>NC_065572.1:15797500-20797500 GCF_937616625.2 Mercurialis annua | reverse complement strand
AGGCGATTTCCGGGCCAATTTTGACACTTTCGAGTATCAATCTCAACCCAGAGTGTAAAGAAAAGTTATGAACGACATTGTTGACTATAAGAATGTCAACTTGTTTTGGTAAAAAGACATTTTTTTAAATAAGCAAATTGAATAGCAAAGAGAGTTAGAAAAGAAAATTTTAGAAAAGTTTAGGATAACTTGAAAGATGTAAGTCAAAGTTTGTATTAATAGATGATGGACAAAGAAATGTTTGAAGTTGATATGGGAACGAATCCATATTGATTTGCGACCACAACTTTGGGAAAGTTGGAAGAAACTTAGTATTAAGAGTAGTATGACTTTTACGATATCACAAAGCGGATGATAAATAGAAGTTGAAGAGTGTTAGCACTAAGAAGCGAAAGGATGCGAATCTATTAAGACAAGAGGTTATTGGACGACGGGAGAAGAGCCCAACATGATAACAATTGTTATCCCATCTGTTGTCCTATCGATACGGAAGTCGTATACAAAGTTGCTACGCGTGAACCAAGAAAGTTTCAGAGAGATTGGTCATCTCTTTTACAAAAGGACATTAAGTATAGACGTACAATTGGCTATGATACAAAGAAACGCAACGACAAGACTAACAATCTTTATAGATGTTAGCAATTCTCGTAAGAAGAATCGAAAACTTGGTAACAAAGACAGTTATTCAAGTTGAAAACGATAGAGGAAATAATACCAAGGGAAAAAGTATAGTTCAGGCTGGATAGAATAGAAAGTTATCCCAAAAGGTATGGATAAATTCGAGGATTAGTATACAGTACACGTGGGCAATGATCTATTATAAGAAAAGGAACCAGTATGGATCGTTGTTACGCAAATACGAAACCTACAAACTAACGATACTCCGGCAATGTAAGTTCTTTGAAAAAAATCACTATATTAAAGAGTGTATGTGCAAAGTAGGAGCGAGTATGCAAGGAAGCTACTCATATATGTTTATTACGAGTAAGTGGCAAAAGTTTAAATTCGAGGACGAATTTATTATAAGGGGGGGTGAATGTAATACCCCGTAAACTGCTAAGATACTTTTCAGATACTAGGACATGCCACTTGTCAGAAATTAAGATAGTTAAGATATGAAGGTCGGGAATGATAATCAATTTGACAAATATTTTCGGAATAAGTAAATTAATTAGATCGCGGAATAATAATTTTTAAGCGAAAATGTATTATTCGGAGTGATAATTAGCGGGACTAAAGGGAAGTCAGAGTAATTAAAATAAAATAAATTATATGTCCCGAGCTAATAATTTTCACGTCAAGTTCCGTGAAATATTTTTAAGAAATTATGGAAGAATTTTCATAATCTTTGGATATCGTTTAGATAAGCACGACGGTTAATTGAGAAGTTGAGTTAATGTGTAAATTAGCCACTTTAAGGACTAAAGTGGACTTTTAACCACAAACTTCTGAAGAAAGTTGTGTTTCAATCTATTTTCTTAAGATAAGAAAAATAATATCGATAAAATGATTATCGATAATCATTAAAATGAAATATTGGATGAAAAAGTGCAAGTTAGCTCAAAATGGAAATTTGAGCGTTTTTGGCTAAAAAATTGCCAAAATAAAATTATAAGATATGAGATTAATATTATTTATTTGAAAATAAATAATATGGAGTTAGTCGGACCTAAAAGATTTAGTATTCGACGGACTAAATTGGACGAAAAAAAAGTTATGGATTTAAAAGTAAGGAGGTGGCAACTTCAGGGATTAAAATGGACATTAGTCCAAAACTACTAAAGAAGATGTTGACTTGCTGATTTCCCATATCTCATATTCCTTCATTATCCATTATTCATTGAAAGAAAAAGGAAGAAAAAGAAAGGAAAAGATGGAGAACAGAAGAAGAGATGGGGTTTGGAGTGTTTTTGGCAAAATCGAGCTACAGAGCTCGTTTTTCGACCAAATTGGATGATTTTGGTGGATGTGGATTCATGACTCAATCCTCTACTCAAGTTAATCATAAATTAAAGTTTTTGTTGGCTGAATCTTGGACGAATTTGATGAGTAAAGGGTTGTTTGTTTTGGCAATTTCATGAATTCATGGTTGAATGTGTGTTTGATGATTCTTGATGTTTAGATGCTTTGAATGAGGTGTTTTAATGATTGAATGGTGATTAATTAAGGCTGGGATATTATAGAAATGTCATGACCGAAATATATTGAGCTTTTAATGGTTAAAGTTGATGAAATATTGATGAAAAATTATGGTATAAATGTGTATTGATGTTTGAATGTTTGTTGTATGATGATGATGAGTTTGGATTGTGAGTTTTATGGAGAAATTGTGGTTGAGTTAAGATTAAGATAAATTGAGTAAAATTGGATAGGATTTGGTAATAGGAGTTTTCGAATTGATTGACGAATTGTGACGTGTTTGAAAAATATAAATGGAGAGTCGTAGTGATAAAACGTTGTGCGTTTGTTTCCTAGGCTCGGAAAGGATTCCGGACAGCCATTCCCTGCCCCTACTAGGCAGAGGAATGCATAGGAGTGGAATGGGCAGTCCTCACGCGTTGAGAACAGAAGCATTCGTCGTTGGTTAAACTCGACGAGTAACGGGACGAGGTAAGAATATAGTTCGACGTTTTCAAAATAAGTATTGACTGAAGTTTGGTATGGTTATTGTTCAAGTCATTTGGCCCTAGGCTAGTACAATGATTTATGAAATAAATGCTAAGGTATTAGGTTCCGATAAGTTATAAGTTACGAGATAAGTTACGCAAACTAGTAGGACGTTTTGCAGAAAACTATTCTGCAAAACAGCCCTGTTGCGAAGGCCGTATCTCGAGCTACATAACTCCAAACTAAGTTCCGTTTGTTGGTACGGAAACTTAAGGATGTTATCTAAATATGTCTAAGTATAAGTTTCTGCAAAATAAGAACCTAAGATGTTCATTTTTGACTTAACATGTTATTGTGCAGTCTGCCCTGCACTTATAATCAGATTTAAGGAAATGACTTCGGAGCTAATTTCCGACACCTTCGGGTGCTAATCTCAGTCTGAGACCTAAACAAATATTTTAGGAGACATTCTAAACTATAATAATATGAAGTTTGTTTAGAGGTCGGACTGTTTTAAATGAGATATTTCGATTGCCGAAGTTGGCTAGAAATTATGTTTTGGATATTTAGCATATAGTTAGAATGTTAATAATTTAGGTTATTATCGAATTCTTGTAGACTCGCCGAGGGGACTACTAACAGGACACAGAACGTGATGAACGATAATGCGTTGTTTGTTCTAGAAGATTTTGGATAGCAAGTGGTGAGTTTACAGTCTACTTTTGCGTGTTAATTAAAGCTATCTATTTTGTTTATTATTATAAATGCATCGCATAAAGTACTATTATTTATAATGATTATTATTTTTTATTAAATGTTTAATCTTTATGAAATAAAACTAGTATAGTGATCGGAGGAAACGAGCTACCTATTGGGCGTCAATAGGCTGTGTGATCACCAGTGTCCGGGTCAGTCATAGAATTAGTATCGATAGATGTTTGAATTTAAAAATGTTTGATATGATCTCGTTACATGATGAATATGTTTGGGAATCGCAAGGAGGATTATGATTTCGGTAGATACGAGGTTAACTCGATTGAACTATCTCGGGACCCGTATCTAGTGAGTAACTCGGTTGAACTATCTCGGGACTCACACCTTGAAATTAAGCAGTGGCATGAGTAACTCGGTTGAACTATCTCGGGACTATGCCACGTGGTAGCGAGTAACTCAGTTGAACTATTTCGGGAGCGTACCACTTGGATTAAATTGATTTGATATAATATTGATGGATACAATATGAGTAGGATACGGATAGAAAATAGTATGAGTTTAAGATTAAGGTTTCAATCGGATCTAATGCTTGATATATACTATGTTCATAAATATATGTTTTGTTTTAAATGCGATGTTATTTTACATAACACCATTAGTAAGCGTAAACTCACTCAGTATTTCTAAAAATACTTACCCCCTCACAGTGTTTCATTTCAGGGTGATAGTAAAGCATGTGACGAACTTCTATCCTTGTTCCAGAAGTTCGGAGTTTGTACAGAATCAGTAGTGCTGCAGTAGTCGAGTCCTAGTGAGCTTGTAATGGTTTGTCAAACGGTTTTGAATATATAAACTATACTCTGATATGTATGATAAATTTTGAAACTGCGCTTTTAAACTGTTTGTTAAAGGTGGAACGGGCTGTGCTGGATGTGAGACATCGCACTATAAGACCCAGGTTCCTATGTAATGTTTTCAGGTTTTGAGCTAGACGTTTGTATACGTCAAGAATGGAAAGACTTTTATGAAAATGACTTTGTATATGATTATGATTTTTGTTTTATCAATTTATTCGCGAAAAATTTATACTCGTTTTATGCTTGCTACCGGTTTTGGAAGCAAAAATTCCCATTCCCTAGCGCCGGTCGCGGCTCGAGATTTTGGGTCGTGACAAATTGAAGTTGCCACCTCCTTAACCTTCACTTTATAACTTTCCTTTCGTCCGATTTAGTCCATTAATCGTTTAATCATTCGATTCTCGATAAATTCCGTATTATTTATTTCTCAAATAAATAACATTAGTCTCATATCTTATAATATCACTTTCCAATAATTTATTTTGGCAATTTTGGCCAAAAACGCTCAAATTTTCATTTTGAGCTAACTTGCACTTTTTCTTACTTTTTCGTCCAATTTTCATTTTAATCACTATCGATAACATGGAGGAGCGCGTAAGCATGTTAGCTGTTGACGTTAAATTATTATTGAAGTTATAATATAAGGTTCAGGCGTCCGCATAATGGATGCAAACACTAAACAAAGTGATTTTGACGGATTATTTAATGGCAATGTGAGGTCAAGGCGAACTTAACTACGAACATTTCTTATGGACTTTGGTTATATATCAAGTGGGATAATCCAAAACTTTTAACTACATTTGGACTAGTAGTTAATTTCGGATAAATTCAAAGAATTCAACTAAAGAAACTACATGTCAAATTAAGAAAAGTTTAGATGCCCGGGGTAGGTAGTTTTGACAAACTTTCCGACCCCTTACGCTTGTCAAAGTCTCTTCAAAATTGTAGCGAGAGTTGCAGGGATTGCATTTAAAGAAATTTTTAAACAATTGGACGATTTTAAGTTATTCATTTAATGGTTTAAAGTTACCATTAAATCATTAACATTTTGGAATACATTGATTTTGATAGAAGCTATAATATCACAATTTCAACAATTAGAGTACCACAAATTCATTTGTGGTTGAAGAGTTAGTTCGTTCATGTTTGGAACACAATTTTATATTAAAATTGGTTAAGGTTAAGAGAGTTTATTGGAGTTAGGATGTGAAGGGAAAAATCAAAATAAGTGATTAAGATAGCTATTTTGGAGGTAATTTTGGACGTGTTCGCGAAAACTTTTTGCAATTATTCTTAGTGACATGTGGAAAGAGTATGTCAGAAAGGATAACGACAAGCCCGAATCAATCCCGTAAAGCAAGACCTGCCTTAGGCAAGCAGGTAAACATACACACTTAAGTAAGCCTATAAATTAAAGGTTAAGTATATTTTAAAGCGAATCTAAGAAGGCTACTTTTGGATCAATTTCTGATCCCAAAAAATGTTACTTTGGACCTAGGATCAGAATAAAAGTTGTAGGCGATGTAGCATAAGACATGTTTCAAGTGATAAACTAAAATTTGGACAGATTTTGGACGTTGGTTTTATGGCCTGAAGTGGGCTAAAAACCTAAATTTACAAAGTTGAGAAAAATCGATTTTTAGTTAGTTTGGGAAACTAATTATGTGATACTTGGATAACACAAAATGAAAATGAGTACATGTTTCAAAGAATTATAGAATAAAGTATTTTATGAGATTATGCCTTTAGGGAGTAGCGAAAGTAATTAGCACTAGCAAAGAAAAAAGTGATATTGAATAATTGGAGAATAAATATAATAAGAAAATTCGAGGACGAAATTTTTTTAAGGGGGGAAGAATGTAATACCCCGTATTTTTGGTAAAAGTATTTATTGGATTAATTATATTATTTTAGCCAATTAGAGCTAAAAATAAGGAAATTTCCGTAAATGAGACGGAAAATAGAATTTTGACGAGGAATGAATTTTAGTAAAGTTGGATTATGTTATTTGATTAAATTAATCGGAATTAAAATTTATCTCGCATTTGGATATCGAGATAAACATGTCGGAATTTAATGGAAAAATTGGAGAAATTTCCATTTAATAAAATAAATGATTTTATAATGGACAATTAAATAATATCCGCGAGTTTTGGTTGATTGGGATTTATTTTAAGAAAATCCAAAAATAATTAGAGTATTAGATTTTAATACGTGTTTAAGTGCGATAGATAAATTATACGAATAAATAATAAATTTTAAGGATAAGGCAACAATTAATACTTTGGAATAAGAAAAGTAGTCTGTATAATTTATAATCGATTAAAGTTTAGATTTAGCCCGAGAAATTTATCGACGTGCTTAATTAATAAATTAATGAATAAATAAATTAATAGGAATTCTAAATAGCCAAAATAAATGGTGTAGAGCCAAATTATAATGGGTCTAATTAACACTACAATCTACAAGGCCAATTAAGAAGGATAGCTAAATTATTAAGAAAAAGGGAAGGATTAAGTTGTATATTAAATCATGATAAGAAGACAAAAATTAAAAGGAATGAAAAGGGTGAATGGTTTAAACAAGGGACCAATGAAGCAATTTGTCCAAATGCTATACAACATTTGATAGCAAAATTCATAAGCAGAAGCAAAAGAACATTTTCAACTTATTAGCAATTTGGGGTTTGCTCATCTTATACTCGTTTTTTATGATTCTTTCACCAATTTTTTTAAGAATTCGATCCTCTATCATTCTAAGACTTTAATTTAAGGTTAGTAATTCAATTTATGGCTGATTTTAAAAGTTTAATTGTTAGGGTTTTTGGTATGAATTCTAAAATTCATTTAATTAAAGGTCCATTCTTAATCTCTAGGTGTTTGTATGAGGTTTAGATTGTTTGTTCATTGGTTATTTAGTATGCTTGATGATTGATGTGTTTTCAAATCAATTTCTCAAGAAAAAGGATTATGAATAAAGCTGGAAATTTTGGAGTTAAAGTGTTTTGAGTTGAGAGAGGATGAAGTTTGGGGATTAACAGAGCACGGCGGACGGGGGAGGACCGATCAGGCCCGAAGGCCTGATCAGTCTGCTCAGTTTGAGCAGACGGTCTGCTCAAACAGAGCAGACCTGCTGGTCTGCTTTGACGGGCCGACCAGCCGGTCACCCCGAGTCCCCGCGGCCGATACGCTTTGATGTTGGAATTATTTTTGGAAGTTTAAATAAATTAAATAAAATGCAAAATTAAAGCTAAAAATGGGTTTAGAAAGTTTAACAAATTGATTTTTTAGATAGAAGTTAAAATAGATTAAGGCATGATTAAATTCAAGCTTAAGTTGCTTGAACATAAACTTTAAAGTGTGTTTGAGTTGGATTAAAATTGTTTATGGGTTGAATGAATGATTTGAAAATGATATAGATTATTTGAAGTATAATTTAAAGTTAAATTTAAAATTTAGTTTAAGTGTTGAAATTTCGGAGTTAAAATAGTTGGTTTAAGGGATTTGTTAAATGGAAAGTCGAATTGGTTAAATAAGTTGTTAAGAACGCAAAAGTAAAAGAAATGGACTTAGAACTATTCAAGCTTGAACGCTTGAATTTAAACGCGAAATTTTAAAAGTAAAGTAGTTTATGAATTTTGATGTTAATTTAGTATTTGTTTATATTATAGATCTTACATGCTATTGGAATGGAGAAGTGGAGGATTTGGAGGGTTAAGCAACCTGATATTTTATATTTCCTTTTAAAAATTTGATTAAGCGATCGATGTGAGTTCGCGGTTTACTTTCGTGTATTATTATTTTATATATAAAAAGAAATATATGTATTTGATAGGATATTTCAATTTAAGCTAATATATTTATGTGTAGAACAATTAATAGTGTTGGAGATTTATTAAAAATATTTTAAATAGCAAACTTATGTTTTCTATTAATAAGTTATTTTTACGATTTAAGTAATATTTTATGAAAGGTCGCATATAATGAATTTGAGATATATTGAAAATGTTTAACATTATAATTTGGATTTATTAAGAGTAATGTAATTTAGCGTTGACTATGGTTAGATCGCGAGATCTCCATTAAAATATTGTTGAATATTGTAGAGAATATATAATAGTTAGTTTGATGCTTTTTATATTTTTATGCCTTAAAGAATGTATGTTGGCATAGATAATTTGAGATGTTAATTAAAGTAGTTGTTATTTTATTAGCTTCGCTATGCATACGTCTAATATACGAATTTATATTCGTTTGTCTAGGCGTCTATGGTCAATGATTTGAAATGATAAATTATGATTATCGATCGATTAATGGAATAAGGAGGATAAAAAGAAATGTGATAGACACAAGGTAACTCGGTTGAACTATCTCGGGATCTGTGTCTAGTGGGTAACTCGGTCAAACTATCTCGGGACCCACAACTTGGGATTAAGTAGTGGCATGATGTAACTCGGTTGAACTATCTCGGGATTATGCCACGTGGTAGCGTGTAACTCGGTCGAACTATCTCGGGACCCGGCCACTCGGACGATATGATTCGAAAAACAGTTATCGTCGATTATATCTAATAAGTCCATAGCACTTGGGTTTAGGGTTTCGAACGGATCCGATATTGGAAACTATTATATTACATTTTATGTTTATTTTTATTTAATAATCATTTATTATGGAAGTATGTTTAACTTATCATTTACTATTGAAGTATGTGTAATTTATCGTTTATTATCAAATTATGTTTAATTATAAGTTATTGATTGATCGTAAAGCAAAGTATATTTGATCGTTAATGCGACCTTATTTTAATTATAATACCGTTAGTAAATTGTGAACTCACTCAGTGTTGTCTGACCTCCTAACAGTGTTTTCTTTCAGGATTAACATAAGACGAGGTGGTCGAGCTTCTATTCATTGTTCCGGAAGTCTCAGTCATGGAAAGTTCTATCCTTCTTAAAGCTGCAGTAGTCAAGATAGTAGAGTTAGCTAGTAGCAAACAATTTATGTTTATTTTATGCCATGACATAATGATGTATTTTAGAAAAATTGAATTATCCAGGAATTTAATATATGGTTAATTGGTATTTTATACAGAGTGATTTGTGTGTTTTCACAGGTGTGGTTTATTAAGTTTTCAGGCATTATATTGCCGATTTTTCGAAAATGATTTTACTAATTATTATAACGATTTTCAGACGCGAAAAAGTTTTAGGTAAATTTAGGCTTGCTACGGGTTTCGGAACCAAAATTCCCATTCCCTAGCGCCGGTCGCGGCCCTCGATTTTGGGTCGTGACAAATGTGCTCACGTAGCAAGCCTAAAACGAGTATAAATTTTTCGCGAATAAATTGATAAAACAAAAATCATAATCATATACAAAATCATTTTCATAAAAGTCTTTCCATTCTTGACGTATACAAACGTCTAGCTCAAAACCTGAAAACATTACATAGGAACCTGGGTCTTATAGTGCGATGTCTCACATCCAGCACAGTCCGTTCCACCTTTAACAAACAGTTTAAAAGCGCAGTTTCAAAATTTATCATACATATCAGAGTATAGTTTATACATTCAAAACCGTTTGACAAACCATTACAAGCTCACTAGGACTCGACTACTGCAGCACTACTGATTCTGTACAAACTCCGAACTTCTGGAACAAGGATAGAAGTTCGTCACATCCTTTACTATCACCCTGAAATGAAACACCGTGAGGGGGTCAGTATTTTTGGAAATACTGAGTGAGTTTACGTTTACTAATGGTGTTATGTAAAATAACATCGCATTTAAAACAAAACATATACATATATGAACATAGTACATATCAAGTATTAGATCTGATTGAAACCTTAATCTTAAAGTCATACTATTTCCTATCCGTATCCTACTCATATTGTATCCATCAATATTATATCAAATCAATTTAATCCAAGTGGTACGGTCCCGAGATAGTTCAACTGAGTTACTCGCTACCACGTGGCATAGTCCCGAGATAGTTCAACCGATTTACTCACTAGATATAGGTCCCGAGATACTTCAACCGAGTTAATCTCGTATCTACCGAAATCATAATCCTCCTTTCGATTCCCAAACATATTCATCATGTAACGAGATCATATCAAACATTTTTAAATTCAAACATCTATCGATACTAATTCTATGACTGACCCGGACACTGGTGATCACACACCCTAATGACGCCTAATAGGTAGCTCGTTTGCTCGGATCACTATACTTGTTTTATTTCATAAAGATTAAACATTTAATAAAAAATAATAATCATTATAAATAATAGTACTTTATGCGATGAATTTATAATAATAAACAAAATAAATAGCTTTTATTAACACGCAAAAGTAGACTGTAAACTCACCACTTGCTATCCAAAATCTTCTAGAACAAACAACGCAATATCGTTCGTCACGTTCCATGTCTTGTTAGTAGTCGCCTCGGCGAGTCTACAAGAATTCGATACTAACCTAAATTATTAACATTCTAACTATATGCTAAATATCTAAAACATAATTTTTAGCCAACTTCGGCTATCAAAATCGCTCATTTAAAACAGTCCGACCTCTAAACAAACTTAACATTCTTAAATTTTAGAATGTCTTAGGTCTCCGACTGAGATTAGCACCCGAAGGTGTCGGAAATTAGCTCCGAAGTCATTTCCTTAAAGCTGATTATAAGTGCAGGGCAGACTACACAATAAAATGTTCAGTCAAAAATGAACATCTTAGGTTCTTATTTTTCAGAAACTTCTACTTAGACATATTTAGATAACATCCTTAAGTTTCCGTACCAACAAACGGAACTTAATGTGGAGTTATATAGCTTGAGATACGGCCTTCGCAACATGGTTGTTTTGCAGAATAGTTTTCTGCAAAACGTCCTACTAGTTTGCGTAACTTATCTCGTAACTTATAACTTATCGGAACCTAATACCTTAGCATTTATATCATAAATTATTGTACTAGCCTAGGGCCAAATTCCTTGAACATTAACCATACCAAACTTCAATCAATACTTATTTTAAAAACGTCGAACTATATTCTTACCTCGACCCGTTACTCGTCGAGTTTAACCAATGACGAATGCTTCCGTTCTCAACGCGTGAGGACTGCCCATTCAGCTCTTATGCATTTTTCTGCCTAGTAGGGGCAGGGCATGGCTTTCCGGAATCCTTTCCGAGCCTAGGAAACAAACGCACAACGTTTTATCACTACGACTCTCCATTTATATTTTCCAAACACGTCACAATTCGTCAATCAATTCGAACACTCCTATTACCAAATTCTATCCAATTTTCATCAATTTATCTTAATCTTAACTCAGCCACAATTTCTCCATAAAACTCACAATCCAAACTCATCATCATCATACAACAAACATTCAAACATCAATACACTTTTATACCACAATTTATCTATGCATTATCATCAATATTTCATCAACTTTAACCATTAAAAGCTCAATATATTTCGGCCATGACCTTTCTATAATATCCCAGTCTTAATTAATCACCATTCAATCATTAAAACACCTAATTCAAAGCTTCTAAACATCAAGAATCATCAAACACACATTCAACCATGAATTCATGAAATTGCCGAAACAAACAGCCCTTTACTCATCAAATTCGTCCAAGCTTCAGCCAACAAAAACTTTATTTGATGCTTACCATGAGTAGAGGATTGAGTCCTGAATCCATAGCCACCAAAATCGTCCAATTTGGTCGAAAAACGAGCTTCGTAACTCGATTTTGCCAAAAACACTCCAAACCCCATCTCTTCTTCTCTTCTCCATCTTTTCCTTTATTTTTC
Organism: Mercurialis annua; assembly: GCF_937616625.2. NCBI lineage: Eukaryota > Viridiplantae > Streptophyta > Magnoliopsida > Malpighiales > Euphorbiaceae > Mercurialis > Mercurialis annua. Next base: position 20,785,504 of record NC_065572.1, on the reverse strand, counting down.
TTTCTTTTTCTTTCAATGAATAATGGATAATGAAAGAATATGAGATATGAGAAATCAGCAAGTCAACATCTTCTTTAGTAAGTTTTGGACTAATGTCCATTTTAATTCCAGAAGTTGCCACCTCCTTACTTTTAAATCCATAACTTTTCTTTCGTCCAATTTAGTCCGTCGAATCTTTTAGCTCCGACTAACTCCATATTATTTATTTTCAAATAAATAATATTAATCTCATATCTTATAATTTCATTTTTCAATAATTTTATTTTGGCAATTTGTTAGCCAAAAATGCTCAAGTTTCCATTTTGAGCTAACTTGCACTTTTTCGTCCAATATTTCATTTTAATGATTATCAATAATCATTTTATCGATATTATTTTTCTTATCTTAAGAAAATAGATTAAAACACAACTTCCTTCGAAAATTTGTGGTTAAAAGTCCACTTTAGTCCTTAAAGTGGCTAATTTACACATTAACTCAACTTCTCAATTAACCATCGTGCTTATCTAAACGATATCCAAAGATTATGAAAATTCTTCCATAATTTCTTAAAAATATTTCACGAAACTTGACGTGAAAATTATTAGCTCGGGACATATACTTTATTTTATTTTAATTACTCTGACTTCCCTTTAGTCCCGCTAATAATCACTCCGAATAATACATTTTCGCTTAAAAATTATTATTCCGCGATCCAATTAATATACTTATTCCGAAAATATTTGTCATTTTGATTATCATTCCCGACCTTCATAACTTAACTTTCTTAATTTCTGACAAGTGGCATGTCCTATTATCTGAAAAGTATCTTAACAATTTACGGGATATTACATTCACCCCCCTTATAATAAATTCGTCCTCGAATTTAAACTCAAACGAATTTGGCGATGTTTAAGTCTTGAATTCTATATAATTAGGAGGTGTATAGGGGATGGATTATGTTGTTGTTAGAATGTGGTATCGATAGGTTAGTCTTATTGCGTAATAAGTTACGATTTAGTCGATGTAAAAAAATTGACGTTTTGCAGAAAATGTCATGCGAAATAGCGATATTGCAAAGGCAATATCTCGGGCTGTATAAGTCCAAATCAAGTTCCGTTTGTTGGTACAAAAACTTTAGGATGTTTAATATAACTTTCTAAGTTTGAGTATCTGTTGAATCGGACTCTAAGATGTTCATTTTAGATAGAACATTTTGTCGTGCAATCTGCCCTGCACTTGTAAACAGCTCTAAGGAAATAACTTCCGAGCTGATTTTCGACACCTTCGGCTGCGTTTCATGGTCCGAGATCTAAATAAAAGTTGTAGGCGACGTTATAAACTTTAAGAATGTCAATTATTTTTAGGGGTAGGACTATTTTAAGTAAGCGTTTTCAATAGCCGAAGTCGGCTAGAAACATAATTTTGGTTAAGTTAATAATAGCTAGAATTTTATTAATATTATATTTGCGTAGATCGGAAGAGCGACTATAGACAAGGCATGAGGCAAACGGATCGAGATATCGTCATGCTTATTTGAAGAATTTGGATATCAAGTGGTGAGTACACTTTAAATTACTCGTCAATATTCATAAAGTTACGTATTTTAATACGAAAAGCTATATGAATATTTATATATTTGAAATGTTTGTTTTTAAAATGTCTACGTATGTATGCTTTGAAAATGATGTTTTATCGTAATGTGTTATTTTAATAATAACATAAATGTTAAGGCATCGGGGATGGGTAAAGTAAAATGACATGAATCGAACCAAATACAAATAAGAAAAATATAGTACATTTCTATATGTACTATTATTCATATATTTATAATGAAACATAGTACGTTCCTATACGTACTTTTAATTATAATGAATACCCATACGTGCGTGTGTTATAGATGTATGCTTGTAGATTGTAATGTGCATGTCATGGTCCATAAAGGATCAAGAAAACCCAACATAAATCATCAAAATGATAAATACATGAGATAAGAAAAGTGTACTCTGACATATTCAATAATAAGAACTGAGATACAAGGTGGAACTCGGTAGAATTATCCCGGGACCTGTATCTTATCCATTCTCGATGATAGTCCTCGGAACTTATACGAAATAAAAAGTAAGTGCGATACATCGAGAATCAATACGAAACAAGATTTGAGACATAATGGGAACAAACACTCCTATTAAATGTCAATAGGAATTATATGAATCGACAGTTAAGTTCAAAAGACTTGCAGGGTGCAGAGTCCGAATGCAGACACGAAGGTAACTCGGTTGAACTATCTCAGGACCTGTGTCTGGTGAGTAACTCGGTTGAACTATCTAGGGACTCACAACTTGGGATTAAGTAGTGGCATGAGTAACTCGGTCGAACTATCTCGGGACTGTGTCACATGGTTGAAGGTAACTCGGTTGAACTATCTCGGGACCCAACCATAAGAATCAAGTCACAATAGAATTGCCAATGATTTAATTCGATTTACAATCATGATAATATAACCTAAGATTTAAGATTCGATCGAAAACTATTGCAACAAAACGAGAAAGAAAAATATCAATACCATAATAAGAAATCAAAGATGTCAAATACGTATAAACTATAAGTTTATGAAATAAACAAAGAGTTATGAACGAAAGTAAACAGAGTATGCAATATGATTTCAAAAGAGTATTTTCTATATATAAAATGGGTTTCTAACGGTTTTAACCCTTTATGTGATATTGCGTGTAATTTTGGTGAACTCACTCAGTTATATACTGACCCCGTTGCTCCTCCCATTTTTCAGGGATAGTATGATATGATTTGAAGAGTCAAGCTTCCGAAGTTTTAATTCTCGGAAGTCATTTGCACAAGAAGTTAAAGAAGGTTTTCATTCTAGCGGTCCGTAGTAGTCTAGATGTTTTTGTCTATGTATTTATATAACGCATTTTCACTCTGATGCTTTTGTAAAATGGGGTCACATGTATTTTGATATGTGAAATATGATTTGATTTGCGAAAAATTTACACAGGTTTTTAGGCTTGCTACGGGTTTCAGAGCTACCACTCCCATTCCCTAGCGCCGGTCGCGACTCATAAATTTAGGTCGTGACAAATTAAAACTGGACGGATATGAAGAGATCGATTAAGATAATCGATATAGATAAGGTTTAAACAACCTACGTATATCGTGGGACACTCGATAAAGGTAGTCAAGGAAAAGAATTAAAGACATTACTTGGGAAGTAATAAGAAAACAAGAATGATCAAACTCTATGTAGTTATAAACACATGGAGTCAAGAAGAATTATGTTGATCTAGGAAAAAGATCAACCATACTGATAGACAATATATCAATAAAAACGCGATAGATGGATATGTAAATGGCCCAAATTGCAACACATCGACAAGTACGAAAAGTAACCCCCCAACCTCCTATCGATCGTTGATATTGGAAACGTGAAACAAGAAGTATAAGAGGATCGAGAGATAAGTTAAGACAACGATAAGAACCTCATTGGATAATCGTAAAGAAGTTAACAGCCCTATATTTACTAGGACCAATAAGTAACATGTACATTGAGACGGAAGGTATAAAGTGATTAAGAAACATAGTAAGGAAAGGTAAGGATTTTATCAGATACTGGTAAAGGATACTACCATCTTATACATATAGTTAAAATGAAGTATCGAGAGCTAAGATATATTGTGGATAAGAATACATATTGAGTAATGCCAGGCAGGCGATCCACTTCATAAGATTCATGAAGTTAGGAAGTGCATGATTAGTGGTGAAGAAAAAGAAATTCCTAACTACCATCAGACACGAATAAGACTGTTGGACGAAAGGCTGTATAAATCTAACTATAAAGACAATAATTAGTAAATGAATAATCAGGAGTATCATAACGGAAGCGAAAGAGGAGAAGGTAAACATGTACGTGATTAAATACAAGGACGAAGGAAATGCCAAAAAAGACGACGTCGGATGTCGATAAGCTCGAAAGTTCATAAGAAGCGGGAATGGAATAGAAACTCATTAAGGAATAGTACAACTTAATGAATAAAAGCTAAGACTAAAGTTAAGGTCTTGAGGAAAAAGCGAAAGAGAATCGATAGTGTCATTATGGAATGATAGTTCATGATAAATATTGAGAGAGGCAAAGTACTAAAGGACATAAGACAAGAAAAGACTCTAATTCGGAATAAAGAATATGCATTAAGTAACAACACGTTACAAAATAAGAAATCTACGGAAGAATGGGCTTTGAGATAAGGTGAAGGATTAACCTTATACTCAACAACAAAAGGAAAGTATAGGTGAACACTTAAAGGGATCAAGAAAATATCGAAAGAAGTTCGACTCTAAACGCAAAATGTTGACAGAATTATAAGGTATAAGAATACTAAATGTATTTTAAAACTAAAAGATTGATTGGTTTCTTAGTTCACAGGCTCAAACCACAGCCTATACAAGTAATGAACGATAGCACCTGGAAGTGACTTCCGGGCCAATTTTCGACGCTTTCGGGTTTCAATTTCAACCTGAAGTATAATGGGAAGTGCTAAAAGAAATTGTGAAATGTATGAATACAAGTTTTGCTTAGTAAACAAACGCTTATGAATAACCAATTAGGACAACCAAAGTGAGCTAGAAGAGTAAACTTTGGACAAGTTTAAAGTAACTTGAAACCATAAGTTATCCAATTGGATTGGGTAAATTAATCAAATATAGTTTGATAAATACCGAAAGTGTTTAAAAAGAAAAGTTCGAAGTTAGTGTTCAGGATGACACTACCCTTATAATACAAGGAAGTGAATGACGAATAAAGATTGACGAGTACCAACACTAAGAAGTAAAAGAATACGAGCCCAACAAGGCAAGGAGTTAATAGACGACGGGATTAAAATCCCAACGGGATAACAATTATTGTCCTATTAGTTGTTATTCCACCATTACGAAAATCGTCTACAGCTACGTGCGAACTAAGAAAGTTCTTAAAGAGATTAATCATCTCTTTTATAACAGACATTAAGCATTGCCATATGATTAAGCAAGATACAAATGGACGGAAGAACAAGATTAACTATGTTTAAGAATGTCAGCAATTATCGTAAGATAAATCGAAGACTTGATAAGAAAGACAGGTAACTAGAAAACCGTCAAGAAATGACGATATAAGAAACTTTAAAGAGCACCATGGCTTACAAAAGCGAAGTTGTCAGAACTTTATGATCTAGGTAACGATAGTATAAGAAGTAAGACTTTAGGTCGTTATAAGGGGCAATAAGAATTGCTAAGAAGTGTAATACTTGATGGATAAGAGGATTACTTTAATTATAAAAATTCGAGGACGAATTTTTATAAGGGGGGAAGAATGTAATACCCCGTACTTTTAAAGTACCAACTAAGATGCCATGAGGCATAAGTGCGAGAATTTAATCAAGGACATCAGAATTAAGATCGAGAAATAAGAATTTAGACCGAAGCATGTCTATTAAAATTATCGTAAAATTATAAATTAAGTGAATTTATTATTTGATAAATTGAAATTTAGCAGTACTAAGAAAATTAAATAAATTAAAATAAAATAAATGGTAAGTCCCGAGCTAATAAATTTTACGATAAAGTTCGTAAAATAAAAACAAGGAGCTAAGATTATATTTATTAATTTGGACAAAAGTGTTTAATTAAACAGAATTTTATTATCAAAATAATGAAAATAATATAAATAATTATTTGGACCCGAATAAATAAATAATGCGACAGAGTCCATTATTTATCGATAAATGAAAAATTGTCAAAGTTCCTTTTTAATTATAAAAATAATTTGGAAAGAAATTGGAGAAGTAGAAAGTTGAGGAGTTAAGCTATAAGAGGTGTAAAACTCAAGCACTTATATGGCCTTATTTTCCTACAAAATCAATAAGCAAAAGACACATGACCCACTACTTATCCTTTATATCTAGCAAAAACAAGAAGCAGATATGGAAATTAATCAAACCAAACCCTTATTTCCTAAGCATGCCGAAGCTTCATCTCCTTTGTCTTCACCATGAGCGATCATCACGGCTGCATGAAGAACTCAACCATCCGGCCACCAATTGCTGTGATTTCAGCTCGATTGTGAAGCTAACACCTAAAGGCTTAAGCTAAGCTCTTAATCTTTGTATTTAATTATGAATTGGGGCTGTTTGCTACGGTTAAAGTGTATGAATTCTGTTTGTGTGTAATCGCTGGAAATTGCAGAAATTAAAGGATTTGTGATGTGTTTGAGAGAGGTTTGAGAGTTGTGGTTAATGGACATGCTAGGTGTTTGTTTGGATGTCGAGGTATGAGTAGCGAGATGAACCGAGGAGCTCGGTTCTGCTCTAAAGGAGCAGAACCCACTCTGCTCGTGTGAGCAGAATCTATTCTGCTCACAAAGAGCATATGAACTCTGCTCACAACGAGCAGAGTTCAGCCCCCCAAAGGGGACTATTTGAGCAGTTCCCGACCAGCCAGAAATGGCGTTTTTGAACGTACCTGGGTTTAAGTTAATACATAATTGTCTTGAGGTTATATCATAGCATTTTATGGGGTTTAAAACTCATTTAAGGGACTGCAGAATTGCAGCCCCAAAACAGTCTAAGACACTAGACCAAGAAACGAAAGACTTTGTGCGATGTTTTCTAAAAAGGCTTGAGTAGTATATCGTAAGGGATATACGTAGAGTACATTGTGATAATCAGATTAGGATTTGACCAATTAAATATGGCTGGGATAATTGAAATAGATGGGGTGTTGGAAGTACGGAATTTTAGAAATAAATGGATCAAGCCATGAAGGCTACTTCGCCTATAAGAACGAACCCCGAACCATAATAGTTTTAACCCGAAAATGAGTGGAGTATATAGACGGTATTGCATAGATGAGTTTTAAGCAAAATGATAGTATTGTTGTTAAGATAGATTAAAAGTTATCGAGGTTTAAAGTTTAGTCAAAAACAACAAGTTAAGGAAAATAATTCAAACATATTAAAGACTCAAGTTTAGGAATTTATTGTGAGCAAACAATAAGTCGTAACAATTCGATGTCTGCACGGAAGTTGTAGGTGGGACTACGGAGTATAAGAATGTCAAAATTGTTTTGGATTTTGACCAATTTATGGGCCTTGTTTCACAGCTCGAAACAGCAGCGATGATAGGCTGTTTTGACATCTTTTATACTCAGATTTGAGATATCAACTTCAAGGCCCATTTTCGACACCTTAGGGCGATAATTTCAGTTACAATTTAAACAAACGTTATAGACGGGGTTACGAACTATAAGGATGTTAAATTTGTTTGGGAGTCGGACCGTTTTAAATAAATATTTTTAATAGCCAAAGTCGGCTAGTTAACTAGTTTTAATTAACCAAACGTAAAGTCGTTAATTAATTAAGTTATAAATTGACTTTTTCAGCTAAGATCAATTATAAATTATGGAAAAGTTACTTATTAAATTAATTATCGATTTGACTCGATAATTAATTTAGTTTAGCTAAATTGAATAGCTAATAAATAACATTTGGAATAATGTTATTTATTAAATGAGATTATAATTTTAACACGTTATCAATTTATTCCGAGGCAAAATAAATTGATTTATTCGCTAAGTATTATATAGTTAGAACACCTTTGGATTAGAATCCATTTTAATTACGATTTATTATCGTATTTTCATTGACTCGACGAGGCGATTATCAAGGCTATGCGGAATATAAAGAACGCGACATCGCTTTGCTAGGACCGAAGTCTTTGGATAGAATTTTGTGAGTTTTGCAATTTACTTTCGTATATTATTATTATAAGTTGTTAATTGTGTGGTAATACATTAATTGCATTGCATATAAATTATTACTTGGGTAATTCATGTGAATGCTTTGTTCATAATATCGCTTGGATGCATCATTTGACATATTGTTGTTATTTGTAAATTGTGATGTCTACTTTAATGATCCGAAGAAACGAGCTACCTATTGGGCGTCAATAGGACTGTGTGATCACCGGTGTCGGTCGAGTCTCGGTAGATGTGCCTACATGTAATTTAATTTGATCCTTACTCGTACGGTTTGATGATGGAATCGAAGGAGGATTATGTTTAGCAGATACAAGGTAACTCGGTTGAACTATCTCGGGACCTGTATCTGGTGAGTAACTCGGTTGAACTGTCTCGGGACTCACAACTTGGGACTAAGTGTGGCATGAGTAACTCGGTTGAACTATCTCGGGACTATGCCACGTGGTAGCGCTAACTCGGTTGAACTATCTCGGGACCGTACCACTCGGATTAAAATGATTTGATATAATATTAATGGATACAATATGAGTAGGATACGGATAGGAAATAGTATGAATTTAAGATTAGGGTTTCATCGGATCAAATATTATTGTTTGTTTTAATATATGTTTATGCAATTTATATTCATAATATCTTAAGTAAATGCGAACTCATGCAGCGTTGTCTGACCCCCCAACAGTGCTTTCTTTCAGGGGTATAGTATGACAGACTTTTATCATTAAGAAGTCTATTAGTGCAGAACGAAGGAGTCAATCAATAGTGCTGCAGTAGTCAAGTCTTAGTGTGTTGATAGTTTGACAAACGGTTTTATATAATTTACCTAAACTCTGATATGTACGAAAGATTTTAAACTGCGCTTGTATATATGTGAGAGACAGGGCATTGTTTATCAGATATCGCTTTGTAAGACCCTGATTTTTAAAGATCATCTTGTATTGTTTAAAGAAGTTTTGTAAAAACGTTTTGAGAATGTTTCGCGAAAAATTTATAGTGATTTTTAGGCTTGCTACGGGTTTCGGAGCTACCACTCCCATTCCCCAGCGCCGGTCGCGGCTCGAGATTTCGGGTCGTGACAAAGGTGGTATCAAAGTTGGAGTCTTCACAAAAGTTGTTCACAAGAGTACGAAGTTTATGAATGTTCAATTTGTTTCGGAACATAACTGCTCTACGTACTCTGTTTCGAGGCCAAAACAGCAGCCACGATAGGCTGTTTTGGTAGCCCTTAACAGCCAACTGAGGGAGGAAACTTTAGGACTGATATTCGACACCTTCGGGTACTAGTTTCAGTCCGAGGTCTAAAGAAAAGTTTTAGACGACATTCCGAACTATAGGAATATCAAAACAACTGCTGTTTCAAGGTCAGAAACAGAGCACGTATCATCGTCGAAACCCAAAACAAAATTGATATTCATGTTCTCTGTATCATCGCCTACGTTTTTCATTCAGACTCAAACTTAATCCAACATGTTTATCATCCTCAAATCTTGCCTCAAAGATAGACTCTCATTAGGCATAAATTTGAAAATCTTTAACTGATTTTTCACTCAACTTCGAACCTCGATAACTTTTAATTTATCTTAACAACCATGCTACTATTTTTCTTAAAACTCATCTATGTAATGCCATCTATATATCTCATTCACTTTCGGGTTAAGATTACTAAGGTTTGAGGTCTGCTTTTATAGGCGAAGTAGCCTTCGTGGCTTGATTATGTCATTTCCATATTTCTGGCATTTTCAACTCACCATCTATTTCAATCATCTCACCCCTAATTAATCATTTAAATCCTAATCTGACTATTACGACATATTATCCATATATCCCTTATGATATAATGCTCGAGCCTTCTCGAAAATCATCGTTCAAAGTCGTCCGTATTGTGGCCTAAACATAGCATCATGGACTTTTTTGGGGCTGCACTTGTGCAGTCCTCAAGTCAGTTTTAACGATAACTTACTGTTTCACTTTCAAATAAATTACATCAATAACTAGACTCGATCTTTCACTCAAACACGTCTCCCTTGGCTGGTCGGGGACTGCTCAAGCAGTCCCCATCAAGAACCGAACTCTGCTCATGTGAGCAGAGTTCATTCTGCTCGTTGGAGCAGAACTAATTCTGCTCTTCTTTGAGCAGAATTTGTTCTGCTCTTTTGAGCAGAATAACGCTTGTCGGTACTCATTCCGACAAGCTTACGTGACGGGTAATCAATTCCTAAAACATTAATTAACACAACCCTCAAAACCTCACTCAAACCATCAATTAAAAACTGAAATTTCCAACAAAATACCATAGCAGAAAATTTCCAGATTTCAATCTTAATAAACACCGTCAAAAACACAATGAAATCCAAAGTTAAAGATGTTACCTTGTCCGTGTGTGTGTTAGCTCTCCAACCGAGCTTAAATCATCGAAAACGGTTGTCGGATCGTTGAGTTTTCCTTGCCGCCGTGGAGTATGTGCAAGGTTGATGGTGATGGTGTTGATGCTTCGGTGAATTGAAGAAGAAGAAGGCTTGGGGTTTTGATTTTTATTTGGTCTTGATCTTTTAATCATGCTAGAGAAACGTTGAAGAGGTGGAGGTATGATGTGCCCTTTTTCTATTGGTTTTGTGGGAAATAATACCATATAAATGCTTAGATTTGGCACCTCTTCCCACTAAATCCTTAGACTTTCAATTCTTTCAATTGAATCTCAATTCCTTTTATAATTAAACAGATGCTTGACGATTTCATTTATCGTTAAATAATGGACTTCACATTATTTATTTATCCGGGTCCAAATAATTTATATATATCCTTTTCATTTTCCGATAATCAAATTCCGTTTAATTAAAATACTTTCGTCTAAATTTATAAAATTTACTCTTAGCTCCTTAATTTTATTTTACGAATTTTATCGTAAAATTTATTAGCTCGGGAATTACCATTTATTTTATTTTAATTTATTGACTTTCCTTTAGTCCCGCTAAAATCCAATTTATCAATTGATAATCTCCACTTAAGTTATTATTTACAATAACTTTTAATTGACCCGCTTCGATCTAAATTTTTTATTTCTCGAACATTATTCTGATGTCCTTGATTAAATTATCGCACTTATGCCTTGTGGCATCTTACTTGGTCCTTTTAAAAGTACGGGGTATTACATTCTTCCCCCGTTATAAAATTTCGTCCTCGAATTGTCATAATTATAGTAATACTCTTATCCCTCAAGTATTACACTTCTTAATAATTCTTGTTGCTCCTTGTTAAGACTTAAAATGTTTCGCCTTTTTAGCGATTTAAGCCAAACGTTTACAAACGTTACGAAATAAATCCAAGTGTTTCACCTTTTTAGCAATTTAAGCCAAACGTTTACAAACGTTACGAAACAAATCCAAGCGTTTCACATTTTTAGCAATTTAAGCCAAAAATTTACAAACGTTACGAAACAAATGCAAATGTTTCACCTTTTTAGCGAGATAAGCCAAACGTTTACAAACGTTACGAAACAAAACCAAACGTTTAAAACGTTACGAAACAAATTCAAACGTTTCACATTTTTAGCGATTTAAGCCAAACATTTACAAAGGTTACGAAAGAAACTCAAGCGTTTCACCTTTTTAGTAATTGAAATAAAACGTTTACAAACATTACAAAACAAATCCAAGTGTTTCACCTATTTAGCAATTTAAGCCAGACGTTTACAAACGTTACGAAACAAATCCAAGCGTTTCACCTTTTTAGCAATTTAAGCCAAACGTTTACAAACATTACGAACCAAATCCAAACGTTTCCTCTTTTTATTGATTTAAGCCAAACGTTTACAGACGATACGAAATAAATCAAAACATTTCGCCTTTTTAGCGATTTAAGCCAAACATTTACAAAGGTTATGAAACAAATCCAAATGTTTCACCTTTTTAGCAATTTAAACCAAACGTTTACAAAGGTTTCAAAACAAATCCAAGCGTTTCACGTTTTTAGCAATGTAAGCAAAACGTTTATAAATGTTGCGAAACAAATCCAAGCGTTTCACCTTTTTAGCAATTTAAGCCAACCCTTTACAAACGTTACGAAACAAATCCAAACGTTTCACCTTTTTAGCGATTTAAGCCAAATGTTTACAAACGTTACGAAATAAATCCAGATGTTTCACCTTTTTAGCGATTTAAGCCAAACGTTTAGAAACGTTGCAAAACAAATCCAAATGTTGAACCTTTTTAGCGATTTAAGCCAAACGTTTAGAAACGTTGCAAAACAAATCCAAATGTTGAACCTTTTTAGCGATTTAAGCCAAACGTTTAAAAACATTACGAAATAAATCCAAACGTTTCCCCTTTTTAGCGATTTAAGCCAAATGTTTACAAACGCTAATAAACAAATTCAAACGTTTCACCTTTTTAGCGATTTAAGCCAAACATTTACAAACGTTACGAAACAAATCCAAGAGTTTCGCCTTATTAGCGATTTAAGCCAAAGGTTCACAAACGTTACGAAAGAAATCCATATGTTTCGCCTTTTTAGCGATTTAAGCTAAGCGTTTACAAATGCTACGAAATAAATCCAAGCGTTTCACCTTTTTAGCAATTTAAGCCAAACGTTTACAAACGTTACGAAACAAATCCAAGCGTTTCACATTTTTAGCACTTTAAGCCAAAAGTTTACAAACGTAATGAAACAAATCCAAACGTTTCATCTTTTTAGAGAAGTAAGCCAAACGTTTACAAAAGTTACGTAACAAAAGCAAACGTTTAAAACGTTACGAAACAAATTCAAACGTTTCACATTTTTAGCGATTTAAGGCAAACATTTTGCAAACGCTACGAAAGAAAACCAAGCGTTTCACCTTATTAGTAATTTAAACAAAACGATTACAAACATTACCAAACAAATCCAAGTGTTTCACCTATTTAGCAATTTAAGCCAGACGTTTACAAACGTTACAAAACAAATCCAAGCATTTCACCTTTTTAGCAATTTAAGCCAAACGTTTACAAACATTACGAACCAAATCCAAACGTTTCCCCTTTTTATTGATTTAAGCCAAACGTTTACAAACGATTCGAAAGAAATCCAAACGTTTCACCTTTTTAGCGATTTAAGCCAAGCATTTACAAAGGTTATGAAACAAATCCAAATGTTTCACCTTTTTAGCAATTTAAGCCAAACGTTTACAAACGTTTCGAAACAAATCCAAGCGTTTCACGTTTTTAGCAATTTAAGCAAAACGTTTACAAACGTTGTGAAACAAATCAAAGCGTTTTACCTTTTTAGCAATTTAAAAACGTTACGAAACAAATCCAAACGTTTCACCTTTTTAGCGATTTAAGCCAAACGTTTACAAACGTTACGAAATAAATCCAAACGTTTCACCTTTTTAGCGATTTAAGCCAAACGTTTAGAAACGTTACCAAACAAATCCAAACGTTTCACATTTTTAGCGATTTAAGCCAAATGTTTACAAACGCTAATAAAAAAATTCAAACGTTTCACCTTTTTAGCGATTTAAGCCAAACGTTTACAAACGTTACGAAACAAATCCAAGAGTTTCACCATGTTAGCGATATAAGCCAAAAGGTTCACAAACTATACGAAACAAATCCAAATATTTCACCTTTTTAGCGATTTAAGCCAAACGTTTACAAACGTTGCGAAATAAATCCAAGCGTTTCTCCTTTTTAACAATTTAAGCCAAACATTTACAAACGTTATGAAACAAATCCAAGCGTTTCACATTTTTAGCAATTTACGCCAAAAGTTTACAAACGTTACAAAACAAATCCAAACGTTTCACCTTTTTAGCAAGGTAAGGCAAACGTTTACAAACGTTACGAAACAAAACCAAACGTTTAAAATATTGCGAAACAAATTCAAACGTTTCACATTTTTAGCGATTTAAGCCAAACATTTACAAACGCTACGAAAGAAAACCAAGCGTTTCACCTTTTCAGCAATTTAAACAAAACGTTTACAAACATTACCAAACAAATCCAAGTGTTTCACCTATTTAGCAATTTAAGCCAGACGTTTACAAACGTTACGAAACAAATCCAAGCGTTTCACCTTTTTAGCAATTTAAGCCAAACGTTTACAAACATTACGAACCAAATCCAAACGTTTCCTCTTTTTATTGATTTAAGCCAAATGTTTACAGACGATACGAAATAAATCCAAACATTTCGCCTTTTAGGCGATTTAAGCCAAACATTTACAAAGGTTATGAAATAAATCCAAATGTTTCACCTTTTTAGCAATTTAAGCCAAACGTTTACAAAGGTTTCAAAACAAATCCAAGCGTTTCACGTTTTTAGCAATTTAAGCAAAACGTTTATAAATGTTGCGAAACAAATCCAAGCGTTTCAACGTTTTAGCAATTTAAGCCAACCCTTTACAAACGTTACGAAACAAATTCAAACGTTTCACCTTTTTAGCGATTTAAGCCAAACGTTTACAAACGTTACGAAATAAATCCAAACGTTTCATCTTTTTAGCGATTTAAGCCAAACGTTTAGAAACGTTACAAAACAAATCCAGTTGTTGAACCTTTTTAGCGATTTAAGCCAAACGTTTAAAAAATTTACGAAACAAATCCAAACGTTTCCCCTTTTTAGCGAATTAAGGCAACGCTAATAAACAAATTCAAACGTTTCACCTTTTTAGCGATTTAAGCCAAACGTTTACAAACGTTACGAAACAAATCCAAGAGTTTCGCCTTGTTAACGATTTAAGCCAAAGGTTCACAAACGTTACAAAACAAATCCAAATGTTTCGCCTTTTTAGCGATTTAAGCCAAACGGTTACAAACGTCATGAAATAAATCCAGGTGTTTCCCCTTTTTAGCAATTTAAGCCAAACGTTTACAAACGTTACGAAACAAATCCAAGCGTTTCACATTTTTTTAGCAATTTAAGCCAAAAGTTTACAAACGTTACGAAAGAAATCCAAACGTTTCACCTTTTTAGCGAGGTAAGCCAAACGTTTACAAACATTACGAACCAAATCCAAACGTTTCCTCTTTTAATTGATTTAAGCCAAACGTTTACAGACGATACAAAATAAATCCAAACGTTTCCCCTTTTTAGCGATTTAAGCCAAACATTTACAAAGGTTATTAAACAAATCCAAATGTTTCACCTTTTTAGCAATTAAAGCCAAACGTTTACTAACGTTTCGAAACAAATCCAAGCGTTGCACGTTTTTAGCAATTTAAGCAAAACGTTTATAAACGTTGCGAAACAAATCCAAGCGTTTCACCTTTTTAGCAATTTAAGCCAACCCTTTAAAAACGTTACGAAACAAATCAAAACGTTTACCCTTTATAGCGATTTAGGCCAAATGTTTTCAAACATTACGAAATAAATCCAAACGTTTCACATTTTTAGCGATTTAAGCCAAACGTTTAGAAACGTTGCAAAACAAATCCAAATGTTGAATCTTTTTAGCGATTTAAGCTAAACGTTTAAAAACGTTACGAAACAAATCCAAACGTTTCACCTTTTTAGCGATTTAAGCCAAATGTTTACAAACGCTAATAAAAAAATTCAAACGTTTCACCTTTTTAGCGATTTAAGCCAAACGTTACAAACGTTACGAAAAAAATCCAAGAGTTTCGCCTTGTTAGCGATTTAAGCCAAAGGTTCACAAACGTTACGAAACAAATCCAAATGTTTCGCGTTTTTAGCGATTTAGGCCAAACGTTTACAAACATTACAAAATAAATCCAAGCGTTTCACCTTTTTAGCAATTTAAACCAAGCGTTTACAAACGTTACGAAACAAATCCAAGCGTATCACATTTTTAGAAATTTAAGCCACCAGTTTACAAACGTTACGAAACAAATCCAAACGTTTCACCTTTTTAGTGAGGTAAGCCAAACTTTTACAAACGTTACGTAACAAAACCAAACGTTTAAAATGTAACGAAACAAATTCAAACGTATCACATTTTTAGCGATTTAAGGCAAACATTTACAAACGTTACGAAAGAAAACCAAGTGTTTCACCTTTTTAACAATTTAAACAAAACGTTTACAAACATTACCAAACAAATCCAAGTGTTTCACCTATTTAGCAATTTAAGCCAGATGTTTACAAACGTTACGAAACAAATCCAAGCGTTTCACCATTTTAGCAATTTAAGCCAAACGTTTCCTCTTTTTATTGATTTAAGCCAAATGTTTACAGACGATACGAAATAAATCCAAACGTTTCGCCTTTTTAGCGATTTAAGCCAAACATTTACAAAGGTTATGAAACAAATCTAAATGTTTCACCTTTTTAGCAATGTTAGCCAAATGTTTACGAAGGTTTCAAAACAAATCCAAGCGTTTCACGTTTTTAGCAATTTAAGCAAAACTTTTATAAATGTTGCGAAACAAATCCAATCGTTTCAACTTTTTAGCAATTTAAGCCAACCCTTTACAAACGTTACGAAACAAATCCAAACGTTTCACCTTTTTAGCGATTTAAGCCAAACGTTTAAAAAAGTTACGAAACAAATCCAAACGTTTCACCTTTTTAGCGAATTAAGGCAACGCTAATAAACAAATTCAAACATTTCACCTTTTTAGCGATTTAAGCCAAACGTTTACAAACGTTACGAAACAAATCCAAGAGTTTCGCCTAGTTAGCGATTTAAGCCAAAGGTTCACAAACGTTACGAAACAAATCCAAATGTTTCGCCTTTATAGCGATTTAAGCCAAACGGTTACAAACGTTACAAAATAAATCCAGGTGTTTCCCCTTTTTAGCAATTTAATCCAAACGTTTACAAACATTACGAAACAAATCCAAGCGTTTCACATTTTTAGCAGTTTAAGCCAAAAATTTACAAACGTTACGAAACAAATCCAAACGTTTCACCTTTTTAGCGAGGTAAGCCAAACGTTTACTAACATTACGAACCAAATCCAAACGTTTCCTCTTTTAATTGATTTAAGCCAAACGTTTACAGACGATACGAAATAAATACAAACGTTTCACCTTTTTAGCGATAAGCCAAACATTTACAAAGGTTATTAAACAAATCCAAATCTTTCACCTGTTTAGCAATTTAAGCCAAACGTTTCGAAACAAATCCAAGCGTTTCACGTTTTTAGCAATTTAAGCAAAACGTTTATAAACGTTGCGAAACAAATCCAAGCGTTTCACCTTTTTAGCAATTTAAGCCAACCCTTTAAAAACGTTACGAAACAAATCCAAACGTTTACCCTTTTTAGCGATTTAGGCCAAACGTTTACAAACATTACGAAATAAATCCAAACGCTTCACTTTTTTAGCGATTTAAGCCAAACGTTTAGAAACGTTGCAAAACAAATCCAAATGTTGAATTTTTTAGCGATTTAAGCCAAACGTTTAAAAACGTTACGAAACAAATCCAAACGTTTCACCTTTTTAGCGATTTAAGCCAAATGTTTACAAACGCTAATAAACAAATTCAAACGTTTCACCTTTTTAGCGATTTAAGCCAAACGTTACAAACGTTACGAAACAAATCCAAGAGTTTCGCCTTGTTAGCGATTTAAGCCAAAGGTTCACAAACGTTACGAAACAAATCCAAATGTTTCGCCTTTTTAGCGATTTAAGCCAAACGTTTACAAACATAACAAAATAAATCCAAGCGTTTCACCTTTTTGCAATTTAAACCAAGCGTTTACAAACGTTACGAAACAAATCCAAGCGTTTCACATTTTTAGAAATTTAAGCCACCAGTTTACAAACGTTACGAAACAAATCCAAACGTTTCACCTTTTTAGTGAGGTAAGCCAAACGTTTACAAACGTTACGTAACAAAACCAAACGTTTAAAACGTAACGAAACAAATTCAAACGTATCACATTTTTAGCGATTTAAGGCAAACATTTATAAACGTTACGAAAGAAAACCAAGTGTTTCACCTTTTTAGCAATTTAAACAAAATGTTTACAAACATAACCAAACAAATCCAAGTGTTTCACCTATTTAGCAATTTAAGCCAAACGTTTACAAACGTTACAAAACAAATCCAAGCGTTTCACCTTTTTAGCAATTTAAGCCAAACGTTTACAAACATTACGAACCAAATCCAAACGTTTCCCCTTTTAATTGATTTAAGCCAAACGTTTACAAACGCTACGAACCAAATCCAGACGTTTCACCTTTTTAGCGATTTAAGCCAAACGTTTACAAACGCTACGAAAGAAATCCAGACGTTTCACCTTTTTAGCGATTTAAGCCAAACGTTTACAAAGGTTATGAAACAAATCCTAATGTTCACCTTTTTAGCAATTTAAGCAAAACGTTTACAAACATTGTGAAACAAATCCAAGCGTTTCACCTTTTTAGCGATTTAAGCCAACCCTTTACAAACGTTACGAAAAAATCCAAACGGTTCACCTTTTTAGCGATTTAAGCCAAACGTTTACAAATATTACGAAATAAATCCAAACGTTTCACCTTTTTATCGAGTTAAGCCAAACGTTTAGAAACGCTACAAAACAAATCCAAATGTTGAACCTTTTTAGCGATTTAAGCCAAACGTTTAAAAACGTTACGAAACAAATCCAAACGTTTCAGCTTTTTAGCGATTTAAGTCAAATATTTTCAAACGCTAATAAACAAATTCAAACGTTTTACCTTTTTAGCGATTTAAGCCAAACGTTTACAAACGTTACGAAACAAATCCAAGAGTTTCGCCTTGCTAAGGATTTAAGCTAAAGGTTCACAAACGTTACGAAACAAATCCAAATGTTTTGCCTTTTTAGCGATTTAAGCCAAACGTTTACAAACGTTACGGAATAAATCCAAGCGTTTCACCTTTTTAGCAATTTAAGACAAACGTTTACAAACGTTACGAAACAAATCCAAGTTTTTCACATTTTTAGCAATTTAAGCCAAAAGTTTACAAACGTTACGAAACAAATCCAAACGTTTCACCTTTTTAGCGAGATAAGCCAAATGTTTACAAACATTACGAAACAAAACCAAACGTTTAAAACGTTACGAAACAAATTCAAACGTTTCACGTTTTTAGCAATTTAACCAAAACGTTTACAAACATTATGAAACAAATCCAAGCGTTTCACCTTTTTAGCAATTTAAGCCAATCTTTTACAAACGTTACGAAACAAATCCAAGCGTTTCACCTTTTTAACAATTTAAACAAAACGTTTACAAACATTACCAAACAAATCCAAGTGTTTCACCTATTTAGCAATTTAACTCAGACGTTTACAAACGTTACGAAACAAATCCAAGCGTTTCACCTTTTTAGCAATTGGATTTGTTTCATGACATTTGTAAACGATAGGCTTAAATCGCTAAAAAGGTGAAACGTTTGGATTTTTATTCGTAACGTTTTAAACGTTTGGATTTGTTTCGTAACGTTTGTAAACGTTTGCCTTAAATCACTAAAAAGGTGAAACATTTTGTTTTGTTTGATAGCCTTTGTAAAAATTCGGCTTAAATCGCTAAAAAGGTGTAACGTTTAGATTTGTTTCGTAACATTTTGTACGTTTGGCTTAAATCGCTAAAATGTGGAAATGTTTGGATTTTTTTTCGTAACGCTTGGATTTGTTTCGTAACGTTTTAAACGTTTGGCTTAAATCGCTCGGTTTATAAATATTTACGAAACAAATCAAAACGTTTCCCTATTTTAGCGATTGAAGCCGTATTTACAAACGTTACGAAAAAAATCAAAGCATGTCACCTTTTTAGCGATTTAAGCCAAACGTTCCACGTTAGTGTTTTTCGTGTTTGGTGTATCGATTTGCCAAAATTGCATAGTTGGTTACTAACATTGCCAAGTTTCAAAGTTTATGTTGTAATTGAAATTGGGGTGAAATTCGTGTTTAAATTTGCAATTAACCCTTTTATTAAACATTTAAACAAAACGTTTAAAAAGGTGAAAGGCTTGGGTTTGTTTCGTAATGTTTGTAAACGTTTGGCTTAAATCGCTAAAATGGTGAAACATTTGGTTTTGTTTCGTAACATTTGTAAATGTTTGGCTTAAATCATTAAAAAGGTGAAACATTTGGATTGGTCGTAACGTTTTTAAACGTTTGGGTTGTAAACGTTTCCCATTTATAGCGATTTAAGCCAAACGTTTACAAATGTTACTAAATAAATCCAAACGTTTCATTTTTTCAGCGATTTAAAGCAAACGTTTACAAATTTTACGAAACCAAATTACGAAACAATACCAAATGTTTCGCCTTTTTAGCGATTTAAGCCATGTTTAAAATGTTACGAAACAAATCCAAACGTTTGGATTTGTAACATAACGTTTGTAACGTTTGTAAACGTTTTGCTAAAATAGCTAAAAAGCTGTAACGTTTGGATTTGTTTCGTAACGTTTGTAAACATTTGGCTTCAATTTCTAAAAAGGTGAAACGTTTCGATTTGTTTTGTAACGTTTGTAAACGTTTGGCTTAAATTGCTAAAAAAGTGACATGTTTGGTTTTGTTTCGTAACGTTTGTAACCGTTCGGCTTAAATCGCTAAAAATGTGAAACCTTTGTTTTTGTTTCGTTTACAAACGTTACGAAACAAAAGCAAACATTACGAAAGATTTAAAAAATAAGTGAAACAAATCGAAATGTTTGGATTTGTTTCGTAACCTTGGAAACGTTTGGTTTTGTTTCGTAAATTTTTAAACATTTGGCTTAAATCACTAAAAAGGTAAAAATTTGGCTTAAATTGCTAAAAAGGTTAAACGTTTGGATTTGTTTCGCAACGTTTCTAAACGTTTGGCTTAAATCGCTAAAATGGTGAAATGTTTGGATTTGTTTCGCAACGTTTCTAAACGTTTGGCTTAAATCGCTAAAATGGTGAAATGTTTGGATTGGTTTCCTAACGTTTATAAACGTTTGTCTTGGACTTATTTCGTAACGTTTGTAAACGTTTTGCTTAAATCGCTAAGAAGGTGAAACGTTTGGATTCGTTTCGTATCGTTTTAAACGTTTGGATTAAATCGCTAATATAGAGAAACTTTTGGATTTGTTTCGTAACGTTTGCAAACGTTTGGCTTAAATCTCTAAAAAGGGTAAACATTTGGTTTTGTTTCCTAGCGTTTGTAAACGACTTAAATCGCTAAAAATGTGAAACGTTTGGATTTTTTTTGTAACGTTTGTAAACGTTTAGATTTATTTCGTAACGTTTGTAAACGTTTGGCTTCAGTCACTAATAAGGTGAAACGTTTGGATTTGTTTCGTAACGTTTATAAACGTTTGGCTTATATTGCTAAAAAGGTGAAATGCTTGGATTTGTTTCGTAACCTTTGTAAACGTTTGGCTTAAATTGCTATAAAGGTGAAACATTTGGATTTGTTTCGTAACATTTGTAAATGTTTGGCTTATATCGCTAAAATGGGGAAACGTTTGGATTTGTTTCGTAACTTTTGTAAACATTTGGCTTAAATTGCTAAAAAGGTGAAACGTTTGGATTTGTTTCGCAATGTTTCGTACGTTTGGCTTAAATTGCTAAAATGTTGAAACGTTTGGATTTTTTTTCGTAACGCTTGGATTTCTTTCGTAACGTTTTAAACGTTTGGCTTAAATCGCTTGGTTTATAAACGTTAACGAAACAAATCCAAGCGTTTCGCCTTTTTAGCGATTGAAGCCAAACGTTTACAAACGCTACGAAAAAAATCCAGCGGTTAGCGATTTAAGCCGAACTTTCCACGTTAGTGTTTTTCGTGTTTGGTGTATCGATTTGCCAAAAGTGTAAAGTTGGTACTAACATTGCCAAGTTTCAAAGTTTATGTTGTAATTGCAAATTGGGGTGAAGTTCGTGTTTAAATTCGCAATTAACCCTTTAATTAAACATTTAAACCAAACGTTTAAAAAGGTGAAACGTTTCTGTTTGTTTCGTAAGGTTTGTAAACGTTTGGTTTAATTCGCTAAAATGGTGAAACATTTGGTTTTGTTTCGTAACGTTTGTAAATGTTTGGCTTAAATCATTAAAAAGGTGAAACATTTGGATTGGTTTCGTAACCTTTTTAAACGTTTGGGTTGTAAACGTTTCACATTTATTGCGATTTAAGCCAAACGTTTACAAATGTTACGAAATAAATCCAAACGTTTCAAATTTTCCGCGATTTAAGCCAAATGTTTACAAATGTTACGAAATAAAATTACGAAACAAATCCAAATGTTTCACCTTTTTAGCGATTTATGCCATGTTTAAAACGTTTCGAAACAAATCCAAACGTTTGCATAAATTGTTAAAAAGGGGAAACATTTGGATTTGTTTCGTAATGTTTGTAAAAGTTTGGCTTAAATCGCTAAAAAGGTGAAACGTTTGGATTTGTTTCGTAACGTTTGTAAACGTTTAGCTTATATCGCTAAAAATGTGAAACGTTTGTATTTATTACGTAACGTTTTA
Source organism: Mercurialis annua (assembly GCF_937616625.2). Classification (NCBI taxonomy): domain Eukaryota; kingdom Viridiplantae; phylum Streptophyta; class Magnoliopsida; order Malpighiales; family Euphorbiaceae; genus Mercurialis; species Mercurialis annua. Next base: position 20,763,381 of record NC_065572.1, on the reverse strand, counting down.
AACATTTGGCTTAAATCGCTAAAATGGGGAAATATTTGGATTTGTTTCTTAACGTTTTAAACGTTTGGCTTAAATCGCTAAAATGGAAAAACGTATGTATTTGTTTTGTAACGTTTCTATACGTTTGACTTAAATCGCTAAAAAGGTGAAACATTTGGTTTTGTTTCTTAACGTTTTAAATGTTTGGATTTATTTCGTAACATTTGTAAACGTATGGCTTAAATTTCTAAAAAGGTGAAACGCATGGATTTGTTTTACAACGTTTGTAAACGTTTGGCTTAAATAGCTAAAAAGGCGAAACATTTGGATTTGTTTCGTAATGTTTGAAATGTTTGGCTTAAATCACTAAAAGGGGAAACATTTGGTTTTGTTTAGTAACGTTTGTAAATGTTAGGCTTAAATTGCTAAAAAAGTGAAACGCTTGGATTTGTTTCGTAACGTTTGTAAACGTTTGGCTTAAATTTCTAAAACGGTGAAAGGTTTGAATTTGTTTCTTAATGTTTTAAACGTTTAGCTTAGATCGCTAAAAGGGGAAACATTTGGTTTTGTTTAGTAACGTTTGTCAACGTTTGGCTTAAATCCCTAAAAATGTGAAACGTTTAGAGTTGTTTCGTAACGTTTGTAAACGTTTGGCTTAAATTTCTAAAAAGGTAAAACGCTTTGATTTGTTTCGTAACATGTGTAAATGTTTGGTCTTTTATCTTAACATTTGTAAACGTTTGGCTTAAGTCGCTAAAAAGCTGAAACGTTTGGTTTTTTTTCTAACGTTTTATACGTTTGGTTTTGTTTCGCAGCGTTTATAAACATCTAGCTTAAATCGCTAAAAGGTGAAACGTTTGGATTTGCTTCGTAACGTTTGTAATAGTTCGGCCATTTATAAACGTTTGTAAACGTTTGGCTTAAATTGATAAAAAGGTGAAACGTTTGGTTTTGTTTCGTAACGTTTGTAAACGTTCGTCTTAAATCGCTAAAAATATGAAACGCTTTGCTTTAATCGCTAAAAAGGTGAAACGCTTGGATTTGTTTCGTAAAGTTTGTAAACGTTTGGCTTAAATTGCTAAAAAGGTGAAACGTTTGGATTTGTAACATAACGTTTGTAAACGTTTTGCTTAAATCGCTATAAAGGTGAAACGTTGGGATTTTGTTTTGTAACGTTCGTAAACGTTTGGCTTAAATTGCTAAAAAGGGGAAACGTTTTGATTTGTTTTGTAATTTTGTTTGTAACGTTTCTAAACGTTTGGCTTAAATTGCTAAAAAGATTAATTATTTGGATTTGTAACATAACGTTTGTAAACGTTTGGCTTACATCGCTATAAAGGCGAAACGTTTGGATTTGTTTTGTAACGTTTGTAAACGTTTGGCTTAAATTGCTAAAAAGGTGAACGTTTTTTTTTTTTGTTTCGTAACATTTGTAAACGTTTGGCTTAAATTGCTAAAAAGATGAAACATTTGGATTTGTTTCGTAATTTTGTTTGTAATGTTTGTAAACGTTTGGCTAAAATTGCTAAAAAGCTGTAACGTTTGGATTTGTTTCGTAACGTTTGTAAACATTTGGCTTAAATTTCTAAAAACGTGAAAAGTTTCGATTTGTTTTGTAACATTTGTAAATGTTTGGCTTAAATTTCTTAAAAAGTGACATGTTTGGTTTTGTTTCGTAACGTTTGTAAATGTTCGGTTAAATCGATAAAAATGTGAAACCTTTGTTTTTGTTTCGTTTACAAAATGTTACGAAACAAAGCCAAACGTTACGAACGACTTATAAAATAAGTGAAACAAATCAAAACGTTTGGATTTGTTTCGTAACGTTTGAAACGTTTGGTTTGTTTAATAAATTTTTAAACGTTTGGCTTAAAGCACTAAAAAGGTAAAAAAAATTCTTCAATGTTTCGCTTAAATTGCTAAAAAGGTTAAGCGTTTGGATTTGTAACATAACGTTTGTAAACATTTGGCTTAAATCGTTATAAAGGTGAAACATTTGGATTTGTTTTGTAACGTTTGTAAACGTTTAGCTTAAATCGTTAAAATGGTGAAATGTTTGGATTGGTTTCGTAACGTTTGTAAACGTTTTGCTAATATCGTTAAAATGGCGAAACGTTTCGATTGGTATCGTAACGTTTGTAAACGTTTGGTTTTGTTTCCTAGCGTTTGTAAACGACTTAAATTGCTAAAAATGTGAAACGTTTGGATTTGTTTCGTAACGTTTGGAAACGTTTAGATTTTTTTCGTAACGTTTGTAAGCGTTCGGCTTCAATCACTAAAAACGTGAAAAGTTTGGATTTGTTTCGTAACGTTAATAAACGTTTGGCTTATATTGCTAAAAAGGTGAAATGCTTGGATTTGTTTTGTAACCTTTGTAAACGTTTGGCTTAAATCGCTAAAAACGTGAAACGTTTGGATTTGTTTCGTAACGTTTGTAAACGTTTGGCTTCAATCGCTATAAAGGTGAAACATTTGGATTTGTTTCGTAACGTTTGTAAATGTTCGACTTAAATCGCTAAAATGGGGAAACATTTGGACTTGTTTCGTAAATTTTTTAAACGTTTGGCTTAAATTGCTAAAAATGTGAAACGTTTGGATTTGTTTCGTAACATTTGTAAATGTTCGGCTTAAATCGCTAAAAAGGTGAAACGTTTGGATTTGTTTCGTAACGTTTTGTACGTTTGGCTTAAATCGCTAAAATGTGGAAACGTTTGGATTTTTGTTCGCAACGCTTGGATTTGTTTCGTAACATTTTGAACGTTTGGCTTAAATCGCTTGGTTTATAAACGTTTACGAAACAAATCCAAACGTGTCCCCATTTTAGCGGTTGAAGCCAAACGTTTACGAACGTTACGAAAAAAATCTAAGTGTGTCACCTTTTTAGCGATTTAAGCCAAACGTTCCACGTTAGTGTTTTTCGTGTATGGTGTATCGATTTGCCAAAAGTGTAAATTTGGTTACTAACATTGCCAAGTTTCAAAGTTTATGTTGTAATTGCAAATTGGGGTGATGTTCGTGTTTAAATTTGCAATTAACCCTTTAATTAAACCTTTAAACCAAACGTTTAAAAAGGTGAAACGTTTGGTTTAGTTTCGTAACATTTGTAAATGTTTGGCTTAAATCATTAAAAAGGTGAAACATTTGGATTAGTTTCGTAACATTTTTAAACGTTTGGGTTGTAAACGTTTCACATTTATAGCGATTTAAGCCAAATGTTTACAAATGTTACGAAATAAAATTACAAAATAAATCCAAATATATCACCTTTTTAGCGATTTAAGCCATATTTAAAACATTTCGAAACAAATCCAAACGTTTTGCATAAATCGTTAAAAAGGGGAAACGTTTGGATTTGTTTCGTAATGTTTGTAAACGTTTGGCTTAAATCGCTAAAAAGGTGAAACGTTTGGATTTGTTTCGTAACGTTTGTAAACGTTTGGCTTATATCGCTAAAAATGGGAAACGTTTGGATTTATTTCGTAACGTTTTAAACATTTGGCTTAAATCGTTAAAATGGGGAAACATTTGGATTTGTTTCTTAACGTTTTAAACGTTTGGCTTAAATCGCTAAAATGGGGAAACGTGTGTATTTGTTTTGTAACGTTTCTAAACGTTTGACTTAAATCGCTAATAAGGTGGAACGTTTGGTTTTGTTTCGTAAAGTTTTAAACGTTTGGATTTATTTCAGAACGTTTGTAAACGTATGGCTTAAATTTCTAAAAAGGTGAAACGCTTGGATTTGTTTCGCAACGTTTGTAAACGTTTGGCTGAAATCGCTAAAAAGGTGAAACGTTTGGATTTGTTTCGTAATGTTTTAAACGTTTGGCTTAAATCGCTAAAAGGGGAAACATTTGATTTTGTTTAGTAACGTTTGTAAACGTTTGACTTAAATCCCTAAAAATGTGAAACGTTTGGATTTGTTTCGTAACGTATGTAAACGTTAGGCTTAAATTGCTAAAAAGGTGAAACGCTTGGATTTGTTTCGTAACGTTTGTAAACGTTTGGCTTAAATCCCTAAAAAGGTGAAACTTTGAATTTGTTTCCTAATGGTTTAAACGTTTGGCTTAAATCGCTTAAAGGGGAAACATTTGGTTTTTTTTAGTAACGTGTCAACGTTTGGCTTAAATCCCTAAAAATGTGAAACGTTTGGATTTGTTTCGTAACGGTTGTAAACGTTTGGCTTATATTTCTAAATAGGTTAAACGCTTGGATTTGTTTCGTAACGTTTGTAAATGTTTGGTCTTTTATCGTAACGTTTGTAAACGTTTGGCTTAAGTCGCTAAAAAGCTAAAACGTTTGGTTTTTTTCCTAACGTTTTATACGTTTTGTTTTGTTTCGTAACGTTTGTAAAGGTTTAGCTTAAATTGCTAAAAAGGTGAAATGTTTGGATTTGTTTCGTAACATTTGTAATAGTTCGGGCATTATAAACGTTTGTAAACGTTTGGCTTAAATTGATAAAAAGGTGAAACGTCTGGTTTTGTTTCGTAACATTTGTAAACGTTTGTCTTAAATCGCTAAAAATATAAAACGCTTGGCTTTAATCGCTAAAAAGGTGAAACGTTTGGATTTGTTTCGTAACGTTTGTAAACGTTTGCCTTAAATTGCTAAAAAGGTGAAACATTTGGATTTATAACATAACATTTGTAAATGCTTGGCTTAAATCGCAATAAAAGTGAAACGTTTGGATTTTGTTTCGTAATGTTTGTAAACGTTTGGCTTAAATTGCTAAAAAGGGGAAACGTTTTGTTTTGTTTCGTAGCATTTGTAAACGTTTGGCTTAAATTGCTAAAAAGACGAAACATTTGGATTTGTTTGGTAAGTTTGTTTGTTACGTTTCTAAACGTTTAGCTAAAATAGCTAAAAAGGTGTAACGTTTCGATTTGTTTCGTAACGTTTGTAAACATTTGGCTTAAATTTCTAAAAAGGTGAAAACTTTCGATTTGTTTTTTAACATTTTTAAACGTTTAGCTTAAATTGCTAAAAAAGTGACATGTTTGGTTTTGTTTCGTAACGTTTGTAAACGTTCGGCTTAAATCGCTAAAAATGTGAAACCTTTGTTTTTGTTTCATTTACAAAACATTACAAAACAAAACTAAACGTTACGAATGACTTAAAAAATAAGTGAAACAAATCGAAACGTTTGGATTTGTTTCGTAACGTTTGAAACGATTGGTTTTGTTTAGTAAATTTTTAAACGTTTGGCTTAAATCACTAAAAAGGTAAAAATTTGGCTTCAATTTAAACGTTTGGCTTAAATTGATAAAAAGGTTAAACATTTGGATTTGTAACATAACGTTTGTAAACGTTTGGCTTAAATCGCTATAAAGGTGAAACGTTTGGATTTGTTTTGTAACGTTTGTAAACATTGGGCTTAAATTGCTAAAAAGGTGAAACGTTTTGTTTTGTTTCGTAATATTTGTAAACGTTTAGCTAAATTGCTAAAAAGATGAAATATTTGGATTTGTTTCGTAATTTTGTTTGTAACGTTTGTAAACGTTTTGCTAAAATAGCTAAAAACCTGTAATGTTTGTATTTGTTTCGTAACGTTTGTAAATATTTGGCTTAAATTTCTATAAAGGTGAAACATTTCGATTTGTTTTGCAACGTTTGTAAACGTTTGGCTTAAATTGCTAAAAAAGTGACATGTTTGGTTTTGTTTCGTAACGTTTGTAAACGTTCGGCTTAAAACGCTAAAAATGTGAAAACTTTGTTTTTGTTTCGTTTACAAACATTACGAAACTAAACCGAACGTTACGAAAGACTTAAAAAATAAGTGAAACAAATCGAAACGTTTGGATTTGTTTCGTAACGTTGGAAACGTCTGGTTTTGTTTCGTGAATTTTTAAACGTTTGGCTTAAATACTAAAAAAGTAAAAATTTGACTTCAATTTAAACGTTTGGCTTAAATTGCTAATAAGGTTAAACGTTTGGATTTGTTTTGTAACGTTTGCAAATGTTTGCCTTAAATCGCTAAAATTGTGAAATGTTTAGATTAGTTTCGTAACGTATGTAAACGTTTGGCTAATATCGTTAAAATGGTGAAACGTTTGGATTGGTATCGTAACATTTGTAAACGTTTGGATTTGTTTCCTAACGTTTATAAACGTTTGTCTTGGATTTATTTCGTAACGTTTGTAAACGTTTGGCTTAAATCGCTAAGAAGAGGAAACGTTTGGATTCGTTTCGTATCGTTTTAGACGTTTGGATTAAATCGCTAAAATAGAGAAACGTTTGGATTTATTTCGTAACGTTTGCAAACGTTTGGCTTAAATATCTAAAAAGGTGAAGCGTTTGGTTTTGTTTTCTAGCGTTTGTAAACGACTTAAATTGCTAAAAATTTGAAACGTTTGGATTTGTTTCGTAACGTTTGCAAACGTTTAGATTTGTTTCGTAGCGTTTGTAAGCGTTTGGGTTCAATCACTAAAAAGGTGAAAAGTTTGGATTTGTTTCATAACGTTAATAAACGTTTGGCTTAAATTGCTAAAAAGGTTAAACGTTTGGCTTAAATCGCTAAAAAAGTGACACGTTTAGATTTGTTTCGTAACATTTGTAAACGTTCAGATTATGTTGCTAAAAAGGTGAAACGCTTGAATTTGTAAACGTTTGGCTTAAATTGACAAAAAGGGGAAACGTTTGGATTTCTTTCATAACGTTTGTAAATGTTTTCCTTAAATCGCTAAAAAGGTGAAACGTTTGGATTTGTTTCGTAACGTTTGTAAACGTTTGGCTTAAATTGCTAAAAAGAGGAAACGTTTCGATTTGTTTCGTAACGTTTGTAAACGTTTGGCTTCAATCAATAAAAAGGGGAAACGTTTGGATTTGTTTCGTGATGTTTACAAATGTATTGCTTCAATCACTAAAAAGGTGAAACATTTGGATTTGTTTCATAACGTTGGTAAACCATTTGGCTTAAATCGCAAAAAAAGTGAAACGTTTGGTTTTGTTTCGTAATTTTTGTAAACGTTTGGCTTCAATCACTAATAAGTGGAAATGTTTGGTTTTGTTTCGTAACGTGTGTAAACGTTTGGCTTTGATTTGTTTCGTAGCGTTTGTAAACGTTTAGCTTAAATTGCTAAAATGGGGAACCGTTTGGATTTGTTTCGTAACATTTGTAAACGTTTGTTTTAAATCGCTAAAAAGGTGAAAAGTTTGGATTTGTTTCGTAACATTTGTAAACGGTTTGCTTAAATTGCTAAAAAGGTGAAACGTTTGGATTTGTTTCGTAATGTTTGTATGCGTTTGGCTTAAATTGCTAAAAAAAGGGAAACACTTGGATTTGTTTTGTAACGTTTGTAAACGTTTGGCTTAAATCGCTAAAAAGGTGAAACGTTTGGTTTTGTTTCGCAACGTTTGTAAACGTTCGGCTTAAATCGCTAAAAATGTGAAACGTTTTGTTTTGCTTCGTAACCTTTGTTAATGTTTGGCTTAAATCGCTAAAAAGGTGAAACGTTTGGATTTGTTTTGTAACGTTTATAAACGTTTGGTTTTATTTGCTAAAAAGGTGAAACACTTGGATTTGTTTCGTAACGTTTCTAAACGTTTGGCTTTGTTTTGTAACGTTTGTAAACATTTGGATTAAATCACTGAAAAGTTGAAACGTTTGGTTTTGATTCGTAACATTTTAAACGTTTGGATTTGTTTCGTAACGTATTAAATGTTTGGCATAAATCTCTAAAAATGCGAAACACTTGGTTTTGTTTCGTAACGTTTATAAAAGTTTGGCTTAAATCGCTAAAAAGGTTAAACGTTTGAATTTGTTTCGTAACGTTGGTAAACGTTTGGCTTAAATATCAAAAAAGGTGAAACATTTGGATTCATTTCGTAATGTTTGTAAACATTTGGCTTAAATCGCTAAAAAAGTGAAACATTTGGGTTTTTTTGTAATGTTTGTAAAAGTTTTGCTTAAATCGCTAAAAAGGTGAAACGTTTGGATTTGTTTCGTAACGTTTGTAAACGTTTGGCTTATATTGCTAAAAAGGTGAAAAGCTGGGATTTGTTTAGTAACGTTTGTAAACGTTAAGCTTAAATCGATAAAAAGTTGAAACGTTTGGATTTGTTTCGTAACGTTTGTAAATGTTTGGCTTAAATTGCTAAAAAGGTGAAAGGTTTGGTTTTGTTTCGTAAAGTTTTAAACGTTTGACTTAAATCGCTAAAATGGGGAAACATTTGGATTTGTTTCGTAGCATTTGCAAACGTTTGGGTTAAGTCCCTAAAAAGGTGAAACCTGTGGATTTGTTTTGTAGCGTTTGTAAACATTTCGCTTAAATTGCTATAAAGGTGAAACGTTTGGATTTGGTTCGTAATGTTTGTAAACGTTTGGCTTAAATCGCAAAAAAGGAGAAACATTTGGTTTTGTTTTGTAACTTTTGTAAACGTTTGGCTTAAATCGCTAAAAATGTGAAATGTTTGGATTTGTTTCGTAATTATTGTAAATGTTTGGCTTAAATCGCTAAAAAGGTGAAACTTTTGGATTTGTTTCGTAACGTATGTAAATGTTTGGCTTAAATCGCTAAAAAGGTGTAACGTTTGGATTTGTTTTGTAACGTTTGTAAACGTTTGGCTTCAATAGCTACAAAAGGTGGAACGTTTGGATTTGTTTCGTAACGTTTGTAAACGTTTGGTTTAAATTGCTAAATAGGTGAAACACTTAGATTTGTTTCGTAACGTTTGTAAATGTTTGGCTTAAATCGTCAAAAAGGTGAAACGTTCGGTTTTGTTTCGTAACGTTTGTATACGTTCGGATTAAATTGCTTAAAAGGTGAAACGTTTGGATTTGCTTCGTAATGTTTGTAAACGTTTGGCTCAAATCGCTCAAAAGGTGAAACACTTCGTTTTGTTTCGTAACTTTTGTCAATGTTTGGCTTAAATCGCTAAAAAGGTGAAACATTTGTATTGGTTTCGTAACGTTTTTAATCGTTTGGTTTGTAAACGTTTCACATTTATAGCAATTTAAGCCAAACGTTTAGAAATGTTACGAAACAAATCCAAATGTTTCACCTTTTTAGCAATTTAGGCCGAACGTTTACCAATGTTACGAAACGAAATTACGAAACATTCGGCTTCAACCACTAAATCGCTAAAAAGGTGAAATGTTTGGTTTTATTTCGTAATGTTTGTAAACGTTCGGCTTCAATCATTAATAAGGTGAAACGTTTTGGTTTTGTTTCATAACGTTTGTAAACGTTAGGCTTTGATTTGTTTCGTAACGTTTGTAAACGTTCAGCTTAAATTGCTAAAAGGGTGAAACACTTCGATTTGTCTTGTACCGTTTCTAAACGTTTGGCTTAAATTGCTAAAAAGGTGAAACGCTTGGATTTGTTTCGTAACGTTTGTTACGCTTATCTTAAATCGCTAAAAAGGTGTAATGGGTTTGTTTTGTAACGTTTATAAATATTTGGCTTAAATCGCTAAAAAGGTGAAACATTTGGTTTTGTTTCGAACGTTTATAAACGTTCGGCTTACATCGCTAAAAAGATGAAACCTTTGGATTTGTTTCGTATTATTTATACACGTTTGGCTTAATTTTCTAAAAAGGGGAAACGTTTGGATTTGTTTCGTAACGTTTGTAAACGTTTGGCTTAAATCGCTAAAAAGGGGAAACGTTTGGATTTTTTTCGTAATCTGTAAACGTTTGGATTAAATCGCTAAAAATTTGAAACATTTAGATTTGTTTCGTAACGTTTGTAAACGTTTGGCGTAAATCGGTAAAAAGGGGAAACGCTTGGATTTGTTTTGTATTCGTAACTTTCGTAAAGGTTTGGCTTAAATCGCTAAATAGGTGAAACGTTTGGATTTATTTTGTAACGTTTGTAAACGTTTGGCTTAAATAGCTACAAAAGGTGGAATGTTTGGATTTGTTTCGTAACGTTTGTAAACGTTTGGTTTAAATTGCTAAAAAGGTGAAAATAAATCCAAACGTTTCCCCCTTTTAGCAAATTAAGCGAACGTTTACAAACGTTATGAAATAAAACCAAATGTTTCATCTTTTTAGTGATTTAAGTCAAACGTTTACAAATGTTACGAAACAAATCCAAACGTTTCACCTTTTTAGCGATTTATGCGAAACTTTTTGATTTGTTTCGTAACGTTTGTAAACATGGCTTAAATCGCTAAAAAGGTGAAACGTTTGGATTTGTTTCGTAATTTGTTTTCGCAACATTTGTAAACGTTCGGCTTAAATCGCTGAAAAGGTGAAACGTTTAGATTTATTTCGTGACATTTGTAAACGTTTGGCTTAAATGGCTATAAATATGAAACGTTTACAAACTAAACGTTTAAAAGCGTTAAGAAACCAATCCAAATGTTTCACCTTTTTAGTGATTTAAGCCAAACATTTACAAATGTTACAAAACAAAACCAAATGTTTCACCATTTTAGTGATTTAAGCCAAACGTTTACAAACATTACGAAACAAACCCAAACGTTTCGCCTTTTTAAACATTTGGTATAAATGTTTAATTAAAGGGTTAATTGCAAATTTATACCCGAACTTTACCCTAATTTAAAATTACAACATAATCTTTGAAACTTGGCAATGTTAGTAACCAACTTTACACTTTTGGGAAATCAATACACCAAACACGAAAAACACTAACGTGGAACGTTTGATTTTGTTTCGTAACATTTGTAAACGTTTGACTTAAATCGCTAAAAAGGTGACACGCTTGGATTTTTTTCGTCACGTTTGTAAACGTTTGGCTTCAATCGCTAAACGTTTGGATTTGTTTTGTAAACGTTTATAAACCGAGCGATTTAAGCCAAACGTTTAAAACGTTACGAAACAAATCCAAGCGTTACGAAAAAAATCCAAACGTTTCCCCATTTTAGTGATTTAAGCCAAACGTACAAAATGTTACGAAACAAATCCAAACGTTTCACATTTTTGGCGATTTAAACCGAACGTTTACAAAGGCTATGAAACAAAACCAAACGTTTCACCTTTTTAGTAATTTAAGCCAAATGTTTACAAACGTTGCGAAAAAAATCCAAACGTTTAAAACGTTACGAATCAAAACCAAACGTTTCACCTTTTAAGCGATTTAAGCCAAACGTTTACAAACATTACAAAACAAAGCCAAACGTTTAGAAAACAAATCCTAGTGTTTCACCTTTTTAGCAATTTGAACCAAACGTTTATAAACGTCATGAAACAAATCCAAACGTTTCACCTTTTTAGCGATTTAAGCCAAACATTTACAAAGGTTATGAAACAAAACCAAACGTTTCACATTTTTAGCGATTTAGGCCGAACGTTTACAAACGTTAAGAAACAAAACCAAACGTTTCGCCTATTTAGAGATTTACGCCAAACGTTTACAAACGTTACGAAACAAATCGAAACGTTTCCCCTTTTTAGCAATTTAAGCCAAACGTTTATAAATATTACGAAACAAATCCAAACGTTTCACCTTTTTAGCATTTTCAGCAAAACGTTTACAAACTTTATGAAACAAATCCAAACGTTTCACCTTTTTAGCGATTTAAGCCAAATGTTTACAAATGTTACGAAACAAATATAAACGTTTTCCCATTTTAGCAATTTAATCTAAACGTTTACAAACGTTATGAAATAAATCCAAGCCAAATGTTTACCAACGTTACAAAACCAAACCAAACGTTTCACCTTATTGGTGATTGAAGGCGAACCTATACAAACATTACGAAACAAAGTCAAACGTTTCACCATTTTAGCGATTTAAGCCAAATGGGTTACAAACGTTACGAAACAAATCGAAATGTTTCACCTTTTTAGTGATTGAAGCCAAACGTTTGTATACATTATGAAACAAATCCAAATGTTTAACCTTTTTAGTGATTGAAGCCAAACGTTTACAAACTTTACGAAACAAATCGAAACGTTTCACCTTTTTAGCAATTTCAGCCAAACGTTTACAAATGTTACAAAAAAAATCCAAATGTTTCCCCTTTTTAGTGATTTAAGCCAAACATTTACAAACGTTATGAAACAAATTCAAGCGTTTCGCCTTTTTAGCAATTTAAGCCAAATGTTTACAAATCCAAGCGTTTCACCTTTTTAGCAATTTAATCCGAACGTTTACAAATGTTTCGAAACAAATCCAAACGTGTCACCTTTTTAGCGATTTAAGCCAAACGTTTAACCATTTTACCAATTTAAGCCGAACGTTTATAAACGTTACGAAACAAAACCAAACGTTTCACCTTTTTAGCGATTTAAGCCAAACGTTTTCAAATGTTACGAAATAAATCCAAACGTTTAAAACGTTATGACACAAATCTAAGAGTTTCACCTTTTTAGCAATTTAATCCGAACGTATACAAACGTTACGAAACAAAACCAAACGTTTCACCTTTTTAAAAATTTAAGCCAAACATTTACAAACGTTACGAAACAAATCTAAGTGTTTCAACTTTTTAGCAATTTAAATCAAACGTTTACAAACGTTACGAAATGAATCCAAACGTTCCACTTTTTGTAGCTATTTAAGCCAAACGTTTACAAATGTTACCAAACAAATCCAAACATTTCACCTTTTTTGCGATTTAAGCCAAACATTTTCAAACGTTACGTAACAAATCCAAACGTTTAACCTTTTTAGCGATTTAATCCAAATGTTTACCAAAGTTACGAAACAAAACCAAATGTTTCTCCTTTTTAGCATTTAAGCCAAACGTTTACAAACGTTACGAAACAAATCCAAGTGTTTCACCTTTTTAGCAATTTAAGCCAACCGTTTACAAACGTTGCGAAACAAATCCAAACGTTTCACCTCTTTAGCGATTTAAGCCAAATGTTTACAAACGCTACGAAATCAATCCAAACGTTTCCCCATTTTAGCAATTTAAGCCAAACGTTTATAACGTTACGAAATAAAACCAAACGTTTCACCTATTTAGCGATTTAAGCCAAACATTTACAAACGTTGCAAAACAAAGACAAATGTTTCCCCTTTTTAGGGATTTAAGCTAAACGTTACAAACGTTACGAAACAAATCCAAGCGTTTCACCTTTTTAGCAATTTAAGCCAAAAGTTTAGAAACGGTACGAGACAAATCCAAGCGTTTCACCTTTTTAGCAATTTAAGATGAACGCTTACAAACGTTACGAAACAAATCCAAATGTTTCACCTTTTTAGCGATTTAAGCCAAATGTTTACAAACGTTACGAAACAAATCCAAATGTTTCCCTATTTTAGCGATTTAAGCCAAATTTTATAAATGTTACAAACAAATCCAAACGTTTCACCTTTTTTGCGATTTAAGTCTAACGTTTAGAAACGTTACAAAACAAATCCAAGCGTTTTCCCTTTTTAGAGATTTATGCCAAACATTTACAAACATTACGAAACAAATCTAAATGTTTCCCATTTTTAGCGATTTAATCCAAACGTTTACAAACGTTGCAAAAAAATCCAAACATTTCCCCTTTTTAGCGATTTAATCCAAATGTTTACATACGTTACGAAACAAATCCAAACGTTTCACCTTTTTAGCAAATTAAGCCAAATGTTTACAAATGTTACGAAACAAATCCAAAGGTTTGATCTTTTTAGCGATGTAAGCGGAACGTTTATAAACGTTACGAAACTAAACCAAACGTTTAAAACGTTACGAAACAAATCCAAACGTTTCACGTTTTAGCAATTTAAGGCATACGTTTACAAACGTTACAAAATAAATCCAAACGGTTAAAACGTTACGAAACAAAACTAAACTTTTCACCTTTTTAGCGATTTAAGCAAAATGTTAAGAAACATTACAAAACAAATACATACGTTTCGTCATTTTAGCGATTTAAGCCAAACGTTTAAAACGTTACGAAAGAAATCCAAACGTTTTCCCATTTTAGCAATTTTATCCAAACATTTGAAACGTTACGAAACAAATCCAAATGTTTCACATTTTTAGCGATTTAAGCAAAACGTATACAAACATTACGAAACAAATCCAAACGTTTCTTTTTTTAGCGATTTAAGCCAAACGTTTACAAACGTTACGAAACAAAACCAAACGTTTCATCTTTTTAGCGATTTAAGCCAAACGTTTACAAACGTTACAAAACAAAATTACGAAACAAATCCAAGTGTTTACAAACATTAAGAAACATATCCAAAAGTTTTGCAACGTTTCACCTTTTTAGCGATTTATGCAAAACTTTTGGATATGTTTCTTAATGTTTCACCTTTTTAGCGATTTATGCAAAACTTTTGGATATGTTTCTTAACGTTTGTAAATACTTGGATTTGTTTCGTAATTTTGTTTCGTAAAATTTATAAACGTTAGCCTTAAATCGCTGAAAAGGTGAAATATTTGGATTTGTTTCGTATCATTTGTAAACGTTTGGCTTAAATCGCTATATATGGGAAACGTTTACAAACCAAACGTTCAAAAATGTTACGAAACTAATCCAAATGTTTCATCTTTTTAGCGATTTAAGCCAAACATTTACAAATGTTACGAAACAAAACCAAATGTTTCACCATTTTGGCGATTTAAGCCAAACATTACGAAACAAACCTAAATGTTTCACCTTTTTAATCGTTTGGTTTAAATGTTTAATTAAAGGGTTAATTGCAAATTAATACACGAACTTTACCCTAATTTGCAATTATAACAAAAACTTGGAAACTTGGCAATGTTAGTAACCAACTTTAAACTTTTGGCAAATCGATACACCAAACACAAAAAACACTAACGTGGAACGTTTGGTTTTGTTTCGTAACGTTTGTAAATGTTAGACTTAAATCGCTAAAAAGGTGACACGCTTGGACTTTTTTCGTAACATTTGTAAGCGTTTAGCTTCAATCGCTAAAATGGGGAAACGTTTGGATTTGTTTCGTAAACGTTTATAAACCGAGCGATTTAAGCCAAACATTTAAAACGTTACGAAACAAATCCAAGCGTTATGAAAAAATCCAAACGCCCACTTTAGCGATTTAAGCCAAACGTACAAAACGTTACGAAACTAATCCAAACGTTTCACCTTTTTAGCGATTTAAGTCGAACGTTTACAAAGGCTATGAAAGAAAACCAAACGTTTCACCTTTTTAGTGATTTAAGCCAAACGTATACAAACGTTACGAAACAAATCCAAATGTTTATAACGTTACATATCAAAACCAAACGTTTCGCCTTTTTATCAATTTAAGCCAAACGTTTACAAACGTTGGAAAACAAAGCCAAATGTTTAGAAATGATACAAAATAAATCCAAGTGTTTCACCTTTTAAGCAATTTAAACCAAACGTTCATAAATGTTACGAAACAAATCCAAACGTGTCACCTTTTTTGTGATTTAAGCCAAACATTTACAAAGGTTAAGAAACAAAACCAAACTTTTCACATTTTTAGCGATTTAAGCCGAACATTTACAAACGTTATGAAACAAAACCAAATGTTTCACCTTTTTAGCAATTTAAGACAAACATTTACAAACGCTACGAAAGAAATCCAAGTGTTTCCCCTTTTCAGCAATTTAAGCCAAACATTTACAAACATTACGAAACAAATCGAAACGTTTCCCTTTTTAGTGATTTAAGCAAAACGTTTACAAACGTTACGAAACAAATCCAAAGGTTTAACCTTTTTAGCGACTTAAGCCAAACGTTTACAAATGTTACGAAACAAATCCAAACGTTTCCCCATTTTAGCAGTTTAAGCTAAACGTTTATAAACGTTACGAAACAAAACCAAATGTTTCACCTTATTATTGATTGAAGCCGAACGTTTACAAACATTACGAAACAAAACCAAACGTTTCACCTTTTTAGCGATTTAAGACAAATGGTTTACAAACGTTACGAAACAAATCCAAACGTTTCACCTTTTTAGTGATTGAAGCCAAACGTTTGTAAACTTTACGAAACAAATCCAAACGTTTCACCTTTTTAGTGATTAAAGCCAAACTTTTACAAACGTTACGAAACAAATCGAAATGTTTCATCTTTTTAATAATTTAAGCCAAACGTTTACAAACGTTACGAAATAAATCCAAACGTTTCAACTTTTAAGGGATTTAATTCGAACATTTACAAATCCAAGCGTTTACAAAACCAAGCGTTTACAAATCCAAGCGTTTACAAATCCAAACGTTTCACCTTTTAGAAATTTAATCCGAACATTTAAAAATGTTACAAAACAAATCCAAACATGTCACCTTTTTAGCGATTTAAGCCCAACGTTTAACATTTTTAGCGATTTCAGCCGAACGCTTACAAACGTTACGAAAACCAAACGTTTACAAACGTTACGAAACAAATCGAAATGTTTCATCTTTTTAATAATTTAAGCCAAACGTTTACAAACGTTACGAAATAAATCCAAACGTTTCAACTTTTAAGGGATTTAATTCGAACATTTACAAATCCAAGCGTTTACAAATCCAAGCGTTTACAAATCCAAACGTTTCACCTTTTTAGCAATTTAATCCGAACATTTACAAATGTTACAAAACAAATCCAAACATGTCACCTTTTTAGCGATTTAAGCCAAACGTTTAACATTTTTAGCGATTTAAGCCGAACGCTTACAAACGTTACGAAAACCAAACGTTTCCCCGTTTTAGCGATTTAAGCCAAAAGTTTACAAATGTTATGAAACAAATCCAAACGTTTAAAATGATACGAAACAAATCCAAACGTTTCACCTTTTTAGCAATATAATCTGAACTCAAACAAACGTTACAAAACAAAACCAAACGTTTCACCTTTTTAACAATTTAAGCCAAACATTTACAAACGTTATGAAATAAATATAAGTGTTTCACCTTTTTAGCAATTTAAACCAAACGTTTACAAACATTACGAAACAAATCCAAATGTTCCACCTTTTTAGAGATTTTAGCGATTTATGACAAACGTTTACAAACGTTACGAAACAATCCAAACGTTTCACCTTTTTAGCGATTTAAGCCAAACATTTACAAACGTTATGAAACAAATCCAAACCTTTCACCTTTTTAGCAATTTAAGCCAAACGTTTACAAACGCTACGAAACAAATCCAAACATTTCACTTTTTTAGTGATTTAAGCCATACGTCTACAAACGCTACGAAACAAATCCAAACGTTTCCCCATTTTAGTGATTTAAGCCAAACGTTTAAAACTTTACGAAACAAAACCAAACCTTTCACCTTTTTAGCGATTTAAGCCAAACATTTACTAACGTTACAAAACAAATCCAAAAGTTTCGCCTTTTTAGCAATATAAGCCAAACATTTACAAACGTTACGAAACAAATCCAAACGTTTATACAGTTACGAATCAAAACCAAACGTTTCAGCTTTTCCGCGATTTAAGCCAAACGTTTACAAACGTTACAAAACAAAGCCAAACGTTTAGAAACGTTACGAAACAAATCCAAGTGTCTCACCTTTTTAGCAATTTAAACAAAACGTTTATGAACGTTACGAAACAAAACCAAACGTTTCACCTTTTTAGCGATATAAGTCAAACGTTTACAAACGTTACGAAACAAATCCAGGCGTTTTCCCTTTTTAGCAATTTAAGCCCAACGTTTACAAACACTACGAAAGAAATCCAAACGTTTCACCTTTTTAGCGATTTAAGCAAAAACGTTTACAAACGTTACAAAACAAATCCAAACGTTTCACCTTGTCAGCGATTTAAGCCAAACGTTTACAAATGTTACGAAACAAATCCAAACGTTTCCCCATTTTAGCAATATAAGCTAAGCGTTTACAAACGTTACGAAACAAATCCAAGCCAAACGTTTACAAAAATTACGAAACAAAACCAAACGTTTTCCCTTATTAGTGGTTAAAGCCGAGCGTTTACAAACATTACGAAACAAAACCAAATGTTTCACCTTTTTAGCCATATAAGCCAAATGGTTTACAAACATTGCGAAACAAATCCAAATGTTTCACCTTTTTAGTGATTGAAGCCAAACGTTTACAAACATTACGAAAAAAATCCAAACGTTTCACCTTTTAGCGATTTAAGACATACGTTTACAAACGTTATGAAACAAATCCAACCGTTTCACCTTTTTAGCAATTTAAGCCAAACGTTTACAAATCCAAGCATTTCACCTTTTTAGCAATTTAATCCGAACGTTTACAAATGTTACGAAACAAATCCAAACGTGTCACCTTTTTAGAGATTTATGCCAAACGTTTAACCATTTTAGAAATTTAAGTCGAACGTTTACAAACGTTACGAAACAATCCCAAACGTTTCACCTTTTTAGCGATTTAAGCAAAACGTTTACAAATGTTACGAAACAAATCCAAACGTTTAAAACGTTATATAACAAATCCAAGCGTTTCACCTTTTTAGCAATTTAATCTGAACGTATTAAAACATTACAAAACAAAACCAAACGTTTCACCTTTTTAACGATTAAGCCAAACATCTACAAACGTTACGAAACAATTTTAAGTGTTTCACCTTTTTAGCAATTTAAACCAAACGTTTACAAACGTTACGAAACAAATCCAAACGTTCCACCTTTTGTAGCTATTTAAGCCAAACGTTTACAAACGTTACAAAACAAATCCAAACGTTTCACCTTTTAAGTTATTTAAGCCAAACGTTTACGAAAGTTACGAAACAAAACCAAATGTTTCTCCTTTTTTGCGATTTAAGCCAAACGTTTACAAACGTTACAAAACAAATCCAAGCGTTTCCCCTTTTTATCGATTTATGCCAAACGTTTACAAACATTACGAAACAAATCCAAATGTTTCACATTTTTAGCAATTTAATCCAAATGTTTACAAACGTAACGAAAAATTTCCAAAAGTTTTCCCTTTTTAGCGATTTAAGCCAAACGTTATGAAACAAATCCAAACGTTTCCCTTTTTAGCAAATTAAGCCAAACGTTTACAAACGTTACGAAACAAATCCAAACGTTTCCCTTTTTAGCAAATTAAGCCAAACAATAGCAAACGTTTAGAACGTTACGAAACAAATCCAAACGTTTCACGTTTTAGCAATTTAAGCCATACGTTTATAAATGTTACAAAATAATTCCAAACGTTTAAAACGTTACGAAACCAAAGCAAACGTTTCTCCTTTTTAGCGATTTAAGCCAAACGTTACAAAACAAATACACACGTTTCTCCTTTTTAGCGATTTAAGCCAAACGTTTAAAACGTTACGAAACAAATCCAAATGTTTCCCCATTTTAGCGATTTAAGCCAAACGTTTAAAACGTTACGAAACAAATCGAAACGTTTCATTTTTTTAGCGATTTAAGCTAAACGTTTACGAACGTTACGAAATAAATCCAAACGTTTCACCTTTTTAGCAATTTAAGCCAAACATTTACAAACGTTACGAAACAAAACCAAACGTTTCATCTTTTTAGCGATTTAAGCCAAATAATTACAAACGTTACGAAACAAATCCAAATGTTTCCCCTTTTTAGCGATTTATACAAAACGTTTGGATTTGTTTCGTAACGTTTGTAAACATGGCTTAAATCGCTAAAAGGTGAAACGTTTGGATTTGTTTCGTAATTTTGTTTCAGAACATTTGTAAACGTTCGGCTTAAATCGCTGAAAAGGGGAAACGTTTGGATTTATTTCGTTACATTTGTAAACGTTACCGTAATTTGCAATTACAACATAAACTTTGAAACTTGGCAATATTAGTAACCAACTTCAAACTTTTGGCAAATCGATACACCAAACACGAAAAACACTAACGTGGAACGTTTGGTTTTGTTTCATAACGTTTGTAACGTTAGGCTTAAATCGCGAAAAAGGTGACACGCTTGGATTTTTTTTGTAATGTTTGTAAACGTTCGGCTTCAATCGCTAAAATGGGGAAACATTTGGATTTGTTTTGTAAACGTTTATAAACCGAGCGATTTAAGCCAAAAGTTTAAAACGTTACGAAACAAATCCAAGAGTTACGAAAAAAATCCAAACGTTTCCACATTTTAGCGATTTATGCCAAACGTACAAAACGTTACGAAAGAAATCCAAACGTTTCACCTTTTTAGCGATTTAAGCCAAACGTTTACAAACGTTAAGTAACAAATCGTAACTTTTAAAACATTTCGAATCAAAACCACACGTTTCACCTCTTCTGTGATTTAAGTCAAACGTTTACAAACGTTACAAAACAAAGCCAAACGTTTAGAAACGATACGAAACAAATCAAAGTGTTTCACCTTTTTAGCAATTTAAACCAAACGATTATAAACGCTATGAAACAAATCCTAATGTTTCACCTTTTTAGCGATTTAAGCCAAACATTTACAAAGGTTATGAAACAAAACCAAAAGTTTCATATTTTTAGCGATTTAAGCCGAACGTTTACAAATGTTACGAAACAAAACCAAATGTTTCACCTTTATAGCGATTTAAGCCAAACGTTTTCAAACTTTACGAAACAAATCCAAGCGTTTGCCCTTTTTAGCAATTTAAGCCAAACGTTTACAAATATTACGAAACAAATCCAAACGTTTCCCCTTTTTAGCGATTTAAGCAGAACCTTTACAAACGTAACGAAAAAAATCCAAACGTTTCACCTTTTTAGCGATTTAAGCAAAACGTTTACAAATGTTACGAATCAAATCCAAATGTTTACAAATGTTACGAATCAAATTTAAACGTTTTCCCATTCTTGCAATTTAGGCTAAACGTTTCAAAACGTTACGAAACAAATCCAAGCCAAATGTTTACAAACGTTACGAAACAAAAACAAACGTTTCACCTTATTAGTGATTGAAGCCGAACGTTTACAAACATTACGAAACAAAACCAAACGTTTCACCTTTTTAGTGATTGAAGCCAAACGTTTGTATACATTACAAAACATATCCAAATGTTTCACCTTTTTAGTGATTGGAGCCAAACGTTAACAAACGTTGAGAAATAAATCAAAATGTTTCACCTTTTTTAGCAATTTAAGCCAAAAGTTTACAAACATTACGAAAAAAATCCAAACGTTTCACCTTTTTAGCGATTTAAGCAAGACGTTTACAAGTGTTATGAAACAAATCCAAGCGTTTCACCTTTTTAGCAATTTAATCTGAACGTTTACAAATGTTATGAAACAAATCTAAATGTACGTTTAACCATTTTAGCAATTTAAGCCGAACGTTTACAAACGTTACGAAACAAACCCAAACGTTTCACCTTTTTAGCGATTTAAGCCAAACGTTTACAAATGTTACAAAACAAATCCAAACGTTTAAAATGTTATGAAAAAATCCAAGAGTTTCACCTTTTTAGCAATTTAATCTCAACGTATACAAACGTTACAAAACAAAACCAAACGTTTTACCTTTTTAACGATCCAAGCCAAACATTTACAAACGTTTGGTTTAAATCACTAAAAAGGTGAAACGTTTTGATTTGTTTCATAACGTTTGTAAATGTTTTGCTTAAATAGCTAAAAAGGTGAAACGTTGGGATTTGTTTCGTAATGTTTGTAAACGTTTGGCTTAAATTGCTAAAAAGGGGAAATGCTTGGATTTGTTTCGTAACGTTTGTAAACGTTTGGCTTAATTCGCTAAAAAGGGGAAACGTTTGGCTTTGTTTCGTAACGTTTGTAAACGTTTGGCTTAAATCGCTGAAAATGTGTAACGTTTTGTTTTATTTCCTAACCTTTGTAAATGTTTGGCTTAAATCGCTAAAAAGGTGAAACGTTTGGATTTTTTTCATAACGTTTATAAACGTTTCGTTTAAATTGCTAAAAAGGTGAAACACTTGGATTTGTTTCGTAGCGTTTCTAAACGTTTGGCTTCGGTTTGTAACGTTTGTAAACGTTTGGGTTAAATTGATGAAAAGGTGAAACGTTTGGTTTTGATTCGTAACGTTTTAAACGTTTGGTTTTGTTTCATAGCCTTTGTAAACGTTCGTCTTAAATCGCTAAAAAGGTGACACGTTTGGATTTGTTTCATAACGTTTGTAAATGTTTGGCTTAGATTGCTAAAAAGATGAAACATTTGGATTTGTTTTGAAACGTTTGTAAACGTTTGGCTTAATTTGCTAAAAAGGTGAAACGCTTGAATTTGTTTCGTAACGTTTGGCTTAAATCGCTAATAAGGGGAAACGTTTGGATTTTTTTTCGTAACGTTTGTAAACATTTGGATTAAATCGCTAAAAATGTGAAACATTTGGATTTTGTTTCGTAACGTTTGTAAACATTTGGCATAAATCGATAAAAAAGGGAAACGATAGGATTTGTTTTGTAACGTTTGTAAACGTTAGGCTTAAATCGCAAAAAAGGTGAAACGTTTGGATTTGTTTGTAACGTTTGTAAAATTTGGCTTAAATCGCTAAAATGGGGAAACAATTGGATTTATTTCATAACGTTTGTAAATGTTTGGCTTAAATCGCTAAAAATATGAAACGTTTGGATTTGTTTTGGTAACGTTTGTAAACGTTCATCTTAAATTGCTAAAAAGGTGAAACGCTTGGATTTCTCTCGTAAGGTTTCTAAACGTTTGGCTTAAATCGCTAAAAAGATGAAATGTTTGGATTTGTTTCATAACGTTTGTAAATGTTTGGCTTAAATCGCTAAAAAAAGTGAAACGTTTGGATTGGTTTCGTAACGCTTATAAACGATTGGCTTAAATCGCTAAAAACGTGAAAATTTTCGTTTTATTTCGTAACGTTTTAAACAAGTGGATTTGTTTTGAAACATTTCTAAACGTTCGGCTTAAATTGTTATAAAGGTAAAATACTTGGATTTGTTTCGTAACGTTTCTAAATGTTTGGCTTAAATCGCTTAAAAGGTGAAACGTTTGGATTTGTTTCGTAACGTTTGTACACGTTTGGCTTAAATCGCTAAAAGGGTGAACCGTTTGGATTTGTTTCATAACATTTGTAAATGTTTGGATTAAATCGCTAAAAATGTGAAACATTTGGATTTTTTTCGTAACGTTTGTAAACGTTTGACTTAAATCACTAAAAGGGGGAAACCTTTGAATTTGTTTCGTAATGTTTGTAAACGTTTGGCTTATATCGCTAAAATGGGGAAACGTTTGGATTTGTTTCGTATCGTTTGTAAACGTTTGGCTTAAATCTCTAAAAAGGTGAAACATTTGGATTTGTTTCGTAACGTTTCTAAACGTTTGGCTTAAATCGCTAAAAAGGTGAAACGTTTGGATTTATTTCGTAATGTTTGTAAAAGTTTGGATTTGTTTCTTCACATTTGTAAACGTTTGGATTAAATCGCTAAAAAAGTGAAACATTTATATTTCTTTTGTAACGTTTAAGCCCCTAAAAAGGGGAAACGTTTGGATTTGTTTCTTAACGTTTGTAAACGTTTGGCTTAAATCACTAAAAAGATGAAACGTTTGGATTTTTTTGTAACGTTTTAAACGTTTTGATTTGTTTCAGAACGTTTGTAAAAGTTTGGCTTAAATTGCTAAAAAGGTGAAATGTTTGGATTTGTTTCGTAACGTTTATAAACGTTTGGCTTAAATCGCTAATTTATTTCATAACGTTTGTAAACGTTTGGCTTAAATACCCAAAAAGGTGAAACCTTTGGATTTGTATCGTTACCTTTGTAAATCGCTAAAAAGGTGAATTTTTGGCTTAAATCGCTAAAAAGGTGAATTTTTTTGTTTTGTTTCGTAACGTTTGTAAACGTTTTGTTTTGTTTTTTAACCATTGTAAACTTTTGGCTTTAATTTCTAAAAATGTGAAATGTTTGGATTTGTTTCGTAAGCGTTTGTAAATGTTTGGCTTAAATCGCTAAAATGGGGAAACGTTTGGATTTGTTTTGTAACGTTTCTAAACGTTTGGCTTAAATCGATAAAAAGGTGAAACGTTTGGTTTTGTTTCATAATGTTTGTAAACGTTTGGCTTAAATCCCTAAAAAGGTGAAACCTTTGGATTTGTTTCGTAACCTTTGTAAACGTTTGGCTTAAATTGCTAAATAGGTGAAACATTCAGATTTTATACCCACAGGGGTTGGTTTTGAGCATAGCTGACAATGTGGTCGTAGTAAACTGGTCGTATTGATCTTTCGTTGTATACGAGGTTATAGTCAATTGATTGAATAATTTTGAGAATTTGAGTTCGATTTGGTTATATAAGACAGTTGATTCAGAATCGGGAATCGCGGTTAATAGGTTTCCACAACCATGATTGGTTAATCGATTTTATTAATTAACGGTATTATTGTAATGTTTGTATATCGTTTTGAGCAAGGTTGAACACTTTTTGTAAGAGACAAAATTTTTAAGTTGTCTGATGCAGTCAATGTTCAGTGTAGTCGTGGCATTATGTTTCTGAGTGATTGAGAGAATCATTTTGATGGATATTGTTTATCACTGATACAGAAATTTTTCTTATCATAAGAGAGGTCCGCTTTTCTTTGAATTGCGATATGAGTTTTTGTGTTTTATGATTCACAAGTTAATTGTATTATCGAGTTGGTACTAAATCGTTAGGATTAAATGATTATTATAATGTTGATTTTGGAACCGAAATATTATGAGAAGTTTATTGGGTTTTGTTATCGATAATTTTGATGTAAACATGCTATAAGTTGAAGTAAGTAAGTTTTTTAGAACGATAGATTTTATCAGCTATGATTACAGTGTTATTGTTTTGTCTGAGGCAAAAGATTTTGGAATTATAGAATTATAGTTGAGCTTAGCGCTTAATCTTGTATTTGAGATTGAGGATTTTATAATAGATGAATTTCGAGCTGGTTCTGGAAGCCACTTCGATATAGAGTAATTGTGACTGTCAGTTGAATAATTGTTGATTTTTCACATTGTCTTGATCGAGTGATTGTTAGAGCACTAAGTTGATAGAATAGAAATTTGTGCATATGTGTGTTGTGACCATTTGAGTTTGTTGATTTGTATGAGTGGTAGTTTTGAATTATCATTCGAGGAGCAACTTGTTACGTTTGGGGTTACGCAAGTGCGTAGGTTGATGAATAACAGAATTCCTATGATTACAGTTTCAGTTGGTTACTTGGTTGAGGAATGTTCTTGAGAGACAGAGTTTGTTATGCAAATTTGTTATTTTACTTTCCTTAATTCCTTTGGGTATCATGATTATGTGTTCTTACGTTGGTCATGTACGTTTCGTATGGCTTGCTATGTAGTTTTATGTTATGCTTTACGTCGGTTGTTTTTGTGTTAAAATCGAGGACGATTTTGTTTTTAAGTTTGGGAGAATGTAATAACCCGTATTTTTATAACTTGTTATGGTGGTTGGTTGTCTGTTTAAAGTTTGGTTTGTGACGGACTTTGGTTGTGTTTTCACTTCGACATGTTCTCGTTATGCTTTCGACTTGTTTTCGGATTGATTTATGTGCGAATTAGCATATGTGGTACCTTGGTTGTGTCATGTTGAATGACTTATGTGTACCCCTTGAACTTTTAAATATTTGATGTTGAATTGATTTATTTCCGGATTGTTATCGAAACAATGTTTCCATGTTTTTCAAATCTGCCATGCTCTAGTAAAACGTCCATATCACCCAATTTAACCGTCGGATCGGGCTGCCCTTTGGATATGTAGTACCTAAGAGGATTTATCTTTCATTCGACCGTTCGGATCGTTGTTTGAAACCTTTTCGGGTCAACCGGACCTGATGGGTAGAACCGGCCGTAGGTCCGGTCCACTCTAATTTCTGCATTGGCAGTGAGTCAACCGGTTCTATAACCGGTTCTGCTAGGTATAACCGGCCGTAGAACCGGTTCATTACGGGTTTGCTTATAAAAACTTCGTTTGTCGGCCAAATCAGCCCCCACTCGTTCCCATAAACCCTAAACTGATTTTTAAATATTTATAGACGATTTCCAATCATATTTTGGTGCCTTAAGACACTTGGTAAGTGTTCTAACATCCATTCCATCATTCAATTCATAGTTTATGTAATCAAATTGTTTGGGTATTCATTGGTCCTTTGGTTTTTTATTGTTGTAGCCATTATGGCATGTAATTATATGGGCTGTTTTGATTTGGTTTTCTTATTAGTGTATCAAATTCAATGTCAATACTTGTTGGACAGTTGTTGT
Organism: Mercurialis annua; assembly: GCF_937616625.2. NCBI lineage: Eukaryota > Viridiplantae > Streptophyta > Magnoliopsida > Malpighiales > Euphorbiaceae > Mercurialis > Mercurialis annua. The sequence continues at coordinate 20,737,455 of NC_065572.1, read as the reverse complement.
AGTCGTTTATGCTCTCTTGAATTCGATTCGTTCATGCGTTGTATGGATTTCAAAAAAGTGGAATGCTAGGGCTTCCCATAATTTCATTGCCATGATGTTGTTGTTTAAAGAATTAGATTGCTATTAATTGTTTTAGTTTGATTTTGTTATAGGGCTGTAAATAATTGAATTAACATGTGTTTGGTGATTAAAAATCCAATTTACAGAGTTGGATTAGTTTGGTTTGAGCGTATCAAATTGTTTGTTATTTGGCTTGATAATCATGATCAATTGGTATGTTTTGGTTAGCGGTTTTAAAACTGAAAATGTAATTGGTTTAAGCTTTTGAGATGAATTGGATTCATTAAAGTGTCATGGCATGGTTGTTTTGAGGTTGGCTTGTTTTGCCGATTTTGGCTAAATGTTGAATTTGTTGCCATGTAATGTTTTGATTGTTTAAACAAGTTAGTTTGGTTGTTTAATAGTATTGGTTAATTTTGGATTGTTGTTAGCATGTTAGTATGATGTATAAATTATTGTTAATCTTGCTTGGCATGTTTAATGTTAGAGGGCATGCTAAGGTGATTGTATATTTTATGTTGGCCGTTTGAGTATGTTTGTCCATTGAGGACTTTTGTCGAGAACCTTATGAGCATTATGATATTTTGGTTATTGAGTTCTTATTGAGTTCCTTGTTTTTAAAATGGATTTCATAGTTTATCAAAAGATATTCTAAATATTAAACTCTAGTTGTACTCTGGTTGGATTTTGGTTCGGGTTAGACTTGGGTCGCCCGATTTGTGACAAGATGCCTTGTAATTGTTGTAACTTGGCTGGCTTACCATGTTGGTTTAAACTTGATTTATGGATTTAACTAAGTTATCTGAGATGGATTTTCGGATCATGTTTTCAAAGTGGGAACTCAATTTGACTTAACTGGTTATGTGACTTTGGTGACAGTCCGAGTAAGTATGATTACTCCACGATGGCTTGTGCTTTGGCATTTTGACTATATATGTATAATGGCGTTATGATGGTTTGTACTTTGGCTTGATTGATATCGGTGCTAGTCGTATGTGGTGTCCAGTACTCTCTAGAGTTAGGGAATGATATTAATTATTATTTATATTTTCTTAGACCCGTCGACTGCTCATGCTTCGGAGTCGGATCAAGTTTAGCTGCTTGTCAGGTTTTCACGTGGATTTGCAAGCAGTGAGTTTGTACTTACTATTTACCGCATTATTAAGTAAATAGTTATTTTAATATATAAATATATACTGTATGTATATTTTGAACTGTTTTTCCATTATGGCTTTTAGTTGGAACATGCTACCTTATGGGCATCATTAGGACTGCGTGCGCACCGGTATTAATCTATATAAGGTATGTGATATGTGGGGGTAACTCGGTGGTAGCCTAGCTCTCGGGACCCAGTAGAGTAACTCGGTGTAGCTGAGCTCTCGGGACTCTGGTTATGAATTAAGAGTGGTCGGTGGTAACTCGGTGTAGCTCATCTCTCGGGACCAGGCCTAATGGATTACGGTTATATTAGTATTGTGGATTAGGGTTCCAACTATTATACGTAATGTTCATATTAAATGTTTTAAAAGGGTTTTAAAGGTTTTCCACTTGATAAATGTAAATAGTGGTATGAAGTCATCTCAGTATATCTGATCCTGTTGTTTTTCCAAATTTTCCAGGGTTATGATATGAGCGAGTCAGCTGCTCTCCGATTCTTTATTTCCTCGGAAGGTTTACTATATTTAATAAGGTTATTAAACTGATTTTATTCTTAGACCGCAGTAGTAAATAGAAGTCTTATGTCGAATACTTGTTATAAATTTATTCAATGAATTATTGCTAGTTTGACATTCTTTTATTAACTTGAGTTAATATATACTTCTTCCATGTTTAAGACTCAGAGTTGGCTGAGCACTTTATAATAAATGTTGTATATTATGAACTGCTAGAACTAGGCTGAAGTCTCGGTTGCCCACGAGCATTGGTTTTCTTTCAGGCTTATGTATTTGTTGGTTATCCGCAAGGCTAGCTATGGGTTTTGGTACAACCATACCCATACCCTAGCGCCGGTTGCGATTCATGAAAATGGGTCGTGACATAAAAAGGGGAAATTTTTGGATTAGTTTCATATATTTGTAAACGTTTGGCTTAAATTGCTAAAAATGGGAAACGTTTGGATTTGTTTCGTAATATTTTACACGTTTGGTTTAAATAGCTAAAACGGTGAAACGTTTGGATTTGTTTCTCAAAGTTTGTAAACGTTTAGTTTTTTTCGTAACGTTTTTAAACGTTTGGCTTAAATTGCTAAAAATGTGAAACGTTTGGTTTTGTTCCATAGCGTTTGTCAACTTTTGGCTTAATTCGCTAAAACGTTGAAACGTTTGGATTTGTTTCGTAACGTTTGTAAACGTTTGGCTTAAATCGTTAAAAAGGTGAAAGGTTTGGTTTTGTTTCGTAACGTTTGTAAACGTTTGGCATAAATTGCTAAAACTATAAACGTTTGGTTTTGTTTCGTAACATATTTAAACGTTTGGCTTAAATCGCTAAAAATGTGAAATGTTTGGATTTGTTTCGTAACGTTTGTAAATGTTTTGCTTAAATCGCTAAAATGGTGAAATGTTTGGTTTTTTTTCGTAGTGTTTGTAAACGTTTGGCTTAAGTCGCTAAAAATGTGAAACGTTTGGTTTTGTTCTGTACCGTTTGTAAACATTTGGCTTAAATTGCTAAAAAGGTGAAATGTTTGGATTTTTTTCGTAACGTTTGTATACGATTGGCTTCAATCGCTAAAAAAGTGAAATTTTTGGATTTGTTTCATAACGTTTGCAAACGTTTGGCTTAAATCGCTAAAAAGGGGAAACTTTTGGATTTGTTTTGTAACGTTTATAAACGTTTGGCTAAAATCGCGAAAAAGGTGAAACGTTTGGATTTGCTTCGTAGCGTTTGTAAACGTTTGGTTTAAATTGCTAAAAAGGTGAAACATTTTGGATTTGTTTCGTAACATTTGTAAACGTTTGGCCTAAATCACTAAAAAGGTGAAACACTTGGATTTGTTTCGTAACGTTTGTAAACGTTTGGCTTAAATCGTTAAAAAGGTGAAAGGTTTGGTTTTGTTTCATAACGTTTGTAAACATTTGGCATAAATTGCTAAAACTATAAACGTTTGGTTTTGTTTCGTAACGTTTCTAAACGTTTGGCTTAAATCGCTAAAAATGTGAAATGTTTGGATTTGTTTCGTAACGTTTGTAAATGTTTTGCTTCAATCGCTAAAATGGTGAAACGTTTGGTTTTTTTCGTAGCGTTTGTAAACGTTTGGCTTAAGTCACTAAAAATGTGAAACGTTTGGTTTTGTACCGTTTGTAAACATTTGGGTTAAATTGCTAAAAACTTGAAACGTTTGGATTTGTTTCGTAACGTTTGTATACGTTTGGCTTCAATCGCTAAAAATGTGAAATGTTTCGTAACGTTTGCAAACGTTTGGCTTAAATCGCTAAAAAGGGGAAACATTTGGATTTGTTTTGTAACGTTTATAAACGTTTGGCTAAAATCGCGAAAAAGGTGAAACGTTTGGATTTGTTTCGTAGCGTTTGTAAACGTTTGGTTTAAATTGCTAAAAAGGTGAAACATTTTGGATTTGTTTCGTAACATTTGTAAACTTTTGGCTTAAATCACTAAAAAGGTGAAACACTTGGATTTGTTTCGTAACGTTTGTAAACGTGTGGCTTAAATCACTAAAATGGGGAAACGTTTGGATTTGTTTCGTAACGTTTGTATACGTTTGGCTTAAATCTCTAAAAAGGGGAAACGTTTCGTTTTGTTTCGTAACGTTTGTAAACGTTTGGCTTAAATTGCTAAAAAGGTGAAACACTTGGATTAGTTTCGTAAAATTTTAAACGTTTGGCTTTAATCGCTAAAATGGGTAAATGTTTGGATTTGTTTCGTAACTTTTATAAACGTTTGGCTTAAATCGCTAAAAAGGGGAAACGTTTGGTTTTGTTTCGTGACGTTTGTAAACGTTTTCCTTAAATCGCTAAAAAGGTGAAACGTTTGGATTTGTTTCGTAACGTCTATAAACATTTGGTTTAGTTTTGTAACCTTCGTAAATGTTTGTCTTCAATCGCTAAAAAGGTGAAACGTTTTGATTTTTTTCATAAAGTTTGTAAACGTTTTGCTTAAATTGCTAAAAAGGTGAAACACTTGGATTTATATCGTAACGTTTGGAAACGTTTGGCTTAAATCGCTAAAAAGGTGAAACGTTTGGATTTGTTTCGTAACATTTTAAACGTTTGGTTTTGTTTCGTAACGTTTATAAACGTTTGGCTTATATCGCTTAAAAATGTGCAACGTTTGGATTTGTTTCGTAGCGTTTGTAAGCGTTTAGTTTAAATTGCTAAAAAGGTGAAATATTTTGGATTTGTTTCGTAACATTTGTAAACGTTTGGCTTAAATCACTAAAAAGGTGAAACACTTGGATTTGTTTCGTAACGTTTGTAAACGTTTGGCTTAAATCACTAAAATGGGGAAACGTTTGGATTTGTTTCGTAACGTTTGTATACGTTTGGCTTAAATCTCTAAAAAGGGGAAACGTTTCGTTTTGTTTCGTAACGTTTGTAAACGTTTGGCTTAAATTGCTAAAAAGGTGAAACACTTGGATTAGTTTCGTAAAATTTTAAACGTTTGGCTTAAATCGCTAAAATGGGTAAATGTTTGGATTTGTTTCGTAACTTTTATAAACGTTTGGCTTAAATCGCTAAAAAGGGGAAACGTTTGGTTTTGTTTCGTGACGTTTGTAAACGTTTTCCTTAAATCGCTAAAAAGGTGAAACGTTTGGATTTGTTTCGTAACGTCTATAAACGTTTGGTTTAGTTTTGTAACCTTCGTAAATGTTTGGCTTCAATCGCTAAAAAGGTGAAACGTTTTGATTTTTTTCATAAAGTTTGTAAACGTTTTGCTTAAATTGCTAAAAAGGTGAAACACTTGGATTTGTTTCGTAACGTTTGGAAACGTTTGGCTTAAATTGCTAAAAGGGTGAAACGTTTGGATTTGTTTCGTAACATTTTAAACGTTTGGTTTTGTTTCGTAACGTTTATAAACGTTTGGCTTATATCGCTAAAAAATGTGCAACGTTTGGATTTGTTTCGTAACGTTTGTAAACGTTTGGCTTAAATTGCTAAAAAGGTGAAACGTTTGGATTTGTTTCGTAACGTTTGTATACGTTTGGCTTAAATCGCTAAAAACGTGAAACGCTTGGATTTGTTTCGTAACATTTGTAAAAATTTGTCTTAAATCACTAAAATGGGGAAACGTTTGGATTTGTTTCGTAACGTTTATAAACGTTTGATTTAAATCGCCAAAAAGGTGAAACGTTTGGTTTTGCTTCGTAACGTTTGTTAACGTTTGGCTTAAATTGCTAAAAAGGTCAAACACTTGGATTAGTTTCATAACGTTTTAAATGTTTGGCTTAAATCGCTAAATTGGGTAAACGTTTGGATTTGTTTTGTAACTTTATAAATGTTTGGCTTAAATCGCTAAAAAGGGGAAACATTTGGTTTTGTTTCGTAACGTTTGTAAACGTTTGGCTTAAATCGCTAAAAAGGTGAAACATTTTGATTTATTTCGTAATGTTTATAAACGTTTGGTTTTGTTTCGTAACGTTAGTAAACGTTTGGCTTCAATCGATAAAAAGGTGAAACATATGGATTTGTTTCGTAACGTTTGTAAACGTTTGGCTTAAATTGCTAAAAAGGTGAAACACCGTCACGACCCAAAAATATCTAGCCGCGACCAGCGCTAGGGAATGGGAGTGGTAGCTCCGAAACCCGTCACAAGCCTAATACCACTATAAACGTTTTGCAATACAATTCAAATAGCAATCATGCCAGCGTTTTCAGAAAAGGTTTTAAAACAATAAGATGTCAAACATCTATTTACATTCTAAAAACCATTCATATAAACTAGGGTCTTACACTGCAATGCCACATCAAGCATTGCCCTGTTTTGCACCTAAAAAACAGACGGTTTAATGCGCAGTAGAACTATTCAAGTTCACAAAGCATCAGAGTATAAATACATAAAACCGTTTGACAGAAACACATAAACATCTAAGACTAGACTACTACAGCGCTATCGATTGAAATTTTCCTTGTATATACTTCTAAATAGATTTCTGAGGCAAGGATAGAAGTATGTCACATCAAGAGATTATTCACCTGAGAGGGAAAACTATGAGGGGTCAATATACGGGAATATATTGAGTGCGTTTACACATTACTAAGGTATTATATAAATTAACATTGCATTTTAAATAAAACATATATTATAGTTCAAGTACTTGATTCGATCGAAACCCTAATCTCGTAAGCAACCCTGAACTGGACAATTCCTAGTATTCATAAGGAATATAATCTTTTAATCTTGATGGAGGTTACGGGATAATTCAACCATGTCAACCACCATCTGGTCGGGCATAGAGATAGTTCAACCATTTTGCCTCATACCATCTCAAAACCAACCATACACAAAGTCCCGGAACAATTCAACCATGGCGACTCACTAGATACAGGCCGCATGATACTTCAACTAAGCTGACCTCGTATCGAAATCACAACAAGTAAGTCTAATTCTACTTGCTAAGACTTACCCGAACGCTTGTGATCCCACAACCTATTGACGCCCAATAGGTAGCTCGTTCCCCCGGATCATATACTAGTTTTCACAGTCTATTATCGATAATATACTAATACATGTGATGTAATTTAATATCATACTTATAATATCAATATTAGTGATTGCGTAATAATACACAAAAATAAAGTGTAACTCACAGCGACCACTATTTCCATATTCCTATACGTAAATTCCAAATAAGTCGACCTTTCAAAGGTCCTCGTGTTTTGATCCCGTAGCCGGTTGCCTTGCTGGATCTAGGAAACAGGCAAACATAACTCGAGTAAGAATCTAATTCTAAAGATGTTCTAAACTCGAGATGAACTTATATGTAACTCGTCTAGTTCTAACCGCGTCTAATCTCGTTCGTTCAGTCTTTGCTTAATGATATGACTATATCATCTCAATAATGACTTTAGGTTTATAACTAAACCTAATTCTTTAACATTGAACTATATGTTCAAACCTCGCCGTCAAACGATACGATATGCGGCCATTTTTTTGTTAAACCAACGTCCGAATGTTCCTATTGATTCACGAAATACTACGTCCAAGTTTCGTGCATCGGAAGGGGTCAAAAACGACCTAGGGAGTCCGGGTATTGCATTGGCACGTCCTGCCAAGGTGTGTCGCGCCGTGAAGGAAGCCTTCGCGTCACGACGCACACCCTCGCGTCGTGCCCAAGGCTGGCGCGACGTGAGGTCGGGGCAGCAGTCCCTCGCTGCTCCAAAACACGCCATTATCCACTCCCGACATGCTTAACATACTCACGAGCATATCCAACCATAAAACAATAAATCCATTAAAAGCTTAAAAAAACGCTTAAAACGAATCGAATACGCGAATTCAATGAAACAGCTCGATTCAAAACCTAGGCAGCAACTAAAACTTCATTTACAGCAACCAAACATTAATTCTTACCTTAGTTTGATGATCTAGGATGATAGAAAATCCTTTCCTCTTTCCAACGCAACGATAATCGCTCAATTCCGAGTCTGAACGAAGAAATTATGCCCATTGCAAGTTCGCTCGCGTCGCGAGATTATATCTCACGTCGTGAGACATTGTCTCACATCATGATACACCCCTTAAACAGCTCCAAATGTTGCCTCGACATGCTTCTGACACCCCTAACTCATTCCGACATGCTTCTACATCAATGTAACACAAAATCCAACTCAATAATCATCAAAAACGTAAAAAACGATGTGATTACGGTTGATACGATTCGATCGCAACGTGATAAACTAAAACAGCCTTATGACTATCAAAATCCTAAGCCAAAACGTCAAGCTTACCTATATTCGAAGATTGGAGACGATAGAGATCGAATTTCTGAAGAGAACGGAACGAAAAATCACGCGATTTGGACGTCGAACGACGAAACCCTCACGATCGCCACCTTTTCTCATGTTTCCTTCTTCTGTAACGTTTTCTCCTTTCTTATGAATCATAAGATTCATGTAAGAAATCTTATATATCATGGTTAAATTGCCACTTAAGTACTTCATTTCATTAACTTAAACCATTTCTCTTTCAAACTTATCCTTTTAATCAAACGGTTAATTATCCGTTTTAACTCAATCCCGCACGTATTATTTATATTCAAATAAATACTACTACTCCATGATCGCTAATTTCCGTCGATTATATTTTAATTACAATTCTCGAGACTTAACTTATTATTTATCAATTTGGGACCTAAACATTTATTTTTACAATTTGTCTTACCATTCCATTTATTCCCAAATGTTATCCTTAAAATGAATTTTAATACCAAACTTTCCGTATTTGAATTCTTAAAACTGACCTACTCGGGTCTTGTCTATCCAATTACTTCCGTATTTTTCGTCCTACTAGCTCGGGTTATCGGAAAAAGGTCAAATTGCAAATTCCAGCAACGCCGAACGTACGAAGTATTACAAACACTTGGATTGGTTTCGTAACGTTTCTAAACGTTTGGCTTAAATCGCTAAAAAAGTGAAACGTTTGGATTTGTTTCGTAACATTTTAAACGTTTGGATTTGTTTCGTAACTTTTGTAAACGTTTGATTTCAATCGCTAAAAAGGTGAAACGTTTGGATTTGTTTCATAACGTTTAGCTTACATCTCTAATAAGGTGAAACTTTTGGATTTGTTTTGTAACGTTTGTAAACGTTTGGCTTAAATTGCAAAAAAGGCGAAACGTTTGGATTTGTTGCATTATGTTTGTAAACGTTTGGTTTAAATTGCTAAAAAGGTGAAACGTTACGTTTTGTTTATTAACGTTTGTAAACATTTGGCTTCAATCGATAAAAAGGTGAAACGTTTGGATTTGTTTCCTAACGTTTGTAAACGTTTGGCTTAAATTACTAAAAAGATGAAATGCTTGGATTTGTTTGGTAACGTTTGTAAACGTTTGGCTTAAATCGCTAAAAAAAGTGAAATGTTTGGATTTGTTTCGTAAAGTTTTAAACGTTAGGTTTTGTATCGTAACGTTTGTAAACGTTTGGCTTAAATTGCTAAAAAGATAAAACTCTTGGATTTATTTCGTAATGTTTGCAAACGTTTGGCTTAAATTGCTAAAAAGGTGAAACGTTTGGATTTGTTTCGTAACGTTTGTAAACGTTTGGCTTAAATTGCTAAAACGGGGAAACGTTTGGATTTGTTTTGTTTTGTAACGTTTGTAAACGTTTGTCTGAAATAGCTAAAAAGGTGAAACGTTTGGATTTCTTTCGTAAAGTTTGTAAACGTTTGGCTTAAATCGCTAAAAAGGTGAAACGTTTGGTTTTGTTTTGTAACGTTTGTAAATGTTTGGTTTTGTTTTGTAATGTTTGTAAACGTTAGGCTTAAATTGCTTAAAATGCGAAATGTTGGATTTGTTTCGTAACGTTTTTAAACATTTGACTTAAATCGCTAAAATAGGGAATCGTTTGGATTTGTTGCGTAACATTTTTAAACGTTTGGCTTAAATCGCTAAAAAGGTGAAACAATTAGTTTTGTTTCGTAATGTTTGTAAACGTTTGGCTTAAATCGCTAAAAAGGTGAAACGTTTGGGTTTGGATTTGTTTCGTAACCTTTGTAAACGTTTGGCTTAAATTGCAAAATAGGTGAAACATTCAGATTTGTTTCATAACGTTTGTAAACGTTTGGGTTATATTGCTAAAACGGGGAAACATTTGGATTTGTTTCGTATGTTTGGAAACGTTTGTCTTAAGTTGCTAAAAATGTGAAATGTTTGGATTTGTTTTGTAACGTTTTTAACGTTTGGCTTAAATAGCTAAAAGGGTGAAACATTTGGATTTGTTTCGTAAGGTTTGTAAACGTTTGGTTTTGTTTCTAAATGTTTGTAAACGTTTGGCTTAAATCGCTAAAAATGTGAAACGTTTGGATTTGTTTCGTAACGTTTGTAAACGTTTGGCTTAACAGCTGCCCGACGACAGTCGGGGGTTCGATTTTTCTTCGGTTTTTGGGGGAATATCCGGGGGCGATTCCGACGTGCTTTCGCCTAATAACCTGAGGTGTTTTTCGACAATCGGGGGTTCGATTATAAGTGATTATATGTTGACCTAGATCTGGGTTTAAGGACCTAGAAATTTTATAGGAAACATATATTAATGTATTTTATCCTGTTTGCTTTGTGTGTTTAGTCTGACCAGCTAGCGAGCAGTCTGACCATAACCACAGGATTAAGTTCCAAACCTTACGGTGTTTGTGAGTTCATTTGTTTACTTTTGAATATTAGTATTCAATTGTTTTTAAATCCATAAATCGCACTAAGTATGAAACTTAGCCAAGGAAAATCCACTGAAACGAGCTATCTATTGGGCAACAATAGGACTGTGTGATCACCGGTGTTAATGAACTAGATGAGAGGTAAATATTATAAGCATACATGTTGAGATTAGGTTTTGAGCCAGATGCTTGTAAAGCGGCGTAAACCTATCGGGTAGTCCTGAGGTGGCAGTGATTTAAGTTCCGGCCCAGCAACCCTATACAGAGTCAAGATGGCTGTGATACATATGTATACACCTCATCCTGTATTAAACAAGAGTTGTGCATATGCATTATATATATGATAGCATCATAACGTAATCAGGATTAAGGTTTCATTTGGATCGAGGACTGGTAATATTTTTATATACCGATATTTCGTCTATACGCGATTTGGTATTTAACTGTAAACCTATCTACTCACTCAGAAATATTTATATTTCTGACCCCGTTGTTGTTTATCATTTTTCAGGTACCTAGCTACCGGGTTTGGTCAACCTTCCACCCTTTTTCCATCAGGGAAGCTTATTCTGTTATTATGTAAATAACACTTTAAACTCTTAGATGCTGCAATAGTGTATATAGGTTTGATATGCCTGTGGCCACGTCATGGTTCCTTTGTCTATATACTCTGATAGGAACCTGACTTTGTCTAGTTCTAATTAGTGGTTACTTAATAGGCATATGGTGTTTTATGGTGTCCCCTACGGGTGGGCCAAGCTTCGTGTATTTGGTCTGCAAAGACACTGTGTGTAGTTTAGTTGGCCTTACGTTTGTGTGCCTGCTGTGCATGTTTTTAAATATGTTTGATATAACGCTTTGAAAAGGAAAGTGTTCGATATATTTCATTAAACATATTGTTCGGGTGCGCGGTTTGAAACAGGGCTGCCTGCGAGGCAAGGCACGTGAGCCAAGTCCCTGTACCACTGCACCGGTTTTCAGAAATGCGCGTGGGTCAGAATAACTAGGGTTATTCAACCATCATTTCTGAAAACGCGATTTCGCTTATATGAAAATTTTCAGAATGTGTCTTCCACGTTAAACGGAAAAACAATTACTTTAATGGTGTTTTCTGAAAACGGGTCGTACGCGAGGTACAATCTAGATTTATATTTAGGTGGCGAAGAATTTATAGAGGTTTTAGGCTTGCTACGGGTTTCGGAACAACCATTCCCATTCCCTAGCGCCGGTCTCGGCTCGAGTTTCGAGGGGGAAATCGGGTCGTGACAATGTTGGTATCAGAGCAATGTTTTAAGACTTGAATGTCTGAAGTATTGTTGCTGATATATTGTCACGACCCAAATTATTGAGCCGAGACCGGCGCTAGGGAATGGGAGTGGTAGCTCCGAAACCCGTAGCAAGCCTAAAACCACTCTAACTTTTTCGCGGAAACGCAAACACAACTATCCTATAAACATGTAATAAGAAGACACGTTTACAATCATAACGTACATCATATATATCACATCATCGATACAACCATAGTGGGCATCTCACTTCCGTAACTTGTACGTACTAGCCCGTCTATCGATCAATACAAAACTGACAACCAAAAGACGTCACATCAAACAAACATTAAATATGTACACAACCTATAAGACCTGACTATTCTATGCTAAGACTCGTCATACGTATACTACTGCAGCACCAAGGGGACTCGTACTCAGCACACCAAAGACGGTCTGTCTGATCCGACTCTAAACACCTGAAAACATCAATGTGAGGGGTCAGTATTTGGGGAAATACTGAGTGAGAAAACACATTACTAGGGTATTATAGAAAATAACATCGCATTTAAAACAAACACATATTATACTTCAAGCATTTGATCCGATCGAAACCCTAATACCTTAGTATGCATAATGAACATTATCACAACATCTAACGATCGATCGATATGAGTCCGGGATAGTTCAACCAGCCGACTCGCAGATACAGGCCCCGGGATAGTTCAACCAGATAGGCTCTGTATCGCATGCACAAACAAGTATGATAGACGACCCATGAAATCTCTATCTATGACTTACCCGGACGCTGGTGATCACACAGCCTATTGACACCCAATAGGTAGCTTGTTTCCCCCGGATCATATACTAGTTTTCACAATCTATATATATTCGATAATACGATGCACAAATTCATTTCTATCGATAAAATACTATAGCATGCGATGTAGTTTAATATTATATTTATAATATAAAAACTATCTATTGCGTAATAATACTCAAAGTAAAGTTTAACTCACAACGATCGCTATTCCTTATATCCAAACGTAAGCTCCAGGAGACTGGTCCGTCAATCCTCGTCGAGCTTCTTGGTTCGTCATACTCGTAGATCGATAGTCCGTCACATCTATCATAGGATTCTATCGTTAAAATATATACTTAGAGAATCTTGTTCTTAAAAACTGCACTAGGTACCTAACACGACAAAAGCACGAAATATAATCGTCGTGTTCTAAACGTATCTTTCTCTATAGATCTCTATTCATATCTCTATTACTCATCATGTTAATGTTCATTGCTATAATGTCTTATTAATATTCATTTTAAGACATTTGTCAGAGTTCTACGCCCATATCATGCCATCAGAGGCCAATTTTCGCTCCCGGAAGTCCCCCGGAGGTCACGATCGAAGTAGGGCACGTCGTGCTAGCTTGGCACCTCGTGCCCTTCATTTTTCATGAAGGGCACGACGTGCCCTTCACTGGTGCACGTCGTGCACCCTTGTGGTGCACGTCGTGCACCCTTCTGGTGCACGTCGCGCACCAGCACGACGTGCTGAAGTGCAGCACGTCGTGCGCACTTTGGGGGCAGCGTTTTTTGATGCTTCTGGACCATTTCCGAAGCTCCAAATACCCCAAAATTCATACCAATGCATACCTAAATCATCTAGGCTCAAAACTTATCAAGAATCTATACGAAAATGGTGGAAAACGACGTGTTTTTAGCGTTTCGATTCAAACATAGCATTTTTCGTCGAAACAGCCCGTAACCTCCGATTTCAGTAACCAAAACAACAAAATTACCTTGATTTGAAGCTTGAGTATGATAGAGGATTGAATTCCGAACAAATCGATATAAAGAACGTGCAATTCCGTCGAGGAACGAAGAAACGACATCGAACCGAAGTTGATCGTCGATTTTTCCTTCACTGATGCTATCTCCTTCTGCTCCTTTCCCTTTTCTGGAATCATCTGATTCCTTTAATGTTATCTTATATTGTTTGGTTAATTAGCCGTTTTAGTCCCTCATTTCTTTAACTTAAACCATTTCTCTTTTAAACTTTCTAATTTAACCAAACGGTTAAATTATCCTTTTAACTCGATTATCTACGTATTATTTATATCCAAATAAACAATACTACTCCAAATATAATTATTCTCGTCGATAATCTTCCAATTACTATTCTCGAGGCTAAATTGGCTAATTTGTACTTTGATCCTTGAATTCTTCAAAATTGACAATTTAGCCCAAAATGAATCCGCGTCCAAATTTTAAAAGGTCTCCGATTGACCTGAAACTTTTACCACCAATACTATAAAACATTTCGCGGACCTTGGCGAAATAATTCTATTTTCGGACTTAACTGGTTAAATTACCACTTCAGTCCCTGAACTCTAGTTTGTGACTTTTCTTGATATTTTTCCTTATTTTCTTATTCCAATCCATAAACAATTACGTCCTATTCCATATTATCCTTTTCTTTAATATCCAATATACTTAGTTCTGTAACTCCGGTCCTTCTCTACCGGACACGTTGTACTAAACGGCACCTGAACTTACGGGGTATTACATATATGTTAAGTAGAGGTACTAGAAGTCATAAGAATTCCTAATAAACTATTGAAGCAACATAGGATTCGAGTCATGTCTTGATCAGTTGTCAGTTATTGAATACAATCAGCTATAGATAACAACTATACATGTGTGTAGTATGTATTGATGTTTTGATCAGGAACACATGAGTTGTTCTTGTGTACGAGACACGTTACAACTGATTTAACATGTGAGATGTTTCTAAGTTGGAAACACGTTACAATCATGAAGCAGAATGGTCAGAACAGATGACCAGTATTCGAGGAGAATGGTTCTGTTAGAATACAGGACAAAGCGAAGATTTCCTCTGAATTTTTGTTCGAGAAAATAGTTAGATTTTCTTTGAATTATGTTTGATTGATATATGTTTTGCTTATATGAGTTTAATAGTTGATACCTGTTATATGAAAATGTAATTTTTCTATAACTATTACATACGTTACTTATGCTGAAAATTTCATGTGTTTTAGTATGTCTGGGCATAGTAGAGCTCATACGCATGTGGAGTCTGATCCACATAATGTACCAGGTTTGCTCGTTATACCTGATACATCTGTTCCCATAGAGCCTGTTGACTCAACATCAGCATGCGACATTGACATATGGGAGGATGCTATTGGAGTAGAGGAATTAGAGAGAATGTTGAATGAAGACATAAACAGTAGTGGAAATAGCCATAGCTCTGTGTCTGAATCGACTGCTACATTGGCTTATCTGGGATTTAAGGTAAAGGAGTTCTTAGCTGAGGTGGACCATCTAAGGAGGGTTCAACAGCAAATAAGACACTCGCCGAATCAGCCGTGGGAATACGTGAGCGAGTGGGAGGTGCAAGAGAACCAAAGTTTGGATAGGCTGAGGGATTATATGGATAAGTATACTAGGGAAGATTTGAATGTGGAGGTATATACTGTTGAGTTTATGCGTTTATGTGAAGAAGTACCTGAGTTGGTTCGTGATGGTGAAGAAGTTGCGAGTAGGTACGTCAAAGGTTTAGGGCCTGAGTTTGAGGAACTCATGGTGGTAAAGTCTGATTCTGTAGCATATCTAGCTGGGCGTGCGAAGCAGATAGAAAGTAAGTTGAGGAGGAACGACATACCCCTCCAGCCGTACTATTACACCAAACCTGAAGAACCTACTACTACATTTCCTAGGGTAGGAAACTCTGGACCCGCGAGGCACTACAACCCCTATTTTTTTCCACGAGGGGGAAAGGATAAGGGAAAACTGAAATTCCGCGGAGGGAGAGGTAAAGGCCCGATGATTCGTGAGGTGTTTCTGTCTTCGCGATCATCGTCAGGTAATGTTTAGTTATGTGTTTAATGTTTAAGTTAGTATGTTTATGTGTTTTCAATATCACGTTAGAATTGGAAAACATAAACTACAAATATAAATCGTATCCTTAAACAAAAAGAAATACACATATAAGTAAACATTAAAAGGTAAATGATAAATGAGAATTGATAAGTTAGGGATGTTAGAAACGTGCATCCTTAAATAGAAATCAATAACTATTGATAATCAACTAAATGATGTAACGAAATAAAAATACTAATGTGAGAATAAATTATTAGGATTAAGAAACTTGAAATATTACGGAGAAGTAGTTTGAAAGAAGCTTACAGAGTGAGTATTACAGTTTTGTTTTAAAAGAATGTATTATTGTGCTCAGATGCATCATGAATGCACATTGCAACAATCACTATAGAAAAAAGGAATACTTGCATTCCATATACTTATACAAAAATGATTTTTGTTAGGACATGCATCATGTATATTAGTATATCAAAGAGAAAGTGGATTGTATAGCAACTCTTTGGGGATGAGAGATGTCATCACCCTGAGCCACAATTGTACAAAAGTTTTAAAATGTGAATTGTTAGATTCACAGTTTTGAAGAGATGAATTTAAAGAAAATCCAGCTGGTACACATATATACTTGTATATGTGGGTGGAATATGTGTATATGCACATATTTTTGAAATGATTGGTTTGAGAAACCATTTGTTTATAAAACAAAATTTTGTGAAATAAATTGTTGAGAAATAATTTGTTTACAAAACAAACTGTATTTGTTTTAAAATGTAAGCGTATTTTAACGAAAACTCTGTAATAAAGTCAAGGTAGGATAAAAGATAGCGAAGATAAGATGTTGTGATTTTTATTGTTCATAATAAACAATAAAGATCTGGATTCTAATGTTTCATTCTGAAACATCGGAAATTAATAAAGATTGAGAAGAGTAGGAAGTGGGAATTTACATTCTTACTCTAAGATAGACTGAGAGGTAAGTCTAGTGATGGACTTTTATGATAAATAAAAGTTCAAGAGTAGATAATAGAAGATAATTGCGATTAAGATAAGAGAGTAGGATATAATTAAACACAACTCGGTTAGTTTGACTTCAAGTAACTGTCGGTGAACAAAGTCATACGTATGTGTTTAATTAAGATGGATCTGAGATTGGTCTTACAGACAGAGCAGATGTCAGTAATGGACATATCTCTTGAATCCAAACGAGTGGTTAGATGAACCAAAGCTCATAAGTCTGATAGGAGTAAACCTCAGCACTTAACTAATAAAGAATAACGAATAGTTAAAAGAAGGATGATGAAAAGAAAAATAATTCTCAGAACCAAGTAGTTACACTACTAGTTCTGATTTGAATAAAGAGAGTCGTTGATTATGTTAACGACTGACAGACTTTGTGAAGTCGTGTCAAACAAGGTATTCATTAATAAATAATTATTAATTATTTAATGAATAAACAATATACTTAAACAGTATAATAAACCTTGTATTAACATAAGATAGAAATGTTATCAAGGTAAGAAAGAGATAAAGAACTAAAGGAGTAAGTTTCAGATGTTATTCGGAAACTAACAAAGTGTAGTAAAACCTCAGTAACTAGTGATCGAACCGTTAGATCGGTTTGATATTGGGATAGGATAATCCCAGGACGGTTATATAAGTTTTAACCGTTGCGATTGACGAACAGATAGGTATATGATGCTCGAAGATGAAGGTGATGTTGTGAAACTTGTGTGAATTTTGGCAGTGAGCCAAAAGCGCAAGTGATCACGATAATAAGTGTAAACTTTAATTAACTTGGAATTATCAACATAAGCTCCATATATGTATACAAAAAGAATTTGAAAACTGTATTGAGACAGTAATTACAAAAGATAAATTTCGAGAACCGGGCCATATGACTGTGAAGTCTAGGCTGACTGGTAACGAAATATACATGTAGTGTATATGTATTTTGACTGTCGGGTTAGAAATGCATAATGCATGGCCGACTAAAAGTGGAAAATATTTCAGGAACATTTTGTTTTTTAAATGTAAAATGTTTTGAAAATGGAGCTACAGTTGATAGTCAGTTAATTAAACATGATAGTAACAGCTATAGTACAGTTATGAAAACTGTTAGCTGTGAACAAGGATGCTATGTATGTGGTGTAAGTTAGAAAGGTGTTTCATGGGAGATAGTTAGATTATAACCATACCCATACCTATTCAACCACATCCCGGCAAAAGAGAAGATCAGTTACCCAATCTGTAACAGGAAGTTACTATAGATTGAGGATGAAATAAAGGACATTCTATACAAGGTATAGAAAAGTAAGGAAACTAAAAGATGAGTGGTTAGTTTATGAAACAATAATCATAAAACATACTAAAAGTCATCTCAGTAATAAGACGAGCCATAAACAAACAACTAAGGTTGAAAAGAAAATAAAAGAAAGAAAAATAAAATAAATAAAGATGTGCGACAAAGGTGGTATACTAAAAGTGGAGTTATCTAAAGCTAGCGAAGGTAACCTAGTTTTATGATAATCCTGGAGTAAGTTAAATGGTATTAACTTATACCTACCTGCTTGGATCGCTTAGCAAGAAAGATACTAGAGATTAGTCCTTGGGTTGCGTTGAAAGACGCTAAGCTAAGGAGTAAATGGTATTCTATACAAGTTATAGGATCAAGAGGAGTATATAAAGTGGATAATCTATTGCTGAACGGAAGTTGAAACAGATGATAAGAACATTAGCGAGGAAGAGAGAGATATGATTGAGAATGTCGGTCAAGATAGCGCTATGCTTTATAAAGCATAAATTGAGATTAAGTATAAGTGAAATTTTGATTATAAGTGAAAAGTAAGTATATATAAATTCGAGGACGAAAAATTTAAGGATTTAAAATATAGCCACGTGTCTAATATTTTATTAGACGGGAGTAGGTAAATTAAATTTAAAGATAAATTTAATTTACAAGTGTCCCTAAATTTATATTATGGCTATTGGATTGCAAATTTAAGTTTTTAGAATTTAAATTTGATTAACTATATAGTTAACGGAGACAATACGGATTTATGAATAGGGTGCAGAATAATTCATAAGTCCCTAGAGAATATTTTTGGTGATAATATTCGCGAAATATTTTAAAAAGGTTATCGTGAAAATTTGATAAAATTTGGAAGCAGAAATTTTATCAAGCGCAGTCAATGCGGACTTAATAAATCGAAAATGTATTTATTAAGAATAAAATATAAGTCGGATGGGAATAAAAATTATATTTTATTCTTGTTATATTTTATTAGATTTTTGGTAAAATTTTCACGAAATTTGAAAATCGTTTCCGTTTAGGCTATGGATGACTAGTTTAAAAGTTTGTTTAAAGTGCATAATTGAGCTAGTACTAAAGCTTTATTTAGCCAATCATATATATATATACTTATTTGTTGCAATTAGAAGGCCAAGCCTTCATTCTTTCTTCTGAAAGAAAGAAATAGAGCTGCTTAGCTCTCTGCAGTGCGACGGAAATTAGGGTTTCGGCCGTTCGATCCGTTTTTCGATTCTAACTCAATTTCTTCAAAGATTACTCACGTAATTGAGGTATTATATCCGTATTAAACGTTTATTTCGAATATAAACTCGTTTATAAACGGTTACCGTATAGAATTATCATTTTAAACGTCCGTATTGATTTTGAATTGTGTATACGTGATTGTGGACGTTAGAATAGCGTTTGTGAACGTTTTAAGCAGGACGGGAGGTCCCGGAATTGAAATTCTAATCGCACAGCCCGCTGTGCGATTTCACAGCCCGCTGTTCGGACGCACAGCCCAGCTATGCGACCGCACAGCCCAGCTGTGCGACCGCACAGCTGCAACTGTGCGACCGCACAGTGCTTCTGTGCGGGCGCACAGCTGCCCGACGACAGTCGGGGGTTCGATTTTTCTTCGGTTTTCGGGGGACTTTTCGGGGGCGAATTCCGACGTGCTTTCGCCTTATAACCCGAGGTGTTTTCCGACAAAACCTAAAACCTTTTTAATAAATGTTTTTAAACCAAAGTTAGATATTTTAAAATGATAACTTGTGATAGAAGAAAGTGAAAAGGTTTTATATACTACACCTAAAGACTTTTAAAGGAGATTTTAAAAGTAAAGTTAAACGTTTATAATGGACTTTGAAAGAGTTAATGTCAACGTTTAAATGGTTTTAAAGATTTAGCAATCGGTTTTGCTAAATACTTAGTATATGACCGAGAATTGTTTTAACAATTAGGTCTATACTATAAATAGTTTTCTTTAGGTATTGCGATACCTAAAATAACTTCTAGAGAGAAGTTAGAACGTTTTCTCGAAATGAGAATTTATAATATGATTTTAGAAAACAGACCATAAATGCTATATGTTTAAGTGATTATATGTTGACCTAGATCTGGGTTTAAGGACCTAGAAGTTTTATAGGAAACATATATTGATGTATTTTATCCTGTTTGCTTTGTGTGTTTAGTCCGACCAGCTAGCGAGCAGTCTGACCACAACCACAGGATTAAGTTCCAGACCTAACGGTGTTTGTGAGTTCATTTGTTTACTTTTGAATATTAGTATTCAATTGTTTTTAAATCCATAAATCGCACTAAGTATGAAACTTAGCCAAGGAAGATCCACTAAAACGAGCTATCTATTGGGCAACAATAGGACTGTGTGATCACCGGTGTTAATGAACTAGATGAGAGGTAAATATTATAAGCATACATGTTGAGATTAGGTTTTAAGCCAGATGCTTGTAAAGCGGCGTAAACCTATCGGGTAGTCCTGAGGTGGCAGTGATTTCAGTTCCGGACCAGCAACCCTATACAGAGTCAAGATGGCTGTGATACATATGTATACAACTCATCCTGTATTAAACAAGAATTGTGCATATACATTATATATATGATAACATTATAACGTAATCAGGATTAAGGTTTCATTTGGATCGAGGACTGGTAATATTTTTATATACAGATATTTCGTCTATACGCGATTTGGTATTTAACTGTAAACCTATCTACTCACTTAGAAATATTTATATTTCTGACCCCGTTGTTGTTTATCATTTATCAGGTACCTAGCTACCGTGTCTGGTCAAGCTTCCACCCTTTTTCCATCAGGGAAGCTTATTCTGTTGTTATGTAAATAACACTTTAAACTCTTAGATGCTGCAATAGTGTATATAGGTTTGATATGCCTGTGGCCACGTCATGGTTCCTCTGTCTATATACTCCGATAGGAACCTGACTTTGTCTAGTTCTAATAAGTGGCTACTTAATAGGCATATGGTGTTTCATGGTGTCCCCTACGGGTGGGCCAAGCTTCGTGTCTTTGGTCTGCAAAGACACTGTGTGTAGTTTAGCTTGCCTTACGTTTGTGTGCCTGCTGTGCATGTTTTTAAATATGTTTGATATAACGCTTTGAAAAGGAAAGTGTTCGATATATTTCATTAAACATATTGTTCGGGTGCGCGGTTTGAAACAGGGCTACGTGCGAGGCAAGGCACGTGAGCCAAGTCCCTGTACCACTGCACCGGTTTTCAGAAATGCGTGTGGGTCAGAATAACTAGGGTTATTCAACCAGCATTTCTGAAAACGCGATTTCGCTTATATGAATATTTTCAGAATGTGTCTTCCACGTTAAACGGAAAAACAATTATTTTAACGGTGTTTTCTGAAAACGGGTCGTACGCGAGGTACGATCTAGATTTATATTTAGGTAGCGAAAAATTTATAGAGGTTTTAGGCTTGCTACGGGTTTCGGAACAACCATTCCCATTCCCTAGAGCCGGTCTCGGCTCGAGTTTCGAGGGGGAAATCGGGTCGTGACAGTTACGAATCAAATCCAAGCGTTTCCACCTTTTCAGCAATTAAAGTGAAACGTGTACAAACGTTACGAAACAAATCCAAGTGTTTTCCCTTTTTAGCAATTTCAGCCAAACGTTTACAAACGGTACGAAACAAATCTAAATGTTTCACCTTTATAGCGATTTAAGCCAAACATTTTAAAATGGTACGAAATAAATCCAAACGTTTCCCCATTTTAGCGATTTAAGCCAAACGTTTTTAAACGCTACGAAACAAATCCAAACGTTTCACCTTTTTAGCGATTTATGCCAAACGCTTACAAACGCTATGAAACAAATCCAAGCGTTTCTCCTTTTTAGCAATATAAGCCAAAGGTATACAAACGGGATAAAACAAATCAAAGCGTTTCACCTTTTTAGCAATTTTAGCCAAACGTTTACAAAGGCTACAAAACAAATCCAGACGTTTCACCCTTTTAGCAATTTATGCCAAACGTTTACAAACGATACAAAACAAATCCACGTGTTTCTCCTTTTTTTGCAATTTAAGCCAAACGTATACAAACGGGATGAAACAAATCAAAGCGTTTCACCTTTTTTGCGATTTAAGCCAAACGTTTCTAAACGTAACGAAACAAATCCAAACGTGTCACCTTTTTAGCAATTTAAGCCAAACGTTTACAAAGGTTGCGAAACGAATCTAAATGTGTCACCTTTTTAGCAATTTAAGCAAATCATTTACGAACGTTACAAAACAAATCAAAACGTTTTACCTTTTTAGAGATTTATGCCAAACGTTTACAAAGGTTAGGAAACAATATTAAAAGTTTTACCTTTTTAGTGATTTAAGCCAAATATTTACAAAGGTTATGAAACAAATCCAAACGTGTCACCTTTTTAGCAATTTAAGCCAAACGTTACGAAACAAATCCAAACGTCTCACCTTTTTAGCGATTTAAGCCAAATGTTTACAAACGATACGAAACAAATACAAACATTTAACACTTTTAGTAATTTAAGCAGAACATTTACAAACGTTACGAAATAACACCAAAAGTTTAAAACGTTACAAAATAAATCCAAACGTTTCCTCGGTTTAGCCATTTAAGCGAAACGTTTACAAATGTTACCAAACAAATACAAGCGTTTCACCTTTTTAGCAATTTATGACAAACGTTTACAAACGATACAAAATTCAAACGTTTCACCTTTTTAGCGATTTAAGCCAAACGTTTTAAAACGGTACGAAAGAAATCCAAGCGTTTCCCCATTTTAGCGATTTAAGCCAAACGTTTATAAACGCTACGAAACAAATTCAAACGTTTCACCTTTTTAGCAATTTATGCCAAACGCTTACAAACGTTACGAAACAAATCCAAGCGATTCTCCTTTTTAGCAATTTAAGCCAAAGGTATAAAAACGGGATGAAACAAATCAAAGCGTTTCACCTTTTTAGCAATTTTAGGCAAACGTTTACAAAGGCTACAAAACAAATCAAAATGTTTCACCTTTTAGCAATTTATGCCAAACGTTTACAAATGATACAAAACAAATCCGAGCGTTTCTTCTTTTTAACAATTTAAGCCAAACGTATACAAACGGGATGAAACAAATCAAAGCGTTTCACCTTTTTAGCAATTTAAGCCAAACGTTTACAATGGCTACAAAACAAATCCAAGTGTTTCACCTTTTTAGTCGCTAAGCCAAACGTTTACAAACGATACGAAACAAATCATAATGTTTCACCTTTTTAGCGACTTATGTCAAATGTTTACAGAAGTTACAAAAGAAATATAAACGTTTAACCTTTTTAGCGATTAAATCCAAATGTTTACAAACGTTACGGAACAAATTCAAATGTTTCACCTTTTTAGCGATTTATGCCAAACGTTTACAAACATTATGAAACAATTCCAAACGTTTCACCTTTTTAGCAATTTAAGCCAATTGTTGACAAACTTTGTGAAGCAAAACCAAACGTTTAAGACGTTATGAAACAAATCCAAATGTTTCACATTAATAGCGATTTAAGCCAAACGTTAACAAACATTACGTAACAAAACCAAGCGTTTCACCTTTTTAGCAATTTAAGCAAAACGTTTACAAACGTTACGAAACAAATCCAAGCGTTTCACCTTTTTAGCAATTTAAGCCAAACGTTTATAAACATTACGAAACAAATCCAAGCGTTTCACCTTTATAGCAATATAAGCCAAACGTTTACAAACATTACGAAACAAAACCAAACGTTTCACCTTTTTAGGGATTAAAGCCAAACGTTTACAAACGTTACGAAACAAATCCAAGCGTTTCATCTTTTTAGCAATTTAAGCCAAACGTTTACTAACGTAACGGGACAAAACCAAACGTTTCACATTTTAACGATTTAAGCCAAACGTTTTCAAACGCTACGAAATAAATCCAAATGTTTCACCTTTTTAACGATTGAACCCAAACGTTTACAAACATTACGAAACAAATCCAAACGTTTCACCTTTTTAGCAATTTAAGCTAAATGTTTAGAAAAATTAAGAAACAAAACAAACGTTTCAACCTTTTTAGTAATTTAAGCATAACGTATACAAACGTTACGAAATAAAACCAAACGTTTCAAAATCTTAGCGATTTTTGCCGAACGTTTACAAGCGTTACGAAACAAAGCCAAACGTTTCGAAATAAATCCAAACATTTAAAACGTTACGAAACAAATCCAAACGTTTAAAACGTTACGAAGAAAATCCAATCGTTTCACCTTTTTAGCGATTTAAGCAAAATGTTTACAAAGATTATGAAACAAAGCCAAACTTTTCACCTTTTTAGTGATTTAAGCCCAACGTTTAGAAACGTTACGAAACAAATCAAAACATTTCACCTTTTTAGCGATTTAAGCCAAACGTTTAAAAACGTTACGAAACAAATCCAAGCATTTCAACTGTTTAACAATTTAAGCCAAACGTTTACAAACGTTTCGCTACAATCCAAGTGTTTCACCTTTTACGCAATTTAAACCGAACGTTTAAAACGTTACGAAACAAATCCAGACGTTTAACATTTTTAGCAATTTAAGCCAAACGTTTACAAACGTTACGAAACAAATCTAAACGTTACCGAACAAATCCAAACATTTGACCTTTTTAGCGATTTAAGCTGAATGTTTACAACCGTTACGAAACAAAACCAAACGTTTCCCCTTTTTTGAGATTTAACCCAAACGGTTTCAAACTTTTCGGAACAAATCCAAAAGTTTCCCCTTTTTAGTGATTTAAGCCAAACGCTTACAAACGTTAAGAAACAAATCCAAACATTTCACCTTTATATCGATTTAAGCCAAACGTTATGAAACAAATCCAAACGTTTCACCTTTTATGTAATTTAAGCCAAACGTTTACAAAGGTTACGAAACGAATCTAAATGAGTCACCTTTTTAGCAATTTAAGCAAATCATTTACGACCATTTACCTTTTTAGCAATTTAAGCCAAACGTTTACAAAGGTTAGGAAACAATACCAAAAGTTTCACCTTTTTAGTGATTTAAGCCAAACATTTACAAAGATTACGAAACAAATCCAAACATGTCACCTTTTTAGAAATTTAAGCCAAACGTTTACAAACGTTACGAAACAAATCCAAACGTTTCACCTTTTTAGCGATTTAAGCCAAATGTTTACAAACGATACGAAACAAATTAAAACGTTTCACATTTTTAGTAATTTAAGCCGAACGTTTACAAACGTTACGAAACAAAACCAAACGTTTAAAACGTTACAAAATAAATCCAAACGTTTCACCTTTTTTAGCAATTTAAGCCAAACGTTTACAAATGTTACGAAACAAATACAAGTGTTTCACCTTTTTAGCAATTTATGACAAACGTTTACAAACGATACAAAATTTCAAACATTTCGCCTTTTTTGCGATTTAAGCCAAACGTTTCCAAACGTTACGAAACAAATCCTAATGTTTCACCTTTTTAGCGCTTTAAGCCAAACGTTTACAAACGTTACGAAACAAATCCCAACGTATCACCTTTTTAGCGAGTTAAGCCAAACGTTTACACACGTTACGAAACAAATCCACACGTTTCACCTTTTTAGCGACTTAAGCCAAACGTTTACAAACGTAACGAAACAAATCCAAACGTTTCCCTTTTTTAGCGATTCAAGACAAACGTTTAAAACGTTACGAAACAAATTCAAACGTTTAACCTTATTAGCGATTTATGCCAAATGAACTTTTTAGCGATTTAAGCAAAATATTTACAAACGTCACAAAACAAATCCAAACGTTTCACCTTTTTAGCGATTTAAACCGAACATTTACAAACATTTTGAAACAAAATCAAACGTTTCACCTTTTTAGCGATTTAAGCCAAACGTTTACAAACGTTACGAACCAAATCCAAACGTTTCACCTTTTTAGCAATTTAAGCCAAACGTTTACAAAGGGTATGAAACAATTCCAAATGTTTCATCTTTGTAGCGATTTAAGCCAAACGTTTACAAAGGTTACGAAACAAATCCAAACTTTTTAGCAATTTAAGCCAACCGTTTACAAAAGTTACGAAACAAATCTAAACGTTTCACCTTTTTAGCGATTTAAGCCAAACGTTTACAAACGTTACGAAATAAATAAAAACGTTTCACATTTTTGGCAATTTAAGACGAACATTTACAAAGGTTACGAAACAAGTCCAAACGTTTCATATTTTTAGCAATTTATGCTAAACTTTTACAAACGTTGAGATACAAAAACCATGCGTTTCAATTTTTTCGCAATTTAAGCCAAACGTTTACAAACGTAATGAAACAAATCAAAGCGTTTAAAACGTTACGAAACAAATCCAAACGTTTCATCTTTTTGCAATTTAATCCAAACGTTTACAAACGTTACGAAACAAATCCAAACGTTTCACCGTTTTAGCAATTTAAGCCAAATGTTTAAAAACGTTACGAAATTTCAAACGTTTCACCTTTTAAACGATTTAAGACAAATTTTTACAAACGTCATGAAACAAATCCAAACGTTTCACCTTTTTAGCGATTTAATCCAAACGTTTGCAAACGTTACGAAACAGATCCAAATGTTTCGCATTTTTAGCAATTTAAGCCAAACGTTTACAAACGTTACGAAACATATCCAAATGTTTCACCTTTTTATCGATTTAAGCCAAACGTTTACAAACGTTACGAATTAATACCACATTTAAAACGTTAATAAACAAATCCAAACGTTTCACATTTTTAGCTATTTAAGCCAAACCCTTACAAACGTTACGAATCAAAACCAAGTGTTTCACCTTTTGAAGAATTTAAGCCAAACGTTTACAAACGTTACAAAACAAATCAAAGCGTTCCACCTTTTTAGAAATTTAAGCCAAACGTTAACAAACGTTCCAAAACAAATTCAAGCGTTTCACCTTTTTAGTAATTTAAGCCAAATGTTTACAAACTCTACGAAACAAATCCAAGGGTTTCACCTTTTTAGCAATTTAAGCCAAACGTTTACAAACATTACGAAACAAATTCCAACGTTTCGCCTTTTTAGCGATTTAAGCCGAACGTTTCACACGTTACGAAACAAAACCAAACATTTCACCTTTTTAGCAATTTAAGCCATACTTTTAAAAGCGTTACGAAACATATCCAAACGTTTCCCCATTTTAGCGATTTACGCCAAACGTTTAAAACGTTACGAAACAAATCCAAAAAATTCACCTTTTTAGCGATTTATGCCAAACGTTTATAAACTTTACGAAACAAATCCAAACGTTTAACCTTTTTAGCGATTGAAGGCAAACGTTTACAAACGTTCAAAACAAATTTAAACGTTTCACCTATTTAGCGATTTAAGCCAAACGTTTACAAACATCACAAAACAAATCCAAACGTTTCATCTTTTTAGAATTTTAAGCCAAACGTTTACAAACGTTACGAAACAAATCCAAGCGTTTCACCTTTTTAGCAATTTAAGCCAAACGTTTACAAACGTTACGAAACAAATCCAAATGTTTCCCGTTTTTAGCGATTTAAGCCAAACGTTTACTAACGTTACGAAACAAATCCAAAAGTTTCACCTTTTTAGCAATTTAACCCAAACGTTTACAAACGTTACCAAATGTTTGTACCTTTGGACACGAAGACTATTCCGTTATCAGCGGAAAGCCGCCTTAGAGATTGAACGTCAAGGGTAGGCTACTCGAACAAGGTGATATTGAATTGCTTTCAGAGTTTAGTCAATAAACGTTACCAAACAAATCCAAATGCTTAACCTTTTTAGCGATTTAAGCCAAACATTTACAAACGTTACGAAACAAATCCAAACGCTTCACCTTTTTAGCGATTTAAGCCAAACGTTTGCAAACATTATGAAACAAATCCAAACATTTCACCTTTTTAGCTCTATAAGGCAAACGTTTACAAATGTTACGAAATAAATCCACGCGTTTCACCTTTTTGGAAATTTAAGCCAAACGTTTACCAACGTTCCGAAACAAATCCAAACGTTTCACCTTTTTAGTAATTGAAGCCAAACGTTTACAAAGGTCATGAAACAAATCCAAATGTGTCACCTTTTTAACAATTTAAGCCAAACGTTTACAAATGATATAAAACAAATCCAAACGTTTCTCATTAACAATTATAAACGTTTCTCATTTTTAGCGATTTAAGACGAACGCTTACAATCTTTACGAAATAAATCCAAATGTTTATTCTTTTAGCAATTTAAGCCAAAAGTTTACAAACGTTACGAAACAAATCCAAGTGTTTCACCTTTTCAGCAATTTAAGCCAAACGTTTACAAACGCTACGAAATTTCAAAAGTTTCACCTTTTGAGCGAATTAAGCCAAACGTTTCAAACATTACGAAACAAATCCAAACGTTTCATCTTTTTAGCGATTTAAGCCAAACGTTTACAAACGTTACGAAACAAATCCAAACGTTTCGCCTTTTTAGCAATTTAAGCCAAATGTTTACAAACGTTAGGATCTAATTCCAAATATTTCACCGTTTTATCGATTTAAGCTAAACGTTTACAAATGATACGAATTAAAACCAAACGTTTAAAATGTTATGAAACAAATCCAAATGTTTCACATTTTTAGCGATTTTAAGCCAAACCCTTACAAACGTTACGAAACAAAACAAAGTGTTTCACCTTTTTGACAATTTAGGCCAAACGTTTAAGAACTTTACGAAACAAATCCTAGCTTTCCACCTTTTTAGTAATTTAAACCAAATGTTTGCAAACGTTGCGAAACAAATTCAACCGTTTCACCTTTTTAGTAATTTAAGCCAAACGTTTACAAACGTTATGAAAACAAAATTAAATCATTCCACCTTTTTAGCAATTTAAGCCAAACGTTTACAAACGTTGCGAAAGAAATTCAAGTGTTTCACCTTTTTAGTAATTTAAGCCAAACATTTACAAACATTACGAAACAAATCCAAGCGTTTCACCTTTTTAGCAATTTAAGCCAAACATTTATAAACGTTACGAAACAAATTCAAACGGTTCCCCTTTTTAGTGATTTATGCCGAACGTTTCAAACGTTACCAAAGAAAACAAAACATTCCACCTTTTTAGCAATTTAAGTCAAACGTTAACAAACGTTGCGAAACAAATCCAAACGTTTCCCCATTTTAGCAATTTAAGCCAAACATTTAAAACATTACGAAACAAATCCAAACATTTCACCTTTTTAGCGATTTGTGCCAAAAGTTTACAAACGTTAAGAAACAAATCCAAATGTTTCACCTTTTTAGAGATTGAAGCAAAACGTTTGCAAACGTTACAAAACAAATCCAAACGTTTCACCTTTTTAGCGATTTAAGCCAAACGTTTACAAACTCTACGAAAAAAATCCAAATGTTTCACCTTTTTAAAGATTTAAGCCAAATGTTTACAAACGTTCAGAAACAAATCCAAGTGTTTCACCTTTTTAGCTATATAAACCAAACGTTTACAAACGTTACGAAACAAATCCAAGCGTTTCACCTTTTTAGCAATTTAAAATGTTTACAAACGTTACGAAACAAATCCAAGCGTTTCACCTTTTTAGCAATTTAAGCCAAAGGTTTACAAACGTTACGAAACAAATCCAAACATTTCACCTTTTAACAATTTAAGCCAAACGTATACAAACGTTACGAAACAAATCCAAACGATTTACCTTTTTAGGGATTTACGCCAAACGTATACAAACGTTACAATTTAAATCCAAACGTGTCACCTATTTAGAGATTTAAGCCAAATGTTTACAAATGTTACAAAACAAGTCCAAACATTTCCCCTTTTTAGCAATTTAAGCCAAACATTTACAAACGTTACGAAACAAATCCAAACGCTTTACCTTTTTAGCGATTTAGGCCAAACGTTTAAAGAATGTTACGAAACAAATCCTAACGTTTTGCCTTTTTAGCAATTTAAGCCAAACATTTACAAACGTTACGAAACAAATCCAAACATTTCACCTTTTTAGCGATTTAAGCCAAACGTTTACAAACGTTACGAAACAAAACCAAACGTTTAAAACATTACGAAACAAAACCAAACGTTTAAAACGTTACGAAACAAATCCAAACGTTTCACATTTTTAGTGATTTAAGCCAAACCGTTACAAACGTTACGAAACAAAACCAAGCGTTTCACCTTTTTAGCGATTGAAGCAAAATGTTTACAAACGTTAAGAAACAAATCCAAATGTTTCACATTTTTAGTAATTTAAGCCAAACGTTTACGAACGTTATGAAACAAAAACCAAACGTTTCACCTTTTTAGAGATTTAAGCCTAATGTTTACAAACATTACGAAACAAAACCAAACATTTAACCTTTTAATCCATTTAAACCAAACGTTTACAAATGTTAAGAAACAAATCCAAACGTTTCCCCATTTTAGCGATTTAAGCCAAACGTTTAAAACGTTACGAAACAAATCCAAACGTTTCATCTTTTTAGCGATTTATGCCAAACGTTGACAAACGTTACGAAACAAATCCAAACGTTTCGCCTTTTTAGCAATTTAAGCCAAATGTTTACAAACGTTAGAATCTAATTCCAAACATTTCACCTTTTTATCGATTTAAGGTAAACGTTTACAAATGATACGAATTAAAACCAAACGTTTAAAATGTTATGAAACAAATCCAAATGTTTCACATTTTTAGCGATTTTAAGCCAAACCCTTACAAACGTTACGAAACAAAACAAAGTGTTTCACCTTTTTGACAATTTAAGCCAAACGTTTAAAAACTTTACGAAACAAATCCTAGCGTTCCACCTTTTTAGCAATTTAAACCAAATGTTTGCAAACGTTGCGAAACAAATTCAACCGTTTCACCTTTTTAGTAATTTAAGCCAAACGTTTACAAATGTTACGAAAACAAAATTAAAGCATTCCACCTTTTTAGCAATTTAAGCCAAACGTTTACAAACGTTGCGAAAGAAATTCAAGTGTTTCACCTTTTTAGTAATTTAAGCCAAACATTTACAAACCTTACGAAACAAATCCAAGCGTTTCACCTTTTTAGCAATTTAAGCCAAACATTTACAAACGTTACGAAACAAATTCAAACGGTTCCCCTTTTTAGCGATTTATGCCGAACGTTTCAAACGTTACCAAAGAAAACCAAACATTCCACCTTTTTAGCAATTTAAGTTAAACGTTAACAAACGTTGCGAAACAAATCCAAACGTTTCCCCATTTTAGCGATTTAAGCCAAACATTTAAAACATTCCGAAACAAATCCAAACATTTCACCTTTTTAGCGATTTGTGCCAAAAGTTTACAAACGTTACGAAACAAATCCAAATGTTTCACCTTTTTAGAGATTGAAGCAAAACGTTTGCAAACGTTACAAAACAAATCCAAACGTTTCACCTTTTTAGCGATTTAAGCCAAACGTTTACAAACTCTATGAAACAAATCCAAATGTTTCACCTTTTTAGAGATTTAAGCCAAACGTTTACAAACGTTCAGAAACAAATCCAAGTCTTTCACCTTTTTAGCTATATAAACCAAACGTTTACAAACGTTACGAAACAAATCCAAGCGTTTCACCTTTTTAGCAATTTAAAATGTTTACAAACGTTACGAAACAAATCCAAGCGTTTCACCTTTTTAGCAATTTAAGCCAAAGGTTTACAAACGTTACGAAACAAATCAAAACATTTCACCTTTTTAGCGATTTAAACCAAACGTATACAAACGTTACGAAACAAATCCAAACGATTTACCATTTTAGGGATTTATGCCAAACGTATACAAACGTTACGATTTAAATCCAAACGTGTCACCTTTTTAGAGATTTAAGCCAAACGTTTACAAACGTTACAAAACAAGTCCAAACATTTCACCTTTTTAGCAATTTAAGCCAAACATTTACAAACGTTACGAAATAAATCCAAACGCTTTACCTTTTTAGGGATTTAGCCAAACGTTTACAAAATGTTACGAAACAAATCCTAACGTTTCACTTTTTTAGCAATTTAAGCCAAACATTTACAAACGTTACGAAAGAAATCCAAGCGTTTCCCCTTTTTAGCAATTTAAGCCAAACATTTACAAACTTTCAGAAACAAATCCAAGCGTTTCACCTTTTTTGCAATTTAAGCCAAACGTTTACAAAGGTTACGAAACAAATCCAAGCATTTCATATTTTTAGGAATTGAAGCCAAACGTCTACAAATGTTACGAAACAAATCCAAACGTTTCACCTTTTTAGTGATTTAAGCCTAATG
This sequence comes from Mercurialis annua, assembly GCF_937616625.2. Classification (NCBI taxonomy): domain Eukaryota; kingdom Viridiplantae; phylum Streptophyta; class Magnoliopsida; order Malpighiales; family Euphorbiaceae; genus Mercurialis; species Mercurialis annua. The sequence goes on along the minus strand of NC_065572.1, from coordinate 20,705,359 downwards.
TTTACAAACATTACAAAACAAAACCAAACGTTTAACCTTTTAATCCATTTAAGCCAAATGTTTACAAATCTTACGAAATAAATCCAAATGTTTCCCCATTTTAGCAATTTAAGCCAAACGTTTAAAACGTTACTAAACAAATCCAAACGTTTCACCTTTTTAGCGATTTATGCCAAACGTTTACAAACGTTACCAAACAAATCCAAACGTTTCACCTTTTTAGCGATTGAAGCAAAATGTTTACAAACGTTAAGAAACAAATCCAAATGTTTCACATTTTTAGCAATTTAAGCCAACCGTTTACGAACGTAACGAAACAAAAACCAAACGTTTCACCTTTTTTACAATTTTAAACAAACGTTTACAAACGTAACCAAACAAATCTAAGAGTTTCACCTTTTTAACAATTTATGCCAAACGTTTACAAACGTTACGAAACAAATCCAAGCGTTTCATCTTTTTAGCTATTTAATCCAAATGTTTACAAAAGTTATGAAACAAATTCAAGCGTTTCACCTGTTTAGCAATTTAAGCCAAATGTTTACAAAGGTTACGAAACAAATCCAAGCATTTCATATTTTTAGGAATTGAAGCCAAACATTTACAAACGTTGCGAAACAAATCCAAACGTTTCATCTTTTTAACGATTTAAGCCTAATGTTTACAAACATTACGAAACAAAACCAAACGTTTAACCTTTTAATCCATTTAAGCCAAACGTTTACAAATGTTAAGAAACAAATCCAAACCTTTCCCCATTTTAGCGATTTAAGCCAAACGTTTAAAACGTTACGAAACAAATCCAAGCGTTTCACTTTTTGACGATTTATGCCAAACGTTTACAAACGTTACGAAACAAATTCAAACGTTTCACCTTTTTAGTAATTGAAGCCAAACGTTTACAAACGTTAAGAAACAAATCCAAATGTTTCACATTTTTAGCAATTTAAGCCAAACGTTTATGAACGTTACGAAACAAAAACCAAACGTTTCACCTTTTTTACAATTTAAACCAAACGTTTACAAATGTAACGAAACAAATCCAAGCGTTTCACCTTTTTAACAATTTAAGCCAAACGTTTACAAACGTTACGAAACAAATCCAAGCGTTTTATCTTTTTAGCAATTTAATCCAAATGTTTACAAACGTTATGAAACAAATCCAAACATTTCACCTTTTTAGCGATTTAAGACAAACGTTTACAAGCGGTACGAAACAAATCCAAACGTTTCCCCTTTTTAGCGATTTAAGCCAAACGTTTACAAACGCTATGAAACAAATTCAAACGTTTCACCTTTTTAGCCATGTAAGACAAAGGTTTACAAACGTTTTGTCACGATCCAATTTCATGGATTGTGACCGGCGCTAGGGTATGGGTATGGTCGTACCAAAACACGTAGCAAGCCTCGCGGATAACCTTATTATCAAAATAAACCTACAAGAAAACCAATGCTCGGGGGCAAACGAGACTCCAACCTAATAGCAATTAGAAATTATGAAACATGCCTCATATATAAATAATCCAATGTAACATGCCCAAGGTGCAATAATATAAAAGTCGTACCACTACGACAAACCAAAGTATAATAATAACAGGGACAACTAGTTCTACTGCGGTCTAAGAGGTAAAACATTTGACTAGTCCAATAACATAAAAAGACCTCCGAGGAATCAAAATATCGGAGATGACCAACGCTCTCAAAATCATAAGCCTGAAAAAAATTGGAAAAACAACGGGATCAGATATACTGAGATGAGTTCATAATGCTATTTACATTTATTAAGTTTAAAACCCTTGAAAGAAATCCTTTTATACTAATATATATATATTTAATTATGGAAAACAATATTGAAATGAAATCCCAAAGTATTTAACCCAAAGTATTATCCAAAGTAGATGGGAATAAATCCTCATCGATTCTCAAAGTGGGCCAGACATTGGTCATCCAATCCCAAAGTACTTACCGGTGCACGCAGTCTCGATACAAGCCTATCGAGTAGCTCGTTTCAATCCAGATCCATAATTCTTAAAACAGTTCACAAACATTTGATATACTAAAATAATGTGCGGTACTTAATAAAGCGGTAAATAACATTATAAACTCACTGCTTGATTATCCACATGAATCTTGGCAAACAACTAACCCTGCGTAGACTCCGAAGCACGAGCAGTCGAAAGGTCTAAAATATTATACAAGTTAAAATCCGAACAACCCCTAACTCTAAGAATACTAGACTCCACATAGGACTAGCATTTCAAACACAACCAAAGAATCAGCCAAGCTAACCAAAGTACAACTAAAGTATATCCAAAGTATTTCATTCAAACCAAATGACAAAGTCAGGCAAATTAAGCTTAGGTGAGTTCTTATCTTTGAAAACGAAACCAACGTCTTAAATACTTAAATAATCTTTTCAAAAGAATAATAGTTCCCAGAGTAGTGTGTTAGCCTTACTGTAGTTTAGCTTAACACAACATGTCGAGAGACCACGTCTAACCCGACCCATCCATAAAACAAAGTTAAAAACCAATTTCTTAAATCAAACCTTAAATAAAACCAAAGTTATTTTAGATAAGAACTCATACCTTGACTTAATAATGCCACAAAACAATATAGAAACCACAATCCAAATAAGCTTGTCAACACTTGACAAGTAACACCTAAGGTACACTTAATATCTCAACTTAAATAGAATCAATAAGATTCAATCATCTTTCAAGTATCAACTGAAACTAAATAATTTAATCAACTCATAACAACCATATAACCCTTACATGCCTTATATCTCATTTAACCATTGTTAACAAGACTAACATCCATTAAATTGGTCAATTTTACCGATCACTATCCACCAAAGTAATCTTTCAAATACTAGAATCCTTCTTTGTGAATAATTTCCAGCAACACGATTCTTTTTATAACAGCGATATAATTCAATTAAACCATATTTAACATATGTTCGATCCTTAGATAGTTACCTCAATTCACTCGATGTGTAAATTTTTAACAAACAACCTTTTAATCTTTTAAAAAAAAATTCCAGATTTTAGGCTTACACCAAAACATAATTTTATCTCAAAAGTTTAATCCAAATGATTCATTAAATCATTTAAACAATCTATCTAAACCACCCAAAGTATTGTTAAGCATCTAACAAACTAAGATCAAACTTTAAAACATTTCTAGATTTTTAAACAACAATCAAAACAGTTTTGTAACCTAAAATCTTTAGCCATTTGATAAATCTATCAATTCTAACATCCAATCCAAACCACCCAAAGTACAAATGAAATCAAAGAGACTTATATAACATCAAATCAAGATTTCCAGAATTTATAAATCATAGCAACACAAAAAATACAGTCAAGTCACCCAAAGTACTGAATTAACACATCAACTAGCAATCTTTACAAACCATAATAAGGGTTTAGAGCCACTAATCTTTTGGAATAGATTAAGAATAACCAAAGGAAGAAAACCCAGAATTTATCCCAAATTCAGTATACAATCAATTGAAACGATGGCTAGAGGATTAAGAACAAATAGGAACGATTAAACTATGATTAAACCTTAAGAGATTGATGAATTTACTTACCAATTATCAAATTAGACTAAGGAATAGTAGGAGATGATATCCAGAGTAGGTGCTGTAATAGGGTTTTTGAGAAAGTGTAAAATCTTATTAGGTCTAATTAAGGTGGTATTAATATAAAATCAGCGAACTGAACAGTGTACGCATCACGCCCGCTACAGCCATATCGCGCCCGTGATATATGTCGCTCCCGCGACACTCCTCCCATCATGCCCGCGAAAATGCTACTGCCTCCGATGAAAAATTGAGATTTTTAATTTGAAATCGAAAATGTTCGTAACTCTAAAACTACTCCTAATACATCTTAAAAAACATATTAAAAGGCTTAGAACCTTCGAATCACGATTACAAGTGGTCGAACCACTCAAACGAACCCAAGGTACCGTTTATGCTTAACAGAACAAATTAGAAAATACGGGGTGTTACATTCTCCCCAACTTAAAAACAAATTCATCCTCGATTTTACAACTACGAAACTAAGCAACAACTCACATAAACATACCAATTTAATATGCATAGCACAGTGCCCAAAGTATCAAATACCAAAGTAACACATAAAATAAACACATAACCCAAGGTACTAACATAGCATAAAAGAAATCAACAAATCCAACGTACCTCAACGAAAGAGGAAAGGATAACGGCTCCTCATGTCGGACTCCGTCTCCCAGGTGCACTCTTCTACAGAGTGATTCCGCCACAGAACCTTGACCATCGGAATCTCCTTGTTCCGCAACTTACGCACCCGTGTATCGAAAATCTCAACAAGCTGCTCCTCATAAGACCGCTCTTGGTCAATCTCAACACTTTGTGGTATAATCACTTGAGAAGGATTAGAAACGCACTTCCGCAACATCGAGATATGGACCACTGGATATACCAAAGACATGTCTGGCGGTAACGCCAAACGATAAGCAACTGCTCCAACTCTCTCTATGATCTCATAAAGACCAAGAAACCTCGGTGCTAATTCCCCCTTAATACCAAAACGTACAACGCCCTTCATAGGCGAAACCCGAAGAAATACATAGTCGCTAACACGAAATTCAAAATCCTTCCGCTTAAGATCAGCATAGCTCTTGTGCCGACTAAAAGCAGTCTCAAACCTACGCTTGATCAAAGGTACCTTCTCATAGATAATCTGGATGATCTGAGCTCAAGAAAGTTTACGCTCGCCGACCTCTTCCCAACATATAGGAGATCGACACTTGCGCCCATACAAAGCCTCATAAGGTGCCATCTCAATACTAGTGTGATAACTGTTGTTGTAGGAAAACTCAATCAAAGGAAAATGAGTATCCCAGCTATCCTGAAAATCAAGAATACACATTCTAAGCATATCCTCCAAAGTCTGAATCGTCCTCTCAGACTGACCATCAGTCTGAGGATGAAATGCAGTACTGAAATCAAACCTCGAACCCAAAGATTCCTGCAATACCTTCCAAAACCGAGAGGTGAAAATCGAACCTCTGTCCGAAACTATCGACACTGGTAAACCATGGAGACTAACAATCCGATCGATGTACAACTGTGCCAACTTCGAATCCTGATAAGTAACCTTGATCGGTAAGAAGTGAGCTGACTTTATCAAACGGTCAACAATCACCCAAATCGAATCATACCACTTTCGAGTACGTGGTAAACCAACTACGAAGTCCATTGCGATACGCTCCTATTTCCACTCTGGAATAGGTAGCGGCTGCAGATATCCAAACGGTCTCTGATGTTCCAACTTTACCTACTAGCGAGTCAAACTCTGCAACATCCTTTTTAGCAATTTAAGCAAAACGTTTACAAACGTTACGAAACAAATCCAAGCGTTTCTCCTTTTTAGCAATTTGAGCCAAACGTTTACAAACGTTACGAAACAAATCAAAACCTTTTGAACAATTTAAGCCAAACTTTTACAAAGGTTAGGAAACAAATCCAAACGTTTCACCTTATTAGCGATTTAAGCCAAACGTTTACAAACGATACGAAACAAATCCAAACGTTTCATCTTTTTAGCGATTAACCCTAACGTTTACAAACATTACAAAACAAATCCAAACATTTCACCTTTTTAGCAATTTAAGCCAAACGTTTACAAACGTTACGAAATAAATCCAAGCGTTTCTTGTTTTTAGCAATTTAAGCAAAACATTTACAAACGTTACGAAACAAATCCAAGCGTTTCACCTTTTTAGGAATTTAAGCCAAACATTTACAAATGTTACGAAACAAATCCAAGAGTTTCATTTTTTTAGCAATTTAAGCCAAACATTTACAAATGTTACGAAACAATTCCCAACGTTTCACCTTTTTAGCAATTTCAGCCAAAGGTTTACATATGTTACGAACCAAAACAAAACATTTAAAAAGTTATGAAACAAATCCAAACGTTTCACATTTTTAGCGATTTAAGCCAAACGTTACGAAACAAAACAAATTTTTCAAACGTTACGAAACAAAATGTTTCACAATTTTAGCGATTTAAGCCAAACCTTTACAAACGTTACGAAACAAAACCAAGCGTTTCACCTTTTTAGCAATATAAGCCAAACGTTTACGAATGTTGAAACAAATCAAAACGTTTCACCTTTTTAGCGATTTAAGCCAAACGTTTATAAACGTTACGAAACAAATCCAAACGTTACCCCTTTCTAGTGATTTAAGCCAAGCGTTTACAAACGTTACGAAGCAAATCCAATTGTTTCTCCTTTTTAGCAATTTAAGTCAAACGTTTTACAAACGTTACGAAACAAATCAAAGCATTTCACCTTTTTAGCAATTTAAGCCAAACGTTTACAAACGATACGAAACAAATCCAAACGTTTACCCTTTTTAGCGATTTAAGCCAAACATTTACAAACGTTACGAAACAAATCCAAACATTTCACCTTTTTAGCGATTTAAGCCGAACGTTTACAAACATTACGAAACAAAACCAAAAATTTCACCTTTTTAGCGATTTAAGCCTAACATTTACAAACGTTAGAAAACAAAACCAAACATTTCATCTTTTTAGCAAATTAAGCCGAACGTTTACAATCGTTACGAAAGAAATCCAAATGTTTCCCCATTTTAGCGATTTAAGTCAAACGTTTAAAATGTTACGAAACAAATCCAAACATTTAACCTTTTTAGCAATTTATCCTAAACGTTCACAAACGTTACGAAACAAATCGAAACGTTTCACCTTTTTACCAATTTAAGCCAAACGTTTACAAATGTTACGAAACAAATCCAAACGTTCCACCTTTTTAGCGATTTAAGTCAAACGTTTACAAACGTTACGAAACAAAACCAAACGTTTCCCCTTTTTAACGATTTAAGCCAAACGTTTACAAACGATACGAAACAAATCCAAACGTTTCACCTTTTTAGCGATTTAAGCCAAATGTTTACAAACGCTACGAAACAAATCCAAACAGTTCACCTTTTTAGCGATTTAAGCCAAATGTTTACAAACAATACGAAATAAATCCAAACGTTTCGCCTTCATAGCGATTTAAGCCAAACATTTACAAAAGTTACGAAACAAATCTAACCGTTTCATCTTTTTAGCGATTGAATCGAAACGTTTACAAACTTTACGAAGCAAAACCAAATGTTTAAAACGTTACGAAACAAATCCAAACGTTTCACATTTTTAGCAATTTAAGAAACAAAACCAAGCATTTCACCTTTTTAGCAATTTAAGCCAAACGTTTACAAACGTTACGAAACAAATCCAAGCATTTCACCTTTTTAGCAATTTAAGCCAAACGTTTACAAACGTTACGAAACAAATCCAAGCGTTTCCCCTTTTTAGTAATTTTTGCCAAACGTTTACAAACGTTACGAAACAAATCCAAGCGTTTCACCTTTTTAGAAATTTAAGCCAAATGTTTACAAACGTTACTAAACAAATCCAAATGTTTCACATTTTTAGCGATTTAAGCCGAACGTTTACAAACGTTACGAAACAAAACCAAACATTTCACCTTTTTAGCAATTTAAGCCAAACTTTTACAAACGCTACGAAAAAAAATCCAAATGTTTCCCTATTTTAGCTATTTAAGCCAAACATTTAAAACGTTACGAAACAAATCTAAAGATTTCACCCTTTTAGCGATTTATGCCAAACGTTTACAAACGTTATGAAACAAATCAAAACGTTTCCCCTTTTTAGCGATTGAAGACAAACACTTACAAACGTTACAAAACAAATCCAAACGTTTCACTTTTTTAGCGATTTAAGCCAAACGTTTACAAATGTTACGAAACAAATCCAAACGTTTCACCTTTTTAGCGATTTAAGCCAAACGTTTACAAAGGTTATGAAACAAGTCCAAATTTTTGTCACGACCCAAATTATTGAGCCGAGACCAGCGCTAGGGAATGGGAGTGGTAGCTCCGAAACCCGTAGCAAGCCTAAAATTACTAAAAAAATCGTAAATATATATATAATATCATATATATAACATGTTCAGGAACCTCTTTTAGATAATACAATTATAGTTATTAAAATATTATATCAGAGTTTACATTCCAAATAAACTGTTTGATATCACTTCACAAATCTTATACTGACACCTACTAACATTGCAGCTCTATGAACTCATATTCTGTGCAAGCCAATCGACTTATGGCACAACGAAGATGGTTTGTCTGATCCGACTCTGACTACCTGAAAAACATCAGAGTGAGGGGGTCAGTATTTTGGGAAATGCTTGAGTGAGTTTACATTTACAGACGGTATTATCATAAAAATCATGTAAACATTTAACATACTTTTAAATACTCGAATAGTCAATTCATAGATCAAATATCAAACAACACGCAAATATACGATCCGACTGAAACCCTAATCCAAAGATCCCTAAGAAACAAACTACGGAATCTAATGAATTTAATTATAGCAGCATCTGGACCAGGAACAAAGCCACCGTCGCCACAGATCTGCGTTGGGTCTCTAGGCCGGGAACAATGCCACCATTGCCACAACTTCCCTTTAAGTTTTGGCAGGGAAGTAAGCCACCGTCGCCATTTGATTTAATAGCTCATACAAAACTCTTGGACACAGGATTATCTAACCACATTACTGGTGACCACACAGTCCTATTGACGCTCAATAGATAGCACGTTTCCTCGGATCGTTAGAACATATTCATCACATCAAAGCACCACGAATCAGATTGTAAAACATACAACGTTAAAGATAACGGAATAGGCAAAGCATATAATGTAACAACAATAAAGCATTCAACTCATATAAACAATACACAAAAGTAAACTGCAAGCTCATAGAAACCGCTATCCAACAATGCAATATCGTCATTCAATCACGCAGGTTCCATGCGTCGTTCGATCTCGTAGTTATTACAGCTCGTCGGTCTGGTAGCTTACCGATACTTCGATCACCTATTCGAATTACAAGTATGTTTAATTCATATACGTCAATCTTAGATTAAGGACTAAATAAAATTCCAAGTTTCTTTCTTCGATTGACTTCTTACTTTTATACTTAACTTCAAAACGTGACTCCTTTATTCAATCTCTAAAACGTTAGCCTGATTACTTTGTTGTTTACTTATCTGACCACTCATGACCACATCCATACCTTTTTATTGAATTCAAATACGTTCCATCAACGCATCATATTCATTTCAGGGGAACCATTTTTCATTCACCGAAACTCCTGGAAGTCGCCGTTGGGGCAGGGCACGTCATGCCCAAGCTGTTTTGGGAGGGGCACGTCGTGCTCCCTTTTATGCACGTCGTGTACCCCCTAAAAAGAAAGGGGGCACGTCGTGCACAAGGGCTGCACGTCATGCACATGCCATTTTTGGCCTTCAGCACGTCGCGCCCTCTTCGCTGGGCGCAATTTAAGCAGGTCGGAGACCTATTCCGACATCAAAACATGCGTATAAGTCATTCCGACATGTACCCAATTAATTTTAACTCATACTCTATCAAAAATCACCTTAAAAATGCTAGAAACAACTAGGTTTCGATACTTTGATTCGAATGTTATAAACATAAATTTAAAACAGCCCTTAACCTCCAATTTTTAATATAAAAATCAAACCCTTACCTTGGTCATAAGCCATAGGATGATATAGAATTTAATTCCGAGAAAATCGATATAAAGAACACACGATTTGGACGAGAAACGGCGAAACCGCGTCGAACCGAAGTCGATCGCCATCTTGTTCGTTTTTTTTCTCTGGAGGCTTCTTTCTTATTCTTGAATCATGATTCATATATTTCTTATATATATATGAAGGCTAATTGATGCTTTTGATCCCTCATTTCTTTTATTTGAACTGTTTCTCTTTCAAACTTTATATTTTAACCAAATGGTTAATTACTGCTTTAACTCGATTACATACGTATTATTATATCCAAATAAATAATACTAGCCCAAAACTAGTATTTTCCGTCAATAATCTTCTAATTACTATTCTCGAGGCTTAATTGGCTAATTTACACTTTGATCCTTGCAACTTTTCAAAAGTTGCAATTTAGTCAAAAACGCATCCGCGTCCAAATTTTGAAAGGTCTTTGATCGACTCGAAACTTCTACCATAGATACTACAAAATATCTCGCGGACTTTCAAATCAGGATTTATATTTTATTTTATATTAATTTCTCTCAATTATCTCTTAATCCCGACAATTTTGTTTAATGGAAAATATTCCAAATTTCCTACACCATTATATTAAATCCACTTTTCTCAAAAATTCCTACACGTGGCACGATATAATGTATTTAAATATTCGGGGTATTGCATTCTTCCCCACTTATTTAAATTCGTCCTCGAATTTTCATATACTCTTCTTACTTATTTCAATCCCTTGATATCTTCAATTTTATTCTTAATAAATACATCGTATTCATTTCACAATGCTTATCAGCGCGTGGAATTATCATTCCTGTTCTGTACTTCTTGTACAATAACGTCAACTGTCATTGACTACCTGCATATCACTATCTTCTTCTATAGTGAATTCATTTGTATTTTTATGTATTATGATTCTTTAACTTTGATCTCTTCTCCTTGATCTTGTATACATGATTTTTTGATCTGCTCCTTGTCTAATATTCAATACTATGAACTCTTGTTCCTGTAATTAAACTCTTAATTTATCACTGATGTCCAAAGGTAGTTCGTCATAGTGATGTCTTATAACTAAAGATGATAATCCTCGTCCTTAGCTTTTTCTTACTTGTCACCGACTGATGTAGACAACTTATTAGTTTGTACTATTCAATCTTTTTTGTTTGGTCGTTATTACGACTTGATCTTGATCTCCGACATTTTTTTCTATGGTGACGCTAGCGTTATCTGCATGCATTTAGGATTTTTCTTTCTCGATTCTTTCCCTTTGTCCTATATGTTTATTCCTATCATCTTTCTTTGTTGAATGATATGGACACTCAATTGACTCGTGCTTAACTACTTACGTAGTCTCTTTCGCGTGGCTGTTGTCGCCATTTAATTTCTGTTTGTCATGATGTTGGGAACTTAATCCCATTATTCACTAACCTCTTATGTCTTGTTGTTTCATCTTTCTTATCCAGCTCCATTCTTTTGCTTTCGTTGTTTATCGACAGTCATCCATGGGATGAATTCTCATGATGCATCCTTATAAAGTCTTTGCTTTTTCCTTGTGATCATTGCTAACATCCTTTAAAGATGGTTAGTCTTACACTGTGTTCCTTTATATCACTGTTACTTGTACATCAAATCTTGATGTCCTATTGGAAAGAGATATTTAATCTCTTTGTGAACCTTCTTGGTTTGCGCGTAGCTGTTCTGTATACGATCTTCGTACTATTTGGAGAATAGTTGTTGTCGCATTGAGATTTTTACTCCTGTCGTCTACTAACTATTTGCCTTAATAAGTTCGTATTCTTTCGCCTTTCTTCCACTTGTTTACACATAACAGAATGTTCTCTGGTGGTACCGTTACTTGTTCCATACTTAATCTTCTTATTCATACTTTACACGTCTCGATTTATTCGATGCATCTCGTTTGTTTAATTCCAATGAAGACTCTTGATTATTTCAACTTTTGTCGTCGTGTATCGCCTTTGGCAGCGTTGCCACTATTTCCATAATCAATTATCGCGTACATCCTTCATTAATTTTCTAAACGTTAACCCATCCTTTATCTATCCAAATGCATCTCTGTATTCTCGCTGAGATCCTTGCCTATCCTTATCGCAATGCACCCATGCTTCACAATCTCTATGGTATAATGATTCTTGTGATCACTTACAAAAACTTGGATCCTTATTGCAACATTTGGCATTTTACAATCTATCTACCTCATTCCTTGTTGACATTACTCTGCCTTTTTTTTTTGGATTTCTCGCTATTTTCCTAATCGTGAATCGTCCTTTAGAACTTTAATATTTATCTTTAGTATCAATCCTTAGATTATACTTGTCCTTAACTTTTTATATCATTCATGTCCTTCTTTCCTTTGTCGTCTTCTTGACATTATTCATCTTTCAATCTTCAAAGATGCTTTTAGCATTCATCGTCATAGTTTACCTATTCTTCATCTATTTACTTTTTCCTATACTTGATCTTGGGTTGGCTCTTAATTTCCAAACTATTTCTCCTTTTCCATCACGTGTTCTTAGGTTTAATTTTCCTTATTATCCACAATCCTGTTATTTCCACTTGTTACTTCTTTCTTTTATCCATACTGTAGATGGATTTCTTCACAATCTTTCTTCGACTTCTTATTCTTAACGCATCATTAGGATTAGTAGCTTCAATGACACAATTCTACGAAACCCTTTTTGTATTCTATGTCTTTACACTTATCACATTTCTCGTCCATTTCCTATTACGCTCATTGTATTCATCTTCATCGTATCTCGTATCTCTGGTACTTTGTGTTTTAGCACTCGTTACGTCGAGCATCGATAGAGAGTTGTAGTCCTCTTCACCTGAATTCCTCAACGTGGTGCATTCTCGGTTTCTTGCATATCGTCTTATCGTATTCTCATTGACATCTTAACTGTCAGTGAAGCCGATCTTGTGTTTATATCATTTTTTTATCCCTTTTTGTTTCCATGTGTCCGCAACTACATAGAATTTGATCCATCTGATCTTCTCGTTAACTTTCCACGTTACTTTCTCTTTTCCTTTCCTCGATCACTCTTATTGAGTCCGTGCGACATATGAAGGTTATTCGTATTTTCTTGATACTTATTTACTTTAATCGATTTCTTGGTATCCTTGATCTACTTTTTAGGTCCTTGTGTCTCCTTCAACATGGATATCTTCTTATAGGTATTTTACTCTTATCTCTTATCTCCTATCTCGTTCGATCCAATGTTACTTTCTTTAGTATGGCTCAATTCTGGTATTGAGTCTCTTCTTCACATCCTTTCATATACTTCCATGCACGAAGCTTCAATCATATGTCTGATAAGTTCGATGCTGTATAATGCATCTTAACCCTTCAAGGATCACTATTAATCTTCCATATCAACCGTACTATGCGTTCTACTCTTTATTAGCCGAACTTGAAACTTGAGACTCTACTTCCCACATTCATTCATCATGTTTATTCCTTTTGTGATGTACTAATCTACTTCATAATCGCAATTGGTGTTGAAGGATCAGACTCCTATTTCACCTATCGCAACACTGTTGGATATCTCATAACCTTCCTCATCATGTCTTCCAAATCATTCAATTCTATGCGGACCTGATGTTAGCTACACTGAGTTGATCCAATTCTATACTTTATACTTCATATTATCGTCGCACGTCTCTTTGGCTCGTCGCTTTTATCCGTATATATATCCATCATTGATACTCTTATGAAAACTACTTCACGTTCTCGGTTTGACGATCGTAACAGTTAATACTTAGGTAACCATCTTAGGAACATCGTGTTCCAATAAAGACTTTATCCAACGATTCAATCAAAACTTATCGTAATTTTACTATACCTTTACGATTCATAGATCATTTCTAATGTGTAGTACATCAATGCATAGCAACTATGCATGTTCCATGCACTATGATATACATCCATAAATCTTTTGATTCTATCTTATTATGCTTCTCCTTTTATCTCGCAGCTTGACGTCCTCGACTTCTCGTCTAGAAGGGCGTTCACGTTGTAACTTATTGTTAATCAGATATTACTATCCGAACACATATAATGTTCTAATCGTATACTAACTCGTTCAGTCAATACTAACTACGTATACTAGAGGCATAAATCATATGTTATCGTAATCATACATATTCGTTCTTCTCGTAGCCTTAATCGCCGCTTGATCTCGAACATTTCACTTCCGTTACAGAGTTCTGGTCTAGGTATACTTACATTAAAAACAAAACTCTTGAAAAATCTTTCAAATAAACGACTCACTTTGAAATTTATATCAAAATTCCATTTAACTCTCAGCAAAATTGTGCACTAAGGTGATGAGACCTATCATCCCCAAAGTGTTGCGATATCTCACCTTTTTGTCTGAGCATAATGCATTTGATGCATGTCCTACTAGTGCATGAATTGATGTATGTAGTGATGCATTTCTATCAATGTCGTGGCAATTTTCAATAACTATCGCGGGTCTAGGCACAATTATGCTTTCAAAATTGTTTAACAAATAACTTTAAAAAATTATAAACTTTGAGTTTTGTAAGTTCTCCAGACCTTTAAACTCTGTACCCGACAAGTTCTTCCACTTCTGTAGCTTCATACCTTTTCTTCATCCACCTCCTGGCGTTTTGAATCGATTGTTGCGATAATATCTGGTCTAGACATGCCGAAACATGAACTGCCTTATCGTAGAAACTCATCTCCTCGAGGTTCCATCTGGATATGCATATCGCGCATGCATATCCTACTGAAAACGAAATACATGTATATATCTCGTGGATACGTGTCACAACGAAACAAACATTTCATAACTCAATCAATCTTACTTATTGCCAAGCAACAATGCAAACAACTTCGATCAGACAGAGCTCAACTCTATAACTGTAGTAGTTCCTAGGTGTCTTAACCAACCAAAACACATATTAGCAGAGGAAACTGGACCAACTGCTCTAATACCACAATTGTCACGAACAAAATTATTGAGCCGAGACCGGCGCTAGGGAATGGGAGTGCTAGCTCCGAAACCCGTAGCAAGCCTAAAATTACTAAAACAAATCGCAAATAAAAATATAATATCATATATAAAACATTTTCATGAAACTCTTTTAGATAATACAATTATAGTTATTAAAATATTATATCAGAGTTTACATTCCAAATAAACTGTTTTAAATCACTTCACAAATCTAATACTGACACCTACTGACTACTGCAGCTCTAGAAACTCATATTCTGTGCAAGCAAATCGACTTCTGGCACAACGAAGATGGTTTATCTGATCCGACTCTAACTACCTTAAAAATATAAGAGTGAGGGGGTCAGTATTTTGGGAAATACTGAATGAGTTTACGTTTACAAATGGTTTTATCATCAAAATCATGCAAACATTTAACATACTTTTAAATACTCGAATAATCAATTTATAGATCTAATATCAAACAACACACAAATATACTATCCGACTGAAACCCTAATCCAAAGATCCCTAAGAAACCAACTACGGAATCTAATGAATTTAATTGTAGCAGCATTTGGACAGGGAACAAAGCCACCGTCGCCACAGATCTGCGTTGGATCTCTAGGCCAGGAACAATGCCACCGTCGCCACAGCTTCCCTTTAAGTTTTTGCCGGGAACTAAGCCACTATTGCCATCTGATTTAATAGTTCATACGAAACTCTAGGACACATGATTATCTGACCTCAGTACTGGTGATCACACAGTCCTATTGACGCCCAATAGGTAGCACGTTTCCTCGGATCGTTAGAACATAATCATCACATGAAAGCATTACGAATCACATTGTAAAACATACAGCGTGAAAGATAACGAAATAGGCAAAGCATATAATGCAACATCAATAAAGCATTCAACTCATATAAACAATACACAAAAGTAAACTGCAAACTCACAGAAACTGCTATCCAACAATGCAATATTGTTATTCAATCACGCAGGTTCCATGCGTCGTTCGATCTCGTAGTTATTCCAGCTCATCGGTCTGGTAGCTTATCGATTCTTCGATCACCTATTCAAATTACAAGTATTTTTAATTCATAAATGTCAATCTTAGATTAAGGACTAAACAAAATCCCAAGTTTCTTTCTTCGATTGACTTCTTACTTTTTCACTTAACTTCAAAACGTGACTACTTTATTCAATCGCTAAAACGTTAGCCTGATTACTTTGTTGTTTACTTATCCGGACACTCATGACCACATCCACACCTTTTTATTGAATTCAAATACGTTCCATCAACGTATCATATTCATTTCAGGCTCACGGGAACCATTTTTCATTCACCGGAACTCCCAGAAGTCGCGGTTGGGGCAGGGCACGTCTTGCCGGGCTTGACACGTCTTGCCCAAGCTGTTTTGGGAGGGGCACGTCATGCCCCCCTCTATGCACGTCGTTCCCCCTAAAAATCAAGGGGGTACGTCGTGCACAAGCGCTGCACGTCGTGCACAAGCCATTTTTGGCCTGCACAACGTGCTGAAGCTCAACATGTCGCGCCCTCTTCGCTGGGCACGATTTCAACAGGTCGGAGACCTATTCCGACATCAAAACACACCTCTAACTCATTCCGACATGTACCCAATTCATTTTAACTCATACTCTATCAAAAATCACCTCAAAAACGCTAGAAACGGCTAGGTTTCGATACTTCGATTCGAACGTTATAAACATAACTTTAAAACAGCCCTTAACCTCAAATTTTCAATATAAAAATCAAACTCGTACCTTGGTCATAAGACATAGGATGATATAGAATTGAATTCCGAGCAAATCGATATAAAGAACACGCGTTTTGGACGAGAAACGGCGAAACCGCGTCGAACCGAAGTCGACCGCCATCTTCTTCGTTTTCTTTCTCTGGATGCTTCTTTCTTATTCTTGAATCATGATTCATATATTTCCTATATATATATATATATATATATATATATATATATATATATGAAGGCTAATTGACCCTCTTGATCCCTCATTTCTTTATATTTTAACCAAAATGTTAATTATCCGCTTTAACTAGATTACATACGTATTATTTATATCCAAATAAATAATACTAGCCCAATACTATTATTTTCCATCAATAATCTTCTAATTGCTATTCTCGAGGCTTAATCGGATAATTTACACTTTGATCCTTGCAACTTTACAAAAGTTGCAATTTAGTCCAAAACGCATCTGCGTCCAAATTTTGAAAGGTCTCCAATGGACTCGAAAATTCTACCATAGATACTACAAAATATCTCGCGGACTTAGGCGAAATAGTTATCAACTCGTGATTTATATTTTATTTTATATTAATTTCTCTCAATTATCTCTTAATACCGAGAATTTTGTTTAATGGAAATTATTCCAAATTTCCTACACCATTATATTAAATCCACTTTTATCAAAAATTCCTACACGTGGCACAATATAAAAATGTATTTAAATATTCGGGGTATTATAATGTTTCACCTTTTTAGCAATTTAAGCCAAACGTTTACAAACGTTACAAAACAAATCCAAGCGTTTCACCTTTTTATCAATTTAAGCCAAACGTTTACAGACGTTACGAAAAAAATTCAAGCGTTTTACCTTTATATTAATTTAAGCCAAACGTTTACAAACATCATGAAACAAATCAAAGCGTTTAACCTATTTAGCAATTTCAGCCAAATGTTTACAAACGTTATGAAATAAATCCAAATGTTTCCTCTTTTTAGCGATTTAAGCCAATATCACGATCAGGTGGTGATCCAGACAAATCCTCTAAAAGCACATCTGTGAACTCACTCACAATCGGTACACTATGCATATCACTAACTTCCGCTTCCACATCTCGAACCACAGCAAGAAAACCCTGGCAACCCTTGCCTAACATCCGCTTCGCCTTGATGGCGGAAATCAGATTCTTAGGTGTTTCCGCCTTTTCTCCCTGAAAGGAAAAAGGTAGATCACCTGGAATCCTAAACTCACCTGACTTCCCTCGACAGTCAATAGAAGCATAATGGCGCGACAGCCAATCCATCCCCAAAATCACGCCAAAAGAAAGCACGTCAAGCAAAATAAAATCAGCACCTAACTCTCTACCATGTATAACAACAGGACAAGAAGGATAAACGACATCCACCACTACACCTTCAGACATAGGTGTAGACACAGCTAGAGGTTCACTCAATGAAGACGGTACAATACCCAACATATCAGCAAAGCAAGTAGACACAAACAAATGGGTTGCACCCGCATCAAATAATACCAAAGCATCAGTAAAAGAAATCGGAATGGTACCTTCCACCACGGCATTTGATGCACGCGCATCCTGAGGAGTAAGTGCGAACACTCTGGCCTAACCCTGCGGCTGCTGTTGCGAACTCTGCCCAGTACCATAACTGTTGGAACCTCTGCCAACGTTACCACGGCCACCAAAACCTCTGCCACCAGAACCACGGCCCCGCTGGCCACCAAAAGATGTTGCTGGCTGAGAATACCCTACAGACGGAGTAAACGCATGTCTCTGTTGCTGGTAAGACGACTGCGCTTCACTAGCGTTAGACATCTGCTTCCCAGATGCCGGGCACTCCTGGAGAAATGACCAGGATGGCCACAAGTAAAACAGCCTCCTAGAGCTAACTGGCACTGACCAAAATGCCTACGACTGCAATTCTGGCAGAATGGAACGTTAGATCCTTCACTGTACCCGCGTCCTGAACCATGGTTACTTCCATTGCTGCTAGAACTGTACGGAGCACTCCTAGCACTATGCCTCCCCTTGGCTGTGCGTACGGCGACTCCCCTTATTAGCCTGAGAAGAACCGATGTAATAGTTTACACTACCATGCTGCGGTGGGGCCTATTGCCCCCCACTAAGAAGATCACTCTTTCCCTTCTTTGCCTGGAAGGGATCAGAAATCGTCCCAAACTGAATCAATGAGCTCTCCAGCCGACGAGCACTATCCAATACTCGAGAGACCTCCCTGTCTGTCCCTATCAGCAAAGAGAAAAAGTCCGAGACTAAGCCTCTAACATACCGGTCATTCAACCGCCCTTGGTCACCCTGTAGATCTGTAGCGAAATTACCCGAATGAACAAACTCAGCAGTATAAACTGTCACTGATCTATCCCCCTTAGTCAAATGTAGCAGCTTCTCTCTGAAGCTCTCAGTAAGAGAGAAGGGTAGATAAAAGTCTCTGAACTTGACCACAAACTCAGCCCAAGTTATCGTAGCCATCTCTGGTCTGATAGCATCGCGAAACCAGTCCTTAGTTGGACCCTTCAGTGACATCTCCACAAACATCACTGATTGACGATCAGTAGCCTGAATCCTCTAACTGTTGTACTCAAACTCCTCCAAAAAGTCAAGAGCATCTCCACTGCCATCAAATGAAGTCGGAGTCAACTTCATGTAGCTCATCACCACCTCTTTGTCTGTCGGAACATGGTCGACACGAGCAAGTCCACCAATACCAGCTACAGCACCAGCCTGAGGTTTCTATTGCAGCGCTAACTGACCCAGTACCGTACACTGATTCTGCAAAAGAACCTGATTGTTCTGCATCTTGACAATCCCAGCTAAGAAAGTAGTGAAGTCGAACGCTTGCATGTTCGGTGCCTGCTGCACATCCGGTACCTGCTGCACTCTTGGTGCCTGAACGCCTACTGCAGCACGTCCTCTACCTCTACCAGTACCAGCTCCTCTACCTCTACCACGTCCAGCATTAGCCTGAACTGGTGGTACATTCTGATCGACTTCCATGGAAATCGCATCATCAGCCTCAGCGTCTTGCTCTGCCGCAACACGAGCACGAGTACGAACAACGTTGTTCATATCCTAAGGATTGAATAAGAACAATTTAAATAACACATAAATTTCATACCCAAGTACGAAAAAAAGCATGTAACAAATAAGATTTCCCGAGTAATTAGCAACATTACATGTTCACCCAAGTGAAATAACATTAACAAGTATAAGCATCAAATCAACATAATATAACTGACTCGGTGCAATCCTATTGGTGTAGGCAGATGTCACGACCAAATCTCAGGGCCGAGACCGGCGCTAGGGAATGGGAGTGTTCGCTCCGAAACCCGTAGCAAGCCTTAAAACGTAATATAATTTTTTGCAAAAACATATACGTCATGCATGACAAACGTAAACACGTGTCATACTAAAAACACATGCCAGGCATACATATCCTCTGGCAATCTCAAACATCAAAACGCAGCAAGCGTAAAACATATATACTTTAAAACATTAAAGTTATATTTATAGAAAACTACATATTACAAGCTGACTTACAAACACCTATCTACTGCAGCTCTAGGAGTAAAGTTTTGTTTTTTTACATACTCTAATAAATACAGACTTCCGGATCAAGAATAGAAGTTCGTTGCTTCAAAAGCGTCTTTCACCTTGAAAGGAAATCAATCATATGTTTACTAATAAGTATTCAATGAAACATAAAACAGTAATCAATCATATGCAGCCAAGTACAAGATCCGATTGAAACCCTAATCCTCGAACATGCTAAATGTATGTACTCAGAGGAAAACTTATCCAATAGTCCGACCCGGGAGTATTCACACTCTACCACGTTAGTCGCAACAAATCTCTTAATTCCAATGGTGGGTCTAACCCACTAGATACGGGGCTCAGGTTACACTGTAACCGAGTTCACTCTCGTATCACATTCGTATATCCAACTTCGAAATTCACACTCATGATAAATCTCACAGCTATATTAAATCAAACTGGTGATCACACAGTCGTATTGCCGCTCAATAGGTAGCACGTTCCATCGGATCAATACTGGTTTCAAATCAAGCGTATGTGCAATTCATATAGAAATTTCGCACTGTAAACATGCAAATCAAACATAAAGTAATATAAAATAATTGCTTGAGTAAATACTTTGAAAATAAAATTGTATAAACTCACTGAAAACGCTTATACAAAAATACGTCGGAGCTTAGAAACGTCAAGCATCCCGAACTCCTGGTCCAACTGCTTCTTGTCTCGCCGAATCTAAAACAAATTTTAAAACATTTTACTTGTATCAGAATCCTATTCTAAGATTGACTCCAGACTCGAGACACGATACGTTATACTTTCATTAACCGTCGCGCTTCTCACGTGTATATTCCGATAAACGGTATCTAACTCGTATAAGGATCAAATATCATCTCTAGATCGATTTTTTGTTTAACCTCGTTAGGTTAACGTCTCAAACTAATCGATAAATAATCGAATACTAATCAACTTCAAATCTCAATATGCACATACGACAAATTTTCCTCAAAACGGATCAATCGGCAAAAACACTATGCGTACGCGCGTCTACCTGTGCGATGGCACAGGGGACTGTGCGTCCGCACAGTGTGACTGTGCATGCGCACAGTCTAGACTGTGCGTTTGCACGGTCTAGGCTGTGCGACGCACAGCCACAGTGTGACTGTGCGTTCGCACGGTCTAGGCTGTGCGACGGACAGCCACGGGCTAAACCCGGGGATCGATTCCGACGTGCTCCAATGCGTCAAAACGCTGTAAACGTGTCCAAAACGCTAATTGTAACTTCAAAACATTCAAATTCAATCCTATAATCGATAAAACGATAAAATCGTTTCGTGGCCTAAAAATTTGAATCGATATAACTCAAAATATATCCGTCTAAACAAGAAAACATCAAGCTTACCGTGAATTGCCACTGAAATACGAACGTTTCGAGCTATAGAACGTCGGAAACAGATGAGAAACGAAAATCGAGCGACGAACCGTAACGAAACAAGCGAGAGAAAAGAAAAGAAGCTGATGAAGGTTCTGGCAATTCCTTCATCTGAATATTTCTTATATAATCTGGTTAATTTGCACTTTAGTCCTTGAAACTTTTCAAAAGTTTCAATTTAATCCAAAACCTATCGCGTCCAAATTTTAAACGGTCTCCGATTGACTCGATACTTTTACCACTAACACTATATATTATTTCGCGGACTTTGGCCAAATAATTATCATTACGGGATTTGTAATTTATTTTATATTAATTTTCGAAGTTATATCCTTAATTTCCCGCTGCTTGACTGAATAAGTTTATTTCAAATTCCCGATATAATTAAATTAAATTCTTCTTAATTCAATTTATCGGAAATTTCGACACGTGGCACGACTTAATTAACTTAAAATATTTTGGGGTATTACATTCACCCCCCCCCCCCTTAAAATAAATTTGTCCTCGAATTTAAAACTTTTGCCACGTACCTTGAGTAAATAGATAAGGATACTTCTGCCTCATATCCTCTTCTGTCTCCCACGTGCATTCTTTTATTTACTGAATCCTCCATAGAACTTTCACCATCAGAATTCTCTTTGTTCGCAATTGTCGTATTTGCGTGTCGACAATCTGCACGGGCCGTTCTTCGTAAGTTAATTCTTCGCTTACGTCCACTATTTGTGTTTGAATTATTCGAGAAGGGTCTGGTACATATTTCCGAAGCATGAAAATATGAAAGACATGATGAACTTGCGACATTTCTGCTGGCAAGTCTAGCTTATAGACAACTGATCCTATACGTTCTATGCTTTGGTATGGTCCGACATATCTCGGAGCCAATTTGCCTTTCTTTCCGAAACGAATAACTCCTTTCATCGGTGATACTTTGAGAAACACCTAATCTCCGATCTGAAATTCGATGTATTTTCTCTTGGGGTCTGCATAGCTCTTTTGTCGACTGGAAGCAGTATTCAGACGTTGCTTTATCAACGGTACTTTCTCTGACGTAATCTGGATGATTTCTGTTCCAGTTAACTTTTGTTCACCGACTTCATCCCAACAGACAGGGGATCGACATTTACGCCCATATAACGCTTCGTATGGAGCCTTCTCAATGCTCGAATGATAACTGTTGTTATAGGCGAATTCAACTAACGGTAGGTACGTATCCCAACTACCTCCGAAGTCTAGTACGCATAGTCGAAGCATGTCTTCTAACGTTTGAATCGTCCGTTCAGACTGGCTGTCCGTCTGAGGATGAAAAGCAGTGCTGAAGTTTAATGGCGTTCCCAACGCGTCTTGTAGACTTTTCCAGAAATGAGAGGTAAACACAGAACCTTTATCTGAGACAATTGACACGGGAACTCCGTGTAGGCTCACGAGCTTGTCGATGTACTCTTGAGCTAACTTAGCTGCAAAATACGTCGTCTTGATCGGTATGAAGTGCGCTGACTTCGTCAAGCGATTTACGATTACCCAAATTGAGTCAAAATCTTTATGAGTCTTGGGTAGTCCGACTATGAAATCCATCGTGATTTGCTCCCATTTCCACTCCAGAATGGGTAACGGTTAAAGAAATCCATAAGGCCGCTGATGCTCCAATTTGACTTGCTGACAAGTCGGGCATTTTGCCACGAATTCCGCGATGTCTTTCTTCATTCCACTCCACCAATATGTTATCTTGATATCATGGTACATCTTTGTAGAACCAGGATGAACACTATAAATCGTCCCATGGGTCTCTTCCATGATCTTCTGTTTCAAGTCTTCCACGTCTGGAACGCACATTCGATTGCCATATTTCAGTATTCCGTTAACCATACTGAAATCTTGACTCTTTCCTTGTTGTACTTCCTCAATTAAATGCTTTAATTGAGGGTCATATGCTTGCAATTATTTGATTTGATCTATCAACGTTGATCGTATCGTTAGCTGAGCTATTAGGTTTCCGAGTGATGAAATCTCAAACTCCACTCCTTGGCTAAACATCGTGTGAATCTCGTTAATTAATGGTCTCCTCCATGACGTTGTAATATGCGTGAGACTTCCTGCTGATTTCCTACTTAACGCATCTGCCACCACGTTGGCTTTGCCTGGATGGTATTGAATCGTGCAGTCATAGTCTTTCAATAACTCCATCCATCTCCTCTGTCTGAGATTTAGTTCTCGTTGATCGAAAATGTATTTCAAACTTTTATGATCTGTAAAGATCTCGCATGTGGCGCCGTACAAGTAATGCCTCCAAATCTTCAACGCGAAAATCACCTTTGATTTGTTTCGTAACGTTTTAAACGTTTGACTTAAATCGCTAAAATGGGGAAACATTTGGATTTGTTTCGTAACGTTCGTAAACGTTTGGCTTAAATTGCTAAAAAGGTGAAATGTTTGGTTTTGTTTCGTAACGTTTGTAAACGTTCGACTTAAATCGCTAAAAAGGTTAAACGTTTGGATTTATTTCGTACCGGTTGTAAACGTTTGGCTTAACTAACTAGAAAGGTGAAAAGTTTGGATTTGTTTCGTAAAATTTGTAAACGTTTGGCTTAAAGTACTCAAAAAGTGAAACGTTTGGATTTGTTTCAAAACGTTTGTAAATGTTTGGCTTAAATTGCTAAAAAGGTGAAACGCTTGAATTTGTTTCGTAACGTTTGTAAACGTTTGGCTTAATTTGCTAAAAAGGTGAAACGTTTGATTTTGTTTTGTAACATTTGTAAAGGTTTGGCTTAAATCGCTAAAAATGTGAAACGTTTGGATTTGTTTCATAACGTTTTAAACGTTTGGTTTTGTTTTGTAACATTTGTATACATTTGGCTTAAATCGCTAAAAAGGCGAAACGTTTGGATTTGTTTTGTAACGTTTGCAAACGTTTGGCTTGAATTGCTAAAAAGGCGAAATGTTTGGATTTCTTTCGTAACGTTTGTAAACGTTTGGCTTAAATCACTAAAAAGGTGAAACGTTTGAATTTGTTTCGTAACGTTTGTAAATGTTTGGTTGAAATCATTAAAAAGGTTCAACGTTTGGATTTGTTTTGTATCATTTGTAAGCGTTTGGCTTAAATCGCTAAAAAGGTGAAACGTTTGGATTTGTTTCGTAACGTTTGTAAACGTTTGGCTTAAATCGCTAAAAATGTGAAACGTTTGGATTTGTTTCGTAACGTTTGTAAACGTTTGGTTTAAATTGCTAAAAAGGTGAAACGATTGGTGTTGTTTCGTAACATTTGCAAACGTTTGGCTTAATTTGCTAAAAAGGTGAAACGCTTGGATTTGTTTCCATACGTTTGTAAACGTTTGGCTTAAATTTCTAAAAAGGCGAAACATGTGGATTAGTTTCATAACATTTCTAAATGTTTGGCTTAAATTGCTAATAAGGTGAAGCGTTTGGATTTATTTCGTAACGTTTGTAAACGTTTGGTTTAAATGGCTAAAAAGGTGAAACTTTTGGATTTGTTCCGTAACGTTTGGCGTAAATTGCTAAAAAGGTGAAACGCTTGGATTTGTTTCGTAACATTTGTAAACGTTTGGCTTAAATTGCTAATAAGGGGAAACGCTTGGATTTGTTTCGTAACAATTGTAAAGGTTTGGCTTAAATTGCTAAAAAGGTGAAACGATTGGATTTGTTTCGTAACATTTGTAAACGTTTGGCTTAAATCGCTAAAAAGGGGAAATGATTGGATTTGTCTCGTAACGTTTGTAAACGTTTGGCGTAAATTTCTAAAAAGGTGAAACGTTTGGAATTGTTTCATAATCTTTGTAAATGTTTGGCTTAAATCGCTAAAAGGATGGAACGTTTGGATTTGTTTCAAAACGTTTGTAAGTGTTTGGTTTATATCGCTAAAAAGGTTAAACGTTTGGATTTGTTTCAGAACGTTTGGCTTAAATTGCTATAAAGGTGAAATGCTTGGTTTTGTTTCGTAACGTTTGTAAAGGTTTGGCTTAAATCGCTAACAATGTGAAATGTTTGGATTTTTTTCGTATCGTTTTAAACGTTTAGCTTTGTTTCGTAATGTTGGAAACGTTTGGCTTAAATCGCTAAAAAGGGGAAACGTTTGGATTTTTTTCGTATCGTTTGTAAATGTTGTGCTTAAATTGCTAATAGAGCGAAACGTTTGGATTTTTTTCATAATGTTTGTAAACATTTGGCCTAAATCGCTAAAAAGGTGAAATGTTTGGATTTGTTTCGTAACGTTTTTAAACGTTTGGCTTAAATCGATAAAAAAGGTGAAACGTTTGGATTTGTTTTGTAACGTTTGTAAACGTTTAGCTTAAATCGCTAAAAAGGTGAAACGTTTGGATTTGTTTCGTAACGTTTGTAAACATTTGGCTTAAATTGCTAAAAGGGTGAAACGCTTGGATTTGTTTTGTAATATTTGTAAGCATTTCGCTTAAATTCCTAAAAATGTGAAACGCTTAAATTTGTTTCGGAACGTTTGTAAACGTTTGGCTTAAATAACTAAAAAGGTGAAACGCTTGAATTTATTTTGGAACGTTTGTATCCGTTCGGCTTAAATCGCTAAAAAGGTGAAGCGTTTGGATTTGTTTCTTAACATTTGTAAACATTTGGCTTAAATTGCTAAAAGGGTGAAACGCTTGGATTTGTTTTGTAATGTTTGTAAGCATTTGGTTTAAATTCCGAAAAATGTGAAACGGTTAGATTTCTTTCGGAACGTTTGTAAACGTTTGGCTTGAATAACTAAAAAGGTGAAACTCTTGGATTTGTTTTGTAATGTTTGTAAACGTTTGGTTTAAATTACTAAAAAGGTGAATTGCTTGGTTTTGTTTCGTAACGTTTGTAAAGGTTTGGCTTAAATCGCTAAAAATGTGAAACGTTTGGATTTGTTTCGTATCGTTTTAATTATTTAGCTTTGTTTCGTAATGTTGGAAATGTTTGGCTTAAATCGCCAAAAAGGTGAAACATTTGGATTTGTTTCGTAACGTTTGTAAACGTTTTGCTTAAATTGCTAAAAAAGCGAAATGTTTGGATTTGTTTCGTAATGTTTGTAAACGTTTGGCCTAAATCACTAAAAATGTCCAATATAATACCCCATATGTTTCCGGCGTGTTTCGTCTTATGTTGACCTTCTCTAAGTGGAAATTTTGATTAGAGTTATCATTGAAAGAGATTCGAGGTTCGTTTTTGGTTATCCTGAGTATTTGAGTTGAGTTTTATGTTGGAGAGTTTGTTCCATTCGTTTGATTTTACCTAGAAATGGCAATATCGTTTTACGTTAAATGGAAGTTAGTATGATGTTTTTGTGAGCATTGAGATTGTTCTGTTTATTAAAGTGGTGGTATTGATTTATTGTTCGAGGAGCAACCTTTTGAGTTTTTGCTTACGCAAGTGCTTAGGTCGTTAAGAACGGAATTCCTATGATTACACTTTAGGTTGGTTACTTGGTTGAGGAATGTTCTTGAGAGACAGAGTTCGTTATGCAGAATTGTTATTATTGATGTCATTGATTACCTTGGGTATCTTTTTATGTGTTTTACGTTGGCTATGTGCATTTTCGTTCGGACAGCATATAGTTTTATGATATGTTATTACGCGGGTTGTGTTATTTTAAATTTGAGGTCGAATTTTATATAAGTTGGGGAGAATGTAATATCCCGTGTTTTTCCATCATGGTTTCGTTGTGTTTCCGACTTAGTTTTGGATTATTAATGGTGGACTTAGCAAGTGTGACACTTTGTTTGGGGTTTGAGTTGTATCTTGTATGTGTCGCATATGTCGTGTGAGTTTTCGATGGCGATTTGATTTGTATTCGGTTTATAATCGATGATGTATTCGTGTACCTTCTGAATCTGACAAGTTTTGAGAAAACATGCATATCTCCTAATTTAACCGTTGGATCTGGCTCCTTTTTGGATATGTTGTGCCCAAGACAAAGTTGACCGTTGGATCAAAAATTGAGGCGTGTTCGAGGGCGATATGAGCCATCGCGCCTCGCAACGCGCCCCATACCTTTTTTGTGCGCCTGGTGAAGGCGCGATGGGACGAACGCGCCTCGCATCGCGCCTCCCGTCGCGCCTCACCTGTAATTTTGTGTATTGGGCTATAAATAGACCCCATAACTCGACCAAACTCTTATTTTCACTTCTACTAAAACCCTAGCCGACTATTTCAATCAAAAGAACTCAGAAATATTACAACATACATACATTTCACTTGATTTCGAATCCGGTAAGTTTTGTTATTCTTTTGAATTCAGTTTTATCTATAAACGGCATCTCCGTAATCTGATTTGTTCTTGTTTGTTGTTAGACCGAAATTGTTTCCGTTTGATCTCAAAGACTCTAGACTCACGTCTCTACGATTCCCCACCTTGATTTCGCAAAACGGTACGTGATCGACCTCGTTTCAATCGCCGTACGGTTTACCGCTTTGAGTTTGTACATTCTGTTTCTTGCCTAGGATGTCACTGCCAATCTTTTGCTTCATTGCTTTTGATCTTTATGGACTTTCAAGGATTGGGTTTGATGTATGACTGTCTTTATCAGTTTAATTGTTGCCTTGATTCGATCTTTTTGTTTCGTTTCGATTTCATCCTTCGTTTGAATAATTGGCTGCAATGTCATGGTTCTGTCGATGGATTAGTGTTCCTTACTGACATGATTCATATGGCTCTTTTGGCTTGATCATTGACGGCAAGGACCTTTTTCTAATTACTTGGGTAATTGGTTTCATATTTGAAACATGAAGTTGAGGTTTTCGGGTTTGCCTCTGTACATTTGTTTGTATGTTGATTAAGTTTAGGTTATGATGAGAATTAGTTTCATGCTTTTGGTTTAGTGTTGATTCCTATTTGTATTTGAATGAATTCTTGATTCAGTATCATGAAATTGCAACATGGCGGGTGGTGTTGTTTTTCAAATTGGAAAAGATGGTCTATTGTGCGTTTTAATCATCAAGTTATTTTGGCTAAATCAAATGAATTCCTTTAGTTGTTTAGCAATTGATTTGTTTTAATTAACTTTTGAATATCGCTTTGATTTATAAGTACGTGAATTATGAACGATAAATATTTTACAACTTAAGTTATAATTACTCGAGTAATTATATTTAATTTCAAATATCTAAAATGGCGTGAATTGGCTAAATTACAATTTACCCCTTGAATATATTTAAAACTTTTTAAGTAAGTTTTTGGTTAGTAACTTTATATTTTGTTTTAATTATAAACAAAAGTAATTAATTTGATTTCGAATATCAAATTGGTTAAAGTACAGTTTAGTCCCTAAATTGGCTAAGGTACAGTTTAGTCCCTAAACTTTTATAACTTAAAATGATTAAATTTAGTTGTAACTTGGGTTACTTCAAATTGAGATTAATGAGTTATGCTTTTAAAATGGATTATTATTTTATCGAATTATTTTATAAATATAAACTCAGGTTTATATTTGATAACGTTTGAGTCGGATTAGACTTGGGTCACCCGACAAGTGAGGTTAGCTTGGTAGTTATTGATAACTCGGCTAACCCATATTTGGAAATTATCTATTATTAAAAGTATTAAATAATATTTATAAAATGGATTTTAAAGCGAGAACTCAATAGACTTGTATTAATTGAGCGTTTCGACCTATTGGGTAATTTTGTGTTGTTCTAGATTGTTTTATTCCGACGTGTTATTTGTGCTAGTCCTATGTGGTGTCTAGTACTCTCTAGAGTTAGGGTCTGTTTTTAATATTGGTTTATATTTGTTTAGACTCGTCGAGCTGTTCTTGCTTTTGAGGCGAACCGAGTTTAGGTTGCTTGCCAGGAGTTATCACGTGGATTAGCAAGCAATGAGTTTGTACTTATTATTTACCGCTTTATTAAGTAAATTGTTATTTTAATATCTATTTATATTGTATACGTACAATTGCGAACTGTTTTTCCATTATGGCTCTTAGTTGGAACATGCTACCTAATGGGCATCATTAGGACTGCGTGCGCACCGGTATTGATCTAGATAAGGTATGTGATATATGGTGGTAACTCGGTGTGAGCATAGCTCTCGGGACTAGTAGAGTAACTCGGTGTAGCTCAGCTCTCGGGACTCTGGTTATGGATTAAGAATGGTCGGTGGTAACTCGGTGTAACTTAGCTCTCGGGACAAGGCCTATCAGATTATGGTTATATTTAGTTGTTAGTAGTATGTGCCCTAGGGCCATTTGATCGTGTATATTTGTAGAATTAATCCCAATGGCAAAGATATATATGTTCTATTTGAACTAAGTGTCTCATCAACTAAGTGTTCATTTATTACGTATTGTCCTTATCACATTGTGATAGAATCTATTCTTAAGGTGTTAAGAATATGAGTGACAAATTCTATTGAACAAGTGATCTAAATAACCGTTCGCGATCGATGGGGTCCTGCGAATAAGGGCATTGCATTATCCCAGAAAGATCGTCACCTCTGTTTATTCTCCTGATTAGTAAAGAGTTACTAAACTATAGGAAGTAGTGAGTCTCATACTACTTGATGGGGATCAGAATAAACACGTGGACACTCAAGGTGTTGAGTGAGTCGAACAAGTGACGCTAGATGACTTATACATGGTAATTCATTAAAGTCAATTTAATATCATCTAGTTCATAATTGTACATATGTCCTTTGACTTGCGGTGACACTATCTTGTATATAGGTGATTAGAGTTTGATACTCCTTAACCCTAGATCTTTCATGAGCTAGGGCCGCGGGATGTGTTGGCTCTAGTTAGTTGTATATGGAGATAGGGGTTTA
This sequence comes from Mercurialis annua, assembly GCF_937616625.2. Lineage (NCBI taxonomy): Eukaryota > Viridiplantae > Streptophyta > Magnoliopsida > Malpighiales > Euphorbiaceae > Mercurialis > Mercurialis annua. The sequence goes on along the minus strand of NC_065572.1, from coordinate 20,675,179 downwards.
ACCTAGAAAGGATTCATCACTCTGGATGTACGGAGACAAGATTCTATGCTATCTCAAATTGTTCTTGATGGATGATAAAACCTGCGCAGGTGTATATGACTTACATAGAAAGTTGTTTCTAGTGGAAGTCATATTTATCAAGAATTAGAACTGAGAGATGAGGTCATATGATCAAGACAAACAGTGTTTGACTTAACCGTGACACTAGTCGAGATTGGAATCTTAGATGAAGGGAATTTTGAGTGTACGGTAATTATGAACATTGGTTCATAAAGAATGCATCGAAACATTCATCTCTATTTGGGGGTCGTGATATGTTGCTAGACGTCACTCTCGATCTACGAGAATTAATAATTAAATGGGATTTAATTATTTGATATAAGAAATGTGTTTCTTATGTCTCTCGTTGGCATATAGATGTGAACCTAGTTAGTCACACACAATAGAGTGTGCAACCGATTGAGTTTACGAAAGATGGATTTCATATAGATACTAGCATATCTCGGAAATTAATCTAAGATGAAAAACAAGTACAAATTAGGGACTAATTTGTAAGAGTTATAAATTAGTAGGAACCTAATTGTATTATGTCCATATTAATTAGGGACTAATTTATAAGAGTTATAAATTAGTAGGAACCTAATAATATTTTAACCAAGTTTTATGATTAAAAGGCTTAAGTAATTAATTAGTGTAATTAATGATACTTAAAGCACTAATCATAAGTTAATGGAATGATGATGTCATGGTGAAGTAATGAGATAAGGAAATAAGTTTATATGTGATGTCATATGATGACATCACCTATATGATGTCACCTATGTGATGTCACCACATGAAAGGTGTCATGTGGTGGCAACACCTTTGCTTGGTGTGTGACACCTAGCATGCAAGGTGTTGCATTCTTAAGGCATGCTCTAGCCTATAAATAGAGCATGTCCTTGCTCATTTCATACCACACAACACACATCTCACTACAAAGTTGTAGAGAGAGAAAGTACTTGAAGGAGTTCAAGTATTCATCAATCACGGGAAAAACTTGGCGACATTTTTCATACATCCGAGCAAGGTAGTGATCGCGGCGAGAGTTTGAGCTTAGGGCTGCTCGGCAAGAGGAACTCTTGCAGGATTACTTCAAAGCGAGGATTCAATCGGACGCATACTCGTGTGGACGAGCTTGAGGTCGCCGTACTTTCGGGACTACAAGAATCATTGGAGAATCGACATAGGTATTCTTCTTACGATTCCTAGATGCGTGCTTTAATTAATAACTGATACGACGATCCATTTGTTGTTGATATGATCAACTTTAGGATCCGGATTGTTGGAATTTCGATTTTGAATTGAAATATACGATTCGGACCCGCGCCTCCCGCTGCGCCAACATTAGTATTGTGGATTAGGGTTCCAACTATTATACGTAATGTTCATATTAAATGTTTTAAACGGTTTTAAAGGTTTTCCACTTGATAAATGTAAATAGTGGTATGAACTCATCTCAGTATATCTGACCCTGTTGTTTTCTCAATTTTTCCAGGGTTATGATTTGAGCAAGTCAGCCGCTCTCCGATTCTTTATTTCCTCGGAGGTTTAAATAAAGTTCTTAAAACTGATTTTATTCTTAGACCGCAGTAGTAATTAAAAGTCTTATATGTCTAATACTTGTTATAAACTTATTTAATGGATTATTGTCGTATCGGTATTCTTTAATTGACTTGGGTTAATACGTACTTTTGCCATGTTTAAGACTCAAAGTTGGCTGAGCACTTATTAATAAATGTTCTGTATTATGAATTGCTAGAACTAGGCTGAAGTCTCGGTTGCCCACGAACATTGGTTTTCTTGCAAGATTATGTATTTGTTGGTTATCCGCAAGGCTAGCTAGGGGTTTTGGTACAACCATACCCATACCCTAGCGCCGGTCGCGATTCATGGAAATGGGTCGTGACAAACTTGGTATCAGAGCTTTGGTTTCAAACCAAGGCCTTATGCATGTTATGTGTTATGTGTTTTGGCATGATAAGTTGATGTCGTGTCTTAGGAACTACTGCGGAATTAGGATTCGTGTCTTGTCTTTTAAAACGTCATCTTTTGTTTTCAAACTTTCAGCCTACATCCTATAGGTGATGTCTGTCAGTCTCTATTTAGTATTGATGCTATGATTGATAATTAATTTCACTTGGATGTTACTTGCTATGTTTTATCATGTTGAGGTAACCTCACTTGGGTGATTATTATTGCTTTTGATTTCTCGGGAAATCTTAGGCTGGTAATTTTTTTTTTTAAAACTCATACTTGGGTATGATGTTGTTTGACAAACCTTGGCGTTTGTGCCTGATACAATTTTGAGTATATGGTATGGTTACAACTATTTTTACATGATGCATTGAATTGCTTTTGCCTTATTTATAAAGTACATCTTGACTTTGGCCTCGATTGTTGATTTTAAATGTGATTGTATGTTGGACGTTAGCCTTGTATTTTTTGTTGTTAAAGAGATTTTGGGTTAAACTTTAAAACGTGTTTTGTGGTCATATATAGTTTGACCACATGTTGCATTAAGAGTTTTCATTATGAACAGTGGTTTTGTTTTAATTTGTGTTTTGACACAGAATCAAAAGAGAAGTTTAAGTTTAATTCTTTAAAATTTATTTTTTGGTTAAGCTGCTTCTAAAAAGAATGTTCTTGTGTTTTAACTTTTTAGAGTACGGAAATGGTTGTTTGAGATAAAGGATTTCTCACTTGAGTTTTTAAATTGCCGTTTAGCGGTTGGATTAAGTTGAGCTCTCAATTTTGAAAGAATAGAAATTTCATTCACATATTTTTTCGGATTTACAAATGTTTTGATTACGTTTTATAAACAGTTGTATTGGGTTCGACTTGGGTCACCAAAATTTAGGAGTTGAGCTTGGTAGTTGTAATGACTCGGTTAGATCGATGATTTTATGATTTGAGATACTTAGGTATCCGCTTTAAAGCAATTGATTACTAAGAAGAGACTTTTACAGAAAGTTATATTGTTTTAACCATGGGGCTCAACAAAATTTGGAAGTTTTCGTATTTGACTTTTAAATTTCAATATAAAATTTGAAGCGTAATCTTAAAGGATGATATTATTGTAAGTTGATTTCGATACAAAGATTCAAGCTTGCTGTAGCATGTCTTAATAGTTGTTTTAAGAATGATTGAGTTGTTTTGCTGAATGGCATGTTTGCATGACTTATAATTTACAAATATGGTATCCCTTAGAAATAATTTGCGTTGTATAACTCGCTTGTCTATTGGACTAAGTTGATTGTTTTTGTTTTGTCTCTTTGTGCAGTGTAGCACGTGAGAGAATTTAACCACGTCGTCGTGGTTGACTTACCTCGATGTATGGTTTGACCTTTGAGTAAGATCTTCATTTAGACCATGTTCGCATTTTTCGGTTTTGCTCTTGTTTCGTGGATCGAAACCTCTGGGTTTCGATGTTAAGGAAGAAGAGTGGAGTATTCCTCTGGAATGGTTGATGGTTTCTGTTATCCTGAAAGGATATTGAAAATTTTGAATCGAGAAGATATGCCGGTGTATTTAAACACTGGTGTTCTCATCAAGTATGATGATGCGATGCGGAAGCTGGCGGTAAATTTCATAGGAATATATGTGATATGTTCGTTGGGTAAAATTTTCAATTAGAGTTGAGGTTAGTTGAATATTTATGCGGAAGGGTTGTAACAGAATTATTAGGTTGAGTTGTTTTATAGCATCGAATGTTGCTAGGTTGCAAGTAAGGAATTTGAGTAATATGTTAAGTTTATCGAGTGCACATCTCATAGAGTGTAACGTCTAGCAAATGTTTTATTGTGGAATGAATTTCAAAGGTTGATTTGATAAAATATTTGAAATATTTTCAAAACGTAATTGTGCCCAGACATATCATGAACATGCATTTGAAATGTCACGAATAGGATTGCATTAAACATTGAATATGTCCACTAAATAAAAGATAAATCAATAATTGACACATGCATAATAGTACATGCATCACGTGCATAGTAATGATTAGGGTTGGATGCAACTCTTTGGGGATGAGAGATGTCATCACCCTGGCGCACAATTATGTGAAATGGATTTTTCGATTAAGTGTTTTGAGAAATATGTTTTGAAACGAGCCCGCGAGTCACATTGTGATAAATATAAATATAAAGTTGTTGGATTTCAAATGATTTTGAAACTTTTACCGAAAGGTAGCTAGACAAATACTCTGTGATGATGGTGATGGTTATTGGATGATTACATTGTGAGCGATTGGTATGTAGGATCAGAATCTTGTGGTTATGAGTAAGAATGATTTTGAGGTTGCGCTCGAGAAATAGTTGTGCTAAGTGCGGTATGGAGTAATTTAGAATAGAAAGCTTTCGTGATAACTTACGATTTGTGGATAAGGATGTTGGTTATGCTCCATGTGTGTTTATACACTGCGTTTTAAAAAAAAAGATGTTATCTTTCAATTAGAGTTTTTCCAATTATTTTGGGTAAATGGATATAAAAGTATTTTCATAAATAAAGAGATTTGCATTGTTAAATTTTATCCTTCTGAGGAAAGGAATAAATTTTGTCAAAATTAATTAAAAAGAAATAATAAATTTTTCGATTGAACGATTCTTCAAATTGTTTTTTTTGTTTGAGAAAATTTAAAAGCGACTTAAAATTTATGTAATACCCCGTAGAATTATTAGTGTTTATTTTCTCGTGTGTCCAATTTTAATTGATTAGGACCTCGAAAATAGTGAATAAATTCATCTCATGAATTTATAAGGGTGAAAATGTGAATTGGAGTGTGTTTTGCCTTAAGTTTGATTTTGGCAATTTTACGTGTTAAAAGTGAATTTTTCGATTTTTCACTAAAAACCGTCAAAATAATTATTTTAAATATTTTTAATGGCCCAAAAATATTTTAATTCAGCCCATATGTTATGTTTTAATGTTTTTGAGTATTTGAGAAAGTTGAATTTATTTTGCCCCTAGAGTTCAATTTATTTACAAGAATGCCATTATGGCAAACTTGTAAATAAATGAAACATCAAACAAGCTCAAAACCTTACACTTTTATTTTCTCTCAAAATTTTCTTAACAAAAGTTGACGGGAAAATTGTGTAGATCGTTAATGTATATTTGCATGTTCGTTTGAGGTATAATTTCAAGCTCAAAACCTTACTTTTATTTGCTGATGTTAGTTGAGTTTTAGAAACATGCTTAGGATGGTTTAAAAATGGTGTTTGATGGTTGATTAACTAGTTTTGATTGTTGTTTATGTGGGTTTCGGTTTTAAAATAATTTTTACGTAAAATTAAATTAATTATTTTAATTTTCTGGGCTGATCTAGATGATGAGGTTAAAATATGCTTTAAAGTGTCATATGCATGGATTTAAAATGTTAATTAGTTCGGGTATTAATTTAATGGTTAAAGTTTCGATTTTTAATGTTTTTAAAGGTTAAAAATCGCTTAAAAAGGGTAAATCAATTGATTTGAAATTTCTGGAAATGAGTTTGTTTATGATTGATCTAAATGTTGGGATGATGGTGAATAAATGTTTAATGGTAAATTATTAATGGTTTGTTAATTGGGTTTAATTTTTGATAAGTGTTTAATCAGTAAAAATTGTTAAAAAGGGTATTTATGTCATTTTTAATTTCTGGGCAGACATTATTCATGAAAAATTTATGAAATATATATGTTGATCATTTGTGGAATTAAAGTGATTCAATTGAAGTGTTTTGATGGATTAATAATCGGTTTTGATTATTAATAGTTATTTTGGTTTTAATTGTTAAAATAATGGAAAATATTATTTTAAAATTATGGGCTGCTGTTTTACAGGATGAAAATTAAAAATCTGTTCAAAATAAATTTTGGTGAATTTCGGTGTTAAAATGGCATAAAATGGATTTTTAAGCGTTTTTAGCGTTTTTGAGTTTTACGGCCAAAACCACCGGAATACGGTGACCGGAATATGAGCAGAGGGGATAGAGCATATTAGCTCAGTCCTAGGCTCAGTTGGCAGCAGTTAGTGCCGAAATGATTTTGGCAGAAAATAAGGGGGGGCCGAGCCCCGGGTACAAAAATATTTTACGGGAAAATATTTTTGGATATTTTTGAATTTTGTTGAGATTTTCTAAAAGTGTACTTTTAGAAAATTATGTGAATTGAATGTGTGTTAGAATTATATGGAGTTATAATTCTATGTTTATTTAATGAATTAAATAAACTATCATGGATAGAGTGTATCGTATAGAAATACGATGACGCGGAAAGAGATAGTCGGAATCAAATTTGGTTATATGATTATGTGGTCTATTTGGTTGAGTCGGTCTAAAGTTTATCCTAGAATTTAGAGTTAATACTATAATAATGTTTAATCTCTAAATTAGATCCAGCGAGTTTTGTCGCGGAAACCTGCGAGCGAAGGTTTTGATATTTCGACGGGTGATATTTTTACATTTGGAATAAGTGAGTACTGTGAGTGTGTTTACAACTTATACTGTTAAATATTAGTATTAAAAATATTGCGAACTGCTTTACATGATTTGCAAATGCTATATTTTATTTTGAATTTAAATCGCATGAACTATTATACATAGTTTTGAAACCGATTTAGATTCATTGAAACATGCTTACTATTGGGCGGCAATAGTGCTGTGTGATCACCGGTATTGCATTTAGAATGTGTTTGTATAAAAATGGTATGTGGAAATCCGGACGACGGTCTGGAAGTCTGAGACAACGGTCCAGACATATGGAAACAGATCTTCAGAGGCAACGGAATATAGACGACCAAAGGCAGGTAGAGAAACTGCCGAGATCTGAGAGGTTGAACCTTTTATTAACTTAAATTGATAAAATGGGGAAATGTTTGGATTTGTTTGGTAATGTTTGTAAACGTTTGGATTTATTTCGTAACTTTTGTGCACGTTTGGATTTGTTTCGTAACGTTTGTAAACGTTTGGCTTAAATCGCTAAAAAGGTGAAACGTAACGTTTGTAGACATTTGGCTAAAATCGCTAAAAAGGTTAAACGTTTGATTTTTTTTTTGTAACGTTTGTAAACGTTTGGCTTAAATTGCTAAAAAGGGGAAACATTTGGTTTTGTTTCATAACCTTTGTAAACGTTTGGCTTGAATTGCTAAAAAGGGGAAACGTTTGGATTTCTTTCGCAACGTTTGAAAACGCTTGGCATAAATTGCCAAAAATGTTAAATGCTTGGATTTGTTTCGTAATATTTGTAAACGTTTTGCTTAAATTGCTAAAAAGGTGAAACGCTTGGATTTGTTTGGTAACGTTTGTAAACGTTGCCTTTGTTTCGTAACGTTTGTAAACGTTTGACTTAAATCGCTAAGAAGGTTAAACGTTTGGATTTGTTTCGTAACGTTTTAAATGTTTGGCTTAAATCGCTAAAATGGGGAATGCTTGGATTTGTTTCGTAACGTTTGTAAACGTTTGGATTTGTTTTGTAACGTTTGTAAACGTTTGGAACTGTTTCGTAATATTTGTAAACGTTTGGCTTTAATCGCTTAAAGGGTGAAACGTTTGGTTTTGTTTCGTAACGTTTGTAAATGTTTGGCTTAAATTGCTAAAAGGGTGAAACGCTTGCATTTGTTTCGTAAACATTTGGTTTAAATCGCTAAAAAGGTGAAACGTTTGGATTTGTTTCATAACGTCTAATACGTTTGGTTTTGTTTCGTAACGTTTATAAACGTTTGGCTTAAATCGCCAAAAAGGTGAAACGTTTGGGTTATATCACTAAAAAGATGAGACGTTTGGTTTTGTTTCATAACCTTTGTAAACGTTTGGCTTAAATCGCTAAAAATGTGAAACATTTGGATTTGTTTCGTAATGTTTGTAAATATTTGGCTTAAATTGCTTACAAGGCAAAAATGGGGAAATGTTTGGATTTGTTTCGTAACGTTTGTAAATGTTTGGCTTAAATTGCTAAAAGGGTGAAACGCTTTCATTTGTTTCGTAAACATTTGGTTTAAATCGCTAAAAAGGTGAAACGTTTGGATTTGTTTCATAACGTCTAATACGTTTGGTTTTGTTTCGTAACGTTTATAAACGTTTCGCTTAAATCGCTAAAAAGGTGAAACGTTTGGGTTATATCACTAAAAAGATGAGACGTTTGGTTTTGTTTCATAACCTTTGTAAACGTTCGGCTTAAATCGCTAAAAATATGAAACATTTGGATTTGTTTCGTAATGTTTGTAAATATTTGACTTAAATTGCTTAAAAGGTTAAATGGGGAAATGTTTGGATTTGTTTTATAACGTTTGTAAACATTTGGTCTTGTTTCAAAACGTTTGTAAACGTTTGGATTTGTTTCGTAACGTTTGTATACGTTTGGCTTTAATCACTAAAAAGGTGAAACATTTAGTTTTGTTTCATAATGTTTGTAAACGTTTGGTTTAAATTGCTAAAAAGGTTAAACGCTTGGATTTGTTTCGTAACATTTGTAAATGTTTCGCTTAAATTGCTAAAAATGTGAAACGCTTGGTTTTCTTTCGTAAATGTTTGGCTTAAATCGCTAATACGGTGAAACGTTTGGATTTGTTTCGTAACGTTTTAAGCGTTTGGTTTTGTTTCGTAACATTTATAAACATTTGGCTTCAATCGTTAAAAAGGTGAAACATTTAGATTTGTTCCGAAACATTTGTAAACGTTTTGCATTAATCACTAAAAAGGTGAAACGTTTCGTTTTGTTTCATAACCTTTGTAAACAATTGGCTAAAATCGCTAAAAAGGTGAAAAGTTTGGATTTGTTTCGTAACGTTTGTAAACGTTTGGCTTAAATCGCTAAAAGGGGAAACGTTTGGATTTGTTTTCTAACGTTTGTAAACGTTCTTCTTAAATTGCTAAAAAGGGGAAACGCTTGGATTTGTTTCTTAACGTTTGTAAATGTTTGGCTTAAATTGCTAAAAAGGTGAAGCGTTTGGATTTGTTTCGTAACGTTTGCAAACATTTGGCTTAAATTTCTAAAAAGGTGAAACTCTTGAATTTGTTTCGTAACTTTTGTTATCGTTTGGCTTAAATTGCTAAAAATGGGAAACGTTTGGTTTTGTTTCGTAATTTTTTTTCGTAACATTTGGCTTAAATCGCTAAAAATGTGAAACGTTTGGATTTGTTTTGTAATGTTTGTAAACGTTCTGCTTAAATCGCTAAAAAGGTGAAACGTTTGGATTTGTTTCGTAACGTTTGTAAACGTTTGGCTTAAATTGCTAAAAAGGTGAAACGTTTGGATTTGTTTCATAACGTTTTAAACGTTTGGATTTGTTTCGTAATTTTTGTAAACGTTTGGCATAAATCGTTAAAAAGGTGAAACGTTTGGTTTTGTTTCGTAACGTTTGTAAACGTTTGACTTAAATCGCTAAAATGTGGAAACGTTTGGTTTTGTTTCGTAATGTTTGTAAACGTTTGGCTTAAATCGCTAAAAAGGTGAAACGTTTGGATTTGTTTCGTAACGTTTTAAACGTTTAGCTTAAATTGCTAAAATGAGGAAATGTTTTGTTTTGTTTCGTAACGTTTGTAAACGTTTGGTTTCTTTCGTAACGTTTGTAAACGTTTGGCTTAAATCGCTAAAAAGGGGAAACGTTTGGTTTTGTTTCGTAGCGTTTATAAACGTTCGGCTTAAATCGCTTAAAAGGTGAAACGTTTGGATTTGTTTTGTAACGTTTAAAACGTTTCGCTTAATTCGCTAAAATGGGGAAACGTTTGGATTTATTTCGTAATGTTTGTAAACGTTTTGCTTCAATCGCTAAAAAGGTGAAACATTTGGATTTTTTTCGTAATGTTTGTAAACGTTTAGATTAATTCGCTAAAAAGGTGAAACGTTTGGATTTGTTTCGTATCGTTTTAAACGTTTGGCTTAAATCGCTAAAACATAACAAAACATTTACAAACCTTTTTACCAGTTTAAGCCAAACGTTTACAAACGTTATGAAACAGAACAAAACGTTTCACCTTTTTAGCAATTTAAGACAAATATTTACAGACTTTACAAACCAAATCCAAACGTTTCACCTTTTTAGCGATTTAAGCCAAATGTTTACAAACGTTACGAAACAAATTCAAATGTTTCCTCTTTTTAGTGATTGAAGCCAAATGTTTACAAACGTTACAAAACAAATCCAAACGTTTCCCCATTTTAGCGATTTAAGCAAAACGTTTAAAACGTTACGAAATAAATCCAAACGTTTAAAACGTTATGAAACAAAACCAAACGTTTCACCTTTTTAACGATTTAAGGCAAACATTTACAAACGTTACAAATAAAATCCAAGCGTTTCACCTTTTTAGTAATTTAAGCTAAACGTTTACAAACGTTACAAAACAAATCTAAATGTTTCGCCATTTTAGCAATTTAAGCCAAACGTTTACAAACATTACGAAACAAATCCAAACGTTTCGCCTTTTTAGGGATTTAAGCCAAAAGTTTACAAAGGTTATGAAACAAAACCAAACGTTTCCCCTTTTTAGCGATTTAAGCAGAACGTTTACAAACGTTACAGAACAAATCCAAACATTTCACCTTTTTAGCGATTTAAGCCAAACGTTTCTCAACGTTACGAATCAAAACCAAACGTTTAAAACGTTGCGAAACAAATCCAAACGTTTCACCTTTTTAGCGATTTAAGCCAAACGTTTACGAAACAAATCCAAGCGTTTCCCCTTTTTTAGCAATTTAAGCCAAACGTTTACAAACGTTATGAAACAAATCCAAGCGTATAATCTTCTAGCAATTTAAGCCAATTGTTTACAAACGTTATGAAACAAATCCAAACGTTTAAAACATTACGAAACAAATCCAAACGTTTCATATTTATAGCTATTTAAGCTAAATATTTATAAACTTTTAGCGATTTAAGGCAAACATTTAAAACAATACGAAACAAATTTAAATGATTCACATTTATAGCGAATTAAGCCAAACGTTTACAAACGCTACGAAACAAATCAAAACATTTCACCTTTTAGCGGTTTAAGCTAAACATTTACAAACGTTACAAAACAAATCGAAACGTTTCACCTTTTTAGAGATTTAAGTCAAACGTTTACAAACATTACGAAACAAAACCAAACGTTTCACCTTTATAATCGTTACGAAATAAAACCAAACGTTTGGATTTATTTCGTAACGTTAGGCATAAAATGCTAAAAAGGGGAAACGTTTGGATTTGTTTCGTAACGTTTTAAACGTTTGGTTTAAATCGCTAAAAAGGTTAAACGCTTAGATTTGTTTTGTAAAGTTTGTAAACATTTGGCTTAAATCAATAAAAAGGTGAGCGCTTCGATTTGTTTCGCAACGTTTGTAAACGTTTGGTTTTGTTTTGTAACGTTTATAAATGTTTGGCTTAAATCGCTAAAAATGTGAAACATTTAGTTTTGTTCCGTAACATTTGTAAACGTTAAGCATAAATCGCTAAAAATGCGAAACGTTTGGATTTGTTTCGCAACGTTTTGAACGTTTGGTTTTATTTTGTAACGTTTACAAACGTTTGGAAACAAATCCAAACGGTTTCACCTTTTTAGCGATTGAAGCCAAACGTTTACAAACGTTACGAAACAAAACCAAACGTTTCCCCATTTTAGCATTTGAAGCCAAAAGTTTAAAACGTTACAAAACAAATCCAAACGCTTCTTAGCGATTTAAGCCGAACGTTTATAAACGTTACGAAACAAATCCAAACGTTTCACCTTTTTAGCGATTTAATCCAAACGTTTTCAAACGTTACGAAACAAATCCAAACATTTCCCATTTGTTTACAAACGATACGAAACAAATCCAAACGTTTCACCTTTTTAGCAATTTAAGCCAAACGTTTACAAGCGTAACGAAATAACTCCAAACGTTTCACCTCTTTAACAATTTAAGCCAAACGTTTATTAACGTTACGAAACAAAAATAAGCGTTTCACATTTTTAGTGATTTTAGCCAAACGTTTCAAACGTTACGAAACAAAACCAAACGTTTAAAACGTTATGAAACACATCCAAATGTTTCACCTTTTTAGCGATTCATGCGAAACGTTTACAAACTTTACGAAACAAATCCAAACGTTTTACCTTATTAGCAATTTAACCCAAACGTTTACAAACGTTATGAAACAAATCCAAACATTTCACCTTTTTAGTGATTGAATCCGAATGTTTACAAATGATACAAAACAAATCCAAACGTTTCACATTTTTAGCGATTTAATCCAAACGTTTGGTTTTATTTCATAACCTTTGCAAACGTCTTGAAACATTTATATTTTTTTCGTAACGTTTTAAACGTTTGGCTTAAATAGCTAAAATGGGGAAACGTTTGGATTTGTTTCATAACATTTGTAAACATTTGGCTTAAATCGTTAAAAATGTGAAACGTTTGGATTTGTTTCGTAACATTTGAAACATTTGGATTGGTTTCGTAACAGTTGTATACTTTTGTTTACAAATGTTATTGTCACGACCCAATTTCATGGATCGCGACCGGCGCTAGGGTATGGGTATGGTCGTACCGAAACCCGTAGCAAGCCTCGAAGAAAACCTTATATTCTATATAAACCTGCAAGAAAACCAATGCTCGGGGGCAACCGAGACTTCAGCCTAAGTCTAACAACTTATATAGCAATTCTAAAATAATTACTTGATAGCAATTCGAAACTATGAAGCATGCCTCATATATAAATAATCCAATATAACATGTCAAAGTATAATAATATAAAAGTTGTACCACTACGACAAACCAAATTACAATAATAGAGACAACTAGTTCTACTGTGGTCTAAGAAGTAAAACAGTGGACTAGTCTGATAACATAAAAAGACCTCCGAGGAATCAAAAGATCGTAGATGACCAACGCTCTCATCATAAACCTGGAAAGTTTGGAAAACAACGGGGTCAGATATACTGAGATGAGTTCATAATGCTATTTACATTTATTAAGTTTAAAATCCTTAAAACAAATCCTTTTATACTAAAATATATATTGATTATGGAAAACAGTATTGAAATGAAATCCCAAAGTAGATGGGAACAAATCCTCATCGATTACCAAGGTAGGCCAGACATTGGTCAGCCAATTCCAAAGTACTTAACGGTGCACAAAGTCTCGATACAAGCCTATCGAGTAGCTCGTATCAATCCAGATCCATAATCCTTAAAACAGTTCACAACATTTGATATACTAAAATAATGTGCGGTACTTAATAAAGCGGTAAGTAACACTACAAACACACTGCTTGATTATCCAAGTGAATCTTGGCAAACAGCTAACCCTACGTAGACTCTGTAGCACGAGCAGTCGACGGGTCTAAAATATTATATAAGTTAAAATCTGATCAACCTCTAACTCTAAGATTACTAGACACCACGTAGGACTAGTATTTCAAAACACAACCAAGGTACAACCAAAGTATCCATACAAACCAAATAACAAAATTAGGCAAGTTAAGCTTAGGTGAGTTCTTATCTTTTAGAACGAAACCAAAGTTCTTAAATACTTATACAGTCCTTTCAAAACCCCAGAGTTTTTCCAAAGTAGTGTGTTAGCCTTACCTGTAGTATAGCTCAACACAACATGTCGGGCGACACAAGTCTAACCCGACCCAACCATAAGCCAAAGTAAAACCAAAGTAAATCCGATCCTTAAATAAAAGCATGTTTAAAATAAGAACTCATTCCCTAACTTAAAAATGCCAAAATCATGATAAGCAATTAAGCCAAATAACTTGCCAACACTTGGCAAGTAACACCCAAAGTACATACACTTAAATACACCACTTAAATGGAATGAAAAGATATAACGCCTTTCAAGTTTCATCTTGAACCTAAAATAGCTTAGCCAAAATAATACAAACAATATAACACCTTACATGCCTTTAACCAAATTAAGCCAAAGCACTCAAATAATCAAACATGGCAATTTTGTCGAAAATTGCCTAAACTAGCCAAACGATTCAAAACCAACAATCGATGAACCAAAGTATGTTATTACTGATTTAAAACCTTTAAAACATCACTTAGAATATATTATATCAGTAGGTATAGGATTTGAAAACCATTTTGCAATCGTAGCGTTTAACTTTCATAAAATTGTCAATTTCGCAAATCGTAGAGATTTTTTACAAAATAGATCAAACCCAATTCTCACTTCTAGATCTTAAATCATTAGATCATTAGCCATTGTAGCACAACACATAATATCCCAAATAACTCAGATTCAACACTTTAACAGATCGCTAAACGAATCAATTTCATACAAACCTAGAATTAGCCAATTTGTTGTTTAAATCATGCAAATCCAATTCCAATCATAATACATCATATTAAAATCATATTAAAATCCATTTGAAACATATTATTCAAATCATAAATCTCAGACCATTGAACAATAAGTTCCAAACTCCAAAACACCCTAAATCATGCCATTCTACGCAAAACGCATGACAACGATTCACCAATACATAAGAGATTGAAATCATTACCTTAGAATGAAGAATAACAAGATTAAATAAGTATTAAACCCTAGGGAAGGGTCTGGACAAGAAGCAACAAGAGTCACAATCACACCAACGAAGAACACCACAAGCAAATCGCGTAGAAATCGCAAAACGAACATATAATCACCAATCAATTGTTAAAAACCACCAAGGATCATAAAGGAATGATGGAAATAGGGTTTATCTGAGTGTAGAGTCGCATTAGGTCTGGTAGGGTGAAAAAGGGCTGAAAGAATCGAGTTAAGGAGCTATTTATAACAAAACAGCGAACCCTACAGTGCCGCTCCTGTATCACGACCGTGATGCTCCTGTCACGCCCGTGATACACCCCCTGCTTCCAAAAATGTTGATTTTCTGGGCCTTAAGCCCAAGGTCGATCCACACGGCCCAAACCGCACTCAAAACAAGCTCAAACATTGAAATAACTATTGTGCAACCTAAAACAAAGTTCAAAGGAACTAAACCACCAAACATCAACCCAAAACACATTGAAAAACTCATCCTAACAAGCCGGAAAAATACGGGGTATTACATTCTCCCCAACTTAATAACAAAATCGTCCTTGATTTTAACACAACACAAACAAAGCACAAAACACGATACACGCGCACAAGGCATCCAAAGTAAAACATATAACACAAATCCAAAGTACTAAAATAGCATCGAATATTTGAAGCAATGCGAAACCCAACGTATCTCAAGAAAAGAAAGATAACAATTCCACATAATGGACTCCGTCCCCTAAGTATACTCCCCAACTATATAACCGAATTAAACCATAGGCATACTTCCACTCATCAACCTACGCACTTGCATAACCACAACTCGACAAGTTGTACCTCGAATGATAACTCAAATCACAACTTACATAGAACAACAACCCGAATTTTCACACCACGTATAAGCAAAATTATGAATTCGACAGTTCAGTACTCCAACTATTACTTGATTAAACAAAATATAAACCTCAAAGATTATTCAACTATAAACATTAAACATTCTCACAAGGAAGGTTACTAAACTCATTCGAGTTCAAACAGCTATCAAGACAACCTTGACAAGGTGCAAGGACAAGCCCGAAACTCAAATCGCAATTCTTACAATACAAATATCTAACACTTTAAATGAAAACCTCAAAATCCCCATTAATAACATCATGCAATACTCGTCACCTACTTAACATCTCTACACCTATTATCCCATATCAAAGATATAAATAAACTCGTTATATCAAACGAACAGTCTAGTAAAAAATTAACTAGATAAGGTTCTCGCCAATATAAATCAGCCAACTTTAACGCATCATGAAAATTGAGTTGTACACACGACAAGGACTAAACTCGACAAGACCATCAACCTTAACGAATCAATAAACACGTAAACACCTACCGACAATCCAAAGAATATATCACTTTAATCTATGATGACGAAATCACCAAGTTACATATAAACCGACTAATTCAGAAAGATTCTTCCACTCATACCAAGAAAGCATACAGCCCGAAGTTACCTAAGTAATTAAATACAACATACATACCAATTTTGTTTCACAAAGTAAATCTAAGCCGCACACAAAAGGTTAAACAACCAAACAAAACGATATCAAATTTTCAACAACAAAAATTCACAACCAACAGTATCGATCAACCAACCTTTATTGTCGAAACCTACCATCACGATTCTCGAATTAGCTAACTCATAAATCCGAGCCAAACTGAAATTCTCAAAATTGTTTCACCAAATATTACAGTAACCTTGCTAACAAGAGTTCACATAAATCACATTCACCAGTAATCGGATCATTGGTTATGCTCAAAACCAAACTTATAGGGAAATAATTCAGATCACAAAACATTACAACTTCCCATTTCTCTTTAAAAGACTTTAATATCTTATAACTCCTTTTATATTTAAAACCAAAATACTTTTACTGTTGGAAAAACCTTCAATTTTGTAACACATTAATTTTTTTAAAAAACATACCAATTTTGAATTTCGCAGTTATACCTTACTTTTAAGTAAGTTTGCAAATATATAAAATAGTTCCAACTAACAAAATTATTATTCTCTTTAGTTCGAACTTGATTAATTTTATCCTTTGTCAAAATGGGAAAATAAATTTATATTGAAAATATCCTCGCTCGCACAATATTCTATTTGAGTATACCAAAATGTTTAAACAAAATCAAACATGTAAAAACCAAACTTCTTTTAAAATCACAATATATACACACACGCGGAGCATAACCAAATCCACTAATCCAACAACTCTCAAATCATAACTCGGAAGTTAGCACGTAAGCCTTCCAATCTAACCTCAAAATCCTATCATACATATTACAACAATAACTCGAGTGCAACCTTATATCCAATACTACTTCCTACAAAACACAAAATTATGACACTACAGACCAATCAATCATAACGTAATCGTCCTCAATTCAGCACCATCATTACAGAGTATTTGTCTAGCTACCTTTCGGTAAAATTTCAAACCATTTGAAATTCATCAACTTTATAAAAACATTTGTCCCAAGGTGACTCGCGGGTTCGTTTCAAAATATTTTTCTCGAAACTCTTAATTGCCAAAAATTCATTTTACATATTTGTGCGCCAGGTTGATGACAGCTCTCATCCCCAAAGAGTTGCATCCAACTCTAACCATTTTAATGCACGTGATGCATGTACTATTATGCATGTATCAATTTTTTTTTATTTCTCTTTTACTTAGTGAACATACTCAATGCTAAATGCAATTTTTTAAGTGTGACATACAAAAATGCATGTTCATGATATGTCTGGGCACAATTACGTGATAAAAACATTTCAAATACGTTTAACAAATTAACGTTTGAAATCAATTTCCCGATAAAACATTTGCTAGACATTACCCTCTGTGAGATGTGCACTCGATAGCCTCAAAATATTTCTCAAACTCCATACTTGCAATCCACCAAATGATATGATACTAACATAACAATTTAAACTGATAACTACTATAAAATCTCTTATGCGACAATAAAATCCAACTAAGCTTAAACATAACTCAAAGAAAAACAATACATCACATATGTTTCTACAAAACAACCCACCAGTTCGCGCATCGCATCATCCAATCTTGATGAAAAACATTAGTGTATTAATACATCGATCTATCTCTTCGAATAAGAATTTCCAACATCCTTGTTCAGGATAATCTAAAACCACCAAGGAAACACTTTCTTTATCTTACTCATCTCAAAACCCTAAAACCTCGATCCACAAAACAACACACTAAACCCAACGTAACTCGAAACCAAAATTAAAGCAATATAGAGTTTAAACGAAGGTCCTACTCATAAAATAAAATCATACAACAAGGTAAGCCAACCATGACCGCGCGAAATAATACATCTCACATGCTACTCCGCACGAAGAGGCAAAGCAAAACAATTAATATAATTCAACCCAAAGGTGCGAGTTATGCAACACAATTATTACCAAGAGATTACGAATTCTACAATTCATAAACTATCCAAGCATGCCATATAGCCAATTAACTCAACATACCTAAAAGACAAAATCAAGACATGCTACAACCAGTTTTGAAATTTTGTAATAAAATCAACCTATAATATATCATCTTTCAAAAGTACGTATCAAAATTTATTTTGAAGTTTAAAGTCAACCAGAAGAGTTCCAAATTTTAGTTGAGCCCCACGGTTAAAAACAAAATCAATATCCGAAAATATCTCTTCAGTTAAATCAATTGCTTTAAAATTTCCAAGTATCCCAATCCATAAAACCATCGAGTTAGCCGAGTCATTACAACTACCAAGCCCAACTCCCAAATTTGGGTGACCCAAGTCAATCCCAAAACTGCCATTTATAAAACGTATGCAAAATACTTATAAATCCGTAAAAGTCTTTTAATTAAAGAAAAACAATCTCAATCCTTTCAAAATAAGAGCTCAAGAAACCCAAGTATCAAAAATCAACTCAAAAGCTTATGTGAGAAAATCTTTGATCTCAAACAATCATTCTGTAAACACCTAAGCAAGCTAAACATAACTACCAAACATATGACCAAACGACGCTTCAACGTTGACATACCACAACATGGTAAAATAACAGCCAAAATATTAAATTCTCAATACGATGGGAAAATCTCATTAATAATACTATTTTGAAAACAACTATTTGTCAACACCAAGTCAAATGTAAGATTCTGAGATACGAGAAATTCATTTTACTTGAAAAGTAATTAAAATCATATTTTTAAAGTATGATGACCATACGAGTCATCCGGCTCTTATGTCAAAACACAAATCAAATTAAGACATTTTCTCAATAGTAATTATAAAACCAATATGTGGTCAAACAATCATACAGCCACAAACCATGCTTAAAGATTCATCACAAAAATCCTTTAAAAACCACATATGGCCAAGCCTAAAGTATCATAGTACATGCCAACCTATTTAGCACCCAATAACACAGCAAAACCAAGCTATGCTCACCAACAAGGTAAAAACAATCCAATTATAATCAAAATCATCCGAGCGTAAAAGCCAACAATTAATCACCCAAAGTAAACATCATATAAGGCACAACAGTCAACCAAGCATCACCCGAAGTAAACACCATATAAGGCACAATATCCAACCAAAACGTCACCCAAAGTAAACACCATATAAGGTACAATAGCTAACAAAAATACTCAAAGTATATCTCATATATGGCATAACAGCCAAAAATCACCCAATGTATAAGCAGTAAACATTCCAAAGTAAATCATCAGTAACACATAAGACCGACACTCAACATTCCTATAGATGGAGGTAGAAAGTCTTAAAAACAAATGCTGACGTTTCAAAACACAAGACTTGAATCCTAATTCCGCAGTAGATCCTATGACCCAATAACAACACTTAACATGCCTTAAAGCGACAAAAACATAACATGCAAAAATTTGGCCTTAGTTCGAAACTAAAGCTCTGATACCAATTTTGTCACGACCCAATTTCATGGATCACGACCAGCGCTAGGGTATGGGTATGGTCGTACCGAAACCCGTAGCAAGCCTCGAAGAAAACCTTATATTCAATATAAAACTGCAAGAAAACCAATGCTCGGGGGCAACCGAGACTTCAGCCTAAGTATAACAGCTTATATAACAATTCTAAAATAATTAATTGATAGCAATTCGAAACTGTGAAGCATGCCTCATATATAAATAATCCGATGTAACATGTCAAAGTATAATAATATAAAAGTCGTACCACTACGACAAACCAAAGTACAATAATAGAGACAACTAGTTCTACTGCGGTCTAAGAAGTAAAACAGTGGACTAGTCTGATAACATAAAAAGACCTCCGAGGAATCAAAAGATCAGAGATGACCAACGCTCTCAAAATCATAAACCTGGAAAGTTTGGAAAACAACGGGGTCAGATATACTGAGTTGAGTTCATAATGCTATTTACATTTATTAAGTTTAAACCCTTAAAACAAATCCTTTTATACTAAAATATATATTGATTATGGAAAACAGTATTGAAATGAAATCTCAAAGTATTTAACCCAAAGTAGATGGGAACAAATCCTCATCGATTCCCAAGGTAGGCCAGACATTGGTCAGCCAATTCCATAGTACTTACCGGCGCACACAGTCTCGATACAAGCCTATCGAGTAGCTCGTTTCAATCCAGATCCATAATCATTAAAACAGTTCACAAACATTTGATATACTAAGATAATGTGGGTACTTAATAAAGCGGTAAATAACACTATAAACTCACTGCTTGCTTATCCACGTGAATCTTGGCAAACAGCAAACCCTGTGTAGACTCCGTAGCACGAGCAGTCGACGGGTCTAAAATATTATATAAGTTAAAATCTGATCAACCCCAAACTCTAAGATTACTAGACACCACGTAGGACTAGCATTTCAAAACACAACCAAGGTACAACCAAAGTATCCATACAAACCAAATAACAAAATTAGGCAAGTTAAGCTTAGGTGAGTTCTTATCTTTTAGAACGAAACCAAAGTTCTTAAATACTTATACAGTCCTTTCAAAACCCCAGAGTTTTTCCAAAGTAGTGTGTTAGCCTTAACTGTAGTATAGCTCAACACAACATGTCGGGCGACACAAGTCTAACCCGACCCAACCATAAGCCAAAGTAAAACCAAAGTAAATCCGATCCTTAAATAAAACCAAGTTTAAAATAAGAACTCATTCCCTAACTTAAAAATGCCAAAATCATGATAAGCCATTAAGCCAAATAACTTGCCAACACTTGGCAAGTAACACCCAAAGTACATACACTTAAATACACCACTTAAATGGAATGAAAAGATTTAACGCCTTTCAAGTTTCATCTTGAACCTAAAATAGCTTAGCCAAAAAAATACAAACAATATAACACCTTACATGCCTTTAACCAAATTAAGCCAAAGCACTCAAACAATCAAACATGGCAATTTTGCCGAAAATTGCCTAAACTAGCCAAACGATTCAAAACCAACAATCGATGAACCAAAGAATGTTATTACTGATTTAATACCTTTAAAACATCACTTAGAATATATTATATCAGTAGGGATAGCATTTGAAAACCATTTTGCAATCGTAGCGTTTAACTTTCATAAAATTATCAATTTCGCAAATCGTAGAGATTTTTTACAAAATAGATCAAACCCAATTCTCGTTGTAGATCTTAAATCATTAGATCATTAGAATGTTATTACTGATTTAATACCTTAAAAACATCACTTAGAATATATTATATCAGTAGGGATAGCATTTGAAAACCATTTTGCAATCGTAGCGTTTAACTTTCATAAAATTGTCAATTTCGCAAATCGTAGAGATTTTTTACAAAATAGATCAAACCCAATTCTCGTTGTAGATCTTAAATCATTAGATCATTAGCCATTGTAGCATTAGATCATTAGCCATTGTATCACAACACATAATATCCCAAATAACTCAGATTCAACACTTTAACAAATCGCTAAACGAATCAATTTCATACAAACCTAGAATTTGCCAATTTGTTGTTTAAATCATGCAAATCCAATTCCAATCATAGTACATCACATTATAATAATATTAAAATCCATTTGAAACATATTATTCAAATCATAAATCTCAGATTATTGAACAATATGTTCCAAACTCCAAAACACCCTAAATCTTGCCATTCTACGCAAAACACATGACAACAATTCACCAATACATAAGAGATTGAAATCATTACCTTAGAATGAATAATAACAAGATTAAATAAGTATTAAAACCTAGGGAAGGGTCTGGACAAGAAGCAACAAGAGTCACAATCACACCAACGAAGAACACCACAAGCAAATCGCGTAGAAATCGCAAAACGAACATATAATCACCAATCAATTGTTAAAAACAACCAAGGATCATAAAGGAATGATGGAAATAGGGTTTATCTGAGTGTAGAGTCGCATTAGGTCTGGTAGGGTGAAAAAGGGCTGAAAGAATCGAGTTAAGGAGCTATTTATAACAAAACAGCGAACCCTACAGTGCCGCTCCTGTATCACGACCGTGATGCTCCTGTCACGCCCGTGATACACCCCCTGCTTCCAAAAATGTTGATTTTCTGGGCCTTAAGCCCAAGGTCGATCCACACGGCCCAAACCGCACTCAAAACAAGCTCAAACATCGAAATAACTATTATGCAACCTAAACCAAAGTTCAAAGGAACTAAACCACAAAACATCAACCCAAAACACATTGAAAAACTCATCGTAACAAGCCGGAAAAATACGGGGTGTTACATTCTCCCCAAATTAAAAACAATATCGCCCTCGATTTTAACACAACACAAACAAAGCACAAAACACGATATACGCGCACAAGGCAACCAAAGTAAAACATATAACACAAATCCAAAGTACTAAAATAGCATCAAATATTTGAAGCAATGCAAAACCCAACGTACCTCAAGAAAACAAAGATAATAATTCCACATAATGGACTTCGTCCCCTAAGTATACTCCCCAACTATATAACCGAATTAAAACTGAAACCATATAGGCATACTTCCACTCATCAGCCTACGCACTTGCATAACCACAACTCGACAAGTTGTACCTCGAATGATAACTCAAATCACCACTTACATAGAACAACAACCCAAATTTTCACACCACGTATAAGCAAAATTATAAATTTGAAAGTTCAGTACTCCAACTATTACTTGATTAAACAAAATATAAACCTCCAAGATTATTCAATTATAAACATTAAACATTCTCACAAGGAAGGTTGCTAAACTCATTCGAGTTCAAACAGCTATCAAGACAACCTTGACAAGGTGCAAGGACAAGCCCGAAATTGCAATTCTTACAATACCAAAATCTAACACTTTAAATGAAAACCTCAAAATCCCCATTAATAACATCATGCAATACTCGTCACCTACTTAACATCTCTACACCTATTATCCCATATCAAAGATATAAATAAACTCGTTATATCAAACGAACAGTCTAGTCCAAAATTAACTAGATAAGGTTCTCGCCAATATAAATCAGCCAACTTTAACGCATCATGAAAATTGAGTTGTACGCACGACAAGGACTAAGTTCGACAACATCAACCTTAACGAATCAATAAACACGTACACACCTACCAACAATCCAAAGAATATATCACTTTAATCTATGATGACGAAATCTCCAAGTTACATATAAACCGACTAATTCAGAAAGATTCTTCCACTCATACCAAGAAAGCATACAGCCCGAAGTTACCTAAGTAATTAAATACAATATACATACCAATTTTGTTTCATAAACTAAATCTAAGCCGCACACAAAAGGTTAAACAACCAAACAAAACGATATCAAATTTTCAACAATAAAAATTCACAACCAACAGTATCAATCAACCAACCTTTATTGTCGAAACCTACTCATCACGATTCTCGAATTAGCTAACTCATAAATCCGAGCCAAACTAAAATTCTCAAAATTGTTTCACCAAATATTATAGTAACCTTGCTAACAAGAGTTCACCTAAATCACATTCACCAGTAATCGGATCATTGGTTATGCTCAAAACCAAACTTATAGGGAAATAATTCAGATCAAAAAATATTACAACTTCCCACTTCTCTTTAAAAGACTTTAATATCTTATAACTCCTTTTATAATTAAAACCAAAATACTTTTACTGTTGGAAAAACCTTCAATTTTGTAACACATTAATTTTTTTAAAAATACAAATTTTGAATTTCGCAGTTATACCTTACTTTTAAGTAAGTTTGCAAATATATAAAATAGTTCCAACTAACAAAATTATTATTCTCTTTAGTTCGAACTTGATAAATTTTATCCTTTGTCAAAATGGGAAAATAAATTTATATTGAAAATACCCTCGCTCGTACAATATTCTATTTGAGTATACCAAAATATTTAAACAAAATCGAACATGTAAAAATCAAACTTCTTTGAAAATCACAATATATACACACATGCGGAACATAACCAAATCCCCTAATCAAACAACTCTCAAATCATAACTCGGAAGTTAGCACGTAAGCCTTCCAATCTAACCTCAAAATCGTATCATACATATTACAACAATAACTCGAGTGCAACCTTATATCCAATACTACTTCCTACGAAACACAAAATTATGACACTACAGACCAATCAATCATAACGTAATCGTCCTCAATTCAGCACCATCATCACAGAGTATTTGTCTAGCTACCATTCGGTAAAATTTCAAACCATTTGAAATTCATCAACTTTATAAATACATTTATCCCAAGGTGACTCGCGAGTTCGTTTCAAAACATTTTTCTCGAAACACTTGATAGCCAAAAATTCATTTTACATAATTGTGCGTCAGGGTGATGACAGCTCTCATCCCTAAAGAGTTGCATCCAACTCTAACCATTTTAATGCACGTGATGCATGTACTATTATGCATGTATCAATTTTTTTTATTTCTATTTTACTTAGTGAACATACTCAGTGCTAAATGCAATTTTCTATTCGTGACATACAAAAATGCATGTTCATGATATGTCTGGGCACAATTACGTGATAAAAACATTTCAAATACGTTTAACAAATTAACGTTTGAAATCAATTTCCCGATAAAACATTTGCTAGACATTACCCTCTGTGAGATGTGCACTCGATAGCCTCAAAATATTTCTCAAACTCCATACTTGCAATCCACCAAATGATATGATACTAACATAACAATTTAAACCGATAACTACTATAAAATCTCTTATGAGACAATAAACTCCCACTAAGCTTAAACATAACTTAAAGAAAAACAATACATCACATATGTTTCTACAAAACAACCCACCAGTTCGCGCATCGCATTATCCAATCTTGATGAAAAACACTAGTGTTTTAATACATCGATCTATCTCTTCGAATAAGAATTTCCAACATCCTTGTTCAGGATAATCTAAAACCACCAAGGAAACACTTTCTTTATCTTACTCATCTCAAAACCCTAAAACCTCGATCCACAAAACAACACACTAAACCCAACGTAACTCGAAACCAAAATTAAAGCAATATAGAGTTTAAACGAAAGTCCTACTCATAAAATAAAATCATACAACAAGGTAAGCCAACCATGACCTTGCGAAATAATACATCTCACGTGCTACTCCGCACGAAGAGGCAAAGCAAAACAATTAATATAATTCAACCCAAACGTGCGAGTTATGCAACACAATTATTACCAAGAGATTACGAATTCTACAATTCATAAACTATCCAAGTATGCCATACAACCAATTAACTCAACATACCTAAAAGACAAAATCAAGACATGCTACAACCAGTTTTGAAATTTTGTAATAAAATCAACCTATAATATATCACCTTTCAAAAGTACGTATCAAAATTTATTTTGAAGTTTAAAGTCAACCAGAAGAGTTCCAAATTTTAGTTGAGCCCCACGGTTAAAAACAAAATCAATATCCGAAAATATCTCCTCAGTTAAATCAATTGCTTTAAAATTTCCAAGTATCCCAATCCATAAAACCATCGAGTTAGCCGAGTCATTACAACTACCAAGCTCAACTCCCAAATTTGGGTGACCCAAGTCAATCCCAAAACTACCATTTATAAAACGTATGCAAAATACTTATAAATCCGTAAAAGTCTTTTAATAAAAGAAAAACAATCTCAATCCTTTCAAAATAAGAGCTCAAGAAACCCAAGTATCAAAAATCAACTCAAAAGCTTATGTGAGAAAATCTTTGATCTCAAACAATCATTCTGTAAACACATAAGCAAGCCAAACATAACTACCAAACATATGACCAAACGACGCTTCAACGTTGACATACCACAACATGGTAAAATAACAGCCAAAATATTAAATTCTCAATACGATGGGAAAATCTCATAAATAATACTATTTTGAAAACAACTATTTGTCAACACCAAGTCAAATGTAAGATTCTGAGATACGAGAAATTCATTTTACTTGAAAAGTAATTAAAATCATATTTTTAAAGTATGATGACCATACGAGTCATCCGGCTCTTATGTCAAAACACAAATCAAATTAAGACATTTTCTCAATAGTAATTATAAAACCAACGTGTGGTCAAACAATCATACAGCCACAAACCATGCTTAAAGATTCATCACAAAAATCCTTTAAAAACCACATATGGCAAGCCTAAAGTATCATAGTACGTGCCAACCTATTTAGCACCCAATAACACAGCAAAACCAAGCTATGCTCACCAAC
This sequence comes from Mercurialis annua, assembly GCF_937616625.2. Lineage (NCBI taxonomy): Eukaryota > Viridiplantae > Streptophyta > Magnoliopsida > Malpighiales > Euphorbiaceae > Mercurialis > Mercurialis annua. The sequence goes on along the minus strand of NC_065572.1, from coordinate 20,648,904 downwards.
AAGGTGAAAACAATCCAATTATAATCAAAATCATCCGAGCGTAAAAGACAACAATTAATCACCCAAAGTAAACATCATATAAGGCACAACAGCCAACCAAGCATCACCCGAAGTAAACACCATATAAGGCACAATAGCCAACCAAAACGTCACCCAAAGTAAACACCATATAAGGTACAATAGATAACAAAAATCACTCAGTGTATATCTCATATATGGCACAACAGCCAACAAATCACCCAATGTATAAGCAGTAAACATTCCAAAGTAAAGCATTAGTAACACATAAGACCGACACTTAACATTCCTATAGATGAAGGTAGAGAGTTTTAAAAACAAATGATGACGTTTCAAAACACAAGACTTTAATCATAATTCCGCAGTAGATCCGATGACCCAATAACAACACTTAACATGCCTTAAAGCGATAAACACATAACATGCAAAAATTTGGCCTTAGTTTGAAACTAAAGCTCTGATACCAACTTTGTCACGACCCAATTTCATGGATCGCGACCGGCGCTAGGGTATGGGTATGGTCGTACCGAAACCCGTAGCAAGCCTCGAAGAAAACCTTATATTCAATATAAAACTGCAAGAAATCCAATGCTCGGGGGCAACCGAGACTTCAGCCTAAGTATAACAGCTTATATAGCAATTCTAAAATAATTACTTGATAGCAATTCGAAACTGTGAAGCATGCCTCATATATAAATAATCCGATATAACATGTCAAAGTATAATAATATAAAAGTCGTACCACTACGACAAACCAAAGTACAATAATAGAGACAACTAGTTCTACTTCGGTCTAAGAAGTAAAACAGTGGACTAGTCTGATAACATAAAAAGACCTCCGAGGAATCAAAAGATCGGATATGACCAACGCTCTCAAAATCATAAACCTGGAAAGTTTGGAAAACAACGGGGTCAGATATACTGAGATGAGTTCATAATGCTATTTACATTTATTAAGTTTAAAACCTTTAAAACAAATCCTTTTATACTAAAATATATATTGATTATGGAAAACAGTATTGAAATGAAATCCCAAAGTATTAAACCCAAAATAGATGGGAACAAATCCTCATCGATTCCCAAGGTAGGCCAGACATTGGTCAGCCAATTCCAAAGTACTTACCGGTGCACACAGTCTCGATACAGGCTTATCGAGTAGCTCGTTTCAATCCAGATCCATAATCCTTAAAACAGTTCACAAACATTTGATATACTAAAATAATGTGCGGTACTTAATAAAGCGGTAAATAACACTACAAACTCACTACTTGCTTATCCACGTGAATCTTGGCAAACAGCAAACCCTGCGTAGACTCCGTAGCACGAGCAGTCGAAACCAAAGTTCTTAAATACTTATATAGTCCTTTCAAAACCCAAGAGTTTTCCCAAAGTAGTGTGTTAGCCTTAACTGTAGTATAGCTCAACACAACATGTCGGGCAACACAAGTCTAACCCGACCCAACCATAAGCCAAAGTAAAACCAAAGTGAAATCCTTAAATAGAGGGGGGTGAATAAGGTTTAGTGGGTAATTAAAATTTAAATGAGAGTTTGAGAAGAGAGAAATTGACACAAGCAATTTAGAGTGGTTCGGATCACAAATCGATCCTACTCCACTACTCAATCAAAGATTGAGATTTTAGAATCTACTAATTAAGATAGTGTTTTAGAGATAAACACAAACTTTACAAAGAGATTTCTAAGAGATAATCTCAAACTCACAATGTGCTTTTCTAAGGCTAAACACAAACCTACAACACTAATGATTGAATCACAAAGATTAATCAATCAACAAAGAGAATGAGCAATCAATAAATGATGCACAATAAATTTAGAGAGAATAAATTGAATGCTTGAGAATGTTTGTTGTTGCTAGAGTGTCTAACCTCATAAATGAGGTAGACAAGGGGTATTTATAACCCCAACAACAAACCCTTGAATCTTCTAGAAGAAAACTCAAGTTTGGGCTGAAAAACAGTCGGTCGCGCCCGAGATCCCTTACGTCGCGCCCAAGATCTTTGAATGTCAGGAATTCAGCCAATGGTTGAAGGCCACTTGTCAAGCAACTGATGGAAGACTCTGAACTAGTTGTTAGACCTTCAATGGTCATATTCATCGCGCCCGTGATTCATATGTCGCGCCCGCGATATACTTGAAGAACAAAGGTGTTTGGATTAGCTAGTATATCACGCCCGTGATTTGGTTTGTCACGCCCGAGATCAATGGATCTCGCCCGTGATGCTTGAGGCATCTCGGGCGCGAAAACCTACTATAACTAGTGGGAATTCCAATTTTTCGATTCTCGCTAGAAAGCTCCGATTCGACCCGGGATGGTTTCTATATGTTCCTACACACTAATAAACATGATTAGCCTCTTAAAATTGATTGTCAAACTCAAAATTAGGGTTCAAATGGGACTTGGTCCAACAATCTCCCCCTTTTTGATTTTGACAATCAATATACTCAAATGGCTAAGTTTGTGGGAGTTCAAAAGAACTTTGGCTCCCCCTCACTTTATGCACTCAAAATTTAAATGAATTTGAGACAAGCATAAAACAAATCCGATTTTTAAAACTTAGTCATTTTCCAAAAATTTGCAATTTAGAGAGATATGAAAAAATATGCAAGTATCTCTCCCTCTTTGTCAAAAACAAAAAGAGTAAAAACCTAGAGATCATAGGAACTTAATTGCGGAATTAAAAATAGAAACATTAAGTGCGATAGATAAAAAGTTCAATACATAACAAAATAAGCACAAAACACAGTTTTATTCAATTGACAAGACAAGACAAGGGCTAGGAATAATAAAAACACATAAGTAATGTAATCCAAATAATGGTAGGAATTACAAGGCATTTTTGACAAAATGAAAAATGCAAGAAAAATAAAGCATAAAACAAATGAAAGAGAATGCATGAAATGAATGAGATGCAAATGGTCAATCCTCTTCATCAATGTCATCAAAATCTTCTTCCTCAAGGGCCGGAGTATAAACTAGAGAAGGCGGGAATTGAGCATCGAAGCGGTTCCGCAAATTGCCAAAATCGGACCGTAAACCACTAAACTCCGTTTCCATTCTTCCAAAGCGGCTCTCCAAATTATTGAAACGAGAATCCACATTCCTTTCCATCAAATTCATACGTCCAAACATCCGCTCATTTTGACTATAAATGAGTGAGAGTATCTCATTCGTACTTGCACCTCGAGGAGGTAGCCAAGTAGGATCCATAGCCGGGGCTGGAATTTCCGCACCTTGAAAGCCCATTTGAGCCTCTTCCTCTACTTGTGCCGCAAACTCCTCCGGATGAGCCGGTTCCCCCAATTGCCGTTCTCGCTTTCTTGCAAGCCTTCGCACTTCTTGTCCAATAACCATATCTCCAAAAAGGTAGTGGTAATGATCACCAACAACATTAAAAGCCCCCACTTGATTAACAAAGTAATCAAGATCGAGAAGAGACTTATTCCATCCAATAACAACGCCATGATTTTGACGTAGAGCCGAAGTGTAGGCTTTGGCCTTCTTGACCATTGCCGTGACGAAGGAGCCGACCCAAAGTGTGCCTCTCTTCCTTCCAAGTGCATGAAGATGTTCCATAAAATACCTAGCGCAAGAAAAGCGCTCTCCTTTGACCGCACACCACATAAAAAATAGGTCTTTGATAGGGACCTTCTCATTGCCTTCATGTCTTCCATTGATCGAATAAGTGATGATTCGATGGAAAACGAACAAAGGGAGAGTGGCAATAGACTTGGCAATTGCGGTGCGAGATTCGTGCCTCACGTCGGTGCTAACTTCCGCCCAAAAATTATGAATGGTGAACTCCTCAATACGAAGATAGTTTGTGGCAAAACCATCTTCAAACCCGAAGCACTCATCGATCTCCCTTGGTGTAAGCTTGTAAGTCTTTCCTTGAACTTGAAATGTCACTCTATAAAACCCGAAGCGATGATTTTCATTTGTGATCAAGTGAAGCGAAGCAATCACTTCCTTTGTCAAATCCTCAATGGTTTCTTCTCTATTTTTCAAGAACAAATTTTCTCCATCCCAAGGCATCAATGTAGGCTTCAACTTGAGCCCTTAATCCGTCAAAAGCCATATCCACAAGAGAAGGAAAACGAGTGCCTTCGATTTCCGCTTGTTCCATGTTACCCCTTCGAATGGCCAGTTCCTCCATTTCTAATGTAGGAAGTTGAGTAGAAGTTTGAGCCGGAGCCTTTCCCTTCGATTTAGAAGAAACCTTGGGTGCCATGATGTATGAATGAATGAAATGAGGATGACAAATGCAAGAGATTTTGAAATTTTGAGGGGTTAAAAGACTATTTTGCAAAAAAATATATTAGAAAGGTTTGAGAGGTTTTGTAAAGAAGAAATGCTCTCAAAGGGAGTATTTATAGGGCCTAAGGAGTCCTAAAAACGGTCATAATCGGCTAGTTTTTGAAAAACTAGCCGTTTTGATAAGTGTCAAAACGGGCAGATTTTTGGAAAATCTGCATGAATCGCGCCCGAGATACATCAAACTAGCCGTTATATTCAAATGGTCGGATGTATCGCGCCCGCGAGAACTATATCTCGCCCGAGATTCATGCAGAAAAAAAATCATACTTTCTGTCTGTATATCACGCCCGAGATATGAAGATCGCGGCCGAGATACTAGTAGAGGGAAAAAAAATTTTATTTCAGTTTGAAGATCCCGCTCGCGATATGTAGATAGCGGCCGAGATTCATTGAAATCATGATTTTTAACAATTTTCGAAAAGTTTGCACAATGCCAAGGCTTGATTCCAACACACATGGATAATTTATTATGGACAAACATCAAAATCATGTAACCCCCATAGAAAAGAGATTAACATGTATATTGGTCCAATCAATTAAAAGAAAGCACATAGTTAATTAAGAATAATTTGAATCAAATAAGGCAATAAGCACATTAGTTCAAAGTACTCCCATAAAGCATACCAAGCTCTCGAATGATAAAATGCATACGATCCTCATTTAGAGGCTTAGTTAAAATATCCGCAAATTGATTAGTAGTATCGATGAATTCGATTACTACATCACCTTTATGCACATGATCACGAATAAAATGATGTCGGATATCTATGTGTTTACTTCTAGAATGTTGAATTGGGTTCTTTGATGGGTTTATTGCACTAGTGTTGTCACATTTGATGGGAATGTGATCAAGTGCAATACCATAATCAAGAAGTTGTTGCTTAATCCATAGGATTTGAGCACAACAACAACCGGCCGCTACATATTCGGCCTCCGCGGTTGAAAAAGCTACGGATACTTGTTTCTTACTACTCCAAGAGTTCAAACTTTGACCTAGAAATTGGCAAGTCCCGGAGGTACTTTTACGATCAATAAGACAACCCGCATAGTCGGCATCGGAGTAGCTAAGTAACCTAGGGTCCACATTTCTAGGGTAATAGATTCCTAGGTATAAAGTGCCATGCAAGTATTTCAAAATACGTTTAACGGCATGCAAGTGGGATTCCTTAAGACAAGCTTGAAAACGAGCACATAAGCACGCACTAAACATAATGTCGGGTCTACTAGCGGTAAGATAAAGGAGAGATCCTATCATACCTCGATACATTGTAATATCAATGCATTTACCCGATTCGTCTTTGTCCAATTTAGTTGTGGTACTCACTGGTGTTTTGCTACTAGAGGAGGTCTCCATGCCAAACTTTTTGAGCATCTCCTTTGTGTACTTGGATTGATTGATGAAGATTCCATCCTTATCTTATTTGATTTGAAGTCCAAGGAAGAACTTGAGCTATCCCATGTTGCTCATTTCAAACTCCCTAGTCATACACTTAGAAAAATCTCTACATAGAGACTCATTAGTAGCACCAAAGATGATATCATCAACATAAATTTGCACAAAGAGAATATCATGCTTATGAGTCTTTGTAAAAAGAGTAGTGTCAACCTTGCCTTTGGAAAAACCATTTGCAATCAAAAAGCTACTCAACCTATCATACCAAGCTCTAGGAGCTTGTTTTAAACCATAAAGAGCTTTGTTGAGTTTAAAAACATAGTTAGGATGTTGAAAGTCTTCAAAACCGGGAGGTTGTTTAACATATACTTCCTCCTCAATAAAACCATTTAAAAAAGCACTTTTCACATCCATTTGAAAAAGTTTGAAATTCATGCATGATGCATAAGCTAATAACGTACGAATTGCTTCTAATCTAGCAACCGGAGCAAATGTCTCCTCATAATCAATGCCTTCCTCTTGGTTATAGCCTTGGGCAACCAATCGGGCCTTGTTCCGAGTTATCACTCCACTTTCGTCCAACTTGTTCCGGAAAACCCATTTTGTCCCAATAATGGAATGACCATTAGGACGGGGGACTAGCTCCCAAACTTTATTCCTCACGAATTCATTGAGTTCCTCTTGCATAGCAATCACCCAATGTTCGTCAACTAAAGCTTCACTAACTTTAGTGGGCTCTAGTTGTGAAAGGAAAGCAAAATTAGCTATAGTGCGGAAATGAGAGCGAGTACTTACACCTTTAGAGGTATCACCAATAATCAACTCTTGAGGATGGCTTTTATTAAAAGCCCACTCCTTTGGGAGATCATAGTTCACCACTTGGTGTTGAGCCGGAGGAGGTGATTCGGCTTCCACCTTGTTACCACCTTGAGTTGGTTGAGGGGCTTCCACTTTTCCCAAGGTATTGACTTGATTTTCAACAAGTGTTAGATCCTCACATGTACCTACAAAATCATTAACAAACGAGTCCTTTTCCGGAAAGTCCTTGGAGGACTCATCAAAAACCACATGCATAGACTCCTCAACAACTAAAGTACGCTTGTTAAACACTCTATAAGACTTGCTAGTAGAGGCATAACCCATAAACACGCCTTCATCGGTTTTGGAGTCAAATTTTCCAAGGTCATCCTTGGTGTTTAATATGAAGCACTTGCATCCAAATACTCTAAAGTAAGAAATCACGGGCTTTCTTCCTATCCATAACTCATAAGAAGTTTTATTCAAAATGGGCCTTATAAAGACTCGGTTTGCAACATAGCAAGCGGTGCTAATGGCCTCCGCCCACAAGTATTGAGGTAAATCATACTCATGAAGCATAGAGCGGGCCATTTCCACCAAAGTGCGGTTTTTCCTTTCAACAACCCCATTTTGTTGAGGTGTTCTAGGAGAAGAAAAATTATGATCAATACCATTTTCTTCACAAAACACTTTGAAAGACTCATTTTGAAATTCGGTTCCATGATCACTTCTAATACTAGAAATTTGCAAATCTTTTTCTTTTAGAATATGTTTTGCAAGACTAGAAATTTTTTTAAAAGCTTCATTCTTATGAGTTAGGAACATAACCCAAGTGAATCTAGAGTAGTCATCAACAATCACATATGCATAGTGCATGCCACGCAAGCTAGCAAATCTAGTAGGTTCAAACAAGTCCATGTGTAGCAATTGTAATGGTCTTGTAGTTGAAACAACATTTTTAGACTTGAAAGAAGACTTGTGTTGCTTTCCCTTTTGACAAGGTCCACACACTTTGTCTTTGGAAAATTTTAGGTTAGGCAATCCTTTGACTAGTTCATCCTTACTAACCTCATTCAAGAGGTCCAAGCTAGCATGTCCTAGTCTCCGGTGCCATAACCAAGATTCATCGCTAAGTGATAGTAAACACTTGCCATCTTGGTTTTCAAGCATTTCTAAGTCAATTAGATAGATATTCTCCTTTCGATATCCCTTAAAGACTACTTCATTATTCATTGGTTGAATAACATAGCAAGCTCTAGAGTTAAAAGATACTCTATAACCTTTATCACATAATTGACTCACACTTAAAAGATTATGCTTTAGACCATTAACAAGCCACACATTTCCTATACCGGGAGAATTAGAGTTACCTATCTTGCCTATCCCCACAACTTGGCCTTTAGCATCATCTCCAAAAGTGACGCTTCCTCCATCTATGCTCTTCAAGTTAGCAAAATTGGAGATTTGGCACGTCATGTGCCTAGAGCAACCGCTATCAACATACCATAAGGTTTTATGAGAGACGGTCTTCTTTGGCACCTTAGGAGTAGATTCCTCCTCAAATGCCATGAAGCAAAGATTTGCTCTATCTTCTTCTTGACATTCATTATCGGAATCCTCCACTTCATCATCCCAAGTAGCCGCTAGACCCTTCTTTTCTTTGATTGGGAAGGTTCTTTTAGCTCCCACTCTCCAATTGGTTTAGTATGACCCGGTTTACCACATCCATAGCAAGTAACATCTCTTCTAGGAGAGGGATTAGAAGACTCATTCTTAGGAGTGAAAGGCTTCTTGAAGTTAGAAGAATCACCTTTTTGCTCATATCTTTGGAATTGGCCTTTCTTTCTTAGCTTCCACCCCCTCACTCTCTTTGCCATCAAAACCATATCTTCATCATCTTCATCATCACTCATGTTGAGCTCCTTCTCAACCTTGCTTTCAATTGCCTTAGCTTTCAAAGCAATTCCCTTGTTCTTCTCATCTTGAGCCTTCTTGAGATTATTGATTTCCTTTATGTAAGTCATCTCATGAAGAAGCAAGTTTCCGACGAGCTCATCGGTTCTCAAGTTTTAATATTACTTGACTCCTCAATAGCAGTTATCTTCGGTTGCCAATCTAGGATATCCTATGAACGAAGAATTTTGCCATTGATCTCACCAAGAGTATAGTGCTTACAGAGTTTCTTGAGATTGGTAGTGATGGAGAGAAGACGGTTGGTAATCTCGGTAATAGTCTCATTAGGCTTGTTCTTGAAACTCTCATATTCACTAATGAGAAGCTCCACCTTCTTGTTTTGAACTTGAATTGTACCTTCATGATATTTTCCAAGAATCTTCCACATCTCCTTAGCGGTTGTGCAATGTTGAACTCTATATTGCTCCTCCTTGCACAAAGAAGATATGATCACACAAATAGCCTTCCTGTTGAAGCCATTTAGTAGAGTTTGCTCTCTTGTCCATTCATTTCTTGGCCAAGGCACTTCTATACCATCTTGTTCCTTTGTTGGAGCCTTGTAGCCACTTAGCACAATATTCCAAAGATTAACACCATCCATGTCAAGATAGTTTTCCATACGAAGCTTCCAATTAGGAAAATCCGTACCATCAAAGAAAGGACGAAGTGTATGAACGAAGTTTTCGGTAGCCATAGATCGATAAGCTCGCAATTAAGTAAGGAAATGACCAACTTAGCTTTGATACCAATTGAAATCCCTAAATAGCTACCTTAGAGGGGGGTGAATAAGGTTTAGTGGGTCATTAAAATTTAAATGAGAGTTTGAGAAGAGAGAAATTGACACAAGCAATTTAGAGTGGTTCGGATCACAAATCGATCCTACTCCACTACTCAATCAATGATTGAGATTTTAGAATCTACTAATTGAGATAGTGTTTTAGAGATAAACACAAACTTTACAAAGAGATTTTTAAGAGATAATCTCAAACTCACAATGTGCTTTTCTAAGGATAAACACAAACCTACAACACTAATGATTGAATCACAAAGATTAATCAATCAACAAAGAGAATGAGCAATCAATAAATGATGCACAATAAATTTAGAGAGAATAAATTGAATGCTTGAGAATGTTTGTTGTTGCTAGAGTGTCTAACTTCATAAATGAGGTAGACAAGGGGTATTTATAAGCCAAACAACAAACCCTTAAATCTTCTAGAAGAAAACTCAAGTTTGGGCTGAAAAACAGTCGGTTGCGCCCGAGATCCCTTGCGTCGCGCCCGAGATCTTTGAATATCAGGAATTCAGCCAATGGTTGAAGGCCACTTGTCAAGCAACTGATGGAAGACTCTGAACTAGCCGTTAGACCTTCAATGGTCATATTCATCGCGCCCGTGATTCATATGTCGCGACCGCGATACACTTGAAGAGCAGAGGTGTTTGGATTAGCTAGTATATCGCGCCCGTGATTTGGTTTGTTGCGCCCGAGATCAATGGATCTCGCCCGTGATGCTTGAGGCATCTCGGGCGCGAAAAGCCACTGTAACTAGTGGGAATTCCGATTTTTCGATTCTCGCTAGAAAGCTCCGATTCGACCAGGGATGGTTTCTATATGTTCCTACACAATAATAAACATGATTAGCCTCTTAAAATTGATTGTCAAACTCAAAATTAGTGTTCAAATGGGACTTGGTCCAACACAAAGTAAATCCGATCCTTATATAAAACCAAGTTTAAAATAAGAACTCTTTCCCTAACTTTTTAATGCCAAAATCATGATAAGCAATTAAGCCAAATAACTTGCCAACACTTGGCAAGTAACACCCAAAGTACATACACTTAAATGCACCACTTAAATGGAATGAAAAGATTTAACGCCTTCCAAGTTTCATCTTGAACATAAAATAGCTTAGCCAAAACAATACAAACAATATAACACCTTACATGCCTTTAACCAAATTAAGCCAAAGCACTCAAATAATCAAACATGGCAATTTTGCCGAAAATTGCCTAAACCAGACAAACGATTCAAAACCAACAATCGATGAACCAAAGTATGTTATTACTGATTTCAAACCTTTAAAACATCATTTAGAATATATTATATCAGTAGATATATCATTTGAAAACCATTTTGCAATCATAGCGTTTAACTTTCATAAAATTGTCAATTTCGCAAATCGTAGAGATTTTTTACAAAATAGATCAAACCCAATTCTTACTTCTAGATCTTAAATAATTAGATCATTAGCCATTGTAGCACAACACATAATATCCCAAATAACTCAGATTCAACACTTTAACAAATCGCTAAACGATTCAATTTCATACAAACCTAAAATTAGCCAATTTGTTGTTTAAATCATGCAAATCCAATTGCAATCATAATACATCAGATTATAATCATATTAAAATCAATTTGAAACATATTATTCAAATCATAAATCTCAGACCATTGAACAATAAGTTCCAAACTCCAAAACACCCTAAATCATGCCATTCAACGCAAAACACATGACAACGATTCACCAATACATAAGAGATTGAAATCATTACCTTAGAATGAATAATAACAAGATTAAATAAGTATTAAACCCTAGGGAAGGGTCTGGACAAGAAGCAACAAGAGTCACAATCACACCAACGAAGAACACCACAAGCAAATCGCGTAGAAATCGCAAAACGAACATATAATCACCAATCAATTGTTAAAAACCACCAAGGATCATAAAGGAATGATAGAAATTGGGTTTATCTGAGTGTAGGGTCGAATTAGGTCTGATAGGGTGAAAAAGGGCTGAAAGAATCGAGTTAAGGAGCTATTTATTGCAAAACAGCGAACCCTACAGTGCCGCGTCGCGCCCAAGATGTCTCAATCACGCCCGTGATGGTGTATCACGACCGTGATGCTCCTGTCAAGCTAATAACATACGAATGGACTTCGTCCCCTAAGTATACTCCCCAACTATATAACCGAATTAAAACTGAAACCATAGGCATACTTCCACTCATCAACCTATGCACTTGCATAACCACAACTCGACAAGTTGTACCTCGAATGATAACTCAAATCACAACCTACATAGAACAACAACCCAAATTTTCACACCACGTATAAGCAAAATTATAAATTCGGCAGTTCAGTACTCCAACTATTACTTGATTAAACAAAATATAAACCTTCAAGATTATTCAACTATAAATATTAAACATTCTCACAAGGAAGGTTACTAAACTCATTCGAGTTCAAACAGCTATCAAGACAACCTTGACAAGGTGCAAGGACAAGCCCGAAACTCAAATCGCAATTCTTACAATACCAAAATATAACACTTTAAATGAAAACCTCAAAATCCCCATTAATAACATCATGCAATACTCGTCACCTACTTAACATCTCTACACCTATTATCTCATATGAAAGATATAAATAAACTCGTTATATCAAACGAACAGTCTAGTCCAAAATTAACTAGATAAGTTTCTCGCCACTATAAATCAGCCAACTTTAACGCATCATGAAAATTGAGTTGTACACACGACAAGGACTAAGCTCGACAACACCATCAACCTTAACGAATCAATAAACACGTACACACCTACCGACAATCCAAAGAATATATCACTTTAATCTATGATGACGAAATCTCCAAGTTACATATAAACCGACTCATTCAGAAAGATTCTTCCACTCATACCAATAAAGCATACAGCCCGAAGTTACCTAAGTAATTAAATACAACATACATACCAATTTTGTTTCACAAACTAAATCTATGCCGCACAGAAAAGGTTAAACAACCAAACAAAACGATATCAAATTTTCAACAACAAAAATTCACAACCAACAGTATCGATCAACCAACCTTTATTATCGAAACCTACTCATCACGATTCTCGAATTAGCTAACTCATAAATCCGAGCCAAACTGAAATTCTCAAAATTGTTTCACCAAATATTATAGTAACCTTGCTAACAAGAGTTCACCTAAATCACATTCACCAGTAATTGGATCATTGGTTATGCTCAAAACCAAACATATAGGGAAATAATTCAGATCACAAAACATTACAACTTTCCACTTCTCTTTTAAAGACTTTAATATCTTATAACTCCTTTTATATTTAAAACCAAAATACTTTTACTGTTGGAAAAACCTTCAATTTTGTAACACATTAATTTTTTAAAAAACATACCAAGTTTAAATTTCGCAATTATACCTTACTTTTAAGTAAGTTTGCACATATATAAAATAGTTCCAACTAACAAAATTATTATTCTCTTTAGTTCAAACTTGATAAATTTTTATCCTTTGTCAAAATGGGAAAATAAATTTATATTGAAAATATCCTCGCTCGCACAATATTCTATTTGAGTATACCAAAATATTTAAACAAAATCGAACATGTAAAAACCAAACTTCTTTTAAAATCACAATATATACACACACGCGGAGCATAACCAAATCCCCTAATCCAACAACTCTCAAATCATAACTTGGAAGTTAGCACGTAAGCCTTCCAATCTAACCTCAAAATCGTATCATACATATTACAACAATAACTCGAGTGCAACCTTATATCCAATACTACTTCCTACGAAACACAAAATTATGACACTACAGACCAATCAATCATAACGTAATCGTCCTCAATTCAGCACCATCATCACAGAGTATTTGTCTAGCTACCATTCGGTAAAATTTCAAACCATTTGAAATTCATCAACTTTATAAATACATTTATCCCAAGGTGACTCGCGAGTTCGTTTCAAAACATTTTTCTCGAAACACTTGATAGCCAAAAATTCATTTTACATAATTGTGCGTCAGGGTGATGACAGCTCTCATCCCTAAAGAGTTGCATCCAACTCTAACCATTTTAATGCACGTGATGCATGTACTATTATGCATGTATCAATTTTTTTTTATTTCTATTTTACTTAGTGAACATACTCAGTGCTAAATGCAATTTTCTATTCGTGACATACAAAAATGCATCTTCATGATATGTCTGGGCACAATTACGTGATAAAAACATTTCAAATACGTTTAACAAATTAACGTTTGAAATCAATTTCCCGATAAAACATTTGCTAGACATTACCCTCTGTGAGATGTGCACTCGATAGCCTCAAAATATTTCTCAAACTCCATACTTGCAATCCACCAAATGATATGATACTAACATAACAATTTAAACCGATAACTACTATAAAATCTCTTATGCGACAATAAACTCCCACTAAGCTTAAACATAACTCAAACAAAAACAATACATCACATATGTTTCTACAAAATAACCCACCAGTTCGCGCATCGCATCATCCAATCTTGATGAAAAACACTAGTGTATTAATACATCGATCTATCTCTTCGAATAAGAATTTCCAACATCCTTGTTCAGGATAATCTAAAACCACCAAGGAAACACTTTCTTTATCTTACTCATCTCAAAACCCTAAAACCTCGATCCACAAAATAACACACTGAACCCAACGTAACTCGAAATTAAAATTAAAGCAATATAGAGTTTAAACGAAGGTCATACTTATAAAATAAAATCATACAACAAGGTAAGCCAACCATGACCGCGTGAAATAATACATCTCACGTGCTACTCTGCACGAAGAGGCAAAGCAAAACAATTAATATAATTCAACCCAAACGTGCGATTTATGCAACACAATTATTACCAAGAGATTACGAATTCTACAATTCATAAACTATCCAAGCATGCCATACAGCCAATTAACTCAACATACCTAAAAGACAAAATCAAGACATGCTACAACCAGTTTTAAAATTTTGTAATAAAATCAACCTATAATATATCATCTTTCAAAAGTACGTATCAAAATTTATTTTGAAGTTTAAAGTCAACCAGAAGAGTTCCAAATTTTAGTTGAGCCCCACGGTTAAAAACAAAATCAATATCCAAAAATATCTCCTCAATTAAATCAATTGCTTTTAAATTTCCAAGTATCCCAATCCATAAAACCATCGAGTTAGCCGAGTCATTACAACTACCAAGCTCAACTCCCAAATTTGGGTGACCTAAGTCAATCCCAAAACTATCATTTATAAAACGTATGCAAAATATTTATAAATCCGTAAAAGTCTTTTAATTAAAGAAAAACAATCTCAATCCTTTCAAAATAAGAACTCAAGAAACCCAAGTATCCAAAATCAACTCAAAACTTATGTGAGAAAATCTTTGATCTCAAACAATCAGTCTGTAAACACCTAAGCAAGCCAAACATAACTACCAAACATATGACCAAACGACGCTTCAACGTTGACATACCACAACATGGTAAAATAACAGCCAAAATATTAAATTCTCAATACGATGGGAAAATCTCATAAATAATACTATTTTGAAAACAACTATTTGTCAACACCAAGTCAAATGTAAGATTCTGAGATACGAGAAATTTATTTTACTTGAAAAGTAATTAAAATCATATTTTTAAAGTATGATGACCATACGAGTCATCCGACTCTTATGTCAAAACACAAATCAAATTAAGACATTTTCTCAATAGTAATTATAAAACCAACGTGTGGTCAAACAATCATAAAGCCACAAACCATGCTTAAAGATTCATCACAAAAATCCTTTAAAAACCACATATGGCAAGCCTAACGTATCATAGTACGTGCCAACCTATTTAGCACCCAATAACACAGCAAAACCAAGCTATGCTCACCAACAAGGTCAAAACAATCCAATTATAATCAAAATCATTCGAGCGTAAAAGCCAACAATTAGTCACCCAAAGTAAACATCATATAAGGCACAACAGCCAACCAAGCATCACCCGAAGTAAACACCATATAAGGCACAATAGCCAACCAAAACGTTCCCCAAAGTAAACACCATATAAGGTACAATAGCTAATAAAAATCACTCAAAGTATATCTCATATATGGCACAACAGCCAACAAATCACCCAATGTATAAGCAGTAATCATTCCAAAGTAAAGCATCAGTAACTCATAAGACCAACACTCAACATTCCTATAGACGAAGGTAGAAAGTTTTAAAAACAAATGATGACGTTTCAAAAGACAAGACTTGAATCCTAATTCCGCAGTAGATCCTATGACCCAATAACAACATTTAACATGCCTTAAAGCGATAAACACATAACATGCTAATTTTTTGCCTTAGTTCGAAACTAAAGCTTTGATACCAACTTTGTCACGACCCAATTTCATGGATCGCGGCCGGCGCTAGGGTATGGGTATTGTCATACCAAAACCCGTAGCAAGCCTCGAAGAAAACCTTATGTTCAATATAAACCTGCAAGAAAACCAATGTCAGGGGCAACCGAGACTTCAGACTAAGTATAACAACTTATATAGCAATTCTAAAATAATTACTTGATAGCAATTCGAAACTGTGAAGCATGCCTCATATATAAATAATCTGATGTAACATGTCAAAGTATAATAATATAAAAGTCGTACCACTACGACAAACCAAAGTACAATAATAGAGACAACTAGTTCTACTGCGGTCTAAGAAGTAAAACAGTGGACTAGTCTGATAACATAAAAAGACATCCGAGGAATCAAAAGATCGGAGATGACCAACGCTCTCAAAATCATAAACCTGGAAAGTTTGGAAAACAACGGGGGAGATATACTGAGATGAGTTCATAATGCTATTTACATTTATTAAGTTTAAAACCCTTAAAAACAATCCTTTTATAATAAAATATATATTGATTATGGAAAACAGTATTGAAATGAAATCCCAGAGTATTTAACCCAAAGTAGATGGGAACTAATCCTCATCGATTCCCAAGGTAGGCCAGACATTGGTCCGCCAATTCCAAAGTACTTACCGGTGCACACAGTCTCGATACAAGCCTATCGAGCAGCTCGTTTCAATCCAGATCCATAATCCTTAAAACAGTTCACAAACATTTGATATACGAAGATAATGGCTGATTCTTCATGCTTAGGGCTGATCTATAGTGTTTTGGCTAGCATCATTGTATTTGAAATTATTATGGATTGAATCTTTGTTATTGTGACATAAATTCAAAGGATAGATTGTGAGAACTGTATAAATTGTTTTAGTTGAATCATTGGCTGCCCATATCATTTTGAAATAGATCTATGTTATTCGAGTTAATTAAATCATGTTTGGTTGTTGTATATCCATAGATTGAATTATTACAATGTTGTAGGGAATTGGAATACTATAAACTGTTTTGTTATTCTTGATTTTAGGGCTGTAAATAATGGAATTATCATGTGTTGGATGAACTAAAATCAAATTAATAGAGTTGGATTAGTGGGCTCTGTGTTTATCAAATTGTTGGTTAATTGGGTTGATTATTGTGATCAATTGGCATGTCTTGACTAAAGGATTTGAATCTGAAGATAGACATAATTTATGCCAATTGCCATTTGTTTAATTCTTGTAGTGTCTTAGTATGTTGATTACAAGATTACTTTCGAATGCTACTTTGGCTAAGTGTTGTTCTAGCATCCATAACTTGACTTGTTAAATTGTTAGATAAACGATATGGTTTGTGTTGTCTTTTTCAAGAAAGTTAATTTGTTGTGGATTTTATTTAAACACCTGTTATGTGTTGGTTAATTATTGGTTAAGCGATATTGAGTTCTTAATTTTTCAAACTTGGGTTTTGAATTATTATTTGATTCCGGATTTTAAACATTGGTTTACAACATGGTTATATTGGGTCGGGTTAGACTTGGGTCGGGTTAGACTTGGATCGCCTGACATGTAGGTTAAGCTTGGAAGTCTTGGTTGACTCAGCTAAGTACAATTTTGGCTTTTAAAATGTTTTACCAAATGGTTTGGAAAGGTTTCCGGATTTTATTTAAAATGGAACTCAATAGGGCTTAACTTGTTGTATGGTTTTGGCTATGGTTTGAGTATGTGCATTTATTCTGCATTTGGCTTATGCGTTAACATTGATTTTTGTGTTTTACTAGTCCTATGTGGTGTCTAGTACTCTCTAGAGTTAGGGGATGATATTAATTATGATTTATGTTTTCTTAGACTCGTCGACCGTTCGTGCTTTTGAGGCAAACCAGGTTTAGTTGTTTGCCAGGTTATCACGTGGATTAGCAAGCAGTGAGTTTGTACTTACTATTTACCGCTTTATTAAGTAAATTGTTATTTTAATATATAAATATATACTGTATGCATATTTCGAACTGTTTTTCCATTATGGCTTTTAGTTGGAACATGCTACCTAATGGGCATCATTAGGACTGTGTGCGCACTTGTATTGATCTAGATAAGGTATGTGAAATGTGGTGGTAACTCGGTGTGAGCATAGCTCTCGGGACAAGTAGAGTAACTCGGTGTAGCTCATCTCTCAGGACTCTGGTTATGAATTAAGAGTGGTCGGTGGTAACTCGGTGTAGCTCAGCTCTCGGGACCAGGCCTAATGGATTATGGCTATATTAGTATTGTGGATTAGGGTTCCAACTATTAAACGTAATGTTGTCATTAAATGTTTTAAACGGTTTTAAAGGTTTTCCGCTTGATAAATGTAAATAGTGGTATGAACTCATCTCAGTATATATGACCCCGTTGTTTTTCCAATTTTTCCAGGGTTATGATATGAGCGAGTCAGCTGCTCTCCGATTCTTTATTTCCTCGGAGGTTGTACTTTATTATATAAAGTTTATTAAACTGATTTTATTCTTAGACCGCAATAGTAAGTAGAAGTCATATTTGTCTAATACTTGTTATCAGAATTATTCTACTGATTTAATTGTTTTGGCTTTAATATAATAACTTGGGTTATTAAATATTTATGCTATGTTGGAGACTCGGAATTGATCGAGCATTTATTATATAAATGTTGTATTTTATGAACTGCTAGAACTACGATGAAGTCTCGGTTGCCCCCGAGCATTGGTTTTCTTGCAGGTTCAATTGAATTGTATGATATAAGGAAGGCTAGCTACGGGTGTTGGTACTACATTACCCATGCCCTAGCGCCGGTCGCGATTCATGAAAATGGGTCATGACACATTTAGAACCGTTATGAAATAAAGCCAAATGTTTAAAATGTTACGAAACAAATTCAAATGTTTCACATTTTTAGCTATTTAAGCCAAATGTTTATAAACTTTACAAAACAAATCAAAACGTTTTCCCATTTTAGCGATTTGAGGCAAACGTTTAAAACGTTACGAAACAAATTTAAACGTTTCACATTTTTAGCGATTTAAGCCGAACATTTACAAACGCTACGAAACAAATCAAAAAAATTCACCTTTTTAACGGTTTAAGCCAAACACTTACAAACGTCACAAAACAAATCCAAACGTTTCACCTTTTTAGCGATTTAAGTTAAACGTTTACAAACTTTACGAAATAAAACCAAACGTTTCACCTTTATAAATATTACGAAATAAAACCAAACGTTTGGATTTGTTTCGTAACGTTAGGCTTAAATAGCTAAAAAGAGAAAACGTTTGGATTTGTTTCGTAACGTTTTAAACGTTTTGTTTAAATCGCTAAAAATGTTAAACGCTTGGATTTGTTTTGTAAAGTTTGTAAACATTTGGCTTAAATCACTAAAAAGGTGAAACTCTTCGATTTGTTTCTCAACGTTTGTAATCGTTTGGTTTTGTTTCGTAATGTTTGTAAATGTTTGGCTTAAATCGCTAAAAATGTAAAACATTTGGTTTTGTTCCGCAACGTTTGTAAACGTTTGGCATAAATCGCTAAAAATGTGAAACGTTTGGATTTGTTTCGTAACATTTTAAACGTTTGGTTTTGTTTTGTAACGTTTACAAACGTTTAGAAACAAATCCAAACGTTTCACCTTTTTAGCGATTGAAGCCAAACGTTTAAAAACGTTACGAAACAAAACCAAACGTTTTCCCATTTTAGCAATATAAGCCAAACGTTTAAAACGTTACGAAACAAATCCAAACGTTTCACCTTCTT
The DNA here is from genome assembly GCF_937616625.2 of Mercurialis annua. Classification (NCBI taxonomy): domain Eukaryota; kingdom Viridiplantae; phylum Streptophyta; class Magnoliopsida; order Malpighiales; family Euphorbiaceae; genus Mercurialis; species Mercurialis annua. The sequence goes on along the minus strand of NC_065572.1, from coordinate 20,629,452 downwards.
AGCGATATAAGCCGAACGTTTATAAACGTTACGAAACAAATCCAAACGTTTCACCTTTTTAGCGATTTAATCCAAACGTTTTCAAACGTTACAAAACAAAACCAAACGTTTACAATCGTCACGAAACAAATCCAAACGTTTCCCATTTGTTTACAAACGTTACGAAACAAATCTAAACATTTCACCTTTTTAGTAATATAAGGAAAACGTTTACAAACGTAACAAAAAAAATCCAAATGTTTCACCTTTTTAGCAATTTAAGCCAAACGTTTACAAACTTTACGAACCAAAACCAAGCGTTTCACATTTTTAACGATTTTAGCCAAACGTTTACAAACGTTACGAAACAAAACCAAACGTTTAAAACTTTACGAAACAAATCCAAACGTTTCATCTTTTCGCGATTCAAGCGAAACATCTACAAACATGACGAAACAAATTCAAACGTTTCACCTTTTTAGCGATTTAAGCCAAACGTTTAAAAAGGTTATGAATCAAAACTATACGTTTCACCTTATTATCGATTTAAGCCAAACATTTACAAAAGTTACGAAACCAAACAAAAAGTTTAAAACATTACGAAACAAAACCAAACGTTTCACATTTTTAGCGATTTAAGCCAAACGTTTACAAACGTTAGGAACCAAAACCAAACGTTTCTCCTTTTAGCGATTTAAGCCATTCATTTACAAACGTTATGAAACAAAGCCAAACATTTACGAAGGTTATGAAACAAATCCATGCGTTTCACCTTTTTAGCAATTTAAGCCAAACGTTTACAAACTTTATGAAACAAATCCAAAGATTTTACCTTTTTAGCGATTGAATCCAAACGTTTGGTTTTGTTTCATAACCTTTGCAAACGTCATGAAACGTTTGGATTTTTTTCGTAACGTTATAAACGTTTGGCTTAAATTGCTAAAATGGGGAAACGTTAGGATTTATTTCATAACGTTTGTATACGTTTGGCTTAAATCGTTAAAAATGTGAAACGTTTGGATTTGTTTCGTAACATTTTAAACGTTTGGATTGGTTTCGTAACGGTTGTATATGTTTGTTTACAAATGTTACGAAACAAATCAAATCTTTTCAACATTTTAGCTATTACAAACTTTACAAAACAAAATCAAACCTTTACAAACGTTACGAAACAAATCTAAGCGTTTCACCTTTTAAGCAATTTAAGCCAAATTTTTTTACAAACGTTATGAAACAAATCCAAACATTTCACCTTTTTAGCGATTGAATCTGAATGTTTACAAATGATACGAAACAAATACAAACGTTTAGCCTTATTAGCGATTCAAGCCAAACGTTTACAAAAGTTACGAAACAAATCCATGCGTTTCACCTTTTTAGCAATTTAAGCCAAACAGTTTCAAATGTTACGAAACAAATCCAAACGTTTCAAACGATTCGAAACAAATCCATACGTTTCACATTTTCAGCGATTTAAGCCGAACGTTTACAAACGTTACGAAACAAACCAAATGTTTCACCTTTTTAGCGATTTAAGCCAAATGTTTACAAACGTTTTACCTTTCTAGCGATTTGAGCCAAACGTTTACAAAAGTTACGAAACAAATCCAAATGTTTCACCTTTTAAGCGATTTAAGCTGAACTTTTACAAACGTTACGAAACAAAACCAAACGGTTCACCTTTTTTGGGATTGAAGCCAAACTTTTACAAATATTACGAAACAAATCTAAGCGTTTCACGTTGTTTAGATATTTGACCCAAACGTTTAAAAATATTAAGAAACAAATCCAAACGTTTCACCTTTTTAGCGATTTAAGCCAAACGTTTACAAACGTTACGAACAAAACCAAACTCTTAAAACGTTACGAAACAAATCCAAGAGTTTTTAAACGTTTCGAACGTTGCGAAACAAATCCAAACGTTTCACATTTTTATCGATTTAAGCCGAATTTTTACAAATGTTACGAAACAAATCCAAACGTTTCACCTTTTTAGCGATTTAAGCCGAACATTTACAAACATTTCGAAATAAATCCAAACGTTTCATCTTTTTACCGATTTAAACAGAAAGTTTACAAACGCTACGAAACAAATCCAAACGTTTAACATTTTTAGCGATTAAAGCCAAACGTTTACAAACAACATAAAACAAATCCAAACATTTGAGCTATTTAGGCCAAACATGTACAATTTTTACGAAACAAATCCAAGCGTTTCACCTTTTTAGCAATTTAAGCCAAACGTTTTCAAACGTTACGAAACAAGTCAAAACGTTCCCCCATTTTAGCAATTTAAGCAAAACGTTTACAAACGTTAAGAAACAGATCCAAACTTTTCACCTTTTCAGCGATTTAAGCCAAACGTATAAAAACATTTCGAAACAAATCCAAGTATTTCACCTTTTTAGCAATTTAAGCTAAATGTTTACAACCGTTATGAAATAAATCCAAACGTTTCCCCTTTTTAGCAATTTACGCCAAACATTTACAAACGTTATGAAACAAATCCAAGTGTTTCACCTTTTTAGCGATATAAGCCAAACGTGTACAAACGTTACGGAAAAAATCCAAACATTTCCCGTTTTTAGCTATTTAAGCCAAACGTTTATTATCATTACGAAAGAAAAATGAACGATTAAAACGTTACGAAACAAATACAAACGTTTCATATTTTTATCGATTTAAGAAAAACTTTTATAAACGTTACGAACAAAACTAAACGTTTAAAACGTTACGAAACAAATCCAAACGTTTAAAACATTACGAAACAAATCCAAACGTTTCACATTTTTAGCGATTTAAGCCAAACGTTTACAAACCTTACGAAACAAATCCAAACGTTTCAGATTTTTAGCGATTTAAGCCAAACGTTTACAAACGTTACGAAACAAATCCAAACGTTTTATCTTTTTAGCGAGTTAAGCCAAACGTTTACAAACGTTATGAAACAAATCCAAACGTTTCACCTTTTTAGAGATTTAAACAAAACGCTTATAAACGTTATGAAAAAAACCAAACGTTTTACCTTTTTAGCAATTTAAGCCAAATGTTTACAAACATTGCAAAACAAAACAAAACGTTTCAGCTTTCTTGCGATTTAAGCAAAACGTTTAAAACGTTACAAAACCAATCCAAACGTTTCACTTTTTTAGCGATTTAAGCCAAACGTTTACAAACATTACGAAATAAATCCAAACATTCCCCCTTTTAGCAATTTAAACCAATCGTTTAAGACGTTACAAAACCAATCCAAACGTTTAAAATGTTACGAAATAAATTCAAACGTTCCACATTTTTAGCGATTTAAGCCAAACGTTTACAAGTAATACGAAACAAATCCAAATTTTTCACCTTTTTAGCGATTTAAGCCAAACGTTTATAAAGGTTACGAAACAAATCCAAACGTTTCACATTTTTAGCAATTTTAGCCAAACGTTAACACAAATTACAAAACAAATCAAAACGCTTCACCTTTTTAGCGATTTAAGCCAAAATGTTATGAAACAAATCCAAACATTTCACCTCATTAGCGATTTAAGCCAAATGTTTACAAACGGTACGAAACAAATCCAAAAATGTTTCACCTTCACCCCCTTCTTCTCCATTCTGCCGCCGCCCCCTTCTCCGCCTTCGGTCGTTCACCTCCGCCTCCGGTGTCCAGCAGTCATGTAAGCATTAATTTATGTTATTTTTAATTAATTTAGTTAATTAGTAATATATTTAGTTTGTTTAAATTTTGTTAAATTAGTTTAGGGTTAGATTAGATTAAATTAGGTGTAAAGTTAATTGAATATATTTGCATTTTAGGGTTGTAGATTAGGTCGGTTTTTGCACCCGCTGCCCCGGTTTTCGCGCGTTCGCTGCCTCGTATTTCGCACCCGCTGCCCTTGTTTTTGCGCGTCCGCTGCCTCGTATTCCGCACCCGCTGCATCGTATTTCGCACCCGCATTCGCTGCCATTGCATCCGCTGCCCGTGCCTTTGCCTCTGACAGTTAGTTACTTTTTCATTTTAGTCAATTTATGTAGTTATTTATGTTTATAAATTGTATTATGGATTAATTAATTTAGAATAGTTTATGCGGAATTGTAGTATAATTTATAATAGTTAGTTAATTTTCTATATGGATTTCTATATATTAGTTAGATTATTTAGTTTATGTGAATATATTAATTGTTAATTGATTAAGGATTATTTATAATAATATATAGGAGAAATGCTCATTTTTATGATTATTTTAAGTAATTAGTTAATTGAATTTAGTTAGTAAATTGTAGGTTAATTTTCGTAGTAAATTATAAGTATAAGCTTAATATATTAATGAATTAGTAAATGTTCACTTAAATTAGAATTGTTAAATTGTGTTAATTGTAATTAAATTAATCAATATTAATTGGAATTAATTAATATTATTATTTATTTGAAAAAATGGGATTAGTTGGTGTGTTGGATATTTTATAAAATGTGGTATTTGTTTGCAGGCTTTCCCTGAAAATGGGTGATGCTCATTTTTAGGGGAAGTGCTGCCCGATTTTCGTTAAAAAAATAAGAACGATTCGATTGAATTTATATTGTTTCAATTACATAATTTGCAGCAATTGAAAACTAATGAAGTTTTTATTTTGGACTTTTATTAGTTCTTGGTTCCTGATAACCGGTCAGAGCAGTAGCTGTTTATTCCGACGTGCGTATCCAGATTCAGCATTCGCGTGCGGTTCTGCTCTACAACAAGTATGTTTTATCACTTTCTGTAATTCATTGTTGTACATAGTTAGATTTCAAACATGCACTTCACATAAAGTAACCTCGATTTTATTCCCACTGAATAAAATTGTATTCCTAGCCAGAGATTTCCCGTCCCGTGTGTTCAATTCTTTGAACGACACGGGATTGCACAGTTCGCAAAGCTCGTGCTTCCGTAATCCGATCACGAAAAACATATATGCGTAATTACGGTAGAAAAATATTTGGTGGTTTCTAACGTTTGTTCTCCGGGTGGCTATTGATATATGCTTTGTAATGCTTGTTCCTCACGGAATATGTAATCAGCATTACTCGGCATATATTAGATAGCTCACTTAAGGAGAACGGCGCCGGAAGGCTGCCGAATATTATTCTCCGTTTTTACGCATATATCGTGGTCGGGTTACGGGGCGCCAGTTTTGCGAATGGGATAGGTCCATACCTTTTTAGCATTAAATTACATTGACTTTGCTACTGTCGAACCTGTACACCACCTAATTGTTAGTGCAGCAAACATGAATCAGGACCGCAATTGGATATATAATAGACATAGGAATGGCTTGCTACCGGAAGGATTTTTTGATAAGGTTGAGGAGTTTGTCGAATTTGCTCTAATACATCCTGAGTGCCTGAGTGGGGTGAAGATCAAGTGTCCGTGCTCTAGGAGAAAATGCAAAAACACAAATTACTGAGATCCCGAAGATGTGAAATTACATGTGTTAGAGTCTGGGTTTGTTCAAGATTACCAAGTTTGAGTTCACCACGGTGAGGGGAGTGTATTGGATCCTCCTGCCTGGGCACACCCACCTGCTAGTTATGATAAGTTTGACTATGGAAATGAGGGAGATGATTTTGATGCTATTCAAAGAATTGTTATCGATGCAGTTGGTCCGAATATGTTTACCGAAGAGCCTCCGAATAAAGAAGCCCATAAGTTTTATGATATGATGCGTTCAGCGGAAGAAGAAATATGGTCCGAGAATAGTAGACACTCTCCTTTATCCAAATCAACTGCACTGTTAGACATTAAGTGTCGCCACCAGGGTTCAGTTTCTTTGATTGACGACATCTGCAGATTCATGCAAGAATTGCTTTCGGGGGAGAACAAGATGCGAACAAATTTTGCTAAACTTTAGAAACTGGGGAAAGATTTGGGGTTGCTGGTAGAGGTTATTGAATGTTGTTTCTTTAACTGTATGCTTTATTGGGGGGAGGACGAGGCTCTAGCGTCCTGCAAATTCTGTGGTCACGAATGATGGAAACCTATTAACAGAAGCAATTCCACCAGAATACGAAAGGCCAAAGTGCCGTACAAGATGATGTTTTACTTTCCAATTACTCCAAGGCTAAAGAGGTTGTATGCTTCGAAAGCCACGGCAGGGCATATGACATGGCACGCAGAACATGAAATGGAAGACGGGAAGATGTGTCATCTGTCTTATTCTCCAGATTGGAAACGGTTTAGTGAGCTGCATAAAGATTTTGCTGACGTAACTCGTAATATTAGACTCGGATTATGCACTGATGGGTTTCAACCGTTTGGCAGTTTTGGGTCACCTTATTCTTCATGGGCAGTAATTGTGACGCCGTACAATCTGCCTCCGGGTATGTGCATGAAGGATGAGTTCATGTTTCTGACGATACTTGTCCCATGTCCCCGAAATCCAAAAAACACAATGGACATTTTTCTGCAGCCGTTGATAGCAGAGTTGAACCAATTGTGGGAATCTGGAATCCGTACCTATGATATTCACAAGCGTCAGAACTTTCAGATGAAAGCGGCGCTTATGTGGACGATAAATGATTTTCCCGCTTATTCAATGCTGTCCGGTTGGAGCACATCAAGCAGACTGGCATGTCCGCATTTCATGGAAGATACTGATGCATTCATGCTTAACAAGAGTGGAAAACAATCGTGGTTTGATTTCCATAGAACGTTCTTACCTCCAGGCCACCGTTTCCATCGAAATGTCACTGGTTTTCGAAAAGGCAAGCAAGTAAAAACGCAGTTTAGCGGAGTCAAAACCAGAGAAGAACTATTGGCAGAGGTAGAGCACCTAGGGTTTAGGAGGGCATACGAGCCCGATGCTGAAGCTATTAATTCGGAACTATCAAAAAATTGTGGTTGGAATAGAAAACGTATATTTTGGGATTTACCGTATTGGAAGACAAATGTGATCCGGCATAATCTGGATGTCATGCATATTGAGAAAAATATTTTCGAGAACGTCTTCAACACCGTGATGAATGTCCCCGGTAAAACTAAAAACCATGCCAAATCTAGGACAGAGTTAAATGATATTTGTGATCGTCTACAACTAGCACAAGACCCCAACACTGGTAGGTATCCGAAGGCTTTGTATGCTTTGGAAAAGGAATCAAAAAAATTATTGCTTGAATGGGTTCAACAAATAATGTTCCCGGATGGCTACGTGTCAAACTTGTCCCGGTGTGTTGATTCCACCAAACAAAAAATGATGGGCATGAAAAGTCACGACTATCATGTGTTTATGCAACGTCTCCTACCAATTGCTCTACGAGAGCTTCTTCCGAAAGAGATATGGGAGACTATTACAGAGCTGAGTATCTTCTTCAAGGAGTTAACTGCCGCATTGCTTAAGGGGGAAGATTTAGAACGTATGGAAGAAGAAATCCCGAAGATACTTTGCAAGTTGGAACACATATTTCCGCCCAGCTTTTTTGATTCAATGGAACATCTCCCTGTACACCTGCCTTACAAAGCTAAAATGGCTGGACCAGTACAGTATCGGTGGATGTATCCCTTCGAAAGGTAATGTCGATCTATTTTTCTTCTACATTGATCAGTAAATGTATAAAGTGATTATTAATTGTAGAAATCAATTCTTAATTGAACAGATATCTGAGGAAATTGAAAAAGAAGGTAACCAATAAGGGTCGGGTAGAAGACAGCATTAGCAGCGGATATCTAATGGAGGAAACGGCTAAATTTGCATCTTTTTATTTTACGGATGGCGATCCTACGCTACCCTGTCGGATGCAAAGAAATGAGGTATTCGATACTGAGATGGACAATGATGTTGACCGACTTTCCATTTTCATACCGAATGGGGAACCCGTAGGCGCTGCCGGAAAAGATATCTAGACGAATCTGAATTTGTCGCCGCTAGGAGTTATGTCCTATTGAAATGTGCATAAATCGAACCGTATAGAGAGTAAGCTTTCCTTATATTATTGTAAAATGTGGTAGCTCACAAATTGATCATTTGTATTCTTGTGAAAGTGAGTTCAAAGACGAATTGCATGCAATCAACCCTGCAATAACGCCGACTGAAGTTGAAGGGAAGTTAGAAAAGGAATTTGCCTCCTGGTTTGAACGTCATGTAAGTATAGACGATTCTTCCTGTATTTGTCATTCGTAATTAATTGCTAACCCATGTGATTGTGAATTGTCCTGTAGGTGAATGATCCAGCTATATGTACGAATCCCTATATTTTAAGTCTCTCTAAAGGACCGCTTAGATCCGTCAGAACATATAAGGGATATCGTATAAACGGGTTCAAATTCAATACTCAGGATTATGGCGCGGATCGAGTTATAATGAATAGTGGGGTTTGTGTGAAAGGGTATCTCTTCGGCCCAGCCGTATGCGACTTCTATGGAGTGCTGATTTACATTATTGAGATAGAGTATCCAGCGCTACCAACTAAAATGACTGTCCTATTTAAATGTGATTGGTTCGATCCAACTCCAAATGTCGGTATGTTAGTGCATCGTCTATACAACATGGTGGAGGTTAATCACAGAAGAAGGTATAACAAGTACGAACCTTTCATTTTGACGAAACAATCCGGTCAAGTACACTACATGTCATACCCAAGCAAAAGACGGGATAAAACGGATTGGTGGGCGGTTTGCAGGATTAAGGCCCGATCTGAGCTTGACATGCGAGAGTCTGTTGTTCCAGCTTTCCAGGATGACAATCCAGAACATCCCTTGAATGTGGAAATAACTGATGATCTGACAGATTTTGTGGATCCGAACGGGGAAGCGGATGAGGACTCCGATGAGTTGTAGTATATGGCTAATTAATGTAATAGAATTCTTAATTATGACTTCAATTTTACGTGCCTTTTTGACTGATATTTTTGTTTATTGACTTATATGATTATTGAGGGTTTGATTAATTAATTAATTGTAGATGTTTGTTTATTGAGGTAAAAAATTATTGTACATATGTTTATCCCTACTTTTTTGCAGACATGTGAGGTCTAGGTGGCCGTAGGCTGGAATAGGGCCGTGGACAGGGGGATCCGACAAACACCCCCCCATAGACGCTCTACCTCAGGGGGGCGATCCCCCGCTGGAGGCGGCGCCACCAGATGCGCCGCCACCGACACAGCAGCAAGTCGAGTACGAGTAGCACCTGACGCTATAAGTTATCACTGTTATCCTTATTATATATATTATTTCAAAAAAACTATTTTAAACTAACTTTAAGTTTTCAACTGACAGGGAGAGACTACATGATAGTGGCATGGTCTCTAGAGGCTTGCTTGACATCTTCCGATTCTTGTGGTTCGCGGAGGGTTCAACTTGGAAAAAATTAAAGGCGGACCAGAAAACGTTCTATTGGGAGGAGTTCAAGGTAATAAAATGCATATTTAATCAATATTAAGTTTAGTGTTTTGCAAATTTACTAATTATGAACTTATTTGTTAAAAATGTGCAGAAGAAGTTTTTTTGGGACTCGATCTACCCCGAGCAATTGATAGGAGATGTGTTTACGAGGCATGCTGCAAATCGCTACAAGGACACTCTGCATACGCTGAAGCGAAAGAGGGATGACAGCGTCAACGATACTGTTTGGGATGCCTGGCAGGCAGAGTGGGCTACGGTGGAGGCAAAGAAGAAGTCGGACATCTCCCGGGCTAACCGGATGAGTGAGCCGACAGGGCCAGGGACAGGACCGGTGCGCCACACTGCAGCATCTTGCTCAGGCGTAAAGCATATGACTGTTCTGGTAAGTCTTCTTTCTATTCTTTATTTAAGTAATTATAGTGTTTGTTGATTAATTATGTTCTTATAAGTAAATATAATATATGTTTTTGTTTTTCAGGGTCAGGAGCTCGGTCGTATACCGACCTACGGTAAGTTGCATGTTCGTATGCACTCGACGCAGAAGGATCAGACCAAGTTTGTGGACAAGAGGTCTAAGGATAAGCATGTAAGTCCGTTATAACTTTAAATTGAATTGTTTGAGCTTGATTTTAATTAGAAACTGTGATTTGTGAATTGCGAAATGTGAATTGTGAATTGTATATAGTGCATATGTGTTTGCAGGAAGTCCCTGAAAATGGGTGATGCTCGTATTATAGAGGAAATGCTGCAGAATTTTAGTTATGAATTATATTTATATTTAATTGTTGTACTTTATTGAAATTGTACTAACTTTAAGTTACTCGTTTATCTCCTCAGGACCGTTTCGTTGCTGAGCGTGCTGCAGCGACCCAGTCCTCGCCGGGTGAGGGCAGTCGTCGACTCCACATACCATCGACGAGATCCAGTTGTTCTTGTCGCTCGAGGGGGTGAAGAAGCAGCGGGTTTACGGAGTTGGTTCAGCTGCGGCTTCATACATCGCATTGTCACAGGCCAGCCGTTCCCGTGGAGGTTCATCATCGTCCCAGCAGACTCAGACGTCCGAGGAAATAGGGTAGAGGATTCGGACAGAGGTCGAGGCACGGGTGCATGGGATGGAGGAGCGGGTGCGAGGGCAGGTTCAGAGGGACATAGAGGCTACCGTGGACGATCAGATTGCTGATAGAGTCCGTTCGGAGCTGGCAAAGATGATGAATTCTCTACCGCCTGGTTTTTTCCCCCTGCAACCCCCACGAGGCCCGGATAACGAGGACATCAATAGATTGTAGGTTTTTAGATTCAGTATTATGTTACCGAATAATTTTGGAAACGTTTGTTTTATATATTATATAATACTTGTTATTGAATCATATTAAGAGTGTTTAGATGTATTAATAGCATGTATGTAACACGTTTGGTTTGACTGGAAAAACCAAAAAAATTGACGGAAAATGGAAAAAACTGCCAGAAATCTGTAAATTTTGCCGACGGATTATCTGATTTAGCGACAGATTATCCGTCGCTAAATACTTTCTAATTTGCGACCGAAGGCCACATTTCTGACGGAATATTTGTCGGCATATAAAACGTTTGCCGACGGAATATCTGTCGGCAAAGCCTACCGACGGATATTATGTCGGCAATATGTCGGGACTTCGTCGGCAAGCTGGTCTAGCTTGCCGACAGAATCTAGTGGGTGCCAACAGAAGTTTTCCGTCGGGAAACTTTTCCGACGGTTGTTTTTGTGTCTCTAAAGAATGGCGACGACATTTGTACCGACGGACAATCCGTCGGTAATGCTAATTACCGAAGGATTTTGTGGTGTTAGGACAAAATAATCCGTCACTAACCCCGATAATTCTAGTAGTGCCAAACCTTTCCCATTTTTAGAGATTTAAGCCAAACGTTTACAAACGTTTGGATTTATTTCGTAACGTTTGAAAAAGTTTGGCTTAAATTGCTAAAAATGCGAAACGTTTGGTTTTGTTCTGTAACTTTTGTAAACGTTTGGCTTAAATCGCTAAAAATCTGAAACATTTGGATTTGTTTCGTAACGTTTTAAACGTTTGGTTTGGTTTCGTAACGTTTGTAAATGTTTGGCTTAAATAGATAAAAATGTGAAACGTTTGGATTTGTTTCGTAACGTTTGTAAACGTTTAGTTTAAATCGCTCAAATGGGAAAACGTTTGGATTTGTTTCGTAACGTTTGTAAATGTTCGGCTTAAATCTCTACAAAGGTGAAACGCTTGGATTTATGTCGTAACGTTTGTAAACGTTTGGCATTAATCGCTAAAAAGGTGAAACGTTTGTAAACATTTAAAAACGTTCTGAAATAAAACCAATTGTTTCACCTTTTTAGGAATTTAAGTCAAACGTTTAAAACGTTACGAAACAAATCCAAACGTATAAAACGTTACGAAACAAATTCTAATGTTTAAACGTTACGAAACAAATCCAAACGTTTAAAACGTTAAGAAACAAATCCAAACGTTTCACCTTTTTAGCGATTTAAGCAGAACATTTACAAACCTTACAAAAAAAATCCAAATGTTTCACCTTTTTGGCAATTTAATCCAAATGTTAACAAACGTTACAAAACAAAACCAAACGTTACACCTTTCTAGCGATTTAAGCCAAACGTTTAAAACTTTACGAAACCAATCCAAACGTTTCACCTTTTTAGCGATTTAAGACAAACGTTATGAAAAAAATCCAAACATTTCCCCTTTTTAGCGATTTAAGCCAAACGTTTAAAACATTTCGAAATAAATCCAAACGTTCCATCTTTTTAGCAATTTAAGCCAAACGTTTACAAACGTTAGGATACAAATCCAAATGTTTAACCTTTTTAGCGATTTAAGCCAAAAGTTAACAAAAATTACAAAACAAATCAACACGCTTCACCTTTTTAGCGATTTAAGCCAAACGTTTACAAACGGTACGAAACAAATCCAAATGTTTCACCTTTTTAGCTATTTAAGCCAAACGTTTAAAACGTTTCACCTTTTTAGCGATTGAATCCAAGAATTTACAAACGCTACGGAAAAAATAAAAACGTTTAAAATGTTACGAAACAAATTCAAACGTTTCACATTTTTAGCGATTTAAGCCAAACGTTACGAAACAAATCCAAAAGTTTCACCTTTTTAGCGATTAAAGTTAAACGTTTATAACGTTTCGAAACCAATCTGAATGTTTAAAACGTAGCGAAACAAATCCAAGCGTTTCACCTTTTTAGCAATTTAAGCAAAACGTTTAAAATGTTACGAAACCAATCCAAACGTTCCCCCTTTTTAGCGATTTAAGCCAAACATGTATAACGTTACAAAACAAATCCAAACATTTATAACGTTACGAAACAAATCCAAACGTTTCACCTTTTTAGCGATTTAAGCCAAAAATTTACAAGCGTTGCGAAACAAATCCATACGTTTCACATTTTAAGCGATTTAAACGAAACGTTATAAAACATTTAATTCACTAAAAATGTGAAATTTTTGGATTTGTTTTGTGACGTTTTAAACGTTTGGATTGGTTTCGTAACGTATTAAACGTTTGGCTTATAATGTTTGTATTTGTTTGGTAACGGTTTAAACGTTTGGTTTTTTTTTTGTAACGCTTGTAAATGTTTGGCTTATATTGCTAAAAAGGTGAAACGTTAGGATTTGTTTCGTAATGTTTTGAACGTTTGTATTGGTTTTGTAACGTTTTAAATGTTTGGCTTAAATCGCCAAAAATATGAAATGTTTGGATTTGTTTTGTAACGTTTGTAAACATTTGGCTTAAATCGCTAACAAGGGTATACGTTTGGATTTGTTTTGTAACGTTTGTAAACGTTTGTCTTAAATCGCTAAAAATGTGAAACGTAAGACACACCACAACACCATCTCGGCTCAACCGAGTAAGACACACCACAAGACCACCTCGGTTAGCCGAGTAATACACATAGCAACACCATCTCGGATACACCGAGCAGCATACATTGCAACATCATCTCAGCTTTGTCCGAGTTTACCTCTCACTGATTACAAAGACAAATCTGTCAGAAAGTACCCTGATATTCCAGACAATATCTGCACAGACAAAGAGAATGAAATCAGACTTGTCGGCCCAGACAAAGAGGAACAAAGACATAGTATAAAAGGCTAAGAAAAAGAAGGTAAAAAGTTTAATTCTCTTTTTCTCTCAACTAAAAACTCTTATTCACTTCTTATTCTTTCTCTCACTAAAACACCTATTGACTTGACTGTCGGAGCGGTTTACCAGAATCCCCTTCCGGCGCCCTTCTAACGGTTGTATTGTGCCTTTCAAGTACAATTGTGAAGCCACCACCGGATCAAGGAGTCGCCGCCATTCTGCAAGTTATCATTTGGCGCCGTCTGTGGGAAAGAAAGTAAGAAAGTTTCCCCCTTTCTATCTCACCGGAGGGCAATGGGATGAGCAGGGTAGAGGGAGACGATCCCCCAACTAGAGAACATGACACACACGATAATACGACAGGAGATGGACTCAATGCACCACCGAGAAGAGCTACCGGAGATAGGTCGTTCTGCCCGGCAACGACATCCTGGGGAGGGACACACTTGGGCACCACATCTGGAATTATCACTCAATACCCGTGGGGAATGCCATTGTCGGGGAACATCCCGCCAGCCTCATACTTCACACCTATGCAATAAACCACTCAAATTTTTTCCTTAAGGCCGGGTGTAACCCCGATCAATCTCACATTCACACCGAGTACCACCCCCACGCCCATGCTAGCCCCAATTGCTGAAAATCAAAACCCCACACCAGCACAGATACAAGAATATATTGAGTTCCATGCTCAACAGTTAGCTTTCCTTCAACAAGTGCAACAAGGCCACGCTCGGCCAACCGCTCCCACCATATCTCAAGGCAATATTACCACCCACCATACATACCAGCCCCACCACCTCACCCACCAGAATTTTACCAAGGCCAAACAATGCCCGAAGAAGCAAACCCCGAGAAAAATCCACAAACACAACAAAACCCAAGGGAAAGGCAGGGGAAACAAACCGGGCACAAACGCCTGACGGACCGAAAAAGACCCCGAAACGACTAGAAATCAAAGAAAGTGTGCATAGCTCAGGCGCAGACTGGGTAAAGAAAAAGAACCTAGAGCAGGAAATCACTGAAAGGGTGAGAACCAAAATGGAAAAACTCAGAAGGAGAGAGCCGAAGAGCACAAGCTTCCTGTACATTGGAAACCCATTGTCGACCGAGATACGAGATGAACCTTTCCCGTTAAACTATAAAACACCACAACTAGATGATTACAATGGAACAGGGGATCTGATCACACACTTGAGCTGTTTTCAGGTGGTTATGATGGTACAAAGTTTGTTTGAAGCTGCCGTCTGCAAACTTTTCCCGACAACCCTTAAGGGGCCAGCAACAATCTGGTACCAAAGTCTGAAAGAAGGCTCTATCCAAAGTTTCGACGAGCTAGCAAGAGCTATCCGAACTCATTTCACACAGAGCATAAAACGAAAGAAGAAGTCCAGTGATCTCAAACTTTGCTATCAGAAACCCGGAGAAAGCTTGCAGAGTTATATCGGCAGATTTAACGCGGAGGTTGTCGAAGTAGGAAACCTGAATGATGATACCGTAATAGACGTAATGAAGGATAACACAACGATGATGGTATTCTGAGACAACCTGATAAAAAATCCAGTGCAAACTTACTCTCGGCTCATGGACCGAGCCTGGAATTACATCAATTTGGATGAAGAGCAACGAAGGAAAGCCACACAGACAACAGCACAGTTTCAAACGCATATACCAAATTTCAGTCAGACGGTCAGGCAAGACAGATTCAGGCCAAGAGATCAACGGCAACCCGTTCCACCGCGAATGGAACTACACCGACCAGTAAAGGTAGAAGACCAAGCCTTTATTCCACTTAACACCCCGAGATCACACATCCTAATGTGGATTCAAATCAATAATGAACTAGTAAGATACCCACCAAAGTTGCAGTATGAGGGGGACAGAAAGAAATATTGCCAATTTTACGATGGTCACGGCCACGTCACTAATGAGTGTGGAAGTATAAAGAAAGAAATAGATCGATTAGTGCAAGTCGGCCACCGCCAATATAGTATAACTCAGGAGGAGGCAACCGAGGATAACATAGTGGTTAGAGAGAGGAGGCACCACCACCAATAAGGCAAAATGTATCCGGAGTAATTAACACCATAGCCGGCGGAATGGCTGATCCAGAGTACAAGCGAGGAAGGCGCAAAAGACAAAAAATGGTAATGAACATATCGGTGGCCAAGCCTTTACCCGAGGTCTGCTTCGGCCCAGTCGATGGCGAAGGAATAGACTTTCCTCACCAAGACCCCTTGGTAATCTCGAGATTAATAGAAAATTTCTGGGTAATGAGACAGTTGGTGGATGAAGGAAGCTAAGTTAACCTCATCACAAAGCAGGCTTACCTCGGTATAGGATGCTCGGTCCTAAATCATAAACCAATCAAAACTCCTCTAGTCGGTCTAGGAGGAGCACCAGTACGAGCAGAAGGAGTAGCGGAATTAACAGTGGAGCTAGGAAAAGAAAATGGTGCACCAAAAGGAGGTTTAATTGGCATCACAAAGAAATTCAAAACACTTTTTTATGGTTGTTGATATGCAACTCGCCTACAATGTAATACTTGGCAGACCAATGCTATACAACACCGAGGCAGTTACGTGCATCAAATACTTGTCAATGAAAATACCCACCAAAGAGGGAGTGGTGACAGTCAAAGGAAGGCAAGACATAGCCAAACAGTGCTACTTCGTATCAATGAGAGATGTATCAGAAACCCTGGCTATCGAAACAATGGAGATACCAGACTCAGATGAAGGCAATCTCAAACCTTATGGAAAACTAGAAAGGGTTAACCTATCAAGAGTAACACCAAGATCGGTCCAAATAGGTGTTGCACTGCCCGAACCAGTAAAACAAGAGATAACAGACATGTTAATCAGAAACGAAGTAGAATTTGTCAACACCTCAAGCGAGATAGAAGGGGTAGACCCGACAATCATCTCACATAAGCTGAATGTAGATCCAAAACATAAACCAGTCAAACATAAGAAAAGAGCCTTCGCAGTAGACAGACAAATTGCCATCAGGGCCAAAGTAGACAAACTATTTGCAGCAGGTTTCATCAGAAGAGTGTATTACCCGGAGTGGCTGTCAAACGTCGTGCTCATTAAAAAGCCGAATGGAAAATGGAGACTATGCATAGACTTCACAGACCTAAATCGAGCATGCCCCAAGGATAGCTATCCTCTGCTAAACATTGATCAGCTAGTCGACTCAACGAGTGGTTACGAAGTCTACTCGTTCATAGACGCTGCCCAAGGATACCACCAGATACCAATGCACAAGGCCGACGAAGAGAAAACAAGCTTCGTAGCTGACAGCGGCACATACTGCTACAAACAAATGCCTTTCAGATTAAAAAATGACGGGGCAACTTATCAGCGACTGATGAACTTTGTATTCAAGGACCAGACCGGTCGAAACATAGAGGTGTACGTTGATGAAATCATCGTCAAATCCAAAAAAGTAGAAGACCACGCGAAAGACCTAGAAGACGTTTTCACCAAGCTAAAGAAATACAAGCTCAAGTTAAACCCGGACAAGTGTGCCTTCGGAGTCCCGGCAGGGAAATTCCTCGGTTACCTCATCTCTCAAAAAGGCATTAAGGTAAACCCGGAAAAAACAAAAGCAATCATAGACATGAAATCCCCGAAGACGGCCAAGAGATGTCTCCCATTCTTCAAAACACTAAGAAATGTGGAAAGCTTCAAGTGGACCGAAGAGTGCCAACAATCTTTTGAGGAGCACAAAAAATTTCTAAGTTCACCACTACTCGGGCGACCCGAAGCAGGAGAAGTGTTATACTTATATATAAGTGTCACCAACAAAACAGTAGCATATGTGCTTGTAAAAGAAGAAGAAACCGAGCAGAAACCGGTGTACTACACGAGTAAAGTGTTTAAAGGGCCCGAGCTCAGATATAGCAACATCAAAAAATTTGCATTTGCGCTGGTATTAACGGTAGAAAAACTCAAAAGGTATTTTCAGGCTCACACAGTGGTAGTCCGAACAAACCAACCCCTGAAAAAAACGCTTGGAAGACCAGAAACCTCTGGACGACTAATCAACTAGTCGGTCATGGTAGGATCATACGATATCAAATACGAACCAAGAACAGCAATGAAAGCTCGGATCCTAGTAGATTACGTGGCCAAAACAACAACACACGATCAACCCACCGAGGTAGACAAGGGCTTGGTCAGCTGGATATTACAAGTAGACGGAGCACCAAACATGGCCGGAGCAGGGGCAGGCATGATATTAAGAGGACCACATAAGATAAAAATGCAAAACTCAATCCACCTGAATTTTCCGGCAACCAACAATTCAGTAGAATACGAAGCCCTAATAGGAGGATTGACAATGGCGACAGTAGTCAAGGCCGAGTTCATCAAAATTCAGAGTGACTCTCAACTGGTGGTTAACCAAGTACTCGAATTATTTGAGGTCAAAGATCCAGAAATGAAAAAATATGTAGATCGAGTTAAAGAGCTGCTCGCAAAAATTACTGAAGAAGGTGGAAAATGGGAATTAGAGCAAATACCCAGAGAAGAGAACACAGAGGCAGACACATTGGCAAAGGCTGGAGCAGCCAAAGAAACAGTACCAGTCATACCATGCTCGATCCAAAACTTCAGCAGTATCCAAAATCCCGAGGCAACATTCCTCATCAACCTGTTAGATCAATGGATGGAACACATCATATCATCACATCATATCATACACATCATATCATACATGGATTTGTGGTGTTAGTGATATGCACTAGGTCAATCATGTTTGACCATGTTTTGACTTTATCATTTTGTTATTTATTGATTGGCAGTTTTTATCATTTTATATTAATGATTAAAATACTTGAATGGTTAATTCTTTCTAAGGTCATCAAGTATGTGACTTGATAGTAGAACCCATAGGTTTAGTAAAAGAATAATATACCATCTATCCCTAGTCTTAATAGAACATTGAGACTAGTATGTTGACTGATGATTATGTTTTACTAATCATGTATATGAGATATTAAGTCAAATCATAGGTGCTATTTGAGAAATAAGGCACTGGATGACCCACTGTGAGAATACTACATAGATCACTGTCATAAGTAATTCTCATAACAGTTCTATTAGTATAATCCTTTGACCTTGAAATCATCATGGATTTCTACATAGCTATTTCATGTTTTGATACAGTCTTACATTATCTTTAACAGGATAATGGAATAGATTGTCATTGGATATGAAAGTAACTATGTGAGAAATGTGAGTGACTGAGAAGGAATTTGTCCCTCATTTATTTGAGTAAGATATCTATGGGCCCCTTGAAGAAGATAGACTGAAGGAAATGCATGGCCATGCTAATTAATAAGGAGTTATCATTTTCAGTCTACTTAGAGTCAAGAAACTAATGATTGAATATTATAAGGATGACAGGACTATGCCTTATATTCAATCTGGATATCGAGTGACAAAGGGATTAAAATATTATTGTAAATGGTTAAATCGGATTATCGATATTCGTATAACTTGGGTAGTCATAATGTCTTGCTAGAGGCCACTTATGACTTGTGGGCTGAAATAGGGATTTCGAGCCTACTGCCAACGTTATATGAACCTACAGGGTCGCACACTAAGAACAGGCCCAAAACAGTTATGGGTTGTACAAGCCCAATGTGATTAAGTGATTGATTATATATATATATATATATATATATATATAATTCGTAATATATATATATTAATAAATATATATATTAATTCGAAATTTAAGGATAAGTGTTTTCCTTAATTTATTATTTTTGGAAGATAATAAATATAGTAATTAATATATATGGATGATTATCAAAAAGGAGTTTTTGATAAACATAAACTTGTAGAATTGTAATGAGATTGAAATTCGAATTTGTCTCAAACCCTAGTGTTGTTTATCACTATAAATACACATTAAGCAATTGGTTTGAGGATCACGAAATTCACTATTCACTAAATCACTAAAATTCGAAATTGCTTGTGAAGCAATAGTGCTAGCACACAAGCACTAGTTTTGGCTAAGGTGTGTTCGTGTGGATACTCGTAGAGGACGCGTTCTTTTGGAGGCGTTTCTGATCCGAGGCCAGGTATCACCAAAGTGAACCACCTCCTTCCTTCCTACATTGCTGTTGAATTCGACATACAAGTAAGTACTTATTCTGTTAATTCGAATTACATGGATCTTGGTTTGGGTTTTTAGATAAATATTTGAAATTCCGCTGCGTTATGAACCTAAAAAACCCAACATACCCGAGGATAAAAAAGAGGCAAGGAAGGTGAAGCGCCGAGCACCACACTTCTCATACCGAGATGGCACCCTATACAGAAAGTCATTCTCACATCCATGGTCCAGATGCCTCACGGTTGAAGAAGGAGAATATGTCTTAGCCGAAATGCACGAAGACATGTGTGGAAGCCACATCTCCCATTTAGCACTCTGTCGAAAAGCGGTATTACAAGGTTACGACTGGCCGACAATGGCACAAGATGCAGCAAGCTTGGTACAAAAATGCGAGAAATGTCAATATCACCAGAATGTGCATCATCAACCCATAACCGAGCAAAGTCCGATAATAAGTCCCTCGCCATTCAGTACATGGGGTATTGACATCGTTGGCCCCTTCCCGACAGCAAGTGGGCAAAGGAGATTCTTCATAGTAGCTGTCGATCATTTCTCCAAATGGGTGGAAGCTGAAGCTGTCTCCACCATAACAGAAGCACGAGTGCGAAGTTTTGTCCGAAGAGAAATCATTTGTTGTTTCAGAATTCCAAGAATCATCATAACCGACAACGGTAAACAATTCGACAAAAAAAATTTCAGAGACTTCTGCACTGAGAAGGGAATCGATCTAAGGTTCACCTTGGTCACCCACCCCAGACCAATGGGATGACCGAGGTAACCAACAGAACCAATGTTAACGGATTGAAAAAGCGCCTGGACGAGGCAAAAGGTTGATGGGCCGACGAGCTACACAGTGTTTTATGGTCATAGAGAACCACGCCGAAAGCCGGCATAGGAAGAACCCCATACAGCCTAACCTATGGGTGTGAAGCAATGGTACCCGTAGAAATAGGCATGCCTACCATCAGAGTACAATACTTCGATGAGCAACAAAACGAAGAAAACACCAGACTTTGCCTTGATTTGCTAAAAGAACGAAGAGAACAGGCACTGATGCACATCGAAGCATACAAGTAGAGGATGACAACATATCATAACAAAAGGGTTAAACCCCTAACGTTTGAGGTAGGAGATCTAGTACTACTAAGAGCCGACATAGCAAGAGGTAATGCAGGGGTATCCAAGCTCGGAGCAAACTGGGAAGGACCCTACCAAGTAAACAAAGTAGGGAAAGGAGGGGCCTATTAACCGAGTTAAGCCATAGCTTAAAACAAGTCGAAGCAATCGCTTTAACCGAGTTAAGCCATAGCTTAAACCAAGATAAAGCAATCGCTTTAACCGAGTTAAGCCATAGCATAAAACAAGTCGAAGTAATCGCTTTAACCAAGTTAAGCCATAGCTTAAACCAAGAAAAAAACAATCGCTTTAACCGAGTTAAGCCATAGCTTAAAACAAGTCAAAGCAATCGCTTTAACCGAGTTAAGACATAGCTTAAACCAAGACGAAGCAATCGCTTTAACCGAGTTGAAGCAATCGCTTTAACCGAGTTAAGCCATAGCTTAAACCAAGATGAAGCAATCGCTTTAACCAAGTTAAGCCATAGCTTAAAACAAGTCGAAGCAATCACTTTAACCGAGTTAAGCCATAGCTTAAACCAAGACGAAGTAATCGCTTTAACCGAGTCAAAGCAATCACTTTAAGCGAGTTAAGCTAGTGCTTAAAGCAGGTCAAAGCAATCGCTGTAACCGAGTTAAGCCATAGCTTAAAACAGGTCAAAACAAGTAACTTTAACCGAGCAACGTCATAACTTGGAGAAAAATTAAAACAAGTAACTTAATCAAAATGCAAAAAATAAAAGAATCACAGACGAATACATATCAAAAGCATAAAACATAAATCATATCAAAGATCAAATGGCGAGGAAGACACAATAATCAAACACCCTCAACACCAATATATTAACCAAAGATTGTTTACAAGATACAGTACAAGCCTACTCTAGTACAATATTACTGACGTGCTCGTGAACTGACAAACCAGTCCCATAAGAAGTACCACAATTTTCATTCAAATCGGCCTCCTCATCATGCCGAACCTCCAATAAAAAAGTTGGAGACGAAGTAGCAACAACATCAGCTTTTTTCTGTATAACAACACAAGCTACTTCGGTCCCAGCAACATCAACCTTCTCGGTCACAGCGACATCAGTGCCCTGAGTCGAAACTTCATCCTTAGAGGGAACGGCAAAATCCTCAACACCTCGTTCCTCAGCATTCAACTCCTTCACTTTTTCCTCGGCAAGTTTTCGCTCGGTTTGAAGCTTTTGGTACATGCCATCCATGTCAAGATACAAAAAAGAAGGATCAACATCGGCTCGGAGAAGCGGCCCAACATGCTTCTTTCAGTAAGGTGAGAAAACTCCACCATCAAATCATCTCGCTTAGTCTCCACCACTTTGGTAGTGTCATCAAGAATATCATGCAGTCGCATATAACTCTGATGATGACCATCGATGGTCTTCTGAAAATCAGTTTTCTCTTTATTGAACGTCTCGGTCAGCTGCACTCGAAGCTCCTCTTTCTCCTTATCAAAGCATTCTTGGCAAGAGCGAGCTCGTCCCTTTCCTTGATCAGGACAAATATCTCCTTATTCAGCTTTTCAATCTTGGCATTGAATTTCTCTGTATTGCTAGCCAGAACCGATTCTACATTCGCCCTCTGCAGCTGCTCCTTCTCCAGATCCGCAATGGCAGTGGTCAGTTTCTCCCTATCATCCGAAGCCTGAGCAGAAAAGTCTTCTTGGAACGACCGAGCTCCCAACAGGTGGTTAATTAACTAAGAAAACCGACATAAAAAAAAACTTAGTAAAATAAACACAAAAACGGAAAACAGAAACAATCAAATCAAACACACACCTGGAAGGACAGAGATACACTCGTATCAAGAAAGCCTTTCTGAGGGGTAGCATAAAGAGCTTCCCGATCCCGAGGAAGAGACACCGTCTTCCCAAGGAACACTGAAGTCGTCAGCAAATCAACGGTGTCCTCCATTGATTTAGACTTCAAATAACGAGCAAGAAACCGAGGAGTCAGCTTCACATCTTCGGTGTCAACCGGATTAACTCCCTAATCACCCATCTTGGCTTTCTTCTTGAAAGGAGACGAAACCTTGTCCATCCCAGACTCAACAAATGTAGAGGCTCCCAACCCCACAACCACATCAGACCCACAGGGAAGAGTAGAGGCACCCTTCACCTCGGCCACCGAGCAATGCTCTTTGCCCTTATCCAAGTTCTTCCTTTTGACAGGCTTGAAAGGAGGAGGCACAGTCGACAATGGTTTAGCAGGGGTTATAACTTGTGCCCCC
Source organism: Mercurialis annua (assembly GCF_937616625.2). Classification (NCBI taxonomy): domain Eukaryota; kingdom Viridiplantae; phylum Streptophyta; class Magnoliopsida; order Malpighiales; family Euphorbiaceae; genus Mercurialis; species Mercurialis annua. Next base: position 20,606,480 of record NC_065572.1, on the reverse strand, counting down.
AAAGCAGCTTTCTCCCCAGCAGTTTTCCCTCCAACACCAGCCTCGGCAGATGATGAGTTCTTGGCAGCCACACCATCACCTTTTCGTCTAGCAACGTTGAAAACAGTCATATTAAACACTGCAAAACCGAAACAAAAAAAGAAAAACAGAACAATACAAGGTAATACAAAGGAAAAACCAAGTAGAAAACAAATACCGAGAACAACCTTCCCGCTTCGGGTCAAACTTAGCAATAGGCAGTTTCGATATAAGGGTATAAGTATTTATATGACCAGTCGTCTTCAAAACGTCCTGGAGAAGTACATGGTTCTCATTCCCAGCAGCGTCCCATCTCAAAAGGGTCACGGGAGATGTGCACAACCACCGACGAGGCAGGTCGGCGAAGGCAGTAGGGTGACGAATCCGAAACCAATCTTCCCTAAACCTCTTTACCGAGGTAGATACTTTCTCTTTAACATGCCTAGGCTCGGACTTCAGAATTTTGAAGGTAGAAACATCATAAGCACCGCCAAAGATAAGACCATAAATACTAGTAAAAAACTCAACCGAGAAAGGAATCTTATGTCGATACACAACCGACGAAGACAAAGGAAGTGCCTAATGCCATTTGGGTGAAACTGACTAAGAGACATGTTATAAAATTTCAAAAAGGCCACTAAGTCGGCCTGAAGGCGAATGGGGACACCAGAATGAAGGTGTTCTACGCTTATTACTATAAAATCCGGATCAACCGGGGTGTTTATTGTCAGACCGGGAGGAGACAGTGCAAACCGATACCCCTAACGTAAATTTATCTGAGAAAGAAGATAATCCAAATATCCCTGGTTTAGCTCGGCAAAAGTAGTTTCCATCCTCACTCGCCATGGCTTAACAGAAGAGGTCGCTTCTGAGAAACCAACTTCCTCTACCTTATTTATCCGGGGAACGTCAACGGACCCTCCCTTGGCCGAGTCAGAACGCTCGGCCTCAGATTTATTCCCTCTCGAAGTACACTCATCCGACTCACCCTCACCATCATCGTAAACGTCCAAAAAATCATTATGGGAATCCTCCTCATACGACATTATTCAACCGAGATGAAAAAACAACTCTAAATGAATCAAATCACCCAACTATATTAACCCAGAAAGCAAACACTCAAGAACACGAAGAACAAACGGAAAAAAGATGAAGAAATAACAATAAACAAGATCAAAACAAAGGAAAAAGAAGAACTTATTGATGAAAATCTTCAAAAGTAGAAAAGTAGACCCCAACAAAGCAAAGGAAAGAAAGAAACGAGAGCAAAGAAAGGAAAAAGAAAACTAAGCAAAGGAAAAAATGAGGGTTTTTATAGAAACCGAAGAGGGGCAACTAAAACGACGCCTCAATATATGTGCTAGTGGATAACAGATGTCAACATGCAGAATTGAATGAAAGACACGTGTCATCGAAACGTATCAGATAAGAAAGAAATTCAAAAGACACCCAAGAGATGACGGAGCAAGATCAAAACCGAGCAAGCAAGAAATATCAAATCAAACAAAACTCGGGCATAAATATCCAAACAAACTGGGGGGGACTTGTGATAACAACACAGATGAACAATCTAAAAAATAGAACATAAACCGAGTAAGACACACCACAACACCATCTCGGCTCAACCGAGTAAGACACACCACAACACCATCTCAGCTCAACCGAGTAAGACACACCACAAGACCACCTCGGTGAGACGAGTAAAACACATAGCAACACCATCTCGGATACACCGAGCAGCATACATCGCAACATCATCTCGGCTTTGTCCGAGTTTACCTTTCACTGATTACAAAGACAAATATGTCAGAAAGTACCCTAACATTCCAAACAATATCTGCACAGACAAAGATAATGAAATCAGACTTGTCGGCGCAGACAAAGAGGAACAAAGACATAGTATAAAAGGCTAAGAAAAAGTAGGTAAATAGGTTAATTCTCTTTATCTCTCAACCAAAAACTCTTATTCACTTCTTATTCTTTCTCTCACTAAAATACCTATTGACTTGACTGTCGGAGCGGTTTGCCGGAGTCCCCTTCCGGCGCCCTTCTAACAGTTGTATTGTGCCTTTCAGGTACGATTGTGAAGCCACCACTGGATCAAGGAGTCGCCGCCATTCCGCAAGTTATCAGTTACGAAACAAATTCAAACGTTGAAAACATTACGAAACAAATCCAATCGTTTCACCTTTTTAGCAATTTATGCCAACGTTTAAAACTTTTAAAAATAAAATCCAAACGTTTAAAATGTTACGAAAAAAATTCAAACGTTTAAAACGTCACGAAACCAATCCAAATGTTTAAAGCGTTACGAAACAAATCAAAACGCTTAACCTTTTTAGCCATTTAAGCCAAACGTTTACAAACGTTATGAAACAAATCCAAACGTTTCCCCTTTTTAGCAATTTAAGCCAAACGTTTACAAACGTTACAAAACAAAACCAAGCGTTTCACCTTTTTAGTGATTTAAGCCAAACATATAAAACGTTACAAAACCAATCCAAACGTTTCACCTTTTTAGAAATTTAAGCCAAACGTTTACAAACTTTACGAAACAAATCCAAACATTTTCTCTTTTTAGCAATTTAAGTCAAATGTCTAAAACGTTACAAAACCAATCCAAACGTTTCACCTTTTTAGAGATTTAAGACAAACGTTTAAAAACGTTAAGAAACCAAAAACGTTACGGAACAAATCCAAACGTTTCACCTTTTCAACGATTTAAGATAAACGTTTACAAACGCTACGAAACAAATCCAAACGTTTCACTTTTTTAGCGATTTAAGCCAAATGTTTACAAATGTTACGAAACAAATCCAAACTTTTAACATTTTTAGCGATTTTAGCCAAACGTTACAAAACAAATCAAAAAAATTCACCTTTTTAGCGATTTAAGCCAAAACTTAAGAAGAAATCCAAACGTTTCACCTTTTTACCAATTTAAGCCCAATGTTTACAAACGTTACGAAACAACTCCAAACATTTCACCTATTTAGCGATTTAAGCCAAACGTTTAAAATATTACAAAACAAAACCAAACGTTTCACCTGTTTAGAGATTGAATCCAAACGTTTACAAACGTTACGAAACAAAACCAAACGTTTCACCTGTTTAGAGATTGAATCCAAGAATCCAAATGTTTAAAATATTACGAAACAAATCCAAACGTTTCACATTTTTAGCGATTTAAGCTAAACTTTTTCAAACGTTACGAAACAAATCCAAATGTTTCACCTTTTTAGCGATTAAATCGAAACGTTTAAAACGTTAAGAAACCAATCCAAACGTTTCCCCTTTTTAGTGATTTAAGCCGTACATGTAAAACATTACAAAACCAATCCAAAGGTTTAAAATATTACGAAACAAATACAAACGTTTCACCTTTTTAGCGAATAAGCAAAACATTTACAAACGTTAGAAAACAAATCCAAACGTTTCACATTTTTAGCAATTTAAACCAAACGTTACGAAACATTTAAATCACTAAAAAGGTGAAATGTTATTTTGTAACGTTTTAAACGTTTGGATTGGTTTCGTAACGTTTTAAGCATTTGGCAGGTTTCACCTTTTTAGCGATTTAAGCTAAACGTTTAAAACTTTACAAAACCAATCCAAACAATTAAAATGTTACGAAACAAATCCTAACGTTTCACCTTTTTAGCGATTTAAGCCAAATGTTAACAAACGTTACGAAACAAATCCAAACGTTTCATATTTTCAACGATTTAAGCTAAATGTTTACAAACGTTGCGAAACAAATCCAAACGTTTCCCCTTTCTAGTAATTTAAGACAAGCGTTTACAATCGCTAAAAATGTGAAACGTTTCGATTTGTTTTAAACATTTATCATTTTTATCCAAACGTTTAAAGCGTTACGAAACAAATCTAAACATTTAAAACGTGATGAAACAAATCCAAAAATTTAAAGCGTTACGAAACAAATCCAAACGTTTAAAACGTAACAAAACAAATTCAAACGTTTAAAACGTTATGAAACAAATCCTAATATTTACAAACGCTACGAAACAAATCCAAATGTTTCACCTTTTTAGCGACTTAAGCCTAGCGATTGAAGCCAAACATTTACAAACGTTACGAAACAAAACCAAACATTTTCCCTTTTTAGCGATTTAAGCCAAATGTTTACAAACGTTACGAAACAAATCCAAACGTTTCACATTTTGAGCGATTTAGGCCAAACGTTTAAAACGTTATGAAACAAATCCAAACGTTTCCCCTTTTTAGCAATTTAAACCAAACGTTTACAAATGTTACGAAACAAAACCAAACATTTAAAACGTTACGAAACAATCCAAACGTTTCCCCTTTTTATCAATTTAAGCGAAACATTTAAAACGTTATAAAACCAGCCCAAACGTTACAAAACAAATCCAAACGTTTCACCTTTTTAGCGAATTAAGCCAAACGATTACAAACATTACGAAATAAATCCAAACGTTTCACCTTTTTAGTGAATTAAGCCAAACGATTACAAACGTTACGAAATAAATCCAAACGTTTCAGTTTTTTAGCAATTTAAGCCAAACATTTACAAACGTTACAAAACTAATCCAAATGTTTCCCCTTTTTAGCAATGTCAACAAAATGTACGAAACAAATCCAAATGTTTCACATTTTAAGCGATTTAAGCCAAAAATTTAAAACATTACGAAACCAATCCAAACGTTTAAAACGTTACGAAATAAATCTAAATGTTTCACCTTTTTATTAATTAAATAAATCTAAACCAATTGAAACGTTTAAAATGTAACGAAACCAATCAAACCGGTACGAATAAAAACCAAATGTTTAACCTTTTTAGCAATTAAAGCCAAACGTTTACAAATGTTACAAAACAAATCCAAACATTTAACTTTTTTAGTGATTGAAACCATACGTTTAAAACGTTACGAAAAAAAGTCTGGATTTGTTAAATCTATAAAATTGTGAAATGTTTGGATTTGTTTCGTAATGTTTGTAAATGTTTGGCTTAAATTGCTAAAAAGGGGAAGCGTTTGTTTTGTAATGTTTGTAAACATTTGGCTAAAATTGCTAAAAAGGTGAAACGTTTGGATTTATTTCGTAACGTTTGTAATCGTTTGGCTTAATTCGCTAAAAAGGTGAAACGTTTGGATTTGTTTGAAATGTTTGGATTGGTTTCATAAAGTTTTAAATGTTTGGCTTACATTTATAAAAAGGGGAAACGTTTAAATTGTTTTGTAATGTTTTAAATGTTTGGATTTGTTTTGTAACGTTTGTAAGTTTCGCTTCAATCGCTAAAAATATTAAACGTTTGGATTTGTTTCATAACGTTTTAAACGTTTGGATTGGTTTCGTAACGTTTTAAATGTTTGGCTTAAATAGCTAAAAAGATGAAACGCTAAAAAGGTTAAACGTTTTGATTATTTCGTAACGTTTGTTTACGAAACAAAACCAAACATTTACACTTTTTAGCAATTTAATCCAAACGTTTACAAATGTTACGAATTAAATTGAAACGTTAAAAACGTCACGAAAGAAATCCTAACGTTTCACCTTTTTAGCGATTTAAGCCAAACATTTAAAACGTTAGGAAACAAATCAAAACGTTTAAAACGTTACGAAACAAATCTAAACGTTTTTCCTTTTCATTGATTGAAGCCAAACGTTTACAAACGTTACAAAACAAATGAAAATGTTTCCCCTCTTTAGCAATTTAAGACAAACGTTTGTAAATGTTACGAAACCAATCCAAACGTTTTATCTTTTTAGCGATCTAAGATAAACGTTTACAAACGTTACGAAACCAATCCAAACGTTTAAAACGTTAAGAACGTTACGAAATAAATCGAAACGTTTTATGTTTTTAGCGATTTAAGCCAAACGTTTACAAACGTTAAGAAACAAATCCAAACATTTCACCTTTTTAGCAATTTAAACAAAATGTTTACAAACTTTACGAAAAAAATCCAAACGTTTCACATTTTTATTGATTTAAGCCAAATGTTTGTTTCGTAACGTTTGTAAATGTCACGACCCAATTTCATGAATCGTGACCGGCGCTAGGGTATGGGTATGGTTGTACCAAAACCCGTAGCAAGCCTTACGGAAATCAATTAACTATTTAAACCTGCAAAAAAGCTGCTCGGGGACAACCGAGACTCCAACTTAGGTCTAGCAATTTATATTACAATTCTAATATAAATAACTTAAATATCTTAAATATTTCACTGCATTCCTTAAATATAACAATGTCGTAATCCAGAGTAATCATGCCAAATATAAATAATCGAATATATCGGCAATTCCAAAGTGTAATATCAAATGAAATAAATAAACTAGTTCTACTGCGGTCTAAGAGTTCGAAAACAGAAACTAGTTTAATAACATAAAAACCTCTGAGGAATCAAAAGAATCGGAGTGGACCAACTTTCAAATCATAAACCTGGAGAATTTGGGAAAGCAACGGGGTCAGATATACTGAGATGAGTTTGCAATACTATTTACATTTATTAAGTTTAAAATCCTTAAATCAAAACATTTTTTATACTAATATAATATGATTATGGAAAACAGTATTGAAATGATCCCAGCGTAAGTATGACATAGCATACCGATAAACCCAGAGGGGACGGGAACAAATCCTCGTCATAAATATATACCAGCGTAAGCAAAACATTAGTCTGCCGTTTCCCAGAGTACTCACCGGTGCACACAGTCTCGATACAAGCCTATCGAGTAGCTCGTTTCAATCCAGATCCATAATCCGTAAAAACAGTTCACAAACATTTATAATATTAAAATACGATGCGGTACTTAATAAAGCGGTAAATAGCACTACAAACTCACTGCTTGCTTATCCACGTGATCTTGTCAAACAGCTAACCCTGCGTAGACTCCGAAGCACGAGCAGTCGACGGGTCTAAAATAAATCATACGTTAAAATCGCTCCAACCCCTAACTCTAAGAATACTAGACACCACGTAGGACTAGCACAAATAATAAGGCATATAAGTCACAGAGAAACACAGTCTCGAATAAATTATAATACCATAAATAAATCAAGCCTATTGAGTTCATATTTAAAAATTATCCGAAAATATTAATTAAATAATATTTAATTAATAAATAAAATCATTTCCTCAAATAGTTGGGTAGCCGAGTTTATTAAAACTACCAAGCTATTCCCACATGTCGGGCGACCCAAGTCTAACTCGATCCAACCATAAAACCAGAGTTATAAACCACAGTTTATAATTTAATATTTAATAAAATATTAATCGATATTAAAATAGAACTCAATAGCTTAAAACACAAGTAACCAATAGTTACCGATAATTTATTTAACAAAAATAAATTAAGAAAATAATTAAAAGCTAACGTAAATTAGCCAAATTGGCACATCTAGCCAATATTTTTAAAATAATAATAATTACCTGAATAATTATATAATTATAGGAAAATAATATAAATATCGTTCTCCGGTTATAATTATAAAAAATAATTTAAATTAAAATCGCAACTAACTTAATTTTCATATTAAAAAAATAATAAGAACAATTAGTAATTCATAAATCACAACGATAATCGAAGGTTCGTTTTTAAATTGGAATTTAATCAAATCAAAACCTTTTTTTAATATAGATAAAACAACCAATGAAAATAAAGAAACCAATACCCATACAATTCCATGCAATAATAAGATATCCAACACATTTTGAAAAGCAATTCATCACGCCAACAGTAACTAAAAAAAAAGCCAATTATTAATCATGGAATAAACTTCAACCATAATTCAAGAAGATGAACAGTTACAAGCCTTAATCAAGCATGAGGTTTGGCCAAAGGAGAAAACATGAACAACCATATCAATAATGAACCAAAACCAACGTGAATAGCTCAGTGCACATCAAATTGACAGTAAGCATAAACAATATTCAACCTTCATTTTTTTTTACAAAAATCTCCATTAATATCAAACCAATAAAAGAGAATGATTAAATACCTATGAAAATAAACAATTTCTGCACATTGGTTTTAAACGAAGAAAATGAGCCCAACAACGTGAACAATGGAAATAATCATAACCTAAACAAACAAAACAAAAAGAACAGTAATCCAATACTAACACTTGAGATTATGATCTCCAATACACTTGAACAATATCAGAAACCATGGCTAAGGGATCGGCAACAATAACATAAGAAGTCACAGTCCACATTTAATAAAACGACGAACCGAACGGCGCTTAAAACAGAAAGATTTACGTACCGTTTAACGATTTCAAAGTCTAGAATCGAAGAGGACTGTGTTTAGCCAACTGATACGAGACGGATCCTAATTTGATGCTATAAACAATGAGAACGAGCTAAGAAACGGAACATGACGATATCGAACGAAACAAAGAAAAGGGACGTGATAAACTTACCAAACTTCAAGCAATGAGAGGAATGGATAGTGTGATGTTTCAAAGAGTTTTATCTGGATAGGTCGGCTAGGTTTTAATGATTGTGAGAAAAGGGATTAGGATTTGTTAATATGTTATATATATGAAGAATGAAAACAAACGTTTAAACACTTGCAGCAAATTGATAAGGTTCCAAAAGAAACATTGTAAAGAAAAACAATGCATGGGCCATGCTAATCAAGGCCCATGTAAAAAGAAAGCAAAATTAACCGTAAAGATATAATGCATGGGTCACGCCAATTAAGGCCCATACAAGAAGAAATAAATTTTGGGGTCTAAGCGAACCACGACAAAATCACAAAAATAAAAAGGACCCGATAAAAAACGGAAACCCAATGATAAAATAAATAAAAATTTATGGGGTATTACATTCTCCCCAACTTATTAAAAATTCGTCCTCGAATTTAACACGATAAACACATAGCACCAAAATTAACACAAAAACAAGTAAACCCCATTAAAATTAAATAACAATCAATTTTTGTACCTCAAGGAAAAAGAAAAGGATAGTGACTCCGCATATCCGATTCGGTCTCCCAGGTGAACTCCTCAACAGAATGGTTCCGCCAAAGAACCTTGACCATCAGAATCTCCTTGCTCCGTAACTTATGAACTTATGTATCAACAATCTCGACAGGCTGCTCCTCGTAAGATAACTCATGGTCAATCTCCACACTCTGCGGTACTATCACGTGAGAAGGATCAGAAATACACTTCCGCAACATGGAAATGTGAAAAACTGGGTGAACCAACGACATATCTGGTGGCAACGCTAACTTGTACGCCACTGCCCCAATACGCTCAAAGATCTCATACGGACCAACATACCTCGGTGCTAACTTCCCTTTAACACCAAAATGCACAACGCCCTTCATAGGCGAAACCCGAAGAAACACGAAATCTCCAACCCGAAACTCCATGTCTTTTCTCTTCGGATCAGCATAACTCTTATGCCGACTAAAAGCTGTCTCCAGTCTTCGCTTGATCAATGGTACCTTCTCTGAGGTAATCTGAATAATCTCTGCTCCCGAGAGCTTGCGCTCGCCAACCGCCTCCCAGCAGATAGGAGATCGACACTTGCGCCCGTACAAAGCCTCATAAGGTGCCATCTCGATACTAGCGTGGTAACTGTTGTTGTAGGAAAACTCAATCAAAGGCAAATGAGTATCCCAGCTACCCTGAAAATCCAGAACTCACATCCTGAGCATGTCCTCCAAAGTCTGAATAGTCCTCTCAGACTGACCATCAGTCTGAGGATGAAAAGCAGTACTGAAATCCAATCTCGTACCCAAAGATTCCTGCATCGCCTTCCAAAACCGAGAGGTGAAAATTGAACCTCTGTCCGAAACTATCGACACTGGTACACCATGGAGACTCACAATCCGATCGATATACAACTGTGCCAACTTCGAAGCCTGATAAGTAACCTTGATCGGTAAGAAGTGAGCTGACTTGGTCAAACGGTCAACTATCACCCAAATCGAATCATACCCCTGTCGGGTACGTGGCAAACAAACCACAAAGTCCATAGCGATTCGCTCCCATTTCCACTCTGGAATAGGTAGCGGTTGCAAATATCCAAACGGTCTCTGATGCTCTAACTTTACCTGCTGGCAAGTTAAAGACTTAGACACAAACTCTGCAACATCCTTTTTCATTTCGCTCCACCAGTACGTACCCTTGAGATCATGGTACATCTTGGTAGAACCCGGATGAACACTGTAAGCTGACTTGTGCGCTTCCTCCAGAATCTGGTCTCTCAAACCATCCGAATCCGGAACACACAGTCGAGAACCGTACCTGAGAACTCCATCCGCCAGAACAAACTCAGAATTTCCATCCAGGTGGATCTCATCCATAATTCGTTTCAATTGTGGATCCTCAGCTTGTGAAGCTTTGATCCTATCCATCAAAACCGGTTGCACCTGCAACTGTGCCAACAAACAACCATTCCGCGAAACCTGAAATCTGTATCCCGAAGCTAACAAACTATGCCACTCACGAACCATGGGCCTCCGCCCAACCTCAGAAATATGGGCCAAACTGCCCGAAGACTTGTGACTCAACGCATCGGCTATCACATGAGCCTTACCCGGATGGTACTGAATAGTACAATCGTAGTCTTTCAGTAACTCCAACCACCTCCGCTGCCTCAGATTCAGCTCACGCTGATCAAAAATATACTTCAGACTCTTATGATCAGTGAAGATCTCGCAAGTCGCACCGTACAAATAGTGCCTCCAAATCTTGAGAGCAAAAACCACAGCTGCTAACTCCAGATCATGAGTAGGATAATTCACCTCATGCTTCTTCAGCTGGCAAGAAGCATAGGCAATCACCTTACCATGTTGCATCAGAACGTAACCCAAACCGATACGGGAAGCATCACAATACACATTGAATCCCTCGATGCCAGATGGCAAAGCCAACACAGGAGCTGTAGTCAAAATCTATTTGAGCTTCTCAAAGCTCGCCTCGCACTTGTCAGTCCACTCAAACTTAACACCCTTCTGTGTCAGTTTAGTCATCGGTGCAGATATTTTGGAAATATCCTGCACAAACTGACGATAGTAGCCAGCTAACCCTAGAAAACTTCTGATCTCGGTAACTGACCTCGGCCTCTGCCAATCCATAACCGCCTCAATCTTTGTCGGATCAACCTTGATCCCATCCTTTGACACCACGTGTCCTAAGAAAGTGACTTGATCCAGCCAGAATTCGCACTTCGAGAACTTAGCATACAGCTGATGCTCACGCAAAGTCTGCAATATCGTTCTCAAGTGGAAAGCATGCTCCTCCTCACTCCGAGAATAAATCAGTATGTCATCAATAAACACAATAACGAACTGATCCAGAAACGGCTTGAATACCCGGTTCATCATATCCATAAACGCTGCTGGTGCGTTAGTTAACCCAAAAGACATGACCAGAAACTCGAAATGCCCATACCGCATTCTGAAAGAAGTCTTAGGCACATCGACGTCTCAAATCCGTAGTTGATGATAACCGGATCTCAAGTCAATCTTCGAAAAGCACTTAGCACCCTCCAACTGGTCGAACAAATCATCAATACGAGGAAGAGGATACCGGTTCTTGATCGTAACCTTGTTCAGCTGTCTATAGTCAATACACAGCCGAAATGACCCATCCTTCTTCTTGACAAACAACACAGGAGCACCCCACGGAGAAGTACTCGGTCTGATAAAACCACTATCAAGCAATTCCTGTAACTGTTCCTTCAGCTCTTTCAGCTCTGCAGGAGCCATCCGATACGGAGGTATCGAAATAGGAGCTGTTCCCGGAGCAACATCGATACAGAACTCAATGTCACGATCAGGTGGTAATCCAGGCAACTCCTCTGGAAATACATCAGTGAACTCATTCACTATCGGAACACTATGCACATGACCACTGTCACCCTCTAAATCACGAACCACTGCTAAGAAAGCCTGGCAACCCTTTCCCATCATACGCTTGGCCTTGATCGCCGAAATTAGATTCTTAGGTGCTTCTGTCTTTTCCCCTTGGAAGGAAAAAGGCATATCACCAGGAATCCCAAACAATACCGACTTCCCTCGACAGTCGATAGAAGCAAAATGGCGTGAAAGCCAATCCATCCCCAAGATGACATCAAAAGATAACACGTCAAGCATAATCAAATCAGCTCTAAGATCCCTACCATGTATAACCACAGAACAAGACGGAAAGACCACGTCCACCACAACACTATCAGACAAAGGCGTAGATACAAATAAAGGCTCTAACAAACTAGATGGTGTCACACCCAACTTAGCAGCAAAACTCGAAGAAACAAAAGAGTGTGTTGCACCCGCATCAAATAAGACCAAGGCATCTACAAATGAAATGGGAATAGTACCTTGCACCACGACGTTTGATGCACGAGCATCCTGAGGAGTCAGAGAAAATACTCTGGCCTGACCCTGTCCCTGCTGCGGTGCATGAGAAGAACTGTAACTACCTGAGCCTCTACCACCGTTCCCACGGCCACCAAAACCACGCCCTACTGAACCACGGCCCCGTTGGCCACCAAACGAAGCGGCAGGTTGTGAATACCCTGCCGAAGGAGTGAAAACAGGTCTCTGCTGCTGAAAGAACGGCTGAGCAACACTAGCCGATGACATCTGGTGTCCAGATGACGGGCACTCCCTAGCAAAGTGACTCTGCTGGCCACAAGCATAACAACTACTTGGTGCTACTGTGCACTGTTCCGAATGTCTGCGCCTGCAGTTCTGACAAAACAGGACGCTAGAAGTACCACTGTGACCGCGACCAGATCCACGGCTACTCCCACTGTAACCAGAACTGTGAGAATACGGCTGATACCCTTTTCGAACACCCCCTTTCTGACTCTTGTACTGGGAAGGCTTGTGCTGATAGCTGCTGCTACCACCCTGCTGCCCACTACTCTGAACAACACCGCTCGCCTTCTTCGTCTCATTCATTTTCCCAAAGTTCAGTAAATTTGCCTCTATCCGACGGGCACTGTCCACTACAGCAGAAAATTCCTTGGTCGTCTCAGTCAGAAGGCTAATAAAGTCAGCACCCAGACCCTTCACGTATCTGTCGTTCACCCTCTGCTGTTCAGTCTGCAGATCTGGGGCAAAGCGACTCAGTCTTACAAACTCAGTAGTGTACTCATGTACCAATCTGTCTCCTCTCCTCAGAACCAGCAGTCTTTCTCTGAAACCTTCTCTCACTGAGAAAGGTAGATAAAATTCCCTGAATTGTGTCACAAAGTCCGCCCATGTAATAGTAGCCATAACTGCTCGAATCTCCCTGCGAAACCAGTCATTTGCAGCACCCTTCAAGGACATCTCCACTAACATAATGGTCTGTCACTCAGAAGCCTGTAGTCTCTGAGCATTCCGCTCAACCTCCTCCAGAAAGTCTAGGGCGTCGCCGTCGCCCGCAAACTCAGTCGGCTTCAGCCTTAAATAAGCCAACACCAAGTCTTTGTCAGTGATTCCAGCACCACCAACCGCAACACCACCAGCCTGTGGTACCTGCTGCTGCACAATATGTCCCAGCATAGCATACTGGTTCTGCATGGCGATCTGTCCCGCCTGCAGTTGCACTTGATTATTTTGGAGTGCAATGATCCCAGCCAGAAATGTCGTGAAGTCAAACGGATCAATAGGAGCTTGTGGTACACCTGGTGCCTGAACACCTGCACAACCACGTCCCCTGCCTCTGCCTCCAGCAGCCTGACTTCTGCCACCCCGACCTCTGCCAGCTCGGCCTCTACCAGCCGGAACTCCACCTGCACGTCCCCTGCCAACTTGAACCTCTGGTTCATGCTGGTCAACCTCAATCGACATAGCGTCATCAGCTTCAGCCTCAGCCTGAGCTGCAGCACGCCTACGAGTATTCATTCCTAAGAATGAAATAGATAGATCTCAAACAATGCCCACATGGAAACACCCAGAGTAAATTTAAATAGCTCAAAAATTAACAATTTATCCAGAGTAATAACACTAACATTCCAGAGTAAAGCAAAAATTTCGCAAATAAAACATTAGTAACACATAAGACCGACTCAAACATCCCTAAAGGTTAAGGTAGAAAGTTTTGAAAACAAATGATGTCGTTTCAAAAGACAAAACTTGAATTCTAATTCCGCAGTAGATCCTATGATACAACAGTAACACTTAACATGCCTTAAAGCAATAAACACGTAATATGCAAAAATTTGGCCTTAGTTCGAAACTAAAGCTTGATACCAACTTTTTCATGAATCGTGACCGGCGCTAGGGTATGGGTATGGTTGTACCAAAACCCGTAGCAAGCCTTACGGAAATCAATTAACCATTTAAACTTGCAAAAAAAGCTGCTCGGGGGCAACCGAGACTCCAACTTAGGTCTAGCAATTTATATTACAATTCTAATATAAATAACTTAAATATCTTAAATATTTCACTACATGCCTTAAATATAACAATGTCGTAATCCAGAGTAATCATGCCAAATATAAATAATCGAATATATCGGCAATTCCGAAGTGTAATATCAAATGAAATAAATAAACTAGTTCTACTGCGGTCTAAGAGTTCGAAAACAGAAACTAGTTTAATAACATAAAAACCTCCGAGGAATCAAAAGAATCGGAGTGGACCAACTTTCAAATCATAAACCTGGAGAATTTGGGAAAGCAACGGGGTCAGATATACTGAGATGAGTTTGCAATACTATTTACATTTATTAAGTTTAAAATCCTTAAATCAAAACATTTTTTATACTAATATAATATGATTATGGAAAACAGTATTGAAATGATCCCAGCGTAAGTATGACATAGCATACCGATAAACCCAGAGTGGACGGGAACAAATCCTCGTCATAAATATATACCAGCGTAAGCAAAACTTTAGTCTGCCGTTTCCCAGAGTACTCACCGGTGCACACAGTCTCGATACAAGCCTATCGAGTAGCTCGTTTCAATCCAGATCCATAATCCGTAAAAACAGTTCACAAACATTTATAATATTAAAATACGATGCGGTACTTAATAAAGCGGTAAATAGCACTACAAACTCACTGCTTGCTTATCCACGTGATCTTGGCAAACAGCTAACCCTGCGTAGACTCCGGAGCACGAGCAGTCGACGGGTCTAAAATAAATCATACGTTAAAATTGCTCCAACCCCTAACTCTAAGAATACTAGACACCACGTAGGACTAGCACAAATAATAAGGCATATAAGTCACAGAGAAACACAGTCTCAAATAAATTATAATGCCGTAAATAAATCAAGCCTATTGAGTTCATATTTAAAAATTATCCGAAAATATTAATTAAATAATATTTAATTAATAAATAAAATCATTTCCTCAAATAGTGGGGTAGCCGAGTTTCTTAAAACTACCAAGTTATTCCCACATGTCGGGCGACCCAAGTCAAATTCGATCCAAGCATAAAACCAGAGTTATAAACCACAGTTTATAATTTAATATTTAATAAAATATTAATCGATATTAAAATAGAACTCAATAGCTTAAAACACAAGTAACCAATAGTTACAGATAATTTATTTAACAAAAATAAATTAAGAAAATAATTAAAAGCTAACGTAAATTAGCCAAATTGGCACATCTAGCCAATATTTTTAAAATAATAATAATTACCTGAATAATTATATAATTATAGGAAAATAATATAAATATCGTTCTCCGGTTATAATTATAAAAAATAATTAAAATTAAAATCGCAACTAACTTAATTTTCATATTAAAAAAATAATAAGAACAATTAGTAATTCAGAAATCACAACGATAATCGAAGGTTCGTTTTTAAATTGGAATTTAATCAAATCAAAACCTTTTTTTAATATAGATAAAACAACCAATGAAAATAAAGAAACCAATACCCATACAATTCCATGCAATAATAAGATATCCAACACATTTTGAAAAGCAATTCATCACGCCAACAGTAACTAAAAAAAAAGCCAATTATTAATCATGGAATAAACTTCAACCATAATTCAAGAAGATGAACAGTTACAAGCCTTAATCAAGCATGAGGTTTGGCCAAAGGAGAAAACATGAACAACCATATCAATAATGAACCAAAACCAACGTGAATAGCTCAGTGCACATCAAATTGACAGTAAGCATAAACAATATTCAACCTTCATTTTTTTTTACGAAAATCTCCATTAATATCAAACCAATAAAAGAGAATGATTAAATACCTATGAAAATAAACAATTTCTGCACATTGGTTTTAAACGAAGAAAATGAGCCCAACAACGTGAACAATGGAAATAATCATAACCTAAACAAACAAAACAAAAAGAACAGTAATCCAATACTAACACTTGAGATTATGATCTCCAATACACTTGAACAATATCAGAAACCATGGCTAAGGGATCGGCAACAATAACATAAGAAGTCACAGTCCACATTTAATAAAACGACGAACCGAACGGCGCTTAAAACGGAAAGATTTACGTACCGTTTAACGATTTCAAAGTCTAGAATCGAAGAGGATTGTGTCTAGCACAATTGAGACGAGACGGGTCCCAATTTGATGCTATAAACAATTAGAACGAGCTAAGAAACGGAACGTGACGATATTGAACGAAACAAAGAAAAGGGACGTGATAAACTTACCAAACTTCAAGCAATGAGAGGAATGGATAGTGTGATGTTTCAAAGAGTTTTATCTAGATAGGTCGGCTAGGTTTTAATGATTGTGAGAAAAGGGATTAGGGTTTGTTAATATGTTATATATATGAAGAATGAAAACAAACGTTTAAACACTTGCAGCAAATTGATAAGGTTCCAAAAGAAACATTGTAAAGAAAAACAATGCATGGGCCATGCTAATCAAGGCCCATGTAAAAAAAAAGCAAAATTAACCGTAAAGATATAATGCATCGGTCACGCCAATTAAGGCCCATACAAGAACAAATAAATTTTGGGGTCTAAGCGAACCACGACCAAATCACAAAAATAAAAAGGACCCGATAAAACCGGAAACCCAATGATAAAATAAATAAAAATTTACGGGGTATTACGGTAAATGCTTGGGTTAAATCATTAAAAAGGTGAAACATTTGAATTTGTTTCGTAAAGTTTTAAACGTTTGGATTGGTTTTGCAACGTTAGTAAAATTTGTGCTTAAATTGCTAAAAGAGTGAAACGTTTGGCTTAAATCGCTAAAAAGGTGAAACATTTGGTTTTGTTTTGTAACGTTTTAAACGTTTCACTTAAATCGCTAAAAAGGTGAAACATTTAGATTTGTTTCATAACGTTTGTAAACATTTGGCTTAAATCGCTAAAAAGGTGAAATGTTTGGTTTTGTTTCATAACGTTTTAAACGTTTGGCTTAAATCGCTAAAAAGGTGAAACTTTTGGATTTGTTTCGTAACGTTTGTAAATGTGTGGCTTAAATTGCTAAAAAGGTGAAACATTTGAATTTTTTTCGTAACAGTTATAAACGTTTGGCTTAAATCACTAAAAATGTGAAACGTTCGGATTGGTTTCATAACGTTTGTAAACGTTTGGCTTAAATCGCTAAAAAGATGAAACATGAAACGTTTGGATTTGTTTCGTAACGTTTTAAACGTTTGGATTGGTTTTTTAATGTTTTAAATGTTTGGCTTCGATCGCTAAAAATGGGAAACATTTGGATTTGTTTCGTAACATTTGTAAACGTTTGACTTAAATGGCTAAAAAGGTGAAACGTGTGGTTTTATTTCGTAACGTTTGTAAACATTTGGACGTTTGGAATTGTTTCGTAACATTTTAAACGTTTTGGTTATATCGCTAAAATGGTGAAACGTTTGGATTTGTTTCGTAACATTTGTAAACGTTTAGCTTAAATCGCTAAAAGGGTGAAACGTTTTGTTTTGTTTCGTAACGTTTGGCTTAAATCGCTAAAAAGGTGAAACGTTTGGATTAGTTTCGTAATGTTTGTAAACGTTTGGCTTCAATAGCTAAAAAGGGGAAACATTTAAATTTGTTTCGTAACGTTTTAAACGTACGAAACAAATCCAAATAATTCACCCTTCTAGCTATTTTAGCCAAACGTTTACAAACGTTACGAAACGAATCCAAACGTTTGGCTTCAATTGCTAAAGAGGACGTTTCACCTTTTTAAAAATTTAAGCCAAACGTTTACAAACGTTACGAAACCAATCCAAACATTTAAAACGTAACGAAACAAAACAAAACGTTTCACCTTTTTAGCGATTTAAGTCAAACATTTCACCTTTTTTGCGAATTAAGCCAAACATTTACAAACGATGCGAAACAAATCCAAACGTTTTTCACCTTTTTAGTGATATAAGCCAAAGGTTCAGAACGTTAAGAAAGCAATCCAAACGTCCAAATGTTTACAAACGTTTCGAAACAAAACCAAACGTTTCACCTTTTTAGTAATTTAAGCCGAACATTTACAAACGTTACGTAACAAATCCAAACGCTTCCCCTTTTTAGAGATTTAAGCCAAACATTAACAAACCTTACGAAGCAAATCCGAACGTTTCACATTTTTAGCGATTTAAGCCAAACGTTTACAAAAGATACAAAACAAATCCAAATATTTCACCTTTTTAGGGAATTTAAGCCAAATATTTACAAACGTTACGAAACAAATCCAAACGTTTCACCTTTTTAGCGATTTAAGTCATTTATATTACGAAACCAATCCAAACGTTTCACATTTTTAGTAATTTAAGCCAAAAGTTTAAAACGTTACAAAACCAATCCAAACATTAAAAATATTATGAAAAAAATCCAAACATTTCACATTTTTAGCGATTTAAGCCAAACGTTACAAAACCAATCCAATCATTTCACATTTTTAGCGATTTAAGTCAAACATTAACAAACGTTACGAAACAAAACCAAACGATTTAACTTTTTAGCAATTTAAGCCAAACGTTTTCACCCTTTTAGCGATATAAGCCAATCGTTTAAAATATTACTGAACAAATCCAAACGTTTGGCTTATATCGCTAAAAAGGTGAAACGTTTGGTTTTGTTTTGTAACATTTGTCTTAAATCGCTAAAAAGGTGAAACGTTTGTATTGGTTTTATAACATTTTAAATGTTTGGCTTAAATCGCTAAAAAGGTGAAACGTTTGGATTTGTTTTGTAATGATTGTAAACATTTGGCTTAAATCGCTAAAAAGGTGAAACGTTTGATTTGTTTCGTAAGGGTTGTAAACGTTTGGCTTATATCGCTAAAAAGGTGAAACGTATGGATTTGTTTCGTAACGTTCGTAAATATTTGGCTTATATCGCTAAAAATGTGAAACTTACGGATTTGTTTCGCAACGTTTCTAAACGTTTTTCTTAAATTGCTAAAAAGGGGAAACATTTGGATTTGTTTCAGATCGTTTTAAACATATGGATTCGTTTTAAACATTTTTAAACGTTTGGATTTGTTTCGTTAAATTTTAAACGTATTCATTGGTTTCGTAAAGTTTTAAATCTTTGTCTTAAATCTTTAAAAAGGTGAAACTTTTGGATTTGTTTCGTAACTTTGTACACATATTGGCTTAAATCGCTAAAAAGGCAAAACGTTTAGATTTATTTCGTAACGTTTTAAACTTCTGGCTTATATCCCTAAAAATGTGAAATGTTTGGATTTGTTTCGTAACATTTGTAAACATTTGGCTTAAATCGCTAAAAATGTGAAACGTTTGGATTTGTTTCATAACGTTTTAAACGTTATGATTTGGCTTAAATCGCTAAAAATGTTTAAAACGTTTCACCTTTTTAGAAATATAAGCCAATGTTTACGAAATAAATTCAAGCCTTTCACCTTTTTAGCAATTTAAGCCAAACGTTTACAAATGTTACGAAATAAAACCAAACGTTTCCGGAACAAATCCAAGCATTTACAAACATTACGAAACAAATCCAAGTGTTTCACCTTCTTAGCAATTTAAGCCAAACATTTACAAACATTACGAAACAAAACCAAACGTTTCACCTTCTTAGCGATTTAAGTCAAATGTTTACAAACGTTTGGAAACAAATCCAAACGTTTCACCTTTTTAGCGATTGAAGCCAAACAATTGAAATGCTACGAAACCAATCCAAACGTTTAAAACGTTACGAAACAAATCCAAACGTTTCACCTTTTTAGCGATTTAAGCCTAACCTTTACAAACATTACAAAACAAATCAAAACGTTTAAAACGTTACGAAAAAATCCAAACGTTTGGATTAAATCGCTAAAATTGTGAAACAAATCCAAACGTTTAAAACGTTACGAAACAAATCTAAACGTTTACAAACGTTACAAAAGAAAGCCAAATGTTTCACCTTTTTAGTTATTTAAGCCCAATGTTCAAAACATTACGAAACAAATCCACACTTTTAAAATGTTACGAAAAAAACCAAACGTTTCATATTTTTATCTATTTAAACCAAACGATTAAAATGTTACGAAACCTATCCAAACGTTTAAAACATTACAAAACAAATCCTAACGTTTTACCTTTTTAGCTATTTAATCCAAACGTTTCATATTTTTAGCGATTTAAGCCAAACGTTTACAAACGTTACGAAACAAATCCAAACGTTTCACCTTTTTAGCGATTTAAGCCAAACATATACAAACGTTACAAAACAAATCCAAACGTTTCACCTTTTTAGCGATTTAAGCCAAACGTTTAAAACGTTACGAACCAATCAAAACTTTTCATCTTTTTTGCGATTTAAGCCAAACATTTACGAACGTTACAATACAAATCCAAACATTTCATCTTTTTATCGATTTATGTAAAACGTTTACAAACGTTACGAAACAAATCCAAACATTTCACCTTTTGAGAAATTTAATCCAAATGTTTGCAAACGTTACAAAACAAAACCAAACGTTTCAACTTTTTAGCGATTTAAGCCAAATGTTTCACCTTTTAAGCGATTTAAGCCAAACGTTTAAAATGTTACGAAACACATCCAAACATTTCCCATTTTTAGCGATTTAAGCCAAACATTTTCAAACGTTTGTATTTGTTTCGTACACCTTTTTATCGATTAAGCCAAACGTTTACAAACGCTACGAAACAAAACCAAACGTTGCCCCTTTTTTAGCTATTTAAGCCACATGTTTAAAACATTACGAAACCAATCCAAACGTATAAAACGTTGCGAAACAAATCTAAATTTTTCACCTTTTTAGCGATTTAAGCCAAACGTTTACAAAAGTTACGAAACAAATCAAAATGTTTCACCTCTTTAGCGATTTAAACCAACCATTTAAAACGTAACAAAACCAATCCAAATATTTAAAACGTTACGAAGCAAATACAAACGTTTAAAACGTTACGAAACAAATCCAAACATTTAAAATGTTACGAAACAAATCCAAATGTTTAAAACGTTACGAAACAAATCCAAACGTTTTGTTTCACCTCTTTAGTTATTTAAGCCAAAAGTTTAAGACGTTTCAAAACCAATCCAAACGTTGAAAACTTTACGAAACAAATCCAAACATTTCACCTTTTTAGCGATTTAAGCCAAACGTTTAAAATGTTACGAAACCAATCCAAAGGTTTAAAACATTACGAAACAAATCTAAACGTTTCTCCTTTTTGGCGATTGAAGCTAAAAGTTTAAAACGTTACGAAACAAAACCAAACGTTGCACCTTTTTAGCGATTGAAGCCTAACGTTAATAAACATTACGAAATAAAACCAAACGTTTCACCTTTTTAGCAATTTAAGCAAAATGTTTAAAACGTTACGAAACGAATCCAAATGTTTAAAACGTTAAGAAACTAATCTAAACGTTTCACCTTTTTAGAAATTTAAGCCAAACATTTAAATCGTTACAAAACCAATCCAAACATTTAAAACATTACGAAATCAATCCAAACGTTTCACCATTTTAGCGATTTAAGCCAAACGTTTACAAATGTTACGGAACAAATCCAAACGTTTCCCCTTTTTAGTGATTTAAGCCAAACGTTTAAAACGTTACGAAACCAATCTAAACGTTTAAAATGTTACGAAACAAATCCAAACATTTCACCTTTTTAGCGATTTAAGCGAAACGTTTACAAACGTTAGGAAAAATATCTAAACGTTTATAACGTTACGAAACAAATCCAAACATTTACAAACGTTACAAAACAAATCCAAATGTTTCACCTTTTTTGCAATTTAAGCCAAATGTATAAAAAGTAACGAAGAAAAACCAAACGTTTCACCATTTTAGCGATTTAAGGCAATCATTTACAAACGTTACGAAACAGATCCAAGCGTTTCACATTTTTAATCCAAACAATTACAAACGTTAAAAAAACTATCCAAACATTTGCATTTGTTTCGTAACATTTATAAACGTATGGATTGGTTTCGTAACGTTTTAAATGTTTGGATTGGTTTCGTAACGTTTTAAATGTTTGGCTGAAATCGATAAAAAGGTGAAACATTTGGATTTGTTTCGTAATGTTTGTAAATGTTTGGCTTAAATGGCTAAAAAGGTGAAACGTTTGGATTGGTTTTGTAATATTTTAAACGTTTGGATTTGTTTTATAACATTTGTAAACATTTGGCTTAAATTACTAAAAAGGTGAAATGTTTGGATTGGTTTTGTAACGTTTTAAACATTTGGATTTGTTTCGTAACGTTTGTAAACAAATGTTACGAAACAAAACGAAACATTTCACCTTTTTAGCGATTGAAGCCAAACGATTAAACGTGTCACCTTTTTAGCGATTGAAGCCAAACGTTTAAAACCTTACGAAACAAACTCAAACGTTTCACCTTTCTAGCGATTTAAACCAAACGTTAAAAATGTTACAAAACTAATAAAAACGTTAAAAAACCAAACCAAACGTTTAAAACGTTACGAAAGAAATCCAAACGTTTTACCTTTTTAGTGATTTTAGCAAAACATTCAACACGTTATGAAACAAATCCAAAAGTTTCACATTTTTAGCGATTTAAGCCAAACATTTACAAATGTTACGAAACAAAACCAAACGTTTCACCTTTTTAGCGATTTAAGCCAAACGTTAAAAATGTTACAAAACAAATCCAAATGTTTAAAACATTACAAAAGAAATCCAAACGTTTCCCCTTTTTAGCGATTTATGCCAAACATTTAAAACATTACGAAACAAATCCAAACTTTTCACCTTTTTAGCTATTTAAGACAAATGTGTAAAATGTAGCGAAACTAATCCAAATGTATAAAACGTTATGAAACAAACCCAAACATTTGGATTTGTAGCTATTTAAGCCAAACGTTTACATATGTTACGAAGCAAAACCAAACGTTTCACATTTTTAGCGATTTAATCCAAACGTTTACAAATGTTACGAACAAATCCAAATGTTTCCCCTTTTTAGGGATTTAAGCCAAACGTTTAAAGCGTTATGAAGCCAATCCAAACTTTTATAACGTTACGAAACAAATCCAAACGTTTGGATTTGTTTCGTAACGTTTGTAAACGGTTGGCTTAAATCGCTAAAAATGTTAAACGTTTGGATTTCTTTCATAACGTTTTAAACGTTTGAATTTTTTTCTTAACATTTTGAATGTTTGGATTTGTTTCCTACGTTTTAATTGTTTGGTTTAAATCGCTAATAAGGTGAAATGCTTGGATTTCTTTCGAGACGTTTTAAACGTTTGTCTTAAATCGCTGAAAAGGTGAAACATTTTGATTTTCTTTCGTAAAGTTTGTAAACATTTGGCGTAAATTGCTAAAAAGTTGAAACGTTTGGTTTTGTTTCGTAACATTTGTAAACGTTTGGCTTAAATCGCTAGATCGGTGAAACGTTTGGTTTTGTTTCATAACGTGTGTAAACGTTTGGCTTAAATTGCTAAAAATGGGAAATATTTGGATTTATTTCGTAATGTTTTAAACATTTGGCTTCGAATGCTAAAAAGGTGAAATGTTTGAATTTGTTTTGTAACGTCTGTAAACGTTTGGCTTAAATCGCTAAAAAAGGTGAAACGTTTGGATTTGTTTCGTAACGGTTGTAAACGTTTGGCTTCAATCGCTAAAAATATAAAACATTTGGATTTGTTTCGTAACGTTTGGCTTAAATCGCTAAAGAGGTGAAACATTTCGATTTGTTTCGTAATGTTTGTAACGTTTTAAACGTTTAGATTAGTTTCTTAACGTTTTAAATGTTTGTCTTAAATCGCTAAAAAGGGGAAACGTTTGGATTTGTTTCGTAATGCTTATAAACGTTTGGCTTAATCCGCTAAAAAGGATTGTTTTCGTAACGTTTGTAAACGTCTGTCTTAAATCGCTAAAAAGTTGAAACATTTTGTCACGACCCATTTTCATGAATAGTGACTGGCGCTAGGGTATGGGTATGGTTGTATCAAAACCCGTAGCAAGCCTTGCGGATAACATTTAAATATCATTAACAACTATGTACCTGCATAAAATCACATGGTCGGGGGCAACGGAGACTTCAGCCTAGTCTAGCAGTACATATAAGTAACATATATTCAGAGTATGCTTAAATTCAAATAAACTGCAATAGCATGGCAATATATATAAATACCATAAAACACTATAATCATGCCAAAAGCAATAAAGTAATAGTTGGACCATTCCAATAAACAATAGTCTAAAACATAAATGTAAGACTAAGACATAACAATCTGATACTACTACTGCGGTCTAAGAGTTTAAAAT
This sequence comes from Mercurialis annua, assembly GCF_937616625.2. NCBI lineage: Eukaryota > Viridiplantae > Streptophyta > Magnoliopsida > Malpighiales > Euphorbiaceae > Mercurialis > Mercurialis annua. Next base: position 20,581,869 of record NC_065572.1, on the reverse strand, counting down.
AGTTCGAGTCTTTTAAAGAACCTCCGAGAAATGAAGAAACGGAGATCGACCAATGCTCAAATCATAAACCTGGAAAATTTGTGAAAACAACGGGGTCAGATGTACTGAGTAGAGTTTATATAACCATTTACATTTATTAAGTGAAAAACCATTAAAACGTATAATAAATCATTTATTCATTATGGATTATCAATGAAACAGTAAACCACAATTCTAAATCCATTGTCGTGTTGGTGTGACGTATCTCAATAACTGATCCCCGACGAAAACTTAATAAATAGTGAGCCCAGGAGACGTGTCTTCCACCGGTGCCCTCACTAATGTGAGATGTGTCTCAAACCTACCTCAATACCATAATAATCATTACCGGTGCGCACGCAGTCCCGGCAATGCCCATCGAGTAGCAAGTTCCAAATTAAATCCACAATACCGAAAAACAGTTCGAAAAGCTATTTATACATATACATATACAAAATATAATATTTGCTTAATAAAGAGGTAAATAGAGATATAAACTCACCGCTTGCTATTCCACGTGAAACCTGACAAGCAATCTAACTCTAGTTTGCCTCTGAAGTACGAACAATCGACGGGTCTAGACAAGGTAAACAGACTCTAACTCTAGAGAGTACTAGACACCACATAGGACTAGCACAAACGACAATTCAATGTAAAGCAAAGTCAGAGTAATACAATACTAAAATAAATTATAATGCCCAAATAATATAAGTTTATTGAGTTCTAGCTTTAAAATCCGCTTCGGAAAATATTATTCAAATATAATTTAAATAATAAATTAAATCAATTTCCAAATAGTGGGTTAGCCGAATTACCGATAACTACCAAGCTACCTCACATGTCGGGTAACCCAAGTCTAACCCGATCCAAATATTTTATATAAAATATAAACCATAATTTATAATTCCAAGAATAATAATTTTAATAAAATAAAGAATCATAATAAAAATGGAATTCAATATCTTATAATACAAGTAACTAATAGTTATCGTAAATTATTTAACTAAAATAAGTTCAGAAAACGTTCAAAATCTAAAACATCAAATTGGCACGTCGAGTCAATATTTCCAAAAATATAATAATTACCTGAGTAATTATAAATTATAAATATCGTTTTTAAATTATAATAATTAAAATAATTTAAGAATAATAATTTATTACCTAAGATTTAAACACCATTTATGAGTAATTTTAGTGGCAAAAACATGATTAGTCATAGGCCAACATATCAATCATTCCATAACCCATTAAAATGAAGCAATCATATAATTGCATTAACCATTGCAAACCAACCAGAAGATATCAAATCATATTACTATTTGAATCAAAAATTACCGCCATATTCTATACTCACACATCACTAACATAATCATTTTATGAGGACCAACTTAACATAACTCAAATTAATTTGTATATCAAATTCAATACAGCTAATTTAACATAACTCAAATTAATTTGTAAAATCAACACTGAGAGACCAAAACACACAACGAAGTCTAATGAATGACAAAGCCAAATAATCAAATCAAAACTGAAGAAATTAAAGACAAATAGAAGCCATATTATGAACTTCAAACTAACAGTATAGATTTTTGTGATAAAGCATCAAATAATCAAAAGAACAACTAGCTTGGGAACTTAATAACAAAGCCATCATAGTTTAACCATCAAGAACAAGAAAACATAAGTTAATCAATCATTTGAAGGCAAAAAATCAAACACAGCAATCAACTTGTATATGCGAGAAAGAAATATAGCTAAAAGAAAAGAATAGAACGCATGAAAACGAAGAAACAGCGGCGGATATAGCAGATTAGTTTACGTAGCGTTTGACGGAAAACAAAAAGTAGAAACGTAGAGGAATGAGTCTACTTTCATGTGGACGAGACGGATCCAAATTTGATCCTAAAACGACGGAGAACGAATTGAAAAACGAAGGTATCGATTATAAACTATAAACTAAAAAAACTCCAACGCGGTAAAACGGCGGCGGCTATAACGGAATGAATAACGTATCGTTTTACGAAAATGAAGCTCGGACTCGAAGACGGTTGAGTCCACTATCGCTGAGATAACGGATCTCCAAACGACGCTAAAACGAATGAGAACGAGCTTAGGAACGAAGGTATCGATTTATAAGCAAACTAAAAAATATGAATGATAGTTTCTTACCAATTTCACAAGAACTTTGAGGATGATATGGACGATGATCTCCAGAGGTTTTAAGCTATTAATGATGGCTAGGGTTAGAAGGAATTGAGTGGAAGACAAATTAGGTTTTAGAACGTGAAATAAATAAGGAAAACAAACGTAACAGTGGTTGCGCTGCTACTATAACCAACTTCACTTTTTGCTTCTGTTTCAAAAATGGGCTTTTACGTGGGAATGAATGAATAAGTGCATGCATGGCTAATATGTTCACTTTCTTCCTTTTCTTTTTCCTTTTTCCTTTTAAAAAAAATATTAATAACACAAACCAAACACGAATCGAAACATGATCGAATCAACGAACGACTCAAATAAAATTAAAATTAAAATACAAATAATAAAGAGAACAATACGAGGTATTACACGTCTGGATTTATTTCGTAAAGTTTTAAACATTTCGATTGATTTCGTAACATTTGTAAATGTTTGGCTTAAATAGCAAAAAAAGTGAAACGTTACGATTTGTTTCGTAACACTTTAAACGTTTGGATTGGTTTCGTAACGTATTAAACGTTTGGCCTAAACCGCTAAAAAGGGAAAACGTTTGGATTTATTTTGTAACGTTTGTAAACGTCTGGCTTAAATTGCTAAAAAGGTGAAACATTTGGATTTGTTTCGTAATATTTTAAACATTTGGATTTGTTTCGTAACATTTTAAATTTTTTGATAGATTTTGTAACGTTTTAAACTTTTGACTTAAATCGTTAAAAAGGTGAAATGTTTGGATTTGTTTCGTAACACTTTTGGCTTTGTTAAAAAAGGTGAAACGTTTGGATAGATCACTAAAAAGGTGAAAAGGTGAAACGTCTGGTTAAATCGCTAAAAAGGTGAAACGTTTGGATTTGTTTCATAACGTTTTAAACGTTTGGTTTTGTTTCGTAACGTTTTGGGTTTCGTAACGTTTGGATTTGTTTTGTAATGTATGTAAATGTTTGGCTTAAATCGCTAAAAAGGTGAAACGTTTGGTTTTTTTCGTGACGTTTTAAACGTTTGGCTTAGTTTCGTAACGTTTGTAAACGTTTGGCTTCAATTGCTAAAAATGTGAAACATTTGGATTTGTTTCGTAATTTTTTAAACGTTTAGATTGGTTTCAAAACGTTTTAAACGTTTGGCTTAAATAGCTAAAAGGTGAAACGTTAGGATTTTTTTTGTATCGTTTTTAACGTTTGCATTGGTTTCGTAACGTTTTAAACGTTTGGCTTAAATCTCTAAAAATGGTTTTGTTTTGTAACGTTTGTAAACATTTGGCTTAAATCGCTAAAAAGGTGGAACGTTTAATTTTTTTTTGTGACGTTTGTAAATGTTACGAAGCAAATTAAGCCAAAGGTTTGGCTTAAACGCTATAAGGTGAAACGTTTGGATTTGTTTCGTAACGTTTGTTTGGCTTAAATCGCTAAAAATGTGAAATGTTTGGATTTGTTTTGTTACGTTTGTAAACGTTTTTCTTAAATCCCAACAAATGTGAAACATTTGGATTTGTTTCGTAACGTTTGTAAACGTTTGGATTGGTTTTGTAACGTTTTAAATGCTTGTATACGTTTGGAACGTTTAAACGTTACGGAAAAATCTAAATGTTTCACCTTTTTAGCAATTTAAGCCAAACGTTTACAAAAGTTACAAAACCAATCCAAACGTTTAAAACATTACGAAACAAATCCAAACGTTTCCCCTTTTTAGCGATTTAAGCCAAACGTTTACAAACATTACAAAACAAATCCAAACGTTTCACCTTTTTAGCCATTTAAGCCAAACGTTTAAAACGTTATGAAACAAATCCAAACGTTTCACCTTTTTAGCTATTTAAGGCAAACGTTTAAACGTTACGAAACCAATCCAAACGTTTAAAACTTTATGAAACCAATCCAAACGTTTAAAACGTTATGAAACCAATCCAAACGTTTAAAACGTTATGAAACAAATTAAAACATTTGACATTTATAGCGATTTAAGCCAAACGTTTACAAAAGTTACAAAACAAATCGAAACGTTTCACCTTTTTAGCGATTTAATCCAAACGTTTAAAGCGTTACAAAACAAATCCAAATGTTTAAAACGTTTCGAAACCAATCCAAACGTTTAAAACATTACGAAACAAATCCAAACATTTACAAATGTTATGAAACCAATCCAAACGTTTACAAATGTTACGAAACATAACGTTTAAGCCAAACGTTTAAAACTTTTTAGCGATTTAAGCCAAAGGTTTACAAACATTACGAAATAAAACTAAACGTTACGAAACAAATCCAAGCGTTTCACCTTTTTAGCAATTTAAGCCAGACATTTAAAACGTTACGAAACCAATCCAAAAGTTTACAAACGTTACGATACAAATTCAGACATCTCACCTTTTTTACCATTTAAGAAAACATTACAAACGTTACAAAATAAATCCAAAGGTTTATAAATGTTACAAAACAAAACTAAACGTTACACCTTTTAAGCCAAACATTTATAAATGTTATGAAACAAATCCAAACGTTTAAAACGTTAGAAATCAATCCTAGCGTTTAAACGCTACGAAACACATCCAAACATTTAAAACATTATGAAACAAATCCAAAAGTTTAAAACATTATGAAACAAATCCAAACGTTTCACCCTTTTAGCTATTTAAGCCAAACCTTTACAAAGAAACGAATCCAAACGTATAAATTTTAACAAACAAATCCAAGCATTTCACCTTTTTAGCAATTTAAGCCAAACATTTTCAAACGGTACAAAACAAATCCAAACGTTTCAAATGTTAAAAAAACAATTTGTAACGTTTCACCTTTTCAGCAATTTAAGCCAAACGTTTAAAATGTTACGAAAGAAATCAACGTTTAAAACATAAAGAAACCAATCCAAACGTTTGTAAAGGATACGAAACAAATCCAAACGTTTCACCTTTTAGCGATTTAAGCCAAAGGTTTACAAACGCTACGAAAAAAAGCCACATGTTTCCCCTTTTTAGCAATTTAAACCAAATGTTTACAAACGTTACGAAAGGAATCCAAATGTTTAAAATGTTAAAAAAAAAATCCTAACATTTCACCTTTTTAGCGATTTAAGCCAAATGTTTAAAACGTTACGAAACAAATCAACGTTTAAAACGTTACGAAACCAATCCAAACGTTTCAAACGTTACGAAACAAAACTAGACGTTTCACCTTTTTAGCACTTTAAGCCAAACGTTTACAAACGTTACGAAACATTTTATTTTGTTTCGTAACTTTTAAACGTTTGGATTTGTTTCGTAACGTTATTTGTGTTTAGCTTAAATCGCTACGTTTTAAACGTTTGGAGTAGTTTCGTAACGTTTTAAATGTTGGGACTAAATCGCTAAAGAGGTGAAACATTTGGATGTGTTTCGTAACATTTCTAAACGGCGATTTAAGCAAAACGTTTACAAACATTACGAAACAAATCCAACCGTTTCACCTTTTTAGCAATTTAAGCCAAACGTTTACAAACGTTGCGAAACAAATCCTAACGTTTAAAATGTTAAAAAACAAATACAAACTATTCACATTGTTAGCGATTTAAGCCAAACATTTAAAACGTTACGAAACAAATCAAACGTTTCACCTTTTTAGCAATTTAAGACAAACGTTGAAAATATTACGAAACAAAACCAAACGTTTTACCTTTTTAGCGAAATAACCCAAACGTATACAAATGTTAAGAAACGAAACAAAACGTTTCACCTATTTAGCGATTTAAGCCAAACGTTTACAAATGTTACGAAACAAATCCAAACGTTTAAAACGTTACGAAACCAATCCGAACGTTTAGAACATTACGAAACAAACCTAAACGTGTCACCTTTTTAGCGATTTAAGCCAAACATTTAAAACGTTACGAAACCAATCCAAACATTTAAAACATTATGAAATAAATCCAAACGTTTCACGTTTCACCTTTTTAGCGATATAAGCCAAACTTTTACAAACATTACGAAACAAATTTAAACGTTTCACCATTTTAGCGATTTAAGACAAAAGTTTAAAATGTTACAAAGCCAATCCAAACGTTTAAAACGTTACGAAACAAAACACAACGTTTCACATTTTTAGCGATTTAAGTCAAACGTTTATAACGTTACAAAACCAATCCAAACTTTAAAACATTACGAATCAAATGAAAACGTTTCAAATATTTAGCGAGTTAAGCCAAACGTTTACAAACGTTACGAAACAAATCCAAACGTTTCATCTTTTTAGTAATTTAAGCTAAACGTTTACAAACGTTACGAAACAAATCCAAGCGTTTCACCTTTTTAGCAATTTAAGCCAAACGTTTACAAATGTTACGAAATAAATCCAAACGTTTCACCTTTTTAGCGATTTAAGCCAAAAGTTTATTACGTTACAAAGCCAATACAAACGTTTAAAATGTTACGAAACAAATCCAAACGTTTTACCTTTTTAGCGATTTAAGCTAAACGTTACGAAACAAATCCAAACGTTTCACATTCTTAGCGATTAAAGCCAAACGTTTGAAATGTTACGAAACCAATCCAAACTTTTACAAACATTACGAAACAAATCCAAACGTTTCACTTTTTAGCGATTTAAGGTAAACGTTTACAAACTTTACGAAACAAATCCAAATGTTTCACATTGTTAGCGATTTAAGCCAAACGTTTACAAACGTTACGAAACAAATCCAAACATTTCCCCCTTTTAACGATTTAAGCCAAACGTTTACAAACGTTACGAAAGAAATCAAAACGTTTCCCCTTTTTAGCGATTTAAGCCAAACATTTAAAACGTTGCGAAACCAATCCAAACGTTTAAAACGTTACGAAAAAAATCCTAACGTTTTACCTTTTTAGCGTTTTAATCCAAACGTTTAAAATGTTATGATACAAATCCTAACGTTTAAAATGTTACGAAACAAATTCAAACGTTTAAAACGTTACGATGCAGATCCAAACATTTCACCTTTTTAGCAATTTAAGCCAAATGTATTTGTTTCGTAACATTTTAACCGTTTGGATTTATTTCATAACGTCTAAAACAATTGGATTTATTTTCCAAACGTTTACAAACTTTACGAAACAAAACCAAATGTTTTACCTTTTTAGCAGTTTAAGCCAAAAGTTTAAAACATTACAAAACAAATCCAAACATTTAAAACTTTACGATAGAAATCCTAATGTTTCACCTTTTTAGCGATTTATGCCAAACGTTTAGAAACATTACGAAATAAAACCAAACGTTTCACCATTTTAGCGTTTCACCTTTTTAGCGATTTAAGCCAAATGTTTAAAACGTTACAAATGTTACAAAATAAATCCAAACGTTTCACCTTTTTAGTGATTCAAGACAAACGCTTAAAACGTTACAAAACAAATCCAAATGTTTAAAATATTACGAAACAAAACCAAACTTTTCAACTTTTTAGCGATTTAAGCCAAACATTTCAAAAGTTACGAAACCAATCCAAATGTTTCACCTTTGTAGTGATTTGAGCCAAACGTTTACAAACGTTACGAAATAAATCCAAACGTTTCTTATTTTTAACGATTTAAGCAATACATTTACAAACGTTACAAAAGAAATCCAAACGTTTCACATTTTTAGCGAGTTAAGCTAAAATATTTACAAACGTTACGAAAAAAATCTAAATGTTTCACCTTTATAGCTATTTAAGCCAAAAGTTTAAAACCTTAAAAAACTAATTCAAACATTTAAAACGTTACGAAACAAATCCAAACGTTTAAAACGTTACGAAATAAATCCAAATGTTTCACCTTTTTAGCGATTTAAACTAAACGTTACAAAACAAATCCAACCATTTCACCTTTTTAGCGATTTAAGCGAAACTTTTAAAACGTTAGAAAACAAATCTAAACGTTTCATATTTTTAGCGATTTAAGCCAAACGTTAACAAACGTTACGAACAAATCCGAACGTTTCCCCTTTTTAGCGATTTAAGCCAAACGCTTCAAACGTTACAAAACCAATCCAAATATTTATAACGTTACAAAAAAATCCAAACGTTACACCTTTTTAGTGATGTAAGCCAAACGTTTACAAACATTACGAAAAAAATCGAAACGTTTCCCCTTTTTAGTAATTTAAGTAAAACGTTTACAAACGTTTGGATTTGTTTGTAACGTTTGGCTTAAAAATGTAAAACGTTTGGATTTGTCGTAACGTTTGTAAACGTTTGGTTTAAATCACAAAAAAGGGGAAACATTTGGTTTTGTTTCGTAACGTTTGTAAACATTTGGCTTAAATTGCACAAACGGGGAAACGTTTCATAACGTTTGTAAACGCTTGGCTTAAATTGCAAAAAATGTGAAATGTTTGGATTTGTTTTATTTCGTTTTAAATGTTTGGCTTAAATCGCTAAAAAAGTGAAACATTTGGATTTGTTTCGTAATGTTTTAAACGTTTGGATTGGTTTCATAACGTTTTAAATGTTTGGCTTAAATTGCTAAAAAGGTGAAACGTTTGGATTTTTTTCGTAACGTCTTAAACGTTTGGATTTGTTTTATAAAGTCTTAAATGTTTGGCTTAAATCGTTAAAAATGTAAAACGTTAGGATTTTTTTGGTAACGTTTGTAAACGTTTGGCTTAAATCGCTAAAAAGGTGAAACGTTTGGATTTGTTTCATAACGTTTTCAATGTTGGCTAGAATCGCTATAAAGGTGAATCGTTAGGATTTTTTTCGTAACGTTTTAAATGTTTGGCTTAAATCGCTAAAAAGGGGAAATGTTTGGATTTATTTCATAACGTTTTAAACGTTTGGATTGGTTTTGTAAAGTTTTAAACGTTTGGCTTAAATTGCTAAAAAGGTCAAACGTTTGGATTTTTTTTGTAACGTTCGAAACGTTTGGATTTGTTTCGTAACGTTTGTAAACGTTTCACTTAAATTGCTTTTTAAAAAGGTGAAACGTTTGGATTTGTTTCGTAACGTTTGTAAACGTTTCACTTAAATTGCTTTTTAAAAAGGTGAAACGTTTGGATTTGTTTCGTAAAATTTGTTAACGTTTGGCTTAAATCGATAAAAAGGTGAAACGTTTGGATTTGTTTTGTAACATTTGTAAACGTTTGGTTTAAACCAATAAAAAAGTGAAACGTTTGGATTTTCTTCATAACGTTTGTAAACGTTTTGTTTAAATCGCTAAAAATGTGAAATTTTTGGCTTTGCTTCATAATGTTTGGATTTGCTTCATAACGTTTGGATTTGTTTCGTATCTTTTGTAAACGTTTGGCCTAAATTGCTAAAAAGGTGAAACGTTTGGTTTTGTTTCGTAACATTTGTAATCGTTTGGCTTAAATCGCTAAAAAGGTGAAACATTTGGTTTTGTTTTGTATGTTTGTAAACGTTTGGCTTAAATCGCTAAAAATGTAAAACGTTTGGTTTTGTTTCGTAACGTTTTAAATTTTTGTATTAAATTGCTAAAAAGCTGAAACGTTTGGATTTGTTTCGTAACATTTGTAAATGTTTGGCTTAAATCGCTAAAAAGGGGAAACATTTGGATTTGTTTCGTAACGTTTCTAAACGTTTAGCTTAAATCGCTAAAAAGGTGAAAGGTTTGGATTTGTTTCATAACTTTTGTAAACGTTTGGCTTAAATTGTTAAAAAGGAGAAACGTTTGGATTGGTTTCGTAACGTTTGTAAATGTTTGGATTCGTTTCGTAACGTTTTAAACGTTAGGTTTAAATTGCTAAAAAGGTGAAACGTTTGGTTTTGTTATGTAAGATTTGTATTGGTTTCAGAAAGTTTTAAACATTTGGCTTAAATCGCTAAAAAGGTGAAACGTTAAGATTTGTTTAGTAACATTTTAATTTTTTTTATTGGTTTTGTAACGTTTTAAACGTTTGTCTTAAATCGTTAAAAAGGTGAAACCTTAGGATTTTCTTCGTAACGTTTGTAAACGTTTGTCTTAAATCACTAAAAAGGTGAAACGTTTGGATTTATTTCGTAAAGTTTATAAATGTTTGGCTGAAATTGCTAAAAAGGTGAAACGTATGGATTGGTTTCGTAATGTTTGTAAACGTTTGGCTTTATTTCTTAACGTTTAAAACGTTTGGCTTTAATCGCAACTTTTTAAACATTTGGATTAGTTTCGTAACATTTTAAACGTTTTGATCGGTTTTGTAACGTTTTAAACTTTTGTCTTAAATCACTAAAAACGTGAAACGTTTGGATTTGTTTCGTAACATTTGTAAACGTTTGGCTTAAATCGCTAAAAAGATGAATCGTTTGGATTTGTTTCGTAACATTTGTAAACGTTTGGCTTATATCGCTAAAAATATTAAACGTTTGGATTTGTTTCGTAACAATTATAAACTTTTTGCTTAAATTGATAAAAAGTTGAAACGTTTGGTTTTGTTTCGTAACGTTTGTAAATGTTTGGATTTTTTTGTAACGTTTTAAACATTTGGATTGGTTTTGCTAAAAAGGTGAAACGTTTGGATTTATTTCGTAACATTTTAATCGTTTGGCTTAAATCGCCAAAAAGGTGAAACGTTTGGTTTTGTTTCGTAACGTTTTACATTTTTAGCGATTTAAGCTAACTAGTGGGAATTTCGATTTTTCGATTCTCGCTAGAAAGCTCCTATTCGACCCTTAATGGTTTCTATATGTTCCTACACACTAATAAACATGATTAGCCTCTTAAAATTGATTGTCAAACTCAATTTTAGGGTTCAAATGGGACTTGGTCCAACAATCTCCCCCTTTTTGATTTTGACAATCAATTTACTCAAATGGCTAAGTTTGTGGGAGTTCAAAAGAACTTTGGCTCCCCCTCACTTTATGCACTCAAAATTTAAATGAATTTGAGACAAGCATAAAATAAATGCGATTTTTAAAACTTAGTCATTTTCGTAAAATTTGCAATTTAGAGAGATATGAAAAAATATGCAAGTATCTCTCCCCTTTTGTCAAAAACAAAAAGAGTAAAAACCTAGAGATCATAGGAACTTAATTGCGGAATTAAAAAATAGAAACATTAAGTGCGATAGATAAAAAGTTCAATACATAACAAAATAAGCACAAAACACAATTTTATTCAATTGACAAGACAAGACAAGGGCTAGGAATAATAAAAACACATAAGTAATGCAATCCAAATAATGGTAGGAATTACAAGGCATTTTTGACAAAATGAAAAATGCAAGAAAAATAAAGCATAAAACAAATAAAAGAGAATGCATGAAATGAATGAGATGCAAATGGTCAATCCTCTTCATCAATGTCATCAAAATCTTCTTCCTCAAGGACCGGAGTATGAACCGGAGAAGGCGGGAATTGAGCATCGAAGCGGTTCCGCAAATTGCCAAAATCGGACCGTAAACCACTAAACTCCGTTTCCATTCTTCCAAAGCGACTCTCCAAATTGTTGAAACGAGAATCCACATTCTTTTCCATCAAATTCATACGTCCAAACATCCGCTCATTTTGACTATAAATGAGTGAGAGTATCTCATTCGTACTTGCACCTTGAGGAGGTAGCCAAGTAGGATCCATAGCCGGGGCCGGAATTTCCGCACCTTGAAAGCCCATTTGAGCCTCTTCCTCTACTTGTGCCGCAAACTCCTCCGGATGAGCCGGTTCCCCCAATTGCCGTTGTCGCTTTCTTGCAAGCCTTCGCACTTCTTGTCCAATAACCCTATCTCCAAAAAGGTAGTGGTAATGATCACCAACAACATTAAAAGGCCTCACTCGATTAACAAAGTAATCAAGATCGAGAACGGACTTATTCCATCCAATAACAACGCCATGATTTTGACGTAGAGCTGAAGTGTAGGCTTTGGCCTTCTTGACCATTGCCGTGACGAAGGAGCCGACCCGAAGTGTGCCTCTCTTCCTTCCAAGTGCATGAAGATGTTCCATAAAATACCTAGCGCAAGAAAAGCGCTCTTCTTTGACCGCACACCACATAAAAAATAGGTCTTTGATGGGGACCTTCTCATTGCCTTCATGTCTTCCATTGATCGAATAAGTGATGATTCGATGGAAAACGAACAAAGGGAGAGTGGCAATAGACTTGGCAATTGCGGTGCGAGATTCGTGCCTCACGTCGGTGTTAACTTCCGCCTAAAAATCATGAATGGTGAACTCCTCAACACGAAGATAGTGTGTAGCAAAACCATCTTCAAACCCGAAGCACTCATCGATCTCCCTTGGTGTAAGCCTGTAGGTCTTTCCTTGAACTTGAAATGTCACTCCATAGAACCCGGACCGATGATTTTCATTTGTGATCAAGTGAAGCGAAGCAATCACTACCTTTGTCAAATCCTCAATGGTTTCTTCTCTATTTTCAAGAACAAATTTTCTCCATCCCAAGGCATCAATGTAGGCTTCAACTTGAGCCCTTAATCCGTCAAAAGCCATATCCACAAGAGAAGGAAAACGAGTGCCTTCGATTTCCGCTTGTTCCATGTTACCCCTTCGAATGGCCAATTCCTCCATTTCCAATGTAGGAAGTTGAGTAGAAGCTTGAGCCGAAGCCTTTCCCTTCGATTTAGAAGAAACCTTGGGTGCCATGATGTATGAATGAATGAAATGAGGATGACAAATGCAAGAGATTTTGAAATTTTGAGGGGTTAAATGACTATTTTGCAAAAAATATATTAGAAAGGTTTGAGAGGTTTTGTAAAGAAGAAATGCTCTCAAAGGGAGTATTTATAGGGCTTAAGGAGTCCTAAAAACGGTAGCCGTTTTGACAGGTATCAAAACTGGCAGATTTTTGAAAAATCTGCATGAATCGCGCCCGAGATACATCAAACTAGCCGTTATATTCAAACGTTCGGATGTATCACGCCCGCGAGAACTATATCTCGCCCGAGATTCATGCAGAAAAAAAAATCATACTTTCTGTCTGTATATCACGCCCGAGTTATGAAGATCGCGGCCTAGATACTAGCAGAGGAAATTTTTTTTATTTCAGTTTGAAGATCTCGCCCGCGACATGTAGATAGCGGCCGAGATTCATTGAAATCATGATTTTTAACAATTTTCGAAAAGTTTGCACAATGCCAAGCCTTGATTCCAACACATATGGATAATTTATTATGGACAAACATCAAAATCATGTAACCATCATACAAAAGAGATTAACATGTATATTGGTCCAATCAATTAAAAGAAAGCGCATAGTTAATTAAGAATAATTTGAATCAAATAAGGCAATAAGCACATTAGTTCAAAGTACTCACATCAAGCATACCAAGCTCTCGAATGATAAAATGCATACGATCCTCATTTAGAGGCTTGGTAAAAATATCTGTAAATTGATTAGTAGTATCGATGAATTCGATTACTACATCACCTTTATGCACATGATCACGAATAAAATGATGTCGGATATCTATGTGTTTACTTCTAGAATGTTGAATTGGGTTCTTTGATAGGTTTATTGCACTAGTGTTGTCACATTTGATGGGAATGTGATCAAGTGCAATACCATAATCAAGAAGTTGTTGCTTAATCCATCGGATTTGAGCTCAACAACAACCGGCCGCTACATATTCGGCCTCCGCGGTTGACAAAGCTACGGACACTTGTTTCTTACTACTCCAAGAGTTCAAACTTTGACCTAGAAATTGGCAAGTCCCGGAGGTACTTTTACGATCAATAAGACAACCCGCATAGTCGGCATCGGAGTAGCCAAGTAACCTAGGGTCCACATTTCTAGGGTAATAGATTCCAAGGTGTAAAGTGCCATGCAAGTATTTCAAAATACGTTTAACGGCATGCAAGTGGGATTCCTTAGGACAAGCTTGAACACGAACACATAAGCACACACTAAACATAATGTCGGGTCTACTAGCGGTAAGATAAAGGAGGGATCCTATGATACCTCGATACATTGTAATATAAATGCATTTACCCGATTCGTCTTTGTCCAATTTAGTTGTGGTACTCACTGGTGTTTTGCTACTAGAGGAGGTCTCCATGCCAAACTTTTTGAGCATCTCCTTTGTGTACTTGGATTGATTGATGAAGATTTCATCCTTATCTTGTTTGATTTGAAGTCCAAGGAAGAACTTGAGCTATCCCATGTTGCTCATTTCAAACTCCCTAGTCATACACTTAGAAAAATCTCTACATAGAGACTCATTAGTAGCACAAAAGATGATATCATCAACATAAATTTTCACAAAGAGAATATCATGCTTATGAGTCTTTGTAAAAAGAGTAGTATCAACCTAGCCTTTGGAAAAACCATTTGCAATCAAAAAGCTACTCAACCTATCGTACCAAGCTCTAGGAGCTTGTTTTAAACCATAAAGAGCTTTGTTGAGTTTAAAAACATAGTTAGGATGTTGAAAGTCTTCAAAACCGGGAGGTTGTTTAACATAAACTTCCTCCTCAATAAAACTATTTAAAAAAGCACTTTTCACATCCATTTGAAAAAGTTTGAAATTCATGCATGATGCATAAGCTAATAACATACGAATTGCTTCTAATCTAGCAACCGGAGCAAATGTCTCCTCATAATCAATGCCTTCCTCTTGGTTATAGCCTTGGGCAACCAATCGGGCCTTGTTCCGAGTTATCACTCCACTTTCGTCCAACTTGTTCCGGAAAACCCATTTTGTCCCAATAATGGTATGACCATTAGGACGGGGGACTAGCTCCCAAACTTTATTCCTCACGAATTCATTGAGTTCCTCTTGCATAGCAATCACCCAATGTTCGTCAACTAAAGCTTCACTAACTTTAGTGGGCTCTAGTTGTGAAAGGAAAGCAAAATTAGCTATAGTGCGGAAATGAGAGCGAGTACTAACACCTTTAGAGGTATCACCAATAATCAACTCTTGAGGATGGCTTTTATTAAAAGCCCACCCCTTTGGGAGATCATAGTTCACCCCTTGGTGTTCAGCCGGAGGAGTTGATTCGGCTTCCACCTTGTTACCACCTTGAGTTGGTTGAGGGGCTTCCACTTTTCCTAAGGTATTGACTTGATTTTCAACAAGTGTTAGATCCTCAAATGTACCTACAAAATCATTAACAAACGAGTCCTTTTCCGGAAAGTCCTTGGAGGACTCATCAAAAACCACACGCATAGACTCCTCAACAACTAAAGTACGCTTGTTAAACACTTTATAAGACTTGCTAGTAGAGGCATAACCCATAAACACGCCTTCATCGGTTTTGGAGTCAAATTTTCCAAGGTCATCCTTGGTGTTTAATATGAAGCACTTGCATCCAAATACTCTAAAGTAAGAAATCATGGGCTTTCTTCCTATCCATAACTCATAAGAAGTTTTATTCAAAATGGGCCTTATAAAGACTCGGTTTGCAACACAGCAAGCGGTGCTAACGGCCTCCGCCCACAAGTATTGAGGTAAATCATACTCATGAAACATAGAGCGGGCCATTTCCACCAAAATGCGGTTTTTCCTTTCAACAACCCCATTTTGTTGAGGTGTTCTAGGAGAAGAAATATTATGATAAATACCATTTTCTTCACAAAACACTTTGAAAGACTCATTTTGAAATTTGGTTCCATGATCACTTCTAATACTAGAAATTTGCAAATCTTTTTCTTTTAGAATACGTTTTGCAAGACTAGAAATTTTTTTAAAAGCTTCATTCTTATGAGTTAGGAACATAACCCAAGTGAATCTAGAGTAGTCATCAACAATCACATATGCATAGTGCATGCCACGCAAGCTAGCAAATCTAGTAGGTCCAAACAAGTCCATGTGTAGCAATTGTAATGGTCTTGTAGTTGAAACAACATTTTTAGACTTAAAAGAAGACTTGTGTTGCTTTCCCTTTTGACAAGGTCCACACACTTTGTCTTTGGAAAATTTTAGCTTAGGCAATCCTTTGACTAGTTCATCCTTACTAACCTCATTTAAGAGGTCCAAGCTAGCATGTCCTAGTCTCCGGTGCCATAACCAAGATTCATCGCTAAGTGATAGTAAACACTTGCCATCTTGGTTTTCAAGCGTTTCTAAGTCAATTAGATAGATATTTCCCTTTCGATATCCCTTAAAGACTACTGCATTATTCATTGGTTGAATAACATAGCAAGCTCTAGAGTCAAAAGATACTATATAACCTTTATCACATAATTGACTCACACTTAAAAGATTATGCTTTAGACCATTAACAAGCCACACAATTTCTATACCGGGAGAATTAGAGTTACCTATCTTGCCTATCCCCACAACTTGGCCTTTAGCATCATCTCCAAAAGTGACGCTTCCTCCATCTATGCTCTTCAAGTTAGCAAAATTGGAGATTTGGCCCGTCATGTGCCTAGAGCAACCGCTATCAACATACCATAAGGTTTTATGGGAGACGGTCTTCTTTGGCACCTTAGGAGTAGATTCCTCCTCAAATGCCATGAAGCAAAGATTTGCTCTATCTTCTTCTTGACATTCATTATCGGAATCCTCCACTTCATCATCCCAAGTAGCCGCTAGACCCTTCTTTTCTTTGATTGGGAAGGTTCTTTTAGCTCCCACTCTACAATTGGTTTAGTATGACCCGGTTTACCACATCCATAGCAAGTAACATCTCTTCTAGGAGAGGGATTAGAAGACTCATTCTTAGGAGTGAAAGGCTTCTTGAAGTTAGAAGAATCACCTTTTTGCTCATATCTTTGGAATTGGTCTTTCTTTCCTAGCTTCCACTCCATCACTCTCTTTGCCATCAAAACCATATCTTCATCATCTTCATCATCACTCATGTTGAGCTCCTTCTCAACCTTGCTTTCAATTGCCTTAGCTTTCAAAGCAATTCCCTTGTTCTTCTCATCTTGAGCCTTCTTGAGATTATTGATTTCCTTTATGTAAGTCATCTCATGAAGAAGCAAGTTTCCGATGAGCTCATCGGTTCTCAAGTTTTTAATATTACTTGACTCCTCAATAGCAGTTATCTTCGGTTGCCAATCTAGGATATCCAATGAACAAAGAATTTTGCCATTGATCTCACCAAGAGTATAGTGCTTACCGAGTTTCTTGAAATTGGTAGTGATGGAGAGAAGACGGCTGGTAATCTCGGTAATAGTCTCATTAGGCTTGTTCTTGAAACTCTCATATTCACTAATGAGAAGCTCCACCTTCTTGTTTTGAACTTGAATTGTACCTTCATGATAGTTGCCAAGAATCTTCCACATCTCCTTAGCGGTTGTGCAATGTTGAACTCTATATTGTTCCTCCTTGCACAAAGAAGATATGATCACACAAATAGCCTTCCGTTTGAAGCCATTTGCTAGAGTTTTCTCTCTTGTCCATTCATTTCTTGGCCAAGGCACTTCTATACCATCTTGTTCCTTTGTTGGAGCCTTGTAGCCACTTAGCACAATATCCCAAAGATTAACACCATCCATGTCAAGATAGTTTTCCATACGAAACTTCCAATTAGGAAAATCCGTACCATCAAAGAAAGGACGAAGTGTATGAACGAAGTTTTCGGTAGCCATAGATCGATAAGCTCGCAATTAAGTAAGGAAATGAGCAACTCAGCTTTGATACCAATTGAAATCCCTAAATAGCTACCTTAGAGTGGGGTGAATAAGGTTTAGTGGGTAATTAAAATTTAAATGAGAGTTTGAGAAGAGAGAAATTGACACAAGCAATCTAGAGTGGTTCGGATCACCAATCGATCCTACTCCACTACCCAATCAAAGATTGAGATTTTAGAATCTACTAATTGAGATAGTGTTTTAGAGATAAACACAAACTTTACAAAGAGATTTCTAAGAGATAATCTCAAACTCACAATGTGCTTTTCTAAGGCTAAACACAAACCTACAACACTAATGATTGAATCACAAAGATTAATCAATCAACAAAGAGAATGAGCAATCAATAAATGATGCACAATAAATTTAGAGAGAATAAATTGAATGCTTGAGAATGTTTCTTGTTGCTAGAGTGTCTAACCTCATAAATGAGGTAGACAAGGGGTATTTATAACCCCAACAACAAACACTTGAATCTTCTAGAAGAAAACTCAAGTTTGGGCTGAAAAACAGTCATATTCATCGCGCCCGTGATTCATATGTCGGGCCCACGATACACTTGAAGAACAAAGGTGTTTGGATTAGCTAGTATATCGCGCCCGTGATTTGGTTTGTCGCGCCCGAGATCAATGGATCTCACCCGTGATGCTTGAGGCATCTCGGGCGCGAAAACCTACTGTAACTAGTGGGAATTCCGATTTTCCGATTCTCGTTAGAAAGCTCTGATTCGACCCGGGATGGTTTCTATATGTTCCTACACACTAATAAACATGATTAGCCTCTTAAAATTGATTGTCAAACTCAAAATTAGGGTTCAAATGGGACTTGGTCCAACACAAAGTAAATCCGATCCTTAAATAAAACCAAGTTTAAAATAAGAACTCATTCCCAAACTTAAAAATGCCAAAATCATGATAAGCAATTAAGCCAAATAACTTGCCAACACTTGGCAAGTAACACCCAAAGTACATACACTTAAATACACCGCTTAAATGGAATGAAAAGATTTAACGCCTTTCAAGTTTCATCTTGAACCTAAAATAGCTTAGCCAAAACAATACAAACAATATAACACATTACATGCCTTTAACCAAATTAAGCCAAAGCACTCAAATAATCAAACATGGCAATTTTGCCGAAAATTGCCTAAACCAGCCAAACGATTCAAAACCAACAATCGATGAACCAAAGTATGTTATTACTGATTTAATACCTTTAAAACATCACTTAGAATATATTATATCAGTAGATATATCATTTTAAAACCATTTTGCAATCATAGCGTTTAACTTTCATAAAATTGTCAATTTCGCAAATCGTAGAGATTTTTTACAAAATAGATCAAACCCAATTCTCACTTCTAGATCTTAAGTCATTATATCATTAGCCATTGTAGCACAACACATAATATCCCAAATAACTCAGATTCAACACTTTAACAAATCGCTAAACGAATCAATTTCATACAAACCTAAAATTAGCCAATTTGTTGTTTAAATCATGCAAATCCAATTCCAATCATAATAGATCATATTAAAATCATATTAAAATCCATTTGAAACATATTATTCAAATCATAAATCTCAGACCATTAAACAATAAGTTCCAAACTCCAAAACACCCTAAATCATGCCATTCTACTCAAAACACATGACAACGATTCACCAATACATAAGAGATTGAAATCATTACCTTAGAATGAATAATAACAAGATTAAATAAGTATTAAACCCTAGGGAAGGGTCTGGACAAGAAGCAACAAGAGTCGCAATCACACCAACGAAGAACACCACAAGCAAATCGCGTAGAAATTGCAAAACAAACATATAATCACCAATCAATTGTTAAAAACCACCAAGGATCATAAAGGAATGATATAAATAGGGTTTATCTGAGTGTAGGGTCGCATTAGGTCTGATAGGGTGAAAAAGGGCTGAAAGAATCGAGTTAAGGAGCTATTTAGAGCAAAACAGCGAACCCTACAGTGCCGCGTCACGCCCGAGATGTCTCAATCGCGCTCGTGATGGTGTATCACGACCGTGATGCTCCTGTCACGCCCGTGATACACCCCCTGTTTCCAAAAATATTGATTTTCTGGGCCTTAAGCCCAAGGTCGATCCACACGGCCCAAACCGCACTCAAAACAAGCTCAAACATCGAAATAACTATTGTACAACCCAAACCAAAGTTCAAAGGAACTAAACCACCAAACATCAACCCAAAACACATTGAAAAACTCATCGTAACAAGCCGGAAAAATACAGGGTGTTACATTCTCCCCAACTTAAAAACAAAATCGTCCTCGATTTTAACACAACACAAACAAAGCACAAAACACGATATACGCGCACAAGGTAACCAAAGTAAAACATATCACACAAATCCAAAGTACTAAAATAGCATCGAATATTTGAAGCAATGCGAAACCCAACGTACCTCAAGAAAAGAAAGATAACAATTCCACATAATGGACTCCGTCCCCTAAGTATACTCCCCAACTATATAACCAATTTAAAACTGAAACCATAGGCATACTTCCACTCATCAACCTACGCACTTGCATAACCACAACTCGACAAGTTGTTCCTCGAATGATAACTCAAATCACTACCTACATAGAACAACAACCCAAATTTTCACACCACGTATAAGCAAAATTATAAATTCGACAGTTCAATACTCCAACTATTACTTGATTAAACAAAATATAAACCTTCAAGATTATTCAACTATAAATATTAAACATTCTCACAAGGAAGGTTACTAAACTGATTCGAGTTCAAACAGCTATCAAGACAACCTTGACAAGGTGCAAGGACAAGCCCGAAACTCAAATCGCAATTCTTACAATACCAAAATCTAACACTTTAAATGAAAACCTCAAAATCCCCATTAATAACATCATGCAATACTCGTCACCTACTTAACATCTCTACACCTATTATCCCATATCAAAGATATAAATAAACTCGTTATATCAAACGAACAGTCTAGTCCAAAATTAACTAGATAAGTTTCCCGCCAATATAAATCAGCCAACTTTAACGCATCATGAAAATTGAGTTGTACACACGACAAGGACTAAACTCGACAACACCATCAACCTTAACGAATCAATAAAAACGTACACACCTACCGACAATCCAAAGAATATATCACTTGAATCTATGATGACGAAATCTCCAAGTTACATATAAACCGACTCATTCAGAAAGATTCTTCCACTCATACCAAGAAAGCATACAGCCCGAAGTTACCTAAGTAATTAAATACAACCAAACAACCAAACAAAACGATATCAAATTTTCAATAACAAAAATTCACAACCAACAGTATCGATCAACCAACCTTTATTGTCGAAACCTACTCATCACAATTCTCGAATTAGCTAACTCATAAATCCGAGCCAAACTGAAATTCTCAAAATTGTTTCACCAAATATTACAGTAACCTTGCTAACAAGAGTTCACCTAAATGACATTCACCAGTAATCGGATCATTGGTTATGCTCAAAACCAAACTTATAGGGAAATAATTCAGATCACAAAACATTACAACTTCCCACTTCTCTTTTAAAGACTTTAATATCTTATAACTCCTTTTATATTTAAAACCAAAATACTTTTACTGTTTGAAAAACCTTCAATTTTGTAACACATTATTTTTTTTAAAAACATACCAATTTTGAATTTCGCAATTATACCTTACTTTTAAGTAAGTTTGCAAATATATAAAATAGTTCCAACTAATAAAATTATTATTCTCTTTAGTTCAAACTTGATAAATTTTTATCCTTTGTCAAAATGGGAAAATAAATTTATATTGAAAATATCCTCGCTCGCATAATATTCTATTTGAGTATACCAAAATGTTTAAACAAAATCGAACATGTAAAAACCTAACTTTTTTTAAAATCACAATATATACACACACGCGGAGCATAACCAAATCCCCTAATCCAACAACTCTCAAATCATAACTTGGAAGTTAGCACGTAAGCCTTCCAATCTAAGCTCAAAATCCTATCATACATATTACAACAATAACTCGAGTGCAACCTTATATCCAATACTACTTCTTACGAAACACAAAATTATGACACTACAGACCAATCAATCATAACGTAATCGTCCTCAATTCAGCATCATCATCACAGAGTATTGTCTAACTACATTTCGGTAAAATTTCAAACCATTTGAAATTCATCAACTTTATAAATACATTTATCCCAAGATGACTCGCGAGTTCGTTTCAAAACATTTTTCTCGAAATACTTAATTGCCAAAAATTCATTGTGCGCCAGGGTGATGACAGCTCTCATCCCCAAAGAGTTGCATCCAACTCTAACCATTTTAATGCACGTGATGCATGTACTATTATGCATGTATCAATTTTTTTTATTTCTCTTTTACTTAGTGAACATACTCAGTGCTAAATGCAATTTTCTATTCGTGACATACAAAAATGCATGTTCATGATATGTCTGGGTACAATTACGTGATAAAAACATTTCAAATACGTTTAACAAATTAACGTTTGAAATCAATTTCCTGATAAAACATTTGCTAGACATTACCCTCTGTGAGATGTCCACTCGATAGCCTCAAAATATTTCTCAAACTCCATACTTGCAATCCACCAAATGATATGATACTAACATAACAATTTAAACCGATAACTACTATAAAATCTCTTATGCGATAATAAACTCCCACTAAGCTTAAACATAACTCAAACAAAAACAATACATCACATATGTTTCTACAAAACAACCCACCAGTTCGCGCATCGCATCATCCAATCTTGATGAAAAACACTAATGTATTAATACATCGATCTATCTCTTCGAATAAGAATTTCCAACATCCTTGTTCAGGATAATCTAAAACCACCAAGGAAACACTTTCTTTATCTTACTCATCTCAAAACCCTAAAACCTCGATCCACAAAACAACACACTAAACCCAACGTAACTTGAAATAAAAATTAAAGCAATATAGAGTTTAAACGAAGGTTCTACTCATAAAATAAAATCATACAACAAGGTAAGCCAACCATGACCGCGCGAAATAATACATCTCACGTGCTACTCCGCACAAAGAGGCAAAGAAAAACAATTAATATAATTCAACCCAAACGTGCGAGTTATGCAACACAATTATTACCAAGAGATTACGAATTCTACAATTCATAAACTATCCAAGCATGCCATACAGCCAATTAACTCAACATACCTAAAAGACAAAATCAAGACATGCTACAACCAGTTTTGAAATTTTGTAATAAAATCAACCTATAATATATCATCTTTCAAAAGTACGTATCAAAATTTATTTTGAAGTTTAAAGTCAACCAGAAGAGTTCCAAATTTTAGTTGAGCCCCACGGTTAAAAACAAAATCAATATCCGAAAATATCTCATCAATTAAATCAATTGCTTTAAAATTTCCAAGTATCACAATCCATAAAACCATCGAGTTAGCCGAGTCATTACAACTACCAAGCTCAACTCCCAAATTTGGGTGACCCAAGTCAATCCCAAAACTACCATTTATAAAACGTATGCAAAATATTTATAAATCCGTAAAAGTCTTTTAATTAAAGAAAAACAATCTCAATCCTTTCAAAATAAGAGCTCAAGAAACCCAAGTATCAAAAATCAACTCAAAAACTTATGTGAGAAAATCTTTAATCTCAAACAATCATTCTGTAAGCACCTAAGCAAGCCAAACATAACTACCAAACATATGATCAAACGACGCTTCAACGTTGACATACCACAACATGGTAAAATAACAGCCAAAATATTAAATTCTCAATACGATGGGAAAATCTCATAAATAATACTATTTTGAAAACAACTATTTGTCAACACCAAGTCAAATGTAAGATTCTGAGATACGAGAAATTTATTTTACTTGAAAAGTAATTAAAATCATATTTTTAAAGTATGATGACCATACGAGTCATCCGGCTCTTATGTCAAAACACAAATCAAATTAAGACATTTTCTCAATGGTAATTATAAAACCAACGTGTGGTCAAACAATCATAAAGCCACAAACCATGCTTAAAGATTCATCACAAAAATCCTTTAAAAACCACATATGGCCAAGCCTAACGTATCGTAGTACGTGCCAACCTATTTAGCACCCAATAACACAGCAAAACCAATCTATGCTCACCAACAAGGTGAAAACAATCCAATTATAATCAAAATCATCCGAGCGTAAAAGCCAACAATTAATCACCCAAAGTAAACATCATATAAGGCACAACAGCCAACTAAGCATCCCTCGAAGTAAACACCATATAAGGCACAATAGCCAACCAAAACGTCACCCAAAGTAAACACCATATAAGGTACAATAGCTAATAAAAATCACTCAAAGTGTATATCATATATGGCACAACAGCCAACAAATCACCCAATGTATAAGTAGTAATCATTCCAAAGTAAAGCATCAGTAACTCATAAGACCGACACTCAACATTCCTATAGATGAAGGTAGAAAGTTTTAAAAACAAATGATGACGTTTCAAAAGACAAGACTTGAATCCTAATTCCGCAGTAGATCCTATGACCCAATAACAACACTTAACATGCCTTAAAGCGATAAACACATAACATGCAAAAATTTGGCCTTAGTTCGAAACTAAAGCTCTGATACCAACTTTGTCACGACCCAATTTCATGGATCGCAACCGGCGCTAGGGTATGGGTATGGTCGTACCAAAACCTGTAGCAAGCCTCGAAGAAAACCTTATATTCAATATAAACCTGCAAGAAAACCAATGTCAGGGGCAACCGAGACTTCAGCCTAAGTATAACAACTTGTATAGCAATTCTAAAATAATTACTTGATAGCAATTCGAAACTGTGAAGCATGCCTCATATATAAATAATCCGATGTAACATGTCAAAGTATAATAATATAAAAGTCGTACCACTACGACAAACCAAAGTACAATAATAGAGATAACTAGTTCTATTGCGGTCTAAGAAGTAAAACAGTGGACTAGTCTGATAACATAAAAAGACCTCTGAGGAATAAAAAGATCGGAGATGACCAACGCTCTCAAAATCATAAACTTGGAAAGTTTGGAAAACAACGGGGGAGATATACTGAGATGAGTTCATAATGCTATTTACATTTATTAAGTTTAAAACCCTTGAAACAAATCCTTTTATACTAAAATATATATTGATTATGGAAAACAGTATTGAAATGAAATTCCAAAGTATTTAACCCAAAGTAGATGGGGACAAATCCTCATCGATTCCCAAGGTAGGCCAGACATTGGTCAGCCAATTCCAAAGTACTTACCGGTGCACACAGTCTCGATACAAGCCTATCGAGCAGCTCATTTCAATCCAGATCCATAATCCTTAAAACAGTTCACAAACATTTGATATGCTAAGATAATGGCTGATTGTTCATGCTTAAGGCTGATCTATAGTGTTTTGGCTAGCATCATTGTATTTGAAATTATTGTGGATTGAATCTTGGTTATTGTGACATAAATTCAAAGGATAGCTTGTGAGAACTGTATAAATTGTTTTAGTTGAATCATTGGCTGCCCATATCATTTTGAAATGGATCTATGTTATTCGAGTTAATTAAATCATGTTTGGTTGTTGTATATTCATAGGTTGAATTATTAAAATGTTGTAATTGGAATACTATAAACTGTTTTGTTATTCTTGATTTGAGGGCTGTAAATAATGGAATTATCATGTGTTGGATGAACTAAAATCAAATTAATAGAGTTGGATTAGTGGGCTCTGTGTTTATCAAATTGTTGGTTAATTGGCTTGATTATTGTGATCAATTGGCATGTCTTGACTAAAGGATTTGAATCTGAAGATAGACATAGTTTATGCCAATTGCCATTTGTTTAATTCTTGTAGTGTCTTAGTATGTTGATTACAAGATTACTTTCGAATGCTACTTTGGCTAAGTGTTGTTCTAGCATCCATAACTTGACTTGTTAAATTGTTAGATAAACGATATGGTTTGTGTTGTCTTTTTCAAGAAAGTTAATTTGTTGTGGATTTTATTTAAACACTTGTTATGTGTTGGTTAATTATTGGTTAAGCGATATTGAGTTCTTTATTTTTCAAACTTGGGTTTTGAATTATTATTTGATTCCGGATTTTAAACATTGGTTTACAACATGGTTATGTTGGGTCGGGTTATACTTGGGTCGCCTGACATGTAAGTTAAGCTTGGAAGTCTTGGTTGACTCAGCTAAGTAACATTTTGGCTTTTAAAATGTTCTACCAAATGGTTTGGAAAGGTTTCCGGATTTTATTTAAAATGGAAATCAATAGGGCTTAACTTGTTGTATGGTTTTGGCTATGGTTTGAGTATGTGTATTTATTCTGCATTTGGCTTATGCGTTAACATTGATTTTGGTGTTTTACTAGTCCTATGTGGTGTCTAGTACTCTCTAGAGTTAGGGGATGATATTAATTATGATTTATGTTTTCTTAGACTCGTCGACCGTTCGTGCTTTTGAGGCGAACCAGGTTTAGTTGTTTGCCAGGTTATCACGTGGATTAGCAAGCAGTTAGTTTGTACTTACTATTTACCGCTTTATTAAGTAAATTGTTATTTTAATATATAAATATATACTGTATGCATATTTCGAACTGTTTTTCCATTATGGCTTTTAGTTGGAACATGCTACCTAATGGTCATCATTAGGACTGTGTGCGCACCGGTATTGATCTAGATAAGGTATGTGAAATGTGGTGGTAACTCGGTGTGAGCATAGCTCTCAGGACCAGTAGAGTAACTCGGTGTAGCTCAGCTCTCGGGACTCTGGTTATGAATTAAGAGTGGTCGGTGGTAACTCGGTGTAGCTCAGCTCTCGGGACCAGGCCTAATGGATTATGGTTATATTAGTATTGTGGATTAGGGTTCCAACTATTAAACGTAATGTTGTCATTAAATGTTTTAAACGGTTTTAAAGGTTTTCCACTTGATAAATGTAAATAGTGGTATGAACTCATCTCAGTATATATGACCCCGTTGTTTTTCCAATTTTTCTAGGGTTATGATATGAGCGAGTCAGCTGCTCTCCGATTCTTTATTTCCTCGGAGGTTTTACTTTATTTTATAAAGTTTATTAAGCTGATTTTATTCTTAAACCGCAATAGTAATTAGAAGTCATATTTGTCTAATATTTGTTATCAGAATTATTCTACTGAATTAATTGTTTTGGCGTTAATATAATAACTTGGGTTATTAAATATTTATGCTATGTTGGAGACTCGGAATTGATCGAGCATTTATTATATAAATGTTGTATTTTATGAACTGCTAGAACTAGGCTGAAGTCTCGGTTGCCCCCGAGCATTGGTTTTCTTGCAGGTTTAATTGAATTGTATGATATAAGGAAGGCTAGCTACGGGTGTTGGTACTACATTACCCATGCCCTAGTGCCGGTCGCGATTCATGAAAATGGGTCGTGACACATTTAGAACCGTTACGAAATAAAACCAAACGTTTAAAACGTTACGAAACAAATTCAAATGTTTCACATTTTTAGCTATTTATGCCAAATGTTTATAAACTTTACAAAACAAATCAAAACGTTTCCCCATTTTAGCGATTTGAGGCAAACGTTTAAAACGTTACGAAACAAATTTAAACGTTTCACATTTTTAGCGATTTAAGCCGAACATTTACAAACGCTACAAAACAAATCAAAAAAATTCACCTTTTTAGCAGTTTAAGACAAACATTTACAAACGTTACAAAACAAATCCAAACGTTTCACCTTTTTAGCGATTTAAGTCAAACGTTTACAAACTTTACGAAATAAAACCAAACGTTTCACCTTTATAAATATTACGAAATAAAACCAAACGTTTGGATTTGTTTCGGAACGTTAGGCTTAAATAGCTAAAAAGAGAAAACGTTTGGATTTGTTTCGTAACGTTTTAAACGTTTGGTTTAAATCGCTAAAAATGTTAAACGCTTGGATTTGTTTTGTAAAGTTTGTAAACATTTGGCTTAAATCACTAAAAAGGTGAAACTCTTCGTTTTGTTTCTCAACGTTTGTAATCGTTTGGTTTTGTTTCGTAACGTTTGTAAATGTTTGGCTTAAATCGCTAAAAATGTAAAACATTTAGTTTTGTTCCGTAACGTTTGTAAACGTTTGGCAGAAATCGATAAAAATGTGAAACGTTTGGATTTGTTTCGTAACATTTTAAACGTTTGGTTTTGTTTTGTAACGTTTACAAACGTTACGAAACAAATCCAAACGTTTCACCTTTTTCGCGATTGAAGCCAAATGTTTACAAACGTTACGAAACAAAACCAAACGTTTCCCCATTTTAGCAATATAAGCCAAACGTTTAAAACATTACGAAACAAATCCAAACGTTTCACCTTCTTAGCGATATAAGCCGAACGTTTATAAACGTTACGAAACAAATCCAAACGTTTCACCTTTTTAGCGATTTAATCCAAACGTTTTCAAACGTTACAAAACAAAACCAAACGTTTACAAACGTCACGAAACAAATCCAAACGTTTCCCATTTGTTTACAAACGTTACGAAACAAATCTAAACTTTTCATATTTTTAGCAATATAAGGCAAACGTTTACAAACGTAACGAAAAAAATCCAAATGTTTCACCTTTTTAGCAATTTAAGCCAAACGTTTACAAACGTTACGAACCAAAACCAAGCGTTTCACATTTTTAGAGATTTTAGCCAAACGTTTACAAACGTTACGAAACAAAACCAAACGTTTAAAACTTTATGAAACAAATCCAAACGTTTCATCTTTTTAGCGATTCAAGCGAAACGTTTACAAACATTACGAAACAAATTCAAACGTTTCACCTTTTTAGCGATTTAAGCCAAACGTTTAAAAAGGTTATAAATCAAAACCATACGTTTCACCTTATTATCGATTTAAGTCAAACATTTACAAAAGTTACGAAATCAAACAAAAAGTTTAAAACATTACAAAACAAAACCAAATGTTTCACATTTTTAGCGATTTAAGCGAAACGTTTACAAACGTTAGGAACCAAAACCAAACGTTTCTCCTTTTAGCTATTTAAGCCATACATTTACAAACGTTATGAAACAAAGCCAAACATTTACAAAGGTTATGAAACAAATCCACGCGTTTCACCTTTTTAGCAATTTAAGCCAAACGTTTACAAACGTTATGAAACAAATCCAAAGATTTCACCTTTTTAGCGATTGAATCCAAACGTTTGGTTTTGTTTCATAACCTTTGCAAACGTCATGAAACGTTTGGATTTTTTTCGTAACGTTATAAACATTTGGCTTAAATTGCTAAAATGGGGAAACGTTTGGATTTCTTTCATAACGTTTGTATACGTTTGGCTTAAATCGTTAAAAATGTGAAACGTTTGGATTTGTTTCGTAAAATTTTAAACGTTTGGATTGGTTCCGTAACGGTTGTATACGTTTGTTTACAAATATTACGAAACAAATCAAATCTTTTCAACATTATAGCGATTACAAACGTTACAAAACAAAATCAAACCTTTACAAACGTTACGAAACAAATCTAAGCGTTTCACCTTTTTAGCAATTTAAGCCAAAAAAATTTACAAACGTTATGAAACAAATCCAAACATTTCACCTTTTTAGCGATTGAATCTGAATGCTTACAAATGATACGAAACAAATACAAACGTTTAGCCTTATTAGCGATTCAAGCCAAACGTTTACAAACGTTACGAAACAAATCCATGTGTTTCACCTTTTTAGCAATTTAAGCCAAACGGTTTCAAACGTTACGAAACAAATCCAAACGTTTCCAACGATATGAAACAAATCAAAACGTTTCACATT
This sequence comes from Mercurialis annua, assembly GCF_937616625.2. Classification (NCBI taxonomy): domain Eukaryota; kingdom Viridiplantae; phylum Streptophyta; class Magnoliopsida; order Malpighiales; family Euphorbiaceae; genus Mercurialis; species Mercurialis annua. Next base: position 20,552,358 of record NC_065572.1, on the reverse strand, counting down.
TTCAGAGATTTAAGCCGAACGTTTACAAACGTTACGAAACAAACCAAATGTTTCACCTTTTTAGCGATTTAAGCCAAATGTTTACAAACGTAGCGAAACAAATCCAAGCGTTTCAGCTTTTTAACAATTTTATTCAAACGTTTACAAATGTTACAAAACAAATCCAAACATTTTACCTTTCTAGCGATTTGAGCCAAACGTTTACAAACGTTACGAAACAAATCCAAATGTTTCACCTTTTTAGCGATTTAAGCCGAACTTTTACAAATGTTACGAAACAAAACCAAACGGTTCACCGTTTTTGGGATTGAAGCCAAACTTTTACAAATATTACGAAACAAATCTAAGCGTTTCACTTTTTTTAGAAATTTAACCAAACGTTTAAAAATATTAAGAAACAAATCCAAACGTTTCACCTTTTTAGCGATTTAAGCCAAACGTTTACAAACGTTATGAACAAAACCAAACTTTTAAAACGTTATGAAACAAATCCAAGAGTTTGTAAACGTTTAGAACGTTGCGAAACAAATCCAAACGTTTCACATTTTTATTGAGTTAAGCCGAACTTTTACAAATGTTACGAAACAAATCCAAACGTTTCACCTTTTTAGCGATTTAAGCCGAACATTTACAAACGTTTTGAAACAAATCCAAACGTTTCACCTTCTTAGCGATATAAGCCGAACGTTTAGAAACGTTACGAAACAAATCCAAACGTTTCACCTTTTTAGCGATTTAATCCAAACGTTTACAAATCCAAATGTTTCCCATTTGTTTACATACGTTACGAAACAAATCTAAACGTTTCATCTTTTTAGCAATTTAAGGCAAACGTTTACAAACGTAACGAAAAAAATACAAATGTTTCACCTTTTTAGCAATTTAAGCCAAACGTTTACAGACGTTACGAACCAAAACAAAGCGTTTCACATTTTTAGCGATTTTAGCCTAACGTTTACAAACGTTACGAAACAAAACCAAACGTTTAAAACTTTACGAAACAAATCCAAACGTTTCATCTTTTTAGCGATTCAAGCGAAACGTTTACAAACATTACGAAACAAATTCAAACGTTTCACCTTTTTAGCGATTTAAGCCAAACGTTTAAAAAGGTTATGAATCAAAACCATACGTTTCACCTTATTATCGATTTAAGCCAAACATTTACAAAAGTTACGAAACCAAACAAAAAGTTTAAAACATTACGAAACAAAACCAAACGTTTCTCCTTTTAGCGATTTAAGCCATACATTTACAAACGTTATGAAACAAAGCCAAACATTTACAAAGGTTATGAAACAAATCCACGCGTTTCACCTTTTTAGCAATTTAAGCCTAACGTTTACAAACGTTATGAAACAAATCCAAAGATTTCACCTTTTTAGCGATTGAATCCAAACGTTTGGTTTTGTTTCATAACCTTTGCAAACGTCATGAAACGTTTGGATTTTTTTCGTAACGTTATAAACGTTTGGCTTAAATTGCTAAAATGGGGAAACGTTTGGATTTCTTTCATAACGTTTGTATACGTTTGGCTTAAATCGTTAAATATGTGAAACGTTTGGATTTGTTTCGTAAAATTTTAAACGTTTGGATTGGTTTCGTAACGGTTGTATACGTTTGTTTACAAATGTTACGAAACAAATCAAATATTTTCAACATTTTAGCGATTACGAACGTTACAAAACAAAATCAAACCTTTACAAACGTTACGAAACAAATCTAAGCGTTTCATCTTTTTAACAATTTAAGCCAAAAAAATTTACAAACGTTATGAAACAAATCCAAACATTTCACCTTTTTAGCGATTGAATCCGAATGTTTACAAATGATACGAAACAAATACAAACGTTTAGCCTTATTAGCGATTCAAGCCAAACGTTTACAAACGTTACGAAACAAATCCATGCGTTTCACCTTTTTAGCAATTTAAGCCAAACAGTTTCAAACATTACGAAACAAATCCAAACGTTTCCAACGATACGAAACAAATCCAAACGTTTCACATTTTCAGCGATTTAAGCCGAACGTTTACAAACGTTACGTAACAAACCAAATGTTTCACCTTTTTAGCGATTTAAGCCAAATGTTTACAAACGTTGCGAAACAAATCCAAGCGTTTCAGCTTTTTAACAATTTTATCTGAACGTTTACAAATGTTACTAAACAAATCCAAACGTTTTACCTTTCTAGCGATTTGAGCCAAACGTTTACAAACGTTACGAAACAAATCCAAATGTTTCACCTTTTTAGCGATTTAAGCCGAACTTTTACAAACGTTACGAAACAAAACCAAACGGTTCACCTTTTTTGGGATTTAAGACAAACTTTTACAAATATTACGAAACAAATCTAAGCGTTTCACTTTTTTTAGAAATTTAACCAAACGTTTAAAAATATTAAGAAACAAATCCAAACGTTTCACCTTTTTAGCGATTTAAGCCAAACGTTTACAAACGTTACGAACAAAACCAAACTTTTAAAACGTTGCGAAGCAAATCCAACAGTTTGTAAACGTTTAGAACGTTGCGAAACAAATCAAAACGTTTCACATTTTTATTGATTTAAGCCGAACTTTTACAAATGTTACGAAACAAATCCAAACGTTTCACCTTTTTACCGATTTAAGCCGAACATTTACAAACGTTTCGAAACAAATCCAAACGGTTCACCTTTTTACCGATTTAAACAGAAAGTTTACAAACGCTACGAAACAAATCCAAACGTTTAACATTATCAACGATTTAAGCCAAACGTTTACAAACATTATGAAACAAATGCAAACATTTCTCCTTTTTACCGATTTCAGCCAAACGTTTACAGACGTTACTTAACAAATCCAAACGTTTCACCTTTTTACCGATATAAGCCAAATATTTACACACGTTACGGAACAAATCCAAACGCTTCACCTTTTTACCAATTTAAGCCAAACGTTTACAAACGTACAAAACAAATCCAAGCGTTTCACCTTTTTAGCAATTTAAGCCAAACGTTTACAAACGTTACGAAACAAATACAAACGTTTCACCTTTTTAGAGATTTAAGTCAAACATTTACAAACGTTACGAAAGAAAACCAAACGTTTAAAACGTTATAAAAAAAATCCAAACGTTTGTAAACGTTTAAAACGTTACGAAACAAATCCAAACGTTTCACATTTTTAGTGATTTAAGACGAATTTTTACAAACCTTACGAAACAAATCCTAACATTTCACCTTTTTAGCGATTTAAGCCAAACATTTACAAACATTACGAAACAAATCCAAACGTTTCACCTTTTTAGCGATTTAAACCAATTGTTTACAAATGTTATGAAACAAATCCAAACGTTTCACATTTTTAGCGATTTAAGCCAATCGTTTACAAATGTTACGAAACAAATCCAAACGTTTCACCTTTTTAGCAATTTAAGCCAAACACTGACAAATGTTACGAAACAAATCCAAATGTTTCACCTTTTTACCGATTAAATCCAAACGTTTACAAACGTTACGAAACATATCGAAACGTTTCACCTTTTTAGAAATTTAACCCAAACATTTACAAACGTTACAAAACAAATCCAAGCATTTCATCTTTTAGCAATTTAACCCAAACATTTACAAACGTTACAAAACAAATCCAAGCATTTCACCTTTTTAGCAATTTAAGCCAAACATTTAAAAACTTTACGAAACAAATCCAAACGTTTCACCTTCTTAGCGATTTAAGCCAAACGTTTACAAACGTTACGAAACAAATCCAAACGTTTCCTCTTTTTATCAGTTTAAATAAAACATTTACAAACGTTACGAAACAAATCCAAGCGTTTTACCTTTTAAGCAATTTAAGCCAAACGTTTACAAACGTTACGAAACAAAACCAAACGTTTGTAACCTTTGTAAATGTTTGGCTTTGTTTCTTAACGTTTCCAAACGTTTGGTTTCACCTTTTTAGCGATTTAAGTCAAACGTTTAAAAACGTTTCGAAACAAATCCAAACGTTTTATATTTTTAGCGATTTAAGCCGAACGTTTACAAACGTTACAAAACAAAACCAAACATATCACCTTTTTAGCGATTTAAGCCAAACATTTACAAAACGTTAAGAAACAAAACCAAACGTTTCACCTTTTTAGCGATTTAAGCCAAACGTTCACAAACATTACGAAACAAATCCAAACGTTTCTCCTTTTATTGATTTAAGCCAAAAGTTTACAAACTTTACCAAACAAATCTAGACGTTTCACCTTTTTAGCGATTTAAGCCAAACGTTTACAAACGTTACAAAACAAATCCAAGCATTACACCTTTTTAGCAATTTAAGCCAAATGTTTACAAACGGTACGAAACAAATCCAAACATTTACCCTTTTTAGCAATTTAAGCCAAACGTTTACAAAGGCTACGAAACGAATCCGAATGTTTCATCTTTTTAGCGATTTAAGCCAAACGTTTACAAAGTTTATGAAACTAAACCAAACGTTCTAAAGTTACGAAACAAATCCAAACGTTTGTAAACGTTTAAAACGTTACAAAACAAATCCAAACGTTTCACATTTTTTGCGATTTAAGCCGAATGTATACAAACATTACGGAATAAATTCAAACGTTTCACCTCTTTACCGATTTTAGCCAAACATTTACAAACGTTACGAAACAAATCCACACGTTTCACCTTTTTATCGAATTAAACCAAACGTCTACAAACGATATGAAACAAATCAAAAAAATTCACATTTTTAGCGATTTAAGCCAAACGTTTACAAACGTTACAAAACAAATCCAAACGTTTCACCTTTTTAGCGATTTAAGCCAAACGTTTACAAAAGTTACGAAACAAATCCATACGTTTCCCCTTTTTACCAATTTAAGCCAAACGTTTACAAACGTGACGAAACATATCCAAAACTTTCACCTTTTCAGCGATTTAAGTCAAACGTTTACAAACGTTACGAAACAAAACCAAGCATTTAAAACGTTACAAAACAAATCCAAACTTTTGTAAACGTTAAAACATCACGAAAAAAATCCAAACGTTTCCAATTTTTAGCGATTTAAGCCGAACGTATACAAACGTTACGAAACAAATCCAAACATTTTACTTTTTTAGCGATTTAAGTCAAAACATTTACAAACGTTACGAAACAAATCCAAACGTTTCACCTTTTTAGCGATTTAAACCAAACGTTTACAAATGTTAAGAAACAAATCCAAACGTTTTACATTTTTAGCGATTTATGCCAAACGTTTATAAACGTTACGGAACAAAACCAAATGTTTCACATTTTTAGCGATTTAAGCCAAACTTTTACAAACGTTATGAAACAAAACCAAACGTTTACAAATGTTACGAAACAAATAGAAGCGTTTCACCGTTTTAGTGATTTAAGCTAAATGTTTACAAACTTTGCGAAACAAATCCAAGCGTTTAACCTTTTTAGCGATTTAAACCAAACGTTTAAAACGTTACGAAACAAATCCTAACGTTTCCCCTTTTTAGATAATTAAGCCTAACGTTATGAAGCAAATCCAAACGTTTGGTTTTATTTCGTAACGTTTATAAAGGTGAAATGTTTGGTTTTGTTTCGTAATGTTTGTAAATATTTGACTTAAATGGCTAAAAAGGTGAAACGTTTGGATTTGTTTTGTAACGTTTGTAAATGTTCGGCTTAAACCACTAAAAAGGTGAAACGTTTTGATTTGTTTCGTAGCGTTTGTAAACGTTCGGCTTAAATCGATAAAAATCTGAAACGTTTAAATTTGTTTCGTAACGTTTTAAACGTTTGACTTAAATCGCTAAAATGGGGAAACATTTTGATTTGTTTTGTAAAGTTTATAAACATTTGGCTTAAATAGCTAAAAATGTGAAACGTTTGGATTTGTTTCGTAACGTTTTAAACATTTGGCTTTGTTTCGTAACGTTTGTAAATGTTTGGCTTAAATCGCTAAAAGGTGTAACGTTTGGATTTTTTTCGTAACGTTTGTAAACGTTTGGCTTAAATTGCTAAAAAGGTTAGACGCTTGGAATTGTTTCGTAACGTTTGTAAACATTTGGCTTAAATTGCTAAAAAGGTAAAACGTTTGGATTTGTTTCTTAACATTTGTAATCGTTTGGCTTAAATCGCTAAAAGGTGAAACGTTTGGATTTATTTCGTAACGTATGTAAACGTTTGGCTTAAATCGCTAAAAATGTGAAACGTTTGGATTTGTTTCGTAACATTAGTAAACGTTTGGTTTAAATCGCTAAAAAGGTGAAAAGTTTGGATTTGTTTCGTAACGTTTGTAAATGTTTTGGCTTAAATCGCTAAAAAGGTAAAATGTTTGGATTTGTTTCGTAACGTTTGTATACATTCGGCTTAAATCGCTAAAAATGGGAAATGTTTGGATTTTTTTCTTAATGTTTTTAACGTTTACAAAAGTTTGGATTTGTTTAACGTTTTAAATGCTTGGTTTTGTTTCGTAACATTTGTAAACATTTGACTTAAATCGCTAAAAAGGTGAAAGGTTTGGATATGTTTCATAACGTTTGTAAACGTTTGGCTTAAATTGGTAAAAAGGGGAAACGTTTGGATTTGTTTCGTAACGTTTGTAAACGTTTGGCTTAAATCGCTAAAAAGGTGAAACGTTTGGATTTGTTTTGTAACGTTTGTAAACGTTTGGCTTAAATCGCTAAAAATGTGAAATTTTTTGATTTGTTTCATATCGTTTGTAGACGTTTGGTTTAATTCAATAAAAAAGTGAAACTTGTGGATTTGTTTCGTAACGTTTGTAAATGTTTGGCTTAAATCGGTAAAGAGGTGAAACGTTTGAATTTGTTTCGTAACGTTTGTATACATTCGGCTTAAATCGCAAAAAATGTGAAACGTTTGGATTTGTTTTGTAACGTTTTAAACGTTTACAAACGTTTGGATTTGTTTCGTAACTTTAAGACGTTTGGTTTAGTTTCGTAAACTTTGTAAATGTTTGGCTTAATTCGCTAAAAAGATGAAACGTTTGGATTCGTTTCGTAGCGTTTGTAAACGTTTGGCTTAAATTGCTAAAAAGGTAAAATGTTTGGATTTGTTTCGTACCGTTTGTAAACATTTGGCTTAAATTGCTAAAAAGGTGAAATTCTTGGATTTGTTTTGTAACGTTTGTAAACGTTTGGCTTAAATCGCTAAAAAGGTGAAACGTCTGGATTTCTTTGGTAAAGTTTGTAAACGTTTGGCTTAAATCAGTAAAAGGTGAAACGTTTTGATTTGTTTCGTAACGTTTGTAAACGTTTTGCTTAAATTGCTAAAAAGAAGAAAATTTGTTTTTCAACGTTTGTAAACGTTTGGCTTAAATCGCTAAAAAGGTGAAACGTTTGGTTTTGTTTCTTAACGTTTGTAAATGTTTGGCTTAAATCGCTAAAAAGGTGATATGTTTGGTTTTGTTTCGTAACGTTTGTAAATGTTAGGCTTAAATCGCTAAAAATATGAAACATTTGGATTTGTTTTGAAACGTTTTTAAATGTTTGGCTTAAATCGCTAAAAAGGTGAAACTAAACATTTGGAAACGTTAAGAAACAAAGCCAAACATTTACAAATGTTACAAACGTTTGGTTTTGTTTCGTAATGTTTGTAAACGTTTGGCTTAAATTGCTAAAAAGGTAAAACGCTTGGATTTGTTTCGTAACATTTGTAAATGTTTTGTTTAAACTGATAAAAAGAGGAAACGTTTGGATTTGTTTCGTAACATTTGTAAACGTTTGGCTTAAATCGCTAAGAAGGTGAAACGTTTGGATTTGTTTCGTAATGTTTGTAAACGTTTGGCTTAAATCGCTAAGAAGGTGAAACGTTTGGATTTGTTTCGTAACGTTTGTAAATGTTTGGCTTAAATTGCTAAAAATGTGAAATGCTTGGATTTGTTTTGTAACGTTTGTAAATGTTTGGGTTAAATTGCTAAAATTTGAAATGCTTGGATTTGTTTTGTAACGTTTGTAAATGTTTGGGTTAAATTTATAAAAAGGTGAAACGTTTCGATTTGTTTCGTAACGTTTATAAACGTTTGGCTTTAATCGGTAAAAAGGTGAAACATTTGGATTTGTTTCGTACAGTTGTCAATGTTTGGCTTAAATTGCTAAAAAGGTAAAACGTTTGGATTTGTTTCGTAACATTTGTAAACGATTGGCGTAAATCGCTAAAAATATGAAACGTTTGGATTTGTTTCGTAACGTTTGTAAACAATTGGTTTAAATCGCTAAAACGGTGAAACGTTTGGATTTGTTTCGTAACGTTTGTAAACAATTGGTTTAAATCGCTAAAAAGGTGAAATGTTTGGATTTGTTTCGTAACGTTTTAAACGTTTACAAACGTTTGGATTTTTTTTGTAACGTTTTAAACGTTTGGTTTTGTTTCGTAACGTTTGAAAACGTTTGAATTAAATCGCTAAAAAGGTGAAACGTTTGGATTTGTTTCGTAACGTTTATAAACGTTCGGCTTAATCGCTAAGAAGGTGAAACGTTTGGATTTGTTTCGTAACGTTTTAAATGTTTGGCTTAAATTGCTAAGATGGGCAAACGTTTGGTTTTGTTTCTTAACGTTTGTAAACGTTACAAAACAAAACCAAACGTTTAAAATGTTGCGAAACAAATCCAAACGTTTCCCATTTTTAGCGATTTATGCCAAACGTTTACAAACGTTACGGAACAAAACCAAATGTTTCACATTTTTAGCGATATAAGCCGAAATTTTACAAACGTTATGAAACAAAACAAAACGTTTACAAATGTTACGAAACAACTCGAAGCGTTTCACCGTTTTAGTGATTTTAAGCTCAATGTTTACAAACTTTGCTAAACAAATCCAAGCGTTTAACCTTTTTAGCGATTTAAACCAAACGTTTAAAACGTTACGAAACAAATCCAAACGTTTCCCCTTTTTAGATAATTAAGCCTAACGTTACGAAACAAATCCAAACGTTTGGTTTTATTTCGTAACGTTTATAAAGGTGAAATGTTTGGTTTTGTTTCGTAATGTTTGTAAATGTTTGACTTAAATGGCTAAAAAGGTGAAACGTTTGGATTTGTTTTGTAACGTTTGTAAATGTTCGGCTTAAACCACTAAAAAGGTGAAACGTTTTGATTTGTTTCGTAGCGTTTGTAAACGTTCGGCTTAAATCGATAAAAATCTGAAACGTTTAAATTTGTTTCGTAACGTTTTAAACGTTTGACTTAAATCGCTAAAATGGGGAAACATTTTGATTTGTTTTGTAAAGTTTATAAACATTTGGCTTAAATAGCTAAAAATATGAAACGTTTGGATTTGTTTCGTAACGTTTTAAACATTTGGCTTTGTTTCGTAACGTTTGTAAATGTTTGGCTTAAATCGCTAAAAGGTGTAACGTTTGTAAACGTTTGGCTTAAATTGCTAAAAAGGTTAGACGCTTGGATTTGTTTCGTAACGTTTGTAAACAATTGACTTAAATTGCTAAAAAGGTAAAACGTTTGGATTTGTTTCTTAACATTTGTAATCGTTTGTCTTAAATCGCTAAAAAGGTGAAACGTTTGGATTTATTTCGTAACGTATGTAAACGTTTGGCTTAAATCGCTAAAAATGTGAAACTTTTGGATTTGTTTCGTAACATTTGTAAACGTTTGGTTTAAATCGCTAAAAAGGTGAAACGTTTGGATTTGTTTCGTAATGTTTGTAAATGTTTTGACTTAAATCGCTAAAAAGGTAAAATGTTTGGATTTGTTTCGTAACGTTTGTATACGTTCGGCTTAAATCGCTAAAAATTGGAAACGTTTGGATTTGTTTTGTAACGTTTTAAATGCTTGGTTTTGTTTCGTAACGTTTGTAAACGTTTGACTTAAATCGTTGAAAAGGTGAAAGGTTTGGATATGTTTCGTCACGTTTGTAAACGTTTGGCTTAAATTGGTAAAAAGGGGAAACGTCTAGATTTGTTTCGTAACGTTTGTAAACGTTTGGCTTAAATCGCTAAAAAGGGGAAACGTTTGGATTTGTTTTGTAACGTTTGTAAACGTTTGGCTTAAATCGCTAAAAATGTGAAATTTTTTGATTTGGTTCATATCGTTTGTAGACGTTTGGTTTAATTCGATAAAAAGGTGAAATGTGTGGATTTGTTTCGTAACGTTTGTAAATGTTTGGCTTAAATCGGTAAAGAGGTGAAACGTTTGAATTTGTTTCGTAACGTTTGTATACATTCGGCTTAAATCGCAAAAAATGTGAAACGTTTGGATTTGTTTTGTAACGTTTTAAACGTTTACAAACGTTTGGATTTGTTTCGTAACTTTAGGACGTTTGGTTTAGTTTCGTAAACTTTGTAAACGTTTGGCTTAAATCGCTAAAAAGATGAAACGTTACGAAACAAAACCAAACATTTGCCCATCTTAGCAATTTAAGCCAAACATTTAAAACGTCACGAAACAAATCCAAACGTTTCACCTTCTTAGTGATTAAGCCGAACGTTTATAAACGTTACGAAACAAATCCAAACGTTTCACCTTTTTGGCGATTTAATTCAAACGTGTTCAAACGTTACGAAACAAAACCAAACGTTTACAAACGTTACAAAACAAATCCAAACGTTTCTCATTTGTTTACAAACGTTACGAAACAAATCCAAGCTTTTCACCTTTTTAGAAATTTAAGCCAAACGTTTACAAACGTAACGAAACAAATCCAAATGTTTCACCTTTTTAGCAATTTAAGCCAAACGTTTACAAACATTACGAAACAAAACCAAGCGTTTCACATTTGTAGCAATTTTAGCCAAACGTTTACCACGTAAGGAAACAAAACCAAACGTTTAAAACGTTACGAAACAAATCCAAATGTTTCACCTTTTTAGTGATTCAAGCGAAACGTTAACAAACGTTACGAAACAAATCCAAACGTTTCACCTTTTTAGCGATTTAAGCCAAACGTTTACAAAGGTTATGAATCAAAACCAAACATTTCACCGTATTAGCGATTTACGCCAAACATTTACAATAGTTACAAAACCAAACCAAATGTTTAAAACGTTACGAAACAAAACCAAATGTTTCATATTTTTAGCAATTTAAGCAAAACGTTTACAAATGTTACGAAACAAATGTGAAGTGTGAAACGTTTGGTTTAAATTGCTAAAAATGTGAAACGTTTGGATTTGTTTAGTAACGTTTGTAAACGTTTGTAACGTTTGGCTTAATTTACTAAAAAATGTGAAGTGTTTTGATTAATTTCGTAACGTTTTAAACGTTTGGTTTTGTTTTGTAACGTTTGTAAACGTTTGGCTTAAATCGGGAAACGTTCACCTTTTTAGCGATATAAACCAAATGTTTACAAACGTTACGAAACAAATCCAAACATTTCCCTATTTTAGCGATTTAAGCCAAACGTTAACAAAGGTTACGAAACAAAACCAAACGTTTCACCTTTTGAGCGATTTAAGCCAAACGTTTACAAACGTTACGAAACAAATCCAAGCGTTTCGCCTTTTTTGCGATTTAAGCTAAACGTGTACAAATGTTACAAAACAAATCAAAATGTTTCACCTTTTTAGCGATTTAAGCCAAACGTGTACAAACGTTACGAAACAAATCCAAACGATTCACCTTTTTAGCGATCGAATCCAAACGTTTACAAACGTTGTAAAACAATCCAAACATTTCACCTTTTTAGCGATTGAAGCCAAACATTTACAAATGTTACGAAACAAATCCAAATGTTTTACCTTTTAAGCGATTTAAGCTAAACGTTTACAAACGTTACAAAACAAATCCAAATGTTTCACCTTTTTAGCGATTTAAGCCAAACGTTTACAAATGATACGAAACAAATCCAAACGTTTCCCCTTTTCAGCGATTGAAGCCAAACATTTTTCCCCAATTGAGCTATTTAGGCCAAACATGTACAATTGTTACGAAACAAATCCAAGCATTTCACCTTTTTAGCAATTTAAGCCAAACGTTTCAAACGTTACGAAACAAGTCAAAACGTTTCCCCATTTTAGCGATTGAAGCAAAACGTTTACAAACGTTAAGAAACAGATCCATACTTTTCACCTTTTTAGCGATTTAAGCCAAACGTATAAAAACATTCCGAAACAAATCCAAGTATTTCACCTTTTTATCAATTTAAGCTAAATGTTTAGAAACGTTATGAAATAAATCCACGTTTCCTCTTTTTAGCAATTTACGCCAAACATTTACAAACGTTATGAAACAAATCCAAGTGTTTCACCTTTTTAGCGATATAAGCCAAACGTTTACAAACGTTACGGAAAAATCCAAATGTTTCCCGTTTTTTGCTATTTAAGCCAAACGTTTATTATCATTTCGAAACAAAACTAAACAATTAAAACGTTACGAAACAAATACAAACGTTTCATATTTTTATCGATTTAAGCAAAACTTTTATAAACGTTACGAAACAAAACTAAACGTTTAAAACGTTACGAAACAAATCCAAACGTTTCACATTTTTAGCGATTTAAGCCAAACGTTTACAAACCTTACGAAACAAATCCAAACGTTTCAGATTTTTAGCGATTTAAGCCAAACGTTTACAAACGTTACGAAACAAATCCAAACGTTTTATCTTTTTAGCGATTTAAGCCAAACGTTTACAAACGTTATGAAACAAATCCAAACGTTTCACCTTTTTAGCGATTTAAACAAAACGCTTATAAACGTTATGAAAAAAAACCAAACGTTTTACCTTTTTAGCAATTTAAGCCAAACATTTACAAACGTTACGAAACAAATCCAAACGTTTAACCTTATTAGCAATTTAAGCTAAATGTTTACAAACGTTACGAAACAAATCAAAGCGTTTCACCATTTTAGCAATTTAAGCCAAACGTTTACAAATTTTCTGAAACAAATCAAAATGTTTCATCTTTTTAGCAATTTAAGCTACACATTTACAAACGTTACGAAATAAATCCAAGCAATTTACCTTTTTAGCAATTTAAGCCAAACGTTACGAAACAAAACCAAACGTTTCCCGTTTTTAGCATTTTAAGCCAAACTTTTATAAACGTTACAAAACAAATCCAAATGTTTCACCTTTTTAGCTATTTAAGCTAAACGTTTACAAACTTTACGAAACAAATCCAAGCGTTTTACCTTTTTAGCAATTTATGCCAAACGTTTACAAATGTTATGAACCAAATCGAAACGTTTCATTTTTTAAGCAATTTAAGCCAAACATTTACAAACGTTACGAAATAAATCCAAGTGTTTCACCTTTTTAGCAATTTAAGCCAAACGTTACGAAACAAAACCAAACGTTTCACCTCTATAGTAATTTAAGCCAAACGTTTACAAACGTTACGAAACAAATTTAAATGTTTCACCTTTTTAGCGATTTAAGCCAAATGTTTACAAATGTTTCGAAACAAAACCAAACGTTTCACATTTTTAGGGAGTTAAGCTAAACTTTTACAAACGTTACGGAACAAAACCAAACGTTTCACATTTTTAGAGATTTAAGCCAAACGTTTACAAACGTTTGGATTTGTTTCGTAACATTTGGCGTAAATTTTAAAAAATGTGAAACGTTTGGTTTTGTTCCGTATCGTTTGTAAACGTTTGGCTTAAATCTCTATAAATGTGAAACATTTGGATTTTTTTCGTAACGTTTTAAGCATTTGGTTTGATTTTGTAACGTTTGTAAATGTTTGGCTTAAATAGCTAAAAATGTGAAACGTTTGGATTTGTTTTGTAACGTTTGTAAACATTTGGCTTAAATCTCTCAAATGGGGAAACATTTCAATTTTTTTCATAACGCTTGTAAACGGTTGACTTGAATCGCTAAAAAGGTGAAACACTTGGATTTATGTCGTAACGTTTGTACACGTTTGGCTTAAATCGCTAAAAAGGTGAAATGTTTGTAAACGTTTTGCTTAAATCGCTAAAAAGGTGTCACGACCCAATTTCATGAATCGTGACCGGCGCTAGGGTATGGGTATGGTTGTACCAAAACCCGTAGCAAGCCTCGCGGAAATCAAATAATCATTTATAAAATGCAGAAAACTGCTCGGGGGCAACCGAGACTCCAACCTAAGTCTAGCAATTTATACTACAGTTCTAATATAAATAACTTCAATATCTTAAATGTTCAACATCATGCCTTATATATAACAATATCGTAATCCAGAGTAATCATGCCAAATATAATAATCGAATATATCGACAATCCCAAAGTGTAGTATCAAATGAAATAAATAACTAGTTCTACTGCGGTCTAAGAGTTTGAAAACAGAAACTAGTTTAAATAACATAAAAACCTCCGAGGAATCAAAAGAATCGGAGTGGACCAGCTTTCAAATCATAAACCTGGAAAATTTGGGAAAACAACGGGGTCAGATTTACTGAGTAGAGTTTATATAACCATTTACATTTATTAAGTTAAAAACCTTTAAAACGTTTAATAAAACATTTTCATTATGGATTATCAATGAAACCCTAAACCACAATTCTAAATCCATTGTCGTGTCGGTGACACGTATCTCAATAACCGATCCCCGACTATCACTTAATAAATAGTGAGCCCAGGAGACGTATCTTCCACCGGTGCCCTCACTAAGGTGAGACGTATCTCAAACCTACCTCAATACCATAATCATTACCGGTGCGCACGCTGTCCCGATGATGCCCATCGAGTAGCACGTTCCAAATCAAATCCACAATGCCGAAAACAGTTCAAAAGCTGCTTATACATATATATATATATACAAAATAATACATTTGCTTAATAAAGAGGTAAATAGAGATATAAACTCACTGCTTGCAAATCCACGTGAAAAACCTGGCAAGCAACTAAACCTTTTTCGACTCCGAAGCACGAGCAGTCGACGTGTCTAAAAGAAGGCATAAAACATAATTAATATCATCCCCTAACTCTAGAGAGTACTAGACAACACGTAGGACTAGCACAGATATCAACCAATCCAAAGTACACACCATCAATATGTAACTACACATATTTAGCCAAAATGTCAAAGCATTAACCGAAGTAGAGTAATCATACATATTCAACATAACCAAAGTCATACGATAGTCAAGTCCAATTGAGTTCTCACTTTTAAAACATAATCCGGAAAACCATTTCAATAACTTAGTTAAAATCATAAAACCAAGTTTAAACCAAAGTGGTGAGCTAGCCGAGTTATCACAACTGCCAAGCCTATACTCACGAATTGGGCGACCCAAGTCTAACCCGAACCAAACATCCAACCAAAGTAAAACAATTCGTTTAAAGTCCGGAATCATTTAAATATACCAAAGTTTCAATTTAGAGAAATAAGGGAATTCAAATTAAACATTAAAACCCAAGTATAGCATCATGATTATAATTCGATAAAAGTTCGCAAAGGACAAACACAACCAAATAAGAAAAACACCAATATACAACAGCCCTATCATGCTTAATAATCACATTTTATATAACACATGTCATAGCAAAACATTTGCAATCAATTAATATATTTTTCACGACATCAAGCCAATTAAGAATTCATGGCACTTAGCCCAAAACTAGACCAAACATGAATCGCCAAAACAAAACACCTTAGATCAGTTCATATACATGCCATAATCAATAATATGAAAGTAATTCAGATCTTAAGTCATTACAAAGCATCGAATCTGAAATCAAAGTATTTTAGTGTAAAACTAGCTAGTTTGCAAACTAAGCCAACACGTACCAAAACATTTATAATTCAAACTCCCAAACTCATTTAGATCAGTAGTATATCATACATAATTTCAAAATACCAAACCAACTCAGATCTAAACTCATGCCAACATCCCTTAAACAATCGATAACGCATTTTCGCTAGAATTTGCCTAAACATGCTAAACAAACCAAATCATGCATTCGACAACCCAAATCATATAGCCACTGATCCTAAATCATATAAACATCATATATATCATCTTAGAACAGTAGGTACATCATCGCAAAACATTTATGCAATTACAACTCTTAAAGAACCCAAATTCAGCATTTTACGCAATTTCAGCTAAAACAATCGAGAGCATGCCAAAGTGTTGATACAACCAACAAGATCAGTTCATAAACATCAAATCCATCAAACATATCATACATATCAGTAACCTAAGCATAGAATCTCAATTTCATAGATTCAAACCAGTAAATCGATTAAAATACAACAATTGCTAGAAAAATCCTAACATTGATGAATCATGCCAAACGCTTTTCAAAACATGTAACATCAGTTTATATATGTACAAACCATCATTTTATACATACAAACTCAGTAGCATAAGCATGGCATGACAATGGCAACAATTCACTTCATTAAAATCCTATATTATGCATTTATAGGCAAAATCACATAGCAATGAATCCATGAATCAAATGGATATGAAAACAATACCTAAGGATGATGAACAATAAGATAAATAATGTATTAACCCAAGGTTCAAGGGGCTGGACCGAATTTAATTTAATCCACAAGCCTCCAACGAAGAACACAACGTAGAAATCGCGTAGATCTTGCGATTAGGATGTAAAATCATATTCTTAGCGGAATGAATCGCATCCGGACTTGTTAGAAAGAAGAAATCAAGTTCTTTGAGTGAAAAAATTCGTTTTTAGGGTTTGGAGATTAATGGGGGGCTAGGGTTTGCAACTTAAGGGGTCTATTTATAGACTCATGTGGGCTTTACTTGGGCTGCAATTAAAGCCCACGGTTTAAAAGGTCGTTTTAGAGTTAGAAACCTCCAAATAACAAGCCAACCGATCAGATTTTAGTAAATCCTCTTAGAAACAATATATCCAAAGATGAGCCCGATCCGACCTTTCAATTGTGAGATATCAACGTTTTACTAACACATGGCAGTTTTGGAAAACATGGGAAAACAACTTCAATAAATACCCGAAAATGAATCGAATCAATATCTAATACCCACACGATATATGTGTAACATACAAGATACAAAACAAGGCTCAATCATGGTGTCTCAATGAAAGAACCAATCCGAAATCAAGTAAAAACATAACGAGAAAAATACGGGGTATTACATTCTCCCCAACTTAAAAACAAAATCGTCCTCGATTTTTAACACAAAACATAAATGCACAAAACAACGAAATAGAGCCCACATAACAACCGAAATAAACAAACAAGGAATAATTGCAATGTATCATAAGGATAGAAAATATAGCAATTCTGCATAACGAGCTCTGACTCCTAAGTGCACTCCTCAACTGAATGACCAACTCAATTGAAACTAAAGGAATATCTTGAAATCCCAACTGATAAAGATCATGCATATATAACAACTCGACACCAAGTGTCCCATATCAAAAACATTTAAATAACCCGTTATAGCAAATGAATGACCAAGTCTAATATATCGACTAGATATGACTCTCCACAAGACGAACAAACTTAATGAATCAGACTCACGATATCACAAACACTCCAAGAGTACACCAATTTAACTCATGATAACCAGAGTTCCAAATTGTTAAACAACAAACCATCCAGAAAGACTCTTCCAATCTTTCGAAAGTATAAAGCCTACAACTACCTACGGTAACTAAACATTGACCACATCCCACATATATTACACAAATTTAATATCACGTGGCACACACAAAAGGTTTAACAGCCGATAAAAACAATATCTAAACATTTCATAATCATATCATCAATCAAAAAAAATCGACCAACCAACCCTAGTTGGCGAAACCTATTTACCACGATCCTCGAACCTTGAATCAGCTAACTTATATAATCACACCAAACTGAAATTCTCAAATTTAATCCACCAAATATAACTGTAACCTCGCAAACGAAAGATCATCTAGATCAAATTCACCATTAACCGGGTCATTGGTTATGCTCAAGTCAAACTTACAGGAAACAAAATTTCCAAAGCACAAAACATTTTATTTATATTTTCCACTTCTCTTTTAAAAGACTCTAACAACTTATACCCTCTTTTATATTCAAAACTAAAATGTTTTTACCGTTGCGAGAAAAAACATCCTCTAGTTTGTAAACACATCAAAATTTTCAAAATATTTGTATTTTGAATTTCGCAGTTACACCTTATATTGAAATAAAATCTGCAAATCTGTGAAACCGTTCAATTGACAAAAAATTTATTCTCTTTAAATCAAACTTGCTAAATTTTTTTATGCTTTTCTCAAAATGGAAAAAAAACATTTGTAATGAAAATCACCTCATTCACACAACTCTATATGAGTAAACCAAAACATTTGAACAAACTCAAATATTTAAAAACAAATTTCTTTTAAAATCACGGCGTATACACACACGTAGAGCATAACCAAATCGCTTAATCCCACAACCCTCAAATCATAAATTGGAAGCTAACACGTAAGCCTTTCATCCGACCTCAAAATCCTATCACACTTATTACAACAATAACTCGAGTGCAACCTTATATCCAATACTAATTCCTACGAAACACAATTATTCAAATAACATAGAACTGATCATTGCAACGCAATCGTCCTTAATTTACCTCAATCACACAGAGTATTTGTCTAGCTATCTTTCGGTAAAAATAATAATTTCAAAACCATTTGAAATCCATCAACTTTATAGATACATTTATCATTATGTGACTCGCGAGTTTGTTCCAAAACATTTTTTTCCTCAAAACCACTTTATCGGTAAAATTCATTTTTACATAATTGTGTGCCAGGGTGATGACATCTCTCATCCCCAAAGAGTTGCATCCAACCCTAATCATTTTTATGCACGTGATGCATGTACTATTATGCATGTATCAATTATTAATTTACCTTTTATTTAGTGAACATACTCAGTGTTTAATGCAAACCTAATCGTGACATTCAAAATGTATGTTCATGATATGTCTGGGCACAATTACGTTTTGAAAATATTTCAAAAATTTCAATAATTCAACCTTTGAAATCCATTTCCTAATAAAATATTTGCTAGACGTTACACTCTATGAGATGTGCACTAGATAACCTCAAAATATTTCTCAAATCATCAACACTCGATGCTATAAGGCAACTCATCCTAATAACTTTATTACATCTCTAGTACTATAAAAAGTATCTAACTAACTTCAATCCAGACTAAGATTATCCAAAGAAAATAGCACATAAAATACGTTCCTATAAAATTTACCGCCAGCTCCTGCATCACATCCTCAGACTTGATGGAAACACCAGTGTATTAATACACCGGTCTATCTTCTCGGTTCAGAGTTTTCAATATCCGATCTAGGATAATCAGATATCATCAGCCAATCCGAAGGAAGTACTTCCCTCGTAATCCTCGATATCGAAACCCCAAGGTTTCGATCCACGAAACAGAAACAGCAAAGCCCCGCGCAACCCAAAACCGAACAAAAGAGAAACAAGATCTAAAAGAAGATCTTACTCAAAGGTCAAAATTATACATCGAGGTAAGGCAACCATAACCACATGATTAGATCATCTCACGTGCTACACCGCACGAAGAGACAAAACTAAAACAATCAACTTAGTCCAACAGACAAGCGAGTTATAAAACACAAATAATGTTCACAAGATAACAAATCTGAAAATCGTAAACCACGAAACCATGCCATTGAACACAATTAACTCAAGCATTCTTAAAACAAATCAGGATATGCCACAACATTTCCTTGAAATCTCATTACAAATTTACCATGTAAATATATCGTCCTTTAATAGTACGCTTCAAAATTCGTTTTGAAATTAAAAACAAATACGAAAACTTCCAAATTTTGCTGAGCCCCAAGGTTAAAACAAAATCACATTTTGTAAAAATCTCTTCTTATTAATCAGTTGCTTTAAAACGGATACCCAAGTATCTCAGACAATAAAATTATCGAGCTAGCCGAGTCATTACAACTACCAAGCTCAACTCGTAAATTTGGGTGACCCAAGTCGAACCCAAAACAATCGTTTATAAAACGTATTTAATATATTTGTAAATCCGGAAAAGTATTTTAATAAAATTTCCATCCCTTCAAATTTTGGGAGCTCAATTTAAACCAACCGCTAAACGGTAATTTAAAACTCAAGTGAGAAATCTTTGATTTCAAACATCTATTCTGTAAATCCCAAAAATTTAAAATGCTGGCATTCTACAACATGATAAAATAACTTCAACGTTAAATTCTTAAAACAATGATTTATCTCATAAAATATCATTTGAAACCATCGCTTGTTAACACCAGACCAAACATAATATTCAAAAATATTTACTGGCAACTCAACCAAAAACCATCTTGTTAAGAATTTAAAATTAAACTTCTCTTATAATTCTATGTCGAAACACAAATCGGATAAAACAATATTCTCGATAAAAATCTTTAAATCAACATGTGGTCAAACAATGCATTACCATCAAACACGTTTTAAGGTTTAACCCAAAATCTCTTTAATTGAAAAACAAGGCTAACGCCCAACATACGATCACATTTAACATCAACAATTGAGGCCAAAGCCAAGATGTACTTTATTAACAAGGCAAAAGCAGTTCAACGCATCACGTAAAATAACTGTAACATTACCATAAATTCTAAATCGTTTTAGGCATAAACGACAAGTTTTATCAAACACCATCATACCCAAGTATGAGTCTTTAGGAAAATTTACCAACCTATGATTTCCCGAGAAATCAAAAGCAATTATAATCACCCAAGTGAAATAATCTCATAATGATAAAACACAGCAATTAACATCCAAGTGAAATAAATTGTCAATCAAAGCATCAATACCAAACAAGGACTGACAGACATCACCTATAGGATGTAGGCTGAAGGTTTGAAAACAAATGATGACGTTTAAAAGACAAGACACGAATCCTAATTCCGCAGTAGTTCCTATGACACGGCATCAACTTAACATACCAAACTAATAAACACATAACATGCATAAGGCCTTGGTTTGAAACCAAAGCTCTGATACCAAGTTTGTCACGACCCAATTTCATGAATCGTGACCGGCGCTAGGGTATGGGTATGGTTGTACCAAAACCCGTAGCAAGCCTCGCGGAAATCAAATAATCATTTATAAAATGCAGAAAACTGCTCGGGGGCAACCGAGACTCCAACCTAAGTCTAGCAATTTATACTACAGTTCTAATATAAATAACTTCAATATCTTAAATGTTCAACATCATGCCTTATATATAACAATATCGTAATCCAGAGTAATCATGCCAAATATAATAATCGAATATATCGACAATCCCAAAGTGTAGTATCAAATGAAATAAATAACTAGTTCTACTGCGGTCTAAGAGTTTGAAAACAGAAACTAGTTTAAATAACATAAAAACCTCCGAGGAATCAAAAGAATCGGAGTGGACCAGCTTTCAAATCATAAACCTGGAAAATTTGGGAAAACAACAGGGTCAGATTTACTGAGTAGAGTTTATATAACCATTTACATTTATTAAGTTAAAAACCTTTAAAACGTTTAATAAAACATTTTCATTATGGATTATCAATGAAACCCTAAACCACAATTCTAAATCCATTGTCGTGTCGGTGACACGTATCTCAATAACCGATCCCCGACTATCACTTAATAAATAGTGAGCCCAGGAGACGTATCTTCCACCGGTGCCCTCACTAAGGTGAGACGTATCTCAAACCTACCTCAATACCATAATCATTACCGGTGCGCACGCTGTCCCGATGATGCCCATCGAGTAGCACGTTCCAAATCAAATCCACAATGCCGAAAACAGTTCAAAAGCTGCTTATACATATATATATATACAAAATAATACATTTGCTTAATAAAGAGGTAAATAGAGATATAAACTCACTGCTTGCAAATCCACGTGAAAAACCTGGCAAGCAACTAAACCTTTTTCGACTCCGAAGCACGAGCAGTCGACGTGTCTAAAAGAAGGCATAAAACATAATTAATATCATCCCCTAACTCTAGAGAGTACTAGACAACACGTAGGACTAGCACAGATATCAACCAATCCAAAGTACACACCATCAATATGTAACTACACATATTTAGCCAAAATGTCAAAGCATTAACCGAAGTAGAGTAATCATACATATTCAACATAACCAAAGTCATACGATAGTCAAGTCCAATTGAGTTCCCACTTTTAAAACATAATCCGGAAAACCATTTCAATAACTTAGTTAAAATCATAAAACCAAGTTTAAACCAAAGTGGTGAGCTAGCCGAGTTATCACAACTGCCAAGCCTATACTCACGAATTGGGCGACCCAAGTCTAACCCGAACAAAACATCCAACCAAAGTAAAACAATTCGTTTAAAGTCCGGAATCATTTAAATATACCAAAGTTTCAATTTAGAGAAATAAGGGAATTCAAATTAAACATTAAAACCCAAGTATAGCATCATGATTATAATTCAATAAAAGTTCGCAAAGGACAAACACAACCAAATAAGAAAAACACCAATATACAACAGCCCTATCATGCTTAATAATCACATTTTATATAACACATGTCATAGCAAAACATTTGCAATCAATTAATATATTTTTCACGACATCAAGCCAATTAAGAATTCATGGCACTTAGCCCAAAACTAGACCAAACATGAATCGCCAAAACAAAACACCTTAGATCAGTTCATATACATGCCATAATCAATAATATGAAAGTAATTCAGATCTTAAGTCATTACAAAGCATCGAATCTGAAATCAAAGCATTTTAGTGTAAAACTAGCTAGTTTGCAAACTAAGCCAACACGTACCAAAACATTTATAATTCAAACTCCCAAACTCATTTAGATCAGTAGTATATCATACATAATTTCAAAATACCAAACCAACTCAGATCTAAACTCATGCCAACATCCCTTAAACAATCGATAACGCATTTTCGCTAGAATTTGCCTAAACATGCTAAACAAACCAAATCATGCATTCGACAACCCAAATCATATAGCCACTGATCCTAAATCATATAAACATCATATATATCATCTTAGAACAGTAGGTACATCATTGCAAAACATTTATGCAATTACAACTCTTAAAGAACCCAAATTCAGCATTTTACGCAATTTCAGCTAAAACAATCGAGAGCATGCCAAAGTGTTGATACAACCAACAAGATCAGTTCATAAACATCAAATCCATCAAACATATCATACATATCAGTAACCTAAGCATAGAATCTCAATTTCATAGATTCAAACCAGTAAATCGATTAAAATACAACAATTGCTAGAAAAATCGTAACATTGATGAATCATGCCAAACGCTTTTCAAAACATGTAACATCAGTTTATATATGTACAAACCATCATTTTATCCATACAAACTCAGTAGCATAAGCATGGCATGACAATGGCAACAATTCACTTCATTAAAATCCTATATTATGCATTTCTAGGCAAAATCACATAGCAATGAATTCATGAATCAAATGGATATGAAAACAATACCTAAGGATGATGAACAATAAGATAAATAATGTATGAACCCAAGGTTCAAGGGGCTGGACCGAATTTAATTTAATCCACAAGCCTCCAACGAAGAACACAACGTAGAAATCGCGTAGATCTTGCGAGTAGGATGTAAAATCATATTCTTAGCGGAATGAATCGCATCCGGACTTGTTAGAAAGAAGAAATCAAGTTCTTTGAGTGTAGAAATTCGTTTTTAGGGTTTGGAGATTAATGGGGGGCTAGGGTTTGCAACTTAAGGGGTCTATTTATAGACTCCTGTGGGCTTTACTTGGGCTGCAATTAAAGCCCACGGTTTAAAAGTTCGTTTTAGAGTTAGAAACCTTCAAATAACAATCCAACCGACCAGAGTTTAGTAAATCCTCTTAGGAACAATATATCCAAAGATGAGCCCGATCCGACCGTTCAATTGTGAGATATCAACGTTTTACTAACACATGGAAGTTTTGGAAAACATGGGAAAACAACTTCAATAAATACCCGAAAATGAATCGAATCAATATCTAATACCCACACGATATATGTGTAACATACAAGATACAAAACAAAGCTCAATCAAGGTGTCTCAGTGAAAGAACCAATCCGAAATCAAGTAAAAACATAACGAGAAAAATACGGGGTATTACAAAAGGTTAAACGTTTGGCTTTCTTTCGTAACGTTTGCAAACGTTACGAGAAAAAAAACCAAACCTTTACAAACATTACGAAATAAACCCAAACGTTTCACCTTTTTAGCGATTTAAGCCAAACGTTAAAACGTTACGAAACAAATCCAAACGTTTAAAACCTTAAGAAACAAATTCAAATGTTTAAAACGTTACGAAACAAATCCAAACTTTTAAAACGTTATGAAACAAATCCAAATGTTTCACCTTTTTAGCATTTTAAGCCGAACGTTTACAAACCTTACAAAATAAATCCAAACGTTTCACCTTTTTGGCAAATTAAGCCAAATGTTTACAAACATTGCAAAACAAAACAAAACGTTTCAGCTTTCTTGCGATTTAAGCCAAACGTTTAAAACGTTACGAAACCAATCCAAACGTTTCACTTTTTTAGCGATTTAAGCCAAACGTTTACAAACATTACGAAACAAATCCAAACATTTCCCCTTTTAGCAATTTAAGCCAATCGTTTAAGACGTTACAAAACCAATCAAAACGTTTAAAACGTTACGAAATAAATTCAAACGTTCCACCTTTTTAGAGATTTAAGCCAAACGTTTACAAGTAATACGAAAAAAATCCAAATTTTTCACCTTTTTAGCGATTTAAGCCAAACGTTTATATAGGTTACGAAACAAATCCAAATGTTTCACATTTTTAGCAATTTTAGCCAAACGTTAACAAACATTACAAAACAAATCAAAACGCTTCACCTTTTTAGCGATTTAAGCCAAAATGTTATGAAACAAATCCAAACATTTCAACTCTTTAGCGATTTAAGCCAAACGTTTACAAACGGTACGAAACAAATCCAAAAATGTTTCACCTTTTTAGCGATTTAAGCCAAACGTTTATAAACGTTACGAAACAAAACCAAACGTTTCACCTTTTTAGCAATTTAAGCCAAACGTTTACAAATGTTACGAAACTAATCCAAGCGTTTCACCTTTTTAGTGATTTAAGCCAAACGTTTAAAACGTTAAGAAACATTTGGCTTAAATTGCTAGAAATGTGAAACATTTTATTTGTCGGACATGAGTATCTGTCTGTAATATGTGACCACCCAAAACACTGCGTTTGGGGGCTTAGACGGATTTCCTATAAATCTGTCTGTAAACTAAGTTAAATGAAACAATGTGCTTTTTAGGGCTACGTTTACCGACAGAAATTTCCGTCGGTAAATTTAGCCCTAAAACGAGTGCATATCCTTCTTCTTCCCCATTTCTGAAATTTCTTCCAACTTCACCCTAATCTTCTTCCCCCTTTCCCACCATTCTACGACCGCCGACGTTCAGACCCCTTCCCCCCATTCTCCGACCGCCGTGCGCCGTGCCATTCACTTCCTCCTTTCCCCCTTTTCCTATTTTTTTGTTTCCTCCTTCACCCCCTTCTTCTCCATTATGCCGCCGCCCCCCTTCTCCGCCTTCGGTCGTTCTCCTCCGCCTCCAGTGTCCAGCAGTCATGTAAGCTTTAATTTATGTTATTTTTAATTAATTTAGTTAATTAGTAATATATCTAGTTTGTTTAAATTTTGTTAAATTAGTTTAGGGTTAGATTAGATTAAATTAGGTGTAAAGTTAATTGAATTTATTTGCATTTAAGGGTTGTAGATTAGGTCGGTTTTTGCACCCGCTGCCCCGGTTTTTGCGCATTCGCTGCCTCGTATTTCGCACCTGCTGCCCCTGTTTTTGCGCGTCCGCTGCCTCGTATTCCGCACCCGCTGCATCGTATTTCGCACCCGCATTCGCTGCCATAGCATCCGCTGCCCGTGCCATTGCCTCTGACAGTTAGTTACTTTTTCATTTTAGTCAATTTATGTAGTTATTTATGTTTATAAATTGTATTATGGATTAATTAATTTAGAATAGTTTGTGCGCCATTGCAGTATAATTTATAATAGTTAGTTAATTTTCTATATGGATTTTTATATATCAGTTAGATTATTTAGTTTATGTAAATATATTAATTGTTAATTGATTAAGGGTTATTTATAATAATATATAGGAGAAATGCTTATTTTTATGATTATTTTAAGTAATTAGTTAATTGAATTTAGTTAGTAAATTGTAGGTTAATTTTCGTAGTAAATTATAAGTATTAGCTTAATATATTAATGAATTAGTAAATGTTCAATTAAATTAGAATTGTTAAATTGTGTTAATTGTAATTAAATTAATCAATATTAATTGGAATTAATTAATATTATTATTTATTTGACAAAATGGGATTAGTTGGTGTGTTGGATATTTAATAAAATGTGGTATTTGTTTGTAGGCTTTCCTGAAAAATGGGTGATGCTCATTTTTAGGGGAAGTGCTGCCCGATTTTCGTTAAAAAAATAAGAAGGATTCGATTGAATTTATATTGTTTCAATTACATAATTTGCAATAATTGAAAACTAATGAAGTTTTTATTTTGGACTTTTATTAGTTCTTGGTTCCTGATAGCCGGTCAGAGCAGTAGCCGTTTATTCCGACGTGCGTATCCAGATTCAGCATTCGCGTGCGGTTCTGCTCTACAACAAGTATGTTTTATCACTTTCTGTAATTCATTGTTGTACATAGTTAGATTTCAAACATGCACTTCACATAAAGTAACCTCGATTTTATTCCCACTTAATAAAATTGTATTCCTAGCCATAGATTTCCCGTCCCGTGTGTTCAATTCTTTGAACGACTCGGGATTGTACAGTTCGCAAAGCTCGTGCTTCCGTAATTTGATCACAAAAAACATATATGCGTAATTACGGTAGAAAAATATTTGGTGGTTTTCTAACGTTTGTTCTCCGGGTGGCTATTGATATATGCTTTGTAATGCTTGTTCCTCACGGAATATATAATCAGCATTACTCGGCATATATTAGATAGCTCACTTAAGGACAACGGCGCCGGAAGGCTGCCGAATATTATTCTCCGTTTTTACGCATATATCGTGGTCGGGTTACGGGGCGCCAGTTTTGCAAATGGGATAGGTCCATACCTTTTTAGCATTAAATTACATTGACTTTGCTACTGTCGAACCTGTAAACCACCTAATTGTTAGTGCAACAAACATGAATCAGGACCGCAATTGGATATATACTAGACATAGGAATGGCTTGCTACCGGAAGGATTTTTTGATAAGGTTGAGGAGTTTGTCGAATTTTCTTAAATACATCCTGAGTGCCTAAGTGGGGTGAAGATCAAGAGTCCGTTCGGAGCTGGCAAAGATGATGAATTCTCTACCGCCAGGTTTTTGCCCCCTGCAGCCCCCACGAGGCCCGGATGACGAGGACATCAATAGATTGTAGGTTTTTAGATTCAGTATTATCTTACCGAATAATTTTGTAAACGTTTGTTTTATATATTATATAATACTTGTTATTGACTCATATTAAGAGTGTTTAGATGTATTAATAGCATGTATGTAACACGTTTGGTTTGACTGGAAAAACCAAAAAAATTGACGGCAAACGGAAAAAAACTGCCAGAAATCTGTAAATTTTGCCGACGGATTATCTGATTTAGCGACAGATTATCTGTCGCTAAATACTTTCTAATTTGCGACCGAAGGCCACATTTCTGACGGAATATCCGTCGGCAAATAAAACGTTTGCCGATGGAATATCCGTCGGCAAAGCCTATCGACGGATATTCTGTCGGCAATATGTCGGGACTTTGTCGGCAAGCTGGTCTAGTCTTGCCGACGGAATCTAGTGGGTGCCGACAGAAGTTTTCCGTCCGGAAACTTTTCCGACGGTTGTTTTTGTGTCTCCAAAGAATGGCGACGACATTTGTACCGACGGACAATCCGTCGGTAATGCTAATTACCGAAGGATTTTGTGGTGTTAGGACAAAATAATCCGTCACTAACCCCGATAATTCTAGTAGTGCCAAACCTTTCCAATTTTTAGAGATTTAAGCCAAACGTTTACAAACGTTTGGATTTATTTCGTAACGTTTGAAAATGTTTGGCTTAAATTGCTAAAAATGTGAAACGTTTGGTTTTGTTCTGTAACTTTTGTAAACGTTTGGCTTAAATCGCTAAAAATCTGAAACATTTGGATTTGTTTCATAACGTTTTAAGCGTTTGGTTTGGTTTCGTAACGTTTGTAAATGTTTGGCTTAAATAGCTAAAAATGTGAAACGTTTGGATTTGTTTCGTAACGTTTATAAATGTTTGGTTTAAATCACTCAAATGGGGAAACGTTTGGATTTGTTTCTTAACGTTTGTAAATGTTTGGCTTAAATCGCTACAAAGGTGAAACGCTTGGATTTATGTCGTAACGTTTGTAAACGTTTGGCTTTAATCGCTAAAAAGGTGAAACGTTTGTAAACATTTAAAAACGTTCCGAAATAAAACCAAACGTTTCACCTTTTTAGCAATTTAAGCCAAACGTTTAAAACGTTACGAAACAAATCCAAACGTATAAAACGTTACGAAACAAATTCTAATGTTTAAACGTTACGAAACAAATCCAAACGTTTAAAACGTTAAGAAACAAATCCAAACGTTTCACCTTTTTAGCGATTTAAGCAGAACATTTACAAACCGTACAAAAAAAATCCAAACGTTTCACCTTTTTGGCAATTTAATCCAAATGTTTACAAACGTTACAAAACAAAACCAAACGTTACACCTTTCTAGCGATTTAAGCCAAACATTTAAAACTTTACGAAACAAATCCAAACGTTTCACCTTTTTAGCGATTTAAGACAAACGTTTACAAACGTTACGAAAAAAATCCAAACATTTCCCCTTTTTAGCGATTTAAGCCAAACGTTTAAAACATTTCGAAATAAATCCAAACGTTCCATCTTTTTAGCAATTTAAACCAAACGTTTACTAACGTTACGATACAAATCCAAATGTTTAACCTTTTTAGCGATTTAAGCCAAACGTTAACAAACATTATAAAACAAATCAATACGCTTCACCTTTTTAGCGATTTAAGCCAAAATGTTACGAAACAAATCCAAACATTCCCCTTTTTAGCAATTTAAGCCAAATGTTTACAAACGGTACGAAACAAATCCAAATGTTTCACCTTTTTAGCTATTTAAGCCAAACGTTTAAAACGTTTCACCTTTTTAGCGATTGAATCCAAGAGTTTACAAACGCTACGGAAAAAATAAAAACGTTTAAAATGTTACGAAACAAATTCAAACGTTTCACATTTTTAGCGAATGAAGCCAAACGTTACGAAACAAATCAAAAGTTTCACCTTTTTAGCGATTAAAGTTACACGTTTATAACGTTTCGAAACCAATCCGAATGTTTAAAACGTAGCGAAACAAATCCAAACGTTTCACCTTTTTAGCAATTTAAGCAAAACGTTTAAAATGTTACGAAACCAATCCAAACGTTCCCCCTTTTTAGCGATTTAAGCCAAACATGTATAACGTTATAAAACAAATCCAAACATTTATAATGTTACGAAACAAATCCAAATGTTTCACCTTTTTAGCGATTTAAGCCAAAAATTTATAAGCGTTGCGAAACAAATCCAAACGTTTCACATTTTAAGCGATTTAAGCGAAACGTTACAAAACATTTAATTCGCTAAAAATGTGAAATGTTTGGATTTGTTTGGTGACGTTTTAAACGTTTGGATTGGTTTCGTAACGTATTAAACGTTGGCACATTTCCCCTTATTAGAGATTTAAGCCAAAGGTTTAAAATGTTACGAAACCAATTCAAACGTTTAAAACGTTACGAAATAAATCCTAATGTTTCACCTTTTTAAGCAAAACGTTTACAAACGTTTCACATTTTTAGCAATTTAAGCTAAACGTTTACAAACGTTACAAAACAAATCCAAACGTATACCCTTGTTAGCGATTTAAGCCAAATGTTTACAAACGTTACAAAACAAATCCAAACGTTTCACATTTTTGGCGATTTAAGCCAAACATCTAAAACGTTACAAAACCAATACAAACGCTCAAAACTTTACGAAACAAATCCTAACGTTTCACCTTTTTAGCAATATAAGCCAAACATTTACAAGCGTTACAAAAAAAAAACCAAACGTTTAAACCGTTACCAAACAAATCCAAACATTTTAAGCCAAACGTTTACAAACATTACAAAACCAATACAAACGTTTCAAACGTTGCGACACAAATCCAATCGTTTCACCTTTTTAGCGATTTAAGCCAAAGGTTTACAAACGTTACGAAACAAATCCAAACGTTTCCCCTTTATTGCGATTTTAGCCGAACGTTTACAAAAGACACGAAACAAATCCAAATGTTTCACCTTTTTAGCGATTTAGGCAAAATGTTTACAAACGTTACTGATAACAACACAGATGAACAATCTCAAAACTAGAACATAAGCCGAGTAGGACACACCACAACACCATCTCGGCTCAACCGAGTAAGACACACCACAACACCATCTCAGCTCAACCGAGTAAGACACACCACAAGACCACCTCGATTAGCCGAGTAATACACATAGCAACACCATCTCAGATACACCGAGCAACATACATTGCAAAATCATCTCATCTTTGTCCGAGTTTACCTCTCACTGATTACAAAGACAAATCTGTCAGAAAGTACCCTGACATTCCAGACAATATCTGCACAGACAAATAGAATGAAATCAGACTTGTCGGCCCAGACAAAGAGGAACAAAGACATAGTATAAAAGGCTAAGAAAAAGTAGGTAAAAAGGTTAATTCTCTTTTTCTCTCAACTAAAAACTCTTATTCACTTCTTATTCTTCCTCTCACTAAAGCACCTATTGACTTGACTGTCGGAGCGGTTTACCAGAATCCCCTTTCGGCGCCCTTCTAATGGTTGTATTGTGCCTTTCAAGTACGATTGTGAAGCCACCACCGGATCAAGGAGTCGCCGCCATTCCGCAAGTTATCATTTGGCGCCATCTGTGGGAAAGAAAGTAAGAAAGTTTCCCCCTTTCTATCTCACCGGAGGGCAATAGGATGAGCAGCGTAGAGGGAGACGATCCCCCAACTAGAGAACATGACACACACGATAATACGACAGGAGATGGACTCAATGCACCACCGAGAAGAGCTACTGGAGATAGGTCGTTCTTCCCGGCAACGACATCCTGGGGAGGGACACACTTGGGCACCACATCTGGAATTATCACTCAATACCCGTGGGGAATGCCATTGTCGGGGAACATCCCGCCAGCCTCATACTTCACACCTATGCAACAAACCACTCAAATATTTTCCTTAAGGCCGAGTGTAACCCCGATCAATCTCACATTCACACCGAGTACCACCCCCACGCCCATGCTAGCCCCAATCGCTGAAAATCAAAACCCCACACCAGCACAGATACAAGAATATATTGAGTTCCATGCTCGGCAGTTAGCTTTCCTTCAACAAGTGCAACAAGGCCACGCTCGGCCAACCGCCCCCACCATATCTCAAGGTAATATTACCACCCCACCATACATACCAGCCCCACCACCTCATTCACCAGAATTTTACCAAGGCCAAACAATGCCCGAAGAAGCAAACCCCGAGAAAAATCCACAAACACAACAAAATCCAACGGAAAGGCAGGGGAACCAAACCGGGCACAAACGGCTGACGGACCGAAAAAGACCCCGAAACGACTAGAAATCGAAAAAAGTGTGCATAGCTCAGGCGCAGACTGGGTAAAGAAAAAGAACCTAGAGCAGGAAATCACTGAAAGGGTGAGAACCAAAATGGAAAAACTCAGAAGGAGAGAGCCGAAGAGCACAAGCTTCCTATACATTAGAAACCCATTGTCGACCGAGATACGAGATGAACCTTTCCCGTTAAACTATAAAACACCACAACTAGATGATTACAATGGAACAGGGGAACCGATCACACACTTGAGCTGTTTCCAGGTGGTCATGATGGTACAAAGTTTGTTTGAAGCTGCCATCTGCAAACTTTTCCCGACAACCCTTAAGGGGCCAGCAACAATCTGGTACCAAAGTCTGAAAGAAGGCTCTATCCAAAGTTTCGACGAGCTAGCAAGAGCTTTCCGAACTCATTTCACACCGAGCATACAACAAAAGAAGAATTCCAGTGATCTCAAACTTTGCTATCAGAAACCCGGAGAAAGCTTGCAGAGTTATATCGGCAGATTTAACGCGGAGGCTGTCGAAGTAGGAAACCTGAATGATGATACCGTAATAGACGCAATGAAGGATAACACAACGATGATGGCATTCTGAGACAACCTGATAACAAATCCAGTGCAAACTTACTCTCAGCTCATGGACCGAGCCTGGAATTACATCATTTTGGATGAAGAGCAACGAAGGAAAGCCACACAGACAACAACACAGTTTCAAACGCAGAGACCGAATTTCAGTCAGACGGTCAGGCAAGACAGATTCAGGCCAAGAGATCAACGGCAACCCGTTCCACCGCGAATGGAACTACACTGACCAGTAAAGGTAGAAGACCAAGCCTTTATTCCACTCAACACACCGAGATCACACATCCTAATGTGGATTCAAATCAATAATGAACTAGTAAGATACCCACCAAAGTTGCAGCATGAGGGGGACAGAAAGAAATATTGCCAATTTTACGATGGTCACGGCCACGTCACTAATGAGTTTGGAAGTATAAAGAAAGAAATAGATCGATTAGTGCAAGTCGGCCGCTTAAAAGACTTTGTAGCATAGAACAAAAATTATAACTCGGGAGGGGGCAACCGAGGAGAACATAGTGGTTAGAGAGAGGAGGCACCACCACCAATAAGGCAAAATGTATCCGGAGTAATTAACACCATAGCCGGCGGAATGGCCGATCCAGAGTACAAGTGGGGAAGGAGCAAAAGACAAAAAATGGTAATGAACATATCGGTGGCCAAGCCTTTACCCGAGGTCAGCTTCGGCCCAGTCGATGGCGAAGGAATAGACTTTCCTCACCAAGATCCCTCGGTAATCTCGGGATTAATAGAAAATTTCTGGGTAATGAGACAGTTGGTGGATGAGGGAAGCTCATTTAACCTCATCACAAAGAAGGCTTACCTCGGTATAGGATGCTCGGTCCTAAATCTTAAACCAATCAAAACTCCTCTAGTCAGTCTAGGAGGAGCACCAGTACGAGCAGAAGGAGTAGCGGAATTAACAGTGGAGCTAGGAAAAGAAAATGGTGCACCAAAAGGAGGTTTAATTGGCATCACAAAGAAATTCAAAACAATTTTTTATGGTTGTTGATATGCAACTCGCCTACAATGTAATACTTGGCAGACCAATGCTATACAACACCGGGGCAGTTACGTGCATCAAATACTTCTCAATGAAAATACCCACCAAAGAGAGAGTGGTGACAGTCAACGGAAGGCAAGACATAGCCAAACAGTGCTGCTTCGTATCAATGAGAGATGTATCAGAAACCCTGGCTATCGAAACAATGGAGATACCAGACTCAGATGAAGGGAAGCTCAAACCTTATGGAAAACTAGAAAGGGTTAACCTATCAAGAGTAACACCAAGATCGGTCCAAATAGGTGTTGCACTGCCCGAACCAGTAAAACATGAGATAACAGACATGTTAATCAGAAACGAAGTAGAATTTGTCAACACCTCAGGCGAGATAGAAGGGGTAGACCCGGCAATCATCTCACATAAGCTGAATGTATATCCAAAACAAAAACCAGTCAAACATAAGAAAAGAGCCTTCGCAATAGACAGACAAATTGCCATCAATGCCAAAGTAGACAAACTATTTGCAGCAGGTTTCATCAGAAGAGTGTATTACCCGGAGTGGCTATCAAACGTCGTGCTCATTAAAAAGCCGAATGGAAAATGGAGACTATGCATAGACTTCACAGACCTAAACCGAGCATGCCCCAAGGATAGCTATCCTCTGCTAAACATTGATCAGCTAGTCGACTCAACGAGTGGTTACGAAGTCTACTCGTTCATAGACGCTGCCCAAGGATACCACCAGATACCAATGCACAAGGCCGACGAAGAGAAAACAAGCTTCGTAGCTGACAGCGGCACATACTGCTACAAACAAATGCCTTTCAGATTAAAAAATGACGGGGCAACTTATCAGCGACTGATGAACTTTGTATTCAAGGACCAGATCGGTCGAAACATGGAGGTGTACGTTGATGAAATCATCGTCAAATCCAAAAAAGTAGAAGACCACACGAAAGACCTAGAAGACGTTTTCACCAAGCTAAAGATATACAAGCTCAAGTTAAACCCGGACAAGTGTGCCTTCGGAGTCCCGGCAGGGAAATTCCTCGGTTACCTCATCTCTCAAAAAGGCATTAAGGTAAACCCGGAAAAAACAAAAGCAATCATAGACATGAAAGCCCCGAAGACGGCCAAGAGATGTCTCCCATTCTTCAAAACACTAAGAAATCTGGAAAGCTTCAAGTGGACCAAAGAGTGCCAACAGTCTTTTGAGGAGCATAAAAAATTTCTAAGTTCACCACTACTCGGGCGACCCGAAGTAGGAGAAGTGTTATACTTATATATAAGTGTCACCAACAAAACAGTAGCATATGTGCTTGTAAAAGAAGAAGAAACCGAGCAGAAACCGGTGTACTACACGAGCAGAGTGTTTAAAGGGCCCGAGCTCAGATATAGCAACATCAAAAAATTTGCATTTGCGCTGGTATTAACGGTAGAAAAACTCAAAAGGTATTTTCAGGCTCACACAGTGGTAGTCCGAACAAACCAACCCCTGAAAAAAACGCTTGGAAGACCAGAAACCTCTGGACGACTAATCAACTAGTCGGTCATGGTGGGATCATACGATATCAAATACGAACCAAGAACATCAATGAAAGCTCAGATCCTAGTAGATTACGTGGCCAAAACAACAACACACGATCAACCCACCGAGGTAGACAAGGGCTTGGTCAGCTGGATATTACAAGTAGAGGGAGCACCAAACATGGCCGGAGCAGGGGTAGGGATGATATTAAGAGGACCACATAAGATAAAAATGCAAAACTCAATCCACCTGAATTTTCCGGCAACCAACAATTCAGTAGAATACGAAGCCCTAATAGAAGGATTGAGAATGCCGACAGTAGTCAAGACCGAGTTCATCAAAATTCAGAGTGACTCTCAACTGGTGGTTAACCAAGTACTCGGATTATTTGAGGTCAAAGATCTAGAAATGAAAAAATATGTAGATCGAGTTAAAGAGCTGCTCGCAAAAATTACCGAAGAAGGTGGAAAATGGGAATCAGAGCAAATATCCAGAGAAGAGAACACAGAGGCAGACACATTGGCAAAGGCCGGAGCAGCCAAAGAAACAGTACCAGTCATACCATGCTCGATCCAAAACTTCAGCAGTATCTAAAATCCCGAGGCAACATTCCTCATCAACCTGTTAGATCAATGGATGGAGCACATCATATCATACATGGAGAATGGAAGCCTACCCGAGGATAAAAAAGAGGCAAGGAAAGTGAAGCGCCGAGCACCACACTTCTCATACCGACATGGCATCCTATACAGAAAGTAATTCTCACATCCATGGTCCAGATGCCTCACGGTTGAAGAAGGAGAATACGTCTTAGCCGAAATACACAAAGACATGTGTGGAAGCCACATCTCCCATTTAGCACTCTGTCGAAAAGCGGTATTACAAGGTTACGACTGTGTAATATCCCGTGTTTTTTTCGTCATGGTTTTGTTGTGTTTCCGACTTTGTTTTGGATTGTTAATGGTGGACTTAGCAAGTGTGACACTTTGTTTGGGGTTTGAGTTGTATCTTGTATGTTTCGCATGTTTCGTGTGAGTTTTTGATGGCGATTTGATTTGTTTTCGGTTTATAATCGATGATGTATTCGTGTACCTTCTTAATCTGACATGTTTTGAGAAAACATGCATATCTCCCAAATTAACCGTTGGATCGGGCGCATTTTTGGATATGTTGTGCCCAAGACAAAGTTGACCGTTGGATCAAAACTTGAGGCGCGTTGGAAGGCGCGATGGGCCATCGCGCCTCGCAACGCGCCCCATATGTATTCTGCGCCCGGTGAAGGCGCGATGGGACGAACGCGCCTCGCATCGCGCCTCACCTGTAATTTTGTGTCTCAGCCTTTAAATAGACCCCTTATTCGACCCATATCAGCCCCCACTTATTTTATAAACCCTAGGCACTTAAAAGACTCTGTGAAATACGAATTCTCTTGCTATCTCTCACGTTCTTGGATTCGGTAAGCGATTTTAACACTCCGTTCTTTGTTAAATCAATTCCTTATCGCGTATATCGATTGTTAACTTATTCGAACCCTTTTTCCAGCGTGTTGTGGATGTTGATTCATTATTTTCATTCGGTTCTTTCGCTGATCTTGCTTCTTAACGGTATGTGTTGCTATCCCTTGATTTATGAGTAGGGCTTCATGTGTTGGGTTGCTAGATTGTGTTCTAATGTGATTTACCCATGTTATGGATGATTCGATCTCTGAATTTTCATGTCAATTCTGTAATAGGGTGTTTAGCATTAGATTGACTTGATTTAATCATTAGAACTCATGTCAATTGTTGGGTTTAAATGCTAGTTAATTTCGTATGTTAATGGGTTGTTAAATTGCTGTTTTAGCATTGTTATAGAGGGCTGGAAATTCATGTTTTGGGGCTGATCTTATGTGTGTGAATCAATGGTATATTTTTGACATGCTTGGTAAATCATAGGTTGATTATATGGCTTATAATGCATGATTTCACCTTGTTGTTGTGTTGATTAGTTTTTAATGCTCTAGTTGCTGCCCACTATTGTGTTGGGGCTGTTTTGTATCATTCTTGACATGTTGGCATTGCTTTATTTGTGTTATACTCATTCGTGTTGATTATGCCTGTAGAAAAGTTGTTGCCATGATTTGATTATCGTTTCAAATCTGAGTTTGACGTTTAAATGGATGATTTAATCCTTTTTGGTTCATTTAAAAGAAGTTTAACATACTTGTGTTAGTATGGTGTGATTTGCCAATTGTTGGCTAAACGATGGATTGTGTTATTTCTTTTAAAAGACTATACTTTTCATTCAAGTTATTCAGAATGTAAACTTGGGTTTTATTTTGATTTAACTTTGGGTTGGGTTTGACTATGGTCGCCCAACAAGTGGGAAGAAGCTTGGAAGTTTTGATAACTCGGCTGACTCACTGGTATGGATTTAAACTTGGGTTATTTAAAACTGTTTTCTGAATTATTCAATTGTGTTTTGAAATGGAAACTTATATGGTTTGTATTCTATAACTTGGGTTATGGTTTGGATGCGTATGAACCTTATGTATTCGGTTATACGTTAGCTTGTTATTACGTGTGCTAGTCCTACATATTGTCTAGTACTCCCTAGAGTTAGGTTATGTTTTTAATTATTATTTATACCTTGTCTAGACTCATCGACCGTTCGTGCTTCGGAGACGAACCGGGATTAGATTGCTTGCCAGGTTATCACGTGGATCAGCAAGCAGTGAGTTTATATCGCTATTTACCGCTTATATTAAGTAAATTGTGTTTTTGCATATATATATTGTATATACAGCTTTCGAACTGTTTTCAACATTATGGATCTGAATTGGAACGGGCTACTCGATGGGCATCATCGAGACTGCGTGCGCACCGGTATATGATCATATGGTATTTGAGGTAGGTTCGAGATACGTCTCGCCTTAGTGAGGGCGCCGGTGGAAGATACGTCTCATGGGACTCACGTGTTTATCTGAGTGACAGTCGGGGATCGGTTAAGGAGATACGTCTCACCGACACGACAACTGGATTTAGATTATTTGTGGTTTAGGGTTTCAATGCTTATCCATAATGATAAATTGCTTTACAAATGTTTTAAGGTTTTTAAAGGTTTTCACTTAATAAATGTAAATAGTTGTATGAACTCATCTCAGTATATCTGACCCCGTTGTTTTCCCAATTTTTCCAGGGTTATGATTTGAGCGAGTCAACTGGTCTCCGATTCTTTATTTCCTCGGAGGTCTTACTTTATTTTATTAAAGTTATTGAAGTGATTTTACTCTTAGACCGCAGTAGTAATTAGAAGTCTTACTTGTGTAGTACTTGTTGTCAGATTAACTCAATTGGATTATTTGTTGATTGGTATTATTATATTAACTTTGGTTATTTAATATTTATGCCATGTTAGAGACTCGGAGTTGACCGAGCATTTATTATATATATGTTGTACATATAAACTGCTATATTAGGTTGGAGTCTCGGTTGCCCCCGAGCATGTGGTTTTATGCAGGTACAATGTTTTAAATGATTAAAGTATGTTATCCGCAAGGCTTGCTACGGGTTTTGGTACAACCATACCCATACCCTAGCGCCGGTCGCGATTCATGAAAATGGGTCGTGACAGACTGGCCGACAATGGCACAAGATGCAGCAAGCTTGGTACAAAAATGCGAGAAATGTCAATATCACCAGAATGTGCATCATCAACCCACAACCGAGCAAAGTCCGATAATAAGTCCCTCGCCATTCAGTACATGGGGTATTGACATCGTTGGCCCCTTCCCGACAGCAAGTGGGCAAAGGAGATTCTTGATAGTAGCTGTCGATCATTTCTCCAAATTGGTGGAAGCCGAAGCTGTCTCCACCATAACAGAAGCACGAGTGCGAAGTTTTGTCCGAAGAGAAATCATTTGTCGTTTCAGAATTCCAAGAATCATCATAACCGACAACGGTAAACAATTCGACAAAAAAAATTTCAGAGACTTCTACACTGAGAAGGGAATCAATCTAAGGTTCACCTTGGTCACCCACCCCAGACCAATGGGATGACCGAGGTAACCAACAGAACCATTGTTAACGGATTGAAAAAGCGCCTGGACGAGGCAAAAGGTTGATGGGCCGACGAGCTACACAATATTTTATGGTCATACAGAACCACGCCGAAAGCCGGCATAGGAAGAACCCCATACAGCCTAACCTATGGGTGTGGAGCAATGGTACCCGTAGAAATAGGCATGCCTACCATCAGAGTACAATACTTCGATGAGCAACAAAACGAAGAAAACACCAGACTTTGCCTTGATTTGCTAGAAGAACGAAGAGAACAGGCACTGATGCACATCGAAGCATACAAGTAGAGGATGACAACATATCATAACAAAAGGGTTACACCCCTAACGTTTGAGGTAGGAGATCTAGTACTATGAAGAGCCGACATAGCAAGTGGTAATGCAGGGGTATCCAAGCTCGGAGCAAACTGGGAAGGACCCTACCAAGTAAAGAAAGTAGGGAAAGGAGGGGCCTATTACCTAACATATCTGTCAGGTCGAGACTTACCTAGAACCTGGAATGCCATAGTTCTTAAAAGATTCTATCAGTAGACAACACTCAGGTTATCGAGTCTGTCAGGGGTTTTTTCACTTGCATTCAAGTCAAAATCGGTTGTAGGCTAGAATGCAAGTTTTTCCTCTATCAATAACAGAAAGAAGAAAAGAAACAAAATGTGTCCATAGCTTAAACCAAGATGAAGCAATCGCTTTAACCGAGTTAAGCCATAGCTTAAACCAAGTCGAAGCAATCGCTTTAACCGAGTTAAGCCATAGCTTAAACCAAGATAAAGCAATCGCTTTAACCGAGTTATGCCATAGCATAAAACAAGTCGAACCAATCGCTTTAACCGAGTTAAGCCATAGCGTAAACCAAGAAAAAAAACAATCGCTTTAACCGAGTTAAGCCATAGCTTAAAACAAGTCAGAGCAATCGCTTTAACCGAGTTAAGACATAGCTTAAACCAAGACGAAGCAGTCGCTTTAACCGAGTCGAAGCAATCGCTTTAACCGAGTTAAGCCATAGCTTAAACCAAGACGAAGCAATCGCTTTAACCAAGTTAAGCCATAGCTTAAAACAAGTCGAAGCAATAACTTTAACCGAGTTAAGCCATAGCTTAAACCAAGACGAAGTAATCGCTTTAACCGAGTCAAAGCAATCACTTTAAGCGAGTTAAGCTAGTGCTTAAAGAAGGTCAAAGCAATCGCTGTAACCGAGTTAAGCCATAGCTTAAAACAGGTCAAAACAAGTCACTTTAACCGAGCAACGTCATAACTTGAAAAAAAAATTAAAACAAGTAACTTAATGAAAATGCAAAAAATAAAAGAATCACGGACGAATACATATCAAAAGCATAAAACATAAATCATAACAAAGATCAGAAGGCGAGGAAGACACAATAATCAAACACCCTCAACACCAATATATTAACCAAAAATTGTTTACAAGATACAGTACAAGCCAACTCTAGTACAACATTACTGACGTGCTCGTGAACTGACAAACCAGTCCCAGAAGAAGTACCACAATTTTCATTCAAACCGGCCTCCTCATCATGCCGAACCTCCAATAGCAAAGTTGGAGACGAAGTAGCAGCAACATCAGCTTTTTTCTGTATAACAACACAAGCTACTTCGGTCCCAGCAACATCAACCTTCTCGGTCACAGCGACATCAGTGCCCTGAGTCGAAACTTCATCCTTAGAGGGAACGGCATCATCTTCAAGCTCTCTCCGCAGCTCGGCCGCAAAATCCTCAACACCTGTTCCTCAGCATTCAACTCCTTCACTTTTTCCTCGGCAAGTTTTTGCTCGGTTTGAAGCTTTTGGTACATGCCATCCATGTCAAGATACAAAAAAGACGGATCAACATCAGCTCGGAGAAGCGGCCCAACACGCTCTTTTAGATCATCTTTCATGGCATCGGTAAGGTGAGCAAACTCCACCATCAAATCATCTCGCTGAGTCTCCACCACTTTGGTAGTGTCATCAAGAATATCATGCAGTCGCATATAACTCTGATGATGATCATCGATGATCTTCTGAAAATCAGTTTTCTCTTTATTGAACGTCTCGGTCAGCTTCACTCGAAGCTCCTCTTTCTCCTTATCAAAAGCATTCTTGGCAAGAGCGAGCTCGTTCCTTTCCTTGATCAGGACAAATATCTACTTATTCAGCTTTTCAATCTTGGCATTGAATTTCTCCGTATTGCTAGCCAGAACCGACTCTACATTCGCCCTCTGCAGCTGCTCCTTCTCCAGATCTGCAATGGCAGTGGTCAGTTTCTCCCTATCATCCGAAGCCTGAGCAGACAAGTCTTCTTGGAACGACCGAGCTCCCAACAGGTGGTTAATTAACTAAGAAAACCGACATAAAAAAAACTTAGTAAAATAAACACAAAAACGGAAAACGGAAACAATCAAATCAAACACACACCTGGAAGGACAGAGATACACTCGTATCAAGAAAGTCTTTCTGAGGGGTAGCATAAAGAGCTTCCTGATCCCGATGAAAAGACACCGTCTTCCCAAGGAAGACTGAAGTCGTCAGCGAATCAACGGTGTCCTCCATCAATTTAGACTTCAAATAACGAGCGAGAAACCGAGGAGTCAGCTTCACATCTTCGGTGTCAACCGGATTAACTCCAGAATCACCCATCTTGGCTTTCTTCTTGAAAGGAGACAAAACCTTGTCCATCCCAGACTCAACAAATGTAGAGGCTCCCAA
Organism: Mercurialis annua; assembly: GCF_937616625.2. Lineage (NCBI taxonomy): Eukaryota > Viridiplantae > Streptophyta > Magnoliopsida > Malpighiales > Euphorbiaceae > Mercurialis > Mercurialis annua. The sequence continues at coordinate 20,510,825 of NC_065572.1, read as the reverse complement.
CCCCACAACCACATCAGACCCACAGGGAAGAGTAGAGGCACCCTTCACCTCGGCCACCGAGCAATGCTCTTTGCCCTTATCCAAGTTCTTCCTTTTGACAGGCTTGAAAGGAGGAGGCACAGTCGACAATGGATTAGCAGGGGTTATAACTTGTGCCCCTAAAGCAGCTTTCTCCCCAGCAGTTTTCCCTCCAACACCAGCCTCGGCAGCCACACCATCACCGAGCAATGCTCTTGGCAGCCACACCATCACCTTTTCGTCTAGCAACGTTGAAAACAGTCATATTAAACACCGCAAAACCGAAAAAAAAAGACCAATAAGAACAACAGAACAATACAAGGTAATACAAAGGAAAAACCAAGTAGAAAACAAATACCGAGAACAACCTTCCCGCTTCGGGTCAAACTTAGCAATAGGCAGCCAGTCGTCTTCAAAACGTCCTGGAGAAGTACATTGTTCTCATTCCCAGCAGCGTCCCGTCTCAAAAGGGTCACAGGAGATGTGCACAACCACCGACGAGGCAGGTCGGCGAAGGCAGTAGGGTGACGAATCTGAAACCAATCTTCCCTAAACCTCTTAACCGAGGTAGATACTTTCTCTTTAACATGCCTAGGCTCGGACATAAGAATTTTTAAGGTAGAAAAATCATAAGCACCGCAAAAGATAAGACTATAAATACTAGCAAAAAACTCAACCGAGAAAGGAATCTTATGTCGATACACAACCGACGAAGACAAAGGAAGTGCCTAATGCCATTTGGGTGAAACTGACTAAGAGACATGTTATAAAATTTCAAAAAGGCCACTAAGTCGGCCTGAAGGGGAATGCGGACACCAGAATGAAGGTGTTCTATGCTTATTACTATAAAATACAGATCAACCGGGGTGTTTATTGTCAGACCGGGAAGAGACAATGAAAACCGATACCCCTCACGTAAATTTATCTGAGAAAGAAGATAATCCAGATATCCCTGATTCAGCTCGGCAAAAGTAGTTTCCATCCTCACTCGCCTTGGCTTAACAGAAGAGGTCGCTTCTGAGAAACCAACTTCCTCTACCTTATTTATCCAGGGAATATCAACGGACCCTCCCTTGGCCGAGTCAGAACGCTCGGCCTCAGATTTATTCCCTCTCGAAGTACACTCATCCGACTCACCCTCACCATCATCGTAAACGTCCAAAAAATCATTATGGGAATCCTCCTCATACGACATTATTCAACCGAGATGAAAAAACAACTCTAAATGAATCAAATCACCCAACTATACTAACCCAGAAAGCAAACACTCAAGAACACGAAGAACAAACGGAAAAAAGATGAAGAAATAACAATAAACAAGGTCAAAATAAAGGAAAAAGAAGAACTTACTGATGAAAATCTTCGAAAGTAGAAAAGTAGACCCCAACAAAGCAAAGAAAAGAAAGAAACGAGAGCAAAGAAAGGAAAAAGAAAACTAAGCAAAGGAAAAAATGAGGGTTTTTATAGAAACTGAAGCGGGGCAACTAAAACGACGCCTCAATATATGTGCTAGTGGATAGCAGATGTCAACAGGAAAAATTAAATGAAAGACACGTGTCATCGAAACGTATCAGATAAGAAAGCAATTCAAAAGACACCCAAGAGATGACGGAGCAAGATCAAAACCGAGCAAGCAAGAAATACCAAATCAAACAAAACTCGGACATAAATATCCGAACAAACTAGGGGGGGACTTGTGATAACAACACAGATGAACAATCTAAAAAATAGAACATAAACCGAGTAAGACACACCACAACACCATCTCGGCTCAACCGAGTAAGACACACCACAACACCATCTCCGCTCAACCGAGTAAGACACACCACAAGACCACCTCGGTGAGACGAGTAAAACACATAGCAACACCATCTCGGATACACCGAGCAGCATACATCGCAACATCATCTCGGCTTTGTCCGGGTTTACCTTTCACTGATTACAAAGACAAATATGTCAGAAAGTACCCTGACATTCCAAACAATATCTGCACAGACAAAGATAATGAAATCAGACTTGTCGGCCCAGACAAAGAGGAACAAAGACATAGTATAAAAGGCTAAGAAAAAGTAGGTAAATAGGTTAATTCTCTTTATCTCTCAACAAAAAACTCTTATTCACGTCTTATTCTTTCTCTCACTAAAATACCTATTGACTTGACTGTCGGAGCGGTTTGCCGGAGTCCCCTTCCGGCGCCCTTCTAACGGTTGTATTATGCCTTTCAGACACGATTGTGAAGCCACCACTGGATCAAGGAGTCGCCGCCATTCTGCAAGTTATCAGTTACGAAACAAATTCAAACGTTTGAAATATTACGAAACAAATCCAATCGTTTCACCTTTTTAGCGATTTATGCCAAACGTGTAAAACTTTACGAATCAAATCCAAACGTTTAAAATGTTACGAAAAAAATTCAAACGTTTAAAACGTCACGAAACCAATCCAAATGTTTAAAGCGTTACGAAACAAATCGAAACGCTTAACCTTTTTAGCCATTTAAGCCAAACGTTTACAAACGTTATGAAACAAATCCAAACGTTTCCCCTTTTTAGCAATTTAAGCCAAACGTTTACAAACGTTACAAAACAAAACCAAGCGTTTCACCTTTTTAGTGATTTAAGCCAAACGTATAAAACGTTACGAAACCAATCCAAACGTTTCAACTTTTTAGAAATTTAAGCCAAACGTTTACAAACTTTATGAAACAAATCCAAACATTTTCTCTTTTTAGCAATATAAGTCAAATGTTTAAAACGTTACAAAACCAATCCAAATGTTTAAAACATTACGAAACAAATCAAAACGTTTCACCTTTTTAGAGATTTAAGACAAACGTTTACAAAAGTTACGAAACCAAAAACGTTACGGAACAAATCCAAACGTTTCACCTTTTCAACGATTTAAGATAAATGTTTACAAACGCTACGAAACAAATCCAAACGTTTCACTTTTTTAGCGATTTAAGCCAAATGTTTACAAATGCTACGAAACAAATCCAAACTTTTAACATTTTTAGCGATTTTAGCCAAACGTTACAAAACAAATCCAGAAATTTCACCTTTTTAGCGATTTAAGCCAAAACTTAAGAAAAAATCCAAACGTTTCACCTCGTTACCAATTTAAGCCAAATGTTTACAAGCGTTACGAAACAACTCCAAACATTTCACCTATTTAGCGATTTAAACCAAACGTTTAAAACATTACGAAACAAAACCAAACGTTTCACCTGTTTAGAGATTGAATCCAAACGTTTACAAACGTTACGAAACGAATCCAAACGTCTAAAATATTACGAAACAAATCCAAACGTTTCACATTTTTATCGATTTAAGCTAAACTTTTTCAAACGTTGCGAAACAAATCCAAATGTTTCACCTTTTTAGCGATTAAATCCAAACGTTTAAAACGTTAAGAAACCAATCTAATCGTTTCCCCTTTTTAGTGATTTAAGCCGTACATGTAAAACATTACAAAACCAATCCAAAGGTTTAAAATATTACGAAACAAATACAAACGTTTCACCTTTTTAGCGAATAAGCAAAACATTTACAAACGTTACAAAACAAATTCAAACGTTTCACATTTTTAGCAATTTAAACCAAACGTTACGCAACATTTAAATCACTAAAAAGGTGAAATGTTTGGATTAATTTTGTAAAGTTTTAAACGTTTGGATTGGTTTCGTAACGTTTTAAGCATTTGGCAGGTTTCATCTTTTTAGCGATTTAAGCTAAACGTTTAAAACTTTACGAAACCAATCCAAACGTTTAAAATGTTACGAAACAAATCCAAACATTTCACCTTTTTAGCGATTTAAGCCAAATGCTAACAAACGTTACGAAACAAATCCAAACGTTTCACATTTTCAGCGATTTAAGCCAAACGTTTACAAACGTTACGAAACAAATCCAAAAGTTTCCCCTTTTTAGTAATTTAAGCCAAGCGTTTACAATCGCTAAAAAGGTGAAATGTTTCGATTTGTTTTAAACATTTATCATTTTTATCCAAACGTTTAAAGCGTTACGAAACAAATCCAAACGTTCAAAACGTGATGAAACAAATCCAAAAATTTAAAGCGTTACGAAACAAATCCAAACGTTTAAAACGTAAAGAAACAAATTCAAACGTTTAAAACGTTATGAAACAAATCCTAATATTTACAAACGTTACGAAACAAATCCAAATGTTTCACCTTTTTAGCGACTTAAGCCTAGCCATTGAAGCCAAACGTTTACAAACGTTACGAAACAAAACCAAACGTTTCCACTTTTTAGCGATTTAAGCCAAATGTTTACAAACGTTATGAAACAAATCCAAACGTTGCACATTTTGAGCGATTTAGGCCAAACGTTTAAAACGTTATGAAACAAATTAAACGTTTCCCCTTTTTAGCAATTTAAACCAAATGTTTACAAACGTTACGAAACAAAAACAAACATTTAAAACGTTACGAAACAATCCAAACGTTTCCCCTTTTTAAGCGAAACATTTAAAACGTTATAAAACCAGCCCAAACGTTACAAAACAAATCCAAACGTTTAACCTTTTTAGTGAATTAAGCCAAACGATTACAAACATTACGAAATAAATCCAAACGTTTCACCTTTTTAGTGAATTAAGCCAAACGATTACAAACGTTACGAAATAAATCCAAACCTTTCATCTTTTTAGCAAATTAAGCCAAACATTTACAAACGTTACAAAACCAATCCAAATGTTTCCCCTTTTTAGCAATTTCAACCAAATGTTACGAAACAAATCCAAATGTTTCACATTTTAAGCGATTTAAGCCAAAAATTTAAAACATTACGAAACCAATCCAAACGTTTAAAACGTTACGAAATAAATCTAAAGTTTCACCTTTATATTAATTAAATAAATCTAAACCAATTGAAACGTTTAAAACGTAACGAAACCAAGCAAACCGGTACGAATAAAAACCAAACGTTTCACCTTTTTAGCAATTAAAGCCAAACGTTTACAAATGTTACAAAACAAATCCAAACATTTAACTTTTTTAGTGATTGACACCATACGTTTAAAACGTTACGAAAAAAAGTCTGGATTTGTTTCGTAACATTTGTAAACGTTTGGCTTAAATCTATAAAATTGTGAAATGTTTGGATTTGTTTCGTAATGTTTGTAAATGTTTGGCTTAAATTGCTAAAAAGGGAAAACGTTTGTTTTGTAATGTTTGTAAACATTTGGCTAAAATTGCTAAAAAGGTGAAACGTTTGGATTTATTTCGTAACGTTTGTAATCGTTTGGCTTAATTCGCTAAAAAGGTGAAACGTTTGGATTTGTTTGAAATATTTGGATTGGTTTCATAAAGTTTTAAATGTTTGGCTTAAATTTATAAAAAGGGGAAACGTTTAAATTGTTTGTAATGTTTTAAATGTTTGGATTTGTTTTGTAACGTTTGTAAGTTTCGCTTCAATCGCTAAAAATAATAAACGTTTGGATTTGTTTCATAACGTTTTAAACGTTTGGATTGGTTTCGTAATGTTTTAAATGTTTGGCTTAAATAGCTAAAAAGTTAAAACGCTAAAAAGGTTAAACGTTTTGATTATTTCGTAACGTTTGTTTACGAAACAAAACCAAACATTTACACTTTTTAGCAATTTAATCCAAACGTTTACAAATGTTACGAATTAAATTGAAACGTTTAAAACGTCACGAAAGAAATCCTAACGTTTCACCTTTTTAGGAAACAAATCAAAACGTTTAAAACGTTACGAAACATATCCAAGCGTTTTCCCTTTTCAATGATTGAAGCCAAACGTTTACAAACGTTACAAAACAAATCAAAATGTTTCCCCTTTTTAGCAATTTAAGACAAACGTTTGTAAATGTTACGAAACCAATCCAAACGTTTTATCTTTTTAGCGATCTAAGATAAACGTTTACAAACGTTACGAAACCAATCCAAACGTTTAAAACGTTAAGAATATTACGAAATAAATCGAAACGTTTTATATTTTTAGCGATTTAAGCCAAACGTTTACAAACGTTAAGCAACAAATCCAAACATTTCACCTTTTTAGCAATTTAAACAAAATGTTTACAAACTTTACGAAACAAATCCAAACGTTTCACATTTTTATTGATTTAAGCCAAACGTTTGTTTCGTAACGTTTGTAAATGTTTGGCTTAAATCATTAAAAAGGTGAAACATTTGAATTTGTTTCGTAATGTTTTAAACGTTTGGATTGGTTTTGCAACGTTAGTAAAATTTGTACTTAAATTGCTAAAAGAGTGAAACGTTTGGTTTTGTTTCAAAACGTTTGGCTTAAATAGCTAAAAAGGTGAAACGTTTGGTTTTGTTTTGTAACGTTTTAAACGTTTCGCTTAAATCGCTAAAAAGGTGAAACATTTGGATTTGTTTCATAACGTTTGTAAACATTTGGCTTAAATCGCTAAAAAGGTGAAATGTTTGGTTTTGTTTCATAACGTTTTAAACGTTTGGCTTAAATCGCTAAAAAGGTGAAACTTTTGGATTTGTTTCGTAACATTTGTAAATGTGTGGCTTAAATTGCTAAAAAGGTGAAATCTTTGAATTTGTTTCGTAACAGTTATAAACGTTTGGCTTAAATCACTAAAAATGTGAAACGTTCGGATTGGTTTCATAACGTTTGTAAACGTTTGGCTTAAATCGCTAAAAAGGTGAAACATGAAACGTTTGGATTTGTTTCGTAACGTTTTAAACTTTTGGATTGGTTTTGTAACGTTTTAAATGTTTGGCTTCGATCGCTAAAAATGGGAAACATTTGGATTTGTTTCGTAACATTTGTAAACGTTTGACTTAAATAGCTAAAAAGGTGAAACATGTGGTTTTGTTTCGTAACGTTTGTAAGCATTTGGACGTTTGGAATTGTTTCGTAACATTTTAAACGTTTTGGTTATATAGCTAAAAAGGTGAAACGTTTGGATTTGTTTCGTAACATTTGTAAACATTTAGCTTAAATCGCTAAAAGGGTGAAACGTTTTGTTTTGTTTCATAACGTTTGACTTAAATCGCTAAAAAGGTGAAACGTTTGAATTAGTTTCGTAATGTTTGTAAACGTTTGGCTTCAATAGCTGAAAAGGGGAAACATTTAAATTTGTTTCGTAACGTTTTAAACGTACGAAACAAATCCAAATGATTCACCCTTCTAGCAATTTTAGCCAAATGTTACGAAACGAATCCAAACGATTGGCTTAAATTGCTAAAGAGGACGTTTCACCTTTTTAGAAATTTAAGCCAAACGTTTACAAACGTTACGAAACCAATCCAAACATTTAAAACGTAACGAAACAAAACAAAACGTTTCACCTTTTTAGCGATTTAAGTCAAACATTTAACCTTTTTTGCGAATTAAGCCAAACATTTACAAACGTTGCGAAACAAATCCAAACGTTTCACCTTTTTAGCGATATAAGCCAAAGGTTCAGAACGTTACGAAAGCAATCCAAACGTCCAAATGTTTACAAACGTTTCGAAACAAAACCAAAAGTTTCACCTTTTTAGCGATTTAAGCCGAACATTTACAAAAGTTACGTAACAAATCCAAACGCTTCCCCTTTTTAGAGATTTAAGCCAAACGTTAACAAACGTTACAAAGCAAATCCGAATGTTTCACATTTTTAGCGATTTAAGCCAAACGTTTAAAAAAGATACAAAACAAATCCAAATGTTTCACCTTTTTAGCGATTTAAGCCAAATGTTTACAAACGTTACGAAACAAATCCAAACGTTTCACCTTTTTAGCGATTTAAGCCAAATGTTTGCAAATGTTACGAAACAAATCCAAACGTTTCACATTTTTGGCAATTTAAGCCAAAAGTTTAAAACGTTACAAAACCAATCCAAACGTTAAAAATATTATGAAAAAAATCCAAACGTTTCACATTTTTAGAGATTTAAGCCAAACGTTACAAAACCAATCCAATCGTTTCACATTTTTAGCGATTTAAGTCAAACATTTACAAACGTTACGAAACAAAACCAAACGATTTACCTTTTTAGCAATTTAAGCCAAACGTTTTCACCTTTTTAGCGATATAAGCCAATCGTTTAAAACATTAGTGAAAAAATCCAAACGTTTGGCTTAAATCGCTAAAAAGGTGAAACGTTTGGTTTTGTTTTGTAACGTTTGTCTTAAATCACTAAAAAGGTGAAACGTTTAGATTGGTTTCATAACATTTTAAATGTTTGGCTTAAATCGCTAAAAAGGTGAAACGTTTGGATTTGTTTTGTAATGATTGTAAACATTTGGCTTAAACCGCTAAAAAGGTGAAACATTTGATTTGTTTCGTAAGGGTTGTAAATGTTTGGCTTATATCGCTAAAAAGGTGAAACGTATGGATTTGTTTCGTAACGTTCGTAAATGTTTGGCTTATATCGCTAAAAATGTTAAACTTACGGATTTGTTTCGCAACGTTTGTAAACGTTTTTCTTAAATTGCTAAAAAGGCGAAACATTTGGATTTGTTTCAGATCGTTTTAAACATATGGATTCCTTTTAAGCGTTTTTAAACGTTTGGATTTGTTTCGTTAAATTTTAAACGTATTGATTGGTTTCGTAAAGTTTTAAATCTTTGTCTTAAATCTTTAAAAAGGTGAAAGTTTTGGATTTGTTTCGTAACTTTCTACACGTTTGGCTTAAATCGCTAAAAAGGCAAAACGTTTAGATTTATTTCGTAACGTTTTAAACTTCTGGCTTATATCCCTAAAAATTTGAAATGTTTGGATTTGTTTCGTAACGTTTGTAAACATTTGGCTTAAATCGCTAAAAATGTGAAACGTTTGGAATTGTTTCATAACGTTTTAAACGTTATGATTTGGCTTAAATCGCTAAAAATGTTTAAAACATTTCACCTTTTTAGAAATATAAGCCAATGTTTACGAAATAAATTCAAGTGTTTCACCTTTTTAGCAATTTAAGCCAAACGTTTACAAATGTTACGAAATAAAACCAAATGTTTCCGGAACAAATCCAAGCGTTTACAAACGTTACGAAACAAATCCAAGTGTTTCACTTTCTTAGCAATTTAAGCCAAACATTTACAAACATTACGAAACAAAACCAAACGTTTCACCTTTTTAGCGATTTAAGTCAAACGTTTACAAACTTTTCGAAACAAATCCAAACGTTTCACCTTTTTAGCGATTGAAGCCAAACATTTAAAATGCTACGAAACCAATCCAAACGTTTAAAACGTTACGAAACAAATCCAAACGTTTCACCTTTTTAGCGATTTAAGCCTAACCTTTACAAACATTACGAAACAAATCAAAACGTGTAAAACGTTACGAAAAAATCCAAACGTTTGGATTAAATCGCTAAAATTGTGAAACAAATCCAAACGTTTAAAACGTTACGAAAAAAATCTAAACGTTTACAAACGTTACAAAAGAAAGCCAAATGTTTCACCTTTTTAGTTATTTAAGCCCAATGTTCAAAACATTACGAAACAAATCCACACTTTTCAAACTTTACGAAACAAATCAAACGATTCATCTTTTTATCTGTTTAAGCCAAACGATTAAAATGTTACGAAACCTATCCAAACGTTTAAAACATTACAAAACAAATCCTAACGTTTTACCTTTTTAGCTATTTAATCCAAACGTTTCATATTTTTAGCGATTTAAGCCAAACGTTTACAAACGTTACGAAACAAATCCAAACGTTTCACCTTTTTAGCGATTTAAGCCAAACATATACAAATGTTACAAAACAAATCCAAACGTTTCACCTTTTTAGCGAATTAAGCCAAACGTTTAAAACGTTTGAACCAATCAAAACGTTTCACCGTTTTTGTGATTTAAGCCAAACATTTACGAACGTTACAATACAAATCCGAACATTTCATCTTTTTATCGATTTATGTCAAACGATTACAAACGTTACGAAACAAATCCAAACATTTCACCTTTTGAGAAATTTAATCCAAATGTTTACAAACGTTACAAAACAAAACCAAACGTTTCAACTTTTTAGCGATTTAAGCCAAACGTTTCACCTTTTAAGCGATTTAAGCCAAACGTTTAAAATGTTACGAAACACATCCAAACATTTCCCATTTTTAGCGATTTAAGCCAAACATTTTCAAACGTTTGTATTTATTTCGTACACCTTTTTATCGATTAAGCCAAACGTTTACAACCGCTACGAAATAAAACCAAACGTTGCCCCTTTTTTTAGCTATTTAAGCCACCTGTTTAAAACATTACGAAACCAATCCAAACGTATAAAACGTTGCGAAACAAATCTAAATTTTTCACCTTTTTAGCGATTTAAGCCAAACATTTACAAACGTTACGAAACAAATTCAAATGTTTCACCTCTTTAGCGATTTAAACCAACCATTTAAAACGTAACAAAACCAATCCAAATATTTAAAACGTTACGAAGCAAATCCAAACGTTTAAAACGTTACGAAACAAATCCAAACGTTTAAAATGTTACGAAACAAATCCAAATGTTTAAAACGTTACGAAACAAATCCAAACGTTTGGTTTCACCTCTTTAGTTATTTAACCCAAAAGTTTAAGATGTTTCAAAACCAATCCAAACGTTGAAAACTTTACGAAACAAATCCAAACATTTCACCTTTTTAGCGATTTATGCCAAACGTTTAAAATGTTACGAAACCAATCCAATGGTTTAAAACATTACGAAACAAATCTAAACGTTTATCCTTTTTGGCGATTGAAGCTAAAAGTTTAAAACGTTACGAAACAAAACCAAACGTTGCACCTTTTTAGCGATTGAAGCCTAATGTTAATAAACATTACGAAACAAAACCAAATGTTTCACCTTTTTAGCAATTTAAGCCAAATGTTTAAAACGTTACGAAACGAATCCAAATGTTTAAAACGTTAAGAAACAAATCTAAATGTTTCACCTTTTTTAGAAATTTAAACTAAACATTTAAATCGTTACAAAACCAATCCAAACATTTAAAACATTACGAAATCAATCCAAACGTTTCACCATTTTAGCGATTTAAGCCAAACGTTTACAAATGTTACGGAACAAATCCAAACGTTTCCCCTTTTTAGTGATTTAAGCCAAGCGTTTAAAACGTTACGAAACCAATCTAAACGTTTAAAATGTTACGAAACAAATCAAAACATTTCACCTTTTTAGCGATTTAAGCGAAACGTTTACAAACGTTACGAAACATATCTAAACGTTTATAACGTTACGAAACAAATCCAAACGTTTACAAACGTTACGAAACAAATCCAAACGTTTCACCTTTTTTGCAATTTAAGCCAAATGTATAAAAAGTAACGAAGAAAAACCAAACGTTTCACCTTTTTAGCGATTTAAGACAATCATTTACAAACGTTACGAAACAAATCCAATCGTTTCACATTTTTAATTCCAACAATTACAAACGTTAAAAAACAAATCCAAACATTTGCATTTGTTTCGTAACATTTGTAAACGTATGAATTGGTTTCGTAACGTTTTAAATGTTTGGCTGAAATCGATAAAAAGATGAAACGTTTGGATTTGTTTCGTAACGTTTGTAAATGTTTGGCTTAAATGGCTAAAAAAGTGAAACGTTTGGATTGGTTTTGTAACATTTTAAACGTTTGGATTTGTTTTATAACATTTGTAAACATTTGGCTTAAATTACTAAAAAGGTGAAACGTTTGGATTGGTTTTGTAACGTTTTAAACATTTGGATTTGTTACGTAACATTTGTTACAAATGTTAAGAAACAAAACAAAACATTTCACCTTTTTAGCGATTGAAGCCAAACGATTAAACGTGTCACCTTTTTAGCGATTGAAGCCAAACGTTTAAAACCTTACGAAACAAACCCAAACGTTTCACCTTTCTAGCGATTTAAACCAAACGTTAAAAATGTTACAAAACTAATACAAACGTTAAAAAACCAAACCAAACGTTTAAAACGTTACGAAAGAAATCCAAACGTCTTACCTTTTTAGTGATTTTAGCAAAACATTCAAAATGTAATGAAACAAATCCAAAAGTTTCACATTTTTAGCGATTTAAGCCAAACATTTACAAATGTTACGAAACAAAACCAAACGTTTCACCTTTTTAGCGATTTAAGCCAAACGTTAAAAATGTTACAAAACAAATCCAAATGTTTAAAACATTACAAAAGAAATCCAAACGTTTCCCCTTTTTAGCGATTTATGCCAAACGTTTAAAACATTACGAAACAAATCCAAACTTTTCACCTTTTTAGCTATTTAAGACAAATATTTAAAATGTAACGAAACTAATCCAAATGTTTAAAACATTATGAAACAAACCCAAACATTTGGATTTGTAGCTATTTAAGCCAAACGTTTACAAACGTTACGAAGCAAAACCAAACGTTTCACATTTTTAGCGATTTAATCCAAACGTTTACAAATGTTACGAACATACCCAAATGTTTCCCCTTTTTAGGGATTTAAGCCAAACGTTTAAAGCGCTACGAAACTAATCCAAACTTTTATAACGTTACGAAACAAATCCAAACGTTTGGATTTGTTTCGTAACGTTTGTAAACGGTTGGCTTAAATGGCTAAAAATGTTAAACGTTTGGATTTCTTTCATAACGTTTTAAACGTTTGAATTTTTTTCTTAACATTTTGAATGTTTGGATTTGTTTCCTAAGTTTTAATTGTTTGGCTTAAATCGCTAATAAGGTGAAACGCTTGGATTTCTTTCGAGACGTTTTAAACGTTTGTCTTAAATCGCTGAAAAGGTGAAACATTTTGATTTTCTTTCGTAAAGTTTGTAAACGTTTGGCATAAATTGCTAAAAAGTTGAAACGTTTGGTTTTGTTTCGTAACATTTGTAAAAGTTTGGCTTAAATCGCTAAATCGGTGAAACGTTTGGTTTTGTTTCATAACGTGTGTAAACGGTTGGCTTAAATTGCTAAAAATGGGAAACATTTGGATTTATTTCGTAATGTTTTAAACATTTGGCTTCGAATGCTAAAAAGGTGAAATATTTGAATTTGTTTTGTAACGTCTGTAAACGTTTTGCTTAAATCGCTAAAAAAGGTTAAACGTTTGGATTTGTTTCGTAACGGTTGTAAACGTTTGGCTTCAATCGCTAAAAATATAAAACGTTTGGATTTGTTTCGTAATGTTTGGCTTAAATCGCTAAAAAGGTGAAACATTTCTATTTGTTTCGTAATGTTTGTAACGTTTTAAACGTTTAGATTAGTTTCTTAACGTTTTAAATGTTTGTCTTAAATCGCTAAAAGGGGAAACGTTTGGATTTGTTTCGTAATGTTTGTAAACGTTTGGCTTAAATCGCTAAAAAGGATTGTTTTCGTAACGTTTGTCTTAAATCGCTAAAAAGTTGAAACATTTTGTCACGACCCATTTTCATGAACAGTGACTAGCGCTAGGGTATGGGTATGGTTGTATCAAAACCCGTAGCAAGCCTTGCGGATAACATTTAAATATCATTAACAACTATGTACCTGCGTAAAATCACATGCTCGGGGGCAACGGAGACTTCAGCCTAGTCTAGCAGTACATATAAGTAACATATATTCAGAGTATGCTTAAATTCAAAAAACTGCAATAGCATGGCAATATATATAAATACCATAAAACACTATAATCATGCCAAAAGCAATAAAGTAATAGTTTGACCATTCCAACAAGCAATAGTCTAATACATAAATGTAAGACTAAGACATAACAATCTGATACTACTACTGCGGTCTAAGAGTTTAAAATAGTTCGAGTCTTTTAAAGAACCTCCGAGAAATGAAGAAACGGAGATCGACCAATGCTAAAATCATAAACCTGGAAAATTTGTGAAAACAACGGGGTCAGATGTACTGAGTAAAGTTTATATAACCATTTACATTTATTAAGTGAAAAACCTTTAAAACGATTAATAAATCATTTATTCATTATGGATTATCAATGAAACAGTAAACCACAATTCTAAATCCATTGTCGTTTCGGTGTGACGCATCTGAATAACTGATCCCCGACGACAACTTAATAAATAGTGATCCCAGGAGACATGTCTTCCACCGGTGCCATCACTAATTTGAGATGTGTCTCAAACCTACCTCAATACCATATTAATCATTACCGGTGCGCATGCAGTCCCGGCAATGCCCATCGAGTAGCAAGTTCCAAATTAAATCCACAATGCCGAAAAACAGTTCGAAAAGCTATTTATACATATACATATACAAAATATAATATTTTCTTAATAAAGAGGTAAATAGAGATATAAACTCACCGCTTGCTATTCCACGTGAAACCTGACAAGCAATCTAACTCTAGTTCGCCTCTGAAGTACGAACAGTCGACGGGTCTAGACAAGGTAATAAATATAAATTAAAAACAGACTCTAACTCTAGAGAGTACTAGACACCACATAGGACTAGCACAAACGACAATTCAATGTAAAGCAAAGTCAGAGTAATACAATACTAAAATAAATTATAATGCCCAAATAATATAAGTTTATTGAGTTCTAGCTTTAAAATCCGTTTCGGAAAATATTATTCAAATATAATTTAAATAATAAATTAAATCAATTTCCAAATAGTGGGTTAGCCAAGTTACCGATAACTAACAAGCTACCTCACATGTCGGGTAACCCATGTCTAACCCGATCCAAATATTTTATATAAAATATAAACCATAATTTATAATTCCAAGAATAATAATTTTAATAAAATAAAGAATCATAATAAAAATGAAATTCAATATCTTATAATACAAGTAACTAATAGTTATCGTAAATTATTTAACTAAAATAAGTTAAGAAAACGTTCAAAATCTAAAATATCAAATTGGCACGTCGAGTCAATATTTCCAAAAATATAATAATTACCTGAGTAATTATAAATTATAAATATCGTTTTTGAATTATAATAATTATAATAATTTAAGAATAATAATTTATTATCTAAGATTTAAACACCATTTATGAGTAATTTTAGTGGCAAAAACATGATTAGTCAAGGCCAACATATCAATAATTCCATAAACCATTAAAATGAAGCAATCATATAATTGCACTAACCATTGCAAACCAACCAGAAGACATCAAATCATATTACTATTTGAATCAAACATTACCGCCATATTCTATACCCACACATCATGAATATAATCATTTTATGAGGACCAACTTAACATAACTCAAATTAATTTGTATATCAAATTCAATACAACTAATTTAACATAACTCAAAATAATTTGTAAAATCAACAATGAGAGACCAAAACACACAACGAAGTATAATGAATGACAAAGCCAAATAATCAAATCAAAACCGAAGAAATTCAAGACAAATAGAAGCCATATTATGAACTTCAAAATAACAATATAGATTTTTGTGATAAAGCATCAAATAATCAAAAGAACAACTAGCTTGGGAACTTAATAACGAAGCCATCATAGTTTAACCATCAAGAACAAGGAAACATAAGTTAATCAATCATTTGAAGGCAAAAAATCAAACACAACAATCAACTTGTATATGCGAGAAAGAAATATAGCTAAAAGAAAAGAATAGAACGCATGAAAACGAAGAAACAGCGGCAGATATAGCAGATTAGTTTACGTAGCGTTTGACGGAAAACAAAAAGTAGAAACATAGAGGAATGAGTCTACTTTCATGTGGACGAGACGGATCCAAATTTGATCCTAAAACGACGGAGAACGAATTTAAAAACGAAGGTATCGATTATAAACTCAAAACTGAAAATAACTCCAAAGCGGTAAAACGGCGGCGGCTATAACGGAATGAATAACGTATCGTTTTACGAAAATGAAGCTCGGACTCGAAGACGGTTGAGTCCACTATCGCTGAGATGAGACGGATCTCCAAACGACGCTAAAACGAATGAGAACGAGCTTAGGAACGAAGGTATCGATTTATAAACAAACTGAAAAATATGAATGATAGTTTCTTACCAATTTCACAAGAACTTTGAGGAAGATATGGACGATGATCTCCCGAGGTTTTAAGCTATTAATGATGGCTAGGGTTAGAAGGAATTGAGTGGAAGAAAAATTAGGTTTTAGAACGGGAAATAAATAAGGAAAACAAACGTAACAGTGGTTGCGCTGCTACTATAACCAACTTCACTTTTTGCTTCTGTTTCAAAAATGGGCTTTTACGTGGGAATGAATGAATAAGTGCATGCATGGCTAATATGTTCACTTTCTTCCTTTTCTTTTTCCTTTTTCCTTTTAAAAAAATATTAATAACATAAACCAAACACGAATCGAAACATGATCGAATCAATGAACGACTCAAATAAAATTAAAATAAAAATAATAAAGAGAACAATACGGGGTATTACACGTTTGGATTTATTTCGTAACGTTTTTAACATTTCGATTGATTTTGTAACATTTGTAAATGTTTTTCTTAAATAGCAAAAAAAGTGAAACGTTACGATTTGTTTCGTAACACTTTAAATGTTTGGATTGGTTTCGTAACGTATTAAACGTTTGGCCTAAGCCGCTAAAAAGGGAAAACGTTTGGCCTAAGCCGCTAAAAAGGAAAAACGTTTGGATTTGTTTCATAACGTTTGTAAACGTCTAGCTTAAATCGCAAAAAAGGTGAAACGTTTGGATTTGTTTCGTAATATTTTAAACATTTGGATTTGTTTCGTAACATTTTAAATTTTTTGATTGATTTTGTAACGTTTTAAACTTTTGACTTAAATCGTTAAAAAGGTGAAACGTTTGGATTTGTTTCGTAATACTTTTGGCTTTGTTAAAAAAGGTGAAACGTTTGGATAGATCACTAAAAAGGTGAAAAGGTGAAACGTCTGGTTAAATCGCTAAAAAGGTGAAACGTTTGGATTTGTTTCATAACGTTTTAAACGTTTGGTTTTGTTTCGTAACGTTTTGGGTTTCGTAACGTTTGGATTTGGTTTGTAATGTTTGTAAATGTTTGACTTAAATCGCTAAAAAGGTGAAACATTTTGTTTTTTTCGTGACGTTTTAAACGTTTGGCTTAGTTTCGTAACGTTTGTAAACGTTTGGCTTCAATTGCTAAAAATGTGAAATGTTTGGATTTGTTTCGTAATTTTTTAAACGTTTAGATTGGTTTCAAAACGTTTTAAACGTTTGGCTTAAATAGCTAAAAGGTGAAACGTTAGGATTTGTTTTGTATCGTTTTTAACGTTTGCATTGGTTTCGTAACGTTTTAAACGTTTGGCTTAAATCTCTAAAAATGGTTTTGTTTTGTAACGTTTGTAAACATTTGGCTTAAATCGCTAAAAAGGTGGAACGTTTAATTTTTTTTGTGACGTTTGTAAACGTTACGAAGCAAATTAAGCCAAAGGTTTGGGTTAAACGCTATAAGGTGAAACGTTTGGATTTGTTTCGAAACGTTTGTTTGGCTTAAATCGCTAAAAATGTGAAATGTTTGGATTTGTTTTGTTACGTTTGTAAACGTTTTTCTTAAATCGCAACAAAGGTGAAACATTTGGATTTGTTTCGTAACGTTTGTAAACGTTTGGATTGGTTTTGTAACGTTTTAAACACTTGTATACGTTTGGAACGTTTAAACGTTACGGAAAAATCCAAATGTTTCACCTTTTTAGCAATTTGAGCCAAACGTTTACAAACGTTACAAAACCAATACAAACGTTTAAAACATTACGAAACAAATCCAAACGTTTCCCCTTTTTAGCGATTTAAGCCAAACGTTTACAAACATTACAAAACAAATCCAAACGTTTCAACTTTTTAGCCATTTAAGCCAAACGTTTAAAACGTTATGAAACAAATCCAAACGTTTCACCTTTTTAGCTATTTAAGGCAAACGGTTAAACGTTACGAAACCAATCCTAACGTTTAAAACGTTATGAAACCAATCCAAACGTTTAAAACGTTATGAAACAAATTAAAACGTTTGACATTTATAGCGATTTAAGCCAAACGTTTACAAACGTTACAAAATAAATTGAAACGTTTCACCTTTTTAGCGATTTAATCCAAACGTTTAAAGCGTTACAAAACAAATCCAAAAGTTTAAAACGTTTCGAAACCAATCCAAACGTTTAAAACATTACGAAACAAATCCAAACATTTACAAATGTTACGAAACCAATCCAAACGTTTACAAATGTTACGAAACATAACGTTTAAGCCAAACGTTTAAAACTTTTTAGCGATTTAAGCCAAAGGTTTACAAACGTTACGAAATAAAACTAAACGTTACGAAACAAATCCAAGCGTTTCACCTTTTTAGCAATTTAAGCCAGATGTTTAAAACGTTACGAAACCAATCCAAACTCTTACAAACGTTACGATACAAATTCGGACATCTCACCTTTTTTGCCATTTAAGAAAACATTTAGAAACGTTACAAAATAAATCCAAAGGTTTACAAACGTTACAAAACAAAACTAAACGTTAGACCTTTTAAGCCAAACATTTACAAATGTTATGAAACAAATCCAAACGTTTATAACGTTAGAAATCAATCCTAACGTTTAAACGCTACGAAACACATCCAAACATTTAAAACATTATGAAACAAATCCAAAAGTTTAAAACATTATGAAACAAATCCAAACGTTTCACCTTTTTAGCGATTTAAGCCAAACCTTTACAAAGAAACGAATCCAAACGTATAAAATTTTAAAAAATAAATCCAGGTGTTTCACCTTTCTAGCAATTTAAGCCAAACGTTTTCAAACGGTACAAAACAAATCCAAACGTTTAAAATGTTCAAAAACAATTCGTAACGTTTCACCTTTTCAGCAATTTAAGCCAAACGTTTAAAATGTTACGAATGAAATCAACGTTTAAAACGTTAAGAAACCAATCCAAAGGTTTGTAAGGGATACAAAAAAAATCCAAACGTTTCACCTTTTTAGCGATTTAAGCCAAAGGTTTACAAACGCTACGAAAAAAGCCACATGTTTCCCCTTTTTAGCATTTTAAACCAAACGTTTACAAACGTTACGAAAGGAATCCAAATGTTTAAAATGTTAAAAAAGAAATCCTAACGTTTCGCCTTTTTAGCGATTTAAGCCAAATGTTTAAAACGTTACGAAACAAATCAACGTTTAAAACGTTACGAAACCAATCCAAACGTTTAAAACGTTACGAAACAAAACCAAACGTTTCACCTTTTTAGCACTTTAAGCCAAACGTTTACAAACATTACGAAACATTTTATTTTGTTTTGTAAATTTTAAACATTTGGATTTGTTTCGTAACGTTATTTACGTTTAGCTTAAATCGCTACGTTTTAAACGTTTGGAGTAGTTTCGTAACGTTTTAAATGTTGGGACTAAATCACTAAAGAGGTGAAACAATTGGATGTGTTTCGTAATATTTGTAAACGGCGATTTAAGCAAAACGTTTACAAACATTACGAAACAAATCGAACCGTTTCACCTTTTTAGCAATTTAAGCCAAACGTTTGCTAACGTTGCGAAACAAATCCTAACGTTTAAAACGTTAAAAAACAAATACAAACTATTCACATTGTTAGCGATTTAAGCCAAACATTTAAAACGTTACGAAACAAATCCAAACGTTTACAAATGTTAAGAAACAAAACAAAACGTTTCACCTATTTAGTGATTTAAGCCAAACGTTTACAAACGTTACGAAACAAATCCAAACGTTTAAAACGTTACGAAACCAATCCGAACGTTTAAAATATTACGAAACAAACCTAAACGTGTCACCTTTTTAGCGATTTAAGCCAAACATTTAAAACGTTATGAAACCAATCCAAACATTTAAAACATTACGAAATAAATCCAAACGTTTCACGTTTCACCTTTTTAGCAATATAAGACAAACTTTTACAAACATTACGAAACAAATTTAAACGTTTCACCGTTTTAGCGATTTAAGACAAAAGTTTAAAATGTTACAGAGCCAATCCAAACGTTTAAAACGTTACGAAACAAAACACAACGTTTCACATTTTTAGCGATTTAAGCCAAACGTTTATAACGTTACGAAACCAATCCAAACTTTAAAACATTACGAATCAAATCAAAACGTTTCAAATATTTAGCGAGTTAAGCCAAACGTTTACAAACGCTACGAAACAAATCCAAACGTTTCATCTTTTTAGCAATTTAAGCTAAACGTTTACAAACGTTACGAAACAAATCCAAACGTTTCACCTTTTTAGCAATTTAAGCCAAATGTTTACAAATGTTACGAAACAAATCCAAACATTTCACCTTTTTAGCGATTTAAGCCAAAAGTTTATTACGTTACAAAGCCAGTACAAACTTTTAAAATGTTACGAAACAAATCCAAACGATTTACCTTTTTTGCAATTTATGCCAAACATGTAAAATGTTACGAAACCAATCCGAATGTTTACAAACGTTACGAAAAATATCCAAACGTTTAGCGATTTAAGCTAAACGTTACGAAACAAATCCAAACGTTTCACATTGTTAGCGATTCAAGCCAAACGTTTGAAATGTTACGAAACCAATCCAAACGTTTACAAACATTACGAAACAAATCCAAACGTTTCACCTTTTTAGCGATTTAAGCTAAATGTTTACAAACTTTACGAAACAAATCCAAACGTTTCACATTGTTAGCGATTTAAGCCAAACATTTACAAACGTTACGAAAGAAATCCAAACATTTCCCCCTTTTAACGATTTAAGCCAAACGTTTACAAACGTTACGAAAGAAATCCAAACGTTTCACCTTTTTAGCGATTTAAGCCAAACGTTTAAAACGTTGCAAAACCAATCCAAACGTTTAAAACGTTACGAAAAAAATCCCAACGTTTTACCCTTTTAGCGTTTTAATCCAAACGTTTAAAATGTTATGATACAAATCCTAACGTTTAAAATGTTACGAAACAAATTCGAACGTTTAAAATGTTACGATGCAGATCCAAACATTTTACCTTTTTAGCAATTTAAGCCAAATGTATTTGTTTCGTAACGTTTTAACCGTTTGGATTTATTTCATAACGTCTAAAACAATTAGATTTATTTTTCAAACGTTTACAAACTTTACGAAACAAAACCAAATGTTTTACCTTTTTAGCAGTTTAAGCCAAAAGTTTAAAACATTACAAAACAAATCCAAACGTTTAAAACGTTACGATAGAAATCCTAATGTTTCACCTTTTTAGCGATTTAAGCCAAACATTTAGAAACATTACGAAATAAAACCAAACGTTTCACCTTTTTAGCATTTCACCTTTTTAGCGATTTAAGCCAAATGTTTAAAACGTTACAAACGTTACAAAATAACTCCAAACGCTTCACCTTTTTAGTGATTTAAGCCAAACGCTTAAAACGTTACAAACCATATCCAAATGTTTAAAATATTACGAAACAAAATCAAACTTTTCAACTTTTTAGCGATTTAAGCCAAACATTTCAAAAGTTACGAAACCAATCCAAATGTTTCCCCTTTGTAGTGATATAAGACAAACGTTTACAAACGTTATGAAATAAATCCACATTTTTCTTATTTTTAACGATTTAAGCAATACATTATCAAACGTTACAAAAGAAATCCAAACGTTTGACATTTTTAGCGAGTTAAGCCAAAACATTTACAAACATTACGAAACAAATCTAAATGTTTCACCTTTATAGCTATTTAAGCCAAAAGTTTAAAAGCTTAAAAAACTAATTCAAACATTTAAAACGTTACGAAACAAATCCAAACGTTTAAAACGTTACTAAATAAATCCAAATATTTCACCTTTTTAGCGATTTAAACTAAACGTTTACAAACGTTACAAAACAAATCCAACCATTTCACCTTTTTAGCGATTTAAGCGAAACTTTTAAAACGTTACAAAATCAATCCAAACGTTTACAAACGTAACAAAACAAATCCAAACGTTTCACTTTTCTGGCGATTTAAGCCAAACGTTTACAAACATTACGAAACAAATCCAAACGTTTCCCCTTTTTAGCGATATAAGCCAAACGTTTACAAACGTTACGAAACACATCCAAACGTTTCATCTTTTTAGTGATTTAATGCAAACGTTTACAAACGTTACGAATCAATACCAAATGTTTTACCATTTTAGCGATTTAAGCCAAACGTTTACAAATGTTACGAAACAATTCCAAACATTTCGCCTTTTTAGCAATTTAAGACAAACGTTTACAAACATTACTAAACAGATCTAAACTTTTCCACTTTTTAGCAATTGAAGCCAAACGTTTACAAACATTACGAAAAAATCTAAACATTTCACATTTTTAGCGATTTAAGCCAAACATTGACAAACATTACGAAATAAATCTAAACGTTTCACCGTTTTAGCGATTTAAGCCAAACATTTAAAATGTTACAAAACAAATCTAAATGTTTCATATTTTTAGCGATTTAAACCAAACGTTTACAAACGTTACAAAACGTTTCACCTTTTTAGTGATTTAAGCCAAACGTTAACAAACATTACGAAAAAATCCGAACGTTTCCCCTTTTTAGCGATTTAAGCCAAACGTTTCAAACGTTACAAAACCAATCCAAATATTTATAACGTTACAAAAAAAATCCAAACGTTACACCTTTTTAGAATTTAAGCCAAACTTTTACAAACATTACGTAAAAAATCAAAACGTTTCCCCTTTTTAGTAATTTAAGTAAAACGTTTACAAACGTTTGGATTTGTTTGTAATGTTTGTAAACGTTTGGCTTAAAAATGTAAAACGTTTGGATTTGTCGTAACGTTTGTAAACATTTGGCTTAAATCGCAAAAAAGGGGAAACGTTTGGTTTTGTTTCGTAACGTTTGTAAACGTTTGGCTTAAATTGCACAAACGGGGAAACATTTCGTAACGTTTGTCAACGCTTGGCTTAAATTGCAAAAAATATGAAACGTTTGGATTTGTTTTATTTCGTTTTAAATGTTTGGCTTAAATCGCTAAAAAGGTGAAACATTTGGATTTGTTTTGTAATGTTTTAAACGTTTGGATTGGTTTCATAACGTTTTAAATGTTTGGCTTAAATCGCTAAAAAGGTGAAACATTTGGATTTTTTTCGTAACGTCTTAAACGTTTGGATTTGTTTTGTAAAGTCTTAAATGTTTGGCTTAAATCGCTAAAAATGTAAAACTTTAGGATTTATTTCGTAACGTTTGTAAACGTTTGGCTTAAATCGCTAAAAAGGTGAAACGTTTGGATTTGTTTCATAACGTTTTCAACGTTGGCTTGAATCGCTAAAAAGGTGAATCGTTAGGATTTTTTTCGTAACTTTTTTAAATGTTTGGCTTAAATCGCTAAAAAGGGGAAATGTTTGGATTTGTTTCATAACGTTTTAAACGTTTGGATAGGTTTCGTAACGTTTTAAACGTTTGACTTAAATTGCTAAAAAGGTCAAACGTTTGGATTTTTTTGTAACGTTCGAAACGTTTGGATTTGTTTCGTAACGTTTGTAAACGTTTCACTTAAATCGCTTTTTAAAAAGGTATAACTTTTGGATTTGTTTAGTAACGTTTGTTAACGTTTGGCTTAAATCGCTAAAAAGGTGAAACGTTTGGATTTGTTTCGTAACATTTGTAAACGTTTGGCTTAAATCAATAAAAAAGTGAAACGTTTGGATTTTCTTCAAAACGTTTGTAAACGTTTTGTTTAAATCGCTAAAAATGTGAAATTTTTGGATTTGCTTCATAACGTTTGGATTTGCTTCATAACGTTTGGATTTGTTTCGTAACTTTTGTAAACGTTTGGCCAAAATTGCTAAAAAGGTGAAACGTTTGGTTTTGTTTCGTAACATTTGTAATCGTTTGGCATAAATCGTTAAAAAGGTGAAACATTTGGTTTTGTTTTGTATGTTTGTAAACGTTTGGCTTAAATCGCTAAAAATGTAAAACGTTTGGTTTTGTTTCGTAACGTTTTAAATTATTGTATTAAATTGCTAAAAAGCTGAAACGTTTGGATTTGTTTCGTAACATTTGTAAATGTTTGGCTTAAATCGCTAAAAAGGGGAAACGTTTGGATTTGTTTCATAACGTTTCTAAACGTTTAGCTTAAATCGCTAAAAAGGTGAAAGGTTTGGATTTGTTTCATAACTTTTGTAAACGTTTGGCTTAAATTGTTAAAAAGGTGAAACGTTTGGATTGGTTTCGTAACGTTTGTAAACGTTTGGATTTGTTTCGTAACGTTTTAAACGTTAGGCTTAAATTGCTAAAAAGGTGAAACGTTTGGTTTTGTTATGTAACGTTTGTATTGGTTTCAGAAAGTTTTAAACATTTGGCTTAAATCGCTAAAAAGGTGAAACGTTACGATTTGTTTAGTAACGTTTTAAATTTTTTGATTGGTTTTGTAACGTTTTAAACGTTTGTCTTAAATCGTTAAAAAGGTGAAACCTTAGGATTTGCTTCGTAATGTTTGTAAACGTTTGTCTTAAATCACTAAAAAGGTGAAACGTTTGGATTTATTTCGTAAAGTATATAAATGTTTGTGTGAAATTGCTAAAAAGGTGAAACGTATGGATTGGTTTTGTAATATTTGTAAACGTTTGGCTTTGTTTCTTAACGTTTTAAACTTTTGGCTTTAATCGCAACTTTTTAAACATTTGGATTAGTTTTGTAACGTTTTAAACGTTTTGATCGGTTTTGTAACGTTTTAAACTTTTGTCTTAAATCGCTAAAAACATGAAACGTTTGGATTTGTTTCGTAACATTTGTAAACGTTTGGCTTAAATCGCTAAAAAGGTGAATCGTTTGGATATGTTTCGTAACATTTGTAAATGTTTGGCTTATATCGCTAAAAATGTGAAACATTTGGATTTGTTTCGTAACAATTGTAAACTTTTGGCTTAAACTGATAAAAAGTTGAAACATTTAGTTTTGTTTCGTAACGTTTGTAAATGTTTGGATTTTTTTCGTAACGTTTTATACATTTGGATTGGTTTTGCTAAAAAGGTGAAACGTTTGGGTTTATTTCGTAACATTTTAATCGTTTGGCTTAAATCGCCAAAAAGGTGAAACGTTTGGTTTTGTTTCGTAACGTTTTACATTTTTAGCGATTTAAGATAAATGTTTACAAACATTACGAAACAAATCCAAACGTTTCACCTTTTTCGCGATATAAGCCAAACCTTTAAAATGTTACGAAACAGAAGCAAACGTTTCCCCTTTTTAGCGATTTATGCCAAACATTTGGCTTAAATTGCTAATAAGGTGAAATGTTTGGATTTGTTTTGTAATGTTTGTAAACGTTTGGCTTAAATCGCTAAAAGGTGAAACGTCCGGATTTGTTTGGTAACGTTTTAAACGTTTGACTTAAATTACTAAAAATGTGAATCGCTAAAAAGGTAAAACGTTTGGGTTTGTTTAAGCCAAACGTTTACAAATGTTACGAAACAACTCGAAACGTTTCACATTTTTAGCGATTTAAGCCAAACGTTTACAAACATTACGAAACCAATCCAAATGTTTAAAACATTATGAAACCAATCCAAACGTTTCTCCATTTTAGAAATTTAAGCCAAACGTTTAAAACCTTACGAAACCAATTCAAACGTTACAAAACAAATCCAAACGTTTAACCGTTTTTAGCGATTTAAGCCATACATTTAAAACTTTATAAAACCAATCCAAACGTTTCACCTTTTTAGCGATTGAAGCCAAAAGTTTACAAACGTTACGAAACAAAACCAAACGTTTCACCTTTAGCGATTTAAGTCAAACGTTTACAAGCGTTACGAAAGAAATCCAAATATTTCACCATTTTAGCGATTTAAGACAAACGTTTACAAACGTTCCGAAACAAATCAAAACATTTAAAACATTACCAAACAAATCCAAATGTTACATTTTAAATGTTTGGCTTAAATTGATAAAAAAAGGGAAATGTTTGGATTTGTTTCGTAACGTTTGTAAAAGTTTGGCTTAAATCGCTAAAAATGTTACACATTTGGATTTGTTTCATAACGTTTGTAAATGTTTAGCTTACATCGCTAAAAATGTGGAACGTTTGGATTGGTTTGGTAACTTGTTAAACGTTTGGCTTCAATCGCTAAAAAGGTGAAACGTTAGGATTGGTTTCGTAACGTTTTAAACGTTTGGATTGGTTTTGTAACGTTTTAATAGTTTGGCTTATATCGCTAAAAAGGTGAAACGTTTGGATTTGTTTCGTAACGATATAAACGTTTGGATTGGTTTGGTAATGTTTCAAACTTTTTGCTTAAATCGCTAAAAATGTGAAACGTTTGGATTTATTTCGTAACGTTTGTAAACGTTTGGCTTAAATCGCTAAAAATGTGAAACGTTTGGCTTTGTTTCGTAGCGATTGTAAGCGTTTGGCTTAAATAGCTGAAAAGGTGAAACGTTTGGATTTGTTTTGTAACGTTTTAAATGTTTGTATTAGTTTTGTAACGTTTTAAACTTTTGGCTTAAATCGCTAAAAAGATAAAACGTTTGGATTTCTTTTGTAACGTTTGTAAACGTTTTGCTTAAATCGCTAAAAAGGTGAAACGTATTGATTTGTTTCGTAACGTTTCAATTGTTAGGATTAGTTTTGTAACATTTTAATTGTTTGGTTTAAATCGCTAAAAAGGTGAAACGTTTGGATTGGTTTCGTAACGTTTGTAAACGTTTGGCTTATATCGCTTAAAAGGTGAAACGTTAGGATTTGTCTCTTAACGTTTGTAAAACTTTGGCTTAAATTGCTAAAAAGGTGAAATGTTTGGATTTATTTCGTAACGTTTTAAACATTTGGATTGGTTTCGTAACGTTTTAAACGTTTTGCTTACATTTCACCTTTTTAGCGATTTAAGCCAAACGTTGACAAACGTTACAAAACCAATCCAAACGTTTACAAACGTTACGAAACATAACCAAAAGTGTCACCTTTTTAGCAATTTAAGCCAAACGTTTACAAACGTTATAAAACAAATCCAAACGTTCCCCTTTTTAAGTGATTTAAGCCAAACGTTTACGAAAGTTACGAAACAAATCCAAACGTGTCATATTTTTAGCGATATAAGCCAAACGTTAACAAACGTTACGAAACAAATCTAAGCGTTTCACCTTTTTAACGATTAAAGCCAAACGTTTACAAACGTAACGTAACAAGTCCAAACGTTTAGAAACGTTATGAAACAAAACCAAACGTTTCACCTTTTTAGCAATTTAAGCCAAACGTTTACAAACGTTACCAAACAAATCCAAACGTTTCACGTATTTAGCGATTTAAGCCAAATGATTACAAACGCTATGAAAGAAACCCAAATGTTTAAAACGTTACAAAACAAATCCAAATGTTTCACATTTTTAGCAATTGAAGCCAAATGTTTACAAATGTTACAAAACAAATCCAAATGTTTCACCTTTTTAGTGATTTAAGCCAAACGTTTACAAACGTTACAAAACAAAACTAAACGTTTAAAACGTTACGAAACAAATCCAAACGTTTCATATTTTTAGCAATTTAAGCAAAACGTTTACAAATATTGCGGAAGATATCCAAATGTTTCATCTTTTTAGCGATTTATGCCAAATGTTTACAAACGTTAATCCAAATAAAACCAAACGTTTACAAATGTTACGAAAAAAATCCAAACGTTTACAAACGCTACGAAACAAAGCCAAATGTTTGGATTTAAGCCAAAATATGAAACATTTGGTTTTATTTGGTAACGTTTGTAAACGTTCGGCTTAAATTGCTAAAAAGGTTAAAATCTTGGACTTGTTTTGTAACCTTTGTAAACGTTTTGTTTAAATTTCTAAAAAGATGAAACGTTTGAATTTGTTTCGTAACATTTGTAAACGTTTGGCTTAAATCGCTAAAAAGGTGAAACGCTTTGATTTGTTTCGTAACGTTTGTAAATGTTTGGCTTAAATCGCTAAAAAGGTGAAACATTTGGTTTTGTTTCGTAGCGTTTATAAACGTTTGGCTTCAATCTCTAATAAGGGGAAACGTTTACAAACATTACAAAACTAAACCAAACGTTTCACGCTTTTAGCGGTTTAAACAAAACATTTATAAACGTTACAATACAAATCCAAATGTTTCACCTATTTAGCGATTTAAGCTAAACATTTGTAAACGTTACGAAGCAAATCCAAACGTTTCACCTTTTTAGCAATTTAAGCCAAACGTTAACAAACGCTACGAAACAAATCCAAACGTTTCCCATTTTTATCAATTTAAGCCAAACATTTAATACGTTACGAAACCAATCCAAACGTTTGACACGTTACGAAACAAATCCAAACGTTTTACCTTTTTAGCAATTTAAGCCAAAAGTTTAAAACGTTATGAAACCAATCCAAACGTTTAAAACGTTACGAAACAAATCCTAACGTTTTATCTTTTTAGCAATTTAAGCCAAACGTTTAAAACGTTACGAAACAAATCCTAACGTTTTACCTTTTTAGCAATTTAAGCCAAACGTTTAAAACGTTATAAAACCAATCCAAAATTTTAAACCGTTACGAAACAAATCCAAACGTTTCACCTTTTTAGCGATTTAAGCCAAAGGTTTACTAAACGTTACGAAACAAATCCAAACGTTTCACCTTTTTAGAGATTTAAGCCAAACGTTTACAAACGTTACCAAAACCTTTGGAAAATTGGGTATTGCACCATCTATTTTGAGTGAACCGCTAGCTGTGTTTACACCTATGTCTGAAGGTGTAGTGGTGGACGTCGTTTATCCTTCTTGTCATGTGGTTATTCATGGTAGAGAACTTTGTGCTGATTTGATTGTACTTGACGTGATTTCTTTTGATGTCATCTTGGGGATTGAATGGTTGTCACGCCACTTTGCTTCTATTGACTGTCGAGGGAAGTTAGTCGAGTTTAGGATTCCAGGTGATCTACCTTTTTCCTTTCAGGGAGAAAAGGCGGAGACACCTAAGAATCTGATTTCCGCCATCAAGGCGAAGCGGATGTTAGGCAAGGGTTGCCAGGGTTTATCTTACTGTGGTTCGAGATGTGGAAGTAGAATTTGGTGATATGCATAGTGTATCAATTGTGAGTGAGTTCACAGACGTGTTTCCAGAAGAATTGCATGGATTACCACCTGATCGTGATATTGAGTTTTGCATTGATGTGGTTCCTGGAACAGCTCCAATTTCGATACCGCCGTATCGGATGGCTTCTGCAGAGATGAAGGATTTGAAGGACCACTTACAAGAGTTGTTAGATAGTGGGTTCATCAGAACGAGTACTTCTCCGTGGGGTGCTCCATTTTTATTTGTGAAGAAGAAAGATGGTTCCTTTCAACTGTGTATCGACTACAGACAATTGAACAAGACTACTATCAAGAACAGATATCCTCTTCCTCGCATCGATGATTTGTTTGACCAGTTGCAAGGTGAAAAGTGTTTTTCCAAGATTGACTTGAGGTCTGGGTACCATCAACTTCGGATCCGTGATGTAGATGTGCATAAGACTGCTTTTCGGACGCGTTATGGACATTTTGAGTTTCTGGTTATGTCCTTTGGTCTGACTAACGCACCAGCAACGTTCATGGATATGATGAACAGAGTGTTCAAGCCGTTTTTGGATCAATTCGTTATCGTTTTCATTGATGACATTTTGATCTATTCTCGGAGTGAGGAGGAGCATGCTTATCATTTGAGGACTATACTGCAGACGATGTGTGAGCATCAGTTTTATGCTAAGTTCTCAAAATGTGAGTTCTGGTTCGATCAGGTTACCTTTCTAGGACACGTGGTGTCGAAAGATGGGATCAAGGTTGATCCGAAGAAGATTGAGGCAGTTATAGATTGGCAGAGGGCGTGGTCAGTTACCGAGATCATGAGTTTTTTGGGTTTAGGTGGATACTATCGTCGGTTCGTGCAAGATTTCTCCAGAATATCTGCACCGTTGACTAAACTAACATAGAAGGGTGTTAAGTTTCAGTGGACTGACAAGTGCGAGGCGAGCTTTGAGAAGCTCAAGGAGATTTTGACTACAGCTCCGGTTTTGGCATTGACGGTTTCACGGTGTATTGTGATGCGTCTCAGATTGGTTTGGGTTGCGTGCTGATGCAACATGGACAGGTTATTGCCTATGCTTCCAAACAGTTGAAGAAGCATAAGGTAAATTACCCTACTCATGATTTAGAGTTGGCAGCTGTGGTTTTTGCGCTGAATATTTGGAGGCATTATTTGTATGGTGTTACTTGTGAGATTTTCACTGATCATAAGAGTCTGAAGTATATCTTTGATCAGAGAGAGTTGAACTTGAGACAGAGGAGGTGGCTAGAGTTGCTGAAAGACTACGATTGTACTATTCAGTACCATCCTGGTAAGGCTAATGTGGTAGTCGATGCGTTGAGTCGCAAGTCTTCGGGTAGTTTGGCTCATATTTCTGAAGTTGGGCGTAGACCCATGGTTAAAGAGTGGCACAGTTTGATAGCTTCAGGCTATGGTTATCAGGTTTCTCAGGCCGGTAGTTTGTTGGCACAGTTACAAGTGCAGCCTGTTTTGATGAATCGGATCAAAGCTTTACAAGCTGAGCATCCACAGTTGAAACGGATTATTGAGGAGGTTCAGCAGGATGGTAATTCTTAGTTTACTTTTGTGGATGGTGTTCTGAGACATGGTTTGAGATTGTGTGTTTCGGATTCATATGGTCTGAGGGACCATATTTTGGAAGAAGCGCACAAGTGTGCTTATAGTGTTCATCTGGGTTCTACTAAGATGTACCATGATCTTAAGTGTACCTACTAGTGGAGCGGGATGAAGAAGGATGTCGCTGAGTATGTTTCTAAGTGTCTGACTTGCCAGCAGGTGAAGGTAGAGCGTGAGAGACCTTTTGACTATCTACAGCCACTACCTATTCCAGAGTGGAAATGGGAGCGGATTTCCATGGATTTTGTGGTTGGTTTACCACGTACTCGACAGGTGTACGATTCCATCTGGGTGATAGTTGACCGTATGAACAAGTCAGCTCATTTCCTTCCGATTAAGGTTTCGTATCCTGCTTCGAGGTTGGCTCAGTTGTACATCGACAAGATTATTAGTTTGCATGGTGTACCAGTTTCTATTGTTTCAGATAGAGGTTTTGTGTTCACTTCGAGGTTCTGGAAAGCGTTACAGGAATCCTTGGGTTCTCGTTTGGATTTCAGTACAGCTTTTCATCCTCAAACTGACGGTCAGTCTGAGAGGACTATTCAGACATTGGAGGATATGCTCAAGATGTGTGTTCTCGATTTTCAGGGTAGCAGGGATGCTCATTTGCCGTTGATTGAGTTATCTTACAACAACAGTTACCACGCGAGTATTGAAATGGCGCCTTATGAGGCTTTGTATGGGCGCAAGTGTCGATCTCCTATCTGTTGGGCGGAGGTTGGAGAGCGTAAGCTCTCGGGAGCACACATTATTCAGATTACCTCGGAGAAGGTACCGTTGATCAAACGGAGATTAGAGACTGCTTTTAGTCGGCATAGGAGTTATGCTGATCCGAAGAGAAAAGACATAGAGTTTTGGGTCGGGGACTTTGTGTTTCTTCGTGTTTTGCCTATGAAAGACGTGGTTCGTTTTGGTGTCAAGGGAAAGTTGGCACCGAGGTATGTTGGTCCTTATGAAATTTCAGAGAGGATTGGAGTTGTGGCTAATCGTCTAGTTCTACCGCCAGACATGTTGAGAAAGTGCATTTTTTATCCTTCGCACGTGATTGTGCCTCAGAGCGTTGAGATTGACCAAGAGTTATCTTATGAGGAACAGCCAGTTGAGTTTGTTGATACGCAAGTGCGTAAATTACGGAACAAGGAGATTCTGATGGTCAAAGTTCTCTGGCAGAATCATTTTGTCGAGGAGTGCACTTGGGAGACCGAGTCGGATATGCGGAATCGCTATCCTTTTCTTTTTCTGTGAGGTACGATATTTTTTATTTTGTGTGATTTTATGAGTTTTATTTGTATTACGTGTTATAATGCTGTTATTTGTTTATCGTGTTAAATTTAAGGACAAATTTGCAATTAGTTGGGGAGAATGTAATATCCCGTAATTTTTGTTTGGCTTTTCCGACGAGTTTCCGGTCATTATTTGAGTCGTTCGCGGATTCGTGGCTTGAGTAAATTATTTGGGTTATAAATTAATGGTTTGATTTTTTTTAAATTAGTTAGGTCTTGGGTTCTTTCTTTTATTTGGGCCAAAGGCCCATGCAATTGCTCACAGGTCTCAAACGAAGACCTGTTATGAATCCTCTTAGCGAGGCATGTTTCGATGTTTGTAAACCCGACTTTTACCCTAATTATTTAACATTTTTATCCTGATTTCATTCCTATCAATCCTTCAAACCCTAGCTGTCATCCGTAGCTTTTAATCTCTGAGATTTCTTGTGCCAATAATCAATCAAAGTCTTGAGTTTATTCGGTAAGTTTTGTTCATCGTTCTCAGTTTTAGTTCAGAATTCGACACCTTAGTATACTGAATCGTTCTCTTTTGTTTTAGCATATTATTTGGATCCGTCTCATCCTCGTGAAAGTAGACTCACGCCTCTATGATTCAACACCTTCTTTTCGTCAAACGGTACGTAATTCTCTTCGTTATTCGCGTCGTCGTTTCACCATTTTTGTTATCCTTTGTACTGTTGTTGGTTTCAATAAGTTTCTGTCAAATTTTCTTGAGATTGACTATGTGATTCTCATGGGTTTTTTAAAGTTTAAAACATGTTTCATGTTGATATGGTTTGGTTTGAATCATTCAGAATCTTTTCACATCGGGTTTGCTTGATTCGATACGCCGCTCTTCGTTTTAAGCATGGCAATGTCCTTATTTTTTTGTTGTTGTTGTTCTTAATCATTAAAGGGTGAATTTATTGTGTTTGATGTTCTATTACTGTTAATATGATATTTTTTAGGTTAATTTGGATTGTTGGCTTGTGTAGCGGGTTGAATTCTTTTTTAATAGGATATTGCAGGCTAATAATCACCGATGGTCCTCGACTTTTACCCTAAGCTTCCCTTAACCCCCTATACTTTCAAAAGCTTCCCTAGATCCCCCAACCTTTGTGGCGGCGCCATTCACGGCCCTTATTGACGAAACTACCCTTTTGTTTTTTGCGGCTGCCCTTTTTTTGAAAAAAAATAAATAGTGGCGCCACATGTCAATTGACACGTCATTTAATGTCAAAACAAAATTGAAACACCCAAAATACCCCCTAAAAAATTAAACCAAATAAAATTTACTTAATCAAATCCAACACACGGTCAATCTATTTACAACCGCTCGCCAACCCGAACCACTCGCCGCACCCGCCGCCGACCACCACCCGCCGCCGACCCATCAGAATTTGTTCTTGGAGAACAGATTCAGATTCAGATCTGTTCTCCCAGAACAGATCTGAAATATGTTCTCCAAGAACAGATGTGGAGAAGACGAGCTGTTGTTCGTCTTCTCAAAAATGGAGAAGACGAGCTGCTGCTCGTCTTCTCACAACCGGAGAAAACGAGCAGCAATTAAATTCTAATAATAGTATGTAAAAATTGGGGGCAAGGCATAGGTCACATATTGTTGGTTTTTCCATATTAAAATTAACTTATGGCTTGAATTTCCTTTTTTTCACAATAAATTAATAATAGCTAGTAACAAGAGTTGGACAATTGGACTTTATTAAAAAAACAGCATTATTCTCTTATTAATGGAAGGTAACAAGTCATTAAGCTCAAATTCTTTCTATTTGTGTCCAAACTCTTCTTTTTTGAAATTATTTAGGACCACATCATGGCTCTCTTTTTTTCTTAATTGGCAAATCAATTCCAAATTTTAAATTTAAAACTATATTTTCCATAATTAATTTTCAATTCACTTAAAAATGTACAATTCACATATTAATTTTTCTATAAAATAATAATTTTATAAGCAACAAGAAGACCTTTTATACATTGATAAATTTATGTAAGCTAAAAACAGAAAATCTAATGAATGAAGATAATATTTTATGGAAGGAGAATCAAACTTACTATATTACACATGCTTATAGTTAGTTAAAATATTAAATGGAGCCAGATATTTCTCTCATGTATCACTTTAGTATCTTACTTTCAATTTATATCTTTTTAATACCATTTATTTTATTTTCATTTCATCTGATGGTATTTTAAGAAACTCGTGTCAATTGCTTCTAATGTAGCCTTCGTCTACCTAAGTTACAACATCAAATTCGTAAACCAAAAATAAAATACCAAATTGATATATATCGAGAGAAAAATTTGGCATCATCCAATTTTTTGTAGATCTCTTGTAGGAATTGAGGTGGACGTATATACGAAAACGTCACAAATAAATGATGTGACCTATGCCTTGCCCCCAATTTTTACATACTATTATTTGCGGTAGTTCTACGTGGTGTCTAGTGCTCTCAAAAGTTAGGGTCTGTTTTAATAATTATTTTATTTGTCTAGACCCGACTACTGTTCGTGCTTCAGAGGCGAACCACGATTAGTTGCTTGTCGGTTATCATGTGGATTATCAAGTAGAGAGTTTGTACTTACTATTTACCGCTTTATTAAGTAAATTGTTATTTTAATATTAAATATATATACTGTAC
Organism: Mercurialis annua; assembly: GCF_937616625.2. NCBI lineage: Eukaryota > Viridiplantae > Streptophyta > Magnoliopsida > Malpighiales > Euphorbiaceae > Mercurialis > Mercurialis annua. Next base: position 20,476,357 of record NC_065572.1, on the reverse strand, counting down.
GTATATTTCGAACAGTTTTTATATTATGGCTCTTAGTTGAAACATGCTACCTAATGGGCATCATTAGAACTGCGTGCGCACCGGTAATGATCTGGGTAAGGTATATATGGAAATGTGGTAACTCAGTGTGAGCAAAGCTCTCGGGACCAAATTGAGTAACTCGGTGTAGATCAGCTATCGGGACTCTGGATATGATATAAGTGTGGTCAGTGGTAACTCGGTGTATCTCAGCTCTCGGGACCAGGCATATTGGATTATGTATATTATTTAGAATTGTGGATGAGGGTTCCAACTATTAATCGTAATATCGTTATTAAATGTTTTAAACGGTTTTAAAGTTTTTCCACTTGATAAATGTAAATAGTGGTATAAACTCATCTAAGTATATCTGACCCCGTTGTTTTCCCAATTTTTCTCAGGGTTATGATCTGAGAGAGTCCAGTGATCTCCGTCTTTACTTCTCGGAGGTTTCATTTATTTTAATAAACTGTCAAACTATTTTATTCTTAGACCGCAGTAGTAACTAAACGTCTTTATTTTATTCTAGTTGTTGTCGGATTGGTCCGACTGGATTATTATTGTTTTGGCATGTTATATGATTATTCAGGATTATTTATGTTATGTCTATTTCAGACTAGTATTGGAAAGCATGTTATTTTAAATGTTGAATATTATAACTGCTAGATTTAGGCTGGAGTCTCGATTGCCCCGAGCATTGGTTTTCAGCAGGTTTATTGTAATTGTATTTTATAAGGAAGGCTAGCTACAGGTGTTGGTACTACATTACCCATGCCCTAGCGCCGGTCACGATTCATGAAAATGGGTCGTGACACGTTTGGTTTTGTTTCGTAACGTTTAGCTTAAATTGCTAAAAAGGTGAAACGTTTATTTCGTAATATTTGTAAACGTTTGGCTTTAATCGCTAAAAAAGTGAAACGTTCGGATTTATTAGTAAAGTTCTAAACGTTTGGCTTAAATCGCTAAAAAGGTAAAATGTTTGGTTTTGTTTCGTAACGTTTGTAAACATTTGGCTTAAATTGCTAAAAAGGTGAAGCGTTTGTTTATTTCGTAACGTTTTAAACATTTGGCTTAAATCGCTAAAAATGTTACGTTTGGATTTGTTTAGTAATATTTTAAACTTTTGGGTTAAATCGCTAAAAAGGTGAAACGTAAAGCCAAACATTTGGATTGATTTCGTAACCTTTGTAAATGTTTGGCTTAAATCGCTAAATATGGTGAAACGTTTGGATTTGTTTCGTAATGTTTTAAACGTTTGGATTTGTTTCGTATTGTTTTAAACGTTTTGATTTGTTTCATAATGTTTTAAACGTTTCCTTTTATTTCGTAATGTTAACAAACGTTTGAATTTGTTTCGTAACGTTTTAAACGTTTGGCTTAAATTGCTAAAAAGGTGAAACGTTTGGATTTGATTCGTAACGTTTGAAAACATTTGGTTTAAATCTCTAAAAAGGTGAAACGTTTGGATTTGTTTTGTAACGTTTGTAAACGTTTGGCTTAAATCGCTAAAAAGGGGAAACGTTTGGATTTTTGTCTTAACATTTTAAAGGTCTGCGTTGTTTCGTAACGTTTTAAACGTTTGGATTAGTTTCGTAACGTATTAAACGTTTGGATTTATTTCGTAAAATTTTAAAAGTTTGGCTTAAATCGCTAAAAAGGTGAAACATTTGTTTTTTTTGTAATGTTTATAAACAAATCCAAATGTTTGGCTTAAATCGCTAAAAACGTGAAACGTTTGGATTTGTTTCGTAACGTTTTAAACGTTTGGCTTAAATCGATAAAAAGGGAAAACGTTTGGTTTTGTTTCGTATTGTTTATAAACGTTTGGGTTAAATTGTTCAAAAGGTGAAACGTTTGTTTCATAATGTTTGTAAAAGTTTGGCTTAAATTGCTAAAAAGATGAAACATTTGTTTGTTTCATAACGTTTTAAACGTTTGGCTTAAATCGCTAAAAAGGTAAAACGTTTGGTTTTGTTTCGTAACGTTTGTAAACATTTGGCTTAAATTGCTAAAAGGTGAAACGTTAGTTTTGTAACGTTTGTAAATATTTGGCTTAACTTGCTAAAAAGGGGAAACATTTGTTTTGTTTCCTAATGTTTTGAACTTTGGGCTTAAATTGCCAAAAAGGTGAAACGTTTGAATTTGTTTTGTAACGTTTGTAAACATTTGGCTTAAATCGCTAAAAAGGTGAAACATTTGGATTTTTTTCTTAATGTTTTAAACGTTTGGATTGGTTTCGTAACGTTTTAAATGTTTGGCTTAAATCGCTAAAAAGGTGAAACGTTTGAATTTGTTTCGTAACGTTTTAAACGTTTGTAAACCTTGTTTGGTTTTGTTTCGTAATATTTACAAACATTACGAAACCAATCCAAACGTTTAAAATGTTACGAAACAAACGTATGGATTTGTTTCGTAACGTTTGTAAACGTTGCGCTTAAATCACATTTGGCTTAAATCGCTAAAAAGGTGAAACGTATGGATTTGTTTGGTAATGTTTTAAACGTTTTAATTTGTTTCGTGATGTTTTAAAGGTTTGGTTTTGTTTCGTAACGTTTACAAACATTTGGATTTATTTCGTAATGTTTTAAACGTTTGGCTTAAATTGCTACAAAGGTGAAACGTTTGGATTTATTTTGTAATGTTTGTCAACGTTTGGTTGAAATATCTAAAAAGGTAAAACATTTTGATTTGTTTTGTAACGTTTGTAAACGTTTGGCTGCTAAAAAGGCAAAACATTTGGATTTGTGCCGTAACGTTTGTAAACGTTTAGCTTAAATCGCGAAAACGGTGAAACGTTTGAATTTGTTTCGTAACGTTTGTAAACGTTTGGTATCAATCGCTAAGAAGGTGAAACGTTTGGATTTGTTTCGTAACGTTATAAAACGTTTGGCTTAAATTGCTAAAAAGGTGAAACGTTTAGCTTTATTTCGTAATGTTTGTAAACAAATCCAAACATTTGGCTTAGATCGCTAAAAAAGTGAAACGTTTGGAATGGTTTCAAAATGTTTGTAAACGTTTACCTTAAATCGCAAAAAAGGTGAAACGTTTGAATTTGTTTCGTAATGTTTGTAAATGGTTGGCATCAATCGCCAAAAAGGTGAAACGTTTGGATTTGTTTCGTAACGTTTTGCTTAAATTGCTAAAAAGGTGAAACGTTTAGCTTTATTTCGTAACGTTTGTAAACAAATCCAAACATTTGGCTTAGATCGCTAAAAAAGTGAAACGTTTGGAATGGATTCGTAATTTTTGTAAAGGTTTACCTTAAATCGCGAAAAAGGTGAAACGTTTGAATTTGTTTCGTAACGTTTGTAAATGTTTGGCATCAATCGCCAAAAAGGTGAAACGTTTGGATTTGTTTCGTAACGTTTGGCTTAAATTGCTAAAAAGGTGAAAGGTTTAGCTTTATTTCGTGACGTTTGTAAACAAATCCAAACATTTGGCTTAGATCGCTAAAAACGTGAAACGTTTGGATTTGTTTCGTAACGTTTGTAAATGTTTGGCTTATATTGCAAAAAAGGTGAAACGTTTGTTTCGTATAGTTTGTAAACGTTTGGCTTAAATCGCCAAAAAGGTGAAACGTTTGTTTGTTTCCTAAATAAACGTTTGGCTTAAATCGATAAAAAGGAGAAACGTTTGGTTTTGTTTTTTAACGTTTGTAAACGTTTGGCTTAAATTGATAATAAGGTTAAACATTTGTAAACGTTTGGCTTAAATTGATAAAAAAGTGAAATGTTTGTTTTGTTTCGTAACGTTTTAAACGTTTTGCATAAATTTCTAAAAAGAGGAAATGTTTGGATTTGTTTTGTAACGTTTGTAATCGTTTGGACTGGTTTCATAAAGTTTTAAATGTTTTGTTTAAATCGCTAAAAAGGTGAAACGTTTGGATTTGTTTCGTAACCCTTTAAACGTTTGGATTGGGTTTGTAACGTTTGTAAACGTTTGGCATAAATCGCTAAAAATGGGAAACGTTTGGATTTGTTTCGTACGTTTTAAACGTTTGGATTGGATTCGTTTGGCTTAAATCGTAAATAAGATTAAACGTTTGGATTTGTTTCGTAACGTTTGTAAACGTTGGCTTAAATCGCTATAAAGGTGAAACGTTTGGATTTGTTTCGTAATGTATTAAACGTGTGTTTCACATTTTTAGCAATTTAAGAAAAACGTTTACAAACGTTATGAAACAAAACCAAACGTTCCCCATTTTTGCGGTTTAAGCCAAAACTTTAAAACGTTACAAAACCAATCCAAACGTTTACAAACGTTACGAAACAAATCCAAATGTTTCTCCTTTTTAGCGATTTAAGCCAAACGTTTACAAACGTAAAGAAACAAATCCAAAAGTTTCACCTTTTTAGCGATTTAAGCCAAAACGTTAACAAACGTTACGAAACAAATCCAAACGTTTCCCCTTTTTAGCAATTTAAGCCAAACGTTATGAAACAAATACAAACTTTTCCCCTTTTTAGCAATTTAAGCCAAACGTTTAAAACGTTACGAAACAAATCTAAACTTTTCCCATTTTTAGCGATTTAAGCCAAACGTTTAAAACGTTACGAAACACATCCAAACGTATAAAAAGTTACGAAACCAATCCAAACGTTTAAAACGTTATGAAACAAATGCAAAAATTTCACCTATTTAGCGATTTAAGCAAAACATTTAAAACGTTACGAAACCAATCCAAACGTCTAAAACATTACGAAACAAATCCAAACGTTTACAAACGTTACAAAAAAAATCCAAACGTTTCACCTTTTTAGCTATTTAATCCAAACATTTACAAAAGTTATAAAACCAATCCAAACATTTAAAACGTTATGAAAAACTCCAAATGTTTCCCCTTTTAGCGATTTCATAACGTTTGTAAAAGTTTGGCTTAAATCGCTAAAAAGGGGAAACGTTTGGTTTTGTTTTGTAACGTTTGTAAACGTTTGGCTTAGATCGCTTAAAAGTGTGAAACATTTTGTTTTGTTTCGTATTGTTTGTAAACGTTTGGCTTCAATCTCTAAAAAGGTGACACGTTTGGATTTGTTTCATAACGTTTGTAAACGTTTGGCTTAAATTTCTAAAAAGGTGAAAAGTTTAGATTTGTTTCGTAACGTTTGTAAACGTTTGGCTTAAATCGCTAAAAATGTGAAACGTTTGAATTTGTTTCGTAACGTTTTAAACCTTTGGATTGGTTTTGTAATGTTTTAAACGTTTGGCTTAAATCGCTAAAAAGGTGAAACGTTTGGTTTTATTTCGTAATGTTTGTAAACGTTTGGCTTCAATCGCTAAAAAGGTGAAATGTTTGTTTTGTTTCGTAACGTTTGCCTTAAATCGCTAAAAATACGAAACTGTCACGATCCAATTCCAAGGATCGCGACCGGCGCTTGGGTATGGGTATGGTCGTACCAAAACCCGTAGCAAGCCTTGCGGATAATCATACAACATATAAACATGCAAGAAAACCACTGCTCGGGGGCAGCTGAGACTCCAACCTAAGTGCAGCAGTTTATATCACAACTTAAATAATAACTTAAATATCTGATGCTCGGCTAAAACCCGAGACTCAACAGCATGCCTTATATATAACATATAAACCAAAGTATAACATGCCAAAGTTAATAACAAAACAATCGGACCAATCCGACAAAATAACATAAGATATCCATAATAAATAATCTAGCTCTATTGCGGTCTAAGTGTTTAAAACCGTTGACTAGTTTAAATAGCATAAAACCTCCAAGAAATCAAAGAATAGGGGATGACAAAAGCTCTCAAATAATAACCCTTAAAAAATTGGGAAAACAACGGGCTCAGATATACTGAGATGAGTTCATAATGCTATGTACATTTATTAAGATTAAAACCCTTAAAATCAAATCCTTTTATACTAATATACTTAGATACTTGATCATGGAATACAAATTGAAATGAAATCCCAAAGTGTATATAATATCCCAAAGTATAATACAAAGTAGATGGGAACAAATTCTCATCAATTCCCAATGTAGGCCAGACATTGGTCAGCCAATCTCAAAGTACTTAACGGTGCACACAGTCTCGATACAAGCCTATTGAGTAGCTTATTCCAATCCAGATCCATAATCATTAAAAACAGTTCGTAAACAATTACAATACTAAAATTATTTGCGGTACTTAATAAAGCGGTAACTAACACTACAAACTCATTGCTTGCAAATCCACGTGATAACCTGTCAAGCAACCTAAACCTGCTCTGACTCCGAAGCACGAACAGTCGACGGGTCTAGAAACAAAACTTAAGTTAAAAACAATTCATCCCCTAACTCTAAAAATACTTAGCACCACATAGGACTAGTATCTCCACCACAAGCCAAAGTATATACCAAGGCATAACAATCAAACGTATACAATCCATAGCCAAAGTAATACCAGAGTCAAATAATAAGTTAAGCATAACCAAGTGAAATCCCAAAGTAGTGAATTAGCCGTGTTATACAACTATAAGCTTAATCTCATATGTCGGGCGACCCAAGTCTAACCCGACCTAGTGTTATGCTAGAGTAAAACCAAAGTATATCTGGAACCTTTAAATCAAAACATTGCTCATTTGAAAATATGGAACTCAACCTAGTTTAACAATAAAGATGCACATTTACAACAAACCCAAAGCTAGCCACACTTGGCCAAAACACCCAAAGTAGACAAAAGCGTGTCACAACACTTAAATAGGTTCTAAATATGCATATGAGTTCACCAACTCAGATCTGAAAATGAAGAAGCCAAATCAACCATTTACATGACATAAAATTTCCACCTTATATCTTAACAACATGAAATCAAACCAATGATCTTTGAATAATGTCAACATGTTACAAACGCCCAAAACTACCTATAATACACATATGTGCAACAACTAACATCATATGAATCAACCAAAGTGTGTTCATGCAACATGGACCAAAACTCAACCTTAAATCTTATTCATCAAACCAAACAAGTAAGATTTGATTTCATCAATTAACATCAGCCCCAAACGAAGATTTACAGGCGTAGGACACTATCTAAAAACTGCGAATAATCATAACAAGATCAACCAAAAAGTATAGTATACAACTTAAAAATCGATCTTGAGAAACCCATGTAAGAAATAAGAAATTATATCCATTGGTCATGCAAACTCAGTCACTAAATACACCCAAACAGTGGCAATCATCATCCCCAACGATTGCATGAAACACATAAATCAAATTACAATTTATCAACTGGTAAAACTTGCACAAGCAACTACATGATCGTAAAGCATCAAATCAAACACTTAACTTCAGAATCGGCATACTCAAAACAGTAAACAACAACCATAATTATCAACAAACAAGAGTAATGCTTAAACGAATGAATCGCTACGTACCAAGAATGAATGAAACGTGATTTAACACCATAAGGAACAAGGATGAATGAACAAGCAAAATAAAAAGTACGTAATAGCCCTACAATGATCCAGGAACAAAAAAAGAATGAGTTACCAAAGACCAAATGGGAATCGAATGAGAGCGGATGAATGGAGAGTGAGAGTATCTTACCGAAAACCAACGATTTGAGAAGGATTTGATGGAAAACGAATTAAATCAGAGAGTTTAATAGTATTTAGGTCGGCTAGGGTTTAATATGAGTGTAGGTAATGTTTAAATCAGAAAAAGGGATCTATTTAAAGGCCCCAAAATGAAAAAACACGACAGGCGCGTTGCGAGGCGCGATGGCCCAACGCGCCCTCCGACGCGCCTCCGATTTGATCCAACAGTCAACTTTTTCTCGTGCACAGCCTATTCAAAAATGATCCCGATCCAACGGTGCAATTGGGAGATATGGATGTTTTATCAAGACATGTCACATTCAAAAGGCACACGAACACATCATCGATTATAAAACTGATACAAATTAAATCACCATCGAAAACTCACACGACACATACAGGATACAACTTAAACCCCAAACATAGTGTCACACTTGCTAAGTCAACCATTAACAATCCGAAACTGAGTCGGAAACACAACAAAACCATGACGGAAAAACACGGGATATTACAATCTCCCCAACTTATATAAAATTCGTCTTCGAATTTAACATAAGACTACCCACGTAAAACATATCATACAATATGTTGTTCGAACAAAAACACACGTAACAAACATGAAAACACATAATATGACACCCAAAGTAATCAAGGAAAGCAATTATAACAATTCTGCATAATGAACTCTGTCTCTCAAGTAACCAACCTAAACTGTAACCATTGGAATTATGTGCTTAACAACCTACGCACTTGCATAATAAAAAAACTCAATAGGTTGTTCCTCTAACGATAACTAAAAATCAAGAATTTCATAAACCGAACAATCTTAAAAGGTCATAAAAGCCTTAATGCTAACTTCCACTTAACATAAAACGATAACGCCCTTTCTAGGTGAAACCAAACGAAGGAATACAAACTCTCCCACACAAAGTTCGACTAAAATACTTAGAATAAACAAGAACAAACCTCGAATCTCCACATAAACCTCGACTGGAATACTTAGGATATATAAGAACAAACCTCGAATCTCTTTCAATGACAACTCTAATCAAAATTTCCACCCAGAGAAAGTCAACACAAGACAAAACACGCCGAAAATATATGGGGTATTACATTCTCCCCAACCTACGAAAAATTCGACCTCAAATTTTAAATAAGAAACTGATTCGCTGTTTAAACGCTCACAACACACATTGCGCAAAATTCTGATTCAAACAATTTGATGCTCCAACGACCACTCAATCAATACAAATGTGAACAATCAAAAATTATCCAACGAAGTTGGTTTCCAAAACTAGCTTGAATCTTAACAATTATGAAACCCATATCATCAAAGTTCAAGAACAATCCCGAAGCTCAAATTCTAGTTCTAACAAAAACCACACCATATAATACCATTAACTTTGCGAATTATAAAACACAAAAACTCACACCGTTATTCAAAAGAACACGTGAACTTACCTCATGGTAACGAAATCTCCAGATTATAACAAACAATCTCAATCACAATGATTCTTTCAATCATCCCATAAGTAGTACACAACTTACACTTATAATAACCAAACCTAAAATTTGATTAATACATAAGTCTAAGATAACTCGAACATCCAAAATTATTCCACCAGTAACTGTAACCTCGAATCCTAACAATAGACCACCTATATCAAATTCACAATTAATTGGTTATATTCAAAGTCAGACTTATAGGAAAATAAAATTTCCAAAACACATAAATATTCTATTAATATTTTCCAATTATCTTTTAAAGACGTTAAAATCTTATACCTCTCTTTATATACAAAAACAAAAATGCTTTTACCGTTCGAAAACCTCTAGTTTTAAAAACACATTAAAATTTCAAAAGATTCGTATCCGAATTCACAGTTACACCTTACTTTCAAATAAATTTGCAAATCTATAAAACTGCTCAACTAGCAAAATTATTATTCACTGAAATTAAAACTTGATAAGATTTTATCCTTTGTCAAAATGGGAAAACAAATTTACATTGAAATATCCTCGTTCGCATAATATTCTATGAGTTTACAAAAAGGTTTAAACAAAATTGAACATGTAAAACCCAGACTTCCTTTAAAATCACAATATATATACACACGTGGAGCATAACAAAATTCCTTAATCCAACAACCCTCAAATCATAAATTGGAAGCTAACACGTAAGCCTTCAGAACTGACCTCAAAATCCTATCATACTTATAACAACAATAACTCGAGTGCAATCTTATATTCATTCTTACTCCTTACGAAGCACAAAATTTATGATACTACAGACCAATCACTCCTAACATAATCGTCCTCAATTCACCACCATTATCACAGAGTATTTGTCTAGCTACCTTACGGTAAAATTTCAAACCATTTGAAATCAATCAACTTTATAAATACATTTTAACCCAAGGTGACTCGCGAGTTCGTTTTAAAATATTTTTCTCAAAAACACTTTATTGACAAAATCCACGTTACATAATTGTGCGCCAGGGTGATGACACCTTTCATCCCCAAAGAGTTGCATCCAATTCCAACCATTCCAATGCACGTGATGCATGTAGTACTATGCATGTACCAATTACGTATTATTTTTTGAACATACTCAGTGCGCAATACAATTCCTATTCGTGACATACAAAAATGCATGCTCATGATATGTCTGGGCACAATTACGTGTTAAAAACATTTCAAATATTTTCACAATTTTTCATTTGAAATCAATTTCTTAATCAAACATTTGCTAGACGTTACACTCTGTGAGATGTGCACTCCATAATCTCAAAATATTATTTCAAATTCCATACTCGCAATCTACCAAATCATAGGATTCTAACAGCCGTTCAAACCTATAACTCCTTTAAAATCTCTTATGAATAAAATAATACTCGATTAAACGTCAATCAAACTGAAATTTAACTTAAGGAAAACAATACATTACATATGCTTTTACAACACGTACCACCAATTCCCGCATCACATCGTCCAACTTGATGAAAAGCACTAGCATTATAAGATACACCGATCTATCTCCTCAGATAAGAATTTCTAAACTATATTTTTCTCTGATAGTCAAAAACCACAACCGTTTCAAGAACACTTTACTAATCTTCCTCGATATCAAAATCTAAGGATCTCGATTTACAAAACAATACACTAACACCAGCGTAACCCCGAACAGAAACTAAAGCAATACAAGCCTAAACGAAGGTTCGACTCACAAATCAAAAGCCAACACCAAGTTTAAGTCAAAGAACGCATGAAGGAAATTACCTCCCGTGCTACTCTACACGACGAGATAAAACAATCTCAACCGACATAGATCAACCAAACTTGCAAGGTATACAACGCAAATCAAAACTAAAATATTACGAATTCTATAAACCATAAACCACTCAAACATGCCATTAACCACAATTAACCCAAATCTATTTTAAGGCAAAAACAAAACATGCTACAACACACTGCGATTCGTCGTAACAAGAACAACAAGTAATATGCAATCGATCAAAATACGCATCAAAACTCACTTAGAATTATAAAGTCAACCATACAAGTTTTCAAGTTCTAGTTGAGCCTCACAGTTTTAAAATTTTTGTTTTCCGGAAAATCTCCTTTATAAATCATTTTTTTTAAAGTTTCCAAAGTATCTCAATCCAAAATAACCAGCGAGTTAGCCGAGTCATTACAACTACCAAGCTCAACTCCAAAATTTGGGTGAACAATGTCAAACCCAAAACAACCATTTATAAAACATACTCAAAATATTTGTAAATTCGGAAAGGCCTTTAAATAAAATCTCAATCTTTTCTTAAAAATAGGAGCTCAACGTAATCTAAGCATCAAACAGCAATTCAAAAATTCAAGTGAGAAAACCCTTTATCCCAAACAACCATTCCGAGAAACGCATACTCTCGCCAAACATAATATACCAAATCATATAACCAAAGACACCTCCAATGTACACAAACCAAAACATGGTAAGACCATAAAAGTCATAATACATTATTAAAGCCATATTCAATTATTTAAATAATATTATTTTTAAAATAATTGTTGGTCAATACCAAGTCAAACGTAAGATTTTGAAATACGTGAAATTTATTTTACTTGTAAAGTAACCAAAAATCACATTTTTTTTAAAAAGTATTAAAACCAGACTTCTCTTCTGATTCTCGTGTCAAAACACAAATCAAATCAATATAATTTTCTCAATAAAACCATAAAAACAACGTGTGACCGAACAACTTGTAGCCATAAAACATGCTTAAAGATTTAACACAAGAATCCTTTAAAAGAAAAAAAAGGCCAACCCTAACATATCCTCTTATGTACCAACATATATGGAAACCAACAATTAAGGCCTAAACCAAACTGTACTCACCAAAAAGGTGAAAGCAATCCAACCAAAATCATCCAAGGCATTAAAGCCAAAAACTAATCACCCAAGGTAAACATCATATAAGGCATAACAGCCAACAAACTATCACCCAAAGTAAACACCATATAAGGTACAACAGTCCATAAAACATAACCCAAAGTATATCTCATATATGGCACAACAGCCAATAAAGCATCACCCGAAGTAAACACCATATAAGGCACAACAGGCCACAACACATCACCCAAAGTATATCTCATATATGGCACAACAGCCAACAAATCACCCAATATATAAGCAATAAACACTCCAAAGTAAAGCATCAGTAACACATAAGACCCACACTCAACATTCCTATAGATGAAGGTAGAAAGTTTTGAAAATAAAAGATGACGTTTCAAAAGACAAGACTTGAATACTAATTCCGCAGTAGATCCTATGACACAGCAACAACATAACATGCATTAAAGCAGTAAACACGTAACGTGCAAAATGGCCTTGGATTGAAACCAGAGCTCTGATACCAACTTTGTCACGATCCAATTACAAGGATCGCAACCGGTACTAGGGTATGGATATGGTCGTACCAAAACCCGTAGCTAGCCTTGCAGATAATCATACAACATATAAACCTACAAGAAAACCACTGCTCGGGGGAAACCGAGACTCCAACCTAAGTCTAGTAGTTTATATCACAACTTAAATAATAACTTAAATATCTGAAATGCTCGGCTAAAACCCGAGACTCAACAGCATGCCTTATATATAACGATATAAACCAAAGTATAACATGCCAAAGTTAATAACAAAACAATCGGACCAATTCGACAAACTAACATAAGATATCCATAATAAATAAACTAGCTCTACTGCGGTCTAAGACTTTAAAACCGTTGACTAGTTTTAAATAGCATAAAACCTCCAAGGAATCAAAGAATCAGAGATGACCAAAGCATTCAAATCATAACCCTTGAAAAATAGGGAAAACAATGGGGTCTGATATACTGAGATGAGTTCATAAAGTTATTTACATTTATTAAGATTAAAACCCTTAAAATCAAATCCTTTTATACTAATATACTTATATAGTTGATTATGGAATACAATATTGAAATGAAAACCCAAAGTATATATATATATATATCCCAAAGTATAATCTAAAGTAGATGAGAACAAATCCTCATCAATTCCCAAAGTAGGCCAGACATTGGTCAGCCAATCCCAAAGTACTTACCAGTGCACACAGTCTCGGTAGAAGCCTATCGAGTAGCTCGTTCCAATCCCAATCCATAATCATTAAAAATAATTCGTAAAAAATTATAATACTAATACAATTTGAGGTACTTAATAAAGCGGTAAATAATACAACAAACTCACTGCGAGGCACGACCCAACGTTATGCCAGAGTAAAACCAAAGTATATCCGGAACTTTTAAATCAAAACATTCCTCATTTTAAAATACAAAACTCAACCTATCTTAACAACAAAGATGCACATTTACAAAAAAAAACCAAAGTCAGCCACTCTTGGCCAAAACACCCAAAGTAGACACAAGCGTGTCACAACACTTATAAAGGTTCTAAATATGCATATGAGTTCACCAACTCAGATCTGAAAATAGAGAAGTCAAATCAACCATTTACATGGCATAACATTTCCAGCTTATATATTAACAACATGAAATCAAACCAATGATATTTGAACAATGTCAACATGTTACAAACGCCCAAAACTACCTATAATACACTTATGGGCAGCAACTAACATCATATGAATCAACCAAAGTTTGTTCATGCAACATGGACCAAAACTCAACCATAAATCCTATTTATCAATCCAAACAAGCAAGAATTGATTTCATCAATTAACATCAGCCCCAAACGAAGATTTATAGCCATAGGACACTATATCAAAACAACGAATAATCATAACAAGATCAACCAAAAAGTATAGTATACAACCTAGGAATTGATCTTGAGAAACCCATGTAAGAAATATAAAATTACAGCCCTAGGTAATGCAAACTCAATCACTAAATACACCCAAACAGTGGCTATCATCATCCCCAACGATTGCATGAAACACATAAATCAAATTAGAATTTATCAATTGGTAAAACTTGCATAAGCAACTATATGATCGTAAAGCATCAAACCAAATACTTAACTTCAGAATCGGCATACTCAAAACAGTAAACAACAACCATAATTATCAACAAATAAGAGTAATGCTTAAATGAACGAATCGCTACATACCAAGAATGAATGAAACGTGATCTAACACCCTAAGGAACAAGGATGAATGAACCAGCAAAATAAGAGGTATATAACAACCCTACAATGATCCTGGAACAAGAAAAGAATGAGTTACCAAAGATAAAATGGGAATCGAATGAGAGCGGATGAACAGAGAGTGAGAGTATCTTACCGAAAACCAACGATTTGAGAAGGATTTGATGGAAAATGAATTAAATCAGAGAGTTTAATAGTATATAGGTCAGCTAGGGTTTAGTATGAGTGTAGGTGATGTTTAAATAAAAAAACGGGTCCATTTATAGGCCCCGAAGTGAAAAAACATGACAGCCGTGTTGCGAGGGACGATGGCCCAACGCGCCTGCCGTCGTGCCTTTTAAAAAGGCACAAAACACCCTTGGGCGAGTTGCGAGGCGCGATGGCCCAACGCGCCTTCAATTTTGATCCAACAGTTAACTTTTTCTCGTGCAGAGCATATTAAAAAATAAGCCCAATCCAACGGTGCAATTGGGAGATATGAATGTTTTATCAAGATATGTTAGATTAAGAAGGCACACAAACACATCATCAATTATAAATTTGATACAAATCAAATCAGGTTCTTTTCATAAATACCTCACTTTTTGAAAATTTTGCAAAAGTACTCCTTTTTGGTAGTTTATTAGTAGATTATTGGTATAATCTACTAATAAACTACCAAAAAGGAGTATTTTTGCAAAATTTTCAAAAAGTTAGGTATAGAGGGTAATTTTCCCAATCATATCGCCATCGAAAACTCAAAAAACACATGCGACACATACAAGATACACTTGCTAAGTCCACCATTAACAATCCGAAACTAAGTCGGAAACACAACAAAACCATGATGGAAAAACACGAGATATTACAGAAACGTTTGGTTTTGTTTCGTAACATTTGTAAACGTTTGACTTAGATCGCTAAAAAGGTGAAACGTTTGGATGGGTTTCATAACGTTTGTAAACTTTGGCTTATATCGCAATAAACGTGAAACGTTTGCAATTTGTTTCGTAACGTTTGTAAACGTTTGGCTTCAATCGCTAAAAAGGTGAAATGTTTGGATTTGTTTCGTAACGTTGTATAAGTTTGGATTGGTTTCGTAACGTTTTAAACATTTGGATTTGTTTTGTAACGTTTGTAAACGTTTGGCTTAAATCGCTAATGAGGTGAAACATTTGGATTGGTTTTGTAGCGTTTGTAAACGTTTGGCTTAAATCGCTAAAAAGGTGAAACGTTTGATTTTGTTTCGTAACGTTTTAAACGTTTGGCTTAAATCGCTAAAAAGGTGAAACATTTGGATTTGTTTCGTAACGTTTGTAAACAATTGGTTTCAATCGCTAAAAAGGCGAAACGTTTAGATTTGTTTCGCAATGTTTGTAAACGTTTGGCTTAAATCGCTAAAAAGGGGAAATGTTTAAATCGCTAAAAAGGTTAAACCTTTAGATTTGTTTTGTAATGTTTGTAAACGTTAGACTTAAATCGCTAAAAATGTGAAACTTTTGGATTTTTTTTTGTATAGTTTGTAAACGTTTGGCTTATATCGGTAAAAAGGTGAAACGTTTGGATTTGTTTCGTAACGTTTTAAATGTTTGGATTTGTTTCATAATGTTTTAAACGTTTGGCTTAAATCGCTAAAAAGGTGAAACATTCGGATTGGTTTCGTAAGGTTTTAAATGTTTTGCTTAAATTGATAAAATGGGGAAACGTTTGGATTTGTTTCTTAACGTTTGGCTTGTATCACTAAAAATGTGAAAAGATTGGTTTTGTTTCGTAACGTTTACAAAACCAATCCAAAAGTTTAAAATGTTACGAAACAAATCCAAACGTTTCTCCTTTTTAACGATTTAAGCCAAACGTTTATAACGTTACAAAAGCAATCCAAACGTTTACAATCGTTATGAAACAAATCCAAACGTTTCACCATTTTAGCGATTTAAGCCAAACATTTAAAACGTTACAAAACCAATCCAAATGTTTAAAACGTTACGAAACAAATCCAAACGTTTCACCTTTTTAGCAATTTAAGGCAGACGTTTCAAAACGTTATGAAACAAATCAAAACGTTTCACCTTTTTTAGCGGATTCAAATTTTTAGCAATTTAAGCCAAACATTTGCAAACGTTGCAAAACTAATCCAAACGTTTCACCTTTTTGGCAATTTAAACCAAACATTTACAAACGTTACGAAACAATACCAAGCGTTTCACCTTTTTTAGCAGTTTCACCTTTTAGCGATTTCAGCCAAACATTTACAAATATTTCAAAACAAATCCAAACGTTTCACCTTTTTAGCAATTTAAGCCAAATGTTTAAAACGTTACGAAACAAAAACAAGCGTTTCACCTTTTTAGTAATTTAAGCCAAACTTTTACAAACGTTACGAAACAAATCCGAACGTTTCACCTTTTTAGCGATTTAAGCCAAACGTTTAAAACGTTACGAAACCAATCCAAACATTTAAAACATTACGAAACGAATCCAAACGTTTCACCTCTTTAGCGATTTATGCCAAACGTTTACAAACATTACGAAACAAATCCAAATGTTTCCCCTTTTTAGCAATCCAAACGTTTCACTGTTTTAGTGATTTAAGCCAAACGTTTACAAAAAATACAAAACAAATCAAAATATTTCACCTTTTTAGCGATTTAAGCCAAATTTTTACAAACGTTACAAAACAAATCCAAGTGTTTCCCCTTTTTAGCAATTTAAGACAAACATTTAAAATGTGATTTAAACGTTAGGATTTGTTTTTTAACATTTGCATTAAATGGCTAAAAATGTGAAACGTTTGGATTTGTTTCGAACGTTTTAACCGTATTGATTGGTTTCGTAATGTTTTAAACGTTTGGCTTAAATCGCGAAAATGGTGAGACGTTTGGATTTGTTTCGTAACGTTTTAAACGTTTGGCTTTAATCGCTAAAAAGGTGAAACGTTTGGTTTTGTTTCGTAACGTTTGCAAACGTTTGGATTTTTTTCATGACATTTTAAACGTTTGGATTGGTTTCGTAACATTTTAAAACTTTGGCATAAATCGCTAAAAAAGTTAAACGTTTGGATTTGTTTCATAACGTTTGGCTTAAATTGCTTAAAAGGTGAAACATTTGGTTTTGAATTTGTTTAATGAAATTTGTAATCGTTTGGCTTAAATCGCTAAAAATGTGAAACGTTTGGATTTGTTTCGTAACGTTTGTAAATGTTTGGCTTAAATCGCTAAAAAGGAGAAACGTTTGGTTTTGTTTCGTAACATTTGTAAACGTTTGGCTTACATCGCTAAAAATGTAAAACGTTTGGTTTTGTTTTGTGACGTTTGTAAACGTTTGGCTTAAATCGCTAAAAAGTTGAAACGTTTCGCTTTATTTTGTAACGTTTGTAAACGTTTGGATTGGTTTCGTAATGTTTTAAACGTTTGGCTTAAATCGCTAAAAAGGTGAAACTTTCGGATTTGTTTCATTAACTTTGTAAACATTTGGCTTAAATCTCTAAAAAGGGGAAACGTTTGGATTTGTTGCGTAACGTTTGTAAACGTTTGGATTAAATCGCTAAAAATGTGAAACTTTTGGATTTGTTTCGTAAAGTTTGTAAACGTTTGGCTTAAATCGCTAAAAATTTGAAACGTTTGTATTTGTTTCGTAAAGTTTATAAACATTTGGCTTAAATCGCAAAAAAGGGGAAACGTTTGGATTTGTTTAGCTGCGTTTTAAACGTTTGGATTTGTTTCGCAACGTTTTAAACATTTGGCTTAAATTGCTAAAAAGGTGAAACGTTTGGTTTTGTAGCGTAACTTTTGTAAACATTTTTATTGGTTTCGTAACGTTTTAAATGTTTTACTTAAATTGCTAAAAAGGTGAAACATTTGATTTTGTTTCGTAACATTTGTAAACTTTTGGATTGGCTTTGTAACGTTTTAAATAGGTTGCTTGTATCGCTAAAAAGGTGAAACGTTTGGATTGGTTTCGTAACGTTTGTAAATATATGGCTTAAATCACTAAAAAACGTTACGAAACAAATCCAAACGTTTCACATTTTTAGCGATTTAAGCCAAACCTTTACAAACGTTTCACCTTTTTAGCGATTTAGGCCACGTTTAAACGTTACACAACCAATCCAAACGTTTAAAACAATACAAAACCAATCCAAACGTTTCTCCTTTTAGCTTTTTAATCCAAACGTTTAAAACGTTACAAAACAATTGCATATGTTTAAACGTTAAAAAACAAATCCTAACGTTTCACCTTTTTAGAGATTTAAGCCAAACGTTTACAAACGTTATGAAACCAATCTAAACGTTTCACCTTTTTAGCAATTTAAGCCAAACGTTACGAAGAAATCCAAACGTTTCACCTTTTTTGCGATTTAAGCCAAACGTCTACAAACGTTACGAAACAAAACCAAACGTTTCACCTTTTTAGCGATTTAAGCCAAACGTTTACAAAAGTTACGAAACAAAACCAAATGTTTAACCTTTTTAGCAATTTAAGCCAAACGTTTACAAACGTTACGAATCAAATCCAAACGTTTCACCTTTTTAGCGATTTAAGCCAAACATCTACAAACGTTACGAAACAAAACTAAACGTTTCACCTTTTTAAAGATTCAAGCCAACCGTTTACAAACGTTACGAAACCAAACCAAACGTTTGATATTTTTAGCGATCTAAGTCAAACGTTTACAAAAGTTACGAAACAAAACAAAACGTTTCACCTTTTTAGCAATTTAAGCAAAACTAAACAATTCCAAACGTTTACATAGTTACTAAACAAATTCAAACGTTTCACCTTTTTAGCGATTTAAGCAAAACGTTTAAAAACGTACGAAACAAAACAAAACGTTTCACCTTTTTAGCGATTTAAGTCGAACGTTTACAAACGTTACGAAACAAATCCAAACGTTTCACATTTTTAGCGATTTAAAGCCAAACCTTTACAAACGTTAGGAAACAAAACCAAACGTTTCCCCTTTTTAGCGATTGAAGCCAAACGTTTACAATATTACGAAACAAATCCAAACATTTAAATTTTTTGTTTCGTAACGTTTGTAAACGTTTCGCTTAAATCGCTGAAAAGGTGAAACGTTTGGATTTGTTTCGTAACGTTTGTAAATATTTGGCTTCAATTGTTAAAAAAGGTGACACATTTGGTTTTGTTTCGTAACGTTTGTAAACGTTTTGCATAAATCGCTAAAAAGGTAAAATATTTGGATTTGTTTCAAAATATTTGTAAATGTTTGGCTTTCATAACGTTTGCAATTGTTTGGCTTAAATCGCTAAAAAGGGGAAACGTTTGGATTTGTACGTTTACAAACGTTAAGAAACAAATCCAAACTTTTTGCCTTTTTAGCGATTTAAACCAAATATATACAAACATTACGAAACAAATCCAAGCGTTTTACCTTTTTAGCTATTTAAGCCAAACGTTTACAAACGTTACAAAACAAATCCAAACGTTTCACATTTTTAGCGATTTTAGCAAAACGTTTAAAAACGTCGTTTCCAAACGTAACGAAACGAAACGAAACGTTTCATGTTTTTAGCGATTTAAGAAAAACGTTTATAAACTTTACAAAACAAATCCAAACGTTTCACATTTTTAGCGATTTAATCCAAACGCTTACAAATGTCGTTTACGAACGTTACGAAACAAAACCAAATGTTTCACCTTTTTAGCTATTTAAGCCTAACGTTTACATACATTACAAAACAAATACAAACGTTTCACATTTATAGCGATTTAAGCCAAATGTTTACAAACGTTTCGAAACAAAACCTCACGTTTCACCTTTTTAGCGATTTAAGCCAAACGTTGACAAACGTTACAAATCCAAACGTTCTACGTTTTTAGCGATTTAAGCCAAACGTTTACAAACGTTACGAAACAAAACCAAATGTTTCACCTTTTTAGCGATTTCA
This sequence comes from Mercurialis annua, assembly GCF_937616625.2. Taxonomy (NCBI): domain Eukaryota; kingdom Viridiplantae; phylum Streptophyta; class Magnoliopsida; order Malpighiales; family Euphorbiaceae; genus Mercurialis; species Mercurialis annua. Next base: position 20,456,235 of record NC_065572.1, on the reverse strand, counting down.
GCCAAACTTTTACAAACGTTATGAAACAAATACAAACGTTATAAAATAAATCCAAACGTTTAAAACGTTAATAAACCAATGCAAACGCTTCACCTTTTGAGTGATTTAAGACAAATGTTTAAAAAGTTACGAAACAAATTCAAACGTTTACAAACGTTACGAAAAAAATCCAATCATGTCACCTTTTTAGCGATTTAAGCCAAACATTTAAAATGTTTCTAAACAAATCAAAATGTTTACAAACGTTACAAAACAAATCCTAGCGTTGGATTAGTTTCGTAACGTTTTAAATGTTTGGCTTAAATTGCTAAAAAGGTTAAACGTTTTGATTTGTTTCGTAACGTTTGTAAACGTTTGGCTTAAATCGCTACACGTGAATCGTTAGGATTTGTTTCGTAAAGTTTAAAATGTTTGGATTGGTTTCATAACGTTTTAAACGTTTTAGCAATTTAAGCCAAACGTTTACAAACGTTACAAAATAAAACCAAACATTTCACCTCTTTAGCCATTTAAGCCCAATGTTTACAAACGTTACGAAACAAATCCAAACGTTTACAAACATTAAAAACGTTACAAAACAAATCCAGACGTTTATAACGTACCAATGCAAACGCTTCACCTTTTTAGCAATTTACGATAAATGTTTAAAACATTACGAAACAAATTCAAACGTTTACAAACGTTACGAAACAAATCCAAACACTTTCACCTTTTTACCGATTTAAGCCAAACATTTAAAAAGTTACTAAGCAAATCAAAACGTTTACAAACGTTACAAAACAAATCCTAACGTTGAATTGGTTTCGTAACATTTTAAATGTTGGGCTTAAATCGCTAAAAAGGTGAAACGTTTGGATTTGTTTCGTAACGTTTAAACTTTTGGATTGGTTTCATAACGTTTTAAACATTTGGTTTTGTTTCGTAACGTGTCTAAACGTTTGGCTTAAATCTCTAAAAAGGTGAAACGTTTGGATTCGTTTCGAAACGTTTGTAAACGTTTGGCTTAAATCGCTAATAAGGGGAAACGTTAGGATACAAATATTGGTGCACCGGGACGCGAGTGTCTGGATCGTAAATTTCAATTCAAAATCGGAATTCCAACAATCCAGATCAAGAAATTGATCATATCAATAATAAATGAAATGTCGTATCATCTAGTAAATAAAGCACGCATGTAGAAATCGTAAGAAGAATAACTATGTCGATTCTCCAACGATTCTTGTAGTCCCGATAGTACGGCGACCTCAAGCTCGTCCAAACGAGTATGCGTCTGATTGAATCCTCGCCTTGAAGTAATCCGCAAGAGTTCCTCTTGCCGAGCAACCCTAAGCTCTAACTCTCACCTCGATTACGTGTTTGATCGAATGTATGTAAAAACTTTCTCCAAGCATTTCTTTGATTGATGACTACTTGAACTCCTTCAAATATGCTCTTTTAAGTGTGGTATGTATAGAATGAGCAAAGGCAACCTCTATTTATTGGCAAGAGTTTGTAGGAAACTCTGATGCCTCAAATGCTAGGTGTCACACATCAAGCATAGGTGTTGCCACCTTCTGACACGTCGGATGCTAGGTGTCACACACAGATACATACATGACATCATCACGTGACATCATCGCATGACATCATCGAGACATCATCACATGACATCATCGTGACATCATCACATTAACTTGGATAAAATACAATTAAGTTCCTACTAATTTATAACTCTTACAAATTAGTCCCTAATTTATATTTGTTTTTCATCTTAGATTAATATCCGAGATATGCTAGTATCTATATCAAATCGATCTCTCGTAAACTCAATCGATTGCACACCCTATTGTGTGTGACTAAATAGGTTCACATCTATATGGCAACGAGAGTCATAAGAAATGCCTTTCTTATATTAAATAAAAAATCCCATTAATTATTAATTCTCGTAGATGGTTAGTGAGGTCTAGCAACATATAACGACCCCCAAATAGATATGAATGTTTTGATGCATTCTTTATGAACCAATGTTCATAAAAATTCCCTACATCTAAGATTTTGATCTCGACTAGTGTCACGGTTAAGTCAAACACTGTTTGTCTTGATCATATGACCTTATCTCAGTTCTTATTCTTGATAAATATGACTTCCACTAGAAACAACTTTCTAAGTAAGTCATATACACCTGCGCAGGTTTTATCATCCATCAAGAATAATTTGAGATAGCATAGAATCTTTTTTTCGTTCATCCGGAGTGATAAATCCTCTCTTGGTTAAACCCCTATCTCCATATACAACTAACTAGAGCCAACACATCCCGCGACCGTAGCTCATGAAAGATCTAGGGATAAAGAGTATCAAACTCTAATCACCTATATACAAGATAGTGTCACTGCAAATCAAAGGACATATGTACATTTATGAACTAGATGACATTAAATTGACTTTGAAGAAATACCATGTATAAGTCATCTAGCGTCACTTGTTCGACTCACTCAAACCTTTGAGTGTTCGTATGCTTATTCTGAGACAGACTTCATTATGCAGAATTGTTATAATTTCTTTCCTTGATTACTTTGGGTGTCATATTAAGTGTTTTCATGTTTGTTTCGTGTGTTTTTGTTCGGACAACATATTGTATGATATGTTTTTATGTGGGTTGTGTTATGTAATATCCCGTGTTTTTCCGTCATGGTTTTTTTGTGTTTCCGACTAAGTTTCAGATTGTTAATGGTGGACTTAGCAAGTGTGACACTATGTTTGGGGCTTGAGTTGTATCTTGTATGTGTCGCATGTGTCGTGTGAGTTTTCGATGGCGATTTGATTTGTATCAGGTTTATAATCGATGGTGTGTTCATGTGCCTTCTGAATCTGACATGTCTTGATAAAACATCCATATCTCCCAATTGCACCGTTCTAAGTAGTATGAGACTCACTGCTTCCTATAATTAGTAACTCTTTACTAATCAAGAGAATAAACAGAGGTGACAATCTTTCCGGGATAATACGATGTCCTTATTCGTAGGACCCCATCGATCGTGAACGTTTATTTAGATCACTTGTATAATAGAATTTATCACTCATATTCTTAACACCTTAAGAATAGATTTTCTATCACAATGTGATAAGGACAATATGAAATAAATAAATGATTAGTTGATGAGACACTTAATTAAAATTAAATATATATATCATTGCCATTGGGAGTTTTTTTATACAAGTATACAGACAAAATGGCCCTAGGGCACATACTACTAACAATCTCCCACTTGCACTAGTGCCATTGGTTACTATATCTAAGCCCCATCTTCTCAAGATGTAAATCTAATTGACTCTGGGTCATAGGCTTTGTCAGTGGGTCAGCCGTGTTATCGGCTGATGCTTTCTTTTAGATATACACATCTATCTTTCCAACAATCTCTCGTATGATATGATAGCGCCTTTCTATGTGTTTGGATTTTTGGTGAGACCAGGGTTCCTTTCCCTGGGCTATAGCACCATTGTTGTCACAAAAAAGAGGAACCGCCGACTTAATGGTAGGGACCACGCCAAGTTCAGATGCCGCAATATACTCAGCTTCTGTAGTGGAATCCGCAGTGGTTTCTTGTTTTGAACTCTTCCAACTCACTGCTCCTCCATTACTGGTGAATACTAATCCGGATATAGACTTACGATCGTCTATATCAGATTGAAAATCTGAATCTGTAAAGCCGTCTATTTTTAGATCACCTCCTCCATATTTTAAGATCATATCTTTAGTTCTTCTCAAGTACTTAAAGATACTCTTAACTATCATCCAGTGTTCTGAACCTGGATTGGATTGATATTGGCTAGTCAAACTAACCGCATTGGCAATATCTGGCCTTGTACACAACATAGCGTACATAAGACTATTAATTTTCGAAGCATATGGTATCTTTGCCATTTGATCTCTTTCCTCAAATGTCTTTGGAGACATATATTTTGAAGGGTGAATTCCATGCCTAGCGGGAATCAGTCCTCTCTTAGAATTTTCCATATTGAACTTCTTCAATATCTTTTCTAAGTAGAGCCTTTGGGAGAGACCTATTATCCTCTACGATCTATCTCTATAGAGTCTTATATCGAGAATGTAAGTTGCTTCTCCAAGGTCTTTCATTGAGAAAGTTTTGGATAACCAAAGCCTTACAGAGGTTAACATACCGACATCATTTCCTATTAGTAAAATGTCATGTACATGCAAGACTAGGAACGTGATTGCGCTCACACTAACCTTCTTGTAAACACATGGTTCATCTTTGTTTTTTTATAAACTCGTAACTATTTATATCTTCATCAAAACGACGATTCCAACTTCTCGAAGCTTACTTCAATCCATATGTTGATCGTTTCAGCTTACATACCTTGGAACCTTCTTCGAATTCAAAACCCTTAGGTGGTTCCATATAGATTTCCTCCTCAAGATATCCATTAAGGAATGCGGTCTCAACATCCATTTTCCAAACCTCATAATCTAAATGTGAAGCTATGGCAAGAAGAATCCGGATGGACTTAAGCATGGCTATAGGCGAGAAAGTTTCTTCATAATTGACTCCTTGCCTTTGGCGAAACCCTTTCGCAACAAGTCTAGCTTTAAAAGTCTCCACTTTTCCATCAGCACCAATTTTACTCTTGAAGATCCATTTGTTCCCTATTGGTATAATAACATCAGGTGGATCGACTAGCTCCCAAACTTAGTTACTATACATGGAATCCATTTGGGATTTCATAGCTTCAAGCCATCTAAAAGAATCTATATCACATATAGTTTCTTTATAAATAGAAGGATCAACAATTTTATCATTTTCTCCATGAATAAACAACTCTTGAATATCATGAAGAAAACCATATCTCTCCGGTGGATAAGATACTCTACTTGATCTTCGAGGTGTTTTTGTATATTTTACTAATTCTGATTCACTATGGGTTTGATCAATCACCATTGTATTATTTTGTTGGTCTTTAGGCGACTCCTCATTTAATTCTATTTTTCTTCCTTTGCCTCCTTCTTGAATAAATTGTTTTCAAGAAAGACTGCATCCCGAGTAACAACAATTGTTTGTTCGAATGGAATATAGAAATAATATCCTAAACTGTCTTTAGGATAACCAACGAATCTTCCCATGATTTATCTTGATTCCAACTTATCGGTTATCAAATTTTTGATATATGCCGAACATCCCCAAATCTTAATATGCTCAAGACTTGGTTCCTTACCATACCATATCACATAATGTATTCTCAGAGCGGATTTAGTTGTTACTCGATTTAGAATATAACTTGCGCGAAGAAGTGTATGACCCCATAATGAAATGGGTAAATCAGTATAGCTCATCATTGATCGTACCATGTCTAACAATGTACAATTCCTCCGTTCTGATACACCATTCAATTGTGGTGTTCCCAGATGAGTTAGTTGAGAAATAATACCGCATTCTTTTGAGAATGTACCAAATTCCGTACTCAAGTATTCACCTCCTCGATCAGATTGTAGGATTTTAATACTTTTTCCAATTTGATTTTCTACTTCAGTTTTGAAGTCTTTAAAATTTCAAAAGCTTCACTCTTGTTCTTCATAAGAACAACATACCCATACCGTGATAAATCATCAGTGAAGGTAATAAAGTACAAATAATCATCTCGTGCCATTTCTTTAAATGGACCACATACATCACTATGTATTTGTCACGACCCAAATTCATGGATCGCGACCGGCGCTAGGGAATGGGAGTGGTTGCTCCAAAACCCGTAGCAAGCCTAAAAACCTTTATAAATTTTTCGCGTTTTAAAACATAAAAAGGTTTGCAACCTCGTTGCGGAAACACTTTAACACCTTTATTAAAAACGGGATCGCAATTCAAGACCATACATCACGTATGATCTGTTTTCAGAAAATATCGTTAAAACCTTTCTCTTGTTTAACGAAAACATATTTCTGAAAACTGGGTCTTAAGACCCTGATTGTATTTAAAGAAACTAGAGAGCAAGCATCAATCTCATATGACGTACCTGCTCTATTTCCAATACAATCCTAAAATGCTAAACACATGAAACAAGTGTATCTTTCAAACAATTGGTCACAGCATTTTAGAAAACACGCAGCTTTTCAATCATATACATATACAGTAGTTCAAATCAGAGTATATCAAAATAAGTTGAACTGCTGTAAGTTAAAAGACAGACTTCCCAATACCCGACTACTTGCAGCTCTAGAGGTGTGACTGACGACTTCCGGAATTATTGTGGAAGTCCGACCTCGTACTTGATTACCTGAAAGGTAAACATTGGGGAGGGTCAGATATATAAATATTTCTGAGTGAGTCTACAATTTACAATTGAATATTCAAATCGCAAATACATAAAATATTTGTGTATGTAAAATATTACCAATTAGTCGATCCAGATGAAACCCTACAAGACAGACTATTGTATGGGTCTCAACCTACACAATATAGGCCTTAGATTGTGAACTGAATCACTGCCGTCTAAGCCGGGTGTCTGGACCGTAACCGTGAAACTGCCATCACAGTATTGCCTGTGACCGTAACCGTTACTGCCATATCAGACTGTTAAGTCAGGGTCGCTAGCACTTCCAATGCCCAATGACATTATCTGACCTCTATGTCAGACACAGGATCGTATCGAGAAACACTACTGGTGATCACACAGTCCTATTGACAACCAATAGTAAGCTTGTTCCAATGGATCTTTCATGGTTTAGTTATACTAGTGCGATTTGTTATTTAAAACAGTTTAAATGTAAATATTCAAAAGTAAAAATCACAAAGTAAAACTCACAGAACCGTTGTTCCCCAAAACGTATGCTCCTCGTAGCCCACTAGTCAAACACCCTAGTGTTCTGACTTGGCAGATCGACTCTCGTCGCATCTAGCTAGAATTCAAATGTCAAAACAATATCAGACATCGAATTCCTAACTATAGTCCTATCGTATAACCGATAGACTTTAAACAACTAATGTTTATAGACAACTCTATAAACAAACACATAAACTAATCTCAATATTGAACTTCTCGTTCAATATATAATACCACTCTTGGTATAGACTTATAGTCCTTTTAGCATTAATCACATTGATTAATGTAGGGTTTTATTAAAACCTAACATTGTTTTAATAAACCAAAGATCTTTAACTTTACATAAATGTTTTAACCTTTTTAAAACGTCCTAGTTCATATTTTGATAGTCCACTTATATTCTTTTCGGATCGATTAGAACTAACCAGATCGAACCGAACCGAGCTAGGGCGAAAGTCCAAATCATTTTCCCCACTGGCCTACTGTGCGTCCGCACGGTAGGGACTGTGCGTCCGCACAGTCTACTGTGCGCTCACACAGTTTCAATACTGTGCGCCCGCACAGTTGAACTGTGCGCCCGCACAGTACGGGCATCCCCGGAATCTCTGATTTCGGGTCGCACCAAACTATTTCCCACACTTAGAAACATTCAAAAACACCAATTCAATAACAATCCAATCCTAATCCGCAATCAAAACGTTAAACCGATTCGAATTCGATCGATTCGATACGGTCGACGTTATAAATTTAATTATAATCTAAATATTTAATAATCGAATTTAAATTATTAATAACCGAATTTAAATTAACGGTTATTACCTCAAATACGTGCGGATCCTCGAAGAAATCGGAGTCGCAATCACGAAATCGAATCAGAAATCGCGAAACCTAGAACCGCGCGCCTCTGGTGGATGAACTAGCAGGCACCTCATTTTGCATTTCTGCAAAATGAAATGAACGTGCCCCCTCACTTCTATTAATAGAGGAATTATATGGCTAATGTACCATCTAGTACTAGCTCAATCATGCACTTTAACTCTAATTTTAATTAGTCGTCCGTAGTCCAAACGGAGACTAATTCCAAATTCCGTCAAACTTTACCCAAAAATCCAATAAAACATAAAACGAATAAAAATATAATTTTTATTCGCATCCGATTTATATTTTATTTTTTTAATACATCTCCAAACATTTATTAGGTCTAAATCAGTCCCGCTTAATTAAAATTACTATGTCCAAATTCCATAAAAATTTGACGGTAGCTTCGTCAAATTATTTCGCGAATATTAACATCAAAATTATTCGCTCGGGACTTATAAATTATTTTATTTTAATTTGGACTAACGAATAATATTTAATTAGTTAATAATTGAAAACTAATTAAAGTAAAAGTTCAGGGATTAAAATGAACATTTTTCATTTCTATTCTTCACCCCACACCGCCTCTCCTTTCTTCTTATCCTTTTATTTATTTTATTTAATATATATATATATCTTAACGTATATTCGTCAATAACTCGTCGAACTTTCCGAGTTTCGACATTTTAATTTCGGAATTTTGTCTGAAATCTTAAACTCTCCATTTAGAGTGGTACATTGATATATTAATTATCCATATATCAATTTATACGACGCTAAAGAGTATTTTCAAATTTATTACTTCCATTCACACTCGTTTATTAAAATTTAAATTCCCGATTTAAATTTTAAACTCATATTATTACGATACTCTTTTACGGATACGTATAAATTAAATTTACGTTTAAATTTAATTTACGTATTCCGAATTTATTAAATCATTTCCCGTGATTTAATTTAATAATCTTTAATAGTCAAATCTTACTATTATCCTTTGACTATTAAACTTAGTCTTTCCGAATATTTTTCTTAATATTCGAAATCTCAAAATATTATTTTTAATATTTTGATTACTCTAATTTGACCTCATGACATATTTAATTACTTAAAATTACGGGGTATTACATCCTCCCCTCCTTATAAAAATTCGTACTCGAATTTAAAATATAAAGCCACATACTCAAATGACTCTATATAAATCTTTTATACGTCAATCCTTATACTTTTTGTAGCATAAGCTTAACTCCAGATATAAATAAGCTCTATGCCCTATCCTTATAGTAGTCGTGTACGAAGTATGAAATACTTATCACGACACTAGCTCATCGGTTACATCTTTATGCAATTTTCTTATATGTCACGATTTATCGTGACTTGGAGTTAACACTCCACATTTTGTTATAACCTAGGTTATATTCTTTATCGTATTTCTTTCAACTTCTTAATTACATTTCCTCCTTCGATCAGTGTCCTTCGTCTGTCAACGAAATATAAATCCTTACACTGTTCAATCATATATGTACACATGATTTGTATCTTTGTCAAATCATGTCTTATATCGTCTCTTTTTCTTCACTTCTCTTAACACAGAGGAGATCAATTGTTTTGATCTCATAATGCTTTCTGACAGCATTACTTTATGAGTTTTATAACTCCATAGTCTTTCATACACTTAAGGTGTGTATACTCTTACTATTTCGTTTACCCCTTTAAGTCGTTTGCTACTTATGGGCAACAAACGATACTACTGTCTGTTTACTGATCTAAAACTTCGTAGAAGTTTTAGTCGCCTGTAGACTTCTCCTTTATCGTCTAGACTCTCATTAACTTGCTGTTATATGCAAAGTTTTGAGAGTATGGAACATATGATCTTCATCATACTGTTTACAGTCACTTATATCGAGTCAAAACTTTCCTAATACTTAGGTGTTTTGACTACCAAATCCTTCGACATCTCTTCCCATTTCCATTCTAGTTCTGGCAATATTGCCAAAATCAGTATAGTCGTTGTCATTCTAGTTTGACTTACTAGTCCTTTGGACACTTTACTATTGTCCTTTTCTTATCATCCCATTGATACACTTTTATGATGTCATAGTACCTCTTTATGGTACTAAAACAAAATACTTTATAGTGAGACTCAGACTATACATGTCTGGTTTATACACTCTATCGTCCTGTTTCAGTATTTTATCAATAATACTGAAATTGTAAACTTTTCTTTGCTACTCTACATCTAGCACATATACTCCATCATATATTATATCACACATTCCATCATATACTCAACTGGAGTGCTTCCACTTCATCTTATACTTGGCTCTGTCAATAGACTTTTCAGGTTTGAAACCTTACGTCCAACACTTGACTATTCAAAATTTGAATGTCTTACTTAACGGTAGCTAGCACAGTAGTGTAGTATGCATATAATTTCTGCAACCTTCCACACTTTCACTGTGCTACTCTGATATACAACTCACTAACTGTTCTCTTTACAGTTAGGTTATAGGATCCTTATCTGATCTTCTTATATCATAATTCTAACTTTTATGACTTTTGATTCGTAGGCAACTTACTCCTTGTATAATACAAGTAGTGCCTCTTGACTCTTATTACAATATCTCTTATTCTCGCAAATAGTTCGCACTTCGTATCACACTACTAGTGTCTTTCGATTTTTAGTGCGACTATAACTATTGTCAATTCCTAATCATGCATTGACAATTTACCTCGTGCTTTCTCAGTCATCGAGGAACATTTTCTACGACTCGACTATGTTATATATCATAACATATTTTTACCTCATTCTTTCAACATTTTATGAATAGTGCTAATGCTTACACTATTTATAGTCAATCATTCCTTCCAAATCTCCACATCTTATCTTGCGTTGATTTGCCTAATCAACTTTTATACTTTCTTGATTGAATTCCATTACTGGTGCACAGATTTTTGAAAAATCTTGCAAGCAGTGTTCGCAGTCCTCTACGAAACTTAAGAAATTACTAATTTCTTTTGCCATACTGGTTACTTCCACTCATAACCTCTTTGATGTTTTCAAACATCGCATATTATTGCTTGTGTCCCCAAAATGTCACTCATATTTGGAGAACCTAACTTAATTCTGACGTTCTCTCAGAATTTATTACACTAGTCGCACACATTGTGCGTCTCCTTTCTTTATTAGTCACACAGACTCATTATCCATTAACACCACTTCCAAAAATAATATAGGAGTAGCTTAACTCCTTGTTCTTATATATCTCATAAGAACAACTGAAGTGTTCGCTCACTCCATGTCCACATCAGAACTAGTAGTACTCATACTACGTTCTGCAAATCCACTTATCGAGTTTAACTTATACTACCTTCATGGTAGGCTTTAGTTTAACTTCTTTTGTTTCCACGTTTAACAAACGTGTGAGGCGTATTTCTATTATACTTCTCTATCTCTCTTCGTGCAATACTCTTTTGCACTTCTATAATTATGTCTACTACTGACACCTTCACTGTCAGCGTACCTCATCTCAATCTCAATTGAGTTTACATTAGTGACTTTACTTATATCATAGCTAGGTAAAGTCAAATTCACTATTGTACGTATCGATAAAACATTTCCATGTTACTTACAGTATCGATACATACCAATCACAGCTTATGTTTTCTCTTCTTATTCTACGTCTATAGCTTATATAGTTCTTTAACATAAGCTCTTAAACTTTGTACTTCTTTTCCATATACTTTCTCTTCCCGTTTAATAAGCGATTTATCCTACACTCGTACGCTTATTCATCGTAACTTGTTTCAGTACGACATTACTTTCTATATCACTTCCTTATCTCCTCATATATCTTTACTATGTGCCGTGTCCCTTCACGGGTCTACAGTCGTTTTCCTTTCCTTATCGCGGAACTCTTTTCCGGATATATCTACTTTCATCATACTATTTATCTCAAACTATGGCTTACTCAGAATCTTTCATTCATTCTGATGCATAACTTTCAGACCAAACACTTTTGGTCTGATAATGGATAAGTATTACCTCTTATCTTTCTATCTATAGCCTTCTTGCTCACAGCCAAGCGTCATTCTCAATGCTCTATAGCCTACAACATTTAAATAACTGATTATCAACTTCTCGCTCCGTTTTCAATACATTTCATATTAAAAATAAAACATCTATTTCATATTTTTCACTTTTGGTCGGCCATACTTTAAATATTTCTGGCCCGACATTCAGAATACATGTACTCTACATGTATATGCCGCACCAGCCAGCCAAGACTTTATAGTCACAAGGCCCGGTTATCGGAATTTTCACAATTTGAAACCACCATTTCACAACAGTTTTCAAATTCATTTACATATATATGAAGCTTACATTGATAATCCTAAGTTAATTAAACTCTATAATTCATAATTTCATCACTTGCACTTTTGACTCACTGCCAAAATTCATGTAAGTTTCCCATCGTTAGTCTCAAAAACAAGCATCGTCTACCTCTCCGTTCGACGATCACAACGGTTCAACTCTAGGTAACCGTCTTAGGAACATCATATTCCAAAATCAAACCGATCCAACGGTTCAATTAAAAGTTATCAGGGTTTTACTACACCCTATCGGTTTTCAGACATCATCTGAAACTCACTTTATCAATACACTATCTCCATCTACTACTCCTTGAATCGTGTGTTTTTCACTTACCTTGAGTCTTCCTAAACTCAAATTATACTAATCACTAGTGAGAAATCATGTTTCTCCAACATCTTAACCACTGCTCGATCGGTAGGCTTTATCTCTCCTTTCTTACTCCTAGTGTCTCAGGGTACAATTCCCTAGACATCTTATTTAAAGATATTCTTATCCTTAACTGTCGTATCTCGGATATATATCTATCCGATACAAGTTGTAATTCGTTTAACAACAACTAGTTTTGTGCTCTCCTGTCCATAACTTTTATTCTCCAACTTCCATTCTCATATGCTTATGTTGCCCTCCTCGAGAATCGCTTACTACTTGATCTCGAGTATTTACTTTTGTTACAGAGTTCTGGTCTAGGAATACTTACAATAAAACAAATTTGTTAAAACATTTCAATCATTTGCCGGCGTTTTTAAAACAATTTGTTCAAAAATTCGCTTTTAAAACATCTGCATAATGGTGCATAGGGTGATGACGTCTCATGTCTAGGCACAATTATACTTTTAAAATCATTTAAATGAATAACCATAATAGGTTATATCATTTGGTGTTTGTAAGTCTCCTCTTGACCCTAAACTCTGTAACCAGTAAGATTTCCTCCACAACTACTCCACTTTTTTTGAATTCGTACTTCTTTTGTCAATCATCTCCTTGTACAACTATCGAATGACTTCGACAGTGTCTTCACGTTATTTCCATGCTTGATATTCAAGCATCGTTATCGAATTGTCTAGACGACTCGCACGCGTATATCGCAGTCTTATATCCCGAAAGGGAAGGCTGAGAACCTATGAAACATAAGAATATATGTAGGTGACATGACTCGAATCCTATGTGCTGCAGTAGTTTCTATGAGTACCTATGACATCTACCCCATACTTTATTTCCATGTATCAGCAATGTTTTTAAATTCTCGAGTCCGAGAACCATTGCTCTGATACCAACTTTGTCACGACCCAAATTCATGGATCGCGACCGGCGCTAGGGAATGAGAGTGGTTGCTCCGAAACCCATAGCAAGCCTAAAAAACTTTATAAATTTTTCGCGTTTTAAAATCTTAAAAAGGTTTGCAACCTCGTTGCGGAAACACTTTAACACCTTTATTAAAAATGCGATCGCAATTCAAGACCATACATCACGTATGATCTGTTTTCAGAAAATATCGTTAAAACCTTTCTCTTGTTTAACGAAAACATATTTCTGAAAACTGGGTCTTAAGACCCTGATTGTATTTAAAGAAACTAGAGCGCAAGCATCAATCTCATATGACGTACCTGCTCTATTTCCAATACAATCCTAAAATGCTAAACACATGAAACCAATGTATCTTTCAAACAATTGGTCACAGCATTTTAGAAAACACGCAGCTTTTCAATCATATACATATACAGTAGTTCAAATCAGAGTATATCAAAATAAGTCGAACTGCTGTAAGTTAAAAGACAGACTTCCCAGTACCCGACTACTTGCAGCTCTAGAGGTGTGACTGACGACTTCTGGAATTATTGTGGAAGTCCGACCTCGTACTTGATTACCTGAAAGGTAAACATTAGGGAGGGTCAGAAATATAAATATTTCTGAGTGAGTCTACAATTTACAATTGAATATTCAAATCGCAAATACATAAAATATTTGTGTATGTAAAATATTACCAATTAGTCGATCCAGATGAAACCCTACAAGACAGACTACTGTATGGGTCTCAACCTACACAATATAGGCCTTAGACTGTGAACTGAATCACTGCCGTCTAAGCCGGGTGTCTGGACCGTAACCGTGAAACTGCCATCACAGTATTGCCTGTGACCGTAACCGTTACTGCCATCTCAGACTGTTAAGTCAGGGTCGCTAGCACTTCCAACGCCCAATGACATTAACTGACCTCTATGTCAGACACGGGCTCGTATCGAGAAACACTACTAGTGATCACACAGTCCTATTGACAACCAATAGGAAGCTTGTTCCAATGGATCTTTCATGGTTTAGTTATACTAGTGCGATTTGTTATTTAAAACAGTTTAAATATAAATATTCAAAAGTAAAAATCACAAAGTAAAACTCACGGAACCGGTGTTCCCCAAAACGTATGCTCCTCGTAGCCCACTAGTCAAACACCCTAGTGTTCTGACTTGGCAGATCGACTCTCGTCGCATCTAGCTAGAATTCAAATGTCAAAACAATATCAGACATCGAATTCCTAACTATAGTCCTATCGTATAACCGATAGACTTTAAACAACTAATGTTTATAGACAACTCTATAAACAAACACATAAACTAATCTCAATATTGAACTTCTCGTTCAATATATAATACCACTCTTGGTATAGACTTATAGTCCTTTTAGCATTAATCACATTGATTAATGTAGGGTTTTATTAAAACCTAACATTGTTTTAATAAACCAAAGATCTTTTACTTACATAAACGTTTTAACCTTTTTAAAACGTCCTAGTTCATATTTTGATAGTCCACTTATATTCTTTTCGGATCGATTAGAACTAACCAGATCGAACCGAACCGAGCTAGGGCGAAAGTCCAAATCATTTTCCCCACTAGCCTACTGTGCGTCCGCACGGTAGGGACTGTGCGTCCGCACAGTTGAACTGTTCACCCGCACAGTACGGGCAACCCCGGAATCTTTGATTTTGGGTCGTACCAAACTATTTCCCACACTCCGAAACATTCAAAAACACCAATTCAATAACAATCCAATCCTAATCCGCAATCAAAACGTTAAACCGATTCGAATTCGATCGATTCGATACGGTCGACGTTATAAATTTAATTATAATCTAAATGTTTAATAATCGAATTTCAATTATTAATAACCGAATTTAAATTAACGGTTATTACCTCAAATAAGTGCAGATCCTCGAAAAAATCGGAGTCGGAATCGCAAAATCGGATCAGAAATCGCGAAACCTAAAACCGCGCGCCTCTGGTGGATGAACTAGCAGGCACCTCATTTTTCATTTCTGCAAAATGAAATGAACGTGTCCCCTCACTTCTATTTATAGAGGAATTATATGGCTAATGTACCATCTAGTACTAGCTCAATCATGCACTTTAACTCTGATTTTAATTAGTCGTCCGTAGTCCAAACGAAGACTAATTCCAAATTCCGTCAAACTTTACCCAAAAATCCAATAAAATATAAAACGAATAAAAATATAATTTTTATTCGCATCCGACTTATATTTTATTTTTTTAATAAATCTCCAAAGATTTATTAGGTCTAAATCAGTCCCGCTTAATTAAAATTACTATGTCCAAATTCCATAAAAATTTGATGGTAGCTTCGTCAAATTATTTCGCGAATATTAACATCAAAATTATTCGCTCGGGACTTATAAATTATTTTATTTTAATTTGGACTAACGAATAATATTTAATTAGTTAATAATTGAAAACTAATTAAAGTAAAAGTTCAGGGATTAAAATGAACATTTTTCATTTCTATTTTTCACCCCACACCGCCTCTCCTTTTTTCTTATCCTTTATTTTATTTTATTTAATATATATATATATATATATATATATTTATATATATATCTTAACGTATATTCGTCAATAACTCGTCGAGCTTTCCGAGTTTCGACATTTTAATTTCGGGATTTTTTCCAAAATCTTAAACTCTCCATTTAGAGTGGTACGTTGATATATTAATTATCAATATATCAATTTATACGACGCTAAAGAGTATTCTCAAATTTATTACTTCCATTCACACTCGTTTATTAAAATTTAAATTTCCGATTTCAATTTTAAACTCATATTATTACGATACTCTTTTACGGATACGTATAAATTAAATTTACGTTTAAATTTAATTTACGTATTCCGAATTTATTAAATCATTTCCCGTGATTTAATTTAATAATCTTTAATAGTCAAACCTTACTATTATCCTTTAACTATTAAACTTAGTCTTTCCGAATATTTTTCTTAATATTCGAAATCTCAAAATATTATTTTTAATATTTTGATTACTCTAATTTGACCTCATGACATATTTAAATACTTAAAATTACGGGGTATTACAGTATTATTTCCAAAACATCTTTGGCTCTACCACTTTGTCCCACAAAGGGTGATCGGGTCATCTTGCCTTTAAGACATTACTCACAAGTTGAAATTGATGCGGAATCAAGATTTCTCAAGATTCCCATCGTATCCAACTTGTTAAGTCTATCTTACACAATATGTCCTAATCGTAAGTGCCATAATTATTTCGAGGTTTGATCACTTATGGTATTTATTTTGGAAACATTATTTGTATTGTTAACATCTTCATTTATATAATAAAGACCGTTTTGTACATAACCATAACCATTGATTTTATTATTATAGATAATTTTACAAACATCATTTGTAAATAGGAAATCATACCTTAATCTTGTCATACAAGAAATGGACATGATATTTCAATAAGCGTTTGGTAAGTACAAAGCATTGTTCAAATACAAAACATGTTTATACAACAAAATAGAAGATGATCATATAGCTTTAGCCGCAACGCTTGTGTTATTTCCAAGCTTCAAAATCACTTCGTCGTTGTCCAGCTTCCTCTCATTTGCTAGATCCTGTAAGGATGAACAAATGTGAGAACTAGCTCTGGTATCTAATACCCAAGCTTTGGACGAGCTATCGTTATTGGAATTGAAATAACAAAAAATTGACACACCCTCACCGAGATTTTCATTATTCTTGTTCTTGCCCTTAGATTCCAAATACTTGGGGCAATTTCGTTTCCAATGTCCCTTGCCTTCACAAAAGAAACACTTTCCTTTGTTCTCCGAGGTGCCCTTCTTTTTCGCAATGGCCTTTTGGGCCTTCAATGTTGGGTTTTATAGGTTCATAACGCAGCGGAATTTCAAAAATTTATCTAAAAACCCAAACCAAGATCCATGTAATTCGAATTAACAGAATAATTACTTACTTGTATGTCGAATTCAACAGCAATGTAGGAAGGAAGGAGGTGGTTCACTTTGGTGATACCTGGCCTCAGATCAGAAACGCCTCCAAAAGAACGCGTCCTCTACGAGTATCCACACGAACAGACCTTAGCCAAAACTAGTGCTTGTGTGCTAGCACTATTGCTTCACAAGCAATTTCGAATTTTAGTGATTTAGTGAATAATGAATTTCGTGATTCTCAAACCAACTGCTTAATGAGTATTTATAGTGATAAATAACACTAGGGTTTGAGACAAATTCGAATTTCAATCTCATTGCAATTCTACAAGTTTATGTTTATCAAAAACTCCTTTTTGATAATTATCCATATATATTAATTACTATATTTATTATCTTCCAAAAAATAATAAATTAAGGAAAACACTTATCCTTAAATTTCGAATTAATATATATATATTTATTAATATATATATATTACGAATTA
The DNA here is from genome assembly GCF_937616625.2 of Mercurialis annua. Classification (NCBI taxonomy): domain Eukaryota; kingdom Viridiplantae; phylum Streptophyta; class Magnoliopsida; order Malpighiales; family Euphorbiaceae; genus Mercurialis; species Mercurialis annua. The sequence continues at coordinate 20,438,463 of NC_065572.1, read as the reverse complement.
TATATATATATATATAATTAATCACTTAATCACATTGGGCTTGTAAAACCCATAACTGTTTTGGGCCTGTTCTTAGTGTGCGACCCTGTAGGTTCATATAACGTTGGCAGTAGGCTCGAAATCCCTATTTCAGCCCACAAGTCATAAGTGGCCTCTAGCAAGACATTATGACTACCCAAGTTATATGAATATCGATAATCCGATTTAACCATTTACAATAATATTTTAATCCCTTTGTCTCTCGATATCCAGATTGAATATAAGGCATAGTTATGTCATCCTTATAACATTAAATCATTAGTTTCTTGACTCTAAGTAGACTGAAAATGATAACTTCTTATCAATTAGCATGGCCATGCATTTACTTCAGTCTATCTTCTTCAAGGGGCCCATAGATATCTTACTCAAATAAATGAGGGACAAATTCCTTCTCAGTCACTCACATTTCTCACATAATTACTTTCATATCCAATGACAATCTATTCCATTATCCTGTTAAAGATAATGTAAGACTGTATCAAAATATGAAATAGCTATGTAGAAATCCATGATGATTTCAAGGTCAAAGGATTATACTAATAGAACTGTAATGAGAATTACTTATGACAGTGATCTATGTAGTATTCTCACAGTGGGTCATCCAGTGCCTTATTTCTCAAATAGCACCTATGATTTGACTTAGTATCTCATATACATGATTAGTAAAACATAATCATCAGTCAACATCATACTAGTCTCAATGTTCTATTAAGACTAGGGATAGATGGTATATAATTCTTTTATTAAACCTAAGGGTTCTACTATCAAGTCACATACTCGATGACCTTAGAAAGAATTAACCATTCAAGTATTTTAATCATTAATATAAAATGATAAAAACTGCCAATCAATAAATAATAAAATGATAAAGTCAAAACATGGTCAAACATGATTGACCTAGTGCATATCACTAACAATCTCCCACTTGCACTAGGCCCAATCTACATTAAATCTAATTCCCATGGACCTAGTATGACTTTCATGCTTAGGCTGTGGAAGAGCCTTAGTTAGCGGATCAGCAACATTATCATTTGTCGAAACTCTGCATATCTTCACGTCTCCTCTCTCAATGATTTCTCGAATGAGATGATAACGTCTAAGTATGTGTTTGGATAGCTGATGTGATCTGGGCTCCTTTGCTTGTGCTATGGCCCCATTGTTATCACATAACAAGCTTACTGGATCAGATATACTAGGAACAACTCCTAATCCAGTTATGAACTTTTTGATCCAAACAGCCTCCTTAGCTGCGTCTGAAGCAGCTATATACTCAGCTTCTGTTGTAGAATCAGCAACGGTGTCCTGCTTCGAGCTCTTCCAGCTGAAAGCACCTCCATTCAAACAAAACACATATCCTGACTGTGATTTATAATCATCAATGTCAGTTTGGAAGCTAGCGTCTGTGTAACCCTTTACAATCAGCTCATCTTCCTGACCACCATATAGCAAGAATGCATCCTTGGTTCTTCTCAAGTACTTAAGGATGTTCTTAACTGCTGCCCAGTGACTTTCACCTGGATTTGACTGGTATCTGCTCGTTGTACTCAAAGCATACGAGACATCATGTCGAGTGCACAACATTGCATACATGATAGATCCAATAGCAGAAGCATATGGAATCTTACTCATGCGGTCTTGCTCATCCTGTGTCGTAGGACACTGAGTCTTGCTGAGACTGATGCCATGTGACATTGGCAAGAATCCTCTCTTGGAGTCTTGCATACTAAACCTGTTTAATACCTTATCAACATAAGTGCTTTGACTTAGGCCAATGAGTCTTCTAGATCTATCTCTATAGATCTTGATGCCTAATATATAAGCAGCATCGCCCAAGTCTTTCATTGAAAAACACTTCCCTAACCATGATTTAACATTTTGCAGTATGGGAATGTCGTTTCCAATGAGTAGTATGTCATCAACATAAAGCACTAAGAAAACAATCGCGCTCCCACTAACCTTCTTGTATACACAAGGTTCATCTTCATTCTTGATGAATCCAAACTCTTTGATTGCTTCATCAAAACGAAGATTCCAACTCTGAGAAGCTTGCTTTAATCCATAAATGGATTTTTGAAGCTTGCAAACCTTTCCAGAATTCTCTGGACTGGCAAAACCCTCAGGTTGTGTCATGTACACATCCTCAAGTAAGTTTCCATTAAGAAACGCTGTTTTGACATCCATTTGCCATATCTCATAGTCATAATATGCAGCTATGGCAAGGAGAATTCGAATGGATTTGAGCATAGCAACTGGTGAAAAGGTTTCATCATAGTCTATACCATGTATTTGTCTGAAACCTTTTGCAACTAGTCTTGCTTTATAGGTATGCACATTGCCATCCATGTCAGTCTTCATTTTGAAGATCCATTTGCACCCAATGGTTTTTACACCATCCGTTGGGTCAATCAAGGTCCAAACTTGATTATCATACATGGATTGCATTTCAGATCTCATGGCTTCGAGCCATTTTTCAGAGTCAGGATTATTTATGGCCTCTTGATAGGATGCGGGTTCTTCTTGATCCACAATCATCACATCATTGTTCTCAGTAATGAGAAATCCATATCTCATAGGATTATGACTTGTCCTATCAGACCTCCTTTGGCCTTGTGGTACTTGTACTGGTTCAGCAATTGCTTGTTGATTCTTTTGAGGTTCCATACTTGGTACAATGCTATTTTGTGGTTCTTGAATTTCTTCAAGTTGTACTGTACTCCCACTGGTTCCTTTGGAAATAAATTCTTTTTCCAAAAAGATACCATTTCGAGCAACAAACACTTTGTTCTCATAAGCATTGTAGAAGTAATATCCTTTAGTTTCTTTAGGATATCCTACAAAAAGGCATTTGTCAGATTTGGGTGCTAATTTATCTGAAATTAGTCGCTTCACATAAGCTTGACATCCCCAAATCTTAAGAAAAGACAAACTAGGAGTTTTTCCAGTCCATATCTCATATGGTGTCTTTTCAACTGCCTTTGATGGAACTCTATTCAAAATGAATGCAGCGGTTTCTAAAGCATAACCCCAAAATGAGATTGGAAGATCAGTTTGACTCATCATTGATCGAACCATATCCAATAGAGTTCGATTTCTCCGTTCAGACACACCATTCCATTGTGGTGTTCCAGGTGGAGTCAATTGAGAAACGATCCCACAATCTCTTAGATGATCTACAAATTCTTGGCTTAAATATTCACCACCTCGATCAGATCTTAGTGTTTTAATATTTTTACCAAGTTGATTTTGTACTTCATTCTTAAATATTTTGAACTTTTCAAAAGATTCAGATTTATGTTTCATCAGATAAACATAACCATATCTACTGAGATCATCAGTAAAAGTAATGAAGTACTGAAATCCACCTCTAGCATTTGTACTAAATGGACCACATACATCTGTATGTATAAGGCCCAATAAGTTTTTAGCTCTTTCACCTTGTCCAATAAAAGGTGTTTTTGTCATTTTGCCCATTAGACAAGATTCACATGTTTCAAATGATTCATAATCAAATGAATTCAAAAGTCCATCTCTTTGAAGTTTTGATATGCGTTTCTCATTTATATGGCCTAAACGACAATGCCAGAGATAAGTAGAGTTTAAATCATTTGACTTAAACTTCTTAGCATTGATGTTATAGACTGATTTTTCATTAGTGTCTTCAACATTTAAAATATAAAGACCACTACTGCGTGGAGCATATCCATAAAGAATGTTATTATGCGAAATACTGCATTTATTATTCCTAATAATAAATTCAAAACCATCCTTGTCCAAACAAGAAACAGAAATAATATTCCTACACATGGTAGGTACATAATAACAATTGTTCAAAGATAAAATAAGTCCACTAGGTAAAGATAACTCATAAGTCCCTACAGCTAAAGCATCAACTCTTGCTCCATTGCCAACTCGTAGGTCCACTTCGCCTTTTGTCAAACTTCTACTCCTTTTGAGACCCTGCACATTAGTACAAATGTGAGATCCAGATCCAGTATCTAATACCCATGAATCAGAAGTAGAAAGATTAATTTCTATAACATGAATACCTGAAGTGGTAGTCTCACTACCCTTGTTCTTCTTCAGATAATCCAGATATTTCTTGCAATTCCTTTTCCAATGTCCAGGTTCCTTGCAGAAAAAGCAAGTTCCTTCCTTTGGCGGTTTTGCTTTGGGTTCATCCTTGGTCTTGGGCTTGGACTTGGGTTTAGACTTCTTGAAAGCCTTTCCCTTGCCCTTACCAGACCTTTTCATACCCTTTCCCTTGTTGACCATAAGAACATCCTTAATCTCATTCTTGATGTTCTTTTCAGCAGTTTGAAGCATCCCATGCAACTCTGTGGTGGTCTTCTCCATATTATGCATATTGAAGTTCATGATGAAACCATCATAAGCCTCAGGCAAAGATTGGAGAATAATGTCTGTAGCCAACTCTTGGGCAATTGGGAGACCGAGCCTGTCCAAATGTTCAAGATGACCCTTCATCTTCAAAACATGAGGACTAACTGAGCCGCTAGTAGTCAACTTGCAAGAAAGCAAATCCTTGATGGTATTGAACCTTTCAATTCTTGCTCTCTCTTGGAACATTTCCATGAGATCAGTAATCATGGTGTTCGCATCCAATTCCATCATTTGCTTTTGGAGTTCATTCTCCATGCATCCAAGCATAACGCAAGTGACATCAGTAGAGTCATTGAGATGCTTCGTATAAGCATCCCTTTGAGCTATAGTAGCAGCAGGAGCTGGTTCCTCAGGGAGGGGTTGATCAAGGATATATTCCTTTCTTTCTTGCCTAAGAACAATTCTTAGTTTTCTGCACCAGTCCAGAAAGTTAGTGCCATTGAGCTTATCCTTCTCAAGGATTGATCGCACTGATGAAGTAGGTGTAGTGTTTGTAGCCATCTCTACAACAATAAATATACAAGTAGCATTTAATAAAAGGCACAATAAAATTCCCACAACATATATCCATAATTCATATAAAAACCCTTAATGTTAATTTCAACAATTGAAAAATAATAGTGGGACAAGATCCATATTTCACCCTACTTCAAGTAAGCTTTGGCTTATCACTTTAAGTGTGGTTTATTTAGGTAGGTAACACTTTACCAATTACATCTCATGCAATTCTTGAACATAGAATATTAACATCACATGTTGTCTTGATATTCTATCTTATACCCTAGGTTGAAAACTATTTTGATAACCTAGTTAAGTCTAACCAAATCAAACATATGGATATCACTTTTATCCAACTTATCTTACTTAGATGACTTTATACATCATGCTTTGGCATAGCCTATACATAGCAATCTAAGTCTTGATAAGTGTTATTACAATGGGAGGTATATTGAAGACTTAATATTAAATAAGGGTTTGTTATTTATCCTATTTAGTTATCCTATCTTATCACATATAAAATAATCATGCAAAGCATATAACCAATAAGATAAACATTAAAAACATATTATTTCACTATTTTAAATCATATTTAACAACAATCATATAAATATGTTATTCATGATAATTTAAATCATATTTAAAATTTATCATTAAAGTATTAAAATAAAATACATGACAAAAACACGCCGGCTTAAAAGGATAACGGTCCTTAATGGGGTGTATCAGCGGGGTACAAGGGGCGCGGCCCCTTGGCGGGGTCTGGGGGCAGCGCCCCCAGCGGGGTCCAAGGGGCAGCGCCCCTGGCGGGGCCCGGGGGCAGAGCCCCAGGCGGTGGTTTTTTTACTCTTAACAGAATTAAAATTTCTTTATCCGAAATCAATAATCTTAACTGATTACGGTTTATTTTAATATGTTCAAAACAGATTAAAATAACCCCAAAACCCTAATTACTGCATCTTAAAAACTGTTCAGAAACAATTTATTTAACACTTAAATAACAACAGTTTCATTAATTCGGCTCATAGCAGAATTAAATACAGTTTTATAAATTATGTTCATAACATAATTAAACACAGTTTTATCAATAGAATCAAAACAGTTTCACAAACAGTTTACTAATCCTATTCAAAACAGAATTACTAATAGAATCAAAACAGTTTCACAAACAGTTTACTAATCCTATTCAAAACAGAATTACTAATAGAATTAAAACCAGTTTCACAAACAGTTTACTAATCCTATTCAAAAACAGTTTTCCTAATGGAATTAAAACAGTTTCATAAACAGTTTACTAATCCTTATTCAAAAACAGTTTTATTATTCTGTTTCCCCTTTTCTTATCAATTCGTATGAACATTAATACTATGAAACCTTTAATCAAATTAAAACGTAATATTAATTTAGAATAGTATATTCGAAGTTTTAATCACATTAAACAATTAATCAAATTAATTCTTCATACTATTTTTCATACAATTAATCACATAAACGTTTTATTTATAATTACAACGAATTATAATTCCTTCAAAAACAATTTCGAAAAACAACCCCTTTTTCAAAACAGAACATACAATAAGCATATATCACATATATACTCAGAATCTAATTAATCAAATTACAAGCAGCTCCGATACCACTGTTGGGTTTTATAGGTTCATAACGCAGCGGAATTTCAAAAATTTATCTAAAAACCCAAACCAAGATCCATGTAATTCGAATTAACAGAATAATTACTTACTTGTATGTCGAATTCAACAGCAATGTAGGAAGGAAGGAGGTGGTTCACTTTGGTGATAACTGGCCTCGGATCAGAAACGCCTCCAAAAGAACGCGTCCTCTACGAGTATCCACACGAACAGACCTTAGCCAAAACTAGTGCTTGTGTGCTAGCACTATTGCTTCACAAGAAATTTCAAATTTTAGTGATTTAGTGAATAATGAATTTCGTGATTCTCAAACCAACTGCTTAATGAGTATTTATAGTGATAAATAACACTAGGGTTTGAGACAAATTCGAATTTCAATCTCATTGCAATTCTACAAGTTTATGTTTATCAAAAACTCCTTTTTGATAATTATCCATATATATTAATTACTATATTTATTATCTTCCAAAAAATAATAAATTAAGGAAAACACTTATCCTTAAATTTCGAATTAATATATATATTTATTAATATATATATATTACGAATTACATATATATATATATATATATAATTAATCACTTAATCACATTGGGCTTGTACAACCCATAACTGTTTTGGGCCTGAGCTTAGTGTGCGACCCTGTAGATTCATATAACGTTGGCAGTAGGCTCGAAATCCCTATTTCAGCCCACAAGTCATAAGTGGCCTCTAGCAAGACATTATGACTACCCAAGTTATATGAATATCGATAATCCGATTTAACCATTTACAATAATATTTTAATCCCTTTGTCTCTCGATATCCAGATTGAATATAAGGCATAGTTATGTCATCCTTATAACATTCAATCATTAGTTTCTTGACTCTAAGTAGACTGAAAATGATAACTTCTTATCAATTAGCATGGCCATGCATTTACTTCAGTCTATCTTCTTCAAGGGGCCCATAGATATCTTACTCAAATAAATGAGGGACAAATTCCTTCTCAGTCACTCACATTTCTCACATAGTTACTTTCATATCCAATGACAATCTATTCCATTATCCTGTTAAAGATAATGTAAGACTGTATCAAAATATGAAATAGCTATGTAGAAATCCATGATGATTTCAAGGTCAAAGGATTATACTAATAGAACTGTAATGAGAATTACTTATGACAGTGATCTATGTAGTATTCTCACAGTGGGTCATCCAGTGCCTTATTTCTCAAATAGCACCTATGATTTTACTTAATATCTCATATACATGATTAGTAAAACATAATCATCAGTCAACATCATACTAGTCTCAATGTTCTATTAAGACTAGGGATAGATGGTATATAATTCTTTTATTAAACCTAAGGGTTCTACTATCAAGTCACAAACTCGATGACCTTAGAAACAATTAACCATTCAAGTATTTTAATCATTAATATAAAATGATAAAAACTGCCAATCAATAAATAATAAAATGATAAAGTCAAAACATGGTCAAACATGATTGACCTAGTGCATATCACTAACATTCAAAACATTCTTCTTAGTTTTCTTCTTCTTAGTCTTACTAGAAGAAGAAACCACAAGAGAAACTTCCTTTCCCTTAACATTATTATTTTCAGCAGTTATCAACATGTTTGATAACTCGGCAAGTGTACATTCTATCCGATTCATATAGTAATTCGTGAAGAAATTACCATATGATTCTGGAAGGGATTGAAGGATTATATCTGTTTAGAGATTGAAGTCCATGATGAAGTCTAGACCTTCTAGCCGTTCGATAAATCGAATCATCATGTTCAAATGTTCTCCAACATCCTTTCTCTCGGAGTGCTTCGCCAGAAATAATTGCTTAGATATCTCATATGTAGCAAAACAAATTGATTTTCCATACAACTCTTGTAAGTGAAACAATATTTCGTGAGCTCCCGGATATTTTTTGTGTTTCTTTTTCATCTCGTTATTCATAGATGCCAACATATAGCACTTGGCTTGTTCGTCGTCTAACTTCCACTTGCGCAATACCTCATGTTCCTCGGGAGGTGCCTCAATCGGCAATGGTCCCGGAACATTTGTCTCAAGAACATATGCTATGTGTTCACTTGCAAGATCTATTTTGAGATTTCTTAACCAATAAACAAAGTTAGGACCCACTAAGCGATTACTGTCGAGAATGCTACTTAACGGATTCGATTTCATCTTATCCAATCAACCTATAGATAGCAAAGATCTCTAATTAGTATTATTGTCTTTATCAAAATGGCCTCCCACTATGTTTTTCGAATCCTACACTTCCAAAATAGGAAATGTAGATCTTTGTTGGAAAAGAATTCAATTGGGTGATTGAATTCTTGTAGTCATTGATCTTTCCCTCAGGTACACCTAATTTCCGTTATTGGGATCACAATGCACTACAAGTGAACAACAATTGTTCATTATATCTCATATGAGGTTTCAATCATTTTCAGCTCCTAATGTTTTCACTCTCAGATACCCATTGTCGTTATTGGGTTTTTGCAATAGTTAAGTTTAACCCATTGAATCAACTAAGATGTATCAATTTAAATAATACATGACTCAGGTACGCCTAATTACCGTTATTGCCGTGTACTATATTGATACACCCGTAACATATCATGCTTAACAATAAACTCAACAACGGCCTCTTGACGATATCATATCACCCCTATGTATCCATAGACGAAAAGATGATAACTCAAAGTGTGTTATTTTTTTACTCCAATGGAGAGCGATTGATAAATCAATTTAATGATTAATTAATATAAACTTACTCTTTTATCTTTCAGGAAGATATCTTAGGGTTTTAAGTTATTCCGGTTTACATTTTAGCATGCATCTCATACATATTAAAGCCGAAATGAATCATGCAATCACACATGTATGATCATGGACTTCCTAGGTCTCATTCTTTAGCCACAAAAGAATGAGCAAACTATTACTTGTTCCGCATGTTTTGTTGATGACAACATAATGCACAAGCGAGTCACGTATTGTTTTAAATAATCACATTAGAAAAATTCCCACGATAAATTGGAGGGTCACGAGGGGACCAATTAAGTACCAATCTCCTAGACAGAATTTAATCAAAAATATTAAGGTCACAATAGCGTTTGCTCGTTTTTGAAAACAAGACCTAAGCCCCTGGAATTATAAATTACATGCCTAATAATAATTTCTAAGTCCATGATTATTAATAGAAGAATTCAATCGTAAAGCTTTAATACTTGATGATACGGTGGCTCTGATACCACTATTGGTGCAGCGGTGCGTGAGGGTCCGGATCATATATTTCAATTCAAAATCGGAATTCCAACAATCCAGATCCAGAAATTGAACATATCAATAATAAATGGATCGTCGTATCATCTAGTAATTAAAGCACGCATCTCTAAATCGTAAGAAGAATACCTATGTCGATTCGGCAACGTTTCTTGTAGTCCCGATAGTACTGCGACCTCAAGCTCGTCCACACGAATATGCGTCCGATTGAATCCTCGCCTTGAAGTAATACGCAAGAGTTCCTCTTGCCGAGCAACCCTAAGCTCAAACTCTCGCCTCTATTACGTCTTTGCTCTAATGTATGTAAAAACTTTCTCCAACTTTTTTAAGATTTATGACTACTTGAACTCCTTCAAATATGCTCTCTTACGTGTGGTGTGTATAGAATGAGAAAAGGCAACCTCTATTTATAGGCAAGAGTTTGTAGGAAATTCTGACACCTCATATGCTAGGTGTCACACAACAAGCAAAGGTGTTGCCACCATTCGACACCTCACATGCTAGGTGTCACACACCAAGCATAGGTGTTGCCACCATTTGACACATCACATGCTAGGTGTCACACATCAAGCATAGGTGTTGCCACCTTCTGAAACGTCGGATGCTAGGTGTCACATACAGAGACATACATGACATCATCACATGACATCATCGCATGACATCATCGTGACATCATCACATGACATCATAGTGACATCGTCACATGACATCATCACATTAACTTGGATAAAATACAATTAGGTGCCTACTAATTTATAACTCTTACAAATTTGTTCCTAATTTACACCTGTTTTTCATCTTAAATTAATTTCCGAGATATGCTAGTATCTATATGAAATCGATCTATCCTAAACTCAATCGGTTGCACACCTATTATGTGTGACTAACTAGGTTCACATCTATATGGCAACGAGAGTCATAAGAAACGCCTTTCTTATATTAAATAATTAAACCCCATTAATTATATATTCTCGCAGATCGTGAGTGACGTTTGGCAACATATCACGACCCCAAATAGATATGAATGTTTCGATGCATTCTTTATGAACCAATGTTTATAATTACCTTACACTCAAAATTCCCTTCATCTAAGATTCCGATCTCGACTAGTGTCACGGTTTAGTCAAACACTATTTGTCTTGTTCATATGACCTCATCTCAATTCTTATTCTTGATAAATATGACTTCCACTAGAAACAATTTTCAAAGCAAGTCATATTCACCTGCGCAGGTTTTATCATCCATCAAGAACAATTCGGGTAGCATAAAATCTTTTCTCCGTTCATCTGGAGTGATAAATCCTCTCTTGGTTAAACCCCTATCTCCGTATACAATTAACTAGAGCCAACACATCCCGCGACCCTAGCTTATGAAAGATCTAGGGATAAGGAGTATCAAACTCTAATCACCTATATACAAGATAGTGTCACCGCAAGTCAACAGACATATGTATAATTATGAACTAGATGACATTAAATTGACTTTGATGAAATACCATGTATAAGTCATCTAGCGTCAATTGTTCGACTCACTCAAACCCTTTGAGTGTCCATATGTTTATTATGAGCCCCATCAAGTAGTATGAGACTCACTGCTTCCTATAATTAGTAACTCTTTACTAATCAGGAGAATAAACAGAGGTGACGATCTTTTCGTGATAACGCGATGCCCTTATTCGTAGGAACCCTATCGATCATGAACGTTTATTTAGATCACTTGTATAATAGAATCTATCACTCATATTCTTAACACCTTAAGAATATATTTTCTATCACAATGTGATAAGGACAATATGCAATAAATAAACGCTTAGTTGATAAGACACTTAGTTCAAATAAAACATATTAATCATTGCCATTGGGATTTGTTTATACAAGTATACAGAAAAAATAGCCCTGGGGCACATACTACTAACAACAAATCCAAACATTTCAAATTTTTAGCGATTTAAGCCAAACGTTTACAAACGTTACGAAATAAAAAACGTTATGAAATAAATCCAAACGTTTGACATTTTTAGCGATATAAGCCAAACGTTTAAAAACGTTACGAAACAAAAAACGTTACGCAAAAATCCAAACGTTTCCCCCTTTTTGCGATAAAAGCCAAATTTTTAAAACGTCACAAAACAAATCCAAACGTTTAAAACGTCACGAGACAAATCCCATTTTTAGCGATTTAAGCCAAACGTTTACAAACGTTACAAAATAAATCCAAACGTTTCCCCTTTCTAACGATTGAAGCCAAACGTTAACAAACGTTACGAAACAAAACCAAACGTTTCACCATTTTAGCGATTAAAGCCAAACGTTTATAAACGTTACAAGATCAATTAAAACATTTAAAACGTTCATAACAAATCCAAACATTTTCCCTTTTTAGCGATTGAAGCCAAACGTTTACAAACGTTACAAAACAAATCTAAACGTTTCACCATTTTAGCAATTTAAGCCAAACGTTTACAAACGTTACGAAATAAATCCAAACATTTCCCCTTTTAGCGATTAAAGACAAACGTTTACAAATGTTACGAAAAAAAACATAACGTTTCACCTTTTTAGAAATTTAAGCCAAACGTTTACAAACCTTATGAAACAAATCCAAACGTTTCAACATTTTAGCGATTTTAGCCAAACGTTTACAAACATTATGAAACAAATCCAAACGTTTCACCTTTTTAGCGATTTAAGCCAAATATTTAAAACGTTACGAAGCCAATCCAAACGTTTACAAACGTTACGAAACAAAACCAAACATTTCACCTTTTTAGCGATTTAAGCAAAACATTTAAAATGTTACGAAATAAATCCAGACGTTTCACCTTTTTAGCGATTTAAGCCAATCGTTTATAAACGTTATAAACAAATCCGAACGTTTTACCTTTTTAGCGATTTAAGACAAACATTTAAAATGTTACGAAACCAATCCAAAATTTTTTAACGTTATGAAACAAATCCAAACTTATAAAACGTTAGGAAACAAATCCAAACGTTTCACCTTTTTAGCGATTGAAGCTAAACGTTTATAAACATTACAAAAGTAATCCAAGAGTTTCACCTTTTTTGCTATTTAAGCCAAACGTTTACAAACGTTACGAAACAAATCAAAACGTTTAAAACGTTATGAAACAAATCCAAACGTTTCACTTTTTTAGCGATATAAGCCAAACGTTTACAAACGTTACGAAACAAATCAAAACTTTTCCTATTTTTATCGATTTTAGCCAAACGTATACAAACGTTACGAATCAAATCCAAACGTTTCACCTTTTGAACGATTGAAGCCAAATGTTTACAAAGGTTACGAAACAAAACCAAACGTTTCCCCTTTTTATCGATTTAAGCCAAACATTTACAAACGTTACAAGACCAATCCAAACGTTTAAAACGTTCATAAAAAATCCAAAACTTTTCCCCTTTTTAGCGATTGAAGCCAAACGTTTACAACATTACAAAACAAATCCAAACGTTTCACTTGTTTAGCGATTTAAACCAAACGTCTTACAAACGTTACGAAACAAATCAGAACGTTTCCCGTTTTTAGCAATTTAAGCCAACTGTTTACAAACGTTACGAAACAAATCCAAACATTTCACCTTTTTAGCGATTGAAGTCAAACTTTTACAAACGTTACGAAACAAAACCAAACGTTTCACCTTTGAGAAAAATTTATGTATATATGCACAAATCGGTCGATAATATCAGAATCCGCCGATTAAGCCAAACGTTTACAAACGTTACGAAACAAATCCAAACGTTTCACCTTTTTAGCTATTTAAGCCAAACGTTTAAAATGTTACTAAACCAATCCAAACATTTACAAACGTTACGAAACAAAAACAAATGTTTCAACTTTTTAGCGATTTAAGCCTAACGTTTAAAACGTTACAAAACAAATCCAAACGTTTCACCTTTTTAGCGATTTAAGCCAAATATTTACACACGTTATGAAACAAATCCAAACGTTTTACCTTTTTAGCAATTTAAGCAAAATATTTAAAACGTTACGAAGCCAATCGAAACGTTTATAACGTTACGAAACAAATCCAAACGTTTAAAACGTTGGGAAACAAATCCAAATGTTTCACATTTTTAAATATTTAAGCCAAATGTTTAAAATGTTACGAAACCAATCTAAATGTTTAAAACGTTACGAAACAAATCCAAACGTTTCACCTTTTTAGCGAGTTAAGCAAAACGTTTACAAACATTACAAAACAAATCCAAACGTTTCACCTTTCTAGCGATTTAAGCCAAACATTTACAGACGATATGAAACAAATCCAAACGTTTAAAACGTTACGAAACAAATTCAAACGTTTCACCTTTTTAGCAATTTAATCCAAACGTTTATAAATGTTACAAAATAAATCCAAACGTTTCCCATCCCATTTTTAGCTATTAAAGCCAAATGTTTACAAACGTTACGAAACAAATCCCAATGTTTCCCCTTTTTAACGATTGAAGCCAAACGTTTACGAACGCTACGAAACAGAACCAAATGTTTCACCTTTTTAGCGATTTAAGCCAAACGTTTACAAATTTCACAAAACCAATCGAAACGTTTAAAACGTTCATAACAAATCCAAACGTTTCCTTTTTTTTAGAGATTGAAGCCAAACGTTTACAAACGTTACAAAACAAATCCAAACGTTTCACTTTTTTAGCGATTTAAGCAGAACATTATAAAACGTTACGAAACAAATCCAAATGTTTCCCCTTTTTAGCAATTTAAGCCAAACGTTTACAAACGTTACGAAATAAATCCAAATGTTTCACCTTTTCAGCGATTTAAGCCAAACATTTACAAACGTTAGGAAACAAATCCAAATGTTTCACCTTTTTAGCGATTTAAGCCAAACGGTTAAAACGTTACGAAACTAATCCAAAAGTTAACAAACGTTATGAAACAAAACCAAACGTTTCACCTTTTTAGCGATTTAAACCAAACGTATAAAACGTTACGAAACAAATCCAAACATTTCACCTTTTTAGCGATTTAAGCCAAAACTTTACAAATGTTACGAACGAAACATTTATAACGTTAAGAAACAAATCCAAACATTTGTAACGCTAAGAAACAAATCCAAACGGTTAAAACGTTAGAAAACAAATCCAAACGTTTCACCTTTTTAGCGACTTAAGCCAAACATTTATAAACGTTAGGAAACAAATCCAAACGTTTCACATTTTTAGCGATTTAAGCCAAAAGTTTACAAACGTTACGAAAGAAATCCAAATGTTTTACCTTTTTAGCGATTTATGCCAAACATTTAAAATGTTACGAAACCAATCGAAACGATTATAATGTTAAGAAACAAATCCAAACGGTTAAAATGGTAGAAAACAAATCCAAATGTTTCACCTTTTTAATGATTTAAGCGAAACAGTTACAAACGTTACGAAACAAATCCAAACGTTTCACCTTTTTAGCGATTTAAGCCAAAACGTTTATAAACGTTATGAAACAAATCCAAACGTTTTACCTTTTTAGCAATTTAAGACAAACATTTAAAACGTTACGAAACCAATCCAAATGTTTATAACGTTATAAAAGAAATCCAAACGTTTAAAACGTTAGGAAACAAATCCAAATGTTTCACATTTTTAAGCATGGAAGCTAAACGTTTACAAACGTTACAAAAGAAATCCAAGAGTTTCACCTTTTTAGCTATTTAATCCAAACATTTACAAACGTTACGAATCAAATCCAAATGTTTAAAACGTTACAAAACAAATCAAAACTTTTCACCTTCTTAGAGATTTAAGCCAAACGTTTACAGACATTACGAAACAAATCCAAACGTTTCACATTTTTAGCGATTTTAGCCAAACGTTTACAAGCGTTACGAAACAAATCCAAACGTTTCATCTTTTCCACGATTGAAACCAAATGTTTACAAAGGTCACGAAACAAAACCAAACGTTTCACGCTTTTAGCGATTTAAGACAAACGTTTACAGACGTTACAAGATCAATCCGAACGTTTAAAACGTTCATAACAAATCCAAAACGTTTCCCCTTTTTAGCGATTTAAGCCAAACGTTTTACAAACATTACAAAACAAAACCAAACGTTACCAATTTTTAGCAATTTAAGCCAACCGTTTACAAACGTTACGAAACAAATCCAAACGTTTCACCTTTTCAGTGATTGAAGCCAAACTTTTACAAACGTTACGAAAAAAAACCAAACGTTTCACCTTTTTAGCTATTTAAGCCAAACTTTTAAAACGTTGCTAAACCAATCCAAACATTTACAAACATTACGAAACCAAACCAAACGTTTCACCTTTTTAGCGATTTAAGCCAAACGTTTAAAACCTTACAAAACAAATCCAAACGATTCACCTTTTTAGCTATTTAAGCCATATGTTTACACACTTTATGAAACAAATCGAAACGTTTTACCTTTTCAGCGATTTAAGACAAATATTTAAAAGTTACGAAGCCAATCCAAACATTTATAATGTTACAAAATAAATCCAAACGTTTGAAACGTTGGAAACAAATCCAAATGTTTCACCTTTTTATCTATTAAAGACAAATGTTTAAAACTTTACGAAACCAATCCAAATGTTTAAAACGTTACGAAACAAATCCAAACGTTTCACCTTTCAAGCGATTTAAGCAAAACGTCGACAAACGTTACAAAACAAATCCAAATGTTTCACCTTTTTAGCGATTTAAGCCAAACGTTTACAAACGATAAGAAACAAATCCAAACGTTCAAAACGTTACGAAACAAATGCAAACATTTCACCTTTTAGTTATTTAAGCCAAACGTTTACAAACGTTACAAAACAAATCTAAAAATTTCCCATTTTTAGCTATTTAAGCCAAACGTTTACAAACATTACGAAACAAATCCAAACGTTTCCGCTTTTTAACCATTTGGATTGGTTTTGTAACGTATTAAATGTTTCGCTTAAATTGCTAAAAAGATGAAACGTATGGATTTCTTTTGTAACGTTTTAAATGTTTGGATTGGTTTCGTAATGTTTTAAACATTTGGATTTGTTTTGTAACGTTTGTAAACATTTGGCTTAAATTGCTAAAAAGGTGAAACATTTGGATTTGTTTTTATCGATTGTAAGCATTTAGCATAAATCGCTAAAAAGGTGTAACATATGTTTGTAAACGTTTGGATTGGTTTCATAACGTTTTAAACATTTGTCTTCAATCGCTAAAAAGGTAATACGTTTGGATTTATTTCGTAACATTTGGAAACGTTTGGCTTAAATCGCTAAAAAGGTAAAACGTGTGGTTTTGTTTTGTAACGTTTGAAACGTTTGGATTTGTTTCGTAATGTTTTAAACGTTTGGTTTAAATCGCTAAAAAGGTGAAACGTTTGGTTTTGTTTTGTAACGTTTGTAAACGTTTGGCTTAAATTGGTAAAAAGGTGAAAAGTTTGGATTTGTTTCGTAACATTTTAAACGTTTGGATTGGTTTCGCAACGTTTTAAATGTTTGGCTTAAATCGCTTAAAATGTGAAACGTTTAGATTTGTTTCGTAACGTTTGGATTGGTTTTGTAACATTTTAAACGTCTGGCTTATATCGCTAAAAAGGTGAAACGTTTGGATTTGTTTCGTAATGTTTTAAACATTTGGATTGGTTTCGTAACGTTTTAAATGTTTGGATTTGTTTCATAATGTTTTAAATGTTTGTTTTTTTTATATCGTTTGTAAACATTTGGCTTAAATCGTTAAAAAGGTGAAACGTTTGGTTTTGTTTCGTAAAGTTTGTAAACGTTTGGATTTGTTTCATAATGTTTGTAAACGTTTGGCTAAAATTGCTAAAAAGGTGAAATATTTTGTTTTGTTTCATAACGTAACCTTTGTAAACGTTTTGCTAAAATTGCTAATAATGTGAAACGTTTGAATTTGTTTCGTAATGTTTTAAACTTTTGGATTGGTGTCGTAATGTTTTAAACGTTTGACTTAAATCGTTAAAATGTGAAACGTTTGGCTTAAATCGCTAAAAATGTGAAACGTTTGGATTTGTTTCGCAACGTTGGTAAACGTTTGGTTTAAATCGCTAAAAACGTGAAACGTTTGAATTTGTTTCGTAATGCTTTAAACGTTTGGATTGGTTTTGTAACTTTTTAAACGTTTGGCTTAAATAGCTAAAAAAGTGAAACTTTAGGATTTGTTTTGTAACGTTTTAAACGTTTGAATTTGTTTTGTAACGTTTTAAACGTTTGGATTGGTTTCGTAACGTTTTAAACGTTTGGCTTAAATTGCTAAAAAGGTGAAACGTCTTGTTTTGTTTCGTAACGTTTGTAAACCTTTGGCTTAAATCACTAAAAAGATGAAACTTTTGGTTTTGTTTCGTAACGTTTGTAAACTTTGGCTTCATTCGCTAAAAAGGTGAAAGGTTTGGATTTGTTTCGTAACGTTTGTAAACGTTTGGCTTAAATCGCTAAAAAGGTGAAACGTTTGGATTTGTTTCGTAACGTTTGTAAACAGCTAAAAAGGTGAAACGTCGAACGTTTAAAATGTTACGATAAAAATCTTAATGTTTTACCTTTTTAGCGATTTAAGCCAAACGTTTAGAAATGTTGCAAAACCAATCCAAACATTTACAACGTTACGAAACCAATCCAAACGTTTCACCTTTGTAGCAATTTAAGCCAAACGTTTTAGCAATTTAAGCCAAAAGTTTACAAACGTTAAGAAACAATACCAAACGTTTCACCTTTTTAGCGATTTAATCCAAACGTTTGGATTGGTTTCGTAACTTTTTAAATGTTTGGCTTAAATCGCTAAACAGGTGAAACGCTTGGATTTGTTTCGTAACGTTTTAAACGTTTGGATTTGTTTTGTAACGTTTGTAAACTTTTGGCCTAAATTTCTAAAAAGATGAAACGTTTGGTTTAGTTTCTTAATGTTTGTAAATGTTTGGGTTAAATCGCTAAAAAGGTGAAACGTTTGGATTTGTTTGGTAACGTTTGTAAACGTTTGTCTTATATCGCTAAAAAGGTGAAACATTTGGATTTGCTTCGTAATGTTTGTGAATATTTGGCTTAAATCGCTAAAAAGGTGAAACGTTTGGGTTTCTTTCGTAATGTTTGGCATAAATCG
Source organism: Mercurialis annua (assembly GCF_937616625.2). Classification (NCBI taxonomy): domain Eukaryota; kingdom Viridiplantae; phylum Streptophyta; class Magnoliopsida; order Malpighiales; family Euphorbiaceae; genus Mercurialis; species Mercurialis annua. Next base: position 20,419,513 of record NC_065572.1, on the reverse strand, counting down.
CTAAAAAGGTATAACAACCCTAATTTTTCCGACTAGTTCCATAAAGCCTAAAATGTACTTTGGGGTTCGTTTGAGTGGTTCGACCACTTAGAATCATGGTTCGAAGGTCCTAAACCTTTTAATATGTGTATTAAGATGTATTGGGAGTAGTCTCGGAGTTTGGAGCAGTTTAAATTTCATTTTCAAATTTCAATTTTTTCATCGGAGGCAAAAGGATAACGCGGGCGCGACATGCCTGGATCGCGGGCGCGATTCATGTATCACGGGCGCGATGAAGGTGTAGCGGGCGCGACGCGTATACTGTACAGATTGCAGTTTTCAATTTAAACTCGTTTTTTCGACCTAAAACAGTGTTACACTTTTCTTAAAACCCCTAAACGGCTGTGTACTCTCTGATTTTGGTCTCCCATCATTCCTTAGCATATTTTGGATCCTTGGTAAGTATTTTCGTCAATTGTTTATGGCTTAAATCCTTTAATCTTACTCTATCAAATTTTCCATTCATTGTTCTTCATCTTATGATATCTTAGGCTAATTTGGATCGTCTTTTTCTGGGTTTTTCTCTTTTTGATTTATCTTAATCTATTTCACAAGGTATGTGGCTCTAAACCCTTGTTATGGTTTGTAAAGATTTCTAAGAGATGTGTTAAATCTGTACTTTGGGTGATTGACTTATTATTTCTGTATTTCTATGTTTTGAAAGCTGTAAATAATCTTGCTATGTTATATTTAGCTTGTGTTTGGTGTTTGTACCCTGGGTGGTTTGGTGTAATCTTTATAATCGAAGGATTGATCGAATTGTTAGTGTTTGTGGATTGAGTATTCTCTTTTAAGCTTTTATTAAAATATGGAAATTTATGAGTAAACGAATCATAGGTTGTAGTTGTCAATCAATACTTTGGGTGGGTTGAAGAAATTGTGTTTATGACATAGTACTATTAATTGGTTAACATTGTTGAATCAAAATCTATTTTGAACTATAAATTAAAAGCTGGAAATCTCCTTTGGGAGGTAAATAGGTTGATAACTAGCAACTAATACATTGGGTGGTTTGATATAATTGACTAAGGCTAAATCATGTGTTAAGTGAGGTCTTTATTCGATTAAGTCGCTGTTTTAAGGTCTCTTATTCATGGCTAGAAATTTGTAATTTAAGTATGTCTTTTATAAATTAAAATTGAACACTTTAGGTGCCTTTTTGGTTATTGGTTCGTTTGGTTTAAGTGGTGTGGTTTTGCCTTAGTTTTATGGCATACTTAGGAGGGCTTAATTAGATTATCAAGGGTTGAAAATTGTTTAAGAATGTAAAAGATGTTAGCTTTATATTAGCTGATGGATAAACGTTGGTTTAAGGCATGTAAGGTGTTATATTGTTGTGTAATGTTTCGACTAAGTTATTTAGTTTCAAATTGATACTTGAAAGATGTTGGAATCCTATTGATTCTATTTAAGGTGAAATATTAAGTGTACTTTGTGTGTTGCTTGCCAAGTGTTGGCAAGCCTATTTGGCTTCATTGCTTTCTATGTCTTTAGCATTCTTTATGTGAAGGTATGAGTTCTTATTTCAAACTTGTTTCATTTAAAGGATTGATTTAAGACTTTGGTTTTCACTTTGGATTGTGGTTGGGTCGGGTTAGACGTGTGTGGCCCGACATGTTATGTTGAGCTAAACTGCAGTTAAGATTAACACACTACTTTGGTAAATCTATTGATTTTAAATAAAGTATTTATGATGTGAAAGGACTTTGGTTTTGTTTTAAAGATAAGAACTCACCTAAACTTAATTTGCCTAACTTGTTATTTGGTTGTATGGAATACTTTGATTACCTTGGTTGTACTTTGGTTGTGTTTTGAGATGCTAGTCCTATGTGGTGTCTAGTATTCATAGAATTAGGGGTTGTTCGGATTTTAACGTATATAATGTTTTAAACCCGTCGACTGCTCGTGCTTTAGAGTCTACGAAGGGTTAACTGTTTGCCAAGATTCACGTGGATAAGGAAGTAGTGAGTTTATAGTGTTATTTATCACTTTATTAAGTACCACACATTATTTAAGTATATCAAATGTTTATAAACTATTTTATGGATTATGGATCAGGATTGAAACGAGCTACTCGATAGGCTTGTATCGAGACTGCGTGCACCGGTAAGTACTTTGGGATTGGTTGACCAATGTCTGGCCTACTTTGGGATTCGATTAGAATTTCATACCATCTAATTTGGATAATACTTTGGGTTATGTATTTTGGGATTTCATTTCAATATTGTTTTCCATAATCGGATATATATTAGTATAAAATGATTTGTTTTAAGGGTTTTAAACTTAATAAATGTAAATAGCATTATGAACTCATCTCAGTATATCTGACCCCGTTGTTTTTCCCATATTTTCAGGCTTGTGATTTTGAGAGGGTTGGTCGACTCCGATTCTTTGATTCCTTAGAGGTCTTTTTATGTTAATAAAACTAGTCTATTGTTTTAAACTCTTAGACCGCAGTAGAACTAGTTGTCTTTATATTATTATACTTTGGTTTGTCGTAGTGGTACGACTTTTATATTATTACCTTGGCTTATTACTTTAGATTATTATATTTGAGGCATGATTCATAGTTTTGAATTATTATCAAGTTATGATATTAGAACTGTTGTATAAACTGCTAGACTTAGGTTGGAGTATTGGTTGCCCCCGAGCAGTGGTTTTCTTGTAGGTTTATTTGTGTTTAAGGTTATCCGCGTGGCTTGCTACGGGTTTTGGTACAACCATACCCATACCCTAGCGCCGGTCGCGATCCATGAAATTGGGTCGTGACAAAGTTGGTATCAGAGCTTTAGTTTCGAACTTATGCCAAAATTTTTGCATGTTAAGTGTTTACTGCTTTAAGGCATGTGAAGTGTTGTTGTGTCATAGGATCTACTGCGGAATTAGGATTCAAGTTTTGTCTTTTGAAACGTCATCGTTTCTTTTCAAACCTTCTACCTTATCCTTTAGGAGTGTTTTGCGTCGGTCTTATTAGTTTCTGATGTTTTACCTTGGTATGTTTAACACGCTTATACTTAAAAATGGAATGTTAGTTTTCTGCTGAATTGAGATATACTTTGGGCGAATTGTTAGCTTTATGCTTTATTTAAGTTATACTTTGGGTTTTGCCTTGTGGCTATGTTAAGGATTGTTGTTTCATTCTTAGGAATGAATACTCGTGGGCGTGCTGCAGCTCAGGCTGATGCTGAGGTTGATGACGCTATGTCGATTAAGGTTTATCAGCATTAACCGGTGGTTCAGGCTAGTAAAGGACGCGCAGGCGGAGCTCAAGCTGGCAGAGGTCAGGCTAGCAGAGGGCGAGCTGGCAGAGGTCAGGCTGTTGGAGGCAGAGGTAGGGGACGTGGTGGTGCAGGCGTTCAGGCACCAGGTGTACCACAGGCTCCTATGGATCCGTTCGACTATACTACTTTTCTGGCTGGATCGCTGCACTCCAGAATAATCAGGTGCAACTGCAGGCGGGTCAGGTCGCTATGCAGGACCAGTATGCTATGCTGGGACAGCTTGTGCAGCAGCAGGTACCACAGGCTAGTGGTGCTACAGGTGGTTGTATCGGAACTACCGACAAGGATTTGGTGTTGGCTTATGCGAGGCTGAAGCCGGCTGAGTTTGTGGGCGATAGTGATGCCCTAGATTTTCTGGAGGATGTTGAGCAGAATGCTCAGAGGTTGTAGGCTACTGAGAGGTAGACTGTTATGTTAGTGGAGATGTCCTTGAAGGGTCCTGCAAATGATTGGTTTCGTAGGGCTATCTGTGCTGATATGGCTACTAATTACTTGGGCGGAGTTTGTGACTCGATTCAGAGATTTCTACTTGCCTTTTTCAGTGATGGAGGGTTACCGTAACAAGTTGCTGGTTTTGATTAGAGGAGACAGGTCGGTAAATGAGTATACGACTGAGGTGAGTCACTTTGCCCCGGAGCTGCAGATTTAATAGCAGAGGGTGAACGACAAGTACGTGAAACATTTAGGCGCTGAGTTTGTGAGTCTTATGACTGAGACGCACAAAGATTTTACTTTTGTAGTGGTCAGTGCTCGTCGGATGGAGATTATATTACTGAAATTTTGGGAAGATGCTAAAGTCCAAGAAGGCGGGCGGTGTTATTTAGAGTAGTGGGCAGCAGAGTGGTAGCAGCAGCTATCAGTCCAAGTCTTCCTAGTACAAGACTAAGAAGGGGGTGATCGAAAGGGATATCAGTCGTATTCCCATAGTTCTGGTCATAGTGGTGGTAACCGTAGTTCCGGGCGTGGTATAAGTGGAGCATCCAGTGTTCTGTTTTGTCAGAACTGCAGGCGCAGGCACTTTGGAGTTTGTACGGTAGCACCGGGTAGTTGCTATGCTTGTGGACAAATGGACCATTTTGCTAGGGAGTGTCCGGCATCTGGGCAGCAGGTGTCGTTGGCTAGTGTTGCTCAGCCGTCTTTTAAGCAATAGAGGACTACTTTTGCTCCTTCAGCAGGTTATTCTCAACCTGCCGCTTTGTTTGGTGGCCAGCGGGGCCGTGGTTCAGGAGGACGTGGTTTTTGTGGCCGTGGTAACGGTGGTAGAGGTTTGGGTTATTACGGTTCTGCTCAGGCACCACAGCCGGGACAGGGTCAGGCTTGAGTGTCTGCTTTGACTCTTCGGGATGCTCGTGCATCTAATGTCGTGGTGCAAGGTGTTAGTAGTATGTGCCCTAGGGCCATTTTGTATTTATACTTGTATAAACAAATCCCATTGGAAATGATATATATGTTTTATTTGAACTAAGTGCCTCATCAACTAAGTGTTTAATTATTGCATATTGCCCTTATCACATTGTGATAGAATCTATTCTTAAGGTGTTGAGAATATGAGTGACAGATTCTATTATACAAGTAATCTAAATAACCGTTCACGATCAATGGGGTCCTACGAATAAGGGCATCGCATTATCCCGGAATGATCGTCACCTCTGTTTATTCTCCTGATTAGTAAAGAGTTACTAATTATAGGAAGCAGTGAGTCTCATACTACTTGATGGGGATCAGAATAAACATATGGACACTCAAAGGGTTTGAGTGAGTCGAACAAGTGACGCTAGATGACTTATACATGGTATTTCATCAAAGTCAATTTAATGTCATCTATTTCATAATTGTACATATGTCCTTTGACTTGCGGTGACACTATCTTGTATATAGGTGATTAGAGTTTGATACTCCTTATCCCTCGATCTTTCATGAGCTAGGATCGCGGGATGTGTTGGCTCTAGTTAGTTGTATATGGAGATAGGGGTTTAACCAAGAGAGGATTTATCACTCCGGATGAACGGAGAAAAGATTCCATGCTATCTCAAATTGTTCTTGATGGATGATAAAACCTGTGCAGGTGTATATGACTTACTTAGAAAGTTGTTTCTAGTGGAAGTCATATTTATCAAGAATAAGAACTGAGATGAGGTCATATGATCAAGACAAACAGTGTTTTACTTAACCGTGACACTAGTCGAGATCAGAATCTTAGATGAAGGGAATTTTGAGTGTACGGTAATTATGAACATTGGTTCATAAAGAATGCATCGAAACATTCATATCTATTTGGGGGTCGTGATATGTTGCTAGACATCACTCACGATCTACGAGAATTAATAATTAATGGGATTTAATTATTTAATATAAGAAAGGTGTTTCTTATGACTCTCGTTGCCATATATATGTGAACCGAGTTAGTCACACACAATAGGGTGTGCCACCGATTGAGTTTACGAGAGATCGATTTCATATAGATATTAGCATATCTCGAAAATCATCTAAGATGAAAAAACAAATACAATTAGGGACTAATTTGTAAGAGTTATAAATTAGTAGGCACCTAATATATTTCATCCAAGTTAATATGATGATGTCATGTGATGATGTCACGATAATGTCATGTGATGATGTCATGTGATGATGTCACGATGATGTCACGTGATGATGTCACGATGATGTCACGTGATGATGTCATGTGATTATGTCATGTATGTCTCTGTGTGTGACACCTAGCATCTGACATATCAGAAGGTGGCAACACCTATGCTGTATGTGTGACACCTAGCATCTGATGTGTCAGTTGGTGGAAACACTTATGCTTGGTGTGTGACACCTAGCATGTGAGGTGTTGAATGGTGGCAACACCTTTGCTTGGTGTGTGACACCTAGCATATGAGGTGTTGCATTCTTAAGAAAAGCTCTACCCTATTAATAGAGGTTGCCTTTGCTCATTCTACACACACCACACTTAAGAGAGCATATTTGAAAGAGTTCAAGTAGTCGAGGCGAGAGTTTGAGCTTAGGGTTGCTCGGAAAAAGAAACTCTTGCAGATTACTTCAAGGCGAGGATTCAATCGGACGCAAACTCGTGTGGACGAGCTTTAGGTCGCCGTACTATCGGGACTACAAGAATCGTTGGAGAATAGACATAGGTATTCTTCGTACGGTTTCTAGATGCGTGCTTTAATTACTAGATGATACGACGATCCATTTGTTATTGATATGATCAATTTCTAGATCCGAATTGTTGGAATTCCAATTTTGAATTGAAATATACGATTCAGACCCTCACGTCCCGCTGCACCAACAGTGGTATCAGAGCAAAGGATAATGTGCATGGAGATGCAACACATGGAGATGTGTCGATTATCCGATTCTAGGGAACTCTCACTCATGATCGTGTGACGAAGTGAGGCTCTCCATCCTAGAGCGTATGTAATGCGTGCTTTGGTAGGTACATATGGATGTCACCCTATGAGATAGGATCGAGTCCATATTGGTCCACAACCTCACTATTGGCTGGGAACCAACAGTGGTATCGGAGCCACCGTATCAGCAAGTATTAAAGCTTTACGATTGAATGAATGTATTAATAATCATGGACTTAGGAATTATTAATTAGCATGTAATTTATAATTCCGAGGGCTTAGGTCTTGTTTGCAAAAACGAGCAAACGGTATTGTGACATTAATTACATTTGATTAAATTCTGTCTAGGAGATTGGTACTTAAGTGGTTCGCTCGTGACCCTCCAATCTATCCTGGAATTTTTCTAATGTGATTATTTAACACAATGCATGACTCGCTTGTGCATTATATTGTCATCAACGAGACATGTGGAACAAGTAATAGTTTGCTCATTCTTTTGTGGCTAAATAATGAGACCTAGGAAGTCCATGATCATACATGTGTGATTGCATGATTCATTTTAGCTTTAATATGTATGAGATGCATGCTAACATGTGTTGTGTGTTTAGTGAGATCGGAATAACTGAAAACCCTAAGAAATCTTCCTAAAAGTTAAAAGATTAAGTTTATAGTTCTTGCAAGTGAACACATGGCATATGTTCTTGAGACAAATGTTCCGGGACCATTTCCGATTGAGGCACCTCCCGAGGAACATGAGGCATTGCGCAAGTGGAAGTTAGATGACGAACAAGCCAAGTGCCATATGTTGGCATCTATGAATAACGAGTTGCAAAAGCAACACGAGAAATATCCGAGAGCTCGCGAAATATTGTTTCACTTACAAGAGTTGTATGGTGAATCAAGTCGTTTTACTAGATATGAGATATCTAAGCAATTATTTCGGGCGAAGCATTCCGAGGGAAAGGGTGTTGGAGAACATGTGAACATGATGATTCGATGTATCGAACGGCTAGAGGGTCTAGACTTCATCATGGACTTCAATCTCCAAACGGATATGATCATTCAATCCCTTCCGGAATCGTATGGTAGTTTCATCACGAATTACTATATGAATCAGATAGAATGTACACTTGCTGAGTTATCAAATATGTTGATAACTGCTGATTAGAATAATGTTAAGGGAAAGGAAGTTTCTCTTGTGGTTGCTTCTTCTAGTAAGACTAAGAAGAAGAAAACTAAGAAGAATGTTTTGAAGGCCCAAAAGGCCATTGCAAAAAAGAAGGGCACCTCGGAGAACAAAGGAAAGTGTTTCTTTTGTGAAGGCGAGGGACATTGGAAACAAAATTGCCCCATGTATTTGAAATCCAAGGGCAAGAACAAGAAGAATGAAAATCCCGGTATGGGTGTGTTAATTTCTTATTATTTCAATTCCAATAACGATAGCTCGTCCAAAGCTTGGGTATTAGATACCGGAGCTAGTTCTCACATTTGTTCATCCTTACAGGATCTAGCAAATGAGAGGAAGTTGGACAAGGACGAAGTGATCTTGAAGCTTGGAAATAACGCAAGCGTTGCGGTTAAAGCTATAGGATCATCTTCTATTTTGTTGTATAAACATGTTTTGTATTTGAACAATGTTTTGTACTTACCAAACGCTTATAGAAATATCATGTCTATTTCTTGTATGACAAGATTAGGATATGATTTCCTATTTACAAAGGATGTTTGTAAAATTATCTATAATAATGAAATCGTTGGTTATGGTTATGTACAAAATGGTCTTTCTTGCTTAAATGAAGTTGTTCGCAATACAAATAATGTTCTAAAAATTAATACCGTCAGTGATCAAACCTCGAAACAACTTTGGCACTTACGATTAGGACATATTGCGGAAGATCGACTTAACAAGTTGGATAAGATGGGAATCTTGAGTAATCTTGATTCCGCATCAAGTTCAACTTGTTAGTCATGTCTTAAAGGCAAGATGACCCGATCACCCTTTGTGGGACAAAGTGGTAGAGCCAAAGATGTTTTGGAAATCATACATAGTGATGTATGTGGTCCATTTAAAGAAATGGCACGAGGTGGTTATTTATACTTTATTACCTTCACCGATGATTTATCACGGTATGGGTATGTTGTTCTTATGAAGAACAAGAGTGAAGCTTTTGAAATATTTAAAGACTTCAAAAATGAAGTAGAAAACCAAATTGGAAAAAGTATTAAAATTCTTCGATCTGATCGAGGAGGTGAATACTTGAGTACGGGATTTGGTACATTCTTAAAAGAATGCGGTATTATTTCCCAACTGACTCCTCCAGGAACACCACAGTTAAATGGTGTATCGGAACGGAGGAATCGTACATTGTTAGACATGGTACGATCAATGATGAGCTATACTGATTTACCCATTTCATTATGGGGTCATGCACTTCTTAGTGCAAATTATATTCTAAATCGAGTACCAACTAAATCCGCTTCGAGAATACCTTATGCGATATAGTATGGTAAGGAACCAAGTCTTAAGCATATTAAGATTTGGGGATGTTCGGCATATATCAAAAAGTTGATAATCGACAAGTTGGAATCAAGATCAATCATGGGAAGATTCGTTGGTTATCCTAAAGACAGTTTAGGATATTATTTATATATTCCATCCGAACAAACAATAGTTGTTAGTCGGGATGCAGTCTTTCTTGAAAAACAATTTATTCAAGAAGGGGGCAAAGGAAGAAATATAGAATTAGATGAGGAGTCGTCTAAAGACCAACAAAATGATACAATGGAGATTGATCAAACCCATAGTAAACCAGAATTAGTAAAATCTACAGAAACACCTCGAAGATCAAGTAGAGTATCTCATCAACCAGAAAGATATGGTTTTTCTTCATGATCTACAAAAGTTGTTTATTCATGGAGAAAATGATCAAATTGTTGATCACTCTACTTATGAGGAAGCTATATGTGATATAGATTCTTCAAGATGGCTTGAAGCTATGAAATCCAAAATGGATTCCATGTACAGTGGGAGCGCAATCAAAAACGAAGATGAACCATGTATTTAAAATGTTTATTTGATTTCCGCAAGGCTTACTACGGGTTTTGGTACGACCATACCCATACCCTAGCGCCGGTCACGATTCATGAAATTGGGTCGTGATAAAATTTGGCAAAAAGTTTTCGGTTGAAAGTGAAAAATAAATTGAGGTGCTAGTGATTTCAAATTGAAGGAGAATTGCGTTATTATATATTTGTGGTTACGAAAAGCGTTTTTCAAGGAAAATTTTATTTTGAGCATAACCAATAATCCGATTGATTGCGATTTGATCTTAATGATCTTCTATAGTATTCGGGGTCTTAGTGATTCAAAATAAAGGTCGAGGATGAAACAAAATTATGTTGTCAGGAGTTTAAGATAAGTATTCCTTAGTATTGGTGTGTTTTCTTACGTCTGGGTTTGAAAGGTTGATGAAATTGTTGAACTAATATTAGTTAGTTGAACCAGGACGATTCTAGTGGTATTTAGTTTTAAGCCGTTATTTGTAAGAGCAATTATAAGCAGGACGACATTTTAATTTGCTGATAAGCTTTCTTATTTGAGTGATGTAAGATTAATTCTTGTGAGAGTGTCTGTATGTTTCAGTCATAGCGTTGGAATTTGGCTTATTAAGAATTCCAATTTAAATTTTGGGTTTGTTCCTACACTTGTAGTGTTTTTTTGGTAGTATTTGAGACTTGAGCTTGTTAATTTTTTTTTTTTGAAAAATTATTTTCCTCGTAAACGTGTTGGTGATTTTCGGCTGGAATTTTAATTTTTAATTTTATTTTATTTTATTTATTTATTCGTTAAATGTGTTTTGTTTTGAGAAGTCGTTTGAGGTACCAAATTCTTGAACTCGAAATTTTACGTATATGCATGTGGCGATTATTCGAGTTTTCGAATAAATTTTAAATACGGAGTCGAATTTCTATAAGTTGGGGAGATTGTAGCAACCCATATTTTTGTCGTGTTCTGAATAAATTGAATTATGCGGTTTTTATTTTTGTTTCTGTTGAGTTGCCACTCGGTCGTGGAGCGACTTTAGGAATCGGAATCGTTATGCATTGTTGCTTCCTCCCGTTCTGCTTAGGATGCATTGATCCACATTTATGTGTTAGGAGTGGTTTTTGATGCGCGTTGTTTCTGATTTTATTTTTATTTTGATTTTGTGATAAATTCGAGGACGAATTTTTAATAAGTTGGGGAGAATGTAATATCCCGTATTTATTTTAAAATTTTCCGATGAGTTTTGGTAATAATTTTTGGATCATTCGTTTTTTTTTCGTGGTCGGATTCGTGTTCAAATTGTGCTGGATCGGTTTGGACAATGAATTATTAAATCTTCTCGACTAGGCCTCATTAGTTGGCCAAGGTTCATTCGTTTTTTTGAATAGGCTTTTACTTTTGGCCCATGCACACTATTATGTCATGCATGAGGTTATTCTTTTTGTTGCATGGACTCTTACATTTGGCCCATGATTAATTATGAAGTTATGCATTAGCCCATGTGAAGCTACAAGACCATGAAATATGTTTGCCCAAATATGATCAGGTGCTCTATTTGTAAAGAGCAGCACATAGTGTTTGCTGCGGCATATTCTCTCCTTAATTCCTTTGATAATTAAAACTGTTTTTAAACCCTAATTTATTTCTCACTTTCATCAAACCCTAGCCGACTTAAACACCTCAAAATTTTCTGAAGTTACACTCTCCTAGTCCCTCTCCTTTGCTGTCAAAATTGGTAAGTTTCTCATCTCTTTTTCTGTTTTACTTCGATAATCGTCACGTTCTGTTCTTAATCTTTATCTCATTTGTTTTAGTATCGAATTGAGATCCATTTCCTCAATGTTGTAGTTCACATCGTCCTCGTCAAATTCTAAGCTTTGAAACCGTTGAACGGTATGTAAATCTCTTCGTATTAGACGCCGTACGGTTCACCATTTTTGAGTTTGTGTTTACTGTTTTGTGCTTGCTGTTTTCTGCCGATTTGTTCTTGAATTTTGATATTTATGTGTTATGTTTGAGATCAGTAGTTTGATTGGGTTTAATAATTGACAATTAGTTGCTGTTGAAATCGTTATTGTTGGCTTCCATTCTTGCATATTTTTATTCTTGTTGACGTAGTAATATGGAAAAGTGTTGTCTTGTTCAAGGAATGATATGGGTTCTTTTAAGCTTTGACTTCCAATTGTGTATGGAATCATGATTATTTAGTTAAGATAGTGGGCGATGATTGGTTTATGTCAATTGATATTTTATGGTGATTAGTTGCCTTTTTATTCAAATGTGGTGTTGGCCATTAGTTTATTATTTCAATTACTTCTTATAAATATTCTTAATGATAAATTATAATTAACTTGAGTTTGTTGATTAATTAATACCGATTTGAAACCGCACCAATTCAATTATCGTTTTGATTTTTAATTACCAATTGATAATATAATTTTAAATCTAAAAAATAATATTAGCAGCGATTATAATTTAAATTGTTTTTATTTATTTATATTATATTTTGAAAACGATAATTTATAACATAATCTTTTAAATAAATAATTACTTGGGTAATTGACAATTTTAAATGATTTATTTTAACTATATTCAATGGAAATTGGATATTATTATTAATTATTATTTTGAATTTATTTAGCTTAACGTGCCAATGTGATTAAATTTATATTTTTAACTTTTGGTTTTTGTTTCGAGTTATAAATTGAAAAATTGAAATTTTATAATCTAAATTAATATAATTACTCGGGTAATTATATTTGATTTTAAATATCTTTTTGATATGTTATTTTGGCTAAATTATAATTTAGCCCTTGAACGTTTTTACAACTTATTTGATTAAGTTTTCGATTGTAACTTGGGTTACTTGAAGTTAAAGCTATTGGGTTCCATTTTAAATATTGATTTATTATTTTATCAAGTTGATTTTATAATTATAAACTATGGTTTATAATTGGATATGATTATATTTATTTTATTAAAGTGATTTTTGGGAATTATAAACTCTGGTTTATATTTTGATAAAATATTTTGGGCCGGGTTAGACTTGGGTCACCCGACATGTGAGGTAACTTGGTAGTTATTGGTAACCCGGCTAACCCACTATTTGAGGAATTGATTTAAGTTATTATTTCAATATTATTTGAGTAATATTTTCCGGAACGAATTTTAAAGCGGGAAGCCAATAGACTTGGCTTATTTATTTATTTGAGTATTGTGTTACTCGTTGTTGTTCACTTTTTGACTCGGGTCATTACGTGATTAATTGTTCATTCTATTCTAGCTACGTTTATGCTTGACTCGGTATTGTGCAAGTCCTATGTGGTGTCTAGTATTCTTAGAGTTAGGGGTTGAATGCATTTTAACTTATATATTATTTTAGACCCATCGACTGCTCGTGCTTCGGAGTCTACGCAGGGTTCGCTGGTTGCCAAGATTCACGTGGATTAGCAAGCAGTGAGTTTGTAGTGCTATTTATCGCTTTATTAAGTACCGCATCGTATTTTTATATTATAAATGTTTGTGAACTGTTTTTACGGATTATGGAACTGGATTGAAACGAGCTACTCGATAGGCTTGTATCGAGACTGTGTGCACCGGTAAGTACTCTGGGAAACGGCAGACTATGGTCTTGCTTATGCTGGTAATTTGACGAGGAATTGTTCCCGTCCACTCTGGGTTTATTTTTCAGTATGCTATGTCATACTTACGTTGGGATCTTTTCAATACTGTTTTCCATAATCATATTATATTAGTATAAACTGTTTTGATTTAAGGGTTTTAAACTTAATAAATGTAAATAGTATTGCGAACTCATCTCAGTATATCTGACCCCGTTGTTTTCCCAAATTTTCCAGGTTTATGATTTGAAAGCTGGTCCACTCCGATTCTTTTATTCTTCGGAGGTTTTTATGTTATTTAAACTAGTTACTGTTTTCGAAACTCTTAGATCGCAGTAGAATTAGTTTATGTATCACAATTGTTATTACACTTTGGGATCGGTTTGCTCAATTATTTATTGTTGGCATGTTCACTCTGGATTATTTGATAATTATATTTAAGGCTTGCTATTGAACATTTCAGATATTTAAGTTATTTATATTAGAATTGTACTATAAATTGCTAGACTTAGGTTGGAGTCTCGGTTGCCCCCGAGCAGTTTTTCTGCAGGTTTAAATGTTTATTTGATTTCCGCAAGGCTTGCTACGGGTTTTGGTACGACCATACCCATACCCTAGCGCCGGTCACGATTCATGAAATTGGGTCGTGACAAAGTTGGTATCAGAGCTTTAGTTTCGAATTAAGGCCAAATTTTGCACGTTATGTGTTTATCGCTTTAAGGCATGTTAAGTGTTATTGTTGTGTCATAGGATCTACTGCGGAATTAGGACTCGTGTCTTGTCTTTTGAAACGTCATCTTTTGATTTAAAACTTTTTGCCTACACCGATAGGACTGTGTCGAGTCAGTCATTTTTTTTAGTCTTGATTTGATGCTAATATTTCTGTTGTTGATGCTCTTTCACTTGGGTGATCAGTAATTTCTTTTGATTTTTCGAAATGTCTTATATTGATAGCTTGCTTTAATTCATGCTTGGGCATGATGTTGTTTTCCTTATCTTGATGATGTTGCGTTCACCTGGATGATAAATTTTTGGATGTTTTATGCCTTTAATGAAATTGTTGATGTTAAATTATTTTGTGAGTACTTCTGGCGTTGGCTGAGAGCCTTGATTTTAAAAGTGATATTTTGTCAGACTTTGATATTGGTTAGGGTTTAAATGATTTTTGACTGAATTTTTTTTATCATCTTTTGTGGATTACGTTGCTGGCCACGTATTGGTTTTAAATTCCTTAAGAAATTATTTTTGGCCTATCTGGTATTTTAACATAAATAGTCTAATGGGTAGTCTTGACACGACACCCTGTAATATATTTTCAGTATCTTGTAAGTAGAAATGAAATTTATGTATTTTAAAATTTTATATTTGTCTAAGGATTAAAAAAGAAGAAGAAGGGGTTATTCTTTTGAAATAAAATGAATTTCTCGTATTTTATAAATTAAAATGTTATGTCTAACTTGGTGTTTTCAAAATGATTGTTTGAAATAGTATTATTTTAAAAGGTGTTACAGTTTTAGTAAATTAATGGTGTTAAATTGAGGTGTTTGGGAACAATTATATCTATTGTTTTATAAAAGAGGTTTTCCGGAAAATGACTTTTAAAACTGTGGGGCTCGACATGAACTTGAAAGCTATTTTATAAATTTTATGTTTCGAAATTGGTTCTAATGCGTACTTTTGATCACTATCACAATTCGTTTTATTCTGAATTGACGTTTTGAACATGTTATTACCGATTTAATGTTTTAATCATTGTTGGGATATTTAAGATATTGCCTTGTCGGTAGGAATTGATGGATCACATAAGATGATATATGCTCAAACCTTTGAAATTTATATTGGTGATCTACCTTAATGAGTGATTGTTTTACTGCAAGATGTTTAAGTGTTTTTCGGTTGTGTGACCAATTCTTGACCTATATTTTTGTGTTATTATCGTTGTCTCTAGTGTTTGATTAAGTTATGCCTTATCAGTTTTTGTCCTCGTTGACCTCATTGTGTGGAGTAGCACGTGAGGGCATTTCTCGCTAGTCTTTTATGGCCTAACTTTGACATTGGTATCGATGTGCGTTTCGAACCTTTGTTTTGACCGTGCGATTAGTTTAGATGTTCTAATTGGTTAGTTGGATCGAACGTTGGACTCTGGAAATCGAAGTTATTAATTTTGTCATCAAGAAATTTGAGGAGCGATTCTCAAGAGCTGTTTGCAGATTCGAATTCCGAATTTGTCCTGGTCAGAGGAAGGCGATTTGAGTTACTAAACATCGGTGGAATAATTCTACTCGTGAGCGTTTACCTCGTGCGTGGAATTTCGAGTGTTATGCATTTCTAAGATCGTGTTCGTTGTGATAAATTATAGTATCAAAATCTTTCGGTTTTTGGCATTCTGGAAGAGGATGTGGAAACTGCGTTCGAGGTAGATCAGTGTAGTAATACACTAGTGTTTTCATTAGGTAGATCGGTGAAACACCAAAACTGATAGTGGAGCTGTGAAGGCGTTCGTATTGTTTGATGTCTTTGGAATATTTTCAATTCGATTTGAGGGGGAATTCGTTATTAGGTAAATTTTAGTTTCCTTGTTGATGCTAGGTTATTTCGTTAATGACGATGCAAATTGGTGAACTAGGATAATGGAGATGGGTAAATATGTCAAAATGGGCGAGTGCACGTCTCACAGAGTGTAATGTCTAGAAAATATTTCGAGGAAAAAAATTGATTTCAAATGTTAACTGGTTAAAGAAATTGAAATGTTTTTATCACGTAATTGTGCCCAGACATGTCATGAACATGCATTTGAAATGCCACAAATAGGAAACTGCATCGAGCATTGAGCATGATCCCTAATTAAAAGAGAAATAAATAATTGATACATGCATTTAGAACATTCATCACGGCATTAGACTATTAGGGTTGAATGCAACTCTTTGGGGATGAGAGCTGTCATCACCCTGCCGCACAATTATGAAAAATAAATTTTATCAGTTAGAATTTTTTTTAGAAAAATATTTTGTTATAAACTCGTGAGTTACATTGTGAAAACGATGTTTAAAAGGTTATTAAATTTCAAACGGTTTTGAGATTTTTATTTGGTTGGAAACTAGACAAATACTCTGTGATGACGGTGGTGATTTAGGAGAAGTTGCTTTGTTAAGGATTATTAGAAGTTTGATTATTAAAATTTTGTCTTGAATATTGGTGTTTCATGTTCTGCAATTTCCTTCATTGAGGAAGACGATGTGTGCTTGGACGGGAAGTCCATGTTTCAATCTTATTGGGCTTTGGTCACTTATTGGGTTTATGCTTAAATTAATAAAAGGTTTATTAATCTTGATTTCTATTTGCTGTTATGTTATAATTATGGCAAAAGAATGGTTTTGGTCACTGAATTCTTGTGACTTAATTAAAGGAGTTCCTAAGCTTATTTATTGACTGTTTTTAATTGATTTTGATTTTAATCTACGAAATTGATTCCGACTTATTAATTAGCAATTTAAATAATATTATTATTTATAATTTGAAATTACTTTGGACATTAGCATTTTAAATTTAGATTTAATATTAACCATATTATAAATTAAATGACTTTAAATTTGGTTATTTATTTTGAATACATAAAATGGGAATTGGGGATTTCATTTTAATTTGAAAGTTTGTCAAATTAGTTATATTATTTTTAGACCTAAAAATAATATTTGAGTTATTTAAAATTAAATTAATTATTTTTATTAATTATTAATTAATTATTATTTTAGATTTTGGGCTTAGCGTGCTAACGTGATTAAATTATATTTTAACTTTTGGATTTCGTTATATAGTTTGACAAATTGAAAACGATGATTATTTTATAATCTAAACTAATATAATTACTCGAGTAATTATATTTGATTTTAAATATCTTTTTGGTATGTCATTTTGGCTAAATTACAATTTAGCCCTTGAACGTTTTTTTAAAACTTATTTGATTAAGTTTTCGATTGTAACTTGGGTTATTTGAAGTTAAAGTTATTGGGTTCCGTTTTAAATATTGATTTATTATTTTATCAAGTTGATTATATTTTGATAAAATATTTTGGGCCGGGTTAAACTTGGGTCACCCGACATGTGAGGTAGCTTGGTAGTTATTGGTAACTCGGCTAACCCAATATTTGAGGAAATGGATTTAAGTTATTATTTATTTATTATTTAAGTAATATTTTTCGGGACGGATTTTAAAGCGAAAACC
This sequence comes from Mercurialis annua, assembly GCF_937616625.2. NCBI lineage: Eukaryota > Viridiplantae > Streptophyta > Magnoliopsida > Malpighiales > Euphorbiaceae > Mercurialis > Mercurialis annua. The sequence goes on along the minus strand of NC_065572.1, from coordinate 20,401,949 downwards.
CAATAGACTTGGCTTATTTATTTATTGAGTATTGTGTTACTCGATGTAGTTCGTTTTTTTTACTCGGGTCATTATGTAATTAATTAACCATTCTATGTTTGTGTTTGACTTGGTTTTGTGCTAGTCTTTTATGGTGTATAGTATTCTTAGAGTTAGGGGTTAAATGGATTTTAACTTGTATATTATTTTAGACTCGTCGACTACTCGTGCTTCGGAGTCTACGCAGGGTTAGCTGTTTGCCAAGATTCACGTGGATAAGCAAGTAGTGAGTTTGTAGTGCTATTTACCGCTTTATTAAGTACCGCATCGTATTTTTATATTATAAATGTTTGTGAACTGTTTTTACGGATTATGGAACTGGATTGAAACGAGATACTCGATAGGCTTATATCGAGACTGTGTGCACCGGTAAGTACTCTGGGAAACGGCAGACTATGGTCTTGCTTACGCTGGTAATTTGACGAGGAATTGTTCCCGTCCACTTTGGGTTTATTTTTCAGTATGCTATGTCATACTTACGCTGGGATCTTTTCAATACTGTTTTCCATAATCATATTATATTAGTATAAACTGTTTTGATTTAAGGGTTTTAAACTTAATAAATGTAAATAGTATTGCGAACTCATCTCAGTATATCTGACCCCGTTGTTTTCCCAAATTTTCCAGGTTTATGATTTGAAAGCTGGTCCACTCCGATTCTTTTATTCTTCGGAGGTTTTTATGTTATTTAAACTAGTTACTATTTTCGAAACTCTTATATCGCAGTAGAATTAGTTTATGTATCACAATTGTTATTACACTTTGGGATCGGTTTGCTCAATTATTTATTGTTGGCATGTTCACTCTGGATTATTTGATAATTATATTTAAGGCTTGCTATTGAACATTTCAGATATTTAAGTTATTTATATTAGAACTGTAATATAAATTGCTAGACTTAGGTTGGAGTCTCGGTTGCCCCCGAGCAGTTTTTCTACAGGTTTAAATGTTTATTTGATTTCCGCAAGGCTTGCTACGGGTTTTGGTACGACCATACCCATACCCTAGCGCCGGTCACAATTCATGAAATTGGGTCGTGACAGGAACACTGGATGACAGTTAAGAATATCTTTAAGTACTTGAGAAGAACTAAAGAAATGATCTTAACATATGGAGGAGGTGATCTACAAATAGACGGTTTTACAGATTCTGATTTTCAATCAGATATAGACGATCATAAGTCTATATCCAGATTCGTATTCACATGTAATGGAGGAGCAGTGAGTTGGAAGAGTTCCAAACAAGAAACCACTGCGGATTCCACAACAGAAGCCGAGTATATTGCGGCATCAGATGCTGCAAAGGAAGCTGTTTGGATTAAGAAGTTCGTTTTTGAACTTGGTGTGGTTCCTACCATTGAGTCGGCGGTTCCTCTTTTCTGCGACAACAATGGTGTTATAGCCCAGGCAAAGGAACCCCGGTCTCACCAGAAATCCAAACACATAGAAAGGCGCTAGTGCAAGTGGGAGATTGTTAGTAGTATGTGCCCTAGGGCCATTTGGTATTTATACTTGTATAAAAAAATGCCATTGGCAATGATATATATGTTTTATTTATACTTGTTTAATTATTGCATATTGTAGAAAATGCCATTGGAGAAAGTTTTTCATACATCCCAGCAAAGACGTAATCGAGGCGAGAGTTTGAGCTTAGGGTTGCTCGGCAAGAGAAACTCTTGCAGATTACTTCAAGGCGAGGATTCAATCGGATGCATACTCGTGTGGACGAGCTTTAGGTCGCCGTACTATCGGGACTACAACAATTGTTGGAGAATCGACATAGGTATTCTTCTTACGGTTTCTAGATGCGTGCTTTAATTACTAGATGATACGACGATCCATTTGTTATTGATATGATCAATTTCTAGATCCGAACTGTTGGAATTCCAATTTTGAATTGAAATATACGATTCGGACCCTCACGTCCCGCTGCACCAACAAAAGGTACAATCCCGATCTCTTTTGTAGATGCAATGGTTTTATTTGATGCGGGTGCAACTCACTCTCTTGTTTCTTCGAGTTTTGCTGCTAAGTTGATTGTGACACCATTTAGGTTGTTAGAACCTTTATATGTATCTACGCCTTTGTCTGACTATGTTGTGGTGGATGTGGTTTATCTGTTTTTTTCTGTGGTTATAAATGGTAGCGATCTTAGTGCTGATTTAATTGTACATGACGTGTTATCTTTTGATGTTATCTTGGGGATGGATTGGCTTTCACGCCATTTTGCTTCGATCGACTGTCGAGGGAAGTCGGTGGTGTTTGGGATTCCAGGTGATACGCCATTTTCTTTCCAAGGGGAGAAGGCGGAAACACCTAAGAATCTCATTTCGGCGATCAAGGCCAAACGTATGATGGGCAAGGGTTGCCAAGATTACTAAGGGCTGGAAATTGTTTAAGAATGTAAAGATGTTAGCTTTATATTAGGTGATGGATAAACATTGGTTTAGGGCATGTAAGGTGTTATATTGTTGTGTAATGTTTCAGCTAAGTTATTTAGTTTCAAGTTGATACTTGAAAGATGTTGGAATCCTATTAAATCTATTCAAGGTGAAATATAAAGTGTACTTTGGGTGTTACTTGCCAAGTGTTGGCAAGCCTATTCGGCTTCATTGCTTTCTATGTCTTTACCATTATGTAAGTGAAGGTATGAGTTCTTATTTAAAATTTGTTTCATTTAAAGGATTGATTCAAGACTTTGGTTTTCACTTTCGATTTTGGTTGGGTCAGGTTAGACGTGTGTCGCCCGGCATGTTGTGTTGAGCTAAACTGCAGTTAAGACAAACACACTACTTTAGGAAATCTATTGATTTTAAATAAAGTATTTAAGATGTGAAAGGACTTTGGTTTTGTTTTAAAGATAAGAACTCACCTAAGCTTAATTTGCCTAACTTGTTATTTGATTTGTATGGAATACTTTGATTACCTTGGTTGTACTTTGGTTGTGTTTTGAGATACTAGTCCTATGTGGTGTCTAATATTCTTAGAATTAGGGTTTGTTCGGATTTTAAGGTATATAATGTTTTAGACCCGTCGAATGCTCGTGTTTCGGAGTCTAGGCATGGTTAGCTGTTTTCCAAGATTCATATGGATAAGCAAGCAGTGAGTTTATAGTGTTATTTACCGCTTTATTAAGGAACGAACATTATTTTAGTATATCAAATGTTTATGAACTGTTTTAAGGATTATGGATCTGGATTTAAACGAGCTACTCGATAGACTTGTATCGAGACTGCGTGCACCGGTAAGTACTTTGGGATTGGTTGACCAATGTCTGGCCTACTTTGGGATTCGATTAGAATTTCATACCATCTAATTTGGATAATACTTTGGGTTATGTATTTTGGGATTTCATTTCAATATTGTTTTCCATAATCGGATATATATTAGTATAAAATGATTTGTTTTAAGGGTTTTAAACTTAATAAATGTAAATAGCATTATGAACTCATCTCAGTATATCTGACCTCGTTGTTTTTCCCATATTTTTCCAGGCTTGTGATTTTGAGAGCGTTGGTCGACTCCGATTCTTTGATTCCTCGGAGGTCTTTTTCTGTTAATAAAACTAGTCTATTGTTTTAAACTTTTAGACCGCAGTAGAACTAGTTGTCTTTATATTATTATACTTTGGTTTGTCGTAGTGGTACGAATTTTATATTATTACCCTGGCTTATAACTTTGGATTATTATATATGAGGCCTGATTCATAGTTTCGGATTATTATCAAGTTCTGATATTAGAACTGTTGTATAAACTGCTAGACTTAGATTGGAGTCTCGGTTGCCCCCGAGCAGTGGTTTTCTTGTAGGTTTATTTTTGTTTAAGGTTATCCGCGAGGCTTTCTACGGGTTTTGGTACAACCATACACATACCCTAGCGCCGGTCGCGATCCATGAAATTGGGTCGTGACAAAAGTGTTGGCGCAACGGGACGCGAGGGTCTGGATCGTATATTTCAATTCAAAATTAAAATTCCAACAATCTGAATCCTAAAGTTGATCATATCAACAACAAATGGATCTTCGTATCATTTAGTAATTAAAACACGCATCTAGGAATCGAAAGAAGAATACCTATGTCGATTCTCCAATGATTCTTCTAGTCCTGAAAGTACGGCGACCTCAAGCTCGTCCACACGAGTATGCGTCCGATTGAATCATCACCTTGAAGTAATCTGCAAGAGTTCCTCTTGCCGAGCAGCCCTAAGCTCAAACTCTCGTCGCGACCACGACCTTGCTCGGATGTATGAAAAACGTTGCCAAGGTTTCACCGTGATTGATGACTACTTGAACTCTTTCAAGTGCTTTCTCTCTCTACAACTTTGTAGTGAGATGTGTGTTGTGTGGTGCTTTGAAATGAGCAAGGACAAGCTCGATTTATAGGCTAGAGCATGTCTTAAGAATGCAACACCTTAAATGCTAGGTGTCACACACCAAGCAAAGGTGTTGACACCACATGACACCTTTCATATGGTGACATCATATACTAACTTATGATTAATGCTTTAAGTATCATTAATTACACTAATTAATTACTTAAGCCTTCTAATCATAAGACTTGGTTAAAATATAATTAGGTTTATACTAATTTATAACTCTTATAAATTAGTCCCTAATTAACTTGGACATAGTACAATTAGGTTCCTACTAATTTATAGCTCTTGCAAATTAGTCCCTAATGTGTACTTGTTTTTCATCTTAGATTAATTTCCGAGATATGCTAGTATCTATATGAAATTAATCTTTCGTAAACTCAATCGGTTGCACACTCTATTGTGTGTGACTAACAAGGTTCACATCTTTATGGCAACGAGAGACATAAGAAATGCCTTTCTTATACTATATAATTAAATCCCATTTAATTATTAATTCTCATAGATCGAGAGTGACGTCTAGCAACATATCACGACCCCCAAATAGAGATTAATGTTTCGAAGCATTCTTTATGAACCAATGTTCATAATTACTATACACTCAAAATTCCCTTCATCAAAGATTCCAATCACGACTAGAGTCATGGTTAAGTCAAACACTGTTTGTCTTGATTAAATGACCTCTCTCTCAGTTCTAATTCTTGATAAATATGACTTCCACTAGAAATAATTTTCTAAGTAAGTCAAATACACCTGCGCAGGTTTTATCATCCATCAAGAACAATTTGAGATAGCATAGAATCTTGTCTCCGTTCATCAAGAGTGATGAATCCTTTCTAGGTTAAACCCCTATCTCCATATACAACTAACTAGAGCCAAGACATCCCGCGGCCCTAGCTCATGAAAGATCTATGGTTAAGGAGTATCAAACTCTAATCACCTATATACAAGATAGTGTCACCGCAAGTCAAAGGACATATGTACAATTATGAACTAGATGACATTAAATTGACTTTGATGAATTACCATGTATAAGTCATCTAGCGTCACTTGTTCGACTCACTCAACACCTTGAATGTCCACATGTTTATTGTAATCCCCATCAAGTAGTATGAGACTCACTACTTTCTATAATTAGTAACTCTTTACTAATCAGGAGAATAAACAGAGGTGACGATCTTTCCGGGATAATGCGATGCCCTTATTCGTAGGATCCCATCGATCGGGAACAATTATTTAGATCACTTGTATAATAGAATATATCACTCATATTCTTAACACCTTAAGAATAGATTCTATCACAATGTGATAAGGACAATACGTAATAAATGAACACTTAGTTGATAAGATACTTAGTTCAAATAAAACATATATATCATTGCCATTGGGATTAGTTCTACAAATATACATGATTAAATGGCCCTAAGGCACATACTACTAACAATCTCCCACTTGCACTGGTGACATTGACAACTATATCTAAGCCCCATCTTCACAAGATGTAAATCTTAATGACTCATAGTCATGTAAACCTTAATTACTCTAAGTCATGGGCTTTGGCAGTGGGTCAACCTTGTTACTGGCTGATGCTATCTATTAGAGAAACATTTTTCTCTTTCCAGCATTTTATTTAGATAATATGATAATGCCTTTCCTTATGCTCGGATAAGTTGTGAGACCCGGTTTCTTTTGCTAGGGCAGTAGCACCATTGTGGTCACAGAAAAGAGGAACTGTCGACTTAATGGAAGAAAACCGTACTTAGTTCAATTACAAACTAATTTATCCAAACACCTTCTATTACGACATCTCATATCATAATATACTCGGCTTTTATAATGGAATCTGGAGTTGATTCTTGCTTAGAACACTTCTAGCTCACTACTCCTTCATTATAGATACATATGAATCCGGAGATAGACTCTCTATTATCCATATCTGATTATTAATTAGAATATGTAAAACAGTCTACTTAAAAGGTCGTTCTCCAGTTGTTAATACCATATCTTTAGTTCTTCAAAAGTACTTAAAGATATCCTTAACAACCATCCAATGTTCTGAACATTGATTGGATTGAAACCGATTAGTCCCACTAATCGCATAGACAATTTCTAGTTTTGTAAGTGACAACACATACATCAGACTGCCAATTGTCGAAGCCTATGGTATCTTTGCTAGATTCTTGCTTTCGTCAGAAGTCTCGAAAGACATTCCGTTTAAAAGAAGAATTTCATGCCTAACTAGTATCAATCCTTCTTAGAACTTCCATATTGAAGTACTTCAATATCTTTTCTAAGAAGAGCGTGTAGGAGAAACCAATTATTCTCTTAGATCCATCTTCATAAAGTCTAATACTGAGAATTTAGGCTACCTCTCCAAGGTTATGGATAGAGTATGTATTATATAAACCAAAGTTTTACAGAAGTTAACATTTTTATATTATTATTTATTAGTAATAAGTTATCTACATGTAAGATTATGAAAGTGAATCTGCTCCCAACATTGGGTTTATCATTGTTTTTAATAAATTCGTAACTCCTTACGGATTTATCAAGACGATGAAACTCGAAGCTTTCTTTCCATCCACTAGGGATCATTTTAGCTTACACGCCATGGAACCTTCTTCGGATTCAAAATCCTCAACTTGTTCCATATAGATATACTCCTTAATTTAACCATTAATGAATGTGGTTCTTGTATCCATATGTCCAACCACAAAATCTAAATGTGTAGCCTTGGTAAGAAAAATCTTGATGGACTTAAGCATGGCTACCGGCGAGAAAGTGTATTCACAATACGACTTCTTGCCTCTAGCAAAACCCTTTTGCAACAAGTCTAACATTAAATGTCTCCGCCTTTCCATTAGTACCAAGTTTACACTTGAAGATCCATTTAAACCTTATTGGTATAATACCTTTGGATGGATCGACTAGCTCTTAAAATTTGGTTTCTTTATATGGAATCCATTTCAGATTTTATTCCTTCAAACCAATTTTGAAGAATCTATATCACATATAGTTTCCTCATGAGTAGAGGGATCAACACTTGATCTTTTTCTCTATGACTAAACAACTCTTGTTTATCATGCGGGAAAACCATCTCTCTCCGGTGGACGAGATACTCTACTTGATCTTCGAGATGTTAATGTAGATACATCTTTTACTAACTCCGGCTTTTAGTGAGTTTGATCAATCTTCATTGATTTATTATTTTGTTGGTAACTAGATGACTCCTCATCTGATTCTATTTTCCATTCTTAGTCTTCTCTTCAATAAACGCTTTATTAAGAAAGACTACCATCGATAAACAACGATTGTTTGTTCGGTTAGAATATAGAAAAAATATCCTAAATTGTCTTTAGGATATCTAACATAAACTTTCCATGATTCATTTTGATTCCAAATTTATCGGATATCAGTTTCTTGATATGTTCCGAACACCCTCAAATCATAACATCCTTAAGACTTTATTCCATACCATATCTCATAAGATATGTATGGAGCGGATTTAGTTGGAATTCAATTTAGAATTTTATTTGCAATAAGAAGATCATGACCCCATAACAAGATGGATAAATCAGTATTTAGCTCATTATTGATCGTATCATATCCCATAATGTACGATACCTCCTTCTTGACAGACGCACCATTCAATCATGGTGTTCCTAAGGAGTAAGTTGAAAAATAATACCACGTTCTTTTAGGAACGTACCAAATTCTGTACTCATGTATTCTTTCCTTTTCGATCACATCGTAAAGTGCTAATACTCTGGCTGAAATCGATAAAAAGGGGAAATGTTTGGATTTGTTTCGTAACGTTTGTAAATGTTTGACTTAAATCACTAAAAGGTCGAAACGTTTGGTTTGGGTTCGTAACGTTTGTAAACGTTTGGCTTAAATTGCTAAAAAGGTGAAACATTTGGTTTGGTTTTGTAACGTTTGTAAACGTTTCGCTTAAATCGCTAAAAAGGTGAAACTCTAAAAAGGTGAAACGTTTGGCTTTGTTTCGTAACGTTTGTAAACTTTTGGCTTAAATCGCTAAAAAGGTGAAACATTTGGATTTGTTTCGTAACGTTTTAAACGTCTGGATTGGTTTCGTAATGTATTAAACGTTTGGCTAAAATTGCTAAAAAAAGTGAATCGTTTTGATTTATTTGTAACATTTTAAATTTTTGGTTTTGTTTCCTAACGTTTATAAACGTTTGGCTTAAATCGCTAAAAAAGTGAAACATTTGGATTTTTTCGTAACGTTTTAAACGTTTGGATTGGTTTCGTAACGTTTTAAACGTTTTGGCTTAAATCGCTAAAAAGGTGAAACATTTGGATTTGTTTTGTCAAGTTTGTAAACATTTGGCTTAAATCGCTAAAAATGTGAAACGTTTGGATTTTTTTCGTAACATTTGTAAATATTTGGCGTTAATCACTAAAAAGGTGAAGCGTTTGAATTTGTTTCATAACGTTTGTAAACGTTTGGCTTAAATTGCTAAAAAGGTGAAACTTTTGGTTTTGTTTCGTAACGTTTGTAAATGTTTGGTTTCAATCGCTAAAAAGGTGAAACTCTAAAAAGGTGAAACGTTTGGCTTTGTTTCGTAACGTTTGTAAACTTTTGGCTTAAATCGCTAAAAAGGTGAAATATTTTGATTTGTTTTGTAACGTTTTAAACGTTTGGATTGGTTTCATAACGTATTAAACGTTTGGCTAAAATTGCTAAAAAATTGAATCATTTGGATTTATTTCGTATCATTTTAAATTTTTTGTTTTGATTCCTAACGTTTATAAATGTTTGGCTTAAATCGCTAAAAAGTGAAACGTTTGGATTTGTTTCGTAACGTTTTAAACGTTTGGATTGGTTTCGTAACGTTTTAAACGTTTTGGCTTAAATCGCTATAAAGGTGAAACATTTGGATTTGTTTTGTAACGTTTGTAAACGTTTGGCTTAAATCGCTAAAAATGTGAAACGTTTGGATTTCTTTCATAACGTTTGTAAATGTTTGGCGTAAATCACTGAAAAGGTGAAGCGTTTGAATTTGTTTCATAACGTTTTTAAACGTTTGGCTTAAATTGCTAAAAAGGTGAAACGTTTGGTTTTGTTTCGTAACGTTTGTAAATGTTTGGTTTCAATCGCTTAAAATGTGAAACGTTTGGATTTGTTTTATAACGTTTAAAACAGTTGGACTGGTTTCGTAACGTTTTAAATGTTTGGCTTAAATTGATAAAAAAAAGGGAAAAGTTTCGATTTGTTTCGTAACATTTGTAAACGTTTGGTTTAAATCGATAAACAGGTGAAACATTTCGTTTTGATTAGTAACATTTATAAACATTTACCTTAAATTGCTAAAAAGGGGAAACTTTTGATTTTGTTTCGTTAGATTTGTAAACGTTTGGCTTATATTGCTGAAAAAGTGAAACGTTAGGTTTTTTTTCATAACGTTTGCAAATTTTTGGCTTCAATCGCTAAAAATGTGAAACGTTTGGATTTGTTTTGTAACGTTTAAAATGTTTGGGTTGGTTTCGTAACATTTTAAAAGTTTGGCTTAAGTTGATAAAAAGGGGAAAAGTTTGGATTTGTTTCGCAACGTTTGTAAACGTTTGGCTTAAATCGCTAAAAAGGTGAAACGTTTGGTTTTGTTTAGTAACGTTTGTAAACGTTTAGCTTAAATTGCTAAAAAAGGGAAACTTTTGATTTTTTTTCGTAACATTTGTAAACGTTTGGCTTATATCACTAAAAAGGTGAAATGGTAAAAAGGTGAAACGTTTGGTTTTGTTTCGTAACGTTTGTAAACTTTTGGCTTAAATCTCTAAAAAAGTGAAACGTTTGGATTTGTTTTGTAACGTTTAAATGTTTGGATTGGTTTCATAACGTTTTAAACGTTTGGCTTAAATTGCTAAAAAGTTGAAACATGTGGATTTGTTTCGTAACGTTTTAAATGTTTGGTTTTTTTCGTAACGTTTGTAAACATTTGGCTTAAATTTCTTAAAAAGGGAAACGTTTGGATTTTTTTTGTAACGTTTGTAAACATTTAGCTTAAATCGCTAAAAAGGTGAAACGTTTGGATGTGTTTCGTAACGTTTTAAACGTTTGGATTTGTTTCGTAATTTTTTAAACATTTTGGCTTAATCACTAAAAAGGTGATATGTTTGGATTTGTTTCGTAATGTTTGTAAACGTTTGGCTTAAATCCCTAAAAATGTGAAACTTTGGATTTGTTTCGTACCGTTTGTAAACTTTTGGCTTAAATTGCTAAATAAGTAAAATGTTGGATTTGTTTCGTAATGTTTGTAAACGTTTGGCTTAAATTGCTAAAAAGTTGAAATGTTTGGATTTGTTTCGTAACACTTGGCTTCAATCGCTAAAAAGGTGAAATGTTTGGATTTGTTTTAAACGTTTGGATTGGTTTCGTAACGTTTTAACAGTTTGGCTTATTGTCACGATCCAAATTATTGAGCCGCGACGGGCGCTCGAGAATGGGATTGGTAGCTCCGAAACCCGTAGTAAGCCTAAATTTACTAAAAACGTTTTTGCAAATAAATAACATATACACAAACGGAAGCAAACATATATACAAGTATTTATAGAAGATTTTCCGATATCCACGTGGGCTCTAGTTACTATACCACTTACAAACTGGCCTCACCGGATTATATACATACTAATGTATCATAAATATATCACCGGCATCTGGTGCCATGAACCAAACATAACGTACGTAGCCTACAAAAATATATAAACAAAGACAACAAGTAAAACGTATAACCAAAATACACTGTTATCAAGGCTACGACTCTGTCGACACAGGATCACTACTGCAGCACTATGGAAGTCGAGAATTATACATATACTACTGACTTACGGATCCCAAAAACAACCTCTAGCTAGGTCCAGTCACTAAGCACCTTAAAATGTTAAACAATAACACGGGTCAGACTATGCTGAGTGAGTTTGCAATTTACAAACAGTATTGTAAAATAAAATTGCATTTCAAATAAAGCAATAATACAAAAATACATATAATCAAGTATTTGATCCGTTCGAAACTAAAAGCCTAGAACTTAACACAACTTACGAATGTGATATTCAAATCAATTGTTCAATCCAATAGCCCGGCCCCGGGATAACTCAACCGCGTTAGCCGCTGCCAACCTCTTAATCCCAGGCTTTGAGTCACAGGATAGCTCAACCGAGTTCAACCCACTAGATACGTGTCTCGGGATAACTCAACCGAGTTCAACCTCGTATCTAATATTCATATATCCAACTTCCATATTCGTATCATGCATACATATCAAATCATTTCACATAGTTTAAACACACTAGATTGATTGAATTACTGGTGATAACACAGCCTATTGACACCCAATATGTAGCTAGTTTCTTCGGATCGCATACTAGTTCTCGTACTTGAAATTTAATAGAAGCATATAACATATTGGCAAATCATATATAATGCGATGTGTTTAAATAAATAATATTTAAGATATAATATCAATTAACTTTCATAGATAATACACGAAAGTAAAATGCAACTCACTCGGACCGCTATCCAATCTATGACGTGGTCGATATGATTGTATGCTCGCACTAGCCCACGTCTGCTGATCTCACCGCTCGCTGACGCGTCTGTTATATATTAATTAGTGTTTTATAGTTAGACGTGAATTTCATGTTTATATGCGTAATACTTTTAAATCCTTGGTTTTAGTTTTACTCTTAATGTTATTCGTGAACTCGATGCTCCTTTATCGTATTCACGACATATCGGACTCCGTTTCTCGTATTCAAGAATTATGTAACTTGCTTATCGTTTTCCACTTTTTCTTATTACCTAAAACGTCAAGCTTAATCGTAATTTAGGATTCTCGAGGTCCATGATTTGTTGTTAGGGTCTATTATCCGTAAATATTGGAATCTAGGTCAAAATAGGGGCAAAAATATTAATTTGGTCCCTCGAACTAGCTGTGTGGGCGCACAGGAGGTACTGTGCGTCTGCACCCCTCCGACCTTCACAACCTACTAACAACACCTTTCTACACAAAACCCGTCATTTAATTTTTCTGAAAACCTTAAAAACGACTTAGATACGTCAATTTCGGTATAAATACGACATAACCTCTAAAACAGCCCACATAATCCGATTTTTGACACCAATTCTAGAGATTTTACCTTAAAACGAAGCTTAGGATCAGTAGAGCTTCCAATTCCGAAGAGATCAACGCGAAAATCACTCGAAACAGACGTCGAACGGAGAAATAGCGAGCAAACGATGGTAATGATCGATGAACGCAACGGGGAGAGAATGAGAGCTTTTGGAGAATTCTTCCTTCTTCTTATTCATATCTTTCTCTTTATATATAATGGTCAATGTACCATTTAAATCCTTGTTTTCTTTGGTTGTTGCCAATAATCCTTTAAACTTTTCTTTTGTTCAAATTAGTCCATTGCTTAATTAATTAACACTTTAATCATTTCGTATACGTATTATTTATATCCAATAAATAATACGATCCAAAAATTTATATTTTCCCGTCAAATGTTCATAAATTTCAATTCTTGAGACTTAATTGGTTAAATTACCACTTTAGTATCTAAACTTTATTTTGTGACCTTTCTTGCCATTTTTCCTTTTAGTCCCAATTCCAACTTTAACTTAAGATATATTATTTAATTCCTTCTAATTATCTTCCAGAAACTGACCTACTAAATTTTTATTCATCTTAATTTCTCGAAAATCTTTCCGATATTGTCACTCCGACAACTTAAAACTTGGACACGTGGTCCAATTAAATAATTTAATCATATGGGGTATTGCACTTATATCTCTAAAAAGGTGAAATGTTTGTATTTGTTTAGTAACGTTTGTAAATGTTTAGCTTCTATCGCTAAAAATGTGAAACGTTTGAATTTGTTATGTAGCGTTGGTAAACCTTTGGCTTAAATTGCTAAAAATGTGAAATGTTTGGATTTGTTTCGTAGCATTTGTAAACCTTTGGCTTAAATTGCTAAAAATGTGAAATGTTTGGGTTTGTTTCGTACCGTTTGTAAACGATAGGCTTAAATGTATAAAAATGTGAAACATTTGGATTTGTTTCGTCATGTCTGTAAATGTTTGGCTTAAATTGCTAAAAAGGTGAAACGTTTGGATTTGTTTCGTAACGTTTGTAAACGATTGGCTTAAATTGCTCAAAATATGAAACGTTTGGATTTGTTTCGTAACGTTTGTAAACGTTTGGCTTCAATCGCTAAAAAGGCGAAACGTTTGGATTTATTTCGTAATGTCTTACACGTTTGGATTGGTTTCGTAACGCCTTAAACATTTGTCTTAAATCGTTTTTTAGCAATTAAAGACAAAAGGTTAAAACGTTAGAAAACCAATCCAGACATTTAAAATGTTACGAAACAAATCTAAACGTTCCACATTATTAACAATTTCAGCCAAACGTTTACAAACGTTACGAAACCAAGCCAAACGTTTAAAACATTACGAAACAAATCCAAACGTTTCACCTTTTTTCGTGATTTAAGCCGAACATTTATAAACGTTACAAAACAAATCCAAACGTTTCTCCTTTTTAGCAATTTAAGCCAAACGTTTACAAACGTTACAAAACAAAACCAAATGTTTTACCTTATTAGCGATTTAAGCTAAAGGTTTACAAACATTACAAAACAAATCCAAATGTTTCACCTTTTTAGCGATTTAAGCCAAACATTTAATACGTTACCAAACCAATTGTTTTGTAACATTTGTAAATGTTTGTATTTGTTTCTTAATGATTTAAACGTTTGGATTTGTTTCGTTATGTTTTAAACGTCTGGATTTGTTTGGTAACGCATTAAACGTTTTGATTAAATTGCTAAACGTTTATAACAAATCCGAACGTTTCCAAACGTTACGAAAGTTGAAACATATCGATTTGTTTTGTAACGATTTAAATGTTTGGATTAAATCGCTAAGCATTTAAACCAAATCCAAACGTTTCACCTTTCGTAACATTTATAAATGTTTGGCTTAAATTGCTAAAAAAGTGAGACGTTTGGATTTGTTTCATAACGTTTGTAAACGTTTGGCTTAAATCGCTAAAGATGAGAAACGTTTGGATTTGTTTCGTAACGTTTGTAAACGTTTGGCTTAAGTCGCTAAAAAGGTGAAACGTTTGGATTTGATTCATAACGTTGTAAACATTTGGATTTGGTTACGTAACGTTTTAAATGTTTGTCTTAAATTGTTAAAAAGGGGCTTAAATCGCTAAAAGTTGAAACGTTTGGATTTGTTTCGTAGCGTTTTAAACGTTTGAATTGGTTTCGTAACGTTTTAATCATTTGGCTCTAATTGCTAAAAAGGTGAAACGTTTGGTTTTGTTTCGTAACGTTGTAAACGTTTCGCTTAATAGCTATAAAGGTAAAACGTTTGGTGTTGTTTCGTAACGTTTGTAAACATTTGGATTAGTTTCGTAACGTTTTAAGTGTTTTGCTTAAATTGATAAAAAGGGGAAATATTTGGATTTGTTTCGTAACGTCTGTAAAGGTTTGGCTTAAATTGCTATAAAGGTGAAACGTTTGGATTTATTTCGTAATGTTTGAAATCGTAATGTTTATAAACGTTTGGCTTAAATCGCTAAAAAGGTAAAACGTTTGTTAACATTTGGATTGGTTTCGTAACGTTTTAAATGTTTGGCTTAAATTGATAAAAAGGGGAAACGTTTGGATTTATTTCGTAACGTCTGTAAATGTTTGGCTTTAATTACTATAAAGTGGAAACGTTTGGATTTGTTTTATAACATTTTAAACGTTTGGATTGGTTTTGTAAAGTATTAAATGTTTTGATTCGTTTAGAAATGTTTGGATTGGTTTTGTGATGTTTGTATATATTTGGCTTAAATCGCTAAAAAGGTGAAACATTTGGTTTTGGTTCGGAACGTTTGTAAACGTTTGGCTTAAATAGCAAAAATGGTGAAACGTTTGGATTTGTTTCACAGCGTTTCTAAATGTTTGGCTTAAATAGCTAAAAAGGTGAAACGTTTGGATTGGTTTTGTAACGTTATAAACGTTTGGATTTGTTTCTTAACGTTTGTAAATGTTAGGGTTAAATCGCTAATAAGGTGAAACGATTGGATTTGTTTCATAACGTTTTAAACGTTTGGATAGGTTTTGTAACGTTTTAAACTTTTGGCTTAAATCGCTAAAAAGGTGAAACGTTTGGATTTGTTTCGTAATGATTGCAAACATTTGGCTTCAATCGCTAAAAAGGTGAAACGTATCGTTTTGTTTCGGAACATTTGTAAAAGTTTAACTTAAATCGCTGAAAAGGTGAAACGTTAGGATTTGTTTCGTAACGTTTGAAAACATTTGGTTTCAATCGCTAAAGAGGGGAAACGTTTGGATTTGTTTCGTAACTTTTGTAAATGTTTGGCTTAAATCGCTAAAAAGGTGAAACGTTTGGATTTGTTTCGTAACATTTGTAAATGTTTGGCTTAAATAGCTAAAAATGTTAAACGTTTGGATTGGTTTCGTACCGTTTGTAAACGCTTGGCTTAAATCGCTAAAAAGGTGAAACGTTTGGATTTGTTTCGTAACGTTTGAAAACGTTTGGCTTAAATCGCTCAATAGGTAAAACGTTTGTATTTGCTTCGTAACGTTTGCAAATATTTGGCTTAAATCGCTAAAAATGTGAAACGTTTGGATTTGTTTCGTAATGTTTTAAACGTTTGGATTGGTTTCATAATGATTGTAAACATTTGGCTTCAATCTCTTAAAAGTTGAAATGTTTGGATTTGTTTTGTAACGTTTGTGAACGTTTGGCTTCAGTCCTTAAAAAGGGGAAACGTTTGGATTTATTTCGTAATGTTATTAAACCTTTGGCTTAAATCTCTAAAAAGGTGGAACGTTTGGATTTGTTTCGTAACATTTGTAAACGTTTGGCTTAAACCGCTAAAAATGTTAAATGTTTGGATTGGTTTCGTAACATTTCTAAACATTTGGCTTAAATCGCTAAAAAGGGGAAATGTTTGGATTTGTTTCGTTGCCTTTGTAAACGTTTGGCTCAAATTGTTAAAAAGGTGAAATGTTTGGATTTGTTTCCTAACGTTTGTAAATGTTTGGCTTAAATCGCTAAAAAGGTGAAACGTTTGGTTTTGTTTTGTAACGTTTGTAAACAGCTAAAAAGGTGAAACGTCGTTTACAAACGTTACAAAATCAATCCAAACGTTTAAAATGGTACATAACTAATCCAAACGTTTCAACTTTTTAGAGATTTAAGCTAAACGTTTACGTTACTAAACAAATCTAAACGCTTAAAACGTTTCGAAACAAATCCAAACGTTTAACGTTTTTAGCGATTTAGCAAAACGTTTTAGCAATTTAAGCCAAACGTTTACAAACGTTACGAAACAAAACCAAACGTTTCACCTTTTTAGCGATTTAATCCAAATGTTTTGATTGGTTTCGTAACGTTTTAAATGTTTGGCTTAAATCGCCAAAAAGGTGAAACGCTTGGATTTGTTTCGTAAAGTTTTCAACGTTTGGATTTGTTTTGTAACGTTTGTAAACGTTTGGCTTAAATCGCTAAAAAGGTGAAAAATTTGGATTTTTTTCGTAACGTTTGTAAACATTTGGCTTCAATCGCTAAAAAGGTGAAACTTTTGGCTTTGTTTCGTAACGTTTTAAACGTTTGGATTGGTTTTTTAACGTTTTAAACGTTTGGCTTAAATTGATTAAAAGGGGGTACGTTTGGATTTGTTTTGTAACGTTTGTAAAGGTTTAGCTTAAATCACTAAAAATGTGAAACGTTTTGTTTAGTTTTGTTACGTTTGTAAACGTTTGGCTTCAATCGCTAAATATGTGAAACGCTAAAAAGGTGAAACGTTTGGTTAAGTTATGCCTTATCAGTTTTTGTCCTCGTTGACCTCATAGTGTGAAGTAGCACGTGAGGGTATTCCTCGCTAGTTTTTTTGGCCGAACTTTGGCGTTGATATCGATGTGTGATTCGAACCTTTGTTTTGACCCTGCGATTAGTTTAGATATTCTAATTGGTTTAGCCGGATCGAACGTTTGATCCTGGAAATCGAAGTGATTAATTTTCTTATTAATAAATTTGAGGGGCAATTCTCAAGAGCTGTTCGCAGATTCGAATTCCGAATCTGTCCTGGTCAGAGGAAGGCGATTTGAGTTATATTACTCAGCACCGGTGGAATATTTCTACTCGTGAGTCTTTACCTCGTGCGTGGAATTTCGAGCGTAATGCATTTCTAGATCGTGTTCGTTGTGTAAATTAGAGTATTAAATTTCTTTGACTTTTGACATTCTGGAAAAGAATGTAGTAATTATGTTCGAGGTTGATCAGTGTAATAATTACACTGGTGTTTTTCATCAGGTAGAGCGGTGAAATGCCAAAACAGATAGTGGAGCTGTGAAGGCGGTCGTGTTATTTTGATGCCTTTTGGAAATTATTTTCAATTTGATTTGAGGGGAAATTTGTTGTTAGGTAAATTTTAGTTTCGTTGTTTAAATTGGGTATTTTCGTCAATGGCGATGCCAATTGGTGGACTACGATAATAGAGGTGGGCAAATATGTCAAGATGGACGAATGCACGTCTCACATAGTGTAATGTCTAGAAAATATTTCAAAAAAAAATAGATTTCAAATGTTAACTTGTTAAAGAAATGAAATGTTTTTGTCACGTAATTGTGCCCAGACATGCCATGAGCATGCATTTGAAATGCCACGAATAGGAAACTGCATTGAGTATTGAGTATAATCACTAATTAAAAGAGAAAAAAATAATTGATACATGCATTTAGAACATTCATCACGGCATTGAATTATTAGGTCTAGATGCAACTCTTTGGGGATGTGAGCTGTCATCACCCTGGCGCACAATTATGAAAAATAAATTTTATCAGTGGGACTTTTTAAGAAACAATGTTTTGTTATAAACTCGCGAGATATATTGTGAAAATAGTGTTTAAAAGATTATTGAATTTCAAACAGTTTTGAAATTTTTATCTGGTTGGAAAATAGACAAATACTCTGTGATGACGGTGGTGATTTACGAGAAGTTGCTTTGTAAGGATTTATTCAATTTTGTTGGAGTATCAGTATTTGGTGAATATGAATTATGGTTATAAGATTTCACTCGAAATTTAGTTCGGATTAAAGAATTGTGTCAGTTTAGAGTATATAATTTGAGGATTTTAGTTTTAAGGAAATTGCTTATGCTCTGCGTGTTTATTTACACTGAAAGATTTTCAAGGAATTTTTGTTTTTTTTTAACAGAGTCAATATGTTTAAGAAGTTTTGGTACTAGTATGCATATATATCGTAAACAAAGAGATTTTTATTTGCAAATTTTTATTTTTATTTTTTAAAAAAAAGATGAAATTTTGTCAATTTTGACTAAAAGTGGATTTTAAGATTTTTCTAAATGAACGATTTTGTAAAATCGTGAATTTATTTTGAAAGTAAAGTTCTGTGGTGATTTCGAATTGAAAGTGTTTTATTATATTGATGCGTTTACAAAATTAGAAGATTTTTTTACGGGTTAATTATTTTCGGTCGAAAATGAAATTTAAATTGAGGTGCTAGTGATTTCAAATTAAAGGTGGATGGAGTTATTATATATTTGTGTTTACGGAAATCGTTTTCTAGAAAACTTTTGTTTTAAGCATAACCAATAATCCGATTGGTTGCGATTTGATCTTAATGATCTTCGGTAGGATTCGGGGTTTTGGTGATACAGAAATAAATGTCGAGGATGAAAAAAAAATTGTTATCCGAAGTTTAAGTTAGGTTTTCCTTAGAAAATTATATGTTTTTGTACATCTTGGTTAGCGAAGTTGATGGTATTGTCGAACTGATTTTAATTAGTTGAACCGAGACGATTATATTGGTATTTAGTTTCCACCGTTATTTTTGTGAGAGCATATTTGATCGGAATGACATTTTGATTTGCTTTTAAGTATTTTCATATGAGGTAATAGGTGTTGTGACCACTACAAGTGATATAGTGCGTAGGCGTTAAGGGATACAAGATTGTTTCCAGTAAGAGTGTATGTATGTTTCGGCTTGTAGCATAGGGATTTGGCTTAGTACGATTACAAATTAAATTTTGGGTTTGTTACTACATTTGTAGTGTTACTTTGGTTTTGTGGTTAATTCGAGGACGGATTTTTAATTAAGTTGGGGAGAATGTAATACCCCATAAATTCTTTTAAATTTTATTGTTGAGATTCCGGTAATAATTGGAGTCGTTTGCGGATTCATGGTTTAATTCGTAATTTAAATTAATTGTTTGGTTGGTTTTTAGTTTGATTAACTTTTTATTTTATTTTAATTGGCCCATTTGATTGGCCTAAAATCTATTTTGATGTTCCTTACATGGCCATCATGGCCCATGCATATCTCAAATATGACGAGACCCATTTTGCTTTGATTCTTTTGTTTGAAAAGAAACTCTTTTACTGCAACTTTTATTTCCTTCCTTAAATATCACGTTTTAAACCCTAATTCCTTTCCATGTGTTCCTCTATTATAATAAATTGTAGCCGTCACTTCCATAATCAAATTTCGCTGAATCTTATGTTGTAAATCCCTCTCTTTTGAGGAGTGTTCCTGCGAAACAAAGTTCGTTTTGCAGAGTTGTTAAAAATTGCTTTCCTTGATTACTTTGGGTGTCATGTTTATGTGTTTACGTTGGCTCTATGATTTTTCATTCGGTCAGCATATAGTTTTATGATATGTTATTACGCGGGTTGTATTGTTTTAAATTCGAGGACGAATTTTATATAAGTTGGGGAGAATGTAATATCCCGTGTTTTTCCGTCATGGTTTTGTTGTGTTTCCGACTTAGTTTCGGATTGTTAATGGTGGACTTAGCAAATGTAACACTTTGTTTGCGGTTTGAGTTGTATCTTGTATATGTCGCATGTGTCGTGTGAGTTTTCGATGGCGATTGGATTTGTATTCGGTTTATAATCGATGATTTATTCTTGTACCTTCTGAATCTGACATGTTTTGAGAAAACATTCATATCTCCCAATTTAACCGTCGGATCAGGTTCATTTTTGGATATGTTGTGCCCAAGACAAAGTTGACCGTTGGATCAAAAATTGAGGCGCGTTGGAGGGCGCGATGGTCCATCGCGCCTCGCAACGCGCCCCATACGATTTCAGCTTCATGTGAAGGCGCGATGGGACGAACGCGCCTCGCAACGCGCCTCCCATCGCGCCCCTCTGTCAGATTTGTTGTTTGGCCTATAAATAGACCCTTTATCTGATCTAAAACTTTTCCCACTTCATTTTATAAACCCTAGCCGACCCATTGACATTACAACACTCTGATTTGATAGTTTGTACATCAATTCCTTTGTTTGTTGGACTCCGGTAAGTGATCTGCATACCCTATCCTTAGTACGTTCACATTTCCTTTGTTCAATTCGTTTTAGGGCTTATGTATCCATGTTTTCCATTGTTGTGTGAGGTCTTAAGCATACCAATTCTGATTCGCCTCGTTCTTGGATCCATGTGAAGTTTTATCCGCTTATCTTCGTCGATAAGTGCCGAATCTTGTGTTTTAAGGTTAAACCTATACCTTGGGTGTTGTGATGATTTGATTTACTGTTTTGGCATGCTTAGAACTGATTATGTATAGTTAGCTTTGGTTTAGAGTGTTTGTATTGGATTTTACCTTGGGTATTATGAATTGAATTGCTAGGTTAAGTGCTAGCTTGCTTGGCATGATTATTTCATTGCTTACCTACTGTTTGAATATGTTGATAGTGGCTGGAAATACATGTTAGGGCTGTTTGTAATGTCTTTGGCATGATGATATTGTTCAAGATTGTTGCCCATCGATTCTTGATTATTTGTACACGAGTTATGTTATGTATGCCATAGTTATTCGATTGATATATGGTTTGATTGTTGGTTCATTTTGAGTAAATGATTTAAATGTGTTATACAATCCTTATTGGATTCATTTAAGTGTTATAGCATGCTTGTAATGTTGTTGGCTTGTTTAGCCAAATTTTTGCTAAGTGTTAGCATCGTTTAAATTTGGAAATAATATTCTTTTTGATGTTAATCGGATTGGTTTTTAATTTCAATCTGAATACGATTTTTATTTTATAATCTTTAATCATATAATTACTTGGGTAATTATGGGTTTTGAAAATATTGGCTTGATGTGCCATTTTGGATAAAGTTACGTTTTGACATAAAACGTTTTCTTAAACTTTATTTTGGTTAAGTTTTTGTTAGTAACTAATGGTTACTTTTGTTTAAAGATATTGAGTTCCGCTTTCAATTATAATTTATTATTTTATCAAATCATTATTCTTGGGATTATAAACTATGGTTTATATTTTGATAAAATGATTGGGTCGGGTTAGACTTGGATCACCTGACATGTGAGGTTAGCTTGGTAGTTATCAGTAACTCGGCTAACCCACTATTTGGAGATTACTTGGTTTATTATTTATAAATTGTTTTAAAAAGTATTTTATGAAATGGATTTTAAAACGGGAACTCAATAGACTTGACTTGTGTGGTTTATTAATTAATTGAGTATTGTGTTTACTCTGGTTGGTTTTACCTTGACTTGTTGTTTGTGCTAGTCCTATGAGGTGTCTAGTACTCTCTAGAGTTAGGGTTCGTTTTAATAATTAATTATTTGTGTTTAGACTCGTCGACTGTTCGTGTTTTTGAGGCGAACCGAGTCTAGGTTGCTTGCCAGGAGTTTTCACGTGGATTAGCAAGCAGTGAGTTTGTACTTACTATTTACCGCTTTATTAAGTAAATTTTTGTTTTAACATATAAATATATACTGTATGTATATTTCGAACTGCTTTTTCATTATGGCTTTTAGTTGGAACATGCTACCTAATGGGCATCATTAGGACTGCGTGCGCACCGGTATTGATCTAGTTAAGGTATGTGAAATGTGGTGGTAACTCGGTGTGAGCATAGCTCTCGGGACCAGTAGAGTAACTCGGTGTAGCTCAGCTCTCGGGACTCTGGTTATGAATTAAGAGTGGTCGGTGGTAACTCGGTGTAGCTCAGCTCTCGGGACCAGGCCTAATGGATAATGGATATATTGGTATTGTGGATTAGGGTTCCAACTATTATACGTAATGTTGTTATTAAATGTTTTAAACGGTTTTAAAGGTTTTCCACATGATAAATGTAAATAGCGGTATGAACTCATCTCAGTATATCTGACCCCGTTGTTTTCCCAATTTTTCCAGGGTTATGAACTTATGCAATGGATTATTGCTGTATTGGAATTCTTTAATTGACTTGGGTTAATATGTACTTTTGCCATGTTTAAGACTCAGAGTTGAATGAGCACTTATTAATAAATGTTGTGTATTATGAACTGCTAGAACTAGGCTGAAGTCTCGGTTGCCCTTGAGCATTGGTTTTCTTGCAGGTTCATGTATTTGTTGGTTATCCGCAAGGCTAGCTACGGGTTTTGGTACAACCATACCCATACCCTAGCGCCGGTCGCGATTCATGAAAATGGGTCGTGACAAAGTTGGTATCAGAGCTCTGGTTTCAAACCAAGGCCTTATGCATGTTATATGTTATGTGTTTTGGCGTGATAAGTTGATGTCGTGTCTTAGGAACTACTGCGGAATTAGGATTCGTGTCTTGTCTTTTAAAACGTCATCTTTTGCTTTCAAACTTTCAGCCTACATCCTATAGGTGACGTCTGTCAGTCTTTATTTGGTGTTGATGTTATGATTGACAATTTATTTCACTTGGATGTTACTTGCTGTGTTTTATCATGTTGAGGTTGTTTCACTTGGGTGATTTTAATTGCTTCTGATTTCTCGGAAAATATATTGTTGATGATGTTTTCTAAATTCATACTTGAGTATGATGTTGTGTGAAAAACTTGGCTTTATGCCATTAATGGTTTTAAATAACGATGAATTATATGGTAGTACAATTTGGATTTGGCCGTAATTATTGGGTGCTATATACGTTAGTACCTATGAGGATACATTTAGGCGTTAAGCTAAATTTTGGGTTAAATTTTAAAACGTGTTTTGGTGGTCATACATTGTTTGACCACATGTTGTTTTAAAATTTTCATTGAGAATATTTGTTTATTCTGATTTGTGTTTCGACACAGAATCATAAGAGAAGTTTGGTTTTAAATTCTTAAAAAGTTTGATTTTGGTTGAGTTACCAGTAAAAAGAAATTCTTGTATTTTGAAATATAATGTTTGGCTTGGTGTTAACAAGCAATGATTTCAAAATGATATTTTATGAGATGAGCCATTATTGTAAGAATTTAACGTTGAAGTTATTTTATCATAATGTAGTATGTCAGCATTTTAAACTTTTGGAATTTACGGAATAGATGTTTGAAATCAAAGATTTCTCACTTGAGTTTTAAATTACCGTTTAGCGGTTGGATTAAGTTGAGCTCTCAATTTTTAAAGGATGGAAATTTTATTCACATATTTCCTTTTCGGATTTACAAATATTTTGATTACGTTTTATAAACAGTTGTTTTGGGTTCGACTTGGGTCACCCAAATTTAGGAGTTGAGCTTGGTAGTTGTAATGACTCGGCTAGCTCGACGATTTTATGGTTTGAGATACTTGGGTATCCATTTTAAAGCAATTGATTTAAAAGAAGAGACTTTTACAGAAAGTGATTTTCTTTTAACCGTGGGGCTCAACAAAATCTGGAAGTTTTCGTATTTGAATTTTAAATTTCAAAATGAAATTTAAGCGCATTCTTAAAAGATGATATAGTTATAAGATAATTTTGGTACGAAAATTCAAGCTGGTTGTGGCATGTCATGATTTTGTCTCAAAGTATATTTGGGTTAATTTTATCCAATGGCATGCTTACGTGATTTATGGGTTGTAAAGATTGTAATATGTTTTGGTTTTGTTTTGCATATTATAATTCGCTTACCTGTTGGACTAAGTTAATTGTTTTGTTTCATCTATTCGTGCGAAGTAGCACGCGGGATGATTCATTTCATGTGGTTATGGTAATTACCTGATTTTTAGTTTGATTGTGAGTCGAACTTTTGTTCAGACCCTGTTTTGATATAGTATCAATTGGGGATAAGCTGGGTTTGTTATATTATTGTTGGATCGAAATCATTGGGTTTCGATATCGAGGAATATGAGGAAATTATTCCCTTGGATTGGTTGATGATTTCTGATTATCCTAGGACAGATATTGGAAACTCTGAACCGAGAAGATAGATCAGTGTATTAATACACTAGTGTTTCCATCAAGTCTGATGATGCGATGCGGGAGCTGGAGCTAAGTTTTGTAGGATCAAATTGATGTGTTATTTCTTTGGGAATAAGCTCAGTATAAATTGAGGTTAGTGGGATATCTTATATGATAGATTTGTAATGAAGTTATTAGAATGAGTTGTCATATAGCATCCAGTGTTGCTAGGTTGCAAGTAAGGAATTTGAGAAATATTTTGAGGTTATCGAGTGCACATCTCACAGAGTGTAACGTCTAGCAAATATTTTATTGAGAAGTTGATTTCAAAGGTTGAATTGTTAAAATATTTGAAATATTTTCAACACGTAATTGTGCCCAGACATATCATGAACATACATTTTGAATGTCACGATTAGGTTTGCATTGAACATTGAGTATATTCACTAAATAAAAGATAAATTAATAATTGATACACGCATAATAGTACATGCATCACGTGCATAGAAATGATTAGGGTTGGATGCAACTCTTTGGGGATGAGAGCTATCATCACCCTGGTGCACAATTATGAAAAACGCATTTTATCAATAAAGTGTTTTGAGAATGATGTTTTGAAACGAGCTCGCGAGTCACATTATGATAAATGTATTTATAAAGTTGTCGGATTTCAAATGATTTTGAAACTGTTACCAAGAGGTAGCTAGACGAATACTCTGTGATGATGGTGGTAAATTTTGGACGATTACGTTGTAATGGATCAGTCTGAATTTTCAGAATCGTGTGTTTCATGGGACGTGAAATTGAATTCGAGGTTGCGCTCGAGATTTAGTTGTGCCAAGTGTGGCGTATGGTTAGATTCAGATTAGGAAGTTTTCGTTATAATTTCATATTAGTGATTTAAGGATTAGTGGATTAATGATATTGGTTATGCTCATATGTGTGTATACACTACGTTTTAAAATAAACTTTATCTTTTCAGATTCGATTGTGTCCAAGTATTTTTGTGTATTGATATATAGGTATTTTCACAAACAGATAGATTTGAATTGCTAAACTTTACCTTTCTAAGGAAAGGAAGATATTTTGTCAAATTTGATTCAAAAGAAATAATAAAAAAATTTCTCTTTCGGTTAAACGATTTCTTCAATTGTGTTTTTGATTGAGAGTAAGATTTGGAAGCGACTTAAATTTTGATGTTTGAAACATCAACGGGTATTTTGAATATGGAGTATTTTGTCACAGTTTGATTATTTACGGAAAAAATATAAATTATTTTGGAAATATTGATTTATAGATAACATAAATTTTGTTAGGTGAACTGTTTCTCAAATTTGCAAACGTATTTAAAGTGGAATTTGCGGATTCAAAGTGCAAATATTTTAAAAAAAAATTTCAGGGGTTTATAAAACTGATGGTTTTTAAACGGTAAAGGCACTTCTATTTTAATATATAAGGGGGTGTAAGACGTAAAGTCTTCTAAACAGGGTGGAAAAATTTGTATATAAATATTTCGTATTAATAGATTTTATACCCTCAGGGATTGGTTTTGAGCATAACTAACAATCAGGTCTTGGTGATTTGATCGTGGTGATCATTCGTTGTATACGTGGCAATAGTTAATTGATGGAATAATTTGGTGGACTTAATTTGGATATATGAGTTAGCAAATTCGAGAATCGGGAATCGCGGTTAATAGGTTTCAACAACCATTAGTTGATTGATGGTGTTATTGTAATGTTTAAATATCGTTCCGGTAAGTGGTTGAACCCTTGGTGTGGGGATAAAAATTTTTAGTTGTGAGATTTAGTCGATGTCCAGTTTAGTTGTGGCGTTATGTTCTGAATGATTGGAAGAATCATTATGATTGATATTGGGTATCAAAGATCTAGAGATTTTTGTGTCATGAGAGAAATTCGCTTTCTTTGAATTGCGATATTTTTGTGTTTTATGATTCACAAGATAATGATATTATCGAGTTGGTACTAATAATTAGGATTAGATTATTATTAATGTTTGTTCTGGAACCGAAATATTATCTGAGTTTATTGAGTTTTGTTATCGATAATTTAAATGTAGAGATGCTATAAGTGTAAGTAAGTAAGTGTTTTAGAACGATAGATTTTATCAGCTATGTTTGCAGTATCCTTGTTTTGTTTGAGGTAAAAGCGTTTGGAATTATAGAACTTTAGTCGAGCTAAGGGCTTGATCTTTATTTTGATAATTGGGGATTTTATAATTTTTAATATGCGAGATGGTTTTTGAAGCCACTCCGGTAAAGCGTATTTGTGACTATCAGTTAGGAAATTTTGGATTATTCTATTGTGTTGATCGATTTAATCTTTAGAGCAACGAGTTATCGGAATTAGAAAAATTTGCACATTTATGTGTCATGACCGTTATAGTGCGAATTAGTTCAGTTTGAAATTCGAGGTCGAATTTTTCTTAGGTTGGGGAGAATGTAATACCCCATATGTTTTTGGCGTGTTTCGTCTTGTGTTGACCTTCTCTTGGTGGAAATTTTGTTTAGAGTTCTAATTGAAAGAGATTCGAGGTTTCGTTCTAGATTATCCTAAGTATTTCAGTCGAGCTTTATGTGGGAGAGTTTGTATTCCTTCGTTTGATTTCACCTAGAAAGGGCGTTAGAAAGGGCGTTATCGTTTTATGTTAAGTGGAAGGTTGCACTAAGGCTTTTGTGACCTTTTAAGATTGTTCGATTTATGAAAGTGGTAGTTTTTAGTTACAGTACAAGGAACAACCATTTGAGTTTTGCTTACGCAAGTACTTAGGTCGTTAAGCACGGAATTCCTATGATTACAGTTTGAGTTGGTTACTTGGTTGAGGAGTGTTCCTGCGAAACAAAGTTCGTTTTGCAGAGTTGTTAAAAATTGCTTTCCTTGATTACTTTGGGTGTCATGTTTATGTGTTTACGTTGGCTCTATGATTTTTCGTTCGGTCAGCATATAGTTTTATGATATGTTATTACGCGGGTTGTATTGTTTTAAATTCGAGGACGAATTTTATATAAGTTGGGGAGAATGTAATATCCCGTGTTTTTCCGTCATGGTTTTGTTGTGTTTCCGACTTAGTTTCGGATTGTTAATGGTGGACTTAGCAAATGTAACACTTTGTTTGCGGTTTGAGTTGTATCTTGTATATGTCGCATGTGTCGTGTGAGTTTTCGATGGCGATTGGATTTGTATTCGGTTTATAATCGATGATTTATTCTTGTACCTTCTGAATCTGACATGTTTTGAGAAAACATTCATATCTCCCAATTTAGCCGTCGGATCAGGTTCATTTTTGGATATGTTGTGCCCAAGAAAAAGTTGACCGTTGGATCTAAAATTGAGGCGCGTTGGAGGGCGCGATGGGCCATCGCGCCTTGCAACGCGCCCCATACGATTTCAGCTTCATGTGAAGGCGCGATGGGACGAACGCGCCTCGCACCGCGCCTCCCATCGCGCCCCTCTGTCAGATTTGTTGTTTGGCCTATAAATAGACCCTTTATCTGATCTAAAACTTATCCCACTTCATTTTATAAACCCTAACCGACCCATTGACATTACAACACTCTGATTTGATAGTTTGTACATCAATTCCTTTGTTTGTTGGACTCCGGTAAGTGATCTGCATACCCTATCCTTAGTACGTTCACATTTCCTTTGTTCAATTCGTTTTAGGGCTTATGTATCCATGTTTTCCATTGTTGTGTGAGGTCTTAAGCATACCAATTCTGATTCGCCTCGTTCTTGGATCCATGTGATGTTTTATCCGCTTATCTTCGTCGGTAAGTGCCGAATCTTGTGTTTTAAGGTTAAACCTATACCTTGGGTGTTGTGATGATTTGATTTACTGTTTTGGAATGCTTAGAACTGATTATGTATAGTTAGCTTTGGTTTAGAGTGTTTGTATTGGATTTTACCTTGGGTATTAGGAATTGAATTGCTAGGTTAAGTGCTAGCTTGCTTGGTATGATTATTTCATTGCTTACCTACTGTTTGAATATGTTGATAGTGGCTGAAAATACATGTTAGGGCTGTTTGTAATGTCTTTGGCATGATGATATTGTTCAAGATTGTTGCACATCGATTCTTGATTATTTGTACACGAGTTATGTTATGTATGCCATAGTTATTCGATTGATATATGGTTTGATTGTTGGTTCATTCTGAGTAAATGATTTAAATGTGTTATACAATCCTTATTTGATTCATTTAAGTGTTATAGCATGCTTGTAATGTTGTTGGCTTGTTTAGCCAAATTTTCGCTAAGTGTTAGCATCGTTTAAATTTGGAAATAATATTCTTTTTGATGTTAATCAGATTGGTTTTTAATTTCAATCTGAATACGATTTTTATTTTATAATCTTTAATCACATAATTACTTGGGTAATTATGGGTTTTGAAAATATTGGCTTGATGTGCCATTTTGGATAAAGTTACGTTTTGACATAAAACGTTTTCTTAAACTTTATTGTGGTTAAGTTTTTGTTAGTAACTAATGGTTACTTTTGTTTAAAGATATTGAGTTCCGCTTTCAATTATAATTTATTATTTTATCAAATCATTATTCTTGGGATTATAAACTATGGTTTATATTTTGATAAAATGATTGGGTCGGGTTAGACTTGGGTCACCTGACATGTGAGGTTAGCTTGGTAGTTATTAGTAACTCGGCTAACCCACTATTTGGAGATTACTTGGTTTATTATTTTTAAATTGTTTTAAAAAGTATTTTATGAAATGGATTTTAAAGCGGGAACTCAATAGACTTGACTTATGTGGTTTATTAATTAATTGAGTATTGTGTTTACTCTGGTTGGTTTTACCTTGACTTGTTGTTTGTGCTAGTCCTATGAGGTGTCTAGTACTCTCTAGAGTTAGGGTTCGTTTTAATAATTAATTATTTGTGTTTAGACTCGTCGACTGTTCGTGTTTTTGAGGCGAACCGAGTCTAGGTTGCTTGCCAGGAGTTTTCACGTGGATTAGCAAGCACTGAGTTTGTACTTACTATTTACCGCTTTATTAAGTAAATTTTTATTTTAACATATAAATATATACTGTATGTATATTTCGAACTGCTTTTTCATTATGGCTTTTAGTTGGAACATGCTACCTAATGGGCATCATTAAGACTGCGTGCGCACCGGTATTGATCTAGTTAAGCTATGTGAAATGTGGTGGTAACTCGGTGTGAGCATAGCTCTCGGGACCAGTAGAGTAACTCGGTGTAGCTCAGCTCTCGGGACTCTGGTTATGAATTAAGAGTGGTCGGTGGTAACTCGGTGTAGCTCAGCTCTCGGGACCAGGCCTAATGGATTATGGATATATTGGTATTGTGGATTAGGGTTCCAACTATTATACGTAATGTTGTTATTAAATGTTTTAAACGGTTTTAAAGGTTTTCCACTTGATAAATGTAAATAGTGGTATGAACTCATCTCAGTATATCTGACCCCGTTGTTTTCCCAATTTTTCCAGGGTTATGATTTGAGCGAGTCAGCTGCTCTCCGATTCTTTATTTCCTCGGAGGTTTTACTTTATTTAATAAAGGTATTAAAACTGATTTTATTCTTAGACCGCAGTAGTGATTAGAAGTCTTATATGTCTAATACTTGTTATAAACTTATGCAGTGGATTATTGTTGTATTGGCATTCTTTAATTGACTTGGGTTAATATGTACTTTTGCCATGTTTAAGACTCAGAGTTGGCTGAGCACTTATTAATAAATGTTGTGTATTATGAACTGCTAGAACTAGGCTGAAGTCTCGGTTGCCCTCGAGCATTGGTTTTCTTGCAGGTTCATGTATTTGTTGGTTATCCGCAAGGCTAGCTACGGGTTTTGGTACAACCATACCCATACCCTAGCGCCGGTCGCGATTCATGAAAATGGGTCGTGACAGTTTCGTAACGTTTGTAAACCATTTGTCTTAAATCGCTAAAAAGGTGAAACGTTTGGTTTTGTTTCGTAATGTTTGTAAACGTTCGGCTTCAATCACTAATAAGGTGAAACGTTTGGTTTTCTTTCGTAACGTTTGTAAACGTTTAGCTTAAACTGCTAAAATGGGGAAACGTTTGGATTTGTTTCGTAACATTTGTAAACGTTTGGCTTAAGTCGCTAAAAAGGATAAACCTTTGGATTTGTTTCATAACGTTTGTAAACTTTTTGCTTAAATCACTAAAAAGGGAAACGTTTGGATTTGTTTCGTAATGTTTGTAAACGTTTGGCTTAAATTGCTTAAAAGGGGAAACACTTGGATTTCTTTCGTAGCGTTTGTAAATGTTTGGCTTAAATCGCTAAAAAGGTGAAACATTTGGTTTTGTTTCATAACTTTTGTAAATGTTCGGCTTAAATCGCTAAAAATGTGAAAAGTTTGGTTTTATTTCTTAACCTTTGTAAATGTTTGGCTTAAATCACAATAAAGGTGACACGTTTGGATTTGTTTCGTAACATTTATGAACGTTTGGTTTAAATTGCTAAAACGGTGAAACACTTGGATTTATTTTGTATCATTTCTAAACATTTGGCTTTGTTTTCCAACTTTTGCAAACGTTTGGCTTAAATTGCTAAAAAGGTGAAACGTTTGGTTTTGATATGTAACGTTTTAAACATTTGGATTTGTTTCGTAACGTTTGTATACGTTTGGCTTAAATCACTAAAAAGGTGAAACGTTTGGTTTTCTTTCATAGTCTTTGTAAACGTTCGACTTAAATCGCTAAAAACGTGAAACATTTGGATTAGTTTCGTAACGTTTTGTACGTTTGGCTTAACGCTAAAATGGGCGTTTGGATTTTTTTCATAACACTTGGATTTGTTTCGTAACGTTTTAAATGTTTGGCTTAAATCGCTCGGTTTATAAACGTTTACGAAACAAATCCAAACGTTTCCCCATTTTAGCGATTGAAGCTAAACGTTTACAAATGTTACGAAAAAAATCCAAGCGTGTCACCTTTTTAGCGATTTAAGTCTAACGTTTACAAACGTTACGAAACAAAACCAAATGTTCCACGTTAGTGTTTTTTGTGTTTGGTGTATCGATTTGCCAAAAGTGTAAAGTTGGTTACTAACATTGCCAAGTTTCCAAGTTTATGTTGTAATTGCAAATTAGGGTAAAGTTCGTGTATTAATTTGCAATTAACCCTTTAATTAAACATTTAAACCAAACGATTAAAAAGGTGAAACATTTAGGTTTGTTTCGTAATGTTTGGCTTAAATCGCTAAAATGGTGAAACATTTGGTTTTGTTTCGTAACATTTGTAAATGTTTGGCTTAAATCGCTAAAAAGAAGAAACATTTGGATTGGTTTCGTAACATTTTTGAACGTTTGGTTTGTAAACATTCCAATATATAGCGATTTAAGCCAAACGTTTACAAATGATACGAAACAAATCTAAATGTTTCACCTTTTCAGCGATTTAAGCCGAACGTTTATAAATTTTACGAAACAAAATTACGAAACAAATCCAAGTATTTACAAATGTTAAGAAACATATCCAAAAGTTTTGCATAAATGACTAAAAAGGTGAAACGTTAAGAAACATATCCAAAAGTTTTGCATAAATCGCTAAAAAGGTGAAACGTTGCAAAACTTTTGGATATGTTTCTTAATGTTTGTAAACACTTGTATTTGTTTCGTAATTTTGTTTCGTAACGTTTGTATACGTTTGGCGTAAGTCGCTAAAAAGATGAAACGTTTGGTTTTGTTTCGTAACGTTTGTAAACGTTTGGCTTAAATCGCTAAAAAAAGAAACGTTTGGATTTGTTTCGTAATGTTTGTATACGTTTTGCTTAAATCGCTAAAAATGTGAAACATTTGGATTTGTTTCGTAACGTTTTAAATGTTTGGCTAAAATCGCTAAAATCGGAAAACGTTTGGATTTCTTTCGTAACGTTTTAAACGTTTGGCTTAAATCGCTAAAATGGGGAAACATATGTATTTGTTTTGTAACGTTTCTTAACATTTTTCTTAAATCGCTAAAAAGTTGAAACGTTTGGTTTTGTTTCGTAACGTTTTAACCGTTTGGATTTATTTTTTAACGTTTGTAAATGTATGGCTTAAATTGCTAAAACGTGAAACGTTTGGATTTGTTTCGTAACGTTTTAAACGTTTGGTTTTGTTTCCTAACATTTATAAACGTTCGGCTTACATCGCTAAAAAGATCAAACCTTTGGATTTGTTTCGTAACATTTGTAAACATTTGGCTTAATTTGCTAAAAAGGTGAAACGTTTGGATTTGTTTCGTAACGTATGTAAACGTTTGGATTAAATCGCTAAAAAGGGGAAATGTTTGGATTTTTTTGTAACGTTTGTAAACATTTGGATTAAATCGCTAAAAATGGGAAACATTTAGATTTGTTTCGTAATGTTTGTAAATGTTTGGCATAAATCTCTAAAAAGGGGAAACGCTTGGATTTGTTTTGTAACGTTTCTAAACGTTAGACTTAAATCACAAAAAAGGTGAAACGTTTGGATTTGTTTGTAACGTTTGTAAATTTTGGCTTAAATTGCTAAAATAGGGAAACATTTGGATTTGTTTCGTAACGTTTGTAAACATTTGGCTTAAATCGCTAAAAAGGTGAAACGTTTGGATTTGTTTCGTAACATTTGTAAGCGTTCATCTTAAAGTGCTAAAAAGGTGAAACGCTTGGATTTGTCTCGTACCGTTTCTAAACTTTTGGCTTAAATTGCTAAAAAGGTGAAACGCTTGGATTTGTTTCGTAACGTTTGTAAACGTTTAGCTTAAATCCTTAAAAAGGTGAAACATTTGGCTTTGTTTTGTAACGTTTGTAAATGTTTGGCTTAAATCGCTAAAAAGGTGAAACGTTTGGTTTTGTTTCGTAACGTTATAAACGTTTGGCTTAAATTGCTAAAATGGGGAAACATTTGGATTTGTTTCGTAGCATTTGTAAACATTTGGCTTAAATCGCTAAAGAGGTGAAACGTTTGGATTTGTTTCGCAACGTTTGTAAACGGTTGGCTTAAATTGCTAAAAAGGTGAAACACTTGGATTTGTTTCGTAACGTTTGTAAACGTTTGGCTTAAATGCTAAAAAGGAGAAACATTTGGTTTTGTTTCGCAACTTTGGTAAACATTTGGATTAAATCGCTAAAAAGGTTAAACGTTTGGATTTGTTACGTAACGTTTGAAAATGTTTGGCTTAAATCGCTAAAAAGGTGAAACGTTTGGATTTGTTTGGTAACATTTGTAAACGTTTGGCTTAAATAGCTACAAAAAGTGGAACGTTTGGATTCGTTTCGTAACGTTTGTAAACGTTTGGTTTAAATTGCTAAAAAGTTAAAACACTTAGATTTGTTTCGTAACGTTTGTAAATATTTGGCTTAAATTGTTAAAAAGGTTAAACGTTTGATTTTGTTTCGTAACGTTTGTATACGTTCGGATTAAATTGCTAAAAAGGTGAAACTCTTGGATTTGTGTCATAACGTTTTAAACGTTTGGATTTGTTTCGTAACATTTGAAAACGTTTGGCTTAAATCGCTAAAAAGTGAAAGGTTTGGTTTTGTTTCGTTCTGTTTATAAACGTTCGGCTTAAATTGGTAAAATGGTTAAACGTTTGGCTTAAATCGCTAAAAAGGTGACACGTTTGGATTTGTTTCGAAACATTTGTAAACGTTCAGATTAAATTGCTAAAAAGGTGAAACGCTTGGATTTCTAAACTTTTGGCTTAAATTGCTAAAAAGGCGAAACGCTTGGATTTGTTTCATAACGTTTGTAAATGTTTGGCTTAAATCGCTAAAAAGGGGAAACATTTGGATTTTTTTTGTAGCGTTTGTAAACGTTTGGCTGAAATTGCTAAAAAGGTGAAACGTTTCGATTTGTTTCGTAACGTTTGTAAACGTTTGGCTTCAATCACTAAAAAGGTTAAACATTTGGATTTGTTTCATAATGTATACAAACGTTTGGCTTCAATCACTAAAAAGGTGAAACGTTTCGATTTGTTTCGTAACGTTTGTAACCCATTTGGCTTAAATCGCTAAAATGGTGAAACATTTGGCTTTGTTTCATAATGTTTGTATAGGTTCGGCTTCAATCACCAATAAGGTGAAACGTTTGGTTTTGTTTTGTAACGTTTGTAAACATTTGGCTTGGATTTGTTTCATAACATTTGTAAACGTTTAGCTTAAATTGCTAAAATGGGAAAAAGTTTGTATTTGTTTCGTAACATTTGTAAACGTTTGGCTTAAATCGCTAAAAAGGTGAAACGTTTGGATTTGTTTCGTAAAGTTTGTAAACGTTTTGCTGAAATCGCTAAAAAGGTGAAACGTTTGGATTTGTTTCGGAATATTTATAAACGTTTGGCTTAAATTGCTAAAAAGGGGGAACGCTTCGATTTTTTTCGTAACGTTTGTAAACGTTTGGCTTAAATCTCTAAATAGGCGAAACGCTTGGTTTTGTTTCTTAACGTTTGTAAACGTTCGGCCTAAATCGCTAAAAATGTGAAACGTTTGGTTTTGTTTCATAACCTTTGTAAATGTTTGGCTTAAATCGCTAAAAAGGTGAAACGTTTGGATTTGTTTCATGACGTTTATAAACGTTTGCTTCAAATTGCTAAAAAGGTGAAACACTAGGATTTGTTTTCTAAACGTTTGGCTTTGTTTTGTAATGTTTGTAAACGTTTGACTTAAATCGCTTAAAAGGTGAAACGTTTGGTTTTGATTCGCAACGTTTTAAACGTTTGGATTTTTTTCGCAACGTTTGTAAACATTTGGCTTATATTACTAAAAAGGTGAAACGTTTGGTTTTGTTTCATAGCCTTTGTAAACGTTCGGTTTAAATCGCCAAAAATGTGAAACATTTGGATTTGTTTCGTAACGTTTTGTACGTTTGGCTTAAATCACTAAAATGGGGAAACGTTTGGATTTTTTTCGTAACTCTTGGATTTGTTTCGTAACGTTTTAAACGTTTGGCTTAAATCGCTTGGTTTATAAACGTTTACAAAACAAATCCAAACGTTTAGCGATTGAAGCCAAACGTTTACAAACGTTACGAAAAATATCCAAGCGTGTCACCTTTTTAGCGATTCAAGTCAAACGTTTACAAACATTACGAAACAAAATCAAACGTTCCACGTTAGTGTTTTTCATGTTTGGTGTATTGATTTGCCAAAAGTGTAAAGTTGGTTACTAACATTGCCAAGTTTCAAAGATTATGTTGTAATTTCAAATTAGGGTAAAGTTCGTGTATAAATTTGCAATTAACCCTTTAATTAAACATTTATACCAAATGTTTAAAAAGGCGAAACGTTTGGGTTTGTTTCGTAACGTTTGTAAACGTTTGGCTTAAATCACTAAAATGGTGAAACATTTGGTTTTGTTTCGTAACATTTGTAAATATTTGGCTTAAATCACTAAAAATGTGAAACATTTGGATTGGTTTCTTAACGCTTTTAAAGTTGTAAATGTTTCATATTTATAGCCATTTAGGCCAAACGTATACAAATGTCACGAAATAAATCCAAACGTTTCACCTTTTCAGCGATTTAAGCCGAACGTTTACAAATGTTGCGAAAACAAATTACGAAACAAATCCAAACGTTTCACCTTTTTAGCGATTTAAGCCATGTTTACAAACGTTACAAAACAAATCAAAACGTTTCGCATAAATCGCTAAAAAGGTGAAACGTTTGGATTTGTTTCGTAACATTTGTAAACGTTTGACTTAAATCACTAAAAAGATGAAACGTTTGGTTTTATTTCATAACGTTTGTAAACGTTCGCTTAATTTGCTAAAAGGGGGAAACGTTTGGATTTATTTTGTAACGTTTGTTAATGTTTAGCTTAAATCGCTAAAAAGGGGAAACATTTGGATTTGTTCCATAACGTCTGTAAACGTTTAGCTTAAATTGCTAAAATGGGGAAACATTTGGATTTGTTTCGTAATATTTGTAAACGTTTGGTTTAAATCGCTAAAAAGGTGAAACGTTTTGATTTATTTCATAACGTTTGTAAACGTTTTGCTTAAATAGCTAAAAAGGTGAAACGTTGGGTTTTGTTTTGTAATGTTTGTAAACGTTTGGCATAAATTGCTAAAAAGGGGAAACGCTTGGATTTGTTTCATAACGTTTGTAAACATTTGGCTTAATTCGCTAAAAAGGTGAAACGTTTGGCTTTGTTTCGTATCGTTTGTAAACGTTCGGCTTAAATCGCGTAACATGTGTAACGTTTGGTTTTTTTTCCTAACCTTTGTAAATGTTTGGCTTAAATCGCTAAAAAGGTGAAACGTTTGGATTTTTTTCATAACGTTTATAAACGTTTCGTTTAAATTGCTAAAAAGGTGAAACACTTGGATTTGTTTCGTAGCGTTTCTAAACGTTTGGCTTCGGTTTGTAACCTTTGTAAACGTTTGGGTTAAATTGATGAAAAGGTGAAACGTTTGGTTTTGATTCGTAACGTTTTAAACGTTTGGATTTGTTTCGTAACGTTTGTAAACATTTGGCTTAAATGGCTAAAGGCGAAATGTTTGATTTTGTTTCATAGCCTTTGTAAACGTTCGTCTTAAATCGCTAAAAAGGTGACACGTTTGGATTTGTTTCATAACGTTTGTAAACGTTTGGCTTACATTGCTAAAAAGATGAAACATTTGGATTTGTTTTGTAACGTTTGTAAACGTTTGGCTTGATTTGCTAAAAAGGTGAAACGCTTGGATTTGTTTCGTAACGTTTGGCTTAAATCGCTAAAAAGGGGAAACGTTTGGATTTTTTTTTTTGTAACGTTTGTAAACGTTTGGATTAAATTGCTAAAAATGTGAAACATTTGGATTTTGTTTCGTAACATTTGTAAACATTTGGCATAAATCGATAAAAAAGGGAAACGCTTGGATTTGTTTTGTAACGTTTGTAAACGTTAAGCTTAAATCGCAAAAAAGGTGAAACGTTTGGATTTGTTTGTAATGTTTGTAAAATTTGGCTTAAATCGCTAAAATGGGGAAACAATTGGATTTATTTCGTAACGTTTGTAAATGTTTGGCTTAAATCGCTAAAAATATGAAACGTTTGGATTTGTTTTGGGAACGTTTGTAAACGTTCATCTTAAATTGCTAAAAAGGTGAAACGCTTGGATTTCTCTCGTAACGTTTCTAAACGTTTGGCTTAAATCGCTAAAAAGATGAAATGTTTGGATTTGTTTCGTAACGTTTGTAAATGTTAGGCTTAAATCGCTAAAAAAAGTGAAACGTTTGGATTTGTTTCGTAACGCTTATAAACGATTGGCTTAAATCGCTAAAAACGTGAAAATTTTTGTTTTGTTTCGTAACGTTTTAAACAAGTGGATTTGTTTTGAAACGTTTCTAAACGTTCGGCTTTAATTGTTATAAAGGTGAAATACTTGGATTTGTTTCGTAACATTTCTAAATGTTTGGCTTAAATCGCATAAATGGTGAAGCGTTTGGATTTGTTTCGTAACGTTTGTAAACGTTTGGCCTAAATCGCTAAAAGGGTGAACCGTTTGGATTTTTTTCGTAACATTTATAAATGTTTGGATTAAATCGCTAAAAATGTGAAACATTTGGATTTTTTTCGTAACGTTTGTAAACGTTTGACTTAAATCACTAAAAAGGGGAAACCTTTGAATTTGTTTCGTAATGTTTGTAAACGTTTGGCTTATATCGCTAAAATGGGGAAACATTTGGATTTGTTTCGTATCGTTTGTAAACGTTTGGCTTAAATCGCTAAAAAGGTGAAACATTTGGATTTGTTTCGTAACGTTTCTAAATTTTTGGCTTAAATCGCTAAAAAGGTGAAACGTTTGGATTTATTTAGTAACGTTTGTAAAAGTTTGGATTTGTTTCTTCATATTTTTAAAGGTTTGGATTAAATCGCTAAAAATGTGAAACATTTATATTTCTTTCGTAACGTTTAAGCCCCTAAAAAGGGGAAACGTTTGGATTTGTTGCTTAACGTTTGTAAACGTTTGGCTTAAATCGCTAAAAAGATGAAACGTTTGGATTTTTTTGTAACGTTTTAAACGTTTTGATTTGTTTCAGAACGTTTGTAAACGTTCGGCTTAAATTGGTAAAAAGGTGAAACTCTTGAATTTGTTTCATAACGTTTCTAAACGTTTGGCTTAAATCGCCAAAAAGGTTAAACTTTTGGATTTGTTTTGTAATGTTTGTAAAAGTTTGGCTTAAATTGTTAAAAAGGTGAAATGTTTGGATTTGTTTCGTAACGTTTATAACCGTTTGGCTTAAATCGCTAATTTATTTCATAACGTTTGTAAACGTTTGGCTTAAATACCTAAAAAGGTGAAACCTTTGGATTTGTATCGTTGCCTTTGTAAATCGCTTAAAAGGTGAATTTTTTGGCTTAAATCGCTAAAAAGGTGAATTTTTTGGTTTTGTTTCATAATATTTGTAAACGTTTTGTTTTGTTTTTTAACGTTTGTAAACGTTTGGCTTTAATTGCTAAAAATGCGAAATGTTTGGATTTGTTTCGTAACGTTTGTAAATGTTTGGCTTAAATCGCTAAAATGGGGAAACGTTTGGATTTATTTTGTAACGTTTCTAAATGTTTGGCTTAAATCGATAAAAAGGTGAAACGTTTGGTTTTGTTTCATAATGTTTGTAAACGTTTGGCTTAAATCCCTAAAAAGGTGAAACCTTTGGATTTGTTTCGTAACCTTTGTAAACGTTTGGCTTAAATTGCTAAATAGGTGAAACATTCAGATTTGTTTCGTAAACGTTTGGCTTAAATTGCTAAATAGGCTTAAATTGCTAAATAGGTGAAACATTCAGATTTTATACCCACAGGGGTTGGTTTTGAGCATAGCTGACAATGTGGTCGTAGTAAACTGGTCGTATTGATCTTTCGTTTTATACGAGGTTATAGTCAATGGATTGAATAATTTTGAGAATTTGAGTTCGATTTGGTTATATAAGATAGTTGATTCAGAATCGGGAATCTCGGTTAATAGGTTTCGACAACCATGATTGGTTAATCGATTTTATTAATTAACGGTATTATTGCAATGTTTGTATATCGTTTTGAGCATGGTTGAACACTTGTTGTAAGAGACAAAATTTTTAAGTTGTCTGATGCAGTCAATGTTCAGTGTAGTCGTGGCATTATGTTTTTGAGTGATTGAGAGAATAATTTTGATGGATATTGTTTATCACTGATACATAAATTTTTCTTATCATAAGAGAGGTCCGCTTTTCTTTGAATTGCGATATGAGTTTTTGTGTTTTATGATTCACAAGTTAATTGTATTATCGAGTTGGTACTAAATCGTTAGGATTAAATGATTATTATAATGTTGATTTTGGAACCGAAATATTATGAGAAGTTTATTGGGTTTTGTTATCGATAATTTTGATGTAAACATGCTATAAGTTGAAGTAAGTAAGTGTTTTAGAACGATAGATTTTATCAGCTATGATTACAGTGTTATTGTTTTGTCTGAGGCAAAAGATTTTGGAATTATAGAATTATAGTTGAGCTTAGCGCTTAATCTTGTATTTGACATTGAGGATTTTATAATAGATGAATTTCGAGCTGGTTCTGGAAGCCACTTCGATATAGAGTAATTGTGACTGTCAGTTGAATAATTGTTGATTTTTCACATTGTGTTGATCGAGTGATTGTTGGAGCACTAAGTTGATAGA
This sequence comes from Mercurialis annua, assembly GCF_937616625.2. Classification (NCBI taxonomy): domain Eukaryota; kingdom Viridiplantae; phylum Streptophyta; class Magnoliopsida; order Malpighiales; family Euphorbiaceae; genus Mercurialis; species Mercurialis annua. Next base: position 20,361,727 of record NC_065572.1, on the reverse strand, counting down.
ATAGAAATTTGTGCATATGTGTGTTGTGACCATTTGAGTTTGTTGATTTGTATGAGTGGTAGTTTTGAGTTATCATTCGAGGAGCAACCTGTTACGTTTGGGGTTACGCAAGTGCGTAGGTTGATGAATAACAGAATTCCTATGATTACAGTTTCAGTTGGTTACTTGGTTGAGGAATGTTCTTGAGAGACAGAGTTTGTTATGCAAATTTGTTATTTTGCTTTCCTTAATTCCTTTGGGTATCATGATTATGTGTTCTTACGTTGGTCATGTACGTTTCGTATGGCTTGCTATGTAGTTTTATGTTATGCTTTACGTCGGTTGTTTTTATGTTAAAATCGAGGACGATTTTGTTTTTAAGTTGGGGAGAATGTAATAACCCGTATTTTTATAACTTGTTTTGGTGGTTGGTTGTCTGTTTAAAGTTTGGTTTGTGATGGACTTTGGTTGTGTTTTCACTTCGACATGTTCTCGTTATGCTTTCGACTTGTTTTCGGATTGATTTATGTGCGAATTAGCATATGTGGTACCTTGGTTGTGTCATGTTGAATGACTTATGTGTACCCCTTGAACCTTTAAATATTTGATGTTCAATTGATTTATTTCCGGATTGTTATCGAAACAATGTTTGCATGTTTTTCAAATCTGCCATGCTCTAGTAAAACGTCCATATCACCCAATTTAACAGTCGGATCGGGCTGCCCTTTGGATATGTAGTACCTAAGAGGATTATCTTTCATTCGACTGTTCGGATCGTTGTTTGACCCCTTTTCGGGTCAACCGGGCCTATAATCGGACCTGATGGGTAGAACCGGCCGTAGGTCCGGTCCACTCTAATTTCTGCATTGGCAGTGAGTCAACCGGTTCTATAACCGGTTCTGCTGGGTATAACCGGCCGTAGATTCGGTTCATTACGGGTTTGCTTATAAAAACTTCGTTTGTCGACCAAATCAGCCCCCACTCCTTCCCACAAACCCTTAACTGATTTCTAAATATTTATAGACGATTCCCAATCACATTTTGGTGCCTTAAGACACTTGGTAAGTGTTCTAACATCCATTCCATCATTCAATTCATAGTTTATGTAATCAAATTGTTTGGGTATTCATTGGTCCTTTGGTTTTTCATTGTTGTAGCCATTATTCCACTATTTTTCAGAGTTTTCCTTGCTCTTCTGGATTGCTAAGGTAATTAATCCTTCCTTTACCCTTTTAATTCGAATCATTAGTGTGATGGTTGTTGTTAGATTTCAATTTTGAATGTTAGTTGTTATGGCATGCAATTATATGGGCTGTTTTGATTTGGTTTTCTTATTAGTGTATCAAATTCAATGTCAATACTTGTTGGACAGTTGTTGTAGTCGTTTATGCTCTCTTGAATTCGATTCGTTCATGCGTTGTATGGATTTCATAAAAGTGAAATGCTAGGGCTTCCCATAATTTCATTGTCATGATGTTGTTGTTTAAAGAATTAGATTGCTATAAATTGTTTTAGTTTGATTTTGTTATAGGGCTGTAAATAATTGAATTAACATGTGTTTGGTGATTAAAAATCCAATTTACAGAGTTGGATTAGTCTGGTTTGAGCGTATCAAACTGTTTGTTATTTGGCTTGATAATCATGATCAATTGGTATGTTTTGGTTAGCGGTTTTAAAACTGAAAATGTAATTAGTTTAAGCTTTTGAGATGAATTGGATTCATTAAAGTGTCATGGCATGGTTGTTTTGAGGTTGGCTTGTTTTGCCGATTTTGGCTAAATGTTCAATTTGTTGCCATGTAATGTTTTGATTGTTTAAACAAGTTAGTTTGGTTGTTTAATAGTATTGGTTAATATTGGATTGTTGTTAGCATGTTAGTATGATGTATAAATTATTGTTAATCTTGCTTGGGCATGTTTAATGTTAGAGGGCATGCTAAGGTGATTGTATATTTTATGTTGGCCGTTTGAGCATGTTTGTCCATTGAGGACTTTTGTCGAGAACCTTATGAGCATTATGATATTTTGGTTACTGAGTTCTTATTGAGTTCTTTGTTTTTAAAATGGATTTCATAGTTTATCAAATGATGTTCTAAATATTAAACTCTAGTTTTACTCTGGTTGGATTTTGGTTCGGGTTAGACTTGGGTCGCCCGATTTGTGAGAAGATGCCTTGTAATTGTTGTAACTTGGCTGGCTCACCATGTTGGTTAAAACTTGGTATATGGATTTAACTAAGTTATCTGAGATGGATTTTCGGATCATGTTTTCAAAGTGGGAACTCAATTTGACTTAACTGGTTATGTGACTTTGGTGACAGTCCGAGTAAGTATGATTACTCCACGATGGCTTGTGCTTTGGCATTTTGACTATATATGTATAATGGCGTTATGATGGTTTGTACTTTGGCTTGATTGATATCGGTGCTAGTCGTATGTTGTATCCAGTACTCTCTAGAGTTAGGGAATGATATTAATTATTATTTATATTTTCTTAGACCCGTCGACTGCTCATGCTTCGGAGTCGGATCAAGTTTAGTTGCTTGTCAGGTTTTCACGTGGATTTGCAAACAGTGAGTTTGTACTTACTATTTACCGCTTTATTAAGTAAATTGTTATTTTAATATATAAATATATATTGTATGTATATTTTGAACTGTTTTTCCATTATGGCTTTTAGTTGGAACATGCTACCTAATGGGCATCATTAGGACTGCGTGCGCACCGGTATTAATCTAGATAAGGTATGTGATATGTGGGGGTAACTCGGTGGTAGCCTAGCTCTCGGGACCCAGTAGAGTAACTCGGTGTAGCTGAGCTCTCGGGACTCTGGTTATGAATTAAGAGTGGTCGGTGGTAACTCGGTGTAGCTCAGCTCTCCGGACCAGGCCTAATGGATTACGGTTATATTAGTATTGTGGATTAGGGTTCCAACTATTATACGTAATGTTCATATTAAATGTTTTAAAAGGGTTTTAAAGGTTTTCCACTTGATAAATGTAAATAGTGGTATGAAGTCATCTCAGTATATCTGACCCTGTTGTTTTCCCAAATTTTTCAGGGTTATGATATGAGCGAGTCAGCTGCTCTCCAATTCTTTATTTCCTCGGAAGTTTTACTATATTTAATAAGGTTATTAAACTGATTTTATTCTTAGACCGCAGTAGTAAATAGAAGTCTTATGTCGAATACTTGTTATAAATTTATTCAATGAATTATTGCTAGTTTGGCATTCTTTTATTAACTTGAGTTAATATATACTTCTTCCATGTTTAAGACTCAGAGTTGGCTGAGCACTTTATAATAAATGTTGTATATTATGAACTGCTAGAACTAGGCTGAAGTCTCGGTTGCCCCCGAGCATTGGTTTTTTTTCAGGCTTATGTATTTGTTGGTTATCCGCAAGGCTAGCTATGGGTTTTGGTACAACCATACCCATACCCTAGCGCCGGTTGCGATTCATGAAAATGGGTCGTGACATAAAAAGGGGAAACTTTTGGATTAGTTTCTTATATTTGTAAACGTTTGGCTTAAATTGCTAAAAATGGGAAACGTTTGGATTTGTTTCGTAATATTTTACACGTTTGGTTTAAATAGCTAAAACGGTGAAACGTTTGGATTTGTTTCTCAAAGTTTGTAAACGTTTGGTTTTTTTCGTAACATTTTTAAACGTTTGGCTTAAATCGCTAAAAATGTGAAACTTTTGGTTTTGTTCCATAGCGTTTGTAAAATTTTGGCTTAATTCGCTAAAACGGGGAAACGTTTGGATTTGTTTCGTAACGTTTGTAAACGTTTGGCTTAACTCGTTAAAAAGGTGAAAGATTAGGTTTTGTTTCGTAACGTTTGTAAACGTTTGGCATAAATTGCTAAAACTATAAACGTTTTGTTTTGTTTCGTAACGTTTTTAAACGTTTGGCTTAAATCGCTAAAAATGTGAAATGTTTGGATTTGTTTCGTAAAGTTTGTAAATGTTTTGCTTAAATCGCTAAAATGGTGAAATGTTTGGTTTTTTTCATAGCGTTTGTAAACGTTTGGCTTAAGTCGCTAAAAATGTGAAATGTTTGGTTTTGTTCTGTACCGTTTGTAAACATTTGGCTTAAATTGCTAAAAAGGTGAAATGTTTGGATTTGTTTCGTAACGTTTGTATACGTTTGGCTTCAATCGCTAAAAATGTGAAATGTTTGGATTTGTTTCATAACGTTTGCAAACGTTTGGCTTAAATCGCTAAAAAGGGGAAACTTTTGGATTTGTTTTGTAACGTTTGTAAACGTTTGGCTAAAATCGCGAAAAAGGTGAAACGTTTGGATTTGTTTCGTAGTGTTTTTAAACGTTTGGTTTAAATTGCTAAAAAGGTGAAACATTTTGGATTTATTTCGTAACATTTGTAAACGTTTGGCTTAAATCACTAAAAAGGTGAAACACTTGGATTTTTTTCGTAACGTTTGCAAACGTTTGGCTTAAATCGTTAAAAAGGTGAAAGGTTTGGTTTTGTTTCATAACTTTTGTAAACATTTGGCATAAATTGCTAAAACTATAAACGTTTGGTTTTGTTTCGCAACGTTTTTAAACGTTTGGCTTAAATCGCTAAAAATGTGAAATGTTTGGATTTGTTTCGTAATGTTTGTAAATGTTTTGCTTCAATCGCTAAAATGGTGAAATGTTTGGTTTTTTTCGTAGCGTTTGTAAACGTTTGGCTTAAGTCACTAAAAATGTGAAACGTTTGGTTTTGTACTGTTTGTAAACATTTGGGTTAAATTTCTAAAAAGTTTAAAAGTTTGGATTTGTTTTGTAACGTTTGTATACGTTTGGCTTCAATCGCTAAAAATGTGAAATTTTTGGATTTGTTTCGTAACGTTTGCAAACATTTGGCTTAAATCGCGAAAAAGGGGAAACGTTTGGATTTGTTTTGTAACGTTTATAAACGTTTGGCTAAAATCACGAAAAAGGTGAAACATTTGGATTCGTTTCGTAGCGTTTGTAAACGTTTGGTTTAAATTGCTAAAAAGGTGAAACATTTAGGATTAGTTTCGTAACATTTGTAAACATTTGGCTTAAATCACTAAAAAGGTGAAAACACTTGGATTTGTTTCGTAACGTTTGTAAACGTTTGGCTTAAATCACTAAAATGGGGAAACGTTTGGATTTGTTTCGTAACGTTTGTATACGTTTGGCTTAAATCTCTAAAAAGGGGAAACGTTTCGTTTTGTTTCGTAACGTTTGTAAACGTTTGGCTTAAATTGCTAAAAAGGTGAAACACTTGGATTAGTTTCGTAACATTTTAAACGTTTGCTTTAAATCGCTAAAATGGGTAAATGTTTGGATTTGTTTTGTAACTTTTATAAACGTTTGGCTTAAATCGCTAAAAAGGGGAAACATTTGGTTTTGTTTCGTGACGTTTGTAAACGTTTTCCTTAAATCGCTAAAAAGGTGAAACATTTGGATTTGTTTCGTAACGTCTATAAACGTTTGATTTAGTTTTGTAACCTTCGTAAATGTTTGTCTTCAATCGCTAAAAAGGTGAAACATTTTGATTTTTTTCATAAAGTTTGTAAACGTTTTGCTTAAATTGCTAAAAAGGTGAAACACTTGGATTTGTTTCGTAACGTTTGTAAACGTTTGGCTTAAATCGCTAAAAAGGTGAAACGTTTGGATTTGTTTCGTAACATTTTAAATGTTTGGTTTTGTTTCGTAACGTTTATAAACGTTTGGCTTATATCGCTAAAAAATGTGCAACGTTTGGATTTGTTTCGTAACGTTTGTAAACGTTTGGCTTAAATTGCTAAAAAGATGAAACGTTTGGATTTGTTTCGTAACGTTTGTATACGTTTGGCTTAAATCGCTAAAAAGGTGAAACGCTTGGATTTGTTTCGTAACATTTGTAAAAAATTTTCTTAAATCACTAAAATGGGGAAACGTTTGGATTTGTTTCGTAACGTTTATAAACGTTTGACTTAAATCGCCAAAAAGGTGAAACGTTTGGTTTTGTTTCGTAACGTTTGTTAACGTTTGGCTTAAATTGCTAAAAAGGTCAAACACTTGGATTAGTTTCGTAACGTTTTAAATGTTTGGCTTAAATCGCTAAAATGAGTAAACGTTTGGATTTGTTTTCTAACTTTATAAATGTTTGGCTTAAATCGCTAAAAAGGGGAAACGTTTGGTTTTGTTTCGTAACGTTTGTAAACGTTTGACTTAAATCGCTAAAAAGGTGAAACGTTTTGATTTATTTCGTAACGTTTATAAACGTTTGGTTTTGTTTCGTAACATTTGTAAACGTTTGGCTTCAATCGATAAAAAGGTGAAATATATGGATTTGTTTCGTAACGTTTGTAAACGTTTGGCTTAAATTGCTAAAAAGGTGAAACACCGTCACGACCCAAAAATATCGAGCCGCGACCAGCGCTAGGGAATGGGAGTGGTAGCTCCGAAACCCGTCGCAAGCCTAATACCACTATAAACGTTTTGCAATACAATTCAAATAGCAATCATGCCAGCGTTTTCAGAAAAGTTTTTAAAACAATAAGATGTCAAACATCTATTTACATTCTAAAAACCATTCATATAAACTAGGGTCTTACACTGCAATGCCACATCAAGCATTGCCCTGTTTTGCACCTAAAAAACAAACGGTTTGATGCGCAGTAGAACTATTCAAGTTCACAAAGCATCAGAGTATAAATACATAAAACCGTTTGACAGAAACACATAAACATCTAAGACTAGACTACTACAGCGCTATCGATAGAAATCTTCCTTGTATATACTTCTAACTAGACTTCTGAGGAAAGGATAGAAGTCTGTCACATGAAGAGATTATTCACCTGAGAGGGAAAACTATGGAGGGTCAATATACGGGAATATATTGAGTGCGTTTACACATTACTAAGGTATTATATAAATTAACATTGCATTTTAAATAAAACATATATTATAGTTCAAGTACTTGATCCGATCGAAACCCTAATCTCGTAAGCAACCCTGAACTGGACAATTCCTAGTATTCATAAGGAATATAATCTTTTAATCTTGATGGAGGTTACGTGATAATTCAACCATGTCAACCACCATCTGGTCGGGCATCGAGATAGTTCAACCATTATGCCTCATACCATCTCAAAACCAACCATACACAAAGTCCCGGAACAATTCAACCATGGCGACTCACTAGATACAGGCCGCAGGATAGTTCAACTAAGCTGACCTCGTATCGAAATCACAACAAGTAAGTCTAATTCTACTTGCTAAGACTTACCCGAACGCTTGTGATCCCACAACCTATTGACGCCCAATAGGTAGCTCGTTCCCCCGGATCATATACTAGTTTTCACAGTCTATTATCGATAATATACTAATACATGTGATGTAATTTAATATCATACTTATAATATCAATATTAGTGATTGCGTAATAATACACAAAAGTAAAGTGTAACTCACAGCGACCACTATTTCCATATTCCTATACGTAAACTCCAAATAAGTCGATCTTTCAAAGGTCCTCGTGTTTTGATCCCGTAGCCGGTTGCCTTGATGGATCTAGGAAATAGGCAAACATAACTCGAGTAAGAATCTAATTCTAAAGATGTTCTAGACTCGAGATGAACTTATATGTAACTCGTCTAGTTCTAACCGCGTCTAATCTCGTTCGTTCAGTCTTTGCTTATTGATATGACTATATCATCTCAATAATGACTTTAGGTTTATAACTAAACCTAATTCTTTAACATTGAACTATATGTTCAAACCTCGCCGTCAAACGATACGATATGCGGCCATTTTTTTCTTAAACCAACGTCCGAATGTTCCTATTGATTCACGAAATACTACGTCCAAGTTTCGTGCATCGGAAGGGGTCAAAAACGACCTAGGGAGTCCGGGTATTGCATTGGCACGTCCTGCCAAGGTGTGTCGTGCCGTGAAGGAAGCCTTCGCGTCACGACGCACACCCTCGCGTCGTGCCCAAGGCTGGCGCGACGTGAGGTCGGGGCAGCAGTCCCTAGCTGCTCCAAAACACGCCATTATCCACTCCCGACATGCTTAACATACTCACGAGCATATCCAACCACAAAACAACATGTAAATCCATTAAAAGCTTAAAAAACGCTTAAAACGAATCGAATACGCGAATTCAATGAAACCGCTCGATTCAAAACCTAGGCAGCAACTAAAACTTCATTTACAGCAACCAAACATTAATTCTTACCTTAATTTGATGATCTATGATGATATACAATCCTTTCCTCTTTCCAACGCAACGATAATAGCTCAATTCCGAGTCTTAACGAAGAAATTATGCTGATTGCAAGTTCGCTCGCATCGCGAGATTATATCTCACGTCGTGAGACATTGTCTCACGTCATGATACACCCCTTAAACAGCTCCAAATGTTGCCTCGACATGCTTCTGACACCCCTAACTCATTCCGACATGCTTCTACATCAATGTAACACAAAATCCAACTCAATAATCATCAAAAACGTAAAAAACGATGTGATTACGGTTGATACGATTCGATTACAACGTGATAAACTAAAACAGCCTTATGACTATCAAAATCCTAAGCCAAAACGTCAAGCTTACCTATATTCAAAGATTGGAGATGATAGAGATCGAATTTCTGAAGAGAACGGAACGAAAATCACGCGATTTGGACGTCGAACGACGAAACCCTCACGATCGCCACCTTTTCTCACGTTTCCTTCTTCTGTAACGTTTTCTCCTCTCTTATGAATAATATGATTCATGTAAGAAATCTTATATATCATGGTTAAATTGCCACTTAAGTACTTCATTTCATTAACTTAAACCATTTCTCTTTCAAACTTATCCTTTTAACCAAACGGTTAATTATCCGTTTTAACTCAATCCCGCACGTATTATTTATATTCAAATAAATACTACTACTCCATGATCGCTAATTTCCGTCGATTATATTTTAATTACAATTCTCGAGACTTAACTTATTATTTACCAATTTGGGACCTAAACATTTATTTTTACAATTTGTCTTACCATTCCATTTATTCCTAAATGTTATCCTCAAAATGAATTTTAATACCAAACTTTTCGTATTAGAATTCTTAAAACTAACCTACTCGGGTCTTGTCTATCCAATTACTTCCATATTTTTCGTCCTACTAGCTCGGGTTATCGGAAAAAGGTCAAATTGCAAATTCCAGCAACGCCAAACGTACGAAGTATTACAAACACTTGGATTGGTTTCGTAACGTTTGGCTTAAATCGCTAAAAAAGTGAAACGTTTGGATTTGATTCGTAACATTTTAAACTTTTGGATTTGTTTCGTAACTTTGTAAACGTTTGACTTCAATCGCTAAAAAGGTGAAACGTTTGGATTTGTTTCATAACGTTTAGCTTACATCTCTAATAAGGTGAAACTTTTGGATTTGTTTTGTAACGTTTGTAAACGTTTGGCTTAAATTGTAAAAAAGGCAAAACGTTTGGATTTGTTGCATTATGTTTGTAAACGTTTGGTTTAAATTGCTAAAAAGGTGAAACGTTACGTTTTGTTTCTTAACGTTTGGCTTCAATCGATAAAAAGGTGAAACGTTTGGATTTGTTTCGTAACGTGTGTAAACGTTTGGCTTAAATTACTAAAAACATGAAATGCTTGGATTTGTTTGGTAACGTTTGTAAACGTTTGGCTTAAATCGCAAAAAAAGTGAAATGTTTGGATTTGTTTCGTAAAGTTTTAAACGTTAGGTTTTGTTTCGTAACGTTTGTAAACGTTTGGCTTAAATTGCTAAAAAGGTAAAACTCTTGGATTTGTTTCGTAACGTTTGCAAACGTTTGGCTTAAATTGCTAAAAAGGTGAAACGTTTGGATTTGTTTCGTAACGTTTGTAAACGTTTGGCTTAAATTGCTAAAACGGTGAAACGTTTGGATTTGTTTTATGACGTTTTAAACGTTTTGTTTTGTTTTGTAACGTTTGTAAACAATCGTCTTAAATAGCTAAAAAGGTGAAACGTTTGGATTTCTTTCGTAAAGTTTGTAAACGTTTGGCTTAAATCGCTAAAAAGGTGAAACATTTGGTTTTGTTTCGTAACGTTTGTAAACGTTTGGTTTTGTTTTGTAATGTTTGTAAACGTTAGGCTTAAATTGCTTAAAATGCGAAATGTTGGATTTGTTTCGTAACGTTTTTAAACATTTGACTTAAATCGCTAAAATAGGGAATCGTTTGGATTTGTTGCGTAACATTTTTATACGTTTGGCTTAAATCGCTAAAAAGGTGAAACAATTGGTTTTGTTTCATAATGTTTGTAAACGTTTGGCTTAAATCGCTAAAAAGGTGAAACATTTGGGTTTGGATTTGTTTCGTAACCTTTGTAAACGTTTGGCTTAAATTGCAGAATAGGTGAAACATTCAGATTTGTTTCATAACGTTTGTAAGCGTTTGGCTTATATTGCTAAAACGGGGAAACATTTGGATTTGTTTCGTACGTTTGGAAACGTTTGTCTTAAATTGCTAAAAATGTGAAATGTTTGGATTTGTTTTGTAACGTTTTTAACGTTTGGCTTAAATAGCTAAAAGGGTGAAACATTTGGATTTGTTTCGTAAGGTTTGTAAACGTTTGGTTTTGTTTCTAAACGTTTGTAAACATTTGGCTTAAATCGCTAAAAATATGAAATTTTTGGTTTTGTTCCGTAACATTTGTAAACGTTTGGCTTAAATCGCTAAAAATATGAAACGTTTGGATTTGTTTCGTAACGTTTATAAACGTTTGGCATAAATTGCTAAAACTATAAACGTTTGGTTTTATTTCATAACGTTTTTAAACGTTTGGCTTAAATCGCTAAAAATGTAAAACGTTTGGATTTGTTTCATAACGTTTGTAAATATTTAGCTTAAATCGCTAAAATGGTGAAACGATTGGATTTTTTTCGTAGCGTTTGTAAACTTTTGGCTTAAGTCTCTAAAATTTGAAACGTTTGGTTTTGTTCTGTACTGTTTGGCTTAAATTTCTAAAAAAGGTGAAACGTTTGGATTTGTTTCGTAACGTTTGTAAACGTTTGGCTTCAATCGCAAAAAATGTGAAACGTTTGGATTTGTTTCGTAACGTTTGTAAATGTTTGGCTTAAATCGCTAAAATGGGAAACGTTTGGATTTGTTGCGTAACGTTTGTAAACGTTTGGCTTAAATCGCTAAAAAATTGAAATGTTAGGTTTTGTTCCGTAACGTTTGTAGACGTTTAGCTTAAATTGATAAAAAGGTGAAATGTTTGGTTTTGTTTTGTAACCTTTGTAAAAGTTTGTCTTAAATCGCTAAAAAGGTGAAATGTTTGGATTTGTTTCGAAACGTTTATAATGTTTGGCTTAAATCGCTAAAATGGTAAAACGTTTGGATTTGTTTCGTAACGTTTGGTTAAATCGCTAAAAAGGTGAAAAGTTTGGATTTGTATCGTAACGTTTGGCTTAAATCGCTAACAATGTGAAACGTTTGTTTTTGTTCCGTAACGCTTGTAAACGTTTGAATTTGTTTCATAACATTTGATTCGTAATGTTTTATACGTTTTGTTTTGTTTCGTAATATTTGTAAACGTTTGATTTAAATTTCTAAAAAGGTGAAACATTTGGATTTGTTTTGTAACGTTTGTAAACGTTTGGCTTAAATCGCTAAAAAGATGAAACGTTTAGATTTGTTTCGTAATTTTGTTTCTTAACGTCTGTAAACATTTGGCTTAAATTACTAAAACGGTGAAACATTTGGATTTATTTCGTAACGTTTACAAACAAAACCAAACGTTTAAAAAGTTACGAAACAAATCCAAACGTTTCCAATTTTTAGCGGTATAAGCCAAACGTTTACAAACATTACGTAACAAATCCAAGCGTTTCACCTTTTTAGCGATTTAAGCCAAACTTTTACAAACATTTCGAAACAAATTCAAACGTTTCCCCTTTTTACCCATTTAAGCCAAACGTTTACAAACATAACGAAATAAATCCAAACGTTTCCCCATTTTAGCGATTTCAGCCAAACGTTTACAATAGTTAGGAAACAAAACCGAACGTTTAAAACTTTACGAAACAAATCCAAATGTTTCACTTTTTTAGCGATTTAAGTCAAACGTTTACAAACGTTTCGAAAAAAAATCAAATGTTTCACCTTTTTAGCAATTTAAACCAAACGTTTACAAACGTTACAAAACAAATCCAAACGTTTCCCCATTTTAGCAATTTAAGCCAAACGTTTACAAACGTTACGAAACAAATCCAAACATTTCACCTTTTTAGCGATTTAAGCCAAACGTTTACAAACGTTACGAAAAAAATCCTAAAGTTTCACCTTTTTAGCGATTTAAGACAAACGATTACAAAGGTTACGAAACAAAACCAAATGTTTCACCTTTTTACTGATTTAAGCCAAACGTTTACAAATGTTACGAGCAATAACAAATGTTTCACATTTTTAGCGATTTAAGTCGAACGTTTACAAACGTTTCACAACAAAACCAAACGTTTAGCCTTTTTAGCAATTTCAGCCGAAAGTTTGCAAATGATATGAAACAAAACCAAACGTTTCACATTTTTAGCGATTTAAGCCAAACGTTTACAAACATTACAAAACAAATTCAAACGTTTTACCTTTTTAGAGATTTAAGCCAAACATATACAAACGTTACGAAACAAAACGAAATGTTTCAGATTTTTAGCGATTTAAGCCAAACGTTACAAAACAAATCCAAATGTTTCACCTTTTTATCGATTTAAGAAAAACGTTTACGAACGTTACGAAACAAAACCAAACTCTTCACCTTTTTAGCGATTAAAGCCAAACGTTTATAAACGTTACGAAACAAATCGAAAGGTTTCACCTTTTTAGCGATTTAATCCAAACGTTTAAAACGTTACGAAACAAATCCAAATGTTTTACCTTTTGAGCGATTTAAGCCAAACATTAACAAATGTTACGAAATAAATCCAAGCGTTTCCCATTTTTAGAGATTGAAGCCAAACGTTTACAAACGTTACGAAACAAATCCAAACAATTAAAATGTTATGAAACAAATCCAAACGTCTCACATTTTTAGCAATTTAAGCTAAACGTTTACAAATGTTACGAAACAAATCCAAGCGTTTCACCTTTTTAGCGATTAAGCCAAACGTTTACAAACGTTACGAAACAAGTACAAGCCAAACGTTTACAAACTTTACGAAACAAATCTAAACGTTTCACATTTTTAGCGATTTAAGTAGAATGTTTACAAAATTTGCGAAACAAAACCAAGCGTTTCACCTTTTCAGCAATTTAAGCCAAACATTTACAAACGTTACAAAACAAATCCAAACGTTTCACCTTTTTAGCAATTTAAAGCAAACGTTTACAAACGTTACGAAACAAATCCAAATGTTTCACATTTTTATCAATTTAAGCCAAACCTTTACAAAAGTTACGAAACAAATTCAAGCGTTTCACCTTTTGTTCGATTGAAGCCAAAATTTTACAAACATTACGAAACAAATCCAAGCGTTTCACCTTTTTAGCGATTTCAGCCAAACGTTTACAAACGTTACAAACAAATCCAAGTTTTTCACCTTTTTAGCAATTTAAGCCAAACGCTTGCAAACATTACGAAACAAAACCAAACGTTACACATTTTTAGCAATTTAAGCCAAGCGTTTACAATCGTTACCATATAAATCCAAACGTTTCACCTTTTTAGCAATTTAAGCCAAACGTTTAAAAATGTTACGAAACAAATCCAAACGTTTCCCCTTTTTAGCGATTTAAGCAAAACGTTTACAAACGTTACAAAACAAATCCAAACGTTTAAAACGTTACGAAACAAATCTAAACGTTTCACCTTTTTAGCGTTTTAAGCCAAACGTTTACAAACGTTACAAAAAAAATCCAAACGTTTCACCTTTTTAGCGATTTAAGCCAAACGTTTACAAACGTTACGAAACAAATCCAAGTGTTTCCCGTTTTTAGCAATTTAAGCCAAACGCTTAAAAACATTACGAAACAAAACCAAACGGTTCACATTTTTAACGATTTAAGCCAAACGTTTACAAACGTTATGATATAAATCCAAACGTTTCACCTTTATAGCAATTTAAACCGAACATTTACAAACTTTAACAAATCCAAACATTTCACTGTTTTAGCGATTTAAGACAAACATTTACAAATGTTACAAAACAAATTCAAACGTTTAAAATATTACGATATAAATCCAAACGTTTCACCTTTTTTGCGATTTAAGGCAAACGTTTACAAACATACGAAACAAATCCAAACGTTTCACCTTTTTAGAGATTTAAGACAAACGTTTACAAATGTTACAAAACAAATCCAAACGTTTTACCTTTTTAGCGATTGAAGCCAAACGTTTACAAAGGTATTGAAACAAAAAAAAACGTTTCACCTTTTTAGTGACTTAAGTCAAACGTTTACAAACGTTACGGAACAAAAACAAACATTTCACCTTTTTAGCGATTTAAGCCAAACGTTTAAAACATTTTGAAACAAATCCAAACGTTTCACCTTTTTAGCAATTTATGCAAAAAATTTAAAAACGTTACGAAACAAATCCAAATGTTTCCCCATATTAGCGATTTAAGACAAACGTTTACAAACGTTACAAAACAAATCCAAATGTTTCACCTTTTTAGCGATTTAAGCCAAACATTTAGAAACGTAACGAAACAAATCCTAACGTTTCCCCATTTTAGCGATTTAAACTTTACGAAACAAATCCAAATGTTTCACCTATTTTACGATTGAAGCCAAACGTTTACAAACATTACGAAACAAATCCAAATGTTTAATCTTTTTAGCGATTTAAGCCAAACATTATGAAACAAATCCAAGCGTTTCACCATTTTAACAATATAAGCCAAATGTTTACAAATGTTACGAAATAAATCCAAACGTTTCACCTTTTTAGCGATTTGAGTCAAACGTTTACAAACGATACGAAACAAATCCTAATGTTTCTCCATTTTGGTGATTTAAGCCAAACGTTTAAAACCTTACGAAACAAATCCAAACGTTTCAAATTTTTAGCGATTTAAGCCAAACGTTGACAAACGTTACGAAACAAATCCAAACATTTTACTTTTTAGCGATTGAAGCCAAACATTTACAAGTGTTACGGAACAAATCCAAACGTTTCACCTTTTTAGCAATATAAGCCAAACGTTTACAAACGTTATGAATCAGATCCAAACGTTTCACCTTTTTAGTGATTCAAACCAAACGTTTACAAACGTTATGAAACTAAACCAAACGTTTAAAACGTTACGAAACGAATCCAAACGTTTAACATTTTTAGCGATTTAAGCCAAATGTTTACAAACATTACGAAACAAAACCAATTGTTTACAGACGTTAAGAAAAAAATCCAAACGTTTCACCTTTTTAGCAATTTAAGCCAAACGTATACAAACGTTACTAAACAAATCCAAGCGTTTCACCTTATTAGCAATTTAAGCAAAACGCTTACAAACGTTACGAAACAAAACCAAACGTTTCCCATTTTTAACGATTTGAGCCAAACGTTTACAAACGTTATGATATAAAACCAAACGTTAACCTTTTTAGCAATTTAAGAAAAACTTTTACAAACGTTACGAAACAAATCCAAACGTTTCACCTTTTTAGCAATATAAGTCAAACGTTTACAAACGTTACGAATAAAATCCAAACATTTCACCTTTTTAGCGATTTAAGCCAAACGTTTACAAACGTTACGAAACAAAACCAAACGCTTAAAACTTTACGAAACAAATCCAAACGTTTCACATTTTTAGCGATTTAAGCCAAACGTTTACAAACATTACGAAACAAAACCAATCGTTTACAATCGTTACGAAACAAATCCAAACGTTTCACTTTTTTAGCGATTTAAGCCAAACGTATACAAACGTTACGAAACAAATCCAAGCATTTCCCCTTTTTAGCAATTTAAGCCAAACGCTTACAAACGTTACGAAACAAAACCAAACGTTTCCCATTTTTAGCAATTTTAGCCAAACGTTTACAAACGTTATGATATAAATCCAAACGTTTCACCTTTTTAGCAATTTAAGTCAAACATTTATAAACGTTACGAAACAAATCCTAATGTTTCACTTTTTTGGCGATTTAAGCCAAACGTTTACAAACGTTACGAAACAAAAACAAACGTTTCAAATTTTTAAGGCAAACGTTTACAAAGGTTATGAAACAAGACCAAATGTTTCACCTTTTTAGCGATTTAAGCCAAACGTTTACAAATGTTACGAACAAAAACAAATGTTTCACAGTTTTAGCGATTTAAGCCGAACGTTTACAAACATTTCGGAACAAAACCGAACCTTTCACCTATTTAGCAATTTCAGCAGAACGTTTACAAATGATACGAAACAAAACAAAATGTTTCACATTTTTAGCGATTTAAGCGAAACGTTTACAAACATTACAAAACAAATCCAAACGTTTCACCTTTTTAGCGATTTAAGCCAAACATACACAAACGTAACAAAACAAAACGAAACGTTTCACATTTTTTGCGATCTAAGCAAAACGTTAGAAAACAAATCCAAATATTTCACCTTTTTAGCGATTTAAGCCAAACGTTTAGAAAGGTTACGAAATAAATCCAAACGTGTCACCGTTTTAGCAATTTAACCCAAACGTTACTAAACAAATCGAAAGGTTTAACCTTTTTAGCAATTTCATCCAAACGTTTAAAATGTTACGAAACAAATCCAAATGTTTCAACTTTTTAGCGATTTAAGCAAACGTTTACAAATGTTACGAAACAAATCCAAGCGTTTCCCCTTTTTAGTGGTTGAAGCCAAACGTTTACAAACGTTACGAAACAAATCCAAACGTTTCGAAATAAATCCAAACATTTAAAACGTTACGAAACAAATCCAAATGTCTCACATTTTTAGCAATTTAAGCCAAACATTTCGAAACTTTACGAAACAAATCCAAGCGTTTCACCTTTTTTGCGATTAAGCCAAACGTACAAACGTTACGAAACAAACACAAGCCAAACGTTTACAAACTTTACGAAAAAATCCAAACGTTTCATATTTTTAGCGATTTAAGCCGAACGTTTACAAACTTTATGAAACAAAACCAAACGTTTCACCTTTTCAGCGATTTAAGGCGAACATTTACAAACATTACGAAGAAAATCAAAATGTTTCACCTTTTTAGCAATTTAAGCCAAACCTTTACAAACGTTACGAAACAAATCCAAACGCTTCACATTTTTAGGGATTGAAGCCAAACATTTACAAAGATTACGAAACAAATCCAAACGTCTCACAATTTTAGCGATTTCAGCCAAACGTTTACAAATGTTAAAAACAAATCCAAGCGTTTCACCTTTTTAGCAATTTAAGCCAAACACTTGCAAACGTTACGAAACAAAACCAAACGTTTCACATTTTTAGCAATTTAAACCAAACATTTACAAACGTTTCCATATAAATCCAAACAAAACCAAACGTTTCACTTATTAGCAATTTAAGCCAAACGTTTACAAATGTTACGAAACAAATCCAAAGGTTTTCGCCTTTTTAACGATTTAAGCCAAACGTTTACAAACGTTACAAAACAAATCTAAACGTTTAAAACGTTACGAAACAAATCCAAACGTTTCACCTTTTTAACGTTTTAAGCAAAACCTTTACAAACGTTACAAAACAAATCCAAACGTTTCAACTATTTAGCGATTTAAGCAAAACGTTTACAAACGTTACGAAACAAATCCAACTGTTTCACCTTTTTAGCAATTTAAGCCAAACGCTTGCAAACGTTACCAAACAAAACCAAACGTTTCACATTTTTGACGATTTAAGCCAAACGTTTACAAACGTTATGATATAAATCCAAACGTTTTACCTTTTTAGCAATTTAAGCCAAACATTTACAAACGTTACGAAACAAATCCAAACGTTTCAATTATTAGCGATTGAAGCCAAACGTTTATTAATGTTACGAATCAAATCCAAGCGTTTCACCTTTTTAGCGATTTAAGCCAAACGTTTACAAACGTTACGAAATAAAACCAAACGTTTAAAACGTTACGAAACAAATCCAAACGTTTCACATTTTTAGCGATTTAAGCTAAACGTTTACAAACATTACGAAACAAAACCAATGGTTTACAAACGTTACGAAACAAATCCAAGCGTTTCACCTTTATAGCTATTTAAGCCAAACTTATACAAACGTTACGAAACAAATCTAAGCGTTTCACCTTTTTAGCAATTTAAGCCAAACGCTTACGAACATTACAAAACAAAACCAAACGTTTGACATTTTTAATGATTTAAGCCAAACGTTTACAAACGTTATGATATAAATCCAAATGTTTCAACTTTTTAGCAATTTAAGCCAAACATTTACAAACGCTACGAAACAAATCCAAACGTTTCACCGTTTTAGTGATTTAAGACAAACATTTAGAAACGTTACAAAACAAATCCAAATATTTAAAACGTTACAAAATAAATTCAAACGTTTCACCTTTTTAGCGATTTAATCCAAACGTTTACAAACGTTACGAAACAAATCTAAACGTTTCACCTT
The DNA here is from genome assembly GCF_937616625.2 of Mercurialis annua. NCBI lineage: Eukaryota > Viridiplantae > Streptophyta > Magnoliopsida > Malpighiales > Euphorbiaceae > Mercurialis > Mercurialis annua. Next base: position 20,343,201 of record NC_065572.1, on the reverse strand, counting down.
TTTAGCGATTTAAGCAAAACATTTACAAACGTTGCGAAACAAATCCAAACGTTTCACTTTTTTAGCGATTTAAGCCAAACGTTTACAAAGGTTTTGAAACAAAAAAAAAAACATTTCACCTTTTTATTGATTTAAGTCAAACGTTTACAAACGTCATGAAGCAAATCCAAGAGTTTCACCTTTAGCAATTTAAGCCAAACGTTTATAAACGTTACGAAACAAATCTAGACGTTTCCCCATTTTAGCGATTTAAGCCAAACGTTTACAAACGTTACGAAACAAATCCAAATGTTTCACCTTTTTAGCGATTTAAGCTAAACGTTTACAAACATTACGAAACAAATCCTAACGTTTCCCCATTTTAGCGATTTAAGCCAAACGTTTACAAACGTTACGAAACAAATCCAAATGTTTCACCTTTCTAGCGATTTAAGCCAAACGTTTACAAACATTACGAAACAAATCCTAATGTTTCCCCATTATAGCGATTTAAGCCAAACTTATACAAACGTTACGAAACAAATCCAAGCGTTTCACCTTTTTAGCAATTTAAGCCAAACGCTTACAAATATTTCAAAACAAAACCAAACGTTTCACATTTTTAACGATTTAAGCCAAACGTTTACAAACGTTATGATATAAATCCAAACGTTTCACCTTTTTAGCAATTTAAGCCAAACATTTACAAACGCTACGAAACAAATCCAAACGTTTCACCGTTTTAGTGATATAAGACAAACATTTAGAAACGTTACAAAACAAATCCAAACGTTTAAAACGTTACGAAATAAATTCAAACGTTTCACCTTTTTAGCGATTTAATCCAAACGTTTACAAACGTTACGAAACAAATCCAAACGTTTCACCTTTTTAGCGATTTAAGCCAAACATTTACAAATGTTGCGAAACAAATCCAAACGTTTCACCTTTTTAGCGATTTAAACCAAACGTTTACAAAGGTTATGAAACAAAAAAAAATATTTCACCTTTTTATTGATTTAAGTCAAACGTTTACAAACGTCATGAAACAAATCCAAGAGTTTCACCTTTAGCAGTTTAAGCCAAACGTTTATAAACTTTACGAATCAAATCCAAACGTTTCCCCATTTTAGCGATTTAAGCCAAACGTTGACAAATGTTACGAAACAAATCCACATGTTTTACCTTTTTAGCGATTTAAGCTAAACGTTTACAAACATTACGAAACAAATCCTAACGTTTCCCCATTTTAGCGATTTAAGCCAAACGTTTACAAACGTTACGAAACAAATCCAAATGTGTCACCTTTTTAGCGATTTAAGCCAAATGTTTACAAACATTACGAAACAAATCCTAATGTTTCTCCATTATAGCGATTTAAGCCAAACTTTTACAAACGTTACGAAACAAATCCAAATGTTTCACCTTTTTTGTGAGCCAAACGTTTACAAACATTACGAAACAAATCCAAACATTTCACCTTTTTAGCGATGTAAGCCAAACATTTACAAACGTTACGAAACTGATAACTTGTAATAAGGCGGTGGCCTTCTGATCCGGTGACGGCTTCAAAGCTATACCTGAAAGGCGCAGCACAACCGTAAGAAGGATGCCGGAAGGGGATTCCGGCAAACAACTCCGACGGTCTAGTCAATAGGTGTTTTAGTGAGAGAAAGAATAAGAAGTGAAAGTGAGTTAAGAGTTGAGAGAAAAGAGAATTAACCTTTTTTACCTACTTTTTCTTATCCTTTTATACTATGCCTTTTTTCCTCTTTGTCTGGGCCGATAGACCTGATTTCATTCTCTTTGTCTGTGCAGATATTGTCTGGAATGTCAGGGTACGTTCTGACAAGTTTGTCGTTGTATTTGGTGGAAGGTATGCTCGGTGTGACCGAGATGGTATTTTCGTATCTTTTGCTTGGTGTGGCCGAGATGGTATTTCCGTATCTGTTACTTGGTGTGGCCGAGATGGTATTTCCGTATCTGTTACTTGGTGTGACCGGGATGGCATTCGGGATGATGTTACTTCTTACGTATGCTGTTCTTTGTGCGTTCTGTTCGGTTTGTCCGAGATGGTGATACGATGTATCCTGCTCGGTTGAGTCGAGATGGTAGTGTTTTGTGCCTTGGTCGGAAGACCGGGTGGTTTTATGGTTTGTCTTGCTCGGTTTATGTTCTATTTAGAGATTGTTCATCTAGGTTGTTATCATTTACAAACGATACAAAATTTAAAATGTTTCACCTGTTTTGCGATTTAAGCCAAACGTTTACAAACGTTACGAAACAAAACCAAGCGTTTCACCTTTTTGGCAATTTAAGCCAAACGTTTACAAACTTTACTGTAATAACCCAAGAAATTTAAGGATTTAAAATATAGCCACGTGTCTAATATTTTATTAGACGGGAGTAGGTAAATTAAATTTAAAGATAAATTTAATTTACAAGTGTCCCTAAATTTATATTATGGCTATTGGATTGCAAATTTAAATTTTTAGAATTTAAATTTGATTAACAATATAGTTAACGGAGACAATATGGATTTATAAATAGGGTGCAGAATAATTCATAAGTCCCTAGAGAATATTTTTGGTGAAAATATTCGCGAAATATTTTAAAAAGGTTATCATGAAAATTTGATAAAATTTGGAAGCAGAAATTTTATCAAGCGCAGTCAATGCAGACTTAATAAATCGAAAATTATTTATTAAGAATAGAATATAAGTCGGATGGGAATAAAAATTATATTTTTATTCTTATTATATTTTATTAGATTTTTGGTAAAATGTTCACGAAATTTGAAAATCGTTTCCGTTTAGGCTACGGACGACTAGTTTAGAAGTTGGTTTAAAGTGCATAATTGAGCTAGTACTAAAGCGTAATTTAGCCAATCATATATATATACTCATTTGTTGCAATTAGAAGGCCAGTCCTTCATTCTTTCTTCTGAAAGAAAGAAATAGAGCTGCTTAGCTCTCTGCAGTGCGACAGAAATTAGGGTTTCGGCCGTTCGATCCGTTCTTCGATTCTAACTCAATTTCTTCAACGATTACTCACGTAATCGAGGTATTATATCCGTATTAAACATTTATTTCTAATATAAACTTGTTTATAAACGGTTACCGTATCGAATTATCGTTTTAAACGTCCGTATTGATTTTGAATTGTGTATATGTGATTGTGGACGTTAGACTAGCGTTTTTGAATGTTTTAAGCAGGACGGGAGGTCTCGGGACTGAAATTCAGGGGCTGTGCGATTGCACAGCCCGCTGTGCGCGAGCACAACGAGCTGTGCGGCCGCACAGCATCAGCTGCGGACGCAAAGCTTTGAAATGATGTGCGACAGCATAGCCCAGCTGTGCGACCGCACAGCTGTAACTGTGCGACCGCACAGTGCTTCTGTGCGGGCGCACAGCTGCCCGATGACAGTCGGGGGTTTGATTTTTCTTCGGTTTTCGGGGGACTTTCCGGGGGCGATTCCGACGTGCTTTCGCCTAATAACCCGAGGTGTTTTCCGACAGTCGGGGGTTCGATTTTAAGTAATTATATGTTGACCTAGATCTGGGTTTAAGGACCTAGAAGTTTTATAGGAAACATATATTGATGTATTTTATCCTGTTTGCTTTGTGTGTTTTGTCCGACCAGCTAGCGAGCAGTCTGACCACAACCACAGGATTAAGTTCCATACCTAACGGTGTTTGTGAGTTCATTTGTTTACTTTTGAATATTAGTATTCAATTGTTTTTAAATCCATAAATCGCACTAAGTATGAAACTTAGCCAAGGAAGATCCACTGAAACAAGCTATCTATTGGGCAACAATAGGACTGTGTGATCACCGGTGTTAATGAACTAGATGAGAGGTAAATATTATAAGCATACATGTTGAGATTAGGTTTTAAGCCAGATGCTTGTTAAGCGGCTTAAACCTATCGGGTAGTCCTGAGGTGGCAGTGATTTAAGTTCGGGCCCAGCAACCCTATACAGAGTCAAGATGGCTGTGATACATATGTATACAGCTCATCCTGTATTAAACAAGAGTTGTTCATATGCATTATATATGATAGCATTATAACGTAATCAGGATTAAGGTTTCATTTGGATCGAGGACTGGTAATATTTTTATATACCGATATTTCGTCTATACGCTATTCGGTATTTAACTGTAAACCTATCTACTCACTCAGAAATATTTATATTTCTGACCCCGTTGTTGTTTATCATTTTTCAGGTACCTAGCTACCGGGTCTGGTCAACCTTCCACCCTTTTTCCATCAGGGAAGCTTATTTTGTTATTATGTAAATAACACTTTAAACTCTTAGATGATGCAATAGTGTATATAGGTTTGATATGCCTGTGGCCACGTCATGGTTCCTCCGTCAATATACTCTGATAGGAATCTGACTTTGTCTAGTTCTAATAAGTGGATACTTAATAGGCATATGGTGTTTTATGGTGTCCCTTACGGGTGGGCCAAGCTTCGTGTCTTTGGTCTGCAAAGACATTGTGTGAAGTTTAACTGGCCTTACGTTTGTGTGCATGCTGTGCATGTTTTTAAATATGTTTGATATAACGCTTTGAAAAGGAAAGTGTTCGATATATTTCATTAAACATATTGTTCGGGTGCCCGGTTTGAAATAGGGCTGCCTGCGAGGCAAGGCACGTGAGCCAAGTCCCTGTACCACTGCACCGGTTTTCAGAAATGCGCGTGGGTCAGAATCACTAGGGTTATTCAACCAGCATTTCTGAAAACGCGATTTTGCTTATATGAATATTTTCAGAATGTGTCTTCCACGTTAAACGGAAAAACAATTATTTTAACGGTGTTTTCTGAAAACGGGTCGTACGCGAGGTATGATCTAGATTTATATTTAGGTGGCGAAACATTTATAGAGGTTTCAGGCTTTCTACGGGTTTCGGAACAACCATTCCCATTCCCTAGCGCCGGTCTCGGCTCGAGTTTCGAGGGGGAAATTGGGTTGTGACAATGTTGGTATCAGAGCAATGTTTTAAGACTTGAATGTCTGAAGTATTGTTGCTGATATATGTTAAGTGGAGGTACTAGAAGTCATAAGAATTCCTAGTAAACTATTGAAGCAACATAGGATTCGAGTCATGTCTTGATCAGTTGTCAGTTATTGGATACAATCAGCTATAGATAACAACAATACATGTGTGTAGTATGTATTGATGTTTTGATCAGGAACACATGAGTTGTTCTTGTGTACGAGACACGTTACAACTGATTTAACATGTGAGATGTTCCTAAGTTGGAAACACGTTACAATCATGAAGCAGAATGGTCAGAACAGATGACCAGTATTCGAGGAGAATGGTTCTGTTAGAATACAGGACAAAGCAAAGATTTCCTCTGAATTTTTGTTCGAGAAAATAGTTAGATTTTCTCTGAATTATGTTTGATTGTTATATGTTTTGCTTATATGAGTTTAATAGTTGATACCTGTTATATGAAAATGTGATTTTTCTATAACTATTACATACGTTACTTACGCTGAAAATTTCATGTGTTTCAGTATGTCTGGGCCTAGTAGAGCTCATGCGCATGTGGGGTCTGATCCACATAATGTACCAGGTTTGCCCGTTATACCTGATACATCTGTTCCCATAGAGCCTGTTGACTCAACATCAGCATGCGACATTGACATATGGGAGGATGCTATTGGAGTAGAGGAATTAGAGAGAATGTTGAATGAAGACATAAACAGTACTGGAAATAGCCATAGCTCTGTGTCTGAATCGACTGCTACATCGGCTTATCTGGGATTTAAGGTAAAGGAGTTCTTAGCTGAGGTGGACCATCTAAGGAGGGTTTAACAGCAAATAAGACACTCGCTGAATCAGTCGTGGGAATACGTGAGCGAGTGGGAGGTGCAAGAGAACCAAAGTTTGGATAGGCTGAGGGATTATATGGATAAGTATACTAGGGAAGATTTGAATATGGAGGCATATACTGTTGAGTTTATGCGTTTATGTGAAGAAGTACCTGAGTTGGTTCATGATGGTGAGGAAGTTGCGAGTAGGTACGTCAAAGGTTTAGGACCTGAGTTCGAGGAACTCATGGCGGTAAAGTCTGATTCTGTAGCATATCTGGCTGGGCGTGCGAAGCAGATAGAAAGTAAGTTAAGGAGGAACGACATACCCCTCCAGCCGTACTATTACACCAAACCTGAAGAACCTACTACTACATTTCCTAGGGTAGGAAACTCTGGACCCGCGAGGCAATACAACCCCTATTTTGTTCCGCGAGGGGGAAAGGATAAGGGAAAACTGAAATTCCGCGGAGGGCGAGGTAAATGCCCGATGATTTGTGAGGCGTTTCCGTCTTCGCGATCATCGTCAGGTAATGTTTAGTTATGTGTTTAATGTTTAAGTTAGTATGTTTATGTATTTTCAATATCACGTTAGAATTGGAAAACATAAACTACAAATATAAAACGTATCCTTAAACAAAAAGAAATACACATATAAGTAAACATTAAAAGGTAAATGATAAATGGGAATTGATAAGTTAGGGATGTTAGAAACGTGCATCCTTAAATAGAAATCAATAACTATTTATAATCAACTAAATGATGTAACGAAATAAAAATACTAATGTGAGAATAAATTATTAGGATTAAGAAACTTGAAATATTACGGAGACGTAGTTTGAAAGAAGCTTACAGAGTGAGTATTACAGTTTCGTTTTAAAAGAATGTATTATTGTGCTCAGATGCATCATGAATGCACATTGCAACAATCACTATAGAAAAAAGGAATACTTGCATTCCATATACTTATGCAAAAATGATTTTTGTTAGGACATGCATCATGTATATTAGTATATCAAAGAGAAAGTAGATTGTATAGCAACTCTTTGGGGATGAGAGATGTCATCACCCTGAGCCACAATTGTACAAAAGTTTTAAAATGTGAATTATTAGATTCACAGTTTTGAAGAGATGAATTTAAAGAAAATCCAGCTGGTACACACATATACTTGTATATGTGGGTGGAATATGTGTATATGCACATATGTTTGAAATGATTGGTTTGAGAAACCATTTGTTTATAAAACAAAATTTTGTGAAATAAATTGTTGAGAAATAATTTGTTTACAAAACAAACTGTATTTGTTTTAAAATGTAAGCATATTTTAACGAAAACTCTGTAATAAAGTCAAGGTAGGATACAAGATAGCGAAGATAAGATGTTGTGATTTTTATTGTTTATAATAAACAATAAAGATCTGGATTCTAATGTTTCATTCCGAAACATCGGAAATTAATAAAGATTGAGAAGAGTAGGAAGTGGGAATTTACATTCTTACTCTAAGATAGACTGAGAGGTAAGTCTAGTTTTGTTTTTTAAATGTAAAATGTTTTGAAAATGGAGCTACAATTGATAGTCAGATAATTAAACATGATAGTAACAGCTATAGTACAGTTATGAAAACTGTTAGCTGTGAACAAGGATGCTATGTATGTGGTGTAAGTTAGAAAGGTGTTTCATGGGAGATAGTTAGACTATAACCATACCCATACCTATTCAACCACATCCCGACAAAAGAGAAGATCAGTTACCCAATCTGTAACAGGAAGTTACTATAGATTGATGATGAAATAAAGGAAATTCTATACAAGGTCTAAAAAATTAAGGAAACTAAAAGATGAGTGGTTAGTTTATGAAACAATAATCATAAAACATACTAAAAATCATCTCAGTAATAAGACGAGCCATAAACAAACAGCTAAGGTTGAAAAGAAAATAAAAGAAAGAAAACTAAAATAAATAAAGATGTGCGACAAAGGTGGTATAGTAAAAGTGGAGTTATCTAAAGCTAGCGAAGGTAACCTAGTTTTATGATAACCCTGGAGTAAGTTAAATGGTATTAACTTATACCTGCCTGCTTGGATCGCTTAGCAAGAAAGATACTAGAGATTAGTCCTTGGGTTGCGTTGAAAGACGCTAAGCTAAGGAGTAAATGGTATTCTATACAAGTTATAGGATCAAGAGAAGTATATAAAGTGCATAATCTATTGCTGAACGGAAGTTCAAACAGATGATAAGAACATTAGCGAGGAAGAGAGAGATATGATTGAGAATGTCGGTCAAGATAGCGCTATGCTTTAAAAAGCATAAATTGAGATTAAGTATAAGTGAAATTTTGATTATAAGTGAAAAGTAAGTATATATAAATTCGAGGACGAAAAATTTAAGGATTTAAAATATAGCCACGTGTCTAATATTTTATTAGACGGGAGTAGGTAAATTAAATTTAAAGATAAATTTAATTTACAAGTGTCCCTAAATTTATATTATGGCTATTGGATTGCAAATTTAAGTTTTTAGAATCTAAATTTGATTAACTATATAGTTAACGGAGACAATATGGATTTATGAATAGGGTGCAGAATAATTCATAAGTCCCTAGAGAATATTTTTGGTGATAATATTCGCGAAATATTTTAAAAAGGTTATCGTGAAAATTTGATAAAATTTGGAAGCAGAAATTTTATCAAGCGCAGTCAATGCGGACTTAATAAATCGAAAATGTATTTATTAAGAACAAAATATAAGTCGGATGGGAATAAAAATTATATTTTTATTCTTGTTATATTTTATTAGATGTTTGGTAAAATTTTCACGAAATTTGAAAATCGTTTCCGTTTAGACTACAGACGACTAGTTTAGAAGTTGGTTTAAAGTGCATAATTGAGCTATTACTAAAGCGTAATTGAGCCAATCATATATATATATATATACTCATTTGTTGCAATTAGAAGGCCAAGCCTTCATTCTTTCTTCTGAAAGAAAGAAATAGAGCTGCTTAGCTCTCTGCAGTGCGACGGAAATTAGGGTTTCGGCCGTTCGATCCGTTCTTCGATTCTAACTCAATTTCTTCAACGATTACTCACGTAATCGAGGTATTATATCCGTATTAAACGTTTATTTCAATTTATTTCGAATATAAACTCGTTTATAAACGGTTACCGTATAGAATTATCATTTTAAACGTCCGTATTAATTTTGAATTGTGTATACGTGATTGTGGACGTTAGAATAGCGTTTTTGAACGTTTTAAGCAGGACGGGAGGTCTCGGAATTGAAATTTCGGGGCTGTGCGATTGCACAGCCCGCTGTGCGCGAGCACAATATAGTGTGCGGACGCACACTATGTTGTGCTGGCGCACAGCCCAGCTGTGCGACCGCATAGCTGCAACTGTGCGACCGCACAGTGCTTCTGTGCGGGCGCACAGCTGCCTGACGACAGTCGGGGGTTCGATTTTTCTTCGGTTTTCGGGGGACTTTCTGGGGGCGATTCTGACGTGCTTTCGCCTAATAACCCGAGGTGTTTTCCGACCGAACCTAAAACCTTTTTAATAAATGTTTTTAAACCAAAGTTAGATATTTTAAAATGATAACTTGTGATAGAAGAAAGTGAAAAGGTTTTATATACTACACCTAAAGACTTTTAAAAGGAGATTTTAAAAGTAAAGTTAAACGTTTATAATGGACTTTGAAAGAGTTAATGTCAACGTTTAAATGGTTTTAAAGATTTAGCAATCGGTTTTGCTAAATACTTAGTATATGACCGAGAATTGTTTTGACAATTAGGTCTATACTATAAATAGTTTTCTTTAGGTATTGCGATACCTAAAATAACTTCTAGAGAGAAGTTAGAACGTTTTCTCGAAATGAGAATTTATAATATGATTTTAGAAAACAGACCATAAATGCTATATGTTTAAGTGATTATATGTTGACCTAGATATGGGTTTAAGGACCTAGAAGTTTTATAGGAAACGTATATTGATGTATTTTATCCTGTTTGCTTTGTGTGTTTAGTCCGACCAGCTAGCGAGCAGTCTGACCACAACCACAGGATTAAGTTCCAGACCTAACGGTGTTTGTGAGTTCATTTGTTTACTTTTGAATATTAGTATTCAATTGTTTTTAAATCCATAAATCGCACTAAGTATGAAACTTAGCCAAGGAAGATCCACTGAAACGAGCTATCTATTTGGCAACAATAGGACTGTGTGATCAGCGGTGTTAATGAACTAGATGAGAGGTAAATATTATAAGCATACATGTTGAGATTAGGTTTTATGCCAAATGCTTGTAAAACAGCTTAAACCTATCGGGTAGTCCTGAGGTGGCAGTGATTTCAGTTCCGGCCCAGCAACCCTATACAGAGTCAAGATGGCTGTGATACATATGTATACAGCTCATCCTGTATTAAACAAGAATTGTGCATATGCATTATATATATTATAGCATTATAACGTAATCAGGATTAAGGTTTCATTTGGATCGAGGACTGGTAATATTTTTATATACAGATATTTCGTCTATACGCGATTTGGTATTTAACTGTAAACCTATCTACTCACTCAGAAATATTTATATTTCTGACCCCGTTGTTGTTTACCATTTTTCAGGTACCTAGCTACCGGGTCTGGTCAAGCTTCCACCCTTTTTCCATCAGGGACGCTTATTCTGTTGTTATGTAAATAACACTTTAAACTCTTAGATGCTGCAATAGTGTATATAGGTTTGATATGCCTGTGGCCACGTCATGGTTCCTCTGTCTATATACTCCGATAGGAACCTGACTTTGTCTAGTTCTAATAAGTGGCTACTTAATAGGCATATGGTGTTTTATGGTGTCCCCTACGGGTGGGCCAAGCTTCGTGTCTTTGGACTGCAAAGACACTGTGTGTAGTTTAGCTGGCCTTACGTTTGTGTGCCTGCTGTGCATGTTTTTAAATATGTTTGATATAACGCTTTGAAAAGGAAAGTGTTCGATATATTTCATTAAACATATTGTTCGGGCGCGCGGTTTGGAACAGGGCTGCCTGCGAGGCAAGGCACGTGAGCCAAGTCCCTGTACCACTGCACCGGTTTTCAGAAATGCGCGTGGGTCAGAATAACTAGGGTTATTCAACCAGCATTTCTGAAAACGCGATTTCGCTTATATGAATATTTTCAGAATGTGTCTTCCACGTTAAACGGAAAAACAATTATTTTAACGGTGTTTTCTGAAAACGGGTCGTACGCGAGGTACGATCTAGATTTATATTTAGGTGGCAAAAAATTTATAGAGGTTTTAGGCTTGCTACGGGTTTCAGAACAACCATTCCCATTCCCTAGAGCCGGTCTCGGCTCAAGTTTCGAGTGGGAAATCGGGTCATGACAGTTACGAATCAAATCCAAGCATTTCCACCTTTTCAGCAATTAAAGCGAAACGTGTACAAACGGTACGAAACAAATCCAAGTGTTTTCCCTTTTTAGCAATTTCAGCCAAACGTTTACAAACGGTACGAAACAAATCTAAATGTTTCACCTTTTTAGCGATTTCAGCCAAACATTTAAAAATGGTACGAAATAAATCCAAACGTTTCCCCATTTTAGCGATTTAAGCCAAACGTTTATAAACGCTACGAAACAAATCTAAACGTTTCACCTTTTTAGCAATTTATGCCAAACGCTTACAAACGCTACGAAACAAATCCAAGCGTTTCTCCTTTTTAGCAATATAAGCCAAAGGTATACAAACGGGATAAAACAAATCAAAGCGTTTCACCTTTTTAGTAATTTTAGCCAAACGTTTACAAAGGCTACAAAACAAATCCAGACGTTTAACCCTTTTAGCAATTTATGCCAAACTTTTACAAACGATACAAAACAAATCCATGTGTTTCTCCTTTTTTTGCGATTTAAGCCAAACGTATACAAACGGGATGAAACAAATCAAAGCATTTCACCTTTTTTGCGATTTAAGCCAAACGTTTCTAAACGTTACAAAATAAATCCAAACGTGTCACCTTTTTAGCAATTTAAGCCAAACGTTTACAAAGGTTACGAAACGAATCTAAATGTGTCAGCTTTTTAGCAATTTAAGAAAATCATTTACGAACGTTACGAAACAAATCAAAACGTTTTACCTTTTTAGAGATTTAAGCCAAACGTTTACCAAGGTTAGGAAACAATAATAAAAGTTTTACCTTTTTAGTGATTTAAGCCAAATATTTACAAAGGTTATGAAACAAATCCAAACGTGTCACCTTTTTAGCAATTTAAGCCAAACGTTACTGATGGATAAAGGACCAGAACAAGGGACAAGACTCACTACAACGGCCCTGAATATGGACCTAGAGACCGATCTATTCAGGTCCCTGACCCAGTACGCAGCTATAATAGCTGAAGATATCAAGATAACACCGAAATCCCTTAAGATCAGGGATAGAGGCGAATCTCAAAGAGATAACTGAGACTAATAGAGAAACAATCCTATTAGGATACAAAGACTATGCAATATATATATAGACGAAGCCTAATCCAGGTAGCTCTCATATTCACTTCTCATCATTACTCTCACTGAGACCTCATCAGAGACTGACTTAGGCATCGGAGGGTGTTCGAGCCAACACCGGCTCGAATCCGTCTAGCCTGTTGATCTTGGCAGGTGGGAGCTCAGCGACAATAGTGACAAAGACGATCATCAAAACCATCATTTGGCGCCGTCTGTGGGAACGACATTCGTTTCTAATATAAGTTTTGATCTTGGTTTTTAAGACGGAATGGATAGAAGAGAAGAACCACCACCGCCGGGAGTGGTCGTGACAACAGCAGGCTTACCAGCAAGCGGTGGTCCGATCATCCCACTCCTGATACCCGAAGGAGGAATTAGAATTAACGTTCCGATCTCCAGTGAGAATGTACCAGCAACCACGGGAGTCGCGTACGACATCACACCACCACCCATGATGAGAAACGTTCAGGGCATACACCCACTGAGGAACACAACCTCGCCGTGGGGATATTATACTCCACAATACCAGCCACCTATGACCTACCAGCAACAGGCAGGAGGATGGTATCCAGGTTACTATCTGTGGAGTCGACCTAACCAACCAGGGTATCCACGACCCGTCCAGCCTATTCCCTTCCCGTCCCTAGACACAGAAGGAACAATGACGTCAACGGCGCAGATACCCCCATACGTACCACAGGGGGTGCCTATGCCACCCCTCTATCATGAGGCAGTAATGAAGAGCATCAATGACTTCCAGGACCACCTGATAGGACTGGCAAGAGATCAGGAAAAATTCGCAGAAAAGAAAAACCAGGGAGTTGACGTAGAGACCAGACGTAGAGAGGATCCCCCAGTCACTAAGGCAAAAAAAAAGAGGAAACGCACCGAGAAGAGGACAATCGGAGCCCGTACTACAAAAGGAGAAGGAGGGGCTAGACAAGGGACCAGGAGCAGTCCCGCTCTTTGGAGACAAGACAGCCCAGGAGAAGGTCGCAGAAGCAGCGGTGCGGAGCGGTCGAATTCATGTAATTGAAGACGACAAATCGAAAGGAACCAAGATGCCAGGGAAGCACAACAAGGACGCAGAAAGCCATTCATCAACAAGAGAATCTACTACCTCCAACTCAGTAGCAGAAAGGGGAGAGAAAGCCAACGAGGCTGCATCATCAACCCACTCAGTAGGAAAATCAACAAAAGCTTCATCATGACTGACAACAAAAAATGACCGCTGCCAACGTTTAGTGATCTTAGGGAGACCTTCAACTACCCTCTTACCCCTATGAGCAACTAAACGAACGTAAAACTCATTGTTGCGACGAGACACGAAGAACAGTTGGCTAAGGAGACCTAGAGAAAGGACTAAGCCCCGTTCGTGAGACAACTCAACGAAGCAACAAAGAGTCCTAATGGCGTTAGGGTGGATTTGAACCAGAGGAACTTGATAATCTACAATAAAGGCTTTGATCAGAGGTTCCAAAGGAAAACGCAAGCCACAACGCAACTGCTCTTTATAAACGATAACCTTGCCGTCACCGACGAAGGTGTTAGCAGCAACTCGAGAACCGCAGACAGAAAGAGAATAGCTAAGAGGAATACCATACTCTTCACGGAATTCAGCCAAAGTCTCTTTATCAACATTGGAGGTAAAAGTATCAAGAGAATTCCTGTACTCTACAGCCGTACCAGATGAGGGAAGAGAGACAGAAGACCTAGTCCGAGGCATTGAATCAATTACACTACTAATGAAGCAGATGAAAGAGATTTACCTGATAAAAGGAGGAAGAAAACACCCAAAGATTGAAGGAAATGAAGCCGAAGCAAGAGCAGATCAGAGGAGGAAGAAGGAGCAGTTAAAAGAGAAAAAGGAAATTTGAAAAGAGCATTTAAAGAAACAACTAGAGAACCGTTAAGCGGTTACCTGCGTGAAACATGGCGACAGGCGAAAGTCCAGAGGATTTCAAATGATTACAATTTTGAAATTTTTAAAATTAAACCAGCTCCATAAGCGCCCAAGTAAAAACAACGGGCTGGGCCTAAGTAGCTCTTTCTAAAGCAAGTAAGCCGAAAACCAAGCCCAATAACGGCCCAAACGAGCAGTCACACAAACAAGCATAAATACTTGACAAAACTGTTTTTCGGAAGGGACTAATGATGGATAAAGGACCAGAACAAGGGACAAGACTCACTACAACGGCCCTGAATATGGACCCAGAGACCGATCTATTCAGGTCCCTGACCCAGTACGCAGCTATAACAGCTGAAGATATCAAGATAACACCGAAATCCCTTAAGATCAGGGATAGAGGCGAATCTCAAAGAGATAACTGAGACTAATAGAGAAACAATCCTATTAGGATACAAAGACTATGCAATATATATATAGACGAAGCCTAAGCCAGGTAACTCTCATATTCACTTCTCATCATTACTCTCACTTAGACCTCATCAGAGACTGACTTAGGCATCGGAGGGTGTTCGAGCCAACACCGGCTCGAATCCTTCTAACCTGTTGATCTTGGCAGGTGGGAGCTCAGCGACAATAGTGACAAAGACGATCATCAAAACCATCAGTTACGAAACAAATCCAAACGTTTCACCTTTTTAGCGATTTAAGCCAAATGTTTACAAACGATACGAAACAAATACAAACATTTCACATTTTTAGTAATTTAAGCCGAACATTTACAAACGTTACGAAACAAAACCAAAAGTTTAAAACGTTACAAAATAAATCCAAACGTTTCCTCGTTTTAGCAATTTAAGCGAAACGTTTACAAATGTTACGAAACAAATACAAGCGTTTCACCTTTTTAGCAATTTATGACAAACGTTTACAAACGATACAAAATTCAAACGTTTCACCTTTTTACCGATTTAAGCCAAACGTTTTAAAACGGTACGAAAGAAATCCAAGTGTTTCCCCATTTTAGCGATTTAAGCCAAACGTTTACAAAGGCTACGAAACAAATTCAAACGTTTCACCTTTTTAGCAATTTATGCCAAACGTTTACAAATGATACAAAACAAATCCAAGCGTTTCTTCTTTTTAGCAATTTAAGCCAAACGTATACAAACGGGATGAAACAAATCAAAGCGTTTCACCTTTTTAGCAATTTAAGCCAAACGTTTACAAAGGCTACAAAACAAATCCAAGTGTTTCACCTTTTTAGTCGCTAAGCCAAACGTTTACAACGATACAAAACAAATCATAATGTTTCACCTTTTTAGCGATTTATGTCAAACGTTTACAGAAGTTACAAAAGAAATACAAACGTTTAACCTTTTTAGCGATTAAAGCCAAATGTTTACAAACGTTACGGAACAAATACAAATGTTTCACCTTTTTAGCGATTTATGCCAAACGTTTACAAACATTATGAAACAATTCCAAACGTTTCATCTTTTTAGCGATTTAAGCCAATTGTTGACAAACGTTGTGAAGCAAAACCAAACGTTTAAGACGTTATGAAACAAATCCAAATGTTTCAAATTTTTAGCGATTTAAGCCAAACGTTTACAAACATTACGAAAAAAAACCAAGCGTTTCACCTTTTTAGCAATTTAAGCAAAACGTTTACAAACGTTACGAAAATAATCCAAGCGTTTCACCTTTTTAGCAATTTAAGCCAAACGTTTATAAACATTACGAAACAAATCCAAGCGTTTTACCTTTATAGCAATATAAGCCAAACGTTTACAAACGTTACGAAACAAAACCAAACGTTTCACCTTTTTAGGGTTTAAAGCCAAACGTTTACAAACGTTACGAAACAAATCCAAGCGTTTCACCTTTTTAGCAATTTAAGCCAAACGTTTACTAACGTAACGGAACAAAACCAAACGTTTCACATTTTTAACGATTTAAGCCAAACGTTTACAAACGCTACGAAATAAATCCAAATGTTTCACCTTTTTAGCGATTGAACCCAAACGTTTACAAACATTACGAAACAAATCCAAACGTTTCACCTTTTTAGCAATTTAAGCCAAATGTTTACAAAAATTAAGAAACAAAACCAAACGTTTCACCTTTTTAGTAATTTAAGCATAACGTATACAAACGTTACGAAACAAAACCAAACGTTTTAAAATCTTAGCGATTTTTGCCGAACGTTTACAAACGTTACGAAACAAAGCCAAATGTTTCGAAATAAATCCAAACATTTAAAACGTTACGAAACAAATCCAAATGTTTAAAACGTTACGAAGCAAATCCAATCGTTTCACCTTTTTAGCGATTTAAGCAGAATGTTTACAAAGATTATGAAAAAAAGCCAAACTTTTCACCTTTTTAGTGATTTAAGACCAACGTTTAGAAACGTTACGAAACAAATCAAAACATTTCACCTTTTTAGAGATTTAAGCCAAACGTTTAAAAACATTACGAAACAAATCCAAGCATTTCAACTGTTTAACAATTTAAGCCAAACGTTTACAAACGTTTCGATACAATCCAAGTGTTTCACCTTTTACGCAATTTAAACCAAATGTTTAAAACGTTACGAAACAAATCCAAACGTTTAACATTTTTAGCAATTTAAGCCAAACGTTTACAAACGTTACGAAACAAATCTAAACGTTTCACCTTTTTAGCGATTTACGCCAAATGTTTACAAACGTTACCAAACAAATCCAAACATTTCACCTTTTTTGAGATTTAAGCCAAACGTTTTCAAACTTTTCGGAACAAATCCAAAAGTTTCCCCTTTTTAGTGATTTAAGCCAAACGCTTACAAATGTTAAGAAACAAATCCAAACATTTCACCTTTATATCGATTTAAGCCAAACGTTATGAAACAAATCCAAACGTTTCACCTTTTATGTAATTTAAGCCAAACGTTTACAAAGGTTACGAAACGAATCTAAATGAGTCACCTTTTTAGCAATTTAAGCAAATCATTTACGAACATTTACCTTTTTAGCGATTTAAGCCAAACGTTTACAACGGTTAGGAAACAATACCAAAAGTTTCACCTTTTTAGTGATTTAAGCCAAACATTTACAAAGATTACGAAACAAATCCAAACATGTCACCTTTTTAGAAATTTAAGCCAAACATTTACAAACTTTATGAAACAAATCCAAACGTTTCACCTTTTTAGTGATTTAAGCCAAATGTTTACAAACGATAAGAAACAAATAAAAACGTTTCACATTTTTAGTAATTTAAGCCGAACGTTTACAAACGTTATGAAACAAAACCAAACGTTTAAAACGTTACAAAATAAATCCAAACGTTTCACCTTTTTTAGCAATTTAAGCCAAACGTTTACAAATGTTACGAAACAAATACAAGCGTTTCACCTTTTTAGCAATTTATGACAAACGTTTACAAACGATACAATATTTCAAACGTTTCACCTTTTTGCGATTTAAGCCAAATGTTTCCAAACGTTACGAAACAAATCCTAATGTTTCACCTTTTTAGCGCTTTAAGCCAAACGTTACGAAACAAATCCCAACGTTTCACCTTTTTAGCGAGTTAAGCCAAACGTTTACACACGTTACGAAACAAATCCACATGTTTCACCTTTTTTGCAAACTTAAGCCAAACGTTTACAAACGTAACGAAACAAATCCAAACGTTTCCTCTTTTTAGCGATTCAAGACAAACGTTTAAAACGTTACGAAACAAATTCAAACGTTTAACCTTATTAGCGATTTATGCCAAATGACCTTTTTAGCGATTTAAGCAAAATATTTACAAACTTCACAAAACAAATCCAAACGTTTCACCTTTTTAGCGATTTAAACCGAACATTTACAAACATTTTGAAACAAAATCAAACGTTTCACCTTTTTAGCGATTTAAGCCAAACGTTTATAAACGTTACGAACCAAATCCAAACGTTTCACCTTTTTAGCAATTTAAGCCAAACGTTTACAAAGGTTATGAAACAATTCCAAATGTGTCACCCTTTTACCAATTTAAGCAAAACGTTTACAAACGTTACAAAACAAATCCAAATGTTTCACCTTTTTAGCGATTTAAGCCAAACGTTTACAAAGGTTTTGAAACCAAACCAAACGTTTCATTTTTGTAGCGATTTAAGCCAAACGTTTACAAAGGTTACGAAACAAATCCAAGCTTTTTAGCAATTTAAGCCAAACGTTTACAAAAGTTACGAAACAAATCTAAACGTTTCACCTTTTTAGCGATTTAAGCCAAACGTTTCCAAACGTTACAAAATAAATAAAAACGTTTCACATTTTTGGCGATTTAAGACGAACATTTACAAAGGTTACGAAACAAGTCCAAACGTTTCATATTTTTAGCAATTTATGCTAAAGTTTTACAAACGTTGAGATACAAAACCATGCGTTTCACCTTTTTAGCAATTTAAGCCAAACGTTTACAAACATAATAAAACAAATCAAAGCGTTTAAAACGTTACGAAACAAATCCAAACGTTTCATCTTCTTGCAATTTAATCCAAACGTTTACAAACGTTACGAAACAAATCCAAGCGTTTCACCGTTTTAGCAATTTAAGCCAAATGTTTAAAAACGTTACGAAATTTCAAACGTTTCACCTTTTAAACGATTTAAGACAAATTTTTACAAACGTCATGAAACAAATCCAAACGTTTCACCTTTTTAGCGATTTAATCCAAACGTTTGCAAACGTTACGAAACAAATCCAAATGTTTCGCATTTTTAGCAATTTAAGCCAAACGTTTACAAACGTTACGAAACAAATCCAAATGTTTCACCTTTTTATCGATTTAAGCCAAACGTTTACAAACGTTACGAATTAATACCACATTTAAAACGTTAATAAACAAATTCAAGCGTTTCACATTTTTAGCGATTTAAGCAAAACCCTTACAAACGTTACGAATCAAAACCAAGCGTTTCACCTTTTGAAGAATTTAAGCCAAACGTTTACAAACGTTACAATACAAATCAAAGCGTTCCACCTTTTTAGAAATTTAAGCCAAACGTTTACAAACGTTCCAAAACAAATTCAAGTGTTTCACCTTTTTAGTAATTTAAGCCAAATGTTTACAAACGTTACGAAACAAATCCAAGGGTTTCACCTTTTTAGCAATTTAAGCCAAACGTTTACAAACATTACGAAACAAATTCCAACGTTTCGCCTTTTTAGCGATTTAAGCCGAACGTTTCACACGTTACGAAACAAAACCAAACATTTCACCTTTTTAGCAATTTAAGCCAAACTTTTAAAAACGTTACGAAACATATCCAAACGTTTCCCCATTTTAGCGATTTACGCCAAACATTTAAAACGTTACGAAACAAATCCAAGAAATTCACCTTTTTAGCGATTTATGCCAAACGTTTATAAACTTTACGAAACAAATCCAAACGTTTCCCCTTTTTAGCGATTGAAGGCAAACGTTTACAAACGTTCAAAACAAATTTAAACGTTTCACCTATTTAGCGATTTAAGCCAAACATTTACAAACATCACGAAACAAATCCAAACGTTTCATCTTTTTAGAAATTTAAGCCAAACGTTTACAAACGTTACGAAACAAATCAAAGCGTTTCACCTTTTTAGTAATTCAAACGTTTACAAACTTTACGAAACAAATCCAAGCGTTTCACCTTTTTAGCAATTTAAGCCAAACGTTTACAAACGTTACGAAACAAATCCAAATGTTTCCCGTTTTTAGCGATTTAAGCCAAACGTTTACAAACGTTACGAAACAAATCCAAAAGTTTCACCTTTTTAGCAATTTAACCCAAACGTTTACAAACGTTACCAAATGTTTACAAACGTTACCAAACAAATCCAAATGTTTAACCTTTTTAGCGATTTAAGCCAAACATTTACAAACGTTACGAAACAAATTCAAACGCTTCACATTTTTAGCGATTTAAGCCAAACGTTTGCAAACGTTATGCAACAAATCCAAACATCACCTTTTTAGCTATATAAGGCAAACGTTTACAAATGTTACGAAACAAAACCAAACGTTTAAAACGTTATGAAACAAATCCAAACGTATCATATTTTTAGCGATTTAAGCCAAACCATTACAAATGTTACGAAACAAAACCAAGGATTTCACCTTTTTAATAATTTAAACCAAACGTTTACAAATGTTACCAAACAAATCCACGCGTTTCACCTTTTTGGAAATTTAAGCCAAACGTTTACCAACGTTCCGAAACAAATCCAAACGTTTCACCTTTTTAGTAATTGAAGCCAAACGTTTACAAAGGTTATGAAACAAATCCAAATGTGTCACCTTTTTAGCAATTTAAGCCAAACGTTTACAAATGATATAAAACAAATCCAAACGTTTCTCATTAACAAATATAAACGTTTCTCATTTTTAGCGATTTAAGCCGAACGCTTACAATCTTTACGAAATAAATCCAAATGTTTCTTCTTTTAGCAATTTAAGCCAAACGTTTACAAACGTTACGAAACAAATCCAAGTGTTTCACCTTTTCAGCAATTTAAGCCAAACGTTTACAAACGCTACGAAATTTCAAAAGTTTCACCTTTTTAGCGAATTAAGCCAAACGTTTCAAACATTACGAAACAAATCCAAACGTTTCACCTTTTTAGCGATTTAAGCCAAACGTTACGAAACAAATCCAAACGTTTCGCCTTTTTAGCAATTTAAGCCAAATGTTTACAAACGTTAGGATCTAATTCCAAACATTTCACCTTTTTATCGATTTAAACTAAACGTTTACAAATGATACGAATTAAAACCAAACGTTTAAAGCGTTATGAAACAAATCCAAATGTTTCACATTTTTAGCGATTTTAAGCCAAACCCTTACAAACATTACGAAACAAAACAAAGTGTTTCACCTTTTTGACAATTTAAGCCACACGTTTAAAAACTTTACGAAACAAATCCTAGTGTTCCACCTTTTTTGCAATTTAAACCAAATGTTTGCAAACGTTGCGAAACAAATTCAACCGTTTCACCTTCTTAGTAATTTAAGCCAAACGTTTACAAACGTTACGAAAACAAAATTAAAGCATACCACCTTTTTAACAATTTAAGCCAAAGGTTTACAAACGTTCCGAAAGAAATTCAAGTGTTTCACCTTTTTAGTAATTTAAGCCAAACATTTACAAACATTACGAAACAAATCCAAGCGTTTCACCTTTTTAGCAATTTAAGCCAAACATTTACAAACGTTACGAAACAAATTCAAACGGTTCCCCTTTTTAGCGATTTATGCCGAACGTTTCAAACGTTACCAAAGAAAACCAAACATTCCACCTTTTTAGCAGTTTAAGTCAAACGTTAACAAATGTTGCGAAACAAATCCAAACGTTTCCCCATTTTAGCGATTTAAGCCAAACATTTAAAACATTACGAAACAAATCCAAACATTTCACCTTTTTAGCGATTTGTGCCAAAAGTTTACAAACGTTAGGAAACAAATCCAAATGTTTCACCTTTTTAGAGAGTGAAGCAAAACGTTTGCAAACGTTACAAAATAAATCCAAACGTTTCCCCTTTTGAGCGATTTAAGCCAAACGTTTACAAACTCTACGAAACAAATCCAAATGTTTCACCTTTTTAGAGATTTAAGCCAAACGTTTACAAACGTTTAGAAACAAATCCAAGTGTTTCACCTTTTTAGCTATATAAACCAAACGTTTACAAACGTTACGAAACAAATCCAAGCGTTTCACCTTTTTAGCAATTTAAAATGTTTACAAACGTTACGAAACAAATCCAAGCGTTTCACTTTTTTAGCAATTTAGCCAAAGGTTTACAAACGTTACGAAACAAATCCAAACATTTCACCTTTTTAGCGATTTAAGCAAACCGTATACAAACGTTACGAAACAAATCCAAACGATTTACCTTTTTAGGGATTTACGCCAAACGTATACAAACGTTACGATTTAAATCCAAACGTGTCACCTTTTTAGCGATTTAAGCCAAACGTTTACAAACGTTACAAAACAAGTCTAAACATTTCACCTTTTTAGCAATTTAAGCCAAACATTTACAAACGTTACAAAACAAATCCAAACGCTTTACCTTTTTAGCGATTTAGGCCAAACGTTTACAAAATGTTACGAAACAAATCCTAACGTTTCGCCTTTTTAGCAATTTAAGCCAAACATTTACAAACGTTACGAAACAAATCCAAACATTTCACCTTTTTAGCGATTTAAGCCAAACGTTTACAAATGTTACGAAACAAAACCAAACGTTTAAAACGTTACGAAACAAATCCAAACGTTTCATATTTTTAGCGATTTAAGCCAAACCGTTACAAACGTTACGAAACAAAACCAAGCATTTCGCCTTTTTAGCAATTTAAGCCAAACATTTACAAACGTTACGAAAGAAATCCAAGCGTTTCACCTTTTTAGCAATTTAAGCCAAACATTTACAAACTTTCCGAAACAAATCCAAGCGTTTCACCTTTTAAGCAATTTAAGCCAAACGTTTACAAAGGTTACGAAACAAATCCAAGCATTTCATATTTTTAGGAATTGAAGCCAAACGTCTACAAATGTTACGAAACAAATCCAAACGTTTCACCTTTTTAGCGATTTAAGCCTAATGTTTACAAACATTACGAAACAAAACCAAACGTTTAACCTTTTAATCCATTTAAGCCAAATGTTTACAAATCTTACGAAACAAATCCAAATGTTTCCCCATTTTAGCAATTTAAGCCAAACGTTTAAAACGTTAAGAAACAAATCCAAATGTTTCACATTTTTAGCAATTTAAGCCAAACGTTTACGAACATTACGAAACAAATCCAAATGTTTCACCTTTTTAACAATTTAAGCCAAACGTTACGAAACAAATCCAAGCGTTTCATCTTTTTAGCAATTTAATCCAAATGTTTACAAACGTTATGAAACAAATCCAACCGTTTCACCTTTTTAGCAATTTAAGCCAAATGTTTAAAAAGGTTACGAAACAAATCTAAGCATTTCACATTTTTAGGAATTGAAGCCAAACGTTTACAAACGTTACGAAACAAATCCAAACGTTTCACCTTTTTAGCGATTTAAGCCTAATGTTTACAAACATTACGAAACAAAACCAAACGTTTAACCTTTTAATCCATTTAAGCCAAACGTTTACAAATGTTAAGAAACAAATCCAAACGTTTCCCCATTTTAGCGATTTAAGCCAAACGTTTAAAACATTACGAAACAAATCCAAACGTTTCACTTTTTAGCGATTTATGCCAAACGTTTACAAACGTTACAAAACAAATCCAAACGTTTCACCTTTTTAGCAATTGAAGCCAAACGTTTACAAACGTTAAGAAACAAATCCAAATGTTTCACATTTTTAGCAATTGAAGCCAAACGTTTATGAACGTTACGAAACAAAAACCAAACTTTTCACCTTTTTTACAATTTAAACCAAACGTTTACAAATGTAACGAAACAAATCCAAGCGTTTCACCTTTTTAACAATTTAAGCCAAACGTTTACAAACGTTACGAAACAACTCCAAGCGTTTTATCTTTTTGGCAATTTAATCCAAATGTTTACAAACGTTATGAAACAAATCCAAACATTTCACCTTTTTAGCGATTTAAGACAAACGTTTACAAGCGGTACGAAACAAATCCAAACGTTTCCCCTTTTTAGCGATTTAAGCCAAACATTTACAAACGCTATGAAACAAATTCAAACGTTTCACCTTTTTAGCCATGTAAGGCAAAGGTTTACAAACGTTTTGTCAGGATCCAATTTCATGGTTTTCATGGATTGTGACCGGCGCTAGGGTATGGGTATGGTCGTACTAAAACACGTAGCAAGCCTCGCGGATAACCGTATTATCAAAATAAACCTACAAGAAAACCAATGCTCGGGGGCAAACGAGACTCCAACCTAAGTCTAGCAGTTTATTCAACAGTTCTAATATAATTAGTTAATAGCAATTCGAAATTATGAAACATGCCTCATATATAAATAATCCAATGTAACATGCCCAAGGTGCAATAATATAAAAGTTTTACCACTACGACAAACCAAAGTATAATAATAACAGGGACAACTAGTTCTACTGCGGTCTAAGAGGTAAAACATTTGACTAGTCCAATAACATAAAAAGACCTCCGAGGAATCAAAATATCGGAGATGACCAACGCTCTCAAAATCATAAGCCTGAAAAAAATTGGAAAAACAACGGGGTCAGATATACTGAGATGAGTTCATAATGCTATTTACATTTATTAAGTTTAAAACCCTTAAAAGAAATCCTTTTATACTAATATATATATATATATATATATATATATAATTATGGAAAACAATATTGAAATGAAATCCCAAAGTATTTAACCCAAAATATTATCTAAAGTAGATGGGAACAAATCCTCATCGATTCCCAAAGTGGGCCAGACATTGGTCATCCAATCCCAAAGTACTTACCGGTGCACGCAGTCTCGATACAAGCCTATCGAGTAGCTCGTTTCAATCCATATCCATATTTCTTAAAACAGTTGACAAACATTTGATATACTAAAATAATGTGCGGTACTTAATAAAGCGGTAAATAACATTATAAACTCACTGCTTGATTATCCACATGAATCTTGGCAAACAGCTAACCTTGCGTAGACTCCGAAGCACAAGCAGTCGACAGGTCTAAAATATTATACAAGTTAAAATCCAAACAACCCCTAACTCTAAGAATACTGGACTCCACATAGGACTAGCATTTCAAACACAACCAAAGAATCAGCCAAGGTAACCAAAGTACAACTAAAGTATATCCAAAGTATTTCATTCAAACCAAATAACAAAGTAAGGCAAATTAAGCTTAGGTGAGTTCTTATCTTTGAAAACGAAACCAACGTCTTAAATACATAAATAATCTTTTCAAAACAATAATAGTTCCTAGAGTAGTGTGTTAGCCTTACTGTAGTTTAGCTTAACACAACATGTCTAGAGACCACGTCTAACCCAACCCATCCATAAACCAAAGTTAAAAACCAATTTCTTAAATCAAACCTTAAATAAAACCAAAGTTATTTTAGATAAGAACTCATACCTTGACTTAATAATGCCACGAAACAATATAGAAACCACAATCCAAATAAGCTTGTCAACACTTGACAAGTAACACTCAAGGTACACTTAATATCTCAACTTAAATAGAATCAATAAGATTCAATCATCTTTCAAGTATCAACTGAAACTAAATAATTTAATCAACTCACAACAACCATATAACCCTTACATGCCTTATATCTCATTTAACCATTGTTAACAAGACTAACATCCATTAAATTGGTCAATTTTACCAATCACTATCCACCAAAGTAATCTTTCAAATACTAGAATCCTTCTTTGTAAATAATTTCCAACAACACGATTCTTTTTATAACAGCGATATAATTCAAGTGAACCATATTTAACATATGTTCGATCCTTAGATAGTTACCTCAATTCACTCGATGTGTAAATTTTTAACAAACAACCTTTTAATCTTTAAAAAAAAAAAGATTTCCAGATTTTAGGCTTACACCAAAACATAATTTTATCTCAAAAGTTTAATCCAAATGATTCATTAAATCATTTAAACAATCTACCCAAACCACCCAATGTATTGTTAAGCATCTAACAAACTAAGATCAAACTTTAAAACATTTCCAGATTTTTAAACAACAATCAAAACAGTTCTGTAACCTAAAATCTTTAGCCATTTGATAAATCTATCAATTCTAACATGCAATCCAAACCACCCAAAGTACAAATGAAATCAAAGAGACTTATATAACATCAAATCAAGATTTCCAGAATTTATAAATCATAGCAACACAAAAAATACAGTCAAGTCACCCAAAGTACTGAATTAACACATCAACTAGCAATCTCTACAAACCATAATAAGGGCTTAGAGCCACTAATCTTTTGGAATAGAATAAGAATAACCAAAGGAAGAAAACCCAGAATTTATCCCAAAGTCAGTCTACAATCAATTGAAACGATGGCTAGAGGATTAAGAACAAATAGGAACGATTAAACTATGATTAAACCTTAAGAGATTGATGAATTTCCTTACCAATGATCAAATTAGACTAAGGAATAGTAGGAGATGATATCCAGAGTAGGTGCTGTAATAGGGTTTTTGAGAAAGTGTAAAATCTTATTAGGTCTAGGTAAGGTGGTATTAATAGAAAATCAGCGAACTGAACAGTGTACGCATCACGCCCGCTACAGCCATATCGCGCCCGTGATATATGTCGCTCCCGCGACACTCCTCCCATCACGCCCGCGAAAATGCTACTGCCTCCGATGAAAAATTGAGATTTTTAATTTGAAATCGAAAATGTTCGTAACTCTAAAACTACTCCTAATACATCTTAAAACACATATTAAAAGGCTTAGAACCTTCGAATCACAATTACAAGTGGTCGAACCACTCAAACGAACCCAAGGTACCGTTTATGCTTAACAGAACAAATTAGAAAATACGGGGTGTTACATTCTTCCCAACTTAAAAACAAATTCGTCCTCGATTTTACAACTACGAAACTACGCAACAACTCATATAAACATACCAATGAAATATGCATAGCACAGTGCCCAAAGTATCAAATACCAAAGTAACACATAAAATAAACACATAACCCAAGGTACTAACATAGCATAAAAGAAATCAACAAATCCAACGTACCTCAACGAAAGAGGAAATGATAACGGCTCCTCATGTCGGACTCCGTCTCCCAGGTGCACTCTTCTACAGAGTGATTCCGCCACAGTACCTTGACCATCAGAATCTCCTTGTTCCGCAACTTACGCACTTGTGTATCGAAAATCTCAACAGGCTGCTCCTCATAAGACCGCTCTTGGTCAATCTCAACACTTTGTTGTATAATCACTTGAGAAGGATCAGAAACGCACTTCCGCAACATCGAGATATGGACCACTGGATATACCAAAGACATGTCTGGCGGTAACGCCAAACGATAAGCAACTGCTCCAACTCTCTCTATGATCTCATAAAGACCAAGAAACCTCGGTGCTAATTCCCCCTTTATACCAAAACGTACAACGCCCTTCATAGGCGAAACCCGAAGAAATACATAGTCGCTAACATGAAATTCAAAATCCTTCCGCTTAAGATCAGATAGCTCTTGTGCCGACTAAAAGCAGTCTCAAACCTACGCTTGATCAAAGGTACCTTCTCATAGATAATCTGGATGATCTGAGCTCAAGAAAGTTTACGCTCGCTGACCTCTTCCCAACATATAGGAGATCGACACTTGCGCCCATACAAAGCCTCGTAAGGTGCCATCTCAATACTAGTGTGATAACTGTTGTTGTAGGAAAACTCAATCAAAGGAAAATGAGTATCCCCGCTACCCTGAAAATCAAGAATACACATTCTAAGCATATCCTCCAAAGTCTGAATCGTCCTCTCAGACTGACCGTCAGTCTGAGGATGAAATGCAGTACTGAAATCAAACCTCGAATCCAAAGATTCCTGCAATACCTTCCAAAACCGAGAGGAGAAAATCGAACCTCTGTCTGAAAATATCGACACTGGTAAACCATGGAGACTGACAATCCGATCGATGCACAACTGTGCCAACTTCGAATCCTGATAAGTAACCTTGATCGGTAAGAAGTGAGCTGACTTGGTCAAACGGTCAACAATCACCCAAATCGAATCATACCACTTTCGAGTACGTGGTAAACAAACTACGAAGTCCATTGCGATATGCTCCTATTTCCACTCTGGAATAGGTAGCGGCTGTAGATATCCAAACGGTCTCTGATGTTCCAACTTTACCTACTAGCGAGTCAAACTCTGCAACATCCTTTTTAGCAATTTAACCAAAACGTTTACAAACGTTACGAAACAAGGCTTAAGTCGCTAAAAAGGTGAAACATTTGGATTTGTTTCGTAACGTTGGTAAATATTAGGATTTGTTTCATAACGTTTTAAACGTTTGAATTTGTTTCGTTACGTTTTAAACGTTTGGATTTGTTTCGTAACGCTTTAAATTTTTGGATTTGTTTCATTACGTTTTAAACGTTTGGTTTTGTTTCGTAACGCTTTAAACGTTTGGATAAAAATGATAAATGTTTAAAACAAATCGAAACGTTTCACCTTTTTAGCGATTGTAAACGCTTGGCTTAAATTACTAGAAAGGGGAAACGTTTGGATTTGTTTCGTAACGTTTGTAAACGTTTGGCTTAAATCGCTGAAAATGTGAAACGTTTGGATTTGTTTCGTAACGTTTGTTAGCATTTGGCTTAAATCTCTAAAAAGGTGAAACATTAGGATTTGTTTCGTAACATTTTAAACGTTTGGATTGGTTTCTTAAATTTTTAAACGTTTAGCTTAATTCGCTAAAAAGGTGAAACCTGCCAAATGCTTAAAACATTACGAAACCAATCCAAACGTTTAAAACGTTACAAAATAAATCCAAATATTTCACCTTTTTAGTGATTTAAATGTTTCGTAACGTTTGGTTTAAATTGCTAAAATGTGAAACGTTTGAATTTGTCTTGTAATGTTTGTAAATGTTTTGCTTATTCGCTAAAAAGGTGAAACGTTTGTATTTGTTTCGTAATATTTTAAACCTTTGGATTGGTTTTGTAATGTTTTACATGTACGGCTTAAATCACTAAAAAGGGGAAACGTTTGGATTGGTTTCTTAACGTTTTAAACGTTTGGATTTAATCGCTAAAAAGGTGAAACATTTGGATTTGTTTCGTAACGTTTGAAAACGTTTAGCTTAAATCGCTAAAAATGTGAAACGTTTGGATTTGTTTCGTAATATTTTAGACGTCTGGATTCGTTTCGTAACGTTTGTAAACGTTTGGATTCAATCTCTAAACAGGTGAAACGTTTGGTTTTGTTTCGTAATGTTTTAAACGTTTGGCTTAAATAGCTAAATAGGTGAAATGTTTGGAGTTGTTTCGTATAGTTTGTAAACATTTGGCTTAAATTGGTAAAGAGGTGAAACATTTGGATTTTTTCTTAAGTTTTGGCTTAAATCGCTAAAAAGGTGAAATTTTTGGATTTATTTTGTAACGTTTGGCTAAAATCGCTAAAAATGTTAAAAGTTTGGATTTGTTTCGTAACATTTGTAAACATTTGGCTTAAATCGCTAAAAAAGTGAAACGTTTGGATTTGTTTCGTAGCGTTTGTAAACATTTATCTTAAATCGTTGAAAAGGTGAAACGTTTGGATTGGTTCCGTAACGTTTTTGGTTTCGTAACGTTTGTAAACGTTTGTCTTAAATCTCTAAAAAGGTGAAACGTTTTGATTTGTTTCATAATGTTTTAAACATTTGGATTGGTTTTGTAACGTTTTAAACATTTGACTTAAATTGTTAAAAAGAAAAATGTTTGGATTTGTTTCGTAAAGTTTGTAAACGTTTGGCTTAAATTTCTAAAAAGGTGAAACGTTTGGATTGGTTTCGTAACGTTTTATACGTTTGGCTTAAATCACAAAAAAGGTGAAACGCTTGGTTTTGTTTTGTAACGTTTGTAAACGTTTGTCTTAAATTGCTACAATGGGGAAACGTTTGTTAACGTTTGGCTTAAATGGCTTAAAAGGTTAAGCGTTTCGATTTGTTTCGTAACGCTTTAAACATTTGGATTGGTTTCATGACGTTTTAAACGTTTGAAATTTTTTTGTAACATTTTAAACGTTTGGATTTGATTCGTAAAGTTTTAAACGTTTGGCATAAATCGCTAAAAAGGTGAAACGATTGGATTTGTTTCGTAATGTTTTAAACGTTTGAATTTGTTTCGTAACTGATAACTTGCGGAATGGCGGCGACTCCTTGATCCAGTGGTGGCTTCACAATCGTTCCTGAAAGGCACAATACAACCGTTAGAAGGGTGCCGGAAGGGGACTCCGGCAAACCGCTCCGACAGTCAAGTCAATAGGTATTTTAGTGAGAGAAAGAATAAGAAGTGAATAAGAGTTTTTTGTTGAGAGATAAAGAGAATTAACCTATTTACCTACTTTTTCTTAGCCTTTTATACTATGTCTTTGTTCCTCTTTGTCTGGGCCGACAAGTCTGATTTCATTATCTTTGTCTGTGCAGATATTGTTTAGAATGTCAGGGTACTTTCTGACATATTTGTCTTTGTAATCAGTGAAAGGTAAACTCGGACAAAGCCGAGATGATGTTGCGATGTATGCTGCTCGGTGTATCCGAGATGGTGTTGCTATGTGTTTTACTCGTCTCACGGAGGTGGTCTTGTGGTGTGTCTTACTCGGTTGAGCCGAGATGGTGTTGTGGTGTGTCTTACTCGGTTGAGCCGAGATGGTGTTGTGGTGTGTCTTACTCGATTTATGTTCTATTTTTTAGATTGTTCATCTGTGTTGTTATCACAAGTCCCCCCCGTAGTTTGTTCGGATATTTATGTCCGAGTTTTGTTTGATTTGGTATTTCTTGCTTGCTCGGTTTTGATCTTGCTCCGTCATCTCTTGGGTGTCTTTTGAATTGCTTTCTTATCTGATACGTTTCGATGACACGTGTCTTTCATTTAATTATGCCTGTTGACACCTGTTATCCACTAGCACATATATTGAGGCGTCGTTTTAGTTGCCCTGCTTCGGTTTCTATAAAAACCCTCATTTTTTCCTTTGCTTAGTTTTCTTTTTCCTTTCTTTGCTCTCGTTTCTTTCTTTTCTTTGCTTTGTTGGGGTCTACTTTTCTACTTTCGAAGATTTTCATCAGTAAGTTCTTCTTTTTCCTTTGTTTTGATCTTGTTTATTTTTATTAATATAACCCTTTTGTTATGATATGTTGTCATCCTCTACTTGTATGCTTCGATCTGCATCAATGCCTGTTCTCTTCGTTCTTCTAGCAAATCAAGGCAAAGTCTGGTGTTTTCTTCGTTTTGTTGCTCATCGAAGTATTGTACTCTGATGGTAGGCATGCCTATTTCTACGGGTACCATTGCTCCACCCCCATAGGTTAGGCTGTATGGGGTTCTTCCTATGCCGGCTTTCGGCGTGGTTCTGTATGACCATAAAACACTGTGTAGCTCGTCGGCCCATCAACCTTTTGCCTCGTCCAAGCACTTTTTCAATCCGTTAACAATGGTTCTGTTGGTTACCTCGGTCATCCCATTGGTCTGGGGTGGGTGACCAAGGTGAACCTTAGATCGATTCCCTTCTCAGTGTAGAAGTCTCTGAAATTTTTTTTGTCGAATTGTTTACCGTTGTCGGTTATGATGATTCTTGGAATTCTGAAACGACAAATGATTTCTCTTCGGACAAAACTTCGCACTTGTGCTTCTGTTATGGTGGAGACAGCTTCGGCTTCCACCCATTTGGAGAAATGATCGACAGCTATTATCAAGAATCTCCTTTGCCCACTTGCTGTCGGGAAGGGGCCAACGATGTCAATACCCCATGTACTGAATGGCGAGGGACTTATTATCGGACTTTGCTCGGTTGTGGGTTGATGATGCACATTCTGGTGATATTGACATTTCTCGCATTTTTGTACCAAGCTTGTTGCATCTTGTGCCATTGTCGGCCAGTCGTAACCTTGTAATACCGCTTTTCGACAGAGTGCTAAATGGGAGATGTGGATTCCACACATGTCTTCGTGTATTTCGGCTAAGACGTATTCTCCTTCTTCAACCGTGAGGCATCTGGACCATGGATGTGAGAATGACTTTCTGTATAGGGTGCCATCTCGGTATGAGAAGTGTGGTGCTCGGCGCTTCACCTTCCTTGCCTCTTTTTTATCCTCGGGTAGGCTTCCATTCTCCATGTATGATATGATGTGCTCCATCCATTGATCTAACAGGTTGATGAGGAATGTTGCCTCGGGATTTTGGATACTGCTGAAGTTTTGGATCGAGCATGGTATGACTGGTACTGTTTCTTTGGTTGCTCCGGCCTTTGCCAATGTGTCTGCCTCTGTGTTCTCTTCTCTGGGTATTTGCTCTAATTCCCATTTTCCACCTTCTTCGGTAATTTTTGCGAGCAGCTCTTTAACTCGATCTACATATTTTTTCATTTCTGGATCTTTGACCTCAAATAATCCGAGTACTTGGTTAACCACTAGTTGAGAGTCACTCTGAATTTTGATGAACTCGGCCTTGACTACTGTCGCCATTCTCAATCCTCCTATTGGGGCTTCGTATTCTACTGAATTGTTGGTTGCCGGAAAATTCAGGTGGATTGAGTTTTGCATTTTTATATTATGTGGTCCTCTTAATATCATCCCTGCCCCTGCTCCGGCCATGTTTGGTGCTCCGTCTACTTGTAATATCCAGCTGACCAAGGCCTTGTCTACCTCGGTGGGTTGATCGTGTGTTGTTGTTTTGGCCACGTAATCTACTAGGATCGGAGCTTTCATTGCTGTTCTTGGTTCGTATTTGATATCGTATGATCCTACCATGACCGACTAGTTGATTAATCATCCAGAGGTTTCTGGTGTTCCAAGCGATTTTTCAGGGGTTGGTTTGTTCGGACTACCACTGTGTGAGACTGAAAATACCTTTTGAGTTTTTCTACCGTTAATACCAGCGCAAATACAAATTTTTTGATGTTGCTATATCTGAGCTCGGGGCCTTTAAACACTCTGCTCGTGTAGTACACCGGTTTCTGCTCGGTTTCTTCTTCTTTTACAAGCACATATGCTACTGTTTTGTTGGTGACACTTATATATAAGTATAACACTTCTCCTACTTCGGGTCGCCCGAGTAGTGGTGAACTTAGAAATTTTTTGTGCTCCTCAAAAGACTGTTGGCACTCTTCGATCCACTTGAAGCTTTCCACATTTCTTAGTGTTTTGAAGAATGGGAGACATCTCTTGGCCGTCTTCGGGGCTTTCATGTCTATGATTGCTTTTGTTTTTTCCGGGTTTACCTTAATGCCTTTTTGAGAGATGAGGTAACCGAGGAATTTCCCTGCCGGGACTCCGAAGGCACACTTGTCCGGGTTTAACTTGAGCTTGTATTTCTTTAGCTTGGTGAAAACGTCTTCTAGGTCTTTCGCGTGGTCTTCTACTTTTTTGGATTTGACGATGATTTCATCAACGTACACCTCCATGTTTCGACCGATCTAGTCCTTGAATACAAAGTTCATCAGTCGCTGATAAGTTGCCCCGTCATTTTTTAATCTAAAAGGCATTTGTTTGTAGCAGTATGT
This sequence comes from Mercurialis annua, assembly GCF_937616625.2. Classification (NCBI taxonomy): domain Eukaryota; kingdom Viridiplantae; phylum Streptophyta; class Magnoliopsida; order Malpighiales; family Euphorbiaceae; genus Mercurialis; species Mercurialis annua. The sequence continues at coordinate 20,309,823 of NC_065572.1, read as the reverse complement.
GCCGCTGTCAGCTACGAAGCTTGTTTTCTCTTCGTCGGCCTTGTGCATTGGTATCTGGTGGTATCCTTGGGCAGCGTCTATGAACGAGTAGACTTCGTAACCACTCGTTGAGTCGACTAGCTGATCATTGTTTAGCAGAGGATAGCTATCCTTGGGGCATGCTCGGTTTAGGTCTGTGAAGTCTATGCATAGTCTCCATTTTCCATTCGGCTTTTTAATGAGCACGACGTTTGATAGCCACTCCGGGTAATACACTCTTCTGATGAAACCTGCTGCCAATAGTTTGTCTACTTTGGCCCCGATGGCAATTTATCTGTCCACTGCGAAGGCTCTTTTCTTATGTTTGACTGGTTTATGTTTTGGATCTACATTCAGCTTATGTGATATGATTGCCGGGTCTACCCCTTATATCTCGCCTGAGGTGTTGACAAATTCTACTTCGTTTCTGATTAACATGTCTGTTATCTCATGTTTTACTGGTTCGGGCAGTGCAACACCTATTTGGATCGATCTTGGTGTTACTCTTGATAGGTTAACCCTTTCTAGTTTTCCATAAGGTTTGAGCTTGCCTTCATCTGAGTCTGGTATCTCCATTGTTTCGATAGCCAGAGTTTCTGATACATCTCTCATTGATACGAAGCAGCACTGTTTGGCTATGTCTTGCCTTCCTTTGACTGTCACCACTCCCTCTTCGGTGGGTATTTTCATTGACAAGTATTTGGTGCACGTAACTGCCCCGGTGTTGTATTGCATTGGTCTGCCAAGTATTACATTGTAGGCGAGTTGCATATCAACAACCATAAAAAAGTGTTTTGAATTTCTTTGTGATGCCAATTAAACCTCCTTTTGGTGCACCATTTTCTTTTCCTAGCTCCACTATTAATTCCGCTACTCCTTCTGCTCGTACTGGTGCTCCTCCTAGACCGACTAGAGGAGTTTTGATTGGTTTAAGATTTAGGACCGAGCATCCTATACCGAGGTAAGCCTGCTTTGTGATGAGGTTAAATGAGCTTCCCTCATCCACCAACTGTCTCATTACCCAGAAATTTTCTATTAATCCCGAGATTACCAAGGGGTCTTGGTGAGGAAAGTCTATTCCTTCGCCATCGACTGGGCCGAAGCTAACCTCGGGTAAAGGCTTGGCCACCGATATGTTCATTACCATTTTTTGTCTTTTGCGCCTTCCCCGCTTGTACTCTGGATCGGCCATTCCGCCGGCTATGGTGTTAATTACTCCGGATACATTTTGCCTTATTGGTGGTGGTGCCTCCTCTCTCTAACCACTATGTTCTCCTCGGTTGCTCCCTCCCGAGTTATAATTTTTGTTCTATGCTACAAAGTCTTTTAAGCGGCCGACTTGCACTAATCGATCTATTTCTTTCTTTATACTTCCACACTCATTAGTGACGTGGCCGTGACCATCGTAAAATTGGCAATATTTCTTTCTGTCCCCCTCATACTGCAACTTTGGTGGGTACCTTACTAGTTCATTATTGATTTGAATCCACATTAGGATGTGTGATCTCGGTGTGTTGAGTGGAATAAAGGCTTGGTCTTCTACCTTTACTGGTCGGTGTAGTTCCATTCGCGGTGGAACGGGTTGCCGTTGATCTCTTGGCCTGAATCTGTCTTGCCTGACCGTCTGACTGAAATTTGGTCTCTGCGTTTGAAACTGTGTTGTTGTCTGTGTGGCTTTCCTTCGTTGCTCTTCATCCAAATTAATGTAATTCCAGGCTCGGTCCATGAGCTGAGAGTAAGTTTGCACTGGATTTGTTATCAGGTTGTCTCAGAATGCATCATCGTTGTGTTATCCTTCATTGCGTCTATTACGGTATCATCATTCAGGTTTCCTACTTCGACAGCCTCCGCGTTAAATCTGCCGATATAACTCTGCAAGCTTTCTCCGGGTTTCTGATAGCAAAGTTTGAGATCACTGGACTTCTACTTTCGTTGTATGCTCTGTGTGAAATGAGTTCGGAAAGCTCTTGCTAGCTCGTCGAAACTTTGGATAGAGCCTTCTTTCAGACTTTGGTACCAGATTGTTGCTGGCCCCTTAAGGGTTGTCGGGAAAAGTTTGCAGACGGCAGCTTCAAACAAACTTTGTACCATCATGACCACCTGAAAATAGCTCAAGTGTGTGATCGGATCCCCTGTTCCATTGTAATCATCTAGTTGTGGTGTTTTATAGTTTAACGGGAAAGGTTCATCTCGTATCTCGGTCGACAATGGGTTTCCAATGTATAGGAAGCTTGTGCTCTTCGGCTCTCTCCTTCTGAGTTTTTCCATTTTGGTTCTCACCCTTTCAGTGATTTCCTGCTCTACGTTCTTTTTCTTTACCCAGTCTGCGCCTGAGCTATGCACACTTTCTTCGATTTCTAGTCGTTTCGGGGTCTTTTTCGGTCCGTCAGGCGTTTGTGCCCGGTTTGGTTCCCCTGCCTTTCCCTTGGGTTTTGTTGTGTTTGTGGATTTTTCTCGGGGTTTGCTTCTTCGGGCATTGTTTGGCCTTGGTAAAATTCTGGTGGATGAGGTATGTATGGTGTGGTGGTAATATTGCCTGGAGATATGGTGGGGGCGGTTTGCCGAGCGTGGCCTTGTTGCACTTGTTGAAGGAAAGCTAACTGCCGAGCATGGAACTCAATATATTCTTGTATCTGTGCTGGTGTGGGGTTTTGATTTTCAGCGATTGGGGCTAGCATGGGCGTGGGGGTGGTACTCGGTGTGAATGTGAGATTGATCGGGGTTACACCCGGCCTTAAGGAAAAAATTTGAGTGGTTTGTTGCATAGGTGTGAAGTATGAGGCTGGCGGGATGTTCCCCGACAATGGCATTCCCCACGGGTATTGAGTGATAATTCCAGATGTGGTGCCCAAGTGTGTCCCTCCCCAGGATGTCGTTGCCGGGCAGAACGACCTATCTCCGGTAGCTCTTCTCGGTGGTGCATTGAGTCCATCTCATGTCGTATTATCGTGTGTGTCATGTTCTCTAGTTGGGGGATCGTCTCCCTCTACGCTGCTCATCCTATTGCCCTCCGGTGAGATAGAAAGGGGGAAACTTTCTTACTTTCTTTCCCACAGACGGCGCCAAATAATAACTTGCGGAATGGCGGCGACTCCTTGATCCGGTGGTGGCTTCACAATCGTACTTGAAAGGCACAATACAACCGTTAGAAGGGCGCCGGAAGGGGATTCTGGTAAACCGCTCCGACAGTCAAGTCAATAGGAGCTTTAGTGAGAGAAAGAATAAGAAGTGAATAAGAGTTATTAGTTGAGAGAAAAAGAGAATTAACCTTTTTACCTACTTTTTCTTAGCCTTTTATACTATGTCTTTGTTCCTCTTTGTCTGGGCCGACAAGTCTGATTTCATTCTCTTTGGCTGTGCACATATTGTCTGGAATGTCAGGGTACTTTTTGACAGATTTGTCTTTGTAATCAGTGAGAGGTAAACTCGGATAAAGCTGAGATGATTTTGCAATGTATGCTGCTCGGTGTATCCGAGATTGTGTTGCTATGTGTATTAGTCGGCTAATCGAGGTGGTCTTGTGGTATGTCTTACTCGGTTGAGCTGATATGGTGTTGTGGTGTGTCTTACTCGGTTGAGCCGAGATGGTGTTGTGGTGTGTCCTACTCGGCTTATGTTCTATTTTTGAGATTGTTCATCTGTGTTGTTATCAGTAACGTTTGTAAACATTTGGCTTAAATCGCTAAAAAGGTGAAACATTTGGATTTGTTTCGTGTCTTTTGTAAACGTTTGGCTAAAATTGCTATAAAGGGGAAACGTTTGAATTTGTTTCATAACGTTTGTAAACCTTTGGCTTAAATTGCTAAAAAGGTGAAACGATTGGATTTGTTTCGTAACGTTTGAAACGTTTGTATTGGTTTTGTAATGTTTGTAAACGGTTGGCTTAAAATGTTTGGATTTGTTTGGTAACGGTTTAAACGTTTGGTTTTTTTTTGTAACACTTGTAAATGTTTGGCTTATATTGCTAAAAAGGTGAAACGTTAGGAATTGTTTCGTAATGTTTTGAACGTTTGTATTGGTTTTGTAACGTTTTAGATGTTTGGCTTAAATCGCCAAAATTGTGAAACGTTTGGATTTGTTTTGTAACGTTTGTAAACATTTGGCTTAAATCGCTAACAAGGGTATACGTTTGGATTTGTTTTGTAACGTTTATAAACGTTTGGCTTAAATCGCTAAAAATGTGAAACGTTTGTAAACGTTTGGCTTAAAAAGGTGAAACATTAGGATTTATTTTGTAACGTTTTAAACGTTTGAATTGGTTTCGTAACATTTTAAACGTTTGGCTTAAATCTCTAAAAAGGGGAAACGTGCCAACGTTTAATACGTTACGAAACCAATCCAAACGTTTAAAACGTCACAAAACAAATCCAAACATTTCACATTTTTAGCGAATTAAATGTTTTGTGACGTTTCTCTTAAATCGCTTAAAATGTGAAACGTTTGGATTTGTTTCGCAACACTTGTAAATTTTTGGCTTAAATCGCTAAAAAGGTGAAACGTTTGGATTTGTTTCGTAACATTATAAATGTTTGGATTTGTTTTTTAACGTTATACATGTTTGGCTTAAATCGCTAAAAAGGGGGAACGTTTGGATTGGTTTCGTAACATTTTAAACGTTTTTCTTAAATTGCTAAAAAGGTGAAACGATTGGATTTGTTTCGCTACGTTTTAAACATTCGAATTGGTTTCGAAACGTTATAAACGTTTAACTTTAATCGCTAAAAAGGTGAAACTTTTGGATTTGTTTCGTAACGTTTGGCCTAAATCGCTAAAAATGTGAAACGTTTGAATTTGTTTCGTAACATTTTAAACGTTTTTATTTTTTCCGTAGCGTTTGTAAACGCTTGGATTCAATCGATGAAAAGGTGAAACGTTTTAAACGTTTGGCTTAAATAGCTAAAAAGGTGAAACATTTGGATTTGTTTCGTACCGTTTGTAAACGTTTGGCTTAAATTGCTAAGAAGGTGAATGTTTGGATTTGTTTCGTAACATTTTGGCTTAAATCGCTAAAAAGGTGAAGCGTGTTGGTTTGTTTTATAATGTTTGTTAACGTTTGGCTTAAATCGCTAAAAAGGTTAAACATTTGGATTTGTATCGTAACGTTTGTAAACGTTTGGCTTAAATTGCTAAAAAGATGGAACGTTTGGATTTATTTCGAAATGTTTTAAACGTTTGGCTTAAATCGCTAAAAAGGGGAAATGTTTGGATTTTTTTCGTAACGTTTGTAAACGTTTGTCTTAAATCGCTAAAAAGGTGAAACATTTGATTGGTTTCGTAAAGTTTTAAACGTTTGGCTTAAATCGCTAGAAAGGTGCAACGTTTGGTTTTGTTTTGTAACGTTTGTAAACATTTGGATTAAATTGCCAAAAAGGTGAAACGTTTGGATTTCTTTTGTAAGGTTTGTAAATGTTCTGCTTAAATTGCTAAAAAGGTGAAAAGTTTGGATTTGTTTTTTAACGTTTTAAACGTTTGGATTTGTTTCGTAACGTTTAAACATTAAAATTTGTTTCGTAACGTTTTATACGTTTGGATTTGTTTCGTAACGTTTTAAACGTTTGGCTTAAATTGCTAAAAAGGTGAAACGTTTGGTTTTATTTCGGAACGTTTTTAAATGTTTACAAACGTTTCACCTTTTTAGCGATTAAAGCCAAACGTTTACAAACGTTACGACATAAATCCAAGCGTTTCACCTTTGTAGCGATTTAAGCCAAACATTTACAAACGTTACGAAACAAATCCAAACGTTTCCCCATTTGAGCGATTTAAACCAAACGTTTACAAACGTTACGAAACAAATCCAAACGTTTCACATTTTTAGCTATTTAAGCCAAAAATTTACAAACGTTACGAAACCAAACCAAACGTTTAAAACGTTACGAAACAAATCCAAATGTTTCAGATTTTTAGCGATTTAAGCCAAACATTTACAAAAGTTACAGAACAAAACCAAACGTTTCATATTTTTAGCAATTTAAGCCAAACGTTTTCAAACGTTACGAAATAAATCCAAACGTTTGTAAACGTTTGGCTTAAATCTCTAAAAATGGGAAAGGTTTGGCATTACTAGAATTATCGGGGTTAGTGACGGATTATTCTGTCCTAACACCACAAAATCCTTCGGTAATTAGCATTACGGACGGATTGTCCGTCGGTACAAATGTCGTTGCCATTCTTTGGAGACACAAAAACAACCGTCGGAAAAGTTTCCCGACGAAAAACTTCTGTCGGCACCCACTAGATTCCGTCGGCAAGACAAGACCAGCTTGCCGACGAAGTCCCGACATATTGCCGACAGAATATCCGTCGGTAGGCTTTGCCGACGGATATTCCGTCGGCAAACGTTTTATTTGCCGACGGATATTCCGTCAGAAATGTGGCCTTCGGTCGCAAATTAGAAAGTATTTAGCGACGGATAATCTGTCGCTAAATCAGATAATCCGTCGGCAAAATTTACAGATTTCTGGCAGTTTTTTTCCGTTTTCCGTCAATTTTTTTGGTTTTTCCAGTCAAACCAAACGTGTTACATACATGATATTAATACATCTAAACACTCTTAATATGAGTCAATAACAAGTATTACATAATATATAAAACAAACGTTTACAAAATTATTCGGTAAGATAATACTGAATCTAAAAACCTACAATCTATTGATGTCCTCGTCATCCGGGCCTCGTGGGGGCTGCATGGGGCAAAAACCTGGCGGTAGAGAATTCATCATCTTCGCCAGCTCCGAACGGACTCTATCAGCAATCTGATCGTCCACGGTAGCCTCTATGTCCCTCTGAACCTGCCCTCGCACCCGCTCCTCCATCCTATGCACCTGTGCCTCGACCTCTGTTTGAATCCTCTCCCCTATTTCCTCGAGCGTCTGAGTCTGCTGGGACGACGATGAACCTCCACGGGAACGGCTGGTCTGTGACGATGCGATGTATGAAGCCGCAGCTGAACCAACTCTGTAAACCCACTGCTTCTTCACCCCCTCGAGCGACAAGAACAACTGGATCTAGTCGATGGTATGTGGAGTCGACGGCTGTCCTCACCCGGCGAGGACTGGGTCGCTGCAGCACGCTCAGCAATGAAACGGTCCTGAGGAGATAAACGAGTAACTTAAAGTTAGTACAATTTCAATAAAGTACATCAATTAATTATAAATATAATTCCTAACTAAAATTCTGCGACATTTCCTCTATAATACGAGCATCACCCATTTTCAGGGACTTCCTGCAAACACATATGTTGAGCAAGCCTCTAGAGACCATGCCACTATCATGTAGTCTCTCCCTGTCAGTTGAAAACTTAAAGTTAGTTTAAAATAGTTTTTTTGAAATAATATATATAATAAGGATAACAGTGATACCTTATAGCATCAGGTGCTACTCGTACTCGACTTGCTGCTGTGTCGGTGGCGGCGCATCTGGTGGCGCCGCCTCCAGCGGGGGATCGCCCGCCTGAGGTAGAGCGTCTGTGGGGGGGGGGGGGGGGGGTTTGTCGGATCCCCTTGTCCACGGCCCTATACCAGCCTACGGCCACCTAGACCTCTCATGTCTGCAAATAAGTAGGGATAAACATATATACAATAATTTTTTACCTCAATAAACAAACATCTACAATTAATTAATTAATCAAACCCTCAATAATCATATAAGTCAATAAACAAAAATATCAGTAAAAAAAGGCACGTAAAATTGAAGTCATAATTAAGAATTCTATTATATTAATTAGCCATATACTACAACTCATCGTCGTCCTCATCTGACGAAGACGGTAGAAAATCATCAGTTGTCTCTGCTATGGGCGGAATTTGCAATGCATCTTCATCCGCTTCCCCGTTCGGATCCACAAAATCTGTCAGATCATCAGTTATTTCCACATTCAAGGGATGTTCTGGATTGTCATCCTGGAAAGCTGGAACAACAGACTCTGACATGTCAAGCTCAGATCGTGCCTTAATCCTGCAAACTGCCCGCCAACCCTTTTTATCCCGTCTTTTGCTTGGGTATGACATGTAGTGTACTTGACCGGATTGTTTCGCCAAAATGAAAGGTTCGTACTTGTTATACCTTCTTCTGTGATTAACCTCCACCATGTTGTATAGACGATGCACTAATATACCGACATTTGGAGTTGGATCGAACCAATCACATTTAAATAGGACAGTCCTTTTAGTTGGTAGCGCTGGATACTCTATCTCAATAATGTAAATCAGCACTCCATAGAAGTCGCATACGGCCGGGCCGAAGAGATACCCTTTCACACAAACCCCACTATTTATTGTAACTCGATCCGCGCCATAATCCTGAGTATTGAATTTGAACCCGTTTATACGATATCCCTTATATGTTCTGACGGATCTAAGCGGTCCTTTAGCGAGACTTAAAATATAGGGATTCGTACATATAGCTGGATCATTCACCTACAGGACAATTCACAATCACATGGGTTAGCAATTAATTACGAATGACAAATACAGGAAGAATCGTCTATACTTACATGACGTTCAAACCAGGAGGCAAATTCCTTTTCTAACTTCCCTTCAACTTCAGTCGGCGTTATTGCAGGGTTGATTGCATGCAATTCGTCTTTGAACACACTTTCACAAGAATACAAATGATCAATTTGTGAGCTACCACATTTTACAATAATATAACTCAACAACATATTGAAATGTATATAAGGAAAGCTTACTCTCTATACGGTTCGATTTCTGCACAATTCAATAGGACGTAACTCCCAGCGGCGACAAATTCAGATTCGTCTAGATATCTTTTCCGGCAGGCGCCTACGGGTTCCCCATTCGGTATGAAAATGGAAAGTCGGTCAACATCATCGTCCATCTCAGTATCGAATACCTCATTTCTTTGCATCCGACAGGGTAGCGTAGGATCGCCATCCGTAAAATAAAAAGATGCAAATTTAGCTGTTTCCTCCATTAGATATCCACTGCTAATGCTGCCTTCTACCCTACCCTTATTGGTTACCTTCTTTTTCAATTTCCTCAGATATCTGTTCAATTAAGAATTGATTTCTACAATTAATAATCACTTTATACATTTACTGATCAATGTAGAAGAAAAATAGATCGACATTACCTTTCGAAGGGATACATCCACCGATACTGAACTGGTCCAGCCATTTTAGCTTCGTAAGGCAGGTGTACAGGGAGATGTTCCATTGAATCCAAAAAGCTGGGCGGAAATATGCGTTCCAACTTGCAAAGTATCTTCGGGATTTCTTCTTCCATACGTTCTAAATCTTCCCCCTTAAGCAATGCGGCAGTTAACTCCTTGAAGAAGATACTCAGCTCTGTAATAGTCTCCCATATCTCTTTCGGAAGCAGCTCTCGTAGAGCAATTGGTAGGAGACGTTGCATAAACACATGGCGTGACTTTTCATGCCCATCATTTTTTGTTTGGTGGAATCAACACACCGGGACAAGTTTGACACGTAGCCATCCGGGAACTTTATTTGTTGAACCCATTCAAGCAATAATTTTTTTGATTCCTTTTCCAAAGCATACAAAGTCTTCGGATACCTACCGGTGTTGGGGTCTTGTGCTAGTTGTGGATGATCACAAATATCATTTAACTCTGTCCTAGATTTGGCATGGTCTTTAGTTTTACCGGGGACATTCATCACGGTATTAAAGACGTTGTCGAAAACATTTTTCTCAATATGCATGACATCCAGATTATGCCGGATCACATTTGTCTTCCAATACGGTAAATCCCAAAATATACGTTTTCTTTTCCAACCACAATTTTTTGATAGTTCCGAATTAATAGCTTCAGCATCGGGCTCGTATGCCCTCCTGAACCCCAGGTGCTCTACCTCTGCCAATAGTTCTTCTCCGGTTTTGACTCCGCTAAACTGCTTTTTTACTTGCTTGCCTTTTTGAAAACCAGTGACATTTCGATGGAAACGGTGGCCTGGAGGTAAGAACGTTCTATGGCAATCAAACCACGATTGTTTTCCATTCTTGTTAAGCGTGAATGCATCAGTATCTTCCATGAAATGCGGACATGCCAGTCTGCCTGATGTGCTCCAACCGGACATCATTGAATAAACGGGAAAATCATTTATTGTCCACATAAGCGCCGCTTTCATCTGAAAGTTCTGACGCTTGTGAATATCATAGGTACGGATTCCAGATTCCCACAATTGGTTCAACTCTGCTATCAACGGCTGTAGAAAAATGTCCGTTGTGTTTTTTGGATTTCGGGGACCTGGGACAAGTATCGTCAGAAACATGAACTCATCCTTCATGCACATACCCGGAGGCAGATTGTACGACATCACAATTACTGGCCATGAACTCATCCTTCATGCACATAAACGGTTGAAACCCATCAGTGCATAATCCGAGTCTAATATTACAAGTTACGTCAACAAAATCTTTATGTAGCTCACTAAACCGTTTCCAATCTGGAGAATCAGACAGATGACACATCTTGCCGTCTTCCATTTCATGTTCTGCCTGCCATGTCATATGCCCTGCCGTGGCTTTCGAAGCATACAACCTCTTTAGCCTTGGAGTAATTGGAAAGTAAAACATCTTCTTGTACGGCACTTTGGCCTTTCGTATTCTGGTGGAATTGCTTCTGTTAATAGGTTTCCATCATTCGTGACCACAGAACTTTGCAGGACGCTAGAGCGTCGTCCTCCCCCCAATACAGCATACAGTTAAAGAAACAACATTCAATAACCTCTACCGGCAACCCCAAATCTTTCCCCAGTTTCTAAAGTTTAGCAAAATTTGTTCGCATCTTGTTCTCCCCCGAAAGCAATTCTTGCATGAATCTGCAGATGTCGTCAATCAAAGAAACTGAACCCTGGTGGCGACACTTAATGTCTAACAGTGCAGTTGATTCGGATAAAGGAGAGTGTCTACTATTCTCGGGCCATATTTCTTCTTCCGCTGAACGCATCATATCATAAAACTTATGGGCTTCTTTATTCTGAGGCTCTTCGGTAAACATATTCGGACCAACTGCATCGATAACCATTCTTTGAATAGCATCAAAATCATCTCCCTCATTTCCATAGTCAAACTTATCATAATTAGCAGGTGGGTGTGCCCAGGCAGGAGGATCCAATACACTCCCCTCACCGTGGTGAACCCACACTTGGTAATCTTGAACAAATCCAGACTCTAACACATGTAATTTCACATCTTCGGGATCTCGGTAATTTGTGTATCTGCATTTTCTCCTAGAGCACGGACACTTGATCTTCATCCCACTCAGGCACTCAGGATGTATTAAAGCAAATTCGACAAACTCCTCAACCTTATCAAAAAATCCTTCCGGTAGCAAGCCATTCCTATGTCTAGTATATATGCAATTGCGGTCCTGATTCATGTTTGTTGCACTAACAATTAGGTGGTTTACAGGTTCGACAGTAGCAAAGTCAATGTAATTTAATGCTAAAAAGGTATGGACCTATCTCATTCGCAAAACTGGTGCCCCGTAACCCGACCACGATATATGCGTAAAAATGGAGAATAATATTCAGCAGCCTTCCAGCGCCGTTCTCCTTAAGTGAGCTATCTAATATATGCCGAGTAATGCTGATGACATATTCCGTGAGGAACAAGCATTACAAAGCATATATCAATAGCCACCCGGAGAACAAACGTTAGAAAACCACCAAATATTTTTCTACCGTAATTATGCATATATGTTTTTCGTGATCGGATTACGGAAGCACGAGCTTTGCAAACTGTACAATCCCGTGTCGTTCAAAGAATTGAACACACGGGACGGGAAATCTATGGCTAGGAATACAATTTTATTCAGTGGGAATAAAATCGAGGTTAATTTATGTGAAGTGCATGTTTGAAATCTAACTATGTACAACAATGAATTACAGAAAGTGATAAAACATACTTGTTGTAGAGCAGAACCGCACGCGAATGCTGAATCTGGATACGCACGTCGGAATAAACGGCTACTGCTCTGACCGGCTATCAGGAACCAAGAACTAATAAAAGTCCAAAATAAAAACTTCGTTAGTTTTCAATTACTGCAAATTATGTAATTGAAACAATATAAATTCAATCGAATCGTTCTTATTTTTTTAACGAAAATCGGGCAGCACTTCCCCTAAAAATGAGCATCACCCATTTTTCAGGGAAAGCCTACAAAAAAATAACACATTTTATAAAATATCCAACACACCAACTAATCCCATTTTGTCAAATAAATAATAATATTAATTAATTCCAATTAATATTGATTAATTTAATTACAATTAACACAATTCAACAATTCTAATTTAATTGAACATTTACTAATTCATTAATATATTAAGCTAATACTTATAATTTACTACGAAAATTAACCTACAATTTACTAACTAAATTCAATTAACTAATTACATAAAATAATCATAAAAATGAGCATTTCTCCTATATATTATTATAAATTAACCCTTAATCAATTAACAATTAATATATTTACATAAACTAAATAATCTAACTAATATATAAAAATCCATATAGAAAATTAACTAACTATTATAAATTATACTACAATTCCGCATAAACTATTCTAAATTAATTAATCCATAATAGAATTTATAAACCTAAATAACTACATAAATTGTCTAAAATGAAAAAGTAACTAACAGTCAGAGGCAATGGCACGGGCAGCGGATGCTATGGCAGCGAATGCGGGTGCGAAATACGATGCAGCGGGTGCGGAATATGAGGCAGCGGACGCACAAAAATAGGGGCAGCGGGTGCGAAATACGAGGCAGCGAACGCTCAAAAACCGGGGCAGCGGGTGCAAAAACCGACCAAATCTACAACCCTAAAATGCAAATAAATTCAATTAACTTTACACCTAATTTAATCTAATCTAACCCTAAACTAATTTAACAAAATTTAAACAAACTAAATATATTACTAATTAACTAAAATAATTAAAAATACATAAATTAAAGCTTACATGACTGCTGGACACCGGAGGCGGAGGAGAACGACCGAAGGCGGAGAAGGGGGCGGCGGCAGAATGGAGAAGAAGGGGGTGAAGGAGGAAACAAAAAAATAGGGAAAGGGGGAAAGGAGGAAGTGAATGGCACGGCGCACGGCGGTCGGAGAATGGGGGGAAGGGGTCTGAACGGCGGCGGTCGTAGAATGGTGGGAAAGGGGGAAGAAGATTAGGGTGAAGATGGAAGAAATATCAGAAATGGGGAAGAAGAAGGATATGCACTCGTTTTAGGGCTAAATTTACCGACGGAAATTTATGTCGGTAAACGTAGCCCAAAAACACATTGTTTCATTTAACTTAGTTTACAGACAGATTTGTAGGAAATCCGTCGGTAAACTAATCCCCCAAACGCAGTGTTTTGGGTGGTCACATATTACCGACAGATACTCATGTCTGACAAATAAAACGTTTCATATTTCTAGCAATTTAAGCCAAATGTTTCTTAACGTTTTAAACGTTTGGCTTAAATCACTAAAAAGGTGAAACGCTTGGATTAGTTTCGTAACATTTGAAAACGTTTGGCTTAAATTACTAAAAAGGTGAAACATTTGGTTTTGTTTTGTAACGTTTATAAACGTTTGGCTTAAATCGCTAAAAAGGTGAAACATTTTTGGATTTGTTTCGTACCGTTTGTAAACGTTTGGATTAAATCGCTAAAGAGGTGAAATGTTTGGATTTGCTTCATAACATTTTGGCTTAAATCGCTAAAAAGGTGAAGCGTTTTGATTTGTTTTGTAATGTTTGTTAATGTTTGGCTAAAATTGCTAAAAATGTGAAACGTTTGGATTTGTTTCCTAACCTTTATAAACGTTTGGCTTAAATCGCAAAAAAGGTGAAAAATTTGGATTTGTTTCGTATTACTTGTAAATGTTTGGCTTAAATCGCTAAAAAGGTGAAAAATTTGGATTTGTTTCGTATTACTTGTAAACGTTTGGCTTAAATCGCTAAAAAGGTGAAAAATTTGGATTTGTTTCGTATTACTTGTAAAGTTTGGATTTGGAACGTTTGAATTTATTTCGTAACGTTTTAAATGTTTGGATTGTTTTTGTAACGTCTTAAACGATTGGTTTAAATTGCTAAAAGGGGAAATGTTTGGATTTGTTTCGTAATGTTTGTAAACGTTTGGCTTAAATCGCTAAAAACGTGAAACGTTTGGATTGGTTTCGTAACGTTTTAAACGTTTGGCTTAAATCGCAAGAAAGCTGAAACGTTTTGTTTTGTTTTGCAATGTTTGTAAACATTTGGCTTAATTTGCCAAAAAGGTTAAACGTTTGGATTTATTTTGTAAGGTTTGTAAACGTTCGGCTTAAAATGCTAAAAAGGTGAAACATTTGGATTTGTTTCTTAACGTTTTAAAAGTTTGGATTTGTTTCGTAACATTTTAAACATTTGAATTTGTTTCTTAAGGTTTTAAACGTTTGGATTTGTTTCGTAACGTTTTAAACGTTTGGCTTAAATCGTTACGACATAAATCCAAGTGTTTCACCTTTTTAGCGATTTAAGTCAACCGTTTACAAGCATTATGAAAAAAATCGAAATGTTTCCCCATTTGAGAGATTTAAGCCAAATGTTTACAAACGTTACAAAACAAATCCAAACGTTTCACATTTTTAGCTATTTAAGCCAAACATTTACAAACGTTACAAAATCAAACCAAATGTTTAAAGCGTTACGAAAAAAATCCAAATGTTTCACATTTTTAGAGATTTAAGCCAAACGTTTACAAACGTTACGGAACAAAACCAAACGTTTCACATTTTTTTAAATTTAAGCCAAACGTTACGAAACAAATCCAAACGTTTGTAAACGTTTGGCTTAAATCTCTAAAAATGTGAAACGTTTGGTTTTGTTCTGTAACGTTTGTAAACGTTTAGCTTAACTCGCTAAAAATGTGAAACGTTTGGTTTTGTTTCGAAACATTTGTAAACATTTGGCTTAAATCGCTAAAAAGGTGAAACATTTAAATTTGTTTCGTAACGTTTGTAAACGTTTGGCTTAAATTGCTATAAAGGGGAAACGTTTGGTTTTGTTTCGTAACGTTTGGCTTAAATTGCTAAAAAGGTGAAACGCTTGGATTTATTTCGTAACGTTTGTAAATGTTTGGTTTAAATTGCTAAAAAAATGAAACGTTTCGATTTGGCTCATAACATTTGTAAACGTTTGGCATAAATTGCTAAAAAGGTGAAACGCTTGGATTTGTTTCGTAAAGTTTGTAAACGTTTAGCTTAAATAGCTAAAAAGGTGAAACATTTGGATTTGTTTTGTTACGTTTATAAATGTTTGGCTTAAATTGCTAAAAAGATGAAACGTTTGGTTTTGTTTCGTAACGTTTGGCTTAAATTGATAAAAAGGTGAAATGCTTGGATTTATTTCGTAACGTTTGTAAATGTGTGGTTTAAATTGCTAAAAAGATGAAACATTTTGATTTTTTTCGGAAAATTTGTAAACGTTTGGCTTAAATTGCTAAAAAGGTGAAACGCTTGGATTTATTTCGTAACGTTTGTAAACGTTTAGCTTATATTGCTAAAAAGGTTAAACGTTTGGATTTGTTTCGTAACGTTTGTAAACGTTTGACTTATTTTGCTAAAAAGGTAAAACGTTTGGTTTTTTTTCATAACGTTTATAAGCGTTTTGTTTAAATCGCTAAAAAGGTGAAACGTTTGGATTTGTGTCATAACGTTTGTAAACGTTTGGCTTAAATCGCTAAAAAGATAAAACGTTTGGATTTGTTTCGTAAGGTTTGTAAACGTTTGGCTTAAATCGCTAAAAATGTGGAACGTTTGGATTTGTTTCGTAACGTTTTAAACGTTTAGTTTTGTTTCGTAACGTTTATAAAAGTTTTGCTTAAATCGATAAAAATATGAAACGTTTGTATTTGTTTCGTAACGTTTTAATCGTTTAGTTTTGTTTCGTAATGATAATAAACGTTTGGCTTAAATAGCTAAAAACGGGAAACGTTTGGATTTTTTCCGTAACGTTTGTAAACGTTTGGCTTATATCGCTAAAAAGGTGAAACAATTGGATTTTTTTCATAACGTTTGTAAATGTTTGGCGTAAATTGCTAAATAGGGGAAACGTTTGGATTTGTTTCATAACGTTTGTAAACATTTAGCTTAAATTGATAAAAAGGTGAAATACTTGGATTTGTTTCGGAATGTTTTTATACATTTGGCTTAAATCGCTAAAAAGGTGAAAAGTTTGGATCTGTTTCTTAATGTTTGTAAACGTTTTGCTTAAATCGCTAAAATGGGGAAACGTTTTGACTTGTTTCGTAACGTTTGAAAACGTTTGGCTTAAATTGCTAAAAAGGTGAAACGCTTGGATTTGTTTCGTAATAATTGTACATGTTTGGCCTAAATAGCTCAATTGGGGAAAAATGTTTGGCTTCAATCGCTGAAAAGGGGAAACGTTTGGATTTGTTTCGTAACATTTGTAAACGTTTGGCTTAAATCGCTAAAAAGGTGAAACATTTGGATTTGTTTTGTAGCGTTTGTAAACGTGTAGCTTAAATCGCTTAAAAGGTGAAACATTTGGATTTCTTTCGTAACATTTGTAAATGTTTGGCTTCGATCGCTAAAAAAGTGAAACGCTCGGATTTGTTTTGTAATGTTTGTAAACGTTTAGCTTAAATCGCTTAAAAGGTGAAACATTTGGATTTCTTTCGTAACATTTGTAAATGTTTGGCTTCAATCGCTAAAAAGGTGAAATGTTTGGATTGTTTTACAACATTTGTAAACGTTTGGATTCGATCGCTAAAAAGGTGAATCGTTTGGATTTGTTTCGTAACGTTTGTACACGTTTGGCTTAAATCGCTAAAAAGGGGAAACATTTTGATTTGTTTCGTAACGTTTGTAAACGTTTGGCTTAAATCGCAAAAAAGGCGAAACGCTTGGATTTGTTTCGAAACGTTTGTAAACGTTTGGCTTAAATCGCTCAAAAGGTGAAACATTTGGTTTTGTTTCGTAACCTTTGTTAACGTTTGGCTTATATCGCTAAAATAGGGAAATGTTTGGATTTGTTTCGTAACGTTTGTAAACATTTGGTTTAAATCGCTAAAAAGGTGAAACGTTTCCCGATTTAAGCCAAACGTTTACAAACGTTACGGAAAAAAACCAAACGTTTAAAACGTTACGAAATTAATCCAAACACTTCACATTTTTTAGCAAATTAAGCCAAACATTACAAAACGTTTAAAACGTTACGAAAGAAATCCAAACGTTTCACATTTTTAGCAATTTAAACCAAACGTTTCACACTTCACATTTGTTTCGTAACATTTGTAAACGTTTTGCTTAAATTGCTAAAAATGTGAAACGTTTGGTTTTGTTTCGTAACGTTTTAAACATTTGGTTTGGTTTCGTAACTATTGTAAATGTTTGGCGTAAATCGCTAATAAGGTGAAATGTTTTGTTTTGATTCATAACCTTTGTAAACGTTTGGCTTAAATAGCTAAAAAGGTGAAACGCTTGGATTTGTTTCGTAAAGTTTGTTAACGTTTCGCTTGAATCACTAAAAAGGTGAAACATTTGGATTTTTTTCGTAACGTTTTAAACGTTTTGTTTTGTTTCGTAACGTTGTAAACATTTGGCTAAAATTGCTAAAAATGTGAAACGCTTGGTTTTGTTTCGTAATGTTTATAAACGTTTGGCTTAAATTGCTAAAAAGGTGAAACGTTTGGATTTGTTTCGTTACGTTTGTAAACGTTTGGCTTAAATTTCTAAAAAGGTGAAAAGTTTGGATTTGTTTCGTAACGTTTGTAAAGAAATGGGAAACATTTGGATTTGTTTTGTAACGTTTGTAAACGTTTGGTTTTGTTTCGTAACGTTTGAAAACGTTTGAATTAAATCGCTAAAAAGGTGAAACATTTGGATTTGTTTCGTAACGTTTATAAACGTTCGGCTTAATCGCTAAGAAGGTGAAACGTTTGGATTTGTTTCGTAACGTTTTAAATGTTTGGCTTAAATTGCTAAGATGGGCAAACGTTTGGTTTTGTTTCGTAACGTTTGTAAACGTTACAAAACAAAAGCAAACGTTTAAAATGTTACGAAACAAATCCAAACGTTTCAAATTTTTAGCGATTTATGCGAAACGTTTACAAACGTTACGGAACAAAACCAAATGTTTTACATTTTTAGCGATTTAAGCCAAACTTTTACAAACGTTATGAAACAAAACCAAATGTTTGCAAATGTTACGAAACAAATCGAAGCGTTTCACCGTTTTAGTAATTTAAGCTAAATGTTTACAAACTTTGCGAAACAAATCCAAGCGTTTAACCTTTTTAGCGATTTAAACCAAACGTTTAAAATGTTACGATACAAATCCAAACGTTTCCCCTTTTTAGATAATTAAGCCTAACGTTACGAAACAAATCCAAACGTTTGGTTTTATTTCGTAACATTTATAAAGGTGAAGTGTTTGGTTTTGTTTCGTAATGTTTATAAATGTTTGACTTAAATGGCTAAAAAGGTGAAACGTTTGGATTTGTTTTGTAACGTTTGTAAATGTTCGGCTTAAACCGCTAAAAAGGTGAAACATTTTGATTTGTTTCGTAGCGTTTGTAAACGTTCGGCTTAAATCGATAAAAATCTGAAACGTTTAAATTTGTTTCGTAACGTTTTAAACGTTTGACTAAAATCGCTAAAATGGGGAAACATTTTGATTTGTTTTGTAAAGTTTATAAACATTTGGCTTAAATAGCTAAAAATGTGAAACGTTTGGATTTGTTTCGTAACGTTTTAAACATTTGCCTTTGTTTCGTAACGTTTGTAAATGTTTGGCTTAAATCGCTAAAAGGTGTAACGTTTGGATTTGTTTCGTAACGTTTGTAAACGTTTGGCTTAAATTGCTAAAAAGGTTAGACGCTTGGATTTGTTTTGTAACGTTTGTAAACATTTGGCTTAAATTGCTAAAAAGGTAAAACGTTTGGATTTGTTTCTTAACATTTGTAATCGTTTGGCTTAAATCGCTAAAAAGGTGAAAGGTTTGGATTTATTTCGTAACGTATGTAAACGTTTGGCTTAAACCGCTAAAAATGTGAAACGTTTGGATTTGTTTCGTAACATTTGTAAACGTTTGGTTTAAATCGCTAAAAAGGTGAAACGTTTGGATTTGATTCGTAACGTTTGTAAATGTTTTGGCTTAAATCGCTAAAAAGGTAAAATGTTTGGATTTGTTTCGTAACGTTTGTATACGTTCGGCTTAAATCGCTAAAAATGGGAAATGTTTGGATTTTTTTCATAATGTTTTTAACGTTTACAAAAGTTTGGATTTGTTTCGTAACGTTTTAAATGCTTGGTTTTGTTTCGTAACGTTTGTAAACATTTGACTTAAATCGCTGAAAAGGTGAAAGGTTTGGATATGTTTCGTAACGTTTGTAAACGTTTGGCTTAAATTGGTAAAAAGGGGAAACGTTTGGATTTGTTTTGTAACGTTTGTAAACGTTTGGCTTAAATCGCTAAAAAGGTGAAACGTTTGGAGTTGTTTTGTAACGTTTGTAAACGTTTGGCTTAAATCGCTAAAAGTGTGAATTTTTTTGATTTGTTTCATATTGTTTGTAGACGTTTGGTTTAATTCGATAAAAAGGTGAAATGTGTGGATTTGTTTCGTAACGTTTGTAAATGTTTGGCTTAAATCGGTAAAGAGGGGAAACGTTTGGATTTGTTTTGTAACGTTTTAAACGTTTACAAACGTTTGGATTTGTTTCGTAACTTTAGGACGTTTCGTTTAGTTTCGTAAACTTTGTAAACGTTTGGCTTAAATCGCTAAAAAGATGAAACGTTTGGATTCGTTTCGTAGCGTTTGTAAACATTTAGCTTAAATTGCTAAAAAGGTGAAATGTTTGGATTTGTTTCGTACCGTTTGTAAACATTTGGCTTAAATTGCTAAAAAGGTGAAATTCTTGGATTTGTTTTGTAACGTTTGTAAACGTTTGGCTTAAATCGCTAAAAAGGTGAAACGTCTGGATTTGTTTGGTAAAGTTTGTAAACGTTTGGCTTAAATCAATAAAAGGTGAAACGTTTGGATTTGTTTCGTAACGTTTGCAAACGTTTGGTTTAAATTGCTAAAAAGGAGAAAATTTGTTTTTCAACGTTTGTAAACGTTTGGCTTAAATCGCTAAAAAGGTGAAACGTTTGGTTTTGTTTCTTAACGTTTGTAAACGTTTTGTAAATGTTTGGCTTAAATCGCTAAAAAGGTGATATGTTTGGTTTTGTTTCGTAACGTTTGTAAACGTTAGGCTTAAATCGCTAAAAATATGAAACGTTTGGATTTGTGTCGAAACGTTTGTAAACGTTTGGCTTAAATTGCTAAAAAGGTGAAACTAAACGTTTGGAAACGTTAAGAAACAAAGCCAAACATTTACAAACGTTACAAACGTTTGGTTTTGTTTCTTAACGTTTCCAAACGTTTGGCTTAAATTGCTAAAAAGGTAAAACGCTTGGATTTGTTTCGTAACGTTTGTAAATGTTTTGTTTAAACTGATAAAAAGAGGAAACGTTTGGATTTGTTTCGTAACGTTTGTAAATGTTTGGCTTAAATCGCTAAGAATGTGAAACATTTGGATTTGTTTCGTAACGTTTGTAAATGTTTGGCTTAAATTGCTAAAAGGTGAAATGCTTGGATTTGTTTTGTAACGTTTGTAAATGCTTGGGTTAAATTGCTAAAAGATGAAATGCTTGGATTTGTTTGTAACGTTTGTAAATGTTTGGGTTAAATTTCTAAAAAGAAGAAACGTTTCGATTTGTTTCGTAACGTTTGTAAACGTTTGGATTTAATCGGTAAAAAGGTGAAACATTTGGATTTGTTTCGTAACATTTGTCAATGTTTGGCTTAAATTGCTAAAAAGGTGAAACGTTTGGATTTGTTTCGTACCATTTGTAAACGATTGGCTTAAATCGCTAAAAATGTGAAACGTTTGGATTTGTTTCGTAACGTTTGTAAACAATTGGTTTAAATCGCTAAAAAGGTGAAACGTTTTGATTTGTTTCGTAATGTTTGGCTTAAATCGCAAAAAAGGTGAAACGTTAGGATTTGTTTCGTAAGGTTTGTAAAAATTCGTCTTAAATAGCTAAAAATGTGAAACGTTTGGATTTGTTTCGTAACGTTTTAAACGTTTACAAACGTTTGGATTTTTTTTGTAACGTGTTAAACGTTTGGTTTTGTTTCATAACGTTTGTAAATGTTTGGCTTAAATCGCTAAAAAGGTGAAACGTTTGTATTTGTTTCGTAACGTTTGTAAACGTTTGGCTTAAATTGCTAAAAAGGTGAAACTCTAGGATTTGTTTTGTACGTTTGTAAACGTTTGGCTTAAATGGGTAAAAGGTGAAGCATTTGGATTTGTTCCGTAACGTGTGTAAAAGTTTGGCTTAAATCGCTAAAAAGGTGAAACGTTTGGTTTTGTTTCTTAACGTTTGTAAACGTTTTGTAAATGTTTGGCTTAAATCGCTAAAAAGGTGATATGTTTGGTTTTGTTTCGTAACGTTTGTAAACGTTAGGCTTAAATCGCTAAAAATATGAAACGTTTGGATTTGTGTCGAAACGTTTGTAAACGTTTGGCTTAAATTGCTAAAAAGGTGAAACTAAACGTTTGGAAACGTTAAGAAACAAAGCCAAACATTTACAAACGTTATAAACGTTTGGTTTTGTTTCTTAGCGTTTCCAAACGTTTGGCTTAAATTGCTAAAAAGGTAAAACGCTTGGATTTGTTTCGTAACGTTTGTAAATGTTTTGTTTAAACTGATAAAAAGAGGAAACGTTTGGATTTGTTTCGTAACGTTTGTAAATGTTTGGCTTAAATCGCTAAGAATGTGAAACATTTGGATTTGTTTCGTAACGTTTGTAAATGTTTGGCTTAAATTGCTAAAAGGTGAAATGCTTGGATTTGTTTTGTAACGTTTGTAAATGTTTGGGTTAAATTGCTAAAAGATGAAATGCTTGGATTTGTTTTGTAACGTTTGTAAATGTTTGGGTTAAATTTCTAAAAAGAA
Organism: Mercurialis annua; assembly: GCF_937616625.2. Classification (NCBI taxonomy): domain Eukaryota; kingdom Viridiplantae; phylum Streptophyta; class Magnoliopsida; order Malpighiales; family Euphorbiaceae; genus Mercurialis; species Mercurialis annua. The sequence continues at coordinate 20,287,826 of NC_065572.1, read as the reverse complement.
GAAACGTTTCGATTTGTTTCGTAACGTTTGTAAACGTTTGGATTTAATCGGTAAAAAGGTGAAACATTTGGATTTGTTTCGTAACATTTGTCAATGTTTGGCTTAAATTGCTAAAAAGGTGAAACGTTTGGATTTGTTTCGTACCATTTGTAAATGTTTGGCTTAAATCGCTAAAAAGGTGATATGTTTGGTTTTGTTTCGTAACGTTTGTAAACGTTTGGCTTAAATCGCTAAAAATATGAAACGTTTGGATTTGTGTCGAAACGTTTGTAAACGTTTGGCTTAAATTGCTAAAAAGGTGAAACTAAACATTTGGAAACGTTAAGAAACAAAGCCAAACATTTACAAACGTTACAAACGTTTGGTTTTGTTTCTTAACGTTTCCAAACGTTTGGCTTAAATTGCTAAAAAGGTAAAACGCTTGGATTTGTTTCGTAACGTTTGTAAATGTTTTGTTTAAACTGATAAAAAGAGGAAACGTTTGGATTTGTTTCGTAACGTTTGTAAATGTTTGGCTTAAATCGCTAAGAATGTGAAACATTTGGATTTGTTTCGTAACGTTTGTAAATGTTTGGCTTAAATTGCTAAAAGGTGAAATGCTTGGATTTGTTTTGTAACGTTTGTAAATGTTTGGGTTAAATTGCTAAAAGATGAAATGCTTGGATTTGTTTGTAACGTTTGTAAATGTTTGGGTTAAATTTCTAAAAAGAAGAAACGTTTCGATTTGTTTCGTAACGTTTGTAAACGTTTGGATTTAATCGGTAAAAAGGTGAAACATTTGGATTTGTTTCGTAACATTTGTCAATGTTTGGCTTAAATTGCTAAAAAGGTGAAACATTTGGATTTGTTTCGTACCATTTGTAAACGATTGGCTTAAATCGCCAAAAATGTGAAATGTTTGGATTTGTTTCGTAACGTTTGTAAACAATTGGTTTAAATCGCTAAAAAGGTGAAACGTTTTGATTTGTTTCGTAATGTTTGGCTTAAATCGCAAAAAAGGTGAAACGTTAGGATTTGTTTCGTAAGGTTTGTAAAAATTCGTCTTAAATAGCTAAAAATGTGAAATGTTTGGATTTGTTTCGTAACGTTTTAAACGTTTACAAACGTTTGGATTTTTTTTGTAACGTGTTAAACGTTTGGTTTTGTTTCATAACGTTTGTAAATGTTTGGCTTAAATCGCTAAAAAGGTGAAACGTTTGTATTTGTTTCGTAACGTTTGTAAACGTTTGGCTTAAATTGCTAAAAAGGTGAAACTCTTGGATTTGTTTTGTACGTTTGTAAACGTTTGGCTTAAATGGGTAAAAGGTGAAGCATTTGGATTTGTTCCGTAACGTGTGTAAAAGTTTGGCTTAAATCGGTAAAAAGGTGAAACGTTTGGATTTGTTAAGTAACGTCTGTAAACGTTTGGCTTAAATTGGTAAAAGGTGAAATGTTTGGATTTGTTTCATATTGTTTGTAAACGTTTGGCTTAAATCGCTAAAAATGTTAAACGTTTGGATTTGTTTCGTAGCATTTGTAAACTTTCTGTTTAAATCGGTTAAAAGGTGAAACCTTTGGATTTGTTTCGAAACACTTGTAAATGTTCGGCTTAAATCGCTAAAAAGGTGAAACGTTTGGATTTGTTTCGTAACATTTGTAAAAGTTCGGCTTAAATCGATAAAAATATGAAACGTTTGGATTTGTTACGCAACGTTCTAAACGTTTACGAACTCTTAGATTTGTTTCGTAACGTTTTAAAAGCTTGGCTTTGTTCGTAACGTTTGTAAACGTTTGGCTTAAATCGCTAAAAAGGTGAAACGTTTGGATTTGTTTTGTTACGTTTGTAAACGTTTGGCTTAAATTTCTAAAAAGGTGAAAAGTTTGGATTTGTTTCGTAATATTTGTAAACAAATGGGAAACATTTGGATTTGTTTCGTAACGTTTGTAAACGTTTGGTTTTGTTTCGTAACGTTTGAAGTAAATCGCTAAAAAGGTGAAACGTTTGGATTTGTTTCGTAACGTTTATAAACGTTCGGCTTAATCGCTAAGAAGGTGAAACGTTTGGATTTGTTTCGTAACGTTTTAAATGTTTGGCTTAAATTGCTAAGATGGGCAAACGTTTGGTTTTGTTTCTTAACGTTTGTAAACGTTACAAAACAAAACCAAACGTTTAAAATATTACGAAACAACTCCAATCGTTTCACATTTTTAGCGATTTATGCCAAACGTTTACAAACATTACGGAACAAAACCAAATGTTTCACATTTTTAGCGATTTAAGCCAAACATTTACAAACGTTATGAAACAAAACCAAACGTTTACAAATGTTACGAAACAAATCGAAGCGTTTCACCGTTTTAGTGATTTAAGCTAAATGTTTACAAACTTTGCGAAACAAATCCAAGCGTTTAACCTTTTTAGCGATTTAAACCAAACATTAAAAACTTTACGAAACAAATCCAAACGTTTCCCCTTTTTAGATAATTAAGCCTAACGTTACGAAACAAATCCAAACGTTTGGTTTTGTTTCGTAATGTTTGTAAATGTTTGACTTAAATGGCTAAAAAGGTGAAACATTTGGATTTGTTTTGTAACGTTTGTAAATGTTCGGCTTAAACCGCTAAAAAGGTGAAACGTTTTGATTTGTTTCGTAGCGTTTGTAAACGTTCGGCTTAAATCGATAAAAATCTGAAACGTTTAAATTTGTTTCGTAACGTCTTAAACGTTTGACTTAAATCGCTAAAATGGGGAAACATTTTGATTTGTTTTGTAAAGTTTATAAACATTTGGCTTAAATAGCTAAAAATGTGAAACGTTTGGATTTGTTTCGTAACGTTTTAAACATTTGGCTTTGTTTCGTAACGTTTGTAAATGTTTGGCTTAAATCGCTAAAAGGTGTAACGTTTGGATTTGTTTCGTAACGTTTGTAAACGTTTGGCTTAAATTGCTAAAAAGGTTAGACGCTTGGATTTGTTTCGTAACGTTTGTAAACATTTGGCTTAAATTGCTAAAAAGGTAAAACGTTTGGATTTGTTTCTTAACATTTGTAATCGTTTGGCTTAAATCGCTAAAAAGGTGAAACGTTTGGATTTATTTCGTAACGTATGTAAACGTTTGGCTTAAATCGCTAAAAATGTTAAACTTTTGGATTTGTTTCGTAACATTTGTAAACGTTTGGTTTAAATCGCTAAAAAAGTGAAACGTTTGTATTTGTTTCGTAACGTTTGTAAATGTTTTGGCTTAAATCGCTAAAAAGGTAAAATGTTTGGATTTGTTTCGTAACGTTTGTATACGTTCGGCTTAAATCGCTATAAATGGGAAACGTTTGGATTTTTTTCGTAATGTTTTTAACGTTTACAAAAGTTTGGATTTTTTTTGTAACATTTTAAATGCTTGGTTTTGTTTCGTAACGTTTGTAAACGTTTGACTTAAATCGCTGAAAAGGTGAAAGGTTTGGATATGTTTCGTAACGTTTGTAAACGTTTGGCTTAAATTGGTAAAAAGGGGAAATGTCTGGATTTGTTTCGTAACGTTTGTAAACGTTTGGCTTAAATCGCTAAAAAGATGAAACGTTTGGATTTGTTTTGTAACGTTTGTAAACGTTTGGCTTCAATCGCTAAAAATGTGAAATTTTTTGATTTGTTTCATATCGTTTGTAGACGTTTGGTTTAATTCGATAAAAATGTGAAACGTGTGGATTTGTTTTGTAACGTTTGTAAATGTTTGGCTTAAATCGGTAAAGAGGCGAAACGTTTGGATTTGTTTCGTAACGTTTGTATACATTCGGCTTAAATCGCAAAAAATGTGAAACGTTTGGATTTGTTTTGTAACATTTTAAAAGTTTACAAACGTTTGGATTTGTTTCGTAACTTTAGGACGTTTGGTTTAGTTTCGTAAACTTTGTAAACGTTTGGCTTAAATCGCTAAAAAGATGAAACTTTTGGATTCGTTTCGTAGCGTTTGTAAACGTTTGGCTTAAATTGCTAAAAAGGTGAAATGTTTGGATTCGTTTCGTACCGTTTGTAAACATTTGGCTTAAATTGCTAAAAAGGTGAAATGCTTGGATTTGTTTTGTAACGTTTGTAAACGTTTGGCTTAAATCGTTAAAAAGGTTAAACGTCTGGATTTGTTTTGTAAAGTTTGTAAACGTTTGGCTTAAATCAATAAAAGGTGAAACGTTTGGATTTGTTTCGTAACGTTTGTAAACGTTTGACTTAAATTGCTAAAAAGGAGAAAATTTGTTTTTCAACGTTTGTAAACGTTTGGCTTAAATCGCTAAAAAGGTGAAACGTTTGGTTTTGTTTCTTAACGTTTGTAAACGTTTTGTAAATGTTTGGCTTAAATCGCTAAAAAGGTGATATGTTTGGTTTTGTTTCGTAACGTTTGTAAACGTTAGGCTTAAATCGCTAAAAATATGAAACGTTTGGATTTGTGTCGAAACGTTTTTAAACGTTTGGCTTAAATTGCTAAAAAGGTGAAACTAAACGTTTGGAAACGTTAAGAAACAAAGCCAAACATTTACAAACGTTACAAACATTTGGTTTTGTTTCGTAACGTTTGTAAACGTTTGGCTTAAATTGCTAAAAAGGTAAAACGCTTGGATTTGTTTCGTAACGTTTGTAAATGTTTTGTTTAAACTGATAAAAAGAGGAAACGTTTGGATTTGTTTCGTAACGTTTGTAAATGTTTGGCTTAAATCGCTAAGAATGTGAAACGTTTAGATTTGTTTCGTAACGTTTGTAAATGTTTGGCTTAAATTGCTAAAAGGTGAAATGCTTGGATTTGTTTTGTAACGTTTGTAAATGTTTGGGTTAAATTGCTAAAAGATGAAATGCTTGGATTTGTTTGTAACGTTTGTAAATGTTTGGGTTAAATTTCTAAAAAGAAGAAACGTTTCGATTTGTTTCGTAACGTTTGTAAACGTTTGGATTTAATCGGTAAAAAGGTGAAACATTTGGATTTGTTTCGTAACATTTGTCAATGTTTGGCTTAAATTGCTAAAAAGGTGAAACGTTTGGATTTGTTTCGTACCATTTGTAAACGATTGGCTTAAATCGCTAAAAATGTGAAACGTTTGGATTTGTTTCGTAACGTTTGTAAACAATTGGTTTAAATCGCTAAAAAGGTGAAACGTTTGGATTTGTTTCATAATGTTTGTAAATGTTTGGCTTAAATCGCAAAAAAGGTGAAACGTTAGGATTTGTTTCGTAAGGTTTGTAAAAATTCGTCTTAAATAGCTAAAAATGTGAAATGTTGGATTTGTTTCGTAACGTTTTAAACGTTTACAAACGTTTGGATTTTTTTTGTAACGTTTTAAACGTTTGGTTTTGTTTCGTAACGTCTGTAAATGTTTGGATTAAATTGCTAAAAAGGTGCAACGTTTGTATTTGTTTCGTAACGTTTGTAAACGTTTGGCTTAAATTGCTAAAACGTGAAACGCTTGGATTTGTTTTGTACGTTTGTAAACGTTTGGCTTAAATGGGTAAAAAGGTGAAGCGTTTGGATTTGTTCCGTAACGTGTGTAAAAGTTTGGCTTAAATCGGTAAAAAGGTGAAACGTTTGGATTTGTTAAGTAACGTCTGTAAACGTTTGGCTTAAATCGGTAAAAGGTAAAATGTTTGGATTTGTTTCATATTGTTTATAAACGTTTGGCTTAAATCGCTAAAAATGTTAAACATTTGGATTTGTTTCGTAGCGTTTGTAAACTTTCTGTTTAAATCGGTTAAAAGGTGAAACGTTTGGATTTGTTTCGAAACGCTTGTAAATGTTCGGCTTAAATCGCTAAAAAGGTGAAACGTTTGGATTTGTTTCGTAACATTTGTAAAAGTTCGGCTTAAATCGATAAAAATGTGAAACGTTTGGATTTGTTACGCAACGTTCTAAACGTTTACAAACTCTTAGATTTGTTTCGTAACGTTTTAAAAGTTTGGCTTTGTTCGTAACGTTTGTAAACGTTTGGCTTAAATCACTAAAAAGGTGAAACGTTTGGATTTGTTTTGTTACGTTTGTAAACGTTTGGCTTAAATTTCTAAAAAGGTGAAAAGTTTGGATTTGTTTCGTAATATTTGTAAACAAATGGGAAACGTTTGGATTTGTTTCGTAACGTTTGAAAACGTTTGAATTAAATCGCTAAAAAGGTGAAACGTTTGGATTTGTTTCGTAACGTTTATAGACGTTCGGCTTAATCGCTAAGAAGGTGAAACGTTTGGATTTGTTTCGTAACGTTTTAAATGTTTGGCTTAAATTGCTAAGATGGGCAAATGTTTGGTTTTGTTTCTTAACGTTTGTAAACGTTACAAAACAAAACCAAACGTTTAAAATGTTACGAAACAAATCCAAACGTTTCACATATTTAGCGAATTGTGCCAAACGTTTACAAACGTTACGGAACAAAACCAAATGTTTCACATTTTTATCGATATAAGCCAAACTTTTACAAACGTTATGAAACAAAACCAAACGTTTACAAATGTTACGAAACAAATCGAAGTGTTTCACCGTTTTAGTGATTTAAGCTAAATGTTTACAAACTTTGCGAAACAAATCCAAGCGTTTAACCTTTTTAGCGATTTAAACCAAACGTTGTTTCGTAACGTTTGTAAACGTTTGGCTTAAATTGCTAAAAAGGAGAAAATTTGTTTTTCAACGTTTGTAAACGTTTGGCTTAAATCGCTAAAAAGGTGAAACGTTTGGTTTTGTTTCTTAACGTTTGTAAACGTTTTGTAAATGTTTGGCTTAAATCGCTAAAAAGGTGATATGTTTGGTTTTGTTTCGTAACGTTTGTAAACGTTCGGCTTAAATCGCTAAAAATATAAAACGTTTGGATTTGTTTCGAAACGTTTTTAAACGTTTAGCTTAAATCGCTAAAAAGGTGAAACCAAACGTTTGGAAACGTTAAGAAACAAAGACAAACATTTACAAACGTTACAAACATTTGGTTTTGTTTCGTAACGTTTGTAAACGTTTGGCTTAAATTGCTAAAAAGGTAAAACGCTTGGATTTCTTTCGTAACGTTTGTAAATGTTTTGTTTAAACTGATAAAAAGAGGAAACGTTTGGATTTGTTTCGTAACGTTTGTAAACGTTTGGCTTAAATCGCTAAGAAGGTGAAACGTTTGGATTTGTTTCGTAAAGTTTGTAAATGTTTGGCTTAAATTGCTAAAAAGGTGAAATGCTTGGATTTGTTTTATAACGTTTGTAAATGTTTGGGTTAAATTGCTAAAAGATGAAATGCTTGGATTTGTTTTGTAACGTTTGTAAATGTTTGTGTTAAATTTCTAAAAAGGTGAAACGTTTCGATTTGTTTCGTAACATTTGTAAATGTTTGGCTTTAATCGGTAAAAAGGTGAAACATTTGGATTTGTTTCGTAACATTTGTCAATGTTTGGCTTAAATTGCTAAAAAGGTGAAACGTTTGGATTTGTTTCGTAACATTTGTAAACGATTGGCTTAAATCGCTAAAAATGTGAAATGTTTGGATTTGCTTCGTAACGTTTGTAAACAATTGGTTTAAATCGCTAAAAAGGTGAAACGTTTGGATTTGCTTCGTAATGTCTGGCTTAAATCGCTAAAAAGGTGAAACGTTAGGATTTATTTCGTAAGGTTAGTAAAAATTCGTCTTAAATCGCTAAAAATGTGAAACGTTTGGATTTGTTTCGTAACGTTTTAAACGTTTACAAACGTTTGGATTTTTTTTGTAACGTTTTAAACGTTTGGTTTTGTTTCGTAACATTTGTAAATGTTTGGCTTAAATTGCTAAAAAGGTGAAACGCTTGGATTTGTTTTGTACGTTTGTAAACGTTTGGCTTAAATTGGTAAAAAGGTGAAGCGTTTGGATTTGTTCCGTACGTTTGTAAACGTTTGGCTTAAATCGGTAAAAAGGTGCAGCGTTTGGATTTGTTCCGTAACGTGTGTAAATGTTTGGCTTAGATCGGTAAAAAGGTGAAACGTTTGGATATGTTAAGTAACGTCTGTAAACGTTTGGCTTAAATCGGTAAAAAGGTGAAATGTTTGGATTTGTTTCATATTGTTTGTAAACGTTTGGCTTAAATCGCTAATAATATTAAACGTTTGGATTTGTTTCGTAGCGTTTGTAAACTTTCTGTTTAAATCGGTAAAAAGGTGAAACGTTTAGATTTGTTTCGAAACGTTTGTAAATGTTCGGCTTAAATCGCTAAAAAGGTGAAACGTTTGGATTTGTTTCGTAACATTTGTAAAAGTTCGGCTTAAATCAATAAAAATGTGAAACGTTTGGATTTGTTTCGCAATGTTCTAAACGTTTACAAACTCTTGGATTTGTTTCGTAACGTTTTAAAAGTTTGGTTTTGTTCGTAACGTTTGTAAACGTTTGGCTTAAATCGCTAAAAATGTGAAACGTTTGGATTTGTTTCTTAATATTTTTAAACGTTTGGTTAAATTTATAAAAAAAGTGAAACGCTTAGATTTGTTTCATAATATTTGTAAAAGTTTGGCTTCAATCCCAAAAAAGGTGAACTGTTTGGTTTTGTTTCGTAACGTTTGTAAAAGTTCGGCTTAAATCACAAAAAAGGTGAAATGTTTGGTTTTGTTTCGTAATGTTTGTAAATGTTTGACTTAAACGGCTAAAAAGGTGAAACATTTGGATTTGTTTTGTAACGTTTGTAAATGTTCGGCTTAAACCGCTAAAAAGGTGAAACGTTTTGATTTGTTTCGTAGCGTTTGTAAACGTTCGGCTTAAATCGATAAAAATCTGAAACGTTAAAATTTGTTTCGTAACGTCTTAAACGTTTGTAAACGTTCGGATAAAATTGTTAAAAAGCTGAAACGCTTGGATTTGTTTCGCAACGTTTGTAAACATTTGGCTTAAATCGGTAAAAAGGTGAAACATTTGATTTGTTTCGTAACGTTTGTAAACGTTCGGCTTAAATCGCTGAAAATGTGAAACGTTTGGATTTGTTTCGTATCGTTTGAAACGTTTGGATTTGTTTTGTAACGTTTAAAACCGTTTAGCTTAAATTGCTAAAAAGGTGAAACGCATGGATTTGTTTCGTAACATTTGTAAACGTTAGGCTTGAATCGCTAATAAGGCTAAACGTTTGTATTTGTTTCGTATCATTTGTAAACATTCGGATTCAATCGCTAAAAAGGTGAAATGTTTGGATTTGTTTCATAACGTTTGTAAATTTTTTTGGCTTAAATTGCTAAAAAGGTGAAACGCTTAGATTTGTTTCGTAACGTCTGTAAAGGTTTGATTTTGTTTTGTAACGTTTGTAATCGCTGAAATGTTGAAAAGATTTGATTTGTTTCGTAACATTTGTAAACAAACATATACAACTGTTACGAAACCAATCCAAATGTTTAAAATGTTACGAAACAAATCCAAACGTTTCAAATTTTTAACGATTTAAGCCAAACGTATACAAACGTTATGAAACAAATCCAAACGTTTCCCCATTTTAGCAATTTAAGCCAAACGTTTGGATTCAATCGCTAAAAAGGTGAAATCTTTGGATTTGTTTCATAACGTTTGTAAACGTTTGGCTTAAATTGCTAAAAAGGTGAAACGCATGGATTTATTTCATAACCTTTGTAAATGTTTGGCTTTGTTTCATAACATTTGTAAATGATGGCTTAAATCGCTAAAAGGAGAAACGTTTGGTTTTGGTTCCTAACGTTTGTAAACGTTTGGCTTAAATCGCTAAAAATGGGAAACGTTTGGTTTTGTTTCGTAATGTTTTAAACTTTTTGTTTGGTTTCGTAACTTTTGTAAATGTTTGGCTTAAATAGATAATAAGGTAAAACGTATGGTTTTGATTCATAACCTTTTTAAACGTTTGGCTTAAATCGCTAAAAAGGTGAAACGTTTGAATTTTTTTCGTAATGTTTGTAAACGTTTCGCTTGAATCGCTATAAAGATGAAACGTTTGGATTTGTTTCGTAAAGTTTTAAACGTTTGGTTGTGTTTCGTAACATTTGTAAACGTTTGGCTAAAATCGCTAAAAATGTGAAACGCTTGGTTTTGGTTTGTAACGTTTGTAAACGTTTGGCTTAAATTGCTAAAATGGTGAAACATTTGTATTTTTTTCGTTACGTTTGTAAACGTTTGCCTTTAATTGCTAAAAAGATGAAACGTTTAGATTTGTTTCGTAACGTTTGTAAACAAATGGGAAACGTTTGGATTTGTTTCGTGACGTTTGTAAACGTTTGGTTTTGTTTTGTAACGTTTGAAAACGTTTGGATTAAATTGCTAAAAAGGTGAAACGTTTGGATTTGTTTCGTAACTTTTATAAACGTTCGGCTTATATCGCTAAGAAGGTGAAACGTTTGGATTTGTTTCGAAACGTTTGTAAATGTTCGGCTTATATCGCTAAAAAGGTGAAACGTTTGGATTTGTTTCGTAACATTTGTAAGAGTTCGGCTTAAATCAATAAAAAATGTGAAACGTTTGGATTTGTTTCGCAACATTTTAAACGTTTACAAACTCTTGGATTTGTTTCGTAACGTTTTAAAAGTTTGGTTTTGTTCGTAACGTTTGTAAACGTTTGGCTTAAATCGCTAAAAAAGTGAAACGTTTGGATTTGTTTCTTAATATTTTTAAACGTTTGGGTTAAATTTCTAAAAAAGTGAAACGCTTAGATTTGTTTCGTAATATTTGTAAAAGTTTGGCTTCAATCCCAAAAAAGGTGAACCGTTTGGTTTTGTTTCGTAACGTTTGTAAAAGTTCGGCTTAAATCGCTAAAAAGGTGAAACATTTTGTTTCGTAACGTTTGTAAACGTTTGGCTCAAATCGCTAGAAAGGTAAAACGTTTGGATTTGTTTTGTAACATTTGTAAACGTTCGAATAAAATTGTTAAAAAGTTGAAACGCTTGGATTTGTTTCGCAACGTTTGTAAACATTTTGCTTAAATCGCTAAAAAGGTGAAACATTTGGTTTGTTTCGTAATGTTTGTAAACGTTCGGCTTAAATCTCTGAAAATGTGAAACGTTTGGATTTGTTTCATATCGTTTGAAACGTTTGGATTTGTTTCATAACGTTTGAAACCGTTTGGCTTAAATTGCTAAAAAGGTGAAACGCATGGATTTGTTTCGTAACGTTTGTAAACGTTTGGCTTGAATCGCTAATAAGGCTAAACGTTTGTATTTGTTTCGTATCATTTGTAAACATTCGGATTCAATCGCTAAAAAGGTGAAATGTTTGGATTTGTTTCATAACATTTGTAAATTTTATTGGCTTAAATTGCTAAAAAGGTGAAACGCTTAGATTTGTTTCGTAATGTTTGTAAAGTTTTTATTTTGTTTTGTAACGTTTGTAATCGCTGAAATGTTGAAAAGATTTGATTTGTTTCGTAACATTTGTAAACAAACGTATACAACTGTTACAAAACCAATCCAAACGTTTAAAATGTTACGAAACAAATCCAAACGTTTCACATTTTTAACGATTTAAGCCAAACGTATACAAACGTTATGAAAGAAATTCAAACGTTTCCCCATTTTAGCAATTTAAGCCAAACGTTTATAACGTTACGAAAAAAAATCCAAACGTTGCATGACGTTTGCAAAGGTTATGAAACAAAACCAAACGTTTGGATTCAATCGCTAAAAAGGTGAAATCTTTGGATTTGTTTCATAACGTTTGTAAACGTTAGGCTTAAATTGCTAAAAAGGTGAAACGCATGGATTTGTTTCATAACCTTTGTAAATGTTTGGCTTTCTTTCATAACGTTTGTAAATGTATGGCTTAAATCGCTAAAAGGAGAAACGTTTGGTTTTGGTTCCTATCGTTTGTAAACGTTTGGCTTATATCGCTAAAAATGTGAAACGTTTGGTTTTGTTTCATAATGTTTTAAACTTTTTGTTTGGTTTCGTAACTTTTGTAAATGTTTGGCTTAAATCGATAATAAGGTGAAACGTATGGTTTTGATTTATAACCTTTTTAAACGTTTGGCTTAAATCGCTACAAAGGTGAAACGTTTGAATTTGTTTCGTAATGTTTGTAAATATTTCGCTTGAATCGCTAAAAAGATGAAACGTTTGGATTTGTTGCATAAAGTTTTAAACGTTTGGTTTTGTTTCGTAACGTTTGTAAACGTTTGGCTAAAATCGCTAAAAATGTGAAACGCTTGGTTTTGGTTCGTAACGTTTGTAAACGTTTGTCTTAAATTGCTAAAAAGGTGAAACATTTGGATTTTTTTCGTTACGTTCGTAAACGTTTGCCTTAAATTGCTAAAAAGATGAAACGTTTAGATTTGTTTCGTAACGTTTGTAAACAAATGGGAAACGTTTGGATTTGTTTCGTGACGTTTGCAAACGTTTGGTTTTGTTTTGTAACGTTTGAAAATGTTTGGATTAAATCGCTAAAAAAGTGAAACGTTTGAATTGGTTTCGTAACGTTTATAAACGTTCGGCTTATATCGCTAAGAAGGTGAAACGTTTGGATTTGTTTCGTAACGTTTTAAACGTTTGGCGGATATTGCTAAAATGGGGAAACGTTTGGTTTTGTTTCATAACGTTTGTAAACGTTTGGCTTCAATCGCTAAAAAGGTGAAACGTTTGGATTTATTACGTAACATTTGTAAGCGTTACAAAACAAAACCAAACGTTTAAAATGTTACGAAACAAATCCAAACGTTTCACATTTTAAGCGATTTATGCCAAACGTTTACAAACGTTACGGAACAAAACCAAATGTCTTACATTTTTAGCGATTTAAGCCAAACATTTACAAACGTTACGAAACAAAACCAAAAGATTACAAACGTTGAGAAACAAATCGAAGAGTTTCACCTTTTTAGTGATTTAAGCCAAATGTTTACAAACTTTACAAAACCAATCCAAGCGTTTAACATTTTTAGCGAATTAAACCAAATGTTTAAAACGTTACGAAACAAATCCAAACATTTTCTCTTTTTAGCTATTTAAGCCTAACGTTACGAAACAAATCCAAACGTTTGGTTTTATTTCGTAATATTTATAAAGGTGAAACGTTTGGTTTTATTTCGTAAAGTTTGTAAACATTTGACTTAAATCGCTAAAAAGGTGAAACGTTTGGATTTGTTTTGTAACGTTTGTAAAAGTTTGGCTTAAACCGCTAAAAAGGTGAATTTTTTTGATTTGTTTTGTAGCGTTTGTAAATGTTCGGCTTAAATCTCTAAAAATGTGAAACGTTTAAATTTGTTTCGTAACGTTTTAAACGTTTGCCTCAAATCGCTAAAATGGGGAAACGTTATGATTTGTTTTGTAAAGTTTATAAACATTTGGCTTAAATAGCTAAAAATGTGAAACATTTAAATTTGTTTCGTAACGTTTTAAACGTTTGGCTTTATTTCGTAACGGTTCTAAATGTGTCACGACCCATTTTCATGAATCGCGACCGGCGCTAGGGCATGGGTAATGTAGTACCAACACCCATAGCTAGCCTTCCTTATATCATACAATTCAATTAAACCTGCAAGTAAACCGATGCTCGGGGGCAACCGAGACTTCAGCCTAATTCTAGCAGTTCATAAAATACAACATTTATATAATAAATGCTCGATCAATTCCGAGTCTCCAACATAGCATAAATATTTAATAACCCAAGTTATTATATTAAAGCCAAAACAATTAAATCATTAGAATAATTCTGATAACAAGTATTAGACAACTATGACTTCTAATTACTATTGCGGTCTAAGAATAAAATCAGTTTAATAAACTTTATAAAATAAAGTAAAACCTCCGAGGAAATAAAGAATCAGAGAGCAGCTGACTCGCTCATATCATAACCCTGGAAAAATTGGAAAAACAACGGGGTCATATATTCTGAGATGAGTTCATACCACTATTTACATTTATCAAGTGGAAAACCTTTAAAACCGTTTAAATATTTAATGACAACATTACGTTTAATAGTTGGAACCCTAATCCACAATACTAATATAACCATAATCCATTAGGCCTGGTCCCGAGAGATGAGCTACACCGAGTTACCACCGACCACTCTTAATTCATAACCAGAGTCCCGAGAGCTGAGCTACACCGAGTTACTCTACTGGTCCCGAGAGCTATGCTCACACCGAGTTACCACCACATTTCACATACCTTATCTAGATCAATACCGGTGCGCACGCAGTCCTAATGATGCCCATTAGGTAGCATGTTCCAACTAAAAGCCATAATGGAAAAACAGTTCGAAATATGCATACAGTATATATTTATATATTAAAATAACAATTTACTTAATAAAGCGGTAAATAGTAAGTACAAACTCACTGCTTGCTAATCCACGTGATAACCTGGCAAACAACTAAACCTGGTTCGCCTCAAAAGCACGAACGGTCGACGAGTCTAAGAAAACATAAATCATAATTAATATCATCCCCTAACTCTAGAGAGTACTAGACACCACATAGGACTAGTAAAACACCAAAATCAATGTTAACGCATAAGCCAAATGCAGAATAAATACACATACTCAAACCATAGCCAAAACCATACAACAAGTTAAGCCCTATTGAGTTCCATTTTAAATAAAATCCGGAAACCTTTCCAAACCATTTGGTAAAACATTTTAAAAGCCAAAATGTTACTTAGCTGAGTCAACCAAGACTTCCAAGCTTAACTTACATGTCAGGCGACCCAAGTCTAACCCGACCCAACATAACCATGTTGTAAACCAATGTTTAAAATCCGGAGTCAAATAATAATTCAAAACCCAAGTTTGAAAAATAAAGAACTCAATATCGCTTAACCAATAATTAACCAACACATAACAAGTGTTTAAATAAAATCCACAACAAATTAACTTTCTTGAAAAAGACAACACAAACCATATCGTTTATCTAACAATTTAACAAGTCAAGTTATGGATGCTAGAACAACACTTAGCCAAAGTAGCATTCGAAAGTAATCTTGTAATCAACATACTAAGACACTACAAGAATTAAACAAATGGCAATTGGCATAAACTATGTCTATCTTCAGATTCAAATTCTTCAGTCAAGACATGCCAATTGATCACAATAATCAAGCCAATTAACCAACAATTTGATAAACACAGAGCCCACTAATCCAACTCTAATAATTTGATTTTAGTTCATCCAACACATGATAATTCCATTATTTACAGCCCTAAAATCAAGAATAATAAAACATTTTATAGTATTCCAATTCCCTACAACATTGTAATAATTCAACCTATGGATATACAACAACCAAACATGATTTAATTAACTCGAATAACATAGATCCATTTCAAAATGATATGGGCAGCCAATGATTCAACTAAAACAATTTATACAGTTCTCACAATTTATCCTTTGAATTTATGTCACAATAACCAAGATTCAATCCACAATAATTTCAAATACAATGATACTAGCCAAAACACTATAGATCAGCCCTAAGCATGAAGAATCAGCCATTATCTTAGTATATCAAATGTTTGTGAACTGTTTTAAGGATTATGGATCTGGATTGAAACGAGCTGCTCGATAGGCTTGTATCGAGACTGTGCGCACCGGTAAGTACTTTGGAATTGGCTGACCAATGTCTGGCCTACCTTGGGAATCGATGAGGATTTGTCCCCATCTACTTTGGGTTAAATACTTTGGAATTTCATTTCAATACTGTTTTCTATAATCAATATATATTTTAGTATAAAAGGATTTGTTTTAAGGGTTTTAAACTTAATAAATGTAAATAGCATTATGAACTCATCTCAGTATATCTCCCCCGTTGTTTTCCAAACTTTCCAGGTTTATGATTTTGAGAGCGTTGGTCATCTCCGATCTTTTTATTCCTCGGAGGTCTTTTTATGTTATCAGACAAGTCCACTGTTTTACTTCTTAGACCGCAGTAGAACTAGTTGTCTCTATTATTGTACTTTGGTTTGTCGTAGTGGTACGACTTTTATATTATTATACTTTGATATGTTACATCGGATTATTTATATATGAGGCATGCTTCACAGTTTCGAATTGCTATCAAGTAATTATTTTAGAACTGCTATATAAGTTGTTATACTTAGGCTGAAGTCTCGGTTGCCCCTGACATTGGTTTTCTTGCAGGTTTATATTGAATATAAGTTTTTCTTCGAGGCTTGCTACGGGTTTTGGTACGACCATACCCATACCCTAGCGCCGGTCGCGATCCATGAAATTGGGTCGTGACAAAGTTGGTATCAGAGCTTTAGTTTCGAACTAAGGTCAAATTTGTGCATGTTATGTGTTTATCGCTTTAAGGCATGTTAAGTGTTGTTATTGGGTCATAGGATCTACTGCGGAATTAGGATTCAAGTCTTGTCTTTTGAAACGTCATTATTTGTTTTTAAAACTTTCTACCTTCATCTATAGGAATGTTCAGTGTCGGTCTTATGAGTTACTGATGCTTTACTTTGGAATGATTACTACTTATACATTGGGTGATTTGTTGGCTGTTGTGCCATATATGAGATACACTTTGAGTGATTTTTATTAGCTATTGTACCTTATATGGTGTTTACTTTGGGTGACGTTTTGGTTGGCTATTGTGCCTTATATGGTGTTTACTTCGGGGGATGCTTGGTTGGCTGTTGTGCCTTATATGATGTTTACTTTGGGTGATTAATTGTTGGCTTTTACGCTCGGATGATTTTGATTATAATTGGATTGTTTTCACCTTGTTGGTGAGCATAGCTTGGTTTTGCTGTGTTATTGGGTGCTAAATAGGTTGGCACGTACTATGATACGTTAGGCTTGGCCATATGTGGTTTTTAAAGGATTTTTGTGATGAATCTTTAAGCATGGTTTGTGGCTTTATGATTGTTTGACCACACGTTGGTTTTATAATTACTATTGAGAAAATGTCTTAATTTGATTTGTGTTTTGACATAAGAGCCGGATGACTCGTATGGTCATCATACTTTTAAAATATGATTTTAATTACTTTTCAAGTAAAATAAATTTCTCGTATCTCAGAATCTTACATTTGACTTGGTGTTGACAAATAGTTGTTTTCATAATAGTATTATTTATGAGATTTTCCCATCGTATTGAGAATTTAATATTTTGGCTGTTATTTTACCATGTTGTGGTATGTCAACGTTGAAGCGTCGTTTGGTCATATGTTTGGTAGTTATGTTTGGCTTGCTTAGGTGTTTACAGAATGATTGTTTGAGATCAAAGATTTTCTCACATAAGTTTTTGAGTTGATTTTTGATACTTGGGTTTCTTGAGCTCTTATTTTGAAAGGATTGAGATTGTTTTTCTTTAATTAAAAGACTTTTACGGATTTATAAATATTTTGCATACGTTTTATAAATGGTAGTTTTGAGATTGACTTGGGTCACCCAAATTTGGGAGTTGAGCTTGGTAGTTGTAATGACTCAGCTAACTCGATGGTTTTATGGATTGGGATACTTGGAAATTTTAAAGCAATTGATTTAATTGAGGAGATATTTTCGGATATTGATTTTGTTTTTAACCGTGGGGCTCAACTAAAATTTGGAACTCTTCTAGTTTCAAAATAAATTTTGATACGCACTTTTGAAAGATGATATATTATAGGTTGATTTTATTACAAATTTTCAAAACTGGTTGTAGCATGTCTTGATTTTGTCTTTTAGGTATGTTGAGTTAATTGGCTGTATGGCATGCTTGGATAGTTTATGAATTGTAGAATTCGTAATCTCTTGGTAATAATTGTGTTGCATAACTCACACGTTTGGGTTGAATTATATTAATTGTTTTGCTTTGCCTCTTCGTGCGGAGTAGTACGTGAGATGTATTATTTCGCGTGGTCATGGTTGGCTTACATTGTTGTATGATTTTATTTTATGAGTAGGACCTTCGTTTAAACTCTATATTGCTTTAATTTTGATTTCGAGTTACGTTGGGTTTAATGTGTTGTTTTGTGGATCGGGGTTTTAGGGTTTTGAGATGAGTAAGATAAAGAAAGTGTTTACTTGGTGGTTTTAGATTATCCTGAACAAGGATGTTGGAAATTCTTATTCGAAGAGATAGATCGATGTATTAATACATTAGTGTTTTTCATCAAGATTGGATGATGCGATGCGCGAACTGTTGGGTTGTTTTGTAGAAACATATGTGATGTATTGTTTTTGTTTGAGTTATGTTTAAGCTTAGTGGGAGTTTATTTTCGCATAAGAGATTTTATAGTAGTTATCGGTTTAAATTGTTATGTTAGTATCATATCATTTGGTGGATTGCAAGTATGGAGTTTGAGAAATATTTTGAGGCTATCGAGTGCACATCTCACAGAGGGTAATGTCTAGCAAATGCTTTATCAGGAAATTGATTTCAAAGGTTAATTTGTTAAACGTATCTGAAATGTTTTTATCACGTAATTGTGCCCAGACATATCATGAACATGCATTTTTGTATGTCACGAATAGAAAATTGTATTTAGCACTGAGTATGTTCACTAAGTAAAAAAGAAATAAAAAAAATTGATACATGCATAATAGTACATGCATCACGTGCATTAAAATGGTTAGAGTTGGATGCAACTCTTTGGGGATGAGAGCTGTCATCACCCTGGCGCACAATGAATTTTCGACAATTAAGTATTTCGAGAAAAATATTTTGAAACAAACTCGCGAGTCACCTTGGGATAAATGCATTTATAAAGTTGATGAATTTCAAATGGTTTGAAATTTTACCGAAAGGTAGCTAGACAAATACTCTGTGATGATGGTGCTGAATTGAGGACGATTACGTTATGATTGATTGGTCTGTAGTGTCATAATTTTGTGTTTCGTAAGAAGTAGTATTGGATATAAGGTTGCACTCGAGTTATTGTTGTAATATGTATGATAGGATTTTGAGGTTAGATTGGAAGGCTTACGTGCTAACTTCCAAGTTATGATTTGAGAGTTGTTGGATTAGGGGATTTGGTTATGCTCCGCGTGTGTGTATATATTGTGATTTTAAAATAAGTTAGGTTTTTACATGTTCGATTTTGTTTAAACATTTTGGTATACTCAAATAGAATATTGTGCGAGCGAGGATATTTTCAATATAAATTTATTTTCCCATTTTGACAAAGGATAAAAATTTATCCAGTTTGAACTAAAGAGAATAATAATTTTGTTAGTTGGAACTATTTTATATATTTGCAAACTTACTTAAAAGTAAGGTATAATTGCGAAATTCAAAATTGGTATGTTTTTAAAAAAATTAATGTGTTACAAAATTGAAGGTTTTTCCAACAGTAAAAGTATTTTGGTTTTAAATATAAAAGGAGTTATAAGATATTAAAGTCTTTAAAAGAGAAGTGGGAAGTTGTAATGTTTTGTGATCTTAATTATTTCCCTATAAGTTTGGTTTTGAGCATAACCAATGATCCGATTACTGGTGAATGTGATTTAGGTGAATTCTTGTTAGCAAGGTTACTGTAATATTTGGTGAAACAATTTTGAGAATTTCAGTTTGGCTCGGATTTATGAGTTAGCTAATTCGAGAATCGTGATGAGTAGGTTTCGACAATAAAGGTTGGTTGATCGATACTGTTGGTTGTGAATTTTCGTTGTTGAAAATTTGATATCGTTTTGTTTGGTTGTTTGCTTGTATTTAATTACTTAGGTAACTTCAGGCTGTATGCTTTCTTGGTATGAGTGGAAGAATCTTTCTGAATGAGTCGGTTTATATGTAACTTGGAGATTTCGTCATCATAGATTAAAGTGATATATTCTTTGGATTGTCGGTAGGTGTGTACGTGCTTATTGATTTGTTAAGGTTGATGGTGTTGTCGAGCTTAGTCCTTGTCGTGTGTACAACTCAATTTTCATGATGCGTTAAAGTTGGCTGATTTATATTGGCGAGAAACTTATCTAGTTAATTTTGGACTAGACTGTTCGTTTGATATAACGAGTTTATTTATATCTTTGATATGGGATAATAGGTGTAGAGATGTTAAGTAGGTGACGAGTATTGCATGATGTTATTAATGGGGATTTTGAGGTTTTCATTTAAAGTGTTAGATTTTGGTATTGTAAGAATTGCGATTTGAGTTTCGGGCTTGCCCTTGCACCTTGTCAAGGTTGTCTTGATAGCTGTTTGAACTCGAATGAGTTTAGTAACCTTCCTTGTGAGAATGTTTAATATTTATAGTTGAATAATCTTGAAGGTTTATATTTTGTTTAATCAAGTAATAGTTGGAGTACTGAACTGTCGAATTTATAATTTTGCTTATGCGTGGTGTGAAAATTTGGGTTGTTGTTCTATGTAGGTGGTGATTTGAGTAATCATTCGAGGAACAACTTGTCGAGTTGTGGTTATGCAAGTGCGTAGGTTGATGAGTGGAAGTATGCCTATGGTTTCAGTTTTAATTCGGTTATATAGTTGAGGAGTATACTTAGGGGACGGAGTCCATTATGTGGAATTGTTGTCTTTCTTTTCTTGAGGTACGTTGGGTTTCGTATTGCTTCAAATATTCGATGCTATTTTAGTACTTTGGATTTGTGTGATATGTTTTACTTTGGTTGCCTTGTGCGCGTATATCGTGTTTTGTGCTTTGTTTGTGTTGTGTTAAAATCGAGGACGATTTTGTTTTTAAGTTGGGGAGAATGTAACACCCCGTATTTTTCCGGCTTGTTACGATGAGTTTTTCAATGTGTTTTGGGTTGATGTTTGGTGGCTTAGTTCCTTTGAACTTTGTTTTGGGTTGCACAATAGTTAATTCGATGTTTGAGCTTGTTTTGAGTGCGTTTTGGGCCGTGTGGATCGACCTTGGGCTTAAGGCCCAGAAAATCAATATTTTTGGAAACAGGGGGTGTATCACGGGCGTGACAGGAGCATCACGGTCGTGATACACCATCACGGGCGCGATTGAGACATCTCGGGCGTGACGCGGCACTGTAGGGTTCGCTGTTTTGCTCTAAATAGCTCCTTAACTCGATTCTTTCAGCCCTTTTTCACCCTATCAGACCTAATGCGACCCTACACTCAGATAAACCCTATTTCTATCATTCCTTTATGATCCTTGGTGGTTTTTAACAATTGATTGGTGATTATATGTTTGTTTTGCGATTTCTACGCGATTTGCTTGTGGTGTTCTTCGTTGGTGTGATTGTGACTCTTGTTGCTTCTTGTCCAGACCCTTCCCTATGGTTTAATACTTATTTAATCTTGTTATTATTCATTCTAAGGTAATGATTACAATCTCTTATGTATTGGTGAATCGTTGTCATGTGTTTTGAGTAGAATGGCACGTTATGAAACAAATCCAAACGTTTCCCCTTTTTAGCAATTTAAACCAAACGTTTACAAACGTTACGAAACAAAAACAAACATTTAAAACGTTACGAAACAATCCAAACGTTTCCCCTTTTTATGAATTTAAACGAAACATTTAAAACGTTATAAAACCAGCCCAAACGTTACAAAACAAATCCAAACGTTTCACCTTCTTAGCGAATTAAGCCAAACGATTACAAACATTATGAAATAAATCCAAACGTTTCACCTTTTTAGTGAATTAAGCCAAACGATTGCAAACGTTACGAAATAAATCCAAACGTTTCAGCTTTTTAGCAAATTAAGCCAAAAATTTACAAACGTTACAAAACTAATCCAAATGTTTCCCCTTTTTAGCAATTTCAACCAAATGTTACGAAACAAATCCAAATGTTTCACATTTTAAGCGATTTAAGCCAAAAATTTAAGACATTACGAAACCAATCCAAACGTTTATAACGTTACGAAATAAATCTAAAGTTTCACCTTTTTATTAATTAAATAAATCTAAACCAATTGAAACGTTTAAAACGTAACGAAACCAATCAAACCGGTACGAATAAAAACCAAACGTTTCACCTTTTTAGCAATTAAAGCCAAACGTTTACAAATGTTACAAAACAAATCCAAACATTTATCTTTTTTAGTGATTGAAACCATACGTTTAAAACGTTACGAAAAAAAGGTCTGGATTTGTTTCGTAACATTTGTAAACATTTGGCTTAAATCTATAAAATTGTGAAATGTTTGGATTTGTTTCGTAATGTTTGTGAATGTTTGTAAATGTTTGGCTTAAATTGCTAAAAAGGGGAAACGTTTGTTTTGTAATGTTTGTAAACATTTGGCTAAAATTGCTAAAAAGGTGAAACGTTTGGATTTATTTCGTAACGTTTGTAATCGTTTGGCTTAATTCGCTAAAAAGATGAAACGTTTGGATTTGTTTGAAATGTTTGGATTAGTTTCATAAAGTTTTAAATGTTTGGCTTAAATTTATAAAAAGGGGAAACGTTTAAATTGTTTGTAATGTTTTAAATGTTTGGATTTGTTTTGTAACGTTTGTAAGTTTCGCTTCAATCGCTAAAAATATTAAACGTTTGGATTTGTTTCATAGCGTTTTAAACGTTTGGATTGGTTTCGCAACGTTTTAAATGTTTGCTTAAATAGCTAAAAAGTTGAAACGCTAAAAAGGTTAAACGTTTTGATTATTTCGTAACGTTTGTTTACGAAACTGTCACGACCCATTTTCATGAATCGTGACCGGCGCTAGGGTATGGGTAATGTAGTACCGAAACCCGTAGCTAGCCTTTCATTTAATACATAAACACATAATCCTACAGAAAACCAATGCTCGGGGGCAACCGAGACTTCAGCCTAATACTAGCAGTTATAATATTCAACAGTTAATATAACATACTTATTTAATTCCGAGACTAAAATAGATTCATCATAAACCAATGTAACAATATAGCATGCCAAAGCAATATAACCAGTCGAACCAATTCGACAAAATAAATAATAATAATAATAAAGTCGTCTAGTTACTACTGCGGTCTAAGAATAAAACAGTTTCACAGTTCTACTAAAATAAATGGAACCTCCGAGGAAAAGTAAATGCGGAGATCACCAGACTCTCTCAGATCATAACCCTGGGGAAAATTTGGGAAACAACGGGGACAGATATACTGAGATGAGTTCATACCACTATTTACATTTATTAAGTGGAAAACCTTTAAAACATTTAAAACATTTAATAACAATATTACAGATAATAGTTGGAACCCTAATCCACAATTCTAAATAAATATCACAATCCAATAGGTCTGGTCCCGAGAGCTGAGCTACACCGAGTTACCACTGACCACACTTATACTAGAGTCCCGAGAGCTGAGCTACACCGAGTTACTCTACCTGGTCCCGAGAGCTATACTCACACCGAGTTACCACATTTCCATATATACCTTACCCAGATCAATACCGGTGCGCACACAATCCTAATGATGCCCATTAGGAAGCATGTTCCAACTAGAATGCCATAATATAAAAACAGTTCGAAATATACGTACAGTATATAATTAATATTAAAATAACAATTTACTTAATAAAGCGGTAAATAGTAAGTACAAACTCACTGCTTGCTAATCCACGTGAATACCGGCAAGCAACTATTCCTGGTTCGCCTTTGGAGCACGAACAATAGACGGGTCTAGACAAATAAAATAATTATTAAAAACAGACCCTAACTCTAGAGAGTACTAGACACCACATAGGACTAGCACAATTAACACGTCGGAAATAAACAAGCCAGAACACACCAAAAATACCCATTAGGTAATAAAACCCAATTAATATAAGTCTATTGAGTTCTCGCTTAAAACCAATTTGTAAATATTATTTAATAATCTTTAAATAATAATTAATTTTCCAAATAGTGGGTTAGCCGAGTTATCATTAACTAACAAGCTAACCTCACTTGTCAGGTGACCCAAGCCTAACCCGACTCAAAACGTTTATCAAATATAAACCCGAGTTTATATTAATAAAAATAAATTCGTAAAACAATAGTCCATTTTAAAAGCGGAACTCAATAACTTCAAAATCAAGTAACCCAAGTTACAACCCAAAATCTAGCCATTCTAAGTTTATAAAAGTTTAGGGACTAAATTGCACTTTAGCCAATTAGGGACTAAACTGTACTTTTGCCAATTAGGGACTAAATTGTACTTTAGCCAATTTGATATCCAAAAATCAATTTAATTGCTTTTGTTTATAATTAAAAACAAAATATAAAGTTACTAACCAAAAAACTTAGTTAAATAAGTTTTTAAAACATTTAGGGGCTAAATTTTAATTTAGCAAATTTCGTGCCAAAATGAAATTCGAATTTAATATAATTACCCGAGTAATTATATTGACTAATATTATAAAACTATCATTTTTAATTTAATAATTATAAACCAAATCTAAATTCAAAAGTTAATATTAGACAATTGCTAAATTCTAACTTTAAGGGTTTAGTTGATTTGGTCAAAACAACTCAAGTAGTCAAAATGGCTATTAAGCCATCTCCTCCATTTCAAAAGAAAAGGAATTCCCACCCTCGCCTAAACCTATGCTGCCATTGCCGAACCTTACCAACCTTCAATGTTTCAACACCAAACTCAACCCAAAATACATAAGAAATCATAAGGAATCACTATAATCACCAAGGATGGCAGTAAAGCCATGGATCCTATGAACTTAGAATTAAACAAAGCAACACAGTAACTTATTATAAACAAAACCGAGAATTGTGAACATGACGGTTACGAAACTATGGATTCAATCCACAACCGAAAGCTAAATACAACTAATTAACATTCCATGATTCACAATCATGATTTTAGCAAAAATCAAGCCAAAAGAAGAAGAAAGCATTCGGCAGAAACTAAGAAAAATAAGAACAGATCATATAAAGCTTTAAAACGGAAACCGTACGGCGATTGAAACGAGATCGATTACGTACCGTTTACCAAAACCGAGATAGGGAAACGTAGGTACGTGAGTCTAGAACGTCTGAGATCAAACGGTTCTGATTTCGATTAAGAAACAAGCAAGAACGAATCAGAAAACCGAAGGACGTTTCAAGAGAAAACTAAAATCAAATGAATCAAAGATACTTACTGAACAGCGATCTTTGGAGGATGATTACGGCTTCGTTTCTCAGCGAAAGAACAAACAAAAAACGTCTAGGGCTACCTTGCAGCGTGATCTAGGTTTTTTATGAAGAAACCGACTTAAAATAATGCAAGGAAACGGGCCGTAAACGAGGTCGAAAAGGGCCAAACGAATGGGTCCAAGGGAAAATAGGTTTCTCGAACGGGAATGGCCTTGCAGGCCTGATTCCCATTCGAGAATGGCCTGGTCTCGAACGAGACCAGGCCTGGAATTGGATTCTCGTTCGAGAATCCATATTCTTGAACGAGAATTCAATAAAACCCTTCTTTTTTTTTATTTTTGATTTTAAAAATATAAATGGTTGAACCACCACATCAACCCATCACGAACCAACTCGAACCGGACCATTAACTTCAAATTTTTAATTCATAACGACCGGAAAAGTTGTCGGAAAAGCGCTAAAATTTACGGGGTATTACATTCTCCCCAACTAATTAAAAATTCGTCCTCGAATTTAACGCGATAAGCAAATCACACCAAAACAACACGTAACACAAGTACAAATCATAAAAGTCACTGAAACACAAGATATCGTACCTCACGGAAATAGAAAAGGATAGCGATTCCGCATATCCGACTCAGTCTCCCAAGTACACTCCTCTACAGAATGATTGCGCCAGAGAACTTTGACCATCAGAATCTCCTTGTTCCGCAATTTACGCACTTGCGTATCAACAATCTCAACTGGTTGTTCCTCATAGGACAGCTCTTGGTCAATCTCAACACTCTGAGGCACAATCACGTGCGAAGGATCAGAAATGCACTTTCTCAACATAGAAACGTGAAACACATGATGTACTAACGACATGTCTGGCGGCAGAACCAGACGATAAGCCACAGCCCCAATCCTCTCTGAAATCTCATAAGGACCAATATACCTTGGTGCCAACTTTCCCTTAACACCAAAACGAACCACGCCTTTCGTAGGCGAGACCCGAAGAAATACGAAATCACCAACCTGGAACTCAATGTCTTTCCTATTCGGATCAGCATAACTCTTGTGCCGACTAAAATCAGTCTCTAACCTCCGTTTGATCAACGGTACCTTCTCTGAGGTAATCTGAATAATCTCAGCTCCCGAGAGTTTACGCTCTCCGACCTCCTCCCAACAAATAGGACATCTACACTTGCGCCCGTACAAAGCCTCATACGGCGCCATCTCGATACTCGCATGATAACTGTTATTATAGGAAAACTCAATCAACGACAAATGAGTATCCCAGCTATCCTGAAAATCGAGAACACACATCCTGAGCATATCCTCCAACGTCTGAATAGTCCTCTCAGACTGACCGTCAGTCTGAGGATGAAAATCTGTACTGAAATCCAACCGAGAACCCAAGGATTCCTGTAACGCTTTCCAGAACCTCGAAGTAAACACAGAACCTCTGTCTGAAACAATAGAAACCGGTACACCATGCAAACTGACAATCCTGTCGATGTACAACTGAGCCAACCTCGAAGCAGTATACGAAACCTTGATCGGTAGGAAATGAGCTGACTTGGTCATACGGTCAACTATCACCCAGATGGAATCGTACCCCTGTCGAGTACGTGGTAAACCAACCACAAAATCCATAGCAATCCGTTCCCACTTCCACTCTGGAATAGGTAGTGGCTGCAGATAGCCAAAAGGTCTCTGATGCTCCAGCTTCACCTGCTGGCAAGTCAGACACTTAGAAACATACTCAGCGACATCCTTCTTCATCCCGCTCCACCAGTAGGTACCCTTAAGATCATGGTACATCTTAGTAGAACCCGGATGAACACTATAAGCAGACTTGTGCGCTTCTTCCAGAATTTGGTCCCTCAAACCATCTGAATCCGGAACACACAATCTCGAACCATGTCTCAGAACACCATCCACAAAAGTAAACTCAGAATTTCCATCCTGCTGAACTTCCTCAATAATCCGTTTCAACTGTGGATCCTCAGCTTGTAAAGCTTTGATCCGATCAATCAAAACGGGTTGCACTTGTAAATGTGCTAACAAACTACCGGCCTGAGTAACTTGAAAGGAATAGTCTGAAGCTATCAAATTGTGCCACTCTCTAACCATGGGTCTACGCTCAACCTCTGAAATATGAGCCAAACTGCCCGAAGACTTGCGACTCAACGCATCGGCTACCACATTAGCCTTACCAGGATGGTACTGAATAGTACAGTCGTAGTCTTTCAGCAACTCTAGCCACCTCCTCTGTCTCAAGTTCAATTCTCTCTGATCAAAGATATATTTCAGACTCTTATGATCAGTGAAAATCTCACAAGTAGCACCATACAAATAATGCCTCCAGATTTTCAGCGCAAAAACCACAGCTGCCAACTCTAAATCATGAGTAGGGTAATTCACCTCATGCATCTTCAACTGTCTGGAAGCATAGGCAATCACCTGTCCATGTTGCATCAGAACGCAACCCAAACCAATCCGAGACGCATCACAATACACTGTGAAACCATCAATGCCAGAAGGCAATGCCAAAACCGGAGCTGTAGTCAAAATCTCCTTAAGCTTCTCAAAGCTCGCCTCGCACTTGTCAGTCCACTCAAACTTGACACCCTTCTGTGTCAGTTTAGTCAAAGGTGCAGATATTCTGGAGAAATCTTGCACGAACCGACGATAGTAGCCAGCTAAACCCAGAAAACTTCTGATCTCGGTAACTGACCTTGGCCTTTGCCAATCCATGACCGCCTCAATCTTCTTCGGATCAACCTTGTTCCCATCTTTCGACACCACATGTCCTAGAAAGGTAACCTGCTCCATCCAAAACTCACACTTTGAGAACTTAGCATATAACTGATGCTCTCGCAAGGTCTGTAATATAGTCCTCAAGTGATAAGCATGCTCCTCCTCACTCCGAGAATAGATAAAAATGTCATCAATGAAAACGATAACCAATTGATCCAAAAACGGCTTGAACACTCTGTTCATCATATCCATGAACGCTGCTGGCGCGTTAGTCAGACCAAAGGACATAACCAGAAACTCAAAATGTCCATAGCGTGTCCGAAAAGCAGTCTTGGGCACATCTACATCACGGATCCAAAGCTGATGATACCCAGACCTCAAATCGATCTTAGAGAAGCATTTCGCACCTTGCAACTGATCGAACAAGTCATCGATGCGAGGAAGAGGATATCTGTTCTTGACGGTTGCCTTATTCAACTGTCTGTAGTCAATACACAGTCAAAAGGAACCATCCTTCTTCTTTACAAACAGAACAGGAGCACCCCACGGAGAAGTACTCGGTCTGATGAATCCACTATCCAACAACTCTTGTAACTGATCCTTCAACTCCTTCAGCTCTGCAGGAGCCATCCGATACGGCAGTATCGAAATCGGATTTGTTCCAGGAACAACATCTATGCAGAACTCGATATCCCGATCAGGCGGTAATCCAGGCAACTCCTCTGGAAAAACATCAGTGAACTCATTCACTATCGGAACACTATGCACATCAACACTCTCTGCCTCCAAATCTCGAACCACAACAAGAAAACCCTGGCAACCTTTGCCTAACATCCGCTTCGCCTTGATGGCGGAAATCAGATTCTTAGGTGTCTCCGCCTTTTCTCCCTGAAAGGAAAAAGGTAGATCACCCGGAATCCGAAACTCGACTGACTTCACTCGACAGTCAATAGAAGCATAATGGCGCGATAGCCAATCCATCCCCAAGATGACATCAAAAGAAAGAACGTCAAGCACAATCAAATCAGCACATAATTCTCTACCCTGAATAACCACTGGACACGAAGGATAAACAACGTCCACTACTACACCTTCAGACATAGGTGTAGACACAGCTAGAGGTTCACTCAAAACATATGGTGTCATACCCAATTTCCCAGCAAAACATGTATATACAAATAAATGGGTTGCACCCGCATCAAATAACACCAAAGCATCTATAAAAGAAATTGGAATGGTACCTTGCACCACAGCATTTGATGCACGCGCATCCTGAGGAGTAAGTGCGAACACTCTGGCCTGACCCTGCGGCTGCTGCTGCAAACTCTGTCCAGTACCATAACCGTTGGAACCTCTTCCACCGTTTCCACGGCCACCAAAACCTCTGCCACCAGAACCACGGCCCCGCTGGCCACCAAAAGATGCTGCAGGTTGAGAGTACCCTACAGACTGTGAAAACGCAGGTCTCTGCTGCTGATAAGAAGACTGCGCCACACTAGAGTTAGACATCTGCTGCCCAGATGTCGGACACTCCCTGGAAAAATGACCCGGCTGGCCACAAGTAAAACAACCTCCAGGAGCTAACTGACACTGACCATAGTGCCTGCGTCTGCAATTCTGGCAGAACGGAATGTTCGATCCACCACTGTGCCCGCGTCCTGAACCACGGTTACTCCCACTGCTACTGGAACTGTACGGAGCACTCCTGGCACTATGCCTCCCTTTGTTGTGAGTCCGTCGACTCCCCCTGTTGGCCTGAGAAGAGCCACTGTAGTAATTCCCACTACTATGCTGCACTGGGGCCTGCTGCCCCCCACTAGGAAGATCACTCTTTCCCTTTTGATTCTGGAAAGGGTCAGAGATCGTCCCAAACTGAACCATCGAATTCTCCATCCGTCGCGCACTATCCACTAACTGGGCAAACTCCATGTTTGTCCCTATCAGCAAAGGGAGAAACTCCGAGCCTAAACCCCTAATATAACGGTCGTTCACTCGCTCTTGATCACCCTGAAGATCTGTAGCAAACCACCCCAAACGTACAAACTCCGTAGTGTAGTCTGTCACTGATCTATCCCCCTTCTTCAAATTTAGCAGCTTTTCTCTGAAACTCTCAGTAACGGAGAAGGGTAGATAGTAACCTCTGAACCTGACCACAAAATCAGCCCAAGACAAAGTATCCATAACTGGCCTGATGTTATCGCGATACCAGTCCTTAGCTGGACCCTTCAGCGACATCTCCACAAGCATCACTGATTGACGATCAGAAGCTTGAATCCTCTGACTGTTGTACTCAAATTCCTCCAAAAAGTCAAGAGCATCCCCAGTACTATCAAAAGAAGTCGGATTCAACTTCAAGTAGGTCATCACCAACTCTCTGTCTGTTGGAATGTGACCGACACCAGCAAGTCCACCAATACCAGCTACAACACCAGCCTGAGGTTGCTGTTTCTGCGCTAGCTGACCCAGTTTAGTACACTGATTCTGCAGAAGAGCCTGGTTGTTCTGCATCTCGACAATCCCAGCTAAGAAGGTAGTGAAGTCGAACGCTTGCATGTTTGGTGCTTGTTGCACCTCTGGTGCCTGCTGCACATTCGGTCCCTGAACACCTGCTGCACCACGTCCTCTAGCTCCACCTCTACCAGCACCAGCTCCTCTGCCTCTACCAGCACCTCTACCTCTGCCAGCACCTCCACCTCGACCACGTCCAGCATTAGCCTGAACTGGTGGCACGTTCTTATCGACTTCCATGGAAATCGCATCATCAGCCACAGCTTCTTGCTCTGCCGCAGCACGAGCACGAGTACGAACAACGTAGTCCATATCCTAAGATTGAACAACAACATTTTAAATAACAGATATTTCATACCCAAGTATGAACAAAACAAGCAACATATAGGATTTCCCAAGAAATCAACAGCAATAAAATGTTCACCCAAGTGAAATAAAATTAACATTTAACAGCATCAAATCAACATACAATGACTGACTCGACGCAATCCTATTGGTGCAGGCAGAATGTTTTAAAATCAAAAGATGACTGTTTTAAAGACATGACAGAATCCTATATCCGCAGTAGTTTCTAAGACACAACCATACTTAACAGAGTAAACACATAGCAAGCAATTGGCCTTGGTTTGAAACCAAAGCTCTGATACCAAGTTTGTCACGACCCATTTTCATGAATCGTGACCGGCGCTAGGGTATGGGTAATGTAGTACCGAAACCCGTAACTAGCCTTTCATTTAATACATAAACACATAATCCTACAGAAAACCAATGCTCGAGGGCAACCGAGACTTCAGCCTAAAACTAGCAGTTACAATATTCAACAGTTAATATAACATACTTATTTAATTCCGAGACTAAAATAGATTCATCATAAACCAATGTAACAATATAGCATGCCAAAGAAATATAACCAGTCGAACCAATTCGACAAAATAAATAATAATAATAAGGACGTCTAGTTACTACTGCGGTCTAAGAATAAAACAGTTTCACAGTTCTACTAAAATAAATGGAACCTCCGAGGAAAAGTAAATGCGGAGATCACCAGACTCTCTCATATCATAACCCTGGGGAAAATTTGGGAAACAACGGGGTCAGATATACTGAGATGAGTTCATACCACTATTTACATTTATTAAGTGGAAAACCTTTAAAACATTTAAAACATTTAATAACAATATTACGGATAATAGTTGGAACCCTAATCCATAATTCTAAATAAATATCACAATCCAATAGGTCTGGTCCCGAGAGCTGAGCTACACCGAGTTACCACTGACCACACTCCACCTGGTCCCGAGAGCTATGCTCACACCGAGTTACCACATTTCCATATATACCTTACCCAGATCAATACCGGTGCGCACGCAGTCCTAATGATGCCCATTAGGTAGCATGTTCCAACTAGAATGCCATAATATAAAAACAGTTCGTACTATACGTACAGTATATAATTAATATTAAAATAACAATTTACTTAATAAAGCGGTAAATAGTAAGTACAAACTCACTGCTTGCTAATCCACGTGAATACCGGCAAGCAACTAATCCTGGTTCGCCTCTGGAGCACGAACAATAGACGGGTCTAGACAAATAAAATAATTATTAAAAACAGACCCTAACTGTAGAGAGTACTAGACACCACATAGGACTAGCACAATTAACACGTCGAAAATAAACAAGCCAGAACACACCAAAAATACCCATTAGATAATAAAGCCCAATTAATATAAGTATATTGAGTTCTCGCTTAAAACCAATTTGTAAATATTATTTAATAATCTTTAAATAATAATTAATTTTCCAAATAGTGGGTTAGCCGAGTTATCATTAACTACCAAGCTAACCTCACTTGTCAGTTGACACAAGCCTAACCCGACTCAAAACGTTTATCAAATATAAACCCGAGTTTATATTAATAAAAATAAATTCGTAAAACAATAGTCCATTTTAAAAGCGGAACTCAATAACTTCAAAATCAAGTAACCCAAGTTACAACCCAAAATCTAGCCATTCTAAGTTTATAAAAGTTTAGGGATTAAATTGCACTTTAGCCAATTAGGGACTAAACTGTACTTTTGCCAATTAGGGACTAAATTGTACTTTAGCCAATTTGATATCCAAAAATCAATTTAATTGCTTTTGTTTATAATTAAAAACAAAATATAAAGTTACTAACCAAAAAAATTAGTTAAATAAGTTTTTAAAACATTTAGGGGCTAAATTTTAATTTAGCAAATTTCGTGCCAAAATGAAATTCGAATTTAATATAATTACCCGAGTAATTATATTGACTAAAATTATAAAACTATCATTTTTAATTTAATAATTATAAACCAAATCTAAATTCAAAAGTTAATATTAGACAATTGCTAAATTCTAACTTTAAGGGTTTAGTTGATTTGGTCAAAACAACTCAAGTAGTCAAAATGGCTATTAAGCCATCTCCGCCATTTCAAAAGAAAAGGAATTCCCACCCTCGCCTAAACCTATGCTGCCATTGCCGAACCTTACCAACCTTCAATGTTTCAACACCAAACTCAACCCAAAATACATAAGAAATCATAAGGAATCACTATAATCACCAAGGATGGCAGTAAAGCCATGGATCCTATGAACTTAGAATTAAACAAAGCAACACAGTAACTTATTATAAACGAAACCGAGAATTGTGAACATGACGGTTACGAAACTATGGATTCAATCCACAACCGAAAGCTAAATATAACTAACTAACATTCCATGATTCACAATCATGATTTTAGCAAAAATCAAGCCAAAAGAAGAAGAAAGCATTCGGCAGAAACTAAGAAAAATAAGAACAGATCATATAAAGCTTTAAAACGGAAACCGTACGGCGATTGAAACGAGATCGATTACGTACCGTTTAGCAAAACCGAGATAGGGAAACGTAGGTACGTGAGTCTACAACGTCTGAGATCAAACGGTTCTGATTTCGATTAAGAAACGAGCAAGAACGAATCAGAAAACCGAAGGACGTTTCAAGAGAAAACTGAAATCAAATGAATCAAAGATACTTACTGAACAACGATCTTTGGATGATGATTACGGCTTCGTTTCTCAGCGAAAGAACAAACGAAAAACGTCTAGGGCTACCTTGCAGCGTGATCTAGGTTTTTTATGAAGAAACCGACTTAAAATAATGCAAGGAAACGGGCCGTAAACGAGGTCGAGAATGAATGGGTCTAAGGGAAAAAAATGGGTCTAAGGGAAAAAAGGTTTGCAAACGTTTACAAACGAATGGGTCTAAGGGAAAAAAGGTTTCTCGAACGGGAATGGCCTTGCAGGCCTGATTCCCGTTCGAGAATGGCCTGGTCTCGAACGAGACCAGGCCTGGAATTGGATTCTCGTTCGAGACCAACTCAAACCGGACCATTAACTTCAAATTTTTAATTCATAACGACCGGAAAAGTTGTCGGAAAAGCGCTAAAATTTACGGGGTATTACAGAAACAAAACCAAACATTTACACTTTTTAGCGATTTAATCCAAACGTTTACAAATGTTACGAATTAAATTGAAACGTTTAAAACGTCACGAAAGAAATCCTAACGTTTCACCTTTTTAGCGATTGAAGCCAAACATTTAAAACGTTAGGAAACAAATCAAAACGTTTAAAACGTTACGAAACATATCCAAGCGTTTTCCCTTTTCAATGATTGAAGCCAAACGTTTACAAACGTTACAAAACAAATCAAAATGTTTTCCCTCTTTAGCAATTTAAGACAAACGTTTGTAAATGTTACGAATACAATCCAAACGTTTTATCTTTTTAGCGATCTAAGATAAACGTTTACAAACGTTACGAAACCAATCCAAACGTTTAGAACGTTAAGAACATTATGAAATAAATCGAAAAGTTTTATATTTTTAGCGATTTAAGCCAAACGTTTACAAACGTTAAGAAACAAATCCAAACATTTCAACTTTTTAGCAATTTAAACAAAATGTTTACAAACTTTACGAAAAAAATCCAAACGTTTCACATTTTTATTGATTTGAGCCAAACGTTTGTTTCGTAACGTTTGTAAATGTTTGGCTTAAATCGTTAAAAAGGTGAAACATTTGAATTTGTTTCGTAACGTTTTAAACTTTTGGATTAGTTTTGCAACGTTAGTAAAATTTGTGCTTAAATTGCTAAAAAAAGTGAAACGTTTGGTTTTGTTTCAAAACGTTTGGCTTAAATCGCTAAAAAGGTGAAACGTTTGGTTTTGTTTTGTAATGTTTCAAACGTTTCGCTTAAATCGCTAAAAAGGTGAAACATTTGGATTTGTTTCATAACGTTTGTAAACATTTGGCTTAAATCGCTAAAAAGGTGAAATGTTTGGTTTTGTTTCATAACGTTTTAAACGTTTGGCTTAAATCGCTAAAAAGGTGAAACTTTTGGATTTGTTTCGTAACATTTGTAAATGTTTGGCTTAAATTGCTAAAAAGGTGAAACCTTTGAATTTGTTTCGTGACAGTTATAAACGTTTGGCTTAAATCACTAAAAATGGGAAACCTTCGGATTGGTTTCATAACGTTTGTAAACGTTTGGCTTAAATCGCTAAAAAGGTGAAACATGAAACGTTTGGATTTGTTTCGTAACGTTTTATACGTTTGGATTGGTTTTGTAACGTTTTAAATGTTTGGCTTCGATCGCTAAAAATGGGAAACATTTGGATTTGTTTCGTAACATTTGTAAACGTTTGACTTAAATCGCTAAAAAGGTGAAACATGTGGTTTTGTTTCGTAACGTTTGTAAACATTTGGACGTTTGGAATTGTTTCGTAACATTCTAAACGTTTTGGTTATATCGCTAAAAAGGTGAAACGTTTGGATTTGTTTCGTAACATTTGTAAACGTTTAGCTTAAATCGCTAAAAGGGTGAAACGTTTTGTTTTGTTTCGTAACGTTTGGCTTAAATCGCTAAAAAGGGGAAACGTTTGGATTAGTTTCGTAATGTTTGTAAACGTTTGGCTTCAATAGCTAAAAAGGGGAAACATTTAAATTTATTTCGTAACGTTTTAAACGTACGAAACAAATCCAAATGATTCACCCTTCTAGCAATTTTAGCCAAACATTACGAAACAAATCCAAACGTTTGGCTTAAATTGCTAAAGAGGACGTTTCACCTTTTAGAAATTTAAGCCAAACGTTTACAAACGTTACGAAACCAATCTAAACATTTAAAACGTAACGAAACAAAACAAAACAAAACGTAACGAAACAAAACAAAACGTTTCACCTTTTTAGCGATTTAAGTCAAACATTTCACCTTTTTTGCGAATTAAGCCAAACATTTACAAACGTTGTGAAACAAATCCAAACGTTTCACCTTTTTAGAGATATAAGTCAAAGGTTCAGAACGTTACGAAATCAATCCAAACGTCACAATGTTTACAAATGTTTCGAAACAAAACCAAAAGTTTCACCTTTTTAGCGATTTGAGCCAAACGTTAACAAACGTTACGAAGCAAATCCGATCGTTTCACATTTTTAGCGATTTAAGCCAAACGTTTACAAAAGATACAAAACAAATCCAAATGTTTCACCTTTTTAGCGATTTAAGCCAAATGTTTACAAATGTTACGAAACAAATCCAAATGTTTCACCTTTTTAGCATTTTAAGCCAAATGTTTGCAAATGTTACGAAACAAATCCAAACGTTTCACATTTTTAGCAATTTAAGCCAAAAGTTTAAAACGTTACAAAACCAATCCAAACGTTAAAAATATTATGAAAAAAATCCAAACGTTTCCCATTTTTAGCGATTTAGGCCAAACGTTACAAAACCAATACAATCGTTTCACATTTTTAGCGCTTTAAGTCAAACATTTACAAACATTACGAAACAAAACCAAACGATTTACCTTTTTAGCAATTTAAGCCAAACGTTTTCACCTTTTTAGCGATATAAGCCAAACGTTTTCACCTTTTTAGCGATATAAGCCAATCATTTAAAACATTATTGAACAAATCCAAACGTTTGGCTTAAATCGCTAAAAAGATGAAACGTTTGGTTTTGTTTTGTAACGTTTGTCTTAAATCGCTAAAAAGGTGAAACGTTTGGATTGGTTTCATAACATTTCAAATGTTTGGCTTAAATCGCTAAAAAGGTGAAACGTTTGGATTTGTTTTGTAATGATTGTAAACATTTCTCTTAAATCGCAAAAAAGGTGAAACGTTTGATTTGTTTCATAAGGTTTGTAAACGTTTGGCTTATATTGCTAAAAAGGTGAAACGTATGGATTTGTTTCGTAACGTTCGTAAATGTTTGGCTTATATCGCTAAAAATGTGAAACTTACGGATTTGTTTCGCAACGTTTGTAAACGTTTTTCTTAAATTGCTAAAAAGGGGAAACATTTGGATTTGTTTCAGA
Source organism: Mercurialis annua (assembly GCF_937616625.2). Classification (NCBI taxonomy): domain Eukaryota; kingdom Viridiplantae; phylum Streptophyta; class Magnoliopsida; order Malpighiales; family Euphorbiaceae; genus Mercurialis; species Mercurialis annua. The sequence continues at coordinate 20,251,363 of NC_065572.1, read as the reverse complement.
TCGTTTTAAACATATGGATTCGTTTTAAACGTTTTTAAACGTTTGGATTTGTTTCGTTATATTTTAAACGTATTGATTGGTTTCGTAAAGTTTTAAATCTTTGTCTTTAATCTTTAAAAAGGTGAAACTTTTGGATTTGTTTCGTAACTTTGTACACGTTTGGCTTAAATCGCTAAAAAGGCAAAACGTTTAGATTTATTTCGTAACGTTTTAAACTTCTGGCTTATATCCCTAAAAATGTGAAATGTTTGGATTTATTTCGTAACGTTTGTAAACATTTGGCTTAAATCGCTAAAAATGTGAAACGTTTGGATTTGTTTCATATTGTTTTAAACGTTATGATTTGGCTTAAATCGCTAAAAATGTTTAAAACGTTTCACCTTTTTAGAAATATAAGCCAATGTTTACGAAATAAATTCAAGCGTTTCCCCTTTTTAGCAATTTAAGCCAAACGTTTACAAATGTTACGAAATAAAACCAAACGTTTCCGGAACAAATCCAAGCGTTTACAAACGTTACGAAACAAATCCAAGTGTTTCACCTTCTTAGCAATTTAAGCCAAACATTTACAAACATTACGAAACAAAACCAAACGTTTCACCTTTTTAGCGATTTAAGTCAAACGTTTACAAACTTTTCGAAACAAATCCAAACGTTTCACCTTTTCAGCGATTGAAGCCAAACATTTAAAATGCTACGAAACCAATCCAAACGTTTAAAACGTTACGAAACAAATCCAAACGTTTCACCTTTTTAGAGATTTAAGCCTAACCTTTACAAACATTACAAAAAAAATCAAAACGTGTAAAACGTTACGAAAAAATCCAAACGTTTGGATTAAATCGCTAAAATTGTGAAATAAATCCAAAAGTTTAAAACGTTACGAAACAAATCTAAATGTTTACAAACGTTACAAAAGAAAGCCAAATGTTTCACCTTTTTAGTTATTTAAGCCCAATGTTCAAAACATTACGAAACAAATCCACACTTTTAAAACGTTACGAAACAAACCAAACGTTTCATCTTTTTATCTATTTAAGCCAAACGATTAAAATGTTACGAAACCTATCCAAACATTTAAAACATTACAAAACAAATCCTAACGTTTTACCTTTTTAGCTATTTAATCCAAATGTTTCATATTTTTAGCGATTTAAGCCAAACGTTTACAAATGTTAAGAAACAAATCCAAACATTTCAACTTTTTAGCAATTTAAACAAAATGTTTACAAACTTTACGAAAAAAATCCAAACGTTTCACATTTTTATTGATTTGAGCCAAACGTTTGTTTCGTAACGTTTGTAAATGTTTGGCTTAAATCGTTAAAAAGGTGAAACATTTGAATTTGTTTCGTAACGTTTTAAACTTTTGGATTGGTTTTACAACGTTAGTAAAATTTGTGCTTAAATTGCTAAAAGAGTGAAACGTTTGGGTTTGTTTCAAAACGTTTGGCATAAATCGCTAAAAAGGTGAAACGTTTGGTTTTGTTTTGTAACGTTTCAAACGTTTCGCTTAAATCGCTAAAAAGGTGAAACATTTGGATTTGTTTCATAACGTTTGTAAACATTTGGCTTAAATCGCTAAAAAGGTGAAATGTTTGGTTTTGTTTCATAAAGTTTTAAACGTTTGGCTTAAATCGCTAAAAAGGTGAAACTTTTGGATTTGTTTCGTAACATTTGTAAATGTTTGGCTTAAATTGCTAAAAAGGTGAAACCTTTGAATTTGTTTCGTAACAGTTATAAACGTTTGGCTTAAATCACTAAAAATGTGAAACGTTCGGATTGGTTTCATAACGTTTGTAAATGTTTGGCTTAAATCGCTAAAAAGGTGAAACATGAAACGTTTGGATTTGTTTCGTAACATTTTAAACGTTTGGATTGGTTTTGTAACGTTTTAAATGTTTGGCTTCGATCGCTAAAAATGGGAAACATTTGGATTTGTTTCGTAACATTTGTAAACGTTTGACGTAAATCGCTAAAAAGGTGAAACATGTGGTTTTGTTTCGTAACGTTTGTAAACATTTGGACGTTTGGAATTGTTTCGTAACATTTTAAACGTTTTGGTTATATCGCTAAAAAGGTGAAACGTTTGGATTTGTTTCGTAACATTTGTAAACGTTTAGCTTAAATCGCTAAAAGGGTGAAACGTTTTGTTTTGTTTCGTAACGTTTGGCTTAAATCGCTAAAAAGGTGAAACCTTTGGATTAGTTTCGTAATGTTTGTAAACGTTTGGCTTCAATAGATAAAAGGGGAAACATTTAAATTTATTTCGTAACGTTTTAAACGTACGAAACAAATCCAAATGATTCACCCTTCTAGCAATTTTAGCCAAACGTTACGAAACGAATCCAAACGTTTGGCTTAAATTGCTAAAGAGGACGTTTCACCTTTTTAGAAATTTAAGCCAAACGTTTACAAACGTTACGAAACCAATCCAAACATTTAAAACGTAACGAAACAAAACAAAACGTTTCACTTTTTTAGCGATTTAAGTCAAACATTTCACCTTTTTTGCGAATTAAGCCAAACATTTACAAACGTTGTGAAACAAATCCAAACGTTTCACCTTTTTAGCGATATAAGCCAAAGGTTCAGAACGTTACGAAATCAATCCAAACGTCCAAATGTTTACAAACGTTTCGAAACAAAATCAAAAGTTTCACCTTTTTAGCGATTTAATCCAAACGTTAACAAACGTTACGAAGCAAATCCGAACGTTTCACATTTTTAGCGATTTAAGCCAAATGTTTACAAAAGATACAAAACAAATCCAAATGTTTCACCTTTTTAGCGATTTAAGCCAAATGTTTACAAACGTTACGAAACAAATCCAAACGTTTCACCTTTTTAGCAATTTAAGCCAAATGTTTGCAAATGTTACGAAACAAATCCAAACGTTTCACATTTTTAGCAATTTAAGCCAAAAGTTTAAAACGTTACAAAACCAATCCAAACGTTAAAAATATTATGAAAAAAATCCAAACGTTTCACATTTTTAGCGATTTAAGCCAAACTGTCACGACCCATTTTCATGAATCGTGACCGGCGCTAGGGCATGGGTAATGTAGTACCAACACCCGTAGCTAGCCTTTCTTATAACATACAAATTAATTAAACCTGCAGAAAACCAATGCTCGGGGGCAACCGAGACTTCAGCCTAAATCTAGCAGTTATAATATTCAATAATTAATATAACAAGCTTATCCACTTCTGAGTCTAAAAATAGGCATAACATAAATAATCCAAAATAATTATATATCATGCCAGAGAAATATAACTAGTCAGACCAATCCGACAAACAACTGTAATAATAATAAAGATGTCTAGTCAACTACTGCGGTCTAAGAATAAAACAGTTTTACAGTTTATTAAAATAAAAGGAACCTCCGAGGAAAAGTAAATGCGGAGATCACCAGACTCTCTCAGATCATAACCCTGGGGAAAATTGGGAAAACAACGGGGTCAGATATACTGAGATGAGTTTATACCACTATCTACATTTATTAAGTGGAAAACCTTTAAAACCGTTTAAAACATTTAAATACGATATTACGAATAATAGTTGGAACCCTAATCCACAATTCTAAATAATAAACATAATCCAACAGGTCTGGTCCCGAGAGCTGAGCTACACCGAGTTACCACCGACCACTCTTAATTCATAACCAGAGTCCCGAGAGCTGAGCTACACCGAGTTACTCTACTGGTCCCGAGAGCTATGCTCACACCGAGTTACCACCACATTTCACATACCTTATCTAGATCAGTACCGGTGCGCACGCAGTCCTAATGATGCCCATTAGGTAGCATGTTCCAGCTAAGAATCATAATATAAAAACAGTCCGCAATATACGTACAGTATATATTTATATATTAAAATAACAATTTACTTAATAAAGCGGTAAATAGTAAGTACAAACTCACTGCTTGCTAATCCACGTGAAAACTCCTGGCAAGCAACCTAGACTCGGTTCGCCTCAAAAGCACGAACAGTCGACGAGTCTAAATACAAATACATAATTATTAAAACGAATTCTAACTCTAGAGAGTACTAGACACCACATAGGACTAGCACAAACAACAAGTCAAGGTAAAACCAACCAGAGTAAACACAATACTCAATTAATTAATAAACCACACAAGTCAAGTCTATTGAGTTCCCGCTTTAAAATCCATTTCGTAAAATACTTTTTAAAACAATTGTTAAATAATGAACCAAGTAATCTCCAAATAGTGGGTTAGCCGAGTTACTGATAACTACCAAGCTACCCTCACATGTCAGGTGACCCAAGTCTAACCCGACCCAATTATTTTATCAAAATATAAACCATAGTTTATAATCCCAAGAATAATGATTTGATAAAATAATAAATTATAATTGAAAGCGGAACCCAATATCTTTAAACAAAAGTAACCATTAGTTACTAACAAAAACTTAACCACAATAAAGTTTAAGAAAACGTTTTATGCCAAAACGTAACTTTATCCAAAATGGCACATCAAGCCAATATTTTTCAAAACCCATAATTACCCAAGTAATTATGTGATTAAAGATTTTAAAATAAAAATCGTATTCAGATTGAAATTATAAAAACCAATCCGATTAACATCAAAAAGAATATTATTTCCAAATTTAAACGATGCTAACACTTATCAAAAATTTGGCTAAACAAGCCAACAACATTACAAGCATGCTATAACACTTAAATGAATCCAATAAGGATTGCATAACACATTTAAATCATTTACTCATAATGAACCAACAATCAAACCATATATCAATCGAATAACTATGGCATACATAACATAACTCGTGTACAAACCATCAAGAATCGATGGGCAACAATCTTGAACAATATCATCATGCCAAAGACATTACAAACAGCCCTAACATGTATTTCCAGCCACTATCAACACATTCAAACAGTAGGTAAGCAATGAAATAATCATACCAAGCAAGCTAGCACTTAACCTAGCAATTCAATTCATAATACCCAAGGTAAAATCCAATACAAACACTCTAAACCAAAGCTAACTATACATAATCGGTTCTAAGCATGCCAAAACAGTAAATCAAATCATCACAACACCCAAGGTATAGGTTTAACCTTAAAACACAAGATTCGGCACTTACCGACGAAGATAAGCGGATAAAACATCACATGGATCCAAGAACGAGGCGAATCAGAATTGGTATGCTTAAGACCTCACACAACAATGGAAAACATGGATACATAAGCCCTAAAACGAATTGAACAAAGGAAATGTGAACATACTAAGGATAGGGTATGCGGATCACTTACCGGAGTCCAACAAACAAAGGAATTGATGTACAAACTATCAAATCAGAGTGTTGTAATGTCAATGGGTCGGCTAGGGTTTATAAAATGAAGTGGGAAAAGTTTTAGATCATATTAGGGGTCTATTTATAGACAAAACAAAAATTCAGACAGAGGGGCACGATGGGAGGCGCGTTGCGAGGCGCGTTGGACCCATCGTGCCTCAATCCTCAAAGAAAACGAAATTCTGCATGAGGCACGTTGCGAGGCGCGTTGGACCCAACGTGCCTTCCAACGTGCCTCCCTACACAAGGCTAAAAATGCATGGGGCGCGTTGCGAGGCACGATGACCCCATCGCGCCCTCCAACGCGCCTCAAAAACAGATCCAGCGGTCAACTTTCTCTCAGGCACAGCATATCCGAAAATGAGCCCGATCCGACGGTTAAATTGGGAGATATGCATGTTTTCTCAAAACATGTCAGATTCAGAAGGTATACGAATACATCATCGATTATAAACCGAATACAAAACAAATCGCCATAGTAAACTCACACGACATATGCGACACATAAGATACAGCTCAAACCCCAAACAAAGTGTCACACTTGCTAAGTCCACCATTAACAATCCAAAACTATGTCGGAAACACAACGAAACCATGACGGAAAAATACGGGATATTACATTCTCCTCAACTTATATAAAATTCGTCCTCGAATTTAAAACAACACAACCCGTGTAATAATATATTATAAAACTATATGTTGTCCGAACGAAAATGCACATAACCAACATAAAACACATAAAAGATACCTGCACAACAACTCTTTCTTTTAAGAACATTCTTCAACCAAGTCCAATCCAAACTGTAGTCATAGGAGTTTCCATGCTTAACGACCTAAGTACTTGCGTAAGAAAAACTCAAAAGGTTGTTCCTTGAACAATAACTCTAAACTACCACTTTCATAAACCGAACAATCTCAAATGATCACAAAAAGTATCGATACTAACTTCCACTTAACATAAAACGATAATGTCATTTCTAGGTGAAACCAAACGCAGGAATACAAACTCTCCAACATGAAACTCGACTGAAATTCTAATGATAATCAAGAACGAAACCTCAAATCTCTTCAATGATAACTCTAACAAAATTTTCACCCAGAGAAGGTCAACACAAGACGAAACACGCTGAAAACATATGGGGTATTACATTCTCCCCAACCTATGAAAAATTCGACCTCGAATTTCAAACTGAACTAATTCGCACTATAACCGTTACGACACACAAATGCGTAAATTTTTCTGATTCCGATAACTCGTTGTTCTAAAGTTTAAATCGATCAACACAATTAAATAATCCAAAATTTCATAGCTGATAGTCACAAATACACTTTACCGGAGTGGCTTCCAAAACCATCTCGCATATTAAAAATTATAAAATCCTCAATCATCAAAATAAAGATCATGCCCTTAGCTCGACTATAGTTCTATAATTCCAAATTCTTTTGCCTCAAACAAAACAAGGATACTGCAAACATAGCTGATAAAATCTATCGTTCTAAAACACTTACTTACTTCCACTTATAGCATCTCTACATTAAAATTATTGATAACAAAACCCAATAAACTCAGATAATATTTTGGTTCCATAATAAACATTAATAATAATCTAATCCTAACGATTAGTACCAACTCGATAATACCATTATCTTGTGAATCATAAAACATAAAAATATCGTAATTCAAAGAAAGCGAACTTCTCTCTTCACACAAAAATCTCTAGATCTTTGATACACAAAATCAATCATAATGATTCTTCCAATCATTCACAACATCACGCCACAACTAAACTGGACATCGACTGAATCTCACAACTCAAAATTTTTATCGCCCACACCATGGGTTCAACCACTTACCCGAACGATATTTAAACATTTCAACCATCAATCAACTAATGGTTGTTGAAACCTTTTAACCGCGATTCCCGATTCTCGAATTCTTCAATTTTCGAATTAGCCAACTCATATATCCAAATTAAGTCCACCAAATTTTTCCATCAATTAACTATTGCCACGTATACAACGAACGATCACCACGATCAAATCACCACGACCGGATTGTTAGCTATGCTCAAAACCAACCCCTGAGGGTATAAAATCTGTTAATACGAAATATTTAAATACAAAAAAAAATTCCACTTTGTTTAAAAGACTCTACGTCTTACACCTCCTTTTTCATTCGAAATTGAAATACCTTTACCGTTGAAAAACCATCGGTTTTGCAAACCTTTGAAAATTTTCAAAACCTCCACATTTAAATCCAAAATTTCTTCTTACTCTCCAATACATTTGCAAATCTATAAAACAGTTCAATTGACAAAATTTATGTTCTCTTTAATTCAACTTGTTAAAAACTTTTTAAATAGTTTATACTTGAAGGCCAAAAGTGGCAAAATCCTCCGTATTAAAAATACACATTGATGTTTCAAACATCCAAAATTTAAGTCGCTTTAAAAAAAAAAAAATTCTCAAACATATTTGAAGAATCGTTCAACCGAAAAATTCATTATTCCTTTTGAATCAAATTGGACAAAAATATCTTCCTTTCCACAAAAGGATAAATTTAGCAATGCAAATCTCTTGTTTGTGAAACACCTTTGTATCAATACACTAAAATACTTGGACAATTCAAATCTGAAAAGATAGAGTTTCTTTTAAAAACGTAGTGTATACACACACATGAGCACAACCAACATCCTTAATCCACAAATCCTCAAATCACAAATTGGAAATTATTACGAAAGTTTTCTATTCTAATCGAACCATACACTGCACTTGGTATAACTAAATCTCGAATGCAGTCTCAAAATTACTCTTACTCATAACCACAAGATTCTGATACTACAGACCAATCACTCTCAACATAAACGTCCAACAGCCATCATCATCATCACAGAGTATTTGTCTAGCTACCTTTCGGTAACAGTTTCAAAATCATTTGAAATTCCACAACTTTATAAATACATTTACCCCAAAGGGACTCGCGAGTTTGTTTAAAAACATATTTCTCAAAACACTTTATCGAAAAATCCATTTTACATAATTGTGCGCCAGGGTGATGACATCTCTCATCCCCAAAGAGTTGCATCCAACCCTAATTATTACTATGCACGTGATGCATGTACTATTATGCATGTATCAATTATTAATTTATCTTTTATTTAGTGAACATACTCAGTGTTCAATGCAAACCTATTCGTGGCATTCAAAATGCATGTTCATGATATGTCTGGGCACAATTACGTGTTGAAAATATTTCAAATATTTAAACAAATCAACCTTTGAAATTTATTTCACAACAAAACATTTGCTAGACTTTACACTCTGTGAGATGTGTACTCAATAACCTTTAAATATTTCTCAAACTCCATACTTGTAATCTACCGACATTCGATGTTATAAAACAACTCAACCTAATGATTTTGTTAAAACTCTTCGGTAAAAGTATCCAACTAACTTCAACCCAACTGAAACTTATACTCAATGAAAATAACACATCACATACATTCCTACGAAACCTACCGCCAGCTCCCGCATCGCATCATTAACTTGATGAAAATATTAGTGTATTAATACACCGCTCTATGTTCTCGGCCAGAATTTTCCTATATCCTTTTCAGGATTATCAAAAACCATCAACCATTCCAAGAGAATACTTCCCTCGTCTTCCTCGATATCCAACCCAAAGGTTTCGATCCACGACACAAACAGCAAAACTCCGCGCAATCCTAAACCGAACAAAGGAACAAGGTCTAAAGGAAGGTCTTACACAAAGGTCAAACTATACATCGAGGTAAGCCAATCATAACCACGTGATTAAGTCATTTCACGCGCTACTCCGCACGAAGAGACAAAACAAAAACAATCAACTTAGCCCAACAGGCAAGCGATTTATACAACGCAAATTATTTCTAAGGGATACCAAATTTGTAAATTATAAGTCATGCAAGCATGCCATTCAACAAAACAACTCAATCATTCTTAAAGACAATTATTAAAACATGCTACAACAAGCTTGAATCTTTGTATCGAAATCATCTTGCAATAATATCATCCTTTAGGAAATACGCTACAAATTTTATTTTGAAATTTAAAAGTCAAATACAAAAACTTCCAAATTTTGTTGATCCCCACGATTAAAACAAAATCACTTTCTGTAAAAGTCTCTTCTTATTAATCAATTGCTTTAAAACGGATACCCAAGTATCTCGAACCATAAATTCATCGAGCTAATCGAGTCATTTCAACTACCAAGCTCAACTCCTAAAGTTGGGTGACCCAAGTCGAACCCAATACAACTGTTTATAAAACATAATCAAAACATTTATAAATCTGTAAAACAATATGTGAATAAAATTTCCATCCTTTAAAAAAATTGAGAGCTCAACTTAATCCGACCGCTAAACGGTAATTTAAAACTCAAGTGAGAAATCTTTGATTTCAAACATCTATTACGTAAATCCCAAAAATTTAAAAAGATGACATACTACATCATGATAAAATAACTTCAATTTAAATTCTTAAAATGATGGCTCATCTCATAAAATATGTTTTTATAATCATCGCTTGTTAACACCAAGCCAAACATAATATTTCAAAATACAAAAAAAAAAAAATCTTTTTACTGGTAACTCAACCAAAAATTCAAACTTTTTTTTTTTTTTTTTGAATTTAAAACCAAACTTCTCTTATGATTCTGTGTCGAAGCACAAATCAGAATAAACAAATATTCTCATGAAAATTTTAAAACATCATGTGGTCAAACAATGTATGACTACCAAAACACATTTTAAAATTTAACCCAAAATCTCTTTAACGGAAAAACAAGGCTAACGTCCAACATACGATCACATTTAAAATCAACAATCGAGGCCAAAGCCAAGATGTACTTTAAAAATATGGAAAAGGCAATTCAACGCATCATGTAAAAATAGTTGTAACCATACCATATACTCAAAATTGTATCAGGCACAAACACCAAGGTTTGTCAAACAACATCATACCCAAGTATGAGTTTTAGAAAAATTTACCAACCTAAGATTTCCCGAGAAATCGAAAGCAATAATAATCACCCAAGTGAAGTAACATCAACATGATAAAACACAGCAAGTAACATCCAAGTGAACTAAATTATCAATCATAGCATCAATACTAAATAGAGACTGACAGACATCACCTATAGGATGTAGGCTGAAAGTTTGAAAACAAAAGATGACGTTTTAAAAGACAAGACACGAATCCTACTTCCGCAGTAGTTCCTAAGACACAACCATACTTAACAGAGTAAACACATAGCAAGCAAATGGCCTTGGTTTGAAACCAAAGCTCTGATACCAAGTTTGTCACGACCCATTTTCATGAATCGTGACCGGCGCTAGGGCATGGGTAATGTAGTACCAACACCCGTAGCTAGCCTTTCTTATAACATACAAATTAATTAAACCTGCAGAAAACCAATGCTCGGGGGCAACCGAGACTTCAGCCTAAATCTAGCAGTTATAATATTCAATAATTAATATAACAAGCTTATCCACTTCTGAGTCTAAAAATAGGCATAACATAAATAATCCAAAATAATTATATATCATGCCAGAGAAATATAACTAGTCAGACCAATCCGACAAACAACTGTAATAATAATAAAGATGTCTAGTCAACTACTGCGGTCTAAGAATAAAACAGTTTTACAGTTTATTAAAATAAAAGGAACCTCCGAGGAAAAGTAAATGCGGAGATCACCAGACTCTCTCAGATCATAACCCTGGGGAAAATTGGGAAAACAACGGGGTCAGATATACTGAGATGAGTTTATACCACTATCTACATTTATTAAGTGGAAAACCTTTAAAACCGTTTAAAACATTTAAATACGATATTACGAATAATAGTTGGAACCCTAATCCACAATTCTAAATAATAAACATAATCCAACAGGTCTGGTCCCGAGAGCTGAGCTACACCGAGTTACCACCGACCACTCTTAATTCATAACCAGAGTCCCGAGAGCTGAGCTACACCGAGTTACTCTACTGGTCCCGAGAGCTATGCTCACACCGAGTTACCACCACATTTCACATACCTTATCTAGATCAGTACCGGTGCGCACGCAGTCCTAATGATGCCCATTAGGTAGCATGTTCCAACTAAGAATCATAATATAAAAACAGTCCGCAATATACGTACAGTATATATTTATATATTAAAATAACAATTTACTTAATAAAGCGGTAAATAGTAAGTACAAACTCACTGCTTGCTAATCCACGTGAAAACTCCTGGCAAGCAACCTAGACTCGGTTCGCCTCAAAAGCACGAACAGTCGACGAGTCTAAATACAAATACATAATTATTAAAACGAACTCTAACTCTAGAGAGTACTAGACACCACATAGGACTAGCACAAACAACAAGTCAAGGTAAAACCAACCAGAGTAAACACAATACTCAATTAATTAATAAACCACACAAGTCAAGTCTATTGAGTTCCCGCTTTAAAATCCATTTCGTAAAATACTTTTTAAAACAATTGTTAAATAATGAACCAAGTAATCTCCAAATAGTGGGTTAGCCGAGTTACTGATAACTACCAAGCTACCCTCACATGTCAGGTGACCCAAGTCTAACCCGACCCAATCATTTTATCAAAATATAAACCATAGTTTATAATCCCAAGAATAATGATTTGATAAAATAATAAATTATAATTGAAAGCGGAACCCAATATCTTTAAACAAAAGTAACCATTAGTTACTAACAAAAACTTAACCACAATAAAGTTTAAGAAAACGTTTTATGCCAAAACGTAACTTTATCCAAAATGGCACATCAAGCCAATATTTTTCAAAACCCATAATTACTCAAGTAATTATGTGATTAAAGATTTTAAAATAAAAATCGTATTCAGATTGAAATTATAAAAACCAATCCGATTAACATCAAAAAGAATATTATTTCCAAATTTAAACGATGCTAACACTTATCAAAAATTTGGCTAAACAAGCCAACAACATTACAAGCATGCTATAACACTTAAATGAATCCAATAAGGATTGCATAACACATTTAAATCATTTACTCATAATGAACCAACAATCAAACCATATATCAATCGAATAACTATGGCATACATAACATAACTCGTGTACAAACCATCAAGAATCGATGGGCAACAATCTTGAACAATATCATCATGCCAAAGACATTACAAACAGCCCTAACATGTATTTCCAGCCACTATCAACACATTCAAACAGTAGGTAAGCAATGAAATAATCATACCAAGCAAGCTAGCACTTAACCTAGCAATTCAATTCATAATACCCAAGGTAAAATCCAATACAAACACTCTAAACCAAAGCTAACTATACATAATCGGTTCTAAGCATGCCAAAACAGTAAATCAAATCATCACAACACCCAAGGTATAGGTTTAACCTTAAAACACAAGATTCGGCACTTACCGACGAAGATAAGCGGATAAAACATCACATGGATCCAAGAACGAGGCGAATCAGAATTGGTATGCTTAAGACCTCACACAACAATGGAAAACATGGATACATAAGCCCTAAAACGAATTGAACAAAGGAAATGTGAACATACTAAGGATAGGGTATGCGGATCACTTACCGGAGTCCAACAAACAAAAGAATTGATGTACAAACTATCAAATCAGAGTGTTGTAATGTCAATGGGTCGGCTAGGGTTTATAAAATGAAGTGGGAAAAGTTTTAGATCATATTAGGGGTCTATTTATAGACAAAACAAAAATTCAGACAGAGGGGCACGATGGGAGGCGCGTTGCGAGGCGCGTTGGACCCATCGTGCCTCAATCCTCAAAGAAAACGAAATTCTGCATGAGGCACGTTGCGAGGCGCGTTGGACCCAACGTGCCTTCCAACGTGCCTCCCTACACAAGGCTAAAAATGCATGGGGCGCGTTGCGAGGCACGATGACCCCATCGCGCCCTCCAACGCGCCTCAAAAACAGATCCAACGGTCAACTTTCTCTCAGGCACAGCATATCCGAAAATGAGCCCGATCCGACGGTTAAATTGGGAGATATGCATGTTTTCTCAAAACATGTCAGATTCAGAAGGTATACGAATACATCATCGATTATAAACCGAATACAAAACAAATCGCCATAGTAAACTCACACGACATATGCGACACATAAGATACAGCTCAAACCCCAAACAAAGTGTCACACTTGCTAAGTCCACCATTAACAATCCAAAACTATGTCGGAAACACAACGAAACCATGACGGAAAAATACGGGATATTACATTCTCCTCAACTTATATAAAATTCGTCCTCGAATTTAAAACAACACAACCCGTGTAATAATATATTATAAAACTATATGTTGTCCGAACGAAAATGCACATAACCAACATAAAACACATAAAAGATACCTGCACAACAACTCTTTCTTTTAAGAACATTCTTCAACCAAGTCCAATCCAAACTGTAGTCATAGGAGTTTCCATGCTTAACGACCTAAGTACTTGCGTAAGAAAAACTCAAAAGGTTGTTCCTTGAACAATAACTCTAAACTACCACTTTCATAAACCGAACAATCTCAAATGATCACAAAAAGTATCGATACTAACTTCCACTTAACATAAAACGATAATGTCATTTCTAGGTGAAACCAAACGCAGGAATACAAACTCTCCAACATGAAACTCGACTGAAATTCTAATGATAATCAAGAACGAAACCTCAAATCTCTTCAATGATAACTCTAACAAAATTTTCACCCAGAGAAGGTCAACACAAGACGAAACACGCTGAAAACATATGGGGTATTACATTCTCCCCAACCTATGAAAAATTCGACCTCGAATTTCAAACTGAACTAATTCGCACTATAACCGTTACGACACACAAATGCGTAAATTTTTCTGATTCCGATAACTCGTTGTTCTAAAGTTTAAATCGATCAACACAATTAAATAATCCAAAATTTCATAGCTGATAGTCACAAATACACTTTACCGGAGTGGCTTCCAAAACCATCTCGCATATTAAAAATTATAAAATCCTCAATCATCAAAATAAAGATCATGCCCTTAGCTCGACTATAGTTCTATAATTCCAAATTCTTTTGCCTCAAACAAAACAAGGATACTGCAAACATAGCTGATAAAATCTATCGTTCTAAAACACTTACTTACTTCCACTTATAGCATCTCTACATTAAAATTATTGATAACAAAACCCAATAAACTCAGATAATATTTTGGTTCCATAATAAACATTAATAATAATCTAATCCTAACGATTAGTACCAACTCGATAATACCATTATCTTGTGAATCATAAAACATAAAAATATCGTAATTCAAAGAAAGCGAACTTCTCTCTTCACACAAAAATCTCTAGATCTTTGATACACAAAATCAATCATAATGATTCTTCCAATCATTCACAACATCACGCCACAACTAAACTGGACATCGACTGAATCTCACAACTCAAAATTTTTATCGCCCACACCATGGGTTCAACCACTTACCCGAACGATATTTAAACATTTCAACCATCAATCAACTAATGGTTGTTGAAACCTTTTAACCGCGATTCCCGATTCTCGAATTCTTCAATTTTCGAATTAGCCAACTCATATATCCAAATTAAGTCCACCAAATTTTTCCATCAATTAACTATTGCCACGTATACAACGAACGATCACCACGATCAAATCACCACGACCGGATTGTTAGCTATGCTCAAAACCAACCCCTGAGGGTATAAAATCTGTTAATACGAAATATTTAAATACAAAAAAAAATTCCACTTTGTTTAAAAGACTCTACGTCTTACACCTCCTTTTTCATTCGAAATTGAAATACCTTTACCGTTGAAAAACCATCGGTTTTGCAAACCTTTGAAAATTTTCAAAACCTCCACATTTAAATCCAAAATTTCTTCTTACTCTCCAATACATTTGCAAATCTATAAAACAGTTCAATTGACAAAATTTATGTTCTCTTTAATTCAACTTGTTAAAAACTTTTTAAATAGTTTATACTTGAAGGCCAAAAGTGGCAAAATCCTCCGTATTAAAAATACACATTGATGTTTCAAACATCCAAAATTTAAGTCGCTTTAAAAAAAAAAAAAATTCTCAAACATATTTGAAGAATCGTTCAACCGAAAAATTCATTATTCCTTTTGAATCAAATTGGACAAAAATATCTTCCTTTCCACAGAAGGATAAATTTAGCAATGCAAATCTCTTGTTTGTGAAACACCTTTGTATCAATACACTAAAATACTTGGACAATTCAAATCTGAAAAGATAGAGTTTCTTTTAAAAACGTAGTGTATACACACACATGAGCACAACCAACATCCTTAATCCACAAATCCTCAAATCACAAATTGGAAATTATTACGAAAGTTTTCTATTCTAATCGAACCATACACTGCACTTGGTATAACTAAATCTCGAATGCAGTCTCAAAATTACTCTTACTCATAACCACAAGATTCTGATACTACAGACCAATCACTCTCAACATAAACGTCCAACAGCCATCATCATCATCACAGAGTATTTGTCTAGCTACCTTTCGGTAACAGTTTCAAAATCATTTGAAATTCCACAACTTTATAAATACATTTACCCCAAAGGGACTCGCGAGTTTGTTTAAAAACATATTTCTCAAAACACTTTATCGAAAAATCCATTTTACATAATTGTGCGCCAGGGTGATGACATCTCTCATCCCCAAAGAGTTGCATCCAACCCTAATTATTACTATGCACGTGATGCATGTACTATTATGCATGTATCAATTATTAATTTATCTTTTATTTAGTGAACATACTCAGTGTTCAATGCAAACCTATTCGTGGCATTCAAAATGCATGTTCATGATATGTCTGGGCACAATTACGTGTTGAAAATATTTCAAATATTTAAACAAATCAACCTTTGAAATTTATTTCACAACAAAACATTTGCTAGACTTTACACTCTGTGAGATGTGTACTCAATAACCTTTAAATATTTCTCAAACTCCATACTTGTAATCTACCGACATTCGATGTTATAAAACAACTCAACCTAATGATTTTGTTAAAACTCTTCGGTAAAAGTATCCAACTAACTTCAACCCAACTGAAACTTATACTCAATGAAAATAACACATCACATACATTCCTACGAAACCTACCGCCAGCTCCCGCATCGCATCATTAACTTGATGAAAATATTAGTGTATTAATACACCGCTCTATGTTCTCGGCCAGAATTTTCCTATATCCTTTTCAGGATTATCAAAAACCATCAACCATTCCAAGAGAATACTTCCCTCGTCTTCCTCGATATCCAACCCAAAGGTTTCGATCCACGACACAAACAGCAAAACTCCGCGCAATCCTAAACCGAACAAAGGAACAAGGTCTAAAGGAAGGTCTTACACAAAGGTCAAACTATACATCGAGGTAAGCCAATCATAACCACGTGATTAAGTCATTTCACGCGCTACTCCGCACGAAGAGACAAAACAAAAACAATCAACTTAGCCCAACAGGCAAGCGATTTATACAACGCAAATTATTTCTAAGGGATACCAAATTTGTAAATTATAAGTCATGCAAGCATGCCATTCAACAAAACAACTCAATCATTCTTAAAGACAATTATTAAAACATGCTACAACAAGCTTGAATCTTTGTATCGAAATCATCTTGCAATAATATCATCCTTTAGGAAATACGCTACAAATTTTATTTTGAAATTTAAAAGTCAAATACAAAAACTTCCAAATTTTGTTGATCCCCACGATTAAAACAAAATCACTTTCTGTAAAAGTCTCTTCTTATTAATCAATTGCTTTAAAACGGATACCCAAGTATCTCGAACCATAAATTCATCGAGCTAATCGAGTCATTTCAACTACCAAGCTCAACTCCTAAAGTTGGGTGACCCAAGTCGAACCCAATACAACTGTTTATAAAACATAATCAAAACATTTATAAATCTGTAAAACAATATGTGAATAAAATTTCCATCCTTTAAAAAAATTGAGAGCTCAACTTAATCCGACCGCTAAACGGTAATTTAAAACTCAAGTGAGAAATCTTTGATTTCAAACATCTATTACGTAAATCCCAAAAATTTAAAAAGATGACATACTACATCATGATAAAATAACTTCAATTTAAATTCTTAAAATGATGGCTCATCTCATAAAATATGTTTTTATAATCATCGCTTGTTAACACCAAGCCAAACATAATATTTCAAAATACAAAAAAAAAAATCTTTTTACTGGTAACTCAACCAAAAATTCAAACTTTTTTTTTTTTTTTGAATTTAAAACCAAACTTCTCTTATGATTCTGTGTCGAAGCACAAATCAGAATAAACAAATATTCTCATGAAAATTTTAAAACATCATGTGGTCAAACAATGTATGACTACCAAAACACATTTTAAAATTTAACCCAAAATCTCTTTAACGGAAAAACAAGGCTAACGTCCAACATACGATCACATTTAAAATCAACAATCGAGGCCAAAGCCAAGATGTACTTTAAAAATATGGAAAAGGCAATTCAACGCATCATGTAAAAATAGTTGTAACCATACCATATACTCAAAATTGTATCAGGCACAAACACCAAGGTTTGTCAAACAACATCATACCCAAGTATGAGTTTTAGAAAAATTTACCAACCTAAGATTTCCCGAGAAATCGAAAGCAATAATAATCACCCAAGTGAAGTAACATCAACATGATAAAACACAGCAAGTAACATCCAAGTGAACTAAATTATCAATCATAGCATCAATACTAAATAGAGACTGACAGACATCACCTATAGGATGTAGGCTGAAAGTTTGAAAACAAAAGATGACGTTTTAAAAGACAAGACACGAATCCTACTTCCGCAGTAGTTCCTAAGACACAACCATACTTAACAGAGTAAACACATAGCAAGCAAATGGCCTTGGTTTGAAACCAAAGCTCTGATACCAAGTTTGTCACGACCCATTTTCATGAATCGTGACCGGCGCTAGGGCATGGGTAATGTAGTACCAACACCCGTAGCTAGCCTTTCTTATAACATACAAATTAATTAAACCTGCAGAAAACCAATGCTCGGGGGCAACCGAGACTTCAGCCTAAATCTAGCAGTTATAATATTCAATAATTAATATAACAAGCTTATCCACTTCTGAGTCTAAAAAAAGGCATAACATAAATAATCCAAAATAATTATATATCATGCCAGAGAAATATAACTAGTCAGACCAATCCGACAAACAACTGTAATAATAATAAAGATGTCTAGTCAACTACTGCGGTCTAAGAATAAAACAGTTTTACAGTTTATTAAAATAAAAGGAACCTCCGAGGAAAAGTAAATGCGGAGATCACCAGACTCTCTCAGATCATAACCCTGGGGAAAATTGGGAAAACAACGGGGTCAGATATACTGAGATGAGTTTATACCACTATCTACATTTATTAAGTGGAAAACCTTTAAAACCGTTTAAAACATTTAAATACGATATTACGAATAATAGTTGGAACCCTAATCCACAATTCTAAATAATAAACATAATCCAACAGGTCTGGTCCCGAGAGCTGAGCTACACCGAGTTACCACCGACCACTCTTAATTCATAACCAGAGTCCCGAGAGCTGAGCTACACCGAGTTACTCTACTGGTCCCGAGAGCTATGCTCACACCGAGTTACCACCACATTTCACATACCTTATCTAGATCAGTACCGGTGCGCACGCAGTCCTAATGATGCCCATTAGGTAGCATGTTCCAACTAAGAATCATAATATAAAAACAGTCCGCAATATACGTACAGTATATATTTATATATTAAAATAACAATTTACTTTATAAAGCGGTAAATAGTAAGTACAAACTCACTGCTTGCTAATCCACGTGAAAACTCCTGGCAAGCAACCTAGACTCGGTTCGCCTCAAAAGCACGAACAGTCGACGAGTCTAAATACAAATACATAATTATTAAAACGAACTCTAACTCTAGAGAGTACTAGACACCACATAGGACTAGCACAAACAACAAGTCAAGGTAAAACCAACCAGAGTAAACACAATACTCAATTAATTAATAAACCACACAAGTCAAGTCTATTGAGTTCCCGCTTTAAAATCCATTTCGTAAAATACTTTTTAAAACAATTGTTAAATAATGAACCAAGTAATCTCCAAATAGTGGGTTAGCCGAGTTACTGATAACTACCAAGCTACCCTCACATGTCAGGTGACCCAAGTCTAACCCGACCCAATCATTTTATCAAAATATAAACCATAGTTTATAATCCCAAGAATAATGATTTGATAAAATAATAAATTATAATTGAAAGCGGAACCCAATATCTTTAAACAAAAGTAACCATTAGTTACTAACAAAAACTTAACCACAATAAAGTTTAAGAAAACGTTTTATGCCAAAACGTAACTTTATCCAAAATGGCACATCAAGCCAATATTTTTCAAAACCCATAATTACTCAAGTAATTATGTGATTAAAGATTTTAAAATAAAAATCGTATTCAGATTGAAATTATAAAAACCAATCCGATTAACATCAAAAAGAATATTATTTCCAAATTTAAACGATGCTAACACTTATCAAAAATTTGGCTAAACAAGCCAACAACATTACAAGCATGCTATAACACTTAAATGAATCCAATAAGGATTGCATAACACATTTAAATCATTTACTCATAATGAACCAACAATCAAACCATATATCAATCGAATAACTATGGCATACATAACATAACTCGTGTACAAACCATCAAGAATCGATGGGCAACAATCTTGAACAATATCATCATGCCAAAGACATTACAAACAGCCCTAACATGTATTTCCAGCCACTATCAACACATTCAAACAGTAGGTAAGCAATGAAATAATCATACCAAGCAAGCTAGCACTTAACCTAGCAATTCAATTCATAATACCCAAGGTAAAATCCAATACAAACACTCTAAACCAAAGCTAACTATACATAATCGGTTCTAAGCATGCCAAAACAGTAAATCAAATCATCACAACACCCAAGGTATAGGTTTAACCTTAAAACACAAGATTCGGCACTTACCGACGAAGATAAGCGGATAAAACATCACATGGATCCAAGAACGAGGCGAATCAGAATTGGTATGCTTAAGACCTCACACAACAATGGAAAACATGGATACATAAGCCCTAAAACGAATTGAACAAAGGAAATGTGAACATACTAAGGATAGGGTATGCGGATCACTTACCGGAGTCCAACAAACAAAAGAATTGATGTACAAACTATCAAATCAGAGTGTTGTAATGTCAATGGGTCGGCTAGGGTTTATAAAATGAAGTGGGAAAAGTTTTAGATCATATTAGGGGTCTATTTATAGACAAAACAAAAATTCAGACAGAGGGGCACGATGGGAGGCGCGTTGCGAGGCGCGTTGGACCCATCGTGCCTCAATCCTCAAAGAAAACGAAATTCTGCATGAGGCACGTTGCGAGGCGCGTTGGACCCAACGTGCCTTCCAACGTGCCTCCCTACACAAGGCTAAAAATGCATGGGGCGCGTTGCGAGGCACGATGACCCCATCGCGCCCTCCAACGCGCCTCAAAAACAGATCCAACGGTCAACTTTCTCTCAGGCACAGCATATCCGAAAATGAGCCCGATCCGACGGTTAAATTGGGAGATATGCATGTTTTCTCAAAACATGTCAGATTCAGAAGGTATACGAATACATCATCGATTATAAACCGAATACAAAACAAATCGCCATAGTAAACTCACACGACATATGCGACACATAAGATACAACTCAAACCCCAAACAAAGTGTCACACTTGCTAAGTCCACCATTAACAATCCAAAACTATGTCGGAAACACAACGAAACCATGACGGAAAAATACGGGATATTACACAAACGTTACAAAACCAATCTAATCGTTTCACATTTTTAGCGATTTAAGTCAAACATTTACAAACATTACGAAACAAAACCAAACGATTTACCTTTTTAGCAATTTAAGCCAAACGTTTTCACCTTTTTAGAGATATAAGCCAATCGTTTAAAACATTACTGAACAAATCCAAACGTTTGGCTTAAATCGCTAAAAAGGTGAAACGTTTGGTTTTGTTTTGTAACGTTTGTCTTAAATCGCTAAAAAGGTGAAACGTTTGGATTTTGTTTTGTAATGATTGTAAACATTTCGCTTAAATCGCAAAAAAGGTGAAACGTTTGATTTGTTTCGTAAGGGTTGTAAACGTTTGGCTTATATCGCTAAAAAGGTGAAACGTATGGATTTGTTTCGTAACGGTCGTAAATGTTTGGCTTATATCGCTAAAAATATGAAACTTACGGATTTGTTTCGCAACGTTTGTAAACGTTTTTCTTAAATTGCTAAAAAGGGGAAACATTTGGATTTGTTTCAGATCGTTTTAAACATATGGATTCAAATTAAACGTTTTTAAACGTTTGGATTTGTTTCGTTAAATTTTAAACGTATTGATTGGTTTCGTAAAGTTTTAAATCTTTGTCTTAAATCTTTAAAAAGGTGAAACTTTTGGATTTGTTTCGTAACTTTGTACACGTTTGGCTTAAATCGCTAAAAAGGCAAAACGTTTAGATTTATTTCGTAACGTTTTAAACTTCTGGCTTTTATCCCTAAAAATGTGAAATGTTTGGATTTGTTTCGTAACGTTTGTAAACATTTGGGTTAAATCGCTAAAAATGTGAAACGTTTGGATTTGTTTCATATTGTTTTAAACGTTATGATTTGGCTTAAATCGCTAAAAATGTTTAAAACGTTTCACCTTTTTAGAAATATAAGCCAATGTTTACGAAATAAATTCAAGTGTTTCCCCTTTTTAGCAATTTAAGCCAAACGTTTACAAATGTTACGAAATAAAACCAAACGTTTCCGGAACAAATCCAAGCGTTTACTAACGTTACGAAACAAATCCAAGTGTTTCACCTTCTTAGCAATTTAAGCCAAACATTTACAAACATTACGAAACAAAACCAAACATTTCACCTTTTTAGCGATTTAAGTCAAACGTTTACAAACTTTTCGAAACAAATCCAAACGTTTCACCTTTTCAGCGATTGAAGCCAAACATTTAAAATGCTACGAAACCAATCCAAACGTTTAAAACGTTACGAAACAAATCCAAACGTTTCACCTTTTTAGAGATTTAAGCCTAACCTTTACAAACATTACAAAACAAATCAAAACGTGTAAAACGTTACGAAAAAATCCAAACGTTTGGATTAAATCGCTAAAATTGTGAAATAAATCCAAAAGTTTAAAACGTTACGAAACAAATCTAAATGTTTACAAACGTTACAAAAGAAAGCCAAATGTTTCACCTTTTTAGTTATTTAAGCCCAATGTTCAAAACATTACGAAACAAATCCACACTTTTAAAACGTTACGAAACAAACCAAACGTTTCATCTTTTTATCTATTTAAGCCAAACGATTAAAATGTTACGAAACCTATCCAAACGTTTAAAACATTACAAAACAAATCCTAACGTTTTACCTTTTTAGCTATTTAATCCAAACGTTTCATATTTTTAGCAATTTAAGCCAAACGTTACGAAACAAATCCAAACGTTTCACCTTTTTAGCGATTTAAGCCAAACATATACAAACGTTACAAAACAAATCCAAACGTTTCACCTTTTTAGCGATTTAAGCCAAACGTTTAAAACGTTTGAACCAATCAAAACGTTTCACCTTTTTTGTGATTTAAGCCAAACATTTACGAACGTTACAATACAAATCCAAACATTTCATCTTTTTATCGATTTATGTCAAACGTTTACAAACGTTATAAAACAAATCCAAACATTTCACCTTTTGAGAAATTTAATCCAAATGTTTACAAACGTTACAAAACAAAACCAAACGTTTCAATTTTTTAGCGATTTAAGCCAAACGTTTCACCTTTTAAGCGATTTAAGCCAAACGTTTAAAATGTTATGAAACACATCCAAACATTTCCCATTTTTAGCGATTTAAGCCAAACATTTTCAAACGTTTGTATTTGTTTCGTACACCTTTTTATCGATTAAGCCAAACGTTTACAAACGCTACGAAAGAAAACCAAACGTTGCCCCTTTTTTTAGCTATTTAAGCCACATGTTTAAAACATTACGAAACCAATCCAAACGTATAAAACGTTGCGAAACAAATCTAAATTTTTCACCTTTTTAGCGATTTAAGCCAAACGTTTACCAAAGTTACGAAACAAATCCAAATGTTTCACCTCTTTAACGATTTAAACCAACCATTTAAAACGTAACAAAGCCAATCCAAATATTTAAAACGTTACGAAGCAAATCCAAACGTTTAAAACGCTACGAAACAAATCCAAACGTTTAAAATGTTACGAAACAAATCCAAATGTTTAAAACGTTACGAAACAAATCCAAACGTTTGGTTTCACCTCTTTAGTTATTTAAGCCAAAAGTTTAAGACGTTTCAAAACCAATCCAAACGTTGAAAACTTTACGAAACAAATCCAAACATTTCACCTTTTTAGCGATTTAAGCCAAGCGTTTAAAATGTTACGAAACCAATCCAAAGGTTTAACACATTACGAAACAAATCTAAACGTTTATCCTTTTTGGCGATTGAAGCTAAAAGTTTAAAACGTTACGAAACAAAACCAAACGTTGCAACTTTTTAGCGATTGAAGCCTAACGTTAATAAACATTACGAAATAAAACCAAACGTTTCACCTTTTTAGCAATTTAAGCCAAATGTTAAAAACGTTACGAAACGAATCCAAATGTTTAAAACGTTAAGAAACAAATCTAAACGTTTCACCTTTTTAGAAATTTAAGCCAAACATTTAAATCGTTACAAAACCAATCCAAATATTTAAAACATTACGAAATCAATCCAAATGTTTCACCATTTTAGCGATTTAAGCCAAACGTTTACAAATGTTACGGAACAAATCCAAACGTTTCCCCTTTTTAGTGATTTAAGCCAAACGTTTAAAACGTTACGAAACCAATCTAAACATTTAAAATGTTATGAAACAAATCATAATATTTCACCTTTTTAGCGATTTAAGCGAAACGTTTACAAACGTTACGAAACATATCTAAACGTTTATAATGTTACGAAACAAATCCAAACGTTTACAAACGTTACGAAACAAATCCAAACGTTTCACTTTTTTTGCAATTTGAGCCAAATGTATAAAAAGTAACGAAGAAAAACCAAATGTTTCACCTTTTTAGCGATTTAAGCCAATCATTTACAAACGTTAGGAAAAAAATCCAAGCGTTTCACATTTTTAATCCAAACAATTACAAACGTTAAAAAACAAATCCAAACATTTTCATTTGTTTCGTAACATTTGTAAACGTATGGATTGGTTTCGTAACGTTTTAAATGTTTGGATTGGTTTCGTAACGTTTTAAATGTTTGGCTGAAATCGATAAAAAGGTGAAACGTTTGGATTTGTTTCGTAACCTTTTTAAATGTTTGGCTTAAATGGCTAAAAATGTGAAACGTTTGGATTGGTTTTGTAACATTTTAAACGTTTGGATTTGTTTTATAACATTTGTAAACATTTGGCTTAAATTACAAAAAAGGTGAAACGTTTGGATTGGTTTTGTAACGTTTTAAACATTTGGATTTGTTTCGTAACGTTTGTAAACAAATGTTACGAAACAAAACGAAACATTTCGCCTTTTTAGCGATTGAAGCCAAACGATTAAACGTGTCAACTTTTTAGCGATTGAAGCCAAACGTTTAAAACCTTACGAAACAAACCCAAACGTTTCACCTTTCTATCGATTTAAACAAAACGTTAAAAATGTTACAAAACTAATAAAAAACCAAACCAAACGTTTAAAACATTACGAAAGAAATCCAAACGTTTTACCTTTTTAGTGATTTTAGCAAAACATTCAATATGTTATGAAACAAATCCAAAAGTTTCACATTTTTAGCGATTTAAGCCAAACATTTACAAATGTTACGAAACAAAACCAAACGTTTCACCTTTTTAGCGATTTAATCAAAACGTTAAAAATGTTACAAAACAAATCCAAATGTTTAAAACATTACAAAAGAAATCCAAACGTTTCCCCTTTTTAGCGATTTATGCCAAACGCTTAAAACATTACGAAACAAATCCAAACTTTTCACCTTTTTAGCTATTTAAGACAAATGTTTAAAATGTAACGAAACTAATCCAAATATTTAAAACGTTATGAAACAAACCCAAACATTTGGATTTGTAGCTATTTAAGCCAAACGTTTACAAACGTTACGAAGCAAAACCAAACGTTTCACATTTTTAGCGATTTAATCCAAACGTTTCACATTTTTAGCAATTTAATCCAAACGTTTACAAATGTTACGAACATATCCAAATGTTTCCCCTTTTTAGGGATTTAAGTCAAACGTTTAAAGCGTTAAGAAACTAATCCAAACTTTTATAACGTTGCGAAACATTGGATTTGTTTCGTAACGTTTGTAAACGGTTGGCTTAAATCGCTAAAAATGTTAAACGTTTGGATTTCTTTCATAACGTTTTAAACGTTTGATTTTTTTCTTAACATTTTGAATGTTTGGATTTGTTTCCTACGTTTTAATTGTTTGGCTTAAATCGCTAATAAGGTGAAACGCTTGGATTTCTTTCGAGACGTTTTAAACGTTTGTCTTAAATCGCTGAAAAGATGAAACATTTTGATTTTCTTTCGTAAATTTTGTAAACGTTTGGCATAAATTGCTAAAAAGTTGAAACGTTTGGTTTTGTTTCGTAACATTTGTAAACATTTGGCTTAAATCGCTAAATCGGTGAAACGTTTGGTTTTGTTTCATAACGTGTGTAAACGTTTGGCTTAAATTGCTAAAAATGGGAAACATTTGGATTTATTTCGTAATGTTTTAAACATTTGGCTTCGAATGCTAAAAAGGTGAAATGTTTGAATTTGTTTTGAAACGTCTGTAAACGTTTGGCTTAAATCGCTAAAAAAGGTGAAACGTTTGGATTTGTTTCGTAACGGTTGTAAACGTTTGGCTTCAATCGCTAAAAATATAAAACGTTTGGATTTGTTTCGTAACGTTTGGCTTAAATCGCTAAAAAGGTGAAACATTTCGATTTGTTTCGTAATGTTTGTAACGTTTTAAACGTTTAGATTAGTTTCTTAACGTTTTAAATGTTTGTCTTAAATCGCTAAAAAGGGGAAACGTTTGGATTTGTTTCGTAATGTTTGTAAACGTTTGGCTTAAATCGCTAAAAAGGATTGTTTTCGTAACGTTTGTAAACGTTTGTCTTAAATCGCTAAAAAGTTGAAACATTTTGTCACGACCCATTTTCATGAATAGTGACTAGCGCTAGGGTATGGGTATGGTTGTATCAAAACCCGTAGCAAGCCTTGCGGATAACATTTAAATATCATTAACAACTATGTACCTGCATAAAATCACATGCTCGGGGGCAACGGAGACTTCAGCCTAGTCTAGCAGTACATATAAGTAACATATATTCAGAGTATGCTTAAATTCAAATAAACTGCAATAGCATGGCAATATATATAAATACCATAAAACACTATAATCATGCCAAAAGCAATAAAGTAATAGTTGGACCATTCCAACAAGCAATAGTCTAAAACATAAATGTAAGACTAAGACATAACAATCTGATACTACTACTGCGGTCTAAGAGTTTAAAATAGTTCGAGTCTTTTAAAGAACCTCCGAGAAATGAAGAAACGGAGATCGACCAATGCTCAAATCATAAACCTGGAAAATTTGTGAAAACAACGGGGTCAGATGTACTTAGTAGAGTTTATATAACCATTTACATTTATTAAGTGAAAAACTATTAAAACGTTTAATAAATCATTTATTCATTATGGATTATCAATGAAACAGTAAACCACAATTCTAAATCCATTGTCATTTCGGTGTGACGTATCTCAATAACTGATCCCCGACGACAACTTAATAAATAGTGAGCCCAGGAGACGTGTCTTCCACCGGTGCCCTCACTAATGTGAGATGTGTCTTAAACCTACCTCAATACCATAATAATCTTTACCGGTGCGCACGCAGTCCCGGCAATGCACATCGAGTAGCAAGTTCCAAATTAAATCCACAATGCCGAAAAACAGTTCGAAAAGCTATTTATACATATACATATACAAAATCTAATATTTGCTTAATAAAGAGGTAAATAGAGATATAAACTCACTGCTTGCTATTCCACGTGAAACATGACAAGCAATCTAACTCTAGTTCGCCTCTGAAGTACGAACAGTCGACGGGTCTAGACAAGGTAATAAATATAAATTAAAAACAGACTCTAACTCTAGAGAGTACTAGACACCACATAGGACTAGCACAAACGACAATTCAATGTAAAGCAAAGTCAGAGTAGTACAATACTAAAATAAATTATAATGCCCAAATAATATAAGTTTATTGAGTTCTAGCTTTAAAATCCGTTTCGGAAAATATTATTCAAATATAATTTAAATAATAAATTAAATCAATTTCCAAATAGTGGGTTAGCCAAATTACCGATAACTACCAAGCAACCTCACATGTCGGGTAACTCAAGTCTAACCCGATCCAAATATTTTATATAAAATATAAACCATAATTTATAATTCCAAAAATAATAATTTTAATAAAATAAAGAATCATAATAAAAATGAAATTCAATATCTTATAATACAAGTAACTAATAGTTATCGTAAATTATTTAACTAAAATAAGTTAAGAAAACGTTCAAAATCTAAAACATCAAATTGGCACGTCGAGTCAATATTTCCAAAAATATAATAATTACCTGAGTAATTATAAATTATAAATATCGTTTTTGAATTATAATAATTAAAATAATTTAAAAATAATAATTTATTACCTACGATTTAAACACCATTTATGAGTAATTTTAGTGGCAAAAACATGATTAGTCATAGGCCAACATATCAATGATTCCATAACCCATTAAAATGAAGCAATCATATAATTGCACTAACCATTGCAAACCAACCAGAAGACACCAATTCATATTACTATTTGAATCAAAAATTACCACCATATTCTATACCCACACATCATGAACATAATCATTTTATGAGGACCAACTTAACATAACTCAAATTAATTTGTATATCAAATTCAATACAACTAATTTAACATAACTCAAATTAATTTGTAAAATCAACACTGAGAGACCAAAACACACAACGAAGTATAATGAATGACAAAGCCAAATAATCAAATCAAAACCGAAGATTTTCAAGACAAATAGAAGCCATATTATGAACTTCAAAATAACAGTATAGATTTTTGTGATAAAGCATCAAATAATCAAAAGAACAACTAGCTTGGGAACTTAATAACGAAGCCATCATAGTTTAACCATCAAGAACAAGGAAACATAAGTTAATCAATCATTTGAAGGCAAAAAATCAAACACAACAATCAACTTGTATATGCGAGAAAGAAATATAGCTAAAAGAAAAGAATAGACCGCATGAAAACGAAGAAACAGCGGCAAATATAGCAGATTAGTTTACGTAGTGTTTGATGGAAAACAAAAAGTAGAAACGTAGAGGAATGAGTCTACTTTCATGTGGACGAGACGGATCCAAATTTGATCCTAAAACGACGGAGAACGAATTGAAAAACGAAGGTATCGATTATAAACTCAAAACTGAAAATAACTCCAAAGCGGTAAAACGGCAGCAGCTATAACGGAATGAATAACGTATCGTTTTACGAAAATGAAGCTCGGACTCGAAGACGGTTGAGTCCACTATCGCTGAGATGAGACGGATCTCCAAACGACGCTAAAACGAATGAGAACAAGCTTAGGAACGAAGGTATCGATTTATAAACAAACTGAAAAATATGAATGATAGTTTCTTACCAATTTCACAAGAACTTTGAGGATGATATGGACGATGATCTCCCGAGGTTTTAAGCTATTAATGATGGCTAGGGTTAGAAGGAATTGAGTGGAAGACAAATTGGGTTTTAGAACGTGAAATAAATAAGGAAAACAAACGTAACAGTTGTTGCGCTGCTACTATAACCAACTTCACTTTTTGCTTATGTTTCAAAAATGGGCTTTTACGTGGGAATGAATGAATAAGTGCATGCATGGCTAATATGTTCACTTTCTTCCTTTTCTTTTTCCTTTTTCCTTTTAAAATAATATTAATAACACAAACCAAACAAGAATCGAAACATGATCGAATCAACGAACGACTCAAATAAAATTAAAATTAAAATAAAAATAATAAAGAGAACAATACGGGGTATTACACGTTTGGATTTATTTCGTAACATTTTAAACATTTCGATTGATTTTGTAACATTTGTAAATGTTAGGATTAAATAGCAAAAAAAGTGAAACGTTACGATTTGTTTCGTAACACTTTAAACGTTTGGATTGGTTTCGTAACGTATTAAACGTTTGGCCTAAGCCGCTAAAAAGGGAAAACGTTTGGATTTGTTTCGTAAGGTTTGTAAACGTCTGGCTTAAATCGCTAAAAAGGTGAAACGTTTGGATTTGTTTCGTAATATTTTAAACATTTGGATTTGTTTCGTAACGTTTTAAATTTTTTGATTGATTTTGTAACGTTTTAAACTTTTGACTTAAATCGTTAAAAAGGTGAAACGTTTGGATTTGTTTCGTAACACTTTTGGCTTTGTTAAAAAAGGTGAAACGTTTGGATAGATCACTAGAAAGGTGAAAAGGTGAAACGTCTGGTTAAATCGCTAAAAAGGTGAAACGTTTGGATTTGTTTCATAACGTTTTAAACGTTTGGTTTTGTTTTGTAACGTTTTGGGTTTCGTAATGTTTGGATTTGTTTTGTAATATTTGTAAATGTTTGGCTTAAATCGCTAAAAAGGTGAAACGTTTTGTTTTTTTCGTGACGTTTTAAACGTTTGGCTTAGTTTCGTAACGTTTGTAAACGTTTGGCTTCAATTGCTAAAAATGTGAAACGTTTGGATTTGTTTCGTAATTTTTTAAACGTTTAGATTGGTTTCAAAACGTTTTAAACGTTTGGCTTAAATAGCTAAAAGGTGAAACATTAGGATTTGTTTTGTATCGTTTTTAACGTTTGCATTGGTTTCGTAACGTTTTAAACGTTTGGCTTAAATCTCTAAAAATGGTTTTGTTTTGTAACGTTTGTCAACATTTGGCTTAAATCGCTAAAAAGGTGGAACGTTTAATTTTTTTTGTGACGTTTGTAAACGTTACGAAGCAAATTAAGCCAAAGGTTTGGCTTAAACGCTATAAGGTAAAACGTTTGGATTTGTTTCCTAACGTTTGTTTGGCTTAAATCGCTAAAAATGTGAAATGTTTGGATTTGTTTTGTTACGTTTGTAAACGTTTTTCTTAAATCGCAACAAAGGTGAAATATTTGGATTTGTTTCATAACGTTTGTAAACGTTTGGATTGGTTTTGTAACGTTTTAAATGCTTGTTACGGAAAAATCCAAATGTTTCACCTTTTTAGCAATTTAAGCCAAACGTTTACAAACGTTACAAAACCAATCCAAACGTTTAAAACATTACGAAACAAATCCAAATGTTTCCCCTTTTTAGCGATTTAAGCCAAACGTTTACAAACATTACAAAACAAATCCAAACGTTTCAACTTTTTAGCCATTTAAGCCAAACGTTTAAAACGTTATGAAACAAATCCAAACGTTTCACCTTTTTAGCTATTTAGGGCAAACGTTTAAACGTTACGAAACCAATCCAAACGTTTAAAACGTTATGAAACCAATCCAAACGTTTAAAACGTTATGAAACCAATCCAAACGTTTAAAACGTTATGAAACAAATTAAAACGTTTGACATTTATAGCGATTTAAGCCAAACGTTTACAAACGTTACAAAACAAATTGAAACGTTTCACCTTTTTAGCGATTTAATCCAAACGTTTAAAGCGTTACAAAACAAATCCAAACGTTTAAAACGTTTCGAAACCAATCCAAACGTTTAAAACATTACGAAACAAATCCAAGCATTTACAAATGTTACGAAACCAATCTAAACGTTTACAAATGTTAGGAAACATAACGTTTAAGCCAAACGTTTAAAACTTTTTAGGATTTAAGCCAAAGGTTTACAAACGTTACGAAATAAAACTAAACGTTACGAAACGAATCCAAGCGTTTCACCTTTTTAGCAATTTAAGCCAGACGTTTAAAACATTACGAAACCAATCCAAACGCTTACAAACGTTACGATACAAATATAGTCATCTCACCGTTTTTGCCATTTAAGAAAACATTTACAAACGTTACAAAATAAATCCAAAGGTTTACAAACGTTACAAAACAAAACTAAACGTTACACCTTTTAAGCCAAACATTTACAAATGTTATGAAACAAATCCAAACGTTTAAAACGTTAGAAATCAATCCTAACGTTTAAACGCTACGAAACACATCCAAACATTTAAAACATTATAAAATAAATCCAAAAGTCTAAAACATTATGAAACAAATCCAAACCTTTCACCTTTTTAGCGATTTAAGCCAAACCTTTACAAAGAAACGAATCCAAACGTATAAAATTTTAAAAAACAAATCCAAGCGTTTCACCTTTCTAGCAATTTAAGCCAAACGTTTTCAAATGGTACAAAACAAATCCAAATGTTTAAAATGTTAAAAAACAATTCGTAACGTTTCCCCTTTTCAGCAATTTAAGCCAAACGTTTCAAATGTTACGAATGAAATCAACGTTTAAAACGTTAAGAAACCAATCCAAACGTTTGTAAAGGATACGAAAAAAAATCCAAACGTTACACCTTTTTAGCGATTTAAGCCAAAGGTTTACAAATGCTACGAAAAAAGCCACATGTTTCCCCTTTTTAGCAATTTAAACCAAACGTTTACAAACGTTACGAAAGGAATCCAAATGTTTAAAATGTTAAAAAAGAAATCCTAACGTTTCGCCTTTTTAGCGATTTAAGCCAAATGTTTAAAACGTTACGAAACAAATCAACGTTTAAAACGTTATGAAACCAATCCAAACGTTTAAAACGTTACGAAACAAAACCAAACGTTTCACCTTTTTAGCACATTAAGCCAAACGTTTACAAACATTACGAAACGTTTTATTTTTTTTAGAAAATTTTAAACGTTTGGATTTGTTTCGTAACGTTATTTACGTTTAGCATAAATCGCTACGTGTTAAACGTTTGGAGTAGTTTCATAACGTTTTAAATGTTGGGACTAAATCGCTAAAGAGGTGAAACATTTGGATGTGTTTCGTAACATTTGTAAACGGCGATTTAAGCAAAACGTTTACAAACATTACGAAACAAATCCAACCGTTTCACCTTTTTAGCAATTTAAGCCAAACGTTTACAAACATTGCGAAACAAATCCTAACGTTTAAAACGTTAAAAAACAAATACAAACTATTCATATTGTTAGCGATTTAAGCCAAATGTTTAAAACGTTACGAAACAAATCCAAACGTTTTACCTTTTTAGCAATTTAAGCCAAACGTTGAAAATATTACGAAACAAAACCAAACGTTTTACCTTTTTAGCGAAATAACCCAAACGTTTACAAATGTTAAGAAACAAAACAAAATGTTTCACCTATTTAGCGATTTAAGCCAAACGTTTAAAAACGTTACGAAACAAATCCAAACGTTTAAAACGTTACGAAACCAATCCGAAC
This sequence comes from Mercurialis annua, assembly GCF_937616625.2. Taxonomy (NCBI): domain Eukaryota; kingdom Viridiplantae; phylum Streptophyta; class Magnoliopsida; order Malpighiales; family Euphorbiaceae; genus Mercurialis; species Mercurialis annua. The sequence goes on along the minus strand of NC_065572.1, from coordinate 20,218,285 downwards.
GTTTAAAACATTACGAAACAAACACAAACGTGTCACCTTTTTAGCGATTTAAGCCAAACATTTAAAACGTTACGAAACCAATCCAAACATTTAAAACATTACAAAATAAATCCAAACGTTTCACGTTTCTTCTTTTTAGCGATATAAGCCAAACTTTTACAAACATTACGAAACAAATTTAAACGTTTCACCGTTTTAGCGATTTAAGACAAAAGTTTAAAATGTTACAGAGCCAATCCAAACGTTTAAAACGTTACGAAACAAAACACAACGTTTCACATTTTTAGCGATTTTAGCCAAACGTGTATAACGTTACGAAACCAATCCAAACTTTAAAACATTGCGAATCAAATCAAAACGTTTCAAATATTTAGCGAGTTAAGCCAAACGTTTACAAACGCTACAAAACAAATCCAAACGTTTCATCTTTTTAGCAATTTAAGCTAAACGTTTACAAACGGTACGAAACAAATCCAAGCGTTTCACCTTTTTAGCAATTTAAGCCAAACGTTTACAAATGTTACAAAACAAATCCAAACTTTTCACCTTTTTAGCGATTAAAGCCAAAAGTTTATTACGTTACAAAGCCAATACAAACGTTTAAAATGTTACGAAACAAATATAAACGTTTCACCTTTTTAGCAATTTATGCCAAACATGTAAAATGTTACGAAACCAATCCGAATGTTTACAAACGTTACGAAAAATATCCAAACGTTTTACCTTTTTAGCGATTTAAGCTAAACGTTACGAAACAAATCCAAACGTTTCCCATTGTTAGCGATTCAAGCCAAACGTTTAAAATGTTACGAAATCAATCCAAACGTTTACAAACATTACGAAACAAATCCAAACGTTTCACCTTTTTAGCGATTTAAGCTAAACGTTTACAAACTTTACGAAACAAATCCAAACGTTTCACATTGTTAGCGATTTAAGCCAAACATTTACAAACATTACGAAACAAATCCAAACATTTCCCCTTTTAACGATTTAAGCCAAACGTTTACAAACGTTACGAAAGAAATCCAAACGTTTCACCTTATTAGCGATTTAAGCCAAATGTTTAAAACGTTGCGAAACCAATCCAAACGTTTAAAACGTTACGAAAAAAATCCCAACGTTTTACCGTTTTAGCGTTTTAATCCAAACGTTTAAAATGTTATGATACAAATCCTAACGTTTATAATGTTACGAAACAAATTCAAACATTTAAAACGTTACGATGCAGATCCAAACATTTCACCTTTTTAGCAATTTAAGCCAAATGTATTTGTTTCGTAACGTTTTAAGCGTTTGGATTTATTTCATAACGTCTAAAACAATTAGATTTATTTTCCAAACGTTTACAAACTTTACGAAACAAAACCAAATGTTTTACCTTTTTAGCAGTTTAAGCCAAAAGTTTAAAACATTACAAAACAAATCCAAACGTTTAAAACGTTACGATAGAAATCCTAATGTTTCACCTTTTTAGCGATTTAAGCCAAACGTTTAGAAACATTACGAAATAAAACCAAACGTTTCACCTTTTTTAGCGTTTCACCTTTTTAGCGATTTAAGCTAATGTTTAAAACGTTACAAACGTTACAAAATAAATCCAAACGTTTCACCTTTTTAGTGATTTAAGCCAAACGCTTAAAACGTTACAAAACAAATCCAAATGTTTAAAATATTACGAAACAAAACCAAACTTTTCAACTTTTTAGCGATTTAAGACAAACATTTCAAAACTTACGAAACAAATCCAAATGTTTCACCTTTGTAGTGATTTAAGCCAAACGTTTACAAACGTTACGAAATAAATCCAAACTTTTCTTATTTTAACGATTTAAGCAATACATTTACAAACGTTACAAAACAAATCCAAACGTTTCACATTTTTAGCGAGTTAAGCCAAAACATTTACAAACGTTACGAAACAAATCTAAATGTTTCACCTTTATAGCTATTTAAGCCAAAAGTTTAAAACCTTAAAAAACTAATTCAAACATTTAAAACGTTACGAAACAAATCCAAACGTTTAAAACGTTACTAAATAAATCCAAATGTTTCACCTTTTTAGCGATTTAAACTAAACGTTTACAAATGTTACAAAACAAATCCAACCATTTCACCTTTTTAGCGATTTAAGTGAAACTTTTAAAACGTTACAAAATCAATCCAAACATTTACAAACGTTACAAAACAAATCCAAACGTTTCACTTTTCTGGAGATTTAAGCTAAACGTTTACAAAAATTACGAAACAAATCCAAACGTTTCCCCTTTTTAGCGATATAAGCCAAATGTTTACAAACGTTACGAAACAAATCCAAACGTTTCACCTTTTTAGCGATTTAAGGCAAACGTTTACAAACGTTACGAATCAATACCAAACGTTTTACCTTTTTAGCGACATAAGCCAAACGTTTACAAATGTTACGAAACAAAACTAAACATTTCGCCTTTTTAGCAATTTAAGACAAACGTTTACAAACATTACTAAACAGATCTAAACGTTTCCACTTTTTAGCAATTGAAGCCAAACGTTTACAAACATTACGAAAAAAAATCCAAACATTTCACATTTTTAGCGATTTAAGCCAAACATTTACAAACGTTACGAAATAAATCTAAACGTTTCACCGTTTTAGCGATTTAAGCAAAACATTTAAAATGTTACAAAAAAAATATAAACGTTTCATATTTTTAGCGATTTAAGCCAAACGTTTACAAATGTTACAAAACGTTTCACCTTTTTAGCGTTTTAAGCCAAACGTTAACAAACATTACGAACAAATCCGAACGTTTCCCCTTTTTAGCGATTTAAGCCAAACGTTTCAAACGTTACAAAACCAATCCAAATATTTATAACGTTACAAAAAAAATCCAAACGTTACACCTTTTTAGTGATTTAAGCCAAACGTTTACAAACATTACGAAAAAAATCGAAACGTTTCCCCTTTTTAGTAATTTAAGTAAAACGTTTACAAACATTTGGATTTGTTTGTAACGTTTGTAAACGTTTGGCTTAAAAATGTAAAACGTTTGGATTTGGCATAACGTTTGTAAACGTTTGGCTTAAATCGCAAAAAAAGGGGAAACGTTTGGTTTTGTTTTGTAACTTTTGTAAACGTTTGGCTTAAATTGCACAAACGGGGAAACGTTTCGTAACGTTTGTAAACACTTGGCTTAAATTGCAAAAAATATGAAACGTTTGGATTTGTTTTATTTCGTTTTAAATGTTTGTCTTAAATCGCTAAAAAAGTGAAGCATTTGGATTTCTTTCGTAATGTTTTAAACGTTTGGATTGGTTTCGTAACGTTTTAAATGTTTGGCTTAAATCTCTAAAAAGGTGAAACGTTTGGATTTTTTTCGTAACGTCTTAAACGTTTGGATTTATTTTGTAAAGTCTTAAATGTTTGGCTTAAATCGCTAAAAATGTAAAACTTTAGGATTTGTTTCGTAACGTTTGTAAACGTTTGGCTTAAATCGCTAAAAAGGTGAAACGTTTGGATTTGTTTCATAACGTTTTCAACGTTGGCTTGAATCGCTAAAAAGGTGAATCGTTAGGATTTTTTTCGTAACGTTTTAAATGTTTGGCTTAAATTGCTAAGAAAGGGAAATGTTTGGATTTGTTTCATAACGTTTTAAACGTTTGGATTGTTTTCGTAACGTTTTAAACGTTTGGCTTAAATTGCTAAAAAGGTCAAACGTTTGGATTTTTTTTGTAACGTTAGAAACGTTTGGATTTGTTTCGTAACGTTTGTAAACGTTTCACTTAAATCGCTTTTTAAAAAGATGAAACGTTTGGATTTGTTTCGTAACGTTTGTTAACGTTTGGCTTAAATCGCTAAAAAGGTGAAACGTTTGGATTTGTTTCGTAACATTTGTAAACGTTTGGCTTAAATCAATAAAAAAGTGAAAAGTTTGGATTTTCTTCAAAACGTTTGTAAACGTTTGGATTTTCTTCAAAACGTTTGTAAATGTTTTGTTTAAATCGCTAAAAATGTGAAATTTTTGGATTTGCTTCATAACGTTTGGATTTGCTTCATAACATTTGGATTTGTTTCGTAACTTTTGTAAACGTTTGCCCTAAATTGCTAAAAAGGGGAAACGTTTGGTTTTGTTTCGTAACATTTGTAATCGTTTGGCTTAAATCGCTAAAAAGGTGAAACATTTGGTTTTGTTTTGTAAGTTTGTAAATGTTTGGCTTAAATCGCTAAAAATGTAAAACGTTTGGTTTTGTTTCGTAACGTTTTAAATTTTTGTATTAAATTGGTAAAAAGCTTAAACGTTTGGATTTGTTTCGTAACATTTGTAAATGTTTGGCTTAAATCGCTAAAAAGGGGAAACGTTTGTATTTGTTTCATAACATTTCTAAACGTTTAGCTTAAATCGCTAAAAAGGTGAAAGGTTTGGATTTGTTTCATAACTTTTGTAAACGTTTGGCTTAAATTGTTAAAAAGGTGAAACGTTTGGATTGATTTCATAACGTTTGTAAACGTTTGGATTTTTTTTGTAACGTTTTAAACGTCAGGCTTAAATTGCTAAAAAGGTGAAACGTTTGGTTTTGTTATGTAACGTTTGTATTGGTTTCAGAAAGTTTTAAACATTTGGCTTAAATCGCTAAAAAGGTGAAACGTTACGATTTGTTTAGTAACGTTTTAATTTTTTTGATTGGTTTTGTAACGTTTTAAACGTTTGTCTTAAATCGTTAAAAAGGTGAAACCATAGGATTTGCTTCGTAACATTTGCAAACATTTGTCTTAAATCACTAAAAAGGTGAAACGTTTGGATTTATTTCGTAAAGTTTATAAATGTTTGGCTGAAATTGCTAAAAAGGTGAAACGTATGGATTGGTTTCGTAATGTTTGTAAACGTTTGGCTTTGTTTCTTAACGTTATAAACTTTTGGCTTTAATCGCAACTTTTTAAACATTTGGATTAGTTTCGTAACGTTTTAAACGATTTGATCGGTTTTGTAACGTTTTAAACTTTTGTCTTAAATCGCTAAAAACGTGAAACGTTTGGATTTGTTTCGTAACATTTGTAAACGTTTGGCTTAAATCGCTAAAAAGGTGAATCGTTTGGATTTGTTTCGTAACATTTGTAAACGTTTGGCTTATATCGCTAAAAATGTGAAACATTTGGATTTGTTTCGTAACAATTGTAAACTTTTGGCTTAAATTGATAAAAAGTTGAAACGTTTGGTTTTGTTTCGTAACGTTTGTAAATGTTTGGATTTTTTTCGTAATGTTTTAAACATTTGGATTGGTTTTGCTAAAAAGGTGAAACATTTGGATTTATTTTGTAACATTTTAATCGTTTGGCTTAAATCGCCAAAAAGGTGAAACCTTTGGTTTTGTTTCGTAACGTTTTACATTTTTAGCGATTTAAGCTAAATGTTTACAAACATTACGAAACAAATCCAAACGTTTCACCTTTTTAGCGATATAAGCCAAACCTTTAAACCGTTACGAAACAGAAGCAAACATTTCCCCTTTTTAGCGATTTATGCCAAACGTTTGGCTTAAATTGCTAATAAGGTGAAATGTTTGGATTTGTTTCGTAATGTTTGTAAACGTTTGGCTTAAATCGCTAAAAAGTGAAACGTAAGGATTTGTTTCGTAACGTTTTAAACGTTTGACTTAAATTACTAAAAATGTGAATCGCTAAAAAGGTAAAACGTTTGGGTTTGTTTAAGCCAAACGTTTACAAATGTTACGAAACAACTCGAAACGTTTCACATTTTTAGCGATTTAAGCCAAACGTTTACAAACATTACGAAACCAATCCAAATGTTTAAAACATTATGAAAGCAATCCAAACGTTTCTCCATTTTAGAAATTTAAGCCAAATGTTTAAAACCTTACGAAACCAATTCAAACGTTACAAAACAAATCCAAACGTTTAACCGTTTTTAGCGATTTAAGCCATACATTTAAACTTTATAAAACCAATCCAAACGTTTCACCTTTTTAGCGATTGAAGCCAAAAGTTTACAAACGTTACGAAACAAAACCAAACGTTTCACCTTTAGCGATTTAAGCCAAACGTTTACAAACGTTACGAAAGAAATCCAAATATTTCACCATTTTAGCGATTTAAGACAAACGTTTACAAACGTTCCGAAACAAATCAAAACATTTAAAACATTACAAAACAAATCCAAATGTTACATTTTAAATGTTTGGCTTAAATTGATAAAAAAAGGGAAATGTTTGGATTTGTTTCGTAACGTTTGTAAAAGTTTGGCTTAAATCGCTAAAAATGTTACACATTTGGATTTGTTTCATAACGTTTGTAAATGTTTGGCTTATATCGCTAAAAATGTGAAACGTTTGGATTGATTTCGTAACTTTTTAAACGTTTGGCTTCAATCGCTAAAAAGGTGAAACGTTAGGATTGGTTTCGTAACTTTTTAAACGTTTGGATTGGTTTCGTAACGTTTTAATAGTTTGGCTTATATCGCTAAAAAGGTGAAACGTTTGGATTTGTTTCGTAACGATATAAACGTTTGGATTGGTTTGGTAATGTTTTAAACTTTTGGCTTAAATCGCTAAAAATGTGAAACGTTTGGATTTGTTTCGTAACGTTTATAAACGTTTGGCTTAAATCGCTAAAAATGTGAAACGTTTGGATTTGTTTCGTAGCGTTTGTAAACGTTTGGCTTAAATTACCAAAAAGATAAAACGTTTGGATTTGTTTTGTAATGTTTGTAAACGTTTTGCTTAAATCGCTAAAAATGTGAAACGTTTTGATTTGTTTCGTAACGTTTCAATTGTTAGGATTAGTTTTGTAAACAATTTAATTGTTTGGCTTAAATAGCTAAAAAGGTGAAACGTTTCGATTGGTTTCGTAACGTTTGTAAACGTTTGGCTTATATCGCTTAAAAGGTGAAACGTTAGGATTTGTCTCTTAACGTTTGTAAAACTTTGGCTTAAATTGCTAAAAAGGTGAAACGTTTGGATTTATTTCATAACGTTTTAAACATTTGGATTGGTTTCATAACGTTTTAAACGTTTTGCTTACATTTCACCTTTTTAGCGATTTAAGCCAAACGTTGACAAACGTTACAAAACCAATCCAAACGTTTACAAAAGTTACGAAACATAACCAAAAGTGTCACCTTATTAGCAATTTAAGCCAAACGTTTACAAACGTTACAAAACAAATCCAAACGTTCCCCTTTTTTAGCTATTTAAGCCAAACGTTTACAAAAGTTACGAAACAAATCCAAACGTTTCATATTTTTAGCGATTAAAGCCAAACGTTAACAAACGTTACGAAACAAATCTAAGCGTTTCACCTTTTTAGCCATTAAAGCCAAACGTTTCCAAACGTAACGTAACAAGTCCAAGAGTTTAGAAACGTTATGAAACAAAACCAAACGTTTCACCTTTTTAGCAATATAAGCCAAACGTTTACAAACGTTACCAAACAAATCCAAACGTTTCACGTATTTAGCGATTTAAGCCAAATGATTACAAACGTTACGAAAGAAACCCAAACGTTTAAAACGTTACAAAACAAATCCAAACGTTTCACATTTTTTGCAATTTAAGCCAAACGTTTACAAATGTTACGAAACAAATCCAAATGTTTCACCTTTTTAGTGATTTAAGCCAAACGTTTACAAACATTACAAAACAAAACTAAACATTTAAAACGTTACGAAACAAATCCAAACGTTTCATATATTTAGCAATTTAAGCAAAACGTTTACAAATATTGCGGAAGAAATCCAAACGTTTCACCTTATTAGCGATTTATGCCAAATGTTTACAAACGTTAATCCAAACAAAACCAAACGTTTATAAATGTTACGAAAAAATCCAAACGTTTACAAACGTTACGAAACAAAGCCAAATGTTTGGATTTAAGCCAAAATGTGAAACATTTGGTTTTATTTGGTAATGTTTGTAAACGTTCGGCTTAAATTGCTAAAAAGGTTAAAATCTTGGACTTGTTTTGTAACCTTTGTAAACGTTTTGTTTAAATTTTTAAAAAGATGAAACATTTGGATTTGTTTCGTATCATTTGTAAACGTTTGGCTTAAATCTCTAAAAAGGTGAAACGCTTTGATTTGTTTCGTAACGTTTGTAAATGTTTGGCTTAAATCGCTAAAAAGGTGAAACATTTGGTTTTGTTTCGTAGCGTTTATAAACGTTTGACTTCAATCTCTAATAAGGGGAAACGTTTACAAACATTACAAAACTAAACCAAACGTTTCACGCTTTTAGCGATTTAAACAAAACATTTATAAACGTTACAATACAAATCCAAATGTTTCACCTATTTAGCGATTTAAGCTAAACGTTTGTAAACGTTGCGAAGAAAATCCAAACGTTTCACCTTTTTAGCAATTTAAGCCAAACGTTAACAAACGTTACGAAACAAATCCAAACGTTTCCCATTTTTATCAATTTAAGCCAAACATTTAATACGTTACGAAACCAATCCAAACGTTTGAAACGTTACGAAACAAATCCAAACGTTTTACCTTTTTAGCAATTTAAGCCAAAAGTTTAAAACGTTACGAAACCAATCCAAACGTTTAAATGTTACGAAACAAATTCTAAAGTTTTATCTTTTTAGCTATTTAAGCCAAACGTTTAAAACGTTACGAAACAAATCCTAACATTTTACCTTTTTAGCAATTTAAGCCAAACGTTTAAAACGTTATAAAACCAATCCAAAATTTTAAACCGTTACAAAACAAATCCAAACGTTTCACCTTTTTAGCGATTTAAGCCAAAGGTTTACTAAACGTTACGAAACAAATCCAAACGTTTCACCTTTTTAGAGATTTAAGCCAAACATTTACAAACGTTACCAAAACCTTTGGAAAATTGGGTATTGCACCATCTATTTTGAGTGAACTTCTAGCTGTGTTTACACCTATGTCTGAAGGTATAGTGGTGGACGTCGTTTATCCTTCTTGTCCTGTGGTTATTCATGGTAGAGAACTTTGTGCTGATTTGATTGTACTTGACGTGCTTTCTTTTGATGTCATCTTGGGGATGGAATGGTTGTCACGCCACTTTTCTTCTATTGACTGTCAAGGGAAGTTAGTCGAGTTTAGGATTCCAGGTGATCTACCTTTTTCCTTTCAGGGAGAAAAGGCGGAGACACCTAAGAATCTGATTTCCGCCATCAAGGGGAAGCGGATGTTAGGCAAGGGTTGTCAGGGTTTAACATACTGTGGTTCGAGATGTGGAAGTAGAATTTGGTGATATGCATAGTGTATCAATTGTGAGTGAGTTCACAGACATGTTTCCAGAAGAATTGCATGGATTACCACCTGATCATGATATTGAGTTTTGCATTGATGTGGTTCCTGGAACAGCTCCAATTTCGATACCGCCGTATCGGATGGCCCCTGCAGAGCTGAAGGATTTGAAGGACCACTTACAAGGGTTGTTAGATAGTGGGTTCATCAGACCGAGTACTTCTCCGTGGGGTGCTCCAGTTTTATTTGTGAAGAAGAAAGATGGTTCCTTTCAACTGTGTATCGACTACAGACAGTTGAAAAAGGCTACTATCAAGAACAGATATCCTCTTCCTCGCATCGATGATTTGTTTGACCAGTTGCAAGGTGCAAAGTGTTTTTCCAAGATTGACTTGAGGTCTGGGTACCATCAACTTCGGATCCGTGATGTAGATGTGCATAAGACTGCTTTTCGGACGCGTTATGCACATTTTGAGTTTCTGGTTATGTCCTTTGGTCTGACTAACGCACCAGCAGCGTTCATGGATATGATGAACAGAGTGTTCAAGCCGTTTTTGGATCAATTCGTTATCGTTTTCATTGATGACATTTTGATCTATTCTCGGAGTGAGGAGGAGCATGCTTATCATTTGAGGACTATACTGCAGACGATGTGTGAGCATCAGTTTTATGCTAAGTTCTCAAAATGTGAGTTCTGGTTGGATCAGGTTACCTTTCTAGGACACTTGGTGTCGAAAGATGGGATCAAGGTTGATCCGAAGAAGATTGAGGCAGTTATAGATTGGCAGAGGGCGAGGTCAGTTACCGAGATCAGGAGTTTTTTGGGTTTAGCTGGATACTATCATCGGTTCGTGCAAGATTTCTCAAGAATATCTGCACCGTTGACTAAACTAACACAGAAGGGTGTTAAGTTTCAGTGGACTGACAAGTGCGAGGCGAGCTTTGAGAAGCTCAAGGAGATTTTGACTACAGCTCCGGTTTTGGCATTGACGGTTTCACGGTGTATTGTGATGCGTCTCAGATTGGTTTGGGTTCCGTGCTGATGCAACATGGACAGGTGATTGCCTATGCTTCCAGACAGTTGAAGAAGCATAAGGTAAATTACCCTACTCATGATTTAGAGTTGGCAGCTGTGGTTTTTGCGCTGAATATTTGGAGGCATTATTTGTATTGTGTTACTTGTGAGATTTTCACTGATCATAAGAGTCTGAAGTATATCTTTGATCAGAGAGAGTTGAACTTGAGACAGAGGAGGTGGCTAGAGTTGCTGAAAGACTACGATTGTACTATTCAGTACCATCCTGGTAAGGCTAAAGTGGTAGCCGATGCGTTGAGTCGCAAGTCTTCGGGCAGCTTGGCTCATATTTCTGAAGTTGGGCGTAGATCCATGGTTAGAGAGTGGCACAGTTTGATAGCTTCAGGCTATGGTTATCAGGTTTCTCAGGCCGGTAGTTTGTTTGCACAGTTACAAGTGCAGCCTGTTTTGATTGATCGGATCAAAGCTTTACAAGCTGAGCATCCACAGTTGAAACGGATTATTGAGGAGGTTCAGCAGGACGGTAATTCGGAGTTTACTTTTGTGGATGGTGTTCTGAGACATGGTTTGAGATTGTGTATTTCGGATTCATATGGTCTGAGGGACCAGATTTTTGAAGTAGCACACAAGTCTGCTTATAGTGTTCATCTGGGTTCTACTAAGATGTACCATGATCTTAAGTGTACCTACTAGTGGAGCGGGATGAAGAAGGATGTCGCTGAGTATGTTTCTAAGTGTCTGACTTGCCAGCAGGTGAAGCTAGAGCGTGAGAGACCTTTTGGCTATCTACAGACACTACCTATTCCAGAGTGGATGTGGGAGCGGATTGCCATGGATTTTGTGGTTGGTTTACCACGTACTCGACAGGGGTACGATTCCATCAGTGTGATAGTTGACCGTATGAACAAGTCAGCTCATTTCCTTCCGATCAAGGTTTCGTATCCTGCTTCGAGGTTGGCTCAGTTGTACATCGACAAGATTGTTAGTTTGCATGGTGTACCCGTTTCTATTGTTTCAAATAGAGGTTTTGTGTTCACTTCGAGGTTCTGGAAAGCGTTACAGGAATCCTTGGGTTCTCGTTTGGATTTCAGTACAGCTTTTCATCCTCAAACTGACAGTCAGTCTGAGAGGACTATTCAGACATTGGAGGATATGCTCAAGATGTGTGTTCTCGATTTTCAGGGTAGCAGGGATGCTCATTTGCCGTTGATTGAGTTATCTTACAACAACAGTTACCACGCGAGTATTGAGATGGCGCCTTATGAGGCTTTGTATGGGCGCAAGTGTCGATCTCCTATCTGTTGGGAGGAGGTTGGAGAGCGTAAGCTCTCGGGAGCACAGATTATTCAGATTACCTCGGAGAAGGTACCGTTGATCAAACGGAGATTAGAGACTGCTTTTAGTCGGCATAGGAGTTATGCTGATCCGAAGAGAAAAGACATAGAGTTTTGGGTCGGGGACTTTGTGTTTCTTCGTGTTTCGCCTATGAAAGACGTGGTTCGTTTTGGTGTCAAGGGAAAGTTGGCACCGAGGTATGTTGGTCCTTATGAAATTTCAGAGAGGATTGGAGCTGTGGCTTATCGTCTGGTTCAACCGCCAGACATGTTGAGGAAGTGCATTTTTTATTCTTCGCACGTGATTGTGCCTCAGAGCGTTGAGATTGACCAAGAGTTATCATATGAGGAACAGCCGGTTGAGTTTGTTGATACGCAAGTGCGTAAATTACGGAACAAGGAGATTCCGATGGTCAAAGTTCTCTGGCACAATCATTTTGTCGAGGAGTGCACTTGGGAGACCGAGTCGGATATGCGGAATCGCTATCCTTTTCTTTTTCTATGAGGTACGATATTTTTTATTTTGTGTGATTTTATGAGTTTTATTTGTATTACGTGTTATAATGCTGTTATTTGTTTATCGTGTTAAATTTGAGGACAAATTTGCAATTAGTTGGGGAGAATGTAATATCCCGTAATTTTTGTTTGGCTTTTCCGACGAGTTTCCGGTCATTATTTGAGTCGTTCGCGGATTCGTGGCTTGAGTAAATTATTTGGGTTATAAATTAATGGTTTGATTTTTTTAAATTAGTTAGGTCTTGGGTTCTTTCTTTTGTTTAGGCCAAAGGCCCATGCAATTGCTCACAGGTCTCAAACAAAGACCTGTTATGAATCCTCTTAGCGAGCCATGTTTCGCTGTTTGTAAACCCGACTTTTTACCCTAATTATTTAACATTTTTATCCTGATTTCATTCCTATCAATCCTTCAAACCCTAGCTGTCATCCGTAGCTTTTAATCTCTAATATTTCTTGTGCCAATAATCAATCAAAGTCTTGAGTTTATTCGGTAAGTTTTGTTCATCGTTCTCAGTTTTAGTTCAGAATTCGACACCTTAGTATACTGAATCGTTCTCTTTTTTTTAGCATATTATTTGGATCCGTCTCATCCTCCTGAAAGTAGACTCACGCCTCTATGATTCAACACCTTGTTTTTGTCAAACGGTACGTAATTCTCTTCGTTATTCGCGCTGTCGTTTCACCATTTTGGTTATCCTTTGTATTGTTATTGGTTTCAATAAGTTTCTATCAAATTTTCTTGAGATTGACTATGTGATTCTCATGGGTCTTTTAAAGTTTAAAACATGTTTCATGTTGATATGGTTTTGTTTGAATCATTCAGAATCTTTTCACATCGGGTTTGCTTGATTCGATACGCCGCTCTTCGTTTTGAGCATGGCAATGTCCTTATTTTTTGTTGTTGTTGTTCTTAATCATTAAAGGGTGAATTTATTGTGTTTGATGTTCTATTACTGTTAATATGATATTTTTTAGGTTAATTTGGATTGTTGGCTTGTGTAGCGGGTTGAATTCTTGTTTAATAGGATACTGCAGGCTAATAATCACCGATGGTCCTCGACTTTTACCCTAAGTTTCCCTTAACCCCCTATACTTTCAAAAGCTTCCCTAGATCCCCCAACCTTTGTGGCGGCGCCATTCACGGCCCTTATTGACGAAACTACCCTTTTGTTTTTTGCGGCTGTCCTTTTTTTGAAAAAAAATAAATAGTGGCGCCATATGTCAATTGACACGTCATTTAATGTCAAAACAAAATTGAAACACCCAAAATACCCCCTAAAAAATTAAACCAAATCAAATTTACTTAATCAAACCCAACCCACGGTCAATCTATTTACAACCGCTCGCCAACCCGAACCACTCGCCGCACCCGCCTCCGACCACCACCCGCCGCCGACCCATCAGAATTTGTTCTTGGAGAACAGATTCAGATTCAGATTCAGATCTGTTCTCCCAGAACAAATCTGAAATATGTTCTCCAAGAACAGATGTGGAGAAGACGAGCTGTTGTTCGTCTTCTCAAAAATGGAGAAGACGAGCTGCTGCTCGTCTTCTCACAACCGAAGAAAACAAGCAGCAGCTCGTCTTCCCCCTGAGAAGACGAGCTGCTGCTCGTCTTCTGACAACCAGAGAAGACGAGCAGCAGCTCGTCTTCTCCCTGAGAAGACGGTCTTCTTCTTAGGTGAGAAGACGACGAGCTTGGTCGTTTTCTCACCTGAGAAGATGACCGGAGGCGGGTTCGGTTGTGGCAGTTCGGTTTCGATAATTCAGTGGTTTGAATAGGTTGATTTGTTTTGGTTTGATTTTTTATTTTTATTTTGATTAAATTTTAATAGTTGTAAGGGTGTTTTGGGTTTTTCAGTTTTTTTAGACATTTTGTCACATGTCAAATGACACGTGGCGCCGTCTTTTTTTTCTTAGAATTGTAGCAACCAAAAAAAGACGGCGCTTTGGGGTATTTTCGTCCATAAGGACTGTGAATGAGCGCCGCCATAAAGGTTGAGGGGTTTAGGGAAGGTTTTGAAAGTATAGGTGGTTTACGGAAGCAAAAGGTAAAAGTCGAGGACCATTGATGATTATTATCCGCTACTGCATTATACTAAACTTCATTATTGGCGTTGTTATGGAAGAAGATGAATTGTGCTGGGTTTTGGGCGGTAATTTTCAAAGAGATGGGACTAAATGTGTTGGCTATGTGGGTTACTTTGTTTCAAATTAGGAACTTGTTATATAATAGGCTTAGGGAATGTTGGATTTTGTTTTAATTTCCAATTGAAATTGGGCCAAGTTTAGGCCAATAGATTTTAAATTTATTTTTTATTTGGTTTATTAATTAAAGATTATCGATTAAATATCGATTTTAAAATCGGACTCTCTATTATCGTTTTGACCTCTAAATTATTATTTCAATTATTTTTTTATTAAGTGTTTTAACAATTTTAATCCTAAAACGATAATTATATATATATATATATATGTATATATGTATATATATATATATATATATATGTATATATGTATATACATATATACATGTATGTATGTATATATATACATGTATATATGTATGTATTTAAAAAAAATACTAAATTCATATAATTACTTGGGTAATTATTGTTAAATTTAAATTTTGTCTTCACGTGCCAAATTGACTAATTTACGTTTTATCTTTTAATTATTATTTTTAACTTATTTTAGTTAAGTAATTTTTCGGTAACTATTGGTTACTTGTGTTTAAGTTATTGAGTTCCGTTTTAATATTTAATTATTATTTTATCAATAAATATTATTTTGAAATTATAAACTATGTTTTATAATTTTGATAAAATATTTGGGTCGGGTTAGACTTGCGTCGTCCGACGTGTGAGGTAGATTGGTAGTTATCGGTAACTCGGCTAACCCACTATTTGGAAATTAATTATTATTTAAAGACTATTAAAGAATATTTATGAAATGGACTTTTAAGCGAGAAATCAATAGACTTGTATTAATTGTGCATTGTTACCTTTTGGGTATTTTGTGTTGTTCTGGATTGTGTTATTCCGACGTGTTATTTGCGGTAGTCCTACGTGGTGTCTAGTGCTCTCAAGAGTTAGGGTCTGTTTTAATAATTATTTTATTTGTCTAGACCCGACTACTGTTCGTGCTTCAAAGGCGAACCACGATTAGTTGCTTGCCGGTTATCACGTGGATTACCAAGTAGAGAGTTTGTACTTACTATTTACCGCTTTATTAAGTAAATTGTTATTTTAATATTAAATATATATACTGTACGTATATTTCGAACAGTTTTTATATTATGGCTCTTAGTTGAAACATGCTACCTAATGGGCATCATTAGAACTGCGTACGCACCGGTAATGATCTGGGTAAGGTATATATGGAAATGTGGTAACTCAGTGTGAGCAAAGCTCTCGGGACCAAATTGAGTAACTCGGTGTAGATCAGCTCTCGGGACTCTGGATATGGTATAAGTGTGGTCAGTGGTAACTCGGTGTAGCTCAGCTCTCGGGACCAGGCCTATTGGATTATGTATATTATTTAGAATTGTGGATGAGGGTTCCAACTATCAATCGTAATATCGTTATTAAATGTTTTAAACGGTTTCAAAGTTTTTCCACTTGATAAATGTAAATAGTGGTATAAACTCATCTCAGTATATCTGACCCCGTTGTTTTTCCAATTTTTCTCAGGGTTATGATCTGAGAGAGTCCAGTGATCTCCGTCTTTACTTCTCGGAGGTTTCATTTATTTTAATAAACTGTCAAACTATTTTATTCTTAGACCGCAGTAGTAACTAGACGTCTTTATTTTATTCTAGTTGTTGTCGGATTGGTCCGACTGGATTATTATTGTTTTGGCATGTTATATGATTATTCAGGATTATTTATTTTATGTCTATTTCAGACCAGTATTGGAAAGCATGTTATTTTAAATGTTGAATATTATAACTGCTATTGCCCCGAGCATTGGTTTTCAGCAGGTTTATTGTAATTGTATTTTATAAGGAAGGCTAGCTACAGGTGTTGGTACTACATTACCCATGCACTAGCGCCGGTCACGATTCATGAAAATGGGTCGTGACACGTTTGGTTTTGTTTCGTAACGTTTAGCTTAAATTGCTAAAAAGGTGAAACGTTTATTTCGTAATATTTGTAAACGTTTGACTTTAATCGCTAACAAAGTGAAACGTTCGGATTTGATTAGTAAAGTTCTAAACGTTTGGCTTAAATCGCTAAAAAGGTGAAATGTTTGGTTTTGTTTCGTAACGTTTGTAAACATTTGGCTTAAATTGCTAAAAAGGTGAAGCGTTTGTTTATTTCGTAACGTTTTAAACATTTGGCTTAAATCGCTAAAAATGTTACGTTTGGATTTGTTTAGTAATATTTTAAACTTTTGGCTTAAATCGCTAAAAAGGTGAAACGTAAAGCCAAACATTTGGATTGATTTCGTAACCTTTGTAAATGTTTGGCTTAAATCGCTGAAAATGGTGAAACGTTTGGATTTGTTTCGTAATGTTTTAAACGTTTGGATTTGTTTCGTATTCTTTTAAACGTTTTGATTTGTTTCATAATGTTTTAAACGTTTCCTTTTATTTCGTAATGTTAACAAACGTTTGAATTTGTTTCATAATGTTTTAAACGTTTGGCTTAAATTGCTAAATAGGTGAAACGTTTGGATTTGATTCGTAACGTTTGAAAACATTTGGTTTAAATCTCTAAAAAGGTGAAACGTTTGGATTTGTTTTGTAACGTTTGTAAATGTTTGGCTTAAATCGCTAAAAGGGGAAATGTTTGGATTTTTGTCTTAACATTTTAAAGTTTTGCTTTGTTTCGTAACGTTTTAAGCGTTTGGATTAGTTTCGTAACGTATTAAACGTTTGGATTTATTTCGTAAAATTTTAAAAGTTTGGCTTAAATCGCTAAAAAGGTGAAACATTTGTTTTTTTTTATGTTTGTAAACAAATCCAAATGTTTGGCTTAAATCGCTAAAAACGTGAACCGTTTGGATTTGTTTCGTAACGTTTTAAACATTTAGCTTAAATCGATAAAAAGGGAAAATGTTTGGTTTTGTTTCATACTGTTTGTAAACGTTTGGGTTAAATTGTTCAAAAGGTGAAACATTTGTTTCATAATGTTTGTAAATGTTTGGCTTAAATAGCTAAAAAGGTGAAACATTTGTTTGTTTCATAACGTTTTAAACGTTTGGCTTAAATCGCTAAAAAGGTAAAACGTTTGGTTTTGTTTCGTAACGTTTGTAAACATTTGGCTTAAATTGCTAAAAGGTGAAACGTTAGTTTTGTAACGTTTGTAAATATTTGGCTTAACTTGCTAAAAAGGGGAAACATTTGTTTTGTTTCCTAATGTTTTGAACGTTGGGCTTAAATTGCCAAAAAGGTGAAACGTTTGAATTTGTTTTGTAATGTTTTTAAACATTTGGCTTAAATGGCTAAAAAGGTGAAACATTTGGATTTTTTCTTAATGTTTTAAACGTTTGGATTGGTTTCGTAACGCTTTAAATGTTTGGCTTAAATCGCTAAAAAGGTGAAACGTTTGAATTTGTTTCGTAACGTTTTAAACGTTTGTAAACCTTGTTTGGTTTTGTTTCGTAATATTTACAAACATTACGAAACCAATCCAAACGTTTAAAACGTTACGAAACAAACGTATGGATTTGTTTCGTAACGTTTGTAAACGTTGCGCTTAAATCACATTTGGCTTAAATCGCTAAAAAGGTGAAACGTATGGATTTGTTTGGTAATGTTTTAAACGTTTTAGTTTGTTTCGTGATGTTTCAAAGGTTTGGTTTTGTTTCGTAACGTTTACAAACATTTGGATTTGTTTCGTAATGTTTTAAACGTTTGGCTTAAATTGCTACAAAGGTGAAACGTTTGGATTTATTTTGTAATGTTTGTAAACGTTTGGTTGAAATATCTAAAAAGGTAAACATTTTGATTTATTTTGTAACGTTTGTAAACGTTTGGATGCTAAAAAGGCGAAACATTTGGATTCGTGCCGTAACGTTTGTAAACGTTTGGCTTAAATCGCGAAAAAGGTGAAACGTTTGAATTTGTTTCGTAACGTTTGTAAACGTTTGGCATCAATCGCTAAAAAGGTGAAACGTTTGGATTTGTTTCGTAACATTTTAAAACGTTTGGCTTAAATCACTAAAAAGGTGAAACGTTTAGCTTTATTTCGTAACGTTAGTAAACAAATCCAAAAATCTGGCTTAGATCGCTAAAAACGAGAAACGTTTGGATTTGTTTCGTAACGTTTGTAAACATTTGGCTTAAATTGTTAAAAGGTGAAACGTTTGTTTTGTAACGTTTGTAAACATTTGGCTTAAATTGCTAAAAAGGGGAAACGTTTGGATTTGTTTTGTAACGTTTGTAAATATTTGGCTTAAATCGCTAAAAAAGTGAAACGTTTTGATTTTTTTCTTAACGTTTAAAACGTTTGGATTGGTTTCGTAACGTTTTAAATGTTTGGCTTAAATCGCTAAAAAGGTGAAACGTTTGAATTTATTTCGTAACGTTTTAAACGTTTGTAAACCTTATTTGGTTTTGTTTCGTAACGTTTACAAACATTACGAAACCAATCCAAATGTTTAAAACGTTACGAAACAAACGTCTGGATTTGTTTCGTAACGTTTGTAAACATTTGGCTTAAATCGCTAAAAAGGTGAAACGTTTGGATTTGTTTGGTAATGTTTTAAACGTTTTGATTTGTTTCGTAATGTTTTAAAGGTTTGGTTTTGTTTCACAACGTTTACAAACATTTGGATTTGTTTCGTAACGTTTTAAACGTTTGGCTTAAATTGCTACAAAGGTGAAACGTTTGGATTTATTTTGTAATGTTTGTAAACGTTTGGTTGAAATATCTAAAAAGGTAAAACGTTTTGATTTGTTTTGTAATGTTTGTAAACGTTTGGCTGCTAAAAAGGCGAAACATTTGGATTTGTGCCGTAACGTTTGTAAACATTTGGCTTAAATCGCGAAAAAGGTGAAACGTTTGAATTTGTTTCGTAACGTTTGTAAACTTTTGGTATCAATCGCTAAAAAGGTGAAACGTTTGGATTTATTTTGTGACGTTATAAAACGTTTGGCTTAAATTGCTAAAAAGGGGAAACGTTTAGCTTTATTTCGTAACGTTTGTAAACAAATCCAAACATTTGGCTTAGATCGCTAAAAAAGTGAAATGTTTGGAATGGTTTCGTAATGTTTGTAAACGTTTACCTTAAATCGCGAAAAAGGTGAAACGTTTGAATTTGTTTCGTAACGTTTGTAAATGTTTGGCATCAATCGCCAAAAAGGTGAAACGTTTGGATTTGTTTCGTAACGTTTGGCTTAAATTGCTAAAAAGGTGAAACGTTTAGCTTTATTTCGTAACGTTTGTAAACAAATCCAAATATTTGGCTTAGATCGCTAAAAAAGTGAAACGTTTGGAATGGTTTCATAATGTTTGTAAAGGTTTACCTTAAATCGCGAAAAAGGTGAAACGTTTGAATTTGTTTCGTAACGTTTGTAAATGTTTGGCATCAATCGCCAAAAAGGTGAAACGTTTGGATTTGTTTCGTAACGTTTGGCTTAAATTGCTAAAAAGGTGAAACGTTTAGCTTTATTTCGTAACGTTTGTAAACAAATCCAAACATTTGGCTTAGATCGCTAAAAACGTGAAACGTTTGGATTTGTTTCGTAACGTTTGTAAACGTTTGGCTTATATTGCAAAAAAGGTGAAACGTTTGTTTCGTATCGTTTGTAAACGTTTGGCTTAAATCGCCAAAAAGGTGAAACGTTTGTTTGTTTCCTAACGTTTTAAACGTTTGGCTTAAATCGATAAAAAGGAGAAACGTTTGGTTTTGTTTTGTAACGTTTGTAAACGTTTGGCTTAAATTGATAATAAGGTTAAACATTTGTAAACGTTTGGCTTAAATTGCTAAAAAGGTGAAATGTTAGTTTTGTTTCGTAACGTTTTAAACGTTTGGCATAAATTTCTAAAAAGAGGAAATGTTTGGATTTGTTTTGTAACGTTTGTAATCGTTTGGATTGGTTTGGTAACGTTTTAAATGTTTTGTTTAAATCGCTAAAAGGGTGAAACGTTTGGATTTGTTTCGTAACCCTTTAAATGTTTGGATTGGGTTTGTAACGTTTGTAAACGTTTGGCATAGATCGCTAAAAATGTGAAACATTTGGATTTGTTTCGTACGTTTTAAACGTTTGGATTGGATTCGTTTGGCTTAAATCGTAAATAAGATTAACCGTTTGGATTTGTTTCGTAACGTTTGTAAATGTTGGCTTAAATCGCTATAAAGGTGAAACGTTTGGATTTGTTTCGTAATGTATTAAACGTGTGTTTCACATTTTTAGCAATTTAAGCAAAACGTTTACAAACGTTACGAAACAAAACCAAACATTCCCCCTTTTTAGCGGTTTAAGCCAAAACTTTAAAACGTGACAAAACCAATCCAAACGTTTACAAACGTTACGAAACAAATCCAAATGTTTCTCCTTTTTAGCGATTTAAGCCAAACGTTTACAAACGTAAAGAAACAAATCCAAAAGTTTCACCTTTTTAGCGATTTAAGCCAAAACGTTAACAAACGTTACGAAACAAATCCAAACGTTTCCCCTTTTTAGCAATTTAAGCCAAATGTTATGAAACAAATACAAAGTTTTCCCCTTTTTAGCAATTTAAGCCAAACGTTTAAAACGTTACGAAACAAATCTAAACTTTTCCCCTTTTTAGCGATTTAAGCCAAACGTTTAAAACGTTACGAAACCAATCCAAACGTCTAAAAAGTTATGAAACCAATCCAAACGTTTAAAACGTTATGAAACTAATGCAAACATTTCACCTATTTAGCGATTTAAGCAAAACATTATAAACGTTACGAAACCAATCCAAACGTCTAAAACATTACGAAACAAATCCAAACGTTTACAAAGGTTACGAAACAAATCCAAACGTTTCACCTTTTTAGCTATTTAATCCAAACATTTACAAAAGTTATAAAACCAATCCAAACATTTAAAACGTTACGAAAAACTCCAAATGTTTCCCCTTTTAGCGATTTCATAACGTTTGTAAACGTTTGGTTTAAATCGCTAAAAAGGGGAAACGTTTGGTTTTGTTTTGTAACGTTTGTAAACGTTTGGCTTAGATCGCTTAAAAGTGTGAAACATTTTGTTTTGTTTCGTATTGTTTGTAAACGTTTGGCTTCAATCTCTAAAAAGGTGAAACGTTTGGATTTGTATCATAACGTTTGTAAACGTTTGGCTTAAATTTCTAAAAAGGTGAAAAGTTTAGATTTGTTTCGTAACGTTTGTAAAAGTTTGGCTTAAATCGCTAAAAATGTGAAATGTTTGAATTTGTTTCGTAACGTTTTAAATCTTTGGATTGGTTTTATAGTGTTTTAAACGTTTGGCTTAAATCGCTAAAAAGGTGAAACGTTTGGTTTTATTTCGTAATATTTGTAAACGTTTCGCTTCAATCGCTAAAAAGGTGAAATGTTTGGTTTTGTTTCGTAACGTTTGCCTTAAATCGCTAAAAATGCGAAACTGTCACGATCCAATTTCAAGGATCTCGAACGGCGTTTGGGTATGGGTATGGTCGTACAAAAACCCGTAGCAAGCCTTGCGGATAATCATACAACATATAAACATGCAAGAAAACCACTGCTCGGGGGCAGCTGAGACTCCAACCTAAGTGCAGCAGTTTATATCACAACTTAAATAATAACTTAAATATCTGATGCTCGGCTAAAACCCGAGACTCAACAGCATGCCTTATATATAACATATAAACCAAAGTATAACATGCCAAAGTTAATAACAAAACAATCGGACCAATCCGACAAAATAACATAAGGTATCCATAATAAATAATCTAGCTCTATTGCGGTCTAAGTGTTTAAAACTGTTGACTAGTTTAAATAGCATAAAACCTCCAAGAAATCAAAGAATAGGGGATGACAAAAGCTCTCAAATAATAACCCTTGAAAAATTGGGAAAACAACGGGCTCAGATATACTGAGATGAGTTCATAATGCTATGTACATTTATTAAGATTAAAACCCTTAAAATCAAATCCTTTTATACTAATATACTTATATACTTGATCATGGAATACAATATTGAAATGAAATCCCAAAGTGTATATATATCCCAAAGTATAATCCAAAGTAGATGGGAACAAATCCTCATCAATTCCCAATGTAGGCCAGACATTGGTCAGCCAATTCCAAAGTACTTAACGGTGCACACAGTCTCGATACAAGCCTATTGAGTAGCTCATTCCAATCCAGATCCATAATCATTAAAAACAGTTCGTAAACAATTATAATACTAAAATAATTTGCGGTACTTAATAAAGCGGTAAATAAAACTACAAACTCATTGCTTGCAAATCCACGTGATATCCTGTCAAGCAACCTAAACCTGCTCTGACTCCGAAGCACGAACAGTTGACGGGTCTAGAAAAAAAACTTAAGTTAAAAACAATTCATCCCCTAACTCTAAGAATACTAGACACCACATAGGACTAGTATCTCCACCACAAGCCAAAGTATATACCAAGGCATGACAATCAAACGTATACAATCCAAAGCCAAAGTAATACCAGAGTCAAATAATAAGTTAAGCATAACCAAGTGAAATCCCAAAGTAGTGAATTAGCCGAGTTATACAACTATAAACTTAATCTCATATGTCGGGCGACCCAAGTCTAACCCGACCTAGTGTTATGCCAGAGTAAAACCAAAGTATATCTGGAACCTTTAAATCAAAATATTGCTCATTTGAAAATACGGAACTCAACCTAGTTTAACAATAAAGATGCACATTTACAACAAACCCAAAGCTAGCCACACTTGGCCAAAACACCCAAAGTAGACACAAGCGTGTCACAACACTTAAATAGGTTCTAAATATGCATATGAGTTCACCAACTCAGATCTGAAAATGAAAAAGCCAAACCAACCATTTACATGACATAAAATTTCCACCTTATATCTTAACAACATGAAATCAAACCAATGATCTTTGAATAATGTCAACATGTTACAAACGCCCAAAACTACCTATAATACACATATGGGCAGCAACAAACATCATATGAATCAACCAAAGTGTGTTCATGCAACATGGACCAAACTCAACCTTAAATCCTATTCATCAAACCAAACAAGCAAGATTTGATTTTATCAATTAACATCAGCCCCAAACGAAGATTTACAGCCGTAGGACACTATTTAAAAACTGCGAATAGTCATAACAAGATCAACCAAAAAGTATAGTATACAACTTAGAAATCGATCTTGAGAAACCCATGTAAGAAATATGAAATTACATCCATTGGTCATGCAAACTCAGTCACTAAATACACCTAAACAGTGGCAATCATCATCCCCAACGATTGCATGAAACACATAAATCAAATTACAATTTATTAACTGGTAAAACTTGCACAAGCAACTACATGATTGTAAAGCATCAAACCAAGCACTTAACTTCAGAATCGGCATACTCAAAACAGTAAACAACAACCATAATTATCAACAAACAAGAGTAATGCTTAAACGAACGAATCGCTACGTACCAAGAATGAATGAAACGTGATTTAACACCATAAGGAACAAGGATGAATGAACCAGCAAAATAAAAAGTACGTAATAGCCCTACAATGATCCAGGAACAAAAAAATAATGAGTTACCAAAGACCAAATGAGAATCGAATGAGAGCGGATGAATGGAGAGTGAGAGTATCTTACCGAAAACCAACGATTTGAGAAGGATTTGATGGAAAACGAATTATATTAGAGAGTTTAATAGGGTTTAATATGAGTGTAGGTAATGTTTAAATCAGAAAAAGGGATATATTTAAAGGCCCCAAAAAGAAAAAACACGACAGGCGCGTTGCGAGGCGCGATGGCCCAACGCGCCCTCCGACGCGCGTCCGATTTGATCCAACAGTCAACTTTTTCTCGTGCACAACCTATCCAAAAATGATCCCGATCCAACAGTGCAATTGGGAGATATGGATGTTTTATCAAGACATGTCACATTCAAAAGGCACACGAACACATCATCGATTATAAAACTGATACAAATTAAATCACCATCGAAAACTCACACGACACATACATGATACAACTTAAGCCCCAAACATAGTGTCACACTTGCTAAGTTAACCATTAACAATCCGAAACTAAATCGGAAACACAACAAAACCATGATGGAAAAACACGGGATATTACAATCTCCCCAACTTATATAAAATTCGTCTTCGAATTTAACATAAGACAACCCACGTAAAACATATCATACAATATGTTGTTCGAACAAAAACACACGTAACAAACATGAAAACACATAATATGACACCCAAAGTAACCAAGGAAAGCAATTATAACAATTCTGCATAATAAACTCTGTCTCCCAAGTAACCAACCCAAACTGTAACCATAGGAATTATGTGCTTAACAACCTATGCACTTGCATAATAAAAAAACTCAATAGGTTGTTCCTCGAACGATAACTAAAAATCACGAATTTCATAAACCGAACAATCTTAAAAGGTCATAAAAGCCTTAATGCTAACTTCCACTTAACATAAAACGATAACGCCCTTTCTAGGTGAAACCAAACGAAGGAATATAAACTCTCCCACATAAAGTTCGACTAAAATACTTAGAATAAACAAGAACAAACCTCGAATCTCCACATAAAGCTCGACTGAAATACTTAGGATATATAAGAACAAACCTCGAATCTCTTTCAATGACAACTCTAATCAAAATTTCCACCCAGAAAAAGTCAACACAAGACAAAATACGCCGAAAATATATGGGGTATTACATTCTCCCCAACCTACGAAAAATTCGACCTCAAATTTTAAATAAGAAACTGATTCGCAGTTTAAACGCTCACAACACACATTGCGCAAAATTCTGATTCAAACAATTTGATGCTCCAACGACCACTCAATCAATACAAATGTGAACAATCAAAAATTATCCAACGAAGTTGGTTTCCAAAACTAGCTTGAATCTTAACGATTATGAAACCCATATCATCAAAGTTCAAGAACAATCCCGAAGCTCAAATTCTAGTTCTAACAAAAACCACACTATATAATACCATTAACTTTGCAAATTATAAAACACAAAAACTCACACCGTTATTCAAAAGAACACGTGAACTTACCTCATGGTAACGAAATCTCTAGATTATAACAAACAATCTCAATCACAATGATTCCTTCAATCATCCCATAAGTAGTACACAACTTACACTTATAATAACCAAACCTAAAATTTTATTAATACATAAGTCTAAGATAACTCGAACATCCAAAGTTATTCCACCAGTAACTGTAACCTCGAATCCTAACAATAGACCACCTATATCAAATTCACAATTAATTGGTTATATTCAAAGTCAGACTTATAGGAAAATAAAATTTGCAAAACACATAAATATTCAATTAATATTTTCCAATTATCTTTTAAAGACGTTAAAATCTTATACCTCTCTTTATATACAAAAACCAAAATGCTTTTACCGTTCGAAAACCTCCAGTTTTAAAAACACATTAAAATTTCAAAAGATTCGTATCTGAATTCACAGTTACACCTTACTTTCAAATAAATTTTCAAATTTATAAAACCGCTCAACTAGCAAAATTATTATTCACTGAAATTAAAACTTGATAAGATTTTATCCTTTGTCAAAATGGGAAAACAAATTTACATTGAAATATCCTCGTTCGCATAATATTCTATATGAGTTTACAAAAAAGTTTAAACAAAATTGAACATGTAAAACCCAAACTTCCTTTAAAATCACAATATATATACACACGTGGAGCATATCAAAATTCCTTAATCCAACAGCCCTCAAGTCATAAATTGGAAGCTAACACGTAAGCCTTCAGAACTGACCTCAAAATCCTATCATACTTATAACAACAATAACTCGAGTGCAATCTTATATTCATTCTTACTCCTTACGAAGCACAAAATTTATGATACTACAGACCAATCAATCCTAACATAATCGTCCTCAATTCACCACCATTATCACAGAGTATTTGTCTAGCTACCTTACGGTAAAATTTCAAACCATTTGAAATCAATCAACTTTATAAATACATTTTAACCCAAGGAGACTCGCGAGTTCGTTTTAAAATATTTTTCTCAAAAACACTTTATTGCCAAAATCCACGTTACATAATTGTGCGCCAGGGTGATGACACCTTTCATCCCCAAAGAGTTGCATCCAATTCCAACCATTCCAATGCACGTGATGCATGTAGTACTATGCATGTACCAATTACTTATTATTTTTTGAACATACTCAGTGCGCAATGCAATTCCTATTCGTGACATACAAAAATGCATTCTCATGATATGTCTGGGCACAATTACGTGTTAAAAACATTTCAAATATTTTCACAATTTTTAATTTGAAATCAATTTCTTAATCAAACATTTGCTAGACGTTACACTCTGTGAGATGTGCACTCCATAACCTCAAAATATTATTTAAAATTCCATACTCGCAATCTACCAAATCATAGGATTCTAACAGCCGTTCAAACCTATAACTCCTATAAAATCTCTTATGAATAAAATAATACTCGATTAAACGCCAATCAAACTAAAATTTAACTTAAGGAAAACAATACATCACATATGCTTTTACAACACGTACCACCAATTCCCGCATTACATCGTCCAACTTGATGAAAAGCACTAGCATTATAAGATACACCGATCTATCTCCTCAGATAAGAATTTCTAAACTATATTTTTCTCTAATAGTCAAAAACCACCAACCGTTTCAAGAACACTTTACTAATCTTCCTCGATATCAAAATCTAAGGATCTCGATTTACAAAACAATACACTAACACCAGTGTAACCCCGAACCGAAACTAAAGCAATACAAGCCTAAACGAAGGTTCGACTCACAAATCAAAAGCCAACACCAAGTTTAAGTCAAAGAACGCATGAAGGAAATTACCTCCCGTGCTACTCTACACGACGAGATAAAACAAACTCAACCGACATAGATCAACCAAACTTGCAAGGTATACAACGCAAATCAAAACTAAAATATTACGAATTCTACAAACCATAAACCACTCAAACATGCCATTAACCACAATTAACCCAAATCTATTTTAAGGCAAAAACAAAACATGCTACAACACACTGCGTTCGTCGTAACAAGAACAACAAGTAATATGCCATCGATCAAAATACGCATCAAAACTCATTTAGAATTATAAAGTCAACCATACAAGTTTTCAAGTTCTAGTTGAGCTTCACAGTTTTAAAATTTTTGTTTTCCGGAAAATCTCCTTTATAAATCATTTTTTAAAAGTTTCCAAAGTATATCAATCCAAAAATAACCAGCGAGTTAGCCGAGTCATTACAGCTACCAAGCTCAACTCCAAAATTTGGGTGACCAATGTCAAACCCAAAACAACCATTTATAAAACATACTCAAAATATTTGTAAATTCGGAAAGGCCTTTAAATAAAATCTCAATCTTTTCTTAAAAATAGGAGCTCAACGTAATCTAAGCATCAAACAGCAATTCAAAAATTCAACTGAGAAAACCCTTTATCACAAACAACCATTCCGAAAAACGCATACTCTCGCCAAACATAATATACCAAATCATATAACCAAAGACACCTCCAATGTACACAAACCAAAACATGGTAAGACCATAAAAGTCATAATACATTATTAAAGCCATATTCCATTATTTAAATAATATTATTTTTAAAATAATCGTTGGTCAATACCAAGTCAAACGTAAGATTTTGAAATACGTGAAATTCATTTTACTTGTAAATTAACCAAAAATCACATTTTTTTTAAAAAGTATTAAAACCAGACTTCTCTTCTGATTCTCGTGTCAAAACACAAATCAAATCAATATATTTTTTTCAATAAAATTATAAAAACAACGGGTGACCGAACAACTTGTAGCCATAAAAAATGCTTAATGATTTAACACAAGAATCCTTTAAAAGAAAAAAAAAGGCCAACCCTAACATATCCTCTTATGTGCCAACATATATGGAAACCAACAATTAAGGCCTAAACCAAACTGTACTCACCAAAAAGGTGAAAGCAATCCAACTAAAATCATCCAAGGCATAAAAGCCAAAAACTAATCACCCAAGGTAAACATCATATAAGGCATAACAGCCAACAAACTATCACCCAAAGTAAACACCATATAAGGTACAACAGTCCACAAAACATAACCCAAAGTATATCTCATATAAGGCACAACAGGCCACAACACATCACCCAAAGTATATCTCATATATGGCACAACAGCCAACAAATCACCCAATATATAAGCAATAAACATTCCAAAGTAAAGTATCAGTAACACATAAGACCGACACTCAACATTCCTATAGATGAAGGTAGAAAGTTTTGAAAAAAAAAGATGACGTTTCAAAAGACAAGACTTGAATACTAATTCCGCAGTAGATCCTATGACACAGCAACAACATAACATGCATTAAAGCAGTAAACACATAACATGCAAAATGGCCTTGGATTGAAACCAAAGCTTTGATACCAACTTTGTCACGATCCAATTACAAGGATCGCAACCGGTGCTAGGGTATGGGTATGGTCGTACCAAAACCCGTAGCTAGCCTTGCAGATAATCATACAACATATAAACCTACAAGAAAACCACTGCTCGGGGGAAACCGAGATTCCAACCTAAGTCTAGTAGTTTATATCACAACTTAAATAATAACTTAAATATCTGAAATGCTCGGCTAAAACCCGAGACTCAACAGCATGCCTTATATATAACGATATAAACCAAAGTATAACATGCCAAAGTTAAAAACAAAACAATCGGACCAATTCGACAAACTAACATAAGATATCCATAATAAGTAAACTAGCTCTACTGCGGTCTAAGACTTTAAAACCGTTGACTAGTTTTAAATAGCATAAAACCTCCAATGAATCAAAGAATCAGAGATGACCAAAGCATTCAAATCATAACCCTTGAAAAATAGGGAAAACAATGGGGTCAGATATACTAAGATGAGTTCATAATGCTATTTACATTTATTAAGATTAAAACCCTTAAAATCAAATCCTTTTATACTAATATACTTATATACTTGATTATGGAATACAATATTGAAATGAAATCCCAAAGTATATATATATCCCAAAGTATAATCTAAAGTAGATGAGAACAAATCCTCATCAATTCCCAAAGTAGGCCAGACATTGGTCAGCCAATCCCAAAGTACTTACCAGTGCACACAGTCTCGGTACAAGCCTATCGAGTAGCTCGTTCTAATCCCAATCCATAATCATTAAAAATAATTCGTAAAAAATTATAATACTAATACAATTTGAGGTACTTAAGCGGTAAATAATACAAAAAACTCACTACGAGGCACGACCCAACGTTATGCCAGAGTAAAACCAAAGTATATCCGGAACTTTTAAATCAAAACATTCCTCATTTGAAAATACAAAACTCAACCTATCTTAACAACAAAGATGCACATTTACAAAATACCCAAAGCTAGCCACTCTTGGCCAAAACACCCAAAGTAGACACAAGCGTGTCACAACACTTATAAAGGTTCTAAATATGCATATGAGTTCACCAACTCAGATCTGAAAATAGAGAAGTCAAATCAACCATTTACATGGCATAACATTTCCACCTTATATATTAACAACATGAAATCAAACCAATGATATTTGAACAATGTCAACATGTTACAAACGCCCAAAACTACCTATAATACACTTATGGGCAGCAACTAACATCATATGAATCAACCAAAGTTTGTTCATGCAACATGGACCAAAACTCAACCATAAATCCTATTTATCAAACCAAACAAGCAAGAATTGATTTCATCAATTAACATCAGCCCCAAACGAAGATTTATAGCCATAGGACACTATATCAAAACAACCAATAATCATAACAAGATTTATAGCCATAGGACACTATATCAAAACAACGAATAATCATAACAAGATCAACCAAAAAGTATAGTATACAACCTAGGAATTGATCTTGAGAAACCCATGTAAGAAATATAAAATTACAGCCCTAGGTCATGCAAACTCAGTCACTAAATACACCCAAACAGTGGCTATCATCATCCCCAACGATTGCATGAAACACATAAATCAAATTAGAATTTATCAATTGGTAAAACTTGCATAAGCAACTACATGATCGTAAAGCATCAAACCAAATACTTAACTTCAGAATCGGCATACTCAAAACAGTAAACAACAATCATAATTATCAACAAATAAAAGTAATGCTTAAATGAACGAATCGCTACGTACCAAGAATGAATGAAACGTGATCTAACACCCTAAGGAACAAGGATGAATGAACCAGCAAAATAAGAGGTACATAACAACCCTACAATGTTCCTGGAACAAGAAAAGAATGACTTACCAAAGATAAAATGGGAATCGAATGAGAGCGGATGAACGGAGAGTGAGAGTATCTTACCGAAAACCAACGATTTGAGAAGGATTTGATGGAAAATGAAGTAAATCAGAGAGTTTAATAGTATATAGTTCGGCTAGGTTTAGTATGAGTGTAGGTAATGTTCAAGTAAAAAAAACGGGTCTATTTATAGGCCCTGAAGTGAAAAAACACGACAGCCGTGTTGCGAGGGACGATGGCCCAACGCGCTTGTCGTCGTGCCTTTTCAAAAGGCACAAAACACCCTTGGGCGAGTTGCGAGGTGCGATGGCCCAACGCGCCTCCAATTTTGATCCAACAGTCAACTTTTTCTCGTGCAGAGCATATTAAAAAATAAGCCCAATCCAACGGTGCAATTGGGAGATATGAATGTTTTATCAAGATATGTCAGATTAAGAAGGCACACAAACACATCATCAATTATAAATTTGATACAAATCAAATCGGGTTCTTTTCATAAATACCTCACTTTTTGAAAATTTTGCAAA
Source organism: Mercurialis annua (assembly GCF_937616625.2). NCBI lineage: Eukaryota > Viridiplantae > Streptophyta > Magnoliopsida > Malpighiales > Euphorbiaceae > Mercurialis > Mercurialis annua. Next base: position 20,187,170 of record NC_065572.1, on the reverse strand, counting down.
AGTACTCCTTTTTGGTAGTTTATTAGTAGATTATTGGTATAATCTACTAATAAACTACCAAAAAGGAGTATTTTTGCAAAATTTTCAAAAAGTTAGGTATAGAGGGTAATTTTCCCAATCATATCGCCATCGAAACCTCACACAACACATGCGACACATACAAGATACACTTTCTAAGTCCACCATTAACAATCCAAAACTAAGTCGGAAACATAACAAAACCATGACGAAAAAACACGAGATATTACAGAAACGTTTGGTTTTGTTTCGTAACATTTGTAAACGTTTGGCTTATATCGCTAAAAAGGTGAAACCTTTGGATGAGTTTCATAACGTTTGTAAACTTTGGCTTATATCGCAATAAAGGGGAAACGTTTGCAATTTGTTTCGTAACGTTTGTAAACGTTTGCCTTCAATCGTTAAAAAGGTGAAATGTTTGGATTTGTTTCGTAACGTTGTATAAGTTCGGATTGGTTTCGTAACGTTTTAAACATTTCGATTTGTTTTGTAACGTTTGTAAACGTTTGGCTTAAATCGCTAAAGAGGTGAAACGTTTGGATTGGTTTTGTAGCGTTTGTAAACGTTTGGCTTAAATCGCTTAAAAGGTGAAACGTTTGATTTTGTTTCGTAACGTTTTAAACGTTTGGCTTAAATTGCTAAAAAGGTGAAACATTTGGATTTGTTTCGTAACGTTTGTAAACAATTGGTTTCAATCGCTAAAAGGCGAAACGTTTGAATTTGTTTCGCAACATTTGTAAACGTTTGACTTAAATCGCTAAAAAGGGGAATGTTTAAATCGCTAAAAAGGTTAAACCTTTGGATTTGTTTTATAATGTTTGTAAACGTTAGACTTAAATCGCTAAAAATGTGAAACTTTTGGATTTTTTTTGTATAGTTTGTAAACGTTTGGCTTATATCGGTAAAAAAAGGTGAAGCGTTTGGATTTGTTTCGTAACGTTTTAAATGTTTGGATTTGTTTCATAAAATTTTAAACGTTTGGCCTAAATCGCTAAAAAGGTGAAACATTCGGATTGGTTTCGTAAGGTTTTAAATGTTTTGCTTAAATTGATAAAATGGGGAAACGTTTGGATTTTTTTCTTAATGTTTGTAAACGTTTGGCTTGTATCACTAAAAATGTGAAAAGATTGGTTTTGTTTCGTAACGTTTGTAAACATTTGGCTAAAATAATTAAAAAGGTGAAACGTTTGGATTTGTTTTGTAACATTTTAAACGTTTTGCTGAAATCGCTAAAAAGGTGAAAAGTTTGGATTTGTTTCTTGACGTGTTTGGTTTCGTAACGTTTGTAAACGTTTGGATTTGTTTCGTAACTTTTTAAACGTTTGGATTGATTTTGTAATGTTTCGTAACGTTTGTAAACGTTTGGCTTGAATCGCTAAAAATGGGAAACGTTTGGATTTATTTCGTAATGTTTGGCTTTAATCGCTAAAAACGTGAAACGCTTGGATTTGTTGCGTAACATTTGTAAACGTTAGGCTCAAATCGCTAAAAAAGTGAAACGTGAAACTTTTGGATTTGTTTCATAACGTTTTAAACGTTTGGATTGATTTTGTAATGTTTGTAAATGTTTGGCTTGAATCGCTAAAAAGGGGAAACGTTTGGTTTTGTTTTGTAACGTCTGTAAACGTTTAGCTTAAATTGCAAAAGAAGGGAAACGTTAGGTTTTGTTTTTTAAGCTATTTAAGCCAAACTTTACAAAACAAATCCCAACGTTTTACCTTTTAGCGATTTAAGCCAAACATTCACCAACATTACGAAACAAATCCAAATGTTTCATCTTTTTAGCGATTTAAGACAAACGTATACAAACATTATGAAAGAAATCCAAACGTTTTCCCTTTTTAGCGATTTAAGCCAAACATTTAAAAAGTTACAAAGCAAATCCAAACGTTTACAAACTTACGAAACAAAACCAAACCAAACGTTTCACCTTTTTAGCAATTTAAGCTAAACGTTTACAAGCGTTACGAAACAAAACCAAACGTTTCACCATTTTAGCGATTTAAGCCAAACATTTAAAGCGTTACGAAACAAATCCAAATGTTTCACCTTTTTAGCAATTTAAGCGAAACGTTTACTAACGTCTCGAAATAAAACCAAACGTTTCACCTTTTTAGCAATTTAAGCGAAACGTTTACAAAAGTTACGAAACAAAACCAGACGTTTCCCCTTTTTAGCAATTTAAGCCAAACGTTTATAAACGTTACAAAACAAATTCAAACGTTTCCCCTTTTTAGCGATTTAAGCCAAACGTTTACAAACGTTACCACACAAATCCAAACGTTTCACCTTTTTAGCGATTGAAGCCAAACGTCTAAAACGTTACGAAACCAATATAATGTTTCCCATTTATAGCAATTGAAGTCAAACATTTACAATGCTATGAAACAAATCCAAACATTTAAAACGTTACGAAACAAATCCAAACGTTTCATATTTTTACCGATTTAAACTAAACGTTTACAAACATTACGAAACAAATCTAAACGTTTCTCCTTTTTAGCGATTTAAGCCAAACGTTTACAAACGTTACAAAACAAATCCAAACGTTTAACCTTTTTAGCGATTTTAGCTAAACGTTTACAAATGTTACGAAATAAAACCGAAAGTTTCACCTTTTTTAGCGATTGAAGCCATTTGTTTACAAACGTTATAAACCAAAACCAAACATTTCACCTTTTTAGCAATTTAAGCCAAATGTTTAAAACGTAACGAAACTAAACGAAACATTTAAAGCGTTACGAAACAAATCCAGACGTTTCACATTTTTAGCGATTTAAGCCAAACTTTTACAAACGTTACGAAACAAAACCAAATGTTTCACCTTATTAGCGATTTAAGCCAAACGTTTACAAATGTTACGAAAAAAATCCAAACGTTTCACCTTTTCAGCGATTAAAGCCAAACGTTTAAAACGTTATGAAACCAACCCAAACGTTTAAAACGTTACAAAACAAATCCAAACGTTTCAGCTTTTTAGCGATTTAAGCCAAACGTTTACAAACATTACAAAACAAATCCAAACGTTTCTCCTTTTTAGCGATTTAAGCCAAACGTCTACAAATGTTACAAAAACAAAACCAAACGTTTCACCGTTTTAGCGATTGAAGCCAAACGTTTACAAACGTTATGAAACAAATCCAAACGTTTCAACTTTTTAGCGATTTAAGCTAAAAGTTTATAAACGTTAAGAAACAAATCCAAACTTTTCCCTTTTTTATCAATTTATGCCAAACATTTAAAACATTACGAAACAAATCCTAACGTTTCACCTTTCTAGCGATTTAAGAAAAACGTTTAAAACGTTACGAAACAAATCTAAACGTTTAAAACGTTATAAAAAATCCAAACGTTTTATTTTTTCAGCGATTTAAGCCAAACGTTTACAAACGTTACGAAACAAAACCAAACGTTTCACCTTTTTAGCGATTTAAGCCAAACGTTTACAAACGTTACGAAACAAATCCAAACGTTTCACCTTTTTCGCAATTTAAGCCAAACGTTTACAAATGTTACGAAACAAAACCAAACGTTTCGCCTTTTTAGCAATTTATGCCAAACGTTTACAAACGTTACGGAACAAAACCAAACGTTTCATATTTTTAGCGATTTAAGCCAAACGTTTACAAACGTTACGAAATCAATCCAAACATTTCACTTTTTTAGCGATTAAAGCCAAACGTTTACAAACTTTACGAAACAAAACCAAAAGTTTCACGTTTTGAGCGATTTAAGTCAAACGTTTACAAACTTTACGAAACAAAACCAAAAGTGTCACCTTTTTAGCGATTTAAGTCAAACGTTTACAAACGTTACGAAACCAATCCAAACGTTTCACCTTTGGATTTGTTTCCTATCATTTTAAACGATTAGATTTTTTTCGTAACGTTTGTAAATGTTTGGCTTAAATCTCTAAAAAGGTGAAACGGTTGTTTTGTTTTGTAACATTTTAAAACGTTTGGCATTAATTGCTAAAAAGGTGAAACGTTCGGATTTGTTTCGTAATATTTGTAATCGTTTGGCTTAAATCGCTAAAAAGGTGAAACATTTGGTTTTGTTTCGTAACGTTTGTAAACATTTCGCTTAAATTTCTAAAAAGTTGAAACATATTATTCTGTTTCGTAACGTTTGTAAACGTTTGGCTTAAATCGCTAAAAAGGGTGAAACGTTTGGATTTGTTTCTTTACGTTTTAAACGTTTTGTTTTGTTTCGTAACTTTGTAAACTTTACGAAACAAATCTAAAAGTTTCACCTTTTTAGTGATTTAAGAGAAACGTTTACAAACGTTACAAAACCAATCCAAACGTTACAAAACTAATCTAAATGTTTCACCTTTTTAGCGATTTAAGCCAAACGTTTCTAAATGTTAGGAAACAAAACAAAACGTTTCCCATTTTCAGCGATTTAAGCCAAACGTTTACAAAACCAATCCCAAAGTTTAAAACGTTACGAAACAAATCCAAACGTTTCTCCTTTTTAACGATTTAAGCCAAACGTTTATAACGTTACAAAAGCAATCCAAACGTTTACAATCGTTATGAAACAAATCCAAACGTTTCACCATTTTAGCGATTTAAGCCAAACATTTAAAACGTTACAAAACCAATCCAAATGTTTAAAACGTTACGAAACAAATCCAAACGTTTCACCTTTTTAACAATTTAAGACAAACGTTTCAAAACGTTATGAAACAAATCAAAACGTTTCACCTTTTTAGCGGATTCAAATTTTTAGCAATTTAAGCCAAACATTTGCAAACGTTACAAAACTAATCCAAACGTTTCACCTTTTTGGCAGTTTAAGCCAAACATTTACAAACGTTACGAAACAATACCAAGCGTTTCACCTTTTTAGCGATTTCAGCCAAACGTTTACAATTATTTCAAAACAAATCCAAACGTTTCACCTTTTTAGCAATTTAAGCCAAACGTTTAAAACGTTAGGAAACAAAAACAAGCGTTTCACCTTTTTAGTAATTTAAGCCAAACTTTTACAAACGTTACGAAAAAATCCGAACGTTTCACCTTTTTAGCGATTTAAGCCAAACGTTTAAAACGTTACGAAACCAATCCAAACATTTAAAACGTTACGAAACGAATCCAAACGTTTCACCTTTTTAGCAATTTATGCCAAACGTTACGAAACAAATCCAAATGTTTCCCATTTTTAGCAATCTAAACGTTTCACTGTTTTAGTGATTTAAGCCAAAAATTTACAAAAGATACAAAACAAATCAAAATATTTCACCTTTTTAGCGATTTAAGCCAAACTTTTACAAACGTTACAAAACAAATCCAAGCGTTTCCCCTTTTTGGCAATTTAAGCCAAACATTTAAAATGTGATTTAAATGTTTGGATTTGTTTTTTAACATTTGCATTAAATGGCTAAAACTGTGAAACGTTTGGATTTGTTTCGAACGTTTTAACCGTATTGATTGGTTTCGTAATGTTTTAAACGTTTGGCTTAAATCACGAAAATGGTGAGACGTTTGGATTTGTTTCTTAACGTTTTAAACGTTTGGCTTGAATCGCTAAAAAGGTGAAACGTTTGGTTTTGTTTCGTAACGTTTGCAAACGTTTGGATTTTTTCATGACATATTAAACGTTTGGATTGGTTTCGTAACATTTTAAAACTTTGGCATAAATCGCTAAAAAAGTTAAACGTTTGGATTTGTTTCCTAACGTTTGGCTTAAATTGCTTAAAAGGTGACATTTGGTTTTGAATTTGTTTAATAAAATTTGTAAGCGTTTGGCTTAAATCGCTAAAAATGTGAAACGTTTGGATTTGTTTCGTAACGTTTGTAAATGTTTGGCTTAAATCGCTAAAAAGGTGAAACGTTTGGTTTTGTTTCGTAACGTTTGTAAACGTTTGGCTTACATCGCTAAAAATGTAAAACGTTTGATTTTGTTTTGTGACGTTTGCAAACGTTTGGCTTAAATCGCTAAAAAGTTGAAACGTTTGGCTTTATTTCGTAACGTTTGTAAATGTTTGGATTGGTTTCGTAACGTTTTAAACGTTTGGCTTAAATCGCTAAAAAGGTGAAACGTTCGGATTTGTTTCATTAACTTTGTAAACATTTAGCTTAAATCGCTAAAAAGGGGAAACGTTTGGATTTGTTGCGTAACGTTTGTAAACGTTTGGATTAAATCGCTAAAAATGTGAAACTTTTGGATTTGTTTCGTAGTGTTTGTAAACGTTTGGCTTAAATCGCTAAAAATTTGAAACGTTTGTATTTGTTTCGTAAAGTTTATAAACATTTGGCTTAAATCGCAAAAAAGGGGAAATGTTTGGATTTGTTTAGCTGCGTTTTAAACGTTTGGATTTGTTTCGCAATGTTTTAAACATTTGGCTTAAATTGCTAAAAAGGTGAAACGTTTGGTTTTGTATCGTAACTTTTGTAAATATTTGGATTGATTTCGTAACGTTTTAAATGTTTTGCTTAAATTGCTAAAAAGGTGAAACATTTGATTTTGTTTCGTAACATTTGTAAACTTTTGGATTGGTTTTGTAACGTTTTAAATGGGTTGCTTATATCGCTAAAAAGGTGAAACGTTTGGATTGGTTACGTAACGTTTGTAAATATATGGCTTAAATCACTAAAAAACGTTACGAAACAAATCCAAACGTTTCACCTTTTTAGCGATTTAGGCCAAACGTTTAAAACGTTACAAAACCAATCCAAACGTTTGAAACAATACAAAACCAATCCAAACATTTCACCTTTTTAGCGATTTAAGCCAAAAGTTTAAAACGTTACAAAACAATTGCATATGTTTAAACGTTACGAAACAAATCCTGACGTTTCACCTTTTTAGTGATTCAAGCGAAACGTTTACAAACGTTATGAAACCAATCCAAACGTTTCACCTTTTTAGCAATTTAAGCCAAACGTTAAGAAACAAATCCGAACGTTTCACCTTTTATTTGCGATTTAAGAAAAACTAAACCATTCCAAACGTTTACATAGTTACTAAATAAATCCAAACGTTTCACCTTTTTAGCGATTTAAGCAAAACGTTTAAAAACGTTACGAAACAAAACAAAACGTTTCACCTTTTTAGCGATTTAAGCCGAATGTTTACAAACGTTATGAAACAAATCCAAACGTTTCACCTTTTTAGCGATTAAAGCCGAATGTTTACAAACGTTAAGAAACAAATCCAAACGTTTCACCTATTTAGCGATTTAAGCAAAACTAAACCATTCCAAACGTTTACATAGTTACTAAATAAATCCAAACGTTTCACCTTTTTAGCGATTTAAGCAAAACGTTTAAAAACGTTACGAAACAAAACAAAACGTTTCACCATTTTAGCGATTTAAGCCGAATGTTTAAAAACGTTACGAAACAAATCCAAACGTTTCACATTTTTAGCGGTTTAAAGCCAAATCTTTACAAATGTTAGGAAACTAAACCAAACGTTTCCCCTTTTTAGCAATTGAAGCCAAACATTTACAAATGTTACGAAACAAATCCAAACGTTTAAATTTTTTGTTTCATAACGTTTGTAAACGTTTCGCTTAAATCGCTGAAAAGGTGAAACGTTTGGACTTGTTTCGTAATGTTTGTAAATATTTGGCTTAAATTGGTAAAAAGGTGACACATTTGGTTTTGTTTCGTAACGTTTGTAAACGTTTGGTATAAATCGCTAAATAGGTGAAATATTTGGATTTGTTTCATAACATTTGTAAATGTTTGGCTTTCATAACGTTTGCAATTGTTTGGCTTAAATCGCTAAAAAGGTGAAACGTTTGGATTTGTACGTTTACCAACGTTAAGAAACAAATCAAAACTTTTCGCCTTTTTAGCGATTTAAACAAAATGTGTGTAAACATTACGAAAAAATCCAAGCGTTTCACCTTTTTAGCTATTTAAGCCAAACATTTACAAACGTTATAAAACAAATCCAAACGTTTCACATTGTTAGCGATTTTAGCAAAACGTTTACAAACGTCGTTTCCAAACGCAACAAAACGAAACCAAACGTTTCATGTTTTTAGCGATTTAAGAAAAACGTTTATAAACTTTACAAAACAAATCCAAACGTTTTACATTTTTAGCGATTTAAGCCAAACGTTTACAAAACAAACCCAAAAGTTTAAAACGTTACGAAACAAATCCAAACGTTTCTCCTTTTTAGCGATTTAAGCCAAACGTTTACAATGTTACAAAAGCAATCCAAACGTTTACAATCGTTATGAAACAAATCCAAACGTTTCACCATTTTAGCGATTTAAACCAAACATTTAAAACGTTACAAAACCAATCCAAACGTTTAAAACGTTACGAAACAAATCCAAACGTTTCACCTTTTTAGCAATTTTATGCAAACGTTTACAAACGTTATGAAACAAATCAAAACGTTTCACCTTTTTAGCGGTTCAAATTTTTAGCAATTTCAGCCAAACATTTACAAACGTTACAAAACTAATCCAAACGTTTCACCTTTTTAGCGATTTAAGCCAAACATTTACAAACGTTACGAAACAATACCAAGCGTTTCACCTTTTTAGCGATTTCAACCAAACGTTTACAAATATTTCAAAACAAATCCAAACGTTTCCCCATTTTAGCAATTTAAACCAAACGTTTAAAACGTTACGAAACAGAAACAAGCGTTTCACCTTTTTAGTAATTTAAGCCAAACTTTTACAAATGTTACGAAACAAATCCGAACGTTTCACCTTTTTAGCGATTTAAGCCAAACGTTTAAAACGTTACGAAACCAATCCAAACGCTTAAAACATTACGAAACAAATCCAAATGTTTCACCTTTTTATACATACGTTACGAAACAAATCCAAGCGTTTCACCTTTTTAGCAATTTAAGCCAAACATTTAAAATGTTAAAAAACCAATCCAAACGTTTAAAACGTTACGAAACGAATCCAAACGTTTCACCTTTTTAGCAATTTATGCCAAACGTTTACAAACGTTACGAAACAAAAAATGTTACGAAACAAATCCAAATGTTTCCCCTTTTTAGCAATCCAAACGTTTCACTATTTTAGTGATTTAAGCCAAACGTTTACAAAAGATACAAAACAAATCCAAATATTTCACCTTTTTAGTGATTTAAGCCAAACGTTACAAAACAAATCTAAGCGTTTTCCCTTTTTAGCTATTTAAGCCAAACATTTAAAATGTGATTTAAACGTTTGGATTGGTTTTTTAACATTTGGATTAAATGGCTAAAAATGTGAAACGTTTGGATTTGTTTCGAACGTTTTAACCTTATGGATTGGTTTCGTAATGTTTTAAACGTTTGGCTTAAATCGCTAAAATGGTGAGACATTTGGATTTGTTTCGTAACGTTTTAAACGTTTGGCTTTAATCATTAAAAAGGTGAAACGTTTGGTTTTGTTTCGTAACGTTTGTAAACATTTGGATTTTTTCGTAACGTTTTAAACGTTTGGATTGGTTTTGTAACGTTTTAAACCTTCGGCATAAATCGCTAAAAAGGTTAAACGTTTGAATTTGTTCATAACATTTGGCTTAAATTGCTTAATAGGTGAAACATTTGGTTTTGGATTTGTTTCATAAAATTTGTAAGCGTTTGGCTTACATCGCTAAAAATGTGAAACGTTTGGATTTGTTTCGTAACGTTTGTAAATGTTTGGCTTAAATCGCTAAAAAGGCGAAACATTTTGTTTTGTTTCGTAACATTTGTAAACGTTTGGCTTACATCGCTAAAAATGTAAAACGTTTGGTTTTGTTTTGTGACGTTTGTAAATGTTTGGCTTAAATCGCTAAAAAGTTGAAACGTTTGGTTTTATTTCGTAACGTTTGTAAACGTTTGGCTTAAATCGCTAAAAAGGTGAAACGTTCGGATTTGCTTCATTACGTTTGTAAACATTTGGCTTAAATCGCTAAAAAGGGGAAACGTTTCGATTTGTTGTGTAACGTTTGTAAACGTTTGGCTTATATCGCTAAAAATTTGAAACTTTTGGATTTGTTTCTTAACTTTCGTAAACGTTTGGCTTAAACCGCTAAAAATTTGAAACGTTTGGATTGGTTTCGTAAAGTTTATAAACATTTGGCTTAAATCGCAAAAAAGGGGAAACGTTTGGATTTGTTTAGCTACATTTTAAACGTTTGGATTTGTTTTGCAACGTTTTAAACATTTGGCTTAAATTGCTAAAAAGGTGAAACATTTGGTTTTGTATCGTAACTTTTGTAAACGTTTGGATTGGTTTCGTAATGTTTTAAATGTTTTGCTTAAATTGCTAAAACGGTGAAAAGTTTGATTTTGTTTCATAACATTTGTGAACGTTTGGCTTACATCGCTAAAAATGTAAAACGTTTGGTTTTGTTTTGTGATGTTTGTAAATGTTTGGTTTAAATCGCTAAAAAGTTGAAACGTTTGGTTTTATTTCGTAACGTTTGTAAACGTTTGGATTGGTTTCGTAACGTTTTAAACGTTTGGCTTAAATCGCTAAAAAGGTGAAACGTTCGGATTTGCTTCATTACGTTTGTAAACATTTGGCTTAAATCGCTAAAAAGGGGAAACGTTTCGATTTGTTGTGTAACGTTTGTAAACGTTTGGCTTATATCGCTAAAAATTTGAAACTTTTGGATTTGTTTCTTAACGTTCGTAAACGTTTGGCTTAAACCGCTAAAAATTTGAAACGTTTGGATTGGTTTCGTAAAGTTTATAAACATTTGGCTTAAATCGCAAAAAAGGGGAAATGTTTGGATTTGTTTAGCTACATTTTAAACGTTTGGATTTGTTTTGCAACGTTTTAAACATTTGGCTTAAATTGCTAAAAAGGTGAAACATTTGGTTTTGTATCGTAACTTTTGTAAACGTTTGGATTGGTTTCGTAATGTTTTAAATGTTTTGCTTAAATTGCTAAAAAGGTGAAAAGTTTGATTTTGTTTCGTAACATTTGTAAACTTTTGGATTGGCTTTGTAACGTTTTAAATAGGTTGCTTATATCGCTAAAAAGGTGAATCTTTTGGATTGGTTTCGTAACGTTTGTAAATATATGGCTTAAATCACTAAAAAACGTTACGAAACAAATCCAAACGTTTCACATTTTTAGCGATTTAAGCCAAACCTTTACAAACGTTTCACCTTTTTAGCGATTTAGGCCATGTTTAAAACGTTACACAACTAATCCAAACGTATAAAACAATACAAAACCAATCCAAACGTTTCTCCTTTTAGCGTTTTAATCCAAAAGTTTAAAACGTTACAAAACAATTGCATATGTTTAAACGTTAAAAAACAAATCCTAACGTTTCACCTTTTTAGAGATTTAAGCCAAACGTTTACAAACGTTATGAAACCAATCCAAACGTTTCACCTTTTTAGCAATTTAAGCCAAACATTACGAAGAAATCCAAACGTTTCACCTTTTTTGCGATTTAAGCCAAACGTCTACAAACGTTACGAAACAAAACCAAACGTTTCACCTTTTTAGCGATTTTAGCCAAACGTTTACAAAAGTTACGAAACAAAAAATGTTACGAAACAAATCCAAATGTTTCCCCTTTTTAGCAATCCAAACGTTTCACTGTTTTAGTGATTTAAGCCAAACGTTTACAAAAGATATAAAACAAATCCAAATATTTCACCTTTTTAGTGATTTAAGCCAAACGTTACAAAACAAATCTAAGCGTTTTCCCTTTTTAGCTATTTAAGCCAAACATTTAAAATATGATTTAAACGTTTGGATTGGTTTTTTAACATTTGGATTAAATGGCTAAAAATGTGAAACGTTTGGATTTGTTTCGAACGTTTTAACCTTATGGATTGGTTTCGTAATGTTTTAAACGTTTGGCTTAAATCGCTAAAATGGTGAGACATTTGGATTTGTTTCGTAACGTTTTAAACGTTTGGCTTTAATCATTGAAAAGGTGAAACGTTTGGTTTTGTTTCGTAACGTTTGTAAACGTTTGGATTTTTTCGTAACGTTTTAAACGTTTGGATTGGTTTCGTAACGTTTTAAACCTTCGGCATAAATCGCTAAAAAGGTTAAACGTTTGAATTTGTTCATAACATTTGGCTTAAATTGCTTAATAGGTGAAACATTCGGTTTTGGATTTGTTTCATAAAATTTGTAAGCGTTTGGCATACATCGCTAAAAATGTGAAACGTTTGGATTTGTTTCGTAACGTTTGTAAATGTTTAGCTTAAATCGCTAAAAAGGCGAAACGTTTTGTTTTGTTTCGTAACATTTGTAAACGTTTGGCTTACATCGCTAAAAATGTAAAACGTTTGGTTTTGTTTTGTGACGTTTGTAAATGTTTGGTTTAAATCGCTAAAAAGTTGAAACGTTTGGTTTTATTTCGTAACGTTTGTAAAGGTTTGGATTGCTTTCGTAACGTTTTAAACGTTTGGCTTAAATCGCGAAAAAGGTGAAACGTTCGGATTTGCTTCATTACGTTTGTAAACATTTGGCTTAAATCGCTAAAAAGGGGAAACGTTTAAATTTGTTGTGTAACGTTTGTAAACAATTGGCTTATATCACTAAAAATTTGAAACTTTTGAATTTGTTTCTTAACGTTCGTAAACGTTTGGCTTAAACCGCTAAAAATTTGAAACGTTTGGATTGGTTTCGTAAAGTTTATAAACATTTGGCTTAAATCGCAAAAAAGGGGAAACGTTTGGATTTGATTAGCTACATTTTAAACGTTTGGATTTGTTTCGCAACGTTTTAAACATTTGGCTTAAATTGCTAAAAAGGTGAAACATTTGGTTTTGTATCTTAACTTTTGTAAACGTTTGGATTGGTTTCGTAATGTTTTAAATGTTTTGCTTAAATTGCTAAAAAGGTGAAAAGTTTGATTTTGTTTCGTTACATTTGTAAACTTTTGGATTGGCTTTGTAACGTTTTAAATAGGTTACTTATATCGCTAAAAAGGTGAAGCGTTTGGATTGGTTTCGTAACGTTTGTAAATATATGGCTTAAATCACTAAAACACGTTACGAAACAAATCCAAACGTTTCACATTTTTAGCGATTTAAGCCAAACTTTTACAAACGTTTCACCTTTTTAGCGATTTAGGCCACGTTTAAAACGTTACACAACCAATCCAAACGTTTAAAACAATACAAAACCAATCCAAACGTTTCTCCTTTTAGCGTTTTAATCCAAAAGTTTAAAACGTTACAAAACAATTGCATATGTTTAAACGTTAAAAAACAAATCTTAACGTTTCACCTTTTTAGAGATTTAAGCCAAACGTTTACAAACGTTATGAAACCAATCCAAACGTTTCACCTTTTTAGCAATTTAAGCCAAACGTTACGAAGAAATCCAAACGTTTCACCTTTTTTGCGATTTAAGCCCAACGTCTACAAACGTTACGAAACAAAACCAAACGTTTCACCTTTTTAGCGATTTAAGCCAAACGTTTACAAAAGTTACGAAACAAAACCAAACGTTTCACCTTTTTAGCAATTTAAGCCAAACGTTTACAAACGTTACGAATCAAATCCAAACGTTTCACCTTTTTAGCGATTTAAGCCAAACATCTACAAACATTACGAAACAAAACTAAACGTTTCACCTTTTTAAAGATTCAAGCCAACCGTTTACTAACATTAAGAAACCAAACCAAACATTTGATATTTTTAGCGATCTAAGTCATACGTTTACAAAAGTTATGAAACAAAACAAAACGTTTCACCTTTTTAGCGATTTAAGCAAAACTAAACCATTCCAAACGTTTACATAGTTACTAAAAAAATCCAAACGTTTCACCTTTTTAGCGATTTAAGCAAAACGTTTAAAAACGTACGAAACAAAACCAAACGTTTCACCTTTTTAGCGATTTAAGCCGAACGTTTACAAACGTTACGAAACAAATCCAAACGTTTCATATTTTTAGCGATTTAAAGCCAAACCTTTACAAATGTTAGGAAACAAAAAAAAACGTTTCCCCTTTTTAGCGATTGAAGCCAAACGTTTACAAATATTACGAAACAAATCCAAACAAATTCAAACATTTAAATTTTTTATGTAAACATTTCGCTTAAATCGCTGAAAAGGTGAAACGTTTGGATTTGTTTCATAACGTTTGTAAATGTTTGGCTTAAATTGTTAAAAAAGGTGACACATTTGGTTTTGTTTCGTAACGTTTGTAAACGTTTGGCGTAAATCGCTAAAAAGGTAAAATATTTGGATTTGTTTCATAACATTTGTAAATGTTTGGCTTTCATAACGTTTGCAATTGTTTGGCTTAAATCGCTAAAAAGGTGAAACGTTTGGATTTGTACGTTTACAAACGTTAAGAAACAAATCCAAACTTTTCGCCTTTTTAGCAATTTAAACCAAATATATACAAACATTACGAAACAAATCCAAGCATTTTACCTTTTTAGCTATTTAAGCCAAACGTTTACAAACGTTACAAAACAAATCCAAATGTTTCATATTTTTTGCGATTCTAGCAAAACGTTTACAAACGTCGTTTCCAAACGTAACGAAACGAAACGTTTCATGTTTTTAGCGATTTAAGCAAAACGTTTATAAACTTTACAAAACAAATCCAAACGTTTCACATTTTTAGCGATTTAATCCAAACGCTTACAAATGTCGTTTACAAACGTTACGAAACAAAACCAAATGTTTCACCTTTTTAGCTATTTAAGCCTAACGTTAACATACATTACAAAACAAATACAAACGTTTCACATTTATAGCGATTTAAGCCAAATGTTTACAAACGTTTCGAAATAAAACCTCACGTTTCACCTTTTTAGCGATTTAAGCCAAACGTTGACAAACGTTACAAAACAAATCCAAAAGTTTTACGTTTTTTGCGATTTAAGCCAAACGTTTACAAACGTTACGAAACAAAACCAAATGTTTCACCTTTTTAGCGATTTCATCCAAACGTTTACAAACGTTACGAAACAAATACAAACGTTATAAAATAAATCCAAACGTTTAAAACGTTAATAAACGAATGCAAACGCTTCACCTTTTTAGTGATTTAAGACAAATGTTTAAAAAGTTACGAAAAAAATTCAAACGTTTACAACGTTACGAAAAAAATCCAAACATGTCACCTTTTTAGCGATTTAAGCCAAACATTTAAAATGTTTCTAAACAAATCAAAATGTTTACAAACGTTACAAAACAAATCCTAGCGTTGGATTAGTTTCGTAACGTTTTAAATGTTTGGCTTAAATTGCTAAAAAGTTAAACGTTTTGATTTGTTTCGTAACGTTTGTAAACGTTTGGCTTAAATCGCTAAACGTGAAACGTTAGGATTTGTTTCGTAAAGTTTAAAATGTTTGGATTGGTTTCATAACGTTTTAAACGTTTTAGCAATTTAAGCCAAACGTTTACAAACGTTACGAAATAAAACCAAACATTTCACCTCTTTAGCCATTTAAGCCCAATGTTTACAAACGTTACGAAACAAATCCAAACGTTGACAAACGTTAAAAACGTTACAAAACAAATCCAGACGTTTATAACGTACCAATGCAAACGCTTCACCTTTTTAGCAATTTACGATAAATGTTTAAAACATTACGAAACAAATTCAAACGTTTACAAATGTTACGAAACAAATCCAAACACTTTCACCTTTAACCGATTTAAGCCAAACATTTAAAAAGTTACTAAGCAAATCAAAACGTTTACAAACGTTACAAAACAAATCCTAACGTTGGATTGGTTTTGTAACATTTTAAATGTTGGGCTTAAATCGCTAAAAAGGTGAAACGTTTGGATTTGTTTCGTAACGTTTAAACATTTGGATTGGTTTCATAACGTTTTAAACATTTGGTTTTGTTTCGTAACGTGTCTAAACGTTTGGCTTAAATCTCTAAAAAGGTGAAACGTTTGGATTTGTTTCGAAACGTTTGTAAAAGTTTGGCTTAAATCGCTAATAAGGGGAAACGTTAGGACACAAATATTGGTGCAGCGGGACGCTAGTGTCTGGATCGTATATTTCAATTCAAAATCGGAATTCCAACAATCCAGATCAAGAAATTGATCATATCAATAATAAATGAAATGTCGTATCATCTAGTAAATAAAGCACGCATCTAGAAATCGTAAGAAGAATAACTATGTCGATTCTCCAACGATTCTTGTAGTCCCGATAGTACGGCGACCTCAACCTCGTCCAAACGAGTATGCGTCTGATTGAATCCTCACCTTTAAGTAATCCGCAAGAGTTCCTCTTGCCGAGCAACCCTAAGCTCTAACTCTCACCTCGATTACATGTTTGATCGAATGTATGTAAAAACTTTCTCCAAGCATTTCTTTGATTGATGAATACTTGAACTCCTTCAAATATGCTCTTTTAAGTGTGGTATGTATAGAATGAGCAAATGCAACCTCTATTTATTGGCAAGAGTTTGTAGGAAAGTCTGACGCCTCAAATGCTAGGTGTCACACATCAAGCATAGGTGTTGCCACCTTCTGACACGTCGGATGCTAGGTGTCACACACAGATACATACATGACATCATCACGTGACGTCATCGCATGACATCATCGAGACATCATCACATGACATCATCGTGACATCATCACATTAACTTGGATAAAATACAATTAGGTGCCTACTAATTAATAACTCTTACAAATTAATCCCTAATTTATACTTGTTTTTCATCTTAGATTAATATCCGAGATATGCTAGTATCTATATGAAATCGATCTCTCGTAAACTCAATCGATTGCACACCCTATTGTGTGTGACTAAATAGGTTCACATCTATATGGCAACGAGAGTCATAAGAAATGCCTTTCTTATATTAAATAAAAAATCCTATTAATTATTAATTCTCGTAGATTGTTAGTGAGGTCTAGCAACATATAACGACCCCCAAATAGATATGAATGTTTCGATGCATTCTTTATGAACCAATGTTCATAAAAATTCCCTACATCTAAGATTTTGATCTCGACTAGTGTCACGGTTAAGTCAAACACTGTTTGTCTTGATCATATGACCTTATCTCAGTTCTTATTCTTGATAAATATGACTTCCACTAGAAACAACTTTCTATGTAAGTCATATACACCTGCGCAGGTTTTATCATCCATCAAGAATAATTTGAGATAGCATAGAATCTTTTTTTCGTTCATCCGGAGTGATAAATCCTCTCTTGGTTAAACCCCTATCTCCATATACAACTAACTAGAGCCAACACATCCCGCGACCGTAGCTCATGAAAGATCTAGGGATAAAGAGTATCAAACTCTAATCACCTATATACAAGATAGTGTCACCGCAAATCAAAGGACATATGTACATTTATGAACTAGATGACATTAAATTGACTTTGAAGAAATACCATGTATAAGTCATCTAGCGTCACTTGTTCGACTCATTTAAACCTTTGAGTGTCCGTATGCTTATTCTGAGACAGACTTCATTATGCAGAATTGTTATAATTTCTTTCATTGATTACTTTGGGTGTCATATTAAGTGTTTTCGTGTTTGTTTCGTGTGTTTTTGTTCGGACAACATATTGTATGATATGTTTTTATGTGGGTTGTGTTATGTAATATCCCGTGTTTTTCCGTCATGGTTTTTTTGTGTTTCCGACTAAGTTTTAGATTATTAATGGTGGACTTAGCAAGTGTGACACTATGTTTGGGGCTTGAGTTGTATCTTGTATGTGTCCCATGTGTCGTGTGAGTTTTCAATGGCGATTTGATTTGTATCAGGTTTATAATCGATGGTGTGTTCATGTGCCTTCTGAATCTGACATGTCTTGATAAAACATCCATATCTCCCAATTGCACCGTTCTAAGTAGTATGAGACTCACTGCTTCCTATAATTAGTAACTCTTTACTAATCAAGAGAATAAACAGAGGTGACAATCTTTCCGTGATAATGTGATGTCCTTATTCGTATGACCCCATCGATCGTGAACGTTTATTTAGATCACTTGTATAATAGAATTTATCACTCATATTCTTAACACCTTAAGAATAGATTTTCTATCACAATTTGATAAGGACAATATGAAATAAATAAATGATTAGTTGATGAGACACTTAATTAAAATTAAATATATATATATCATTGCCATTGGGAGTTTTTTATACAAGTATACAGACAAAATGGCCCTAGGGCACATACTACTAACAGTCTCCCACTTGCACTAGTGCCATTGGTTACTATATCTAAGCCTCATCTTCTCAAGATGTAAATCTAATTGACTCTGGGTCATAGGCTTTGTCAGTGGGTCAACCGTGTTATCGGTTGATGCTTTCTTTTAGATATACACATCTCTCTTTCCAACAATCTCTCGTATGATATGATAGCGCCTTTCTATGTGTTTGGATTTTTGGTGAGACCAGGGTTCCTTTCCCTGGGCTATAGCACCATTGTTGTCACAAAAAAGAGGAACCGCCGACTCAATGGTAGGAACCACACCAAGTTCAGATGCCGCAATATACTCAGCTTCTGTAGTGGAATCCGCAGTGGTTTCTTGTTTTGAACTCTTCCAACTCACTGCTCCTCCATTACTGGTGAATACTAATCCGGATATAGACTTACGATCATCTATATCAGATTGAAAATCTGAATTGTAAAGCTGTCTATTTTTAGATCACCTCCTCCATATTTTAAGATCATATCTTTAATTCTTCTCAAGTACTTAAAGATACTCTTAACTATCATCCAGTGTTCTGAACCTGGATTGGATTGATATCGGCTAGTCAAACTAACCGCATTGGCAATATCTGGCCTTGTACACAACAT
Source organism: Mercurialis annua (assembly GCF_937616625.2). Lineage (NCBI taxonomy): Eukaryota > Viridiplantae > Streptophyta > Magnoliopsida > Malpighiales > Euphorbiaceae > Mercurialis > Mercurialis annua. Next base: position 20,168,459 of record NC_065572.1, on the reverse strand, counting down.
AGCGTACATAAGACTATTAATTTTCGAAGCATATGGTATCTTTGCCATTTGATCTCTTTCCTCAAATGTCTTTGGAGACATATATTTTGAAGGGTGAATTCCATGCCTAGCGGGAATCAGTCCTCTCTTAGAATTTTCCATATTGAACTTATTCAATATCTTTTCTAAGTAGAGCCTTTGGGAGAGACCTATTATCCTCTACGATCTATCTCTATAGAGTCTTATATCGAGAATGTAAGTTGCTTCTCCAAGGTCTTTCATTGAGAAAGTTTTGGATAACCAAAGCCTTACAGAGGTTAACATACCGACATCATTTCCTATTAGTAAAATGTCATGTACATGCAAGACTAGGAACGTGATTGCGCTTACACTAACCTTCTTGTAAACACATGGTTCATCTTTGTTTTTTATAAACTCGTAACTATTTATATCTTCATCAAAACGACGATTCCAACTTCTCGAAGCTTGCTTCAATCCATATGTTGATCGTTTCAGCTTACATACCTTGGAACCTTCTTCGGATTCAAAACCCTTAGGTGGTTCCATATAGATTTCCTCCTCAAGATATCCATTAAGGAATGCGGTCTCGACATCCATTTTTCAAACCTCATAATCTAAATGTGAAGCTATGGCAAGAAGAATCCGGATGGACTTAAGCATGGCTATAGGCGAGCAAGTTTCTTCATAATCGACTCCTTGCCTTTGGCGAAACCCTTTCGCAACAAGCCTAGCTTTAAAAGTCTCCACTTTTCCATCAGCACCAATTTTACTCTTGAAGATCCATTTGTTCCCTATTGGTATAATACCATCAGGTGGATCGACTAGCTCCCAAACTTAGTTACTATACATGGAATCCATTTGGGATTTCATAGCTTCAAGCCATCTAAAAGAATCTATATCACATATAGTTTCTTCATAAATAGAAGGATCAACAATTTGATCATTTTCTCCATGAATAAACAACTCTTGAATACCATGAATAAAACCATATCTCTCCGGTGGATAAGATACTCTACTTGATCTTCGAGGTGTTTTTGTATATTTTACTAATTCTGGTTCACTATGGGTTTGATCAATCACCATTGTATCATTTTGTTGGTCTTTAGGCGACTCCTCATTTAATTCTATATTTCTTCCTTTGCCTCCTTCTTGAATAAATTGTTTTCAAGAAAGACTGCATCCCGAGTAACAACAATTGTTTGTTCGGATGGAATATGGAAATAATATCCTAAACTGTCTTTAGGATAACCAACGAATCTTCCCATGATTTATTTTGATTCCAACTTATCGGTTATCAAATTTTTGATATATGCCGAACATCCCCAAATCTTAATATGCTCAAGACTTGGTTCCTTACCATACCATATCACATAATGTATTCTCAGAGCGGATTTAGTTGTTATTCGATTTAGAATATAATTTGCGCAAAGAAGTGTATGACCCCATAATGAAATGGGTAAATCAGTATAGCTCATCATTGATCGTACCATGTCTAACAATGTACGATTCCTCCGTTCCGATACACCATTCAATTGTGGTGTTCCCGGAGGAGTCAGTTGAGAAATAATACCGCATTCTTTTGAGAATGTACCAAATTCCGTACTCAAGTATTCACCTCCTCGATCAGATTGTAGGATTTTAATACTTTTTCCAATTTGATTTTCTACTTCAGTTTTGAAGTCTTTAAATTTTTCAAAAGCTTCACTCTTGTTCTTCATAAGAACAACATACCCATACCGTGATAAATCATCAGTGAAGGTAATAAAGTACAAATAATCATCTCGTGCCATTTCTTTAAATGGACCACATACATCACTATGTATTATTTCCAAAACATCTTTGGCTCTACCACTTTGTCCCACAAAGGGTTATCGGGTCATCTTGCCTTTAAGACATTACTCACAAGTTGAAATTGATGCGGAATCAAGATTTCTCAAGATTCCCATTGTATCCAACTTGTTAAGTCTATCTTCCACAATATGTCCTAATCGTAAGTGCCATAATTATTTCGAGGTTTGATCACTTATGGTATTTATTTTGGAAACATTATTTGTATTGCTCACATCTTCATTTATATAATAAAGACCGTTTTGTACATAACCATAACCAATGATTTTATTATTATAGATAATTTTAAAAACATCATTTGTAAATAGGAAATCATACCCTAATCTTGTCATACAAGAAATGGACATGATATTTCTATAAGCGGTTGGTAAGTACAAAGCATTGTTCAAATACAAAACATGTTTATACAACAAAATAGAAGATGATCATATAGCTTTAGCCGCAACGCTTGTGTTATTTCCAAGCTTCAAAATCACTTCGTCCTTGTCCAGCTTCCTCTCATTTGATAGATCCTGTAAGGATGAACAAATGTGAGAACTAGCTCTGGTATCTAATACCCAAGCTTTGGACGAGCTATCGTTATTGGAATTAAAATAACAAGAAATTGACACACCCTCACCGAGATTTTCATTATTCTTGTTCTTGCCCTTAGATTCCAAATACTTGGGGCAATTTCGTTTCCAATGTCCCTTGCCTTCACAAAAGAAACACTTTCCTTTGTTCTCCGAGGTGCCCTTCTTTTTCGCAATGGCCTTTTGGGCCTTCAAAACATTCTTCTTAGTTTTCTTCTTCTTAGTCTTACTAGAAGAAGAAACCACAAGAGAAACATCCTTTCCCTTAACATTATTCTTTTCAACAGTTATCAACATGTTTGATAACTCGGCAAGTGTACATTCTATCCGATTCATATAGTAATTCGTGATGAAATTACCATATGATTCTGGAAGGGATTGAAGGATTATATCTATTTAGAGATTGAAGTCCATGATGAAGTCTAGACCTTCTAGCCGTTCGATACATCGAATCATCAGGTTCAAATGTTCTCCAACATCCTTTCTCTCGGAGTGCTTCGCCCGAAATAATTGCTTAGATATCTCATATCTAGCAAAACGAATTGATTTTCCATACAACTCTTGTAAGTGAAACAATATTTCGTGAGCTCCCAGATATTTTTTGTGTTTCTTTTTCATCTCGTTACTCATAGATGCCAACATATAGCACTAGGCTTGTTCGTCGTCTAACTTCCACTTGTGCAATACCTCATGTTACTCGGGAGGTTCCTCAATCGGCAATGGTCCCAGAACATTTGTCTCAAGAACATATGCTATGTGTTCACTTGCAAGATCTATTTTGAGATTTCTTAACCAATAAACAAAGTTAGGACCCACTAAGCGATTACTGTCAAGAATGCTACTTAACGGATTCGATTTCATCTTATCTAATCAACCTATAGATAGCAAAGATCTCTAATTAGTATTATTGTCTTTATCAAAATGGCCTCCCACTATGTTTTTCGAATCCTACACTTCCAAAATAGGAAAGGTAGATCTTTGTTGGAAAAGAATTCAATTGGGTGATTGAATTCTTAGTCATTGATCTTTCCCTCAAGTACACCTAATTTTCGTTATTGGGATCACAATGCACTACAAGTGAACAACAATTGTTCATAATATCTCATATGAGGTTTCAATCATTTTTAGCTCCTAATGTTTTCACTCTCAGATACCCATTGTCGTTATTGGGTTTTGCAATAGTTAAGTTTAACCCATTGAATCAACTAAGATGTATCAATTTAAATAATACATGACTCAGGTACGCCTAATTACCGTTATTGCCGTGTACTATATTGATACACCCGTAACATATCATGCTTAAAAATAAACTCAACAACGGCCTCTTGACGATATCATAATACCCCTATGTATCTATAGACGAAAAGATGATAGCTCAAAGTGTGTTAGTTTATTACTCCAATGGAGAGCGATTGATAAATCAATTTAATGATTAATCAATATAAACTTACTCTTTTATCTTTCAGGAAGATATCTTAGGGTTTTAAGTTATTCCGGTTTACATTTTAGCATGCATCTCATACATATTAAAGCTGAAATGAATCATGCAATCACACATGTATGATCATGGACTTCCTAGGTCTCATTCTTTAGCCACAAAAGAATGAGCAAACTATTACTTGTTCCGCATGTTTTGTTGATGACAACATAATGCACAAGCGAGTCACGTATTGTTTTAAATAATCACATTAGAAAAATTCCCACGATAAATTGGAGGGTCACGAGGGGACAACTTAAGTACCAATCTCCTAGACAGAATTTAATCAAAAATATTAAGGTCACAATAGCGTTTGCTCGTTTTTGAAAACAAGACCTAAGCCCCTGGAATTATAAATTACATGCCTAATAATAATTTCTAAGTCCATGATTATTAATACAAGAATTCAATCGTAAAGCTTTAATACTTGATGATACGGTGGCTCTGATACCACTATTGGTGCAGCGGTGCGCGAGGGTCTGGATCATATATTTCAATTCAAAATCGGAATTCCAACAATCCAGATCCAGAAATTGATCATATCAATAATAAATGGATCGTCGTATCATCTAGTAATTAAAGCACGCATCTAGAAATCGTAAGAAGAATACCTATGTCGATTCGGCAACGTTTTTTGTAGTCCCGATAGTACTGCGACCTCAAGCTCGTCCACACAAATATGCGTCCGACTGAATCCTCGCCTTGAAGTAATACGCAAGAGTTCCTCTTGCCGAGCAACCCTAAGCTCAAACTCTCGCCTCTATTACGTCTTTGCTCTAATGTATGTAAAAACTTTCTCCAACTTTTTTAAGATTTATGACTACTTGAACTCCTTCAAATATGCTCTCTTACGTGTGGTGTGAATAGAATGAGAAAAGGCAACCTCTATTTATAGGCAAGAGTTTGTAGGAAATTCTGACACCTCATATGCTAGGTGTCACACAACAAGCAAAGGTGTTGCCACCATTCGACACCTCACATGCTAGGTGTCACACACCAAGCATAGGTGTTGCCACCATTTGACACATCACATGCTAGGTGTCACACATCAAGCATAGGTGTTGCCACCTTCTGACACGTCGGATGCTAGGTGTCACATACAAAGACATACATGACATCATCACATGACATCATCGCATGACATCACCGTGACATCATCACATGACATCATAGTGACATCGTCACATGACATCATCACATTAACTTGGATAAAATACAATTAGGTGCCTACTAATTTATAACTCTTACAAATTTGTTCCTAATTTACACTTGTTTTTCATCTTAAATTAATTTCCGAGATATGCTAGTATCTATATGAAATCGATCTATCCTAAACTCAATCGGTTGCACACCTATTATGTGTGACTAACTAGGTTCACATCTATATGGCAACGAGAGTCATAAGAAACGCCTTTCTTATATTAAATAATTAAACCCCATTAATTATATATTCTCGCAGATCGTGAGTGACGTCTGGCAACATATCACGACCCCCAAATAGATATGAATGTTTCGATGCATTCTTTATGAACCAATGTTCATAATTACCGTACACTCAAAATTCCCTTCATCTAAGATTTCGATCTCGACCAGTGTCACGGTTTAGTCAAACACTATTTGTCTTGTTCATATGACCTCATCTCAATTCTTATTCTTGATAAATATGACTTCCACTAGAAACAATTTTCAAAGTAAGTCATATTTACCTGCGCAGGTTTTATCATCCATCAAGAACAATTCGAGTAGCATAAAATCTTTTCTCCGTTCATCTGGAGTGATAAATCCTCTCTTGGTTAAACCCCTATCTCCGTGTACAACTAACTTGAGCCAACACATCCCGCGACCCTAGCTTATGAAAGATCTAGGGATAAGGAGTATCAAACTCTAATCACCTATATACAAGATAGTGTCACCGCAAGTCAACAGACATATGTACAATTATGAACTAGATGACATTAAATTGACTTTGATGAAATACCATGTATAAGTCATCTAGCGTCAATTGTTCGACTCACTCAAACCCTTTGAGTGTCCATATGTTTATTCTGAGCCTCATCAAGTAGTATGAGACTCACTGCTTCCTATAATTAGTAACTCTTTACTAATCAGGAGAATAATCAGAGGTGACGATCTTTTCGTGATAATGCGATGCCCTTATTCGTAGGACCCTATCGATCATGAACGTTTATTTAGATCACTTGTATAATAGAATCTATCACTCATATTCTTAACACCTTAAGAATATATTTTCTATCACAATGTGATAAGGACAATATGCAATAAATAAACGCTTAGTTGATAAGACACTTAGTTGAAATAAAACATATTAATCATTGCCATTGGGATTTGTTTATACAAGTATACTGAAAAGATAGCCCTAGGGCACATACTACTAACAACAAATCCAAACAGTTCACATTTTTAGCGATTTAAGCCAAACATTTACAAACGTTACGAAATAAAAAACGTTATGAAATAAATCCAAACGTTTGACATTTTTAGCGATATAAGCCAAACGTTACGAAACCAAAAACGTTACGAAAAAATCCAAACGTTTCCCCCTTTTTGCGATAAAAGCCAAATTTTTAAAACGTTACAAAACAAATCCAAACGTTTAAAACGTCACGAGACAAATCCAAACGTTTTACCTTTTTAGCAATTGAAGCAAAACATTTACAAACGTTCCAAAACAAATCCAAACGTTTTACCTTTTTAGCGATTTAAGCCAAACGTTTACAAACTGTACAAAACAAATCCAAACTTTTTAAACGTTACGAAACAAATCAAAACGTTTCACCTTTTTAGCGAATTAAACGAAACGTTTACAAACGTTACGAAACAAATCAAGACGTTTCCCATTTTGAGTGATTTAAGCCAAATGTTTACAAACGTTACAAAATAAATCCAAACGTTTCACCTTTTTAACGATTGTAGCCAAACGTTAACAAACGTTACGAAACAAAACCAAACGTTTCACCATTTTAGCGATTAAAGCCAAACATTTATCAACGTTACAAGATCAATTAAAACCTTTAAAACGTTCATAACAAATCCAAACGTTTTCCCTTTTTAGAGATTGAAGCAAAACGTTTACAAACGTTACAAAATAAATCTAAACGCTTCACCATTTTAGCAATTTAAGCCAAACGTTAACAAACGTTACGAAATAAATGCAAACATTTCCCCTTTTAGCGATTAAAGACAAACGTTTACAAATGTTACGAAACAAAACATAACGTTTCACCTTTTTAGAAATTTAAGCCAAACGTTTACAAACCTTGCGAAACAAATCCAAACGTTTCACCATTTTAGCGATTTCAGCCAAACGATTACAAACATTACGAAACAAATCCAAACGTTTCACCTTTTTAGCGATTTAAGCCAAATATTTAAAACGTTACGAAACCAATCCAAACGTTTACAAACGTTACGAAACAAAACCAAACATTTCACCTTTTTAGCGATTTAAGCAAAACATTTTAAATGTTACGAAATAAATCCAGACGTTTCACCTTTTTAGCGATTTAAGCCAATCGTTTATAAACGTTATAAACAAATCCAAACGTTTTACCTTTTTAGCAATTTAAGACAAACATTTAAAACGTTACGAAACCAATCCAAATTTTTGTAACGTTATGAAACAAATCCAAACTTATAAAACGTTATGAAACAAATCCAAACGTTTCACCTTTTTAGCGATTGAAACTAAACGTTTATAAACATTACAAAAGAAATCCAAGAGTTTCACCTTTTTTGCTATTTAAGCCAAACGTTTACAAACGTTACGAAACAAATCCAAACGTTTAAAACGTTACGAAACAAATCCAAACGTTTCACTTTTTTAGCGATTTAAGCCAAACGTTTACATTTGTTACAAAACAAATCCAAATGTTTCCTATTTTTATCAATTTTAGCCAAACGTTTGCAAATATTACGAAACAAATCCAAGCGTTTCACCTTTCGAACGATTGAAGCCAAATGTTTACAAAGGTTACGAAACAAAACCAAATGTTTCCCCTTTTTAGCGATTTAAGCCAAACATTTACAAACGTTACAAGACCAATCCAAACGTTTAAAACGTTCATAACAAATCCAAAACGTTTCCCCTTTTTAGCGATTGAAGCCAAACGTTTACAACTTTACAAAACAAATCCAAACGTTTCACTTGTTTCGCGATTTAATCCAAACATTTTACAAACGTTACGAAATAAATTAGAACATTTTCTGTTTTTAGCAATTTAAGACAACTGTTTACAAACGTTACGAAACAAATCCAAACATTTCACCTTTTTAGCGATTGAAGTCAAACATTTACAAAGTTTACGAAACAAAACCAAACGTTTCACCTTTTTAGCGAATTAAGCCAAACGTTTACAAACGTTACGAAACAAATCCAAATGTTTCACCTTTTTAGCTATTTAAGCCAAACGTTTAAAATGTTACTAAACCAATCCAAACGTTTACAAACGTTACGAAACAAAAACAAACGTTTCACCTTTTTAGCGATTTAAGCCTAACGTTTAAAACGATACAAAACAAATCCAAACGTTTCACGTTTTTAGCGATTTAAACCAAATGTTTACACACGTTATGAAACAAATCCAAACATTTTACCTTTTCAGCAATTTAAGCCAAATATTTAAAACGTTACGAAGCCAATCCAAACGTTTATAACGTTACGAAACAAATCCAAACGTTTAAAACGTTGGGAAACAAATCCAAATGTTTCACCTTTTTATATATTTAAGCCAAATGTTTAAAATGTTACGAAACCAATCCCAATGTTTAAAACGTTACGAAACAAATCCAAACGTTTCACCTTTTTAGCGAATTAAGCAAAACGTTTACAAACATTACAAAACAAATCCAAACGTTTCCTATTTTTATAAATTTTACCCAAACGTTTGCAAATGTTACGAAACAAATCCAAACGTTTCACCTTTTGAACGATTGAAGCCAAACGTTTACAAAGGTTACGAAACAAAACCAAATGTTTCCCCTTTTTAGCGATTTAAGCCAAACGTTTACAAACGTTACAAGATGAATCCAAACGTTTAAAACTTTTATAACAAATCCAAAACGTTTCCCCTTTTTAGCGATTGAAGCCAAACGTTTACAACTTTACAAAACAAATCCAAACGTTTCACTTGTTTCGCGATTTAATCCAAACATTTTACAAACGTTACGAAACAAATTAGAACATTTCCTGTTTTTAGCAATTTAAGCCAACTGTTTACAAACGTTACGAAACAAATCCAAACATTTCACCTTTTTAGCGATTGAAGTCAAACATTTACAAAGTTTTCGAAACAAAACCAAACGTTTCACCTTTTTAGCGAATTAAGCCAAACGTTTACAAACGTTACGAAACAAATCCAAACGTTTCACCTTTTTAGCTATTTAAGCCAAACGTTTAAAATGTTACTAAACCAATCCAAACTTTTACAAATGTTACGAAACAAAAACAAACGTTTCACTTTTTTAGCGATTTAAGCCTAACGTTTAAAACGTTACAAAACAAATCCAAACGTTTCACGTTTTTAGCGATTTAAACCAAATGTTTACACACGTTATGAAACAAATCCAAACATTTTACCTTTTCACCAATTTAAGCCAAATATTTAAAACTTTACGAAGCCAATCCAAACGTTTATAACTTTATGAAACAAATCCAAACGTTTAAAACGTTGGGAAACAAATCCAAATGTTTCACCTTTTTATATATATTTAAGCCAAATGTTTAAAATGTTACGAAACCAATCCAAATGTTTAAAACGTTACGAAACAAATCCAAACGTTTCACCTTTTTAGCGAATTAAGCAAAACGTTTACAAACATTACAAAACAAATCCAAACGTTTCACCTTTTTAGCGATTTAAGCCAAACATTTACAGACGATATGAAACAAATTCAAACGTTTAAAACGTTACTAAACAAATGCAAACGTTTCACCTTTTTAGCGATTTAAGCCAAACATTTATAAATGTTATAAAATAAATCCAAACGTTTACCATTTTTAGCTATTTAAGCCAAATATTTACAAACGTTACGAAACAAATCCCGACGTTTCCCCTTTTTAACGATTGAAGCCAAACGTTTACGAACGCTACGAAACAGAACCAAATGTTTCACCTTTTTAGCGATTTAAGCCAAACGTTTACAAACGTCACAAAACCAATCGAAACGTTTAAAATGTTCATAACAAATCCAAACGTTTCCTTTTTTTAGCGATTGAAGCCAAACGTTACAAAACAAATCCAAACGTTTCACCTTTTTAGCGATTTAAGCCGTACATTATTAAACGTTACGAAACAAATCCAAATGTTTCCCCTTTTTAGCAATTTAAGCCAAACGTTTACAAACGTTACGAAATAAATCCAAATATTTCACCTTTTTAGCGATTGAAGCCAAACGTTTACAAAGGTTACGAAAGAAAACCAAATGTTTCACTTTTTTAGCGATTTAAGCCAAACATTTACAAACGTTACGAAACAAATCCAAACGTTTCACCTTTTTAGCGATTTAAGCTAAACGATTATAAACTGTGCAAAACAAATCCAAACTTTTTAAACATTACGAAACAAATCAAAACGTTTCACCTTTTTAGCGAATTAAGTGAAACGTTTACAAACGTTACGAAACAAATCAAAACGTTTCCCATTTTTAGCGATTTAAGCCAAACGTTTAGAAACGTTACAAAATAAATCCAAACGTTTCCCCTTTTTAACGATTGTAGCCAAACGTTTACAAACGTTACGAAACAAAACCAAACATTTCACCATTTTAGCGATTAAAGCCAAAAGTTTATAAACGTTACAAGATCAATTGAAACGTTTACAAATGTTACAAAAAACATCCAAACGTTTCACAATTTTAGCGATTGAAGGCAAACGTTTACGAATGTTACGAAACAAAACATAACGTTTCACCTTTTTAGAAATTTAAGCCAAACGTTTACAAACCATACGAAACAAATCCAAATGTTTCACCTTTTTAGCGATTGAAGCCAAATATTTAAAACGTTACGAAACCAATCCATACGTTTACAAACGTTACAAAACAAAACGAAACATTTCACCTTTTTAGCGATTCAAGCAAAACATTTAAAATGTTACGAAATAAATCCAAACGTTTCACCTTTTTAGTGATTTAAGCCAATCGTTTATAAACGTTATAAACAAATCCAAACGTTACCTTTTTAGCGATTTAAGACAAACATATAAAACGTTACGAAACCAATCCAAATGTTTGTAACGTTAAGAAACAAATCCAAACGTATAAACGTTAGGAAACAAATCCAAACGTTTCACCTTTTTAGCGATTGAAGCTAAACGTTTATAAACATTACAAAAGAAATCTAAGAGTTTCACCTTTTTTGCTATTTAAGCCAAACGTTTACAAACGTTACGAAACAAATCCAAACGTTTAAAACGTTACGAAACAAATCCAAATGTTTCACTTTTTTAGCGATTTAAGCCAAACGTTTACAAACGTTACGAAACAAATCGAAACTTTTCCTATTTTTATCAATTTTAGCCAAACATTTACAAACATTACGAAACAAATCCAAACGTTTCACCTTTTGAACGATTGAAGTCAAATGTTTACAAAGGTTACCAAACAAAACCAAACGTTTCCCATTTTTAGCGATTTAAGCCAAACGTTTACAAACGTTACAAGACCAATCCAAAACGTTGCACTTGTTTAGCGATTTAAACCAAACGTTTTACAAACGTTACGAAACAAATCAGAACGTTTCCCGTTTTTAGCGATTGAAGTCAAACTTTTACAAACGTTACGAAACAAAACCAAACGTTTCACATTTTTAGCGAATTAAGCCAAACGTTTACAAACGTTACGAAACAAATCCAAACGTTTCACCTTTTTAGCTATTTAAGCCAAACGGTTAAAATGTTACTTAACCAATCCAAACATTTACAAACGTTACGAAACAAAAACAAACGTTTCACCTTTTTAGCGATTTAAGCCTAACGTTTAAAACGTTATAAAACAAATCGAAACGTTTCGCCTTTTTAGCGATTTAAGCCAAATGTTAACACACGTTATGGAACAAATCCAAACGTTTTACTTTTTCTGCAATTTAAGCCAAATATTTAAAACGTTACGAAGCCAATCGAAACGTTTATAACGTTACGAAACAAATCCAAACTTTTAAAACATTGGGAAACAAATCCAAATGTTTCACCTTTTTAAATATTTAAGCCAAATGTTTAAAATGTTACGAAACCAATCCAAATGTTTAAAACGTTACGAAAAAAATCCAAACGTTTCACCTTTTTAGCGATTCATGCAAAACGTTTACAAACGTTACAAAACAAATCCAAACGTTTCACCTTTCTAGCGATTTAAGCCAAACATTTACAGACGATATGAAACAAATACAAACGTTTAAAACGTTACGAAACAAATGCAAACGTTTCACCTTTTAACGATTTAAGCCAAACGTTTATAAACGTTACAAAACAAATCCAAACGTTTCCCATTTTTAGCTATTTAAGCCAAATGTTTACAAACGTTACGAAACAAATCCCAACATTTCCCCTTTTTAACGATTGAAGCCAAACGTTTACGAACGCTACGAAACAGAAACAAACGTTTCACCTTTTTAGCAATTTGAGCCAAACGTTTACAAACATCACAAAACCAATCGAAACGTTTAAAACATTCATAACAAATCCAAACGTTTCCTTTTTTAGCGATTGAAGCCAAACGTTTACAAACGTTACAAAACAAATCCAAACGTTTCACCTTTTTAGCGATTTAAGCCGTACATTATTAAACGTTACGAAACAATCCAAATGTTTCCCCTTTTTAGCAATTTAAGCCAAACGTTTACAAAAGTTACGAAATAAATCCAAATATTTCACCTTTTCAGCGATTGAAGCCAAACGTTTACAAAGGTTACGAAAGAAAACCAAATGTTTCACTTTTTTAGCGATTTAAGCCAAACATTTACAAACGTTACGAAACAAATCCAAACGTTTCACCTTTTTAGCGAATTAAGCTAAACGATTATAAACTGTGCAAAACAAATCCAAACTTTTTAAACATTACGAAACAAATCAAAACGTTTCACTTTTTTAGCGAATTAAGTGAAACGTTTACAAACGTTACGAAACAAATCAAAACGTTTCCCATTTTTAGCGATTTAAGCCAAACGTTTAGAAACGTGACAAAATAAATCCAAACGTTTCCCCTTTTTAACGATTGTAGCCAAACGTTTACAAACGTTACGAAACAAAACCAAACATTTCACCATGTTAGCGATTAAAGCCAAAAGTTTATAAACGTTACAAGATCAATTGAAACGTTTACAAATGTTACAAAAAACATCCAAACGTTTCACAATTTTAGCGATTGAAGGCAAACGTTTACGAATGTTACGAAACAAAACATAACGTTTCACCTTTTTAGAAATTTAAGCCAAACGTTTACAAACCATACGAAACAAATCCAAATGTTTCACCTTTTTAGCGATTGAAGCCAAATATTTAAAACGTTACGAAACCAATCCATACGTTTACAAACGTTACGAAACAAAACGAAACATTTCACCTTTTTAGCGATTCAAGCAAAACATTTAAAATGTTACGAAATAAATCCAAACGTTTCACCTTTTTAGTGATTTAAGCCAATCGTTTATAAACGTTATAAACAAATCCAAACGTTACCTTTTAAGCGATTTAAGACAAACATATAAAACGTTACGAAACCAATCCAAATGTTTGTAACGTTAAGAAACAAATCCAAACGTATAAAACGTTAGGAAACAAATCCAAACGTTTCACCTTTTTAGCGATTGAAGCTAAACGTTTATAAACATTACAAAAGAAATCTAAGAGTTTCACCTTTTTTGCTATTTAAGCCAAACGTTTACAAACGTTACGAAACAAATCCAAACGTTTAAAACGTTACGAAACAAATCCAAATGTTTCACTTTTTTAGCGATTTAAGCCAAACGTTTACAAACTTTACGAAACAAATCGAAACTTTTCCTATTTTTATCAATTTTAGCCAAACATTTACAAACATTACGAAACAAATCCAAACGTTTCACCTTTTGAACGATTGAAGTCAAATGTTTACAAAGGTTACCAAACAAAACCAAACGTTTCCCATTTTTAGCGATTTAAGCCAAACGTTTACAAACGTTACAAGACCAATCCAAAACGTTGCACTTGTTTAGCGATTTAAACCAAACGTTTTACAAACGTTACGAAACAAATCAGAACGTTTCCCGTTTTTAGCGATTGAAGTCAAACTTTTACAAACGTTACGAAACAAAACCAAACGTTTCACCTTTTTAGCGAATTAAGCCAAATGTTTACAAACGTTACGAAACAAATCCAAACGTTTCACCTTTTTAGCTATTTAAGCCAAACGGTTAAAATGTTACTAAACCAATCCAAACATTTACAAACGTTACGAAACAAAAACAAACGTTTCACCTTTTTAGCGATTTAAGCCTAACGTTTAAAACGTTATAAAACAAATCGAAACGTTTCGCCTTTTTAGCGATTTAAGCCAAATGTTTACACACGTTATGGAACAAATCCAAACGTTTTACTTTTTCTGCAATTTAAGCCAAATATTTAAAACGTTACGAAGCCAATCGAAACGTTTATAACGTTACGAAACAAATCCAAACTTTTAAAACGTCGGGAAACAAATCCAAATGTTTCACCTTTTTAAATATTTAAGCCAAATGTTTAAAATGTTACGAAACCAATCAAAATGTTTAAAACGTTACGAAACAAATCCAAACGTTTCACCTTTTTAGCGATTTATGCAAAACGTTTACAAACGTTACAAAACAAATCCAAACGTTTCACCTTTCTAGCGATTTAAGCCAAACATTTACAGACGATATGAAACAAATACAAACGTTTAAAACGTTACGAAACAAATGCAAACGTTTCACCTTTTTAACGATTTAAGCCAAACGTTTATAAACGTTACAAAACAAATCCAAACGTTTTCCATTTTTAGCTATTTAAGCCAAATGTTTACAAACGTTACGAAACAAATCCCAACATTTTCCCTTTTTAACGATTGAAGCCAAACGTTTACGAACGCTACGAAACAGAAACAAACGTTTCACCTTTTTAGCAATTTGAGCCAAACGTTTACAAACATCACAAAACCAATCGAAACGTTTAAAACATTCATAACAAATCCAAACGTTTCCTTTTTTAGCGATTGAAGCCAAACGTTTACAAACGTTACAAAACAAATCCAAACGTTTCACCTTTTTAGCGATTTAAGCCGAACATTATTAAACGTTACGAAACAAATCCAAATGTTTCCCCTTTTTAGCAATTTAAGCCAAAAAATTACAAACGTTACGAAATAAATCCAAATGTTTCACCTTTTCAGCGATTGAAGCCAAACGTTTACAAAGGTTACGAAAGAAAACAAAATGTTTCACCTTTTTAGCGATTTAAGCCAAACATTTACAAAAGCTACAAAACAAATCCAAACGTTTCACCTTTTTAGCGATTTAAGCCAAACGATTACAAACTGTAGAAATCAAATCCAAACTTTTCAAACGTTACGAAACAAATCAAAACGTTTCACCTTTTTAGCGAATTAAGCGAAACGTTTACAAACGTTATGAAATAAATCAAAACGTTTCCCATTTTTAGCGATATAAGCCAAACGTTTACAAACGTTACAAAATAAATCCAAATGTTTCACCTTTTAACGATTGTAGCCTAACGTTTACAAACGTTACGAAACAAAACCAAACGTTTCACCATTTTAGCGATTAAAGACAAACGTTTATAAACGTTACAAGATCAATTGAAACGTTTAAAACGTTCATAACAAATCCAAACGTTTTCCCTTTTTAGCGATTGAAGCCAAACGTTTACAAACGTTACAAAACAAATCTAAACGTTTCCCCATTTTAGCAATTTAAGCCAAACGTTTACAAACGTTACGAAACAAATCCAAACATTTCCCATTTTTTGTAATTTAGGCCAAACGTTTACAAACATTACGAAAAAAATCCAAACGTTTCAAAATTTTAGCGATTGAAGGCAAACGTTTACAAATGTTACGAAACAAAACATAACGTTTCACTTTTTTAGAAATTTAAGCCAAACGTTTACAAACCAGACGAAACAAATCCAAACGTTTCACCTTTTTAGCGATTTTAACCAAACGTTTACAAACATTACGAAATAAATCCAAACGTTTAACCTTTTTAGCAATTTAAGCCAAATATTTAAAACGTTATGAAACCAATCCAAACGTTTACAAACGTTATGAAACAAAACCAAACATTTCACCTTTTTAGCGATTAAAGCAAAACATTTAAAATGTTTAGAAATAAATCCAGACGTTGCACCTTTTTAGCGATTTAAGCCAATCGTTTATAAACGTTATAAACAAATCCAAACGTTTTACCTTTTTAGCGATTTAAGACAAACATTTAAAATGTTACGAAACCAATCCAAATGTTTGTAACGTTAAGAAATAAATCCAAATGTATAAAACGTTAGGAAACAAATCCAAACGTTTCACCTTTTAAGCGATTGAAGCTAAACGTTTATAAACATTACAAAAGAAATCCAAGAGTTTCACCTTTTTTGCTATTTAAGCCAAACGTTTACAAAAGTTACGAAACAAATCAAAACGTTATGAAACAAATCCAAACGTTTCACTTTTTTAGCGATATAAAACAAACGTTTACAAACGTTACGAAACAAATCAAAACGTTTCCTATTTTTATCAATTTTAGCCAAACGTTTACAAACGTTACGAAACAAATCCAAATGTTTCACCTTTTCAACGATTGAAGCCAAATGTTTACAAAGGTTACGAAACAAAACCAAATGTTTCCCCTTTTTAGCGATTTAAGCCAAAAGTTTACAAACATTATAAGACCAATCCAAACGTTTAGAACGATCATAACAAATCCAAAACGTTTCCTTTTTTTAGCGATTGAAGCCAAACGTTTACAACGTTACAAAACAAATCCAAACGTTTCACTTGTTTAGCGATTTAAACCAAACGTCTTAAAAACGTTACGAAACAAATCAGAATGTTTCCCGTTTTTAGCAATTTAAGACAACTGTTTACAAACGTTACGAAACAAATTCAAACATTTCACCTTTTTAGCGATTGAAGCCAAACTTTTATAAACGTTATGAAACAAAACCAAACGTTTCACTTTTTTAGCGAATTAAGCCAAACATTTACAAACGTTACGAAACAAATCCAAACGTTTCACCTTTTTAGCTATTTAAGCCAAACGTTTAAAGTGTTACTAAATCAATCCAAACATTTACAAACGTTACGAAACAAAAACAAATGTTTCACCTTTTTAGCGATTTAAGCCTAACGTTTAAAAGGTTACAAAACAAATCGAAACGTTTCGCCTTTTTAGCGATTTAAGCCAAATGTTTACACACGTTATGGAACAAATCCAAACGTTTTACTTTTTCTGCAATTTAAGCCAAATATTTAAAACGTTACGAAGCCAATCGAAATGTTTATAACGTTACGAAACAAATCCAAACTTTTAAAACGTTGGGAAACAAATCCAAATGTTTCACCTTTTTAAATATTTAAGCCAAATGTTTAAAATGTTACGAAACCAATCCAAATGTTTAAAACGTTACGAAACAAATCCAAACGTTTCACCTTTTTAGCGATTTATGCAAAACGTTTACAAACGTTACAAAACAAATCCAAACGTTTCACCTTTCTAGCGATTTAAGCCAAACATTTACAGACGATATGAAACAAATACAAACGTTTAAAACGTTACGAAACAAATGCAAACGTTTCACCTTTTTAACGATTTAAGCCAAACGTTTATAAACGTTACAAAACAAATCCAAACGTTTCCCATTTTTAGCTATTTAAGCCAAATGTTTACAAACGTTACGAAACAAATCCCAACATTTCCCCTTTTTAACGATTGAAGCCAAACGTTTACGAACGCTACGAAACAGAAACAAACGTTTCCCCTTTTTAGCAATTTGAGCCAAACGTTTACAAACATCACAAAACCAATCGAAACGTTTAAAACATTCATAACAAATCCAAACGTTTCCTTTTTTAGCGATTGAAGCCAAACGTTTACAAACGTTACAAAACAAATCCAAACGTTTCACCTTTTTAGCGATTTAAGCCGAACATTATTAAACGTTACGAAACAAATCCAAATGTTTCCCCTTTTTAGCAATTTAAGCCAAAAATTTACAAACGTTACGAAATAAATCCAAATGTTTCACCTTTTCAGCGATTGAAGCCAAACGTTTACAAAGGTTACGAAAGAAAACAAAATGTTTCACCTTTTTAGCGATTTAAGCCAAACATTTACAAACGTTACAAAACAAATCCAAACGTTTCACCTTTTTAGCGATTTAAGCCAAACGATTACAAACTGTACAAATCAAATCCAAACTTTTCAAACGTTACGAAACAAATCAAAATGTTTCACCTTTTTAGCGAATTAAGCGAAACGTTTACAAACGTTATGAAATAAATCAAAACGTTTCCCATTTTTAGCGATTTAAGCCAAACGTTTACAAACGTTACAAAATAAATCCAAATGTTTCACCTTTTTAACGATTGTAGCCAAACGTTTACAAACGTTACGAAACAAAACCAAACGTTTCACCATTTTAGCGATTAAAGACAAACGTTTATAAACGTTACAAGATCAATTGAAACGTTTAAAACGTTCATAACAAATCCAAACGTTTTCCCTTTTTAGCGATTGAAGCCAAACGTTTACAAACGTTACAAAACAAATCCAAACATTTCCCATTTTTTGTAATTTAGGCCAAACGTTTACAAACATTACGAAAAAAATCCAAACGTTTCAAAATTTTAGCGATTGAAGGCAAACATTTACAAATGTTACGAAACAAAACATAACGTTTCACTTTTTTTAGAAATTTAAGCCAAACGTTTACAAACCATACGAAACAAATCCAAATGTTTCACCTTTTTAGCGATTTTAACCAAACGTTTACAAACATTACGAAACAAATCCAAACGTTTCACCTTTTTAGCGATTGAAGCCAAATATTTAAAACGTTACGAAACCAATCCAAACGTTTACAAACGTTATGAAACAAAACCAAACATTTCACCTTTTTAGCGATTCAAGCAAAACATTTAAAATGTTTAGAAATAAATCCAGACGTTGCACCTTTTTAGCGATTTAAGCTAATCGTTTATAAACGTTATAAACAAATCCAAACGTTTTACCTTTTTAGCGATTTAAGACAAACATTTAAAATGTTACGAAACCAATCCAAATGTTTGTAACGTTAAGAAATAAATCCAAATGTATAAAACGTTAGGAAACAAATCCAAACGTTTCACCTTTTAAGCGATTGAAGCTAAACGTTTATAAACATTACAAAAGAAATCCAAGAGTTTCACCTTTTTTGCTATTTAAGCCAAACGTTTACAAATGTTACGAAACAAATCAAAACGTTATGAAACAAATCCAAACGTTTCACTTTTTTAGCGATATAAGCCAAACGTTTACAAACGTTACGAAACAAATCAAAACGTTTCCTATTTTTATCAATTTTAGCCAAACGTTTACAAACGTTACGAAACAAATCCAAACGTTTCACCTTTTGAACGATTGAAGCCAAATGTTTACAAAGGTTACGAAACAAAACCAAATGTTTCCCCTTTTTAGCGATTTAAGCCAAACGTTTACAAACATTATAAGACCAATCCAAACGTTTAAAACGTTCATAACAAATCCAAAACGTTTCCCCTTTTTAGCGATTGAAGCCAAACGTTTACAACGTTACAAAACAAATCCAAACGTTTCACTTGTTTAGCGATTTAAACCAAACGTCTTACAAACGTTACGAAACAAATCAGAATGTTTCCCGTTTTTAGCAATTTAAGCCAACTGTTTACAAACGTTACGAAACAAATCCAAACATTTCACCTTTTTAGCGATTGAAGCCAAACTTTTACAAACATTACGAAACAAAACCAAACGTTTCACCTTTTTAGCGAATTAAGCCAAACGTTTACAAACGTTACGAAACAAATCCAAACGTTTCACCTTTTTAGCTATTTAAGCCAAACGTTTAAAATGTTACTAAATCAATCCAAACATTTACAAACGTTACGAAACAAAAACAAATGTTTCACCTTTTTAGCGATTTAAGCCTAACGTTTAAAACGTTACAAAACAAATCCAAACGTTTCACCTTTTTAGCGATTTAAGCCAAATGTTTACGCACGTTATGAAACAAATCCAAACGTTTTACCTTTTCAGCAATTTAAGAAAAATATTTAAAACGTTACGAAGCCAATCGAAACGTTTATAACGTTACGAAACAAATCCAAACGTTTAAAACGTTGGGAAACAAATCCAAATGTTTCACCTTTTTAAATATTTAAGCCAAATGTTTAAAATGTTACGAAACCAATCTAAATGTTTAAAATGTTACGAAACAAATCCAAAAGTTTCACCTTTTTAGCGATTTAAGCAAAACGTTTACAAACGTTACAAAACAAATCCAAACGTTTCACCTTTCTACCGATTTAAGCCAAACATTTACAGACGATATGAAACAAATCCAAACGTTTAAAACGTTACGAAACAAATGTAAACGTTTCACCTTTTTAGCGATTTAAGCCAAACGTTAATAAATGTTACAAAACAAATCCAAACGTTTCCCATTTTTAGCTATTTAAGCCAAATGTTTAAAAACGTTACGAAACAAATCCCAATGTTTCCCCTTTTTAACGATTGAAGCCGAACGTTTACGAACGCTACGAAACAGAACCAAACGTTTCACCTTTTTAGCGATTTAAGCCAAACGTTTACAAATTTCACAAAACCAATCGAAACGTTTAAAACGTTCATAACAAATCCAAACGTTTCCTTTTTTTTAGCGATTGAAGCCAAACGTTTACAAACGTTACAAAACAAATCCAAACGTTTCACCTTTTTAGCGATTTAAGCAGAACATTATAAAACGTTATGAAACAAATCCAAATGTTTCTCCTTTTTAGCAATTTAAGCCAAACGTTTACAAGCGTTACGAAATAAATCCAAATGTTTCACCTTTTCAGCGATTGAAGCCAAACGTTTACAAAGGTTACGAAAGAAAACCAAATGTTTCACCTTTTTAGCGATTTAAGCCAAACATTTACAAACGTTAGGAAACAAATCCAAACGTTTCACCTTTTTAGCTATTTAAGCCAAACGGTTAAAACGTTACGAAATTAATCCAGAAGTTAACAAACGTTATGAAACAAAACCAAACGTTTAACCTTTTTAGCGATTAAAACCAAACGTATAAAACGTTACGAAACAAATCCAAACATTTCACCTTTTTAGCGATTTAAGCCAAAACTTTACAAATGTTACGAACGAAATCCAAATGTTTTACCTTTTTAGCGATTTAAGCCAAACATTTAAAACGTTACGAAACCAATCCAAACATTTATAACGTTAAGAAACAAATCCAAACGGTTAAAACGTTAGAAAACAAATCCAAACGTTTCACCTTTTTAGCGATTTAAGCCAAACATTTATAAACGTTAGGAAAGAAATCCAAACGTTTCACATTTTTAGCGATTTAAGCCAAAAGTTTACAAATGTTACGAAAGAAATCCAAACCATTTACCTTTTTAGCGATTTATGCCAAACATTTAAAACGTTACGAAACCAATCCAAATGATTATAATGTTAAGAAACAAATCCAAACGGTTAAAATGGTAGAAAACAAATCCAAATGTTTCACCTTTTTAATGATTTAAGCCAAACAGTTACAAACGTTACGAAACAAATCCAAACGTTTCACCTTTTTAGCGATTTAAGTCAACACGTTTATAAACGTTATGAAACAAATCCAAACGTTTTACCTATTTAGCAATTTAAGACAAACATTTAAAACGTTACGAAACCAATCCAAATGTTTATAACGTTATAAAAGAAATCTAAACGTTTAAAACGTTAGGAAATAAATCCAAATGTTTCACCTTTTTAGCGATGGAAGCTAAACGTTTACAAACGTTACAAAAGAAATCCAAGAGTTTCACCTTTTTAGCTATTTAAGCCAAACGTTTACAAACGTTACGAATCAAATCCAAACGTTTAAAACGTTACAAAACAAATCCAAACTTTTCACCTTTTTAGAGATTTAAGCCAAACGTTTACAGACGTTACGAAACAAATCCAAACGTTTCCCATTTTTAGCGATTTTAGCCAAACGTTTACAAACGTTACGAAACAAATCCAAACGTTTCATCTTTTTCACGATTGAAACCAAATGTTTACAAAGGTCACGAAACAAAACCAAACGTTTCACGCTTTTAGCGATTTAAGCCAAACGTTACAAGACCAATCCAAACGTTTAAAACGTTCATAACAAATCCAAAACGTTTCCCCTTTTTAGCGATTGAAGCCAAATGTTTACAAACGTTACAAAACAAAACCAAACGTTTCACCTTTTTAGCGATTTAAGCCAAACGTTTTACAAACATTACGAAACAAATCCAAACGTTACCAATTTTTAGCAATTTAAGCCAACCGTTTACAAACGTTACGAAACAAATCCAAACGTTTCACCTTTTCAGCGATTGAAGCCAAACTTTTACAAACGTTACGAAAAAAAACCAAACGTTTCACCTTTTTAGCTATTTAAGCCAAACTTTTAAAACGTTGCTAAACCAATCCAAACATTTACAAACATTATGAAACCAAACCAAACGTTTCACCTTTTTAGCGATTTAAGCCAAACGTTTAAAACCTTACAAAACAAATCAAAACGATTCACCTTTTTAGCTATTTAAGCCAAATGTTTACACACTTTATGAAACAAATCGAAACGTTTTACTTTTTCAGCGATTTAAGACAAATATTTAAAAGTTACGAAGCCAATCCAAACATTTATAATGTTACAAAACAAATCCAAACGTTGGAAACAAATCCAAATGTTTCACCTTTTTATCTATTAAAGCCAAATGTTTAAAACTTTATGAAACCAATCCAAATGTTTAAAACGTTACGAAACAAATCCAAACGTTTCACCTTTTATGCGATTTAAGCAAAACGTCAACAAACGTTACAAAACAAATCCAAACGTTTCACCTTTTTAGCGATTTAAGCCAAACGTTTACAAACAATACGAAACAAATCCAAACGTTCAAAACGTTACGAAACAAGTGCAAACATTTCACCTTTTAGCGATTTAAGCCAAACGTTTACAAACGTTACAAAAAAAATCTAAATTTTTTCCATTTTTAGCTATTTAAGCCAAACGTTTACAAACATTACGAAACAAATCCAAACGTTTCCGCTTTTTAACGATTGAAGCCAAATGTTTACGAACATTACGAAACAAAACCAAACGTTTCACCTTTTTAGCGATTTAAGCCAAACGTTTACAAACGTTACAAAACCAATCGATAAGTTTAAAACGTTCATAACAAATCCAGACGTTTCCCCTTTTTAGCGATGGAAGCCAAATGTTAACAAACGTTACAAAACAAATCCAATTGTTTCACCTTTTCAGCGATTGAAGCCAAACGTTTACAAAGGTTACGAAGGAAAATCAAACGTGTCACCTTTTTAGCGATTTAAGCCAAACATTTACAAACGTTACGAAACAAATCCAAACGTTTCACCTTTTTAGCAATTTAAGCCAAACGATTAAAACGTTACGAAACCAATCCAAACGTTAACAAACATTATGAAACAAAACCAAACGTTTCACCTTTTTAGTGATTTAAGCCAAATGTATAAAACGTTACGAAACAAATCCAAACATTTCACCTTTTTAGCGATTTGTGCCAAACATTTAAAACGTTACGAAACCAATTCAAACCTTTATAACGTTAAGAAACAAATCCAAAAGGTTAAAACGTTAGAAAACAAATCCAAACGTTTCACCTTTTTAGCGATTTAAGCCAAACATTTACAAACGTTACGAAACAAATCCAAACGTTTCACATTTTTAGCAATTTAAGCCAAACGTTTACAAGCGTTACAAAAAAAATCCAAACGTTTCCCCTTTTTAGCAATTTAAGCCAAACGTTACGAAACAAAACCAAACATTTCGCCTTTTTAGCAATTTAAGCCAAATGTTTACAAACGTTACAAAACAAAACCAAACGTTTCACCTTTTTAGCGATTTAAGCCAAACGTTTACAAACGTATCGAAACCAATGGCTAAAGAGGTGAGACGTTTGTATTTTTTTTCGTAACGTTTCTAAACGTTTGGCTTAAATGTCTAAAAATGTGAAATGTTTGGATTCGTTTCGTAACGATTTAAACGTTTGTCTTAAATTGCTAGAAAGGTGAAACGTTAGAATTTGTTTCGTAACTCTATAAACGTTTGGATTAAATCATTAAAAAGGTGAAATGTTTGGATTTGTTTCTAACATTTGTATTGGTTTCGTAACGTATTAAATGTTTGGCTTAAATCACTAAAAAGATGAAACGTATGGATTTCTTTTGTAACGTTTTAAACGTTTGGATTGGTTTCGTAATGTTTTAAACATTTGGATTTGTTTTGTAACGTTTGTAAATATTTGGCTTAAATTGCTAAAAAGGTGAAACATTTGGATTTGTTTTTATCGATTGTAAGCATTTAGCATAAATCGCTAAAAAGGTGTAACATATGTTTGTAAACGTTTGGATTGGTTTCGTAACGTTTTAAACATTTGTCTTCAATCGCTAAAAAGGTAATATGTTTGGATTTATTTTGTAACATTTGCACACGTTTGGCTTAAATCGCTAAAAAGGTAAAACGTGTGGTTTTGTTTTGTAACGTTTGAAACGTTTGGATTTGTTTCGTAATGTTTTAAACGTTTGGTTTAAATCGCTAAAAAGGTGAAACGTTTGGTTTTGTTTTGTAACGTTTGTAAACGTTTGGCTTAAATTGGTAAAAAGGTGAAAAGTTTGGATTTGTTTCGTAACATTTTAAACGTTTGGATTGGTTTCGCAACGTTTTAACTGTTTGGCTTAAATCGCTTAAAATGTGAAACGTTTAGATTTGTTTCGTAACGTTTGTTAACGTTTGGATTGGTTTTGTAACATTTTAAACGTATGGCTTATATCGCTAAAAAGGTGAAACGTTTGGATTTGTTTCGTAATGTTTTAAACATTTGGATTGGTTTCCTAACGTTTTAAATGTTTGGATTTGTTTCATAATGTTTTAAATGTTTGGTTTTTCTTTATATCGTTTGTAAACATTTGGCTTAAATCGTTAAAAAGGTGAAACGTTTGGTTTTGTTTCGTAAAGTTTGTAAACGTTTGGATTTGTTTCATAATGTTTGTAAACGTTTGGCTAAAATTGCTAAAAAGGTGAAATGTTTTGTTTTGTTTCATAACGTAACCTTTGTAAACGTTTTGCTAAAATTGCTAATAATGTGAAACGTTTGGATTTGTTTCGTAATGTTTTAAACTTTTGGATTGGTGTCGTAATGTTTTAAACGTTTGACTTAAATCGTTAAAAATGTGAAACATTAGGCTTAAATCGCTAAAAATGTGAAACGTTTGGATTTGTTTCGTAATGTTTGTAAACGTTTGGTTTAAATCGCTAAAAAGGTGAAACGTTTGAATTTGTTTCGTAATGCTTTAAACGTTTGGATTGGTTTCGTAACTTTTTAAACGTTTGGCTTAAATAGCTAGAAAAGTGAAACTTTAGGATTTGTTTTGTAACGTTTTAAACGTTTGAATTTTTTTCGTAACGTTTTAAACGTTTGGATTGGTTTCGTAACGTTTTAAACATTTGGCTTAAATCGCTAAAAAGGTGAAACGTCTTGTTTTGACGTTTGTAAACCTTTGGCTGAAATCGCTAAAAAGATGAAACGTTTGGTTTTGTTACGTAACGTTTGTAAACTTTGGCTTCATTCGCTAAAAAGGTGAAAGGTTTGGATTTGTTTCGTAACGTTTGTAAACGTTTGGCTTAAATCATTAAAAAGGTGAAACGTTTGGATTTGTTTCGTAACGTTTGTAAACAGCTAAAAAGGTGAAACGTCGAACGTTTAAAATATTACGAAAAAAATCCTAATGTTTTACCTTTTTAGCGATTTAAGCCAAACGTTTAGAAATGTTGCAAAACCAATCCAAACATTTACAACGTTACGAAACCAATCCAAACGTTTCACCTTTGTAGCAATTTAAGCCAAACGTTTTAGCAATTTAAGCCAAAAGTTTACAAACGTTAAGAAACAATACCAAACGTTTCACCTTTTTAGCGATTTAATCCAAACGTTTGGATTGGTTTCGTAACATTTTAAATGTTTGGCTTAAATCGTTAAACAGGTGAAACGCTTGGATTTGTTTTGTAACGTTTTAAACGTTTGGATTTGTTTTGTAACGTTTGTAAACTTTTGGCTTAAATTGCTAAAAAGATGAAACGTTTGGTTTAGTTTCTTAATCTTTGTAAATGTTTGGGCTAAATCGCTAAAAAGGTGAAACGTTTGGATTTTTTTGGTAACGTTTGTAAACGTTTGTCTTATATCGCTAAAAAGGTGAAACGTTTGGATTTGTTTCGTAATGTTTGTGAATATTTGGCTTAAATCGCTAAAAAAGGTGAAACGTTTGGGTTTCTTTCGTAACGTTTGTAAATGTTTGGCATAAATCGCTAAAAAGGTGTAACAACCCGTATTTTTCCGACTAGTTCCATTAAGCCTAAAATGTACTTTGGGGCTCGTTTGAGTGGTTCGACCACTTAGAATCATGGTTCGAAGGTCCTAACCCTTTTAATATATGTATTAATATGTATTGGGAGTAGTCTCGGAGATTGGAGCAGTTTCAATTTCATTTTCAAATTTCAATTTTTTCATCGGAGGCAAAAGGATAACGCGGGCGCGACATGCCTGGATCGCGGGCGCGATTCATGTATCACGGGCGCGATGAAGGTGTCGCGGGTGCGACGCGTATACTGTACAGATTGCAGTTTTCAATTTAAACTCGTTTTTTCGACCTAAAACAGTGTTACACTTTTCTTAAAAACCCTAAACGGCTGTGTACTCTCTGATTTTGGTCTCCCATCATTCCTTATCATATTTTGGATCCTTGGTAAGTATTTTCGTCAATTGTTTATGGCTTATATCCTTTAATCTTACTCTATCAAATTTTCCATTCATTGTTCTTCATCTTATGATATCTTAGGCTAATTTGGATTGTCTTTTTCTGGGTTTTTCTCTTTTTGATTTATCTTAATCTATTTCACAAGGTATGTGGCTCTAAACCCTTGTTATGGTTTGCAAAAATTTCTAAGAGATGTGTTAAATCTGTACTTTGGGTGATTGACTTATTATTTCTGTATTTTTATGTTTTGAAAGCTGTAAATAATCTTGCTATGTTATATTTAGCTTGTGTTTGGTATTTGTACCTTGGGTGGTTTGGTGTAATCGTTATAATCGAAGGATTGATCAAATTGTTAGTGTTTGTGGATTGAGTATTCTCTTTTAAGCTTTTATTAAAATATGGAAATTTATGAGTAAACGAATCATAGGTTGTAGTTGTCAATCAATACTTTGGGTGGGTTGAAGAAATTGTGTTTATGACATAGTACTATTAATTGGTTAACATTGTTGAATCAAAATTTGTTTTGAACTATAAATTAAAAGCTGGAAATCTCCTTTGGGAGGTAAATAGGTTGATAACTAGCAACTAATACATTAGGTGGTTTGATATAATTGACTAAGGCTAAATCATGTGTTAAGTGAGGTCTTAATTCGATTAAGTCGCTGTTTTAAGGTCTCTTATTCATGGCTAGAAATTTTTAATTTAAGTATGTCTTTTATAAATTAAAATTGAATACTTTAGGTGCCTTTTTGGTTATTGGTTCGTTTGGTTTAAGTGGTGTGGTTTTGCCTTAGTTTTATGGCATACTTAAGAGGGCTTAATTAGATTACCAAGGGTTGGAAATTGTTTAAGAATGTAAAAGATGTTAGCTTTATATTATCTGATGGATAAACGTTGGTTTAAGGCATGTAAGGTGTTATATTGTTGTGTAATGTTTCGACTAAGTTATTTAGTTTCAAATTGATACTTGAAAGATGTTGGAATCCTATTGATTCTATTTAAGGTGAAATATTAAGTGTACTTTGTGTGTTACTTGCCAAGTGTTGGCAAGCCTATTTGTCTTCATTGCTTTCTATGTCTTTAGCATTCTTTAAGTGAAGGTATGAGTTCTTATTTCAAACTTGTTTCATTTAAAGGATTGATTTAAGACTTTGGTTTTCACTTTGGATTGTGGTTGGGTCGGGTTAGACGTGTGTGGCCCGACATGTTGTGTTGAGCTAAACTGCAGTTAAGATTAACACACTACTTTGGTAAATCTATTGATTTTAAATAAAGTATTTATGATGTGAAAGGACTTTGGTTTTGTTTTAAAGATAAGAACTCACCTAAGCTTAATTTGCCTAACTTGTTATTTGGTTGTATGGAATACTTTGATTACCTTGGTTGTACTTTGGTTGTGTTTTGAGATGCTAGTCCTATGTGGTGTCTAGTATTCTTAGAATTAGGAGTTGTTCGGATTTTAACGTATATAATGTTTTAAACCCGTCGACTGCTCGTGCTTTAGAGTCTACGAAGGGTTAACTGTTTGCCAAGATTCACGTGGATAAGGAAGCAGTGAGTTTATAGTGTTATTTACCACTTTATTAAGTACCACACATTATTTAAGTATATCAAATGTTTATAAACTATTTTATGGATTATGGATCAGGATTGAAACGAGCTACTCGATAGGCTTGTATCGAGACTGCGTGCACCGGTAAGTACTTTGGGATTGGTTGACCAATGTCTGGCCTACTTTAGGATTCGATTAGAATTTCATACCATCTAATTTGGATAATACTTTGGGTTATGTATTTTGGGATTTCATTTCAATATTGTTTTCCATAATCGGATATATATTAGTATAAAATGATTTGTTTTAAGGGTTTTAAACTTAATAAATGTAAATAGCATTATGAACTCATCTCAGTATATCTGACCCCGTTGTTTTTCCCATATTTCCAGGCTTGTGATTTTGAGAGCGTTGGTCGACTCCGATTCTTTGATTCCTTAGAGGTCTTTTTATGTTAATAAAACTAGTCTATTGTTTTAAACTCTTAGACCGCAGTAAAACTAGTTGTCTTTATATTATTATACTTTGGTTTGTCGTAGTGGTACGACTTTTATATTATTACCTTGGCTTATTACTTTAGATTATTATATTTGAGGCATGATTCATAGTTTTGAATTATTATCAAGTTATGATATTAGAACTGTTGTATAAACTGCTAGACTTAGGTTGGAGTATTTGTTGCCCCCGAGCAGTGGTTTTCTTGTAGGTTTATTTGTGTTTAAGGTTATCCGCGTGGTTTGCTACGGGTTTTGGTACAACCATACCCATACCCTAGCGCCGGTCGCGATCCTTGAAATTGGGTCGTGACAAAGTTGGTATCAGAGCTTTATTTTCGAACTTAGGCCAAAAAAATTGCATGTTAAGTGTTTACTGCTTTAAGGCATGTTAAGTGTTGTTGTGTCATAGGATCTACTGCTTAATTAGGATTCAAGTTTTGTCTTTTGAAACGTCATCGTTTCTTTTCAAACCTTCTACCTTATCCATTAGGAGTGTTTTGCGTCGGTCTTATTTGTTTCTGATGTTTTACCTTGGTATGTTTAACACGCTTATACTTAAAAATGTAATGTTAGTTTTCTGCTGAATTGAGATATACTTTGGGCGAATTGTTATCTTTATGCTTTATTTAAGTTATACTTTGGGTTTTGCCTTGTGGCTATGTTAAGGATTGTTGTTTAATTCTTAGGAATGAATACTCATGGGCGTGCTGCAGCTCAGGCTGATGCTGAGGCTGATGACGCTATGTCGATTAAGGTTTATCAGCATTAACCGGTGGTTTAGGCTGGTAAAGGACGCGCAGGCGGAGCTCAAGCTGGTAGAGGTCAGGCTAGCAGAGGACGAGCTGGCAGAGGTCAGGCTGTTGGAGGCAGAGGTAGGGGACGTGGTGGTGCAGGCGTTCAGGCACCAGGTGTACCACAGGCTCCTATGGATCCGTTCGACTTTACTACTTTTCTGGCTGGATCGCTGCACTCCAGAATAATCAGGTGCAACTGCAGGCGGGTCAGGTCGCTATGCAGGACCAGTATGCTATGCTGGGACAGCTTGTGCAGCAACAGGTACCACAGGCTAGTGGTGCTGCAGGTGGTTGTATCGGAACTACCGACAAGGATTTGGTGTTGGCTTATGCGAGGCTGAAGCCGGCTGAGTTTGCGGGCGACAGTGATGCCCTAGATTTTCTGGAGGATGTTGAGCAGAATGCTCAGAGGTTGTAGGCTACTGAGAGGCAGACTGTTATATTAGTGGAGATGTCCTTGAAGGGTCCTGCAAATGATTGGTTTTGTAGGGCTATCTGTGCTGATATGGCTACTATTACTTGGGCGGAGTTTGTGACTCGATTCAGAGATTTCTACTTGCCTTTTTCAGTGATGGAGGGTTACCGTAACAAGATGCTGGTTTTGATTAGAGGAGACAGGTCGGTAAATGAGTATACGACTGAGGTGAGTCACTTTGCCCCGAAGCTGCAGATTTTATAGCAGAGGGTGAACGGCAAGTACGTGAAATATTTAGGCGCTGAGTTTGTGAGTCTTATGACTGAGACGCACAAAGATTTTACTTTTGTAGTGGACAGTGCTCGTCGAATGGAGATTACATTACTGAAATTTGGGAAGATGCTAAAGTCCAAGAAGGCAGGTGGTGTTGTTCAAAGTAGTGGGCAGCAGAGTGGTAGCAGCAGCTATCAGTCCAAGTCTTCCTAGTACAAGACTAAGAAGGGGTGATCGAAAGGGATATCAGTCGTATTCCCATAGTTCTGGTCACAGTGGTGGTAACCGTAGTTCCGGGCGTGGTATAAGTGGAGCATCCAGTGTTCTGTTTTGTCAGAATTGCAGGCGCAGGCACTTTGGAGTTTGTACGGTAGCACCGGGTAGTTGCTATGCTTGTGGCCAAATGGACCATTTTGCTAGGGAGTGTCCGGCATCTGGGCAGCAGGTGTCGTCGGCTAGTGTTGCTCAACCGTATTTTAAGCAATAGAGGACTACTTTTGCTCCTTCAGCAGGTTATTCTCAACCTGCCGCTTTATTTGGTGGCCAGCGGGGCCGTGGTTCAGGAGGACGTGGTTTTTGTGGCCGTGGTAACGGTGGTAGAGGTTTGGGTTATTACGGTTCTGCTCAGGCACCGCAGCCGGGACAGGGTCAGGCTTGAGTGTCTGCTTTGACTCTTCGGGATGCTCGTGCATCTAATGTCGTGGTGCAAGGTGTTAGTAGTATGTGCCCTAGGGCCATTTTGTATTTATACTTGTATAAAAAATCCCATTGGAAATGATATATATGTTTTATTGGAATTAAGTGCCTCATCAACTTTAATTATTGCATATTGCCCTTATAAACATTGTGATAGAATCTATTCTTAAGGTGTTGAGAATATGAGTGACAGATTCTATTATACAAGTGATCTAAATAACCGTTCACGATCAATGGGGTCCTACGAATAAGGGCATCGCATTATCCCGGAATGATCGTCACCTCTGTTTATTCTCCTGATTAGTAAAGAGTTACTAATTATAGGAAGCAGTGAGTCTCATACTACTTGATGGGGATCAGAATAAACATATGGACACTCAAAGGGTTTGAGTGAGTCGAACAAGTGACGCTAGATGACTTATACATGGTATTTCATCAAAGTCAATTTAATGTCATCTATTTCATAATTGTACATATGTCCTTTGACTTGCGGTGACACTATCTTGTGTATAGGTGATTAGAGTTTGATACTCCTTATCCCTAGATCTTTCGTGAGCTAGGATCGCGGGATGTGTTGGCTCTGGTTAGTTGTATATGGAGATAGGGGTTTAACCAATAGAGGATTTATCACTCCGGATGAACGGAGAAAAGATTCTATGCTATCTCAAATTGTTCTTGATGGATGATAAAACCTGCGCAGGTGTATATGACTTACTTAGAAAGTTGTTTCTAGTGGAAGTCATATTTATCAAGAATAAGAACTGAGATGAGGTCATATGATCAAGACAAACAGTGTTTTACTTAAAACGTGACACTAGTCGAGATCGGAATCTTAGATGAAGGGAATTTTGAGTGTACGGTAATTATGAACATTGGTTCATAAAGAATGCATCGAAACATTCATATCTATTTGGGGGTCGTAATATGTTGCTAGACATCACTCACGATCTACGAGAAATAATAATTAATGGGATTTAATTATTTAATATAAGAAAGGTATTTCTTATGACTCTCGTTGCCATATATATGTTAACCGAGTTAGTCACACACAATAGGGTGTGCCACCGATTCAGTTTACGAGAGATCGATTTCATATAGATATTAGCATATCTCGGAAATCATCTAAGATGAAAAAACAAATACAATTAGGAACTAATTTGTAAGAGTTATAAATTAGTAGGCACCTAATATATTTCATCCAAGTTAATATGATGATGTCATGTGATGATGTCACGATAATGTCATGTGATGATGTCACGATGATGCCATGTGATGATGTCACGATGATGTCACGTGATGATGTCATGTGATGATGTCATGTATGTCTCTGTGTGTGACACCTAGCATCTGACGTGTCAGAAGGTGGCAACACCTATGCTGTATGTGTGACACCTAGCATCTGATGTGTCAGATGGTGGAAACACCTATGCTTGGTGTGTGACATATAGCATGTGAGGTGTTGAATGGTGGCAACACCTTTTCTTGGTGTGTGACACCTAGCATATGAGCTGTTGCATTCTTAAGCAAAGCTCTACCCTATAAATATAGGTTGCCTTTGCTCATTCTACACACACCACACTTAAGAGAGCATATTTGAAGGAGTTCAAGTAGTCGAGGCGAGAGTTTGAGCTTAGGGGTACTCGCCAAAAGAAACTCTTGCAGATTACTTCAAGGCGAGGATTTGTTGAGTAAAAACCCAACTCGTAATACTCGGTAAATACGAGATCGTACCCACAAGGAGTGAATTAGGAGCAATTGATGAGAATGAATTTTAGTTATGATTCAATTCGTTTAGCGAAGCACAAATAGTTGAAGTTTCAAGTATCCGATTACTACTTTAGAAATAAACTAAACGTGAAATTGCAATTAAGAAGTAAGGAGAATTAAATAACAAGAATCTAATTCAATAAAAGGGGAAAGTCAAGGAGTTAGTAATCCAACCTAGGTTATGCAATCATGATTGGTCAAAGTGTAAGCTACTAAGGACCGAGCGAGGCCTAAAACGTCATTCCCGCTCTCTCGAGCCTCAAGGAATGCCAAAACCGCTATCTAATCAATCAATCACACCAAGCTCACTCTCGTGTTACAAGGCAAACTAAACCATTATCAAACGATTAATCAATACGCTCCAAGGTCACCTAGGTTCAAGCCCACTCTCGTGGTGCTCTCAATTCTAGGTTTTCTAACCTAAAAGTCGATCTAATCAACCACCTCTCGGTGTATCAATCAAACTATAATCATTGATTAAGGTAGCTAATCCTAATCAAGCAATGAGTAATAGGGAAGAAACATAAGCATACAACACTAAGAACCAACCAATCAATCAAACCCCTAAGTTATCATACTAACCCCCTAACAAGGGAGTTTTAGCTACTCATATTTAGATTAACACAAAAAATTAGGGAATAAGAAAAGTAGAGCATTAAAGTAAGAAGAATTACCTTGATTAAATAAGTAGAACAAACAACCATAAAGATAATGAAGATTCACAATAAGTAGCTTGTAATAACAATGAAGATCTTGTTCTCATAAATCAAATAAAACTTGCATTAAGCTCCAACAATGGAGGAAATATAAAAATCTGGAAATTCTATTGAAGAAGAAAAGGACTAAACTTAGGGATTTCTAAAATTGGGAGAGGATTTAAAAGTACAATCATAGAATAAAGTCTAGGAAAATCCTCTATACCTAAAATAGAGATAAGACTCCTTATATAGTACTTACAAAAGAAGGAAAAAGACAAATATTCATTTACACATGTGTTGGGCCCAAAATAGCAAATTAATAAAGCCTTGTTGCATCTTGAAATAAGATTTCCCCATTCCAGCAAGCCCAAGCTCGAATAGAGCTCCTTGGGCTAAATGAGGAGCCCGATTCGAGCTGTCATTTTCTGCTCCGGACCTCGATCTTCAAACCTTCGTAACTCGGTGTAGAAATGTCCGATTGAGTCGATTCTTGAACCATTGGAAAGCTTAGGACGTCTACTTTAACTTTCATGAAGATCACGAGTTCATTTGAGGCTTTTAGCTAGTCCAAATTGGACAATTACTGTCCAGGGGTCAGCTTTTCAGATTTGAAAATGAGCTTCCGCATCGCTTTTGTCGTCTTTTCCAACTTTTGCACCAATATGCTTCCGCAATGCTCCTATGTACCTGAAATACTAAAACGCGTAATAAGGTATACGAAATACCATAAAACCGTGATAAAACGTTAATAAAGCATGCGGAAACGACACTATAGATAGGAGTAAAAGACTCCTATCAAACCTCCTCACACTAAATCTTTGCTTGTCCCCAAGCAAGAAATGAACTTAGGCAAAAACCGACTACTTGTCAACAAAAGTACTCCCAATCGATAAAGGTGCAAATATAATTCTCTAATGTCAACAACTCATGATTCATACAAACAAATGAAGAATGCAATAGATAAGACATATGAAAATGGCACTCAAGATAAAACAAAGGTTTAACAAATCTTTTCGAACGGCAATCACGGGAGTACTATCACTTAAGGGACATGCGAGCATTTGGTCAATCTTAGAATATGAACACAATGGCAATCACTCATAATCATTAGACACAAGTCTAAGTATCTCACAAGATTTCGCTCTCACACACAAGTGTTTAAGGCAAAGAAATGAAGCACACAATACACGGAATTCCCATAGGTTTGCTCTTAGTCTTAGACTCCACTACTTAGCTCGGTGATCAATAATTATCATATGGACTTTTACGGGTTGTAACTTGGCCAAAGGTCGGGGTAGGTTGAAGTTGATATTTAAGCTAAACTTGACTTGAAACTAGATAATACATTAATATCAAAAACTTGGGCTAGCTTGGAATTTTAGCACGATTGAACTCTTTTTACATTTGAATGCCTTTATTTTTTTTTTTTGTTGTAACTTTCTTCCTTTTATATATTTTTTTTTCTTTATTCTTTCTTTGTTTTGATTTTCTTTCTTGTCTTTCTTTCTAGGCATAAAACTCTCTTATAAGTTCAAGTTCAAACTTTTTCTTTTTCCTCAAGCTACTACCTCAACCTCCTCACACTAGGTCTCAAGTCAAGTTCGGGTGTTTAGAGTGGAAATGGAAGACGGGATTGGTGTGTGAATACGGTCATATCAACAAAGGTCTAGGCCCAACTTAGCTATCTAGAGGTATAAGGTAAGCATTTAAAGTGGTCTCTAGAATTGGTTACACCTATTGCCATATTCATCTAATCATTAATCTCTCAACAATGTAATCTCGAATGGACACTAAGCAAATTCTAGGAATTCCGGCACAAAATGACACTCACAATAATAAATTAGGCTCAAAATGCTCTCAAAATTTAGCAAAAAAAAGTGTCATGCTCAAATGCATAAATCCTATGAATTCATGCCAAAATATGCTCATACTCCAAGTGACACAAAAATTTCAATTCAAAACACATGTCATGAATCCGAGTCAAGTACCTCGATCATACCCAAAAATCATACCATTTTAAGATTCGTTTTTGGATGCTAACTACACATGTCTAATTCCATTGCATTTCATTAAGCAAGCATCAACCATAAATTGTTTAAACTAGAAAAAAGCATTTAGACATTCATAAACCGGGAGATACTAATTGTTGACAAATTTCCAAAAATTGCATAAAGTCTCATTTCCAAAAACATGATTTCGAGACAAGAGATTAGTGCTAAGCAACACTACAACCTACATCCTAAAAACATAACAAAGCTTTAGCGGAGGCGACTCGACAACTAGACTACTAACACAAACTAAAACAACAAAGCAAAATAAAACACACTAAAGCATAAAACAAGATAAATTTCAACTAACGACATACAATTGACTAACCCTCCTCACACTATTTCGAACTTAGTCCCTAAGCAAGAAATATAAAGCAAAATTGTATGAGTTGAGTTAGAGAAATGCAAATCTTGTTTTAGTCGAATTCTGGTGGTTCGGGCGATGGAGTTGGAGATGGATAAGCCGGCGCCCCCCGGGCATTGAAATAGTCACGTAATTTCTCCTCGTGGCGCCTTTGTCGATCATGAAGCCTCGTCATGCGATATTCCATACGTGCCCACATCTTGCGTTGATCCTCCATGAATTGGAGTTGGGCGGCTTCAAAGTCATTCCTTGTATCCACATTAGGAGCGGGAGGCTCCCATTGCACGCCCTCCGGTATTGCTCCTCCTTCGGCGCTTGTTCCGGCCGCATGTTTGTCTTTCCGTCGCACCTGCTCTTTAGCTCGCCTCGGCTCTACTTCTTGTCTTGGTGATGCGCACAACCTAGGCGAAATTGGTTCGTCGAGATGTCCTTCCACCCAATTATCGTGTAAGTATTTCCCCACTATTCTTTCTTTCCTCACATATCCTCCTATACCCAAATGATCCATATCAATCATTCGTGGTGATTGAATCCGATACTTGCTTTCATCAAAATCCGGGTCTTGTCTTGCCAAGAACAACACTAGCCATCCGAATCCTTGCTTCTTTGGAACTTTCGGAGTCTCCCGGAGCAATGCCA
Organism: Mercurialis annua; assembly: GCF_937616625.2. Taxonomy (NCBI): domain Eukaryota; kingdom Viridiplantae; phylum Streptophyta; class Magnoliopsida; order Malpighiales; family Euphorbiaceae; genus Mercurialis; species Mercurialis annua. Next base: position 20,131,748 of record NC_065572.1, on the reverse strand, counting down.
TCAAACGATACCCCATACTCAATTGCAATTCTTTTTCCGTTTGGTGATCTAAAGCACGCAAAATGAACAAATCCGACTTCGATACTTTGTTATGCTCATGGCGACCATGGAAAGTGTGGCCATACCACTTAAGCAAGATTATGGTGACAAAATCCCGAACCTCTTTCAACTTGGCGATGTGTGAGTTGTAACTCGGCTTCCCCGATGCTTTATTCCATATCACGTTTGCCTCCATATTGTCTAAACCCGACAACTCTTTAAATCCGAACTCATTCAATTCAAGGTCTTGGATCAAACTTTCCATGGAATATTCCTGCTCCTTACCATCTAACCGAAATGTAATAGAAGGGTTGTCGGATGACGCAAGAGTGGTGAAGAATTCAAATGTGAGTTCCTCACATTGATCATGTGGTATCTTAGTTACTTTATCAAGGTAAAGGAAGTGAAGACGTTCTTCTACCGCTTCATCAACTCTCAACTTCTTCATAGTTTCCCAACAAATGGCATAAGCATCAGTGATACCCCATTTCCTAAGCTTCTCGTAGCGTTCACCCTCACTAACCGAGCGGATTTCGAAGGGTGCCTTGTATTTCCGTGAGAGAGCCCCGAAGGTAGTTGTCTTCTTTGAAGAACGGATAGGTTGTGGTGGTAGCTCCTCTTGAAATTCTTGCTCACTAGGAGGTATGGATTTTTTCTTGGAGGCTCGGCTTGCTCTTGTATTCCGAGACATTGTAGAGGAAGGAAAAGGGTGTTTGAAAGTGTATTTAGTTTTGAGTTTGGCTTAAAAATGGTGGAGATAGAGCTTGGATAACTTTTGCTAGAAGAAAGAGAATAGAGGTCTTGGCTATGGAGTTTTTGATAAATGGGGAAAAGAATTTGGAGAAGATGAAGTGTTGGAGTTCTTTTTGTGGTAAGATTTGAAAAATAGAAGAAGAGGGGTGGAGATCTTGCCATGTCATTAATCTTTGTGACTTGTTTTTCTCTTTGAGAGGCCAAGATGCCTCCACCTCATCAATCCAAGACTTGTAAAACCCCACCAATAGAAACATTTTAAAAAAAAATTGCTCCCCCTTTTTAATGAGGTGAGCTCGAATCGAGCTCACCTCTTTCCTACCAAGCTCGATTCGAGCTTGGTCTTTGGTGACCAAGCTCGAATCGAGCTCTCCAATTTCAGGGGGAGCTCGATTCGAGCTCCCTTAAAATTAGGGGAGACAAAAAAAAAATTTCTCGTCGCCTTCATACCTACACACCCAAAATCAAACACACCGGCGTTATCTCGAAAAAAAAGACATAAAACTAACACAAAACAATATCTAAACAATCTAAAGAAGGTTAAACAACAACAACAAAAACATTAAATCGAACCTCTTGGGAATGCCTCCCAAGTGCGCTTGTTTAAAGTCGAAAGCTCGACCGTCTCACGGTGGACTCATGTAGGAGTTGTGAAAGATATCTCATCTTCCACCCGATTTGTCAAGGGTCCAAGATACGGTTTGCACCGGTGGCCATTAACCTTGAAAGTTTCACCCTTAGAATTCTCCAATTCCACCGCACCGTGATTCGCCACATTCCGGATTTTGAATGGGCCACTCCAACGAGATTTCAATTTTCCCGGAAACAACCGCAAGCGTGAATTGTAAAGAAGTACAAACGAACCAACCTCTAAGACCTTTGGGGAGATGTGAGCATCATGCCATCGCTTCGTTTTCTCCTTATAGAGCTTGGCATTCTCATATGCCATGAATCGGAATTCATCTAACTCATTCAATTGAAGCAATCTCTTTTCCCCCGCCTTCTTAAAGTCAAAGTTCAACTTCTTAATAGACCAATACGCTCTATGCTCAAGCTCTAGAGGAAGATGACACACCTTTCCATAAACAATACGGAATGGAGACATCCCAAGTGGAGTTTTGTAGGCCGTCCTATACGCCCACAATGCATCATCCAATTTCAAAGACCAATCTTTCCGGGATCCATTCACCGTCTTCTCGAGAATTCTTTTCAATTCACTGGTTCGAAACCTCAACTTGGCCACTCGTTTGGGGGTGATAAGGTGTGGCGACCCGGTGATGCACATTGTACTTCCTCATAAGAGCTTGAAATTGCCGATTGCAAAAATGCGAACCACCGTCACTAATAACCACTCTAGGAGTCCCAAACCGATTCACTAGCCGCTTAAGAAAACTCAACACCACTTTAGCATCATTAGTGGGCAAAGCCTCCGCTTCTACCCATTTCGAAACATAATCCACACATACCAAAATGTATTGGTTTTTGAATGAAACCGGAAAAGGCCCCATGAAATCTATACCCCATACATCAAATATTTCCACTTCTTGAACCGAAGTCAAAGGCATCTCGTCTCTTTTTGAGATGTTGCCTACACGTTGGCACCGATCACAATGGTCAACAAACTCTTTGGCATCACGAAATAAAGTTGGCCAAAAGAACCCGCTCTCAAGCACTCTAGCGGCGGTTCTAGCCGAACCATAATGTCCGGTCTCATGACATGAACTCAAAATGGGCATCATTTTCCCCAAGGACACACATCGTCTCAACATTCCATCACCACATATTTTAAACAAGAAAGGTTCATCCCACAAGTACCTTTTAACATCGGATAAGAACTTCTTTCTTTTGTGGGATGTCAAGTCCGGAGGCATGACTCCCGATGAGAGGTAATTTGCAAAATCGGCATACCATGGTGTCTCCACTTCCCGAATCATCATCAGCATTTCGTCCGGAAACCGCTCATTAATCTCCACACCAATAGGAATTGGTTCCGGATTCTCGAATCTCGAAAGGTGATCCGCCACCACATTCTCCGTACCTTTCTTGTCTCGGATTTCTACATCGAACTCTTGCATGAGAAGAATCCACCGAATGAGCCTTGGCTTTGCATCTTGCTTAGTGAATAGATACCGTAAAGCGGCATGATCGGTGTATATGATGCATTTCGACCCAAGCAAATATTGTCTAAACTTGTCGAGAGCAAAGACAACCGCCAACATCTCCTTTTCGGTAGTGGTATAGTTGAGTTGCGCTCCCGCCATAGTTCTACTAGCGTAGTAGATCACATGCACCCGCTTGTCCTTTCTTTGCCCCAACACGCAACCCAATGCTTGGTCACTAGCATCACACATTAGCTCAAAAGGCAAACTCCAATCCGGAGATGAGATAATGGGAGCGGTCACAAGTGCCAACTTTAGCTTCTCAAAAGCATCTTGACAATCCCTTGTGAAGTCAAACGACGCATCTTTTACTAGCAAACTTGTCAAAGGTCGAGCAATCGACGAAAAATCCTTAATGAATCGCCGGTAAAAACCCGCGTGGCCCAAAAATGCCCGAACTCCTTTGACCGTAGTCGGAGCGACTAATTTTTCAATAACCGCCGTTTTTTCCATATCCACTTCAATTCCCGCCTCCGATATCCTATGCCCGAGTACAATGCCTTCATCCACCATGAAGTGGCACTTTTCCCAATTTAGCACTAAATTTGTCTCCACACATCGTGCTAAAACCCGCCTTAGATTCGCTAAACAACCATCGAACGAATCGCCAAACACGGAGAAGTCATCCATGAACACCTCCATAATATCTTCAATCATATCGTTGAAGATTGAGGTCATACATCTTTGAAATGTGGCGGGTGCGTTGCATAGTCCGAAGGGCATTCGCCGGTATGCAAAGGTACCGTAGGGGCATGTGAAGGTCGTCTTCTCTTGATCTTCCGGGAGGATTAATATTTGATTGTACCCGGAATACCCATCGAGGAAACAATAAAACTTGTGTCCCGCTACCCTTTCTAACATTTGATTGATAAATGGTAGCGGAAAATGATCTTTTCGGGTTACCTCATTGAGCTTCCGATAATCGATGCATACTCGCCAACCGGTTACCGTCCTTGTGGAGATTTGCTCTCCTTTTTAACTCTCCACCATTGTCATACCGCCCTTTTTAGGAACACATTGAATGGGACTAACCCACTCACTATCCGAAATCGGATAGATTATTCCGGCGTCGAGGAGCTTGACGATCTCTTTGTGCACTACCTCCTTCATATTCGAATTTAATCTTCGTTGCCTTTGAGCCGACTTCTTTGACTCGTCTTCGAGATTGATCTTATGCATCACAATTTGAGGACTTATTCCTCGAATGTCGGAGATTTACCAACCCATTGCTAACATGTGCTCTTTCACTACTTGCACAACCTTCCTTTCTTGATCCTTAGAGAGCTTGTTTGAGATGATTATCGGCAAGGTCTCATTCTCCCCAATAAAAGTATACCGGAAGTGCGGCGGAAGCGGCTTCATTTCAACCTTCGGGGGCAACTCCGAAGATGGTGGAGTCACACCATTGGTCTTGTTTAAACTTTCCGGCTTTGGTTCATCCTCTTTAGTATATTCATCATCCCCCGACTCGGAATGAAACGAAACTTGAGATATTTGTTGAGGATAAATTTCTACCCTCTTTGCTTCGTTCAACAATTGCACATTCTCCCGGAGTTGCTCTTCCACAATCTCATCAATCACATCAATTCTCATGCAATCCTCCTCCTCGATGGCATTCCGCATCACTCTCTTCATATCAAACTCCACACTTTCCTCATCAATTCTCAAGGTGAGCTTGCCGGCATGAACATCAATGAGAGCACGCCCGGTGTTCATAAAAGGGCGACCAAGAATCATAGGACATTCTTTATCTACCGCATAGTCTAAGATCACAAAATCCACCGAAAAGATGAATTTATCCACTTTAACGAGTACGTCTTCCACTATCCCATACGGCTTTTTGAGAGAGTGATCGGCAAGTTGCAATACCATCGAGGTGTGCTTTACCGGTTGATCACCAAACAAAGACCTAAAAAGAAACAATGGCATCAAATTAATACTCGCTCCAAGATCACACAAGCAATTTATAGCATTCATATTTCCTATAGTGCAAGGTATAGAAAAACTCCCTGGATCTTTAAGCTTTATCGGTAAGTTGCTTTGGATTATGGAACTACAATGCTCCGTGAGCGGTATTGTCCCACCTTGCTCCCAACTACGCTTGTTCATAATTATGTCTTTCAAGAATTTTGCATATTGGGGCATCTCCCGAAGTGCATCCGCCAAGCTTAGATTGATTTGCAATTTCTTGAAAATCTCAAGGAACTTGTGAAATTTTTCGTTCCCTTGAGCTTTCCTTAACCGTCTTGGGAATGGAATCGGTGGTACAAACGGTGGCGGCGGTGGTGGCCTCACATAGGGCTCTTCAACCTCGATAACCACTTCCTCACATTCCGTTGTTAGTTCTTGGCTTGAGCTTGCTACATCAACAATCACTTGAGGCTCATCCTCCTCAACAACATGCTTCTTCCCATTGGCTTTCTCAAGGTTTCTCCCGCTTCGGAGCTCTACCGCCTTAACTTGCTCTCTAGGGTTGTTTTCCGTAGTGGATGGCAACCCTCCTTGAGGTCTTCCTTGAAGTGAAATCGCCATTTGAGAAATTTGAGTTTCCAAATGATGGATAGTAGAAGCTTGATTCTTCTCCCTTTGCTCCATTTTCTCTAACTTCTCTAGTACCTTGGAAAGAACATTTCCCTCATCCGTATTCTTTTGTGGTTGGAATCCCGGAGGGTGTTGAGGTCTACCACCATAGTTGTTTCCTTGCCCTTGATGGTTATGATAAGGGCCTTGATAAGGACCTTGTTGTTGGGGCCTATTTCCTCCTTGGAAACTAGGACCCGCTTGTTGATTTGCTTGCACATTGCCTTGGCCCTCTTGATTCCTCCATCCGAAGTTAGGATGGTTTCTCCACCCCGGATTATAGGTATTCGAGTAAGGATCATTCCCTTGGCGTTGACCTCCCACATAATTCACTTGTTCGCTCCAAGCTTGACCCGTGGCATAGCACTCATTACTTCCATGATTGAAATCTCCACAATGCTCACAACCTACTTGGACATACGCAACCGGAGCATTCCGTGGAGCCACTTGCTTCTTCAAGGCATCAACTTGACTTTGCAAAGAGGCATTCATAGCTTTCATTGCTTCAAACTCCTTGGATTGATCAAGCGTCATTAATGCCTTTTGAGCCGGTGGTCTTCTCCTTTCCGAGGACCAAGTGCTACTCACCATAGCTAATTTTTCAATCAACTCATTAGCCTCATCAAGCGTCTTTTGCATCAAAGAACCTCCCGCGGCCGAATCAATGGTAGATCTTGTGATCTCACCCAAACCATTATAGAATATTTGAAGCACATGCTCCCTAACAAGTCGATGATGAGGTACGTGCCTTTGGATATCCTTGAACCTCTCCCAAGTTTCATAGAGAGATTCCCCCTCATATTGGTAATAATCAATGATGTCCTTTGTCAACTTTGCGGTTCTCCCCATCGGAAAGCACTTGTGAAGGAAAGCTTGAGCAAGATCCCGCCAATTGTGGATTGTTTAGGTAGTGATCGAAGCCACAAGCTAGCCTTATCTCTTAGTGAGAACGGAAACATCCGAAGCTTGATTTGATCGGAGGTGACATTATGGAGCTTGAATGTGTCCAACACTCCCAAGAACTTGGCTATGTGTTCATTCGGATCCTCACTTGGTAACCCAAAGAATTGGCACCGATTCTCTAGGAGTTGAATCGTGCTAGGCTTGATCTTCAAAGTAGCCGCGGTGACCGGTCTTGCAAAGCACCCATAGGTAGCATTATCCACATCCAGGAGGAAGAAATCCCCCAAAGTTTGTGTTTGTGCTTGATGGACTTGAACTTGAGGGTGATTGTCCCCTTGTTGCTCTTGCCGATTTCTCTCATCGAGTGGAGGAGGCGGATGTTGCCTCACTCCATCGTCTTGAGGGTGATAATGCTCCTCCTCACAGTTATCATCCCCATGTTCCATGATAACGGGTATACTATTCTCCCTTCTCACACTTCTTTCAAATCTCCCGAGGTTGTCTTGAAACGGTTCTAGTGGAAGATTGGCACTTCGTGTATTGTGCATACACTATAGTCGATCTCCTACACAAACAACAACAAACACACCACGCGTAAATCCGGAAAGAAGAAAAAACAACAAAAGTGATAAAAACAGAAAATAGAGCTAACTCGACCGAACAATAACTAATTTCAATCAATCAATAAACACTCGTCACTCCCTGGCAACGGCGCCAAAAACTTGTTGAGTAAAAACCCAACTCGTAATACTCGGTAAATACGAGATCGTACCCACAAGGAGTGAATTAGGAGCAATTGATGAGAATGAATTTTAGTTATGATTCAATTCGTTTAGCGAAGCACAAATAGTTGAAGTTTCAAGCATCCGATTACTACTTTAGAAATAAACTAAACGTGAAATTGCAATTAAGAAGTAAGGACAATTAAATAACACGAATCTAATTCAATAAAAGGGGAAAGTCAAGGAGTTAGTAATTCAACCTAGGTTATGCAATCATGATTTGTCAAAGTGTAAGCTACTAAGGACCGAGCGAGGCCTAAAACGTCATTCCCGCTCTCTCGAGCCTCAAGGAATGCCAAAACCGCTAACTAATCAATCAATCACACCAAGCTCACTCTCGTGTTACAAGGCAAACTAAACCATTATCAAACGATTAATCAATCCGCTCCAAGGTCACCTAGGTTCAAGCCCACTCTCGTGGTGCTCTCAATTCTAGGTTTTCTAACCTAAAAGTCGATCTAATCAACCACCTCTCGGTGTATCAATCAAACTATAATCATTGATTAAGGTAGCTAATCCTAATCAAGCAATGAGTAATAGGGAAGAAACATAAGCATACAACACTAAGAACCAACCAATCAATCAAACCCCTAAGTTATCATACTAATCCCCTAACAAGGGAGTTTTAGCTACTCATATTTAGATTAACACAAACAATTAGGGAATAAAAAAAGTAGAACATTAAAGTAAGAAGAATTACCTTGATTAAATAAGTAGAACAAACAACCATAAAAATAATGTAGATTCACAATAAGTAGCTTGTAATAATAATGAAGATCTTGTTCTCATAAAGCAAATAAAACTTGCATTAAGCTCCAACAATGGAGGAAATATAAAAATCTGGAAATTCTATTGAAGAAGAAAAGGACTAAACTTAGGGATTTCTAAAATTGGGAGAGGATTTAAAAGTACAATCATAGAATAAAGTCTAGAAAAATCCTCTATACCTAAAATAGAGATAAGACTCCTTATATAGTACTTACAAAAGAAGGAAAAAGACAAACATTCATTTACACATGTGTTGGGCCCAAAATAGCAAATTAATAAAGCCTTGTTGCATCTTGAAATAAGATTTCCCCATTCCAGCAAGCCCAATCTCGAATAGAGCTTCTTGGGCTAAATGAGGAGCCCGATTCGAGCTGCCATTTTCTGCTCCGAATCTCGATCTTCAAACCTTTGTAACTCGGTGTAGAAATGTCCGATTGAGTCGATTCTTGAACCGTTGGAAAGCTTAGGACGTCCACTTTAACTTTCATGAAGATCACGAGTTCATTTGAGGCTTCTAGCTAGTCCAAATTGGTCAATTACTTCCCAGGGGTCAGCTTTTCAGATTTGGGAATGAGCTTCCGCATCGCTTTTGTCGTCTTTTCCAACTTTTGCACCAAAATGCTTCTGCAATGCTCCTAAGTACCTGAAATACTAAAACACATAATAAGGTATACGAAATACCATAAAACCGTGATAAAACGTTAATAAAGCATGCGGAAACGACACTAAAGATAGGAGTAAAAGACTCCTATCAGGATTCAATCGGACTCATAATCGTGTGGACGAGCTTTAGGTCGCCGTACTATCGGGACTACAAGAATCGTTGGAGAATCGACATAGGTATTCTTCGTACGGTTTCTAGATGCGTGCTTTAATTACTAGATGATACGACGATCCATTTGTTATTGATATGATCAATTTCTAGATCCGAATTGTTGGAATTCCAATTTTGAATTGAAATATACGATTCGGACCCTCACGTCCCGCTGCACCAACAGTGGTATCAGAGCAAAGGATAATGTGCATGGAGATGCAACACATGGAGATGTGTCGATTATCCGATTCTAGGGAACTCTCACTCATGATCGTGTGACGAAGTGAGGCTCTCCACCCTAGAGCGTATGTGATGCGTGCTTTGGTAGGTACATATGGATGTCACCCTATGAGATAGGATCGAGTCCATATTGGTCCACAACCTCACTATTGGCTGGGAACCAACAGTGGTATCGGAGCCACCGTATCAGCAAGTATTAAAGCTTTACGATAGAATGAATGTATTAATAATCATGGACTTATGAATTATTAATTGGCATGTAATTTATAATTCCGAGGGCTTCGGTCTTGTTTGCAAAAACGAGCAAACGGTATTGTGACATTAATTACATTTGATTAAATTCTGTCTAGGAGATTGGTACTTAAGTGGTTCGCTCGTGACCCTCCAATCTATCCTGGGAATTTTTCTAATGTGATTATTTAACACAATGCATGACTCGCTTGTGCATTATATTGTCATCAACAAAACATGTGGAACAAGTAATAGTTTTCTCATTCTTTTGTGGCTAAAGAATGAGACCTAGGAAGTCCATGATCATAAATGTGTGATTGCATGATTCATTTTAGCTTTAATATGTATGAGATGCATGCTAACATGTGTTGTGTGTTTAGTGAGATCGGAATAACTGAAAACCCTAAGAAATCTTCCTAAAAGTTAAAAGATTAAGTTTATATTGATTAATCATTAAATTGATTTATCAATGGCTCTCCATTGGAGCAATAAACTAACATGTTGTGAGTTATCATCTTGTCGGCTATGGATACATAGGGGTGAGATAATATCGTCAAGAGGCTGTCGTTGAGTTTATTGTTAAACATGAGATGTTACGGGTGTATCGATATAATACACGGCAATAACGACAATTAGGCGTACCTGAGTCGTGTATTATTCAAATTGATACATCTTAGTTGATGCAATGGGTTAAACTTAACTAATGCTGAAACCCAATAATGACAATGGGTATCTGAGGGTGAATACATTAGGAGCTGGAAATGATTGAACCTCATATGAGATATGATGAACAAGTGTTGTTCACTTTTAGTACATTGTGATCCCAATAACGGCAATTAGGCGTACCTGAGGGAAAGAACAATGACTATAAGAATTCAATCACCCGATTGAAATCTTTTCCAACAAAGATTTTCGTTTCCTATTTTAGAAGTGTAGGATTCAAAAAAGATAGTGGGAGGCCATTTTGATAAAGACCAAATCATCATGGTTTAAATATACAAGACAATAATACTAATTAGAGATCTTTGCTATCTATAGGTTGATAAGATAAGATTAAATCGAATCCGTTAAGTAGCATTCTCGACAATAATCGCTTAGTGGGTCCTAACTTTGTTGATTGGTTAAGAAATCTCAAAATAGTTCTTGCAAGTGAACACATAGCATATGTTCTTGAGACAAATGTTCCGGGACCATTGCCGATTGAGGCACCTCCCGAGGAACATGAGGCATTGCGCAAGTGGAAGTTAGATGACGAACAAGCCAAGTGCCATATGTTGGCATCTATGAATAACGAGTTGCAAAAGCAACACGAGAAATATCCGGGAGCTCGCGAAATATTGTTTCACTTACAAGAGTTGTATGGTGAATCAAGTCGTTTTACTAGATATGAGATATCTAAGCAATTATTTCGAGCGAAGCATTCCGAGGGAAAGGGTGTTGGAGAACATGTGAACATGATGATTTGATGTATCGAACGGCTAGAGGGTCTAGACTTCATCATGGACTTCAATCTCTAAACGGATATGATCCTTCAATCCCTTCCGGAATCGTATGGTAGTTTCATCATGAATTACTATATGAATCGGATAGAATGTACACTTGCTGAGTTATAAAATATGTTGATAACTGCTGATAAGAATAATGTTAAGGGAAAGGAAGTTTCTCTTGTGGTTGCTTCTTCTAGTAAGACTAAGAAGAAGAAAACTAAGAAGAATGTTTTGAAGGCCCAAAAGGCCATTGCAAAAAAGAAGGGCACCTCGGAGAACAAAGGAAAGTGTTTCTTTTGTGAAGGCGAGGGACATTGGAAACGAAATTGCCCCATGATTTGAAATACAAGAGCAAGAACAAGAAGAATGAAAATCCCGGTATGGGTGTGTTAATTTCTTATTATTTCAATTCCAATAACGATAGCTCGTCCAAAGCTTGGGTATTAGATACCGGAGCTAGTTCTCACATTTGTTCATCCTTACAGGATCTAGCAAATGAGAGGAAGTTGGACAAGGACGAAGTGATCTTGAAGCTTGGAAATAACGCAAGCGTTGCGGCTAAAGCTATATGATCATCTTCTATTTTGTTGTATAAACATGTTTTGTATTTGAACAATGTTTTGTACTTACCAAACGCTTATAGAAATATCATGTCTATTTCTTGTATGACAAGATTGGGATATGATTTCCTATTTACAAAGGATGTTTGTAAAATTATCTATAATAATGAAATCGTTGGTTATGGTTATGCACAAAATGGTCTTTCTTGCATAAATGAAGTTGTTCGCAATACAAATAATGTTTTAAAAATTAATACCGTCAGTGATCAAACCTCGAAACAACTTTGGCACTTACGATTAGGGCATATTGCGGAAGATCGACTTAACAAGTTGGATAAGATGGGAATCTTGAGTAATCTTGATTCCGCATCAATTTCAACTTGTTAGTCATGTGGTCCATTTAAAGAAATGGCACGAGGTGGTTATTTATACTTCATTACCTTCACCGATGATTTATCACGGTATGGGTATGTTGTTCTTATGAAGAACAAGAGTGAAGCTTTTAAAAAATTTAAAGACTTCAAAAATGAAGTAGAAAACCAAATTGGAAAAAGTATTAAAATTCTTCGATCTGATCGAGGAGGTGAATACTTGAGTACGGGATTTGGTACATTCTTAAAAGAATGCGGTATTATTTCCCAACTGACTCCTCAAGGAACACCACAGTTGAATGGTGTATCAAGAACGGAGGAATCGTACATTGTTAGACATGGTACGATCAATGATGAGCTATACTGATTTACCCATTTCATTATGGGGTCATGCACTTCTTAGTGCAAATTATATTCTAAATCGAGTACCAACTAAATCCGCTCCGAGAATACCTTATGCGATATGGTATGGTAAGGAACCAAGTCTTAAGCATATTAAGATTTGGGGATGTTCGGCATATATCAAAAAATTGATAATCGACAAGTTGGAATCAAGATCAATCATGGGAAGATTCGTTGGTTATCCTAAAGACAGTTAAGGATATTATTTCTATATTCCATCCGAACAAACAATTGTTGTTAGTCGGGATGCAGTCTTTCTTGAAAAACAATTTATTCAAGAAGGGGGTAAAGGAAGAAATATAGAATTAGATGAGGAGTCGTCTAAAGACCAACAAAATGATACAATGGAGATTGACCAAACCCATAGTGAACCACAATTAGTAAAATCTACAGAAACACCTCGAAGATCAAGTAGAGTATCTCATCAACCAGAAAGATATGGTTTTTCTTCATGATATACAAAAGTTGTTTATTCATGGAGAAAATGATCAAATTGTTGATCACTCTACTTATGAGGAAGCTATATGTGATATAGATTCTTCAAGATGGCTTGAAGCTATGAAATCCAAAATGGATTCCATGTACAGTAACCAAGTTTGGGAGCTAGTCGATCCACCCGATGGTATTATACCAATAGGGAACAAATGGATCTTCAAGCGTAAAATTGGTGCTGATGGAAAAATTGAGACTTCTAAAGCTAGGCTTGTTGCGAAAGGGTTTCGCCAAAGGCAAGGAGTCGATTATGAAGAGACTTTCTCGCCTGTAGCCATGCTTAAGTCCATCCGGATTCTTCTTGCCATAGCTGCATATTTAGATTATGAGGTTTGGCAAATGGATGTCAAGACCGCATTCCTTAATGGATATATTGAGGAGGAAATCTATATGGAACAACCTAAGGGTTTTGAATCCGAAGAAGGTTCTAAGGTGTGTAAGCTTAAACGATCCATATATGGATTGAAGCAAGCTTCGAGAAGTTGGAATCGTTGTTTTGATGAAGCCATAAAGAGTTACGAGTTTATCAAAAACGAAGATGAACCATGTGTTTATAAGAAGGTTAGTGGGAGCGCAATAACGTTCCTAGTCTTGTACGTAGATGATATTTTACTAATAGGAAATGATTTCGGTATGTTAACCTCTGTAAAGCTTTGGTTATCGAAAACTTTCTCCATGAAAGATCTTAGAGAAGCAACTTACATTCTCGGTATTAGACTCTATAGAAATAGATCTAAGAGAATAATAGGTCTCTCCCAAAGGCTCTACTTAGAAAAGAAATTGAAGAAGTTCAATATGGAAAATTCTAAGAGAGGACTGATTCCCGTTAGGCATAGAATCCACCTTTCAAAGGATATGTCTCCAAAGACATCTGAGGAAAGAGATGAAATGGCAAAGATACCATATGCTTTGGCAATTGGTAGTCTTATGTATGCTATGTTGTGTACTAGGCCGGATATTGCCTATGCGGTTTGTTTGACTAGCCGATATCAATCCAATCCAGGTTTAGAACATTGGATGACAGTTAAGAATATCTTTAAGTACTTGAGAAGAACTAAAGATATGATCTTAACATATGGAGGAGGTGATCTACAAATAGACGGTTTTACAGATTCTGATTTTCAATCAGATATAGACGATCGTAAGTCTATATCCGGATTCGTATTCACATGTAATGGAGGAGTAGTGAGTTGGAAGAGTTCCAAACAAGAAACCACTGCGGATTCCACAACAGAAGCCGAGTATATTGCGGCATCAGATGTTGCAAAGGAAGCTGTTTGGATTAAGAAGTTCGTTTTTGAACTTGGTGTGGTTCCTACCATTGAGTCGGCGGTTTCTCTTTTCTGCGACAACAATGGTGTTCTAGCCCAGGCAAAGGAACCTCGGTCTCACCAGAAATCCAAACACATAGAAAGACGCTAGTGCAAGTGGGAGATTGTTAGTAGTCTGTGCCCTAGGGCCATTTTGTATTTATACTTGTATAAAAAAATGCCATTTGCAATGATATATATGTTTTATTTATACTTGTTTAATTATTACATATTGTAGAAAATGCCATTGGAGAAAGTTTTTCATACATCCCAGCAAAGACGTAATCGAGGCGAGAGTTTGAGCTTAGGGTTGCTCGGCAAGAGAAACTCTTGCAGATTACTTCAAGGCGAGGATTCAATCGGACGCATACTCGTGTGGACGAGCTTTAGGTCGCCGTACTATCGGGACTACAACAATTGTTGGAGAATCGACATTGGTATTCTTCTTACGGTTTCTAGATGCGTGCTTTAATTACTAGATGATACGACGATCCATTTGTTATTGATATGATCAATTTCTAGATCCGAACTGTTGGAATTCCAATTTTGAATTGAAATATACGATTCGGACCCTCACGTCCCGCTGCACCAACAAAAGGTACAATCCCGATCTCTTTTGTAGATGCAATGGTTTTATTTGATGCGGGTGCAACTCACTCTTTTGTTTCTTCGAGTTTTGCTGCTAAGTTGAGTGTGACACCATTTAGGTTGTTAGAACCATTATATGTATCTACGCCTTTGTCTGACTATGTTGTGGTGGATGTGGTTTATCTGTTTTTTTTTGTGGTTATAAATGGTAGCGATCTTAGTGCTGATTTAATTGTACATGACGTGTTATCTTTTGATGTTATCTTGGGGATGGATTGGCTTTCACGCCATTTTGCTTCGATCGACTGTCGAGGGAAGTCGGTGGTGTTTGGGATTCCAGGTGATACGCCATTTTCTTTCCAAGGGGAGAAGGCGGAAACACCTAAGAATCTCATTTCGTCGATCAAGGCCAAACGTATGATGGGCAAGGGTTGCCAAGGTTGCCAAGATTACTAAGGGCTGGAAATTGTTTAAGAATGTAAAGATGTTAGCTTTATATTAGGTGATGGATAAACATTGGTTTAGGGCATGTAAGGTGTTATATTGTTGTGTAATGTTTCACCTAAGTTATTTAGTTTCAAGTTGATACTCGAAAGATGTTGGAATCCTATTAAATCTATTCAAGGTGAAATATAAAGTGTACTTTGGGTGTTACTTGCCAAGTGTTGGCAAGCCTATTTGGCTTCATTGCTTTCTATGTCTTTACCATTATGTAAGTGAAGGTATGAGTTCTTATTTAAAAGTTGTTGCATTTAAAGGATTGATTTAAGACTTTGGTTTTCACTTTCGATTTTGGTTGGCTCAAGTTAGACGTGTGTCGCCCGGCATGTTGTGTTGAGCTAAACTGCAGTTAAGACAAACACACTACTTTGGGAAATCTATTTATTTTAAGTAAAGTATTTAAGATGTGAAAGGACTTTGGTTTTGTTTTAAAGATAAGAACTCACCTAAGCTTAATTTGCCTAACTTGTTATTTGATTTGTATGGAATACTTTGATTACCTTGGTTGTACTTTGGTTGTGTTTTGAGATACTAGTCCTATGTGGTGTCTAATATTCTTAGAATTAGGGTTTGTTCGGATTTTAAGGTATATAATGTTTTAGACCCGTCGAATGCTCGTGCTTCGGAGTCTAGGCATGGTTAGCTGTTTTCCAAGATTCATGTGGATAAGCAAGCAGTGAGTTTATAGTGTTATTTACCGCTTTATTAAGTGCCGCACATTATTTTAGTATATCAAATGTTTATGAACTGTTTTAAGGATTGTGGATCTGGATTTAAACGAGCTACTCGATAGACTTGTATCGAGACTGCGTGCACCGGTAAGTACTTTGGGATTGGCTGACCAATGTCTGGCCTACTTTGAGATTCGATGAGGATTTGTTCCCATCTACTTTGGATAATACTTTGGGTTATATACTTTGAGATTTCATTTCAATACTGTTTTCCATAATCGGATATATTAGTATAAAAGGATTTGTTTTAAGGGTTTTAAACTTAATAAATGTAAGGGTTAATTTCTAAAAAAATCACGAACTTTACACGAAGTTTCATTTTAATCATGAACTTTAAAATTTGTCATTTAAAGGCACGAACTTTCATTTTGTTTTAGATCTATCGCCAAAGTAAAATCCGATGTATTTTTTCGAACCAAAAATTCCTAATCCTATATACTATAACTAAAAGATAATAAGATTTAATGTCGATTTATAATTTTGGTCTTTCATTAATGATTTATTGAAGAATTTAGTCAACAAAAATACACTGAAATGATAGATTTGAAACAAAATGAAAGTTCGTGCCTTTAAATGGCAACTTTTAAAGGTCATGATTAAAATGAAACTTCGTGTAAAGTTCGTGATTTTTTTAGGAATTAACCCTAAATGTAAATAGCATTATGAACTCATCTCAGTATATCTGACCCTGTTGTTTTCTCTATTTTTTCAGGCTTGTGATTTTGAGAGCGTTGGTCGACTCCGATTCTTTGATTCCTCGGAGGTCTTTTTCTGTTAATAAAACTAGTCTATTGTTTTAAACTCTTAGACCGCAGTAGAACTAGTTGTCTTTATATTATTATACTTTGGTTTGTCGTGGTGGTACGAATTTTATATTATTACCCTGGCTTATAACTTTGGATTATTATATTTGAGGCCTGATTCATAGTTTCGGATTATTATCAAGTTCTGATATTAGAACTGTTGTATAAACACCTAGACTTAGGTTGGAGTCTCGGTTGCCCCCGAGCAGTGGTTTTCTTGTAGGTTTATTTTCGTTTAAGGTTATCCACGAGGCTTGCTACGGGTTTTGGTACAACCATACACATACCCTAGCGCCGGTCGCGATCCATGAAATTGGGTCGTGACAAAAGTGTTGGCGCAACGGGACGCGAGGGTCTGGATCGTATATTTCAATTCAAAATTAAAATTCCAACAATCTGAATCCTAAAGTTGATCATATCAACAACAAATGGATCTTCGTATCATTTAGTAATTAAAACACGCATCTAGGAATCGAAAGAAGAATACCTATGTCGATTCTCCAATGATTCTTCTAGTCCTGAAAGTACGGCGACCTCAAGCTCGTCCACACGAGTATGCGTCCGATTGAATCATCACCTTGAAGTAATCTGCAAGCGTTCCTCTTGCCGAGCAGCCCTAAGCTCAAACTCTCGCCGCGACCACGACCTTGCTCGGATGTATGAAAAACGTCGCCAAGTTTTTACCGTGATTGATGACTACTTGAACTCTTTCAAGTGCTTTATCTCTCTACAACTTTGTAGTGAGATGTGTGTTGTGTGGTGTTTTGAAATGAGCAAGGACAAGCTCGATTTATAGGCTTGAGCATGTCTTAAGAATGCAACACCTTACATGCTAGGTGTCACACACCAAGTAAAGGTGTTGACACCACATGACACCTTTCATATGGTGACATCATATAGGTGGTCATCATATGACATCACATATATGACATGATCTTATCTCATCATCACCATGGCATCATCATTCCACTAACTTATGATTAATGCTTTAAGTATCATTAATTACACTAATTAATTACTTAAGCCTTCTAATCATAAGACTTGGTTAAAATATAATTAGGTTTCTACTAATTTATAACTCTTATAAATTAGTCCCTAATTAACTTGGACATAGTTTAATTAGGTTCCTACTAATTATAGCTCTTGCAAATTAGTCCCTAATTTGTACTTGTTTTTCATCTTAGATTAATTTCCGAGATATGCTAGTATCTATATGAAATTAATCTTTCGTAAACTCAATCGGTTGCACACTCTATTGTGTGTGACTAACAAGGTTCACATCTTTATGGCAACGAGAGACATAAGAAATGCCTTTCTTATACTATATAATTAAATCCCATTTAATTATTAATTCTCGTAGATCGAGAGTGACGTCTAGCAACATATCACGACCCCCAAATAGAGATGAATGTTTCGATGCATTCTTTATGAACCAATGTTCATAATTAATATACACTCAAAATTCCCTTCATCAAAGATTCCAATCACGACTAGAGTCATGGTTAAGTCAAACACTGTTTGTCTTAATCATAAGACCTCTCTCTCAGTTCTAATTCTTGATAAATATGACTTCCACTAGAATCAATTTTCTAAGTAAGTCAAATACACCTGCGCAGGTTTTATCATCCATCAAGAACAATTTGAGATAGCATAGAATCTTGTCTCCGTTCATCAAGAGTGATGAATCCTTTCTAGGTTAAACCCTTATCTCCATATACAACTAACTAGAGCCAAGACATCTCGCGGCCCTAGCTCATGAAAGATCTAGGGTTAAGGAGTATCAAACTCTAATCACCTATATACAAGATAGTGTCACCGCAAGTCAAAGGACATATGTACAATTATGAACTAGATGACATTAAATTGACTTTGATGAATTACCATGTATAAGTCATCCACTTGTTCGACTCACTCAACACCTTGAATGTCCACATGTTTATTGTAATCCCCATCAAGTAGTATGAGACTCACTACTTTCTATAATTAGTAACTCTTTACTAATCAGGAGAATAAACAGAGGTGACGATCTTTCCGGGATAATGCGATGCCCTTATTCGTAGGATCCCATCGATCGGGAACAGTTATTTAGATCACTTGTATAATAGAATATGTCACTCATATTCTTAACACCTTAAGAATAGATTCTATCACAATGTGATAAGGACAATACGTAATAAATGAACACCTATTTGATAAGATACTTAGTTCAAATAAAACATATATATCATTGCCATTGGGATTAGTTCTACAAATATACACGATTAAATGGCCCTAAGGCACATACTACTAACAATCTCCCACTTGCACTGGTGCCATTGACAACTATATCTAAGCCCCATCTTTACAAGATGTAAATCTTAATGACTCATAGTCATGTAAACCTTAATTACTCTAAGTCATGGGCTTTGGCAGTGGGTCAACCTTGTTACTGGCTGATGCTATCGATTAGAGAAACATTTTTCTCTTTCCAACATTTTATTTAGATAATATGATAATGCCTTTGCTTATGCTCGGATAAGTTGTGAGACCCGGTTTCTTTTGCTAGGGAAGTAGCACCATTGTGGTCGCAGAAAAGAGGAACTGTCGACTTAATGGAAGAAAACCGTACTTAGTTCAATTACGAACTAATTTATCCAAACACCTTCTATTATGACATCTCATATCATAATATACTCGGCTTTTATAATGGAATCTGGAGTTGATTCTTTCTTAGAACACTTCTAGCTCACTACTCCTTCATTATAGATACATATGAATCCGGAGATAGACTCTCTATTATCCATATCTGATTATTAATTAGAATATGTAAAACGGTCTACTTAAAAGGTCGTTCTCCATTTGTTAATACCATATCTTTAGTTCTTCAAAAGTACTTAAAGATATCCTTAACAACCATCCAATGTTCTGAACATTGATTGGATTGAAACCGATTAGTCCCACTAATCGCATAGACAATTTCTAGCTTTGTAAGTGACAACACATACATCAGATTGCCAATTGTCGAAGCCTATGGTATCTTTGCTAGATTCTTTCTTTCGTCAGAAGTCTCGAAAGACATTCTGTTTAAAAGAAGAATTTCATGCCTAACTAGTATCAATCCTTCTTAGAACTTCCATATTGAACTACTTCAATATCTTTTCTAAGAAGAGCGTGTAGGAGAAACCAATTATTCTCTTAGATCTATCTTCATAAAGTCTAATACTGAGAATTTAGGCTACCTCTCCAAGGTCATGGATAGAGTACGTATTATATAAACCAAAGTTTTACATAAGTTAACATTTTTATATTATTATTTATTAGTAATAAGTTATCTACATGTAAGATTATGAAAGTGAGTCTGCTCCCACTAACCTTCTTGTAAACATTGGGTTTATCATTGTTTTTAATAAATTCGTAACTCCTTACGGATTTATCAAGACGATGAAACTCGAAGCTTTCTTTCCATCCACTAGGGATCATTTTAGCTTACACGCCTTGGAACCTTCTTCGGATTCAAAATCCTCAACTTGTTCCATATAGATATACTCCTTAATTTAACCATTAATGAATGTGGTTCTTGCATCCATATGTCCAACCACAAAATCTAAATGTGTAGCCTTGGTAAGAAAAATCTTGATGGACTTAAGCATGGCTACCGGCGAGAAAGTGTATTCACAATACGGCTTCTTGCCTCTAGCAAAACCCTTTTGCAACAAGCCTAACATTATAGGTCTCCGCCTTTCCATTAGTACCAATTTTACACTTGAATATCCATTTAAACCTTATTGGTATAATACCTTTGGATGGATCGACTAGCTCCTAAAATTTGGTTTCTTTATATGGAATCCATTTCAGATTTTATTCCTTCAAACCAATTTTGAAGAATCTATATCACATATAGTTTCCTCATGAGTAGAGGGATCAACACTTGATCTTTTTCTCTATGACTAAACAACTCTTTTTTATCATGCGGGAAAACCATCTCTCTCCGGTGGACGAGATACTCTACTTGATCTTCGAGATGTTAATGTAGATACATCTTTTACTAACTCCGGCTTTTAGTGAGTTTGATCAATCTTCATTGATTTATTATTTTGTTGGTAACTAGATGACTCCCCATCTAATTCTATTTTCCATTCTTAGTCTTCTCTTTAATAAACGCTTTATTAAGAAAGACTAACATCGATAAACAACGATTGTTTGTTCGGTTAGAATATAGAAAAAATATCCTAAACTGTCTTTAAGATATCTAACATAAACTTTCCATGATTGATTTTGATTCCAAATTTATCGGATATCAGTTTCTTGATATGTTCCGAACACCCTCAAATCATAACATCCTTAAGACTTTATTCCATACCATATCTCATAAGGTATGTATGGAGCGGATTTAGTTGGAATTCAATTTAGAATTTTATTTGCAATAAGAAGTGCATGACCCCATAACAAGACGGATAAATCAGTATTTAGCTCATTATTGATCGTATCATATCCCACAATGTACGATACCTCCTTCTTTACAGACGCACCATTCAATCATGGTGTTCCTAAGGAGTAAGTTGAAAAATAATACCACATTCTTTTAGGAACGTACCAAATTCTGTACTCATGTATTCTTTCCTTTTCGATCACATCGTAAAGTGCTAATACTCTGGCTGAAATCGATAAAAAGGGGAAACGTTTGGATTTGTTTCGTAACGTTTGTAAATGTTTGGCTTAAATCACTAAAAGGGCGAAACGCTTGGTTTGGGTTCGTAACGTTTGTAAACATTTCGCTTAAATTACTATAAAGGTTAAACATTTGGTTTTGTTTTGTAACGTTTGTAAACGTTTCGCTTAAATCGCTAAAAAGGTGAAACTCTAAAAAAGGTGAAACGTTTGGCTTTGTTTCGTAACGTTTGTAAACTTTTGGCTTAAATCGCTAAAAAGGTGAAACGTTTGGATTTGTTTCGTAACGTTTTAAACGTTTGGATTGGTTTCGTAACGTATTAACGTTTGGCTAAAATTGCTAAAAAAAGTGAATCGTTTGGATTTATTTCGTAACATTTTAAATTTTTGGTTTTGTTTCCTAACGTTTATAAACGTTTGGCTTAAATCGCTAAAAAAGTGAAATATTTGGATTTTTTTTGTAACGTTTTAAACGTTTGGATTGGTTTCGTAACGTTTTAAACGTTTTGGCTTAAATCGCTAAAAAGGTGAAACATTTGGATTTGTTTTGTAACGTTTGTAAACATTTGGCTTAAATCGCTAAAAATGTGAAACGTTTGGATTTGTTTCGTAACATTTGTAAATATTTGGCGTTAATCACTAAAAAGGTGAAGCGTTTGAATTTGTTTCATAACGTTTGTAAACGTTTGGCTTAAATTGCTAAAAAGGTGAAACATTTGGTTTTGTTTCGTAACGTTTGTAAATGTTTGGTTTGAATCGCTAAAAAGGTGAAATTCTAAAAAGGTGAAACTCTAAAAAGGTGAAACGTTTGGCTTTGTTTCGTAACGTTTGCAAACTTTTGGCTTAAATCGCTAAAAAGGTGAAACATTTTGATTTGTTTTGTAACGTTTTAAACGTTTGGATTGGTTTCGTAACGTATTAAACGTTTGGCTAAAATTGCGAAAAAATTGAATCGTTTGGATTTATTTCGTATCATTTTAAATTTTTTGTTTTGTTTCCTAACGTTTATAAACGTTTTCCTTAAATCGCTAAAAAGTGACACGTATGGATTTGTTTCGTAACGTTTGAAACGTTTGGATTGGTTTCGTAACGTTTTAAACGTTTTGGCTTAAATCGCTATATAGGTGAAACATTTAGATTTGTTTTGTAACGTTTGTAAACGTTTGGCTTAAATCGCTAAAAATGTGAAACGTTTGAATTTCTTTCGTAACGTTTGTAAATGTTTGGCGTAAATCACTAAAAAGGTGAAGCGTTTGAATTTGTTTCATAACGTTTGTAAACGTTTGGCTTAAATTGCTAAAAAGGTGAAACGTTTGGTTTTGTTTCGTAACGTTTGTAAATGTTTGGTTTCAATCGCTTAAAATGTGAAACGTTTGGATTTGTTTTGTAATGTTTAAAACAGTTGGACTGGTTTCGTAACGTTTTAAATGTTTGGCTTAAATTGATAAAAAGGGGAAAAGTTTCGATTTGTTTCGTAACATTTGTAAACGTTTGGTTTAAATCGATAAAAAAGTGAAACATTTCGTTTTGATTAGTAACATTTGTAAACATTTACCTTAAATTGCTAAAAAGGGGAAACTTTTGATTTTGTTTCATAACATTTGTAAACGTTTGGCTTATATTGCTGAAAAAGTGAAACGTTAGGTTTTTTTTCATAACGTTTGCAAATTTTTGGCTTCAATCGCTAAAAATGTGAAACGTTTTGATTTGTTTTGTAACGTTTAAAATGTTTGGATTGGTTTCGTAACATTTTAAAAGTTTGGCTTAAATTGATAAAAAGGGGAAAAGTTTGGATTTGTTTCGCAACGTTTGTAAACGTTTGGCTTAAATCGCTAAAAAGGTGAAACGTTTGGTTTTGTTTAGTAACGTTTGTAAACGTTTAGCTTAAATTGCTAAAAAAGGGAAACTTTTGATTTTGTTTCGTAACATTTGTAAACGTTTGGCTTATATCACTAAAAAGGTGGAATGCTAAAAAGGTGAAACGTTTGGTTTTGTTTCGTAACGTTTGTAAACTTTTGGCTTAAATGTCTAAAAAGGTGAAACGTTTGGATTTGTTTTGTAACGTTTAAATGTTTGGATTGGTTTCGTAACGTTTTAAACGTTTTGCTTAAATTGCTAAAAAGTTGAAACATGTGGATTTGTTTTGTAACGTTTTAAATGTTTGGTTTTTTCGTAACGTTTGTAAACATTTGGCTTAAATTTCTTAAAAAGGGAAACGTTTGGATTTTTTTCGTAACGTTTGTAAACATTTAGCTTAAATCGCTAAAAAGGTGAAACGTTTGGATGTGTTTCGTAACGTTTTAAACGTTTGGATTGGTTTCGTAATTTTTTAAACATTTTGGCTTAATCACTAAAAAGGTGATACGTTTGCATTTGTTTCGTAATGTTTGTAAACGTTTGGCTTAAATCCCTAAAGATGTGAAACGTTTGGATTTGTTTCGTACCGTTTGTAAACTTTTGGCTTAAATTGCTAAATAAGTAAAATGTTGGATTTGTTTCGTAATGTTTGTAAACGTTTGGCTTAAATTGCTAAAAAGTTGAAACGTTTGGATTTGTTTCGTAACATTTGGCTTCAATCGCTAAAAAGGTGAAACGTTTGGATTGGTTTCGTAACGTTTTAACCGTTTGGCTTATTGTCACGATCCAAATTATTAAGCCGTGACGGGCGCTCGGGAATGGGATTGGTAGCTCCGAAACCCGTAGTAAGCCTAAATTTACTAAAAACGTTTTTGCAAATAAATAACATATACACAAACGGAAGCAAACATATATACAAGTATTTATACAAGATTTTCTAATATCCACGTGGGCTCTAGTTACTATACCTCTTACAAACTGGCCTCACCGGATTATATACATACTAATATATCATAAATATATCACCGGCATCTGGTGCCATGAACCAAACACTAGATACGTGTCTCGGGATAACTCAACCGAGTTCAACCTCGTATCTAATATTCATATATCCAACTTCCATATTCGCATCATGCATACATATCAAATCATTTCACATAGTCTAAACACACTAGACTGGTTGAATTACTTGTGATAACACAGCCTATTGACACCCAATATGTAACTAGTTTCTTCGGATCGCATACTAGTTCTCGTACTTGAAATTTAATAAAAGCATATAACATATTGGCAAATCATATATAATGCGATGCGTTTAAATAAATAATATATAAGATTGTCATGACCCAATTTCATGAATCGTGACCGGCGCTAGGGTATGGGTATGGTCGTACCAAAGCCCGTAGCAAGCCTCGCGGATAATAGTTAAACATACAAATTAGTTATAACAACTTAATTATATAAATAAAATGCTCGGCTAAAACCCGAGACTCAACGGCATGCCTTAATTATAATAAAAAAAATAATAATAATCCAAAGTGAACATGCCAATAATAAATAGTCGCTCAAATCGACAATCCCAAAGTGCAATAATAAGTAATGTATAAACTAGTTCCACTGCGGTCGAAGAGTTCGAAAACTAGAAACTAGTTTAATAACATAAAAACCTCCGAGGAGTCAAAAGAATCGGAGTGGACCAGCTTTCAAATCATAAACCTGGAAAATTTGGGAAAACAACGGGGTCAGATATACTGAGATGAGTTCGCAATACTATTTACATTTATTAAGTTTAAAACCCTTAAATCAAAACATTTTATACTAATATAATATGATTATGGAAAAACAGTATTGAAATGATCCCAGCGTAAGTATGACATAGCATACCGATAAACCCAGAGTGGACGGGAACAAATCCTCGTCAATAAATATACCAGCGTGAGCAAGACTTTAGTCTGCCGTTTCCCAGAGTACTTACCGGTGCACACAGTCTCGATACAAGCCTATCGAGTAGCTCGTTTCAATCCAGTTCCATAATCCGTAAAAACAGTTCGCAAACAGTTATAATATTAAAATAAATTACGGTACTTAATAAAGCGGTAAATAGCACTACAAACTCACTGCTTGCTTATCCACGTGATCTTGGCAAACAGCTAACCCTGGTTCGACTCCGGAGCGCGAGTAGTCGAAGAGTCTAAAAATAAATAATACGTTAAAATCACTCAAACCCCTAATTCTAAGAATACTAGACACCACTTAGGACTAGCATAATTAATAAGCCAGGTAAAATTATAGAGAACCACAATCTCAATTAAATTATAATGCCGTAAATAAATCAAGCGTATTGAGTTCAAATTAAAAATCCATCTGAAAATATTAATTAAATAATATTTAATTAATAATTAGAATCCTTTCCTCAAATAGTGGGGTAGCCGAGTTTCCTAAAACTACCAAGCCTAACCCCACATGTCGGTGACCCAAGTCTAAACCGACCCAAGTGATATCTCAGAATTATAAGCCACAGTTTATAATTATAAAATTAATAAAATGTTAATTAAATATCAAAATGAACTCAATAGCTTGAAGACCAAGTAATTATAGTTATCAGCAAAAATATTTCAAATAATTAAATAACAATTTAAAGCCAAAATATCACTTTAGCCCGCTAAGCTAAAATCTCATATTATTAATTAGATAATAATTATTCATAATTATTAATTAAATAAAATATCAAATTTTCCCTTAATAATAAATCACATAAATAATTTAGAAGTTAAATTAAAATTTAATCACGTAAGCACATAAAGCCAAAGATAAAAGTGTCACCCGAGAATTTGTAAATTTATAGATTATAAATAAAGATCCACCTTTAATTTATAATAAGTAATAATTTAATTATAAATGAATTTAAAATATTAATTTTTAGATTTTTTTAAAATAAAATTATCAATTTGTTTTATTTTAATTTAAATGAAAACTCCCTAGTTTAAGCTAAAACTATTAATCAAAAGTTCACATGCGAAATAACAATAACTTACTTAAAGAATCAATTAAATTAAAACATAAAAACCCAAGGACCATTCTAGCCCTTTCGCCACCACTACCAAGCCTTCATTTCAAACCAACATCTCCTGCCCAGATTTCCCGCTAAGCCTTTTATCCTTAACAATTCAATTTCAAAGACCACCTATTTGAACCATTAGTTTTTAATTAAACAAACACTAATAAAGCAAGGTCCTAATAACCACCCATCCATAATTATGACTGAACCTATAACACGGCAACTGAACCTTAGAGTCACATTAATGGCGAAGCCGAAACAAACTAAAACGATGATCATGAAATGAAGAAGGAGTCACAAGTTAAGGCTAAAAGATTAACAACCCGTAATCCCGGATACTAGTATCAATTAAAGTCCAAAATCAACACCAAAAAGGAAGGCAAGAATTTGGCAGAAACAATTTAAAATACTTCAATTTATAACCATATAAAACGATGAAACGGCAGCGATTACTACGGGTTCGTTTACGTACCGTTTGACGAAAGAAAGGTATAAAATCGTAGAGGAACGAGTCTACTATCACGGGGAATAAATGGAACTGATTTCGATCTACAAACGGCTGTGAAACGGATTGAAAAACGAAAGTATCGTTTTAGAGCCAAAACAGAAAATAACTTAAAAACGGTAAAACGGCGGCGATTGATATGGATTCGTTTACGTACCGTTTAATCGAAACTAAAGAGCCAAGTCGTAGAGGATCGAGTCTACTATCTCAGGGACGAAACATAATCGAATTTGGATCTGAAACTAGAGAGAACGATCCAAATTACGGAGGTATCGATTTAAAGCTAAATCTTGAATTTAAGAACAAACCTTACCAAATTCTTTTCTGGAAACTTTGAGATGAATTTAGAGCAGCGATTTCTAAAAAAATAAGTAAAGGGATGACAACTAGGGTTTATTTGCTGTGTGGTGAATGATTTAGGTCGAGAAAAATAGATGTATATATGTAGGAATTAGGTTAGAATCGAGTGCAAAGTAGTGAAGTCGAAAAGGCAAAAATGCCCTTAGCAAAGCTGCTAAGGTCTCGGTAGCAGCAAGCCTGATGATAAGGTCTCTTTGAGACCAGATCCAAAATTTTGTGGTTCAACCGTTTGGTTGAACCACAACCAAAGGGAACCTGACTCAATCCAAAATTGAACCGAATCACGAATCGAACCTCCAAACCGAAAAAGACCCGAAAATTTACCGTAAACCCCCCTGAAAATTTAAAAAAAAATTACGGGTTATTACATTCTTCCCAACTTATTAAAAATTCGTCCTCGAATTTAACACAATAAACACATAGCACCAAAAAACAACACAAACACTTATAAAACTCATAAAAATCAAATAACAATCAATTTTCGTACCTCAAGGAAATAGAAAAGGATAGCGATTTCGCATATCCAACTCGGTCTCCCACGTGCACTCCTCAACAGAATGGTTCCGCCATAAAACCTTGACCATCGGAATCTCCTTGTTCCGTAACTTACGAACCTGCGTATCAACAATCTCAACAGGCTGCTCCTCGTAAGATAACTCATGGTCAATCTCAACACTCTGCGGTACTATCACGTGAGAAGGATCAGAAATACACTTCCTCAACATGGAAATGTGAAACACTGGGTGAACCAACGACATATCTTATGGCAACACTAACTTGTACGCCACTGATCCAATACGCTCAATGATCTCATACGGACCCACATACCTCGGTGCTAACTTCCCCTTAACACCAAAACGCACAACGCCCTTCATAGGCGAAACCCGAAGAAACACGAAATCTCCAACCCGAAACTCCATGTCTTTCCTCTTCGGATCAGCATAACTCTTATGCCGACTAAACACTGTCTCCAGTCTCCGCTTGATCAACGGTACCTTCTCTGAGGTAATCTGAATAATCTCTGCTCCCGAGAGCTTGCGCTCGCCAACCTCCTCCCAACAGATAGGAGATCGACACTTGCGCCCGTACAGGGCCTCATAAGGTGCCATCTCGATACTAGCGTGGTAACTGTTGTTATAGGAAAACTTAATCAAAGGCAAATGAGTATCCCAGCTACCCTGAAAATCCAGAACACACATCCTGAGCATGTCCTCCAAAGTCTGAATAGTCCTCTCAGACTGACCGTCAGTCTGAGGATGAAAGGCAGTACTGAAATCCAATCTCGTACCCAAAGATTCCTGCATCGCCTTCAAAAACCGAGAGGTGAAAACTGAACCTCTGTCCGAAACTATCGACACTGGTACACCATGGAGACTCACAATCCGATCGATGTACAAATGTGCCAACTTCGAAGCCTGATAAGTAACCTTGATCGGTAAGAAGTGAGCTGACTTGGTCAAATGGTCAACTATCACCCAAATCGAATCATACCCCTGTCGGGTACGTGGCAACCCAACCACAAAATCCATAGCGATTCGCTCCCATTTCCACTCTGGAATAGGTAGCGGTTGCAGATATCCAAACGGTCTCTGATGCTCTAACTTTACCTGCTGGCAAGTCAAACACTTAGACACAAACTCTGCAACATCCTTTTTCATTCCGCTCCACCAGTACGTACCCTTGAGGTCATGGTACATCTTGGTAGAACCCGGATGAACACTGTAAGCTGACTTGTGCGCTTCCTCCAGAATCTGGTCTCTCAAACCATCTGAATCCGGAACACACAATCGAGATCCGTACCTGAGAACTCCATCCGCCAGAATAAAATCAGAATTCCCATCCAGATGGATCTCATCCATAATCCGTTTCAATTGTGGATCCTCAGCTTGTGAAGCTTTGATCCTATCAATCAAAACTAGTTGCACCTGCAACTGTGCCAATAAACGACCCTTCTGCGAAACCTGAAATCCGTATCCCGAAGCTAACAAACTATGCCACTCACGAACCATGGGTCTCCGCCCAACCTCAGAAATATGGGCCAAACTGCCCGAAGACTTGCGACTCAACGCATCGGCTACAACATTAGCCTTACCCGGATGGTACTGAATAGTACAATCGTAGTCTTTCAGTAACTCCAACCATCTCCGTTGTCTCAGATTCAGCTCATGCTGATCAAAAATGTACTTCAGACTCTTATGATCAGTGAAGATCTCGCAAGTCGCACCGTACAAATAGTGCCTCCAAATCTTGAGAGCAAAAACTACAGCTACTAACTCCAGATCATGAGTAGGATAATTCACTTCATGCTTCTTCAGCTGGCGAGAAGCATAGGCAATCACCTTACCATGTTGCATCAGAACGCACCCCAAACCGATACGAGAAGCATCACAATACACAGTGAACCCCTCAATGCCAGATGGCAAAGCTAACACAGGAGCTGTAGTCAGAATCTCTTTGAGCTTCTCAAAGCTCGCCTCGCACTTGTCAGTCCACTCAAACTTAACACCCTTCTGTGTCAGTTTAGTCATCGGTGCAGATATTCTGGAGAAATCCTGCACGAACCGACGGTAGTAGCCAGCTAACCCCAGAAAACTTCTGATTTCGGTAACTGACCTCGGCCTCTGCCAATCCATAACCGCCTCAATCTTCGTCGGATCAACCTTGATCCCATCCTTTGACACCACGTGTCCTAAGAAGGTAACTTGGTCCAGCCAGAATTCGCACTTCGAGAACTTAGCATACAGCTGATGCTCACGCAAGGTCTGCAATATCGTTCTCAAGTGGAAAGCATGCTCCTCCTCACTCCGAGAATAAATCAGTATGTCATCAATAAACACAATAACGAACTGATCCAGAAACGGCTTGAATACCCGGTTCATCATATCCATAAACGCTGCTGGTGCGTTAGTTAACCCAAAAGACATGACCAGAAACTCGAAATGCCCATACCGCGTTCTGAAAGCAGTCTTAGGCACATCGATGTCTCGAATCCGAAGTTGATGATACCCGGATCTCAAATCAATCTTTGAAAAGCACTTAGCACCCTCCAACTGGTCGAACAAATCATCAATACGAGGAAGAGGATACCGGTTCTTGATAGTAACCTTGTTCAGCTGTCTGTAGTCAATACACAGCCGAAATGACCCATCCTTCTTCTTGACAAACAACACAGGAGCACCCCACGGAGAAGTACTCGGTCTGATAAAACCACTAACAAGCAATTCCTGTAACTGTTCCTTCAACTCTTTCAGCTCTGCAGGAGCCATCCGATACGGAGGTATCGAAATAGGAGCTGTCCCCGGAGCGACATCAATACAGAACTTGATGTCACGATCAGGTGGTAATCCAGGCAACTCCTCTGGAAACACATCAGTGAACTCATTCACTATCGGAACACTATGCACGTCACCACTGTCGCCCTCTAAATCACGAACCACTGCTAAGAAAGCCTGGCAACCCTTGCCCATCATACGCTTGGCCTTGATCGCCGAAATTAGATTCTTAGGTGCTTCTGTCTTTTCTCCTTGGAAGGAAAAAGGCATATCACCAGGAATCCCAAACAATACCGACTTTCCTCGACAGTCGATAGAATCAAAATGGCGTGAAAGCCAATCCATCCCCAAGATGACATCAAAAGATAACACGTCAAGCATAATCAAATCAGCACTAAGATCCCTATCATGTATAACCACAGAACAAGACGGATAGACCACGTCCACCACAACACTATCAGACAAAGGCGTAGATACAGATAAAGGCTCTAACAACCTAGATGGTGTCACACCCAACTTAGCAGCAAAACTCGAAGAAACAAAAGAGTGTGATGCACCCGCATCAAATAAAACTAAGGCATCTACAAATGAAATGGGAATAGTACCTTGCACCACGGCGTTTGATGCACGAGCATCCTGAGGAGTTAGAGCAAATACTCTGGCCTGACCCTGTCCCTGCTGCGGTGCCTGAGAAGAACTGTAACTACCCGAGCCTCTACCACCGTTCCCACGGCCACCAAAACCACGCCCTCCTGAACCACGGCCCCGCTGGCCACCAAACGAAGCGGCAGGTTGAGAGTACCCTGCCGAAGGAGTGAAAACAGGTCTCTGCTGCTGAAAGAACGGCTGAGCAACACTAGCCGACGACATCTGTTGCCCAGATGACGGACACTCCCTAGCAAAGTGACCCTGCTGGCCACAAGCATAGCAACTACCTGGTGCCACTGTGCACTGTCATGAATGTCTGCGCCTACAGTTCTGACAAAACGGGACGCTAGAAGTACCACTGTAACCGCGACCAGATCCACGGCTACTCCCACTGTAACCAGAACTGTGAGAATACGGCTGATATCCTTTTCGAACACCTCCTTTCTGACTCTTGTACTGGGAAGGCTTGTGCTGATAGCTGCTGCTACCACCCTGCTGCCCACTACTCTGAAAACCACCGCTCGCCTTCTTCGTCTCAGTCATTTTCCCAAAGTGCAGTAAATTTGCCTCCATCCAACGGGCACTGTCCACTACAGCAGAAAATTCCTTGGTCGTCTCAGTCAGAAGGCTAATAAAGTCAGCACCCAGACCCTTCACGTATCTGTCGTTCACCCTCTGTTGTTCAGTCTGCAGATCTGGGGCAAAGCGACTCAGTCTCACAAACTCAGTAGTGTACTCATGTACTGATCTGTCTCCTCTCCTCAGAACCAACAGTCTGTCTCTGAAACCCTCTGTCACTAAGAAAGGTAGATAAAATTCCTTGAATTCTGTCACAAAGTCCGCCCATGTAATAGTAGCCATAACTGCGCGAATCTCCCTGCGAAACCAGTCATTTGCAGCACCCTTCAAGGACATATCCACTAGCATAACGGTCTGTCTCTCAGAAGCCTGTAGTCTCTGAGCATTCCGCTCAACCTCCTCCAGAAAATCTAGGGCGTCGCCGTCGCCCGCAAACTCAGTCGGCTTCAGCCTCAAATAAGCCAACACCAAGTCCCTGTCAGTGATTCCAGCACCACCAACCGCAACACCACCAGCCTGTGGTACCTGTTGCTGCACAATCTGTCCCAGCACAGCATACTGGTTCTGCATGGCAATCTGTCCAGCCTGCAGTTGCACTTGATTATTCTGGAGTGCAGTGATCCCAGCTAGAAACGTCGTAAAGTCAAATGGATCGATAGGAGCTTGTGGTACACCTGGTGCCTGAGCGCCTGCACCACCACGTCCCCTACCTCTACCTCCAGCAGCCTGACCTCTGCCACCCCGACCTCTGCCAGCTCGGCCTCTACCGGCCGGAACTCCACCTGCACGTCCCCTGCCAACTTGAACCTCTGGTTCATGTTGGTCGACCTCAATCGACATAGCATCATCAGCTTCAGCCTCAGCCTGAGCTGCAGCACGCCTACGAGTATTCATTCCTAAGAATGAAACAAACAATTCTCAAAAAAAGGCCCACTTGGCAACACCCAGAGTATAATTAAACAACTTAAAAATTATCAATTTATCCAGAGTAATAACATTAACATTCCAGAGTAAAGCAAAAATTTTGCAGAGTAAAACATCAGTAACACATAAGACCGACTCAAACATCCCTAAAGGTGAAGGTAGAAGTTTTAAAAACAAAAGATGACGTTTCAAAAGACAAAACTTGAATCCTAATTCCGCAGTAGATCCTATGACTCAAAAACGACCTAACAGAGTAAACACATAGTGAGCAAATGGCCTTGGTTTGAAACCAAAGCTCTGATACCAACTTTGTCACGACCCAATTTCATGAATCGTGACCGGCGCTAGGGTATGGGTATGGTCGTACTAAAACCCGTAGCAAGCCTCGCGGATAATAGTTAAACATACAAATTAGTTATAACAACTTAATTATATAAATAAAATGCTCGGCTAAAACCCGAGACTCAACGGCATGCCTTAATTATAATAAAAAAAAATAATCCAAAATGAACATGCCAATAATAAATAGTCGATCAAATCGACAATCCTAAAGTGCAATAATAACTAATGTATAAACTAGTTCTACTGCGGTCTAAGAGTTCGAAAAATAGAAACTAGTTTAATAACATAAAAACCTCCGAGGAGTCAAAAGAATCGGAGTGGACCAGCTTTCAAATCATAAACCTGGAAAATTTGGGAAAACAACGGGGTCAGATATACTGAGATGAGTTCGCAATACTATTTACATTTATTAAGTTTAAAACCCTTAAATCAAAACATTTTATACTAATATAATATGATTATGGAAAAACAGTATTGAAATGATCCCAGCGTAAGTATGACATAGCATACCGATAAACCCAGAGTGGACGGGAACAAATCCTCGTCAATAAATATACCAGCGTGAGCAAGACTTTAGTCTGCCGTTTCCCAGAGTACTTACCGGTGCACACAGTGTCGATACAAGCCTATCGAGTAGCTCGTTTCAATCCAGTTCCATAATCCGTAAAAATAGTTTGAAAACAGTTATAATATTAAAATAAATTACGGTACTTAATAAAACGGTAAATAGCACTACAAACTCAGTGCTTGCTTATCCACGTGATCTTGGCAAACAGCTAACCCTGTTCGACTCCGGAGCGCGAGTAGTCGAAGAGTCTAAAAATAAATAATACGTTAAAATCACTCAAACCCCTAACTCTAAGAATACTAGACACCACTTAGGACTAGCACAATTAATAAGCCAGGTAAAATCATAGAGAACCACAATCTCAATTAAATTATAATGCCGTAAATAAATCAAGCGTATTGAGTTCAAATTAAAAATCCATCCGAAAATATTAATTAAATAATATTTAATTAATAATTAGAATCCTTTCCTCAAATAGTGGGGTAGCCGAGTTTCCTAAAACTACCAAGCCTAACCCCACATGTCGGTGACCCAAGTCTAAACTGACCCAAGTGATATCTCAGAATTATAAGCCACAGTTTATAATTATAAAATTAATAAAATGTTAATTAAATATCAAAATGAACTCAATAGCTTGAAGACCAAGTAATTATAGTTATCGGCAAAAATATTTCAAATAATTAAATAACAATTTAAAGCCAAAATATCATTTTAGCCCGCTAAGCTAAAATCTCATATTATTAATTAGATAATAATTATTCATAATTATTAATTAAATAAAATATCAAATTTTCCCTTAATAATAAATCACATAAATAATTTAGAAGTTAAATTAAAATTTAATCACGTAAGCACATAAAGCCAAAGATAAAAGTGTCACCCGAGAATTTGTAAATTTATAGATTATAAATAAAGATCCACCTTTCATTTATAATAAGTAATAATTTAATTATAAATGAATTTAAAATATTAATTTTTAGATTTTTTTAAAATAAAATTATCAATTTGTTTTATTTTAATTTAAATGAAAACCCCCTAGTTTAAGTTAAAACTATTAATCAAAAGTTCACATGCGAAATAACAATAACTTACTTAAGGAATCAATTAAATTAAAACATAAAAACCCAAGGACAATTCTAGCCCTTTCGCCACCACTACCAAGCCTTCATTTCAAACCAACATCTCCTGCCCAGATTTCCCGCTAAGCCTTTTGTCCTTAACAATTCAATTTCAAAGACCACCTATTTGAACCATTAGTTTTTAATTAAACAAACACTAATAAAGCAAGGTCCTAATAACCACCCATCCATAATTATGACTGAACCTATAACACGGCAATTGAACCTTAGAGTCACATTAATGGCGAAGCCGAAACAAACTAAAACGATGATCATGAAATGAAGAAGGAGTCACAAATTAAGGCTAAAAGATTAACAACCCGTAATCCCAGATACTAGTATCATTTAAAGTCCAAAATCAACACCAAAAAGGAAGGCAAGAATTTGGCAGAAACAATTTAAAATACTTCAATTTATAACCATATAAAACGATGAAACGGCGGCGATTACTACGTGTTCGTTTACGTACCGTTTGACGAAAGAAAGGTATAAAATCGTAGAGGAACGAGTCTACTATCACGGTGAATAAATGGAACTGATTTCGATCTCCAAACGGCTGTGAAACGGATTGAAAAACGAAAGTATCGTTTTAGAGCCAAAACAGAAAATAACTTAAAAACGGTAAAACGGCGGCGATTGATATGGATTCGTTTACGTACCATTTAATCGAAACTAAAGAGCCAAGTCGTAGAGGATCGAGTCTACTATCTCAGGGACGAAACAGAATCGAATTTGGATCTGAAACTAGAGAGAACGATCCAAATTACGGAGGTATCGATTTAAAGCTAAATCTGGAATTTAAGAACAAACCTTACCAAATTCTTTTCTGGAAACTTTGAGATGAATTTAGAGCAGCGATTTCTAAAAAAATAAGTAAAGGGATGACAACTAGGGTTTATTTGCTGTGTGGTGCATGATTTAGGTCGAGAAAAATAGATGTATATACGTAGGAATTAGGTTAGAATCGAGTGCAAAGTAGTGAAGTCGAAAAGGCAAAAATGCCCTTAGCAAAGCTGCTAAGGTCTCGGTAGCAGCAAGCCTGATGATCAGGTCTCTTTGAGACCAGATCCAAAATTTTATGGTTCAACCGTTTGGTTGAACCACAACCAAAGGGAACCTGACTCAACCCAAAATTGAACCGAACCACGAATCGAACCACCAAACCGAAAAAGACCCGAAAATTTACCGGAAACCCCCCAGAAAATTAAAAATAAATTTACGGGTTATTACAAAGATATAATATCAAATAACTATCATAGATAATACACGAAAGTAAAATGCAACTCACTCGGACCGCTATCCAATCTATGACGTGGTCGATACGATAGTATGCTCGCACTAGCCCACGTCTGCTGATCTCACCGCTCGTTGACGCGTCTGTTGCGTATTAATTAGCATTTTATAGTTAGACGTGTATTTCATGTTTATATGCGTAATACTTGTAAATCCTAGGTTTTAGTTTTACTCTTAATGTTATTCGTGAACTCGATGCTCCTTTATCGTATTCACGACATATCAGACTCCGTTTCTCGTATTCAAGAATTATGTAACTTGCTTATCATTTTGCACTTTCGCTTATTACCTAAAACGTCGAACTTAATCTTAATTTAGGATTCTCGGGGTCCATGATTAGTTTTTAGGGTCTATTATCCGTAAATATTGGAATCTAGGTCGAAATAGGGGCAAAAATATTATATTGGTCCCTCGAACTAGCTGTGCGGGCGCACAGGAGGTATTGTGCGTCTGCACAGTACGTTGTGCGTTCGCACAGCCTATTTAGGCTGTGCGTTTGCACAGCTCCGGGGACCTTTCTCTGGGCCGTTCCGCACCCCTCCGACCTTCACAACCTACTAACAACACCTTTCTACACAAAACCCGTCATTTAGTTTTTCCGAAAACCTTAAAAACGACTTAGATACATCAATTTCAGTATAAATACGACATACCCTCTAAAACAGCCCATATAATCCGATTTTTGACACCAATTCTAGAGATTTTACCTTAAAACGAAGCTTAGGATCAGTAGAGCTTCCAATTCCGAAAGATCAACGCGAAAATCACTTGAAACAGACGTCGAATGGAGAAACGGCGAGCGAACGGCGGTAATGATCGACGAACGCAACGGGGAGAGAATGAGAGCTTCTGGAGAATTTTTCCTTCTTCTTATTCATATCTTTCTCTTTATATATAATGGTCAATGTACCATTTAAATCCTTGTTTTCTTTGATTGTTGCCAATAATCCTTTAAACTTTTCTTTTGTTCAATTTATTCCATTGCTTAATTAATTAACACTTTAATCATTTCGTATACGTATTATTTATATCTAATAGAAAATAAGATCCAAAAATTTATATTTTCCCGTCAAATGTTCATAAATTTCAATTCTTGAGACTTAATTAGCTAAATTACCACATTAGTACCTAAACTTTATTTTGTGACCTTTCTTGCCATTTTTCCTTTTAGTCCCAATTCCAACTTTAACTTAAGATATATTATTTAATTCCTAGTAATTATCTTCCTGAAACTGACTTATAAAGGTCTATTTATCTTAATTTCTCAAAAATCTTTCCGATATTGTCACTTCGAAAACTTAAAACTTGGACCCGGTCCAATTAAATAATTTAATCATATGGGGTATTACACTTATATCGCTAAAAAAGTGAAATGTTTGGATTTGTTTCGTAACGTTTGTAAACGTTTGGCTTCAATCGCTAAAAATGTGAAGAGTTTGGATTTGTTTTGTAGCGTTTGTAAACCTTTGGCTTAAAGTAATTTTTCAAAAAGATTTTCTTAATTAATTTATTTAAGATAATTAGTTTTGTCTAGGATTTTCTTTGTGGTAATTTTCTAAAATAAATGTTTCGGCATTTTATTTACAATTTTACATTGCAAGTTTTGACTTTTCTTTTCTGACAGTTTTTATTTACGAAAAATACCTTCTTCTTCTTTTTTAATTTCAAAAATACCTTTTCGGTTTTCAATTTCGATTTTCGGTTCGGTCGACCGAACCGACCAAATCGACCGACAGTTTTTTTATATAGTGTAAGATTAGTGTATATATAGTGTTAATTTTTATTTTTCATAGATTTTTTTCCTGGAATGTTTTTATTTATTTTTTATAGTGTAACAGTAGTGTATATATAGTGCTTTTATGCTGTTTATATAGTGTAAGATTAGTGTATATATAGTGTATAAGTAGTGTATTTATGGCATTTTGTAGTGTTTTTGTGGTTTATACCATGAAAAACTGCAAATATACCATAAACACTGCAAATACACCATAAACACTGTAAATGCACCATAAATTAATTTTTTGGCGTAATTATTATTTATAATAAAAATTAAATATATATGTGAAGAGTTTGGATTTAATTTATAGCGTTCAATTCGTAATTTAAATTAATTGTTTTGTTGGTTATTAGTTTGATTAACTTTTTATTTTATTTTAATTGGCCCATTTGATTGGCCTAAAATCCATTTTGATGTTTCTTACATGGCCATCATGGCCCATGCATCTCTCAAATATGACGAGACCCATTTTTCTTTGATTCTTTTGTTTGAAAAGAAACTCTTTTACTGCAACTTTTATTTCCTTCCTTAAATATCACGTTTTAAACCCTAATTCCTTTCCATGTGTTCCTCTATTATTATAAATTGTAGCCGTCACTTCCATAATCAAATTTCGCTGAATCTTATGTTGTAAATCCCTCTCTTTTGGCTTGAACATTGGTAAAAAAAAGAATATATTGTTCATAATTCTCAGTTTTCTTCTCTTAAACGATGCTTTGGTTGCTTGGTTCGTTCTCCTTCGTATTAGAACCAAATTGAATTCCGTCTCGTCTCAGCGATAGTAGACTCGGTCCTCTTCATCCACTAACTTTCGGAATTGCTTTTGGTACGTTATCTTTCTCGTTTCGATTGCCGACGTCTCACCATTTGTTTTATTCTCTGTTTTGAGTTAAAAATCGATGTCTTCGTTATTTGATCCGTTTTCATTCGTTTCAGTGTTAAATTGAAATCCGTCTTGTCCCAGTAATTCTAGACTCTCGCCTCTACGATTCTCATCTTTGTTTTTGCAAAACGGTACGTAAATCTATCCGCTATAGTCGCCGCCGTTTCATCATTTTTATGAGTTATTATTGGTTATATTCTTCTAAAAGTTTCTGCCGTTTTTTTTTTTGTTATTTTGCATAGTTATGATTCTTGTGTTGGTGGTTTATTATCTCATGTTTTATTAGTTAGTAGCTGAAACTGTAAGGTTTGAGATTGAATTCCTTATTCGTTCTTCCTTGTTCTTAATCCTTCGGCTTCGGTTCTTAACGTTCTGTCGATGCCTTGGTGATTTGATTTTGATGTTGTGTTGTTCCAAGGCTGATGTTATCTGAAGATTCTTGTTTTTGTCTTACGTAGGGTTGATCTCCTTTTGTTGTTGTTTTGATCTCTATATGATTAGTTGTGTTTCTGGGTTTCTTTTGTTACTGGTAATGTTGTTAAACTTTGATGATGATGGCTTTTCCTTGATGTTGGCGGGCTGGATAGTTAGTTTTGTTTAATTCAAAAGTGTTGGGCTTACTATTTGTTTAAATGTGTAATGATGGGTCATGATTATTTCTTGATAGACTTCCTATTATATATATATATATATATATATATATATATATATATATATATATATATATATATATATATATATATATATATATATATATATATATATATAACTACTATATTTATCGATTTTGATTTTTAAATTATTCGAACTTCGTTTTGATTTTTTTTAATTTGGCAATTCGATAACAATATATTTAAATTTTAGTTATTGTGATAGTAAATTATTTATAATTTAAATTTTCTATTTCGATTATTATTTTTTTTGGACTTGACATGTCATTTGGATGTTTTAAGATTTTATCGGTGTTCAAAATATACTTTAGTAAAGTAAGTTGTAGTGACTATTGATTACTTGAGTTATAACTTATTGAGTTCCGTTTTAAATTTAATTATTATTTTTATCAAAGTTTGTTTCTTTATCTATAAACTATGGTTTATAATTGAATATAAATATATTATTTTATCAAAGTTATTTTTGGGAAATTAGAAACTCTGGTTTATATTTTGATAAAATATTTGGGTCGAGTTAGACTTGTGTCACCCGGCATGTGAGGTAGCTTGGTAGTTATTGGTAACTCGGCTAACCCACTATTTGAGGAATTGATTTAAGTTATTATTTAAATATTATTTAAGTAATATTTCCGGATCGTATTTTAAAGCGGGAACTCAATAGACTTGACTTTTATTTATTTGAGTATTGTATTACTCGATGTGGTTCGTATTTGGACTTGGGTCATTATGTGATTAATTGTTTATCCTGCTTTGGCTATGCTTGTGCTTGATTTGGTATTGTGCTAGTCCTATGTGGTGTCTAGTACTCTCTAGAGTTAGAGGTTGATTTTAATACTTGTCTATACTCTATTCTTAGACTCGTCGACTACTCGTGCTTCGGAGTCAAATCTGGTGTTGTCGCTTGCCAGGTTTTCACGTGGATTAGCAAGCTGTGAGTTTGTAGTGCTATTTACCGCTTTATTAAGTACTGCATCGTATTTTAATATTATAAATGCTTTTGAACTATTTTTACGGATTATGGATGTGGATTGGAACGAGCTACTCGATAGGCTTGTATCGAGACTGTGTGCACCGGTAAGAACTCTGGGAAACGGCAGACTAAAGTTTTGTTTATGCTGGTATATATATATAACGAGGATTTATTCCCGTCCACTCTGGGTTTATCAGTATGCTATGTCATACTTACGCTGGGATCATTTCAATACTGTTTTCCATAATCATACTATATTAGAATAAATTGTTTTGATTTAAGGGTTTTAAACTGAATAAATGTAAACAGTATTGCGAACTCATCTCAGTATATCTGACCCCGTTGTTTTCTCAAATTTTCCAGGTTTATTATTTTGAGCGAGTCTGCTGATCTCCGATTCTTCATTCCTCGGAGGTTTATTTCACTTTAACAAATTGTCAAACTAATTTTTACTCTTAGACCGCAGTAGTAAACTAGAAGTCTATATTATTATAGTTGTTGTCAGATTGGGTTTGACTTGCTTATTTTCTGTTTTGGCATATTAAATTGTCTAACTCTGATTATTTAATATTTAATAAAAATATTATTATATAGACTGTTTGTTTTAGTTAAAGTCTCGGTTGCCCTCCGAGCATTGGATTTTCTGCAAGTTTATATGATTGGTGGTTTTCCGCAAGACTTGCTACGGGTTTTGGTACAACCATACCCATACCCTAGCGCCGATGGCGATCTATGAAATTGGGTCGTGACAGTTTGGATTTATTTCGTAATGTTTTAAATGTTTGATTTTGTTTCGTAACGTTTGTAAACGTTCGGCTTATATGGCTAAAAAGGGGAAACGTTTGGATTTGTTTCGTAACGTTTGTAAACATTTGGCTTAAATAGCTAAAAAGGTGAAACGTTAGGATTTGTTTTGTAACGTTTTAAACGTTTTGGCTTAAATCTCGAAAAAGGTGAAACGTTTGGTTTTGTTTCGTAACGTTTGTAAACGTTTGGCTTAAATAGCAAAATTGGTGAAACATTTTGATTTGTTTCGCAACGTTAGTAAATGTTTGGCTTAAATAGCTAAAAAGATGAAACGTTTTGTAATATCCCATAATTTTTCGATTATTTTATTATATTTTATTTTATTTTGACATATGTTATATTTTTAAATTTGAATTTTACATAAAATTTTATAGATAAATATTTTTTTTTAAACCCATCTAAAATATTTTAATCTTAAATTAGCTCTCTCTATATAAATACACGTGAGTGGCCATTCCTCATATTACCCTAATCTAAGAACAAAATTAGGTTTCTCTTTATTATTTTGCGGCGGAAGGTACTGTCCATATTTTTTAAATTCTCATTCCTTTAAGGTAATCTCTAATCTTTCAATATTGATTATTATAATCTTCATGGAGTTTCTCACCATTTGTTTAGTGTTGTCCATGTCATCACTTTTTACTTTTGCTATATTCCATACGTAATGGGTTATTGCATAAAAGGAAGATGATTCCTTAATGTTGAAAGAAAATAATCATTATCTTATGAACCATTATTTATGTGTGTACACTTCATCGTCGTTTGCTTTAGATTTTATTGCATACTGCCTAGAATCTTTATAATTTTGGATGCCAACAGTGAAATGAAACTGTTATTATTATACGAACAATTATGATTTTTATGACAACAAATAATATGATTTGAGTTTTTTCTTTTTGTTTGGTATTGATGGATACCGAATCCTACAGTAAATATAATGGAGCCGAGTCACAGGAGATCCGCTCTCAGGTGATACCGGACTCCCCTTGAAGGTCTGAAGATATCAAGGAGACGCCGAATCCCTTGAGATTCGGTGATATGCCAACTGATACCGAATCCCTTGAGATTCGGTGATTTGCCAATAAAGACCGAATCCCGCATGATCCGCCCGAAGCGCGTTAGGTCCGGGATTCGGGTAATCGACCAAGAATGGAAGTATTGTCCTATTCGGACACAAACACTATATATGGAAGGATAAGCTCTATCTTAGGAAGATAAGACTATTTAGGAAGACGTTCCTAAATAGGACTCTTATCAGATTAAGGTAGATCTCGACAAATCAGGAGAATCCCTACTATGTTGCCGAATCCCTACAAAGTAGGATTCACTTGCCTATTACGACTCTACAAGGTATATTCGACAACTATAAAAGGAGTACGAGGTATGCCTAGAATGACAATTACATTCATATACACAAAACGCTGCTCAAAGCTCTAAACTGACTTTAGCATCGGAAAGTTAATCGGAAAACCACCGTCCGATTAGCTTCTACCTTGTTTTGCAGGTCTTACTCACCGGCTCAGAAGGCAGACTCCATCAATTGGCGCCGTCTGTGGGAAAAGCTTAACCAAACTTCAAATAGAAGGAGCTTTTCTGAACTCAAAAACAAATTTCATTCAAGAAGATGACTTCTGAAAGAGTAAACCTGAAGAATCAAACGCGCGTCACAGAGAAAACGGAAAGCAATAGAACTCTCAACTCCTCCTCCAGTAACTTTTGACGGGGAAGATTTCGGGAGAATAGCTGAAGAGCATAACGAAGCTCTGGTGGTAGCCATGGTCATCGAACACTGGAATGTCGAAAGAATCCTGATCGATGAAGGAAGCGCAATAAACTTAATAACAAGAAAGGCTTACGAAATCCTAGGAAGAGAACTAGCAGAATTAAAAAGAAATGCCACACCTGTGGTAGGATTTGGAGGCTCACCAATTAAGCCCAACGGAACAATCACACTTGATGTCAAGCTAGGAAGGACAAGGAAAAGCGAGGAATTACCTACGCGGTTTAGTGTCGTAGAAATCGACTTGCCGTATAACGCGATATTGGGGAGACCTTTCCTCCACGACTCAGCCGCCGTGACGAGTGTAAAAGCACTAACCATGAAGATACCAACAAGGCAGGGAATTATCACGATACAAGCCAACCGAGCCGAGGCAAAGAAGTGCTACGAACAATCAATAGAAGAATCAGGTGAAACGATGGCGATAGAAGAAATCCTTAATCACGACATC
The DNA here is from genome assembly GCF_937616625.2 of Mercurialis annua. Lineage (NCBI taxonomy): Eukaryota > Viridiplantae > Streptophyta > Magnoliopsida > Malpighiales > Euphorbiaceae > Mercurialis > Mercurialis annua. The sequence goes on along the minus strand of NC_065572.1, from coordinate 20,088,724 downwards.
GAAGAAAAAGAAACAGCACCCGAAGGCGAAACAAAGAAACTACAACTCGGCAAGGAAAAAAGAGTAAATCTCGGCGCAAACATGAACCCAAAAATCTAAGACGAAATCACAGCCATGCTGAAAAACAACATCAAAACCTTCGCAGCCAACGCGTCAGAAATTGTCGGAATAGACCCCCAGGTCATTACGCATGATCTAAATGTAGCAGAAACGGCTAACCCCGTAAAACAAAAGAAAAGGAAGTTCTCGGAAAAAAAACAGAAAATAATCGCTGAAGAAGTAGAAAAATTGGAGAAAGCGGGATTCATTCGAGAAGTCCACTACCCCGAATGGGTAGCTAACGTAGTTATCGTAAAAAAAGCTAACGGAAAAAATAGAATGTGTGTAGATTACACCAATCTGAACAAAGCGTGTCCTAAAGATAGCTACCCTCTGCCAGACATCGATCAACTCGTGGACTCTACTTCCGGACACGCGATGTATAGCCTAGCCGACGCAGCTCAAGGCTACCACCAAATCCAGATGAAGGAACAAGACCAGGAAAAAACTTCATTCATCACGGAGGGAGGAACCTACTGCTACACGGTGATGCCCTTCGGGTTGAAAAACGCCGGAGCAACATACCAAAGGCTTATGAATTTCATGTTCAAAGACGAGATAGGAAAACGAGTCCAGGTGTATGTAGACGATCTAATCATCAAAAGTGAGAATGAGGAAACCCATGCAAAAGATCTGGAAGAAACATTCAACATACTGAATAAATTCGGAATGAAGCTGAACCCAGACAAATGCACGTTCGGCGTACAAGGCGGGAAATTCCTGGGATTTATGATATCTCAAAGAGGAATAGAGGCGAACCCTGAGAAGATCAAAGCAATTATGGACATGAAGGCACCAAGAAATATAAACGAAGTTCAAAAACTCAACGGGCGAATCACAGCACTCGGTAGATTCATGTCCTGCTCAGCAAAAAGATGCTTGCCTTTCTTCAAAGCCCTCAAAGGAACACAAAAATTTGAATGGAACAAAGACTGCGAGAACACTTTTGAAGAAATAATGAAGTTCCTCGTCACCCCTCCATTGCTCAGCAGACCGCTGAAAGGGGAGACGTTGTATCTATACATCAGCACCACAAACGAGACCATCGGAACAATACAGGTGAGGGAAGAAGACAATGAAATGAAGCCAATCTACTACATTAGCAGAGTCCTGAAAGGCGCGGAGACAAGATACCCCGAGATCGAAAAAATGGCACTGGCTGTATTAACCATAGCTAAAAAGCTGAGATACTACTTCCAAAGTCACAACGTGGTAGTGAGAACGAATCAACCATTGCGAAAGGCGATCCAACGACCAGAAACGTCCGGGAGATTGGTCCACTGGTCCATCCAACTCAGCGAACATGACATAAGATACGAACCTCGCCCGACTCTAAAAGCACAAGCTTTGGCAGACTTCGTAGAAGAAATAACTCCAACCGAAACTGGTCAGCACAAACCAGCCTTAGTATGGGAACTTCACGTTGATGGAGCATCAAATGAAAAAGGAGCCGGAGCAGGAGCCATCCTTAGAGGACCCGAAAAAATCAAAATCGAATATGGAGTAAACATCCAATTCACCGCCAGCAACAATGTAGCTGAGTACGAAGCCCTAATCGCAGGCCTCGGCCTAGCGTTAGAAATAAGAACAGAAATCCTAAGGATCTATTGCGACTCCCAGCTGGTGGTAAATCAGGCCAAGGGAGAATATCAAGCCAAAGAAACAGGGATGATCGAATATCTGGGACAAGTCATGACACAGCTCCAACAGCTGGAAGCACAAGGAGGGCAATGGGAAATCATTCAAATTCCAAGAGAGGAAAACACTGAAGCCGACGCCATCGCCAAATCGGCATCGGAACTCGGAGATCTATTCACTAAAATGCAGTTAAAAGAAACTCTCGAATTGCCGAGCACCAGAAGAGTAGAAGTCATGGCAATCGAAGAGGCCGACTCCTGGATGACCCCATTAATCAGATATTTAGACCACGGTGAATTATCAACAGACAAAATCGAAGCCATCCGCACCATCAGAAAATCTGCAACTACTCATTTCACAACGGAGTTCTTTACCGAACCTCCTTAACTCATCCATGGTCTAGGTGCGTCTCGCCCCAGACAGGGGAATCCATCCTAAAAGAAATCCACGAAGGAATATGCGGAGCACACGAAGGAGCAATCACCATAGCAAGGAAAACAATACTCCAAGGATACTACTGGCCGACCATCAAAGAAGATGCAAAAACATTAGTCAAGAAATGTGATAAATGCCAAAGACACGACAATGTCAGTCGCAAACCAGCAGTACCTCAAGGATCAATGGAGAGCCCTTGGCCGTTCGCCACATGGGGGATCGATATAGTTGGACCGTTTGAAACGGGAAAACATCAATTGAAATTCCTAATCGTCGCGATAGAGCACTTCACTAAAAATGTTAAACGTTTGGATTTGTTTCGTAACGTTTGTAAACGTTTGGCTTAAATCGCGAAAAAGGTGAAACGTTTGGATTCGTTTCGTAACATTTCTAAAAGTTTGCCTTAAATTGCAAAAAATGTTAAACGTTTTGATTGGTTTCGTATCGTTTGTAAACATTTGGTTTAAATCGCTAAAAAGGTGAAAGTTTTGGATTTGTTTCGTGACGTTTGAAAACGTTTGGCTTAAATTGCTAAATAGGTGAAACATTTGGATTTGCTTCGTAACGTTTGTAAACATTTGGCTTAAATCGCTAAAAATGGGAAACGTTTGGATTTGTTTTGTAATGCTTTAAATGTTTGGATTGGTTTCTTAATGATTGTAAACAATTGGCTTCAATCCCGAAAAAGTTGAAACGTTTGGATTTGTTTCGTAACGTTTAATAAACGTTTGGCTTCAATCCCTATAAAGGGGAAACGTTTGGGTTTGTTTCGTAATGTTTTTAAACCATTGGCTTAAATTGCTAAAAAGGTGAAACTTTTGGATTTATTTTGTAACATTTGTAAACATTTGACTTAAATCACTAAAAATGTTAAACGTTTGGATTGGTTTCGTAACGTTTGTAAACGTTTGGCTTAAATCGCTAAGAAGGTGAAACGTTGAGATTTGTTTCGTAAGCTTTGTAAATGTTTGGCTCAAATCGCTAAAAAGGTGAAATGTTTGGTTTTGTTTTGTAACGTTTGTAAACATTTGACTTTAATTGCTGAAAAGGTGAAACGTTACATTTTGTTTCGTAATGTTTGTAAACATTTGGCTTAAATCGCTAAAAAGGTGAAACGTTTGGTTTTGTTTCGTAACGTTTGTAAAAAGCTAAAAAGGTGAAACGTCGTTTACAAACGTTACAAAACCAATCCAAAAGTTTAAAATGGTACGAAACTAATCCTAACGTTTCACCTTTTTAGCGACTTAAGCTAAACGTTTACAAACGTTACTAAACAAATCGAAACGTTAAAACGTTTCGAAACAAATCCAAACGTTGAACCTTTTTAGCGATTTAAGCAAAACATTTTAGCAATTTATGCCAAATATTTACAAACGTTACGAAACAAAACCAAATGTTTCACCTTTTTAGCGATTTAATCCAAATGTTTGGATTTGTTTCGTAACGTTTTAAATATTTGGCTTAAATCGCTAAAAAGGTAAAACGCTTGGATTTGTTTCGTAAAATTTTAAACGTTTGGATTTTTTTTGTAATGTTGGTAAACGTTTGACTTAAATAGCTAAAAAGATGAAACATTTAGATTTGTTTCATAACGTTTGTAAACGTTTGGCTTATATCGCTAAAAGGTGAAACATTTGGATTTGTTTCGTAAAGTCTGTACATGTCTGGCTTAAATCGCTAAGAAGGTGAAACATTTGGATTTGTTTCGTAACGTTTGTAAATATTTGGCTTAAATCGCTAAAAAGGTGAAAAGTTTCGATTTGTTTGGTAATGTTTGTAAACGTTTGGCTTAAATCGCTAAAAAGGTGAGACGCTTAGATTTGTTTCGTAATGTTTGGCTTCAATCACTAAAAAGGGGAAACGTTTGGATTTTTTTTCGTAACATTAGTAAACGTTTGGCTTAAATAGCTAAAAAGGTGAAAAGTTTAGATTTGTTTCGTAACATTTGTAAACGTTTGGCTTAAATCGCTAAAAATGTTAAACCTTTGGATTGGTTTCGTAATGTTTGTAAACGTTTGGCTTCAATCGCTAAAAAGGGAAAACGTTTGGATTTTTTATGTAACGTTTGTAAACGGTTGGCTTAAATCGCTAAAAAGGTGAAACGTTTGTATTTGTTTTGTAACATTTGTAAACGCTTGGCTTATATCGCTAAAAATGTTAAGAGTTTGGATTGGTTTCGTAACGTTTGTAAACGTTTGGCTTGAATCGCTAAAAAGGTTAAACGTTTGGATTTGTTTCGTAACGTTTGTAAATATTTGGCTTAAATCGCTAAAAAGGGGAAACGTTTGGATTTGTTTCGTAACATTTGTAAACGTTTGGCTTAAATCGCTAAAAATGTTAAACGTTTGGATTTGTTTCGTATCGTTTGTAAATGTTTGGCTTCAATCGCTAAAAAAGAAAAAGTTTGAATTTGTTTCGTCACGTTTGTAAACGTTTGGCTTCAATCGCTAAAAACGGTAAACGTTTCGATTTTTTCGTAACGTTTGTAAACGTTTGGCTTAAATCGCTAAAAAGGTGAAACGTTTGGTTTTGTTTCGTAACGTTTGTAAACGTTTGGCTTAAATCGCTAAAAAGGGGAAACGTTTGGATTTGTTTCGCAACGTTTGTAAACGTTTGCCTTCAATCGCTAAAAAGGCGAAATATTGGATTTGTTTCGCGACGTTTTTAAATGTTTTGCTTAAATCGCTAAAAAGGTGAAACGTTTGGATTTGTTTCGTAGCTTTTGTAAATGTTTGGCTTAAATCGCTAAAAATGTTAAACGTTTGGATTGGTTTCGTACCGTTTGTAAACGTTTGGCTTAAATCGCTAAAAAGGTGAAACGTTTGGCTTATTTCGCTAAATATGTGAAACGTTTGGATTTTCTTCGCAACGTTTGTATACGTTAGGCTTAAATCGCTACAAAAGTGAAACGTTTGGATTTGTTTCTTAATGTTTGAAATGTTTGGATTGGTTTCAAAATGATTGTAAACATTTGGCTTCAATCCCTAAAAAGTTGAAACGTTTGTATTTGTTTTGTAACGTTTGTGAACGTTTGGCTTTAATCCCTAAAAAGGGGAAACGTTTGGATTTGTTTCGTAATGTTTTGAAACCTTTGGCTTAAATCTCTAAAAAGGTGAAACATTTGCATTTGTTTCGTAAAATTTGTAAACGTTTGGCTTAAATCGCTAAAAATGTTAAACGTTTGGATTGGTTTCATAACATTTCTAAACGTTTGGCTTATATCACCAAAAAGGGGAAAACGTTACTAAACAAATCTAAACGTTTAAAACGTTTCGAAACAAATCCAAACGTTTAAAGTTTTTAGCGATTAAGCAAAACGTTTTAGCAATTTAAGCCAAACTCTTACAAACGTTACGAAACCAAACTATACCTTTCGCCTTTTTAGCGATTTAATCCAAATGTTTGGATTGGTTTCGTAACATTTTAAATGTTTGGCTAAAATCGCTAAAAAGGTGAAACGCTTGGATTTGTTTCGTAACGTTTTCAACGTTTGGATTTGTTTTGTAACGTTTGACATAAATCGCTAAAAAGATGAAACGTTTGGATTTGTTTCATAATGTTCGTTAATGTTTGGCTTAAATCGCTAAAAATGTAAAACGTTTGGATTTGTTTCGTAACGTTTGTAAACGTTTGGCTTATATCGCTATAAGGCGAAATGTTTTGATTTGTTTCGTAAAGTTTGTAAACGTTTGGTTTAAATCGCTAAAAAGGTGAAACGTTTGAATTTGTTTCGTAACGTTTGTAAATAATGGGCTTAAATCGCTAATAAGTTGAAACGTTTAGATTTGTTTCGTAACGTTTGTAAACATTTGGCTTAAATCCCTAAAAAGGTGAAACATTTGGGTTTGTTTCGTAATGTTTGTAAACGTTTGACTTGAATTACTAAATAGGTGAAACTTTTCGTTTTGTTTCGTAATATTTGTAAATGTTTCGCTTTAATCACTAAAAATGTGAAATATTTGGATTTGTTTCGTAACGTTTAAAGCGTTTGGATTGATTTCTTAACGTTTTATACGTTTGGATTAAATTGATAAAAAGGGGAAACGTTTGGATTTGTTTTGTAACGTTTGTAAACGTTTAGCTTAAATCACTAAAAATGTGAAACGTTTTTTTTTTCGTTTTGTTACTTTTGTAAGAGTTTGGCTTAAATCACTAAATAGGTAAAACGCTAAAAAGGTGAAACGTTTGGTTTTGTTTCGTAACGTTTGTAAACATTTGGCTTAAATCGCTAAAAAGGTGAAACGTTTGGATTAGTTTTGTAACGTTTAAAACGTTTGGATTGGTTTCATAACATTTTAAACGTTTGACTTAAACTACTAAAAAGGTGAAACGTTTGGATTTATTTCGTAACGTTTTAAATGTTTGGTTTTGTTTCATAACGTTTGTAAACGTTTGGCTTAAATGGCTAAAAAGGGGAAACGTTTGGATTTGTTTCGTAACGATTGTAAACGTTTGGCTTAAATAGCTAAAAAGGTGAAACGTTGGGATTTGTTTTGTAACGTTTTAAACGTTTTGGCTTAAATCTCGAAAAAGGTGAAATGTTTGGTTTTGTTTCGTAATGTTTGTAAACATTTTCCTTAAATAGCAAAATTTGAGAAACATTTTGATTTTTTTCGCAACGTTTGTAAATGTTTGGCTTAAATCGCTAAAAAGTTGAAACGATTGGATTTGTTTCATAAAATTTTTAAACGTCTGGATAGGGTTTGTAACGTTTTAAACTTTTGGCTTAAATAGCCAAAAAGGTGAAACGTTTGGATTTGTTTCGTAATGATTGTAAACATTTGGCTTCAATCGCTAAAAAGGAAAAACATTTTGTTTTGTTTTGTAGCATTTGTAAACGTTTGGCTTAAATCTTTAAAAAGGGGAAACGTTTGGATTTGTTTCATACCGTTTATAAACGTTTGGCTTCAATCGCTAAAAAGGGGAACCGTTTGGATTTGTTTCGTAACGTTTGTAAACGTTTGGCTTAAATCGCGAAAAAGGTGAAACGTTTGGATTTGTTTCGTAACATTTGTAAACGTTTGGCTTATATCGCTAAAAATGTTAAACGTTTTGACTGGTTTCGTAACGTTTGTAAACGTTTGGTTTAAATCGCTAAAAAGGTGAAAGGTTTGAATTTGTTTCGTGACATTTGAAAACGTTTGGCTTAAATTGCTAAATAGGTGAAACATTTGGATTTGCTTCGTAACGTTTGTAAACATTTAGCTTAAATCGCTCAAAATGTGAAACGTTTGGATTTGTTTCGTAATGTTTTAAACGTTTGGATTGGTTTCTTAACAATTGTAAACAATTGGCTTCAATCCCTAAAAAGTTGAAACATTTGGATTTGCTTTGTAACGTTTTTTAAACGTTTGGCTTCAATCCCTATAAAAGGGAAACATTTGGATTTGTTTCGTAATGTTTTTAAACCTTTGGCTTAAATTGCTAAAAGGGTGAAACGTTTGGATTTGTTTCGTAACATTTGTAAACATTTGACTTAAATCACTATAAATGTTAAACGTTTGGATTGGTTTCGTAACCTTTGTAAATGTTTGGCTTAAATCGCTAAGAAGGTGAAACGTTTAGATTTTTTTTGTAAGCTTTGTAAACGTTTGGCTCAAATCGCTAAATAGGTGAAATGTTTGGTTTTGTTTTGTAACGTTTGTAAACATTTGACTTTAATTGCAAAAAAGGTGAAACGTTTCGTTTTTTTTCGTAATGTTTGTAAACGTTTGGCTTAAATCGATAAAAAGGTGAAACGTTTGGTTTTGTTTCGTAACGTTTGTAAACAGCTAAAAAGGTGAAACGTCGTTTACAAACGTTACAAAACCAATCCAAATGTTTAAAATGGTACGAAACTAATCCTAACGTTTCACCTTTTTAGCGACTTAAGCTTAACGTTTACAAACGATACTAAACTAATCGAAACGTTAAAACGTTACGAAACAAAACCAAATGTTTCACCTTTTGAGCGATTTAATCCAAATATTTGGATTTGTTTCGTAATGTTTTAAATATTTGGCTTAAATCGCTAAAAAGGTAAAACGCTTGGATTTGTTTCGTAACATTTTAAACGTTTGGATTTGTTTTGTAACGTTTGTAAATATTTGGCTGAAATCGCTAAAAAGGTGAAACGTTTCGATTTGTTTGGTAACGTTTGTAAACGTTTGGCTTAAGTCGCTAAAGAGGTTAAACGCTTGGATTTGTTTCGTAAAGTTTGTAAACGTTTGGCATAAATCGCTAAAAAGGTGAAAAGTTTGGATTTGTTTCGTAACGTTTGTAAACGTTTGGCTTAAATCGCTAAAAATGTTAAACGTTTGGATTGGTTTCGTAACGTTTGTAAACGTTTGGCTTAAATCGCTAAAAAGGGGAAACGTTTGAATTTGTTTTGTAACGTTTGTAAACGTTTGGCTTCAATCGCTAAAAAAGGGAAACGTTTGGATTTGTTTCGTAACGTTTGTAAACTTTGCCTTCAATTGCTAAAATGGCAAAACGTTTGGATTTGTTTCGTAACGTTTGTCTTCGATCGCTAAAAAGGGGAAACGTTTGGATTTGTTATGTAACATTTGTAAACGTTTGGCTTAAATCGCTAAAAAGGTAAAACGTTTGGATTTGTTTCGTAACATTTGTAAACGCTTGGCTTAAATTGCTAAAAATGTTAAACGTTTGGTTTGGTTTCGTAACGTTTGTAAACGTCTGGCTTGAATCGCTAAAAAGGTGAAAGGTTTGGATTTGTTTCGTAACATTTGTAAATATTTGGCTTAAATCGCTAAAAAGGTGAAACGTTTGGATTTGTTTCCTAACATTTGTAAACGTTTGGCTAAATCGCTAAAAATGTTAAATGTTTGGATTGGTTTCGTAACGTTTGTAAATATTTGGCTTCAATCGGTAAAAAGGTGAAACGTTTGAATTTATTTCGTAACGTTTGTAAATGTTTGGCTTCAATCGCTAAAAAAAATAAAGGTTTGGATTTTTTTCGTAACGTTTGTAAACGTTTGGCTTAAATCGCAAAAAGGTGAAACGTTTGGATTTGTTTCGTAATGTTTGTAAATATTTGGCTTAAATCGCTAAAAAGGTGAAACGTTTGGATTTGTTTCGTAGTACATTTGTAAACGTTTGGCTTAAATCGCCAAAAAGGATAAACGTTTGGATTTGTTTCGTAAAGTTTGTAAATATTTGGCTTAAATCGCTAAAAAGGTGAAACAGTTGGATTTGTTTCGTAACATTTGTAAACGTTTGGCTTAAATCGCCAAAAATGTTAAACGTTTGTATTGGTTTCGTAACGTCTGTAAATATTTGGCTTAAATCGCTAAAAAGGTGAAACGTTTGGATTTGTTTTGTAACGTTCGTAAACGTTTGGCTTCAATCGCTAAAAAGGGTAAAAGTTTCGATTTGTTTTGTAACGTTTGTAAACATTTGGCTTAAATAGCTTAAAAGGTGAAACGTTTGGATTTGTTTCGTAACGTTTGTAAACATTTGGCTTAAATCGCAAAAAAGGTGAAACGTTTGGATTTGTTTCGTAATGTTTTTAAAACTTTGGCTTCAATCGCTAAAAAGGGGAAAAGTTCGGATTTTTTCGTAACGTTTGTAAACATTTGGCTTATATCGCTAAAAAGGTGAAACATTTGGATTTGTTTCGTAACATTTGTAAACGTTTCGCTTAAATCACTAAAAATGTTAAACGTATGGATTGGTTTCGTAACGTTTGTAAACGTTTGGCTTCTATCGCTAAAAAGGGGAAACGTTTGGATTTGTTTCATAACGTTTGTAAATATTTGGCTTAAATCGCTAAAACGTTTAAACGTTTAGATTTGTTTCGTAACGCTTGTAAACGTTTGGCTTAAATCGCTAAAAAGGTGAAACGTTTGGATTTGTTTTGTAATGTTTGTTAACGTTTGGCTTGAATTACTAAAAAGTTGAAACTTTTGTTTTTGTTTCGTAATAATTGAAAATATTTGGCTTCAGTCACTAAAACTGTGAAACATTTGGATTTGTTTTGTAACGTTTAAAACGTTTGGATTGGTTTCGTAATGTTTTAAAAGTTTGGCATAAATTGATAAAAAAAAGGGAAACGTTTGGATTTGTTTTGTAACCTTTGTAAATATTTAGCTTAAATCATTAAAAATGTGAAACGATTGGCTTGGTTCTGTTACTATTTTTAAAATTTGGTTTCAATCGCTAAATAGGTGAAACGCTAAAAAGGTGAAATGTTTGGTTTTGTTTCGTAACGTTTGTAAACGTTTGGCTTAAATCGCATAAAAGGTGAAACGTTTGGATTTGTTTTGTAACGTTTTAAACGTTTGGATTAGTTTCATAACTTTTAAAACGTTTGACATAAATTGCTAAAAAGGTGAAACGTTTGGATTTATTTCGTAACGTTTTAAATGTTAGGTTTTATATCGTAATGTTTGTAAACGTTTGGTTTAAATTGCTAAAAAGGGGAAACGTTTGGATTTGTTTCGTAACGTTTGTAAACGTTATGCTTAAATAGCAAAAAAGTTTAAACGTTTGAATTTGTTTCGTAACATTTTAAACGTTTGGATTGGTTTCGTAACGTTTTAAACGTTTTGGCTTAAATCTCTAAAAACATGAAACGTTTGGAGTTGTTTTGTAACGTTTGTAAACATTTGGCTTAAATCGCTAAAAATATGAAACGTTTGGATTAGTTTCGCAACGTTTGTAAACGTTTGCCTTAAATCGCTAAAAAGTTGAAATGTTTGGATTTGTTTCGTAACAATTGTAAACGTTTGGCTTAAATTGCTAAAAAGGTTAAACGTTTGGTTTTGTTTCGTAACGTTTATAAATGTTTGGCTTCAATCGTTAAAAATGTGAAACGTTTGGATTTGTTTCGTAACGTTAAAAACTTATGGATTGGTTTCATAAAGTTTTAAATGTTTGGCTTAAATTGATATAAAAGGGGAAATGTTTGGATTTATTTCCTAACGTTTGTAAACATTTGGCTTAAATTGCTAAAAAGGTTAAATGTTTGGTTTTGTTTCGTAACGATTGTAAACGTTTGGCTTAAATTGCTAAAAAGGTGAAACATTTGAATTGGTTTTTTAACGTTTTAAACTTTTGGCTTAAATTGCTAAGAAGGTGAAACATTTGGATTTGTTTCGTAGCGTCTGTACACGTTTGGCTTAAATCGCTAAAAATGGGAAATGTTTGGATTTGTTTCATAACGTTTGTAAATGTTTGGCTTAAATTGCTAAAATGGGAAAACGTTTGGATTTGTTTCGAATCGTTTGTAAACGTTTAGCTTAAATCGCTAAAAAGGTGAAACGTTTGGATTTGTTTCGTAAAAAGGTGAAACTTTTAGTTTCTTTCGTAACGTTTGTAAACGTTTTGTTTAAATCGCTAAAAAGGTTAAAAGTTTGGATTTGTTTCGTAAAGTTTGTAAATATTTGGCTTACATCGCTAAAAAGTTTAAACGTTTTGATTTGTTTCGTAACGTTTGTAAACGTTTGGCTTAAATCGCTAAAAAGGTGAAACATTTGGATTTGTTTTGAAACGTTTGTTAACGTTTGGCTTGAATTACTAAAAAGTTGAAATTTTTGGTTTTGCTTCGTAATATTTGTAAATGTTTGGCTTCAATCACTAAAAATGTGAAACATTTGGATTTGTTTCGTAACGTTTAAAACGTTTGGATTGGTTTCGTAACATTTTAAAAGTTTGGCATAAATTGAAAAAAAAAGGGGAAACGTTTGGATTTGTTTTGTAACGTTTGTAAACATTTATCTTAAATCACTAAAAATGTGAAAGGATTGGTTTGGTTTTGTTACGTTTGTAAAAGTTTGGTTTCAATCGCTAAATAGGTTAAATGCTAAAAAGATGAAACGTTTGGTTTTGTTTTGTAACGTTTGTAAAAGTTTGGCTTAAATCGCATAAAAGGTGAATTGTTTGGATTTGTTTTGTAACGTTTTAAACGTTTGGATTGGTTTCATAACTTTTTAAACGTTTGGCATAAATTGCTAAAAAGGTGAAACGTTTGGTTTATTTCGTAACGTTTTAAAAGTTAGGTTTTATTTCGTAATGTTTGTAAACGTTTCGTTTAAATTGCTAAAAAGGGGAAACGTTTGGATTTGTTTCGTAAAGTTTGTAAACGTTATGCTTAATTAGCTAAAAAGTTTAAACGTTTGAATTTGTTTCGTAACATTTTAAACGTTTGGATTGGTTTCGTAACGTTTTAAACGTTTTGGCTTAAATCTCTAAAAAGATGAAACGTTTGGAGTTGTTTCATAACGTTTGTAAACATTTGGCTTAAATCGCTAAAAATGTGAAAAGTTTGAATTAGTTTCGTAACGTTTGTAAACGTTTGGCTTAAATCGCTAAAAAGGTGAAATGTTTGGATTTGTTTCGTAACAATTGTAAACGTCCGGCTTAAATTGCTAAAAAGGTTAAACGTTTGGATTTGTTTCGTAACGTTTGTTAACGTTTGGCTTGAATTACTAAAAAGTTGAAACTTTTGGTTTTGTTTCGTAATATTTGTAAATGTTTGGCTTCAATCACTAAAAATGTGAAACATTTGGATTTGTTTCGTAACGTTTAAAACGTTTGGATTGGTTTCGTAACGTTTTAAAAGTTTGGCATAAATTGATAAAAAAAGGAGAAACGTTTGGATTTGTTTTGTAACGTTTGTAAACATTTATCTTAAATCACTACAAAATGTGGAACGATAGGTTTGGTTTGTTACGTTTGTAAACGTTTGGTTTCAATCGCTAAATAGGTGAAACGCTAAAAATGTGAAACGTTTGGATTTGTTTCGTAACGTTTGTTAACGTTTGGCTTGAATTACTAAAAAGTTGAAACCTTTGGTTTTGTTTCGTAATATTTGTAAATGTTTGTCTTCAATCACTAAAAATTTGAAATATTTGGATTTGTTTCGTAACGTTTAAAACATTTGGATTGGTTTCGTAACGTTTTAAAAGTTTGGCATAAATTGATAAAAAAAAAAGGAGAAATGTTTGGATTTATTTTGTAACGTTTGTAAACATTTAGCTTAAATCACTAAAAAATGTGAAACGATTGGTTTGGTTTTGTTACGTTTGTAAACGTTTGGTTTCAATCGCTAAATAGGTGAAACGCTAAAAAGGTGAAACGTTTGGTTTTGTTTTGTAACGTTTGTAAACGTTTGGCTTAAATCGCATAAAAGGTGAAACGTTTGGATTTGTTTTGTAACGTTTTAAATGTTTGGATTGGTTTCATAATTTTTTAAACGTTTGGCATAAATTGCTAAAAAGGTGAAACGTTTGGATTTATTTCGTAACGTTCTAAATGTTAGGTTTTATTTCGTAATGTTTGTTAACGTTTGATTTAAATTGCTAAAAAGGGGAAACGTTTGGATTTGTTTCGTAACGTTTGTAAACGTTATGCTTAATTAGCTAAAAAGTTTAAACGTTTGAATTTGTTTCGTAACATTTTAAACGTTTGGATTGGTTTCGTAACTTTTTAAACGTTTTGGCTTAAATCTCTAAAGACATGAAACTTTTGGAGTTGTTTCGTAACGTTTGTAAACATTTGGCTTAAATCGCTGAAAATGTGAAACGTTTGGATTAGTTTCGTAACGTTTGTAAACGTTTGGTTTAAATCGCTAAAAAGGTGAAATGTTTGGATTTGTTTCGTAATAGTTGTAAACGTTTGGCTTAAATTGCTAAAAAGGTTAAACGTTTGGTTTTGTTTCGTAACGTTTATAAATGTTTGGCTTCAATCGCTAAAAATGTGAAACGTTTGGATTTATTTCGTAACGTTAATAACTTATGGATTGGTTTCGTAAAGTTTTAAATGTTTGGCTTAAATTGATATAAAAGTGGAAACATTTTGATTTATTTCCTAACATTTGTAAACGTTTGGTTTAAATCGCTAAAAAGGTTAAACGTTTGATTTTGTATCGTAATGTTTGTAAACGTTTGGCTTAAATTACTAAAAAGGTGAAACATTTGAATTGGTTTTTTAACGTTTTAAACTTTTGGCTTAAATCGCTAAAAAGGTGAAACATTTGGATTTGTTTCGTAGCGTTTGTACACGTTTGGCTTAAATCGCTAAAAATGGCAAATGTTTGGATTTGTTTCATAACGTTTGTAAACGTTTGGCTTAAATTGCTATAATGGAAAAACATTTGGATTTTTTTCGTATCGTTTGTAAACGTTTGGCTTAAATCGCTAAAAAGGTGAAACGTTTGGATTTGTTTCGTAAAAAGGTGAATTTTTTGGTTTCTTTCGTAACGTTTGTAAACGTTTGGCTTAAATCGCTAAAAAGGTGAAACATTTGGATTTGTTTTGTAACGTTTGTTAAAGTTTGGCTTGAATTACTAAAAAGTTGAAATTTTTGGTTTTGCTTCGTAATATTTGTAAATGTTTGGCTTTAATCACTAAAAATGTGAAACATTTGGATTTGTTTCGTAACGTTTAAAACGTTTGGATTGGTTTCGTAACATTTTAAAAGTTTGGCATAAATTGAAAAAAAAAGGGGAAACGTTTGGATTTTTTTTGTAACGTTTGTAAACATTTAGCTTAAATCACTAAAAATGTGAAAGGATTGGTTTGGTTTTGTTACGTTTGTAAAAGTTTGGTTTCAATCGCTAAATAGGTTAAATGCTAAAAAGATGAAACGTTTGGTTTTGTTTTGTAACGTTTGTAAAAGTTTGGCTTAAATCGCATAAAAGGTGAATTGTTTGGATTTGTTTTGTAACGTTTTAAACGTTTGGATTGGTTTCATAACTTTTTAAACGTTTGGCATAAATTGCTAAAAAGGTGAAACGTTTGGTTTATTTCGTAACGTTTTAAAAGTTAGGTTTTATTTCGTAATGTTTGTAAACGTTTGGTTTAAATTGCTAAAAAGGGGAAACGTTTGGATTTGTTTCGTAACGTTTGTAAACGTTATGCTTAATTAGCTAAAAAGTTTAAACGTTTGAATTTGTTTCGTAACATTTTAAACGTTTGGATTGGTTTCGTAACGTTTTAAACGTTTTGGCATAAATCTCTAAAAAGATGAAACGTTTGGAGTTGTTTCATAACGTTTGTAAACATTTGGCTTAAATCGCTAAAAATGTGAAAAGTTTGAATTAGTTTCGTAACGTTTGTAAACGTTTGGCTTAAATCGCTAAAAAGGTGAAATGTTTGGATTTGTTTCGTAACAATTGTAAACGTCTGGCTTAAATTGCTAAAAAGGTTAAACGTTTGGATTTGTTTCGTAACGTTTGTTAACGTTTGGCTTGAATTACTAAAAAGTTGAAACTTTTGGTTTTGTTTCGTAATATTTATAAATGTTTGGCTTCAATCACTAAAAATGTGAAACATTTGGATTTGTTTCGTAACGTTTAAAACGTTTGGATTGGTTTCGTAACGTTTTAAAAGTTTGGCATAAATTGATAAAAAAAGGAGAAACGTTTGGATTTGTTTCGTAACGTTTGTAAACATTTATCTTAAATCACTACAAAATGTGGAACGATAGGTTTGGTTTGTTACGTTTGTAAACGTTTGGTTTCAGTCGCTAAATAGGTGAAACGCTAAAAATGTGAAACGTTTGGATTTGTTTCGTAACGTTTGTTAACGTTTGGCTTGAATTACTAAAAAATTGAAACCTTTGGTTTTGTTTCGTAATATTTGTAAATGTTTGGCTTCAATCACTAAAAATTTGAAATATTTGGATTTGTTTCGTAACGTTTAAAACATTTGGATTGGTTTCGTAACGTTTTAAAAGTTTGGCATAAATTGATAAAAAAAAAGGAGAAATGTTTGGATTTATTTTGTAACGTTTGTAAACATTTAGCTTAAATCACTAAAAAATGTGAAACGATTGGTTTGGTTTTGTTACGTTTGTAAACGTTTGGTTTCAATCGCTAAATAGGTGAAACGCTAAAAAGGTGAAACGTTTGGTTTTGTTTTGTAACGTTTGTAAACGTTTGGCTTAAATCGCATAAAAGGTGAAACGTTTGGATTTGTTTTGTAACGTTTTAAATGTTTGGATTGGTTTCATAATTTTTTAAACGTTTGGCATAAATTGCTAAAAAGGTGAAACGTTTGGATTTATTTCGTAACGTTCTAAATGTTAGGTTTTATTTCGTAATGTTTGTTAACGTTTGATTTAAATTGCTAAAAAGGGGAAACGTTTGGATTTGTTTCGTAACGTTTGTAAACGTTATGCTTAATTAGCTAAAAAGTTTAAACGTTTGAATTTGTTTCGTAACATTTTAAACGTTTGGATTGGTTTCGTAACTTTTTAAACGTTTTGGCTTAAATCTCTAAAAACATGAAACTTTTGGAGTTGTTTCGTAACGTTTGTAAACATTTGGCTTAAATCGCTGAAAATGTGAAACGTTTGGATTAGTTTCGTAACGTTTGTAAACGTTTGGTTTAAATCGCTAAAAAGGTGAAATGTTTGGATTTGTTTCGTAACAGTTGTAAACGTTTGGCTTAAATTGCTAAAAAGGTTAAACGTTTGGTTTTGTTTCGTAACGTTTATAAATGTTTGGCTTCAATCGCTAAAAATGTGAAACGTTTGGATTTATTTCGTAACGTTAATAACTTATGGATTGGTTTCGTAAAGTTTTAAATGTTTGGCTTAAATTGATATAAAAGTGGAAACATTTTGATTTATTTCCTAACATTTGTAAACGTTTGGTTTAAATCGCTAAAAAGGTTAAACGTTTGATTTTGTATCGTAACGTTTGTAAACGTTTGGCTTAAATTACTAAAAAGGTGAAACATTTGAATTGGTTTTTTAACGTTTTAAACTTTTGGCTTAAATCGCTAAAAAGGTGAAACATTTGGATTTGTTTCGTAGCGTTTGTACACGTTTGGCTTAAATCGCTAAAAATGGGAAATGTTTGGATTTGTTTCATAACGTTTGTAAACGTTTGGCTTAAATTGCTATAATGGAAAAACGTTTGGATTTTTTTCGTATCGTTTGTAAACGTTTGGCTTAAATCGCTAAAAAGGTGAAACGTTTGGATTTGTTTCGTAAAAAGGTGAATTTTTTGGTTTCTTTCGTAACGTTTGTAAACGTTTGGCTTAAATCGCTAAAAAGGTGAAATATTTGGATTTGTTTTGTAACGTTTGTTAAAGTTTGGCTTGAATTACTAAAAAGTTGAAATTTTTGGTTTTGCTTCGTAATATTTGTAAATGTTTGGCTTCAATCACTAAAAATGTGAAACATTTGGATTTGTTTCGTAACGTTTAAAACGTTTGGATTGGTTTCGTAACGTTTTAAAAGTTTGGCATAAATTGATAAAAAAAGGAGAAACGTTTGGATTTGTTTTGTAACGTTTGTAAACATTTAGCTTAAATCACTAAAAAATGTGAAACGATTGGTTTGGTTTGTTACGTTTGTAAACGTTTGGTTTCAATCGCTAAATAGGTGAAACGCTAAAAAGGTGAAACGTTTGGTTTTGTTTTGTAACGTTTGTAAACGTTTGGCTTAAATCGCATAAAAGGTGAAACGTTTGGATTTGTTTTGTAACGTTTTAAATGTTTGGATTGGTTTCATAACTTTTTAAACGTTTGGAATAAATTGCTAAAAAGGTGAAACGTTTGGATTTATTTCGTAACGTTCTAAATGTTAGGTTGTATTTCGTAATGTTTGTAAACGTTTGGTTTAAATTGCTAAAAAGGGGAAACGTTTGGATTTGTTTCGTAACGTTTGTAAATGTTATGCTTAATTAGCTAAAAAGTTTAAACGTTTGAATTTTTTTCGTAACATTTTAAACGTTTGGATTGGTTTCGTAACGTTTTAAATGTTTTGGCTTAAATCTCTAAAAAGATGAAACGTTTGGAGTTGTTTCGTAACGTTTGTAAACATTTGGCTTAAATCGCTAAAAATGTGAAACGTTTGGATTAGTTTCGTAACGTTTGTAAACGTTTGGCTTAAATCGCTAAAAAGGTAAAATGTTTGGATTTGTTTCGTAACAATTGTAAACGTTTGGCTTAAATTGCTAAAAAGGTTAAACGTTTGTATTTGTTTCGTAACGTTTATAAATGTTTGGCTTCAATCGCTAAAAAGGTGAAACGTTTGGATTTGTTTCGTAACGTTTATTAACGTTTGGCTTGAATTACTAAAAAGTTGAAACTTTTGGTTTTGTTTCGTAATATTTGTAAATGTTTGGCTTCAATCACTAAAAATGTGAAACATTTGGATTTGTTTCGTAAAGTTTAAAACGTTTGGATTGGTTTCGTAACGTTTTAAAAGTTTGGCATAAATTGATAAAAAAAGGAGAAACGTTTGGATTTGTTTTGTAACGTTTGTAAACATTTAGCTTAAATCACTAAAAAATGTGAAACGATTGGTTTGGTTTGTTACGTTTGTAAACGTTTGGTTTCAATCGCTAAATAGGTGAAACGCTAAAAAGGTGAAACGTTTGGTTTTGTTTCGTAACGTTTGTAAATGTTTGGCTTAAATCGCATAAAAGGTGAAACGTTTGGATTTGTTTTGTAACGTTTTAAATGTTTGGATTGGTTTCATAACTTTTTAAACGTTTGGAATAAATTGCTAAAAAGGTGAAACGTTTGGATTTATTTCGTAACGTTCTAAATGTTAGGTTGTATTTCGTAATGTTTGTAAATGTTTGGTTTAAATTGCTAAAAACGGGAAACGTTTGGATTTGTTTCGTAACGTTTGTAAACGTTATGCTTAATTAGCTAAAACGTTTAAACGTTTGAATTTGTTTCGTAACATTTTAAACGTTTGGATTGGTTTCGTAACGTTTTAAACGTTTTGGCTTAAATCTCTAAAAACATGAAACGTTTGGAGTTGCTTCGTAACGTTTGTAAACATTTGGCTTAAATCTCTAAAAATATGAAACGTTTGGATTAGTTTAGTAACGTTTGTAAACGTTTGGCTTAAATCGCTAAAAAGGTGAAATGTTTGGATTTTTTTTGTAACAGTTGTAAACGTTTGGCTTAAATTGCTAAAAATGTCAAACGTTTGGTTTTGTTTCGTAACGTTTATAAATGTTTGGCTTCAATAGCTAAAAATGTGAAACGTTTGGATTTGTTTCGTAACGTTAAAAACATATGGATTGGTTTCGTAAAGTTTTAAATGTTTGGCTTAAATTGATATAAAAGGGGAAACGGTTGGATTTATTTCCTAACGTTTGTAAACGTTTGGCTTAAATCGCTAAAAAGGTGAAACGTTTGGATTTGTTTCGTAACGTTTGTTAACGTTTGGCTTGAATTACTAAAAAGTTGAAACTTTTGGTTTTGTTTCGTAACATTTGTAAATGTTTGGCTTCAATCACTAAAAATGTGAAACATTTGGATTTGTTTCTTAACGTTTAAAACGTTTGGATTGGTTTCGTAACGTTTAAAACGTTTGGATTGGTTTCGTAACGTTTTAAAAGTTTGGCATAAATTGATAAAAAAAAAAGGGGAAACGTTTGGATTTGTTTTGTAACGTTTCTAAACATTTAGCTTAAATAACTAAAAAATGTGAAACGATTGGTTTGGTTTTGTTACGTTTGTAAACGTTTGGTTTCAATCACTAAATAGGTGAAACGCTAAAAAGGTGAAACGTTTGGTTTTGTTTCGTAACGTTTGTAAACGTTTGGCCTAAATCGCATAAAAGGTGAAACGTTTGGATTTGCTTTGTAACATTTTAAATGTTTGGATTGGTTTCATAACTTTTTAAACGTTTTGCATAAATTGCTAAAAAGGTTAAATGTTTGGATTTATTTCGTAACGTTCTAAATGTTAGGTTTTATTTCGTAATATTTGTAAACGTTTTGTTTAAATTGCAAAAAGGGGAAACGTTTGGATTTGTTTCGTAACGTTTGTAAACGTTATGCTTAATTAGCTAAAAAGTTTAAACGTTTGAATTTGTTTCGTAACATTTGAAACGTTTGGATTGGTTTCGTAATTTTTTAAACGTTTTGGCTTTAATCTCTAAAAACATGAAACGTTTGGAGTTGTTTCGTAACGTTTGTAAACATTTGGCTTAAATCGCTAAAAATGTGAAACGTTTGGATTAGTTTCGTAATGTTTGTAAACGTTTGGCTTAAATCGCTAAAAAGGTGAAATGTTTGGATTTGTTTCGTAACAATTGTAAACGTTTGGCTTAAATTGCTAAAAAGGTTAAACGTTTGGTTTTATTTCGTAACGTTTATAAATGTTTGGCTTCTATCGCTAAAAATGTGAAACGTTTGGATTTGTTTCGTAACGTTAAAAACTTATGGATTGGTTTCGTAAATTATTAAATGTTTGGCTTAAATTGATATAAAATGGAAAACGTTTGGATTTATTTCCTAACGTATGTAAACGTTTGGCTTAAATCGCTAAAAAGGTGAAAAGTTTGGATTTGTTTCGTAACGTTTGTTAACGTTTGGCTTGAATTACTAAAAAGTTGAAACCTTTGGTTTTGTTTCGTAATATTTGTAAATGTTTGGCTTCAATCACTAAAAATTTGAAATATTTGGATTTGTTTCGTAACGTTTAAAACATTTGGATTGGTTTCGTAACATTTTAAAAGTTTGGCATAAATTGATAAAAAAAAGGAGAAATGTTTGGATTTATTTTATAACGTTTGTAAACATTTAGCTTAAATCACTAAAAAATGTGAAACGATTGGTTTGGTTTGTTACGTTTGTAAACGTTTGGTTTCAATCGCTAAATAGGTGAAACGCTAAAAAGGTGAAACGTTTGGTTTTGTTTTGTAACGTTTGTAAACGTTTGGCTTAAATCGCATAAAAGGTGAAACGTTTGGATTTGTTTTGTAACTTTTTAAATGTTTGGATTGGTTTCATAACTTTTTAAACGTTTGGAATAAATTGCTAAAAAGGTGAAACGTTTGGATTTATTTCGTAACGTTCTAAATGTTAGGTTGTATTTCGTAATGTTTGTAAATGTTTGGTTTAAATTGCTAAAAAGGGGAAACGTTTGGATTTGTTTCGTAACGTTTGTAAATGTTATGCTTAATTAGCTAAAAAGTTTAAACGTTTGAATTTTTTTCGTAACATTTTAAACGTTTGGATTGGTTTCGTAACGTTTTAAATGTTTTGGCTTAAATCTCTAAAAAGATGAAACGTTTGGAGTTGTTTCGTAACGTTTGTAAACATGTGGCTTAAATCGCTAAAAATGTGAAACGTTTGGATTAGTTTCGTAACGTTTGTAAACGTTTGGCTTAAATCGCTAAAAAGGTGAAATGTTTGGATTTGTTTCGTAACAATTGTAAACGATTGGCTTAAATTGCTAAAAAGGTTAAACGTTTGTATTTGTTTCGTAACGTTTATAAATGTTTGGCTTCAATCGCTAAAAAGGTGAAACGTTTGGATTTGTTTCGTAACGTTTATTAACGTTTGGCTTGAATTACTAAAAAGTTGAAACTTTTGGTTTTGTTTCGTAATATTTGTAAATGTTTGGCTTCAATCACTAAAAATGTGAAACATTTGGATTTGTTTCGTAACGTTTAAAACGTTTGGATTGGTTTCGTAACGTTTTAAAATTTTGGCATAAATTGATAAAAAAAGGAGAAACGTTTGGATTTGTTTTGTAACGTTTGTAAACATTTAGCTTAAATCACTAAAAAATGTGAAACGATTGGTTTGGTTTGTTACGTTTGTCAACGTTTGGTTTCAATCGCTAAATAGGTGAAACGCTAAAAAGGTGAAACGTTTGGTTTTATTTCGTAACGTTTGTAAATGTTTGGCTTAAATCGCATAAAAGGTGAAACGTTTGGATTTGTTTTGTAACGTTTTAAATGTTTGGATTGGTTTCATAACTTTTTAAACGTTTGGAATAAATTGCTAAAAAGGTGAAACGTTTGGATTTATTTCGTAACGTTCTAAATGTTAGGTTGTATTTCGTAATGTTTGTAAATGTTTGGTTTAAATTGCTAAAAAGGGGAAACGTTTGGATTTGTTTCGTAACGTTTGTAAACGTTATGCTTAATTAGCTAAAACGTTTAAACGTTTGAATTTGTTTCGTAACATTTTAAACGTTTGGATTGGTTTCGTAACGTTTTAAATGTTTTGGCTTAAATCTCTAAAAACATGAAACGTTTGGAGTTGTTTCGTAACGTTTGTAAACATTTGGCTTAAATCTCTAAAAATATGAAACGTTTGGATTAGTTTAGTAACGTTTGTAAACGTTTGGCTTAAATCGCTAAAAAGGTGAAATGTTTGGATTTTTTGTAACAGTTGTAAACGTTTGGCTTAAATTGCTAAAAATGTCAAACGTTTGGTTTTGTTTCGTAACATTTATAAATGTTTGGCTTCAATAGCTAAAAATGTGAAACGTTTGGATTTGTTTCGTAACGTTAAAAACATATGGATTGGTTTCGTAAAGTTTTAAATGTTTGGCTTAAATTGATATAAAAGGGGAAACAGTTGGATTTATTTCCTAACGTTTGTAAACGTTTGGCTTAAATCGCTAAAAAGGTGAAACGTTTGGATTTGTTTCGTAACGTTTGGCTTGAATTACTAAAAAGTTGAAACTTTTGGTTTTGTTTCGTAACATTTGTAAATGTTTGGCTTCAATCACTAAAAATGTGAAACATTTGGATTTGTTTCTTAACGTTTAAAACGTTTGGATTGGTTTCGTAACGTTTAAAACGTTTGGATTGGTTTCGTAACGTTTTAAAAGTTTGGCATAAATTGATAAAAAAAAAGGGGAAACGTTTGGATTTGTTTTGTAACGTTTGTAAACATTTAGCTTAAATAACTAAAAAATGTGAAACGATTGGTTTGGTTTTGTTACGTTTGTAAACGTTTGGTTTCAATCGCTAAATAGGTGAAACGCTAAAAAGGTGAAACGTTTGGTTTTGTTTCGTAACGTTTGTAAATGTTTGGCTTAAATCGCATAAAAGGTGAAACGTTTGGATTTGTTTTGTAACGTTTTAAATGTTTGGATTGGTTTCATAACTTTTTAAACGTTTGGAATAAATTGCTAAAAAGGTGAAACGTTTGGATTTATTTCGTAACGTTCTAAATGTTAGGTTGTATTTCGTAATGTTTGTAAATGTTTGGTTTAAATTGCTAAAAAGGGGAAACGTTTGGATTTGTTTCGTAACGTTTGTAAACGTTATGCATAATTAGCTAAAACGTTTAAACGTTTGAATTTGTTTCGTAACATTTTAAACGTTTGGATTGGTTTCGTAACGTTTTAAACGTTTTGGCTTAAATCTCTAAAAACATGAAATGTTTGGAGTTGTTTCGTAACGTTTGTAAACATTTGGCTTAAATCTCTAAAAATATGAAACGTTTGGATTAGTTTAGTAACGTTTGTAAACGTTTGGCTTAAATCGCTAAAAAGGTGAAATGTTTGGATTTTTTTTGTAACAGTTGTAAACGTTTGGCTTAAATTGCTAAAAATGTCAAACGTTTGGTTTTGTTTCGTAACGTTTATAAATGTTTGGCTTCAATAGCTAAAAATGTGAAACGTTTGGATTTGTTTCGTAACGTTAAAAACATATGGATTGGTTTCGTAAAGTTTTAAATGTTTGGCTTAAATTGATATAAAAGGGGAAACGGTTGGATTTATTTCCTAACGTTTGTAAACGTTTGGCTTAAATCGCTAAAAAGGTGAAACGTTTGGATTTGTTTCGTAACGTTTGTTAACGTTTGGCTTGAATTACTAAAAAGTTGAAACTTTTGGTTTTGTTTCGTAACATT
Organism: Mercurialis annua; assembly: GCF_937616625.2. Taxonomy (NCBI): domain Eukaryota; kingdom Viridiplantae; phylum Streptophyta; class Magnoliopsida; order Malpighiales; family Euphorbiaceae; genus Mercurialis; species Mercurialis annua. The sequence goes on along the minus strand of NC_065572.1, from coordinate 20,064,978 downwards.
TGTAAATATTTGGCTTCAATCACTAAAAATGTGAAACATTTGGATTTGTTTCTTAACGTTTAAAACGTTTGGATTGGTTTCGTAACGTTTAAAACGTTTGGATTGGTTTCGTAACGTTTTAAAAGTTTGGCATAAATTGATAAAAAAAAAGGGGAAACGTTTGGATTTGTTTTGTAACGTTTGTAAACATTTAGCTTAAATCACTAAAAAATGTGGAACGATAGGTTTGGTTTGTTACGTTTGTAAACGTTTGGTTTCAATCGCTAAATAGGTGAAACGCTAAAAAGGTGAAACGTTTGGTTTTGTTTCGTAACGTTTGTAAATGTTTGGCTTAAATCGCATAAAAGGTGAAACGTTTGGATTTGTTTTGTAACGTTTTAAATGTTTGGATTGGTTTCATAACTTTTTAAACGTTTGGAATAAATTGCTAAAAAGGTGAAATGTTTGGATTTATTTCGTAACGTTCTAAATGTTAGGTTGTATTTCGTAATGTTTGTAAATGTTTGGTTTAAATTGCTAAAAAGGGGAAACGTTTGGATTTGTTTCGTAACGTTTGTAAATGTTATGCTTAATTAGCTAAAAAGTTTAAACGTTTGAATTTTTTTCGTAACATTTTAAACGTTTGGATTGGTTTCGTAACGTTTTAAATGTTTTGGCTTAAATCTCTAAAAAGATGAAACGTTTGGAGTTGTTTCGTAACGTTTGTAAACATTTGGCTTAAATCGCTAAAAATGTGAAACGTTTGGATTAGTTTCGTAACGTTTGTAAACGTTTGGCTTAAATCGCTAAAAAGGTGAAATGTTTGGATTTGTTTCGTAACAATTGTAAACGTTTGGCTTAAATTGCTAAAAAGGTTAAACGTTTGTATTTGTTTCGTAACGTTTATAAATGTTTGGCTTCAATCGCTAAAAAGGTGAAACGTTTGGATTTGTTTCGTAACGTTTATTAACGTTTGGCTTGAATTACTAAAAAGTTGAAACTTTTGGTTTTGTTTCGTAATATTTGTAAATGTTTGGCTTCAATCACTAAAAATGTGAAACATTTGGATTTGTTTCGTAACGTTTAAAACGTTTGGATTGGTTTCGTAACGTTTTAAAAGTTTGGCATAAATTGATAAAAAAAGGAGAAACGTTTGGATTTGTTTTGTAACGTTTGTAAACATTTAGCTTAATGTCACGACCCATTTTCATGAATCGCGACCGGCGCTAGGGTATGGGTAATGTAGTACCGAAACCCGTAGCTAGCCTCCAAATAAATCATAAACACATAAACCTGCAGAAAACCAATGCTCGGGGGCAACCGAGACTTCAACCTAATCTAACAGATATAATAATCAACAATTAATATAACATGCTTATTCAATTCTGATTCTAAAATAGATTTATCATGAACCAATATAAATAATATAACATGCCAAAGCAATATAACCAGTCGAACCAATCCGACAAAATAAATAATAATAACAAGGACGTCTAGTTACTACTGCGGTCTAAGAATAAAACAGTTTTACAATTTTATTAAAATAAAAGGAACCTCCGAGGAAAAGTAAATGCGGAGATCACCAGACTCTCTCAGATAATAACCCTGGGGAAAATTGGGAAAACAACGGGGTCAGATATACTGAGATGAGTTCATACCACTATCTACATTTATTAAGTGGAAAACCTTTAAAACGTTTAAAACATTTAATAACGATATTACGGATAATAGTTGGAACCCTAATCCACAATTCTAAATAATAATCATAATCCAATAGGTCTGGTCCCGAGAGCGGAGCTACACCGAGTTACCACTGACCACACTTATACCAGAGTCCCGAGAGCTGAGCTACACCGAGTTACTCTACCTGGTCCCGAGAGCTATGCTCACACCGAGTTACCACATTTCCATAAATACCTTACCCAGATCAATACCGGTGCGCACGCAGTCCTAATGATGCCCATTAGGTAGCACGTTCCAACTAAGAGCCATAATATAAAAACAGTTCGAAATATACGTACAGTATATATATTTAATATTAAAATAACAATTTACTTAATAAAGCGGTAAATAGTAAATATAAACTCACTGCTTGCTAATCCGCGTGAATACCGGCAAGCAACTAACTCTGGTTCGCCTCTGAAGCACGAACAGTAGACGAGTCTAGACAAATAAAATAATTATAAAAATTAGACCCTAACTCTAGAGAGTACTAGACACCACACAAGACTAGCACAAATAATCACGTAGCAATTAATCAATCCAAAATAACACAAATATATCCAAAAGGTAATAAAGCCCAATTAATATAAGTCTATTGAGTTCCCGCTTAAATCCAATTTATAAATATTATTTAATAACTTTAAATAATAAATAATTTACAAATAGTGGGTTTGCCGAGTTACCAAATAACTACCAAGCTAACCTCACTTGTCGGATGACCCAAGTCTAATCCGACTCAAAACGTTTACCAAATATAAACCCGAGTTTATATTTATAAAACAATTTAACAAAATAATAATCCAATTTAAAAGCGGAACTCAATAACTTCAATTTCAAGTAACTCAAGTTACAACCCCAAAAACTTAATCATATAAGTCAAATAAAGTTCAGGGACCAATTTGTACTTTAACCAATTAGGGACCAAATTGTACTTTTGCCAATTAGGGGCTAAATTGCACTTTAGCCAATTTGATTTCCAAAAATCAAATTAATTACTTTTATTTTATAATTAAAACCAACAATAAAGTTAATAACCAAAAATCCACTTAATTAAGTTATAAAATAAGTTTAGGGGCTAAATTGTAATTTAGCCAACTTTTGACAAAACGACATTTAAAGGCAAATATAATTACCCGAGTAATTAAATTAACTTATTTTATAGTTAATTATCGCTTTACAAAATATCAATTACGATTTATTACGAATTAGAAAGTTACCATAAATCAAAGTTAAAAATTAAAACTAAGGGAATTCATTTGATTAAGTTAAACAAAAGTGATGATCAAGATAGCTTTTTAACCATCATTCTCAAATTCAAAAAAAGAAACAGACCCGCCATGCTCAACCAACCCATTTCACCATTTTTGATTCTAAAACTAAGCTCACACATCAAACCTCATCACCAAAGCAATTTAATCCATACAAGAACAACACATTACTCATGAACAAGGAACAAACCTAATCACCTAGCAAAACCCAATAACAGAAACTCAAGAACAAGGGTGCGGCAGAAACTTCAAAAACCCAAAACAGGGATATAAAGCAAACCGAAACAATGAAACGACATCAAACTGAGTTTAATCAATCAGCAACTAACTTATCAAGCTATTTATAACAATTAAAGTGAATGATTTAAAGCCAAGCAATCAAGAAGAAATCGGCAGCAACAAAAAGAAACAAGAACAGCTTGAACAAAACAGAAAACGGAAATCGTGCGGCGATTGAAACGAGATCGACGGCGTACCGTTCAGCGAAAATGAGGTAGGGAAACGTAGATACGTGAGTCTAGATCGTCTGGAATCGAACGGAATCAATTTCGATCTAGAAACGAAAGAGAACGAATCAGAAAACCGTAAGGCGTTTCAAAATGAAATCTGGAAAAGAGAAATTATAAGACTAACCGGAACAGCAGAGTTTGGATGATGATTTCGGCTTCGTTTCTCAGCGAATGGACGAACGGAAAACGGCTAGGGCTAGCTTGTAGCGTGATCTAGGGTTTTTGTGAAGGAATCGACTTTAAATAACGAAGGGAAGTGAGCCGAAAACGAGATCGAACAGGGCCGGATGGAAGGGTCAAGAGCCTGCTGCCATTCCCGAACGGAAAGGCCAAAATTTGGCCTGATCCCGTTCGGGAAAGGCCTGGTCCCGAACGGGACCAGTGCAAATTTTGCACAGTCCCGTACGGGACAGGCCCAGTCCCGTACGGAACCATACGGGATTTCATCAGGTCTCTTACGAGACCTGGTTTACCCCCTTGGTTCAACCATTTGGTTGAACCAAGACCCAAAGGAGAATATATTTTTTTTAAAAAACCGAACCGAGGATGAATCGAACCACAAAAAATTTACGAAACTTCGAATACCCCATAAAATACATCCGGAACCACGTCGGAAATAAAAAAAATAAATTTAAAATTTTACGGGATATTACATTCTCCCCAACTAATTAAAAATTCGTCCTCGAATTTAACACGACAAGTAAATCACAACAGAACAACACGTAGCACAAGCAAAACTACACAAGTCACAGAAAATCAAGATATCGTACCTCACGGAAAAAGAAAAGGATAGCGATTCCGCATATCCAACTCGGTCTCCCAAGTACACTCCTCTACAGAATGATTGCGCCAGAGAACCTTGACCATCGGAATCTCCTTGTTCCGCAATTTACGCACCTGCGTATCAACAATCTCAACTGGCTGTTCCTCATAGGACAGCTCCTGGTCAATCTCAACACTCTGAGGCACAATCACGTGCGAAGGATCAGAAATGCACTTTCTCAACATAGAAACGTGAAACACAGGATGTACTAACGACATGTCTGGCGGTAGAACCAGACGATAAGCCACAGCTCCAATCCTCTCCGAAATCTCATAAGGACCAATATACCTCGGTGCTAACTTTCCCTTGACGCCAAAACGAACCACGCCTTTCATAGGCGAAACCCGAAGAAATACGAAATCACCAACCTGGAACTCAATGTCTTTCCTTTTCGGATCAGCATAACTCTTATGCCGACTAAAAGCAGTCTCTAACCTCCGCTTAATCAACGGTACCTTCTCAGAGGTAATCTGAATAATCTCCGCTCCCGAGAGTTTACGCTCTCCGACCTCCTCCCAACAGATAGGAGATCTACACTTGCGCCCGTACAAAGCCTCATACGGCGCCATCTCGATACTCGCATGATAACTGTTGTTATAGGAAAACTCAATCAACGGCAAATGAGTATCCCAGCTACCCTGAAAATCGAGAACACACATCCTGAGCATATCCTCCAACGTCTGAATAGTCCTCTCAGACTGACCGTCAGTCTGAGGATGAAAAGCTGTGCTGAAATCCAACCGAGAACCCAAGGATTCCTGTAACGCCTTCCAAAACCTCGAAGTAAACACAGAACCTCTGTCTGAAACAATAGAAACCGGTACACCATGCAAACTGACAATCCTGTCGATGTACAACTGAGCCAACCTCGAAGCAGCATACGAAACCTTAATCGGAAGGAAATGAGCTGACTTGGTCATACGGTCAACTATCACCCAGATGGAGTCGTATCCCTGTCGAGTACGTGGTAACCCAACCACAAAATCCATAGCAATCCGCTCCCACTTCCACTCTGGAATAGGTAGTGGCTGCAGATAGCCAAAAGGTCTCTGATGCTCCAGCTTCACCTGCTGGCACGTCAGACACTTAGAAACATACTCAGCGACATCCTTCTTCATCCCGCCCCACCAGTAGGTACCCTTAAGATCATGGTACATCTTAGTAGAACCCGGATGAACACTATAAGCAGATTTGTGCGCTTCTTCCAGAATCTGGTCCCTCAAACCATCTGAATCCGGAACACACAATCTCGAACCATGTCTCAGAACACCATCCACAAAAGTAAACTCAGAATTTCCATCCTGCTGAACTTCCTCAATAATCCGTTTCAATTGTGGATCCTCAGCTTGTAAAGCTTTGATCCGATCAATCAAAACGGGTTGCACTTGCAACTGTGCTAACAAACAACCAGTCTGAGAAATCTGAAACTCATAGCCTGAAGCTATCAAACTGTGCCACTCTCTAACCATGGGTCTACGCCCAATCTCAGAAATATGAGCCAAGCTGCCCGAAGACTTGCGACTCAACGCATCGGCTACCACATTAGCCTTACCAGGATGGTACTGAATAGTACAGTCGTAGTCTTTCAGTAACTCTAACCACCTCCTCTGTCTCAAGTTCAACTCTCTCTGATCAAAGATATATTTCAGACTCTTGTGATCAGTGAAAATCTCACAAGTAGCACCATACAAATAATGTCTCCAAATTTTCAGCGCAAAAACCACAGCTGCCAACTCTAAATCATGAGTAGGGTAATTCACCTCATGCTTCTTCAACTGTCTGGAAGCATAGGCAATCACCTGTCCATGTTGCATCAGAACGCAACCCAAACCAATCCGAGACGCATCACAATACACTGTGAAACCGTCAATGCCAGAAGGCAAAGCCAACACCGGAGCTGTAGTCAAAATCTCCTTGAGCTTCTCAAAGCTCGCCTCGCACTTGTCAGTCCACTCAAACTTGACACCCTTCTGTGTCAATTTAGTTAAAGGTGCAGATATTCTGGAGAAATCTTGCACGAACCGACGATAGTAGCCAGCTAAACCCAGAAAACTTCGGATCTCGGTAACTGACCTTGGCCTTTGCCAATCCATGACCGCCTCAATCTTCTTCGGATCAACCTTGATCCCATCTTTCGACACCACGTGTCCTAGAAAGGTAACCTGATCCAACCAGAACTCACATTTTGAAAACTTAGCATACAACTGATGCTCACGCAACGTCTGTAGTATAGTCCTCAAATGGTAAGCATGCTCCTCCTCACTCCGAGAATAGATCAAAATGTCATCAATGAAGACGATCACAAATTGATCCAAAAACGGCTTGAACACTCTGTTCATCATATCCATAAACGCTGCTGGTGCGTTCGTCAGACCGAAGGACATAACCAGAAACTCAAAATGCCCATAACGAGTCCGGAAAGCAGTCTTAGGCACATCTGCATCACGGATCCGTAGCTGATGATACCCAGACCTCAAATCAATCTTGGAAAAACACTTCGCACCCTGCAACTGGTCAAACAAATCATCGATGCGAGGAAGAGGATATCTGTTCTTGACAGTAACCTTGTTCAACTGTCTGTAGTCGATACAGAGTCGAAAGGAACCGTCTTTCTTCTTCACAAACAGAACTGGAGCACCCCACGGAGAAGTACTCGGTCTGATGAACCCGCTATCCAACAACTCTTGTAACTGGTCCTTCAACTCTTTCAGCTCTGCAGGAGCCATCCGATACGGCGGTATCGAAATCGGAGCTGTACCAGAAACCACATCAATGCAAAACTCAATATCACGATCAGGTGGTAATCCAGGCAATTCCTCTGGAAACACATCGGTGAACTCATTCACTATCGGTACACTATGCATATCACTACCACCAGCCTCCAAATCACGAACCACAGCAAGAAAACCCTGGCAACCCTTGCCTAACATCCGCTTCGCCTTGATGGCGGAAATCAGATTCTTAGGTGTTTCTGCCTTTTCTCCCTGAAAGGAAAAAGGTAGACCACCTGGAATCCTGAACTCGACTGACTTCTCTCGACAGTCAATAGAAGCATAATGGCGTGACAACCAGTCCATCCCCAAGATAACATCAAAAGAAAGAACGTCAAGTACAATCAAATCAGCACATAATTCTCTACCCTGAATAACCACTGGACACGAAGGATAAACAACGTCCACTACTACACCTTCAGACATAGGTGTAGACACAGCTAGAGGTTCATTCAAAACAGATGGTGCTCTACCCAATTTCCCAGCAAAACAAGTAGAAACAAACGAATGGGTCGCACCCGCATCAAATAATACCAAAGCATCAGTAAAAGAAATCGGAATGGTACCTTGCACCACCGCATTTGATGCACGCGCATCCTGAGGAGTAAGTGCGAACACTCTGGCCTGACCCTGCGGCTGCTGCTGCGAACTCTGTCCGGTACCATAACCGTTGGAACCTCTACCGCCGTTACCACGGCCACCAAAACCTCTGCCACCAGAACCACGGCCCCGCTGGCCACCAAAAGATGCTGCAGGTTGAGAGTACCCTACAGACTGTGTAAACGCAGGTCTCTGCTGCTGATAAGATGACTGCGCCACACTGGAGTTAGACATCTGCTGCCCAGATGTCGGACACTCCCTAGAAAAATGACCCGGCTGGCCACAAGTAAAACAACCTCCAGGAGCTAACTGACACTGACCATAGTGCCTGCGTCTGCAATTCTGGCAGAACGGAATGTTCGATCCACCACTGTACCCGCGTCCTGAACCACGGTTACTCCCACTGCTACTGGAACTGTACGGAGCACTCCTGGCACTATGCCTCCCTTTGTTGTGAGTCCGACGACTCCCCCTGTTGGCCTGAGAAGAGCCACTGTAGTAGTTCCCACTACCATGCTGCACTGGGGCCTGCTGCCCCCCACTAGGAACGTCACTCTTTCCCTTCTGATTCTGGAAAGGGTCAGAGATCGTTCCAAACTGAACCATCGAATTCTCCATCCGTCGCGCACTATCCACTAACCGGGCAAACTCCATGTTTGTCCCTATCAGCAAAGGAAGAAACTCTGAGCCTAAACCCCTAACATAACGGTCGTTCACTCGCTCTTGATCACCCTGTAGATCTGTAGCAAACCGCCCCAAACGTACAAACTCAGTAGTGTAGTCTGTCACTGATCTATCCCCCTTCTTCAAAGTGAGCAGCTTTTCTCTGAAACTCTCAGTAACAGAGAAGGGTAGATAGTAACCTCTAAACCTGATCACAAAATCAGCCCAAGGCAAAGTATCCATAACTGGTCTGATATTATCGCGATACCAATCCTTAGCTGGACCCTTCAGCGACATTTCCACAAGCATCACTGATTGACGATCAGACGCTTGAATCCTCTGACTGTTGTACTCAAATTCCTCCAAAAAGTCAAGAGCATCCCCAGTACCATCAAAAGAAGTCGGATTCAACTTCAAGTAGGTCATCACCAACTCTCTGTCTGTTGGAATATGACCGACACCAGCAATTCCACCAATACCAGCTACAGCTCCAGCCTGAGGTTGCTGTTGCTGCGCTAACTGACCCAGTATATTACACTGATTCTGCAGTAGAGCCTGATTGTTCTGCATCTCGACAACGCCAGCCAAGAAAGTAGTGAAGTCGAACGCTTGCAAATTTGGTGCTTGCTGCACCCCTGGTGCCTGCTGCACATTCGGTGCCTGAACACCTGCCGCACCGCGCCCTCTAGCTCCACCTCTACCAGCACCAGCTCCTCTGCCTCTACCAGCACCTCTACCTCTGCCAGCACCTCCACCTCGACCACGTCCAGCATTTGCCTGAACAGGTGGTGCGTTCTGATCGACTTCCATGGAAATCGCATCATCAGCCACAGCTTCTTGCTCTGCCGCAGCACGAGCACGAGTACGAATAACATTGTCCATATCCTAAGATTGAACAACAACAATTTAAATAACAGATATTTCATACCCAAGTATGAACAAAACAAGCAACATATATGATTTCCCAAGAAATCAACAGCAATAAAATGTTCACCCAAGTGAAATAGCATTAACAATTAAAAGCATCAAATCAACAAATAATGACTGACTCGACGCAATCCTATTGGTGTAGGCAGAAAGTTTTAAAATCAAAAGATGACGTTTTTAAAGACATGACAGAATCCTATATCCGCAGTAGTTCCTAAGACACAACCAAACTTAACAGAGTAAACACATAGCAAGCAATTGGCCTTGGTTTGAAACCAAAGCTCTGATACCAAGTTTGTCACGACCCATTTTCATGAATCGCGACCGGCGCTAGGGTATGGGTAATGTAGTACCGAAACCCGTAGCTAGCCTCCAAATAAATCATAAACACATAAACCTGCAGAAAACCAATGCTCGGGGGCAACCGAGACTTCAACCTAATCTAACAGATATAATAATCAACAATTAATATAACATGCTTATTCAATTCTGATTCTAAAATAGATTTATCATGAACCAATATAAATAATATAACATGCCAAAGCAATATAACCAGTCGAACCAATCCGACAAAATAAATAATAATAACAAGGACGTCTAGTTACTACTGCGGTCTAAGAATAAAACAGTTTTACAATTTTATTAAAATAAAAGGAACCTCCGAGGAAAAGTAAATGCGGAGATCACCAGACTCTCTCAGATAATAACCCTGGGGAAAATTGGGAAAACAACGGGGTCAGATATACTGAGATGAGTTCATACCACTATCTACATTTATTAAGTGGAAAACCTTTAAAACGTTTAAAACATTTAATAACGATATTACGGATAATAGTTGGAACCCTAATCCACAATTCTAAATAATAATCATAATCCAATAGGTCTGGTCCCGAGAGCGGAGCTACACCGAGTTACCACTGACCACACTTATACCAGAGTCCCGAGAGCTGAGCTACACCGAGTTACTCTACCTGGTCCCGAGAGCTATGCTCACACCGAGTTACCACATTTCCATAAATACCTTACCCAGATCAATACCGGTGCGCACGCAGTCCTAATGATGCCCATTAGGTAGCACGTTCCAACTAAGAGCCATAATATAAAAACAGTTCGAAATATACGTACAGTATATATATTTAATATTAAAATAACAATTTACTTAATAAAGCGGTAAATAGTAAATATAAACTCACTGCTTGCTAATCCGCGTGAATACCGGCAAGCAACTAACTCTGGTTCGCCTCTGAAGCACGAACAGTAGACGAGTCTAGACAAATAAAATAATTATAAAAATTAGACCCTAACTCTAGAGAGTACTAGACACCACACAAGACTAGCACAAATAATCACGTAGCAATTAATCAATCCAAAATAACACAAATATATCCAAAAGGTAATAAAGCCCAATTAATATAAGTCTATTGAGTTCCCGCTTAAATCCAATTTATAAATATTATTTAATAACTTTAAATAATAAATAATTTACAAATAGTGGGTTTGCCGAGTTACCAAATAACTACCAAGCTAACCTCACTTGTCGGATGACCCAAGTCTAATCCGACTCAAAACGTTTACCAAATATAAACCCGAGTTTATATTTATAAAACAATTTAACAAAATAATAATCCAATTTAAAAGCGGAACTCAATAACTTCAATTTCAAGTAACTCAAGTTACAACCCCAAAAACTTAATCATATAAGTCAAATAAAGTTCAGGGACCAATTTGTACTTTAACCAATTAGGGACCAAATTGTACTTTTGCCAATTAGGGGCTAAATTGCACTTTAGCCAATTTGATTTCCAAAAATCAAATTAATTACTTTTATTTTATAATTAAAACCAACAATAAAGTTAATAACCAAAAATCCACTTAATTAAGTTATAAAATAAGTTTAGGGGCTAAATTGTAATTTAGCCAACTTTTGACAAAACGACATTTAAAGGCAAATATAATTACCCGAGTAATTAAATTAACTTATTTTATAGTTAATTATCGCTTTACAAAATATCAATTACGATTTATTACGAATTAGAAAGTTACCATAAATCAAAGTTAAAAATTAAAACTAAGGGAATTCATTTGATTAAGTTAAACAAAAGTGATGATCAAGATAGCTTTTTAACCATCATTCTCAAATTCAAAAAAAGAAACAGACCCGCCATGCTCAACCAACCCATTTCACCATTTTTGATTCTAAAACTAAGCTCACACATCAAACCTCATCACCAAAGCAATTTAATCCATACAAGAACAACACATTACTCATGAACAAGGAACAAACCTAATCACCTAGCAAAACCCAATAACAGAAACTCAAGAACAAGGGTGCGGCAGAAACTTCAAAAACCCAAAACAGGGATATAAAGCAAACCGAAACAATGAAACGACATCAAACTGAGTTTAATCAATCAGCAACTAACTTATCAAGCTATTTATAACAATTAAAGTGAATGATTTAAAGCCAAGCAATCAAGAAGAAATCGGCAGCAACAAAAAGAAACAAGAACAGCTTGAACAAAACAGAAAACGGAAATCGTGCGGCGATTGAAACGAGATCGACGGCGTACCGTTCAGCGAAAATGAGGTAGGGAAACGTAGATACGTGAGTCTAGATCGTCTGGAATCGAACGGAATCAATTTCGATCTAGAAACGAAAGAGAACGAATCAGAAAACCGTAAGGCGTTTCAAAATGAAATCTGGAAAAGAGAAATTATAAGACTAACCGGAACAGCAGAGTTTGGATGATGATTTCGGCTTCGTTTCTCAGCGAATGGACGAACGGAAAACGGCTAGGGCTAGCTTGTAGCGTGATCTAGGGTTTTTGTGAAGGAATCGACTTTAAATAACGAAGGGAAGTGAGCCGAAAACGAGATCGAACAGGGCCGGATGGAAGGGTCAAGAGCCTGCTGCCATTCCCGAACGGAAAGGCCAAAATTTGGCCTGATCCCGTTCGGGAAAGGCCTGGTCCCGAACGGGACCAGTGCAAATTTTGCACAGTCCCGTACGGGACAGGCCCAGTCCCGTACGGAACCATACGGGATTTCATCAGGTCTCTTACGAGACCTGGTTTACCCCCTTGGTTCAACCATTTGGTTGAACCAAGACCCAAAGGAGAATATATTTTTTTTAAAAAACCGAACCGAGGATGAATCGAACCACAAAAAATTTACGAAACTTCGAATACCCCATAAAATACATCCGGAACCACGTCGGAAATAAAAAAAATAAATTTAAAATTTTACGGGATATTACACTTAAATCACTAAAAAATGTGAAACGATTGGTTTGGTTTGTTACGTTTGTAAACGTTTGGTTTCAATCGCTAAATAGGTGAAACGCTAAAAAGGTGAAACGTTTGGTTTTGTTTCGTAACGTTTGTAAATGTTTGGCTTAAATCGCATAAAAGGTGAAACGTTTGGATTTGTTTTGTAACGTTTTAAATGTTTGGATTGGTTTCATAACTTTTTAAACGTTTGGAATAAATTGCTAAAAAGGTGAAACGTTTGGATTTATTTCGTAACGTTCTAAATGTTAGGTTGTATTTCGTAATGTTTGTAAATGTTTGGTTTAAATTGCTAAAAAGGGGAAACGTTTGGATTTGTTTCGTAACGTTTGTAAACGTTATGCTTAATTAGCTAAAACGTTTAAACGTTTGAATTTGTTTCGTAACATTTTAAACGTTTGGATTGGTTTCGTAACGTTTTAAACGTTTTGGCTTAAATCTCTAAAAACATGAAACGTTTGGAGTTTTTTCGTAACGTTTGTAAACATTTGGCTTAAATCTCTAAAAATATGAAACGTTTGGATTAGTTTAATAACGTTTGTAAACGTTTGGCTTAAATCGCTAAAAAGGTGAAATGTTTGGATTTTTTTTGTAACAGTTGTAAACGTTTGGCTTAAATTGCTAAAAATGTCAAACGTTTGGTTTTGTTTCGTAACGTTTATAAATGTTTGGCTTCAATAGCTAAAAATGTGAAACGTTTGGATTTGTTTCGTAACGTTAAAAACATATGGATTGGTTTCGTAAAGTTTTAAATGTTTGGCTTAAATTGATATAAAAGGGGAAACGGTTGGATTTATTTCCTAACGTTTGTAAACGTTTGGCTTAAATCGCTGAAAAGGTGAAACGTTTGGATTTGTTTCGTAACGTTTGTTAACGTTTGGCTTGAATTACTAAAAAGTTGAAACTTTTGGTTTTGTTTCGTAACATTTGTAAATGTTTGGCTTCAATCACTAAAAATGTGAAACATTTGGATTTGTTTCTTAACGTTTAAAACGTTTGGATTGGTTTCGTAACGTTTAAAACGTTTGGATTGGTTTCGTAACATTTTAAAAGTTTGGCATAAATTGATAAAAAGAAAAGGGGAAACGTTTGGATTTGTTTTGTAACGTTTGTAAACATTTAGCTTAAATAACTAAAAAATGTGAAACGATTGGTTTGGTTTTGTTACGTTTGTAAACGTTTGGTTTCAATCACTAAATAGGTGAAACGCTAAAAAGGTGAAACGTTTGGTTTTGTTTCGTAACGTTTGTAAACGTTTGGCCTAAATCGCATAAAAGGTGAAACGTTTGGATTTGCTTTGTAACATTTTAAATGTTTGGATTGGTTTCATAACTTTTTAAACGTTTTGCATAAATTGCTAAAAAGGTTAAACATTTGGATTTATTTCGTAACGTTCTAAATGTTAGGTTTTATTTCGTAATATTTGTAAACGTTTTGTTTAAATTGCAAAAAAGGGGAAACGTTTGGATTTGTTTCGTAACGTTTGTAAACGTTATGCTTAATTAGCTAAAAAGTTTAAACGTTTGAATTTGTTTCGTAACATTTGAAACGTTTGGATTGGTTTCGTAACGTTTTAAACGTTTTGGCTTTAATCTCTAAAAACATGAAACGTTTGGAGTTGTTTCGTAACGTTTGTAAACATTTGGCTTAAATCGCTAAAAATGTGAAACGTTTGGATTAGTTTCGTAACGTTTGTAAACGTTTGGCTTAAATCGCTAAAAAGGTGAAATGTTTGGATTTGTTTCGTAACAATTGTAAACGTTTGGCTTAAATTGCTAAAAAGGTTAAACGTTTGGTTTTATTTCGTAACGTTTATAAATGTTTGGCTTCTATCGCTAAAAATGTGAAACGTTTGGATTTGTTTCGTAACGTTAAAAACTTATGGATTGGTTTCGTAAATTATTAAATGTTTGGCTTAAATTGATATAAAATGGAAAACGTTTGGATTTATTTCCTAACGTATGTAAACGTTTGGCTTAAATCGCTAAAAAGGTGAAAAGTTTGGATTTGTTTCGTAACGTTTGTTAACGTTTGGCTTGAATTACTAAAAAGTTGAAACCTTTGGTTTTGTTTCGTAATATTTGTAAATGTTTGGCTTCAATCACTAAAAATTTGAAATATTTGGATTTGTTTCGTAACGTTTAAAACATTTGGATTGGTTTCGTAACATTTTAAAAGTTTGGCATAAATTGATAAAAAAAAGGAGAAATGTTTGGATTTATTTTATAACGTTTGTAAACATTTAGCTTAAATCACTAAAAAATGTGAAACGATTGGTTTGGTTTGTTACGTTTGTAAACGTTTGGTTTCAATCGCTAAATAGGTGAAACGCTAAAAAGGTGAAACGTTTGGTTTTGTTTTGTAACGTTTGTAAACGTTTGGCTTAAATCGCATAAAAGGTGAAACGTTTGGATTTGTTTTGTAACGTTTTAAATGTTTGGATTGGTTTCATAACTTTTTAAACGTTTGGAATAAATTGCTAAAAAGGTGAAACGTTTGGATTTATTTCGTAACGTTCTAAATGTTAGGTTGTATTTCGTAATGTTTGTAAATGTTTGGTTTAAATTGCTAAAAAGGGGAAACGTTTGGATTTGTTTCGTAACGTTTGTAAATGTTATGCTTAATTAGCTAAAAAGTTTAAACGTTTGAATTTTTTTCGTAACATTTTAAACGTTTGGATTGGTTTCGTAACGTTTTAAATGTTTTGGCTTAAATCTCTAAAAAGATGAAACGTTTGGAGTTGTTTCGTAACGTTTGTAAACATTTGGCTTAAATCGCTAAAAATGTGAAACGTTTGGATTAGTTTCGTAACGTTTGTAAACGTTTGGCTTAAATCGCTAAAAAGGTAAAATGTTTGGATTTGTTTCGTAACAATTGTAAACGTTTGGCTTAAATTGCTAAAAAGGTTAAACGTTTGTATTTGTTTCGTAACGTTTATAAATGTTTGGCTTCAATCGCTAAAAAGGTGAAACGTTTGGATTTGTTTCGTAACGTTTATTAACGTTTGGCTTGAATTACTAAAAAGTTGAAACTTTTGGTTTTGTTTCGTAATATTTGTAAATGTTTGGCTTCAATCACTAAAAATGTGAAACATTTGGATTTGTTTCGTAACGTTTAAAACGTTTGGATTGGTTTCGTAACGTTTTAAAAGTTTGGCATAAATTGATAAAAAAAGGAGAAACGTTTGGATTTGTTTTGTAACGTTTGTAAACATTTAGCTTAAATCACTAAAAAATGTGAAACGATTGGTTTGGTTTGTTACGTTTGTAAACGTTTGGTTTCAATCGCTAAATAGGTGAAACGCTAAAAAGGTGAAACGTTTGGTTTTGTTTCGTAACGTTTGTAAATGTTTGGCTTAAATCGCATAAAAGGTGAAACGTTTGGATTTGTTTTGTAACGTTTTAAATGTTTGGATTGGTTTCATAACTTTTTAAACGTTTGGAATAAATTGCTAAAAAGGTGAAACGTTTGGATTTATTTCGTAACGTTCTAAATGTTAGGTTGTATTTCGTAATGTTTGTAAATGTTTGGTTTAAATTGCTAAAAAGGGGAAACGTTTGGATTTGTTTCGTAACGTTTGTAAACGTTATGCTTAATTAGCTAAAACGTTTAAACGTTTGAATTTGTTTCGTAACATTTTAAACGTTTGGATTGGTTTCGTAACGTTTTAAACGTTTTGGCTTAAATCTCTAAAAACATGAAACGTTTGGAGTTGTTTCGTAACGTTTGTAAACATTTGGCTTAAATCTCTAAAAATATGAAACGTTTGGATTAGTTTAATAACGTTTGTAAACGTTTGGCTTAAATCGCTAAAAAGGTGAAATGTTTGGATTTTTTTTGTAACAGTTGTAAACGTTTGGCTTAAATTGCTAAAAATGTCAAACGTTTGGTTTTGTTTCGTAACGTTTATAAATGTTTGGCTTCAATAGCTAAAAATGTGAAACGTTTGGATTTGTTTCGTAACGTTAAAAACATATGGATTGGTTTCGTAAAGTTTTAAATGTTTGGCTTAAATTGATATAAAAGGGGAAACGGTTGGATTTATTTCCTAACGTTTGTAAACGTTTGGCTTAAATCGCTGAAAAGGTGAAACGTTTGGATTTGTTTCGTAACGTTTGTTAACGTTTGGCTTGAATTACTAAAAAGTTGAAACTTTTGGTTTTGTTTCGTAACATTTGTAAATGTTTGGCTTCAATCACTAAAAATGTGAAACATTTGGATTTGTTTCTTAACGTTTAAAACGTTTGGATTGGTTTCGTAACGTTTAAAACGTTTGGATTGGTTTCGTAACATTTTAAAAGTTTGGCATAAATTGATAAAAAGAAAAGGGGAAACGTTTGGATTTGTTTTGTAACGTTTGTAAACATTTAGCTTAAATAACTAAAAAATGTGAAACGATTGGTTTGGTTTTGTTACGTTTGTAAACGTTTGGTTTCAATCACTAAATAGGTGAAACGCTAAAAAGGTGAAACGTTTGGTTTTGTTTCGTAACGTTTGTAAACGTTTGGCCTAAATCGCATAAAAGGTGAAACGTTTGGATTTGCTTTGTAACATTTTAAATGTTTGGATTGGTTTCATAACTTTTTAAACGTTTTGCATAAATTGCTAAAAAGGTTAAACGTTTGGATTTATTTCGTAACGTTCTAAATGTTAGGTTTTATTTCGTAATATTTGTAAACGTTTTGTTTAAATTGCAAAAAAGGGGAAACGTTTGGATTTGTTTCGTAACGTTTGTAAACGTTATGCTTAATTAGCTAAAAAGTTTAAACGTTTGAATTTGTTTCGTAACATTTGAAACGTTTGGATTGGTTTCGTAACGTTTTAAACGTTTTGGCTTTAATCTCTAAAAACATGAAACGTTTGGAGTTGTTTCGTAACGTTTGTAAACATTTGGCTTAAATCGCTAAAAATGTGAAACGTTTGGATTAGTTTCGTAACGTTTGTAAACGTTTGGCTTAAATCGCTAAAAAGGTGAAATGTTTGGATTTGTTTCGTAACAATTGTAAACGTTTGGCTTAAATTGCTAAAAAGGTTAAACGTTTGGTTTTATTTCGTAACGTTTATAAATGTTTGGCTTCTATCGCTAAAAATGTGAAACGTTTGGATTTGTTTCGTAACGTTAAAAACTTATGGATTGGTTTCGTAAATTATTAAATGTTTGGCTTAAATTGATATAAAATGGAAAACGTTTGGATTTATTTCCTAACGTATGTAAACGTTTGGCTTAAATCGCTAAAAAGGTGAAAAGTTTGGATTTGTTTCGTAACGTTTGTTAACGTTTGGCTTGAATTACTAAAAAGTTGAAACCTTTGGTTTTGTTTCGTAATATTTGTAAATGTTTGGCTTCAATCACTAAAAATTTGAAATATTTGGATTTGTTTCGTAACGTTTAAAACATTTGGATTGGTTTCGTAACGTTTTAAAAGTTTGGCATAAATTGATAAAAAAAAGGAGAAATGTTTGGATTTATTTTGTAACGTTTGTAAACATTTAGCTTAAATCACTAAAAAATGTGAAACGATTGGTTTGGTTTGTTACGTTTGTAAACGTTTGGTTTCAATCGCTAAATAGGTGAAACGCTAAAAAGGTGAAACGTTTGGTTTTGTTTTGTAACGTTTGTAAACGTTTGGCTTAAATCGCATAAAAGGTGAAACGTTTGGATTTGTTTTGTAACGTTTTAAATGTTTGGATTGGTTTCATAACTTTTTAAACGTTTGGAATAAATTGCTAAAAAGGTGAAACGTTTGGATTTATTTCGTAACGTTCTAAATGTTAGGTTGTATTTCGTAATGTTTGTAAATGTTTGGTTTAAATTGCTAAAAAGGGGAAACGTTTGGATTTGTTTCGTAACGTTTGTAAATGTTATGCTTAATTAGCTAAAAAGTTTAAACGTTTGAATTTTTTTCGTAACATTTTAAACGTTTGGATTGGTTTCGTAACGTTTTAAATGTTTTGGCTTAAATCTCTAAAAAGATGAAACGTTTGGAGTTGTTTCGTAACGTTTGTAAACATTTGGCTTAAATCGCTAAAAATGTGAAACGTTTGGATTAGTTTCGTAACGTTTGTAAACGTTTGGCTTAAATCGCTAAAAAGGTTAAATGTTTGGATTTGTTTTGTAACAATTGTAAACGTTTGGCTTAAATTGCTAAAAAGGTTAAACGTTTGTATTTGTTTCGTAACGTTTATAAATGTTTGGCTTCAATCGCTAAAAAGGTGAAACGTTTGGATTTGTTTCGTAACGTTTATTAACGTTTGGCTTGAATTACTAAAAAGTTGAAACTTTTGGTTTTGTTTCGTAATATTTGTAAATGTTTGGCTTCAATCACTAAAAATGGGAAACATTTGGATTTGTTTCGTAACGTTTAAAACGTTTGGATTGGTTTCGTAACGTTTTAAAAGTTTGGCATAAATTGATAAAAAAAAGGAGAAACGTTTGGATTTGTTTTGCAACGTTTGTAAACATTTAGCTTAAATCACTAAAAAATGTGAAACGATTGGTTTGGTTTGTTACGTTTGTAAACGTTTGGTTTCAATCGCTAAATAGGTGAAACGCTAAAAAGGTGAAACGTTTGGTTTTGTTTCGTTACGTTTGTAAATGTTTGGCTTAAATCGCATAAAAGGTGAAACGTTTGGATTTGTTTTGTAACGTTTTAAATGTTTGGATTGGTTTCATAACTTTATAAACGTTTGGAATAAATTGCTAAAAAGGTGAAACGTTTGGATTTATTTCGTAACGTTCTAAATGTTAGGTTGTATTTCGTAATGTTTGTAAATGTTTGGTTTAAATTGCTAAAAAGGGGAAACGTTTGGATTTGTTTCGTAACGTTTGTAAACGTTATGCTTAATTAGCTAAAACGTTTAAACGTTTGAATTTGTTTCGTAACATTTTAAACGTTTGGATTGGTTTCGTAACGTTTTAAACGTTTTGGCTTAAATCTCTAAAAACATGAAACGTTTGGAGTTGTTTCGTAACGTTTGTAAACATTTGGCTTAAATCTCTAAAAATATGAAACGTTTGGATTAGTTTAGTAACGTTTGTAAACGTTTGGCTTAAATCGCTAAAAAGGTGAAATGTTTGGATTTTTTTTGTAACAGTTGTAAACGTTTGGCTTAAATTGCTAAAAATGTCAAACGTTTGGTTTTGTTTCGTAACGTTTATAAATGTTTGGCTTCAATAGCTAAAAATGTGAAACGTTTGGATTTGTTTCGTAACGTTAAAAACATATGGATTGGTTTCGTAAAGTTTTAAATGTTTGGCTTAAATTGATATAAAAGGGGAAACGGTTGGATTTATTTCCTAACGTTTGTAAACGTTTGGCTTAAATCGCTAAAAAGGTGAAACGTTTGGATTTGTTTCGTAACGTTTGTTAACGTTTGGCTTGAATTACTAAAAAGTTGAAACTTTTGGTTTTGTTTCGTAACATTTGTAAATGTTTGGCTTCAATCACTAAAAATGTGAAACATTTGGATTTGTTTCTTAACGTTTAAAACGTTTGGATTGGTTTCGTAACGTTTAAAACATTTGGATTGGTTTCGTAACGTTTTAAAAGTTTGGCATAAATTGATAAAAAAAAAGGGGAAACGTTTGGATTTGTTTTGTAACGTTTGTAAACATTTAGCTTAAATAACTAAAAAATGTGAAACGATTGGTTTGGTTTTGTTACGTTTGTAAACGTTTGGTTTCAATCACTAAATAGGTGAAACGCTAAAAAGGTGAAACGTTTGGTTTTGTTTCGTAACGTTTGTAAACGTTTGGCCTAAATCGCATAAAAGGTGAAACGTTTGGATTTGCTTTGTAACATTTTAAATGTTTGGATTGGTTTCATAACTTTTTAAACGTTTTGCATAAATTGCTAAAAAGGTTAAACGTTTGGATTTATTTCGTAACGTTCTAAATGTTAGGTTTTATTTCGTAATATTTGTAAACGTTTTGTTTAAATTGCAAAAAAGGGGAAACGTTTGGATTTATTTCGTAACGTTTGTAAACGTTATGCTTAATTAGCTAAAAAGTTTAAACGTTTGAATTTGTTTCGTAACATTTGAAACGTTTGGATTGGTTTCGTAACGTTTTAAACGTTTTGGCTTTAATCTCTAAAAACATGAAACGTTTGGAGTTGTTTCGTAACGTTTGTAAACATTTGGCTTAAATCGCTAAAAATGTGAAACGTTTGGATTAGTTTCGTAACGTTTGTAAATGTTTGGCTTAAATCGCTAAAAAGGTGAAATGTTTGGATTTGTTTCGTAACAATTGTAAACGTTTGGCTTAAATTGCTAAAAAGGTTAAACGTTTGGTTTTATTTCGTAACGTTTATAAATGTTTGGCTTCTATCGCTAAAAATGTGAAACGTTTGGATTTGTTTCGTAACGTTAAAAACTTATGGATTGGTTTCGTAAATTATTAAATGTTTGGCTTAAATTGATATAAAATGGAAAACGTTTGGATTTATTTCCTAACGTATGTAAACGTTTGGCTTAAATCGCTAAAAAGGTGAAAAGTTTGGATTTGTTTCGTAACGTTTGTTAACGTTTGGCTTGAATTACTAAAAAGTTGAAACCTTTGGTTTTGTTTCGTAATATTTGTAAATGTTTGGCTTCAATCACTAAAAATTTGAAATATTTGGATTTGTTTCGTAACGTTTAAAACATTTGGATTGGTTTCGTAACGTTTTAAAAGTTTGGCATAAATTGATAAAAAAAAGGAGAAATGTTTGGATTTATTTTGTAACGTTTGTAAACATTTAGCTTAAATCACTAAAAAATGTGAAACGATTGGTTTGGTTTGTTACGTTTGTAAACGTTTGGTTTCAATCGCTAAATAGGTGAAACGCTAAAAAGGTGAAACGTTTGGTTTTGTTTTGTAACGTTTGTAAACGTTTGGCTTAAATCGCATAAAAGGTGAAACGTTTGGATTTGTTTTGTAACGTTTTAAATGTTTGGATTGGTTTCATAATTTTTTAAACGTTTGGCATAAATTGCTAAAAAGATGAAACGTTTGGATTTATTTCGCAACGTTCTAAATGTTAGGTTTTATTTCGTAATGTTTGTTAACGTTTGATTTAAATTGCTAAAAAGGGGAAACGTTTGGATTTGTTTCGTAACGTTTGTAAACGTTATGCTTAATTAGCTAAAAAGTTTAAACGTTTGAATTTGTTTCGTAACATTTTAAACGTTTGGATTGGTTTCGTAACTTTTTAAACGTTTTGGCTTAAATCTCTAAAAACATGAAACTTTTGGAGTTGTTTCGTAACGTTTGTAAACATTTGGCTTAAATCGCTGAAAATGTGAAACGTTTGGATTAGTTTCGTAACGTTTGTAAACGTTTGGTTTAAATCGCTAAAAAGGTGAAATGTTTGGATTTGTTTCGTAACAGTTGTAAACGTTTGGCTTAAATTGCTAAAAAGGTTAAACGTTTGGTTTTGTTTCGTAACGTTTATAAATGTTTGGCTTCAATCGCTAAAAATGTGAAACGTCTGGATTTATTTCGTAACGTTAATAACTTATGGATTGGTTTCGTAAAGTTTTAAATGTTTGGCTTAAATTGATATAAAAGGGGAAACATTTTGATTTATTTCCTAACATATGTAAACGTTTGGTTTAAATCGCTAAAAAGGTTAAACGTTTGATTTTGTATCGTAACGTTTGTAAACGTTTGGCTTAAATTACTAAAAAGGTGAAACATTTGAATTGGTTTTTTAACGTTTTAAACTTTTGGCTTAAATCGCTAAAAAGGTGAAACATTTGGATTTGTTTCGTAGCGTTTGTACACGTTTGGCTTAAATCGCTAAAAATGGGAAATGTTTGGATTTGTTTCATAACGTTTGTAAACGTTTGGCTTAAATTGCTATAATGGAAAAACGTTTGGATTTTTTTCGTATCGTTTGTAAACGTTTGGCTTAAATCGCTAAAAAGGTGAAACGTTTGGATTTGTTTCGTAAAAAGGTGAATTTTTTGGTTTCTTTCGTAACATTTGTAAACGTTTTGCTTAAATCGCTAAAAAGGTTAAACTTTTGGTTTTATTTCGTAACCTTTGTAAACATTTGGCTTAGATCGCTAAAAAGGTGAAGCCTCGCAGATAAACACTCAGACATATAAAAAATATAACAACTTAAATATAATTACTTACATTAAATAATGAATATCCAGAGTTAAACAATAAATATGCCCAAGTATAAAATTAAAGCCAGTCAGACCAAACCGACAAACAAACTAGAATAATAAAGACTTCTAGTTTACTACTGCAGTCTAGGAATGAAATCAGTTTGATAATTTATTTCAATAAAATAAACCTCTGAGGAATAAAGATTCGGAGATCCGCAGACTCGCTCAAAATAATAAACCTGGAAAATGGGAAAACAACGGGGTCAGATAAACTGAGATGAGTTCGCAATATTATTTACATTTATTAAGTTTAAAACCCTTAAATCAAATCCTTTTATACTAATATATATAAGATTATTAAATAACAGTATTAAAATGATCTAAGCGTAAGTATGACATAGCATACTGAAAAACCTAGAGTCGACGGGAACAAATCCTCGTCATATGCCAGCGTAAACAAGACATTAGTCTGCCGATCCCAATGTACTTACCGGTGCACAGAGTCTCGCTACAAACCTATCGAGTAGCTTGTTCTAATCCAGATCCATAATCGCTTAAAACAATTCGAACACATTTATAACACTAAAATAAATTGCGGTACTTAATAAAGGGGTAAATAGCACAACAAACTCACTACTTGCTTATCCACGTGAAACTTGACAAGCAGCTAACCCTGGTTCAACTCCGAGCACGAGTAATCGACGAGTCAAAGAACAGGGTAAGTCCAATTATTAAAATCAACCCCTAACACTAGAGAGTACTAGACACCACATAGAACTAGCACAAAACCAAGTCAAGTAAAACATAGCCAAAGCAGAATGGACAAATAATCACATCATGTCCCGAGTCAAAAATACAAACAATATTGAGTAAACATCATACTCAAATAATTAAGGGTTAATTCCTAAAAAAATCACGAACTTTACACGGAATTGCATTTTAATCATGACTTTTAAAAGTTGTCATTTAAAGGCACGAACTTTCATTTTATTTCAAATCTATCACCAAAGTAAAATTCCGTGTATTTTATCTGACTAAAAATTCATAATCCTAGATACTCTAACTGAAAGTGTAATTCCCCAAAATGTTGAATTATTTAATTGGATCACGTGTCCAGTTTGGACTCGTCATAGTGGCGAAATCAGAAAGATTCTGATCAAAGTACAGTAAATAAACTTCAAGTTGGTCGGTTTTAGGAAATTAATTATGAGGAAATTAAGGTTATATTTCAATTCTAAAGTTAGAATTGGAATTAAAAGGAAAAATGTCAAGAAAAGCCCAAAATAAAGTGCAGGGGCCAAAGTGGTAATTTAGCCACTTTGTGTCGAAAATGGAAATTTGTAGGTTATGACGGGAAAATGTTAATATCGAGTTTCGTATTATTTATTTGATATAAATAATACGTAAAAGTTATAATAAAAGAATTTATTGATTTAGTTATGGACTAAATCGTACAAAAGAAAAGTTTGAAAGATAATTAGTAACAAACTAAAAGAACAAGGACCAAAGTGAACCTTTAGCCATTCCATATATTAAATCAAAATTTGAAAGAAGGAGAATCAGAAGAGAAAAGAAGAAGCCAGAAGCTTCAACGCCGATTACGATCGTTTCACCGCCGTTTCGCCGTTCGACGTCCGATTCGAGCGATTTTCGCGGTGATCTCTTCGGAATAGAAACTTCTATCATCTACATGCAACAAATTGAGGTAAGAGGTTGAGAATTTTGGTCGAAATTCAAGTTGAATGGGCTGTTTTAATAAAATAATGGTTCGGTTAGAAATTTGACATTTTTGGGATCGTTTTGGCGTTTTGGTGAAATCGAAAATATGGGTTTGGCGTGTTTGAAGGTTTTAAGCATGTCGGGATGGAAGGAAAGCCCCGAAAATTGTTTTTCCGGGCGCTGCAGTCGGTGTGCGAACGCACACTTGAACAAGTGTGCGAACGCACACTACACTGTGCGGACGCACAGTGTTCTCCTGCGCCCGCACAGTGGGTCCGCAGGGACCAAAATGGACTTTTAGCCTTAATTGAGCGGAATTTCAATATTTTCGAATAATAGACCTAAAAACGATTAAGGACCCCGATAATTTAAAAAGTGAAGTTTTAGCTCGACGTTTTACGTGGACAACGATTATGGAATATCGAGATCACGAATAACACTAAGAATAAAATATAACCCTAGAATTTAAAGTATTATACGTATTAAAGTACGAGGTTCACGTATAATTATTAAACGTTAATTATTATGTATCAGACGTGTTAGCGAGTAGAGAGGTCAGTAGACGTGGGATAGCGAGGGCATATCATTTCATAGACCACGTCATTGATTGGATTGCGGTCACTGTGAGTTGCACTTTACTTTCGTGTATTATATCTTAAAGTTATTTTATATATATATTTATACTGTTTATACGCATCGCATGTTATATGGTTTGATTAAATGTTAGATATTTCTATCAAGTATATATACGAGAACTAGTATGCGATCCGAAGAAACTAGCTACCTATTGGGTGTCAATAGGCTGTGTGATCACCAGTATCGAGTCAGTCTAGTGTGTTTGCATTTGAAAACTAAATTGAAATGTATGACATGATATGATTAAGAATTTCGAAGTTGGATAATGACCTTATATGAGTGAGCACTCGGTTACGGTGTAACCGGAGTCCCCGTATCTAGTGGGTTGGACCCACCAGTGAGTTTGACTCACAACTTGAGATGTAATGATTGGATTGGACGATATATGATTAGTATGATTTGATTATTCGAAAGTTGTGTCGCATGCTAGGATATTAGTTTCGTACGGATCAAATACTTGTTTATATATATTTTGATATTATTGTTCCTTTGAAATGCGATGCTATGATTTCATATTAATACCGTTAGTAAATGCAAACTCACTCAGTATTTTCCCAAATACTGATTCCCTCACCTTTGATGTTTTCAGGTGCTTAGTGTGTGGACTTAGTTAGAAAAGCAAGTTTTGAAGTCCAGAAGTCAGCAGTGTATGCATAGTTTCTGACTTCTGTGAATGCTGCAGTAGTGGTCCCGCGTTGACAGAGTCGTAGCCTAGACAACAGTACATTTTCATTGTACATATTACTTGATGTCCTGTTTATATGTTTTGAATAGGCTACATGTAGTATGTTTTGTTCCCGGCCCCAGATGCCGGTGATATGTTTTATTACGCTAACTTTTGTATACAATACCGCGAGGCTAGTTCGTACAGGGTACGGTAACTAGAGCCCGCAAGGTTTTAAACAGTTAGTGTAAATATGTGATTATATGTTATGTATGTTTGCTTCTGTTGTGTTGTGTTATTTATTTATTATTTGCGAAAAGCATTAATAGTGGTTTGAGGCTTGCTACGGGTTCCGGAGCTACCACTCCCGTTCCGTAGCGCCGGTTGCGGCTCAATATTTTGGGTCGTGAAAATGTTGGTATCAGAGCAGTTGGTCCAGTTACCACTGCAAGTTTGTTTCGGTGCTTGTTTGAGAGCAGTTGGTCCAGCTACCACTGCCAGTTATGTCTGACTGTCTATTTGATTTGGGATGCTTTGTCAAGAAAGTAAACCTAGGAACTACTGCGGCAAAAGAGTCGGACCTTAGTTGCATGTAATGGTTTGATACATGCATTAGTAATATGTGGTACGGTGCGCGCGAATTAGGGCTACTAAGCTAATAAGTGATTAATATCAGTATATACGAACGACTGAGATAACTAAGCGTTTACTACTTGCGCTGGAATTGTTAAATTGTTATCTGCTTGTGAACTACGTGCGGCTAGATTAAATGCAAAATGTTTACGGCATTTTATAAGTTGATATTAGAATTGCGTGTAGAAATGGGCTCAGATGGTCGTTTATGATTGAATTGTTTCTTTTCAGCATGTATGGGCAGAACGGAGCTCAGTCACATGCTGCTGAAGAACGAGAGGAAGCGCCTCCTGTATTTCAAAATAGGTTTCACAATGAATTAGGCGAACCATCTGGGGTCCATCATAACGGATTCCACGCAGATAATAGGAGATCGCCAGAAATTTATCAGAATGGCTATATGTCTGTATCAGAAATTAGCAGTTCTTCTGGCAATAGAGGTAGAGTACACTCGCCAGAAATAGAGTATAGTGAGGAAGAGGATCCGGAGGAAGATCCGGAAGAGGATCCGGAGGAAGATCCTGAGGAGGATCCAGAAGAGGATATAGAAGAAGAGGCAGAAGAAGAAGATCCTCAAGAGGAAGAGTATGAAGAAGAAGAACTGTTAGAAGAGTCAGACGTTGAACAGTACAAAAGCGAGCATTTATGGTCTATGGTGCAGAGATACCGCGATTTGAGAGAAGATGCATTTATAGCAAATGGTCAGGCACAGATAGCTTTAAACCAAGTCAGGAGACATATGCGCTCCTTCTCTCGAGGAATGCTAACAGTAGGTTTGTATTCTGCTAATTTTCTGCGAATAGTTGAGGGAGTCCCTGATTTGAATGAAGGTAATAGAATCATCAACCGTAGGAATGTCAGAGGCTTAGGACCTGAGTTTAGTGAGTTATATGAACACGTAGGTGAACATTTTGGAAGGCTCACTGCGATGGCCCGTAGGATCGAGACTGAGCATGAGTGGGAGGGCGATCCTGTACGACCCTTCTATTTTAGACGTGAGTACCATCCGGACTACGTCAACACATCCTCCAGAGTTAGGACCAACCCCTACTTTGTGCAAAGAGGCGGAAGTAACTCCGGTAGAATAGTTAGGGGTCGACACACCGGCATAGTCATTAGGGACCCTAGCGTTTCGCATCAGGAACCTCCAGGTATCAGTGATTTATATGCTTTGAATGATTGTGTTATATGTTTGCATTGCTATGTTTATATGTGATGCATTGCATGATAGAGCATAATAAGTAAAATGCGCCTATAGGATAATACCTCAGAAAGTGAGAACCTATAGGAAGCGATGTTAATAAACACGCGACCAATAAGAGAATATACAAACATAATAATATAATGAACATATATCATACATTTGTCGCGAACGTAACTCCTATGTTACGTTCTTGAAGCTGTAAAGGAAAGGTAGATTAATGAAAAGAGAATTGATGTGAAACATCAGTACCTGCATAGGTATATGACCTGATACAGTGTGTTGAAGAAGTGGATGTGGTGATTACAGCAGTAGAAAATTTTGAATTGAATTGAGTTATTGGAGATATGGAAAAAGAAAAGATGTATCAGAAGAATAGTAAGGGAAATGACATAAAATGACAGCAATACAAAAATTTAAAATATACCCAATAAGTATAAAGAAAGCCGTTAATAGTCGCAGAGTGTATAAACTAGAGTAAACTTACGATTCTATGAAAATTTTGAAAGTTTTTATGATTTTTCAAGGTACAATTGTGCTCAGACATCACATATAATATTGCATAATCACGATAGGAATGCATAAGAAAATGATTTTTTTTTTTTAAATATAGATCATGCATCATATCTTTATAACAATGCAGAGAAATGTGATTTTGAGCAACTCTTTGGTGATGAGAGGTGTCATCACTCTGAGCTACAATTGTATTGACGATTTCAAACGATTTATAAAAAGTGATTTAAAAGAGCTGGCCAGCCAAAAGATGTTTTGAGATCGTTTTGCTTTGTAAGTAAACTCAGATGTGAAACTCTGCGACGGATAATAAAAGATTCTTAATAAGTAAGAATAAGACTTATAAAATAAACCTCCAATAATATAATAAAGCCATATTAACGATTAATTGCATCAAAGATAGTGAAGCTAAAGGAGAATGTGAATAAGGAGTTATCGCCGAAGAGTATACGCAGCTAAGGTGCGATGCGCTGGCGATATTTAAGGATACAGTATTTATCCTTATAATAGAATAAAGGATGAAATGACAGAGAGTTATGTTAGACAGAAGAAAAATAACGAATATGCAAGGATAAGGAATATAATGATCATCCATATATGGAGATAAGTAACTTGACGATCGAGAGTTACGTCAGAAGAGAAAATAAGAGTATAACGGACGATGAAGACGATGATATTGTGTGAAGAATATTAAGTGATATTCTAAAGACATGCAACCATTTTAATACCGGTATCAGAATTAAAAGCTACATAACAGAAAGGAGGAAAGTTAGAGGAGGAGCTCAGTAGAAAGATAAAGACCACGCATATAAATATGCGTGTCAGAGAATGTAAGAATGGTGAAAAACGTGAAAGAAAATGTGAGAGGAAAACATATGTACCTCGAACATTAGTAAGATGAATTGAGAAGTGAAAAGTTCTAGAAGCATATCTGAATGATTGTCAGAATAGAACAGTAGCAATCAAGTTGTTATAAACGGAGGAAAATCATACTGAATATAACAAGTAAAAGACACGACAAGAGTCAGTACTAGTACCGAGAAATCAAATTGTTTAAAGGGCAATTAGAATCATGTTATAAATGATAAAGGATACATAAGGCGTATAGGACGATAAAAATTAAAACTAATCCCTAATTTTAGAAATTACAAAATTAAGTACAATCTAAAATGTTAAGAATAATCAGAAACACTTCAAGAAGGAGATGCGGGACAGAATAAAGATAAGCTAAGAAACGGTTACAATCAGTACTAAGATAATATCTTAACGAGCGAAAATAAAGTCGTGAAGCTAATTGAGAGTAAGAAACTGAAGTGTAAGATAAAAGAGGAAGTTAATTATACAGTAAGAAGGAATGATGATTAAGGAAGTAAATAAGATATTAAGGATCTACTGAATCCGTTAAGGATGAAAGTTAAAGATG
This sequence comes from Mercurialis annua, assembly GCF_937616625.2. NCBI lineage: Eukaryota > Viridiplantae > Streptophyta > Magnoliopsida > Malpighiales > Euphorbiaceae > Mercurialis > Mercurialis annua. The sequence goes on along the minus strand of NC_065572.1, from coordinate 20,035,542 downwards.
AAGTTAAGCGAAGATTAGTCAGTAAGAAGGATTCTTAAGAAATTTAAATGTTAAGAAACATATGAGGTTCTTATGAGGTCAATGTGAATAAAGAATTGTGACGTACAAGAAAGACAATTTTGACCAATGAGTCAATAGGAGAATCAAGATGACCTTTAAAGGTCAATCAAAGAAAGGCGAAGGAGATGAAGAATGTGGATAGTATCAATAAACAAAAGCAGCAGAATAAACTACATGACTAAGATCAACGTAAGGTGTAACTAACAAACGACGTGAGGTTCGTGATAGTTTAAACAAAAAAAAAAGATAAAGAAAGTATAGCAGACTTCAAAGGAATAGTTGATAAAGGAACTAAGTATCAGAAATGAAAAAGGGAGAAAGGAGAAATTAAAGATAGTAAAAGATGTATCGGACTCAATTACGTTAAGAAATAACAAATGTGTTAGCAAGGTGTAAGTCGAAAGAGATTGGTTGATGAGGAACAAAGTGTCAGATAACGGTAGAGAGAAGTAAGAAACGACAATAACCAGTTAAGGAAGAAAGGTGACAGTGTCAGATGATAGTAAAGATTAAAAGCCATAGATTGTGATTACAAAAGAAAATATTCATAGAAGTATGAATAAAACAAGTACATCATTACGGAGGTAGTCGACACGTCGTGAATATTCACGTACAAAAGAAACGAGTAGCGACCCGATAATGACTAAAAATGGAATGACAGATTTGGAAAGTACTGATTAAGGATTAATGACAACCATGTAATAAGGACAAAAGATCTCAATATCGAGAATACGCTAAAGCCATATTACTTCAGAGGGGCAGCAAATGAACCAGAATAATAACAAGAAAAGTCTCAACTATTCAATGGCAGGAAACTATAAGAAGAGAGCTAAAAGTTCAAGTACAAGAAAAAATACGACTAACACGTATTAATGGATGACAAGGAAAGTAGAAGAACAATCATAAGGTCCCAACAAGCTTTATGAAAATTCGAGGACAAATTTTTATAAGGAGGGAAGAATGTAATACCCCAAAATGTTGAATTATTTAATTGGACCACGTGTCCAGTTTGGACTCGTTAGAGTGGCGAAATCAGAAAGATTCTGATAAAAGTACAGTAAATAAACTTCAAGTAGGTCGGTTTTAAGAAATTAATTATGAGGCAATTAAGGTTATATTTCAATTCTAAAGTTAGAATTGGAATTAAAAGGAAAAATGTCAAGAAAACCCCAAAATAAAGTGCAGGGACCAAAGTGGTAATTTAGCCACTTTGTGTCGAAAATGGAAATTTGTAGGTTATGACGGGAAAATGTTAATATCGAGTTTTGTATTATTTATTTGATATAAATAATACGTAAAAGTTATAATAAAAGAATTTATTGATTTAGTTTTGTACTAAATCGTACAAAAGAAAAGTTTGAAAGATAATTTGTAACAAACTAAAAGAAAAAGGACTAATGTGAACCTTTAGCCATTCCATATATTAAAACAAAATTTGAAAGAAGGAGAATCAGAAGAGAAAAAAAGAAGCCAGAAGCTTCAACGCCGATTACGATCGTTTCGCCGCCGTTCGACGTATGATTCGAGCGATTTTTGCGGCGATCTCTTCGGAATTGAAAGTTCTATCATCTCCGTGCATCAAATTGAGGTAAGAGGTTGAGAATTTTGGTCGAAATTCAAGTTGAATGGGCTGTTTTAATAAAATAATGGTTAGGTTAGAAATTTGACGTTTTTGGGATCGTTTTGGCGTTTTGGTGAAAACGGAAATATGGGTTTGGCGTGTTTGTAGGTTTTAAGCATGTCGGGATGGACGGAAAGCCCCGGAAATTGATTTTCTGGGGGTCGCACTCGGTGTGCGAACGCACACTTCCAAGTGTGCGGACGCACACTACACTGTGCGGACGCACACTACACTGTGAGGACGCACAGTGTTCTCCTGCGCCCATACAGTGGGTCCGCAGGGACCAAAATGGACTTTTAGCCCTAATTGAGCGGAATTTCAATATTTTCGAATAATAGACCTAAAAACGATTAAGGACCCCGATAATTCAAAAAGTGAAGTTTTAGCTCGACCTTTCACGTGGACAACGATTATGGAATATCGAGATCACGAATAACACTAAGAATAAAATATAACCCTAGAATTTAAAGTATTATACGTATTAAAGTACGAGGTTCACGTATAATTATTTAACGTTAATTATTATGTATCAGACGTGTTAGCGAGAAGAGAGGTCAGTAGACGTGGGATAGCGAGGGCATATCATTTCATAGACCACGTCATTGATTGGATTGCGGTCACTGTGAGTTGCACTTTACTTTCGTGTATTATATCTTAAAGTTATTTTATATAGATATTTATATTGTTTATACGCATCGCATGTTATATGGTTTGATTAAATGTTAGATATTTCTATCAAGTATATATACGAGAACTAGTATGCGATCCGAAGAAACTAGCTACCTATTTGGTGTCAATAGGCTGTGTGATCACCAGTATCGAGTCAGTCTAGTGTGTTTGCATTTGAAAACTACATTGAAATGCATGACATGATATGATTACGAATTTCGAAGTTGGATAATGACCTTATATGAGTGAGCACTCGGTTACGGTGTAACCTGGAGTCCCCGTATCTAGTGGGTTGGACCCACGAGTGAGTTTGACTCACAACTTGAGATGTAATGATTGGATTGGACGATATATGATTAGTATGATTTGATTATTCGAAAGTTGTGTCGCATGCTAGGATATTAGTTTCATACGGATCAAATACTTGTTTATATGTATTTTGATATTATTGTTCCTTTGAAATGCGATGCTATGTTTTCATATTAATACCATTAGTAAATGCAAACTCACTCAGTATTTTCCCAAATACTGATCCCCTCACCTTTGATGTTTTCAGGTGCTTAGTGTGTGGACTTAGTTAGAAGCCAGTTTTGAAGTCCAGAAGTCAGTTGTGTATGTATAGTTTCTAACTTTTGTGAATGCTGCAGTAGTGGTCCCGCGTTGACAGAGTCGTAACCTAGACAGCAGTACATTTTAATTGTACATATTACTTGTTGTCCTGTTTATATGTTTTTGATAGGCTACAGGTAGTAAGTTTTGTTCACGGCCCCAAATGCCGGTGATATGTTTTATTACACTAACCTTTGTATACAGTACCGCGAGGCCAGTTCGTACAGGGTACGGTAACTAGAGCCCGCGAGGTTTTAAGCAGTTAGTGTAAATATGTGATTATATGTTATGTATGTTTGCTTCTGTTGTGTTGTGTTATTTTTTTATTATTTGCGGAAAAATTAATAGTTGTTTGAGGCTTGCTACGGGTTCTGGAGCTAACACTCCCGTTTCCTAGCGCCGGTTGCGGCTCAATATTTTGGGTCATGACAGAAAGATAATAAGATTTGATGTTGATTAATAACTTAGGTCTTTCATTAATGGTTTAGTGAAGAATTTAATCAATAAAAATACATTGAAATGATGAATTTGAAACAATATGAAAGTTCGTGCCTTTAAATGACAACTTTTAAAGGTTATGATTAAAATGAAACTTCGTGTAAAGTTCGTGATTTTTTTAGAAATTAACCCAATAATTAATAAGCCAACAATTAATCAAGTCTATTGAGTTCCCGCTTTAAAATCCGATCCGGAAAATATTACTTAAATAATATTTAAATAATAACCTAAATAAGTTTGTCAAATAGTGGGTTAGCCGAGTTACCGGTAACTACCAAGCTAACCTCACATGTTGGGTGACCCAAGTCTAACCCGACCCAAATATTTTATCAAAATTACAAACCATAATTTATAATTCTCAAAATAACAATTTTAATAAAATAATAAATCACAATTTAAAACGGAACTCAATAACTTAAAACACAAGTAACCAATAGTTACCGACAATTACTTAACTAAAATGAGCTAAAAAAATATATATTTAAAAGCTAAATTGTAATTTAGCCAATTTAGCCCACGAAGCCATTAATTCTCAAAAATGAAATTACCCGAGTAATTATCCGACTAAAAGATTATAAATTAAAAAAATCATCCTCAAATTAAAATAGTCAAAAACAATTTAAATTATAATCGAGACTAACAATTTAAAAAAAAAAATTAAAATAATGTTATCGGTTAGTAGTTTGGAAAACAGAACGATAATTAAAAGTCAAGTTTTCAAATTGATTATAATCTTAGTTGAATATTAATAAATTGAATAAAACAAATAAGGAACACCAATTTGAAGATTATCAAAATAGCCACACATTTGAAACCTCTCATTCCCGCTAACCCACTTATCATGCAAGCCAATAACAATTCAATGTCAGATGTAGAAACCAAATTAACACTTATAACCACCATTCAAACCAATGAAATACAACACAGTAATAATATCATTGACGAAGCAACTCGCAATCTGATACTAGGACATAATAGAAATGAGTTACGAACGGCGAGAACGATATCGAATAGGAATAAAGAAAGTAACGTAAAAAGGTTACCGAAATCAAATCACTAATGAATAGGAATGAAGGTTGTAATGTTTTTGAGAGTTTTTGGGTAGATAAGTCGGCTAGGGTTTTCAGAGTAAATAAAAGAAAAGGAACGTGAGGTAACAGGTCTATTTATAGACCTGTTGCCCGCAGAAACGGGTGTGCGATCGCACACCTCAAGATTCGTGGGTGTGCGTTCGCACACTAGGTGTGTGCGTTTTCACACTACTCCAATGCCTCTCAAATTAAGATCCAACGATCAACGTTTTGTCGTACACATCATATCTAAAAATGAGCCCGATCCAACCGTGTAATTAGGAGATATGGATGTTGTATCAAAACATGTCAGATTCAGAAGGCACACGAACACAACCTCGATTATAATCCGGATACAAATCAAATCGCCATCGAAAACTCACACGACACATGCGACACAGACAAGAAACAACTCCAACCTCAATTAAAGTTTCACACTTGCTAAGTCCACCATTAATAATCCGAAACTAAGTCTGAAACACAACAAAACCATGACGGAAAAATACAGGATATTACAATCTCTCCAACTTCTATAAAATTCGTCCTCGAATTTAAAACTAAAACAATCGTAGTACAACATAGCATAAAACTACACGCCACTTTGAACAGAACGCCCATAACCAATATGGAAACGCATCCACAAGATACCCAATGTAAATAAAGAAAGCAATAACAATAATAACGCAAACGAACTCTGTCTTCTAAAACAGTTCCTAACCAAGAACTAACCCAATTGAAAACAAAGGTATACCGTACCCAACGACCAACGCACTTGCGTAACCAGAATCAACAAGTTGTCCCTCAAAACAACTCAACACCACCACTTGCATAAACCAAACTATCTCAAAAGATCACTAAATCATCGACACTACTTAGCATAAATGATAACTCCATATTTTCAATGATAACTCTAATCAAAATTTTACTAAAAGAAGGTCAGCACAAGACTAAACACGCCAAAAAAAAAACATATGGGGTATTACATTCTCCCCAACCCATGAAAAATATGACCTCGAGTTTCAAATCTGAACTTATCCGCACTATAACCGTCACAACACACATATGCACAAAATTCTGATTATAACAACGCGGTGGTCTAACGATTACTCGATCGACCCAATATGAATAGTCACAATGATCCAAATGAGAGTCACAATTACTCTATACCGGAGTGGCTTCCAAAACCAGCTCGAATCTTAACAATTATAAAACTTCAATATCAAAATACAACACTGCTAGGAACATCCAGTCCAATGACTAACATCAAATTCGATAATACAATTAACTTCGTGAATTATGAAACACAAAAACGCATACCGTTATTCCTAAGAAAAGTTGAACTCATAATAATAGAATCTCTAGATTAGTAATAAATAATCTCAACACAATGATTCCTCCAATCATTCCAAACCATAGTGCCACAACTATACTGAACACCGACTGCACCTCACTTATATCACACAACTTAAAAAATTTGTCACCCACACCAAGGGTTCGACCACTGATCCAAACATTAGAATAATACCATTAATCAACAAAATCGATCAACCGATCCTGGTTATCGAAACCTATTAACCGCGATCTTTGATTCTCAAATTAGCTAACTCATATATCCAAATCAAACTCAAATTCTTAAAATTATTCAATCAATTGACTATGACCTCATATGCAACGAGAGATCACTACAACCAATTCACCTCGACCGGATTCTTAGATATGCTCAAAACAAAACCCACGGGGAATAAAAAATTTCAATACACAAAACGTTTCATATACAAAATTTTCCACTTCTTTAGAGGCAACTAAGTCAAAATTTATCTTCCAGGTGAAACGCAACATCACACGATAAGGCAAACAACATAATACCTAAGTATGAATTTAAGAAAAATACGTATCGATGATTTCCTGAGAAATCAAAAGCAACGATAAACACCCAAGTGTAACAATTTAAATATTAGCATCAAATCAACATAATGAGACTGACTCGACGCAATCCTATTGGTATAGGCAAAAGGTTTTTAAAATTAAAAGATGACGTTTTAAAGACATGGCATGAAACCTATATGTGCAGTAGTTCCTAAGACACGACATCAACTTATCATGTCAAATATATAAACACATAACATGCAAAAGGCCTTGGTTTGAAACCAAAGCTCTGATACCAAGTTTGTCACGACCCAAATTCATAGATCGCGACCGGCGCTACGGTATGGGTATAGTCATACCAAAACTCGTAGCAAGCCTCACGGATAAACACTCAGACATATAAATAATATAACAACTTGAATATAATTACTTGCATTAAATAATGAATATCCATAGTTAAACAATAAATATGCCCAAGTATAAAATTAAAGCAAGTCAGACCAAACTGACAGACAAACTAGAATAATAAACACTTCTAGTTTACTACTGCGGTCTAAGAATGAAATCAGATTGATAATTTATTTCCATAAAATAAACCTCTGAGGTATAAAGATTCGGAGATTCGCAGACTCGCTCAAAATAATAAACCTGGAAAATGGGGAAACAACGGGGTCAGATATACTGAGATGAGTTCGCAATACTATTTACATTTATTAAGTTTAAAACCCTTAAATCAAATCCTTTTATAATAATATATATAAAATTATGAAATAACAGTATTAGAATGATCTCAGCGTAAGTATGACATAGCATACTGAAAAATCCAGAGTCGACGAAAACAAATCCTCGTCATATAACAGCGTAAGCTAGACATTAGTCTGCCGATCCCAGAGTACTTACCGGTGCACACAGTCTCAATACAAGCCTATCGAGTAGCTCATTGCAATCCAGATCCATAATCTCTTAAAACAGTTCGAAAACATTTATAATACTAAAATAAATTGTGGTACTTAATAAAGAGATAAATAGCACTACAAACTCACTGCTTGTTTATCCACGTGAAACTTGACAAGCAGCGAACCCTTGTTCGACTCCGAGCACGAGTAATCGACAAGTCCAATAATAGGATAAGACCAATTATTAAAATCAATCCCTAACGCTAGAGATTACTAGACACCACATAGGACTAGCACAAAACCAAGTCAAGCAAAACATAAGCAAAGCAAAATGGACAAATAATCACATCATGCCCCGAGTCAAAAATACAAACAATATTGAATAAACACCATACTCAAATAATTAATAAGCCAACAATAAATCAAGTCTATTGAGTTCCCGCTTTCAAATCCGATCTGGAAAATAATACTTAAATAATATTTAAATAATAACTTAAATAAATTTCTCAAATCGTGGGTTAGCCGATTTACCGGTAACTGCCAAGCTAACCTCATATGTCGAGAGACCCAAGTCTAACCCGACCTTTATCAAAATTATAAAACATAGTTTATAATTCTCAAAATAACAATTTTGATAAAATAATAAGTCACAATTTAAAACAGAACTCAATAACTTAAAACACAAGTAACCAATATTTACTGACAATTACTTAACTAAAATGAGATAAAAATATATATTTTAAAAGTTAAATTGTAATTTAGCCCATTTGGCCCACGAAGCAATTAATTCTCAAAAATGATAATTACCTGAGTAATTATCTGACTAAAAGATTATAAATTAAAAAAATCATTCTCAAATTAAAATAGTCAAAAACAATATAAATTATAATCGAGACTAACATTTTTTTTTTAAAAAAAATTAAATAATGTTATCGGTTAGTAGTTTGGAAAACAGAACGATAATTAAAAGTCAAGTTTTCAAATTGATTATAATCTTAGTTGAATATTAATAAATTGAACAAAACAAATAAGGAACACCAATTTGAAGATTATCAAAATAGCCACACATTTGAAACCTCTCATTCCCGCTAACCCACTTATCATGCAAGCCAATAACAATTCAATGTCAGATGTAGAAACCAAATTAACACTTATAACCACCATTCAAACCAATGAAATACAACACAGTAATCATATCACGTAAATAACCCCAAAATCATATTCGTAATAACAATTAGAGCAAACAAACCAATTTCAAGAACCCAAACAATTAATATACCGCCAATGCTATTCTAAATTCTAAGTTTACAAAAAAACCACAACTCAAGTAATAGGAATAAGAACAAATAGAAATAACAATGACATGAAAAGCCATGCCCAACGAAGAACAAAGAAACAATTAAAAAAAACATGGTATGAAATGATCCCGAGAGATTCAAATCAAACAATAACAACATGAATCAGGTTGTAACTCATAGAACAACACAACAACATAATCAAAAGATTAAGGACAAACAACAGCAACAATAACAAAGGAAGGCGGCAGTAACCTAGCCAACAATCATGAAAAACAGTGAACGGTAACGGCTCTAAACGGATAGATTTTTACGTACCTAATTGTGATATAATACGTCCGTATTGTAAAGAGCGATATAGAGTGAAGTATTGACGAAGCAAATAGCAATCCGACGCTAAGACAGAATAGAATCGAGTTACGAACGGCGAGACGATATCGAATAGGAATAAAGAAAGTAATGTAAAAAGCTTACCGAAATCAAATCACTAATGAAGAGGAAAGAAGATTGTAATGTTTCTGAGAGTTTTTGGGTAGATAAGTCGGCTAGGGTTTTCAGAGTAAAGAAAATAAAAGGAACGTGTGCTAACAGGTCTATTTATAGACCTGTTGCCCGCAAAAACGGATGTGCGATCGCACACCTGAAGTGTGCGTTTGCACACCTCAAGATTCGAGGGTGTGCGTTCGTATAATCGGTGTGCGCGTTCGAACACTACTCCAATGCGTCTCAAAATTGGGAGATATGAATGTTTTATTAAAACATGTCAGATTCAGAAGGCACATGAACACAACCTCGATTATAATCCGGATACAAATCAAATCGCCATCAAAAACTCACACGACCCATGCGACACATACAAGCTACAACTCCAACCCCAATTAAAGTTTCACACTTGCTAAGTCCACCATTAATAATACGAAACTAAGTCGGAAACACAACAAAATCATGAAGGAAAAATACGGGATATAACAACAAACGTTACGAAACTAATCCAAGCGTTTCACCTTTTTAGCGATTTAAGCCAAACGTTTACAAACGTTACGAAACAAATCCAAGCGTTTCACCTTTTTACCGATTTAAGCCAAACGTTTACAAACGTTACGAAACAAATCCAAGCGTTTCACCTTTTTAGCGATTTAAGCCAAACGTTTACAAACATTACGAAACAAATCCAAATGTTTCACCTTTTTAGCGATTTAAGCCAAACGTTTGTAAATGTTTAAAAAACCAAAAGTTGGATTAAATCAAACCAAACGTTTACAAGGGTTATGAAACAAATCCAAACATTACGAAACAAATCCAATCGTTTCCCCATTTAGCGATTTAAGCCAAACGTTTAAAACGTTACGAAACAAATCCAAACGTTTATAAACGTTATGAAATGAAAACCAAACGCTTAGATTTGTTTCTAACGTTTGTAAACGTTTTGTTTTGTTTCGTAAAGTTTGTAAACGTTTGGTTTAAATTGCTAAAAAGGTGAAATGTTTGGATTTGTTTCGTAACGTTTGTAAACGTTTGGTTTAAATTGATAAAAAGGTGAATCGTTTGGATTTGTTTTGTAACGTTTGTAAACGTTTGGCTTAAATCACTAAAAAGGTGAAAAGTTTGAATTTGTTTGGTAACGTTTGTAAACGTTTGGCCTAAATCGCAAAAAAGGTGAAACGTTTGGTTTTATTTCATAACCTTTGGCTTTAATTGCTAAAAAGGTTAAATGCTTGGATTTGTTTCGTAACGTTTGTAAACGTTTGGCTTAAACCGCTAAAAAGGTGAAACGTTTGGACTTGTTTCGTAACATTTGCCTTAAATTACTAAAAAAGGTGAAACGCTTGGGTTTGTAAACGTTAGGCTTAAATCTCTAAAAAGGTGAACATTTGGCTTAAATCGCTAAAAAGCTTAAACAGTTGGATTTGTTTCGTAGCGGTTGTAAACGTTTGGCTTAAATCGCTAAAAAGGTGAAACGTTTGCTTTGTTTCGTAACGTTTGTAAATGTTTCGCTTAAATCGCTGAAAAGGTGAAACATTTGGATTTGTTTCGTAACTTTTGTAAACTTTTGGCTTAAATCACTAAAAATGTGAACTTTTTGGATTTGTTTCGTAAATTTGTAAATGTTTGGCTTAAATCGCTTTAAAATATTAGGATTTGTTTCGTAACGTTTCAAACGTTTGGCCTAAATCGCAAAATAGGTGAAACGCTTGGATTTGTTTCGTAACGTTTGTAAACGTTTGTCTTAAACTGATAAAAAGGTGAAACGCTTGGATTTGTTTCGTAACATTTGTAAACGTTTGGCTTATATTGCTAAAAAGGTGAAACACTTGGATTCGTTTCATAACGTTTGTAAACGGTTGACTTAAATCGCTAAAAATGTAAAACGTTTGGATTTATTTCGTAACGTTTGTAAACGTTTGGCTTAAATCACTTAAAAGGTGAAACGTTTGATTTTGTTTCCTAACGTTTGTAAACGTTTGGCTTAAATCGCTAACGTTTACAAACGTTTGGGTTTGTTTCTTAATATTTGTAAACGTTTGGCTTAAATCGATAAAAAAGAGAAACGTTTGGTTTAAATCGCAAAAGATGGGAAACGTTTGTTTTTGTTCCGTAACGTTTGTAAACGTTTGGCTTCAATGGTTGAAAAGGGGAAACGTTTGGATTTGTTTCGTAACGTTTGTAAACATTTGGCTTAATTTGCTAAAAAGGTGAAACGTTTGATTTTGTTTCGTAATGTTTGTAAACGTTTGGCAAAATCACTAAATATTGGAAAACTTTGGATTTGTTTTGCAACGTTTGTAAACGTTTGGTTTAAATTGCTAAAATAGGGAAACGTTTGAATTTGTTTGGTAACGTTTGTAAACGTTTGGCATAAATCGCTAAAAAGGTGAAACGTTTGGATTTATTCCGTAACATTTGTAAACATTTGGCTTAAATTGCTAAAAAGTTGAAACGCTTGGATTTGTTTCGTAACGTTTGTAAACGTTCGGTTTAAATTTCTAAGGAGGTGAAACGCTTTGATTTGTTTTAAAACGTTTGTAAACGTTTGGCTTAAATCGATAAAAAGGTGAAACATTTGGATATTTTTCGTAGCATTTGTAAACATTTGGCTTAAATCGCTAAAAAGGTGAAACCTTTGGATTTGTTTTGTAACGTTTGTAAATGTTTGGCTTAAATCTCTAAAAAGGGGAAACGTTTGGATTTGTCTTGTAACGCTTGTAAACGTTTGTCTTCAATCGCTAAAAAAGTGAAACGTTTGGATTTGTTTTGTAACGTTTGTAAATGTTTGGCTTAAATTGCTAAAATGGGGAAACGTTTGGACTTTGTCACGACCTATTTTCATGAATCGTGACCGGCGCTAGGGTATGGATATGGCTGTACCAAAACCCGTATCAAAACTTGCGGATAACCAACTTAAACAGTTAAAACAATGTACCTGCAGAAAACCACATGCTCGGGGGCAACCGAGACTTCAGCCTATTCTAGCAGGACGTATAAACAACATATATTTAAAGTACGCTTATCTAAAATAATCTCCAACAGCATGACAATATATAAAATACCATAAACACTGTAATCATGCCAAAGCTGATAAAATAATAGTTGGACCTATCCAACCAACAATAGTCTAAAATATAAGTAAAAAACTAAGACATAAATAATCCGATACTACTACTGCGGTCTAAGAGTTTAAAACAGTTCGACTCTTTTATTCTGAAAATAAAATAAAAAACCTACGAGAATGAAAAAACAGAGATCGACCAATGCTCAAAGAAATCTTCCTAAAAGTTGAAAGATTAAGTTTATATTGATTAATCATTAAATTGTTTATCAATGGCTCTCCATTGGAGAAATAAACTAACACGCTTTGAGTTATCATCTTGTCGGCTATGGATACATAGGGGTGAGATGATATCGTCAAAAGATGTTGTTGAGTTTATTGGTAAGTATGAGATGTTACAGGTGTAGTTGATATAATATAAGGCGAGAAAGGCAATTAGGTGTACCTAAGTCCTATATTATTCAAATCGATACATCTTAGTTGATTCAATGGGTTAGACTTAACTAATGTGGAAACCTAAGAATAGCATTAAGTACTTGAGGGTGAAAGCATTAGGAGCCGAAATTGATTGAATCTCATATGAGATATGATGAATAAGTAGTTGTTCACATATATATCATTTTGATCCCAAGAATAGTATTAAGTACTTGAGGGAAAGATAAATGAATATAACAAATCAATCACCCACTTGAAATCTTTTCCAAATAAGATTTACGTTTCCTATTTTGGAAGTGTAGGATTCGAAAAAGATAGTGGGAGGCCGTTTTGATAAAGACCAAATCATTATGGTTAAATATACAAAATAACATGAATACTAAATAGAGATCTTTGCTGTCTAAGGGATAGTAAGTGACATTCACGATAGTAATCGGCCTAGTGGTTTAAAACCTTTTTTTTTATGGATTAAGATATTTAGATGCCTCCAAGACTGTTACGAAAAAGAAATGCACATCGGTTAACAAAGAAAAGTGTTTTCGTTTGTTAAGATGTAGGACAGTATAAGTCATAGCCAGAAATATTTGGAATATTTGAAAGGCGGTTCGGTCAATAAAAGAAATTGTTTCTTTTGTCAAACCGAAAGACATTGAAATGGAAATTGTATTAAGTATTGTGAATACTTAAAGGGCAATGACGAGAGGAACGACAATTCCATTAAGAATGTGTCTATCTCATGTTCCAATGTCAATTGCTTATTTAAAAGCTTAGGTATTGGATACCGATGCTAATTCTCATATTCGTTTATCCTTCATGGATTTAGTAAAAGTGAGAAAGATACGGAAAAGATGAAGTAATCTTAAAGCTAGAAAATGACGCAAGCGTTGCGACAAGAGCTATAGGATCAACTTCAATTTTCTTAAATAAACATAAGTTGTACTTAAACAAGTTTTTTGTACTTACCCAATATATATAGAGATATCATATCCGAATTTGTATGACAAATTTGGTAGTTAATTTTCTATTTACAAAGGATGTTTGTAGTATTATGTTTGATAATACTGAGTTGGGTATGGATATATACAAAATGTTCTTTATGACTTGAATAAAGATGTTTAATTCAAAAGATGTTTTGGAAATTAATACCATAAGTTATCAAATTTCTAAACAACTTTGGCACTTATTATTAGGACATATTGCAAAAGATAGACATAACGAGTTAGATAAGATGGGAATCTTGAGCAATCAAGATTTTGCATCTCGTCCGATTTGTGACTCGTATGTTAATGGCAACATGGCCTGACTATTCTTTGTTGGACAAAGAGGTAGAGCTAAAGCCGTTTAAGAGATCATACATAGTGATGTATATGGTACGTTAAAAAAAAACGGACCAAGGGAGATATTTATACTTCATTTTCTACATCGATGATTTATCACGATATAGTTAAGTTTGTCTTATGAAGAACAAACATGAAGATTTTGAAATGTTCAAATGACATCAAGAATGAAGTAGAAAACAAAATTGTAAAAAGTATTAAGACTTTACAATGTGATCGAAAAGGGAAGAATACTTGAGTACAAAATTTGGTACGTTCCTAAAAGGAATGTGGTATTATTTTTCAACTTACTCCTTAGGAACACCATGGTTGAATGGTGCGTCTGTCAAGAAGGAGGTATCGTACATTGTGGGACATTAAATGATCAATAATGAGCTAAATACTGACTTACCCATCTTGTTATGGGGTCATGCACTTCTTATTGCAAATAAAATTCTAAATTGAAATCCAACTAAATCTGCTCCATACATACCTTATGAGATATGGTATGGAATAAAGTCTTAAGGATGTTAAGATTTGAGAGTGTTCGAAACATATCTGGAAACTGATATCCGATAAATTTTGAATCAAAATCAATCATGGAAAGGTTATGTTGGATATCCTAAAGACAGTTTAGGATATTGTTTCTATATTCAAACCGAACAAACAATCGTTGTTTATCTGTGGTAGTCTTTCTTAATAAAGCGTTTATTCAAGAGGGACACTAAGAAAGGAATAAATAATTATATGAGGAGTCATCTAGTTACCAACAAAATAATGAATTAATGAAGATTGATCAAACCCACTAAAAGCCGGAGTTAGTAAAAGATGTATCTATATTAACAACTCAAAGATTAAGTAGAGTATCTCGTCCACCGGAGAGTGATGGTTTTCCCGCATGATAAACAAGAGTTGTTTAGTCATGGAGAAAAAGATCAAGTGTTGATCCCTTTACTTATTAGGAAACTATATGTGATATAGATTCTTCAAAATTGGTTTGAAGGAATAAAATCTGAAATGGATTCCATATAAAGAAACCAAATTTTAGGAGCTAGTCGATCCATCCAAAGGTATTATACCAATAAGGTTTAAATGGATCTTCAAGTGTAAAATTGGTACTAATGGAAAGGTGGAGACCTTTAAAGCTAGGCTTGTTGCAAAAGAGTTTTGCTAGAGGCAAGAAGTTGTATTGTGAATACACTTTATCGCCGGTAGCCATGCTTAAGTTCATCAAGATTTTTCTTACTAAGGCTACACATTTTGATTTGGTGGTTTGACATATGGATGTAAGAACCACATTCCTTAATGGTTAAATTAAGGAGTATATCTATATGGAACAAGTCGAGGATTCTGAATCCGAAGAAGGTTCCAAGGCGTGTAAGCTAAAATAATCCCTAGTTGATGGAAAGAAAGCTTCAAGTTTCGTCGTCTTGATAAATCCGTAAGGAGTTACAAATTTATTAAAAACGATGATAAACCCAATGTTTACAAGAAGGTTAGTGGGAGCAGACTCATTTTCATGATCTTTCATGTAGATAACTTATTACTAATAAATAATAATATCAGAATGTTAACTTTTGTAAAACTTTGGTTTATCTAATACGTACTCCATCAAAGACCTCGGAGAGGTAGCCTAATTTCTCAGTATTAGACTCTATAGAGATAGATATAAGAGAATAATTGGTTTCTCCTAAAGGCTCTTCTTAGAAAATATATTGAAGTAGTTCAATATGGAAGTTCTAAGAGAGGATTGATACTAGTTAGGCATAAAATTCTTCTTTCAAAGGGAGTGTCTTCCGAAACTTCTGAAGAAAGAAAGAATCTAGCAAAGATACCATAGGTGTCATGAAACATTTTCATGATTCGCGACCGGCGCTAGGGTATGGGTAATGTAGTACCAAAACCCGTAGCTAGCCTTTCATTTAACATATAAACACGTAAACCTGCAGAAAACCAATGCTCGGGGGCAACCGAGACTTCAGCCTAAATCTAGCAGTTATAATATTCAACAATTAAAATAACATGCTTTCCAATAATAGTATTAAATCGGCTTAACATAGATAATGCGGAATAAACGTTTAACATGTCAGAGCAATAAATAATCAGTCAGACCCATCTGACAACAACTAGAATAAAATAAAGACGTCTAGTTACTACTGCGGTCTAAGAATAAAACAGTTTTACAGTTTATCAAAAATAAATGGAACCTCCGAAGAAAAGTAAATGCGCAGATCACCAGACTCTCTCTAATCATGACCCTGGGAAAAATTAGGAAAACAACGGGGTCAGATATACTGAGATGAGTTTATACCATTGTCTACATTTATTAAGTGGAAAACCTTTAAGACCGTTTAAAACATTTAATAACGATATTACGAATAATAGTTGGAACCCTAATCCACAATTCTAAATATAAACATAATCCAATAGGTATGGTCCCGAGAGCTGAGCTACACCGAGTTACCACTGACCACACTTATACCAGAGTCCCGAGAGCTGAGCTACACCGAGTTACTCTACCTGGTCCCGAGAGCTATGCTCACACCGAGTTACCACATTTCCATATATACCTTACCCAGATCAATACCGGTGCGCATGCAGTCCTAATGATGCCCATTAGGTAGCATGTTCCAACTAGAAGCCATAATATAAAAACAGTTCGCAATATACGTACAATATATATATTTAATATTAAAATAACAATTTACTTAATAAAGCGGTAAATAGTAAGTACAAACTCACAGCTTGCTAATCCACGTGAAAACCGGCAAGCA
This sequence comes from Mercurialis annua, assembly GCF_937616625.2. Taxonomy (NCBI): domain Eukaryota; kingdom Viridiplantae; phylum Streptophyta; class Magnoliopsida; order Malpighiales; family Euphorbiaceae; genus Mercurialis; species Mercurialis annua. Next base: position 20,018,886 of record NC_065572.1, on the reverse strand, counting down.
ACTAATCCTGGTTCGCCTCTGGAGCATGAACAATATACGGGTCTAGACAAATAATTATTAAAACAAACCCTAACTCTAGAGAGTACTAGACACCACATAGGACTAGCACAAATAACACGTCGGTATTAAATAATCCAAAGCAACACAAAAATACCCAAAAGGTAATAAAGCCCAATTAATACAAGTCTATTGAGTTCTCGCTTATAATCCGATTAACAAATATTATTCAATAATCTTTAAATAATAATTAATTTCCAAATAGTGGATTAGCCGAGTTACCAATAACTATCAAGCTAACCTCACTTGTCGGGTGACCCAAGTCTAACCCGACTCAAAACATTTATTAAATATAAACCCGAGTTTATATTTATAAAATAATTTAACAAAATAATAATCCATTTTAAAAGCGGAACCCAATGACTTTAATTTCAAGTAACCCAAGTTACATCCCAAAATCTAACCATTTTAAGTTTATAAAAGTTTAGGGACTAAACTGTACTTTAGCCAATTAGGGACTAAACTGTACTTTAGTCAAATTTGTTATTTAAAATCAAATTAATAACTTTTGTTTATAATTAATACAAAATATAACGTTACCAATCAAAAACTTACTTAAATAAGTTTTAAAAACGTTTAGGGGCTAAATTGTAATTTAACCAATAAATACCAAATCGAAATTCGAAATTAAATATAATTACCCGAGTAATTATATTAGCTTAATTTATAATAGCTATCATTTACGATTTGTTAATTAAAAATCAAATCCAAATCCTATTTATTATCAAATGATTGGCAAAGTTTAACCTAAGGGATTTCTTTGATTTAATCAAAACAAATACATGACTAATATGGCCATTTGACCATCTTCTTATTTCAAACAAATCACACAGACCCGCCAACCATGAACTCCCCATTTCACCATTTTTTTAAGTTACTGATCATAACTTATAACTCCAATCTATAGGTTTTTAATCCACACAACATCATTCTTGAATTAATCAACACTCCTAGTGACAAACAAAGCAACTAACATCACAACCCAAGTCACAGTAACATGAGTTTAGAATCGGCAACGACGAATCGAGCGAGGAAGATGGTACAACTCAATCCGAAAGTTTTAAACTATTAACTACTAATCATAACAATGGATTCATAGCCATTAAGCAAGAACATCATGGACAAAAAGAAAGAAAATGATCGGCAGTAGCAATTGATATAAGAAACAGCTAAAGCAATTCAAAAACGGAAACCGTACGGCGATTGAAACGAGATCGATAGCATACCGTTTGGCGTAAACGAGATAGGGAAACGTAGAGAATTGACTCTAGAACGTCTGAGATCAAACAGTTTTGATTTCGATCTAGAAACGAATAAGAACGATCAAAATTACGTAATGTCGTTCGAAAGTAAAAACTGAAATTGCAAACAACTTACCGATGAATTTTCTGTCAACTTCGGAAAGGATTTTGAACAGCCATTTTTCAGCAAAAATGGAAGGGAATGACGGCTACGGTTTCTTTGTAGGATGGATAATAGATTAGGGTAAAAATTTACGTATTTAAGTAGGTCGAAATAGGTTAGAAAAAGTGACGAAAGTGCCCCCTCGCTCTGCTATTCAGTTCTCGAACGAAAACAGCCAAGTTGGGCTTGGTTCTCGTTCGAGAACTCCTGGTCTCGTATGAGACTAGGCCCCAACATGATTCTCGTTCGAGAATCTTAATTCTCTAACGAGAATTGATCCAATTTATTTTTTTTTCTTTTTGATTTTTAAAATATTAAATGGTTGACCCACAAATTAACCCACTCACGAACCAACACGAACCAGACCATTAACTTCGAATTTTACTTCAAAACGATCGGAAAATTTGTCGGAAAAACGCTGAAAATATACAGGGTATTACATTCTCCCCAACTAATTAAAAATTCGTCCTCAAATTTAACACGATAAGCAATTAACACCAGACAACATGTAACACAAATAAAAATCTTAAAAGTCACAGAAAATCAAGATATCGTACCTCATGGAAAAAGAAAAGGATAGCGATTCCGCATATCCGACTCGGTCTCCCAAGTACATTCTTCAACAGAATGATTGCGCCAGAGAACTTTGACCATCAGAATCTCCTTGTTCTGCAATTTACACACTTGCGTATCAACAATCTCAACTGGTTGTTCCTCATAGGACAACTCTTGGTCAATTTCAACACTCTGAGGCACAATCACGTGCGAAGGATCAGAAATGCACTTTCTCAACATAGAAACATGAAACACAGGATGTACTAACGACATGTCTGACGGCAGAACCAGACGATAAGCCACAACTCTAATCCTCTCTGAAATCTCATAAGGACCAATATACCTCGGTGCCAACTTTCCCTTGACACCAAAACAAACCACGCCTTTCATAGGCGAAACCCGAAGAAACACAAAATCACCAACATGAAACTCAATGTCTTTTCTCTTCGGATCAGCATAACTCTTATGCCGACTAAAAGCAGTCTCTAACCTCCGTTTGATCAACGGTACCTTCTCTGAAGTAATCTGAATAATCTCTGCTCCCTAGAGTTTGCGCTCTCCAACCTCCTCTCAACAGATAGGAGATCTACACTTGCTCCCGTACAAAGCCTCATACGGCGCCATCTCGATACTCGCGTGGTGACTGTTGTTGTAAGAAAACTCAATCAACGGCAAATGAGCATCCCAGCTACCCTGAAAATCGAGAACACACATCCTGAGCATATCCTCCAACGTCTGAATAGTCCTCTCAGACTGACCGTCAGTCTGAGGATGAAAAGCTGTAATGAAATCAAATCGAGAACCCAATGATTCCTGTAACGCTTTCCAGAACCTCGAAGTAAACACAGAACCTCTGTCTGAAACAATAGAAACCGGTACACCATGTAAACTGACAATTCTGTCAATGTACAACTGAGCCAACTCGAAGCAGTATGCGAAACCTTAATCGGAAGGAAATGAGCTGACTTAGTCATACGGTCAACTATAACCCAGATGGAATCGTACCCCTGTCGAGTACGTGGTAAACCAACCAAAAAATCCATGGCAATCCGCTCCCACTTCCACTCTGGAATAGGTAGTGGCTGCAGATAACCAAAAGGTCTCTGATGTTCCAGCTTCACCTGCTGGCAAGTCAGACACTTCGAAACATACTCAGCGACATCCTTCTTCATCCCGCTCCACTAGTAGGTACCCTTAAGATCATGGTACATCTTAGTAGAACCCGGATGAACACTATAAGCAGACTTGTGTGCTTCTTCCAGAATCTGGTCCCTCAAACCATCTGAATCCGGAACACACAATCTCGAACCATGTCTCAGAACACCATCCATAAAATTAAACTCATAATTTCTGTCCTGCTGAATCTCCTCAATAATCCGTCTCAACTGTGGATCCTCAGCTTGTAAAGCTTTGATCCGATCAATCAAAATAGGTTGCACTTGCAACTATGCTAATAAACAACCGGCCTGAGAAACCTGAAAACCATAGCCTGAAGCTATCAAACTGTGCCACTCTCTAACCATGGGTCTACGCCCAATCTCAGAAATATGAGCCAAGCTGCCCGAAGACTTGCGACTCAACGCATCGACTACCACATTAGCCATACCAGGATTGTACTGAATAGTACAGTCGTAGTCTTTCAGCAACTCTAGCCAACTCCTTTGTCTCAAGTTCAACTCTCTCTGATCAAAGATATACTTCAGACTCTTATGATCAGTGAAAATCTCACAAGTAGCACCATACAAGTAATGCCTCCAAATCTTCAGCGCAAAAACCACAGCTGCCAACTCTAAGTCATGAGTAGGGTAATTCACCTCATGCTTCTTCAACTGTCTGGAAGCATAGGGAATCACTTGTCCATGTTGCATCAGAACGCAACCCAAACCAATCCGAGACGCATCACAATATACTATGAAACCGTCAATGCCAGAAGGCAATGCCAAAACCGGAGCTGTAGTCAAAATCTCCTTCAGTTTCTCAAAACTCGCCTCGCACTTGTCAGTCCACTCAAACTTAACACCCTTTTGTGTCAGTTTAGTCAACGGTGCAGATATTCTGGAGAAATCTTGCACGAACTGACGATAGTAGCCAGCTAAACCCAGAAAACTCCTGATCTCGGTAACTGACCTCGGCCTCTGCCAATCTTCTTCCGATCAACCTTGATCCCATCTTTCGACACCATGTGTCCTAGAAAGGCAACCTGATCCAACCAGAACTCACATTTTGAGAACTTAGCATACAACTGATGCTCACGCAACGTCTGTAGTATAGTCCTCAAATGATAAGCATGCTCCTCCTCACTCCGAGAATAGATCAAAATTTCATCAATGAACATGATAACAAACTGATCTAAGAACCGCTTGAACACTCTGTTCATCATATCCATAAACGCTGCTGGTGCGTTCGTCAGACCAAAGGACATAACAAGAAACTCAAAATGTCCATACCGCGTCCGAAAAGCAGTCTTAGGCACATCAACATCACGGATCCAAAGTTGATGATACCCAGACCTCAAATCAATCTCGGAAAAACACTTCGCACCCTGCAACTGGTCAAACAAATCATCGATGCGAGGAAGAGGATATTTGTTCTTGACAGTAGCCTTGTTCAACTGTCTGTAGTCGATACACAGTCGAAAGGAGCCGTCTTTCTTCTTCACAAACAGAACTAGAGCACCCCATGGAGAAGTACTCGGTCTGATGAACCCGCTATCCAATAACTCTTGTAACTGGTCCTTCAACTCCTTCTGTTCTGCATGAGCCATCCGATACGGCGATATCGAAATCGGAGCTGTACCAGAAACCACATCAATGCAAAAATCAATCTCACGGTCAGGTGGTAATCCAGGCAATTCCTCTGGAAACACATCAGTGAACTCATTCACTATCAGAACACTATGCATGTCACCACTATCAGCCTCCACATCACGAACCACACCAAGAAAACCCTGGCAACCCTTTCCTAACATCCGCTTCGCCTTGATGGCGGAAATCAGATTCTTAGGTGTCTCCGCCTTTTCTCCCTGAAAGGAAAAAGGTAGATCACCTGGAATCCTAAACTCGACTGACTTCCCTCGACAGTCAATAGAAGCATAATGGCGCGACAGCCAATCCATCCCCAAAATCACGTCAAAAGAAAGCACGTCAAGCAAAATCAAATCAGCACATAATTCTCTACCCTGTATAACCACTCGACAAGAAGGATAAACAACGTCCACTACTACACCTTCAGACATAGGTGTAGATACAGCTAGAAGTTCACTCAAAACAGATGGTGCAATACCTAATTTCCCTGCAAAGCAAGTAGACACAAAAGAATGTGTTGCACCCGCATCAATAATAACAAAGCACCAGTAAAAGAAATCGGAATGGTACCTTGCACCACAGCATTTGATGCACGCGCATGCTGAGGAGTAAGTGCGAACACTCTGGCCTGACCCTGCGGCTGCAGCTGCGAACTCTGCCCCAGTACCATAACTGTTGGAACCTCTGTCACCGTTACCACGGCCACTAAAACCTCTTCCACCAGAACCACAGCCCCGCTGGCCGCCAAAAGATGCTGCAGGTTGAGAATACCCTACAGACTGTGTAAACGCAGGTCTCTGCTGCTGGTAAGATGAGTGCGCCACACTGGAGTTAGAAATCTGCTGCCCAGATGTCGGACACTCCCTGGAAAAATGACCCGGCTGGCCACAAGAATAACAACCTCCAAGAGCTACCTGACACTGACCATAGTGCCTGCGTCTGCAATTCTGGCAGAACGGAATATTCGATCCACCATTGTACCCCCGTCCTGAACCACGGTTACTCCCACTGCTACTAGAACTGTACGGAGCACTCCTAGTACTATGCCTCGCCTTGTTGTGCGTACGGCGACTCCTCTTATTGGCCTGAGAAGAGCCACTGTAGTAGTTTCCACTACCATGCTGCGCTGGGGCCTGTTGCCCCCCACTAGGAAGATCACTCTTTCCCTTCTGATTCTGAAAAAGGTCAGAGATCGTCCCAAACTGAATCAACGAATTATCCATCCGTCGAGCACTATCCACTACCCGAGCAAACTCCATGTCTTTCCCTATCAGCAAAGGAAGAAACTCCGAGCCTAAACCCCTAACATAGAGGTCGTTCACTCGCCCTCGATCACCCTGTAGATCTGTAGCAAACCGTCCCAAACGGACAAACTCTGTAGTGTAGTCTATCACTGATCTATCCCCTTTCTTCTTTAGCAGCTTTTCCCTAAAATTCTCAGTAACAGAGAAGGGTAGATAGTAACCTCTGAACCTGGTCACAAAATCAGCCCAAGACAATGTAGCCATCTCTGGCCTGATGTTATCGCGAAACCAGTCCTTAGCTGGACCCTTCAGCGACATCTCCACAAGCATCACTGATTGGTGATCAGTAGCTTGAATTCTCTGACTATTGTACTGAAACTCTTCCAAAAAGTCAAGAGCATCCCCAGTACCATCAAAAGAAGTCGGATTCAACTTCGCGTAGGTCATCACCATCTCTCTGTCTGTCGGAATGTGACCGACACCAGCAAGTCCACCCATACCAGCTACAGCACCAGCCTGAGGTTGCTGTTGCTGCGCTAACTGACCCAGTACAGTACATTGATTCTGCAGAAGAGCCTGATTGTTCTGCATCTCAACAATACCAGCCAAGAAAGTAGTGAAGTCGAACGCTTGCATATTCGGTGCATGTTGCACATTCGGTGCCTGCTGCACATTCGGTGCCTGAACACCTGCTGCACCACGTCCTCTAGCTCCACCTCTACCAGCACCAGCTCCTCTGCCTCTACATCTACCTCTGCCAGCACCTCTACCTCTACCACGTCCAACATTGGCCGGAACTGGTGGTACGTTCTGAATGACTTCCACGGAAATTGCATCATCAGCCTCAGCTTCTTGCTCTGCCGCAGCACGAGCACGAGTACGAACAACATTGTCCATATCCTAAGGATTGAACAGAAACAATTTAAGTAACACATAATTCATACCCAAGTATGAAACAAAACAAGTAACAATTAGGATTTCCTGAGAAATCAACAGCAATAAAATATTCACCCAAGTGAAATAACATTAACAATTAAAAGCATCAAATCAACATATAATGACTGACTCGACGCAATCCTATTGGTGTAGGCAGAATATTTTAAAAATCAAAAGATGACGTTTTTAATGACATGACAGAAACCTATATCCGCAGTAGTTCCTAAGACACAACCATACTTAACAAAGTAAACACATAGCAAGCAATTGGCCTTGGTTTGAAACCAAAGCTCTGATACCAAGTTTGTCACGATCCATTTTTATGAATCGCGACCGGCGCTAGGGTATGGGTAATGTAGTACCAAAACCCGTAGCTGGCCTTTCATTTAACATATAAACACGTAAACCTACAAAAAACCAATTCTCGGAGGCAACCGAGACTTCAGCCTAAATCTAGCAGTTATAATATTCAACAATTAAAATAACATGCTTTCCAAAAATAGTATTAAATCGGCTTAACATAAATAATGCGGAATAAACGTTTAACATGCCAGAGCAATAAATAATCAGTCAGACCCATCTGACAACAACTAGAATAAAATAAAGACGTCTAGTTACTATTGCGGTCTAAGAATAAAACAGTTTTACAGTTTATCAAAAATAAATGGAACCTCCGAAGAAAAGTAAATGCGGAGATTACCAGACTCTCTCATATCATGACCCTCGGAAAAATTAGGAAAACAACGGGGTTAGATATACTGAGATGAGTTTATACCACTATCTACATTTATTAAGTGGAAAACCTTTAAAACCGTTTAAAACATTTAATAACGATATTACGAATAATAGTTGGAACCCTAATCCACAATTCTAAATATAAACATAATCCAATAGGTATGGTCCCGAGAGCTGAGCTACACCGAGTTACCACTGACCACACTTATACCAGAGTCCCAAGAGCTGAGCTACACCGAGTTACTCTACCTGGTCCCGAGAGCTATGCTCACACCGAGTTACCACATTTCCATATATACCTTACCCAGATCAATACCGGTGCATACGCAGTCCTAATGATACCCATTAGGTAGCATGTTCCAACTAGAAGTCATAATATAAAAACAGTTCGCAATATACGTACAATATATATATTTAATATTAAAATAACAATTTACTTAATAAAGTGGTAAATAGTAAGTACAAACTCACAGCTTGCTAATCCACGTGAAAACCGGCAAGCAACTAATCCTGGTTCGCCTCTGGAGCACGAACAATATACGGGTCTAGAAAAATAATTATTAAAACAAACCCTAACTCTAGAGAGTACTAGACACCACATAGGACTAGCACAAATAACACGTCTGAATTAAATAATCCAAAGCCACACAAAAATACCCAAAAGGTAATAAAGCCCAATTAATACAAGTCTATTGAGTTCTCGCTTATAATCCGATTAACAAATATTATTTAATAATCTTTAAATAATAATTAATTTCCAAATAGTGGGTTAGCCGAGTTACCAATAACTACCAAGCTAACCTCACTTGTCGGGTGACCCAAGTCTAACCCGACTCAAAACGTTTATCAAATATAAACCCGAGTTTATATTTATAAAATAATTTAACAAAATAATAATCCATTTTAAAAGCGGAACCTAAAGACTTCAATTTCAAGCAACCCAAGTTACATCCCAAAATCTAACCATTTTAAGTTTATAAAAGTTTAGGGACTAAACTGTACTTTAGCCAATTAGGGACTAAACTGTACTTTAGCCAATTAGGGACTAAACTGTATTTTAGTCAAATTTGTTATTTAAAATCAAATTAATAACTTTTGTTTATAATTAATACAAAATATAACGTTACCAATCAAAAACTTACTTAAATAAGTTTTAAAAACGTTTAGGGGCTAAATTGTAATTTAACCAATATATACCAAATCGAAATTCGAAATTAAATATAATTACCCGAGTAATTATATTAGCTTAATTTATAATAGCTATCATTTACGATTTGTTAATTAAAAATCAAATCCAAATCCTATTTATTATCAAATGATTGGCAAAGTTTAACCTAAGGGATTTCTTTGATTTAATCAAAACAAATACATGACTAATATGGCCATTTGACCATCTTCTTAATTCAAACAAATCACACAGACCCGCCAACCATGAACTCCCCATTTCACCATTTTTTTTAAGTTACTGATCATAACTTATAACTCCAATCTATAGGTTTTTAATCCACACAACATCATTCTTGAATTAATCAACACTCCTAGTGACAAACAAAGCAACTAACATCACAACCCAAGTCACAGTAACATGAGTTTAGAATCGACAACAACGAATCGAACGAGGAAGATGGTACAACTCAATCCGAAAGTTTTAAACTATTAACTACTAATCATACCAATGGATTCATAGCCATGAAGCAAGAACATCATGGACAAAAAGAAAGAAAATGATCGGCAGTAGCAATTGATATAAGAAACAGCTAAAGCAATTAAAAAACGGAAAACGTACGGCGATTGAAACGAGATAGATAGCGTACCGTTTGGAGTAAACGAGATAGGAAAACGTAGAGAATTGAGTCTAGAACGTCTGAGATTAAACGGTTTTGATTTCGATCTAGAAACGAATAAGAACGATCAAAATTACGTAATGTCGTTCGAAAGTAAAAACTGAAATTGCAAACAACTTACCGATGAATTTTCTGTCAACTTCGGAAAGGATTTCGAACAACGATTTTTCAGCGAAAATGGAAGGGAATGACGGCTACGGTTTCTTTGTAGGATGGAGAATAGATTAGTGTAAAAATTTACGTATTTAAGTAGGTCGAAATAGGTTAGAACAAGTGACGAAAGTGCCCCCTCGCTCAGCTATTCAGTTCTCGAAAGAGAACAGCCAAGCTGGGCTTGGTTCTCGTTAGAGAACTCCTGGTCTCGTACGAGACCAGGCCCCAACATGATTCTCGTTCGAGAATCTTAATTCTCAAACGAGAATTGATCAATTTTATTTTTTTTTGATTTTTAAAATATTAAATGGTTGAACCACAAATTAACCCACTCACAAACCAACACGAACCAGACCATTAACTTCGATTTTTACTTCAAAACAATCGAAAAATTTGTCGGAAAAACGCTGAAAATATACGGGGTATTACAATAGGCTTCAGTAATTGGTTGTCTGAGGTATGTGTTTCCACTTACAAAGCTAGAAATTGTCTATGCGGTTAGTGGGACTAATCGGTTTTCATCCAATCCATGTTGAGAACATTGGATAGTTGTTAAAGATATATTTCAGAACTTTTGTAGAACTAAAGATATGGAGAACGAGATTTTTAAGTAGACCGTTTTACAGATTCTAATTAATTATCAGATATGGATAATAGAGAGTCTACCTCCAGATTCATATTTATCTATAATGAAGAAGTAGTGAGCCAGAAGTGTTCTAAGCAAGAGTCAACTCCATATTCCATTATAGAAGCCGAGTATATTATGACATGGGATGTCGTAATAGAAGGTGTTTGGATAAATTAGTTCGTAACTGAACTAAGTACGATTTTCTTCCATTAAAGTCGACAGTTCCTCTTTTCTGCAACCACAATGGTGCTACTGCCCTAGCAAAAGAAACCGGGTCTCACAAATTATCCGAACATAAGTAAAGGCATTATCATATTATCTAAAAAAAGTGTTGGAAAGAGAGAAATTGTTTCTCTAAAAGATAGCATCAGCCAATAATATGGTTGACCCACTGACAAAGCCCATGACAGAGTCATTAAGATTTACATCTTGAGAAGATGGGGCTTAGATATAGTTGTTAATGGCACTAGTGCAAGTGGGAGATTGTTAGTAGTATGTGCCCTAGGGCCATTTGATCATGTATATTTGTAGAATTAATCCCAATGGAAAAGATATATATGTTCTATTTGAACTAAGTGTCTCATCAACTAAGTGTTTATTTATTACATATTGTCCTTATCACATTGTGATAGAATCTATTCTTAAGGTGTTAAGAATAAGAGCGACAGATTCTATTATACAAGTGATCTAGATAACCGTTCACGATCGATGGGGTCCTACGAATAAGGGCATCGCATTATCCCGGAAAGATCATCACCTCTGTTTATTCTCCTGATTAGTAAAGCGCTACTAATTATACGAAGTAGTGAGTCTCATACTACTTGATAGGGATCAGAATAAACATGAGGACACTCAAGGTGTTGAGTGAGTCGAACAAGTGACGCTAGATGACTTATACATGGTAATTCATTAAAGTCAATTTAATGTCATCTAGTTCATAATTGTACATATGTCCTTTGACTTGCGGTGAAACTATCTTGTATATATGTGATTAGAGTTTGATACTCCTTAACCCTAGATCTTTCATGACCTAGGGCCGCGGGATGTGTTGGCTCTAGTTAGTTGTATATGGAGATAGGGGTTTAACCTAGAAAGGATTCATCACTCTGGATGAACGGAGACAAGATTCTATGCTATCTTGAATTATTCTTGATGGATGATAAAACCTGCGCAGGTGTATATGACATACATAGAAAGTTTTTTCTAGTGGAAGTCATATTTATGAAGAATTAGAACTAAGAGATGAGGTCATATAATCAAGACAAATAGTGTTTGACTTAACCATGACACTAGTCGAGATTGGAATCTTAGATAAAGGGAATTTTGAGTGTACGGTAATTATGAACATTGGTTCATAAAGAATGCATCGAAACATTCATATCTATTTGGGGGTCGTGATATGTTGCTAGACATCACTCTCGATCTACGAGAATTAATAATTAAATGGGATTTAATTATTTAATATAAGAAAGGTGTTTCTTATGTCTCTCGTTGCCATATTGATGTGAACCTAGTTAGCCACACACAATAGAGTGTGCAACCGATTGAGTTTATGAAAGATCAATTTCATATGGATACTAGCATATCTCGGAAATTAATCTAAGATGAAAAACAAGTACAAATTAGGGACTAATTTGTAAGAGTTATAAATTAGTAGGAACCTAATTGTCTATGTCCAAGTTAATTAGGGACTAATTTATAAGAGTTATAAATTAGTAGGAACCTAAATATATTTTAACCAAGTTTTATGATTAAAAGGTTTAAGTAATTAATTAGTGTAATTAATGATACTTAAATCATTAATCATAAGCTAATGGAATGATGATGTAATGGTGATGATGTAATGAGATAAGCTTATGTCATATATGTGATGTCATATGATGAAATCACCTATATGATGTCACCTATGTGATGTCACCATATGAAAGGTGTCATGTGGCCTAAACACTTTTGCTTGGTGTGTGACACCTAGCATGCAAGGTGTTGCATTCTTATGACATGCTCGAACTTATAAATAGAGCACGTCCTTGCTCATTTCAACACACATCTCACTACAAAGTTGTAGAGAGAGAAAGCACTTTAAGGAGTTCAAGTAGTCATCAATCACGGAAAAAACTTGGCGACGTTTTTGATACATCCGAGCAAGGTAGTGATCGCGGCGAGAGTTTTAGCTTAGGGATGCTCGGCAAGAGGAACTCTTGCAGGATTACTTCAAGGCGAGGATTCAATCGGACGCATACTCGTGTGGACGAGCTTGAGGTCGCCGTACTTTCGGGACTATAAGAATCGTTGGAGAATCGACATAGGTATTCTTCTTACGATTCCTAGATGCGTGCTTTAATTACTAAATGATACAACGATCCATTTGTTGTTGGTATGATCAACTTTAGGATCCGGATTGTTGGTATTTTGATTTTGAATTGAAATATACGATTCGGACCCGCGCCTCCCGCTGCGCCAACAGTTTATGATTTCCATACATGATTGCTAGATGATTGGTTAGGGTTATGTCGGTTAGGGTTTTGTTGTGTTTATTAATCTTAAATCCTAGATTAAGTTGATCCCTTAATCTTTGATTAGTGTTTGATTAGTAGGGCGAGAGTTAAACTAATCAAATAGACCTAGTTAAGCATAAGCTTAAGACCTAGATGCACTAGCGTGATTTAGGGATTAAGCGGTTGTTTGAGTTTGTAGATTAATCAGATTGATTAGCTTAGTCGACATCTAATTGCACGAGAGTGAGTTTGATTTCGACTTATTAATCAATTATTGGTTCTTCGACTTTCGGCTCGAGAGAGCGGATGTGGATACCTTAGAATGGCTTGACCCGAACCAATACCCGTATACCCGACCTTTCTACCTAGGAATTACTTTGGCATGATTACCAACCCTTAGGCGCATTAATTATTGTTTTTAATCCTTTGATAATTAGTTGTTGAATTGTTGTTGTTTTATAGTTTAATTATTGTTTCTTGAATTAATTCTATTGTTATTAATTGAAAAACCAATCACTAGTTTGCTAAACGAATTGGAGTTCAAAATCATATTTCATTCACTTTAACCCTCTCATCCCTGTGGGTTCGACAACCCGGATTTAAAGTCCACTTTATTACGAGTTAGTAAATTTTATTAACAAACCACAAAAAAAAACCTTATATTCTTAAATTTATTACTGATTCAAGTGGAATATGCTCTCTACTACCAACTTAAAATGGGACCAACTAGAGAAAAGAGAGAAAATATGTTGCCAAGAACACTCCCTTATGTTCGAATGTAATTTTAGTGAATATATGCGAAGAGTCTAGCTATAGACTCAAACTAAATCCCTACTTGGGAGGTACCCCAAGACATATCCCTTTTTATTTAGTATTTTTTTTCTTCTATTTTTTTTCTTTTAGATTTTCCCTTCATATTATTATCATGGAGTTTTTTATGTCTATTTTATAGGTCACTAAAGTTGGAAGCAATGATAACTAATGTAACAATGAAAATCAAAGTAATCAAATTGAGAATTTACATCAACTAGGGTGCACACTAAGGAACTAATCTTGTTTTCTCTTACTTGATTTCTTATATTTATATATTGAGGACAATGTGATATTTAAGTGTGGGGTGTTATATTTTACATTAGGATTTATTTTTTATTTTCTGTTTTTAGTTTTTAAAATTGCATTAGTCTTGAGTTTTAGTCTATTTTTTAGGCTTAGTTTTATGTTTGTCTAAAAGTTAATCAATCTCAATCTTAAAACTTTTTGATCTTAAAAATATGATTAGCTACCCTCATAAAGCTAGAAATTGTATGAATCTTTGACTTTTGTAATCATTTGATTGGAATCATGGTTTTGATCTTAGGTTAAACACATGATTTAACTTTTGAGCTTAATAAGATTTTCACAAACGAATTTATTACTTTTGAGTTAAAAAATCCCAAATGTTTCAATGTTTATCAAGTCTTGAATTATTTTAGGTTGTTTGAACTTGTTATTGAGTTTTCAAAGGATGAACCACATGATGATTTTTTCCAAACCACACTTAAAGAATGTGAGTTATTTGAGCCAAATTCTTATTGATTATTCTTGAGTGTGCTATTTGTTACTTATTTGCTAGAACTTGCAATTTTAAATCAATTTGGGAGCATATGAGATAGGTGATGATATGAGTTTGATTTGGGTATTTAGTTACACATTTCTTTTCCCACTTAAAAAGACTATCATTTTCCCTTCGGGATTAACCAATTTTGAGTCAAGCCCTTCCTTGTTATTTATACACATATTTTCACCTTCTCCCTTTTCTATTTTCCCCACTTTTGACAACCATATGAGTTAAAGTTTAAACAAAAGAAGTTTGAAAAAAAAAGACACAATATTCACTAGAAATAGATGGCAAGGAATTCAAAGGAGAGCAAAAGAAAAAAAAAAGAACCCAAAGAATTGAAAAAGATTCTAAAGAAAAAGAAAAAAAATAGAGAAAAGAAAACAAAATTTTAGTTTAGCAAAGTAATTGAATTATTCGTTTTGAGTTTCATGAAAAATTAGTGATAATAATTGTCTTGAGTGTTGTTTAGAAAAAATTATTTGCATTTTAACTCATTTAACCTCATTTAACTATTAATTCCTACCTTTAACCTTAGTCTCATTACAACCAAATATTAAGACCCTTTTATTTGTGTTATCATTTGTTTTCAAGTGGTGACATTAAATTGCAAGCCTATGGTTCAATTTGTAGTAAGTTAGCAAAGAGCGAAAATTTCTACTCCAAACACTTATGTGATTTGAGAGATACCTTGTGAGAAAAAAGTTTGGTTTAAAGTTTGAATGTGGTTGAGAATTTGAAGTTATTTAATGTGTTCATACATCTTAGAAATACATGATAACGAAGGAATTGTGACCTTTTGTGTTGATTTTAACTCATTAGTAACTTTATGTTTTGTGAACTTTTTGTTAGCTTGAGTTAATGCATGGTTATTAATTAAGTTCAACGTAATTTGAATCCATGATATGTTTGAAAGTGGTTATTGATTGCATGAATTTGGTGTTGCTCAGGGTAGTTATTTATGTTGGATGGTGAGAATTGTTTTGATGTGATCATTTTACTTGAGGACAAGTAAAAAGCTAAGTGTGGGGTTATTTGATACGCTTAATTTTAATAGTGCCTATTCTAAGTATAATGTTTGCTTTTTATATTATTTTAAGGATATTATGCTTGGATAGGTATTGTTTTGTATGTATGTGATTTATGCAAGAAAGTCATGAACCGGGAATCGAAGGAATTTGCAAAGAAACGAAGAAATTGATCCTTGTTCATGAAGTGGTTGTTTTGTCCTTCTTCAAGACCCCAAATGAGAAAGAGTTTTTCGTATGAATTGTAGTAGACATCCTAACATTTCCAAAACATCAAGGGTTACATCATTCAGCGTTGTCTAGCTCAGGTTATGAAGTTTTGAAGATTGAAAAAACTGCACGTTGCATTAGTTTACTTACAGATTTGACCCTTCTGCCTTGATTGGATATTTCGGAATACTTAGAGACCTCTTATTAATTTATGTTCTTCATAAGAAATAAACTAGACATCTCAATCAATGAATCAAGAAGTAAGTCATGTGGAGGTGTATGCAAAGAATTGTGGCTTTCCAAAGTTGATGGTTGTGCAGAAATCCCGACGGGCGGCAGGAATGAGCACCTCGACAAGAATCTCTTCTGGAAAGTGATCTTGCCGAGGAGACCAGATCCTGCCGGACGGCAGGAATGACTTGATCGGTAGGAATCAGGGCTGAACATAATAAAAGTCATCCGGAATGCGCTAAATTCATCGGGGATCAATCCTAATTCGACCCACTTCTTTTGCAACATAAAAGTGGAATATTCTACTTCTAGAATGTTGAGAACATCAAAGATCAAAGTTCAAATTGGATTAGGAGTTTTTCTCTACATAATTAATGTTTAATCCTAATCTTAAACGGAGAATGACTCAAGGAAAAATTCAAGTTTCAAAACCTCTATAAATTCCTGCTTCAAAACCTCTATAAATAAACCTCTATAAATGACCTAAGTTAAAATTCAAATTTATTCAATCATTCAATTCATTATGTAAATATATCATTCTATCTTTGTCTATTAGCTAGCTTAGTTTAATTTTAGTTGTTAGCTTAGTGTTTTCTTTAGCTTATCTTGTAAAATCATCCAAGTACAATTTGGATTTTAAGGTTTTATTGAAGTGGATTATTTTCAAGCCAAATCAAGTTTGATTTCTTCTCCCTTCTCTTTAATTATGCAATTCTTATTTGTGTATTTGTTTTCTTTTACTATGTGTAGCTAATTTAATTAATCGAAAGTATTGTAAGTAGTATGGGTGTATGATTTAAATTCTAAAAACTAATTTATATATCTTTCTTTATTCTTGCAATTCTTATTATTGACATTAATGCTTGTAATTACTTGATCAACAATTACATGATTGAAAATCGGTTTGTGAGTAGCGTCATTAAAGCAAGTTTGTTAGAAAAGGTAATTAGAACGTAATTATAAAATATGAGTCCGTCTACTATGTTTGCGTTGTGTGGCATGTGTGGATACCTTTTCTTAATGCTTTATTTTTAATTGTCGGATTATTTTCTATTGTCCTTTAAGCCATGACAGTAAGGACGATTCTAGGTTAACATCGTCTACGAAATAGGGGGTTAACAAGGTTAGATCTATCCGCTATTGTAAAAAATGATTAAAGTTAGGATTGATATGAATTAGAATTGTAAGGCATTAAGAACCCATACGAAAGCAATATTCTAGGTTGTTTGTTGTGATTGTTAGTTTTTATTATTTATTATTTTCTGTTTTTATTAGTTTAATTTAACATATAAAAACATCTCATATTTCGATTGCTCAAATAATAGTTTAGCTAACTATTTTGGTACTAGATTCATTCCTCGTGGGTTCGACACTCTACTTACTCTTTATTACTTAATCACGATATTGTATACTTGCAATTTTGTACTAGGTTAGGTTTTGGGTTAGGGTTTGTTGTGATATTTGGGGCTTAATTCTTAGATTAACTTGATATATTAATCAATATTTATAGTCTAATTGATTAGGCGAGGGTCAATTAATTAGACGGACCTATTTAATCACAAACTTAGGATCTAATCATGCGAGGGCGGTTTAGGAATTAAGTGGTTGTTAAACTTGCGAATTAATCTTGTTTTGTTTGTATTATCGATATCTAATTACGTGAGAGCGATTTAGATCTCGGTGTGTTAACCAAGCGTTTTTTTCAATTTTAGACTCGAGAGAGCGGAATTGATACCTTTGGATAGCTTGACCCGAACCAATACCATTTTCCGACCCAAATTACCTAGGATTCGCTTGGCATGATTAGCAACTCCTAGGCGCCTCTTTATTATTGTTTTTAATCTGTTAAGTAATTAGTTGTTTAGTTTGTTAATCGTTCTTTTATAATTAAATTGTTACTTGTGTAAGTTGTGTTTCGTTAGTTGTTAATTGAAATAAAATGCTTAATTTCTAAACGAATTGAAATTCAAAATCAGTTTTCATTCTCGTAAAATCTCTCATCCTTGTGGGTTCGACTCCATACTTACGGATATTACAAGTTGCAATACCGTCACTTGCGGTAAATGACCAACAAGTTTTTGGCGCCGTTGCCAGGGATGAGATTGTATTTTATTGATTGAAAGTATTTTGAAACTCGGTCGAGTTAGCTTAATTTCTATTTTTTTTAATTACTTTTATATTTTGTTTTCGTGGTTTAAGCTTGGTGTTTTTGTCTTTGGTTGTGCAGGAAAATTGTGTACTTATTGGTTTATCTTCAAATTTCATTTTTATGGTGAATCCATCCGCGTTGAGTAATGGCATGAGATCCAAATTGTGAAATTTGTGGAGATTTTAGTCTTATCAGAGCCGAGTGTCCTACACTATATTCAAATTAGAATGACCATGTTAACTATGTGGGTGATCAATGGCAAGCTAGTGACCTTTGTTCCAATATGTACGTTCCGAGGTGGCAAAACCCTCCGAACTATGGTTGGGACAACAATTGGAAGAACTTTAATGAAAATTTGAATTTTAACTTAGGTTATCACCCACATCAAAACCAATAAGACTTCAAGTCCAATTTTAGCAATGAACCACAACAATCACATGATATTCAAGAATATGAAATTTCTTATGAGGATAGCATGCTTGAAAAGATCTTGGCGAAACTCGATCAAATGCATGAGGATAGTGCCACTACTAATCACCGTCTTGAGACTCAAATTGCTCGAATGACGCTTTTTATGCAAGGTGGAACACAAGGTAGCGTATCATCTACAACCGAGTCTAATCCGAGAGAGCAACTCGAGGAAATTGAGCTTAGAAACGGAAAAGCTCTTGATGACCCTCACGGCAAGAGACTTATGGTGGTTGAGGATGAGCCAAGTTATAGTGAGCTAAGTGCTAGTGAGGAAGTGGTAATTGAGATTGAAGCTCCTAATGTTATACCACCACCTCCACCTCCTTATGTACCAAAAGTTCCTTTTCTAAGTCGACTCAAAAAGGCACCGGACAACCAGAGGGGATTACTAGCCGAAATTGAAGCTAATCCAATACAACATGCTATGGCCATAGATTTAAAAGATAATGGTGCTTTAGTAAAAGGTCCTCCCACAGAGGTTCACATAGAGATCGAAAGATAAAAGTATGAGGATGGTGAACTTGAAGCTCCGATTTCCCGCCCACCTACAACATCCATGAGCTTAAATGTCAAAAGAGGAGCGGAATTTAGTATTACGGTACTCTACGAGGAAATCTACAAATCCTTTGATTATAAAGATCCATTTTTAGAGGGGTTTGATTCCGAGTATGACGGAAATATTATCAAGTATATGAAGATGCTTCATACTCCTCATATTCATTATTTCAAAGTACAAGCATACTCCATATCATATGAGCCTTATTTGAAGGAGCCAACAATGGAGAAGAGGGAGAAGATGCTACCAAGATGGCTTCCTCATGTTAGGATGTATTTGTAACAACCTTACGCGAAGAGTCTAGCTTTGGACTCTAACTTAAGCACACTCGAGAGGCAATCCTGAGAGGTTTGATTTCTTTCCTTGTCATTTCTTTTTTGTTATTTATTTTTACAGTTTCATTTATATTATTTTGCGTTTGATTGAACAAGATTTGATTCTCTAACCCCAACTCGATTAAATTTTCATATATGTTTTATTTCTTAGCATTGAGGGCATTGCTTAGAAATAGTGTGAGGAGGGTTGAAAAACTGAATCTCGTTTCTTTAGTTGTCTCAGGATTATTTTTCATGTTTATGTGTTTGTTTAGTTTAAATGTTTTTGGATGTTTTTGTTGTTTTAGTTTGTGATTTTGGTACCTTTAGTGCATGAAGCCATTTGCTTAATTTTATAAACATGTTATCTAAGTTGAATGAAATGCTTGAACTGTATCAATGGTCGATTTTCCGATTAATGAATGCTTAGAATTATGCTTTTCAAGTTAACAATTTTGGGTGATGCTTGCCTAAGGAAATGCCAATTGTATGACATGATTCGATAAGATTACGGTGAATTCACTTGTTAGCAATTTTAACCCTTGATGTATGTCACGACCCAAGTTATTGAGCCGAGACCGACGCTAGGGAATGGGAGTGGTAGCTCCAAAATCTGTAGCAAGCCTAAAATAATTAAAACTTTTTTGCGAACAAACAATCATATAAGGACCATGAAAACGGAAGCAAATATACAAACATATATACATATATACACTAGTTGGTCGATCTAAAACATAGGGGCATATAACTTCCGTACCACGTACGTACTAGCCCAACGATACTGTATACATACTAGTGTATCTAGGTCATATCATGAGCAACTATAACCGTGAAACAAAATACAACTGACGTAGCCTACAAAAAAATATACACAAACAACAGCAAGTATAAACTACAGTCATAATACAATGCTATAACATGCCACGACTCTGTCGACTAGTGACTACTACTGCAGTTCTACGGAAGTCAGGAACTATACATGGACATGAAGACTTCCGGATTCAAAAAGGTGGACTCTAGCCAAGTCCAAACTCTAAGCACCTGAAAATGTTAAACAACAACGGGTCAGACTATGCTAAGTGAGATTACATATTACTAACGGTATTATAAAAATAACATCGCATATAAACAATCATTTGTACAAACATGTAATATAAGCCAAGTATTTGATCCGATCGAAACCCTAATCTTATAAACGATTCTAAACTAGGTATTTCCTAGTATAAACGAGCGATAACAATTTCTCAAATCCTGTTGGTAAGGTTCCGGGATAGTTCAACCGAGTTTAATCTATACCAGTACTTATAAACGATCAATCGATATGCGAGTTCTGGGATAGTTCGACCGGATTCAACCCACTAGACACAGGTTTCGGGATAGTTTGACCGAGTTTAACCTTGTGTCTAACACAAAGAAATCAGTCTAATTCTATTTGTTAAGACTTACCCGACACTGGTGATCACACAACCTATTGACACCCAATAGGTAGCCTGTTCGATCGCACACCAGATTCTTATACTTAAAAACAATCAATCAAAAGATATATTATACGATCAAGTCATATAATATGCGATGCAAGCGATAATATTACTATAATATATCAAATAGCTTTTACGAATAATACACGAAAGTAAAATGTAACTCACATGGACCGCTATCCAATCTCATACACTATCGATATGATGATCAAACCCTGCTAACCCAAGCCCGTCGACCTCTTAGCTTGCCGATATGTCTGTTACATGTTTAAATGAAATACGTGTTTTGTAATACCCCATATATTTTTGGCGTGTTCGTCTTGTGTTGACCTTCTCTGGGTGGAAATTTTGTATATAATTATCATTGAAAGAGATTTGAGGTTTCGTTCTTGATTAAGTATTTCAGTTGAGCTTTATGTGGGAGAATTTGTATTCCTTCGTTTGATTACACCTAGAAAGGGCGTTATCGTTTTATGTTAAGTGGAAGTTAGTATTAAGGCTTTTGTGATCTTTTAAGATTGTTCGGTTTATGAAAGTGGTGGTTTTTAGTTGTTCGAGGAATAACCTACTGGGATTTTTCTTACGCAAGTGCTTAGGTCGTTAAGCATGGAATTCTTATGGTTACAGTTTGGGTTGGTTACTTGGGAGACAAAGTTTATTATGCAGAATTGTTATAAATGCTTTCCTTGATTACTTTGGGTGTCATATTTATGTGTTTTAACGTTTGTTACGTGTGTTTTTGTTCGGACAACATATAGTTTTATGATATGTTGTACGTGGGTTGTGTTATGTTAAATTCGAGGACTAATTTTATATAAGTTGGGAGATTATAATATCCCGTGTTTTTTGGTCATGGTTTCGTTGTGTTTCTGACTTAGTTTCGGATTGTTAATCGTGGAATTAGCAAGTCTGGCACTTTGATTGCGTTTTGAGTTGTATCTTGTATGTGTCTTATGAGTCGTGTGAGTTTTCGATGGTGTTTTGATTTGTATCCGGATTATACTCGATGATGTGTTCATGTGCCTTCTAAATCTGACATGTTTTGATAAAACATTCATATCTCCCAATTGGACCGTCGGATCAGGCTCATTTTTGGATATGTCGTGCCCAAGAAAGAGTTGATCAGCAGATCAAAATTGAGGCCCGTTGGAGAGCACAATGGGCCATCGTGCCTCGCAACGCGCCCCATACATTTTCTGCGCCTGGTGAAGGCGCGATGGGACGAACGCACCTCCCATCGCACCTCACCTGTAATTTTGTGTCGGGGCCTATAAATAGACCTCTTATTCGACCCATATCAGCCCCCCACTTATTTTATAAACCCTAGGCACTTAAAAGACTCGCTGAAATACGATATCCCTTGCTATCTCTCACATTTTTTGATTCGGTAAGCGATTTTAACACTCTGTTCTTCATTAAATCAATTCCTTATCGCGTATATCGATTGTTAACTTATTCGAACCCTTTTTCCAGCATGTTGTGGGTGTTCCATCATTGTTTTCATTCGGTTCTTTCGATGATCTTGCTTCATAACGGTATGTGTTGCTATCCCTTGATTAAGGGTTAAATGCAAATTCATACACCAACTTTTTTGACCTAATTTGCAAATACAACATAAACTTTTAAACTTGGCAATGTCGGTAATGATCTTTGCACTTTTGGAAAATCGATATACCGATTATTTTTCGGAGAAATTTTGCTGAGTTGGAAGTCGGAAAGAATACGTATACTGACACAACAGATTTTCGTATTTGCCACGTAATTTGGCATGTTTGCAAATGAAATCACAAACTTTAGCGTAATTTGCAATTACAACATTAATTTTAAAATTTTGGCAAAAACAAGCATCAACCTTTATTTTTTGGTAAATCGAAACACCGTTTATTTTCCAACTTGTCAGCCTATGTGACAATCCCGACTTCCAACTCAGCAAAAATGTCTCGGAAAAATATCGGTCTATCGATTTGCTAAAAGTGCAAAGTTTATTATTGACATTGCCAAGTTTAAAAGTTTATGTTGTAATTGCAAATTAGGTCAAAGTTGGTGTATGAATTTGCATTTAACCCCTTGATTAATGAGTAGGGATTTATGTGTTAGGTTTCTAGATTGTGTTCTAATGTGATTTACCCATGTTATGGCTGACTCGATCTCTCGATTTTCATGTCAATTCTGTAATAGGGTGTTTAACATTAGATTGACTTGATTTAATCATTAGAACTCATATCAATTGTTGGGTTTAAGTGCTAGTTGATTTCATATGTTCATGGCTCGTTAAATTGCTGTTTAGTATTGTTGTAGAGGGCTGGAAATTCATGTTTTGGGGCTGATCTTATGTGTTTGAATCAATGGTACATATTTGACATGCTTGGTAAATCATAGATTGATTATATGTCTTATAATGCATGATTTCACCTTGTTGTTGTGTTGATTACTTTTCAATGATCTAGTTGATGTTCATTATTGTGTTGGGGCTGTTTTGTATCGTTCTTGACATGTTGACATTGCTTTACTTGCATTAGACTCATTCATGTTAGTAGACAAGTTTATGCCATTATTTGATTATCATTTCAAATATGAGTTTAACGTTTAAATGGATGATTTATTCCATTTTGGTTCATTTAAAAGAAGTTTAACATACATGTGTTAGTATGGTGTGATTTGCCAATTGTTGGCTAAACGATGGATTGTGTTCTTGTTTTTAATAGACTATACTTTTCATTCAAGTTATTCAAAATCTAAACCTGGGTTTTATTTTGGTTTAACTTTGGGCTGGGTTAGACTCTGGTCGCCTAACAAGTGGGAAGAAGTTTGGTAGTTTTGATAACTCGGCTGACTCACTGATATGGATTTAAACTCTGGTTATTTAAAACTATTTTCTGAATTATTCAAATTATGTTTTGAAATGGAAACTTATATGGTTTGTATTCTATAACTTGTGTTATGGTTTGGATGCGTATGAACCTAATGTGTTCGGTTATACGTTGGCTTGTTATTGTGTGTGCTAGTCCTACATGGTGTCTAGTACTCCCTAGAGTTAGCGTATGTTTTTAATTATAATTTTTGCCTTGTATAGACTCATCAACCGTTCGTGCTTCAGAGACGAACCATATTAGATTGCTTGCCAGGTGTCACGATCCAATCTCATGGGCCGAGACCGGCGCTATGGAATGGGAGTGGTAGCTCCGAAACCCGTAGCAAGCCTAAAACCTTTGTAATTTTATCTCTTTTAAAAACGTTTTGACTAACAATTTACAATAACATTTGCAAACACTTTCAATATAACTTATTTGAAATATAATCATAACGTATAAAATGTTTTCATAAAGTATATGACCCCATTTTTAAACATCACAGTTAAAACGCTTTAACTACTTATCTATGTATTAAGTATAGAATACTAGACTACTGCGGACTTCTAAAATGTAAAATCTTCTTTGCATGTCTTGTACGAAATGACTTCCCTGGGAAATAAAACTTTGGAAGCCTTCATTGAATCTTTCTGAATTTTCCTGTAAAAATTGGATGGACAACGGGGTCAGAAATATAAATATTTTTGAGTGAGTTCACAATATTACTAATAAATATTACCTAAAGGATGAGACACTTTAAAGTTCCTTTATGTAAAATAAAGTCCTTTTAAAAACATTTACAAAACTCTTTTTATTTAAACTCACTACATAAAACTTCCTTTTAATAACATGAAAATATTTATACAAAATATTTGGAAAGTCAATATAATCATAACAGTTCATATACTATAACTATTTACTTGTTACCACTTTAATTTAACCTCACTCGTATGTCATTGGTAGCAAAGCTATCCAACATGTTTAATTCACTTAAAATTACGGGGTATTAAATTCTCCCCCCCCCCTTATAAAATTTTTTCCTCGAATTTAAAATCTTTGCCACATACTTTAAATCACTTCTTAACTCATAAAGATCAACTACTTTGATCGCATAATGCCTACTTATAGCACTAACTTAGTATTTATACGTTTTTTCCTTATCGTATATACTTTCCTAATTCATAGTCTTTCATGCACCTGATGTGTATTTTCGTTGATTAATGTGTTTCTTCCGGTTGTTTGTTACTTATGAGTAACAAACTTTTCCACACTCTAATCACTTTATCCAAACATTTACTTCGACATTTTCCATCACGCTTTTGCTGCGATACTCTAATTCATCACTTACTAACTGTTGACTTTATAGTTAAGTTTCGATTTTTATATGACATCATTCTTATGTCATAATATATCGGTTCTAATTACCTTACATCCTCTGATGTGGATAGTCTTTAATTATAAATATCTCTAGTATTCACTTCAGTGTACTTATGAATTGGTTCCTTCTTCTAATATGTCTATTTGATATCATTTGACATACGCAATGTTCATATTGTGTTTCGTATCTAACTTCTGCACTCTTTCTCACTTTATTCTAAAGCGTGAGTTCGTTAATATGAACGTTGCCACTATGGCTTTAAACATTTGTAAAGCTACAACGTCCCTCTTGTGTTCAAAATCGACACAAGACTATTCTAGGGACTTTTCGATTTTAGTCCTAGAATGGTTCTCATCATGTCACTAGTCATTCTAATAACTTATCTCCTTAGTACTTGATTCATATTCATTATGAATCAATTTCTTTCGTCGACCGTTTACGATAACATCTTGTTTATATGCGGAATTTGTATTCCATGACGTAATTAACTTCTATATTCTATCTCCTTATACTAGAGGTAAACTTACTTTTAGCTCAAACGTGGTTGCTATTACTTTACATGTTTGTAAAATAGCGTCGTTGTCCTTGTATTCAATATACAAGACCGCTTTAGAGATTTGTAATTCAAATCTCGATACGTTTTGGTTCGTGTTACGCTATTCGTCATTCTATTCAAGCATGCTCTTATATAGGCCTAGCAAGGTGATCAGTCTTGTTCTATTCCTCTTTGTACATAGTTATTGTCTGAGTCTATTTACGTTTAAAAACTCATTTGTTTAAAATCACATTTCTTTTCATATCTCAAATCATGTCATAATTGTGCACCGGTGTGATGACTTCTCTCATCACAAGAGTTTCAATGGCACTCCTCTTTTTCATTCCATATATACACAATGCATATGATGCATGTCCTAATAGTGAACAAAATATAAATGTAGTGATGCAACGCTATTCGTGCCAATGCGATGCCTTTATGATTCGTGTCCGGGCACAATTATGTCTTTTCAAAAAAATTCATTTCATCAAATACATTTCTTTTTACAAAACGGGATTTATGTAAGTTTTTATTGACATATGACTCTGTACAAACTTCTTATTTATAGCGATTAACGCTCTATCGTTCACACACTAAATACATCATTTACCTGCAAAAAGATGTAACCCTATTCGTCTGTTTCAGGCGTCATGTTAAGCGCACGTCTTAAACGTTCTTCTCTGTACTAGATTAGCTCAAGAGGTCCGATCACTATTGAGCTTCTTGTGTTCAGATTTTATGACTTCCACAACTACTATGTGGTCTATCTTGTACTATTTAACCAGAAGTCATCGTAGAAACAAAATTGTGGGCATTTTGCATGATTCGTTGTGTTCCATTACACTAAATGTGGGCATTCTCTCTCGTAGTGTCCTTGTTGTCCACACTTAAAGCATACATCCCTTGCAGCCTGACAGACACCTAAGTGTCTTTTACTATATTGTGGACATATAGGATTTGTAAAGCTGGAACTTCCTTGCTTAGACTTCAGACTAATGGTTCTAGCCCTTTTGGCTGCTTTTCCTTGCCTGCCCTTCTTATGGGTCCGGCCATGTCGCCGTTCAGTTTCCTTTCTCACTTGTCTAGACATTCGATGTTCGTAATTCAAACATTCGCTTCTTGTCTTGTTTGGACGTGAAGGATCAGGAATTTCATTCAAATGGATAAGTGCACGTTCCATTTGTCTTGCACTATCCACAATCTGGATAAACTCTTAATCAGTCTGACTCAATAATCCTATTAATTGAGGTCCTAATCCATTCACGAATTTTGTATTAACTCGGACCCTATATATCATTAAGTCTGGAGAAAATCTGCTGAGTCGATTAAACTCGGCGACATAATCGTAAACTGATCCATCACCTCGAGATAATGATAGGAAGAATTCTTTAAACTGGATCACAAACTCTGCCCATGTTATTTGACCCATTATCGGTCTGATTACTTGTCGAAACCAATCCATGGCTGGACCTTTCATTGACATCTCAGTCAACATTACTGTTTGTCTTTCGTCTGCTTGTAGTCCACGAGCATTCTGCACAACTTCTTCTAGGAAATCGAGTGCATCACTTGATGCGTCAAACTTCTTTGGGCTTAACTTCGTATGAGCCAACAAAAAATCTCTATCTATGTTTCTCTCTTCTCGTTAATACTGTCGTTGTATCAACTGCCCCGTCATTAACATACAATTTTGCATATCAGATACCTCTGCTGCCAATTGATTAACATTGACATTGGGTGGTTGCGGCACTCCTAGTGCCTGCACATACCTGACTTGGCCTACTCTAGCTTCCTCTTGGTCTATGCCTCGTCCACGACCTCTGCCTGCCGATTGGACCGGGTCATATTCGCCCGTATTACCTCTGACCTCCTCGCGGGCCTCGTTTACGTGTTGTGCAACTACACGCGCTTGTGTAGTTCTTTGCTCAGCCATTCTATTTGTATAGAATTCTCATTGTGTCCCTTAAAACATAGCATAAACAAACCATCACAAACCAATTCCTTTTGGCCTAGCTTGGCCACGTCACAAACTTGATAGTTCTGAGAGTATTTCGCTCCTTGTAGACTTACCGAAACTTTAAAACAACTATTAATAGAACACTCATGTTCTATTTAAGTGAACCAATCTAAAACATACTTAACGTATAATATCTAAGCTGAATAAGCCTAAATCATAAGAATGTTCTATTCTTCTCGGCCTTCTATGACTACGCCTTAGTCCATAAGTCTCGCGAGCATTCCGCTCACCATAGACTTAGCAAGGTTTCAAAAACATATAATCATAAGGCACATATTCTTATCATATAAATCGATCACAAGGCATGCATTCCTCTTATTATATAAGTTATCACGAACTCACATATCTATAAGCATATCACTCTCATGAGTGATTGCGCAGTAAAACATAACTTATCTTATTGATCAAATAAACAACACCCAGTCAAATCATATTTATCATAGTTAACAACGATATTCTCATATAATATGAGTCTCGAGAGTATGCAACTCTTCGCAAACTATAAATACTCGAAAGCGTATTGCTCACTCGAGCAAACACAAAACAAAATTTGTGCTCATGCACACTCCTAAATCGACTCCTAATAGCACATATAACAGGGGACGTCTTTGTAAAACGTTTGAAAAATCAATGAAAAATATAATAACGTTCAAAACACATGACTGGAAATCCCTATAGTCCGCAGTAGTTCCTAGTTATTGATCGACTCTTATTCCGATACTCCGATCACCAAAAGAACAATGGCCTATGAACACTAAACCATTGCTCTGATACCAACTTTGTCACGACCCAATCTCATGGGACGAGACCGGCGCTAGGGAATGGGAGTGGTAGCTCCGAAACACGTAGCAAGCCTAAAACCTTTGTAAATTTTTTCCTTTTAAAAACATTATGACTAACAATTTACAATAACATTTGCAAACACTTTCAATATAACTTATTTGAAACATAATCATATAAAATGTTTTCATAAAGTATATGACCCCATTTGTAAACATCAGAGTTAAAACGCTTTAACCTATGTATTAAGTATAGAATACTAGTCCACTGCGGACTTCTAAGATGTAAAATCTTCTTTACATGTCTTGTACGAAATGACTTACCAGGGAAATAAAATTTCGGAAGACTTCATCGAATCTTTATGAATTTTCCTGTAACAATTGGATGGACAATGGGGTCAGAAATATAAATATTTCTGAGTGAGTTCACAATATTACTAATAAATATTACATAAAGGCTGAAACGTTTTAAAGTTCCTTTATGTAAAATAAAGTCCTTTTGAAAACATTTACAAAACTCTTTTTATTTGAACTCACTACATCAAACTCCATTTTTAATAACTTGAAAATATTTATACAAAATATTTGGAAAGTCAATATAATCATAACAGTTCATAAACTATAACTATTGACTTATAAGCTCTTTAATTTAACCCCACTCGTACGACATTGGTAGCAAAGCTATCCAACATGCTTAATTCACTTAAAATTACGGGGTATTACACCAGGTTATCACGTGAATTAGCAATCAGTGAGTTTATGTCGCTATTTACCACTGTATTAAGTAAATTGTAATATATATATATATACACACAGCTTTTGAACTGTTTTCGACATTATGGATCTGAATTGGAACGGGCTACTCGATGGGCATCATCGAGACAGCTTGCGCACCGGTGGAAGATACGTCTCCTGGGACTCATGTGTTTATTTGAGTGACTGTCGGGGGTTATGGAGATACGTCTCACCGACACGACAACTGGATTTAGATTATTTATGGTTTAGGGTTTCAATGCTTATCCATAATGATAAAATGCTTTACAAATGTTTTAAGATTTTTTTAATAGGTTTTCACTTAATAAATGTAAATAGCTGTATGAACTCATCTCAGTATATCTGACCCCGTTGTTTTCCCAATTTTTCCCAGGTTTATGATTTGAGAGAGTCAGCTGGCCTCCGATTCTTTATTTCCTCAAAGGTTTCACTTTATTTTTATTAAAACTGTCAAACTGATTTTATTTTTAGACCGCAGTAGTAATTAGAAGTCTTACTTGTCTAATACTTGCTATCAAAATTATTCAATTAATTTAATTGTTGTTTGGCATTAATTTATAACTTGGGTTATTAAATATTTATGCCATGTTAGAGACTCGGAGTTGATCGAACATTTATTATATAACTGTTGCATTTTATGAACTGCTAGAACTAGGCTGAAGTCTCGGTTGCCCCCTGAGCATTGGTTTCTTTCAGGTTTATGTATTTATAAGGTTATCCGCAAGGCTAGCTACGGGTTTTGGTACAACTATACCCATACCCTAGCGCCGGTCGCGATCCATGAAAATGGGTCGTGACACGCTTAGTATATAAACGTGAACCTCGCATACTCAAAATCCTAAGTTACAAACTTAGGTCGATTCAATCCTATTCTTATACGTTCCTTGGTTTCATAGATCTTGAATACAACTCAAAACCTAACATTCAAGTAGTTATGCTTGAAATCGATAACATTCTTCACTCTTTTAAACATACATTTCTCATACGTTAACACTTGATCTGTTAATCAATTAATGGTTTAACTTAAACCAAAATTTATTTATTCCTTTAATCACATCTCGTTCTTTGAGTAAAATAATCTTTTCATTCTCTTTTAGGTTTCGAAAACAGATCGAGAAGTCGAAAATGAAAGTCTCAGGTGCCCCCTTTTTGGTCTGCTCAACGAGCAGACAAAGGTCTGCTTGTCAAGCAAGCCCAGCCTTGCTCGTCGACCAGGATTGGCCTTGCTCGTCGACCAGGCTTGGCCTTGCTCGCCGAGCACGCTTTAGCTTGCTCCTCGAGCAGACTTGCCCTGCTCGTCTAGCAGGGTACAAACAATTACAAACGTTACGAAACAAATCCAAGCGTTTCTACTTTTTAGCAATTTAAACCAAATGTTTACAAACGTTGCGGAACAAATCAAAACGTTTCACCGTTTTAGCCATTTAAGCCAAATGTTTACAAAGGTTACGAAATAAATCCAAACGTTTCACCCTCTTAGCGATATAAGTCAAACGTTTACAAAAGATACGAAAAAAATCCAAACGTTTCACCTTTTTAGCGATTTAAGCAAAACGTTTACAAACGTTACGAAACAAATCCAAACGTTTCACCTTTTTAGAGATTTAAGCAAAACATTTACAAACGTTACGAAACAAAACCAAGAGTTTCACCTTTTTAGCAATTTAAGCCAAACATTTACAAACTTAACGAAACAAATCCAAGCGTTTCACCTTTTTAGCAATTTAAGCTAAAGGTTTACAAATTTTACGAAACAAATCCAAACATTTCACCCTTTTAGCGACTTAAGCCAAAGGTTTACAAACGTAACGAAACATATCCAAGCGTTTCTCCTTTTTAGCGACTTAAGCCAAACGTTTACAAACGTTACGAAACAAATCCAAGCGTTTGACCTTTTTAGCAATTTATGCCAAACGTTTACAAAAGTTACGAAACAAATCCAAACGTTTCACCTTTTTAGCAATTTAAGCCAAAGGTTTACAAACGTTATGAAACAAATCAAAACGTTTCAATTTTTTAGCGATTTAAGCCAAACGTTTACAAACGTTACGAAACAAATCCAAATGTTTCACCTTTTTAGCGATTTAAGCCTAACGTTTACAAACGTTACGAAACAAACCCAAGTGTTTCACATGTTTAGCGATTTAAGCCAAAGGTTTACAAACGTTACGAAACAAACCAAGCATTTCATATTTTTAGCGATTGAAGCCCAAAGTTTACAAACGTAACAAAACAAACCCAAGCGTTTCACCTTTTTCGCAATTTAAGCCAAACGTTAACAAAAAAAATCCAATCGTTTCACCTTATTAACAATTTAAGCCAAACGTTTACAAACGTTACAAAACAAATCAAAACGTTTCCCCTTTTTAGCGATTTAAGCCAAACGTTTACAAACGGTACGAAACAAATCCAAATGTTTCACCTTTTTAGTGATTTAAGCAAAACGTTTACAAACGTTACGAAACAAATCCAAATGTTTCCCTTTTTTCGCAATTTAAGCCAAACGTTTACAAACGCTACGAAACAAATCCAAGCGTTTCTCCTTTTTAGCGATTTAAGCCAAACGTTTACGAAAGTTACGAAACAAATCCAAGCGTTTCTCCTATTTACCAATTTAAGCCAAACGTTTACAAACATTACAAAACAAATCAAAACGTTTCAACTTTTTATCAATTTAATCCAAACGTTTACAAAGGTTACGAAACAAATCCAAACGTTTCACCTTTTTAGCGATTTAAGCCAAACGTTTACAAACGATACGAAACAAATCCAAACGTTTCACCTTTTTAGCGATTTAGGCCAAACGTTTACAAAAGTTACGAAACAAATCCAAACGTTTCACCTTTTTAGCAATTTAAGCCAAACGTTTACAAATGTTACGAAATAAATCCAAATGTTTTGCCTTTTTAGCGATTTAACCCAAACGTTTACAAACATTACGAAACAAATCCAAACGTTTCGCCTTTTTAACGATTTAAGGCGAACGTTTACAAACGTTACGAAACAAAACCAAACGTTTAAAACGTTATTAAACAAATCCAAACGTTTCGTATTTTAGCGATTTAAGCCAAACGTTTACAAACGTTACGAAACAAATCCAAGCGTTTGACCTTTTTAGCAATTTATGCCAAACGTTTACAAAAGTTACGAAACAAATCCAAACGTTTCACCTTTTTAGCAATTTAAGCCAAAGGTTTACAAACGTTATGAAACAAATCAAAACGTTTCACTTTTTTAGCGATTTAAGCCAAACGTTTACAAACGTTACGAAACAAATCCAAATGTTTCACCTTTTTAGCGATTTAAGCCTAACGTTTACAAACGTTACGAAACAAACCCAAGTGTTTCACATGTTTAGCGATTTAAGCCAAAGGTTTACAAACGTTACGAAACAAACCAAGCATTTCATATTTTTAGCGATTGAAGCCCAAAGTTTACAAACGTAACAAAACAAACCCAAGCGTTTCACCTTTTTCGCAATTTAAGCCAAACGTTGACAAAAAAAATCCAATCGTTTCACCTTATTAACAATTTAAGCCAAACGTTTACAAACGTTACAAAACAAATCAAAACGTTTCCCCTTTTTAGCGATTTAAGCCAAACGTTTACAAACGGTACGAAACAAATCCAAATGTTTCACCTTTTTAGTGATTTAAGCAAAACGTTTACAAACGTTACGAAACAAATCCAAATTTTTCCCTTTTTTTGCAATTTAAGCCAAACGTTTACAAACGCTACGAAACAAATCCAAGCGTTTCTCCTTTTTAGCGATTTAAGCCAAACGTTTACGAATGTTACGAAACAAATCCAAGCGTTTCTCCTATTTACCAATTTAAGCCAAACGTTTACAAACGTTACGAAACAAATCAAAACGTTTCAACTTTTTATCAATTTAATCCAAACGTTTACAAAGGTTACGAAACAAATCCAAACGTTTCACCTTTTTAGCGATTTAAGCCAAACGTTTACAAACGATACGAAACAAATCCAAACGTTTCACCTTTTTAGCGATTTAGGCCAAACGTTTACAAAAGTTACGAAACAAATCCAAACGTTTCACCTTTTTAGCAATTTAAGCCAAACGTTTACAAATGTTACGAAATAAATCCAAATGTTTTGCCTTTTTAGCGATTTAACCCAAACGTTTACAAACATTACGAAACAAATCCAAACGTTTCGCCTTTTTAGCGATTTAAGGCGAACGTTTACAAACGTTACGAAACAAAACCAAACGTTTAAAACGTTATTAAACAAATCCAAACGTTTCGTATTTTAGCGATTTAAGCCAAACCTTTACTAACATTACGAAACAAAACCAAGCATTTCACCTTTTTAGCAATTTAAGCCAAAAGTTTACAAACATTACGAAACAAATCCAAGCGTTTCACCCTTTTAGCAATTTAAGCCAAGCATTTACAAACGTTCCGAAACAAATCCAAGCGTTTTACCTTTTTAGCAATTTAAGCCAAAGGTTTACAAACGTTATGAAACAAATCAAAACGTTTCACTTTTTTTAGCGATTTAAGCCAAACGTTTACAAACGTTACGAAACAAATCCAAATGTTTCACCTTTTTAACAATTTAAGCCAAACGTTTACAAACGTTACGAAACAAACCCAAGTGTTTCACATTTTTAGCGATTTAAGCCAAAGGTTTACAAACGTTACGAAACAAACCAAGCATTTCATATTTTTAGCGATTGAAGCCCAAAGTTTACAAACGTAACAAAACAAACCCAAGCGTTTCACCTTTTTCGCAATTTAAGCCAAACGTTAACAAACGTAACAAAAAGAATCCAATCGTTTCACCTTATTAACAATTTAAGCCAAACGTTTACAAACGTTATGAAACAAATCCAAACGTTTCCCCTTTTTAGCGATTTAAGCCAAACGTTTACAAACGGTACGAAACAAATCCAAATGTTTCACCTTTTTAGTGATTTAAGCAAAACGTTTACAAACGTTACGAAACAAATCCAAACGTTTCCCTTTTTTCGCAATTTAAGCCAAACGTTTACAAACACTACGAAACAAATCCAAACGTTTCTCCTTTTTAGCGATTTAAGCCAAACGTTTACAAAAGTTACGAAACAAATCCAAGCGTTTCTCCTATTTACCAATTTAAGCCAAACGTTTACAAACGTTACGAAACAAATCAAAACGTTTCAACTTTTTATCAATTTAATCCAAACGTTTACAAAGGTTACGAAACATATCCAAACGTTTCACCTTTTTAGCGATTTAAGCCAAACGTTTACAAACGATACGAAACAAATCCAAACGTTTCACCTTTTTAGCGATTTAAGCCAAACGTTTACAAATGTTACGAAACAAATCCAAATGTTTCACCTTTGTAGCAATTTAAGCCAAACGTTTACAAATGTTACGAAATAAATCCAAATGTTTTGCCTTTTTAGCGATTTAACCCAAACGTTTATTAACATTACGAAACAAATCCAAACGTTTCGCCTTTTTAGCGATTTAAGGCGAACGTTTACAAATGTTACGAAACAAAACCAAACGTTTAAAACGTTATTAAACAAATCCAAACGTTTCGTATTTTAGCGATTTAAGCCAAACATTTACTAACATTACGAAACAAAACCAAGCATTTCACCTTTTTAGCAATTTAAGCCAAAAGTTTACAAACATTACGAAACAAATCCAAGCGTTTCACCCTTTTAGCAATTTAAGCCAAGCATTTACGAACGTTCCGAAACAAATCCAAGCGTTTTACCTTTTTAGGAATTTAAGCCAAACGTTTACAAACGTTACGAAACAAATTCAAGCGTTTCACCTTTTCAGCCATTTAAGCCAAACGTTTACAAACGTTACGAAACAAATCCAAACGTTTCACCTTTTTATCGATTTAAGCCGAACATTTACAAACGTTACGAAACAAAACCAAACATTTCACCTTTTTAGCAATTTAAGCCAAACGTTTACAAACGTTTCCCCATTTTAGCGATTTAAGCCAAAGATTTAAGACGTTATGAAACAAATCCAAACATTTCACCTTCTTAGCGATTTATGCTAAACGTTTACAAATGTTACGAAACAAATCCAAACGTTTGACCTTCTTAGCGATTGAAGCCAAACGTTTACAAAAGTTACAAAACAAATCCAAACGTTTAACCTTTTTAGAGATTTAAGCCAAACGTTTACAAACGTTAAGAAACAAATCCAAACGTTTCACCTTTTTAGCGATTTAAGCCAAACGTTTACAAAGGTTATGAAACAAATCCAAATGTTTCAACTTTTTAGAAATTTAAGCCAAACGTTTACAAAAATTTCGAAACAAATCCAAGCGTTTCACCTTATTAGCAATTTAAGCCAAACGTTTACAAACGTTACGAAACAAATCCACGCGTTTTACCTTTTTAGCTATGTAAACCAAACGTTTACAAACATTACGAAACAAATCCAACTTCTTCCTCTTTTTAGCGATTTAAGCCAAACGTTTACAAATGTTATGAAACAAAACCAAACGTTTAAAACGATACGAAACAAATCCAAACGTTTCACATTTTTAGCGATTTATGCCAAACCTTTACAAACGTTACGAAACAAAACCAAGTGTTTCACCTTTTTTGCAATTTAAGCCAAACGTGTACAAACGTTACGAAACAAATCCAAGCATTTCACCTTTTTAGCAATTCAAGCCAAATGTTTACAAACGTTACGAAATAAATCCAAACATTTCACCTTTTTAGCGATTTAAGCCAAACGTTTACAAACGTTACAAAACAAATCCAAACATTTCACCTTTTTAGCGATTTAAGACAAACGTTTACAAACGTTACGAAACAAATCCAAACATTTCTCCTTTATAGCGATTTAAGCCAAACGTTTACAAACGTTACGAAATAAATCCAAACGTTTCCCCTTTTTAGTGATTTAAGCCTAGCGTTTACAAACGTTACGAAACAAAACCAAACGTTAAAAAAGTTACTAAACAAATACAAACGTTTCACATTTGTAGCGATTTAAGTCAAACCTTTACAAACGTTTACGAAACAAAACAAGGCATTTCACCTCTTTTGCAATTTGAGCTACACGTATACAAATGTTACGAAATAAATCCAACAGTTTAACCTTTTTAGAAATATAAGCCAAACGTTTACAAACGTTCTGAAAAAAATACAAGCTTTTCACCTTTTTAATAATTTAAGCCAAACATTTACAAACGTTACCAAAAATATCCAAGCGTTTCACCTTCTTAGCAATTTAAGCAAACGTTTACAAATATTACGAAAGAAATCCAAACGTTTCACCTATTTAGCGATTTAAGCCGAACGTTTACAAACGTTACGAAACAAAACCAAAAATTTCACCTTTTTAGAAATTTAAGCCAAACGTTTACAAACGCTACGAAACAAATCTAAACGTTTCCCCATTTTAGCGATTTAATGCAAACGTTTAAAATGTTACGGAACAAATCCAAACATTTCACCTTTTTAGCGATTTA
This sequence comes from Mercurialis annua, assembly GCF_937616625.2. NCBI lineage: Eukaryota > Viridiplantae > Streptophyta > Magnoliopsida > Malpighiales > Euphorbiaceae > Mercurialis > Mercurialis annua. The sequence continues at coordinate 19,982,198 of NC_065572.1, read as the reverse complement.
TGCAAAACGTTTACAAACATTACGAAACAAATCAAAACATTTCACCTTTTTAGCGATTGAAGCAAAATGTTTACAAACGTTAGGAAACAAATCCAAACGTTTTACATTTTTAGCGATTTAAGACAAACGTTTACAAACGTTTACAAACATTACGAAACAAATCCAAACGTTTTCACCCTTTTAGCGATTTAAGCCAAACGTTTACAAACGTTACGAAACAAATACAAACAATTCTCCATTTTAGTGATTTAAGCTAAATGTTTACAAACGCTACAAAACAAATGAACACGTTTCACCTTTTAGCGATTCAAGCCAAACGTTTACAAACGTTACAAAACAAATCCAAACGTTTCCCCTTTTTAGCGATTTAAGCCAAACGTTTACAAATGTTACGAAACAAATTTAAACATTTCACCTTTTTAGCGATTTAAGCCAAATGTTTGCAAACTTTACGAAACAAATCAAAACTTTTCACATTTATAGCGATATAAGCCAAATGTTTACAAAGGTTACGAAACAAATCCAAACATTTCACCTTTTTAGCGATTTATGCCAAATGTTTACAAACATTACGAAACAAATGAAAACGTTTCCACTTTTTAGAGATTGAAGCCAAACGTTTACAAACGTTACGAAACAAATCCAAACGTTTCACCTTTTTAGCGATTTAAGCCATTCAAACGTTTCACCTTTTTAGCGATTTAAGCCAAACGTTTACAAACGTTACGAAATAAATCCAAACGTTTCACATTTATAGTGATTTAAGCAAAATGTTTACAAACGTTACAAAACAAATCCAAATGTTTCACCTTTTTCGCGATTTAAACCAAACGTTTACAAACGCTACGAAACAAAACAAATGTTTAAAACGTTACGAAACAAATCCGAACGTTTCACATCCAAACGTTACGAAACAAAACCAAGCATTTCACCTTTTTAGAAATTTAAGTCAAACGTTTACAAACGTTAAGAAACAAATCCAAGCGTTTCACCTATTTAGAAATTGAAGTCAAACGTTTACAAACGTTCCGAAACAAATCCGAGCGTTTCACCTTTTTAGTAATCCAAGCCAAACGTTTACAAACGTTACCAAACAAATCTAAGCGTTTCATCTTTTTACCAATTTAAACAAACGTTTACAAACGTTACGAAAGAAATCCAAACGTTTCACCTACTAAGCGATTTAAGCTGAACGTTAGGAAACAAAATCAACCATTTCACCTTTTTAGCAATTTAAGCCAAACGTTTACAAACATTACGAAACAAATACAAATGTTTCCCCATTTTAGCGATTTAAGACAAACATTTAAAACGTTACGAAACAAATCTAAACATTTCACCTTTTTAGCGATTTATGCCAAACGTTTACAAACGTTATGAAACAAATCAAAATGTTTCACCTGTTTAGCGATTGAAGCCAAACGTTTACAAACGTTACGGAACAAATCCAAACGTTTCCCTTTTTTAGCGATTTAAGCCAAACGTTTGCAAACGTTAAGAAACAAATCCAAATGTCTTCACATTTTTAGTGATTTAAGCGAAAGGTTTAAAAATGTTACGAAACAATTCCAAATGAATCCCCATTTTAGCGATTTAAGCCAAACGTTTAAAACGTTACGAAACAAATCCAAACATTTCCCCTTTTAGCGATTTATGCCAAATGTTTACAAACGTTACGAAACAAATCAAAAATTTACACCTTTTTAGCGATTTAAGCCATTCAAACGTTTCACCTTTTTAGCGATTTAAGCTATTCAAACGTTTTACCTTTTTAGCAATTTATGACAAATGTTTACAAACGTTTCAAAACAAATCCAAAGATTTCACCTTTTAGCGATTTATGCCAAATGTTTACAAACATTACGAAACAAATCCAAACATTACACATTTTTAGCGATTTAAGCCAAATGTTTACAAACGTTAGGAAAGAAATCCAAGCGTTTCACCTATTTAGCAATTTAAGCGAAACGTTTACAAACGTTACGAAACAAATCCAAGCGTTTCACCTTTTTAGCAATTTAAGCCAAACGTTTACAAACTTTTCGAAACAAATCCAAACGTTTCACCTTTTTAGCGATTTAAGCCAAACGTTTACAAACGTTACGAAACAAATCAAAATGTTTCACCTTTTTAGCGATTTAAGCCAAACATTTACAAACGCTACGAAATAAATTTAAACATTACACCTTTTTAGAGATTTAAGCCAAACGTTTACAAAGGTTATGAAAGAAATCCAAATGTTTCACCTTTTTAGCGATTTAAGCCAAATGTTTACAAACGTTACGAAATAAATCCAAGCGTTTCACCTATTTAGCAATTTAAGCGAAACATTTTCAAACGTTACGAAACAAATCCATGTGTTTGACCTTTTTAGCAATTTAAGCCAAACGTTTACAAACTTTTCGAAACAAATCCAAATGTTTCACCTTTTTAGCTATTTAAGCCATACGTTTACAAACGTTACGAAACAAATCCAAACGTATCACCTTTTTAGCGATATAAGCCAAACGTTTACAAACGTTACAAAACAAATCTAAACATTTCACCTTTTTAGCGATATAAGCCAAACGTTTACAAACGTTACAAAAAAATACAAACATTTCACCTTTTTAGCGATTTAAGGCAAACGTTTACAAACGTTACGAAAAAATCCAAACGTTTCGCCATTTTAGCAATTTAAGCCAAACCTTTACAAACGTTACGAAACAAATCCAAACGTTTCCCCTTTTTAGCGATTTAAGCCAAACATTTACAAACGTTACGAAACAAAACCAAACGTTTAAAACGTTACGAAACAAATCAAAATGTCTCACATTTTTAGCGATTTAAGCCAAACCTTTACAAACGTTACGGAACAAAACCTAACGTTTCACATTTTTAGCGATTTAAGCCAAACGTTTACAAACATTACGAAACAAATCCAAGCATTTCACCTTTTTAGCTATTTAAGCCAAACGTTTACAAAAGTTACGAAACAAATCCAAGCGTTTCACCTTTTTAACGATTTAAGCCAAATCTTTATAACGTTACGAAATAAATCCAAACGTTTACAAACATTACGAAACAAAAACAAACGTTTCACAAACGTTTCACATTTTTTGAAATTTAAGTCAAACATTAACAAACGTTACGAAACAATGCCAAACGTTTACAAACGTTACGAAACAAATCCAAGTGTTTCACTTTTTTAGCAATTAAAGTCAAACGTTTACAAACATTACTAAACAAATCCAAACGTTTCCCCATTTTAGCTATTTAAGACAAACGTTTAAAACTTTACGAAATGAATCATAACGTTTCACATTTTTAGCAATTTAAGCCAAACGTTTACAAACGTAACGAAACAAATCATAACGTTTCACCTTTTTAGCAATTTAAGCCAAATGTTTACAAACATTACGAAACAAATACAAGCGTTTCACCTTTTTAGCATTTTAAGTCAAATGTTTACAAACATTACGAAATAAATCCAAGCGTTTCACCTTTTTAGCAATGTAAGCCAAATGTTTACGAACATTACGAAACAAATCCAAACGTTTCTTCTTTTTAGCGATTGAGGCCAAACGTTTACAAACGTTACGAAACAAAGCCAAACGTTAATAAATGTTACGAAGCAAATCCAAGCGCTTCACATTTTTAGCAAATTAAGCCACACGTTTACAAATGTTACGAAACAAATCCAAACGTTTCACATTTTTAGTGATTTAAGCAAATGTTTTACAAATTTTTAGTGATTGAAGCCAAACGTTTACAAACATTACGAAATAAATCCAAACGTTTTGTCTTTTTAGAAATTTATGCCAAACGTTTACAAACGTTACGAAACAAATCCAAACGTTTCACCTTTTTAGCGATTTATGTCAAACTTTTATAAACGATACGAAACAAAACCATACCCTTCCCTATTTTATCAATTTAAGCCAAACGTTTACAAACGCTACGAAACAAATCCAAATGTTTCACGTTTTTTGCGATTTAAGCCAAACGTGGCGAAACAAATCCAAAAGTTTCCCCATTTTAACGATTTAAGCCACACGTTTACAAATGCTAAGAAACAAAACCAAACGTTTAAAACGTTACGAAAATGCAAATGTTTCACATTTTTAGCGATTTAAGTCAAACCTTTACAAATGTTACGGAACAAAACCAAAAGTTTCACATTTTTAGCGATTTAAGCCAAACGTTTACAAACGTTACAAAACAAATCCAATCGTTTCACCTTTTTAGCGATTTAAGCCAAACATTTACAAAAGTTACGAAGCAAATCCAAGCGTTTCACCTTTTTAGAAATTTAAGCCAAACGTTTGCAAACGTTGCGAAACAAATCCAGATTTCCCCTTTTTAGCAATTTAAGCCAAACGTTTACAAACATTGCGAAACAAATCCAAATGTTTCCCCATTTTAGCGATTTAAGCCAAATCTTTAATACGTTACGAAATAAATCCAAACGTTTACAAACATTACGGAACAAAAACAAACGTTTCACTTTTTTATCAATTTAAGCCAAACGTTTACAAACGTTACAAAACAAATCCAAACGTTTCACCTTTTTAGCGATATAAGCCAAACGTTTTACCTTTTCAGCTATTTAAGCAGAACGATTACAAACGTTACGAAACAAACCCAAACGTTTAACCTTTTTAGCGAGTTAAGCCGAACGTGTACAAACGTTACAAAACAAATCCAAACGTTTCACATTTTTAGCGATTTAACCCAAACGTTTACAAACGATAAGAAACAAAACCAAATGTTTCACCTTTTTAGAGATTTAAGCCAAACGTTTACAAACGTTACCAAACAAATCCAAACATTGCACCTTTTTAGCGATTTAAACCAAACGTTGTAAAACAAATTCAAACGTTTCCCCATTTTAGCGATATAAGCAAAACGTTTACAAACATTACGAAACAAATCCAAATGTTTCATCTTTTTAACGATTTAAGCCAAACGTTTACAAATGTTAAGAAACAAAACCAAACGTTTAAAACGCTACGAATAAAAACCAAACGTTTCACATTATAAGCAATTTAGGCCAAACGTTTACAAACGTTACGGAGCAAACCAAACGTTTCACATTTTTAGTGATTTAAGCAAAATGTTTACAAACGTTACGAAACAAATCCAAGTGTTTCACCTTTTTAGCGATTTAAGCCAAACGTTTACAAAAGTTACAAAACAAATCCAAGCGTTTCACCTTTTTAGCAATTTAAGCCAAACGTTTACAAACGTTACGAAACAAATCCAAACGTTTCCCATTTTTAGCGATTTAAGCCAAACGTTTACAAATGTCACGAAACAAAACCAAACGTTTAACCTTTTTAGCGATTTAAGCCAAATCTATAAAACGTTACGAAATAAATCCAAACGTTTACAAACATCACGGAACAAAAAACGTTTCCCATTTTTATCAATTTAAGAGAAATGTTTACAAACGTTACGAAACAAATCCACATTGTTTCACCTTTTTAGCGATTGAAGACCAACGTTACAAATATTACGAAACAAATCTAAACGTTTCCCCATTTTAGCGATTTAAGCCAAACGTTTATAAACGTTACGAAACAAAATCAAACGGTTACAAGCGTTAGGAAAAAAATCCGAAGGTTTACAAACGTTACGAAATAAATCCAAACGTTTCCCCATATTAGCGTTAAGCAAAACTTTTACAAACGTTACGAAAAAAATCCAAAAGATTCACCTTTTTAGCGATTTAAGCCAATCGTTTACAAATGTTACGAAACAAATCCAAACGTTTACAAACATAATGGAACAAAAACAAACTTTTCACATTTTTAGCAATTTAAGCCAAACTTTTACAAATGTTGCGAAACAAATCCAAACGTTTCCCCATTTTAGTTATTTAAGCCAACATTTATAAACGTTACGAATTAAAACCAAACGTTTTCAAACCTTACGAAATAAATCCAAATGTTTACAAACGTTACGAAACAAATCCAAATGTTTCGCCATTATAGTGATTTAAGCCAAATATTGCAAAACAAATCCAAACCTTTCACCTTTTTAGCGATTTAAGCCAAACGTTTACAAACGTTACGAAACAAATACAAACGTTTCCCCATTTTAGCGATATAAGTCAAATGTTTACAAACGTTACGAAACAAATCCAAACGTTTCCCCTTTTTAGCGATTTAAGCCAAACGTTTACAAACGTTATGAAATAAATCCAAGCGTTTCACCTATTTAGCGATTTAACCCAAACTTTTACAAGCGATACAAAACAAATCCATGTGTTTGACCTTTTTAGCAATTTAAGCCAAACGTTTACAAACTTTTCGAAACAAATCCAAATGTTTCACCTTTTTAGCGATTTAAGCCATACGTTTACAAACATTACGAAACAAATCCAAACGTATCACCTTTTTAGCGATTTAAGCCAAACGTTTACAAACGTTACAAAACAAATCTAAACATTTCACCTTTTTAGCGATATAAGCCAAACGTTTACAAACGTTACAAAAAAAATACAAACATTTCACCTTTTTAGTGATTTAAGGCAAACGTTTACAAACGTTACGAGACAAATCCAAACGTTTCGCCATTTTAGCAATTTAAGCCAAACCTTTACAAACATTACGAAACAAATCCAAACGTTTCTCCTTTTTAGCGATTTAAGCCAAACGTTTACAAACGTTACGAAACAATACCCAACGTTTCATCTTTTTAGCGATTTAATCCAAAGGTTTTGAAACGTTACGAAACAAAACCAAATGTTTAAAACGTTACAAAACCAAATGTTTAATCCAAAGGTTTTAGCGATTTAACTTAAACGTCCACATTTTTAGCGATTTAAGCCAAACGTTTACAAACATTACGAAACAAAACCAATCGTTTACAAACGTTACGAAACAAATCCAAACGTTTTACCTTTTTAGCAATTTAATCCAAATATTTACAGACGTTACAGAATAAAACCAAACGTTTCACCTTTTTAGCTATTTAAGCCGAACGTTTACAAACGTTACGAAATAAAACAAAACATTTCAACTTTTTAGCGATTTATGCCGAACGTTTACAAATGTTACGAAACAAATCCAAATGTTTCACCTTTTTAGCGATTTAAGCCAAATGTTTACAAATGCTACGAAACAAATAAAAGCGTTTCACCTTTTTAAACCAAACGTTTACAAACATTACGAAACAAAACCAAATGTTTCACCTTTTTAGCAATTTAAGCCAAACGTTTACATACGTTACAAAATAAATCCAAACGTTTCTTCTTTTTAGCGATTTAAGCCAAACGTTTACAAACGTTACGAAACAAATCCAAACGTTTCACCTTTTTAGCAATTTAAATCCAAACGTTTCACCTCTTTATCGATTTAGCCCAAACGTCTACAAACGTTACGAAATAAATCCAAACGTTTCACCTTTTTATCGATTTAAGACAAACGTTTCACCTTTTTAGCGATTTAAGCCAAACGTTTACAAACGTTATGAAACAAATCCAAATGTTTCACCTTTTTAGCGATCTAAGCCAAACGTTTACAAACGTTAAGAAACTATTCCAAACGTTTAAAATGCTACGAATCCCTTTTAGCAATTTAAGACAAACGTTTACAAACGTTACTAAGCAAATCCAAACATTTCACCTTTTTAGCGATATAAAATAAACGTTTACAAATGTTACGAAACAAATCCTAACGTTTCACCTTTTTAGCGATGAAAGCCAAACGTTTACAAACGTTACGAAACAAAACGAACATTTCACCTTTTTATTTTAAGCCAAACGTTTACAGACTTTACGAAATAAATAGCAATGTTTCACCTTTTTAGTGATTTATGCCAAACGTTTACAAACGTTACGAAACAAATCCAAATGTTTCACCTTTTTAGCGATTTAAGCCAAAAGTTTACAAATGTTACGAAACAAATCCAAGCGTTTCACCTTTTTAGCGATTTAAGCCAAACGTTTAAAAACGTTACGAAACAAATCCAAATGTTCACCTTTTTAGCGATTTAAGCCAAACGTTTACAAATGTTACGAAACGAATCCAAGCGTTTCACCTTTTTAGCAATTTAAGCCAAATGTTTACAAACGTTACAAAACAAAACAGGACGTTTCATTTTTTTTGCGATTCAAGCCAAATGTTTATAAACATTACGAAACAAAACCAAATGTTTAAAACGTTACGAAACAAATCCAAGCGTTTCACCTTTATAGCAATTTAAACAAAATGTTTATAAACGTTGCTAAACAAATCCAAACGTTTCACCTTTTTAGCGATTTAAGCCACACGTTTACAAACGTTACGAAATAAATCCAAACATTTCACCTTTTTAGCGATTTAAGCCATACGTTTACAAACGTTACGAAACAAATCCAAACGTTACGAAACAAAACCAAACGTTACGAAACAAAACCAAGCGTTTATAGACGTTACGAAACAAATCCAAGCGTTTTACCTTTTTTGCAATTTAAGCAAAACGTTTACAAACGTTACGAAACAAAACCCAACGTTTCACCTTTTTAGCGATTTAAGCCAAAGGTTTACAAACTTTACGAAACAAATCCAAACGATTCCCCATTTTAGCGATTTAAGCCAAACGTTTAAAATTTTGCGAAACAAATCCAAACTTTTCATCTTTTTAGCGATCTAAGCGAAACGTTAACAAACGTTACGAAACAAATCCAAATGTTTCACTTTTTTAGCGATTGAAGCCAAACGTTTACAAACGTTACGAAACAAATTCAAATGTTTCCTATATTTAGCAATTTAAGCCAAACGTTTACAAACGTTACGAAACAAAGCCAAGCTTTTCTCCTTTTTAGTGATTTAAGCCAAACGTTTACAGGCTTTACAAAACAAATCAAAACGTTTCACCTTTGTAATATCCCGTACTTTTAAATTATTTTTTTTTACTTTAATTATAAATTTTTGCATTCCGTCAAGTTTTAAGTAATTTAGCATTATTACTATGATATATTTTTATTTAAATTTATTAGAATTGTTCGTTGATTCGGTCGTAATTCGATTCGTAATTGGTTTGTATTATGAACTCTTAAAAGAAACTTTAAAAGAAAAAAAAACAAAGAAAAGCAAGCTTATTATGCATGAAAATAAGCCATGCATATTTTCCTTTCCACGTGATTACCTTTTGCATACCTTTTGCATGATAAGCCCATTAGTGAATGGTTTGGCCATAATATAAAAAGACCATTTGTTTTTCTATTTGAAACATAAGGTGTGGCAGTAACGTTTCTTCTCATTCATTCTCCTCTATATACAAAGCTTCACGTTTCTTTCCCCTAAACCTAAATTGCCATCATTGAATTCCAACTCAGCCACCATTCCTCACTGATACAATCTGAAACTCAACCATCATTCTTCATTCCAACTCCATTCGACTTAAGTTTGGTAAGTTTCCTTGATCTCTGTCAATTGTTTTGTTCGTTATCTCCTCGACATCGCTTGTCCCTTCATAACAGTATGTTCTATCATCGTAGCATCGTTGTGAGATCGTGTTTCCATCGTTTTGTTCTATTCGTGCTCTACCAAATTCAACGTATTGGAATCAATTAAGGTACGTATAGAACCTCTCCGTTTATCGCCGTTCGATTCACCGTATTCTCGTTATTTTTCTGCCGTTTCTTGTCATGTATGGCTGCGATCTGTTAATGTTTATCATTGCGTTTTTTTTCTTACTATTTGTGGTTACCACATTGTGAAGCTCTGAGACTTTCTTCTTATGATTTCGAGATCAGTGTGGATTCCGTCTTGTTTAGCATAGTTCGGTTGTGTTAGATTGTTATCCCGTGGATTGTTGTTTTGCTTTTGTTGATGAAGCTACTGGGAATATATTTCATGTCTTTAGCATTACATTGTCATATTGGTTGCTTTGGATTATTGCATGCTTAAGTTAGGATTATGTTACTGCAAAACTTTGGGTTGATGGAAGGATTTGTTTGTTGATTTGGAAAGATGGTTAATATGCTAGATTAATTACTCAATTGTTTTGTTTAAATCAATTGAATCCCTCAAGTTGTTTATCTAATGTTATTGTTTTAATCCTAACTTTTGAATGTGAATTTGATTTAAAAACTATTAAAGTGTAAACAATAAAAGTTTTATAATTTAAATCTATATAATTACTCGGGTAATTATATATATAAATATATATATTTTTTGAATATCAATTTGGCTAATTTACAATTTAGCCCCTAAAGTTTCTAAAAGACTTATTTAAGTTAAGTTTTTATCAATAGGATAATTTTTGGACTTTTATTTGATTTATAAATTAGTAGATTAAATACGAGTAATTAAATTTATTTCAAAAATCAAATTTGGCTAAATTATAGTTTAGTTCCTAAACTTTTATAAACTTTAAATGGCTAAGTTTTAGTTGTAACTTGGGTTACTTGGATTTGAAGTTATTGAATTCTATTTTAAAAATAGGATAATTATTTTATCAAGTATTTTAATTTATAAACTCGGGTTTATAAGTTTAATAAATTTTTGGACCGGGTTAGACTTTGGTCGTCCAGCAAGTGGGAAGAAGCTTGGTAGTTTTTAATAACTCGGCTGACTCACTGATATGGATTTTAACTCGGATTTATTTAAATTATTCTACGAATCATTTTAAATATGTTTATATGATTTGTACTCTGTAAGTTGGGTTATATTTGAAATGCATTTAATAGAAGTGATTATTAAATGTGGCCTGGTATTGTGTTGTGCTAGTCCTATGTGGTGTCTAGTACTCTTTAGAGTTAGGGTCTGATTTTAATTATGATTTCAATATTTTATTTAGACCCGTCGACTGTTCGTACTTCAGAGGCAAACCAGAGTTAGATTGCTTGTCAAGTTTCACATGGAATAGCAAGCAGCGAGATTATATCTCTATTTAACTCTTTATTAAGCAAATATTATATTTTATATATATATATATATATATATATATATATATATATATATATATATATATATATATATATATATATATATATGTATAAACAACTTTTGAACTGTTTTCGGCATTGTGGATTTGATTTGGAACGTGCTACTCGATGGGCATCATCGGGACTGCGTGCGCACCGGTAAGAATTATGGTATTGCGGTAGGTTTGAGATACGTCTCACCTTAGTGAGGGCACCGGTGGAAGATACGTCTCCTGGGCTCACTATTTATTAAGTGATAGTCGGGGATCGGTTATTGAGATACGTCTCACCGACACGACAATGGATTTAGAATTGTGGTTTAGGGTTTCATTGATAATCCATAATGAAATTGTTTTATTAAACGTATTTAAAGGTTTTCAACTTAATAAATGTAAATGGTTATATAAACTCTACTCAGTAAATCTGATCCCGTTGTTTTCCCAAATTTTTCAGGTTTATGATTGGAGCATTGGTCTATCTCCGTTTCTTCATTCTCGGAGGTTTTTTATCTTATTTTCAGAATAAAAGAGTCGAACTGTTTTAAACTCTTAGACCGCAGTAGTAGTATTAGATTATTTATGATTTAGTCTTTTACTTATATTTTTAGACTGTTGTTTGTTGGTAATTACTTTATCGCTTTTGGCATGATTACAGTATTTATTGTATTTATATTATATTTCCATACTGTTGGAGTTATAATTTTAGATAAGTATACTTTGAATATATGTTGCTTATTGTACTGCTAGACTAGGCTGAAGTCTCGGTTGCCCCCGAGCATGTGGTTTTCTGCAGGTACATTGTTTTAAATGATATAAGTTGGTTATCCGCAAGGCTAGCTACGGGTTTTGGTACAACCATACCCATACCCTAGAGCCGGTCACGATTCATGAAAATGGGTTGTGACAAACTTGGTATCAAACCAAGGCCTTTTAAATGTTAAGTGTTTATTTGTTTGGCATGTTAAGTGACCAAATTGTCCTAGGAACTACTGCGGAATTAGGATTCGAGTCTTGTCTTTGAAACGTCATCTTTTTCTTTCAAAACTTTCTGCCTACTCCTATTGCAATGTCGTGAGTCAGTCGTGAGAATTTATTTGCTTTATTGCTTTTTATATGTTGTTTTTCACTTGGGTGATTACTTGTTGGCTGATTCGCCATGTTGTGTTTATTTGGTTAAATTTTTATATATTGAGAAATTTTATTTCATTCTTAGGAATGAATACTCGTACTCGTGCTGCGGCTCAACAAAATGCTGAGGCTGATGAGCAATCTCTATGGAGGTGGACCAGAATGAACCAGAGGTTCAAGCTGGTAGGGGACTAGTAGGCAGAGGCCCAGATGGTCGGGGTCGAGCTGGTCGAGGTCGAGGTGGCCGCGGTCAAGCTGGCCGAGGTCAAGCTGGCAGAGGTAGAGGCAGAGGTGTAGGACGCGGTGCTGCAGGAGGTGCTCAAGCACCAGGTGTGGCACAACCTGAGTTGGACGATTTTGACTTCAACACTTTTCTGGCTGGAGTTGCTGCTTTACAACTCAACCAGGTTCAGCTGCAAGCAGAACAAGTCACTTTGCAGGATCATAATGCGGTTTTGGGTCATATTGCTCATCAACAGCAACCACAGGCCGGTGGTGCAATAGTTGGTGGTGTCAGAACCACTGATAGGGATCTGGTATTGGCTTACTGAGGCTGAAGCCAATTGAGTTTGACGGTTCTGGAGACGCGCTGGATTTTCTCGAGGAGATTGAGCAGAATGCTCAGCGACTACAGGCTACTGAGCGTCAGACCGTCGTTCTAGTCGAGATGTCCATGAAGGGTTCAGCTGGAGACTGGTTTCGTAGCTCTATTCATGCTGACATGGCTACCATCTCTTGGGCTCAGTTTGTGGCGACATTCAGAGCTTTCTTCTTGCCGTTTTCAGTGACAGAGGGTCACAGAGACAGGTTTTTTACGCTTACTAGGGATGATAGGTCAGTATCCGAGTACACGACAGAGTTCGTGAGGTTGGGTCGGTTCGCTCCGGACTTGCAGACAGATCAGCAAAGGGTGAACAACAGATACGTAAAAGGCTTAGGGCGCGATTTTGTGAGTTTTGCTGACTGAGACACGCAGAGACTTTAGAGATGTAGTAGACAGTGCTCGGCGTATGGAGAGCTCGTTATTGCAGTTTGGGGATATTTCTGGTTCTTCTCAAACTAAGAAGTCTTTTGGCCCTGGACAGCAGAGTGGTGGTGTAGCTACCAATCGAAACCTTCTCAGTACAAGAACAATAAGAGGGGTGTCAAGAAGAGTTATCAGCCGTACACCTACAGTTCAGGCAACAGCGGTAACAGCCGCAGTTTTGGGCGCGGTAACAGTGGAGGTGCTAGTTTTCCTTTCTGCCAAAATTGCAGACGTCGACATCCGGGCGAGTGTCGTTTAGCACCAGGGGGCTGTTTTACTTGTGGCCAGCCGGGTCACTTTGCCAGAGAGTTTCAGGCATCTGGGCAGCAGATGTCGGCAGCTAGTGTTGCTCAGCCATTCTATTAGAGTCAGAGACCAGCGTTCTCTGCACTGGCGGGGTTCTCTCAACATGCCGCTTCTTTTGGTGGTCAGCGGGGCCGAGGTTCTGGAGGGCGCGGTTTTGGAGGCCGTGGCAACGGCGGTAGAAGTTCTAGCAACTATGGTCCTGGACAGAGTTCTCAGCAGCAGAGTCAGGGTCAGGCCAGAGTTTTTGCCTTGACTCCTCAGGATGCTAACTCATCTAAAGCAGTGGTGCAAGGTACTATTCAGATTGCCTTTGTAGATGCTTTAGTTTTATTTGATGCGCGTGCAACCCATTATTTTGTGTCTACGTGTTTTGCTGCTAAGTTGGGTGTAACACCAACGATTTTGAGTGAACCTCTATCTGTTTTAACTCCTTTGTCTGACTGTGAGGTGGTGGACGTTGTGTATCCATCGTGTTCCGTGGTTATCCATGGAAGAGACTTGCGTGCTGATTTAGTTGTTTTGGATGTTCTTTCATTTGACGTGATTTTGGGGATGGATTGGCTGGCACGCCATTATGCTTCGAGGGAAGTCGGTCGAGTTTTGGATTCCAGGTGATCTACCCTTTTCTTTTCAAGGGGAAAAGGCGGAGATACCGAAGAATCTGATTTCTGCGATTAAGGCAAAGCGGATGATGAGTAAGGGTTGTCAAGCTTTCTTAGCTGTGGTTCGAGACATGGATGCTGAGGTGGGCAGTATGAACACTGTCCCTATAGTGAATGAGTTTACTGACGTTTTTCCAGATGAGTTGCCTGGATTATCACCTGATCGGGATATCGATTTCTGCATTAACGTTGTTCCTGGAACTGGTCCGATTTCGATACCGCCGTATCGGATGGCACCTGCTGAGCTGAAGGAGTTGAAGGAGCAGTTACAAGAACTTTTGGACAGTGGCTTCATCAGACCGAGTACTTCTCCGTAGGGTGCTCCAGTTCTGTTTGATAAGGAGAAGGATGGTTCCTTTCGGCTTTGTATCGACTACAGGCAGTTGAATAAGGCTACCATCAAGAACAGATATCCTCTTCCTCGCATCGACGACTTGTTTGATCAGTTGCAGGGTGCGAAGTGCTTTTCCAAGATTGACTTGAGATCCGGGTATCATCAACTTTGGATTCGAGACGTCGATGTGTCTAAGACTGCTTTCAGAACGCGTTATGGGCATTTCGAGTTTCTAGTCATGTCGTTTGGGTTGACTAACGCACCAGCAGCGTTTATGGACATGATGAATCGAGTTTTCAAGCCGTTTTTGGATCAGTTTGTTATCGTCTTCATTGATGACATCCTGATTTATTCTCGGAGTGAGGAAGAGCATGCTTATCACTTGAGGACTATACTACAGACCTTGCGAGACCATCAGTTGTATGCTAAGTTCTCAAAGTGCGAGTTTTTGCTGGAACAGGTTACCTTCTTAGGACACGTGGTGTCGAAGGATGGGATCAAGGTTGATTCGAAGAAGATTGAGGCGGTTATGGATTGGCAGAGGCCGGGATCAGTTACCGAGATTAGGAGTTTTCTTGGAGTAGCTGGCTACTACCGTCGGTTCGTGCAGGATTTTTCTCGGATATCTGCACCTTTGACTAAGCTGACACAGAAGAGTGTTAAGTTTGAGTGGACCGACAAGTGCGAGGTAAGTTTCGAGAAGCTCAAGGAGATTCTGCTACAGCTCCTGTTTTGGCGTTACCTTCTGGCATTGAGGGTTTTACTGTGTACTGCGATGCTTCTCGGATTGGCTTAGGTTGCGTGTTGATGCAACATGGACAGGTGATTGCCTATGCTTCTCGTCAGCTGAAGAAGCATGAGGTGAATTACCCTACTCATGACTTGGAGTTAGCTGCTGTGGTTTTTGCTCTCAAGATCTAGAGGCACTACTTGTACGGTGCGACTTGCGAGATCTTCACTGATCATAAGAGTATGAAGTACATCTTTGATCAGCGAGAGCTGAATATGAGACAGAGGAGGTGGCTGGAGTTGCTGAAAGACTATGACTGCACTATTCAGTACCATCCTGGTAAGGCTAATGTGGTAGCCGATGCGCTGAGTCGCAAGTCTTCGGGCAGTTTGGCCCATATTTCTGAGGTTGGGCGTAGACCCATGGTTCGAGAGTGGCATGGTTTGATAGCTTCGGGCTACGGTTTTCAGGTTTCTCAGAATGGTAGTATGTTGGCACAACTACAGGTGCAGCCGGTTTTGATTGATAGGATTAAAGCTTTACAAGCTGAGGATCCACAATTGAAACGGATTATGGATAAGATCCATCTGGATGGGAATTCCGAGTTTGTTTTTGTTGCCGGAGTTTTGAGGTTTGGTTCTAGACTGTGCGTTCCGGTTTCGGATGGTTTGAGAGATCAGATTCTGGAGAAAGCGCATAGGTCAGCTTACAGTGTTCATCCGGGGTCTACCAAGATGTACCATGACCTCAAGGGTACATATTGGTGGAGCGGAATGAAGAAGGATATTGCAGAGTACGTTTCCAAGTGTCTGACTTGCCAGCAGGTGAAGCTGGAACATCAGAGACCTTTTGGCTATCTGCATCCACTACCTATTCCAGAGTGGCAGTGGGAGCGGATTGCCATGGACTTTGTGGTTGGGTTACCATGTACTCGACAGGGGTACGATTCCATCTGGGTGATAGTTGACTGTATGACTAAGTCAGCTCATTTCCTTCCGATCAAGGTTTCGTATCCTGCTTCAAAGTTCGCTCAGTTGTACATCGACAGGATTGTCAGTTTGCACGATGTACCAGTTTCGATTGTTTCTGACAGAGGTTCTGTTTTCACTTCGAGGTTCTGGAAAGCGTTACAGGAGTCTTTGGGTTCTCGATTGGACTTCAGTACAGAGACTGACGGTCAGTCTGAGAGGACTATTCAGACATTGGAGGATATGCTCAGGATGTGCATTCTTGATTTTCAGGGTAGCTGGGATACTCAATTGCCGTTAATTGAGTTTTCCTATAATAACAGTTACCATGAGAGCATTGAGATGGCACCTTATGACGCTTTGTACGGACGCAAGTGTCGATCTCCTATCTGCTGGGAAGAGGTCGGCGAGCGAAAGTTGTCTGGTGCTGAGATTATGCAGGTTACCTCAGAGAAGGTACCGTTGATCAAGCGTAGGTTGGAGACTGCTTTTAGTCGTCATAAGAGTTATGCTGATCCAAAGAGAAAAGACATAGAGTTTCAGGTGGGAGACTTTGTGTTTCTTCGGGTTTCGACAATGAAAGGCGTGGTTCGTTTTGGTGTCAAGGGAAAGTTGGCACCGAGGTACGTTGGTCATTATGAGATTTCAGAGACGATTGGAAATGTGGCTTATCGTCTGGTTCTGCCGCCAGACATGTCTTTAGTGCATCCTGTATTTCATGTTTCTATGTTAAGGAAGTGCATCTCAGATCCTTCACATGTGATTGGGCCTCAGAGCGTTGACATTGACCAGGAGCTGTCCTATGAGGAACACCCAGTTGAGATTGTTGATACGCAAGTGCGTAAGTTACGTAACAAGGAGATTCCGATGGTCAAAGTTCTGTGGCGGAATCATTCTGTCGGGAGTGCACTTGGGAGACGGAGTCCGATATGCGGAAACGTTATCATTTCCTCTTTCCTTGAGGTACGTGTATCGTTGCTTATGTGATTTAGTTGATTGTTTCTATACTTGGTGTGTTGTTATGTTTATTTGTTTATGTTTAAATTCGAGGGCGAATTTTTAATAAGTTGGGGAGAATGTAATATCCCGTATTTTTAAATTATTTTTTTAACTTTAATTATAAATTTTTGCATTCCGTCAAGTTTTAAGTAATTTAGCATTATTACTATTATATATTTTTATTTAAATTTATTAGAATTGTTCGTTGATTCGGTCGTAGTTCGATTCGTAATTGGTTTGTATTATTAACTTTTAAAAGAAAATTTAAAAGAAAAAAAAACAATGAAAAGCAAGCTTATTATGCATGAAAATAAGTCATGCATATTTTCCTTTCCACGTGATTACCTTTTGCATACCTTTTGCATGATAAGCCCATTAGTGAATGGTTTGGCCATAATATAAAAAGCCCATTTGTTTTTCTATTTGAAACATAAGGTGTGGCAGTAACGTTTCTTCTCATTCATTCTCCTCTATATACAAAGCTTCACGTTTCTTTCCCCTAAGCCTAAACTGCCATCATTAAATTCCAACTCAGCCACCATTCCTCACTGATACAATCTGAAACTCAACCATCATTCTTCATTCCAACTCCATTCGACTCAAGTTTGATAAGTTTCCTTGATCTCTGTCAATTGTTTTGTTCGTTATCTCCTCGACATCGCTTGTCCCTTCATAACAGTATGTTCTATCATCATAGCATCATTGTGAGATCGTGTTTCCAACGTTTTGTTCTATTCGTGCTCTACCAAGTTCAACGTATTGGAATCAATTAAGGTACGTATAGAACCTCTCTGTTTATCGCCGTTTGATTCGCCGTATTCTCGTTATTTTTCTGCTGTTTCTTGTCATGTATGGCTGCGATCTGTTAATGTTTATCGTTGCGTTTGTTTCTTAATATTTGTGGCTACCACATTGTGAAGCTCTGAGACGTTCTTCTTATGATTTCGAGATCAGTGTGGATTCCGTCTTGTTTAGCATAGTTCAGCTGTGTTAGATTGTTATCCCGTGGATTGTTGTTTTGCTTTTGTTGATGAAGCTACTGGGAATATATTTCATGTCTTTAGCATTAGATTGTCATATTGGTTGCTTTGGATTATTGCATACTTAAGTTAGGATTATGTTACTGCAAAACTTTGGGTTGATGGAAGGATTTGTTTGTTGATTTGGAAAGATGGTTAATATGCTAGATTAATTACTCAATTGTTTTGTTTAAATCAATTGAATCCCTCAAGTTGTTTATCTAATGTTATTGTTTTAATCCTAACTTTTGAATGTGAATTTGATTTAAAAACTATTAAAGTGTAAACAATAAAAGTTTTATAATTTAAATTTATATAATTACTCGGGTAATTATATATATATATATATATATAATTTTGAATATCAATTTGATATGCCAATTTGGCTAATTTACAATTTAGCCCCTAAAGTTTCTAAAAGACTTATTTAAGTTAAGTTTTTATTAATAGGATAATTTTTGGACTTTTATTTGATTTATAATTTAGTAGATTAAAAACGAGTTATTAAATTTGATTTTAAAAATCAAATTTGGCTAAATTATAGTTTAGTTCCTAAACTTTTATAAACTTAAAATGGCTAAGTTTTAGTTGTAACTGGGGTTACTTGGATTTGAAGTTATTGAATTCTATTTTAAAAATAGGATAATTATTTTATCAAGTATTTTAATTTATAAACTCGGGTTTATAAATTTAATAAATTTTTGGACCGGGTTAGACTTTTGTCGTCCAGCAAGTGGGAAGAAGCTTGATAGTTTTTAATAACTCGGCTGACTTACTGATATGGATTTTAACTCGGATTTATTTAAATTATTTTACGAATCATTTTAAATATGTTTATATGATTTGTACTCTGTAAGTTGAGTTATATTTGAAATACATTTAATACAAGTGATTATTAAATGTGGCTTGGTATTGTGTTGTGCTAGTCCTATGTGGTGTCTAGTACTCTTTAGAGTTATGGTCTGATTTTAATTATGATTTCAATATTTTATTTAGACTCGTCGACTGTTCGTACTTCAGAGGCGAACCAGAGTTAGATTGCTTGTCAAGTTTCACGTGGAATAGAAAGCAGTGAGTTTATATCTCTATTTACCTCTTTATTAAGCAAATATTATATTTTGTATATATATATATATATATATATATATATATATATATATGTATAAACAGCTTTTGAACTGTTTTCGGCATTGTGGATTTGATTTGGAACGTGCTACTCGATGGGCATCATCGGGACTGCGTGCGCACCGGTAATAATTAAGGTATTGAGGTAGGTTTGAGATACGTCTCACCTTAGTGAGGGCACCGGTGGAAGATATGTCTCCTGGGCTCACTATTTATTAAGTGATAGTCGGGGATCGGTTATTGAGATACGTCTAACCGACACGACAATGGATTTAGAATTGTGGTTTAGGGTTTCATTGATAATCCATAATGAAATTGTTTTATTAAACGTTTTGAAAGGTTTTCAACTTAATAAATCTAAATGGTTATATAAATTGTACTCAGTAAATCTGATCCCGTTGTTTTCCCAAATTTTTCAGGTTTATGATTGGAGCATTGGTCGATCTCCATTTCTTCATTCTCGGAGGTTTTTTATCTTATTTTCAGAATAAAAGAGTCGATCTGTTTTAAACTCTTAGACCGCAGTAGTAGTATTAGATTATTTATGATTTAGTCTTTTACTTATATTTTTAGACTGTTGTTTGTTGGTAATTACTTTATCGCTTTTGGCATGATTATAGTATTTATGGTATTTATATTATATTGCCATTGTAATATCCCGTAAAATTTTAATTTATTTTTCGATAATTTCCGGCAATTTTTCCGGTCGTTTTGAATTAACTTCGATGATAGCGGTTTGATTCGATTGAGTTGGTTTGGGGTTGATTTTTGGTTCAACCATTTGTTTTTTTTAATTTATTTAAAAACAAAAAAAAAATTCAGTCATTCCCGTTCGGGAATTGAAATTCCCGAACGGGAATCTCAATTTTTGGGCCTGGTCTCGTTCGAGACCAGGCATTCCCGAACGGGAATCATGGCCTGAAAGGCCATTCCCGTTCGGGAATCATAGCAGCTTTTGGACCCTTCCATCCGGCCCTGTTCGATCTCGTTTACGGCCCACTTGCCTACGTTTTTTTAAGTCGATTCCTTCATAGAAAACCTAGATCACGCTGCAAACAAACCCTAGCCGTTTGCCTTTTATTCTTTCGCTGAGAGACGAAGCTGATATTGTCATCCGAAGTTGCTGTTCCGATAACTTTTCTTGTTCCTCAAATCTCAGATTTTGCTTTGAAACGGCATTACGTAATTTGAGTCGTTCTCATTCGTTTCTAAATCGAAATTGATTCCGCTTGATCTCAGACGTTCTAGACTCGTATATCTACGATTCCCAACTTGTAGTTTGCTTAACGGTACGTTATCTTTTTCGTTATAGCCGTTGCCGTATCACCGTTTTCGGATTATTTTCAGTTTAGTTCTTAAAATCGATCTCTCCGTATTTTGATTCGTTCGTAGCCGTTTCTCAACCAAATTCAGAACCATTTCGTGCTAAACGGAGTAGACTCGATCCCCTACAAATCCCATCTTTAGTTTTCGCCAAAAGGTACGTAAATTATCTCGTTTCATTCGCCGTTCGGTTATCGTTTTTTTGTTTGTCAAAGTTGTTCTTGGTTGAGCATGATTGCTGCTGATTCCTTCATGAGCTTCGGCTATGATTTTGTTGTATTAGAAGTTATGAATCACCTTGTATGTTTTAGGTCGTTATGGATTAAGCTCGGTTTTATGTTTGTTCCCTCGGTCCGGACGTTGTTCATCGTCCTCGGTTTCTCGATGAAATCATCACTGCCATTTTGTTTGCTTTATCAAAGGAATGAGATTTTGATGCCTTAAGCTTGATAAACTGTGATTATTGTCCTTGATATTGTTCTTGAATGGGATTCTTAATTGTTATGAATTGTTGATTTGGATTCTTGGATTCAGTTGTGGTTGTGGTGTTGTTACTGTGTACGTAAATTGGTTTGGAAATTGTATTATGTTCATGTTAATGATTTGTTAAGAAGATGAATAGGTGTCTTGTTGTGATTGGTTGATTTGAAATATTTTATGGCTAAAGGTTCAATTAAATCACTGAATTGTTTTGCATAAAACCTATTGATTCCTTAAGTTAAATGTTAACTATTGATTAACGGATTCTGATTTGAATTATAATTAAATATTATGAACGATGGCAATTTTATAATTTAACCTAATATAATTACTCGGATAATTATATTTATTTCCAAATACCGAAATTGGCTAAATTACAATTTAGCCCTTGAATATTTTTATAACTTAATTAAGTGGATCGTTGGTTAGTTATTTTATATTTTGATTTAAATACAAATAAAAAATTAAATTGATTTTGGATATCAAATTGACTAAAGTACCATTTAGTCCCTAATTGGCAAAAGTACCATTTAGTCCCTAGTTGGTTAAAATACAATTTGGTCCCTGAACCTTATTTGACTTATTTAATTAAGTTTTTGGGTTGTAACTTGGGATACTTGAAATTGAAGTTATTGAGTTCCGCTTTTAAAATGGATTATTATTTTATTGGATTATTTTATAAATATAAACTCGGGTTTATATTTGATAAACGTATTGAGTCGGGTTAGACTTGGGTCACCCGACAAGTGAGGTTAGCTTGGTAGTTATGGGTAACTCGGCTAACCCACCATTTGGAAATTATTTATTATTTTAAGATTTTAAATAATATTTGTAAATTGGATTTTAAAGCGAGAACTCAATAGACTTGTTTTAATGGGGCGTTATTACCTATTGGGTATTTTGTGTTGCTCTGGATTGAATTATTCCGACGTGTTATTTGTGCTAGTCTTATGTGGTGTCTAGTACTCTCTAGAGTTAGGGTCTGTTTTAATAATGGTTTATATTTGTTTAGACTCGTCGATCGTTTGTGCTTTTGAGGCGCACCGAGTCTAGGTTGCTTGCCAGGAGTTTTCACGTGGATTAGCAAGCAGTGAGTTTATATTTACTATTTACCGCTTTATTAAGTAAATTGTTATTTTAATACTAAATATATATACTGTACGTATATTTCGAACTGTTTTATATTATGGCTCTTAGTTGGAACGTGCTACCTAATGGGCATCATTAGGACTGCGTGCGCACCGGTATTGATCTGGGTAAGGTATATATGGCAATATGGTAACTCGGTGTGAGCATAGCTCTCGGGACCAGGTAGAGTAACTCGGTGTAGCTCAGCTCTCGGGACTCTGGTATAAGTGTGGTCAGTGGTAACTCGGTGTAGCTCAGCTCTCGGGACCATGCCTATTGGATTATGTTTATTATTTAGAATTGTGGATTAGGGTTCCAACTATTATCTGTAATATCGTTATTAAATGTTTTAAATGTTTTAAAGGTTTTCCACTTAATAAATGTAAATAGTGGTATGAACTCATCTCAGTATATCTGACCCCGTTGTTTTCCCAATTTTTCCCAGGGTTATGATCTGAGAGAGTCTGGTGATCTCCGCATTTACTTTTCCTCGGAGGTTCCATTTATTTTGATAAACTGTCAAACTATTTTATTCTTAGACCGCAGTAGTTGACTAGACGTCTTTATTATTATTACAGTTGTTTGTCGGTTTGATCTGACTAGTTATATTACTCTGGCATGTTATGTAGTTATTTCGGATTATTTATGTTATGCTTTTTTTTTTAGACTCGGAATTGGATAAGCATGTTATACTATCTGTTGAATATTATATCTGCTAGATTTAGGCTGAAGTCTCGGTTGCCCCCGAGCATTGGTTTTCTACAGGCTTATGTATTTATGTGTTAAATTATAGGCTAGCTACGGGTTTCGGTACTACATTACCCATACCCTAGCGCCGGTCGCGATTCATGAAAATGGGTCGTGACAGCCATACTGTTGGAGTTATAATTTTATATAAGTATACTTTGAATATATGTTGCTTATTGTACTGCTAGACTAGGCTGAAGTCTCGGTTACCCCCCGAGCATGTGGTTTTCTGCAGGTACATTGTTTTAAATGATATAAGTTGGTTATCCGCAAGGCTAGCTACGGGTTTTGGTGCAACCATACCCATACCCTAGCGCCGGTCACGATTCATGAAAATGAGTTGTGACAAACTTGGTATCAAACCAAGGCCTTTTAAATGTTAAGTGTTTATTTGTTTGGCATGTTAAGTGACCAAATTGTCCTAGGAACTACTGCGGAATTAGGATTCGAGTCTTATCTTTGAAAATTCATCTTTTGCTTTCAAAATTTTCTGCCTACTCCTATAGGAATGTCGTGAGTCAGTCGTGAGAATTTATTTGCTTTATTGCTTTTTATATGTTGTTTTTCACTTGGGTGATTACTTGTTGGCTGATTCGCCATGTTGTGTTTATTTGGTTAAATTTTTATATATTGAGAAATTTTATTTCATTCTTAGGAATGAATACTCGTACTCGTGATGCGGCTCAGCAAAATGCTGAGGCTGATGAGCGATCTCTATGGAGGTGGACCAGAAAGAACCAGAGGTTCAAGCTGGTAGGGGACTAGCAGGCAGAGGCCCAGATGGTCGGGGTCGAGCTGGTCGAGGTCGAGGTGGCCGCGGTCAAGCTGGCAGAGGTAGAGGCAGAGGTGTACGACGCGGTGCTGCAGGAGGTGCTCAAGCACCAGTTGCGGCACAACCAGAGTTGGACGATTTTGACTTCAACACTTTTTTTTGCTGGAGTTGCTGCTTTACAACTCAACAAGGTTCAGCCGCAAGCGAGACAAGTCGCTTTGCAGGATCATTATGCGGTTTTGGATCAGATTGCTCATCAACAGCAACCACTGGCTGGTGGTGCAGTAGTTTGTGGTGTCGGAACCACTGATAGGGATCTGGTATTGGCTTGCATGAGGCTGAAGCCAACTGAGTTTGACGGTTCTGGAGACGCGCTGGATTTTCTCGAGGAGGTTGAGCAGAATGCTCGGCGACAACAGGCTACTGAGCGTCAGATATTACGAAACAAAATCCAAACGTTTCCCCTCTTTAGCGATTTAAGCCAAACGTTTACAAACATTACGAAACAAAATCCAAACGTTTCACCTTTTTAGCGATTTAAGTCAAACGTTTACAAACATTACGAAATAAATCCAAACGTTTTACCTTTTTAGCAATTTAAGCCAAACATTTAGAAACGTTACGAAACAATACAGGACGTTTCACCTTTTTTGCGATTTAAGCCAAACATTTATAAACATTACGAAACAAAACCAAACGTTTAAAACGTTACGAAACAAATCCTAGCGTTTCACCTTTTTAGCAATTTAAGTCAAATGTTTATATACGTTGCGAAACAAATCCAAACGTTTCACCTCTTTAGCGATTTAAGCCAAACGTTTACAAACATTATGAAACAAATCCAAACGTTTCACCTTTTTAGTGATTTAAGCCAAACGTTTACAAACGTTTCAAAACAAATCTAAACGTTACAAACAAAACCAAACGTTTACAAACATTACGAAAAAAATCAAAGCGTTTCACCTTTTTTGCAATATAAGCAAAACGATTACAAACGTTACGAAAGAAAACCCAACGTTTCACCTTTTTAGTGATTTAAGCCAAAAGTTTACAAACATTACGAAACAAATCCAAACGTTTCCCCATTTTAGCAATTTAAGCTAAACGTTTATAACGTTACGAAACAAATCCAAACGTTTCATATTTTTCGCGATTGAAGCCAAATGTTTACAAACGTTATAAAACAAATCCAAACGTTTACTATATTTAGCAATTTAAGCCAAACGTTTACAAACATTACGAAACAAAACCAAGCGTTTCACCTTTTTAGAAATTTAAGCCAAACGTTTACAAACGTTATAAAACAAATACAAAAATTTCACCTTCTTAGTTGTTTAAGCCAAGCGTTTACAAACGGTACGAAACAAATCCAAACGTTTCGCCTTTTTAGCGATTTAAGCCAAACATTTACAAATGCTACGAAACGAATCCAAACGCTTTGCCTTTTTAGCGATTTAAGCCAAGCGTTTACAAACGTTACGAAACAAATCAAAACGTTTCCCCTTTTTAGCGATTTAAGCCAAACGTTATGAAACAAATCCAAACATTTTCACTTTTTTAGCGATTTAAGCCAAACGTTTCACTTTTTTAGCGATTTAAGCCAAACGTTTCCAAACGTTACGAAGCAAATCCAAATGTTTCCCCTTTTTAGCAATTTATGCCAAACGTTGACAAACGTTTCGAAACAAAACAGGACGTTTCACCGTTTTTGCGATTTAAGTTAAACGTTTATAAATATTACGAAACAAAACCAAAAGATTAAAACGTTACGAAACAAATCCAAGTGTTTCACCTTTTTAGCAATTTAAGCCAAACATTTACAAACTTTACAAAACAAATCCAAACGTTTCGCCTTTTTAACGATTTATGCCAAACATTTACAAACGTTACGAAACAAATCGAAATGTTTCTCCTTTTTAGCGATTTAAGCCAAACATTTAGAAATGTTACAAAACAAATCCAAACTTTGAACCTTTTTAGCGATTTAAGCCAAATATTTACAAACGTTTCAAAACAAATCCAAACGTTTCACCTTTTTAGCGATTTAAGCCAAACGTTTACAAACGTTACGAAACAAAACCAAACGTTTCACATTTTTAGCAATTTAAGCTACACCTTTACAAATGTTACGAAACAAAACCAAGCGTTTCACATTTTTAGCAATGTAAGCCAAACGTTTACAAACGTTACGAAACAAATCCAAGCGCTTCCCATTTTTAGCAATCTAAGCCAAACATTTACAAACATTCCAAAACAAATCCAAGTGTTTCCCCTTTTTTGTAATTTAAGCCAAATGTTACGAAACAAATCTAAGCGTTTCACCTTTTTAGCGATTTAAGCCAAGTGTTAACAAATGTTTCGAAACAAATCCAAAAGTTCCACCTTTTTAGCGATTTAAGCCGAACGTTTACAAAAGTTACGAAATAAAACCAAATGTTTCACCTTTTTAGCAATTTAAGCCAACCGTTTACAAACGTTACGAAACAAATTCAAATGATTCCCCATTTTAGCGATTTAAGTCAAACGTTTAAAACGTTACGAAACAAATACAAACATTTCACCTTTTTAGCTATTTATGCCAAATGTAGACTAACGTTATGAAACAAATTAAAACATTTCACCTTGTTAGCGATTGAAGCCAAACGTTTACAAATGTTACGAAACAAATCCAAACGTTTCACCTTTTTAGCGATTTAAGCCAAATGTTTACAAATCTTACGAAACAAATCCAAACATTTCACCTTTTTAGCGATTTAAGCGAAACGTTTACAAAGGTTATGAAACAAGTCCAAATCTTTCACCTTTTTAGAAATTTAAGCCAAACGTTTACAAACGTTACAAAACAAATCCAAGCGTTTCACCTTTTTAGCAATTTTACGTCAAATATTTACAAATGTTACGAAAGAAATCCAAGCGTTTCACCTTTTTAGCAATTTAAGCCAAACGTTTACAAACGTTACGAAATAAATCCAAACGTTTCACATTTACAGCGATTTAAGCAAAACATTTACAAACGTTACGAAACCAAACTAAACGTTTAAAACATTACGAAACAAATCCAAACGTTTCATATTTTTACTGATTTAAGCCTAACCTTTAAAAATGATACGAAACAAAACCAAGTGTTTCACCTTCTTAGCATTTTAAGCTAAACGTTTACAAACGTTACGAAACAAATCCAAGCGTTTCACCTTTTTAGCAATTTAAGCCAAACGTTTAAAAACGTTGCGAAACAAATCCAAACGTTTCACCTTTTTAGCAATTTAAGCCCAACGTTACGAAACAAATCCAAAAATTTCACCTTTTTAGCGATTTAAGCCGAACGTTTACAAACGTTACAAAACAAAACCAAACATTTCACCTTTTTAGTGATTTAAGCCAAACGTTTAAAACGTTACGAATCAAATCCAAATATTTCACCCTTTTAGCGATTTATGCCAAACGTTTACAAACGTTACGAAACAAATCCGAAAATTTAACCGTTTTAGCGATTGAAGCAAACATTTACAAAGGTTACGAAACAAATCAAAATATTTCACCTTTTTAGCGATTTAAGCCAAACGTTTACAAATGTTACGAAACAAATCCAAACGTTTCCCCTTTTTAGCAATTTAAGGGAAACGTTTACAAAGGTTATGAAACAAATCAAAATGCTTCACCTTTTTAGCAATTTAAGCCTAACATTTACAAATGTTGCAAAACAAATCCAAACATTTTGCCTTTTTAGCAATTTAAGCCAAACGTTTACAAACATTACGGAACGAATCGAAACGTTTCACCTTTTAACCGATTTAATCCAAATGTTACGGAACAAATCCAAACGTTTCACCTTTTAAGCAATTTAATCCAAACATTTACAAAGATTACGAAACAAATCCAAACGTTTCGCATTTTTAGCAATTTAAGCCAAACGTTTACAAACATTACTAAAGAAATCCAAACGTTTCGCCTTTTTAGCAATTCAAGCCAAACGTTTACAAACGTTACGAAACAAAACCAAACATTTAAAACGTTACGAAAAAAACCATCCGTTTCACCTTTTTAGCAATTTAAGCCAAACGTTTAAAAAATTTCCAAAATAAATCCAAGCGTTTCATATTATTAGGAATTTAAGCCAAACGTTTACAAAAAAAAAATTAATACAAGCGATTCACCTTGTTAGCAATTTAAGCCAAACGTTTACAAACATTACGAAATAAAACCGAACGTTTCACCTTTTTAGCAATTTAAGAAAAACGTTTACAAACGTTAGGAAACAAATCCAAACGTTTCCCCTTTTTAGCGATTTTAGCCAAACGTTTAAAACGTTACGAAACAAATCCAAACGTTTCACCTTTTTAGCGATTTATGCCAAACGTTTACAAACGTGACGAAACAAATCCAAACATTTCACCTTTTTAGTGATTGAAGTCAAACGTTTACAAACGCTACGAAACAAACCCAAACATTTCCCATTTTTAGCAATTTAAGTCAAGCGTTTACAAACTTACGAAACAAAAACCAAGCGTTTCACCTTTTTAGCAATTTAAGACAAACATCTACAAACGTAATGAAACAAATCCAAGCATGTCACCTTTTTAGAAATTTAAGCCAAATGTTTACAAACGTTACGAAACAAATCCAAGCGTTTCACCTTTTTAGCAATTTAAGCCAAACGTTTACAAACATTACGAAACGAATCTAAACGTTTCACCTTTTTAGCGATTTAAGCCAAACGTTTACAAACGTTACGAACAAATCCAAATGTTTCACCTTTTTAGCGATTTAAGCCAAACGTTTACAAACGTTACGGAACAAATCCAAACGTTTTGCCTTTTTAGCAATTTAAGCCAAACGTTTACAAACGTTAGAAAATAAATCCAAACTTGTCACCTTTTTAGTGATTTAAGCCAAACGTTTACAAATATTACGAAACAAATTCAAATGTTTCACCTTTTAAGCGATTTAAGCCAAACGTTTAAAAACGTTACGAAAAAAAAACCAAACATTTAAAACGTTACGATACAAATCCAAACGTTTCTCATTTTTAGCGATTTAAGTCAAACGTATACAAACGTTACAAAAAAATATCAAGCGTTTCACCTTTTTAGCAATTTAAGCCAAACGTTTACAAACGCTACGAAACAAATCCAAGCGTTTCACCTTTTTAGCAATTTAAGGCAAACGTTTACGAACGTTACGAAACAAAGCCAAACGTTTTACATTTTTAGCGATTTAAGCCAAACGTTTACAAACGTTACAAAACAAATCCAAACTTTTCACCTTTTTAACGATTTAAGCCAAACATTTACAAACGTTACGAAACAAATCCAAACGTTTCACCTATTTGACGATTTAAGCCAATCGTTTACAAAATGTTACGAAACAAAACCAAACATTTCTGTTTTTTAGCGATTTATGCCAAACGTTTACAAACGTTACTAAACTAATCCAAATGTTTCACCTTTTTAGCGATTGAAGACAAACGTTTGCAAACGTTGCGAAACAAATCCAAACGTTTCACCTTTTTAGCGATATAAGCCAAACGTTTACAAACGTTACGAAAGAAAGCCAAATGTTTCACCTTTTCGGCAATTTAAGCCAAACGTTTACAAACCCTACGAAATAAAACCAAATGTTTAAAAGGATACGAAACAAATCTAAACGTTTCGCATTTTTAGCGATTTAAGCCAAATGTTTGCAAACATTACGAAACAAAATCAAACGTTTACAAACGTAACAAAACAAATCCAAACGTTTCACCTTTTTAGCAATTTAAACCAAACGTTTACAAACTTTACCAAACACATTCAAGCGTTTCACCTTTTTAACAATTTAAACCAAACGTTTACAAACGTTACGAAACAAATTCAAGCGTTTCACCTCTTTAGCAATTTAAGCCAAACGTTTACAAACGTTACAAAACAAATCCAAACGTTTTGTAATACACCCTAATTTTAAGTAATTAATATTAAAAATAAAATTTTGAGGTTTCGATTATATAAAAAAATATTCTGAAAGACTACAATTTAACAGTTAAAGGATAATAATCAGGTTTGACTATTTAAGGTTAATAAATTAAATCACGGGAAGTGATTTAATAAATTCGAAATAAATTGAATTTAAACGTAAATTTAATTTATACGTATCCGTAAAAGAATATCGTAATAGTATGAAGTTAAAAATTTAAATTGGGAATTTAAATTTTAATAAACGAGTGTGAACGAGACTAATAAATTTGAGAATACTCTTTAGGGTCGTATAAATTGATTATTGATAATTAATATATCAATATACCACTCTAAATGGAGAATTTAATGTTTCAGATAAAACCTCGAAGTTAAAATGTCGAAACTCGTAAGTATTGACGTGTAATTAACGAATATAAGTTTTTGTAGCATGAATAGTACTTTGTCGGCCATGAGATTCTTGTAGATGAATAATACTCTGTCTGCCACATTATTGCTGATTTTAATCATACCGCGAATAATACTCCGTCTGTCAATTGAGAGCTGTCGGAAATATTGTCGAGGAATAATTTTTTTTTTAATACACCTTAATTTTTGCATGAACTGCCCAAATGGGTTTTCCGTCCATCAGGTTTTTTATTTATTTTTATATATACCTTAATTTTTGCATGGGCTTCCTAAAAACAGGTTTTCAGTCCATCAGGTATTTTATTTAAACATACATATGACTTTATAAGCCTTTTTTTTACAGAATTTTACAATACAGACGGGAAGATCCCGAAACAGTCGTCTTCGTTATCTTCTGCTAGGTTGAACGTTGGTTCTGAAGATGCTGCAGAATTTGATGAAGATGATGATGCTTTGGATGATCCCTGAATAGTTTGAAGAAGTTCCTTCATAATTGTGAAGTACTGTTCTTCCGTTTTTGCTGATGCCAAAAGCGCGCTTGCTCTAGATTTTTGAGCAAAAAACTGTGTATGCTCTGGATTTGAAACGGGTAATTGGCTTCTTTTTAACCATTTCTCCATTTCCAGTTTTAGAAGTTTTTGTGGAACCTTGAAGGAACTCCACCACTTGACTTTAAATCTTCTCTGGATAATAAGATTTTCCAATTCAGTGTCCACGTCTAAGTACCATTGAGTTACCCATGGGACGAAGAATTTTGCAGAAAAAAGACATGGTGGAGCAAGTCTTTTCTCTACATCAGAAGGTTAAAGTAGGTTTTCCAAAGTTGGAAAGATTCCTGGACTTCGGGTATTAAGATATCGGTAACCGAACCATAATATTTCCACCATTGTGAAAACCATGATGGAAACAAGGCTGGGTTGATATGGCCGTTAAAATAAAATAACCATGTGTGAGTATTTTTATTGTTTTGGATCAAGAAAACATTGAACCAGGCTTGTTGGTAATCCCAGTAGGAAAAAGTTTTACAGTGGTTTAGGGAGGTTGTAAAGTTTATTGGAAATGATTTTGGCTTAGCAAGCTCTTGTCCCCAATCAGAAGGATTTAGGATTTTTAGAATTTTACAGGTAGAGTATGAAGGCTCTGATTGATTTCCTGTGTAGTAGAAGTGTTTAAATTCTACTGACTCAGTCATTTCAAGAATGCTCTGGTAATATTCTCTTGTTTTGGATAAATCCCAAGGTTTGTAAAACCAATTTTTTCCAAACATTTTTTGTAATACCAAATATGGGTTTTGATCAAAATATCCATTTTCGATTGTAACAATATTTTGAAAACTCTGTTTTTCAATAAAACTTGTTTTCTGTTTTGGTTGAGCCAAAATATTTTGAGAACTGTTTTGAACCCAAATATTTTGAGAAAGGGTTTTAGAGGATGAAGATTCTCCTTTCTCTGTTTTGACAACGATTTTAGGGGTTTTACCTGAGATAGTTATAGCTTGGGAAGCTAAAGAGTTTCGGCAAGCCTCGAGAGATTTTAGAATTTCCAATTCTTTTCCGGATTTCTCTGTATTTTGCATAAAGCTATGAAGGGCCCTTACCAGTTCTGGGTGTTTTGAAATGGATGCTATCCATTCCTGTACCTGCAAAGTTTTGTCCTCAGACTGGGTTATATTTGTGGCTTTCGCAACGTCGACATAAGGTAATATGGGTTTTGCTCCTGAAAGGGTTATTTCAGAAGGAGCATCTTCGGGTTTTTTCTCAGAAGGCTGAACCTTCTCTTTTCCTTTCTTTTTTGGCATGGATCCTTCTATCTGTTCTGCAAAAAATCTCTTGTTAGAAAATCAGGCAGAGAGTTGGCTTCGCCTTTAATATATTCAATATCAAAATCAAAAATACTTAAAATAGCTTGCCATCTAGCAAAGATTTGTTTAGATGCAATATTTTGAACATCTTTTTGTAAAATCCCCTTTGCAGATTTACAATCGACTCTAAGTAAAAAAATTTAATTTAATAAATCAGATTGAAATTTCGTTATGCATAAGACAATAGACAAAATTTCTTTTTTAATTGTGGAATAATTCTTCTGGCAATCATTCCAATGGCATGAAGTGTATTGAACAACTAGTTCCCTGCCGTTCTCAACTTGTTTTAAGATATCGCCAAAGCCTAAATCGCTAGCATCTGTTTCGACCACCTTAGGTAGATCTGGATTAGCTAGATAAAGACAAGGGATTTCTAATACTTGTTGTTTTATTTTTTTAATGATACTAGTGTGTTCATCACTCCAGGGAATTGGGGTTTTCTTAAGCCTATTGTGAAGAGGCTTAGCTAACCTATTCATATTTTGACAGAAATCTAACACATAATTGAGGTTTCCGAGAAACCTCTGAAGCTGAGTTTTATCGATAATTTTATCAGGAAATTTACTAGCAAACTGTAAAGATCTTTCTATAGAAGTTATGGTGCCACATGTAATATAATGACCCAAAAACCTAACTCTAGTTTGAAATAGAGATATCTTTTTTGCAGAAACTACTAACCCATTTTTCTTGATGATGAAAAAGAATGTTTTTAAATGTTTTAAATGTTGCTCAATTGAGTTAGAAAATATAAGAACATCATCAATATATACAATACAAAATTCCGAATAAGGATTAAAAATATCATTCATAATCCTCTGAAATTCAGAAGGTGCATTTTTTAAACCAAAACGCATTACATTCCATTCATATTGTCCAAATGGAACTGTAAATGCAGTTTTATACCTATGTTTTGGGTCGATTTGTATTTGCCAAAATCCCGATTTCATATCGAATTTTGAAAATACAAATGAAGAAAATAGTTTTTACAAAAGGTCTTTCTTGTTAGGTATAGGATACCTAATCCAGCTTAATGCTTTATTTAGAGGTTTATAATTAATAACCAATCTAGGAGTTCCTCTTTCTATTTCTGAGGCCTTGTTTACATAGAAAGCTGCACAACTCCAAGGAGATCTAGATTTAGAAATTAACCCTTTAGATTCTAGATGTTGAATTTCTTTTCTATAAAACTGTTCCAATTCAGCATTCATCTGAATTGGCCTAGCCTTAGTAGGAGTGTTTTTCTCATCAAAAAGAGGTTCATAAGGTAAATCTACCATATGTTGTTTTCTGGACCAAAAATCATTTGGTAGTTCCGAACAAACTTATTTTTCAAAAAGGTTTTGGAGTTCCGTTATCTTGTTTTTTATAACCTCAGTTTTCAACTGGTGTTCGATTTTTTGAAGTTGGACTTCTCGTTTTAATTGAAATAAATCGTTTTGTTTTCCTCTTATTAGAAGATTGATCTTATTATTATAGATAGAACTTGCTTTTATAATATTGAGATTTCTGGTTTTAGGTTTTTCTAAAAAAAAGAAAAATTGAGTTTTACTTTCTTTTCTTTAAAATAAATTCCATCATAATCTACCTTGTAAGGTGTTATTAAATTGATAAAAAGTGTTCCTAATATCACCGAATGGTGTATATTACGACCAATACAAAGTTTGTTTTTATTAACAAGCCACTGTTAGAAATACTTGCTTCCGTTTAGATCTGCACCAGTGTCAAATAGCGCAATAATGTCCATTTTAAAATTGTTTGGAAAAACAATAGAGATTTTTATAATATATTTTTTTCTAGAGGTTATTTCTCTCAGAACAAATAGAAAATCTTCAGGAACCTTTTCTATTTCTTCTAGATTTTGTTTGTCTAATGACTCCTCTCCTTCACTATCACTAGAAGTTTGTGATAGTTGGGAAACTAAAAACTGGATAGTCTCCGAATCTTTTTTCTGTTTTTCTTTTATTTCCGATTTTATGTCTTTTATTTCCTTTTGTAGGTCTTGAAAAGATCATACAATCCTGTACTAGTAGAAGGGATATTTGTTTCTACAGTTTTAGGTTCTTCTTCTAAGGATTTTTTGAGCTGATCTAGACATTTTTTCTGCTTTTGAGGATTACTTATATGCTGGATTACATCTAAGATCAAGTTTTGTTCCTTTATAAGAACATTGACATGCTTTGATTCATAATCATCATCAGAGTTAGAATCAGAACTAGACGAAGAAGTAGTAACTAGTTCGTCCAATTGAGGATTTTGACCTTCTGAAGACATTTCAGTTTCAGAGTCAGAAGAATATGCTAACAAGGCTTCTATTCGATCTAGGACTTCACCTTCTAAATGAAGTTCCTGGATTTTCCTAGATACTCTGCAATATTTAGATATATGGCCTTTCTTACCACATTTGTAACAAGTAATATCTTTTAAGTTGGCTTTATTTGTTTTAGGCTTATCATATTGTTTTCTGAAAGATTTTCTGTAAGGTTTTTTGTAATAATGTTTTTTATGATGAGTATCATGGTTTTTATCTTTGGATCTAGGACGAAAATCTCTAAATCTTTTAGACACACTTTTTGTTTCTCTGCTGCAATCACCATCACAGTTCTAATCTTTACCTATAGTAAAATAAAATTACTTGCAGAAAGATCCTAATTCTTTTTTACTTTTTCTTAATTCCCATTTTAGATGTTTTTGGAGTTTGAGATCTTGACAGATCTCTAGACCTTGTTTTTGTGTTAAACTAATAAGTTGTCCATATGTTAGTTGGTCATAAGGGATGATATGGGAACCAAAAGTTTCTCTAATTTTGTTCCTAACCTTTTCTCCTAACAGGGTTGGGAGACCGGCCAAGAACTTTTCTTTCCAAAATGGTTGGTTAGAGTCTTCCCTAAGCACGACTCTAGAGAGAAATGTTGATTTATACCATTGGAAATCACTAAGTTTTTTACATCTAAGGTTTGACAAAAGGTCTGCATTTTTATCTTTAAGATGTGTGGAATCTCCTATAAAGTGTAATGGTATAGCAAATATAAGAGTTGACACAGCATCTTGAATAGGATTTCCTAGTTCATTTGGAACAGGTCCTCCTTCATCACTTACCTGAACAACATTTAGAATATTTAATTGCTGGATCTTTGTAAGATAATAATCCCACCATCCTTTGAGTTGTCCTGAAAATCCTGCTATAAGGAGTTCAGCTACAGTCCTATCGGAGGTTCCTATTTGGATTTTATAAGCATTGGATGCCATAGTCATTTGCTGTAATAAGTTTAAGATTTGGTATTAAGACATACCATCAATATTCCATTCGTAAACCGAGGAGGCATTGTACCTAGGCTGGACTAGCATATTAGGTTCATTGCCCAATTCTAATTCCGGATGCCTGGAAGGAATCATAGATAAAGGATTTGGGTTATGCCAGTGTAATTTTTCAATTTTTGGAGACTCTTCCTGAAAAGCTTCTTCATCAAATGTGTTTTCAATTTTTTCTAATACCCCTATGCTCAGTGGTGAATCTTCAACCACTGGGCCTCTACTAGTGGCAGTTTGACCCATACTAGTGGAGGCTTCTATTTTATTAATTTGGTTCTTAATAACCTGAAGGAATTCATTTTTAGCAGTTTTTACCTCATTTTGAGCACTAACAGATTTTTGATAAGGTCTAAAAATAGGTTTTACTTGTTTGCCTTTATCTATCCTTATAGGCTCGATGGATAATTCTGGCTTTTGGACTTGTCTTTCTAGTTTAGAAAGTTGTTTCCCAAGAGTATTTAGACATATATTTGTAAAATTATTCTGAAGAACAACATTTTTTATGTTTACAGAATCGGTATCCTGCAGTTTTTTAATCGGACAAGCATCAACTCTTTGGTTCGCATATGTATAACTAATTTTCCTAAGAGGAGGATGTTTCGAGTCAATTGTTCCATCAGGTGTTCCCAAGATGGAACCTTTTTTCTAATTGTGATTGGTTTTATGGCTTTAAAAGGGTATACAATATTGTTATTACAGGCATATATTTCAAACCAATCAAAGAATAAAATATGAATTTTATTTTTGATTACAAAATTATAAAAATAATCTTGAATCATTTGTCTTTCATTTTGAAAATTCTTAAAGAACCAAGTCCTTTTTTCTAAATTTTCGATTGCATAAAAGTCATTACGTAATAATTTTTTATTTAGGACAAATTCCTTTTCTATAATATTTAATTCATTTGCAATATTTTCTGTTATAGCTGAAGGAGTCGGGGAGCCAGGGGGTGACAGGTTTTGATTCTCTGTGCGAGAACCCACGTAGACTGGTTGAGGTACCTGAGTACTATAGTCTACATTTTGCAAAGATGATGAAGGTATATCTGAAGTGGAATACCTAGAGGGATGTTGTAAGGCAAGTTAATAGCCCTAGGTAGCTGGTTTTGAAAAATAACCTGATCATCAGTTTTATAAGGCAAGTTTATAACAGAAGGAAGTCTAGAGACTCTTCCTAAGTCAACTGATTCTGATGATGAGACATCTGAGAACCTAGAACTTGTGAAAACTCTATCAAAACTAATTTTTACTTTACCATCTTGGTATTGAGTTATTTGTTTTAATTGGGTATTAGGCTCTGGAGGAGCTATGTTTTGTGCAAAAGGCTGAACGGCTCCTTCAAGGATCCATTCTTCAGGGAGAGATATTTCTTTCCACTGAATAGGTTTTGGAATGACTATATTAGATCTAGTCAAGTCGGTTTGGAGAAGAAGAGTTTCTCCCTTTTTACTTTGAAATCTGTGCCTAGAGTTAAACGCAGAAATCATGGCTTTATAATGAACTTTATATATTAAAGCTACTGGTATAGATCCTTCAATCATTTTATAGTTATGAGTTTTAATTTGGAGGATCAAGCATTTTAATAAATTTTTGTCACTTAAAGAGACGGTAAAGTTTGGATAACAGTCGAAAGAGACTGGTCCTTTGCAAAGACTAGATTCTATCGTTCCTAACAGTTAATCCTGAAAATGGATAAATCTAGCATCTCTAAGTGTTGCTAAAATAGAGGTGTTTAATCCTTCTTTAGTAAGAGGTTTTAGGCCAACTTGAACTAGCCCTATGTGAATATAGTTATAACCTTTAGATATATGTTTTTTAATAGAATTTTGAGAAATAAGATAAATTGTTTCAAAAGGTTTTGAAAGTTGGATATCTCTTTCTTCAGTTTTTATGGTATTAATTAGTTTTAAAGAATTTTAATTTTTCTGAAACATATATTTGATTTTTCTGGACTTTAGGAATTTCCCAATCATCTATATGTTTTTCAAAGTTTTCAATTATTATATCTTCACTCCTAATAAGATTTTTATTTTTAATTGAAGAAGAAGAAGAAAAAACAGAATTAATTCTAAATAGTGAACTCATAATTTTAATATTATACTTATCTTACTATTCTTAACACCTACAAACGGACGGTTAAACCAACGGTGTTGCTGCCTTTCTAGGTCTTACTGCCGGGACCACCACCCCAAGAGACTCAGTGTAAGTATATAATATATATATATATATATATATATATATATATTAAAAATAAATAAAAAAAAAGTATAGGCGGTGGAGAAAGAGTGGAGGTGAAGTAAAGAAAAGGAAAATTATTTCTTTTAATCCCTAAACTTTTACTTCAATTAATTTTTAATTATTAACTAATTAAGTTTTATTCGTTAGTCCAAATTAAAATTAAATAATTTATAAGTCCCGAGCGAATAACTTTAGTGTTAATATTCGCGAAATAATTTGACGAAGCTACCGTCAAATCTTTATGGAATTTGGACATAGTAATTTTAATTAAGCGGGACTGATTTGGATCAAATAAATCTTTGGAGATTTATTAAAAATAAAATATAAGTCGGATGCGATAAAAATTATATTTTTATTCGTTTTATATTTTATTGAATTTTTGGTAAAGTTTCGCAAATTTTGGAATTAGTCTCTGTTAGGGCTACAGACGACTAATTAAAATCAGAGTTAAAGTGCATGATTGAGCTTGTACCAAATGGTACTTTAGCCATTAAGGATTTCTAAAAATAGAGGATGCTCGCAACTCATTTTCTCTTTTTTCTTTTGTTTATGGTCAGCTGCCTGCTAGTTCTATTGACGTGCCTGCTAGTTAAAAACGGTACGCGCGATTTAGGTTTCGTCGATTTCTCGATTCCGACTTGGATTTCTTCAAGGATCCACACATATTCGAGGTAATAGCCGTTAATTTGAATTCGGTTATCAGTAATTTGAATTCGGTTATTAGTAATTTCGGTTATAATTAAAGTTATGACGTCGACCGTATCGAATCGATTGGATTCGAATCGATTCGACGTTCCAATTGCGGATTATGATTGAATTGGATATCGTTGTGTTGTTTGGAGTATTTTTGCGCGTGTAAGCAGGTCGGATTTAGCCCGGGGGATTCGCCCCGTGGCTGTGCGAAATGCACAGTAAAGATGATGTGCCAACGCACAGCCTGTGCGAGGGCTGTGCGATCGCACAGGCCCTGCTGTGAGAACGCATATCTCAGCTGTGCGAACGCACAGCGATGCCGACGTTAGGGACGGAGCATTTTCGCCCTATTTGAAACAGTGTGTTCGATATTAGTCCAATCGGACTCTGAAAAGTGAACTAGTACGTTTTAAAAGGTTAAAACGTTTATGTAAAGTAAAAGATATTGGGTTTATTAAAACAATGTTAGGTTTTAATAAAGCCCTACATTAATCAAAGTGATTAATGTTATAAAGGAC
The DNA here is from genome assembly GCF_937616625.2 of Mercurialis annua. NCBI lineage: Eukaryota > Viridiplantae > Streptophyta > Magnoliopsida > Malpighiales > Euphorbiaceae > Mercurialis > Mercurialis annua. Next base: position 19,943,580 of record NC_065572.1, on the reverse strand, counting down.
TAGAAGTCCATACCGATAACAGTAATACAAATTGAACGAGAGGTTCAATATCGAGGTAGTTTATACGTTATGTTTATAGAGTCGTCTATAAACATAAATGGTATTTGAGTCTATCGTTTATACGATAGGATTAGAGTTAGAAATTCAATGTCTGATTTGTTTTGACATTTGAATTTTAATTAGATTCGACGAGTGGTCGATTTAACGAGTCAAACACCAACGTGTTTGACTGACAAGCTTGATGGGAGCTTACGTTTGTAGAATGGGGACATCGGTTCTGTGACTTTACTTTGTGTTTTTTTTACTTTTGAATATTTATATTTAAACTATTTTTATATAACAAATCGCATTAGTATAATTAACCATGAAAGATCCATTGGAACAAACTTCCTGTTGGTTTTCAATAGGACTTTGTGATCACCAATAGTACGCTAGATACGAGCCTATGTCTGATATAGAGGTTAGTTAATGTCATTGGGCGTTGGAAGTGTTAGTGACCCGGATTTAACAGTCTGAGACAGCAGTAACGGTTACGGTCACAGGCAATACTGTAATGGCAGTTTCACGGCTACGGTCTAGACACACGGCTTAGACGGCAGTGATTCAGTTCACGGTCTAAGGCCCATGTTGTGTAGGTTGAGACCCATACAATAGTCTGCCTTGTAGGGTTTCATCTGAATTGATTAATTGGTAATATTTAACATATATACATGTTTTATGTATTTGCGATTTGAATATTCAATTGTAAAATTGTAGACTCGCTCAGAAATATTTATATTTCTAACCCTCCCCAATGTTTACCTTTCAGGTTACCAAGGTTTGAGGTCGGACTTTTGTAATAATTCCGGAAATCAATGTCAACCATACTGTGATACCCCAAAATGTTTATTTATCTAATTGGACCACGTGTCCAGATTAGAGTCGACAGAGTGGCGATATTGGAAAATTTTACCAAGAATTTAAAGATAAATATATTTTAAGAAGGGCGGTTTCAGGAAAGTAATTATACAGAATTTAATATTATATTTCAGTTATAAGTTGGAATTGAAATTAAAAGGAAAAATGTCAAGAAAAGCCCCAAAATAAAGTTCAGGGACTAAAGTGGTAATTTAGCCACTACGTCTCAAAAATGGAAAATTTATAAGTTTTGACGGAAAAATTTTAATTCTTGGATCTTATTATATATTAGATATAAATAATAGGCATACGAATGGGTTAAAGGGGTTAATTAATTTAGTCATGGACTAAATTGAAAAAAAGAAAAGTTTGAAGGATAAGTTGTAACAAAAGAATAGAAAAAGAATAAAAAGGAGAATTTAGCCACGATATATATAATGTCGATTATGAAAGAAAGAATCAGATGGTGATAGAGAGAAGGATCCAGAATCAAGTTCATTTCATCGATTAACTTCGTCACTTCGCAGTTTCGCCGTTCGGCGTCCGTTTCAGACGATTTTTGCGGAAATCTCTTCGGAATTGGAAGCTCTATCAATCCTAAGCTTAAAATCAAGGTAAATATCTCCAGATTTGGTGTTAAACTTCAAGAATAGGGGCTGTTTTGGCAAAAACGTTACACTTGATTCGTATATGTCGGAATTGAAGCGTTTATGATTGATTTCAAAGTGAAAAAAATGTGTATAATATGTTTATATGAATTGGGTATGTTTTGGAATGAATTTGGAGTAATTTGGGGCTTTGGAAATGGTCCAGTAGCCTCAAAAATGTTGCTCCCGAAGTGCGCACGACGTGCTGCACTTCAGCACGTCGTGCCGGTGCGCGACGTGCACCACAGGGGTACACGACGTGCACCAGTGAAGGGCACGATGTGCCAAACTGGCACGACGTGCCCTACTTCGACAACGATCTCCGGAGGACTTCCGTGAGCGAAAAATGGCATCCGATAGCTTGATTTGGATATGAAACTTAGTCAAATATTTTGAAATAGATATAAAACATTATAGAAATGAATGTTAATATGATAAGTAAGAAATCAGTTAAGAAAGTTATATAATTCTCGAATATGAGGAATAGTACTCAATAAGTCGTAAGTACGACTAAGGATCATCGATTTTTCGAGCAAACTAGAAGTGTAATCCAATCAACTTAAACTTAGAACTTAAAAGTATTATACCTACAAACACATGATTTACGTCTAATTGTTAAACGTTAATTGATTTGTATCAGACGCATAAGCGGGCAGAGAGGTCAGTAGACGTGGGATAGCGAGATCATATCATTACATCGACTACGTCATTGATTGGATAGCGGTCACAGTGAGTTGCACTTTCCTTTCGTGTATTACATATTAAAGTTATTTAATATTATATTTTATATATACGTGGATTGTTTATATGCATCGTATTATATATGATTTGATTAAATGTTATATGTTTCTACCAAGTATATACACGAAGAACTAGTATGCGATCCGAAGAAACTAGCTACCTATTGGGTGTTAATAGGCTGTGTGATCACCAGTACCGAGTCAGTCTAGTGTGTTTGCATTTGGGAAACGATTTGATATACATGTATGATATGAATATGATATGAATATGAATTTCGAAGTCGGACAACGAATTCGATACGAGTGAGCACTCGGCTACGGTGTAGTCCGAAGTCCCCGTATCTAGTGAGTTGGACTCACACTTTGGGATTAAGAGATAGGTCGCGATCGACGAGGTAGAGCGTGAACACTCCCGGGTCGGACTATTTGGATCAGTATGATTTGATTATTCGAAAGTTGTGTCGCATGCTAGGATATTAGTTTCGAATGGATCAAATACATGTTTATATATATTGTTTTATATTATTGTTTTCTTCAAATGTGATGCTATGTTTTTATATTAATACCGTTAGTAAAATGCAAACTCACTCATTATTTTCCCAAAATACTAACCCCTCACGTTTGATATCTTTCAGGTGGTTAGCGTCTGGGCCTAGTTAGAAGCCAACTTTGGAATCCGGTAGTCTGCTGTGTATGTATAGTTCTCTGACTTCTGTGAGTGCTGCAGTAGTATTCCAATGTCGACAGAGTATTATCCTAGACAACAGTACATTTTGATTGTACACATTACTTGCTGTCTTGTTTATATTTTTGTAAGATACGTGTTATATATGTTATTCACGGCACCAGATGCCGGTGATATATTTGATATGCTAACTGGTGTATATAGTACCGCGAGGCTAGTTCGTACAGGATACGGTAACTAGAGCCCGCGAGGTTTTTGAACAGTTAGTGTAAATATTTGGTTATATGTTATATATGTATGTTTGCTTCCATTTTTGTTTATGTTATATTTGCGAAAAATTGATATTGGTTTTAGGCTTGCTACAGGTTCCGGAGATACCACTCCCATTCCTTAGTGCCGGTCTAGGCTCAATATTTTGAGTCGTGACACATACCTCTAGAGCTGCAAGTAGTTGGGTACTGTGAAGTCTGTCTTTCTGTTTACATCAGTTCAAACTATTTTTATACTCTCTGATTTGAACTACTATATATATATATATATATATATATATATATATATATATATGTGATTTCAAAGTTGCGTGTTTTCTAAAATGCTTTGACCATATGTTTGAGAGATAAACTGGTTTTGTGTTAAAAGCATTTTAGGATTGTATTGGAAATAGAACAAGTACATCATATGAGATTGATGTTTCCGCTCTGTTTTTCTTGAAATACAATCGAGGTTATAAGAATCCATTTTTCAGAAATGTGTTTTCGTTAATCGAGAAAAGTTTTTAACTGTATTTTCTGAAAACAGATCATACGTGATGTATGGTCCTGAATTGCGATCGCGTTTTTAATAAAGGAGTTAAAGTATATCTGCAACGAGGTTGCAAACCTTTTTATGTTTTAAAACGTGGAAAATTTATTAAGGTTTTTAGGCTTGCTACGGGTTTCGGAGCAACAACTCCCATTCCCTAGCGCCGGTAGCGATCTTCGAATTTGGATCGTGACAAAGTTGGTATTAGAGCAATGGTTCTCGGACTCAAGAATTTAAAAAAATTGCTGATACATGAAAATAAAGCATGGGGTAGATGTCATAGGTGCTCATAGGAACTACTGCAACACATAGAATTCGAGTAATGTCTCCTACATAGATTCTTATGTTTCATAGGGGATATAAGACTGCGATATACGCGTGTGTGCTTTCTAGATGACTCGATAATGATGCTTGAATATCAAGCATGGAATTAACGTGAAGACACTGTCGAAGTCATTTGAGACGATTGATAGAAGAAGTACGAATTCAGAGAAGTGGAGTAGTTGTGGAGGAAATCATACTAGTTATAGAGTTTAGGGTCAGGAGGAAACTTACAAAATCAAATGATATAACCTGTTATGGTTATTCATTTAAATGATTTTAAAAGCATAATTATGTCTAGAAATGAGACGTCATCACCCTATGCACAATTATGCAGATGTTTTAAAAAGTGAGTTTTTGAACAATTTGTTTTGAAAGGGCCCAAAGATGATTGAAATATTTCAAACAGATTTGTTTTTCGTGTAAGTATACCTATACCAGAACTCTGTAACAAAAGTAAATACTCGAGATCAAGTAGTAAGCGATTCACGGGGGGGGCAACATAAGCATATGAGAATGGAAGTTCGAGAATAAAAGTTATGGAGAGGAAAGCACAAAATTAGTTGTAGTTAAACGAATTACAACTTATGTCAGATAGATATATATATCCGAGTTACGACGAGCTAAGGATAAGTATATCCTTAAACAAGATGTCTATGGCATTGTACCCTGAGACACTAGGAGTAAGAAAGGAGAAATAGAACTTACTAATCGACTAGTTGATTAAGCCGTTAGAAATACGCGATTTCTCACTAGCAATAGTATAACTTGAGTTTAGGAAGACTCAAGGTAAGTAAAAGACACAGGATTCAAGGTGTCGTGGATGAAGATAGTGTATTGATAAAGTGAGTTTCATATGATATCTGAAAACCGACGGGATGTAGTAAAACCTAGATAACTTTTAATTGAACTGTTGGATCGGTTTAATATTGGAATATCATGTTCCTACGATGGTTACCTAGAGATTAACAGTTGCGATCGTCGAACGGAGAGGTAGACGATAGTTGTTTTTGAAACTAACAATAGGAAACTTGCGTGAATTTTGGCAGTGAGCCAAAAGTGCAAGTGATAAAAGTATGAAGTATCGAGTTTAATTAACTTAGGATTATCAATGTAAGCTCCGTATATTTGTAAATGAATTTGAAAATTGTTGTGAAACAGTGGTTTCAAATTGTGAAAATTCCAATAACCGGGCCTTGTGACTTTGAAGTCTTGGCTGTGTGGTGACGGAATATACATGTAAGGTATGGCCGACCAAAAGTGGAAAATGTGAAACAAATGTTATATTTTTAATATGAAATTTTTAAAAACGGAGCGAGAAGTTGATAATCAGTTAATTAAATGTAGTAGTGGCTATGCAGCATTGAGAATGACTCTTAGCTGTGAGTAAGACAGCTATATATGTATAAAGTTAAGAGGTGAAAAATAGCGATAGTCAGATCAGTGATGTAAGATCTGAGAATTTTATGCATCATAATGAATGAAAGATTCTAAGTAAGCCATAGTTTAAGGTAAATGACCTGTTAAGAGTAGAAATATTCGAATATCAAGATAAGAGCTCCGTCATAGTGAAAGGAAAAAGACTGTAGACCCGTGAAGGGACACAGTAGATTGTAAAGATATATGAGGAGATAAGGAAGTGATATAGATAGTAACATCGTACGAAACGAGTTACGATGAAATAAGCGTACTAGTGTAAGGTAAATCGCTTATTAAATGGAAAGAGAAAACATAAGTTGCGATTAGTGTGTATCGATATTAAGGATAACACGGAAATGTTTTATTAATAAGAGCAACCATGAGTTTGACTTTACCTAAGTGTGACATAAGTAAAGTCACTAATGTAAAATCAATTGAGATTGAAATAAGGTACGCTGACAGTAAAGATGCCAGTAGTAGATAAAGACATAAGGGTGCAAAAAAGTATTGCACGAAAGGGGATACAAGAGTATAATAAGAATACGTCTCACACTTTTGCCAAACGTGATTAAGAAAGAAGTTTAACTAAAGCCTACTATGAAGGTAGCATAAGTCAAATCTGATAAGTAGATTTGCATAACGTAGCATGAGTAATACTAGTTCTAATGTGAACATGGAGTGAGAAAACACTTCAATTGTTCTTATGAGATATATAGGAACAGGTAGTCAAGTTATTTCTAGATTATTTCTGGAAGTAGTGTTAATGGACAATTGATATGTGTGACTAATTGAGGAAGGACACGCACAATAAGTGCGACCAGTGTTATAAATTCTAAGGGAATGTCAGAATTAAGTTAAGATTTCCAAATATAAGTAACAATTTGGGAACACTAGAAGTCGTAGATGATATCTAGTTGATCTGAGAAAGATTAAAGTGGTTAACGAGTAGAGTAACCAGTATGGATAAGAAATTGTGATTTCTTGGATGTCGCAGAATATTGCGAATGTTACTGCAAGATTTTTAAAAATCTTTGCGCTAGAAACAAGAATCAACCAAGAAAGTGGGAAAGTTGATTGGGAAAATCAACATAAGATTGAATGTGAGGATTTAAAAAGGAGTGATTGAGTATAGTGCAAGCACTAGCACTATTCACAAAAGGTTGAAAGAGTCAAGTAGAGCTATGTTATGATATAACATAATCGGGTTATAGAAAATATTCCTCGATGACTGAGAAAGCACGAGGTCAATTGTCAATACATGATTAGGAATTGACAATAGTTATAGTTGCACTAAAAGTCGAAAGACACTAGTAGTGTAAATACGACGTGCAAACTATTTAAGACAATAAAAAATATTGTGATAGAAGTTAAGAGACAATACTTGTATTATACAGGGAGTAAGTTGCTTACGGATCAAAAGTCAATGAAAGTTAGATTTATGATATAAGAAGAATATCATATAAGGATCCTACAACCTAACTGTAAAAGAATAATCTGTGAATTGTGAATCAGAGTAGCGCAGTGAAAGTGTGGAGGTTTGCAGAAATTATATGCATACTACACTATTGTGCTAACGATCATTCAAAGTATGATCAAGTATAAGACGTATGGTCTCAAACCTTAGAATTCTATTGGCTCAACCAAGTATGAGACCAATATGAAGTGATTAACTCAAAAAACGTATAAGTTAGAAATACTCAACTGGTTTGCAGAAATCGTTTAAATACTAACTAATGCTATAAGAAGCATTTGGCGATCAAAGAAGTAGATCTTCTTTGTGTTAAGAAAAGTGAGAGAAAGGAAAATGGAAAGAGATAGAGATCGTGTAAGTATATACAATTGAACAGTGTCAGGACTTACACTTTGTTGACAGACGAAGAACATTCAGTGAAAGACAATGATCCAAGGAGGAAACGTAATTGAGAAGTTGAGAGGAATACGATAAAGAATATAACCTAGGTTATAATGAAATGTGGAGTGTTAACTCCAAGTCATGATAAATCATGACATATAAGAATATTGCATGAACATGCAACCGACAAGCTAGTGTCGTGATAAGTAATTGGTGCTTCATACACGACTACTGTAAGGATAAGGCTTAGAGCCTACCTATATCTGAAGTTAAGCTTATGCTACGTAAAGCATAAGAATTAACGTATAAAAGGTTTGAATAAAGTCATTTGAGTACGTGGCTTTAGATTTTAAATTCGAGGATGAATTTTTATAAGGAGGGGAGAATGTAATACCCTGTAATTTTAAGTAATTAGAATATGACACGAGGTCAAATTGGAGTAATCAAAATATTAAAACTAATATTTTGAGGTTTCGAATATATAAAAAAAATATTCGGAAAGATTAAAGTTTAATAGTCAAAGGATAATAATCAGGTTTGACTATTTAAGGTTAATAAATTAAATCACGGGAAGTGATTTAATAAATTCGTAATATGTAAATTAAATTTAATCGTAAATTTAATTTAGACGTATCTGTAAAAGAATATCGTAATAATATGACTTTAAAAATTTAGATTGGGAATTTAAATTTTAATAAACGAGTGTGAACGGGACTAATAAATTTGAGAATACTCTTAAGGGTCGTATAATTGATATATTGATAATTAATATATCAATATACCACTCTAAATGGAGAGTTTAATGTTTTGGATAAAACCTCGAAGTTAAAATGTCGAAACTCGTAAGTCTTTACGTGTAATTAACGAATATAAATGTTTGTAAACATTTGGATTATATTATTAAAAAGGTGAAACACTTGGATTTGTTTCGTAACATTTGTAAATGTTTGGCTCAAAATGCTAAAAAGGTGAAACGCTTGGATTTGTTTCGAATGTATGTAAACGTTTGGCTTAAATTGCTAAAATGGTGAAACGTTTGAATTTGTTTCGAAACGTTTGTATACGTTTTGGTTAAATTTCTAAAAAAGGGAAAATGTTTGGATTCTTTTCGTAACGTTTGTAAAAGGTTCGCATAAATTTCTAAAAAGGTGAAACGCTTGGATTTGTTTCATAAAGTTTGTAAACGTTTGGCTTAAATTGATAAAAATGTGAAACGTTTGGATTTGTTTCGAAACATTTTAAACGTTTGGTTTTGTTTCGTATAGTTTGTAAAAGTTTGGCTTAAATCGCTAAAAAGGTGAATCGTTTGGATTTGTTTTGTAGCGTTTGTAAACGTTTGACTTAAATCGCTAAAATGGAAAAACGTTTGGATTTGTTTCCCAACTTTTGTAAACGTTTGGATGAAATCCCTAAAAAGGTGAAACGGCTGGATTTGTTTCGTAATGTTTAAATCGTTTGACTTAAATTGCTAAAAAGGTGAAATGCTTTCATTTGTTTCATAACGTTTTAAAGATTTGGCTTAAATTACTAAAAAGGTGAAATGTTTGTTTTTTTGCGTAACATTTGTAAATGTTTGACTTAAATCACTAAAAAGGTGAAACGTTTGCTTTAATTTCCAAAGGTTTGGCTTCAATCGCTAAAATGAAAAAAATATTTGGATTTGTTTGGCTTAAATCGCTAAAAAGGGAAAACGTTTGGATTGGTTTGGTAACGTTTGTAAACGTTTGGCTTAATTCGCTAAAAAAGTGTAACGTTTGGATTTGTTTCGTAACATTTGTAAACGTTTGGCTTAAATTGCTCAAAAGGTGAAACGTTTGGATTTGTTTGGTAACGTTTTAAAGGTATGGCTTAAATTGATAAAATGGGGAAACGTTTGGATTTGTTTCGTAGCGTTAGTAAACGTTTGGCTTATATTGCTAAAAAGGTGAAACGCTTGGATTTGTTTCGTAACGTTTGTAAACGTTTGGCTTAAATCGCTAAAAAGGCGAAACATTTGGATTTGTTTTGTAATGTTTGTAAACGTTTGCCTTCAACCGCAAAAAAGGGGAAACGTTTGGATTTGTTTCGTAACTTTGTATACGTTTTGCTTAAATCGATAAAATGAGGAAACGTTTGGATTTGTTTGGTAACGTTTGTAAATGTTTGGCTTAAATCTTTAAAAAGCGGAAACGTTTGGATTTGTTTCGTAACGTTTGTAAACGTTTGGCTTAAATTTCTATAATGGGAAAACGTTTGGAAATGTTTCGTAACGTTTGTAAACATTTGGATTTGTTTCGTAACATTTGTAAACGTTTGGTTTTGTTTCGTAATGTTTATAAACGTTTGGCTTAATTTGCTAAAATGGGGAAACGTTTTGATTTCTTTCTTAACGTTTGTAAACGTTTGGCTTCAATCGCGAAAAAGGTGAAACGTTTGGATTTGTTTTGTAACGCTTGTAAAGGTTTGGCATAAATCACTAAAAAGGTGAAATGTTTGCATTTGTTACGTAAGGTTTTAAATGTTTGGCTTAAATCGCTAAAATGGGGAAACGTTTGGATTTGTTTCGTAAAGTTTGTAAACGTTTGGCTTAAATTGCTAAAAATGTGAAAAGTTTGTTTTTGTTCCGTAATGTTTGTAAACATTCGGATTTGTTTCGTAACGTTTGTAAACGTTTGCAAACGTTTGGCTTAAATCGCTAAAAAGGTGAAACGTTTGGATTTGTTTAGTAACGTTTGTAAACGTTTGTAAATGTTTGGCTTAAATCACTAAAATGGGAAAACGTTTGGATTTTTTGTAACGTTTGTAAACGTTTGGTTTTGTTTCGTAACGTTTGGCTTAAATTGCTAAAATAGGGAAACGTTTGGATTTGTTTCGTAACGTTAGTAAATGTTTGGCTTCAATCGCTAAAAGGGTGAAACGTTTGGATTTGTTTCGTAACGTTTGTAAATGTTTGGGTTAAATTGCTAAAAATGTGAAACGTTTGTTTTTGTTCCGTAATGTTTGTAAACGTTTGGATTTATTTCATAACGTTTTAAAGATTTGGCTTAAATCACAAAAATGGTTAAATGTTTGGATTTATTTCATAATGTTCGTAAACGTTTAGCTTAAATCACTAAAAAGGGGAAACGTTTAAATTTGTTTCGTAACGCTTGTAAACGTTTGGCTTAAATTGCTACGAAGGTGAAACTCTTGGATTTGCTTCGTAACTTTTGTAAACATTTGGTTTAAATTGCTAAAAATGTTAAACCTTTGGTTTTGTTCCGTAACGTTTGGCTTAAATCGCTAAAAATGTGAAATGTTTGGATTTGATTTGTAACATTTTAATCGTTTTGTTTTGCTTCATATCGTTTGAAAACGTTTGGCTTAAATCGCTAAAAGGGGAAATGTTTGGATTTGTTTCGTAACGTTTCTAAGCGTTTGGCTTAAATTGCTAAAAAGGAAAAACGTTTGAATTTGTTACATAACGTTTATAAACATTTGGCTTAAATCACTAAAAAGATGAAATGTTTGGGTTTGTTTCGCAACGTTTGTAAACATTTTCATGAAAATAGTAAAAAGGTAAAACATTTGGATTTGTTTTGTAACGTTTGTAAACGTTTGGCTTAAATCACTAAAAAGGTGAAACATTTGGATTTGTTTCGTAATGTTTGGAAACGTTTGGCTTAAATCGCTAAAAAGGTTAAACGTTTGGATTTGTTTCGTAAGGTTTGTAAACGTTTGGCTTAAATTGCTAAAAAGGTGAAACGTTTGGATTTGTTTCGTAACGTTTGTAAACGTTTGGCTTAAATTGCTAAAAAGGTGTAACGCTTGGATTTATTTCGAAACGTCTGTAAACGTTTGGCTTAAATTGCTAAAAAGGTGAAACATTTTGATTTGTTTCTTAACCTTTGTAAATGTTTGGCTTAAATTGCTAAAAAGGTGAAACATTTGGATTTGTTTCATAACCTTTGTAAACGTTTGGCTTAAATCGTTAAAAAGGTGAAATGTTTGGATTTATTTCGAAACGTTCCTTAACATTTGGCTTAAATCGCTAAAATTGTGAAATGTTTGGATTTGTTTCTTAACGTTTGTAAACGTTTGGCTCCAATCGCTAAAAAGGTGAAACGCTTGGATTTGTTTCGAAACGTTTGAAAACATTTGGCTTAAATTGCTAAAAAGGTTAAACATTTTGATTTGTTTCTTAACCTTTGTAAACGTTTGGCTTTAATTGCTAAAAAGTTGAAACGTTTGGATTTGTTTCATAACCTTTGTAAACGTTTGGCTTAAATCGCTAAAAAGGTGAAATGTTTGGATTTGTTTCGTAATGTTTGTAAACTTTTGGCTTAAATCGCTAAAAACGTGAAATGGTTGGATTTGTTTCGTTTCGTTTGTAAACGTTTGGCTTCAATCGCTAAAAAGGTGAAATGCTTGGATTTGTTTCGTAACGTTTTTAAACGTTTGGCTTAAATTGCTATAAAGGTGAAACATTTTGATTTGTTTCTTAACCTTTGTAAACGTTTGGCTTAAATTACTAAAAAGGTGAAACGTTTGGATTTGTTTCGTAGCGTTTGTAAACGTTTGTCTTAAATCGCTAAAAAGGTGAAACGATTGGATTTGTTTTGTAACGTTTAAAAACGTTTGGCTTAAATTGCTAAAAAGGTGAAATGCATTGATTTGTTTCAACGTTTTAAACTTTTGGCTTAAATCACTAAAAAGGTGAAACGTTTAAATCACTAAAAAGGTGAAACGTTTGGTTTAATTTCCAAAGGTTTGGCTTTAATTGCTAAAATGGAAAAAAGTTTGGAATTGTTTGGTAACGTTTGTAAACGTTTGGCTTAAATCGCTAAAAAGGTGTAACGTTTGGATTTGTTTCGTAACGTTTGTAAATGTTTTGCTTAAACTGCTCAAAAGGTGAAACGTTTGGATTTGTTTCGTAACGTTTTAAACGTATGGCTTAAATTGCTAAAATGGGGAAACGTTTGTATTTGTTTCGTAAGATTTGTAAACTTTTGGCTTAAATCGCTAAAAACGTGAAATGTTTGGATTTGTTTCGTAACGTTTATTGAAGACAAACGTTTATAAACGTTTGTCTTCAATCGCTAAAAAGGTGGAACGTTTGGATTTGCTTCGTAACGTTTGTAAACGTTTGGCTTCAATCGCGAAAAAGGTTAAACGTTTGACTTAAATCGCTAAAAAAGGGGAAACGTTTAAATTTGTTTCGGAACGTTTATAAACATTTGGCATAAATCGCATAAAAGGTTTGTAAAAGTTTGGCTTTAATTGCTAAAAAGGTGAAACGTTTGGATTCGTTTCATAACCTTTGTAAACGTTTGCCTTAAATCGCTAAAAAGGTGAAATGTTTGGATTTGTTTCATAATGTTTGGCTTAAACTGCTAAAAAGGTGAAACATTTGGATTTGTTTCTTAACCTTTGTATACGTTTGGCTTAAATTATTAAAAAGGTTAAACATTTGGATTTGTTTCTTAACCTTTGTATACGTTTGGCTTAAATTGTTAAAAAGGTGAAACGATAACCTTTGTAAACGTTTGGCTCAAATCGCTAAAAACGTGAAATGTTTGCAAACGCTAAGTAACGTTTGTAAACTTTTGGCTTAAATCGCTAAAAACGTGAAATGTTTGGATTTGTTTTGTAACGTTTGTAAACGTTTGGCTTAAATTGCTAAAAAGGTGAAACGTTTTTATTTGTTTCATAACCTTTGTAAACGTTTGGCTTAAATTGCTAAAAAGGTGAAACATTTGGATTTGTTTCATAACCTTTGTAAACGTTTGGCTTAAATCGTTAGAAAGGTGAAATGTTTGGATTTGTTTCATAACGTTCGTAAACCTTTGGCTTAAATCGCTAAAAATGTGAAATGTTTGCATTTATTTCGTAACGTTTGCAAACGTTTGGCTTCAATCGCTAAAAAGGGGAAACGCTTGGATTTGTTTCGAAACATTTGTAAACATTTTGCTTAAATTGCTAAAAAGGTGAAACATTTTGATTTGTTTCTGAACCTTTGTAAACGTTTGGCTTTAATTGCTAAAAAGTTGAAACGTGTGGATTTGTTTCATAACCTTTGTAAACGTTTGCCTTAAATCACTAAAAAGGTGAAATGTTTGGATTTGTTTTGTAACGTTTGTAAACTTTTGGCTTGAATCGCTAAAAACGTGAAATGTTTGGATTTGATTCGTATCATTTGTAAACGTTTGGCTTCAATCGCTAAAAAGGTGAAATGCTTGGATTTGTTTCGTAACGTTTGTAAACGTTTGGCTTAAATTGCTAAAATGGTGAAATATTTTGATTTGTTTCTTAACCTTTGTAAACGTTTGGCTTATATTGCTAAAAAGGTGAAACGTTTGGATTTGTTTGGTAACGTTTGTAAACATTTGGTTTAAATCGCTAAAAAGGTGAAACTGTTGGATTTGTTTTGTAACGTTTTAAAACATTTGGCTTAAATTGCTAAAAAGGTGAAATGCTTTGATTTATTTCATAACGTTATAAACGTTTGGCTTAAATCACTAAAAAGGTGAAACGTTTATTTTTGTTCCATAACGCTTGTAAACGTTTGACTTAAATAACTAAAAAGGTGAAACGTTTAGTTTAATTTCCAGAGGTTTGGGTTCAATCGCTAAAATGGAAAAGAGTTTGGATTTGTTTGGTAACGTTTGTAAACGTTTGGCTTAAATTGCTAAAAAGGTGTAACGTTTGGATTTGTTTCGTAATGATTGTAAACGTTTGGCTTAAATTGCTCAAAAGGTGAAACGTTTGGATTTGTTTCATAACGTTTTAAACGTATGGCTTAAATTGCTAAAATGGGGAAACATTTGGATTTGTTTCATAAGGTTTGTAAACGTTTGGCTTAAATCGCTAAAAACGGGAAATATTTAGATTTGTTTCGTAACGTTTGTAAACGTTTGGCTTCAATCGCTAAAAAGGTGAAACGCTTGGACTTGTTTCGAAACGTTTGTAAACATTTGGCTTAAATTGCTCAAAATGTGAAACATTTTGATTTGTTTCTTAACCTTTATAAACGTTTGGCTTAAATTGCTAAAAAGGTGAAACGTTTTGATTTGTTTCATAACCTTTGTAAACGTTTGGCTTAAATCGCTGAAAAGGTGAAATGTTTGGATTTGTTTCGTAACATTTGTAAACTTTTGGCTTAAATCGCTAAAAACGTGAAATGTTTAGATTTGTTTCCTAACGTTTGTAAACGTTTGGCTTAAATTGCTCAAAAGGTGAAACGTTTGGATTTGTTTCGTAACGTTTAAAACGTATGGCTTAAATTGCTAAAATGGGGAAACATTTGTATTTATTTCGTAAGGTTTGTAAACTTTTGGCTTAAATCGCTAAAAACGTTAAATGTTTGGATTTGTTTCGTAACGTTTGTAAACGTTTGGCTTCAATCGCTAAAAAGGTGAAACGCCTTGATTTGTTTCGAAACATTTGTAAACATTTGGCTTAAATTGCTCAAAAGGTGAAACATTTTGATTTGTTTCTTAACCTTTGTAAACGTTTGGCTGAAATTGCTAAAAAGGTGAAATGTTTGGATTTGTTTCATAACCTTTGTAAACGTTTTGCTTAAATCTCTGAAAGGGAAAACGTTTGGATTTGTTTCGTAACGTTTGTAAACTTTTGGCTTAAATCGCTAAAAACGTGAAATGTTTGGATTTGTTTCGCAACGTTTGTAAACGTTTGGCATCAATCGCTAAAAAGGTGAAACGTTTGAATTTGCTTCGTAATGTTTGTAAACGTTTGGCTTCAATCGCGAAAAAGATGAAACGTTTGGCTTAAATCGCTAAAAAAGGGTAAACGTTTAAATTTGTTTCATAACGTTTGTATATGTTTGGCATAAATCGCTAAAAAAGTTTGTAAAAGTTTGGCTTTATTGCTTAAAAGGTGAAACGTTTGGATTCGTTTCATAACCTTTGTAAACGTTTGGCTTAAATCGCTAAAAAGGTGAAACGTTTGGATTTGTTTCATAACGTTTGGCTTAAACTGCTAAAAAGGTGAAACATTTGGATTTGTTTCTTAACCTTTGTATACGTTTGGCTTAAATTTTTAAAAAGGTGAAACATTTGGATTTGTTTCTTAACCTTTGTATACGTTTGGCTTAAATTGTTAAAAAGGTGAAACGTTTGGATTTGTTTCATAACCTTTGTAAACGTTTGGCTTAAATCACTAAAAAGGTGAAATGTTTGCAAACGTTAAGTAACGTTTGTAAACTTTTGGCTTAAATCGCTAAAAAGGTGAAACGTTTGGATTTGATTCATAACCTTTGTAAACGTTTGGCTTAAATCGTTAGAAAGGTGAAATGTTTGGATTTGTTTCATAACGTTCGTAAACCTTTGGCTTAAATCGCTAAAAATGTGAAATGTTTGGATTTATTTCGTAACGTTTGTAAACGTTTGGCTTCAATCGCTAAAAAGGTGAAACGCTTGGATTTGTTTCGAAACGTTTGTAAACATTTGGCTTAAATTGCTAAAAAGGTGAAACATTTTTATTTGTTTCTTAACCTTTCTAAACCTTTGGCTTTAATTGCTAAAAAGTTGAAACGTTTGGATTTGTTTCATAACCTTTGTAAACGTTTGGCTTAAATCGCTAAAAAGGTGAAATGTTTGGATTTGTTTTGTAACGTTTGTAAACTTTTAGCTTAAATCGCTAAAAACGTGAAATGTTTGGGTTTGTTTCGTATCATTTGTAAACGTTTGGCTTCAATTGCTAAAAAGGTGAAATGCTTGAATTTGTTTCGTAACGTTTGTAAACGTTTGGCTTAAATTGCTAAAATGGTGAAATATTTTGATATGTTTCTTAACCTTTGTAAACGTTTGGCTTAAATTGCTAAAAAGGTGAAACGTTTGGATTTCTTTCGTAACGTTTGTAAACGTTTGGTTTAAATCGCTAAAAAGGTGAAACGGTTGCATTTGTTTTGTAACGTTTAGAAACATTTGTCTTAAATTGCTAAAAAGGTGAAATGCTTTGATTTGTTTCATAACATTATAAACGTTTGGCTTAAATCACTAAAAAGGTGAAACGTTTGTTTTTGTTCCGTAACGCTTGTAAACGTTTGACTTAAATCACTAAAAATGTGAAACATTTAGTTTAATTTCCAAAGGTTTGGCTTCAAACGCTAAAATTGAAAAGAGTTTGGATTTGTTTGGTAACATTTGTAAACGTTTGGCTTAAATCGCTAAAAAGGTGTAACGTTTGGATTTGTTTCGTATTGTTTGTAAACGTTTGGCTTAAATTGCTCAAAAGGTGAAATGTTTGGATTTGTTTCGTAACGTTTTAAACGTATGGCATAAATTGCTAAATTGGGGAAACATTTGGATTTGTTTCATAAGGTTTGTAAACTTTTGGCTTAAATCGCTAAAAACGGGAAATATTTGGATTTGTTTCGTAACATTTGTAAACGTTTGGCTTCAATCGCTAAAAAGGGGAAACGCTTGGACTTGTTTCGAAACGTTTGTAAACATTTGGCTTAAATTTCTCAAAAGGTGAAATATTTTGATTTGTTTCTTACCCTTTGTAAACGTTTGGCTTAAATTGCTATAAAGGTGAAACGTTTTGATTTGTTTAATAACCTTTGTAAACGTTTGGCTTAAATCGCTGAAAAGGTGAAATGTTTGAATTTGTTTCGTAACGTTTGTAATCTTTTGGCTTAAATCGCTAAAAACATGAAATGTTTGGATTTGTTTCCTAACGTTTGTAAACGTTTGGCTTCAATCGCTAAAAAGGTGAAACGTTTGGATTTGCTTCGTAACATTTATAAACGTTTGGCTTCAATCGCGAAAAAGGTGAAACGTTTGGCTTCAATCGCTAAAAAAAGGGGAACCGTTTAAATTTGTTTTCGTAACGTTTGTAAACGTTTGGCATAAATCGCTAAAAAGGTTTGTAAACATTTGGCTTTAATTGCTTAAAAGGTGAAACGTTTGGATTCGTTTCATAACCTTTGTAAACGTTTGCCGTAAATTGCTAAAAAGGTAAAACGTTTGGATTTGATTTGTAACGTTTGTAAACGTTTGGCTTAAATTTCTAAAAAGGTAAAACGCTTGGATTTGTTTCATAACATTTGTAAACTTTTGGCTTAAACTGCTAGAAAGGTGAAACATTTGGATATGTTTCTTAACCTTTGTATACGTTTGGCTTAAATTGCTAAAAAGGTGAAACGTTTGGATTTGTTTCACAACCTTTGTAAACGTTTAGCTTAAATCGCTAAAAAGGTGAAATGTTTGCAAACGTTAAGTAAGGTTTGTAAACTTTTGGCTTAAATCGCTAAAAAGGTGAAATGTTTGGATTTGTTTCGTAACGTTTGTAAACGTTTGGCTTAAATTGCTAAAAAGGTGAAACATTTTGATTTGTTTCTTAACCTTTGTAAACGTTTGGCTTAAATTGATAAAAAGGTGAAACGTTTGGATTTGTTTCATAACCTTTGTAAACGTTTGGCTTAACTCGTTAAAAAGGTGAAATGTTTGGATTTGTTTCGTAACGTTCGTAAACTTTTGGCTTAAATCGCTAAAAAGGTGAAATGTTTGGATTTGTTTCGTAACGTTTGTAAACTTTTGGCTTAAATCGCTAAAAACGTTAAATGTTTGGATTTTTTTCGTATCGTTTGTAAACGTTTGGCTTCAATTCTAAAAAGGTGAAATGCTTGGATTTGTTTCGTAACGTTTGTAAACGTTTGGCTTAAATTGATAAAAAGGTGAAACATTTTGATTTGTTTCTTAACCTTTGTAAACGTTTGGCTTAAATTGCTAAAAAGGTGAAACGTTTGGATTTGTTTCGTAACGTTTGTAAATGTTTGGCTTAAATCGCTAAAAAGGTGAAACGGTTGGATTTGTTTTGTAACGTTTAAAAACGTTTGGCTTAAATTGCTAAAAAGGTGAAATGCATTGATTTTTTTCATAATAATTTAAACGTTTGGCTTAAATCACTAAAAAGGTGAAATGTTTGTTTTTGTTCTGTAACGTTTGTAAACGTTTGACTTAAATCACTATAAAGGGGAAACGTTTGGTTTAATTTCCAAAGGTTTGGCTTCAATCGCTGAAATGGAAAAAAGTTTGGATTTGTTTGGTAACGTTTGTAAACGTTTGGTTTAAATCGCTGAAAAGGTGTAACGTTTGGATTTGTTTCGTAACGTTTGTAAACGTTTGCCTTAAATTGCTCAAAATGTGAAACGTTTGGATTTGTTTCATAACGTTTTAAATGTATGACTTAAATTGCTAAAATGGGGAAACGTTTGGATTTGTTTCGTAAGGTTTGTAAACTATTGGCTTAAATCGCTAAAAACGTGAAATGTTTGGATTTGTTTCGTAACGTGTATAAACTTTTGGCTTCAATCGCTAAAAAGGTGAAACGCTTGGATTTGTTTCGAAATGTTTGTAAACATTTGGCTTAAATTGCTCAAAAGGTGAAACATTTTGATTTGTTTCTTAACCTTTGTAAATGTTTGGCTTAAATTGCTAAAAAGGTGAAACGTTTGGATTTGTTTCATAACCTTTGTAAATGTTTGGCTTAAATCGCTGAAAAGGTGAAATGTTTGGATTTGTTTCGTAATGTTTGTAAACTTTTGGCTTATAACGCTAAAAACGTGAAATGTTTGGATTTGTTTAGTAACGTTTGTAAACATTTGGCTTCAATCGCTAAAAAGGTGAAACGTTTGGATTTTGCTTCGTAACGTTTGTAAACTTTTGGCTTTAATCGCTAAAAAAGGGGAAACGTTTAAATTTGATTTCGTAACGTTTGTAAACGTTTGGCATAAATCACTAAAAAGGTTTGTAAACATTTGGCTTTAATTGCTAAAAAGGTAAAACGTTTGGATTCGTTTCATAACCTTTGTAAACATTTGGCGTAAATCGCTAAAAAGGTGAAACGCTTGGCTTAAATTGCGCAAAAGGTGAAACATTTTGATTTGCTTCTTAACCTTTGTAAACGTTTGGCTTAAATTTCTAAAAAGGTGAAACGTTTGGATTTGTTTCATAACCTTTGAAAAGGTTTGGCTTAAATTGCTGAAAAGGTGGAATTTTTGGATTTGTTTCGTAACGTTTGTAAACTTTTCGCTTAAATTGCTAAAAACGTGAAATGTTTGCATTTGTTTCGTATCGTTTGTAAACGTTTGGCTTCAATCTCTAAAAAGGTGAAATGCTTGGATTTGTTTCGTAACGTTTATAAACGTTTGGCTTGAATAGCTAAAAACGTGAAACATTTTGATTTGTTTCTTAACCTTTGTAAACGTTTGGCTTAAATTGCTAAAAAGGCGAAACGTTTGGATTTGTTTCGTAACGTTTGTAAACGTTAGGCTTAAATCTCTAAAAAGGTGAAACA
Organism: Mercurialis annua; assembly: GCF_937616625.2. Lineage (NCBI taxonomy): Eukaryota > Viridiplantae > Streptophyta > Magnoliopsida > Malpighiales > Euphorbiaceae > Mercurialis > Mercurialis annua. Next base: position 19,923,939 of record NC_065572.1, on the reverse strand, counting down.
GTTGGATTTGTTTTGTAACATTTAAAAACGTTTGGCTTAAATTGCTAAAATGGTGAAATGCTTTGATTTGTTTCATAACGTTTTAAACGTTTGGCTTAAATCACTACAAAGGTGAAACGTTTGTTTTTGTTCCGTAACGTTTGCAAACGTTTGACTTAAATCACTATAAAGGAGAAACGTTTGGTTTAATTTCCAAAGGTTTGGCTTCAATCGCTGAAATGGAAAAAAGTTTGGATTTGTTTGGTAACGTTTGAAAACGTTAAGCTTAAATCGCTGAAAAGGTGTAACGTTTGGATTTGTTTCGTAACGTTTGTAAACGTTTGGCTTAAATTGCTCAAAAGGTGAAACGTTTGGATTTGTTTCATAACGTTTTAAACGTATGACTTAAATTGCTAAAATGGGGAAACATTTGGATTTGTTTCGTAAGATTTGTAAAATTTTGGCTTAAATCGCTAAAAACGTGAAATGTTTGGATTTGTTTCGTAACGTTTGTAAACTTTTGGCTTAAATCGCTAAAAAGGTGAAACGCTTGGATTTGTTTCGAAACGTTTGTAAACATGTGGCTTAAATTGCTCAGAAGGTGAAACATTTTGATTTGTTTCTTAACCTTTGTAAATGTTTGGCTTAAATTGCTAAAAAGGTGAAACGTTTGGATTTTTTTCATAACTTTTGTAAATGTTTGGCTTAAATCGCTGAAAAGGTGAAATATTTGGATTTGTTTCGTAACGTTTGTAAACGTTTGGCTTAAATTGCTAAAAACGTGAAATGTTTGGATTTGTTTAGTAACGTTTGTAAACGTTTGGCTTCAATCGCTAAAAAGGTGAAACGTTTGGATTTGCTTCGTAACGTTTGTAAACGTTTGGCTTCAATCGCTAAAAAAGGGGAAACGTTTAAATTTGTTTTCGTAAAGTTTGTAAACGTTTGGCATAAATCACTAAAAAGGTTTGTAAACATTTGGCTTTAATTGCTAAAAAGGTAAAACGTTTGGATTCGTTTCATAACCTTTGTAAACGTTTGGCGTAAATCACTAAAAAGGTGAAACGTTTGGATTTGTTTCGTAAAATTTGTAAATGTTTGGCTTAAAGTGCTAAAAAGGTGAAACGCTTTGATTTGTTTCGTAACATTTGTAAACGTTTGGCTTAAACTGATAAAAAGGTGAAAATTTAGATTTGTTTCTTAACCTTTATATACGTTTGGCTTAAATTGCTAAAAAGGTGAAACGTTTGGATTTGTTTCATAACCTTTGAAAAGGTTTGGCATAAATTGCTAAAAAGGTGAAATGTTTGCAAATGTTAAGTAACGTTTGTAAACTTTTGGTTTAAATAGCTAAAAAGGTGAAATGTTTGGATTTGTTTCGTAACGTTTGTAAATGTTTCGCTTAAATTGCTAAAAAGGTGAAACATTATGATTTGTTTCTTAACCTTTGTAAACGTTTGGCTTAAATTCCTAAAAAGGTGAAACTTTTGGATTTGTTTCGTAACATTTGTAAACGTTTGGCTTCAATCGCTAAAAAGGTGAAACGCTTGGATTTTTTTCGAAACGTTTGTAAATATTTGGCTTAATTTGCTAAAAAGGTGAAACATTTTGATTTGTTTCTTAACCTTTATAAACGTTTGGCTTTAATTGCTAAAAATGTGAAATGCTTGGATTTGTTTCATAACCTTTGCAAACGTTTGGCTTAAATCACTAAAAAGGTGAAATGTTTGGATTTGTTTCGTAACGTTCGTAAACTTTTGGCTTAAATCGCTAAAAATGTGAAATGTTTGGATTTGTTTCGTAGCGTTTGTAAACGTTTAGCTTCAATCGCTAAAAAGGTGAAACGCTTGGATTTGTTTCGAAACGTTTGTAAACATTTGGCTTAATTTTCTAAAAAGGTGAAACATTTTGATTTGTTTCTTAACCTTTATAAACGTTTGGCTTTAATTGCTAAAAAGTTGAAACGTTTGGATTTGTTGCATAACCTTTGTAAACGTTTGGCTTAAATCGCTCAAAAGGTGAAATGTTTGGATTTGTTTTTTAACGTTTGTAAACTTTTGGCTTAAATCGCTAAAAACGTGAAATGTTTGCATTTGTTTCGTATCGTTCGTAAACGTTTGGCTTCAATCTCTAAAAAGGTGAAATGCTTGGATTTGTTTCGTAACGTTTGGCTTGAATAGCTAAAAAGGTGAAACATTTTGATTTGTTTCTTAACCTTTGTAAACGTTTGGCTTAAATCGTTAAACGTTTGTTTTTGTTCCGTAACGTTTGTAAACGTTTGACTTAAATCACTATAAAGGGGAAACGTTTGGTTTAATTTCCAATGTTTGGCTTCAATCGCTAAAATGGAAAAACGTTTGGATTTGTTTGGTAACGTTTGTAAACGTTTGGCTTAAATCGCTAAAAAGGTGTAACGTTTGGATTTGTTTCGTAACGTTTGTAAACGTTTGGCTTAAATTGCTCAAAAGGTGAAACGTTTGGATTTGTTTCAAAATGTTTTAAACGTGTGACTTAAATTGCTAAAATGGGGAAACGTTTGGATTTGTTTCGTAAGGTTTGTAAACTTTTGGCTTAAATCTCTAAAAACGTGAAAAGTTTGGATTTTATTCGTAACGTTTATAAACGTTTGGCTTCAATCGCTAAAAAGGTGAAACGCTTGGATTTGTTTCGAAACGTTTGTAAACATTTGGCTTAAATTGCTCAAAAGGTGAAACATTTTGACTTGTTTCTTAACCTTTGTAAATGTTTGGCTTGAATTGCTAAAAAGGTGAAACGTTTGGATTTGTTTCATAACCTTTGTAAATGTTTGGCTTAAATTGCTGAAAAGGTGAAATGTTTGGATTTCTTTCGTAACGTTTGTAAACGTTTGGCTTCAATCGCTAAAAAGGTGAAACGTTTGGATTTGCTTCATAACGTTTTTAAACGTTTGGCTTCAATCGCGAAAAAGGTGAAACGTTTGGCTTCAATCGCTAAAAAAGGGGAAACGTTTAAATTTGTTTTCGTAACGTTTGTAAACGTTTGGCATAAATCACTAAAAAGGTTTGTAAACGTTTGGCTTTAATTGCTAAAAAGTAACACGTTTGGATTCGTTTCATAACCTTTGTAAACGTTTGACGTAAATCACTAAAAAGGTGAAACGTTTGTATTTGTTTCGTAAACGTTTGGCTTAAAGTGCTAAAAAGGTGAAACGCTTGGATTTGTTTCGTAACGTTTGTATACGTTTGGCGTAAATTGCTAAAAAGGTGAAACGTTTGGATTTGTTTCATAACCTTTGTGAACGTTTGGATGAAATCGCTAAAAAGGTGAAATGTTTGCAAACGTTAAGTAACGTTTATAAACTTTTGGTTTAAATTCGCTAAAAAGGTGAAATGTTTGGATTTGTTTCGTAACGTTTGTAAATGTTTGGCTTAAATTGCTAAAAAGGTGAAACATTTTAATTTGTTTCTTAACCTTTGTAGACGTTTGGCTTAAATTGCTAATAAGGTGATACGTTTGGATTTGTTTCATAACCTTTGTAAACATTTGGCTTAAATCGTTAAAAAGGTAAAATGTTTGGATTTGTTTCGTAACGTTCATTAACTTGTGGCTTAAATTGCTAAAAATTTGAAATGTTTGGATTTGTTTTGTAACATTTCTAAACGTTTGGCTTCAATCTCTAAAAAGGGGAAACGCTTGGATTTCTTTCGAAACGTTTGTAAATATTTGGCTTAATTTGCTAAAAAGGTGAAACATTTTGATTTGTTTCTTAAACTTTATAAACGTTTGGCTTTAATTGCTAAAAAGGTGAAACGCTTGGATTTGTTTCATAACCTTTGTAAACGTTTGGCTTAAATCGCTAAAAAGGTGAAATGTTTGGATTTGTTTCGTAACGTTTGTAAACGTTTGGCTTAAATCGCTAAAAACGTGAAATGTTTGGATTTGTTTCGTATCGTTTGTAAACGTTTGGCTTCAATCTCTAAAAAGGTGAAATGCTTGGATTTTTTCGTAACGTTTGTAAACGTTTGGCTTAAATTGATAAAAAGGTGAAACATTTTGATTTGTTTCTTAACCTTTGTAAACGTTTGGCTTAAATTGCTAAAAACGTGAAACGTTTGGATTTGTTTTATAACCTTTGTGAACATTTGGCATAAATCGTTAAAAAGGTGAAATGTTTGGATTTGTTTCGTAACGTTCATTAACTTGTGGCTTAAATTGCTAAAAAAGTGAAATGTTTGGATTTGTTTCGTAACATTTGTAAACGTTTGGCTTCAATCGCTAAAAAGGGGAAGCGCTTGGATTTGTTTCGAAACTTTTGTAAATATTTGGCTTAATTTGCTAAAAAGGTGAAACATTTTGATTTGTTTCTTAACCTTTATAAACGTTTGGCTTTAATTGCTAAAAAGTTGAAACGTTTGGATTTGTTTCATAACCTTTGTAAACGTTTGGCTTAAATCGCTAAAAAGGTGAAATGTTTGGATTTGTTTCGTAACGTTTGTAAACTTTTGGCTTAAATCGCTAAAAATATGAAATGTTTGGATTTGTTTTGTATCGTTTGTAAACGTTTGGCTTCAATCTCTAAAAAGGTGAAATGCTTGGATTTGTTTCGTAACGTTTGTAAATGTTTGGCTTAAATTGATAAAAAGGTGAAACATTTTGATTTGTTTCTTAACCTTTGTAAACGTTTGGCTTAAATTGCTAAAAAGGTGAAACGTTTGGATTTGTTTCGTAACATTTGTAAACGTTTGGCTTCAATCGCTAAAAAGGGGAAATGCTTGGATTTGTTTCGAAACGTTTGTAAATATTTGGGTTAATTTGATAAAAAGGTGAAACATTTTGATTTGTTTCTTAAACTTTATAAACGTTTGGCTTTAATTGCTAAAAAGTTGAAACGTTTAGATTTGTTTCATAACCTCTGTAAACGTTTGGCTTAAATCTCTAAAAAGGTGAAATGTTTGGATTTGTTTCGTAACGTTTGTAAACTTTTTGCTTAAATCGCTAAAAACATGAAATGTTTGGATTTGTTTCGTATCGTTTGTAAACGTTTGGCTTCAATTCTAAAAAGGTAAAATGCTTGGATTTGATTCATAACGTTTGTAAACGTTTGGCTTAAATTGATAAATAGGTGAAACATTTTGATTTCTTTCTTAAACTTTGTAAACGTTTGGCTTAAATCGCTAAAAAGGTGAAACGTTTGGATTTGTTTCGTAACGTTTGTAAATGTTTGGCTTAAATCGCTAAAAAGGTGAAACGGTTGGATTTGTTTTGTAACGTTTAAAAACGTTTGGCTTAAATTGCTAAAATGGTGAAATGCTTTGATTTGTTTCATAACGCTTCAAACGTTTGGCTTAAATCACTAAAAAGGTGAAACGTTTGTTTTTTGTTCTGTAACGTTTGCAAACGTTTGACTTAAATCACTATAAAGGGGAAACGTTTGGTTTAATTTCCAATGGTTTGGCTTCAATCGCTGAAATGGAAAAAAGTTTGGATTTGTTTGGTAACGTTTGTAAACGTTTGGCTTAAATCGCTGAAAAGGTGTAACGTTTGGATTTGTTTTGTAACGTTTGTAAACGTTTGGCTTAAATTGCTCAAAAGATGAAACGTTTGGATTTATTTCATAACGTTTTAAACGTATGACTTAAATTTCTAAAATTGGGAAACGTTTGGATTTGTTTCGTAAGGTTTGTAAACTTTTGGCTTAAATCGCTAAAAACGTGAAATGTTTGGATTTGTTTCGTAACATTTATAAACTTTTGTCTTCAATCGCTAAAAAGGTGAAACGCTTGGATTTGTTTCGAAACGTTTGTAAACATTTGGCTTAAATTGCTCAAAAGGTGAAACATTTTGATTTGTTTCTTAACTTTTGTAAATGTTTGGCTTAAATTGCTAAAAAGGTGAAACGTTTGGATTTGTTTCATAACCTTTGTAAATGTTTGGCTTAAATCGATGAAAAGGTGAAATGTTTGGATTTGTTTCGTAACGTTTGTAAACTTCTGGCTTAAATCGCTAAAAACGTGAAATGTTTATATTTGTTTAGTAACGTTTGTAAACGTTTGGCTTCAATCGCTAAAAAGGTGAAACGTTTGGATTTGCTTCGTAACGTTTGTAAACGTTTGGCTTCAATCGCGAAAAAGGTGAAACGTTTGGCTTCAATCGCTAAAAAAGGGGAAACGTTTAAATTTGTTTTGGTAACGTTTGTATATGTTTGGCATAAATCACTAAAAAGGTTTGTAAACGTTTGGCTTTAATTGCTAAAAAGGTAAAACGTTTGGATTCGTTTCATAACCTTTGTAAACGTTTGGCGTAAATCACTAAAAAGGTGAAACGTTTGGATTTGTTTCGTAACATTTGTAAACGTTTAGCTTAAAGTGCTAAAAAGGTGAAAAGCTTGGATTTGTTTCGTAACGTTTGTAAACATTTGGCTTAAACTGCTAAAAAGGTGAAACATTTAGATTTGTTTCTTAACCTTTGTATACGTTTGGCTTAAATTGCTAAAAAGGTGAAACGTTTGGATTTGTTTCATAACCTTTGTAAACGTTTGGCTTAAATCGCTAAAAAGGTGAAATGTTTGCAAACGTTAAGTAACGTTTGTAAACGTTTGGTTTAAATAGCCAAAAAGGTGAAATGTTTGGATTTGTTTCGTAACGTTTGTAAAGGTTTGGCTTAAATTGCTAAAAAGGTGAAACATTTTGATTTGTTTCTTAACCTTTGTAAACGTTTGGCTTAAATTGCTAAAAAGATGAAACTTTTGGATTTGTTTCATAACCTTTGTAAACCTTTGGCTTAAATGGTTAAAAAGGTGAAATGTTTGGATTTGTTTCCTAACGTTCATTAACTTGTGGCTTAAATTGCTAAAAATATGAAATGTTTGGATTTGTTTCGTAACATTTGTAAACGTTTGGCCTCAATCGCTAAAAAGGTGATACGCTTGGATTTTTTTCGAAACGTTTGTAACTATTTGGCTTAATTTGCTAAAAAGGTGAAACATTTTGATTTGTTTCTTAACCTTTATAAACGTTTGGCTTTAATTGCTAAAAAGGTGAAACGCTTGGATTTGTTTCATAACCTTTGTAAACGTTTGGCTTAAATTGCTAAAAAGGTGAAATGTTTGGATTTGTTTCGTAACGTTTGTAAACGTTTGGCTTAAATCGCTAAAAACGTGAAATGTTTGGATTTGTTTCGTATCGTTTGTGAACGTTTGGCTTCAATCTCTAAAAAGGTGAAATGCTTGGATTTTTTCGTAAAGTTTGTAAACGTTTGGCTTAAATTGATAAAAAGGTGAAACATTTTGATTTGTTTCTTAACCTTTGTAAACGTTTGGCTTAAATTGCTAAAAACGTGAAACGTTTGGATTTGTTTCATAACCTTTGTGAACATTTGGCATAAATCATTAAAAAGGTGAAATGTTTGGATTTGTTTCGTAACGTTCATTAACTTGTGGCTTAAATTGCTAAAAAAGTGAAAAAGTGAAATGTTTGGATTTGTTTCGTAACATTTGTAAACGTTTGGCTTCAATCGCTAAAAAGGGGAAGCGCTTGGATTTGTTTCGAAACTTTTGTAAATATTTGGCTTAATTTGCTAAAAAGGTGAAACATTTTGATTTGTTTCTTAACCTTTATAAACGTTTGGCTTTAATTGCTAAAAAGTTGAAACGTTTGGATTTGTTTCATAACCTTTGTAAACGTTTGGCTTAAATCGCTAAAAAGGTGAAATGTTTGGATTTGTTTCGTAACGTTTGTAAACTTTTGGCTTAAATCGCTAAAAATGTGAAATGTTTGGATTTGTTTTGTATCGTTTGTAAACGTTTGGCTTCAATCTCTAAAAAGGTGAAATGCTTGGATTTATTTCGTAACGTTTGTAAACGTTTGGCTTAAATTGATAAAAAGGTGAAACATTTTGATTTGTTTCTTAACCTTTGTAAACGTTTGGCTAAAATTGCTAAAAAGGTGAAACGTTTGGATTTGTTTCGTAACGTTTGTAAATGTTTGGCTTAAATTGCTAAAAAGGTGAAACGGTTGGATTTGTTTTGAAACGTTTAAAAACGTTTGGCTTAAATTGCTAAAAAGGTGAAATGTTTTGATTTTTTTCATAACGTTTTAAACGTTTGGCTTAAATCACTAAAAAGGTGAAATGTTTGTTTTTGTTCCGTAACGTTTGTAAACGTTTGACTTAAATCACTATAAAGGGGAAACGTTTGGTTTAATTTCCAAAGGTTTGGCTTCAATCGCTAAAATGGAAAAAAGTTTGGATTTGATTGGTAACGTTTGTAAACGTTTGGCTTAAATCGCTAAAACGGTGTAACGTTTGGATTTGTTTCGTAACGTTTGTAAACGTTTGGCTTAAATTGCTCAAATGGTGAAACGTTTGGATTTGTTTCATAACGTTTTAAACGTATGGCTTAAATTGCTAAAATGGGGAACGTTTGGATTTATTTCGTAATGTTTGTAAACTTTTGGCTTAAATCGCTAAAAACGTGAAATGTTTGGATTTGTTTCGTAATGTTTGTAAACGTTTGGCTTCAATCGCTAAAAAGGTGAAACGCTTGGATTTGTTTCGAAACGTTTGTAAACATTTGCCTTAAATTGCTCAAAAGGTGAAACGCTTGGATTTGGATTCGTCTCCTCTTATATATAGTTACTTCTGCACGTTTCTTATTTTTCCTAAACCTAATATTTCTTTCACAATAAATCAAACTCAGCCGCCACACTCTCCCTTATTAATACTGAAACCTCATCAACCATTCATCATACCAAACTGGTAAGTATTCACGCCTTACTCTTTTCATTGTTCATATTCGATACCGTCTCGCCGTATATAACTTGGATTGTCTCGTGTTACTAGCGTGTTACTGAAGTTATTCGCTTCTCGCACCCTCATTCATCGACTTCATAAATCCCTGCGCATTGGTTTCGTTTTTGGTACGTAAATCTTATCCTTTTTAGTGCCGCTATGGTTTGTCGATTTTCTTGTTCTATGCTTCCATTCCTTCCAACTGTTGCTTCCATTCGCTTTAATTCATGTTGCCATGTTATTGTTCTTGAGGGTTGATTAGTGTAATAGTTCCTTTGCTTTGTGCCGTCACGAACACGACTGTCGCTGGTCTTGAGTTTGGTTGTCGTGACAGTATTTCTTGGTTGCTTGATTGTTTCCTCTATAATTAAGGTTGTATGGTTTAATTTGTTAATGTAGTTAGGTTATGGCTTGAGGTGTTATTGTTAGTTTATGAATGATAGGAGAATTTTATTAGCTACTGTAACTTGAAATTGTTAGGCAGGTTGGTGTTTCATGGCAACAACATGACTTGTTGTTTAAATTGTTAGAGATGGTTAAAGGGCTATAATGGTTGTCATCTTTGTTTCGCTTTAACCTGATAATCCCTCAAGTTGTTTTATCTAATGTTATGGTTTATATTATAACTTTTGAATTTGGTTCATAAACTATTTAAGTGTAAACGATAAATATTTTATAACTTAGATTAATATAATTACTCGGGCAATTATATTTAAATTTAAATTGAAATGTCAATTTGGCTAATTTACAATTTAACCCCTAAAGTTTCTAAAAGTTTATTCAAGTTAAGTTTTGCCTATATGATAACTTTTTGGATTTTGTTTATCCTTTAATTTAGTAAATTGGAAAACGAATAATTAATTTTGATTTCGAAAAAAAAAATCAAATTGGCTAAATTACAGTTTAATACCTGAATTTTTATTAACTTAAAATGGTTAAGTTTTAGGTTGTAACTTAGATTACTTATATTGCAAGATATTAAATTTTATTTTAAAATGGATAATTATTTTATTAAGTTATTTTAATTTATAAACTCGGCTTTATAAATTTAATAAAGTTTTGCTTTGGGTTAGACTGTGGTCGCCCAACAAGTGGGAAGAAGCTTGGTAGTTTTAAATAACTCGACTGACTCACTGATATGGATTTTAACTTGGGTTAATTTAAATTATTTTACGAATCTATTTAAATATGCTTATTTGATTTGTACTCTATAACTGGGGTTATATTTAGAATGCATTTAATATAAGTGTTTATTAAATGTGACTTGATATTGTGTTGTGCTAGTTCTATGTGGTGTCTAGTACTCTTTAGAGTTAGGGTCTGATTTTAATTATGATTTTAATATTTTATTTAGACCCATCGACTGTTCGTACTTCAGAGGCGAACCAGAGTTAGGTGCTTGTTAGAATCACGTGGATTTAGCAAGCAGTGAGTTTATATCTCTATTTACCTCTTTATTAAGCAAATATTATATTTTGTATATGTATATGTATAAACAGCTTTTGAACTATTTTCGGCATTGTGGATTTGATTTTGAACGTGCTACTCGATTGGCATCATCGGGACTGCGCGCGCACCGGTAATGATTATGGTATTGAGGTAGGTTTGAGATACGTCTCAGCTTAGTGAGGGCACCGGTGGAAGATACGTCTCCTGGGCTCACTATTTATTAAGTGATAGTCGAGGATCGGTTATTGAGATACGTCTCACGGACAGGACAATGGATTCAGAATTTTGGTTTAGTGTTTCATTGATAATCCATAATGAAAATGTTTATTTAAACGTTTTTTAAAGGTTTTTAACTTAATAAATGTAAATGGTTATATAAACTCTACTCAGTAAATCTGACCCCGTTGTTTTCCCAAATTTTTCAGGTTTGTGATTTGAGCATTTGTCGATCTCCGTTTCTTCATTCCCGGAGGTTCTTTATTTATTTTCAGAATAAAAGAGTCGACCTGTTTTAAACTCTTAGACCGCAGTAGTAGTATTGGATTATTTATGTTTTAGTCTTATACTTATTGTTTTAGACTATTGTTTGTTGATATAGTTCAACTATGATTTTATCAGCTTTGGCATGATTACAGTAACTTTGGTATTGTTTATTGATTTGCCATGTTGTTGGAGTTTAATTTGAAATTAAATATACTTTTAATATATGTTGCTTAAATGTACTGCTAGACTAGGTTGGAGTCTCGGTTGCCCCCGAGCATGTGGTTTTCTGCAGTTACATTGATTTAAATGTTATAAATTGGTTATCCGCAAGGTTAGCTATGGGTTTTGGTACAACCATACACATACCCTAGCGTCGGTCACGATTCATGAAAATGGGTCGTGACAATTACAAAAAAATCCAGATATTTCACCTTTTTAGTGATTTAAGCCAAACGTTTACAAACGTTACGAAACTAATCCAAACATTTAAAACGTTACGAAACCCTTTTTAGCAATTGAAGCCAAACGTTTACAAACGCTAGGAAACAAATCCAAACGTTTCACCTTTTTTAGCGATTTAAAACAAACGTTACTAAACAAATCCAAATGTTTCACCTTTTTAGCAATATAAGCCAAACGTTTACAAACGTTACGAAACAAAACCAAACGTTTCCCCTTTCTAGCGATTTAAGCCAAACATTTACAAACATTACAAAACTAATCCAAACGTTTCGCCTTTTATCGATTTAAGCCAAACATTTACAAACGTTACGAAATAAATCCAAACGTTTCACCTTTTTAGCAATTTAAGCCAAAAGTTTACAAATGTTACGAAACAAATCCAAGGGTTTCACCTTTTTAGCGATTTAAGCCAAACCTTTAAAAACGTTACGAAAAAATCCAAACGTTTCACCTTTTTAGCTATTTAAGCCAAATGTTTACAAACGTTACGAAACAAATCCAAAACGTTTCCCCTTTTTAGCAATTTAAGCCAAACATTTAAAAACGTTGTGAAACGAAACAGGACGTTTCACCTTTTTTGCGATTTAAGTCAAACGTTTACAAACATTACGAAACAAAACCAAACGTTTAAAACGTTACGAAACAAATCCAAGCGTTTCACTCATTTAGCAATTTAAGCCAAATGTTTATAAACGTTGCGAAACAAATCCAAACGTTTCATCTTTTTTGCGATTTAAGAAAAACGTTTACAAACGTTACGAAACAAATCCAAACGTTTCTTCTTTTTAGCTATTTATGCCAAACGTTTACAAACGTTACGAAACAAATTCAAACGTTACGAAACAAAACCAAATGTTTACAAACGTTGCGAAACAAATCCAAGCGTTTCACCTTTTCAGCAATTTAAGCCAAACATTTACAAACGTTACAAAATAAATCCAAGCGTTTCACATATTTAGCAATTTAAACAAAACATTGGCAAATGTTACGAAATAAAACCAAATGTTTCACCTTTTTAGCGATTTAAGCCAAATATTTACAAACTTTACTAATCAAATCCAAACGTTTCCCAATTTTAACAATTTAAGCCAAACGATTAAAACGTTACGAAACAAATCGAAACGGTTCACATTTTTAGTCATTTAAGCCAAACATTTACAAACGTTACGAAACAAATCTAAACGTTTCACATTTTTTGCGATTGAAGCCAAACGTTAACAAACAAATGTTACGAAATAAATCCAAACGTTTCCCATATTTAGCAATTTAAGTCAAACGTTTACAAACATTACGAAACAACACCAAGCGTTTCATCTTTTTAGAAATTTATGCCAAATGTTTACAAACGTTACGAAAATATCCAAATGTTTCAACCTTTTAGCAATTTAAGCTAAACGTTATGAAACAAAAACAAACGTTTAAAACATTACTGTCCCGACACAATTTCATGGATCGCGACCGGCGCTAGGGTATGGGTATGGTTGTAACAAAACCCGTAGCATGCCTTGCGGAAAAGAACCAATCAAATTAACCTGCAGAAAATACAATGCTCGGGGGCAGCCGAGACTCCAACTTAAACTAACAGTTTAAATATCAGTACTTCCATTAAATAAAATAACCAGAGTTAAACAATAATAATGCCAAAGCATAAAATCAAGTCATTCAGACAAATCCGACAAACAGACTAGAATAATATAGACTTCTAGTTTACTACTGCGGTCTAAGAATAAAAGTAGTTTGACAATTTATTAAAAGAAAATAAACCTCCTAGGAATAAAGATTCGGAGATTAGCAGACTCGCTCAAAATAATAAACCTAAAAAATAGGGAAACAACGGGGGTTAGATATACTGAGATGAGTTCATAATACTATTTACATTTATTTAGTTTAAAACTCTTTAAACAAATCCTTTTATACTAATATATATAAGATTATGGAATAACAGTATTGAAATGATCACAGCGTAAGTATGACATAGCATACTGAAAAACCCAAAGTGGACGGGAACAAATCCTCGTCATATACCAGCGTAAGCAAAATATTAGTTTGCCGATCCTAGAGTACTTACTGGTGCACACAGTCTTGATACAAGCCTATCGAGTAGCTCGTTTCACTCCAGATCCATAATCGCTTAAAACAATTTGAAAACTTTATAATACTAAAATAAATTGCGGTAATTAATAAAGCGGTAAATAGCACTAAAACTCACAGCTTGCTAATCCACGTGAAAACCTTGCAAGCGACAAAACCTTAATTGACTCCGAAGCACACATAGTCGACGAGTCTAAGAACAGAGTAAAACCAATATTAAAATCAACCTCTAACTCTAGAGAGTACTAGACACCACATAAGACTAGCACAAAATAAATAAGACATATAAGAGTCACGAAAACAGAATTCTCAAATAATTTATAATGCTGTAAAATAATTCAAGTCTATTGAGTTCACACTTAAAATCCAATCTGAAAATATTACTCAAATAATATTTAAATAGTAATTAAAACCAATTTCTCAAAATAGTGGGTTAGCCGATTTTCAAAAAAACTATCAAGCTAAACCCACATGTCGGACTACCCAAGTCTAACCCGACCCAACCATTAATCCATAATTATAATCCATAGTTCTAATTATAATTTGATAAAATATTAATCAAATATTCAAATGGAACTCAATATCTTGAAACCCAAGTAATTGAAAAATACGGACAAAATACTTCGCTAAAATAACTAAATAAACAATTAAAAGCTAAATTATAAATTCAACCAATTTGGCACGGTAAGCCCAAATCTCAAAATAATAATTATCACTCGAAAATTTATAAATTATAGACTAATAATAAATATCCACTTTTCCATTTACAATGATAATAATAATTAATTTAATTATAAATGAATCAAATATTATTTTTAGATTTAAAAAAATAATATAATAAAATTGTCAAACTTTCAATTTAAAATGAAATTCTCAAATTAAAATTAAAATCAGTAATCAATAGGTAATATTTAACTTAAGGAATCAATTGGTTTAAAAGAAAAAGAATAAGTGACCACATTTGCCCTTTAGTCACCACTTTCTGTTATAAACAAATAAATCCAATTAAGCCATTATTTTGAAACAATTATTTCCAAGGTGGAAATACCCATAACAACTTGACTTTTCCTTTGAACTAAGCCCAGCCCGCCAACACATAAACAATACCATCTTCAACAAATTTAAACAAAAGAGAATGCAGAGCCAACACCGAACACAGGTTTCAAAACGATAACAATTTCATAACTAAAATTTGAATTCCACATACGATGAGACAATCTCAACCTAAAGCATAAACAATTAACAACCCAAAACAGAAACTAATATCATTTATGTAACAAATCATGGCCAAAGAAAAAAAGAATTCGGCATAATAATACAAAATAGTTGTAGTTAATAATAATTAAAGACGGTGAGACAACGCTGACGATAGCTAAGTGATTTACGTACCGATTAGCAAAAACGAAGATGAGGATCGTAGAGGCGCGTGTCTATTACAAGTAGGACGAAACGGATCCAAATATAACGCTAAAACGAAAGAGAACGATTCAATATACGGAGGTGTCGATTATAAGCAAACTAAAATTGTTAAGAACAAAGACTTACCAATAACACCAGAATTTTGAAGGATGAATGACACAACGAATTTCAGAGATTTTGGAGTAAGAAGGACGGCTAGGGTTTGATGAACGTATGAGGAAATATTAGGGTAGAACAATAGTTTTAATCCAACAAAATAAGGGAAAAAAAGGTATTGCAGAGTAAGGATACAGCTACTAAATTGATGAAACTAATATAAGACTTAATGAATTTGGCCTTGTGCCATTTACTACGTGAAATCTTAATAAAGAAATTGCATGAGTTTTCATGCATGAGCTTAGCCTATTTTCTTTTTATTTTTGAATAAACATTATGCATGGGCCAAAATTTAATAATACAAACCGAACACGAATCGAACTACGACTGAATCAATAAACGATTCAAATAATATTAAGTAAAAATATATTACCTAAACTCGACGTAATGCAAAATTAAAAATTAAAAATTAAAAAAATCAAAAATACGGGATAATACATTCTCCCCAACTTATTAAAAATTTGTCCTCGAATTTATAACAAAACCAAAGTCAAATAAAACAATTACAGCACGCCTAAAATCACGCGTAATTCAAAATACGGAGTAACGCATCCTTAACGAAAGAGAACAATTACGCATAACAATTTCCGATTCCACAAATCACCTTACGATCAGGAGACAATTCAACGGAAACGAAATAAAAACTGCTTAGTTCAACCTAAGCAAAAACATCACCGCAATCACAATAAACTTTTACCCAAGTGTAATCCAACCATAATGACGACTTAGGAGAGTCAAAGCAAAACGAACATAATTTAACCGAAAATACGCTAAAGATAAATGGGGTGTTACATCCTCCTTAACCTAAATAAATACGATCCTGAATTTAAAACTGATATGAAAACTCGAAAGATCACCACACGTAAACGAGAAAAATTCTAAGCTCAACAATTTGGTACCTCAAACGACTTCTCAAACATCATGTACGAACGGATTAGAAATTATTTCTAACTGGTAAATAACCAACACGTTAAACGAGGAGAAAAAAATTCAAAAAAATAAACTCAACTCTCAAAGACTATCAAAACCAACACTACAAGTGTAAAGTTAAACCCAGAATTCAAACTTACTAACCCAAACATCAATGTTACAAACTGAAAACCTACAAACACTCTCCACTGAAAAAAATCTTGCATTCCTTAACGGCTAAACCCTATATCTCTTATAGTGGTCACAACACTACATACCTCATATGAGAAAACTTAACAGCAAATCTAAATGTCACCCTGATTAAATGTGCTCTCACAAATAACGGCTGAAAACTAAACACCTTTTAAATCGTTACGGTTCGACCAATCTAAAGAATACATAATTCAAACTTCTGATAACAAAATTTTTCATCCTCCAATTTTTAATTACTAACACCTCGAATCTTACCGAAGATCATGTAGATCAAATACAAAAATATTACAGAAAATGCTTTTTGCAACCACAAAATATATAATAATACCATCCGCTTTTAATTTGAAATTACTAACGTCATCAGTTTGATTTCATTTTTAACCAAAAATAATTAACTCGTTGAAAAATTCTTCTAGTTTCGTAAACGCATCCACATAATAAAACAGTCTCAATTTGAAATTATAACGAAATCTTACTTTCACAAAAAAAATTCACGATTTTATAAAATCGTCCAGTTATAGAATCTTTAAAATCCACTTTTAGTCAAAACTGACAAAATTTCATCTCTTTCTCAACAAAATAAAGTTTTGCAAATAAGAATCCCATCGTTTACGAAATATTCCCATACTAGTACCAATACTTATTAAACAAAATCTAATTGTAAAAGCAAAATTCCTTTTTAGTCTTTTAGTGTAAATGAACACGCAGAGCATAACCAATTTTCTTAAAACAAAAATCCTCAGATTATATACTCTAAGCTGACACAATTCTTTAATCTGAACTCAATATTTTTCCCGCACTTACCACAACTAAACCTCGAGTGCAACCTTATAACCATAGCTCATATTTATCAAATACGGATACTCCATCAATATAAAACAAAACCTTACATTGCAATTTCTCTTAAATCACCACCGTCATCACATAGTATTTGTCTAGTTTCCAACCAAATAAAAATTCCAAAACCGTTTGAATTTTAATAACGTTTTAAACACCGTTTTCACAATATAACTCGCGAGTTTATAACAAAACATTTTTCTTAAAAAGTCTTACTGATAAAATTTATTTTTATATAATTGTGCGCCAGGGTGATGACATCTCTCATCCCGAAAGAGTTGCATTCAACCCTTATCATCTAAAGTCGTGATAAATGTACTAAATGCATGTATCAATTACTTATTTCTCTTTTAATTAGTGATCATACTCAATGCTCAATGCAATTTCCTATTCGTGGCATTTCAAATGCATGTTCATCACATATCTGGGCACAATTACGTGATAAAAACATTTCAATTACTTTAACAAGTTAATGTTTGACATCAATTTTCCTTCAAAACATTTTCTAGACATTACACTCTGTGAGACGTGCATTCGTCCATCTTGACATATTTGCCCATCTCCATTATCCTAGTCCACCAAAACGAATCGTCATAACGAAATAACCCAAATCAATAATGAAACTAAAATCTACCTAACAACGGATTTCCACCTCAAATCAAATTGAAAAGTTTCTAAGGAAAACAAAACAACAAGACCGCCTTCACATCTCCACTATCAATTTCGGTATTTCACCGATCTACCTAATGACAACACCAGTTTATTACTACACTGATCAACCTCGAACACAGGTTCCACATTCTTTTCCAGAATGCCAAAAGCTGAGAAAAAAATGTTGGTACTCCAATTTATCACAATCGAGCCCGACCTAGAAACTCATAACTCAAAATTCTACGCACCAGGCAGACACTAACGAGTATAATTATTCCACCGGTGCTGAGTAATATAACTCAAAACACCTTCCTTTGACAAGGATTGATTCGTAATTCAAAAGTACAAACAGCTTTAAAGAATCGCTCCGCAAACTTCCTTATACCGAGATTAATCACCTCACTTTCCAGAGCTCAAGCGTTAGATCCGACTAACCCAATTAGGACTTCTAAACTAATCGCAGGGTCAAATCAAAAGGTTCGAATCGCACATCGACACCAACGCTAAAGTTAAGCCAAAGAAAACTAGCGAGAAATACCCTCATGTGACACTCCACACAATGAGGCCAACGAGGACATAAACTTATATGGCATAACTTAAACAATCATGAGAGACAAAAATAATAACACTTAAACATCTCGCAGTACAACAATTACCCATTAGGATGGTTAAATAATATAAATCTCAAAGGATTGAGCATAAAACATCTTTTATGATCAACGATTTCCTACCGACATGGTAACAACTCAAACAGCCCGGAAAAGTTCAAAATATTAAATCATATAATAACATGCTCAAAACGTCAATTCAGAATACAATGAAATGTGGTACTGATCAAAAAGTACACATTAAGACCGAATTTTCAAAATAAAAAATAAAAAATTTACAAAAATAGATTTCATGTTCATGTCGAGCCCCACTGTTTTAAAAATTAATTTTCCGGAAAGCCTCTTTTATAAAACAATAATTACAATTTTCAAAACGCCTCAATTTAAAATCAACAAGTTAGCCGAATAATTACAACTTCCAAACTCAACTCCAATTTAGGTGACCCAAGTCAACTCGCAATAACCATTTATAAAACGTATACAACACATTTTTAAATCCGGAAAAACGTATTTCAAAAATAAATCTCAATATTTTTAAAATAAGAAGTTCGACGTCACCCAATAACAACATCAGACTAATCACCCAAGTGAGAAAACAATTATTCTTTAACAACCTTTTCAGAGACACAAGCTTCAATCAAAACTAGCAAATCGAGCATAAGACCAACAACACCAATGTGTTGACAAACTAAAATATGGTAAAATTACAAAAGTAATATTAAATTATGAAATCGGTATCGCCTAAAAAAAGTATTATCATTTTAAAACAATCATTTTGAAAACACCAAGATAGACGTAATATTTAATTTTTAAAATACGAGAAATTCATTTTATTTCAAAAGAACAACCATTTTTCAATTCTTAGTCAAATGAAAAAATTTAAAATACAAAAATTTCATTTTACTGCCAAGATACTGAAATTAATATTTTAGGGTATCGTGTCCAGACTACCCATTTGACCTTTTGCGTCAAAACACCAGTTTGGCAAAAATAATTTTCTTAAGGAAATTTAAAACAATACGTGATCAGTAACGTAATCCACAGAACGTGAAAAAGATTTTTCAGTTAAAAATCATTTAATCCCGAAACAATGTCAAGTCTGACAAAATATCATTTTTTTAAAATCAAGGCTCTCGGCCAAAATTAGAAGTTATCACAAAATTATTCAACGTCCACAATTTTATTAAAGGCATAAAACAGCTAGTAATTTATCATCCAGTGAAACCCATCAACAACATGATAAGAAAAATAACATCATGTCCAGGCATGAATTAAAGCACATTACCAACATATGATTTCCCGAGAAATTGAAAGCAATAAAAATCACCCAAGTGAAACGACATCAACAGCAAAAATATAAGCATCAAATCAAGATATAAAATGACTGACTCGACACATTCCTATAAGTGTAGGCAGAAAGTTTAAAATTAAAAGATGACGTTTCAAACGATAAGACATGAATCCTAATTC
The DNA here is from genome assembly GCF_937616625.2 of Mercurialis annua. NCBI lineage: Eukaryota > Viridiplantae > Streptophyta > Magnoliopsida > Malpighiales > Euphorbiaceae > Mercurialis > Mercurialis annua. The sequence continues at coordinate 19,904,449 of NC_065572.1, read as the reverse complement.
CGCAGTGTCACGACCCGAATTCCACCCTAATCCAAGTCACGACCGGCACTAGGGAAAAGGAATGGTTGTTCCGAAACCCGTAGCAAGCCTAGAACGTCTAGAAATTTTTCGCACATAATATTAAAAGATCACACCTCGCGTACGATCCGTTTTCAAAAAATACCGTTAAAACTTTTATCTTTTAACATAACACGATTTCTTAAAATACACATATAAGCGAAATATGGTTTTAGAACTACTGGTGGGATAACCTCGTTATCTCAACCCTTGCTTCCTTTTGAAAACCTGGCGTGGTGATCACTAGAAAACCAGGGACTTGAATCTCGCTTACATTAACACATAGGCAGCCCCATTCCAGACCACACGCCACTGTTACTATGTTTAATAAAATAATGCGGACACTTTTGCGTTTCGCAACGGTGGTATTAAACATATTAAAATATACAGCCGACCGGTTACACTTAGCCGGCATATATAAAACATATTGTTTATGACCCTCACAAAAACACCCAAGGCCGACTCGGTAACTAGATATAATATGCCACTAAGCAGCCACATAGAAGGTACACACATACACTAGATCCTATCAGAGTATCTAAATAAAGGACTAGTGGCACGGCTGCTGGCACATTACACTTATGCTATTGCAGCATAATAAGAGTACAAAATCCTATGTACATTACCAAAGAAGAGCTTTCCTGAAGAAGGGATGTGGAAGCTCGACTGACCTCAAAGATCGTTTCCTGCAAATGGAGAAACAACAACGGGGTCAGAAATATAAATATTTCTGAGTGAGTAAACAGTATACAGATAAATACCAACATCGCATAATATATATAAAACAGTTATATATAAAATATGACCAATTACGTCGATCCATATGAAATCCTAGTCCACAAATGTCCTAATAGACACACTCATTTTACGAGCTTATGGATAACAAAATAAAGACCATGAACTGAATCACTACCGTCTTATTCTGTATCTCTCGTACGTGGACCGTAATCAGAAAATGCCTTCGCGGTTTATTCCGCGACTGTAACTGTATTACTGCCGTCTCAGGGTTTACCCGTGAAGTCAGAGCCTTTACTTTCCAATGACTTACACGACATGCATACCTCTATACCTCGACAGAAGTACATCCAGAAATCGGTGTTGGTGATCACGCAACCCTATTGCCGCCCAATAGGTAGATCGTTCCAATGGACCTCTTAACAAAATAATGTTACGAAACAAATCCAAACGTTTCCCATATTTAACAATTTAAACTAAACGTTTACAAACGTTAGGAAAAAAACCAAGCGTTTTATCTTTTTAGCAATTTAAGCCAAACGTTTTCAAACGTTACGAAACAAATCCAAACGTTTCACCTTTTTAGCGATTTAAGCCAAACGTTTCCAAACGTTACGAAACAAAACCAAACGTTTAAAACATTACGAAACAAATTCAGACGTTTCACATTTTTAGCGAATTAAGCCAAACGTTACGAAACAAAACCAAGTGTTTCACCTTTTTAGCAAATTAAGCCAAACATTTACAAACATTACAAAATAAATCCAAGCGTTTCCCCTTTTTAGCAATTTAAGAACGTTTACAAACGTTACGAAACAAATCCAAGCGTTTCGTCTTCTTAGCAAATGAAGCCAAAAGCATATAAACGCTACGAAACAAATCCGAACATTTCACATTTTTAGCGATTTAAGCCAAACGTTTACAAACGTTCCGAAACAAATCCAAACGTTTCCCCTTATTAGCGTTTTAAGCCAAACATTTACAAACGTTCCGAAACAAATCCAAGCGTTTGACCTTTTTAGTAATTTAAGCCAAACATTTACAAACGTTACGAAATAAATCCAAGTGTTTCACCTTTTTGGTAATTTAAGCCGAACGTTTACAAACGTTACGAAACAAATCTAAACGTTTCACCTTTTTAGCGATTTAAGCCGAACGTTTTAAACGTTACAAAACAGAACCAAACGTTTCAACTTTTTAGCGATTTATGCCAAACGTTTACAAACGTTACGAAACAAATCTAAACGTTTTACCTTTTTCGCGATTTAAGCTAAACGTTTACAAAGGTTACAAAACAAATACAAACGTTGAACCTTTTTAGCGATTTAAGCCAAACATTTACAAACGTTACCAAACAAATCTAAACGTTTCACCTTTTTAGCAATTTAAGCCAACCGTTACGAAACAAATCCAAACGTTTTGCCTTTTTAGCAATTTAAGCCAAACGTTTACAAACGTTACAAAACAAATCCAAACGTTTCACCTTTTTAGCGATCTAAGCCAAACGTTTACAAACGTTACGAAACTAAACCAAACGTTTAAAACGTTACGAAACAAATCCAAACGTTTCACATTTTTAGCGATTTAAGCCAAACCTTTACAAATGTTACGAAAAAAACCAAGCATTTCAACTTTTTAGCAATTTAAGCCAAACGTTTACAAACGTTACGAAACAAATCCAAGCGTTTGACCTTTTTAGCAATTTTAGCCAAACGTTCACAAACGTTCCGAAACAAATCCAAGCGTTTCACGTTTTTAGCGATTTAAGCCAAACGTTTACAAACGTTACGAAACAAATCCAAGCGTTTCACCTTTTTAGCAATTAAAGATGCATACACAAACGTTACGAAACAAATCCAAAATTTTCATCTTCTTAGCGATTTATGGCGAACAGATATAAACATTACGAAACAAAACCAAACATTTAACCTTTTTAGCGATTTATGCCAAATGTTTACAAACGTTAGGAAACAAATCCAATTGTATTCCCATTTTAGCGATTTGAGCCAAACGTTTAAACGTTACGAAACAAATCCAAACATTTCACCTTTTTAGCTATTTATGCCAAACGTTTACAAACGTTACGAAACAAATCCATACGTTTCACCTTTTTAGCGATTGAAGCCAAACATTTACAAACGTTACGAAATTGTCACGACCCGAATTCCACCCTAATCCAAGTCACGACCGGCGCTAGGGAATGGGAATGGTTGTTTCGAAACCCGTTGCAAGCCTAGAACCTCTAGAAATTTTTCGCAAATATTGTTATTGGAACGTACCTCGCGTACGATCCGTTTTCAGAAAACACCGTTAAAACTTTTCCCGTTTAACACAAACACATTTCTGAAATTATACATATAAGTGAAATCTAGTTTTCAGAAGTACGTGTTGGATAACCTCGTTATCTCAACCCTCGCTTCCTTCTGAAAACATGGCGTAGTGATTACTGGACACCAGGGACTTATCTTTCGCTTGCCTTAACACACAGGTAGCCCTGTTCCCAGCCACACGCCATTGTTAATATGCTTAATAAAATAAGCGGACACCTTGCGTCTCGCAACGGTGGTATTAAACATATTAAAATACACAGCGGACCGGTTACACGTAGCCGGCGTATATAAAACATATTGTTTTTGACCCTCACAAAAACACACGAGGCCGACTCGGTAACTAGATACAATATGCCACTAAGAAGCCACCCAGAAAGTATACACAAGTGCACTAGATCCTATCAGAGGAACTAAACAAAGGACTAGTGGCACGGCTGCTGGCACATTACACTTATACTATTGCAGCATACTAAGAGTACAAAATCCTATATACATTACCAAAGAAGAGCTTTCCTGAAGAAGAGATGTGGAAGCTCGACTGACCACAAAGCTCGTTTCCTGAAAATAGGGAAACAACAACGGAGTCAGAAATATAAATATTTCTGAGTGAATAAACAGTTTACAGATAAATACCAAAATCGCATTATATATATAAAACAGTTATATATAAAATATGACCAATTACGTCGATCCATATGAAACCCTAGTTCACAAATGTCTTAACAGACACACTCATCTTATGAGCTTATGGACAACAGAATAAAGACTGTGAACTGAATCACTGCCGTCCAATTTTGTATCTCTGGTACCTGGACCATAATCAGAAACTGCCTTCGCGGCTTATTCCGCGACCGTATGGTCTTTTTCTTATTAAAAACCATTTGAATCGTTTTCACCTCGAGAAAATGTTTAAACTTCACTCTAGAAGTCCTTTTAGGTATATCTATACCTAATTAAAATCATTTACTAGTATCGACTTAATTGCCAAAACAATTCACAGTCGTATACTAATTATTTAGCAACACCGTTTGCTAAATATTTAAAATCAGTTAAACGTCCACTATAACTCTTTTAAAGTCCTTTTTAAACGTTTAACTTTACTTTTAAAATCTCATTTTAAAAGTATATAGGTTTAGGTTTAAATCTCTTTTCACTTTACTTTTAAACAAATCATCGTTTTTAAACACTTTTTGTTCGACAAAAACTACGTCAAAAAAGTAGGGCAAAAACCCTAAAAGTCCTCCCCCCATTTGGCGTCGGACCTGCTGTGCATGGCACATCAGGTCGCTGCACGACCGTGCAGCTTTGGCTGCACGTTCGTGCAGCATCAATGCTGCACGTTCGTGCAGCTACCAAGCTGCACGTTCGTGCAGCCTATTTCCAGCCCGTGGAAATTCTTTTTTCCGGGCATTTCGACGTGCTCGGAACGCCCGGATCGCTGCAAACGTGTACACAAACGTCCTAGTTCACAAAAATGCAATCAAAATGCAATTCGGACGTTTAAAACGATTAATCGATTCGGTAACCGTTTATAAACGAATATATATTCGAAATATATCAAAATAAACGTTTAATACTAGAGTAATACCTCGATTACTTGAGTAATCGTCGAAGAAACGGAGTTAGAATCGAGAAACGGACGGATCGAAATCGAACCCTAATCTCCCGCACTGTTCAGAGAGCAAGTAGCTCTCTAATCTTTCTATTTTTTTTTCAAATGGTTTCTGTAACCATTTTGCTTATGTATAACTTATATATATAGATTTTGGTTAACTTATCATTTTAACTCAAATTCTTAAATTGTCGTCCGTAGCTTAAACAGAAACGTCTTTTAAATTTCGTGAACTTTTACCCAAAAATCTAATAAAATATAATAAGAATAAAAATATCCGACTTATATTTTATCTTTAATAAATCCCAGAAGATTTATTAGGTCCAAATTAATCCCACTTGACTAAAATTACTACGTCCAAATTTCATGAAATTTTGACGGTAGTTTCGTCAAATTATTTCGCGAATAATGACACCAAAATTATTCGCTCGGGACTTATAAATTATTTTATTTCAATTTGAACTAACGAATAATACTTAATTAGTTAATAATTGAAACTAATTGAAGTAAAAATTTAGGGATTAAAATTGGCCTTTTTCATTTCTTGCCGCGCACATCACACCGCCTCTTTACTTCTTATCTTTCTTCTTTTTTATTTATATATATATATATATATATTTATTTATTTATATATATATATATATATATCTTAACTTATATTCGTTAATAACTCGTCGAGACTTCCGAGTTTCGACATTTTAATTTCGGGGTTTTGTCCGAAGTATTAAACTCTCCAATTAGAGTGGTATATTGATATATTAATTATCAATGTATTTTTATCTTACGACTACAGTCGTATTTCTGGTTCTATTAGTCCCGTCATATTTTTTTATTAAAATTTAAATCCTCGATTTAAATTTTAAACTCCTATTATTACGATATAATTTAGGAATACTTATAAATTAAATTTACGCTTAAATTTAATTTACGTATTCCCGGCTAATAAAAGTTTTACATGTAGCTTATAAAAATACGGGGTATTACAGAAATAAATCCAAATGTTTCACCATTTTAGCGATTTAATCCAAACATTTACAAACGTTACGAAACAAATCCAAACGTTTCACTTTTTTTAGCGATTTAAGCCAAACAATTACAAAGGTTACGAAACAAATCCAAATGTTTCACCTTTTTAGCAGTTTAAGCCAAATGTTTACAAACGTTACAAAACAAATCCAAGCATTTCACCTTTTTAGCAATTTAAGCCAAACATTTCTAAACGTTAGGGAATAAATCCAAGCGTTTCACCTTTTTAGCGATTTAAGCCAAACGTTTACTAACGTTACGGAACAAATCCAAGCGTTTCACCTTTTTAGCGATTTAAGCCAAACGTTCACAAACGTTACGGAACAAATCCACACGTTTCACCTTTTTGGCAATTTAAGCCAAACGTATACAAACATTACGAAACAAATCCAAACATTCACCTTGTTAGCGATTTAGGCAAACGTTTAAAAACATTATGAAACAAATCCAAACATTTTTCCTTTTTAGCAATTTAGGCCAAACGTTTACAAACGTTACAAAACAAATCCAAACGTTTCACCTTTTTAGCAATTTAAGCAAAATGTTTACAAACTTTACGAAACAAAACCAAACGTTTCACCTTTTTAGCGATTTAAGCCAAACGTTGACAAACTTTAAGAAACAAATCCAAACGTTTCCCCATTTTAGCAATTTAAGCCAAACGTTTAAAATTTTACGAAACAAATCCAAACGTTTCACCTTTTTAGTGATTTAAGCCAAACGTTTGCAAACGTTATGAAACAAATCCAAATCTTTCACACTTTTAGCGATTGAAGCCAAACGTTTACAAAAAGCAGTTACGAAACAAATCCAAACATTTCCTATATTTAGCAATTTAAGCCAAACGTTTACAAACGTTACGAAAAAAAACAAGGATTTCACTTTTTTAGCAATTTAAACCAAACGTTATAAACGTTACGAAACAAATCAAAACGTTTCCCCTTTTTAGCAATTTAAGCCAAACATTTACAAACGTTACGAAACAAATCCAAACGTTTCACCTTTTTAGCGATTTAGGCAAACGTTTAAAGACATCATGAAACAAATCCAAAATTTTTCTTTTTTAGCAATTTAGTCCAAACGTTTACAAACGTTACAAAATAAATCCAAACGTTTCAACTTTTAAGCAATTTAAGTAAAACGTTTACAAACTTTACGAAACAAAACTAAACGTTTCACCTTTTTAGCGATTTAAGGCAAACGTTAAGAAACAAATCCAAACGTTTCCCCATTTTAGCGATCTAAGCCAAACGTTTAAAATTTTACGAAACAAATCCAAACGTTTCACCTTTTTAGCGATTTAAGCCAAACGTTTGCAAACGTTATGAAACAAATCCAAATCTTTCACACTTTTAGCGATTGAAGTCAAACGTTTACAAAAAACAGCTACGAAACAAATCCAAACATTTTCTATATTTAGCAATTTAAGCCAAACGTTTACAAACGTTACGAAACAAAACAAAGCGTTTCACCTTTTTAGCAATTTAAACCAAACGTTATAAACGTTAGGAAACAAATCAAAATGTTTCCCCTTTTTAGCAATTTAAGCCAAACATTTACAAACGGTACGAAACAAATCCAAACGTTTCCCATTTTTAGCAATTTAAGCCAAACGTTTACAAACGCTACGAAACAAATCCAAATGTTTCACCTTCTCAGCAATTTAAGCCAAATATTTACAAACGATACGAAACAAATCCAAACATTTCACCTTTTTAGCAATTTAAGCCAAACGTTTGCAAAGATTACGAAACAAATCCAAACGGTTCGCCTTTTTAGCGATTTAAACCAAATGTTTACAAACGTTAAGAAATAAATCCAAATGTTTCACTGTCACGACCCATTTTCATGAATCGCGACCGGCGCTAGGGTATGGGTATGGTTGTACCAAAACCCGTAGCTAGCCTTGCGGATAACCAATTTATAACATTTAAAACAATGTACCTGCAGAAAACCATATGCTCGGGGGCAACCGAGACTTCAGCCTAGTCTAGCAGTACAATAAGCAACATATATTCAAAGTATACTTATCTCAAATTATAACTCCAACAGTATGGCAATATAATATAAATACCATAAATACTGTAATCATGCCAAAAGCAATAAAGTAATTACCAACAAACAACAGTCTAAAAATATAATAAAAGACTAATCATAAATAATCTAATACTACTATTGCGGTCTAAGAATTTAAAACAGTTCGATTCTTTTATTCTGAAAAATAAAATAAGGAACCTCCGAGAATGAAGAAACGGAGATCGGCCAATGCCCAAATCATAAACCTGGAAAATTTGGGAAAACAACGGGGTCAGATTTACTGAGTAGAGTTTATATAACCATTTACATTTATTAAGATAAAAACCTTTAAAACGTTTAATAAAACATTTTCATTATGGATTATCAATGAAACCCTAAACCACAATTCTAAATCAATTGTCGTGTCGGTGAGACGTATCTCAATAACCGATCCCCGACTAACACTTAATAAATAGTGAGCCCAGGAGACGTATCTTCCACCGGTGCCCTCACAAAGGTGAGACGTATCTCAAACCTACCTCAATACCATAATCATTACCGGTGCGCACGCAGTCCCGATGATGCCCATCGAGTAGCACGTTCCAAATCAAATCCACAATGCCGAAAAACAGTTCGAAAGCTGTTTATACATATAGACATACAAAATATAATATTTGCTTAATAAAAAGGTAAATAGAGATATAAACTCACTGTTTGCTATTCCACGTGAAACTGACAGGCAATCTAACTCTGGTTCGCCTCTGAAGTACGAACAGTTGACAGGTCTAAATAAAATATTAAAATCAAAATTAAAATCAGACCCTAACTCTAAAGAAAACTAGATAACACATAGGACTAGCACAACAACAGCAAGTCAATGTAAAGTCAAGTCAGAGTAATCATAAAACTCAAATAATAATAAAACTATAAATAATCACATCTATTGAGTTCCCACTTTAAATGAGTTTCAAAAAAATATTATTTAAATATTATTTTAATAATAAAATAAATAAATTTTCAAATAGTGGGTTAGCCGAGTTATCGATAACTACCAAGATATGTCACATGTCGGGCGACCCAATTCTAATCCGACCCAAATATTTTATTAAAATTATAAAACATAGTTTATAATTTCAAAATAATATTTATTGATAAAATAATAATTAAATATTAAAATGAAACTCAATAGCTTAAAACACAAGTAACCAATAGTTACCGACAAAATTTACTTAACTAAAATAGTTAAGAAAATAATTTAAAAGCTAAAATGTAAATTAGCCAAATTGGCACGGCAAGCCAATAATTTAAATGAAACAATAATTACTCTGGTAATTATATGAATTTAGGCTATTAAATAATTTTTGCTTTTAAAGTAAAATTATTAATTTATAATAACAAAAATAATTTATATTATAGTTGAATTTAACATTATTAAACGATAATTACCCAAAGTAATTATCCGATTAAAAGATTATAAAATAATTATCAATTTATAATAACCAACACATATGAAAAAAATCAAATCAATAACCCAAGTTCTATAATCAATCATGGTGAATATATAATGCAAATTAAATAACATGAATACCCATAACCATTTCCCATACTGCCAAATAAACTTAAGGCAAATGAATTCAAAATACAAACATAATAAATTGATAATACACAGCAGGAACCTTAATAATTAAACAACTAGTGAATTGCCAAACATGAATCATGAGACAACAATATAAACAATTAATAACCAATCACAAAGCCATGTAAACTATTGAATTTTAAATCATTCCCGCCACCCTTCAATAATAAGAAATTGAGACAAAATGAATGACAACAGTACAAGAATACTGTGTAACGAAGGATTGAACCAAAGTAAGAATTCATAATTAAGAATAAGACCATTAATCAAATAAACACATGAGATTTTGATCTTAATTCAAACATGAATCATGACAGCAAAATAGGGACAAAAACGGCAGCAACGACAATACCAACAGTAACCAAAATTTCAAAAAAACGGTAAACCGTATGGCGCTTATACCGAAAGTAAACAAGGACGACAATAATAATAATTTTGCATAACGAACTCCGTCTCTTAAGAACATTCCTCAACCAAGTAACCAATAAAACCAAAACCATATAACGGTTAAACCCTATCGAGTTCCATTTGAAAACATAATCCGGAAACGTTTTCAAATCATTTGGCAAAATAACTTTAAAAAAAATGGTATTTACCCGATCAACCAAGACTTCCAAGCTTAAATCACGTGTCGGGCAACCCAAGTCAAACCCGAACCAAAGAAACCCCATTATAAACCAATGTTTAAAATTTGAAAATTCATTTGATAAAACAACATGAAATTTGAAAAAATAATGGAACTCAACATTACTTAAATAGTCAACAATTAATAACACCCAGAGTGTTCGATAAAATCCAAAAATAACAAACATGCTAAAAATTGCACCACAAGCCACAACATAGTAATTTCCTTCTTAACGACTTAAGCGCTTGCGTAAGCAAAACTCAACAGGTTGTTCTTCGAACGATAACACAATACTGCAACTCATAAACTAAACAATCTCAAATGGTCACAAAAAGTAATAACACTAATTTTCACTTGTCATAAACGATAATACCATATCTAGGTGACATCAACGAGGGAAAACAAACTCTCCCACTAAAGTTTTGACTGAAAAACTTAAAATAATATAGAACAAAATCTCGAATCTCTCGCATGATAACTCCAAACAAAATTTCCACTCGGGAAGGTCAACACAAGACGAAACACGCCGAAAACATATGGGGTATTACATTCTCCCCAACCTATGAAAAACTTGACCTCGAATTTTTTAAATGTGAAACCGACTCGCACTTTAAACGGTCACAACACACTTATGCGCAAAATTCCGATTCTAATAACTTAGTGCCCCAACGATCACTCGATCAACATAATGTAAATAATCAACAATTATCCAATTAAGAACCACAATTACTCTTTACAAGTTGGCTTCCAAAACTAACTTAAATCTATATGATTACTAACTCCATATTATCAAAGTTCAAGAACAAGCCCTAAGCTCAACTATAGTGCTTACAATTCCACACTGTATCGTTTCATACATGGTATTAAAAACACAAGCTGAAAAAAAATCTTCCGTTCTACAACACCTACTCACTTATCCACTTATAACGAGTTCGGCACCCAAAGCAATCGATAACTATACTCCACAACAACTAATTAATATTTTGGCCAAAAACAACCGCTATTTGAATCATTTGGTCCAACGATTAACACCAATTTCGATAACGCCATTAACTTCGTGAATCATAAATACAAAACTCTTACCGTCATTCAAAAGAATACGTAAACTTAAGTCATGATAACAGAATCTCCAGCTGAGCAACAAAATCTCAATCCTAGTTATTCCTCCAATCATTTAAAAATAAAATAGGTCGTAATAATATAAGTATCTAATCATCAACTTACATTCTAACTATTTCTCACAAACTTAACTTAATTCCATACAAAATATTGTTTTTGAACAAAACGATATCAAAACTCTCAACAATTAAACCCTCAATCTATAGTGTCGACCAACCAACTTTGTTGTCGAAACTCATCAAACACAATCATCAGATTTTTTTTTTCAAATCAACTAGTTCATATACCCAAATCAAATCTAAATTCTCAAAAAAAAATTCCATCAATTGACTATAACCTCCTATACAACAAAAAGTCACCACGACCAATTTACGGATTGTTAGTTATGCTCAAAACCAAACTCATGGAAGTTTAAAATTTTCTAATACGCGGAACATTTCATATTCAAAATTTTCCACTTTTTTTTTTTTAAAAAAAAAACTTAATATTTCACACCTCCTTTTTATATATCAAAATTGAAGTATCTTTACCATTGGAAAACCATCAGTTTTGTAAACCCTTGTTATTTTTTTTTTAAATATTTACATTTTTAAATTCGCAAATTCCCCTTACTTTTTAATAAGTTTGCAAATTTATGAAACAGTTCAAGTGACAAAATTTATGCTATCTTTAAATCAAATTTGTTAAAATAATTTATCATTTTTCGTAAAAATCAAACCATGGAAAATTCTTCTGTATTCAAAATACACATTCATGTTTTAAAACATCCAAAATTTATGTCGCTCTCAAATAAAAATATGATTTGAAGAAAATCATTCAACCGAAAAATTTACTATTCCCCTTTTTAAATCAAATTTGATAAAATTCTTTTCTTTTCATCAGGACGTAAAATTTTAGCAATGCAAACCTCTTTATTTACGAAAACACCTTTATATCAATATACCGAAACATTTGAATAAACAACTTACTTTTAAAATTCTAGTGTAAAAAACATAAATGGAGCATAACCAAATCTCTTAATCTATCAATCCTCTAATTAAAATTGTAAATTTTCCACGAAAGTTTTATAATCTACATATAACTATATACCTCACTTAGCACAACTAAATTTTCGCACGCAACCTTAAAATATTCCTTCAATTCCATACTTACAATCTACCGAATTATACGATACCAGCAAAATAAATCAAAACAATATCTCCACTAAAATTCATAAGCATAAAGTAATATCCAATAAAACACCAAATAAACTGAAACTTAATTCAGAGAAAACAACAGATCACGTACATTTCTACAAAATTTACCACCAGTTCCCGCATCACACCGAATCAAGTTAATGAAAACACCAGCGTATTAAATACACTGATTTATCATCTCGGGTCAGGATTTCCAATATCCTTTTCCAATATAATCAGAAACCACCAACCGTTCCAAGGAAATAATTTCCTCAACTCTCTCGCTATCGAAATCCAAAAATTTCGACCCACAACAAAACACCAAATCCATCGACATTAAAAATGAAGACAAAGGCAACTGGGTCTAAACAAAGATTTTACTCACAAATTAAGACCACACAAAAAGGTAAGCCATCCATGACCACATGAATTAATTCATCTCACGTGTTACTCCGAACGAAGAGACAAAATAAAAACAATCAAAATAGTTCAACCAAACATGACATTCAGCAAAATCAGCTCAACATATTGAAAAGACCAAAATCAAGACATGCTACAACAATCTTGAATTTTCGTATAAAAATCAACTTGTAATTATATCATCTTATAAGAGTGCACTTCCAAATTCATTTTGAAATTTAAAGTCAATCATTAAACTTTTCAAGATCAAGTTTGAGCCTCATGGTTTTTTTTTTTTTTTAAAAAAAAAAAATTCATTTTCCGGAAAAACCTCCTTTACAAATTAATTGCTTAAAAGTACCCTATTATCTTAATTCGTAAAACCATCGAGTTAGCCGAGTTATTACAACTTCCAAGCTCAACTCCTAAATTTGGGTGACCCAAGTAAAACACAAAACAACCGTTTATAAAATGTATTCTAAATATTTGTAAATCCAGAAAATGCACTTAAAACAAAATCTCAATTTTTTTTTTAAATAAGAAGCTCGACGTCACCCAATAACTCATCAGACTCATCACTCGAGTGAGAAAACAATTTTTTTTAAACAACCTTATTAGAAACAAAAACTTCAGTTAAACTAGCAAATCGAGCACAAGACCAACAACATCAAAGTGTTGACAAATTACAAAATGGTAAAATCACAAATATAATATTAAAATGTCAAAACGATATTTCCTTTTAAAATAATTTTATTTCGAAGACAGTTGTTTTAGAAACAACAATTCAGATGTAATCTTTAAATTTTTTTAAAATACGAGAAATTCTTTTTATTTCAAAAGAATAACCCTTTTGTAATCATTAGTCAAATGTAAGAATTTGAAATACATGAATTTAATTTTTTATTAGCAAGATACTAAAATAACATTTTAGGGTGTCGTGTCCAGACTACCCATTTGACTTTTTATGTCAAAACACCAATTAGGCCAAAGTAATTTTCTTAAGAAAATTTAAAATAATACGTGGCCAACAACGTAATCTACAAAACGTGATAAAACAAATTCAGTCAAAAATCATTTAAAACCGAAACAATGTCAAAGCCTGACAAAATATCATTTTTAAAATCAAGGCTTTCGGCCAACGCCAAAAGTACTCACAAAATAATTCAACATCAACAATTTTATCAAAGGCATAATATCCATAATACTATCACCCAGTAAGACACATCAACTACATGATAAGAAAAATAACATCATGCCCAAGCATGAATTAAAGCAACTTATCAGAATAAGATTTCCCGAGAAATCAAAAGCAATTTAAAATCATACAAGCGAAACGGCATCAACAACAAAAACAATATTAGCATCAAATCAAGACATAAAAATGACTGACTCGACACATTCCTATCGGTATAGGCAGAAAGTTTAAAATTAAAAGATGACGTTTCAAAAGACAAGACACGAATCCTAATTCCGCAGTAGTACCTATGACTCAATAACAACTTAATAGAGTAAACACATAGCATGCAAATGGCCTTGGTTTGAAACCAATGCTCTGATACCAAGTTTGTCACGACCCATTTTCATGAATCGCGACCAGCGTTAGGGTATGGGTATGGTTGTACCAAAACCCGTAGCTAGCCTTGCGGATAACCAATTTATAACATTTAAAACAATGTACCTGCAGAAAACCACATTCTCGGGGGCAACCGAGACTTCAGCCTAGTCTAGCAGTACAATAAGCAACATATATTCAAAGTATACTTATCTCAAATTATAACTCCAACAGTATGGCAATATAATATAAATACCATAAATACAGTAATCATGCCAAAAGCAATAAAGTAATTACCAACAAACAACAGTCTAAAAATATAATAAAAGACTAATCATAAATAATCTAATACTACTACTGCGGTCTAAGAGTTTAAAACAGTTCGACTCTTTTATTCTGAAAAATAAAATAAGGAACCTCCGAGAATGAAGAAACGGAGATCGGCCAATGCCCAAATCATAAACCTGGAAAATTTGGGAAAACAACGGGGTCATATTTACTGAGTAGAGTTTATATAACCATTTACATTTATTAAGATAAACCTTTAAAACGTTTAATAAAACATTTTCATTATGGATTATCAATGAAACCCTAAACCACAATTCTAAATCCATTGTCGTGTCGGTGAGACATATCTCAATAACCGATCCCCGACTAACACTTAATAAATAGTGAGCCCAGGAGACGTATCTTCCACCGGTGCCCTCACTAAGGTGAGACGTATCTCAAACCTACCTCAATACCATAATCATTACCGGTGCGCATGCAGTCCCGATGATGCCCATCGAGTAGCACGTTACAAATCAAATCCACAACGCCGAAAAACAGTTCGAAAGCTGTTTATACATATAGACATACAAAATATAATATTTGCTTAATAAAGAGGTAAATAGAGATATAAACTCACTGCTTGCTATTCCACGTGAAACTGACAAGCAATCTAACTCTGGTTCGCCTCTGAAGTACGAACAGTTGACGGGTCTAAATAAAATATTAAAATCAAAATTAAAATCAGACCCTAACTTTAAAGAAAACTAGACACCACATAGGACTAGCACAACAACAGCAAGTCAATGTAAAGTCAAGTCAGAGTAATCATAAAACTCAAATAATAATAAAACTATAAACAATCACATCTATTGAGTTCCCACTTTAAATGAGTTTCAAAAAAATATTATTTAAACATTATTTTAATAATAAAATAAATAAATTTTCAAATAGTGGGTTAGCCGAGTTATCGATAACTACCAAGCTATGTCACATGTTGGGCGACCCAAGTCTAATCCGACCCAAATATTTTATTAAAATTATAAACCATAGTTTATAATTCCAAAATAATATTTATTGATAAAATAATAATTAAATATTAAAATGAAACTCAATAGCTTAAAACACAAGTAACCAATAGTTACCGACAAAATTTACTTAACTAAAATAATTAAGAAAATAATTTAAAAGCTAAAATGTAAATTAGCCAAATTTGCACGCCAAGCCAATAATTTAAATTAAACAATAATTACTCTAGTAATTATATGAATTTAGGCTATTAAATAATTTTCGCTTTTAAAGTAAAATTATTAATTTATAATAACTAAAATAATTTATATTATAGTTGAATTTAACATTATTAAACGATAATTACCCAAAGTAATTATCCGATTAAAAGATTATAAAATAATTATCAATTTATAATAACCCACACATATGAAAAAAATCAAATCAATAACCCAAGTTCTATAATCAATCATGGTGAATATATCATGCAAATTAAATAACATGAATACCCATAACCATTTCCCATACTGCCAAATAAACTTAAGGCAAATGAATTCAAAATACAAACATAATAAATTGATAATACACAGCAGGAACCTTAATAATTAAACAACTAGTGAATTGCCAAACATGAATCATGAGACAACAATATAAACAATTAATAACCAATCACAAAGCCATGTAAACTATTGAATTTTAAATCATTCCCGCCACCCTTCAATAATAAGAAATTGAGACAAAATGAATGACAACAGTACAAGAATACTGTGTAACGAAGGATTGAACCAAAGTAAGAATTCATAATTAAGAAAAAGACCATTAATCAAATAAACACATGAGATTTTGATCTTAATTCAAACATGAATCATGACAGCAAAATAGGGACAGAAACGGCAGCAACGACAATACCAACAGTAACCAAAATTTCAAAAAAACGGTAAACCGTATGGCGCTTATAACAAAAAGATTAACGTACCGTGTGACGATTTCAAAGTGTATAATTGTAGAGGATGATGTGCTCTACAACAGTGAGGAACAAATCTCAGTTTGATGCTAAAACGAAAGAGAACAGATGAAGAAACGGGACGTGATGACATCGAACAAAACTGAAATTGAGATGAAAAACTTACCAATTTTTGACAGCAAAAGAGAGGGATTAGGAGAGTGTAATTTCAGAGAATTTTGAGGTGATTAGGTCGGTTAGGGTTTGATGAAAGTGAGGAATAAATTAGGGTTAAAAAATGCTAAATATATGAATAGGAAGAGATACCGCAACACGCAACGTTGTACTAATAAGCCTAATCATATTGTGTAGGAACAACATATGCTTCAGTTTAACAAATATATGGGTCAAATTTTAAACAAGATGTATGGGCCAAGGAATTACACATGCGTACTGTTTGTAAAATAATTAACAAAATAAATGACAATTTTCATGGGTTTATGAATCATGAATTTAGTTAATTTATGGACTAACCCAATTTAACCAAAATAAATGTGAATCGAACCACGACCTAATCAACGAACGACTAGAAAAATAAATTACTGAAAATTCATCGGAAAATGTCAAAAAAAAAATATGGGATATTACATTCACCTTTTTAGCGATTTAAGCCAAACGTTTATAAACATTACGAAACAAATCAAAACGTTTAACCTTTTTAGCGATTGAAGCCAAACGTTTACAAACGTTACGAAACAAAACCAAACGCTTAAAACATTACGAAAATATTCGAACGTTTCCTGTTTTTAGCGATTTAAGCAAAACGTTTTCAAACGTTACGAAACAAAACAAAGCGTTTCACCTTTTTAGCAATTTAAGCCAAACGTTTACAAACATTACAAAACAAATCCAAGTATTTCACCTTTTTAGCAATTTAAGCCAAACATTTACAAAAGTTGCGAAACAAATCGAAGCGTTGCACCTTTTTATCAATTTAAGCCAAACGTTTACAAACGTTACGAAACAAATCCAAACATTTCACCTTTTTATTGATTTAAGCAAAACGTTGACAAACGTTACGAAACAAATCCATATGTTTCACCTTTTTAGCGATTTAAGCCAAACATTTACAAAGGTTATGAAACAAATCCAAATGTTTCACGTTTTTAGCAATTTAGGCCAAACGTTTACAAACGTTTCCAAACAAATCCAACCATTTCACCTTTTTAGCAATTTACGCAAAACATTTACAAACGTTAGGAAACAAATCCAGGCGTTTTACCTTTTTATCAATTTAAGCCAAACGTTTACAAACGTTCCGAAACAAATCCAAGCGTTTGACCTTTTTAGGAATTTAAGCCAAACGTTTACAAACGTTACGAAACAAATCCAAGCGTTTCACCTTTTTAGCGATTTAAGCCGAAAGTTTACAAACATTACGAAACAGAACCAAACGTTTTAACTTTCTAGCGATTTATGCCAAACGTTTACAAACGTTACAAAACAAATCTAATTGTTTCCCCATTTTAGCGATTTAAGCCAAACGTTTAAAACGTTACGAAACTAATCCAATCATTTCACCTTTTTAGCGATTTATGCCAAACGTTTACAAACGTTACGAAAGAAATCCAAACGTTTTACCTTATTAGCGATTGAAGCCAAACGTTAACAAAAGTTACGAAATAAATCCAAACTTTGTACCTTTTTAGTTATTTAAGCCAAACGTTACGAAACAAATCCAAACGTTTAAAAAGTTACGAAACAAATCCAAACGTTTAAAACGTTACGAAGCAAATCCAAACGTTTCACATTTTTAGCAATTTAGCCAAACCTTTCAAAATGTTACGAAATAAAACCAAACGTTTAAAACGTTACGAAACCAATCCAAACGTTATAATTTTTAGCGATTTAAGCCAAACCTTTACAAATGTTACGAAACAAAACAAAGTGTTTCGCCTTTTTAGCAATATAAGCCGAACGTCTACAAACGTTCCGAAACAAATCCAAGCGATTCACCTTTTTAGCAATCTAAGCCCAACGTTTACAAAAGTTCCAAAACAAATCCAAGTGTTTCACCTTTTTAGTAATTTAAGCCAAACGTTTACAAACGTTACGAAACAAATCGAAGCGTGTCACCCTTTTAGCAATTTAAGCCGAACGTATACAAACGTTACGAAACAAATCTAAACGTTTCACCCTTTTAGTGATTTAAGCCGAACGTTTACAAACGTTACGAAACAAAACAAAACATTTCACCTTTTTAGAGATTTATGCTAAATGTTTACAAACATTACGAAACAAATCTAAATGTTTCACCTTTTTAGCGATTGAAGCCAAACGTTTACAAACATTGCAAAACCAATCCAAACTTTTCACCTTTTTAGCGATTTAAGCCAAACGTTTACAAACGATACGAAACCAATCCAAACGTTTCACCTTTTTAGCGATTTTAAGCCAAACTTTTACAAAGGATACGAATCAAATCCATACGTTTCACCTTTTTAGCAATTTAAGCCAAATGTTTACAAACGTTACAAAACAAATCCAAGCGTTTCAACTTTTTAGAAATTTAAGCCAAATGTTTCTAACCATTACGAAACAAATCCAAGTGTTTCACCTTTTTAGCGATTTATGCCAAATGTTTACAAACATTACGAATCAAATCCAAGCGTTTCACCTTTCTAGCGATTAAAGCCAAACGTTTACAAATGTTACGAAACAAATCCAAACGTGTCACCTTTTTAGCGATTTAAGCCAAACGTTTACTAACGTTATGAAAAGAATCCAACTGTTTCACCTTTTTAGAGATTTAAGCCAAACGTTTACAAACATTACGAAAAAAATCCAAGCGTTTTGCCTTTTTCACAGTTTAAGCCAAACGTTTACAAACATTACGAAACAAATCAAAACGTTTAACCTTTTTAGCAATTTAAGCCAAACGTTTACAAATGTTACGAAACAAAACCAAACGTTTAAAATATTATGAAACCAATCCAAACGTTTCATATTTTTAACAATTTAAGGCAAACCTTACAAACGTCACGAAACAAAACCAAGCGTTTCACCTTTTTAGCAATTTAAGCCAAACGTTTACAAACGTTTTGAAACAAATCCAAGCGTTTCACGTTTTTAGAAATTTAAGGCAAACGTTTACAAACGTTACAAAACAAATCCAAACGTTTCACCTTTTTAGCAATTTAAGCAAAACGTTTACAAACGTTTCGAAACAAATCCAAATGTTTCACATTTTTAGCGATTGAAGCTACACGTTTACAAAAACCATTACGAAACAAATCTAAACGTTTCCTATATTTAGCAATTTACGCCAAACGTTCACAAACGTTACAAAATAAAACCAATAGTTTCACCTTTTTAGCAGTTTATGCCAAACATTTACAAACATTACGAAACAAATCCAAGGCTTTCACCTTTTTAGCGATTTAAGCCAACCGTTTACAAACGGTATGTAACAAATCCAAATGTTTCCCCTTTTTAGAGATTTAAGCCAAACGTTTACAAACGCTATGAAACAAATCCAAATGTATCATCATTTTAGCAATTTAAGCCAAACGTTTACAAACGTTACGAAACAAATCCAAACAATTCACCTTTTTAGCGATTTAAGCCTAACGTTTGCAAACATTACGAAACAAATCCAAACGTTTCACCTTTTTAGCGATTTAAGCCAAATGTTTACAAACGTTATGAAACAAATCCAAAACTTTCACCTTATTAGCGAATTAAGCCAAAGGTTTACAAACGTTACGAAACAAATCCAAACGTTTCACCTTTTTATCGATTTAAGACAAACGTTTACAAACGTTACGAAACAAAACCAAACGTTGAAAACGTTACGAGACAAATTCAAACGTTTTTTATTTTTAGCGATTGAAGCCAAACGTTTACAAACGATACAAAACAAAACAAGGCGTTTCACTTTTTTAGCAATTTGAGCCAAACGTTAATAAACATTACGAAACAAATCCAAGCGTTTTGCCTTTTTAGCAATTTAAGCCAAACGTTTACAAACGTTACCAAACAAATCCAAACATTTCACATGTTAGCAATTTAAGCCAAACGTTTACAAACGTTACGAAACAAATCCAAACATTTCACCTTTTTAGCGATTTAAGCCAAACGTTTACGAACGTTACGAAACAAATCCAAACGTTTCACCTTTTTAGCGATTTAAGCCAAACGTTTACAAAAGTTACTGTCACGACCCATTTTCATGAATCGCGACCGGAGCTAGGGTATGGGTAATATAGTACCAAAACCCTTAGCTAGCCTTTCAATAAACATATAAACATATAAACCTGCAGAAAACCAGTACTCGGGGGCAACCGAGACTTCAGCCGAAATCTAGCAGTTATAATATTCAACAGTTAATATAACATGCTTATCCAATTCCCAGTCTAAATAATATAACATGCCAAAACAATATAACCAGTCGAACCAATCCAACAAAATATATAATAATAATAAAGACGTCTAGTTACTACTGCGGTATAAGAATAAAACAGTTTACAATTTATCAAAATAAATGGAACCTCCGAGGAAAAGTAAATGCGGAGATCACTAGACTCTCTCAGATCATAACCCTGGGAAAATTGGGAAAACCACGGGGTCAGATATACTGAGATGAGTTTATACCACTATCTACATTTATTAAGTGGAGAACCTTTAAAACCGTTCAAAAAATTTATTAACAATGTTACGAATAATAGTTGGAACCCTAATCCACAATTCTAAATAAATATCATAATCCAATAGGTCTGGTCCCGAGAGCTGAGCTACACCGAGTTACCACTGGTCACACTTATACCAGAGTCCCGAGAGCTGAGATACACCGAGTTACTCTACTTGGTCCCGAGAGCTACGCTCACACCGAGTTACCACATTTCCATATATAACTTACCCAGATCAATGCCGGTGCGCACGCAGTCCTAATGATGCCCATTAGGTAGCATGTTCCAACTAGAAGCCATAATATAAAAACAGTTCAAAATATACATACAGTATATATATTTAATATTAAAATAACAATTTACTTAATAAAGCAGTAAATAGTAAGTACAAACTCACTGCTTGCTAATCCACGTGAATACCGGCAAACAACTAATCCTGGTTCGCCTCTGGAGCACGAACAATAGACGGGTCTAGACAAATAAAATAATTATTAAAAACAGACCCTAACTCTAGAGTGTACTAGACACCACATAGGACTAGCACAAATAACACGTCGGAATAACACAAGCCAGAACACACAAAAATACCCATTAGGTAATAAAGCCAAATTAATACAAGTATATTGAGTTCTCGCTTAAAATTTATAAATATTATTTAATAATCTTTAAATAATAAATAATTTTCCAAATAGTCGGTTAGCCGAGTTATCATTAACTACCAAGCTAACCTCACTTGTCGGGTGACCCAAGTCTAACCCGACTCAAAACGTTTATCAAATATAAACCCGAGTTTATATTTATAAAATAACTCCATAAAATAAGAACCATTTAAAACCGGAACTCAATAACTTCAATTCCAAGTAACCCAAGTTACAACTCAAACACTTAATTATATACATCTTATAAAAGTTTAGGGACTAAATTGTACTTTAGCCAATTAGGGACTAAACTGTACTTTTGCTAATTAGGGACTAAATTCTACTTTAGCCAATTTGATATCCAAAATCAATTTAATTACTGTTATTTATATTTAAATCAAAAAATAAAATAACCAACCAACGATCCACTTAATTAAGTCATAAAATAAGTTCAGGGGCTAAATTGTAATTTAGCCAATTTCATGCCAAATTGATATTCTTAATTAAATAGAATTACCCGAGTAATTATATTAACTAAATTTATAATTAATTATCGTTTTCAATATTTAATTTGTAAATCAAAATAAAATCCAAGTTATTAGGTAAAGTTAAACTAAAAGGATTAATTTTCTTTAAGCAAAATAATTTGATGGTTAAAGTGGCTATTTAGCCATCATTTTCCTTTTAAAAGGAAACAAACCCCGCCCATCAAAGATCCATAACAATTCACCATTCTTTGTTATTGAACCCAGATCATAACTTCAATCTATAGGTTTTTAATCCATTACACATCATTCTTGAATTCATCAACAATCCTAGTGACAAACAAAGCAACTAATATCACAACTCAATGTCACATCAACATGAGTTTAGGATCCGCAACGACGAATCGAGCGAGGAAGATAATACAACTCAATCCGAAAGTTTTAAACTATTAACTACTAAACATACCAATGGATTCATAGCCATTAACAAGAATATCATGGACAAAAAGAAAGAAAATGATCGGCAGTAGGCAATGGTTCAAGAAACAGTTAAAGCAATTCAAAAACGGAAACCGTACGGCGATTGAAACGAGGTCGATTACGTACCGTTCAACGAAAATGAGGTGGGAAATCGAAGATACTCGAGTCTAGAATCTCCGGGATCAAACAAAATCAATTTCGATCTAGAAACGAATACAAACGAACCAAATTACGGAAGTGCCGTTTAAAGTTAAAACTGAAAACTTAAGAACATACATACCGATGATTTCAGCAAACTTCAAGAGGGATTATGAGCAGCGATTTTCAGAGAATGATCGAAGTTGATGACGGCTAGTGTATGTTTGAAGTATGGAGAATGATTAGGGTAAAAGTTTTACGCATTTAAGGCTTCGGAAATGAGTGAAAAATAGCCCCAAACTACCCTCCTCACAAGGGTCCGGCTGGTCTCGAACGAGACCAGCAAATCTGAGGCATTTTCGTTCGAGAATGCTGATTCTCGAACGAGACTCGGCCTAAAATGCTGAGGTCTCGTTCGAGAATCACAATTCTCGAACGAGAATTCTCACTTCTGGTTCAGGTCTCTTTTGAGACCTGATTCACATGTGGTAGTTCAACCATTTTGGTTGAACCACCAAAAATAAAAAGGACTACACAATTTCTGAAATTGAAGCGGACCAAAAATTAAACTACGAATTGAACCGCCCCCCTAAAAATGTAATTTTATTACCGAAAACATAATTAGAAAATTTTAAAAAATTTCTGGGATATTATAGTTACGAAACAAATCCAAGCGTTTCACCTTTTTATCAATTTAATCGAAACATTTACAAACGTTACGTAACAAATCCAAGTGTTTCACCTTTTTTTGCAATTTAAGCCAAACGTTTACAAACGTTACAAAACAAATACAAGCGTTTCACCTTTTTAGCAATTTAAGCCAAAAGTTTACAAACTTTACGAAACAAATCCAATCGTTTCATCTTTTTAGCAATTTAAGCCAAGCATTTACAAACGTTACGAAATAAATCCAAAAGTTTCACCTTTTTAGCGATTTATGCCAAACGTTTACAAACGTTATGAAACAAATCCAAACGTTCCGCCTTTTTAGGGATTTAAGCCAAACGTTTACAAACGTTACAAAATAAATCCAAGTGTTTCCCCGGAAACAAATCCAAACGTTTCATCTTTTTAGCAATTTAAGCCAAACGTTTACAAATTTTACGAAACAAATCCAAACGTTTTGCCTTTTTAGCAATTTAAGCCAAAACATTACAAACGTTACAAATCAAATCCAAACGTTTCAATTTTTTTTTGCGATTTAAGCCAAACATGTACAAACGTTAAGAAACAAAACCAAACGTTTTAAACGTTACGCAACAAATCCAAATGTTTCATATTTTTAGCGATTTAAGCCAAACCTTTACATATGTTTCGAAACAAAACCAAGCGTTTCACTTTTTTATCAATTTAATCCAAACGTTTACAAATGTTCCGAAACAAATCCAAGCGTTTCACCTTTTTAGCAATTTAAGCCAAACATTTACCAACGTTCCGAAACAAATCCAAGCGTTTCACCTTTTTAGCTATGTAAGCCAAATGTATACAAACGTTTCAAAACAAATCTAAACTTTTCACCTTTTTAGCGACTTAAGTCGTATGTTTACAAACGTTACGAAACAAAACCAAACATTAAACATTTTTAGCGATTTATGCAAAATGTTTACAAACATTACGAAACAAATCCAATTGTTTCCCCATTTTAGCGATTTAAGCTAAACGTTTAAAACGTTACGAAACAAATCCAATCATTTCACGTTTTAATCGATTTATGCCAAATGTTTACAAACGTTAGGAAACAAATTCAAACATTTCACCTTTTTAGCGATTGAAGCCAAACGTTTACAGACATTACGAAACAAATCCAAACGTTTCACATTTTTAGCGATATAAGCCAAACGTTTACAAACGTTACCAAACAAATCCAAACATTTCACATGTTTAGCAATTTAAGCTAACGTTTACAAACGTTACGAAACAAATCCAAACATTTCACCTTTTTAGCGATTTAAGCCAAACGTTTACAAACATTACGAAACAAATCCAAACGTTTCACCTTTTTAGCGATTAAAGCCAAACGTTTACAAATGTTTCGAAACAAAACCAAACGTTGAAAACATTACGACACAAATTCAAACGTTTTTTTATTTTTAGCAATTTAAGCCAAACGTTTACAAACGTTACGAAACAAATCCAAGCGTTTCACATTTTTTAGCAATTTAAGCCAAACGTTTACAAACGTTACCAAACAAATCCAAACATTTCACTTGTTTAGCAATTTAAGCCGAACGTTTACAAACGTTACGAAACAAATCCAAACATTTCACCTTTTTAGCGATTTAAGCCAAACGTTTACAAACGTTACGAAACAAATTCGAACGTTTCACCTTTTTAGCGATTTAAGCCAAACATTTACAAACGTTACGAAACAAATCCAAACGTTTTACATTTTTAGTGATTCAAGCTAAACCTTTACAAATGTTTCGAAACAAAACCAAGCGTTTCACCTTTTTAGCAATTTAAGGCAAACGTTAACAAACGTTCCGAAACAAATCCAAGCGTTTCACCTTTTTAGCAATTTAAGCCAAACTTTTACAAACGTTCCAAAAGAAACCCAAGTATTTCACCTTTTTAGCTATGTAAGCCGAATGTATACAAACGTTACAAAACAAATCTAAACTTTTCACCTTTTTAGCGACTTAAGTTGAACGTTTACAAACGTTATGAAACAAAACCAAACATTTCACCTTTTTTGCGATTTATGCAAAATGTTTACAAACATTACGAAACAAATCCAATTGATTCCCCATTTTAGTGATTTAAGCCAAACGTTTAAAACGTTACGCAACAAATCCAATAATTTCACGTTTTAATCGATATATGCCAAATGTTTACAAACGTTAGGAAACAAATCCAAACGTTTCACCTTTTTAGCGATTGAAGCCAAACGTTTTCAGACGTTTCGAAACAAATTCAAACGTTTCACATTTTTTGCGATTTAAGTTAAACGTTTACACACATTACAAAACAAGTCCAAACGTTTCACCTTTTTAGCGATTTAAGCCAAACGTTTACAAATGTTTCGAAACAAAACCAAACGTTGAAAACATTACGACACAAATTCAAACGTTTTTTTATTTTTAGCAATTTAAGCCAAACGTTTACAAACGTTACGAAACAAATCCAAGCGTTTCACCTTTTTTAGCAATTTAAGCCAAACGTTTACAAACGTTACCAAACAAATCCAAACATTTCACTTGTTTAGCAATTTAAGCCGAACATTTACAAACGTTACGAAACAAATCCAAACATTTCACCTTTTTAGCGATTTAAGCCAAACGTTTACAAACGTTACGAAACAAATTCGAACGTTTCACCTTTTTAGCGATTTAAGCCAAACATTTACAAACGTTACGAAACAAATCCAAACGTTTTACATTTTTAGTGATTCAAGCTAAACCTTTACAAATGTTTCGAAACAAAACCAAGCGTTTCACCTTTTTAGCAATTTAAGGCAAACGTTAACAAACGTTCCGAAACAAATCCAAGCGTTTCACCTTTTTAGCAATTTAAGCCAAACTTTTACAAACGTTCCAAAAGAAACCCAAGTATTTCACCTTTTTAGCTATGTAAGCCGAATGTATACAAACGTTACAAAACAAATCTAAACTTTTCACCTTTTTAGCGACTTAAGTTGAACGTTTACAAACGTTATGAAACAAAACCAAACATTTCACCTTTTTTGCGATTTATGCAAAATGTTTACAAACATTACGAAACAAATCCAATTGATTCCCCATTTTAGTGATTTAAGCCAAACGTTTAAAACGTTACGCAACAAATCCAATAATTTCACGTTTTAATCGATATATGCCAAATGTTTACAAACGTTAGGAAACAAATCCAAACGTTTCACCTTTTTAGCGATTGAAGCCAAACGTTTTCAGACGTTTCGAAACAAATCCAAACGTTTCACATTTTTTGCGATTTAAGTTAAACGTTTACACACATTACAAAACAAGTCCAAACGTTTCACCTTTTTAGCGATTTAAGTCAAATGTTTACAAAGGTTACAAAAAAAATCCAAATGTTTCACCTTTTTAGAAATTTAAGCCAAATGTTAACAAATGTTGCAAAACAAATCCATGCGTTTCACCTTTTTAGCAATTTAAGCCAGACGTATATAAACGTTACGAAACAAATCCAAGCGTTTGACGTATTTAGCGATTTAATCCAAACGTTTACAAACGATACGAAACAAATCCAAGCGTTTCACCTTTTTAGCGATTTAAGCCAAACGTTTACAAACTTTACAAAACAAATCCTAACGTTTCACCTTTTTAGCGATTTAAGCCAAACGTTTACAAAGGTTACGAAACAAATCAAACGTGTCACCTTTTAGCAGTTTAAGCCAAACGTTTACAAACGTTACGAAAAAATCCAAGCGTTTCACCTTTTTAGCAATTTAAGTCAAACATTTACAAACGTTACGAAAGAAATCCAAACGTTTCACCTTTTTATTGGTTTAAGCCAAACGTTTACAAGCATTACAAAACAAATCCAAACGTTTTGCATTTTTAGCAATTTAAGCCAAACGTTTACAAACATTACGAAACAAATCCAAAAGTTTCACCTTTTTAGCAATTTAAGCCAACCTTTTCAAACGTTACGAAACAAAACCAAACCCTTAAAACGTTACGAAACAAATCAAAATGTTTCACATTTTTAACTATTTAAGCCAAACCTTTACAAACGTTACGAAACAAAACCAAGCGTTTCACCTTTTTAGCAATTTAAGCCAAACCTTACAAAACAAATCCAAGCATTTCACCTTTTTAGCAATTTAAGGCAAACGTTTACAATCGTTTGAAACAAATCCAAGAGTTTCACCTTTTTAGCGATTTAAGCCAAACGTTGAAAACAGCTACGAAACAAATCCAAACGTTTTACCTTTTTAGCTAGTAATGCTAAACGTTTACAAGCATTACGAAACAAATCTAAATGTTTAACCTTTTTAGCGATCGAAGCCAAACGTTTACAAACGTTACGAAACAAATCTAAACATTTCACATTTTTATCGATTTAAGCCAAACGTTTACAAACATTACGAAACAAATCCAAAAGTTTTGCATTTTTAGCAATTTTAAGCCAAACTTTTACAAAGGATACGAATCAAATCCATACGTTTCACCTTTTTAGCAATTTAAGCCAAATGTATACAAACGTTACAAAACAAATCCAAGCGTTTCAACTTTTTAGAAATTTAAGCCAAACGTTATTAACCATTACGAAAAAAATCCAAGTGTTTCACCTTTTTAGCGATATATGCCAAATGTTTACAAACATTACGAATCAAATCCAAGCGTTTCACCTTTCTAGCGATTAAAGCCAAACGTTTACAAATGTTACGAAACAAATCCAAACGTGTCACCTTTTTAGCGATTTAAGCCAAACGTTTACTAACGTTACGAAAAAAATCCAACTGTTTCACCTTTTGAGAGATTTAAGCCAAACGTTTACAAACATTACGAAAAAAATCCAAGCGTTTTGCCTTTTTCGCAATTTAAGCCAAACGTTTACAAACATTACGAAACAAATCGAAACGTTTAACCTTTTTAGCAATTTAAGCCAAACGTTTACAAACGTTACGAAACAAAACCAAACGTTTAAAATATTACGAAACCAATCCAAACGTTTCATATTTTTAACAATTTAAGGCAAACCTTACAAACGTCACGAAAGAAAACCAAGCGTTTCC
This sequence comes from Mercurialis annua, assembly GCF_937616625.2. NCBI lineage: Eukaryota > Viridiplantae > Streptophyta > Magnoliopsida > Malpighiales > Euphorbiaceae > Mercurialis > Mercurialis annua. The sequence continues at coordinate 19,875,822 of NC_065572.1, read as the reverse complement.
CCTTTTTAGCAATTTAAGCCAAACGTTTACAAACGTTTTGAAACAAATCCAAGCGTTTCACGTTTTTAGAAATTTAAGGCAAACGTTTACAAATGTTACAAAACAAATCCAAACGTTTCACCTTTTTAGCAATTTAAGCAAAACGTTTACAAACGTTACGAAACAAATCCAAATGTTTCACATTTTTAGCGATTGAAACTACACGTTTACAAAAACCATTACGAAACAAATCTAAACGTTTCCTATATTTAGCAATTTAAGCCAAACGTTCACAAACGTTACAAAATAAAACCAAGAGTTTCACCTTTTTAGCAGTTTATGCCAAACATTTTCAAACATTACGAAACAAATCCAAAGCTTTCACCTATTTAGCGATTTAGGCCAAACGTTTACAAACGGTACGTAACAAATCCAAATGTTTCCCCTTTTAAGCCAAACGTTTACAAACGCTATGAAACAAATCCAAATGTATCACCATTTTAGCAATTTAAGCCAAACGTTTAGAAACGTTACGAAACAAATCCAAACAATTCACCTTTTTAGCGATTTAAACCTAACGTTTGCAAACATTACGAAACAAATCCAAACGTTTCACCTTTTTAGCGATTTAAGCCAAATGTTTACAAACGTTATGAAACAAATCCAAAACTTTCACCTTATTAGAGAATTAAGCCAAAGGTTTACAAACGTTATGAAACAAATCCAAACGTTTCACCTTTTTATCGATTTAAGCCAAACGTTTACAAACTTTACGAAACAAAACCAAACGTTGAAAACGTTACGAGACAAATTCAAACGTTTTTTATTTTTAGCGATTGAAGCCAAACGTTTACAAACTATACAAAACAAAACAAGGCGTTTCAATTTTTTAGCAATTTGAGCCAAACGTTTACAAACATTACGAAACAAATCCAAGCGTTTTGCCTTTTTAGCAATTTAAGCCAAACGTTTACAAACGTTACCAAACAAATCCAAACATTTCACATCTTTAGCAATTTAAGCCAAACGTTTACAAACGTTACGAAACAAATCCAAACATTTCACCTTTTTAGCGATTTAAGCCAAACGTTTACAAACGTTACGAAACAAATCCAAACGTTTCACCTTTTTAGCGATTTAAGCCAAACGTTTACAAAAGTTACTGTCACGACCCATTTTCATGAATCGCGACCGGCGCTAGGGTATGGGTAATGTAGTACCAAAACCCTTAGCTAGCCTTTCAATAAACATATAAACACATAAACCTATTAAAAACCAGTGCTCGGGGGAAACCGAGACTTCAGCCTAAATCTAGCAGTTATAATATTCAACAGTTAATATAACATGCTTATCCAATTCCCAGTCTAAAATAGATTTATCATAAACCAATGTAAATAATATAACATGCCAAAACAATATAACCAGTCGAACCAATCCGACAAAATATATAATAATAATAAAGACGTCTAGTTACTACTGCGGTCTAAGAATAAAACAGTTTACAATTTATCAAAATAAATGGAACCTCCGAGGAAAAGTAAATGCGGAGATCACCAGACTCTTTCAGATCATAACCCTGGGAAAATTGGGAAAACCACGGGGTCAGATATACTGAGATGAGTTTATACCACTATTTACATTTATTAAGTGGAAAACCTTTAAAACCGTTTAAAACATTTATTAACAATGTTACAAATAAAAGTTGGAACCCTAATCCACAATTCTAAATAAATATCATAATCCAATAGGTCTGGTCCCGAGAGCTGAGCTACACCGAGTTACCACTAATTACACTTATACCAGAGTCCCGAGAGCTGAGCTACACCGAGTTACTCTACTTGGTCCCGAGAGCTACGCTCACACCGAGTTACCATATTTCCATATATAACTTACCCAGATCAATGCCGGTGCGCACGCAGTCCTAATGATGCCCATTAGGTAGCATGTTCCAACTAGAAGCCATAATATAAAAACAGTTCGAAATATACATACAGTATATCTATTTAATATTAAAATAACAATTTACTTAATAAAGTGGTAAATAGTAAGTATAAACTCACTGCTTGCTAATCCACGTGAATACCGGCAAACAACTAATCCTGGTTCGCCTCTGGAGCATGAACGATAGACGGGTCTAGACAAATAAAATAATTATTAAAAACAGACCCTAACTCTAGAGTGTACTAGACACCACATAGGACTAGTACAAATAACACGTCGGAATAACACAAGCCAGAACACACAAAAATACCCATTAGGTAATAAAGCCCAATTAATACAAGTCTATTGAGTTCTCGCTTAAAATCCAATTTATAAATATTATTTAATAATCTTTAAATAATAAATAATTTTCCAAATAGTCGTTTAGCCGAGTTATCATTAACTACCAAGCTAACCTCACTTGTCGGGTGACCCAAGTCTAACCCGACTCAAAACGTTTATCAAATATAAACCCGAGTTTATATTTATAAAATAACTCCATAAAATAAGAACCATTTAAAACTGGAACTCAATAACTTCAATTCCAAGTAACCCAAGTTACAACTCAAAAACTTAATTAAATACATCTTATAAAAGTTTAGGGACTAAATTGTACTTTAGCCAATTAGGGACTAAATTGTACTTTAGCCAATTTGATATCCAAAATCAATTTAATTGCTTTTATTTATATTTAAATCAAAATATAAAATAACCAACCAACGATCCACTTAATTAAGTTATAAAATAAGTTCAGGGGCTAAATTGTAATTTAACCAATTTCATGCCAAATTGATATTCTTAATTGAATAGAATTACCCGAGTAATTATATTAACTAAATTTATAATTAATTATCGTTTTCAATATTTAATTTGTAAATCAAAATAAAATCCAAGTTATTAGGAAACAAACCCCGCCCATCAAACATCCATAACAATTCACCATTCTTTGTTACTGAACCTAAATCATAACTTTAATCTATAGGTTTTTAATCCATTAAACATCATTCTTGAATTCATCAACACTCCTAGTGACAAACAAAGCAACTAATATCACAACTCAATGTCACAGCGACATGAGTTTAGGATCGGCAACGACGAATCGAGCGAGGAAGATAATACAACTCAATCCGAAAGTTTTAAACTATTAACTACTAAACATACCAATGGATTCATAGCCATTAACAAAAATATCATGGACAAAAAGAAAGAAAATGATCGGCAGTAGGCAATGGTTCAAGAAATAGTTAAAGCAATTCAAAAACGGAAACCGTACGGCTATTGAAACGAGATCGATTACGCACCGTTCAACGAAAATGAGGTGGGGAATCGAAGATACTCGAGTCTAGAATCTCCGGGATCAAACAGAATCAATTTCGATCTAGAAACGAATACAAACGAACCAAATTACGCAAGTGCCGTTTAAAGTTAAAATTGAAAACTTAGGAACATACATACCGATGATTTCAGCAAACTTCAAGAGGGATTATGAGCAGCGATTTTCAGAGAATGATCGAAGTTGATGACGGCTAGTGTATGTTTGAAGTATGGAGAATGATTAGGGTAAAAGTTTTACGCATTTAAGGCTTCGGAAATGAGTGAAAAATAGCCCCAAACTACCCTCCTCACAAGGGTCCGGCTGGTCTCGAACGAGCCAGCAAATCTGAGGCATTCTCGTTCGAGAATGCTGATTCTCGAACGAGACTCGGCCTAAAATGATGAGGTCTCGTTCAAGAATCACAATTCTCGAACGAGAATTCTCACTTTTGGTTCAGGTCTCTTTCGAGACCTGATTAACATGTGGTGGTTCAACCATTTTGGTTGAACCACCAAAAATAAAAAGGACTACACAATTTCTGAAATTGAACCGGACCAAAAATTAATCTACGAATTGAACCGCCCCCTGAAAAATTTAATTTTATTACCGAAAACATATTTAGAAAATTCTAAAAAATTTCTGGGATATTACATTCTCTCTTACTAATTATAAATTCGTCCTCGAATTCAACACGATAACAATTAACACCAGAATGACACGTACACAAGTAAAAATCATAAAAATCATAGAAAATCAAGATATCATACCTCACGGGAAAAGAAAAGGATAGCGATTCCGCATATCCGAATCGGTCTCCCAAGTACACTCCTCTACAGAATGATTGCGCCAGAGAACTTTGACCATCGGAATCTCCTTGTTCCGCAATTTACGCACTTGCGTATCAACAATCTCAACTGGCTGTTCCTCATAGGACAGCTCTTGGTCAATCTCAACACTCTGAGGCAAAATCACGTGCGAAGGATCAGAAATGCACTTCCTCAACATAGAAACATGAAACACAGGATGTACTAACGACATGTCTGGCGGCAGAACCAGACGATAAGCCACATCCTCAATCCTCTCTGAAATCTCATAAGGAACAATATACCTCGGTGCAAACTTTCCGTTGACACCAAAACGAACCACGCCTTTCATAGGCGAAACCCGAAGAAACACGAAATCACCAACATGAAACTCAATGTCTTTCCTCTTCGGATCAGCATAACTCTTATGCCGACTAAAAGCAGTCTCTAACCTCCGTTTGATCAACGGTACCTTCTCTGAGATAATCTGAATAATCTCAGCTCCCGAGAGTTTACGCTCTCCGACCTCCTCCTAATAGATAGGAGATCTACACTTTCGCCCGTACAAAGCCTCATACGGCGCCATCTCGATACTCGTGTGATAACTGTTGTTCTAAGAAAACTCAATCAACGGTAGATGAGTATCCCAGTTACCCTGAAAATCAAGAACACACATCCTGAGCATATCCTCCAACGTCTGAATAGTTCTCTCAGACTGACCGTCAGTCTGAGGATGAAAAGTTGTACTGAAATCCAACCGAGAACACAAGGATTCCTGTAACTCTTTCCAGAACCTCGAAGTAAACACAGAACCTCTGTCTGAAACAATAGAAACCAGTACACCATGCAAACTGACAATCCTGTCGATGTACAACTGAGCCAATCTCGAAGCAGTATACGAAACCTAAATCAGAAGGAAATGAGCTGACTTGGTCATACGGTCAACTATCACCCAGATGGAATCGTACCCCTGTCGAGTACGTGGTAAACCAACCACAAACTCCATAGCAATCCACTCCCACTTCCACTCTGGAATAGATAGTGGCTGCAGATAGCCAAAAGGTCTCTGATGCTCCAGCTTCACCTGTTGGCACGTCAGACACTTAGAAATATACTTAGCGACATCCTTCTTCATCCCGCTCCACCAGTAGGTACCCTTAAGATCATGGTACATCTTAGTAGAACCCGGATGAACACTATAAGCAGACTTGTGCGCGTCCTCCAGAATCTGGTCCCTCAAACCATCTGAATCCGGAACACACAGTCTCGAACCATGTCTCAGAACACCATCCACAAAAGTAAACTCAAAATTACTGTCCTGCTGAATATCCTCAATAATCCGTTTCAACTGTGGATCCTTAGCTTGTAAAGATTTGATCCGATCAATCAAAAAGGGTTGCACTTGTAGCTGTGCTAACAAACAACCAGCCTGAGAAATCTGAAAACCATAGCCCGAAGCTATCAAACTGTGCCACTCTCTAACCATGGGTCTACACCCAATCTCAGAAATATGAGCCAAGCTGCCCGAAGACTTGCGACTCAACGCATCGGCTACCACATTAGCCTTACCAGGATGGTACTGAATAGTACAGTCGTAGTCTTTCAGCAACTCTAACCACCTCCTCTGTCTCAAGTTCAACTCTCTCTGATCAAAGATATACTTCAAACTCTTGTGATCAGTGAAAATCTTACAAGTAGCACCATACAAATAATGTCTCCAGATTTTCAGCGCAAAAACCACAGCTGCCAACTCTAAGTCATGAGTAGGGTAATTCACCTCATGCTTCTTCAACTGTCTGGAAGCGTAGGCAATCACCTGTCCATGTTGCATCAGAACGCAACCCAAACCAATCCGAGACGCATCACAATACAATGTGAAACCATCAATGCCAGAAGGCAATGCCAAAACCGGAGCTGTAGTCAAAATCCCCTTGAGCTTTCCAAAGCTCGCTTCACACTTGTCAGTCCACTCAAACTTAACACCTTTCTGTGTTAGTCTAGTCAACGGTGCAGATATTCTGGAGAAATCTTGCACGAACTGATGATAGTAGCCAGCTAATCCCAGAAAACTTTTGATCTCCGTAACTGACCTCGGCCTCTGCCAATCCATAACCGCCTCAATCTTCTTCGGATCAACCTTGATCCCATCTTTCGACACCACGTGTCCTAGAAAGGTAACCTGATCCAACCAGAACTCACATTTTAAGAACTTAGCATACAACTGATGCTCACGCAACGTCTGTAGTATAGTCCTCAAATGATAAGCATTCTCCTCCTCACTCCGAGAATAGATCAAAATGTCATCAATGAAGACGATAACAAATTGATCCAAAAACGGCTTGAACACTCTGTTCATCATATCCATAAACGCTGCTGGTGCGTTCGTCAGACCAAAGGACATAACCAGAAACTCAAAACGTCCATAACGAGTCCGAAAAGCAGTCTTAGACACATCTGCATCACGGATCCGAAGCTGATGATACCCAGACCTCAAATCAATCTTGGAAAAACACTTCGCACCCTGCAACTGGTAAAATAAATCATCAATGCGAGGAAGAGGATATCTGTTCTTGACAGTAACCTTGTTCAACTGACTGTAGTCGATACACAGTCGAAAGGAACCGTCTTTCTTCTTCACAAGCAGAAGTGGAGCACCCCACGGAGAAGTACTCGGTCAGATGAACCCGCTATCCAACAACTCTTGTAACTTGTCCTTCAACTCCTTCAACTCTGCAGGAGCCATCCGATACGGCGGTATCGAAATCGGAGCTGTACCAGAAACCACATCAATGCAAAACTCAATATCACGATCAGGTGGTAATCTAGGCAATTCCTCTGGAAACACATCAGTGAACTCATTCACTATCGGAACACTATGCATATCACCACTATCAAACTCCAAATCACGAACCACAGCAAGAAAACCCTGACAACCCTTGCCTAACATCCGCTTCGCCTTGATGGCGGAAATCAGATTCTTAGATGTCTCCGCCTTCTCTCCCTGAAAGGAAAAAGGTAGATCACCTGGAATCCTGAACTCGGCTGACTTCCCTCGACAGTCAATAGAAGCATAATGGCGCGACAGCCAGTCCATCCCCAAGATGACATCAAAAGAAAGAACGTCAAGTACAATCAAATCAGCACATAATTCTCTACCCTGAATAACCACTGGACAAGAAGGATAAACAACATCCACTACTACACCTTCAGACATAGGTGTAGACACAGCTAGAGGTTCACTCAAAACAGATGGTGTTAGTGATATGCACTAGGTCAATCATGTTTGACCATGTTTTGACTTTATCATTTTATTATTTATTGATTGGCAGTTTTTATCATTTTATATTAATGATTAAAATACTTGAATGGTTAATTCTTTCTAAGGTCATCGAGTATGTGACTTGATAGTAGAACCCTTAGGTTTAATAAAAGAATTATATACCATCTATCCCTAGTCTTAATAGAACATTGAGACTAGTATGATGTTGACTGATGATTATGTTGTACTAATCATGTATATGAGATATTAAGTCAAATCATAGGTGCTATTTGAGAAATAAGGCACTGGATGACCCACTGTGAGAATACTACATAGATCACTGTCATAAGTAATTCTCATTACAGTTCTATTAGTATAATCCTTTGACCTTGAAATCATCATGGATTTCTACATAGCTAATTCATATTTTGATACAGTCTTACATTATCTTTAACAGGATAATGGAATAGATTGTCATTGGATATGAAAGTAACTATGTGAGAAATGTGAGTGACTGAGAAGGAATTTGTCCCTCATTTATTTGAGTAAGATATCTATGGGCCCCTTGAAGAAGATAGACTGAAGAAAATGCATGGCCATGCTAATTGATAAGAAGTTATCATTTTCAGTCTACTTAGAGTCAAGAAACTAATGATTGAATGTTATAAGGATGACATAACTATGCCTTATATTCAATCTGGATATCGAGAGACAAAGGGATTAAAATATTATTGTAAATGGTTAAATCGGATTATCGATATTCATATAACTTGGGTAGTCATAATGTCTTGCTAGAGGCCACTTATGACTTGTGGGCTGAAATAGGGATTTCGAGCCTACTGCCAACGTTATATGAACCTACAGGGTCGCACACTAAGAACAGGCCCAAAACAGTTATGGGTTGTACAAGCCCAATGTGATTAAGTGATTATATATATATATATATATATATATATATATATATATATATATATATATATATATATATATAATTCGTAATATATATATAATTCGTAATATATATATATTAATAAATATATATATTAATTCGAAATTTAAGGATAAGTGTTTTCCTTAATTTATTATTTTTGGAAGATAATAAATATAGTAATTAATATATATGGATAATTATCAAAAAGGAGTTTTTGATAAACATAAACTTGTAGAATTGCAATGAGATTGAAATTCGAATTTGTCTCAAACCCTAGTGTTATTTATCACTATAAATACTCATTAAGCAATTGGTTTGAGAATCACGAAATTCATTATTCACTAAATCACTAAAATTCGAAATTGCTTGTGAAGCAATAGTGCTAGCACACAAGCACTAGTTTTGGCTAAGGTCTATTCGTGTGGATACTCGTAGAGGACGCGTTCTTTTGGAGGCGTTTCTGATCCGAGGCCAGGTATCACCAAAGTGAACCACCTCCTTCCTTCCTACATTGCTGTTGAATTCGACATACAAGTAAGTAATTGTTCTGTTTAATTCGAATTACATGGATCTTGGTTTGGGCTTTTAGATAATTTTTTCGAAATTCCGCTGCGTTATGAACCAATAAAACCCAACAGTTGTATCGGAGCTGTTTGTAATTTGATTAATTAGATTCTGAGTATATATGTGATATATGCTTATTGTATGTTCTGTTTTGAAAAAGGGGTTGTTTTTCGAAATTGTTTTTGAAGGAATTATAATTCGTTTTAATTATAAATAAAACGTTTATGTGATTAATTGTATGAAAAATAGTATGAAGAATTAATTTGATTAATTGTTTAATGTGATTAAAACTTCGAATATACTGTTCTAAATTAATATTACGTTTTAATTTGATTAAAGGTTTCGTAGTATTAATGTTCATACGAATTGATAAGAAAAGGGGAAACAGAATAATAAAACTGTTTTTGAATAAGGATTAGTAAACTGTTTATGAAACTGTTTTAATTCCATTAGGAAAACTGTTTTTGAATAGGATTAGTAAACTGTTTGTGAAACTGGTTTTAATTCTATTAGTAATTCTGTTTTGAATAGGATTAGTAAACTGTTTGTGAAACTGTTTTGATTCTATTAGTAATTCTGTTTTGAATAGGATTAGTAAACTGTTTGTGAAACTGTTTTGATTCTATTGATAATTCTGTTTTGAATAGGATTAGTAAACTGTTTGTGAAACTGTTTTGATTCTATTGATAAAACTGTGTTTAATTATGTTATGAACATAATTTATAAAACTGTATTTAATTCTGCTATGAGCCGAATTAATGAAACTGTTGCTATTTAAGTGTTAAATAAATTGTTTCTGAACAGTTTTTAAGATGCAGTAATTAGGGTTTTGGGGTTATTTTAATCTGTTTTGAACATATTAAAATAAACCGTAATCAGTTAAGATTATTGATTTCGGATAAAGAAATTTTAATTCTGTTAAGAGTAACATGTGAGAAAAATTTCTGGACCACTGACTAGCGGGACCACCGCCTGGGGCTCTGCCCCCGGGCCCCGCCAGGGGCGCTGCCCCTTGGACCCCGCTGATACACCCCATTAAGGACCGTTATCCTTTTAAGCCGGCGTGTTTTTGTCATGTATTTTATTTTAATACTTTAATGATAAATTTTAAATATGATTTAAATTATCATGAATAACATATTTATATGATTGTTGTTAAATATGATTTAAAATAGTGAAATAATATGTTTTTAATGTTTATCTTATTGGTTATATGCTTTGCATGATTATTTTATATGTGATAAGATAGGATAACTAAATAGGATAAATAACAAACCCTTATTTAATATTAAGTCTTCAATATACCTCCCATTGTAATAACACTTATCAAAACTTAGATTGCTATGTATAGGCTATGCCAAAGCATGATGTATAAAGTCATCTATGTAAGATAAGTTGGATAAAAGTGATATCCATATGTTTGATTTGGTTAGACTTAACTAGGTTATCAAAATAATTTTGAACCTAGGGTATAAGATAGAATATCAAGACTACATGTGATGTTAATATTCTATGTTCAAGAATTGCATGAGATGTAATTGGTAAAGTGTTACCTACCTAAATAAACCACACTTAAAGTGATAAGCCAAAGCTTACTTGAAGTAGGGTGAAATATGGATCTTGTCCCACTATTATTTTTCAATTGTTGAAATTAACATTAAGGGTTTTTATATGAATTATGGATATATGTTGTGGGAATTTTATTGTGCCTTTTATTAAATGCTACTTGTATATTTATTGTTGTAGAGATGGCTACAAACACTACACCTACTTCATCAGTGCGATCAATCCTTGAGAAGGATAAGCTCAATGGCACTAACTTTCTGGACTGGTGCAGAAAACTAAGAATTGTTCTTAGGCAAGAAAGAAAGGAATATATCCTTGATCAACCCCTCCCTGAGGAACCAGCTCCTGCTGCTACTAGAGCTCAAAGGGATGCTTATACGAAGCATCTCAATGACTCTACTGATGTCACTTGCATTATGCTTGGATACATGGAGAATGAACTCCAAAAGCAAATGATGGAATTGGATGCGAACACCATGATTACTGATCTCATGGAAATGTTCCAAGAGAGAGCAAGAATTGAAAGGTTCAATACCATCAAGGATTTGCTTTCTTGCAAGTTGACTACTAGCGGCTCAGTTAGTCCTCATGTTTTGAAGATGAAGGGTCATCTTGAACATTTGGACAGGCTCGGTCTCCCAATTGCCCAAGAGTTGGCTACAGACATTATTCTCCAATCTTTGCCTGAGGCTTATGATGGTTTTATCATGAACTTCAATATGCATAATATGGAGAAGACCACCACAGAGTTGCATGGGATGCTTCAAACTGCTGAAAAGAACATCAAGAATGAGATTAAGGATGTTCTTATGGTCAACAAGGGAAAGGGTATGAAAAGGTCTGGTAAGGGCAAGGGAAAGGCTTTCAAGAAGTCTAAGCCCAAGTCCAAGCCCAAGACCAAGGATGAACCCAAAGCAAAACCGCCAAAGGAAGGAACTTGCTTTTTCTGCAAGGAACCTGGACATTGGAAAAGGAATTGCAAGAAATATCTGGATGATCTGAAGAAGAACAAGGGTAGTGAGACTACCACTTTAGGTATTCATGTTATAGAAATTAATCTTTCTACTTCTGATTCATGGGTATTAGATACTGGATCTGGATCTCACATTTGTACTAATGTGCAAGGTCTCAAAAGGAGTAGTAGTTTGACAAAAGGCGAAGTGGACCTACGAGTTGGCAATGGAGCAAGAATTGCTGCTTTAGCTGTAGGGACTTATGAGTTATCTTTGCCTAGTGGACTTATTTTATCTTTGAACAATTGTTATTATGTACCTACCATGTGTAGGAATATTATTTTTGTTTCTTGTTTGGACAAGGATGGTTTTGAATTTATTATTAGGAATAATAAATGCAGTATTTCGCATAATAACATTCTTTATGGATATGCTCCACGCAATAGTGGTCTTTATATTTTAAATGTTGAAGACACTAATGAAAAATCAATCTATAACATCAATGCTAAGAAGTTTAAGTCAAATGATTTAAACTCTACTTATCTCTGGCATTGTCGTTTAGGCCATATAAATGAGAAACGCATATCAAAACTTCAAAGAGATGGACTTTTGAATTCATTTGATTATGAATCATTTGAAACATGTGAATCTTGTCTAATGGGCAAAATGACAAAAACACCTTTTATTGGACAAGGTGAAAGAGCTAAAAACTTATTGGGCCTTATACATACAGATGTATGTGGTCCATTAAGTACAAATGCTAGAGGTGGATTTCAGTACTTCATTACTTTTACTGATGATCTCAGTAGATATGGTTATGTTTATCTGATGAAACATAAATCTGAATCTTTTGAAAAGTTCAAAATATTTAAGAATGAAGTACAAAATCAACTTGGTAAAAATATTAAAACACTAAGATCTGATCGAGGTGGTGAATATTTAAGCCAAGAATTTGTAGATCATCTAAGAGATTGTGGGATCGTTTCTCAATTGACTCCACCTGGAACACCACAATGGAATGGTGTGTCTGAACGGAGAAATCGAACTCTATTGGATATGGTTCGATCAATGATGAGTCAAACTGATCTTCCAATCTCATTTTGGGGTTATGCTTTAGAAACCGCTGCATTCATTTTGAATAGAGTTCCATCAAAGGCAGTTGAAAAGACACCATATGAGATATGGACTGGAAAAACTCCTAGTTTGTCTTTTTTTAAGATTTGGGGATGTCAAGCTTATGTGAAGCGACTAATTTCAGATAAATTAGCACCCAAATCTGACAAATGCCTTTTTGTAGGATATCCTAAAGAAACTAAAGGATATTACTTCTACAATGCTTATGAGAACAAAGTGTTTGTTGCTCGAAATGGTATCTTTTTGGAAAAAGAATTTATTTCCAAAGGAACCAGTGGGAGTACAGTACAACTTGAAGAAATTCAAGAACCACAAAATAGCATTGTACCAAGTATGGAACCTCAAAAGAATCAACAAGCAATTGCTGAACCAGTACAAGTACCACAAGGCCAAAGGAGGTCTGATAGGACACGTCATAATCCTATGAGATATGGATTTCTCATTACTGAGAACAATGATGTGATGATTGTGGATCAAGAAGAACCCACATCCTATCAAGAGGCCATAAATAGTCCTGACTCTGAAAAATGGCTCGAAGCCATGAGATCTGAAATGCAATCCATGTATGATAATCAAGTTTGGACCTTGATTGACCCAACGGATGGTGTAAAAACCATTGGGTGCAAATGGGTCTTCAAAATGAAGACTGACATGGATGGCAATGTGCATACCTATAAAGCAAGACTAGTTGCAAAAGGTTTCAGACAAATACATGGTATAGACTATGATGAAACCTTTTCACCAGTTGCTATGCTCAAATCCATTCGAATTCTCCTTGCCATAGCTGCATATTATGACTATGAGATATGGCAAATGGATGTCAAAACAGCGTTTCTTAATGGAAACTTACTTGAGGATGTGTACATGACACAACCTGAGGGTTTTGCCAGTCCAGAGAATTCTGGAAAGGTTTGCAAGCTTCAAAAATCCATTTATGGATTAAAGCAAGCTTCTCGGAGTTGGAATCTTCGTTTTGATGAAGCAATCAAAGAGTTTGGATTCATCAAGAATGAAGATGAACCTTGTGTGTACAAGAAGGTTAGTGGGAGCGCGATTGTTTTCTTAGTGCTTTATGTTGATGACATACTACTCATTGGAAACGACATTCCCATACTGCAAAATGTTAAATCATGGTTAGGGAAGTGTTTTTCAATGAAAGACTTGGGCGATGCTGCTTATATATTAGGCATCAAGATCTATCGAGATAGATCTAGAAGACTCATTGGCCTAAGTCAAAGCACTTATGTTGATAAGGTATTAAACATGTTTAGTATGCAAGACTCCAAGAGAGGATTCTTGCCAATGTCACATGGCATCAGTCTCAGCAAGACTCAGTGTCCTAAGACACAGGATGAGCGAGACCGCATGAGTAAGATTCCATATGCTTCTGCTATTGGATCTATCATGTGTGCAATGTTGTGCACTCGACCTGATGTCTCGTATGCTTTGAGTACAATGAGCAGATACCAGTCAAATCCAGGTGAAAGTCACTGGGCAGCAGTTAAGAACATCCTTAAGTACTTGAGAAGAACCAAGGATGCATTCTTGCTATATGGTGGTCAGGAAGATGAGCTGATTGTAAAGGGTTACACAGACGCTAGCTTCCAAACTGACATTGATGATTATAAATCACAGTCAGGATATGTGTTTTGTTTGAATGGAGGTGCTTTTAGCTGGAAGAGCTCGAAGCAGGACACCGTTGCTGATTCTACAACAGAAGCTGAGTATATAGCTGCTTCAGACGCAGCTAAGGAGGCTGTTTGGATCAAAAAGTTCATAACTGGATTAGGAGTTGTTCCTAGTATATCTGATCCAGTGAACTTGTTATGTGATAACAATGGGGCCATAGCACAAGCAAAGGAGCCCAGATCACATCAGCGATCCAAACACATACTTAGACGTTATCATCTCATTCGAGAAATCATTGAGAGAGGAGACGTGAAGATATGCAGAGTTTCGACAAATGATAATGTTGCTGATCCGCTAACTAAGGCTCTTCCACAGCCTAAGCATGAGAGTCATACTAGGTCCATGGGAATTAGATTTAATGTAGATTGGGCCTAGTGCAAGTGGGAGATTGTTAGTGATATGCACTAGGTCAATCATGTTTGAACATGTTTTGACTTTATCATTTTATTATTTATTGATTGGCAGTTTTTATCATTTTATATTAATGATTAAAATACTTGAATGGTTAATTCTTTCTAAGGTAATCGAGTATGTGACTTGATAGTAGAACCCTTAGGTTTAATAAAAGAATTATATACCATCTATCCCTAGTCTTAATAGAACATTGAGACTAGTATGATGTTGACTGATGATTATGTTTTACTAATCATGTATATGAGATATTAAGTCAAATCATAGGTGCTATTTGAGAAATAAGGCACTGGATGACCCACTGTGAGAATACTACATAGATCACTGTCATAAGTAATTCTCATTACAGTTTTATTAGTATAATCCTTTGACCTTGAAATCATCATGGATTTCTACATAGCTATTTCATATTTTGATACAGTCTTACATTATCTTTAACAGGATAATGGAATAGATTGCCATTGGATATGAAAGTAACTATGTGAGAAATGTGAGTGACTGAGAAGGAATTTGTCCCTCATTTATTTGAGTAAGATATCTATGGGCCCCTTGAAGAAGATAGACTGAAGAAAATGCATGGCCATGCTAATTGATAAGAAGTTATCATTTTCAGTCTACTTAGAGTCAAGAAACTAATGATTGAATGTTATAAGGATGACATAACTATGCCTTATATTCAATCTGGATATCGAGAGACAAAGGGATTAAAATATTATTGTAAATGGTTAAATCGGATTATCGATATTCATATAACTTGGGTAGTCATAATGTCTTGCTAGAGGCCACTTATGACGTGTGGGCTGAAATAGGGATTTCGAGCCTACTGCCAACGTTATATGAACCTACAGGGTCGCACACTAAGAACAGGCCCAAAACAGTTATGGGTTGTACAAGCCCAATGTGATTAAGTGATTATATATATATATATATATATATATATATATATATATATATATATATATATATATATATATAATTCGTAATATATATATATTAATAAATATATATATTAATTCGAAATTTAAGGATAAGTGTTTTCCTTAATTTATTATTTTTGGAAGATAATAATATAGTAATTAATATATATGGATAATTATCAAAAAGGAGTTTTTGATAAACATAAACTTGTAGAATTGCAATGAGATTGAAATTCGAATTTGTCTCAAACCCTAGTGTTATTTATCACTATAAATACTCATTAAGCAGTTGGTTTGAGAATCACGAAATTCATTATTCACTAAATCACTAAAATTCAAAATTGCTTGTGAAGCAATAGTGCTAGCACACAAGCACTAGTTTTGGCTAAGGTCTGTTCGTGTGGATACTCGTAGAGGACGCGTTCTTTTGGAGGCGTTTCTGATCCGAGGCCAGGTATCACCAAAGTGAACCACCTCCTTCCTTCCTACATTACTGTTGAATTCGACATACAAGTAAGTAATTGTTCTGTTTAATTCGAATTACATGGATCTTGGTTTGGGTTTTTAGATAATTTTTTTGAAATTCCGCTGCGTTATGAACCAATAAAACCCAACAGATGGTGCCATACCCAATTTCCCAGCAAAACATGTAGACACAAACGAATGGGTTGCACCCGCATAAAATAATACCAAAGCATCAGTAAAAGAAATCGGAATGGTACCTTGCACCACAACATTTGATGCACGCACATCATGAGGAGTAAGAGCAAATACTCTGGCCTGACCCTGCGGCTGCTGCTGCGAACTCTGCCCAGTACCATAACTGTTGGAACCTCTACCGCCGTTACCACGGCCACCAAAACCTCTGCCACCAGAACCACGGCCCCGCTGGCCATCAAAAGATGCTGCAGGTTGAGAGTACCCTACAGACTGTATAAACGCAGGTCTCTACTGCTTGTAAGACGATTGCGCCACACTGGAGTTAGACATCTGCTGCCCAGATGTCGGACACTCCCTGGAAAAATGTCCCGGCTGGCCACAAGAGAAACAACCTCCAGGAGCTAACTGACACTGACCATAGTGCCTGTGTCTGTAATTCTGGCAGAACGGAATGTTCGATCCACCACTATACCCGCGTCCTGAACCACGGTTACTCCCACTGCTACTAGAGCTGTACGGAGCACTCCTAGCACTATGCCTCCCTTTGTTGTGAGTACGGCGACTCCCCTTATTGGCCTGAGAAGAGCCACTGTAGTAGTTCCCACTACCATGCTGCACTGGGGCATATTGCCCCCCACTAGGAACATCACTCTTTCCCTTCTGATTCTGGAAAGGGTCAGAGATCGTCCCAAACTTAATCAACGAATTTTTTATCCGTCGAGCACTGTCCACTACTCGAGCAAACTCCATGTCTGCCCCTATCAGCAAAGGAAGAAATTCCGAGCCTAAACCCCTGATATAGCGGTCGTTCACTCGCCCACGATCACCCTGTAGATCTGTAGCAAACCTCCCCAAAGGACAAACTCGGTAGTGTAGTGTGTCACTGATCGATCCCCTTTCTTCAAACTTAGAAGTTTTTCTCTGAAATTCTCAGTAACAGAGAAGGGTAGATAGTAATCACTGAACCTTGTCACAAAATTAGCCCAAGACAATGTAGCCATCTCTGGCATGATGTTATCGCGAAACCAGTCCTTAGCTGGACCCTTCAGCGACATCTCCACAAGCATCACTGATTGACGATCAGTAGCTTGAATTCTCTGACTATTGTACTCAAACTCTTCCAAAAAGTCAAGAGCATCCCCAGTACCATCAAAAGAAGTCGGATTCAACTTCGTGTAGGTTATCACCATCTCTCTGTCTGTCGGAATGTGACCGACACCAGCAAGTCCACCCATACCAGCAACAACACCAGCCTGAGGTTGCTGTTGCTGCGCTAACTGACCCAGTACAGTACACTGATTCTGCAGAAGAGCCTGATTGTTCTGCATTTCGACAATCCCAGCCAAGAAAGTAGTGAAGTCGAATGCCTGCATATTCGGTGCCTGTTGCACCCCCGGTGCCTGCTGCACATTCGGTGCCTGTTGCACATTCGGTGCCTGAACACCTGCTGCACCACGTCCTCTAGCTCCACCTCTACCAGCACCAGCTCCTCTGCCTCTACTTCTACCTTTGCCAGCATCTCTACCTCTACCACCTCCAGCATTGGCCGGAACTGGTGGTACGTTCTGATCGACTTCCATGGAAATCGCATCATCAGCCACAGCTTCTTGCTCTGCCGCAGCACGAGCATGAGTACGAACAACGTTGTCCATATCCTAAGGATTGAACAAAAAAAATTTAAATAACATATAATTCATACCCAAGTATGAAACAAAACAAGTAACAAATTAGGATTTCCCGAGAAGTCAACAGCATTAAAATATTCATCCAAGTGAAATAGCATTAACAAATAACAGCATCAAATCAACATATAATGACTGACTCGACGCAATCCTATTGGTGTAGGCAGAATATTTTAAAAATTAAAAGATGACGTTTTTAAAGACATGACAGAAACCTATATCCGCAGTAGTTCCTAAGACACCACTATATTTAACAGAGTAAACACATAGCAAGCAAATGGCCTTGGTTTGAAACCAAAGCTCTGATACCAAGTTTGTCACGACCCATTTTCATGAATCGCGACAGGCGCTAGGGTATGGGTAATGTAGTACCAAAACACGTAGCTAGCCTTTCAATAAACATATAAACACATAAACCTGCATAAAACCAGTGCTCGGGGGCAACCGAGACTTCAGCCTAAATCTAGCAGTTATAATATTCAACAGTTAATATAACATGCTTATCCAATTCCGAGTCTAAAATAGATTTATCATAAACCAATGTAAATAATATAACATGCCAAAACAATATAACCAGTCGAACCAATCCGACAAAATATATAATAATAATAAAGACGTCTAGTTACTACTGTGGTCTAAGAATAAAACAGTTTACAATTTATCAAAATAAATGGAACCTCCGAGGAAAAGTAAATGCGGAGATCACCAGACTCTCTCAGATCATAACCCTTGGAAAATTGGGGAAACAACGGGGTCAGATATATTGAGATGAGTTTATACCACTATCTACATATATTAAGTGGAAAACCTTTAAACCGTTTAAAACATTTAATAACAATATTACGAATAATAGTTGGAACCCTAATCCACAATTCTAAATAAATATCATAACCCAATAGGTCAGGTCCCGAGAGTTAAGCTACACCGAGTTACCACTGATCACACTTATACCAAAGTCCCGAGAGCTGAGCTACACCGAGTTACTCTACTTGGTCCCGAGAGCTACGCTCACACCGAGTTACCACATTTCCATATATAACTTACCCAGATCAATACCGGTGAGCACGCAGTCCTAATGATGCCCATTAGGTAGCATGTTCCAACTAGAAGCCATAATATAAAATAGTTCAAAATATACGTACAGTATATATATTTAATATTAAAATAACAATTTACTTAATAAAGCGGTAAATAGTAAGTACAAACTCACTGCTTGCTAATCCACGTGAATACCGGCAAACAACTAATCCTGGTTCGCCTCTGAAGCACGAACAATAGACGGGTCTAGACAAATAAAATAATTATTAAAAACAGACCCTAACTCTAGAGAGTACTAGACACCACATAGGACTAGCACAAATAACACGTCGGAATAACACAAGCCAGAACACACAAAAATACCCATTAGGTAATAAAGCCCAATTAATACAAGTCTATTGAGTTCTCGCTTAAAATCCAATTTATAAATATTATTTAATAATCTTTAAATAATAAATAATTTTCCAAATAGTGGGTTAGCTGAGTTATCATTAACTACCAAGCTAACCTCACTTGTCGGGTGACCCAAGTCTAACCCGACTCAAAACGTTTATCAAATATAAACCCGAGTTTATATTTATAAAATAACTCCATAAAATAAGAACCATTTAAAAGCGGAACTCAATAACTTCAATTCCAAGTAATCCAAGTTACAACTCAAAAACTTAATTAAATACAACTTATAAAAGTTTAGGGACTAAATTGTACTTTAGCCAATTAGGGACTAAACTGTACTTTTGCCAATTAGGGACTAAATTCTACTTTAGCCAATTTGATATCCAAAATCAATTTAATTACTTTTATTTATATTTAAATCAAAAAATAAAATAACCAACCAACGATCCACTTAATTAAGTTATAAAATAAGTTCAGGGGCTAAATTGTAATTTAGCCAATTTCATGCCAAATTGATATTCTTAATTAAATAGAATTACCCGAGTAATTATATTAACTAAATTTATAATTAATTATCGTTTTCAATATTTAATTTGTAAATCAAAATAAAATCCAAGTTATTAGGTAAAGTTAAACTTAAAGGATTAATTTTCTTTAAGCAAAATAATTTGGTGGTTAAAGTGGCTATTTAGCCATCATTTTCCTTTTAAAAGGAAACAAACCCCGTCCATCAAACATCCATAACAATTCACCATTCTTTGTTATTGAACCCAGATCATAACTTCAATCAATAGGTTTTTAATCCATTAAACATCATTCTTGAATTCATCAACAATCCTAGTGACAAACAAAGCAACTAATATCACAACTCAATGTCACATCAACATGAGTTTAGGATCCGCAACGACGAATCGAGCGAGGAAGATAATACAACTCAATCCGAAAGTTTTAAACTATTAACTACTAAACATACCAATGGATTCATAGCCATTAACGAGAATATCATGGACAAAAAGAAAGAAAATGATCGGCAGTAGGCAATGGTTCAAGAAACAGTTAAAGCAATTCAAAAACGAAAACCGTACGGCGATTGAAACGAGGTCGATTACGTACCGTTCAATGAAAATGAGGTGGGGAATCGAAGATACTCGAGTCTAGAATCTCCGGGATCAAACAGAATCAATTTCGATCTAGAAACGAATACAAACGAACCAAATTACGGAAGTGCCCTTTAAAGTTAAAACTGAAAACTTAAGAACATACATACCGATGATTTCAGCAAACTTCAAGAGGGATTATGAGCAGCGATTTCAGAGAATTATCGAAGTTGATGACGGCTAGTGTATGTTTGAAGTATGGAGAATGATTAGGGTAAAAGTTTTACGTATTTAAGGCTTCAGAAATGAGTGAAAAATAGCCCCAAACTACCCTCCTCACAAGGGTACGGCTGGTCTCGAACGAGACCAGCAAATCTGAGGCATTTTCGTTCGAGAATGCTGATTCTCGAACGAGACTCAGCCTAAAATGCTGAGGTCTCGTTCGAGAATCACAATTCTCGAACGAGAATTCTCACTTCTGGTTCAGGTCTCTTTCGAGACCTGATTCACATGTGGTGGTTCAACCATTTTAGTTGAACCACCAAAAATAAAAAGGACTACACAATTTCTGATATTGAACCGGACCAAAAATTAAACTACGAATTGAACCGCCCCCCTAAAAATTTAATTTTATTACAGAAAACATAATTAGAAAATTTTAAAAAAATTCCGGGATATTATAGTTACGAAAAAAATCCAAGCGTTTCACATTTTTATCAATTTAATCGAAACGTTTACAAACGTTACGAAACAAATCCAAGCGTTTCACCTTTTTTTGCAATTTAAGCCAAACGTTTACAAACGCTACAAAACAAATACAAGCGTTTCACCTTTTTAGCAATTTAAGCAAAAAGTTTACAAACTTTACGAAACAAATCCAAGCGTTTCACCTTTTTAGCAATTTAAGCCAAGCATTTACAAACGTTACGAAATAAATCCAAAAGTTTCACCTTTTTAGCGATTTATGCCAAACGTTTACAAACGTTACGAAACAAATCCAAATGTTCCGCCTTTATAGCGATTTAAGTCAAACGTTTACAAACGTTACAAAATAAATCCAAGTGTTTCCCCTGAAACAAATCCAAACATTTCATCTTTTTAGAGATTTAAGCCAAACGTTTACAAACGTTACGAAACAAATCCAAACGTTTTGCCTTTTCAGCAATTTAAGCCAAAACATTACAAACGTTACAAAACAAATCCAAACGTCTCAATTTTTTTGCGATTTAAGCCAAACATGTACAAACGTTAAGAAACAAAACCTAACGTTTTAAACGTTACGCAACAAATCCAAATGCTTCACATTTTTAGCTATTTAAGCCAAACCTTTACAAATGTTTCGAAACAAAACCGAGCGTTTCACTTTTTTAGCAATTTAATCCAAACGTTTAGAAATGTTCCGAAACAAATCCAAGCGTTTCACCTTTTTAGCAATTTAAGCCAAACATTTACCAACGTTCCGAAACAAATCCAAGCGTTTCACCTTTTTAGCTATGTAAGCCAAATGTATACAAACGTTTCAAAACAAATCTAAACTTTACACCTTTTTAGCGACTTAAGTCGAATGTTTACACACGTTACGAAACAAAACCAAACATTTCACATTTTTAGCGATTTATGCAAAATGTTTACAAACATTACGAAACAAATCCAATTGTTTTCCCATTTTAGCGATTTAAGCTAAACGTTTAAAACGTTACGAAACAAATCCAATCATTTCACGTTTTAATCGATTTCTGCCAAATGTTTACAAACGTTAGGAAACAAATCCAAACATTTCACCTTTTTAGCGATTGAAGCCAAACGTTTACAGACGTTACGAAACAAATCCAAACGTTTCACATTTTTAGCGATTTAAGCCAAACGTTTACAAACGTTACCAAACAAATCCAAACATTTCACCTGTTTAGCAATTTAAGCCAAGGTTTACAAACGTTACGAAACAAATCCAAACATTTCACCTTTTTAGCGATTTAAGCCAAACGTTTACAAACATTACGAAACAAATCCAAACGTTTCACCCTTTTAGCGATTAAAGCCAAACGTTTACAAATGTTACGAAACAAAACCAAACGTTGAAAACATTACGACACAAATTCAAACGTTTTTTTACTTTTAGCGATTTAAGCCAAACGTTTACAAACGTTACGAAACAAAACCAAGCGTTTCACTTTTTTCGCAATTTAAGCCAAACGTTTACAAACATTACGAAACAAATCCAAGCGTTTCACCTTTTTTAGCAATTTAAGCCAAACGTTTACAAACGTTACCAAACAAATCCAAACATTTCACCTGTTTAGCAATTTAAGCCAAACGTTTACAAACGTTACGAAACAAATCCAAACATTTCACCTTTTTAGCGATTTAAGCCAAATGTTTACAATCGTTACGAAACAAATTCGAACGTTTCACCTTTTTAGCAATTTAAGCCAAACATTTACAAACATTACGAAACAAATCCTAACGTTTTACATTTTTTGTGATTCAAGCTAAACCATTACAAATGTTTCGAAACAAAACCAAGCGTTTCACCTTTTTAGCAATTTAAGCCAAACGTTTACAAACGTTCCAAAACAAATCCATGCGTTTCACCTTTTTATCAATTTAAGCCAAACTTTTACAAACGTTCTAAAAGAAACCCAAGTATTTCACGTTTTTAGCTATGTAAGCCGAATGTATACAAACGTTACAAAACAAATCTAAACTTTTCACCTTTTTAGCGACTTAAGTTGAATGTTTACAAATGTAACGAAACAAAACCAAACATTTCACCTTTTTTGCGATTTATGCAAAATGTTTACAAACATTACGAAACAAATCCAATTGTTTCCCCATTTTAGCGATTTAAGCCAAACGTTTAAAACGTTACGCAACAAATCCAATAATTTCACGTTTTAATCGATATATGCCAAATGTTTACAAACGTTAGGAAACAAATCCAAACGTTTCACCTTTTTAGCGATTAAAGCCAAGCGTTTACAGACGTTTTGAAACAAATCCAAACGTTTCACATTTTTAGCGATTTAAGCCAAACGTTTACACACATTACGAAACAAGTCCAACCGTTTCACCTTTTTAGCGATTTAAGTCAAATGTTTACAAAGGTTACAAAAAAAATCCAAATGTTTCACCTTTT
Source organism: Mercurialis annua (assembly GCF_937616625.2). Lineage (NCBI taxonomy): Eukaryota > Viridiplantae > Streptophyta > Magnoliopsida > Malpighiales > Euphorbiaceae > Mercurialis > Mercurialis annua. The sequence goes on along the minus strand of NC_065572.1, from coordinate 19,852,312 downwards.
TAGCAATTTAAGCCAAATGTTAACAAATGTTGCAAAACAAATTCAAGCGTTTCACCTTTTTAGCAATTTAAGCCAGACATATATAAACGCTACGAAACAAATCCAAGCGTTTCACCTATTTAGCGATTTAATCCAAACGTTTACAAACGATACGAAACAAATCCAAGCGTTTCACCTTTTTAGCGATTTAAGCCAAACGTTTACAAATTTTACGAAACAAATCCTAACGTTTCACCTTTTTAGCGATTTAAGCCAAACGTTTACAAAGTATACGAAACAAATCAAACGTGTCACCTTTTAGCTGTTTAAGCCAAATGTTTACAAACGTTACGAAAAAATCCAAGCGTTTCACCTTTTTAGCAATTTAAGCCAAACATTTACAAACGTTACGAAAGAAATCCAAACGTTTCACCTTTTTATCGGTTTAAGCCAAACGTTTACAATCATTACAAAACAAATCCAAACGTTTTGCATTTTTAGCAATTTAAGCCAAACGTTTACAAACATTACGAAACAAATCCAAAAGTTTCACCTTTTTAGCAATTTAAGCCAACCTTTTCAAACGTTACGAAACAAAACCAAACGCTTAAAACGTTACGAAATAAATCAAAATGTTTCACATTTTTAACTATTTAAGCCAAACCTTTACAAACGTTACGAAACAAAACCAAGCGTTTCACCTTTTTAGCAATTTAAGCCAAACGTTACGAAACAAATCCAAGCGTTTCACCTTTTTAGCAATTTAAGCCAAACGTTTACAAACGTTTGAAACAAATACAAGAGTTTCACCTTTTTAGCGATTTAAGCCAAACGTTGAAAACAGCTACGAAACAAATTCAAACGTTTTACCTATTTAGCTAGTAATGCTAAACGTTTACAAGCGTTACGAAACAAATCTAAATGTTTAACCTTTTTAGCGAATGAAGCCAAACGTTTACAAACGTTACGAAACAAATCCAAATGTTTCACGTTTTTATCGATTTAAGCCAAACATTTACAAACATTACGAAACAAATCCAAAAGTTTTGCATTTTTAGCAATTTAAGCCAAACGTTTACAAACTTTACGAAACAAAGCCAAATATTTCACCTTTTTAACAATTTAAGCCAATCATTTTCAAATGTTACGAAACAAAACCAAACGCTTAAAACGTTACGAAACAAATCCAAACGTTTCACATTTTTAACTATTTAAGCCAAACCATTACAAACGCTACGAAAAAAAACCAAGCGTTTTACCTTTTTAGTAATTTAAGCCAAACGTTTACAAAAGTTATAAAACAAATCCAAGCGTTTCACCTTTTGAGCAATTTAAGCCAAACGTTTACAATCCAAGCGTTTCACATTTTTAGGAATTTAAGCCAAACGTTTACAAACGTTACAAAACAAATCCAACTGTTTCACCTTTTTAGCAATTTAAGCCAAACGTTTACAAAAATAAGTAAACAAATCCAAACGTTTCCCCTTTTTAGCGATTTTAGCCAAATGTTTACAAACGGTACGAAACAAATACAAACGTTTCACCTTTTTAGCGATTTAAGCTAAACGTTTACAAACGCTACGAAACAAATCCAAATGTTTCACATTTTTAGCGATTTAAGCCAAACGTTTACAAACGTTACGAAACAAATCCAAACATTTCAACCTTTTAGCGATTTAAGCCAAACGTTTACAAACATTACGAAACAAATTCAAACGTTTCACCTATTTAGCGATTTAGGCCAAATGTTTACAAACGTTATGAAAGAAATCCAAATGTTTCACCTTATTACCGATTTAAGCCAAACATTTACAAACGTTACAAAACAAATCCAAACGTTTAACCTTTTTAGAGATTTAAGCCAAACGTTTAAAACGTTACGAAACTAATCCAAACGTTTACAAAAGTTACGAAACAAATTTAAACGTTTTACCTTTTTAGCGATTGAAGCCAAACGTTTACAAACGCTACGAAACAAATCCAAACGTTTCACATTTTTAGCAATTTAAGCCACGTTACGAAACAAAAACCAAGCGTTTCACCTTTTTAGCAATTTAAGCCAAACGTTTAAAAACGTAACGAAACAAATCCAAGCGGTTCACCTTTTTAGTAATTTAAGCCAAACAATTACAAACGTTACGAAACAAATCCAAGCGTTTGACCTTTTTAGCAACTTCAGGCAAACGTTTACAAACGTTACGAAAAAAATCCAAACGTTTCCCCTTTTTAGCGATTTAAGCCAAACGTTTACAAAGGTTACGAAACAAATCCAAATGTTTCACCTTTTTAGCAATTTAAGCCAAATGTTTACAAAGGTTACGAAACAAATCCAAATGTTTCACCTTTTTAGCAATTTAAGCAAAACGTTAATAAACGTTACGAAACAAATCCAAGCGTTTCACCTTTTTAGCAATTTAAGAACGTTTACGAACGATACGAAACAAATCCAATTGTTCACCTTTTTATCTATTTAAGCTGAACGTTTACAAATATTGCGAAAAAATCCAAGTGTTTCACCTTTTTAGCGATTTAAGTCAAACGTTTACAAAGGTTACGAAACAAATCAAAACGTTTCACCTTTTTAGCGATTTAATCCAAACATTTACAAACGTTACGAAATAAATCCAAATGTTTCACCTTTTTAGCGAATTAAGCCAATCGTTTACAAACATTACGAAACAAATCCAAACGTTTAAAACATTACGAAACAAATCCAAACGTTTCACATTTTTAACGATTTAAGCCAAACCTTTACAAATTTTACGAAAAAAACCTAGCGTTTCACCTTTTTAGCAATTTAAGCCAAACGTTTACAAACGATACAAAACAAATCCAAGCGTTTCACCTTATTAGCAATTTAAGCCGAACGTTAACAAACCTTTTGAAACTAATCCAAGAGTTTCACATTTTTAGGAATTTAAGCAAAACGTTTACAAACATTACAAAACAAATCCAAGCGTTTCACCTTTTTAGCAATTTAAGCCAATCATTTACAAACGTTACGAAAGAAGTCCAAAAATTTCACCTATTTAGCGATTTAAGCCGAACGTGTACAAACGTTACCAAATAAAATCTAATGTTTCACCTTTTTAGTAATTTAAGCGAAACGTTTAAAAACGTTACGAAACAAATCCAAACGTTTCCCCTTTTTAGCTATTTAAGCCAAACGTATAAAACGTTATGAAACTAATACAAACGTCTCACCTTTTTAGCAATTTATGCCTAACGTTTACAAACGTTGCGAAACAAATCTATACGTTTCCCCTTTTTAGCTATTGAAGCCAAACGTTTACAAACGTTACGAAACAAATCCAAACGTTTCACATTTTTAGCAATTTTACGTCAAACGTTTACAAACGTTACGAAACAAAAACCAAGCGTTTCATCTTTTTAGCAATTTAAACCAAACGTTTATAAACGTAACGAAACAAATCCAAGCGTTTCACCTTTTTAGAAATTTAAGCCAAACATTTACAAACGTTATGAAACAAATCGAACCGTTTTACCTTTTTAGCAATTTAAGCCAAACATTTACAAACGTTATGAAAAAAATCCAAACTTTTTCCCTTTTAAGCGATTTAAGCCAAACGTTTACAAAGGTTAGGAAACAAATCCTAATGTTTCACCTTTTTAGCAAAATTAAGCCAAACGTTTACAAACGGTATGAAACAAATACAAACATTTCACCTTTTTAGCGATTTAAGCTAAACGTTTACAAACGCTACGAAACAAATCCAAATGTTTCTATTTTTTAGCGATTTAAGCCAAACGTTTACAAACGTTACGAAATAAATCCAAACATTTCACCCTTTTAGTGATTTAATCCAAACATTTGCAAACATTACGAACAAATTCAAATGTTTCACCTTTTTAGCGATTTAAGCCAAATTATTACAAACGTTATGAAACAAATCAAAATGTTTCCCCTTATTAGCGATTTAAGCCAAACATTTACAAACTTTACAAAACAAATCCAAACGTTTCCCCTTTTTAGCAATTTAAGCCAAACGTTTAAAACGTTACGAAACTAATCCAAACATTTCACCTTTTTAGCGATTTATACCAAGTGTTTCACCTATTTAGCAATTTAAGCCAAACGTTTACAAACGTTACGAAACAAATCCAAACGTTTCACCTTTTTAGCGAATTAAGCCAATCGTTTACAAACATTACGAAACAAATCCAAACGTTTTGCCTTTTTAGCAATTTAAGCCAAACGTTTACAAACGTTACAAAACATATCCAAATGTTTCACCTTTTTAGCAATTTAAGCCAAACGTTTACAAACGTTACGAAACAAAGCCAAACGTTTACAAACGTTATGAAACAAAGCCAAACGTTTAAAACGTTACGAAACAAATCCAAACGTTTCACATTTTTAACGATTTAAGCCAAACCTTTACAAATGTTACGAAAAAAAACCTAGCGTTTCACCTTTTTAGCAATTTAAGTCAGACGTTTACAAACGTTATAAAACAAATCCAAGCGTTTCACCTTATTAGCAATTTAAGCCGAACGTTAACAAACGTTTTGAAACAAATCCAAGTGTTTCACATTTTTAGGAATTTAAGCCAAATGTTTACAAACGTTACAAATTAAATCCAAGGGTTTCATCTTTTTATCAATTTAAGCCAATCGATTACTAACGCTACGAAACAAATCCAAGAGTTTGACCTTTTTAGCAACTTAAGGCAAACGTTTACAAACGTTACGAAAAAAATCCAAACGTTTCCCCTTTTTAGCGATTTAAGCCAAACGTTTACAAAGGTTACGAAACAAATCCAAATGTTTCACCTTTTTAGAAATTCAAGCCAAACGTTTACAAAGGTTATGAAACAAATCCAAATGTTTCACCATTTTAGCAATTTAAGCCAAACATTATCAAACGCTACAAAAAAAAAATACAAGCGTTTCACATTTATAACAATTTAAGAACGTTTACGAACGATACGAAACAAATCCAACCGTTTCACCTTTTTATCGATTTAAGCCGAACGTTTACAAACGTTACAAAACATATCAAAACGTTTCACCTTTTTTGCGATTTAAGCCCAACATTCACAAACGTTACGAAACAAATCCAAACGTTTCACCTTTTTAGCGATTTAAGCCAATCGTTTACAAACAATACGAAACAAATCCAAACGTTTTCCCTTTTTAGCAATTTAAGCCAAACGTTTACAAACGTTACCAAACATATCCAAATGTTTCACCTTTTTAGCAATTTAAGCCAAATGTTTACAAACGTTACAAAACAAAGCCAAACGTTTAAAACGTTACGAAACAAATCAAAATGATTCACATTTTAAACGATTTAAGCCAAACCTTTACAACTGTTACGAAGAAAAACATAGCGTTTCACCTTTTTAGCAATTTAAGCCAAACTTTTACAAACGCTACGAATCAAATCCTAGCGTTTCACCTTTTTGGCAATTTAAGCCAAACATTAACAAACGTTTTGAAACAAATCCAAGCGTTTCACATTTTTATGAATTTAAGCCAAACGTTTACAAACGTTACAAAACAAATCCAAGTGTTTCACCTTTTTAGCAATTTAAGCTAATCGTTTACAAACGTTACGAAACAAATCCAAAAATTTCACCTATTTAGCGATTTAAGCCGAACAGGTACAAACGTTACAAAACAAAACCAAACGTTTCACCTTTTTAGCAATTTAAGCATTACGAAACAAATCCAAACGTTTCCCCTTTTTAGCGATTTAAGCCAAACGTTTAAAACGTTTCGAAACTATTACAAACGTTTCACCTTTTTAGCAATTTATGCCAAACATTTACAAACGTTACGAAACAAATCTAAACGTTTCCCGATTTTAGCGATTGGAGCCAAACGTTTACAAACGTTACGAAACAAATCCAAACGTTTCACATTTTTAGTAATTTAAGTCAAACGTTTACAAATGTTACGAAACAAATCCAAACGTTTCACATTTTTAGTAATTTAAGCCAAACGTTTACAAATATTACGAAACAAATCCAAAAGTTTTGTTTTTTTAGCAATTTAAGCCAAATGTTTACAAACTTTACGAAACAAATCCAAATGTCTCACCTTTTTAGCAATTTAAGCCAATCATTTTCAAACGTTACAAAATAAAACCAAACGCTTAATACGTTACGAAACAAATCCAAACGTTTCACATTTTTAACTATTTAAGCCAAACCATTACAAAACTTACGAAACAAAACCAAGCGTTTTACCTTTTTAGCATTTTAAGCCAAATGTTTACAAAAGTTACAAAACAAATCCAAGCGTTTCACCTTTTTAGAAATTTAAGCCAAACGTTTACGAACGTTTTGAAACAAATCCAAGCGTTTCACATTTTTAGGAATTTAAGCCAAACGTTTACAAACATTATCAAACAAATCCAAGTGTTTCACCTTTTTAGCAATTTAAGCCAAACGTTTACAAAAATAAGGAAACAAATCCAAACGTTTCCTCTTTTTAGCGATTTAAGCCAAACGTTTACAAACGTTACGAAACAAATACAAACGTTTCCCCTTTTTAGCAATATAAGCTAAATGTTTACAAACGCTACGAAACAAATCCAAATGTTTCACCTTTTTAGCGATTTAAGCCAAACCTTTACAAATGTTACGAAACAAATCCAAACATTTCACCCTTTTAGCGATTTAAGACAAACATTTGCAAACATTACGAAATAAACTCAAACGTTTCACCTTTTTAGCGATTTAAGCCAAATGTTTACAAACGTTATGAAGCAAATCCAAATGTTTCACCTTATTAGCGATTTAAGCCAATCATTTACAAACGTTACAGAACAAATCCAAACGTTTCCCTTTTTTTTAGAGATTTAAGCCAAACATTTAAAACTTTACGAAACTAATCCAAATGTTTCACCTTTTTAGCAATTTATGCCAAACGTTTACAAAACTTACTAAACAAATTTAAACATTTTACCTTTTTAGCGATTGAAGCCAAACGTTTACAAATGTTACGAAACAAATCCAAACGTTTCACATTTTTAGCAATTTAATCCAAACGTTTACAAACGTTACGAAACAAAAACCAACTGTTTCACCTTTTTAGCAATTTAAGCCAAACAATTAGAAACGCTACGAAACAAATCCAAGCGTTTGACCTTTTTAGCAACTTAAGGCAAACGTTTACAAATGTTACGAAAAAAAATCCAAATGTTTCCCCTTTTTAGCGATTTAAGCAAAACGTTTACAAAGGTTACGAAATAAATCCAAATGTTATACCTTTTTAGCAATTTAAGCCAAACGTTTACAAAGGTTATGAAATAAATCCAAATGTTTCACCTTTTTAGCAATTTAAGTCAAACGTTAACAAACGATACGAAACAAATCCAAGTGTTTCACCTTTTTAGGAATTTAAGAACGTTTACGAACGATACGAAACAAATCAAACCGTTTCACCTTTTTATCGATTTAAGCCGAACGTTTACAAACGTTGCAAAAAAAATCCAAGCGTTTCACCTTTTTAGCGATTTAAGCCAAACGGTTACAAACATTACGAAACAAATCAAAACGTTTCACCTTTTTATTGATTTTAGCCAAACATTTACAAACGTTACGAAACAAATCCAAACGTTTCACCTTTTTAGCGAATAAAGCCAATCATTTACAAACATTACGAAACAAATCCAAACGTTTTGCCTTTTTAGCAATTTAAGCCAAATATTTACAAACGCTGCGAAACATATCCAAACGTTTCACCTTTTTAGCAATATAAGCCAAACGTTTACAAACGTTACGAAACAAAGCCAAACGTTTAAAACGTTACGAAACAAATCCAAACGTTTCACATTTTTAATGATTTAAGCCAAACCTTTACAAATGTTACGAAAAAAAACCTATCGTTTCACCTTTTTAGCAATTTAAGCCAAACGTTTACAAACGTTACAAAACAAATCCAAGCGTTTCACCTTATTAACAATTTAAGCCAAACGTTAACAAACGTTTTGAAACAAATCCAAGCTTTTCACATTTTTAGGAATTTAAGCCAAACGTTTACAAACGTTACAAAAAAAATCCAAGCGTTTCACCTTTTTAGCCATTTAAGCCAATCGTTTACGAACGTTACGAAACAAATCCAAAAATTTCACCTATTTAGCGATTTAAGCCGAACGTGTACAAACGTTACAAAACAAAACCAAATGTTTCACCTTTTTAGCAATTTAAGCCAAACGTTTACAAACGTTGCGAAACAAATCCAAACGTTTCCCCATTTTAGTGATTTAGGCAAAACGTATAAAACGTTAAGAAACTAATACAAATGTTTCACCTTTTTAGCAATTTATGCCAAACGTTTACAAACGTTGCGAAACAAATCTAAACGTTTCACCTTTTTAGCAATTGAAGCCAAACGTTTAGAAAAGTTACGAAACAAATCCAAACGTTTCACATTTTTAGCAATTTAAGTCAAACGTTTACAAACGTTACGAAACAAAAACCAAGCGTTTAACCTGTTTAGCAATTTATTCCAAACGTTTACAAACGTAACGAAACAAATCCTAATGTTTCACTTTTTTAGCAAACTTAAGCCAAACGTTTACAAACGGTGCGAAACAAATACAAACGTTTCACCTTTTTAGCGATTTAAGGTAAACGTTTACAAACGCTACGAAACAAATCCAAATGTTTCACCTTTTTAGCGATTTAAGCCAAACGTTTACAAACGTTACGAAACAAAATCCAAACATTTCACCCTTTTAGCGATTTAAGCCAAACGTTTGCAAACATTACGAAACAAATTCAAATGTTTCACCTTTTTAGCAATTTAAGCCAAATGTTTACAAACGTTATGAAACAAATCCAAATGTTTCACCGTATTAGTGATTTAAGCCAAACATGTACAAACGTTACGAAACAAATCCAAACGTTTTCCCTTTTTAGCGATTTAAGCCAAACGTTTAAAATGTTACGAAATTAATCCAAACGTTTCACCTTTTTAGCGATTTATTCCAAACGTTAACAAAAGTTATCAAACAAATTAAAACGTTTTACCTTTTTAGCGATTGAAGCCAAACGTGTATAAATGTTACGAAACAAATCCAAACGTTTCACATTTTTAGCAATTTAAGCCAAACGTTTACAAACGTTACGAAACAAAAACCAACCGTTTCTCCTTTTAGCAATTTAAGCCAAACGTTTACAAACGTAACGAAACAAATCCAAATGTTTCACCTTTTTAGTTATTTAAGCCAAACAATTACAAATGTTACGAAACAAATCCAAGCGTTTGACCTTTTTAGCAACTTAAGGCAAACGTTTACAAATGTTACGGAAAAAATTCAAACGTTTCCCCTTTTTAGCGATTTAAGCCAAACGTTAAGAAACGTTACGAAACAAATCCAAGCGTTTCACCTTTTTAGTAATTTAAGAACGTTTACGAACGATAAGAAACAAATCCAACCGTTTCACCTTTTTATAGATTTAAGCCGAACGTTTACAAACGTTGCGAAAAAAATCCAAATGTTTCACCTTTTTAGCGATTTAAGCCAAACGTTTACAAACGTTACGAAACAAATCAAAACGTTTCACCTTTTTTGCGATTTAAGCCAAACATTTACAAATGTTACGAAACAAATCCAAACGTTTCACCTTTTTAGCGATTTAAGCCAATCGTTTACAAACATTACGAAACAAATCCAAACGTTTTGCCTTTTTAGCAATTTAAGCCAGACGTTTACAAACATTACGAAACAAATCCAAATGTTTCACCTTTTTAGCAATTTAAGTCAAACGTTTACAAACGTTACGAAACAAAAACCAAGCGTTTAACCTGTTTAGCAATTTATTCCAAACGTGTACAAACGTAACGAAACAAATCCTAATGTTTCACTTTTTTAGCAAACTTAAGCCAAACGTTTACAAACGGTGCGAAACAAATACAAACGTTTCACCTTTTTAGCGATTTAAGGTAAACGTTTACAAACGCTACGAAACAAATCCAAATGTTTCACCTTTTTAGCGATTTAAGCCAAACGTTTACAAACGTTACGAAACAAAATCCAAACATTTCACCCTTTTAGCGATTTAAGCCAAACGTTTGCAAACATTACGAAACAAATTCAAATGTTTAACCTTTTTAGCAATTTAAGCCAAATGTTTACAAACGTTATGAAACAAATCCAAATGTTTCACCGTATTAGTGATTTAAGCCAAACATGTACAAACGTTACGAAACAAATCCAAATGTTTTCCCTTTTTAGCGATTTAAGCCAAACGTTTAAAATGCTACGAAATTAATCCAAACGTTTCACCTTTTTAGCGATTTATTCCAAACGTTAACAAAAGTTATCAAACAAATTAAAACGTTTTACCTTTTTAGCGATTGAAGCCAAACGTGTATAAACGTTACGAAACAAATCCAAACGTTTCACATTTTTAGCAATTTAAGCCAAACGTTTACAAACGTTACGAAACAAAAACCAACCGTTTCTCCTTTTAGCAATTTAAGCCAAACGTTTACAAACGTAACGAAACAAATCCAAATGTTTCACCTTTTTAGTTATTTAAGCCAAACAATTACAAACGTTACGAAACAAATCCAAGCGTTTGACCTTTTTAGCAACTTAAGGCAAACGTTTACAAATGTTACGGAAAAAATTCAAACGTTTCCCCTTTTTAGCGATTTAAGCCAAACGTTAACAAACGTTACGAAACAAATCCAAGCGTTTCACCTTTTTAGTAATTTAAGAACGTTTACGAACGATACGAAACAAATCCAACCGTTTCACCTTTTTATAGATTTAAGCCGAACGTTTACAAACGTTGCGAAAAAAATCCAAATGTTTCACCTTTTTAGCGATTTAAGCCAAACGTTTACAAACGTTACGAAACAAATCAAAACATTTCACCTTTTTTGCGATTTAAGCCAAACATTTACAAATGTTACGAAACAAATCCAAACGTTTCACCTTTTTAGCGATTTAAGCCAATCGTTTACAAACATTACGAAACAAATCCAAACGTTTTGCCTTTTTTAGCAATTTAAGCCAGACGTTTACAAACGTTACGAAACATATCCAAACGTTTCACCATTTTAGCAATTTAAGCCAAACGTTTACAATCGTTACGAAACAAAGCCAAACATTTAAAACATTATGAAACAAATCCAAACGTTTCACATTTTTAACGATTAAAGCCAAACCTTTACAAATGTTACGAAAAAAGCCCTAGCGTTTCACCTTTTTAGCAATTTAAGCCAAACATTTACAAATGTTACAAAACATATCCAAGCGTTTCACCTTTTTAGCAATTTAAGTCAAACGTTAACAAACGTTTTGAAACAAATCCAAGCGTTTCACATTTTTAAGAATTTATGCCAAACGTTTACAAACGTTACAAAACAAATCCAAACGTTTCACCTTTTTAGCAATTTAAGCCGACCGTTTACAAACTTTACGAAACAAATCCAAAAATTTCACCTATTTAGCGATTTAAGGCGAACGTGTCCAAACGTTACCAAACAAAACCAAACGCTCCACCTTTTTAGCAATTTAAGCCAAATGTTTACAAACGTTATGAAACAAATCCAAACGTTTCCCCTTTTTAGCCATTTAAGCCAAACGTTTAAAATGTTACGAAACTAATACAAACGTTTCATCTTTTTAGCAATTTATGCCAAACGTTTACAAACGTTGTGAAACAAATCTAAACGTTTCACCATTTTACCGAATGAAGCCAAACGTTTACAAACGTTACGAAACAAATCCAAATGTTTCACATTTTTAGAAATTTAAGTCAAACATTTACAAACGATACGAAACAAAAACCAAGCGTTTCAACTTTTTAGCAATTTAAGCCAAACGTTAACAAACGTAACGAAACAAATCCCAGCATTTCACCTTTTTAGCAATTTGAGCCAAACATTTACAAACGTTACGAAACAAATCGAACCGTTTCACATTTTTAGCAATTTAAGCCAAACATTTACAAACGTTACGAAAAAAATCCAAACGTTTTCCCTTTTAGGCGATTTAAGCCAAACGTTTACAAAGGTTAGGAAACAAATCCTAATGTTTCACCTTTTTAGCAACATTAAGCTAAACGTTTACAAACTTTGTGAAAAAAATCCAAGCGTTTCACCTTTGTAGCAATTTAAGACAAACGTTTACAAACGTTATGAAACAAATCCAAGCGTTTCACCTTTTTAGCAATTTAAGCCAAACGTTTACAAACTTTACGAAACAAATCCAGGCGTTTTACCTTTTTTAGCAATTTAAGCCAAACGGCTACAAACGGTACAAACAAATCCAAGCGTTTCACCTTTTTAGCAATTTAAGACAAACGCTTACAAACTTTACGAAACAAATCCAAGCGTTTACCTTTTTAGCAATTTAAGCCAAACGGCTACAAACGGTACAAACAAATCCAAACATTTCACCTTTTTAGCAATTTAAGTCGAACGTTTACAAACGTTACGAAACAAAACCATACGTTTCACCTTTTTAGTGATTTTAGCCAAACGTTTACAAATGTTACGAAACAAATTCAAATGTTTCCGCATTTAAGTGATTTAAGCCAAACGTTTTAAACGTTACGAAACAAATCCAAATGTTTCACCTTTTTAGTGATTTAAGCCAAACGTTTAAAAAAGCTACGAATTAAATCCAAACGTTTTACCTTTTTATCTATTTATGCTAAACGTTTACAAACGTGACGAAACAAATCTAAACGTTTCACCTTTTTAGCGATTGAAACCAAACGTTTACAAACGTTACGAAACAAATTTAAACATTTGACCTTTTTAGCGATTTAAGCCAAATGTTTACAAACGGTACGAAACAAATCCTGATATTTTATCTTTTTAGCGATTTAAGCAAAACGTTTACAAACGATACGAAACAAATTCAAGCGTTCACCTTTTTAGCAATTTAAGCCAAACGTTTACAAACGGTACAAAACAAATCCAAGCGTTCCACCTTTTTAGCAATTTAAGCCAAACGTTTACAAATGCTACGAAACAAATTTAAGCGTTTCAACTTTGTAGCAATTTAAGCCAAACGTTTACAAACGATTCGAAACAAATCCAAACGTTCACCTTTTTAGCGATTTAGGCCGAACGTTTACATACGTTGCAAAACAAAACCAAAAGTTTCACCTTTTTAGCGATTTTAGCCAAACGTTTACAAACGTTGCGAAACAAATTAAAACGTTGCCCCATTTTAGTGATTTAATCAAAACGTTTAAAACATTACAAAACAAATCCAAACGTTTCACCTTTTTAGCGATTTAAGCCAAATATTTACAAAAGTTACAAAACAAATCCAAATGTTTCACCTTTTTAGCTATTTAAGACAAGCGTTTACAAACATTACGAAACAAATACAAATGTTTCACCTTTTTAGCGATTTAAGCCAAATGTTTATAAACGCTAGGAAATAAATCCAAACGTTTCAAGTTTTTAGCGATTTATGCGAAACCTTTACAAACGATACAAAACAACTCCAAACGTTTCACATTTTTAGCAATTTAAGCCGAACATTTACAAACATTACGAAACTGTAATACCCCAAAATATTTAATTAGCTAATTGGACCACGTGTCTAGTTTTGAGTCGCAGAAGTGACGATATCGGAAAGTTTTCTGATAAATAAGTTCTAGCAGGTCGGTTTTAGAAAAGATTATTACGGAGAAAATTTATATTATATTTCAATTCTAAAGTTAGAATTGGAATTAAATGGAAAAATGGCGAGAAAAGTCCAAAATAAGGTATAGGGACCAAAGTGGTAATTTAACCACTTTGTGTCGAAAATAGAAATATTGGATTTTGACGGGAAAGTATTAATATTGAGTTTCGTATTATTTATCGGAGATAATTAATACGTATAAGTCATAATAAAAGAAGTTAACGATTTAGCTATGGACTAAATCGTGCGAAAGAAAAGTTTAAAGGATAAATGATAAGAAACAAAAAGAACAAGGACCAAAGTGAACCATTAGCCAAGAAATATAAGAAACCAAATTCAAAGAAAGAAGATCAGAGAAGGATCGAGAGAAAACAGAAAGCTATCGCTGATTTCCGTCGTTTCGCCGCCGTTTCCCCGTTCGACGTCCGATTCGAGCGATTCAAGCGGCGATTTCTTCAGAATTGAAAGCTCTATCATCTCCGGCCATTAAATTAAGGTAAGAGGTCGGGTTTTTGCATGAAAATGATTAGTTTGTTGGCTGTTTTGGGTTAGGATTGAGTTTAGGTTGAAATTTGACGTTTTTGAGTTTATTATGGCGTTTTTGAAGAAACCGAGATATGGGTATTGACTAGGGAAGTGTTTAGCACGTCGGAATGGGGGTAAAACCCCGGAAATCGACTTCCGGGGAGCTGTGCACGTGGTGCACGAACGTGTACTGGAAGTACACGAACGTGCACCTAGCAAGGTACACGAACGTGCACCTAGCAAGGTACACGAACGTGCACCTAGCAAGGTACACGAACGTGCACCTAGCAAGGTACACGATCGTGTACCTGAAGTACACGAACGTGCACCAGTGAGGTGCATGAACGTGTACTTGATTGCACGAACGTGTACCTACCGAAGGGCACGCCCGTGCACCCTGACTCGCCTCCACGCGTATGCAAACTGTAATTGACCTAGGTGTGTGACGTTTTGAGTAATTTGACTCTAAAGGACGGGTTTCGGACTTTGAGAATCATTAATCTCGAGATTAGCTCGACGTTTTAGATAAATAATAATAATGGAAAACGTCAAGGACGTTAAGCGATTCTTAATTATGAAATATGGTATTCGCTAAGTCATCTCTACGATTAGAGATATCGAATACGTAAATAAGTATAAAATGAAACTAAATCCTAAAACTTAAAAGTATTATACGTATAAGAATGCGAGAATCACGTCTAACTATTAACGATTTATCAGGCGTGTCAGTGAGTAGTGGAGTCAGTAGAAGCGGACTAGCGAGAGCGTACTATCAGATCGATCATATCATTTCTTGGATTGCGGTCACTGTGAGTTGTATTTTACTTTCACGTATTATATATTAAAGTTATTTTATATATATATATATATATATATATATATATATATATTGTTTGTACGCATCGCATTACATATAATTGATTGAAATGTTATATGTTTTATTAATTTATATATATGAGAACTAGTAAGCGATCCGAAGAAACTAGCTACCTATTGGGTGTCAATAGGCTGTGTGATCACCAGTATCGAGTCAGTCTAGTATGTTTGCATTTGAGAAATAACTTGACACAGCTGGGAGCTGATGATGATTATGAAATTTACGATTGGGTATATGAATTGATACGAGTGAGTACTCGGCTACGGTGTAGTCCGGAGTCCCCGTATCTAGTGGCTGGGCCACCAGCGAGTTGGACTCGCGATTGATATTTACGATTGGGTTGAATGATAATGATTATTCGAGAAATGTGTCGCATGCTAGGATATTAGTTTCATACGGATCAAATACATGTTTATATGTTTTATATTAATATTTTCTTGAGATGCGATGCTATGTTTCTATATTAATACTGTTAGTAAATGTCAACTCACTCAGTATTTCCCCAAATACTGATCTCTCACCTTTGATGTCTTTCAGGTGCTTAGCTTGTGGACCTAGCTAGAGGCCAATTTTGAAGTCCAGAAGTCAGTTATATATGTTAGTCTCTGACTTCTGTGAATGCTGTAGTAGTGGTCCTGTGTCGACAGAACAGTAGCCTAGACAGCAGTTCATTTTTATTGTATATAGTAACTTGTGTTATTGTTTTATATGCTTTTTGTTAGGCTACGTGTTTAGTATATGATCCACGGCCCCAGATGCCGGTGAGATGTTTGAGACACTAACTGATGTATATAGTTCCGCGAGGCCAGTTTGTACAGAGTACGGTAACTAGAGCCCGCGAGGTTTTGAAACAATTAGTGTATATGTTAGATTATATGTTATATATGTATATTTGCTTCCGTTGTTTGATATTGTTTGTTCATATTATATTTGAAAAAAATTAATTGTGATTTTAGGCTTGCTACGGGTTCCGGAGCTACCACTCCCGTTCCCTAGCGCCGGTTGCGGCTCACTATTTTGGGTCGTGAAAATGTTGGTATCAGAGCAGTTTGGTCCAATTACCACTGCTAGATTTGTCTGATTGTCTGTTTGACTGGAAGTATTTTGTTAGTAAGTATACCTAGGAACTACTGCAGCAAGAGTCAGACCGTAGTTGTCTGTTACTGTGTGATTTATGCATTGATAAGGTATAGTATAGCGCGTGGGAATTAGTGCTATTAAGCTAGTGAAGGATTAATATATGTATATATAAACGACTGAGATGACTAAGTGAATGTTACTTGTGCTGAAGTTATTAAGTGGATATATGCTTGCGAATTGCGTGCGACGGGATTAAGTGTTAAATGTTTACAGCATTTTATAAGTTGATACTAGAATTGCGTGTGGAAAAGAACTCAGATGGTCGCTTATGTTTGAAATTGTTTCTTTTCAGCATGTCTGGGCAAAACGGAGCTCAGTCGCATGCTGAGGAAGAACTGGAGGAAGCGCCTCCTATATTTCAAAACGGGTTTCATAATGAAGTAGACGAACCATCTCGGGTCCATCAGAATGGATTCCACGCAAATACTGGAGCATCGCCAGAAATATATCAAAATGGTTTTATGTCTGTGTCGGAGATAGGTAGTTCTTCTGGAAACAGAGTTAGAGTGCATTCGCCGGAGATAGAATACATCGAAGAAGAGGAAGAGGAACCGGAGGAAGATCCGGAAGAGGATCCTGAAGAAGATCCTGAGGAAGACCCTGAGGAGGATCCAGAAGAAGAATTAGAAGAGGAAGCAGAGGAGGAAAATCCTCAGGAAGAAGAGTATGAAGAAGAAGAACAGATAGATGAATTCGATGTCGAAGAGTACAGAGGTGACTATTTCTGGTCTAGTGTGCGGAGATACCACAATTTGAGGGAAGATGCAGATATAGCTAACGGTCAGGCGCAGATAGCCCTAAACCAGGTTAGGAGGCAGATGCGTTCTTTTTCTAGAGGGATGTTAACTGTAGGAGCGTACTCTACTGATTTTCTGCGGATGGCGATAGGAGTCCCTGATCTGAATGAAGACAATAGAACCATTAATCGTAGGTATGTCAGGGGTTTAGGACCTCAGTTTGATGAGCTATATGAGAACGTGGACGAACATTTTAGCACACTTACTACAATGGCCCGTAGGATTGAAACAGAGCATGAATGGGCGGTTGATCCGGTACGACCCTATTATTTTAGACGTGAGTACCACCCAGATTACGTCAGTACGTCCTCCAGAATTACAACCAACCCCTATTTTGTGCAAAGAGGTGGAAGAAACTCTGGTAGAACAGTTAGGGGCCGACATACAGGCTTAGTTATTAGGGAACCTAACGTTCCGCATCAGGCGCCTCCAGGTATTAGTGATTTACATGCTTTAAGTAATTGTGTTTATGTGTTTGCATTATTGTGTTTATATAATTGTTGCATTGCATAATAGAATGTCAGTAATAGGATAAAGCCTCGGAAAGCGAGAACCTATAGGAAGCGTTGTTGTTAAACACGCGCCTAATAAAAGAACATATAAACATAACTCACAAAAACAATAATATAATATATACTACATAATACATTTGTAGTGAACGTAATTCCTATATTACGTTCAAGAAGCTGTAAAGGGAAAAATAGATTATTATAAAGGGAAATCGATGTGGAACATCGACACCTGTATTTGTATCTAACATGGAACAGAGTATTGCAGAAGTGGATATGGTGATTACAGCAATAGAGAATTTTGAATTTGATTGAGATGTTGGAGATATGAAGAGAGAAGGGATGTGACAGAAGAACAGTCTGTAAATGATAGAAAATGACAGCAATACAAAAATTTAACAGCAGCACAAAAATTTGAAATATATCCAATAAATATAAAGAAAGCCGTTAATAGTCGCAGAGCGTATAATCTAGAGTAAGACTTACGATTTTATGAAAATGTTGAAAGCTTTTATGATTTTTCAAGGTACAATTGTGCTCAGACATCGCATATGACATTGCATAATCACGATAGGAATGCATAAGAAACTGATTTTTAAAATGTAGATCATGCATCATGTCTTTATAATGACAAAGAAAATGCAATTTCGAGCAACTCCTTGGTGATGAGAGATGTCATCACTCTGAGCTACAGTTGTACTAACGATTTCAGACGATTTATGAAAAGTGGTTTAGAAAGAGCTGCGCAGCCAAAAGAAGTTTTAAACTTGTTTTGTTCAGTAAGTAAACTCGAATATAAAGCCCTGCGACGAAAAATAAAAGATTATTATTATATGAGAATAAGATTTGTAAAATAAACCCCAATAACAGAATAGAGCCATGTTAATAACCATTGCCACAAGGCTAATGAAGCTAAAGGAGTGATCGTCGGGAAGCATACTCAGATAAGCTGCGATGCACTGGCAATATTTAAGGATACAGTAATTATCTTTATGCAAGAGTAAAGGGTGGAACGACAGGGAGTCGTGCAAGGCGAAAGAAACGTAACAAATACATAAGAATGATGTATGATTATTCTTATGTTGAGATAAACGAGGTAGCAATCAGAAGTCATTGTTGAGGAAGAGAAATTAAAAGTATGAAGGGCGAAAAGATGGTAATACGAATGATGAATATCAAGTGATATTTAAAGGAGATATAGCGTTATCAATATCAATGTTTAAAGATACAGAAGTAGAGAGAGAAAGGATACGAAATGATGAAGCATACGATTTTGCAAGATATGAAAGTTTAAATTAGATAGATCAAGAGAGATAATAATGCTATATGACTGATATTAAGTGAAGTCACTAATATCAACATTGAGAGCTAGAGATTGAGTTAACAGAAAAAAAAAAGTTAAGTTGTAAAATTTTATTATAAGGAGAATATTACATATAAAAGTCACGATGTCATAAGAACGAAAGTCGATATTAATACAGAAAAGGTTAAGTTCCATAAGACAATTAAAACTACGTATAAAGACTAAGGAGGCATAAAGAGTATAAAATGACAAATTTGAAATTGCTCCCTAATTTGAAAATTTCAAAGTTGAGTTCAATCTAGATGTTGGAAGCAGTCGAAAAACCCTTTAAGAAGGAGATGAGCAACAGAGTAAGGATAAACTAAGGAATGATTACAATCAGGATGATGTATTTAAAAGTGAAATTGAAGTCGTGGTATCACTCGAAAGTAAGAAGCAGAAGTGTAAAATGAAAAACAAAGTTGTTATATAGTAAGAAGGAATGAAAATTAAGGAAATAAATAAGTTATTAAAGATCTAATGAATCCGTTGAGGTTGAAAGTTAAAGATAAAGTTAGTTAAAGGTTAAAGATAAGAAAGAAGTTAAGCGAAAGCTAATTAACAAGAAAAGTTCTCGAAACAGTTAAATGTTAAAGAAACATATGAAATTCTTACGGGATTATCATAAGTAAGGAATTGTGACGTAAAGGGAAGAAAACTTTGACTAAAAAGTCAATAAGAAATTCCAAATGAACTTCAAAAGAATAATTAGAGGAAAGGTGAAGAAGATAAGAAAATGAGGATACTAACAGTATCGGTCAAAGAAGAAGGTTGTATAAGTTACACGATTAAGGGTAACGTGAAGTGGAACGATTAAGGTAACGGAAAAAGGAATAAAAGATCATAGTCAACAAGTGACATAAAATTCACGATGGTTCAGAAGAGCAAAGGAAGGAGAAATGGAAGATAGTGAAAAGTGTATCAAGTTTAGCTATGTTAAAAGAAAGTGAAAGTATTTAACATAGTTCAAGTTGAGAGAGATTGGTTAATGAAGAATGAAGTGTCAGACAATGATAGAAAGAAGTGAAAAATGACAAGAGCCAGTAAGAAAGGAAATAATAGTTACAGATGACAGTAAAGATCATAACTGCAAGTTATGATTACAAGAGAGAATATTCGTAGGAATATGCTTAAGGTAAGTATATCATTAAAATGAAATTAACACGTCGTGACTATTCACGTACAAAGAAAACTGGTAGCAACCTATAGCTACTTAGAATGAAATGAGACGAGAAAGCATTAGGTTATGATTAGTTATAACCAGGTAGAGATGACGCAAAGATTATGATGTTAAGGATGCATCTACAGCTACATTATTCTGAAAAGACGACATATGAAATAAGAGTGACAATGAGAAGATTCTCAACTAGGCAACAAGTATGAAGTTATAGCCGTGCATGGGAAAACTAATAGTTTCAGTAAAAGAAAAAGCTACGACTAACGCATAGCAATGAACATTAAGAGAAGTATAAGGATAATCTTAAGATCCCAACAAGATTTATGAAAATTCGAGGACAAATTTTTATAAGGAGGGAAGAATGTAATACCCCAAAATATTTAATTAGCTAATTGGACCACGTGTCCAGTTTTGAGTCGCAGAAGTGACGATATCGGAAAGTTTTCCGATAAATAAGTTCTAGCAGGTCGTTTTTAGAAAAGATTATTACGGAGAAAATTTATCTTATATTTCAATTCTAAAGTTAGAATTGGAATTAAATGGAAAAATGGCGAGAAAAGTCCAAAATAAGGTATAGGGACCAAAGTGGTAATTTAACCACTTTGTGTCGAAAATAGAAATATTGGATTTTGACGGGAAAGTATTAATATTGAGTTTCGTATTATTTATCGGAGATAATTAATACGTATAAGTCATAATAAAAGAAGTTAACGATTTAGCTATGGACTAAATCGTGCGAAAAAAAGTTTAAAGGATAAATGATAAGAAACAAAAAGAACAAGGACCAAAGTGAACCTTTAGCCAAGAAATATAAGAAACCAAATTCAAAAAAAGAATATCAGAGAAGGATCGAGAGAAAACAGAAAGCTATCGCCGATTTCCGTCGTTTCGCCGCCGTTTCTCCGTTCGACGTCCGATTCGAGCGATTCAAGCGGCGATTTCTTCAGAATTGAAAGCTCTATCATCTCCGGCCATTAAATTAAGGTAAGATGTCGGGTTTTTGCATGAAAATGATGAGTTTGTTGGCTGTTTTGGGTTAGGATTGAGTTTAGGTTGAAATTTTACATTTTTGAGTTTATTATGGCGTTTTTTAAGAAACCGAGATATGGGTATTGACTAGGGAAGTGTTTAGCACGTCGGAATGGGGGTAAAACCCCGGAAATCGACTTTCGGTGAGCTGTGCACGTGGTGCACGAACGTGTACTGGAAGTACACGAACGTGCACCTAGCAAGGTACACGATCGTGTACCTGAAGTACACGAACGTGCACTTTTCAT
The DNA here is from genome assembly GCF_937616625.2 of Mercurialis annua. Classification (NCBI taxonomy): domain Eukaryota; kingdom Viridiplantae; phylum Streptophyta; class Magnoliopsida; order Malpighiales; family Euphorbiaceae; genus Mercurialis; species Mercurialis annua. The sequence goes on along the minus strand of NC_065572.1, from coordinate 19,831,053 downwards.
GGTGCACGGATGTGTACTGGAAGTACACGAACGTGCACCAGTGAGGTGCACGAACGTGTACTTGATTGCACGAACGTGTACCTACCGAAGGGCACGCCCGTGCACCTTGACTCGCCTCCACGCATATGCAAACTGTTATTGACCTAGGTGTGTGACGTTTTGAGTAATTTGACTCTAAAGGACGGGTTTCGGACTTTGAGAATCATTAATCTCGAGATTAGCTCGACGTTTTAGATAAATAATAATAATGGAAAACGTCAAGGACGTTAAGCGATTCTTAATTATGAAATATGGTATTCGCTAAGTCATCTCTACGATTAGAGATATCGAATACGTAAATAAGTATAAAATGAAACTAAATCCTAAAACTTAAAAGTATTATACGTATAAGAATGCGAGAATCACGTCTAACTATTAACGATTTATCAGGCGTGTCAGTGAGTAGTGGAGTCAGTAGAAGCGGACTAGCGAGAGCGTACTATCAGATCGATCATATCATTTCTTGGATTGCGGTCACTGTGAGTTGTATTTTACTTTCACGTATTATATATTAAAGTTATTTTATATATATATATATATATATATATATATTGTTTGTACGCATCGCATTACATATAATTGATTGAAATGTTATATGTTTTATTAATTTATATATATGAGAACTAGTAAGCGATCCGAAGAAACTAGCTACCTATTGGGTGTCAATAGGCTGTGTGATCACCAGTATCGAGTCAGTCTAGTATGTTTGCATTTGAGAAATAACTTGACACAGCTGGGAGCTGATGATGATTATGAAATTTACGATTGGGTATATGAATTGATACGAGTGAGTACTCGGCTACGGTGTAGTCCGGAGTCCCCGTATCTAGTGGCTGGGCCACCAGCGAGTTGGACTCGCGATTGATATTTACGATTGGGTTGAATGATAATGATTATTCGAGAAATGTGTCGCATGCTAGGATATTAGTTTCATACGGATCAAATACATGTTTATATGTTTTATATTAATATTTTCTTGAGATGCGATGCTATGTTTCTATATTAATACTGTTAGTAAATGTCAACTCACTCAGTATTTCCCCAAATACTGATCCCTCACCTTTGATGTCTTTCAGGTGCTTAGCTTGTGGACCTAGCTAGAGGCCAATTTTGAAGTCCAGAAGTCAGCTGTATATGTTAGTCTCTGACTTCTGTGAATGCTGCAGTAGTGGTCCTGTGTCGACAGAACAGTAGCCTAGACAGCAGTTCATTTTTATTGTATATATTAACTGCTGTTATTGTTTTATATGCTTTTTGTTAGGCTACGTGTTTAGTATATGATCCACGGCCCCAGATGCCGGTGAGATGTTTGAGACACTAATGGATGTATATAGTTCCGCGAGGCCAGTTCGTACAGAGTACGGTAACTAGAGCCCGCGAGGTTTTGAAACAGTTAGTGTATATGTTAGATTATATGTTATATATGTATATTTGCTTCCGTTGTTTGATATTGTTTGTTCATATTATATTTGACGAAAAATTAATTGTGATATTAGGCTTGCTACGGGTTCCGGAGCTACCACTCCCGTTCCCTAGCGTCGGTTGCGGCTTAATATTTTGGGTCGTGACAGAAACAAATCCAAGCGTTTCACCTTTTTAGCAATTTAAGCCAAATATTTTCAAACGTTACAAAAAAAATCCAAACGTTTCCCCTTTTTTGCGATTTAAGCCAAACGTTTACAAAGGTTATGAAACAAATCCAAATGTTTCACCTTTTTAGCAATGTAAGACAAACATTTACAAATGTTACGAAACAAATCCAAGCGTTTCACCTTTTTAGCAATTTAAGCCAAACGTTTACAAACGTTACGAAACAAATCCAAGGGTTTCACCTTTTTAGCAATTTAAACCAAACATTTACAAACGATACGAAAAAAATCCAAGCGTTTCACCTTTTTAGAAATTTAAGCCAAACGTTTCACCTTTTTAGCGATTTAATCCGAACGTTTACAAACATTATGAAACAAAACAAAACGTTTCCCCTTTTTCGCGATATTAGCCAAACGTTTACAAACGTTACGAAAAAAATCAAACGTTGCCCCATTTTAGCGATTTAAGCCAAACGTTTAAAACGTTACGAAACAAATCCAAACGTTTCACCTTTTTAACGATTTAAGCCAAACATTTACAAAAGTTACAAAACAAATCCAAACATTTCACCTTTTTAGCTATTTATGCCAAACGTTTACAAACGTTACGAAACAAATCCAAGCATTTAACCTTTTTAGCAATTTAAGCCAAACGTTTACAAACGTTATGAAACAAATCCAAATATTTCACGTTTTTAGCGATTTACGCGAAACGTTTACAAACGATACGAAACAAATCCAAACGTTTCACCTTTTTAGCAATTTAAGCTGAACATTTACAAACGTTACGAAACAAATCCAAGCGTTTCACCTTTTTAGCAATTTAAGCCAAATGTTCACAAACGTTACAAAAAAAATCCAAATGTTTCTCCTTTTTAGCGATTTAAGACAAACATTTACAAAAGTTAGGAAACAAATCCAAATGTTTACCCTTTTTAGTAATTTAAGCCAAACATTTACAAACGTTACGAAACAAATCCAAGCGTTTCACCTTTTTAGCAATTTAAGCCAAACGTTTACAAACGTTACGAAACAAATCCAAGCGTTTCACCTTTTTAGCAATTTAAGCCAAACGTTTACAAACGATACGAAACAAATCCAAGCGTTTCACCTTTATAGCAATTTAAGCCAAACTTTTCACCTTTTTAGTTATTTAATCCAAACGGTTACAAACATTAGGAAACAAAACCAAACGTTTCACCTTTTTAGCAATTTTAGCCAAACGTTTACAAACGTTAAGAAATAAATTCAAACGTTTCCCCATTTTAGCGATTTAAGCCAAACTATTAAAACGTTACGAAACATATCCAAACGTTTCACCTTTTTAGCTATTTAAGCCAAACGTTTACAAATGTTACGAAATAAATCCAAACATTTCACCTTTTTTGCGATTGAATCCAACGTTTACAAATGTTACGAAACAAAACCAAACCTTTCACCTATTTAGCAATTTAAGCCAAACGTTTACAAAAGTTACGAAATAAATCCAAGCGTTTCACCTTTTTTGCAATTTAAGCCAAACGTGTATTAACGTTACGAAAAAAATGCAAGCGTTTTACCTATTTAGAAATTTATACCAAACGTTTACAAACGTTACAAAACAAATCTAAACACTTCACCTTTTTAGTGATTTAAGCCAAACGTATACAATCGTATGAAACAAATCCAAACGTTTCATCTTTTTAGCGATTTAAGCCAAATGTTTAAAAATGTTATGAAGCAAATCCAATTTTTTCTTCTTTTTAGCAATTTTAGGCAAACGTTACAAACGTTACGAAACAAATCCAAGCGTTTCACCTTTATAGCAATTTAAGCCAAACGTTTACAAACCTTACGAAATAAATCCAAGCGTTTCACCTTTATAGCAATTTAAACGAACGTTTACAAACGTTATGAAACAAATCCAAGGGTTTAACTTTTTTAGGAATTTAAGCCAAACGTTTACAAACGTTACGAAACAAATCCAAGGGTTTCACCTTTTTAGCAATTTAAGCCAAACGTTTACGAACGATATGAAACAAATCCAAGCGTTTCACCTATTTAGAAATATAAGCCAAACGTTTCACCTTTTTAGCGTTTTAATCCAAACATTTACAAACGTTACGAAACAAAACCAAACGTTTCACCTTTTTAGCGATTTAATCCGAACGTTTACAAACGTTATGAAACAAAACCAAACGTTTTACCTTTTTAGCTATTTTAGCCAAACGTTTACAAACGTTACGAAACAAACTCAAACGTTTCCCCATTTTAGCGATTTAAGCCAAACGTTTAAAATGTTACGAAACATATCAAAACGTTTAACCTTTTTAGCGATTTAAGCCAAACGTATACAAATGTTACGAAACAAATCCAAACGTTTCACCTTTTTAGCAATTGAATCCAATGTTTACAATAGTTACGAAACAAATCCAAGCGTTTCCACCTTTTTAGCAATTTAAGCCAAACGTTTATAAATATTAAGAAACAAATCCAAACGTTTCCCCTTTATAGCGATTTAAGCCAAACGTTTACAAACGTTACGAAACAAAACCAAACGTTTAAAATGTTACGAAGCAAATCCAAACGTTTCACATTTTTAACGATTTAAGGCAAACATTTACGAAACAAATCCAAGCGTTTCACCTTTTTAGCAATTTAAGCCAAACGTTTATAAATGTTACAAAAAAATGAAAACATTTCACCTTTTTAGCGATTTAAGCCAAACGTATACAAACGTATGAAGCAAATCCAAACATTTCATCGTTTTAGCGATTTAAGGCAAATGTTTACAAGGGTTACGAAGCAAACCCAATTTTTTCACCTTTTTAGCTATTTAAGCCAAACGTTACAAACGTTACGAAACAAATCCAAGTGTTTCACCTTTATAGAAATTTAAGCCAAACGTTTACAAACATTACGAAACAAATCCAAACGTTTCCCCTTTTTAGCGATTTAAGCCAAACGTTTACAAACGTTACAATACAAGTCCAAACGTTTCCCCTTTTTAGCAATTTAGGACAAACGTTTACAAACATTACGAAACAAATACAAATTTTTCCCCTATTTATCGATTTAAGCCAAACGTTTACAAACGTTACGAAACAAAACCAAACGTTTAAAACGTTACGAAACAAATCCAAACGTTTCTCATTTTTGGCGATTTAAGCCAAACATTTACAAACGTTACTAAACAAAACCAAGCGTTTTACCTTATTAGCCTTTTTTGCCAAACGTTTACAAACGTTGCGAAACAAATCCAAGCGTTTCTACTTTTTAGCAATATAAGACAAACATTAACAAACGTTAACGAAACAAATCCAAGTGTTTCACCTTTTTAGCAATTGAAGCCAAACGTTTACAAATTTTACGAAACAAGTCCAAACGTTTCCCCTTTTTAGCTATTTAAGCCAAATGTTTACAAACGTTATGAAACAAATCCAAATGTTTCACCTTTTTAGCAATTTACTCCTAACGTTTACAAACATTACTAAACAAATCCAGGCGTTTTACCATTTTAGCAATTTAAGCCAAACGTTTACAAACATTACAAAACAAATCCAAACGTTTCCCCTTTTTAGTGATTGAAACCAAACGTTTACAAATGTTACGAAACAAATCCAAACGTTTGGAAACAAATCCAAACGTTTCGAAACAAATCAAAACGTTTAAAACATTACGAAGCAAATTCAAACGTTTTAGCTTATTACCGATTTAAACGTTACGAAACAAAGCCAAACATTTACAAACGTTAAGAAACAAATCCAAGCGTTTCACCTTTATAGCAATTTAAGCCAAACGATTACAAACGTTACGAAACAAATCCAAGCGTTTCACCTTTATACCAATTTAAACGAATGTTTACAAATGTTACGAAACAAATCCAAACGTTTCTCCTTTTTAGTGATATAAGCCAAACATTTATAAATATTACGAATCAAATCAAAACGTTTCACCTTTTTAGCGATTTGGGCCAAACGTTTCCAAACATTACGAAACAAATCCAAGCGTTTAACTTTTTTAGCAATTTAAGCCAAACGTTTACAAATGTTACGAAACAAATCCAAGGGTTTCACCTTTTTAGCAAATTAAGCCGAACGTTTACAAACGATACGAAACAAATCCAAGCGTTTCACCTTTTTAGAAATATAAGCCAAACGTTTCACCTTTTTAACGATTTAATCCAAACGTTTACAAAGGTTACGAAACAAAACCAAACGTTTCGCCATTTTAGCGATTTTAGCCAAACGTTTACGAACGTTATGAAACAAACTCAAACGTTTCCCCATTTTAGCGATTTAAGCCAAACGTTTAAAATGTTACGAAACATATCAAAACGTTTAACCTTTTTAGCGATTTAAGCCAAACGTATACAAATGTTACGAAACAAATCCAAACGTTTCACCTTTTTAGCTATTGAATCCAATGTTTACAATAGTTACGAAACAAATCCAAGCGTTTCCACCTTTTTAGCAATTTAAGCCAAACGTTTACAAATATTAAGAAACAAATCCAAACGTTTCCCCTTTATAGCGATTTAAGCCAAACATTTACAAACGTTACGAAACAAATCCAAACGTTTCCCCTTTTTATCGATTGAATCCAACGTTTACAAACGTTACGAAACAAATCCAAGCGTTTCCACCTTTTTTAGCAATTTAAGCTAAACGTTTACAAACATTACGAAACAAATGCAAACGTTTCGCCTTTTTAGCGATTTAAGCCAAACGTTTACAAACGTTACGAAACAAAACCAAACGTTTAAAATGTTACAAAGCAAATCCGAACTTTTCACATTTTTAGCGATTTAAGGCAAACATTTACAAACATTACGAAACAAAACCAAGCCTTTCACCTTTTTAGCAATTTAAGCCAAACGTTTACAAACGTTATGAAATAAATCCAAGCGTTTCACCTTTTTAGCAATTTAGGCCAAACGTTTATAAACGTTACAAAAAAAATCCAAGTGTTTCACCTATTTAGAAATTTAAGCCAAACGTTTACAAACGTTACGAAACAAATGTAATCATTTCACCTTTTTAGCGATTTATGCCAAACGTATACAAACGTATGAAACAAATCCAAACATTTTATATTTTTAGCGATTTAAGCCAAATGTTTACAAGGGTTACGAAGAAAATCCAATTTTTTTCACCTTTTTACCAATTTAAGCCAAACGTTGCAAACGTTGCGAAACTAATCCAAGCGTTTCACTTTTATAGAAATTTAAGCCAAACGTTTACAAATGTTACGAAATAAATCCAAACGTTTCCCCTTGTTAGCGATTTATGCCAAACGTTTACAAACGTTACAATACAAATCCAAACATTTCCCCTTTTTAGCGATTTAGGGCAAACGTTTACAAACATTACGAAACAAATACAAATGTTTCCCCTTTTTAGCGATTTACGCCAAACGTTTACAAATGTTACGAAACAAAACCAAAAGTTTAAAACGTTACGAAACAAATCCAAACGTTTCTCATTTTTGGCGATTTAAGCCAAACGTTTACAAACGTTACGAAACAAAACCAAGTGTTCACCTTATTAGCAATTTATGCCAAACGTTTACAAACGTTACGAAACAAATCCAAGCGTTTCTACTTTTTAGCAATATAAGCCAAACGTTAACAAACGTTACTAAACAAATCGAACCGTTTCACATTTTTAGCAATTGAAGCCAAACGTTTACAAACGTTATGAAACAAATCCAAATATTTCACCTTTTTAGCAATTTCGTCCTAACGTTTACAAACATTACGAAACAAATCCAGGCGTTTTACCTTTTTAGCAATTTAATCCAAACGTTTACAAAACATTACGAAACAAATCTAAACGTTTCACCTTTTTAGTGATTGAAGCCAAACGTTTACAAATGTTACGAAACAAATCCAAACGTTTCGAAATAAATCCAAATGTTTAAAACGTTAAGAAGAAAATTCAAACGTTTCACCTTATTAGTGATTTAAACGTTACGAAACAAAGCCAAACATTTACAAACGTTACGAAACAAATCGAAGCGTTTCCCCTTTATAGCAATTTAAGCCAAACGATTACAAACGTAACGAAACAAAACCAAACGTTTCACCTTTTTAGCGATCTAAGCAAACATTTAAAAACGTTACGAAACAAATCCAAGCATTTCACTTTTTTAGCAATTTAAGCCAAACGTTTACTAACAGTACGGAACACAACCAAACGTTTCTCATCTTTAGAGATTTAAACCAAATGTTTAAAAACGCTACGAAAAATAACCAAACGTGTAACACGTTACGAGACAAACGTTACAAAACAAATCAAAACGTTTACAAACGTTACGAAACAAATCGAAACGTTTACAAACTTTACGAAACAAAACCAAACGTTTTACCTTTTTAGCGATTTAAGGCAAACGTTTTACAAACGTTTACAAACGTTACGAAACAAAACCAAACGTTTCACCTTTTTAGCGATTTATGAAAAACTATTACAAACATTATGAAAAAAACTAAACGTTTAAAACGTTATGAAACAAACGTTGACAAACGTTACGAAAAATAACCAAACGTCTCACCTTTTTAAGGATTTAAGCCAAACGTCTACAAAGGTTACGAAACAAATCCAAACGTGTCACCTTTTTAGCAATTTAAGCCAAACGTTTACAAACGATACGAAAAAAATCTAAGCATTTCACCTTTTTAGCAATTTAAGCCAAACGTTTCACCTTCTTAGCGATTTAATCCGAACATTTACAAACGTTGCGAAACAAAACCAAACGTTTCACCTTTTTAGCAATTTTAGCCAAACGTTTACAAACGTTACAAAATAAATTCAAACGTTTCCCCATTTTAGCGGTTTAAACCAAACGTTTAAAATGTTACGAAACATATCCAAACATTTACCCTTTTTAGCGATTTAAGCCAAATGTTTAGAAATGTTACGAAACCAATCCAAACGTTTCACCTTTTTAGCGATTGAATCCAACGTTTACAAACGTTACGAAACAAATACAAGCGTTCCACCTTTTTAGAAGTTTAAGCCAAACATTTACAAACATTACGAAACAAATCCAAATGTTTCACCTTTTTAGCAATTTAAGCCAAACGTTTACAAACGTTACGAAACAAAACCAAACGTTTAAAACGTTACGATGGAAATCCTAACGTTTCACATTTTAAGAGATTTAAGGCAAACATTTACAAACATTACGAAACAAAACCTAGCCTTTCACCTATTTAGCAATTTAAGCCAAACGTTTACAACCGTTACGAAATAAATTCAAGCGTTTCCTTTTTTTTGCAATTTAAGCCAAACGTTTATTAACGTTACGAAAAAAATCCAAGTGTTTCACCTATTTAGAAATTTAGGCCAAACGTTTACAAGCGTTATGAAACAAATCTAAACATTTCACCTTTTTAGCGATTTAATCCAAACGTATACAAACATATGAAACAAATCCAAATGTTTCATCTTTTTAGCTATTTAAGCCAAATGTTTAAAAATGTTACGAAACAAATCCAAGCGTTTCACCTTAATAGCAATTTAAGCGAAACGGTTACAAACGTTACGAAACAAAACCAAACGTTTCACCTTTTTAGCGATTTAAGCCAAACATTTAAAAACGTTACGAAACAAATCCAAGCATTTCACCCTTTTAGCAATTTAAGCCAAACGTTTACTAACGGTACGGAACACAACCAAACGTTTCACATTTTTAACGATTTAAGCCAAATGTTTATAAACGCTATGAAACAAATCTAAACGTTTCTCCTTTTTAGCGATTGAACCCAAACATTTACAAACATCATGAAACAAAACCAAACGTATAAAACGTTACGAAACAAACCAAACGTTTCGCCTTTTTAGCGATTTAAGCCAAACGTATATAAACATACGAAACAAATCCAAGCGTTTCCCCTTTTTAGCAATTTAAGCCAAATGTTCACAAACGTTACAAAAAAAATCCAAATGTTTCCCCTTTTTAGCGATTTAAGACAAACATTTACAAAAGTTAGGAAACAAATCCAAATGTTTACCCTTTTTAGTAATTTAAGCCAAACATTTACAAACGTTACGAAACAAATCCAAGCGTTTCACCTTTTTAGCAATTTAAGCCAAACGTTTACAAACGTTACGAAACAAATCCAAGCGTTTCACCTTTTTAGCAATTTAAGCCAAACGTTTACAAACGATACGAAACAAATCCAAGCGTTTCACCTTTATAGCAATTTAAGCCAAACTTTTCACCTTTTTAGTTATTTAATCCAAACGGTTACAAACATTAGGAAACAAAACCAAACGTTTCACCTTTTTAGCGATTTTAGCCAAACGTTTACAAACGTTAAGAAATAAATTCAAACGTTTCCCCATTTTAGCGATTTAAGCCAAACTATTAAAACGTTACGAAACATATCCAAACGTTTCACCTTTTTAGCAATTTAAGCCAAACGTTTACAAATGTTACGAAATAAATCCAAACATTTCACCTTTTTTGCGATTGAATCCAACGTTTACAAATGTTACGAAACAAAACCAAACCTTTCACCTATTTAGCAATTTAAGCCAAACGTTTACAAAAGTTACGAAATAAATCCAAGCGTTTCACCTTTTTTGCAATTTAAGCCAAACGTGTATTAACGTTACGAAAAAAATGCAAGCGTTTTACCTATTTAGAAATTTATACCAAACGTTTACAAACGTTACAAAACAAATCTAAACACTTCACCTTTTTAGTGATTTAAGCCAAACGTATACAATCTTATGAAACAAATCCAAACGTTTCATCTTTTTAACGATTTAAGCCAAATGTTTAAAAATGTTATGAAGCAAATCCAATTTTTTCTTCTTTTTAGCAATTTTAGGCAAACGTTACAAACGTTACGAAACAAATCCAAGCGTTTCACCTTTATAGCAATTTAAGCCAAACGTTTACAAACCTTACGAAATAAATCCAAGCGTTTCACCTTTATAGCAATTTAAACGAACGTTTACAAACGTTATGAAACAAATCCAAGGGTTTAACTTTTTTAGGAATTTAAGCCAAACGTTTACAAACGTTACGAAACAAATCCAAGGGTTTCACCTTTTTAGCAATTTAAGCCAAACGTTTACGAACGATACGAAACAAATCCAAGCGTTTCACCTATTTAGAAATATAAGCCAAACGTTTCACCTTTTTAGCGTTTTAATCCAAACATTTACAAACGTTACGAAACAAAACCAAACGTTTCACCTTTTTAGCGATTTAATCCGAACGTTTACAAACGTTATGAAACAAAACCAAACGTTTTACCTTTTTAGCTATTTTAGCCAAACGTTTACAAACGTTACGAAACAAACTCAAACGTTTCCCCATTTTAGCGATTTAAGCCAAACGTTTAAAATGTTACGAAACATATCAAAACGTTTAACCTTTTTAGCGATTTAAGCCAAACGTATACAAATGTTACGAAACAAATCCAAACGTTTCACCTTTTTAGCAATTGAATCCAATGTTTACAATAGTTACGAAACAAATCCAAGCGTTTCCACCTTTTTAGCAATTTAAGCCAAACGTTTATAAATATTAAGAAACAAATCCAAACGTTTCCCCTTTATAGCGATTTAAGCCAAACGTTTACAAACGTTACGAAACAAAACCAAACGTTTAAAATGTTACGAAGCAAATCCAAACGTTTCACATTTTTAGCGATTTAAGGCAAACATTTACGAAACAAATCCAAGCGTTTCACCTTTTTAGCAATTTAAGCCAAACGTTTATAAATGTTACAAAAAAATGAAAACATTTCACCTTTTTAGCGATTTAAGCCAAACGTATACAAACGTATGAAGCAAATCCAAACATTTCATCGTTTTAGCGATTTAAGGCAAATGTTTACAAGGGTTACGAAGCAAACCCAATTTTTTCACCTTTTTAGCTATTTAAGCCAAACGTTACAAACGTTACGAAACAAATCCAAGTGTTTCACCTTTATAGAAATTTAAGCCAAACGTTTACAAACATTACGAAACAAATCCAAACGTTTCCCCTTTTTAGCGATTTAAGCCAAACGTTTACAAACGTTACAATACAAGTCCAAACGTTTCCCCTTTTTAGCAATTTAGGACAAACGTTTACAAACATTACGAAACAAATACAAATTTTTCCCCTATTTATCGATTTAAGCCAAACGTTTACAAACGTTACGAAACAAAACCAAACGTTTAAAACGTTACGAAACAAATCCAAACGTTTCTCATTTTTGGCGATTTAAGCCAAACATTTACAAACGTTACTAAACAAAACCAAGCGTTTTACCTTATTAGCCTTTTTTGCCAAACGTTTACAAACGTTGCGAAACAAATCCAAGCGTTTCTACTTTTTAGCAATATAAGACAAACATTAACAAACGTTAACGAAACAAATCCAAGTGTTTCACCTTTTTAGCAATTGAAGCCAAACGTTTACAAATTTTACGAAACAAGTCCAAACGTTTCCCCTTTTTAGCTATTTAAGCCAAATGTTTACAAACGTTATGAAACAAATCCAAATGTTTCACCTTTTTAGCAATTTACTCCTAACGTTTACAAACATTACGAAACAAATCCAGGCGTTTTACCATTTTAGCAATTTAAGCCAAACGTTTACAAACATTACAAAACAAATCCAAACGTTTCCCCTTTTTAGTGATTGAAACCAAACGTTTACAAATGTTACGAAACAAATCCAAACGTTTGGAAACAAATCCAAACGTTTCGAAACAAATCAAAACGTTTAAAACATTACGAAGCAAATTCAAACGTTTTAGCTTATTACCGATTTAAACGTTACGAAACAAAGCCAAACATTTACAAACGTTAAGAAACAAATCCAAGCGTTTCACCTTTATAGCAATTTAAGCCAAACGATTACAAACGTTACGAAACAAATCCAAGCGTTTCACCTTTATACCAATTTAAACGAATGTTTACAAATGTTACGAAACAAATCCAAACGTTTCTCCTTTTTAGTGATATAAGCCAAACATTTATAAATATTACGAATCAAATCAAAACGTTTCACCTTTTTAGCGATTTGGGCCAAACGTTTCCAAACATTACGAAACAAATCCAAGCGTTTAACTTTTTTAGCAATTTAAGCCAAACGTTTACAAATGTTACGAAACAAATCCAAGGGTTTCACCTTTTTAGCAAATTAAGCCGAACGTTTACAAACGATACGAAACAAATCCAAGCGTTTCACCTTTTTAGAAATATAAGCCAAACGTTTCACCTTTTTAACGATTTAATCCAAACGTTTACAAAGGTTACGATTAGCGATTTTAGCCAAACGTTTACGAACGTTACGAAACAAACTCAAACGTTTCCCCATTTTAGCGATTTAAGCCAAACGTTTAAAATGTTACAAAACATATCAAAACGTTTAACCTTTTTAGCGATTTAAGCCAAACGTATACAAATGTTACGAAACAAATCCAAACGTTTCACCTTTTTAGCGATTGAATCCAATGTTTACAATAGTTACGAAACAAATCCAAACGTTTCCACCTTTTTAGCAATTTAAGCCAAACGTTTACAAATATTAAGAAACAAATCCAAACGTTTCCCCTTTATAGCGATTTAAGCCAAACATTTACAAACGTTACGAAACAAATCCAAACGTTTCCCCTTTTTATCGATTGAATCCAACGTTTACAAACGTTACGAAACAAATCCAAGCGTTTCCACCTTTTTTAGCAATTTAAGCTAAACGTTTACAAACATTACGAAACAAATGCAAACGTTTCGCCTTTTTAGCGATTTAAGCCAAACGTTTACAAACGTTACGAAACAAAACCAAACGTTTAAAATGTTACGAAGCAAATCCGAACTTTTCACATTTTTAGCGATTTAAGGCAAACATTTACAAACATTACGAAACAAAACCAAGCCTTTCACCTTTTTAGCAATTTAAGCCAAACGTTTACAAACGTTATGAAATAAATCCAAGCGTTTCACCTTTTTAGCAATTTAGGCCAAACGTTTATAAACGTTACAAAAAAAATCCAAGTGTTTCACCTATTTAGAAATTTAAGCCAAACGTTTACAAACGTTACGAAACAAATGTAATCATTTCACCTTTTTAGCGATTTATGCCAAACGTATACAAACGTATGAAACAAATCCAAACATTTTATATTTTTAGCGATTTAAGCCAAATGTTTACAAGGGTTACGAAGAAAATCCAATTTTTTTCACCTTTTTACCAATTTAAGCCAAACGTTTTACCTTTTTAGCGATCAAATACAAACGTTTTACAAACGTTACGAAACAAAACCAAACGTTTCACCTTTTTAGCGATTTATGAAAAACTATTACAAACATTATGAAAAAAACTAAACGTTTAAAACGTTATGAAACAAACGTTTACAAACGTTACGAAAAATAACCAAACGTCTCACCTTTTTAAGGATTTAAGCCAAACGTCTACAAAGGTTACGAAACAAATCCAAACGTGTCACCTTTTTAGCAATTTAAGCCAAACGTTTACAAACGATACGAAAAAAATCTAAGCATTTCACCTTTTTAGCAATTTAAGCCAAACGTTTCACCTTCTTAGCGATTTAATCCGAACATTTACAAACGTTACGAAACAAAACCAAACGTTTCACCTTTTTAGCAATTTTAGCCAAACGTTTACAAACGTTACAAAATAAATTCAAACGTTTCCCCATTTTAGCGGTTTAAACCAAACGTTTAAAACGTTACGAAACATATCCAAACATTTACCCTTTTTAGCGATTTAAGCCAAATGTTTAGAAATGTTACGAAACCAATCCAAACGTTTCACCTTTTTAGCGATTGAATCCAACGTTTACAAACGTTACGAAACAAATACAAGCGTTCCACCTTTTTAGAAGTTTAAGCCAAACATTTACAAACATTACGAAACAAATCCAAATGTTTCACCTTTTTAGCAATTTAAGCCAAACGTTTACAAACGTTACGAAACAAAACCAAACGTTTAAAACGTTACGATGGAAATCCTAACGTTTCACATTTTAAGAGATTTAAGGCAAACATTTACAAACATTACGAAACAAAACCAAGCCTTTCACCTATTTAGCAATTAAAGCCAAACGTTTACAACCGTTACGAAATAAATTCAAGCGTTTCCTTTTTTTTGCAATTTAAGCCAAACGTTTATTAACGTTACGAAAAAAATCCAAGTGTTTCACCTATTTAGAAATTTAGGCCAAACGTTTACAAGCGTTATGAAACAAATCTAAACATTTCACCTTTTTAGCGATTTAATCCAAACGTATACAAACATATGAAACAAATCCAAATGTTTCATCTTTTTAGCTATTTAAGCCAAATGTTTAAAAATGTTACGAAACAAATCCAAGCGTTTCACCTTAATAGCAATTTAAGCGAAACGGTTACAAACGTTACGAAACAAAACCAAACGTTTCACCTTTTTAGCGATTTAAGCCAAACATTTAAAAACGTTACGAAACAAATCCAAGCATTTCACCCTTTTAGCAATTTAAGCCAAACGTTTACTAACGGTACGGAACACAACCAAACGTTTCACATTTTTAACGATTTAAGCCAAATGTTTATAAACGCTATGAAACAAATCTAAACGTTTCTCCTTTTTAGCGATTGAACCCAAACGTTTACAAACATCATGAAACAAAACCAAACGTATAAAACGTTACGAAACAAACCAAACGTTTCGCCTTTTTAGCGATTTAAGCCAAACGTATATAAACATACGAAACAAATCCAAACCTTATTAGCAATTTAAGCCAAACGTTTACAAACATTACGAAACAAATCCAAACGTTTCCCCTTTTTAGCGATTTAAGCCAAACGTTTACAAACGTTACGAAACAAAACCAAACGTTTAAAATGTTACGAAGCAAATTCAAACGTTTCACATTTTAAGCGATTTAAGGCAAACATTTACAAACATTACGAAACAAAACCAAGCCTTTCACCTATTTAGCAATTTAAGCCAAACGTTTGCAACCGTTACGAAATAAATCCAAGCGTTTCACCTTTTTTGCAATTTAAGCCAAACGTTTATTAACGTTACGTAAAAAATCCAAGCGTTTCCCCTATTTAGAAATTTAGGCCAAACGTTTACAAGCGTTATGAAACAAATCTAAACATTTCACCTTTTTAGCGATTTAAGCCAAACGTATACAAACATATGAAACAAATCCAAATGTTTCATCTTTTTAGCTATTTAAGCCAAATGTTTAAAAATGTTACGAAACAAATCCAAGCGTTTCACCTTAATAGCAATTTAAGCCAAACGATTACAAACGTTACGAAACAAAACCAAATATTTTACCTTTTTAAAGATTTAAGGCAAATGTTTTACAAACGTTTACAAACGTTACGAAACAAAACCAAACGTTTCACCTTTTTAGCGATTTAAGAAAAACTATTACAAACATTATGAAAAAAAACCAAACGTTTAAAACGTTATGAAACAAACGTTTACAAATGTTACCAAAAATAACCAAACGTCTCACCCTTTTAAGGATTTAAGCCAAACGTCTACAAAGGTTACGAAACAAATCCAAACGTGTAACCTTTTTAGCAATTTAAGCCAAACGTTTACAAACGATACGAAAAAAATCTAAGCGTTTCACCTTTTTAGCAATTTAAGCCAAACGTTTCACCTTTTTAGCGATTTAATCCGAACATTTACAAACATTACAAAACAAAACCAAACGTTTCACCTTTTTAGCAATTTTAGCCAAACGTTTACAAACGTTACAAAATAAATTCAAACGTTTCCCCATTTTAGCGATTTAAACCAAACGTTTAAAACGTTACGAAACATATCCAAACATTTACCCTTTTTAGCGATTTAAGCCAAACGTTTAGAAATGTTATGAAACCAATCCAAATGTTTCGCCTTTTTAGCGATTGAATACAACGTTTACAAACATTTCGAAACAAATCCAAGCGTTTCCACCTTTTTAGCAATTTAAGCCAAACGTTTACAAACATTACGAAACAAATTCAAACGTTTCCCCTTTTTAGCGATATAAGCAAAACATTTACAAACGTTACGAAACAAAACCAAACGTTTAAAATGTTACGAAGCAAATTCAAACGTTTCACATTTTAAGCGATTTAAGGCAAACATTTACAAACATTACGAAACAAAACCAAGCCTTTCACCTATTTAGCAATTTAAGCCAAACGTTTGCAACCGTTACGAAATAAATCCAAGCGTTTCCCCTTTTTTGCAATTTAAGCCAAACATTTATTAACGTTATGAAAAAAATCCAAGCGTTTCACCTATTTATAAATTTAGGCCAAACGTTTACAAGCGTTATGAAACAAATCTAAACATTTCACCTTTTTAGCGATTTAAGCCAAACGTATATAAACATATGAAACAAATCCAAATGTTTCATCTTTTTAGCTATTTAAGCCAAATGTTTAAAAATGTTACGAAACAAATCCAAGCGTTTCACCTTAATAGAAATTTAAGCCAAACGATTACAAACGTTACGAAACAAAACCAAACGTTTTACCTTTTTAGCGATTTAAGCCAAATATTTAAAAACGTTACGAAACAAATCCAAGCATTTCACCCTTTTAGCAATTTAAGCCAAACGTTTACTAACGGTACGGAACACAACCAAACGTTGCACATTTTTAGAGATTTAAGCCAAATGTTTACAAACGCTAAGAAACAAATCTAAACGTTTCTCCTTTTTAGCGATTGAACCCAAACGTTTACAAACATCATGAAAAAAAACCAAACGTATAAAACGTTACGAAACAAATCGAAACGTTTACAAACATTACGAAACAAAACTAAACGTTTTACCTTTTTAGCGATTTAAGCCAAGCGTTTACAAACGTTTACAAACGTTACGAAACAAAACCAAGTGTTTCACCTTATTAGCAATTTATGCCAAACGTTTACAAACGTTACGAAACAAATCCAAGCGTTTCTACTTTTTAGCAATATAAGCCAAACGTTAACAAACGTTACGAAACAAATCGAACCGTTTCACCTTTTTAGCAATTGAAGCCAAACGTTTACAAACGTTATGAAACAAATCCAAATATTTCACCTTTTTAGCAATTTACTCCTAATGTTTACAAACATTACGAAACAAATCCAGGCGTTTTACCTTTTTAGCAATTTAAGCCAAACGTATACAAAACATTACGAAACAAATCTAAACGTTTCACCTTTTTAGTGATTGAAGCCAAACGTTTACAAATGTTACGAAACAAATCCAAACGTTTCGAAATAAATCCAAATGTTTAAAACATTACGAAGAAAATTCAAACGTATCACCTTATTAGAGATTTAAACGTTACGAAACAAAGCCAAACATTTACAAACGTTACGAAACAAATCGAAGCGTTTCCCCTTTATAGCAATTTAAGCCAAACGATTACAAATGTTACGAAACAAAACCAAACGTTTCACCTTTTTAGCGATCTAAGCCAAACATTTAAAAACGTTACAAAACAAATCCAAGCATTTCACCTTTTTAGCAATTTAAGCCAAACTTTTACTAACGGTACGGAACACAACCAAACGTTTCTCATCTTTAGAGATTTAAACCAAATGTTTACAAACGCTACGAAACAAATCCAAACGTTTCACCTTTTTAGCGATTGAACCCAAATGTTTACAAACGTCATGAAACAAAACCAAACGTATAAAACGTTACGAAACAAACGTTACAAAACAAATCAAAACGTTTACAAACGTTAAGAAACAAATCGAAACGTTTACAAACATTACGAAACAAAACCAAACGTTTTACCTTTTTAGCGATTTAAGGCAAACGTTTTACAAACGTTTACAAACGTTTCACCTTTTTAGCGATTTAAGAAAAACTATTACAAACATTATGAAAAAAACCAAACATTTAAAACGTTATGAAACAAACGTTTACAAACGTTACGAAAAATAACCAAACGTCTCACCTTTTTAAGGATTTAAGCCAAACGTTTACAAAGGTTACGAAACAAATCCGAACGTGTCACCTTTTTAGCAATTTAAGGATTTAAGCTAAACGTTTACAAACGATACGAAACAAATCCAAGAGTTTCACCGTTTTAGCAATTTAAGCCACATGTTTCACCTTTTTAGCGATTTAATCCGAATGTTTACAAACGTTACGAAGCAAAACCAAATGTTTCACCTTTTTAGCGATTTTAGCCAAACGTTTACAAACGTTACGAAATAAATTCACACGTTTCCCCATTTTAGCGATTTAAGCCAAATGTTTAAAACATTACGAAACATATCCAAACGTTTCACCTTTTATGCGATTTAAGCCAAACGTTTTCAAATGTTACGAAACCATTCCGAACGATTCACCTTTTTAGCGATTGAATCCAACGTTTACAAAAGTTATGAAACAAATCCAAGAGTTTCCACCTTTTTAGCAATTTAAGCCAAACATTTACAAACATTACGAAACAAATCCAAATGTTTCACCTTTTTAGGGATTTAAGCCATATGTTTACAAACATTACGAAACAAAACCAAACGTTTAAAACGTTACGATTGAAATCCTAACGTTTGATTTAAGGCAAACATTTACAAACATTACGAAACAAAACCAAGCCTTTCACCTATTTAGCAATTTAAGCCAAACGTTTACAACCGTTACGAAATAAATCCAAGCGTTTCACCTTTTTTGCAATTTAAGCCAAACGTTTATTAACGTTACGAAAAAAAATCCAAGCGTTTCCCCTATTTACAAATTTAGGCCAATTACAAGCGTTATGAAACAAATCTATACATTTCACCTTTTTGGCGATTTAAGCCAAACGTATACAAACATATGAAACAAATCCAAATGTTTCACCTTTTTAGCGATTGAATCCAACGTTTACAAACGTTACGAAACAAATCCAAGCGTTTCCACCTTTTTAGCAATTTAAGCCAAACGTTTACAAACATTACGAAACAAATCCAAACGTTTCCCCTTTTTAGCGATTTAAGCCAAACATTTACAAACGTTACGAAACAAAACCAAACGTTTACAAATGTTACGAAACAAATCCAAGCGTTTCACCTTTTTAGAAATTTAAGCCCAACGTTTCACCTTTTTAGCGATTTAATCCAAACGTTTACAAACGTTACGAAACAAAACCAAACGTTTCACCTTTTTAGCGATTTAATCCGAACATTTATAAACGTTACGAAACAAAACCAAACGTTTCACCTTTTTAGCGATTTTAGCCAAACATTTACAAACGTTACGAAACAAACTCAAATGTTTCCCCATTTTAGTGATTTAAGCCAAATGTTTAAAACGTTACGAAACATATCCAAACGTTTCACCTTTTTAGCGATTTAAGCCAAACGTTTACAAATGTTACGAAACAAATCCAAACGTTTCACCTTTTTAGCGATTGAATCCAACGTTTACAAATGTTACGAAACAAAACCAAGCGTTTCATCTTCTTAGCGATTTTGGCCAAACGTTTACAAATGTTACGAAATAAATTCAAATGTTTCCCCATTTTAGCGATTTAAGCCAAACGTTTACAAACGTTACGAAATAAAACCAAACGTTTCACATTTTAAGCGATTTAAGCCAAACGTTTACAAATGTTACGAAACCATTCCAAACGTTTCACCTTTTTAGCGATTGAATCCAACGTTTACAAACGTTACGAAACAAATACAAGCGTTTCTACCTTTTTAGAAATTTAAGCCAAACATTTACAAACATTACGAAACAAATCCAAATGTTTCACCTTTTTAACAATTTAAGCCAAACGTTTACAAACGTTACGAAACAAAACCAAACGTTTAAAACGTTATGATGGAAATTCTAACGTTTCACATTTTAAGCGATTTAAGGCAAACATTTACAAACATTACGACATAAAACCAAGCCTTTCACCTATTTAGCAATTTAAGCCAAACGTTTACAACCGTTACGAAATAAATCCAAGCGTTTCACCTTTTTTGCAATTTAAGCCAAACGTTTATTAACGTTACGAAATTTAGGCCAAATGTTTACAAGCGTTATGAAACAAGTCGAAACATTTCACCTTTTTAGCGATTTAAGCCAAACGTATACAAACATATGAAACAAATCCAAATGTTTCATCTTTTTAGCTATTTAAGCCAAATGTTTAAAAATGTTACGAAGCAAATCCAATTTTTTCACCTTTTTAGCAATTTTAGGCAAACATTGCAAACGTTACGAAACAAATCCAAGCGTTTCACCTTTATAGCAATTTAAGTCAAACGTTTACAAAC
Source organism: Mercurialis annua (assembly GCF_937616625.2). Lineage (NCBI taxonomy): Eukaryota > Viridiplantae > Streptophyta > Magnoliopsida > Malpighiales > Euphorbiaceae > Mercurialis > Mercurialis annua. The sequence goes on along the minus strand of NC_065572.1, from coordinate 19,810,225 downwards.
ATTACAAAACAAATCCAAGCGTTTCACCTTTATAGCAATTTAAACGAACGTTTACAAACGTTACGAAAAAAATCCAAACGTTTCTCCTTTTTAGCGATATAAGCCAAACGTTTACAAATATTACGACTCAAATCCAAACGTTTTACCTTTTTAGCGATTTAGGCCAAACGTTTACAAACATTACGAAACAAATCGAAGCGTTTAACTTTTTTCTAGCGATTTAAGCCAAACGTTTACAAATGTTACGAAACAAATCCAAGGGTTTCAACTTTTTAGCAATTTAAGCCAAAAATTTACAAACGATACGAAACAAATCCAAGCGTTTCACCTTTTTAGAAATTTAAGCCCAACGTTTCACCTTTTTAGCGATTTAATCCAAACGTTTACAAACGTTACGAAACAAAATCAAACGTTTCACCTTTTTAGTGATTTAATCCGAACGTTTACAAATGTTACGAAACAAAACCAAACGTTTACAAACGTTACGAAACAAACTCAAACGTTTCCCCATTTTAGCGATTTAAGCCAAATGTTTAAAACGTTACGAAACATATCCAAACGTTTCACCTTTTTAGCGATTTAAGCCAAACGTTTACAAATGTTACGAAACAAATCCAAACGTTTCACCTTTTTAGCGATTGAATCCAACGTTTACAAACGTTACGAAACAAATCCAAGCGTTTCCACCTTTTTAGCAATTTAAGCCAAACGTTTACAAACATTACGAATCAAATCCAAACGTTTCCCCTTTTTAGCGATTTAAGCCAAACATTTACAAACGTTATGAAACAAAACCAAACGTTTACAAATGTTACGAAACAAATCCAAGCGTTTCACCTTTTTAGAAATTTAAGCCCAACGTTTCACCTTTTTAGCGATTTAATCCAAACGTTTACAAACGTTACGAAACAAAACCAAACGTTTCACCTTTTTAGCGATTTAATCCGAACATTTACAAACGTTTCGAAACAAAACCAAACGTTTCACCTTTTTAGCGATTTTAGCCAAACGTTTACAAATGTTACGAAACAAACTCAAATGTTTCCCCATTTTAGCGATTTAAGCCAAATGGTTAAAACGTTAGAAAACGTATCCAAACGTTTTACGTTTTTAGCGATTTAAGCCAAACGTTTACAAATGTTACGAAACAAATCCAAACGTTTCACCTTTTTAGCGATTGAATACAACGTTTACAAATGTTACGAAAGAAAACCAAGCGTTTCATCTTTTTAGCGATTTTTGCCAAACGTTTACAAACGTTACGAAATAAATTCAAACGTTTCCCCATTTTAGCGATATAAGCCAAACGTTTACAAACGTTACGAAATAAAACCAAACGTTTCACCTTTTAAGCGATTTAAGCCAAACGTTTACAAATGTTACGAAACCATTCCAAACATTTCACCTTTTTAGCGATTGAATCCAACGTGTACAAACGTTACGAAACAAATCCAAGCGTTTCCACCTTTTTAGCAATTTAAGCCAAACGTTTACAAGCATTACGAAACAAATCCAAACGTTTCCCCTTTTTAGCGATATAAGCCAAACGTTTACAAATATTACGACTCAAATCCAAACGTTTTACCTTTTTAGCGATTTAGGCCAAATGTTTACAAACATTACGAAACAAATCGAAGCGTTTAACTTTTTTCTAGCGATTTAAGCCAAACGTTTACAAATGTTACGAAACAAATCCAAGGGTTTCAACTTTTTAGCAATTTAAGCCAAAAATTTACAAACGATATGAAACAAATCCAAGCGTTTCACCTTTTTAGAAATTTAAGCCCAACGTTTCACCTTTTTAGCGATTTAATCCAAACGTTTACAAACGTTACGAAACAAAATCAAACGTTTCCCCTTTTTAGCGATATAAGCCAAATATTACAAACGTTACGAAACAAAACCAAACGTTTAAAATGTTACGAAGCAAATTCAAACGTTTGACATTTTAAGCGATTTAAGGCAAACATTTACAAACATTACGAAACAAAACCAAGCCTTTCACCTATTTAGCAATTTAAGCCAAACGTTTGCAACCGTTACGAAATAAATCCAAGCGTTTCCCCTTTTTTGCAATTTAAGCCAAACATTTATTAACGTTACGAAAAAAATCCAAGCGTTTCACCTATTTATAAATTTAGGCCAAACGTTTACAAGCGTTATGAAACAAATCTAAACATTTCACCTTTTTAGCGATTTAAGCCAAACGTATATAAACATATGAAACAAATCCAAATGTTTCATCTTTTTAGCTATTTAAGCCAAATGTTTAAAAATGTTACGAAACAAATCCAAGCATTTCACCTTAATAGAAATTTAAGCCAAACGATTACAAACGTTACGAAACAAAACCAAACATTTTACCTTTTTAGCGATTTAAGCCAAATATTTAAAAACGTTACGAAACAAATCCAAGCATTTCACCCTTTTAGCAATTTAAGCCAAACGTTTACTAACGGTACGGAACACAACCAAACGTTGCACATTTTTAGAGATTTAAGCCAAATGTTTACAAACGCTAAGAATCTAAACGTTTCTCCTTTTTAGCGATTGAACCCAAACGTTTACAAACATCATGAAAAAAAACCAAACGTATAAAACGTTACGAAACAAACGTTACGAAACAAATCGAAACGTTTACAAACATTACGAAACAAAACTAAACGTTTTACCTTTTTAGCGATTTAAGCCAAGCGTTTACAAACGTTTACAAACGTTACGAAATAAAACCAAGTGTTTCACCTTATTAGCAATTTATGCCAAACATTTACAAACGTTACGAAACAAATCCAAGCGTTTCTACGTTTTAGCAATATAAGCCAAACGTTAACAAACGTTACGAAACAAATCGAACCGTTTCACCTTTTTAGCAATTGAAGCCAAACGTTTACAAACGTTATGAAACAAATCCAAATATTTCACCTTTTTAGCAATTTACTCCTAACGTTTACAAACATTTCGAAACAAATCCAGGCGTTTTACCTTTTTAGCAATTTAAGCCAAACGTTTACAAAACATTACGAAATAAATCTAAACGTTTCACCTTTTTAGTGATTGAAGCCAAACGTTTACAAATGTTACGAAACAAATCCAAACGTTTCGAAATAAATCCAAATGTTTAAAACATTACGAAGAAAATTCAAACGTATCACCTTATTAGTGATTTAAACGTTACGAAACAAAGCCAAACATTTACAAATGTTACGAAACAAATCGAAGCGTTTCCCCTTTATAGCAATTTAAGCCAAACGATTACAAATGTTACGAAACAAAACCAAATGTTTCACCTTTTTAGCGATCTAAGCCAAACATTTAAAAACGTTACAAAACAAATCCAAGCATTTCACCTTTTTAGCAATTTAAGCCAAACTTTTACTAACGGTACGGAACACAACCAAACGTTTCTCATCTTTAGAGATTTAAACCAAATGTTTACAAACGCTACGAAACAAATCCAAACGTTTCACCTTTTTAGCGATTGAACCCAAATGTTTACAAACATCATGAAACAAAACCAAACGTATAAAACGTTACGAAACAAACATTACAAAACAAATCAAAACGTTTACAAACGTTACAAAACAAATCGAAACGTTTACAAACATTACGAAACAAAACCAAACGTTTTACCTTTTTAGCGATTTAAGGCAAACGTTTTACAAACGTTTACAAACGTTGCGAAACAAAACCAAATGTTTCACCGTTTTAACGATTTAAGAAAAACTATTACAAACATTATGAAAAAAACCAAACATTTAAAACGTTATGAAACAAACGTTTACAAACGTTACGAAAAATAACCAAACGTCTCACCTTTTTAAGGATTTAAGCCAAACGTCTACAAAGGTTACGAAACAAATCCGAACGTGTCACCTTTTTAGCAATTTAAGGATTTAAGCTAAACGTTTACAAACGATACGAAACAAATCCAAGCGTTTCACCGTTTTAGCAATTTAAGCCACACGTTTCACCTTTTTAGCGATTTAATTCGAATGTTTACAAACGTTACGAAGCAAAACCAAATGTTTCACCTTTTTAGCGATTTTAGCCAAACGTTTACAAACGTTACGAAATAAATTCACACGTTTCCCCATTTTAGCGATTTAAGCCAAACGTTTAAAACATTACGAAACATATCCAAACGTTTCACCTTTTATGCGATTTAAGCCAAACGTTTTCAAACGTTACGAAACCATTCCGAACGATTCACCTTTTTAGCGATTGAATCCAACGTTTACAAAAGTTATGAAACAAATCCAAGAGTTTCCACCTTTTTAGCAATTTAAGCCAAACATTTACAAACATTACGAAACAAATCCAAATGTTTCACCTTTTTAGGGATTTAAGCCAGATGTTTACAAACATTACGAAACAAAACCAAACGTTTAAAACGTTACGATGGAAATCCTAACGTTTGATTTAAGGCAAACATTTACAAACATTACGAAACAAAACCAAGCCTTTCACCTATTTAGCAATTTAAGCCAAACGTTTACAACCGTTACGAAATAAATCCAAGCGTTTCACCTTTTTTGCAATTTAAGCCAAACGTTTATTAACGTTACGAAAAAAAATCCAAGCGTTTCCCTTATTTACAAATTTAGGCCAATTACAAGCGTTATGAAACAAATCTAAACATTTCACCTTTTTGGCGATTTAAGCCAAACGTATACAAACATATGAAACAAATCCAAATGTTTCACCTTTTTAGCGATTGAATCCAACGTTTACAAACGTTACGAAACAAATCCAAGTGTTTCCACCTTTTTAGCAATTTAAGCCAAACGTTTACAAACATTACGAAACAAATCCAAACGTTTCCCCTTTTTAGCGATTTAAGCCAAAGATTTACAAACGTTACGAAACAAAACCAAACGTTTACAAATGTTACGAAACAAATCCAAGCGTTTCACCTTTTTAGAAATTTAAGCCCAACGTTTCACCTTTTTAGCGATTTAATCCAAACGTTTACAAACGTTACGAAACAAAACCAAACGTTTCACCTTTTTAGCGATTTAATCCGAACATTTACAAACGTTACGAAACAAAACCAAACGTTTTACCTTTTTAGCAATTTAAGCCAAACGTTTACAAACATTACGAAACAAATCCAAACGTTTCCCCTTTTTAGCGATTTAAGCCAAACATTTACAAACGTTATGAAACAAAACCAAACGTTTACAAATGTTACGAAACAAATCCAAGCGTTTCACCTTTATAGAAATTTAAGCCCAACGTTTCACCTTTTTAGCGATTTAATCCAAACGTTTACAAACGTTACGAAACAAAACCAAACGTTTCACCTTTTTAGCGATTTAATCCGAACATTTACAAACGTTACGAAACAAAACCAAACGTTTCACCTTTTTAGCGATTTTAGCCAAACGTTTACAAATGTTACGAAACAAATCCAAACGTTTCACCTTTTTAGCGATTGAATCCAACGTTTACAAATGTTACGAAACAAAACCAAGCGTTTCATCTTTTTAGCGATTTTAGCCAAACGTTTACAAACGTTACGAAATAAATTCAAACGTTTCCCCATTTTAGCGATTTAAGTCAAACGTTTACAAACGTTACGAAATAAAACCAAACGTTTCACCTTTTAAGCGATTTAAGCCAAACGTTTACAAATGTTACAAAACCATTCCAAACGTTTCACCTTTTTAGCGATTGAACCCACCGTTTACAAACGTTACGAAACAAATACAAGCGTTTCCACCTTTTTAGAAATTTAAGCCAAACATTTACAAACATTACGAAACAAATCCAAATGTTTCACCTTTTTAGCAATTTAAGCCAAACGTTTACAAACGTTACGAAACAAAACCAAACGTTTAAAACGTTACGATGGAAATCCTAACGTTTCACATTTTAAGCGATTTAAGGCAAACATTTACAAACATTACGACACAAAACCAAGCCTTTCACCTATTTAGCAATTTAAGCCAAACGTTTACAACCGTTACGAAATAAATCCAAGCGTTTCACCTTTTTTGCAATTTAAGCCACACGTTTATTAACGTTACGAAATTTAAGCCAAATGTTTACAAGCGTTATGAAACAAATCTAAACATTTCACCTTTTTAGCGATTTAAGCCAAACGTATACAAACATATGAAACAAATCCAAATGTTTCATCTTTTTAGCTATTAAAGCCAAATGTTTAAAAATGTTACGAAGCAAATCCAATTTTTTTACCTTTTTAGCAATTTTAGGCAAACATTACAAACGTTACGAAACAAATCCAAGCGTTTCACCTTTATAGCAATTTAAGTCAAAAGTTTACAAACATTACGAAACAAATCCAAGCGTTTCACCTTTATAGCAATTTAAACGAACGTTTACAAACGTTACGAAACAAATCCAAACGTTTCTCCTTTTTAGCGATATAAGCCAAACGTTTACAAATATTACGACTCAAATCCAAACGTTTTACCTTTTTAGCGATTTAGCCAAACGTTCACAAACATTACGAAACAAATCGAAGCGTTTAACTTTTCTTAGCAATTTAAGCCAAACGTTTACAAACGCTACGAAACAAATCCAAGGGTTTCAACTTTTTAGCAATTTAAGCCAAACATTTACAAACGATACGAAACAAATCCAAGCGTTTCACCTTTTTAGAAATTTAAGCCCAACGTTTCACCTTTTTAGCGATTTAATCCAAACGTTTACAAACGTTACGAAACAAAATCAAACGTTTAACCTTTTTAGCGATTTAATCCGAACGTTTACAAACGTTACGAAACAAAACCAAACGTTTCACCTTTTTAGCGATTTTAGCCAAACGTTTACAAACGTTACGAAACAAACTCAAACGTTTTCCCATTTTAGCAATTTAAGCCAAATGTTTAAAACGTTACGAAACATATCCAAACGTTTCACCTTTTTAGCGATTTAAGCCAAACGTTTACAAATGTTACGAAACAAATCCAAACGTTTCACCTTTTTAGCGATTGAATCCAACGTTTACAAACGTTACGAAACAAATCCAATCGTTTCCACCTTTTTAGCAATTTAAGCCAAACGTTTACAAACATTACGAAACAAATCCAAACGTTTCCCCTTTTTAGCGATTTAAGCAAAACATTTACAAACGTTACGAAACAAAACAAAACGTTTAAAATGTTACGAAACAAATCCAAGCGTTTCACCTTTTTAAAAATTTAAGCCCAACGTTTCACCTTTTTAGCGATTTAATCCAAACGTTTACAAACGTTACGAAACAAAACCAAACGTTTCACCTTTTTAGCGATTTAATCCGAACATTTACAAACGTTACGAAACAAAACCAAACGTTTCACCTTTTTAGCGATTTTAGCCAAACGTTTACAAACGTTACGAAACAAACTCAAACGTTTCCCCATTTTAGCGATTTAAGCCAAATGTTTAAAACGTTACGAAACATATCCAAACGTTTCACCTTTTTAGCGATTTAAGCCGAACGTTTACAAATGTTACGAAACAAATCCAAACGTTTCACCTTTTTAGCGATTGAATCCAACGTTTACAAATGTTACGAAAAAAAACCAAGCGTTTCATCTTTTTAGCGATTTTAGCCAAACGTTTACAAACGTTACGAAATAAATTCAAACGTTTCCCCATTTTAGCGATATAAGCCAAACGTTACGAAATAAAAGCAAACGTTTCACCTTTTTAGCTATTTAATCCGAACGTTTACAAACGTTACGAAACAAAACCAAACGTTTCACCTTTTTAGCGATTGAATCCAACGTTTACAAACGTTACGAAACAAATCTAAGCGTTTCCACCTTTTTGGCAATTTAAGCCAAACGTTTACAAACATTACGAAACAAATCCAAACATTTCCCCTTTTTAGCGATTTAACCCAAACATTTACAAACGTTACGAAACAAAACCAAACGTTTACAAATGTTACGAAACAAATCCAAGAGTTTCACCTTTTTAGAAATTTAAGCCCAACGTTTCAGCTTTTTAGCGATTTAATCCAAACGTTTACAAACGTTACGAAACAAAACCAAACGTTTCACCTTTTTAGCGATTTAATCCGAACATTTACAAACGTTACGAAACAAAACCAAACGTTTCAACTTTTTAGCGATCTTAGCCAAACGTTTACAAACGTTACGAAACAAACTCAAATGTTTCCCCATTTTAGCGATTTAAGCCAAACGTTTAAAACGTTACGAAACATATCCAAACGTTTCACCTTTTTAGCGATTTAAGCTAAACGTTTACAAATGTTACGAAACAAATCCAAACGTTTCACCTTTTTAGCGATTGAATCCAACGTTTACAAATGTTACGAAACAAAACCAAGCGTTTCATCTTTTTAGCGATTTTAGCCAAACGTTTACAAACGTTACGAAATAAATTCAAACGTTTCCCCATTTTAGCGATTTAAGCCAAACGTTTACAAACGTTACGAAATAAAACCAAACGTTTCACCTTTTAAGCGATTTAAGCCAAACGTTTACAAATGTTACGAAACCATTCCAAACGTTTCACCTTTTTAGCGATTGAATCCAACGTTTACAAACGTTACTAAACAAATACAAGCGTTTCCACCTTTTTAGAAATTTAAGCCAAACATTTACAAACATTACGAAACAAATCCAAATGTTTCACCTTTTTAGCAATTTAAGCCAAACGTTTACAAACGTTACGAAACAAAACCAAACGTTTAAAACGTTACGATGTAAATCCTAACGTTTCACATTTTAAGCGATTTAAGGCAAACATTTACAAACATTACGACACAAAACCAAGACTTTCACCTATTTAGCAATTTAAGCCAAACGTTTACAACCGTTACGAAATAAATCCAAGCGTTTCACCTTTTTTGCAATTTAAGCCAAACATTTATTAACGTTACGAAATTTAGGCCAAATGTTTACAAGCGTTATGAAACAAATCTAAACATTTCACCTTTTTAGCGATTTAAGCCAAACGTATACAAACATATGAAACAAATCCAAATGTTTCATCTTTTTAGCTATTTAAGCCAAATGTTGAAAAATATTACGAAGCAAATCCAATTTTTTCACCTTTTTAGCAATTTTAGGCAAACATTACAAACGTTACGAAACAAATCCAAGCGTTTCACCTTTATAGCAATTTGAGTCAAACGTTTACAAACATTACGAAACAAATCCAAGCGTTTCACCTTTATAGCAATTTAAACGAACGTTTACAAACGTTACGAAACAAATCCAAACGTTTCTCCTTTTTAGCGATACAAGCCAAACGTTTACAAATATTACGACTCAAATCCAAACGTTTTACCTTTTTAGCGATTTAGGCCAAACGTTTACAAACATTACGTAACAAATCGAAGCGTTTAACTTTTTTTAGCAATATAAGCCAAACGTTTACAAACGTTACGAAACAAATCCAAGGGTTTCAACTTTTTAGCAATTTAAGCCAAATATTTACAAACGATACGAAACAAATCCAAGCGTTTCACCTTTTTAGAAATTTAAGCCCAACGTTTCACCTTTTTAGCGATTTAATCCAAACGTTTACAAACGTTACGAAACAAAATCAAACGTTTCACCTTTTTTGCGATTTAATCCGAGCGTTTACAAACGTTACGAAACAAAACCAAACGTTTCACCTTTTTAGCGATTTTAGCCAAACGTTTATAAACGTTACGAAACAAACTCAAAAGTTTCCCCATTTTAGCGATTTAAGACAAATGTTTAAAACGTTACGAAACATATCCAAACGTTTCACCTTTTTAGCGATTTAAGCCAAACGTTTACAAATGTTACGAAACAAATCCAAACGTTTCACCTTTTTAGCGATTGAATCCAACGTTTACAAACGTTACGAAACAAATCCAAGCGTTTCCACCTTTTTAGCAATTTAAGCCAAACGTTTACAAACATTACAAAACAAATCCAAACGTTTCCCCTTTTTAGCGATTTAAGCCAAACATTTACAAACGTTACGAAACAAAACCAAACGTTTAAAATGTTACGAAACAAATCCAAGTGTTTAACCTTTTTAGAAATTTAAGCCCAATGTTTCACCTTTTTAGCGATTTAATCCAAACGTTTACAAACGTTACGAAACAAAACCAAACGTTTCACCTTTTTAGCGATTTAATCCGAACATTTACAAACGTTACGAAACAAAACCAAACGTTTACAAACGTTACGAAACAAACTCAAACGTTTCCCCTTTTTAGCGATTGAATCCAACGTTTACAAATGTTACGAAACAAAACCAAGCGTTTCATCTTTTTACCGATTTTAGCCAAACGTTTACAAACGTTACGAAATATATTCAAACGTTTCCCCATTTTAGCGATTTAAGCCAAACGTTTACAAACGTTACGAAATTAAATCAAACGTTTCACCTTTTAAGCGATTTAAGCCAAACGTTTACAAATGTTACGAAACCATTCCAAACGTTTCACCTTTTTAGCGATTGAATCCAATGTTTACAAACGTTACGAAAAAAATCCAAGCGTTTCCACTTTTTTAGCAATTTAGGCCAAACGTTTACAAACATTACGAAACAAATCCAAACATTTCCCCTTTTTAGCGATTTAAGCCAAACATTTACAAACGTTACAAAACAAAACCAAACGTTTACAAATGTTACGAAACAAATCCAAGCGTTTCACCTTTTTAGAAATTTAAGCCCAAAGTTTCACCTTTTTAGCGATTTAATCCAAACGTTTACAAACGTTACGAAACAAAACCAAACGTTTCACCTTTTTAGCGATTTAATCCGAACATTTACAAACGTTACGAAACAAAACCAAACGTTTCACCTTTTTAGCGATTTAATCCAAACGTTTACAAACGTTACGAAACAAAACCAAACGTTTCACCTTTTTAGCGATTTAATCCGAACATTTACAAACGTTACGAAACAAAACCAAACGTTTCACCTTTTTAGCGATTTTAGCCAAACGTTTACAAACGTTACGAAACAAACTCAAACGTTTCACCTTTTTAGCGATTGAATCCAACGTTTACAAATGTTACGAAACAAAACCAAGCGTTTCATCTTTTTAGCGATATTAGCCAAACGTTTACAAACGTTACGAAATAAATTCAAACGTTTCCCCATTTTAGCGATTTAAGCCAAACGTTTACAAACGTTACGAAATTAAATCAAACGTTTCACCTTTTAAGCAATTCAAGCCAAACGTTTACAAATGTTACGAAACCATTCCAAACGTTTCACCTTTTTAGCGATTGAATCCAACGTTTACAAACGTTACGAAACAAATCCAAGCGTTTCCACCTTTTTAGCAATTTAAGCCAAACGTTTACAAACATTACGAAACAAATTCAAACATTTCCGCTTTTTAGCGATTTAAGCCAAACATTTACAAACGTTACGAAACAAAACCAAACGTTTACAAATTTTACGAAACAAATCCAAGCGTTTCACCTTTTTAGAAATTTAAGCCCAACGTTTCACCTTTTTAGCGATTTAATCCAAACGTTTACAAACGTTACGAAACAAAACCAAACGTTTCACCTTTTTAGCGATGTAATCCGAACATTTACAAACGTTACGAAACAAAACCAAACGTTTCACCTTTTTAGCGATTTTAGCCAAACGTTTAGAAACGTTACGAAACAAACTCAAACGTTTCCCCATTTTAGCGATTTAAGCCAAATGTTTAAAACGTTACGAAACATATCCAAACGTTTCACCTTTTTAGCGATTTAAGCCAAATGTTTACAAATGTTACGAAACAAATCCAAACGTTTCACCTTTTTAGCGATTGAATCCAACGTTTACAAATGTTAAGAAACAAAACCAAGCGTTTCATCTTTTTTGCGATTTTAGCCAAACGTTTACAAACGTTACGAAATAAATTCAAACGTTTCCCCATTTTAGCGATTTAAGCCAAACGTTTACAAACGTTACGAAATTAAATCAAACGTTTCACCTTTTAAGCGATTTAAGCCAAACGTTTACAAATGTTACGAAACCATTCCAAACGTTTCACCTTTTTAGCGATTGAATCGAACGTTTACAAACGATACGAAACAAATCCAAGCGTTTCCACCTTTTTAGCAATTTAAGCCAAACGTTTACAAACATTACGAAACAAATCCAAACATTTCCCCTTTTTAGCGATTTAAGCCAAACATTTACAAACGTTACGATACAAAACCAAACGTTTACAAATGTTACGAAACAAATCCAAGCGTTTCACCTTTTTAGAAATTTAAGCCCAACGTTTCACCTTTTTAGCGATTTAATCCAAACGTTTACAAATGTTACGAAACAAAACCAAACGTTTCACCTTTTTAGCGAATTTAATCCGAACATTTACAAACGTTACGAAACAAAACCAAACGTTTCACCTTTTTAGCGAATTTAGCCAAACGTTTACAAACGTTACGAAACAAACTCAAATGTTTCCCCATTTTAGCGATTTAAGCCAAATGTTTAAAACGTTACGAAACATATCCAAACGTTTCACCTTTTTAGCGATTTAAGCCAAACGTTTACAAATGTTACGAAACAAATCCAAACGTTTCACCTTTTTAGCGATTGAATCCAACGTTTACAAATGTTACGAAACAAAACCAAGCGTTTCATCTTTTTACCGATTTTAGCCAAACGTTTACAAACGTTACGAAATAAATTCAAACGTTTCCCCATTTTAGCGATTTAAGCCAAACGTTTACAAACGTTGCGAAATAAAACCAAACGTTTCACCTTTTAAGCGATTTAAGCCAAACGTTTAAAATTGTTACGAAACCATTCCAAACGTTTCACCTTTTTAGCGATTGAATCCAACGTTTACAAACGTTACGAAACAAATACAAGCGTTTCCACCTTTTTAGAAATTTAAGCCAAACATTTGCAAACATTACGAAACAAATCCAAATGTTTCACCTTTTTAGCAATTTAAGCCAAACGTTTACAAACGTTACGAAACAAAACCAAACGTTTAAAACGTTACGATGGAAATCCTAACGTTTCACATTTTAAGCGATTTAAGGCAAACATTTACAAACATTACGACACAAAACCAAGCCTTTCACCTATTTAGCAATTTAAGCCAAACGTTTACAACCGTTACGAAATAAATCCAAGCGTTTCACCTTTTTTGTAATTTAAGCCAAACGTTTATTAACGTTACGGAATTTAGGCCAAATGTTTACAAGCATTATGAAACAAATCTAAACATTTCACCTTTTTAGCGATTTAAGCCAAACGTATACAAACATATGAAACAAATCCAAATGTTTCATCTTTTTAGCTATTTAAGCCAAATGTTTAAAAATGTTACGAAGCAAATCCAATTTTTTCACCTTTTTAGCAATTTTAGGCAAACATTACAAACGTTACGAAACAAATCCAAGCGTTTCACCTTTATTGCAATTTAAACGAACGTTTACAAACGTTATGAAACAAATCCAAACGATTCTCCTTTTTAGCGATATAAGCCAAACGTTTACAAATATTACGACTCAAATCCAAACGTTTTACCTTTTTAGCGATTTAGGCCAAACGTTTACAAACATTACGAAACAAATCGAAGCGTTTAACTTTTTTTAGCAATTTAAGCCAAACGTTTACAAAAGTTACGAAACAAATCCAAGGGTTTCAACTTTTTAGCAATTTAAGCCAAACATTTACAAACGATACGAAACAAATCAAGCGTTTCACATTTTTAGAAATTTAAGCCCAATGTTTCACCTTTTTAGCGATTTAATCCAAACGTTTACAAACGTTACGAAACAAAATCAAACGTTTCACCTTTTTAGCGATTTAATCCGAACATTTACAAACGTTACGAAACAAAACCAAAGGTTTCACCTTTTTAGCGATTTTAGCCAAACGTTTACAAACGTTACGAAACAAACTCAAAAGTTTCCCCATTTTAGCGATTTAAGCCAAATGTTTAAAACGTTACGAAACATATCCAAACGTTTCACCTTTTTAGCGATTTAAGCCAAACGTTTACAAATGTTACGAAACAAATCCAAACGTTTCACCTTTTTAGCGATTGAATCCAACGTTTACAAACGTTACGAAACAAATCCAAGCGTTTCCACCTTTTTAGCAATTTAAGCCAAACGTTTACAAACATTACGAAACAAATCCAAACGTTTCCCCTTTTTAGCGATTTAAGCCAAACATTTACAAACGTTACGAAACAAAACCAAACGTTTAAAATGTTACGAAACAAATCCAAGCGTTTCACCTTTTTAGAAATTTAAGCCCAACGTTTCACCTTTTTAGCGATTTAATCCAAACGTTTACAAACGTTACGAAACAAAACCAAACGTTTCACCTTTTTAGCGATTTAATCCGAACATTTACAAACATTACGAAACAAAACCAAACGTTTCACCTTTTTAGCGATTTTAGCCAAACGTTTACAAACGTTACGAAACAAACTCAAACGTTTCACCTTTTTAGCGATTGAATCCAACGTTTACAAATGTTACGAAACAAAACCAAGCGTTTCATCTTTTTAGCGATTTTAGCCAAACGTTTACAAACGTTACGAAATAAATTCAAACGTTTCCCCATTTTAGCGATTTAAGCCAAACGTTTACAAACGTTACGAAATTAAATCAAACGTTTCACCTTTTAAGCGATTTAAGCCAAACGTTTACAAATGTTACGAAACCATTCCAAACGTTTCACCTTTTTAGCGATTGAATCCAACGTTTACAAACGTTACGAAACAAATCCAAGCGTTTCCACCTTTTTAGCAATTTAAGCCAAACGTTTACAAACATTACGAAACAAATCCAAATATTTCCCCTTTTTAGCGATTTAAGCCAAACATTTACAAACGTTACGAAACAAAACCAAACGTTTACAAATGTTACGAAACAAATCCAAGCGTTTCACCTTTTTAGAAATTTAAGCTCAATGTTTCACCTTTTTAGCGATTTAATCCAAACGTTTACAAACGTTACGAAACAAAACCAAACGTTTCACCTTTGTAGCGATTTAATCCGAACATTTACAAACGTTACGAAACAAAACCAAACGTTTCACCTTTTTAGCGATTTAATCCAAACGTTTACAAACGTTACGAAACAAAACCAAACGTTTCACCTTTTTAGCGATTTAATCTGAACATTTACAAACGTTACGAAACAAAACCAAACGTTTCACCTTTTTAGCGATTTTAGCCAAACGTTTACAAACGTTACGAAACAAACTCAAACGTTTCACCTTTTTAGCGATTGAATCCAACGTTTACAAATGTTACGAAACAAAACCAAGCGTTTCATCTTTTTAGCGATTTTAGCCAAACGTTTACGAACGTTACGAAATAAATTCAAACGTTTCCCCATTATAGCGATTTAAGCCAAACGTTTACAAACGTTACGAAATTAAATCAAACGTTTCCCCTTTTAAGCGATTTAAGCCAAACGTTTACAAATGTTACGAAACCATTCCAAACGTTTCACCTTTTTAGCGATTGAATCCAACGTTTACAAACGTTACGAAACAAATCCAAGCGTTTCCACCTTTTTAGCAATTTAAGCCAAACGTTTACAAACATTACGAAACAAATCCAAACATTTCCCCTTTTTAGCGATTTAAGCCAAACATTTACAAACGTTATGAAACAAAACCAAACGTTTACAAATGTTACGAAACAAATCCAAGCGTTTCACCTTTTTAGAAATTTAAGCCCAACGTTTCACCTTTTTAGCGATTTAATCCAAACGTTTACAAACGTTACGAAACAAAACCAAACGTTTCACCTTTTTAGCGATTTAATCCGAACATTTACAAACGTTACGAAACAAAATCAAACGTTTCACCTTTTTAGCGATTTTAGCCAAACGTTTATAAACGTTACGAAACAAACTCAAATGTTTCCCCATTTTAGCGATTTAAGCCAAATGTTTAAAACGTTACGAAACATATCCAAACGTTTCACCTTTTTAGCGATTTAAGCCAAACGTTTACAAATGTTACGAAACAAATCCAAACGTTTCACCTTTTTAGCGATTGAATCCAACGTTTACAAATGTTACGAAACAAAACCAAGCGTTTCATCTTTTTAGCGATTTTAGCCAAACGTTTACAAACGTTACGAAATAAATTCAAACGTTTCCCCATTTTAGCAATTTAAGCCAAACGTTTACAAACGTTGCTAAATAAAACCAAACGTTTCACCTTCTAAGCGATTTAAGCCAAACGTTTACGAATGTTACGAAACCATTCCAAACGTTTCACCTTTTTAGCGATTGAATCCAACGTTTACAAACGTTACGAAACAAATACAAGCGTTTCCACCTTTTTAGAAATTTAAGCCAAACATTTACAAACATTACGAAACAAATCCAAATGTTTCACCTTTTTAGCAATTTAAGCCAAACGTTTACAAACGTTACGAAACAAAACCAAACGTTTAAAACGTTACGATGGAAATCCTAACGTTTCACATTTTAAGCGATTTAAGGCAAACATTTACAAACATTACGACACAAAACCAAGCCTTTCACCTATTTAGCAATTTAAGCCAAACGTTTAGAACTGTTACGAAATAAATCCAAGCGTTTCACCTTTTTTGCAATTTAAGCCAAACGTTTATTAACGTTACGAAAAAAAATCCAAGCGTTTCCCCTGTTTAGAAATTTAGGCCAAATGTTTACAAGCGTTATGAAACAAATCTAAACATTTCACCTTTTAGCGATTGAATCCAACGTTTACAAACGTTACGAAACAAATCCAAGCGTTTCCACCTTTTTAGCAATTTAAGCCAAACGTTTACAAACATTACGAAACAAATCCAAACGTTTCCCCTTTTTAGCGATTTAAGCCAAACATTTACAAACGTTACGAAACAAAACCAAACGTTTAAAATGTTACGAAGCAAATTCAAACGTTACGAAACAAAACCAAACGTTTAAAATGTTACGAAGCAAATTCAAACATTTACTAACATTACGAAACAAAACCAAGCCTTTCACCTATTTAGCAATTTAAGCCAAACGTTTACAACTGTTACGAAATAAATCCAAGCGTTTCACTTTTTTTGCAATTTAAGCCAAACGTTTATTAACGTTACGAAAAAAATCCAAGTGTTTCACCTATTTAGAAATTTAGGCCAAACGTTAACAACCGTTATGAAACAAATCTAAACATTTCACCTTTTTGGCGATTTACGCCAAACATATACAAACATATGAAATAAATCCAAATGTTTCATATTTTTAGCTATTTAAGCCAAATGTTTAAAAATGTTACGAAGCAAATCCAATTTTTTCACCTTTTTAGCAATTTTAGGCAAACATTACAAACGTTACGAAACAAAACCAAGCGTTTCACCTTTATAGCAATTTAAGTCAAACGTTTACAAACGTTACGAAACAAATCCAAGCGTTTCACCATTATAGCAATTTAAACGAACGTTTACAAACGTTACGAAACAAATCCAAACGTTTCTCCTTTTTAGCGATATAAGCCAAACGTTTACGAATATTACGACTCAAATCCAAACGTTTCACCTTTTTAGCGATTTAGGCCAAACGTTTACAAACATTACGAAACAAATCGAAGCGTTTAACATTTTTTAGAAATTTAAGCCAAAGGTTTACAAACGTTATGAAAAAAATCCAAGGGTTTCAACTTTTTAGCAATTTAAGCCAAACATTTACAAACGATACGAAACAAATCCAAGCGTTTCACCTTTTTAGAAATTTAAGCCCAACGTTTCACCTTTTTAGCGATTTAATCCAAACGTTACGAAACAAAACCAAACGTTTCACCTTTTTAGCGATTTAATCCGAACGTTTACAAACGTTACGAAACAAAACCAAACGTTTCACCTTTTTAGCGATTTTAGCCAAACGTTTACAAACGTTACGAAACAAACTCAAACGTTTCCCCATTTTAGCGATTTAAGCCAAATGTTTAAAACGTTACGAAACATATCCAAACGTTTCACCTTTTTAGCGATTTAAGCCAAACGTTTACAAATGTTACGAAACAAATCCAAACGTTTCACCTTTTTAGCGATTGAATCCAACGTTTACAAACGTTACGAAACAAATCCAAGCGTTTCCACCTTTTTAGCAATTTAAGTCAAACGTTTACAAACCATACGAAACAAATCCAAACGTTTCCCTTTTTTAGCGATTTAAGCAAAACATTTACAAACGTTACGAAACAAAACCAAACGTTTAAAATATTACGAAGCAAATTCAAACGTTACGAAACAAAACCAAACGTTTAAAATGTTACGAAGCAAATTCAAACGTTTCACATTTTAAGCGATTTATGGCAAACATTTACAAACATTACGAAACAAAACCAAGCCTTTCACCTATTTAGCAATTTAAGCCAAACGTTTACAACTGTTACGAAATAAATCCAAGCGTTTCACTTTTTTTGCAATTTAAGCCAAACGTTTATTAACGTTACGAAGAAAATCCAAGCGTTTCACCTATTTAGAAATTTAGGCCAAACGTTAACAACTGTTATGAAACAAATGTAAACATTTCACCTTTTTGGCGATTTACGCCAAACATATATGTTGACCCATAAATTTTGGGCTCATAAAATAAATTGGGCTTGGTATTATTAGACTTTTAAATTTATTTAGTAATTTAAAATTAATTAATACCAAATACTCATTTTGGTAAGTCAAAATTGATACTTACCTAAAAAAATTAAAGAATATGTTATTTTCTTTTATTAGTTAAGTAAATATAATTACATGACTAATTAAAAGAAAATCAATTATTCTTTCTCATTTTAGAGATATGTCCATATATACATATTCTCTACCCTCCTATAAATAGGAGTGCCTTCACAAGAGGACACACATAATTCTCTAGCCGCCGGAATTCTGCAAATAAAGCAACAAAGAAGCTCTGCATAATTTCTCCAAACGACTACAACAAATCAAGTCTCCAAATCAAATCTTCATGCGTTGTGTTCATCAACTATCAAGGATTCAAGTCTACATATCAAATCAAGTCTACACACACACCACTCTCGAGTCGTGGAAATTCTGCAAACAAAGCGATAAAGAAGCTCTGCATAATTTCTTCAAGCGACTACATCAAATCAAGCCTCCATATTCGAATCTTCATACGTTGTGTTCATCACCCGTCGAGGATTCAACCAAGTGACTACATATCAAATCAAGTCTCCATATTCGAATCTTCATACGGCGTGTTCATCACTCGTCAACGGTTCAACCATTCCCTTCACCAAATCGAAGGAGATTCTACAACAGATTCAAGAACAAGCTTTAAAAGCCCTTGATCCACAAATATTGAAAGAAAGCATCAAAGGATTTAATTTCTACACGTGTAGAAATTACCAAATAGATATTGTACTCGCTTTTTGATTAAATTCAATAAAATTGACATTTGTGCATATTTTCTTGTTTTCTAATTTCAGCACAAGAAAATCGTGTTAACAAATTTCTGGCACGCCCAGTGGGACAACTCTACCTTTCATCTCTTTCCTTCGCAAATTCAAAGAAACAACAACCAAGATCCATGACTTCACGAAACAACAACTACGGTCGCCAATCCAAGGCACCAGTGCGTTTTACCATCCGAAATACTACTGATGCTAGCCCTGGAGCAATAATCAAGGAAAGATTGGTTGAGGATATTTATGCCCGCACTCTTCCCCTTCTTCAAAAGATGCTCGTTTCATAACAATCGGATGAAGAAACTCCATCACCAACTCAATCTCCACCAAAGGCAAAAGGAGATCCTAAGTCACCGACAAACAAGGATTTGCCAACCACTCCATACACTCCAACATCGTCAAAGAGTTCTTCTGATGTCATGAACGTTATGATGACTAGCACTACTTCCTTGGAAGAACAAGTAGCTAAGATGAGTAAAGTGTTGGAGTCTCTTACTGATTCCATCAAAGAAAAGGATGAGCAAATCTCCTTTTTGATGAAGAAAGTAGACAATTTAACTGATAAGGCGGTTGTTGTTTCTAAAACTCCACAATCACAAGAAGGTGATGATATTGCAAATATCTTTGCTTCTACTACTGTGGATGATACTCCCTCTAGTGATGCTTCAAAAGAGGCTCAGATTTCATTCACCAATGGTTCTATTCATGGAGACCAATTGAAGAATCTCATCAAGGACGCTGTGAAAGATCAAGTTGAGAGTGGTACACAACCATCATATTCATATGCCAAACCCTATTCTCATAGGATTGACCTCAAGAAGATGCCCACAAGCTATCAACCTCCAAAGTTTCAACAGTTTGATGGCAAAGGCAACCCAAGACAACATGTAGCTCATTTTGTTGAGACATGCAACAACGCTGGTACTTATGGAGACTTGATGGTCAAGCAATTTGTTCGCTCCTTGAAAGGAAATGTTTTTGATTGGTACACGGACTTAGAGTCTGGCACAATTGATAGTTGGGAACAGTTGGAACGTGAGTTTCTAAATCGCTTCTATAGCACTCATCGAATTGTTAGCATGATAGAGCTAACGAGTACACGTCAATGGAAAGATGAGGCTGTTATTGACTACATTCATAGATGGAGAAACTTGAGCCTTAACTGCAAAGATCGTCTTTCGGAAGCATTCGCTTTAGATATGTGCATTCAAGGCATGCACTTTCAATTGCTCTATATTCTGCAAGGTATCAAGCCTAGAAGCTTCGAGGAGTTGGCAACTCGTGCACTTGACATGGAGCTAACTATCGCCGCTGCGGGAACTCAAGGTTCAATGATAGAAGATCCCCAAAAGGGAAAAGAAAGACAAGAGGCTCGTAAAGTGGGCAAAACATCAACCAAGGTTGAAGGGAAACACTCCATGGTTGTTACCACAACACCCTTCAAATTCACCAAGCATGAAAAAAAACAAGAAGGAAAGCCTCCTACCTTCAACCGCCAAAAAGTAAAGAAGAGTACTTTAAAGGAGCAACAAGAAAAATTTTACCATTTCAATGACTCTGACGTTTCTAAAATGTTGGATGACTTGCTTGAGGCTAATCTCATCCAATTGCCGGAAATGAAGCGTCCCGAAGAGGCTGACAAAGTGAATGACCCAAACTATTGCAAGTATCATCGACTTATTAGTCATCCACTCCAAAAGTGTTTTGTCTTAAAAGATAAAATTATGCGACTGCATGAAAGGGGTGATGTAGTCTTTGATGAAGATACTGCAACTTCTAACGTAACCACAATTATGAACGACAGTTCCTACGTTGTGGCTTTAAAGTTTGGAGATTTTCAACCAGTAGAAGCATGGATACAATCTTCCCCTAATGAATATGCATCTCATTCTCTACAAGTATCAAGTGACGACTCGCACCTTTCTGGGGGCATCAACATTCAAGACGGGGAGATTGAAGACAATTATGATGAAGGATGGACTCTTGTCACTCATCGGAAAGGTAGAAAGAAGAAGGCACAACTGCCTAAAGCGGCTCCAATAAGGTCTAAGATGATAAAGACCAGAACTGTTAAAAGATCAACCTCTTCAAAAGTAGTGAAGGAAAAGTTGATTTTGACAAAGAATGAAGACGACGTCACACAAAAGCCAAGAGTGCCCATAACTCTCAAAGAATTTATGCCAAAGAAATTTCTACAAATCAATGAAGTTTTTCCATGCTACCATGTTGACGAAGAAGATCATGATGGTATTGAAGAAGAGTTAAAATCTGAGTGCAAAGGACCCGACTTTAGTCCTTGTACGGCTAAGATATGCTTCACTGACGAGGACTTATTTCTTGGTTTTAAGCCTCATAACCGTCCATTATTTGTTCAAGGTTTTATTCTAAAACAAATGGTCAATAGAATCTTGATAGACGATGGATCTGCTGTCAATATCTTGCCTCTAAAGACCATGAAAGAGTTAGGCATACCCATGGATGATCTTTTTAAGAGTCGTTTGGTAATTCAAGGCTTTAATCAAGGAGGTCAAAAGACTCTTGGAAAGATTAGGCTTGCAATGACGATGGATGATATGGAGTCAAATGCATTATTCCATGTGATTGATGCAAGAACTACTTACAAAATGTTGTTGGGAAGGCCGTGGATACATGAGAATGGTGTAGTTTCGTCCACACTTCATCAATGTTTTAAGTATTGTCGAGATGGACAAGTGAAAAGGATAGATGCTGATTCTAAACCTTTTACAATGGCAGAGTCTTACTTCGCCGATGCAAAATTTTATAATGACTCGTCTACAAATGACGATGAATCTTGTAAAGAAGCATATGTCAAAGAAGATTATGGAAAGGAAGCTGATATCCCAGCATGCACATCTTCCCCACCTGTTTGTGCGTCTCATGAAGCATTCAAGAAGGGGGTACAAGCGCCGAATACACATGAAGTAGAAAAGATGATCAAAGGCCTACAAGATATAACTCTCCCAGTTACAAGTTTAGCATCTTCTAGTGTTTGCAAGTTTCTTTCAGAAGAAGCTCTAAAGCCATCACAACCTTCTATAGTAAAGCATGGTGTTCTGCCGACTAAAAGAGCGAATGGATTTGATCCAAATGCTTATAAGTTATTGTCTAAAGCAGGGTATGGACAAAAGAATACCTTTCTCCTACCAAAGGAAGAAACATGTGATGACTATGAAAATGAAGGAAGTTTGAAGAAACCTCAAAGGGTGTGGAAAGAGAAAAGCCAGCCTATACGTTCTAAGGCCGGTCTTGGATACAATACTTGTCAGCCATTGCGCCTGAAAATTCCCAAGGAGAATGCACAACATATCACCATTGAAGAAATTGAAGAGCAACAAGATAAGGAAGTGTTTACATCAAGAACTTCAGTTTTTAATCGCCTCGGTAGTCCTCCCAATTCTACATCTGTTTTTGACAGGATTGGAGACCAAAAAGATGTCAATCCGCGAGTTTAGAGAACTTCAGTGCACAAAAGGCTTGGAGTTTCAAATAAGTGGAAGTCTAAAGAAAATAAAAACTATATTATTGATTCAAAGGATATATGCAGCAAGTTTCCATCCTGCATGAAAAGGTGCACTGAGTGGGTAGTATCAACAGGTGATGTGCTAAAGGGAAAACAACATACTGTAGTAATCACTTGTCAGAAGCCTCATTCAACTTTGAGAAATGAAGAAATGGAGAATGCAACCGTCAACCATGTCACTATGGTAGAAGTAAATGATGATGAAGCACAACAAAAATTGGAGTGTTATCAAGCTAGAATGTCAAAGGCCTTTAACAAGAAGGTGCGCCCACGCTCTTTTCAACTTGGAGATTTAGTTCTTGCAATAAGAAGACCCATAATCATCTCACACCGAATGGGAAACAAGTTCCTTTCAAATTGGGATGGCCCTTATGTTGTTCAAGAAGTTTACTCTAATGGTGCATACAAGATTGTTGATCAAGATGGACTACGTGTTGGACCAATCAACGGAAAGTTCTTGAAGAAGTACTATGCTTGAAGCTTGGCGACGCTCCTGGCCAGCATGAGCTAAAACTGTGCACGGCTCTCCCCTAAAAAAAATTGTACTTGAACTACGTTTGACTTGATCTTTCGCAAGAAAGTACGTAGGCAGCTTGAATCATACCAAGTTCAGTCATAACAAAAAAAAATCAATCAAAAAATTCTTCAAGGCTTGAACTACGTTTGACTTGATCTTTCGCGAGAAAGTACGTAGGCAGCTTGAATCACACCAAGTTCAGTCATAACAAAAAAAAATCAATCAAAAAATTCTAAAGTCTTGAACTACGTTTGACTTGATCTTTCGCAAGAAAGTACGTAGGCAGCTTGAATCATATCAAGTTCAGTCACAACCAAAAAAAAAATTCATTCAAATAAAAAAAAAATTGTTCAAAACACTTCAATATATTAAAAGACATGTGCATTGATAAGATAAATATAAAAGAGAGGATCTGAAGAAGAAAATATAAGTCTTATTAAATGATCAAAGGAGTCTTATTACATAAACATAAGACAAAATAAAGGAAATGCATCAAATGACAAAAACAAAAGAATAAGATCTAAGGTGACCATTGAAAATGGTTACAATCATCAAAGTTTGCTTCCAATAAGCTTTCAAGCTCTTGTAGCTTAGCTTCATCATTTGGATCATGAACTGAAGCAACCTCAACATGGGAAATCTCATCACGGGTCTTCGAAGCATTTTCTTGATTATCTTGAATCTTCTTCTCGACCACCTCTAAGGACGACTCGAGCTTTTTCAGTTACTCTTTAGCTTCATCAATCCTGGTTTGCAAAGTGGAACGATCATTGGCAGCTTCATTCTCAACTGCGATAAAAGCATCCAGTTTTCCTTGAAGCCTCTCAAGTTCTTTATCTCGAACAATCACTGACATGCTAGAATGAAGTTCAGATTTCATCTTGTTTACTTCTCTAATATTTTGAAGAAGACTATTGAGGCGTTCTTTTAGAATCGATGTGTCAAGACTCTCATACTTCTTCATCATATCAAGAAAAGTAGATATAGCTTCGGCCATTGAAGGAATCTCTGATAAAGGCGTAGTAATGAATCTCTTTTGTAGCGCTTCCCAAGATAAAGTGGCTACTTGACGTTCAAAGCAAAGAAACATGTCAGCACCACATAGTTGAGTCTTCTCAAAAGCGTTACGCTTATCCTTTGGTGCGACCTCCTTTTGTTTTTCCAAAGCATTCTTCTCTAAAGGAGTAGTGTTATCAACTAGAATCGCATGTGAGGGTTGTATGAAGTCTTTGTGATGACCATCTTCTAATGCTCTAGCCACCAACTTGAAAGATTCAGAGATGAGTGTTGTGTCTTCTATGTCTCCATATTCTTCACAATTGCTTTCAAAGTTTAAATCATGGAGATCGAGCTTCAAAAATAGAAAAAGGAGAAGTGATGAGTAAAATGGTAAATAAAAAAAAAGTTTATAAAGACAAAGTTAAATTATAAACATTACCAATTTGTCGCATTGAGGAAATGAACCACTTGGGATACTACCAAAATCCTTAGGATCCCCAGTAATCCACAACTTGGTCTTCTTTTGCCTATTCCAAAGGCGGTCAGAATCCTTTTGATCAGTTCCTTCGAAATCCAGACGGTCTTGATCCATGTCTTTGATGCCATCCTCAAATGTATGAGCAGAATCATTATTCTTTGAAGGAGTCTTCTTTTCTGTTTGACTTCCAGAAGAAACTTCATAAGCCTTTGCTTGTATTGTGTGTTTTTTTTGTTGCTCCTATTGGTGCATAAGTAGACACAACATCAACAATTTCATTGGTGGCGGCTTCAGAAATCTTCTCTCCCGCATTCTTGGTTTTTAATTTGATGACTTGCCTTGATTCTTTTACTGGTGTCTTTAGCCATTTTCTAAAACACCAATCAAAGTAATCCCTGGTAACAAAAGTTTTCCAATCATCAGGAACCATAGGGAGCTTTATTCTTTCTAGAGTAGAAGATCTAGTGGAGGATTGCCAAAGACAAACTATTTTCTCCAAATTCAAACCTTCCAAGTGTTGTTTGAGATCACCAGGAATGTCTTGGAAAAATCCAAATTGTCTGCTGAATCGATGAGGACTGTATGGTTCATATATGTAGACATGATCAAGGCGTGCAACCACATAACTTGATTTAAGACTAGCAAGGTACTCCCAATAACCAAGGGACTAGTCTTCATCATCAGTTAATATCGTTCTTTTTGTTGAAGGATTGAAAGAAGGAATAATTAGCTGCGACAGATTTCTAAATAGAGCAAGGGCAGCTGAATCTTCAAAAGTATGAGCCATTCTCTCACCAGCATAAGAGGTCATCAAGGGAACTCGTTCGCGATTGGAAGTAAAATGCGTCTCAAATCGATGAGCAAGCCATCCATAAACATAGTGAGTGGGAAAATAAACTGCACAAGTCTTGAAATCAGATGCAGTCGAAATTCCTTGTAGACCATGATAAATACCTGCTAGAATTGGAACTGCCAAGAAAAAAAAACGACGAGAAGTTGCCATCATACTTGCAACTTTAAACGTGCTTGGGCGAATTAAACCTACGTCTTTTCCGGGAAGCACAAACTTACAAAGCCAACAAGATATGAAAGCGGCCAAGTAAACTTCTTCTCGGTCACTAACTTTGACACGAAGATTAGAGAATGGCTTGTACCATCCTTTTGCCCGAGGTTGACGCTTGTCAATGATACCAGAAGGATTCTTTTATGAAAGGCGAGAAATAAGAACTTGCAGCTTATGGGTAGAGAAGGCTTGCCATCACGATCAATCCCATTTAATTCATTTGCAGATGGGATGACTTCATCATAAAACGAACCATCTATCGAAAGACCGCCAAGCATCTTCAAGTCCCACAAAGAGATAGATTCTTCTCCTTTAGCAGTACAAAGTGTGTTTGTAGAAGAATCCCAATTCTCACAAAATCCACGCATGACATTCTCCTTGAAATCATAAGTGAAGAGTGAAGCAAAGATAGGCGCATATAGATGAGATGAAGTCAAATTGTGCTCGTTGCTTGCTAATACATCCTCCGCCCATTCCCAATAGCATTCGGTGTAAGTAGCTCCAACGAGGAATGAAGAAGATGACCCCATGATAACTCTTCATTTTGGATGCGATGCCTTAGAAGTGGTAGCACGTCATGTGAAGATGAAGTCTTATGAAGAGAAGATTGTAGCAATGTGACCCTTGAAGATTTGGTGATAGCGTTGTCGTAACCATAAGTGTCTCGCGCCGTCTCTAAACTCCAAAAAGAAAGATGAATAGCGTCATTTGAAGAAGACCAAGTGGGGGCATAGCGACCGATGATGGGTGTGTAGACCGCAAGTGTAGTACCCTCCTCCATGTTTGAAGCTTCATTGTCCAAGATATGAAGATTTGCCGAGGTAGGAGATATAGTTTCCTTGAAGACGACCATTTTGAAGTGTAAGTGCTGCTTTTAGCAGAAAAATACAGAGCGCTTGAAGATCTCAAATTATAAAGCTCGTACAATAATAGCGCGCCTCCTAAACTGAAAAACGAAAAGGGATGGAAGCAGTAAAAAACCTTCGATTCTCGACTAAATAAAAAAAATATCCATGACCAATTGAGGTTAACTTACATTTTAGTTGAAGCAATCAAGTTCAAGAAAAAAAAACACAGCATAGGTGCAAGCTATGCTCTGTCTGAACAAAAAAAAATAGACGGGTCAAATTTTAAAGTACAAATATTATGGGCATGATACATAAAAGAATAAATATTGACAAAATATGCCAGAAAGCATTGCGTGCGCATAGTGTCATCATTGATACAACAACGAAGCATAAATTTGTGAAATTAAGAAGACCCATCTGAATACATGCATATACATGCATAAATGAGAAAAGAAAAAGTTACATATGCTGTACATGATTTATAGTATATAGTGATGATCAATTTTTCTTTGCAATTTGAAGCACACTGGATACTAAAAAAAAAAAACTCAAAACGATGAGAAGACTTTTCAATATGTTACGAATGGAGTTGAAGATATTTAGGGTTTTATTTTAAGACCTCTATTTATAGACATACATCATTCATGAAGCGATTTGAAGAAATTTTTCAAAAGTGGAAAGAGCTAAATTGGACAGAAAATTCTTGCAAGAAAAGAAAAGGACGTAAATGATTTCTTCAAGATAAGAAATAAAAGTTCCAATAAAAAAAAATGCAAGTATTATTTTCTTTAACAGGAACAAGGAAAATAAAATTGGAACAAGATTTCAATAGGAATGCATTGAAAAAGGAAGATGATGCCGAAAAAAAAATTGAAGAATCAAATCAAATCTCAAGCACTAGAAATTTTGCATCTCGGACTACTTGATTCGGTTTTTTTTTTGTTTCAAAACAAAATGAAACTAATTTTCAATTTCTTTCAAATTATTTTAAATTATTAAAGTGCAAAATACTTTAAATAATTTAATTAAAATTTTGAGACGTGATCGCTAAAAAAAAAAACGCGAACAAGTCTCAAGGGGGCATTTGTTGACCCATAAATTTTGGGCTCATAAAATAAATTGGGCTTGGTATTATTAGACTTTTAAATTTATTTAGTAATTTAAAATTAATTAATACCAAATACTCATTTTGGTAAGTCAAAATTGATACTTACCTAAAAAAATTAAAGAATATGTTATTTTCTTTTATTAGTTAAGTAAATATAATTACATGACTAATTAAAAGAAAATCAATTATTCTTTCTCATTTTAGAGATATGTCCATATATACATATTCTCTACCCTCCTATAAATAGGAGTGCCTTCACAAGAGGACACACATAATTCTCTAGCCGCCGGAATTCTGCAAATAAAGCAACAAAGAAGCTCTGCATAATTTCTCCAAACGACTACAACAAATCAAGTCTCCAAATCAAATTTTCATACGTTGTGTTCATCAACTATCAAGGATTCAAGTCTACATATCAAATCAAGTCTACACACACACCACTCTCGAGTCGTGGAAATTCTGCAAACAAAGCGATAAAGAAGCTCTGCATAATTTCTTCAAGCGACTACATCAAATCAAGCCTCCATATTCGAATCTTCATACGTTGTGTTCATCACCCGTCGAGGATTCAACCAAGTGACTACATATCAAATCAAGTCTCCATATTCGAATCTTCATACGGCGTGTTCATCACTCGTCAACGGTTCAACCATTCCCTTCACCAAATCGAAGGAGATTCTACAACGGATTTAAGAACAAGCTTTAAAAGCCCTTGATCCACAAATATTGAAGGAAAGCATCAAAGGATTTAATTTCTACACGTGTAGAAATTACCCAATAGAGATTGTACTCGCTTTTTGATTAAATTCAATAAAATTGCCATTTGTGCATATTTTCTTGTTTTCTAATTTCAGCACAAGAAATTCGTGTTAACAAAAACAAGAAGAAATCTGAACTTCATTCAAGCATGTCAGTGAATGTTCGAGATAAAGAACTTGAGAGGCTTCAAGGAAAACTGGATGCTTTTATCGCAGTTGAGAATGAAGCTGCCAATGATCGTTCCACTTTGCAAACCAGGATTGATGAAGCTAAAGAGGAACTGAAAAAGCTCGAGTCGTCCTTAGAGGTGGTCGAGAAGAAGATTCAAGATAATCAAGAAAATGCTTCGAAGACCCGTGATGAGATTTCCCATGTTGAGGTTGCTTCAGTTCATGATCCAAATGATGAAGCTAAGCTACAAGAGCTTGAAAGCTTATTGGAAGCAAACTTTGATGATTTTAACCATTTTCAATGGTCACCTTAGATCTTATTCTTTTGTTTTTGTCATTTGATGCATTTCCTTTATTTTGTCTTATGTTTATGTAATAAGACTCCTTTGATCATTTAATAAGACTTATATTTTCTTCTTCAGATCCTCTCTTTTATATTTATCTTATCAATGCACATGTCTTTTAATATATTGGAGTGTTTTGAACAATTTTTTTTTTATTTGAATGAACTTTTTTTTTTGGTTGTGACTGAACTTGATATGATTCAAGCTGCCTATGTACTTTATTGCGAAAGATCAAGTCAAACGTAGTTCACGCCTTGAAGAATTTTTTGATTGATTTTTTTTTGTTATGACTGAACTTGGTATGATTCAAGCTGCCTACGTACTTTCTTGCGAAAGATCAAGTCAAACGTAGTTCAAGTACAATTTTTTTTAGGGGAGAGCCGTGCACAGTTTTAGCTCATGCGGGCCAGGAGCGTCGCCGAGCTTCAAGCATAGTACTTCTTCAAGAACTTTCCGTTGATTGGTCCAATACGTAGTCCATCTTGATCAACAATCTTGTATGCACCATTAGAGTAAACTTCTTGAACAACACAAGGGCCATCCCAAATTAAAAGGAATTTTTTTCCCATTCGGCGTGAGATGATTATGGGTCTTCTTATTGCAAGAACAAAATCTCCAAGTTGAAAAGAACGCGGATGTGCCTTCTTGTTAAAGACTCTTAACATTCTGCCTTGATAGCATTCCAATTTTTGTTGCGCTTTGTCATCATTTACTTCCACTATAGTGACATGGTTGACACTTGTATTCTCTTGTTTTCTAATTTCAGGACAAGAAATTCGTGTTAACAAATTAAATTTAGGCCAAACGTTAACAACCGTTATGAAACAAATCTAAACATTTCACCTTTTTGGCGATTTACGCCAAACATATACAAACATATGAAATAAATCCAAATGTTTCATATTTTTAGCTATTTAAGCCAAATGTTTAAAAATGTTACGAAGCAAATCCAATTTTTTCACCTTTTTAGCAATTTTAGGCAAACATTACAAACGTTACGAAACAAAACCAAGCGTTTCACCTTTATAGCAATTTAAGTCAAACGTTTACAAACGTTACGAAACAAATCCAAGCGTTTCACCATTATAGCAATTTAAACGAACGTTTACAAACGTTACAAAACAAATCCAAACATTTCTCCTTTTTAACGATATAAGCCAAACGTTTACGAATATTACGACTCAAATCCAAACGTTTCACCTTTTTAGCGATTTAGGCCAAACGTTTACAAACATTACGAAACAAATCCAAGCGTTTAACATTTTTTAGCAATTTAAGCCAAACGTTTACAAACGTTACGAAACAAATCCAAGGGTTTCAACTTTTAAGCAATTTAAGCCAAACGTTCACAAACGATACGAAATAAATCCAAGCGTTTCACCTTTTTAGAAATTTAAGCCCAACGTTTCACCTTTTTAGCGATTTAATCCAAAAGTTTACAAACGTTACGAAACAAAACCAAACGTTTCACGTTTTTAGCGATTTAATCCGAACGTTTACAAACGTTACGAAACAAAACCAAACGTTTTACCTTTTTAGCGATTTAATCCAAACGTTTACAAACGTTACGAAACAAAACCAAACGTTTCACCTTTTTAGCGATTTTATCCGAACGTTTACAAACGTTACGAAACAAAACCAAACGTTTCACCTTTTTAGCGATTTTAGCCAAACGTTTACAAACGTTACGAAACAAACTCAAACGTTTCCCCATTTTTGCGATTTAACCCAAATGTTTAAAACGTTATTAAACATATCCAAACGTTTCACCTTTTTAGAGATTTAAGCCAAGCGTTTACAAATGTTACGAAATAAATCCAAACGTTTCACCTTTTTAACGATTGAATCCAACGTTTACAAACGTTACGAAACAAATCCAAGCGTTTCCACCTTTTTAGCAATTTAAGCCAAACCTTTACAAACATTACGAAACAAATCGAAACGTTTCCCCTTTTTAGCGATTTAAGCCAAACGTTTACAAACGTTACGAAACAAAACCAAACGTATAAAATGTTACGAAGCAAATTCAAACGTTTCACATTTTAAGCGATTTATGGCAAACATTTACAAACATTACGAAACAAAACCAAGCCTTTCACCTATTTAGCAATTTAAGCCAAACGTATACAACCGTTACGAAATAAATCCAAGCATTTCACTTTTTTTGCAATTTAAGCCAAACGTTTATTAACGGTACGAAAAAAATCCAAGCGTTTCACCTATTTAGAAATTTAGGCCAAACGTTAACAACCGTTATGAAACAAATCTAAACATTTCACCTTTTTGGCGATTTACGCCAAACATATACAAACATATGAAATAAATCCAAATGTTTCATCTTTTTATCTATTTAAGCCAAATGTTTAAAAATGTTACGAAGCAAATCCAATTTTTTCACCTTTTTAGCAATTTTAGGCAAACATTACAAACGTTACGAAACAAAACCAAGCGTTTCACCTTTATAGCAATTTAAGTCAAACGTTTACAAACGTTACGAAACAAATCCAAGCGTTTCACCATTATAGAAATTTAAACGAACGTTTACAAACGTTAGGAAACAAATCCAAACGTTTCTCCTTTTTAGCGATATAAGCCAAACGTTTACGAATATTACGACTCAAATCCAAATGTTTCACCTTTTTAGCGATTTAGGCCAAATATTTACAAACATTACGAAACAAATCCAAGCGTTTAACATTTTTTAGCAATTTAAGCCAAACGTTTACAAACGTTACGAAACAAATCCAAGGGTTTCAACTTTTTAGAAATTTAAGCCAAACGTTTACAAACGATACGAAACAAATCCAAGCGTTTCACCTTTTTAGAAATTTAAGCCCAACGTTTCACCTTTTTAGCGATTTAATCCAAACGTTTACAAACGTTACGAAACAAAACCAAACGTTTCACCTTTTTAGCGATTTAATCCGAACGTTTACAAACGGTACGAAACAAAACCAAACGTTTCACCTTTTTAGCGATTTTAGCCAAACGTTTACAAACGCTACGAAACAAACTCAAACGTTTCCCCATTTTTGCGATTTAACCCAAATGTTTAAAACGTTATTAAACATATCCAAACGTTTCACCTTTTTAGCGATTTAAGCCAAACGTTTACAAATGTTACGAAAGAAATCCAAGCGTTTCACCTTTTTAGCGATTGAATCCAACGTTTACAAACGTTACGAAACAAATCCAAGCGTTTCCACCTTTTTAGCAATTTAAGCAAAACGTTTACAAACATTACGAAACAAATCGAAACGTTTCCCCTTTTTAGCGATTTAAGCCAAACATTTACAAACGTTACGAAACAAAACCAAACGTTTAAAATGTTACGAAGCAAATTCAAACGTTTCACATTTTAAGCGATTTATGGCAAACATTTACAAACATTACGAAACAAAACCAAGCCTTTCACTTTTTTTGCAATTTAAGCCAAACGTTTATTAACGTTACGAAAAAAATCCAAGCGTTTCACCTATTTAGAAATTTAGGCCAAACGTTAACAACCGTTATGAAATAAATCTAAACATTTCACCTTTTTGGCGATTTACGCCAAACATATACAAACATATGAAATAAATCCAAATGTTTCATCTTTTTAGCTATTTAAGCAAAATGTTTAAAAATGTTACGAAGCAAATCCAATTTTTTCACCTTTTTAGCAATTTTAGGCAAACATTACAAACGTTACGAAACAAAACCAAGCGTTTCACCTTTATAGCAATTTAAGTCAAACGTTTACAAACGTTACGAAACAAATCCAAGCGTTTCACCATTATAGCAATTTAAACGAACATTTACAAACGTTACGAAACAAATCCAAACGTTTCTCCTTTTTAGCGATATAAACCAAACGTTTACGAATATTACGACTCAAATCCAAACGTTTCACCTTTTTAGCGATTTAGGCCAAACGTTTACAAACATTACGAAATAAATCCAAGCGTTTAACTTTTTTTAGCAATTTAAGCCAAAGGTTTACAAACGTTATGAAACAAATCCAAGGGTTTCAACTTTTTAGCAATTTAAGCCAAACGTTTACAAACGATACGAAACAAATCCAAGCGTTTCACCTTTTTAGAAATTTAAGCCCAACGTTTCACCTTTTTAGCGATTTAATCCAAACGTTTACAAACGTTACGAAACAAAACCAAACGTTTCGACTTTTTAGCGATTTAATCCGAACGTTTACAAACGTTACGAAACAAAACCAAATGTTTCACCTTTTTAGCGATTTTAGCCAAACGTTTACAAACTTTACGAAACAAACTCAAACGTTTCCCCATTTTAGCGATTTAAGCCAAATGTTTAAAACGTTACGAAACATATCCAAACGTTTCACCTTTTTAGCGATTTAAGCCAAACGTTTACAAATGTTACGAAACAATTCCAAACGTTTCACCTTTTTAGTGATTGAATCTAACGTTTACAAACGTTACGAAAGAAATCCAAGCGTTTCCACCTTTTTAGCAATTTAAGCCAAACGTTTACAAACATTACGAAACAAATCCAAACGTTTCCCCTTTTTAGCGATTTAAGCCAAACCTTTAAAAACGTTACGAAACAAAACCAAACGCTTAAAATGTTACGAAGCAAATTCAAACGTTTTACATTTTAAGCGATTTAAGGCAAACATTTACAAACATTACGAAACAAAACCAAGCCTTTCACCTATTTAGCAATTTAAGCCAAACGTTTACAACTGTTACGAAATAAATCCAAGCGTTTCAACTTTTTTGCAATTTAAGCCAAACGTTTATTAACGTTACGAAAAAAAATCCAAGCGTTTCACCTATTTAGAAATTTAGGCCAAACGTTTACAAGCGTTATGAAACAAATCTAAACATTTCACCTTTATAGCGATTTAAGCCAAACGTATACAAACATATGAAACAAATCCAAATGTTTCATCTTTTTAGCTATTTAAGCCAAATGTTTAAAAATGTTACGAAGCAAATCCAATTTTTTCACCTTTTTAGCAATTTTAGGCAAACATTACAAACGTTACGAAACAAATCCAAGTGTTTCACCTTTATAGCAATTTAAGTCAAACGTTTACAAACGTTATGAAACAAATCCAAGCGTTTCACCATTATAGCAATTTAAACGAACGTTTACAAACGTTACGAAACAAATCTAAACGTTTCTCCTTTTTAGCGATATAATACAAACGTTTACAAATATTACGACTCAAATCTAAACGTTTCACCTTTTTAGCGATTTAGGCTAAACGTTTACAAACATTACGAAACAAATCCAAGCGTTTGACTTTTTTTAGCAATTTAAGCCGAACGTTTACAAACATTACGAAACAAATCCAATCAACTTTTTAGCAATTTAAGACAAACGTTTACAAACGATACGAAACAAATCCAAGCGTTTCACCATTTTAGAAATTTAAGCCCAACGTTTCACCTTTTTAGCGATTTAATCCAAACGTTTACAAACGTTACGAAACAAAACCACACGTTTCACCTTTTTATCGATTTAATCCGAACGTTTACAAACGTTTCGAAACAAAACCAAACATTTCACCTTTTTAGCGATTTTAGCCAAACATTTACAAACGTTACGAAACAAACTCTAACGTTTCCCCATTTTAGCAATTTAAGCCAAATGTTTAAAACGTTACGAAAAATATCCAAACGTTTCACCTTTTTAGCGATTTAAGCCAAACGTTTACAAATGTTACGAAACAAATCCAAACGTTTCACCTTTTTAGCGATTGAATCCAACGTTTACAAACGTTACGAAACAAATCCAAGCGTTTCCACCTTTTTAGCAATTTAAGCTAAACGTTTACAAACATTACGAAACAAATCCAAATGTTTCCCCTTTTTAGCGATGTAAGCCAAACGTTTACAAACGTTACGAAACAAAACCAAACGTTTAAAATGTTACGAAGCAAATTCAAACGTTTCACATTTTAGCGATTTAAGGCAAACATTTACAAACATTACGAAACAAAACCAAGCCTTTCATCTTTTTAGTAATTTAAGCCAAACGTTGCAAACGTTACGCAACAAATTCAAGCGTTTCACCTTTATAGCAATTTAAGCCAAACATTTACAAACGTTACGAAACAAATCCAAACGTTTCCCCTTTTTAGCGATTTACAAACGTTACAATACAAATCCAAACGTTTCCCCTTTTTAGCGATTTAGGAAAAACGTTTACAAACATTACGAAACAAATACAAATGTTTCCCCTTTTTAGCGATTTAAGCCAAACGTTTACAAATATTACGAAACAAATCCAAATGTTTAAAACGTTACGAAACAAATCCAAACGTTTCTCATTTTTGGCGATTTAAGCCAAACGTTCACAAACGTTACGAAACAAAACCAAGCATTTCACCTTATTAGCAATTTATGCCAAACGTTACGAAACAAATCCAAGCGTTTCTACTTTTAGCAATATAAGGCAAAATTTACGAAACAAATCGAACCGTTTCACCTTTTTAGCAATTGAAGCCAAACGTTTACAAACGTTACGAAACAAGTCCAAACGTTTTCCGTTTTTAGCTATTTAAGCAAAATGTTTACAAACGTTATGAAACAAATGCAAATGTTTCACCTTTTAGCAATTTACTCCTAACGTTTACAAACATTACGAAACAAATCCAGGCGTTTTATCTTTTTAGCCATTTAAGCCAAACGTTTACAAACATTACGAAACAAATCCAAACGTTTCACCTTTTTAGTGATTGAAGCCAAACGTTTACAAATGTTACGAAACAAATCCAAACGTTTCGAAACAAATCCAATCGTTTAAAACATTACGAATCAAATTCAAACGTTTCACCTTATTAGCGATTTATTTGTTACGAAACAAAGCCAAACATTTACAAACGTTACGAAACAAATCCAAGCGTTTCAACTTTATTGCAATTTAAGCCAAACGATCACAAACATTACGAAACAAAACCAAACATTTCACCTTTTTAGCGATTTAAGCGAAACATTTAAAAACGTTACGAAATAAATCCAAGCATTTCACCTTTTTAGCTATTTAAGCCAAACGTTTACTAACGGTACGTAACACAATCAAACGTTTCCCATATTTAGAGATTTAAGCCAAATGTTTACAAACGCTACGAAACAAATCCAAACGTTTCATCTTTTTAGCGATTGAACCAAAACATTTACAAACATCATGAAACAAAACCAAACGTATAAAACGTTACGAAGCAAACGTTACGAAACAAATCGAAATGTTTACAAACATTACGAAATAAAACCAAGCGTTTTACCTTTTTAGCGATTTAAGCAAAACGTTTACAAGCGTTATGAAACAAAACCAAACGTTTCACCTTTTTAGCGATTTAAGCCAAACGTTTACAAACATTATGAAAAAAAACCAAACATTTAAAACGTTATGAAACAAACGTTTACAAATGTTACAAAAAAAACAAACGTCTCACCTTTTTAAGGATTTATGCCAAACGTCTACAAATGTTACGAAACAAATCCAAACATGTCACCTTTTTAGCAATTTAAGCCAAACGTTTACAAATGTTACGAAACAAATCCAAACATTTTATCTTTTTAGCAATTTAAGGCAAGCGTTTACAAAAGATAAGAAACAATACAAACGTTCCACATTTTTAGCGATTTAACCCGAACGTTTACAGACACTACAAAACAAAACCAAACGTTTAAAACGTTACGAAACAAATCCAAACGTTTCACCTTTTTAGCAATTTAAGCCAAACGTTTACAAACGTTACAAAACAAATCCAAGCGTTTCGCCTTTTTAGCAATTTAATCCAAACGTTTACAAATGTTAAGAAAGAAATCCAAGTGTTTCACCTTTTTAGCAATTAAGCAAAACGTTTACGAACGTTACGAAATTTCAAACGTTTCACGTTTTTAGCGATTTAAGCCAAACGTATACAAAAGTTACAAAACAAATCCAAACATTTCACCTTTTTAGCCATTTATGCCAAACGTTTACAAACGTTATGAAACAAACCCAAACGTTTCCCCATTTTAGCGATTTAAGCCAAACGTTTAAAACGTTACAAAACAAATCTAAACGTTTCCCCTTTTTAGCGATTTATGCCAAACATTTACAAACGTTGCGAAACAAAACTATGCGTTTTACCTTTTTACCTATTTAAGCCAAACATTTACAAATGTTACGAAACAAATCCAAGCGTTTCACCTTTTTAGCAATTTAAGCCAAACGTTTATAAACGTTTCGAATCAAACCCAAACCTTTCCCCTTTTTAGCGATTTAAGCCAAACGTTTACAAAGGTTCGAAACAAATCCAAACGTTTCCCCTTTTTAGCGATTTAAGCCAAACATTTACAAATGTTACGATACAAAACCAAACGTTTTCCCTTTTTAGCGATTTAAGACAAACGTTTACAAACGTCACGAAACAAAACCAAACGTTTAAAACGTTACGAAATAAATCCAAACGTTTCACATTTTTAGCGATTTAAGTCAAATCCTTACAAACGTTACGAAACAATATCAAGCGTTTCACTTTTTAGCAATTTAAGCCAATCGTTTACAAACGTTATGAAACAAATCAAAGCGTCTCACCTTTTTAGAAATTTAAGCCAAACTTTTACAAACGTTCCGAAACAAATTCAAGCGTTTCACCTTTTTAGTAATTTAAGCCAAACGTTTACAAACGTTATGAAACAAGTCCAAGCGTTTCACCTTTTTAGCAATATAAGCTTCACATTTACAAACTTTACGAAACAAATCTAAAAATATCACCTTTTTAGCGATTTAAGCCGAACGTTTATAAACGTTACGAAACAAAACAAAATATTTCACCTTTTAAGCAATTTAAGCCTAACGTTTACAGACATTTCGAAACAAATCCAAACGTTTTCCCATTTTAGCGATTTTAAGCCAAATGTTTAAAACGTTACGAAACAAATCCAAACGTTTTCCCATTTTAGCTATTTAAGCCAAACGTTTAAAACGTTACGAAACAAATCTAAACATTTCACCTTTTTAGCTATTAATGCCAAACCTTTTCAAACGTTACGAAACAAATCCAAACGTTTCACCTTTTTAGCGATTGAAGCCAAATTACAAAATTTACGAAACAAATCCAAATGTTTCACCTTTTTAGCAATTTATGCCAAACGTTTACAAATGTTGCGAAACAAAACCAAACATTTCAGCTTTTTAGCAATTTATGCCACTACGTTTACTAACGGTACGGAACACAACCAAACGTTTCCCATTTTTAGAGATTTAAGCCAAATGTTTACAAACGCTACGAAACAAATCCAAACGTTTCACCTTTTTAGCAACTGAACCCAAACGTTTACAAACATCATGAAACAAAACCAAACGTATAAAACGTTACGAAACAAATTGAAACGTTTACAAACTTTACGAAATAAAACCAAGCGTTTCACCTTTTTAGCGATTTAAGCCAAACGTTTACAAAAGTTATGAAACAAAACCAAACGTTTGACCTTTTTAGCGATTTAAGCCAAACGTTTACAAACATTATGAAAAAAAACCAAACGTTTAAAACGTTATGAAACAAACATTAACAAATGTTACAAAAAAAACCAAACGTCTCACCTTTTTAAGGATTTATGCCAAACGTCTACAAATGTTACGAAACAAATCCAAATGTGTCACCTTTTTAGCAATTTAAGCCAAACATTTACAAACGTTACGAAACAAATCCAAACGTTTTATCTTTTTAGCGATTTAAGGCAAGCGTTTTAAAACGATACGAAATAATACAAACGTTTCACATTTTTAGCGATTTAACCCGAACGTTTACAGACGCTACAAAACAAAACCAAACGTTTAAAACGTTACGAAACAAATCCAAACGTTTCACCTTTTTAGCAATTTAAGCCAAACGTTTACAAACGTTACAAAACAAATCCAAGCGTTTCGTCTTTTTAGCAATTTAATCCAAACGTTTACAAATGTTAAGAAAGAAATCCAAGTGTTTCACCTTTTTAGCAATTTAAGCCAAACGTTTACAAATGTTGCGAAACAAAACCAAACATTTCAGCTTTTTAGCAATTTATGCCACTACGTTTACTAACGGTACGGAACACAACCAAACGTTTCCAATTTTTAGAGATTTAAGCCAAATGTTTACAAACGCTACGAAACAAATCCAAACGTTTCACCTTTTTAGCAATTGAACCCAAACGTTTACAAACATCATGAAACAAAACCAAACGTATAAAACGTTACGAAACAAATTGAAACGTTTACAAACTTTACGAAATAAAACCAAGCGTTTCACCTTTTTAACAATTTAAGCCAAACGTTTACAAAAGTTATGAAAAAAAACCAAACGTTTCACCTTTTTAGCGATTTAAGCCAAACGTTTACAAACATTATGAAAAAAAACCAAACGTTTAAAACGTTATGAAACAAACATTAACAAATGTTACGAAATAAACCAAACGCTCACCTTTTTAAGGATTTATGCCAAACGTCTACAAATGTTACGAAACAAATCCAAATGTGTCACCTTTTTAGCAATTTAAGCCAAACGTTTACAAACGTTACGAAACAAATCCAAACGTTTTATCTTTTTAGCGATTTAAGGCAAGCGTTTACAAACGATACGAAATAATACAAACGTTTCACATTTTTAGCGATTTAACCCGAACGTTTACAGACGCTACAAAACAAAACCAAACGTTTAAAACGTTACGAAACAAATCCAAATGTTTCACCTTTTTAGCAATTTAAGCCAAACGTTTACAAACGTTACAAAACAAATCCAAGCGTTTCGCCTTTTTAGCAATTTAATCCAAACGTTTACAAATGTTAAG
This sequence comes from Mercurialis annua, assembly GCF_937616625.2. Lineage (NCBI taxonomy): Eukaryota > Viridiplantae > Streptophyta > Magnoliopsida > Malpighiales > Euphorbiaceae > Mercurialis > Mercurialis annua. Next base: position 19,770,270 of record NC_065572.1, on the reverse strand, counting down.
AATGAAATCCAAGTGTTTCACCTTTTTAGCAATTTAAGCCAAACGTTTACGAATGATACGAAATTTCAAACGGTTCACGTTTTTAGCGATTTAAGCCAAACGTATAGAAACGTTACGAAACAAATCCAAACATTTCAGCTTTTTAGCGATTAATGCGAAACGTTTACAAACGTTATGAAACAAATCCAAACGTTTTCCCATTTTAGCGATTTAAGTCAAACGTTTAAAACGTTACAAAACAAATCTAAACGTTTCCCCTTTTTAGCGATTTAAGCCAAATCTTTACAAACGTTGCGAAAAAAAAATAAGCGTTTTACCTTTTTAGCTATTTAAGCCAAGCATTTACAAACGTTACGAAACAAATCCAAGCGTTTCACTTTTTTAGCAATTTAAGCAGAACGTTTACAAACGTTTCGAATCAAATCCAAACCTTTCCCCTTTTTAGCGATTTAAGCCAAACGTTTTACAAAGATTACGAAACAAAGCCAAACGTTTCCCCTTTTTAGCGATTTAAGCCAAACTTTTACAAACGTTACGATACAAAACCAAACATTTTCCCTTTTAAGCGATTTAAGACAAACGTTTACAAACGTTACGAAAAAAAACCAAACGTTTAAAACGTTACGAAATAAATCCAAACGTTTCACATTTTTAGCGATTTAAGCCAAACCCTTACAAATGCTACGAAACAATATCAAGCGTTTCATTTTTTAGCAATTTAAGCCAATCGTTTGCAAACGTTGCGAAACAAATCAAAGCGTCTCACCTTTTTAGCAATTTAAGCCAAACGTTTACAAACGTTCCGAAACAAATTCAAGCGTTTCACCTTTTTAGTAATTTAAGCCAAACGTTTACAAACGTTGTGATACAAATCCAAGCGTTTCACCTTTTTAGCAATTTAAGCCAGACATTTACAAACGTCACGAAAAAAATCTAAAAGTTTCACCTTTTTAGCAATTTAAGCTGAACGTTTATAAACGTTATGAAACAAAACCAAACATTTCACCTTTTAAGCAATTTTAGCCTAACGTTTACAAACGTTTCGAAACAAATACAAACATTTTCCCATTTTAGCGATTTAAGCCAAACATTTAAAACTTTACAAAACAAATCAAAACGTTTTCCCATTTTAGCGATTTAAGCCAAACGTTTAAAATGTTACGAAACAAATCCAAACATTTAACCTTTTTAGCGATTTATGCCAAAGCTTTACAAACGTTACGAAACAAATCCAAACGTTTCACTTCTGTAGCGATTGAAGCCAAATTACAAACGTTACGAAACAAATCCAAATGTTTCACCTTTTTAGCGATTTAAGCCAAACGTTTACAAATGTTGCGAAACAAAACCAAACATTTCACCTTTTTAGCAATTTATGCCAAACGTTTACTAACGGTACGGAACACAACCAAACGTTTCCCATTTTTAGAGATTTAAGTCAAATGTTTACAAACACTACAAAACAAATCCAAACGTTTCACCTTTTTAGCGGTTGAACCCAAACGTTTACAAACATCATGCAACAAAACCAAACGTATAAAACGTTACGAAGCAAACGTTACGAAACAAATCGAAACGTTTACAAACGTTTCGAAATAAAACCAAGCGTTTTACCTTTTTAGCGATTAAAGCCAAACGTTTACAAACGTTATGAAACAAAGCCAAACGTTTCACCTTTTTAGCGATTTAAGCCAAACGTTTACAAACATTATGAAAAAAAACCAAACGTTTAAAACGTTATGAAACAAATGTTACGAAAAAAACCAAACGTCTCACCTTTTCAAGGATTTATGCCAAACATCTACAAATGTTACGAAACAAATCCAAAAGTGTCACCTTTTTAGCATTTTAAGCCAAACGTTTACAAACGTTACGAAACAAATTCATACGTTTTATCTTTTTAGCGATTTAAGGCAAGCGTTTACAAAAGATACGAAACAATACAAACGTTTCACATTTTTAGTGATTTAACCCGAACGTTTACAGACGCTATAAAACAAAACCAAACGTTTAAAACGTTACGAAATAAATCCAAATGTTTCACCTTTTTAGCAATTTAAGCCAAACGTTTACAAACGTTACAAAACAAATCCAAACGTTTCACCTTTTTAGCAATTTAATCCAAACGTTTACAAATGTTAAGAAAGAAATCCAAGTGTTTCACCTTTTTAGCAATTTAAGCCAAACGTTTACGAACGTTACGAAATTTCAAACGTTTCAAGTTTTTAGCGATTTAAGCCAAACGTATACAAACGTTACGAAACAAATCCAAACATTTCACCTTTTTAGCGATTAATGCGAAACGTTTACAAACGTTATGAAACAAATCCAAACGTTTTCCCATTTTAGCGATTTAAGCTAAACGTTTAAAACGTTACAAAACAAATTTAAACGTTTCCCCTTTTTAGCGATTTAAGCCAAACCTTTACAAACGTTGCGAAACAAAACTAAGTGTTTTACGTTTTTAGCTATTTAAGCCAAACATATACAAACGTTACGAAACAAATCCAAGCGTTTCACCTTTTTAGCAATTTAAGCCAAACGTTTACAAACGTTTCGAATCAAATCCAAAGCTTTCCCTTTTTTAGCGATTTAAGCCAAACGTTTACAAAGGTTACGAAAAAAATCCAAACGTTTCCCCTTTTTAGTGATTTAAGCCAAACATTTACAAACGTTACGATACAAAACCAAACGTTTTCCCTTTTTAGCGATCTAAGACAAACGTTTACAAACGTTATGAAACAAAACCAAATGTTTAAAACGTTACGAAATAAATCCAAACATTTCACATTTTTAGTGATTTAAGCCAAACCCTTACAAACGTTACGAAACAATATCAAGCGTTTCACTTTTTAGCAATTTAAGCCAATCGTTTACAAACGTTACTAAACAAATAAAAGCGTCTCACCTTTTTAGCAATTTAAGCCAAACTTTTACAAACATTCCGAAGCAAATTCAAGCGTTTCACCTTTTTAGTAATTTAAGCCAAACGTTTACAAACGTTATGAAACAAATCCAAGCGTTTCACCTTTTTAGCAATTTAAGCCAGACATTTACAAACGTCACGAAAAAAATCTAAAAGTTTCACCTTTTTAGCGATTTAAGCCCAACGTTTATAAACGTTACGAAACAAAACTAAACATTTCACCTTTTTAGCAATTTAAGCCTAACGTTTACAAACGTTTCGAAACAAATCCAAACGTTTTCCGATTTTAACGATTTAAGCCAAACGTTTAAAACGTTACGAAACAAACCAAACGTTTTCCCATTTTAGCGATTTAAGCCAAACGTTTAAAACGTTACGAAACAAATCCAAACATATCACCTTTTTAGCGATTTATGCCAAAACTTTACAAACGTTACAAAACAAATCCAAACGTTTCACCTTTTTAGCGATTGAAGCCAAATTACAAACGTTACGAAACAAATCCAAATGTTTACAAACGTTACAAAACAAATCCAAGCGTTTCACCTTTTTAGAAATTTTAGCCAAACGTTTACAAATGTTACGAAACAAAACCAAACGTTTCACCTTTTTAGCGATTTATGCCAAATGTTGCACCTTTTTAGAAATTTAAGCCAAACATTTACAAACGTTACAAAATAAATCCAAACGTTTCACCTTTTTAGTGATTTAAGCCAAACGTTTACAAACGTTACGAAACAAAACCAAATGTTTTACCTTTTTAACGATTTAAGCCAAACGTTTACAAACGTTACGAAACAAAGCCAAACGTTTACAAACGCTACGTAAGAAATCCAAGCGTTTTACCTTTATAGCAATTTAAGCCAAAAAGAATGCAAACGTTACGAAACAAAACAAAACGCTTCCCCTTTTTAGCGATTTAAGCCAAACGTTAACAAACATTACGAAACAAATCCAAGCGTTTCACATTTTTAGCAATTTAAGAAAAACGTTTACTAACGTTACGGAACAAAAAAAACGTTTCACATTTTTAGCGATTTAAGCCAAATGTTTACAAACGCTACGAAACAAATCCAAACATTTCACCTTTTTAGAGATTGAACCCAAACGTCATGAAACAAATCCAAACGTTTCACCTTTTTAGCAATTGAACCCAAACATTTACGAACGTTATGAAACAAATACAAACGATTCACCTTTTTAGCGATTTGAGCCAAACGTTAACAAACATTATGAAACAAGACCAAACGTTTCACCTTTTTAGCAATTTAAGCCAAACGTTTACAAACGTTATGAAACAATACCAAATTTTAAAACGTTACGAAACAAACGTTACGAAAAAATCGAAACGTTTAGAAACTTTTCGAAACAAAACCAAACGTTTCACCTTTTTAGCGATTTAAGCCAAACGTTTACAAACGTTACAAAACAAAACCAAACATTTCATCTTTTTAGTGATTTAAGCCAAACGTTTACAAACATTACGAAATAAAACCAAACGTTTAAAACATTACGAAACAAACGTTCCGAAACAAATCCAAATGTTTACAAACATTACGAAAAAAAATCAAACGTCTCACCTTTTTAGGGATTTAAGCGAAGCGTTTTCAAACGTTACGAAACAAGACCAAATGTTTCACCTTTTTAGCGATTTAAGCCTTACGTTTAGAAATGTTATGAAACAAATCCAAACATTTCACCTTTTTAGCGATTGAACCCAAACCTTTACAAACGTTATAAAACACATCCAAACGTTTCACCTTTTTAGCGATTGAACCCAAACATTTACAAACGTTATGAAACAAATCCAAACATTTCACCTTTTAAGCGATTTAAGCCAAACGTTAACAAACCTAATGAAACAAAAGCAAACGTTTCACCTTTTTAGCGATTTAAACCAAACGTTTACAAACGTTACGAAACAATACCAAACTTTAAAACGTTACGAAACAAACGTTACGAAACAAATAGAAACATTTACAAACGTTGTGAAACAAAACCAAACGTTTCACCTTTTTAGTGATTTAAGCCAAAATTTTACAAATGTTACGAAAAAAAACAAACGTTTCATCTTTTTAGCGATTTAAACCAAACGTTTACAAACATTACGAAATAAAACCAAACGTTTAAAACGTTACGAAACAAACGTTACGAAACAAATCCAAATGTTTACAAACGTTGAAAAACAAAACCAAACGTCTCGCCTTTTTAGGGATTTAAGCCAAATGTTTACAAACAAAACCAAACGTTTCATCTTTTTAGCGATTTAAGCCATACGTTTACAAACGTTACGAAACAAATCCAAACGTTTCACCTTTTTTTGCGATTTGAGCCAAATGTTTACAGATGTTACGAAACAAATCCAAACGTTTGACCTTTTTAGCGGTTTAAGCGAAACAAAACCAAACGTTTCACCTTTTTAGCGATTTATTCCAAACTTTTCCCCTTTTTAGCAATTTAAGCCAAACGTTTACAAATGTTACGAAACAAATCCAAACGTTTCCCCTTTTTAGCGATTTAAGCCAAACGTTTACAAACATTACGAAACAAAACCAAATGTTTCACCTTTTTAGCGGTTTAAGCCAAACGTTTACTAACGTTACGAAACAAAGCCAAACGTTTACAAACGTTACGAAAGAAATCCAAGCGTTTCACCTTTATAGAAATTTAAGCCAAACGTATGCAAACGTTGCGAAACAAAACCAAATGTTTCCCCTTTTTAGCGAATTAAACCTAACGTTTACAAACGTTACCAAAACAAATCCAAGCGTTTCACCTTTTTAGCAATTTAAGTCAAATATTCACTAACGTTACGGAACAAAACAAAACGTTTCACATTTTTAGCGATTTAATCCAAACGTTTACAAATGCTACGAAACAATTCCAAACGTTTCTCCTTTTTAGCGATTGAACCCAAACGTTTACAAACGTTATGAAACAAATCCAAATGTTTCACCTTTTTACCTATTTAAGCCAAACGTTTACAAACGTTACGAAACAATACCAAACTTTAAAACGTTACGAAACAAAAGTTAGGAAACAAATGGAAACGTTTACAAACGTTACTAAACAAAATCAAACGTTTCACCTTTTTAGCGATTTAAGCCAAAAGTTTACAAACGTTACGAAACAAAACCAAACGTTTCATCTTTTTAGCGATTTAAGCCAAACGTTTACAAACATTACGAAATAAAACCAAACAATTAAAACTTTACGAAACAAATCCAAATATTTACAAACTTTACGAAACAAAACCAAACGTCTCACCTTTTTAGGGATTTAAGCCAAACGTTTACAAACTTTTCGAAACAAAACCAAACGTTTCACCTTTTTAGCGATTTAAGCCTAACGTTTACAAATGTTACGAAACAAAACCAAACATTTCATCTTTTTAGCGATTTAAGCCAAACGTTTACAAACATTACGAAATAAAACCAAACGTTTAAAACATTACAAAACAAACGTTCCGAAACAAATCCAAATGTTTACAAACATTACGAAACAAAACCAAACGTTTCACCTTTTTAGCGATTTAAGCCATACGTTTACAAACGTTACGAAACAAATCCAAACTTTTCACCTTTTTTGCGATTTAAGCCAAATGTTTACAGATGGTACGAAACAAATCCAAACGTTTGACCCTTTTAGCGGTTTAAGCGAAACAAAACCAAACGTTTCACCTTTTTAGCGATTAATTCCAAACTTTTCCCCTTTTTAGCAATTTAAGCCAAACGTTTACAAACGTTACGAAACAAATCCAAACGTTTCCCCTTTTTAGCGATTTAAGCCAAAAACGTTTACAAACATTACGAAACAAAACCAAATGTTTCACCTTTTAGCTGTTTCAGCCAAACGTTTACGAACGTTACGAAACAAAGCCAAACGTTTCAAACGTTACGAAAGAAATCCAAGCGTTTCACCTTTATAGAAATTTAAGCCAAACATATGCAAATGTTACGAAACAAAACCAAATGTTTCCCCTTTTTAGCGAATTAAACCTAACGTTCACAAACGTTATGAAACAAATCCAAGCGTTTCACCTTTTTAGCGATTTAATCCAAACGTTTACAAATTCTACGAAACAAATCCAAACGTTTCTCCTTTTTAGCGATTGAACCCAAACGTTTACAAACGTTATGAAACAAATCCAGATGTTTCACCTTTTTAGCTATTTAAGCCAAACGTTTACAAACGTTACGAAACAATACCAAACTTTAAAACGTTACGAAACAAAAGTTACGAAACAAATGGAAACGTTTACAAACGTTACGAAACAAAATCAAACGTTTAACCTTTTTAGCGATTTAAGCCAAAAGTTTACAAACGTTACGAAACAAAACCAAACGTTTCATCTTTTTAGCGATTTAAGCCAAACGTTTACAAACATTACGAAATAAAACCAAACAATTAAAACTTTACGAAACAAATCCAAATATTTACAAACATTACGAAACAAAACCAAACGTCTCACCTTTTTTGGGATTTAAGCCAAACGTTTACAAACGTTACGAAACAAAACCAAACGTTTCACCTTTTTAGGGACTTAAGCCATACGTTTACAAACGCTACGAAACAAATCCAAACGTTTCACCTTTTTTACAATTTAAGCCAAATGTTTACAAATGTTACGAAACAAATCCAAACGTTTCACCTTTTTTGCGATTTAAACCAAACATTTACAAACGTTACGAAACAAAACTAAACATTTCACCTTTTTAGCGATTTATTCCAAACGTTTACCCTTTTTAGAAATTTAAGCCAAACGTTTACAAACGTTACGAAACAAATCCAAACGTTTCACCTTTTTAGCGATTTAAGCCAAACGTTTACAAACGTTATGAAACAAAACCAAACGTTTCACCTTTTTAGCGGTTTAAGCCAAACGTTTACGAACGTTAGGAAACCAAGCCAAACGTTTACAAACGTAACGAAAGAAATCCAAGCGTTTCACCTTTATAGAAATTTAAGCCAAATGTATGCAAACGTTACGAAACAAAACCAAATGTTTCTCCTTTTTAGCTATTTAAGCCAAACGTGTACAAACGTTACGAAACAAATCCAAGCGTTTCACCTTTTTAGCAATTTAAGCCAAATATTTACTAACATTACGGAAAAAAACAAAACGTTTCACATTTTTAGTGATTTATTTGAAACGTTTACAAATGCTACGAAACAAATCCAAACGTTTCTCCTTTTTAGCAATTGAACCCAAACGTTTACAAAAGTTATGAAACAAATCCAAACGTTTCCCCTTTTTAGCGATTTAGGCCAAACGTTTACAAACATTACGAAACAAAACCAAATATTTCCCCTTTTTGTGAATTAAGCCAAACGTTTATAAACGTTACAAAACAATACCAAACGTTTCACCTTTTTAGTGATTTACGCCAAACGTTTACAAACGTTACGAAACAATACCAAACTTTAAAACGTTACGAAACAAATGTTACGAAACAAATTGAAACGTTTACAAACGTTACGAAACAAAACCAAACGTTTCCCCTTTTTAGCGATTTAAGCCAAACTTTTACAAACGTTACGAAACAAAACCAAATGTTTCATCTTTTTAGCGATTTAAGCCAAACGTTTACAAACATTACGAAATAAAACCAAACGTTTAAAACGTTACGAAACAAATCCAAAAGTTTACAAACGTTACGAAACAAAACCAAACGTCTCACCTTTTTAGGGATCTAAGCCAAATGTTTACTAACGTTACGAAACAAAACCAAACGTTTCACCTTTTTAGCAATTTAAGCCATACGTTTACAAACGTTACGAAACAAATCCAAACGTTTCACCTTTTTTGCGATTTAAGCCAAATGTTTACAAATGTTACGAAACAAAACCAAACGTTTAAAACGAAACGAAAAAAATCCAAACATTTACAAACGTTACAAAACAACACCAAACGTTTCCCCATTATTGCTATCTAGGCCAAACTTTTATAAACATTACGAAACAAAACCAAACGTTTGTAAACGTTACCAAATAAATCCAAATGTTTCACATTGTTAGTGATTTAAGCCAAACGTTTACAAACGTTATGAAACAAATCCTAACGTTTTACCATTTTAGTGATTTAAGCAAAACGTTTACAAAGGTTACGAAACAAATCCAAACGTTTCGAAACAAATCCAAACGTTTAAAACGTTACGAAACAAATCCAACCGTTTAACTTTTTCAGTAATTTAAGACGAACGTTTACAAAGGTTACGAAATAAAACTGTAATATCCCGTATTTTTTTTAAAAAAATAAAACCTTAATTATTGTCACGACCCATTTTCATGAATCGCGACCGGCGCTAGGGTATGGGTAATGTAGTACCGAAACCCGTAGCTAGCCTTTCATTTAATTCATTAACACAAAAACCTGCAGAAAACCAATGCTCGGGGGCAACCGAGACTTCAGCCTAAATCTATCAGATATAATATTCAACAGATAATATAACATGCTTATCCAATTCTGAGTCTAAAAATAGGCATAACATAAATAATCCGAATAATTACATAACATGCCAGAATAATATAACTAGTCAGACCAATCCGACAAACAACTGTAATAATAATAAAGACGTCTAGTCAACTACTGCGGTCTAAGAATAAAACAGTTTTACAGTTTATTAAAATAAAAGGAACCTCCGAGGAAGTAAATGCGGAGATCACCAGACTCTCTCAGATCATAACCCTGGGGAAATTGGGAAAACAACGGGGTCAGATATACTGAGATGAGTTTATACCACTATCTACATTTATTAAGTGGAAAACCTTTAAAACCCTTTAAAACGTTTAAATACGATATTACGAATAATAGTTGGAACCCTAATCCACAATTCTAATTAATAAACATAATCCAATAGGTCTGGTCCCGAGAGCTTAGCTACACCGAGTTACCACTGACCACACTTACACCAGAGTCCCGAGAGCTGAGCTACACCGAGTTACTCTACTTGGTCCCGAGAGCTATGCTCACACCGAGTTATCACATTACCATAATTACCTTTCCCAGATCATTACCGGTGCGCACGCAGTCCTAATGATGCCCATTAGGTAGCATGTTCCAACTAAGAGCCATAATATAAAAACAGTTCGAAATATACGTACAGTATATATATTTAATATTAAAATAACAATTTACTTAATAAAGCGGTAAATAGTAAATATAAACTCACTGCTTGCTAATCCACGTGAATACCGGCAAGCAACTAATCCTGGTTCGCCTCTGGAGCACGAACAATAGACGGGTCTAGACAAATAAAATAATTATTAAAAACAGACCCTAACTCTAGGGAGTACTAGACACCACATAGGACTAGCACAATTAACATGTCGGAATAAACAATCCAAAGCACACACAAATAATACCCATTAGGTAATAAAGCCCAATTTAAATAAGTCTATTGAGTTCCCGCTTAAAATCCAATTATAAATATTATTTAATAACTTTAAATAATAAATAATTTTCCAAATAGTGGGTTAGCCGAGTTATCACAACTACCAAGCTAACCTCACTTGTCGGGCGACCCAAGTCTAACCCGATTCAAAACGTTTATCAAATATAAACCCAAGTTTATATTTACAAAACAATTTAACAAAATAATAATCCATTTTAAAAGCGGAACTCAAAAACTTCAATTTCAAGTAACCCAAGTTACAACCCCAAAAACTTAATTAAATAAGCTATAAAAAGTTTAGGGACTAAATTGTACTTTAGCCAATTAGGGACTAAATTGTACTTTAGCCAAAAATGACATCCGGAACCAAATTAATTGTCTTTCTTTATAATTAAAACCAACTATAAGGTTATTAACCAAAAATCCACTTAATTAAGTTATAAAATAAGTTTAGGGGCTAAATTGTAATTTAGCCAACTTTTGACAAAACGACCTTTGAAAACAAATATAATTACCCGAGTAATTATATTAACTTAATTTATAAATAATTATCGTTTACAAAATATCAATTACGATTTATAACGAATTAGAAAGTTACCATCAATCAAAATCAAAATTAAAACTAAAGGAATTCATTTGATTAAGTTAAACTAAATTGATGACCAAAAAGCCCCTTTAGCCATCATCTCCATTTAAAACTCAAGACATGCCCGCCTATGCCTTTCCTCCATAACCAAAATCCTAAGTTTCAGAAACCAAATCTTAAACAAAAAACCAAAGCAACTTAAGATCATAAACCTCTTATAACATGATCACAAGCATAAAATCAATCCAGAAATTCAACTTAAGCAAACCACCAAACATTCAAATGTTGACAGCAATATAGAATTTACAATCGGCCAAAACAATTCAAACAATAACTCAACCTTGACATTTAAATTGAAAGCTTAAACTGATATCACTAATCATACCCAACGATTTATAATCAAAAACAAAGAAGAATCATTGACAAAGGAAGAGAATAAGATCGGCAGCAACATAAAGTTCAAGAACAGAAAACATAGCAACCAGAAACGATAAAACGGGATTGATTAGAACGAGATCGACGGCGTACCGTTCAGCGAAATTGAGGTAGGGAAACGTAGATACGTGAGTCTAGATCGTCTGGAATCAAACGGTTCTGATTTCGATTAAGAAACGAGCAAGAACGAATCAGAAAACCGAAGGACGTTTCAAGAGAAAACTGAAATCAAGTGAATCAAGGGTACTTACTGAACAGCGATCTTTGGTGGATGATTACGGCTTCGTTTCTCAGCGAAAGAACAAACGAAAAACGTCTAGGGCTACCTTGCAGCGTGATCTAGGTTTTCTATGAAGAAATCGACTTAAAATAACGTAGGGAAGTGAGACGTAAATGAGATCAAAAAGGGCCACACGGAAGGGTCCATGGGCTGATGTGATTCCCGAACGGGAATGGCCTTTCAGGCCATGATTCCCGTTCGGGAATGCCTGGTCTCGAACGAGACCAGGCCCAAAAATGTGATTCCCGTTCGGGAATTTCAATTCCCGAACGGGAATGGCTGAAAACTATTTTTTTTTTATTTTTTTGATTTAAAAAATATAATTGGTTAAACCAATAAATCACACCCAAACCAAACAACTCGAACCAAGCCACTAATATCGAAATTACTTCAAAACGACCGGGAAAAATGATGGAATTTAAATGTAATAAAATGCAAAATTTTACGGGGTATTACATTCTCCCCAACTAATTAAAAATTCGTCCTCGAATTTAAATAAAACTATCGACATACCACATAACATAAAGTTACACATCCAGTTAAACAAAATGTACAAAGCCGATAAGAAAACACATCCACAAGATACCTATCGTAAATTAGGACAACAAAATATAACGAAACTGCACACGACCTCTGTCATTAAATAACAGATCAAAACCAAGAAACCAATCCACTGTCGTTGATGGTATTCCATGTCCAACGGCATACGCACGCGCGTAAGCAAAATTTAACAGGTTGACCCTCAAAACACTTCAAAACCTTCAGTTGCAAAAACTGAACACACTCAAAGGTCACCAAAGTACTAACACAACTACCACTAGGCATAACGATAACATAACTCTAGGGCAGTTCAACTAAGATACAACAAGCTCTACTACCCAACACTCGGCTAATACACTAGGATAATTAAGATCCAATCTCCAATCGCATAACCGACACTGGCTCGCAATATAAGCGATCACAACACACTTATGCACCAAATCCTGTTTCTAGCAGTAGATGCTCCAACTCATAATAACACAATTTATTCAACTGAGAGTCACCATTTTTCTATACCGGAGTGGTTTCCAAAGCCAGCTCGAAACTCATCTATTACAAAATCCTCAAAATCAATACATGGTTAAGCGTTAAGCTCAACTATAGCTCTACAACTCCAAACTCTTTTGCCTTAAACAAAACAATAATATTGCAATATAGTTGATAAAATCTATCATTCCTAAACCCTTACTTCCTTTTTCTTATAGCATCTCTAATTCAAAATGACCGATAACAAAACCCAATAACTTCAGAAAATATTTCGGTTCCAAAACAAACATGATAATAATCATCTAATCCTAACGATTGGTACCAGCTCGATAATACTATTAACTTGTGAATCCACAACACAAAAACTCATAACGCAATTCAAAGAAAAGCGAACATCTCTCATGAATACAAAATAAATTTCTATATCAATTATAAACAATATCCATCATAATGATTCTTCCAATCTCTCAGAAACATAACGCCATGACTACTCTGCACATTGACTGCATCTGACAACATAAAATTTGTCACCCTTACCAAGGGTTCAACAAATGACCCAACGATATTCATATTTACGATAATACCCTCTATAACAAAATCAATCAACCTATTTTAGTTGTCGAAACCTATTAACCGCGATTTCGATTTTTAAATCAACTACCTCATATAACAAAATCGAATTCAAATCCTCAAAATTATTCAATCAATTGACTACAGCCACGTATACAACGAGAGATCAATACGATCAGATTGTTAGTTATGCTCAAAACCAACTCCTGTGGGTATAAAATCTTTTAATATCAAATATTTTATACACAAATAGAATTTCCACTTTGATTAAAAGACTCTACGTCTTACACCTCCTTTTCATTCGAAATCAAAATACCCTTACCGTTGAAAAACCATCGGTTTTGCAAACCCTTGAAAAATTTCAAGACCTCCACATTTAAATCCGAAATTTCCTCTTACTTTCCAATACATTTGCAAATCTATAAAACACTTCAATTGAAAAAAAAAATTGTGTTCTTTTTAATTCAAACTTGCTAATACACTTTTTAATAATTTATACTAAAAAAAAAACCAACTGTGGCAAAATTTTCCGTATTCAAAATACACATTGATGTTTCAAGCATCCCAAAATTTTTAAGTCGCTTCTAAATTTTTTTCAAACAAAAACAAAATTGAAGAAATCGCTCAAGCGAAAAATTTATTGTCCCTTTTGAATCAATTTTGACAAAAATTCTCCATTCCCTCAGAAAGGTAAAATCAGCAATGTAAATTTCTTGTTTATAAACATTCCTTATATCAATACACCAAAATTCTTTGGACAATTTCAAATCTGAAAAGATAAAGTTTCGTTTAAAACAAAAATATAGTGTATATACACACATGGAGCATAACCAACATCCTTAATCCACAAATCCTTAATTATCATGAAGCTTACTATTCTAAAATACACTATACCGCACTTAGCACAACTATATCTCGAGCGCAACCTCAAAATCATTCTTACTCAACCACAAGATTCTGATTCTACAGACCAACGCTTTCAACGTAAACATCCAATAACCATCACCATCATGACAGAGTATTTGTCTAGCTACCTTTCGGTAACAATTTCAAAATCATTTGAAATTTCATAACTTTATAAATACATTTACCCCAAAGGAACTCACGAGTTTGTTTCAAAACATCTTTCTCAAAACACTTTATCGATAAAATCCATTTTACATAATTGTGCGCCAGGGTGATGACATCTCTCATCCCCAAAGAGTTGCATCCAACCCTAATAATTTCTATGCACGTGATGCATGTACTATTATGCATGTATCAATTATTATTTTATCTTATATTTAGTGAACATACTCAGTGTTCAATGCAAACCTATTCGTGACATTCAAAATGCATGTTCATGATATGTCTGGGCACAATTACGTGTTGAAAATATTTCGAATATTTCAGCAATTCAATCTTTGAAATCCATTTCTCAATAAACATTTGCTAGACGTCACACTCTGTGAGATGCACTCGATGACCTCAAAATATTTCTCAAAATTTCCTTACTTGCACCTAGCAACATTCGATGCTATACAACAATTCCTCATAATAACTTCATTACAACTCTATTATAAAAAGTAACTAACTAACCTCAATCCAGACTGAGCATATAACCAAAGAAAATAGCACATAAAATATGTTCCTATAAAATTTACCGCCAGCTCCCGCATCGCATCATCAGACTTGATGGAAACACCAGTGTATTAATACATCGATCTATCTTTTCGGTTCAGAGTTTGCAATACCCATCCTAGGATAATCAGAAATCATCAACCAATCCAAAGGATGTATTCCTCGATATCGAAACCCAAGGGTTTCGATCCACAAAACAGAAATAGTAAAGCCCCGCGCAACCCAAAACCGAAACAAAAGGGAAACAAGATTTAAAAAAAAATCTTACTCAAAGGTCAAAACTATACATCAAGGTAAGCCGACCATAACCACATGATTAGATCATCTCACGTGCTACACTGCACGAAGAGACAAAACTAACACAATCAACTTAGTCCAACAGACAAGCGAGTTATAAAACACAAATTCTGTTCACAAGATAACAAATCTGAAAATCGCAAACCACGTAACCATGCCATTGAACACAATTAACTCAAGCATACTTAAAATAAATCAGGATATGCCACAACATTTCCTTGAAATCTCATTTCAAATTTACCATGTAATTATATCGTCCTTTAATAGTACGCTTCAAAATTCGTTTTGAAATTAAAAACAAATACGAAAACTTCCAAATTTTGCTGAGCCCCAAGGTTAAAACAAAATCACATTTTGTAAATATCTTTTCTTATAAATCAGTTGCTTTAAAATGGATACCCAAGTATCTCAGGCAATAAAATTATCGAGCTAGCCGAGTCATTACAACTACCAAGCTCAACTCCTATATTTGGGTGACCCAAGTCGAACCCAAAACAATCGTTTATAAAACGTATTTAAAATATTTGTAAATCCGGAAAAGTATTTTAATAAAATTTCCATCCCTTCAAATTTTGGGAGCTCAATTAAAACCAACCGCTAAACGGTAATTTAAAACTTAAGTGAGAAATCTTTGATTTCAAACATCTATTCTGTAAATCCCAAAAATTTAAAATGCTGGCATACTACAGCATGATAAAATAACTTCAACGTTAAATTCTTAAAACAATGACTTATCTCATAAAACATCATTTGAAACCATCGCTTGTTAACACCAGACCAAACATAATATTTCAAAATATTTACTGGCAACTCAACCAAAAACCATCTTTTTAAGAATTTAAAATTAAACTTCTCTTATAATTCTATGTCGAAATACAAATCGGATAAAACAATATTCTCGATAAAAATCTCTAAATCAACATGTGGTCAAACAATGCATGACCATCAAACACGTTTTAAGGTTTAACCCAAAATCTCTTTAATTGAAAAATATGGCTAACGTCCAACATACGATCACATTTAACATCAACAATTGAGGCCAAAGCCAAGATGTACTTTATTAACAAAGCAAAAGCAGTTCAACGCATCACGTAAAATAACTGTAACATTACCATAAATTTTATCAAACATCATACCCAAGTATGACTCTTTAGGAAAATTTACCAACCTATGATTTCCCGAGAAATCAAAAGCAATTATAATCACCCAAGTAAAATAATCTCAACATGATAAAACACAGCAATTAACATCCAAGTGAAATAAATTGTCAATCAAAGCATCAATACCAAATAAGGACTGACAGACATCACCTATAGGATGTAGGCTGAAGGTTTGAAAACAAATGATGACGTTTAAAAGACAAGACACGAATCCTAATTCCGCAGTAGTTCCTAAGACACAACCATACTTAACAGAGTAAACACATAGAAAGCAAATGGCCTTGGTTTGAAACCAAAGCTCTGATACCAAGTTTGTCACGACCCATTTTCATGAATCGCGACCGGCGCTAGGGTATGGGTAATGTAGTACCGAAACCCGTAGCTAGCCTTTCATTTAATTCATTAACACAAAAACCTGCAGAAAACCAATGCTCGGGGGCAACCGAGACTTCAGCCTAAATCTATCAGATATAATATTCAACAGATAATATAACATGCTTATCCAATTCTGAGTCTAAAAATAGGCATAACATAAATAATCCGAATAATTACATAACATGCCAGAATAATATAACTAGTCAGACCAATCCGACAAACAACTGTAATAATAATAAAGACGTCTAGTCAACTACTGCGGTCTAAGAATAAAACAGTTTTACAGTTTATTAAAATAAAAGGAACCTCCGAGGAAGTAAATGCGGAGATCACCAGACTCTCTCAGATCATAACCCTGGGGAAATTGGGAAAACAACGGGGTCAGATATACTGAGATGAGTTTATACCACTATCTACATTTATTAAGTGGAAAACCTTTAAAACCCTTTAAAACGTTTAAATACGATATTACGAATAATAGTTGGAACCCTAATCCACAATTCTAATTAATAAACATAATCCAATAGGTCTGGTCCCGAGAGCTTAGCTACACCGAGTTACCACTGACCACACTTACACCAGAGTCCCGAGAGCTGAGCTACACCGAGTTACTCTACTTGGTCCCGAGAGCTATGCTCACACCGAGTTACCACATTACCATAATTACCTTTCCCAGATCATTACCGGTGCGCACGCAGTCCTAATGATGCCCATTAGGTAGCATGTTCCAACTAAGAGCCATAATATAAAAACAGTTCGAAATATACGTACAGTATATATATTTAATATTAAAATAACAATTTACTTAATAAAGCGGTAAATAGTAAATATAAACTCACTGCTTGCTAATCCACGTGAATACCGGCAAGCAACTAATCCTGGTTCGCCTCTGGAGCACGAACAATAGACGGGTCTAGACAAATAAAATAATTATTAAAAACAGACCCTAACTCTAGGGAGTACTAGACACCACATAGGACTAGCACAATTAACATGTCGGAATAAACAATCCAAAGCACACACAAATAATACCCATTAGGTAATAAAGCCCAATTTAAATAAGTCTATTGAGTTCCCGCTTAAAATCCAATTATAAATATTATTTAATAACTTTAAATAATAAATAATTTTCCAAATAGTGGGTTAGCCGAGTTATCACAACTACCAAGCTAACCTCACTTGTCGGGCGACCCAAGTCTAACCCGATTCAAAACGTTTATCAAATATAAACCCAAGTTTATATTTACAAAACAATTTAACAAAATAATAATCCATTTTAAAAGCGGAACTCAAAAACTTCAATTTCAAGTAACCCAAGTTACAACCCCAAAAACTTAATTAAATAAGCTATAAAAAGTTTAGGGACTAAATTGTACTTTAGCCAATTAGGGACTAAATTGTACTTTAGCCAAAAATGACATCCGGAACCAAATTAATTGTCTTTCTTTATAATTAAAACCAACTATAAGGTTATTAACCAAAAATCCACTTAATTAAGTTATAAAATAAGTTTAGGGGCTAAATTGTAATTTAGCCAACTTTTGACAAAACGACCTTTGAAAACAAATATAATTACCCGAGTAATTATATTAACTTAATTTATAAATAATTATCGTTTACAAAATATCAATTACGATTTATAACGAATTAGAAAGTTACCATCAATCAAAATCAAAATTAAAACTAAAGGAATTCATTTGATTAAGTTAAACTAAATTGATGACCAAAAAGCCCCTTTAGCCATCATCTCCATTTAAAACTCAAGACATGCCCGCCTATGCCTTTCCTCCATAACCAAAATCCTAAGTTTCAGAAACCAAATCTTAAACAAAAAACCAAAGCAACTTAAGATCATAAACTTCTTATAACATGATCACAAGCATAAAATCAATCCAGAAATTCAACTTAAGCAAACCACCGAACATTCAAATGTTGACAGCAATATAGAATTTACAATCGGCCAAAACAATTCAAACAATAACTCAACTTTGACATTTAAATTGAAAGCTTAAACTGATATCACTAATCATACCCAAAGATTTATAATCAAAAACAAAGAAGAATCATTGACAAAGGAAGAGAATAAGATCGGCAGCAACATAAAGTTCAAGAACAGAAAACATAGCAACCAGAAACGATAAAACGGGATTGATTAGAACGAGATCGACGGCGTACCGTTCAGCGAAATTGAGGTAGGGAAACGTAGATACGTGAGTCTAGATCGTCTGGAATCAAACGGTTCTGATTTCGATTAAGAAACGAGCAAGAACGAATCAGAAAACCGAAGGACGTTTCAAGAGAAAACTGAAATCAAGTGAATCAAGGGTACTTACTGAACAGCGATCTTTGGTGGATGATTACGGCTTCGTTTCTCAGCGAAAGAACAAACGAAAAACGTCTAGGGCTACCTTGCAGCGTGATCTAGGTTTTCTATGAAGAAATCGACTTAAAATAACGTAGGGAAGTGAGACGTAAATGAGATCAAAAAGGGCCACACGGAAGGGTCCATGGGCTGATGTGATTCCCGAACGGGAATGGCCTTTCAGGCCATGATTCCCGTTCGGGAATGCCTGGTCTCGAACGAGACCAGGCCCAAAAATGTGATTCCCGTTCGGGAATTTCAATTCCCGAACGGGAATGGCTGAAAACTATTTTTTTTTTATTTTTTTGATTTAAAAAATATAATTGGTTAAACCAATAAATCACACCCAAACCAAACAACTCGAACCAAGCCACTAATATCGAAATTACTTCAAAACGACCGGGAAAAATGATGGAATTTAAATGTAATAAAATGCAAAATTTTACGGGGTATTACAATTATAAATTTTTGCATTTCGTCAAGCTTTAACTAATTTATTATTATTATTATATATTTTTATTTAATTTTATTTTAGTCGCTCGTTGATTCGATTGTGGTCCGATTCATGTTTAGTGTGTATTATTAAATTTAAAAGAAAAAAAAGAAAAAAAAATGTGCCATGCATGAAATGAAAACCCATGCATTGTTTTCTTCTTTTAACGTGGCCCATTCTTTGTATTAATGAAAAGCCCAAACTTTCATGTTATATGAATAAGCTATATTGCAGCTTATGAAACTCAACCATTCCTTTCTCTTTTAAAACGTAACCTGTTACGTTTCTTCAATTCCTAACCTAAATTTCATTCTCTGTTTCACAAACTCAGCCGCCATTCATTACATTAAACAATCTGAACTTCATCTTCAATCATCATTCATTCCTTTAGTTCACTCAATCCGGTAAGCTTCTTTGTTCTTAATATTTCAGTTTTAACTATAATCGACACTTCCGTAATTTGGATCATTCTCTTTCGTTTCTAGATCGAAATCAGAACCGTTTGATCTCGGAGATTGTAGACTCAATTCTTTACAATTCTCATCTTTGTTTTCGTCAAAACGGTACGTAATTCAATACGATATAGTCGCTGCCGTTTCATCGTAATTCCGCGTAGTATTATTCTGTTTTGCAATTATGTAGCTGCCGTAGTTGAATTCTTGATCGCCATGATTTCTATAATATGTTCTTGATATTGTATCTTGTTAGTTGGTGAAGTTTTAAGAATAATTGTTTGTGTTAATAAGAGAATCAAGACTTAGGTTTAGTTTCAGGTTATAGTTTCATGTATGGTTGCAGCAAATAGTGATGGCGGGGATGGGTTTCCATTTGAATTTGAGAAGATAACTAATAGGCTTTATAGGTTCTTAAAGTGTTGGCTTAATTTGATTTGATCCCTTAAATTATTGTAACTTAGTTATCATGGTTGCTACAACTTGGAATTGATTGTGTTTGCACTTGCTGAACGTTCATGGCAAGAATATAGAATTGGTTATGTGAAACGGAAAAGATGGTTAAATGGCCATTATGGTCACCATTTTATTTAATTTAAATTTATTAAATCCCTCAAGTTAATTTTACCGATGGATAATAACTTTTGAATTGTGTTTTAATTTTAAGTTGACAATTAGAAAACGACAATTATTTTATTATCTAAATTTATATAATTACTCGGGTAATTATATTTAAATTTAATTGAAATGTCAATTTCGCTAATTTACAATTTAGCCCCTAAAGTTTCTAAAAACCTATTTAAGTTAAGTTTTATTTTTAGATCTTTGTTTTGATTATTAATTTAGTAAATTGAGAATAAATAATTAATTGTGATTTCGAATAATCAAATTGGCTAAAATACAGTTTAGTCCCTAAACTTTTATAAACTTAAAATGGTTAAGTTTTAGTTGTAACTTGGGTTATTTGGATTTGAAGTTATTGAATTCTATTTTAAAAATAGGATAATTATTTTATCAAGTATTTTAATTTATAAACTCTGTTTTATAAATTTAATAAAATTTTGGACCGAGTTAGACTTTGGTCGTCCCGCAAGTGGGAAGAAATTTGGTAGTTTTTAATAACTTGCCTGACTCACTGATATGGATTTTAACTTTGTTTTATTTAAATTATCTTACGAATCATTCTAAATATATTTATATGATGTGTACTTTATAATTTGGGTTATTTTTGGAATGCATTTAATATAAGTGTTTATTAAATGTGGCTTGGTATTGTGTTGTGCTAGTCCTATGTGGTGTCTAGTACTCTTTAGAGTTAGGGAATGATTTTAATTATGATTTTAATATTTTATTAGACCCGTCGACTGTTCGTACTTCAGAGGCGAACTAGAGTTAAGTGCTTGTCAGGATCACGTGGATTTAGCAAGCAGTGAGTTTATATCTCTATTTACCTCTTTATTAAGCAAATGTCATATTTTTTATATTTATATGTATAAACAGCTTTCGAACTGCTTTTCGGCATTGTGGATTTGATTTGGAACGTGCTACTCGATGGGCATCATCAGGACTGCGTGCGCGCCGGTAATGATTATGGTATTGAGGTAGGTTTAAGATACGTCTCACCTTAGTGAGGGCACCGGTGGAAGATACGTCTCCTGGGCTCACTATTTATTTAAGTGATAGTCGGGGATCAGTTATTGAGATACGTCTCACCGACACGACAATGGATTTAGAATTGTGGATTAGGGTTTCATTGATAATCCATAATGAAAATGTTTTATTAAACGTTTTTAATGGTTTTTAACTTAATAAATGTAAATGGTTGTATAAACTCTACTCAGTAAATCTGACCCCGTTGTTTTCTCAAATTTTCCAAGTTTATGATTTGAGCATTGGTCGATCTCCGTTTCTTCATTCTCAGAGCTTTTTATTTTATTTTCAGAATAAAAGAGTCGAACTGTTTTAAACTCTTAGACCGCAGTAGTAGTATCAGTTATTCATGTCTCAGTCTTTTATTTATATTTTAGACTATTGTTTGTTGGATTGGTCCAACTATTATTTTATCAGCTTTGGCATTATAACAGTGTTCATGGAATTTTATATATTGCCATGCTGTTAGATATTATTTGAAATAAGCGTACTTTAAATATATGTCGTTATATTGTACTGCTAGACTAGGCTGAAGTCTCGGTTGCCCCCGAGCATGTGATTTTTTGCAGGTATGAATGTTATAAGTTGGTTATCTGCAAGGCTAGCTACGGGTTTTGGTACAACCATACCCATACCCTAGCACCGGTCACGATTCATGAAAATGGGTCGTGACAAACTTGGTATCAAAGCTTTGGTTTCAAACCAAGGCCTTTTAATTGTTTATTGTTTAATTGTTTCGGCATGTTAAGTGATTAAATTGTTCTAGGAACTACTACGGAATTAGGATTCGAGTCTTGTCTTTGAAACATCGTCTTTCGTTTTCAAAACTTTCTGCCTACTCCTATATGAATGTCGTGAGTCAGTCGTGAGAATTTATTTGCTTAATTTCTTTTTATATGTTGTTTTCACTTGGGTGATTACTTGTTGGCTGATTCGCCATGTTGTGTTTATTTGGTTAAATTTTGTTATATTGACAAATTTTATTTCATTCTTAGGAATGAATACTCGTACTCGTGCTGCGGCTCAGCAAAATGCTGAGGCTGATGACGCGATTTCTATGGAGGTGGACCAGAATGAACCAGAGGTTCAAGCTGGTAGGGGACTAGCAGGCAGAGGCCCAGCTGGTCGGGGTTGAGCTGGTCGAGGTCGAGGTGGCCGAGGTCAAGCTGGCAGAGGTAGAGGCAGTGGTGTAGGACGCGGTATTGCAAGAGGTGCTCAAGAACCAGGTGTGGCACAAGCTGAGTTGGACGATTTTGACTTCAACACTTTTCTGGCTGGAGTTGCTGCTTTACAACTTAACCAGGTTCAGCTGCAAGCGGGGCAGGTCGCTATGTAGGATCAGTATGCAGTTTTGGGTCAGATAGTTCAGAAGCAGCAACCACGAGCTGGTGGTGCAGCAGTTGGTGGTGTCGGAACCACTGACAGGGATTTGGTTTTGGCTTACATGAGGCTGAAGCCAACTGAGTTTGACGGTTCTGGAGACGCAATGGATTTTCTCGAGGAGGTTTAGCAGAATGCTCGGCGACTACAGGCTACTGCGCGTCAGACCGTCGTTCTAGTCGAGATGTCCATGAAGGGTTCAGCTGGGGACTGGTTTCGTAGCTCTATTCATGCTGACATGGCTACCATCTCTTGGGCTCAGTTTGTGGCGAGATTCAGAGCTTTCTTCTTGCCGTTTTCATTGACAGAGGGTCACAGAGATAGGTTGCTTACGCTTACTAGGGATGATAGGTCAGTATCCGAGTACACGACAGAGTTTGTGAGGTTGGGTCGGTTCGCTCTGGACTTGCAGGCAGATTAGCAAAGGGTGAACAACAGATACGTAAAAGGCTTAGCGCGCGATTTTTTGAGTTTGCTGACTGAGACACGCAGAGACTTTACAGATGTACTAGACAGTGCTCGGCGTATGGAGAGCTTGTTATTGCAGTTTGGGGATATTTCTGGTCCTTCTCAGACTAAGAAGTCTTCTGGCCCTGGACAGCATAGTGGTGGTGGTAGCTACCAATCGGCACCTTCTCAGTACAAGAACAAGAAGTGGGGTGTCAGGAAGAGTTATCAGCCGTACACCTACAGTTTAGGCAACAGCGGTAGCAGCCGCAGTTTTGGGCGTGGTAACAGTGGAGGTGCTAGTTTTCCTTTCTGCCAGAATTGCAGACGTCGACATCCAGGCGAGTGTCGTTTAGAACCAGGGGGTTGTTTTACTTGTGGCCAGCCGGGACACTTTGCGAGAGAGTGTCAGGCATCTGGGCAGCAGATGTCGGCAGCTAGCGTTGCTCAGCCATCCTATCAGAGTCAGAGACCAGTGTTCTCTGCACCAGCAGGGTTTTCTCAACCTGCTGCTTCTTTTGGTGGCCAGCGGGGCCGAGGTTCTGGAGGGCGTGGTTTTGGACGCCGTGGCAACGGCGGTAGAGGTTCTAGCAGCTATGGAACTGGACAGAGCTCTCAGCAGCAGAGTCAGGGTCAGACCAGAGTGTTCGCCTTGACTCCGCAGGATGCTCACGCATGTAACGCAGTGGTGCAAGGTACTATTCAGATTGCCTTTGTAGATGCTTTAGTTTTATTTGATGCGGGTGCAACCCATTCTTTTGTGTATACGTGTTTTGCTGCTAAGTTGGGTGTAACACCAACGATTTTGAGTGAACCTTTATCTGTTTCTACTCCTTTGTCTGACTGTGTGGTGGTGGACGTTGTGTATCCATCGTGTTTCGTGGTGATCCATGGGAGAGATTTGCGTGCTGATTTAGTTGTTTTGGATGTACTTTCATGTCACGACCCATTTTCATGAATCGCGACCGGCGCTAGGGTATGGGTAATGTAGTACCGAAACCCGTAGCTAGCCTCCCAAATAAAGCATAAACACATAAACCTGCAGAAAACCAATGCTCGGGGGCAACCGAGACTTCAGCCTAAACTAGCAGTTATAATAATCAACAATTAATATAAGATACATATTCAATTCTAAGTCTAAAATAGATTTGTCATAAACCGATATAATAATATAACATGCCAAAGCAATATAACCAGTCGAACCAATCCGACAAAACAACTGTAATAATAGTAAAGACGTCTAGTCAACTACTGCGGTCTAAGAATAAAATAGTTTGACAGTATATCAAAATAATGGAACCTCCGAGGAAAAGTAAATGCGGAGATCACCCTACTCTCTCAGATCATAACCCTGGGAAAATTGGGAAAACAACGGGGTCAGATATACTGAGATGAGTTCATACCACTATCTACATTTATTAAGTGGAAAACCTTTAAAACGTTTAAAACATCTAATAACGATATTACGGATAATAGTTGGAACCCTAATCCACAATTCTAAATAATAATCATAATCCAATAGGTCTGGTCCCGAGAGCTGAGCTACACCGAGTTACCACTGACCCCACTTATACCAGAGTCCCGAGAGCTGAGCTACACCGAGTTACTCTACCTGGTCCCGAGAGCTATGCTCACACCGAGTTACCACATTTCCATAAATACCTTACCCAGATCAATACCGGTGCGCACGCAGTCCTAATGATGCCCATTAGGTAGCACGTTCCAACTAAGAGCCATAATATAAAAACAGTTCGAAATATACGTACAGTATATATATTTAATATTAAAATAACAATTTACTTAATAAAGCGGTAAATAGTAAATATAAACTCACTGCTTGCTAATCCGCGTGAAATACCGGCAAGCAACTAACTCTGGTTCGCCTCTGAAGCACGAACAGTAGACGAGTCTAGACAAATAAAATAATTATTAAAATCAGACCCTAACTCTAAAGAGTACTAGACACCACATAAGACTAGCACAATTAACATGTAGTAAATAACAATCCAAAGTAACACAAATATATCCAAAAGGTAATAAAGCCCAATTAATATAAGTCTATTGAGTTCCCGCTTAAATCCAATTTATAAATATTATTTAATAACTTTAAATAACAAATAATTTCCAAATAGTGGGTTAGCCGAGTTACCAATAACTACCAAACTAACCTCACTTGTCGGATGACCCAAGTCTAATCCGACTCAAAACGTTTATCAAATATAAACCCGAGTTTATCTTTATAAAACAATTTAACAAAATAATAATCCATTTTAAAAGCGGAACTCAATAACTTCAATTTCAAGTAACCCAAGTTACAACCCCAAAAACTTAATCATATAAGTCAAATAAAAGTTTAGGGACTAAATTGCACTTTAGCCAATAAGGGACTAAACTGTACTTTTGCCAATTAGGGACTAAATTGTAATTTAGCCAATTTGATATTCAAACTCGATTATTAGCTCTTGTTTTATAATTAAGATAAAATATGAAGTAACCAACCAATAATCCATTTAATTAAATTATAAAATAAGTTTAGGGGCTAAATTGTAATTTAGCCAACTTTTGACAAAACGACATTTGAAAACAAATATAATTACCCGAGTAATTATATTAACTTAATTTATGATTATCTATCATTTCCACTATTTAATTTATATTCAAAATAAAACCCAAGTTATTAGTTAAAGTTAAACTTAAAGGATTGATTTTATTTAAGCAAAATAACTTGGTGGCTAAAGTGGCTATTAAGCCATCATCTTCAACAAAGAGAAAAAGAACAGAGCCATGTTCATGCCGCCATTTCTCATTTGAAAGAATCAAAACCAAACTAAATCTCATTCACTATAACTAACAACTTAAACACTGAATACGAATCCAACATTCCCAATCCAATCATACCACCTTCATTCTATAACCCAACAATTAAACACAACCAAATCACAAGAACTAACAAGAACCATTCGGCAAAACTCAAGATCATGGCATGACAATATTTAACCAAAATCTAATTAACCCATTAACAAGGATGCCAAACCATGAAGAAGAAACAAAACCTAAGCCTAATGCGTGAAGGAACACAACGGCAGCAACCAACAAATCAAGAACAGAATTTTAACAAAACCAAAGCGATAAACCGAACGGCAAAAGAACGAGATCAACGGCGTACCGTTAAGCGAAGCGAACGAATTGAATCGAAGGTAAACGAGTCTAGAACGCCTGAGATCAAACGGTTTCAGTTTCGATCTAGAAACGAACACACACGGATCAGAAAACCGAAGTATGTTCAAAGCTAAAAATCTGAAATGGAAAAGGTTAAGAACACTTACCACGGGGCTGAGTTTGGAGCAGATTTTGGAGGTGAAAAACATGAAGAGAAAAGAGAAGGATGGTGGCTAGGGCTAGCTGAATATATAGAGAAGGAAAGTAAGGAATCAAATCAGCTAAGAAGGGAAAGAAATCGGAATGGTAACGGCAGAAATTAAGCCTCCTAACTGCCGTTACCAGTCTCGAACGAGACTCAGCAAAAATGCTGAGTTCCCGTTCGGGACAGCCTGGTCTCGTACGAGACCAGTGCAAATTTTGCACAGTCCCGTACGGGACAGGCACAGTCCCGTACGGGACCGTACGGGAAAACATCAGGTCTCTTACGAGACCTGGTTTATCCCTTGGTTCAACCATTTGGTTGAACCAAGACCCAAAGGAGAAGTTTATATTTTTTTTTAAAAAAAACCGAACCGAAAATGAATCGAACCACAACAATTTACGAAACTTCAAATACCCCCCCAAAACACATCCGGAACCACGTCGGAAATTTACAAAAATAAATTTAAAATTTTACGGGATATTACATTTCATTTGACGTGATTTTGGGGATGGATTGGCTGGCACGCCGTTATGCTTCGATCGAATGTCGAGGAAAGTCGGTTGAGTTTTGGATTTCAGGTGATCTACCCTTTTCTTTCCAAGGGGAAAAGGCAGAGACACCGAAGAATCTGATTTTTGCGATCAAGGCAAGGCGGATGATGAGTAAGGGTTGTCAAGCTTTCTTAGCTGTGGTTCGAGACATGGATGCTGAGGTGGGCAGTATGAACACTGTCCCTATAGTGAATGAGTTCACTGACGTTTTTCCAGATGAGTTGCCTGGATTACCACCTCATCGGGATATCGAGTTCTGCATTGACGTTGTTCCTGGAACTGGTCCTATTTCGATACCGCCGTATCGGATGGCTCCTGCTGAGCTGAAGGAGTTGAAGGAGCAGTTACAAGAACTTTTGGACAGTGGCTTCATCAGACCGAGTACTTATACGTGGGGTGCTCCAGTTCTGTTTGATAAGAAGAAGGATGGTTCCTTTCGGCTTTGTATCGACTACAGGCAGTTGAATAAGGCTACCATCAAGAACAGATATCCCCTTTCTCGCATCGACGACTTGTTTGATCAGTTGCAGGGTGCGAAGTGCTTTTCCAAGATTGACTTGAGATCCGGGTATCACCAACTTCGGATTCGGGACGTTGAGTGCCTAAGACTGCTTTCAGAACGCGTTATGGGCATTTTGAGTTTCTAGTCATGTCGTTTGGGTTGACTAACGCACCAGCAGCGTTTATGGATATGATGAATCGGGTTTTCAAGTCGTTTTTGGATCAGTTTGTTATCGTCTTCATTGATGACATCCTGATTTATTCTCGGAGTGAGGAGGAGCATGCTTATAACTTGAGGACTATACTACAGACCTTGCGAGAGCATCAGTAGTATGCTAAGTTCTCAAAGTGCGAGTTTTGGCTGGAACAGGTTACCTTCTTAGGACACGTGGTGTCAAAGGATGGGATCAAGGTTGATCCGAAGAAGATAGAGGCGGTTATGGATTGGCAGAGGCCGAGGTCAGTTACTGAGATCAGGTGTTTTCTTGGGTTAGCTGGCTACTACCGCCGGTTCGTGCAGGATTTCTCTCGGATATCTGCACCTTTAACTAAACTGACACAAAAGGGTGTTAAGTTTTAGTGGACCGACAAGTGTGAGGCAAGTTTCGAGAAGCTGAAGGAGATTCTGACTACAGCTCCTGTTTTGGTGTTGCCTTCTGGCATTGAGGATTTTATTGTGTACTGCGATGCTTCTCGGATTGGCCTGGGTTGCGTGTTGATGCAACATGGACAGGTGATCGCCTATGCTTCTCGTCAGCTGAAGAAGCATGAGGTGAATTATCCTACTCATGACTTGGAGTTAGCTGCTGTGGTTTTTGCTCTGAAGATCTGGAGGCACTACTTGTACGGTGCGACTTGCGAGATCTTCACTGATCATAAGAGTCTGAAGTACATTTTTGATCAGCGAGAGCTGAATTTGAGACAGAGGAGGTGGCTAGAGTTGCTGAAAGACTACGACTGTACTATTCAGTACCATCCTGGTAAGGCTAATGTGGTAGCCGATGCGTTGAGTCGCAAGTCTTCGGGCATTTTGGCCCATATTTCTGAGATTGGGCGTAGACCCATGGTTCGAGAGTGGCATGGTTTAATAGCTTCGGGCTACGGTTTTCAGGTTTCTCAGAATGGTAGTCTGTTGGCACAAGTGCAGGTGCAGCCGGTTTTGATTGATAGGATTAAAGCTTTACAAGCTGAGGATCCACAATTGAAATGATTATAGATGAAATCCATCTGGATGGGAATTCCGAGTTTGTTTTTGTTGACGAAGTTCTCAGGTTTGGTTCTAGACTGTGCGTTCCGGATGCGGATGGTTTGAGAGACCAGATTCTGGAGGAAGCGCATAGATCAGCTTACAATGTTCATCCGGGATCTACCAAGATGTACCATGACCTCAAGGTTACATATTGGTGGAGCGGAATGAAGAAGGATGTTGCAGAGTACGTTTCCAGGTGTCTGACTTGCCAACAGGTAAAGCTGGAACATCAGAGACCTTTTGGCTATCTGCACCAACTACCTATTCCAGAGTGGAAGTGGGAGCGGATTGCCATGGACATTGTTGTTGGTTTACCACGTACTCGACAGGGGTACGATTCCATCTGGGTGATAGTTGACCGTATGACCAAGTCAGCTCATTTCCTTCCGATCAAGGTTTCATATCCTGCTTCAAAGTTGGCTCAGTTGTAGATCGACAGGATTGTCAGTTTGCATGGTGTACCGGTTTCGATTGTTTCTGACAGAGGTTCTGTTTTCACTTCGAGGTTTTGGAAAGCGTTACAGTAATCCTTGGGTTCTCGATTGGATTTCAGTACAGCTTTTCATCCTCAGACTGACGGTCAGTCTGAGAGGACTATTCAGACGTTGGAGGATATACTCAGGATGTGCATTCTTGATTTTCAGGGTAGCTGGGATACTCATCTACCATTGATCGATTTTTCTTACAACAACAGTTATCATGCGAGCATCGAGATGGCAGCTTATGAGGCTTTGTACGGACGCAAGTGTCGATCTCCTATCTGCTGGGAAGAGGTCGGCGAGCGAAAGTTGTCTGGTGCTGAGATTATTCAGATTACCTCAGAGAAGGTACCGTTGATAAAACGGAGGTTGGAGAAAGCTTTTAGTCGGCATTAGAGTTATGCTGATCCGAAGAGAAAAGACATCGAGTTTCACGTAGGAGACTTTGTGTTTCTTCGGGTTTCGCCTATGAAAGGCGTGGTTTGTTTTGGTGTCAAGGGAAAGTTGGCACCAAGGTACGTTGGTCCTTATGAGATTTTAGAGAGGATTGGAAATGTGGCTTATCGTCTGGTTCTGCCTCCAGACATGTCTTTAGTGCATCCTGTATTTCATGTTTCTATGCTGAGGAAGTGCATCTCAGATCCATCACATGTGATTGTGCCTCAGAGCGTTGAGATTGACCAGGAGCTGTCCTATGAGGAACAGCCAGTATAGATTGTCGATACGCAAGTGCTTAGGTTACGGAATAAGGAGATTCCGATGGTCAAAGTTCTGTGGCAGAATCATTCTGTTGAGGAGTGCACTTGGGAGTCGAAGTCCGATATGCGGAAACGTTATCCTTTCCTCTTTCCTTGATGTACGTGCATCGTTGTTGATGTGTTTTAGTTACTTGTTTGTGTACTTGGTGTGCTGTTATGATTTACTTTGGTTGCGTACTAAATTCGAGGACGAATTTTTAATAAGTTAGGGAGAATGTAATATCCCGTATTTTTAAAAAAAATTTAAAACCTTAATTATAAATTTTTGAATTTCGTCAAGCTTTAACTAATTTATTATTATTATTATATATTATATTTAATTTTATTTTAGTCGCTCGTTGATTCGATTGTGG
Organism: Mercurialis annua; assembly: GCF_937616625.2. Classification (NCBI taxonomy): domain Eukaryota; kingdom Viridiplantae; phylum Streptophyta; class Magnoliopsida; order Malpighiales; family Euphorbiaceae; genus Mercurialis; species Mercurialis annua. The sequence goes on along the minus strand of NC_065572.1, from coordinate 19,739,562 downwards.
TCTGATTCGTGTTTAGTGTGTATTATTAAATTTAAAAGAAAAAAAAAGAAAAAAAAATGTGCCATGCATGAAATGAAAACCCATGTATTGTTTTCTTCTTTTAACGTGGCCCATTCTTTGTATTGATGAAAATCCCACACTTTGATGTTATATGAATAAGCTATATTGCAGCTTATGAAACTCAACCATTCCTTTCTCTTTTAAAACGTAACCTGCTACGTTTCTTCTATTCCTAACCTAAATTTCATTCTCTGTTTCACAAACTCAGCTGCCATTCATTCCATTAAACAATCTGAACTTCATATTCAATCATCATTCATTCCTTTAGTTCACTCAATCCGGTAAGCTTCTTTGTTCTTAATATTTCAGTTTTAACTATAATCGACACTTCCGTAATTTGGATCATTCTCTTTTGTTTCTAGATCGAAATCAGAACCGTTTGATCCCGGAGATTGTATACTCAATTCTCTACAATTCTCATATTTGTTTTTGTCAAAACGGTACGTAATTCAATACGATATAGTCGCTTCCGTTTCATCGTAATTCCGCGTAGTATTATTCTGTTTTACAATTATGTAGCTGCCGTAGTTGAATTCTTGATCGCCATGATTTCTGTAATATGTTCTTGATATTGTATCTTGTTAGTTGGTGAAGTTTAAGAATAATTGTTTGTGTTAATAAGAGAATCAAGACTTAGGTTTAGTTTCAGGTTATAGTTTCATGTATGGTTGCAGCAAATAATGATGGCGGGGATGGGTTTCCATTTGAATTTGAGAAGATAACTAATAGGCTTTATAGGTTCTTAAAGTGTTGGCTTAATTTGATTTGATCCCTTAAATTATTGTAACTTAGTTATCATGGTTGCTACAACTTAAAATTGATTGTGTTGGCACTTGCTAAACGTTCATGGCAAGAATATAGAATTTGTTCTGTGAAACGGAAAAGATGGTTAAATGGCCATTACGGTCACCATTTTATTTAATTTAAATTTATTAAATCCCTCAAGTTAATTTTACCGATGGATAATAATTTTTGAATTGTGTTTTAATTTTAAGTTGACAATTAGAAAACGACAATAAATTTATATAATTACTCAGATAATTATATTTAATTTTAATTGAAATGTCAATTTGACTAATTTACAATTTAGCCCCTAAAGTTTCTAAGAACCTATTTAAGTTAAGTTTTATTTTTAGATCTTTGTTTTGATTAATAATTTAGTAAATTGAGAATAAATATTAATTGTGATTTCGAATAATCAAATTGGCTAAAATACAGTTTAGTCCCTAAACTTTTATAAACTTAAAATGGTTAAGTTTTAGTTGTAACTTGGGTTATTTGGATTTGAAGTTATTGAATTCTATTTTAAAAATAGGATAATTATTTTATCAAGTATTTTAATTTATAAACTCGGTTTTATAAATTTAATAAAATTTTGGACCGGGTTAGACTTTGGTCGTCCAGCAAGTGGGAAGAAGCTTGGTAGTTTTTAATAACTCGTCTGACTCACTGATATGCATTTTAACTTTGGTTTATTTAACTTATTTCACGAATCATTCTAAATATATTTATATGATGTGTACTTTATAACTTTGGTTATTTTTGGAATGCATTTAATATAAGTGTTTATTAAATGTGGCTTGGTATTGTGTTGTGCTAGTCCTATGTGGTGTCTAGTACTCTTTAGAGTTAGGGAATGATTTTAATTATGATTTTAATATTTTATTAGAACCGTCGACTTTTCGTACTTCAGAGGCGAACCAGAGTTAGGTGCTTGTCAGGATCACGTGGATTTAGCAAGCAGTGAGTTTATATCTCTATTTACCTCTCTATTAAGCAAATGTCATATTTTGTATATTTATATGTATAAACAGCTTTCAAACTGTTTTTCGGCATTGTGGATTTGATTTGGAACGTGCTACTCGATGGGCATCACCGGGACTGCGTGCGCGCCGGTAATGATTATGGTATTGAGGTAGGTTTGAGATACGTCTCACCTTAGTGAGGGCACCGGTGGAAGATACGTCACCTGGGCTCACTATTTATCTAAGTGACAGTCGGGGATCAGTTATTGAGATACGTCTCACCGACACGATAATGGATTTAGAATTGTGGATTAGGGTTTCATTGATAATCCATAATAAAATGTTTTATCAAATGTTTTTAAAGGTTTTTAACTTAATAAATATAAATGGTTATATAAACTCTACTCTGTAAATCTGACCCCGTTGTTTTCCCAAATTTTCCAAGTTTATGATTTGAGCATTGGTCGATCTCCGTTTCTTCATTCTCGGAGGTTTTTATTTTCAGAATAAAAGAGTCGAACTGTTTTAAACTCTTAGACCGCAGTAGTAGTATCAGTTATTCATGTCTTAGTCTTTTATTTATATTTTAGACTATTGTTTGTTGGATTGGTCCAACTATTATTTTATCAGCTTTGGCATGATTACAGTGTTCATGGAATTTTATATATTGCCATGCTGTTAGATATTATTTGAAATAAGCGTACTTTAAATATATGTTGTTATATTGTACTGCTAGACTAGGCTGAAGTCTCGGTTGCCCCCGAGCATGTGATTTTCTGCAGGTATGAATGTTATAAGTTGGTTATCCGCAAGGCTAGCTACGGGTTTTGGTACAACCATACCCATACCCTAGCGCCGGTCACGATTCATGAAAATGGGTCGTGACAAAAACCAAACGTTTCACCTTTTTATCGAGTTAAGCCAAACGTTTACAAACGTTTCGAAACAAAACCAAACGTTTCACCTTTTTAGCGATTTAAGCCAAACGTTTACAAACGTTACGAAACAAAACCAAGTGTTTCACCTTTTTAGCGATTTAAGCCAAACCTTTACAAACTCTACAAAACAAAACCAAGTGTTTCAACTTTTTAGCAATTTAAGCCGAACGTTTACAAATGTTACGAAACAAATCCAAGTGTATCACCTTTTTAGTGATTTAAGCCAAATGTTTACAAACGCTACAAAACAAATCCAAACGTTTGACCTTTTTAGAGATTTAAGCCAAACGTTTACAAACGTTACGAAACAAATCCAAACGTTTACAAACGTTACAAAACAAATCCAAGCGTTTCCCCTTTATTGCAATTTAAGCCAAACGTTTACAAACGTTACAAAATAAAACCAAACGTTTCACCTTTTTAGCGATTTATGCCAAACGTTTCCCCTTTTTAGCAATATAAGCCAAACGTTTACAAACATTACAAAACAAATACAAACATTTCCCCTTTTTAGTGATTTAAGCCAAAATGTTTACAAATGTTACCAAACAAATCCAAGAGTTTCACCTTTATAGGAATTTAAGCAAAACAAATACAAACGTTTCGAAACAAGACCAAACGTTTCACCTTTTTAGAGATTTAAGCCAAACGTTTACAAACGTTACGAAACAAAACCAAGTGTTTCACCTTTTTAGCGATTTAAGCCAAACCTTTACAAACACTATGAAACAAAACCAAGTGTTTCACCTTTTTAGCAATTTAAGCCGAACGTTTACAAACGTTACGAAACAAATCGAAGTGTTTGACCTTTTTAGCGATTTAAGCCAAACGTTTACAAACGCTACAAAACAAATCCAAACGTTTCACCTTTTTAGAGATTTAAGCCAAACGTTTACAAACGTTACGAAACAAATCCAAATGTTTACAAACGTAACAAAACAAATCCAAGCGTTTCACCTTTATAGAAATTTAAGCCAAAATTTACAAATGTTACAAAATAAAACCAAATGTTTCACCTTTTTAGCGATTTAATCCAAACGTTTCCCCTTTTTAGCAATATAAGCCAAACGTTTACAAACATTGCGAAACAAATCCAAACGTTTCCCCTTTTTAGCGATTTAAGCCAAATGTTTACAAACATTACCAAACAAATTCAAACGTTTACAAACGCTACAAAACAAATCCAAGAGTTTCACCTTTATAGCAATTTAAGCAAAATGTTTACAAACATTTCGAAACAAAACCAAACGTTTCACCTTTTTAGAGATTTAAGCCAAACGTTTACAAACGTTACGAAACAAAACCAAACGTTTCACCTTTTTCGCGATTTCAGCCAAACGTTTACAAACATTATGAAAGAAAACCAATCTTTTAAAAAGTTACGAAACAAACGTTACGAAACAAATCCAAATGTTTACAAACGTTACGAAACTAAACCAAACGTCTCACCTTATTAGGGATTTAAGACAAACGTTTACAAATGTTACAAAACAAAACCAAACGTTTCACATTTAGCGATTTAATCCATACATTTACAAACGTTACGAAACAAATCCAAACGTTTCACCTTTTTAGCGATTTAAGCCAAATGTTTACAAATGTTTAGAAACAAATCCAAACATTTCACCTTTTTAGCGATTTAAGCCAAACATTTACAAATGTTACGGAACAAAACCAAACGTTTTACCTTTTTAGCGATATAAGCCAAATGTTTCCAAACGTTACGAAACAAAACCAAACGCTTAAAACGTTACGAAAAAAATCCAAACGTTTACAAACGTTTCCCAATTTTAGTTATTTGAGCCAAACGTTTACAAACATTACGAAACAAAACCAAACGTTTGTAAACGTTACCAAATAAATCCAAACGTTTCCCATTTTTAGTGATATAAGCCAAACGTTTACAAAAGTTGCGAAATAAATCCAAACGTTTCCCCATTTTAGTGATATAAGCCAAACGTTTACAAACGTTACGAAACAAATCCAAGTGTTTCACCTTTTTAGCAATTTAAGCCGCACGTTTACAAACGTTACGAAACATATCGAAGTGTTTGACCTTTTTATCGATTTAAGCCAAACGTTTACAAACACAAAACAAATCCAAACGTTTCCCCTTTTTAGAGATTTAAGCCAAACGTTTACAAACGTTACGAAACAAAACCAAGTGTTTCACCTTTTTAGCGATTTAAGCCAAACCTTTACAAACTCTACAAAACAAAACCAAGTGTTTCAGCTTTTTAGCAATTTAAGCCGAACGTTTACAAATGTTACGAAACAAATCCAAGTGTTTCACCTTTTTAGTGATTTAAGCCAAACGTTTACAAATGTTACGAAACAAATCCAAGTGTTTCACCTTTTTAGTGATTTAAGCCAAACGTTTACAAACGCTACAAAACATATCCAAACGTTTCACCTTTTTAGAGATTTAAGCCAAACGTTTACAAACGTTACGAAACAAATCCAAACATTTACTAACGTTACGAAACAAATCCAAACATTTCACCTTTTTAGCGATTTAAGCAAAATGTTTACAAACGTTTAGAAACAAATCAAAACATTTCACCTTTTTAGCGATTTAATCCAAACATTTACAAATGTTACGGAATAAAACCAAACGTTTTACCTTTTTAGCAATATAAGCCAAACGTTTCCAAACGTTACGAAACAAAACCAAACGTTTAAAACGTTACGAAAAAAATACAAACGTTTACAAACGTTTCCCAATTTTAGTTATTTGAGACAAACGTTTACAAACATTACGAAACAAGACCAAACGTTTGTAAACGTTACCAAATAAATCCAAACGTTTCCCATTTTTAGTGATATAAGCCAAACGTTTACAAAAGTTGCGAAACAAATCCAAACGTTTCCCCATTTTTGTGATATAAGCCAAACGTTTACAAACGTTACGAAACAAATCCAAGTGTTTCACCTTTTTAGCAATTTAAGCCGAACATTTACAAATGTTATGAAACAAATCGAAGTGTTTGACCTTTTTAGCGGTTTAAGCCAAACGTTTACAAACGCTACAAAACAAATCCAAACGTTTCACCTTTTTAGAGATTTAAGCCAAACGTTTACAAACGTTACGAAATAAATCCAAACGTTTACAAACGTTACAAAACAAAATCCAAGAGTTTCACCTTTATAGAAATTTAAGCCAAACGTTTACAAACGTTACAAAATCAAACCAAACGTTTCACCTTTTTAGCGATTTAAGCCAAACGTTTCCCCTTTTTAGCAATATAAGCCAAACGTTTACAAACATTACGAAACAAATGCAAACATTTCCCCTTTTTAGTGATTTAAGCCAAATGTTTACAAACATTACCAAACAAATCCAAACGTTTACAAACATTACGAAACAAATCCAAGAGTTTCACCTTTATAGCAATTTAAGAAAAACGTTTACAAACGTTTCGAAACTAAACCAACCGTTTCACCTTTTTAGAGATTTAAGCCAAACGTTTACAAACGTTACGAAACAAAACCAAACGTTTCACCTTTTTCGCGATTTCAGCCAGACGTTTACAAACATTACGAAACAAAACCAAACGTTTAAAAAGTTACGAAACAAACGTTACGAAACAAATCCAAATGTTTACAAACGTTACGAAACTAAACCAATCGTCTCCCCTTAATAGGGATTTAAGCCAAACGTTTACAAATGTTACAAAACAAAACCAAACGTTTCACATTTTTAGCGATTTAATCCATACGTTTACAAACGTTACGAAACAAATCCAAACGTTTCACCTTTTTAGCGATTTAAGCAAAATGTTTACAAACGTTTAGAAACAAATCAAAACATTTCACCTTTTTAGCGATTTAATCCAAACATTTACAAATGTTACGGAATAAAACCAAAAGTTTTACCTTTTTAGCAATATAAGCCAAACGTTTCCAAACGTTACGAAACAAAACCAAACGTTTAAAACGTTACGAAAAAAATCCAAACGTTTACAAACGTTTCCCAATTTTAGTTATTTGAGCCAAACGTTTACAAACATTACGAAACAAGACCAAACATTTGTAAACGTTACCAAATAAATCCAAACGTTTCCCATTTTTAGTGATATAAGCCAAACGTTTACAAAAGTTGCGAAACAAATCCAAACGTTTCCCCATTTCAGTGATATAAGCCAAACGTTTACAAACGTTACGAAACAAATCCAAGTGTTTCACCTTTTTAGAAATTTAAGCCGAACATTTACAAATGTTATGAAACAAATCGAAATGTTTGACCTTTTTAGCAATTTAAGGCAAACGTTTACAAACGCTACAAAACAAATCCAAACGTTTCACCTTTTTAGAGATTTAAGCATAACGTTTACAAATGTTACGAAACAAATCCAAACGTTTACAAACGTTACAAAACAAAATCCAAGAGTTTCACCTTTATGGAAATTTAAGCCAAACGTTTGCAAACGTTACAAAATAAAACCAAACGTTTCACCTTTTTAGCGATTTAAGCCAAACGTTTCCCCTTTTTAGCAATATAAGCCAAACGTTTACAAACATTACGAAACAAATGCAAACATTTCCCCTTTTTAGTGATTTAAGCCAAATGTTTACAAACATTACCAAACAAATCCAAACGTTTACAAACATTACGAAACAAATCCAAGAGTTTCACCTTTATAGCAATTTAAGAAAAACGTTTACAAACGTTTCAAAACTAAACCAACCGTTTCACCTTTTTAGAGATTTAAGCCAAACGTTTACAAACGTTACGAAACAAAACCAAACGTTTCACCTCTTTCGCGATTTCAGCCAGACGTTTACAAACATTACGAAACAAAACCAAACGTTTAAAAAGTTACGAAACAAACGTTACGAAACAAATCCAAATGTTTACAAACGTTACGAAACTAAACCAAACGTCTCCCCTTAATAGGGATTTAAGCCAAACGTTTACAAATGTTACAAAACAAAACCAAACGTTTCACATTTTTAGCGATTTAATCCATACGTTTACAAACGTTACGAAACAAATCCAAACGTTTCACCTTTTTAGCGATTTAAGCAAAATGTTTACAAACGTTTAGAAACAAATCAAAACATTTCACCTTTTTAGCGATTTAATCCAAACATTTAGAAAATGTTACGAAACAAAACCAAACGTTTAAAACCTTACACAAAAATCCAAACGTTTACAAACGTTTCCCGATTTTAGTTATTTAAGCCAAACATTTACAAACATTACGAAACAAAACCAAGCGTTTGTAAACGTTACCAAATAAATCCAAACGTTTCACAGTTTTAGTGATATAAGCCAAATGTTTACAAAAGTTGCGAAACAAATCCAAACGTTTCCCCATTTTAGTGATTTAAGCCAAACGTTTACAAACGTTACGAAACAAATCCAAACGTTTCGAAACAAATCCAAACGTTTAAAACGTTACGAAACAAATCCAACTGTTTCACTTTTTTAGCAATTTAAAACGAACGTTTACAAAGGTTACGAAACAAAACCAAACGTTTCACCTTTTTATCGATTTAAGCCAAACGTTTACAAACGTTACGAAACAAATCCAAACGTTTCACCTTTTTAGCGATTTAAGCCAAACGTTTACAAATGTTACGAAACAAATCCAAGCGTTTCAACTTTTTAGAAATTTAAGCCAAACGTTTACAAACGTTATGAAACAAATCCAAGTGTTTCACCTTTTTAGCAATTTAAACCAAACGTTTAAAACGTTACAAAACAAATCTAAATGTTTCGCATTTTTAGCAATTTGAGCCAAACGTTTACAAATGTTACAAGACAAATTCAAACGTTTCCTCTTTTTGACGATTTAAGCCAAACGTTTACAAATGTTACAAAATAAATCCAAACGTTTCCCCTATTTAACGATTTAAGCTGAACGTATACAAACGATACGAAACAAAACCAAACGTTTCACCTTTTTTGCGATTTAAGCCAAACGTTTTCAAATGTTACGGAACAAATCCAAACGTTTCACGTTTTTAGCGATTTAAACTAAACGTTTACAAACGTTGCGGAACAAATTAAAACGTTTCACATTTTTAGTGATTTAAGCCAAAAGTTTGCAAACGTTACGAAAAAAATCCAAAACGTTTTATCTTTTTAGTGATTTAAGGCAAACGCGAACAAACGTTTCACATTTTTAGAGATTTAAGCCGAACATTTACAAAAGTTACGAAAGAAAATCAAACGTTTAAAATGTTACGAAACAAATCGAAACGTTTCACCTTTTGAACAATTTAAGCCAAACGTTTACAAACATAACGAAACAAATTCAAGCGTTTCACCTTTTTAGCAATATAAGCCAAACGTTTACAAACATTACAAAACAAATCCAAGCGTTTCACCTTTTTAGCAATTTAAGCCAAACGTTTACAAACGTTACGAAATTTCAAACGTTTCACCTTTTTAGCGATTTAAGCCAAACATATACAAACGTTACGAAACAAATCCAAACGTTTAACCTTTTTAGCGATTTATGCCAAACGTTTAAAAACGTTACAAAAGAAATCCAAGTGTTTCCCATTTTAGCGATTTAAGCCAAACGTTAAAAACATTACGAAACAAATCCAAACGTTTCACCTTTTTAACGATTTAAGCTAAACCTTTACAAACGTTACGAAACAAAACCAAGTGTTTCACCTTTTTAGGAATTTAAGCCAAACGTCTACAAAAGTTGCGAAACAAATCCAAGTGTTTCACCTTTTTAGCAATTTAAGCGAAACGTTTACAAACGCTACAAAACAAATACAAGCGTTTCACCTTTTTAGGGATTTAAGCCAAACGTTTACAAACGCTACGAAACAAAACCAAATGTTTCATCTTTTTAGAGATTTAAGCCAAACGTTTACAAACATTACGAAATAAAACCAAACATTTAAAACGTTACGAAAGAGATGTTACGAAACAAATCCAAATGTTTACAAATTTTACAAAACAAAACCAAACGTCTCACTCTTTTTAGGGATTTAAGCCAAACGTTTACAAACGTTACGAAACAAAACCAAACGTTTCACCTTTTTAGCGATTTAATCCATACGTTTACAAACGTTACGAAACAAATCCAAACGTTTCACCGTTTTTGCCATTTAAGCCAAATGTTTACAAATGTTACGAAACAAACCCAAACGTTTCCCCTTTTTAGCGATTTAAGCCAAACATTTACAAACATTACGAAACAAACCAAACGTTTCGCCTTTTAAGCGATTTAAGCTTAACGTTTACAAACGTAACAAAACAAATCCAAACGTTTAAAACGTTACAAAACATATCCAAACGTTTACAAACGTTACAAAACAACACCAAATATTTCCCCATTTTATCTATTTAAGCCAAAAGTTTATAAACATTACAAAACAAAACCAAACGTTTGTAAACGTTACCAAATAAATCCAAACGTTTCATATTTTTAGTGATTTAAGCCAAACGTTTACAAACGTTACGAAACAAATCCAAACGTTTCACCATTTTACTGATTTAAGCCAAACGTTTACAAAGGTTACGAAACAAATCCAAATGTTTCGAAACAAATCCAAACGTTTAAAACGTTACTAAACAAATCCAACTGTTTCACTTTTTTAGCAATTTAAGACGAACGTTTGCAAAGGTTATAAAACCAAACCAAACGTTATACCTTTTTATCGATTTAAGCCAAAAGTTTACAAACGTTACGAAATAAATCGTAACGTTTCACCTTTTTAACGATTTAAGCCAAACGTTCACAAACGTTACGAAACCAATCCAAGCGTTTCAACTTTTTAGCAATTTAAACCAAACGTTTACAAACGTTACTAAACAAATCGAAGCGTTTCACCTTTTTAGCAATTTAAACCAAACGTTTAAAACGTTACGAAACAAATCTAAACATTTAACATTTTTAGCAATTTGAGCCAAACATTTACAAATGTTACGAGAACAAATCCAAACGTTTCACCTTTTTAGATTTAAGCAAAACGTTTACAAACGTTACGAAATAAATCAAAACGTTTCACCTTTCTAGCGATTTAAGCCAAATGTTTGCAAACATTACGAAATAAATCCACACGTTTCACCTTTTTATCGATTTAAGCAAAGCATTTACAAACGTTACGAAACAAATCCAAATGTTTCATCTTTTAAGCGATTTAAGCCAAGCGTTTATAAAGGTTGCAAAACAAATCCAAACGTGTCACCTTTTTAGCAATTTAAGTAAAACGTTTACAAACGTTACGGAACAAATCCAAACATTTCACCTTTTTAGCGATTTATGCCAAACGTTTACAAAGGTTACAAAACAAATCCAAACGTGTCACCTTATTAGAAATTTAAGCCAAACGTTTACAAACGTTACGAAACAAATCCAAACGTATTATCTTTTTATCGATTTAAGGCAAACATTTACAAACATTGCGAAACAAATACAAACGTTTTACATTTTTAGCAATTTAAGCCGAACATTTACAAACGTTACGAAACAAATCCCATCGTTTCACCTTTTTAATAAGTTAAGCCCAACGTTTACAAACGTAACGAAACAAATCCAAGCATTTCACCTTTTTAGCAATTTCAGCAAAACGTTTACAAACGTTACGAAACAAATCCAATGGTTTCACCTTTTTGGAAATTTAAGCCAAAAGTTTACAAACGTTACAAAAATTCAAACGTTTCACCTTTTTAGCGATTTAAGCCAAACATATACAAACGTTACGAAACAAATCCAAACCTTTTACCTTTTTAGCGATTTAAGCCAAACGTTTGTAAACGTTACGAAACAAATCCAAACATTTCACCTTTTTAGCTATTTAATGCAAACGTTTACAAAGTTTACGAAACAAAACCAAACATTTCACCTTTTCAGCGATTTTAGCCAAACGTTTACAAAGATTACAAAACAAATCCAAACGTGTCACCTTTTTAGAAATTTAAGCCAAACGTTTACAAACGTTCCGAAACAAATCCAAACGTATTATCTTTTTAGCGATTTAATACAAACTTTTACAAACGTTGCGAAACAAATAAAAACGTTTCACTTTTTTAGCAATTTAAGCCGAACATTGTCACGACCCAATTTCATGGATCGCGACCGGCTCTAGGGTATGGGTATGGTCGTACCGAAACCCGTAGCAAGCCTCGCGGAAAACGTTGTATTCAATATAACCTGCAAGAAAACCAATGCTCGGGGGCAACCGAGACTTCAGCCTAAGTCTAACAACTTATATAGCAGTTCTAACATAATTACTTAATAGCAATTCAAAACTATGAAAAATGCCTCATATAATAAATAATCCAATGTAACATACCAAAGTATAATAATATAAAAGTCGTACCAGTATGACAAAGCAAAGTACAATGATAGAGACAACTAGTTCTACTGCGGTCTAAGAAGTAAAACAGTTGACTAGTTTGATAACATAAAAAGACCTCCGAGAAATCAAAAGATCGGAGATGACCAACGCTCTCAAAATCATAAGCCTGGAAAATTTGGAAAACAACGGGGTCAGATATACTGAGATGAGTTCATAATGTTATTTACATTTATTAAGTTTAAAACCCTTAAAACAAATCCTTTTATACTAAGATATATATTGATTATGGAAAACAATATTGAAATGAAATCCCAAAGTATTTAACCCAAAGTAGATGGGAACAAATCCTCATCGATTTCCAAAGTAGGCCAGACATTGGTCAGCCAATCCCAAAGTACTTACCGGTGCACACAGTCTCGATTCAAGCCTATCGAGTAGCTCGTTTCAATCCAGATCCATAATCCTTAAAACAGTTCACAACATTTGATATACTAAAATAATGTGCGGTACTTAATAAAGCGGTAAATAACACTACAAACTCACTGCTTGCTTATCCACGTGAATCTTGGCAAACAGCTAACCCTGCATAGACTCCGTAGCACGAGCAGTCGACAGGTCTAAAACATTATATAAGTCAAAATCCGAACAACCCCTAACTCTAAGAATACTAGACTCCACATAGAACTAGCATTTCATAACGCAACCAAAGAATCAAACAAGGTAACCAAAATACAACCAAGTATCCATACAACTAATGAACCAAATAAGGCAAGTTCAGTTTAGGTGAGTTCTTATCTTCTAAAACGAAACCAAAGTATTTAAATACTTATATAGCCCTTTTAAAACAATTTCAGTTCCCAATGTAGTGTGTTAGCCTTGCTGCAGTATAGCTCAACACAACATGTGGGAGACCACGTCTAACCCGACCCAACCATAAACCAAGTTTAAAACCAAAGTCTTTAATCAAACTTTAAATGAAATCAAATTTATTTTAAATAATAACTCATACCCTAACTTAATAATACCACGATACAATTTAGAAAACAACAAATCCAAATAAGCTTGCCAACACTTGGCAAGTAACACCCAGGGTACACTTGAATATATCACCTTAAATGGAATCAACAAGATTCAACATCTTTCAAGTAACAACTTGAAAGTAAATAATTTAATCAACTCATAACAAACCATATAAACCTTACATGCCTTATATCTCATTTAACCAATGTTAACCACAATCTAGAATAAGACTAACATCCTTTAAATATGTTTGAACCATTTTATAAACAAAGTTTCCAGTCATTAACAATTTGATCAAAACCAAAATTAAGCCAAAGCACTCAAATAATCAAATATGGCAATTTTGCCGAAAATTGCCTAAACTAGCCAAACGACTCAAAACCAACAATCGATGAACCAAAGTATGTTACTACTGATATAAAACCTTTAAAACATCACTTAGAATATATTATATCAGTAGGTATATCATTTGAAAACCATTTACCAATCATAGCGTCGTTTAACTTTCATAAAATTGACAATTTCGCAAATCGTAGAGATTTTACATAACAACTTAATTTCAAATCCCAAATTCAAATACAAACTATTTAGATCAGTAGATATAGGTGAGAAACATAAAAATATCATGCCAAATCAGATTTAACATAATATACAAATCGCTAAGGGAATCCATAACGCAAAAAGCTTGAAAACGCATAATCATCGCTTAAACCATGCCAAACCAATTCCAATAACTACACATCAGAAATTAATCATACTAAACTCCAATATAAACACATATATCAGATCATAAAACTCAGACCATCAAACATAAGGTTTCAATCCTCAAAACACCCTAAATCATGCAATTCTACGCATAACACATCAACAAAAATAACCCAATACAAAAGGGATGAAGACAATACCTTAGAGTGATGAAGAATATGATAATAAAGATAATAAACCCTAGGTTAAGGGTCTGGACCGAAATAATGAAGCCACAAATCACACCAACGAATCATACGAAGAAGGAATTGCGTAGATTCCGCGAAACGGATAATCAATCACCAAATAATTGTTAAAAACCACTATGAATCATAAAGGAATGATAGAAATTGAGTTTATTTGAGTAAAGGGTCGTTCTAGGTCTGATAGGGTGAAAAGGGGCTGAAGAAATCGAGTTAAAAGCATATTTATACAAAAACAGCGAACCCTACAGTGTCGCGTCGTGCCCAAGATACGGACACGTCGCGCCCGCGACCTCCTCATGTCGCGCCCGCGACAGAAAGAAAAAGATCCGAACCAACTTGTTTTTAGCAAATTCTCTCAGGAACAACATATCCAAAATGGAGCCCGATCCAACGGTGCATTAGGGAGATATGGGCATTTTACTAAAGCATGTCACATCTAGAAAACACATAAACACTCGTTCGATAAAGGTCAGAACCTAATCAAAACAACACACCAAAGGTTATGCAAACCAAACCATGGTTTCAAGGAACAAAACAACCAAAGACCAAACCAGAACACATTGAAAAAATCATCGGAACAACCGGAAAAATACGGGATATTACAATTTACAAAAGTTACGAAACAAAACCAAACGTTTAAAACGTTACGAAACAAATCCCATCGTTTCACCTTTTTAAAAATTTAAGCCAAACGTTTACAAACGTAAAGAAATAAATCCAAGCGTTTCACCTTTTTAGCAATTTCAGCAAAACATTTTACAAACGTTACGAAACAAATCCAAGCGTTTCACCTTTTTAGCAATTTAAGCCAAACGTTTACAAACGTTACGAAATTTCAAACGTATCACCTTTTTAGCAATTTAAGACAAACATATACAAACGTTACGAAACAAATCCAAACGTTTAACCTTTTTAGCGATTTAAGCCAAACGTTTACAAGCGTTACGAAACAAATCCAAACGTTTCCCCATTTTAGCGATTTAAGCCAAACGTTTAAAACGGTACGAAACAAATCCAAACGTTTCTCCTTTTTAGCAATTTAAGCCAAACCTTTACAAACGCTACGAAACAAAACCAAATGTTTCACCTTTTTAGCAATTTAAGCCAAACGTTTACAAACGTTACAAAACAAATCCAAGTTTTTAACCTTTTTAGCGATTTAAGCCAAACGTTTACAAACGTTACAAAATAAATCCAAACGTTTCACCTTTTATGCGATTTAAGTCAAACGTTTACAAACGTTACGAAACAAATCCAAACGTTTACAAACGTTACAAAACAAATCCAAGCGTTTCACCTTTATAGAAATTTAAGCCAAACATTTACAAACGTTACAAAAAAAAGCCAAACGTTTCACCTTTTTAGCGATTTAAGCCAAACGTTTCCCCTTTTTGTCAATATAAGCCAAACGTTTACAAACTTTACGAAACAAATCCAAACGTTTTTCCTTTTTAATGATTTAAGTCAAATGTTTACAAACATTACCAAACAAATCCTAACGTTTACAAACGTTACGAAACAAATCCAAGAGTTTCACCTTTATAGCAATTTAAGCAAAACGTTTACAAACGTTTCGAAACAAAACCAAACGTTTCACCTTTTTAGCGATTTAAGCAAAACATTTAAAAATGTTACGAAACAAAACCAAACGTGTCACCTTTTTCCCGATTTAAGCCAAACGTTTACAAACATTACGAAACAAAAACAAACGTTTAAAAATTTATGAAACAAACGTTACGAAACAAATCAAAATGTTTACAAACGTTATGAAACTAAATCAAACGTCTCACATTTTTAGGGATCTAAGCCAAACGTTTACAAACGTTACAAAACAAAACCAAACTTTTCACATTTTTAGCGATTTAGTCCATACGTTTGCAAACGTTACGAAACAAATCCAAACGTTTCACCCTTTTAGCGATTTAAGCCAAATGTTTACAACGTTTAGAATTAAATCCAAACATTTCACATTTTTAGCGATTTAAGCCAAACATTTACAAATGTTACGAAACAAAACCAAACATTTAACCTTTTTAGCGATATAAGCCAAACGTTTCCAAACCTTACGAAACAAAACCATACATTTAAAATGTTACGAAAAAAATCCAATCGTTTACAAACGTTTCCCAATTTTAGTTATTTAAGCCAAACGTTTATAAACATTACGAAACAAAACCAAACGTTTGTAAACGTTACCATATAAATCCAAACGTTTCACATTTTAATTGATTTAAGCCAAACCTTTACAAAAGTTACGAAACAAATCCAAACGTTTCACCATTTTAGTGATTTAAGCCAAATGTTTACAAACGTTACGAAACAAATCCAAACGTTTCGAAACAAATCCAAATGTTTAAAACATTTTGAAACAAATCCAACCGTTTCACTTTTTTAGCAATTTAAGACAAACGTTTACAAAGGTTACGAAACAAAACCAAACGTTTCCCCTTGTTATCAATTTAAGCCAAACGTTTACAAATGTTACGAAACAAATCCAAATGTTTCCCCTTTTTAGAGATTTAAGCCAAACGTTTACAAACAATACGAAACAAATCCAAGCGTTTCAACTTATTAGCAATTTAAGCCAAACGTTTACAAACAAGAAACAAAAAACAAATCCAAGCGTTTCACCTTTTTAGCAATTTAAACCAAACGTTTAAAACGTTACGAAACAAATCTAAATGTTTCGCATTTATAACAATTTGAGCCAAACGTTTACAAACGTTACAAGAAAAATTAAAACGTTTCACCTTTTTGACGATTTAAGCCAAACGTTACCAAACAAATCCTAACGTTTCACTTATTTAGCGATTTAAGCCGAACGTATACAAACGTTACGAAACAAAACAAAACGTTTCACCTTTTTTGCGATTTAAGCCGAACGTTTTCAAATGTTACGGAACAAATCCAAACATTTCACGTTTATAGCAATTTAAGCCAAACGTTTACAAACGTTACGGAACAAATTAAAATGTTTCACCTTTTTAGCGATTTAAGCCAAACGTTTGCAAACGTTACGGAACAAATCCAAAACGTTTCACCTTTTTAGCGATTTAAGCCAAATGTTTGCAAACGTTACGGAACAAATCCAAAACGTTTTATCTTTTTAGCGATTTAAGGCAAACGTTTACAAACGTTTCGTAACAAATACAAACGTTTCACATTTTTAGCGATTTAAGCCGAACATTTACAAAAATTACGAAAGAAAACCAAACGTTTAAAACGTTACGAAACAAATCGAAACGTTTCACCTTTTGAACAATTTAAGCCAAACGTTTACAAACGTAACGAAACAAATCCAAGCGTTTCACCTTTTTAGCAATTTAAGCCAAACGTTTACAAACGTTACAAAACAAATCCAAGAGTTTCACCTTTTCACTAATTTAAGCCAAACGTTTACAAACATTACGAAATTTCAAACGTTTCACCTTTTTAGCGATTTAAGCCAAACGTTTACAAACGTTACGAAATTTCAAACGTTTTACCTTTTTAGCGATTTAAGCCAAATGTATACAAACGTTACGAAACAAATCCAAACGTTTAACCTTTTTACCGATTTATGCCAAACGTTTACAAACGTTACGAAACAAAACCAAACGTTTCATCTTTTTAGCGATTTAAGCCAAACGTTTACAAACATTACGAAAGAAAACCAAACGTTTAAAACGTTACGAAACAAACGTTACGAAACAAATCCAAATATTTACAAACTTTACGAAACAAAACCAAACGTCTAACTCTTTTTAGGGATTTAAGCCAAACGTTTACAAACGTTACGAAACAAAACCAAACGTTTCACCTTTTTAGCGATTTAAGCCATACGTTTACAAATGTTACGAAACAAATCCAAATGTTTCACCATTTTTGCCATTTAAGCCAAATGTGTACAAATGTTACGAAACAAACCCAAACGTTTCACCTTTTTAGCGATTTAAGTCAAACATTTACAAGCGTTACCAAACAAAACCAAACGTTTATCCTTTTTTGCGATTTAAGCCTAACGTTTACAAACGTTACAAAAAAAATCCAAACGCTTAAAACGTTACAAAAAAGTCCAAACGTTTACAAACGTTACAAAACAACACCAAACGTTTACAAACGTTACAAAACAACACCAAACGTTTATAAACATTACGAAACAAAACCAAACGTTTGTAAACGTTACCAAATAAATCCAAACGTTTCACATTTTTAGTAATTTAAGCCAAACGTTTACAATCGTTCTGAAACAAATCCATACGTTTCGCCATTTTAGTTATTTAAGCCAAACGTTTACAAAGGTTACGAAACAAATCCAAACGTTTCGAAACAAATCCAAACGTTTAAAACATTACAAAACAAATCCAACTGTTTCACTTTTTTAGCAATTTAAGACGAACGTTTGCAAAGGTTACGAAACAAAACCAAACGTTTCACCGTTTTATCGATTTAAGCCAAAAGTTTACAAACGTTACGAATTAAATCGAAACGTTTCCCCTTTTTAGCGATTTAAGCCAAACATTTACAAACGTTACGAAACAAATCCAAGCGTTTCAACTTTTTAGGAATTTAAGCCAAACGTTTACAAACGTTACGAAGAAATCGAAACGTTTCACTTTTTTAGCAATTTAAACCGAACGTTTAAAACGTTACGAAACAAATCTAAACGTTTCACATTTTTAGCAATTCGAGCCAAACATTTACGAATGTTACGAGATAAATCCAAACGTTTTGCCTTTTTAGCGATTTAAGCCAAACGTTTACAAACGTTACAAAACAAATCCAAACGTTTCACCTTATTAGCTATTTAATCCGAACGTTTACAAACATTACGAAACAAAACCAAACGTTTCCCCTTTTTTGCAGCTTAAGAAAAACGTTTTCAAACATTACGGAACAAATCCAAACGATTCCACTTTTTAGCGATTTAAGCCAAAAGTTTTGCAAATGTTACGGAACAAATCAAAACATTTCACCTTTCTAGCGATTGAAGCCAAACATTTGCAAACGTTACGAAACAAATCCAAACGTTTCACCTTTTTAGCGATTTATGCCAAGCGTTTACAAAGGTTACAAAAAAAATCCAAACGTTTCACCTTTTTAACGATTTAAGCCAAATGTTTACAAAGGTTACGAAACAAAACCAAACGTTTCACCTTTTTAGCGATTTAAGCCAAATATTTATAAAGGTTAAAAAACAAATCCAAACGTGTCACCTTTTTAGAAATTAAAGCCAAACGTTTACAAACATTATGAAACAAATCCAAACGTTTACAAACGTAACAAAACAAATCCAAGCGTTTCACCTTTTTAGCAAATTAAGTCAAACGTTTACAAACGTTACGAAACAAATCCAAGCGTTTCACCTTTTTTGCAATTTAAGCCAAACGTTACGAAATTTCAAACGTTTCCCCTTTTTAGTGATTTAAGCAAAACATAAACAAACATTACGAAACAAATCCAAACGTTTAAACGTTTTAGCGATTTAAGCCAAACGTCTACAAACGTTACGAAACAAATCCAAACGTTTCCTCATTTTAGCGATTTAAACCAAACATTTAAAACGTTACGAAACAAATCCAAACGTTTCACCTTTTTAGCGATTTAAGCCAAACGTTTACAAACGTTACGAAACAAAACCAAGTGTTTCACCTTTTTAGCAATTTAAGCCAAACGTTTACAAACGCTACGAAACAAATCCAAACATTTCACCTTTTTAGCGATTTAAGCCAAACGTTTACAAACGTTACGAAACAAATCCAAACGTTTCACCTTTTTAGCGATTTAAGCCGAACGTTTACAAACGTTACGAAACAAAACCAAACGTTTCACCTTTTTTGCAATTTAAGCCGAATGTTTTCAAACGTTACGGAACAAATCCTAACGTTTCACCTTTTTGACGATTTAAGCCAAACGTTTACAAACGTTACGGAATAAATCAAAACGTTTCACCTTTCTAGCGATTTAAGCCAAATGTTTGCAAACGTTTCATCTTTTAATCAATTTAAGCCAAACATTTACAAACGTTACGAAACAAATCACCTTTTAAGCGATTTAAGCCAATCTTTTAAAAAGGTTGCAAAACAAATCCAAACGTGTCACCTTTTTAGAAATTTAAGCCAAACGTTTACAAAGGTTACGAAACAAAACCAAATGTTTCATCTTTTTAGCTATTTTAGCCAAACGTTCACAAAGGTTAACAAACAAATCCAAACGTGTCACCTTTTTAGAAATTTAAGCCAAACGTTTACAAACGTTACGAAACAAATCCAAATGTATTATCTTTTTAGCGATTTAAGGCAAACGTTTACAAATGTTGCGAAACAAACTCAAACGTTTCCCATTTTTGGCAAAAGTTACGAAACAAAACCAAACGTTTAAAACGTTACGAAACAAATCCCATTGTTTCACCTTTTAAAAAATTTAAGCCAAACGTTTACGAACGTTACGAAACAAATCCAAGCGTTTCACCTTTTTAGCAATTTAAGCCAAACGTTTACAAATGTTACGAAATTTCAAACATTTCACCTTTTTAGCGATTTAAGCGAAACATATACAAACGTTACGAAATAAATCCAAATGTTGAACCTTTTTAGAGATTTAAGCCAAACGTTTACAAACGTTACGAAACAAATCCAAATGTTTCCCCATTTTAGCGATTTAAGCCAAACATTTAAAACGGTACGAAATAAATCCAAACGTTTCACCTTTTTAGCGATTTAAGCCAAACCTTTACAAACTCTACGAAACAAAACCAAGTGTTTCACCTTTTTAGCAATTGAAGCCAAACGTTACAAAAAAAATCCAAGTGTTTCACCTTTTTAGCGATTTAAGTCAAACGTTTACAAACACTACAAAACAAATCCAAACGTTTCACCTTTTTAGCGATTTAAGTCAAACGTTTACAAACGTTACGAAACAAATCCAAACGTTTACAAACGTTACAAAACAAATCCAAGCGTTTCACGTTTATAGAAATTTAAGCCAAATGTTCACAAACGTTACAAAATAAATTCAAACGTTTCGACTTTTTAGCGATATAAGCCAAACGTTTCCCCTTTTTTAGCAATTTAAGCCAAACGTTTACAAACGTTACGAAACAAATCCAAACATTTCAACTTTTTTGCGATTTAAGCCAAACGTTTACAAACATTACGAAACAAATCCAAACGTTTATACATGTTACGAAACAAATCCAAGCGTTTCACCATTATAGCAATTTGAGCCAAACATTTACAAACGTTACGAAACAAAACCAAACATTTCACCTTTTTAGCGATTTATGCCAAACGTTTCCCTTTTTTAGCAATGTAAGCCAAACGTTTACAAACATTACGAAACAAATCCAAACGTTTATACATGTTACGAAACAAATCCAAGCGTTTCACCATTATAGCAATTTGAGCCAAACATTTACAAACGTTACGAAACAAAACCAAACATTTCACCTTTTTAGCGATTTATGCCAAACGTTTCCCTTTTTTAGCAATGTAAGCCAAACTTTTACAAACATTACGAAACAAATCCAAACGTTTCATCTTTTTGGCGATTTAAGCCAAGCATTTACAAACTTTACGAAACAAATCCAAACGTTTCACCTTTTTAACGATTTAAGCCGACCGTTTACAAACATTACGAAACAAAACCAAACGTTTCCCCTTTTTTGCAATTTAAACCAAACGTTTACAAACGTTACGAAACAAATCCAAGTGTTTCACCTTTTTAGCGATTTAAGCCAAACGTTTACAAACGCTACAAAACAAATCCAAATGTTTCGCCTTTTTAGCGATTTAAGTCAAACGTTTACAAACGTTACGAAACAAATCCAAACGTTTACAAACGTTACAAAACAAATCCAAGCGTTTCACGTTTATAGAAATTTAAGCCAAATGTTTACAAACATTACAAAATAAATCCAAACGTTTCCCCTTTTTAGCAATTTAAGCCAAACTTTTACAAACGTTACGAAACAAATCCAAACATTTCAACTTTTTAGCGATTTAAGCCAAACGTTTACAAACGTTACGAAACAAATCCAAACGTTTACAAACGTTACGAAACAAATCCAAACGTTTACAAACATTACGAAACAAATCCAAGCGTTTCACCATTATAGCAATTTAAGCCAAACGTTTACAAACGTTACGAAACAAAACCAAACGTTTCCCCTTTTTAGCAATTTATGCCAAACGTTTACCTTTTTTAGCAATGTAAGCCAACCGTTTACAAACGTTACGAAACAAATCCAAACGTTTCATCTTTTTAGCGATTGAAGCCAAACATTTACAAACGTTACGAAACAAATCCAAACGTTTCACCTTTTTAGCGATTTAAGCCGAACGTTTACAAACGTTACGAAACAAAACCAAACGTTTCACCTTTTTTGCAATTTAAGCCAAACGTTTTCAAACGTTATGGAACAAATCCAAACGTTTCACCTTTTTAGCGATTTAAGCCAAAGATTAACAAACGTTACGGAACAAATCAAAACGTTTCACCTTTCTAGCGATTTAAGCCAAATGTTTGCAAACGATACGAAACAAATCCAAACGTTTCACCTTTTTATCGATATAAGCCAAACATTTACAAACGTTACGAAACAAAACCAAACGTTTTACCTTTTTTGCAATTTAAGCCAAACGTTTTCAAACCTTACGGAACAAATCCAAACGTTTCACCTTTTTAGCGATTTAAGCCAAACATTTACAAACGTTATGGAACAAATCAAAACGTTTCATCTTTCTAGCAATTTAAGCTAAATGTTTGCAAACGTTACAAAACAAATCCAAACGTTTCACCTTTTTATCGATTTAAGCCAAACATTTACAAACGTTACGAAACAAATCCAAATGTTTTACCTTTTAAGCGATTTAAGCCAAGCGTTTACAAAGGTTACAAAACAAATCCAAACGTGTCACCTTTTGATCAATTTAAGCAAAACGTTTACAAACGTTACGAAACAAATCCAAACGTTTCACCTTTTGATCAATTTAAGCAAAACGTTTACAAACGTTACGAAACAAATCCAAACGTTTCACCTTTTTAGAGATTTAAGCCAAACGCTTACAAACGCTACGAAACAAAAACAAGTGTTTCACCTTTTTAGCAATTTAAGCCAAACATTTACTAACGCTGCGAAACAAATCCAAACGTTTCCCCTTTTTAGCGATTTAAGCCAAACGTTTACAAATGCTGCGAAACAAATCCAAACGTTTAACCTTTTTAGCGATTTAAGCCGAAGGTTTACAAACGTTACGAAATAAAACCAAAATGTTCCACCTTTTTTGCAATTTAAGCCAAAGGTTTTCAAACTTTACGGAACAAATCCAAACGTTTCACCTTTTTAGCGATATAACCAAATGTTTACAAACGTTACGGAACAAATCAAAATGTTTCACCTTTCTAGCGATTTAAGCCAAACGTATGCAAACGTTACGAAACAAATCGAAACGTTTCACCTATTTATCGATTTAAGCCAAACATTTACAAGCGTTACGAAACAAATCGAAATGTTTCACCTTTTAAGTTATTTAAGCCAAGCATTTTAAAAGGTTTCAAAACAAATCCAAACGTGTCACCTTTTTAGCAATTTAAGCAAAACATTTACAAACGTTACGAAACAAATCCAAACGGTTCAACTTTTTAGCTATTTAAGCCAAACGTTTACAAAGGTTACGAAACAAAACCAAACGTTTCCCCTTTTATGCAATTTAAGCCAAACGTTTTCAAACGTTATGGAACAAATCCAAACGTTTCACCTTTTTAGCGATTTAAGCCAAACATTAACAAACGTTACGGAACAAATCAAAACGTTTCACCTTTCTAGCGATTTAAGCCAAATGTTTGCAAACGTTACGAAACAAATCCAAACGTTTCACCTTTTTATCGATTTAAGCCAAACATTTACAAACGTTACGAAACAAAACCAAACGTTTTACGTTTTTTGCAATTTAAGCCAAACGTTTTCAAACGTTACGGAACAAATCCAAACGTTTCACCTTTTTAGCGATTTAAGCCAAACATTTACAAACGTTATGGAACAAATCAAAACGTTTCATCTTTCTAGCAATTTAAGATAAATGTTTGCAAACGTTACAAAACAAATCCAAACGTTTCACCTTTTTGTCGATTTAAGCCAAACATTTACAAACGTTACGAAACAAATCCAAATGTTTTACCTTTTAAGCGATTTAAGCCAAGCGTTTACAAAGGTTACAAAACAAATCCAAACGTGTCACCTTTTGATCAATTTAAGCAAAACGTTTACAAACGTTACGAAACAAATCCAAACGTTTCACCTTTTTAGAGATTTAAGCCAAACGCTTACAAACGCTACGAAACAAAAACAAGTGTTTCACCTTTTTAGCAATTTAAGCCAAACATTTACTAACGCTACGAAACGAATCCAAACGTTTCCCCTTTTTAGCGATTTAAGCCAAACGTTTACAAATGCTCCGAAACAAATCCAAACGTTTAACCTTTTTAGCGATTTAAGCCGAAGGTTTACAAACGTTACGAAATAAAACCAAAATGTTCCACCTTTTTTGCAGTTTAAGCCAAAGGTTTTCAAACTTTACGGAACAAATCCAAACGTTTCACCTTTTTAGCGATATAACCAAATGTTTACAAACGTTACGGAACAAATCAAAATGTTTCACCTTTCTAGCGATTTAAGCCAAACGTATGCAAACGTTACGAAACAAATCGAAACGTTTCACCTTTTTATCGATTTAAGCCAAACATTTACAAGCGTTACGAAACAAATCCAAATGTTTCATCTTTTAAGTGATTTAAGCCAAGCGTTTTCAAAGGTTTCAAAACAAATCCAAACGTGTCACCTTTTTAGCAATTTAAGCAAAACGTTTACAAACGTTACGAAACAAATCCAAACGGTTCAACTTTTTAGCTATTTAAGCCAAACGTTTACAAAGGTTACGAAACAAAACCAAACGTTTCACCTTTTTTGCAATTTAAGCCAAACGTTTTCAAACGTTATGGAACAAATCCAAACGTTTCACCTTTTTAGCGATTTAAGCCAAACATTAACAAACGTTACGGAACAAATCAAAACGTTTCAAATTTCTAGCGATTTAAGCCAAATGTTTGCAAACGCTACGAAACAAATCCAAACGTTTCACCTTTTTATCGATTTAAGCCAAACATTTACAAACGTTACGAAACAAAACCAAACGTTTTACCTTTTTTGCAATTTAAGCCAAACGTTTTCAAACGTTACGGAACAAATCCAAACGTTTCACCTTTTTAGCGATTTAAGCCAAACATTTACAAACGTTATGGAACAAATCAAAACGTTTCATCTTTCTAGCGATTTAAGCTAAATGTTTGCAAACGTTACAAAACAAATCCAAACGTTTCACCTTTTTATCGATTTAAGCCAAACATTTACAAACGTTACGAAACAAATCCAAATGTTTTACCTTTTAAGCGATTTAAGCCAAGCGTTTACAAAGGTTACAAAACAAATCCAAACGTGTCACCTTTTGATCAATTTAAGCAAAACGTTTACAAACGTTACGAAACAAATCCAAACGTTTCACCTTTTTAGCGATTTAAGCTAAACGTTTAAAACGGTATGAAACAAATCCAAACGTTTCACCTTTTTAGCGATTTAAGCCAAACGCTTACAAACGCTACGAAACAAAAACAAGTGTTTCACCTTTTTAGCAATTTAAGCCAAACATTTACTAACGCTACGAAACAAATCCAATCGTTTCCCCTTTTTAGTGATTTAAGCCAAACGTTTACAAATGCTGCGAAACAAATCCAAACGTTTAACCTTTTTAGCGATTTAAGCCGAAGGTTTACAAACGTTACGAAATAAAACCAAAACATTCCACCTTTTTTGCAATATAAGCCAAACGTTTTCAAACTTTACGGAACAAATCCAAACGTTTCACCTTTTTAGCGATATAACCAAATGTTTACAAACGTTACGGAACAAATCAAAATGTTTCACCTTTCTAGCGATTTAAGCCAAACGTATGCAAACGTTACGAAACAAATCGAAACATTTCACCTTTTTATCGATTTAAGCCAAACATTTACAAGCGTTACGAAACAAATCCAAATGTTTCACCTTTTAAGTGATTTAAGCCAAGCGTTTTCAAAGGTTTTAAAACAAATCCAAACATGTCACCTTTTTAGCAATATAAGCAAAACGTTTACAAACGTTACGAAACAAATCCAAACGGTTCAACTTTTTAGCTATTTAAGCCAAACGTTTACAAAGGTTACGAAACACAACCAAACGTTTCACCTTTTTTGCAATTTAAGCCAAACGTTTTCAAACGTTATGGAACAAATCCAAACGTTTCACCTTTTTAGCGATTTAAGCCAAACATTAACAAACGTTACGGAACAAATCAAAACGTTTCAAATTTCTAGCGATTTAAGCCAAATGTTTGCAAACGCTACGAAACAAATCCAAACGTTTCACCTTTTTATCGATTTAAGCCAAACATTTACAAACGTTACGAAACAAAACCAAACGTTTTACCTTTTTTGCAATTTAAGCCAAACGTTTTCAAACGTTACGGAACAAATCCAAACGTTTCACCTTTTTAGCGATTTAAGCCAAACATTTACAAACGTTATGGAACAAATCAAAACGTTTCATCTTTCTAGCGATTTAAGCCAAACGTTTACAAGCGTTACGAAACAAATCCAAACGTTTCCCCATTTTAGCGAATTAAGCCAAACGTTTAAAACGGTACGAAACAAATCCAAACGTTTCTCCTTTTTAGCAATTTAAGCCAAACCTTTACAAACGCTACGAAACAAAACCAAATGTTTCACCTTTTTAGCAATTTAAGCCAAACGTTTACAAACGTTACAAAACAAATCCAAGTTTTTAACCTTTTTAGCGATTTAAGCCAAACGTTTACAAACGTTACAAAATAAATCCAAACGTTTCACCTTTTATGCGATTTAAGTCAAACGTTTACAAACGTTACGAAACAAATCCAAACGTTTACAAACGTTACAAAACAAATCCAAGCGTTTCACCTTTATAGAAATTTAAGCCAAACATTTACAAACGTTACAAAAAAAAGCCAAACGTTTCACCTTTTTAGCGATTTAAGCCAAACGTTTCCCCTTTTTGTCAATATAAGCCAAACGTTTACAAACTTTACGAAACAAATCCAAACGTTTTTCCTTTTTAATGATTTAAGTCAAATGTTTACAAACATTACCAAACAAATCCTAACGTTTACAAACGTTACGAAACAAATCCAAGAGTTTCACCTTTATAGCAATTTAAGCAAAACGTTTACAAACGTTTCGAAACAAAACCAAACGTTTCACCTTTTTAGCGATTTAAGCAAAACATTTAAAAATGTTACGAAACAAAACCAAACGTGTCACCTTTTTCCCGATTTAAGCCAAACGTTTACAAACATTACGAAACAAAAACAAACGTTTAAAAATTTATGAAACAAACGTTACGAAACAAATCAAAATGTTTACAAACGTTATGAAACTAAATCAAACGTCTCACATTTTTAGGGATCTAAGCCAAACGTTTACAAACGTTACAAAACAAAACCAAACTTTTCACATTTTTAGCGATTTAGTCCATACGTTTGCAAACGTTACGAAACAAATCCAAACGTTTCACCCTTTTAGCGATTTAAGCCAAATGTTTACAACGTTTAGAATTAAATCCAAACATTTCACATTTTTAGCGATTTAAGCCAAACATTTACAAATGTTACGAAACAAAACCAAACATTTAACCTTTTTAGCGATATAAGCCAAACGTTTCCAAACCTTACGAAACAAAACCATACATTTAAAATGTTACGAAAAAAATCCAATCGTTTACAAACGTTTCCCAATTTTAGTTATTTAAGCCAAACGTTTATAAACATTACGAAACAAAACCAAACGTTTGTAAACGTTACCATATAAATCCAAACGTTTCACATTTTAATTGATTTAAGCCAAACCTTTACAAAAGTTACGAAACAAATCCAAACGTTTCACCATTTTAGTGATTTAAGCCAAATGTTTACAAACGTTACGAAACAAATCCAAACGTTTCGAAACAAATCCAAATGTTTAAAACATTTTGAAACAAATCCAACCGTTTCACTTTTTTAGCAATTTAAGACAAACGTTTACAAAGGTTACGAAACAAAACCAAACGTTTCCCCTTGTTATCAATTTAAGCCAAACGTTTACAAATGTTACGAAACAAATCCAAATGTTTCCCCTTTTTAGAGATTTAAGCCAAACGTTTACAAACAATACGAAACAAATCCAAGCGTTTCAACTTATTAGCAATTTAAGCCAAACGTTTACAAACAAGAAACAAAAAACAAATCCAAGCGTTTCACCTTTTTAGCAATTTAAACCAAACGTTTAAAACGTTACGAAACAAATCTAAATGTTTCGCATTTATAACAATTTGAGCCAAACGTTTACAAACGTTACAAGAAAAATTAAAACGTTTCACCTTTTTGACGATTTAAGCCAAACGTTACCAAACAAATCCTAACGTTTCACTTATTTAGCGATTTAAGCCGAACGTATACAAACGTTACGAAACAAAACAAAACGTTTCACCTTTTTTGCGATTTAAGCCGAACGTTTTCAAATGTTACGGAACAAATCCAAACATTTCACGTTTATAGCAATTTAAGCCAAACGTTTACAAACGTTACGGAACAAATTAAAATGTTTCACCTTTTTAGCGATTTAAGCCAAACGTTTGCAAACGTTACGGAACAAATCCAAAACGTTTCACCTTTTTAGCGATTTAAGCCAAATGTTTGCAAACGTTACGGAACAAATCCAAAACGTTTTATCTTTTTAGCGATTTAAGGCAAACGTTTACAAACGTTTCGTAACAAATACAAACGTTTCACATTTTTAGCGATTTAAGCCGAACATTTACAAAAATTACGAAAGAAAACCAAACGTTTAAAACGTTACGAAACAAATCGAAACGTTTCACCTTTTAAACAATTTAATCCAAACGTTTACAAACGTAACGAAACAAATCCAAGCGTTTCACCCTTTTAGCAATTTAAGCCAAACGTTTACAAACGTTACAAAACAAATCCAAGAGTTTCACCTTTTTACCAATTTAAGCCAAACATTTACAAACATTACGAAATTTCAAACGTTTCACCTTTTTAGCGATTTAAGCCAAACGTTTACAAACGTTACGAAATTTCAAACGTTTTACCTTTTTAGCGATTTAAGCCAAATGTATACAAACGTTACGAAACAAATCCAAACGTTTAACCTTTTTACCGATTTATGCCAAACGTTTACAAACGTTACGAAACAAAACCAAACGTTTCATCTTTTTAGCGATTTAAGCCAAACGTTTACAAACATTACGAAAGAAAACCAAACGTTTAAAACGTTACGAAACAAACGTTACGAAACAAATCCAAATATTTACAAACTTTACGAAACAAAACCAAACGTCTAACTCTTTTTAGGGATTTAAGCCAAACGTTTACAAACGTTACGAAACAAAACCAAACGTTTCACCTTTTTAGCGATTTAAGCCATACGTTTACAAATGTTACGAAACAAATCCAAATGTTTCACCATTTTTGCCATTTAAGCCAAATGTGTACAAATGTTACGAAACAAACCCAAACGTTTCACCTTTTTAGCGATTTAAGTCAAACATTTACAAGCGTTACCAAACAAAACCAAACGTTTATCCTTTTTTGCGATTTAAGCCTAACGTTTACAAACGTTACAAAAAAAATCCAAACGCTTAAAACGTTACAAAAAAGTCCAAACGTTTACAAACGTTACAAAACAACACCAAACGTTTACAAACGTTACAAAACAACACCAAACGTTTATAAACATTACGAAACAAAACCAAACGTTTGTAAACGTTACCAAATAAATCCAAACGTTTCACATTTTTAGTAATTTAAGCCAAACGTTTACAATCGTTCTGAAACAAATCCATACGTTTCGCCATTTTAGTTATTTAAGCCAAACGTTTACAAAGGTTACGAAACAAATCCAAACGTTTCGAAACAAATCCAAACGTTTAAAACATTACAAAACAAATCCAACTGTTTCACTTTTTTAGCAATTTAAGACGAACGTTTGCAAAGGTTACGAAACAAAACCAAACGTTTCACCGTTTTATCGATTTAAGCCAAAAGTTTACAAACGTTACGAATTAAATCGAAACGTTTCCCCTTTTTAGCGATTTAAGCCAAACATTTACAAACGTTACGAAACAAATCCAAGCGTTTCAACTTTTTAGGAATTTAAGCCAAACGTTTACAAACGTTACGAAGAAATCGAAACGTTTCACTTTTTTAGCAATTTAAACCGAACGTTTAAAACGTTACGAAACAAATCTAAACGTTTCACATTTTTAGCAATTCGAGCCAAACATTTACGAATGTTACGAGATAAATCCAAACGTTTTGCCTTTTTAGCGATTTAAGCCAAACGTTTACAAACGTTACAAAACAAATCCAAACGTTTCACCTTATTAGCTATTTAATCCGAACGTTTACAAACATTACGAAACAAAACCAAACGTTTCCCCTTTTTTGCAGCTTAAGAAAAACGTTTTCAAACATTACGGAACAAATCCAAACGATTCCACTTTTTAGCGATTTAAGCCAAAAGTTTTGCAAATGTTACGGAACAAATCAAAACATTTCACCTTTCTAGCGATTGAAGCCAAACATTTGCAAACGTTACGAAACAAATCCAAACGTTTCACCTTTTTAGCGATTTATGCCAAGCGTTTACAAAGGTTACAAAAAAAATCCAAACGTTTCACCTTTTTAACGATTTAAGCCAAATGTTTACAAAGGTTACGAAACAAAACCAAACGTTTCACCTTTTTAGCGATTTAAGCCAAATATTTATAAAGGTTAAAAAACAAATCCAAACGTGTCACCTTTTTAGAAATTAAAGCCAAACGTTTACAAACATTATGAAACAAATCCAAACGTTTACAAACGTAACAAAACAAATCCAAGCGTTTCACCTTTTTAGCAAATTAAGTCAAACGTTTACAAACGTTACGAAACAAATCCAAGCGTTTCACCTTTTTTGCAATTTAAGCCAAACGTTACGAAATTTCAAACGTTTCCCCTTTTTAGTGATTTAAGCAAAACATAAACAAACATTACGAAACAAATCCAAACGTTTAAACGTTTTAGCGATTTAAGCCAAACGTCTACAAACGTTACGAAACAAATCCAAACGTTTCCTCATTTTAGCGATTTAAACCAAACATTTAAAACGGTACGAAACAAATCCAAACGTTTCACCTTTTTAGCGATTTAAGCCAAACGTTTACAAACGTTACGAAACAAAACCAAGTGTTTCACCTTTTTAGCAATTTAAGCCAAACGTTTACAAACGCTACGAAACAAATCCAAACATTTCACCTTTTTAGCGATTTAAGCCAAACGTTTACAAACGTTACGAAACAAATCCAAACGTTTCACCTTTTTAGCGATTTAAGCCGAACGTTTACAAACGTTACGAAACAAAACCAAACGTTTCACCTTTTTTGCAGTTTAAGCCGAATGTTTTCAAACGTTACGGAACAAATCCTAACGTTTCACCTTTTTGACGATTTAAGCCAAACGTTTACAAACGTTACGGAATAAATCAAAACGTTTCACCTTTCTAGCGATTTAAGCCAAATGTTTGCAAACGTTTCATCTTTTAATCAATTTAAGCCAAACATTTACAAACGTTACGAAACAAATCACCTTTTAAGCGATTTAAGCCAATCTTTTAAAAAGGTTGCAAAACAAATCCAAACGTGTCACCTTTTTAGAAATTTAAGCCAAACGTTTACAAAGGTTACGAAACAAAACCAAATGTTTCATCTTTTTAGCTATTTTAGCCAAACGTTCACAAAGGTTAACAAACAAATCCAAACGTGTCACCTTTTTAGAAATTTAAGCCAAACGTTTACAAACGTTACGAAACAAATCCAAATGTATTATCTTTTTAGCGATTTAAGGCAAACGTTTACAAATGTTGCGAAACAAACTCAAACGTTTCCCATTTTTGGCAAAAGTTACGAAACAAAACCAAACGTTTAAAACGTTACGAAACAAATCCCATTGTTTCACCTTTTAAAAAATTTAAGCCAAACGTTTACGAACGTTACGAAACAAATCCAAGCGTTTCACCTTTTTAGCAATTTAAGCCAAACGTTTACAAATGTTACGAAATTTCAAACATTTCACCTTTTTAGCGATTTAAGCGAAACATATACAAACGTTACGAAATAAATCCAAATGTTGAACCTTTTTAGAGATTTAAGCCAAACGTTTACAAACGTTACGAAACAAATCCAAATGTTTCCCCATTTTAGCGATTTAAGCCAAACATTTAAAACGGTACGAAATAAATCCAAACGTTTCACCTTTTTAGCGATTTAAGCCAAACCTTTACAAACTCTACGAAACAAAACCAAGTGTTTCACCTTTTTAGCAATTGAAGCCAAACGTTACAAAAAAAATCCAAGTGTTTCACCTTTTTAGCGATTTAAGTCAAACGTTTACAAACACTACAAAACAAATCCAAACGTTTCACCTTTTTAGCGATTTAAGTCAAACGTTTACAAACGTTACGAAACAAATCCAAACGTTTACAAACGTTACAAAACAAATCCAAGCGTTTCACGTTTATAGAAATTTAAGCCAAATGTTCACAAACGTTACAAAATAAATTCAAACGTTTCGACTTTTTAGCGATATAAGCCAAACGTTTCCCCTTTTTTAGCAATTTAAGCCAAACGTTTACAAACGTTACGAAACAAATCCAAACATTTCAACTTTTTTGCGATTTAAGCCAAACGTTTACAAACATTACGAAACAAATCCAAACGTTTATACATGTTACGAAACAAATCCAAGCGTTTCACCATTATAGCAATTTGAGCCAAACATTTACAAACGTTACGAAACAAAACCAAACATTTCACCTTTTTAGCGATTTATGCCAAACGTTTCCCTTTTTTAGCAATGTAAGCCAAACGTTTACAAACATTACGAAACAAATCCAAACGTTTATACATGTTACGAAACAAATCCAAGCGTTTCACCATTATAGCAATTTGAGCCAAACATTTACAAACGTTACGAAACAAAACCAAACATTTCACCTTTTTAGCGATTTATGCCAAACGTTTCCCTTTTTTAGCAATGTAAGCCAAACTTTTACAAACATTACGAAACAAATCCAAACGTTTCATCTTTTTGGCGATTTAAGCCAAGCATTTACAAACTTTACGAAACAAATCCAAACGTTTCACCTTTTTAACGATTTAAGCCGACCGTTTACAAACATTACGAAACAAAACCAAACGTTTCCCCTTTTTTGCAATTTAAACCAAACGTTTACAAACGTTACGAAACAAATCCAAGTGTTTCACCTTTTTAGCGATTTAAGCCAAACGTTTACAAACGCTACAAAACAAATCCAAATGTTTCGCCTTTTTAGCGATTTAAGTCAAACGTTTACAAACGTTACGAAACAAATCCAAACGTTTACAAACGTTACAAAACAAATCCAAGCGTTTCACGTTTATAGAAATTTAAGCCAAATGTTTACAAACATTACAAAATAAATCCAAACGTTTCCCCTTTTTAGCAATTTAAGCCAAACTTTTACAAACGTTACGAAACAAATCCAAACATTTCAACTTTTTAGCGATTTAAGCCAAACGTTTACAAACGTTACGAAACAAATCCAAACGTTTACAAACGTTACGAAACAAATCCAAACGTTTACAAACATTACGAAACAAATCCAAGCGTTTCACCATTATAGCAATTTAAGCCAAACGTTTACAAACGTTACGAAACAAAACCAAACGTTTCCCCTTTTTAGCAATTTATGCCAAACGTTTACCTTTTTTAGCAATGTAAGCCAACCGTTTACAAACGTTACGAAACAAATCCAAACGTTTCATCTTTTTAGCGATTGAAGCCAAACATTTACAAACGTTACGAAACAAATCCAAACGTTTCACCTTTTTAACGATTTAAGCCGAACGTTTACAAACGTTACGAAACAAAACCAAACGTTTCACCTTTTTTGCAATTTAAGCCAAACGTTTTCAAACGTTATGGAACAAATCCAAACGTTTCACCTTTTTAGCGATTTAAGCCAAAGATTAACAAACGTTACGGAACAAATCAAAACGTTTCACCTTTCTAGCGATTTAAGCCAAATGTTTGCAAACGATACGAAACAAATCCAAACGTTTCACCTTTTTATCGATATAAGCCAAACATTTACAAACGTTACGAAACAAAACCAAACGTTTTACCTTTTTTGCAATTTAAGCCAAACGTTTTCAAACCTTACGGAACAAATCCAAACGTTTCACCTTTTTAGCGATTTAAGCCAAACATTTACAAACGTTATGGAACAAATCAAAACGTTTCATCTTTCTAGCAATTTAAGCTAAATGTTTGCAAACGTTACAAAACAAATCCAAACGTTTCACCTTTTTATCGATTTAAGCCAAACATTTACAAACGTTACGAAACAAATCCAAATGTTTTACCTTTTAAGCGATTTAAGCCAAGCGTTTACAAAGGTTACAAAACAAATCCAAACGTGTCACCTTTTGATCAATTTAAGCAAAACGTTTACAAACGTTACGAAACAAATCCAAACGTTTCACCTTTTGATCAATTTAAGCAAAACGTTTACAAACGTTACGAAACAAATCCAAACGTTTCACCTTTTTAGAGATTTAAGCCAAACGCTTACAAACGCTACGAAACAAAAACAAGTGTTTCACCTTTTTAGCAATTTAAGCCAAACATTTACTAACGCTGCGAAACAAATCCAAACGTTTCCCCTTTTTAGCGATTTAAGCCAAACGTTTACAAATGCTGCGAAACAAATCCAAACGTTTAACCTTTTTAGCGATTTAAGCCGAAGGTTTACAAACGTTACGAAATAAAACCAAAATGTTCCACCTTTTTTGCAATTTAAGCCAAAGGTTTTCAAACTTTACGGAACAAATCCAAACGTTTCACCTTTTTAGCGATATAACCAAATGTTTACAAACGTTACGGAACAAATCAAAATGTTTCACCTTTCTAGCGATTTAAGCCAAACGTATGCAAACGTTACGAAACAAATCGAAACGTTTCACCTATTTATCGATTTAAGCCAAACATTTACAAGCGTTACGAAACAAATCGAAATGTTTCACCTTTTAAGTTATTTAAGCCAAGCATTTTAAAAGGTTTCAAAACAAATCCAAACGTGTCACCTTTTTAGCAATTTAAGCAAAACATTTACAAACGTTACGAAACAAATCCAAACGGTTCAACTTTTTAGCTATTTAAGCCAAACGTTTACAAAGGTTACGAAACAAAACCAAACGTTTCCCCTTTTATGCAATTTAAGCCAAACGTTTTCAAACGTTATGGAACAAATCCAAACGTTTCACCTTTTTAGCGATTTAAGCCAAACATTAACAAACGTTACGGAACAAATCAAAACGTTTCACCTTTCTAGCGATTTAAGCCAAATGTTTGCAAACGTTACGAAACAAATCCAAACGTTTCACCTTTTTATCGATTTAAGCCAAACATTTACAAACGTTACGAAACAAAACCAAACGTTTTACGTTTTTTGCAATTTAAGCCAAACGTTTTCAAACGTTACGGAACAAATCCAAACGTTTCACCTTTTTAGCGATTTAAGCCAAACATTTACAAACGTTATGGAACAAATCAAAACGTTTCATCTTTCTAGCAATTTAAGATAAATGTTTGCAAACGTTACAAAACAAATCCAAACGTTTCACCTTTTTGTCGATTTAAGCCAAACATTTACAAACGTTACGAAACAAATCCAAATGTTTTACCTTTTAAGCGATTTAAGCCAAGCGTTTACAAAGGTTACAAAACAAATCCAAACGTGTCACCTTTTGATCAATTTAAGCAAAACGTTTACAAACGTTACGAAACAAATCCAAACGTTTCACCTTTTTAGAGATTTAAGCCAAACGCTTACAAACGCTACGAAACAAAAACAAGTGTTTCACCTTTTTAGCAATTTAAGCCAAACATTTACTAACGCTACGAAACGAATCCAAACGTTTCCCCTTTTTAGCGATTTAAGCCAAACGTTTACAAATGCTCCGAAACAAATCCAAACGTTTAACCTTTTTAGCGATTTAAGCCGAAGGTTTACAAACGTTACGAAATAAAACCAAAATGTTCCACCTTTTTTGCAGTTTAAGCCAAAGGTTTTCAAACTTTACGGAACAAATCCAAACGTTTCACCTTTTTAGCGATATAACCAAATGTTTACAAACGTTACGGAACAAATCAAAATGTTTCACCTTTCTAGCGATTTAAGCCAAACGTATGCAAACGTTACGAAACAAATCGAAACGTTTCACCTTTTTATCGATTTAAGCCAAACATTTACAAGCGTTACGAAACAAATCCAAATGTTTCATCTTTTAAGTGATTTAAGCCAAGCGTTTTCAAAGGTTTCAAAACAAATCCAAACGTGTCACCTTTTTAGCAATTTAAGCAAAACGTTTACAAACGTTACGAAACAAATCCAAACGGTTCAACTTTTTAGCTATTTAAGCCAAACGTTTACAAAGGTTACGAAACAAAACCAAACGTTTCACCTTTTTTGCAATTTAAGCCAAACGTTTTCAAACGTTATGGAACAAATCCAAACGTTTCACCTTTTTAGCGATTTAAGCCAAACATTAACAAACGTTACGGAACAAATCAAAACGTTTCAAATTTCTAGCGATTTAAGCCAAATGTTTGCAAACGCTACGAAACAAATCCAAACGTTTCACCTTTTTATCGATTTAAGCCAAACATTTACAAACGTTACGAAACAAAACCAAACGTTTTACCTTTTTTGCAATTTAAGCCAAACGTTTTCAAACGTTACGGAACAAATCCAAACGTTTCACCTTTTTAGCGATTTAAGCCAAACATTTACAAACGTTATGGAACAAATCAAAACGTTTCATCTTTCTAGCGATTTAAGCTAAATGTTTGCAAACGTTACAAAACAAATCCAAACGTTTCACCTTTTTATCGATTTAAGCCAAACATTTACAAACGTTACGAAACAAATCCAAATGTTTTACCTTTTAAGCGATTTAAGCCAAGCGTTTACAAAGGTTACAAAACAAATCCAAACGTGTCACCTTTTGATCAATTTAAGCAAAACGTTTACAAACGTTACGAAACAAATCCAAACGTTTCACCTTTTTAGCGATTTAAGCTAAACGTTTAAAACGGTATGAAACAAATCCAAACGTTTCACCTTTTTAGCGATTTAAGCCAAACGCTTACAAACGCTACGAAACAAAAACAAGTGTTTCACCTTTTTAGCAATTTAAGCCAAACATTTACTAACGCTACGAAACAAATCCAATCGTTTCCCCTTTTTAGTGATTTAAGCCAAACGTTTACAAATGCTGCGAAACAAATCCAAACGTTTAACCTTTTTAGCGATTTAAGCCGAAGGTTTACAAACGTTACGAAATAAAACCAAAACATTCCACCTTTTTTGCAATATAAGCCAAACGTTTTCAAACTTTACGGAACAAATCCAAACGTTTCACCTTTTTAGCGATATAACCAAATGTTTACAAACGTTACGGAACAAATCAAAATGTTTCACCTTTCTAGCGATTTAAGCCAAACGTATGCAAACGTTACGAAACAAATCGAAACATTTCACCTTTTTATCGATTTAAGCCAAACATTTACAAGCGTTACGAAACAAATCCAAATGTTTCACCTTTTAAGTGATTTAAGCCAAGCGTTTTCAAAGGTTTTAAAACAAATCCAAACATGTCACCTTTTTAGCAATATAAGCAAAACGTTTACAAACGTTACGAAACAAATCCAAACGGTTCAACTTTTTAGCTATTTAAGCCAAACGTTTACAAAGGTTACGAAACACAACCAAACGTTTCACCTTTTTTGCAATTTAAGCCAAACGTTTTCAAACGTTATGGAACAAATCCAAACGTTTCACCTTTTTAGCGATTTAAGCCAAACATTAACAAACGTTATGGAGCAAATCAAAACGTTTCACCTTTCAAGCGATTTAAGCCAAATGTTTGCAAACGTTACGAAACAAATCCAAACGTTTCACCTTTTTATCGATTTAAGCCAAACATTTACAAACGTTACGAAACAAAACCAAACGTTTTACCTTTTTTGCAATTTAAGCCAAACGTTTTCAAACATTACGGAACAAATCCAAACGTTTCACCTTTTTAGCGATTTAAGCCAAACATTTACAAACGTTATGGAACAAATCAAAACGTTTCATCTTTCTAGCGATTTAAGCTAAATGTTTGCAAACGTTACAAAACAAATCCAAACGTTTCACCTTTTTATCGATTTAAGCCAAACATTTACAAACGTTACGAAACAAATCCAAATGTTTTACCTTTTAAGCGATTTAAGCCAAGCGTTTACAAAGGTTACAAAACAAATCCAAACGGTTCACCTTTTGATCAATTTAAGTAAAACGTTTACAAACGTTACGAAACAAATCCAAACGTTTCACCTTTTTAGCGATTTAAGCTAAACGTTTAAAACGGTATGAAACAAATCCAAACGTTTCACCTTTTTAGCGATTTACGCCAAACGCTTACAAACGCTACGAAACAAAAACAAGTGTTTCACCTTTTTAGCAATTTAAGCCAAACATTTACTAACGCTACGAAACAAATCCAAACGTTTCCCCTTTTTAGCGATTTAAGCCAAACATTTACAAATGCTGCGAAACAAATCCAAACGTTTAACCTTTTTAGCGATTTAAGCCGAAGGTTTACAAACGTTACGAAATAAAACCAAAACGTTCCACCTTTTTTGCAATTTAAGCCAAACGTTTTCAAACGTTACGGAACAAATCCAAACGTTTCACCTTTTTAGCGATATAACCAAATGTTTACAAACGTTACGGAACAAATCAAAATGTTTCACCTTTCTAGCGATTTAAGCCAAACGTATGCAAACGTTACGAAACAAATCGAAATGTTTCACCTTTTTATCGATTTAAGCCAAACATTTACAAGCGCTACGAAACAAATCCAAATGTTTCACCTTTTAAGTGATTTAAGCCAAGCGTTTTCAAAGGTTTCAAAACAAATCCAAACGTGTCACCTTTTTAGCAATTTAAGCAAAACGTTTACAAACGTTACGAAACAAATCCAAACGGTTCAACGTTTTAGCTATTTAAGCCAAACGTTTACAAAGGTTACGAAACAAAACCAAACGTGTCCCATTTTTAGCAATTTTATCCAAACGTTTACAAAGGTTACAAAACAAATCCAAACGTGTCACCTTTATAGAAATTTAAGCCAAACGTTTACAAACTTTACGAAACAAATCCAAACGTATTATCTTTTTAGCGATTTAAGGCATAAGTTTACAAACATTGCGAAACAAATACAAACATTTCAGTTTTTTAGCAATTTAAGCCGAATATTTACAAAAGTTACGAAACAAAACCAAACGTTTAAAACGTTACGAAACTAATCCCATCGTTTCACCTTTTTTAAAATTTAAGCCAAACGTTTACAAACGTAACAAAACAAATCCAAGCGTTTCACCTTTTTAGCAATTTCAGCAAAATGTTTACAAACGTTACGAAACAAATTCAAGTGTTTCACCTTTTTAGCAATTTAAGCCAAACATTTACAAACTTCACGAAATTTCAAACATTTCACCTTTTTAGCGATTTAAGCCAAACGTTACGAAACAAATCCAAATGTTTAACCTTTTTAGCAATTTAAGCCAAACGTTTACAAACGTTACGAAACAAATCCAAACGTTACACCTTTTTAACGATTTAAGCTAAACGTTTACAAATGTTACGAAACAAATCCAAACGTTTTCTAACGTTACAGAACAAATCCAAACATTTCACCTTTTTAGCGATTTAAGCCAAACATTTGCAAACGTTACGGAACAAATCAAAACGTTTCACCTTTCTAGCGATTTAAGCCAAATGTTTGCAAATGTTACGAAACAAATCCAAACGTTTCACTTTTTTATCGATTTAAGCCAAACATTTACAAACGTTACGAAACAAATCCAAATGTTTCACCTTTTAAGCGATTTAAGCCAAGCGTTTACAAAGGTTAGAAAACACATCCAAACGTGTCACCTTTTTAGCAATTTAAATAAAACGTTTACAAACGTTACAAAACAAATCCAAATGTTTCACCTTTTTATCAATTTAAGCCAAACGTTTACAAAGGTTACGAAACAAAACCAAACGTTTCACCTTTTTAGCGATTTTAGCCAAACGTTTATAAAGGTTACAAAACAAATCCAAACGTGTCACCTTTTTAGAAATTTAAGCCGAACGTTTATAAACGTTATGAAACAAATCCAAATGTATTATCTTTATTGCGATTTAAGGCAAATGTTTACAAACGTTGCGAAACAAACACAAACATTTCACATTTTTAGCAATTGAAGCCGAACATTTACAAAAGTTACGAAACAAAACAAACGTTTAAAACGTTACGAAACAAATCCCATCGTTTCACCTTTCTAAAAATTTAAGCCAAATGTTTATTTACGTAACGAAACAAATCCAAGCGTTTCACCTTTTTAGCAATTTCAGCAAAACGTTTACAAACGTTACGAAACAAATCCAAGCGTTTCACCTTTTTAGCAATTTAAGCCAAACGTTTACAAACGTTTTGAAATTTCAAACGTTTCACCTTTTTAGCGATTTAAGCCAAACGTTACAAAACAAATCCAAATGTTTATCCTCTTTAGCAATTTAAGCCAAACGTTTACAAACGTTGCGAAACAAATCCAAACGTTACACCTTTTTAACGATTTAAGTTAAACGTTTACAAATGTTACGAAACAAATCCAAACGTTTCACCTTTTTTGCAATTTAAGCCAAACGTTTTCAAACGTTACGGAACAAATCCAAACGTTTCGCCTTTTTAGCGATTTAAGCCAAACATTTACAAACGTTACGGAACAAATCAAAACGTTTCACCTTTCTAGCGATTTAAGACAAATGTTTGCAAACGTTACGAAACAAATCCAAACGTTTTACTTTTTTATCGATTTAAGCCAAACATTTACAAACGTTACGAAACAAATCCAAATGTTTCACCTTTTAAGCGATTTAAGCCAAGCGTTTACAAAGGTTACAAAACACATCCAAACGTGTCACCTTTTTAGCAATTTAAGCAAAACGTTTACAAACGTTACGAAACAAATCCAAATGTTTCACCTTATTAGCAATTTAAGCCAAACGTTTACAAAGGTTACGAAACAAAACCAAACGTTTCACCTTTTTAGCGATTTTAGCCAAACGTTTACAAAGGTTACAAAACAAATCCAAACGTGTCACCTTTTTAGAAATTTAAGCCGAACGTTTATAAACGTTACGAAAGAAATCCAAACGTATTATCTTTATTTCGATTTAAGGCAAACGTTGCGAAACAAACACAAACATTTCACATTTTTAGCAATTGAAGCCGAACATTTACAAAAGTTACGAAACAAAACAAACGTTTAAAACGTTGCGAAACAAATCCCATCGTTTCACCTTTTTAAAAATTTAAGCCAAACGTTTATAAACGTAACGAAACAAATCCAAGCGTTTCACCTTTTTAGAAATTTCAGCAAAACGTTTACAAACGTTACGAAAAAAATCCAAGCGTTTCACCTTTTTAGCAATTTAAGCCAAATGTTTACAAACGTTTTGAAATTTCAAACGTTTCACCTTTTTAGCGATATAAGCCAAACGTTACGAAACAAATCCAAATGTTTAACCTTTTTAGCAATTTAAGCCAAACGTTTACAAAATCAAAACGTTACACCTTTTGAACGATTTAAGCTAAACGTTTACAAATGTTACGAAACAAATCCAAACGTTTCACTTTTTTTGCAATTTAAGCCAAACGTTTTCAAACGTTACGGAAAAAATCCAAACGTTTCACCCTTTTAGCGATTTAAGCCAAACATTTACAAACGTTACGGAACAAATCAAAACGTTTCACCTTTCTAGCGATTTAAGCCAAATGTTTGCAAACGTTACGAAACAAATCCAAACGTTTCACTTTTTTATCGATTTAAGCCAAACATTTACAAACGTTACGAAACAAATCCAAATGTTTCACCTTTTAAGCGATTTAAGCCAAGCGTTTACAAAGGTTACAAAACACATCCAAACGTGTCACCTTTTTAGCAATTTAAGCAAAACGTTTACAAACGTTACGAAACAAATCCAAATGTTTCACCTTTTTAGCAATTTAAGCCAAACGTTTACAAAGGTTACGAAACAAAACCAAACGTTTCACCTTTTTAGCAATTTTAGCCAAACGTTTACAAAGGTTACAAAAAAAATCCAAACGTGTCACCTTTTTAGAAATTTAAGCCAAACGTTTATAAACGTTACGAAACAAATCCAAACGTATTATCTTTATAGCGATTTAAGGCAAACGTTTACAAACGTTGCGAAACAAACACAAACATTTCACATTTTTAGCAATTGAAGCCGAACATTTACAAAAGTTACGAAACAAAACAAACGTTTAAAACGTTACGAAACAAATCCCATCGTTTCACCTTTTTAAAAATTTAAGCCAAACGTTTATAAACGTAACGAAACAAATCGAAGCGTTTCACCTTTTTAGCAATTTCAGCAAAACGTTTACAAACGTTACGAAACAAATCCAAGCGTTTCACCTTTTTAGCAATTTAAGCCAAACGTTTACAAACGTTTTGAAATTTCAAACGTTTCACCTTTTTAGCGATTTAAGCCAAACATATACAAACGTTACGAAACAAATCCAAACGTTTAACCTTTTTAGCGATTTAAGCCAAACATTTACAAATGTTACGAAACAAATCCAAACGTTTCACCTTTTTAACGATTTAATCCGAACGTTTACAGATGTTACGAAAGAAAACCAAACGTTTCACCTTTTTTGCAATTTAAGCCAAAAGTTTTCAAACGTTACGGAACAAATCCAAACATTTCACCTTTTTAGCGATTTAAGCCAAACATTTACAAACGTTATGGAACAAATCAAAACGTTTCACCTTTCTAGCGATTTAAGCCAAATGTTTGCAAAAGTTACAAAACAAATCCAAACGTTTCCCCTTTTTGTAGATTTAAGCCAAACATTTACAAACGTTGCGAAACAAATCCAAATGTTTCACCTTTTAAGCGATTTAAGCCAAGTGTTTACAAAGGTTACAAAACAAATCCAAACGTGTCACCTTTTTAGCAATTTAAGCAAAACGTTTACAAACGTTACGAAACAAATCCAAACGTTTCCCCATTTTAGCAATTTAAGGCAAACGTTCAAAACGTTACGAAACAAATCCAAACGTTTCACCTTTTTAGCGATTTAAGCCAAACATTTACAAACGCTACGAAACAAAACCAAGTGTTTCACCTTTTTAGCAATTTAAGCCAAACGTTTACAAATGCTAAGAAACAAATCCAAACGTTTCCCCTTTTTAGCGATTGAAGCCAAACGTTTACAAACGTTACGAAACAAATACGTACGTTTCACCTATTTAGCGATTTAAGCCGAACGTTTACAAACGTTACGAAACAAAACCAAACGTTTCACCTTTTTAGCGATTTTGGCCAAACGTTTACAAAGGTTACAAAACAAATCCCAACGTGTCACCTTTTTAGAAATTTAAGCCGAACGTTAATAAACGTTACGAAAGAAATCCAAACGTATTATCTTTATAGCGATTTAAGGCAAACGTTTACAAACGTTGCGAAACAAACACAAACACTTCACATTTTTAGCAATTGAAGCCGAACATTTACAAAAGTTACGAAACAAAACAAACGTTTAAAACGTTACGAAACAAATCCCATCGTTTCACCTTTTTAAAAATTTAAGCCAAACGTTTATAAACGTAACGAAACAAATCCAAGCGTTTCACCTTTTTAGCAATTTCAGCAAAACGTTTACAAACGTTACGAAACAAATC
Source organism: Mercurialis annua (assembly GCF_937616625.2). Taxonomy (NCBI): domain Eukaryota; kingdom Viridiplantae; phylum Streptophyta; class Magnoliopsida; order Malpighiales; family Euphorbiaceae; genus Mercurialis; species Mercurialis annua. The sequence goes on along the minus strand of NC_065572.1, from coordinate 19,695,580 downwards.
CAAGCGTTTCACCTTTTTAGCAATTTAAGCCAAACGTTTACAAACGTTTTAAAATTTCAAACGTTTCACCTTTTTAGCGATATATGCCAAACGTTACGAAACAAATCCAAATGTTTAACCTTTTTAGCAATTTAAGCCAAACGTTTACAAAATCCAAATGTTTAACCTTTTTAGCAATTTAAGCCAAACGTTTACAAAATCCAAACGTTACACCTTTTGAACGATTTAAGCTAAACGTTTACAAATGTTACGAAACAAATCCAAACGTTTCACTTTTTTTGCAATTTATGCCAAACGTTTTCAAACGTTACGGAACAAATCCAAACGTTTCACCTTTTTAGCGATTTAAGCCAAACATTTACAAACGTTACGGAACAAATTAAAACGTTTCACCTTTCTAGCGATTTAAGCCAAATGTTTGCAAAAGTTACAAAACAAATCCAAACGTTTCACCTTTTTGTAGATTTAAGCCAAACATTTACAAACGTTGCGAAACAAATCTAAATGTTTCACCTTTTAAGCGATTTAAGCCAAGTGTTTACAAAGGTTACAAAATAAATCCAAACGTGTCACCTTTTTAGCAATTTAAGCAAAACGTTTACAAACGTTACGAAACAAATCCAAACGTTTCCCCATTTTAGCGATTTAAGGCAAACGTTCAAAACGTTACGAAACAAATCCAAACGTTTCACCTTTTTAGCGATTTAAGCCAAACATTTACAAACGCTACGAAACAAAACCAAGTGTTTCACCTTTTTAGCAATTTAAGCCAAACGTTTACAAATGCTAAGAAACAAATCCAAAATTTCCCCTTTTTAGCGATTTAAGCCAAATGTTTATAAACGTTAAGAAACAAATACGTACGTTTCACCTTTTTAGCGATTTAAGCTGAACGTTTACAAACGTTACGAAACAAATCCAAACGTTTACAAACGTTACAAAACAAATCCAAGCGTTTCACGTTTATAGAAATTTAAGCCAAATGTTTACAAACGTTACAAAATAAATCCAAACGTTTCGCCTTTTTAGCACTTTAAGCCAAATGTTTCCCCTTTTTAGCAATTTAAGCCAAACTTTTACAAACGTTACGAAACAAATCCAAAGATTTCAACTTTTTAGCGATTTAAGCCAAACGTTTACAAACGTTACGAAACAAATCGAAACGTTTACAAACGTTACGAAACAAATCTAAGCGTTACCCCATTATAGCAATTTAAGCCAAACGTTTACAAACGTTACGAAACAAAACCAAATGTTTCACCTTTTTAGCGATTTCTGCCAAACGTTTCCCCTTTTAGCAATGTAAGCTAAACGTTTACAAAACGAAACAAATCCAAAAGTTTCATCTTTTTAGCGATTTAAGCCAAACGTTTACAAACGTTACGAAAAAAACCAAACGTTTCGACTTTTTAACGATTTAAGCCGAACGTTTACAAACATTACGAAACAAAGCCAAACGTTTACAAATGCTACAAAAGAAATCCAAGCGTTTCACCTTTATAGCAACTTAAGCCAAAAAGAATGCAAACGCTACGAAACAAAACCAAACGTTTCCCCTTTTTAGCGATTTAAGCCAAACGTTTACAAACGTTACGAAACAAATACGTACGTTTCACCTTTTTAGCGATTTATGCCGAACGTTTACAAACGTTACGAAACAAAACCAAACGTTTCACCTTTTTTGCATTTTAAGCCGAAGGTTTTCAAACGTTACGGAACAAATCCAAACGTTTCTCCTTTTTAGTGATTTAAGCCAAACGTTTACAAACGATACGGAACAAATAGAAAACTTTTCCACTTTCTAGCCATTTATGCCAAATGTTTGCAAACGTTACGAAACTAATCCAAACGTTTCACATTTTTATCGATTTAAGACAAACATTTACAAATGTTACAAAACAAATCCAAATGTTTCACCTTTTAAGAGATTTAATCCAAGCGTTTAAAAAGGTTGCAAAACAAATCCAAACGTGTCACCTTTTTAGCAATTTAAGCAAAACGTTTACAAACCTTACGAAACAAATCCAAACGTTTCACCTTTTTAGCGATTTAAGCCAAACGTTTACAAAGGTTAAGAAACAAAACCAAACGTTTCCCATTTTTAGCAATTTCAGCCAAACGTTTTGAAAGGTTACAAAACAAATCTAAACGTGTCACCTTTTTAGAAATTTAAGCCAAACGTTTACAAACGTTACGAAACAAATCCAAACGTATTACCTTTTAGCGATTTAAGGCAAACGTTTACAAACGTTGCGAAACAAACAAAAACGTTTCACATTTTTAGCAATTTAAGCCGAACATTTACAAAAGTTACGAAACAATACCAAACATTTAAAACGTTACGAAACAAATCCCATCGTTTCACCTTTTTAAATATTTAAGCCAAACGTTTACAAACGTAACGAAACAAATCCAAGCGTTTCACCTTTGTAGCAATTTCAGCAAAACATTCACAAACGTTACGAAACAAATCCAAGCGTTTTACATTTTTAGCAATTTAAGCCAAACGTTTACAAATGTTACGAGATTTCAAACGTTTCCCCTTTTTAGCGATTTAAGCCAAACATATACAAACGTTACGAAACAAATCCAAACGTTTAACCTATTTAGCGATTTAAGCCAAACGTTTACAAACATTACGAAACAAATCCAAATGTTTCCCCATTTTAGCGATTTAAGCCAAACGTATAAAACGGTACGAAACAAATCCAAACGTTTCACCTTTTTAGCGATTTAAGCCAAACCCTTACAAATGCTACGAAACAAAACCAAGTGTTTCACCTTTTTAGCAATTTAAGCCAAACGTTTACAAACGTTACGAAACAAATCCAAGTGTTTCACCTTTTTAGCGATTTAAGCCAAACGTTTACAAAAGCTACAAAACAAATCCAAACGTTTCCCGTTTTTAGCGATTTAAGTCAAACGTTTACAAACGTTACGAAACAAATTCAAACGTTTACAAAAGTTACAAAACAAATCCAAGCGTTTCACGTTTATAGAAATTTAAGCCAAATGTTTACAAACGTTACAAAATAAATCCAAACGTTTCGCCTTTTTAGCACTTTAAGCCAAATGTTTCCCCTTTTTAGCAATTTAAGCCAAACTTTTACAAACGTTACGAAACAAATCCAAAGATTTCAACTTTTTAGCGATTTAAGCCAAACGTTTACAAACGTTACGAAACAAATCGAAATGTTTACAAACGTTACGAAACAAAAACAAATGTTTCACCTTTTTAGCGATTTCTGCCAAACGTTTCCCCTTTTTAGCAATGTAAGCTAAACGTTTACAAAACGAAACAAATCCAAACGTTTCATCTTATTAGCGATTTAAGCCAAACGTTTACAAACGTTACGAAATAAAACCAAACGTTTCGACTATTTAACGATTTAAGCCGAACGTTTACAAACATTACGAAACAAAGCCAAACGTTTACAAATGCTACAAAAGAAATCCAAGCGTTTCACCTTTATAGCAACTTAAGCCAAAAAGAATGCAAACGCTACGAAAGAAAACCAAACGTTTCCCCTTTTTAGCGATTTGAGCCAATCGTTTACAAACTTTACGAAACAAATCCAAGCGTTTCACCTTTTAAGCAATTTAAGCCAAACGTTTACTTACGTTACGGAACAAAACAAAACGTATCACATTTTTAGCGATTTAAGCCAAACGTTTACAAACGCTACGAAACAAATCCAAACGTTTCTCCTTTTTAGCAATTGAACCCAAACGTTTACAAACGTTATGAAACAAATCCAAACGTTTCACCTTTTTAGCGATTCAAGGCAAAAGTTTAGAAACGTTACGAAACAATACCAAACGTTTCGCCTTTTTAGCGATTTAAGCCAAACGTTTACAAACGTTACGAAACAAATCCAAACGTTTACAAATGTTACGAAACAAATCCAAGCGTTTCACCTTTATAGCAATTTAAGCCAAACTCTTACAAACGTTACGAAACAAAACCAAATGTTGCACCTTTTTAGCGATTTAAGCCTAACGTTTACAAACATTATAAAACAAAACCAAACGTTTCACCTTTTTCGCAATTTAAGTCAAACGTTTACAAACGTTATGAAACAAATCCAAGCGTTTCAACTTTTTAGCAATTTAAGCCAAAAGTTTACAAACGTTACGAATCAAATCTAAGCGTTTCATCTTTTTAGCAATTTAAACCAAACGTTTAAAACATTACAAAACAAATCTAAACATTTCACTTTTTTAGCAATTTGAGCAAAACATTTAAAAACGTTACGAGACTAATCCAAATGTTTCACCTTTTTAGCAATTTAAGCCAAACGTTTACAAACGTTACAAAACAAATCCAAGCATTTCACCTTTTTAGCGATTTAAGCCGAACATATACAAACGTTACGAAACAAAACCAAACGTTTCACCTTTTTTGCGAAGCCAAACATTTTCAAATGTTACGGAACAAATCCAAACGTTTCTCCTTATTAGCGATTTAAGCCAAATGTTTACAAACATTACTAAACAAATCAAAACGTTTCACCTTTTTAGCGATTTAAGCCAAACGTTTGCAAACGTTACGAAACAAATACAAACGTTTCACCTTTTTAGCGATTTAAGCCAAACGTTTACAAAAGTTAAGAAACTAATCCAAACTTTTCACCTTTTTAGCTGTCTAAGCCAAACGTTTACAAAGGTTACGAAACAAATGCAAACGTGTAACCTTTTTAGCAATTTAAGCAAAACGTTTACAAACGTTATGAAACAAACCCAAACGTTTCACCTTTTTAGCGATTTAAGTCAAACGTTTATAAACGTTATGAAACAAACCCAAACGTTTCACCTTTTTAGCGATTTAAGTCAAACGTTTATAAAGGTTATGAAACAAAACCAAACGTTTCACCTTTTTAGCGATCTAACCCAAACGTTTACAAAGGTTATGAAACAAATCCAAATGTGTCACCTTTTTAGCAATTTAAGGCAAACATTTACAAACCTTGGGAAACAAATACAAACGTTTCACATTTTTAGCGATTTAAGCCGAACATTTACTAATGTTACTAAACAAAACCAAATGTTTAAAACGTTACGAAACAAATCTAAACGTTTAACCTTTTTAACAATTTAAGCAAAACGTTTACAAACGTAACGAAACAAATCCAAGACTTTCACTTTTTTTTGCAATTTAAGCCAAATGTTTACAAACGTTAGGAAACAAATCCAAGCGTTTCACATTTTTAGCAATTTAAGCCAAACGTTTACAAACGTTACGAAATGTCAAACATTTCACCTTTTTTGCAATTTAAGCCAAACATAGACAAACGTTACGAAACAAATCCAAGCGTTTAACTTTTTTAGCGATTTATGCCAAACTTTTACAAACGTTACGAAAAAAATCCAAGTGTTTCCCCATTTTAGCAATTTAAGCCAAACGTTTAAAACGTTGCTAAACAAATCCAAACGTTTCTCCTTTTTAGCAATTTAAGCCAAACCTTTACAAACGTTACGAAACAAAACCAAGTGTTTCACCTTTTTAGCAATTTAAGCCAAACGTTTACAAATGTTACAAAACAAATCCAAGTGTTTCACCTTTTTAGCAATTTAAGCCAAACGTTTAGAAACGCAACGAAACATATACAAACGTTTCACCTTTTTAGCGATTTAATATAAACGTTTACAAATGTTACGAAACAAAACCGTACATTTCACCTTTTTGGCGATTTAAGCCAAACGTATACAAACGTTACGAAACAAATCCAAACGTTACAAAACAAATCCAAAAGTTACAAAACAAATCCAAGCGTTTCACCTTTATAGAAATTTAAGCCAAACGTTTACAGACGTTACAAAATAAAACCAAATGTTTCCCCTTTTTAGTGATTTAAGCCAAACGTTTCACCTTTATACCAATTTATGCCAGAAGTTTACAAACGTTAAGAAACAAATCGAAACGTTTCATCTCTTTTGCGATTACAAACGTTACGAAACAAAACCAAACGTTTCACCTTTTTAGCGATTTTAGCCAAACGTTTACGAATGTTACGAAACAAATCAAAGCGTTCCACCTTTTTAGAACTTTAAGCCAAGCCTTTACCAACGTTATGCATCAAAACCAAACGTTTCACATTTTTAACGATTTAAGCCAAACGTTTACAAACGCTACGAAACAAATCAGAACGTTTCGCCTTTTTAGTGATTGAAGCAAAACGTTTACAAACGTTATGAAACAAATCCAAACGTTTCGCCTTTTTAGCGATATAAGCCAAACGTTTACAAACATTATGAAACAAAAAAAACGTTTCACCAATTTAGTGATTTAAGACAAACGTTTTGAAACAAATCCAAGCGTTTAACCTTTATAGCAATTTATGCCAAACGTTTACAAACGTTACGAAAAAAAACCAAACGTTTCACCTTTTTAGCGATTTAAGCCAAACGTTTACAAAAGTTACGAAACAAATACAAGCTTTTCACCATTTTAGCAATTTAAGCCAAACTTTTACTAACGTTATGGAACAAAACCAAACTTTTCACATTTTTAACGATTTAAGCCAAACGTTTACAAACGCTACGAAACAAATCCAAACGTTTCACCTTTTTAGCGATTGAACCAAAACTTTTTCAAACGTTAGGAAACAAATCCAAACGTTTCACCTTTTTACCGATTTAAGCCAAATGATTACAAACATTACGAAACAAAACCAAACGTTTCACCTTTTTAGGATTTAAGCCAAACATTCACAAACGTTACGAAACAACCAAACGTTGAAAACGTTGCGAAACAAATCGAAACGTTTACAAACGTTCAAAACAAAACCAAAAGTTTTACCTTTTCAGCGATTTAAGCCAAACGTTTACAGATGTTACGAAACAAAACCAAACGTTTCACTTTATTAGCAATTTAAGCTAAACATTTACAAACATTACGAAACAAAACCAAACCTTTAAAACGTTACGAAACGAACGTTACGAAAATAATCCAAACATTTACAAACGTTACGAAACAAAACCAAACATTTAAAACGTTACGAAACAAATCAAAACGTTTACAAACGTTACGAAACAAAACCAAACGTTTCACCTTTTTAGCGATTTAAGTGAAACGTTTACAAACGTTACGAAACAAAACCAAACGTTTCACTTTATTAGTGATTTAAGCCAAACATTTACAAACATTACGAAAAAAAACCAAACGTTTATAACCTTACGAAAAAAATCCAAACGTTTACAAACGTTACGAAACAAAACCAAACGTCTCACGTATTTAGGGATTTAAGCCAAACGTTTACAAACGTTACGAAACAAAACCAAACGTTTCTCCTTTTTAGCGATTTAAGCCATACATTTACAAACGTTACGAAACAAATACAATTGTTTCACCTTTTTAGCGATTTAAGGCAAACGTTTACAAACGTTACGAAACAAATCCAAACATTTCACCTTTTAATCGATTTAAGCCAAATATTTACAAACATTACGAAACAAAACTAAATGTTTCACCTTTTTAGCGATTTAAGCCAAACGTTTACAAACGTTACGAAACAAAACAAACGTTTAACACGTTACGAAACAAATCCAAACATTTACAAACGCTACAAAAAACAACCAAATGTTTCCCCATTTTAAGCCAAACGTTTATAAATATTACGAAACAAAACCAAACGTTTGTAAACGTTACCAAACAAATCTAAACGTTTCACATTTTTAGAGATTTAAACCAAACAGTTACAAACGTTACGAAACAAATCGAAACGTTTCACTATTTTAGTGATTGAAGCCAAACATTTACAAATGGTACAAAACAGATCTAAACGTTTCGAAACAAATCCAAACGATTAAAATGTTACGAAACAAATCCAACAGCTTCACCTTTTTAGCGATTTAGGCCGAACGTTTACAAAGGTTACGAAATAAAACCAAACGTTTCCCTTTTTTATCGATTTAAGCCAAACGTTTACAACCCTTACGAAACAAATACAAACGTTTCATCTTTTTAGCGATTTAAGCCAAACGTTTATAAACGTTACGAGAAAAATCCAAGCGTTTCAACTTTTTAGCACTTTAAGCCAAACGTTTACAAACGTTACGAAATAAATCGATGTGTTTCACCTTTTTAGCAATTTAAACCAAACGTTTAAAACGTTACGAAACAAAACTAAACGTTTCACATTTTTAGTAATTTAAGCCAAACATTTACAAATGTTACGAGACAAATCCAAATGTTTCACCTATTTAGAAATTAAATCAAATGTTAACAAACATTTCACCTTTTTAGCGATTTAAGCCGAACGTTTACAAATGTTACGAAACAAAACCAAACATTTCACCTTTTTTGCGATTTAAGCCCAACGTTTTCAAACCTTACGGAAAAAATCCAAACGTTTCGCCTTTTTAGCGATTTAAGCCAAACGTTTACAAATGTTATTAAACAAATCAAAACGTTTCACGTTTTTAGCGATTTAAGCCAAACGTTTACAAATGTTACGAAATTTCAAACGTTTCCCCTTTTTAGCGATTTAAGCCAAACATATACAAACGTTACGAAACAAATCCAAACGTTTAACCTCTTTAGCGATTTAAGCCAAACGTTTACAAAAGTTACAAAACAAATCCAAACGTTTCCCCATTTTAGCGATTTAAGCCAAACGTATAAAACGGTACTAAACAAATCCAAACGTTTCACCTTTTTAGTGATTTAAGCCAAACCTTTACAAACGCTACGAAACAAAACCAAGTGTTTCTCCTTTTTAGCAATTTAAGCCTAACGTTTACAAACGTTACGAAACAAATCCAAGTGTTTCACGTTTTTAGCGATTTAAGCCAAACGTTTACAAACGCTACAAAACAAATCCAAACGTTTCACCTTTTTGGCGATTTAAGTCAAACGTTTACAAACGTTACGAAACAAATCCAAATGTTTATAAACGTTACAAAAAAAATCCATGCGTTTCACATATATAGAAATTTAAGCCAAATGTTTATAAACGTTACAAAATAAATCCAAACGTTTCGCCTTTTTAGCGATTTAAGCTAAACGTTTCCACTTTTTAGAAATTTAAGCCAAACTATTACAAACGTTACGAAACAAATCCAAACATTTCAACTTTTTAGCGATTTAAGCCAAACATTTACAAACGTTACGAAACAAATCCAAACGTTTACAAACGTTACGAAACAAATCTAAGCGTTTCCCCATTATCGCAATTTAAGCCAAACGTTTACAAACGTTACGAAACAAAACCAAACGTTTCACCTTTTTAGCGATTTATGCCAAACGTTTCCCCTTTTTAGCAATTTAAGCTAAACATTTACAAAACGAAACAAATCCAAATGTTTCACCTTTTTAGAAATTTAAGCCAAATGTTTACATACGTTACGATACAAATCCAAGTGTTTCACCTTTTTAGCGATTTAAGCCAAACGTTTACAAACGCTACAAAACAAATCCAAACGTTTCATCTTTTTAGCGATTTAAGTCAAACGTTTACAAACGTTACGAAACAAATCCAAACGTTTACAAACGTTACAAAACAAATCCAAGCGTTTCACGTTTATAGAAATTTAAGCCAAATGTTTACAAACGTTACAAAATAAATCCAAACGTTTCGCCTTTTTAGCTATTTAAGCCAAACGTTTCCCCTTTTTAGAAATTTAAGCCAAACTTTTACAAACGTTAAGAAACAAATCCAAACATTTCAACTTTTTAGCGATTTAAGCCAAACGTTTACAAACGTTACGAAACAAATCCAAACATTACGAAACAAATCTAAGCGTTTCCCCATTATAGCAATTTAAGCCAAACGTTTACAAACGTTACGAAACAAAACCAAACTTTTCACCTTTTTAGCGATTTATGTCAAACGTTTACCTTTTTTAGCAATGCAAGCTAAACGTTTACAAAACGAAAATCCAAACGTTTCATCTTTTTAGTAAATTAAGCCAAACGATTACAAACGTTACGAAATAACGTTTCACCTTTTTAACGATTTAAGCCGAACGTTTACAAACGTTACGAAACAAAGCCAAACGTTTACAAAAGCTACAAAAGAAATCCAAGCGTTTCAACTTTATAGCAACATAAGCCAAAAAGAATGCAAACGCTACGAAACAAAACCAAACGTTTCCCCTTTTTAGCAATTTAAGCCAAACGTTTATAAACGTTACGAAACAAATCCAAGCGTTTCACTTTTAAGCAATTTAATCCAAACGTTTACTTAAGTTAAGGAACAAAACAAAACGTATCACATTTTTAGCGATTTAAGCCAAACGTTTACAAACGCTACGAAATAAATCCAAACGTTTCTCCTTTTTAGAAATTGAACCCAAACGTTTACAAACGTTATGAAACAAATCCAAACGTTTCACCTTTTTAGCGATTTAAGCCAAACGTTTACAAACATTACGAAACAAAACCAAATGTTTCACCTTTTTAGTCATTTAAGCGAAACGTTTAGAAACGTTACGAAACAATACCAAATGTTTCGCCTTTTTAGCGATTTAAGCCAAACGTTTACAAACGTTATGAAACAAATCCAAACATTTACAAACGTTACGAAACAAATCCAAGCGTTTCACCTTTATAGCAATTTCAGCCAAACGCTTACAAAAGTTACGAAACAAATACAAGCGTTTAACCATTTTAGCAATTTAAGCCAAACTTTTACTAACGTTATGGAACAAAACCAAACTTTTCACATTTTTAACGATTTAAGCCAAACGTTTACAAACGCTACGAAACAAATCCAAACGTTTCACCTTTTTAGCGATTGAACCAAAACTTTTTCAAACGTTAGGAAACAAATCCAAACGTTTCACCTTTTTACCGATTTAAGCCAAATGATTACAAACATTATGAAACAAAACCAAACGTTTCACCTTTTTAGGATTTAAGCCAAACATTTACAAACGTTACGAAACAACCAAACGTTGAACACGTTGCGAAACAAATCGAAACGTTTACAAACGTTCAAAACAAAACCAAACGTTTTACCTTTTCAGCGATTTAAGCCAAACGTTTACAGATGTTACGAAACAAAACCAAACGTTTCACTTTATTAGCAATTTAAGCTAAACATTTACAAACATTACGAAACAAAACCAAACCTTTAAAACGTTACGAAAATAATCCAAACATTTACAAACGTTACGAAACAAAACCAAACATTTAAAACGTTACGAAACAAATCAAAACGTTTACAAACGTTACGAAACAAAACCAAACGTTTCACCTTTTTAGCGATTTAAGCCATACATTTACAAACGTTACGAAACAAATATAATTGTTTCACCTTTTTAGCGATTTAAGGCAAACGTTTACAAACGTTACAAAACAAATCCAAACATTTCCCCTTTTAATCGATTTAAGCCAAATATTTACAAACATTACGAAACAAAACTAAATGTTTCACCTTTTTAGCGATTTAAGCCAAACGTTTACAAACGTTACGAAACAAAACAAACGTTTAACACGTTACGAAACAAATCCAAACATTTACAAACGCTACAAAAAGCAACCAAATGTTTCCCCATTTTAAGCCAAACGTTTATAAACGTTACGAAACAAAACCAAACGTTTGTAAACGTTACCAAACAAATCTAAACGTTTCACATTTTTAGAGATTTAAGCCAAACAGTTACAAACGTTACGAAACAAATCGAAACGTTTCACTATTTTAGTGATTGAAGCCAAACATTTACAAATGGTACCAAACAAATCTAAACGTTTCGAAACAAATCCAAACGTTTAAAATGTTACGAAACAAATCCAACAGCTTCACCTTTTTAGCGATTTAAGCCGAACGTTTACAAAGGTTACTAAATAAAACCAAACGTTTCCCTTTTTTATCGATTTAAGCCAAACGTTTACAACCCTTACGAAACAAATCCAAACGTTTCATCTTTTTAGCGAGTTAAGCCAAACGTTTACAAACGTTACGAGAAAAATCCAAGCGTTTCAACTTTTTAGCACTTGAAGCCAAACGTTTACAAACGTTACGAAATAAATCGATGTGTTTCACCTTTTTAGCAATTTAAACCAAACGTTTAAAACGTTACGAAACAAAACTAAACGTTTCACATTTTTAGTAATTTAAGCCAAACATTTACAAATGTTACGAGACAAATCCAAATGTTTCACCTATTTAGAAATTAAATCAAATGTTAACAAACATTTCACCTTTTTAGCGATTTAAGCCGAACGTTTACAAATGTTACGAAACAAAACCAAACGTTTCACCTTTTTTGCGATTTAAGCCCAACGTTTTCAAACCTTACGGAACAAATCCAAACGTTTCGCCTTTTTAGCGATTTAAGCCAAACGTTTACAAATGTTATTAAACAAATCAAAACGTTTCACGTTTTTAGCGATTTAAGCAAAACGTTTACAAATGTTACGAAATTTCAAACGTTTCCCCTTTTTAGCGATTTAAGCCAAACATATACAAACGTTAGGAAACAAATTCAAACGTTTAACATTTTTAGCGATTTAAGCCAAACGTTTACAAACGTTACAAAACAAATCCAAACGTTTCCCCATTTTAGCGATTTAAGCCAAACGTATAAAACGGTACGAAACAAATCCAAACGTTTCACCTTTTTAGTGATTTAAGCCAAACCTTTACAAACGCTACGAAACAAAACCAAGTGTTTCACCTTTTTAGCAATTTAAGCCTAACGTTTACAAACGTTATGAAACAAATCCAAGTGTTTCACCTTTTTAGCGATTTAAGCCAAACGTTTACAAACGCTACAAAACAAATCCAAACGTTTCACCTTTTTAGCGATTTAAGTCAAACGTTTACAAACGTTACGAAACAAATTCAAATGTTTACAAACGTTACAAAACAAATCCGAGCGTTTCACGTTTATAGAAATATAAGCCAAATGATTATAAAAGTTACAAAATAAATCCAAACGTTTCGCCTTTTTAGCGATTTAAGCCAAACGTTTCCTCTTTTTAGAAATTTAAGCCAAACTATTACAAACGTTACGAAACAAATCCAAACATTTCAACTTTTTAGCGATTTAAGCCAAACATTTACAAACTTTACGAAACAAATCCAAACGTTTACAAACGTTATGAAACAAATCTAAGCGTTTCCCCATTATCGCAATTTAAGCCAAACGTTTACAAACGTTACGAAACAAAACCAAACGTTTCACCTTTTTAGCGATTTACGCCAAACGTTTCCCTTTTTTAGCAATGTAAGCTAAACATTTACAAAACGAAACAAATCCAAATGTTTCACCTTTTTAGCAATTTAAGCCAAATGTTTACAAACGTTACGAAACAAATCCAAGTGTTTCACCTTTTTAGCGATTTAAGCCAAACGTTTACAAACGCTACAAAACAAATCCAAACGTTTCACCTTTTTAGCGATTTAAGTCAAACATTTACAAACGTTAAGAAACAAATCCAAACGTTTACAAACGTTACAAAACAAATCCAAGCGTTTCACGTTTATAGAAATTTAAGCCAAATGTTTACAAACGTTACAAAATAAATCCAAACGTTTCGCCTTTTTAGCTATTTAAGCCAAACGTTTCCCCTTTTTAGAAATTTAAGCCAAACTTTTACAAACGTTACGAAACAAATCCAAACATTTCAACTTTTAAGCGATTTATGCCAAACATTTACAAACGTTATGAAACAAATCCAAACGTTACGAAACAAATCTAAGCGTTTCCCCATTCTAGCAATTTAAGCCAAACGTTTACAAACTTTACGAAACAAAACCAAACTTTTCACCTTTTTAGCGATTTATGCCAAACGTTTCCCCTTTTTAGCAATGTAAGCTAAACGTTTACAAAACGAAAATCCAAACGTTTCATCTTTTTAGTAATTTAAGCCAAACGATTACAAACGTTACGAAATAACGTTTCACCTTTTTAAAGATTTAAGCCGAACGTTTACAAACGTTACGAAACAAAGCCAAACGTTTACAAAAGCTACAAAAGAAATCCAAGCGTTTCAACTTTATAGCAACATAAGCCAAAAAGAATGCAAACGCTACGAAACAAAACCAAACGTTTCCCCTTTTTAGCAATTTAAGCCAAACGTTTATAAACGTTACGAAACAAATCCAAGCGTTTCACTTTTAAGCAATTTAATCCAAACGTTTACTTAAGTTAAGGAACAAAACAAAACGTATCACATTTTTAGCGATTTAAGCCAAACGTTTACAAACGCTACGAAATAAATCCAAACGTTTCTCCTTTTTAGAAATTGAACCCAAACGTTTACAAACGTTATGAAACAAATCCAAACGTTTCACCTTTTTAGCGATTTAAGCCAAACGTTTAGAAACGTTACGAAACAATACCAAATGTTTCGCCTTTTTAGCGATTTAAGCCAAACGTTTACAAACGTTATGAAACAAATCCAAACATTTACAAACGTTACGAAACAAATCCAAGCGTTTCACCTTTATAGCAATTTAAGCCAAACGCTTACAAACGTTACGAAACAAAACCAAACGTTGCACCTTTTTAGCGATTTAAGCCAAACATTTACAAACATTATAAAACAAAACCAAATGTTTCACCTTTTTCGCGATTTAAGCCAAACGTTTACAAACGTTACGAAACAAATCCAAGAGTTTCAACTTTTTAGCAATTTAAGCCAAACGTTTACAAACGTTACGAATCAAATCCAAGCGGTTCACCTTTTTAGCAATTTAAACCAAATGTTTAAAACACTACGAAACAAATCTAAACATTTCACATTTTTAGCAATTTGAGCAAAACGTTTAAAAACGTTACGAGAAAAATCCAAACGTTTCACCATTTTAGCGATTTAAGCCAAACGTTTACAAACGTTACCAAACAAATCTAAGCATTTCACCTTTTTAGCGATTTAAGCCGAACGTATACAAACGTTACGAAATAAAACCAAACGTTTCACCTTTTTTGCAATTTAAGCCAAACATTTTCAAATGTTACGGAACAAATCCAAACGTTTCTTCTTATTAGTGATTTAAGCCAAACATTTACAAACGTTACGAAACAAATCCAAACGTTTAAAATGTTACGAAACAAATCTAAACGTTTCACCTTTTTAACAATTTATGCCAAACGTTTACAAACATAACGAAACAAATCCAAGCCTTTCACCTTTTTAGAAATTTAAGCCAAACGTTTACAAACGTTAGGAAACAAATCCAAGCGTTTCACATTTTTTTAGCAATTTAAACCAAACGTTTACAAACGTTACGAAATGTCAAACGTTTCACCTTTTTAGCGATTTAAGCCAAACGTATACAAACGTAAAGAAACGAATCCAAATGTTTACAAACGGTACGAAACAAATCCAAGCGTTTCACCTTTATAGCCATTTAAGCCAAACGCTTACAAACGTTACGAAACAAAACCAAACGTTGCACCTTTTTAGCGATTTTAGCCGAACGTTTGCAAACATTATTAAACAAAACCAAACGTTTCACCTTTTTTCGCGATTTAAGCCAAACGTTTACAAACGTTATGAAACAAATCCAAGAGTTTCAACATTTTAGCAATTTAAGCCAAACGTTTACAAACGCTACGAATCAAATCCAAGCGTTTCACCTTTTTAGCATTTTAAACCAAACGTTTAAAACATTACGAAACAAATCTAAACATTTCATATTTTTAGCAATTTGAGCAAAACTTTTAAAAACGTTACGAGAAAAATCCAAACATTTCATCTTTTTAGCGATTTAAGCCAAGCGTTTACAAACGTTACCAAACAAATCCAAGCATTCCACCTTTTTAGCGATTTAAGCCGAACATATACAAACGTTACGAAACAAAACCAAACGTTTCACCTTTTTTGCGATTTAAGCCAAACATTTTCAAATGTTACGGAACAAATCCTAACTTTTCTCCTTATTAGCGATTTAAGCCAAACGGTAACAAACGCTACGGATAAAATCAAAACCTTTCACCTTTTTAGAGATTTAAGCTAAACGTTTGCAAACGTTACGAAACAAATCCAAACGTTTCACCTTTTTAGCGATTTATGCCAAAAGTTTACAAACGCTAAGAAACTAATCCAAACTTTCCACATTTTTAGCTATCTAAGCCAAATGTTTACAAAGGTTATGAAACAAATCCAAACGTGTAACCTTTTTAGCAATTTAAGCAAAACGTTTACAAACGTTACAAAAGAAACCCAAACGTTTTACCTTTTTAGCGATTTAAGTCGAACGCTTATAAAGGTTATGAAACAAAACCAAACGCTTCACCTTTTTAGCGATCTAACCCAAACGTTTACAAAGGTTACGAAACAAATCCAAATGTGTCACCTTTTTAGCAATTTAAGCCAAACGTTTACAAACGTTACGAAACAAATCCAAACGTTTAATGTTTTTAGCGATTTAAGGAAAACATTTACAAACCTTGGAAAATAAATACAAACGTTTCACATTTTTAGTGATTTAAGCCAAACATTTACAAATGTTACGAAACAAAACCAAACGTTTAAAACGTTACGAAACAAATCTAAACGTTTCACCTTTTTAACAATTTAAGCCAAACGTTTACAAACGTAACGAAACAAATCCAAGCCTTTCACCTTTTTGGCAATTTAAGCCAAATGTTTACAAACGTTAGGAAACAAATCCAAGCGTTTCACATTTTTAGCAATTTAAGCCAAACGTTTACAAACGCTACGAAATGTCAAACGTTTCACCTTTTTAGCGATTTAAGCCAAACGTATACAAACGTTACGAAACAAATCCAAGCGTTTAACTTTTTTAGCGATTTATGCCAAATGTTTACAAACGATACGAAAAAAATCCAAGCGTTTCCCCATTTTAGCAATTTAAGCAAAACGTTTAAAACGTTATGAAACAAATCCAAATATTTTACCTTTTTAGCGATTTAAGCCAAACCTTTACAAACGTTACAAAACAAAACCAAGTGTTTCACCTTTTTAGAAATTTAAGCCAAACGTTTACAAATGTTACGAAACAAATCCAAGTATTTCAGCTTTTTAGCAATTTAAGCCAAACGTTTAGAAACACTACGAAAAAAATCTAAACGTTTCACCTTTTTAGCGATTTAATCCAAACGTTTAGAAACGTTACGAAACAAAACCGTACGTTTCACCTTTTTCGCGATTTAAGCCAAATTTATACAAACGTTACGAAACAAATCCAAACGTTACAAAACAAATCCAAGAGTTTCACCTTTATAGCAATTTAAGCCAAACGTTTACAAACGTTACAAAATAAAACCAAATGTTTCCCCTTTTTAGTGATTTAAACCAAACGTTTCACCTTTATACCAATTTATGCCAGAAGTTTACAAACGTTAAGAAACAAATAGAAACGTTTCATCTCTTTTGCGATTACAAACGTTACGAAACAAAACCAAACGTTTCACCTTTTTAGCGATTTTAGCCAAACGTTTACAAACGTTACGAAACAAATCAAAGCGTTTCACCTTTTTAGCACTTTAAGCCAAGCGTTTACCAACGTTACGAATCAAAACCAAGCGTTTCACATTTTTAGCGATTTAAGCCAAACGTTTACAAACGCTACGAAAGAAATCCAAACGTTTTGCCTTTTTATTGATTGGACCAAAACGTTTACAAACGTTATGAAACAAATCCAAACGTTTTGCCTTTTTAGCAATTTAAGCCAAACGTTTACAAATATTATGAAACAAAACAAAACGTTTCACCAATTTATCGATTTAAGACAAATGTTTACAAACGTTTTGAAACAAATCCAAGCGTTTAACCTTTATAGCTATTTAAGCCAAACGTTTACAAACGTTACGAAACAAAACCAAACGTTTCACCTTTTTAGCGATTTAAGCCAAACGTTTACAAAAGTTACAAAACAAATACAAGCGTTTCACCATTTTAGCAATTTAAGCAAAACTTTTACTAACGTTACGGAACAAAACCAAACGTTTCACATTTTTAGCGATTTAAGCCAAACGTTTACAAACGCTACGAAACAAATCCAAACGTTTCACCTTTTTAGCGATTGAACCAAAACTTTTTCAAACGTTAGGAAACAAATCCAAATGTTTCAACTTTTTAGCGATTTAAGCCAAACGTTTACAAACAATACGAAAAGAAACCAAACGTTTCACATTTTTAGCGATTTAAGCCAAACGTTTACAAACGTTACGAAAAACCCAAACGTTGAAAACGTTACGAAACAAATCGAAACGTTTACAAACGTTACAAAACAAAGCAAACGTTTTACCTTTTTAGCAATTTAAGCGAAACGTTTACAGATGTTACAAAACAAAACCAAACGTTTCACTTTATTAGCGATTTAAGCCAAATATTTACAAACATTACGAAACAAAACCAAACCTTTAAACGTTACGAAACGAACATTACGAAAAAAAATCCAAACGTTTACAAACGTTACGAAAAAAAACAAACGTTTAAAACGTTACGAAACAAATAAAAATGTTTACAAACGTTACGAAACAAAACCAAACGTTTCACCTTTTTAGTGATTTAAGCCAAACGTTTACAAACGTTACGAAACAAAACCAAACGTTTCACTTTTTTAGCGATTTAAGCCAAACATTTACAAACATTACGAAACAAAACCAAACGTTTAAAACGTAACGAAAAAAATCCAAACGTTTCACCTTTTTAGCGATTTAAGCCATACATTTACAAACGTTACGAAACAAATCCAATTGTTTCACCTTTTTAGCGATTTAAGCCAAACGTTTACAAACGTTACGAAACAAATCCAAACATTTCACCTTTTAAGCGATTTAAGCCAAATATTTACAAACATTACGAAACAAAACTAAACATTTCACCTTTTTAGCGATTTAAGCCAAACGTTTACAAACGTTACGAAACAAATCCAAACATTTACAAACGCTACAAAACAACACCAAATGTTTCCCCATTTTAGCGATTTAAGCCAAACGTTTATAAACGTTACGAAACAAAACCAAATGTTTGTAAACGTTACCAAACAAATCTAAACGTTTCACATTTTTTGTGATTTAAGCCAAACATTTACAAATGTTACGAAACAAATCGAAACGTTTCACTATTTTACTGATTGAAGCCAAACATTTAAAAATGGTACGAAACAAATCATAACAATTCGAAACAAATCCAAACGTTTAAAATGTTACGAAACAAATCCAACAGCTTCACCTTTTTAGTGATTTAAGCCGAACGTTTACAAAGGTTAAGAAACAAAACCAAACGTTTCCCTTTTTTATCGATTTAAGCCAAACGTTTACAACCCTTACAAAACAAATCCAAACGTTTCACCTTTTTAGCGATTTAAGCCAAATGTTTACAAACGTTACGAAACAAATCCAAGCGTTTCAACTTTTTAGCAATTTAGGCCAAACGTTTACAAATGTTACGAAATAAATCGATGTGTTTCACCATTTTAGCAATTTAAACCAAACGTTTAAAACGTTTCACATTTTTAGTAATTTAAGCCAAACATTTACAACTGTTACAAAAGAAATCCAAATGTTTCACCTATTTAGAATTCAAATCAAATGTTAACAAACGTTTCACCTTTTTAGCGATTTAAGGCGAACGTTTACAAACGTTACGAAACAAAACCAAACGTTTCACCTTTTTTGCGATTTAAGCCCAACGTTTTCAAACGTTACGGAACAAATCCAAACGTTTCACCTTTTTAGCGATTTAAGCCAAACGTTTACAAACGTT
This sequence comes from Mercurialis annua, assembly GCF_937616625.2. Taxonomy (NCBI): domain Eukaryota; kingdom Viridiplantae; phylum Streptophyta; class Magnoliopsida; order Malpighiales; family Euphorbiaceae; genus Mercurialis; species Mercurialis annua. The sequence continues at coordinate 19,675,950 of NC_065572.1, read as the reverse complement.
ATGAAACAAATCCAAACGTTTCACGTTTTTAGCGATTTAAGCCAAACGTTTAGAAATGTTGCAAAACAAATCCAAACGTTTCACCTTTTTTGCGATTTTAGCCAAACGCTTGTAAAGGTTACGAAACAAATCCAAATGTGTCGCCTTTTTAGCGATATAAGCCAAACCTTTACAAAGGTTATGAAACAAAACCAAACGTTTTACTATTTAGCGATTTAAGCCAAACTCTTACAAAGGTTACAAAACATATCCAAACGTTTTATCTTTTTAGCGATTTAAGGCAAATGTTTACAAACATTACGAAAAAAATACAAACATTTCATATTTTTAGCGATATAAGCCGAACGTTTACAAACGTTACGAAACAAAACCAAACTTTTAAAACGTTACGAAACAAATCCAAACGTTTCACCTTTTTAGCAAATTAAGACAAACGTTTACAAACGTTACGAAACAAATCCAAACGTTTTATCTTTTTAGCGATTTAAGGCAAATGTTTACAAACGTTACGAAATAAATACAAACATTTCATATTTTTAGCGATATAAGCCGAACGTTTACAAACGTTACGAAACAAAATCAAACTTTTAAAACGTTACGAAACAAATCCAAACGTTTCACCTTTTTAGCAAATTAAGACAAACGTTTACAAACGTTACGAAACAAATCCAAGCGTTTCACCTTTTTAGCAATCTAAGCCAAACGTTTACAAACATTATGAAACAAATCCAAGCGTTTCACCTTTGAAGCAATTTAAGCCAAACGTTTACAAACGTTACAAAATTTCAAACGTTTCGCCTTTTTTGCGATTTAAGCCAAACGTATACAAATGTTACGAAACTAATCCAAATGTTTCACCTTTTTAGCAATTTAAGCCAAACGTTTACAAACGTTACGAAACAAATCCAAACGTTTACCCATTTTAGCTATTTAAGACAAACGTTTAAAACATTACGAAATAAATCCAAATATTTCACCTTTTTTGCGATTTAAGCCAAACCTTTGCAAACGTTACGAAACAAAACCAAGTGTTTCACCTTTCAATCAATATAAGCCAAACGTTTGCAAATGTTACGAAACAAATCCAAGTCTTTCACCTTTCTACCAATTTAAGGCAAATGTTTACAAACGTTATGAAACAAATCCAAATGTTTCACCTTTTTAGCAATTTAAGCCAAAACGTTTAACAACTTACGAAACACATCCAAACGTTTCACATTTTTAGCGATTTAAGCAAAACCCTTAAAAACATTACGAAACTAAACCAAGCGTTTCACCTTTTTAGCAATTTAAGCCAAACATTTCCAAAGGTTAAGTAATAAATCCAAGCGTTTCACCTTTTTAGCAATTTAAGCCAAACATTTACAAACGTTACGAAACAAATCCAAGTGTTTCACCTTTTTAGCAATTTAAGCCAAATTTTTGCAAACGTTACGAAACAAATCCAAATATTTCACTTTTTTAGTGATTTAAGCCAAACGTTTACAAACGTTACGAAACAAATCCAAACGTTTCAAAAGTTACGAAACACATCCAAACATTTCACATTTTTAGCGATTTAATCAAAACCCTTAAAAACGTTAAGAAACAAAACCAAGCGTTTCACATTTTTAGCAATTTAAGCAAAACGTTTACAAACGTTACGAAATTTCAAACGTTTCACCTTTTTAGCGATTTAAGCCAAACGTATACAAACGTTACGAAACAAATCCAAACATTTAACCTTTTTAAAGATTTAAGCCAAACGTTTACAAACGTTATGAAACAAATCCAAACGTTTCCCCATTTTAGCAATTTAAGCCAAATGTTTACAAACGTAACGAAACAAATCCAAACGTATCCCCATTTTAGCGATTTAAGCCAAACATTTAAAACGTTACGAAATAAATCCAAACGTTTCACCTTTTTAGCGATTTAAGCCAAACCTTTACAAACATTACGAAAAAAACTCAGTGTTTCACCTTTTTAGCAATTTAAGCCAAACGTTTACAAATGTTACGAAACAAACCCAAGTGTATTACCTTTTTAGCAATTTAAACCGAACATTTACAAACGCTACGAAACAAATCCAAACGTTTCACCTTTTTAGCGATTTAAGCCAAACGTTTACAAAATTTACGAAACAAAAAACCAAACATCGCACCTTTTTAGGGATTAAGCCAAACGTTTACAAACGTTACGAAACAAAACCAAACGTTTCCCCTTTTTAGCGATTTTTGCCATACGTTTACAAACGTTACGAAACAGATCAAATTGTTTCACGTTTTTAGCGATTCAAGCCAAACGTTTACAAAAGTTACAAAACAAATCCAAATATTTCACCTTTTTAGCGATTTTAGCCAAACGTTTGCAAAGGTTACGCAACAAATCCAAACGTGTTGCCTTTTTAGCGATATAAGCTAAACCTTTACAAAGGTTATGAAACAAAACCAAACGTTTCACCTTTTTAGCGATTTAAGCCAAACTTTTACAAAGGTTACAAAACAAATCCAAACATGTCACCTTTTTAGTAATTTAAGCCAAACTCTTACAAACGTTACGAAACAAATCCAAACGTTTTATCTTTTTAGCGATTTAAGGAAAATGTTTATAAACGTTACAAAATAAATACAAACATTTCATATATTTAGCGATATAAGCCGAACGTTTACTAACGTTACGAAACAAAACCAAACGTTTAAAATGTTATGAAACAAATCCAAACGTTTCACCTTTTTAGCAAATTAAGCCAAACGTTTACAAATGTTACGAAACAAATCCAAGCGTTTCACGTTTTTAGCAATCTAAGCCAAACATTTACAAACATTATGAAACAAATCCAAACGTTTCACCTTTTAAGCTTATTTAAGCCAAACATTTACAAACGTTACTAAATTTCAAACGTTTCACCTTTTTTGCGATTTACGCCAAACGTATGCAAATGTTACGAAATAAATCCAAACGTTCCACCTTTTTAGCGATTTAAGCCAAACATTTACAAACGTTATGAAACAAATCCAAACGTTTACCCATTTTAGCGATTTAAGCCAAACGTTTAAAACATTACGAAATAAATCCAAACATTTCACCTTTTTAACGATTTAAGCCAAACCTTTGCAAACGTTACGAAACAAAACGAAGTGTTTCACCTTTCTAGCAATATAAGCCAAACGTTTACAAACGTTACGAAACAAATCCAAGTGTTTCATCTTTCTAGCAATTTAAGCCAAAAGTTTACAAACGTTACGAAACAAATCCAAATGTTTCACCTTTTTAACGATTTAAGCCAAAACGTTTAACAAGTTACGAAACACATCCAAATGTTTCACATTTTTAGCGATTTAAGCAAAACCCTTAAAAACGTTACGAAACAAAACCAACTGTTTCATCTTTTTAGCAATATAAGCCGAACGTTTACAAACATTACGTAACAAATCCAAGTGTTTCACCTTTTTAACAATTTAAGCCAAACGTTTACAAACGTACGAAACAAATCCAAGTGTTTCACCTTTTTAGCAATTTAAGCCAAACGTTTACAAATGTTACGAAACAAATTCAAATGTTTTACCTTTTTAGCGATTTAAGCCAAATGTTTACAAACATTACGAACCAAAATAAAAAGTTTAAAAAGTTACGAAACACATCCAAACATTTCACATTTTTAGCGATTTAATCAAAACCCTTAAAAACGTTACGAAACAAAACCAAGCGTTTCACTTTTTTCGCAATTTAAGAAAAACGTTTACAAACGTTACGAAATTTTAAACGTTTCCCCTTTTTAGCGATTTAAGCCAAACGTATACAAACGTTACGAAACAAATCCAAACGTTTAACATTTTTAGAGATTTAAGCCAAACGTTTACAAACGTTACGAAACAAATCCAAACATTTCCCCATTTTAGCGATATAAGCCAAATGTTTACAAACGTTACGAAACAAATCCAAATGTTACCCCATTTTAGCGATTTAAGCAAAACAATTAAAACGATACGAAACAAATCCAAACGTTTCACCTTTTTAGCGATTTAAGCAAAACCTTTACAAACGTTACGAAACAAAACCAAGTGTTTCACCTTTTTAGCAATTTAAGCCAAACGTTTACAAACGTTACGAAACAAATCCGAGTTTATTACCTTTTTAGCAATTTAAACCAAACATTTACAAACGCTACGAAACAAATCCAAATGTGTCGCCTTTTTAGCGATATAAGCAAACCTTTACAAAGGTTATGAAACAAAACCAAATGTTTCACCTTTTTAGCGATTTAAGCCAAACTTTTACAAAGGTTACAAAACAAATCCAAACGTGCCACCTTTTTAGCAATTTAGGCCAAACTTTTACAAATGTTACGAAACAAATCCAAACGTTTTATGTTTTTAGCGATTTAAGGCAAATGTTTACAAACGTTACGAAATAAATACAAACATTTCATATTTTTAGCGATATAAGCCGTACGTTTACAAACATTACGAAACAAAACCAAACGTTTAAAACGTTACGAAATAAATCCAAACGTTCACCTTTTTAGCAAATTAAGCCAAACGTTTACAAACGTTACGAAACAAATCCAAGTTTTCACCTTTTTAGCAATCTAAGTCAAACGTTTACAAATATTATGAAACAAATCCAAGTGTTTCACCCTTTAAAGCAATTTAAGCCAAACGTTTACAAACGTTACAAAATTTCAAACGTTTCACCTTTTTTGCGATTTAAGCCAAACGTATAAAAATGTTACGAAACTAATCCAAACGTTTAACCTTTTTAGCAATTTAAGCCAAACGTTTACAAACGTTATGAAACAAATCTAAACGTTTGCCCATTTTAGCTATTTAAGCCAAACGTTTAAAACATTACGAAATAAATCGAAACGTTTCACCTTTTTAGCGATTTAAGCCAAACCTTTACAAACGTTACGAAACAAAACCAAGTGTTTCACCTTTCTAGCAATATAAGCCAAATCTTTACGAACGTTACGAAACAAAACCAAGTATTTCACCTTTCTAGCAATTTAAGCGAAACGTTTACTAACGTTACGAATCAAATCCAAGTGTTTCATCTTTCTAGCAATTTATGCCAAACGTTTACAAACGTTACGAAACAAATACAAATGTTTCACCTTTTTAGCGATTTAAGCCAAAACGTTTAACAAGTTACGAAACACATCCAAACGTTTCACATTTTTAGCGAATTAAGCAAAACCCTTAAAAATGTTACGAAACAAAACCAAGCTTTACACCTTTTTAGCAATTTAAGCCAAACGTTTACAAACGTTACGTAACAAATCAAAGCGTTTCACCTTTTTAGCAATCTAAGCCAAACGTTTACAAACGTTACGAAACAAATCCAAGTGTTTCACCTTTTAAACAATTTAAGCCAAACGTTTACAAACGTTACGAAACAAATTCAAATGTTTCACCTTCTTAGCGATTTAAGCCAAACGTTTACAAACTTTACGAAACAAAACCAAACGTTTAAAAAGTTATGAAACACATCCAAACATTTCACATTTTTAGCGATTTAATCAAAACCCTTAAAAACGTTACGAAACAAAACCAAGCGTTTCACATTTTTAGCAATTTAAGAAAAACGTTTACAAACGTTACGAAATTTTATACATTTCACCTTTTTAGCGATTTAAGCCAAACGTATACAAACGTTACGAAACAAATCCAAACATTTAACCTTTTTAGAGATTTAAGCCAAACGTTTACAAACGTTACGAAACAAATCCAAACGTTTCCCCATTTTAGTGATTTAAGCCAAATGTTTACAAACGTTACGAAACAAATCCAAACGTTTTCCCATTTTAGCGATTTAAGCCAAACATTTAAAACGTTACGAAACGAATCCCAACGTTTCACCTTTTTAGCGATTTAAGACGAACCTTTACAAACGTTACGAAACGAATCCAAACGTTTCACCTTTTTTGCGATTTAAGCCAAACGTTTAGAAATGTTGCAAAACAAATCCAAACGTTTCACCTTTTTTGCGATTTTAGCCAAACGCTTGTAAAGGTTACGAAACAAATCCAAATGTGTCGCCTTTTTAGCGATATAAGCCAAACCTTTACAAAGGTTATGAAACAAAACCAAACGTTTTACTATTTAGCGATTTAAGCCAAACTCTTACAAAGGTTACAAAACAAATCCAAACGTTTTATCTTTTTAGCGATTTAAGGCAAATGTTTACAAACATTACGAAAAAAATACAAACATTTCATATTTTTAGCGATATAAGCCGAACGTTTACAAACGTTACGAAACAAAACCAAACTTTTAAAACGTTACGAAACAAATCCAAACGTTTCACCTTTTTAGCAAATTAAGACAAACGTTACGAAACAAATCCAAACGTTTTATCTTTTTAGCGATTTAAGGCAAATGTTTACAAACGTTACGAAATAAATACAAACATTTCATATTTTTAGCGATATAAGCCGAACGTTTACAAACGTTACGAAACAAAACCAAACTTTTAAAACGTTACGAAACAAATCCAAACGTTTCACCTTTTTAGCAAATTAAGACAAACGTTTACAAACGTTACGAAACAAATCCAAGCGTTTCACCTTTTTAGCAATCTAAGCCAAACGTTTACAAACATTATGAAACAAATCCAAGCGTTTCACCTTTGAAGCAATTTAAGCCAAACGTTTACAAACGTTACAAAATTTCAAACGTTTTGCCTTTTTTGCGATTTAAGCCAAACGTATACAAATGTTACGAAACTAATCCAAATGTTTCACCTTTTTAGCAATTTAAGCCAAACGTTTACAAACGTTACGAAACAAATCCAAACGTTTACCCATTTTAGCTATTTAAGACAAACGTTTAAAACATTACGAAATAAATCCAAATATTTCACCTTTTTTGCGATTTAAGCCAAACCTTTGCAAACGTTACGAAACAAAACCAAGTGTTTCACCTTTCAATCAATATAAGCCAAACGTTTGCAAATGTTACGAAACAAATCCAAGTCTTTCACCTTTCTACCAATTTAAGGCAAATGTTTACAAACGTTATGAAACAAATCCAAATGTTTCACCTTTTTAGCAATTTAAGCCAAAACGTTTAACAACTTACGAAACACATCCAAACGTTTCACATTTTTAGCGATTTAAGCAAAACCCTTAAAAACATTACGAAACTAAACCAAGCGTTTCACCTTTTTAGCAATTTAAGCCAAACATTTCCAAAGGTTAAGTAATAAATCCAAGCGTTTCACCTTTTTAGCAATTTAAGCCAAACATTTACAAACGTTACGAAACAAATCCAAGTGTTTCACCTTTTTAGCAATTTAAGCCAAATTTTTGCAAACGTTACGAAACAAATCCAAATATTTCACTTTTTTAGTGATTTAAGCCAAACGTTTACAAACGTTACGAAACAAATCCAAACGTTTCAAAAGTTACGAAACACATCCAAACATTTCACATTTTTAGCGATTTAATCAAAACCCTTAAAAACGTTAAGAAACAAAACCAAGCGTTTCACATTTTTAGCAATTTAAGCAAAACGTTTACAAACGTTACGAAATTTCAAACGTTTCACCTTTTTAGCGATTTAAGCCAAACGTATACAAACGTTATGAAACAAATCCAAACATTTAACCTTTTTAAAGATTTAAGCCAAACGTTTACAAACGTTATGAAACAAATCCAAACGTTTCCCCATTTTAGCAATTTAAGCCAAATGTTTACAAACGTAACGAAACAAATCCAAACGTATCCCCATTTTAGCGATTTAAGCCAAACATTTAAAACGTTACGAAATAAATCCAAACGTTTCACCTTTTTAGCGATTTAAGCCAAACCTTTACAAACATTACGAAAAAAAACTCAGTGTTTCACCTTTTTAGCAATTTAAGCCAAACGTTTACAAATGTTACGAAACAAACCCAAGTGTATTACCTTTTTAGCAATTTAAACCGAACATTTACAAACGCTACGAAACAAATCCAAACGTTTCGCCTTTTTAGCGATTTAAGCCAAACGTTTACAAAATTTACGAAACAAAAAACCAAACATCGCACCTTTTTAGGGATTTAAGCCAAACGTTTACAAACGTTACGAAACAAAACCAAACGTTTCCCCTTTTTAGCGATTTTTTCCATACGTTTACAAACGTTACGAAACAGATCAAATTGTTTCACGTTTTTAGCGATTCAAGCCAAACGTTTACAAAAGTTACAAAACAAATCCAAATATTTCACCTTTTTAGCGATTTTAGCCAAACGTTTGCAATGGTTACGCAACAAATCCAAACGTGTTGCCTTTTTAGCGATATACGCTAAACCTTTACAAAGGTTATGAAACAAAACCAAACGTTTCACCTTTTTAGCGATTTAAGCCAAACTTTTACAAAGGTTACAAAACAAATCCAAACATGTCACCTTTTTAGTAATTTAAGCCAAACTCTTACAAACGTTACGAAACAAATCCAAACGTTTTATCTTTTTAGCGATTTAAGGAAAATGTTCATAAACGTTACAAAATAAATACAAACATTTCATATATTTAGCGATATAAGCCGAACGTTTACTAACGTTACGAAACAAAACCAAACGTTTAAAATGTTATGAAACAAATCCAAACGTTTCACCTTTTTAGCAAATTAAGCCAAACGTTTACAAATGTTACGAAACAAATCCAAGCGTTTCACGTTTTTAGCAATCTAAGCCAAACATTTACAAACATTATGAAACAAATCCAAACGTTTCACCTTTTAAGCTTATTTAAGCCAAACATTTACAAACGTTACTAAATTTCAAACGTTTCACCTTTTTTGCGATTTACGCCAAACGTATGCAAATGTTACGAAATAAATCCAAACGTTCCACCTTTTTAGCGATTTAAGCCAAACATTTACAAACGTTATGAAACAAATCCAAACGTTTACCCATTTTAGCGATTTAAGCCAAACGTTTAAAACATTACGAAATAAATCCAAACATTTCACCTTTTTAACGATTTAAGCCAAACCTTTGCAAACGTTACGAAACAAAACGAAGTGTTTCACCTTTCTAGCAATATAAGCCAAACGTTTACAAACGTTACGAAACAAATCCAAGTGTTTCATCTTTCTAGCAATTTAAGCCAAAAGTTTACAAACGTTACGAAACAAATCCAAATGTTTCACCTTTTTAACGATTTAAGCCAAAACGTTTAACAAGTTACGAAACACATCCAAATGTTTCACATTTTTAGCGATTTAAGCAAAACCCTTAAAAACGTTACGACAACAAAACGAACCGTTTCATCTTTTTAGCAATATAAGCCGAACGTTTACAAACATTACGTAACAAATCCAAGTGTTTCACCTTTTTAACAATTTAAGCCAAACGTTTACAAACGTACGAAACAAATCCAAGTGTTTCACCTTTTTAGCAATTTAAGCCAAACGTTTACAAATGTTACGAAACAAATTCAAATGTTTTACCTTTTTAGCGATTTAAGCCAAATGTTTACAAACATTACGAACCAAAATAAAAAGTTTAAAAAGTTACGAAACACATCCAAACATTTCACATTTTTAGCGATTTAATCAAAACCCTTAAAAACGTTACGAAACAAAACCAAGCGTTTCACTTTTTTCGCAATTTAAGAAAAACGTTTACAAACGTTACGAAATTTTAAACGTTTCCCCTTTTTAGCGATTTAAGCCAAACGTATACAAACGTTACGAAACAAATCCAAACGTTTAACATTTTTAGAGATTTAAGCCAAACGTTTACAAACGTTACGAAACAAATCCAAACATTTCCCCATTTTAGCGATATAAGCCAAATGTTTACAAACGTTACGAAACAAATCCAAATGTTACCCCATTTTAGCGATTTAAGCAAAACAATTAAAACGATACGAAACAAATCCAAACGTTTCACCTTTTTAGCGATTTAAGCAAAACCTTTACAAACGTTACGAAACAAAACCAAGTGTTTCACCTTTTTAGCAATTTAAGCCAAACGTTTACAAACGTTACGAAACAAATCCGAGTTTATTACCTTTTTAGCAATTTAAACCAAACATTTACAAACGCTACGAAACAAATCCAAATGTGTCGCCTTTTTAGCGATATAAGCAAACCTTTACAAAGGTTATGAAACAAAACCAAATGTTTCACCTTTTTAGCGATTTAAGCCAAACTTTTACAAAGGTTACAAAACAAATCCAAACGTGCCACCTTTTTAGCAATTTAGGCCAAACTTTTACAAATGTTACGAAACAAATCCAAACGTTTTATGTTTTTAGCGATTTAAGGCAAATGTTTACAAACGTTACGAAATAAATACAAACATTTCATATTTTTAGCGATATAAGCCGTACGTTTACAAACATTACGAAACAAAACCAAACGTTTAAAACGTTACGAAATAAATCCAAACGTTCACCTTTTTAGCAAATTAAGCCAAACGTTTACAAACGTTACGAAACAAATCCAAGTTTTCACCTTTTTAGCAATCTAAGCCAAACGTTTACAAATATTATGAAACAAATCCAAGTGTTTCACCCTTTAAAGCAATTTAAGCCAAACGTTTACAAACGTTACAAAATTTCAAACGTTTCACCTTATTTGCGATTTAAGCCAAACGTATAAAAATGTTACGAAACTAATCCAAACGTTTAACCTTTTTAGCAATTTAAGCCAAACGTTTACAAACGTTATGAAACAAATCTAAACGTTTTCCCATTTTAGCTATTTAAGCCAAACGTTTAAAACATTACGAAATAAATCGAAACGTTTCACCTTTTTAGCGATTTAAGCCAAACCTTTACAAACGTTACGAAACAAAACCAAGTGTTTCACCTTTCTAGCAATATAAGCCAAATCTTTACGAACGTTACGAAACAAAACCAAGTATTTCACCTTTCTAGCAATTTAAGCGAAACGTTTACTAACGTTACGAATCAAATCCAAGTGTTTCATCTTTCTAGCAATTTATGCCAAACGTTTACAAACGTTACGAAACAAATACAAATGTTTCACCTTTTTAGCGATTTAAGCCAAAACGTTTAACAAGTTACGAAACACATCCAAACGTTTCACATTTTTAGCGAATTAAGCAAAACCCTTAAAAATGTTACGAAACAAAACCAAGCTTTACACCTTTTTAGCAATTTAAGCCAAACGTTTACAAACGTTACGTAACAAATCAAAGCGTTTCACCTTTTTTGCAATCTAAGCCAAACGTTTACAAACGTTACGAAACAAATCCAAGTGTTTCACCTTTTAAACAATTTAAGCCAAACGTTTACAAACGTTACGAAACAAATTCAAATGTTTCATCTTCTTAGCGATTTAAGCCAAACGTTTACAAACTTTACGAAACAAAACCAAACGTTTAAAAAGTTATGAAACACATCCAAACATTTCACATTTTTAGCGATTTAATCAAAACCCTTAAAAACGTTACGAAACAAAACCAAGCGTTTCACATTTTTAGCAATTTAAGAAAAACGTTTACAAACGTTACGAAATTTTATACATTTCACCTTTTTAGCGATTTAAGCCAAACGTATACAAACGTTACGAAACAAATCCAAACATTTAACCTTTTTAGAGATTTAAGCCAAACGTTTACAAACGTTACGAAACAAATCCAAACGTTTCCCCATTTTAGCGATTTAAGCCAAATGTTTACAAACGTTACGAAACAAATCCAAACGTTTTCCCATTTTAGCGATTTAAGCCAAATATTTAAAACGTTACGAAACGAATCCAAACGTTTCACCTTTTTAGCGATTTAAGACAAACCTTTACAAACGTTACGAAACGAATCCAAACGTTTCACCTTTTTAGCGATTTAAGACAAACCTTTACAAACGTTAAGAAACAAAATCAAGTGTTTCACCTTTTAAGCAATTTAAGCCAAACGTTTACAAACGTTACAAAATTTCAAACGTGTCACCTTTTTTGCGATTTAAGCCAAACGTATACAAATGATACGAAACAAATCCAAACGTTTCAACTTTTTAGCGATTTAAGCCATACGTTTACAAATGTTACGAAACAAATCCAAATGTTTACCCATTTTAGCAATTTAAGCCAAACGTTTAAAACATTACGAAATAAATCGAAATGTGTCCCCTATTTAGCGATTTAAGCCAAACCTTTACAAACGTTACGAACAAAACCACGTGTTTCACCTTTCTAGCAATTTAAGCCAAACGTTTACAAACGTTACGAAACAAATCCAAGTGTTTCACCTTTCTAGCAATTTAAGCCAAACGTTTACAAACGTTACAAAACAAATCCAAATGTTTCACCTTTTTAGCGATTTAAGCCAAAACGTTTAACAAGTTACGAAACACATCCAAACGTTTCGCATTTTTAGCGATTTAAGCAAAACCCTTAAAAACGTTACGAAACAAAACCAAGCGTTACACCTTTTTAACAATTTAAGCCAAACGTTTACAAACGTACGAAACAAATCCAAGTGTTTCACCTTTTTAGCAATTTAAGCCAAACGTTTACAAATGTTACGAAACAAATTCAAATGTTTTACCTTTTTAGCGATTTAAGCCAAATGTTTACAAACATTACGAACAAAAATAAAAAGTTTAAAAAGTTACGAAACACATCCAAACATTTCACATTTTTAGCGATTTAATCAAAACCCTTAAAAACGTTACGAAACAAAACCAAGCGTTTCACTTTTTTCGCAATTTAAGAAAAACGTTTACAAACGTTACGAAATTTTAAACGTTTCCCCTTTTTAGCGATTTAAGCCAAACGTATACAAACGTTACGAAACAAATCCAAACGTTTAACATTTTTAGAGATTTAAGCCAAACGTTTACAAACGTTACGAAACAAATCCAAACATTTCCCCATTTTAGCGATATAAGCCAAATGTTTACAAACGTTACGAAACAAATCCAAATGTTACCCCATTTTAGCGATTTAAGCAAAACAATTAAAACGATATGAAACAAATCCAAACGTTTCACCTTTTTAGCGATTTAAGCAAAACCTTTACAAACGTTACGAAACAAAACCAAGTGTTTCACCTTTTTAGCAATTTAAGCCAAACGTTTACAAACGTTACGAAACAAATCCGAGTTTATTACCTTTTTAGCAATTTAAACCAAACATTTACAAACGCTACGAAACAAATCCAAATGTGTCGCCTTTTTAGCGATATAAGCAAACCTTTACAAAGGTTATGAAACAAAACCAAATGTTTCACCTTTTTAGCGATTTAAGCCAAACTTTTACAAAGGTTACAAAACAAATCCAAACGTGCCACCTTTTTAGCAATTTAGGCCAAACTTTTACAAATGTTACGAAACAAATCCAAACGTTTTATGTTTTTAGCGATTTAAGGCAAATGTTTACAAACGTTACGAAATAAATACAAACATTTCATATTTTTAGCGATATAAGCCGTACGTTTACAAACATTACGAAACAAAACCAAACGTTTAAAACGTTACGAAATAAATCCAAACGTTCACCTTTTTAGCAAATTAAGCCAAACGTTTACAAACGTTACGAAACAAATCCAAGTTTTCACCTTTTTAGCAATCTAAGCCAAACGTTTACAAATATTATGAAACAAATCCAAGTGTTTCACCCTTTAAAGCAATTTAAGCCAAACGTTTACAAACGTTACAAAATTTCAAACGTTTCACCTTTTTTGCGATTTAAGCCAAACGTATAAAAATGTTACGAAACTAATCCAAACGTTTAACCTTTTTAGCAATTTAAGCCAAACGTTTACAAACGTTATGAAACAAATCTAAACGTTTGCCCATTTTAGCTATTTAAGCCAAACGTTTAAAACATTACGAAATAAATCGAAACGTTTCACCTTTTTAGCGATTTAAGCCAAACCTTTACAAACGTTACGAAACAAAACCAAGTGTTTCACCTTTCTAGCAATATAAGCCAAATCTTTACGAACGTTAGGAAACAAAACCAAGTATTTCACCTTTCTAGCAATTTAAGCGAAACGTTTACTAACGTTACGAATCAAATCCAAGTGTTTCATCTTTCTAGCAATTTATGCCAAACGTTTACAAACGTTACGAAACAAATACAAATGTTTCACTTTTTTAGCGATTTAACCCAAAACGTTTAACAAGTTACGAAACACATCCAAACGTTTCACATTTTTAGCGAATTAAGCAAAACCCTTAAAAATGTTACGAAACAAAACCAAGCTTTACACCTTTTAAACAATTTAAGCCAAACGTTTACAAACGTTACGAAACAAATTCAAATGTTTCACCTTCTTAGCGATTTAAGCCAAACGTTTACAAACTTTACGAAACAAAACCAAACGTTTAAAAAGTTATGAAACACATCCAAACATTTCACATTTTTAGCGATTTAATCAAAACCCTTAAAAACGTTACGAAACAAAACCAAGCGTTTCACATTTTTAGCAATTTAAGAAAAACGTTTACAAACGTTACGAAATTTTATACATTTCACCTTTTTAGCGATTTAAGCCAAACGTATACAAACGTTACGAAACAAATCCAAACATTTAACCTTTTTAGAGATTTAAGCCAAACGTTTACAAACGTTACGAAACAAATCCAAACGTTTCCCCATTTTAGCGATTTAAGCCAAATGTTTACAAACGTTACGAAACAAATCCAAACGTTTTCCCATTTTAGCGATTTAAGCCAAACATTTAAAACGTTACGAAACGAATCCAAACGTTTCACCTTTTTAGCGATTTAAGACAAACCTTTACAAACGTTACGAAACGAATCCAAACGTTTCACCTTTTTAGCGATTTAAGACAAACCTTTACAAACGTTAAGAAACAAAATCAAGTGTTTCACCTTTTAAGCAATTTAAGCCAAACGTTTACAAACGTTACAAAATTTCAAACGTGTCACCTTTTTTGCGATTTAAGCCAAACGTATACAAATGATACGAAACAAATCCAAACGTTTCAACTTTTTAGCGATTTAAGCCATACGTTTACAAATGTTACGAAACAAATCCAAATGTTTACCCATTTTAGCAATTTAAGCCAAACGTTTAAAACATTACGAAATAAATCGAAATGTGTCCCCTATTTAGCGATTTAAGCCAAGCCTTTACAAACGTTACGAACAAAACCACGTGTTTCACCTTTCTAGCAATTTAAGCCAAACGTTTACAAACGTTACGAAACAAATCCAAGTGTTTCACCTTTCTAGCAATTTAAGCCAAACGTTTACAAACGTTACAAAACAAATCCAAATGTTTCACCTTTTTAGCGATTTAAGCCAAAACGTTTAACAAGTTACGAAACACATCCAAACGTTTCGCATTTTTAGCGATTTAAGCAAAACCCTTAAAAACGTTACGAAACAAAACCAAGCGTTACACCTTTTTAGCAATTTAAGCCAAACGGTTACAAACGTTACTTAACAAATCAAAGCGTTTCACCTTTTTAGCAATCTAAGCCAAACCTTTACAAACGTTACGAAACAAATCCAAGTGTTTCACCTTTTAATCAATTTAAGCCAAACATTTACAAACGTTACGAAACAAATCCAAATGTTTCACCTTTTTAGCGATTTAAGCCAAACGTTTACAAACGTTACGAAACAAAACCAAACGTTTAAAAAGTTACGAAACACATCCAAACATTTCACATTTTTAGCGATTTAATCAAAACCCTTAAAAACGTTACGAAACAAAACCAAGCGTTTCACATTTTTAGCAATTTAAGAAAAACGTTTACAAACGTTACGAAATTTTAAACATTTCACCTTTTTAGCGATTTAAGCCAAACGTATACAAACGTTACGAAACAAATCCAAACGTTTAACCTTTTTAGAGATTTAAGCCAAACGTATACAACGTTACGAAACAAATCCAAACGTTTCCCCATTTTAGCGATTTAAGCCAAATGTTTACAAACGTTACGAAACAAATCCAAACGTTTTCCCATTTTAGCAATTTAAGCCAAACATTTAAAACGTTACGAAACGAATCCAAACGTTTCACCTTTTTAGCGATTTAAGACAAACCCCTACAAAAGTTACGAAACAAAATCAAGTGTTTCACCTTTTTAGCAATTTAAGCCAAACCTTTACAAACATTACGAAACAAATCCAAGTGTATTACCTTTTTAGCAATTTAAACCAAACGTTTACAAACGCTACGAAACAAATCCAAACGTTTTCCCTTTTTAGGGATTTAAGCCAAACGTTTACAAACGTTACGAAACAAATCCAAGTGTTTACCTTTTTAGCAATTTAAACCAAACGTTTACAAACGCTACGAAATAAATTCAAACGTGTCGCCTTTTTAACGATATAAGCCAAACCTTTACAAAGGTTATGAAACAAAACCAAACGTTTCACCTTTTTAGCGATTTAAGCCAAACTTTTACAAAGGTTACAAAACAAATCCAAACGTGGCACCTTTGTAGCAATTTAAGCCAAACTTTTACAAACGTTACGAAACAAATCCAAATGATTTATCTTTTTAGCGATTTAAGGCAAATGTTTACAAACGTTACGAAATAAATACAAACATTTCATATTTTTAGCGATATAAGCTGAACGTTTACAAACGTTACGAAACAAAACCAAACGTTTAAAACGTTACGAAACAAATCCAAACGTTTCCCCTTTTTAGCAAATTGAGCCAAACGTTTACAAACGTTACGAAACAGATCCAACCGTTTCACCTTTTTAGCAATCTAAGCCAAACGTTTACAAACATTATGAAACAAATTCAAGCGTTTCACCTTTTAAGCAATTTAAGCCAAACGTTTACAAACGTTACAAAATTTCAAACGTATCCCCTTTTTTGCGATTTAAGCCAAACGTATACAAATGTTACGAAACAAATCCAAACGTTTCAACTTTTTAGCGATTTAAGCCATACGTTTACAAACGTTACGAAACAAATCCAAATGTTTACACATTTTAGCAATTTAAGCCAAACGTTTAAAACATTACGAAATAAAGCGAAACGTGTCCCCTATTTAGCTATTTATGCCAAACCTTTACAAACGTTACGAATAAAACCAAGTGTTTCACCTTTCTAGCAATTTAAGCCAAACATTTACAAACGTTACGAAACAAATCCAAGTGTTTCACCTTTCTAGCAATTTAAACCAAACGTTTACAAACGTTACAAAACAAATCCAAATGTTTCACCTTTGTAGCGATTTAAGCCAAAACTTTTAACAAGTGACGAAACACATCCAAACGTTTCGCATTTTTAGCGATTTAAGCAAAACCCTTAAAAACGTTACGAAACAAAACCAAGCGTTTCACCTTTTTAGCAATTTAAGCCAAACAGTTACAAACGTTACTTAACAAATCAAAGCGTTTCACCTTTTTAGCAATCTAAGCCAAACGTTTACGAACGTTACGAAACAAATCCAAGTGTTTCACCTTTTAATCAATTTAAGCCAAACGTTTACAAACGTTACGAAATAAATCCAAATGTTTGACCTTTTTAGCGATTTAAGCCAAACGTTTACAAACGTTACGAAACAAAACCAAACGTTTAAAAAGTTACGAAACACATCCAAACATTTCACATTTTTAGCGATTTAATCAAAACCCTTAAAAACGTTACGAAACAAAACCAAGCGTTTCACCTTTTTAGCGATTTAAGCCAAACGTATACAAACGTTACGAAACAAATCCAAACATTTAACCTTTTTAGAGATTTAAGCCAAACGTTTACAAACGTTAAGAAACAAATCCAAACGTTTCCCCATTTTAGCGATTTAAGCAAAATGTTTACAAACGTTACGAAACAAATCCAAACGTTCCCATTTTAGCGATTTAAGCCAAACATTTAAAACGTTACGAAACGAATCCAAACATTTCACCTTTTTAGCGATTTAAGACAAACCTTTACAAACGTTACGACACAAAATCAAGTGTTTCACCTTTTTAGCAATTTAAGCCAAACCTTTACAAACATTACGAAACAAATCCAAGTGTATTACCTTTTTAGCAATTTAAACCAAACGTTTACAAACGCTACGAAACAAATCCAAACGTTTTACCTTTTTAGGGATTTAAGCCAAACGTTTACAAACGTTACGAAACAAATCCTAGTGTTTACCTTTTTAGCAATTTAAACCAAACGTTTACAAACGCTACGAAATAAATTCAAACGTGTCGCCTTTTTAACGATATAAGCCAAACCTTTACAAAGGTTATGAAAAAAAACCAAACGTTTCATCTTTTTAGCGATTTAAGCCAAACTTTTACAAAGGTTACAAAACAAATCCAAACGTGGCACCTTTGTAGCAATTTAAGCCAAACTTTTACAAACGTTACGAAACAAATCCAAACGTTTTATCTTTTTAGCGATTTAAGGCAAATGTTTACAATCGTTACGAAATAAATACAAACATTTCATATTTTTAGCGATATAAGCTGAACGTTTACAAACGTTTCGAAACAAAACCAAACGTTTAAAACGTTACGAAACAAATCCAAACGTTTCCCCTTTTTAGCAAATTAAGCCAAACGTTTACAAACGTTACGAAACAGATCCAACCGTTTCACCTTTTTAGCAATCTAAGCCAAACGTTTACAAACATTATAAAACAAATTCAAGCGTTTCACCTTTTAAGAAATTTAAGCCAAACGTTTACAAACGTTACAAAATTTCAAACGTGTCACCTTTTTTGCGATTTAAGCCAAACGTATACAAATGCTACGAAACAAATCCAAACGTTTCAACTTTTTAGCGATTTAAGCCATACGTTTACAAACGTTACGAAACAGATCCAACCGTTTCACCTTTTTAGCAATCTAAGCCAAACGTTTACAAAAATTATGAAACAAATTCAAGCGTTTCACCTTTTAAGCAATTTAAGCCAAACATTTACAAACGTTACAAAATTTCAAACGTATCACCTTTTTTGCGATTTAAGCCAAACGTATACAAATGTTACGAAACAAATCCAAACGTTTCAACTTTTTAGTGATTTAAGCCATACATTTACAAACGTTACGAAACAAATCCAAATGTTTACCCATTTTAGAAATTTAAGCAAACGTTTAAAACATTACGAAATAAATCGAAACGTGTCCCCTATTTAGCGATTTAAGCCAAACCTTTACAAACGTTACGAAAAAAACCAAGTGTTTCACCTTTCTAGCAATTTAAGCCAAACGTTTACAAACGTTACGAAACAAATCCAAGTGTTTCACCTTTCTAGCAATTTAAGCCAAACGTTTACAAACGTTACAAAACAAATCCAAATGTTTCACCTTTTTAGCGATTTAAGCCAAAACGTTTAACAAGTTATGAAACACATCCAAACGTTTCGCATTTTTAGCGATTTAAGCAAAACCCTTAAAAACGTTACGAAACAAAACCAAGCGTTTCACCTTTTTAGCAATTTAAGCCAAACGGTTACAAACGTTACTTAACAAATCAAAGCGTTTCACCTTTTTAGCAATCTAAGCCAAACGTTTACAAACGTTACGAAACAAATCCAAGTGTTTCACCTTTTAATCAATTTAAGCCAAACGTTTACAAACGTTACGAAACAAATCCAAATGTTTGACCTTTTTAGCGATTTAAGCCAAACGTTTACAAACTTTACGAAACAAAACCAAACGTTTAAAAAGTTACGAAACACATCCAAACATTTCACATTTTTAGCGATTTAATCAAAACCCTTAAAAACGTTACGAAACAAAACCAAGCGTTTCACAGTTTTAGCAATTTAAGAAAAACGTTTACAAACGTTACGCAATTTCAAACGTTTCACCTTTTTAGCGATTTAAGCCAAACGTATACAAACGTTACGAAACAAATCCAAACGTTTAACCTTTTTAGCAATTTAAGCCAAACGTTTACAAACGTTACGAAACAAATCCAAACGTTTCCCCATTTTAGCGATTTAAGCCAAATGTTTACAAACATTACGAAACAAATCCAAACGTTTAAAACGTTATGAAATAAATCCAAACGTTTCCCCTTTTTAGCAAATTAAGCCAAACGTTTACAAATGTCACGAAACAAATTCAAGCGTTTCACGTTTTTAGCAATCTAAGCCAAACGTCTACAAACATTATGAAACAAATCCAAACGTTTCACCTTTTAAGCAATTTAAGCCAAACGTTTACAAACGTTACAAAATTTCAAACGTCTCACCTTTTTTGCGATTTAAGCCAAACATATACAAATGTTACGAAATAAATCCAAACGTTTCACTTTTTTAGCGATTTAAGCCAAACGTTTGCAAAGGTTACGAAACAAATCCAAACGTTTACCCATTTTAGCGATTTAAGCCAAACGTTTAAAACATTACGAAATAAATCCAAACTTTCACCTTTTTAGCGATTTAAGCCAAACCTTTACAAACGTTACGAAACAAATCCAAGAGTTTCAACTTTTTAGCAATTTAAGCCAAACGTTTACAAACGTTACGAAACAAATCCAAGCGTTTCACCTTTTTAGCAATTTAAACCAAACGTTTAAAACATTACGAAACAAATCTAAACATTTTACATTTTTAGCAATTTGAGCAAAACGTTTAAAAACGTTACAAGAAAAATCCAAACGTTTCACCTTTTTAGCGATTTAAGCCAAACGTTTCCAAACGTTATTAAACAAATCCAAGCATTTCACCTTTTTAGCGATTTAAGCCGAACGTATACAAACGTTACGAAACAAAACCAAACGTTTCACCTTTTTTGCGATTTAAGCCAAACATTTTCAAATGTTACGGAACAAATCCAAACGTTTCTCCTTATTAGCGATTTAAGCCAAACGTTTACAAACGTTACGGATAAAATCAAAACGTTTCCCCTTTCTAGCGATTTAAGCCAAACGTTTGCAAACATTACAAAACAAATCCAAACGTTTCACCTTTTTAGCGATTTAAGCCAAACGTTTACGAACGTTAAGAAACTAATCCAAACTTTTCACCTTTTTAGCTATCTAAGCCAAACGTTTACAAATGTTACGAAACAAATCCAAACGTGTAACCTTTTTAGCAATTTAAGCAAAACGTTTACAAATGTTACGAAACAAACCCAAACGTTTCACCTTTTTAGCGATATAAGTGAAACGTTTATAAAGGTTATGAAACAAAATCAAACGTTTCACCTTTTTAGCGATCTAACCCAAACGTTTACAAAGGTTACGAAACAAATCCAAATGTGTCACCTTTTTAGCAATTTAAGCCAAACGTTTACAAACGTTATTAAACAAATCCAAACGTTTAATGTTTTTAGCGATTTAAGGCAAACATTTACAAACCTTGGGAAACAAATACAAACGTTTCACATTTTTAGTGATTTAAGCCGAACATTTACAAATGTTACGAAACAAAACCAAACGTTTAAAACATTACGAAACACATCTAAACGTTTCACCTTTTTAACAATTTGAGCCAAACGTTTACAAACGTAACGAAACAAATCCAAGCCTTTCACCTTTTTAGCAATTTCAGCCAAACGTTTATAAACGTTAGGAAACAAATCCAAGCGTTTCACATTTTTAGCAATTTAAGCCAAACGTTTACAAACGCTACGAAATGTCAAACGTTTCACCTTTTTAGCGATTTAAGCCAAACGTATACAAACGTTACGAAACAAATCCAAGCGTTTAATTTTTTTAGCGATTTATGCCAAATGTTTACAAACGATACGAAAAAAATCCAAGCGTTTCCCCATTTTAGCAATTTAAGCCAAACGTTTAAAACGTTATGAAACAAATCCAAACGTTTCATCTTTTTAGCGATTTAAGCAAAAACTTTTACAAACGTTACGAAACAAAACCAAGTGTTTCACCTTTTTAGCAATTTAAGCCAAACGTTTACAAATGTTACGAAACAAATCCAAGTGTTTCACCTTTTAAGCAATTAAAGCCAAACGTTTAGAAACACTACGAAAAAAATCAAAACGTTTCACCTTTTTAGCGATTTAATCTAAACGTTTACAACTGTTACGAAACAAAACCGTACGTTTCACCTTTTTGGCGATTTAAGCCAAACGTATACAAACGTTACGAAATAAATCCAAACATTATAAAACAAATTCAAGCGTTTCACCTTTATAACAATTTAAGCCAAACGTTTTTTTAGTGATTTAAACCAAACGTTTCATCTTTATACCAATTTACGCCAGAAGTTTACAAACGTTAAGAAACTAATCGAAACGTTTCATCTCTTTTGTGATTACAAACGTTACGAAACAAAACCAAACGTTTCACCTTTTTAGCGATTTTAGCCAAACGTTTACAAACTTTACGAAACAAATCAAAGCGTTTCACCTTTTTACCACATTAAGCCAAGCGTTTACCAACGCTACGGATCAAAACCAAACGTTTCACATTTTTAGTGATTTAAGCCAAATGTTTACAAACGATAGGAAACAAATCCAAACGTTTCGCCTTTTTAGTGATTGAACCAAAACGTTTACAAACGTTATGAAACAAATCCAAACGTTTTGCCTTTTTAGCGATTTAAGCCAAACGTTTACTAACATTTTGAAACAAAACAAAACGTTTCACCAATTTAGCAATTTAAGACAAACGTTTACAAACGTTTTGAAACAAATCCAAGCGTTTAACCTTTATAGCAATTTAAGCCAAATGTTTACAAAGGTTATGAAACAAAACCAAACGTTTCACCTTTTTAGCGATCTAACCCAAACGTTTACAAAGGTTACGAAACAAATCCAAATGTGTCACCTTTTTAGCAATTTAAGCCAAACGTTTACAAACGTCACTAAACAAATCCAAACGTTTAATGTTTTTAGCGATTTAAGGTAAACATTTACAAACCTTGGGAAACAAATACAAACGTTTCACATTTTTAGTGATTTAAGCCTACGAAACAAAACCAAACGTTTAAAACGTTACGAAACACATCTAAACGTTTCACCTTTTTAACAATTTGAGCCAAACGTTTACACACGTAACGAAACAAATCCAAGCCTTTCACCTTTTTAGCAATTTAAGCCAAACCTTTATAAACGTCAGGAAACAAATCCAAGCGTTTCACATTTTTAGCAATTTAAGCCAAACGTTTACAAACGCTACGAAATGTCAAACGTTTCACCTTTTTAGCGATTTAAGCCAAACGTATACAAACGTTACGAAACAAATCCAAGCGTTTATCTTTTTTAGCGATTTAAGCCAAACGTTTAAAACGTTATGAAATAAATCCAAACGTTTCATCTTTTTAGCGATTTAAGCAAAAACTTTTACAAACGTTACGAAACAAAACCAAGTGTTTCACCTTTTTAGCAATTTAAGCCAAACGTTTACAAATGTTACGAAACAAATCCAAGTGTTTCACCTTTTAAGCAATTTAAGCCAAACGTTTAGAAACACTACGAAAAAAATCCAAACGTTTCACCTTTTTAGCGATTTAATCTAAACGTTTACAAACGTTACGAAACAAAACCGTACGTTTCACCTTTTTGGCGATTTAAGCCAAACGTATACAAACGTTACGAAACAAATCCAAACGTTATAAAACAAATTCAAGCGTTTCACCTTTATAGCAATTTAAGCCAAACGTTTTTTTAGTGATTTAAACCAAACGTTTCCCCTTTATACCAATTTATGCCAGAAGTTTACAAACGTTAAGAAACAAATCGAAACGTTTCATCTCTTTTGTGATTACAAACGTTACGAAACAAAACCAAACGTTTCACCTTTTTAGCGATTTTAGCCAAACATTTACAAACTTTACGAAACAAATCAAAGCGTTTCACCTTTTTACCACTTTAAGCCAAGCGTTTACCAACGTTACGGATCAAAACCAAACGTTTCACATTTTTAGTGATTTAAGCCAAACGTTTACAAACGATACGAAACAAATACAAACGTTTCGCCTTTTTAGTGATTGAACCAAAAAGTTTACAAACGTTATGAAATAAATCCAAACGTTTTGCCTTTTTAGCGATTTAAGCCAAACGTTTACTAACATTATGAAACAAAACAAAACGTTTCACCAATTTAGCGATTTAAGACAAACGTTTACAAACGTTTTGAAACAAATCCAAGCGTTTAACCTTTATAGCAATTTAAGCCAAACGTGTACAAAGGTTATGAAAAAAAACCAAACGTTTCACCTTTTTAGCGATCTAACCCAAACGTTTACAAAGGTTACGAAACAAATCCAAATGTGTCACCTTTTTAGCAATTTAAGCCAAACGTTTACAAACGTTACTAAACAAATCCAAACGTTTAATGTTTTTAGCGATTTAAGGCAAACATTTACAAACCTTGGGTAACAAATACAAACGTTTCAAATTTTTAGTGATTTAAGCCGAACATTTGCAAATGTTACGAAACAAAACAAAACGTTTAAAACGTTACGAAACACATCTAAACGTTTCCCCTTTTTAACAATTTGAGCCAAACATTTACAAACGTAACGAAACAAATCTAAGCCTTTCACCTTTTTAGCAATATAAGGCAAACGTTTATAAACGTTAGGAAACAAATCCAAGCGTTTCACATTTTTAGCAATTTAAGCCAAACGTTTACAAACGCTACGAAATGTCAAACGTTTCACCTTTTTAGCTATTTAAGCCAAACGTATACAAATGTTACGAAACAAATCCAAGCGTTTAACTTTTTTAGCGATTTATGCCAAATGTTTACAAACGATACGAAAAAAATCCAAGCGTTTCCCCATTTTAGCAATTTAAGCCAAACGTTTAAAACGTTATGAAACAAATCCAAACGTTTCATCTTTTTAGCGATTTAAGCAAAAACTTTTACAAACGTTATGAAACAAAACCAAGTGTTTCACCTTTTTAGCAATTTAAGCCAAACGTTTACAAATGTTACGAAACAAATCCAAGTGTTTCACCTTGTAAGCAATTTAAGCCAAACGTTTAGAAACACTACGAAAAAAATCCAAACGTTTCACCTTTTTAGCGATTTAATCTAAACGTTTACAAACGTTACGAAACAAAACCGTACGTTTCACCTTTTTGGCGATTTAAGCCAAACGTATACAAACGTTACGAAACAAATCCAAACGTTATAAAACAAATCCAAGCGTTTCACCTTTATAGCAATTTAAGCCAAACGTTTTTTTAGTGATTTAAACCAAACGTTTCACCTTTATACCAATTTATGCCAGAAGTTTACAAACGTTAAGAAACAAATCGAAACGTTTCATCTCTTTTGTGATTACAAACGTTACGAAACAAAACCAAACGTTTCACCTTTTTAGCGATTTTAGCCAAACATTTACAAACTTTACGAAACAAATCAAAGCGTTTCACCTTTTTACCACTTTAAGCCAAGCGTTTACCAACGTTACGGATCAAAACCAAACGTTTCACATTTTTAGTGATTTAAGCCAAACGTTTACAAACGATACGAAACAAATACAAACGTTTCGCCTTTTTAGTGATTGAACCAAAAAGTTTACAAACGTTATGAAACAAATCCAAACGTTTTGCCTTTTTAGCGATTTAAGCCAAACGTTTACTAACATTATGAAACAAAACAAAACGTTTCACCAATTTAGCGATTTAAGACAAACGTTTACAAACGTTTTGAAACAGATCCAAGCGTTTAGCCTTTATAGCAATTTAAGCCAAACGTGTACAAAGGTTATGAAAAAAAAACCAAACGTTTCACCTTTTTAGCGATCTAACCCAAACGTTTACAAAGGTTACGAAACAAATCCAAATGTGTCACCTTTTTAGCAATTTAAGCCAAACGTTTACAAACGTTACTAAACAAATCCAAACGTTTAATGTTTTTAGCGATTTAAGGCAAACATTTACAAACCTTGGGTAACAAATACAAACGTTTCAAATTTTTAGTGATTTAAGCCGAACATTTACAAATGTTACGAAACAAAACAAAACGTTTAAAACGTTTCGAAACACATCTAAACGTTTCCCCTTTTTAACAATTTGAGCCAAACGTTTACAAACGTAACGAAACAAATCCAAGCCTTTCACCTTTTTAGCAATATAAGGCAAACGTTTATAAACGTTAGGAAACAAATCCAAGCGTTTCACATTTTTAGCAATTTAAGCCAAACGTTTACAAACGCTACGAAATGTCAAACGTTTCACCTTTTTAGCGAATTAAGCCAAACGTATACAAACGTTACGAAACAAATCCAAGCGTTTAACTTTTTTAGCGATTTATGCCAAATGTTTACAAACGATACGAAAAAATCCAAGCATTTCCCCAATTTAAGCCAAACGTTTAAAACGTTATGAAACAAATCCAAACGTTTCATATTTTTAGAGATTTAAGCAAAAACTTTTACAATAGTTACGAAACAAAACCAAGTGTTTAACCTTTTTAGCAATTTAAGCGAAACGTTTACAAATGTTACGAAACAAATCCAAGTGTTTCACCTTTTAAGCAATTTTCAGCCTAACGTTTAGAAACAATACGAAAAAAATCCAAACATTTCACCTTTTTAGCGATTTAATCTAAACGTTTACAAACGTTACGAAACAAAACCGTACGTTTCACCTTTTTGGCGATTTAAGCCAAACGTATACAAACGTTACGAAACAAATCCAAACGTTACAAAACAAATCCAAGCGTTTCACCTTTATAGCAATTTAAGCCAAACGTTTTTTTAGTGATTTAAACCAAACGTTTCACCTTTATACCAATTTATGCCAGAAGTTTACAAACGTTAAGAAACAAATCGAAACGTTTCATCTCTTTTGTGATTACAAACGTTACGAAACAAAACAAACGTTTCACCTTTTTAGCGATTTTAGCCAAACATTTACAAACGCTACGAAATGTCAAACGTTTCACCTTTTTAGCGATTTAAGCCAAACGTATACAAACGTTACGAAACAAATCCAAGCGTTTAACTTTTTTAGTGATTTATGCCAAATGTTTACAAACGATACGAAAAAAATCCAAGCGTTTTCCCATTTTAGCAATTTAAGCCAAACGTTTAAAACGTTATGAAACAAATCCAAACGTTTCATCTTTTTAGCGATTTAAGCAAAAACTTTTACAAACGTTGCGAAACAAAACCAAGTGTTTCACCTTTTTAGCAATTTAAGCGAAAC
Organism: Mercurialis annua; assembly: GCF_937616625.2. Lineage (NCBI taxonomy): Eukaryota > Viridiplantae > Streptophyta > Magnoliopsida > Malpighiales > Euphorbiaceae > Mercurialis > Mercurialis annua. The sequence goes on along the minus strand of NC_065572.1, from coordinate 19,648,994 downwards.
GTTTAGAAATGTTACGAAACAAATCCAAGTGTTTCACCTTTTAAGCAATTTAAGCCAAACGTTTAGAAACAATACGAAAAAAATCCAAAATTTCACCTTTTTAGCGATTTAATCTAAACGTTTCAAACGTTACGAAACAAAACCGTACGTTTCACCTTTTTGGCGATTTAAGCCAAACGTATACAAACGTTACGAAACAAATCCAAAAGTTATAAAACAAATCTAAGCGTTTCACCTTTATAGCAATTTAAGCCAAACATTTTTTTAGTGATTTAAACCAATCGTTTCACCTTTATACCAATTTATGCCAGAAGTTTACAAACGTTAAGAAACAAATGGAAACGTTTCATCTCTTTTGTGATTACAAATGTTACGAAGAAAAACCAAACGTTTCACCTTTTTAGTGATTTTAGCCAAACGTTTACAAACTTTACGAAACAAATCAAAGCGTTTCACCTTTTTAGCACTTTAAGCCAAGCGTTTACCAACGTTACGGATCAAAACCAAACGTTTCACATTTTTAGTGATTTAAGCCAAACGTTTACAGACGATAGGAAACAAATCCAAACGTTTCGCCTTTTTAGTGAATGAACCAAAAAGTTTACAAATGTTATGAAACAAATCCAAACATTTTGCCTTTTTAGCGATTTAAGCCAAACGTTTTCTAACATTATGAAACAAAACAAAACGTTTCACCAATTTAGCAATTTAAGACAAATGTTTACAAACGTTTTGAAACAAATCCAAGCGTTTAACCTTTATAGCAATTTAAGCAAAACGTTTACAAACGTTACAAAACAAAACCAAATGTTTCACCTTTTTAGCGGTTTACAAATGTTACGAAACAAATACAAGCGTTTCACCATTTTAGTAATTTAAGCCAAACTTTTACTAACGTTACGGAAGAAAACCAAACGTTTCACATTTTTAACGATTTAAGCCAAACGTTTACAAACGCTACGAAACAAATCCAAACGTTTCACCTTTTTAGCGATTGAACCAAAACTTTTTTAAACGTTAGGAAACAAATCCAAATGTTTCACCTTTTTAGCGATTTAAGCCAAACGTTTACAAACATTACGAAAAGAAACCAAACGTTTCACCTTTTTAGCGATTTAAGCCAAACGTTTACAAAACAACCAAACGTTGAAAACGTTACGAAACAAATCGAAACGTTTACAAACGTTACGAAACAAAACCAAATGTTTTACCTTTTTAGCGATTTAAGCCAAACGTTTACAGATGTTACGAAACAAAACCAAACGTTTCACTTTATTAGCGATTTAAGCCAAACATTTACAAACATTACGAAACAAAACCAAACCTTTTAAACGTTACGAAACAAACGTTACGAAAAAAATCCAAACGTTCGCAAACGTTACGAAACAAAACCAAACGTTTCACCTTTTTAGCGATTTAAGCCAAACGTTTACAAACATTACGAAACCAAACCAAACGTTTCACTTAATTAGCGATTTAAGCCAAACATTTACAAACATTACGAAACAAAATCAAACGTTTAAAACGTTACGAAAAAAATCCAAACGTTTACAAACGTTACGAAACAAAACCAAACGTCTTACGTATTGAGGGATTTAAGCCAAACGTTTACAAACTTTACGAAACAAAACCAAACGTTTCCCCTTTTTGGCGATTTAAGCCATACATTTACAAACGTTACGAAACAAATCCAATTGTTTCACCTTTTTAGGGATTTAAGCCAAACGTTTACAAACGTTACGAAACAAATCCAAATATTTCACCTTTTAAGCGATTTAAGCCAAATATTTACAAACATTATGAAACAAAACTAAACATTTCACATTTTTAGCGAATTAAGCCAAACGTTTACAAATGTTACGAAACAAAACAAACGTTTAAAACATTACGAAACAAATCCAAACATTTACAAACACTACAAAACAACACCAAATGTTTCCCCATTTTAGCGATTTAAGCCAAACGTTTATAAACGTTACGAAACAAAACCAAACGTTTGTAAACGTTACCAAACAAATCTAAACGTTTCACATTTTTAGTGATATAAGCCAAACATTTACAAAGTTACGTAACAAATCGAAATGTTTCACTATTTTAGTGATTGAAGCCAAACATTTAAAAATGGTACGAAACACATCCAAACAATTCGAAACAAATCCAAATGTTTAAAATGTTACGAAACAAATCCAACAGCTTCACCTTTTTAGCGATTTAAGCCGAACGTTTACAACGGTTACGAAACAAAACCAAACGTTTCCCTTTTTTTATTGATTTAAGCCAAACGTTTACAACCCTTACGAAACAAATCCAAACGTTTCACCTTTTTAGCGATTTAAGCCAAACATTTACAAACGTTACGAAACAAATCAAAGCGTTTCAACTTTTTAGCAATTTTAGCCAAACGTTTACAAACGTTACGAAATAAATTGATGTGTTTCACCTTTTTAGCAATTTAAACCAAACGTTTAAAACGTTACGAAACAAAACTAAACGTTTCACATTTTTAGTAATTTAAGCCAAACATTTACAAATGTTACGAGACAAATCCAAATGTTTCACCTATTTAGAAACTAAATCAAATGTTAACAAACCTTTCACCTTTTTAGCGATTTAAGCCGAACATTTACAAACGTTACGAAACAAAACCAAACATTTCACCTTTTTTGCGATTTAAGCCCAACGTTTTCAAACGTTACGGAACATATCCAAACGTTTCACCTTTTTAGCGATTTAAGCCAAACATTTACAAACGTTATGAAACAAATCCAAACGTTTCACGTTTTTAGCGATTTAAGCCAAACGTTTACAAATGTTGCAAAACAAATCCAAACGTTTCACCTTTTTAGCGATTTTAGCCAAACGTTTGCAAAGGTTACGAAACAAATCCAAATGTGTCGCCTTTTTAGCGATACAAGCCAAACCTTTACAAAGGTTATGAAACAAAACCAAACGTCTCACCTATTTAGCGATTTAAGCCAAACATTTACAAAGGTTACAAAACAAATCCAAACGTGTCATCTTATTAGCAATTTAAGAAAAACTTTTACAGACGTTACGAAACAAATCCAAACGTTTTATCTTTTTAGCGATTTAAGGCAAATGTTTACAAACGTTATGAAATAAATACAAACATTTCATATTTTTAGCGATATAAGCCGAACGTTTACTAACGTTACGAAACAAAACTAAACTTTTAAAACGTTACGAAACAAATTCAAACGTTTCACCTTTTTAGCAAATTAAGACAAACGTTACCAAACAAATCCAAGCCTTTCATCTTTTTAGCAATCTAAGCCAAATGTTTACAAACATTATGAAACAAATCCAAGCGTTTCACCTTTTAAGCAATTTAAGCCAAACGTTTACAAACGTTACAAAATTTCAAACGTTTCGCCTTTTTTGCGATTTAAGCCAAACGTATACAAATGTTACGAAACTAATCCAAACGTTTCACCTTTTTGGCAATTTAAGCCAAACGTTTACAAACATTACGAAACAAATCCGAACGTTTACCCATTTTAGCGATTTAAGCCAAACGTTTAAAACATTACGAAATAAATCCAAACGTTTAACCTTTTTAGCGATTTAAGCCAAACCTTTACAAACGTTACAAAACAAAACCAAGTGTTTCACCTTTCTAGCATTATAAGCCAAACATTTACAAATATTATGAAACAAATCCAAGTGTTTCACCTTTCTAGCAATTTAAGCCAAATGTTTACAAACGTTATTAAACAAATCCAAATGTTTCACCTTTTTAGCGATTTAAGCCAAAACGTTTAACAAGTTACGAAACACATCCAAAAGTTTCACATTTTTAGCGATTTAAGCAAAACCCTTTAAAACATTACGAAACAAAACCAAGAGTTTCACCTTTTTCGCAATTTAAGGCAAACGTTTCCAAACGTCACGTAAGAAATCCAAGCGTTTCACCTTTTTAGCAATTTAAGCCAAACTTTTACAAACGTTACGAAACAAATCCAAATGTTTCACTTTTTTAGTGATTTAAGCCAAATGTTTACAAACGTTACGAAACAAAACCAAACGTTTAAAAAGATACGAAACACATCCAAACATTTCACATTTTTAGCGATTTAATCAAAACCCTTAAAAACGTTACGAAACAAAACCAAGCTATTAACATTGTTAGCAATTTAAGCAAAACGTTTACAAACGTTACGAAATTTCAAACGTTTCACCTTTTTAGCGATTTAAGCCAAACGTATACAAACGTTATGAAACAAATCCAAACGTTTAACCTTTTTAGAGATTTAAGCCAAACGTTTACAAACATTATGAAACAAATCCAAACGTTTCCCCATTTTAGCAATTTAAGCCAAATGTTTACAAATGTTACGAAACAAATCCAAACGTATCCCCATTTTAGTGATTTAAGCCAAACATTTAAAACGTTACGAAACAAATCCAAACGTTTCACCTTTTTAGCGATTTAAGCCAAACCTTTACAAACATTACGAAACAAAACCCAGTGTTTCACCTTTTTAGCAATTTAAGCCAAACGTTTACAAACGTTACGAAACAAACCCAAGTGTATTACCTTTTTAGCAATTTAAACCAAACATTTACAAACGCTACGAAAAAAATCCAAACGTTTCGCCTTTTTAGCGATTTAAGCCAAACGTTTACAAAATTTACGAAACAAAAAACCAAACGTCGCACCTTTTTAGGGATTTAAGCCAAACGCTTACAAACGTTACGAAAAAAAACCAAACGTTTCCCCTTTTTAGCGATTTTTGCCATACGTTTACAAACGTTACGAAACAGATCCAATTCTTTCACATTTTTAGAGATTTAAGCCAAACGTTTACAAACGTTACAAAACAAATCCAAACGTTTCACCTTTTTTAGCGATTTTAGCCAAACGTTTGCAAAGGTTACGCAACAAATCCAAACGTGTCGTCTTTTTAGCGATATAAGCTAAACATGTACAAAGGTTATGAAACAAAACCAAACGTTTCACCTTTTTAGCGATTTAAGCCAAACTTTTATAAAGGTTACAAAACAAATCCAAACATGTCACCTTTTTAGCAATTTAAGCCAAACTCTTACAAACGTTACGAAACAAATCCAAACAGTTTATCTTTTTAGCGATTTAAGGCAAATGTTAATAAACGTTACGAAATAAATACAAACATTTCATATTTTTAGCGATATAAGCCGAACGTTTACAAACGTTACGAAACAAAACCAATCGTTTAAAATGTTATGAAACAAATCCAAACGTTTCCCCTTTTTAGCAAATTAAGCCAAACGTTTACAAATGTTACGAAACAAATCCAAGCGTTTCACGTTTTTAGCAATCTAAGCGAAACTTTTCCAAACATTATGAAACAAATCCAAACGTTTCACCTTTTAAGCAATTTAAGTCAAACGTTTACAAACGTCACAAAATTTCAAACGTTTCACCTTATTTGCGATTTAAGCCAAACGTATACAAATGTTACGAAATAAATCCAAACGTTCCACCTTTTTAGCGATTTAAGCCAAACGTTTACAAACATTACGAAACAAATCCAAACGTTTACCCATTTTAGCGATTTAAGCCAAACGTTTAAAACATTACGAAATAAATCCAAACGTTTCACCTTTTTATCGATTTAAGCCAAACCTTTGTAAACGTTGCGAAACAAAACCAAGTGTTTCACCTTTCTAGCAATATAAGCCAAACGTTTACAAACGTTACGAAACAAATCCAAGTGTTTCACCTTTCTAGCAATTTAAGCCAAACGTTTACAAACGTTACGAAACAAATCCAAATGTTTCATCTTTTTAACGATTTAAGCCAAAACATTTAACAAGTTACGAAACAGATCCGAATGTTTCACATTTTTAGCGATTTAAGCAAAACCCTTAAAAACGTTACGAAACAAAACCAAGCGTTTCACCTTTTTAGCAATATAAGCCAAACGTTTACAAACATTACGTAAGAAATCCAAGCGTTTCACCTTTTTAGCAATTTAACCCAAACTTTTACAAACGTTACGAAATAAATCCAAGTGTTTCACCTTTTTAGCAATTTAACCCAAACGTTTACAAACGTTACGAAATAAATCCAAATGTTTTACCTTTTTAGCGATTTAAGCCAAATGTTTACAAACATTACGAAACAAAAACAAACGTTTAATAAGTTACGAAACACATCTAAACATTTCACATTTTTAGCGATATAAGCCGAACGTTTACAAACATTACGTAACAAAACCAAACGATTAAAACGTTATGAAAAAAATCCAAACGTTCCCCCTTTTCAACAAATTAAGCCAAACGTTTACAAACGTTACGAAGCAAATCCAAGTGTTTCACCTTTTTAGCAATCTAAGCCAAACGTTTACAAATATTATGAAACAAATCCAAGCGTTTCCCCTTTAAAGCAATTTAAGCCAAACGTTACAAAATTTCAAACGTTTCACCTTTTTTGCGATTTAAGCCAAACGTATACAAATGTTACGAAACAAATCCAAACGTTTAACCTTTTTAGCGATTTTAGCCAAACGTTTACAAACGTTATGAAACAAATCAAAACGTTTGCCCATTTTAGCGATTTAAGCCAAACGTTTCAAACATTACGTTATAAATCCAAACGTTTCACCTTTTTAGCGATTTAAGCCAAACCTTTACAAACGTTACGAAACAAAACCAAGTGTTTCACCTTTCTAGCAATATAAGCAAAATCTTTACGAACGTTACGAAACAAAACCAAGTATTTCACCTTTCTAGCAATTTAAGCCAAACGTTTAAAAACGTCACGAATCAAATCCAAGTGTTTCACCTTTCTAGCAATTTATGCCAAACGTTTACAAACGTTACAAAACAAATCCAAATGTTTCACCTTTTTAGCGATTTAAGACAAAACGTTTAACAAGTTACGAAACACATCCAAACATTTCACATTTTTAGCGATTTAAGCAAAACCCTTAAAAATGTTACGAAACAAAACCAAGTGTTTCACCTTTTTCGCAATTTAAGCCAAACGTTTACAAACGATACGTAACAAATCTAAGCGTTTCACCTTTGTAGCAATCTAAGCCAAACGTTTACAAACGTTACGAAACAAATCCAAGTGTTTCACCTTTTAAGCAATTTAAGCCAAACGTTTACAAACGTTACGAAACAAATCCAAATGTTTCACCCTTTTAGCAATTTAAGCCAAACGTTTACAAAGGTTACGAAACAAAACCAAACGTTTAAAAAGTTATGAAACACATCCAAACATTTCACATTTTTAGCTATTTAATCAAAACCCTTAAAAACGTTACGAAACAAAACCAAGCGTTTCACATTTTTAGCAATTTAAGAAAAACGTTTACAAACGTTAAGAAATTTTAAACGTTTCACCTTTTTTGCGATTTAAGCCAAACGTATACAAACGCTACGAAACAAATCCAAACGTTTAACCTTTTTAGAGATTTAAGCCAAACGTTTACAAACGTTATGAAAAAAATCCAAACGTTTCCCCATTTTAGCGATTTAAGCCAAATGTTTACAAACGTTACGAAACAAATCCAAACGTTTTCCCTTTTTACCGATTTAAGCCAAACATTTAAAACGTTACAAAACAAATCCAAATGTTCCACCTTTTTAGCGATTTAAGCCAAACGTTTACAAACATTACGAAACAAATCCAAACGTTTACCCATTTTAGCGATTTAAGCCAAACGTTTAAAACATTACGAAATAAATCCAAACGTTTCACCTTTTTATCGATTTAAGCCAAACCTTTGTAAACGTTGCGAAACAAAACCAAGTGTTTCACCTTTCTAGCAATATAAGCCAAACGTTTACAAACGTTACGAAACAAATCCAAGTGTTTCACCTTTCTAGCAATTTAAGCCAAACGTTTACAAACGTTACGAAACAAATCCAAATGTTTCATCTTTTTAACGATTTAAGCCAAAACATTTAACAAGTTACGAAACAGATCCGAATGTTTCACATTTTTAGCGATTTAAGCAAAACCCTTAAAAACGTTACGAAACAAAACCAAGCGTTTCACCTTTTTAGCAATATAAGCCAAACGTTTACAAACATTACGTAAGAAATCCAAGCGTTTCACCTTTTTAGCAATTTAACCCAAACGTTTACAAACGTTACGAAATAAATCCAAGTGTTTCACCTTTTTAGCAATTTAACCCAAACGTTTACAAACGTTACGAAATAAATCCAAATGTTTTACCTTTTTAGCGATTTAAGCCAAATGTTTACAAACATTACGAAACAAAAACAAACGTTTAATAAGTTACGAAACACATCTAAACATTTCACATTTTTAGCGATATAAGCCGAACGTTTACAAACATTACGTAACAAAACCAAACGATTAAAACGTTATGAAAAAAATCCAAACGTTCCCCCTTTTCAACAAATTAAGCCAAACGTTTACAAACGTTACGAAGCAAATCCAAGTGTTTCACCTTTTTAGCAATCTAAGCCAAACGTTTACAAATATTATGAAACAAATCCAAGCGTTTCCCCTTTAAAGCAATTTAAGCCAAACGTTACAAAATTTCAAACGTTTCACCTTTTTTGCGATTTAAGCCAAACGTATACAAATGTTACGAAACAAATCCAAACGTTTAACCTTTTTAGCGATTTTAGCCAAACGTTTACAAACGTTATGAAACAAATCAAAACGTTTGCCCATTTTAGCGATTTAAGCCAAACGTTTCAAACATTACGTTATAAATCCAAACGTTTCACCTTTTTAGCGATTTAAGCCAAACCTTTACAAACGTTACGAAACAAAACCAAGTGTTTCACCTTTCTAGCAATATAAGCAAAATCTTTACGAACGTTACGAAACAAAACCAAGTATTTCACCTTTCTAGCAATTTAAGCCAAACGTTTAAAAACGTCATGAATCAAATCCAAGTGTTTCACCTTTCTAGCAATTTATGCCAAACGTTTACAAACGTTACAAAACAAATCCAAATGTTTCACCTTTTTAGCGATTTAAGACAAAACGTTTAACAAGTTACGAAACACATCCAAACATTTCACATTTTTAGCGATTTAAGCAAAACCCTTAAAAATGTTACGAAACAAAACCAAGTGTTTCACCTTTTTCGCAATTTAAGCCAAACGTTTACAAACGATACGTAACAAATCTAAGCGTTTCACCTTTGTAGCAATCTAAGCCAAACGTTTACAAACGTTACGAAACAAATCCAAGTGTTTCACCTTTTAAGCAATTTAAGCCAAACGTTTACAAACGTTACGAAACAAATCCAAATGTTTCACCCTTTTAGCAATTTAAGCCAAACGTTTACAAAGGTTACGAAACAAAACCAAACGTTTAAAAAGTTATGAAACACATCCAAACATTTCACATTTTTAGCTATTTAATCAAAACCCTTAAAAACGTTACGAAACAAAACCAAGCGTTTCACATTTTTAGCAATTTAAGAAAAACGTTTACAAACGTTAAGAAATTTTAAACGTTTCACCTTTTTTGCGATTTAAGCCAAACGTATACAAACGCTACGAAACAAATCCAAACGTTTAACCTTTTTAGAGATTTAAGCCAAACGTTTACAAACGTTATGAAAAAAATCCAAACGTTTCCCCATTTTAGCGATTTAAGCCAAATGTTTACAAACGTTACGAAACAAATCCAAACGTTTTCCCTTTTTACCGATTTAAGCCAAACATTTAAAACGTTACAAAACAAATCCAAATGTTCCACCTTTTTAGCGATTTAAGCCAAACGTTTACAAACATTACGAAACAAATCCAAACGTTTACCCATTTTAGCGATTTAAGCCAAACGTTTAAAACATTACGAAATAAATCCAAACGTTTCACCTTTTTATCGATTTAAGCCAAACCTTTGTAAACGTTGCGAAACAAAACCAAGTGTTTCACCTTTCTAGCAATATAAGCCAAACGTTTACAAACGTTACGAAACAAATCCAAGTGTTTCACCTTTCTAGCAATTTAAGCCAAACGTTTACAAACGTTACGAAACAAATCCAAATGTTTCATCTTTTTAACGATTTAAGCCAAAACATTTAACAAGTTACGAAACAGATCCGAATGTTTCACATTTTTAGCGATTTAAGCAAAACCCTTAAAAACGTTACGAAACAAAACCAAGCGTTTCACCTTTTTAGCAATATAAGCCAAACGTTTACAAACATTACGTAAGAAATCCAAGCGTTTCACCTTTTTAGCAATTTAACCCAAACGTTTACAAACGTTACGAAATAAATCCAAGTGTTTCACCTTTTTAGCAATTTAACCCAAACGTTTACAAACGTTACGAAATAAATCCAAATGTTTTACCTTTTTAGCGATTTAAGCCAAATGTTTACAAACATTACGAAACAAAAACAAACGTTTAATAAGTTACGAAACACATCTAAACATTTCACATTTTTAGCGATATAAGCCGAACGTTTACAAACATTACGTAACAAAACCAAACGATTAAAACGTTATGAAAAAAATCCAAACGTTCCCCCTTTTCAACAAATTAAGCCAAACGTTTACAAACGTTACGAAGCAAATCCAAGTGTTTCACCTTTTTAGCAATCTAAGCCAAACGTTTACAAATATTATGAAACAAATCCAAGCGTTTCCCCTTTAAAGCAATTTAAGCCAAACGTTACAAAATTTCAAACGTTTCACCTTTTTTGCGATTTAAGCCAAACGTATACAAATGTTACGAAACAAATCCAAACGTTTAACCTTTTTAGCGATTTTAGCCAAACGTTTACAAACGTTATGAAACAAATCAAAACGTTTGCCCATTTTAGCGATTTAAGCCAAACGTTTCAAACATTACGTTATAAATCCAAACGTTTCACCTTTTTAGCGATTTAAGCCAAACCTTTACAAACGTTACGAAACAAAACCAAGTGTTTCACCTTTCTAGCAATATAAGCAAAATTTTTACGAACGTTACGAAACAAAACCAAGTATTTCACCTTTCTAGCAATTTAAGCCAAACGTTTAAAAACGTCACGAATCAAATCCAAGTGTTTCACCTTTCTAGCAATTTATGCCAAACGTTTACAAACGTTACAAAACAAATCCAAATGTTTCACCTTTTTAGCGATTTAAGACAAAACGTTTAACAAGTTACGAAACACATCCAAACATTTCACATTTTTAGCGATTTAAGCAAAACCCTTAAAAATGTTACGAAACAAAACCAAGTGTTTCACCTTTTTCGCAATTTAAGCCAAACGTTTACAAACGATACGTAACAAATCTAAGCGTTTCACCTTTGTAGCAATCTAAGCCAAACGTTTACAAACGTTACGAAACAAATCCAAGTGTTTCACCTTTTAAGCAATTTAAGCCAAACGTTTACAAACGTTACGAAACAAATCCAAATGTTTCACCCTTTTAGCAATTTAAGCCAAACGTTTACAAAGGTTACGAAACAAAACCAAACGTTTAAAAAGTTATGAAACACATCCAAACATTTCACATTTTTAGCTATTTAATCAAAACCCTTAAAAACGTTACGAAACAAAACCAAGCGTTTCACATTTTTAGCAATTTAAGAAAAACGTTTACAAACGTTAAGAAATTTTAAACGTTTCACCTTTTTTGCGATTTAAGCCAAACGTATACAAACGCTACGAAACAAATCCAAACGTTTAACCTTTTTAGAGATTTAAGCCAAACGTTTACAAACGTTATGAAAAAAATCCAAACGTTTCCCCATTTTAGCGATTTAAGCCAAATGTTTACAAACGTTACGAAACAAATCCAAACGTTTTCCCTTTTTACCGATTTAAGCCAAACATTTAAAACGTTACAAAACAAATCCAAATGTTTCACCTTTTTAGCTATTTAAGCCAAACCTTTACAAACGTTACGAAACAAAACCAAGTGTTTCACCTTTTTAGCAATTTAAGCCAAACCTTTACAAACGTTACGAAACAAATCCAAGTATATTACCTTTTTAGCAATTTAAACCAAACGTTTACAAACGCAAAGAAACAAATCCAAACGTGTCGCCTTTTTAACGATATAAGCCAAACCTTTACAAAGGCTATGAAACAAAACCAAACGTTTCACTTTTTTAGCGATGTAAGCCAAACTTTTACAAAGGTTACAAAACAAATCCAAACATGGCACCTTTTTAGCAATTTAAGCCAAACTTTTACAAAAGTTACAAAACAAATCTAAACGTTTTATCTTTTTAGCGATTTAAGGCAAATGTTTACAAACGTTATAAAATAAATACAAACATTTCATATTTCTAGCGATATAAGCTGAACGTTTACAAACGTTACGAAACAAAACCAAACGTTTAAAACGTTACGAAACAAATCCAAACGTTTCCTTTTTTTAGCAAATTAAGCCAAACGTTTACAAACGTTACGAAACAGATCCAAGCGTTTCACCTTTTTAGAAATCTAAGCCAAACGTTTACAAACATTATGAAACAAATTCAAGTGTTTCACCTTTTAAGCAATTTAAGCCAAACGTTTACTAACGTTACAAAATTTCAAACGTTTCCTTTTTTTTTGCGATTTAAGCCAAACGTATACAAATATTAAGAAACAAATCCAAACGTTTCAACTATTTAGCGATTTAAGCCATACGTTTACAAACGTTACGAAACAAATCCAAACGTTTACCCATTTTAGCAATTTAAGCCAAACGTTTAAAACATTACGAAATAAATCGAAACGTGTCCCCTATTTAGCGATTTAAGCCAAACCTTTATAAACGTTACGAACAAAACCAAGTGTTTCACCTTTATAGCAATTTAAGCCAAACGTTTACAAACGTTACGAAACAAATCCAAGTGTTTCACCTTTCTAGCAATTTAAGCCAAACGTTTACAAACGTTACAAAACAAATCCAAATGTTTCACCTTTTTAGCGATTTAAGCCAAAATGTTTAACAAGTTACGAAACACATCCAAACGTTTTGCATTTTTAGCGATTTAAGCAAAACCCTTAAAAACGTTACGAAACAAAACCAAGAGTTTCATCTTTTTAGCAATTTAAGCCAAACGGTTACAAACGCTATGTAACAAATCAAAGCGTTTTACCTTTTTAGCAATTTAAGCCAAACGTTTACAAATGTTACGAAACAAATCTAAGTGTTTCACCTTTTAGCAATTTAACCAAACGTTACAAACGTTACAAAACAAATCCAAATGTTTCACCTTTTTAGCGATTGAAGCCAAACGTTTACAAACGTTACGAAACAAAACCAAACGTTTAAAAAGTTACGAAACACATCCAAACTTTTCACATTTTTAGCGATTTAATCAAAACCCTTAAAAACGTTACGAAACAAAACCAAGCGTTTCACATTTTTAGCAATTTAAGCAAAACGTTTACAAACGTTACGCTTTTTCAAACGTTTGACCTTTTTAGCGATTTAAGCTAAACGTATACAAACGTTACGAAACAAATCCAAACGTTTAACCTTTTTAGCGATTTAAGCCAAACGTTTAGAAACGTTACGAAACAAATCCAAACGTTTCCCCATTTTAGCGATTTAAGCCAAATGTTTACAAACGTTACGAAACAAATGCAAACGTTTAAAACGTTATGAAATAAATCCAAACGTTTCCCCTTTTAGCAAATTAAGCCAAACGTTTACAAATGTCACGAAACAAATCCAAGCGTTTCACGTTTTTATCAATCTAAGCCAAACGTCTACAAACATTATGAAACAAATCCAAACGTTTCCCCTTTTAAGCAATTTAAGCCAAACGTTTACAAACGTTACAAAATTTCAAACGTTTCACCTTTTTTGCGATTTAAGCCAAACGTATACAAATGTTACGAAATAAATCCAAACGTTTCACCTTTTTAGCGATTTAAGCCAAACGTTTATAAAACGTTACGAAACAAATCCAAACGTTTACCCATTTTAGCTATTTAAGCCAAACGTTTAAAACATTACAAAATAAATCCAAACGTTTCACCTTTTTAGCGATTTAAGCCAAACCTTTACAAACGTTACGAAATAAAACCAAGTGTTTCACCTTTCTTGCCATATAAGCCAAACGTATACAAACGTTACGAAACAAAACCAAACGTTTCACCTTTTTTGCGATTTAAGCCAAACATTTTCAAATGTTACGGAACAAAACCAAACGTTTCTCCTTATTAGCGATTTAACCCAAACGTTTACAAACGTTACGGATAAAATCAAAAAGTTTCACCTTTTTAGCGATTTAAGCCAAACGTTTGCAAATGTTACGAAACAAATCCAAACGTTTCACCTTTTTAGCGATTTAAGCCAAACGTTTACGAACGTTAAGAAACTAATCCAAACTTTTCACCTTTTTAGCTATCTAAGCCAAACGTTTACAAATGTTACAAAACAAATCCAAACGTGTAACCTTTTTAGCAATTTAAGCAAAACGTTTACAAACGTTACGAAACAAACCCAAACGTTTCACGTTTTTAGCGATATAAGTCAAACGTTTATAACGGTTATGAAACAAAACCAAATGTTTCACCTTTTTAGCTATCTAACCCAAACGTTTACAAAGGTTACGAAACAAATCCAAATGTGTCACCTTTTTAGCAATTTAAGCCAAACGTTTACAAACGTTACTAAACAAATCCAAACGTTTAATGTTTTTAGCGATTTAAGGCAAACATTTACTAACCTTGGGAAACAAATACAAACGTTTCATATTTTTAGTGATTTAAGCCGAACATTTACAAATGTTACGAAACAAAGCAAAACGTTTAAAACGTTACGAAACAAATCTAAACGTTTCACCTTTTTAACAATTTCAGCCAAACGTTTACAAACGTAACGAAAGAAATCCAAGCCTTTCACCTTTTTAGCAATTTAAGCCAAACGTTTACATACGTTAGGAAACAAATCCAAGCGTTTCACATTTTTAACAATTTAAGCCAAACGTTTACAAACGCTACGAAATGTCAAATGTTTCAGCTTTTTAGCGATTTAAGCCAAACATATACAAACGTTACGAAACAAATCCAAGCGTTTAACTTTTTAGCAATTTATGCCAAATGTTTACAAACGTTACGGAAAAAATCCAAGCGTTTCCCCATTTTAGCAATTTAAGCCAAACGTTTAAAACGTTACGAAACAAATCCAAACGTTTCACTTTTTTAGCGATTTAAGCCAAACCTTTACAAACGTTACGAAAAAAACCAAGTGTTTCACCTTTTTAGCAATTTAAGCCAAACGTTTACAAATGTTACGAAACAAATCCAAATGTTCCACCTTTTTAGCAATATAAGCCAAACATTTAGAAACGCTACGAAAAAAATCCAAACGTTTCACCCTTTTAGCGATTTAATCCAAACGTTTACAAACGTTACGAAACAAAACTGTACGTTTCACCTTTTTGGCGATTTAAGCCAAACGTATACAAACGTTACGAAACAAATCCAAACGTTACAAAACAAATCCAAACGTTTCACCTTTATAGCAATTTATGCCAAACGTTTACAAACGTTACAAAATGAAACCAAATGTTTCCCCTTTTTAGTGATTTAAACCAAACGTTTCACCTTTATACCAATTTATGCCAGAAGTTTACAAACGTTAAGAAACAAATCGAAACGTTTCATCTCTTTTTTGATTACAAACGTTACAAAACAAAACCAAACGTTTCACCTTTTTGGCGATTTTAGCCAAACGTTTACAAACATTATGAAACAAATCAAAGCGTTTCACCTTTTTAGCACTTTAAAGCGTTTACCAACGTTACAGATCAAAACCAAACGTTTCACATTTTTAGTGATTTGAGCCAAACGTTTGCAAACGCTACGAAACAAATCCAAACGTTTTGCCTTTTTAGTGATTGAACCAAAACATTTACAAACGTTATGAAATAAATCCAAAAGTTTTTCCTTTTTAGCGATTTAAGCAAAACGTTTACAAACATTATGAAACAAAACAAAAAGTTTCACCAATTTAGCGATTTAAAACAAATCTTTACAAACATTTTGAAACAAATTCAAGCGTTTAACCTTTATAGCAATTTAAGCCAAACGTTTACAAATGTTACGAAACAAAACCAAACGTTTCACATTTTTAGCAATTTAAGCCAAACGTTTACAAAAGTTACGAAACAAATACAAGCGTTTCACCATTTTTGCAATTTAAGCCAAACTTTTACTAACGTTACGGAACAAAACCAAACGTTTCACATTTTTAACGATTTAAGCCAAACGTTTACAAACGCTACGAAACAAATCCAAACGTTTCACCTTTTTAGCGATTGAACCAAAACTTTTTCAAACGTTAGGAAACAAATCCAAATGTTTCACCTTTTTAGCGATTTAAGTCAAACGTTTACAAACATTACGAAAAGAAACCAAACCTTTCACCTTTTTAGCGATTTAAGCCAAACGTTTACAAACGTTACGAAACAACCAAACGTTGAAAACGTTACGAAACAAATCGAAACGTTTACAAACGTTACGAAACAAAACCAAATATTTTACCTTTTTAGCGATTTAAGCCAAACGTTTACAGATGTTACGAAACAAAACCAAACGTTTCACTTTATTAGCGATTTAAGCCAACATTTATAAACATTACGAAACAAAACAAAACCTTTAAAACGTTACGAAACGAACGTTACGAAAAAAATCCAAACCTTTACAAACGTTACGAAACAAAACCAAATGTTTCACCTTTTTAGCGATTTAAGCCAAACGTTTACAAACATTACGAAACAAAACCAAACGTTTCACATTATTAGCGATTTAAGCCAAACATTTACAAACATTATGAAACAAAACCAAACGTTTAAAACGTTACGAAAAAAATCCAAACGTTTACAAACGTTACAAAACAAAACCAAACGTCTCACGTATTGAGGGATTTAAGCCAAACGTTTACAAACTTAATGAAACAAAACCAAACGTTTCACCTTTTTAGCGATTTCATCCATACATTTACAAACGTTATGAAACAAATCCAATCGTTTCACCTTTTAAGCGATTTAAGCCAAACATTTACAAACGTTACGTAACAAATCGAAACGTTTCACTATTTTAGTGATTGAAGCCAAACATTTAAAAATGGTACGAAACACATCCAAACAATTCGAAACGTTTAAAATGTTACGAAACAAATCCAACAGCTTCACCTTTTTAGCGATTTAAGCCGAACGTTTACAAAGGTTACGAAACGAAACCAAACGTTTCCCTTTTTTTTTATCGATTTAAGCCAAACGTTTACAACCCTTACGAAACAAATCCAAACGTTTTACCTTTTTAGCGATTTAAGCCAAACGTTTACAAACGTTACGAAACAAATCCAAGCGTTTCAACTTTTTAGCGATTTAAGCCAAACGTTTACAAACGTTACGAAATAAATCGATGTGTTTCATCTTTTTAGCAATTTGAACCAAACGTTTACAACGTTACGAAACAAAACTAAATGTTTCACGTTTTTAATAATTTAAGCCAAACATTTACAAATGTTACGAGACAAATCCAAATGTTTCACCTATTTAGAAATTAAATCAAATGTTAACAAACGTTTCACCTTTTTAGCGATTTAAGCCGAACATTTACAAACGTTACGAAACAAAACCAAACATTTCACCTTTTTTGCGATTTAGGCCCAACGTTTTCAAACGTTACGGAACAAATCCAAACGTTTCACCTTTTTAGCGATTTAAGCCAAACGTTTACAAATGTTATGAAACAAATCCAAACGTTTCACGTTTTTAGCGATTTTAGCCAAACGTTTGCAAAGGTTACGAAACAAATCCAAACGTATCACCTTTTTAGCGATATAAACCAAACCCTTACAAAGGCTATGAAACAAAACCAAACGTCTCACCTATTTAGCGATTTAAGCCAACTTTTTACAGAGGTTACAAAACAAATCCAAACGTGTCATCTTATTAGCAATTTAAGCCAAACTTTTACAGACGTTACGAAACAAATCCAACGTTTTATCTTTTTAGCGATTTAAGGCAAATGTTTACAAACGTTACGAAATAAATACAAACATTTCATATTTTTAGCGATATAAGCCGAACGTTTACAAACGTTACGAAACAAAACCAAACTTTTAAAACGTTGCGAAACAAATCCAAACGTTTCACTTTTTAGCAAATTAAGACAAACGTTTACAAACGTTACCAAACAAATCCAAGCGTTTCACCTTTTTAGCAATCTAAGCCAAATGTTTACAAACATTATGAAACAAATCCCAGCGTTTCACCTTTTAAGCAATTTAAGCCAAACGTTTACAAACGTTACAAAATTTCAAACGTTTCGCCTTTTTTGCGATTTAAGCCAAACGTATACAAATGTTACGAAACTAATCCAAACGTTTCACGTCTTTAGCAATTTAAGCCAAACGTTTACAAACATTACGAAACAAATCCAAACGTTTACCCATTTTAGCGATTTAAGCCAAACGTTTAAAACATTACGAAATAAATCCAAACGTTTCACCTTTTTAGTGATTTAAGCCAAACCTTTACAAACGTTACGAAACAAAACCAAGTGTTTCACCTTTCTACCAATATAAGCCAAACATTTACAAACGTTACGAAACAAATCCAAGTGTTTCACCTTTCTAGCAATTTAAGCCAAATGTTTCCAAACGTTATGAAATAAATCCAAATGTTTCACCTTTTTAGCGATTTAAGCCAAAACGTTTAACAAGTTACGAAACACATCCAAACGTTTCATATTTTTAGCGATTTAAGCAAAACCCTTAAAACCGTTACGAAACAAAACCAAGCGTTTTACCTTTTTAGCAATTTAAGCCAAACGTTTCCAAACGTTACATAATAAATCCAAGCGTTTCACCTTTTTAGCAATTTAAACCAAACGTTTACAAACGTTACAAAACAAATCCAAATGTTTCACATTTTTAGCAATTTAAGCAAAACGTTTACAAACGTTACGAAATTTAAAACATTTCACCTTTTCAGTGATTTTAGCCAAACGTATACAAACGTTACGAAACAAATCCAAACGTTTAACCTTTTTAGCGATTTAAGCCAAATATTTACAAACGTTACGAAACAAATCCAAACGTTTCCCCATTTTAGCGATTTAAGCTAAACATTTAAAACGTTACGAAACAAATCCAAACATTTCACCTTTTTAGCGATTTAAGCAAAACCTTTACAAACGTTGCGAAACAAAAGGAAGTGTTTCACCTTTTTAGCAATTTATGCCAAACGTTACGAAACAAATCCGAGTGTATTACCTTTTTAGCAATTTAAACCAAACGTTTACAAACGCTACGAAACAAATCCAAACGTGTCGCCTTTTTAGCGATATAAGCCAAACCTTTACAAAGGTTATGAAACGAAACCAAATGTTTCACCTTTTTAGCGATTTAAGCTAAACTTTTACAAAGGTTACAAAACAAATCCAAACGTGCCACCTTTTTAGCAATTTAAGCCAAACTTTTACAAATGTTACGAAACAAATCCAAACGTTTTATCTTTTTCGCGATTTAAGGCAAATGTTTACAAACGTTACGAAATAAATACAAACATTTCATATTTTTAGCGATATAAGCCGAACGTTTACAAACATTACGAAACAAAACCAAACGTTTAAAACGTTACGAAGCAAATCCAAACGTTTCACCTTTTTAGCAAACTAAGCCAAACGTTTACAAATGTTACGAAACAAATCCTAGTGTTTCACCTTTTTAGCAATCTAAGCCAAACGTTTACAAACATTATGAAACAAATCCAAGCGTTTCACCTTTTAAGCAATTTAAGCCAAACGTCTACAAACGTTACAACATTTCAAACGTTTCACCTTTTTTGCAATTTAAGCCAAACGTATACAAATGTTACGAAACAAATCCAAACGTTTAACCTTTTTAGCGATTTAAGCCAAACGTTTACAAACGTTACAAAACAAATCCAAACGTATACCCATTTTAGTGATTTAAGCCAAACGTTTAAAATGTTTACAAACGTTACGAAATAAATACAAACTTTTCATATTTTTAGCGATATAAGCTGAACGTTTACAAACGTTACGAAACAAAATCAAACATTTAAAACGTTACGAAATAAATCCAAACGTTTCCCCTTTTTTGCAAATTAAGCCAAACGTTTACAAACGTTACGAAACAGATCCAAGCGTTTCACCTTTTTAGCAATCTAAGCCAAACGTTTACAAACTTTATAAAACAAATTTAAGCGTTTGACCTTTTAAGCGATTTAAGCCAAACGTTTACAAACGTTACAAATTTCAAACGTTTCTCCTTTTTTGCGATTTAAGCCAAACGTATACAAATGTTACGAAAAAAATCCAAACAATTCAACTTTTTAGCGATTTAAGCCATACGTTTACAAACGTTACGAAACAAATCCAAACGTGTACCCATTTTAGCAATTTAAGCCAAACATTTAAAACATTACGAAATAAATCGAAATGTGTCCCCTATTTAGCGATTTAAGCCAAAACCCTTACAAACGTTACTAACAAAACCAAGTGTTTCACCTTTCTAGCAATTTATGCAAAACGTTTACAAACGTTACGAAACAAATACAAGTGTTTTACCTTTCTAGCAATTTAAGCCAAACGTTTACAAACGTTACGAAACAAATCCAAATGTTTCACCTTTTTAGCGATTTAAGCCAAAACATTTAACAAGTTACGAAACACATTCAAACGTTTCGCATTTTTAGCGATTTAAGCAAAACCCTTAAAAATGTTACGAAACAAAACCAAGCGTTTCACCTTCTTAGCAATTTAAGCCAAACGTTTACAAACGTTACGTAACAACTCAAAACGTTTCACCTATTTAGCAATTTAAGCCAAACGTTTACAAATGTTACGAAACAAATCCAAGTGTTTCACCTTTTTAGCAATTTAAGCCAAACGTTTACAAACGTTACGAAACAAATCCAAATATTTCACCTTTTTAGCGATTTAAGCCAAACGTTTAAAAACGTTACGAAACAAAACCAAACGTTTAAAAAGTTACGAAACACATCCAAACATTTCACATTTTTAGCGATTTAATCAAAACCCTTAAAAACGTTACGAAACAAAACCAAGCGTTTCACATTTTTAGCAATTTAAGCAAAACATTTACAAACGTTACGAAACAAATCCAAGTGTATTACCTTTTTAGCAATTTAAACCAAACGTTTACAAACGCTACGAAACAAATCCAAATGTTTTACCTTTTTAGCGATTTAAGCCAAACGTTTACAAAATTTACGAAACAAAAAACCAAACGTTTCACCTTTTTAGGGATTTAAGCCAAACGTTTACAAACGTTACGAAACAAAACCAAACGTTTCCCCTTTTTAGCGATTTAAGCCATACGTTTACAAACATTACGAAACAGATCCAATTGTTTCACCTTTTTAGCGATTTAAGCTAAACTTTTACAAACGTTACAAAACAAATCCAAACGTTTCACCTTATTAGCAATTTAAGCCAAACATTTACAAACGTTACGAAACAAAACCAAACATTTCACCTTTTTAACGATTTAAGCCAAGCGTTTACGAACGTTACGAAATAAAACCAAATATTTAAAACATTACGAAACAAATCCAACGTTTACAAACGTTACATAACAACACCAAACGTTTCACCATTTTAGCGATTTAAGCCAAACTTTTATAAACGTTACGAAACAAAACCAAACGTTTTTAAACATTACCAAACAAATCTAAACGTTTCAAATTTTTAGTGATTTAAGCCAAACATTTACAAACGTTACGAAACAAATCCAAATGTTTCACTATTTTAGTGATTGAAGCCAAATGTTTACAAACGGTACGAAACAAATCCAAATATTTCGAAACAAATCCAAACGTAAAAAATTTTACAAAACAAATCCAACAGTTTCACCTTTTTAGCGATTTAAGCCGAACGTTTACAAAGGTTACGAAACAAAACCAAACTTTTCCCTTTTTATCGATTTAAGCCAAACGTTTACAAACGTTGCGAAACTAATTCAAATGTTTCACCTTTTTAAAAATTTAAGCCAGACGTTTAGAAATGTTACGAAACTAAAACAGGCGTTTCACATGTTTAGCAATTTAAACTAAACGTTTAAAACGCTACGAAACAAATCTAAACGTTTCACATTTTTAGCCATTTAAGCCAAACGTTTACAAACATTACGAGACAAATCCAAATGTTTCACCTTTTTAGAAATTAAACCAAATGTTTACAAACGTTACAAAACAAATCCAAACATTTTACCTTTTTATCGATTTAAGCCGAACGTTTACAAACGTCACGAAACAAAACCAAACATTTCACCTTTTTTTCGATTCAAGCCAAACGTTTTCAAACGTTACGTAATAAATCCAAAGCTTTCATCTTTTTAGCGATTTAAGCCAAACGTTTACAAACGTTAAGCAACAAATCTAAACGTTTCACCTTTTTAGCGATTTAAGCCAAACGTTACAAAAGAAATCCAAACGTTTCACCTTTTTAGCGACTTATGCCAAACATTTACAAAAGTTACGAAACAAATCCAAACGTGTCACCTTTTTAGCAATTTAGCAAAACGTTTACAAACGATACGAAACAAATCCAAACGTTTCACCTTTTTAGCGATTTAAGCCAAACCTTTACAAAGGTTACGAAACAAAACCAAACGTTTCACCTTTTTAGCGATTTAAGCCAAAATTTTACAAAGGCTACGAAACAAATCCAAACGTGTCACCTTTTTAGCAATTTAAGCCAAACCTTTACAAACGTTACGAAACAAATCCAAACGTTTTATCTTTTTAGCAATTTAAGGCAAATGTTTACAAACGTTACAAAATAAATACAAACGTTTCATATTTTTAGCGATATAAGTCGAACGTTTTCAAACGCTACGAAACGAAACCAAACGTTAAAAATGTTACGAAACAAATCCAAACGTTTCACCTTTTTAACAATTTAAGCCAAACGTTTACAAACGTTCCGAAACAAATCCAAGCGTTTCACCTTTTTGGCAATCTAAGCCAAACGTTTACAAATATTATGAAACAAATACAAGCATTTCACCTTTTCAACAATTTAGGCCAAACGTTTACAAACGTTACGAAATTTCAAAAGTTTCACCTTTTTAGCGATTTAAGCCAAACGTATACAAATGTTACAAAACAAATCCAAACGTTTCATCTTTTTGGCGATTTAAGCCAAACGTTTACAAACGTTACGAAACAAATCCAAACGTTTCCCCATTTTAGCGATTTAAGATAAACGTTTAAAACGTTACGAAATAAATCCAAACGTTTCACCTTTTTAGTGATTTAAGCCAAACCTTTACAAACGTTAGGAAACAAAACCAAGTGTTTCATCTTTTTAGCAATTTAAGCCAAATGTTTACAAACGTTACGAAACAAATACAACTATTTCACCTTTTTAGCAATTTAGGCCAAACATTTACAAACGTTACGAAATTTCAAAACTTTCACCTTTTTAGCGATTTAAGCCAAACGTATACAAATGTTACGAAAAAAATCCAAACGTTTCATCTTTTTGGCGATTTAAGCCAAACGTTTACAAACGTTACGAAACAAATCCAAACGTTTCCCCATTTTAGCGATTTAAGATAAACGTATAAAACGTTACGAAATAAATCCAAACGTTTCCTCTTTTTAGTGATTTAAGCCAAACCTTTACAAACATTACGAAACAAAACCAAGTGTTTCACCTTTTTAGCAATTTAAGCCAAATGTTTACAAACGTTACGAAACAAATCCAAGCGTTTCAACTTTTTAGCAATTTAAGCTAAACGTTTACAAACGTTGCGAATCAAATCCAAGCGTTTAACCTTTTTAGCAATTTAATCAAAACGTTTAAAACATTACGAAACAAATCAAAACGATTCACATTTTTAGCTATTTGAGCCAAACGTTTACAAACGTTACGAGACAAATCCAAACGTTTCACCTTTTTAGCGATTTAAGCCAAACATTTACAAACGTTACCAAACAAATCCAAACGTTTCACCGTTTTGGCGATTTAAGCCGAACGTATACAAACTTTACGAAACAAAACCAAACGTTTCACCTTTTTTGCAATTTAAGCAAAACATTTTCAAATGTTAAGGAACAAATCCAAACGTTTCACCTTATTAGCTATTTAAGCTAAACGTTAACAAATGTTACGGAACAAATCAACACATTTCACATTTTTAGCGATTTAAGCCAAACGTTTGCAAACGCTACGAAACAAATCCAAACGTTTCACCTTTTTAGCCATGTAAGCCAAATGTTTACAAACGCTAAGAAACAAATCCAAACTTTTCACCTTTGGGTTTAAACGACGGAGTTGGTTTGTAAGAAGTATAAACTGAACTTCGGACATGTTCTTACACTTTGATAATGTGGAGTTGGATAAAATTTTGTAGTTCACATTTGTGTTGATCGAGTAATTATTAGAGCACCGAGTTGTTAGACTCAGAATTTTGCGCATATGTGTGTTGTGACCGTTTAAACTGCTAATCAGTTTCAGATTTAAAATTTGAGGTCGAATTTGTCATAGGTTGGGGAGAATGTAATACCCCATATGTTTCAGACGTGTTTTCGTCTTGTGTAGATTTTTTTCGGAGTTGAATTTCTATTTAGAGGTACCTTTTGGAGAGAGATTTGAGGTTTCGTTCTTGATTTATCCTAAGGATTTCAGTCGAGTATTATATAGAATATTTTGTATTCCTTCGTTTGATTTCACCTAGAAAGGGCGTTATCATTTTATGTTAAGTGGCAGTTAATATGATACCTTTTGTGACCACTTATGATTGTTTGGTTTATGTAAGTGGTGGTATTGAGCTATCATTCGAGAAACAACCTGTTGAGTTTTGCTTACGCGAGTACTTAGGTCGTTAGGCACGAAATTCCTTTGGTTACAGTTTGGGTTAGTTACTTGGACACAGTTCATTATGCAGAATTGTTATAATTGCTTTCCTTGTTTACTTTGGGTGTCATATTTATATTTTTCACGTTCGTTACGTGTGTTTTTATCCGGACTGCATATAGTTTTATGATATGTTTTACGTGGGTTGTGGTATGTTAAATTCGAGGATGAATTTTATATAAGTTGGGAGATTGTAATATCCCATGTTTTTCCGTCATGGTTTTGTTGTGTTTCCGACTTAGTTTTGGATTATTAATGGTGGACTTAGCAAGTGTGACACTTTGATTGAGGTTTAAGTTGTGTCTTGTATGTGTCGCATGTGTCGTGTGAGTTTTCGATGGCGACTTTATTTGTATCCGGATTATAATCGATGTTGTGTTCGTATGACTTCTAAATCTGACATGTTTTGATAACACTCCCAATTGCACCGTTGGATCGGACTCATTTTTGGATATGCTGTGCACGAGAAAAGGTTGACCGTTGGATCAAAAATTGAGGCGCGTTGGAGGGCAATTTGGGGCCATCGCGCCTCGCAACGCGCCCCAGGCATTTTGTGCCTTTTGAGAAGGCGCGACGGCAGGCGCGATGGGCCATCGCGCCTCGCATCGCGCCTGTCGAATATTCTGATATTGGGGCCTATAAATAGACCCCTTTTCCGACCTAAAACACTTCTATTTCATTCCTACTAACCCTAGCCGAGCTAAAACACTTTCACTCTCTGAGATTGATCTTTATTTCACCATTCCCTCTCAATTTTGGACTTTGGTAAGCGATTCTTACGTTTTTTCCTTTATGTAAACATAGTTCCTTTATTCTTATCGAGTCCTTACTTGATAATCTTTGATTTCCAGCGACTTGGGTATTAGAATATCATCTCTAATCTGATCTCTTTTGTTCTTCGCTTCGATTCGTTGGTTCATATCGGGCATGTACCGTTCTTGTGCCATTTTATGTTTATAATGTTCTAGATTCATGGTTGTGTTGTATATTGATGTACCTACTGTTTTACCTTCGTTGTTGGATCTGAAATTATAAGTTGTTATGATTAGATTAGCATGCTTGTATTGAATTCTTACATAGGTTTCATGAAATCAATTGCTAGGTTTTGTGCTAGATTCTTGGTATGATCTTGTCATGTTTTATTGACTGTTTTGGTGTGATGCGTAAGGGCTGGATATGTATGTTTAGAGTTGATGTAGTATGATTGAATAAACTCTTTGTCGTTTGGCATGTTTGGTGTATCTAAGGTTGATATTTGACTTGGAATGCATGTTTACACCTTGGGTTGATTCGATTCTTATGTTGACATTATAGTTGCTGCCCATAGATGATTTAAGGTTGGTTTGGATGTATATAACATGTTGATATCATTTAAAGTTGTTGGCTATCATGTCGTGTTGATTGCATACAAGTTGGCAATGTTGTGCCATGTTAACTTTGTTGAATCTATTCTTGTTTCAGATCTGAGTTGGTTGATTTAAATGTGTTTTTAAATCCTTATTAAACCTATTTAAGTATTTTGGCACGCGTGTGTCTACTCTGGGTGGTTTTGCCAAGTGTTGGCAAAAGCTTTAAGCATGTTGTAGAAATGGTTTATTTGGTTGTTAAGCTGTGATTGAGTTCCATGGTTTTCAAATGAACGTTGTTTTGATTTAAAGGTTTCGGATTATACTTTGATTTTACTCTAGCATAACATTGGGTCGGGTTAGAATTGGGTCGCCCGACATGTGAGATTAAGCTTGAAGGCTAATTCACTACTCTGGGATTTTCACTTCGTTTTAAAGTTTTAAAGTAAGTTATATAAGTACTCCGGATTATATTTTCAACGGGAACTCAATTATGCTTAACTTAGTTGTTTGACTCTGGCTATGGATTGTATACGTTTGATTGTTATACCTTGGCATATACATTGGCTTGCGGTTGAGATACTAGTCCTATGTGGTATCTAGTAATCATAGAGTTAGGGGTTGATCGGATTTTAACTTATACATTTGTTTTAAACCCGTCGACTGCTCGTGCTTCACGTGGATAAGCAAGTAGTGAGTTTGTAGTGCTATTTACCGCTTTATTAAGTACCGCATCGTATTTTAATATTATAAATGCTTTAGAACTGTTTTTACGGATTATGGATCTGGATTGAAACGAGCTACTCGATAGGCTTATATCGAGACTGTGTGCACCGGTAAGTACTCTGGGATCGGCAGATTAATGTCTTGCTTACGCTGGTATATATATGACGAGGATATGTTCCCGTCCACTTTGGGTTTATCAGTATGCTATGTCATACTTACGCTGGGATCATTTCATTACTGTTTTCCATAATTATATTATATTATATAGAATAAAATGTTTTGATTTAAGGGTTTTAAACTTAATAAATGTAAATAGTATTGCGAACTCATCTCAGTATATCTGACCACGTTGTTTTCCCAAATTTTCCAGGTTTATGATTTGAAAGCTGGTCTACTCCGATTCTTTTGATTCTTCGGAGGTTTTTATGTTATTTAAACTAGTTACTGTTTTCAAACTCTTAGACCGCAGTAGAACTAGTTTATATATTACATTCGATATTACACTTTGGATTGTCGATATATTCGATTATTTATTATTGGCATGTTTAATCTGTATTATTTTAAGGCCTACTTACGTAAAAACCACCCACCTTGTAACTTTTTTTCATTTATACCATGACCTAGGAAAATTTTCAATTGTACCCTATTTTCGATTTTTATGTTTCATCTCTATCCTAATGAGTTGAATTGACCTATTTTCTTTTGAAAAAAGTTTAAATTAGTCCTTCATTTTTAACCTATATTCTGATAAAACATTAATGTTAATCATTTATGTATCTTGTTTTTAGTATTTTCATCTTTAAATTAATTAAATTATCAAAGTTTTTAATTTTGGGGTACAAATGAAACATAAAAATTGAAAATAGGGTACAATCGAAAATTTTCCTATGTCATGGTATAAATGAAAAAAATTATAAGGTGGGTGGTTTTTAAGTAATTAGGCCTTATTTTAATATTATATTTAAGGCATGATGTTGATCATTTGTGGATATTTAAGTTATTTATATTAAAATTGTAATATAAATTGCTAGACTTAGGTTGGAGGCTCGGTTTCCCCCGAGCAGTTTTCTGCAGGTTTAAATGTTTGATTGTTTTCCGCAAGGCTTGCTACGGGTTTTGGTACGACCATACCCATACCCTAGCGCCGGTCACGATTTATGAAATTGGGTCGTGACAAAGTTGGTATCAGAGCTTTGGTTTCAAACCAAGGCCATTTTGCGTGATAGTGTTTCCTGCTTTAAGGCATGTTAAGTTGTTGTTGTGTCTTAGGATCTACTGCGGAATTAGGATTCAAGTCTTGTCTTTGAAACGTCATCTTTTGATTTTTAAAATTTTCTACCTTCATCTATAGGAATGTTGAGTGTCGGTCTTATGCGTTACTGATGCTTTACTTTGAAATGTTTATTGCTTATACATTGGGTGATTTATTGGCTGTTGTGCCATATTGAGATATACCTTGGGTGATATTTTATTGGCTGTTTTTATGATATTTACTTCGGGTGGTGTTTTGTTGGCTATTGTGCCTTATATGATATTTACTTCGGGTGTTGTTTTATTGGATGTTGTTCCTTGTACGATATTTACCTTGGGTGATTACTTGTTGGTTTTCATGATTGGATGATTATAATCATATTGGATTGCTCTTACTATTGGGTGAGTACACTTTGACTTTGGCCGTATTTCTTAGTTGCCATATGTGTTGGCACATAAGAGAACACGTTAGGCATTGGCATTGTTTTGCTTTTAAAGGATTTTTATGTTTATCTTTAAGCATGTTTTGTGGCTACACGTTGTTCGGTTACACGTTGGTTTTATTGAGAAAATTATTTTAATTTGAGTTGTGTTTTGACACGAGAATTGGAAGAGAATTCTAGTTTTAATACTTTACAAAAATGAGATTTTTGGTTACTTTGCAAGTAAAATGAATTTCACGTATTTTGGAATCTTATGTTTGACTTGGTATTGACCAACGATTATTTAAAAATAATATTATTTAAATGATGGAATATGTTTTTGATAATATATTATGACTTTTATGATCTTACCATGTTTTGGTTTGTGGACATTGGAGTTGTCTTTGGTCATGTGTTTAGTATTTTGTGGTTGGCTGGATTAGGTGTATATAGAATGGTGGTTGTGATTTATGTTTTTCTTAGTTGAGTAATTGAGTTGATTTTTGATACTTGGATTCGTTGAGCTCTTATTTTAAAGACTTAATTACTTAAAAACCACCCACCTTGAACTTTTTTTTCGTTTATACCCTGACCTAGGAAATAATTCATTTATACCCTGACGTATTTGTTTATGTTTCACCTCTACTCCGAAGCACCAAATTAACCTCTTTTCATTTAAAAAAAAAGTTTAAAATAGTCCTTCATTTAGAGAAAAATTCATTTCTAATTAAACTCTAATTAGTTTAGGTTAAAAATGAAGAAATATTTTAAACTTTTTGCTTAATGAAAAAATGTTAATTTAGTGTCTCGCGGTAGAGGTGAAACATAAATACATACGTCATGGTATAAATGAATTTTTTCCTAGGTCAGGGTATAAACGAAAAAAAAGTTTAAGGTGAGTGGTTTTTAAGTAATTAAGCCTATTTTAAAAGGATCGAGATTTTTTTTATTAAAGGAATTTTTCCGGATTTAAATGTTTTGAATACGTTTTATAAATGGTGGTTTTGGGTTTGACTTGGGTCACCCAAATTTCGGAGTTGAGCATGGTAGTTGTAATGACTCGGCTAACTCGATGGTTTTATGGATTGAGAGACTTTGGGAACTTTTTAAGCAATTGATTTATAAAGGAGGTTTTCTCGAAAAAGATTTTTTTTTAAAAAAAAATGTGAGATTCAACTATAATTTGAAAACTTTTATGATTGGTTTATATTTCAGAATGAGTTTCAATGCGTATTTTGATCGATGGCAATATTACTTGTTGTTCTTATTACGATGAATCATAGTGTTTTGTAGCATGTTTTGTTTATGCCTTTTAAATAGGTTTGGGTTAATTGTGGTTGATGGCATGCTTGGGTGGCTTATGGTTTGTAGAATTCGTAACCTTTTTGTTTTAATTTGCGTTGTATACCTCGCAAGTTTGGTTGATCTATATTGGTTGAGTTTGTTTTATCTCGTCGTTTGGAGTAGCATGGAAGTTAATTTCTTTCATGCGTTCTTTGACTTAACCTTGGTGTTGGCTTTTGATTTGTGAGTCGAACCTTCGCTTAGGCTTGTATTGCTTTATTTCCGGTTTGGGGTTACGCTGGTGTTAGTGTATTATTTTATAAATTGAGATCCTTGGGTTTCGATATCGAGGAAGATGAGTAAAGTGTTCTTTGAAACGGTTGCTGGTTTTTGACTATCAGGGAAAAATATATTTTGGAAATTCTTATTCGAGAAGATAGATCGGTGTATCTTATAATGCTAGTGCTTTTCATCAAGTTGGACGATGTGATGCGGGAATTGATGGTAAGTTTTTGTAGAAGCATATGTGATGTATTGTTTTCCTTGAGTTAAATTTCAGTTTGATTGGAGTTTAATCGAGTATTATTTTATTCATAAGAGATTTTAAAGGAGTTATCAGTTTGAATTGTTATGTTAGTATCATATGATTTGGTAGATTGCAAGTAAGGAGTTTAACAAATTTTCGAGGTTATCAAGTGCACGTCTCACAGAGTGTGATGTCTAGGAAATGTTTAAACGAGAAATTGATTTCAAATGAAATTTGTGAAAGTATTTGAAATGTTTTATCACGTAATTCTGCCCAGACATATCATGAACATGCATTTTGAATGCCACGAATAGAAAATTGCATTGAGCACTGAGTATGTTCACTAAATAAAAGAGAAATTAATAATTGATACATGCATAATAGTACATGCATCACGTGCATAGAAATGATTATAGTTGGATACAACTCTTTAGGGGTGAGAGATATCATCACCCTGGCGCACAGTTATGTAAAAGAAATTTTACCAATAAAGTGTTTTTGAGGAAATTGTTTTGAAACGAACTCGCGAGTCACATTGTGATAAATTTATTTATAAAGTTGATGGATTTCAGATGGTTTTGAAATTTTACCAAAAAGTAGCTAGACAAATACTATGTGATGATTGTGGTGTATTAAGGACGACTACTTTGTAAAGGATCAGTTTGTATTGTCGAAATCTTATGTTTTATAAGAAGTAAGAATGAATTTGAGGCTGCGCTCGAGATATAGTTGTGCTAAGTGCGGTATATGGTTAGATTCATATTAGAAAGCTTTCATGATAATTTCCGATTTGTGATATAAGGATTTGTGGATTAAGGAATTTGATTATGCTCCATGTGTATGTATACACTACATTTTTAAAAGAGATTTTATCTTTTTAGATACGATTTTTGTCCAAGTATTTTTGGTATATTGATATAAAGGTATTTTTGTAAATAAAAGGATTCGCATTGCTAAATTTTACCTCTCTGAGGAAAGAAATAAATTTTATCAAATTTAATTCACATGAAATAGTAAATTTTTCGGGTTGAACGATTTCTTAAAATCGTGATTTTTTAATAAGATTTAAAAGCGGCTTAGATTTTGATGTTTTGAAACATTAATGTATGTTTTGATACGGAGGATTTTCACGGTTTGTTTATTTTCGAGAATGAAAAAAAAAGGAGTTTATGATGTTTATGTCTTTTAAGAAATATAGATAATATTATTATATAATATCTGTTTTAACAGAAATTATTTTCTATAAGCTTTGTTTTGAGCATAACCAATGAACCGACTATTTATGATTTTTAACTGGAAAGTCTCTCGTTGGATACGAGATTATGATTATTTGATGGAAAAAGTTTGGATGTTCTAGTTCTCTTAGACTTATGTGTTAATCGATTTTGAGGTTTTGTTATCAGAAGTGCAAGTTGTGTACTACTTATAGGATGATTGGATGAATCATTAGGATTGAGATTGCTTGTTATAATCTGGAGATTTGGTTATCATGAGATACGTTCACGTTTTCTTTTATATAACAATATGAGTATTTATGTTTTATGATTCGCAAAGTTAATGGTATTATTGAGTTGGTGTTAATCGTTGGATCAGACGAATGTTATGGTGATTAGATTTCGGCCGATATATTTGCGAGGATGAATCTTATTAGAATGAATAGTTGGACTGCTTGTCCATTTTGTAGAGTGGATTTCAATAAGTATTTTGGTATGAGGCAATTAGTATTGAGACCACTGTAACTGAGATAGTAAGTAGATGTGAAGAAATGCAGAATTAATTGCAGTCGTAAACTTTTGTACCTTTGGGTTTAAACGACGAAGTTGGTATTGTAAGAAGTATAAATTGAACTTCGGACATGTTCTTACACTTTGATAATGTGGATTTCGTAATCGTTAAAACATTAGCTAGTTGTGGGAATCACCCTTGTTAAACGTGCTTTGTGATTCTCAGTTGGATAAAATTTTGTAGTTCACATTTGTGTTAATCGAGTAATTATTAGAGCACCGAGTTGTTAGACTCAGAATTTTGCGCATATGTGTGTTGTGACCGTTTAAACTGCTAATCAGTTTCAGATTTAAAATTCGAGGTCGAATTTTTTATAGGTTGCGGAGAATGTAATACCCCATATGTTTTAGACGTGTTTTCGTCTAGTGTAGATTTTTTTTCGGAGTTGAATTTCAATTTAGAGGTACCTTTTGGAGAGAGATTTGAGGTTTCGTTCTTTATTTATCCTAAGGATTTCAGTCGAGTACTATATAGAAGATTTTGTATTCCTTCGTTTTATTTCACCTAGAAAGGGCGTTATCGTTTTATGTTAAGTGGCAGTTAATATGATACCTTTTGTGACCACTTAGGATTGTTTGGTTTATGTAAGTGGTGGTATTGAGTTATCATTCGAGAAACAACCTGTTGAGTTTTACTTATGCGAGTACTTAGGTCGTTAGGCTCGGAATTCCTTTGGTTACAGTTTGGGTTGGTTACTTGGACACAGTTCATTATGCAGAATTGTAATAATTGCTTTCCTTGTTTACTTTGGGTGTCATTTTTTTTATTTTTCACATTCGTTACGTGTGTTTTTATCCGGACAGCATATAGTTTTATGATATGTTTTATGTGGGTTGTGTTATGTTAAATTTGAGGATGAATTTTATATAAGTTGGGGAGATTGTAATATCCCGTGTTTTTCCGCCATGGTTTTGTTGTGTTTCCGACTTAGTTTTGGATTATTAATGGTGGACTTAGCAAGTGTGACACTTTGATTGAGGTTTGAGTTGTGTCTTGTATGTGTCGCATGTGTCGTGTGAGTTTTCGATGGCGACTTTATTTGTATCCGAATTATAATCGATGTTGTGTTCATATGCCTTCTAAATCTGACATGTTTTTATAACACTCCCAATTGCACCATTGGATCGGGCTCATTTTTGGATATGCTGTGCACGAGAAAAAGTTGACCGTTGGATCAAAAATTGAGGCGCGTTGGAGGGCACTTTGGGGCCATCGCGCCTCGCAACGCGCCCCAGGCATTTTCTGCCTTTTGAGAAGGCGCGACGGCAGGCGCGATGGGCCATCGCGCCTCGAATCGCGCCTGTCGAGTATTCTGATATTGGGGCCTATAAATAGACCCCTTTTCCGACCTAAAACACTTCTATTTCATTCCTGCTAACCCTAGCCGAGCTAAAACACTTTCACTCTCTGAGATTGATATTTATGTTACCATTCCCTCTCCATTTTGGACTTTGGTAAGCGATTCTTACGTTTTTCCTTTATGTAAACATAGTTTCTTTATTCTTATCGAGTCCTTACTTGATAATCTTTGATTTCCAGCGACTTGGGTATTAGAATATCATCTCTAATCTTATCTCTTTTGTTCTTCGCTTCGATTCGTTGGTTCATATCGGATATGTACCATTCTTGCGCCATTTCGTGTTTATCATGTTCTAGATTCATGGTTGTGTTGTATATTGATTTACCAATTGTTTTACCTTGGTTGTTGGATCTGAAATTATAAGTTGTTATGATTAGATTAGCATGCTTGTATTGAATTTTTAAATAGGTTTTATGAAATCAATTGCTAGGTTTTGTGCTAGATTCTTGGTATGATCTTGGCATGTTTTATTCATTGTTTTGGTGTGATGCGTAAGGGCTGGATATGTATGTTTATGGCTGATGTAGTATGATTGAATAAACTTTTTATCGTTTGGCATGTTTGGTGAATCTAAGGTTGATATTTGACTTGGAATGCATGTTTACACCTTGGGTTGATTCGATTGTTATGTTGACATTATTGTTGCTGCCCATAGATGATTTAAGGTTGGTTTGGATGTATATAACATGTTGATATCATTTAAAGTTGTTGGCTATCATGTCGTGTTAATTGTATACAAGTTGGCAATGTTGTGCCATATTAACTTTGTTGAATCTATTCTTGTTTCGGATCTGAGTTGGTTGATTTAAATGTGTTTTTAAATCCTTATTAAACCTATTTAAGTATTTTGGCACGGGTGTGTCTACTCTGGGTGGTTTTGCCAAGTGTTGGAAAAAGGTTTAAGCATGTTGTATAAATGGTTTATTTGGTTGTTAAGCTATGATTGAGTTCCATGGTTTTCAAATGAACGTTGTTTTGATTTAAAAGTTTCAGATTATACTTTGGCTTTACTCTGGCATAACATTGGGTCGGGTTAGACTTGGGTCGCCCAACATGTGAGATTAAGCTTGAAGGCTAATTCACTACTCTGGAATTTTCACTTGGTTTTAAAGTAAGTTATATAAGTACTCCAGATTATATTTTCAACGGGAACTCAATTATGCTTAACTTAGTTGTTTGACTCTGGTATTACTTTGGCTATGGATTGTATACGTTTGATTGTTACGCCTTGGCATATACTTTGGCTTGCGGTTGAGATACTAGTCCTATGTGATGTCTAGTAATCTTAGAGTTAGGGGTTGATCATATTTTAACTTATACATTTGTTTTAGACCCGTCGAGTGCTCGTGTTTCGGAGTCGACGCAGGGTTAGCTGTTTGCCAAGATTCACGTGGATAAGCAAGCAGTTAGTTTGTAGTGCTATTTACCGCTTTATTAAGTACCGCATCGTATTTTAATATTATAAATGCTTTAGAACTGTTTTTACGGATTATGGATCTGGATTGAAACGAGCTACTCGATAGGCTTGTATCGAGACTGTGTGCACCGGTAAGTACTCTGGAATCAGCAGACTAATGTCTTTCTTACGCTGGTATATATATGACGAGGATGTGTTCCCGTCAACTCTGGGTTTATCAGTATGCTATGTCATACTTACACAGGGATCATTTCAATATTGTTTTCCATAATCATATTATATTAGAATAAAATGTTTTGCTTTAAGGGTTTTAAACTTATTAAATGTAAATAGTATTACGAACTCATCTCAGTATATCTGACCCGTTGTTTTCCCAAATTTTCCAGGTTTATAATTTGAAAGCTGGTCCACTCCGATTCTTTTGATTCTTCGGAGCTTTTTATGTTATTTAAACTAGTTACTGTTTTCAAACTCTTAGACCGCAGTATAACTAGTTTATATATTACATTCGATATTACACTTTGGGATTGTCGATATATTTGATCATTTATTATTGGCATGTTTACTCTGGATTACTTTAATATTATTTTTAAGGCATGCTGTTGATATTTAAGTTATTTATATTAGAATTGTAATATAAATTGCTAGACTTAGGTTGGAGTCTCGGTTGCCCCCGAGCAGTTTTCTACAGATTTAAATGTTTGATTGTTTTACGCAAGGCTTGCTACGGATTTTGGTACGACCATACCCGTACCCTAGCGCCGGTAAAGATTCATGAAACTGGGTCGTGACACAAACATTACGAAACAAATCTATGCGTTTCACCTTTTTAGCAATTTAAGCCAGGCGTTTACCAACGTTATGGAACAAAACCAAACGTTTCACATTTTTAGCGATTTAAGCCAAACGTTTACAAACATTACGAAACAAATACAAGCGTTTCACCATTTTAGCAATTTAAGCCAAACTTTTACCAACATTACGGAACAAAACCAAACGTTTCACATTTTTAGCGATTTAAGCCAAACGTTTACAAACGCTACGAAACAAATCCAAACGCTTCACCTTTTTAGCGATTGAACCAAAATCTTTACAAACATTAGGAAACAAATCCAAACGTTTCACCTTTTTAGCGATTTAAGCCAAACGTTTACAAACATTACGAAAAGAAACCAAACGTTTCCGCTTTTTAGCGATTTAAGCCAAACGTTTACAAACGTTACGAAACAAAACCAAACGTTGAAAACTTTACGAAACAAATCGAAACGTTTACAAACATTACGAAACAAAACAAAATGTTTCACCTTACAAACATTACGAAACAAAACAAAACAAATGTTACAAAACAAAACCAAACGTTTCACTTTATTAGCGATTTAAGCCAAACATTTACAAACATTACGAAACAAAACCAACCGTTTAAAACGTTACGAAACGAACGTTACAAAAAAATCCAAGCGTTTACAAACGTTATGATACAAAACCAAACGTTTAAAACTTACGAAACAAATCGAAACGTTTACAAACGTTACGAAACAAAACCAAACGTTTCACCTTTTTAGCGATTTAAGCCAAACGTTTACAAACATTACGAAACAAAACCAAATGTTTCACTTTATTAGCGATTTAAGCCAAATATTTACAAACATTACGAATCAAAACCAAATGTTTAAAATGTTACGAAAAAATCGAAACATTTACAAACGTTACGAAACAAAACCAAACGTCTCACCTTTTTAGGGATTTAAGCCAAACACTTACAAACGTTACGAAACAAAACCAAACGTTTCCCCTTTTAGCGATTTAAGCCATACATTTCAAATGTTACGAAACAAATCCAATTGTTTCACCTTTTTAGCAATTTAAGCCAAACATTTACAAACATTACGAAACAAATCCAAACATTTCACCTTTTAAGCGATTTAAGCCAAATATTTACAAACGTTACGAAACAAAACCAAACATTTCACCTTTTTAGCGATTTTATCCAAACGTTTACAAACGTTTAAAACGTTATGAAACAAATCCAAACATTTACAAATTCTACAAAACAACACCAAACGTTTCCCCATTGTAGCGATTTAAGCCAAACGTTTATAAACATTACGAAATAAAACCAACCGTTTGTAAACGTTACCAAACAAATCTAAACGTTTCACTTTTTTAGTGATTTAAGCCAAACATTTACAAACGTTACGAAATATATCCAAACGTTTCACTAATTTAGCGATGAAAGCCAAACGTTTACAAACGGTACGAAACAAATCCAAACGTTTCGAAACAAATCCAAACGCTTAAAATTTTACAAAACAAATCCAACAGTTTCACCTTTTTAGCGATTTAATCCGAACTTTACAAAGGTTACGAAACAAAACCAAATGTTTCCCCTTTTTATCCATTTAAGCCAAACGTTTACAAACATTACGAAAAAAATTCAAACGTTTCACCTTTTTAGCAATTTATGCCAAACGTTTACAAATGTTACGAAACAAATCGATGCGTTTCACCTTTTTAGCAATTTAAACCAAACGTTTAAAACGTTACGAAACAAATCTAAACGTTTTACATTTTTAGCAATTTAAGCCAAACATTTACAAACGTTACGAGACAAATCCAAATGTTTCACCTTGTTAGAAATTAAACCAAATGTTTACAAACGTTTCACCTTTTTAGCGATTTAAGCCGAACATTTACAAACATTACGAAACAAAACCAAACGTTTCACCTTTTTTGCAATTTAAGCCCAACGTTTTCAAACGTTACGGAACAAATCCAAACATTTCACCTTTTTAGCGATTTAAGCCAAACTTTTGCAAAGGTTATGAAACAAATCAAAACATGTAGCCTTTTTAGCGATTTAAGCTAAACCTTTACAAAGGTTATGAAACAAAACCAAATATTTCACCTTTTTAGCGATTTAAGCCAAACGTTTACCAAGGGTACAAAACAAATCCAAACGTGTCACCTTTTTTGCAATTTAAGCCAAACTTTTAGAAACGTTACGAAACAAATCCAAACGTTTTATCTTTTTAGCGATTTAAGATAAATGTTTACAAACGTTACGAAATAAATACAAACGTTTCATATTTTTAGCGATATAAGCCGAACGTTTACAAACGTTGCGAAATAAAAACCAAACGTTTAAAACGTTACGAAACAAATCCAAACGTCCCCTTTTTAGCAAATTAAGCAAACGTTTACAAACGTTACAAAACAAATCCAAGCGCTTCACCTTTTTAGCAATCTAAGCCAAACGTTTACAAACATTATAAAACAAATCCAAGCGTTTAACCTTTTAAGCAATTTAAACCAAACGTTTACAAACGTTACAAAATTTCAAACGTTTCACCTATTTTGCGATTTAAGCCAGACGTATACAAATGTTACGAAACAAATCCAAACATTTCACCTTTTTAGCGATTTAAGCCAAACGTTTACAAACATTACAAAACAAATCCAAACGTTTACCCATTTTAGCGATTTAAGCCAAACGTTTAAAATGTTACGAAATAAATCCAAACGTTTCACCTTTCTAGCAATTTAAACCAAACGTTTACAAACGATACGAAACAAATCCAAGTGTTTTACCGTTTTAGCAATTTAACCCAAACGTTTACAAACATTACGAAACAAATCCAAATGTTTGACCTTTTTACCGATTTAAGCCAAAACGTTTCACAAGTTTCACATTTTTAGCGATATAAGCAAAACCCTTAAAAACGTTACGA
The DNA here is from genome assembly GCF_937616625.2 of Mercurialis annua. Classification (NCBI taxonomy): domain Eukaryota; kingdom Viridiplantae; phylum Streptophyta; class Magnoliopsida; order Malpighiales; family Euphorbiaceae; genus Mercurialis; species Mercurialis annua. The sequence continues at coordinate 19,610,337 of NC_065572.1, read as the reverse complement.
AACAAAACCAAGTGTTTCACCTTTTTAGCAATTTAAGCCAAACGTTTACAAACGTTACGAAACAAATCCAAGTATTTCACAATTTTTACCAACTCAAGCCAAACGTTTACAAATTTTACGATACAAATCCAAATGTTTCATCTTTTTAGCGATTTAATCCAAACGTTTACAAAAATTACGAAACAAAACCTAACGTTTCACCCTTTTAACGATTTAATCCGAACGTTTACAAACGTTACGGAACAAATCCAACCGTTTCATCTTTTTAGCGATTTAAGCCGAACGTTTACGAACGTTAAGAAACAAATCCAAAAGTTTCACCTTTTTAGTGATTTAAGCGAAACGTTTACAAACGTTACAAAACAAATCCAAATATTTTACCTTTTTAGCGATATAAGCCAAACGTTTACAAAGGTTACGAAACAAATCCAAACGTGTCACCTTTTTAGCAATTTAAGCAAAACGTTAACAAATGTTACGAAACAAATCCAAATGTTTCACCTTTTTAGCGATTTAAGCCAAACGTCTATAATGGTTATGAAACAAAAACAAATGTTTCCCCTTTTAGCGATTTAAACCAAACGTTTACAAAAGTTACGAGACAAATCCAAATGTTTCACCTTTTTAGAAATTAAACCAAATGTTTACAAACGTTACGAAACAAATCCAAACGTATCACCTTTTTAGCAATTTAAGCCGAACGTTTACAAACGTTACAAAAAAAACACAAACGTTTCACCTTTTTTGCGATTTAAGCCAAACGTTTTCAAACGTTACGAAACAAATCCAAACGTTTCACCTTTTTAGCGATTTAAGCTAAACCTTTACAAACGTTAAGAAACAAATCCAAACGTTTCCACTTTTAAGCGATTTAAGGCAAATGTTTACAAACGTTACAAAACAAATCCAAACGTTTCACCTTTTTAACGATTTTAGCCAAACGTTTGAAAAGGTTACGAAACAAATCCAAACGTGTCGCCTTTTTAGCGATTTAAGCCAAACCTTTACAAAGGTTATGAAACAAAACCAAACGTTTCACCTTTTTAGTGATTTAAGCCAAACTTTTACCAAGGTTACAAATTAAATCCAAACGTGTCACGTTTTTAGAAATTTAAGCCAAACTTTTACAAACATTACGAAACAAATCCAATCGTTTTATCTTTTTAGCGATTTAAGGCACATGTTTACAAACGTTACAAAATAAATACAAACGTTTCATATTTTTAGCGATATAAGCCGAACGTTTACAAACGTAACGAAACAAAACCAAACGTTTAAAACGTTACGAAACAAATCCAAACGTTTCCCCTTTTTAGCAAATTAAGCCAAACGTTTACAAACGTTACGAAACAAATCCAAGCGTTTCACCTTTTTAGCAATCTAAGCCAAACGTTTACAAACATTATGAAACAAATCCAAGCATTTCACCTTTTAAGAAATTTAAGCCAAACGTTTACAAATGTTACGAAATTCCAAACGTTTCACCTTTTTTGCGATTTAAGCCAAACATATACAAATTTTACAAAACAAATCCAAACGTTTTACCTTTTTAGCTATTTAAGCCACACGTTTACAAACGTTACGAAACAAATCCAAACGTTTACCCATTTTAGTGATTTAAGCCAAAAGTTTAAAACGTTACGAAATAAATCCAAACGTTCACCTTTTTAGTGATTTAAGGCAAAACTTTACAAACGTTACGAAACAAAACCAAGTGTTTCACCGTTCTAGCAATTTAAGCCAAACGTTTACAAACGTTACGAAACAAATCCAAGTGTTTCATCTTTTTAGCAATTTAAGCCAAACGTTTACAAACGTTACGAAACAAATCCAACTGTTTCACCTTTTTAGCGATTTAAGCCAAAGCGTTTAACAAGTTACGAAACACATCCAAACGTTTCACATTTTTAGCGATTTAAGCAAAACCCATAAAAATGTTACGAAACAAAACCAAGCGTTTCACCTTATTAGCAATTTAACCAAACGTTTACAAACGTTACGTAACAAATCCAAGCGTTTCACCTTTTTAGCAATTTAAGCCAAACGTTTACAAACGTTACGAAACAAATCCAAGTGTTTCACCTTTTTAGCAATTTAAGCCAAACGTTTACAAACTTAACGAAACAAAATCCAAATATTTCACCTTTTTAGGGATTTAAACCAAACGTTTACAAACGTTACGAAACAAAACCAAACGTTTATAAAGTTACGAAACACATCCAAACATTTCACGTTTTTAGCAATTTAATCAAAACCCTTAAAAACGTTACGGTACAAAACCAAGCGTTTCACCTTTTTAGCAATTTAAGAAAAACGTTTACAAACGTTACGAAATTTCAAACGTTTCACCTTTTTAGCGATTTAAGCCAAACGTTTACAAACGTTACGAAACAAAATCCAAATGTTTCACCGTTTTAGCGATTTAAGCCAAAGCGTTTAACAAGTTACGAAACACATCCAAACGTTTCACATTTTTAGCGATTTAAGCAAAACCCTTAAAAATGTTACGAAACAAAACCAAGTGTTTCACCTTTTTAGCAATTTAAGCCAAACGTTTACAAACGTTACGTAACAAATCCAAGCATTTCACCTTTTTAGCAATTTAAGCCAAACGTTTACAAACGTTACGAAACAAATCCAAGTGTTTCACCTTTTTAGCAATTTAAGCCAAACGTTTACAAACTTTACGAAAGAAAATCCAAATGTTTCACCTTTTTAGGGATTTAAGCCAAACGTTTACAAACGTTACGAAACAAAACCAAATGTTTATAAAGTTACGAAACACATCCAAACATTTCATGTTTTTAGCAATTTAATCAAAACCCTTAAAAACGTTACGATACAAAACCAAGTGTTTCACCTTTTTAGCAATTTAAGAAAAACGTTTACAAACGTTACGAAATTTCAAATGTTTCACCTTTTTAGCGATTTAAGCCAAACGTTTACAAACGTTACGAAACAAATCCAAATGTTTAACCTTTTTAGCGATTTAAGCCAAACATTTACAAATGTTATGAAACAAAGCCAAAGTTTTCCCCATTTTAGCGATTTAAGCCAAACGTCTACAAACGTTACGAAATAAATCCAAAGGTTTCCCCATTTTAGCGATTTAAGCCAAACATTTAAAACGTTACGAAATAAATCCAAACGGTTCACCTTTTAAGCGATTTAAGCCAAACCTTTACAAACGTTACGAAACAAAACCAAGTGTTTCACCTTTTTAGAAATTTAAGCCAAAACGTTTACACACGTTACGAAACAAATCAAAGTGTATTACCTTTTTATCAATTTAAACCAAACGTTTGCAAACGCTACGAAACAAATCAAAATGTTTCACCTTTTAAGCGATTTAAGCCAAACGTTCACAAAATTTACGAAACAAAACCAAACGTCTCACCTTATTAGGGATCTAAGCCAAACGTTTACAAACGTTACGAAACAAAACTAAATGTTTCCCCTTTTAAGGGATTTAAGCCATACGTTTACAAACACTACGAAACAGATCCAATTGTTTCACCTTTTTAGCAATTTAAGCCAAACGTTTACAAACGTTACGAAACAAATCCAATTGTTTCACCTTTTTAACAATTTAAGCCAAACGTTTACAAACTTTACGAAACAAAATCCAAATGTTTCACCTTTTTAGGGATTTAAGCCAAACGTTTACAAACGTTACGAAACAAAACCAAATGTTTATAAAGTTACGAAACACATCCAAACATTTCACGTTTTTAGCAATTTAATCAAAACCCTTAAAAACGTTACGATACAAAACCAAGTGTTTCACCTTTTTAGCAATTTAAGAAAAACGTTTACAAACGTTACGAAATTTCAAACGTTTCACCTTTTTAGCGATTTAAGCCAAACGTTTACAAACGTTACGAAACAAATCCAAATGTTTAACCTTTTTAGCGATTTAAGCCAAACATTTACAAATGTTATGAAACAAAGCCAAAGTTTTCCCCATTTTAGCGATTTAAGCCAAACGTCTACAAACGTTACGAAATAAATCCAAACGTTTCCCCATTTTAGCGATTTAAGCCAAACATTTAAAACGTTACGAAATAAATCCAAACGGTTCACCTTTTAAGCGATTTAAGCCAAACCTTTACAAACGTTACGAAACAAAACCAAGTGTTTCACCTTTTTAGAAATTTAAGCCAAAACGTTTACACACGTTACGAAACAAATCAAAGTGTATTACCTTTTTATCAATTTAAACCAAACGTTTGCAAACGCTACGAAACAAATCAAAATGTTTCACCTTTTAAGCGATTTAAGCCAAACGTTTATAAAATTTACGAAACAAACTTTACGAAACAAAATCCAAATGTTTCACCTTTTTAGGGATTTAAGCCAAACGTTTACAAACGCTATGAAACAAAACCAAACGTTTATAAAGTTACGAAACACATCCAAACATTTCACATTTTTAGCAATTTAATCAAAACCCTTAATAACGTTACGATACAAAACCAAGCGTTTCACCTTTTTAGCAATTTAAGAAAAACGTTTACAAACGTTACGAAATTTCAAACGTTTCACCTTTTTAGAGATTTAAGCCAAACGTTTACAAACATTACGAAACAAATCCAAATGTTTCACCTTTTTAGCGATTTAATCCAAAGCGTTTAACAAGTTACGAAACACATCCAAACGTTTCACATTTTTAGCGATTTAAGCAAAACCCTTAAAAATGTTACGAAACAAAACCAAGTGTTTTACCTTATTAGCAATTTAAGCCAAACGTTTACAAACGTTACGTAACAAATCCAAGCATTTCACCTTTTTAGCAATTTAAGCCAAACGTTTACAAATGTTACGAAACAAATCCAAGTGTTTCACCTTTTTAGCAATTTAAGCCAAACGTTTACAAACTTTACGAAACAAAATCCAAATGTTTCACCTTTTTAGGGATTTAAGCCAAACGTTTACAAACATTACGAAACAAAACCAAACGGTTATAAAGTTACGAAACACATCCAAACATTTCACGTTTTTAGCAATTTAATCAAAACCCTTAAAAACGATACGATACAAAACCAAGCGTTTCACCTTTTTAGCAATTTAAGAAAAATGTTTACAAATGTTACGAAATTTAGCGATTTAAGCCAAACGTTTACAAATGTTACGAAACAAGGCCAAAGTTTTCCCCATTTTAGCGATTTAAGCCAAACGTCTACAAACGTTAAGAAATAAATCCAAACGTTTCCCCGTTTTAGCGATTTAAGCCAAACATTTAAAACGTTACGAAATAAATCCAAACGGTTCACCTTTTAAGCGATTTAAGCCAAACCTTTACAAACGTTACGAAACAAAACCAAGTGTTTCACCTTTTTAGAAATTTAAGCCAAACGTTTACACACGTTTCGAAACAAATCAAAGTGTATTACCTTTTCATCAATTTAAATCAAACGTTTGCAAACGCTACGAAACAAATCAAAATGTTTCACCTTCTAAGCGATTTAAGCCAAACGTTTATAAAATTTACGAAACAAAACCAAACGTCTCACCTTATGTCACGACCCATTTTCATGAATCGCGACCGGCGCTAGGGTATGGGTAATGTAGTACCGAAACCCGTAGCTAGCCTTCCATATAATTCATAAACACATAAACCTGCAGAAAACCAATGCTCGGGGGCAACCGAGACTTCAACCTAGTCTAGCAGATATAATAATCAACAGTTAATATAACATGCCAAAGCAATATAACCAGTCGAACCAATCCGACAAAATAAATAATAATAACAAAGACGTCTAGTTACTACTGCGGTCTAAGAATAAAACAGTTTTACAGTTTTATTAAAATAAAAGGAACCTCCGAGGAAAAGTAAATGCGGAGATCACCAGACTCTCTCAGATCATAACCCTGGGGAAAATTGGGAAAACAACGGGGTCAGATATACTGAGATGAGTTCATACCACTATTTACATTTATTAAGAGGAAAACCTTTAAAACATTTAAAACATTTAATAACGATATTACAGATAATAGTTGGAACCCTAATCCACAATTCTAAATAATAATCATAATCCAATAGGTCTGGTCCCGAGAGCTGAGCTACACCGAGTTACCACTGACCAGACTTATACCAGAGTCCCGAGAGCTGAGCTACACCGAGTTACTCTACTTGGTCCCGAGAGCTATGCTCACACCGAGTTACCACATTACCATAAATACCTTTCCCAGATCATTACCGGTGCGCACGCAGTCCTAATGATGCCCATTAGGTAGCATGTTCCAACTAGAAGCCATAATATAAAACCAGTTCGAAATATACGTACAGTATATATATTTATTATTAAAATAACAATTTACTTAATAAAGCGGTAAATAGTAAGTACAAACTCACTGCTTGCAAATCCACGTGAAAACTTGACAAGCAACTAAACCTGATCCGACTCCGAAGCACGAGCAGTCGACGGGTCTAAGAAAATATATATAATAATTATTATCATCCCCTAACTCTAGAGAGTACTAGACACCACATACGACTAGCACATATATCAATCAAGCCAACGTATAAACCATCATAACGCCATTATACATATATAGTCAAAATGCCAAAGCATAAACTAACGTGGAATAATCATACTTACTCGGACTGTCACCAAAGTCATACAATCAGTTAAGTCAAATTGAGTTCCCACTTTGAAAACATGATCCGAAAATCCATTTCAGATAACTTAGTTAAATCCATAAACCAAGTTTAAAACCAACATGGTGAGTCAGCCAAGTTACAACAATTGCAAGGCGTCTTCTCACAAATCGGGCGACCCAAGTCTAACCTGAACCAAAATCCAACCAGAGTAAAACCAGAGTAAAACCAGAGTTTAATATTTAGGTCATCTTTTGATAAACTATGAAATCCATTTTGAAAACAAGGAACTCAATAAGAACTCAATAACCAAAATATCATAACGCTCATAAGGTTCTCGACAAAAGTCCTCAATGGGAAAACATGTTCAAACGGCCAACATAAAATATACAATCACCTTAGCATGCCCTCTAACATTAAACATGCCCAATCAAGATTTACAATAATTTATACATCATACTAACATGTTAACAACAATCCAATATTAATCAATAATGTTAAACAACCCAACTAACTTATTTAAACAATCAAAACATTACATGACAACAAATTCAACATTTAGCCAAAATCGGCAAAACAAGCCAACCTCAAAACAACCATGCCATGACACTTTAATGAATCCAATTCATCTCAAAAGCTTAAACCAATTACATTTTCAGATTCAAAACCTCTAACCAAAACATATCAATTGATCATGATTATCAAGCCAAATAACAAACAATTTGATATGCTCAAACCAAACTAATCCAACTCTGTCAATTTGATTTTTAATCACCGAACACAGGTTAATTCAATTATTTACAGCCCTATAACAAAATCAAACTAAAACAATTTATAGCAATCTAATTCTTTAAACAACAACATCATGGCAATGAAATTACGGACAGCCCTAACATTCCCCTTTTAAGAAATCCATACAACGCATGAACGAACCGAATTCTAGAGAGCATAAACGACTACAACAAATGCCCAACAAGTATTGACAATGAATTTGATACAATAATAAAGAAAACCAAATCAAAACAGCGCATACAATTACATGCCACAAAACTAACATTTAAAATTGAAATCTAACAACCATCACACCAACGATTCGAATTAAAAGGGTAAAGGAAGGATTAATTACCTTAGCAATCCAAAAGAGCAAGGAAAACTCAGAAAAATAGTGGAATAATGGCTACAACAATGAAAAACCGAAGGACCAATGAATACCCAAACAATTCTATTACGTAAACTATGAATTGAATGATGGAAAGGATGTTAGAACACTTACCAAGTGTCTTGAGGCACCAAAATGTGATTGGGAATTGTCTATAAATGTTTAGAAATCAGTTTAGGGTTTGTGGGAACGAGTGGGGGCTGATTTGGTCGAGAAACGAAGTTTTTATAAGCAAACCCGTAATGAACCGGTTCTACGGCCGGTTCTGTCCAGAAGAACCGGTTATTGAACCGGTTGACTCACTGCCAATGCAGAAATCAGAGTGGACCGGACCTACGACCGGTTCAACCCAGCAGGTCCGGTTATAGGTCCGGTTGACCCGAAAAGAGGTCAAAACGACGATCCGAACGGTCGAATGAAAGATAATCCTCTTAGTTACAACATATCCAAAGGGCAGCCCGATCCGACGGTTAAATTGGAAAATATGGACGTTTTACTAGAGCATAGCAGATTTGGAAAACATGCAAACATTGTTTCGATAACAATCCGGAAATAAATCAATTCAACATCAAATACTTAAAGGTTCAAGGGGTACACATAAGTCATTCAACATGACACAACCAAGGTACCACATATGCTAATTCGCACATAAATCAATCCGAAAACAAGTCGGAAGCACAACGAGAACAAGTCGAAGTTAAAACACAACCAAAGTCCATCACAAACCAAACTTTAAACGGACAACCAACCACCAAAACAAGTTATAAAAAATACGGGTTATTACATTCTCCCCAACTTAAAAACAAAATCGTCCTCGATTTTAACACAAAAACAACCGACGTAAAACATAACATAAAACTACATAGCAAGCCATACAAAACGTACATGACCAACGTAAGATCACATAATCATGATACCCAAAGGAATTAAGGAAAGCATAATAACAAATTTTCATAACAAACTTTATCTCTCAAGAACATTCCTCCACCAAGTAACTAATTGAAACTGTAATCATAGGAATTCTGTTATTCATCAACCGACGCACTTGCGTAACCACAAACTTAACAGGTTGCTCCTCGAATGATAACTCAAAACCACCACTCATATAAATCAACAACTCAAATGGTCACAACACACATATGCACAAATTTCTATTCTATCAACTCAGTGCTTCAACAATCACTCGATCAACACAATGTGAATAATAAACAATTATTCAACTGAGAGTCACAATTACTCTATACCAAAGTGGCTTCCAGAACCACCTCGAAACTCATCTATTATAAAATCCTCAATGTCAAATACAAGATTAAGCGCTAAGCTCAACTCTAATTCTATAATTCCAAAATCTTTTGCCTCGGACAAAACAATAACACTGTAAACATAGCTGATAAAATCTATCGTTCTAAAAACACTTACTTACTTCCACTTATAGCATCTCTACATCAAAATTATCGATAACAAAACCCAATAAACTTCTGATAATGTTTCAGTTCCAAAATCAACATTATAATAATCCTTTAATCCAAACGATTTAGTACCAACTCGATAATGCAATTAACTTGTGAATCATAAAACATAATAACTCATATCGCAATTCAAAGAAAAGCGGACCTCTTTTGTGATAACAAAAATTTCTATATTAGTGACAAACAATATCCATCAAAATGATTCTCCCAATCACTCAAAAACATAACGCCATGACTACACTGAACATTGACTGCATCAGACAACTTAAAAAAAATTTGTCTCTTACAACAAGTGTTCAACCATGCTCAAAACAATATACAAACATTACAATAATACCATTAATTAACAAAATCGATCAACCGATCATGGTTGTCGAAACCTATTAACCGCGATTCCCGATTCTGAATCAATTATGTCACATAACCAAATCGAACTCAAACTCTCAGAATTATTCAATCAATTGACTATAATCTCGTATACAACGAAAGATCAATACGACCATTTTACTACGACCGGATTGTCAGCTATGCTCAAAACCAACCCCTGTGGGTATAAAATATTTTATATACAAAATTTTCCACCATGTTTAAAAGAGTCTACGTCTTACACCTCCTTTTTCATTCAAAATCGAAATACCTTTACGTTGAAAAACCATCGGTTTTGCAAACCCTTGAAAATTTTCAAAATATTCACATTTTAAATCCGAAATTTCTTCTTATTTTCTAATACATTTGCAAATCTGTAAATCAGTTCAACTGACAAAATTTATGTTCTCTTTAATTCAAACTTTTTAAAACACTTTTTAAATAGTTTATACTTTTCTCGTAAAAGTCAAACTGTGGCAAGATTCCCCATATTCAAAATGCACATTGATGTTTCAAACATTCAAAATTTAAGTCGCTTTTAAATTTTCTCAAACAAAAACACAATTTGAAGAAATCGCTCAAGCGAAAAATTTATTATCCCTTTTCAATCAATTTGACAAAATTTCTTCCTTTCCTCAGAAAGGTAAAATCAGCAATGTAAATCTCTTGTTTATAAACATACCTTTATATCAATACACCAAAATACTTTGGACAATTCAAATCTGGAAAAATAAAGTTTCGTTTAAAACAAAAATATAGTGTATACGCACACATGGAGCATAACCAACATCCTTAATCCAAAAATCCTTAATTATCACGAAAGCTTTCTATTCTAAACTACACTATACCGCACTTAGCATAACTATATCTCGAGCGCAACCTCAAAATCATTCTTACTTTCTATGAAGCACAAGATTCTGAAAACACCGACCGATCCCTAACAATGTAATCGTCCATAATTTAACACCATCATCACAGAGTATTTGTCTAGCTTTCTCTCGGCAACAGTTCAAAATCATTTGAAATTCCATAACTTTATAAGATACATTTACCCCAAAGGGACTCGCGAGTTTGGTTCAAAATACTTTTCTCAAAACACTTTATTGACAAAATCCATTTTACATAACTGTGCGCCAGGGTGATGACATCTCTCATCCCCAAAGAGTTGCATCCAACCCTAATCATTTCTATGCACGTGATGCATGTATCAATTATTAATTTATCTTTTATTTAGTGAACATACTCAATGCTTAATGCAATCCTGTTCGTAACCTTTAAAATGCACGTTCATGATATGTCTGGGCACAATTACGTGTTAAAAATATTTCAAATATTTTAAAAAATCAACCTGTGAAATTCATTTCACAATAAAACATTTGCTAGACGTTACACTCTGTGAGATGTGCACTTGATAACCTCAAAATATTTCTTAAACTCCGTACTTGCAACCTACCAAAATTCGATGCTATACAACAACTCCTCCTCATAACTTCATTACACATCTACTAGAAAAAGTATCTAACTAATCTCAATCATGACTGAGCATATCCAAAGAAAATAGCACATAAAATACGTTCCTATAAAAATTTACCGCCAGCTCCTGCATCGCATCTTCAGACTTGATGGAAACACCAGTGTATTAATACAATGGTCTATCTTCTCGGTTCAGAGTTTCTAATATCCGTTCTAGGATAACCCGAAATCATCAGCCAATCCAAGGGAGTATTTCCCTCGTCTTCCTCGATATCGAAACCCAAAGATTTCGATCTTAGAATCATACATCAAGGTAAACCAACCTTGACCTCGTGAGTAAATCATCTCACGTGCTACTCCACACGTAGAGACAACAAACACGATCAACTTAGTCCAACAGACAAGCGAGTTATACAACTAATTTTTATTACCAACATATTACAAATTCTATGAACCGTAATTCACCCAAGCATGCCATTGAACACAATTAACCCTAAACATACTTAAAAGACAAATCGGGACATGCCACAACACATTTTTTTTTTGAAATCTCATTACCATGTAATTATATCATCCTTTAATAGTACGTTCCAAAATTCGTTTTGAAATTAAAATCAAATACGAAAACTTCCAAATTTTGCTGAGCCCCAAGGTTAGAACAGAATCACAATTTGTTAAAGTCTCTTCTTATTAATCAGTTGCTTTAAAATGGATACCCAAGTATCTCAAACAATAAAATCATCGAGTTGGCCGAGTTATTACAACTGCCAAGCTCAACTCCTAAATTAGGGTGACCCAAGTCGAACCCAAACCAATCGTTTATAAGACGTATTTAAAATATTTGTAAATCCGGAAAAAGATATTAATAAAATTTCCATCCTTTCAAATTTGGGAGCTCAACTTAAACCAACCGCTAAACGGTAATTTAAAACTCAAATGAGAAATCTTTGATTTCAAACATCTATTCCGTAAATCCAAAAAAATTTAAAATGTTGACATACTACAACATGATAAAATAACTTCAACGTTAAATTCTTAAAACAATGGTTCATCTCATAAAATATCATTTTGAAATCATCCCTTGTTAACACCAAACCAAACATAATATTTCAAAATACAGGAATTTTTTTTTACTGGTAGCTCAACCAAAAATCAAACTTTTTAAGAATTTAAAATCAAACTTCTCTTATGATTTTGTGTTGAAACACAAATTGGATAAAACAATATTGTCAATGAAAATCTTTAAATCAACATGTGGTCAAACAATGCATGACCATCAAACACGTTTTATCTATTTAATAGAAAAAAAAACAAGGCTAACGCCCAACATACGATCACATTTAAAATCAACAATCGAGGCCAAAGACAAGATGTACTTTATTAATAAGGCAAAAGCAGTGCAACGCATCATGCAAAATAACCGTATCCGTACCATATTTTTTTAAATCGCATCAGGCATAAACGCCAAAATTTATCAAACAACATCATACCCAAGTATGAGTTTAGAAAAATTTACCAACCTATGATTTCCCGAGAAATTGAAAGCAATAATAATTACCCAAGTTAAATAATCTCAACATGATAAAACACAGCACGTAACATCCAAGTGAAATTAATTGTCAATCATAACATCAACACCAAATAAAGACTGACAGACATCACCTATAGGATGTAGGCAGAAAGTTTGAAAATAAAAGATGACATTTTAAAAGACAAGACACGAATCCTAATTCCGCAGTAGTTCCTATGACACGACATCAACTTATCATGCCAAAACACATAATACATAACATGCATAAGGCCTTGGTTTGAAACCAAAGCTCTGATACCAAGTTTGCCACGACCCATTTTCATGAATCGCGACCGGCGCTAGGGTATGGGTAATGTAGTACCAAAACCCGTAGCTAGCCTTTCAATTAACATATAAACACATAAACCTGCAGAAAACCAATGCTCGGGGGCAACCGAGACTTCAACCTAAATCTAGCAGTTATAATATTCCACAATTAATATAACATGCTTAGCCAATTCCGAGACTAATATAGATTTATCATAAATCAATGTAAGTATTATAATCATGCCAAAGCAATATAACCAGTCGAACCAATCCGACAAAATATACAGTAATAATAAAGACGTCTAGTTACTACTGCGGTCTAAGAATAAAATAGTTTTACAGTTTATCAAAAATAAATGGAACCTCCGAAGAAAAGTAAATGCGGAGATCACCAGACTCTCTCAGATCATAACCCTGGGAAAATTGGGAAAACAACGGGGTCAGATATACTGAGATGAGTTTATACCACTATCTACATTTATTAAGTGGAAAACCTTTTAAAACCGTTTAAAACATTTAATAACGATATTACGGATAATAGTTGGAACCCTAATCCACAATTCTAAATAATAAACATAATCCAATAGGTCTGGTCCCGAGAGCTGAGCTACACCGAGTTACCACTGACCACACTTATACCAGAGTCCCGAGAGCTGAGCTACACCGAGTTACTCTACTTGGTCCCGAGAGCTATGCTCACACCGAGTTACCACATTACCATAAATACCTTTCCCAGATCATTACCGGTGCGCACGCAGTCCTAATGATGCCCATTAGGTAGCATGTTCCAACTAGAAGCCATAATATAAAACCAGTTCGAAATATACGTACAGTATATATATTTATTATTAAAATAACAATTTACTTAATAAAGCGGTAAATAGTAAGTACAAACTCACTGCTTTCAAATCCACGTGAAAACTTGACCAGCAACTAAACCTGATCCGACTCCGAAGCACGAGCAGTCGACGGGTCTAAGAAAATATATATAATAATTAATATCATCCCCTAACTCTAGAGAGTACTAGACACCACATACGACTAGCACATATATCAATCAAGCCAACGTATAAACCATCATAACGCCATTATACATATATAGTCAAAATGCCAAAGCATAAACTAACGTGGAATAATCATACTTACTCGGACTGTCACCAAAGTCATACAATCAGTTAAGTCAAATTGAGTTCCCACTTTGAAAACATGATCCGAAAATCCATTTCAGATAACTTAGTTAAATCCATAAACCAAGTTTAAAACCAACATGGTGAGTCAGCCAAGTTACAACAATTGCAAGGCGTCTTCTCACAAATCGGGCGACCCAAGTCTAACCCGAACCAAAATCCAACCAGAGTAAAACCAGAGTTTAATATTTAGGTCATCTTTTGATAAACTATGAAATCCATTTTGAAAACAAGGAACTCAATAAGAACTCAATAACCAAAATATCATAACGCTCATAAGGTTCTCGACAAAAGTCCTCAATGGGAAAACATGTTCAAACGGCCAACATAAAATATACAATCACCTTAGCATGCCCTCTAACATTAAACATGCCCAATCAAGATTTACAATAATTTATACATCATACTAACATGTTAACAACAATCCAATATTAATCAATAATGTTAAACAACCCAACTAACTTATTTAAACAATCAAAACATTACATGACAACAAATTCAACATTTAGCCAAAATCGGCAAAACAAGCCAACCTCAAAACAACCATGCCATGACACTTTAATGAATCCAATTCATCTCAAAAGCTTAAACCAATTACATTTTCAGATTCAAAACCTCTAACCAAAACATATCAATTGATCATGATTATCAAGCCAAATAACAAACAATTTGATATGCTCAAACCAAACTAATCCAACTCTGTCAATTTGATTTTTAATCACCGAACACAGGTTAATTCAATTATTTACAGCCCTATAACAAAATCAAACTAAAACAATTTATAGCAATCTAATTCTTTAAACAACAACATCATGGCAATGAAATTACGGACAGCCCTAACATTCCCCTTTTAAGAAATCCATACAACGCATGAACGAACCGAATTCTAGAGAGCATAAACGACTACAACAAATGCCCAACAAGTATTGACAATGAATTTGATACAATAATAAAGAAAACCAAATCAAAACAGCGCATACAATTACATGCCACAAAACTAACATTTAAAATTGAAATCTAACAACCATCACACCAACGATTCGAATTAAAAGGGTAAAGGAAGGATTAATTACCTTAGCAATCCAAAAGAGCAAGGAAAACTCAGAAAAATAGTGGAATAATGGCTACAACAATGAAAAACCGAAGGACCAATGAATACCCAAACAATTCGATTACGTAAACTATGAATTGAATGATGGAAAGGATGTTAGAACACTTACCAAGTGTCTTGAGGCACCAAAATGTGATTGGGAATTGTCTATAAATGTTTAGAAATCAGTTTAGGGTTTGTGGGAACGAGTGGGGGCTGATTTGGTCGAGAAACGAAGTTTTTATAAGCAAACCCGTAATGAACCGGTTCTACGGCCGGTTCTGTCCAGAAGAACCGGTTATTGAACCGGTTGACTCACTGCCAATGCAGAAATCAGAGTGGACCGGACCTACGACCGGTTCAACCCAGCAGGTCCGGTTATAGGTCCGGTTGACCCGAAAAGAGGTCAAAACGACGATCCGAACGGTCGAATGAAAGATAATCCTCTTAGTTACAACATATCCAAAGGGCAGCCCGATCCGACGGTTAAATTGGAAAATATGGACGTTTTACTAGAGCATAGCAGATTTGGAAAACATGCAAACATTGTTTCGATAACAATCCGGAAATAAATCAATTCAACATCAAATACTTAAAGGTTCAAGGGGTACACATAAGTCATTCAACATGACACAACCAAGGTACCACATATGCTAATTCGCACATAAATCAATCCGAAAACAAGTCGGAAGCACAACGAGAACAAGTCGAAGTTAAAACACAACCAAAGTCCATCACAAACCAAACTTTAAACGGACAACCAACCACCAAAACAAGTTATAAAAAATACGGGTTATTACATTCTCCCCAACTTAAAAACAAAATCGTCCTCGATTTTAACACAAAAACAACCGACGTAAAACATAACATAAAACTACATAGCAAGCCATACAAAACGTACATGACCAACGTAAGATCACATAATCATGATACCCAAAGGAATTAAGGAAAGCATAATAACAAATTTTCATAACAAACTTTATCTCTCAAGAACATTCCTCCACCAAGTAACTAATTGAAACTGTAATCATAGGAATTCTGTTATTCATCAACCGACGCACTTGCGTAACCACAAACTTAACAGGTTGCTCCTCGAATGATAACTCAAAACCACCACTCATATAAATCAACAACTCAAATGGTCACAACACACATATGCACAAATTTCTATTCTATCAACTCAGTGCTTCAACAATCACTCGATCAACACAATGTGAATAATAAACAATTATTCAACTGAGAGTCACAATTACTCTATACCAAAGTGGCTTCCAGAACCACCTCGAAACTCATCTATTATAAAATCCTCAATGTCAAATACAAGATTAAGCGCTAAGCTCAACTCTAATTCTATAATTCCAAAATCTTTTGCCTCGGACAAAACAATAACACTGTAAACATAGCTGATAAAATCTATCGTTCTAAAAACACTTACTTACTTCCACTTATAGCATCTCTACATCAAAATTATCGATAACAAAACCCAATAAACTTCTGATAATGTTTCAGTTCCAAAATCAACATTATAATAATCCTTTAATCCAAACGATTTAGTACCAACTCGATAATGCAATTAACTTGTGAATCACAAAAAATAATAACTCATATCGCAATTCAAAGAAAAGCGGACCTCTTTTGTGATAACAAAAATTTCTATATTAGTGACAAACAATATCCATCAAAATGATTCTCCCAATCACTCAAAAACATAACGCCATGACTACACTGAACATTGACTGCATCAGACAACTTAAAAAAAATTTGTCTCTTACAACAAGTGTTCAACCATGCTCAAAACAATATACAAACATTACAATAATACCAGTAATTACCAAAATCGATCAACCGATCATGGTTGTCGAAACCTATTAACCGCGATTCCCGATTCTGAATCAATTATGTCACATAACCAAATCGAACTCAAACTCTCAGAATTATTCAATCAATTGACTATAATCTCGTATACAACGAAAGATCAATACGACCATTTTACTACGACCGGATTGTCAGCTATGCTCAAAACCAACCCTTGTGGGTATAAAATATTTTATATACAAAATTTTCCACCATGTTTAAAAGAGTCTACGTCTTACACCTCCTTTTTCATTCAAAATCGAAATACCTTTCCGTTGAAAAACCATCGGTTTTGCAAACCCTTGAAAATTTTCAAAATATTCACATTTTAAATCCGAAATTTCTTCTTATTTTCTAATACATTTGCAAATCTGTAAATCAGTTCAACTGACAAAATTTATGTTCTCTTTAATTCAAACTTTTTAAAACACTTTTTAAATAGTTTATACTTTTCTCGTAAAAGTCAAACTGTGGCAAGATTCCCCATATTCAAAATGCACATTGATGTTTCAAACATTCAAAATTTAAGTCGCTTTTAAATTTTCTCAAACAAAAACACAATTTGAAGAAATCGCTCAAGCGAAAAATTTATTATCCCTTTTCAATCAATTTGACAAAATTTCTTCCTTTCCTCAGAAAGGTAAAATCAGCAATGTAAATCTCTTGTTTATAAACATACCTTTATATCAATACACCAAAATACTTTGGACAATTCAAATCTGGAAAAATAAAGTTTCGTTTAAAACAAAAATATAGTGTATACGCACACATGGAGCATAACCAACATCCTTAATCCAAAAATCCTTAATTATCACGAAAGCTTTCTATTCTAAACTACACTATACCGCACTTAGTATAACTATATCTCGAGCGCAACCTCAAAATCATTCTTACTTTCTATGAAGCACAAGATTCTGAAAACACCGACCGATCCCTAACAATGTAATCGTCCATAATTTAACACCATCATCACAGAGTATTTGTCTAGCTTTCTCTCGGCAACAGTTCAAAATCATTTGAAATTCCATAACTTTATAAGATACATTTACCCCAAAGGGACTCGCGAGTTTGGTTCAAAATACTTTTCTCAAAACACTTTATTGACAAAATCCATTTTACATAACTGTGCGCCAGGGTGATGACATCTCTCATCCCCAAAGAGTTGCATCCAACCCTAATCATTTCTATGCACGTGATGCATGTATCAATTATTAATTTATCTTTTATTTAGTGAACATACTCAATGCTTAATGCAATCCTGTTCGTAACCTTTAAAATGCACGTTCATGATATGTCTGGGCACAATTACGTGTTAAAAATATTTCAAATATTTTAAAAAATCAACCTGTGAAATTCATTTCACAATAAAACATTTGCTAGACGTTACACTCTGTGAGATGTGCACTTGATAACCTCAAAATATTTCTTAAACTCCGTACTTGCAACCTACCAAAATTCGATGCTATACAACAACTCCTCCTCATAACTTCATTACACATCTACTAGAAAAAGTATCTAACTAATCTCAATCATGACTGAGCATATCCAAAGAAAATAGCACATAAAATACGTTCCTATAAAAATTTACCGCCAGCTCCTGCATCGCATCTTCAGACTTGATGGAAACACCAGTGTATTAATACAATGGTCTATCTTCTCGGTTCAGAGTTTCTAATATCCGTTCTAGGATAACCCGAAATCATCAGCCAATCCAAGGGAGTATTTCCCTCGTCTTCCTCGATATCGAAACCCAAAGATTTCGATCTTAGAATCATACATCAAGGTAAACCAACCTTGACCACGTGAGTAAATCATCTCACGTGCTACTCCACACGTAGAGACAACAAACACGATCAACTTAGTCCAACAGACAAGCGAGTTATACAACTAATTTTTATTACCAACATATTACAAATTCTATGAACCGTAATTCACCCAAGCATGCCATTGAACACAATTAACCCTAAACATACTTAAAAGACAAATCGGGACATGCCACAACACATTTTTTTTTTGAAATCTCATTACCATGTAATTATATCATCCTTTAATAGTACGTTCCAAAATTCGTTTTGAAATTAAAATCAAATACGAAAACTTCCAAATTTTGCTGAGCCCCAAGGTTAGAACAGAATCACAATTTGTTAAAGTCTCTTCTTATTAATCAGTTGCTTTAAAATGGATACCCAAGTATCTCAAACAATAAAATCATCGAGTTGGCCGAGTTATTACAACTGCCAAGCTCAACTCCTAAATTAGGGTGACCCAAGTCGAACCCAAACCAATCGTTTATAAGACGTATTTAAAATATTTGTAAATCCGGAAAAAGATATTAATAAAATTTCCATCCTTTCAAATTTGGGAGCTCAACTTAAACCAACCGCTAAACGGTAATTTAAAACTCAAATGAGAAATCTTTGATTTCAAACATCTATTCCGTAAATCCAAAAAAATTTAAAATGTTGACATACTACAACATGATAAAATAACTTCAACGTTAAATTCTTAAAACAATGGTTCATCTCATAAAATATCATTTTGAAATCATCCCTTGTTAACACCAAACCAAACATAATATTTCAAAATACAGGAATTTTTTTTTACTGGTAGCTCAACCAAAAATCAAACTTTTTAAGAATTTATAATCAAACTTCTCTTATGATTTTGTGTTGAAACACAAATTGGATAAAACAATATTGTCAATGAAAATCTTTAAATCAACATGTGGTCAAACAATGCATGACCATCAAACACGTTTTATCTATTTAATAGAAAAAAAAACAAGGCTAACGCCCAACATACGATCACATTTAAAATCAACAATCGAGGCCAAAGACAAGATGTACTTTATTAATAAGGCAAAAGCAGTGCAACGCATCATGCAAAATAACCGTATCCGTACCATATTTTTTTAAATCGCATCAGGCATAAACGCCAAAATTTATCAAACAACATCATACCCAAGTATGAGTTTAGAAAAATTTACCAACCTATGATTTCCCGAGAAATTGAAAGCAATAATAATTACCCAAGTTAAATAATCTCAACATGATAAAACACAGCACGTAACATCCAAGTGAAATTAATTGTCAATCATAACATCAACACCAAATAAAGACTGACAGACATCACCTATAGGATGTAGGCAGAAAGTTTGAAAATAAAAGATGACATTTTAAAAGACAAGACACGAATCCTAATTCCGCAGTAGTTCCTATGACACGACATCAACTTATCATGCCAAAACACATAATACATAACATGCATAAGGCCTTGGTTTGAAACCAAAGCTCTGATACCAAGTTTGCCACGACCCATTTTCATGAATCGCGACCGGCGCTAGGGTATGGGTAATGTAGTACCAAAACCCGTAGCTAGCCTTTCAATTAACATATAAACACATAAACCTGCAGAAAACCAATGCTCGGGGGCAACCGAGACTTCAACCTAAATCTAGCAGTTATAATATTCCACAATTAATATAACATGCTTAGCCAATTCCGAGACTAATATAGATTTATCATAAATCAATGTAAGTATTATAATCATGCCAAAGCAATATAACCAGTCGAACCAATCCGACAAAATATACAGTAATAATAAAGACGTCTAGTTACTACTGCGGTCTAAGAATAAAATAGTTTTACAGTTTATCAAAAATAAATGGAACCTCCGAAGAAAAGTAAATGCGGAGATCACCAGACTCTCTCAGATCATAACCCTGGGAAAATTGGGAAAACAACGGGGTCAGATATACTGAGATGAGTTTATACCACTATCTACATTTATTAAGTGGAAAACCTTTTAAAACCGTTTAAAACATTTAATAACGATATTACGGATAATAGTTGGAACCCTAATCCACAATTCTAAATAATAAACATAATCCAATAGGTCTGGTCCCGAGAGCTGAGCTACACCGAGTTACCACTGACCACACTTATACCAGAGTCCCGAGAGCTGAGCTACACCGAGTTACTCTACTTGGTCCCGAGAGCTATGCTCACACCGAGTTACCACATTACCATAAATACCTTTCCCAGATCATTACCGGTGCGCACGCAGTCCTAATGATGCCCATTAGGTAGCATGTTCCAACTAGAAGCCATAATATAAAACCAGTTCGAAATATACGTACAGTATATATATTTATTATTAAAATAACAATTTACTTAATAAAGCGGTAAATAGTAAGTACAAACTCACTGCTTTCAAATCCACGTGAAAACTTGACAAGCAACTAAACCTGATCCGACTCCGAAGCACGAGCAGTCGACGGGTCTAAGAAAATATATATAATAATTAATATCATCCCCTAACTCTAGAGAGTACTAGACACCACATACGACTAGCACATATATCAATCAAGCCAACGTATAAACCATCATAACGCCATTATACATATATAGTCAAAATGCCAAAGCATAAACTAACGTGGAATAATCATACTTACTCGGACTGTCACCAAAGTCATACAATCAGTTAAGTCAAATTGAGTTCCCACTTTGAAAACATGATCCGAAAATCCATTTCAGATAACTTAGTTAAATCCATAAACCAAGTTTAAAACCAACATGGTGAGTCAGCCAAGTTACAACAATTGCAAGGCGTCTTCTCACAAATCGGGCGACCCAAGTCTAACCCGAACCAAAATCCAACCAGAGTAAAACCAGAGTTTAATATTTAGGTCATCTTTTGATAAACTATGAAATCCATTTTGAAAACAAGGAACTCAATAAGAACTCAATAACCAAAATATCATAACGCTCATAAGGTTCTCGACAAAAGTCCTCAATGGGAAAACATGTTCAAACGGCCAACATAAAATATACAATCACCTTAGCATGCCCTCTAACATTAAACATGCCCAATCAAGATTTACAATAATTTATACATCATACTAACATGTTAACAACAATCCAATATTAGTCAATAATGTTAAACAACCCAACTAACTTATTTAAACAATCAAAACATTACATGACAACAAATTCAACATTTAGCCAAAATCGGCAAAACAAGCCAACCTCAAAACAACCATGCCATGACACTTTAATGAATCCAATTCATCTCAAAAGCTTAAACCAATTACATTTTCAGTTTCAAAACCTCTAACCAAAACATATCAATTGATCATGATTATCAAGCCAAATAACAAACAATTTGATATGCTCAAACCAAACTAATCCAACTCTGTCAATTTGATTTTTAATCACCAAACACAGGTTAATTCAATTATTTACAGCCCTATAACAAAATCAAACTAAAACAATTTATAGCAATCTAATTCTTTAAACAACAACATCATGGCAATGAAATTACGGACAGCCCTAACATTCCCCTTTTAAGAAATCCATACAACGCATGAACGAACCGAATTCTAGAGAGCATAAACGACTACAACAAATGCCCAACAAGTATTGACAATGAATTTGATACAATAATAAAGAAAACCAAATCAAAACAGCGCATACAATTACATGCCACAAAACTAACATTTAAAATTGAAATCTAACAACCATCACACCAACGATTCGAATTAAAAGGGTAAAGGAAGGATTAATTACCTTAGCAATCCAAAAGAGCAAGGAAAACTCAGAAAAATAGTGGAATAATGGCTACAACAATGAAAAACCGAAGGACCAATGAATACCCAAACAATTCGATTACGTAAACTATGAATTGAATGATGGAAAGGATGTTAGAACACTTACCAAGTGTCTTGAGGCACCAAAATGTGATTGGGAATTGTCTATAAATGTTTAGAAATCAGTTTAGGGTTTGTGGGAACGAGTGGGGGCTGATTTGGTCGAGAAACGAAGTTTTTATAAGCAAACCCGTAATGAACCGGTTCTACGGCCGGTTCTGTCCAGCAGAACCGGTTATTGAACCGGTTGACTCACTGCCAATGCAGAAATCAGAGTGGACCGGACCTACGACCGGTTCAACCCAGCAGGTCCGGTTATAGGTCCGGTTGACCCGAAAAGAGGTCAAAACGACGATCCGAACGGTCGAATGAAAGATAATCCTCTTAGTTACAACATATCCAAAGGGCAGCCCGATCCGACGGTTAAATTGGAAAATATGGACGTTTTACTAGAGCATAGCAGATTTGGAAAACATGCAAACATTGTTTCGATAACAATCAGGAAATAAATCAATTCAACATCAAATACTTAAAGGTTCAAGGGGTACACATAAGTCATTCAACATGACACAACCAAGGTACCACATATGCTAATTCGCACATAAATCAATCCGAAAACAAGTCGGAAGCACAACGAGAACAAGTCGAAGTTAAAACACAACCAAAGTCCATCACAAACCAAACTTTAAACGGACAACCAACCACCAAAACAAGTTATAAAAAAATATGGGTTATTACAGTGGTGGTGCAGGCTTTCAGGTACTAGGTGTACCACAAGCTCTTATGGATCCATTTGACTTCACGACGTTTCTAGTTGGGATCACTGCACTCTAGAATAATCAAGTGCAACTGCAGGCGGGACAGATCGCCATGCAGAACCAGTATGCTATGCTGGGACAGATTGTACAACAGCAAGTGCCACAGGCTGGTGGTGTGGCAGTTGGTGGTGGCGGAACCACTGACAAAGATTTGGTGTTGGCTTATGCAAGGCTAAAGTCGACTGAGTTTTCGGGCGACGGTGATGCCCTAGACTTTCTGGAGGAAGTTGAGCGGAATGCTCAGAGATTGCAGGCTACTGAGAGGCAAACTGTTAAGTTAGTAGAAATGTCCTTGAAGGGTTCTGCAAGTGATTGGTTTCGTAGTGCCATTCGTGCTGAAATGGCTACTATTATTTGGGAGGATTTTGTGACTCGATTCAAGAACTTTTACTTGCCTTTTTCAGTGACTGAAGGTCATAGAGACAGATTGCTGGTTTTGAAAAGGGGAGACAGGTCGGTGAACGAGTACACTACTGAATTTGTGAGGCTGTGTCATTTTGCCCCAGATCTGCAGACTGAGCAGCAAAGGGTGAACGACAGGTATGTGAAAGGTTTAGGCTCAGATTTCATCAGTCTTCTGACTGAGATGAGCAAAGAATTTCCGGCTCTAGTGGATAGTTCCCGTCGGATGGAGACAAATTTATTACACTTTGGGAAAATGACTGAGACCAAGAAGGTGGGCGGTGTTGTTCAGAGTAGTGGGCAGCAGAGTGGTAGCAGTAGCTATCAGTCCAAGTCTTCCCAGTACAAGAGTAAGAAAGGGGGTGAACGGAGGGGATATCAGCCGTATTCCCACAGTTCTAGTTACAGCGGTGGTAGCCGTAGTTTTGGGCAGGGTAACAGTGGAGCATCCAGTGTTCCTTTTTTTCAGAAATGCAGACGCAGGCACTTTGGAGTTTGTATGGTAGCACCAGGTAGCTGCTATGCTTGTGGCCAACCGGACCATTTTGCGAGAGAGTGTCCGACATCTGGGCAGCAGGTGTCGTCGGCTAGTATTGCTCAGCGTCTTTTCAGCAGCAGAGAACTGTTTTTACTCCTTCGGCGGGGTATTCTCAACCCGCCGCTTCATTTGGTGGCCAGCGGGGCCATGGTTTTGGTGGCCTTGGTAACGGTGGTAGAGGTTCGGGTAGTTTCAGTTCTGGTCAGGCACCACAGCAGGGACAGGGTCAGGCTAGAGTGTTTGCTTTGACTCCTCAGGATGCTCGTGCATCAAACGCCGCGGTGCAAGGTATTATCCCGATTTCTTTTGTAGATGCAGTGGTTTTGTTTGATGCGGGTGCAACTCACTCTTTTGTTTCTTCGAGTTTTGCATCTAAGTCGAGTGTGACACCATCTAGATTGCTAGAGAGTTTATCTCTATCTACACCTTTGTCTGACTGTGTCATGGTGGACGTGGTTTATCTTTCTTGTTCTGTGGTTATTCATGGTAGAGATCTTAGGGCTGATTTGATTGAACTTGACGTGTTATCTTTTGATGTTATCTTGGCGATGGATTGGCTTTCACACCATTTTGCTTCTATCGACTGTCGAGGGAAGTCGGTTGTGTTTGGGGTTCCTGGTGATATACCTTTTTCTTTCCATGGGGAGAAGGTAGAGACACTAAAGAATCTTATTTCAGCGATCAGGGCCAAGCGCATGATGGGCAAGGGTTGCCTGGGTTTCTTAGCGGTGGTTCGTGACTTAGAGGCTGTCAGTGGTAATGTGCATAGTGTCTCGATAGTGAATCAGTTCACTGATGTGTTTCCAGAAGAGTTACCTGGATTACCACCTAACCGTGATATTGAGTTCTATATCGATGTTGTTCCTGGAACAGCTCCTATTTTGATACCTCCGTATCGGATGGCTCTTGCAGAGATAAAAGAGTTGAAGGAACAGTTGCAAGAGTTGCTGGATAATGGTTTTATCAGGCTGAGTACTTCTCCGTGTGGTACTCCTGTATTGTTTGTTAAGAAGAAGGATGGTTCTTTTTCGGCTGTGTATTAACTACAGACAGTTGAACAAAGTTACTATCAAGAACAGGTATCCTCTTCCTCGTATTGATGACTTGTTCTATCAGTTAGAGGGTGCTAAGTGCTTTTCGAAGATTGACTTGAGATCCGGGTATCATCAACTTCGGATCTGAGACGTCGATGTGCCTAAGACTGCTTTCAGAACGCGTTATGGGCATTTTGAGTTTCTGGTCATGTCTGTTGGGTTAACGAACGCACCAACAGCGTTTATGGATATGATGAATCGGGTGTTCAAGCCTTTTCTGGATCAGTTCGTTATTGTGTTTATTGATGACATACTGATTTACTCTCGGAGTGAGGAGGATCATGCTTTCCACTTGAGGACAATACTGCAGACTTTGCGTGAGCATCAACTGTACGCTAAGTTCTCGAAGTGCGAATTCTGGCTGGACCAAGTTACTTTCTTAGGACACGTGGTGTCGAAAGATGGGATCAAGGTTGATCCAAAGAAGATTGAGGCGGTTATGGATTGGTAGAGGCCAAGGTCAGTTATTGAGATTAGAAGTTTTCTTGGGTTGGCTGGATACCGTCGCCGGTTCGTGCAAGATTTCTCCAGAATATCTGCACCGTTGACTAAACTGACACAAAAGGGTGTTAAGTTTGAATGGACTGACAAGTGTGAGGCGAACTTTGAGAAGCTCAAAGAGATTTTGGCTACAGATCTTATGTTGGCTTTGCCATCTGGCATTGAGGGGTTCAGTGTATATTGTGATGCTTCTCGTATCGGTTTGGGTTGTGTGTTAATGCAACATGGTAAGGTGATTGCCTATGCTTCTCGTCAGCTGAAGAAGCATGAGGTGAATTATCCTACTCATGATCTGGAGTTAGCAGCTGTGGTTTTTTCTCTTAAGATTTGGAGGCACTATTTGTACGGTCCTACTTGCGAAATCTTTACTGATCATAAGAGTCTGAAGTACATCTTTGATCAGCGGGAGTTGAATCTAAGGCAGCGGAGATGGTTGGAGCTACTGAAAGACTACGATTGTTCTATTCGGTACCATCTGGGTAAGGCTAGTGTGGTAGCCGATGCGTTGAGTCGCAAGTCTTCGGGAAGTTTGGCCCATATTTCTGAGGTTGGGCGGAGACCCATGGTCTGTGAGTGGCATAGTCTGTTAGCTTCGGGATACAGATTTCAGGTTTCGCAGAAAGGTTGTTTGTTGGCACAGTTGCAGGTGCAACCGGTTTTGATTGATAGGATCAAAGCTTAACAAGCTGAGGATCCACAATTGAAACGGATTATGGATGAGATCCATCTGGACGGAAATTCTGAGTTTGTTCTGGAGGATGGAGTTCTCAGGTACGGTTCTCGACTGTGTGTTCCGGATTCAGATGGTTTGAGAGACCAGATTCTGGAGGAAGCGCACAAGTCAGCTTACAGTGTTCATCCGGGTTCTACCAAGATGTATCATGATCTCAAGGGTACGTACTTGTGGAGCGGAATGAAAAAGGATATTGCAGAGTTTGTGTCTAAGTGTTTGACTTTCCAGGAGGTAAGGTTTGAACATCAGAGGCCGTTTGGATATCTGCAACCGTTACCTATTCCAGAGTGGAAATGGGAGCGGATCGCTATGGATTTTGTGGTTGGTTTACCACGTACCCGACAGGGGTATGATTTGATTTGGGTGATAGTTGACGTTTGACCAAGTCAGCTCACTTCTTACCGAACAAGGTTACTTATCAGGCTTCAAAGTTGGCACAATTGTACATCGATCGGATTATTAGTATTCATGGTGTACCAGTGTCGATAGTTTCGGACAGAGGTTCTATTTTCACCTCTCGATTTTGGAAGGCGTTGCAGGAATCCTTGGGTTCGAGGTTGGATTTCAGTACTGCATTTCATCCTCAGACTGACGGACAGTCTGAGAGGACTATTCAGACTTTGGAGGACATGCTCAGGATGTGTGTTCTGGATTTTCAGGGTAGCTGGGATACTCATTTTCCTTTGATTGATTTTTCCTACAACAACAGTTACCACGCTAGTATTGAGATGGGACCTTATGAGGCCTTGTACGGGCACAAGTGTCGATCTCCTATATGTTGGGAAGAGGTCGGCGAGCGTAAACTTTCTGGAGCTGAGATCATCCAGATTACCTCTGAGAAGGTACCTTTGATCAAGCGTAGGCTTGAGACTGCTTTTAGTCGTCATAAAAGCTATGCTGATCTTAAGCGGAAGGACTTTGAGTTTCAGGTTGGCGACTATGTATTTCTTCGAGTTTCACCTATGAAAGGCGTTGTGTGTTTTGGTGTTAAGGGAAAGTTAGCACCTAGGTTTGTTGGTCCGTATGAGATTACAGAGAGGGTTGGGGCAGTTGTTTATCATTTGGCTTTGCCGCCAGACATGTCTTTGGTGCATCCAGTATTTCATATCTCGATGTTGCAAAAGTGCGTTTCTGACCCTTTTCAAGTGATTGTACCACATATTGTTGAGGTTGACCAGGAGCTGTCTTATGAGGAACAGCCTGTTAAGATTGTCGATACGCAAGTGCGTAGGTTGCGGAACAAGGAGATTCCGATGGTCAAAGTTCTGTGGCGAAATCACTCTGTAGAAGAATGCATTTGGGAGACGGAGTCCGACATAAGGAACCGTTATCCTTTCCTCTTTCCTTGAGGTACGTTGGTAATGTTGGTTGTTTTTATGCTATGTTAGTACTTTGGATTATGTGTGTATTTATGTGCTACTTGGTGATTGATATTTTGGGCTTTGTACTATGTGCATTACTTTGGTGTGTTTATGTGGATTGTTGTTTAGTTTCGTGGTTGTAAAATCGAGGACGATTTTGTTTTTGTTCTCGACCAAAGTCAAAACTACTCACCAAATAACCCAGCGTTATTAAAATCATTAAAGGCAACTAAGTCAAAAAATCATCTTTTAGGTGAAATGCAACATCAATAAGATAAGGTAAACAACATCATACCCAAGCACGAATTTAAACAAAATACCAGTATAACATTTCCCGAGAAACCAAAAGCAACAATAATCACCCAAGTAAAACAACAACAATTTAAAATATTAGCATCAAATCAACATAATACAACTGACTCGACGCAATCCTATCGGTGTAGGCAAAAGGTTTTAAAAATCAAAAGATGACGTTTCAAACGACAAGACTTGAATCCTAATTTCACAGTAGTTCCTAGGATAATTTAGTCACTTAACATGCCAAAACAATTAAACACTTAACAATTAAAAAGGCCTTGGTTTGAAACCAAAGCTCTGATACCAAGTTTGTCACGACCCATTTTCATGAATCGTGACCGGCGCTAGGGTATGGGTATGGTGGTACCAAAACCCGTAGCTAGCCTTGTGGATAACCAACTTAGCACATTTAAAACAATGTACCTGTATAAAACCACATGCTCGGGGGCAACCGAGACTTCAGCCTAATCTAGCAGTACATATAAACAACATATATTTAAAGTACGCTTATCTCAAAATAATCTCCAATAGTATAGCAATATAATATAAATACCATAAACACTGTAATCATGCCAAAAACGATATAGTAATAGTTGGACCAATCCAACAAACAATAGTCAAAACTATAAATGTAAGACTATGACATGTATAATATGAAACTACTACTGCGGTCTAAGAGTTTAAAATGGTTCGACACTTTATTTCTGAAATAAATAAATAACCTCCGAGAATGAAGAAACGGAGATCGACAAATGCTCAAATCATAAACCTGGAAAATTTGGGAAAACAACGGGGTCAGATTTACTGAGTAGAGTTTATATAACCATTTGCATTTATTAAGTTTAAAACCTTTAAAAATGTTTGATAAAACATTTTCATTATGGATTATCAATGAAACCCTAAACCACAATTTTAAATCCATTATCGTGTCGGTGAGACGTATCTCAATAACCGATCCCCGACTACCACTTAATAAAATAGTGAGCCCAGGAGACGTATCTTCCACCGGTGTCCTCACTAAGGTGAGACGCATCTCAAACCTACCTCGATACCATAATAATCATTACTGGTGCGCACGCAGTCCCGATGATGCCCATCGAGTAGCACGTTCCAAATCAAATCCACAATGCCGAAAAACAGTTCGAATGCTGTTTATACATATACATATACAAAATATAATATTTGCTTAGTAAAGAGGTAAATAGAGATATAAACTCACTGCTTGTTATTCCACGTGAACCTGGCAAGCAACCTAACTCTGGTTCGCCTTTAAAGTACGAAAAGTCGACGGGTCTAGACAAGGTATAAAATCATTATTAAAAACAGACCCTAACTCTAGAGAGTACTAGACACCATATTGGACTAGCACAAGCAACAGATCATGACAAAGCAATCCAGAGTAACACAATACCCAAATAAATTATAATGTCAAAAATAATACAAGTCTATTGAGTTCTCGCTTTAAAATCTGTTTTGAAAAATATTATTTAATTATTATTTAAATAATAAAATAAATCACTTTTCAAATAGTGGGTTAGCCGAATTATTGATAATTACCAAGCTACCTCACATGTCGGGCGACCCAAGTCTAACCCGAATCAAATAATTTATTAAAATTTATAAACCATGGTTTATAATTCCCAAAATAACAATTTGATAAAAGAATGAATCAATATTTAAAACGTAACTCATTAACTTAAAACTCAAGTATCCAATAGTTACTAACAATTTACTTAATTAAAATAAATTAAGAAAACGTTTAAAATCTAAAACGTCAAATTGACACGTTTAGTCAATAAACTCCAAAATTTAATAATTACCCGAGTAATTATAATTTATTAGTTAAAATACAAATGTTCACTTTTCATTTATAATCATCAAAATGATTTATAATAATTTAAATTATAAATAAGATTAACATTATTTTTATATTTTAAATAATGTTATCAAAGTAATTTAAATTATAATTAATAATATTATCAAATTATTTTAAACTATAAATAATAAAGTTGTCAATTTACCAAATTATAAATTGAAACTAAATCCATAAATAAAAATCGAAATTAATTAACATTAGATAAAATGAGAATAGTTAGAAATAAATTTAAAGGATTCAATTTACAAAAACAAAAATAAAATAATGATTCAATTGTTTAAGGCAAAAGAAACTATGACCATCATGGCCACTTAGCCAACACTTTTGTTAATCAAAGAACAAATAAAGCCAACTGAACATAAACCATAACCACTACAATTTGAATCCATCACTACCGTCAATCACACAAGGAAAAAGAAATCTTCACCAAATCAAAATAAACCCCATTATTATAAATAACAATCAAACAAATTGAACCTAGTTGTTACTGCCAATTCCCATCTCAGGAACATAAGCTAAATTACTAACCCAAAACATTAACCTTGCCCAGAAGATTAAACCAAACCAAAAAAATATATCAAAGCAATTATGAATGCCCAGAAGGCTAATCACCCAAACAATGTTAATAATCAAAGAAAAAGAGCCATAGTAGCCACGCTTGGCAACTGACAAACCTAGTTCAGAAAACGGTGAGACTCAACGACGGAACAACAACGCGGGACAATCACAATACTAGTAAAAGGGCTTGTTACTTCATCTAAAAACATACAACAAAGATCAAGGCAACAAGAAGAGAACGGCAAAAAAATAACAATGATACGATGAACCGTAGCGGCACTTAAAAGGATAAGATTTACGTACAAAAAACAAAACCAATGTGTAGGGATTAATGAGGGCGTTAAGTAGAGATGAATGGTCGTAGAGAATCTCAGATTTTGGCTAAAACAAACGAGATATAAATTAAGAACCGTATTTGACGATATCGAAATTAAATAACAAAGTAACGTATTACTTACCGAATCTTAAATTAGAAGGATCAAGAATGAAAATTGGAGTGTCTTTGAGAGCTTTTTATTGAAAGGGTCGGCTAGGGTTTTGTTTAAAACGAAAGAAGAAATAAAAAGGTTTGAAATAAGAATTGGATATATATAAGTATATAAAGAAAACTGAAGGTTCACGCCACTGCTTTATTCATTTACTGCATAATTCATTTGCTTGGATTGCATGGGCTTTTCTTATTAAATTAATTGCATGGGCTTAACTTATTTTTTTCTTTTTTTTTGAATAACAATATACATGCTTAATATATTTAATTTAAAAATAATTATAATAAATTACCTAAAACTTGACGAAATGCAAAAATTATAATTAAAATTCTAAAAATAATTTAAAAAAAATACGGGATATTACAGTTTCGTAACGTTTGTAAAAATTTGGCTTAAATTGCTAAAAAAATGAAATGCTTGGTTTTATTTCGTAACATTAGTAAGGGTTTGGCTTAAAACGTTAAAAATGTTAAACGTTTGAATTTGTTTCGTAACGTTTTAAACGTTTGGTTCTGTTTCGTAACGTTTGTAAATGTTTGGCTTATATCGCTAAAAAGGCAAAACATTTGGATTCGTTTCGTAACATTTGTAAACGTTTGGATTAGATTGCAAAAAAGGCGAAATGTTTGGATTTGTTTCGTAACGTTTGTAAACGTTTGGCTTAAATCGCTGGAAAGATGAAATGTTTGGATTTGTTTCGTAACATTTGTAAACGTTTGGTTTAAATCGCTAAAAAGGTGAAATGTTTGAAATTTCGTAACGTTTGTAAACGTTTGGCTTAAATTTCTAAAAAGGTGAAACGCTTTGATTTGTTTCTTATTGTTTGTAAACGTTTGGCTTAAATTGCTAAAAAGGTGAAACGTATGGATTTATTTCGTAACGTTTTGAACGTTTAGTTTTGTTTCGTAACGTTTGTAAACGTTCGGTTTAAATCGCTAAAAATGTGAAACGTTTGTATTTGTTTCGTAACGTTTGTAAATGTATGGCTTAAATTGCTAAAAAGGTGAAACGTTTGGATTTGTTTCGTAACGTTTGTAAACGTTTGGCTTAAATCGCTAAAAAGGTAACACGTTTGGATTTGTTTCGTAACGTTTGTAAACGTTCGGCTTAAATTTCTAAAAAGGTGAAACGTTTGGTTTTGTTTCATAACCTTTGTAAATGTTCGGCTTAAATTGCTAAAAAGGTGAAACGTTTGAATTTGTTTCGTAAAATTTGTAAAAGTTTTGCCTAAATTGCTAAAAAGGTGACACGTTTGGATTTGTTTCGTAATATTTGTAAACGTTTGGCTTAAATCGGTAAAAAGGTGACACGTTTGGATTTGTTTCGTAAAGTTTGTAAACTCTTGGCATAAATCGCTGAAAAGGTGAAACGTTTTGATTTGTTTCGTAAAGTTTGTAAATGTTTGGCTTAAATCGCTAAAAAGGTGAAACGATTGGATTTGATTAGTAAAGTTTGTAAACGTTTGGCTTAAATCGCTAAAAAGGTGAAACGTTTGGCTTAAGTAGCAAAAAAAGGTTAAATGTTTGGTTTTGTTTCGTAACGTTTGTAAACGTTCTGCTTAAATCACTAAAAAAGTGAAACGTTTGCATTTGTTTTGTAACGTTTGTAAATATTTGGCGTAAATCACTAAAAAGGTGAAACGTTTGGATTTATTTTGTAACGTTTGTAAACGTTTGGCTTAAATTGGTGAAAATGTTGGACGCTTGGATTTGTTTCGTAACGTTTTAAAAGTTTAGTTTAATTTGCTGAAAAGGTGAAATGCTTGGATTTGTTTCGTAACGTTTGTAAATGATTGGCTTAAATCGCTAAAACGGCGAAACGTTTGTATTTGTTTCGTAACGTTTTAAACGTTTAGTTTTGTTTCGTAACGTTTGTAAACGTTCGGCTTAAATCGTTAAAAATTTGAAACGTTTGTATTTGTCTCGTAATGTTTGTAAACTTTTGGCTTAAATTGCTAAAAAGGTGAAACGTTTGGATTAATTTCGTAACGTTTTAAACGTTTAGTTTTGTTTCGTAACGTTTGTATACGTTCGGCTTAAATCGCTAAAAATGTGAAACGTTTGTATTTGTTTCGTAACGTTTGTAAATGTATCGGTTAAATTGCTAAAAAGGTGAAACATTTGGATTTGTTTCGTAACGTTTGTAAACGTTTGGCTTAAATTGCTAAAAAGGTAATACGTTTGGATTTGTTTCGTAACGTTTGTAAACGTTTGGCTTAAATCGCTAAAAAGGTGAAACGTTTGGTTTTGTTTCATAACCTTTGTAAACGTTCGGCTTACATTTCTAAAAAGGTGAAACGTTTGGATTTGTTTCGTAACATTTGTAAAAGTTTGCCTAAATTGCTAAAAAGGTGACACATTTGGATTTGTTTTGTAACGTTTTAAAAGTTTAGTTTAAATTGCTAAAAAGGTGAAATACTTGGATTTGTTTCATAACATTTGTAAACGTTTGACTTAAATTGCTAAAACGGTGAAACGTTTGTATTTGTTTCGTAACGTTTGTAAACGTTTGGCATAAATCGCTAAAAAGGTGGAACGTTTGTATTTGTTTTGTAACGTTTTTAAAAGTTTGGCATAAATCACTAAAAAGGGGAAATGTTTGGATTTGTTTCGTAACGTTTTAAACGTTTGTCTTAAATCACTAAAATGGGGAAACGATGGGATTTGTTTCGGAACGTTTGTAAATGTTTGGCTTAAATTACTCAAAAGGTTAAACGCTTGGATTTGTTTCGTAACATTTGTAAACGTTTGTCTTAAATTGCTAAAAAGGTGAAACGCTTGGTTTTGTTTCGTAACGTTCGTAAAGGTTTGGCTTAAATCGCTAAAAATGTGAAACGTTTGGATTTGTTTCGTAATGCTTTAAACGTTTGGTTTGGCTTCGTAGAGTTTGTAAACGTTTGACTTAAATCGCTAAAAAGGTGAAACGTTTGGATTTGTTTCTTAACGTTTGTAAATGTTTGGCTTAAATTGCTAAAAAGGCGATCATTTGGATTTGTTTCGTAACGTTTGTAAACATTTGGCTTAAATTGCTATAAAGGCGAAACGTTTGGATTTGTTTCATAACATTTTGTAAACGTTTGGCTTAAATCACTAAAAAGGTTAAACGTTTGGATATGTTTTGTAATATTGTAAATGTTTGGCATAAATCGGTAAAAAGGGGAAACATTTGGATTTGTTTCGTATCGTTTGTAAACGTTTGGCTTAAATCGCTAAAAAGGTGAAACGTTTGGATTTGTTTCGTAACGTTTGTAAACGTTTGGCATAAATCGCTAAAAAGGTGAAACACTTGGATTTGTTTCGTAACGTTTGTAAACGTTTGGCATAAATCGCTAAAAAGGTGAAACACTTGGATTTGTTTCGTAACGTTTGTAAACGTTTGGCTTAAATTTCTAAAAAGGTAAAACACTTGGATTTGTTTCGTAACGTTTGTAAACGTTTGGCTTAAATCGCTAAAAAGGTGAAACGCTTGGATTTGTTTCGTAACGTTTGTAAACCTTTCACTTCAATCGCTAAAAAGGTGAAACGCTTGGATTTGTTTCGTAACGTTTGTAAACCTTACGCTTAAATCGCTAAAAAGGTAAAACTCTTGAATTTGTTTCGTAACGTTTGTAAACCTTTTGCTTAAATCTCTAAAAAGGTGAAACGCTTGATTTTGTTTCGTAACGTTTGTAAACGTTTGGCTTAAATCTCTAAAAAAGAAAAACGTTTGAATTTGTTTCGTAACATTTGTAAACATTTGGCTTAAATCGCTAAAAAGGTGAAACAGTTGGATTTGATTCGTAACGTTTTAAACATTTTAATTTGTTTTGAAACGTTTGGATTTGTTTCGTAGCATTTGTAAACGTTTAGCTTCAATCACTAAAAAGGTGAAACGTTTGGATTTGTTTCGTAACGTTTGTAAACAATTGGCTTAAATCGCTAAGAAGATGAAACGTTTGGATTTTTTTGTAGTAAATCATTAAAAAGGTGAAACGTTTGGATTTGTTTCGTATCGTTTGTAAACGTATGGTTTAAATTGTTAAAAAGGTGAATCGTTTTGATTTGTTTCCTAAAGTTTGTAAACGTTTGGCTTAAATCGCTAAAAAGATGAAACATTTGGTTTTGTTTCATAACCTTTGTTAACGTTTAGCTTAAATCGCTAAAAAGGTGAAACATTTGGATTTGTTTCGTAACGTTTATAAATGTTTTACCTAAATTGCTAAAAAGGTGACACGTTTGGATTTGTTTCGTAACCATTGTAAACGTTTGGCTATCGCAAAAAAGGTGAAACGTTTGGCTTAAATCGTTAAAATGAGGGAACGTTTGGATTTGTTTTATAAATTTGTAATCGTTTGGCTTAAATCGCTAAAACGGAGAAACGTTTGGATTGGTTTCGTAACATTTGTAAATGTTTTGCTTAAATTGCAAAAAAGGTGACACGTTTGGATTTGTTTCGCAACCTTTGTAAATGTTTGGCTTAAATCTCTAAAAAGGTGAAACGTTTGGATTTGTTTTCAAACGTTTGTAAACGTTTGGCTTAAATCGCTAAAAAGGTAAAACGTTTGGATTTGTTTCGTAACGTTTGTAAACGTTTGGCTTAAATCGCTAATAAGGTGAACCGTGTGGTTTTGTTTCGTAACATTTTGTAAACGTTTGCCTTAAATCGCTAAAAAGGTGAAAAGTTTGGGATTATTTCGTATTGTAAATGTTTGGCTAAAGTCGCTAAAAAGGTGAAACATTTGGATTTGCTTTGTAACGTTTGTAAACGTTTGGCTTATATTACTATAAAGGTAAAACGTTTGGATTTGTTTCGTAATGTTTGTACACGTTTGGCTTAAATCGCTAAAAAGATGAAACGTTTGGATTTGTTTCGTAACGTTTGTAAACGTTTGGCTTAAATTGCTAAAAAGGTGAAACTCTTGGATTTGTTTCGTAACGTTTGTAAACATTTGGATTAAATTGCTAAAAAGGTGAAACTCTTTGATTTGTTTCGAAACATTTGTAAACGTTTGGCATGAATTGCTAAAATGCTGAAACATTTGGATTTGTTTCCTAACCTTTGTAAACGTTTGGCTTAAATCACTAAAAAGGTGAAACGTTTGGAATTAATTAGTAACGTTTGTAAATGTTTGGCTTAAATCGCTCAAAAGATGAAACGTTTGGATTTGCTTCGTAATGTTTGTAAACGTTTGGCATAAATCGCTAAAAAAGTGAAACGTTTGGATTTGTTTCGTAACGTTTGTAAACCTTTGGCATAAATTGCTAAAAAGATGAAACGTTTGGATTTGTTTCGCAACGTGTGTAAACGTTTGGCATATATCGCTAAAAGGTGAAAGATTTGGATTTTTTTCGTAACGTTGTAAACGTTTTGCTTAAATCTCTAAAATGGGGAAACGTTTGGATTTGTTTCGTAACGTTTGTAAGCGTTCGGCTTAAATTGCTAAAAAGGTGAAACGTTTGGTTTTGCTTCATAACGTTTGTAAACGTTCGGCTTATATCGCTAAAAAGGTGAAACGTTTGGATTTGTTTCGTAACGTTTGTAAACGTTTGGCTTAAATTCCTAAAAACGTGAAACGCTTGAATTTGTTTTGTAACGTTTGTAAACATTTTGCTTAAATTCGTGAAAAGGTTAAATTCTTGAATTTATTTCAGAACGTTTGGCTTAAATTGCTAAAAAGATGAAACACTTGGATTTGTTTCTAAACGTTTGTAAACATGTGGCTTAAATTGCTAAAAAGTGAAATGCTTGGATTTGTTTCATAACTTTTTAAACGTTTGGTTTTGTTTCGTAACGTTTGTAAACATTTGGCATAAATCGCTAAAAAGGCGAAACATTTGGATTCGTTTCGTAACGTTTGTAAACGTTTGGCTAAGATTGCAAAAAAGGCGAAATGTTTGAATTTGTTTCGTAACGTTTGTAAACGTTTGGCTTTAATCGCTTAAAAGGTGAAATGTTTGGATTTGTTTCGTAACGTTTGGTTTTGTTTTGTAACGTTTGTAAACGTTCGTCTTATATCACTAAAAAGGTGAAACGTTTGCATTTGTTTCGCAACATTTGTAAACGTTTGGCTTATATTGCTAAAAAGGTGAAACGCTCGGATTTGTTTTGTATCGTTTGTAAACATTTGGCTTAAATTCCTAAAAAGGTTAAACGGTTGAATTTGTTTTGGAATGTTTGGCTTATATTGCTAAAAAGGTGAAACGCTTGGATTTATTTCGTAGCGTTTGTAAACATTTGGCTTAAGTTGCCAAAAAGGTGAAACGCTTGGATTTGTTTTGTAACGTTTTAAATGTTTGGTTTTGTTTTGTAACGTTTGTAAACGTTTGGCATAAATCGCTAAAAGGCGAAACATTTGGATTCTTTTCGTAACGTTTGTATACGTTTGGCTTAGATTGCAAAAAAGGCAAAATGTTTGGATTTGTTTCGTAACGTTTGTAAACGTTTGGCTTTAATCGCTAAAAAAGGTGAAACGTTTGTAAACGTTTGGCTTAAATTGCTAAAAAGGTGAAACACTCGGATTTGTTTTGTATCGTTTGTAAACATTTGGCTTAAATTCCTAAAAAGGTTAAACGCTTGAATTTGTTTTGGAACGTTTGGCTTATATTGCTAAAAAGGTGAAACGCTTGGATTTATTTCGTAGCGTTTGTAAACATTTGGCTTAAGTTGCCAAAAAGGTGAAACGCTTGGATTTGTTTTGTAACGTTTTAAATGTTTGGTTTTGTTTTGTAACGTTTGTAAACGTTTGGCATAAATCGCTAAAAGGTGAAACATTTGGATTCTTTTCGTAACGTTTGTATACGTTTGGCTTAGATTGCAAAAAAGGCAAAATGTTTGGATTTGTTTCGTAACGTTTGTAAAGGTTTGGCTTAAATCGCTTAAAAGGTAAAATTTTTGGTTTTGTTTCGAACGTTTGTAAACGTTTGGCTTTAATATCTAAAAAAGGTGAAACGTTTGAAATTTCAAACGTTTGTAAACGTTTGGCTTAAATTGCTAAAAAGGTAAAACGCTTTGATTTGTTTCTTGTAGTTTGTAAACGTTTGGCTTAAATTGCGAAAAAAGGGAAACGTTTGGATTTTTTTCGTAACGTTTTAAACGTTTTATTTTATTTCGTAACATTTGTAAACGTTCGGCTAAAATCACTAAAAATGTGAAACGTTTGTATTTGTTCTGTAAAGTTTGTAAACGTATGGCTTAAATTGTTAAAAAGGTGAAACGTTTAGATTTGTTTCGTAATGTTTGTAAACGTTTAGCTTAAATTGCTAAAATGGTGACACATTTTTATTTGTTTCGTAACCTTTGTTAACGTTTGTCTTAAATCGCTAAAATGGTGAAACAATTGGTTTTGTTTCATAACCTTTGTAAACGTTAGGCTTAAATAACTAAAAAGATTAAACGTTTGGATTTGTTTCGTAACGTTTGTAAACGTTTTGCCTAAATTGCTAAATAGGTAACACGTTTGGATTTGTTTCGTAAAGTTTGTAAACCTTTGGCATAAATCGCTGAAAAGGTGAAACGTTTTGATTTGTTTCGTAAAGTTTGTAAACATTTGGCTTAAATCGTTAAAAAGGGGAAACATTTGGATTTGTTTCCTAACCTTTGTAAACGTTTGGCTTAAATCGCTAAAAAGATGAAACGTTTGGATTTGTTCCGAAACGTTTGGCTTAAGTCGGAAAAAAGGTGAAACGTTTGGTTTTGTTTCATAACGTTTGTAAACGTTCTGCTTAAATCGCTAAAAAGGTGAAACGTTTGGATTTGTTTTGTAACGTTAGTAAATGTTTCGCTTAAATCGCTAAAAAGGTGAAACGTTTAGATTTGTTTCGCAACGTTTGTAAACGTTTGGCTTAAATTGGTGAAAATATTGGACGCTTGTATTTGTTTCATAACGTTTTAAACGTTTGGTTTAAATTTCTAAAAATGTGAAACGCTTGGATATGTTTCGTAACGTTTGTAAACGTTTGGCTTAAATCGCTAAAACAGTGAAACATTTGTATTTGTTTCGTAACTTTTGTAAACGTTTGGCATAAATCGCTAAAAAGGTGAAACGTTTGTATTTGTTTTGTAACGTTTATAAACGTTTGGCATAAATCGCTAAAAAGGGAAAATATTTGGATTTGTTTCGTAACGTTTTAAACATTTGTCTTAAATCGCTAATATGGGGAAACGTTTGGATTTGTTTCGGAACGTTTGTAAACGTTTGGCTTAAATTACTCAAAAGGTGAAACGCTTGGATTTTTTTCGTAACATTTGTAAACGTTTGTCTTAAATTGCTAAAACAGTGAAACGCTTGGTTTTGTTTCGTAACGTTTATAAAGGTTTGGCTTAAATCGCTAAAAATGTGAAACGTTTGGATTTGTTTCGTAACGTTTTAAACGTTCTGTTTGGTTTCAAAGAGTTTGTAAATGTTTGGCTTCAATCGCTAAAAAGGTGAAACGTTTGGATTTGTTTCATAACTTTTGTAAACGTTTGGCTTAAATTGCTAAATTGGCAAACGGTTGGATTTGTTTTGTAAAGTTTGTAAACATTTGGCTTAAATAGCTAAAAAGGCGAAATGTTCGGATTTGTTTCGTAACATTTTGTTAACGTTTGGCTTAAATCACTAAAAAGGTTAAACGTTTGGATATGTTTCGTAATATTGGTAAATGTTTGGCTTAAATCGGTAAAAAGGGGAAACATTTTGATTTGTTTTGTAATGTTTGTAAACGTTTGGCTTAAATCGCTAAAAAGGTGAAACGTTTGGATTTGTTTCTTAACGTTTGTAAACGTTTGGCATAAATCGCTAAAAAGGTGAAACACTTGGATTTATTTCGTAGTGTTCGTAAACGTTTGGCATATATGGCTAAAAAGGTGAAACAGTTAGATTTGTTTCGTAATGTTTGGCTTAAATTGCTAAAAAGGTGAAACGCTTGGATTTGTTTCGTAACGTTTGTAAACTTTTGACTTTAATAGCTAAAAAGGTGAAACGCTTGGATTTGTTTCGTAACGTTTGCAAACGTTTGACTTCAATCGCTAAAAAGGTGAAACGCTTGGATTTGTTTCGTAACGTTTGTAAACGTTTGGCTTAAATCGCTAAAAAGGTGAAACTCTTGGATTTGTTTCGTAACGTTTGTAAACCTTTTGCTTAAATATCTAAAAAGATAAAACGTTTGGATTTGTTTCGTAATGTTTGTAAACGTTTGGCTTAAATCTCTAAAAAGGTGAAACGTTTGGATTTGTTTCGTAACGTTTGTAAACGTGTGGCTTAAATCGCTGAAAAGGTGAAAGAGTTGGATTTGTTTCGTAACTTTTTAAACAATATAATTTGTTTCGAAATGTTTGGATTTGTTTCGTAACATTTGTAAACGTTTAGCTTCAATCGCTAAAAAGGTGAAACATTTCAATTTGTTTCGAAACATTTGAATTTGTTTCGAAACATTTGTAAACAATTGGCTTAAATCGCTAAAAAGATGGAACATTTGGATTTTTTTGTAACGTTTGCAAACGTTTGGCTTAAATTGCTAAATAGATGAAATGTTCGCATTTGTTTCGTATCGTTTGCAAACGTTTGGCTTAAATTGTTAAAAAGGTGAATCGTTTTGATTTGTTTCCTAACGTTTGTAAACGTTTGGCTTAAATCGCTAAAAAGTTGAAAAGTTTGGATTTGTTTCATAACCTTTGTTAACGTTTGGCTTAAATCGCTAAAAAGGTGAAACATTTGGATTTGTTTCGTAACGTTTGTAAACGTTTTGCCTAAATTGCTAAAAAGGTGACACGTTTGGATTTGTTTCGTAACCATTGTAAACGTTTGGCTTAAATTGCTAAAAAGGTGAAACATTTGTATTTGTTTCGTAACGTTTGTAAACGTTTGGCTTAAATCGCAAAAAAGTTGAAACGTTTAGATTTATTTCGTTACGTTTTAAACGTTTGGCTTAAATCGCTAAAATGGGGGAACTTTTGGATTTGTTTTGTAACCTTTGTAAACGTTTTGCTTAAATCGCTAAAAAGGAGAAACTTTTGGATTTGTTTCGTAACGTTTGTAAACATTTTGCTTAAATTGCTAAAAAGGTGACACGTTTGGATTTGTTTCGCAACCTTTGTAAAGATTTGGCTTAAATCGCTAAAAATGTGAAACGTTTGGATTTGTTTCGTAACGTTTGTAAACGTTTGGCTTAAATCGCTAAAAAGGTGAAACATTTGGTTTTGTTTCGTAACATTTTGTAAGCGTTTGCCTTAAATCGATAAAAAGGTGAAAAGTTTGTAATTGTTTCGTACTGTTTGTAAATGTTTGGCTAAAATCGCTATAAAGGTGAAACATTTGGATTTGTTTTGTAACGTTTGTAAACGTTTGGCTTATATCGCTAAAAAGGTAAAACGTTTGGATTTGTTTCGTAACGTTTGTACACGTTTGGATTTGTTTCGTTACGTTTGTACACGTTTGGCTTAAATCGATAAAAAGGTGAAACGTTTGGATTTGTTTCGTAACGTTTGTAAATGTTCGGCTTAAATTGCTAAAAAGGTGAAACTCTTGGATTTGTTTCGAAACGTTTGTAAATGTTTTGCTTAAATTGCTAAAAAGATGAAACACTTGGATTTGTTTCGAAACGTTTTTTAACGTTTGGCTTTAATTGCTAAAATGGTGAAACATTTGGATTTGTTTCCTAACCTTTGTAAACGTTCGGCTTAAATCACTAAAAAGGTGAAAAGTTTGGATTTGTTTCGTAACGTTTATAAATGTTTGGCTTAAATTGCTAAAAAGGTGAAACGTTTGGATTTGTTTCGTAACGTTTATAAACGTTTGGCATAAATCGCTAAAAAGGTGAACATTTGGATTTGTTTCGTAACGTTTGTAAACCTTTGGCATAAATCGCTAAAAAGGTGAATCATTTAGATTTGTTTCATAATGTGTGTAAACGTTTGGCATAAATCGCTAAAAAGGGGAAACATTTAGATTTGTTTCGTAACGTTTGTACACGTTCGGCTTAAATCGCTAAAAATGTGAAACGTTTGTATTTGTTTCGTAACGTTTATAAATGTATGGCTTAAATTGCTAGAAAGGGGAAACGTTTGGATTTGTTTCGTAACGTTTGTAAACGTTTGGATTTGTTTCGTTACGTTTGTACACGTTTGGCTTAAATCGATAAAAAGGTGAAACGTTTGGATTTGTTTCGTAACGTTTGTAAATGTTCGGCTTAAATTGCTAAAAAGGTGAAACTCTTGGATTTGTTTCGAAACGTTTGTAAATGTTTTGCTTAAATTGCTAAAAAGATGAAACACTTGGATTTGTTTCGAAACGTTTTTTAACGTTTGGCTTTAATTGCTAAAATGGTGAAACATTTGGATTTGTTTCCTAACCTTTGTAAACGTTCGGCTTAAATCACTAAAAAGGTGAAAAGTTTGGATTTGTTTCGTAACGTTTATAAATGTTTGGCTTAAATTGCTAAAAAGGTGAAACGTTTGGATTTGTTTCGTAACGTTTGTAAACGTTTGGCATAAATCGCTAAAAAGGTGAACATTTGGATTTGTTTCGTAACGTTTGTAAACCTTTGGCATAAATCGCTAAAAAGGTGAATCATTTAGATTTGTTTCATAATGTGTGTAAACGTTTGGCATAAATCGCTAAAAAGGGGAAACATTTAGATTTGTTTCGTAACGTTTGTAAACGTTTGGCTTAAATCGCTAAAAAGGTGAAATATTTGGATTTGTTTCGTAATGTTTTATGTTTTGCTTAAATCGCTAAAATGGGGAAACGTTTGGATTTGTTTTGTAACGTTTGTTAACGTTCGGCTTAAATTGCTACAAAGGTGAAACGTTTGGTTTTATTTCGTAACGTTTGTAAACGTTCGGCTTATATCGCTAAAAAGGTCAAACGTTTGTATTTGTTTCGTAACGTTTGTAAACGTTTGGCTTAAATTGCTAAAAATGTGAAACTCTTGGATTTGTGTTGTTACGTTTGTAAACATTTGGCTTAAATTCCTAAAAAGGTTAAACGCTTGAATTTTTTTTTGGGAACTTTTGTAAAAAGGTGAAACGCTTGGATTTGTTTCGTAACGTATGTAAACATTTGGCTTAAATTGCTAAAAAGGGAAACGTTTGGATTTATTTCGCAACGTTTTAAACTTTTAGTTTTGTTTCGTAACGTTTGTACACGTTCGGCTTAAATCGCTAAAAATGTGAAACGTTTGTATTTGTTTCGTAACGTTTATAAATGTATGGCTTAAATTGCTAGAAAGGGGAAACGTTTGGATTTGTTTCGTAACGTTTGTAAACGTTTGGATTTGTTTCGTTACGTTTGTACACGTTTGGCTTAAATCGATAAAAAGGTGAAACGTTTGGATTTGTTTCGTAACGTTTGTAAATGTTCGGCTTAAATTGCTAAAAAGGTGAAACTCTTGGATTTGTTTCGAAACGTTTGTAAATGTTTTGCTTAAATTGCTAAAAAGATGAAACACTTGGATTTGTTTCGAAACGTTTTTTAACGTTTGGCTTTAATTGCTAAAATGGTGAAACATTTGGATTTGTTTCCTAACCTTTGTAAACGTTCGGCTTAAATCACTAAAAAGGTGAAAAGTTTGGATTTGTTTCGTAACGTTTATAAATGTTTGGCTTAAATTGCTAAAAAGGTGAAACGTTTGGATTTGTTTCGTAACGTTTGTAAACGTTTG
Organism: Mercurialis annua; assembly: GCF_937616625.2. NCBI lineage: Eukaryota > Viridiplantae > Streptophyta > Magnoliopsida > Malpighiales > Euphorbiaceae > Mercurialis > Mercurialis annua. The sequence goes on along the minus strand of NC_065572.1, from coordinate 19,566,371 downwards.
GCATAAATCGCTAAAAAGGTGAACATTTGGATTTGTTTCGTAACGTTTGTAAACCTTTGGCATAAATCGCTAAAAAGGTGAATCATTTAGATTTGTTTCATAATGTGTGTAAACGTTTGGCATAAATCGCTAAAAAGGGGAAACATTTAGATTTGTTTCGTAACGTTTGTAAACGTTTGGCTTAAATCGCTAAAAAGGTGAAATATTTGGATTTGTTTCGTAATGTTTTATGTTTTGCTTAAATCGCTAAAATGGGGAAACGTTTGGATTTGTTTTGTAACGTTTGTTAACGTTCGGCTTAAATTGCTACAAAGGTGAAACGTTTGGTTTTATTTCGTAACGTTTGTAAACGTTCGGCTTATATCGCTAAAAAGGTCAAACATTTGTATTTGTTTCGTAACGTTTGTAAACGTTTGGCTTAAATTGCTAAAAATGTGAAACTCTTGGATTTGTGTTGTTACGTTTGTAAACATTTGGCTTAAATTCCTAAAAAGGTTAAACGCTTGAATTTTTTTTTGGGAACTTTTGTAAAAAGGTGAAACGCTTGGATTTGTTTCGTAACGTATGTAAATATTTGGCTTAAATTGCTAAAAAGGGAAACGTTTGGATTTATTTCGCAACGTTTTAAACTTTTAGTTTTGTTTCGTAACGTTTGTACACGTTCGGCTTAAATCGCTAAAAATGTGAAACGTTTGTATTTGTTTCGTAACGTTTATAAATGTATGGCTTAAATTGCTAGAAAGGGGAAACGTTTGGATTTGTTTCGTAACGTTTGTAAACATTTGGTCTAAATTGCTAAAAAGGTAACACATTTGGATTTGTTTCGTAACCTTTGTAAACGTTTGGCTTAAATCGCTAAAAATATGAAACGTTTAGTTTTGTTTCATAACCTTTGTAATCGTTCGACTTAAATTGCTAAAAAGGTGAAACGTTTGGATTTGTTTCGTAACGTTTGTAAAAGTTTTGCCTAAATTGTTAAAAAGGTGACACGTTTGGATTTGTTTCGTAACCTTTGTAAACGTTTGGCTTAAATCGCTAAAAAGGGGAAACGTTTGGATCTGTTTCGTAACGTTTGTAAATGTTTGGCTTATATCGGTAAAAAGGTGAAACGTTTGGATTTGTTTTGTAAAGTTTGTAAGCCCTTGGCATAAATCGTTAAAAAGGTGAAACGTTTTGATTTGTTTCGTAAAGTTTGTAAATGTTTGGCTTAAATCGCTAAAAAGGTGAAATGTTTGGATTTGATTCGTAAACGTTTGGCTTAAATCGCTAAAAAGGTGAAACGTTTGGCTTAAGTAGCAAAAAACGGTTAAACGTTTGGTTTTGTTTCGTAACGTTTGTAAACGTTCTGCTGAAATCGCTAAAAAGGTGAAACGTTTGGATTTGTTTTGTAACGTTTGTAAACGTTTGGCGTAAATCGCTAAAAAGGTGAAACGTTTGGATTTGTTTCGTTACGTTTGTAAACGTTGCGCTTAAATTGGTGAAAATGTTGGACGCTTGGATATGTTTAACGTTTTAAAAGTTTGGTTTAAATTGCTAAAAAGGTGAAATGCTTAATTTTTTTTCGTAACATTAGTAAACGTTTGGCTTAAATCGCTAAAACGGTGAAACGTTTGTATTTGTTTCGTAACGTTTGTAAATGTTTGGCATAAATCGTTAAAAAGGTGAAACGTTTGTATTTATTTTGTAACGTTTATAAAAGTTTGGCATAAATCGCTAAAAAGGGGAAATGTTTGGATTTGTTTCGTAACGTTTTAAACGTTTGTCTTAAATCCCTAAAATGGGGAAACGTTGGGATTTGTTTTGGAACGTTTGTAAATGTTTGGCTTAAATTGCTCAAAAGGTGAAACGCTTGGATTTGTTTCGTAACATTATCAAAGGTTTGACTTAAATTGCAGGGCTTGGTTTTGTTTCGTAATGTTCGTAAAGGTTTGGCTAAAATCGCTAAAAATGTGAAACGTTTGGATTTGTTTCATAACGCTTCAAACGTTTGGTTTGGTTTCGTAGAGTTTGTAAACGTTTGACTTAAATCGCTAAAAAGGGGAAACATTTAGATTTGTTTCTTAACGTTTGTAACCGTTTGGCTTAAATTTCTAAAAAGGCGATCGTTTGAATTTGTTTCGTAACGTTAGTAAACATGTGGCTTAAATTGCTAAAAAGGTGAAACGTTTGGATTAGTTTCTTAACGTTTGTAAATGTTTGGCTTGAATTGCTAAAATGGTGAAATATTTGGATTTGTTTCCTAACCTTTGTAAACGTTTGGCTTAAATCACTAAAAAGATGAAATGTTTGGATTTGTTTCGTAACGTTTGTAAACGTTTGGCTTAAATCGCTAAAAAGGTGAAACGTGTAATATCCCGGAAATTTTTTAATATTTTTGTAAATGTGTTTTAGGAAATAAAATTGAGTTTTTTTTCGGAAGGCGGTTCGTTTTGTAGTTTAAAATTTGGTTCGGTTCGGTTTAGGTTCAAAGTTTAAAAAAAATAAATAATAAAGGATTCTCGTTCGAGAATCTGTTGATTCTCGAACGAGACTTCTCGTTTTGCTGCTGGTCTCGTACGAGACCACCAGCGTCTCAAACGAGACTCAACCTTTTGGTTGAGTCTCGTACGAGACTCCAACTCCCTTAAGGAGTTTGTTGAGCCGCCAACTTCCAGCTCGTTTTTAACCTAAATTCGTTCGATATTTATAAACGCTTTCTAAACGAAAAACCTAGATCACGCTGCAAACAAACCCTAGCCGCTTTTCTTTCGTTCTTTCGCTGAGTATCGAAGCAGTTATCATCTTCCAAAGATCGCTGTTCAGTAAGTTTTATGGTTTCCTATAATTTCCAGATTTTACCTTTGAACGATATTCCGTATTGTTGATCGTTCTTGCTCGTTTTTAGATCAAAATTGATTCCGCTTGATCTCAGACGTTGTGGACTCGATTCTCTACGTTTCTCTTTTTCGTGTTCGCTTAACGGTACGTTATTTCCTTCGTTTGAGCCACCGCCGTTATATCGTCGCGTTTGATTTCAGTTTTTAGTTTTAAAACAACTCTCAATGTTTTGATCCGTGTGTGTTCTTTTCTAGATCGAAATCAATTCCGTTTGATCTCAGAGAATCTAGACTCACGTATCTACGTTTCCCTATCTCAGTTTCGCTGAACGGTACGCCGTCGATCTCGTTCTAATCAATCCCGTTTTATCGTTTTGTACGCAATGTGTTTTCTGTTTTGCATTAATGTTCAGCCGAACCATTCCTTCCTCTTTTGATTTTTGTTTTGCTTGTCTTTTGATTATGGATCCCTTGGCATGATTAGTAGTTAATAGATTAAGCTTTTAGATTGAGTTGTTCCATCGTTTTGGTTCTCGGATCGTTCTTGCCGGATCTACTACGTTGCTACCGCCGTTTCTTTTGTTTGCTGAGGCTGTTAACTTATGATGAGTAGAGATTTTGGTTAGGTATTAGATTTAAATACAAGCTTGGTTGGGTTTGGCTTTGTGTTTTGTCATTTGATTTTTATGGTTAAACTTTGATGAATTTGGTTGTATGATTCACGGCACTGCTCATGAAATTTCAAGGATATGGTTGATCTTTTAAAGAAGATGATGAGGTGTTTTATGTTGGTTGGCAGACTTGATTTTATTAGGACTAAAGGTTATTTTAATCACTAGATTATTTCCCTTTAAACCAAATGATCCCTTAAGTTAAATACAATCTTTGAGAAATGGATTTCGATTTGAATTATAAATAAATATCGTAAACGCTAGAAATTTATAATTTAGTTAATATAATCATTCGGGTAATTATTTTTGTTTTCGAAATACCATTAGACGAGATTTGGCTAAATTACAATTTAGCCCCTAAACTTAGTTTATAACTTGATTAAGTGGACTTTTGATTAATAACTTTGTATTTGGTTTTAATTATAAACAAAAGCGATTAAATTGATTTTGGATATCTTTTTGGCAAAAGTACAGTTTAGTCCTTAATTGGCTAAAGTACAATTTAGTCCCTAAACTTTTTATAACTTATTTAATTAAGTTTTTGGGGTGTAACTTGGGTTACTTGAATTTGGAGTTATTGAGTTCCGCTTTTAAAATGGTTTATTATTTTATGGAATTATTTTATAAATATAAACTCGGGTTTATGTTTGATAAACGTTTTGAGTTTGGTTAGACTTGGGTCACCCGACAAGTGTGGTTGGCTTGGTAGTTATTGGTAACTCGGCTAACACACTAATTGAAAATTTATTATTATTTAAAGTTATTTAATAATATTTATAAGCTGGATTTTAAAGCGAGGACTCAATAGACTTATCGTGTTTGGGCTTTATTACCTAATGGGTATTTTTGTGTGTTCTGGCTTGTTTATTTCCGACGTGTTAATTGTGCTAATCCTATGTGGTGTCTAGTACTCTCTAGAGTTAGGGTCTGTTTTAATAATTATTTTATTTGTCTAGACTCGTCTACTGTTCGTGCTTCAGAGGCGAACCAGGATTAGTTGCTTGCCGGTATTCACGTGGATTAGCAAGCAGTGAGTTTGTACTTACTATTTACCGCTTTATTAAGTAAATTGTTATTTTAATATTAAATATATATTGCACGTATATTTTCGAACTGTTTTTATATTATGGCTACTAGTTGGAACATGCTACCTAATGGGCATCATTAGGACTGCGTGCGCACCGATAATGATCTGGGAAAGGTAATTATGGTAATGTGGTAACTCGGTGTGAGCATAGCTCTCGGGACCAAGTAGAGTAACTCGGTGTAGCTCAGCTCTCGGGACTCTGGTATAAGTGTGGTCAGTGGTAACTCGGTGTAGCTCAGCTCTCGGGAACAGACCTGTTGGATTATGTTTATTATTTAGAATTGTGGATTAGGGTTCCAACTATTATCCGTAATATCGTTATTAAATGTTTTAAACGTTTTAAAGGTTTTCTACTTAATAAATGTAAATAGTGGTATGAACTCATCTCAGTATATCTGACCCCGTTGATTTCCCAATTTTCCCCAGGGTTATGATCTGAGAGAGTCTGGTGATCTCCGCATTTACTTTTCCTCGGAGGTTCCATTTATTTTAGTAAAACTATAAAACTGTTTTATTCTTAGACCGCAGTAGTAACTAGACGTCTTTATTGTTATTATATCTTTGTCGGATTGGTTCGACTGGTTTTATTGCTTTGGCATGTTATATCATTTACTTGGGTTTATGATAAATCTATTTTAGACTCGGAATTGGATAAGCATGTTATATTAACTGATGAATATTATAACTGCTAGATTTAGGCTGAAGTCTCGATTGCCCCCGAGCATTGGTTTTCTGCAGGTATAATTGAATTGTATGTTTAAAGAAGGCTAGCTACGGGTTTCGGTACTACATTACCCATACCCTAGCGCCGGTCGCGATTCATGAAAATGGGTCGTGACAAAACGTTTGGATTTGCTTCGTAACGTTTGTAAACGTTTGGCATAAATTGCTAAAAAGGTGAAACGTTTAGATTCGTTTCGTAACGTTTGTAAACCTTTGGCATAAATTGCTAAAAAGGTGAAACGTTTGGATTTGTTTCGTAACGTGTGTAAACGTTTGGCATAAATCGCTAAAAAGGTGAAATATTTGGATTTGTTTCGTAATGTTTTAAACATTTTGCTTAAATCGCTAAAATGGGGAAACATTTGGATTTGTTTCGTAACGTTTGTAAACGTACGCCTAAATTGCTAAAAAGGTGAAACGTTTGCTTTTGTTTCGTAACGTTTGTAAACGTTCGGCTTATATCGCTAAAAAGGTGAAACGTTTGGATTTGTTTCATAACGTTTGTAAATGTTTGGCTTAAATTGCTAAAAAGGTGAAACGCTTAGATTTTTTTGTAACGTTTGTAAACATTTGGCTTAAATTCCGAAAAAGGCTAAACGTTTGAATTTGTTTCGGTACGTTTGGCTTAAATTGCTAAAAAGGTGAAACACTTGGATTTGGTTCGTAACTATTGTAAACATTTGGCTTAAATTGCTAAAAAAGTGAAACACTTGGTTTTGTTTCGTTACACTGGTAAGGGTTTGGCTTAAATCGCTAAAAATGGTAAACGTTTGAATTTGTTTCGTAATGTTTTAAACGTTTGGTCTTGTGTCATAACGTTTGTAAACGTTTGGCTTAAATAGCTAAAAAGGCGAAACATTTGGATTTGTTTCGTAATGTTTGTAAACGTTTTGCTTAGATTGCAAAAAAGGCGAAATGTTTGGATTTGTTTCGTAACATTTGTAAACGTTTGGCTTAGATAGCTAAAAAGGTGAAATGTTTGGATTTGTTTCGTAACGTTTGTAAACGTTTGGCTTAAACCGCTAAAAAGGGGAAACGTTTGAAATTTCGTAAAGTTTGTAAACGTTTGGCTTAAATTGCTAAAATGGTGAAACGCTTTGATTTGTTTCTTATAGTTTGTAAACGTTTAGCTTCAATTATCGAAAAGGTGAAACGTTTGGATTTTTTTCGTAATGTTTTAAACGTTTTGTTTTGTTTCGTAACGTTTGTAAACGTTCGGCTTAAATCGCTAAAAATGTGAAATATTTGTAAACGTATGGCTTAAATTGCTAAAAAGGTGAAACATTTGGATTTGTTTCGTAACGTTTGTAAACTTTTGGCTTAAATTGCTAAAAAGGTGACACGTTTGGATTTGTTTCGTAACCTTTGTAAACGTTTGGCTTAAATCGTTAAAAACGTGAAACGTTTGGTTTTGTTTCATAACCTTTGTTAACGTTCGGCTTAAATAGATAAAAAGGTGAAATGTTTGGATTTATTTCGTAACGCTTGTAAAGGTTTTGCCTAAATTGCTAAAAGGTGACACGATTGGATTTGTTTCGTAACCTTTATAAATGTTTTGATTAAATCGCGAAAAAGGTGAAACGTTTGGATTTGTTCCGAAACGTTTGAAAACCTTTGGCTTAAGTGGCAAAAAAGGTAAAAAGTTTGGTTTTGTTTCGTAGCGTTTGTAAACGTTCTGCTTAAATCGCAAAAAGGGTGAAACGTTTGGATTTGTTTTGTAACGTTTGTAAACGTTTGGCTGAAATTGTTGAAAATGTTGGACGCTTGTATTTGTTTCGTAACGTTTTAAACGTTTGGTTTAAATTTCTAAAAAGGTGAAACACCTGGATTTGTTTCGTAATGTTTGTAAACGTTTGGCTTATATCGCTAAGACGGTAAAACATTTGTATTTGTTTCGTAACGTTTGTAAATGTTTGCATAAATCGCTAAAAAGGTGAAAAGTTTGTATTTGTTTTGTAACGTTTATAAACGTTTAGCATAAATCGCTAAAAAAGGGAAATGTTTGGATTTGTTTCGTAACGTATTAAACGTTTGTCGTAAATAGCTAAAATGGGGAAACGTTTGAATTTGTTTCGGAACGTTTGTAAACGTTTGGCTTAAATTACTCAAAAGGTGAAATGCTTAGATTTGTTTCGTATCATTTGTAAACGTTTGTCTTGAATTGCTAAAAAGGTGAAACGCTTGGTATTGTTTCGTAACGTTCCTAAAGGTTTGGCTTAAATCGCTAAAAATGTGAAACATTTGGATTTGTTTCGTATCGTTTTAAACCTTTGGTTTGGTTTTGTAGAGTTTGTAAACGTTTGGCTTAAATCGCTGAAAAGGTGAAAAGTTTGGATTTGTTCCGTAACGTTTGTAAACGTTTGGCTTAAATTTCTAAAAAGGCGAACGTTTGGCTTAAATTGCTAAAAAGGCAAAACGTTTGGATTTGTTGCGTAACATTTTGTAAACGTTTGGCTTAAATCACTAAAAAGGTTAAACGTTTGGATTTGTTTCGTAATATTTGTAAATGTTTGGCTTAAATCGGTAAAAAGGGGAAAAGTTTATATTTGTTTTGCAACGTTTGTAAACGTTTGGCATAAATCGCTAAAAAGGTGAAACGTTTGGATTTGTTTCGTAACGTTTGTAAACATTTGGCATAAATCGCTAAAAAGGTGAAACACTTGAATTTGTTTCGTAACGTTTGTAAACGTTTGGCATAAATCGCTAAATAGGTGAAACACTTGGATTTGTTTCCTAACATTTGTAAACCTTTGGCTTAAATTGCTAAAAAGGTGAAACACTTGGATTTGTTTCATAACGTTTGTAAACATTTGGCTTCAATTGCTAAAAAGGTGAAAGGCTTCGATTTTTTTCATAACATTTGTTAACGTTTAGTTTTAATTGCTAAAAAGGTGAAATATTTGGATTTGTTTCATAACCTTTGTAAGCGTTTCGCTTAGATCGGTAAAAAGGTGAAATGTTTGGATTTGTTTCATAATGTTTGGCATAAATCGCTAAAATGGGGAAACGTTTGGATTTGTTTCGTAACGTTTGTAAACATTCAGCTTAAATTGCTAAAAAGGTGAAACGTTTGATTTTGTTTCGAAACGTTTGTAAACGTTCGGTTTAAATCGCAAAAAAGGTGAAACGTTTGGAATTGTTTCATAACGTTTGTAAACGCTTGGCTTAAATTGCTAAAAAGGTGAAACACTTGGATTTGTTTCGTAAAGTTTGTAAACGTTTGGCTTAAATTACTAAAAAGGTGAAATTCTTGAATTTATTTCGGAACGTTTGGCTTAAATTGCTAAAAAGGTGAAACTCTTGGATTTGTTTCGTAACGTTTGTAAACATTTGGCTTAAACTGCTAAAAAAAGGTGAAACGCTTGATTTTGTTTCGTAACGTATGTAAGGGTTTGGCTTAAATCGGCTAATAATGTGAAATGTTTGGATTTGTTTCGTAACGTTTGGTTTTGTTTTTGTAACGTTTGTAAATGTTTGGCTTAAATCGCTAAAAAGGTCAAACGGTTGGATTTATTTCGTAACGTTTGTAAACGTTTGGCTTAAATTGCTAAAAAGGCAAAACGTTTGGATTATTTTCTTAACGTTTGTAAACGTTTTGCTTAAATCGCTAAAAAGGTGAAATGTTTGGATTTGTTTCATAACGTTTGTAAACATTTGGGCTAAATCGCTAAAAAGGTGAAACGTTTGAAATTTCGTAGCGTTTGTAACCGTTTGGCTTAAATTGCTAAAATGTGAAACGCTTGGATTTGTTTTATAACGTTTGTAAATGTTTGGCTTAAATTCCTAAAAAGGTGAAATGTTTGGATTTGCTTAGTAACGTTCTAAACTTTTGGTTTTGTTTCGTAACGTTTGTAAACGTTCGGCTAAAATCGCTAAAAATGTTAAACGTTTGTATTTGTTTCGCAACGTTGTAAACGTTTGGCTTAAATCGCTAAAAAGGTGAAATGTTTGGATTTGTTTCGTAACGTTTGTAAACGTTTTTCTTAAATTGCTAAAAAGGTGACACGTTTGGATTTCTTTTTGTAACCTTTGTAACCGTTAGCCTTAAATTGCGAAAAATGTGAAACGTTTAGATTTATTTCGTAGCGTTTGGCTTAAATTGCTAAAAAGGTGAAACGTTTGGATTTTTTGCATAAAGTTTGTAAACGTTTGGTTTAAATCGCTAAAACAGAGAAACGTAAGGATTTTTTACGTAACATTAGAAAAATATTTCGCTTAAATCGCAAAAAAGGTGAAACGTTTGGTTTTGTTTCGTAATGTTTGTAAACGTTCAGCTTAAATTGCTAAAGGTAAAACGTTTGGATTTGATTTGAAACGTTTGTAAACGTTTGGCATATATCGCTAAAAAGGTGAAACGTTTACATTTGTTTCGTAACGTTTGCAAATGTTTGGTTTAAATTGCTAAAAAGATAAAACGCTTGGATTTTTTTCGTAACGTTTGTAAACGTTTGGCTTAAATTGCTAAAAAGTTGAAACGCTTGGATTTGTTTCGTAATGTTTGTAAACGTTTGGCCTAAATTGCTAAAAATGTGAAATGCTTGGATTTGTTTCGTAACGTTTGTAAATGTTTGGCTTAAATTGCTAAAAATGTGAAAAGTTTGGATTTGTTTCGTAACGTTTGTAAAAGTTCGGCTTAAATCGCTAAAAAGGTGAAACGCTTGGTTTTGTTTCGTAACATTTGTAAACGTTCGGCTTAAATCGCTAAAAAGGTGAAACGCTTGGATTTGTTTCGTGACTTTTGTAAATGTTTGGCTTAAATTGCTAAAAAGCTGAAACGCTAGGATTTCTTTCGTCACTTTTGTAAACGTTTAGCTTAAATTACTAAAAAGGTGAAACACTTGAATTTGTTTTGGAACATTTGTAAACGTTTGGCCTGAATCGCTAAAAAGGTGACACATTTGGATTTGTTTCGTAACCTTTGTAAATGTTTGGCTTAAATCGCTAAATAGTTAAAACGAATGGATTTGTTTTGTAACGTTTGGCTTAAATCGCTAAAAAGGGGAAACGTTTGGATTTATTTCATAACATTTGTAAATGTTTGGCTTAAATCGCTAAAAAGGTGAAAAGTTTGGATTTGTTCCGTAACGTTTGAAAACGTTTGGCTTAAATCGCAAAAAAGGGGAAACGTTTGGTTTTGTTTCGCAACGTTTGAAAACGTTCGGCTTAAATCGCTAAAAAGGTGAAATGTTTGGATTTATTTGGTAAAGTTTGTAAAAGTTTGGCTTAAATCGCTAAAAAGGTAAAACGTTTAAATTTGTTTCGTAACGTTTGTAAACGTTTGGATTTAATTTCTAAAAATGTGAAACATTTGGATTTGTTTCGTAACGTTTTAAACGTTTGGTTTAAATTGCTAAAAAGGTGAAACGCGTGGATTTGTTTCGTAACCATTGTAAACGTTTGTCTTAAATTGCTAGAAAGTTGAAACGCTTGGATTTGTTTTCTAACGTTTGTAAACGTTTGGCGTAAATCGCTAAAAAGATGAAATGTTTGGATTGGTTTCGTAACGTTTGTAAACTTTTGGCTTAAATCGCTAAAAAGGTGAAACGTTTGGTTTTTTTGTAACCTTTATAAACGTTCGTCTTAAATTGCTAAAAAGGTGAAAAGGTTGGATTTGTTTCGTAACGTTTTAAACGTTTGGATTTGTTTCGTAACGTTTCTAAACGTTTGGCTTAATCACTAAAAATGTGAAATGTTTGGATTTTTCGTAACGTTTGTAATCGTTTGGCTTAAATCACTAAAAGGTGAAACGTTTGGATTTGTTTCGTAACGTTTACACACGTTTGGTTTTGTTTCGTAACATTTATAAACGTTTGGCTTAAATCGCAAAAATGGGGAAACATTTGGTGTTGTTTTATAGCATTTGTAAACGTTTGGATTTGTTTCGTAACGTTTTAAACGTTTGGTTTTGTTTTGTAACATTTGTAAACGTTTGTCTTAAATCGCTAAAAAGGTGAAAAGTTAGGTTTTGTTTCAGAACGTTGTAAACGTTTGGCTTAAATCGCTAAAAAGGTAAAATGTTTGGATTTGTTTCGTAACGTTTGTAAACGTTTGGCTTAAATCGCTAAAAAGTTGAAACGTTTCGATTTGTTTCATAATGTTTGTAAATGTATGGCTTAAATCGTTAAAATGGTGAAACGCTTCGTTTTGTTTTGTAACGGTTTAGCTTAAATCGCTAATAAAGTTAGGCGTTTGGTTTTGTTTCTAAACATTTGTAAACGTTTGGATTTGTTTCGTAACATTTGTTTCGTAACTGTAATATCCTGTATATTTTTCCGGCGTATTCCGATGAGTTTCCGGTTGTATTTTCTTCTTTTATTATTACCGTGTTCGGGTTTGTGTTTTCGTTATCGGTTCTTTGTGGTTCGTTGGCGGGTTCGGGTTGATTTGTGGCCCATGCCCAAAGGAGTTTTCCCTTTGGCCCAATAAATTGATAGTGGACTCAATCCTCTACAGTTCTAAAGTTTCACAATCGGAAACGGTACGTTAACTTCTTCGTTTGAGCCGCCGCCGTTTTCCGTTTTTAGTTATCTTCAGTTTTGAGTATATAATCAATACCTTCGTTTTTCGATCCGTTCTCCGTTGTTTTAGGGTCAAATTTGGATTCGTCTCGTCCCCGTGAAAGTAGACTTAGTACTCTAAATTTTTACTTTTCGTTTTACGTCAAACGGTACGTAAATCATTCCGCTATAGCCGCCGCCGTTTCATCGCTTTTGTGTGTTATTCTTGATTCAGTAGATGATGGTTATATGGGATTGTGTCGTAATTATGAGTTCACGGTGTTGAGTATTATGAGACTGAAATAAATTGTTGTTTTAATCTGTGAGTTCCTTATTCTACTGGCCATGGTTTTTTAGTTTAATTCCTTGTTGTTTAGCTGTTGGTTCGGTTTCATGTTATGCTTTAATGATTATGAGTTTAATTAATTATTTGGAAATGGCTTCTGTAATGGGTTTAGGTTCATGTACTTTGTGTTCATGGTGATTTTTGCGGGAAATGTAACAATTCAACTTTAGAAATTAACCCAATTATTAAATGCCGATTTGAAACCGAACTTTCAATTATCGTTTTGATTTCTAAAATTGTTATTTGTTAATATTTTGTTATAAATAAAAAATAATGTTGATTCGATTATCATTTAATTATTTTGATTATTATAATCGGGAAACAATATTATATTTTAATTTTTTATCAGATAATTACTCTGGTAATTATTATTTTGAGAATTTTGGTATAACTTGCCAAATTGGCTAAATTACAATTTAGCTCTTAAATTATTATTTTTAATTTATTTTAGTTAAATAATTAATTTTGTCATTGGTTAATTGTGTTCTAAGCAATTGAGTTCCGTTTTAATATTTAATTATTATTTTATCAATATGTATTATTTTTGAATTATAAACTATGGTTTATAATTTTGATAAAATATTTGGGTCGGGTTAGACTTGGGTCGCCCGACATGTGAGGTTAGCTTGGTAGTTATTGGTAACTCGGCTAATCCACTTTTTGGAAATTTATTCGATCTATTATTTAATAATTAATTAAATAATATTTTTTAAAATGGATTTTAAAGCGGGAATTCAATAGACTTGTATTATTTTTTGGACATTATAACTTATTTGAGTATTGTGTTTACTCTATGTGGCTATACCTTAACTTATTAATTGTGCTAACCCTATGTGGTGTCTAGTACTCTTTAGAGTTAGGGTTTGTTTTAATAATTATTTATATTGTATAGACTCGTCGACCGTTCGTGCTTCAGAGACGAACCAAGATTAGATTCCTTGCCAGGTTATCGCGTGGATTAGCAAGCAGTGAGTTTGTACTTACTATTTACCGCTTTATTAAGTAAATTGTTATTTTAATATATATATATATATATATATATATATATATATATACTGTATGTATATATATATATATATACTGTATGTATATATATATATATATATACTGTATGTATATATATATATATATACTGTATGTATATATATATATATATATATACTGTATGTATATTTCGAATTGTTTTTCCATTATGTCTTTTAGTTCGAACATGCTACCTATTGGGCATCATTAGGACTGCGTGCGCACCGGTATTGATCTAGATAAGGTATGTGATATGTGTTGGTAACTCATTGTGAGCATAGCTCTCGGGACCAGTAGAGTAACTCAGTGTAGCTCAGCTCTCGGGACTCCGGATATGAATTAAGAGTGGTCGGTGGTAACTCGCAGTAGCTCAGCTCTCACGACCAGACCTATCAGATTATGGTTATATTTAGTATTGTGGATTAAGGTTCCAACTATTATACGTAATGTTGTTATTAAATGTTTTAATAGGATTTTAAGGTTTTCCACTTGATAAATGTAAATAGTAATATGAACTCATCTCAGTACATATGACCCCGTTGTTTTCCCAATTTTTCCAGGGTTATGATATGAGCAAGTCAGCTGCTCTCCGATTCTTTATTTCCCCGGAGGTTTTACTTTATTTAATAAAGTTTATTAAACTGATTTTTTTCTTAGACCGCAGTAGTAATTAGAAGTCTTATATGTCTAATAATTATTATAAACATAGTCAATGGATTATTGATGTTTTGGCGTTCTTTTATTAACTTGGGTTAATATGTACTTCTGCCATGTTTATGACTCAGAGTTGCCTGATCACTTTATAATAAATCTTGTATATTAGGATTCGTGTCTTGTCGTTTAAACGTCATCTTTTGTTTTCAAACTTTCAGCCTACATCTTATAGGTGATGTCTGTCAGTCTTTTATTTTGTGTTGATGCTATGATTGACAATTAATTTCACTTGGATGTTACTTGCTGCGTTTTATCATGTTGAGGTTATTTCACTTGGGTGATTATAATTGCTTTCGATTTCTCGGGAAATCTTAGGTTGGTAAATTTTTCTAAAACTCATACTTGGATATGATGTTGTTTGATAAACTTTGGATTTATGCCACTAATGATTTAATTACGATGGATTATATGGTAGTACATTTGGCTCTGGCCGGAATTGTTGGGTGCTATATACGCTAGCACATGTGAGGATACATTTAGGCGTTAACCTTGTATTCTAGTAAAGAAATTTCGAGTAAAACTTTAAAACATGTTTTGTGGTCACACATGGTTTTACCACACGTTGCTTTAAGGATTTTCATTAAGAAAATTATTTTTATTCGATTTGTGTTTTGACACAGAATTAAAGAAAAATTTGAGTTTAATTCTTTAAAATTTTTATTTTTGGTTAAATTGCTATTAAAGAGAATTTTTATTGAATCTTTGGGATTTACGGAATCGCTGTTTGAAATCAAAGATTTCTCACTTGAGTTTTAAATTGCTGTTTAGCGGTTGGTTTAAGTTGAGCTCCCAAATTTGAACGGATGAAAATTTTATTAAAATATTTTTCCATATTTAGAAATATTTTGAATACGTTTTATAAACGGTTGTTTTGGGTTCGACTTGGGTCACCCAATTTTAGGAGTTGAGCTTGGCAGTTGTAACGACTCGACAAACTTGATGGTTTCATAGATTGAAATACTTGAGTATATTCTTTTAAGAAATGGATCAATAGGAAGTTATTTTTCCGGAAACCGATTTTGTTTAACCGTGGGCTCAACTAAAATTTTGGAAGTTTTGTGAATCACTTTAAATTTCATAATGAATTTCGAAACGTACTCTTGAAAGATAATAGAATTACAAGTTGATTTTGTTATATAAAATTCAAGCTTGTTTTAGCATGTCTTGATTTTGTCTCAAAGTATATTTGGGTTAATTTTGTTCAATGCCAATGCTTACGTGATTTATGGATTGTAAAAATCGTAATATTTTTTGTTTTAATTTGCGCTGTATGATTCGCTTACCTGATGGACTAAGTTAAATGTTTTGTTTCACCTATTCGTGCGAAGTAGCACGTGGGATGATTTATTTCATGCGGTTATGGTAGATACCTGATTTTTGGTTTGATTGTGAGTCAAACTTTTGTTCAAAGCCTGTTTTGATATAGTATCAACTGGGGATAAGCTGAGAATTCTATATTGTTGTTATGGATCGAAATCTTTGGGTTTCGATATTGAGGAAGATGAGGGAAATATTCCCTTGGATTGGTTGATGATTTCTGATTATCCTAGAACGGATATTGGAAACTCTGAACCGAGAAGATCAATCGGTGTATTAATACACTGGTATTTCCATCAAATCTGATGATGCGATGCGGGAGCTGGCGGTAAGTTTTGTAGGAACGTATTGATGTGTTATTTCTTTGGGAATAAGTTTCAGTTTGGGTTGAGGTTAGTTTGATACTTCATATGATAAATTTTTAGAGAAGTTATCAGGTTTAGTTGTTATATAGCATTGAATGATGATAGATTGCAAGTATGGGGTTTTAGAAGTATTTTGAGGTTATTGAGTGCACATCTCACAGAGTGCAAAGGCTAGCAAATGTTTTATTGAGAAATGGATTTCAAAGGTTGATTTGTTAAAATATCTGAAATATTTTTAACACATAATTGTGCCCAGACATATCATGAACATGCATTTTAAATGTCACGAATAGGATTGCATTAAGCATTGAGTATGTTCACTAAATAAAGATAAATCAATAATTGATACATGCATAATAGTACATGCATCACGTGCATAGAAATGATTAAGGTTGGATGCAACTCTTTGGGATGAGAAATGTCATCACCCTGGCGCACAATTATATAAAATGGATTTTTCAATAAAGTGATTTGAGAAAGATGTTTTGAAACGAGCTCGCAAGTCACATTGTGATAAATGTATTTATAAAGTTGTCGGATTTCAAATGATTTGAAACTGTTACCGAAAGGTAGCTAGATAAATACTCTGTGATGATGGTGGTAAATATTGGGCGATTACGTTGTAATAGATTAGTCTTAATTGTTAGAATCGCGTGTTTCATGGAACGTGAAATTGAATTTGAGGTTACGCTCGAGATATAGTTGTGCCAAGTGCGGCGTATGGTTAGATTCATATTAGAAAGTTTTTGTGATAATTTCCTATTAGTGATTTAAGGATTAATGGATTAAGGATATTGATAATGCTCATGTGTGCGTATACACTACATTTTTAAAAGAAACTTTATCTTTTCAGATTTGAAATTGTCCAAGTATTTTAGTGTACTGATATAAAGTTATTTTCATAAACAAGAGATTTACATTGCTAATTTTACCTTTCTGAGGAAATTTTTTCCGAATTGATTCAAAAGGGATTGATAAATGTTTTCGCTTGAGCGATTTCTGCAATTGTGTTTTGTTTAAGAGCAAAAAATTTAGATACCATTTAAATTTTAACGTTTTGAAACATTAATGTGTATTTTGAATACGAAGGATTTTGCCACAGTTTGACCTTTACGAGAAAAGTATAAAATATTTAATAAGTGTTTTAGCAAGTTGATTTAAAGAGAACATAAATTTTTTCAGTTGAACTGTTTCATAAATTTGCAAACGTATTTAAAAGTAATGGAAAATTTCGGATTCCAAATGTGGATATTTTGAAAATTTTCAAGAGTTTGCAGAACCGATGGTTTTCAATGGTAAGGGCATTTCGATATTAAATACAAAAGGAGGTGTAAGACGTAAAGTCTTTTAAATAGGAGTGGAAAAATTTTGGGACATAAAATATTTTGTATTAAAAGATTTTATACCCCCAGGGGTTGGTTTTGAGCATAACTAACAATTCGGTCGTAGTATACTGGTTGTAGTGATCTCTCGTTGTATACGAGGTTATAGTCATTGATTGAACAATAAGTTTTGTGAATTTAAGTTTGGTTTGGATATATGAGTTAAGTGATTTGAGAATCGAGGTTCGTGGTTAATAGGTTTCGACAGCCAAGGTTGGTTAGTCGATTTTGTTGATTGATGGTATTATTATAATGTTTGTATATCTTTCTGATCATGGTTGAACCCTTGGTGTGAGAGAGAATTTTTTTTTTGTTAGATTCAGTCAATGTTCAGTTTAGTTGGGGCGATTTGTTTCTAAATGATTGGAGGAATCATTGTAATTGAGATTGTTTATTACTAATCTGGAGATTCTATTATTATCAGTTAAGTTCACGTTTTCTTGGGAAAAACGGTATGCATCTTTGTGTTTTATGATTCACAAGTTTATGGTATTATCGAGTTTGTATAAAATGTTGATTGGGATGATTCCTTGTAGTGTTTGTTTATAACTGAAATATTATCTGATGTTTATTGGGTTGTGTTATCGATTACTTTGATGCTGAGATGATATAAGTGGAAGTAAGTAAATATTGTGAAATGCAAGAATTTATCAGTCTGTGTTTCGGTTTTCCTGTTGAGGCGATAAAAGTTTGGAATTATAGGACTATAGTTGAGCTAAGGGCTTGATCTTGTATTTGATATCGAGGTCATTATAGTAGATGAGTTTCGAGCTGGTTTTGGAGGCCACTCCGGTATAGAGTAGTTGTGACTCTCAGTTGAATAATTGTTGTTTATTCACGTTGCGCTGAACGAGTAATAGTTGGAGCACCTAATTATTGGAATTAGAAATTTTTTGCGTATACGTGTAGCGACCATTTGAATTTTCAAATCAGTTTTCGTATTTCTTTAAGTTGGGGAGAATGTAACACCCCATATTTTTAACGTGTTTCGGTAAAGTTATGTTTCGTCTCGTTTGCCTCTCCTCGGCTGTCATTGTGGTAGAAGTACATTTGGGTAAGAGTTTTGTTTAATCTCTTGAGATTGCAGTTTTTATTTTGTTTCCGTTGAGTTTTCTCCTGGTCGTAAAATGATTTGTGGAATCAGAAATTATTATTCGTAGTTGTTTCCTTTCGTTTCGTTAAGGATGCGTTGCTCCGTATTTTGAGTTACGTGTGATTTTATGCGTGCTATAATTGTTTTTATTTGACTTTATTTTGGGGTAAATTCGAGGACGAATCTTTAATAAGTTGGGGAGAATGTAATATCCCGTATATTTTTCCGGCGTATTCCGATGAGTTTTCGGTTGTATTTTCTTCTTTTATTATTACCGTGTTCGGGTTTGTGTTTTCGTTATCGGTTCGTTGTGGTTCGTTGGCAGGTTCAGGTTGATTTATGGCCCAGGACTTTTCCCTTGGCCCAATTCAATAATTTTTATAGCAAAATAATAAACAATAATTGTAAATGACCAATAGGAGGAAATTGTTGAAAAATTGGCTCATGTAATGGTCTCATTGGAATTGATTAAATAAGTGGCTGCACAAAGATAGAATCAAATAAATAGACGTAGGATCAGTTTATTAACTCAATTAGATAGAAAGACATGTTACACGTTTTGCTTCTATTGTTTCAAACCCTATTCTATTTTTTCTTGCGCTTTTTTCTGAAAACCCTAGCCGTCATCTACCTTGCAAATCCTATAAAAACCATTCATCCTTCACCCATTGTTTTTGTTCAGTTTTGGTTCAGAAATGCGACTTCCGTTCTTAATTGATATTTCACTCGTTTTAGAACCAAATTGAGATACATCTCATCCCAGCGATAGTGGACTCGATCTCTACAATTGTAAAGTTTCGGAATCGGAAACGGTACGTTAACTTCTTCGTTTGAGCCGCCGCCGTTTTACCGTTTTTAGTTATTTTCAGTTTTGAATTTATAATCGATACCTTCGTTTTTCGATCCGTTCTCCGTCGTTTTCGGATCAAATTTGGATCTGTCCCCGTGAAAGTAGACTCAGTACTCTATGTTTTTACTTTTCGTTTTACGTCAAACGGTACGTAAATCAATCCGCTATAGCCGCCGCCGTTTCATCGTTTTTGTGTGTTATTCTTGATTCAGTAGATGATGGTTATATGGGATTGTGTCGTAATTATGAGTTCATGGTGTTGAGTATTATGAGACTGAAATAAATTGTTTTTTTAATATGTGAGTTCCTTATTCTTTTGGCCATGGTTTCTTAGTTTAATTCCTTGTTGTTTAGCTGTTGGTTCGGTTTCACGTTATGGTTTAATGATTATGAGTTAAATTAATTATTTGGAAATGGCTTCTGTAATGGGTTTAGGTTCATGTTCTTTGTGTTCATGGTGATGTTGGCGGGAAATGTAACAATTCAAGTTTGTCCTTTAAATTGCTTGTCCACTGTTCTTGATTTACTCTTTCTTTTCTATTGGTTAGGTTGATATTATTTAAAGGTTATTAAATTATAAAATATCGATTTGAAACCGAACTTTCAATTATCGTTTTGATTTCTAAATTGCTATTTGTTAATATTAGGGTTAATTACATATAAAATCACCACCTTTACACGAATTTTCAAAAATAACACGACCTTTAAAACGTGTCAATTCAGGGCATCACCTTTCATTTCTTTTCAAAAACAACATGGACACGTTTTTTGATAAAATTTTGCTGACTTAGAAACCCGATGAGAGTGCCACGTGTCACGCCACGTCAACAAAAATGCCACTAAAAATGTTCCCGTGTTATTTTTAAAAAGAAATGATAGGTGGTGCCCTGAATTGCCACGTTTTAAAGGTCGTGTTATTTTTGCAATTTCGTGTAAAGGTGATGATTTTATATGTAATTAACCCTTAATATTATGTTATAAATAAAAAATAATTTTGATTTGATTATAATTTAAATAATTTTGATTATTATAATCGGGAAACAATATTATATTTTTTATCAGATAATTACTCGTGTAATTATTATTTTGAGAATTTTGGTTTAGCGTGTCAAATTGGCTAAATTAAAATTTAGCTCTTAGATTATTATTTTTAATTTATTTTAGTTAAATAATTAATTTTGTCATTGGTTACTTGTGTTTTAAGTAATTGAGTTCCATTTCAATATTTAATTATTATTTTATCAATATGTATTATTTTCGAATTATAAACTATGGTTTATAATTTTTATAAAATATTTGGGTCGGGTTAGACTTGGGTCGCCCGACATGTGAAGTTAGCTTGTTAGTTAACGGTAACTCGGCTAATCCACTTTTTGGAAATTTATTCGATCCATTATTTAATAATTAATTAAATAATATTTTTTGAAATGGATTTTAAAGCGGGAATTCAATAGACTTGTATTATTTTTGGACATTATAATTTATTTGAGTATTGTGCTAGTCCTATGTGGTGTCTAATACTCTTTAGAGTTAGGGTTTGTTTTAATAATTATATATATTGTTTAGACTCGTCAACCGTTCGTGCTTCGGAGACGAACCATGATTAGATTGCTTGCCAGGTTATCACGTGGATTAGCAAGCAATGAGTGTGTATTTACTATTTACCGCTTTACAAAGTAAATTGTTATTTTAATATATAAATATACACTGTATGTATATTTTGAATTGTTTTGCCATTATGTCTTTTAGTTGGAACATGCTACCTAATGGGTATCAATAGAATTGCGTGTGCACCGGTATTGATCTAGATAAGGTATGTGATATGTGTTGGTAACTCGGTGTGAGCATAGCTCTCGGGACCAGTAGAGTAATTCGGTGTAGCTCATCTCTCGGAACTTTGGTTATGAATTAAGAGTGGTCGGTGGTAACTCGGTGTAGCTCAGCTCTCGGGACCATACCTATTGGATTATGGTTATATTTAGTATTTTGGATTAGGGTTCCAACTATTATACGTAATGTTGTTATCAAATGTTTTAAAAGGGTTTTAAAGGTTTTCCACTTGATAAATGTATATAGTAATATGAACACATCTTAGTATATCTGACCCCGCTGTTTTTCCAATTTTTCCAGGGTTATGATATGAGCGAGTCAGCTGCTCTCCGATTCTTTATTTCCTCGGAGGTTTTACTTTATTTAATAAAGTTTATTAAATTGATTTTTTTCTTATACCGCAGTAGTAATTAGAAGTTATTTATGTCTAATAATTTCTATAAACTTAGTCAATGGATCATTGCTGTTTTGGCATTCTTTTATTGACTTGGGTTAATATGTACTTCTGCCACGTTTAAAACTCAGAGTTGGCTGAGCACTTTATAATAAATCTTGTATATTATGAACTGTTAGAACTAGGCTGAAGTCTCGGTTGCCCCGAGAATTGGTTTCCTTGCATGTTTATATATTTGTTGGTTATCCGCAAATCTAGCTACGGGTTTTGGTACAACCATACCCATACCCTAGAGCCGGTCGCGATTCATGAAAATGGGTCGTGACAGTAATATTTTAAACGTTTAGTTTTGTTTCGTAATGTTTGTAAACGTTTAGCATAAATCGCTAATAAGGTGAAACGTTTGGTTTTGTTTCGTAACGTTTGTAAACGTTTGTCTTAAATCGCTAAAAAGGGGAAACATTTGGTTCTGTTTCGTAACGTTTGTAAACGTTTCGATTTGTTTCGTAACGTTTGTTTCGTAACGTTTTAGACGTTTGGTTTTCTTTCGTAACGTTTGTAAACGTTTGGCTTAAATCGCTAAAAAGGTGAAACGTTTGGTTTTGTTTCGTAATTTTTGTAAACATTTCGCTTAAATCGCTAAAAAGGTGAAATGTTTGATTTGTTTCATAATGTTTATAAACGTTTGGGTTCAATTGCTAAAAAGGTGAAACGATCGATTTGTTTCGTAGCGTTAGTAAACGTTTGGCTTAAATCGACGAAAATGTGAAACGTTTGGTTTTGATTCATAACGTTAGTAAACGTTTGGCTTAAATTACTAAAAAGGTGAAACGCTTGGATTTGTTTAGTAACGTTTGTATACGTTTGGCTTAAATCGCTAAAAAGGTGAAACGTTTGGTTTTGTTTCGTAACGTTTGTAAACATTTCGCTTAAATTGCTATAAAGATCAAACGCTTGGATTTTTTTCGTAACGTTTAAAAAGGTTTGGCTTTATTTCATAACGTTCGTAAACGATTGGCTTAAATCGCTAAAAAGGGGAAACGTTTGAATTTGCTTCGTATCATTTTAAACGTTTGGATTTTTTTCGAAACGTTTGGATTTGTTTCGTAACATTTGTAAACGTTTGGCATAAATAACTAAAAAGGTGAAACGTTTGGATTTGTTTCGTAACGTTTGTAAACGTTTGGCTTAAATTTCTAAAAAGGGGAAACGCTTGGATTTGTTTCGCAACATTTGTAAATGTTTGGCTTAAATTGCTAAAAAGGGGAAATGTTTGGATTTGTTTCGTAACGTTTGTAAACGTTTTGCTTATATCGCTAAAAAGGTGAAACATTTGAATTTTTTTTCGTAACGTTTGTAATTGTTTGGCTTAAATAGCTAAAAAGGTGAAACGTTTGGATTTCTTTCGTAACGTTTGTAAACGTTTGTCTTAAATTGCTAAAAAGGTGAAACGCTTGGATTTCTTTCATAACATTGTAAAAGTTTGGCTTAAATTGCTAAAAAGGTGAAACGCTTGGATTTGTTTCGTAACGTTTGTAAACGTTTGGCTTAAATCGCAAAAAAGGTTAAACGCTTGGTTTTGTTTCGTAACGTTTGTAAATGTTTGGCTTAAATCTTTAAAAATGTGAAACGTTTGGATTTGTTTTGGAATGTTTTAAACGTTTGGTTTTGTTTCGTAACGTTTGTAAACGTTTGGCTTAAATTGGTAAAAAGGCGAAACGGTTGGATTTGTTTTGTAATATTTGTAAACGTTTGTCTTCAATCGCTAAAAAGGTGAAACATT
This sequence comes from Mercurialis annua, assembly GCF_937616625.2. Taxonomy (NCBI): domain Eukaryota; kingdom Viridiplantae; phylum Streptophyta; class Magnoliopsida; order Malpighiales; family Euphorbiaceae; genus Mercurialis; species Mercurialis annua. The sequence goes on along the minus strand of NC_065572.1, from coordinate 19,543,480 downwards.
TGGTTATGTTTCGTAACGTTTGTAAACGTTTCGATTTGTGTCGTAACGTTTGTTTCGTAACGTTTTAGACGTTTCGTTTTGTTTCGTAATGTTTGTAAACGTTTGGCTTAAATCGCTAAAAAGGTGAAACATTTGGTTTTGTTTCGTAATTTTTGTAAACATTTGGCTTAAATCGCTAAAAATGTGAAATGTTTGATTTGTTTCATAACGTTTGTAAACGTTTGGGTTCAATCGCTAAAAAGGTGAAACGATCGGATTTGTTTCGTAGCGTTTGTAAACGTTTGGCTTAAATCGCCGAAAATGTGAAACTTTTGGTTTTGTTTCGTACCGTTAGTAGACGTTTGGCTTAAATTACTAAAAAGGTGAAACACTTGGATTTGTTTAGTAACGTTTGTATACGTTTGGTTTAAATCGCTAAAAAGGGGAAACATTTGGTTTTGTTTCGTAACGTTTGTAAATATTTCGCTTAAATTGCTATAAAGATCAAACGCTTGGATTTGTTTCGTAACGTTTAAAAAGGTTTGGCTTTATTTCATAACGTTTGTAAACGTTTGGCTTAAATCGCTAAAAAGGGGAAACGTTTGAATTTGCTTTGTAACGTTTTAATAGTTTGGATTTGTTTCGAAACGTTTGGATTTGTTTCGTAACATTTGTAAACGTTTAGCATAAATAACTAAAAAGGTGAAACGTTTGGATTTGTTTCGTAACGTTTGTAAACGTTTGGCTTAAATTGCTAAAAAGGGGAAACGCTTGGATTTGTTCCGCAACGTTTGTAAATGTTTGGCTTAAATAGCTAAAAAGCGGAAATGTTTGGATTTGTTTCGTAACGTTTAAAAACGTTTTGCTTATATCGCTAAAAAGGTGAAACATTTGAATTTTTTTTCGTAAAGTTTGTAATTGTTTAGCTTAAATAGCTGAAAAGGTGAAACGTTTGGATTTGTTTCGTAACGTTTGTAAACGTTTGTCTTAAATTGCTAAAAAGGTGAAACGCTTGGATTTCTTTCATAACGTTGTAAAAGTTTGGCTTAAATTGCTAAAAAGGTGAAACGCTTGGATTTGTTTCGTAACGTTTGTAAATGTTTGGCTTAAATCGCAAAAAAGGTTAAACGCTTGGTTTTGTTTCGTAACGTTTGTAAATGTTTGGCTTAAATCGTTAAAAATGTGAAACGTTTGGATTTGTTTTGTAACGTTTTAAACGTTTGGTTTTGTTTTGTAACGTTTGTAAACGTTTGGCTTAAATTGGTAAAAAGGTGAAATAGTTGAATTTGTTTTGTAATATTTGTAAACGTTTGGCTTCAATCGCTAAAAAGGTGAAACGTTTGGATTTGTTTCGTAATTCTTTGTAACCTTTTGGGTTAAATCACTAAAAAGGTTAAACGTTTGGATTTGTTTCATAATGTTTGTAAACGTTTGGCTTAAATCGGTAAAAAGGTAAAACGTTTCGACTTGTTTCGTAACGTTTGTAAATGTTTGGCTTAAATTGCTAAAAAGGTGAAACGCTTGGATTTGTTTCATAACGTTTGTAAATGTTTTGCTTAAATTGTTAAAAAGGTGAAACGCTTGGATTTATTTCGTAACGTTTGTCTTAAATTTCTAAAAAGCTGAAAAATTTGGATTTGTTTCGTAACCTTTGTAAACGTTGGCTTAAATCGCAAAAAAGCTGAAACGTTTAGATTTGTTTCATATGTTATGGTCAGTGTCAGTTAGCTCCTGGAGGTTGTTTCTCTTGTGGCCAGCCGGGTCATTTTTCCAGGGAGTGTCCGACATCTGGGCAGCAGATATCTAACTGCAGTGTGGCGCAGTCGTCTTACCAGCAGCAGAGACCTGCGTTTACACAGTTTGTAGGGTACTCTCAACCTGCAGCATCTTTTGTTGGCCAGCGGGGCCGAGGTTCTGGTGGCAGAGGTTTTGGTGGCCGTGGTAACGGTGGTAGAGGTTCCAACAGTTATGGTACTGGGCAGAGTTCGCAGTAGCAGCCGTAGGGTCAGGCCAGAGTGTTTGCTCTTACTCCTTAGGATGCGCGTGCATCAAATGCTGTGGTGCAAGGTACCATTCCAATTTCTTTTACTGATGCTTTGGTATTATTTGATGCGAGTGCAACCCATTCGTTTGTGTCTACATGTTTTACTGGGAAATTGGGTATGGAACCATCTGTTTTGAGTGAACCTCTAGCTGTGTCTACATCTATGTCTGAAGGTGTAGTAGTGGATGTCGTTTATCCTTCTTGTCCAGTGGTTATTCAGGGTAGAGAATTATGTGCTGATTTGATTGTGCTTGACGTTCTTTCTTTTGATGTCATCTTGGGGATGGATTGGCTGTCGCGCCATTATGCTTCTATTGACTGTCGAGGGAAGCCAGTCGAGTTCAGGATTCCAGGTGATCCACCTTTTTCCTTTCAGGGAGAAAAGGCGGAGACACCTAAGAATCTGATTTCCGCCATCAAGTTGAAGCGGATGTTAGGCAAGGGTTGCCAGGGTTTTCTTGTTATGGTTCGTGATTTGGAGATTGATAGTGGTGATATGCATAGTGTTCCGATAGTGAATGAGTTCACTGATGTGTTTCCAGAGGAATTGCCTGGATTACCAACTGACCGTGAGATTGAGTTTTGCATTGATGTGGTTTCTGGTACAGCTCCAATTTCGATACCGCCGTATCGGATGGCTCCTGCAGAGCAGAAGGAGTTGAAGGACCAGTTACAAGAGTTATTGGATAGCGGGTTTATCAGACCGAGTACTTCTCCATGGGGTGCTCCAGTTCTGTTTGTGAAGAAGAAAGACGGTTCCTTTCGACTGTGTATCGACTACAGACAGTTGAACAAGGTTACTGTCAAGAACAAATATCCTCTTCCTCGCATCGATGATTTGTTTGACCAGTTGTAGGGTGCGAAGTGTTTTTCCAAGATTGATTTGAGATCTGGGTATCATCAGCTTCGGATCTGTGATGCAGATGTGCCTAAGACTGCTTTTCGGACTCGTTATGGACATTTTGAGTTTCTGGTTATGTCCTTTGGTCTGACAAACGCACCAGCAGCGTTTATGGATATGATGAACAGAGTGTTTAAGCCGTTTTTAGATCAATTCGTTATCGTTTTCATTGATGACATTTTGATCTATTCTCGGAGTGAGGAGGAGAATGCTTATCATTTGAGGACTATACTACAGACGTTGCGTGAGCATCAGTTGTATGCTAAGTTCTCAAAATGTGAGTTCTGGTTGGATCAGGTTACCTTTCTAGGACACGTAGTGTCGAAAGATGAGATCAAGGTTGATCCGAAGAAGATTGAGGCGGTTATGGATTGGCAGAGGCCGAGGTCAGTTACCGAGATCAGAAGCTTTCTAGGTTTAGCTGGCTACTATCGTCGGTTCATGCAAGATTTCTCCAGAATATCTGCACCGTTGGCTAAACTGACACAGAAGGGTGTTAAGTTTGAGCGGACTGACAAGTGCGAGGCGAGCTTTGAGAAGCTCAAGGAGATTTTGACTACAGCTCCGCTTTTGGCATTGCCTTCTGGCATTGACGGTTTCACAGTGTATTGTGATGCGTCTCGTATTGGTTTGGGTTGCGTTCTGATGCAACACGGACAGGTGATTGCCTATGCTTCCAGACAGTTGAAGAAGCATGAGGTGAATTACCCTACTCATGACTTAGAGTTGGTAGCTGTGGTTTTTACGCTGAAAATTTGGAGGCATTACTTGTATGGTGCTACTTGTGAGCTTTTCACTGATCACAAGAGTCTGAAATATATCTTTGATCAGAGAGAGTTGAACTTGAGACAGAGGAGATGGCTAGAGTTGCTGAAAGACTACGACTGCACTATTCAGTACCATCCTGGTAAGCTAATGTGGTAGCCGATGCGTTGAGTCGCAAGTCTTCAGGCAGTTTGGCTCATATTTTTGAGATTGGGCGTAGACCCATGGTTAGAGAGTGGCACAATTTGATAGCTTCAGGCTATGGTTTTAAGGTTTCTCAGGCCGGTTGTTTGTTAGAACAGTTACAAGTGCAACCCGTTTTGATTGATCGGATCAAAGCTTTACAAGCTGAGGATCCACAGTTGAAACGGATTATTGAGGAGATTCAGCAGGACGGTAATTCTGAGTTTACTTTTCTGGATGGTGTTCTAAGACAGGGTTCGAGACTGTATGTTCCAGATTCAGATGGTTTGAGGGACCAGATTCTGGAAGAAGCGCACAAGTCTGCTTATAGTGTTCATCCGGGTTCTACTAAGATGTACCATGATCTTAAGGGTACCTACTGGTGGAGCGGGATGAAGAAGAATGTCGCTGAGTATGTTTCTAAGTGTCTGATTTGCCAGCAGGTGAAGCTGGAGCATCAGAGACCTTTTGGCTATTTGCAACCACTACCTATTCCAGAGTGGAAGTGGGAGCGAATTGCTATGGATTTTGTGGTTGGTTTACCACGTACTCGACAGGGGTACGATTCCATCTGGGTTATAGTTGACCGTATGACCAAGTCAGCTCATTTCCTTCCGATTAAGGTTTTGTATACTGCTTCGAGGTTGCCTCACTTGTACATCGACAAGATTGTCAGTTTGCATGGTGTACCGGTTTCTATTGTTTCAGACAGAGGTTCTGTGTTTACTTCGAGGTTCTGGAAAGCGTTACAGGAATCCTTGGGTACTCGGTTGGATTTCAGTACATCTTTTCATCCTCAGACTGATGGTCAGTCTGAGAGAACTATTCAGAAGTTGTAGGATATGCTCAGGATGTGTGTTCTCAATTTTCAGGGTAGCTGGGATACTCATTTGTCGTTGATTGAGTTTTCTTACAATAACAGTTACCACGCGAGTATCGAGATGGCGCCGTATGAGGCTTTGTACGGGCGCAAGTGTAGATCTCCTATCTGTTGGGAGGAGGTTGGAGAGCGTAAACTCTCGGGAGCGGAGATTATTCAGATTACCTCAGAGAAGGTACCGTTGATTAAGCGGAGGTTAGAGACTGCTTTTAGTCGGCATAAGAGTTATGCTGATCCGAAGAGAAAAGACATTGAGTTTCATGTTGGTGATTTCGTGTTTCTTCGGGTTTTGCCTATGAAAGACGTGGTTCGTTTTGGTGTCAAGGGAATGTTGGCACCGAGGTCTATTGGTCCTTATGAGATTTCAGAGAGGATTGGAGCTGTGGCTTATCGTCTGGTTCTGCCGCCAGACATGTCGTTAGTACATCCTGTGTTTCATGTTTCTATGTTGAGAAAGTGCATTTCTGATCCTTCGCACGTGATTGTGCCTCAGAGTGTTGAGATTGACCAGGAGCTCTCCTATGAGGAACAGCCAGTTAAGATTGTTGATACGCAAGTGCGTAAATTGCGGAACAAGGAGATTCCGATGGTCAAAGTTCTCTGGCGCAATCATTCTGTTGAAGAATGTACTTGGGAGACCGAGTCGGATATGCGGAATCGCTATCCTTTCCTTTTTCCGTGAGGTACGATATCTTGATTTTCTGTGATTTTATCAATTTTTAATTGTGTTACGTGTTGTCTGGTGTTAATTGCTTACCGTGTTAAATTCGAGGACGGATTTTTAATTAGTTGGGGAGAATGTAATACCCCGTAAATTTTCAGCGTTTTTCCGACAAATTTTCCGATCGTTTTGAAGTAAAAATTGAAGTTAATGGTCGGGTTCGTGTTGGTTCGTGAGTGACTTAATTTGTGGTTCAACCATTAAATTTTTAAATCAAAAAAGAAAAAAAAAAGAATTTAATAAATTCCCGTTCGAGAATGAAGATTCTCGAACGAGAATCATCATTCAAGGCCTGGTCTCTTACGAGACCAGGGGTTCTCGAACGAGATTCAAGCCCAAATGGGCTGTTCTCGTTCGAGAACATTGCGGGCCATGGGAGCCTTTCATCCAGCCCACTTCGCACTCGTTTTCGACCTAATTTCTCTCGATATTTATAAACGCTTTCTAAATAGAAAACCTTCACCACACTTCACTGAAACCCTAGCCGTCATTCCCTTGCTCATTCTCTTAAAAACGAATCGGGAATCATCATCCAAAGTTGTGCCTCGGTAAGTTTTATGGTTTCGTTAAATCTCAGTTTTCATTTTGAAACGTCTTTCGGTTTTCTGATTCGTTCTTGCTCGTTTCTAGATCGAAATCAAAACCATTTGATCTCAGGCGTTCTAGACTCATATACCTTCGATTCCCCACCTCGTTTTCGTTGAACGGTACGTGATCGACCTCGTTTCCATTCGCCGTACGGTTTCCGTTTTTGGAGTTGCTTAATCTGTTCTTAATATTTTGTCTACTGCCGATGGTTAATTCCTTTCATTAGTGTTGAATTCATTGTTATTCATGATCTTAGACCTCCAAGGATGTTAGAAATCGTAAATAAGTGAATTGGCTTGTTTGAATTTTCATTTGGTTCCGGCATCGTCGTTGAATGGATTGCGCCGTTCCTCCAAAATTCATTACTGTTACATGAGTTTTGATTTTGAGTTATTGTGGGTTAGGATTAATCATATGGATTGAATTGTAAAGCTTAGTAATTGATTATATGTTGAAATTTGAAATTTTGTTTAAGAATTGATGGTCTAAAGGTTCGTTAATGGCAGAAGGCTTAGGCGGGGGGGGGGGGGGGGGGATTTCCTTTTGTTTTGAAATGTTGATGATGGTCAAATATACACTTTAATCATTTAATTGTTTAGGCTAAATCAAGTAAATCCCTAAAGTTAAATATTACCTAATAATTTGGATTTCGTTTTGAATGGTAATTAAATGTTATAAACGAAAGCGAATTTGGAAATTTAATCAATATAATTACTCGGGTAATTATACTTAACTTTGAATTTCGATTTGGTATAAATTGGTTAAATTACAATTTGACCCCTGAACGTTTTAAAACTTATTTAACTTAAGTTTTTGATTAGTAACTTTATATTTTGTTTTAATTATAAACAAAAGCAATTAAATTGATTTTGGATATCAAATTGGCTAAAGTACAATTTAGTCCCAAATTGGCAAAAGTACAGTTTAGTCCTTAATTGGCTAAAGTACAATTTAGTCACTAAACTTTTATAAGATTTATTTAATTAAGTTTTTGGGTTGTAACTTGGGTTACTTGAAATTGAAGTTATTGAGTTCCGCTTTTAAAATGGACTATTATTTTATTGAATTGTTTTCTAAATATAAACTCGGGTTTATATTGATAAATGTTTTGAGTCGGGTTAGACTTGGGTCACCCGACAAGTGATGTTAGCTTGGTAGTTAATGATAACTCGGCTAACCCACTATTTGGAAATTAATTATTATTTAAAGATTATTAAATAATTTTTAAAAATTGGATTTTAAGCGAGAACTCAATAGACTTATATTAATTGGACTTTATTACCTTTTTGGTATATTTGTGTTGCTTTGGATTGTTTATTCCCGACGTGTTATTTGTGCTAGTCCTATGTAGTGTCTAGTACTCTCTAGAGTTAGGGTCTGTTTTAATAATTATTTTATTTATCTAGACCCATCTACTGTTCGTGCTTCAGAGGCGAACCAGGATTAGTTGCTTGCGATATTCACGTGGATTAGCAAGCAGTGAGTTTGTACTTACTATTTACCGCTTTATTAAGCAAATTATTATTTTAATATTAAATATTATATTGTACGTATATTTCGAACTGTTTTTATATTATGGCTTCTAGTTGGAACATGCTACCTAATGGGCATCATTAGGACTGCGTGCGCACCGGTAATGATCTGGGTAAGTTATATATGGAAATGTGGTAACTCGGTGTGAGCATAGCTCTCGGGACCAAGTAGAGTAACTCGGTGTAGCTCAGCTCTCGGGACTCTGGTATAAGTGTGGTTAGTGGTAACTCGGTGTAGCTCAGCTCTCGGGACCAGACCTATTGGATTATATTGTTTATTTAGAATTGTGGATTAGGGTTCCAACTATTATTCGTAATATCGTTATTAAATGTTTTAAACGGTTTTAAAGGTTTTCCACTTAATAAATGTAGATAGTGGTATAAACTCATCTCAGTATATCGAACCCCGTTGTTTCCCCAATTTTCCCCAGGGTTATGATCTGAGAGAGTCTGGTGATCTCCGCATTTACTTTTTCTCGGAGGTTCCTTTTATTTTTGATAAATTGTAAAACTGTTTTATTCTTAGACCGTAGTAGTAACTAGACGTCTTTATTATTACTATATATTTTTTCGGATTGGTTCGACTAGTTATATTGCTTTGGCATGTTACATTATCTACATTGGTTTATGATAAATCTATTTTAGACTCAGAATTGGATAAGCATGTTATATTAAATATTGAATATTATAACTGCTAGATTTAGGCTGAAGTCTCGGTTGCCCCCGAGCATTGGTTTTCTGCAGGTTATGTATTTATATGTTAATTGAAGGCTAGCTACGGGTTTTGGTACTACATTACCCATACCCTAGCGCCGGTCGCGATTCATGAAAATGGGTCGTGACAAACGTTTGGATTTGTTTCGTAACGTTTGTAAACGTTTGGCTTAAATAGCTAAAAAGGGGAAACGTTTGGATTTGTTTCGTATCGTTTGTAAATGTTTGGCTTAATTCACTAAAAAGGTGAAACACTTGGATTTGTTTCGTTATATTTGTAAACATTTGGCTTAAATTGCTAAAAAGGTGAAACGCTTGGTTTTTGTTTCGTAACGTTTAGCTTAAATTGCCAATAATGTGAAACGTTTGGCTTCAATCGCTAAAAAGGTGAAATGTTTGGATTTGTTTCGTAATGTTTATAAAGGTTTGGCATAAATCGCTAAAAAGGTGAAACGTTTGGATTTGTTTCGTAACATTTTCAACGTTTGCCTTAAATCGCTAAAAAGGGGAAACGTTTGGATTTGTTTCGTAACATTTCTAAACGGTTGGCTTAAATTGCTAAAAAGGTGAAATGTTTTGTTTTGTTTCGTAATGTTTGTAAACGTTCGGCTTAAATCGCTAAAAAGGTGAAACATTTGGATTTGTTTCGTAGCGTTTGTAAACTTTTGGCTTAAATTGCTAAAAAGGTGAAACGCTTGGATTTTTTTGTAACGTTTGTAAACGTTTGGCTTAAATTCCTAAAAATGGGAAACGCTGGATTTGTTTCAAAACGTTTGTAAACGTTTGGCTTAAATTGCTAAAAAGGTGAAACGCTTGGATTTGTTTAGTAACGTTTGTAAACGTTTGGCTTAAATCGCTAAAAAGGTGAAATGTTTGGAATTGTTTTGTAACATTTATAAACGTTTGGCTTAAATCGCTAAAAAGGTGAAAGGTTTGGATTTGTTTTGTAACGTTTGTAAACATTTGGCTTAAATTGCTAAAAAGGTTATACGCTTGGCTTTGTTTCGCAACGTTTGTAAACGTTTGGCTTAAATTGCTAAAAAGGTGAAACGCTTAGATTTGTTTCGTAATGTTTGTAAATGTTTGGCTTAAATTGCTAAAAACGTGAAACATTTGTATTTATTTCGTAGCCTTTGTAAACGTTTGGCTTAAATCGCTAAAAAGGTGAAACATTTGGATTTGTTTCCTAACCTTTTTAAACGTTTGGCTTAAATCGCTAAAAAAGTGAAACGTTAGGATTTGTTTCGTAACGTTTGGCTTAAATTGCTAAAAAGGGGAAACGTTTAGATTTATTTCGTAGCGTTTGTAAACGTTTGGCATAAATAACTAGGTGAAATGTTTGGATTTGTTTCGTTACATTTTAAACGTTTGGCTTAAATCGCTAAAATGGGGAAATATTTGGATTTGTTTCTTAACGTTTGTAAAAGTTTGGCTTAAATTGCTAAAAGGGTTAATTGTTTGGTTTTGTTTTGTAACGTTTGTAAACGTTCGTCTTAAATCGCTAAAAAGGTGAAACTTTTGGATTTGTTTCGTAATGTTTGAAAACGTTTGGCTTAAATTGCTATAAAGGTGAAACTCTTGGATTTATTTCATAACGTTTGTAAAAGTTTGGCTTAAATAATAAAAAAGGTGAAACGCTTGGATTTGTTTCGGAATGTTTTCAAACGTTTGGCTTACATTACAAAAAAGGTGAACGCTTGGATTTGTTTCGTAACGTTTGTAAACGTTTTGCTTAAAATGCTAAAAAGGTGAAACGCTTGTTTTTTTTTCGTAAGTAAAGGTTTGGCTTAAATTGATAAAAAGGTGAAACGTTTGGATTTTATTTGTAACGTTTGTAAACGTTTGGCTTAAATTTCTAAAAAGGAGACACGTTTGTATTTGTTTCGTGATGTTTGTAAGCGTTTAGCATAAATCGCTAAAAAGGTTACACGGTTTTAATTTGTTTTGTAACTTTTGTAAATGTTTGGCTTATATCGCTAAAAAGGGGGAACATTTGGATTTGTTTCGTAACGTTTGTAAACGTTTGGCTTAAATCGCTAAAAAGGTGAAACATTTCGATTTGTTTCGTAAGGTTTGTAAACGTTTGGCTTAAATTGCTAAAAAGGTGAAACGCTTGGATTTGTTTCGTAACGTTTGTAAACATTTGGCTTAAATTGCTAAAAAGGTGAAACGCTTTGATTTGTTTCGTAACCTTTGTCAATGTTTGGCTTAAATTGCTAAAAATGTGAAACATTTGGATTTGTTTCCAAACCTTTTTAAATGTTTGCGTAAATCGCTAAAAAGGTAAAAGGTTTGGATTTGTTTGGTAACGTTTGTAAACGTTTGGTTATATCGCTAGAAAAGGTGAAACGTTTGGATTTGTTTGGTAATGTTTGTAAACGTTTGGCTTAAATTGCTAGAAAGGTGAAACTCTTGGATTTGTTTCGTAACGTTTGTAAACGTTTGGATTAAATTGCTAAAAAGGTGAAACGCTTGGATTTGTTTCGTAACGTTTGTAAAGGTTTGGCTTAAATTGCTAAAAAGGTGAAACGCTTGGATTTGTTTCGTAACGTTTGTAAATGTTTGGCTTAAATTGCTAAAAAGGGGAAACGTTTGGATTTGTTTCATAACGTTTGTAAATGTTTGGCTTAAATTGATAAAAAGGTGAAACACTTGGATTTGTTTCGTAACGTTTATAAACGTTTGGCTTAAATTGCTAAAAAGGTTAAACGCTTGGATTTGTTTCGCAACGTTTGTAAATAATTTGCTTAAATTGCTAAAAAGGTGAAACGCTTGGATTTGTTTCGTAACGTTTATAAACGTTTGGCTTAAATTGATAAAAAGGTGAAACGTTTGGATTTGATTTGTAACGTTTGTAAACGTTTGACTTAAATTTCTAAAAAGGAGAAACGTTTGTATTTATTTCGTGATGTGAGTAAACATTTAGCATAAATCGCAAAAAAAGTTACACGGTTTGATTTGTTTCGAAACGTTTGCAAACGTTTGGCTTAAATCGCTAAAAAGGTTCAACGTTTGGATTTGTTTCGTAACGTTTGTAAATGTTTTGCTTGAAAAATTCTAAAAAGGTGAAACGCTTGCATTTGTTTCGTAACGTTTGTAAACGTTTGGCTTAAATTGCTAAAAAGGTGAAGGGTTAATTTCTAAAAAAATCACGAACTTTACACAAAGTGTCATTTTAATCATGAACTTTAAAAGTTGTCATTTAAAGGCACGAACTTTCATTTTGTTGCAAATCTATCACCAAAGTAAAATCCGGTGTATTTTATCGAACCTAAAATTCCTAATCCTATATACTCTAACTAAAAGATAATACGATTTAATGTCGATTTATAATTTGGGTCTTTCATTAATGGTTTATTGAAAAATTTAGTCAACAAAAATACACTTAAATGATAGATTTGAAACACAAATGAAAGTTCATGCCTTTAAATGGCAACTTTAATAGGTCATGATTAAAATGAAACTTCGTGTAAAGTTCGTGATTTATTTAGGAATTAACCTAAAGGTGAAACGCTTTGATTTGTTTCGTAACGTTTGTAAACATTTAGCTTAAATTGCTAAAAAGGTGAAACGCTTGGATTTGTTTCGTAACGTTTGTAAATGTTTGGCTTATATTGATAAAAAGGTAAAACGTTTGGATTTGATTTGTAACGTTTGTAAACGTTTGGCTTAAATTTCTAAAAAGGAGAAACGTGTGTATTTGTTTCGTGATGTATGTAAACGTTTAGCATAAATCGCTAAAAAGGTTACACGGTTTGATTTGTTTTGTAACGTTTGCAAATGTTTTGCTTAAATCGCTAAAAAGGTTCAACGTTTTGATTTGTTTTGTAACATTTGTAAATGTTTGGCTTATATCGCTAAAAAGGGGAAACATTTGGATTTGTTTCCTAACGTTTGTAAACGTTTGGCTTAAATCGCTAAAAAATAAGGTGAAATATTTGGATTTGTTTCGTAAGATTTGTAAACGTTTGGCTTAAATTGCTAAAAAAGAGAAACGCTTGGATTTGTTTCGTAACGTTTGTAAACATTTGGCTTAAATTTCTACAAAGGTGAAACACTTTGATTTGTTTCGTAACGTTTGTAAATGTTTGGCTTAAATTGCTAAAAGGTGAAACATTTGGATTTGTTTCCAAACCCTTTTAAATGTTTGGCTTAAATCGCTAAAAAGGTGAAACGTTTGGATTTGTTTCGTAAGGTTTGTAAACGTTTGGCTTAAATCGTTAAAAAGGTGAAACGTTTGGATTTGTTTCGTAACGTTTGTAAACGTTTGGCTTAAATTGCAAAAAAGGTGAAACGTTTGGATTTGATTTGTAACGTTTGTAAACGTTTGGCTTAAATTTCTAAAAAGGAGAAACGTTTGTATTGGTTTCATGATGTTGGTAAACGTTTAGCATAAATCGCTAAAAAGGTTACACAATTTGATTTGTTTCGAAACGTTTGTAAACGTTTGGCTTAAATCGCTAAAAAGGTTCAACGTTTGGATTTGTTTCGTAACGTTTGTAAATGTTTGGCTTCAATTGCTAAAAAGGTGAAACGCTTGGATTTGTTTCGTAACGTTTGGCTTAAATTGCTAAAAAGGTGAAACGCTTGGATTTGTTTCGTAACGTTTGTAAACGTTTGGCTTAAATTGCTAAAAACGTGAAACGGTTGGATTTGTTTCGTAACGTTTGTAAACGTTTAGCTTATATTGATAAAAAGGTGAAACGTTTGGATTTGATTTGTAACGTTTGTAAACGTTTGGCTTAAATTTATAAAAAGGAGAAACGTTTGTATTTGTTTTGTGATGTTTGTAAACGTTTAGCATAAATCGCTAAAAAGGTTACACGGTTTGATTTGTTTTGTAACGTTTGTCAACGTTTTGCTTAAATCGCTAAAAAGGTTCAACGTTTGGATTTGTTTTGTAACATTTGTAAATGTTTGGCTTATATCGCTAAAAAGGGGAAACATTTGGATTTGTTTTCTAACGTTTGTAAACGTTTGGCTTAAATCGCTAAAAAGGTGAAACATTTGGATTTGTTTCGTAAGGTTTGTAAACGTTTGCCTTAAATTGCTAAAAAAGAGAAACGCTTGTATTTGTTTCGTAACGTTTGTAAACATTTGGCTTAAATTTCTACAAAGGTGAAACACTTTGATTTGTTTCGTAACGTTTGTAAATGTTTGGCTTAAATTGCTAAAAAGGTGAAACATTTGGATTTGTTTCCAAACCCTTTTAAATGTTTGGCTTAAATCGCTAAAAAGGTGAAACGTTTGGATTTGTTTCGTAAGGTTTGTAAACGTTTGGCTTAAATCGTTAAAAAGGTGAAACGTTTGGATTTGTTTCGTAACGTTTGTAAACGTTTGGCTTAATTTGCTAAAAAGGTGAAACGTTTGGATTTGATTTGTAACGTTTGTAAACGTTTGGCTTAAATTTCTAAAAAGGAGAAACGTTTGTATTTGTTTCATGATGTTTGTAAACGTTTAGCATAAATCGCTAAAAAGGTTACACAGTTTGATTTGTTTCGAAACGTTTGTAAACGTTTGGCTTAAATCGCTAAAAAGGTTCAACGTTTGGGTTTGTTTCGTAACGTTTGTAAATGTTTGGCTTAAATTGCTAAAAAGGTGAAACGTTTGAATTTGTTTCGTAACGTTTGTAAACGTTTGGCTTAAATTGCTAAAAAGGTGAAACGCTTGGATTTGTTTCGTAACGTTTGTAAACGTTTGGCTTAAATTGCTAAAAAGGTGAAACGGTTGGATTTGTTTCGTAACGTTTGTAAATGTTTGGCTTATATTGATAAAAAGGTGAAACGTTTGGATTTGATTTGTAACGTTTGTATACGTTTGGCTTAAATTTCTAAAAAGGAGAAACGTTTGTATTTGTTTCGTGATGTTTGTAAACGTTTAGCATAAATCGCTAAAAAGGTTAGACGGTTTGATTTGTTTCGTAACGTTTTTAAACGTTTGGCTTAAATCGCTAAAACGGTTCAACGTTTGGATTTGTTTTGTAACGTTTGTAAATGTTTGGCTTATATCGATAAAAAGGGGAAACATTTGGATTTGTTTCGTAACGTTTGTAAACGTTTGGCTTAAATCGCTAAAAAGGTGAAACGCTTGGATTTGTTTCGTAACGTTTGTAAATGTTTGGCTTAAATTGCTAAAAAGGTGAAACGCTTGGATTTGTTTCGTAATTTTTGTAAACGTTTGGCTTAAATTGCTAAAAAGGTGAAACGCTTGGATTTGTTTCGTAACGTTTGTAAATATTTGGCTTATATTGATTAAAAGGTGAAACGTTTGTATTTGATTTGTAACGTTTGTAAATGTTTGGCTTAAATTGCTAAAAAGGTGAAACATTTTGATTTGTTCCCAAACCATTTTAAATGTTTGGCTTATATCGCTAAAAAGGTTCAACGTTTGGATTTGTTTTGTAACGTTTGTAAATGTTTGGCCTAAATCGCTAAAAAGGGGAAACGTTTGGATTTGTTTCGTAACGTTTGTAAACGTTTGGCTTAAATTGCTAAAAAGGTGAAACGTTTGGATTTGATTTGTAACTTTTGTAAACGTTTGGCTTAAATTTCTAAAAAGGTGAAACGCTTGGATTTGTTTCGTAACGTTTGTAAATGTTTGGCTTAAATTGCTAAAAAGGTGAAACGTTTAGATTTGATTTGTAACGTTTGTAAACGTTTGGCTTAAATTTTTAAAAAAGAGAAACGTTTGTATTTGTTTCGTGATGTTTGTAAACGTTTAGCATAAATCGCTAAAAAGGTTACACAGTTTGATTTGTTTCGAAACATTTGTAAATGTTTGGCTTAAATCGCTAAAAAGGTTCAACGTTAGGATTTGTTTCCTAACGTTTGTAAATGTTTGGCTTAAATTGCTAAAAAGGTGAAACATTTGGATTTGATTTGTAACGTTTGTAAACGTTTGGCTTAAATTGATAAAAAGGTGAAACGCTTGGATTGGTTTCGTAACGTTTGTAAACGTTTGGCTTAAATCGCTAAAAAGGTGAAACGCTTGGATTTGTTTCGTAACGTTTGTAAACGTTTGGCTTATATTGATAAAAAGGTGAAACGTTTGGATTTGATTTGTAACGTTTATAAACGTTTGGCTTAAATTTCTAAAAAGGAGAAACGTTTGTATTTTTTTCGTGATGTTTGTAAACGTTTAGCATAAATCGCTAAAAAGGTCACACGGTTTGATTTGTTTCGTAACGTTTGTAAATGTTTGGCTTAAATCGCTAAAAAGGTTAAACGTTTGGATTTGTTTTGTAACGTTTATAAATGTTTGGCTTATATCGCTAAAAAGGGGAAACATTTGGATTTGTTTCGTAACATTTGTAAACGTTTGGCTTAAATCGCTAAAAAGGTGAAACATTTGGATTTGTTTCGTAAGGTTTGTAAATGTTTGGCTTAAATTGCTAAAAAGGTGAAACACTTTGATTTGTTTCGTAACGTTTGTCAATGTTTGGCTTAAATTGCTAAAAATGTAAAACATTTGGATTTATTTCCAAACCTTTTTAAATGTTTGCCTGAATCGCTAAAAAGGTGAAAGGTTTGGATTTGTTTGGTAACGTTTGTAAACGTTTGGCTTATATCGCTAAAAAGGTGAAACGTTTGGATTTGTTTCGTAACGTTTGTAAACGGTTGGCTTAAATTGCTAAAAAGGTGAAACTCTTGGATTTGTTTCGTAACGTTTGTAAACATTTAGATTTAATTGCTAAAAAGGTGAAACGCTTAGATTTGTTTCGTAACGTTTGTAAATGTTTGGCTTAAATTGCTAAAAAGGTGAAACGCTTGGATTTGTTTCGTAACGTTTGTAAACGTTTGGCTTAAATTGCTAAAAAGGTGAAACGTTTGGATTTGTTTCGTAGCGTTTGTAAATGTTTTGCTTAAATTGCTAAAAAGGTGAAACACTTGGATTTGTTTCGTAACGTTTATAAACGTTTGGCTTAAATTTCTATAAAGGTGAAACGCTTGGATTTGTTTCGTAAGGTTTGTAAATATTTGGCTTAAATCGCTAAAAAGGTGAAACGCTTGGATTTGTTTCGTAACGTTTATAAACGTTTGGCTTAAATTGATAAAAAGGGGAAACGTTTGGATTTGATTTGTAACATTTGTAAACGTTTGACTTAAATTTCTAAAAAGGAGAAACGTTTGTATTTGTTTCGTGATGTGAGTAAACGTTTAGCATAAATTGCTTAAAACGTTACACGGTTTGATTTGTTTCGAAACGTTTGTAAATGTTTGGCTTAAATCGCTAAAAAGGTTCAACGTTTGGATTTGTTTCGTAACGTTTGTAAATGTTTGGCTTAAATTGCTAAAAAGGTGAAACGCTTGGATTTGTTTCGTAACATTTGTAAACGTTTGACTTAAATTGCTAAGAAGGTGAAACGCTTTGATTTGTTTCGTAACGTTTGTAAACGTTTGGCTTAAATTGCTAAAAAGGTGAAACGCTTGGATTTGTTTCGTAACGTTTGTAATTGTTTGGCTTATATTGATAAAAAAGGGAAACGATTGGATTTGATTTGTAACGTTTGTAAACGTTTGGCTTAAATTTCTAAAAAGGAGAAACTTTTGTATTTGTTTCGTGATGTTTGTAAACGTTTAGCATAAATCGCTAAAAAGGTTACACGGTTTGATTTGTTTCGTAACGTTTGTCAATGTTTGGCTTAAATTGCTAAAAATGTAAAACCTTTGGATTTATTTCCAAACCATTTTAAATGTTTGCCTGAATCGCTAAATAGGTAAAAGGTTTGGATTTGTTTGGTAACGTTTGTAAACGTTTGGCTTATATCGCTAAAAAGGTGAAACGTTTGGATTTGTTTCGTAACGTTTGTTAACGTTTGGCTTAAATTGCTAAAAAGGTGAAACTCTTGGATTTGTTTCGTAACGTTTGTAAACATTTGGATTAAATTGCTAAAAAGGTGAAACGCTTAGATTTGTTTCGTAACGTTTGTAAATGTTTGGCTTAAATTGCTAAAAAGGTGAAGCGCTTGGATTTGTTTCGTAACGTTTGTAAATATTTAGCTTAAATTGCTAAAAAGGTGAAACCTTTGGATTTGTTTCGTAACGTTTGTAAATGTTTTGCTTAAATTGCTAAAAAGGTGAAACGTTTAGATTTGATTTGTAACGTTTGTAAACGTTTGGCTTAAATTTTTAAAAAAGAGAAACGTTTGTATTTGTTTCGTGATGTTTGTAAACGTTTAGCATAAATCGCTAAAAAGGTTACACAGTTTGATTTGTTTCGAAACATTTGTAAATGTTTGGCTTAAATCGCTAAAAAGGTTCAACGTTAGGATTTGTTTCCTAACGTTTGTAAATGTTTGGCTTAAATTGCTAAAAAGGTGAAACATTTGGATTGGATTTGTAACGTTTGTAAACGTTTGGCTTAAATTGATAAAAAGGTGAAACGCTTGGATTGGTTTCGTAACGTTTGTAAACGTTTGGCTTAAATTGCTAAAAAGGTGAAACGCTTGGATTTGTTTCGTAACGTTTGTAAATGTTTGGCTTATATTGATAAAAAGGTGAAACGTTTGGATTTGATTTGTAACGTTTATAAACGTTTGGCTTAAATTTCTAAAAAGGAGAAACGTTTGTATTTTTTTCGTGATGTTTGTAAACGTTTAGCATAAATCGCTAAAAAGGTCACACAGTTTGATTTGTTTCGTAACGTTTGTAAATGTTTGGCTTAAATCGCTAAAAAGGTTAAACGTTTGGATTTGTTTTGTAACGTTTATAAATGTTTGGCTTATATCGCTAAAAAGGGGAAACATTTGGATTTGTTTCGTAACATTTGTAAACGTTTGGCTTAAATCGCTAAAAAGTTGAAACATTTGGATTTGTTTCGTAAGGTTTGTAAATGTTTGGCTTAAATTGCTAAAAAGGTGAAACACTTTGATTTGTTTCGTAACGTTTGTCAATGTTTGGCTTAAATTGCTAAAAATGTAAAACATTTGGATTTATTTCCAAACCTTTTTAAATGTTTGCCTGAATCGCTAAAAAGGTGAAAGGTTTGGATTTGTTTGGTAACGTTTGTAAACGTTTGGCTTATATCGCTAAAAAGGTGAAACGTTTGGATTTGTTTCGTAACGTTTGTAAACGGTTGGCTTAAATTGCTAAAAAGGTGAAACTCTTGGATTTGTTTCGTAACGTTTGTAAACATTTAGATTTAATTGCTAAAAAGGTGAAACGCTTAGATTTGTTTCGTAACGTTTGTAAATGTTTGGCTTAAATTGCTAAAAAGGTGAAACGCTTGGATTTGTTTCGTAACGTTTGTAAATGTTTGGCTTAAATTGCTAATAAGGTGAAACGTTTGGATTTGTTTCGTAGCGTTTGTAAATGTTTTGCTTAAATTGCTAAAAAGGTGAAACACTTGGATTTGTTTCGTAACGTTTATAAACGTTTGGCTTAAATTTCTATAAAGGTGAAACGCTTGGATTTGTTTCGTAAGGTTTGTAAATATTTGGCTTAAATCGCTAAAAAGGTGAAACGCTTGGATTTGTTTCGTAACGTTTATAAACGTTTGGCTTAAATTGATAAAAAGGGGAAACGTTTGGATTTGATTTGTAACATTTGTAAACGTTTGACTTAAATTTCTAAAAAGGAGAAACGTTTGTATTTGTTTCGTGATGTGAGTAAACGTTTAGCATAAATTGCTAAAAACGTTACACGGTTTGATTTGTTTCGAAACGTTTGTAAATGTTTGGCTTAAATCGCTAAAAAGGTTCAACGTTTGGATTTGTTTCGTAACGTTTGTAAATGTTTGGCTTAAATTGCTAAAAAGGTGAAACGCTTGGATTTGTTTCGTAACATTTGTAAACGTTTGACTTAAATTGCTAAAAAGGTGAAACGCTTTGATTTGTTTCGTAACGTTTGTAAACGTTTGGCTTAAATTGCTAAAAAGGTGAAACGCTTGGATTTGTTTCGTAACGTTTGTAATTGTTTGGCTTATATTGATAAAAAAGTGAAACGATTGGATTTGATTTGTAACGTTTGTAAACGTTTGGCTTAAATTTCTAAAAAGGAGAAACTTTTGTATTTGTTTCGTGATGTTTGTAAACGTTTAGCATAAATCGCTAAAAAGGTTACACGGTTTGATTTGTTTCGTAACGTTTGTCAATGTTTGGCTTAAATTGCTAAAAATGTAAAACCTTTGGATTTATTTCCAAACCATTTTAAATGTTTGCCTGAATCGCTAAATAGGTAAAAGGTTTGGATTTGTTTGGTAACGTTTGTAAACGTTTGGCTTATATCGCTAAAAAGGTGAAACGTTTGGATTTGTTTCGTAACGTTTGTTAACGTTTGGCTTAAATTGCTAAAAAGGTGAAACTCTTGGATTTGTTTCGTAACGTTTGTAAACATTTGGATTAAATTGCTAAAAAGGTGAAACGCTTAGATTTGTTTCGTAACGTTTGTAAATGTTTGGCTTAAATTGCTAAAAAGGTGAAACGCTTGGATTTGTTTCGTAACGTTTGTAAATATTTAGCTTAAATTGCTAAAAAGGTGAAACCTTTGGATTTGTTTCGTAACGTTTGTAAATGTTTTGCTTAAATTGCTAAAAAGGTGAAACGTTTAGATTTGATTTGTAACGTTTGTAAACGTTTGGCTTAAATTTTTAAAAAAGAGAAACGTTTGTATTTGTTTCGTGATGTTTGTAAACGTTTAGCATAAATCGCTAAAAAGGTTACACAGTTTGATTTGTTTCGAAACATTTGTAAATGTTTGGCTTAAATCGCTAAAAAGGTTCAACGTTAGGATTTGTTTCCTAACGTTTGTAAATGTTTGGCTTAAATTGCTAAAAAGGTGAAACATTTGGATTTGATTTGTAACGTTTGTAAACGTTTGGCTTAAATTGATAAAAAGGTGAAACGCTTGGATTGGTTTCGTAACGTTTGTAAACGTTTGGCTTAAATTGCTAAAAAGGTGAAACGCTTGGATTTGTTTCGTAACGTTTGTAAATGTTTGGCTTATATTGATAAAAAGGTGAAACGTTTGGATTTGATTTGTAACGTTTATAAACGTTTGGCTTAAATTTCTAAAAAGGAGAAACGTTTGTATTTTTTTCGTGATGTTTGTAAACGTTTAGCATAAATCGCTAAAAAGGTCACACGGTTTGATTTGTTTCGTAACGTTTGTAAATGTTTGGCTTAAATCGCTAAAAAGGTTAAACGTTTGGATTTGTTTTGTAACGTTTATAAATGTTTGGCTTATATCGCTAAAAAGGGGAAACATTTGGATTTGTTTCGTAACATTTGTAAACGTTTGGCTTAAAAAGTTGAAACATTTGGATTTGTTTCGTAAGGTTTGTAAATGTTTGGCTTAAATTGCTAAAAAGGTGAAACACTTTGATTTGTTTCGTAACGTTTGTCAATGTTTGGCTTAAATTGCTAAAAATGTAAAACATTTGGATTTATTTCCAAACCTTTTTAAATGTTTGCCTGAATCGCTAAAAAGGTGAAAGGTTTGGATTTGTTTGGTAACGTTTGTAAACGTTTGGCTTATATCGCTAAAAAGGTGAAACGTTTGGATTTGTTTCGTAACGTTTGTAAATGGTTGGCTTAAATTGCTAAAAAGGTGAAACTCTTGGATTTGTTTCGTAACGTTTGTAAACATTTAGATTTAATTGCTAAAAAGGTGAAACGCTTAGATTTGTTTCGTAACGTTTGTAAATGTTTGGCTTAAATTGCTAAAAAGGTGAAACGCTTGGATTTGTTTCGTAACGTTTGTAAATGTTTGGCTTAAATTGCTAAAAAGGTGAAACGTTTGGATTTGTTTCGTAGCGTTTGTAAATGTTTTGCTTAAATTGCTAAAAAGGTGAAACACTTGGATTTGTTTCGTAACGTTTATAAACGTTTGGCTTAAATTTCTATAAAGGTGAAACGCTTGGATTTGTTTCGTAAGGTTTGTAAATATTTGGCTTAAATCGCTAAAAAGGTGAAACGCTTGGATTTGTTTCGTAACGTTTATAAACGTTTGGCTTAAATTGATAAAAAGGGGAAACGTTTGGATTTGATTTGTAACATTTGTAAACGTTTGACTTAAATTTCTAAAAAGGAGAAACGTTTGTATTTGTTTCGTGATGTGAGTAAACGTTTAGCATAAATTGCTAAAAACGTTACACGGTTTGATTTGTTTCGAAACGTTTGTAAATGTTTGGCTTAAATCGCTAAAAAGGTTCAACGTTTGGATTTGTTTCGTAACGTTTGTAAATGTTTGGCTTAAATTGCTAAAAAGGTGAAACGCTTGGATTTGTTTCGTAACATTTGTAAACGTTTGGCTTAAATTGCTAAGAAGGTGAAACGCTTTGATTTGTTTCGTAACGTTTGTAAACGTTTGGCTTAAATTGCTAAAAAGGTGAAACGCTTGGATTTGTTTCGTAACGTTTGTAATTGTTTGGCTTATATTGATAAAAAAGTGAAACGATTGGATTTGATTTGTAACGTTTGTAAACGTTTGGCTTAAATTTCTAAAAAGGAGAAACTTTTGTATTTGTTTCGTGATGTTTGTAAACGTTTAGCATAAATCGCTAAAAAGGTTACACGGTTTGATTTGTTTCGTAACGTTTGTCAATGTTTGGCTTAAATTGCTAAAAATGTAAAACCTTTGGATTTATTTCCAAACCATTTTAAATGTTTGCCTGAATCGCTAAATAGGTAAAAGGTTTGGATTTGTTTGGTAACGTTTGTAAACGTTTGGCTTATATCGCTAAAAAGGTGAAACGTTTGGATTTGTTTCGTAACGTTTGTTAACGTTTGGCTTAAATTGCTAAAAAGGTGAAACTCTTGGATTTGTTTCGTAACGTTTGTAAACATTTGGATTAAATTGCTAAAAAGGTGAAACGCTTAGATTTGTTTCGTAACGTTTGTAAATGTTTGGCTTAAATTGCTAAAAAGGTGAAACGCTTGGATTTGTTTCGTAACGTTTGTAAATATTTAGCTTAAATTGCTAAAAAGGTGAAACCTTTGGATTTGTTTCGTAACGTTTGTAAATGTTTTGCTTAAATTGCTAAAAAGGTGAAACGTTTAGATTTGATTTGTAACGTTTGTAAACGTTTGGCTTAAATTTTTAAAAAAGAGAAACGTTTGTATTTGTTTCGTGATGTTTGTAAACGTTTAGCATAAATCGCTA
The DNA here is from genome assembly GCF_937616625.2 of Mercurialis annua. Classification (NCBI taxonomy): domain Eukaryota; kingdom Viridiplantae; phylum Streptophyta; class Magnoliopsida; order Malpighiales; family Euphorbiaceae; genus Mercurialis; species Mercurialis annua. The sequence goes on along the minus strand of NC_065572.1, from coordinate 19,521,074 downwards.
AAAAGGTTACACAGTTTGATTTGTTTCGAAACATTTGTAAATGTTTGGCTTAAATCGCTAAAAAGGTTCAACGTTAGGATTTGTTTCCTAACGTTTGTAAATGTTTGGCTTAAATTGCTAAAAAGGTGAAACATTTGGATTTGATTTGTAACGTTTGTAAACGTTTGGCTTAAATTGATAAAAAGGTGAAACGCTTGGATTGGTTTCGTAACGTTTGTAAACGTTTGGCTTAAATTGCTAAAAAGGTGAAACGCTTGGATTTGTTTCGTAATGTTTGTAAATGTTTGGCTTATATTGATAAAAAGGTGAAACGTTTGGATTTGATTTGTAACGTTTATAAATGTTTGGCTTAAATTTCTAAAAAGGAGAAACGTTTGTATTTTTTTCGTGATGTTTGTAAACGTTTAGCATAAATCGCTAAAAAGGTCACACGGTTTGATTTGTTTCGTAACGTTTGTAAATGTTTGGCTTAAATCGCTAAAAAGGTTAAACGTTTGGATTTGTTTTGTAACGTTTATAAATGTTTGGCTTATATCGCTAAAAAGGGGAAACATTTGGATTTGTTTCGTAACATTTGTAAACGTTTGGCTTAAATCGCTAAAAAGTTGAAACATTTGGATTTGTTTCGTAAGGTTTGTAAATTTTTGGCTTAAATTGCTAAAAAGGTGAAACACTTTGCTTTGTTTCGTAACGTTTGTCAATGTTTGGCTTAAATTGCTAAAAATGTAAAACATTTGGATTTATTTCCAAACCTTTTTAAATGTTTGCCTGAATCGCTAAAAAGGTGAAAGGTTTGGATTTGTTTGGTAACGTTTGTAAACGTTTGGCTTATATCGCTAAAAAGGTGAAACGTTTGGATTTGTTTCGTAACGTTTGTAAACGGTTGGCTTAAATTGCTAAAAAGGTGAAACTCTTGGATTTGTTTCGTAACGTTTGTAAACATTTAGATTTAATTGCTAAAAAGGTGAAACGCTTAGATTTGTTTCGTAACGTTTGTAAATGTTTGGCTTAAATTGCTAAAAAGGTGAAACGCTTGGATTTGTTTCGTAACGTTTGTAAATGTTTGGCTTAAATTGCTAATAAGGTGAAACGTTTGGATTTGTTTCGTAGCGTTTGTAAATGTTTTGCTTAAATTGCTAAAAAGGTGAAACACTTGGATTTGTTTCGTCACGTTTATAAACGTTTGGCTTAAATTTCTATAAAGGTGAAATGCTTGGATTTGTTTCGTAAGGTTTGTAAATATTTGGCTTAAATCGCTAAAAAGGTGAAACGCTTGGATTTGTTTCGTAACGTTTATAAACGTTTGGCTTAAATTGATAAAAAGGGGAAACGTTTGGATTTGATTTGTAACATTTGTAAACGTTTGACTTAAATTTCTAAAAAGGAGAAACGTTTGTATTTGTTTCGTGATGTGAGTAAACGTTTAGCATAAATTGCTAAAAACGTTACACGGTTTGATTTGTTTCGAAACGTTTGTAAATGTTTGGCTTAAATCGCTAAAAAGGTTCAACGTTTGGATTTGTTTCGTAACGTTTGTAAATGTTTGGCTTAAATTGCTAAAAAGGTGAAACGCTTGGATTTGTTTCGTAACATTTGTAAACGTTTGACTTAAATTGCTAAGAAGGTGAAACGCTTTGATTTGTTTCGTAACGTTTGTAAACGTTTGGCTTAAATTGCTAAAAAGGTGAAACGCTTGGATTTGTTTCGTAACGTTTGTAATTGTTTGGCTTATATTGATAAAAAAAGTGAAACGATTGGATTTGATTTGTAACGTTTGTAAACGTTTGGCTTAAATTTCTAAAAAGGAGAAACTTTTGTATTTGTTTCGTGATGTTTGTAAACGTTTAGCATAAATCGCTAAAAAGGTTACACGGTTTGATTTGTTTTGTAACGTTTGTCAATGTTTGGCTTAAATTGCTAAAAATGTAAAACCTTTGGATTTATTTCCAAACCATTTTAAATGTTTGCCTGAATCGCTAAATAGGTAAAAGGTTTGGATTTGTTTGGTAACGTTTGTAAACGTTTGGCTTATATCGCTAAAAAGGTGAAACTTTTGGATTTGTTTCGTAACATTTGTTAACGTTTGGCTTAAATTGCTAAAAAGGTGAAACTCTTGGATTTGTTTCGTAACGTTTGTAAACATTTGGATTAAATTGCTAAAAAGGTGAAACGCTTAGATTTGTTTCGTAACGTTTGTAAATGTTTGGCTTAAATTGCTAAAAAGGTGAAACGCTTGGATTTGTTTCGTAACGTTTGTAAATATTTAGCTTAAATTGCTAAAAAGGTGAAACCTTTGGATTTGTTTCGTAACGTTTGTAAATGTTTTGCTTAAATTGCTAAAAAGGTGAAACGTTTAGATTTGATTTGTAACGTTTGTAAACGTTTGGCTTAAATTTTTAAAAAAGAGAAACGTTTGTATTTGTTTCGTGATGTTTGTAAACGTTTAGCATAAATCGCTAAAAAGGTTACACAGTTTGATTTGTTTCGAAACATTTGTAAATGTTTGGCTTAAATCGCTAAAAAGGTTCAACGTTAGGATTTGTTTCCTAACGTTTGTAAATGTTTGGCTTAAATTGCTAAAAAGGTGAAACATTTGGATTTGATTTGTAACGTTTGTAAACGTTTGGCTTAAATTGATAAAAAGGTGAAACGCTTGGATTGGTTTCGTAACGTTTGTAAACGTTTGGCTTAAATTGCTAAAAAGGTGAAACGCTTGGATTTGTTTCGTAACGTTTGTAAATGTTTGGCTTATATTGATAAAAAGGTGAAACGTTTGGATTTGATTTGTAACGTTTATAAACGTTTGGCTTAAATTTCTAAAAAGGAGAAACGTTTGTATTTTTTTCGTGATGTTTGTAAACGTTTAGCATAAATCGCTAAAAAGGTCACACGGTTTGATTTGTTTCGTAACGTTTGTAAATGTTTGGCTTAAATCGCTAAAAAGGTTAAACATTTGGATTTGTTTTGTAACGTTTATAAATGTTTGGCTTATATCGCTAAAAAGGGGAAACATTTGGATTTGTTTCGTAACATTTGTAAACGTTTGGCTTAAATCGCTAAAAAGGTGAAACATTTGGATTTGTTTCGTAAGGTTTGTAAATGTTTGGCTTAAATTGCTAAAAAGGTGAAACACTTTGATTTGTTTCGTAACGTTTGTCAATGTTTGGCTTAAATTGCTAAAAATGTAAAACATTTGGATTTATTTCCAAACCTTTTTAAATGTTTGCCTGAATCGCTAAAAAGGTGAAAGGTTTGGATTTGTTTGGTAACGTTTGTAAACGTTTGGCTTATATCGCTAAAAAGGTGAAACGTTTGGATTTGTTTCGTAACGTTTGTAAACGGTTGGCTTAAATTGCTAAAAAGGTGAAACTCTTGGATTTGTTTCGTAACGTTTGTAAACATTTAGATTTAATTGCTAAAAAGGTGAAACGCTTAGATTTGTTTCGTAACGTTTGTAAATGTTTGGCTTAAATTGCTAAAAAGGTGAAACGCTTGGATTTGTTTCGTAACGTTTGTAAACGTTTGGCTTAAATTGCTAAAAAGGTGAAACGTTTGGATTTGTTTCGTAGCGTTTGTAAATGTTTTGCTTAAATTGCTAAAAAGGTGAAACACTTGGATTTGTTTCGTAACGTTTATAAACGTTTGGCTTAAATTTCTATAAAGGTGAAACGCTTGGATTTGTTTCGTAAGGTTTGTAAATATTTGGCTTAAATCGCTAAAAAGGTGAAACGCTTGGATTTGTTTCGTAACGTTTATAAACGTTTGGCTTAAATTGATAAAAAGGGGAAACGTTTGGATTTGATTTGTAACATTTGTAAACGTTTGACTTAAATTTCTAAAAAGGAGAAACGTTTGTATTTGTTTCGTGATGTGAGTAAACGTTTAGCATAAATTGCTAAAAACGTTACACGGTTTGATTTGTTTCGAAACGTTTGTAAATGTTTGGCTTAAATCGCTAAAAAGGTTCAACGTTTGGATTTGTTTCGTAACGTTTGTAAATGTTTGGCTTAAATTGCTAAAAAGGTGAAACGCTTGGATTTGTTTCGTAACATTTGTAAACGTTTGACTTAAATTGCTAAGAAGGTGAAACGCTTTGATTTGTTTCGTAACGTTTGTAAACGTTTGGCTTAAATTGCTAAAAAGGTGAAACGCTTGGATTTGTTTCGTAACGTTTGTAATTGTTTGGCTTATATTGATAAAAAAGTGAAACGATTGGATTTGATTTGTAACGTTTGTAAACGTTTGGCTTAAATTTCTAAAAAGCTGAAACTTTTGTATTTGTTTCGTGATGTTTGTAAACGTTTAGCATAAATCGCTAAAAAGGTTACACGGTTTGATTTGTTTCGTAACGTTTGTCAATGTTTGGCTTAAATTGCTAAAAATGTAAAACCTTTGGATTTATTTCCAAACCATTTTAAATGTTTGCCTGAATCGCTAAATAGGTAAAAGGTTTGGATTTGTTTGGTAACGTTTGTAAACGTTTGGCTTATATCGCTAAAAAGGTGAAACGTTTGGATTTGTTTCGTAACGTTTGTTAACGTTTGGCTTAAATTGCTAAAAAGGTGAAACTCTTGGATTTGTTTCGTAACGTTTGTAAACATTTGGATTAAATTGCTAAAAAGGTGAAACGCTTAGATTTGTTTCGTAACGTTTGTAAATGTTTGGCTTAAATTGCCAAAAAGGTGAAACGCTTGGATTTGTTTCGTAACGTTTGTAAATATTTAGCTTAAATTGCTAAAAAGGTGAAACCTTTGGATTTGTTTCGTAACGTTTGTAAATGTTTTGCTTAAATTGCTAAAAAGGTGAAACCTTTGGATTTGTTTCGTAACGTTTGTAAACGTTTGGCTTAAATTGCTATAAAGGTGAAACGCTTGGATTTGTTTCGTAAGGTTTGTAAATATTTGGCTTAAATTGCTAAAAAGGTGAAACGCTTGGATTTGTTTCGTAACGTTTATAAACGTTTGGCTTAAATTGATAAAAAGGGGAAACGTTTGCATTTGATTTGTAACATTTGTAAACGATTGACTTAAATTTCTAAAAAGGAGAAATGTTTGTATTTGTTTTGTGATGTGAGTAAACGTTTAGCATATATCGCTAAAAAAGTTACACGGTTTGATTTGTTTCGAAACGTTTGTAAATGTTTGGCTTAAATCGCTAAAAAGGTTCAACGTTTGGATTTGTTTCGTAACGTTTGTAAAGGTTTGGCTTAAATTGCTAAAAAGGTGAAACGCTTGGATTTGTTTCGTAACGTTTGTAAACGTTTGACTTAAATTGCTAAGAAGGTGAAACGCTTGGATTTGTTTCGTAACGTTTGTAAACTTTGGGCTTAAATTGCTAAAAAGGTGAAACGCTTGGATTTGTTTCGTAACATTTATAATTGTTTGGCTTATATTGATAAAAAGGTGAAACGATTGGATTTGATTTGTAACGTTTGTAAACGTTTGGCTTAAATTTCTAAAAAGGAGAAACTTTTGTATTTGTTTCGTGATGTTTGTAAACGTTTAGCATAAATCGCTAAAAAGGTTAAACGGTTTGATTTGTTTCGTAACGTTTGTAAATGTTTGGCTTAAATCGCCAAAAAGGTTCAACGTTTGGATTTGTTTTGTAACGTTTGTAAATGTTTGGCTTATATCGCTAAAAAGGGGAAACATTTGGATTTGTTTCGTAACGTTTGTAAACGTTTGGTTTAAATCGCTAAAAAGGTGAAACGTTTGGATTTGTTTCGTAAGGTTTGTAAACGTTTGGCTTAAATTGCTAAAAAGGTGAAACGCTTGGATTTGTTTCATAACGTTTGTAAACATTTGGCTTAAATTGCTAAAAAGGTGACACACTTTGATTTGTTTCATAACGTTTGTAAATGTTTGGCTTAAATTGCTAAAAAGATGAAACATTTGGATTTCTTTCCAAACCCATTTAAATGTTTGGCTTAAATCGCTAGAAAGGTGAAACGTTTGGATTTGTTTCGTAACGTTTGTAAACGTTTGGCTTAAATTGCTAAAAAGGTGAAACGTTTGGATTTATTTCGTAACGTTTGTAAACGTTTGGCTTAAATTGCTAAAAAGGTGAAACGTTTGGATTTGATTTGTAACGTTTGTAAACGTTTGGCTTAAATTTCTAAAAAGGAGAAACGTTTGTATTTGTTTCGTTATGTTTGTAAACGTTTAGCATAAATCGCTAAAAAGGTTACACAGTTTGATTTGTTTCGAAACGTTTGTAAACGTTTGGCTTAAATCGCTAAAAAGGTTCAACGTTTGGATTTGTTTCGTAACGTTTGTAAATGTTTGGCTTAAATTGCTAAAAACGTGAAACGCTTGGATTTGTTTCGTAACGTTTGTAAACCTTTGGCTTAAATTGCTAAAAAGGTGAAACGGTTGGATTTGTTTCGTAACGTTTGTAAAAGTTTGGCTTAAATTGCTAAAAAGGTGAAACGCTTGGATTTGTTTCGTAACGTCTGTAAATGTTTGGCTTATATTGATAAAAAGGTGAAACGATTGGATTGGATTTGTAATGTTTGTAAACGTTTGGCTTGAATTTCAAAAAAGGAGAAACGTTTATATTTGTTTCGTGATGTTTGTAAACGTTTAGCATAAATCGCTAAAAAGGTTACACGGTTTGATTTGTTTCGTAACGTTTGTAAACGTTTGGCTTAAATCGCTAAAAAGGTTCAATATTTGGATTTGTTTTGTAACGTTTGTAAATGTTTGGCTTATATCGCTAAGAAGGGGAAACATTTGGATTTGTTTCGTAACGTTTGTAAACGTTTGGCTTAAATCGCTAAAAAGGTGAAACATTTGGATTGTTTTGTAAGGTTTGAAAACGTTTGGCTTAAATTGCTAAAAAGGTGAAACGCTTGGATTTGTTTGGTAACGTTTGTAAACATTTGGCTTAAACTGCGAAAAAGGTGAAACACTTTGATTTGTTTCGTAGCGTTTGTAAATGTTTGGCTTAAATTACTAAAAAGGTGAAACATTTGGATTTGTTTCCAAACCCTATTAAATGTTTGGCTTATATCGCTAAAAAGGTGAAACGTTTGGATTTGTTTCGTAAAGTTTGTAAACGTTTGGCTTAAATTGCTGAAAAGGTGAAACGTTTGGATTTGATTAGTAACGTTTGTAAACGTTTGGCTTAATTTCTAAAAAGGAGAAATGTTTGTATTTGTTTCGTGATGTTTGTAAGCGTTTAGCATAAATCGCTAAAAAGGTTACACAGTTTGATTTGTTTCGAAACGTTTGTAAATGTTTGGCTTAAATGGCTAAAAAGGTTCAACGTTTGGATTTGTTTCGTAACGTTTGTAAATGTTTGGCTTAAATTGCTAAAAAGGTGAAACGCTTGGATTTGTTTCGTAACGTTTGTAAACGTTTGGCTTAAATTGCTAAAAAAGGGAAACGCTTGGATTTGTTTCGTAACCTTTGTAAACGTTTGGCTTAAATTGCTAAAAAGGTGAAACGCTTGGATTTTTTTCGTAACGTTTGTAAATGTTTGGCTTATATTGATAAAAAGGTGAAACGTTTGGATTTGATTTGTAACATTTGTAAACGTTTGGCTTAAATTTCTAAAAAGGAGAAACGTTTGTATTTGTTTCGTGATGTTTGTAAACGTTTAACATAAATCGCTAAAAAGGTCACACGGTTTGATTTGTTTCGTAACGTTTGTAAACGTTTGGCTTAAATCGCTAAAAAGGTTAAACGTTTGGATTTGTTTTGTAACGTTTGTAAAAGTTTGGCTTATATCGCTAAAAAGGGGAAATATTTGGATTTGTTTCGTAACGTTTGTAAACGTTTGGCTTAAATCGCTAAAAAGGTGAAACATTTGGATTTGTTTCGTAATGTTTGTTAACGTTTGGCTTAAATTACTAAAAATGTGAAATGCTTGGATTTGTTTCGTAACGTTTGTAAACATTTGGCGTAAATTGCTAAAAAGGTGAAACACTTTGATTTTTTTCGTAACGTTTGTAAATGTTTGGCTTATATTGATAAAAAGGTGAAACGTTTGGATTTGATTTGTAACATTTGTAAACGTTTGGCTTAAATTTCTAAAAAGGAGAAACGTTTGTATTTGTTTCGTGATGTTTGTAAACGTTTAACATAAATCGCTAAAAAGGTCACACGGTTTGATTTGTTTCGTAACGTTTGTAAACGTTTGGCTTAAATCGCTAAAAAGGTTAAACGTTTGGATTTGTTTTGTAACGTTTGTAAAAGTTTGGCTTATATCGCTAAAAAGGGGAAATATTTGGATTTGTTTCGTAACGTTTGTAAACGTTTGGCTTAAATCGCTAAAAAGGTGAAACATTTGGATTTGTTTCGTAATGTTTGTTAACGTTTGGCTTAAATTACTAAAAATGTGAAATGCTTGGATTTGTTTCGTAACGTTTGTAAACATTTGGCGTAAATTGCTAAAAAGGTGAAACACTTTGATTTGTTTCGTAACATTTGTAAATGTTTGGCTTAAATTGCTAAAAAGGAGAAACATTTGGATTTGTTTCCAAACCCTTTTAAATGTTTGGCATAAATAGCTAAAAAGGTGAAACGTTTGTAAATGTTTGGCTTAAATCACTAAAAAGGGGAAACGTTTGGATTTGTTTCGTAACGTTTGTAAACGTTTGTCTTAAATTGCTAAAAAGGTGAAACGTTTGGATTTGATTTGTAACGTTTGTAAACGTTTGGCTTAAATTTCTAAAAAGAAGAAACGTTTGTATTTGTTTTGTGATGTTTGTAAACGTTTAGCACAAACCGCAAAAAAGGTTACACAGTTTGATTTGTTTTGAAACGTTTGTAAACGTTTGGCTTAAATCGCTAAAAAGGTTCAACGTTTGGATTTGTTTCGTAACGTTTGTCAATGTTTGGCTTAAATTTCTAAAAAGGTGAAACGTTTGTATTTGTTTCGTAATATTTGTAAACGTTTGGCTTAAATTGCTAAAAAGGTGAAACGCTTGGATTTGTTTCGTAACGTTTGTAAACGTTTGGCTTAAATTGCTAAAAAGGTGAAACGCTTGGATTTGTTTCGTAACGTTTGTAAATGTTTGGCTTATATTGATAAAAAGGGGAAACATTTGGATTTGATTTGTAACGTGTGTAAACGTTTAGCTTAAATTTCTAAAAAGGAGAAACGTTTGTATTTGTTTCGTGATGTTTGAAAACGTTTAGCATAAATCGCTAAAAAGGTCACACGGTTTGATTTGTTTCGTAACGTTTGTAAACGTTTGGCTTAAATCGCTAAAAAGGTTCAATGTTTGGATTTGTTTTGTAACGTTTGTAAATGTTTGGCTTATATCGCTAAAAAGGGGAAACATTTGGATTCGTTTTGTAACGTTTGTAAAGGTTTGGCTTAAATCGCCAAAAAGGTGAAACGTTTGGATTTGTTTCGTAAGGTTTGTAAACGTTTGGCTTAAATTGCTAAAAAGGTGAAATGCTGGGATTTGTTTCATAACGTTTGTAAACATTTGGCTTACATTGCTAAAATGGTGACACACTTTGATTTGTTTCGCAACGTTTGTAAATGTTTGGCTTAAATTGCTAAAAAGGTGAAACATTTGGATTTGTTTCCAAACCTTTTTAAATGTTTGCCTGAATCGCTAAAAAGGTGAAAGGTTTAGATTTGTTTGGTAACGTTTGTAAACGTTTGGCTTATATCGCTAAAAAGGTGAAACGTTTGGATTTATTTCGTAACGTTTGCAAACGTTTGGCTTAAATTGCTAAAAAGGTGAAACGTTTGGATTTGATTTGTAACGTTTGTAAACGTTTGGATTAAATTTCTAAAAAGGAGAAACGTTTGTACTTGTTTCGTGATGTTTGTAAACGTTTAGCATATATCGCTAAAAAGGTTACACAGTTTGATTTTTTTCGAAACGTTTGCAAACGTTTGGCTTAAATCGCTAAAAAGGTTCAACATTTGGATTTGTTTCGTAACGTTTGTAAATGTTTGGCTTAAATTACTAAAAAGGTGAAACATTTGGATTTGTTTCCAAACCCTTTTAAATGTTTGGCTTATATCGCTAAAAAGGTGAAACGTTTGGATTTGTTTCGTAACGTTTGTAAACGTTTGGCTTAAATTGCTAAAAAGGTGAAACGTTTGGATTTGATTTGTAACGTTTGTAAACGTTTGGCTTAAATTTCTAAAAAGGTGAAACTCTTGGATTTGTTTCGTAACGTTTGTAAATGTTTGGCTTAAATTGCAAAAAATGTGAAACGCTTGGATTTGATTTGTAACGTTTGAAAACGTTTGGCTTAAATTTCTAAAAAGAAGAAACGTTTGTATTTGTTTCATGATGTTTGTAAACGTTTAGCATAAATCGCTAAAAAGGTTAATCAGTTTGATTTGTTTCGAAACGTTTGTAAATGTTTGGCTTAAATCGCTAAAAAGGTTCAACGTTAGGATTTGTTTCCTAACGTTTGTAAATGTTTGGCTTAAATTGCTAAAAAGGTGAAACGTTTGGATTTGTTTCGTAACGTTTGTAAACGTTTGGCTTAAATTGATAAAAAGGTGAAACGCTTGGATTGGTTTCGTAACGTTTGTAAACGTTTGGCTTAAATTGCTAAAAAGGTGAAACGCTTGGATTTGTTTCGAAACGTTTGTAAATGTTTGGCTTATATTGATAAAAAGGTGAAACGTTTGGATTTGATTTGTAACGTTTGTAAACGTTTGGCTTAAATTTCTAAAAAGGAGAAACGTTTGTATTTGTTTCGTGATGTTTGTAAACGTTTAGCATAAATCGCTAAAAAGGTCACACGGTTTGATTTGTTTCGTAACGTTTGTAAATCTTTGGCTTAAATCGCTAAAAAGGTTAAACGTTTGGATTTGTTTTGTAACGTTTGTAAATGTTTGGCTTATATCGCTAAAAAGGGGAAACATTTGGATTTGTTTTGTAACGTTTGTAAACGTTTGGCTTAAATCGCTAAAAAGGTGAAACATTTGGATTTGTTTCGTAAGGTTTGTAATGTTTGGCTTAAATTGCTAAAAAGGTGAAACGTTTGGATTTGTTTCATAACGTTTGTAAACATTTGGCTTATATTGCTAAAAAGGTGAAACACTTTGATTTGTTTAACGTTTGTCAATGTTTGGCTTAAATTGCTAAAAATGTAAAACATTTGGATTTATTTCCAAACCTTTTTAAATGTTTGCCTGAATCGCTAAAAAGGTGAAAGGTTTGGATTTGTTTGGTAACGTTTGTAAACGTTTGGCTTGTATCGCTAAAAAGGTGAAATGTTTGGATTTGTTTCGTAACGTTTGTAAACGGTTGGCTTAAATTGCTAAAAAGGTGAAACTCTTGGATTTGTTTCGTAACGTTTGTAAACATTTGGATTAAATTGCTAAAAAGGTGAAACGCTTAGATTTATTTCGTAACGTTTGTAAATGTTTGGCTTAAATTGCTAAAAAGGTGAAACACTTGGATTTGTTTCGTAACGTTTGTAAATGTTTGGCTTAAATTGCTAAAAAGGTGAAACACTTGGATTTGTTTCGTAACGTTTGTAAATGTTTTGCTTAAATTGCTAAAAAGGTGAAACACTTGGATTTGTTTCGTAACGTTTATAAACGTACTGCTTAAATTGCTATAAAGGTGAAACGCTTGGATTTGTTTCGTAAGGTTTGTAAATATTTGGCTTAAATTGCAAAAAAGGTGAAACGCTTGGATTTGTTTCGTAAAGTTTATAAACGTTTGGCTTAAATTGATAAAAAGGGGAAACGTTTGGATTTGATTTGTAACATTTGTAAACGTTTGACTTAAATTTCTAAAAAGGAGAAACGTTTGTATTTGTTTCGTGATGTGAGTAAACGTTTAGCATAAATTGCTAAAAACGTTACACGGTTTGATTTGTTTCGAAACGTTTGTAAATGTTTGGCTTAAATCGCTAAAAAGGTTCAACGTTTGGATTTGTTTCGTAACGTTTGTAAATGTTTGGCTTAAATTGCTAAAAAGGTGAAACGCTTGGATTTGTTTTGTAACGTTTGTAAACGTTTGACTTAAATTGCTAAGAAGGTGAAACGCTTTGATTTGTTTCGTAACGTTTGTAAACGTTTGGCTTAAATTGCAAAAAAGGTGAAACGCTTGGATTTGTTTCGTAACGTTTGTAATTGTTTGGCTTATATTGATAAAAAAGTGAAACGATTGGATTTGATTTGTAACGTTTGTAAACGTTTGACTTAAATTTCTAAAAAGGAGAAACTTTTGTATTTGTTTCGTGATGTTTGTAAACGTTTAGCATAAATCGCTAAAAAGGTTACACGGTTTGATTTGTGTAACGTTTGTTAATGTTTGGCTTAAATTGCTAAAAATGTAAAACATTTGGATTTATTTCCAAACCTTTTTAAATGTTTGCCTGAATCGCTAAATAGGTAAAAGGTTTGGATTTGTTTGGTAACGTTTGTAAACGTTTGGCTTATATCGCTAAAAAGGTGAAACGTTTGGATTTGTTTCGTAACGTTTGTAAACGTTTGGCTTAAATTGCTAAAAAGGTGAAACTCTTGGATTTTTTTCGTAACGTTTGTAAAAATTTGGATTAAATTGCTAAAAAGGTGAAACGCTTAGATTTGTTTCGTAACGTTTGTAAATGTTTGGCTTAAATTGCTAAAAAGGTGAAACGCTTGGATTTGTTTCGTAACGTTTGTAAATATTTAGCTTAAATTGCTAAAAAGGTGAAACCATTGGATTTGTTTCGTAACGTTTGTAAATGTTTTGCTTAAATTGCTAAAAAGGTGAAACACTTGGATTTGTTTCGTAATGTTTATAAACGTTTGGCTTAAATTGCTATAAAGGTGAAACGCTTGGATTTGTTTCGTAAGGTTTGTAAATATTTGGCTTAAATTGCTAAAAAGGTGAAACGCTTGGATTTGTTTCGTAACATTTATAAACGTTTGCCTTAAATTGATAAAAAGGGGAAACGTTTGGATTTGATTTGTAACATTTGTAAACGTTTGACTTAAATTTCTAAAAAGGAGAAACGTTTGTATTTGTTTCGTGATGTGAGTAAACGTTTAGCATAAATCGCTAAAAAGGTCACACGGTTTGATTTGTTTCGTAACGTTTGTAAATGTTTGGCTTAAATCGCTAAAAAGGTTAAACGTTTGGATTTGTTTCGTAACGTTTGTAAATGTTTTGCTTATATCGCTAAAAAGGGGAAACATTTGGATTTGTTTCGTAACGTTTGTAAACGTTTGGCTTAAATCGCTAAAAAGGTGAAACATTTGGATTTGTTTCGTAAGGTTTGTAATGTTTGGCTTAAATTGCTAAAAAGGTGAAACGTTTGGATTTGTTTCATAACGTTTGTAAACATTTGGCTTAAATTGCTAAAAAGGTGAAACACTTTGATTTGTTTCGTAACGTTTGTCAATGTTTGGCTTAAATTGCTAAAAATGTAAAACATTTGGATTTATTTCCAAACCTTTTTAAATGTTTGCCTGAATCGCTAAAAAGGTGAAAGGTTTGGATTTGTTTGGTAACGTTTGTAAACGTTTGGCTTATATCGCTAAAAAGGTGAAACGTTTGGATTTGTTTCGTAACGTTTGTAAACGGTTGGATTAAATTGCTAAAAAGGTGAAACTCTTGGATTTGTTTCGTAACGTTTGTAAACATTTGGATTAAATTGCTAAAAAGGTGAAACGCTTAGATTTGTTTCGTAACGTTTGTAAATGTTTGGCTTAAATTGCTAAAAAGGTGAAACGCTTGGATTTGTTTCGTAACGTTTGTAAATGTTTGGCTTAAATTGCTAAAAAGGTGAAACGTTTGGATTTGTTTCGTAACGTTTGTAAATGTTTTGCTTAAATTGCTAAAAAGGTGAAACACTTGGATTTGTTTCGTAACGTTTATAAACGTTTGGCTTAAATTGCTATAAAGGTGAAACGCTTGGATTTGTTTCGTAAGGTTTGTAAATATTTGGCTTAAATTGCTAAAAAGGTGAAACGCTTGGATTTCTTTCGTAACGTTTGTAAACGTTTGGCTTAAATTGCTAAAAAGGTGAAACGTTTGGATTTGATTTGTAACGTTTGTAAACGTTTGGCTTAAATTTCTAAAAAGGTGAAACGCTTGGATTTGTTTCGTAAGGTTTGTAAATATTTGGCTTAAATTGCTAAAAAGGTGAAACGCTTGGATTTGTTTCGTAACGTTTGTAAACGTTTGGCTTAAATCGCTGAAAAGGTTCAACGTTTGGATTTGTTTCGTAACGTTTGTAAATGTTTGGCTTAAATTGCTAAAAAGGTGAAACGCTTGGATTTGTTTCGTAACGTTTGTAAACCTTTGGCTTAAATTGCTAAAAAGGTGAAACGGTTGGATTTGTTTCGTAACGTTTGTAAAAGTTTAGCTTAAATTGCAAAAAAGGTGAAACGCTTGGATTTGTTTCGTAACGTCTGTAAATGTTTGGCTTATATTGATAAAAAGGTGAAACGATTGGATTTGATTTGTAATGTTTGTAAACGTTTGGCTTGAATTTCTAAAAAGGAGAAACGTTTGTATTTGTTTCGTGATGTTTGTAAACGTTTAGCATAAATTGCTAAAAAGGTTACACGGTTTGATTTGTTTCGTAACGTTTGTAAACGTTTGGCTTAAATCGCTAAAAAGGTTCAATATTTGGTTTTGTTTTGCAACGTTTGTAAATGTTTGGCTTATATCGCTAAGAAGGGGAAACATTGAGATTTGTTTCGTAACGTTTGTAAACCTTTGGCTTAAATCGCTAAAAAGGTGAAACATTTGGATTTGTTTCGTAAGGTTTGTAAACGTTTGGCTTAAATTGCTAAAAAAGGTGAAACGCTTGGATTTGTTTGGTAACGTTTGTAAACATTTGGCTTAAACTGCAAAAAAGGTGAAACACTTTGATTTGTTTCGTAGCGTTTGTAAATGTTTGGCTTAAATTACTAAAAAGGTGATAAATTTGGATTTGTTTCCAAACCCTTTTAAATGTTTGGCTTAAATCGCTAAAAAGGTGAAACGTTTGGATTTGTTTCGTAAAGTTTGTAAACGTTTAGCTTAAATTGCTGAAAAGGTGAAACGTTTGGATTTGATTTGTAACGTTTGTAAACGTTTGGCTTAATTTCTAAAAAGGAGAAATGTTTGTATTTGTTTCGTGATATTTGTAAACGTTGAGCATAAATCGCTAAAAAGGTTACACAGTTTGATTTGTTTCGAAATGTTTGTAAATGTTTGGCTTAAATGGCTAAAAAGGTTCAACGTTTGGATTTGTTTCGTAACGTTTGTAAATGTTTGACTTAAATTGCTAAAAAGGTGAAACGCTTGGATTTGTTTCGTAACGTTTGTAAACGTTTGGCTTAAATTGCTAAAAAGGTGAAACGCTTGGATTTGTTTCGTAACCTTTGTAAACGTTTGGCATAAATTGCTAAAAAGGTGAAACGCTTGGATTTTTTTCGTAACGTTTGTAAATGTTTGGCTTATATTGATAAAAAGGTGAAACGTTTGGATTTGACTTGTAACGTTTGTAAACGTTTGGCTTAAATTTCTAAAAAGGAGAAACGTTTGTATTTGTTTCGTGATGTTTGTAAACGTTTAACATAAATCGCTAAAAAGGTCACACGGTTTTATTTGTTTCGTAACGTTTGTAAACGTTTGTAAACGTTTGTAAACGTTTGGCTTAAATCGCTAAAAAGGTTAAACGTTTGGATTTGTTTTGTAACGTTTGTAAATGTTTGGCTTATATCGCTAAAAAGGGGAAATATTTGGATTTGTTTCGTAACGTTTGTAAACGTTTGGCTTAAATCGCTAAAAAGGTGAAACATTTGGATTTGTTTCGTAAGGTTTGTTAATGTTTGGCTTAAATTACTAAAAATGTGAAATGCTTGGATTTGTTTCGTAGCGTTTGTAAACATTTGGCGTAAATTGCTAAAAAGGTGAAACACTTTGATTTGTTTCGTAACATTTGTAAATGTTTGGCTTAAACTGCTAAAAAGGAGAAACATTTGGATTTGTTTCCAAACCCTTTTAAATGTTTGGCATAAATAGCTAAAAAGGTGAAACGTTTGTAAATGTTTGGCTTAAATCGCTAAAAAGGTGAAACGTTTGGATTTGTTTCGTAACGTTTGTAAACGTTTGTCTTAAATTGCTGAAAAGGTGAAACGTTTGGATTTGATTTGTAACGTTTGTAAACGTTTGGCTTAAATTTCTAAAAAGGAGAAACGTTTGTATTTGTTTCGTGATGTTTGTAAACGTTTAGCATAAACCGCTAAAAAGGTTACACAGTTTGATTTGTTTTGAAATGTTTGTAAACGTTTGGCTTAAATCGCTAAAAGGTTCAACGTTTGGATTTGTTTCGTAACGTTTGTCAATGTTTGGCTTAAATTTCTAAAAAGGTGAAACGTTTGTATTTGTTTCGTAATATTTGTAAACGTTTGGCTTAAATTTCTAAAAAGGTGAAACGCTTGGATTTGTTTCGTAACGTTTGTAAACGTTTGGCTTAAATTGCTAAAAAGGTGAAACGCTTGGATTTGTTTCGTAACGTTTGTAAATGTTTGGCTTATATTGATAAAAAGGGGAAACGTTTGGATTTGATTTGTAACGTGTGTAAACGTTTAGCTTAAATTTCTAAAAAGGAGAAACGTTTGTATTTGTTTCGTGATGTTTGAAAACGTTTAGCATAAATCGCTAAAAAGGTTACACAGTTTGATTTGTTTCGAAACGTTTGTAAACGTTTGGCTTAAATCGCTAAAAACGTTCAACGTTTGGATTTGTTTTGTAACGTTTGTAAATGTTTGGCTTATATCGCTAAAAAGGTGAAACATTTGGATTTGTTTCCAAACCCTTTTAAATGTTTGGCTTATATCGCTAAAAAGGTGAAACGTTTGGATTTGTTTCGTAACGTTTGTAAACGTTTGGCTTAAATTGCTAAAAAGGTGAAACGTTTGGATTTGATTTGTAACGTTTGTAAACGTTTGGCTTAATTTCTAAAAAGGAGAAACGTTTGTATTTGTTTCGTGATGTTTGTAAACGTTTAGCATAAAGCGCTAAAAAGGTTACACAGTTTGATTTGTTTTGAAACGTTTGTAAACGTTTGGCTTAAATGGCTAAAAAGGTTCAACATTTGGATTTGTTTCGTAACGTTTGTAAATGTTTGGCTTAAATTGCTAAAAAGGTGAAACGCTTGGATTTGTTTTGTAACGTTTGTAAATGTTTGGCTTATATCGCTAAAAAGGGGAAATATTTGGATTTGTTTCGTAACGTTTGTAAACGTTTGGCTTAAATCGCTAAAAAGGTGAAACATTTGGATTTGTTTCGTAAGGTTTGTTAATGTTTGGCTTAAATTACTAAAAATGTGAAATGCTTGGATTTGTTTCGTAGCGTTTGTAAACATTTGGCGTAAATTGCTAAAAAGGTGAAACACTTTGATTTGTTTCGTAACATTTGTAAATGTTTGGCTTAAATTGCTAAAAAGGAGAAACATTTGGATTTGTTTCCAAACCCTTTTAAATGTTTGGCATAAATAGCTAAAAAGGCGAAACGTTTGTAAATGTTTGGCTTAAATCGCTAAAAAGGTGAAACGTTTGGATTTGTTTCGTAACGTTTGTAAACGTTTGTCTTAAATTGCTGAAAAGGTGAAACGTTTGGATTTGATTTGTAACGTTTGTAAACGTTTGGCTTAAATTTCTAAAAAGGAGAAACGTTTGTATTTGTTTCGTGATGTTTGTAAACGTTTAGCATAAACCGCTAAAAAGGTTACACAGTTTGATTTGTTTTGAAACGTTTGTAAACGTTTGGCTTAAATCGCTAAAAAGGTTCAACGTTTGGATTTGTTTCGTAACGTTTGTCAATGTTTGGCTTAAATTTCTAAAAAGGTGAAACGTTTGTATTTGTTTCGTAATATTTGTAAACGTTTGGCTTAAATTTCTAAAAAGGTGAAACGCTTGGATTTGTTTCGTAACGTTTGTAAACGTTTGGCTTAAATTGCTAAAAAGGTGAAACGCTTGGATTTGTTTCGTAACGTTTGTAAATGTTTGGCTTATATTGATAAAAAGGGGAAACGTTTGGATTTGATTTGTAACGTGTGTAAACGTTTAGCTTAAATTTCTAAAAAGGAGAAACGTTTGTATTTGTTTCGTGATGTTTGAAAACGTTTAGCATAAATCGCTAAAAAGGTTACACAGTTTGATTTGTTTCGAAACGTTTGTAAACGTTTGGCTTAAATCGCTAAAAACGTTCAACGTTTGGATTTGTTTTGTAACGTTTGTAAATGTTTGGCTTATATCGCTAAAAAGGTGAAACATTTGGATTTGTTTCCAAACCCTTTTAAATGTTTGGCTTATATCGCTAAAAAGGTGAAACGTTTGGATTTGTTTCGTAACGTTTGTAAACGTTTGGCTTAAATTGCTAAAAAGGTGAAACGTTTGGATTTGATTTGTAACGTTTGTAAACGTTTGGTTTAATTTCTAAAAAGGAGAAACGTTTGTATTTGTTTCGTGATGTTTGTAAACGTTTAGCATAAAGCGCTAAAAAGGTTACACAGTTTGATTTGTTTCGAAACGTTTGTAAACGTTTGGCTTAAATGGCTAAAAAGGTTCAACATTTGGATTTGTTTCGTAACGTTTGTAAATGTTTGGCTTAAATTGCTAAAAAGATGAAACGCTTGGATTTGTTTCGTAACGTTTGTAAACGTTTGGTTTAAATTGCTAAAAAGGGGAAACGCTTGGATTTGTTTCGTAACCTTTGTAAACGTTTGGCTTAAATTGCTAAAAAGGTGAAACGCTTAGATTTGTTTCGTAACGTTTGTAAATAGTTGGCTTATATTGATAAAAAGGTGAAACGTTTGGATTTGATTTGTAACGTTTGTAAACGTTTGGCTTAAATTTCTAAAAAGGAGAAACGTTTGTATTTGTTTCGTGATGTTTGTAAACGTTTAGCATAAATCGCTAAAAAGGTCACACGGTTTGATTTGTTTCGTAACGTTTGTAAACGTTTGGCTTAAATCGCTAAAAAGGTTAAACGTTTGGATTTGATTAGTAATATTTGCAAATGTTTCGCTTATATCGCTAAAAAGAGGAAATATTTGGATTTGTTTCGTAACGTTTGTAAACGTTTGGCTTAAATCGCTAAAAAGGTGAAACATTTGGATTTATTTCGTAAGGTTTGTTAAAGTTTGGCTTGGATTTGTTTCGTAACGTTTGTAAACATTTGGCGTAAATTGCTAAAAAGGTGAAACACTTTGATTTGTTTCGTAACGTTTGTAAATGTTTCGCTTAAATTTCTAAAAAAGTGAAACATTTGGATTTGTTTCCAAACCCATTTAAATGTTTGGCATAAATAGCTAAAAAGGTGAAACGTTTGTAAATGTTTGCCTTAAATCGCTAAAAAGGTGAAATGTTTGGATTTGTTTCGTAATGTTTGTAAACGTTTGTCTTAAATTGCTAAATAGGTTAAACGTTTGGATTTGATTTGTAACGTTTGTAAACGTTTGGCTTAAATTTCTAAAAAGGAGAAACGTTTGTATTTGTTTCGTGATAATTGTAAACGTTTAGCATAAATCGCTAAAAAGGTTACACAATTTGATTTGTTTCGAAACGTTTGTAAACGTTTGGCTTAAATCGCTAAAAAAGGTTCAACGTTTGGATTTGTTTCGTAACGTTTGTCAATGTTTGGCTTAAATTGCTAAAAAGGAGAAACGTTTGGATTTGTTTCGTAGCGTTTGTAAACGTTTGGCTTAAATTGCTAAAAAGGTGAAACGCTTGGATTTGTTTCGTATCGTTTGTAAACGTTTGGCTTAAATTGCTAAAAAGGTGAAACGCTTGGATTTGTTTCGTGAAGTTTGTAAATGTTTGGCTTATATTGATAAAAAGGGGAAACGTTTGGATTTGATTTGTAACGTGTGTAAACGTTTGGCTTAAATTTCTAAAAAGGAGAAACATTTGTATTTGTTTCGTGATGTTTGTAAACGTTTAGCATAAATCGCTAAAAAGGTCACACGGTTTGATTTGTTTTGTAGCGTTTGTAAATGTTTGGCTTAAATTGCTAAAGAGGTTCAACGTTTGGATTTGTTTTGTAACGTTTGTAAACGTTTAGCTTATATCGGTAAAAAGGGGAAACATTTGGATTTGTTTTGTAACGTTTGTAAACGTTTGGCTTAAATCGCTAAAAAGGTGAAACATTTGGATTTGTTTCATAAGGTTTGTTAACGTTTGGCTTAAATTGCTAAAAAGTTGAAACGCTTGGATTTGTTTCGTAACATTTGTAAACATTTGACTTAAATTGCTAAAAAGGTGAAACACTTTGATTTGTTTCGTAACGTTTGTAAATGTTTGGCTTAAATTGCTAAAAAGGTGAAACTTTTGGATTTGTTTCCAAACCCTTTTAAATGTTTGGCTTAAATAGCTAAAAAGGTGAAACGTTTGGATTTGTTTCGTAATGTTTGTAAACGTTTGGCTTAAATTGCTAAAAAGGTGAAACGTTTGGATTTATTTCGTAACGTTTGTAAACGTTTGGCTTAAATTGCAAAAAAGGTGAAACGATTGGATTTGATTTGTAACGTTTGTAAACGTTTGGCTTAAATTTCTAAAAAGGAGAAACATTTGTATTTGTTTCGTGATGTTTGTAAACGTTTAGCATATATCGCTAAAAAGGTCACACGGTTTGATTTGTTTCGTAACGTTTGGCTTAAATCGCTAAAAAGGTTCAACGTTTGGATTTGTTTTGTAACGTTTGTAAATGTTTAGCTTATATCGCTAAAAAGGGGAAACATTTGGATTTGTTTCGTAACGTTTGTAAACGTTTGGCTTAAATCGCTAAAAAGGTGAAACATTTATATTTGTTTCATAAGGTTTGTAAACGTTTGGCTTAAATTGCTAAAAAGGTGAAACGCTTGGATTTGTTTCGTAACGTTTGTAAACATTTGGCTTAAATTGCTAAGAAGGTGACACACTTTGATTTGTTTCGTAACGTTTGTAAATGTTTGGCTTAATTTGCTAAAAAGGTGAAATATTTGGATTTGTTTCCAAACCCTTTTAAATGTTTGGCTTAAATCGCTAAAAAGGTGAAACGTTTGGATTTGTTTCATAACGTTTGTAAACGTTTGGCTTAAATCGCTAAAAAGGGGAAACGTTCGTATTTATTTCGTAACGTTTTTGGCTTAAATTGCTAAAAAGCTGAAACGTTTGGATTTAATTTGTAACGTCTATTAACGTTTGGCTTAAATTTCTAAAAAGGAGAAACGTTTGTATTTGTTTCGTGATGTTTGTAAACGTTTAGCATAAATCGCTAAAAAGGTTACACAGTTTGATTTGTTTCGAAACGTTTGTAAACGTTTGGCTTAAATGGCTAAAAAGGTTCAACATTTGGATTTGTTTCGTATCGTTTGTAACTGTTTGGCTTAAATTGCTAAAAAGATGAAACGCTTGGATTTGTTTCGTAACGTTTGTAAACGTTTGGCTTAAATTGCTAAAAAGGGGAAACGCTTGGATTTGTTTCGTAACCTTTGTAAACGTTTGGCTTAAATTGCTAAAAAGGTGAAACGCTTGGATTTGTTTCGTAACGTTTGTAAATAATTGGCTTATATTGATAAAAAGGTGAAACGTTTGGATTTGATTTGTAACGTTTGTAAACGTTTGGCTTCAATTTCTAAATAGGAGAAACGTTTGTATTTGTTTCGTGATGTTTGTAAACGTTTAGCATAAATCGCTAATAAGGTCACACGGTTTGATTTGTTTCGTAACGTTTGTAAACGTTTGGCTTAAATCGCTAAAAAGGTTAAACGTTTTGGATTTGTTTAGTAATATTTGCAAATGTTTGGCTTATATCGCTAAAAAGAGGAAATATTTGGATTTGTTTCGTAACGTTTGTAAACGTTTGGCTTAAATCGCTAAAAAGGTGAAACATTTGGATTTATTTCGTAAGGTTTGTTAACGTTTGGCTTGGATTTGTTTCGTAACGTTTGTAAACATTTGGCGTAAATTGCTAAAAAGGTGAAACACTTTGATTTGTTTCGTAACGTTTGTAAATGTTTGGCTTAAATTGCTAAAAAGGTGAAACATTTGGATTTGTTTCCAAACCCTTTTAAATGTTTGGCATAAATAGCTAAAAAGGTGAAACGTTTGTAAATGTTTGGCTTAAATCGCTAAAAAGGTGAAATGTTTTGATTTGTTTCGTAATGTTTGTAAACGTTTGTCTTAAATTGCTAAATAGGTTAAACGTTTGGATTTGATTTGTAACGTTTGTAAACGTTTGACTTAAATTTCTAAAAAGGAGAAACGTTTGTATTTGTTTCGTGATGTTTGTAAACGTTTAGCATAAATCGCTAAAAAGGTTACACAGTTTGATTCGTTTCGAAACGTTTGTAAACGTTTGGCTTAAATCGCTAAAAAGGTTCAACATTTGGATTTGTTTCGTAACGTTTGTCAATGTTTGGCTTAAATTGCTAAAAAGGTGAAACGTTTGGATTTGTTTCGTAGCGTTTGTAAACGTTTGGCTTAAATTGCTAAAAATGTGAAACGCTTGGATTTGTTTCGTAACGTTTGTAAACGTTTGGCTTAAATTGCTAAAAAGGTGAAACGCTTGGATTTGTTTCGTGAAGTTTGTAAATGTTTGGCTTATATTGATAAAAAGGGGAAACGTTTGGATTTGATTTGTAACGTGTGTAAACGTTTGGCTTAAATTTCTAAAAAGGAGAAACATTTGTATTTGTTTCGTGATGTTTGTAAACGTTTAGCATAAATCGCTAAAAAGGTCACACGGTTTGATTTGTTTTGTAGCGTTTGTAAACGTTTAGCTTAAATTGCTAAAGAGGTTCAACGTTTGGATTTGTTTCGTAACGTTTGTAAATGTTCAGCTTATATCGGTAAAAAGGGGAAACATTTGGATTTGTTTTGTAACGTTTGTAAACGTTTGGCTTAAATCGCTAAAAAGGTGAAACATTTGGATTTGTTTCGTAAGGTTTGTTAACGTTTGGCTTAAATTGCTAAAAAGGTGAAACGCTTGGATTTGTTTCGTAACATTTGTAAACATTTGACTTAAATTGCTAAAAAGGTGAAACACTTTGATTTGTTTCGTAACGTTTGTAAATGTTTGGCTTAAATTGCTAAAAAGGTGAAACGTTTGGATTTGTTTCCAAACCCTTTTAAATGTTTGGCTTATATAGCTAAAAAGGGGAAACGTTTGGATTTGTTTCGTAACGTTTGTAAACGTTTGGCTTAAATTGCTAAAAAGGTGAAACGTTTGGATTTATTTCGTAACGTTTGTAAACGTTTGGCTTAAATTGCAAAAAAGGTGAAACGATTGGATTTGATTTGTAACGTTTGTAAACGTTTGGCTTAAATTTCTAAAAAGGAGAAACGTTTGTATTTGTTTCGTGATGTTTGTAAACATTTAGCATAAATCTCTAAAAAGGTTACACAATTTGATTTCTTTCGAAATGTTTGTAAACATTTGGCTTAAATCGCTAAAAAGGTTCAACGTTTGAATTTATTTCGTAACGTTTGTAAACGTTTGGCTTGAACTGCTAAAAAGGTGAAACAATCGGATTTGTTTCGTAACGTTTGTAAACGTTTGGCTTAAATTGCTAAAAAGGTGAAACGCTTGGATTTGTTTCGTAACGTTTGTAAATGTTTGGCTTATATTGATAAAAAGGTGAAACGTTTGGATTTGATTTGTAACGTTTGTAAACGTTTGGCTTAAATTTCTAAAAAGGAGAAACGTTTGTATTTGTTTCGTGTTGTTTGTAAACGTTTAGCATAAATCGCTAAAAAGGTCACACGGTTTGATTTTTTTCGTAACGTTTGTAAACGTTTGGCTTAAATCGCTAAAAACGTTCAACCTTTGGATTTGTTTTGTAACGTTTGTAAATGTTTGGCTTATATCGCTAAAAAGGGGAAACGCTTGGATTTGTTTCGTAACGTTTGTAAATGTTTGGCTTAAATTGCTAAAAAGGTGAAACACTTGGATTTGTTTCGTAACGTTTGTAAACGTTTGGCTTAAATTGCTAAAAAGGTGAAACGCTTGGATTTGTTTCGTAACGTTTGTAAACGTTTGGCTTAAATTGCTAAAAAGGTGAAACGCTTGGATTTGTTTTGTAATGTGTGAAAATGTTTGGCTTATATTGATAAAAAGGTGAAACGTTTGGATTTGATTTGTAACGTTTGTAAACGTTTGGCTTAAATTTCTAAAAAGGAGAAACATTTGTATTTGTTTCGTGATGTTTGTAAACGTTTAGCATAAATCGCTAAAAAGGTCACACGGTTTGATTTGTTTCGTAACGTTTGTAAACGTTTGGCTTAAATCGCTAAAAAGGTTCAACGTTTGGATTTGTTTTGTAACGTTTGTAAATGTTTAGCTTATATCGCTAAAAAGGGGAAACATTTGGATTTGTTTCGTAACGTTTGGCTTAAATCGCTAAAAAGGTGAAATATTTGGATTTGTGTCATAAGGTTTGTAAACGTTTGGCTTAAATTGCTAAAAAGGTGAAACGCTTGGATTTGTTTCGTAACGTTTGTAAACATTTGGCTTAAATTGCTAAGAAGGTGACACACTTTGATTTGTTTCGTAACGTTTGTAAATGTTTGGCTTAATTTGCTAAAAAGGTGAAACATTTGGATTTGTTTCCAAACCCTTTTAAATGTTTGGCGTAAATCGCTAAAAAGGTGAAACGTTTGGATTTGTTTCGTAACGTTTGTAAACGATTGGCTTAAATCGCTAAAAAGGGGAAACGCTCGGATTTATTTCGTAACGTTTTTGGCTTAAATTGCTAAAAAGGTGAAACGTTTGGATTTAATTTGTAACGTCTGTTAACGTTTGGCTTAAATTTCTAAAAAGGAGAAACGTTTGTATTTGTTTCGTGATGTTTGTAATCATTTAGCATAAATCGCTAAAAAGGTTATACAGTTTGATTTGTTTCGAAACGTTTGTAAACGTTTGGCTTAAATCGCTAAAAAGGTTTAACGTTTGGATTTGTTTCGTAACTTTCTTAAATGTTTGGCTTAAATTGCTAAAAAGGTGAAATGCTTGGATTTTTTTCGTAACGTTTGAAACGCTTGGATTTGTTTCGTAACATTTGTAAACGTTTTGCTTAAATTGCTAAAAAGGTGAAACGCTTGGATTTGTTTCATAACGTTTTTAAATGTTTGGCTTAAATTGATAAAAAGGTGAAATGTTTGGATTTGATTTGTAACGTTTGTAAATGTCTGGCTTAAATTTCTAAAAAGGAGAAATGTTTGTATTTGTTTCGTGATGTTTGTAAATGTTTAGCATAAATCGCTAGAAAGGTCACACGGTTTGATTTGTTTCGTAACGTTTGTAAACGTTTGGCTTATATCGCTAAAAAGGTGAAACATTTGGATTTGTTTCGTAAGGTTTGTTAACGTTTGGCTTAAATTGCTAAAAAGGTGAAACTCTTGGATTTGCATAGTAACGTTTGTAAACATTTGGCTTAAATTGCTAAAAAGGTGAAACACTTTGATTTGTTTCGTAACGTTTGTAAAACTTTGGCTTTAATTGCTAAAAATGTGAAACATTTGTATTTGTTTCCAAACCTTTTTAAATGTTGGGCTTAAATCGCTAAAAAGGTGAAACATTTGGATTTGTTTCGTAACGTTTGTAAATGTTTGGCTTAAATCGCTAAAAAGGTGAAACGTTTGGATTTGTTTCGTAACGTTTGTAAACGTTTGGCTAAAATTGCTAAAAAGGTGAAACGTTTGGATTTAATTTGTAACGTCTGTAAACGTTTGGCTTAAATTTCTAAAAAGGAGAAACGTTTGTATTTGTTTCGTGATGTTTGTAAACGTTTAGCATAAATCGCTAAAAAGGTTACACAGTTTGATTTGTTTCGAAACGTTTGTAAATGTTTGGCTTAAATCGCTAAAAAGGTTTAACGTTTGGATTTGTTTCGTAACGTTTGTAAATGTTTGGCTTAAACTGCTAAAAAGGTGAAACGCTTGGATTTGTTTTGTAACGTTTGTAAACGTTCGGCTCAAATTGCTAAAAAGGTGAAACGCTTGGATTTCTTTCGTAACATTTGTAAACGTTTGGCTTAAATTGCTAAAAAGGTGAAACGCTTGGATTTGTTTCGTAACGTTTGTAAATGTTTGGCTTAATTTGATAAAAAGGTGAAACGTTTGGATTTGATTTGTAATGTTTGTAAACGTCTGGCTTAAATTTCTTAAAAGGAGAAACGTCTGTATTTGTTTCGTGATGTTTGTAAATGTTTAGCATAAATCGCTAAAAAGGTTACACGGTTTGAGTTGTTTTGTAACGTTTGTAAACGTTTGGCTTAAATTGCTAAAAAGGTTCAACGTTTGGTTTTTTTTGTAACGTTTGTAAATGTTTGGCTTATATCGCTAAAAATGGATACATTTGGACTTGTTTCGTAACGTTTGTAAACGTTTGGCTTATATCGTTAAAAAGGTGAAACATTTGGATTTGTTTCGTAAGGTTTGTAAACGTTTGGCTTAAATTACTAAAAAGGTGAAACGCTTGGATTTGTTTCGTAACGTTTGTAAACATTTGGCTTAAAATGCTAAAAAGGTGAAACATTTTGATTTGTTTCGTAACGTTTGTAAATATTTGGCTTAAATTGCTAAAGGTGAAACATTTGGATTTGTTTCCAAACCTTTTTAAATGTTTGGCTTAAATCGGTAAAAAGGTGAAACGTTTGGATTTGTTTCGTATATTTTGTAAACGTTTGGCTTAAATTGCTAAAAAGGTGAAACACTTAGATTTGTTTCGTAACATTTGTAAACGTTTGGCTTAAATTGCTAAAAAGGTAAAAAGCTTGGATTTGTTTCGTCACGTTTGCAAATGTTTTGCTAAAATTGCTAAAAAAGGTGAAACGCTTGGATTTGTTTCGTAACGTTTGTAAATGGTTAGCTTAAATTGCTAAAAAGGTGAAACGTTTTGATTTGTTTCGTAACGTGTGTTAAAGTTTGGCTTAAATTGCTAAAAAAGTGAAACGCTTAGATTTGTTTCGTAACTTTTGTAAACGTTTGGCTTAAATTGCTAAAAAGGTGAAACGCTTAGATTTATTTTGTAACGTTTGTAAATGTTTGACTTAAATTGCTAAAAAGGTAAAATGCTTGGATTTGTTTCGTAACGATTGTAAACATTTGGCTTAAATCGCTAAAAAGGTGAAACAGTTGGATTTGTTTCGTAACGTTTGTAAACGTTTAGCTTAAATTGCTAAAAAGGTGAAACGCTTGGATTTGTTTCGTAACGTTTATAAACGTTTGTCTTAAATTGCTAAAAAGGTAAAATGCTTGGATTTGTTTCGTAACGTTTGTAAACGTTTGGCTTAAAATGATAAAAATGTGAAACATTTGGATTTGTTTCCAAACCTTTTTAAATGTTTGGCTTAAATCGCTAAAAATGTGAAACGTTAGGATTTGTTTCGTAACTTTTGTAAACGTTTGACTTAAATTGCTAAAAAGGTGAAACGCTTGGATTTGTTTCGTAACGTTTGTTAATGTTTAACTTAAATTGCTAAAAAGGTGAAACGTTTGGATTTGTTTCATAACGTTTGTTAAAGTTTGACTTAAATTGCTATAAAGGTGAAACGCTTAGATTTGTTTCGTAGCTTTTGTAAACGTTTGGCTTAAATTACTAAAAACGTGAAACGCTTAGATTTGTTTTGTAACGTTTGTAAATGTTTGGCTTAAATTGCTAAAAAGGTGAAATGCTTGGATATGTTTCGTAACGTTTGTAAACGTTTGGCTTAAATCGATAAAAAGGTGACACAGTTGGATTTGTTGCGTAACGTTTATAAACGTTTGGTTTAAATTGCTAAAAAGGTGAAACGCTTGGATTTGTTTCGTAACGTTTATAAACGTTTGTCTTAAATTGCTAAAAAGGTGAAATGCTTGGATTTGTTTCGTAACGTTTGTAAATGTTTGTCTTAAAATGATAAAAATGTGAAACATTTGGATTTGTTTCCAAACCTTTTTAAATGTTTGGTTTAAATCGTTAAAAATGTTTAACGTTAGGATTTGTTTCATAACTTTTGTTAACGTTTTGCTTAAATTGCTAAAAAGGTGAAACGCTTGGATTTTTTTTGTAACGTTTGTAAATGTTTGGCTTAAATTGCTAAAAAGGTGAAACGCTTGGATTTGTTTCGTAACGTTTGTAAACGTTTGGCTTAAATCACTAAAAAGGTGAAACATTTGGATTTGTTTCGTAACGTTTGTTAACATTTGGCTTAAATTGCTAAAAAGGTGAAACGCTTGGATTCGTTTCGTAACGTTTATAAACGTTTGTCTTGAATTGCTAAAAAGGTGAAATGCTTGGATTTGTTTCGTAACGTTTGTAAACGTTTAGCTTAAAATGATAAAAATGTGAAACATTTGGATTTGTTTCGTAACCTTTGTAAACGTTTGGCTTAAATCGCTAAAAACGTTCAACGTTTGGATATGTTTTGTAACGTTTGTAAAGGTTTGGCTTATATTGCTAAAAAGGTGAAACATTTGGATTTTTTTCGTAACGTTTGTTAACGTTTGGCTTGTATCACTAAAAAGGTGAAACATTTGGATTTGTTTCGTAAGGTTTGTTAACGTTTGGCTTAAATTACTAAAAATATGAAATGCTTGGATTTGTTTCGTAACGTTTGTAAACATTTGGCGTAAATTGCTAAAAAGGTGAAACACTTTGATTTGTTTCGTAACATTTGTAAATGTTTGGCTTAAATTGCTAAAAAGGTAAAACATTTGGATTTGTTTCAAAACCCTTATAAATGTTTGGCATAAATAGCTAAAAAGGTGAAACGTTTGTAAGTGTTTGGCTTAAATCGCTAAAAAGGTGAAACGTTTGGATTCGTTTCGTAACGTTTGTAAACGTTTGTCTTAAATTGCTAAAAAGGTGAAACGTTTGGATTTGATTTGTAACGTTTGTAAACGTTTGGCTTAAATTTCTAAAAAGGAGAAACGTTTGTATTTGTTTCGTGATGTTTGTAAACGTTTAGCATAAACCGCTAAAAAAGTTACACAGTTTGATTTGTTTTGAAACGTTTGTAAACGTTTAGCTTAAATTGCTAAAAAGGTTCAACGTTTGGATTTGTTTCGTAACGTTTGTCAATGTTTGGCTTAAATTTCTAAAAAGGTGAAACGTTTGTATTTGTTTCGTAAGGTTTGTAAACGTTTGGCTTAAATTGCTAAAAAGGTGAAACGCTTGGATTTGTTTCGTAACGTTTGTAAACGTTTGGCTAAAATTGCTAAAAAGGTGAAACGCTTGGATTTGTTTCGTAACGTTTGTAAATGTTTGGCTTATATTGATAAAAAGGGGAAACGTTTGGATTTGATTTGTAACGTTTGTAAACGTTTAGCTTAAATTTCTAAAAAGGAGAAACGTTTGTATTTGTTTCGTGATGTTTGAAAACGTTTAGCATAAATCGCTAAAAAGGTCACACGGTTTGATTTGTTTCGTAACGTTTGTAAACGTTTGGCTTAAATTTCTAAAAAGGTTCAACGTTTGGATTTGTTTTGTAACGTTTGTAAATGTTTGGCTTATATCGCTAAAAAGGGGAAACATTTGGATTTGTTTTGTAACGTTTGTAAAGGTTTGGTTTAAATCGCTAAAAAGGTGAAACGCTTGGATTTGTTTCATAACGTTTGTAAACATTTGGCTTATATTGCTAAAAAGGTGACACACTTAGATTTGTTTCGTAACGTTTGTAAATGTTTGGCTTAAATTGCTAAAAAGGTGAAACATTTGGATTTGTTTCCAAACCCTTTTAAATGTTTGGATTAAATCGCTAAAAAGGTGAAACGTTTGGATTTGTTTCGTAACGTTTGTAAACGTTTGGCTTAAATCGCTAAAAAGGTGAAACGTTTGGATTTATTTCGTAACGTTTGTAAACGTTTGGCTTAAATTGCTAAAAAGGTGAAACGTTTGGATTTGATTTGCAACGTTTGTAAACGTTTGGCTTAAATTTCTAAAAAGGAGAAACGTTTGTACTTGTTTCGTGATGTTTGTAAACGTTTAGCATATATCGCTAAAAAAGTTACACAGTTTGATTTTTTTCGAAACGTTTGTAAACGTTTGGCTTAAATCGCTAAAAAGGTTCAACGTTTGGATTTGTTTCGTAACGTTTGTAAATGTTTGGCTTAAATTACTAAAAAGGTGAAACATTTGGATTTGTTTCCAAACCCTTTTAAATGTTTGGCTTAAATCGCTAAAAAGATGAAACGTTTGGATTTGTTTCGTAACGTTTGTAAACGTTTGGCTTAAATTGCTAAAAAGGTGAAACGTTTGGATTTGATTTGTAACGTTTGTAAACGTTTGGCTTAATTTCTAAAAAGGAGAAACGTTTGTATTTGTTTCGTGATGTTTGTAAACGTTTAGCATAAATCGCTAAAAAGGTTACACAGTTTGATTTGTTTCGAAACGTTTGTAAACGTTTGGCTTAAATGGCTAAAAAGGTTCAACGTTTGCATTTGTTTCGTAACGTTTGTAAATGTTTTGCTTAAATTGCTAAAAAGGTGAAACGCTTGGATTTGTTTTGTAACGTTTGTAAACGTTTTGCTTAAATAGCTAAAAAGGTGAAACGCTTGGATTTGTTTCGTAACCTTTGTAAACGTTTGGCTTAAATTGCTAAAAAGGTGAAACACTTGGATTTGTTTCGTAACGTTTGTAAATGTTTGGCTTATATTGATAAAAAGGTGAAACGTTTGGATTTGATTTGTAATGTTTGTAAACGTTTGGCTTAAATTTCTAAAAAGGAGAAACGTTTGTATTTGTTTCGTGATGTTTGTAAACGTTTAGCATAAATCGCTAAAAAGGTCACACGGTTTGATTTGTTTAGTAACGTTTGTAAACGTTTGGCTTAAATCGCTAAAAAGGTTAAACGTTTGGATTTGTTTTGTAACGTTTGTAAATGTTTGGCTTATATCGCTAAAAAGGGGAAACATTTGGATTTGTTTCGTAACGTTTGTAAACGTTTGGCTTAAATCACTAAAAAGGTGAAACATTTGGATTTGTTTCGTAAGGTTTGTAAATGTTTGGCTTAAATTGCTAAAAAGGTGAAACGTTTGGATTTGTTTCGTAACGTTTGTAAAAATTTGGCTTAAATTGCTAAAAAGGTGAAACACTTTGATTTGTTTCATAACGTTTGTCAATGTTTGGCTTAAATTGCTAAAAATGTGAAACATTTGGATTTATTTCCAAACCTTTTTAAATGTTTGCCTGAATCGCTAAAAAGGTGAAAGGTTTAGATTTGTTTGGTAACGTTTGTAAACGTTTGGCTTATATCGCTAAAAAGGTGAAACGTTTGGATTTGTTTCGTAACGTTTGTAAACGTTTGGCTTAAATTGCTAAAAAGGTGAAACTCTTGGATTTGTTTTGTAACGTTTGTAAACATTTGGATTAAATTGCTAAAAAGGTGAAACGCTTGGATTTGTTTCGTAACGTTTGTAAATGTTTGGCTTAATTTGCTAAAAAGGTGAAACGCTTGGATTTGTTTCGTAACGTTTGTAAATGTTTGGCTTAAATTGCTAAAAAGGTGAAACGTTTGGATTTGTTTCGTAACGTTTGTAAATGTTTTGCTTAAATTGCTAAAAAGGTGAAACACTTGGATTTGTTTCGTAACGTTTCTAAACGTTTGGCTTAAATTGCTATAAAGGTGAAACGCTTGGATTTGTATCGTAAGGTTTGTAAATATTTGGCTTAAATTGCTAAAAAGGTGAAACGCTTGGATTTGTTTCGTAACGTTTATAAACGTTTGGCTTAAATTGATAAAAAGGTGAAACGTTTGGATTTGATTTGTAACATTTGTAAACGTTTGACTTAAATTTCTAAAAAGGAGAAACGTTTGTATTTGTATCGTGATGTGAGTAAACGTTTAGCATAAATCGCTAAAAAAGTTACACGGTTTGATTTCTTTCGGAACGTTTGTAAACGTTTGGCTTAAATCGCTAAAAAGGTTCAATGTTTGGATTTGTTTCGTAACGTTTGTAAATGTTTGGCTTAAATTGCTAAACAGGTGAAACGCTTGGATTTGTTTCATAACGTTTGTAAACATTTGACTTAAATTGCTAAGAAGGTGAAACGCTTGGATTTGTTTCGTAACGTTTGGCTTAAATTGCTAAAAAGGTGAAACGCTTGGATTTGTTTCGTAACGTTTGTAATTGTTTGGCTTATATTGATAAAAAGGTGAAACGACTGGATTTGATTTGTAACGTTTGTAAACGTTTGGCTTAAATTTCTAAAAAGGAGAAACTTTTGTATTTGTTTCATGATGTTTGTAAAAGTTTAGCATAAATCGCTAAAAAGGTTACACGGTTTGATTTGTTTCGTAAGGTTTGTAAACGTTTGGCTTAAATCGCTAAAAAGGTTCAACGTTTAGATTTGTTTTGTAACGTTTGTAAATGTTTGGCTTATATCGCTAAAAAGGGGAAACATTTGGATTTGTTTCGTAACGTTTGTAAACGTTTGGCTTAAATCGCTAAAAAGGTGAAACGTTTGGATTTGTATCGTAAGGTTTGTAAACGTTTGGCTTAAATTGCTAAAAGGGTGAAACGCTTGGATTTGTTTCATAACGTTTGTAAACATTTGGCTTAAATTACTAAAAAGGTGACACACTTTGATTTGTTTCGTAACGTTTGTAAATGTTTGGCTTAAATTGCTAAAAAGGTGAAACATTTGGATTTGTTTCCAAACCCTTTTAAATGTTTGGCTTAAATCGCTAAAAAGGTGAAACGTTTGGATTTGTTTCGTAACGTTTGTAAATGTTTGGCTTATATCGCTAAAAAGGGGAAACATTTGGATTTGTTTTGTAACGTTTGTAAAGGTTTGGTTTAAATCGCTAAAAAGGTGAAACGCTTGGATTTGTTTCATAACGTTTGTAAACATTTGGCTTATATTGCTAAAAAGGTGACACACTTAGATTTGTTTCGTAACGTTTGTAAATGTTTGGCTTAAATTGCTAAAAAGGTGAAACATTTGGATTTGTTTCCAAACCCTTTTAAATGTTTGGATTAAATCGCTAAAAAGGTGAAACGTTTGGATTTGTTTCGTAACGTTTGTAAACGTTTGGCTTAAATCGCTAAAAAGGTGAAACGTTTGGATTTATTTCGTAACGTTTGTAAACGTTTGGCTTAAATTGCTAAAAAGGTGAAACGTTTGGATTTGATTTGCAACGTTTGTAAACGTTTGGCTTAAATTTCTAAAAAGGAGAAACGTTTGTACTTGTTTCGTGATGTTTGTAAACGTTTAGCATATATCGCTAAAAAAGTTACACAGTTTGATTTTTTTCGAAACGTTTGTAAACGTTTGGCTTAAATCGCTAAAAAGGTTCAACGTTTGGATTTGTTTCGTAACGTTTGTAAATGTTTGGCTTAAATTACTAAAAAGGTGAAACATTTGGATTTGTTTCCAAACCCTTTTAAATGTTTGGCTTAAATCGCTAAAAAGATGAAACGTTTGGATTTGTTTCGTAACGTTTGTAAACGTTTGGCTTAAATTGCTAAAAAGGTGAAACGTTTGGATTTGATTTGTAACGTTTGTAAACGTTTGGCTTAATTTCTAAAAAGGAGAAACGTTTGTATTTGTTTCGTGATGTTTGTAAACGTTTAGCATAAATCGCTAAAAAGGTTACACAGTTTGATTTGTTTCGAAACGTTTGTAAACGTTTGGCTTAAATGGCTAAAAAGGTTCAACGTTTGCATTTGTTTCGTAACGTTTGTAAATGTTTTGCTTAAATTGCTAAAAAGGTGAAACGCTTGGATTTGTTTTGTAACGTTTGTAAACGTTTTGCTTAAATAGCTAAAAAGGTGAAACGCTTGGATTTGTTTCGTAACCTTTGTAAACGTTTGGCTTAAATTGCTAAAAAGGTGAAACACTTGGATTTGTTTCGTAACGTTTGTAAATGTTTGGCTTATATTGATAAAAAGGTGAAACGTTTGGATTTGATTTGTAATGTTTGTAAACGTTTGGCTTAAATTTCTAAAAAGGAGAAACGTTTGTATTTGTTTCGTGATGTTTGTAAACGTTTAGCATAAATCGCTAAAAAGGTCACACGGTTTGATTTGTTTAGTAACGTTTGTAAACGTTTGGCTTAAATCGCTAAAAAGGTTAAACGTTTGGATTTGTTTTGTAACGTTTGTAAATGTTTGGCTTATATCGCTAAAAAGGGGAAACATTTGGATTTGTTTCGTAACGTTTGTAAACGTTTGGCTTAAATCACTAAAAAGGTGAAACATTTGGATTTGTTTCGTAAGGTTTGTAAATGTTTGGCTTAAATTGCTAAAAAGGTGAAACGTTTGGATTTGTTTCGTAACGTTTGTAAAAATTTGGCTTAAATTGCTAAAAAGGTGAAACACTTTGATTTGTTTCATAACGTTTGTCAATGTTTGGCTTAAATTGCTAAAAATGTGAAACATTTGGATTTATTTCCAAACCTTTTTAAATGTTTGCCTGAATCGCTAAAAAGGTGAAAGGTTTAGATTTGTTTGGTAACGTTTGTAAACGTTTGGCTTATATCGCTAAAAAGGTGAAACGTTTGGATTTGTTTCGTAACGTTTGTAAACGTTTGGCTTAAATTGCTAAAAAGGTGAAACTCTTGGATTTGTTTTGTAACGTTTGTAAACATTTGGATTAAATTGCTAAAAAGGTGAAACGCTTAGATTTGTTTCGTAACGTTTGTAAATGTTTGGCTTAATTTGCTAAAAAGGTGAAACGCTTGGATTTGTTTCGTAACGTTTGTAAATGTTTGGCTTAAATTGCTAAAAAGGTGAAACGTTTGGATTTGTTTCGTAACGTTTGTAAATGTTTTGCTTAAATTGCTAAAAAGGTGAAACACTTGGATTTGTTTCGTAACGTTTCTAAACGTTTGGCTTAAATTGCTATAAAGGTGAAACGCTTGGATTTGTATCGTAAGGTTTGTAAATATTTGGCTTAAATTGCTAAAAAGGTGAAACGCTTGGATTTGTTTCGTAACGTTTATAAACGTTTGGCTTAAATTGATAAAAAGGTGAAACGTTTGGATTTGATTTGTAACATTTGTAAACGTTTGACTTAAATTTCTAAAAAGGAGAAACGTTTGTATTTGTATCGTGATGTGAGTAAACGTTTAGCATAAATCGCTAAAAAAGTTACACGGTTTGATTTCTTTCGGAACGTTTGTAAACGTTTGGCTTAAATCGCTAAAAAGGTTCAATGTTTGGATTTGTTTCGTAACGTTTGTAAATGTTTGGCTTAAATTGCTAAACAGGTGAAACGCTTGGATTTGTTTCATAACGTTTGTAAACATTTGACTTAAATTGCTAAGAAGGTGAAACGCTTGGATTTGTTTCGTAACGTTTGGCTTAAATTGCTAAAAAGGTGAAACGCTTGGATTTGTTTCGTAACGTTTGTAATTGTTTGGCTTATATTGATAAAAAGGTGAAACGACTGGATTTGATTTGTAACGTTTGTAAACGTTTGGCTTAAATTTCTAAAAAGGAGAAACATTTGTATTTGTTTCATGATGTTTGTAAAAGTTTAGCATAAATCGCTAAAAAGGTTACACGGTTTGATTTGTTTCGTAAGGTTTGTAAACGTTTGGCTTAAATCGCTAAAAAGGTTCAACGTTTAGATTTGTTTTGTAACGTTTGTAAATGTTTGGCTTATATCGCTAAAAAGGGGAAACATTTGGATTTGTTTCGTAACGTTTGTAAACGTTTGGCTTAAATCGCTAAAAAGGTGAAACGTTTGGATTTGTATCGTAAGGTTTGTAAACGTTTGGCTTAAATTGCTAAAAGGGTGAAACGCTTGGATTTGTTTCATAACGTTTGTAAACATTTGGCTTAAATTACTAAAAAGGTGACACACTTTGATTTGTTTCGTAACGTTTGTAAATGTTTGGCTTAAATTGCTAAAAAGGTGAAACATTTGGATTTGTTTCCAAACCCTTTTAAATGTTTGGCTTAAATCGCTAAAAAGGTGAAACGTTTGGATTTGTTTCGTAACGTTTGTAAATGTTTGGCTTAAATCGCTAAAAAGCTGAAACGTTTGGATTTATTTCGTAACGTTTGTAAACGTTTTGCTTAAATTGCTAAAAAGGTGAAACGTTTGGATTTAATTTGTAACGTTTGTAAACGTTTGGCTTAAATTTCTAAAAAGGAGAAACGTTTGTATTTGTTTCGTGATGTTTGTAAACGTTTAGCATAAATCGCTAAAAAAGTTACACAGTTTGATTTGTTTCGAAACGTTTGTAAACGTTTGGCTTAAATGGCTAAAAAGGTTCAACGTTTGGATTTGTTTCGTAACGTTTGTAAATGTTTGGCTTAAATTGCTAAAAAGGTGAAACACTTGGATTTGTTTCGTAACGTTTGTAAACGTTTGGCTTAAATTGCTAAAAAGGGGAAACTCTTGGATTTGTTTCGTAACCTTTGTAAACGTTTGGCTTAAATTGCTAAAAAGGTGAAACGCTTGGATTTGTTTCATAACGTTTGTAAATGTTTGGCATATATTGATAAAAAGGTGAAACGTTTGGATTTGATTTGTATCGTTTGTAAACGTTTGGCTTAAATTTCTAAAAAGGAGAAACGTTTGTATTTGTTTCGTGATGTTTGTAAACGTTTAGCATAAATCGCTAAAAAGGTCACACGGTTTGATTTGTTTCGTAACGTTTGTAAACGTTTGGCTTAAATCGCTAAAAAGGTTAAACGTTTGGATTTGTTTAGTAACATTTGCAAATGTTTGGCTTATATCGCTAAAAAGAGGAAATATTTGGATTTGTTTCGTAACGTTTGTAAACGTTTGGCTTAAATCGCTAAAAAGGTGAAACATTTGGATTTATTTCGTAAGGTTTGTTAACGTTTGGCTTGGATTTGTTTCGTAACGTTTGTAAACATTTGGCGTAAATTGCTAAAAAGGTGAAACACTTTAATTTGTGTCGTAACGTTTGTAAATGTTTGGCTTAAATTGCTAAAAAGGTGAAACATTTGGATTTGTTTCCAAACCCTTTTAAATGTTTGGCATAAATAGCTAAAAAGGTGAAACGTTTGTAAATGTTTGGCTTAAATCGCTAAAAAGGTGAAATGTTTGGATTTGTTTCGTAATGTTTGTAAACGTTTGTCTCAAATTGCTAAATAGGTGAAACGTTTGGATTTTATTTGTAACGTTTGTAAACGTTTGGCTTAAATTTGTAAAAAGGAGAAACGTTTGTATTTGTTTCGTGATGTTTGTAAACGTTTAGCGTAAATCGCTAAAACGGTTACACAGTTTGATTTGTTTCGAAACGTTTGTAAACGTTTGGCTTAAATCGCTAAAAAGGTTCAACGTTTGGATTTGTTTCGTAACGTTTGTCAATGTTTGGCTTAAATTGCTAAAAAGGTGAAACGTTTGGATTTATTTCGTAGCGTTTGTAAACGTTTGGCTTAAATTGCTAAAAAGGTGAAACGCTTGGATTTGTTTCGTAACGTTTGTAAACGTTTGGCTTAAATTGCTAAAAATTGAAACGCTTGGATTTGTTTCGTGAAGTTTGTAAATGTTTGGCTTATATTGATAAAAAGGGGAAACGTTTGGATTTGATTTGTAACGTGTGTAAACGTTTGGCTTAAATTTCTAAAAAGGAGAAACATTTGTATTTGTTTCGTGATGTTTGTAAACGTTTAGCATAAATCGCTAAAAAGGTCACACGGTTTGATTTGTTTTGTAGCGTTTGTAAATGTTTTGTTTAAATTGCTTAAGAGGTTCAACGTTTGGATTTGTTTTGTAACGTTTGTAAATGTTTAGCTTATATCGGTAAAAAGGGGAAACATTTGGATTTGTTTTGTAACGTTTGTAAACGTTTGGTTTAAATCGCTAAAAAGGTGAAACATTTGGATTTGTTTCGTAAGGTTTGTTAACGTTTGGCTTAAATTGCTAAAAAGGTGAAACGCTTGGATTTGTTTCGTAACATTTGTAAACATTTGGCTTAAATTGCTAAAAAGGTGAAACACTTTGATTTGTTTCGTAGCGTTTGTAAATGTTTGGCTTAAATTGCTAAAAAGGTGAAACATTTGGATTTGTTTCCAAACCCTTTTAAATGTTTGGCTTAAATCGCTAAAAAGGTGAAACATTTCGATTTGTTTCGTAACGTTTGTAAACGTTTGGCTTAAATTGCTAAAAAGGTGAAACGTTTGGATTTATTTCGTAACGTTTGTAAACGTTTGGCTTAAATTGCAAAAAAGGTGAAACGATTGGATTTGATTTGTAACGTTTGTAAACGTTTGGCTTAAATTTCTAAAAAGGAGAAACGTTTGTATTTGTTTCGTGATGTTTGTAAACATTTAGCATAAATCTCTAAAAAGGTTACACAATTTGATTTCTTTCGAAACGTTTGTAAACGTTTGGCTTAAATCGCTAAAAAGGTTAAACGTTTGAATTTATTTCGTAACGTTTGTAAACGTTTAGCTTGAATTGCTAAAAAGGTGAAACAATTGGATTTGTTTCGTAACATTTGTAAACGTTTGGATTAAATTGCTAAAAAGGTGAAACGCTTGGATTTGTTTCGTAACGTTTGTAAATGTTTGGCTTATATTGATAAAAAGGTGAAACGTTTGGATTTGATTTGTAACGTTTGCAAACGTTTGGCTTAAATTTCTAAAAAGGAGAAACGTTTGTATTTGTTTCGTGTTGTTTGTAAACGTTTAGCATAAATCGCTAAAAAGGTCACACGGTTTGATTTGTTTCGTAACGTTTGTAAATGTTTGGCTTAAATCGCTAAAAAAGTTCAACCTTTGGATTTGTTTTGTAACGTTTGTAAATGTTTGGCTTATAGCGCTAAAAAGTGGAAACATTTGGATTTGTTTCGTAACGGTTGTAAACGTTTGGCTTAAATTGCTAAAAAGGTGAAACGTTTGGATTTGTTTCGTAACGTTTGTAAAGGTTTGGCTTAAATTGCTAAAAAGGTGAAACGTTTTGATTTAATTTGTAACGTCTGTAAA
Organism: Mercurialis annua; assembly: GCF_937616625.2. Taxonomy (NCBI): domain Eukaryota; kingdom Viridiplantae; phylum Streptophyta; class Magnoliopsida; order Malpighiales; family Euphorbiaceae; genus Mercurialis; species Mercurialis annua. Next base: position 19,482,281 of record NC_065572.1, on the reverse strand, counting down.
CGTTTGGCTTAAATTTCTAAAAAGGAGAAACGTTTGTATTTGTTTCGTGATGTTTGTAAACGTTTAGCATAAATCGCTAAAACGGTTACACAGTTTGATTTTGTTTCGAAACGTTTGTAAACGTTTGGCTTAAATCGCTAAAAAGGTTCAACGTTTGGATTTGTTTCGTAACGTTTGTCAATGTTTGGCTTAAATTGCTAAAAAGGTGAAACGTTTGGATTTGTTTCGTAGCGTTTGTAAACGTTTGGCTTAAATTGCTAAAAAGGTGAAACGCTTCGATTTGTTTCGTAACGTTTGTAAACGTTTGGCTTAAATTGCTAAAAAGGTGAAACGCTTGGATTTGTTTCGTGAAGTTTGTAAATGTTTGGCTTATATTGATAAAAAGGGGAAACGTTTGGATTTGATTTGTAACGTGTTTAAACGTTTGGCTTAAATTTCTAAAAAGGAGAAACATTTGTATTTGTTTCGTGATGTTTGTAAACGTTTAGCATAAATCGCTGAAAAGGTCACACGGTTTGATTTGTTTTGTAGCGTTTGTAAACGTTTGGTTTAAATTGCTAAAGAGGTTCAACGTTTGGATTTGTTTTGTAACGTTTGCAAATGTTTAGCTTATATCGGTAAAAAGGGGAAACATTTGGATTTGTTTTGAAACGTTTGTAAACGTTTGGCTTAAATCGCTAAAAAGGTGAAACATTTGGATTTGTTTCGTAAGGTTTGTTAACGTTTGGCTTAAATTGCTAAAAAGGTGAAACGCTTGGATTTGTTTCGTAACATTTGTAAACATTTGGCTTAAATTGCTAAAAAGGTGAAACACTTTGATTCGTTTCGTAACGTTTGTAAATGTTTGGCTTAAATTGCTAAAAAGGTGAAACGTTTGGATTTGTTTCCAAACCCTTTTAAATGTTTGGCTTAAATCGCTAAAAAGGTGAAACGTTTCGATTTGTTTCGTAACGTTTGTAAACGTTTGGCTTAAATTGCTAAAAAGGTGAAACGTTTGGATTTATTTCGTAACGTTTGTAAACGTTTGGCTTAAATTGCAAAAAAGGTGAAACGATTGGATTTGATTTGTAACGTTTGTAAACGTTTGGCTTAAATTTCTAAAAAGGAGAAACGTTTGTATTTGTTTCGTGATGTTTGTAAACATTTAGCATAAATCTCTAAAAAGGTTACACAATTTGATTTCTTTCGAAACGTTTGTAAACGTTTGGCTTAAATCGCTAAAAAGGTTAAACGTTTGAATTTATTTCGTAACGTTTATAAACGTTTAGCTTGAATTGCTAAAAAGGTGAAACAATTGGATTTGTTTCGTAACATTTGTAAACGTTTGGATTAAATTGCTAAAAAGGTGAAACGCTTGGATTTGTTTCGTAACGTTTGTAAATGTTTGGCTTATATTGATAAAAAGGTGAAACGTTTGGATTTGATTTGTAACGTTTGCAAATGTTTGGCTTAAATTTCTAAAAAGGAGAAACGTTTGTATTTGTTTCGTGTTGTTTGTAAACGTTTAGCATAAATCGCTAAAAAGGTCACACGGTTTGATTTGTTTCGTAACGTTTGTAAATGTTTGGCTTAAATCGCTAAAAAAGTTCAACCTTTGGATTTGTTTTGTAACGTTTGTAAATGTTTGGCTTATAGCGCTAAAAAGGGGAAACATTTGGATTTGTTTCGTAACGGTTGTAAACGTTTGGCTTATATTGCTAAAAAGGTGAAACGTTTGGATTTGTTTCGTAACGTTTGTAAAGGTTTGGCTTAAATTGCTAAAAAGGTGAAACGTTTGGATTTAATTTGTAACGTCTGTAAACGTTTGGCTTAAATTTCTAAAAAGGAGAAACGTTTGTATTTGTTTCGTGATGTTTGTAAACGTTTAGCATAAATCGCTAAAACGGTTACACAGTTTGATTTTGTTTCGAAACGTTTGTAAACGTTTGGCTTAAATCGCTAAAAAGGTTCAACGTTTGGATTTGTTTCGTAACGTTTGTCAATGTTTGGCTTAAATTGCTAAAAAGGTGAAACGTTTGGATTTGTTTCGTAGCGTTTGTAAACGTTTGGCTTAAATTGCTAAAAAGGTGAAACGCTTCGATTTGTTTCGTAACGTTTGTAAACGTTTGGCTTAAATTGCTAAAAAGGTGAAACGCTTGGATTTGTTTCGTGAAGTTTGTAAATGTTTGGCTTATATTGATAAAAAGGGGAAACGTTTGGATTTGATTTGTAACGTGTTTAAACGTTTGGCTTAAATTTCTAAAAAGGAGAAACATTTGTATTTGTTTCGTGATGTTTGTAAACGTTTAGCATAAATCGCTGAAAAGGTCACACGGTTTGATTTGTTTTGTAGCGTTTGTAAACGTTTGGTTTAAATTGCTAAAGAGGTTCAACGTTTGGATTTGTTTTGTAACGTTTGCAAATGTTTAGCTTATATCGGTAAAAAGGGGAAACATTTGGATTTGTTTTGAAACGTTTGTAAACGTTTGGCTTAAATCGCTAAAAAGGTGAAACATTTGGATTTGTTTCGTAAGGTTTGTTAACGTTTGGCTTAAATTGCTAAAAAGGTGAAACGCTTGGATTTGTTTCGTAACATTTGTAAACATTTGGCTTAAATTGCTAAAAAGGTGAAACACTTTGATTCGTTTCGTAACGTTTGTAAATGTTTGGCTTAAATTGCTAAAAAGGTGAAACGTTTGGATTTGTTTCCAAACCCTTTTAAATGTTTGGCTTAAATAGCTAAAAAGGTGAAACGTTTGGATTTGTTTCGTAACATTTGTAAACGTTTGGCTTAAATTGCTAAAAAGGTGAAACGTTTGGATTTATTTCGTAACGTTTGTAAACGTTTGGCTTAAATTGCAAAAAAGGTGAAACGATTGGATTTGATTTGTAACGTTTGTAAACGTTTGGCTTAAATTTCTAAAAAGGAGAAACGTTTGTATTTGTTTCGTGATGTTTGTAAACATTTAGCATAAATCTCTAAAAAGGTTACACAATTTGATTTCTTTCGAAACGTTTGTAAACGTTTGGCTTAAATCGCTAAAAAGGTTAAACGTTTGAATTTATTTCGTAACGTTTGTAAACGTTTAGCTTGAATTGCTAAAAAGGTGAAACAATTGGATTTGTTTCGTAACATTTGTAAACGTTTGGATTAAATTTCTAAAAAGGTGAAACGCTTGGATTTGTTTCGTAACGTTTGTAAATGTTTGGCTTATATTGATAAAAAGGTGAAACGTTTGGATTTGATTTGTAACGTTTGCAAACGTTTGGCTTAAATTTCTAAAAAGGAGAAACGTTTGTATTTGTTTCGTGTTGTTTGTAAACGTTTAGCATAAATCGCTAAAAAGGTCACACGGTTTGATTTGTTTCGTAAACTTTGTAAATGTTTGGCTTAAATCGCTAAAAAAGTTCAACCTTTGGATTTGTTTTGTAACGTTTGTAAATGTTTGGCTTATAGCGCTAAAAAGGGGAAACATTTGGATTTGTTTCGTAACGGTTGTAAACGTTTGGCTTAAATTGCTAAAAAGGTGAAACGTTTGGATTTGTTTCGTAACGTTTGTAAAGGTTTGGCTTAAATTGCTAAAAAGGTGAAACGTTTGGATTTAATTTGTAACGTCTGTAAACGTTTGGCTTAAATTTCTAAAAAGGAGAAACGTTTGTATTTGTTTCGTGATGTTTGTAAACGTTTAGCATAAATCGCTAAAACGGTTACACAGTTTGATTTTGTTTCGAAACGTTTGTAAACGTTTGGCTTAAATCGCTAAAAAGGTTCAACGTTTGGATTTGTTTCGTAACGTTTGTCAATGTTTGGCTTAAATTGCTAAAAAGGTGAAACGTTTGGATTTGTTTCGTAGCGTTTGTAAACGTTTGGCTTAAATTGCTAAAAAGGTGAAACGCTTCGATTTGTTTCGTAACGTTTGTAAACGTTTGGCTTAAATTGCTAAAAAGGTGAAACGCTTGGATTTGTTTCGTGAAGTTTGTAAATGTTTGGCTTATATTGATAAAAAGGGGAAACGTTTGGATTTGATTTGTAACGTGTTTAAACGTTTGGCTTAAATTTCTAAAAAGGAGAAACATTTGTATTTGTTTCGTGATGTTTGTAAACGTTTAGCATAAATCGCTGAAAAGGTCACACGGTTTGATTTGTTTTGTAGCGTTTGTAAACGTTTTGTTTAAATTGCTAAAGAGGTTCAACGTTTGGATTTGTTTTGTAACGTTTGCAAATGTTTAGCTTATATCGGTAAAAAGGGGAAACATTTGGATTTGTTTTGAAACGTTTGTAAACGTTTGGCTTAAATCGCTAAAAAGGTGAAACATTTGGATTTGTTTCGTAAGGTTTGTTAACGTTTGGCTTAAATTGCTAAAAAGGTGAAACACTTGGATTTGTTTCGTAACATTTGTAAACATTTGGCTTAAATTGCTAAAAAGGTGAAACACTTTGATTCGTTTCGTAACGTTTGTAAATGTTTGGCTTAAATTGCTAAAAAGGTGAAACGTTTGGATTTGTTTCCAAACCCTTTTAAATGTTTGGCTTAAATAGCTAAAAAGGTGAAACGTTTGGATTTGTTTCGTAACATTTGTAAACGTTTGGCTTAAATTGCTAAAAAAGTGAAACGTTTGGATTTATTTCGTAACGTTTGTAAACGTTTGGCTTAAATTGCAAAAAAGGTGAAACGATTGGATTTGATTTGTAACGTTTGTAAACATTTGGCTTAAATTTCTAAAAAGGAGAAACGTTTGTATTTGTTTCGTGATGTTTGTAAACATTTAGCATAAATCTCTAAAAAGGTTACACAATTTGATTTCTTTCGAAACGTTTGTAAACGTTTGGCTTAAATCGCTAAAAAGGTTAAACGTTTGAATTTATTTCGTAACGTTTGTAAACGTTTAGCTTGAATTGCTAAAAAGGTGAAACAATTGGATTTGTTTCGTAACGTTTGTAAACGTTTGGCTTAAATTGCTAAAAAGGTGAAACGCTTGGATTTGTTTCGTAACGTTTGTAAATGTTTGGTTTATATTGATAAAAAGGTGAAACGTTTGGATTTGATTTGTAACGTTTGTAAACGTTTGGCTTAAATTTCTAAAAAGGAGAAACGTTTGTATTTGTTTCGTGTTGTTTGTAAACGTTTAGCATAAATCGCTAAAAAGGTCACACGGTTTGATTTGTTTCGTAACGTTTGTAAACGTTTGGCTTAAATCGCTAAAAAAGTTCAACCTTTGGATTTGTTTTGTAACGTTTGTAAATGTTTGGCTTATATCGCTAAAAAGGGGAAACATTTGGATTTGTTTCGTAACGGTTGTAAACGTTTGGCTTAAATTGCTAAAAAGGTGAAACGCTTGGATTTGTTTCGTAACGTTTGTAAACGTTTGGCTTAAATTGCTAAAAATGTGAAACGCTTGGATTTGTTTCGTAACGTTTGTAAACGTTTGGCTTAAATTGCTAAAAAGGTGGAACACTTGGATTTGTTTCGTAACGTTTGTAAATGTTTGGCTTATATTGATAAAAAGGTGAAACGTTTGGATTTGATTTGTAAAATTTGTAAACGTTTGGCTTAAATTTCTAAAAAGGAGAAACATTTGTATTTGTTTCGTGATGTTTGTAAACGTTTAGCATAAATCGCTAAAAAGGTCACACGGTTTGATTTGTTTCGTAACGTTTGTAAACGTTTGGCTTAAATCGCTAAAAAGGTTCAACGTTTGGATTTGTTTTGTAACGTTTGTAAATGTTTAGCTTATATCGCTAAAAAGGGGAAACATTTGGATTTGTTTCGTAACGTTTGTAAACGTTTGGCTTAAATCGCTAAAAAGGTGAAACATTTGGATTTGTTTCATAAGGTTTGTAAACGTTTGGCTTAAATTGCTAAAAAGGTGAAACGCTTGGATTTGTTTCGTAACGTTTGTAAACATTTGGCTTAAATTGCTAAGAAGGTGACACACTTTGATTTGTTTCGTAACGTTTGTAAATGTTTGGCTTAATTTGCTAAAAAGGTGAAACATTTGGATTTGTTTCCAAACCCTTTTAAATGTTTGGCTTAAATCGCTAAAAAGGTGAAACGTTTGGATTTGTTTCGTAACGTTTGTAAACGTTTGGCTTAAATGGCTAAAAAGGGGAAACGTTCGGATTTATTTCGTAACGTTTTTGGCTTAAATTTCTAAAAAGGTGAAACGTTTGGATTTAATTTGTAACGTCTGTTAACGTTTGGCTTAAATTTCTAAAAAGGAGAAATGTTTGTATTTGTTTCGTGATGTTTGTAATCATTTAGCATAAATCGCTAAAAAGGTTATACAGTTTGATTTGTTTCGAAACGTTTGTAAACGTTTGGCTTAAATCGCTAAAAAGGTTTAACGTTTGGATTTGTTTCGTAACGTTTGTAAATGTTTGGCTTAAATTGCTAAAAAGGTGAAACGCTTGGATATTTTTCGTAACGTTTGAAACGCTTGGATTTGTTTCGTTACATTTGTAAACGTTTGGCTTAAATTGCTAAAAAGGTGAAACGCTTGGATTTGTTTCATAACGTTTGTAAATGTTTGGCTTAAATTGATAAAAAGGTGAAACATTTGGATTTGATTTGTAATGTTTTTAAACGTCTGGCTTAAATTTCTAAAAAGAAGAAACTTTTGTATTTGTTTCGTGATGTTTGCAAATGCTTAGCATAAATCGCTAGAAAGGTCACACGGTTTGATTTGTTTCGTAACGTTTGTAAACGTTTGGCTTAAATCGCTAAAAAGGTTCAACATTTGGATTTGTTTTGTAACGTTTGTAAATGTTTGGCTTATATCGCTAAAAAGGGGAAACATTTGGATTTGTTTCGTAACGTTTGTAAATGTTTGGCTTAAATCGCTAAAAAGGTGAAACATTTGGATTTGTTTCGTAAGGTTTGTTAACGTTTGGCTTAAATTGCTAAAAAGGTGAAACTCTTGGATTTGCTTAGTAACGTTTGTAAACATTTGGCTTAAATTGCTAAAAAGGTGAAACACTTTGATTTGTTTCATAACGTTTGTATATCTTTGGCTTAAATTGCTAAAAATGTGAAACATTTGGATTTGTTTCCAAACCTTTTTAAATGTTTGGCTTAAATCGCTAAAAAGGTGAAACATTTGGATTTGATTCGTAACGTTTGTAAATGTTTGGCTTAAATCGCTAAAAAGGTGAAACGTTTGGATTTGTTTCGTAACGTTTGTAAACGTTTGGCTAAAATTGCTAAAAAGGTGAAACATTTGGATTTAATTTGTAACGTCTGTAAACGTTTGTCTTAAATTTCTAAAAAGGAGAAACGTTTGTATTTGTTTCGTGATGTTTGTAAACGTTTAGCATAAGTCGCTAAAAAGGTTACATAGTTTGATTTGTTTCGAAACGTTTGTAAACGTTTGGCTTAAATGGCTAAAAAGGTTCAACGTTTGGATTTGTTTCGTAAAGTTTGTAAATGTTTGGCTTAAATTGCTAAAAAGGTGAAACGCTTGGATTTGTTTCGTAACGTTTGTAAACGTTTGGCTTAAATTGCTAAAAAGGGGAAACGCTTGGATTTGTTTCGTAACGTTTGTAAACGTTTGGCTTAAATTGCTAAAAAGGTGAAACGCTTGGATTTGTTTCGTAACGTTTGTAAATGTTTGGCTTATATTGATAAAAATGTGAAACGTTTGGATTTGATTTGTAACGTTTGTAAACGTTTGGCTTAAATTTCTAAAAAGGAGAAACGTTTGTATTTGTTTCGTGATGTTTGTAAACGTTTAGCATAAATCGCTAAAAAGGTCACACGGTTTGATTTGTTTCGTAATGTTTGTAAACGTTTGGCTTAAATCGCTAAAAAGGTTAAACGTTTGGATTTGTTTAGTAACATTTGCAAATGTTTGGCTTATATCGCTAAAAAGAGGAAATATTTGGATTTGTTTCGTAACGTTTGTAAACGTTTGGCTTAAATCGCTAAAAAGGTGAAACATTTGGATTTATTTCGTAAGGTTTGTTAACGTTTAGCTTAAATTACTAAAAAGATGAAACGCTTGGATTTGTTTCGTAACGTTTGTTAACATTTGACTTAAATTGCTAAAAAGGTGAAACATTTTTATTTGTTTCGTAACGTTTGTAAATATTTGGCTTAAATTGCTAAAGGTGAAACATTTGGATTTGTTTCCAAACCTTTTTAAATGTTTGGCTTAAATCGGTAAAAAGGTGAAACGTTTGGATTTGTTTCGTAAATTTTGTAAACGTTTGGCTTAAATTGCTAAAAAGGTGAAACGCTTAGATTTGTTTCGTAACATTTGTAAACGTTTGGCTTAAATTGCTAAAAAGGTGAAAAGCTTGGATTTGTTTCGTCACGTTTGCAAATGTTTGGCTCAAATTGCTAAAAAAGGTGAAACGCTTGGATTTGTTTCGTAACGTTTGTAAATGGTTAGCTTAAATTGCTAAAAGGTGAAACGTTTGGTTTTTTTTCGTAACGTTTGTTAAAGTTTGGCTTAAATTGCTAAAAAGGTGAAACGCTTAGATTTGTTTCGTAACTTTTGTGAACGTTTGGCTTAATTTGCTAAAAAGGTGAAACGCTTAGATTTATTTTGTAACGTTTGTAAATGTTTGGCTTAAATTGCTAAAAAGGTGAAATGCTTGGATTTGTTTCGTAACGATTGTAAACATTTGGCTTAAATCGCTAAAAAGGTGAAACAGTTGGATTTGTTTCGTAACGTTTGTAAACGTTTAGCTTAAATTGCTAAAAAGGTGAAACGCTTGGATTTGTTTCGTAACGTTTATAAACGTTTGTCTTAAATTGCTAAAAAGGTGAAATGCTTGGATTGTTTCGTAACGTTTGTAAACGTTTGGCTTAAAATGATAAAAATGTGAAACATTTGGATTTGTTTCCAAACCTTTTTAAATGTTTGGCTTAAATCGCTAAAAATGTGAAACGTTAGGATTTGTTTCGTAACTTTTGTAAACGTTTGACTTAAATTGCTAAAAAGGTGAAACGCTTGGATTTGTTTCGTTACGTTTGTTAATGTTTAACTTAAATTGCTAAAAAGGTGAAACGTTTGGATTTGTTTCATAACGTTTGTTAAAGTTTGGCTTAAATTGCTAAAAAGGTGAAACGCTTAGATTTGTTTCGTAGCTTTTGGAAACGTTTGGCTTAAATTACTAAAAAGGTGAAACGCTTAGATTTGTTTTGTAACGTTTGTAAATGTTTGGGTTAAATTGCTAAAAAGGTGAAATGCTTGGATTTGTTTCGTAACGTTTGTAAACGTTTGGCTTAAATCGATAAAAAGGTGACACAGTTGGATTTGTTGCGTAACGTTTATAAACGTTTGGCTTAAATTGCTAAAAAGGTGAAATGCTTGGATTTGTTTCGTAACGTTTATAAACGTTTGTCTTAAATTGCTAAAAAGGTGAAATGCTTGGATTTGTTTCGTAACGTTTGTAAACGTTTGTCTTAAAATGATAAAAATGTGAAACATTTGGATTTGTTTCCAAACCTTTTTAAATGTTTGGTTTAAATCGCTAAAAATGTATAACGTTAGGATTTGTTTCATAACTTTTGTTAACGTTTTGCTTAAATTGCAAAAAAGGTGAAACGCTTGGATTTGTTTTGTAACGTTTGTAAATGTTTGGCTTAAATTGCTAAAAAGGTGAAACGGTTGGATTTGTTTCGTAACGTTTGTAAACGTTTGGCTTAAATCACTAAAAAGGTGAAACATTTGGATTTGTTTCGTAACGTTTGTAAACATTTGGCTTAAATTGCTAAAAAGGTGAAACGCTTGGATTCGTTTCGTAACGTTTATAAACGTTTGTCTTAAATTGCTAAAAAGGTGAAATGCTTGGATTTTTTTCGTAACGTTTGTAAACGTTTAGCTTAAAATGATAAAAATGTGAAACATTTGGATTTGTTTCGTAACCTTTGTAAACGTTTGGCTTAAATCGCTAAAAAGGTTCAACGTTTGGATATGTTTTGTAACGTTTGTAAAGGTTTGGCTTATATCGCTAAAAAAGTGAAACATTTGGATTTGTTTCGTAACGTTTGTTAACTTTTGGCTTGTATCGCTAAAAAGGTGAAACTATTTGATTTGTTTCGAAAGTTTTGTAAATGTTTGGCTTAAATTGCTAAAAAGGTGAAACGTTTGGATTTATTTCGCAACGTTTGTAAACGTTTGACTTAAATTGCTAAAAAGGTGAAACGCTTGGATTTATTTCGTAACGTTTGTAAATGTTTAGCTTAAATTGCTAAACAGGTGAAACATTTGGATTTGTTTCCTAACCTTTTTAAATGTTTCGCTTAAATCGCTGAAAAGGTGAAACGTTCGGATTTCTTTCGTAATGTTTGTAAACGTTTGGCTTAAATCGCTAAAAAGGTTCAACGTTTGGATTTGTTTTGTAACGTTTGTAAATGTTTAGCTTATATCGCTAAAAAGGGGAAACATTTGGATTTGTTTCGTAACGTTTGTAAACGTCTGGCTTAAATCGCTAAAAAGGTGAAACATTTGGATTTGTTTCATAAGGTTTGTAAACGTTTGGCTTAAATTGCTAAAAAGGTGAAACGCTTGGATTTGTTTCGTACCGTTTGAAAACATTTGGCTTAAATTGCTAAGAAGGTGACACACTTTGATTTGTTTCGTAACGTTTGTAAATGTTTGGCTTAATTTGCTAAAAAGGTGAAACATTTGGATTTGTTTCCAAACCCTTTTAAATGTTTGGCTTAAATCGCTAAAAAGGTGAAACGTTTGGATTTGTTTCGTAACGTTTGTAAACGTTTGGCTTAAATCGCTAAAAAGGGGAAACGTTCGGATTTATTTCGTAATGTTTTTGGCTTAAATTGCTAAAAAGGTGAAACGTTTGGATTTAATTTGTAACGTCTGTTAACGTTTGGCTTAAATTTCTAAAAAGGAGAAACGTTTGTATTTGTTTCGTGATGTTTGTAATCATTTAGCATAAATCGATAAAAAGGTTATACAGTTTGATTTGTTTCGAAACGTTTGTAAACGTTTGGCTTAAATCGCTAAAAAGGTTTAACGTTTGGATTTGTTTCGTAACGTTTGTAAATGTTTGGCTTAAATTGCTAAAAAGGTGAAACGCTTGGATTTTTTTCGTAACGTTTGAAACGCTTGGATTTGTTTCGTAACATTTGTAAACGTTTGGCTTAAATTGCTAAAAAGGTGAAACGCTTGGATTTGTTTCATAACGTTTGTAAATGTTTGGCTTAAATTGATAAAAAGGTGAAACGTTTGGATTTGATTTGTAATGTTTTTAAACGTCTGGCTTAAATTTCTAAAAAGGAGAAACGTTTGTATTTGTTTCGTGATGTTTGTAAATGTTTAGCATAAATCGCTAGAAAGGTCACACGGTTTGATTTGTTTCGTAACGTTTGTAAACGTTTGGCTTAAATCGCTAAAAAGGTTCAACATTTGGATTTGTTTTGTAACGTTTGTAAATGTTTGGCTTATATCACTAAAAAGGGGAAACATTTGGATTTGTTTCGTAACGTTTGTAAACGTTTGGCTTAAATCGCTAAAAAGGTGAAACATTTGGATTTGTTTCGTAAGGTTTGTTAACGTTTGGCTTAAATTGCTAAAAAGGTGAAACTCTTGGATTTGCTTAGTAACGTTTGTAAACATTTGGCTTAAATTGCTAAAAAGGTGAAACACTTTGATTTGTTTCGTAACGTTTGTAAATCTTTGGCTTAAATTGCTAAAAATGTGAAACATTTGGATTTGTTTCCAAACCTTTTTAAATGTTTGGCTTAAATCGCTAAAAAGGTGAAACATTTGGATTTGTTTCGTAACGTTTGTAAATGTTTGGCTTAAATCGCTAAAAAGGTGAAACGTTTGGATTTGTTTCGTAACGTTTGTAAACGTTTGGCTAAAATTGCTAAAAAGGTGAAACGTTTGGATTTAATTTGTAACGTCCGTAAACGTTTGGCTTAAATTTCTAAAATGGAGAAACGTTTGTATTTGTTTCGTGATGTTTGTAAACGTTTAGCATAAATCGCTAAAAAGGTTACACAGTTTGATTTGTTTCGAAACGTTTGTAAACGTTTGGCTTAAATCGCTAAAAAGGTTTAATGTTTGGATTTGTTTCGTAACGTTTGTAAATGTTTGGCTTAAACTGCTAAAAAGGTGAAACGCTTGGATTTGTTTTGTAACGTTTGTAAACGTTCGGCTCAAATTGCTAAAAAGGTGAAACGCTTGGATTTCTTTCGTAACATTTGTAAACGTTTGGCTTAAATTGCTAAAAAGGTGAAACGCTTGGATTTGTTTCGTAACGTTTGTAAATGTTTGGCTTAAATTGATAAAAAGGTGAAACGTTTGGATTTGATTTGTAATGTTTGTAAACGTCTGGCTTAAATTTCTTAAAAGGAGAAACGTTTGTATTTGTTTCGTGATGTTTGTAAATGTTTAGCATAAATCGCTAAAAAGGTTACACGGTTTGATTTGTTTTGTAAGGTTTGTAAACGTTTGGCTTAAATTGCTAAAAAGGTTCAACGTTTGTTTTTTTTTTGTAACGTTTGTAAATGTTTGGCTTATATCGCTAAAAATGGATACATTTGGATTTGTTTCGTAACGTTTGTAAACATTTGGCTTAAATAGTTAAAAAGGTGAAACATTTGGATTTGTTTCGTAAGGTTTGTAAACGTTTAGCTTAAATTACTAAAAAGGTGAAACGCTTGGATTTGTTTCGTAACGTTTGTAAACATTTGGCTTAAATTGCTAAAAAGGTGAAACATTTTGATTTGTTTCGTAACGTTTGTAAATATTTGGCTTAAATTGCTAAAGGTGAAACATTTGGATTTGTTTCCAAACCTTTTTAAATGTTTGGCTTAAATCGGTAAAAAGGTGAAACGTTTGGATTTGTTTCGTAAATTTTGTAAACGTTTGGCTTAAATTGCTAAAAAGGTGAAACGCTTAGATTTGTTTCGTAACATTTGTAAACGTTTGGCTTAAATTGCTAAAAAGGTGAAAAGCTTGTATTTGTTTCGTCACGTTTGCAAATGTTTGGCTAAAATTGCTAAAAAAGGTGAAACGCTTGGATTTGTTTCGTAAGGTTTGTAAATGGTTAGCTAAAATTGCTAAAAAGGTGAAACGTTTGGATTTTTTTCGTAACGTTTGTTAAAGTTTGGCTTAAATTGCTAAAAAGGTGAAACGCTTAGATTTGTTTCGTAACTTTTGTAAACGTTTGGCTTAAATTGCTAAAAAGGTGAAACGCTTAGATTTAGTTTGTAACGTTTGTAAACGTTTGGCTTAAATTGCTAAAAAGGTGAAATGCTTGGATTTGTTTCGTAACGATTGTAAACATTTGGCTTAAAATGATAAAAATGTGAAACATTTGGATTTGTTTCCAAACCTTTTTAAATGTTTGGCTTAAATCGCTAAAAATTTGAAACGTTAGGATTTGTTTCGTAACTTTTGTAAACGTTTGACTTAAATTGCTAAAAAGGTGAAACGCTTGGATTTGTTTCGTTACGTTTGTTAATGTTTAACTTAAATTGCTAAAAAGGTGAAACGTTTGGATTTGTTTCATAACGTTTGTTAAAGTTTGGCTTAAATTGCTAAAAAGGTGAAACGCTTAGATTTGTTTCGTAGCTTTTGTAAACGTTTGGCTTAAATTACTAAAAAGGTGAAACGCTTAGATTTGTTTTGTAACGTTTGTAAATGTTTGGGTTAAATTGCTAAAAAGGTGAAATGCTTGGATTCGTTTCGTAACGTTTGTAAACGTTTGGCTTAAATCGATAAAAAGGTGACACAGTTGGATTTGTTGCGTAACGTTTATAAACGTTTGGCTTAAATTGCTAAAAGGTGAAACGCTTGGATTTGTTTCGTAACGTTCATAAACGTTTGTCTTAAATTGCTAAAAAGGTGAAATGCTTGGATTTGTTTCGTAACGTTTGTAAACGTTTGTCTTAAAATGATAAAAATGTGAAACATTTGGATTTGTTTCCAAACCTTTTTAAATGTTTGGTTTAAATCGCTAAAAATGTATAACGTTAGGATTTGTTTCATAACTTTTGTTAACGTTTTGCTTAAATTGCTAAAAAGGTGAAACGCTTGGATTTGTTTTGTAACGTTTGTAAATGTTTGGCTTAAATTGCTAAAAAGGTGACACGGTTGGATTTGTTTCGTAACGTTTGTAAACGTTTGGCTTAAATCACTAAAAAGGTGAAACATTTGGATTTGTTTCGTAACGTTTGTAAACATTTGGCTTAAATTGCTAAAAAGGTGAAACGCTTGGATTCGTTTCGTAACGTTTATAAACGTTTGTCTTAAATTGCTAAAAAGGTGAAATGCTTGGATTTGTTTCGTAACGTTTGTAAACGTTTAGCTTAAAATGATAAAATTGTGAAACATTTGGATTTGTTTCGTAACCTTTGTAAACGTTTGGCTTAAATCGCTAAAAAGGTTCAACGTTTGTAAAGGTTTGGCTTATATCGCTAAAAAGGTGAAACATTTGGATTTGTTTCGTAACGTTTGTTAACGTTTGGCTTGTATCGCTAAAAAGGTGAAACTATTTGATTTGTTTCGGAAGTTTTGTAAATGTTTGGCTTAAATTTCTAAAAAGGTGAAACGTTTGGATTTATTTCGTAACGTTTGTAAACGTTTGACTTAAATTGCTAAAAAGGTGAAACGCTTGGATTTGTTTCGTAACGTTTGTAAATGTTTGGCTTAAATTGCTAAACAGGCGAAACATTTGGATTTGTTTCCTAACCTTTTTAAATGTTTCGCTTAAATCGCTGAAAAGGTGAAACGTTCGGATTTCTTTCGTAACGTTTGTAAACGTTTGGCTTCAATCGCTAAAAAGGTTCAACGTTTGGATTTGTTTTGTAACGTTTGTAAATGTTTAGCTTATATCGCTAAAAAGGGGAAACATTTGGATTTGTTTCGTAACGTTTGTAAACGTTTGGCTTAAATCGCTAAAAAGGTTAAACATTTGGATTTGTTTCATAAGATTTGTAAACGTTTGGCTTAAATTGCTAAAAAGGTGAAACGCTTGGATTTGTTTCGTAACGTTTGTAAACATTTGGCTTAAATTGCTAAGAAGGTGACACACTTTGATTTGTTTCGTAACGTTTGTAAATGTTTGGTTTAATTTGCTAAAAAGGTGAAACATTTGGATTTGTTTCCAAACCCTTTTAAATGTTTGGCTTAAATCGCTAAAAAGGTGAAACGTTTGGATTTGTTTCGTAACGTTTGTAAACGTTTGGCTTAAATCGCTAAAAAGGGGAAACGTTCGGATTTATTTCGTAACGTTTTTGGCTTAAATTGCTAAAAAGGTGAAACGTTTGGATTTAATTTGTAACGTCTGTTAACGTTTGGCTTAAATTTCTAAAAAGGAGAAACGTTTGTATTTGTTTCGTGATGTTTGTAATCATTTAGCATAAATCGCTAAAAAGGTTATACAGTTTGATTTGTTTCGAAACGTTTGTCAACGTTTGGCTTAAATCGCTAAAAAGGTTTAACGTTTGGATTTGTTTCGTAACGTTTGTAAATGTTTGGCTTAAATTGCTAAAAAGGTGAAACGCTTGGATTTTTTTCGTAACGTTTGAAACGCTTGGATTTGTTTCGTAACATTTGTAAACGTTTGGCTTAAATTGCTAAAAAGGTGAAACGCTTGGATTTATTTCATAACGTTTGTAAATGTTTGGCTTAAATTGATAAAAAGGTGAAACGTTTGGATTTGATTTGTAATGTTTTTAAACGTCTGGCTTAAATTTCTAAAAAGGAGAAACGTTTGTATTTGTTTCGTGATGTTTGTAAATGTTTAGCATAAATCGCTAGAAAGGTCACACGGTTTGATTTGTTTCGTAACGTTTGTAAACGTTTGGCTTAAATCGCTAAAAAGGTTCAACATTTGGATTTGTTTTGTAACGTTTGTAAATGTTTGGCTTATATCGCTAAAAAGGGGAAACATTTGGATTTCTTTCGTAACGTTTGGAAACGTTTGGCTTAAATCGCTAAAAAGGTGAAACATTTGGATTTGTTTCATAAGGTTTGTTAACGTTTGGCTTAAATTGCTAAAAAGGTGAAACTCTTGGATTTGCTTAGTAACGTTTGTAAACATTTGGCTTAAATTGCTAAAAAGGTGAAACACTTTGATTTGTTTCGTAACGTTTGTAAATCTTTGGCTTAAATTGCTAAAAATGTGAAACATTTGAATTTGTTTCCAAACCTTTTTAAATGTTTGGCTTAAATCGCTAAAAAGGTGAAACATTTGGATTTGTTTCGTAACGTTTGTAAATGTTTGGCTTAAATCGCTAAAAAGGTGAAACGTTTGGATTTGTTTCGTAACGTTTGTAAACGTTTGGCTAAAATTGCTAAAAAGGTGAAACGTTTGGATTTAATTTGTAACGTCCGTAAACGTTTGGCTTAAATTTCTAAAATGGAGAAACGTTTGTATTTGTTTCGTGATGTTTGTAAACGTTTAGCATAAATCGCTAAAAAGGTTACACAGTTTGATTTGTTTCGAAACGTTTGTAAACGTTTGGCTTAAATCGCTAAAAAGGTTTAATGTTTGGATTTGTTTCGTAACGTTTGTAAATGTTTGGCTTAAACTGCTAAAAAGGTGAAACGCTTGGATTTGTTTTGTAACGTTTGTAAACGTTCGGCTCAAATTGCGAAAAAGGTGAAACGCTTGGATTTCTTTCGTAACATTTGTAAACGTTTGGCTTAAATTGCTAAAAAGGTGAAACGCTTGGATTTGTTTCGTAACGTTTGTAAATGTTTGGCTTAAATTGATAAAAAGGTGAAACGTTTGGATTTGATTTGTAATGTTTGTAAACGTCTGGCTTAAATTTCTTAAAAGGAGAAACGTTTGTATTTGTTTCGTGATGTTTGTAAATGTTTAGCATAAATCGCTAAAAAGGTTACACGGTTTGATTTGTTTTGTAACGTTTGTAAACGTTTGGCTTAAATTGCTAAAAAGGTTCAACGTTTGGTTTTTTTTGTAACGTTTGTAAATGTTTGGCTTATATCGCTAAAAATGGATACATTTGGATTTGTTTCGTAACGTTTGTAAACATTTGGCTTAAATCGTTAAAAAGGTGAAACATTTGGATTTGTTTCCTAAGGTTTGTAAACGTTTAGCTTAAATTACTAAAAAGGTGAAACGCTTGGATTTGTTTCGTAACGTTTGTAAACATTTGGCTTAAATTGCTAAAAAGGTGAAACATTTTGATTTGTTTCGTAACGTTTGTAAATATTTGGCTTAAATTGCTAAAGGGGAAACATTTGGATTTGTTTCCAAACCTTTTTAAATGTTTGGCTTAAATCGGTAAAAAGGTGAAACGTTTGGATTTGTTTCGTAAATTGTGTAAACGTTTGGCTTAAATTGCTAAAAAGGTGAAACGCTTAGATTTGTTTCGTAACATTTGTAAACGTTTGGCTTAAATTGCTAAAAAGGTGAAAAGCTTGTATTTGTTTCGTCACGTTTGCAAATGTTTGGCTAAAATTGCTAAAAAAGGTGAAACGCTTGGATTTGTTTCGTAACGTTTGTAAATGGTTAGCTTAAATTGCTAAAAAGGTGAAACGTTTGGAGTTTTTTCGTAACGTTTGTTAAAGTTTGGCTTAAATTGCTAAAAAGGTGAAACGCTTAGATTTGTTTCGTAACTTTTGTAAACGTTTGGCTTAAATTGCTAAAAAGGTGAAACGCTTAGATTTAGTTTGTAACGTTTGTAAATGTTTGGCTTAAATTGCTAAAAAGGTGAAATGCTTGGATTTGTTTCGTAACGATTGTAAACATTTGGCTTAACTCGCTAAAAAGGTGAAGCAGTTGGATTTGTTTCGTAACGTTTGTAAACGTTAGCTTAAATTGCTAAAAAGGTGAAACGCTTAGATTTGTTTCGTAACGTTTATAAACGTTTGTCTTAAATTGCTAAAAAGGTGAAATGCTTGGATTTGTATCGTAACATTTGTAAACGTTTGGCTTAAAATGATAAAAATGTGAAACATTTGGATTTGTTTCCAAACCTTTCTAAATGTTTGGCTTAAATCGCTAAAAATGTGAAAAGTTAGGATTTGTTTCGTAACTTTTGTAAACGTTTGACTTAAATTGCTAAAAAGGTGAAACGCTTGGATTTGTTTCGTTACGTTTGTTAATATTTAACTTAAATTGATAAAAAGGTGAAACGTTTGGATTTGTTTCATAACGTTTGTTAAAGTTTGGCTTAAATTGCTAAAAAGGTGAAACGCTTAGATTTGTTTCGTAGCTTTTGTAAACGTTTGGCTTAAATTACTAAAAAGGTGAAACGCTTAGATTTGTTTTGTAACGTTTGTAAATGTTTGGGTTAAATTGCTAAAAAGGTGAAATGCTTGGATTTGTTTCGTAACGTTTGTAAACGTTTGGCTTAAATCGATAAAAAGGTGACACAGTTGGATTTGTTGCGTAACGTTTATAAACGTTTGGCTTAAATTGCTAAAAAGGTGAAACGCTTGGATTTGTTTCGTAACGTTTATAAACGTTTGTCTTAAATTGCTAAAAAGGTGAAATGCTTGGATTTGTTTCGTAACGTTTGTAAACGTTTGTCTTAAAATGATAAAAATGTGAAACATTTGGATTTGTTTCCAAACCTTTTTAAATGTTTGGTTTAAATCGCTAAAAATGTATAACGTTAGGATTTGTTTCATAACTTTTGTTAACGTTTTGCTTAAATTGCTAAAAAGGTGAAACGCTTGGATTTGTTTTGTAACGTTTGTAAATGTTTGGCTTAAATTGCTAAAAAGGTGAAACGGTTGGATTTGTTTCGTAACGTTTGTAAACGTTTGGCTTAAATCACTAAAAAGGTGAAACATTTGGATTTGTTTCGTAACGTTTGTAAACATTTGGCTTAAATTGCTAAAAAGGTGAAACGCTTGGATTCGTTTCGTAACGTTTATAAACGTTTGTCTTAAATTGCTAAAAAGGTGAAATGCTTGGATTTGTTTCGTAACGTTTGTAAACGTTTAGCTTAAAATGATAAAAATGTGAAACATTTGGATTTGTTTCGTAACCTTTGTAAACGTTTGGCTTAAATCGCTAAAAAGGTTCAACGTTTGGATATGTTTTGTAACGTTTGTAAAGGTTTGGCTTATATCGCTAAAAAGGTGAAACATTTGGATTTGTTTCGTAACGTTTGTTAACGTTTGGCTTGTATCGCTAAAAAGGTGAAACAATTTGATTTGTTTCGGAAGTTTTGTAAATGTTTGGCTTAAATTGCTAAAAAGGTGAAACGTTTGGATTTATTTCGTAACGTTTTTAAACGTTTGACTTAAATTGCTAAAAAGGTGAAACGCTTGGATTTGTTTCGTAACGTTTGTAAATGTTTGGCTTAAATTGCTAAACAGGTGAAACATTTGGATTTGTTTCCTAACCTTTTTAAATGTTTCGCTTAAATCGCTGAAAAGGTGAAACGTTCGGATTTCTTTCGTAACGTTTGTAAATGTTTGGCTTAAATCGCTAAAAAGGTGAAACGTTTGGATTTGTTTCGTAACGTTTGTAAACGTTTGGCTTAAATCGCTAAAAAGGTGAAATGCTTGAATATGTTTCGTAACGTTTGTAAACGTTTGGCTTAAATTGCTAAAGAGTTTAAACGCTTGGATTTGTTTACAAACTTTACGAAACAAAACCAAACGTTTAAAATCTTACGAAACAAATCCAAACTTTTCACCTTTTTAGCGATTTAAGCCGTAACGTTAATAAACGTTTGGCTTATATCGCTAAAAAGGGGAAACGTTTGGATTTCTTTTATAATGTTTGTAAACGTTTGGCTTATATGGCTAAAAAGGTGAAATGTTTTGCTTTGTTTTGTAACGTTTGTAAATGTTTGGCTTAAATTGCTAAAAAGGCAAAACGTTTGGATGTGTTTCGTAATGTTTGTAAACGTTTGGCTTAAATAGCTAAAATGGGGAAACGTTTGGATTTGTTTTGTAACATTTGTAAATGTTTGGCTTAAATCGCTAAAAATGTGAAACGTTGGCATTTGTTTCGTATCGATTCTATACTTTTGGCTTAAATCGCTAAAATGGGGAAACGTTTGGATTTGTTTCGTAAAGTTTGTAAACGTTTGGCCTAAATTGCTAAAAATGTGAAAAGTTTGGATTTTTTTTCGTAACGTTTGTAAACGTTTGGCTTAAATCGCTAAAAAGGTGAAACATTTTGTTTTGTTTCGTAACTTTTGTAAACGTTTGGCTTAAATCGCTAAAAAGGTGAAACATTTGGATTCGTTTTGTAGCGTTTGGAAACATTTCGCTTAAATCGCTAAAATGGTGAAGCGTTTGGATTTGTTTTATAACTTTTTTAAACGTTTGGTTTAAATCGCTAAAAAGGTGAAACGTTTGGATTTGTTATGTAACGTTTGTAAACGTTTGGCTTAAATTGCTAAAAAGGTGAAACGCTTGGCTTTGTTTCGAAACGCTTGTAAACGTTTGGCTTTGTTTCGTAACATTTATAAAACGTTTGGTTTAAATCGCTAAAATTGTGAAACATTTGGATTTGTTTCGTATAGTTTTGAATTTTTGGTTTTGTTCCGTAACGTTTGTAAACGTTTGGCTTCAATTGCTAAAAATTTGAAACATTTGAATTTGTTTTGTAACGTTTATAAACGTTTGGCTTAAATTGCTAAAAATGGGAAACGTTTGAATTTGTATCGTAACATATATAAACGTTTGGCCTAAATTGCTAAAAGGGTGAAACGTTTCGATTTTTTTCGTAGCATTTGTAAACGTTTGGCTTCAATCGCTAAAAAGGTGAAACGTTTGGATTTGTTTCGTAATGTTTGTAAATGTTTGGCTTAAATCGCTAAAAAGGGGAAACGTTTGGATTTGTCTCGTATCGTTTGTAAACGTTTGGCTTATATCGCTAAAAATGTGAAACGTTTTGATTTATTTCGTAACGTTTGTAAACGTTTAGCTTAAATTGCTAAAAGGGTGAAACGCTTGGATTTGTTTCGTAACGTTTGTAAACGTTTGGCTTAAATTACTAAAATGGGGAAACGTTTACAAACGTTAAGAAACATATCCAAACATTTCACCTTTTTACCGATTTAAGCGAAATGTTTACAAAGGTTATAAAATAAAACCAAACGTTTCCCCATTTTAGCTATTTAAGGCAAACGTTTACTAACGTTATAAAACAAAGCCAAGCATTTACAAAAATCCAAACGTTTTAACTTTTGTGCGATTTAAGCCAAACCCTTACAAACGTTTTGAAACAAAACCAAATGTTTCACCTTTTTAAAAAATTTAGCCAAACGTTTACCAACGTTACGGAACAAAATCAAATGTTTTACATTTTTACCGATTTAAGTCAAACGTTTTACAAACGTTACGAAACAAATCCAAATGTTTCATATTTTTTGCGATTTAGGCCGAACATTTACAAAGGTTACGTAAAAAAACCAATCCAAACGTTTCCCCACTTTAGCGATTTAAGCCAAACGTTTTGTTTCATAACCTTTATAATTGTTTGGCTTAAATCGCTAAAAAGGTGAAATATTTGGATTTGTTTCGTAACGTTTATAAACGTTTGGCTTAAATCTCTAGAAACGTTTGGATTTGCTTCGTAACGTTTTATATGTTTGGCTTAAATTGCTAAAATGGAGAAACGCTTGGATTTGTTTTGTAACGTTTGTAAACGTTTGGCTTAAATCGCTAAAAATGCAAAACGTTTGTATTTGTTTCGTATCGTTTGTAAACGTTTGGCTTAAATCGCGAAAAAGGTGAAACGCTTGGATTTGTTTCGTAACGTTTGTAAATGTTTGGCTTAAATCGCCAAAAAGGTGAAACATTGGGTTTTGTTTTGCAACGTTTTTAGATATTTGGCTTAAGTCGCTAAAAATGGGAAACGTTTGGATTTGTTTCGTAACATTTGTAAACGTTTGGCTTATATCAGTAAAATGGGGAAATGTTTCGATTTGTTTCGTAACGTTTGTCAAGATTTCGCTTAAATTGCTAAATATGTGAAACATTTGGATTGGTTTTGTAACGTTTATAAATGTTTAGCTTAAATCGCTAAAAAGGTGAAACGTTTGGTTTTGTTTCGTAACGTTTGTCAACGATTGGCTTAAATCGCTAAAAAGGTTAAACGTTTGGATTTGTTTCGTATGGTTTGTAAACGTTTGGCGTAAATCGCTAAAAAGTTGAAACGTTTGGATATTTTTTGTAACGTTTGTAAACGTTTGGCTTAAATCGCTAAAAAGGTGAAACGTTTGGATTTGTTTTGTAACATTTATAAACGTTTGGCTTAAATTGCTAAAAAGGGGAAAAGTTTGAATTTCTTTCGATTTAAACGCTTGTAAACGTTTGGCTTTGTTTCCTATATTTGTAAAACGTTTGGCTTAAAACACTGAAAATGTAAAACTTTTGGATTTTTTTCTTAACGTTTTAAACGTTTGGTTTTGTTCGTAACGTTTGTAAACATTTCGCTTAAACTGCTAAAAATGTGAAACGTTCGGATTTGTTTTGTAACATTATAAAAATGTTTGGCTTAAATAGCTAAAAAGGTGAAACATTTATTTTTGTTTCGTAACGTTTGTAAAAGTTTGGCTTAAATCGCTAAAAAGGCGAAACGTTTGGATTTGTTTCGTAATGTTTGTAAACGTTTGGCTTAAATCGCTAAAAAGATGAAACATTTGGATTTCTTTCGTAACGTTTGTAAACATTTGGCTTTAATCGCTAAAAAGGTGAAACGTTTGGATTTGTTTTTTAAATGTTTGGCTTAAATCACTATAAAAGGTGAAACGTTTGGATTTGTTTCGTAACGTTTGTAACCGTTTGGCTTAAATTGCTAAAAAGTGAAACACTTAGATTTCTTTCGTAACGTTTATAAACGTTTGGCTTAAATTGCTATAAAGGTGAAACGTTTTGTTTCATTTTATAACGTTTGTAAACGTTCGGATTAAATTACTAAAAAGGTGAAACGCTTGGATTTGTTTCGTAACGTTTTAAACGTTTGGATTTGTTTTGTAACATTTGTAAACGTTTGGCTTAAATCGCTAAAAAGGTGAAACGTTTGGTTTTCTTTATTAATGTTAACGTTCGGCTTAAATCGCTAAAAAGGTTAAACATTTGGCTTAAATCGCTAAAAAGGTGACACGTTTGGATTTCTTTCGTAACGTGTGTAAACGTTTGGATTAAATTGCTAAAAAGGTGAAACGTTTGGATTTGTTTGATAACGTTTCTAAATGTTTGACTTAAATTGCTAAAATGAGGAAATGTTTTGATTTTTTTCGTAACGTTTGTAAACGTTTGGCTTTAATCGCTAAAAAGGTGAAACATTTGGATTTTCTTCGTAACGTTTGTAAACATTTGACTTATATTGCTAAAGAGGTAAGACAATTGGATTTGTAAACGTTTGGCATAAATTTCCAAAAAGGCAAAACGCTTGGATTTGATTTGTAACTTTGTTAACGTTTGGCTTAAATTGCTAAAAAGGGGAAACGTTTAGATTTGTTTCGTACTTTTTGTAAACGTTTGCCTTAAATCTCTAAAAAGGTGAAACATATGGATTTGTTTCGTAACGTTTGTAAATGTTTTGCTTAAATCGCTAAAAAGGTGAAACGTTTGGATTTTTTTTAGGGTTAACTTCTAAAAAAATCGCGAACTTTACACGAAGTTTCATTTTAATCATGAACTTTAAAAGTTGTCATTTAAAGGCACGAACTTTCATTTTGTTTCAAATCTATCGCCAAAGTAAAATGCGATGTATTTTATCGAACCAAAAATTCCTAATCCTATATACTATAACTAAAAGATAATAAGATTTAATGTCGATTTATAATTGGGGTTTTTCATTAATGATTTATTGAAGAATTTAGTCAACAAAAATACACTGAAATGATAGATTTGAAACAAAATGAAAGTTCGTGCCTTTAAATGGCAACTTTTAAAGGTCATGATTAAAATGAAATTTCGTGTAAAGTTCGTGATTTTTTTAGGAATTAACCCTTTTTTTTATAACGTTTGGTTTAAATTGTTAAAAAGGTGAAACGCTTGGATTTGTGTAATACCCCGTAAATTTTCAACGTTTTTCCGACAAATTTTCCGATCGTTTTGAAGTAAAAATCGAAGTTAATGGTCGGGTTCGTGTTGGTTCGTGAGTGGGTAAATTTGTGGTTCAACCATTTAAGATTTTTAAATCAAAAAAAGAAAAAAAAAGGATTTGAATGATTCCCGTTCGAAAATTATGATTCTCGAACGAGAATCATATAATTCTCGAACGGGAATCACTTGCAGGGCCTGGTCTCGTACGAGACCAGGGGTTCTCGAACGAGAACCAAGCCCAAATGGGTTGTTCTCGTTCGAGAATGGCACAGCCGTGGTGAGCCTTGCATCCAGCCCACTACGCACTCGTTTTCAACCTAGTTCCTTAAAGACGTTTTCTGAATAGAAAATCTTCCCCATACTACAAACAAACCCTAGCCCCCATTCCCTTGCTCATTCTCTGAAAAACGAAGCGGGAATCATCATCCAAAGTTGCTTCCTCGGTAAGTTTTCTTGTTTCATTGAATCTCAGTTTTCATTTTTAAACATCTTTCGGTTTTCTGATTCGTTCTTGCTCGTTTGTAGATCGAAATAAAAACTGTTTGATCTCAGACGTTCTAGACTTATATACCTTCGATTCCCCACCTCGTTTTCGTTGAACGGTACGTGATCGACCTCGTTTTAAATCGCCGTACGGTCTACCCTTTTGAGTTGTTATAATCTGTTTTGCCAAGTTGAAGTATCTGCCGAATACTTTCTCTTCTTTTGGCTATTATTTTGCTTGTATATGATGATAAATCTCTTGGATTATTGTTAGTGTAAGCTTTCAATGAGTATCAATCCATTGTTCCATATTTGTTCTTCGTTCTCGGATGATAGGATTCGGCAGTTAACGTTTTGATGGGTTCTTGGTGTTTGGTGTATAAGATTGTATTGGTGATGTTAAATGTTGTTTTTGGATTGATAATGGGTTGAATAGAAAAATGGATTGTTAGATAGCTTCATGAAATCTACAAACAGAATGCATGGTTTGGGCGGGTTGCTCAATTTGAATTGAAAGAGATGGTTAAATGGCAAATATGGTCACCATTCCTTTTTGCTTAATTTTGATAAATCCTTTAAGTTAATTCCATTTTGTTTCAATAATAACTTTGATTTTAAATAGACAATTTGTGTATGTAAATTTTTATAACTTAAATTAATATAATTACTCGGGTAATTATATGTAACTTTAATTGTAATGTCAATTTGGCTAAATTGCGGTTTAGCCCCTAAAATTTTTAAAAGACTTATTCAAGTAAAATTTTATCTATTGGATAACTTTTGGTTTTTGATTAAATTATGAATTAGTATTTTGATATCGAATAATTAATTTGATTTCGGATATCAAATTGGCTAAAGTACAATTTAGTCCCTAATTGGCAAAAGTACAGTTTAGTCCCTAATTGGCTAAAGTACAATTTAGTCCCTAAACTTTTATAAGATTTATTTAATTAAGTTTTTGGTTTGTAACTTGGGTTCGAAATATATAATTAACATGCAGGTTAACATATATAAAAACAGTTCGAAATATACGTAGAGTATATATATGTGTTTATATGTTAATTGAAAGTTTAGCTACGGGTTTTGGTACTAGATTACCCATACCCTAGCGCCGGTCACGATTCATGAAAATGGGTCGTGACAATTTGTAAACGTTTGGCTTAAATTCCTAAAAATGCGAAACGTTTGGATTTGTTGCGTAACGTTTGTAAATGTTTGGCTTAAATCGCTAAAAAGGGGAAACGTTTGGATTTGTTTCGTAAAGTTTGTAAACATTTGGCTTAAATCGCTAAAAAGGTGAAACGTTTGGATTTGTTTCGTAACGTTTGTAAATGTTTGGTTTAAATTGCTAAAAAGGTGAAACGTTTGGATTTCTTTGTAACGTTTTAAACGTTTGGCTCAAACCGCTAAAATGGGGAAACGTTAGATTTGTTTCGTAACGTTTGTAAGCGGCTTAAATTTCTAAAAAGGTGAAATGTTTGGATTTGTAAACGTTTGGCTTAAATTCCTAAAAAGGTGAAACGCTTGGATTTGTTTCGTAATGTTTTGCATAAATCGCTAAAAAGGTGAAGCGTTTGGATTTGTTTCGTAACGTTTGTAAGTGTTTGGCTTAAATCGCTAAAAAGGTGAAATGTTTGGATATATTTGTAACGTTTTAAATGTTTGGCTTTAATTTGCTAAAATTGGGAAGCGTTGGATTTGTTTCGTAACGTCGGCTTAAATCGCTAAAAAGGTGAAACGTTTGGATTTGTTTCGTAACGTTTGTAAACGTTTGGCCTAAATCGCTAAAAATTTGAAACGTTTGGATTTGTTTCGAATCGTTTGTATACATTTGGAATAAATTGCTAAAAAGGTGAAACGTTTGGACTTGTTTCGTAACGTTTGTAAACGTTTGGCTTAAATTGCTAAAAAGGTGAACGCTTGGATTTGTTTCGTAACATTTGTAAACGTTTGGCTTAAATCGATAAAAAGGTGACACAGTTGGATTTGTTGCGTAACGTTTATAAACGTTTGGCATAAATTGCTAAAAAGGTGAAACGCTTGGATTTGTTTCGTAACGTTTATAAATGTTTGTCTTAAATTGCTAAAAAGGTGAAATGCTTGGATTTGTTTCGTAACGTTTGTAAACGTTTGGCTTAAATCGATAAAAAGGTGACACAGTTGGATTTGTTGCGTAACGTTTATAAACGTTTGGCTTAAATTGCTAAAAAGGTGAAACGCTTGGATTTGTTTCATAACGTTTATAAACGTTTGTCTTAAATTTAAACGTTTGGCTTAAATCGCTAAAAAGGTGAAACAGTTGGTTTTGTTTCGTAACGTTTATAAACATTTGGCTTATATTGTTACAAAGGTGAAACGCTTGGATTTGTTTCGTAACGTTTGTAAACGTTTGGCTTAAATTGCTAAAAAGGTGAAACTCTTGGATTTGTTTCGTAACGTTTGTAAACGTATGGCTTATATCGCTAAATAGGTGAAACTCTTGGATTTGTTTCGTAACGTTTGTAAACGTTTGGTTTATATCGCTAAAAATTTGAAACGTTTGGATTTGTAAAAGTTTGGCTTAAATTCCTAAAAAGGTGAAACGCTTGGATTTGTTTCTTAACGTTTATAAACGTTTGGCTTAAATCGCTAAAAGGGTGAAACGTTTGGATTTGTTTCGTAACGCTTGTAAACGTTTGGCTTAAATCACTAAAAAGGAGAAATGTTTCGATTTGTTTAGTAACGTTTGTAAACGTTTGGCTTAAATTGTTAAAAAGGTGAAACGCTTGGATTTGTAAACGTTTGGCTTAAATTCCTAAAAAGGTGAAACGCTTGGATTTGTTTCGTAACGTTTGTAAACGTTTGGCTTAAATCGCCAAAAAGGTAAAACGTTTGGATTTGTTTCGTAAAGTTTGTAAATGTTTGGCTTATATCCCTAAAAATGTGAAACGTTTTGATTTGTTTTGTAACGTTTGTAAATGTTTGGCTTAAATCCAAAAAAACCTTAAACGTTTGGATTTGTTTTGTAACGTTTGTAAGCGTTTGGCATAAATCGCTAAAAAGTTGAAAAGTTTGGATTTATTTTGTAACTTTTGTAAACGTTTAGCTTTAATCGCTAAAAAGGTGAAACGTTTGGATTTGTTTCATAACGTTTAGCTTAAATCGCTAAAAAGGTAAAACGTTTGGATTTGTTTGTAACATTTTAAACGTTGGGCGTAACTCGCTAAATGGGGAAACGTTGGAATTGTTTCGTAACGTTTGTAAAGGATTGTCTTAAATCGCTAAAAAGGTGAAACATTTGGATTTGTTTAGTAACGTTTGGAAACGTTTGGCTTAAATTGCTAAAAAGGTGAAACGCTTGGATTTGTAAACGTTTGGCTTAAATTCCTAAAAAGGTGAAACGCTTGGATTTATTTCGTAACATTTGTAAACGTTTAGCTTAAATCGCTAAAAAGGTGAAACGTTTGGATTTGTTTCGTAACGTTTGTAAACGTTTGGCCTAAATCGCTAAAAATGTGAAACGTTTGGATTTGTTTCGAATCGTTTGTATACGTTTGGCTTAAATCGCTAAAAAGTTGAAACAGTTGGTTTTGTTTCGTAACGTTTGTAAACGTTTGGCTTAAATTGTTACAAAGGTGAAACGCTTGGATTTGTTTCGTAACATTTGTAATCGTTTGGCTTAAATTGCTAAAAAGGTGAAACTCTTGGATTTGTTTCGTAACGTTTGTAAACGTTTGGCTTAAATCGCTAAATAGGTGAAACGTTTGGATTTGTTACGTAACGTTTGTAAACATATGGCGTAAATTGCTAAAAAGGTGAAACGTTTGGATTTGTTTCGTAAAGTTTGTAAACATTTGGCTTAAATCGATAAAAAGGTGAAACGTTTGGATTTGTTTCGTAACGTTTTAAACGTTTTGTTTTGTTTTGTAAGATTTGAAACGTGTGACTTAAATCGCTAAAAATGGGAAACGTTCGGTTTTGTTTCCTAACGTTTGTAAATGATTCCACAAATCGTTTCACCTTTTTACGTTTGGATTTGTTTCATAGAGTTTTAAATGTTTGGATTTGGATTTGTTTCGTAACGTTTTAACTGTTTGGTTTTATTTCGTAACGTATAAAACGTTTGGGTTAATTCGCTAAAAATGGAAAATGTTTTGTTTTGTAATGTTTGCAAACATGTCCTCAAATTGTTTCACCTTTTCATATTTGGATTTGTTTCGTAACGTTATAAATGTTCGGATTTGGATTTGTTTCGTAACGTTTAAAATGTTTGGATTTGTTTCGTAACGTTTTAAACGTTTAGCTTAAATTGCTAAAAAGGTGACACGTTTGGATTTGTTTATTAATGTTTGTAAACGTTTGACTTAATTTCCAAATAAGGTGAAATGCTTGGATTAGTTTCGAAACGTTTGTAAACATTTGGTTTTGTTTCGTAACGTTTGTAAACGTTTGGCTTCAATCGCTAAAAAGGTGATATGCTTGGATTTGTTTCATAACGTTTTGAAACGTTTGGTTTAGTTTCGTAACGTTTGTGAACGATATTATTTGTTTCATAATGTTTGTTAACGTTTGGCTTAAATCGCTAAAAAGGTGAAACATTTGGTTTTGTTTTATAACCTTTGTAAAAGTTTTGTTTTGATCCGTAACGTTTGTAAACGTTTGGCTTAAATTGTTATAAAGGAGAAATCTTGGATTTGTAAACGTTTGGCTTAACTCGCTAAAAAGATGAAACCTTTGGATTGGTTACGTAACGTTTTAAATGTTTGGTGAAACGTTTGGATTTGTTTGTAAACGTTTGGTTTTATTTCGTAACGTTTGTAAACGTTTGGCTTAAATTGCTAAGAACGTTTGGATTTTTTTTGTAATGTTTGTAAACGTTTGGCTTAAATCGCTAAATAGGTGAAATGTTTGGATTTGTTTCGAAACGTTTGTAAACGTTTGGCTTAAATCGCTAAAAAGGTGAAACATTTGGATTTATTTCGTAATGTTTGTAAACATTTGGCTTAAATCGCTAAAAAGGGAAACGTTTGGATTTGTTTTATAACGTTTGTAAACATTTGGCTTAAATCCCTAAAAAAGTGAAAGGTTTGGATTTTTTTCGTAACGTTTGTAAACGTTTGGCTTAAATTGCTAAAAACGTGAAACACTTGGATTTGTTTCGTAACGTTTGTAAACGTTTGGCTTAAATCGCTAAAAGCGTGAAATGTTTGGATTTGTTTCGTAACATTTGTAAACGTTTGGCTTAAATCGCTAAAAAGGTGAAACTTTTGGATTTGTTTCGTAACGTTTTAAACATTTGGCTTGTAAAATGGGGAAACATTTGGATTTTTTTCGTAACGTTTGTAAACGTTTGGCTGAAATCAAAAAAAGGTTAAACGTTTGGATTTGTTTCGTAAAGTTTGTAAACGTTTGGCATAAATCACTAAGAAGGTGAAAAGTTTGGATTTGTCTTGTAATATTTGTAAACGTTTGGCTTAACTCGCTAAAAAGGGGAAACGTTTGGATTTGTTTCATAACGTTTGGCTTAAGTGGCTAAAAAGGAGAAACGTTTGGATTTGTTTGTAATGTTTTAAACGTTTGGCTTAAATCGCTAAAATGGGGAAACGTTAGAATTGTTTTGTAACGTTTGTAAACGTTTGGCTTAAATCGCTATATAGGTGAAACGTTTGGATTTGTTTCGTAACGTTTGTAAACGTTTGACTTAAATTGCTAAAAAGGTGGAACGATGGGATTTGTAAGCGTTTGGTTTAAATTCCTAAAAAGGTGAAACGCTTTGATTTGTTTCGTAACGTTTGTAAGCGTTTGGCTTAAATCGCTAAAAAGGTGAAACAGTTGGATTTGTTTTGTAACGTTTGTAAACGTTTGGCTTAAATTGCTAAAAAGGTGAAATGCTTGGATTTGTTTCGTAACCTTTGTAAACGTTTGGCTTAAATCGCTAAAAGGCGAAACGTTTGGATTTGTTTCCTAACATTGTAAATGTTTGGCTTAAATCGCTAAAAAAGGTGAAACATTTTGATTTGTTTGTAATGTTTTAAACGTTTGGCTTAAATCGCTAAAATGGGGAAATGGTTTATTTGTTTCTTAACGTTTGTAAACGTTTGGCTTAAATCGCTAAAAAGGTGAAACAGTTGGTTTTGTTTTGTAACATTTGTAAACGTTTGGCTTAAATTGCTAAAAAGGTAAAACGCTTGAATTTGTTTCGTAACGTTTGTAAATGTTTGGCTTAAATCGCTAAAAATGTGAAACGTTTGGTTTTATTTTGTAACGTTTGTAAACGTTTGGCTTAAATTGCTAAAAACATTTGGATTTTTTTCATAACGTTTGTCTTAAATTACTAAATAAGTGAAACGTTTGGATTTGTTTCGTAACGTTTATAAACGTTTGGCTTAGATCGATAAAAAGATGAAACGTTTGGCTTAAATCGCTAAAAAGGTAAAACGTTTAGATTTGTTTCGTAACATTTGTAAATGTTTGGCTTAAATGTAATAGCCTGAAATTTTGAGATTTAGAAAAGAAGCGATGAGTCTCATTTTGAATTGCCAAAATGAGAAAAGTAAGAAATTAAACGGAGTAGTTGGATAAAGAGAACACGAGTAGGTCGATATAGGAATTTTAATAAAAAATTTCAATAATAATGTTCCATAAGAAAGATGGAATTGAGTTAAAGAGATAAAGTTGAGAAAGTGGCTAAAAGTCCACTTTAACTCAAAATTTGAAAATGAGCTTTTAATTCCCAGAAAATAGAAATTAAATAGAATTTAGACGGAAATAAATATGTATAAAAATAATATAACTAAAATTGCTATCGATAATTATTAAAGTATAATTTGGACACAAAAGAGAGAAAAAGTGCAAGTTAGCTCAAAATTGGAATTTGAGCGTTTTTGGCCAAAATTGTCAAAATACAATATCGGAAAGTGATATTATAAGATATGAGACTAATATTATTTATTTGGAAATAAATAATATGAAATTTTTCGGACCTAAAAGATTTAGCGTTCGACGGACTAAATTGGATGAAAGAAAAGTAATGAATTGAGAAGTGAGGAGGTGGCAAGTCTAAGGACCAAAGAAGGACTTATGCCATAAATATAAAAACAAGAGAAATGAAATTTAAAATCAGCAAACATCATTTCTCTAGCTGAAATAAGAATGATCCGTAGCTCCTTCTTCACAAAATCACAAAATCTTCAATTGGCCATATCATTTTCGTTTCTTAATGGAATTGAGCGATTCTCGTGGCCACGTAACGAGGAAAGTTTCTTCTACTAGATTATGGCTTCAATTTGAGGTAAGTATGAACATTTATGGTTAGGGTTGTGTGAGTTTCAGTTCGGGTTTTGAATTGATTTGGGAATTTTGTGATGTTTGATGTATGTAAGGTGATTAGGAGCATGAATGAAGGATTTTGAGGATGAAATTGATGGTAAACCTTTGGCTTAGTGTCACCAACCAAGGTGAGGTATTGTTTCTGAAATTCATTAAGTTTTGATTGATGAAGTGGATAGAAATTTGGCTAGGGTATTCGGCAATCTCATGAAATTTGTAGTGATTAGTAATTGATGGTTATTAGTTATTTAAAATGTGTTGTTATGATAAATTTTGGATATGACATGGTAAAGGGTATTCGACTATTATCCTAAGATTATGATAAATGATTCAACTAATGATTATAGAATTGGTTTTGAGTAATTAGAGCTGAATATTAGTGAGTTTGTATGTGGAACATTGTTTGAAGATATTGCAAAATATGTGCTGCAGAACAGCCATATTGCAAGGATGATATCTTAATCTATCTAGCTCCGAAATAAGTTCCGTTTGTTGGTACAGAAACTTAAGGATGTTGGCTAAAAATGTCTAAGTATAAGTTTCTGCTAGTTCGGCCTCTAAGTGGTTCAAATAAATCAGAACATTATGTCGCGCATAACAGTTCTGAAATTTGGGACAGCCCCAAGTTAGTAACATATGGGCGACTTTCCAGTACCTTCGGACACTAGCAACTTAAATTAATAATTTGGGTTATAGATATTAGTTATACATTTATTAGATTTAAACATATTTGAAATGTGATTGTGTAATAGGTAGTGACAAGCTACGGATTTGACGATTTTGGCTTAGAGAGTTCGGCCAAGACAAAGGAATGATGAAGATTGGATAGCGAGGTGTGAGTATATTTTACTTACTCGCATTATCATATTAAACTTGTGTTATATACTATATGAATAGTATTTAAATGCATCGCATGAATTGTTTGGAATGAGTTGTTTGGATTGATTTGTATTGTTTGGTTTGGATTGTTTTTGTTGGCTTGAATTGATTGGATTGGTTTGTGTCGTTTGTATACAACTTAATTGTATTGGAATGGTTTGACTTGTATTGTATTATTTATATTGGTTTGTAAATGCGTGGTGTGAATGTGTGGTGTTGATTTGAGATGTAAATGCGTTTGTCAATCATGGTTGAAATGTTCAAGTGAGTAATATTTGGTTGTGATAATCATTTCATGCTTATATTTGAATATTTAAAGAGAATTGATAATAGTTGTTGGTTGCCTAAAATGGCGATTCGGGCCAACGACGTGAGATTGAGTTATTGGTTGCCTAAATGGCGATTCGGGCCAATAACAATATGTTGGTTGCCTATATGGCGATTTGGGCCAACATTGTGATAATTCAGTTATTGGTTGCCTAAATTGCGATTCGGGCCAATAACAATATGTTGG
Organism: Mercurialis annua; assembly: GCF_937616625.2. Classification (NCBI taxonomy): domain Eukaryota; kingdom Viridiplantae; phylum Streptophyta; class Magnoliopsida; order Malpighiales; family Euphorbiaceae; genus Mercurialis; species Mercurialis annua. Next base: position 19,449,142 of record NC_065572.1, on the reverse strand, counting down.
TTGCCTATATGGCGATTTGGGCCAACATGTGAATTATGCGCATAATTAAATATCTTTCTTTAAACTTGACGTTGATTGGAAATGTGTGAATATGTTTTGTTGGAATTGAACATTGGACTACTATGTTTGTTATGGTTATTGCTTATGTTGAATGGATCATTTCTTGAACTATATTTTAGTTACTTGGAATGCTTATGAATGTGTATATTTAGTATGGTGTTGAAGTTTTGTGAAGTTGTGTGGTGTGAGCTCAGTTGAATTATCCCGGGCATTATGAATTTTGTGTCTAGTGATTAGTCCATAATTTGTGATGGATAGAAAAGGCAATACCTTCGCTAAGACTAGGTAAATACCTAGAGCGATATAAGTCTAAGATTAAGACTTGTTTGAATTTCCTGTTTTCCATTTGAATTGTTTGAAAGTATATGCATATGAAAAGTTTGTATTTGCACAAAATAGTTTTAAAAAGGAGATGCTATTTTGATAATAGGGTGAGTAACGTATATCTCACTCAGCTTAAAGCTGACCCCCCCACAGTGTTTGCTTTCAGGTACCTAGACTCTGGACTTGGCTAGAAGTCCATTCTTTGATCGGAAGTAAATCTTGACGTGTGCAGTCCAGACTTCCGTAGTTGCTGCAGTAGTGTCTTGTCTGACCAGAGTTGTGGTCTAGTACAACTTTTTGATACGTCGGTTTTCATTTGATGTCTTTGTAGTTATATATGTTTTGTACACGGAAGGTGAATACCCTTGATGATATGGTTTTAAACACTATTATGTATCGGGCAAGTACGTACATGATACAGAAACAGTAAGCCCAAGTATTTTGTATCAATAAGTTACTAGTGTATAAAGATGAGTATATGTATATGCTTCCGCTATAATTCCAATGTATGATTGATGTTTTGAGAAAAAGGTTTAGTGAATTTTAGGCTTGCTACGGGTTTCGGAACTACCATTCCCATTCCCTAGCACCGGTCTCGACTTGAGATTTCGGGTCGTGACATTAAATCCCTAAAAAAGTGAAACGTTTGGATTTGTTTCGTAATGTTTATAAACGTTTGGCTTAAATTGCTAAAAAGGTGAAACGCTTGGATTTGTTTCGTAACGTTTGTAAACGTTTGGCTTAAATCACTAAGAAGATGAAACATTTGGATTTGTTTCGTAACACCTGTAAACGTTTGGCTTAAATCGCTAAAAAGGGGAAACGTTTGGATTTGTTTCGTAACATTTTAAACATTTGGCTTAAATCGCTAAAATGGGGAAACGTTTGGATTTGTTTCGCAACGTTTGTAAATGTTTGGCTTAAATCGCTAAAAAGGTGAACCGTTTGGATTTGTTTCTTAATGTTTGTAAATGTTTGGCTTAAATAGCTAAAAAGGTGAAACGCTTGGATTTGTTTCGTAACGGTTGTAAACGTTTGGCTTAAATCACTAAAAATGCGAAACGTTTGGTTTTGTTTTGTAACGTTTGTAAACGTTTGGTTTAAATTGCTAAATAGGTGAAACGCTTGGATTTGTTTTGTAACGTTTGTAAACGTTTCGCTTAAATCGCTAAAATTGGGAAACGTTTGGATTTGTTTCGTAACGTTTGTAAACGTTTTGCTTAAATCCCTAAAAAAGTGAAACGTTTGGATTTGTTTCGTAATGTTTGTAAACGTTTTGCTTAAATTTATAAAAACGTGAAACGCTTGGATTTGTTTCGTAATGTTTGTAAACGTTTGGCTTAAATCGCTAAAATTGGGAAACGTTTGGATTTGTTTTGTAACATTTGTAAACGTTTGGCTTAAATCGCTAAAAAGGTGAAACGTTTGGATTTGCTTCATAACGTTTGGCTTAAGTCGCTAAAAAGGAGAAACGCTTGGATTTGTTCTAAACGTTATAAACGTTTGGCTTAAATAGCTAAAATGGAGAAACGTTGGAATTTTTTAGTAACGTTTGTAAACATTTGGCTTAAATCTCTATAAAGGCAAAACGTTTGGATTTGTTTCGTAATGTTTGTAAACGTTTGGCTTAAATTGCTAAAAAGGTGAAACGCTTCGATTTGTAAACGTTTGGTTTAAATTCTTAAAAAGGTGAAACACTTGGATTTGTTTCGTAACGTTTATAAACGTTTGGCTTAAATCGTTATAAAGGTGAAACATTTGGATTTGTTTTGTAACGTTTGTAAACGTTTGGCTTAAATAGCTAAAGTGGTGAAACATTTGGATTTGTTTCAAATCGTTTGTATACGTTTGGAATAAATCGCTAAAAAGGTGAAACGTTTGGATTTGTTTCGTAATGTTTGTAAACGTTTGACTTAAATTGCTAAAAAGGGGAAACGCTTGGATTTGTTTTGTAACCTTTGTAAACGTTTGGCTTAAATCGCTAAAAAGGTGAAACGTTTGGATTTGTTTCTGAACGTTTGAAAACGTTTGGCTTAAATCGCTAAAAAGGTGAAACCTTTGGATTTGTTTGTAATGTTTTAAACCTTTGGCTTAAATCTCTAAAATTGGGAAATATTTTATTTGTTTCGTAACGTTTGTAAACGTTTGGCTTAAATCGCTAAAAAGTTGAAACAGTTGGTTTTGTTTTGTAACGTTTGTAAACGTTTGGCTTAAATCGCTAAAAATGTGAAACGTTTGGTTTTGTTTTGTAACGTTTGTAAACGTTTGGCTTAAATTGCTAAAAACGTTTGGATATTTTTCGTAACGTTTGTAAACGTTTGGCTTAAATCGCTAAATAGGTGAAACGTTTGGATTTGTTTCGTACCGTTTGTAAACATTTGGCTTATATCGCTAAAACGGTGAAACGTTTGGATTTGTTTAGTAACGTTTGTAAACGTTTGGGTTAAATCGCTAAAAAGGTGAAACTTTTGGATTTGTTTCGTAACGTCTGTAAACGTTTGGCTTAAATCCCTTAAAAAGCGAAACGTTTGGATTTGTTTCGTAACGTTTATAAACGTTTGGCTTAAATTGCTAAAAAGGTGGAACGCTTGGATTTGTTTCGTAACGTTTGTAAACGTTTGGCTTAAATCACTAAAAAGATGAAATATTTGGATTTGTTTCGTAACACTTGTAAACTTTTGGCTTAAATCGCTAAAAAAGTGAAACGTTTGGATTTGTTTCGTAACATTTTTAACGTTTGGCTTAAATCGCTAAAATGGGGAAACGTTTGTATTTGTTTCGTAACGTTTCTAAACGTTTGGCTTAAATCGCTAAAATGGTGAACCGTTTGGATTTATTTCATAACGTTTGTAAATGTTTGGCTTAAATAGCTAAAAAGGTGAAACACTTGGATTTATTTCGTAACGTTTGTAAATGTTTGGCTTAAATCATTAAAAATGTGAAATGTTTGGTTTTGTTTTGTAACGTTTGTAAATGTTTGGCTTAAATTGCTAAATAGGTGAAACGCTTGGATTTGTTTCGCAACATTTGTAAACGTTTCGCTTAAATCGCTAAAATGGGGAAACGTTTGGATTTGTTTCGTAACGTTTATTACGTTTGGCTTAAATCGCTAAAAAGGTGAAACGATTGGATTTGTTTCGTAACGTTTTAAATGTTTGGCTTAAATAGCAAAAAAAGGTGAAACGATTGGATTTGTTTCGTAACGTTTTAAATGTTTTGCTTAAATAGCAAAAAAAGGTGAAACGTTTGGTTTTGTTTCGTAACGTTTTAAACGTTTGGTTTTGTTTCGTAACATTTGTAAACGTTGGGCTTCAATTGCTAAAAAGGATAGAGGTTTGGATTTGTTTTGTAACGTTTGTTAACGTTCTAAAAGAAATTTAAATAAAACAGAATAAAGATACAGATCAAGCCACATACCGATTTGCTAAGAGGCAGACTGAGTTAAGTACTACAAGTTCAAGCTTCCACCCAAGAACAGAGAGATCAAGAGACCACCACAAACACAGAGGTCAAGCTTCCACCAGAAATAGAAGATAAACGTTGTATCAGTGAATCGTTACATAAACATTCAGAAAACAACTACAAATGAAAATAAGAACTTTTAAATGTAAAGATTACCTTTTTAATCTGTTATCAACAAATAACGTTGCTCAATGATCAGATCCATGAGATTAAGCATGAAAATGAAACATGCGAACACAGAATACAAATATAAATCAATTAGATAAACACCAAAAGCAAGAAATCAGATTTTAAATGAAACCCAGTAGAAAAAAACACTAACCGATGATTATATGTCAAATTTTATCAACAAATCGTTAAAAATGACTCAAAACGATGAAATATAACATCATTTTAGGGTTTAATCAAAACTGGAACTTGCAGACAACGAGAGTAGAAAAGAAGAAGCCATCGATCGTGTGTTTGATTGAGTGAGAGTGATTTAGTGAGTGATCCAGTGAGTGATTTAGTGAGTGATCCAGTGAGTGATTTAGGGTTCCAGAGAGAAGTTTAAGAGAGGGCGAGGTAGTTTCAGAGAGAAAATTAAGAGAGAGATGTTTAAGAGAGAGAGAGGCTGCAGTGTAAAATGATTAGGGTTTCTGATAAAATGGTTTATATACCCTGCACAATACGCACCGTTTTGTGTAGGGTTACGTCGCACGTGGTGAAGCTCTGGAAGCTTCTTACGTGTGTGAAAAACCCTTAACAAAACGACGTCGTTTTGTTATTCGGTTTTTCGGTTAAATCGGTGGTTAACCGACCAAAACCAAACCGAATATCAAATAACACAATATTTTCCTAACCCAAACCAAACAGTGCCGTTTTAGTCATAATTACCGAATCATACACACTAATTCGGTTTGGTTCGGTTTGGTTCGGTTCGGTTAATTCGACCAATTTGGTTTCTGCACACCCTTACTTGTAATACTTGAGTAAATGGAAAAAACACAACAGTTAGTTTTGAGAGTTCGAGCCTAATTTTCTTGTTGAGAGAATTGATTAACATGCTACATTTCTAGAACTTGCTTAGTGTCTATTCAAAGTTACAAGGTTGAGTTTTTGACATTTAGATGAACTTGGCATTTAGGTATACACAATTTGTTTTAGACCACATAAATAGCATATCCTTCATCCATTAGATTACACAATTTTGAGCCTTAGCCTTTTTCTTGATTTTCAACCCACATTTCACACTTTTACCCTTCAAATCTCCACCTCTTTCAACACCTCAACTTGATTTGATTAACGTAGATTAAAGAAAAGTGTGATTCTAACTTGATGATGAAAAAGAAAATGTGACCAAGTGCCTTAAAAGAAAATGAATGCCTTGCAATAAAAATAAAGATGAGAGAAAAAGCACGAAAAGAAAAAGAAAAAAAAGAGAAAAAAAAACAGAGACAATTAAAAAGAAAAGTTCACTTGTTCAAGAAAATTCAAAGCTAGTCCACTATTTCAAACTTCAAAGAGAAGTTGATTCAAGTCAAGTTATTTCAAAAATCCAAAAATATTACCTACTTTTAACTTTAACCCCATCAAAACCCAAAAATAAAGACTGAGTGGTTTTTGTCGAAAACCGAGCCAAGAAGCGGAGTCCGGGACTATGAGCAAGTCTATGGTAAATTCGCATGTTTTCAATTGAGATGTAATTGTTGATATCAGACCTCAAACACATGAGTGTCGGAGTGAAAACTTGTGAGGAATTAATGCCATTTGCTTATTTATTATGAGATTATGACATGATTTGCTTAAGTAAGAAAATTGATTATTTTTCACATGTCCCGCAAACGATGGTGATTCATTAGAGTTATTCAATGTTGCATAAGCTAGAATGATAGTATTCTTAGTGTTATCGGATTATGTCATTTTATTTTCATCCATCATTTGTATGTATCATTAATGGTTGTTGGTTTAGGAAATCTCACTTAATTGATTCAGTAGTTTGGTAAATTAATTATTAACTTGTATTTAACATGTTTTGAGCCGGGCTAGTTGTAGCTAGGGCAAGATTCATGTTTTGCTTGAGGACAAGCAAAGCTTTAGTGTGAGGAGGTTTAATAAGCTATTATTTTACGTAGTTTTTATAGCATTTATTCGTTAGTTTTCAGTACTATTGCGTAAAATAAGAGCTTATATAGTTAGGTTTTCGTGTTTTGTAGTTTTTATGAATAAATATTAAATCTTATCATTTTGGGGGTATTTATGATTGAAACAAGGTCAAATAGTCAAAGCCAGAAGAATTCAGAAAACTAGAGCAAAACCCAAGCCCAACCGGTTCGAGTTGAATCGAACCAGTCAAAGAACAAAAATCAGCAGATCAGCCGGCCTTCAGCCGGCCCACGACATCAAGCCAACAAAAATAAGCAAATGTGTTCGCATTGGAATAAGGCAACGAAATTCTGAAGTTATCACATTAGACTTTCCATAATCAGCAAAATATTGCATTCACACTCAAGAGAGAGATCTTTCTTGACTTGCACACAAAGAAGTGAGCTTTGACAATAAGATAGAAGCTCATTAAGGGAAGAAGTTATGCTCTTTTGGAAACAAGACACGTTAAAGATTGGTCCACTCAAGACGATTATGAAAGGACTTGATAATTACCCCACTTTCAAAGGAAAGAAGATATTCTCAACTTGATCTTCAATCAAGTTTTACATGGAAGGATGATATATTTGGCTTGAACTCCACTCCAAGTGACTCTATAAAGAGACCCCATTTGTGTAAAGAAAACATATATCACTTTGTGTAGACTTAGGCATAGCCACTAAAAATACTCTTTAGTATAGATTATTTCTATCTTCTATCTTCTATTTTCTCATGTACTCAAGGTATAACTTATCTATTGTCATAATTAATATGACAATGGGTAACTAAACCTTTCGTTCGAGGGTTAATATGAACGTTTATTTATATAATTGATTGGCCTAGGATATTTCGATGATTTATCGTATTTCAGTTATTGAACTTAATGCTTGGATTAAATTGAGAAATTGATTCATTATACATGTTTAGTTAACTAATTGAGAAATTCTTAATTAAATAGATCTAAATAATTGGAAACTTAAAGGACAACGCCACTAGAGTGGGTTGCAATTTAAGTAATCTTAAGTTTTCTTCATAATCACAATTTAGTTGGTTAATTGATTTTAAATAACACGAGAGGGAGTTAATTATCAATTAATTAATAGGTGTTGAAATTTGGTGTTGATTAATATTCTTCATGCTTGAATGTTTTTGATCAATTCATTCATTGCCTTATGTTCTAATTATTGACTCGAGAGAGCTTAGTTAAAATAGATCAGTTAATCAACAACGTATGAATTAATAACACGAAAGTGAGTTAATGAATACGTGTTCTTAAGGGTTTACTTAATAAATATCATTTAATCATTTGACTATGTTCATTATAACACGAGAGTGAGTAATTTGCATATTAGTTGGTTATTTGTTTATTTTTATTTGTGGTAACTCGAGAGAGAGCTATGGGTGCTTTATACTAGCCTGAACTATAATTTTGGCAATACAAATGAGTTGTGATCATTTCGGTCTTTGAGTCTCGAGAGAGCGGGATTCAATATTTTAGAATAGCTCGATTCTAGATAATCACCAAGAAATTCATTGTTCATGATTTTATATCCTTGTTCGAAATTATCAACCCTTGAACCTTTACTCTTATTATTACCAAAATCATATTTTTAAATCACTTTACTTTATTGATTTTAATTACTTAATTTATTTGTTAATTGGTTACTTTTATTGTTTTGGTCACAAATTCTCAAACCATTTTCGTAGCTAACCAGTCAAAAGAGTTCTCAAAATTAGCCGTTAAATCCATTGTCTTTGTGGGATCGATATCCGTATTTTTGGGATATATTACTTGCGCGATACCGTCACTTGCGGTTTAGCATCAACAAGTAACTCTTCTAATTGATCTTTCAGTTCTTTTAGTTCTGATGGCGGCATCCAATAAGGAGGTATTGATATCGATTTGGTACCAGGAGCTAACTCAATACATAAATCTATCTCCCTGTCTGGTGGTAATCCAAGTAACTCGTCTGGAAAAATATCTGGATACTCCATCACCACTGGTACATTTTGTACATTCCCTTGAGCTTTCTCTATATCCAACACAATAGCTAAGAATGCTTGACACCCTTTCCTCATCATTCGTTGAGCTTTCATAGCTAAAATTATGCTAGTAGTGGATTCCAATTTTTCACTTTGAATTGAAATTGTTTCAATTCCAGGGGTACTAAATGTCACTAATTTCTTCGTGCAATCCACACTTGCATAATGTTGAGCTAACCAATCCATGCCCTATATAACATCAAATTCTAGTACCTCTAGCAAAACTACATCAGCAAGCAACTCTTGTCCTTGAACATTCACAGGACAAGACGAATAAACTATGTCCGTATCCATGCTTTCACCCATTGGCGTGGCTATTGATAATGGATTTTGCAAATAAGCGGGTTATCTCCCCATCTTAATTGCAAAACTTGGCGAAACAAATGAATGTGTCGCACCCGGATCAAATAATACTAAAGCATCCATAGAAGCAATAGTAAAAATACCTTTCACAACTGCATTAGAGGCTTGCGGCTCATGTAGGTTAAGTGCAAACACTCTGGCTTGACTCCCTTCTTCTTGAGAAGTCTACCAGCACCTCTTCCTCCAGCATTTCTTCCTCCACCACGATTGTTGCCAAAACCTCTACCTCTCTGACCACTAAACGTACTTCCTGCATGACCTTGCCTTGATGCCGCTGGAAAGTTTGGCCTCTGCTATTGGAAAGGTTGTGCAATACTAGCAGTAGACCCTTGCGCTCCAGACATAGGACATTGTCTAGCATAATGGCCTGGTTGTCCACAAACAAAGCACGCTCCGGGAGCAAGATGACATACTCCATAATGTCTCCTCCTACAATTTTGGCAGATTGGAGCTAAAACTCCAACACTTCCTGAGCTTCGTCCAGTTGAACTAGCTCTAGGGGTATTAAAACGTTTGTAAAGCTTCCCTTTCTTAAATCCTTTGCGACGTGGTCCAGTAAAATTACTTGGATTGAACAACATCTGAGTATTGGCCGCCACATTGATCTGATCACTCTTTGTTGACATTGGCATAGTAGGGTTAACAATCCTACCATACTTAACCAATAAAGTCTCCATCTGACGTGCACTGTCATTCAGCTGAATTAAATCTCGGTTCACATCAGAGACAAGACAAATAAACTCGGGTCCTAGACCCTTGATAAAACTCGCATTCACCCTGGTTGGATCATCCATCAAATCAGGTGCAAATCTTCCCAACCTAGTAAATTTCGTCACATATTCCTGCACTGACCTATCTCCTCTCCTCAAATTCAACAATTGATCTCGATAACTCTTGGGTCACAGAAAATGACAGATAGAATTCTCGGTACCAATTAACAAAATCTGTCCAGGTCATCTGATTCATCGTAGGTTGACTTGTACGTCGAAACCAATCTTTTGCTGGTCATTTCATTGACATCTCAACTAACAAGATTGACTGTCTCTCGTCAGTTTTGCTGGTCATTTCATTGACATCTCAACTAACAAGATTGACTGTCTCTCGTCAGCCTGCAGACGTCTAGCATTAAGCTCAACTTCCTCAAGGAAATCTAACGCATAGCCTGAACCATCAAAAAGATGAAAACGTTTCCATTTGTTTCATAACGTTTGTAAACGTTCGGCTTATATCGCTAAAAAGGTGAAACGTTTGGATTTGTTTCGAAATGTTTGGATTTGTTTAGTAACGTTTGTAAACATTTTGCTTAAATCGATAGGTAAAAACTTTGGATTTGTTTCGTAACGTTTGTAAGCGTTTGGCTTAAATTGCTAACAAGGTGAAACGTTTGGATTTGTTTCGCAACGTTTGTAAATGTTTGGCTTAAATCGCTAAAAAGGTGAAACGTTTGGATTTCTATCATAACGTTTGTAAACGTTTGGCATAAATCGCTAAAAAGGTGAAACGTTTGGATTTGTTTCGAAACGTTTGGATTTGTTTAGTAACGTTTGTAAACGTTTGGCTTCAATCGATAGCTAAAAACTTTGGATTTGTTTCGTAACGTTTGTAAACGTTTGGCTTAAATTGCTAAAAAGGTGAAACGTTTGGATTTGTTTCGTAACGTTTGTAAACGTTTGTCTTAAATCGCTAAAAAGGGGAAACGTTTGGATTTGTTTCGTAACGTTTATAAACGTTCGGCTTATTTCGCTAAAAAGGTGAAACGTTCGGTTTTGTTTCGTAACGTTTATAAACGTTTGGCTTAAATCGCTAAACAGGTGAAACGCTTGGATTTGTTTCGTAATGTTTGATAACGTTTGGCTTAAATTGGTAAAAAGGGGCAACTTTGGATTTTTTTTCCGTAACGTTTGGCTTAAATTATTAAAAAGGTTACATTTGGATTTGTTTCGTAAAGTTTGTAAATGTTTGGCTTAAATCGCTAAAATGGGGAAACGTTTGGATTCGTTTCGTAACGTGTTAAACGTTTGGCTTAAATCGCTAAATAGGGAAACATTTGGATTTGTTTCGTAACGTTTATAAATGTTTGGCTTAAATAGATAAAAAGGTGAAACGTTCAATTTTGTTTTGTAACGTTTGTAAACGTTTGGCTTAAATCGCTAGAATGGTGAAAAGTTTGGATTTGTTTTGTACGCTTTAAAATTTTGGTATTGTTTAATAAGCTTTGTAACGTTTGGCTTAAATCGCTAAAATGGTGAAACGTTTGGATTTGTTTCGTAATGTTTACAAACATTTGGTTTTTTTCGTAACGTTCATAAACGTTTGGATTAAATTGCTATAACAGGGAATATTTTGGTGTTGTTTTGTAACGTTTTTAAACATTTGGATTTGTTTTGAAACGTTTTAATTCGTAATGTTTGTAAACGTTTGGCTTAAATCACTAAAAAAGGTGAAACATTTGGTTTTTTTTTCGTAACGTTTGTAAACGTTTTGCTTAAATCGCTAAAAAGGTTAAATACTTGAATTTGTTTCGTAAAGTTTCTAAACGTTTGGCTTAAAATGCTAAAAAGGTGTAACGCATGGCTTTATTTCGTAACGTTTGGCTTAAATCGCTAAAAATGTGAAACGTTTGGATATGTTTTGTAACGTTTTAAACGTTTGGTTTTGTTTCGTAATGTTTGTAAACTTTTGGTTTAAATTGCTAAAAAGGTGAAACGTTTTGGATTTGTTTCGTAATGTTTGTAAATGTTTGGCTCAAATCGCTAAAAAGGTGAAACATTTGGATTTGTTTGGTAATGTTTTTAAACGTTTAGCTTCAATTGCTAAAATAAGGAAACGTTTGGATTTGTTTCGTAATGTTTGGAAACGTTGGTAAAATCGCTAAAAAGGTGAAACGCTTGGATTGTTTTTGTAACGTTTGTCTTAAATAGCTAAAAAGGTGAAACAGTTGGATTTGTTCATAACGTTTGCAAAAGTTTAGCTTAAACTGCTAAAATGGTGAAACGCTTGGTTTTGTTTCGTAACGTTTGTAAACATTTGGCTTAAATTGCTAAAAAGGTGAAACATTTGGATTTGTTTCATAATCTTTGTAAACGTTTGGCTTAAATTGCTAAAAAGGTGAAACGGTTGGATTTGTTTCGTAACATTTGTAAACGTTTGGTTTAAATCGCTAAAAAGGTGAAACGTTTTAGATTTGTTTTGTAATGTTTGTAAATATTTGGCTCAAATCGCTAAAAAGGTGAAACGTTTGGATTTGTTTCGTAACGTTTGTAAACGTTTGGCTTAAGTCGCTAAAAAGGTGAAACGGTTGGATTTATTTCATAACGTTTGCAAAAGTTTGGCTTATACTACTAAAATGGTGAAACGCTTGGTTTTGTTTCGTAACGTTTGTAAATGTTTGGCTTAAATTGCTAAAAAGGTGAAACATTTGGATTAGTTTCATAATCTTTGTAAACGTTTGGCTTAAATTGCTAAAAAGGTTAAACATTTGGATTTGTTTCATAATCTTAGTAAACGTTTGGCTTCAATCGCTAAAAAGGTGAAACGTTTGGATTTATTTCGTAACGTTTGTAAACGTTTGGCTTAAATTGCTAAAAAGGTGAAACGCTTGGATTTGTTTCGTAAAGTTTGTAAATGTTTTGCTTAAATTGCTAAAAAGGTGAAACACTTGGTTTTGTTTCGTAATGTTTGTAAGCGTTTGGCATAAATCGCTAAAAATGTGAAACGTTTGGATTTGTTCCGTAACATTTTAAACGTTTGGTTTTTTTTCGTAACGTTTGTAAACGTTTGGCTTAAATTGCTAAAAAGGTGAAATGTTTGGATTTGTTTTGTAACGTTTGTAAATGTTTGTCTAAAATCGTTAAAAGGTGAAATGTTTGGATTTGTTTCGTAACGTTTGTCTTAAATTGCTAAAAAGGAGAAACGTTTGGATTTTTTTTGTATCCTTTTTAAACGTTTGGCTTAAATTGCTAAAAAGGTGAAACATTTGGATTTGATTCGTATAGTTTGTAAACGTTTGGCTTAAATCGCTAAAAACGTGAAACGTTTGAATTTATTTCGTAACATTTGTAAACATTTGGTTTAAGTTGCTAAAAAGGAAAAACGCATGGATTTGTTTCGTAACGTTTGTAAACATTTGGCTTAAATTGCTAAAAAGGGGAAACGTTTTGATTGGTTTCGTAGCATTTATAAACGTTTGGCTTAAATCGCTAAAAAGGTGAAACGTTTGGATTTGTTTTGTACCGTTTGTAAACGTTTAGCTTAAATCGCTATTAAGGTGAAACGTTAGGATTTGTTTAGTAACGTTTGTAAACGTTTGGCTTAAATTGCTAAATAGGTGAAACCCTTTGATTTTTTTTGTAATGTTTGTAAAGGTTGGGCCTAATTTGCTAAAAAGGCGAATAGATTGGATTTGTTTCGTCACATTTGTAAACGTTTGGCTTAAATTGCTAAAAAGGTGAAACCCTTGGTTTTGTTTCGTAACATTTCGAAACGTTTGGCTTATATTGCTAACAATAGGAAACGTTTGGATTTGTTTCGTTATATTTGTAAACGTTTGGCTGCAATCGCTAAAAAAGTGAAGCGTTTCGATTTGTTTCGTAACATTTGTAAACGTTTGGCTTAAATCGCTAAAAAGGTGAAACGTTTGGATTTGTTTCGTAACGTTTTAAACGTTTGGCTTAAATCACTAAAATGGGGTAACATTTGAATTTGTTTCGTAACGTTTGTAATCGTTTGGCGAAAATCGTTAAAAAAGTGAAACGTTTGGATTAGTTTCGTAACGTTAGAAAACGTTATGCTTAAATTAATAAAAAGATAACATGTTTGGATTTGTTTCGTAATGTTTGTAAACGTTTGGCTTAAATTGCTAAAAAGGTGAAACGCTTGGATTTGTTTCATAATATTTGTAAACGTTTGGCTTAAATTGCTAAAAAGGGGAAACACATGGATTTGTTTCGTAACGTTTGTAAATGTTTGGCTTAAATTGCTAAAAAGGGGAAACGCTTGGATTTGTTTCGTAAAGTTTGTAAACGTTTGGCTTAAATTGCTAAAAAGGTGAAACGCTTGGTTTTGTTTCTTAATGTTTGTAAGCGTTTGGCACAAATCGCTAAAAATGTGAAACATTTGGATTTATTTCGTAACATTTTAAACGTTTGGTTTTTTTTCGTAACGTTTGTAAACGTTTGGCTTAAATTGCTAAAAATGTTAAATGTTTGGATTTGTTTTGTAACGTTTGTAAACGTTTGTCTAAAATCGCTAAAAAGGTGAAATGTTTGGATTTGTTTCGTAACGTTTGTAAATGTTTGTCTTAAATTGCTAAAAAGGGGAAACGTTTGGATTTTTTGTATCCTTTTAAACGTTTGGCTTAAATTGCTAAAAAGGTGAAACATTTGGATTTGTTTCGTATCGTTTGTAAACATTTGGCTTAAATCGCTAAAAACGTGAAACGTTTGAATTTATTTCGTAACATTTGTAAACGTTTGGCTTAAATTGCTAAAAAGGAAAAACTCTTGGATTTGTTTCGTAACGTTTGTAAACGTTTGGCTTAAATTGCTAAAAAGGTGAAACGTTTTGATTGGTTTCGTAGCATTTATAAACGTTTGGCTTAAATCGCTAAAAAGGTGAAATGTTTGGATTTGTTTTTTACCGTTTGTAAACGTTTGGCTTAAATCGCTATTAAGGTGAAACGTTTGGATTTGTTTCGTAACGTTTGTAAACGTTTGGCTTAAATTGCTAAAAAGGTGAAACCCTTGGATTTTTTTGTAATGTTTGTAAACGTTGGGCTTAATTTGCTAAAAAGGTGAATAGCTTGGATTTGTTTCGTCACATTTGTAAACGTTTGGCTTAAATTGCTAAAAAGGTGAAACCCTTGGTTTTGTTTCGTAACGTTTCTAAACATTTGGCTTAAATTGCTAATAATAGGAAACGTTTGGATTTGTTTCGTTATGTTTGTAAACATTTGGCTTCAATTGCTAAAAAAGTGAAGCGTTTCGATTTGTTTCGTAACGTTTGTAAACGTTTGGCTTAAATCGCTAAAAAGGTGAAACGTTTGGATTTGTTTCGTAACGTTTTAAACGTTTGGCTTAAGTCGCTAAAATGGGGTAACATTTGAATTTGTATCGTAACGTTTGTAATCGTTTGGCGAAAATCGTTAAAAAGGTGAATTGTTTGGTTTTGTTTCGTAACATTAGAAAATGTTATGCTTAAATCGCTAAAAAGATGAAATGTTTGGATTTGTTTCGTAACGTTTGTAAACGTTTGGCTTAAATTGCTAAAAAGGTGAAACGCTTGGATTTGTTTCGTAACGTTTGTAAACGTTTTGCTTAAATCGCTAAAAAGGTGAAACGTTTAGATTTTGTTTCGTAGCGTTTGTAAACGTTTGGCTTAAATCGCTAAAAAGGTGAAACGTTTGGCTTTGTTTCGTACCGTTTGTGAACGTTTGGCTTAAATCGCTAAAATGGTGAAACGCTTGGATTTGTTTCGTAACGTTTGTAAACGTTTGCCTTAAATAGCTAAAAAGTTGAAACGCTTGGATTTGTTTCGTAATATTTGTAAACATTTGCCTTAAGTTGCTAAAAAGGTGAAACTGTTGGATTTGTTTCGTAAAGTTTGTAAACGTTAGGCTTAAATTGCTAATAAGGTGAAACTCTTTGATTTGTTTCATTACGTTTGTAAACGTTTGGGTTAAATAGCTCAAAAAAAGGGAAACGATTGATTTTTTGTTTCGTAACGTTTGTAAACGTTTGGCTTAAATCGCTAATAATGTGAAATGCTTGGATTTGTTTCATAATATTTGTAAACGTTTTGCTTAAATCGCTAAAAAGGTGAAACGTTTAGATTTTTTTCGTAGCGTTTGTAAACGTTTGGCTTAAACAGCTAAAAAGAAAAAACGTTTGGCTTTGTTACATACCGTTTGTAAACGTTTGGCTTAAATCGCTAAAAAGGTGTAACGCTTGGATTTTTTTCGTAACGTTTGTAAATGTTTGCCTTATATCGCTAAAAAGGTGAAACGCTTGGATTTGTTTCGTAACATTTGTAAATGTTTGGCTTAACTTACTAAAATGGTGAAACAGTTGGATTTGTTTCGTAATGTTTGTAAACGTTTGGCTTAAATTGCTAATAAGGTGAAACTCTTGGATTTGTTTCATTACGTTGGTAAACGTTTGGATTTATTTCGTAACGTTTGTACACGTTTGGCTTAAATCGCTAAAATGGGGAAACGTTCGGATTTGTTTGAAAATGTTTGTAAACGTTTGGCTTAAATTGCTAAAAATGTGAAGAGTTTGGATTTCTTCGTTTAAAAAGTTTGGCTTATATCGCCAAAAAGGTGAAACGTTTGGATTTCTTTCGTAACATTTGTAAACGTTTGGCTTAAATTGCTAAAAACGTGAAACGTTTGGATTTGTTTTGTAACGTTTGTAAACGTTTGGCTTAAATCGCTAAAAAGGTGAAACGCTTGAATTTGTTTCGTAATGTTTGTAAACATTTGGCTGAAATCTCAAAAATGTGGAAACATTTGGATTTATTTTGTAAAGTTTATAAACGTTTGGCTTAAATCACTAAAAAGGTGAGACGTTTGGTTTTGTTTCGTAACGTTTTAAACGTTTGTCTTAAATTGCTAAAAAGGGGAAACGTTTGGATTTGTTTCCTAACATTTGTAAACGTTTGGCTTAATTATATAAAAAGGTGAAACGTTTGGATTTGTTCCATAACGTTTCTAAACGTTTTTCTTAAATCGCTAAAAAAATCCAAACGTTTGGCTTTGTTCCGTAACATTTGTAAATGTTTGGCTTCAATAGGTAAAAAGGTGAAACGGTTGGATTAGTTTCGTAACTTTTGTAAACGTTTGGCTTAAATCGCTAAAAAGGTGACACATTTGGATTTGTTTCGTAACCTTTGTATACGTTTGGTTTAAATCGCTAAAAAAATGAAAGGTTTGGATTTGTTTCGTAATTTTTGTAAACGTTTGGCCTAAATCGCTAAAAATGTGAAACGTTTGGATTCATTTCATAACGTTTGTAAACGTTTGGCTTAAATCGCTAATAAGGTGAAACTTTTAGATTTGTTTCATAACGTTTGTAAACGTTCGGCTTATATCGCTAAGAAGGTGAAAGGTTTGGATTTGTTTCGAAACGTTTGGATTTGTTTTGAAACGTTTGGATTTGTTTAGTAACGTTTGTAAACGTTTGGCTTAAATCGATAGGTAAAAACTTTGGATTCGTTTCGTAACGTTTGTAAACGTTTGGCTTAAATTGCTAACACGGTGAAACTTTTGGATTTGTTTCGCAACTTTTGTAAATGTTTGGCTTAAATCTTTAAAAAGGTGAAACGTTTGGATTTGTTTCGTAACGTTGTAAACGTTTGGCTTAAATCGCTAAAAAGGTGAAACGTTTGGATTTGTTTCGTAACGTTTGGATTTGTTTAGTAACGTTTGTAAACGTTTGGCTTAAATCGATAGTTAAAAACTTTGGATTTGTTTCGTAACGTTTGTAAACGTTTGGCCTACAATGTTAACAAGGGGAAACGTTTGGATTTGTTTCGTAACGTTTGTAAACGTTCGGCTTAAATCGCTAAAAAGGTGAAACGTATGAATTTATTTCTTAACGTTTATAAACGTTCGGCTTATATCGCTAAAAAGGTGAAATGTTCGGTTTTGTTTCGTAACGTTTATAAACGTTTGGCTTAAATCCCTAAACAGGTGAAACGCTTGGATTTGTTTCGTAATGTTTGATAACGTTTGGCTTAAATTGCTAAAAAGGGGCAACTTTGGATTTTTTTCGTAACGTTTGTAAACGTTTGGCGTAAATTACTAAAAAGGTGACGATTGGATTTGTTTCGTAACGTTTGTAAATGTTTGGCTTAAATCGCTAAAATGGGGAAACGTTTGGATTTGTTTCATAACGTTTATAAATGTTTGGCTTAAATAGCTAAAAAGGTGAAACGTTCAATTTTGTTTTGTAACGTTTGTAAACGTTTGGCTTAAATCTTTAAAATGGTGAAACATTTGGATTTATTTCGTAACGCTTTAAAAGCTTTGTAAACTTTTGGCTTAAATCGCTCAAAAAGTGAAACGTTTGGATTTGTTTTGCAATGTTTTAAACGTTTGGTTTTGTTTTGTAACGTTTGGATTTGTGTCGTAACATTTGTAAACGTTACGAAACAAAACGAAACATTTACAACGTTACAAAAAATTTAAACGTTTCACCTTTTTAGCGATTTAAGCAAAAAATTTACGAAAGTTATGTAATAAAACCAAACGTTTTCCCTTTTTAGCGATTTATGCCAAATGTTTGCAAACGTTATGAAACAAATCCAAACGATTCACCTTTTTAACAATTTAAGCCAAACATTTACAAACATTACGAAACAAATCCAAACGTTTCCCCTTTTTAGCGATTTAAGCCAAACGTTTAAAAACGTTACGAAACAAATCCAAACAATTCGTCTTTTTAGCGATTTAAGCCAAACGTTAACAAACGTTACGAAACAAATCTAAACGTTTCACCTTTTTAGTGATTGAAGACAAACGTTTACGAATGTTACGAAACAAATCCAAACGTTTCAAAACAAATCCAAATGTTTAAAACGTTACGAAACAAATCGAATAGTTTCACCTTTTTAGCGATTTAAGTCGAACGTTTACAAAGGTTACGAAATAAAACCAAACGTTTCAATTATTTAGCGATTTAAGCCAAACATTTACAAACATTACGAAACAAATCTAAGAGATTCACCTTTTTAGCGATTTAAGCCAAACATTTACAAACGTTACAAAAAAGTCTAAGAGATTCACCTTTTTAGCGATTTAAGCCAAACGTTTACAAACGTTACGAAACAAATCCAAACGTTTCAACTTTTTAGCAATTCAAGCCAAACGTTTATAAACGGTATGGAACAAATGCAAACGTTTCAGCGATTTAAGCCAAACATTTACAAACAAATCCAAACGTTTCACCTTTTTTAGTGATTTAAGCCAAACGTTTACAAGCGTTATGAAACAAATCCAAACGGTTCGCCTTTTTATCTATTTAAGTCAAATGTGTATTTCATTGTCAGCATCGTAATGGAATCGTATATGGAATTAGATTTTAAAAAGGTGAAACATTTGGATTGGTTACGAAACAAAGCCAAAAATTTGGCTTATATTGCTAAAATGGGGAAATGTTTGGATTTGTTTCGTAACCTTTGTAAACGTTTGGGTTAGATCGCTTAAAAGGTGAAATGTTTCAATTTGTTTCGTAACGTTTGTAAACGTTTGGCTAAAATCGCTAAAAATGTGAAACATTTGGATTTTTGTTTCGTAACGTTTTAAACGTTTTGTTTTGTTTCGTAACGTTTTAAACGTTAGGATTTGTTTTGTAACGTTTGTAAATGTTTGGCTTCAATCACTAAATGGGCGAAACGTATTGTTTCTTAACATTTTAAATGTTTGGCTTAAATCACTAAAAATGGGAAACGTTTAGATTTGTTTCGTAATGTTTACAAACGTTTTGTTTTTTTTTCGTAACGTTTATAAATTTTTGGCTTAAATTGCTAAAATAGGAAAACTTGTGGTGTTGTTTTGTAACGTTTTTAAACATTTGGATTCGTTTTGAAACGTTTTAATTCGTAATGTTTGTAAACGTTTGACTTAAATCACTAAAAAAGGTGAAATATTTGGTTTTTTTCGTAACGTTTGTAAACGTTTGGCTCAAATCGCTAAATAAATGAAACGTTAGGATTTGTTTGGTAATGTTTGTAAACGTTTGGCTTCAATTGCTAAAATAGTGAAACGTTTGTCTTAAATCGCTAAAAAGGTGAAACAGTTGGATTTGTTTCATAACGTTCGCAAAAGTTTGGCTTAAACTGCTAAAATGGTGAAACGCTTGGTTTTATTTCGTAACGTTTGTAAACATTTGGCTTAAATTCCTAAAAAGGTGAAACATTTGGATTTGTTTCATAATCTTTGTAAACGTTTGGCTTAAATTTCTAAAAAGGAGAAGCGTTTGGATTTATTTCGTAACGTTTGTAAACGTTTGGTTTAAATCGCTAAAAAGGTGAAACATTTTGGATTTGTTTTGTAATGTTTGTAAACGTTTGGCTCAAATCGCTAAAAAGGTGAAACGTTTGGATTTGTTTGGTAATGTTTGTAAACGTTTGGCTTCAATCGCTAAAATTGTGAAACGTTTGGATTTGTTTCGTAACGTTTATAAACGTTGGCTAAAATCACTAAAAAGGTGAAACGTTTGGATTTGTTTCGTAACATTTGTAAACGTTTGGCTTAAGTCGCTAAAAAGGTGAAACAGTTGGATTTATTTCAAAACGTTTGCAAAAGTTTGGCTTATACTGCTAAAATGGTGAAACGCTTGGTTTTGTTTCGTAACGTTTGTAAATGTTTGGCTTAAATTGCTAAAAAGGTGAAACATTTGGATTTGTTTCATAATCTTTGTAATCGTTTGGCTTAAATTGCTAAAAAGGTTAAACATTTGGATTTGTTTCATAATCTTTGTAAACGTTTGGCTTCAATCGCTAAAAAGGTGAAACGCTTGGATTTGTCTCGTAACGTTTGGAAACGTTTGGCTTAAATTGCTAAAAAAGTGAAACGTTTGGATTTGTTTCGTAATGTTTGTAAACGTTTTGCTTAAATTGCTAACAATAGGAAACGTTTGGATTTGTTTCGTAATGTTTGTAAACGTTTGGCTTCAATCGCTAAAAAAGTGAAATGTTTCGATTTGTTTCGTAACAATTGTAAACGTTTGGCTTAAATCGCTAAAAAGGTGAAACGTTTGGATTTATTTCGTAACGTTTTAAACGTTTGGCTTAAATCACTAAAATGGGGTAACATTTGAATTTGTTTCGTAACGATTGTAAACGTTTGGCGAAAATCGTTAAAAAGGTGACTGTTTGGCTTTGTTTTGTAACGTTAGTAAACGTTCTGCTTATATCGCTAAAAAGATGAAATGTTTGGATTTGTTTCATAACATTTATAAACGTTTGGCTTATATTGCTAAAAAGGTGAAACGCTTAGATTTGTTTCGTAACGTTTGTAAACATTTGGCTTAAATTGCTAAAAAGGGTTAAACGCTTGGATTTGTTTCGTAACGTTTGTAAACGTTTGGCTTAAATTGCTAAAAAGGTGAAACGTTTGGATTTGTTTCGTAACATTTGTAAACGTTTGGCTTAAATTGCTAAAAAGGTGAAACATTTGGATTTGTTTCATAACCTTTGTAAACGTTTGGCTTAAATCGCTAAAAAGGCGAAACGTTTCGATTTTTTTTGTAATGTTTTTAAACGTTTGGCTTAAATCGCTAAAAAGATAAAACGCTTGGATTTGTTTCGTAACGTTTGTAAACGTTTTGCTTAAATTGCTAGAGAGGTGAAACCCTTGGATTTGTTTCGTAATGTTTGTAAACGTTTTGCTTACTTCGCTATAAAGGTGAAACGTTTAGATTTGGTTCGTAGCGTTTCTAAACGTTTGGCTTACATCGCTAAAAAGGTGAAACGTTTGGATTTGTTTCGTTTGGCTTAAATCGCTAAAAAGGTGAAACGCTTGGATTTGTTTCGTAACGTTTGGCTTAAATTTCTTATAAGGTGAAACGCTTGAATTTGTTTCGCTACGTTTGTGAACGTTTTGCTTAAATTGCTAAAAAGGTGAAACGCTTGATTTTTTGTTTCGTAGCGTTTGTAAACGTTTGGCATAAATCGCTAACTATGTGAAACGCTTGGATTTGTTTCGTAACGTTTGTAAACATTTGGCTTCAATAGCTAAAAAACTGAAACGATTGGATTTGTTTCTGTCACGACCCATTTTCATGATTCGCGACCGGCGCTAGGGTATAGGTAATGTAGTACCAAAACCCGTAGCTAGCCTTTCAATTAACGTACAAACACATAAACCTGCAGAAAACCAATGCTCGGGGGCAACCGAGACTTCATCCTAAATCTAACAGTTATAATATTCAGCAATTAAAATAACATGCTTTCCAATAATAGTATTAATTCGGCTTAACATAAATAATTCTGAATAATAATATAACATGCCAAATGCAATAATAATCCAGTCGGACCAATCCGACAACAACTAAAATAAAATAAAGACATCTAGTCAACTACTGCGGTCTAAGAATGAAATAGTTGATAGTTCTACTAAAATAAGTGGAACATCCGAAGAAAAGTAAATGCGGAGATCACCAGACTCTCTCAGTTCATAACCCTAGGAAAAATTTGGGAAAACAACGGGGTCAGATATACTGAGATGAGTTTATACCACTATCTACATTTATTAAGTGGAAAACCTTTAAAACCGTTTAAAACATTTAATAACGATATTACGAAAAATAGTTGGAATCCTAATCCACAATTCTAAATATAAACATAATCCAATAGGTCTGGTCCCGAAAGCTGAGCTACATAGAGTTACCACTGACCACACTTATACCAGAGTCCCGAGAGCTGAGCTACACCGAGTTACTCTACCTGGTCCCGAGAGCTATGCTCACACTGAGTTACCATATTTCCATATATAACTTACCCCGATCAATACCGGTTCGCACGCAGTCCTAATGATGCCCATTAGGTAGCATGTTCCAACTAAAAGCCATAATATAAAAACAGTGCAAAATATACGTACAGTATATATATATTTAATATTAAAATAACAATTTACTTAATAAAGCGGTAAATAGTAAGTACAAAGTCACTGTTTGCTAATCCACGTGATAACCGACAAGCAACTAATCCTGGTTCGCCTCTGGAGCACGAACAACAGACGGGTCTAGACAAATAAAATAATTATTAAAAACAGACCCTAACTCTAGAGAGTACTAGACACCACATAGGACTAGCACAACTAACACGTCGGAATTAAATAATCCAAAGCAACACAAAAATACCCAAAAGGTAATAAAGTCCAATTAATATAAGTCTATTGAGTTCTCGCTTTAAAATCCAATTTATAAATATTATTTAATAATCTTTAAATAATAATTAATTTCCAAATAGTGGATTAGCCGAGTTATCATTAACTACCAAGCTAACCTCACTTGTCGTGTGACCCAAGTCTAACCAGACTCAAAACATTTATCAATATAAACCTGCGTTTATATTTATAAAATAATTCAATAAAATAATAATCCATTTTAAAAGCGGAACTCAATAACTTCAATTTCAAGTAACCCAAGTTATAACGCAAAAATCTAATCATTTTAAGTTTATAAAAGTTTAGGGACTAAACTGTACTTTAGCCAATTAGGGGTTAAACTATACTTTAGCCAATTTGATATCCGAAATCAAATTAATTGTTCGATCTCAATTTACTAATTCATAATTTAATCAAAAATTCAAAAGTTATCCAATAGATAAAATTTAACTTAAACAAGTCTTTTAGAAACTTAAGGGGCTAATCCGCAATTTAGCCAAATTGACAATACAATTAAAATTACATATAATTACCCGAGTATTTATATTAATTTAAGTTATAAAAACTTAACATATACCAATTGTCTATTTAAAATCAAAGTTATTATTGAAACAAAATGGAAATAAGTTAAAAGACCTAATTAATTCAAACAAAACAATGTAATGATCAAAGTGACCAAATAGCCATCATCTTCCTCATTTCAAACGAAATTTCAAACAAGCCAATTAACTTATTTACGATTTCTAATATCCTTGGAGGTCTAAGATCATGAATAATAATGAATTTAACACCAATGAAAGGATTTAAACATCGGCAGTAAACATGCCAATTCAATAAACAGTTAAAGCATTTCTAAAAAGGAAACCGTACGGCGAATGGAACGAGATCGATAGCGTACCGTTCAACGAAAATGAGGTGGGGGATCGAAGGTACGCGAGTCCAGATTGCCCGGAAACAAACGGTATTGATTTCGATCTAGAAACGAAAGAGAACGAATCAAATTACGGAAGTGCCGTCAAATGTTAAAACTGAAATCAAATGAATTAAGGTAGCTTACCGGACAGCAGAGTTTGAGGGAAGATTACGGCTTCGTTTCTCAGCGAAACAACAAAGGATTGGAGGCTAGGGTTTGTTTGTAGTATGGAGAAGAGATTAGGTTAAAAATTTACGTATTTAAGTAGGTCGGAGTAGGTTAGAATAAGTGACGAAACTGCCCCCGCGCAAGGGTGTGAATAGTTTCGAACGAGACAAGCCCTTCAGGCCTGATTCCCGTTCGAAACTGGCCTGGTCTCGAACGAGAACAGGCTGCAAACACGATTCTCGTTCGAGAATCTTAAGATTCTTGAACGAGAATTGATCTTTTATTTATTTTTTATATTTTTTTTAAAATTAAAATTAAAATGGTTGAACCTAGATCAACCCCAATCCCGAACCAACTCGAATCAAACCGCTATCTTCGAAGTTACTTCAAAACGACCGGAAAATCGTCGGAAATTATCGAAAAATAAATGTAAAATTTTACGGGATATTACAGTTTCGTAACGTTTGTAAGCGTTTGGCATAAATCGCTAAAAAGGACAAACTTTTGGATTTGTTTCGTAACGTTTTAAACGTTTGGCTTAAATCGCTAAAATGGCGAAACATTTGGATTTGTTTCGTAGCGTTTGTAAACGTTTGGCTAAAATCGCTAAAAAGGTGAAACGTTTGAAATTTCGTAACGTTTGTAAACGTTTGGCTTAAATTGCTAAAAAGGTGAAACGCTTAGATTTGTTTCGTAACGTTTCTAAACGTTTGGCTTAAATTATTAAAAAGGAAAATGTTTGGATTTGTTTCGTAACGTTTTATGCGTTCGGATTTGTTTCGTAACATTTGTAAACCTTCGGCATAAATCGCTAAAAACGTGAAACCTTTGTATTTGTTTCGTAACATTTGTAAACGTTTGGCTTAAATTGCTAAAAAGGTGAAACATTTGGATTTGTTTTGTAACGTTTGTAAATGTTTTGCTTAAATTTCTAAAAAGGTGACACGTTTGGATTTGTTTCCTAACCTTTCTAAACGTTTAACTTAAATCTCTAAAAAGATGAAAAGTTTGGATTTGTTTCGTATTAATAGTAAAGGTTTGGCTTAAATCGCTAAAAAGGTGAAACGTTTGGATTTGTTCCGTAACGTTTGAAAACGTTTGGCTTAAATCGCTAAAAAGGTGAACCTTCGGCATAAATCGCTAAAAATGTGAATCGTTTGTATTTGTTTCGTAACATTTGTAAACGTTTGGCTTAAATTGCTAAAAAGGGGAAACGTTTGGATTTGTTTCGTAACGTTTTTAAATGTTTTGCTTAAATTTCTAAAAAGGTGAAACATATTGATTTGTTGCGTAGCGTTTATAAACATTTGGCTTAAATCGCTAAAAAAGAAAAACGTTTGGCTTTGTTTCGTACCATTTGTAAACGTTTGGCTTAAATCGCTAAAAAGGTGAAACGCTTGGATTTTTTCGTAACGTTTGTAAACGTTTGCCTTAAATCGCTAAAAAGGTGAAACGCTTGGATTTGTTTCGTAACATTTGTAAAGGTTTGGCTTAACTTGCTAAAAAGGTGAAATGGTTGGATTAGTTTCATAACGTTTGTAAACGTTTTGCTTAAATTGCTAATAAGGTGAAACTCTTGGATTTGTTTCGTTACGTTCGTAAACGTTTGGCTTAAATTGCTAATAAGGTGAAACGCTTGATTTTTTGTTTCGTAACGTTTGTAAACATTTGGCTTTAATCGTTAAAAATGTGAAACGTCTGGATTTGTTTTGTAATTTTTGTAAACGTTTGGCTTAAAACGATAAAAAGGTGAAACATTTAGATTTATTTCGTAACGTTTGTAAATGTTTGGCTTAAATTGCTAAAAATGGGAAACGTTGGGATTTGTTTCGTATCGTTTTAAACGTTTGTTTTAAATTGCTAAAAGGGTGAAATGCTTGGATTTGTTTCGTAACGTTGGCTTAAATCGCTAAAAAGGTGAAACATTTAGATTTGTTTCGTAGCGTTTGTAAACGTTTGGCTCAAATCGCTAAAAAGGGAAAACGTTTGGCTTTGTTTCGTACCGTTTGTAAACGTTTGGCTTAAATCGCTAAAAAGGTGAAATGCTTGGATTTTTTTCATAACGTTTGTAAACGTTTGCCTTAAATCGCTAAAAAGGTGAAATGCTTGGATTTGTTTCGTAACATTTGTAAAGGTTTGGCTTAACTTGCTAAAAAGGTGAAACGGTTGGATTAGTCTCGTAACGTTTGTAAATGTTTTGCTTAAATTGCTAATAAGCTGAAACTCTTGGATTTGTTTCGTTACATTTGTAAACGTTTGGCTTAAATTGCAAAAAAGGTGAAACGCTTGATTTTGTTTCGTAACGTTTGTAAACGTTTGGCTTTAATCATTAAAAATGAGAAACGTTTGGATTTGTTTTGTAATGTTTGTAAACGTTTGGCTTAAATCACTAAAATTGTGAAACGTTTAGATTTATTTCGTATCGGTTATAAACGTTTTGCTTAAATTGCTAAAAATGTGAAACGTTTGGATTTGTTTCGTATCGTTTTAAACGTTTGTTTTAAATTTCTAAAAGGGTGAAACGCTTGGATTTGTTTCGTAACGTTTGTAAACGTTTGGCTTAAATCGCTGAAAAGGTGAAACATTTAGATTTGTTTCGTAGCGTTTGTAAACGTTTGGCTTAAATCGCTAAAAAGGAAAAACGTTTGGAATTGTTTCGTACCGTTTGTAAACGTTTGGCTTAAATCGCTAAAAAGGTGAAACACTTGGATTTGTTTCGTAACGTTTGTAAACGTTTGCCTTAAATCGCTAAAAAGGTGAAATGCTTGGATTTGTTTCGTAACGTTTGTAAACGTTTTGCTTAAATCCCTAAAAAGGGGAAACGTTTAGATTTTGTTTCGTAGCGTTTGTAAACGTTTGGCTTAAATCGCTAAAAAAGTAAAAAGTTTGGCTTTGTTTCGTAACGTTTGTAAACGTTTGGCTTAAATCGCTAAAAACGTGAAACACTTGGATTTGTTTTGTAACGTTTGTAAAAGTTTGCCTTAAATCGCTAAAAAGGTGAAACTCTTGGATTTGTTTCGTAACATATGTAAACGTTTGGCTGAACTTGCTAAAAAGGTGAAACGGTTGGATTTGTTTCGTAACGTTTGTAAACGTTTGGCTTAAATTGCTAATAAAGTGAAACTCTTGGATTTGTTTCGTTATGTTCGTAAACGTTTGGCTTAAATTGATAAAAATGTGAAACGCTTGATTTTTTGTTTCGTAAAGTTTGTAAACATTTGGCTTAAATTGATAAAAATGTGAAACATTTGGATTTGTTTTGTAATGTTTGTAAACGTTTAGCTTAAATCGCTAAAAAGGTGAAAAGTTTAGATTTATTTCGTAACGTTTGTAAAAGTTTGGCTTAAATTAATAAAAATGTGAAACGTTTGGATTTGTTTCGTATCTTTTTAAACGTTTGTTTTAAATTGCTAAAAGGGTGAAACGCTTGGATTTGTTTCGTAATGTTTGTAAACGTTTGGCTTCAATTGCTAAAAGGGTGAAATGCTTGGATTTGTTTCGTGACGTTTGTAAACGGTTTGCTTAAATCGCTAAAAAGGTGAAACATTTAGATTTGTTTCATAGCGTTTGTAAACGTTTGGCTTAAATCGCTAAAAAGGTAACATGTTTGGATTTGTTTTGTACCGTTTGTAAACGTTTGGCTTAAATAGCTAAAAACGTGAAACGCTTGGATTTGTTTCGTAACGTTTGTAAACGTTTGCCTTAAATCGCTAAAAAGCTTAAACGCTCGGATTTTTTCATAACGTTTGTAAATGTTTGCCTTAAATCTCAAAAAAAGGTGAAAAGCCTGGATTATTTCGTAAAGTTTGTAAACGTTTGCCTTAAATTGCTAAAAAGGTGAAATGCTTGGATTTGTTTCGTAAAGTTTGTAAATGTTTGGCTTAAATTGCTAATAAGGTGAAACGCTTAGATTTGTTTTGTTACGTTTGTAAACGTTTGGCTTAAATTGCTAAAAAGGTGAAACGCTTAATTTTTTGTTTCGTAAGGTTTGTAAACGTTTGGCTTAAGTCGCTAAAAATGTGAAATGCTTGGATTTGTTTTGTAATGTTTGTAAACGTTTGGCTTAAACCGCTGAAAAGGTGAAACATTTAGATTTGTTTCGTAGCGTTTGTAAACGTTTGGCTCAAATCGCTAAAAAGGAAAAACGTTTGGATTTGTTTCGTACCGTTTTAAATGTTGGTTTAAATTGCCAAAAAGGTGAAACGCTTGGATTTGTTTCGTAACGTTTGTAAACGTTTGGCTTAAATTGCTAAAAAGGTGAAATGCTTGGATTTGTTTCTTAACGTTAGTAAATGTTTTGCTTAAATTGCTAAAAAGGGGAAACGCTTAGATTTATTTCGTAGCGTTTGTAAACGTTTGGCTTAAATCGCTAAAAAGCTAAAACGTTTGGATTTGTTTCGTACCGTTTGTAAACGTTTGGCTTAAATCGCTAAAATGTGAAACGCTTGGATTTGTTTCGTAGCCTTTGTAAATGTTTGGCTTAAATCGCTAAAAAGGTGAAACATTTGGATTTGTTTCTTAACGTTCGTAAACGTTTGGCTTAAATCGCTAAAAGGTGAAACGCTTCGATTTATTTCGTAGCGTTTGTAAACGTTTGGCTTAAATCTCTAAAAAGATAAAACGCTTAGATTTGTTTCGTAACGTTTCTAAACGTTTGGCTTAAATTATTAAAAAGGAAAACGTTTGGATTTGTTTCGTAACGTTTTATGCGTTTGGATTTGTTTCGTAACATTTATAAACCTTCGGCATAAATCGCTAAGAACGTGAAACCTTTGTATTTGTTTCGTAACATTTGTAAACGTTTGGCTTAAATTGCTAAAAAGGTGAAACGTTTGGATTTGTTTCGTAACGTTTGTAAATGTTTTGCTTAAATTTCTAAAAAGGTGACACGTTTGGATTTGTTTCCTAACCTTTCTAAACGTTTAACTTAAATCTCTAAAAATATGAAAAGTTTGGATTTGTTTCGTATTAATAGTAAAGGTTTGGCTTAAATCGCTAAAAAGGTGAAACGTTTGGATTTGTTCCGTAACGTTTAAAAACGTTTGACTTAAATCGCTAAAAAGGTAAACCTTCGACATAAATCGCTAAAAATGTGAATCGTTTGTATTTGTTTCGTAACATTTGTAAACGTTTGGCTTAAATTGCTAAAAAGGGGAAACGTTTGGATTTGTTTCGTAACGTTTGTAAAAGTTTTGCTTAAATTTTTAAAAAGGTGAAACGTATTGATTGGTTGCGTAGCGTTTATAAACATTTGGCTTAAATCGCTAAAAAGGGGAAACGTTTGGCTTAAATAGCTAAAAAGGTGAAACGCTTGGATTTGTTTCGTAACGTTTGCAAATGTTTTACTTAAATTTCTAAAAAGGTGAAACGTTTAGATTTGTTTTGTAGCGTTTGTAAACGTTTGTCTTAAATCGCTAAAAAGGAAAAACGTTTAGCTTTGTTTCGTACCATTTGTAAACGTTTGGCTTAAATCTCTAAAAAGGTGAAACGCTTGGATTTTTTCGTAACGTTTGTAAACGTTTGCCTTAAATCGCTAAAAAGGTGAAACGCTTGGATTTGTTTCGTAACATTTGTAAAGGTTTGGCTTAACTTGCTAAAAAGGTGAAACGATTGGATTAGTTTCGTAACGTTTGTAAACGTTTTGCTTAAATTGCTAATAAGGTGAAACTCTTGGATTTGTTCCGTTACGTTTGTAAACGTTTGGCTTATATTGCTAAAAAGGTGAAACGCTTGATTTTTTGTTTCGTAACGTTTGTAAACGTTTGGCTTTAATCGTTAAAAATGTTAAACGTTTGGATTTGTTTTGTAATTTTTGTAAACGTTTGGTTTAAAACCATAAAAAGGTGAAACATTTAGATTTATTTCGTAACGTTTGTAAACGTTTGGCTTAAATTGCTAAAAATGGGAAACGTTGGGATTTGTTTCGTATCGTTTTAAACGTTTGTTTTAAATTGCTAAAAGGGTGAAACGCTTGGATTTGTTACGTAACGTTTGTAAACGTTTGGCTTAAATCGCTAAAAAGGTGAAACATTTAGATTTGTTTCGTAGCGTTTGTAAACGTTTCGCTCAAATCGCTAAAAAGGGAAAACGTTTGGCTTTGTTTCGTACCGTTTGTAAACGTTTGGCTTAAATCGCTAAAAAGTTGAAATGCTTGGATTTTTTCGTATCGTTTGTAAACGTTTTCCTTAAATCGCCAAAAAGGTGAAACGCTTGGATTTGTTTCGTAACATTTGTAAAGGTTTGGCTTAACTTGCTAAAAAGGTGAAACAGTTGGATTAGTTTCGTGACGTTTGTAAAGGTTTTGCTTAAATTGCTAATAAGCTGAAACTCTTGGATTTGTTTCGTTACATTTGTAAACGTTTGGCTTAAATTGCAAAAAAGGTGAAACGCTTGATTTTGTTTCGTAACGTTTGTAAACGTCTGGCTTTAATCGTTAAAAATGAGAAACGTTTGGATTTGTTTTGTAATGTTTGTAAACGTTTGGCTTAAATCACTAAAAAGGTGAAACGTTTAGATTTATTTCGTAACGGTTATAAACGTTTTGCTTAAATTGCTAAAAATGTGAAACGTTTGGATTTGTTTCGTATCGTTTTAAACGTTTGTTTTAAATTGCTAAAAGGGTGAAACGCTTGGATTTGTTTCGTAACGTTTGTAAACGTTTGGCTTAAATCGCTAAAAAGGTGAAACATTTAGATTTGTTTCGTAGCGTTTGTAAACGTTTGGCTAAAATCGCTAAAACGGTGAAACGCTTGGATTTGTTTCGTACCGTTTGTAAACATTTGGCTTAAATCGCTAAAAAGGTGAAACACTTGGATTTGTTTCGTAACGTTTGTAAACGTTTGCCTTAAATCGCTAAAAAGGTGAAATGCTTGGATTTGTTTTGTAATGTTTGTAAACGTTTTGCTTAAATCGCTAAAAAGGTGAAACGTTTGGATTTGTTTCTTAACGTTCGTAAACGTTTGGCTTAAATCGCTAAAAAAGTAAAACGTGTGGCTTTGTTTCGTAACGTTTGTAAACGTTTCGCTTAAATCGCTAAAAACGTGAAACGCTTGGATTTGTTTTGTAACGTTTGTAAAAGTTTGCCTTAAATCGCTAAAAAGGTGAAACTCTTGGATTTGTTTCGTAACATATGTAAACGTTTGGCTGAACTTGCTAAAAAGGTGAAACGGTTGGATTTGTTTCGTAACGTTTGTAAACGTTTGGCTTAAATTGCTAATAAGGTGAAACTCTTGGATTTGTTTCGATATGTTCGTAAACGTTTGGCTTAAATTGATAAAAATGTGAAACGCTTGATTTTTTGTTTCGTAAAGTTTGTAAACATTTGGCTTAAATCGCTAAAAATGTGAAACATTTGGATTTG
The DNA here is from genome assembly GCF_937616625.2 of Mercurialis annua. Lineage (NCBI taxonomy): Eukaryota > Viridiplantae > Streptophyta > Magnoliopsida > Malpighiales > Euphorbiaceae > Mercurialis > Mercurialis annua. The sequence continues at coordinate 19,418,437 of NC_065572.1, read as the reverse complement.
TTTTGTAATGTTTGTAAACGTTTAGCTTAAATCGCTAAAAAGGTGAAAAGTTTAGATTTATTTCGTAACGTTTGTAAACGTTTGGCTTAAATTAATAAAAATGTGAAACGTTTGGATTTGTTTCGTATCTTTTTAAACGTTTGTTTTAAATTACTAAAAGGGTGAAACGCTTGGATTTGTTTCGTAATGTTTGTAAACGTTTGGCTTCAATTGCTAAAAGGGTGTAATGCTTGGATTTGTTTCGTGACGTTTGTAAACGGTTTGCTTAAATCGCTAAAAAGGTGAAACATTTAGATTTGTTTCATAGCATTTGTAAACGTTTGGCTTAAATCGCTAAAAAGGTAAAATGTTTGGATTTGTTTTGTACCGTTTGTAAACGTTTGGCTTAAATAGCTAAAAACGTGAAACGCTTGGATTTGTTTCGTAACGTTTGTAAACGTTTTCCTTAAATCGCTAAAAAGGTTAAACGCTCGGATTTTTTCATAACGTTTGTAAATGTTTTCCTTAAATCTCAAAAAAAGGTGAAACGCTTGGATTTTTTCGTAACGTTTGTAAACGTTTGCCTTAAATTGCTAAAAAGGTGAAATGCTTGGATTTGTTTCGTAAAGTTTGTAAATGTTTCGCTTAAATTGCTAATAAGGTGAAACGCTTGGATTTGTTTTGTTACGTTTGTAAACGTTTGGCTTAAATTGCTAAAAAGGTGAAACGCTTGATTTTTTGTTTCGTAAGATTTGTAAACGTTTGGCTTAAGTCGCTAAAAATGTGAAATCCTTGGATTTGTTTTGTAATGTTTGTAAACGTTTGGCTTAAACCGCTAAAGAGGTGAAACATTTAGATTTATTTCGTAACGTTCGTAAACGTTTGGCTTAAATTGCTAAAAATATGAAACGTTTGGATTTGTTTCGTACCGTTTTAAATGTTTGGTTTAAATTGCTAAAAAGGTGAAACGCTTGGATTTGTTTCGTAACGTTTGTAAACGTTTGGCTTAAATTGCTAATAAGGTGAAACGCTTGGATTTGTTTTATTACGTTTGTAAACGTTTGGCTTATATTGCTAAAAAGGTGAAACGCTTGATTTTTTGTTTCGTAACGTTTGTAAACGTTTGGCTTAAATCGCTAAAAAGCTAAAACGTTTGGATTTGTTTCCTACCGTTTGCAAACGTTTGGCTTAAATCGCTAAAATGTGAAACGCTTGGATTTGTTTCGTAACGTTTGTAAACGTTTGGCTTAAATTGCTAAAAAGGTGAAACGCTTGGATTTGTTTCTTAACATTCGTAAACGTTTTGCTTAAATTTCTAAAAAGGTAAAACGCTTCGATTTATTTCGTAGCGTTTGTAAACGTTTGGCTTAAATCGCTAAAAAGATAAAACGTTTCGATTTGTTTCGTACCGTTTGTAAACGTTTGGCTTAAATCGCTAAAAAGGTGAAACGCTTGGATTTGTTTCGTAACGTTTGTAGACGTTTGCCTTAAATCGCTAAAAAGGTGAAACACTTGGATTTTTTTTGTATCGTTTGTAAACTTTGGCATAAATTGCTAAAAAGTTGAAACATTTGGATTTGTTTCATAGCTTTTGTAAATGTTTGGCTTAAATCGCCAAAAAGGTTAAATGTTTGGATTTGTTTCGTAGCCTTTGTAAAAGTTTGGCTTAAATCGCTAAAAAGGTAAAACGTTTGGATTTGTTTCGTAACATTTGTAAACGTTTAGCTTAAATTCCTAAAAAGGCGAAACGTTTGGATTTGTTTTGTAACGTTTTTAAACGTTTGGCTGAAATTGTTAAAAAGGTGAAACGCTTGGATTTGTTTCGTAACGTTTACAAACGTTTGGCTTAAATCGCTAAAAAGGGGAAATATTTGGATTTGTTTTGTAATGCTTGTTAATGTTTGGCTTAAATCGCTAAAAAAGTGAAACGTTTTGATTTATTTCGTAACGTTTGTAAACGTTTGGCTTAAATTGCTAAAAATGTGAAATGTTTAGATTTGTTTTGTATCGTTTTAAACGTGTGTTTTAAATTGCTAAAAAGGTGAAACGCTTGGATTTGTTTCGTAACGTTTGTAAACGTTTGGATTAAATTGCTAAAAAGGTGAGACGCTTGGATTTGTTTCATAACGTTTGTAAACGTTTTTCTTAAATTGCTAAAAAGGTGAAACGCTTAGATTTATTTCGTAGCGTTTGTAAACGTTTCGCTTAAATCGCTAAAACGGTAAAACGTTTGGATTTTTTTCGTACCGTTTGTAAACGTTTGGCTTAAATCGCTAAAAAAGTGAAACGCTTGGATTTGTTTCGTAACGTTTGTAAACGTTTGGCTTAAATAGCTAAAAAGGTGAAACGCTTGGATTTTTTTCGTATCGTTTGTAAATGTTTGACTTAAATTGCTAAAAAGTTGAAACATTTGGATTTGTTTCGTAGCCTTTGTAAATGTTTGGCTTAAATCGCTAAAAAGGTGAAACGTTTGGATTTGTTTCGTAGCCTTTGTAAAAGTTTGGCTTAAATCGCTAAAAGGTGAAACACTTGGATTTGTTTCGTAACGTTTGTAAACGTTTGGCTTAAATTGCTAATAAGGTGAAACGCTTGGATTTGTTTCGTTTCGTTTGTAAACGTTTGGCTTATATTGCTAAAAAGGTGAAACGCTTGATTTTTTGTTTCGTAACGTTTGTAAACGTTTGGCTTAAATATCTAAAAATGTGTAACGTTTGAATTTGTTTCGTAACTTTTGTAAATATTTGGCTTAAATCGCTAAAAAGGTGAAACTTTTGGATTTGTTTCGTAACGTTTGTAAACGTTTGGCATAAATCGCTAAAAAGGGGTAACGTTTGGATTTGTTTCGTAACGTTTTAAATGTTTGGCTTAAATCGCGAAAATGAGGAAACGTTTGGATTTGTTTCGTAAGGTTTGTAAATGTTTGGCTTAAATTTCCAAAAAGGCGAAACGTTTGGATTTGTTTTGTAACGTTTATAAACGTTTGGCTTAAATCATTAAAAAGGTGAAAGGTTTGGATTTGTTTCGTAACGTTTGTAAACGTTTGGCTTAAATTGATAAAAAGGCGAAACATTTGGATTTGTTTTGTAACATTTGTAAACGTTTGGCTTAAATCGTTAAAAGTATGAAACATTTGGATTTGATCCGTAACGTTCGTAAACGTTTGCCTTAAATCGCTAAAAAGGTGAAACGTTTGAAATTTCGTAACGTTTCTAAACGTTTGCCTAAATTGCTAAAAAGGTGAAAGGCTTAGATTTGTTTCGTAACGTTTCTAAACGTTTGGCTTAAATTACTAAAAAGGGAAACGTTTGGATTTGTTTCGTAACGTTTTATGCGTTTGGTTTTGTTTCGTAACATGTGTAAACCTTCGGCATAAATTGCAAAAAATGTGAAACGTTTGTATTTGTTTTGTAACATTTGTAAACATTTGGCTTAAATTGCTAAAAATGTGAAATGTTTGGATTTGTTTCGTATCGTTTTAAACATTTGTTTTAAATTTGCTAAAAAGGTGAAACGCTTAGATTTGTTTCGTAACGTTTGTAAACGTTTGGCTTAAATTGCTAAAAAGGTGAAACGCTTGGATTTGTTTCCTAACGTTTGTAAACGTTTTGCTTAAATCTCTAAAAATTAAAACATTTAGATTTGTTTCATAGTGTTTACAAACATTTGGCTTAAATTGCTAAAAATGTAAAACGTTTAGATTTGTTTCGTACTATTTGTAAACGTTTGGCTTAACTTGTTAAAAAGGTGAAACGCTTGGATTTGTTTCGTGAAGTTTGTAAACGTTTGGTTTAAATTGCTAATAAGGTGAAACGCATTGATTTGTTCGTTACGTTTGTAAACGTTTAGCTTAAATTGCTAAAATGGTGAAACAATTGATGTTTTGTTTCGTATCGTTTGTAAACGTTTTGCTTAAGTTGCTAAAAATGTGAAATGCTTGGATTTGTTTGTAATGTTTGTAAACGTTTGGCTTCAATCGCCATAAAGGTGAAACATTTAGATTTATTTCGTAACGTTTGTAAACGTTTGGCTTAAATTGCTATAAATGTGAAACGTTTGGATTTGTTTCGTATCGTATTAAACGTTTGGTTTAAATTGCTAAAAAGGTGAAACGCTTGGATTTGTTTCGTAACATTTGTAAACGTTTGGCTTAAATTGCTAAAAAGGTGAAACTTTAATATCATTTGGTTTAAATCGCTTAAAAGGCAAAACGTTTAGATTTATTTCGTAACAGTTGTAAATGTTTGGCTTAAATTGCTAAAAATGTGAAACGTTTGGATTTGTTTCGTATAGTTTTAACCGTTTGGTTTAAATTGCTAAAAAGGTGAAACCCTTGGATTTGTTTCGTAACTTTTGTAAACGTTTGGCTTAAATTGCTAAAAAGGTGAAACAATTGGATTTGTTTCTTAACGTTTGTAAACGTTTTGCTTAAATTGCTAAAAAGGTGAAACGCTTAGATTTGTTTCGTAGCGTTTGTAAACGTTTGGCTTAAATCGCTAAAAGGTAAAACGTTTGGATTTGTTTCGTACCGTTTGTAAACTTTTGTCTTATATCACTAAAAAGGTAAAACTCTTGGATTTGCTTCGTAATGTTTGTAAACGTTTGCCTTAAACCGCTAAAAAGCTGAAACGCTTGGATTTTTTTCATATCGTTTGTAAACGTTTGGCTTAAATTGCTAAAAAGGTGAAACGCTTGGATTTGTTTCGTAACGTTTGTAAACGTTTGGCTTAAATTGCTAATAAGGTGAAACGCTTGGATTTGTTTTATTACGTTTGTAAACGTTTGGCTTATATTGCTAAAAAGGTGAAACGCTTGATTTTTTGTTTCGTAACGTTTGTAAACGTTTGGCTTAAATTGCTAAAAATGGGAAACGTTTGGATTTGTTTCGTAATTTTTGTAAACATTTGGCTTAAATCGCTAAAAAGGTGAAACGTTTGGATTTGTTTAGTAACGTTTGTAAACGTTTGGGATAAATCGCTATTAAGGGGAAACATTTGGATTTGTTTCGTAACATTTTAAACGTTTGACTTAAATCGCTAAAATGGGGAAACGTTTGGATTTGTTTCGTAATGTTTGTAAACGTTTGGCTTAAATTGCCAAAAAGGCGAAAAGTTTGGACTTTTTTCGTAACGTTTGTAAACGTTTGGCTTAAATCACTAAAAAGGGGAAACGTTTGGATTTGTTTCGTAACGTTTGTAAATGTTTGACTTAAATTGCTAAAAAGGCGAAACGTTTGGATTTGTTTTGTAACATTTGTAAACGTTTGGCTTAAATCGCTAAAAAGGTGAAACATTTGGATTTGTTTCGTAACGTTTGCAAATGTTTGGCTTAAATCGCTAAAAAGGGGAAACGTTTGAAATTTTGTAACGTTTGTAAACGTTTGGCTTAAGTTGCTAAAAAGGTGAAAGGCTTGGATTTGTTTCACAATGTTTCTAAACGTTTAGCTTAAATTATTAAAAAGGGAAACGTTTGGATTTGTTTTGTAAAGTTTTATGCGTTTGGTTTTGTTTCGTAACATATGTAAACCTTCGGCATAAATCGCATAAAATGTGAAACATTTGGCTTAAATTGCTAAAAAGGGGAAACGTTTGGATTTGTTTCGTAACTTTTGTAAATTTTTTGCTTAAATTTCTAAGTGGCTTAATTGCATAAAAAATCACCTACTTTCGCGTGTTTTTGGTATTTAACATAATCTTTTTTTCTTGGCATAAAAAATCACCAACTTTAATTTTTTGGCATATTTGTCCACGGGATGTGAAACGACGTCGTTTCGAATATAAAACGGCGCCGTTTTGCGCTTACTTTTTCATAGGAAACGGTTATGTGGACGAATATGCCAAAAGATAAAAGTTGATAATTTTTTATGCAAAGAAATAAAGATTATGTTAATACCAAAAACACCCGAAAGTTGGCAATTTTTGGTGCAATTACGAGGTGACACGTTTGGATTTGTTTCGTAACCTTTGTAAACGTTTAGCTTAAAACGCTAAAAAATATGAAATGTTTGGATTTATTTCGTAACGTTTGTAAACGTTTGGCTTAAATAACTAAAAAGGTGAAACGTTTGGATTTGTTCCGTAACGTTTGAAAACGTTTGGCTTAAATCGCTAAAAAGGTGAAACGTTTGGATTTGTTCCGCAACGTTTGAAAACGTTTGGCTTAAATTGCAAAAAAGGTGAAACGTTTGGTTTTGTTTCGTAACGTTTGTAAACGTTTGGCTTAAATCGCTAAAAAGGGGAAACGTTTGGATTTGTTTTGTAATGTTTGTAAACGTTTGGCTTAAATCGCTAAAAAGGTGAAACATTTGGACTTATTTCGAAACGTTTGTAAACGTTTAGCTTAAATTGCTAAAAATGTGAAACATATTGATTTGTTTCATATCGTTTTAAACATCTGGTTTATATTGTTAAAAAGGTGAAACGCTTGGATTTGTTTCGTAACGTTTGTAAACGTTTGGCTTAAATTGCTAAAAAGTTGAAACGCTTTGATTTGTTTTGTAATGTTTGTAAACGTTTGGCTTAAATCGCTAAAAAGGGGAAACGTTTATATTTGTTCTGTAACGTTTGTAAACCTTTGGCTTAAATCAGTAAAAAGGTGAAACGTTTGGTTTTATTTTGTAACCTTTTTATACATTCGGCTTAAATCGTTATAAAGGTGAAACAGTTAGATTTGTTTGGATTTGTTTCGAAACGTTTGGATTTGTTTCAAAATGTTTGGATTTGTTTCATAACGTTTGCAAACGTTTGGCTTCAATCAGTAAAAATGTGAAACGTTTGGATTTGTTTCGTAACGCTTGTAAATGTTTGGCTTAAATAAATAAAAATGTGAAACGTTTGGATTGTTTCGTAACGTTTACAAACGTTTGGTTTTGTTTCTTAACGTTTATAAACGTTTGCCTTAAATCGCTAAAATGGGGAAACGTTTGGTGTTGTTTTGTAATGTTTGTAAACGTTTGGATTTATTTCGTAACGTTTTAAACATTTGGTTTTGTTTCGTAACTATTGTAATAGTTTAGCTTAAATCGCTAAAAAGGTGAAACGTTTGGTTTTATTTCGTAAAGTTTGTAAACGTTTGGCTTAAGTTGCTAAAAAGGTGAAACATTTGGATTTGTTTCATAACATTTTGCTTAAATCGAAAAAAAAGTGAAACGTTTGGATTTGTTTCATAACGTTTGTAAACGTATGGCTTAAATCGCTAAAAAAGTGAAACATTTGGTTTTGTTTCGTAACGGTTGTAAACGTTTGGCTTAAATCACTAAAAAGGTGAGACGTTTGGTTTTGTTTCGTAACGTTTGGATTTGTTTCGTAACGTTTGTTTCGTAACGTTTTAAACGTTTGGTTTTGTTTCGTAATGTTTGTATACGTTTGGCTTAAAACGCTAAAAAGGTGAAACGTTTGGTTTTGTTTCGTAACTTTTGTAAACGTTTAGCTTAAATCGCTAAAAAGGTGAAACGTTTGGTTTTGTTTCGTAACATATTTAAACGTTTCGATTTGTTTCGTAACGTTTGTTTCGTAACGTTCTAAACGTTTGGTTTTGTTTCGTAACCATTGTAAACGTTTGATTTTAATCGCTAAAATGGCTAAACGTTTGGATTTGTTTCGTAACGTTTTTAAACGTTTGGGTTTAATCGCTAAAAAGGGGAAACATTTGGATTTGTTTCGTAGCGTTTGTTCGCATAAATAGCAAAAAATGGGAAACGTTTGGTTTTGTTCCGTAGCGTTAGCAAACGTTTGGCTTAAATTGCTAATAAGGTGAAACGCTTAGATTTGTTTCTTAATGTTTGTAAACGTTTGGCTTTTGTTCGTAACGTTAGTAAACGTTTGGCTTAAATCGCTAAAAATGTGAAAGGTTAGAATTTGCCTAGTAAAGTTTTCAACGTTTGGCTTTGTTTCGAAACATTTGGATTAGTTTAGTATCATTTGTAAACGTTTGGCTTCAATCACTAAAAAGGGGAAACGTTTGGATTTGTTTCGTAACGTTTTTAAAAGTTTGGCTTAAATTGCTAAAAAAAGTGAAACGCTCTGATTTGTTTCGTAACGTTTGTAAACGTTTGGCTTAAATTGCTAAAAAGGTGAAACATTTTGATTTGTTTCATAACCTTTGTAAACGTTTGGCTTAAGTCTATAAAAAGGCGAAACATTTGGATTGTTTTCGTAACGTTTGTAAACGTTTGGCTTAAATGTGTAACGTTTGGCTTAAATGTGTAACGTTTGGATTTGTTTTGTAACTTTTGTAAACGTTTGGCTTAAATTGCTAAAAAGGTGAAACACTTGGATTTGTTTTGAAACGTTTGTAAACGTTTGGCTTAAATTGCTAAAAAGGTGAAACGCTTGGATTTGTTTCGTAAACTTTGTAAAGGTTTGGCTTAAATTTCTAAAAAGGTTAAACGCTTGGTTTTGTTTCGAAATGTTTGTAAACATTTGGCTTAAATCGCTAAAAATGAGAAAATTGTGGATTTGTTTCATAATGTTTTAAACGTTTGGTTTTTTTCGTAACGTTTTTAAACGTTTGGTTTAAATCGCTAAAAAAGGTGAAACATTTGGATTTGTTTCGTAACATTTGTAAACGTTTGTCTTAAATTGCTAAAAAGGTGAAACGATTGGATTTGTTTCGTAACGTTTGTAAACGTTTGTCTTAAATTGCTAAAAAGGTGAATTTGTTTGATTTGTTTCGTAACCTTTGTGAACGTTGGGCTTAAATCGCTAAAAAGGTGAAACGTTTGTATTTGTTTTATCCGTTTGTAAACGTTTGGATTTCTTTCATACATTTGTAAACGTTTGGCTTAAATCGCTAAAAAGGTAAAATGGTTTGATTTGTTTCGTAACATTTGTAATCTTTTGGCTTAAATTGCTAAAAAGGTGAAACGATTGGATTTGTTTCGTAACATTTATAAACGTTTGACTTAAATTTCTAAAGAGGTGAAACACTTGGTTTTGTTTCGTTAAGTTTGCAAACGTTTGGCTTAAATTGCTAAATATGTGAAATGGTTGGATTTGTTCGCAACGTTTGTAAACGTTTGGCTTAAATTGCTAAAAAGGTGAAATGCTTGGTATTGTTTCGTAACGTTTGTAAACGTTTGGCTTAAATCACTAAACATGTGAAACGCTTGGATTTGTTTTTTCACGTTTTAAACGTTTGGCTTAAATTGCTAAAAATGTGAAACGTTTGGATTTGTTTCGTAACGTTTGTAAAGGTTTGGCTTTAATCACTAAAAATGTGAAATGTTTGGATTTGTACTGTAACATTTGTAATCGTTTGGCTTAAATCGCTAAAAAGGTGAAACGTTTTGATTTGTTCTGTAACGTTTGAAAACGTTTGGCTTAAATCGCTAAAAAGGGGAAACGTTTGAATTTATTCCGTAGCGTTTGAAAACATTTGGCTTAAATCGCAAAAAAGGTGAAACGTTTGGTTTTGTTTCTTAGCGTTTGTAAACGTTTGGCTTAAATCGCTAAAAAGGTGAAAAGTTTGGATTTATTTTGTAACGTTTGTAAAGGTTTGGCTTAAATCGCTTAAAAGGTGAAACGTTTGGATTTGTTCGTAACGTTTGTAAACATTTGGCTTAAATTGCTAAAAAGGTGAAACGTTTGGATTTGTTTCGTATCGTTTTCAACGTTTGGTTTAAATTTCAAAAAAGGTGAAACGCTTGGATTTGTTTCGTAACGTTTGTAAACGTTTGGCTTAAATCGCTAAAAAGTCAAAACGTTTGTATTTGTTTCGTAAAGTTTGTAAATGTTTGGATTAAATCAGTAAAAAGGTGAAACATTTTGTTTTGTTTCGTAACCTTTGTAAACATTTTGTTTTGTTTCGTAACCTTTGTAAACATTTTGTTTTGTTTCGTAACTTTTGTAAATGTTTGGCTTAAATTAATAAAAATGTGAAACGTTTGGATTTGTTTCGTAACGTTTACAAACGTTTTGTTTTGTTTCATAACGTTTATAAACGTTTGGCTTAAATCGCTAAAATGGGGAAACGTTTCGTGTTGTTTTGTAACGTTTGTAAACGTTTGGATTTATTTGGTACCGTTTTAAACGTTTGGTTTTGTTTCGTAACGTTTGTAAACGTTTGGCTTAAATCGCCAAAAACGGGAAACGTTTGGTTTATTTCGTAACGTTTGTAAACGTTTGGCTTAAATCGCTAAATAGGTGAAACGTTTGGATTTGTTTCGTAACATTTGTAAACGTTTTGTTGAAATCGCTAAAACGGCAAAACATTTGGTTTATTTCGTAACAGTTGTAAACGTTTGGCTTAAATCGCTAAATAGGTGAAACGTTTGGATTTGTTTCATAACATTTGTAAACGTTTTGTTTAAATCGCTAAAAAGGTGAAACGTTTGGATTTGTTTCGTAATGTTTATAAACGTATGGCTTAAATAGCTAAAAAGGTGAAACATTTGGTTTTGTTTCGAAACGTCTGTAAACGTGTGGCTTAAATCACTAAAAAGGTGAGACGTTTTGTTTTGTTTCGTAACGTTTGTAAACGTTTGGATTTATTTCGTAACGTTTTGTTTTGTTTCGTAATGTTTGTCACTACAAGAAAACGGGGCTTTAGCGACGGAAATATCGGTCGCTAAAGCCCTAATTTCCGTCCCGTCGCTACACGTTTTGTCGCAAACTTATTTAACGACCAAAATCATGTCTGCGACTAAATTTGCGACGGAATATTCTGTCGCAAATATTAAGCATTCCGTTGCGAATATGTCTCTAAACGATATGATATGGAGACGTATTTGCGATAGAATTTTTAGGATTTGTGACGGAATATTCCGTCGCAAATCTTAAACATTCTGTCGCAAATGTACTTAATTTGCGGCAGATTTCTGCCGTTTTCCGCTATTTTTTGCCGTTTTTCCCTATCATTTTCAAAATGTTAAATCCAGTAATAATATTTATTTATAAATCACAATCAATTGAAACTGATAAATAAATATGTATCTATAAAATATCAGAGTATACATATAAACGTCAAAAAAGAAAAAAAAACGTATTATGTTTGTAATAAGATAAGCTAACACGAACACTATAAAGCTATAGTGTCGTCATCGTCTGGTGGGGTAGGTGGGGGCTGTGGCCGAAACTCTGCAGGAAGGTTAGGCATCATCCTTACAATCTCCTAACGGATCAGCTGGGCCATAGTCGCCGCCTGCTGCTCCTGAGCCAGTCGCAGACCCTCCTGAATGCCGGCCTGCACACGTCGGTCGACCTCCTCGTCCGCCTGCTCCGACGAACTAGATGAGATGCCTCGCTGCACCCTGCAGCTTGTCCCCACATACCTGCTGCTCACGGAACCCAAGCCGTACGCACGTTTCTTCTTGTGATTCCATCGATGTCTACACACACCTGGGTCTCGTATGAGACTCACTACTTCCTATAATTAGTAACTCTTTACTAATCAGGAGAATAAACAGAGGTGACGATCTTCCCAGGATAATGCGATGCCCTTATTCGTAGGATCCTATCGATCGTGAACGGTTATTTAGATCACTTGTATAATTGAATTTGTCACTCATATTCTTAACACCTTAAGAATAGATTCTATCACAATGTGATAAGGACAATACATAATAAATGAACACTTAGTTGATGAGACACTTAGTTCAAATAGAACATATATATCTTTGCCATTGGGATTAATTCTACAAATATACATGATCAAATGGCCCTAGGGCACATACTACTAACATCGTACACTGCCGTTGGACTCGAGGATCTACCCTCTCCGGTCGGAGACTATGTCGCAGCGGCAAGCCTCGCAATGTTGGCGTCCTACAAAACAATAAAAAATATATCAGTTGTGTTTTAAAACAATTAAAAATGTATAACATATTAAAATGTGAACCTAATTTCTAACCAAATTTCGACAGCATTTCCTCTATAATACGAGCATCACCCATTTTTCAGGGAAGTCCTGCAAGCAAATTACAATATATAATCCAACCAATAAACATGTTCAATATAATCTAGCATTTGTAACTTGTTAAATTCAAATAAACAATCTACCTTAACATATTTAACACCATACCAACAAGCATTTTCAATTTAATATATAATTTCCGAATTAATAAATTCAACTTAGAGAATTATAAAGTTAATAAGGACTTACAGTCATATCCTGAGCCCGCTTGTCGACCGGCTTCTTGTCAGCCTTCGTGGAGTGAAGGCGAGTGTACAGCTCTGTTGCATTCGGTCCCAGGCCAAGCGTCCTTTCCTACAAAAAAAATACAATTGAATTAGTATCAAAATAAAGCAAATATGTTATTTATGTATTTTAATTACTGAATTTTGAAACAAATCATCTCCTCGATATGCTTTGATAGTAGAGCGAGATCCACTAGTATGGCGGACAGGTCCAGAACTAGCGCCCGCTGGCTTGCTCATCTGATTTGCTCGGGCGGTTTCTAACCTCTTCCTCTCATTCTTTGAGTTCCAGAACGCGTTCCAAGCATCCCAGAATTCCTGAGTCACAGAGATATGCTTCTATTTCTTCCTTCTCATCCTGTGGATGTTGTCTTTGCAGTGGTTTGCTGCATGGGCCATGAATACCTGTGTGATGACCTCCTCGTTGTAGGCCGACCTATCCCTCCAGAATTCTTTCTGCAAACAGTAAAAACATGTGTTGTGAGTTAGTTTTTTCAAAAAAATCATAACTTACTAGTATTAAATTGCAAATTTAATTACCTGGAACTCCTGAAAGTAAAACTCTCTGCTCCGCTGTCAGAAAGCGCCATGCTGTTCCATTATCGAAGCTGCACTTCCTAAAAATCTCAAAGCATAGTTTAACATAAAAATCTCCCGCATATTTGGATTTCTTTCGTAATGTTTGTAATCGTTAGGATTATATCGCTAAAAAGGTGAAACGTTTGGATTTGTTTCGTAACGTTTGTAAACGTTTGGCTTATATTGCCACAAAGGTGAACCGCTTGGATTTGTTTCCTAACCTTTGTAAATGTCTGGCTTAAATTGCTAAAAAGGGAAAACGCTTGTATTTGATTTGTAAAGTATGTAAACGTTTGGCTTAAATTGCTAAAAAGCTGAAACATTTGGATTTGTTTCATAACATTCGTAAATGTATGGCTTAAATCGCTTAAAAGGTGAAACATTTGGATTAGTTTCTTAACGTTTGTAAACGTTAGGCTTAAATCGCTAAAAAGGTGAAATGTTTGGATTTGTTTCGTAACGTTTGTAAGCGTTTGGCTTCAATCGCCAAAAAGGTGACCGTTTGGATTTGTTTCATAATGTTTGTAACCGTTTGGCATAAATCACTAAAAAGGTGAAATGTTTGGATTTTTTTCGTAAAGTTTTAAACGTTTGGCTTAGATTGCTAAAATGGGAAACATTTGGATTTGTTTCGTAATGTTTGTAAATGTTTGGTTTAAATTGCTAAAAAAGTGGAATGTTTGGTTTTGTTTCGTAACGTTTGTAAACGTTTGTCTTAAATCGCAAAGAACGTGAAAGGTTTGGATTTGTTTCGTAATGTTTGTAAACGTTTGGCTTAAATTGCTAAAAAGATTAAACACTTGGATTTGTTTCGTATCGTTTATAAACGTTTGACTTAAATTACTAAAAAGGTGAAACGCTTGGATTTGTTTCGGAACGTTTGTAAACGTTTTAAATTGCTAAAAAGGTGAAACGCTTGGATTTATTTCGTAACGTTTGTAAACGTTTGGCTTTAATTGCTAAAAGGGTGAAACACTTGGTTTTGTTTTCGTAACATTCGTAAAGGTTTGTCTTAAATCGCTAAACATGTGAAACGTTTGGATTTGCTTCGTAACGTTTTTAAACGTTTGGTTTTGTTTCGTAACATTTGTAAACGTTTGGCTTAAATTGCTAAAAAGGCAAAACGTTTGAATTTGTTTCGTAATGTTTGTAAACGTTTGGCTTAAATTACTAAAAAGGTGTAACGTTTGGATTTGTTTTGTAACGTGTAACACCCCGTATTTTTCCGGCTTGTTTCGATGAGTTTTCCGATGTGTTTCGTGTTAATATTTGGTGGTTTGGTTCCTTGGAAATTTGGTTTGATTTGCACAATAGTTATTTTGATGGTCAATCTTGTTTTGAGTGTGGTTCGGGCCGTGTGGATCGACCTTGGACTTATGGGCCGTAAAAATCATTATTTTTGGAAGCAGAGGGTGTATCACGGGTGTGACAGGATCATCACGGTCGTGATATACCATCTGGGGCGTGATTTACTCATCTTGGGCGCGATTCACTCATCTCGGGCGTGATACACCCATCTCGGGCGTGACGGAACACTGCTGAAACCGTCATTTACTATAAATACTCTCTTATCTCGACCTAAAATCATTTCCAAGCATTTTTAAAACCCTAGAATGGCTGAGACCACTAGCAATATCATTCTTACACTCATCCCTCTCATATTTTGATCCTTGGTGAGTATTTTGATCGTTGTTCTTATGGTTTAATCATTGGTTTATCGATTCATTCAAATCTAGATTCAATAGCTCTTTGGTTATCAATTTTTGTAGGCTTTGATTTGATATATTTTCTGGGTATTTCATTTCCTTTGAGTTCAAGAGGTATGTGCTCCTCTACTTTGAGTTTTGGGTAAAGATTTATGTGCTGTTGCGATTGATTTACACTTTGGGTGTTGTGGCAATTATTTTCTTTTTTGATATATTTAATTCTGGAAAAATATGTTTTAGGGCTGAGTTATTGTAATTAATTTTGGTTATACTTTGGGTGTTTGGCTTTTTTGGTTAGATTTAAGAGTGGTATTGATTCGTGTTATGATTTGAGCGTAGAAATCACTATTTTAAGGTCGTTTGTGAATTGATTCTTTTAGCGATTGATTCAAATGATTGAATCTATATTATTCAAGTTGTTATGAATTTATACATCTATATCTATTAATTTCAAGAGCTTTTGATTTAAAATGAGAATTTAAATTGAATTGGCTTTTGGAATCTCCACGATTTGCGAAATTGACGAATTTAAGAAAATTGAACGCATTGATTGAAAAATGGTTTTCAAATGATATACCTACTGAGATAATATATTCTAAGTGATGTTTTAAAGGTTTTAAATCAGTAGTAACATACTTTGGTTCATCGATTGTTGGTTTTGAGTCGTTTGGCTAATTTAGGCAATTTTTAGCAAAATTGCCATATTTGATTATTTGAGTGCTTTGGCTTAATTTTGGTTTTGATCAAATTGTTAATGGCTGGAAATTTTGTTTATAAAATGGTTCAAACATATTTAAAGGATGTTAGTCTTATTCTAGGTTGTGGTTAACATTGGTTAAATGAGATATAAGGCATGTAAGGTTTATATGGTTTGTTATGAGTTGATTAAATTATTTAATTTCAAGTTGTTACTTGAAAGATGTTGAATCTTGTTGATTCCATTTAAGGTGATATATTCAAATGTACCCTAGGTGTTACTTGCCAAGTGTTGGCAAGCTTATTTGGATTTGTTGTTTTCTAAATTGTATCGTGGCATTATTAAGTTAGGGTATGTGTTCTTATTTAAAATAACTTTGGTTTCATTTGAGGTTTGATTTAAGACTTTGGTTTTCACTTTGGGTTATGGATGAGTCGGGTTAGACGTGGTCTCCCGACATGTTGTGTTGAGCTATACTGCAGTAAGGCTAACACACTACTTTGGGAACTGTAATTGTTTTAAAAGGACTATATAAGTATTTAAACACTTTGGTTTCGTTTTAAAAGATAAGAACTCACATAAGCTTAACTTGCCTTATTTGTTAATTAGTTGTATGGATACTTGGTTGTACTTTGATTACCTTGTTTGATTCTTTGGTTGCGTTTCCTTAACTTGTTTGATAAGAAATCCCAAGGTACTTTCATTCAAATCTAGTGCTAGTCCTATGTGGAGTCTAGTATTCTTAGAGTTAGGGGTTGTTTGGATTTTGACTTATATAATGTTTTAGACCCGTCGACTGCTCGTGCTACGGAGTCTACACAGGGTTAGCTGTTTGCCAAGATTCACGTGGATAAGAAAGTAGTGAGTTTATAGTGTTATTTACCGCTTTATTAAGTACCGCAAGTTATTTTAGTATATCAAATGTTTATGAACTGTTTTAAGGATTATGGATCTGGATTGGAACGAGCTACTCGATAAACTTGTATCGAGACTGTGTGCGCGGATAAGTACCTTGGGATTGGCTGACCAATGTCTGGCCTACTTTGGGAATCGATGAGGATTTTTTTCCATCTACTTTGGATAATACTGTGGATTATACACTTTGGGACTTCATTTCAATACTGTTTTCCATAATCGAATATATATTAGTATAAAAGGATTTGTTTTAAAGGTTTTAAACTTAATAAATGTAAATAGCATTACGAACTCATCTCAGTATATCTGACCCCGTTGTTTTCCCAATTTTCCAGGTTTATGATTTGAAAGCTGGTCGACTCCGATTCTTTGATTTCCTCGGAGGTTTTCATGTTAAAAAAACTAGTCTGTTTTTTAAACTCTTAGACCGCAGTAGAACTAGTTATTGTTATATCATTATACTTTGGTTTGTCGTAGTGGTACGACTTTTATATTATTGTACCTTGGCATGTTATATTGGATTATTTATATATGAGGCATGTTTCATAGTTTCGAATTGCTATCAAGTAATTACATTAGAACTGCTATATAAGTTGTTAGACTTAGGCTGAAGTCTCGGTTACCCCCGAGCATTGGTTTTCTTGCAGGTTTATATTGAATATAAGGTTTTCCACGAGGCTTGCTACGGGTTTTGGTACAACCATACCCATACCCTAGCGCCGGTCGCGATCCACGAAATTGGGTCCTGACAAACTTGGTATCAGAGCTTTAGTTTCGAACTAAGGCCAAATTTTTTCATGTTATGTGTTTATTCCTTTAAGGCATGTTAAGTTGTTGTTGTGTCATAGGATCTACTACGGAATTAGAATTCAAGTCTTGTCTTTTGAAATGTCATCATTTGTTTTCAAAACTTTCTACCTTCATCTATAGGAATGTTGAGTGTCGGTCTTATGTGTTACTGATGCTTTACTTTGGAATGTTTACTGCTTATATATTGGGTGATTTGTTGGCTGTTGTGCCATATATGAGATATACTTTGAATGATTTTTGTTAGCTATTGTACCTTATATGGTGTTTACTTTGGGTGACGTTTTGGTTGGCTATTGTGCCTTATATGGTGTTTACTTCGGGTGATGCTTTGTTGGCTGTTGTGCCTTATATGATGTTTACCTTGGGTGATTAATTGTTGGCTTTTATGCTTGGATGATTTTGTTTATAATTGGATTTCTTTCACCTTGTTGGTGAGTATAGTTTGGTTTTGGGCTGTGTTGTTGGGTGCTAAATAGGTTGGCACGTACGATGATACGTTAGGCGTTGGCCTTGTGTGTGTTTTAAAGGATTTTTTTTTGTGTTAAATCCTTTAGCATGTTTTGTGGCTTTATGTTTTTTTCACTGCACGTTGGTTTATTGAGGAAATTATTTTGATTTGATTTGTGTTTTGACACGAGAATTGGGAGAGAAGTATGGTTTTATTAAAAAAAATGTGATTTTTGGTTACTTTGCAAGTAAAATGAATTTCTCGTATTTCACAATTTTACGTTTGGATTGGATGGACGACAATCGTTTTTTTTTAAAATAATAATATTTATAAGATATGTCACCGTATGGAGGATTTAGTTGTTGTTGTTATACTTTAACCATGCTGTGGTATGTCGACGTTTGAAGCGTAGTTTGGTTATATGATTGGCAGTTATGTTTGGCTTGCTTAGGTGTTTACAGAATGATTGTTTGAGATCAAAGATTTTCTCACTTAAGTTTTGTAGTTGATGTTCGATGCTTGGGTTAAGTGAGCTCCTAACTTTAAAAGAAGATTGAAATTTTATTTAAGTGCATTTTCCGGATTTACAAATATTTTGAATACGTTTTGTAAATGGTTATTTTGGGTTCGACTTGGGTCACCCAAATTTGGGTTCGACTTGGGTCACCCAAATTTGGGAGTTGAGCTTGTTAGTTGTAATGAATTGGCTAACTCGATGGTTATATGGATTGAGATACTTTGGAAATTTTAAAGCAATTGATTTGATTGAGGAGATATTTTCGGATATTGATTTTGTTTTTAACCGTGGCTCTCAACTAAAAAATTTGGAAGTTTTCTTGTTGACTTAAAATTTCAAATGAATTTCGATGCGTACTTTTGAAAGATGATATATAGGTTGATTTTATTACGAAAATTCAAAACTGGTTGTAGCATGTCCTGATTTTGGCTTTTAGGTATGTTGAGTTAATTGGCTGTATGGCATGCTTGGATGGTTTATGAATTGTAGAATTCGTAATCTCTTGGTGACAATTGTGTTGCATAACTCGCACGTTTGGGTTGAATTATATTAATTGTTTTGCTTTGCCTTTTCGTGCGGAGTAGCATGTGAGATGTATTATTTCGCGCGGTCATGGTTGGCTTACCTTGTTGTATGATTTTATTTTATGAGTAGGACCTTTGTTTAAACTCTATATTGCTTTAATTTTGATTTCGAGTTACGTTGGGTTTAGTGTTGTTTTGTGGATCGAGGTCTTAGGGTTTTGAGATGAGTAAGATAAAGAAAGTGTTTCCTTAGTGGTTTTTGATTATCCTGAACAAGGATGTTGGAAATTCTTATTCAAAGAGATAGATCGATGTATTAATACACTAGTGTTTTTCATCAAGATTGGATGATGCGATGTGGGAATTGGTGGTTTGTTTTG
Source organism: Mercurialis annua (assembly GCF_937616625.2). NCBI lineage: Eukaryota > Viridiplantae > Streptophyta > Magnoliopsida > Malpighiales > Euphorbiaceae > Mercurialis > Mercurialis annua. The sequence continues at coordinate 19,399,751 of NC_065572.1, read as the reverse complement.
TAGAAATATGTGACATATTGTTTTTCTTTGAGTTAAGTTTAAACTTAGTGGGAGTTTATTGTCGCATAAGAGATTTTATAGTAGCGATCGGTTTAAATTGTTATGTTAGTATCATATGATTTGGTAGATTGCAACTAAGGAGTTTGAGAAATGGTTTTGAGGGTATCGAGTGCACATCTCACAGAGTGTAATGTCTAGCAAATGTGTTATTGAAAAATTGATTTCAAATGAAAATATGTGAAAGTATTTGAAATGTTTTTATCACGTAATTGTGCCCAGATATATAATGAACATGCATTTTTGTATGTCACGAATAGGAAATTGCATTGAGCACTGAGTATGTCATTAAAAAAAATAAGTAATTGGTACATGAATAGTAGTACATGCATCACGTGCATTGAAATGGTTAGAGTTGGATGCAACTCTTTGGGGATGAGAGGTGTCATCACCCTGGCGAAGAATTATGTAAAGTTGATTTTGGCGATAAACTGTTTTTAAGAAAAATATTTTGAAACGAACTCGCGAGTCACCTTGGGATAAATGTATTTATAAAGTTGATGAATTTCAAATGATTTGAAATTTACTGAAAGGTAGCTAGACAAATACTTTGTGATGATATTGGTGAATGAAGGATGATTGCGTTGCAATGATCAGTTTTATGTTATTTGAATAACTATGTTTGTAGGAATTAGTATTGGATATAAGGTTACACTCGAGTTATTGTTGCTATAAGTGTGATAGGATTTTGAGGTCGGATTGAAGGCTTATGTGTTAGCTTCTAAATTTATAATTTGAGGTTATTAGATTAAGTGATTTGGTTATGCTCGTCGTATGTGTTTACATCGTGATTTTAAAAGAAGTTTGTTTTTACATAATTCGTTTTTGTATAAATGTTTTGGTATACTCGTATAGAAATATTGTATGGAAAAAGAGATTTTCTTTATAAATATTTTCTATATTGATAAAAGGATAAATTTTTATCAAGCACTGATTTAAAGAGAATAATTGTTTTGTTAGTTGAACTATTTTATATATTTGCAAACTTACTTAAAAGTAAGATATAACTGCGAAATTCAAAATTCGTATGTTTAAAAAAAACTTAATGTGTTTACAAAATTGAAGGTCTTCCAACAGTAAAAGTATTTTGGTTTTAAATATAAATGGAGTTATAAGATATTAAAGTCTTTTAAAGAGAAGTGGGAAGTTGTAATGTTTTGTGATTTGAATTATTTCCCTATAAGTTTGATTTTGAGTATAACCAATGATCTGATTACTGATGAATGTTATTTAGGTGAACTCTTGTTAGCAAGGTTATATTTATATTTGGTGAAACAATTTTGAGAATTTCAGTTTGGCTCGGATTTATGAGTTAGCTGATTCGAGAATCGTGATGAGTAGGTTTGGACAATAAAGGTTGGTTGATCGATTACTGTTGATTGTGAATGTTTGTTGTTGAAAATTTGATATCGTTTTGTATAGTTGTTTAACCTTTTGTGTGCAGCGTAGATTTAGTTTATGAAACGAAATTGGTATGTATATTGGTATTTAATTACTTTAGGTAACTACGGGCTGTATGCTTTCTTGGTATGAGTGGAAGAATCTTTCTGAATGAGTCGATCTGTATGTAACTTGGAGATTTCGTTATCATAGGTTAAAGTGATATATTCTTTGGATTGTCGGTAGGTGAGTACGTGTTTATTGATTCGTTAAGGTTGATGGTCTTGTCGAGCTAAGTCCTTGTCGTGTGTACAACTCGATTTTCATGATGTTTTAAAGTTGGCTGATTTATATTGGCGAGAACCTTATCTAATTAATTTTGGACTAGACTGTTCGTTTGATATAACGAGTTTATTTATATCTTTGATATGGGATAATAGGTGTAGAGATGTTAAGTAGGTGGCGAGGATTGCATGATGTTATTAATGGGGATTTCGAGGTTTTCATTTAAAGTGTTAGATTTTGGTATTGTAAGAATTGCGATTTGCGTTTCGGGCTTGTCCTTTCACCTTGTCAAGGTTGTCTTGATAGCTGTTTGAACTCGAATGAGTTTAGTAACCTTCCTTGTGAGCATGTTTAATGTTGCTAGTTGAATAATCTTGGAGGTTTATATTATGTTTAATCAAGTAATAGTTAGAGTATTGAACTGTTGAATTTATAATTTTGCGCATACGTGGTGTGAAAATTTGGGTTGTTGTTTTATGTAAGTGGTGATTTGAGTTATAATTCAAGGTACAACTTGTCGAGTTGTTGTTACACAAGTGCGTAGGTTGATGAGTGGAGGTATGCCTATGGTTTCAGTGTTATTCGATAATATTTGGGGAGTATACTTAAGGGACGGAGCCCATTATGTGGAATTGTTATCTTTCATTTTTTGAGGTACATTGGGTTTAGCGTTGCTTCAAATGTTCGATGCTATTTTAGTACTTTGGATTTGTGTTATATGTTTTACTTTGGCTGCCTGGTGCGCGTATATCGTGTTTTGTGCTTTGTTTGAGTTGTGTTAAAATCGAGGACGATTTTGTTTTTAAGTTGGGGAGAATGTAACACCCCATATTTTCTGGCTTGTTCCGATGAGTTTTCCGATGTGTTTCGGGTTAATCTTTGGTGGTTTGGTTCCTTGGAACTTTGGTTTGATTTGCACAATAGTTATTTTGATGTTCAATCTTGTTTTGAGTGTGGTTCGGGCCGTGTGGATCGACCTTGGACTTATGGGCCGTAAAAATCATAATTTTTGGAAGCAGAGGGTGTATCACGGGCATGACAGGATCATCTCAGTTGTGATATACCATCTGGGGCGTGATTTACTCATCTTGGGCGTGATTCACTCATCTCGGGCGTGATACACCCATCTCGGGCGCGACGGAGCACTGCTGAAACCGTCATTTACTATAAATACTCCCTTATCTCGACCTAAAATCATTTCCAAACATTTTTAAAACCCTAGAATGGCTGAGACCACTATCAATATCATTCCTACACTCATCCCTCTCATATTTTGATCCTTGGTGAGTATTTTGATCGTTGTTCTTATGGTTTAATCATTGGTTTATCGATTCATTCAAATCTAGATTCAATAGCTCTTTGGTTATCAATTTTTTTAGACTTTGATTGATATATTTTCTGGGTATTTTATTTCCTTTGAGTTCAAGAGGTATGTGCTCCTCTACTTTGAGTTTTGGGTAGAGATTTATGTGCTGTTGCGACTGATTTATACTTTGGGTGTTGTGGCAATTATTTTCTGTTTTGTTATACTTAATTCTGGAAATATATGTTTTAGGGCTGAGTTATTGTAATTAATTTTGGTTATACATTGGGTGTTTAGATTTGTTGGTTAGATTTAAGAGTGGTATTGATTCGTGTTATGATTTGAGCGTAGAAATCACTATTTTAAGCTCGTTTGTGAATTGATTTTTTTAGCGATTGATTCGAATGATTGAATCTATATTATTCAAGTTGTTATGAATTTATACATCTATATCTATTTATTTCAAGAGTTTTTGCTATAAAATGAGAATTCAAATTGAATTGGCTTTTGGAATCTCTACGATTTGCGAAATTGACGAATTTAAGAAAATTGAACGCATCAATTGAAAAATAGTTTTCAAATGATATACCTACTGAGATAATATATTCTAAGTGATGTTTTAAAGGTTTTAAATCAGTAGTAACATACTTTGGTTCATCGATTGTTGGTTTTGAATCGTTTGGCTAGTTTAGGCAATTTTCGGCAAAATTGCCATGTTTGATTATTTGAGTGCTTTGGCTTAATTTTGGTTTTGATCAAATTGTTAATGGCTGGAAACTTTGTTTATAAAATGGTTCGAACATATTTAAAGGATGTTAGTCTTATTCTAGGTTGTGGTTAACATTGGTTAAATGAGATATAAGTCATGTAAGGTTTATATGGTTTGTTATGAGTTGATTAAATTATTTAATTTCAAGTCGTTACTTGAAAGATGTTGAATATTTTTGATTCCATTTAAGGAAATATATTCAAGTGTACCCTAGGTGTTACTTGCCAAGTGTTGGCAAGCTTATTTGGATTTGTTGTTTTCTAAATTGTATCGTGGCATTATTAAGTTAGGGTATGAGTTCTTATTTAAAATAACTTTGGTTTCATTTGAGGTTTGATTTAAGACTTTGGTTTTCACTTTGGGTTATGGTTGAGTCGGGTTAGACGTGGTCTCCCGACATGTTGTGTTGAGCTATACTGCAGTAAGGCTAACACACTACTTTGGGAACTGTAATTGTTTTAAAAGGACTATATAAGTATTTAAGCACTTTGGTTTCGTTTTAAAAGATAAGAACTCACCTTAGCTTAACTTGCCTTATTTGTTAATTGGTTGTATGGATACTTCGTTGTACTTTGATTACCTTGTTTGATTCTTTGGTTGCGTTGTGAAATGCTAATCCTATGTGGAGTCTAGTATTCTTAGAGTTAGGGGTTGTTCGGATTTTGACTTATATAATGTTTTAGACTCGTCGACTGCTCCTGCTACGGAGTCTACACAGGGTTAGCTGTTTGCCAAGATTCACGTGGATAAGCAAGCAGTGAGTTTATGGCGTTATTTACCGCTTTATTAAGTACCGCAAGTTAATTTAGTATATCAAATGTTTATGAACTGTTTTAATGATTAAGGATCTGGATTAGAACGAGCTACTCGATAAGCTTATCGAGTAGCTCGTTTCAATCCAGATCCATAATCCTTAAAACAGTTCACAAACATTTGATATACTAAAATAACTTGCGGTACTTAATAAAGCGGTAAATAACACTATAAACTCACTGCTTGCTTGTCCACGTGAATCTTGGCAAACAGCTAACCCTGCGTAGACTCCGAAGCACGAGCAGTCGACGAGTCTAAAACATTATATAAGTCAAAATCCGAACGATCCCTAACTCTAAGAATACTAGACTCCACATAGGACTAGCATTTCACAACACAACCAAAGATTCAAACAAGGTAATTAAAATACCACCAAGTATTCATACAACTTATTAACAAATAAGGCAAGTTAAGCTTAGGTGAGTTCTTATCTTTTAAAACGAAACCAAAGTACTTAAATAGTCTTTCTAAACAATTACAGTTCCCAAAGTAATGTGTTACAACATGTCGGGAGACCACGTCTAACCCGACCCATCCATAAAACAAGTTTAAAGCCAAAGTCTTTAATCAAACCTAAAATGAAACCAAAGTCAATTTTAAATAAGAACTCACGCTGTAACTTAATAATGCCATAAACAATTAAGCTTGCTAACACTTAGCAAGTAGCACCCCAAGTACAATTAAATATATCACCTCAAAAAGAATCAATAAGATTCAACATCCTTTAAGTATCAACTTGAAGTTAAAATAGTTCAATCGAATCCCTAATGACATATAATGCCTTGTATGCCTTATATTATTAAATTCAAGTCAATTCGCATCCTAAGATAATCTAACATTCTTTTAACAAGTTTTAACCCATCTTCTAAACAATTTCCAGCCCTTAGTAATAAGTTCAAAATCGAGTTTAATTTCAAAAATGTTAACCAAACTATACGCTAATTCATTTAAACAATTTCTCAAAATCACCCCATGTATTGTTTAGCATCTAATACCCTATGATCCATTACTTTGAAATTTCCAGATTTTAGTTTAACCTTAAAACATAATTTTATCTCAAAAGCATTAATCAAACAATACTAAAATCCGTTCACAAGATTCCCCAAACACAGCAAATGTACGTTTGATGTTTAAACAAACTAAGATTAGCTTTTAAGAAATTTCCAGATTTTTAAATAACCATCAAAACCAGTTTATAACCCAAAATCTTTAGAAATTCGATAAGTTTATCAATTGTAACATTAAACAAAATCACCCAAAGTACAAATGAAATTCAAGAGACTAATATAACATCAAATTAATATTTCCAGAATTTATAATTCAAGAAACACAGAAATTACAATCAAACCACCCAAGGTATCGAAGCAAATGAATATAAAGCAATCTCTACAAATCAAAACAAGGGATATAAGCCACTAACCTCTTGAGATGAATTAACAACAACAATCAAGAGCGGAACTCAAAAAAATATTGATCTACAATTAGCCTACAACCAATTCATATAATAGCTAATGAATTTATAATTGATAGATATGATAATCAATGGATTAAACCTTAAGGAGAGGATTAGAAATACTTACAATTGATGGAAATAGGCTTAGGAATGATAGAAAATGATTAAGAGAAATGCTGCAACCGTTTAGGGTTTTAGAGAAAGTGCAAAATCAGTTTAGGTCGAATTAGGTGAGTTTAAATAGAAATCAGCAAACTGAACAGTGCACGCGTTGCGCCCGCTACACCTTTATCGCGCCCGCGATACATGAATCGCGCCCGTGATTCATGCATGTCGTGCCCGCGAAATGCTACTGCCACCGATGAAAATTTGAGATTTTTAAATTGAAATCGAAAACGTTTCAAACTCCGAGATTACTTCTAATACATCTTAAAACACATTTTAAAAGGTTTGGAACCTTCGAAACGCGAATCTAAGTGGTCGAACCACTCAAACGAACCCAAGGTACCGTTTAGGCTTAACAGAACAAGTAAGAAAAATACGGAGTGTTACAGTTTCGTATCGTTTGTAAACGTTTTGGCTTAAATTACTAAAAAAGTGAAACGCTTGGATTTGTTTCAGAACATTTGTAAACGTTTGGCTTAAATTGCTAAAAAGGTGAAACGCTTGGATTTGTTTCGTAACGTTTGTAAACGTTTGGCTTTAATTAATAAAAATGTGAAACGCTTGGTTTTGTATTCGTAACATTAGTAAACGTTTCGCTTAAATTGCTAAAAAGGGGAAACACTTGGATTTGTTTTGTAACGTTTGTAAACGTATGTCTTAAATTGCTAAAAAGGCAAAACATTTGGATTTGTTTCGTAAAGTTTGTAAACGTTTGGCTTAAATCGCTAAAAAGGTGAAAACGTTTGGATTTGTTTCGTAACGTTTGTAAATGTTGGGCTTAAATCGCTAAAAAGTTTCAAAGTTTGGATTTGTTTTGTAATGTTTGTAAACGTTTGGCTAACATCGCTAAAAAGTGGAAACATTTGGATTTGTTTCGTAACATTTGTAAATGTTTGGCTTAAATAGATAAAATTGCGAAACATTTGGATTTGTTTCGTAGCGTTTGTAAATGTTTGGCTTAAAGTGCTAAAAAGGTGAAACTCTTGTATTTGTTTCGTAGCGTTTGTAAACGCTTGGCTTACATTGCTAAAAAGGTGAAACGCTTGGATTTGTCTCGTAACGTTTGTAAACATTTGGCTTAAATTGCTAAAAAGTTGAAATATTTGAATTTGTTTCATAGCCTTTGTAAATGTTTGGCTAAAATCGCTAAAAAGGTGAAACGTTTGGATTTGTTTCGTAACGTTTGTAAAAGTTTGGCTTAAATCGCTAAAAAGGTGAAACACTTGGATTTATTTTGTAACGTGTGTAAACGTTTGGCTTAAATTGCTAAAAAGGTGAAACGCTTGGATTTGTTTTGTAATGTCTGTAAACGTTTGGCTTAAATTCATAAAAAGGTGAAATGCTTGGTTTTGTTTCGTAACGTTTGTGAACGTTTGGTTTAAATCGCTAAAAATGTGAAACGTTTTAATTTGTTTCGTAATGCTGTAAACGTTTGTTTTTTGTTTCGTAAGGCTTTTAAACGTTTTGCTTAAATCGCAAAATTGGTGAAACGTTTGGATTTGTTTCGTAATGTTTGGATTTTTTTCGTATCGTTTTTAAACGTTTCGCTTATATCGCTAAAAAGGTGAAACGCTTGGATTTGTTTCGAAACGTTTGTAAACTTTTGGCTGAATTCGCTAAAAAGGTGAAACACATGTATTTGTTTCGTAACATTTGTAAACGTTTTGCTTAAATCACTAAAAAGGTAGAACGTTTGGTTTTGTTTCGTAACGTTTGTTAACGTTTGGCTTAAATCGCTAAAAGGGTGAAACGTTTGGATTTGTTTCGTAAAGTTTGTAAACGTTTGTTTTAAATCGCTAAAAAGGTTAAACGTTTGGATTAGTTTCGTATTATTTGTAAACGTTTGGCTTAAATCACTAAAAAGGTGAAACATTTGGATTTGTTTCGTAATGTTTGTAAACGTTTGGCTTAAATCGAATAAAAGATTAAACATTTGGCTTATATCGCTAAAACGGTGAAACGTTTAGATTTCTTTTGTAACGTTTGTAAACGTTTGGCTTAAATCGCTAAAGAGGTGAAACGTTTGGATTTAAATTGCTAAAAAGGTGAAACATCAGGATTTGTTTGGTAACGTTAGTAAATGTTTGGCTTAAATAGCTTAAAAGGTGAAACATTTGGATTTGTTTTGTAACGTTTGTAAACATTTGGCTTAAATCATAAAAAGGTGAAACATTTGGTTTTGTTTCGTAACGTTTGTAAACGTTTGGCTTAAATTGCTAAAAAGGGAAAACGTTTGTATATGTTTTGTTACGTTTGTAAACGTTTGGCTTAAATCGATAAAAAGGTGAAATATTTGGTTTTGTTTCATAACCACTGTAAACGTTCGGCTTAAATCGCTAAGAAGGTGAAACGTTTGGATTTGTTTCGTGACATTTACAAACGTTTTGTTTTGTTTCTTAACGTTTATAAATGTTGGCTTAAATCGCTAAAATGGGGAAACGTTTGGTGTTGTTTTGTAACGTTTGGATCTGTTTCGTAACGTTTTAAACGTTTGGTTTTGTTTCGTAATGTTTGTATACGTTTGGCTTAAATCGCTAAAAAGTGAAACGTTTGGTTTTGTTTCGTAACGTTTGTAAATGTTTGCCTTAAATCGCTAAAAAGTTGAAACGTTTGAATTTGTTTCATAACGTTTGTAAACGTTTTGCTTAAATAGCTAAAAAGGTGAAACGTTTGGATTTGCTTCGTAACATTTGTGAATATTTGGCTTAAATCACTAAAAAAAGGTGAGACGTTTTGTATTGTTTCATAACGTTTGTAAACGTTTGGATTTGTTTCGTAACATTTTAAACGTTTGGTTTTGTTTCGTAATGTTTGTAAACGTTTGGCTTTAATTGCTAAAAAGGGAAACATTTGGTTTTGTTTTGTAATGTTTGTAAACGCTTAAATTGGTAAAAAAAGTGAAATGTTTGGTTTTGTTTCGTAACGTTTGTAAACGTTTGGTTTTAATCATTAAAAAGGTGAAACGTTTGGTTTTGTTTCGTAACATTTGTAATTGTTTCGATTTTTTCGTAACGTTTATTTCGCAATGTTTTAAACGTTTAGTTTTGTTTCGTAGCGATTGTAAACGTTTGGCTTAAATCGTTAAAAAGGTGAAACATTTGGTTTTGTTTCGTAATGTTTGTAAATGTTTGGCTTAAATCGCTAAAAAGGTGAAACGTTTGGATTTGTTTCGTAACGTTTGTAAACAATTGGGTTCAATCGCTAAAAAGGGGAAACATTTGGATTACTTTCGTAGCGTTTGTAAAAATTTGGCTTAAATCGCTAAAAATGTGAAACATTTGGTTTTGTTCAGTGACGTTAGTAAACGTTTCGCTTAAATTGCTAAAAAGGTGAAACACTTGTATTTGTTTCGAAACGATTGTAAACGTTTGGCTTTGTTTGGCTTAAATTGCTACAAATGTGAAACGTTTGAATTTCCCTCGTAACATTTTTAACGTTTGGATTTGTTTTGAAACATTTGGATTTGTATCGTAACATTTGTAAACGTTTGGCTTCAATCACTTGTTTCGTTACGCTCTTAAACGTTTGGCTTAAATTGCTAAAAAGGTGAAACGCTTTGATTTGTTTCGTTACGTTTTTAAATGTTTGGCTTAAATTGCTAAAAAGGTGAAACATTTGGATTTGTTTCATAACCTTTGTAAACGTTTGGCTTAAATCGCTAAAAAGGTGAAACATTTGGATTTTTTTCGTAACGTTTTCAAACGTTTAGCTTAAATAGCTAAAAAGGTGAAACGTTTGGATTTGTTTCGTAATGTTTGTAAACGTTTGGCTTAAATTGCTAAAAAGATGGAACGATTGGATTTGTTTCGTAGCGTTTGTAAACGTTTGGCTTAAATTGCTAAAAAAAGGAAACGCTTAGATTTGTTTCGTTACGTTTGTAAAGGTTTGGCTTATATTGCTAAAAAGGTTAAACGCTTTGTTTTGTTTCGTAACGTTTGTAATGGTTTGCTTGAATTGTTAAAAAAGGTGAAACTCTTTGATTTGTTTAGTAACGTTTTTAAACATTTGGCTTAAATTGCTAAAAAGGTGAAACACTTTGATTTGTTTTGTTACGTTTTTAAACGTTTGGCTTAAATTGCCAAAATGGTGAAACATTTGGATTTGTTTCATAACCTTTGTAAACGTTTGGCTTAAATCGCTAAAAAAGTGAAACATTTCGATTTTTTTCATAATGTTTGTAAATGTTTGGCTTAAATAGTTAAAAAGGTGAAACGTTTGGATTTGTTTCGTAACGTTTGTAAACATTTAGCTTAAATTGCCAAAAAGGTGAAACGCTTGGATTTGTTTCGTAACGTTTGTAAAGGTTTGGCTTAAATTGCTAAAAAAGTGAAACTCTTGGATTTGTTTCGTAACGTTTGTAAAGGTTTGGCTTAAATTGCTAAAGAGGTTCAACGCTTGGTTTTGTTTCGTAACGTTTGTAAACGTTTGGCTTTAATTGCTAAAATTGATTTGTTTCGTAACTTTTTTAAACGTTTGGCTTAAATTGCTAAAAACGTGAAACGCTTTGATTTGTTTCGTAACTTTTTTAAACGTTTGGCTTATATTGCTAAAAAGGAGAAACGTTTGGATTTTTTTCATAACATTTGAAAACGTTAGGTTTAAATAGCTAAAAGGTGAAACGCTTGGATTTGTTTCGTAACGTTTGTAAACGTTTGGCTTAACTTGCTTAAAAGGTGAAACGCTTGGATTTGTTTGGTAACGTTTGTAAACGTTTGGCTTAAATTGCTTAAAAGCTGAAACGCCATGATTGGTTTCGTAGCGTTTGTAAAGGTTTCGGTTAAATTGCTAAAAAGGTGAAACGCCATGATTTGTTTCGTAGCGTTTGTAAAGGTTTCACTTAAATTGCTAAAAAGGTTAAACACTTGATTTTGTTTCGTCACGTTTGTAAACATTTGTCTTATATTGCTAAATAGGTGAAGCGCTTTGATTTGTTTCGTAACGTTTTTAAACGTTTGGCTTAAATTGCTGAAAAGGTGAAACACTTTTATTTGTTTCGTTATGTTTTTGAATGTTTGGCTTAAATTGCTAAAAAGGCGAAACATTTGGATTTGTTTCATAACCTTTGTAAACGTTTGGCTTAAATAACTAAAAAGGTGAAACATTTGGATTTTTTTCGTAACGTGTGTAGACGTTTGGCTTAAATCGCTATAAAGGTGAAACGCTTGGATTTGTTTCGTAACGTCTGTACATGTTTGGCTTAAATTGCTATAAAGGTGAAACGCTTGTATTTGTTTCGAAACGATTGTAAACATTTGGCTTTTGTTTAGTAACGTTTGTAAATGTTTGGCTTAAATTGCTAAAAAGGTGAAATGCTTTGATTTGTTTTTTTACGTTTTTAAACGTTTGGCTTACATTGCCAAAAAGGTGAAAAATTTAGATTTGTTTCATAACCTTTGTAAACGTTTGGCTTAAATCGCTAAAAAAGTGAAACATTTGGATTTTTTTCATAATGTTTGTAAATGTTTGGCTTAAATAGTTAAAAAGGTGAAACGTTTGGATTTGTTTCGTAACGTTTGTAAACATTTAGCTTAAATTGCCAAAAAGGTGAAACACTTGGATTTGTTTCGTAACGTTTGTAAAGGTTTGGCTTAAATTGCTAAAAAAGTGAAACTCTTGAATTTGTTTCGTAACGTTTGTAAAGGTTTGGCTTAAATTGCTAAAGAGGTTCAACGCTTGGTTTTGTTTCGTAACGTTTGTAAACGTTTGGCTTTAATTGCTAAAATTGATTTGTTTCGTAACTTTTTTAAACGTTTGGCTTAAATTGCTAAAAACGTGAAACGCTTTAATTTGTTTCGTAACTTTTTTAAACGTTTGGCTTATATTGCTAAAAAGGGGAAACGTTTGGATTTTTTTCATAACATTTGAAAACGTTAGGTTTAAATATCTAAAAGGTGAAACGCTTGGATTTGTTTCGTAACGTTTGTAAATGTTTGGCTTAACTTGCTTAAAAGGTGAAACGCTTGGATTTGTTTGGTAACGTTTGTAAACGTTTGGCTTAAATTGCTTAAAAGGTGAAACGCCATGATTGGTTTCGTAGCGTTTGTAAAGGTTTCGGTTAAATTGCTAAAAAGGTGAAACGCCATGATTTGTTTCGTAGCGTTTGTAAAGGTTTCACTTAAATTGCTAAAAAGGTTAAACACTTGATTTTGTTTCGTCACGTTTGTAAACATTTGTCTTAAATTGCTAAATAGGTGAAGCGCTTTGATTTGTTTCGTAACGTTTTTAAACGTTTGGCTGAAATTGCTGAAAAGGTGAAACACTTTTATTTGTTTCGTTACGTTTTTGAATGTTTTGCTTAAATTGTTAAAAAGGCGAAACATTTGGATTTGTTTCATAACCTTTGTAAACGTTTAGCTTAAATAACTAAAAAGGTGAAACATTTGGATTTTTTTCGTAACGTGTGTAGACGTTTGGCTTAAATCGCTATAAAGGTGAAACGCTTGGATTTGTTTCGTAACGTCTGTACATGTTTGGCTTAAATTGCTATAAAGGTGAAACGCTTGTATTTGTTTCGAAACGATTGTAAACATTTGGCTTTCGTTTAGTAACGTTTGTAAACGTTTGGCATAAATTGCTAAAAAGGTGAAATGCTTTGATTTGTTTTTTTACGTTTTTAAACGTTTGGCTTACATTGCCAAAAAGGTGAAAAATTTAGATTTGTTTCATAACCTTTGTAAACGTTTGGCTTAAATCGCTAAAAAAGTGAAACATTTGGATTTTTTTCATAATGTTTGTAAATGTTTGGCTTAAATAGTTAAAAAGGTGAAACGTTTGGATTTGTTTCATAACGTTTGTAAACATTTAGCTTAAATTGTCAAAAAGGTGAAACGCTTGGATTTGTTTCGTAACGTTTGTAAAGGTTTGGCTTAAATTGCTAAAAAAGTGAAACTCTTGGATTTGTTTCGTAACGTTTGTAAAGGTTTGGCTTAAATTGCTAAAGAGGTTCAACGCTTGGTTTTGTTTCGTAACGTTTGTAAACGTTTGGCTTTAATTGCTAAAATTGATTTGTTTCGTAACTTTTTTAAACGTTTGGCTTAAATTGCTAAAAAAATGAAACGCTTTGATTTGTTTCGTAACTTTTTTAAACGTTTGGCTTTAATTGCTAAAAATGGGAAACGTTTTGATTTGTTTCGTTACGTTTTTAAACATTTGGCTTATATTGCTAAAAAGGTGAAACGTTTGGATTTTTTTCATAACATTTGAAAACGTTTGGCTTAAATAGTGAAAAAGGTGACACGTTTGGATTTGTTTCGTAAAGTTTGTAAACATTTGGCTTAACTTGCTTAAAAGGTGAAACGCTTGGATTTGTTTTGTAACGTTTGTAAACGTTTGGCTTAAATTGCTAAAAAGGTGAAACGCTTTGATTTGTTTCGTTACGTTTTTAAATGTTTGGCTTAAATTGCTAAAATGGTGAAACATTTGGATTTGTTTCATAACCTTTGTAAACGTTTGGCTTAAATCGCTAAAAAGGTGAAACATTTGGATTTGTTTCGTAACGTTTTCAAACGTTTAGCTTAAATAGCTAAAAAGGTGAAACGATTGGATTTGTTTCGTAATGTTTGTAAACGTTTGGCTTAAATTGCTAAAAAGATGAAACTATTGGATTTGTTTCGTAGCGTTTGTAAACGTTTGGCTTAAATTGCTAAAAAAATGAAACGCTTGGATTTGTTTCGTTACGTTTGTAAAGGTTTGGCTTATATTGCTAACAAGGATAAACGCTTTGTTTTTTTTCGTAACGTTTGTAATGGTTTGCTTATATTGTTAAAATAGGTGAAACTCTTTGATTTGTTTAGTAACGTTTTTAAACATTTGGCTTAAATTGCTAAAAAGGTGAAACGCTTTGATTTGTTTTGTTACGTTTTTAAATGTTTGGCTTAAATTGCCAAAATGGTGAAACATTTGGGTTTGTTTCATAACCTTTGTAAACGTTTGGCTTAAATCGCTAAAAAAGTGAAACATTTGGATTTTTTTCATAATGTTTGTAAACGTTTTGCTTAAATAGTTAAAAAGGTGAAACATTTGGATTTGGTTCGTAACGTTTCTAAACATTTGGCTTAAATTGCCAAAAAGGTGAAACGCTTGGATTTGTTTCGTAACGTTTGGAAAGGTTTGACTTAAATTACTAAAAAAGTGAAACTCTTGGATTTGTTTCGTAACGTTTGTAAAGGTTTGGCTTAAATTGCTAAAAAGGTTCAACGCTTGGTTTTGTTTTGTAACGTTTGTAAACGTTTGGCTTTAATTGCTAAAATTGATTTGTTTCGTAACTTTTTTAAACGTTTGGCTTAAATTGCTAAAAAGGTGAAACGCTTTGATTTGTTTCGTAACTTTTTTAAACGTTTGGCTTATATTGCTAAAAAGGTGAAACGTTTGGATTTTTTTCATAACATTTGAAAACGTTAGGTTTAAATAGCTAAAAGGTGAAACGTTTGGATTTTTTTCGTAACGTTTGTAAACATTTGGCTTAACTTGCTTAAAAGGTGAAACGCTTGGATTTGTTTGGTAACGTTTGTAAACGTTTGGTTTAAATTGCTTAAAAGGTGAAACGCCATGATTGGTTTCGTAGCGTTTGTAAAGGTTTCGGTTAAATTGCTAAAAAGGTGAAACGCCATGATTTGTTTCGTAGCGTTTGTAAAGGTTTCCCTTAAATTGCTAAAAATGTTAAACACTTGATTTTGTTTCGTCACGTTTGTAAACATTTGTCTTAAATTGCTAAATAGGTGAAGCGCTTTGATTTGTTTCGTAACGTTTTTAAACGTTTGGCTTAAATTGCTGAAAAGGTGAAACACTTTTATTTGTTTCGTTACGTTTTTGAATGTTTGGCTTAAATTGCTAAAAAGGCGAAACATTTGGATTTGTTTCATATCCTTTGTAAACGTTTGGCTTAAATAACTAAAAAGGTGAAACATTTGAATTTTTTCGTAACGTTTGTAGACGTTTGGCTTAAATCGCTATAAAGGTGAAATGCTTGGATTTGTTTCGTAACGTTTGTACATGTTTGGCTTAAATTTCTATAAAGGTGAAACGCTTGTATTTGTTTCGAAACGATTGTAAACATTTGGCTTTGTTTCGTAACGTTTGTAAACGTTTAGCTTAAATCGCTAAAAATGTGAAACGTTTGAATTTGCTTCGTAACTTTTTCAACGTTTGGATTTGTTTCGAAACATTTGGATTTGTTTCGTAACATTTGTAATCGTTTGGCTTCAATCCCTTGTTTCGTAACATTTTTAAACGTTTGGCTTATATTGCTAAAAAGGTGAAACGCTTTGATTTGTTTCATTACGTTTTTAAACGTTTGGCTTAAATTACTAAAAAGGTGAAACATATGGATTTGTTTCATAACCTTTGTAAACGTTTGGCTTAAATCGCTAAAAAGGTGAAACATTTGGATTTTTTTCGTAACGTTTGCAAACGTTTAGCTTAAATAGTTAAAAAGGTGAAACGTTTGGATTTGTTTCGTAATGTTTGTAAACATTTTTGCTTAAATTGCTAAAAAGACGAAACGATTGGATTTGTTTCGTAGCGTTTGTAAACGTTAGGCTTAAATTTCTAAAAAGTTGAAACGCTTGGATTTGTTTTGTTACGTTTGTAAAGGTTTGGTTTATATTGCTAAAAAGGTTAAACGCTTTGTTTTGTTTCGTAACGTTTGTAAAGGTTTGGCTTGAATTGTTAAAATAGGTGAAACTCTTTTTTTTGTTTAGTAACGTTTTTAAACGTTTGGCTTAAATTGCTAAAAAGGTGAAATGCTTTGATTTGTTTTTTTACGTTTTTAAACGTTTGGCTTACATTGCCAAAAAGGTGAAAAATTTAGATTTGTTTCATAACCTTTGTAAACGTTTGGCTTAAATCACTAAAAAAGTGAAACATTTGGATTTTTTTCATAATGTTTGTAAATGTTTGGCTTAAATAGTTAAAAAGGTGAAACGTTTGGATTTGTTTCGTAACGTTTGTAAACATTTGGCTTAAATTGCCAAAAAGGTGAAACGCTTGGATTTGTTTCGTAACGTTTGTAAAGGTTTGGCTTAAATTGCTAAAAAAGTGAAACTCTTGGATTTTCTTTGTAACGTTTGTAAAGGTTTGGCTTAAATTGCTAAAGAGGTTCAACGCTTGGTTTTGTTTCGTAACGTTTGGAAACGTTTGGCTTTAATTGCTAAAAAGGTGAAACGCTTTGATTTGTTTCGTATCTTTTTTAAACGTTTGGCTTAAATTGCTAAAAAATGAAATGCTTTGATTTGTTTCATAACTTTTTTAAACGTTTGGCTTTAATTGCTAAAAATGGGAAACGTTTTGATTTATTTCGTTATGTTTTTAAACATTTGGCTTATATTGCTAAAAAGGTGAAACGTTTGGATTTTTTTCATAACATTTGCAAACGTTTGGCTTAATTGCTTAAAAGGTGAAACACTTGAATTTGTTTCGTAGCGTTTGTAAAGGTTTGGCTTAAATTGCTAAAAAGGTGAAACGCCATAATTTGTTTTGTAGCGTTTGTAAAGATTTCGCTTAAATTGCTAAAAAGGTTAAACACTTGGTTTTGTTTCGTCACGTTTGTAAACGTTTGTCTTAAATTGCTAAAAAGGTGAAGCGCTTTGATTTGTTTCTTAGCGTTTTTAAACGTTTGGCTTAAATTGCTGAAAAGGTGAAACACTTTTATTTGTTTAGTTACGTTTTTGAATGTTTGGCTTAAATTGCTAAAAAGGCGAAACATTTGGATTTGTTTCATATCCTTTGTAAACGTTTGGCTTAAATAACTAAAAAGGTGAAACTTTTGGATTTTTTCGTAACGTTTGTAGACGTTTGGCTTAAATCGCTATAAAGGTGAAACGCTTGGATTTGTTTTGTAGCGTTTGTACATGTTTGGCTTAAATTTCTATAAAGGTGAAACGCTTGTATTTGTTTCGAAACGATTGTAAACATTTGGCTTTGTTTCGTAACGTTTGTAAACGTTTAGCTTAAATCGCTAAAAATGTGAAACGTTTGAATTTGCTTCGTAACGTTTTCAACGTTTGGATTTGTTTCGAAACATTTGGATTTGTTTCGTAACATTAGTAATCGTTTGGCTTCAATCACTTGTTTCGTAACATTTTTAAACGTTTGGCTTATATTGCTAAAAAGGTGAAACGCTTTGATTTGTTTCATTACGTTTTTAAACGTTTGGCTTAAATTGCTAAAAAGGTGAAACTTATGGATTTGTTTCATAACCTTTGTAAACGTTTGGCTTAAATCGCTAAAAAGGTGAAACATTTGGATTTTTTTCGTAACGTTTGCAAACGTTTAGCTTAAATAGTTAAAAAGGTGAAACGTTTGGATTTGTTTCGTAATGTTTGTAAACATTTTTGCTTAAATTGCTAAAAAGATGAAACGATTGGATTTGTTTCGTAGCGTTTGTAAACGTTAGGCTTAAATTGCTAAAAAGTTGAAACGCTTGGATTTGTTTCGTTACGTTTGTAAAGGTTTGGTTTATATTGACAAAAAGGTTAAACGCTTTGTTTTGTTTCGTAACGTTTGTAAAGGTTTGGCTTGAATTGTTTAAATAGGTGAAACTCTTTTTTTTGTTTAGTAACGTTTTTAAACGTTTGGCTTAAATTGCTAAAAAGGTGAAATGCTTTGATTTGTTTTTTTACGTTTTTAAACGTTTGGCTTACATTGCCAAAAAGGTGAAAAATTTAGATTTGTTTCATAACCTTTGTAAACGTTTGGCTTAAATCACTAAAAAAGTGAAACATTTGGATTTTTTTCATAATGTTTGTAAATGTTTGGCTTAAATAGTTAAAAAGGTGAAACGTTTGGATTTGTTTCGTAACGTTTGTAAACATTTGGCTTAAATTGCCAAAAAGGTGAAACGCTTGGATTTGTTTCGTAACGTTTGTAAAGGTTTGGCTTAAATTGCTAAAAAAGTGAAACTCTTGGATTTGTTTTGTAACGTTTGTAAAGGTTTGGCTTAAATTGCTAAAGAGGTTCAACGCTTGGTTTTGTTTCGTAACGTTTGTAAACGTTTGGCTTTAATTGCTAAAAAGGTGAAACGCTTTGATTGGTTTCGTATCTTTTTTAAACGTTTGGCTTAAATTGCTAAAAAATGAAATGATTTGATTTGTTTCATAACTTTTTTAAACGTTTGGCTTTAATTGCTAAAAATGGGAAACGTTTTGATTTATTTCGTTACGTTTTTAAACATTTGGCTTATATTGCTAAAAAGGTGAAACGTTTGGATTTTTTTCATAACATTTGCAAACGTTTGGCTTAAATAGCGAAAAAGGTGACACGTTTGGATTTGTTTTGTAAAGTTTGTAAACGTTTGACTTAACTTGCTTAAAAGGTGAAACACTTGGATTTGTTTCGTAACGTTTGTAAACGTTTGGCTTAAATTGCTAAAAAGGTGAAACGCCATAATTTGTTTTGTAGCGTTTGTAAAGATTTCGCTTAAATTGCTAAAAAGGTTAAACACTTGGTTTTGTTTCGTCACGTTTGTAAACGTTTGTCTTAAATTGCTAAAAAGGTGAAGCGTTTTGATTTGTTTCTTAACGTTTTTAAACGTTTGGCTTAAATTGCTGAAAAGGTGAAACACTTTTATTTGTTTCGTTACGTTTTTGAATGTTTGGCTTAAATTGCTAAAAAGGCGAAACATTTGGATTTGTTTCATATCCTTTGTAAACGTTTGGCTTAAATAACTAAAAAGGTGAAACATTTGGATTTTTTCGTAACGTTTGTAGACGTTTGGCTTAAATCGCTATAAAGGTGAAACGCTTGGATTTGTTTCGTAACGTTTGTACATGTTTGGCTTAAATTTCTATAAAGGTGAAACGCTTGTATTTGTTTCGAAACGATTGTAAACATTTGGCTTTGTTTCGTAACGTTTGTAAACATTTAGCTTAAATCGCTAAAAATGTGAAACGTTTGAATTTGCTTCGTAACGTTTTCAACGTTTGGATTTGTTTCGAAACATTTGGATTTGTTTCGTAACATTAGTAATCGTTTGGCTTCAATCACTTGTTTCGTAACATTTTTAAACGTTTGGCTTATATTGCTAAAAAGGTGAAACGCTTTGATTTGTTTCATTACGTTTTTAAACGTTTGGCTTAAATTGCTAAAAAGGTGAAACATATGGATTTGTTTCATAACCTTTGTAAACGTTTGGCTTAAATCGCTAAAAAGGTGAAACATTTGGATTTTTTTCGTAACGTTTGCAAACGTTTAGCTTAAATAGTTAAAAAGGTGAAACGTTTGGATTTGTTTCGTAATGTTTGTAAACATTTTTGCTTAAATTGCTAAAAAGATGAAACGATTGGATTTGTTTCGTAGCGTTTGTAAACGTTAGGCTTAAATTGCTAAAAAGTTGAAACGCTTGGATTTGTTTCGTTACGTTTGTAAAGGTTTGGTTTATATTGCTAAAAAGGTTAAACGCTTTGTTTTGTTTCGTAACGTTTGTAAAGGTTTGGCTTGAATTGTTAAAATAGGTGAAACTCTTTTTTTTGTTTAGTAACGTTTTTAAACGTTTGGCTTAAATTGCTAAAAAGGTGAAATGCTTTAATTTGTTTTTTTACGTTTTTAAACGTTTGGCTTACATTGCCAAAAAGGTGAAAAATTTAGATTTGTTTCATAACCTTTGTAAACGTTTGGCTTAAATCACTAAAAAAGTGAAACATTTGGATTTTTTTCATAATGTTTGTAAATGTTTGGCTTAAATAGTTAAAAAGGTGAAACGTTTGGATTTGTTTCGTAACGTTTGTAAACATTTGGCTTAAATTGCCAAAAAGGTGAAACGCTTGGATTTGTTTCGTAACGTTTGTTAAGGTTTGGCTTAAATTGCTAAAAAAGTGAAACTCTTGGATTTGTTTTGTAACGTTTGTAAAGGTTTGGCTTAAATTGCTAAAGAGGTTCAACGCTTGGTTTTGTTTCGTAACGTTTGTAAACGTTTGGCTTTAATTGCTAAAAAGGTGAAACGCTTTGATTTGTTTCGTATCTTTTTTAAACGTTTGGCTTAAATTGCTAAAAAATGAAATGCTTTGATTTGTTTCATAACTTTTTTAAACGTTTGGCTTTAATTGCTAAAAATGGGAAACGTTTTGATTTATTTCGTTACGTTTTTAAACATTTGGCTTATATTGCTAAAAAGGTGAAACGTTTGAATTTTTTTCATAACATTTGAAAACGTTTGGCTTAAATATCGAAAAAGGTGACACGTTTGGATTTGTTTCGTAAAGTTTGTAAACGTTTGGCTTAACTTGCTTAAAAGGTGAACAACTTGGATTTGTTTCGTAACGTTTGTAAACGTTTGGCTTAAATTGCTAAAAAGGTGAAACGCCATAATTTGTTTTGTAGCGTTTGTAAAGATTTCGCTTAAATTGCTAAAAAGGTTAAACACTTGGTTTTGTTTCGTCACGTTTGTAAACGTTTGTCTTAAATTGCTAAAAAGGTGAAGCGCTTTGATTTGTTTCTTAACGTTTTTAAACGTTTGGCTTAAATTGCTTAAAAGGTGAAACGCTTTGATTTGTTTCGTTACGTTTTTAAACATTTGGCTTAAATTGCTAAAAAGGCGAATCATTTGGATTTGTTTCATAACCTTTGTAAACGTTTGGCTTAAATCGCTAAAAAGGTAAAACATTTGGATTTTTTTCGTAACGTTTGTAGACGTTTGGCTTAAATCGCTATAAAGGTGAAACACTTGGATTTGTTTCGTATCGTTTGTACATGTTTTGCTTAAATTGCCAAAAAGCTGAAACGCTTGGATTAGTTTCGTAACGTTTGTAAACTTTTGGCTTAACTTGCTTAAAAGGAGAAACGCTTGGATTTGTTTCCTAACGTTTGTAAACGTTTGGCTTAAATTGCTAAAAAGGTGAAACGCCATGATTTGTTTCGTAGCGTTTGTAAAGGTTTCGCTTAAATTCCTAAAAAGATTAAACACTTGGTTTTGTTTCGTCACGTTTGTAAACATTTGTCTTCAATTGTTAAAAAGGTGAAGCGCTTTGATTTGTTTCGTAGCGTTTTTAAACGTTTGGCTTAAATTGCTTAAAAGGTGAAACGCTTTGATTTGTTTCGTTACGTTTTTAAACGTTTGGCTTAAATTGCTAAAAAGGCGAAGCATTTGGATTTGTTTCATAACCTTTGTAAACGTTTGGCTTAAATCGCTAAAAAGGTGAAACATTTGGATTTTTTTCGTAACGGTTGTAGACGTTTGGCTTAAATCGCTGTAAAGGTGAAACGCTTGGATTTGTTTCGTAACGTTTGTACATGTTTGGCTTAAATTGCTAAAAAAGTGAAACGCTTGAATTTGTTTCGTAAAGTTTGTAAACGTTTGACTTAAATTGCTAAAAAGTTCAAAAATTCAGATTTGTTTCGTAACCTTTGTGAACGTTTGGCTTACATCGCTAAAAAGGTGAAACGTTTGGATTAGTTCCGTACGTTTGTAAACATTTGGATTTTTTTCATAAGTTTGTAGCTGTTTGGATTAAATCGCTAAAAAGTTGAAATGGTTGAATTTGTTTCGTAACGTTTGTAAATGTTTGTCTTAAATTGCTAAAAAGGTGAAACGCTTGGATTTGTTTCGTAACGTTTATAATTGTTTGGCTTAAATTGCTAAAAAGGTGAAACGCTTGGTTTTGTTTTGTAACGTTTGTAAAGTTTTGGTTTAAATTGCTAAAAAGGTGAAACGCTTGGTTATGTTTCGTAACGTTTGTAAACATTTGGCTTAAATTGCTAAAAATGTGAAACGTTTGAATTTGTTTCGTAACGTTTTAAACGTTTGGCTTAAATTGCTAAAAATGTGAAACGTTTGGATTTGTTTGTAACGTTTGTAAACGTTTGGCTTCAATCTCTAAAACTGTGAAACGTTTGGATTTGTTTCGTAACGATTGAAAACGTTTGGCTTTAATCGCTAAAAAGGTGAAACATTTGGCTTAAATCACTAAAAAGGGGAAACGTTTTAATTTGTTTCGTAACGTTTGTAAACGTTTGGGTTGAATTGCTAAAAAGGTAAAACATTTGGTTTTGTTTTGTAATGTTTGTAAACGTTCGGCTTAAATCGCTATAAAGGGGAAACATTTGGATTTGTTTCGTAATGTTTGTAAACGTTTGGCTTATATTGCTAAAAAGGTGAAACGCTTGGTTTTTTTTTGTAGCGTTTGTAAACGTTTGTCTTAAATTTCAAAAAATGGGAAACGCTTGGAATTGTTTCGGAATGTTTGTAAACGTTTGGTTTATATTGCTAAAAAGGAGAAACGCTTGGATTTGTTATATAACGTTTGTAAACGTTTAGCTTAAATTGCGAAAAAGGTGAAACACTTGCTTTTGTTTCGTTACGTTTGTAATGGTTTGGCTTAAATCGCTTAAAATTTGAGCGTTTGGATTTGTTTTGTAACGTTTTAAGCGTTTGGTTTTGTTTCGTAACGTTTGTAAACTTTTGGCTTAAATCGTTCAAAAGGTGAAAAGTTTGGATTTGTTTGTAAACGTTTGTCTTAAATTGCTAAAAAGGCGAAACTATTGGATTGATTTCATAATGTTTGTAAACGTTTGGCTTAAATCGGTAAAAAAGGTGAAACGTTTGGATTTGTTTCGTAACGTTTCTCAACGTTTGGCTTAAAACGCTAAAAAGGAGAAACATTAGGATTTGTATTATAACGTTTGTAAATGTTTGTCTTAAATCGCAAAAAAGGTGAAACGTTTGGATTTCTTTCGTAACGTTTGTAAATGTTTGGCTTACATCACTAAAAAGGTGAAACGTTAGGATTTGTTTAATAACGTTTGTAAACGTTTGGCTTAAATTACTATAAAGGTGAAACACTTGGATTTGTTTCCTAACGTTTGTAAACGTTTGGTATAAATTTCTAAAAAGGTGAAATGCTTGGATTTGTTTTGTAACGTTTGTAAACGTTTGGCTTAAATTGCTAAAAAGGTGAAACATTTGGATTTGTTTCATAACCTTTGTAAATGTTTGGCTTAAATCGCTAAGAAGGTGAAACGTTTGGATTTGTTTCTTAATGTTTGTACACGCTAGGCTTAAATTGCTAAAAAGGTGAAATGTTTGGATTTGTTTCGTAACGTTTGTAAGAGTTTGGCTTCAATCGCTAAAAAGGTGAAACGTTTGGATTTGTTTCGTAACGTTTGTAAATGTTTGGCATAAATTGCTAAAATGGTGAAATGTTTGGATTTGTTTTGAAACGTTTTAAACGTTTCGCTTAAATCGCTAAAATGGGAAACATTTGGATTTGTTTTGTAAGGTTTGTAAACGTTTAATTTAAATTGCTAAAAAGGTGAAATGTTTCGTTTTATTTCCTAACGTTTTTAAACGTTCGGCTTAAATCGCTAAGAAGGTGAAACATTGGGATTTGTTTCGTAATGTTTGTAAGCGTTTGGCTAAAATTGCTAAAAAGGTGAAACGCTTGTATTTGTTTCGTAGCGTTTGTAAACGTTTGGCTTAAATTACTAAAAAGGTGAAACGCTTGGATTTGTTTCGGAACGTTTGTAAACGTTTCGCTTAAATTGCTAAAAAGGTGAAACGCTTGGATTTGTTTTGCAACGTTTGTAAATGTTTGGCTTAAATTGCTAAAAAGGTGAAGCGTTTGGGTTTGTTTTCGTAACATTTGTAAAGGTTTGGATTAAATCGCTAAAAATGTGCAACGTTTGGATTTGTTTCGTAACGTTTTACACGTTTAGTTTTGACGAAACAAATCCAAACGTTTCACCTTTTTAGCGATTTAACCAAAATGTTGACAAACGCTACGAAACAAATCCAAACGTTTCCCCTTTTTAGCAATTTAGGCCAAACGTTTATAATCGCTACGAAACAAATCCAAACGTTTCACCTTTTTAGCCATTTAAGCCAAACGTTAACAAACGTTACGAAACAAATCAAAGCGTTTCACCTTTTTAGCGATTCAAGCCAAACGTTTACAAATATTACGAAATAAATCCAAACGTTTCTCCTTTTTAGCGATTTAAGCCAAACGTTTACGAAATTTACGAAACAAATCCAAACATTTCGCTTTTCTAGCGATTTAAGACAAACGTTTACAAACGTTACGAAACAAATTCAAACGTTTCGTCTTTCTAGCGATTTAAGCCAAACGTTTACAAACGTTACGAAACAAATCCAAACGTTTCACCTTTTTAGCGATTTAGGCAATACGTTTACACACGTTATGAAATAAAACAAAACATTTAAAACGTTACGAAACAAATCCAAACATTTCACATTTTTAGCGATTTAAGCCAAACGTTTACAAACGTTACGAAACAAAACCAAGCGTTTCACCTTTTTAGCAATTTAAGCCAAACGTTTACAAACGTAACGAAACAAATCCAAGCAATTCACCTTTTAAGCAATTTAAGCCAAAAGTTTACAAACGTTCCGAAACAAATCCAAGCATTTCACCTTTTTAGCAATTTAAGCCAAAAGTTTACAAACGTTAAGAAACAAATCCAAATGTTTCACCTTTTTAGCGATTTAAGCCGAACATTTTACGAAACAAAACCAAACATTTCACCTTTTTAGCAATTTAAGCCAAAGGTTTACAAACTTTACAAAACAAATCCAAACGTTTCCCATTTTAGCGATTTAAGCCAAACGTTGAAAACGTTACGAAAAAAATCCAAACATTTCACCTTTTTAGCGATTTATGCCAAACGTTTACAAACGTTACTAAACAAATCCAAACGTTTTCCCTTTTTAGCTATTGAAGCCAAGCGTTACGAAACTAATCCAGACGTTTCACCTTTTTAGCGATTTAAGCTAAACGTTTACAAATGTTACGAAATAAATCCAAACATTTCACCTTTTTAGAGATTTAAGGCACACGTTTACAAAGGTTATGAAACAAAAAAAAATGTTTAACCTTTTTAGCAATTTAAGCCAAACGTTTACAAACGTTACGAAAAGAATCCAAACAATTTGCATTTCTAGCTATTTAAGCCAAACGTTTACAAACGTTACGAAACAAATTCAAACGTTTCATCTCTTTAGCGATTTAAGCCAAACATTTACTAACGTTACGAAGCAAATCCAAACTTTTCACCTTTTTAGCAATTTAGGCAAAACATTTACAAACGTTACGAAACAAAAGAAAACGTTTAAAATGTTATGAAACAAATCCAAACGTTTCACATTTTTAGCGATTTAAGCCAAACCTTTACAAACGCTACGAAACAAAACCAAGCATTTCACCTTTTTAGCAATTTAAGCCAAACGTTTACAAACGTTACGAAACAAATCCAAGCAATTCACCTTTTAAGAAATTTAAGCCAAAAGTTTACAAACGTTCTGAAACAAATCCAAGCATTTCACCTTTTTAGCAATTTAAGCCAAAAGTTTACAAACGTTACGAAACAAATCCAAATGTTTCACCTTTTTAGCGATTTAAGCCGAACGTTTACAAACGTTACGAAACAAAACCAAACATTTCACCTTTTTAGCAATTTAAGCCAAAGGTTTAGAAACGTTACGAAACAAATCCAAACGTTTCCCCATTTTAGCGATCTAAGCCAAACGTTTAAAACATTACGAAAAAATCCAAAGATTTCACCTTTTTAGTGATTTATGCCTAACGTTTACAAACGTAACAAAACAAATCCAAACGTTTCCACTTTTTAGCGATTGAAGCCAAACGTTACGAAACAAATCTAAACGTTTCACCTTTTTAGCGATATAAGCCATACGTTTATAAACGTTACGAAAAAAATCAAAACGTTTCCTCTTTTGAGAGATTTAAGCCAAACGTTTACAATCGTTACGAAACAAATCCAAACGTTTCACCTTTTTAGCAATTTAAGCCAAACGTTTACAAACGTTACGAAACAAATCCAAACGTTTTATCTTTTTAGCGACTTAAGCCAAACGTTTACAAACGATATGAGACAAATACAAATGTTTAACCTTTTTAGCAAATTAAGCCAAACGTTTATAAACGTTACGAAATAAATTAAAGCATTTCACCTTTTTAGCAATTTAAGCCAAACGTTTACAAACGTTACGAAACAAATCCAAACGTTTCGCCTTTCTAGCGATTTAAGCCAAACGTTTACAAACGTTACGAAACAAATTCAAACGTTTCGTCTTTCTAGTGATTTAAGCCAAACGTTTACAAACGTTACGAAACAAATCCAAACGTTTCACCTTTTTAGCGATTTAGGCAAAACGTTTACAAAAGTTACGAAACAAAACAAAACGTTTAAAACGTTACGAAACAAATCCAAACGTTTCACATTTTTAGCGAATTTAAGCCAAACCTTTACAAACATTACGAAACAAAACCAAACATTTCACCCTTTTAGCAATTTAAGTCAAACGTTTACAAACGTTATGAAACAAATCCAAGCAATTCACCTTTTAAGCAATTTAAGCTAAAAGTTTACAAATGTTCCGAAATAAATCCAAGCATTTCCCGTTTTTAGCAATTTAAGCCAAAGGTTTACAAACATTACGAAACAAATCCAAATGTTTCCCCATTTTAGCGATTTAAGCCAAACGTTTGAAACATTACGAAAAAATCCAAACATTTCACCTTTTTAACGATTTATGCCAAACGTTTACAAACGTTACGAAACAAATCCAAACGTTTTCCCTCTCTAGCGATTGAAGCCAAATGTTACGAAACAAATCCAAACGTTTCACCTTTTTAGCGATTTAAGCCAAACGTTTACAAACGTTACGAAACAAATTAAAGCGTTTCACCTTTTTAGCAATTTAAGCCAAATGTTTACAAATGTTAAGAAACAAATCCAAGTGTTTCACCTTTTTAGCAATTTAAGGCAAACGTTTACAAACATTACGAAACAAATCCAAACGTTTCCCCTTTTTAGCAATTTAAGCCAAAATTTTGCAAACGTTACGAAACAAAATCGAACGTTTAAAACATTACGAAACAAATCCAAAAGTTTCACATTTTTAGCAATTTAAGCCAAAATTTTGCAAACGTTACGAAACAAAACCAAACGTTCAAAACATTACGAAAAAAATCCAAACGTTTCACATTTTTAGCGATTTAAGCCAAACCTTTACAAACGTTACGAAACAAAACCAAGTGTTTCACCTTTTTAGCAATTTAAGCAAAACGTTTACAAATGTTACTAAACAAATCCAAACGTTTCACCTTTTTAGCAATTTAAGCCAAACGTTTGCAAACGTTCTGAAACAAATCCAAGCATATCACCTTTTTAGAAATTTAAGCCAAACGTTTACAAACGTTACGAAACAAATTCAAACGTTTCACTTTTTTAGAGATTTAAGCCAAACGTTAACAAATGTTACAAAACAAATCCAAACGTTTCACCTTATTAGCAATTTAAGCCAAACGTTTATAAACGCTACGAAACAAATCCAAACATTTCACTTTTTTATCAATTTAAGCCAAATGTTTACAAACATTACAAAATGAATCCAAGCGTTTTTCCTTTTTAGCAATTTAAGCCAAACGTTTACAAAAGTTACGAAACTAATCAAAGCGTTTCACCTTATAGCAATTTAAGCCAAACATTTACAAAGGTTACGAAACAAATCCAAAGGTTTCCCCATTTTAGCGATTTAAACCAAACGTTTAAAACATTACGAAAAAAAATCCAAACATTTCACCTTTTTAGCGATTTATGCCAAACGTTTACAAACGTTACTAAAGAAATCCAAACGTTTCCCCTTTTTAGCGATTGAAGCCAAACTTTACGAAACAAATCCAAATGTTTCACCTTTTTAGCGATTTAAGCCAAACGTTTACAAACGCTAAGAAACAAATCCAAACGTTTTATCTTTTTAGCGATTTAAGCCAAACGTTTACAAAGGTTATGAAACAAATACAAATGTTTAACCTTTTTTTAGCAATTTAAGCCAAAAGTTTACAAACGTTACGAAACAAATTAAAGAGTTTCACCTTTTTAGCAATTTAAGCCAAACGTTTACAAACGTTACGAAACAAATCCAAACGTTTCGCCTTTCTAGTGATTTAAGCCAAACGTTTACAAACGTTCTGAAACAAATCCAAGCATATCACCTTTTTAGAAATTTAAGCCAAACGTTTACAAACATTACGAAACAAATCCAAACATTTCACCTTTTACGCAAGTTAGGCAAAACGTTTACAAACATTACGAAACAAAACAAAATGTTTAAAACGTTACGAAACAAATCCAAATGTTTCACATTTTTTGCGATTTAAGCAAAACCTTTACAAACGTTACGAAACAAAACCAAGCATTTCACCCTTTTAGCAATTTAAGCCAAACGTTACGAAACAAATCCAAGCAATTCATCTTTTAAGCAATTTAAGCCAAAAGTTTACAAACGTTCCGAAACAAATACAAGCATTTCACCTTTTTAGCAATTTAAGCCAAAAGTTTACAATAGTTACGAAACAAATCCAAATGTTTCACCTTTCAAGCGATTTAAGCCGAACGTATACAAACGTTATGAAACAAAACCAAACGTTTCCCCATTTTAGCGATTTAAGCCGAACGTATACAAACGTTATGAAACAAAACCAAACGTTTCCCCATTTTAGCGATTTAAGCCAAACGTTTAAAACATTACAATAAAAAATCCAAAAATTTCACCTTTTTCGCGATTTATGCCAAACGTTTACAAACGTTACGAAACAAATCCAAATGTTTCCTCTTTTTAGCAATTGAAGCCAAACGTTACGAAACAAATCCAAACGTTTCACCTTTTTAGCGATTTAAGCCAAACGTTTACAAACATTACAAAACAAATCCAAACGTTTCCCCTTATTAGCAATTTAAGCCAAACCCTTACCAACGTTACGAAACAAAACCAAATGTTTAAAACGTTGCGAAACAAATCCAAACGTTTCACATTTTTAGCGATTTAAGCCAAACCTTTACAAACGTTACGAAACAAAACCAAGTGTTTCACCTTTTTAGCAATTTAAGCCAAGCGTTTACAAATGTTACTAAACAAATCCAAACGTTTCCCCTTTTTAGCAATTTAAGCCAAACGTTTGCAAACGTTCTGAAACAAATCCAAGCATATCACCTTTTTAGAAATTTAAGCCAAACGTTTACAAACATTACGAAACAAATTCAAACGTTTCACCTTTTTTGAGATTTAAGCAAAACGTTAACAAACGTTACAAAACAAATCGAAACGTTTCCCCGTATTGGCAATTTAGGCCAAACGTTTATAAACGCTACGAAACAAATGCAAACATTTCACTTTTTTTAGCAATTTAAGCCAAACGTTTACAAACGTTACGAAATGAATCCAAGCGTTTTTCCTTTTTAGCAATTTAAGCCAAACGTTTACAAACGTTACGAAACAAATCAAAGCATTTCACCTTTTAGCAATTTAAGCCAAACATTTACAAAGGTTACGAAACAAATCCAAACGTTTCGCCTTTTTAGCGATTGAAGCCAAAGGTTTACAAACGATACGAAATAAACCCAAACGTTTCCCCTTTTTAGCGATTCAAGCCAAACGATTACAAATGTTACGAAACAAATCCAAACGTTTCACCTTTTTATCGATTTAAGCCAAACATTTCTAAACGTTACGAAACAAATCCAAACGTTTTGCCTTTATAACGATTTAAGCCAAAACGAAACAAATCCAAACGTTTCACCTTTTTAGCAATTTAAGCCAAAAGTTTACAAACGTTATGAAACAAATCCAAACGTTTAAAACGATACGAAACAAAACCGAACTTTTCACATTTTTATCCATTTAAGAAAAAACTTTACAAACATTACGAAACAAAACAAAGCATTTCGCCTTTTTTGCATTTTAAGCCAAATGTTTGCAAAAGTTACGAAAAAAATCTAAGCGTTTCCCCTTATAGCAATTTAAGCCAAACGTTTACAAACGTTTTGAAACAAATCCAAGCGTTTCACCTTTTTAGTAATTTAAGCCAAACGTTTACAAACGTTACGAAACAAATCCAAGTGTTTTACCTTTTTAGCAATTTAAGCCAAACGTTTACAAACGTTATGAAACAAATTCAAACGTTTCTCTTTTTTAGCGATTTAAGCCGAACGTTTTCAAACATTATGAAACAAAACCAAATATTTCACCTTTTTAGAAATTTAAGCCAAACGTTTACAAACGTTTCAAAACAAATCCAAACGTTTAACTTTTCTAGCAATTTAAGCCAAACGTTTACAAACGTTACCAAACAAATCCTAACGTTTCACCCTTTTAACGATTTAAGCCAAACGTTTATAAACGCTACTAAATCAATCCAAACTTTTCCCCTTTTTAGCAAATTAAGCCAAACGTTTTCAAATGTTACAAAATAAATCAAAGCGTTTCTTATTTTTAGAAATTTAAGCCAAACATTTACAAACATTAAGAAACAAATCCAAATGTTTTCCCTTTTTAGCGATTCAAGCCAAACGTTTGCAAACGTTACGAAACAAATCAAAACGTTTCACCTTTTTAGCGATTTAAGCCAAACGTTTACAAACGTTACGAAACAAATCCAAACGTTTCGCCTTTATAGCGATTGAAGCCAAACGTTTAGAAACGTTATGAAACAAATCCAAACGTTTCATCTTTTTAGCGATTTAAGCAAAATGTTTACAAACATTACAAAATAAAACCAAACGTTTAACCGAACGTTTCACATATTTAGCGATTTAAGCCAAACCTTTACAAACGATACGAAAAAAAACTAAGCATTTCGCCTTTTTCGCATTTTAAGCCAAACCTTTGCAAACGTTGCGAAAAAAATCCAAGAGTTTCACCTTTTTAGTAATTTAAGCCAAACGTTTACAAACGTTACGAAACAAATCCAAGCGTTTCACCTGTTTAGCAATTTAAGCCAAACGTTTACAAACCTTACGAAGCAAATTCAAGCGTTTCACCTTATTAGCGATTTAAGCCGAACATTTACAAACGGTACGAAGCAAAACCAAACGTTTCACCATTTAGCAATTTAAGCCAAACATTTACAAATGTTACGAAACAAATCCAAACGTTTGCACATTTTAGCGATTTAAGCCAAACATTTAAAACTATACGAAAACAAATCCAAACATTTCACCTTATTAGCAATATATGCCAAACGTTAAAAAACGTTACGAAACAAATCCAAATATTTCACCTTTTTAGCGATTGAAGCCAAATGTTTACAAACGTTACGAAACAAATTCAAACGTTTCACCTTTTTAGCGATTTAAGCCAAACGTTTACAAACGTTTCCCCTTTTTAGCGATTTAAGACAAACGTTTACAAAGGTTACGAAATAAATATAAATGTTTCACCTTTTTAGCAATTTAAACCAAGCGTTTACAAACGTTACGAAAGAAATCCAAGCGTTTCACCTTTTAATAAATCTATGCCAAATGTTTACAAACGTTACGAAACAAATCCAAACATTTCACCTTTTTAGGGATTTATGCCAAACATTTAGAAACGTAACGAAACAAATCCAAAAGTTTCTCCTTTTTAGAAATTTAAGCCAAACGTTTACAAACGTTACTTAACAATCCAAAAGTTTCACCTTTTTGGCAATTTAAGCCAAACGTTTACAAACGTTACGAAACAAATCCAAACGTTTCAAATTTTTAGCGATTTAGGCCAAACGTTTAGAAACGTTACGAAACAAATCAAAAACGTTTCGCCTTTTTAGCAATTTAATTTAAACGTTTACAAATGTTACGAAATAAAGCCAAATGATTCTACTTTTTAGCAATTTAAGCCAAAGGTTTACAAAGGTTACAAAACAAATCCAAACGTTTCACCTTTTTAGCGATTCAAGCCAAACGTTTACAAACGATACGAAACAAATCCAAATGTTTCACCTTTTTAGCGATTGAAGCCAAATGTTTACAACCGTTACGAAACAAATCCAAATATTTCGCCTTTTTAGCGATTTAAGCTAAACGTTAACAAACGTTACGAAACAAATCTAAACGTTTCACCTTTTCAGCAATTTAAGCCAAATGTTTACAAACGTTACGAAACAAATCCTAACGTTTAAAACGTTATGAAACAAAACCGAACGTTTCCCATTTTTAACCATTTAAGCCAAACCTTTAAAAAAGTTACGAAACAAAACCAAGCATTTCGCCTTTTTGCATTTTCAGCCAAACGTTTGCAAACGTTACAAAATAAATCCAAGCGTTTCCCCTTTTTAGCAATTTAATCCAAAAGTTTACAAACGTTCTGAAACAAATCCAAGCGTTTCGCCTTCTTAGTAATTTAAGCCAAACGTTTACAAACGTTACGAAACAAATCCAAGCGTTTTACTGTAATATCCCGTATTTTTCTGTCATTATTTTTAAATTATTTTAAATATTATTTTATTTTATTTTACATTCCGCCAAACTTTAGGTAATTTATTATTATTTTTATTAAATATTTTAATTTAATTTAATTGGAATCACTCGTTGATTCGGTCATGATTCGATTCATATTGCGTTGGTATTATTAAATCTTAAAAGAAATAAAAACAAAATAAAAACAAAAGAAAAAGAGGAGTTAAAATGAAATAAGATTCATGCATGATATCCATGCAATTCACGTTGTCCATTTTCCTTCTTAAGGCTTAATTAAGCCCATTTTTTTTGTATTAACATAACAAGCCCATTCTTATTTTTAACCTTCAATATAAGAACCAGAAACAATGCCGCTACACCTAAGACCCTCATATTCTGTTACTGAATTTCGTTTCTTTTCCAACCCTATAAGTACGTAATACTCCACGATTCATTCATTCCTTATTTTCATAAACCCTAGCCGTCATTATTCATTCGATTCTCCGAGAATTTACACTACAATTATTCTCCAAATTTCTTGGTGTTCATCGGTATGTTTCCTATCATTAATTTCAGTTTAAGCCTTATAACGGCAACTCCGTATAATTGAATCGTACTCATTCGTTTCTAGGTCGAAATCAAAACCGTTTGATCTCAGGCGTCCTAGACTCGTATACCTTCGATTCGATTCGTTCGCTTCGCTTAACGGTACGCCGTTGATCTCAATATTTTGCCGTTCAGTTTATCGCTTTTAGTTGTCCATTTACTGTTCTTGATTTCTCTTGGTTTCTGCCGAATGTTTCTATCTTCCTTTGGCCATGGGTTTGATTGTTTGGATTATAATCTCTTAGTATGTTAGTCTTATATCATTTTGAGCTATTGGTTGTGGTTTGAATCCACCATTTTGGATTCATCGACGTTTGAGGATTCTCGGTTTTGTGGTTTATCAATTGCCGTGTTGTGAAACTAGGGTATATTGTGTTGATCTTGATAAGTTATGTTTGTTAAAGGTTTTGAGATTGTTATTTGAAGGTTGATTGTTCATGTCTCTGTTCTGGGTTTTGAAGTTTGGAAATTAATTGGTGTTTTGGCTTCTGCATTTGGTTTGGGCATGGCGGGTACTGTTTGTTTAAATTAGGAAGATGATTGGCCAAATAACCATTTTAATCACCAAAGACTTTAACTTAAATCAACTTAATCCTTAAGGTTAAACTTTAAATTAATAACTTGAGTTTTATTTTGATTTGAAATTAAATAGTGATAACGATAGATAATTATTATTTAATTAATATAATTACTCGGGTAATTATAATTGCCTTCAAATGTCGTTTTGTCAAAAGTTGGCTAAATTACAATTTAGTCCCTGAACTTATTGTATTACGTAATTAAATGGATCATTGGTTGATTATTCTAAATTTTGTCTTAAGTATAAACAAAAGCAATTAAATTGAATTCGGATATCAAATTGGCAAAAGTACCGTTTAGTCCATAATTGGCTAAAGTGCGGTTTAGTCCCTAAACTTTTATTTGACTTATTTAATTAAGTTTTTGGGTTGTAACTTAGGTTATTTGATTTCGAAGTTGTTGAGTTCTGTTTTAATGATTTATTATTTTTATTTATTATTTTTATAAATATAAACTCGGGTTTATATTTGATAAATGTTTTGGGTCGGGTTAGACTTGGGTCACTCGACAAGTGAGGTTAACTTGGTAGTTATTAGTAGCTCGGTTAACCCACTATTTGGAAATTAATTATTATTTAAAGATTATTAAATAATATATTTTTAAATTGGATTTTTAAGCGAGAACTCAATAGACTTGTAATTAATTGTGCATTGTTGCCTTTGGGTATTTTTGTGTTGTTTTGGATTATTTATTCCGACGTGTTATTTGTGCTAGTCCTATGTGGTGTCTAGTACTCTCTAGAGTTAGGGTCTGATTTTAATAATTATTTTATTTGTCTAGACTCGTCTACTGTTCGTGCTTCAGAGGCGAACCAGAGTTAGTTGCTTGCCGGTATTCACGTGGATTAGCAAGCAGTGAGTTTGTAATTACTATTTACCGCTTTATTAAGTAAATTGTTATTTTAATATTAAATATATACTGTACGTATATTTCGAACTGTTTTTATATTATGGCTTCTAGTTGGAACATGCTATCTAATGGGCATCATTAGGACTGCGTGCGCACCGGTATTGATCTGGGTAAGGTATATATGGAAATGTGGTAACTCGGTGTGAGCATAGCTCTCGGGACCAAGTAGAGTAACTCGGTGTAGCTCAGCTCTCGGGACTCTGGTATAAGTGTGGTCAGTGTAACTCGGTGTAGCTCAGCTCTCGGGACCAGACCTGTTGGATTATGTTTATTATTTAAAATTGTGGATTAGGGTTCCAACTATTATTCGTAATATCGTTATTAAATGTTTTAAACGGTTTTAAAGGTTTTCCACTTAATAAATGTAGATAGTGGTATAAACTCATATCAGTATATCTGACCCCTTTGTTTTCCCAATTTTCCCAGGGTTATGATCTGAGAGTCTGGTGATCTCCGCATTTACTTTTCCTCGGAGGTTCCATTTATTTTTGATAAACTGTAAAACTGTTTTATTCTTAGACCGCAGTAGTAACTAGACGTCTTTATTATTACTATATATTTTGTCGGATTGGTTCGACTGGTTTTATTGCTTTGGCATGTTATATCATTTACTTTAGTTATGATAAATCTATTTTGACTCGGAATTGAATAAGCATGTTATATTAACTGTTGAATATTATAACTGCTAGATTTAGGCTGAAGTCTCGGTTACCCCCGAGCATTGGTTTTCTGCAGGTTCATGTGTTTATGTGTTAAATGAAAGGCTAGCTACGGGTTTTGGTACTACATTATCCATACCCTAGCGCCGGTCGCGATTCATGAAAATGGGTCGTGACAAACTTGGTATCAGAGCTTTGGTTTCAAACCAAGGCCAAATTACTTGCTATGTGTTTACTCTGTTAAGTATGGTTGTGTCTTAGGAACTACTGCGGATATAGGTTTCTGTCATGTCTTTAAAAACGTCATCTTTTGATTTTTAAAATATTCTGCCTACACCAATAGGATTGCGTCGAGTC
Organism: Mercurialis annua; assembly: GCF_937616625.2. Classification (NCBI taxonomy): domain Eukaryota; kingdom Viridiplantae; phylum Streptophyta; class Magnoliopsida; order Malpighiales; family Euphorbiaceae; genus Mercurialis; species Mercurialis annua. The sequence continues at coordinate 19,364,232 of NC_065572.1, read as the reverse complement.
AGTCATTATATGTTGATTTGATGCTGCTAAATGTTAATTTTATTTCACTTGGGTGAATATCTTATTGCTGTTGATTTCTTGGGAAATCCTATATGTTGCTTGTTTTGTTCATACTTGGGTATGAAATATCTGTGTATTTAAATTTTTCTTGTTCAATCTTTAGGATATGAACAATGATATCCGTACTCGTGCTCGTGCTGCGGCAGAGCAAGAAGCTAAGGCTGATGATGCGATTTCCATGGAAGTCGATCAGAATGTGCCACAGGTCCAGGCCAATGCTGGACGTGGTCGAGGTGGAGGTGCGGGCAGATGTAGAGGAGCTGGTGCTGGTAGAGGTAGAGGAGCTGGTGCTGGTAGAGGTGGAGCTAGAGGACGTGGTGCAGCAGGTGTTCAGGCACCGAATGTGCAGCAGGCACCGGGGGTGCATCAGGCACCAAACATGCAAGCGTTCGACTTCACTACTTTCTTGGCTGGCGTTGTCGAGATGCAAAACAATCAGGCTCTTCTGCAAAATCAGTGTAATATACTGGGTCAGATAGCGCAGAAACAGCAACCTCAGGCTGGTGCTGTAGCTGGTACTGGTGGACTTGCCGGTGTCGGTCATGTTCCGACAGACAGAGAGGTAGTGATGAGCTACATGAAACTATCTCCGACTACTTTTGATGGCACTGGTGATGCTCTTGATTTTCTTGAGGAGCTTGAGTAAAACAGTCAGAGGATTCAAGCTACTGATCGTCAATCAGTGATGCTTGTGGAGATGTCACTGAAGGGTCCAGCAAAGGACTGGTTTCGTGATAATATCAGACAGGATATGGCTACGGTGACTTGGGCTGAGTTTGTGGTCAGATTCAGAGGTTTCTATTTACCCTTCTCTGTTACTGAGAGTCACAGAGAGTAGCTGCTTCATTTGAAGAAGGGGGATAGATCAGTGACTGACTACACTACAGAGTTTGTCCGTTTGGGGCGATTTGCTACAGACCTACAGGGTGATCAAGCGCGGGTGAACGACCGCTATGTTAGGGGCTTGGGCCCAGACTTCCTTCCTTTGCTTATAGGAACAGACATGGACTTCACTATAATAGTGGATAGTGCTCGTCGGCTGGAGAGCTCGATGATTCAGTTTGGGACGATCTCTGACCCTTTCCAGACTCAAAAGGGAAAGAGTGATATTCCTAGTGGGGGACAGCAGGCCCCAGCGCAGCATGGTAGTGGGAACTACTACAGCGGTTTTTCCCAGGCCAATAGGGGGAGTCGTCGGACGCACAACAAGGGGAGGCATAGTGCTAGGAGTGCTCCGTAAAGTTCTAGCAGCAGTGGGAGTAACCGTGGTTCAGGACGCGGGTACAGTGGTGGATCAAACATTCCGTTCTGCCAAAATTGCAGACGCAGGCATTATGGTCAGTGCCAGTTAGCTCCTGGAGGTTGTTTTACTTGTGGCCAGCCGGGTCATTTCTCCAGGGAGTGTCCGACATCTGGGCAGCAGATGTCTAACTCTAGTGTGGCGCAGTCATTTTATCAGCAGCAGAGACCTGCGTTTACACAGTTTGTAGGGCACTCTCAACCTGCACCATCTTTTGGTGGCCAGTGGGGCCGTGGTTCTGGTGGCAGAGGTTTTGGGGGCCGTGGTAACGGGGGTAGAGGTTCCAACGGTTATGGTACTGGGCAGAGTTCGCAGCAGCAGCCGCAGGGTCAGGCCAGAGTGTTCGCACTTACTCCTCAGGATGCGCGTGCATCAAATGCCGTGGTGCAAGGTACCATTCCGATCTCTTTTACTGATGCTTTGGTGTTATTTGATGCGGGTGCAACCCATTCGTTTGTGTCTACTTGCTTTGCTGGGAAATTGGGTATTGCATCAACTGTTTTGAGTGAACCTCTAGCCGTGCCTACACCTATGTCTAAAGGTGTAGTAGTGGATGTTGTGTATCCTTCTTGTCCAGTGGTTATTCAGGGCAGCGAATTATGTGCTGATTTGATTTTACTTGACGTTCTTTCTTTTGATGTCATCTTGGGGATGGATTGGCTATCGCGCCATTATGCTTCTATTGACTGTCGGGGGAAGTCAGTCGAGTTTCGGATTCCGGGTGATCTACCTTTTTCCTTTCAGGGAGAAAAGGCGGAGACACCTAAGAATCTGATTTCCGCCATCAAGGCGAAGCGGATGTTGGGCAAGGGTTGCCAGGGTTTTCTTGCTGTGGTTCGTGATTTGGAGACTAGTAGTGGGGATATGCATAGTGTTCTGATAGTGAATGAATTCACTGATGTGTTTCCAGAGGAATTGCCTGGATTACCACCTGATTGCGATATTGAGTTTTGCATTGATGTGGTTTCTGGTACAGCTCCTATTTCGATACCGCCGTATCGGATGGCTCCTGCAGAGCTCAAGGAGTTGAAGGACCAGTTACAAGAGTTGTTGGATAGCGGGTTCATCAGACCGAGTACTTCTCCGTGGGGTGCTCCAGTTCTGTTTGTGAAGAAAAAAGACGGTTCCTTTCGACTGTGTATCGACTACAGACAGTTGAACAAGGCTACTGTCAAAAACAGATATCCTCTTCCTCGCATCGATGATTTGTTTGACCAGTTGCAGAATTGATTTGAGGTCTGGGTATCATCAGCTTCAGATCCGTGATGCAGATGTGCCAAAGACTGCTTTTCGGACTCGTTATGGACATTTTGAGTTTCTAGTTATGTCCTTTGGTCTGACTAACGCGCCAGCAGCGTTCATGGATATGATGAATAGAGTGTTCAAGCCGTTTTTGGATCAATTCGTTATTGTTTTCATTGATGACATTTTGATCTATTCTCGGAGTGAGGAGGAGCATGCTTATCACTTGAGGACTATATTACAGACCTTGCGAGAGCATCGGTTGTATGCTAAGTTCTCAAAGTGTGAGTTTTGGCTGGAGCAGGTTACCTTCTTAGAACACGTGGTGTCGAAGGATGGGATCAAGGTTGATCCGAAGAAGATTGAGGCGGTTATGGATTGGCAGAGGCCAAGGTCAGTTACCGAGATCAGAAATTTTCTGGGTTTAGCTGGCTACTATCGTCGGTTCGTGCAAGATTTCTCCAGAATATCTGCACCGTTGACTAAACTAACACAGACGGGTGTTAAGTTTGAGTGGACTGACAAGTTCAAGGCGAGCTTTGAGAAGCTCAAGGAGATTTTGACTACAGCTCCGGTTTTGGCATTGCCTTCTGGCATTGACGGTTTCACAGTGTATTGTGATGCGTCTCGGATTGGTTTGGGTTGCGTGCTGATGCAACATGGACAGGTAATTGCCTATGCTTCCCGTCAGTTGAAGAAGCATGAGGTGAATTACCCTACTCATGATTTGGAGCTTGAGGCTGTGGTCTTTGCTCTGAAGATTTGGAGGCATTATCTGTATGGTGCTACTTGTGAAATTTTCACTGATCACAAGAGTTTGAAGTATATCTTTGATCAGAGAGAGTTGAACTTGAGACAGAGGAGGTGGCTAGAGTTGCTGAAAGACTACGACTGTACTATTCAGTACCATCCTGGTAAGGCTAATGTGGTAGCCGATGCGTTGAGTCGCAAGTCTTCGGGCAGTTTGGCTCATATCACTGAGGTTGGGCGTAGACCCATGATGAGAGAGTGGCACAGTTTGATAGTTTCGGGCTATGGTTTTCAGATTTCTCAGGCTGGTTGTTTCTTAGCACAGTTACAAGTGCAACCCGTTTTGATTGATCGGATCAAAGCTTTACAAGCTGAGCATCCACAGTTGAAACGGATTATTGAGGAGATTCAGCAGGACAGTAATTCTGAGTTTACTTTTGTGGATGGTGTTCTGAGACATGGTTTGAGACTGTGTGTTCCGGATTCAAATGGTTTGAGGGACCAGATCTTGGAGGAAGCGCACAAGTCTTCTTATAGTGTTCATCCGGGTTCTACTAAGATGTACGATGGTCTTAAGGGTACCTATTGGTGGAGCGGGATGAAGAATGATGTCGCTGAGTATGTTTCTAAGTTTTTGACGTGCCAGCAGGTGAAGCTGGAGAATCAGAGACCTTTTGGTTATCTGCAGCCACTACCTATTCCAGAGTGGAAGTGGGAGCGGATTGCTATGGATTTTGTGGTTGGTTTGCCACGTACTCGGCAGGGGTACGATTCCATCTGGGTTATAGTTGACCGCATGACCAAGTCAGCTCATTTCCTTCAAATTAAGGTTTCGTATACTGCTTCGAGGTTGGCTCAGTTGTACATCGACAGGATTGTCAGTTTGCATGGTGTACTAGTTTCTATTGTTTCAGACAGAGGTTATGTGTTTACTTCGAGGTTCTGGAAAGCGTTACATGAATCCTTGGGTTCTCGGTTGGATTTCAGTACAGCTTTTCATCCTCAGACTGACGGCCAGTCTGAGAGGACTATTCAGACGTTGGAGGATATGCTCAGAATGTGTGTTCTCGATTTTCAGGGTAGCTGGGATACTCATTTGCCGTTGATTGAGTTTTCTTATAACAACAGTTACCACGTGAGTATCGAGATGGCGTCGTATGAGGCTTTGTACGGGCGCAAGTGTAGATCTCCTATCTGTTGGGAGGAGGTCGGAGAGCGTAAACTCTCGGGAGCTGAGATTATTCAGATTACCTCGGAGAAGGTACCATTGATTAAGCGGAGGTTAGAGACTGCTTTTAGTCGGCACAAGAGTTATACTGATCCGAAGAGGAAAGACATTGAGTTTCATGTTGGTGATTTCGTGTTTCTTCGGGTTTTGCCTATGAAAGGCGTGGTTCGTTTTGGTGTTAAGGGAAAGTTGGCACCGAGGTATATTGGTCCTTATGAGATTTCAGAGAGGATTGGAGGTGTGGCTTATCGTCTGGTTCTGCCGCCAGACATGTCTTTAGTGCATCCTGTGTTTCATATCTCGATGTTGAGGAAGTGCATCTCAGATCCTTCGCACGTGATTGTGCCTCAGAGCGTTGAGATTGATCAAGAATTGTCGTATGAGGAACAACCAGTAGAGATTGTTGATACGCAAGTGCGTAAGTTACGGAACAAGGAGATTCTGATGGTCAAAGTGCTCTGGCGCAATCATTCCGTTGAGGAGTGCACTTGGGAGACGGAGTCCGATATGCGGAAACGTTATCCTTTCCTTTTTCCTTGAGGTATGTGTGTCCTTGCTTATGTGTTTATAGTTACTTGTTTCTATGTGCTTTATGTGTTGTTATGATTTTAGTTAGTTACGTTTTAATTCGAGGACGAATTTTTATTAAGTTGGGGAGAATGTAATATCCCGTATTTTTCTGTCATTATTTTTAAATTATTTTAAATATTATTTTATTTTATTTTACATTCCGCCAAACTTTAGGTAATTTATTATTATTTTTATTAAATATTTTAATTTAATTTTATTGGAATCACTCGTTGATTCGGTCATGATTCGATTCATATTGCGTTGGTATTATTAAATCTTAAAAGAAATAAAAACAAAATAAAAACAAAAGAAAAAGAGGAGTTAAAATGAAATAAGATTCATGCATGATATCCATGCAATTCACGTTGTCCATTTTCCTTCTTAAGGCTTAATTAAGCCCATTTTTTTTGTATTAACATAACAAGCCCATTCTTATTTTTAACCTTCAATATAAGAACCAGAAACAATGCCGCTACACCTAAGACCCTCATATTCTGTTACTGAATTTCGTTTCTTTTCCAACCCTATAAGTACGTAATACTCCACGATTCATTCATTCCTTATTTTCATAAACCCTAGCCGTCATTATTCATTCGATTCTCCGAGAATTTACACTACAATTATTCTCCAAATTTCTTGGTGTTCATCGGTATGTTTCCTATCTTTAATTTCAGTTTAAACCTTATAACGGCAACTCCGTATAATTGAATCGTACTCATTCGTTTCTAGGTCGAAATCAAAACCGTTTGATCTCAGGCGTCCTAGACTCGTATACCTTCGATTCGATTCGTTCGCTTCGCTTAACGGTACGCCGTTGATCTCGTTATTTTGCCGTTCAGTTTATCGCTTTTAGTTGTCCATTTACTGTTCTTGATTTCTCTTGGTTTCTGCCGAATGTTTCTATCTTCCTTTGGCCATGGGTTTGATTGTTTGGATTATAATCTCTTAGTATATTAGTCTTATATCATTTTGAGCTATTGGTTGCGGTTTGAATCCACCATTTTGGATTCATCGACGTTTGAGGATTCTCGGTTTTGTGGTTTATCAATTGCCGTGTTGTGAAACTAGGGTATATTGTGTTGATCTTGATAAGTTATGTTTGTTAAAGGTTTTGAGATTGTTATTTGAAGGTTGATTGTTCATGTGTCTGTTCTGGGTTTTGAAGTTTGGAAATTAATTGGTGTTTTCGCTTCTGCATTTGGTTTGGGCATGGCGGGTACTGTTTGTTTAAATTAGGAAGATGATTGGCCAAATAACCATTTTAATCACCAAAGACTTTAACTTAAATCAACTTAATCCTTAAGGTTAAACTTTAAATTAATAACTTGAGTTTTATTTTGATTTGAAATTAAATAGTGATAACGATAGATAATTATTATTTAATTAATATAATTACTCGGGTAATTATAATTGCCTTCAAATGTCGTTTTGTCAAAAGTTGGCTAAATTACAATTTAGTCCCTGAACTTATTGTATAACGTAATTAAATGGATCATTGGTTGATTATTCTAAATTTTGTCTTAAGTATAAACAAAAGCAATTAAATTGAATTCGGATATCAAATTGGCAAAAGTACCGTTTAGTCCCTAATTGGCTAAAGTGCGGTTTAGTCCCTAAACTTTTATTTGACTTATTTAATTAAGTTTTTGGGTTGTAACTTAGGTTATTTGATTTCGAAGTTGTTGAGTTCTGTTTTAATGATTTATTATTTTTATTTATTATTTTTATAAATATAAACTCGGGTTTATATTTGATAAATGTTTTGGGTCGGGTTAGACTTGGGTCACTCGACAAGTGAGGTTAACTTGGTAGTTACTAGTAACTCGGTTAACCCACTATTTGGAAATTAATTATTATTTAAAGATTATTAAATAATATATTTTTAAATTGGATTTTTAAGCGAGAACTCAATAGACTTGTAATTAATTGTGCATTGTTGCCTTTGGGTATTTTTGTGTTGTTTTGGATTATTTATTCCGACGTGTTATTTGTGCTAGTCCTATGTGGTGTCTAGTACTCTCTAGAGTTAGGGTCTGATTTTAATAATTATTTTATTTGTCTAGACTCGTCTACTGTTCGTGCTTCAGAGGCGAACCAGAGTTAGTTGCTTGCCGGTATTCACGTGGATTAGCAAGCAGTGAGTTTGTAATTACTATTTACCGCTTTATTAAGTAAATTGTTATTTTAATATTAAATATATACTGTACGTATATTTCGAACTGTTTTTATATTATGGCTTCTAGTTGGAACATGCTATCTAATGGGCATCATTAGGACTGCGTGCGCACCGGTATTGATCTGGGTAAGGTATATATGGAAATGTGGTAACTCGGTGCGAGCATAGCTCTCGGGACCAAGTAGAGTAACTCCGTGTAGCTCAGCTCTCGGGACTCTGGTATAAGTGTGGTCAGTGGTAACTCGGTGTAGCTCAGCTCTCGGGACCAGACCTGTTGGATTATGTTTATTATTTAAAATTATGGATTAGGGTTCCAACTATTATTCGTAATATCGTTATTAAATGTTTTAAACGGTTTTAAAGGTTTTCCACTTAATAAATGTAGATAGTGGTATAAACTCATATCAGTATATCTGACCCCTTTGTTTTCCCAATTTTCCCAGGGTTATGATCTGAGAGTCTGGTGATCTCCGCATTTACTTTTCCTCGGAGGTTCCATTTATTTTTGATAAACTGTAAAACTGTTTTATTCTTAGACCGCAGTAGTAACTAGACGTCTTTATTATTACTATATATTTTGTCGGATTGGTTCGACTGGTTTTATTGCTTTGGCATGTTATATCATTTACTTTAGTTATGATAAATCTATTTTGACTCGGAACTGAATAAGCATGTTATATTAACTGTTGAATATTATAACTGCTAGATTTAGGCTGAAGTCTCGGTTACCCCCGAGCATTGGTTTTCTGCAGGTTCATGTGTTTATGTGTTAAATGAAAGGCTAGCTACGGGTTTTGGTACTACATTATCCATACCCTAGCGCCGGTCGCGATTCAAGAAAATGGGTCGTGACATTTACCTTTTTAGCAATTTAAGCCAAACGTTTACCAATGTTACGAAACAAATTCAAACGTTTGACTTTATTAGCGATTTAAGCCGAATGTTGACAAACGTTACCAAACAATTCCAAACGTTTTACCGTTTTAGAAATTTAAGCCAAACGTTTATAAACGCTACTAAACAAATCCAAACGTTTCCCCTTTTAGCAATTTAAGCCAAACGTTTACAAACGTTACAAAATAAATCCAAGAGTTTCTCATTTATAGCAATTTAAGCCAAACGTTTACAAACGTTAAGAAACAAATAAAAGAGTTTCACATTTAGTAATTTAAGACAAACGTTTACAAAGGTTACGAAACAAATCCAAACATTTCACCTTTTTAGTGATTTAAGCCAAACGTTTACAAACGATACGAAGCGAATCCAAACGGTTTCCCTTTTTAGGGATTCAAGCCAAACGTTTGCAAACGTTACGAAACAAATCCAAACGTTTCACCTTATTTGCGATTAAAGCCAAACGTTTACAAACGTTACGAAACAAATCCAAATGTTTCGACTTTATAGCGATTTAAGGCAAACATTTACAAATGTTACGAAACAAATCCAGACGTTTCTCCTTTTTAGTGATTTAAGGCAAACGTTTACAAATGTTACAAAAGAAAGCCAAACGTTTAAAACTGTACGAAACAAAACCGAACGTTTCACATTTTTAGCGATTTAAGCCAAACCTATTCAAACGTTACGAAACAAAACCAAGCATTTCTCCTTTTTCGCATTTTAAGCCAAACATTTACAAACGTTCCGAAATAAATCCAAGCGTTTCACCTTTTTAGTAATTTAAGCCAAACGTTTACAAACGTTATGAAACAAATCCAAGCGTTTCACCTTGCTAGCTATTTACGCCAAACGTTTACAAACATTAGGAAGCAAATTCAAGCGTTTCACCTTTTTAGCGATTTATGCCGAATGTTTACAAACGTTACGAAGCAAAACCAAACGTTTAACCTTTTTAGCAATTTAAGCCAAACGTTTACAAACGCTACGAAACAAATCCAAACGTTTCCACATTGTAGCGATTTAAGCCAAACGTTTAAAACGTTACGAAAACAAATCCAAATATTTCACCTTTTTAGCAATTTATGCCAAACGCTTACAAACATTACGAAAGAAATCCAAATGTTTCACCTTTTTAGCGATTGAAGCCAAATGTTTATAAACGTTACGAAATAGATCCAAATGTTTCACCGTTTTAGCGATTTAAGCCAAATGTTTACAAACGTTAAGAAACAAATCCAAACGTTTCACCTTTTTAGCTATTTAAGCCAAACGTTTATAAAGGTTACGAAATAAATATAAATGTTTCACTCTTTTAGCAATTTAAGCCAAGCGTTTACAAACGTTATGAAACAAATCCAAACGTTTTACCTTTTTAGCGATTTAAGCCAAATGTTTACAAACGTTACGAAACAAATCCAAACGTTTCCTCTTTTAGCGATTTAAGCCAAACGTTTACAAACGTTACTTAACAAATCCAAATGTTTCACCTTTTTAGCAATTTAAGTGAAACGTTTACAAACGTTACTGAACAAATCCAAATGTTTCACCTTTTTAGCGATTTATGCCAAACGTTTACAAACGTTACGAAAATATCCAAACGTTTCGTCTTTTTAGCAATTTAAGTCAAACGTTTACAAACGTTACGAAACAAATCCAAATGTTTCCACTTTTTAGTGATTTAAGCCAAACGTTTACAAACGTTACAAAACAAAACCAAACATTTCACATTTTTAGGGATTTAAGCGAAACGTTTACAAATGTTACGGAACAAAAGCAAATGTTTCACTTTTTAGCCAATTAAGCCAAACGTTTCCAAACGTTACGGAACAAAACCAAATGTCTCACATTTATAGCGATTTAAAACAAATGTTTACAAACGTTAAGAAACAAATCCAAGAGTTTAACCTTTTTAGCGATTTGAGCCAAACGTTTCCAAAAGTTACGAACAAATCCAAGCGTTTCACCTTTTTTAGCAAATTAAGTCAAACGTTTACAAACGTTACGAAACAAATCCAAACGATTCACCTTTTTAGCTATTTAAGCTAAACGTTTACAAAGGTTACGAAACAAAACAAAACGTTAACCTTATTAGCAATTTAAGCCAAATATTTAAAACGTTACGAAATAAATCCAAACGTTTACAAACAATACGGAACAAAAACAAACGTTTCATATTTCTAGCAATTTAAGCCAAATGTTTACAAACGTTACGAAACAAATCAAAACGTTTCACCTTTTTAGCGATTGAAGCCAAACCTTTACAAACATTACGAAACAATCCAAATGTTTCCCCATTTTAACGATTTAAGCAAAATGTTTATAAACGTTACGAAACAAAACCAAACGTTTACAAACGTTACGAAACAAATCCAAACTTTTACAAACGTTACAAAACAAAACTGAGGGTTTCACCGTTTTAGCAATTTAAGCCAAAAGTTTATAAACGTTACAAAACAAATCCAAACGTTTCACCTTTTTAGAGATTTCAGCCGAACGTTTACAAACTTTACGAAACAAAACCAAATGTTTCACCTTTCTAGCGATTTAAGCCGAACGTTTACAAATGTTACGAAACAAAACCAAACATTTCACCTTTTTAGCAATTTAAGCCCAAAGTTTACAAACATTACGAAATAGATCCAAACATTTCCCCATTTTAGCGATTTAAGCCAAACGTTTAAAATGTTACGAAACATATCCAAATATTTAACCTTTTTAGAGATTTATGCCTAACGTTTACAAACGTTTCAAAACAAATCCAAACGTTTCACCTCTTTAGCGATTGAAGCCAAACGTATACAAACGCTACCAAATAAATCCAAACGTTTCACCTTTTTAGTGATTTAAGCCAGAGGTTTACAAAATGTTACGAAACAAATCCAGAAATTTCACCTTTTTAGCAATTTAAGCCAAACATTTACAAACGTTACGAAACAAATCCAAGCGTTTCACCTTTTTAGTAATTTCATCCAAACGTTTACAAACGTTACGAAACAAAACAAACGTTTCCCCCTTTTTAGCGATTTAAGCCAAACGTTTACAAACGTTACGAAACATATCCAAATGTTTCCCCTTTTTAACAATTTAAGGCAAACATTTACAAACGTTACGAAACAAATCCAAGCGTTTCACCTTTTTAGTAATTTCAGCCAAACGTTTACAAACGTTATGAAACAAAACAAACGTTTCCCATTTTTAGCGATTTAAGCCAAACGTTTACAAACGTTATGAAATAAAACCAAACGTCTAAAATGTTATGAAACAAATCCAAACGTTTCCCATTTCTAGCGATTTAAGCCAAACCTTTACAAACGTTTCGAAACAAAACCAAACGTTTAAAATGTTACGAAAAAAATCAAAACGTTTCCCATTTCTAGCGATTTAAGCCAAATGTTTACAAACGTTACGAAACAAAACCAAGCGTTTCTCCTTTTTAGCACTTTAAGCCAAGCGTTTACAAACGTTACGAAACAAATCCAAGTGTTTCGCCCTTTTAAAAATATAAGCCAAACGTTTACAAACGTTCCAAAACAAATCCAAGCGTTTCACCTTTTTTGAAATTTAAGCCAAACGTTTACAAAAGTTCCGAAACGAATCAAAACGTTTCACCTTTTTAGCGATTTATGCCAAACGTTTAAAAACGTTATAAAACAAAGCCAAACAGTTCACCTATTTAGCGATTTAAGCCAAACCTTTACAAACGCTACGAAACAAATCCAAACGGTTCACCTTTTTAGCGATTTAAGCCAAACGTTTACAAACGCTACGAAACAAATCCAAACGTTTCACCTTTTTAGAAATTTAAGCCAAACATTTACAAACGTTACAAAACAAATCCAAGCGTTTCTCCTTTTTAGCAATTTAAGCCCAACGTTTACAAACGTTACGAAACAAATCAAAGCGTTTAAGCCAAACGTTTACAAGGGTTACAAAACAAATCCAAACTTATCAGCTATTTAGCAATTTAAGCCAAATGATTAAAACGTTACGAAACATATCCAAATATTTCACCTTTTTAGCGATTTATGCCAAATGTTTACAAATGTTTCAAAACAAATCCAAACGTTTCACCTTTTTAGCGATTGAAGCCAAACGTTTACAAAAGCTACGAAATAATTCCAAACGTTTCACCTTTTTAGTGATTTAAGCCAACGGTTTACAAAACGTTACGAAACAAATCCAAACGTTTCACCTTTTTAGCAATTTAGGCCAAACGTTTACACAGGTTATGAAACAAATCCAAATGTTTCCCCTTTTTAGCAATTTAAGCCAAACATTTACAGACGTTACGAAACAAATCCAAGCGCTTCACCTTTTTAGTAATTTCAACCAAACATTTACAAACGCTACGAAACAAATTTAAGCGTTTCTCCTTTTTAGCAATTTAAACCAAACGTTTTCAAACGTTACGAAACAAAGCAAACGTTTCCCCTTTTTAGCGATTTAAGCCAAACGTTTACAAACATTACGAGACAAAACCAAACGTTTAAAACGTTAAGAAACAAATCCAAACGTTTCACATTTCTAGCGTTTAAGCCAAACCTTTACAAACGTTTCGAAACAAAACCAAACTTTTTAAACGTTACGAAAAAATCCAAACGTTTCACATTTCCAGCGATGTAAGCCAAATGTTTACAAACGTTACGAAACAAAACCAAGCGTTTCTCCTTTTCAGCACTTTAAGCCAAACGTTTACAAACTTTCCAAAACAAATCCAAGCGTTTCATCTTTTTAGAAATTTAAGCCAAACGTTTACAAACGTTCCGAAACGAATCAAAACGTTTCACCTTTTTAGCGATTTAAGCCAAACGTCTACAAACGCTACAAAACAAAGACAAACGGTTCACCTTTGTAGCGATTTAAGCCAAACATTTACAAACGCTACTAAACAAATCCAAACGGTTCACCTTTTTAGCGATTTAAGCCAATCGTTTACAAACGCTACGAAACAAATCCAAACGTTTCGCCTTTTTAGAAATTTAAGCAAAACTAAGTAAATTGTTATTTTAATATTAAATATATATATTGTACGTATATTTCGAACTGTTTTTATATTATGACTTCTAGTTGGAACATGCTACCTAATGGGCATCATTAGGACTGCGTGCGCACCGGTAATGATTTGGGAAAGGTAATTATGGTAATGTGGTAACTCGGTGTGAGCATAGCTCTCGGGACCAAGTAGAGTAACTCGGTGTAGCTCAGCTCTCGGGACTCTGGAATAAGTGTGGTCAGTGGTAACTCGGTGTAGCTCAGCTCTCGGGACCAGACCTATTGGATTATGTTTATTATTTAGAATTGTGGATTAGGGTTCCAACTATTATTCGTAATATCGTATTTAAACGTTTTAAACGGTTTCAAAGGGTTTCCACTTAATAAATGTAGATAGTGGTATAAACTCATCTCAGTATATCTGACCCTGTTGTTTTCCCAATTTTCCCCAGGGTTATGATCTGAGAGAGTCTGGTGATCTCCGCATTTACTTTTCCTCGGAGGTTTCTTTTATTTTTAATAAAACTATAAACTGTTTTATTCTTAGACCGCAGTAGTAGCTAGACGTCTTTATTATTATTATATTTTTGTCGGATTGGTTCGACTGGTTTTATTGCTTTGACATGTTATATTATTTACATTGGTAGATGATAAACCTATTTTAGGCTCGGGATTGAATAAGCATGTTATATAAACTGTTGAATATTATAACTGTTAGTTTTAGGCTGAAGTCTCGGTTGCCCCCGAGCATTGGTTTTCTGCAGGTTTATGTGTTTATGTGATATATGGAAGGCTAGCTACGGGTTTCGGTACTACATCACCCATACCCTAGCGCCGGTTGCGATTCATGAAAATGGGTCGTGATAAACTTGGTATCAGAGCTTTGGTTTCAAACCAAGGCCATTTTGCATGTTATGTGTTTACTGCTTAAAGGCATGTTAAGTGCTGTTGTTGTGTCATAGGATCTACTGCGGAATTAGGATTCAAGTCTTGTCTTTGAAACGTCATCTTTTGGTTTTCAAAACTTTCTACCTTCACCTATAGGAATGTTGAGTGTCGGTCTTATGTGTTATTGATGCTTTACTTTGGAATGTTTATTGCTTATACATTGGGTGATTTGTTGGCTGTTGTACCATATATGAGATATACTTTGGGTGATGTTTTGTTGGTGTTGTACCTTATATGGTGTTTACTTCGGGTGATGCTTTGTTGGCTGTTGTGCCCTATATGATGTTTACCTTGGGTGATTAGTTGTTGGCTTTTACGCCTTTGGATGATTTTGATTATAATTTGATTGCTTTCACCTTGTTGGTGAGTACAGTTTGGTTTGGTTGTGTTATTGAGTGCTAAATACGTTGGCACGTACTATGATACGTTAGGCGTTGGCCTTGTGTGGTTTCTAAAAGATTTTCGTGTCAAATCTTTAAGCATGTTTTGTGGGTTTATGCTGTTTGACCGCACGATGGTTTTATAGTTTTATTAAGAAAATTATTTTGATTTGGTTTTTATTTTGACACGAGGGCCGGATGAGCGGTCTGGTCATAGTACATTGAAAAATGTGATTTTTTGGTTACTTTGCAAGTAAAATGAGTTTCTCGTATCTTAGAATCTTACGTTAGACTTGGTGTTGACAAACGGTTGCTTTTAAAATAATATTATTTATGAGCTTTTCCCACCGTATTGAGAATTTAATATTTTGGCTGTTATTTTACCATGTTGTGGTATGTCGACGTTTGAAGCGTCGTTTGGTCATATATTTGGTAATTATGTTTGGCTTGCTTAGGTGTTTACAAAATGATTGTTTGAGATCAAAGATTTTCTCACTTAAAATTTTGAGTTGATTTCGATACTTGGATTGCTTGAGCTCTTATTTTGAAAAGGTTGAGATTGTTTTTTTTAATTTTATTTAAAAGACTTTTTCCGGATTTATAAAAATTTTGAATAAGTTTTTAAAATGGTGGTTTTGGGATTGACTTAGGTCACCCAAATTTGGGAGTTGAGCTTGGTAGTTGTAATGACTCGGCTAACTAGATGGTTTTATGGATTGAGATACTTTGGAAATTTTAAAGCAATTGTTTAATTGAGGAGATATTTTCGGATATTGATTTTGCTTTTAACCGTGGGGCTCAACTAAAATTTGGAAGTCTTCTGGTTGACTTTAAACTTCAAAATGAATTTTGATACGTACTTTTGAAAGATGATATATTATAGGTTTATTTTGTTACAGAGATTCGAAATTTATTGTATCATGTCTTGATTCGTCCTTTAAGTATGTTTGGGTTATTGTGCTTAATGGCGTGCTTGGGAGGTTTATGGTTTGTATACCTCACATGTTTGGTTGAACTATGTTAATTGTTTTTGTTTTATCTCTTCGTGCGGAGTAGCACGTGAGATGAATTATTTCACGTGGTCATGGTTGGCTTACCTTGGTGTATGGTTTTATTTTATGAGTAGGACCTTCATTTAGACCCTGTATTGCTTTAGTTTCGGTTTTGGATTATGCTGGGTTTGGTGTGTTATTTTGTGGATTTGAGATTTTGGGGTTTCGATATGAGTAAGATGAAGAAAGTGTTTCTTTGGTGGTTTTTTGATTATCTTGGACAAAGATGTTGGAAATTCTTATTCGAAGAGATAGATCGGTGTATTAATACACTGGCGTTTTTCATCCAGATTGGATGATGCGATGCGGGAACTGGTGGTTTGTTTTGTAGAAACGTAGGTGATATATTGTTTTTCCTTGAGTTAAGTTTAAGCTTAGTGAAAGTTTATTGTCGCATAAGAGATTTTATAGTAGTTATCGGTTTGAATTGTTATGTTAGTATCACATGATTTGGTGGATTGCAAGTAAGGATTGAGAAATGTTTTTGAGGTTATCGAGTGCACATCTCACAGAGTGAAACGTCTAGCAAATGTTTTATTAATAAACTGATTTCAAATGAAACTTATTGAAAGTATTTGAAATGTTTTTATCACGTAATTGTGCCCAGACATATCATGAACATGCATTTTTGTATGTCACGAATAGGGGATTTCATTGAGCACTAAGTATGTTCACTAAATAATAAGAAAATAAGTAATTTGTACATGCATAATAGTACATGCATCACGTGCATTGAAATGGTTAGAGTTGGATGCAACTATTTGGGGATGAAAGGTGTCATCACCCTGGCGCACAATTATGTAAAATGGATTTCGGCAATAAAGAATTTTTGAGAAAAATGTTTTGAAACGAACTCGCGAGTCACTTTGGGATAAATATATTAATAAGGTTGGATTTCAAATGATTTTGAAACTGTTACTGAAGGGTAGCTAGACAAAATACTCTGTGATGATGGTGGTGAATTGAGGATGATTATGTTATGAGTGATTGGTTTGTTGTATAACAAATTTTGTACTTGGTAGGGAGTAAGAATGAATATAACATTGCACTCGAGTTATTATTATAATAAGTATGATAGGATTTTGAGGTCGGTTTGGAAGGCCTTTGTGTTAGCTTACGATTTATGAATTGAGGTTATTAGATTAAGGGATTTGGTTATGCTCGACGTGTGTGTTTACGCCGTGATTTTAAAGGAAGTTTGTTTTTTTACATATTCGTTTTTGTATAATGTTTTGGTATACTCGTATAAAAATATTGTGTGAAAAAAAAAAGATTTTCTTTGCAAATATTTTCTATTTTGACAAAAGGATAAATTTTTATCAAGCATTGATTTAAAGAGAATAAAAATTTTGTTAGTTGAACTATTTTATATATTTGCAAACTTATATTGAAACTAAGGTGTAACTCCGGAATTCAAAATACGGATATTTTGAAAATGTTGATGTGTTCACAAATTGGAGGTTTTTCCAATAGTAAAAGTATTTTGATTTTAAATATAAAAGGAGTTATAAGATATTAAAATCTTTTAAAGAGAGGTGGGAAGTTGTAATGTTTTGTGATTTGAACTATTTCCCTATAAGTTTGGTTTTGAGCATAACCAATGACCCGATTACGGCGAATGTGATCTAGGTGATCTCTTCTTAGCAAGGTTACAGTTATTTTTGGTGAAACAATTTTGAGAATTTTAGTTTGGTTCGGATTTATGAGTTAGTTGATTTGAGAATCGCGATGAGTAGGTTTCGACAATAAAGGTTGGTTGGTCAATACTGATTGTGAATTTTTGTTGTAAAAAAATTTGATTTCGCTTCATCTAATTGTTGAACCTTTTGTGTGCGGCATAAAAATTTGGTTTGTGTAAAAAAAAAATTGTATGTATGTTGGTGTTAGTTACTTTGGGTAACTTCGGGTTGTATGTTTTCTTATTGTATGAGTGGAAGGATCATTCTGAATTAGTCGGTTTGTATGTAACTTGGAGATCCGTTATCATAGGTTAAAGTGATTTATTCTTTGGAATATCAGTATGTGAGTATGTGTTTATTGATTCGTTAAGGTTGATGGTCTTGTCGAGCTTAGTCCTTGTCGTGTGTACAACTCGAATTTCATGATGTTTTAAAGTTGGCTGATTTATATTGGCGAGAACCTTATCTAGTTAATTTTGGACTAGACCGTTCATTTGATATAACGAGTTTATTTATATCTTTGATATGGGATAATAGGCGTAGAGATGTTAAGTAGGTGGCGAGGATTGCATGATGTTATTGATGGGGATTTCGAGGTTTTCATTTGAAGTGTTAGATTTTGGTATTGTAAGAATTGCGATTTGAGTTTCGGGCTTGTCCTTGCACCTTTTCAAGGTTGTCTTGATAGCTGTTAGAACTCGAATGAGTTTAGTAACCTTCCTTGTGAGCATGTTTAATGTTTATAGTTGAATAATCTTGGAGGTTTATATTTTGTTTAATCAAGTAATAGTTGGAGTATTGAACTGTTGAATTTATAATTTTGCGCATACGTGGTGTGGAAATTTGAGTTGTTGTTTTATGTAAGTGGTGATTTGAGTTATCATTCGAGGTACAACGCTTGGATTTGTTTCCTAACGTTTGTAAACGTTTGGCTTAAATTGCTAAAAAGGTGAAACGCCATGATTTGTTTCGTAGCGTTTGTAAAGGTTTCGCTTAAATTCCTAAAAAGATTAAACACTTGGTTTTGTTTCGTCACGTTTGTAAACATTTGTCTTCAATTGCTAAAAAGGTGAAGCGCTTTGATTTGTTTCGTAGCGTTTTTAAACGTTTGGCTTAAATTGCTTAAAAGGTGAAACGCTTTGATTTGTTTCGTTACGTTTTTAAACGTTTGGCTTAAATTGCTAAAAAGGCGAAGCATTTGGATTTGTTTCATAACCTTTGTAAACGTTTGGCTTAAATCGCTAAAAAGGTGAAACATTTGGATTTTTTTCGTAACGGTTGTAGACGTTTGGCTTAAATCGCTGTAAAGGTGAAACGCTTGGATTTGTTTCGTAACGTTTGTACATGTTTGGCTTAAATTGCTAAAAAAGTGAAACGCTTGAATTTGTTTCGTAAAGTTTGTAAACGTTTGACTTAAATTGCTAAAAAGTTCAAAAATTCAGATTTGTTTCGTAACCTTTGTGAACGTTTGGCTTACATCGCTAAAAAGGTGAAACGTTTGGATTAGTTCCGTACGTTTGTAAACATTTGGATTTTTTTCATAAGTTTGTAGCTGTTTGGATTAAATCGCTAAAAAGTTGAAATGGTTGAATTTGTTTCGTAACGTTTGTAAATGTTTGTCTTAAATTGCTAAAAAGGTGAAACGCTTGGATTTGTTTCGTAACGTTTATAATTGTTTGGCTTAAATTGCTAAAAAGGTGAAACGCTTGGTTTATTTTCGTAACGTTTGTAAAGTTTTGCTTAAATTGCTAAAAAGGTGAAACGCTTGGTTATGTTTCGTAACGTTTGTAAACATTTGGCTTAAATTGCTAAAAATGTGAAACGTTTGAATTTGTTTCGTAACGTTTTAAACGTTTGGCTTAAATTGCTAAAAATGTGAAACGTTTGGATTTGTTTATAACGTTTGGAAACGTTTGGCTTCAATCTCTAAAACTGTGAAACGTTTGGATTTGTTTCGTAACGATTGAAAACGTTTGGCTTTAATCGCTAAAAAGGTGAAACATTTGGCTTAAATCACTAAAAAGGGGAAACGTTTTAATTTGTTTCGTAACGTTTGTAAACGTTTGGGTTGAATTGCTAAAAAGGTAAAACATTTGGTTTTGTTTTGTAATGTTTGTAAACGTTCGGCTTAAATCGCTATAAAGGGGAAACATTTGGATTTGTTTCGTTATTTTTGTAAACGTTTGGCATAAATTGCTAAAAAGGTGAAACGCTTGGATTTGTTTTGTAGCGTTTGTAAACGTTTGTCTTAAATTTCAAAAAATGGGAAACGCTTGGAATTGTTTCGGAATGTTTGTAAACGTTTGGTTTATATTGCTAAAAAGGAGAAACGCTTGGATTTGTTATATAACGTTTGTAAACGTTTAGCTTAAATTGCGAAAAAGGTGAAACACTTGCTTTTGTTTCGTTACGTTTGTAATGGTTTGGCTTAAATCGCTTAAAATTTGAGCGTTTGGATTTGTTTTGTAACGTTTTAAGCGTTTGGTTTTGTTTCGTAACGTTTGTAAACTTTTGGCTTAAATCGTTCAAAAGGTGAAAAGTTTGGATTTGTTTGTAAACGTTTGTCTTAAATTGCTAAAAAGGCGAAACTATTGGATTGATTTCATAATGTTTGTAAACGTTTGGCTTAAATCGGTAAAAAAGGTGAAACGTTTGGATTTGTTTCGTAACGTTTCTCAACGTTTGGCTTAAAACGCTAAAAAGGAGAAACATTAGGATTTGTATTATAACGTTTGTAAATGTTTGTCTTAAATCGCAAAAAAGGTGAAACGTTTGGATTTCTTTCGTAACGTTTGTAAATGTTTGGCTTACATCACTAAAAAGGTGAAACGTTAGGATTTGTTTAATAACGTTTGTAAACGTTTGGCTTAAATTACTATAAAGGTGAAACACTTGGATTTGTTTCCTAACGTTTGTAAACGTTTGGTATAAATTTCTAAAAAGGTGAAATGCTTGGATTTGTTTTGTAACGTTTGTAAACGTTTGGCTTAAATTGCTAAAAAGGTGAAACATTAGGATTGGTTTCATAACCTTTGTAAATGTTTGGCTTAAATCGCTAAGAAGGTGAAACGTTTGGATTTGTTTCTTAATGTTTGTACACGCTAGGCTTAAATTGCTAAAAAGGTGAAATGTTTGGATTTGTTTCGTAACGTTTGTAAGAGTTTAGCTTCAATCGCTAAAAAGGTGAAACGTTTGGATTTGTTTCGTAACGTTTGTAAATGTTTGGCATAAATTGCTAAAATGGTGAAATGTTTGGATTTGTTTTGAAACGTTTTAAACGTTTCGCTTAAATCGCTAAAATGGGAAACATTTGGATTTGTTTTGTAAGGTTTGTAAACGTTTAATTTAAATTGCTAAAAAGGTGAAATGTTTCGTTTTATTTCCTAACGTTTTTAAACGTTCGGCTTAAATCGCTAAGAAGGTGAAACGTTTGAATTTGTTTCGTAATGTTTGTAAATGTTTGGCTAAAATTGCTAAAAAGGTGAAACGCTTGTATTTGTTTCGTAGCGTTTGTAAACGTTTGGCTTAAATTACTAAAAAGGTGAAACGCTTGGATTTGTTTCGGAACGTTTGTATACGTTTCGCTTAAATTGCTAAAAAGGTGAAACGCTTGGATTTGTTTTGCAACGTTTGTAAATGTTTGGCTTAAATTGCTAAAAAGGTGAAGCGTTTGGGTTTGTTTTCGTAACATTTGTAAAGGTTTGGATTAAATCGCTAAAAATGTGCAACGTTTGGATTTGTTTCGTAACGTTTTACACGTTTAGTTTTGACGAAACAAATCCAAACGTTTCACCTTTTTAGCGATTTAACCAAAATGTTGACAAACGCTACGAAACAAATCCAAACGTTTCCCCTTTTTAGCAATTTAGGCCAAACGTTTATAATCGCTACGAAACAAATCCAAACGTTTCACCTTTTTAGCCATTTAAGCCAAACGTTAACAAACGTTACGAAACAAATCAAAGCGTTTCACCTTTTTAGCGATTCAAGCCAAACGTTTACAAACGTTACGAAATAAATCCAAACATTCCACCTTTTTAGCGATTTAAGCCAAACGTTTACGAAATTTACGAAACAAATCCAAACATTTCGCTTTTCTAGCGATTTAAGACAAACGTTTACAAACGTTACGAAACAAATTCAAACGTTTCGTCTTTCTAGCGATTTAAGCCAAACGTTTACAAACGTTACGAAACAAATCCAAACGTTTCACCTTTTTAGCGATTTAGGCAATACGTTTACACACGTTATGAAATAAAACAAAACATTTAAAACGTTACGAAACAAATCCAAACATTTCACCTTTTTAGCGATTTAAGCCAAACATTTACAAACGTTACGAAACAAAACCAAGCATTTCACCCTTTTAGCAATTTAAGCCAAACGTTTACAAACTAACGAAACAAATCCAAGCAATTCACCTTTTAAGCAATTTAAGCCAAAAGTTTACAAACGTTCCGAAACAAATCCAAGCATTTCACCTTTTTAGCAATTTAAGCCAAAAGTTTACAAACGTTAAGAAACAAATCCAAATGTTTCACCTTTTTAGCGATTTAAGCCGAACATTTTACGAAACAAAACCAAACATTTCACCTTTTTAGCAATTTAAGCCAAAGGTTTACAAACTTTACAAAACAAATCCAAACGTTTCCCATTTTAGCGATTTAAGCCAAACGTTGAAAACGTTACGAAAAAAATCCAAACATTTCACCTTTTTAGCGATTTATGCCAAACGTTTACAAACGTTACTAAACAAATCCAAACGTTTTCCCTTTTTAGCTATTGAAGCCAAGCGTTACGAAACTAATCCAGACGTTTCACCTTTTTAGCGATTTAAGCTAAACGTTTACAAATGTTACGAAATAAATCCAAACATTTCACCTTTTTAGAGATTTAAGGCACACGTTTACAAAGGTTATGAAACAAAAAAAAATGTTTAACCTTTTTAGCAATTTAAGCCAAACGTTTACAAACGTTACGAAAAGAATCCAAACAATTTGCATTTCTAGCTATTTAAGCCAAACGTTTACAAACGTTACGAAACAAATTCAAACGTTTCATCTCTTTAGCGATTTAAGCCAAACATTTACTAACGTTACGAAGCAAATCCAAACTTTTCACCTTTTTAGCAATTTAGGCAAAACATTTACAAACGTTACGAAACAAAAGAAAACGTTTAAAATGTTATGAAACAAATCCAAACGTTTCACATTTTTAGCGATTTAAGTCAAACCTTTACAAACGTTACGAAACAAAACCAAGCATTTCACCCTTTTAGCAATTTAAGCCAAACGTTTACAAACGTTACGAAACAAATCCAAGCAATTCACCTTTTAAGAAATTTAAGCCAAAAGTTTACAAACGTTCTGAAACAAATCCAAGCATTTCACCTTTTTAGCAATTTAAGCCAAACGTTTAGAAACGTTACGAAACAAATCCAAATGTTTCACCTTTTTAGCGATTTAAGCCGAACGTTTACAAACGTTACGAAACAAAACCAAACATTTCACCTTTTTAGCAATTTAAGCCAAAGGTTTAGAAACGTTACGAAACAAATCCAAACGTTTCCCCATTTTAGCGATCTAAGCCAAACGTTTAAAACATTACGAAAAAATCCAAAGATTTCACCTTTTTAGTGATTTATGCCTAACGTTTACAAACGTAACAAAACAAATCCAAACGTTTCCACTTTTTAGCGATTGAAGCCAAACGTTACGAAACAAATCTAAACGTTTCACCTTTTTAGCGATATAAGCCATACGTTTATAAACGTTACGAAAAAAATCAAAACGTTTCCTCTTTTGAGAGATTTAAGCCAAACGTTTACAATCGTTACGAAACAAATCCAAACGTTTCACCTTTTTAGCAATTTAAGCCAAACGTTTACAAACGTTACGAAACAAATCCAAACGTTTTATCTTTTTAGCGACTTAAGCCAAACGTTTACAAACGATATGAGACAAATACAAATGTTTAACCTTTTTAGCAAATTAAGCCAAACGTTTATAAACGTTACGAAATAAATTAAAGCATTTCACCTTTTTAGCAATTTAAGCCAAACGTTTACAAACGTTACGAAACAAATCCAAACGTTTCGCCTTTCTAGCGATTTAAGCCAAACGTTTACAAACGTTACGAAACAAATTCAAACGTTTCGTCTTTCTAGTGATTTAAGCCAAACGTTTACAAACGTTACGAAACAAATCCAAACGTTTCACCTTTTTAGCGATTTAGGCAAAACGTTTACAAAAGTTACGAAACAAAACAAAACGTTTAAAACGTTACGAAACAAATCCAAACGTTTCACATTTTTAGCGAATTTAAGCCAAACCTTTACAAACATTACGAAACAAAACCAAACATTTCACCCTTTTAGCAATTTAAGTCAAACGTTTACAAACGTTATGAAACAAATCCAAGCAATTCACCTTTTAAGCAATTTAAGCTAAAAGTTTACAAATGTTCCGAAATAAATCCAAGCATTTCCCGTTTTTAGCAATTTAAGCCAAAGGTTTACAAACATTACGAAACAAATCCAAATGTTTCCCCATTTTAGCGATTTAAGCCAAACGTTTGAAACATTACGAAAAAATCCAAACATTTCACCTTTTTAACGATTTATGCCAAACGTTTACAAACGTTACGAAACAAATCCAAACGTTTTCCCTCTCTAGCGATTGAAGCCAAATGTTACGAAACAAATCCAAACGTTTCACCTTTTTAGCGATTTAAGCCAAACGTTTACAAACGTTACGAAACAAATTAAAGCGTTTCACCTTTTTAGCAATTTAAGCCAAATGTTTACAAATGTTAAGAAACAAATCCAAGTGTTTCACCTTTTTAGCAATTTAAGGCAAACGTTTACAAACATTACGAAACAAATCCAAACGTTTCCCCTTTTTAGCAATTTAAGCCAAAATTTTGCAAACGTTACGAAACAAAATCGAACGTTTAAAACATTACGAAACAAATCCAAAAGTTTCACATTTTTAGCAATTTAAGCCAAAATTTTGCAAACGTTACGAAACAAAACCAAACGTTCAAAACATTACGAAAAAAATCCAAACGTTTCACATTTTTAGCGATTTAAGCCAAACCTTTACAAACGTTACGAAACAAAACCAAGTGTTTCACCTTTTTAGCAATTTAAGCAAAACGTTTACAAATGTTACTAAACAAATCCAAACGTTTCACCTTTTTAGCAATTTAAGCCAAACGTTTGCAAACGTTCTGAAACAAATCCAAGCATATCACCTTTTTAGAAATTTAAGCCAAACGTTTACAAACGTTACGAAACAAATTCAAACGTTTCACTTTTTTAGAGATTTAAGCCAAACGTTAACAAATGTTACAAAACAAATCCAAACGTTTCACCTTATTAGCAATTTAAGCCAAACGTTTATAAACGCTACGAAACAAATCCAAACATTTCACTTTTTTATCAATTTAAGCCAAATGTTTACAAACATTACAAAATGAATCCAAGCGTTTTTCCTTTTTAGCAATTTAAGCCAAACGTTTACAAAAGTTACGAAACTAATCAAAGCGTTTCACCTTATAGCAATTTAAGCCAAACATTTACAAAGGTTACGAAACAAATCCAAAGGTTTCCCCATTTTAGCGATTTAAACCAAACGTTTAAAACATTACGAAAAAAAATCCAAACATTTCACCTTTTTAGCGATTTATGCCAAACGTTTACAAACGTTACTAAAGAAATCCAAACGTTTCCCCTTTTTAGCGATTGAAGCCAAACTTTACGAAACAAATCCAAATGTTTCACCTTTTTAGCGATTTAAGCCAAACGTTTACAAACGCTAAGAAACAAATCCAAACGTTTTATCTTTTTAGCGATTTAAGCCAAACGTTTACAAAGGTTATGAAACAAATACAAATGTTTAACCTTTTTTTAGCAATTTAAGCCAAAAGTTTACAAACGTTACGAAACAAATTAAAGAGTTTCACCTTTTTAGCAATTTAAGCCAAACGTTTACAAACGTTACGAAACAAATCCAAACGTTTCGCCTTTCTAGTGATTTAAGCCAAACGTTTACAAACGTTCTGAAACAAATCCAAGCATATCACCTTTTTAGAAATTTAAGCCAAACGTTTACAAACATTACGAAACAAATCCAAACATTTCACCTTTTACGCAAGTTAGGCAAAACGTTTACAAACATTACGAAACAAAACAAAATGTTTAAAACGTTACGAAACAAATCCAAATGTTTCACATTTTTTGCGATTTAAGCAAAACCTTTACAAACGTTACGAAACAAAACCAAGCATTTCACCCTTTTAGCAATTTAAGCCAAACGTTACGAAACAAATCCAAGCAATTCATCTTTTAAGCAATTTAAGCCAAAAGTTTACAAACGTTCCGAAACAAATACAAGCATTTCACCTTTTTAGCAATTTAAGCCAAAAGTTTACAATAGTTACGAAACAAATCCAAATGTTTCACCTTTCAAGCGATTTAAGCCGAACGTATACAAACGTTATGAAACAAAACCAAACGTTTCCCCATTTTAGCGATTTAAGCCGAACGTATACAAACGTTATGAAACAAAACCAAACGTTTCCCCATTTTAGCGATTTAAGCCAAACGTTTAAAACATTACAATAAAAAATCCAAAAATTTCACCTTTTTCGCGATTTATGCCAAACGTTTACAAACGTTACGAAACAAATCCAAATGTTTCCTCTTTTTAGCAATTGAAGCCAAACGTTACGAAACAAATCCAAACGTTTCACCTTTTTAGCGATTTAAGCCAAACGTTTACAAACATTACAAAACAAATCCAAACGTTTCCCCTTATTAGCAATTTAAGCCAAACCCTTACCAACGTTACGAAACAAAACCAAATGTTTAAAACGTTGCGAAACAAATCCAAACGTTTCACATTTTTAGCGATTTAAGCCAAACCTTTACAAACGTTACGAAACAAAACCAAGTGTTTCACCTTTTTAGCAATTTAAGCCAAGCGTTTACAAATGTTACTAAACAAATCCAAACGTTTCCCCTTTTTAGCAATTTAAGCCAAACGTTTGCAAACGTTCTGAAACAAATCCAAGCATATCACCTTTTTAGAAATTTAAGCCAAACGTTTACAAACATTACGAAACAAATTCAAACGTTTCACCTTTTTTGAGATTTAAGCAAAACGTTAACAAACGTTACAAAACAAATCGAAACGTTTCCCCGTATTGGCAATTTAGGCCAAACGTTTATAAACGCTACGAAACAAATGCAAACATTTCACTTTTTTTAGCAATTTAAGCCAAACGTTTACAAACGTTACGAAATGAATCCAAGCGTTTTTCCTTTTTAGCAATTTAAGCCAAACGTTTACAAACGTTACGAAACAAATCAAAGCATTTCACCTTTTAGCAATTTAAGCCAAACATTTACAAAGGTTACGAAACAAATCCAAACGTTTCGCCTTTTTAGCGATTGAAGCCAAAGGTTTACAAACGATACGAAATAAACCCAAACGTTTCCCCTTTTTAGCGATTCAAGCCAAACGATTACAAATGTTACGAAACAAATCCAAACGTTTCACCTTTTTATCGATTTAAGCCAAACATTTCTAAACGTTACGAAACAAATCCAAACGTTTTGCCTTTATAACGATTTAAGCCAAAACGAAACAAATCCAAACGTTTCACCTTTTTAGCAATTTAAGCCAAAAGTTTACAAACGTTATGAAACAAATCCAAACGTTTAAAACGATACGAAACAAAACCGAACTTTTCACATTTTTATCCATTTAAGAAAAAACTTTACAAACATTACGAAACAAAACAAAGCATTTCGCCTTTTTTGCATTTTAAGCCAAATGTTTGCAAAAGTTACGAAAAAAATCTAAGCGTTTCCCCTTATAGCAATTTAAGCCAAACGTTTACAAACGTTTTGAAACAAATCCAAGCGTTTCACCTTTTTAGTAATTTAAGCCAAACGTTTACAAACGTTACGAAACAAATCCAAGTGTTTTACCTTTTTAGCAATTTAAGCCAAACGTTTACAAACGTTATGAAACAAATTCAAACGTTTCTCTTTTTTAGCGATTTAAGCCGAACGTTTTCAAACTTTATGAAACAAAACCAAATATTTCACCTTTTTAGAAATTTAAGCCAAACGTTTACAAACGTTTCAAAACAAATCCAAACGTTTAACTTTTCTAGCAATTTAAGCCAAACGTTTACAAACGTTACCAAACAAATCCTAACGTTTCACCCTTTTAACGATTTAAGCCAAACGTTTATAAACGCTACTAAATCAATCCAAACTTTTCCCCTTTTTAGCAAATTAAGTCAAACGTTTTCAAATGTTACAAAATAAATCAAAGCGTTTCTTATTTTTAGAAATTTAAGCCAAACATTTACAAACATTAAGAAACAAATCCAAATGTTTTCCCTTTTTAGCGATTCAAGCCAAACGTTTGCAAACGTTACGAAACAAATCAAAACGTTTCACCTTTTTAGCGATTTAAGCCAAACGTTTACAAACGTTACGAAACAAATCCAAACGTTTCGCCTTTATAGCGATTGAAGCCAAACGTTTAGAAACGTTATGAAACAAATCCAAACGTTTCATCTTTTTAGCGATTTAAGCAAAATGTTTACAAACATTACAAAATAAAACCAAACGTTTAACCGAACGTTTCACATATTTAGCGATTTAAGCCAAACCTTTACAAACGATACGAAAAAAAACTAAGCATTTCGCCTTTTTCGCATTTTAAGCCAAACCTTTGCAAACGTTGCGAAAAAAATCCAAGAGTTTCACCTTTTTAGTAATTTAAGCCAAACGTTTACAAACGTTACGAAACAAATCCAAGCGTTTCACCTGTTTAGCAATTTAAGCCAAACGTTTACAAACCTTACGAAGCAAATTCAAGCGTTTCACCTTATTAGCGATTTAAGCCGAACATTTACAAACGGTACGAAGCAAAACCAAACGTTTCACCATTTAGCAATTTAAGCCAAACATTTACAAATGTTACGAAACAAATCCAAACGTTTGCACATTTTAGCGATTTAAGCCAAACATTTAAAACTATACGAAAACAAATCCAAACATTTCACCTTATTAGCAATATATGCCAAACGTTAAAAAACGTTACGAAACAAATCCAAATATTTCACCTTTTTAGCGATTGAAGCCAAATGTTTACAAACGTTACGAAACAAATTCAAACGTTTCACCTTTTTAGCGATTTAAGCCAAACGTTTACAAACGTTTCCCCTTTTTAGCGATTTAAGACAAACGTTTACAAAGGTTACGAAATAAATATAAATGTTTCACCTTTTTAGCAATTTAAACCAAGCGTTTACAAACGTTACGAAAGAAATCCAAGCGTTTCACCTTTTAATAAATCTATGCCAAATGTTTACAAACGTTACGAAACAAATCCAAACATTTCACCTTTTTAGGGATTTATGCCAAACATTTAGAAACGTAACGAAACAAATCCAAAAGTTTCTCCTTTTTAGAAATTTAAGCCAAACGTTTACAAACGTTACTTAACAATCCAAAAGTTTCACCTTTTTGGCAATTTAAGCCAAACGTTTACAAACGTTACGAAACAAATCCAAACGTTTCAAATTTTTAGCGATTTAGGCCAAACGTTTAGAAACGTTACGAAACAAATCAAAAACGTTTCGCCTTTTTAGCAATTTAATTTAAACGTTTACAAATGTTACGAAACAAAGCCAAATGATTCTACTTTTTAGCAATTTAAGCCAAAGGTTTACAAAGGTTACAAAACAAATCCAAACGTTTCACCTTTTTAGCGATTCAAGCCAAACGTTTACAAACGATACGAAACAAATCCAAATGTTTCACCTTTTTAGCGATTGAAGCCAAATGTTTACAACCGTTACGAAACAAATCCAAATATTTCGCCTTTTTAGCGATTTAAGCTAAACGTTAACAAACGTTACAAAACAAATCTAAACGTTTCACCTTTTCAGCAATTTAAGCCAAATGTTTACAAACGTTACGAAACAAATCCTAACGTTTAAAACGTTATGAAACAAAACCGAACGTTTCCCATTTTTAACCATTTAAGCCAAACCTTTAAAAAAGTTACGAAACAAAACCAAGCATTTCGCCTTTTTGCATTTTCAGCCAAACGTTTGCAAACGTTACAAAATAAATCCAAGCGTTTCCCCTTTTTAGCAATTTAATCCAAAAGTTTACAAACGTTCTGAAACAAATCCAAGCGTTTCGCCTTCTTAGTAATTTAAGCCAAACGTTTACAAACGTTACGAAACAAATCCAAGCGTTTTACTGTAATATCCCGTATTTTTCTGTCATTATTTTTAAATTATTTTAAATATTATTTTATTTTATTTTACATTCCGCCAAACTTTAGGTAATTTATTATTATTTTTATTAAATATTTTAATTTAATTTAATTGGAATCACTCGTTGATTCGGTCATGATTCGATTCATATTGCGTTGGTATTATTAAATCTTAAAAGAAATAAAAACAAAATAAAAACAAAAGAAAAAGAGGAGTTAAAATGAAATAAGATTCATGCATGATATCCATGCAATTCACGTTGTCCATTTTCCTTCTTAAGGCTTAATTAAGCCCATTTTTTTTGTATTAACATAACAAGCCCATTCTTATTTTTAACCTTCAATATAAGAACCAGAAACAATGCCGCTACACCTAAGACCCTCATATTCTGTTACTGAATTTCGTTTCTTTTCCAACCCTATAAGTACGTAATACTCCACGATTCATTCATTCCTTATTTTCATAAACCCTAGCCGTCATTATTCATTCGATTCTCCGAGAATTTACACTACAATTATTCTCCAAATTTCTTGGTGTTCATCGGTATGTTTCCTATCATTAATTTCAGTTTAAGCCTTATAACGGCAACTCCGTATAATTGAATCGTACTCATTCGTTTCTAGGTCGAAATCAAAACCGTTTGATCTCAGGCGTCCTAGACTCGTATACCTTCGATTCGATTCGTTCGCTTCGCTTAACGGTACGCCGTTGATCTCAATATTTTGCCGTTCAGTTTATCGCTTTTAGTTGTCCATTTACTGTTCTTGATTTCTCTTGGTTTCTGCCGAATGTTTCTATCTTCCTTTGGCCATGGGTTTGATTGTTTGGATTATAATCTCTTAGTATGTTAGTCTTATATCATTTTGAGCTATTGGTTGTGGTTTGAATCCACCATTTTGGATTCATCGACGTTTGAGGATTCTCGGTTTTGTGGTTTATCAATTGCCGTGTTGTGAAACTAGGGTATATTGTGTTGATCTTGATAAGTTATGTTTGTTAAAGGTTTTGAGATTGTTATTTGAAGGTTGATTGTTCATGTCTCTGTTCTGGGTTTTGAAGTTTGGAAATTAATTGGTGTTTTGGCTTCTGCATTTGGTTTGGGCATGGCGGGTACTGTTTGTTTAAATTAGGAAGATGATTGGCCAAATAACCATTTTAATCACCAAAGACTTTAACTTAAATCAACTTAATCCTTAAGGTTAAACTTTAAATTAATAACTTGAGTTTTATTTTGATTTGAAATTAAATAGTGATAACGATAGATAATTATTATTTAATTAATATAATTACTCGGGTAATTATAATTGCCTTCAAATGTCGTTTTGTCAAAAGTTGGCTAAATTACAATTTAGTCCCTGAACTTATTGTATAACGTAATTAAATGGATCATTGGTTGATTATTCTAAATTTTGTCTTAAGTATAAACAAAAGCAATTAAATTGAATTCGGATATCAAATTGGCAAAAGTACCGTTTAGTCCCTAATTGGCTAAAGTGCGGTTTAGTCCCTAAACTTTTATTTGACTTATTTAATTAAGTTTTTGGGTTGTAACTTAGGTTATTTGATTTCGAAGTTGTTGAGTTCTGTTTTAATGATTTATTATTTTTATTTATTATTTTTATAAATATAAACTCGGGTTTATATTTGATAAATGTTTTGGGTCGGGTTAGACTTGGGTCACTCGACAAGTGAGGTTAACTTGGTAGTTATTAGTAGCTCGGTTAACCCACTATTTGGAAATTAATTATTATTTAAAGATTATTAAATAATATATTTTTAAATTGGATTTTTAAGCGAGAACTCAATAGACTTGTAATTAATTGTGCATTGTTGCCTTTGGGTATTTTTGTGTTGTTTTGGATTATTTATTCCGACGTGTTATTTGTGCTAGTCCTATGTGGTGTCTAGTACTCTCTAGAGTTAGGGTCTGATTTTAATAATTATTTTATTTGTCTAGACTCGTCTACTGTTCGTGCTTCAGAGGCGAACCAGAGTTAGTTGCTTGCCGGTATTCACGTGGATTAGCAAGCAGTGAGTTTGTAATTACTATTTACCGCTTTATTAAGTAAATTGTTATTTTAATATTAAATATATACTGTACGTATATTTCGAACTGTTTTTATATTATGGCTTCTAGTTGGAACATGCTATCTAATGGGCATCATTAGGACTGCGTGCGCACCGGTATTGATCTGGGTAAGGTATATATGGAAATGTGGTAACTCGGTGTGAGCATAGCTCTCGGGACCAAGTAGAGTAACTCGGTGTAGCTCAGCTCTCGGGACTCTGGTATAAGTGTGGTCAGTGTAACTCGGTGTAGCTCAGCTCTCGGGACCAGACCTGTTGGATTATGTTTATTATTTAAAATTGTGGATTAGGGTTCCAACTATTATTCGTAATATCGTTATTAAATGTTTTAAACGGTTTTAAAGGTTTTCCACTTAATAAATGTAGATAGTGGTATAAACTCATATCAGTATATCTGACCCCTTTGTTTTCCCAATTTTCCCAGGGTTATGATCTGAGAGTCTGGTGATCTCCGCATTTACTTTTCCTCGGAGGTTCCATTTATTTTTGATAAACTGTAAAACTGTTTTATTCTTAGACCGCAGTAGTAACTAGACGTCTTTATTATTACTATATATTTTGTCGGATTGGTTCGACTGGTTTTATTGCTTTGGCATGTTATATCATTTACTTTAGTTATGACAAATCTATTTTGACTCGGAATTGAATAAGCATGTTATATTAACTGTTGAATATTATAACTGCTAGATTTAGGCTGAAGTCTCGGTTACCCCCGAGCATTGGTTTTCTGCAGGTTCATGTGTTTATGTGTTAAATGAAAGGCTAGCTACGGGTTTTGGTACTACATTATCCATACCCTAGCGCCGGTCGCGATTCATGAAAATGGGTCGTGACAAACTTGGTATCAGAGCTTTGGTTTCAAACCAAGGCCAAATTACTTGCTATGTGTTTACTCTGTTAAGTATGGTTGTGTCTTAGGAACTACTGCGGATATAGGTTTCTGTCATGTCTTTAAAAACGTCATCTTTTGATTTTTAAAATATTCTGCCTACACCAATAGGATTGCGTCGAGTCAGTCATTATATGTTGATTTGATGCTGCTAAATGTTAATTTTATTTCACTTGGGTGAATATCTTATTGCTGTTGATTTCTTGGGAAATCCTATATGTTGCTTGTTTTGTTCATACTTGGGTATGAAATATCTGTGTATTTAAATTTTTCTTGTTCAATCTTTAGGATATGAACAATGATATCCGTACTCGTGCTCGTGCTGCGGCAGAGCAAGAAGCTAAGGCTGATGATGCGATTTCCATGGAAGTCGATCAGAATGTGCCACAGGTCCAGGCCAATGCTGGACGTGGTCGAGGTGGAGGTGCGGGCAGATGTAGAGGAGCTGGTGCTGGTAGAGGTAGAGGAGCTGGTGCTGGTAGAGGTGGAGCTAGAGGACGTGGTGCAGCAGGTGTTCAGGCACCGAATGTGCAGCAGGCACCGGGGGTGCATCAGGCACCAAACATGCAAGCGTTCGACTTCACTACTTTCTTGGCTGGCGTTGTCGAGATGCAAAACAATCAGGCTCTTCTGCAAAATCAGTGTAATATACTGGGTCAGATAGCGCAGAAACAGCAACCTCAGGCTGGTGCTGTAGCTGGTACTGGTGGACTTGCCGGTGTCGGTCATGTTCCGACAGACAGAGAGGTAGTGATGAGCTACATGAAACTATCTCCGACTACTTTTGATGGCACTGGTGATGCTCTTGATTTTCTTGAGGAGCTTGAGTAAAACAGTCAGAGGATTCAAGCTACTGATCGTCAATCAGTGATGCTTGTGGAGATGTCACTGAAGGGTCCAGCAAAGGACTGGTTTCGTGATAATATCAGACAGGATATGGCTACGGTGACTTGGGCTGAGTTTGTGGTCAGATTCAGAGGTTTCTATTTACCCTTCTCTGTTACTGAGAGTCACAGAGAGTAGCTGCTTCATTTGAAGAAGGGGGATAGATCAGTGACTGACTACACTACAGAGTTTGTCCGTTTGGGGCGATTTGCTACAGACCTACAGGGTGATCAAGCGCGGGTGAACGACCGCTATGTTAGGGGCTTGGGCCCAGACTTCCTTCCTTTGCTTATAGGAACAGACATGGACTTCACTATAATAGTGGATAGTGCTCGTCGGCTGGAGAGCTCGATGATTCAGTTTGGGACGATCTCTGACCCTTTCCAGACTCAAAAGGGAAAGAGTGATATTCCTAGTGGGGGACAGCAGGCCCCAGCGCAGCATGGTAGTGGGAACTACTACAGCGGTTTTTCCCAGGCCAATAGGGGGAGTCGTCGGACGCACAACAAGGGGAGGCATAGTGCTAGGAGTGCTCCGTAAAGTTCTAGCAGCAGTGGGAGTAACCGTGGTTCAGGACGCGGGTACAGTGGTGGATCAAACATTCCGTTCTGCCAAAATTGCAGACGCAGGCATTATGGTCAGTGCCAGTTAGCTCCTGGAGGTTGTTTTACTTGTGGCCAGCCGGGTCATTTCTCCAGGGAGTGTCCGACATCTGGGCAGCAGATGTCTAACTCTAGTGTGGCGCAGTCATTTTATCAGCAGCAGAGACCTGCGTTTACACAGTTTGTAGGGCACTCTCAACCTGCACCATCTTTTGGTGGCCAGTGGGGCCGTGGTTCTGGTGGCAGAGGTTTTGGGGGCCGTGGTAACGGGGGTAGAGGTTCCAACGGTTATGGTACTGGGCAGAGTTCGCAGCAGCAGCCGCAGGGTCAGGCCAGAGTGTTCGCACTTACTCCTCAGGATGCGCGTGCATCAAATGCCGTTGTGCAAGGTACCATTCCGATCTCTTTTACTGATGCTTTGGTGTTATTTGATGCGGGTGCAACCCATTCGTTTGTGTCTACTTGCTTTGCTGGGAAATTGGGTATTGCATCAACTGTTTTGAGTGAACCTCTAGCCGTGCCTACACCTATGTCTAAAGGTGTAGTAGTGGATGTTGTGTATCCTTCTTGTCCAGTGGTTATTCAGGGCAGCGAATTATGTGCTGATTTGATTTTACTTGACGTTCTTTCTTTTGATGTCATCTTGGGGATGGATTGGCTATCGCGCCATTATGCTTCTATTGACTGTCGGGGGAAGTCAGTCGAGTTTCGGATTCCGGGTGATCTACCTTTTTCCTTTCAGGGAGAAAAGGCGGAGACACCTAAGAATCTGATTTCCGCCATCAAGGCGAAGCGGATGTTGGGCAAGGGTTGCCAGGGTTTTCTTGCTGTGGTTCGTGATTTGGAGACTAGTAGTGGGGATATGCATAGTGTTCTGATAGTGAATGAATTCACTGATGTGTTTCCAGAGGAATTGCCTGGATTACCACCTGATTGCGATATTGAGTTTTGCATTGATGTGGTTTCTGGTACAGCTCCTATTTCGATACCGCCGTATCGGATGGCTCCTGCAGAGCTCAAGGAGTTGAAGGACCAGTTACAAGAGTTGTTGGATAGCGGGTTCATCAGACCGAGTACTTCTCCGTGGGGTGCTCCAGTTCTGTTTGTGAAGAAAAAAGACGGTTCCTTTCGACTGTGTATCGACTACAGACAGTTGAACAAGGCTACTGTCAAAAACAGATATCCTCTTCCTCGCATCGATGATTTGTTTGACCAGTTGCAGAATTGATTTGAGGTCTGGGTATCATCAGCTTCAGATCCGTGATGCAGATGTGCCAAAGACTGCTTTTCGGACTCGTTATGGACATTTTGAGTTTCTAGTTATGTCCTTTGGTCTGACTAACGCGCCAGCAGCGTTCATGGATATGATGAATAGAGTGTTCAAGCCGTTTTTGGATCAATTCGTTATTGTTTTCATTGATGACATTTTGATCTATTCTCGGAGTGAGGAGGAGCATGCTTATCACTTGAGGACTATATTACAGACCTTGCGAGAGCATCAGTTGTATGCTAAGTTCTCAAAGTGTGAGTTTTGGCTGGAGCAGGTTACCTTCTTAGAACACGTGGTGTCGAAGGATGGGATCAAGGTTGATCCGAAGAAGATTGAGGCGGTTATGGATTGGCAGAGGCCAAGGTCAGTTACCGAGATCAGAAATTTTCTGGGTTTAGCTGGCTACTATCGTCGGTTCGTGCAAGATTTCTCCAGAATATCTGCACCGTTGACTAAACTAACACAGACGGGTGTTAAGTTTGAGTGGACTGACAAGTTCAAGGCGAGCTTTGAGAAGCTCAAGGAGATTTTGACTACAGCTCCGGTTTTGGCATTGCCTTCTGGCATTGACGGTTTCACAGTGTATTGTGATGCGTCTCGGATTGGTTTGGGTTGCGTGCTGATGCAACATGGACAGGTAATTGCCTATGCTTCCCGTCAGTTGAAGAAGCATGAGGTGAATTACCCTACTCATGATTTGGAGCTTGAGGCTGTGGTCTTTGCTCTGAAGATTTGGAGGCATTATCTGTATGGTGCTACTTGTGAAATTTTCACTGATCACAAGAGTTTGAAGTATATCTTTGATCAGAGAGAGTTGAACTTGAGACAGAGGAGGTGGCTAGAGTTGCTGAAAGACTACGACTGTACTATTCAGTACCATCCTGGTAAGGCTAATGTGGTAGCCGATGCGTTGAGTCGCAAGTCTTCGGGCAGTTTGGCTCATATCACTGAGGTTGGGCGTAGACCCATGATGAGAGAGTGGCACAGTTTGATAGTTTCGGGCTATGGTTTTCAGATTTCTCAGGCTGGTTGTTTCTTAGCACAGTTACAAGTGCAACCCGTTTTGATTGATCGGATCAAAGCTTTACAAGCTGAGCATCCACAGTTGAAACGGATTATTGAGGAGATTCAGCAGGACAGTAATTCTGAGTTTACTTTTGTGGATGGTGTTCTGAGACATGGTTTGAGACTGTGTGTTCCGGATTCAAATGGTTTGAGGGACCAGATCTTGGAGGAAGCGCACAAGTCTTCTTATAGTGTTCATCCGGGTTCTACTAAGATGTACGATGGTCTTAAGGGTACCTATTGGTGGAGCGGGATGAAGAATGATGTCGCTGAGTATGTTTCTAAGTTTCTGACGTGCCAGCAGGTGAAGCTGGAGAATCAGAGACCTTTTGGTTATCTGCAGCCACTACCTATTCCAGAGTGGAAGTGGGAGCGGATTGCTATGGATTTTGTGGTTGGTTTTCCACGTACTCGGCAGGGGTACGATTCCATCTGGGTTATAGTTGACCGCATGACCAAGTCAGCTCATTTCCTTCAAATTAAGGTTTCGTATACTGCTTCGAGGTTGGCTCAGTTGTACATCGACAGGATTGTCAGTTTGCATGGTGTACTAGTTTCTATTGTTTCAGACAGAGGTTATGTGTTTACTTCGAGGTTCTGGAAAGCGTTACATGAATCCTTGGGTTCTCGGTTGGATTTCAGTACAGCTTTTCATCCTCAGACTGACGGCCAGTCTGAGAGGACTATTCAGACGTTGGAGGATATGCTCAGAATGTGTGTTCTCGATTTTCAGGGTAGCTGGGATACTCATTTGCCGTTGATTGAGTTTTCTTATAACAACAGTTACCACGTGAGTATCGAGATGGCGTCGTATGAGGCTTTGTACGGGCGCAAGTGTAGATCTCCTATCTATTGGGAGGAGGTCGGAGAGCGTAAACTCTCGGGAGCTGAGATTATTCAGATTACCTCGGAGAAGGTACCATTGATTAAGCGGAGGTTAGAGACTGCTTTTAGTCGGCACAAGAGTTATACTGATCCGAAGAGGAAAGACATTGAGTTTCATGTTGGTGATTTCGTGTTTCTTCGGGTTTTGCCTATGAAAGGCGTGGTTCGTTTTGGTGTTAAGGGAAAGTTGGCACCGAGGTATATTGGTCCTTATGAGATTTCAGAGAGGATTGGAGGTGTGGCTTATCGTCTGGTTCTGCCGCCAGACATGTCTTTAGTGCATCCTGTGTTTCATATCTCGATGTTGAGGAAGTGCATCTCAGATCCTTCGCACGTGATTGTGCCTCAGAGCGTTGAGATTGATCAAGAATTGTCGTATGAGGAACAACCAGTAGAGATTGTTGATACGCAAGTGCGTAAGTTACGGAACAAGGAGATTCTGATGGTCAAAGTGCTCTGGCGCAATCATTCCGTTGAGGAGTGCACTTGGGAGACGGAGTCCGATATGCGGAAACGTTATCCTTTCCTTTTTCCTTGAGGTATGTGTGTCCTTGCTTATGTGTTTATAGTTACTTGTTTCTATGTGCTTTATGTGTTGTTATGATTTTAGTTAGTTACGTTTTAATTCGAGGACGAATTTTTATTAAGTTGGGGAGAATGTAATATCCCGTATTTTTCTGTCATTATTTTTAAATTATTTTAAATATTATTTTATTTTATTTTACATTCCGCCAAACTTTAGGTAATTTATTATTATTTTTATTAAATATTTTAATTTAATTTTATTGGAATCACTCGTTGATTCGGTCATGATTCGATTCATATTGCGTTGGTATTATTAAATCTTAAAAGAAATAAAAACAAAATAAAAACAAAAGAAAAAGAGGAGTTAAAATGAAATAAGATTCATGCATGATATCCATGCAATTCACGTTGTCCATTTTCCTTCTTAAGGCTTAATTAAGCCCATTTTTTTTGTATTAACATAACAAGCCCATTCTTATTTTTAACCTTCAATATAAGAACCAGAAACAATGCCGCTACACCTAAGACCCTCATATTCTGTTACTGAATTTCGTTTCTTTTCCAACCCTATAAGTACGTAATACTCCACGATTCATTCATTCCTTATTTTCATAAACCCTAGCCGTCATTATTCATTCGATTCTCCGAGAATTTACACTACAATTATTCTCCAAATTTCTTGGTGTTCATCGGTATGTTTCCTATCTTTAATTTCAGTTTAAACCTTATAACGGCAACTCCGTATAATTGAATCGTACTCATTCGTTTCTAGGTCGAAATCAAAACCGTTTGATCTCAGGCGTCCTAGACTCGTATACCTTCGATTCGATTCGTTCGCTTCGCTTAACGGTACGCCGTTGATCTCGTTATTTTGCCGTTCAGTTTATCGCTTTTAGTTGTCCATTTACTGTTCTTGATTTCTCTTGGTTTCTGCCGAATGTTTCTATCTTCCTTTGGCCATGGGTTTGATTGTTTGGATTATAATCTCTTAGTATGTTAGTCTTATATCATTTTGAGCTATTGGTTGCGGTTTGAATCCACCATTTTGGATTCATCGACGTTTGAGGATTCTCGGTTTTGTGGTTTATCAATTGCCGTGTTGTGAAACTAGGGTATATTGTGTTGATCTTGATAAGTTATGTTTGTTAAAGGTTTTGAGATTGTTATTTGAAGGTTGATTGTTCATGTGTCTGTTCTGGGTTTTGAAGTTTGGAAATTAATTGGTGTTTTCGCTTCTGCATTTGGTTTGGGCATGGCGGGTACTGTTTGTTTAAATTAGGAAGATGATTGGCCAAATAACCATTTTAATCACCAAAGACTTTAACTTAAATCAACTTAATCCTTAAGGTTAAACTTTAAATTAATAACTTGAGTTTTATTTTGATTTGAAATTAAATAGTGATAACGATAGATAATTATTATTTAATTAATATAATTACTCGGGTAATTATAATTGCCTTCAAATGTCGTTTTGTCAAAAGTTGGCTAAATTACAATTTAGTCCCTGAACTTATTGTATAACGTAATTAAATGGATCATTGGTTGATTATTCTAAATTTTGTCTTAAGTATAAACAAAAGCAATTAAATTGAATTCGGATATCAAATTGGCAAAAGTACCGTTTAGTCCCTAATTGGCTAAAGTGCGGTTTAGTCCCTAAACTTTTATTTGACTTATTTAATTAAGTTTTTGGGTTGTAACTTAGGTTATTTGATTTCGAAGTTGTTGAGTTCTGTTTTAATGATTTATTATTTTTATTTATTATTTTTATAAATATAAACTCGGGTTTATATTTGATAAATGTTTTGGGTCGGGTTAGACTTGGGTCACTCGACAAGTGAGGTTAACTTGGTAGTTACTAGTAACTCGGTTAACCCACTATTTGGAAATTAATTATTATTTAAAGATTATTAAATAATATATTTTTAAATTGGATTTTTAAGCGAGAACTCAATAGACTTGTAATTAATTGTGCATTGTTGCCTTTGGGTATTTTTGTGTTGTTTTGGATTATTTATTCCGACGTGTTATTTGTGCTAGTCCTATGTGGTGTCTAGTACTCTCTAGAGTTAGGGTCTGATTTTAATAATTATTTTATTTGTCTAGACTTGTCTACTGTTCGTGCTTCAGAGGCGAACCAGAGTTAGTTGCTTGCCGGTATTCACGTGGATTAGCAAGCAGTGAGTTTGTATTTACTATTTACCGCTTTATTAAGTAAATTGTTATTTTAATATTAAATATATATTGTACGTATATTTCGAACTGTTTTTATATTATGGCTTCTAGTTGGAACATGCTATCTAATGGGCATCATTAGGACTGCGTGCGCACCGGTATTGATCTGGGTAAGGTATATATGGAAATGTGGTAACTCGGTGCGAGCATAGCTCTCGGGACCAAGTAGAGTAACTCCGTGTAGCTCAGCTCTCGGGACTCTGGTATAAGTGTGGTCAGTGGTAACTCGGTGTAGCTCAGCTCTCGGGACCAGACCTGTTGGATTATGTTTATTATTTAAAATTATGGATTAGGGTTCCAACTATTATTCGTAATATCGTTATTAAATGTTTTAAACGGTTTTAAAGGTTTTCCACTTAATAAATGTAGATAGTGGTATAAACTCATATCAGTATATCTGACCCCTTTGTTTTCCCAATTTTCCCAGGGTTATGATCTGAGAGTCTGGTGATCTCCGCATTTACTTTTCCTCGGAGGTTCCATTTATTTTTGATAAACTGTAAAACTGTTTTATTCTTAGACCGCAGTAGTAACTAGACGTCTTTATTATTACTATATATTTTGTCGGATTGGTTCGACTGGTTTTATTGCTTTGGCATGTTATATCATTTACTTTAGTTATGATAAATCTATTTTGACTCGGAACTGAATAAGCATGTTATATTAACTGTTGAATATTATAACTGCTAGATTTAGGCTGAAGTCTCGGTTACCCCCGAGCATTGGTTTTCTGCAGGTTCATGTGTTTATGTGTTAAATGAAAGGCTAGCTACGGGTTTTGGTACTACATTATCCATACCCTAGCGCCGGTCGCGATTCAAGAAAATGGGTCGTGACATTTACCTTTTTAGCAATTTAAGCCAAACGTTTACCAATGTTACGAAACAAATTCAAACGTTTGACTTTATTAGCGATTTAAGCCGAATGTTGACAAACGTTACCAAACAATTCCAAACGTTTTACCGTTTTAGAAATTTAAGCCAAACGTTTATAAACGCTACTAAACAAATCCAAACGTTTCCCCTTTTAGCAATTTAAGCCAAACGTTTACAAACGTTACAAAATAAATCCAAGAGTTTCTCATTTATAGCAATTTAAGCCAAACGTTTACAAACGTTAAGAAACAAATAAAAGAGTTTCACATTTAGCAATTTAAGACAAACGTTTACAAAGGTTACGAAACAAATCCAAACATTTCACCTTTTTAGTGATTTAAGCCAAACGTTTACAAACGATACGAAGCGAATCCAAACGGTTTCCCTTTTTAGGGATTCAAGCCAAACGTTTGCAAACGTTACGAAACAAATCCAAACGTTTCACCTTATTTGCGATTAAAGCCAAACGTTTACAAACGTTACGAAACAAATCCAAATGTTTCGACTTTATAGCGATTTAAGGCAAACATTTACAAATGTTACGAAACAAATCCAGACGTTTCTCCTTTTTAGTGATTTAAGGCAAACGTTTACAAATGTTACAAAAGAAAGCCAAACGTTTAAAACTGTACGAAACAAAACCGAACGTTTCACATTTTTAGCGATTTAAGCCAAACCTATTCAAACGTTACGAAACAAAACCAAGCATTTCTCCTTTTTCGCATTTTAAGCCAAACATTTACAAACGTTCCGAAATAAATCCAAGCGTTTCACCTTTTTAGTAATTTAAGCCAAACGTTTACAAACGTTATGAAACAAATCCAAGCGTTTCACCTTGCTAGCTATTTACGCCAAACGTTTACAAACATTAGGAAGCAAATTCAAGCGTTTCACCTTTTTAGCGATTTATGCCGAATGTTTACAAACGTTACGAAGCAAAACCAAACGTTTAACCTTTTTAGCAATTTAAGCCAAACGTTTACAAACGCTACGAAACAAATCCAAACGTTTCCACATTGTAGCGATTTAAGCCAAACGTTTAAAACGTTACGAAAACAAATCCAAATATTTCACCTTTTTAGCAATTTATGCCAAACGCTTACAAACATTACGAAAGAAATCCAAATGTTTCACCTTTTTAGCGATTGAAGCCAAATGTTTATAAACGTTACGAAATAGATCCAAATGTTTCACCGTTTTAGCGATTTAAGCCAAATGTTTACAAACGTTAAGAAACAAATCCAAACGTTTCACCTTTTTAGCTATTTAAGCCAAACGTTTATAAAGGTTACGAAATAAATATAAATGTTTCACTCTTTTAGCAATTTAAGCCAAGCGTTTACAAACGTTATGAAACAAATCCAAACGTTTTACCTTTTTAGCGATTTAAGCCAAATGTTTACAAACGTTACGAAACAAATCCAAACGTTTCCTCTTTTAGCGATTTAAGCCAAACGTTTACAAACGTTACTTAACAAATCCAAATGTTTCACCTTTTTAGCAATTTAAGTGAAACGTTTACAAACGTTACTGAACAAATCCAAATGTTTCACCTTTTTAGCGATTTATGCCAAACGTTTACAAACGTTACGAAAATATCCAAACGTTTCGTCTTTTTAGCAATTTAAGTCAAACGTTTACAAACGTTACGAAACAAATCCAAATGTTTCCACTTTTTAGTGATTTAAGCCAAACGTTTACAAACGTTACAAAACAAAACCAAACATTTCACATTTTTAGGGATTTAAGCGAAACGTTTACAAATGTTACGGAACAAAAGCAAATGTTTCACTTTTTAGCCAATTAAGCCAAACGTTTCCAAACGTTACGGAACAAAACCAAATGTCTCACATTTATAGCGATTTAAAACAAATGTTTACAAACGTTAAGAAACAAATCCAAGAGTTTAACCTTTTTAGCGATTTGAGCCAAACGTTTCCAAAAGTTACGAACAAATCCAAGCGTTTCACCTTTTTTAGCAAATTAAGTCAAACGTTTACAAACGTTACGAAACAAATCCAAACGATTCACCTTTTTAGCTATTTAAGCTAAACGTTTACAAAGGTTACGAAACAAAACAAAACGTTAACCTTATTAGCAATTTAAGCCAAATATTTAAAACGTTACGAAATAAATCCAAACGTTTACAAACAATACGGAACAAAAACAAACGTTTCATATTTCTAGCAATTTAAGCCAAATGTTTACAAACGTTACGAAACAAATCAAAACGTTTCACCTTTTTAGCGATTGAAGCCAAACCTTTACAAACATTACGAAACAATCCAAATGTTTCCCCATTTTAACGATTTAAGCAAAATGTTTATAAACGTTACGAAACAAAACCAAACGTTTACAAACGTTACGAAACAAATCCAAACTTTTACAAACGTTACAAAACAAAACTGAGGGTTTCACCGTTTTAGCAATTTAAGCCAAAAGTTTATAAACGTTACAAAACAAATCCAAACGTTTCACCTTTTTAGAGATTTCAGCCGAACGTTTACAAACTTTACGAAACAAAACCAAATGTTTCACCTTTCTAGCGATTTAAGCCGAACGTTTACAAATGTTACGAAACAAAACCAAACATTTCACCTTTTTAGCAATTTAAGCCCAAAGTTTACAAACATTACGAAATAGATCCAAACATTTCCCCATTTTAGCGATTTAAGCCAAACGTTTAATTTGTTACGAAACATATCCAAATATTTAACCTTTTTAGAGATTTATGCCTAACGTTTACAAACGTTTCAAAACAA
This sequence comes from Mercurialis annua, assembly GCF_937616625.2. Lineage (NCBI taxonomy): Eukaryota > Viridiplantae > Streptophyta > Magnoliopsida > Malpighiales > Euphorbiaceae > Mercurialis > Mercurialis annua. The sequence goes on along the minus strand of NC_065572.1, from coordinate 19,320,565 downwards.
ATCCAAACGTTTCACCTCTTTAGCGATTGAAGCCAAACGTATACAAACGCTACCAAATAAATCCAAACGTTTCACCTTTTTAGTGATTTAAGCCAGAGGTTTACAAAATGTTACGAAACAAATCCAAAAATTTCACCTTTTTAGCAATTTAAGCCAAACATTTACAAACGTTACGAAACAAATCCAAGCGTTTCACCTTTTTAGTAATTTCATCCAAACGTTTACAAACGTTACGAAACAAAACAAACGTTTCCCCCTTTTTAGCGATTTAAGCCAAACGTTTACAAACGTTACGAAACATATCCAAATGTTTCCCCTTTTTAACAATTTAAGGCAAACATTTACAAACGTTACGAAACAAATCCAAGCGTTTCACCTTTTTAGTAATTTCAGCCAAACGTTTACAAACGTTATGAAACAAAACAAACGTTTCCCATTTTTAGCGATTTAAGCCAAACGTTTACAAACGTTATGAAATAAAACCAAACGTCTAAAATGTTATGAAACAAATCCAAACGTTTCCCATTTCTAGCGATTTAAGCCAAACCTTTACAAACGTTTCGAAACAAAACCAAACGTTTAAAATGTTACGAAAAAAATCAAAACGTTTCCCATTTCTAGCGATTTAAGCCAAATGTTTACAAACGTTACGAAACAAAACCAAGCGTTTCTCCTTTTTAGCACTTTAAGCCAAGCGTTTACAAACGTTACGAAACAAATCCAAGTGTTTCGCCCTTTTAAAAATATAAGCCAAACGTTTACAAACGTTCCAAAACAAATCCAAGCGTTTCACCTTTTTTGAAATTTAAGCCAAACGTTTACAAAAGTTCCGAAACGAATCAAAACGTTTCACCTTTTTAGCGATTTATGCCAAACGTTTAAAAACGTTATAAAACAAAGCCAAACAGTTCACCTATTTAGCGATTTAAGCCAAACCTTTACAAACGCTACGAAACAAATCCAAACGGTTCACCTTTTTAGCGATTTAAGCCAAACGTTTACAAACGCTACGAAACAAATCCAAACGTTTCACCTTTTTAGAAATTTAAGCCAAACATTTACAAACGTTACAAAACAAATCCAAGCGTTTCTCCTTTTTAGCAATTTAAGCCCAACGTTTACAAACGTTACGAAACAAATCAAAGCGTTTAAGCCAAACGTTTACAAGGGTTACAAAACAAATCCAAACTTATCAGCTATTTAGCAATTTAAGCCAAATGATTAAAACGTTACGAAACATATCCAAATATTTCACCTTTTTAGCGATTTATGCCAAATGTTTACAAATGTTTCAAAACAAATCCAAACGTTTCACCTTTTTAGCGATTGAAGCCAAACGTTTACAAAAGCTACGAAATAATTCCAAACGTTTCACCTTTTTAGTGATTTAAGCCAACGGTTTACAAAACGTTACGAAACAAATCCAAACGTTTCACCTTTTTAGCAATTTAGGCCAAACGTTTACACAGGTTATGAAACAAATCCAAATGTTTCCCCTTTTTAGCAATTTAAGCCAAACATTTACAGACGTTACGAAACAAATCCAAGCGCTTCACCTTTTTAGTAATTTCAACCAAACGTTTACAAACGCTACGAAACAAATTTAAGCGTTTCTCCTTTTTAGCAATTTAAACCAAACGTTTTCAAACGTTACGAAACAAAGCAAACGTTTCCCCTTTTTAGCGATTTAAGCCAAACGTTTACAAACATTACGAGACAAAACCAAACGTTTAAAACGTTAAGAAACAAATCCAAACGTTTCACATTTCTAGCGTTTAAGCCAAACCTTTACAAACGTTTCGAAACAAAACCAAACTTTTTAAACGTTACGAAAAAATCCAAACGTTTCACATTTCCAGCGATGTAAGCCAAATGTTTACAAACGTTACGAAACAAAACCAAGCGTTTCTCCTTTTCAGCACTTTAAGCCAAACGTTTACAAACTTTCCAAAACAAATCCAAGCGTTTCATCTTTTTAGAAATTTAAGCCAAACGTTTACAAACGTTCCGAAACGAATCAAAACGTTTCACCTTTTTAGCGATTTAAGCCAAACGTCTACAAACGCTACAAAACAAAGACAAACGGTTCACCTTTGTAGCGATTTAAGCCAAACATTTACAAACGCTACTAAACAAATCCAAACGGTTCACCTTTTTAGCGATTTAAGCCAATCGTTTACAAACGCTACGAAACAAATCCAAACGTTTCGCCTTTTTAGAAATTTAAGCAAAACTAAGTAAATTGTTATTTTAATATTAAATATATATATTGTACGTATATTTCGAACTGTTTTTATATTATGACTTCTAGTTGGAACATGCTACCTAATGGGCATCATTAGGACTGCGTGCGCACCGGTAATGATTTGGGAAAGGTAATTATGGTAATGTGGTAACTCGGTGTGAGCATAGCTCTCGGGACCAAGTAGAGTAACTCGGTGTAGCTCAGCTCTCGGGACTCTGGAATAAGTGTGGTCAGTGGTAACTCGGTGTAGCTCAGCTCTCGGGACCAGACCTATTGGATTATGTTTATTATTTAGAATTGTGGATTAGGGTTCCAACTATTATTCGTAATATCGTATTTAAACGTTTTAAACGGTTTCAAAGGGTTTCCACTTAATAAATGTAGATAGTGGTATAAACTCATCTCAGTATATCTGACCCTGTTGTTTTCCCAATTTTCCCCAGGGTTATGATCTGAGAGAGTCTGGTGATCTCCGCATTTACTTTTCCTCGGAGGTTTCTTTTATTTTTAATAAAACTATAAACTGTTTTATTCTTAGACCGCAGTAGTAGCTAGACGTCTTTATTATTATTATATTTTTGTCGGATTGGTTCGACTGGTTTTATTGCTTTGGCATGTTATATTATTTACATTGGTAGATGATAAACCTATTTTAGGCTCGGGATTGAATAAGCATGTTATATAAACTGTTGAATATTATAACTGTTAGTTTTAGGCTGAAGTCTCGGTTGCCCCCGAGCATTGGTTTTCTGCAGGTTTATGTGTTTATGTGATATATGGAAGGCTAGCTACGGGTTTCGGTACTACATCACCCATACCCTAGCGCCGGTTGCGATTCATGAAAATGGGTCGTGATAAACTTGGTATCAGAGCTTTGGTTTCAAACCAAGGCCATTTTGCATGTTATGTGTTTACTGCTTAAAGGCATGTTAAGTGCTGTTGTTGTGTCATAGGATCTACTGCGGAATTAGGATTCAAGTCTTGTCTTTGAAACGTCATCTTTTGGTTTTCAAAACTTTCTACCTTCACCTATAGGAATGTTGAGTGTCGGTCTTATGTGTTATTGATGCTTTACTTTGGAATGTTTATTGCTTATACATTGGGTGATTTGTTGGCTGTTGTACCATATATGAGATATACTTTGGGTGATGTTTTGTTGGTGTTGTACCTTATATGGTGTTTACTTCGGGTGATGCTTTGTTGGCTGTTGTGCCCTATATGATGTTTACCTTGGGTGATTAGTTGTTGGCTTTTACGCCTTTGGATGATTTTGATTATAATTTGATTGCTTTCACCTTGTTGGTGAGTACAGTTTGGTTTGGTTGTGTTATTGAGTGCTAAATACGTTGGCACGTACTATGATACGTTAGGCGTTGGCCTTGTGTGGTTTCTAAAAGATTTTCGTGTCAAATCTTTAAGCATGTTTTGTGGGTTTATGCTGTTTGACCGCACGATGGTTTTATAGTTTTATTAAGAAAATTATTTTGATTTGGTTTTTATTTTGACACGAGGGCCGGATGAGCGGTCTGGTCATAGTACATTGAAAAATGTGATTTTTTGGTTACTTTGCAAGTAAAATGAGTTTCTCGTATCTTAGAATCTTACGTTAGACTTGGTGTTGACAAACGGTTGCTTTTAAAATAATATTATTTATGAGCTTTTCCCACCGTATTGAGAATTTAATATTTTGGCTGTTATTTTACCATGTTGTGGTATGTCGACGTTTGAAGCGTCGTTTGGTCATATATTTGGTAATTATGTTTGGCTTGCTTAGGTGTTTACAAAATGATTGTTTGAGATCAAAGATTTTCTCACTTAAAATTTTGAGTTGATTTCGATACTTGGATTGCTTGAGCTCTTATTTTGAAAAGGTTGAGATTGTTTTTTTTAATTTTATTTAAAAGACTTTTTCCGGATTTATAAAAATTTTGAATAAGTTTTTAAAATGGTGGTTTTGGGATTGACTTAGGTCACCCAAATTTGGGAGTTGAGCTTGGTAGTTGTAATGACTCGGCTAACTAGATGGTTTTATGGATTGAGATACTTTGGAAATTTTAAAGCAATTGTTTAATTGAGGAGATATTTTCGGATATTGATTTTGCTTTTAACCGTGGGGCTCAACTAAAATTTGGAAGTCTTCTGGTTGACTTTAAACTTCAAAATGAATTTTGATACGTACTTTTGAAAGATGATATATTATAGGTTTATTTTGTTACAGAGATTCGAAATTTATTGTATCATGTCTTGATTCGTCCTTTAAGTATGTTTGGGTTATTGTGCTTAATGGCGTGCTTGGGAGGTTTATGGTTTGTATACCTCACATGTTTGGTTGAACTATGTTAATTGTTTTTGTTTTATCTCTTCGTGCGGAGTAGCACGTGAGATGAATTATTTCACGTGGTCATGGTTGGCTTACCTTGGTGTATGGTTTTATTTTATGAGTAGGACCTTCATTTAGACCCTGTATTGCTTTAGTTTCGGTTTTGGATTATGCTGGGTTTGGTGTGTTATTTTGTGGATTTGAGATTTTGGGGTTTCGATATGAGTAAGATGAAGAAAGTGTTTCTTTGGTGGTTTTTTGATTATCTTGGACAAAGATGTTGGAAATTCTTATTCGAAGAGATAGATCGGTGTATTAATACACTGGCGTTTTTCATCCAGATTGGATGATGCGATGCGGGAACTGGTGGTTTGTTTTGTAGAAACGTAGGTGATATATTGTTTTTCCTTGAGTTAAGTTTAAGCTTAGTGAAAGTTTATTGTCGCATAAGAGATTTTATAGTAGTTATCGGTTTGAATTGTTATGTTAGTATCACATGATTTGGTGGATTGCAAGTAAGGATTGAGAAATGTTTTTGAGGTTATCGAGTGCACATCTCACAGAGTGAAACGTCTAGCAAATGTTTTATTAATAAACTGATTTCAAATGAAACTTATTGAAAGTATTTGAAATGTTTTTATCACGTAATTGTGCCCAGACATATCATGAACATGCATTTTTGTATGTCACGAATAGGGGATTTCATTGAGCACTAAGTATGTTCACTAAATAATAAGAAAATAAGTAATTTGTACATGCATAATAGTACATGCATCACGTGCATTGAAATGGTTAGAGTTGGATGCAACTATTTGGGGATGAAAGGTGTCATCACCCTGGCGCACAATTATGTAAAATGGATTTCGGCAATAAAGAATTTTTGAGAAAAATGTTTTGAAACGAACTCGCGAGTCACTTTGGGATAAATATATTAATAAGGTTGGATTTCAAATGATTTTGAAACTGTTACTGAAGGGTAGCTAGACAAAATACTCTGTGATGATGGTGGTGAATTGAGGATGATTATGTTATGAGTGATTGGTTTGTTGTATAACAAATTTTGTACTTGGTAGGGAGTAAGAATGAATATAACATTGCACTCGAGTTATTATTATAATAAGTATGATAGGATTTTGAGGTCGGTTTGGAAGGCCTTTGTGTTAGCTTACGATTTATGAATTGAGGTTATTAGATTAAGGGATTTGGTTATGCTCGACGTGTGTGTTTACGCCGTGATTTTAAAGGAAGTTTGTTTTTTTACATATTCGTTTTTGTATAATGTTTTGGTATACTCGTATAAAAATATTGTGTGAAAAAAAAAAGATTTTCTTTGCAAATATTTTCTATTTTGACAAAAGGATAAATTTTTATCAAGCATTGATTTAAAGAGAATAAAAATTTTGTTAGTTGAACTATTTTATATATTTGCAAACTTATATTGAAACTAAGGTGTAACTCCGGAATTCAAAATACGGATATTTTGAAAATGTTGATGTGTTCACAAATTGGAGGTTTTTCCAATAGTAAAAGTATTTTGATTTTAAATATAAAAGGAGTTATAAGATATTAAAATCTTTTAAAGAGAGGTGGGAAGTTGTAATGTTTTGTGATTTGAACTATTTCCCTATAAGTTTGGTTTTGAGCATAACCAATGACCCGATTACGGCGAATGTGATCTAGGTGATCTCTTCTTAGCAAGGTTACAGTTATTTTTGGTGAAACAATTTTGAGAATTTTAGTTTGGTTCGGATTTATGAGTTAGTTGATTTGAGAATCGCGATGAGTAGGTTTCGACAATAAAGGTTGGTTGGTCAATACTGATTGTGAATTTTTGTTGTAAAAAAATTTGATTTCGCTTCATCTAATTGTTGAACCTTTTGTGTGCGGCATAAAAATTTGGTTTGTGTAAAAAAAAAATTGTATGTATGTTGGTGTTAGTTACTTTGGGTAACTTCGGGTTGTATGTTTTCTTATTGTATGAGTGGAAGGATCATTCTGAATTAGTCGGTTTGTATGTAACTTGGAGATCCGTTATCATAGGTTAAAGTGATTTATTCTTTGGAATATCAGTATGTGAGTATGTGTTTATTGATTCGTTAAGGTTGATGGTCTTGTCGAGCTTAGTCCTTGTCGTGTGTACAACTCGAATTTCATGATGTTTTAAAGTTGGCTGATTTATATTGGCGAGAACCTTATCTAGTTAATTTTGGACTAGACCGTTCATTTGATATAACGAGTTTATTTATATCTTTGATATGGGATAATAGGCGTAGAGATGTTAAGTAGGTGGCGAGGATTGCATGATGTTATTGATGGGGATTTCGAGGTTTTCATTTGAAGTGTTAGATTTTGGTATTGTAAGAATTGCGATTTGAGTTTCGGGCTTGTCCTTGCACCTTTTCAAGGTTGTCTTGATAGCTGTTAGAACTCGAATGAGTTTAGTAACCTTCCTTGTGAGCATGTTTAATGTTTATAGTTGAATAATCTTGGAGGTTTATATTTTGTTTAATCAAGTAATAGTTGGAGTATTGAACTGTTGAATTTATAATTTTGCGCATACGTGGTGTGGAAATTTGAGTTGTTGTTTTATGTAAGTGGTGATTTGAGTTATCATTCGAGGTACAACGTGTCGAGTTGTGGTTATGCAAGTGCGTAGGTTGATGAGTGGAGGAATGCCTATGGTTTGAGTTTTATTCGGTTATATAGTTGGGGAGTATACGTAGGGGACGAAGTCCATTATGTGGAATTGTTATCTTTCATTCCTTGAGGTACGTGGGGTTTAGCGCTGCTTCGAATGTTCGATGCTATTTTAGTAATTTGGATTTGTGTTATATGTTCTACTTTGGTTGTTTTGTGCGCGTATATTGTGTTTTGTGCTTTGTGTTAAAATCGAGGACGATTTTGTTTTTAAGTTGGAGAGAATGTAACACCCCGTATTTTTTTGGCTTGTTACGATGAGTTTTTCAATGTGTTTTGGGTTAATGTTTGGTGGTTTAGTTCCTTGGAACTTTGGTTTAGGTTGCACAATAGTTATTTCGATGTTTGGTCTTGTTTTGAGTGTGGTTCGGGCCGTGTGGATCGACCTTGGGCTTAAGGCCCAGAAAATCAATAATTTTGGAAGCAGGGGGTGTATCACGGGCGTGACAGGAGCATCACGGTCGTGATACACCATCACGGGCGCGATTCAGTCATCTCGGGCGTGACGCGGCACTGTAGGGTTCGCTGTTTTGTTATAAATAGCTCCTTAACTCGATTGTTTCAACCCTTTTTCATCCTATCAGACCTAATGCGACCCTACACTCAGATAAACCCTATTTTTAGCATTCCTTTATGATCCTTGATGGTTTTTAACAATTGATTGGTGATTGTTTATCCGTTTTGCGATTTCTACGCGCTTTGCTTGTGGTGTTCTTCGTTGGTGTGATTGTGACTCTTGTTGCTTCTGGTCCAGACCCTTACCTAGGGTTTAATACTTATATAATCTTGTTATTCTCCATTCTAAGGTAATTATTTCCATCTCTTATGTATTGGTGAATCGTTGTCTTGTGTTTTGCGTAGAATTGCATGATTTAGGGTGTTTTGGAGTTTGGAACTTTATGATTAATGGTCTGAGATTTATGATTTGAATATTATGTTTTAAATGGAGTTTAATATGATTATAATATGATGTATCATGATTGGAATTGGATTTGCATGATTTAAACAACGAATTGGCTAATTCTAGGTTTGTATGAAATTGATTCGTTTAGTGATTTGTTAAAGTGTTGAATCTGAGTTATTGGGATATTATGTGGTTATACTACAATAGCTAATGATCTTATGAGTTAGGATCTTGAAGTGAGATTTGGGTTTGATCTATGTTGTAAAAATCTCTACGATTTGCGAAATTGACAATTTTACGGAAGTTAAACGCTACGATTGCAAATTGGTTTTCAAATGCTATACCTACTGATCTAATATTTTATATAGGGTTAATTCCTAAAAAAATCACGAAATTTACACGAAGTTTCATTTTAATCATGAACTTTAAAAGTTGTCATTTAAAGGCACGAACTTTCATTTTGTTTCAAATCTATCGCCAAAGTAAAATCCGATGTATTTTATCGAACCAAAAATTCCTAATCCTATATACTCTAACTAAAAGATAATAAAATTTAATGTCGATTTATAATTTGGGTCTTTCATTAATGGTTTATTGAAGAATTTAGTCAACAAAAATACATTGAAATGATAGATTTGAAACAAAATGAAAGTTCGTGCCTTTAAATGACAACTTTTAAAGGTCATGATTAAAATGAAACTTCGTGTAAAGTTCGTGATTTTTTTAGGAATTAACCCTTTTATATATGATGTTTTGATGTTTTTAAATCAGTAGTAACATACTTTGGTTCATCGATTGTTGGTTTTGAATCGTTTGGCTAGTTTAGGCAATTTTCGGCAAATTGCCAAATTTGATTATTTGAGTGCCTTGCCTTAATATTGGTTTTGATCAACTTGTTAATGGATGTAAATACGTTTTATAAACTATTTTGGACATTTTTAAAATGTTAGTTTTATCTTATGTTGTTTGGTAATCGATGGTTGAAATGGTATATAAGTCATGGTCAATTTTACAAAGGTGTTATGTATAAGTTAATATTTCAGATTTAAGTTTAAACCTTTAAAAGGTGTTTAAATCCAATTGATTTCATTTAAGGTTACATTTTTTAAGTGATGTATACTTTGGGTGAAACTTGCCAAGTGTTGGCAAGCTATGTGGCTTATTGCTTTTTAGGTTGGCATTGTTAAGCTAGGGACTGAGTTCTTACTTTCAAATGACTTTAATTTTATTTAAGGATTGGTTTTAAACTCTGGTTTTCACTTTGGCTTATGGTTGGGTCGGGATAGACTTGGGTCGCCCGACTTGTTGTGTTGAGCTATACTGCAGTTAAGGCTAACACACTACTTTGGAAAACTCTTTGGTTTTAAAGAACTATTTAAGTTATGGAAAGGATGTCTGTTTTGCTTTTAAGGATAAGAACTCATCTAAGCTAACTTGCCTAAATTGTTTAAAGTGAATGATATGAATTCTTTGGTTTGTTTGGTACATGGATGTTTATCTTACTTGGGTTGTACTTTAGTTGTGTTCAAGATGCTAGTCCTATGTGGAGTTTAGTATTCTTAGAGTTAGGGATTGTTCGGATTTTGACTTATATATGTTTTAGACCCGTCCACTGCTCGTGCTTCGGAGTCTACGCAGGGTTAGCTGTTTGCCAAGTTTCACGTGGACAAGCAAGCTGTGAGTTTGTGCTTACTATTTACCGCTTTATTAAGTAAATTGTTATTTTAATATTAAATATATATATTGTACGTATATTTCGAACTGTTTTTATATTATGACTTCTAGTTGGAACATGCTACCTAATGGGCATCATTAGGACTGCGTGCGCACCGGTAATGATTTGGGAAAGGTAATTATGGTAATGTGGTAACTCGGTGTGAGCATAGCTCTCGGGACCAAGTAGAGTAACTCGGTGTAGCTCAGCTCTCGGGACTCTGGAATAAGTGTGGTCAGTGGTAACTCGGTGTAGCTCAGCTCTCGGGACCAGACCTATTGGATTATGTTTATTATTTAGAATTGTGGATTAGGGTTCCAACTATTATTCGTAATATCGTATTTAAACGTTTTAAACGGTTTCAAAGGGTTTCCACTTAATAAATGTAGATAGTGGTATAAACTCATCTCAGTATATCTGACCCCGTTGTTTTCCCAATTTTCCCAAGGGTTATGATCTGAGAGAGTCTGGTGATCTCCGCATTTACTTTTTCTCGGAGGTTTCTTTTATTTTTAATAAAACTATAAACTGTTTTATTCTTAGACCGCAGTAGTAGCTAGACGTCTTTATTATTATTATATTTTTGTCGGATTGGTTCGACTGGTTTTATTGCTTTGGCATGTTATATTATTTACATTGGTAGATGATAAACCTATTTTAGGCTCGGGATTGAATAAGCATGTTATATAAACTGTTGAATATTATAACTGTTAGTTTTAGGCTGAAGTCTCGGTTGCCCCCGAGCATTGGTTTTCTGCAGGTTTATGTGTTTATGTGATATATGGAAGGCTAGCTACGGGTTTCGGTACTACATCACCCATACCCTAGCGCCGGTTGCGATTCATGAAAATGGGTCGTGACAGGTTACAAACGTTACGAAACAAATCCAAGCATTCCTCCTTTTTAGCAATTTAAGTCAAACGTTTACAAACGTTACGAAACAAATCAAAGCGTTTCACCTTTTTCGCAATTTAAGCCAAACGTTTACAAGGGTTACGAAACAAATCCTAATGTTTCACCTATTTAGCGATTTAAGCCAAACGTTTACAAACGTTACGAAACAAATCCAAACATTTTGCCTTTATAGCAATTTGAGCCAAACGTTTACAAACGTTACAAAACAAATCCAAACATTTCACCTTTTTAGCGATTTAAGTCAAATGTTTACAAACGTTACAAATAAAACCAAATGTTTAAAACGTTACAAACGTTTCACATTTTAGGCGATTTAAGCCAAACCTGTACAAACCTTAAGAAACAAAACCAAGCATTTCACCTTTTTAGCAATATAATCCAAACGTTTACAAACGTTACGAAACAAACCCAAGCATTTCACCTTATTAGTAATTTAAGACAAACGTTTATAAATGTTATGAAACAAATCCAAGCGTTTCACCTTTTTAGCAATTTCAGCCAAACGTTTACAAACGTCATGAAACAAATAAAAACGTTTCACCTTTTTAGCGATTTAAGCTGAACGTTTACAAACGTTACGAAACAAAACCAAACATTTCACCTTTTTAGCAAGTTAAGCCAATTATTTACAAACGTTACGAAACAAATCCAAACGTTTCCACATTTTAGCTATATATGTAAAACGTTGATAACGTTACAAAATAAAACCAAACATTTCGCCTATTTAGCGATTTAGGCCAAACGTTTACAAACATTACGAAACAAATCCAAACGTTTCACATTTTTAGCGATTGAAGCCAAACGATTAAAAACGTTAAGAAACAAATACAAACGTTTCACCTTTTTAGCGATTTAAGCCAAACGTTTACAAACGGTACGAAACAAATCCAAACAATTCACCTTTTAAGTAATTTAAGCCAAAAGTTTACAAATGTTCTGAAACAAATCCAAGCATTTCACCTTTTTAGCAATTTAAGCCAAAAGTTTACAAACATTACGAAACAAATCCAAATGTTTCACCATTTTAGCGATTTAAGCCGAACGTTTACAAACGTTACGAAACAAAACCATATATTTCACATTTTTAGTAATTTAAGCCAAAGGTTTACAAACGTTACGAAACAAATCCAAACGTTTCCCCAGTTTAGCGATTTAAGCCAAACGTTTAAAATATTACGAAAAAATCCAAACATTTCACCTTTTTAGCGATTTAGGCCAAACATTTAGAAACGTTACTAATTAAATCAAAACGTTTCCACTTTTTAGCGATTGAAGCCAAACGTTACGAAACAAATCCAAACGTTTCACCTTTTTAGCGATTTAAGCCAAACGTTTACAAACGTTACGAAACAAATCCAAACGTTTCCCCTTTTTAATGATTTTAGCCAAACGTTTAAAAGGTTATGAAACAAATACAAATGTTTAACCTTTTTAGCAATTTAAGCCAAACGTTTACAAACGTTACGAAACAAATTAAAGCGTTTCACCTTTTTAGCAATTTAAGCCAAACATTTACAAATGTTACGAAACAAATCGAAACGTTTCCCCTTTCTAGCGATTTAAGCCAAACGTTTACAAACGTTACGAAACAAATTCAAACGTTTCTTCTTTCTAGCGATTTAAGCCAAACGTTTACAAACGTTACGAAACAAATCCAAACGTTTCCACATTTTAGCGATATATGCAAAAAGTTGATAACGTTACAAAACAAAACCAAACATTCCACCTATTTAGACGTTTAGGCCAAACGTTTACAAACATTACGAAACAAATCCAAACGTTTCACCTTTTTAGCGATTGAAGCCAAACGATTAAAAACGTTATGAAACAAATCCAAACGTTTCACCTTTTTAGCGATATAAGCCAAACGTTTATAAACGGTACGAAACAAATCCAAACGTTTCACCTTTTTAGCGATTTAAGCCAAACGTTTACAAACGCTACGAAACAAATCCAAATGTTTCACTTTTTTAGCGGTTTAAGCCAAACGTTTATAAACGTTACGAAACAAATCCAAGCGTTTCACCTTTTTAGCAATATAAGCAAAACGTTTACAAATGTTACAAAACAAATCCAAGCGATTCACCTTTTTAGCAATTTAGGCCAAACTTTTACAAAAGTAACGAAACAAATCCAAACGTTTCCCCTTTTTAGCGATTTCTGCCAAATGTTTACAAAAGTTACGAAACAAATCCAAACGTTTCACATTTTTAGCGATTTAAGCCAAACCTATACAAACGTTACGAAACAAAACAAAACGTTTAAAACGTTACGCAACAAATCCAAACGTTCACATTTTTAGCGATTTAAGCCAAACGTTTACAAACGGTACGAAACAAATCCAAACGTTTCCCTTTTTAGCGATTTAAGCAAAACGTTTACAAACGCTACCAAAAGAAATCCAAACGTTTCACCTTTTAAGCCATTTAAGCCAAATGTTTTCAAACGCTACGAAACAAATCAAAGCGTTTTACATTTTTAGCAATTTAAGCCAAACGTTTATAAACGCTACGAAACAAATCAAAATATTTCACCTATTTAGCGATTTAAGCCAAACGTTTACAAAGGTTACGAAACAAATCCAAACGTTTCACCTTTTTAGCGATTTAAGCCAAACTTTTACAAACGTTACGAAACAAATCCAAACGTTTCACCTTTTCAACGATTTATGCCAAACATTTACAAAGGTTATGAAACAAATACAAATGTTTAACTTTTATAGCAATTTAAGCCAAACGTTTACAAACATTTTGTAACAAATTAAAGCGTTTCACCTTTTTAGCAATTTAAGCCAAACATTTACAAATGTTAAGAAACACATCCAAGTGTTTCACCTTTTTAGCAATTTAAGGCAAACGTTAACAAATGTTACGAAACAAATCCAAACGTTTCACATTTTTAGCAATTTAAGCCAAACCTTTACAAACGTTAGGAAACAAAACCAAGCATTTCACCCTTTTAGCAATTTAAGCCAAACGTTTACAAACGTTACGAAACAAATCCAAGCAATTCACCTTTTAAGCAATTTAAGCAAAAAGTTTAAAAACGTTCCGAAACAAATCCAAGCATTTCACCTTTTTAGCAATTTAAGCCAGAAGTTTACAAACGTTACGAAACAAATCCAAATGTTTCACATTTTTAGCGATTCAAGCCGAACGTTTACAAACGTTACGTAAAAATCCAAACATTTCACCTTTTTAGCGATTTATGCCAAATGTTTACAAACGTTACTAAAGAAATCCAAACGTTTCCCCTTTTTAGCGATTGAAGCCGAACGTTACTAAACAAATCAAAACGTTTCACCTTTTTAGCGATTTAAGCCAAACGTTTACAAACGTTACGAAATAAATCCAAACGTTTCACCTTTTTAGCGATTTAAGCCAAAAGATTACAAAGGTTATGAAACAAATAAAAATGTTTAACCTTTTTAGCAATTTAAGCCAAACGTTTACAAACGTTACAAAACAAATTAAAGCGTTTCACATTTTTAGCAATTTAAGCCAAACGTTTACAAATGTTACGAAACAAATCCAAATGTTTCGCCTTTCTAGCGATATAAGCCAAACGTTTAAAAACATTACGAAACAAATTCAAATGTTTCATCTTTCTAGCGATTTAAGCCAAACGTTTACAAATGTTCAAAATAAATCCAAACGTTTCACCTTTTTAGCGATTTAGGCAAAACGTTTACAAACATTACGAAACAAAACAAAACGTTTAAAACGTTACGAAACAAATCCAAACGTTTCACATTTTTAGCGATTTAAGCCAAACCTTTACAAACGTTACGAAAGAAAACCAAGCATTTCACCCTTTGAGCAATTTAAACCAAACGTTTACTAACGTTACGAAACAAATCCAAGCAATTTACCTTTTAAGCAATTTAAGCCAAAAGTTTACAAACGTTCTGAAACAAATCCAAGCATTTCACCTTTTTAGCAATTTAAGCCAAAAGTTTACAAACGTTACGAAACAAATCCAAATATTTTACCTTTTTAGCGATTTAAGCCGAACGTTTACAAACGTTACGAAACAAAACCAAACATTTCACCTTTTTCGCAATTTAAGCCAAAGGTTTACAAACGTTACGAAACAAATCCAAACGTTTCCCCATTTTAGCCATTTAAGCCAAACGTTTAAAACATTACGAAAAAATCCAAACATTTCACCTTTTTAGCGATTTATGCCAAACGTTTACAAACGTTACGAAACAAATCCAAACCTTTCCCCTTTTTAGCGATTGAAGCCAACATTACGAAACAAATCCAAACGTTTCACATTTTTAGCGATTTAAGCCAAACGTTTACAAACGTTACGAAACAAATCCAAACGTTTCACCTTTTTAGCCATTTAAGCCAAATGTTTACAGAGGTTATGAAACAAATAAAAATGTTTAACCTTTTTAGCAATTTAAGCCAAACGTTTACAAATGTTACGAAACAAATTAAAGAGTTTCACCTTTTTAGCAATTTAAGACAAACGTTTACAAATGTTTAGAAACAAATTCAAGTGTTTCACCTTTTATGCAATTTATGCCACACGTTTATAAACGTTACGAAACAAAATCAAACGTTTAAAACATTACGAAACAAATCCAAATGTTTCACATTTTTTATCAATTTAAGCCAAACCTTTACAAACGTTACGAAACAAAACCAAATGTTTAAAACATTATGAAACAAATCTAAACGTTTCACATTTTTAGCAATTTAAGCCAAACCTTTACAAACGTTACGAAACAAAACCAAGTGTTTCACCTTTTTAGCAATTTAAGCCAAAAGTTTACAAATGTTACTAAACAAATCTAAACGTTTCACCTTTTTAACAATTTAAGCCAAACGTTTGCAAACGTTCTAAAACAAATCCAAGCATATCACCTTTTTAGCAATTTAAGCCATACGTTTACAAACGTTACGAAACAAATTCAAACGTTTCACCTTTTTAGAGATTTAAGCCAAACGTTAACAAACGTTACAAAACAAATCCAATCGTTTCACCTTATTAGCGATTTAAGCCAAACGTTTATAAACGCTACGAAACAAATCCAAACATTTCCCTTTTTTAGCAATTTAAGCCAAACGTTTACAAACGTTACAAAATGAATCCAAGTGTTTTTCCTTTTTAGCAATTTAAGCCAAACTTTTACAAACGTTACGAAACAAATCAAAGCGTTTCACCTTTTAGTAATTTAAGCCAAACGTTTACAAAGGTTACGAAACAAATCCAAACGTTTCGCCTTTTTAGCGATTCAAGCCAAACATTTACAAACGATACGAAACAAACCCAAACGTTTCCCATTTTTAGCGATTCAAGCCAAACGTTTGCAAACGTTACAAAACAAATCCACACGTTTCACCTTTTTAGCGATTTATGCCAAACATTTACAAATGTTACGAAACAAATCCAAACGTTTCGCCTTTATAACGATGTAAGCCAAAATGAAACAAATCCAAACGTTTCATCTTTTTAGCAATGTAAGCCAAAAGTTTACAAACGTTACGAAACAAATCCAAACGTTTAAAACAAAACCGAGCTTTTCACATTTTTAGCCATTTAAGCCAAACCTTTACAAACGTTACGAAACAAAACAAAGCATTTTGCCTTTTTTGCATTTTAAGCCAAATATTTGCAAACGTTACGAAACAAATCCAAGCGTTTCCCCTTTTTAGCAATTTAAGCCAAACATTTACAAACGTTCCGAAACTAATCCAAGCGTTTCACCTTTTTAGTAATTTAAGCCAAACGTTTACAAACGTTACGAAACAAATCTAATTGTTTTTCCTTTTTAGTAATTTAAGCCAAACGTTTACAAACGTTACGACACAAATTCAAACGTTTCTCTTTTTTAGCGATTTAAGAAGAACATTTACAAACGTTACGAAACAAAACCAAACATTTCACCTTTTTAGCAATTTAAGACAAACGTTTCGAAACAAATCCAAACGTTTCACCTTTTTAGCAATTTAAGCCAAAACGTTACCAAACAAATCCAAACGTTTCACCGTTTTAGCGATTTAAGACAAACGTTTATAAACGCTACTAAACCAATCCAAACGTTTCCACTTTTTAGCAATTTAAGCTAAATGTTTACAAACGTTACAAAATAAATCCAAGCGTTTCTCATTTTTAGCAATTTAAGCCAAACGTTTACAAACGTTAAGAAACAAATAAAAGCGTTTCACCTTTTAGTAATTTAAGACAAACGTTTACAAAGGTTACGAAACAAATCCAAACATTTCACTTTTTTAGCGATTTAAGCCAAACGTTTACAAACGATACGAAACAAATCCAAATGTTTTCCCTTTTTAGCGATTCAAGCCAAACATTTGCAAACGTTACGAAACCAATTCAAACTTTTCCCCTTTTTAGCGATTTAAGCCAAACGTTTACAAACGCTACGAAACAAAACCAAACGTTTCGCCTTTATAGTGATTTAAGCCAAACGTTTAGAAACGTTATGAAACAAATCCAAACGTTTCACCTTTTTAGCAATTTAAGCCAAAGGTTTACAAACGTTACGAAACATATCCAAACGTTTCCCCATTTTAGCGATTTAAGCCAAACGTTTAAAACATTACGAAAAAATCCCAACATTTCACCTTTTTAGCGATTTATGACAAACGTTTACAAACATTACGAAACAAATCCAAACCTTTCCCCTTTTTAGCTATTGAAGCCAACATTACGAAACAAATCCAAACGTTTCACATTTTTAGCGATTTAAGCCAAACGTTTACAAACGTTACGAAACAAATCCAAACGTTTCACCTTTTTAGCCATTTAAGCCAAACGTTTACAGAGGTTATGAAACAAATACAAATGGTTAACCTTTTTAGCAATTTAAGCTAAACGTTTACAAATGTTACGAAACAAATTAAAGAGTTTCACCTTTTTAGCAATTTAAGACAAACGTTTACAAATGTTTAGAAACAAATTCAAGTGTTTCACCTTTTAAGCAATTTATGCCACACGTTTATAAACGTTACGAAACAAAATCAAACGTTTAAAACATTACGAAACAAATCCAAATGTTTCACATTTTTTATCAATTTAAGCCAAACCTTTACAAACGTTACGAAACAAAACCAAATGTTTAAAACATTACGAAACAAATCCAAACGTTTCACATTTTTAGCAATTTAAGCCAAACCTTTACAAACGTTACGAAACAAAACCAAGTGTTTCACCTTTTTAGCAATTTAAGCAAAAAGTTTACAAATGTTACTAAACAAATCTAAACGTTTCACCTTTTTAACAATTTAAGCCAAACGTTTGCAAACGTTCTAAAACAAATCCAAGCATATCACCTTTTTAGCAATTTAAGCCATACGTTTACAAACGTTACGAAACAAATTCAAATGTTTCACCTTTTTAGAGATTTAAGCCAAACGTTAACAAACGTTACAAAATAAATCCAATCGTTTCACCTTATTAGCGATTTAAGCCAAACGTTTATAAACGCTACGAAACGAATCCAAACATTTCCCTTTTTTAGCAATTTAAGCCAAACGTTTACAAACGTTACAAAATGAATACAAGTGTTTTTCCTTTTTAGCAATTTAAGCCAAACTTTTACAAACGTTACGAAACAAATCAAAGCGTTTCACCTTTTAGTAATTTAAGCCAAACGTTTACAAAGGTTACGAAACAAATCCAAACGTTTCGCCTTTTTAGCGATTCAAGCCAAACGTTTACAAACGATACGAAACAAACCCAAACGTTTCCCATTTTTAGCGATTCAAGCCAAACGTTTGCAAACGTTACAAAACAAATCCACACGTTTCACCTTTTTAGCGATTTATGCCAAACATTTACAAACGTTACGAAACAAATCCAAACGTTTCGCCTTTATAACAATGTAAGCCAAAATGAAACAAATCCAAACGTTTCATCTTTTTAGCAATGTAAGCCAAAAGTTTACAAACGTTACGAAACAAATCAAAACGTTTAAAACGTTACGAAACAAAACTGAGTTTTTCACATTTTTAGCCATTTAAGCCAAACCTTTACAAACGTTACGAAACAAAACAAAGCATTTCGCCTTTTTTGCATTTTAAGCCAAATATTTGCAAACGTTACGAAACAAATCCAAGCGTTTCCCCTTTTTAGCAATTTAAGCCAAACATTTACAAACGTTCCGAAACTAATCCAAGCGTTTCACCTTTTGAGTAATTTAAGCCAAACGTTTACAAACGTTACGAAACAAATCTAATTGTTTTTCCTTTTTAGTAATTTAAGCCAAACGTTTACAAACGTTACGACACAAATTCAAACGTTTCTCTTTTTTAGCGATTTAAGCATAACATTTACAAACGTTACAAAACAAAACCAAACATTTCACCTTTTTAGCAATTTAAGACAAACGTTTCGAAACAAATCCAAACGTTTCACCTTTTTAGCAATTTAAGCCAAAACGTTACCAAACAAATCCAAACGTTTCACCGTTTTAGCGATTTAAGACAAACGTTTATAAACGCTACTAAACCAATCCAAACGTTTCCACTTTTTAGCAATTTAAGCTAAACGTTTACAAACGTTACAAAATAAATCCAAGCGTTTCTCATTTTTAGCAATTTAAGCCAAACGTTTACAAACGTTAAGAAACAAATAAAAGCGTTTCACCTTTTAGTAATTTAAGACAAACGTTTACAAAGGTTACGAAACAAATCCAAACAGTTCACTTTTTTAGCGATTTAAGCCAAACGTTTACAAACGATACGAAACAAATCCAAATGTTTTCCCTTTTTAGCGATTCAAGCCAAACATTTGCAAACGTTACGAAACCAATTCAAACTTTTCCCCTTTTTAGCGATTTAAGCCAAACGTTTACAAACGCTACGAAACAAAACCAAACGTTTCGCCTTTATAGTGATTTAAGCCAAACGTTTAGAAACGTTATGAAACAAATCCAAACGTTTCACCTTTTTAGCAATTTAAGCCAAAGGTTTACAAACGTTACGAAACAAATCCAAACGTTTCCCCATTTTAGCGATTTAAGCCAAACGTTTAAAACATTACGAAAAAATCCCAACATTTCACCTTTTAAGCGATTTATGACAAACGTTTACAAACGTTAAGAAACAAATCCAAACCTTTCCCCTTTTTAGCGATTGAAGCCAACATTACGAAACAAATCCAAACGTTTCACATTTTTAGCGATTTAAGCCAAACGTTTACAAACGTTACGAAACAAATCCAAACGTTTCACCTTTTTAAACGTTTACAGAGGTTATGAAACAAATACAAATGTTTAACCTTTTTAGCAATTTAAGCCAAACGTTTACAAATGTTACGAAACAAATTAAAGAGTTTCACCTTTTTAGCAATTTAAGACAAACGTTTACAAATGTTTAGAAACAAATTCAAGTGTTTCACCTTTTAAGCAATTTATGCCACACGTTTATAAACGTTACGAAACAAAATCAAACGTTTAAAACATTACGAAACAAATCCAAATGTTTCACATTTTTTATCAATTTAAGCCAAACCTTTACAAACGTTACGAAACAAAACCAAATGTTTAAAACATTACGAAACAAATCCAAACGTTTCACATTTTTAGCAATTTAAGCCAAACCTTTACAAACGTTACGAAACAAAACCAAGTGTTTCACCTTTTTAGCAATTTAAGCCAAAAGTTTACAAATGTTACTAAACAAATCTAAACGTTTCACCTTTTTAACAATTTAAGCCAAACGTTTGCAAACGTTCTAAAACAAATCCAAGCATATCACCTTTTTAGCAATTTAAGCCATACGTTTACAAACGTTACGAAACAAATTCAAACGTTTCACCTTTTTAGAGATTTAAGCCAAACGTTAACAGACGTTACAAAACAAATCCAATCGTTTCACCTTATTAGCGATTTAAGCCAAACGTTTATAAACGCTACGAAACAAATCCAAACATTTCCCTTTTTTAGCAATTTAAGCCAAACGTTTACAAACGTTACAAAATGAATCCAAGTGTTTTTCCTTTTTAGCAATTTAAGCCAAACCTTTACAAACGTTACGAAACAAATCAAAGCGTTTCACCTTTTAGCAATTTAAGCCAAACGTTTATAAAGGTTACGAAACAAATCCAAAGCGTTTCGCCTTTTTAGCGATTCAAGCCAAACGTTTACAAACGATACGAAACAAACCCAAACGTTTCCCATTTTTAGCGATTCAAGCCAAACGTTTGCAAACGTTATAAAACAAATCCACACGTTTCACCTTTTTAGCGATTTATGCCAAACATTTACAAACGTTACGAAACAAATCCAAACGTTTCGCCTTTATAACGATGTAAGCCAAAATGAAACAAATCCAAACGTTTCATCTTTTTAGCAATGTAAGCCAAAAGTTTACAAACGTTACGAAACAAATCCAAACGTTTAAAACGTTACGAAACAAAACTGAGCTTTTCACATTTTTAGCCATTTAAGCCAAATCTTTACAAACGTTACGAAACAAAACAAAGAATTTCGCCTTTTTTGCATTTCAAGCCAAATATTTGCAAACGTTACGAAACAAATCCAAGCGTTTCCCCTTTTTAGCAATTTAAGCCAAACATTTACAAACGTTCCGAAACTAATCCAAGCGTTTCACCTTTTGAGTAATTTAAGCCAAACGTTTACAAACGTTACGAAACAAATCTAATTGTTTTTCCTTTTTAGTAATTTAAGCCAAACGTTTACAAACGTTACGACACAAATTCAAACGTTTCTCTTTTTTAGCGATTTAAGCAGAACATTTACAAACGTTACGAAACAAAACCAAACATTTCACCTTTTTAGCAATTTAAGACAAACGTTTCGAAACAAATCCAAACGTTTCACCTTTTTAGCAATTTAAGCCAAAACGTTACCAAACAAATCCAAAAGTTTCACCGTTTTAGCGATTTAAGACAAACGTTTATAAACGCTACTAAACGAATCCAAACGTTTCCACTTTTTAGCAATTTAAGCTAAACGTTTACAAACGTTACAAAATAAATCCAAGCGTTTCTCATTTTTAGCAATTTAAGCCAAACGTTTACAAACGTTAAGAAACAAATAAAAGCGTTTCACCTTTTAGTAATTTAAGACAAACGTTTACAAAGGTTACGAAACAAATCCAAACATTTCACTTTTTTAGCGATTTAAGCCAAACGTTTACAAATGATACGAAACAAATCCAAATGTTTTCCCTTTTTAGCGATTCAAGCCAAACGTTTGCAAACGTTACGAAACCAATTCAAACGTTTCCCCTTTTTAGCGATTTAAGCCAAACGTTTACAAACGCTACGAAACAAATCCTAACGTTTCGCCTTTATAGTGATTTAAGCCAAACGCTTAGAAACGTTATGAAACAAATCCAAACTTTTCACATTTTTAGCGATTTAAGCCAAACGTTTACAAACATTACAAAAAAACCAAATGTTTAAAACATTACGAAAAAAAACCGAATGTTGAGCCAAACGTTTCGAAACAAAACCAAGCATTTTGCCTTTTTCGCATTTTGAGCCAAACGTTTGCAAACGATCCGAAACAAATCCAAGCGTTTCACATTTTTAGTAATTTAAGACAAACGTTTACAAACGCTACGAAACAAATCCAAGTGTTTCCCCTATTTAGAAATTTAAGCCAAACGTTTACAAACGTTGCGATGCAAATTCAAGCGTTTCCCCTTATTAGCAATTTAAGCCGAACGTTTACAAACAGTACGAAGCAAAACCAAACGTTTCACCTATTTAGCAATTTAAGCCAAACATTTACAAATGTTAAGAAACAAATTCAAAGGATTCCACATTTTAGCGATTCAAGCCAAACATTTAAAACGTTACGAAAACAAATCCAAACATTTCACCTCTTTAGCAATATATGCCAAACGTTAAAAAACGTTGCGAAACAAATCCAAATATTTCACTTTTTTAGCGATTGAAGCCAAATGTTTACAAACGTTACGAAACAAATCCAAACGTTTCCCCTTTTTAGCGATTTAAGCCAAACGTTTACAAACGTTTCACCTTTTTAGCGATTTAAGCCAAACGTTTACAAAGGTTACGAAATAAATATAAATGTTTCACCTTTTTAGCAATTTAAGTTAAGCGTTTACAAACGTTACGAAAGAAATCCAAGCGTTTCACCTTTTTATAAATTTATGCCAAATGTTTACAAACGTTACGAAACAAATCCAAACATTTCACCTTTTTAGGGATTTATGCCAAACGTTTACAAACGTTACGAAATCCAAAAGTTTCCCCTTTTTAGTGATTTAAGCCAAACGTTTACAAACGTTACTTAACAATCCAAAAGTTTCACCTTTTTAGCAATTTAAGCCAAACGTTTACAAACGTTACGAAACAAATCCAAATGTTTCAAATTTTTAGCAATTTAAGCCAAACGTTTAGAAAAGTTACGAAACAAATCAAAATGTTTCGCCTTTTTAACAATATAAGTCAAATGTTTACAAACGTTACGAAACAAATCCAAATATTTCTACTTTTTAGCGATTTAAGCCAAACGTTTACAAACATTACGAAAAAAATCAAAGCATTTCACCTTTTAGCAATTTAAGCCAAACGTTTACAAAGGTTACGAAATAAATCAGAACGTTTCGCCTTTTTAGCGATTTAAGCCAAATGTTTACAAACGATACGAAACAAATACAAACGTTTCCCCTTTTTAGCGATACAAGTGAAACATTTGCAAACGTTACGAAACAAATCCAAACGTTTCACCTTTTTGGCAATTTAAGTCAACATTTACAAACGTTATAAAACAAATCCAAACGTTTCGCCTTTATAACGATTTAAGCTAAATGTTAACAAACGTTACGAAACAAATCCAAACGTTTCACCTTTTTAGCAATTTAAGCCAAACGTTTATAAACATTACGAAACAAATCCAAACGTTTAAAAAGTTACGAAACAAAACCGAACGTTTCACATTTTTAACCATTGAAGCCAAACGTTTGCAAACGTAACGAAACAAAACCAAGCATTCGCCTTTTTAGAAATTTAAGCCAAAAGTATACAAACGTTACGAAACAAATCCCAGCGTTTCGCCTTTTTAGTAATTTAAGCTAAATGTTACGAAACAAATCCAAGCGCTTTATCTTTTTAGCAATTTAAGGCAAACGTTGACAAACGTTACGAAACAAATTCAAACGTTTTACTTTATTAGCGATTTAAGTCGAACGTTTACAAATGTTACCAAACAAATCCAAACGTTTCACCGTTTTAGCGATTTAAACCAAAAGTTTATAAACGCAACTAAACAAATCCCAAAGTTTCCCCTTTTTAGCAATTTAAACAAAACGTTTACAAACGTCACAAAATAAATCCAAGCGTTTCTCATTTTTAGCAATTTAAGCCAAACGTTTACAAACGTTAAGAAACAAATAAAAGCATTTCACCTTTAGAAATTTAAGACAAACGTTTACAAAGGTTACGAAACAAATTCAAACATTTCATCTTTTTAGCGATTTAAGCCAAACGTTTACAAACGATACGAAGCAAATCCAAATGGTTTCCTTTTTTAGGGATTCAAGCCAAACGTTTGCAACCGTTACGAAACAAATCCAAACGTTTCACCTTATTAGCGATTTAAGCCAAACGTTTACAAACGTTACGAAACAAATCCAAATGTTTCGCCTTTATAGCGATTTAAGCCAAACGTTTACAAATGTTACGAAACAAATCCAGACGTTTCTCCTTTTGAGCGATTTAAGACAAACGTTTACAAACTTTACAAAACAAAACCAAACGTTTAAAACGTTACGAAACAAAACCGAACGTTTCACATTTTTAGCGATTTAAGCAAAACCTTTACAAATGTTATGAAACAAAACCAAGCATTTCTCGTTTTTCACATTTTAAGCCAAACGTTTACAAACGTTACGAAATAAATCCAAGCGTTTCACCTTTTTAGTAATATAAGCCAAACATTTAGAAACGTTATGAAACAAATCCAAGCGTTTCACCTTTTTAGCTGTTTAAGCCAAACGTTTACAAACATTACAAAGCAAATTCAAGCGTTTGACCTTTTTAGCGATTTAAGCCGAAAGTTTACAAACGTTACGAAGTAAAACCAAACGTTTCACCTTTTTAGTAAAGTTTACAAACGTTACGAAGCAAAACCAAACGTTTCACCTTTTTAGCAATTTAAGCCAAACGTTTACAAACGTTACGAAACAAATCCAAACGTTTCCACATTGTAGCAGTTAAAGCCAAACGTTTAAAACGTTACAAAAACAAATCCAAACATTTCACCTTTTTAGCAATTTATGTTAATCGTTTACAAACATTACGAAACAAATCCAAATGTTTCACCTTTTTAGCGATTGAAGCCAAATGTTTACAAACGTTACGAAATAAATCCAAATGTTTCACCTTTTTAGCAATTTAAGCCAAACGTTTACACACGTTACGAAACAAATCCAAACGTTTCACCTTTTTAGCTTTTTAAGCCAAACGTTTAAAAAGGTTACGAAATAAATATAAATGTTTCACTTTCTTAGCAATTTAAGCCAAGAGTTTACAAACGTTACGAAACAAATCCAAACGTTTCACCTTTTCAGCGATTTAAGTCAAACGTTTACAAACGTTACTAAACAAATCCAAACGTTTCCCGTTTTTAGCGATTTAAGCTAAACATTTACAAACGTTACTTAACAAATCCAAAAGCTTCACATTTTTAGCGATTCAAGCCAATCGTTTACAAACGTTACTAAACAAATCCAAATGTTTCACCTTTTTAGCGATTTATGCCAAACTTTTACAAACGTTACGAAAATATCCAAACGTTTTGCCTTTTTAGCAATTTAAGTCAAACGTTTACAAACGTGACGAAACAAATCCAAATGTTTCCACTTTTTAGCGATTTAAGCCAAACGTTTACAAACGTTACGAAACAAAACCAAACGTTTCACATTTTTTGCGATTTAAGCCAAATGTTTACAAATGTTACGCAACAAAACCAAATGTTTCACTTTTTAGCCAATTACGCCAAACGTTTACAAACGTTACGGAACAAAACCAAACGTCTCACATTTTTAGCGATTTAAAACAAACGTTTACAAACTTTACGAAACAAATCCAAGAGTTTAACCTTTTTAGCGATATAAGCCAAATGTTTACAAAAGTTACGAACAAATCCAAGCGTTTCACCCTTTTAACAAATTAAGTCAAACGTTTACAGACGTTACGAAACAAATCAAAACGTTTCACCTTTTTAGCGATTTAAGCCAAACGTTTATAAACGGTACGAAACAAAACGAAACGTTTACAAATGTTACAAAACAAATCCAAACATTTACAAACGTTACCAAAACAAATCCAAACATTTCCCCATTTTTGCGATTTAAGCCAAACATTTACAAACGTTACGAAACAAATCCAAATGTTTCACATTTTAGCGATTTAAGCCAAACGTTTACAAGCATTATGGAACAAAAACAAACTTTTAAAATTTTTAGCAATTTAAGCCAAACGTTTCATCTTTTTAGCGATTGAATCCAAACGTTTACAAACGTTACGAAACAAATCCAAACGTTTCCCCATTTTAGCTATTTATGCCAATCGTTTACAAACGTTACGAAACAAATCCAAACGTTTCACCTTTTTAGCGATTTAATCCAAATGTTTAAAAACGTTACGAAACAAATCCAAACGTTTCCCCATTTTAGCGATATAAGCGAAACGTTTACAAACGTTACGAAACAAATCCAAACGGTTCCCCTTTTTTGCGATTGAAGCCAAACGTTTACAAACGTTACAAAACAAATTAAAACTTTTCACCTTTTTAGCGATTTAAGCCAAACGTTTAAAAATGTTGAAACAAATCGAAGTGTTTCACCTTTTTTAGCGAATTAAGTCAAACGTTTACAAACGTTACAAAACAAATCCAAAAGTTTCACCTTTTTAACGATTTAAGTAGAACGTTTACAAACGTTACGAAATAAATCCAAATGCTTCCCTATTTTAGCAATTTAAGCCAAACGTTTAAAACGTTACGAAACAAATCAAAACATTTCACCTTTTTAGCGATTTAAGCTAAACGTTTACAAAGGTAACGAAACAAATCCAAACGTTTACAAACATTATGAAACAAAAGTAAACCTCTTCCCATTTTAGCAATTAAAGTCAAATGTTTACAAACGTTACAAAACAAATCCAATGATTTTCCCATTTTAGCAATTTAAGCCAAACATTTACAAACGTTACGAAATAAATCCAAGCGTTTCAACTTTTTAGCGATTTAAGCCAAACTTTTACAAACGATACGAAACAAAACCAAACGTTTAAAAGGTTACGAAACAAATCCAAATGTTTCACATTTTTTATAATTTAAGCCAAACGTTTCAAAACGTTACGAAACAATGCCAAACGTTTCACCTTTTTAACAATTTAAGCCAAACATTTACAAACATTACAATGCAAATCCAAACGTTTCCCATTTTTTGCGATTTAAGCCAAACGTTTACACACGTTACAAAACAAATCCAAACGTTTCACCTTTTTTGTGATTGAAGCGAAACATTTAAAAATGTTACGAAACAAATCCAAGCGTTTCACCTTTTTAGCGATTTAAGCCAAACGTTTACAAACATTACAAAACAAATCCAAACGTTTCGCCTTTTTAGCGATTTAAGTAAAACATTTTCAAACGTTACGAAATAAATCCAAATGTTTCACCATTTTAGCAATTTAAGCCAAACGTTTAAAATGTTATGAAACAAATCAAAACATTTCACCTTTTTAGCGATTTAAGCCAAACGTTTACAAACGTTATGTAACAAATCCAAACGTTACACCTTTTTAGCGATTTAAGCCAAACGTTTACAAACATTACGAAACAAATCCAAACGTTTTCCCTTTTTAGTGATTTAAGCCAAACGTTTTGAAATTAAACCAAACATTTCACCTTTTTAGCGATTTAAGTCAAACGTTTACAAACGTTACGGAACAAAAACAAACGTTTCACCTTTTTAGCGACTTAAGCCAAACGATTAAAATGTTAAGAAACAAATCCTAGTATTGCACCTTTTTAGTAATATAAGCCAAACGTTTATAAACCTTACGAAACAAACCAAAATGTTTTATCTTTTTAGAGATATAAGGCATACGTTTAAATCTAAATCTTTTCCCATTTTAGCAACTAAAGCCAAATGTTTACAAACGTTACGAAACAAATCCAAAGATTTTCCCATTTTACCGATTTAAGCCAAACATTACGAAATAAATCCAAGCGTTTAAAATGTTACGAAACAAATCCAAACGTTTAACATTTTTAGCAATTTAAGCCAAACGTTTACAAACTTTACGAAACAAATCCAAGTTTTTCACCTTTTTAGCAATTTAACCCAAACGTTTACAAACATTACGAAACAAATCCAAACGTTTCCCCATTTTAGCGATTTAAGCCAAACTTTTAAAACGTTACGAAAAGAATCCAAACGTTTTCCCTTCTTAGCAATTTAAGCCAAACGTTTAAAAACGTTACGAAACAAATCCAAACGATTCACCTTTTTTGGAACTTATGCCAAACATTTACAAATAGTACAAAACAAATCCAAGCATTTCACCTTTTTAGCATTTTTAGCAAAACGTTTACAAACATTACGAAACAAATCCAAGCATTTCACCTTTTTAGCAATTT
This sequence comes from Mercurialis annua, assembly GCF_937616625.2. Lineage (NCBI taxonomy): Eukaryota > Viridiplantae > Streptophyta > Magnoliopsida > Malpighiales > Euphorbiaceae > Mercurialis > Mercurialis annua. The sequence continues at coordinate 19,292,147 of NC_065572.1, read as the reverse complement.
AAGCCAAACGTTTACAAACATTACGAAACAAATCCAAACGTTTCACCTTTTTATCGATTGAAGCCAAACGTTTACAAACGTTACAAAACAAAGTTAACCGATTACAAACGTTATGAAACAAAGCTAAACGTTTACAAATGTTATGAAACAAATCCAAGCGTTTCACCTTTTTAGCAATTTAAGCCAAACGTTTACAAACGTTACGAAACAAATCCAAACGTTTCACCTTTTTAGTGATTTAAGCCAAACGTTTACAAATTTTTAGTGATTGAAGCCAAACATTTTCAAACCTTACGAAACAAATCCAAACGTTTCCCCTTTTTAGTAATTTAAGCCAAACGTTTACAAACGTTACGAAACAAATCCAAACGTTTCACCTTTTTAGCGATTTAAGCCAAACGTTACGAAACAAATCCAAACGTTTCCCTTTTTTAGTGATTTAAGCCAAACGTTTACAAATTTTAAGTGATTGAAGCCAAATATTTATAAACGTTACGAAACAAATCCAAACGTTTCCCCTTTTTAGCTATTTAAGCCAAACGTTTACAAACGTTACGAAACAAATCCAATCGTTTCACCTTTTTAGCGATTTAAGCCAAACGATTACAAACGTTACGAAACAAATGTAAACCTTTTCCCATTTTAGCATTTAAAGCCAAATGTTTACAAACGTTACGAAACAAATCCAAAGATTTTCCCATTTTAGCGATTTAAGCCAAACGTTTACACACGTTACGAAATAAATCCAAGCGTTTCAACTTTTTAGCGATTAAAGCCAAACTTTTACAAACGATACGAAACAAAACCAAACGTTTCCAATGTTACGAAACAAATCCAAACGTTTCACTTTTTTAATAATTTAAGCCAAACGTTAACAAACGTTACGAAACAAAGCCAAACGTTTACAAACTTTACGAAACAAATCCAACCGTTTCACCTTTTTAGCAATTTAAGCCAACCATTTACAAACATTACGAAACAAATCCAAACGTTTCCCCATTTTAGCGCTTGAAGCCAAATTTTTAAAACGTTACAAAAAGAATCCAAACTTTTTCCCTTTTTAGCAATTTAAGCCAAACGTTTAAAAACGTTACGAAACAAATCCAAACGATTCACCTTTTTTGCAACTTATGCCAAACATTTACAAACATTACGAAACAAATCCAAGCATTTCACCTTTTTAGCATTTTTAGCCAAACGTTTACAAACATTACGAAACAAATCCAAACGTTTCACCTTTTTAGCGATCGAAGCCAAACTTTTACAAACGTTACAAAACAAAGTTAAACGTTTACCAACGTTACGAAACAAAGCTAAACGTTTACAAATGTTATGAAACAAATCCAAGCGTTTCACCTTTTTAGCAATTTAAGCCAAACGTTTACAAACGTTACGAAACAAATCCAAATATTTCACCTTTTTAGTGATTTAAGCCAAACGTTTACAAATTTTTAGTGATTGAAGCCAAACATTTTCAAACGTTACGAAACAAATCCAAACGTTTCCCCTTTTTAATAATATAAGCCAAACGTTTACAAACGTTACAAAACAAATCCAAACGTTTCACCTTTTTAGCGATTTAAGCCAAACGTTTACAAACGTTACGAAACAAATCCAAACATTTCACCTTTTTAGCGATTTAAGCCAAACGTTTACAAACGTTACGAAACAAATCCAAACGTTTCGCCTTTTTATTTATTTAAGCCAAACGTTTACAAATTTTTAGTGATAGAAGCCAAACATTTATAAACGCTACGAAACAAATCCAAACGTTTCACCTTTTTAGCAATTTAAGCCAATCGTTTACAAACATTACGAAACAAATCCAAACGTTTCGCCTTTTTAGCGATTGAAGCCAAACGTTTACAAACGTTACAAAACAAAGTTAAATGTTTACAAACGTTACGAAACAAAGCTAAATGTTTACAAATGTTATAAAACAAATCAAGCATTTCACCTTTTTAATAATTTAAGCAGAACGTTTACAAATGTTACGAAACAAATCCAAACATTTCACCTTTTTAGTGATTTAAGCCAAACGTTTACAAATTTTTAGTGATTGAAGCCAAACATTTTCAAACGTTACGAAACAAATCCAAACGTTTCCCCTTTTTAATAATTTAAGCCAAACGTTTACAAACGTTACAAATTAAATCCAAACGTTTCACCTTTTTAGCGATTTAAGCCAAACGTTTACAAACGTTACGAAACAAATCCAAACGTTTCACCTTTTTAGCGATTTAAGCCAAACGTTTACAAACGTTACGAAACAAATCCAAACGTTTCACCTTTTTATTTATTTAAGCCAAACGTTTACAAATTTTTAGTGATAGAAGCCAAACATTTATAAACGCTACGAAACAAATCCAAACGTTTCACCTTTTTAGCAATTTAAGCCAATCGTTTACAAACATTACGAAACAAATCCAAACGTTTCGCCTTTTTAGCGATTGAAGCCAAACGTTTACAAACGTTACAAAACAAAGTTAAACGTTTACAAACGTTACGAAACAAAGCTAAATGTTTACAAATGTTATAAAACAAATCAAGCATTTCACCTTTTTAGCAATTTAAGCAGAACGTTTACAAACGTTACGAAACAAATCCAAACATTTCACCTTTTTAGTGATTTAAGCCAAACGTTTACAAATTTTTAGTGATTAAAGCCAAACATTTTCAAACGTTACAAAACAAATCCAAACGTTTCCCCTTTTTAGCAATTTAAGCAGAACGTTTACAAACGTTACGAAACAAATCTAAACGTTTCACCTTTTTAGCGATTTAAGCCAAACGTTTACAAACGTCACGAAACAAATGCAAACGTTTCACCTTTTTAGTGATTTAAGCCAAACGTTTACAAATTTTTAGTGATTGAAGCCAAACATTTATAAACGTTACGAAACAAATCCAAACGTTTCACCTTTTTAGCAATTTAAGCCAAACGTTTACAAAAGTTACGAAATAAATCCAAACGTTTCACCTTTTTAGCGATTTAAGCCAAACGTTTATAAACATTACGAAACAAATGTAAACCTTTTCCCATTTTAGCAATTGAAGCCAAATGTTTACAAACATTACGAAACAAATCCAGAGATTTTCCCATTTTAGTGATTTAAGCCAAACGTTTACAAACGTTACGAAATAAATCCAAGCGTTTCAACTTTTTGTGAGATTTAAGCCAAACTTTTACAAACGATACGAAACAAAACCAAACGTTTAAAATGTTACGAAACAAATCCAAACGTTTCACATTTTTAATAATTTAAGCGAAACGCTTACAAACGTTACGAAACAAAGTCAAACGTTTACAAACTTTACGAAACAAATCTAAATGTTTCCCCTTTTTAGCAATTTAAGCCAAACATTTACAAACAATACGAAACAAATCAAAACGTTTCCCAATTTTAATAATTTCAGCCAAACGTTTACAAACGTTATGAAACAAAACCAAACGTTTACAAAATTTTCGAAACAAATCCAAGCGTTTCACCTTTTTAGCAATTTAAGCCAAACATTTACAAACATTACGAAACAAATCCCAACATTTCCCCATTTTAGCGCTTTAAGCCAAACTTTTAAAACATTACGAAAAGAATCCAAACGTTTTCTCTTTTTAACAATTTAAGCCAAACGTTTAAAAACGTTGCGAAACAAATCCAAACGAATCAGCTTTTTTGCAACTTATGCCAAACATTTACAAACATTACGAAACAAATCCAAGCATTTCACCTTTTTAGCATTTTTATCCAAACGTTTACAAACATTACGAAACAAATCCAAGCATTTCACCTTTTTAGCAATTTAAGCCAAACGTTTACAAACATTACGAAACAAAATCCAAACGTTTCACCTTTTTAGCGATTTAAGCCAAACGTTTACAAACGTTACGAAACAAATCCAAACGTTTCCCCTTTTTAGCGATTTAAGCCAAACGTTTACAAACGTTACGAAACAAATCCAAACGTTTCGCCTTTTTATTTATTTAAGCCAAACGTTTACAAATTTTTAGTGATAGAAGCCAAACATTTATAAACGCTACGAAACAAATCCAAACGTTTCACCTTTTTAGCAATTTAAGCCAATCGTTTACAAACATTACGAAACAAATCCAAACGTTTCGCCTTTTTAGCGATTGAAGCCAAACGTTTACAAACGTTACAAAACAAAGTTAAACGTTTACAAACGTTACGAAACAAAGCTAAATGTTTACAAATGTCATAAAACAAATCAAGCATTTCACCTTTTTAGCAATTTAAGCAGAATGTTTACAAACGTTACGAAACAAATCCAAACATTTCACCTTTTTAGTGATTTAAGCCAAACGTTTACAAATTTTTAGTGATTAAAGCCAAACATTTTCAAACGTTACAAAACAAATCCAAACGTTTCCCCTTTTTAGCAATTTAAGCAGAACGTTTACAAACGTTACGAAACAAATCTAAACGTTTCACCTTTTTAGCGATTTAAGCCAAACGTTTACAAACGTCACGAAACAAATACAAACGTTTCACCTTTTTAGTGATTTAAGCCAAACGTTTACAAATTTTTAGTGATTGAAGCCAAACATTTATAAACGTTACGAAATAAATCCAAACGTTTCACCTTTTTAGCAATTTAAGCCAAACGTTTACAAATATTACGAAATAAATCCAAACGTTTCACCTTTTTAGCGATTTAAGCCAAACGTTTATAAACATTACGAAACAAATGTAAACCTTTTCCCATTTTAGCAATTGAAGCCAAATGTTTACAAACATTACGAAACAAATCCAAAGATTTTCCCATTTTAGTGATTTAAGCCAAACGTTTACAAACGTTACGAAATAAATCCAAGCGTTTCAACTTTTTGTGAGATTTAAGCCAAACTTTTACAAACGATACGAAACAAAACCAAATGTTTAAAATGTTACGAAACAAATCCAAACGTTTCACATTTTTAATAATTTAAGCCAAACGCTTACAAACGTTACGAAACAAAGTCAAACGTTTACAAACTTTACGAAACAAATCCAAATGTTTCCCCTTTTTAGCAATTTAAGCCAAACATTTACAAACAATACGAAACAAATCAAAACGTTTCCCAATTTTAATAATTTCAGCCAAACATTTACGAACGTTATGAAACAAAACCAAACGTTTACAAAATTTTCGAAACAAATCCAAGCGTTTCACCGTTTTAGCAATTTAAGCCAAACATTTACAAACATTACGAAACAAATCCAAACATTTCCCCATTTTAGCGCTTTAAGCCAAACTTTTAAAACATTACGAAAAGAATCCAAACGTTTTCTCTTTTTAACAATTTAAGCCAAACGTTTAAAAACGTTGCGAAACAAATCCAAACGATTCAGCTTTTTTGCAACTTATGCCAAACATTTACAAACATTACGAAACAAATCCAAGCATTTCACCTTTTTAGCATTTTTATCCAAACGTTTACAAACATTACGAAACAAATCCAAGCATTTCACCTTTTTAGCAATTTAAGCCAAACGTTTACAAACATTACGAAACAAAATCCAAACGTTTCACCTTTTTAGCGATTGAAGCCAAACGTTTACAAACGTTACAAAACAAAGTTAAACGTTTACAAACGTTATGAAACAAAGCTAAACGTTTACAAATGATATGAAACAAATCCAAGCGTTTCACCTTTTTAGCAATTTAAGCCAAACGTTTACAAACGTTACGAAACAAATCCAAACATTTCACCTTTTTAGTTATTTAAGACAAACGTTTACAAATTTTTAGTGATTGAAGCCAAACTTTTTTAAATGTTACAAAACAAATCCAAACGTTTCCCCTTTTTAGCAATATAAGCCAAACGTTTACAAACGTTACGAAACAAATCCAAACGTTTCCCCTTTTTAGCGATTTAAGCCAAACGTTTACAAACGTTACAAAACAAATCCAAACGTTTCACCTTTTTAGTGATTTAAGCCAAACGTTTACAAATTTTTAGTAATTGAAGCCAAACATTTATAAACGTTACGAAACAAATCCAAAAGTTTCACCTTTTTAGCAATTTAAGCCAAACATTTACAAACGTTACGAAACAAATCCAAACGTTTCCCCTTTCTAGCGATTTAAGCCAAACGTTTACAAACGTTACGAAACAAATGTAAACATTTTCCCATTTTAGCAATTAAAGCCAAATGTTTACAAACGTTACGAAACAAATCCAAACGTTTCCCTATTTTAGCGCTTTAAGCCAAACTTTTAAAACGTTACGAAAAGAATCCAAACGTTTTTCCTTTTTAGCAATTTAATCCAAACGTATAAAAATGTTGCCAAACAAATCCAAACGATTCACTTTTTTTGCAACTAATGCCAAACATTTACAAACATTACGAAACAAATCCAAGCATTTAACCTTTTTAGCATTTTTAGCCAAATGTTTACAAACATTACGACACAAATCCAAGCATTTCACCTTTCTAGCAATTTAAGCCAAACGTTTACAAACATGACGAAACAAATCCAAACGTTTCACCTTTTTAGCGATTAAAACCAAACGTCTACAAACATTACAAAACAAAGTGAAACGTTTACAAACGTTACGAAACAAAGCTAAACGTTTACAAATGTTATGAAACAAATCCAAGCGTTTCACCTTTTTAGGAATTTAAGCCAAACGTTTACAAACGTTACGAAACAAATCCAAACGTTTTCCCTTTTTAGTTATTTAAGCCAAACGTTTACAAATTTTTTGTGACTGAAGCCAAACATTTTCAAACGTTACAAAACAAATCCAAACGTTTCCCCTTTTTAGCAATTTAAGCAGAACGTTTACAAACGTTACGAAACAAATCCAAACATTTCACCTTTTGAGTGATTTAAGCCAAACGTTTACAAATTTTTAGTGATTGAAGCCAAACATTTTCAAACGTTACGAAACAAATCCAAACGTTTCCCCTTTTTAGCAATTTAAGCCAAACGTTTACAAACGTTACGAAACAAATCGAAACGTTTCACCTTTTTAGCGATTTCAGCCAAACGTTTACAAACGTTACGAAACAAATCCAAACATTTCACCTTTTTAGTGATTTAAGCCAAACGTTTACAAATTTTTAGTGATTGAAGCCAAACATTTATAAACGTTACGAAACAAATCCAAACGTTTCACCTTTTTAGCAATTTAAGCCAAACGTTTACAAACGTTACGAAACAAATCCAAACGTTTCGCCTTTTTAGCGATTTAAGCCAAACGTTTACAAACGTTACGAAACAAATGTAAACCTTTTCCCATTTTAGCAATTAAAGCCAAATGTTTACAAACGTTACGAAACAAATCCAAAGATTTTCCCATTTTAGCGATTTAAACCAAACGTTTACAAACGTTACGAAATATATCCAAGCGTTTCAATTTTTTAGGGATTTAAGCCAAACTTTTACAAACGATACGAGACAAAACCAAACGTTTAAAATGTTACGAAACAAATCCAAACGTTTCGCATTATTAATAATTTAAGCCAAACGTTTACAAACGTTACGAAACAAAGCCAAACGTTTACAAACATTACGAAACAAATCTAAGCGTTTCACCTTTTTAGCAATTTAAGCCAAACATTTACAAACATTACGAAACAAATCCAAACGTTTCCCCATTTTAGCGCTTTAAGCCAAACTTTTAAAACGTTACGAAAAGAATCCAAACGTTTTCCCTTTTTAGGAATTTAAGCCAAACGTCTAAAAACGTTTCGAAACAAATCCAAACGATTCACCTTTTTTGCAACTTATGCCAAACATTAACAGACATTACGAATCAAATCCAAGCATTTCACCTTTTTAGCAATTTAAGTCAAACGTTTACAAACGTTACAAAACAAATCCAAACGCTTTTTAGCGATTTAAGCCAAACGTTTACAAACGTTACGAAACAAATGTAAACCTTTTCCTGTTTTAGCAATTAAAGCCAAATGTTTACAAACGTTACGAAACAAATCCAAAGATTTTCCATATTAGCGATTTAAGCCAAACGTTAACAAACGTTACTAAATAAATCCAAGCGTTTCAACTTTTTAGCGATTTAAGCCAAACTTTTACAAACGATACGAAACAAAATCAAACGTTTAAAATGTTATGAAATAAATCCAAACGTTTCACATTTTAATAATTTTAGCCAAACGTTTACAAACGTTATGAAACAAAGCCAAACGTTTACAAACGTTACGAAACAAATCCAAGCCTTTCACCTTTTTAGCAATTTAAGCAAAACATTTACAAACATTACGAAACAAATCCAAACGTTTTCCCATTTTAGCGCTTTAAGCCAAACTTTTAAAACGTTACGAAAAGAATCCAAACGTTTTCCCTTTTTAGCAATTTAAGCCAAACGTTTAAAAACGATACGAAACAAATCCAAAAGATTCACCTTTTTTGCAACTTATGCCAAACATTACGAAACAAATCCAAGCATTTCACCTTTTTCGCATTTTTAGCCAAACGTTTACAAACATTACGAAACAAATCCACGCATTTCACCTTTTTAGCAATTTAAGCCAAACGTTTAATAACATTACGAAAGAAATCCAAACGTTTCACCTTATTAGAGATTGAAGCGAAACGTTTACAAACGTTACAAAATAAAGTTAAACGTTTACAAACGTTACGAAACAAAGATAAACGTTTACAAATGTTATGAAACAAATCCAAGCGTTTCACCTTTTTAGTGATTTAAGCCAAACGTTTACAAATTTTTAGTGATTGAAGCCAAACATTTTCAAACGTTACGAAACAAATCCAAACGTTTCCCCTTTTTAGCAATTTAAGCCAAACGTTTACAAAAGTTACGAAACAAATCCAAACGTTTCACCTTTTTAGCGATATAAGCCAAACATTTACAAACATTACGAAACAAATCCAAACGTTTCACCTTTTTAGTGATTTAAGCCAAACGTTTACAAATTTTTAGTGATTGAAGCCAAACATTTATAAACGTTACGTAACAAATCCAAACGTTTCACTTTTGTAGCAATTTAAGCCAAACGTTTACAAACGTTACGAAACAAATCCAAACGTTTCGCCTTTTTAGCGATTTAAGTGAAACTTTTACAAACGTTACGAAACAAATGTAAACCATTTTCCATTTTAGCAATTAAAGCCAAATGTTTACAAACGTTACGAAGCAAATCCAAAGATTTTCCCATTTTAGTGATTTAAACCAAACGTTTACACACGTTACGAAATAAATCCAAGTGTTTCAACTTTTTAGGGATTTAAGCCAAGCTTTTACAAACGATACGAAATAAAACCAAACGTTTAAAATGTTACGAAACAAATCCAAACGTTTCACTTTTTTAATAATTTAAGCCAAACGTTTACAAACGTCACAAAAAAAAGCCAAACATTTATAAACTTTACGAAACAAATCCAACCGTTTCACCTTTTTAGCAATTTAAACCAAACATTTACAAACATTACGAAACAAATCCAAACGTTTCCACATTTTAGCGCTATAAGCCAAACTTTTAAAACGTTACGAAAAGAATCCAAACGTTTTTTCTTTTTAGCAATTTAAGCCAAACATTTAAAAACGTTACGAATCAAATCCAACCGATTCACCTTTTTTGACACTTATGCCAAACATTAACAGACATTACGAAACAAATCCAAGCATTTCACCTTTTTCGCAATTTAAGCCAAACGTTTACAAACGTTACAAAACAAATCCAAACGTTTCACCTTTTTAGCGATTTAAGCCAAACGTTTACAAACGTTACGAAACAAATGTAAACCTTTTCCCATTTTAGCAATTAAAGCCAAATCTTTACAAACGTTACAAAACAAAGTTAAACATTTACAAACGTTACGAAACAAAGCTAAACGTGTCACGACCCAATTTCATGAATCGTGACCGGCGCTAGGGTATGGGTATGGTTGTACCAAAACCCGTAGCAAGCCTCGCGGAAATCAAATAAACATTTAACCTGCAGAAATTGCTCGGGGGCAACCGAGACTTCAAACTAAGTCTATCAATTTATATTACTGTTCTAATATAAATAACTTAAATATATGAAATGTTCAACAGCATTCCTTAAATATAATAATAAAATATTCCAGAGTAAACATGCCAATAATAAATAGTCGATCAAATCGACAATCCCAAAGTGCAATAATAAGTAATGTATAAACTAGTTCTACTGCGGTCTAAGAGTTTGAAAACAGTAACTAGTTTAAATAATATAAAAACCTCCGAGGAATCAAAAGAATCGGAGTGGACCAGCTTTCAATTCATAAACCTGGAAAATTTGGGAAACAACGGGGTCAGATATACTGAGATGAGTTCGCAATACTATTTACATTTATTAAGTTTAAAACCCTTAAATCAAAACAGTTTATACTAATATAGTATGATTATGGAAAACAGTTTTGAAATGATCCCAGCGTAAGTATGACATAGCATACTGATAAACCCAGAGTGGACGGAAAAAAATCCTCGTCATAAATATATACCAGCGTAAGCAAGACTTTAGTCTGCCGTTTCCCAGAGTACTCACCGGTGCACACAGTCTCGATACAAGCCTATCGAGTAGCTCGTTTCAATCCAGATCCATAATCCGTAAAAACAGTTCAAAAGCATCTATAATATTAAAATACGATGCGGTACTTAATAAAGCGGTAAATAGCACTACAAACTCACTGCTTGCTAATCCACGTGAAAACCTGGCAAGCGACAAAACCTGATTCGACTCTGAAGCACGAGTAGTCGATGAGTCTAAGAACAGAGTAGAAACCAATATTAAAATCAACCTCTAACTCTAGAGAGTACTAGACACCACATAGGAATAATACAATACCAAGCCAATCACAAACATAGCCATAATAGAATGAACAATTAATTACATAATAACCCAAGTCAAAGTACGACAACATCGAATAACACAATACTCAAATAAATATTATGTCAAGTTTATTGAGTTCTCGCTTTAAAATCCAATCCGAAAAATATTTCTAAAACAATAAATAAATAATAACTTAAATCCATTTCCTCAAATATTGGATTAGCCGAGTTATCAATAACTACCAAACTACCTCACATGTCGGGCGACCCAAGTCTAACCCGACCCAAAATATTTTATCAAAATATAAATCAGATTTTATAATTCGCAAAATCACTTTGATAAAAGAAGTATAATCATATCCAATTATAAACCATAGTTTATAATTATAAAAACAACTTTGATAAAATAATAAATCAATATTTAAAACGGAACCCAATAACTTTAACTTCAAGTAACCCAAGTACAACCAATTTACTTAATTAAAATAAATTACGAAAGACATTCAAAATCTAAAACGTGAAATTGACACGCCCAGTCAATATTTTAAATAAAACTTAACTACCCGAGTAATTAATAAATTCAAACAAAACCCATCGCTAAAAATAGTCAGAAGAATAATTAAAAGCTAAATTATAAATTTAGTCACATTGGCACTCTAAGTCAAAATCTCAAAATAACAATTAATTAATAATGAAAAATAATTATTAATTTAATAACTCAAATATTATTTTTAGATTTTAAAAATAATATAACTAATTTGACAAACTTTCAAACTAAATGAAATCCCTAACTCCCATTTAATATAGTCAATGTATAAAATCACTTATAAACTATAATAAGATCAATATTATTTTAAATTTAAAATATTAATGCCCAAAGTAATTCCAAATTATAATTAATAATATTATTAAAATCTCAAATTATAAGCCGAACTAAATCCATAGATTAAATCAAAATCAATTAACAAAGTAAAAGTGATTAATTAAAAATTAATCTTAAAAAATCTATTGATTAAAAAACAAAATAATTTAGTGACCATAAAACAAATTAACCATCAAACAATTTATGGAAAAAGCAAACCAATTGAACAAGACCAGCAGTAGCCACACATAATCAAAACCACCATTCACGCCAAAATCAAGTAACAAGAGCAAGAACTTAACAGTTCATAACCAAACATCCAAACAAGTAACCATAAAATAACCTCACAAGAACAAGACAAAACGAACTCAGCATAAATTCTGAAATCTAAGCTACGGTCAAAATCCATTTGAACAAGATTCAATATTTTATTAAACACATAACAAAATCAACAGTTACAACAATGGCAGCCAATTAACGAAAGCAAAATGACTAAACCAAAATAAAAGAATACAAACAGTAAAGAAATCACTTTCAAGGCAATACCCAATCTGTTACTGACCTAAGAACGTCGCACAAGAATACCCAAAAATTAATAAAAAAACGGCAGCAAAGGAAAAATAAGAAACAGCAGCCCAAGAACACATAAAAACGATAAAACGACGGCGGCTTAAACGGAAAGATTTACGTACCGTTTTGCAAAAAACGAAAAGCAAAGATGTAGAGGAATGAGTCTACTTCCACGGAAACGAGACGGATCCCAATTTGATACTAATATAAAAGAGATATCGATTAAGAACGAAGGTGTCGTTTTGAAAGCCAAAACAGAGAATAAGCAAGAAACTTACCGAGAATTGCAGCGATAAAGATAGGAATTTGGTTGAATGATTTTCAAAGAATTTGAGATATAATGACGGCTAGGATTTAGAAAATAATGGGAATAAATTAGGGTTTAGAAAACGACTTAAATATAGGAAGAACCGTAAGAAAAAAAATAAGGAAACACATAACTCACACAAGAAACCAACTAATTCTTCAATTACATTGCATGGGCCTTGTTGGCCCATGCAAGGAAGGAAGACTTTATTATTATTATTTTCTTTGGGCCAACCAACGGACCCAACCAGAAATTGATTATGTCATGGCCAATCGACCCAAACACAAATCAAACCACGATCGAAACAACGAACGATCCACAAAACTAAAAACGAGCCGAATTATTAACAGAAACTCAACAGAAAAATTTAAATTTTTTACGGGGTATTACAAAACGTTTACAAATGTTAAGAAACAAATCCAAGCGTTTCACCTTTTTAGCAATTTAAGCCAAACGTTTACAAACGTTACGAAACAAATCCAAACATTTCCCCTTTATAATGATTTAAGCCAAACGTATACAAATTTTTAGTGATTGAAGCTAAACATTTTCAAACGTTATGAAACAAATCCAAACGTTTCCCCTTTTTAGCAATTTAAGCCAAACGTTTACAAACGTTACGAAATAAATCCAAACGTTTCACCTTTTTAGAGATTTAACCCAAACGTTTATAAACGTTACGACACAAATACAAACGTTTCACCTTTTTAGTGATTTAAGCCAAACGTTTACAAATTTTTAGTGATTGAAGCCAAACATTTATAAACGTTACGAAACAAATCCAAACGTTTCACCTTTTTAGCAATTTAAGCCAAACGTTTACAAACGTTACGAAACAAATCCAAACGTTTCATCTTTTTAGAGATTTAAGCCAAACGTTTACAAACGTTATGAAACAAATCCAAACGTTTCACCTTTTTAGTAATTTAAGCCTAACGTTTAAAAACGTTACGAAACAAATCCAAAGGTTTCACCTTTTTAGCGATTGAAGCCAAACGTTTACAAACGTTACAAAACAAAGTTAGACGTTTACAAACGTTACGAAACAAAGCTAAACGTTTACAAATGTTATGAAACAAATCCAAGCGTTTCTCCTTTTTAGCAATTAAAGCCAAACGTTTACAAACGTTACGAAACAAATCCAAACATTTCACCTTTTTAGTGATTTAAGCCAAACGTTTACAAATTTTTAGTGATTGAAGCCAAACATTTTCAAACGTTACGAAACAAATCCAAATGTTTCCCCTTTTTAGTAATTTAAGCCAAACGTTACGAAACAAATCCAAACGTTTCACCTTTTTAGCGATTTAAGCCAAACGTTTACAAACGTTACAAAACAAATCCAAACGTTTCACCTTTTTAGTGATTTAAGCCAAACGTATACAAATTTTTAGTGATTAAAGTCAAACTTTTGAAAACGTGACGAAACAAATCCAAATGTTTCACCCTTTTAGCAATTTAAGCCAAACGTTTACAAACGTTATGAAACAAATCCAAACATTTCACCTTTTTAGCGATTTAACCCAAATGTTTACAAAAGTTACGAAACAAATGTAAACCTTTTCCCATTTTAGCAATTAAAGCCAAATGTTTACAAACATTACGAAACAAATCCAAAGATTTTCCAATTTTAGCGATTTATGTCAAACGTTTACAAACGTTACAAAATAAATTCAAGCGTTTCAACTTTTTAGAGATTTAAGCCAAACGTTTACAAACGTTATGAAACAAATCCAAACGTTTCACCTTTTTAGTGATTTAAGCCAAACGTTTAAAAACGTTACGAAACAAATCCAAACGTTTCACCTTTTTAGCGATTGAAGCCAAACGTTTACAAACGTTACAAAACAAAGTTAGACGTTTACAAACGTTACGAAACAAAGATAAACGTTTACAAATGTTATGAAACAAATCCAAGCGTTTCACCTTTTTAGCAATTAAAGCCGAACGTTTACAAACGTTACGAAACAAATCCAAACATTTAACCTTTTTAGTGATTTAAGCCAAACGTTTACAAATTTTTAGTGATTGAAGCCAAACATTTTCAAACGTTACGAAACAAATCCAAATGTTTCCCCTTTTTAGTAATTTAAGCCAAACTTTATGAAACAAATCCAAACGTTTCACCTTTTTAGCGATTTAAGCCAAACGTTTACAAACGTTACAAAACAAATCCAAACGTTTCACCTTTTTATTGATTTAAGCCAAACGTATACAAATTTTTAGTGATTGAAGCCAAACTTTTGAAAACGTTACGAAACAAATCCAAATGTTTCACCCTTTTAGCAATTTAAGCCAAACGTTTACAAACGTTATGAAACAAATCCAAACATTTCACCTTTTTAGCGATTTAACCCAAATGTTTACAAAAGTTACGAAACAAATGTAAACCTTTTCCCATTTTAGCAATTAAAGCCAAAATGTTTACAAACGTTACGAAACAAATCCAAAGATTTTCCAATTTTAGCGATTTATGTCAAACGTTTACAAACGTTACAAAATAAATTCAAGCGTTTCAACTTTTTAGCGATTTAAGCCAGACTTTTACAAACGATACGAAACAAAACCAAACGTTTAAAATGTTACGAAACAAATCCAAACGTTTCCAATTTATAATAATTTAAGCCAAATGTTTACAAATGTTTACAAACGTTACGAAAAAAAGCTAAACGTTTACAAACTTTACGAAACAAATCCAAGCGTTTCACCTTTTTAGCAATTTAAGCCAAACATTTACAAACTTTACAAAACAAATCCAAACGTTTCCCCATTTTAGCGCTTTAAGATAAACTTTTAAAACGTTATGAAAAGAATCCCAACGTTTTCCTTTTTAGTAATTTAAGCCAAACGTTTAAAAACGATACGAAACAAATCCAAACGATTCACCTTTTTTGCAACTTATGCCAAACATTTACAAACATTACGAAACAAATCCAAGAATTTCACCTTTTTAGCATTTTTAGCCAAACGTTTACAAACATTACGAAACAAATCCAAGCATTTCACCTTTTAAGCAATTTAAGCCAAATGTTTACAAACATTACGAAACAAATCCAAAAGTTTCACCTTTTTAGCGATTGAAGCCAAACGTTTACAAACGTTACAAAACAAATTTAAATGTTTATAAACGTTACAAAACTAAGCTAAACGCTTATAAATGTTATGAAACAAATCCAAGCGTTTCACCTTTTTAGCAATTTAAGCAGAACGTTTACAAATGTTACGAAACAAATCCAAACGTTTCACATTTTTAGTGATTTAAGCCAAACGTTTACAAATTTTTAATGATTGAAGACAAACATTTTCAAATGTTACGAAACAAATCCAAACGTTTCCCCTTTTTAGCAATTTAACCCAAACGTTTACAAGCGTTACGAAACAAAACCAAACGTTTCACCTTTTTAGCGATTTAAGCCAAACGTTTACAAACGTTACGAAACAAATCCAAACGTTTCACCTTTTTAGTGATTTAAGCAAAATGTTTACAAATTTTTAGTGATTGAAGCCAAACATTTATAAACGTTACGAAACAAATCCAAACGTTTCACCTTTTTAGCAATTTAAGCCAAACTTTATAAACGTTACGGAACAAATCCAAACGTTTCCCCTTTTTAGAGATTTAAGCCAAGCGTTTACAAACGTGATAAAACAAATCCAAATGTTTCACCTTTTTAGTGATTTAAGGCAAACGTTTACAAACATTACGAAACAAATCCAAACGTTTCACCTTTTTAGCGATTGAAGCCAAATGTTACAAAACAAAGTTAGACGTTTACAAACGTTACGAAACAAAGCTAAGCGTTTACAAATGTTATGAAACAAATCCAAGCGTTTAACCTTTTTAGCAATTTAAGCCAAACGTTTAAAAAACGTTACGAAACAAATCCAAACATTTCACCTTTTTAGTGATTTAAGCCAAACGTTTACAAATTTTTAGTGATTGAAGCCAAACATTTTCAAACGTTACGAAACAAATCCAAATGTTTCCCCTTTTTAGCAATTTAAGCCAAACGTTTACAAACGTTACGAAACAAATCTAAACGTTTAACTTTTTTAGCGATTTAAGCCAAACGTTTACAAATGTTACGAAACAAATCCAAACGTTTCACCTTTTTAGTGATTTAAGCCAAACGTTTACAAATTATTAGTGATTGAAGCAAAACATTTATAAACGTTTCGAAACAAATCCAAACGATTCACCTTTTTAGCAATTTAAGCCAAACGTTTATAAACGTTACGAAACAAATCCAAACGTTTCACCTTTTTAGCGATTTAAGCCAAATATTTACAAACGTTACGAAACAAATGTAAACCTTTTCCCATTTTAGCAATAAAAGCCAAATGTTTACAAACTTTACGAAACAAATCCAAAGATTTTCCCATTTTAGCGATTTAAGTTAAATGTTTACAAACGTTACAAAATAAATCCAAGCGTTTCAACTTTTTAGCGATTTAAGCCAAACTTTAACACACGATACGAAACAAAACCAAACGTTTAAAATATTACGGAACAAATCCAAACGTTTCACATTTTTAATAATTTAAGCCAAACGTTTACAAACGTTACGAAACAAAGCCAAACGTTTACAAACTTTACGAAAAAAATCCAAGCCTTTCACCTTTTTAGCAATTTAAGCCAAACATTTACAAACATTACGAAACAAATGCAAACGTTTCCCCATTTTAGCGCTTTAAGCCAAACTTTTAAAACGTTATGAAAAGAATCCCAACGTTTTCCCTTTTTAGTAATTTAAGCCAAACGTTTAAAAACGTTACGAAACAAATCCAAACGATTCACCTTTTTTGAAACTTATGCCAAACATTTACAAACATTACAAAACAAATCAAAGAATTTCACCTTTTTAGCATTTTAGCAAAACGTTTACAAACATTACGAAACAAATCCAAGCATTTCACATTTTTAGCAATTTAAGCCAAACGTTTACAAACATTACGAAACAAATCCAAACGTTTCTGTCACGACCCATTTTCATGAATCGTGACCGGCGCTAGGGTATGGGTATGGTTGTACCAAAACCCGTAGCTAGCCTTGAGGATAACCAGTTTATAACATTTAAAACAATGTACCTGCAGAAAACCACATGCTCGGGGGCAACTGAGACTTCAGCCTAATCTAGCAGTACAGATAAACAACATATATTTAAAGTACGCTTGTCTCAAAATAATCTCCAACAGTATGGCAATATAATATAATACCATAATCAATGTAATCATGCCAAAGTTGATAAAATAATAGTTGGTCTAATCCAACAAACAATAGTCTAAATTATAAACGTAAGACTATAACATGAATAATCTGATAATACTACTGCGGTCTAAGAGTTTAAAATAGTTCGACTCTTATCTGTAAAATAAAATAAAGAATCTCCGAGAATGAAGAAACGGGGATCGACAAATGCTCAAATCATAAACCTGGAAAATTTGGGAAAACAACGGGGTCAGATTTACTGAGTAGAGTTTATATAACCATTTACATTTATTAAGTTGAAAACCTTTAAAAACGTTTAAATAAACATTTTCATTATGGATTATCAATGAAACCCTAAACCACAATTCTAAATCCATTGTCGTGTCGGTGAGACGTATCTCAATAACCGATCCCCGACTATCACTTAATAAATAGTGAGCCCAGGAGACGTATCTTCCACCGGTGCCCTCACTAAGGTGAGACGTATCTCAAACCTACCTCATTACCATAATCATTACCGGTGCGCACGCAGTCCCGATGATGCCCATCGAGTAGCACGTTCCAAATCAAATCCACAATGCCGAAAAACAGTTCGAAAGCTGTTTATACATATAAATATACAAAATATAACATTTGCTTAATAAAGAGGTAAATAGAGATATAAACTTACTGCTTGCTATTCCACGTGAAACTGACAAGCAATCTAACTCTGGTTCGCCTCTGAAGTACGAACAGTCGACGAGTCTAAATAAGATTTAAAATAACAATTAAAAACAGACCCTAACTCTAGAGAGTACTAGACACCACATAGGACTAGCACAAACGACAAGTCAATGTACACTCAAGTCAGAGTAATCACACAGAGTAAAGACAATACTCAAATAAATTATAATGCCATAAACAATTCCAGTCTATTGAGTTCCCGCTTAAAAATCCGTTTCAGAAAATATTATTTAAATAATATTTTAATAGTAAAATAAATCAATTTTCAAATATTGGTTAGCCGAGTTACCGATAACTACCAAGCTACCTCACATGTCGGGTGACCCAAGTCAAACCCCACCCAAATATTTATCCAAAACTATAAACCATAGTTTATAATTTAAAAATACTCATTTGATAATACAAAAAAAAAAACTAATGTTTAAAACAGAACTCAATAACTTAAAACTCAAGTAACCAATAGTTACTAACAATTTACTTAATTAAAATAAATTAAGAAAAACGTTTACAATCTAAAACGTCAAATTGACACGTCTTGTCAATAATTCCAAAATATAATAATTACCTGAGTAATTATAAATTATTGATTAAAAATATAATTATCGTTTTTCGATAAAATAATTTAAATTATAAAATAAAATTAATATCATTTTTAAATTTAAAATAATGCTATCAAATTACCAAATTAAAAGTCAAACAAAATTCAAAATTCCAAAATCAAAATCGGCAAAAATAATAATTTATAATAAATCAACATCTTAATAATAAGAAATCAACTAATGAACATCATAATCCATTAATTAGAATTTGACATTACTGCCACCAACACCAAACCAAAAGAAATTATGAAAATCAAACATGAAACTTAATAAAATATTCAATGTTGCCCATATCTCATTTAACTCAAAATAAATCAATAAGAAAGCTCAACGTATGATTAACAAACCCAAATTCCAAAATAAATCAATAAGAAAAACCCAAGCATTATGAAAGGAAAAATTACCGCCAAAACCCAAACAGTTACCATCATCATCAATTATGAACCATTTACAGTAACAAACCAAACAATTTTTGAGTTACTTGAATCTTAAGATCCAATCATTAAACAACTTGAAAGCTAATTAGCATAGGGCAATCAATCATCATAAACAACCAACAGTACATAATTTACGTGAATAAGAGCACAAGAAGCTATGGCTGGAAACGACGATCGAGGTCGCCACGTTTGACTCGAATCGAACCGAGAACGGGCCCTCAAACAAGCCAAGGCAACACACAGTAATTTCAAACCAAGGAACATAATAGATAGCATCAATTCCATGGAGACCATCGGCAGTCACAAGTCATCAAAACAGCAGCTAAGTGATAAACCGAACGGCGTAGAACGAAGGAATTGAACGTACCGTTATTGATTCCAACACGTAAGGTTCGAAGAGATCGTAGAGTCGATATGAACCGTCGAAGAACAATCAGATTAAAGCTAAAACAACGAGATAGGAATCAAGAACCGTATTTGACGATATCGAAATCAAAAAAAACAAAGTAACGTAATACTTACCGAATCTTGAATCGAAAGGAAAAAGAATGATTAGCGTAGTGTTTTTTAGCGTTTTTTGAGATAGGAAGACGGCTAGGGTTTTATAAAAATAGGGTGTTATATGATTAAGAGGCAAACGAATGAATAGCAGTAAAATGAATAATAGGAGCAATTTTAGTTACTGGTTCATATATTTCAAAAGATGGACAAAAGATGGGCTCTTCATGCATAAGGGAATAGGATGGGCTTTACGTGGATATCAAAATGGATTAAGTCCATGCATATGGCAACCTATTATCATTTTTTTTCTTATAAAAGAATTTAATAATACACACAACCACGAATCGAATCAACGAACGACTAAAATAATATTTAATAAAAATATTTAATAACAATAATAATAAATTATCTAAAACTTGACGGAATGCAAAAATTAAATAAAAATAATAATAATTTAAAAATACGGGATATTACAGTTTCACCTTTTTAACGATTGAAGCCAAACGTTTACAAACGTTACAAAACAAAGTTAAACGTTTACAAACGTTACAAAACTAAGCTAAACGCTTATAAATGTTATATAACAAATTCAAGCGTTTCACCTTTTTAGCAATTTAAGCCGAACGTTTACCAACATTACGAAACAAATCCAAATGTTTCACCTTTTTCGTGATTTAAGTCAAACATTTACAAATATTTAATGATTGAAGCCAAACATTTTCAAACGTTACAAAACAAATCCAAACGTTTCCCCTTTTTAGAAATTTAAGCCAAACGTTTACAAACGTTACGAAACAAAACCAAACGTTTCACCTTTTTAGCGATTTAAGCCAAACGTTTACAAACGTTACGAAACAAATCCAAACGTTTCACCTTTTAAGTGATTTAAGCCAAACGTTTACAAATTTTTAGTGATTGAAGCCAAACATTTATAAACGTTACGAAACAAATCCAAACGTTTCACCTTTTTAGCAATTTAAGCCAAACGTTTACAAACGTTAAGAAACAAATCCAAGCGTTTCACCTTTTTAGCGATTTAAGCCAAACGTTTACAAACGTTACAAAACAAATGTAAACCTTTTCCCATTTTAGCAATTAAAGCCAAATGTTTACAAACGTTATGAAACAAATCCAAAAATTTTCCTATTTTAGCGATTTAAGTCAAACGTTTACAAACGTTACGAAATAAATCCAAGCGTTTCAAATTTTTAGCGATTTAAGCCAGACTTTTACAAACGATACGGAACAAAACCAAACATTTAAAATGTTAAGAAACAAATCCAAACGTTTCATACTTTTAATAATTTAACCCAAACGTTTACAAACGTTACGAAACAAAGCCAAACGTTTACAAACTTTACAAAACAAATCCAAGCGTTTCACCTTTTTAGCAATTTAAGCCAAACATGTACAAACATTACGAAACAAATCCAAACGTTTCCCCATTTTAGCGCTTTAATCCAAACTTTTAAAACGTTACTAAAAGAATCCAAACGTTTTCCCTTTTTAGTAATTTAAGCCAAACGTTTAAAAACGTTACGAAACAAATCCAAACGATTCACCTTTTTTGCAACTTATGCCAAACATTTACAAACATTAAGAAACAAATCCAAGAATTTCACCTTTTTAGCATTTTTAGCCAAACGTTTACAAACATTGCGAAACAAATCCAAGCATTTCACCTTTTTAGCAATTTAAGCTAAACGTTTACAAACATTACGAAACAAATCCAAACGTTTCACCTTTTTTGCGATTGAAGCCAAACGTTTACAAACGTTACAAAACAAAGTTAAACGTTTACAAACGTTACGAAACAAAGCTAAACGCTTACAAATGTTATGAAACAAATCCAAGTGTTTCACCTTTTTAGCAATTTAAGCCAAACGTTTACAAACGTTATGAAACAAATCCAAACGTTTCACCTTTTTAGTTATTTAAGCTAAACGTTTACAAATTTTTAGTGATTGAAGCCAAACATTTTCAAGCGTTACGAAACAAATCCCAACGTTTCCCCTTTTTAGCAATCTAAGCCAAACGTTTACAAACGTTACGAAACAAATCCAAACGTTTCACCTTTTTAGCGATTTAAGCCAAACGTTTACAAACGTTACGAAACAAATGTAAACCTTTTCCCATTTTAGTAATAAAAGCCAAATGTTTACAAACGTTACAAAACAAATCCAAAGATTTTCCCATTTTAGCGATTTAAGTCAAACATTTACAAACGTTACGAAATAAATCCAAGCGTTTCAACTTTTTATCGATTTAAGCCAGACTTTTACAAACGATACGAAACAAAACCAAACGTTTAAAATATTATGAAACAAATCCAAACGTTTCACATTTTTAATAATTTAAGCCAAACGTTACATAACAAAGCCAAACGCTTACAAACTTTACGAAATAAATCATGTGTTTCACCTTTTTAGCAATTTAAGCCAAACATTTACAAACATTACGAAACAAATCCAAACGTTTCCCCATTTTAGCGCTTTAAGCCAAACTTTTAAAATGTTACGAAAAGAATCCAAACGTTTTCCCTTTTTAGTAATTGAAGCGAAACGTTTAAAAACGTTACGAAACAAATCCAAACGATTCACCTTTTTTGCAACTTATGCCAAACATTTACAAACATTACGAAACTGTCACGACCCATTTTCATGAATCGCGACCGGCGCTAGGGTATGGGTATGGTTGTACCAAAACCCGTAGCTAGCCTTACATATAACTTTATAAATACATAACCTGCAAGAAAGCAATGCTCGGGGGCAACCGAGACTTCAGCCTAGTTCTAGCAGTTCATAAAATACAACATTTATATGATAAATGGTCGATCAATTCCGAGTCTCCAACATAGCATAAATATTTAATAACCCAAGTTATTATATTAATGTCAAAACAACACTTAAATCAATAGAATAATTCTGATAACAAGTATTAGACAAGTATGACTTCTAATTACTACTGCAGTCTAAGAATAAAATCAGTTTAATAGTTTTAATAAAATAAAGTAAACCTCCGAGGAAATAAAGAATCGGAGACCAGCTGACTCGTTCAAATCATAACCCTGGAAAATTTGGGAAAACAACGGGGTCAGATATACTGAGATGAGTTCATACAACTATTTACATTTATTAAGTGAAAACCTTTAAAAACCTTAAAACATTTGTAAAGCATTTTACCATTATGGATAAGCATTGAAACCCTAAACCACAAATATCTAAATCCAGTTGTCGTGTCGGTGAGACGTATCTCCATAACCGATCCCCGACTGTCACTCAAATAAAACACGTGAGTCCCAGGAGACGTATCTTCCACCCGCGCCCTCACTAGGTGAGACGTATCTCTAACCTATCTCAAATACCATATATGATCATACTGGTGCGCACGCAGTCTCGATGATACCCATCGAGTAGCCCGTTCCAATTCAGATCCATAATGCCGAAAAACAGTTCGAAAGCTGTTTATACAATATATATATATATATATATATATATATATATATATATATATATATATATATATATATATATGTATGCAAAAATACAATTTACTTAATAAAGCGGTAAATAGCGATATAAACTCACTGCTTGCTAATCCACGTGATAACTCCTGGCAAGCAGTCTAAACTCGGTTCGCCTCAAAAGCATGAACGGTCGACGGGTCTAGACAAGATATAAATAATAATTAAAACCAGACCCTAACTCTAGAGATTACTATACACCATGTAGGACTAGTACAACACGATAGAATCAATGCATAAGCCAACATAGATTAATTACACATACACCAACCATAAGCCAAAACCATAAAATAAGTTAAGTCCTATTGAGTTCCATTTGAAATAAAAATTCGGAAACTTTCCAAACCATTTGGTAAAATATTTCAAAGCCACAATGGTACTTAGCCGAGTCAAATAAGACTTCCAAGCTTAACTCACATGTCGAGCGACCCAAGTCTAATCCGACCCAACATAACCAAGTTGTAAATAAATGTTCAAAATCCGGAATCAAATAATAATTCAAAACCCAAGTTTGAAAAACAAGGAACTCAATATCGCTTAATCAACAATTAACCAACACATACAAATGTTTAAATAAAATCCACAACAAATTAACTTGCTTGAAATAGACAACACAAACCATAGCTTTTATGTAACAATTTAACAAGTCGAGTTATTGATACTTAGAACAACACTTAGCCAAAGTAGTATTCCAAGTAATCTTGTAATCAACATACCAAGACACTACAAGAATTTAACAAATGGCATTTGACATAAACAATTTCTATTTTCAGCTTCAATTCCTTTTGTCAAAACATGCCAATTGATCACAATAATCAAACCAATTAACCAACAATTTAATATACACAAACCCCACTAATCAAACTCTATTACTTTGATTTTAAATCATCAATCACATGCTAAATCCATTATTTACAGCCCTATAATCAAGAACAATAAAACAGTTTATAGTATTTCAATTCCCTACAGCATTGTAACCATTCAACCTATGGATTTACAACAACCAAGCATGATTTTATTAACTCTAACAACATAGATCCACTTTAAAACATTATGGCATCCAATGATTCAACTAAAACAGTTTATACAATCCACACAACCTATAATTTGAATCTATGTCACAATAAACAAGATTTAATCCATAACAATGCCAAATACAATGATGCTAGCCAAAACATTATAATTCAACCTAAATCATATAGAATCAGCCACAACATAAACAAAACTCAAGGCACAACAATCAACAATATCAAGGTAATCTACAACCTAACAATCGCATCGATATAAAACGATTAAAAGAAAAGGAAAAGGGATTAAATACCTTGATAGATCAAAGAGTATAAGAATCTGAAAGATGGGTTGGATTCGAAGCTACAAAATTGATTTGAATGGAAAACCATAAGCCTCAATCTATTAAACTAAGAATTGAGATTGAAAAACAAGATTTAAACCACTTACCAAGAGTTTTGGACACCACAAATCGAAGGAAAAACGCCAAGGAAGTGATTAGAATATGTTTAGGGTTTTAGAAATTGAATAGGGGCTGTTTAGGTCGAGTAAAAGTCTATTTAAAGCCTCCAAACGAACCCAACCGGTTCTATGGCCGGTTCTGCCCAGTAGAACCGGTTATAGAACCGGTTTGTTCACTGAAACCAAAAAAAATCGAAGTGGACCGGACCTACGGCTTGATCTACCCAGCTGGTCCGGTTCACAGGTCCGGTTGACCCGAAAAAAGGTCAAAACAACGATCTGACCGGTCGAATGAAAGATAATCCTCTTAGGTACAACATATCCAAAATGCAGCCCGATCCGACGGTTCAATTGGAAGATATGAACGTTTTACTACAACATGGCAGATTTGGAAAACATGCAAACATTGTTTCGATAACAACCCGGAAATAAATCAATTCAACATCAAATACTTAAAGGCTCAAGGGGTACATATAAGTCACTCAACATAACACAACCAAGGCACCACATATGCTAATCCGAACATATATCAATCCGAAAATAAGTTGGAATCACAACAAGAACATGTCGAAGCGAAAACACAACCAAAGTCCATCACAAGACAAATTTAAACGAACAACCAAACCATCAAAACAAGTTTGAAAACACGGGATATTACATTCTCCCCAACTTAATAAAAATTCATCCTCGAATTTAAAACAAAACAATCCACGTAAAACATATCATAAAACTATCTAGCAAACCATACAAAACGTACATGATCAACGTAAGAACACATAATCATGATACCCAAAAAATTAAAGAAAGCAAAATAACAAATTTGCATAACCAACTCTATCTCTCAAGAACATTCCTCAACCAAGTAACCAACTGAAACTGTAATCATAGGAATTTCATTATTCATTAACCTACGCACTTGCGTAACCACAAACTTAACAAGTTGCTCCTCGAATGATAACTCAAAACCACCACTCATATAAATCAACAAACTCAAATGGTCACAACACGCATATGTACAAAATTTTGATTCTAACAATTTGGTGCCCCAACTATTACTCGATCAACGCAATGTGAATAACGATAAATTTCCAACTGAGAGTCACAATTACTCTGTACCGGAGTGGCTTCCAAAACAGTTCGAATCTTATCTATTATAAAATCCTAAATATCAAAGTGCAATATTAATCCCAAAACGCAAATCTAGGTCTACAATTCCAAACTCTATCATCTCAACAGGAAAATCAAAAACACAACCTGAAAAAAAAAATTTGCGTTCTTCAGCACCTACTATCTTCCACTTATAACAAGTACGACATCAAAATAATCGATAATAATACCTAAGACTTCATATAAAATTTCCGTCAAAACGAACACTCCTAGAATCATCTGGTTCAAACGACTAATACCAAACTCAATAATTTCATCAACTATGCGAATCATAAAACACAAAACTCATACCATTATTCAAAGGAAAACGTGCATGCACTTATTTCATGATAACATAATCTTCAGATTAGCAATAAATAATCTCTATCATAATGATTCCTCCAATCATTCAAAAATAAACAGCCTGATATAAACTGAGGTAACTAACCATCAACTTACCTTTAAACTATATTTCACAGATCTAACTTAATTCTACACACCAAAAAAAAGTTCAGTATTCGAATCAATTGTGTCCAGATTTTCAAAAATTTAAACTCTCAATCAACAGTATCGATCAACCATCCTGGTTATTGAAACCTATTAATCGCGATCCTCGATTCTCGAATTGGCTAACTCATATAGCCAAATCGAACTCAAATTCTCAAAATTATGCCATCTATTAATTATTGCCTCGTATATAAAGAGAGATCACTACGACCAATTCATCACGGCCGGATTGTTAGTTATGCTAAAAAAAAACCCACTAGGGTAATAAAATCTTTCAATACCCAAAATATTTTATTCTCAAAATTTTCCGCTCCTCTTTAAAAGACTCTACGTCTTAAACTTCCTTTTGTATTTAAAATTCAAATACCTTTACCGTTGAAAAACCATAAGCTTTGTGAACCTTTGAAAATTTTCAAAATATTCACGTTTTAAATCCGAACTTTACCCTTACTTTTTAAATACGTATACAAATTTATGAAATAGTTTTACTGGCAAAATGTATGTTCTCTTTAAATAAAACTTGCTAAAATCAATTTATCCTTCTTTTTGTAAAATTAAAACTGTGGCAAAATTCTCCGTATTTAAAATAAACATTGATGTTTCAAACATCCAAAATTTAATTCGCTTCTAAATTTTCTCAAACAAAAACACAACTTGAAGAATCGTTCAACTGAAAAATTTATTAGTCCTTTTGAATCAAATTTGACAAAACTTATTCCTTTCCTCAAAAGGGTAAAATTTTAACAACGCAAATCTCTTTATTTATAAAAATACTTTTACATCCATTTACCCAAAGTAATTGGACAAAATCTAATCTGAAAGATAAAGTCTTGTTAAAACAAAAATATAATGTATACACACACATGGAGCATAACCAACATCCTTAATCCACAAATCCTTAAATCACAAATCGAAAATTATCATGAACACTTCCTAATTTGAATCTAGCCATACACCGCACTTGGAACAACTATATCTCGAGCGCAACCTCAAATTCATTTTCACTTCCTATGATACACATGATTCTGATAATACAGACTGATCTCTAACAACCTAATCATCCAAAAATCCACCACCATCATCACAGAGTATTTGTCTAGCTACCTTTCGGTAACTGTTTCAAAATCATTTGAAATCCGATAACTTATAAATAAGTTTATCACACAGTGACTCGCGAGCTCGTTTCAAAACACTTTTCTCAAAACACTTTATCGATAAAAATTCATTTTAC
Source organism: Mercurialis annua (assembly GCF_937616625.2). NCBI lineage: Eukaryota > Viridiplantae > Streptophyta > Magnoliopsida > Malpighiales > Euphorbiaceae > Mercurialis > Mercurialis annua. The sequence continues at coordinate 19,264,279 of NC_065572.1, read as the reverse complement.
ATAATTGTGCGTCAGGGTGATGACATCTCTCATCCCCAAAGAGTTGCATCCAACCCTAATCATTACTATGCACGTGATGCATGTACTAATATGCATGTATTAATTATTGATTTATCTTTTACTTAGTGAACATACTTAGTGCTCAATGCAATTCTATTCGTGAAATTCAAAATGCATGTTCATGATATGTCTGGGCACAATTACGTGTTGAAAATATTTTAACAAATTAACCTTTGAAATCTATTTCTCGATAAAACATTTGCTAGACTTTACACTCTGTGAGATGTGCACTCAATAACCTTGAAACACTTCTCAAATTCCATACTTGCAATCTACCAACATTTGATGCTATATAACAACTCAAGCTAATAATTTCGTCCCAACTCTTCCGTATAAAATACCAACTAACCTCAACCCAAACATAAACTTATACCCAACGAAATAACATATCACATACGTTCCTACAAAACTTACCGCCAGCTCCCGCATCGCATCATCAGACTTGATGAAAAACATCAATGTATTAATACACCGCTCAATCTTCTCGGATCAAAATTTCCAATATCCTTTCCAGAATAATCAGAAACCGTCAACCATCCCAAGGGAATACTTCCCTTATCTTTATCGATATCGAAATCCAAAGATTTCGGTTCACAACAATAATATGGCAAACCCAGCTTAATCCAAAGTCGATACTAGATCAAAACAGGGTCTGAATAAAAGTTCAATTCACAATCAAACCAAAAATCAGGTATCAACCATAACCGCGTGAAATAAATCATCTCACATGCTTCTACGCATGAAGAGACAAAATATAAGCAATCAACGTATTCCAACCAAACTTGCGAGATACACAACGCAAATTAAAACCAAAAATATTGTGATTCCTACAAACCATAAACCACGCAATCATTGCCATTAAGCACATTTAACCCAAACATACTTAAAAGACAAAAATCAAAATATGCCACACAAGCTTTAAATTCTTATAACAAAATCAACCTGTAATAAATTATCCTTTAAAAGTACGCTTCAAAATTCATTATTGAAATTTAAAGTCAACCATAAAACTTTCAAATTTTGTTGAGCCCCACGGTTAAAACAAATTAGTATCCGGAAAATATCTTCTTATAATTTCATTGCTTAAAATAATTTCCAAAATATCTCAATCCACAAAATTATCGAGTTAGCCGAGTCATTACAACTTCCAAGCCCAACTCCCGGTTTGGGTGACCCAAGTCAAACCCCAAAACAATCGTTTATGAAACGTATTCAAAACATCTGTAAATCTGGAAAAATATTTAAATAAAATTTTCCATCCTTTTAAAATTGAGAGCTCAACGCAACCCAACCGCTAAAATAGCAACATCAAAACTCAAATGAGAAATCTTTAATCTCAAACAGCCATTTCGTAAATTCAAAAATTTCAAAATGTTGACATGCCACCACATGGTAAAATAACTTCAACGATATTACATTCTCAAAACAACGACCTACCTTATAATAATATCATTCGAAAAATAATCGTTTGTCAACACCAAACCAAACATAAGATTTCAAAATACAAGAAATTCCCTTTTTACTGGCAACTTAACCAAAATCAAAATTTTAAAGAATTAAAATATAAACTTCTCTTCTGATTTTATGTCAAAACATAAATCGAATAAAAACAATTTCTCAATGAAAACCCTTAAAACAACATGTGGCCAAACCATGTATGACCACAAAACACGTTTTAAAGTTTAAACCCAAAAAAATCTTTACTTAGAAAAACAAGACTAACGCCCAGATCAAATTTAAAATCAACAATCGAGGCAAAAGCCAAGAATGTACTCACCATATAATCCATCGTTATTAAATCAATAACGGCATAAAAGCCAAAGTTTATCAAACAACATCATACCCAATATGAATTTAGAAAAATTACCAACATAAGATTTTCCGAGAAATCAGAAGCAATTAAAATCACCCAAGTGAAATAACCTCAACATGATAAAACACAGCAAGTAACATCCAAGAGAAATTAATTGTCAATCATAACATCAACACCAAACAAAGACAGACATACATCACATATAAGATGTAGGCTGAAAATTTGGAAATAAAAGATGACGTTTAAAAGACAAGACACGAATCCTAATTCCGCAGTAGTTCCTATGACACGTTATCACTTATCATGCCAAAACACATAACACATAACATACATAAGGCCTTGGTTTGAAACCAAAGCTCTGATACCAACTTTGTCACGACCCATTTTCATGAATCGCGACCGGCGCTAGGGTATGGGTATGGTTGTACCAAAACCCGTAGCTAGCCTTACATATAACCTTATAAATACATAACCTGCAAGAAAGCAATGCTCGGGGGCAACCGAGACTTCAGCCTAGTTCTAGCAGTTCATAAAATACAACATTTATATGATAAATGGTCGATCAATTCCGAGTCTCCAACATAGCATAAATATTTAATAACCCAAGTTATTATATTAATGTCAAAACAACACTTAAATAAATAGAATAATTCTGATAACAAGTATTAGACAAGTATGACTTCTAATTACTATTGCGGTCTAAGAATAAAATCAGTTTAATAGTTTTAATAAAATAAAGTAAACCTCCGAGGAAATAAAGAATCGGAGACCAGCTGACTCGCTTAAATCATAACCCTGGAAAATTTGGGAAAACAACGGGGTCAGATATACTGAGATGAGTTCATACAACTATTTACATTTATTAAGTGAAAACCTTTAAAAACCTTAAAACATTTGTAAAGCATTTTACCATTATGGATAAGCATTGAAACCCTAAACCACAAATATCTAAATCCAGTTGTCGTGTCGGTGAGACGTATCTCCATAACCGATCCAAGCATTTCACCGTTTTAGCATTTTTAGCCAAACGTTTAAAAACATTACGAAACAAATCCAAGCATTTCACCTTTTTAGCAATTTAAGCCAAACGTTTACAAACATTACGAAACAAATCCAAACGTTTCATCTTTTTAGCGATTGAAGCCAAACGTTTACAAACGTTAGAAAACATAGTTAAACGTTTACAAACGTTACGAAACAAAGCTAAACGTTTACAAATGTTATGAAACAAATCCAAGCGTTTCACATTTTTAGCAATTTAAGCCAAACGTTTACAAACGTTACGAAACAAATCCAAGCGTTTCACCTTTTTATCTTTTTAAGCCAAACGTTTACAAACGTTACGAAACAAATCCATGGTTTACAAATGTTACGAAACAAATGCAAACGTTTCACCTTTTCAGCGATGGAAGCTAAACGTTTACAAACGTTATGAAACAAATCCAAACGTTGCACCTTTTTAGCGATTCAAGCCAAACGTTTATAAACGTTAAAAAACAAATCCAAACGTTGAACCTTTTTAGCGATTTAGGCCAAACGATTACAAATGTTACGAAATAAAGCCAAATGTTTCACCTTTTAAGCGATTTAAGCCAACGTTTACCAGCGTTATGAAACAAATCCAAACATTTCATCTTTTTCGCAAATTAACCCAAACGTTTACAAATGTTACAAAATAAATCCAAACGTTTCTCCTTTTTAGTGATTTAATCCAAACGTTTACAAACGTTACGAAACAAAACCAAACGTTTAAAACGTTACGAAACAAAACCAAACGTTTAAAACGTTACGAAATAAATCCAAACGTTTCACATTTTTAACTATTTAAGCCAAACCCTTACAAATGGTACGAAACAAAACCAAGCGTTTCACCTTTTTAGCAATTTAATCCAAACGTTTACAAACGTTACAAAACAAATCCAAGCGTTTCACCTTTTTAGCAATTTAAGCCAAACGTTTACAAACGTTACGAAAAAAATCCTAGCGTTTCACCTTTTTTGTAATTTAAGCAAAACGTTTACAAAGGTTACTAAACAAATCTAATTGTTTCACCTTTTTAGAAAATTTAATCCAAATGTTAACAAACGTTACGGAAAAAATCAAAGAACCAAACGTTTCGCCATTTTAGAGATATAAGCCAAACGTTTACAAACGTTATGAAACAAAACCAAACGTTTCGCCGTTTTAGTGATTTATGCCAAACATTTCACCTTTTTAGCGATTTAAGCCAAACGTTTACAAAGTTTCTGAAACAAATCCAAATGTTTCGCCTTTTTAGCAATTTAAGCCAAATATTTACAAACGTTACAAAACAAATCCAAGAGTTCCACCTTTATGGCAATTTAAGCAAAACGTTTACAAACATTACAAAACAAATCCAATTGTTTGACCTTTTAAGCGATTTAAGCCAAACGTTTACAAACGTTACGAAACAAATCCAAACGTTTCCTCTTTTTAGCAATTTAAGCCAAACGTTTACAAACGTTACAAAATAAATCCAAACGTTTCACCTTTTTAGAGATATAAGCCAAATGTTTACAAATGTTACGAAACAAAACCAAACATTTAAAACGTTACGAAACAAATCCAAACGTATCATATTTTTAGCGATTTAAGCCAAACCATTACAAATGTTACGAAACAAAACCAAGCGTTTAACCTTTTTAGCAATCTAAGCCAAACGTTTACAAACGTTACGAAACAAATCCAAACCTTTCAACTTTTTAGCGATTTAAGCCAAACCTTTCCAAACGTTACAAAACAAATCCAAACGTTGAACCTTTTCAGCTATTAAACCCAAACAATTACAAACGTTACGAAACAAATCCAAACATTTTACCTTTTTAGCGATTTATGCCAAACGATTACAAACGTATGAAACAAATCCAAATTTTTCACCTTTTTAGCTATTTATGCCAAACGTTTACAAAGGTTACGAAATAAATAAAAGAAATTCACCTTTTTTAGAAATTTTAAGCCAAATGTTTACAAACGTTACGGAAAAAATCCAAGAACGAAACGTTTCACCATTTTAGCGATTTAAGCCAAACGTTTACAAACGTTACGAAACAAATCCAAACGTTTCGCCTTTTTAGTGATTTAAGCCAAATGTTTCACCTTTTTAGCGATTTAAGCCAAACGTTTACAAAGGTTATGAAACAAATCCAAACGTTTCGCCTTTTTAGCAATTTAAGCAAAACATTTACAAACGTTACGAAACATATCCAAGCGTTTCCTGTTTTTAGCAATTTAAGCCAAACGTTTACAAACATTACAAAACAAATCCAAGTGTTCCACCTTTTTGGCAATTTAAGCCAAACGTTTACAAACATTACGAAACAAATCCAAGTGTTTCACCTTTTTAGCAATTTAAGCCAAACGTTTACAAATGTTACCGAAAAAATCCAAACGTTTCACATTTTCAGCGATTGAAGCAAAACGTTTACAAACGTTACGAACAAATCCAAATGTTTCACCTTTTAAGCGATTTAAGTCAAAAATTTACAAACGCTACGAAACAAATCCAAACGTTTCCTCTTTTTAGCAATTTAAGCCAAACGTTTACAAACATTACAAAATAAATCTAAACGTTTCGCCTTTTTAGCAATTTCAGCCAAACGTTTACAAACGTTCCGAAATAAATCTACGCGTTTCCCCTTTTTAGCAATTTCAGCCAAACGTTTACAAACGTTCCGAAACAAATCCAAGCGTTTTACCTTGTTAGTAATTTAAGCAATTTAAGCCAAACGATTAGAAACGTTACGAAACAAATCCAAACGTTTCACCTTTTGAGCGATTGAAGCCAAACGTTTACAAACATTACGAAACAAATTCAAACGTTTCACAGTTTTAGAACTTTAATCCAAACGTTTACAAACATTATGAAACAAAACCAAGCCTTTCACCTTTTTAGAAATTTAAGCCGAACGTTTACAAACGTACAAAACAAATCCAAGCGTTTCCACCTTTTTAGAAATTCAAGCCAAACGTTTACAAACGATACGAAACAAATCCAAGCGTTTCAACTTTTTAGCAATTCAAGCAAAACGTATACAAACGTTATGAAAAAAATCTAAGCGTTTTAACTCTTTAGCAATTCAAGCCAAACATTTACAAACGATAGGAAACAAATCCAAGCGTTTTATGTTTTTAGCAATTTATGCCAAACGTTTAAAAACGCTACAAAACAAATCCAAACTTTTCAAATTTTTAGCGATTTAAGCCAAATGTTTACAAACGCTACGAAACAAATCCAAACTTTTCGCCTTTTTAGCAATGTAAGCCAAATGTTTACAAATATTTCGAAACAAATCCAAGCGTTTCACGTTTTTAGCAATTTAGGCCAACGTTTACAAACGTTACGATACAAATCCAAGCGTTTCACATTTTTAGCAATTTAAGCCAGACGTTTACAAACGTTAAAAAAAATCCAAATGTTTCACCTTTTTAGCGATTTAAGCCAAACGTTTACAAATGTTACGAAACAAAACTAAGATATTCATCTTTTTAGCTATTTAAACCAAACATTTACAAACATTACAAAATATTTACCGAGCGATTCACCTTTTTAGCAATTTAAGCCAAACGTCTATAAATGTTACGAAACAAATCCAAGCGTTTCACCTTTTTAGCAATTTAAGCAAAACATTTTAGAACGTTACGAAACAAATCCAAGCGTTTCACCTTTTTAGCGATTTAAGCCAAACGTTTACAAACGTTACGAAACAAAACCAAGATATTCATCTTTATAGCTATTTAAACCAAACGTTTATAAACGTTACGAAACAAATATAAGCGTTTCACCTTTTTAGAAATTTAAGCCAAACATTTTAAAACGTTACGAAACAAATCCAAGCGTTTCACCTTTTTAGCGATTTAAGCCAAACGTTTACAAACGTTACGAAACAAACCCAAACGTTTCACCTTTTTAGCGATTTTATCCAAACATTTAGAAAGGTTATGAAACAAATCTAAATGTTTCACCTTTTTAGCAATTTGAGCCAAACGTTTACAAACAATACGAAACAAATCCAAGCGTTTAACCTTTTTAGCTTTTTAAGCCAAACGTTTACAAACGTTACGAAACAAATCCATGGTTTACAAATGTTACGAAACAAATGCAAACGTTTCACCTTTTCAGCGATTGGAGCTAAACGTTTACAAACGTTGCGAAACAAATCCAAACGTTTCACCTTTTTAGCGACTTAGGCCAAGCGATTACAAATGTTACGAAATAAATCCAAACGTTTCACCTTTTAAGCGATTTAAGCCAATGTTTACCAGCGTTATAAAACAAATCCAAACATTTCGTCTTTTTAGCAAATTAACCCAAACGTTTACAATTGTTACAAAATAAAAACCAAACGTTTCTCCTTTTTAGTGATTTAAGCCAAACGTTTACAAACGTTACGAAACAAAACCAAACGTTTAAAACGTTACGAAACAAATCTAAACGTTTCACATTTTTAACTATTTAAGCCAAACCCTTACAAATGGTACGAAACAAAACCAAGCGTTTCACCTTTTTAGCAATTTAATCCAAACGTTTACAAATGTTACGAAACAAATCCAAGCGTTTCACCTTTTTAGCAATTTAAGCCAAACGTTTACAAACATTACGAAAAAATCCTAGCGTTTCACCTTTTTTGTAATTTAAGCCAAACGTTTACAAACGTTGCGAAACAAATCTAATCTTTTCACGTTTTTAGCAATTTAAGCCAAATGTTTATAAACATTACGAAATAAGTCCAAGTGTTTCACTTTTTTAGCAATTTAATCCTAACATTTTAATACGTTATGAAACAAATCCAAGTGTTTCACCTTTTTAGCGATTTAAGCCAAACGTTTACAAACGTTACGAAACAAAGCCAACCGTTTCACCTTTTTAGCGATTTTTTTCAAACATTTAGAAAGGTTATTAAACAAATCTAAATGTTTCACCTTTTTAGCAATTTAATCCAAACTTTTACAAATGTTATGAAACAAATCCAACCGTTTTACCTTTCTAGCGATTAAAGCTAAACGTTTACAAACGTTACGAAACTAATCCAAACGCTTCACCTTTTTAGCGATTTAAGCCAGACGTTTACAAACGTTGGAAAACAAATCCAAACGTTGAACCTTTTTAGCGATTTAAGCCACACGTTTAAAAACGTTATGAAATAAATCCAAACGTTTTACCTTTTAAGCGATTTAAGCCAACGTTTACCAACGTTATGAAACAAATCCAAACATTTTATCTTTTTAGCAAATTAAGACAAACGTTTACAAATGTTACAAAGTAAATCCAAACGTTTATCCTTTTTAGTGAATTAAGCCAAACGTTTACAAATGTTACGAAACAAAACCAAACGTTTAAAACGTTACGAAACAAATACAAACGTTTCACATTTTTAGCTATTTAAGCCAAACCCTTACAAATGTTATGAAACAAAACCAAGCGTTTCACCTTTTTAGAAATTTAAGCCAAACGTTTACAAACGTTAGGAAGCAAATCCATGCGTTTCACCTTTTAGCAATTTAAGCCAAACGTTTACAAACGTTCCGAAACAAATCCAAGTGTTTCACCTTTTTTGTAATTTAAGCCAAGCGTTTACAAACGTCGCGAAATAAATCCAAGCGTTTTACCTTTTTAGCAATTTAAGCCAAACGTTTACAAACGTTACGAAAAAATCCAAATGTTTCACCTTTTTAGCGATTTAAGACAAACGTTTACAAACATTACGAAACAAAACAAGGCTATTCATCTTTTTAGCTATTTATACCAAACGTTTACAAACATTACAAAACATTTACCAAGCGATTCACCTTTTTAGCAATTTAAGCCAAACGTTTATAAACGTTACGAAACAAATCCAAGCGTTTCACCTTTTTCGCAATTTAAGCCAAACATTTTAAAATGTTACGAAACAAATTCCAAGCGTTTCACCTTTTTAGCGATTTAAGCCAAACGTTTACAAACATTACGAAACAAATCCAAACATTTCACCTTTTTAGCGATTTTATCCATACATTTAGAAAGGTTATGAAACAAATATAAATGTTTCACCTTTTTTTAAATTTAAGCCAAACGTTTACAAACGTTACGAAACAAATCCAAGCGTTTCACCTTTCTAGCAATTTAAGCCAAACGTTTACAAACGTTACAAACAAATCCAATGGTTTACAAATGTTACGAAACAAAACCAAACGTTTCACCTTTTTCGGCGATTGAAGCTAAACGTTTACAAAGGTTACGAAACAAATCCAAACGTTTCAACTTTTTAGCGATTTAAGCCACACGTTTACAAACGTTGAAAAACAAATCCAAACGTTGAACCTTTTTAGCGATTTAAGCCAAAAGATTACAAACGTTATGAAATAAATCCAAACTTTTCACCTTTTAAGCGATTTAAGCCAAACATTTACCAACATTTTGAAACAAATCCAAACATTTCGTCTTTTTAACAATTTAAGCCAAACGTTTACAAATGTTACAAAATAAATCCAAACGTTTCTCCGTTTTAGAGATTTAAGCCAAACGTTTACAAACGTTACGAACCAAAGCCAAACGTTTAAAACGATACGAAACAAATCCAAACGTTTCACATTTTTAGCTATTTAAGCCAAACCCTTACAAATGTTACGAAACAAAACCAAGCGTTTCACCTTTTTAGCAATTTAAGCCAAACGTTTACAAACGTTACGAAACAAATCCAAGCGTTTCACCTTTTTAGCAATTAAAGTCAAACGTTTACAAACATTCCAAAACAAGTCCAAACGTTTTACCTTTTTTGTAATTTAAGCCAAACGTTTAGAAACGTTGCGAAACAAATCCAAATGTTTCACCTTTTTAGCAATTTAAGCCAAATGTTTACAAACGTTACGAAACAAATCCAAATGTTTCACCTTTTAGCGATTTAAGCTAAACGTTTACAAACGTTACGAAACAACACCAAACATTTCACCTTTTTAACAACTTAAGCCAAACGTTCACAAACATTACGAAACAAATCCAAATGTTTGCCCATTTTAGCGATTTAAGCCAAACGTATAAAACGTTACGGAACAATTCCAAACATTTCACCTTTTTAGAGATTTATGCCAAACGTTCACAAACGTTACGAAACAAATCCAAATATTTCACCTTTTTAGCGATTGAAGCCAAACGTTTACAAACGATACGAAACAAATCCAAACGTTTCACCTTTTTAGCATTTTAAGCCTAACATTTACAAACGTTACAAAACAAATCCAAATGTTTTACCTTTTTTGCGATTTAAGCCAAACCTTTACAATGTGTTATGAAATAAATCGAAATGTTCCACGTTTTTAGAAAGTGAACCCAAACCTTTACAAACATTACAAAACAAATCCAAGCGTTTCAAATTTTACCAATTCAAGCCAAACGTTTACAAACGTTACGAAAGAAATGCAAGCGTTTCACCTTTTTAGCAATTTAAGCCAAACGTTTACAAATGCTACGAAACAAATCCAAACAATTCACCTTTTTAGCGATTTGAGCCAAACGTTTACAATCGCTACGAAACAAATCCAAACATTTCATCTTTTTAGCAATGTAAGCCAAACGTTTTCAAACGTTTTTGTCACGACCCAAATTACTGAGCTGAGACCTGCGCTAGGGAATGGGAGTGGTAGCTCGGAAACCCGTAGCAAGCCTAAAACTACTAATAATTTTTTGCAAACAAAAATATAATATCATACATGAAATGTTTTAAAAGAAGTTCTTTTGGATAATACAATTATAGATATTAAAATATTATATCACAGTTTACATTTTAATTAATCTGTTCAAAAGCAATTCACAAATCATATACTGACACCTACGGACTACTGCAGTTCTAATGCATTCCTACATTGTGCAAGCCAATCGACTTCTGGAAAAAAAACAATGGTTTGTCTGATCCGGCTCCAAAAGTGAAGGGTCAGTATTTGGGAAAATGCTAAGTGAGTTTGCAAATTACTAATGGTATTATCAAAATATAGCATCATATGCTTAATACGTATGTAAATTCATGATATAAGCAAACAACAAATATTCTTAATTTCAAAGTGTGAGTCCAACTCACTAGATACGGGGACTCCAGGTTACGCCGTACCGAGTGCTCACTCGTATCGAATCTCAAAGTGTGAGTCCAACTCACTGGTGGGTCCAACCCACTAGATACGGGGCTCAGGTTACACCGTAACCGAGTTCGCTCTCGTATCGCATTCTTATCATATCATGCATAAACATTAAATCTTAATCACAAAGTCAGACACTCTAGACTGACTCAACACTGGTGATCACACAGCCTATTGACACCCAATAGGTAGTTAGTTTCTTCGCATCGCATACTAGATTCATGTATTCAAAGCAATGAATAAAACATCATCCATACAAGCGGATCAATCAAACATAGTAATATCTTATACGAGCAAGTTATATAGATACGATGTATTTAATAATAATAATATTCATAATATAAGAATTTATCTTTTATAAATGATACGCAAAAGTAAATTCAACTCACAGTGACCGCTATCCAAAACTGCATTATCGTCAAGCAGTCACATAGGTTCCACGCGTCATTCAATCTCGTAGCTATTCTAACTCGTCAGCCTGGTAGCTTATCGGTACATCAATTACTTAAATCGCTAAAAAGGTGAAATATTCAGATTTGTTTCCTAACGTTTGTAAACGTTCGGCTTTAAATCGCTAATAAGGTGAAACGTTTGGATTTGTTTCATAATGTTTGTAAACTTTTGGCTTTAAATCGCTAAAAAGTTGAAATGTTTGGATTTGTTTCGTAACGTTTGTAAACGTTTGGCTTAAATTGCTAAAAAGGTGAAACATTTGGATTTGTTTCGTAATGTTTTAAAATTTTGACTTAAATCGCTAAAATAGGGACACATTTGGATTTGTTTCGTAATGTTTGTAAACATTTGTCTTAAATTGCAAAAAAGGTGAAACGCTTGGATTTGTTTCGTAACGTTTGTAAAGGTTTGGCTTAAATCGCTAAAAAGGAGAAACGTTTGGATTTGTTTCATAACATTTGTAAACGTTTAGATTAAATCTCTAAAAAGGTGAAACGTTTTGATTTGTTTAGTAACGTTTTTAAACGTTTGGCTTAAATCGCAAAAAAGGTCAAACGCTTGGATTTGTTTCATAACGTTTGTAAACTTTAGGCTTAAATCGCTAAAAAGGTGAAACGTTTGGATTTGTTTCGTAAAGTGTGTCAAAGTTTGGCTTAAATAGCTAAAAAGGGGAAACGTTTGGATTTGTTTCGTAACGTCTGTAAACGTTTGGCTTAAATCACTAAAAAGATGAAATGTTTGGTTTTGTTTCGTAACCTTTGAAAACATTTGGCTTAAATCGCTAAAACGGTGAAACATTTGGATTTGTTTCGTAATATTTGTAAACGTTTGCTTTAAATCGCTAAGAAGGTGAAACGTTTGGATTTTTTCATAACGTTTGTAAACGTTTGGCTTTAATTGCTAAAAAGGGTTTCGTAACGTTTTAAGCGTTTGGATTAGTTTTGTAACATTTGTAAACGTTTGGCTTAAATTTCTAAAAAGGTAAAACATTTGGATTTATTTCGTAACGTTTGTAAACGTTTGGCTTATATTGCTAAAAAGGAGAAATGTTTAGCTTAAATCGCTAAACAGGTGAAATATTTGGATTGGTTCATAACGTTTGTAAACGTTTGGCTTAATTTGCTAAAGAGTTGAAACGTTTGGATTTAAATTGCTAAAAAGGTGAATTTTTTGGTTTTCCTTCGTAACGTTTGTAAATGTTTCGCTTAAATTGCTAAAAAGGGGAAACGTTTCGACATGTTTTGTAGCATTTGTAAATGTTTGGCTTAAATCGATAAAAAGGTGAAACATTTGGATTAAATTGCTAAAAAGGTGAAACGCTTGGATTTGTTTCGTACCGTTTGTAAATGTTTGGCTTAAATCGCTAAAAAGATGAAATGTTTGGTTTTGTTTCGTAACGTTTGTAAAGGTTCGGCTTAAATAGCTAAAAAGGTGAAAAGTTTGGTTTTTTTTCGTAATGTTTGTAAATGTTCGGTTTCAGTCTCTAAAAAGGGGTAACGTTTGAATTTTTTCCGTAACGTTTGTATATGTTTGGCTTAAATTTCTAAAATGATGAAACGTTTAGATTTGTTTCGTAATGTTTGTAAATGTTTGGCTTAAATCGCTAAAAAGGTTAAACGTTTGGATTTGTTTCGTAACGTTTGTAAATGTTTGGCTTAAATCACTAAAAAGGGGAAACGTTTGGATTTGTTTCTTAACATTTGTAAACATTTGGCTTCAATCGCTAAAAAGGTGAGACATTTGTATTTGTTTCGTAATGTTTGTAAACGTTTGGCTTAAATCGCTAAAAATATGAAACGCTTGGATTTGTTTCGTAATGTTTGTACACGTTTGACATAAATCGCTAAAAAGGTGAAATGTTTGGATTTGTTTCATAACGTCTGTAAACGTTTGGCTTAAATCGCTAAAAAGGGGAAACGTTTGGATTTGTTTCGTAATAATATAAGTGTTTGGATTAGTTTCGTAACGTTTGTAAATGTTTGGCTTAAATTGCTAAAAAGCTGAAACGTTTGGACTTTTTTCGTAACGTTTGTAAACGTTTCGCTTAAATTCCTAAAAAGGTAAAATGTTTGGATTTGTTTTTTTTTTTGGTTTTATAAACGTTTGGTTTAAATCGCTAAAAAGGTGAAACATTTGGTTTTGTTTCGTAATGTTTTTAAACGTTTGGTTTAAATTGCTAAAAAGGTGAAACGCTTGGATTTGTTTCATAGAGTTTGTAAACATTTGGCTTAAATCGCTAAAAAGGTGAAACGTTTGGATTTGTTTCGTAACGTTTGTAAAACTTTCGGCTTAAATTGCGAAAGAGGTGAAACGTTTAGTTTTGTTTCGTAACGTTTGTAAATATTTGGCTTAAATAGCTAAAAAGGTGAAACGTTTGGTTTTGTTTCGTAACATTTGTAAACGTTCGGCTTAAATCGCTAAAAAGGGGAAACGTTTGGATTTGTTCTATAACGTTTGTAAATGTTTGGCTTAAAAATTGCTAAGGGTTAATTTCATAAAAACTCACGACCTTTACACGAATTTTCATTTGAATCACGACTTTTAAAAATTGTCATATAAAACCACAACCTTGCATTTTCTTTCAAATCTATCACCAAATCAATTTTTGGTGTATTTTTTATGACGTGGCCACAATAATCTGGCAAATTTGAAAAAAAAAATGAAAGGTAAAATTCACCGGAAAAATAGTCGGTAATATATTTGAAAAAATGAAAGGTCATGGTTTTATATGGCAATTATTAAAAGTCGTAATTAAAATGAAAATTCGTTTAAAGGTCGTGACATTTGGCTTAAATCGCTAAAAAGGTGAAACGCTTGGATTTGTTTCGTAGCGTTTGTAAATGATTTGTTTTGTTTTGTAATGATTGTAAACCTTTGGCTTAAATCGCTAAAAAGGTGAAATGTTTGGATTTGTTTTGTAACGTTTGTAAATGTATGGCTTAAATCGCTAAAATGGGGAAACATTTGGATTTGTTTCGTCACATTTGTAAATGTTTGATTTAAATCGCCAAAAAGGTGAAACATTTGGATTTTTTTCGTAATGTTTGTAAACGTTTGCTGATATTGCTAAAAAGGTGAAACGCTTGGATTTGTTTTGTAACGTTTGTAAACGTGTGGCTTAAATCGCTAAAAAGGTGAAACGTTTGGATTTGTTTCGTAATGTTTGTAAACGTTTGGCTTCAATCGGAAAACAGAGGAAACGTTTGGATTTGTTTCATAACGTTTGTAAACGTTTGGCTTAAATCGCTAAAATGGGGAAACATTTGGATTTATTTCGTATTGTTTGTAAATGTATTGCTTAAATTGATAAAAAGATGAAATTTTTGTATTTGTTTCGTAACGTTTGTAAACGTTTGGCTTAAATAGCTAAAATGGGAAAACATTTGGTTTTGTTTCGTAAAGTTTGTTAATGCTTTGCTTAAATTGCTAAAAAGGTGAAACGATTGGATTTGTTTCGTAACGTTTGTTAATGTTTAACTTAAATTGCTAAAAAGGTGAAACGCTTGGATTTGTTTCGTAACGTTTGTTAACGTTTGGCTTAAATTACTAAAAAGGTTAAACTCTTGCATTTGTTTCGTAACGTTTGTAAACGTTTGTTTTAAATCGCTAAAAAGGTGAAACGTTTGGATTTGTTTCATAACGTTTGTAAACGTTTCGCTTAAATTGCTAAAAAGGGTTTCGTGATGTTATAAGTGTTTGGATTAGTTTCGTATCGTTTGTAAACGTTTGACTTAAATCGCTAAAATGGTGAAACATTTAGATTTGTTTCTTAACATTTCTAAACATTTGGCTTAAATCGTTAAAAAGGTGAAACATATGGATTTGTCTTGTAATGCTTTAAACGTATGGCTTAAATCGCTAAAATGGGGAAACCGTTGGAATTGTATCGTAACGTTTCTAAACGTTTGACTTAAATCGCTAAAAAGGTGAAACATTTGGATTTGTTTCGTAAACTTTGTAAACGTTTGGCTTATATTGCTATAAATACGAAACGCTTGGATTTATTTCATAATGTTTGTAAACGTTTGGCTTAAATCACTAAAATGGGGAAACATTTGGATTTTTTTCGTAACGTTTGTAAATGTTTGGCTTATATCGATAAAAAGATGAAATGTTTGTATTTGTTTCGTAATATTTGAAAACGTTTGGCATAAATCGCTAAAATGGGAAAACATTTGGTTTTGTTTCGTAACATTTGTTAACGTTATGCTTAAATTGCTAAAAAGGTGAAACACTTGGATTTATTTCGTAACGTTTGTTAACGTTTGACTTCAATTGCTTAAATGGTGAAACACTTGGATTTGTTTCGTAACGTTTGGCTTAAATTGATAAAAAGGTAAAACGCTTGGATTTGTTTCGTAACGTTTGTAAACGTTTGTTTTAAATCGCTATAAAGGTGAAATGTTTGGACTTGTTTCATAACCTTTGTAAACGTTTCGCTTAAATTGCTAAAAAGGGTTTCGTGATGTTATAAGTGTTTGGATTAGTTTCGTAACGTTTGTAAACGTTTGACTTAAATCGCTAAAATGGTGAAACATTTAGATTTGTTTCTTAACATTTTTAAACAATTGGCTTAAATCGTTAAAAAGGTGAAACATATGGATTTGTTTTGTAATGCTTTAAACGTATGGCTTAAATCGCTAAAATGGGGAAAGCTTAGGAATTGTATCGTAACGTTTCTAAACGTTTTGACTTAAATAGCTAAAAAGATGAAACGTTTGGATTTGTTTCATAAAGTTTGTAAACGTTTGGCTTATATTGCTATAAGGGCGAAACGCTTGGATTTATTTCATAACGTTTGTAAACGTTTGGCTTAAATTACTAAAATGGGGAAACATTTGGATTTTTTTCGTAACGTTTGTAAACGTTTGGCTTATATCGATAAAAAGATGAAATATTTGTATTTGTTTCGTAATGTTTGAAAACGTTTGGCATAAATCGCTAAAATGGGAAAACATTTGGTTTTGTTTCCTAACATTTGTTAACGTTATGCTTAAATGGTGAAACATATGGATTTGTTTTGTAATGCTTTAAACGTATGGCTTAAATCGCTAAAATGGGAAAACCTTTTGAATTGTATCGTAACGTTTCTAAACGTTTGACTTAAATCGCTAAAAAGGTGAAACGTTTGGATTTGTTTCATAAAGTTTGTAGACGTTTGGCTTAAATTGCTAAAAAGGCGAAACGCTTGGATTTATTTCATAACGTTTGTAAACGTTGGGCTTAAATCACTAAAATGGGGAAACATTTGGATTTTTTTCGTAACGTTTGTAAACGTTTGGCTTATATCGATAAAAAGGGGAGAAGTTTGGATTTGTTTCATAACGTTTGTAAACGTTTCGCTTAAATTGCTAAAAAGGGTTTCGTGATGTTATAAGTGTTTGGATTAGTTTCGTAACGTTTGCAAACGTTTACTTAAATCGCTAAAATGGTGAAACATTTAGATTTGTTTCTTAACATTTCTAAACATTTGGCTTAAATCATTAAAAAGGTGAAACATAAAGATTTGTTTTGTAATGCTTTAAACGTATGGCTTAAATCGCTAAAATGGGGAAACCTTTGGAATTGTATCGTAAGGTTTCTAAACGTTTGACTTAAATCGCTAAAAAGGGGAAACGTTTGGATTTGTTTCGTAAAGTTTGTAAACGTTTGGCTTATATTGCTATAAAGGCGAAACGCTTGGATTTATTTCATAACGTTTGTAAACGTTTGGCTTAAATCACTAAAATGGGGAAACATTTGGATTTTTTTCCTAACGTTTGTAAACGTTTGGCTTATATCGATAAAAAGATGAAATGTTTGTATTTGTTTCGTAATGTTTGAAAACGTTTGAAAACGTTTGACATAAATCGCTAAAATGGAAAAATATTTGGTTTTGTTTCGTAACATTTGTTAACGTTATGCTTAAATTGCTAAAAAGGTGAAACACTTGGATTTATTTCGTAACGTTATTTAACGTTTGACTTCAATTGCTTAAATGGTGAAAAACTTGGATTTGTTTCGTAACGTTTGTTAACGTTTGGCTTAAATTGCTAAAAAGGTAAAACGCTAGGATTTGTTTCGTAACGTTTGTAAACGTTTGTTTTAAATCGCTAAAAAAGTGAAACGTTTGGATTTGTTTCATAACGTTTGTAAATGTTTCGCTTAAATTGCTAAAAAGGGTTTCGTGATGCTATAAGTGTTTGGATTAGTTTCGTAACGTTTGTAAACGTTTGACTTAAATCGCTAAAATGGTGAAACATTTAGATTTGTTTCTTAACATTTTTTAAACATTTGGCTTAAATCGTTAAAAAGATGAAACATATGGATTTGTTTTGTAATGCTTTAAACGTATGGCTTAAATCGCTAAAATGGGAAAACCTTTGGAATTGTATCGTAACGTTTCTAAACGTTTGACTTAAATCGCTAAAAAGGTGAAACGTTTGGATTTGTTTCGTAAAGTTTGTAAACTTTTGGCTTATATTGCTATAAAGGCGAAACGCTTGGATTTATTTCATAACGTTTGTAAACATTTGGCTTAAATCACTAAAATGGGGAAACATTTGGATTTTTTTCGTAACGTTTGTAAACGTTTGGCTTATATCGATAAAAAGGGGGAACGTTTGGATTTGTTTCATAACGTTTGTAAACGTTTCGCTTAAATTGCTAAAAAGGGTTTCGTGATGTTATAAGTGTTTGGATTAGTTTCATGACGTTTGTAAACGTTTGACTAAAATCGCTAAAATGGTGAAACATTTAGATTTGTTTCTTAACATTTCTAAACATTTGGCTTAAATCGTTAAAAAGGTGAAACATATGGATTTGTTTTGTAATGCTTTAAACGTATGGCTGAAATCGCTAAAATGGGGAAAGCTTAGGAATTGTATCGTAACGTTTCTAAACGTTTTGACTTAAATCGCTAAAAAGATGAAACGTTTGGATTTGTTTCATAAAGTTTGTAAACGTTTGGCTTATATTGCTATAAGGGCGAAACGCTTGGATTTATTTCATAACGTTTGTAAATGTTTGGCTTAAATTACTAAAATGGGGAAACATTTGGATTTTTTTCGTAACGTTTGTAAACGTTTGGCTTATATCGATAAAAAGATGAAATGTTTGTATTTGTTTCGTAATGTTTGAAAACGTTTGGCATAAATCGCTAAAATGGGAAAACATTTGGTTTTGTTTCCTAACATTTGTTAACGTTATGCTTAAATTGCTAAAAAGGCGAAACACTTGGATTTTTTAGTAACGTTTGTTATCGTTTGACTTCAATTGCTTAAATGGTGAAACACTTGGATTTGTTTCGTAACGTTTGTTAACATTTGGCTTAAATTGCTAAAAAGGTAAAACGCTTGGATTTGTTTCGTAACGTTTGTAAACGTTTGTTTTAAATCGCTAAAAAGGTTAAACGTTTGGATTTGTTTCGTAACGTTTGTATACGTTTGGCTTAAATTGCTAAAAAGTGTTTCGTAATGTTTGATGCATTTGGATTAGTTTCGTAACGTTTGTAAACGTTTGGCTTAAATCGCAAAAAAGTGAAACATTTGGATTTGTTTCGTAACGTTTGTAAACGTTTGGCTTATATTGCTAAAAAGGTGAAATGTTTGTCTTAAATCGCTAAAAAGGTAAAACATTTGTATTAGTTTCATAACGTTTGTAAACGTTTGGCTTAAATCGCTAAAGAGGTAAAACGTTTGGATTTAAATTTCCAAAAAGGTGAAATGTTTGGATTTGTTTCGTAATGTTTGTAAGCGTTTCACTTAAATCGCTAAATAGGTGAAACGTTTGGATTTGTTCGGTAACGTTTGTAAACGTTTGGCTTATATTGCTAAAAAGGTGAAATGCTTGGATTTGTTTTGAAACGTTTGTTAACATTTGGCTTAAATTGCTAAAAAGGTGAAACACTTGGATTTGTTTCGTAACATATGTAAACGTTTGGTTTTGTTTTGTAACGTGTTGGTTTATTTCGTAGCGTTTGTAAACATTTGGCTTAAATCGCTACAAAGGTTAAACGTTTGCATTTGTTTCGTAACGTTTATAAATGTTTGCCTTAAATCGCTAAAAAGGTGAAACGTTTGTATTCTTTTCGCAACGTTTATAAACGTTTAGCTTAAATTGCTAAAAAGGTGAAACGCTTGGATTTGTTTCGTAAGCTTTGTAAACTTTGGTATAAATCGCCAAGAAGGTGACATGTTTGGATTTGTTTCGTAACTTTTTAAACGTTTGGATTAAATTGCTAAAATGGGTAAACTTTTAGATTTGTTTCGTAACATTATTAAACGTTTGGCTTAAATCGATAAAAGGGGAAATGTTAGGTTTTTTTCGTAACGTTTATGTTCAGCTTAAGTCGCTATAAAGGGGAAACGTTTGGATTTTTTCCTAACGTTTGTAAACATTCGTCTTAAATTGCTAAAAAGGCGAAACGTTTGGATTTGTTTCGTAATGTTTGTAAACGTTTGGCTTAAATCGCTAAAAAGGGGAAACCTTTGGATATGTTTAGTAATGTGTGTAAACGCTTGGCTTAAATCGCTAAAAAAGGGAAACGTTTCGATTTGTTTCATAACGTTTGTAAACGTTTGACTTAAATCGCTAAAAAGGTGAAATGTTTGGATTTGTTTCGTAATGTTTGTAAATATTTGTCTTAAATTGCTAAAAATCTGAAAAGTTTGTGTTTGTTCTGTAATGTTTGTAAACGTTTGGATTTGTTTCGTAACGTTTGTAAACATTTGGCTGAAATCGCTAAAATAGGGAAACGTTTGGATTTGTTTTGTAACGTTTGTAAACGTTTGGATTGGTTTTGTAACGTTTGTAAATGTTTGGTTTTGTTTCGTAACGTATATAAACGTTTGGCTGGAATCGCTAAAATGGGGAAACGTTTGGATTTGTTTCGTAACGTTTGTAAACGTTTGGCTTAAATTGTTAAAAAGGAGAAATATTTAGTTTTGTTTTGTAATGTTTGTAAACGTTTGGCTTCAATCGTAAAAAAGGGGAAATGTTTGGATTTGTTTCGTGACGTTTGTAAACGTTTAGTTTTGTTTCGTAACGTTTATAAATGTTTGGTTTAAATCGCTAGAATGGGGAAATGTTTGGATTTGTTTCTTAATGTTTGTAAACATTTGGCTTGAATCGCTAAAAACGTGAAACGTTTAAATTTGTTTCATAACGTTTGTAAATGTTTGGCTTAAATTGCTAAAAAGGTAAAACGTTTTTTTTTGTTCCGTAATGTTTGTAAACGTTTGGATTTGTTTCGTAACGTTTGTAAACGTTTGGGTTTAATCGCTAAAAAAGTAAAACGTTTATATTTTTTTCGAAACAATTGTAAAAGTTTGGCATAAATCGCAAAAATAGGGAAATGTTTGGATTTGTTTCGTAACGTTTGTAAACGTTTGGTTTTTTGGTAACGTTTGTAAACATTTGGTTTTTTCGTAACGTTTGTAAACGTTTGGTTTTGTTTCGTAACATTTATAAATGTTTGGCTTAAATAACTATAATGGGGCAACATTTGGATTTATTTTGAAACATTTGTAATCGTTTGGCTTATATTGGTAAAAAGGTCAAACGTTTGGTGTTGTTTCGTAACGTTTGTAAACGTTTTGTTTTGTTTAGTAATGTTTGGAATTGTTTCGTAACGTTTGTAAACGTTTTGCTTAAATCACTAAAAAGGTGAAATGTTTGGATTTGTTTTGTAACGTTTGTAAACGTTTGGCTTAAATTACTAAAAAGGTGAAACGCTTGGATTTGTTTCGTAACGTTTGTAAACGTTTGGCTTATATCGATAAAAATATGAAACGTTTGGTTTTGTTCCGTAACGTTTGTAAACGTTTGGCTTATATCGCTTAAAATGTGAAACGTTTGGATTTGTTGCAAAATGTTTTTAACGTTTGTTTTTGTTTCTTAGCATGTAAACGTTTAACTCAAATCGCTAAAATGTGGAAAACTTTTGGATTTATTTCGTAATATTTCTAAACGTTTGACTTAAATTGCTAAAAAGGTGAAACGTTTGGATTTGTTTCATAACGTTTGTAAAGGTTTGGCTTATATCGCTAAAAACGGGAAACGTTTAGATTTGTTTCGTAATGTTTGTAAACATTTGGCTTATATTGTTAAAAAGGTGAAACGTTTGGATTTGTTTCGTAACGTTTGTATACATTTGGCTTAAATTGCTAAAAAGGTGAAACGTTTAGATTTGTTTCGTAACGTTTGTACGTTTGGCTTCCATCACTAAAAATTTGTAAACGTTTGGGTTAAATCACTAAAATGGTTAAACGTTCGGATTTGTTTCTTAACGTTTGCATTTGTTTCTTAACGTTTGTAAATGTTTGACTTAAATTTCTAAAAATGTGAAACGCTTGGATTTGTTTAGTAATGTTTGTAAACATTTGGCTTTGTTTTGTAACTTTTGTAAATGTAATAACCCGTAAATTTTCAGCGTTTTTCCGACAATTTTTCTGGTCGTTATGAATTAAAAAAAACTTGAAGTTAAGGGTCCGGTTCGAGTTTGTTCGTGATGGGTTGATGTGGTGGTTCAACCATTTATTATTAAAATAAAAAAAAGGGTTTTTTGTTGAATTCTCGTTCGAGAATATGGATTCTCGAACAAGAATCCAATTCCAGGCCTGGTCTCGTTCGAGACCAGGCCATTCTCGAAAGGGAATCAGGCCTGCAAGGCCATTCCCGTTCGAGAAACCAACATTCCCTTGGACCCTTTCGTTTGGCCCTTTTCGACCTCGTTTACGGCCCGCTTCCTTGCATTATTTTAAGTCGATTTCTAAACAGGAAACCTAGATCACGCTGCAAGGTAGCCCTAGCCGTTTTTCGTTTGTTCTTTCGCTGAGAAACGAAGCCGTAATCATCCTCCAAAGATCGCTGTTCAGTAAGTATCCTTGATTCATTTGATTTCAGTTTTCTCTTGAAACGTCCTTCGGTTTTCTGATTCGTTCTTGCTCGTTTCTTAATCGAAATCAGAGCCGTTTGATCTCAGACGTTTTAGACTCACGTACCTACGTTTCCCTATCTCGGTTTTGCTAAACGGTACGTAATCGATCTCGTTTCAATCGCCGTACGGTTTCCGTTTTAAAGCTTTATATAATCTGTTTTGGGTTAATGGTTACTGCCGAATCGTTGTCTTCTCCTTGGCTTTGTTATGGTTATGTTCATGATTAAGAATCACTTACGATGTCATTTGTTGATGTTTGAACTCTCGGTTTTTGATTGATTCCATCGATTGGGATCCATCGTTGCTTGACGTTTCTTGATTTCGTTTTGATCAATTGGTAGCAGTGTGTGTTAATGCTATGTGTATTTGATTATGGGTTTCGTTAGGATTAAGGGTTATCGTGATTCATGATTCACGATATCAGTTTGTGTGTAGGAATTTAACAAATTGATGAATGAACTTAGCTTCAGAAACTTAAAAATGGTGATATGTATAATGCAAGGGTGGCGGGTTGTTTGATTTTTGATTTGGAGAAGATGGTTGAATTCTCATTTTAGTCACCAAAGTCTTTTACTTAAAACAAATTAATCCTTAAGGTTAAACTTTAAACTAATAACTTGGGTTTTGTTTTGTACATAAATTAAATAGTGGAAATGATAGATAATTATAAATTAAGTTAATATAATTACTCGGGTGGTTATATTTGCCCTCAATGTCGCTTTGTCAAAAGTTGGCTAAATTACAATTTAGCCCCTGAACTTATTTATAACCTTATTAAGTAGATTTTTGATTAGTAACTTATTATTGGGTTTTAATTATAAACAAAAGAAATTATTTTGATTTCGAATATCAATTTGGCTAAAGTATAATTTAGTCCCTAATTGGCTAAAGTGCAATTTAGTCCCTAAACTTTTATTAACTTAAAATGATTAAGTTTTTGATTTGTAACTTGGGTTACTTAGCTCGGTGTAGCTCAGCTCTCGGGACCAGACCTGTTGGACTATGTTATTATTTAGAATTGTGGATTAGGGTTCCAACTATTATTCGTAATATCGTATCTAAACGTTTTAAACGATTTTAAAGGTTTTCCACTTAATAAATGTAGATAGTGGTATGAACTCATCTCAGTATATCTGACCCCGTTGTTTTTCCCAATTTTCCCCAGGGTTATGATCTGAGAGAGTCTGGTGATCTCCGCATTTATTTTTCCTCGGAGGTTCCATTTATTTTAGTAGAACTGTGAAACTGTTTTATTCTTAGACCGCATTAGTAACTAGACGTCTTTATTATTATTATATTTTTATCGGATTGGTTCGACTGGTTTTATTGCTTTGGCATGTTATATCATTTAATTTGGTTTATGATAAATCTATTTCAGACTCGGAATTGGATAAGCATTTTATATTAACTGTTGATTATTATAACTGCTAGATTTTGGCTGAAGTCTCGGTTGCCCCCGAGCATTGGTTTTATGCAGGTTATTGTGTTTATTTGTTAATTGAAAGGCTAGCTACGGGTTTTGGTACTACATTATTCCTACCCTAGCGTCGGTCGCGATTCATGAAAATGGGTCGTGACAGTAAACGTTTGGCTTCAATCTCTAAAAAGGTGAAACGTTTGGATTTGTTTCGTAATGTTTGTAAACGTTTGGCTTAAATTGCTAAAAAGGTGATACGCTTGGATTTGTTTCGTAACGTTTGGCTTAATATGTTAAAAAGGTCAAACGCTTGGATTTGTTCCGTAATGTTTGTAAATGTTTGGCTTAAATTGCTAAAAAGATGAAACGTTTGGATTTGTTTCGTAACATTTGTAAACGTTTGGCTTAAATTGCTAAAAAGGGGAAATGTTTGGATTTGTTTCGTAATGTTTATAAACGTTTGGTTTAAATTGCTAAAAAGGTGAAACACTTGGATTTGTTCCGTAACTTTGGTAAACATTTGGCTTAAATTTCTAAAAATGTGAAATGTTTGGATTTGTTTTGTAACGTTTGTCAACGTTTGACTTAAATCGCTAAAAAGGTGTAACGTTTGGATTTGTTGTGAAACGTTTGTTTCGTAACGTTTTAAACGTTTGCTTAAATCGCTAAAATGGGGAAACATTTGGATTTGTTTCACAACGTTGGTAAACGTTTGACTAAAATCTCTATAAACGGTGAAATGTTTGGATTTGTTTCGTAACGCTTGTAAACATTTGGCTTTTATTGCTAAACAAGCAAAACGATTGGACTTGTTTCGTAACGTTTGTAAACGTTTGGTTTAAATTGTTAAAAAGGTGAAACGTTTGGATTTGTTTCGTAATGTTTGTCAACGTTTGGCTTCAATCGCAAAAAGGGGAAATGTTTGGATTTGTTTCGTAACGTTTGTAGATGTTTGGCTTAAATCGCAAAAATGGGAAAACATTTGAATTTGTTTCGTAACGTTTGTAAATGTTTGGCTTAAATCGCAAAGAAGGTGAAACGCTTAGATTTGTTTTGTAACGATTGTAAACGCTAGGTTTAAATCGCTAAAATGGGGATACGTTTAAATTTATTTCGTAACGATTGTAAACATTTGGATTTTTTTCGTAACGTTTGTAAACGTTTAGTTTTGTTTTGTAACGTTAATAAACATTTAGCTTAAATCGCTAAAATGGGGAAACGTTTGGATTTGTCGATTAACGTTTGTAAACATTTGGCTTCAAACGCTAAAACGGTGAAACGTTTGGATTTGTTTCGTAACGTTTGTAAACGTTTGACTTAAATTGCTAAAAATGTGAAAAGTTTGTTTTTGTTCCGTAATGTTTGTAAAAGTTTTGATTTGTTTCGTAACGTTTTTAAACATTTGCCTTAAATCGCTAAAAAGTTGAAATGTTTAGCTTAAATTGCTTAAATGGGAAATCGTTTGGATTTGTTTCGTAACGTTTGTAGACGTTTGGATTTGTCTTGTAATGTTTGTAAACTTTTGGTTTTGTTTCATAACGTTTATAAACGTATGGCTTAAATTGCAAAAATGGGGAAACATTTGGACTTGTTTCATAACGTTTGTAAACGTTTGGCTTCAATCACTAAAAAGATGAAACATTTGGATTTGTTTTGTAACGTTTGTAAACGTTTGAATTAAATTTCTCAAAATATGAAACATTTGATTTTGTTCCGTAATGTTTGTAAACGTTTGGATTTAATTTGTGACATTTTGAATATTTGGGTTAATGTTTGGTTTTGTTACGTAACATTTTTAAACGTTTGGCTTATATCGATAAAAATGTTAAACTTTTAAATTTGCTTGGTAATGTTTTAAATGTTTGGTTTTTTTCGTAACGTTTGTAAACGCTTAGCTTAAATCGCTAAAAACGGGAAACATTTGGATTTGTTTCGTAACCTTTGTAAACGTTTGGCTTAAATCGCTAAAAAGGCGAAACGTTTGGATTTGTTTCGTAACGTTTGTAAACGGTTGGCTTAAATTGTTAAAAAGGTGAAACACTTGGATTTGTTTCGTAACTTTTGTAAACGTTATGCTTAAATTGCAAAAAAGGTGAAACGACTAGACTTGTTTCGTAACGTTTGTAAACGTTTGGCTTAAATTGCTAAAAATGTGAAATATTTTTATTTGTTTAATAACCTTTGTAAACGTTTAGCATAAATCGTTAAAAAGGTAAAACGTTTGGATTTGTTTCGTAACGTTTGTAAATGTTTGGCTTAAATCGCTAAAAAGGTGAAACGTTTGGATTTGTTTCGTAAAAGGTGAAACGCTTGGATTTGTTTCGTAACGTTTGTAAACGTTTGGCTGAAATTGCTAAAAAGGTGAAACGCTTGGATTTGTTTTGTAACGTTTGTAAACGTTTGCCTTAAATTGCTAAAAAAGTCAAACATTTGGATTTGTTTTTTAACCTTTGTAAACGTTTGGCTTAAATCGCTAAAAAGTTAAAATGTTTAGATTTGTTTCGTAACGTTTGTAAATGTATGGCTTAAATCGCTAAAAAGGGGAAACGTTTTGATTTGTTTTGTAAAATTTGTAAACGTATGCCTTCAATCGCTAAAAAGGAGAAACGTTTGGATTTTTTTATTAACGTTTGTAAACGTTTGGCATAAATCGCTAAAAAGGTGAAATGTTTGGATTTGCTTCGTAACGTTTTAAACGTTTGGCTTAAGTTGCTGAAACAGGGAAATGTTTGGATTTGTTTCGTAACGTTTGTAAACGTTTGACTTAAATTAATAAAAAGGTGAAATGTTTGGTTTTTTTCGTAACGTTTGTAAACGTTCGGCGTAAATCGCTAAATAGGTGAAACGTTTGTATTGCTTTCGTAACCTTTGTAAACATTTGTCCTAAATTACTAATAAGGTGAAACACTTTGAATTTGTTTCCTAACATTTGTAAATGTTTGACTTAAATTACTAAAAAGGTGAAACACTTGGATTTGTTCCGGAACGCTTGTAAACGTTTGGCTTAAATTGATAAAAAGGTGAAACACTTGGATTTGTTTCGTAACGTTTGTAAACGTTTGGCTTAAATTGCTAAAAAGGTGAAACGCTTGGATTTGTTTCGTAACGTTTGTAAACATTTGGCTTAAATTTTTAAAAAGGTAAAACATCTGCATTTGCTTTATAACCTTTGTAAACGTATGGCCTAAATCGCTAAAAAGATAAAACGTTTGGATTAATTTCAAAACGTTTGTAGACGTTTGGCTTAAATCGCTAAAAAGATGAAACGTTTGGATTTGTCGTGACGTTTGTAAACGTTTGACTTCAATCTCTAAAAAGGGGAAACGTTTGGATTTGTTTCGTAACGTTTATGAACGTTTGCCATAAATCGCTAAAATGGTGAAATGTTTGGATTTGTTTCGTAACATTTTAAACATTTGGCTTAAATTGCTAAAATAGGGAAACGTTTGGATTTGTTTCATAAAGTTTGTAAACGTTTGGCTTAAATTGCTAAAAAGAGGAAACGTTTGGATTTGTTTTGTGACATTCGTAAATGTTTCGCTTCAATCGCTAAAAAGGTGAAACGTTTGGATTTGTTTCATAACGTTTATAAACATTTGCCATAAATCGGTAAAATGGTAAAATGTTTGGATTTGTTTCGTAGCGTTTTAAACGTTTGGCTTAAATCGCTAAAATAGGGAAAGGTTTGGATTTATTTTGTAAAGTTTGTAAACGTTTGGCTTAAATCGCTAAAAAGGTGAAACATTTGTATTGCTTTCCTAACGTTTGTAAATGTTTGGCTTAAATTGCTAAAAAGATGAAGCACATGGATTTGTTTCGTAACATTTGTAAACATTTGGCTTAAATTGCAAAAAAGGTGAAACGCTTGGATTTGCTTCGTAACGTTTTAAACGTTTGGCTTAAATCGCTAAAAAGGTGAAACGTTTATTTTTGTTTCGTAACGTTTTTAAACGTTAGACTTCAATCGCTAAAAAAGGTGAAACATTTTGTTTAATTTCAAAATGTTTGGCATAAATCGCTAAAATAGGAAAACATTTGGATTTTTTTTCGTAACGTTTGTAAAAGTTTGGCTTAAATTGCCAAAAAGGTGTAACGTTTGGATTTGTTGGTAACGTTTGGATTTGTTTGTAACGTTCTAAATTGTCAACGTTTGCATTTCTTTAGTAACGTTTTAAACGTTTGCTTAAATAGTTACAATGGGGAAACATTTGAATTTATTTCATAACGTTTGTAAACATTTGACTTAAATCCTTAAAAAGGTGAAACATTTGGATTTGTTTCGTAACGTTTGTAAACCTTTGGCTTATATTGCTACAAAGGTGAAACGCTTGGACTTGTTTCGTAGCGTTTATAAACGTTTGGCTTGAATCGCTAAAAAGGTGAAACGTTTGGATTTGTTTGGTAATGTTTGTAAGCGTTTGGCTTCAACTGCAAAAAAGGGTAAACGTTTGGATTTGTTTCATAATGTTTGTAAATGTTTGGCTTAAATCGCTAAAATGGGGAAACTTTTGGCTTCAATCGCTAAAAAGATGAAACGTTTGGATTTGTTTCGTAACGTTTGTAAAGGTTTTCCATAAATCGTTAAGAAGGTGAAATGTTTGAATTTGTTTGTAACGTTTGTAAACGTTTGGCTTTAATTGCTAAAAAGGTGAAATTTTTGGTTTTGTTTCGTAATGTTTGTAAACGTTCGACTTAAATCGCTAAAAAGGTGAAACGTTTGTATTGCTTTCTTAAAGTTTGTAAACGTTTGGCTTAAATTGCTAAAAAGGTGAGACGCTTGGATTTGTTTCGTAACGTTAGTTTTAAATTGCTAAAAAGGTGAAACCTTTGGATTTGTTTCGTAATGTTTGTAAATGTTTGGCTTATATTACTAAAAAGGTGAAACGCTTGGACTTGTTTTGTAAAGTTTGTAAACGTTTGGCTTAAATCTCTAAAAAGGTGAAATGTTTGGATTTGTTTCGTAATGTTTGTTAACGTTTGGCTTCAATAGCAAAAAAGGAGAAACATTTGGATTTGTTTCGTAATGTTTGTTAACGTAAGGCTTCATCACAAAAAAGGAGAAACGTTTGGTTTTGTTTCATAACGTTTGTAAACGTTCAGCTTAAATCGCTAAAAAGGCGAAACGTTTGTATTGCTTTCGCAACGTTTGTAAACATTTGGCTTAAATTGAAAAAAAGGGGAAACGTTTGGATTTGTTTCCTAACGTTAGTAAACGTTTGGCTTAAATTTCTAAAAAGGTAAACTACTTTAATTTGTTTCATAACGTTTGGTTTGAATCGTTAAAAATGTGAAACGTTTGGATTTGTTTCGTAACATTTTAAACGTTTCGTTTTGTTTCGTAACATTTGTAAATGTTTGGCTTAAATTGCTAAAAAGATGAAACGCTTGGACTTGTTTCGTAACTTTTGTAAACGTTTGGCTTTTATCGCTAAAAAGATGAAACGCTTGGATTTATTTCGTAACGTTTGTAAACGTTTGGATTAAATCAATAAAAATGGCAAACGTTTTGTTTTGTTCCGAAACGTTTGTAAACGTTTGGCATAAATCGCTAAAAATGGGATATTAAACTCCCTGGGTCATTCAAGTCTCAGGAAATTTTAAAAAGGTCACTAAAGTGAATTTTCTTACAAAGTGGTCACTGAACTATACCTTTTATTACAAAAATATTTCTTTTGTTACGAAAAGAACACTAAACTTTTTGTGAACTACAAAAAAATCATTGGGTTATTCCTTTTATTACAAAAATGTCACTAAACTATATTCCTTTTTGTAATTTTGGCTTGCCACGTAAGCAAAAATGTTAGGTTTTTACGTCGTTTTATATGAGTAAACCCTTTTGTAATAAAAGATATAGTTCAGTGACCATTTTGTAAGAAAATTCACTTTAGTGACCTTTTTGAAATTTCCAGAGACTTAAGTGACCTAGAGAGTTTAATATCCCTAAAAATGTGAAACGTTTGGATTTGTTTCGAAACATGTAAACATTTGGCTTAAATCATTAAAAAAGGTGAAACTTTTGGATTTGTTTCGTAACGTTTGTAAACGTTTGGCTTAAATCGCTAAAATGGGGAAAGTTCTGGATTTATTTCGTAACGTTTTAAATCGCTAAGAAGGTGAAACGTTTGGATTTGTTTCGTAACGTTTGTAAACGTTTGGCTTAAATCGCTAAAAAGGTGAAACGTGTGGATTTATTTCATAACATTTGTAAACGTTTGGCTTAAATCGCTAAAAAGATAAAACGTTTGGATTTATTTCGTAACGTTTGTAAACATTTGTCTTAAATCGCTAAAAATTGTAAAACGTTTGGATTTGTTTCGTAACGTTTGTAAACGTTTGGCTTAAATCGCTAAAAAGGTGAAAGGTTTTGATTTGTTTTGTAACGTTTGTAAACGTTTGGCTTAAATTGCTAAAAATTTCTAAACCTTTGGCTTATATCACTAGAAAGGTGAAACGGTTGGATTTGTTTCGTAATTTTTGTAAATGTTTGGCTTTGTTCTGTAACGTTTGTAAACGTTTGGCTTCAATCGCTCAAAAGGTGAAACATTTGGATTTGTTTTGTAATGTTTGTAAACGTTTGGCTTATATTTCTAAAAAGGTGAAACGCTTGGATTTGTTTCGTAACAATTGGTTTAATATGCTAAAAAGGTGAAACACTTGGATTTGTATCGTAATATTTGTAAATGTTTGGCTTAAATTGCTAAAAAGGTGAAACATTTGGATATATTTCGTTACATTTGTAAACGTTTGGCTTAAATTGCTAATAAGCGAAAAGTTTGGATTCTTTTCGTAACGTTTTAAACGTTTGGCTTAAATCGCTAAAATGGGAAAACGTTTGGATTTTTTTCGTAGCGTTTGTAAACGTTTGGCTTAAATTGCTAAAAAGGTGAAACATTGTGATTTGTTTCGTAACGTTTGTAAACGTTTGGCTTTGTTTCGTAACATTTGTAAACGTTTGACTTAAATTGCTAAAAATGTGAAACGTTTGGATTTGTTTCGTAACGTTTGAAACGTTTGGTTTTGTTTCGTATCGTTTGTAAAAGTTTGGTTTAAATCGCTAAAAAGGTGAAAGGCTTGGATTTATTTCGTACATTTGTAAACTTTTGGCGTAAATCGCTAAAATGGGAAAACATTTGGATTTTTTTCGTAACGTTTGTAAATGTTTATCTTAAATCGTCAAAAAGGTGAAACGTTTGGATTTGTTTCGTAACGTTTATAAACGTTTGGCTTAGATTTCTAACAAGGTGAAACGCTTGGATTTGTTTCATAATGTTTGGAAAATGTTTGGCTTAAATTGCTAAAAAGGTGAAACGCTTGGATTTGTTTTGTAACGTTTGTAAACGTTTGGCTTAAATTGCTAAAAAGGTGAAACATTTGGATTTGTTCATATTACCTTTGTAAACGTTTGGGTTAGATCTCTAAAAAGATAAACGTTTGGATATGTTTCGTAACGTTTGGATTGAATCGCTAAAAAGGTAAAACGTTTGGATTTGTTTCGTAACGTTTGTAAACGTTAGGCATATATCGCTAAAAAGGTGAAATGTTTGGATTTATTTCGTATCGTTTTAAACATTTGGCTTAAATCGGTAAAATAGGGAAACGTTTGGATTTGTTTCGTAACGTTTGTAAATGTTTGGCTTAAATTGCTAAAAAGGTGAAATGTTTGGTTTTAGTTCATAACGTTTGTAAACGTTCGGCTTAAATCGCTAAAAAGGTGAAATGTTTGTATTACTTTTGTAACGTTTGTAAACATTTCTCCTAATTTGCTAATAAGGTAAAACACTTGCATTTGTTTCCTAACGTTTGTAAACGTTTGACTTAAATTACTAAAAAGGTGAAACGCTTGGATTTGTTCCGGAACGTTTGGGCTTAAATTGCTAAAAAGGTGAAACACTTGAATTTGTTTCGTAACGTTTGTAAACGTTTGGCTTAAATTGCTAAAAAGGTGAAACGCTTGGATTTGTTTCGTACCGTTTGTAATACGTATGTGAAACTTTTGGATTTGTTTTATAACCTTTGTAAACGTATGGCTTAAATCGCTAAAAAGGTAAAACGTTTAGATTTATTTCGTAACATTTGTAAACGTTTGGCTTAAATCGCTAAAAAGTTGAAACGTTTGGATTTGTTTCGTGAAGTTTGTAAACGTTTGACTTCAATCGCTAAAAAGGTGAAACATTTGTATTTATTTCGTAACGTTTGTAAACGTTTTGCATAAATCGATAAAAAGGTGAAATGTTTGGATTTGTTTCGTAACATTTTAAATATTTTGCTTAAATCGCTAAAATAGGGAAACGTTTGGATTTGTTTCGTAACGTTTGTAAACGTTTGGCTTAAATTGCTAAGAAGGTGAAATGTTTGGTTTTGTTTCATAACGTTTGTAAACGTTCGGCTTAAATCGCTAAAAAGGCGAAACGTTTGTATTGCTTTCGCAACGTTTGTAAACATTTGGCTTAAATTGCAAAAAATGGGAAACATTTGGATTTGTTTCCTAACGTTAGTAAACGTTTGGCTTAAATTTCTAAAAAGGTAAAATGCTTTGTTTTGTTTCATAACGTTTGGTTTGAATCGTTAAAAATGTGAAACGTTTGGTTTTGTTTCGTAAAATTTTAAACGTTTGGTTTTGTTCCGTAACGTTTGTAAACGTTTGGCATAAATCGCTAAAAATGTGAAACGTTTGGATTTGTTTCGAAACATATAAACATTTGGCTTAAATCATTAAAAAGGTGAAACTTTCGGATTTGTTTCGTAACGTTTGGCTTAAATTGCTAAAATGGGGAAAGTTCTGGATTTAATTCGTAACGTTTTAAATCGCTAAGAAGGTGAAACGCTTGCATTTATTTCGTACATTTGTAAACTTTTGGCGTAAATCGCTAAAATGGGAAAACATTTGGATTTTTTTTGTAACGTTTGTAAACGTTTATCTTAAATCGTTAAAAAGGTGAAACGTTTGGATTTGTTTCATAACGTTTGTAAATGTTTGGCTTAAATTGCTAAAAACGTAAAACGCTTTGTTTGTTTCGTAACGTTTGTAAACATTTGGCTTAAATCGCTAAAATGGCGAAACGTTTGGATTTGTTTTTAAATGTTTATAAACGTTTGGCTTAAATCGCTAAAAAGGCAAAACGTTTGGATTTGTTTCGTAACGTTGTATACGTTTGGCTTAAATCGCTAGAAAGGTGAAACGTTTTGATTTGTTTCGTAACGTTTGTAAACTTTGGCTTAAATCGCTAAAAAGGGGAAACGTTTTGATTTCTTTCGTAACATTTGTAAACGTTTGGCTTAAATTGCTAAAAAGGTGAAACGCTTGGATTTGTTTCGTAACGTTTGTAAAACATTTGGCTTAGATTGCTAAAAAGGGGAAACGCTTGGATTTGTTTTGTAACGTTTGTAAACTTTTGGCTTAAATTGCTAAAAAGGTGAAACATTTGGATTTGTCCATATTACCTTTGTAAACGTTTGGTTTAAATCTCTAAAAAGGTAAAACGTTTGGATTTGTTTTGTAACGTTTGGCTTAAATCGCTAAAAAGGGGAAATGTTTTGATTTGTTTCGTAACATTTGTAAACGTTTGGCTTAAATCGCTAAAAAGACAAAACGTTTGGATTTGTTCGTAACGTTTGTCTTTAATCGCTAAAAAGGTGAAACGTTTGGATTTTTTTCTTAGCGTTTGTAAACGTTTGGCTTAAATCGCTAAAGAGGTGAAACGTTTTGATTTGTTTCGTAACGTTTGTAAACGTTTGGGTTAAATTGCTAAAAAGGTGAAACGCTTGGATTTTTTTCGTAACGTTTGTAAAATATTTGGCTTAAATTGCTAAAAAGGTGAAATGCTCGGATTTGTTTCGTAACATCTGTAAACGTTTGGCTTAAATTGCTAAAAAGGTGAAACATTTGGATTTGTTCATATTACCTTTGTAAGCGTTTGGCTTAAATCTCTAAAAAGATAAACGTTTGGATTTGTTTCGTAACGTTTGGATTGAATGCTAAAAAGGTGAAACATTTGGATTTGTTTCGTAACATTTGTAAACGTTTGGCATAAATCGCTAAAAAGGTGAAATGCTTGGAATTGTTTCGTAACGTTTTAAACGTTTGGCTTAAATCGGTAAAATAGGGAAACATTTGGATTAGTTTCGTAACGTTTGTAAATGTTTGGCTTAAATTTCTAAAAAGGTGAAATGTTTGGTTTTTTTTCGTAACGTTTGTAAACGATCGGCTTAAATCGCTAAAAAGGTGAAATGTTTGTATTGCTTTCGTAACGTTTGTAAACATTTCTCCTAAATTTCTAATAAGGTGAAACACTTGTATTTGTTTCCTAACGTTTGTAAACGTTTGGCTTAAATTACTAAAAAGGTGAAATGCTTGGATTTGTTCCGGAACGTTTTGTAAACGTGTTTGCATAAATTAATAAAAAGGTGAAACGCTTTGATTTGCTTTATAACCTTTGTAAATGTATGGCTTAAATCGCTAAAAAGGTAAAACGTTTAGATTTATTTCGTAACGTGTGTAACCGTTTGGCTTATATCGCTAAAAAGGGGAAACGTTTGAATTTATTTCGTGACGTTTGTAAACATTTGGCTTCGATCGCTAAAAAGGTGAAACATTTGTATTTGTTTTGTAACTTTTGTAAACGTTTGGCATAAATTGCTAAAAAGGCGAAATGTTTGGATTTGTTTCGTAACGTTTGTAAACGTTTGTCTTAAATCGCGAAAAAGGTGAAAAGTTTTTATTTGTTTCGTAACGTTTGTAAACGTTTGGCTTAAATTGCTAAAAGTTTGTAAACCTTTGGCTTATATCACTAAAAAGGTTAAACGTTTGGATTTGTTTCATAACGTTTGTAAACGTTCGACTTAAATTGCTAAAAAGGTGAAACGCTTGGATTTGTTATTTAATGTTTGTAAACGTTTGGCTTTGTTCAGTAACGTTTGTTAACGTTTGGCTTCAATCGCTAAAAAGATGAAACGTTTGGATTTGTTTCGTAATGTTTGTAAACGTTTGGCTTAAATTGCTAAAAAGGTGAAATGCTTGGATTTGTTTCGTAACGTTTGGCTTAATATGCTAAAAAGGTGAAACTCTTGGATTTATTTCGTAATGTTTGTAAATGTTTGGCTTAAATTGCTAAAAAGGTGAAACATTTGGATATATTTCATTACATTAGTAAACGTTTGGCTTAAATTGGTAATATGGGAAAAAGTTTGAATTCTTTTCGTAACGTTTTAAACGTTTGGCTTAAATCGCTAAAATGGGCAAACGTTTGGATTTGTTTCATAACCTTTGTAAACGTTTGGCTTAAAAGTCTAAAAAGGTGAAACACTTGGATTTGTTTCGTAACGTTTGTAAACGTTTGGCTTTGTTTCGTAACATTTGTAAACGTTAGGCTTAAATTGCTAAAAATGTAAAACGTTTGGATTTGTTTCATAACGTTTCAAACGTTTGGTTTTGTTTCAAATCGTTTGTAAAAGTTTGGTTTAAATCGCTAAAGAGGTGAAACGCTTGGATTTATTTCGTACATTTGTAAACGTTTGGCGTAAATCGCTAAAATGGGAAAACATTTGGATTTCTTTCGTAACGTTTGTAAACGTTTATCTTAAATCGCTAAAAAGGTGAAACGTTTGGATTTGTTTCGTAACGTTTTTAAATGTTTGGTTTAAATTGCTAAAAACGTAAAACGCTTGTTTTTGTTTCATAACGTTTGGCTTAAATCGCTAAAATGGCAAAACGGTTGGATTTGTTTTTAAACGTTTATAAACGTTTGGCTTAAATCGCTAAAAAGGCAAAACGTTTGGATATGTTTCGTAACGTTGTATATGTTTGGCTTAAATCGCTAAAAAGGTGAAACGTTTTGATTTGTTTCGTAACGTTTGTAAACGTTTGGCTATAATTGCTAAAAAGGTGAAAGACTTAGATTTGTTTCGTAACGTTTGTAAACGTTTGGCTTTGTTTCATAA
The DNA here is from genome assembly GCF_937616625.2 of Mercurialis annua. NCBI lineage: Eukaryota > Viridiplantae > Streptophyta > Magnoliopsida > Malpighiales > Euphorbiaceae > Mercurialis > Mercurialis annua. The sequence goes on along the minus strand of NC_065572.1, from coordinate 19,228,558 downwards.
CATTTGTAGACGTTTGGCTTAAATTGCTAAAAAAGTGAAACGTTTTGATTTGTTTCTTAACGTTTCAAACGTTTGGTTTTGTTTCGTATCGTTTGTAATAGTTTGGTTTAAATCGCTAAAAAGGTGAAACGCTTGGATTTGTTTCGTACATTTGTAAACGTTTGGCTTAATCGCTAAAATGGAAAAATATTTGGATTTGTTTCGTAACGTTTGTAAACGTTTATCTTAAATCGCTAAAAAGGTGAAACGTTTGGATTTGTTTCGCAAGGTTTGTAAACGTTTGGCTTAAATTGCTAAAAAGGTGAAACGCTTGGATTTATTTCGTAACGTTTTAAACGTTTGGCTTAAATCGCCAAAAAGGTGAAACGCTTGGATTTGTTTCGTAACGTTTGGCTTAATATGCTAAAAAGGTGTAACGCTTGGATTTGTTTCGTAATATTTGTAAATGTTTGGCTTAAATTCCTAAAAAGGTGAAACATTTGGATATATTTCGTTACATTTCTAAACGTTTGGCTTAAATTGCTAATAAGGGAAAACATTTAGATTCTATTTGTAACGTTTTAAACGTTTGGCTTAAATCGCTAAAACGGGCAAACGTTTGGATTTGTTTCGTAACGTTTTTAAACGTTTGGCTTAAATTTCTAAAGAAGTGAAACACTTGGATTTGTTTCGTAACGTTTGTAAACGTTTGGTTTTGTTTCGTAACGTTTGGCTTAATATGCTAAAAAGGTGAAACGCTTGGATTTATTTCGTAATGTTTGTAAATGTTTGGCTTAAATTGCTAAAAAGGTGAAACATTTGGATATATTTCATTACATTAGTAAACGTTTGGCTTAAATTGGTAATATGGGAAAAAGTTTGAATTCTTTTCGTAACATTTTAAACGTTTGGCTTAAATCGCTAAAATGGGCAAACGTTTGGATTTGTTTCATAACGTTTGTAAACGTTTGGCTTAAAAGTCTAAAAAGGTGAAACACTTGGATTTGTTTCGTAACGTTTGTAAACGTTTGGCTTTGTTTCGTAACATTTGTAAACGTTAGGCTTAAATTTCTAAAAATGTAAAACGTTTGGATTTGTTTCATAACGTTTCAAACGTTTGGTTTTGTTTCAAATCGTTTGTAAAAGTTTGGTTTAAATCGCTAAAGAGGTGAAACGCTTGGATTTATTTCGTACATTTGTAAACGTTTGGCGTAAATCGCTAAAATGGGAAAACATTTGGATTTCTTTCGTAACGTTTGTAAACGTTTATCTTAAATCGCTAAAAAGGTGAAACGTTTGGATTTGTTTCGTAACGTTTTTAAATGTTTGGTTTAAATTGCTAAAAACGTAAAACGCTTGTTTTTGTTTCATAACGTTTGGCTTAAATCGCTAAAATGGCAAAACGGTTGGATTTGTTTTTAAACGTTTATAAACGTTTTGCTTAAATCGCTAAAAAGGCAAAATGTTTGGATATGTTTCGTAACATTGTATATGTTTGGCTTAAATCGCTAAAAAGGTGAAACGTTTTGATTTGTTTCGTAACGTTTGTAAACGTTTGGCTATAATTGCTAAAAAGGTGAAAGACTTAGATTTGTTTCGTAACGTTTGTAAACGTTTGGCTTTGTTTCGTAACATTTGTAGACGTTTGGCTTAAATTGCTAAAAAAGTGAAACGTTTTGATTTGTTTCTTAACGTTTCAAACGTTTGGTTTTGTTTCGTATCGTTTGTAATAGTTTGGTTTAAATCGCTAAAAAGGTGAAACGCTTGGATTTGTTTCGTACATTTGTAAACGTTTGGCTTTATCGCTAAAATGGAAAAATATTTGGATTTGTTTCGTAACGTTTGTAAACGTTTATCTTAAATCGCTAAAAAGGTGAAACGTTTGGATTTGTTTCGCAAGGTTTGTAAACGTTTGGCTTAAATTGCTAAAAAGGTGAAACGCTTGGATTTATTTCGTAACGTTTTAAACGTTTGGCTTAAATCGCCAAAAAGGTGAAACGCTTGGATTTGTTTCGTAACGTTTGGCTTAATATGCTAAAAAGGTGTAACGCTTGGATTTGTTTCGTAATGTTTGTAAATGTTTGGCTTAAATTCCTAAAAAGGTGAAACATTTGGATATATTTCGTTACATTTCTAAACGTTTGGCTTAAATTGCTAATAAGGGAAAACGTTTAGATTCTATTTGTAACGTTTTAAACGTTTGGCTTAAATCGCTAAAACGGGCAAACGTTTGGATTTGTTTCGTAACGTTTTTAAACGTTTGGCTTAAATTTCTAAAGAAGTGAAACACTTGGATTTGTTTCGTAACGTTTGTAAACGTTTGGTTTTGTTTCGTAACATTTGTAAACGTTTGGCCTAAATTGTTAAAAATGTAAAACGTTTGGATTTGTTTCGTAACGTTCCAGACGTTTGGTTTTGTTTCGTACCGTTAGTAATAGTTTGGTTTAAATCGCTAAAAAGGTGAAACACTTGGATTTCTTTCGTACCTTTGCAAACGTTTGGCTTAAATGGCTAAAATGGGAAAATATTTGGATTTGTTTTGTAACGTTTGTAAACGTTTATCTTAAATCGCTAAAAAGGTGGAACGTTTGGATTTGTTTCGTAACGTTTGTAAACGTTTGGCTTAAATTGCTTAATAGGTAAAACTCTTGGATTTTTTTCGTAACGTCTTAAAAGTTTGGCTTTAATCGCTAAAAAGGTGAAACGTTTGTTTTTGTTTCATAACGTTTGGCTTTGTCTCGTAACGTTTGTAAACATTCCGCTTATATTGTAAAAAATGTGAAACGTTTGGATTTGTTTAATAACATTTCAAACGTTTGATTTTGTTTCGTATCATTTGTAAAAGTTTGTCTTAAATCGCGAAAAAGGTGAAAGGTTTTTATTTGTTTCGTAACGTTTGTAAACGTTTGGCTTAAATTGCTAAAAGTTTGTAAACCTTTGGCTTATATCACTAAAAAGGTTAAACGTTTGGATTTGTTTCATAACGTTTGTAAACGTTTGGCTTAAAAGTCTAAAAAGGTGAAACACTTGGATTTGTTTCGTAACGTTTGTAAACGTTTGGCTTTGTTTCGTAACATTTGTAAACGTTAGGCTTAAATTTCTAAAAATGTAAAACGTTTGGATTTGTTTCATAACGTTTCAAACGTTTGGTTTTGTTTCATATCGTTTGTAAAAGTTTGGTTTAAATCGCTAAAGAGGTGAAACGCTTGGATTTATTTCGTACATTTGTAAACGTTTGGCGTAAATCGCTAAAATGGGAAAACATTTGGATTTCTTTCGTAACGTTTGTAAACGTTTATCTTAAATCGCTAAAAAGGTGAAACGTTTGGATTTGTTTCGTAACGTTTTTAAATGTTTGGTTTAAATTGCTAAAAACGTAAAACGCTTGTTTTTGTTTCATAACGTTTGGCTTAAATCGCTAAAATGGCAAAACGGTTGGATTTGTTTTTAAACGTTTATAAACGTTTGGCTTAAATCGCTAAAAAGGCAAAACGTTTGGATATGTTTTGTAACGTTGTATATGTTTGGCTTAAATCACTATAAAGGTGAAACGTTTTGATTTGTTTCGTAACGTTTGTAAACGTTTGGCTATAATTGCTAAAAAGGTGAAAGACTTAGATTTGTTTCGTAACGTTTGTAAACGTTTGGCTTTGTTTCGTAACATTTGTAGACGTTTGGCTTAAATTGCTAAAAAAGTGAAACGTTTTGATTTGTTTCTTAACGTTTCAAACGTTTGGTTTTGTTTCGTATCGTTTGTAATAGTTTGGTTTAAATCGCTAAAAAGGTGAAACGCTTGGATTTGTTTCGTACATTTGTAAACGTTTGGCTTAATCGCTAAAATGGAAAAATATTTGGATTTGTTTCGTAACGTTTGTAAACGTTTATCTTAAATCGCTAAAAAGGTGAAACGTTTGGATTTGTTTCGCAAGGTTTGTAAACGTTTGGCTTAAATTGCTAAAAAGGTGAAACGCTTGGATTTATTTCGTAACGTTTTAAACGTTTGGCTTAAATCGCCAAAAAGGTGAAACGCTTGGATTTGTTTCGTAACGTTTGGCTTAATATGCTAAAAAGGTGTAACGCTTGGATTTGTTTCGTAATGTTTGTAAATGTTTGGCTTAAATTCCTAAAAAGGTGAAACATTTGGATATATTTCGTTACATTTCTAAACGTTTGGCTTAAATTGCTAATAAGGGAAAACTTTTAGATTCTATTTGTAACGTTTTAAACGTTTGGCTTAAATCGCTAAAACGGGCAAACGTTTGGATTTGTTTCGTAACGTTTTAAACGTTTGGCTTAAATTTCTAAAGAAGTGAAACACTTGGATTTGTTTCGTAACGTTTGTAAACGTTTGGTTTTGTTTCGTAACATTTGTAAACGTTTGGCCTAAATTGTTAAAAATGTGAAACGTTTGGATTTGTTTCGTAACGTTACAAACGTTTGGTTTTGTTTCGTACCGTTAGTAATAGTTTGGTTTAAATTGCTAAAAAGGTGAAACACTTGGATTTCTTTCGTACCTTTGCAAACGTTTGGCTTAAATGGCTAAAATGGGAAAATATTTGGATTTGTTTTGTAACGTTTGTAAACGTTTATCTTAAATCGCTAAAAAGGTGGAACGTTTGGATTTGTTTCGTAACGTTTGTAAACATTTGGCTTAAATTGCTTAAAAGGTAAAATTCTTGGATTTTTTTCGTAACGTCTTAAAAGTTTGGCTTTAATCGCTAAAAAGGTGAAACGTTTGTTTTTGTTTCATAACGTTTGGCTTTGTCTCGTAACGTTTGTAAACATTTCGCTTATATTGTAAAAAATGTGAAACGTTTGGATTTGTTTAATAACATTTCAAACGTTTGATTTTGTTTCGTATCGTTTGTAAAAGTTTGTCTTAAATCGCGAAAAAGGTGAAAGGTTTTTATTTGTTTCGTAACGTTTGTAAACGTTTGGCTTAAATTGCTAAAAGTTTGTAAACCTTTGGCTTATATCACTAAAAAGGTTAAACGTTTGGATTTGTTTCATAACGTTTGTAAACGTTCGACTTAAATTGCTAAAAAGGTGAAACGCTTGGATTTGTTTTTTAATGTTTGTAAACGTTTGGCTTTGTTCAGTAACGTTAGTTAACGTTTGGCTTCAATCGCTAAAAAGATGAAATGTTTGGATTTGTTTCGTAATGTTTGTAAACGTTTGGCTTAAATTGCTAAAAAGGTGAAATGCTTGGATTTGTTTCGTAACGTTTGGCTTAATATGCTAAAAAGGTGAAACGCTTGGATTTATTTCGTAATGTTTGTAAATGTTTGGCTTAAATTGCTAAAAAGGTGAAATATTTGGATATATTTCATTACATTAGTAAACGTTTGGCTTAAATTGGTAATATGGGAAAAAGTTTGAATTCTTTTCGTAACGTTTTAAACGTTTGGCTTAAATCGCTAAAATGGGCAAACGTTTGGATTTGTTTCATAACGTTTGTAAACGTTTGGCTTAAAAGTCTAAAAAGGTGAAACACTTGGATTTGTTTCGTAACGTTTGTAAACGTTTGGCTTTGTTTCGTAACATTTGTAAACGTTAGGCTTAAATTGCTAAAAATGTAAAACGTTTGGATTTGTTTCATAACGTTTCAAACTTTTGGTTTTGTTTCATATCGTTTGTAAAAGTTTGGTTTAAATCGCTAAAGAGGTGAAACGCTTGGATTTATTTCGTACATTTGTAAACGTTTGGCGTAAATCGCTAAAATGGGAAAACATTTGGATTTCTTTCATAACGTTTGTAAACGTTTATCTTAAATCGCTAAAAAGGTGAAACGTTTGGATTTGTTTCGTAACGTTTTTAAATGTTTGGTTTAAATTGCTAAAAACGTAAAACGTTGTTTTTGTTTCATAACGTTTGGCTTATATCGCTAAAATGGCAAATCGGTTGGATTTGTTTTTAAACGTTTATAAACGTTTGGCTTATATCGCTAAAAAGGCAAAACGTTTGGATATGTTTCGTAACATTGTATATGTTTGGCTTAAATCGCTAAAAAGGTGAAACGTTTTGATTTGTTTCGTAACGTTTGTAAACGTTTGGCTATAATTGCTAAAAAGGTGAAAGACTTAGATTTGTTTCGTAACGTTTGTAAACGTTTGGCTTTGTTTCGTAACATTTGTAGACGTTTGGCTTAAATTGCTAAAAAAGTGAAACGTTTTGATTTGTTTCTTAACGTTTCAAACGTTTGGTTTTGTTTCGTATCGTTTGTAATAGTTTGGTTTAAATCGCTGAAAAGTTGAAACGCTTGGATTTGTTTCGTACATTTGTAAACGTTTGGCTTAATCGCTAAAATGGAAAAATATTTGGATTTGTTTCGTAACGTTTGTAAACGTTTATCTTAAATCGCTAAAAAGGGGAAACGTTTGGATTTGTTTCGCAAGGTTTGTAAACGTTTGGCTTAAATTGCTAAAAAGGTGAAACGCTTGGATTTATTTCGTAACGTTTTAAACGTTTGGCTTAAATCGCCAAAAAGGTGAAACGCTTGGATTTGTTTCGTAACGTTTGGCTTAATATGCTAAAAAGGTGTAACGCTTGGATTTGTTTCGTAATGTTTGCAAATGTTTGGCTTAAATTCCTAGAAAGGTGAAACATTTGGATATATTTCGTTACATTTCTAAACGTTTGGCTTAAATTGCTAATAAGGGAAAACGTTTAGATTCTATTTGTAACGTTTTAAACGTTTGGCTTAAATCGCTAAAACGGGCAAACGTTTGGATTTGTTTCGTAACGTTTTTAAACATTTGGCTTAAATTTCTAAAGAAGTGAAACACTTGGATTTGTTTCGTAACGTTTGTAAACGTTTGGTTTTGTTTCGTAACATTTGTAAACGTTTGGCCTAAATTGTTAAAAATGTGAAACGTTTGGATTTGTTTCGTAACGTTACAAACGTTTGGTTTTGTTTCGTACCGTTAGTAATAGTTTGGTTTAAATCGCTAAAAAGGTGAAACACTTGGATTTCTTTCGTACCTTTGCAAACGTTTGGCTTAAATGGCTAAAATGGGAAAATATTTGGATTTGTTTTGTAACGTTTGTAAACGTTTATCTTAAATCGCTAAAAAGGTGGAACGTTTGGATTTGTTTCGTAACGTTTGTAAACGTTTGGCTTAAATTTCTTAAAAGGTAAAACTCTTGGATTTTTTTCGTAACGTCTTAAAAGTTTGGCTTTAATCGCTAAAAAGGTGAAACGTTTGTTTTTGTTTCATAACGTTTGGCTTTGTCTCGTAACGTTTGTAAACATTTCGCTTATATTGTAAAAAATGTGAAACGTTTGGATTTGTTTAATAACATTTCAAACGTTTGATTTTGTTTCGTATCGTTTGTAAAAGTTTGTCTTAAATCGCGAAAAAGGTGAAAGGTTTTTATTTGTTTCGTAACGTTTGTAAACGTTTGGCTTAAATTGCTAAAAGTTTGTAAACCTTTGGCTTATATCACTAAAAAGGTTAAACGTTTGGATTTGTTTCATAACGTTTGTAAACGTTCGACTTAAATTGCTAAAAAGGTGAAACGCTTGGATTTGTTTTTTAATGTTTGTAAACGTTTGGCTTTGTTCAGTAACGTTAGTTAACGTTTGGCTTCAATCGCTAAAAAGATGAAACGTTTGGATTTGTTTCGTAATGTTTGTAAACGTTTGGCTTAAATTGCTAAAAAGGTGAAATGCTTGGATTTGTTTCGTAACGTTTGGCTTAATATGCTAAAAAGGTGAAACGCTTGGATTTATTTCGTAATGTTTGTAAATGTTTGGCTTAAATTGCTAAAAAGGTGAAACATTTGGATATATTTCATTACATTAGTAAACGTTTGGCTTAAATTGGTAATATGGGAAAAAGTTCGAATTCTTTTCGTAACGTTTTAAACGTTTGGCTTAAATCGCTAAAATGGGCAAACGTTTGGATTTGTTTCATAACGTTTGTAAACGTTTGGCTTAAAAGTCTAAAAAGGTGAAACACTTGGATTTGTTTCGTAACGTTTGTAAACGTTTGGCTTTGTTTCGTAACATTTGTAAACGTTAGGCTTAAATTTCTAAAAATGTAAAACGTTTGGATTTGTTTCATAACGTTTCAAACGTTTGGTTTTGTTTCATATCGTTTGTAAAAGTTTGGTTTAAATCGCTAAAGAGGTGAAACGCTTGGATTTATTTCGTACATTTGTAAACGTTTGGCGTAAATCGCTAAAATGGGAAAACATTTGGATTTCTTTCGTAACGTTTGTAAACGTTTATCTTAAATCGCTAAAAAGGTGAAACGTTTGGATTTGTTTCGTAACGTTTTTAAATGTTTGGTTTAAATTGCTAAAAACGTAAAACGCTTGTTTTTGTTTCATAACGTTTGGCTTAAATCGCTAAAATGGCAAAACGGTTGGATTTGTTTTTAAACGTTTATAAACGTTTGGCTTAAATCGCTAAAAAGGCAAAACGTTTGGATATGTTTCGTAACGTTGTATATGTTTGGCTTAAATCGCTAAAAAGGTGAAACGTTTTGATTTGTTTCGTAACGTTTGTAAACGTTTGGCTATAATTGCTAAAAAGGTGAAAGACTTAGATTTGTTTCGTAACGTTTGTAAACGTTTGGCTTTGTTTCGTAACATTTGTAGACGTTTGGCTTAAATTGCTAAAAAAGTGAAACGTTTTGATTTGTTTCTTAACGTTTCAAACGTTTGGTTTTGTTTCGTATCGTTTGTAATAGTTTGGTTTAAATCGCTGAAAAGGTGAAACGCTTGGATTTGTTTCGTACATTTGTAAACGTTTGGCTTAATCGCTAAAATGGAAAAATATTTGGATTTGTTTCGTAACGTTTGTAAACGTTTATCTTAAATCGCTAAAAAGGTGAAACGTTTGGATTTGTTTCGCAAGGTTTGTAAACGTTTGGCTTAAATTGCTAAAAAGGTGAAACGCTTGGATTTATTTCGTAACGTTTTAAACGTTTGGCTTAAATCGCCAAAAAGGTGAAACGCTTGGATTTGTTTCGTAACGTTTGGCTTAATATGCTAAAAAGGTGTAACGCTTGGATTTGTTTCGTAATGTTTGTAAATGTTTGGCTTAAATTCCTAAAAAGGTGAAACATTTGGATATATTTCGTTACATTTCTAAACGTTTGGCTTAAATTGCTAATAAGGGAAAACGTTTAGATTCTATTTGTAACGTTTTAAACGTTTGGCTTAAATCGCTAAAACGGGCAAACGTTTGGATTTGTTTCGTAACGTTTTTAAACGTTTGGCTTAAATTTCTAAAGAAGTGAAACACTTGGATTTGTTTCGTAACGTTTGTAAACGTTTGGTTTTGTTTCGTAACATTTGTAAACGTTTGGCCTAAATTGTTAAAAATGTGAAACGTTTGGATTTGTTTCGTAACGTTACAAACGTTTGGTTTTGTTTCGTACCGTTAGTAATAGTTTGGTTTAAATCGCTAAAAAGGTGAAACACTTGGATTTCTTTCGTACCTTTGCAAACGTTTGGCTTAAATGGCTAAAATGGGAAAATATTTGGATTTGTTTTGTAACGTTTGTAAACGTTTATCTTAAATCGCTAAAAAGGTGGAACGTTTGGATTTGTTTCGTAACGTTTGTAAACGTTTGGCTTAAATTGCTTAAAAGGTAAAACTCTTGGATTTTTTTCGTAACGTCTTAAAAGTTTGGCTTTAATCGCTAAAAAGGTGAAACGTTTGTTTTTGTTTCATAACGTTTGGCTTTGTCTCGTAACGTTTGTAAACATTTCGCTTATATTGTAAAAAATGTGAAACGTTTGGATTTGTTTAATAACATTTCAAACGTTTGATTTTGTTTCGTATCGTTTGTAAAAGTTTGTCTTAAATCGCGAAAAAGGTGAAAGGTTTTTATTTGTTTCGTAACGTTTGTAAACGTTTGGCTTAAATTGCTAAAAGTTTGTAAACCTTTGGCTTATATCACTAAAAAGGTTAAACGTTTGGATTTGTTTCATAACGTTTGTAAACGTTCGACTTAAATTGCTAAAAAGGTGAAACGCTTGGATTTGTTTTTTAATGTTTGTAAACGTTTGGCTTTGTTCAGTAACGTTAGTTAACGTTTGGCTTCAATCGCTAAAAAGATGAAACGTTTGGATTTGTTTCGTAATGTTTGTAAACGTTTGGCTTAAATTGCTAAAAAGGTGAAATGCTTGGATTTGTTTCGTAACGTTTGGCTTAATATGCTAAAAAGGTGAAACGCTTGGATTTATTTCGTAATGTTTGTAAATGTTTGGCTTAAATTGCTAAAAAGGTGAAACATTTGGATATATTTCATTACATTAGTAAACGTTTGGCTTAAATTGGTAATATGGGAAAAAGTTTGAATTCTTTTCGTAACGTTTTAAACGTTTGGCTTAAATCGCAAAAATGGGCAAACGTTTGGATTTGTTTCATAACGTTTGTAAACGTTTGGCTTAAAAGTCTAAAAAGGTGAAACACTTGGATTTGTTTCGTAACGTTTGTAAACGTTTGGCTTTGTTTCGTAACATTTGTAAACGTTAGGCTTAAATTTCTAAAAATGTAAAACGTTTGGATTTGTTTCATAACGTTTCAAACGTTTGGTTTTGTTTCATATCGTTTGTAAAAGTTTGGTTTAAATCGCTAAAGAGGTGAAACGCTTGGATTTATTTCGTACATTTGTCAACGTTTGGCGTAAATCGCTAAAATGGGAAAACATTTGGATTTCTTTCGTAACGTTTGTAAACGTTTATCTTAAATCGCTAAAAAGGTGAAAGGTTTGGATTTGTTTCGTAACGTTTTTAAATGTTTGGTTTAAATTGCTAAAAACGTAAAACGCTTGTTTTTGTTTCATAACGTTTGGCTTAAATCGCTAAAATGGCAAAACGGTTGGATTTGTTTTTAAACGTTTATAAACGTTTGGCTTAAATCGCTAAAAAGGCAAAACGTTTGGATATGTTTCGTAACGTTGTATATGTTTGGCTTAAATCGCTAAAAAGGTGAAACGTTTTGATTTGTTTCGTAACGTTTGTAAACGTTTGGCTATAATTGCTAAAAAGGTGAAAGACTTAGATTTGTTTCGTAACGTTTGTAAACGTTTGGCTTTGTTTCGTAACATTTGTAGACGTTTGGCTTAAATTGCTAAAAAAGTGAAACGTTTTGATTTGTTTCTTAACGTTTCAAACGTTTGGTTTTGTTTCGTATCGTTTGTAATAGTTTGGTTTAAATCGCTAAAAAGGTGAAACGCTTGGATTTGTTTCGTACATTTGTAAACGTTTGGCTTAATCGCTAAAATGGAAAAATATTTGGATTTGTTTCGTAACGTTTGTAAACGTTTATCTTAAATCGCTAAAAAGGTGAAACGTTTGGATTTGTTTCGCAAGGTTTGTAAACGTTTGGCTTAAATTGCTAAAAAGGTGAAACGCTTGGATTTATTTCGTAACGTTTTAAACGTTTGGCTTAAATCGCCAAAAAGGTGAAACGCTTGGATTTGTTTCGTAATGTTTGGCTTAATATGCTAAAAAGGTGTAACGCTTGGATTTGTTTCGTAATGTTTGTAAATGTTTGGCTTAAATTCCTAAAAAGGTGAAACATTTGGATATATTTCGTTACATTTCTAAACGTTTGGCTTAAATTGCTAATAAGGGAAAACGTTTAGATTCTATTTGTAACGTTTTAAACGTTTGGCTTAAATCGCTAAAACGGGCAAACGTTTGGATTTGTTTCGTAACGTTTTTAAACGTTTGGCTTAAATTTCTAAAGAAGTGAAACACTTGGATTTGTTTCGTAACGTTTGTAAACGTTTGGTTTTGTTTCGTAACATTTGTAAACGTTTGGCCTAAATTGTTAAAAATGTGAAACGTTTGGATTTGTTTCGTAACGTTACAAACGTTTGGTTTTGTTTCGTACCGTTAGTAATAGTTTGGTTTAAATCGCTAAAAAGGTGAAACACTTGGATTTCTTTCGTACCTTTGCAAACGTTTGGCTTAAATGGCTAAAATGGGAAAATATTTGGATTTGTTTTGTAACGTTTGTAAACGTTTATCTTAAATCGCTAAAAAGGTGGAACGTTTGGATTTGTTTCGTAACGTTTGTAAACGTTTGGCTTAAATTGCTTAAAAGGTAAAACTCTTGGATTTTTTTCGTAACGTCTTAAAAGTTTGGCTTTAATCGCTAAAAAGGTGAAACGTTTGTTTTTGTTTCATAACGTTTGGCTTTGTCTCGTAACGTTTGTAAACATTTCGCTTATATTGTAAAAAATGTGAAACGTTTGGATTTGTTTAATAACATTTCAAACGTTTGATTTTGTTTCGTATCGTTTGTAAAAGTTTGTCTTAAATCGCGAAAAAGGTGAAAGGTTTTTATTTGTTTCGTAACGTTTGTAAACGTTTGGCTTAAATTGCTAAGAGTTTGTAAACCTTTGGCTTATATCACTAAAAAGGTTAAACGTTTGGATTTGTTTCATAACGTTTGTAAACGTTCGACTTAAATTGCTAAAAAGGTGAAACGCTTGGATTTGTTTTTTAATGTTTGTAAACGTTTGGCTTTGTTCAGTAACGTTAGTTAACGTTTGGCTTCAATCGCTAAAAAGATGAAACGTTTGGATTTGTTTCGTAATGTTTGTAAACGTTTGGCTTAAATTGCTAAAAAGGTGAAATGCTTGGATTTGTTTCGTAACGTTTGGCTTAATATGCGAAAAAGGTGAAACGCTTGGATTTATTTCGTAATGTTTGTAAATGTTTGGCTTAAATTGCTAAAAAGGTGAAACATTTGGATATATTTCATTACATTAGTAAACGTTTGGCTTAAATTGGTAATATGGGAAAAAGTTTGAATTCTTTTCGTAACGTTTTAAACGTTTTGGCTTAAATCGCTAAAATGGGCAAACGTTTGGATTTGTTTCATAACGTTTGTAAACGTTTGGCTTAAAAGTCTAAAAAGGTGAAACACTTGGATTTGTTTCGTAACGTTTGTAAACGTTTGGCTTTGTTTCGTAACATTTGTAAACGTTAGGCTTAAATTTCTAAAAATGTAAAACGTTTGGATTTGTTTCATAACGTTTCAAACGTTTGGTTTTGTTTCATATCGTTTGTAAAAGTTTGGTTTAAATCGCTAAAGAGGTGAAACGCTTGGATTTATTTCGTACATTTGTCAACGTTTGGCGTAAATCGCTAAAATGGGAAAACATTTGGATTTCTTTCGTAACGTTTGTAAACGTTTATCTTAAATCGCTAAAAAGGTGAATCGTTTGGATTTGTTTCGTAACGTTTTTAAATGTTTGGTTTAAATTGCTAAAAACGTAAAACGCTTGTTTTTGTTTCATAACGTTTGGCTTAAATCACTAAAATGGCAAAACGGTTGGATTTGTTTTTAAACGTTTATAAACGTTTGGCTTAAATCGCTAAAAAGGCAAAACGTTTGGATATGTTTCGTAACGTTGTATATGTTTGGCTTAAATCGCTAAAAAGGTGAAACGTTTTGATTTGTTTCGTAACGTTTGTAAACGTTTGGCTATAATTGCTAAAAAGGTGAAAGACTTAGATTTGTTTCGTAACGTTTGTAAACGTTTGGCTTTGTTTCGTAACATTTGTAGACGTTTGGCTTAAATTGCTAAAAAAGTGAAACGTTTTGATTTGTTTCTTAACGTTTCAAACGTTTGGTTTTGTTTCGTATCGTTTGTAATAGTTTGGTTTAAATCGCTAAAAAGGTGAAACGCTTGGATTTGTTTCGTACATTTGTAAACGTTTGGCTTAATCGCTAAAATGGAAAAATATTTGGATTTGTTTCGTAACGTTTGTAAACGTTTATCTTAAATCGCTAAAAAGGTGAAACGTTTGGATTTGTTTTGCAAGGTTTGTAAACGTTTGGCTTAAATTGCTAAAAAGGTGAAACGCTTGGATTTATTTCGTAACGTTTTAAACGTTTGGCTTAAATCGCCAAAAAGGTGAAACGCTTGGATTTGTTTCGTAACGTTTGGCTTAATATGCTAAAAAGGTGTAACGCTTGGATTTGTTTCGTAATGTTTGTAAATGTTTGGCTTAAATTCCTAAAAAGGTGAAACATTTGGATATATTTCGTTACATTTCTAAACGTTTGGCTTAAATTGCTAATAAGGGAAAACGTTTAGATTCTATTTGTAACGTTTTAAACGTTTGGCTTAAATCGCTAAAACGGGCAAACGTTTGGATTTGTTTCGTAACGTTTTTAAACGTTTGGCTTCAATTTCTAAAGAAGTGAAACACTTGGATTTGTTTCGTAACGTTTGTAAACGTTTGGTTTTGTTTCGTAACATTTGTAAACGTTTGGCCTAAATTGTTAAAAATGTGAAACGTTTGGATTTGTTTCGTAACGTTACAAACGTTTGGTTTTGTTTCGTACCGTTAGTAATAGTTTGGTTTAAATCGCTAAAAAGGTGAAACACTTGGATTTCTTTCGTACCTTTGCAAACGTTTGGCTTAAATGGCTAAAATGGGAAAATATTTGGATTTGTTTTGTAACGTTTGTAAACGTTTATCTTAAATCGCTAAAAAGGTGGAACGTTTGGATTTGTTTCGTAACGTTCGTAAACGTTTGGCTTAAATTGCTTAAAAGGTAAAACTCTTGGATTTTTTTCGTAACGTCTTAAAAGTTTGACTTTAATAGCTAAAAAGGTGAAACGTTTGTTTTTGTTTCATAACGTTTGGCTTTGTCTCGTAACGTTTGTAAACATTTCGCTTATATTGTAAAAAATGTGAAACGTTTGGATTTGTTTAATAACATTTCAAACGTTTGATTTTGTTTCGTATCATTTGTAAAAGTTTGTCTTAAATCACGAAAAAGGTGAAAGGTTTTTATTTGTTTCATAACGTTTGTAAACGTTTGGCTTAAATTGCTAAGAGTTTGTAAACCTTTGGCTTATATCACTAAAAAGGTTAAACGTTTGGATTTGTTTCATAACGTTTGTAAACGTTCGACTTAAATTGCTAAAAAGGTGAAACGCTTGGATTTGTTTTTTAATGTTTGTAAACGTTTGGCTTTGTTCAGTAACGTTTGTTAACGTTTGGCTTCAATCGCTAAAAAGATGAAACGTTTGGATTTGTTTCGTAATGTTTGTAAACGTTTGGCTTAAATTGCTAAAAAGGTGAAATGCTTGGATTTGTTTCGTAACGTTTGGCTTAATATGCTAAAAAGGTGAAACGCTTGGATTTATTTCGTAATGTTTGTAAATGTTTGGCTTAAATTGCTAAAAAGGTGAAACATTTGGATATATTTCATTACATTAGTAAACGTTTGGCATAAATTGGTAATATGGGAAAAAGTTTGAATTCTTTTCGTAACGTTTTAAATGTTTGGCTTAAATCGCTAAAATGGGCAAACGTTTGGATTTGTTTCATAACGTTTGTAAACGTTTGGCTTAAAAGTCTAAAAAGGTGAAACACTTGGATTTGTTTCGTAACGTTTGTAAACGTTTGGCTTTGTTTCGTAACATTTGTAAACGTTAGGCTTAAATTTCTAAAAATGTAAAACGTTTGGATTTGTTTCATAACGTTTCAAACGTTTGGTTTTGTTTCATATCGTTTGTAAAAGTTTGGTTTAAATCGCTAAAGAGGTGAAACGCTTGGATTTATTTCGTACATTTGTCAACGTTTGGCGTAAATCGCTAAAATGGGAAAACATTTGGATTTCTTTCGTAACGTTTGTAAACGTTTATCTTAAATCGCTAAAAAGGTGAAACGTTTGGATTTGTTTCGTAACGTTTTTAAATGTTTGGTTTAAATTGCTAAAAACGTAAAACGCTTGTTTTTGTTTCATAACGTTTGGCTTAAATCGCTAAAATGGCAAAACGGTTGGATTTGTTTTTAAACGTTTATAAACGTTTGGCTTAAATCGCTAAAAAGGCAAAACGTTTGGATATGTTTCGTAACGTTGTATATGTTTGGCTTAAATCGCTAAAAAGGTGAAACGTTTTGATTTGTTTCGTAACGTTTGTAAACGTTTGGCTATAATTGCTAAAAAGGTGAAAGACTTAGATTTGTTTCGTAACGTTTGTAAACGTTTGGCTTTGTTTCGTAACATTTGTAGACGTTTGGCTTAAATTGCTAAAAAAGTGAAACGTTTTGATTTGTTTCTTAACGTTTCAAACGTTTGGTTTTGTTTCGTATCGTTTGTAATAGTTTGGTTTAAATCGCTAAAAAGGTGAAACGCTTGGATTTGTTTCGTACATTTGTAAACGTTTGGCTTAATCGCTAAAATGGAAAAATATTTGGATTTGTTTCGTAACGTTTGTAAACGTTTATCTTAAATCGCTAAAAAGGTGAAACGTTTGGATTTGTTTTGCAAGGTTTGTAAACGTTTGGCTTAAATTGCTAAAAAGGTGAAACGCTTGGATTTATTTCGTAACGTTTTAAACGTTTGGCTTAAATCGCCAAAAAGGTGAAACGCTTGGATTTGTTTCGTAACGTTTGGCTTAATATGCTAAAAAGGTGTAACGCTTGGATTTGTTTCGTAATGTTTGTAAATGTTTGGCTTAAATTCCTAAAAAGGTGAAACATTTGGATATATTTCGTTACATTTCTAAACGTTTGGCTTAAATTGCTAATAAGGGAAAACGTTTAGATTCTATTTGTAACGTTTTAAACGTTTGGCTTAAATCGCTAAAACGGGCAAACGTTTGGATTTGTTTCGTAACGTTTTTAAACGTTTGGCTTAAATTTCTAAAGAAGTGAAACACTTGGATTTGTTTCGTAACGTTTGTAAACGTTTGGTTTTGTTTCGTAACATTTGTAAACGTTTGGCCTAAATTGTTAAAAATGTGAAACGTTTGGATTTGTTTCGTAACGTTACAAACGTTTGGTTTTGTTTCGTACCGTTAGTAATAGTTTGGTTTAAATCGCTAAAAAGGTGAAACACTTGGATTTCTTTCGTACCTTTGCAAACGTTTGGCTTAAATGGCTAAAATGGGAAAATATTTGGATTTGTTTTGTAACGTTTGTAAACGTTTATCTTAAATCGCTAAAAAGGTGGAACGTTTGGATTTGTTTCGTAACGTTCGTAAACGTTTGGCTTAAATTGCTTAAAAGGTAAAACTCTTGGATTTTTTTCGTAACGTCTTAAAAGTTTGACTTTAATCGCTAAAAAGGTGAAACGTTTGTTTTTGTTTCATAACGTTTGGCTTTGTCTCGTAACGTTTGTAAACATTTCGCTTATATTGTAAAAAATGTGAAACGTTTGGATTTGTTTAATAACATTTCAAACGTTTGATTTTGTTTCGTATCATTTGTAAAAGTTTGTCTTAAATCGCGAAAAAGGTGAAAGGTTTTTATTTGTTTCATAACGTTTGTAAACGTTTGGCTTAAATTGCTAAGAGTTTGTAAACCTTTGGCTTATATCACTAAAAAGGTTAAACGTTTGGATTTGTTTCATAACGTTTGTAAACGTTCGACTTAAATTGCTAAAAAGGTGAAACGCTTGGATTTGTTTTTTAATGTTTGTAAACGTTTGGCTTTGTTCAGTAACGTTTGTTAACGTTTGGCTTCAATCGCTAAAAAGATGAAACGTTTGGATTTGTTTCGTAATGTTTGTAAACGTTTGGCTTAAATTGCTAAAAAGGTGAAATGCTTGGATTTGTTTCGTAACGTTTGGCTTAATATGCTAAAAAGGTGAAACGCTTGGATTTATTTCGTAATGTTTGTAAATGTTTGGCTTAAATTGCTAAAAAGGTGAAACATTTGGATATATTTCATTACATTAGTAAACGTTTGGCTTAAATTGGTAATATGGGAAAAAGTTTGAATTCTTTTCGTAACGTTTTAAACGTTTGGCTTAAATCGCAAAAATGGGCAAACGTTTGGATTTGTTTCATAACGTTTGTAAACGTTTGGCTTAAAAGTCTAAAAAGGTGAAACACTTGGATTTGTTTCGTAACGTTTGTAAACGTTTGGCTTTGTTTCGTAACATTTGTAAACGTTAGGCTTAAATTTCTAAAAATGTAAAACGTTTGGATTTGTTTCATAACGTTTCAAACGTTTGGTTTTGTTTCATATCGTTTGTAAAAGTTTGGTTTAAATCGCTAAAGAGGTGAAACGCTTGGATTTATTTCGTACATTTGTCAACGTTTGGCGTAAATCGCTAAAATGGGAAAACATTTGGATTTCTTTCGTAACGTTTGTAAACGTTTATCTTAAATCGCTAAAAAGGTGAAACGTTTGGATTTGTTTCGTAACGTTTTTAAATGTTTGGTTTAAATTGCTAAAAACGTAAAACGCTTGTTTTTGTTTCATAACGTTTGGCTTAAATCGCTAAAATGGCAAAACGGTTGGATTTGTTTTTAAACGTTTATAAACGTTTGGCTTAAATCGCTAAAAAGGCAAAACGTTTGGATATGTTTCGTAACGTTGTATATGTTTGGCTTAAATCGCTAAAAAGGTGAAACGTTTTGATTTGTTTCGTAACGTTTGTAAACGTTTGGCTATAATTGCTAAAAGGTGAAAGACTTAGATTTGTTTCGTAACGTTTGTAAACGTTTGGCTTTGTTTCGTAACATTTGTAGACGTTTGGCTTAAATTGCTAAAAAAGTGAAACGTTTTGATTTGTTTCTTAACGTTTCAAACGTTTGGTTTTGTTTCGTATCGTTTGTAATAGTTTGGTTTAAATCGCTAAAAAGGTGAAACGCTTGGATTTGTTTCGTACATTTGTAAACGTTTGGCTTAATCGCTAAAATGGAAAAATATTTGGATTTGTTTCGTAACGTTTGTAAACGTTTATCTTAAATCGCTAAAAAGGTGAAACGTTTGGATTTGTTTTGCAAGGTTTGTAAACGTTTGGCTTAAATTGCTAAAAAGGTGAAACGCTTGGATTTATTTCGTAACGTTTTAAACGTTTGGCTTAAATCGCCAAAAAGGTGAAACGCTTGGATTTGTTTCGTAACGTTTGGCTTAATATGCTAAAAAGGTGTAACGCTTGGATTTGTTTCGTAATGTTTGTAAATGTTTGGCTTAAATTCCTAAAAAGGTGAAACATTTGGATATATTTCGTTACATTTCTAAACGTTTGGCTTAAATTGCTAATAAGGGAAAACGTTTAGATTCTATTTGTAACGTTTTAAACGTTTGGCTTAAATCGCTAAAACGGGCAAACGTTTGGATTTGTTTCGTAACGTTTTTAAACGTTTGGCTTAAATTTCTAAAGAAGTGAAACACTTGGATTTGTTTCGTAACGTTTGTAAACGTTTGGTTTTGTTTCGTAACATTTGTAAACGTTTGGCCTAAATTGTTAAAAATGTGAAACGTTTGGATTTGTTTCGTAACGTTACAAACGTTTGGTTTTGTTTCGTACCGTTAGTAATAGTTTGGTTTAAATCGCTAAAAAGGTGAAACACTTGGATTTCTTTCGTACCTTTGCAAACGTTTGGCTTAAATGGCTAAACTGGGAAAATATTTGGATTTGTTTTGTAACGTTTGTAAACGTTTATCTTAAATCGCTAAAAAGGTGGAACGTTTGGATTTGTTTCGTAACGTTTGTAAACGTTTGGCTTAAATTGCTTAAAAGGTAAAACTCTTGGATTTTTTTCGTAACGTCTTAAAAGTTTGGCTTTAATCGCTAAAAAGGTGAAACGTTTGTTTTTGTTTCATAACGTTTGGCTTTGTCTCGTAACGTTTGTAAACATTTCGCTTATATTGTAAAAAATGTGAAACGTTTGGATTTGTTTAATAACATTTCAAACGTTTGATTTTGTTTCGTATCGTTTGTAAAAGTTTGTCTTAAATCGCGAAAAAGGTGAAAGGTTTTTATTTGTTTCGTAACGTTTGTAAACGTTTGGCTTAAATTGCTAAAAGTTTGTAAACCTTTGGCTTATATCACTAAAAAGGTTAAACGTTTGGATTTGTTTCATAACGTTTGTAAACGTTCGACTTAAATTGCTAAAAAGGTGAAACGCTTGGATTTGTTTTTTAATGTTTGTAAACGTTTGGCTTTGTTCAGTAACGTTAGTTAACGTTTGGCTTCAATCGCTAAAAAGATGAAACGTTTGGATTTGTTTCGTAATGTTTGTAAACGTTTGGCTTAAATTGCTAAAAAGGTGAAATGCTTGGATTTGTTTCGTAACGTTTAGCTTAATATGCTAAAAAGGTGAAACGCTTGGATTTATTTCGTAATGTTTGTAAATCTTTGGCTTAAATTGCTAAAAAGGTGAAACATTTGGATATATTTCATTACATTAGTAAACGTTTGGCTTAAATTGGTAATATGGGAAAAAGTTTGAATTCTTTTCGTAACGTTTTAAACGTTTGGCTTAAATCGCTAAAATGGGCAAACATTTGGATTTGTTTCATAACGTTTGTAAACGTTTGGCTTAAAAGTCTAAAAAGGTGAAACACTTGGATTTGTTTTGTAACGTTTGTAAACGTTTGGCTTTGTTTCGTAACATTTGTAAACGTTAGGCTTAAATTGCTAAAAATGTAAAACGTTTGGATTTGTTTCATAACGTTTCAAACGTTTGGTTTTGTTTCATATCGTTTGTAAAAGTTTGGTTTAAATCGCTAAAGAGGTGAAAAGCTTGGATTTATTTCGTACATTTGTAAACGTTTGGCGTAAATCGCTAAAATGGGAAAACATTTGGATTTCTTTCGTAACGTTTGTAAACGTTTATCTTAAATCGCTAAAAAGGTGAAACGTTTGGATTTGTTTCGTAACGTTTTTAAATGTTTGGTTTAAATTGCTAAAAAACGTAAAACGCTTGTTTTTGTTTCATAACGTTTGGCTTAAATCGCTAAAATGGCAAAACGGTTGGATTTGTTTTTAAACGTTTATAAACGTTTGGCTTAAATCGCTAAAAAGGCAAAACGTTTGGATATGTTTCGTAACGTTGTATATGTTTGGCTTAAATCGCTAAAAAGGTGAAACGTTTTGATTTGTTTCGTAACGTTTGTAAACGTTTGGCTATAATTGCTAAAAGGTGAAAGACTTAGATTTGTTTCGTAACGTTTGTAAACGTTTGGCTTTGTTTCGTAACATTTGTAGACGTTTGGCTTAAATTGCTAAAAAAGTGAAACGTTTTGATTTGTTTCTTAACGTTTCAAACGTTTGGTTTTGTTTCGTATCGTTTGTAATAGTTTGGTTTAAATCGCTAAAAAGGTGAAACGCTTGGATTTGTTTCGTACATTTGTAAACGTTTGGCTTAATCGCTAAAATGGAAAAATATTTGGATTTGTTTCGTAACGTTTGTAAACGTTTATCTTAAATCGCTAAAAAGGTGAAACGTTTGGATTTGTTTCGCAAGGTTTGTAAACGTTTGGCTTAAATTGCTAAAAAGGTGAAACACTTGGATTTATTTCGTAACGTTTTAAACGTTTGGCTTAAATCGCCAAAAAGGTGAAACGCTTGGATTTGTTTCGTAACGTTTGACTTAATATGCTAAAAAGGTGTAACGCTTGGATTTGTTTCGTAATGTTTGTAAATGTTTGGCTTAAATTCCTAAAAAGGTGAAACATTTGGATATATTTCGTTACATTTCTAAACGTTTGGCTTAAATTGCTAATAAGGGAAAACGTTTAGATTCTATTTGTAACGTTTTAAATGTTTGGCTTAAATCGCTAAAACGGGCAAACTTTTGGATTTGTTTCGTAACGTTTTTAAACGTTTGGCTTAAATTTCTAAAGAAGTGAAACACTTGGATTTGTTTCGTAACGTTTGTAAACGTTTGGTTTTGTTTCGTAACATTTGTAAACGTTTGGCTTAAATTGTTAAAAATGTGAAACGTTTGGATTTGTTTCGTAACGCTACAAACGTTTGGTTTTGTTTTGTACCGTTAGTAATAGTTTGGTTTAAATCGCTAAAAAGGTGAAACACTTGGATTTCTTTCGTACCTTTGCAAACGTTTGGCTTAAATGGCTAAAATGGGAAAATATTTGGATTTGTTTTGTAACGTTTGTAAACGTTTATCTTAAATCGCTAAAAAGGTGGAACGTTTGGATTTGTTTCGTAACGTTTGTAAACGTTTGGCTTAAATTGTTTAAAAGGTAAAACTCTTGGATTTTTTTCGTAACGTCTTAAAAGTTTGGCTTTAATCGCTAAAAAGGTGAAACGTTTGTTTTTGTTTCATAACGTTTGGCTTTGTCTCGTAACGTTTGTAAACATTTCGCTTATATTGTAAAAAATGTGAAACGTTTGGATTTGTTTAATAACATTTCAAACGTTTGATTTTGTTTCGTATCGTTTGTAAAAGTTTGGCTTAAATCGCTAAAAAGGTGAAACGCTTGGATTTGTTTCGTAACGTTTGTAAACGTTTGCCTTAAATCGCTAAAATGGGAAAACATTTGGATTTGTTTCGTAACGTTTGTGAATGTATATCTTAAATCGCTAGAAAGGTGAAATGTTTGGATTTGTTTCGTAACGTTTGTAAACGTTTGGCTTAAATTGATAAAAAGGTGAAACGCTTGGATTTATTTCGTAACGATTTAAACGTTTGGGTTAAATCGCTAAAAATGTGAAACGTTTGGATTTGTTTCGTAACGTTTGTAAAGGTCTGCCATAAATCGTTAATAAGGTGAAATGTTTGGATTAGTTTCGTAACGTTTTAAATGTCTGGCTTAAATCGCTAAAATAGG
The DNA here is from genome assembly GCF_937616625.2 of Mercurialis annua. Classification (NCBI taxonomy): domain Eukaryota; kingdom Viridiplantae; phylum Streptophyta; class Magnoliopsida; order Malpighiales; family Euphorbiaceae; genus Mercurialis; species Mercurialis annua. The sequence goes on along the minus strand of NC_065572.1, from coordinate 19,206,049 downwards.
GACACGTTTGGATTTGTTTCGTAACATTTGTAAACGTTTGGATTAAATTTCTAAAAAGGTGAAATGTTTGGTTTTGTTTCGTAACGTTTGTAAACGTTCGACTTAAATCTCTAAAAAGGTGAAACGTTTGTATTGCTTTTTAACGTTTGTAAATGTTTGGCTTAAATTGCTAAAAAGGTGAAACGCTTGGATTTGTTTCGTAACGTTTGTAAATGTTTGGCTTAAATTGCTAAAAAGGTGAAACGCTTGGATTTTTTTCGTAACGTTTTAAACGTTTCACTTAAATCGATAAAACGGTGAAACGTTTGTTTTTGTTCCGTAAAGTTTGTAAACGTTAGACTTAAATCGCCAAAAAAGTGAAACGTTTTGTTTAATTTCAAAATGTTTGGCATAAATCACTAAATAAGGGAAAACGTTTGGATTTGTTTCGTAACGTTTTTAAACAGTTTACTTAAATTGCTAATAAGGTGTAACATTTGGATTTGCTTTGTAACGTTTGTCAACGTTTGGCTTAAATTGCTAAAAAGGTGAAACGTTGGGATTTGTTTCGTAACGCTTTAAATGTTTGCTTAAATTGCTATTATGGGGAAATATTCGGATTTGTTTCATAATGTTTGTAAACATTTGACTTAAATCCCTAAAAAGATGAAACGTTTGGATTTGTTTCAAAACGTTTATAAGTGTTTGGCTTATATTGCTAAAAAGTTGAAACGCTTCGACTTGTTTCGTAACGTTTGTAAACGTTTGGTTTAAATCGCTAAAAAGGTGAAACGTTTGGATTTGTTTCGTAATGTTTGTTAACGTTAGGCTTCAATTACAATAAAGGGGAGACGTTTGGATTTGTTTCATAGCGTTTGTAAATGTTCAGCTTAAATCGCAAAAATGGGGAAGCGTTTGGATTTGTTTCGTAACATTTGTAAATATATGGCTTAAATCACTAAACTAGGGAAACGTTTAAATTTGTTTTGCAACGTTTGCAAGCATTTGGATTTGTTTCGTAACGTTCGTAAACGAATAGTTTTGTTTCATAACGTTTATTAACATTTGGCTTAAATCGCTAAAATAGGGAAATGTTTGGATTTGTCTATTAATGTTTGTAATCGTTTGGCTTCAAACACTAAAAAGGGAAACGTTTGGATTTGTTTCGTAGCGTTTGTAAACGTTTGGCTTAAATTGCTAAAAATTTTAAAAGTTTGTTTTTGTTCTATAATGTTTGCAAAAGTTTGGATTGGTTTTGTAATGTTTGTAAACATTTGGCTTAAATCGCAAAAAAGTGGAAACGTTTGGATTTGTTTCGTAACGTTTGTAAATGTTTGGCTTCAATCACATAAAAAGGTGAAATGTTTGAATTTTTTTCGTAACATTTGTAAACGTTTGGCTTCAATCACATAAAAAGGTGAAACGTTTGAATTTGTGTTATAACGTTTGTAAACGTTTGGCTTAAATTGCAAAAAATGTGAAACGTTTGATTTTGTTCCGACTGTTAGTAAACGTTTGGATTTATTTCGTAACTTTTTGAAGATTTGGACTAAATCGCTAAAAAGGTTAAACATTTGGTTTTGTTTCGTAACGTTTGTAAACATTTGGCTTAAACTGCTAAAATGGGAAACATTTCGATTTGTTTCATAACTTTTGTAAACGTTTTGCTTAAATTTCTAAAAAGGCGAAACATTTGGATTTGTTTTTAAACGTTTGTAAACGTTTGGCTTAAATCGCTAAAAAGGCAAAACGTTTGGATTTGTTTCGCAACGTTTGCAAACGTTTGGCTTTAATCGCTAAAAAGGTGAAAGGTTTGGATTTGTTTCGTAAATTTTGTAAACGTTTGGATTCAATTGCTAAAAGGGTGAAACGTTTTTATTTGTTTCGTAACGTTTGTAAACGTTTGGCTTAAATTGCTAAAAAGGTTAAACGCTTGGATTTGTTTCGTAACGTTTTTACACATTTGCCTTAAATCGCCAAACTAGGGAAACGTTTAAATTTGTTTTGCAACGTTTGTAAGCATTTGGATTTGTTTCGTAACGTTTGGAAAGGAATAGTTTTATTTCATAACATTTATTAACATTTGGCTTAAATGGCTAAAATGGGGAAATGTTTGAATTTGTCTCTTAACGTTTGTAATCATTTGGCTTCAAACGCTAAAAAAGGAAACGTTTGGATTTGTTTCACAGCGTTTGTAAACGTTTGGCTTAAATTGCTAAAAATGTAAACAGTTTGTTTTTGTTCTATAATGTTTGCAAAAGTTTGGATTGGTTTTGTAATATTTGTAAACATTTGGCTTAAATCGCAAAAAAGTGGAAACGTTTGGATTTGTTTCGTAACGTTTGTAAACGTTTGGCTTCAATCACATAAAAAGGCGAAACGTTTGAATTTGTTTCATAACGTTTGTAAACGTTTGGCTTAAATTGCTAAAAATATGAAACGTTTGATTTTGTTCCGACTGTTTGTAAACGTTTGGATTTATTTCGTAACTTTTTGAAGATTTGGATTAAATCGCTAAAAAGGTTAAACATTTGGTTTTGTTTCGTAACGTTTGTAAACATTTGGCTTAAACTGCTAAAATGAGAAACATTTCGATTTGTTTCATAACTTTTGTAAACGTTTCGCTTAAATTGCTAAAAAGGCGAAACGTTTGGATTTGTTTTTAAACGTTTGTAAACGTTTGGCTTAAATCGCTAAAAAGACTAAACGTTTGGATTTGTTTCGTTATCTTTGTAAACGTTTGACTATAATTTCTAAAAAGGTGAAAGGTTTCGATTTGTTTCGTAACGTTTGTAAACGTTTAGTTTCAATTGCTAAAAGGGTGACACGTTTTGATTTGTTTCGTAACGTTTATAAACGTTTGGCTTAAATTGCGAAAAAGGTGAAACGCTTGGATTTGTTTCGTAACGTTTGTAAAACGTTTGGCTTAAATTGCTAAAAAGGTGAAACGCTTGAATTTGTTTCGTAACGTTTGTAAATGTTTGGCTTAAATATCTAAAAATGTGAAACATCTGGATTTGTTTATATTACCTTTGTAAACGTTTGGTTTAAATCTCCAAAAAGGTAAAACGTTTGGATTTGTTTCGTAGCGTTTGTTAGCGTTTGGATTCAATCGCTAAAAAGGTGAAACGTTTGGATTTTTTTCGTAACGTTTATAAACGTTTGGCATAAATCGCTAAAAAGGTGAAATGTTTGAATTTGTTTCATAACGTTTTAAACGTTTGGCTTAAATAGCTAAAATAGGGAAACGTTTGGATTTATTTCGTAACGTTTGTAAACGTTTGGCTTAAATTTCTAAAAAGGTGAAATGTTTGGTTTTATTTTGTAACATTTGTAAAAGTTCGGCTTAAATCGCTAAAAAGGTAAAACGTTTGTATTGCTTTCGTAACGTTTGTAAACATTTCTTTCCTAATGTAAGGTGAAACGCTTGAATTTGTTTCCTAATGTTTGTAAACGTTTGGCTTAAATTACTAAAAAGGTGAAACACTTGGATTTGGTCCGGAACGTTTTGTAAACGTTTGGCTTAAATTGCTAAGAAGGTGAAACGCTTGGATTTGTTTCGTAATGTTTGTAAACGTTTGGCTTAAATTGTTAAAACGATGAAATGCTTGGATTTGTTTCGTAACGTTTGTATGCCATTGGTGAATCATTTGGATTTGCTTTATAGCCTTTGTAAATGTACAGCTTAAATCGCTAAAAATGTAAAACATTTGGATTTATTTTGTAATGTTTGTAAATGTTTTGCTTAAATCGCTAGAAAGGTGAAACGTTTGGATTTGTTTCGTGACGTTTGTAAACGTTTGGCTTCAATCGCTAATAAGGTGAAACGTTTGTATTTGTATCGTAACGTTTGTAAATGTTTGGCATAAATCGCTAAAAAGGTGAAATGTTTGGATTTGCTTTGTAAAGTTTTAAAGGTTCGGCTTAAATCGCTAAATAGGGAAACGTTTAGATTTGTTTCGTAACGTTTGTAAATGTATGGCTTAATTGCTGAAAAGGTGAAATGTTTGGTTTCCTTTCGTAACGTTTGTAAAGGTTTGGCTTAAATCACTAAAAAGGTGAAACGTTTGGATTTGTTTCGTAACGTTTTAAACATTTGGTTTTATTTCGTAACGTTTGTAAAGGTTTGCCTTAAATCGCTAAAAATGTAAAACGTTTCAATTTGTTTCGTAACGTTTTAAACGTTTGGTTTTGTTTCATAACGTTTGTAAACGTTTGGCTTAAATCGCTAAAAAGGGTAAACGTTTGGATTTGTTTCGCAACGTTTGTAAACGTTTGGCTTATATTGTTAAAAAGGGCAAACGCTTGAATTTGATTCGTAACTTTTGTAAATGTTTGGTTTAAATTACTAAAAAGGTGAAACGCTTGGATTTGTTTCGTAACGTCTGTAAACTTTTGGCTTAAATCGCTAAAAAAGTGAAATGTTTGAATTTGTTTCGTAACTTTTGTAAACATTTGGCTTAAATCGCTAAAAAGATGAAACGCTTGGATTTGTTTCGTAATGTTTGTAAATGTTTGGCTTAAATCGATAAAAATGGGAAACGTTTGGTTTTGTTCCGTAACGTTTGTAAACGTTTGGCTTAAATTGCTAAAAATATGAAAAGTTTGTATTTGTTTCGAAACACGTAAGCGTTTGGCTTAAATAGTTAAAAAGGTGAAACGTTTGGATTTGTTTTGTAAAGTTTGTAAACGTTAGGCTTAAATCGCTAAAATGGGAAAACTTCCAGATTTATTTCGTAGCGTTTCTAAACGTTTGACTTAAATCGCTAAAAAGGTGAAACGTTTAGACTTGTTTACTAACGTCTGTAAACGTTTGGCTTAAATCGCTAAAATGGGGAAACGTTTGGATTTGTTTCGTAACGTTTGTAAACATTTGGCTTAAATCGCTAAAAAGGAGAAACGTTTGGATTTGTTTAGTAACGTTTGTAAACGTTTGGCTTAAATTGCTAAAAAGGCGAAACGTTTGGGTATATATCGTAACATTTGTAAACGTTTGGCTTAAATTGCTAATAAGGAAAACCGTTTGGCTTAAATTGCTAAAAAGGTGAAACTCTTGGATTTGTTTCGTAACGTTTGTAAAACATTTGGCTTAAATTGCTAAAATGTCGAAACACTTGGTTTGTTTCGTAACGTTTGTAAACGTTTGGCTTAAACTGCTAAAAATGTGAAACATTTGGATTTGTTTATATTACCTTTTTAAACATTTGGTTTAAATCTCCAAAAAGGTAAAACGTTTGGATTTGTTTCGTAACGTTTGTAAACGTTTGGCGTAAATTGCTAAAAAAGTGAAATGTTTGGATTTGTTTCGTAAAGTTTTAAACGTTTGGCTTAAATCGCTAAAATAGGGAAACGTTTGGATTTATTTCGTAACGTTTGAAAATGTTTAGCTTAAATTGCTAAAAAAAGGGAAAAAGGGAAATGTTTGGTTATATTTCGTAACGTTTGTAAACGTTCGGCTTAAATCGCTAAAAAGGTAAAATGTTTGTATTTCTTTCGTAACGTTTGTAAACATTTCTCCTAAATTGCTAATAAGGTGAAACGCTTGGATTTGTTTCCTAACGTTTGTAAACGTTTGGCATAAATTACTAAAAAGGTGAAACCTTTGAATTTGTTCCGGAACGTTTTGTAAACGTTTGGCTTAAATTGCTAAAAAAGGTGAAACGCTTGGATTTGTTTCGTAAAGTTTTTGGCTTAAATTGCTAAAAAGGTGAAACGCTTGGATTTGCTTCGTAACGTTTGTAAGCCATAGGTGAAACATTTGGATTTGCTTTATAACCTTTGTAAATGAATCGCTTAAATCGCTAAAAAGGAAAAACGTTTGGATTTATTTCGTAACGTTTGTAAATGTTTGGCGTAAATCGCTTAAATGGTGAAACGTTTGGATTTGTTTCGTGACGTTTGTAAACGTTTGGCTTCAATCGCTAAAAAGGTGAAACGTTTGTATTTGTTTTGAAACGTTTGTAAATGTTTGGCATAATTCGCTAAAAAGGTGAAATGCTTGGATTTGTTTCGTATCGTTTTAAACGTTTGGCTTAAATCGGTACAATAGGGAAACATTTAGATTTGTTTTGTAACGTTTGTAAACGTTTGGCTTAATTGCTAAAAAGTCGAAACGTTTGGATTTGTTTCATAACGTTTTAAACGTTTGGTTTAATTTCGTAACGTTTGTAAAGGTTTGGCTTAAATCGCCAAAAATGTGAAACGTTTGGATTTGTTTCGTAACGTTTTAAATGTTTGGTTTTGTTTCATAACGTTTGTAAACATTTGGCTTAAATCGCTAAAAAGGGGAAACGTTTGGATTTGTTTCGTAACATTTGTAAATGTTTGGCTTAAATTGTTAAAAAGGGCAAACGCTTGAATTTGTTTCGTATCTTTTGTAAACATTTGGTTTAAATTACTAAAAAGGTTAAACGCTTGGATTTGTTTCGTAATGTTTGTAAACTGTTGGCTTAAATTGCTAAAAAGGTGAAATGTTTGGATTTTTTTTGTAACGTTTGTAAACGTTTGGCTTAAATTGCTAAAAAGGTGAAATGCTTGCATTTGTTTCGTAACTTTAGTAAACGTTTGGCTTCAATCGCTAAAAAGATAAAACGCTTAGATTGGTTTCGTAACGTTTGTAAACGTTTGGCTTAAATCGATAAAAATGGGAAACGTTTGGTTTTGTTCCGTAACGTTTGGTTTTGTTGCGTAACGTTTGTAAACGTTTGACTTAAATCGTTAAAAATGTGAAAAGTTTGGATTTGTTTCGAAACGTGTAAGGGTTTGGCTTAAATCGTTAAAAATGTGAAACGTTTGGATTTGTTTTGTAATGTTTGTAAACGTTTGGCTTGAATCGCTAAAATGGGAAAACTTTCGGATTTATTTTGTAACGTTTCTAAACGTTTTACTTAAATCGCTAAAAAGGTGAAACTTTTGGATTTCTTTCATAATGTTTGTAAACGTTTGGCTTAAATCGCTAAAATGGGGAAACGTTTGGATTTGTTTCGTATCGTTTGTAAACATTTGGCTTAAATCCCTAAAAAGGTGGCACGTTTGGATTTATTTCGTAACGTTTGTATACGTTTGGCTTTGATTGCTTAAAAGGGGAAACGTTTCGATATATTTCGTAACATTTGTGAACATTTGGATTAAATTGCTAATAAGGGAAAACATTTGGATTCTTTTCGTAACGTTTTAAACGTTTGGATCAAATCGCTAAAATGGGCAAACGTTTGGATTTGTTTCATTACGTTTGTAAACATTTGGCTTAAATTGCTAAAAAGGTGAAACACTTAGATTTGTTTCGTAACGTTTGTAAACGTTTGGGTTTGTTTCGTAACGTTTGTAAACGTTTGGCTTAAATTGCTAAAAATGTGAAACATTTGGATTTGTTCCGTAATGTTTCAAACGTTTGGTATTGTTTCGTAACGTTTGTAAACATTTGGATTTGTTTCGTAACGTTTGGCTTCAATCGCTAAAAAGGTGAAATGTTTGGATTTGTTTCGTAACAATTGTAAACATCTGGCTTAAATTGTAAAAAGGGTAAAACGCTTGGATTTGATTCCAAACGTTTATAAACGTTTGGCTTAAATTACAAAAAAAGTGAAACGCTTGGATTTGTTCACGAACGTTTGTAAACGTTTGGCTTAAATTGCTAAAAAGGTGAAATGTTTGGATTTGTTTCGTAACAATTGTAAACATTTGGCTTAAATTGCAAAAAGGGTAAAACGCTTGGATTTGATTCCAAACGTTTATAAACGTTTGGCTTAAATTACAAAAAAAGTGAAACGCTTGGATTTGTTCACGAACGTTTGTAAACGTTTGGCTTAAATTGGTAAAAAGGTGAAATGTTTGGATTTGTTTCGTAACGTTTGTAAACGTTTGGCTTAAATTTCTCAAAAGGTGATATGCTTGGTTTTGTTTCGTAACGTTTGTAAAGGTTTGGCTTAAATCGCTAAACATGTGAAATGTTTGGATTTGTTTCGAAACGTTTTAAACGTTTGGTTTTGTATCGTAACGTTTGTAAACGTTTGGCTTAAATCGCTAAAAAGGTGAAACGTTTGGATTTTTGTTTCGTAACGTTTGTAAATGTTTGGCTTAAATAGCTAAAAAGGTGAAACGTTTGGATTTGTTTCGTAAAATTAGTAAGTGTTTGGCTCAATCGTTAAATAGGGAAAACGTTTGGATTTGTTTCGTAACGTTTTAAACATTTGGATTAAATCGCCAAAATGGTGAAACGTTTGAATTTGTCTCGTAACATTTGTAAACGTTTGACTTAAATTGCTAAAAAGGTGAAACGCTTGGATTTGTTTCGTAACGTTTGTAAACGTTTGGCTTAAATTGCTAAAAAGGTGAAACGCTTGGATTTGTTTTGTAATGTTTGTAAACGTTTAGCTTAAATTGTTTAAAAGGTGAAACTCTTTGTTTTATTTCGTAATGTTTGAAAACGTTTGGCTTATATCGCTAATAATGTGAAACGTTTGGATTTGTTTCGTAGCATTATTAAAGTTTGGTTTTGTTTCGTATCGTTTGTAAACGTTTGGCTTAAATCGCTAAAATGGGGAAATGTTTGTATTTGTCTCTTAGCGTTTGTAAACGTTTGGCTACAATCTCTAAAAAGGGGAAACGTTTGGATTTGTTTCGTAACATTTGCATATGTTCACCTTTTTAGTAATTTGAGCTGAACGTTTACAAACGTTACGAAACAAATCCAAGCGTTTCACCTTTTTAGCAATTTAAGCAAAACGTTTACAAACGTTACGAAACTAATCCAAATATTTCCCCTTTTTAGCGATTTAAGGCAAACATTTAGAAACGTTACAAAAAAAACCAAACGTTTAAAATGTTACGAAACAAATCCAAACGTTTCATATTTTTTGCGATTTAAGCCAAACCTTTACAAACGTTACGAAACAAAACAAAACTTTTGAAACGTTATGAAACAAATCCAAACGTTTCATATATCTAGCGATTTAAGCCAAACCTTTACAAATGCTACGAAACAAAATCAAGCGTTTCACCTTTTTATCAATTTAAGACAAACGTTTACAAACGTTACGAAACTGATCCAAGCGTTTCACCTTTTTAGCAAGTTAAGCCAAACGTTTACAAATGTTCTGAAACAAATCCCAGTACTTCACCTTTTTAGCAAGTTAAGCCAAACGTTTACAAATGTTCTGAAACAAATCCCAGTGCTTCACTCTTTTAGCGATATAAGCCAAACGTTTACAAAGGTTACGAAACAAATCCAGACGTTTCACCTTTTTAGTGATTTAAGCCAAACGTTTACAAACGTTACGAAACAAATCCAAACGTTTCTCCTTTATAGCGATTTAAGCCAAATGTTTACAAACCTTACGAAACAAAACCAAACGTTTAAAACGTTACGAAACAAATCCAAATGTTTCACATTATTTGCGATTTAAGAAAAACCTTTAAAAATGTTACGAAACAAAACCAAACGTTTAAAACGTTACGAAACAAATCCAAACGTTTCACATTTTTAGCGATTTAAGCCAAACCTTTACGAACGTTACGAAACAAAGTCAACTGTTTCACCCTTCTAGTAATTTAAGCCAAACATTTACAAAGGTTACGAAACAAATCCAAACGTTTCACCTTGTTAGCGATTTAAACCAAACGTTTACAAACGTTATGAAACTAATCCAAACATTTCAACTTTTTAGCAAATTAAGCCAAACATTTACAAACGTTAAAAAACTAATCGAAACGTTTCACCTTTTTTAGCGAATTAAGCTAGACATTTACAAACGTTACGAAAAAAAACCAAACGATTAAAATGATACGAAACAAATCGAAACGTTTCACATTTTTAACGATTGAAGCCAAATCTTTACAAACGTTATGAAACAAAACCAAGCATTTCACTTTTTTAGTAATTTAAGCCAAAAGTTTACAAACGTTACGAAACAAATCTTAGCATTTCACCTTTTTAGCAATTTAAGGCAAAGGTTTACAAACGTTACGATAGAAATCCAAACGTTTCATATTTTTCGCAATTTAACCCAAACGTTTACAAATGTTACGAAACAAATCCAAATGTTTCCCCTTTTTAGCGATATAAGCCAAACATTTAAAAACGTTAAGAAAGAAATCTAAACGTTTCACCTTTTTAGCGATTGAAGCCAAACGTTTACAAACGTTACAAAACAAATCCAAACGTTTCACCTTTTTAGCGATTTTAGCCAAACGTTTGCAAACATTACGAAACAAATTCAAGTGTTTCATCTTTTTAGCAATTTAAGCCAAACATTTACAAACGCTACGAAACAATTCCAAACGTTTCCCCTTTTTAGCAATTTAAGTCAAACGTTTACAAATGGTACAAAACAAATCCAAACGTTTCAACTTTTTAGCGATTTAAGCCAAACGTTTACGAACGCTACGAAACAAATCCGAACTTTTTGCCTTTTTAGCATTTGAAGGTAAACGTTTACAAACATTACGAAACATATCCAAGCGTTCCCCGTTTAAATAATTTAATCCAAACGTTTACAAACTTTACGAAACAAATCCAAGCGATTCACCTTTTTAGCAATCTAAGCCAAACGTTTACATATGTTACGAAAAAAATCCAAGCGTTTCACATTTATCGATTTAAGCCAAACCTTTACAAACGTTACGAAACAAAACCAAGCGTTTCACCTTTTTAGTAATTTAACCCAAACGTTTACAAACGTTGCAGAATAAATCCAAATGTTTTCCTTTTTAGCGATTTAATTTAAACGTTTACAAACGTGACGAAACAAATTCAATCGTTTCACCTTTTTAGCGATTTAAGCCGAACTTTTACAAACGTTACGAAACAAAACCAAACGTTTCACCTTTTTAGCGATTTTATGCAAACGTTTACAAACGTTACAAAAAAAAACTAAACATTTCCCCATTTTAGCAATTTAAGCCAAACGTTTAAAACGTTGCGAAACAAATCCAAACGTTTCCCCTTTTTAGCGATTTAAGGCAAACGTTTACAAACGTAACAAAACAAATCCAAACGTTTCATATTTTTAGCAATTTAAGCCAAACGTTTACAAACTTCACAAAACAAATTCAAGCGTTTCACCTTTTTAGCAATATAAGCCAAACGTTTACAAACGTTACGAAAAATCCAAACGTTTCACCTTTTTAGCCATGTAAGCCAAACGTTTACAAAGATTATGAAACAAATCCAAATGTTTCACCTTTTTAGCAATTTAAGCCAGACGTTTACAAACGCTATGAAACAAATCCAACCGTTTCACCTTTTTAGCAATTGAAGCCAAACTTTTACACACGTTACGAAACAAATTCAAGCTTTCACCATTTTAGCAATATAAGCCAAACGTTTACAAACATTACGGAAGAAATCCAAGCGTATCTCCTTTTTAGCAATTTAATTTAAACGTTTACAAGCGTTATGAAACAAATCCAAACGTTTCCCCTTTTTAGCGATTTTAGCAAAACGTTTACAAACGTTACGAAAGAAATACAAACGTTTCCCCATTTTAGCGATTAAAGGCTAACGTTTACAAAGGCTACGAAGCAAATCCAAACGTTTCGCCTTTTTAGCCATTCAAGCCAAACGTTTACAAACGGTATGAAACAAATCCAAACGTTTCCCCTTTCTAGCGAATTAAGCCAAACGTTTACAAACGCTACGAAACAAATCCAAACGTTTTTTTTAGCGATTTAATCCAAACATTTACAAACGTTACGAAACAAATCTAAGCGTTTCACCTTTTTAGCTATTTAAGCCAAACGTTTACAAACGGTACGAAACAAATTTAAACGTTTCACCTTTTTAGAGATTTAAGCCAAACGTTTACGAACGCTACGAAACAAATCCAAAGGTTTCACCTATTTAGCAATGTAAAGCAAACGTTTACCAACGTTTCACCTTTTCAGCGATTCAAGCCAAACGTTTATAGAGGTTATGAAACAAATCCAAACTTTTCACCTTTTTAGCAATTTAAGCCAAACTCTTACAAACGTTAGGAAACAAATCAAAGCATATCAAATTTTTAGCAATGTAAGCCAAACGTTTACAAACGTTACGAAACAAATCCAAACGTTTCACCTTATTAGCAATTTAAGCTGAACGTTTACAAACGTTACGAAACAAAACCAAATGTTTCATCTTTTTAGCGATTTAAGCCAAACGTTTGCAAACGTTATGAAACAAATCCAACCGTTTCGCCTTTTTAGCAATTTTAACCAACGTTTAGAAGCGTTACGAAACAAATCCAAATGTTTCCCCTTTTAGCGAATTAAGCCAAATGTTTATAAACGCTACGAAACAAATCCAAAACGCTCCAACTTTTTATTAATTTAAGCCAAACCTTAACAAATGTTACGAAACAAAACCAAGCGTTTCACCTTTATAGCAATTTAAGCCAAACGATTACAAACGTTACAAAAATCCAAATGTTTCACCTTTTAAGCAATTTTATTCAAACGTTTATAGTTTCGAATCAAATCCAAGCGTTTCTCATTTTTACGAGTTTAAGCCAAATGTTTACAAACGTTACAAATCAAATCCAAGCGTTTCACCTTTTTAGCAATTTAAGCAAAACGCTCACAAATATTACGAAACAAATCCAAATGATTCACCTTTTTAGTGATTTAATTAAGCCAAACATTTACAAACGTTACGGAACAAAACAAAACGTTTCACCTTTTTAGCAATTTAAGCCAAACGTTTACAAACGTTACGAAACAAATCCAAACGTTTTCCCTTTTTAGCGATTTAAGCCGAACGTTTACAAACGCTACAAAACAAATCCAAACGTTTTCCCTTTTTAGCGATGTAAGCCGAACGTTTACAAACTTTACGAAATAAATCCAATCGTTTCACGTTTTTAGCAATTTAAGCCAAACGTTAAGAAACTATACGAAACAAATCCAAACGTTTCACCTTTTATGCGATTTATGTCAAACGTTTACAAACGTTACGAAACAAATACAAACGTTGCACCTTTTTAGCGATTGAAACCAAACATTTACAAACGTTACGAAACAAATCCAAACGTTTCCCATTTTTAGCAATTGAAGTCAAGCATTTACAAATATTACGAAACAAAAACCAAGAGTTTCACATTTTTAGCAATTTAAGCCAAACGTTTACAAACGTAACGAAACAAATCCAAACGTTTCACCTTTTTAGCAATTCAAGCCAAACATTTGCAAACGGAACGAAACAAATCCAAGCGTTTCACCTTTTTAGCAATTTAAGCCAAGCGTTTCCAAACGTTACGAAACAAATCCAAACATTTCTCCTTTTTAGCGGTTTAAGCCAAACGTTCACAAACAGTACAAAATAAATCCAAATGTTTCCCATTTTAGCGATTTAAGCCAAACGTTTACAAACGTTATGAAGCAAATCCAAACGTTCTTTTTAGCGATTTAAGCCAAACATTTACAAACGCTACGAAAAAAATCCAAACATTACTCCTTTTAGGCGATTTAAGCCAAACGTTTACAAACGGTACGAAAAAAATCCAGACGTTTCCCCTTTTTAGCGATTTAAGGCAACCGTTTACGAACGCTACGAAAAAAATCCAAACGTTTCACCTTTTTGGCAATGTAAAGCAAACGTATACCAACGTTTCGAAAGAAATCCAAGCGTTTCAACTTTTTAGCAATTTAAGCCAAACGTTTACAAACGTTACGAAACAAATCTAAGTATTTCACCTTTTAAGCAATTTAAGCCAAACGTTACAGAAAAAATCCAAACGTTTCACCTTTTTAGCAATTTAAACCAAAAGTTTATAGAGGCTATGAAATAAATCCAAATGTTTCACCTTTTTAGCAATTTAAGCCAAACGTTTACAAACGTTAGGAAACAAATCCAAGCTTATCAAATTTTTAGCAATTTAAGCCATACGTTTGCAAAAGTTACCAAACAAATCCAAGCGTTTCACCTTTTTAGCAATTTAGGCAAAACGTTTACAAACGTTACGGAAGAAATCCAGGCGTTTCCCCTTTTTAGCAATTTAAGCCAAACATTTACAAACGTTACGAAACGTATTCACACGTTTCACCTTTTTAGCTATTTAAGGCAAACGTTTACAAACGTTACGAAATAATCCAAATGTGTCACCTTTTTAGCGAATGAAGCCAAACTATTACAAAAGTACAAAATAAATCCAAACGTTTTATATTTTTAGCAAAATAAGCCAAACGTTTACAAACGTTACGAAATAAAACCAAGCATTTCACCTTTTTAGCAGATTAAACCAAATATTTACAAACGTTACGAAACAAATCTAAGTGTTTCTCCTTTTTAACGATTGAAGCCAAACGTTTACAACGAATACGAAACAAATACAAACGCTTTACCTTTTTAGCGATTTAAGCCAAACATTTACAAACGATACGAAATAAATCCAAACATTTCCCACTTTTAGCGATTTAAGCGAAACGTTTACAAATATTACGAAACAAATCCAAACGTTCTTTTTAACGATTTAAGCCAAACGTTTACAAACGTTACAAAACAAATCCAAACGTTTCACCTTTTTAGCGATTTAAGCCAATCGTTTACAAAACGTTACGAATAAAATCCAAACATTTCACCTTTTTAGCGCTTTAGGACAAACATTTGCAAACGTTACGAAAAAAAACCAAACGTTTAAAATGTTACGAAAAAAAAAATCAAACGTTTCCCATTTTTAACGATTTAAGCCGAACGTTTACAAACGTTACGAAATAAAACCAAACGTTTCCCCTTTTTTGTGATTTATGCCAAACGTTTTCAAACGTTAGGGAACAAATCCAAACATTTCACCTTTTTAGCAACTTATGCCAAAAGTTTACAAACGTTATGAAATAAATCCAAACGTTTCAACTTTTTAGCAATTTAAGTCAAACGTTTAAAACGTTAGGAAACAAATCCAAACGTTTCACATTTTAAGTGATTTAAGCCAAAGCCCTTCAAAAGTTATGAAACAAAACCAAGCGTTTCACCTTTTTAGCAATTTAAGCCAAACGTTTACAAACAATACGAATCAAATCCAAGAGTTTCACTTTTTTAGCAATTTAAGCCAAACGTTCACAAAGGTTAAGAAACAAATCCAAATGTTTCACCTTTATAGCGAATTAAGCTAAACGTTTACAAATGTTACGAAACAAATCCAAACGTTTCACCTTTTTAGTGATTTAAGCCAAACGTTTACAAACGTTATGAAATAAATCCAAACGTTTGACTTTTTTAGCGATTTAAGCCAAACGTTTACAAACATTACAAAACAAATTCAAACGTCTCACCTTTTTACCGATTTAAGCCAAACGTTTACAAATGTTTCGAAACAAAACCAAATGTTTAAAACGTTACGAAACAAATCCAAACGTTTCTTATTTGTAACGATTTAAGCCAAACGTTTACAAACGTTACGAAACAAAACCAAGCATTTCACCTTTTTAGCAATTTAAGCCAATCGTTTACAAACATTACGAAACAAATCCAAGCGTTTCAACTTTTTAGAAATTTATGCCAAACGTTTACAAACGGTATGAAACAAATCCAAACGTTTCACCTTTTTAGCAATTTAAGCCAAAGGTTTAAAACGTTAGATAACAAATCCAAACGTTTCATATTTTTAGTGATTAAAGCCAAAGCCTTTCAAACGATATGAAACAAAACCAAGAGCTTAACCTTTTTTGCAGTTTAAGCAAAACGTTTACAAACGTTACGAAAAATCCAAGCGTTTCACCTTTTTAGCAAGTTAAACCAAACATTTACAAACGTTAAGAAACAAATCCAAACGTTTCTCCTTTTTAGCGATTTAAGCCAAACATTTACCAACATTACGAAATAAATCCAAACGTTTCCCCTTTTTAGTGATTTAAGCCAAAAGTTGACAAACATTACGAAGCATATCCAAACATCTCACCTTTTAGCGATTTAAGCAAAACATTTACAAACATTTCGAGATAAAACCAAATGTTTAAAACGTTACGAAACAAATCCAAACGTTTCTTATTTGTAACGATTTAAGCCAAACGTTTACAAACGTTACGAAACAAATCCAAACATTTCACCTTTTTAGCAACTTATGCCAAAAGTTTACAAACGTTATGAAACAAATCCAAGCGTTTCAACTTTTTAGAAATTTATGCCAAACGTTTACAAACGTAATGAAACAAATCCAAACGTTTCCCCTTTTTAGCAATTTAAGCCAAACGTTTAAAACGTTAGATAACAAATCGAAATGTTTCATATTTTTAGTGATTTAAGCCAAAGCCTTTCAAACGATATGAAAAAAAACCAAGCGCTTAACCTTTTTTGCAATATAAGCAAAACGTTTACAAACATTACGAAAAATCCAAGCGTTTCACCTTTTTAGCAATTTAAACCAAACGTTTACAAACGTTAAGAAACAAATACAAACGTTTCTCCTTTTTAGCGATTTAAGCCAAACATTTACAAACATTACGAAATAAATCCAAACGTTTCACCTTTTTAGTGATTTAAGCCAAATGTTGACAAACATTACGAAACAAATCCAAACGTCTCACCGTTTAGCGATTTAAGAAAAACGTTTACAAACATTTCGAGACAAGACCAAATGTTTAAAACGTTACGAAACAAATCCAAACGTTTCTCCTTTTTAGCGATTTAAGCCAAACGTTTACAAACGTTACGAAACAAAACCAAGTGTTTCACCTTTTTAGCAATTTAAGCCAATCGTTTACAAACATTACGAAACAAATCCAAACATTTCACCTTTTTAGCAATTTAAGCCAAAAGTTTACAAACGTTATGAAACAAATCCAAACGTTTCACCTTTTTAGCAATTTCAGCCAAACGTTTAAAACGTTAGTTAACAAATCCAAACGTTTCATATTTTTAGTGATTTAAGCCAAAGTCTTTCAAACGATATGAATCGAAACCAAGCGCTTAACCTGTTTTGCAATTTAAGCAAAACGTTTACAAACGTTACGAAAAATCTAAGAGTTTAACCTTTTTGGCAATTTAAGCCAAACGTTTACAAACGTTAAGAAACAAATCCAAACGTTTCTCCTTTTTAGCGATTTAAGCCAAACGTTTACCAACATTACAAAATAAATCCAAACGTTTCACCTTTTTAATGATTTAAGCCAAACGTTGACAAACATTACCAAACTAATCCAAACGTCTCACCTTTTTAGCTATTTAAGCAAAACGTTTACAAACGTTTCGAGACAAAACCAAATGTTTAAAACGTTACGAAAAAATTCGAAACGTTTCTCATTTTTAGCGATTTAAGCCAAACGTTTACAAACGTTACGAAACAAAAGCAAGTGTTTCACCTATTTAGCAATTTAAGCCCATCGTTTACAAAAATTACGAAACAAATCCAAGCGTTTCACCATTTTAGCAATTTATGCCAAACGTTTCCAAACGTTTCCAAACGTTATGAAACAAATCCAAACATTTCACCTTTTTAGCAATTTAAGCCAAACGTTTAAAACGTTAGGAAATAAATCCAAACGTTTCACATTTTTAGCGATTTAAGCCAAAGCCTTACAAACCTTACGAAACAAAACCAAAGGTTTCAAATTTTTAGCAATTTAAACCAAACGTTTGCAAACATTAAGAAACAAATCCAAGCGTTTCACCTTTTTAGCAATTGAAGCCAAACGTTGACAAACGTTAAGAAACAAATCCAAACGTTTCTCCTTTTTAGCGATATAAGCCAAACGTTTACCAACATTACGAAATAAATCCAAACGTTTCACCTTTTTAGTTATTTAAGCCAAACGTTGACAAACATTACCAAACAAATCCAAACGTCTTAACTTTTTAGCTATTTAAGCCAAACGTTTCGAAACAAAACCAAATATTTAAAACGTTACGAAATAAATCCAAACGTTTCTTATTTTTAATGATTTATGCCAAACGTTTACAAACATTACGAAACAGAACCAAGCGTTTCACCTTTTTAGCAATTTAAGCCAAACGTTTACAAACATTACGAAACAAATCCAAACGTTTCACTTTTTGAGCGATTTAAGCCGAATATTTACCACCTTTACGAAACAAAACCAGATGTTTCACCTTTTTTGCGATTTAGGCCAAAATGTTTTCAAACATTACAGAACAATTCCAAACATTTCACCTTTTTAGCGATTTAAGCCAAACGTTTACAAACGATATGAAACTAATGCAAACGTTTTACCTTTTTAGCAATTTAGGCCAAACGTTTAAAATTTTAGGAAACAAATCCAAAAGTTTCACATTTTTAGCGATTTAAGCCAAGCCCTTACAAACGTTGCGAAAGAAAACCAAGCATTTCACTTTTTAGCAATTTCAGCCAAATGTTTACAAACGTTACCAAATAAATCCAAGCGTTCCACTTTTTTAGCAATTTAAGCCAAACGTTTACAAACGTTACGAAACAAATCCAAGAGTTTCACCTTTTTAGCAGTTAAGCCAAACGTTTACAAACGTTACGAAACAAATCCAAGCGTTTCACGTTTTTAGCAATTTATGCCAAACGTTTACAAATGTTACAAAGAAAATCCAAACGTTTCACCTTTTCAGCGAATTAAGTGAAATGTTTACAAACGTTACGGAACAAATCCAAACGTTTCACCTTTAAAACTATTTAAGCAAAACGTTTACAAACCTTACGTAACAAATCCAAATGTTTCACCTTTTTAGCGATTTAAGCCAAACATATACAAATATTTCGAAACAAAACCAAATGTTTAAAACGTTACGAAACAAATCCAATTATTTCTCATTTTTAGCGATTTAAGCCAAACGTTTACAAATGTTACAAAACAAAACCAAGCGTTTCACCTTTTTAGCAATTTAACCCAAACATTTACAAACATTACGAAACAAATCTAAGTGTTTCAACTTTTTAGCAATTTATACCAAACGTTTAAAAACATTATGAAACAAATCCAAGGGTTTCACCTTTTAAGCAATTAAAGCCAAACGTTTACAAACGCTACGAAACAAATCCAAGCGTTTCACCTTTTTAGCGAATTAAGCGAAACGTTTACAAACGATATGGAACAAATCCAAACGTTTCACCTTTTTAGCGATTTATTCCAAACGTTTACAAACGTCATGGAACAAATCCAAACATTTCACCATTTTAGCGATTTAAGCCAAACGTTTACAAACGTTAAGAAACAAATCCAAACGTTTCACCTTTTTCTCGAATTAAGCGAAACGTTTACAAAATTTACGAAACCAATCTAAACGTTTCTCCTTTTGGCGAATTAAGCGAAACGTTTACAAATTTTAAAAAATAAATCCAAATGTTTCACCTTTTTAGCGATTTAAGCCAAACGTTTACAAAGGTTAAGGAACAAATCCAAACGTGTCACCTTTTTAGCAATTTAAGCAAAACGTTTACAAACGTTACAAAACAAATCCAAACATTTACAAATGTTAAGAAACAAAGCCAAACGTTTACAAAAGGTACGAAAAAAATCAAAGCGTTTTACCTTTATTGCAATTTTAGCCAAACGTATACAAACATTACGAAACAAAACCAAACGTTTCACCTTCTTAACGATATAAGCCAAATGTTTACAAACGTTATGAATAAAATCCAAGCGTTTCCCCCTTTTAGAAATTTAATCCAAACGTTCACCAACGCTACGGAACATAACCGAAGGTTTCACATTTTTAGCGAGTTAAGCCAAACGTTTACAAATTCTACGAAACGAATCCAAGCGTTTCACCTTTTTAGCGATTGATCCCAAACGCTTACAAACGTTGCGAAACAAATCCAAACGTTTCTCATTTTTAGCAATTTAAGCCAAACGTTTACAAACGTTACGAAACAAAACCAAGCGTTTCACCTTTTTAGCAATTTAAGCCAATCGTTTACAAACATTACGAAACAAATCCAAACGTTTCACCTTTTTAGCAATTTATGCCAAAAGTTTACAAACGTTATGAAACAAATCCAAATGTTTCACCTTTTTAGCAATTTAAGCCAAACGTTTAAAACGTTAGTTAACAAATCCAAACGTTTCATATTTTTAGTGATTTAAGCCAAAGTCTTTCAAACGATATGAATCGAAACCAAGCGCTTAACCTGTTTTGCAATTTAAGCAAAACGTTTACAAACGTTACGAAAAATCCAAGCGTTTAACCTTTTTGGCAATTTAAGCCAAACGTTTACAAACGTTAAGAAACAAATCCAAACGTTTCTCCTTTTTAGCGATTTAAGTGAAACGTTAACCAACATTACGAAATAAATCCAAACGTTTCACCTTTTTAGTGATTAAAGCCAAACGTTGACAAACATTACCAAACAAATCCAAACGTCTCACCTTTTTAGCTATTTAAGCAAAACTTTTACAAACGTTTCGAGACAAAACCAAATGTTTAAACGTTACGAAAAAATTCCAAACGTTTCCCATTTTTAGCAATTTAAGTCAAACGTTTACAAACGCTACGAAACAAAACCAAGTGTTTCAGCTTTTTAGCAATTTAAGCCAATCGTTTACAAAATTACGAAACAAATCCAAGCGTTTCACCATTTTAGCAATTTATGCCAAACGTTTCCAAACGTTATGAAACAAATCCGAACGTTTCAACTTTTTAGCAATTTAAACCAAACGTTTAAAACGTTAGGAAACAAATCCAAATGTTTCACATTTTTAGCGATTTAAGCCAAAGCCTTACAAACCTTACGAAACAAAACCAAAGGTTTCAAATTTTTAGCAATTTAAGCCAAACGTTTGCAAACGTTATGAAATAAATCCAAGCGTTTCACCTTTTTAGCAATTTAAGCCAAACATTTACAAACGTTAAGAAACAAATCCAAACGTTTCTCCTTTTTAGCGATTTAAGCCAAACGTTTACAAACGTTATGGAACAAATCCAAACGTTTCCCCTTTTAGCGATTTAAGCCAAACGTTTACAACCGTTAAGAAACAAATCCAAACGTTTCATCTTTTTCTCGAATTAAGCGAAACGTTTTCAAAATTAACGAAACAAATCTAAACGTTTCTCATTTTTGGCGAATTAAGCGAAACGTTTACAAACTTTAAGAAACAAATCCAAATGTTTCACCTTTTTAGCGATTTAAGTTAAACGTTTACAAAGGTTAAGAAACAAATCCAAACGTAAAACGTTTACAAACGTTACGTAAAAAATCCAAACGTTTAACCTTTTTAGCGATTTAAGCCAAACATTTACAAACGTTACGAAACAAAAATATTGTTTAAACGTTACGAAACAAATCAAAACATTTCACATTTTTAGCGATTTTAGCCAAACCTTTACAAACGTTACGAAACAAGTCAAAGCGTTTCACCTCTTTAGCAATTTAAGCCAAATGTTTACAAACATAAAAATCAAATCCAAGCATTTGACCTTTTTAGCAATTTAAGCCAAAGGTTTACAAATATTGTGAAACTAATCCAAGCGTTTCACGTTTTCAAATCCAAGCATTTCACCTTTTTAGCAATTTAAGCCAAACGTTTACAAACGTTTCCCCTTTTTAGCAATTTAAGCCGAACATTTAAAAATTTTACAAAACAAATCCCAATGTTTAACTTTGTTAGTGATTGAAGCCAAACGGTTACAAATGTTACGAAACAAATCCTAACGTTTTAAAATAAAACCAAACGTTTATAATGTTACGAAACAAATTCAAACGTTTCACCTTTTTAGCGATTTAAGCCTAACGTTTACAAACGTTAAGAAACAAAGCCAAACGTTTACAAACGGTACGAAACAAATCAAAGCGTTTCACCTTTATGGCAATTTTAGCGAAACGTATACAAACATTACGAAACAAAACCAAACATTTCACCTTCTTAGCGATATAAACCAAACGTTTACAAACGTTACGAAACAAATCCAAGCGTTTCCCCTTTTTAGCAATTTAATCCAAACGTTTACCAACCCTACGGAACAAAACCAAAGGTTTCACATTTTTAGCGAGTTAAGCCAAACGTTTACGAATTCTACGAAACGAATCCAAGCGTTTCACCTTTTTAGCGATTGATCCCAAACGCTTACAAACGTTACGAAACAAATCCAAATGTTTCTCATTTTTAGCAATTTAAGCCAAATGTTTACAAACGTTACGGAAAAAAAACCAAGCGTTTCACCTTTTTAGCAATTTAAGCCAATCGTTTACAAACATTACGAAACAAATCCAAGCGTTTCACCTTTTTAGCAATTTATGCCAAACGTTTACAAACGTTATGAAACAAATCCAAACGTTTCACCTTTTTAGCAATTTCAGCCAAACGTTTAAAACGTTAGTTAACAAATCCAAACGTTTCATATTTTTAGTGATTTAAGCCAAAGCCTTTCAAACGATATGAATCTAAACCAAGCGCTTAACCTTTTTTGCAATTTAAGCAAAACGTTTACAAACGTTACGAAAAATCCAAGCGTTTAACCTTTTTGGCAATTTAAGCCAAACGTTTACAAACGTTAAGAAACAAATCCAAACGTTTCTCCTTTTTCGCGATTTAAGCGAAACGTTAACCAACATTACGAAATAAATCCAAACGTTTCACCTTTTTAGTGATTAAAGCCAAACGTTGACAAACATTACCAAACAAATCCAAACGTCTCACCTTTTTAGCTATTTAAGTAAAACTTTTACAAACGTTTCGAGACAAAACCAAATGTTTAAACGTTACGAAAAAATTCCAAACGTTTCTCATTTTTAGCAATTTAAGTCAAACGTTTACAAACGCTACGAAACAAAACCAAGTGTTTCAGCTTTTTAGCAATTTAAGCCAATCGTTTACAAAATTACGAAACAAATCCAAGCGTTTCACCATTTTAGCAATTTATGCCAAACGTTTCCAAACGTTATGAAACAAATCCAAACGTTTCACCTTTTTAGCAATTTAAGCCAAACGTTTAAAACGTTAGGAAACAAATCCAAACGTTTCACATTTTTAGCGATTTAAGCCAAAGCCTTACAAACCTTACGAAACAAAACCAAAGGTTTCAAATTTTTAGCAATTTAAGCCAAACGTTTGCAAACGTTATGAAAAAAATCCAAGCGTTTCACCTTTTTAGCAATTTAAGCCAAACATTTACAAACGTTAAGAAACAAATCCAAACGTTTCTCCTTTTTAGCGATTTAAGCCAAACGTTTACAAACGTTATGGAACAAATCCAAACGTTTCACCTTTTAGCGATTTAAGCCAAACGTTTACAACCGTTAAGAAACAAATCCAAACGTTTCACCTTTTTCTCGAATTAAGCGAAACGTTTTCAAAATTAACGAAACAAATCTAAACGTTTCTCATTTTTGGCGAATTAAGCGAAACGTTTACAAACTTTAAGAAACAAATCCAAATGTTTCACCTTTTTAGCGATTTAAGTTAAACGTTTAAAAAGGTTAAGAAACAAATCCAAACGTAAAACGTTTACAAACATTATGAAAAAAATCCAAACGTTTAACCTTTTTAGCGATTTAAGCCAAACATTTACAAACGTTACGAAACAAAACTATTGTGTAAACGTTACGAAACAAATCCAAACATTTCACATTTTTAGCGATTTTAGCCAAACCTTTACAAACGTTACGAAACAAGTCAAAGCGTTTCACCTCTTTAGCAATTTAAGCCAAATGTTTACAAACAAAAAAATCAAATCCAAGCATTTTACCATTTTAGCAATTTCAGCCAAAGGTTTACAAATGTTGTGAAACTAATCCAAGCGTTTCACGTTTTCAAATCCAAGCATTTCACCTTTTTAGCAATTTAAGCCAAACGTTTACAAACGTTTCCCCTTTTTAGCAATCTAAGCCGAACATTTAAAAATTTTACAAAAAAAATCCAAATGTTTAACTTTGTTAGTGATTGAAGCCAAACGGTTACAAATGTTACGAAACAAATCCTAACGTTTTAAAATAAAACCAAACGTTTAAAACGTTACGAAACAAATTCAAACGTTTCACCTTTTTAGCGATTTAAGCCTAACGTTTACAAACGTTAAGAAACAAAGCCAAACGTTTACAAACGGTACGAAACAAATCAAAGCGTTTCACCTTTATGGCAATTTTAGCCAAACGTATACAAACATTACGAAACAAAACCAAACGTTTCACCTTCTTAGCGATATAAGCCAAACGTTTACAAACGTTACGAAACAAATCCAAGCGTTTCCCCTTTTTAGCAATTTAATCCAAACGTTTACCAACGCTACGGAACAAAACCAAAGGTTTCACATTTTTAGCGAGTTAAGCCAGACGTTTACAAATTCTACGAAACGAATCCAAGCGTTTCACCTTTTTAGCGATTGATCCCAAACGCTTACAAACGTTACGAAACAAATCCAAATGTTTCAACTTTTTACCGATTTAAGCCAAACATTTACAAACATTACGAAACAAATCCAAGGGTTTCACCTTTTTAGCAATTTAAGCCAAACGTTTACAAACGCTACGAAACAAATCCAAGCGTTTCACCTTTTTAGCGAATTAAGCAAAACGTTTACAAACGTTATGAAACCAATCCAAACGTATCACCTTTTTAGCAATTTAAGCCAAACATTTAAAACGTTAGTTAACAAATCCAAACGTTTCATATTTTTAGTGATTTAAGGCATAGGCTTTCAAACGATATGAATCGAAACCAAGCGCTTAACCTTTTTTGCAATTTAAGCAAAACGTTTATAAACGTTACGAAAAATCCAAGCGTTTAAAGTTTTTGGCAATTTAAGCCAAACGTTTACAAACGTTAAGAAACAAATCCAAACGTTTCTCCGTTTTAGCGATTTAAGCGAAACGTTTACCAACATTACGAAATAAATCCAAACGTTTCACCTTTTTAGTGATTAAAGCCAAACGTTGACAAACATTACCAAACAAATCCAAACGTCTCACCTTTTTAGCTATTTAACCAAAACTTTTACAAACGTTTCGAGACAAAAACAAATTTTTAAACGTTACGAAAAAATTCTAAACGTTTCTCATTTTTAGTAATTTAAGCCAAACGTTTACAAACGCTACGAAACAAAACCAAGTGTTTCAGCAATTTAAGCCAATCGTTTACAAAATTACGAAACAAATCCAAGCGTTTCACCATTTTAGCAATTTATGCCAAACGTTTCCAAACGTTATGAAACAAATCCAAACGTTTCACCTTTTTAGCAATTTAAGCCAAACGTTTAAAACGTTAGGTAACAAATCCAAACGTTTCACATTTTTAGCGATTTAAGCCAAAGCCTTACAAACCTTATGAAACAAAACCAAAGGTTTCAAATTTTTAGCAATTTAAGCCAAACGTTTGCAAACGTTATGAAAAAAATCCAAGCGTTTCACCTTTTTAGCAGTTTAAGCCAAACATTTACAAACGTTAAGAAACAAATCCAAACGTTTCTCCTTTTTAGCGATTTAAGCCAAACGTTTACAAACGTTATGGAACAAATCCAAACGTTTCACCTTTTAGCGATTTAAGCCAAACGTTTACAAACGTTAAGAAACAAATCAAAACATTTCACCTTTTTCTCGAATTAAGCGAAACGTTTTCAAAATTAACGAAACAAATCTAAACGTTTCTCCTTTTTGGCGAATTAAGCGAAACGTTTACAAATTTTAAGAAACAAATCCAAATGTTTCACCTTTTTAGCGATTTAAGTTAAACGTTTACAAAGGTTAAGAAACAAATCCAAACGTAAAACGTTTACAAACGTTACGAAAAAAATCCAAACGTTTACCCTTTTTAGCGATTTAAGCCAAACATTTACAAACGTTACGAAGCAAAACAAATGTTTAAAACGTTACGAAACAAATCCAAACATTTCACATTTTTAGCTATTTTAGCCAAACCTTTACAAACGTTACAAAACAAGTCAAAGCGTTTAACCTCTTTAGCAATTTAAGCCAAATGTTTACAAACATAAAAATCAAATCCAAGCAATTGACCTTTTTAGCAATTAAAGCCAAAGTTTTACAAATGTTGTGAAACAAATCCAAGCGTTTCACGTTTTCAAATCCAAGCATTTCACCTTTTTAGCAATTTAAGCCAAACCTTTACAAACGTTTCACCTTTTTAGCAATTTAAGCTGAACATTTACAAATTTTACAAAATAAATCCAAATGTTTAGCCTTGTTAGTGATTGAAGCTAAACGGTTACAAATGTTACGAAACAAATCCTAACGTTTTAAAATAAAACCAAACGTTTAAAACGTTACGAAACAAATTCAAACGTTTCACCTTTTTAGCGATTTAAGCCTAACGTTTACAAACGTTAAGAAACAAAGCCAAACGTTTACAAACGGTACGAAACAAATCAAAGCGTTTCACCTTTATGGCAATTTTAGCCAAACGTATACAAACATTATGAAACAAAACCAAACGTTTCAACTTCTTAGCGATATAAGCCAAACGTTTACAAACGTTACGAAACAAATCCAAGCGTTTCCCCTTTTTAGCAATTTAATCCAAACGTTTACCAACGCTACGGAACAAAACCAAAGGTTTCACATTTTTAGCGAGTTCATCCAAACGTTTACAAATTCTACGAAACGAATCCAAGCGTTTCACCTTTTTAGCGATTGATCCCAAACGCTTACAAACGTTACGAAACAAATCCAAATGTTTCAACTTTTTACCGATTTAAGCCAAACATTTACAAACATTACGAAACAAATCCAAGGGTTTCACCTTTTAAGCTATTAAAGCCAAACGTTTACAAACGCTACGAAACAAATCCAAGCGTTTCACCTTTTTAGCGAATTAAGCGAAACGTTTACAAACGATATGGAACAAATCCAAAAGTTTCACCTTTTTAGCGATTTATGCGAAACGTTTACAAACGTCATGGAACAAATCCAAACATTTCACCTTTTTAGCGATTTAAGCCAAACGTTTACAAACGTTAAGAAACAAATCCAAACGTTTCACCTTTTTCTCGAATTAAGCGAAACGTTTACAAAATTTACGAAACCAATCTAAACGTTTCTCCTTTTTGGCGAATTAAGCGAAACGTTTACAAACTTTAAGAAACAAATCCAAATGTTTCACCTTTTTAGCGATTTAAGTTAAACGTTTACAAAGGATAAGAAACAAATCCAAACGTAAAACGTTTACAAACGTTACGAAAAAAATCCAAACGTTTAACCTTTTTAGCGATTTAAGCCAAACATTTACAAACGTTACGAAACAAAACTATTGTTTAAAACGTAATGAAACAAATCCAAACATTTCACATTTTTAGCGATTTTAGCCAAACCTTTACAAATGTTACGAAACAAGTCAAAGCGTTTCATTTTTAGCAATTTAAGCCAAACGTTTACAAACATAATAATCAAATCCAAGCATTTGACCTTTTTAGCAATTTAAGCCAAAGTTTTACAAATGTTGTGAAACAAATCCAAGCGTTTCACGTTTTCAAATCCAAGCATTTCACCTTTTTAGCAATTTATGCCAAAGGTTTACAAACGTTTCCCCTTTTTAGCAACTTAAGCCAAACGTTTACAAATTTTACAAAACAAATTCAAACGTTTAACCTTGTTAGTGATTGAAGCCAAACAGTTACAAATGTTACGAAACAAATCCTAACGTTTCGAAATAAAACCAAACGTTTAAAACCTTACGAAGAAAATTCAAACGTTTCACCTTTTTAGCGACTTAAGCCTAACATTTACAAATGTTAAGAAACAAAACCAAACGTTTACAAACGGTACGAAAAAAATCAAAGCGTTTCACCTTTATTGCAATTTTAGCCAAACGTATACAAACATTACGAAACAAAACCAAACGTTTCACCTTCTTAGCGATATAAGCCAAATGTTTACAAACTTTATGAAACAAATCCAAGCGTTTCCCCCTTTTCGAAATTCAATCCAAACGTTTACCAACGCTACGGAACAAAACCGAAGGTTTCACATTTTTACCGAGTTAAGCCAAACGTTTACAAATTCTACGAAACGAATCCAAGCGTTTCACCTTTTTAGCGATTGATCCCAAACGCTTACAAACATTACGAAGCAAATCCAAACGTTTCTCATTTTTAGCGATTTAAGCCAAACGTTTACAAACGTTACGAAACAAAACCAAGCGTTTCACCTTTTTAGCAATTTAAGCCAATCGTTTACAAACATTACGAAACAAATCCAAGCGTTTCACCTTTTTAGCAATTTATGCCAAACGTTTACAAACGTTATGAAACAAATACAAACGTTTCACCTTTTTAGCAATTTAAGCCAAATATTTAAAACGTTAGTTAACAAATCCAAACGTTTCATATTTTTAGTGATTTAAGGCAAAGCCTTTCAAACGATATGAATCGAAACCAAGCGCTTAACCTTTTTTGCAATTTAAGCAAAACGTATACAAACGTTACGAAAAATCCAAGCGTTTAACCTTTTTGGCAATTTAAGCCAAACGTTTACAAACGTTAAGAAACAAATCCAAACGTTTCTCCGTTTTAGCGATTTAAGCGAAACAGTTACCAACATTACGAAATAAATCCAAACGTTTCACCTTTTTAGTGATGAAAGCCGAACATTGACAAACATTACCAAACAAATCCAAACGTCTCACCTTTTTAGCTATTTAAGCAAAACTTTTACAAACGTTTCGAGACAAAAACAAATTTTTAAACGTTACGAAAAAATTCTAAACGTTTCTCATTTTTAGCAATTTAATCCAAACGTTTACAAACGCTACGAAACAAAACCAAGTGTTTCAGCAATTTAAGCCAATCGTTTACAAAATTACGAAACAAATCCAAGCGTTTCACCATTTTAGCAATTTATGCCAAACGTTTCCAAACGTTATGAAACAAATCCAAACGTTTCACCTTTTTAGCAATTTAAGCCAAACGTTTAAAACGTTAGGAAACAAATCCAAACGTTTCACATTTTTAGCGATTTAAGCCAAAGCCTAACAAACCTTACGAAACAAAACCAAAGGTTTCAATTTTTTAGCAATTTAAGCCAAACGTTTGCAAACGTTACGAAACAAATCCAAGCGTTTCACCTTTTTAGCAATTTAAGCCAAACATTTACAAACGTTAAGAAACAAATCCAAACGTTTCTCCTTTTTAGCGATTTAAGCCAAACGTTTACAAACGTTATGGAACAAATCCAAACGTTTCACCTTTTAGCGATTTAAGCCAAACGTTTACAAACATTAAGAAAGAAATCAAAACGTTTCACCTTTTTCTCGAATTAAGCGAAACGTTTTCAAAATTAACGAAACAAATCTAAACGTTTCTCCTTTTTGGCGAATTAAGCGAAACGTTTACAAACTTTAAGAAACAAATTCAAATGTTTCACCTTTTTAGCGATTTAAGTTAAACGTTTACAAAGGTTAAGAAACAAATCCAAACGTAAAACGTTTACAAACGTTACGAAAAAAATCCAAACGTTTAACATTTTTAGCGATTTAAGCCAAACATTTACAAACGTTACGAAACAAAGCTATTGTTTAAAACGTTACGAAACAAATCAAAACATTTCACATTTTTAGCGATTTTAGCCAAACCTTTACAAACGTTACGAAACAAGTCAAAGCGTTTCACCTCTTTAGCAATTTAAGCCAAATGTTTACAAACATAAAAATCAAATCCAAGCATTTGACCTTTTTAGCAATTTAAGCCAAAGGTTTACAAATGTTGTGAAACAAATCCAAGCGTTTCACGTTTTCAAATCCAAGCATTTCACCTTTTTAGCAATTTAAGCCAAACCTTTACAAACGTTTCACCTTTTTAGCAATTTAAGCCGAACATTTACAAATTTTACAAAACAAATCCAAATGTTTAACCTTGTTAGTGATTGAAGCCAAACGGTTACAAATGTTACGAAACAAATCCTAACGTTTTAAAATAAAACCAAACGTTTAAAACGTTACGAAACAAATTCAAACGTTTCATCTTTTTAGCGATTTAAGCCTAACGTTTACAAACGTTCAGAAACAAAGCCAAACGTTTACAAACGGTACGAAACAAATCAAAGCGTTTCACCTTTATGGCAATTTTAGCCAAACGTATACAAACATTACGAAACAAAACCAAACGTTTCACCTTCTTAGCGATATAAGCCAAACGTTTACAAACGTTACGAAACAAATCCAAGCGTTTTCCCTTTTTAGCAATTTAATCCAAACGTTTACCAACGCTACGGAACAAAACCAAAGCTTTCACATTTTTAGCGAGTTAAGCCAAACGTTTACAAATTCTACGAAACGAATCCAAGCGTTTCACCTTTTTAGCGATTGATCCCAAACGCGTACAAACGTTACGAAACAAATCCAAATGTTTCAACTTTTTACCGATTTAAGCCAAACATTTACAAACATTACGAAACAAAACCAAATGTTTCGCCTTTTTAGTGATTTAATTCAAACGTTTACAAATGTTGAGAAACAAAACAAAACGATTAAAACGTTAAGAAACAAATCAAAACATTTACAAACGTTACGAAACAAGACCAAACCTTTCACCTTATTAGCGACTTAAACCAAACGTTTACAAACGTTTCGAAACAAAACCAAATGTTTCACCTTTTTAGCAATTTAAGCCAAACGTTTACAAACATTACGAAAAAAAACCAAACGTTTAAAATGTTACGAAACAAAACCAAACGTCTCACCTTTGTAGTGTTTTATGCCAGATGTTTACAAACGTTACAAAACAAAACCAAACGTTCACTTTTTAGCGATTTAAGTCATACGTTTACAAACGTTACGAAACAAATCCAAACGTTTCACTTTTTTTTGTGATTTAAACCAAACGTTTACAAACGTTACAAAATAAATCGAAACATTTCGCCCTTTTGCGATTTAAGCCTTACGGTTACAAACGCTACGAAACAAAACCAAACGTTTCACCTTTTTTGTGATTTAAGCAAAACGTTTTCAAACATTACGGAACAAATCCAAACGTTTAACCTTTTTAATGATTTAAGCCTAACGTTTACAAACGTTACGAAACAAGTCCAAATGTTTCACCTTTTTAACGATTTAAGCCAAACGTTTACAAACGTTACGAAACAAATCCAAACGTTTCCCCTTTTTAGAAATTAAGCCAAATGTTTACAAACGTTACGAAATAAATCCAAACGTGTCACCTTTTTAGCAATTTACGCAAAACGTTTACAAACGTTACGAAACAAATCCAAATATTTCACCTTTTTAACGATTTAAGCCAAACGTTTACAAACATTACGAAACAAATCCAATTGTTTCCCCTTTTTAGAAATTTAACCCAAACGTTTACAAACGTTATGAAATAAATCCAAACGTGTCACCTTTTTAGCAATTTACGCAAAACATTTACAAACGTTACGAAACAAATCCAAACGTTTCACCGTTATAGCGATTGAAGCCAAACGTTTACAGACGTTACGAACCAAATCTAAACGTTTCTCCTTTCTAGCGATTTAAGCCAAACGTTTAAAAACGTTATGAAACAAATCCAAACATTTCCCCATTTTATCGATTTAAGCCAACCGTCTTACAAACATTATGAAACAAATCCAAACGTTTCACCTTTTAATAAATTTAGGCCAAATGTTTGCGAACGTTTAAAACGCTACGAAGAAAATCCTAACGTTTCATATTTTTAGCGATTTAAGCCAAACGTTTACAAACGTTATGGAACAAAACCAAACGTTTCACATTTTTAGAGATTTAAGCCAAACATTTTCAAACGTTACGTAACAAATCCAAGCGTTTCACCTTATTAGAGATTTAAGCCAAATGTTTACAAAAGATAAGAAACAAATATAAGTGTTTCACCTTTATACTAATTTATGCCAAACGATTAGAAACGTTATGAAACAAATCCAAACGGTTGACCGTTTTAGCGATTTAAGCGAAACGTTTACAAACGTTACGAAACAAATTTAAACATTTCACCTTTTTAGCGATTTAAGCAAAATGTTTACAAACGTTACAAAAAAATCAAATGTTTTCCCATTTTAGTGAGTTAAGCCAAACGTTTACAAACGTTTCGAAACAAATCAAAACGTTTTGCCTTTTTAGCAATTTAAGCCAAACATTTACAAACGTTACAAAACAAATCCTAACGTTTCACCTTATTAGCGATTTATGTCAAACGTTTACAAACGTTACGAAAGAAAACCAAACGTTTAAAACGTTACGAAAAAATCGAAACGTTTCCCATTTTTAGCAATTTAAGCCAAACCTTTACAGACCTTACGAAACAAAACCAAAGGATTCAAATATTTAGCAATTTAAGCCAAACGTTTGCAAACGTTACGAAACAAATCCAAGTGTTTCACCTTTTTAGCAATTTAAGCCAAACGTTTACAAACGTTACGAAACAAATCCAAACGTTTCACCTTTTTAGCGAATTAAGCCAAACGTGTACAAACGTTACGAAACAAATCCAAATCTTTCACCTTTTTAGCCATTTAAGCCAAACGTTTACAAACATTAAGAAACAAATCCAAATCTTTCACCTTTTTAGGGATTTAAGCCAAACGTTTACAAAAGTTTCGAAACAAAACCAAATGTTTAAAACATTACGAAATAAATCCAAACGATTCTTATTTTTAACGATTTATGCCAAACGTTTACAAACGTTACGAAACAGAACCAAGCGTTTCACCTTTTTAGCAATTTAAGCCGAACGTTTACAAACATTATAAAACAAATTTAAACGTTTCACCTTTTTAGCGATTTAAGCCAAACATTTACAAACGTTACGAAACAAAACCAAACGTTTAAAATGTTACGGAAAAAATCCAAACTTTTCACATTTTTAGCGATTTAAGCCGAACGTTTACAACCGTTACGAAACAAAACCAAATTTTTCACCTTTATTGCGATTTAGGCCAAAATGTTTTCAAACATTACAGAACAATTCCAAACATTTAACCTTTTTAGCAATTTAAGCCAAACGTTTACAAACGTTATAAAACTAATGCAAACGTTTTACCTTTTTAGCAATATAAGCCAAACGTTTCAAATGTTAGGAAACAAATCCAAACGTTTCAAATTTTTAGCGATTTAAGCCAAACCCATACAAACGTTACGAAACAAAACCAAGCGTTTCACTTTTTTAGCAATTTAAGCCAAACGTTTACAAACGTTACGAAACAAATCCAAGTGTTCCACCTTTTTAGTAATTTAAGCCAAACGTTTACAAACGTTACGAAACAAATCAAGGAGTTTCACCTTTTTAGCAGTTAAACCAAACGTTTACAAATGTTACGAAACAAATCCAAGTGTTTCACCTTTTTAGCAATTTATGCCAAACGTTTACAAATGTTACAAAAAAAATCCAAACGTTTCACCTTTTTAGCGAATTAAGCGAAACGTTTACAAACGTTACGGAACAAATCCAAACGTTTCACCTTTGCAGCCATTTAAGCAAAACGTTTACAAAAGTTACGAAACAAATCCAAATGTTTCCCCTTTTTAGCTATTTAAGCCAAACGTTTACAAATGTTTCGAAACAAAACCAAATGTTTAAAACGTTACGAAACAAATGCAAATATTTCTCATTTTTAGCAATTTAAGCCAAACGTTTACAAACATTACGAAACAAATCCAAGTGTTTCACCTTTTTAGCAATTTATACCAAACGTTTACAAATGTTACGAAACAAATCCAAGCGTTTCACCTTTTTAGCAATTAAAGCCAAATGTTTACAAACGTTACAAAACAAATCCAAGCGTTTCACCTTTTTAGCGAATTAAGCGAAACGTATACAAACGATACGGAGCAAATCCAAACGTTTCGCCTTTTTAGCGATTTATGCCAAACGTTTACAAACGTTACAAAAAAAATCCAAACGTTTCACCTTTTTAGCGAATTAAGTGAAACGTTTACAAACGTTACGGAACAAATCCTAACGTTTCACCTTTGTAGCCATTTAAGCAAAACGTTTACAAACGTTACGAAACAAATCCAAATGTTTCCCCTTTTTAGCGATTTAGGCCAAACGTTTACAAATGTTTCGAAACAAAACCAAATGTTTAAAACGTTACGAAACAAATCCAAATATTTCTCATTTTTAGCAATTTAAGCCAAACGTTTACAAACATTACGAAACAAATCCAAGTGTTTCACCTTTTTAGCAATTTATACCAAACGTTTACAAACGTTACGAAACAAATCCAAGCGTTTCACCTTTTTAGCAATTAAAGCCAAATGTTTACAAACGTTACGAAACAAATCCAAGCGTTTCACCTTTTTAGCGAATTAAGCGAAACGTTTACAAACGATACGCAGCAAATCCAAACGATTCGCCTTTTTAGCGATTTATGCCAAACGTTTACAAACGTTACGGAACAAATCCAAACGTTTCACCTTTTTAGCGATTTAAGCCAAACGTTTACAAACGTTAAGAAACAAATGCAAATGTTTCATCTTTTTGGCGAATTAAGCGAAACGTTTACAAACTTTACGAAACAAATCCAAATGTTTCACCTTTTTAGCGATTTAAGCCAAACGTTTACAAAGCTTTTGAAACAAATCCAAACGTGTCACCTTTTTAGCAATTTAAGCAAAACGTTTACAAACGTTACGAAACAAAACCATTGTTTAAAACGTTACGAAACAAATCCAAACATTTCACATTTTTAGCGAATTAAGCCAAACCTTTACAAACGTCACGAAACAAATCAAAGTGTTTCACCTTTTTAGCAATTTAAGCCAAACTTTACAAATGTTGTGAAACAAATCCAAGTGTTTCACGTTTTCAAATCCAAGCATTTCACATTTTTTGCAATTTAAGCCAAATGTTTACAAACGTTTCACCTTTTTAGCAATTTCAGCCAAACGTTTACAAATTTTACAAAACAAATCCAAACGTTTAATCTTGTTAGTGATTGAAGACAAACGGTTACAAATGTTACGAAACAAATCCAAACGTTTCGAAATAAAACAGAACGCTTAAAACGTTACGAAGCAAAATTAAACGTTTCACCTTTTTATCGATTAAAGCCTAACATTTACGAACGTTAAGAAACAAAGCCAAACGTTTACAAACGGTAAGAAACAAATCAAAGCATTTCACCTTTATAGCAATTTTAGCCAAACGTATACAAACATTACGAAAGAAAACCAAATGTTTCACTTTTTTAGCGATATAAGCCAAACGTTTACAAACGTTACGAAACAAATCCAAGTGTTTCCCCTTTTGAGCAATTTAATCCAAACGTTTACCAATGTTACGGAACAAAACCAAAGGTTTCACATTTTTAGCGAGTTAAGACAAACGTATACAAATTCTACGAAACGAATCCAAGCGTTTCACCTTTTTAGCGATGGATCCCAAACGCTTACAAACGTTACGAAAGAAATCCAAATGTTTAACCTTTTTAGCGATTTAAGCCAAACGTTTACAAACATTACGAAACAAAACCAAACGTTTCGCCTTTTTAGCGATTTAAGTCAAACGTTTACAAATGTTAAAAAACAAAACAAAACGATTAAAATGTTACGAAACAAATCAAAACATTTACAAACGTTACGAAACAAATCAAAACATTTACAAATGTTACGAAAGAAAACCAAACGTTTCCCCTTATTAGTGACTTAAGCCAAACGTTTCGAAACAAAACCAAACGTTTCACATTTTTAGCGATTTAAGCCAAACATTTACAAACGTTGCGTAACAAATCCAAGCGTTTCACCTTTTTAGAGATTTAAGCCAAATGTTTACAAAAGTTAAGAAAAAAATATAAGTGTTTCACCTTTATTGTCATGACCCATTTTCATGAATCGTGAATGGCGCTAGGGTATGGGTAATGTAGAACCAAAACCCGTAGCTAGCCTTTCGGTTAACATACAATTATAATTAACTTGCAAGAAACCAATGCTCGGGGGCAACCGAGACTTCAGCCTAATTCTAGCAGTTATAATATTCAACCTTTAATATTAAAAATACTCGTTCAACTACGAGTTTTCCAATATGGTATAAAAGTAAACAGAGTAAACAGTATAAATATGCCAAAGCAATATATCCAGTCGACCAATCCGACAAACAACTATAATAAAAATAAAGACGTCTAATCAACTACTGCGGTCTAAGAATAAAACAGTTTTCTAGTTTTACTAAAATAAATGAAACCTCCGAGGAAAGTAAATACGGAGATCACCAGACTCTCTCAGATCATAACCCTGGGGAAAATTGGGAAAACAACGGGGTCAGATATACTAAGATGAGTTTATACCACTATTTACATTTATCAAGTGGAAAACCTTTAAAACCTTTTAAATCATTTAATAACGATATTACGAATACTAGTTGAAACCCTAATCCAAAATTCTAAATAATAAACATAATCCAATAGGCCTGGTCCTGAGAGCTGAGCTACAGCGAGTTACCACTGACCACACTTTGACCATATCCAGAGTCCCGAGAGCTGTGCTACACCGAGTTACTCTATTTGGTCCCGAGAGCTATGCTCACACCGAGTTACCACATTTTCATATATACCTTACCCAGATCATTACCGGTGCGCACACAGTCCTAATGATGCCCATTAGGTAGCAAGTTCCAACTAAGAGCCATAATATAAAAACAGTTCGCATACGTACAATATATATATTTAATATTAAAATAACAATTTACTTAATAATGTGGTAAATAGTAAGTACAAACTCACTGCTTGCTAATCCACGTGATAGCCTGGCAATCAACTAAACCCGATTCGTCTCCGAAGCACGAACAGTCGACGAGTCTAGACAATATAAATCAGAATTAAAACATGTCCTAACTTTAGAGAGCACTAGACAACACATATGACTAACACAAACATCAACGAGTCAAGATATTCATCAAACACAAAGAAAACACACTTACTTAATCCATAGCCAAAGCATAAACCAAAGTAGAGTAATCATAGATACTCAATATAACGAAAGTTATACGATAGCCAAGTCAAATTGATTTCCCACTATGAAAACATAATCCGGAAATCATTTCAATAACTTAGTTAAAATTATAAAACCAAGTTTAAACCAAAGTGGTGAGCTAGCCGAGTTATCACAACTGCCAAGCCTATACTCACTAATTGGGCGACCCAAGTCTAACCCAACCCAAACATCCAACCAAAGTAAAACAATTCTTTTAAAGTCCGGAATCATTTAAATATAACAAAGTACTCCCTCCGTCCCGTTTAAGAAGTCCCATATTCTATTTTGGGATGTCCCATTTAAAAAGTCCCATTACTATTTTTAGAGTACTTTTCCATTGAATGCCCTTATTTTAGTCATCTTAAAAGAGTTCTATGGAAAATTCCACTATCATTAATAGGGGCAAAACATGAAAAAACATGAAAAGACAAGAATAATTAATGTTTTCTTAATCTGTGTGCAAAGTCAAATGGGACTTCTAAAGTGGGACGGAGGGAGTATCAATTTAGAAAACAAGGGAATTCAATTAAACATTAAAACCCAAGTATAGCATCATAATTATAAAGTGTTCGATAAAAGTCCCCAAAGGACAAACACAACCAAATAAGCCAAACACTAATATACAACAGCCCTAGAATGCTTAATAATAACATTTCATATAACACATGTCATAGCAAAACATTTGGAATCAACCAATTAAGCATTCATGGCACTTCGCCCAAAACAAGACCGAACATGAATCGCCAAACTAAAATACCTTAGATCAGTTCATATACATGCGATAATCAATAATATGAAATTAATTCAGATCTTAGGTCATTACAAAGTATCGAATCCGAAATTAAAGCATTTTATCCTAAAACTACCTAGTTTGCAAACTAAGCCAACACGTACCAAATTATTATTCAAACTTCCAAACTCATTTAGATCAGTATTATATCATACATAATGTCAAAATAGTGAACCAACTCAGATCTAAACTAATGCCAACATCCCTTAAACAATCGATAACGCAATTTCGCTAGAAATTGCTTAAACATGCTAAACAAGCCAAATCATGTATTCGACAATCCAAATCATATAGCCACTGATCCTAAATCATATAAACATCATATATATCATCTTAGAAAGTAGGTGCATCATCTCAAAATATTTATGCGATTACAACTCTCAAACAACCCAAATTCACCATTTTACGCAATTTCAGCTAAAACAATCGAGGGCATGCCAAAGTGTTGATACAATTAACAAGATCAGTTCATAAACATAAAATCCATCAAAATATCATACATATTAGTAACCTTAGCATAGAATCTCAATTTAATAGATTCAAACCACCAAATCGATTAGAGTACAACAATTTCTAGAAAAATTCTAACATTGATGAATCATGACAAATGCTTTCCAAAACATGTAACATCAATTTATATATGTACAAACCATCATTTTATTCATATAAACTCAGTAGCATAAGCATGGCATAACAATAGCAACAATTCACTTTATGAGAATCCTATATTATGCATTTATAGGCAAAATCACACAACAATGAATCCATGAATCAAAAGGATACGAAAACAATACCTAAAGATGATGAACAATAATATAAATGATGTATTAACCCAAGGTTCAAGGGGCTGGACCGAATTCAATTTAATCCACAAGCTTCCAACGAAGAACGCAACGTAGAAATCGCGTAGATCTTGCGAGTAGAATGTAAAATCATATTCTAAACGGAATGAATCGCATTCGGACTTTTTAGAAAGAAGAAATCAAGTTCT
Source organism: Mercurialis annua (assembly GCF_937616625.2). NCBI lineage: Eukaryota > Viridiplantae > Streptophyta > Magnoliopsida > Malpighiales > Euphorbiaceae > Mercurialis > Mercurialis annua. The sequence goes on along the minus strand of NC_065572.1, from coordinate 19,167,539 downwards.
TTGAGTGAGGAAATTCGTTTTTAGGGTTTGGAGTTGAATGGGGGCTAGGGTTTGCAACTTAAGGGATCTATTTATAGACTCCTACGGGCTTTACTTGGGCTGCAATTAAAGCCCACGGTTTAACAGGTATTTTTAGAGTTAGAAACCTCCTAATAACAATCCAACCGATCAAACCTTAGCAAATCCTCTTAGGAACAACTTATCCAATGATGAGCCCGATCGGACCGTTTAATTGTGAGATATCAACGCTTTACTAACACGTAGCAGTTTTCGAAAACGTGGGAAAACAACTTCAATAAATATCCAAAAATGAATCGAATCAATATCTACTACCCACACGATACATATGACACATACAAGATACAAAAAAAGACTCAATCAAGGTGTCATAATGCTCAACCCAATCTGAAACCATGTCGAAAACATAACAAAAAAAATAAGGGGTATTACATTCTCCCCAACTTATAAAAAATTCGTCCTCGAATTTAAATCTAAAACAATCGTCCTCGAATTTAAATCTAAAACAATCGTCGTATAACATAACATAAAACTACACGCCAATCTGAACAAAACGCCCGTACCAATGTGGAAACGCATCCACAAGATATTCAACGTAAAAAAAAAGACAATAATAACAACAATAACGCACACGAACTTTGTCTCCAAAACAATCCTCAACCAAGAACCAACCAAACTGAAAACAAAAGTATATGTACCCAACGACCAACGCACTTGCGTAAACAGAACTCAACAGGTTGTCCCTCAAAACAACTCAACATCACCACTTGCATAAACTGAACAATCTCAAATGATCACTAAAGCATCGACACTACTTAGCATAAACGATAACTCCATATTTTCAAAGATAACTCAAATCAAAATTTCTACTAAGAGAAGGTTAGCACAAGACCAAACACAACGAAAATACATATAGAGTATTACATTCTCCCCAACCTATGAAAAATTCGACCCCGAATTTCAAATCTGAACTTGTTCACACTAAAACCGTCACAACACACATATGCGCAAAATTGTGATTCTAACAACTCGGTGCTCTAACGATTACTCGATCAACCCAATGTGAATAATCAACAATTTTCCAACTGAGAGTCACAATTACTCTATACTGGAGTGGCTTCCAAAACCAGCTCAAATCATAACAATTATAAAACCTCAATATCAAAATACAACACTACTAGGATCATCCAATCCAATGACTAATATCAAATTCGATAATACAATCAACTTCGTAAATTATGAAACACAAAAACGCATACCGTTATTTCCAAGAAAACATGAACTCATAATAATAGAATCTCTAAATTAGTAATAAATAATCCCAAACACAATGACTCCTTCAATCATTCAGAAATATAACGCCGCAACGAAACTGAGCATCGACTGCATCTCACTTATATTGCACAACTTAAAATTTTGTCGCCCACACTAAGGGTTCAACCACTGATGAGAACGATATCCAAACATTACAATAATACCATCAATCAACAAAATCGATCAACCAATACTGGTTGTCGAAACCTATATATCGTGATCCTCGATTCTCGAATCAGCTAACTCATATATTCAAATTAAACTCCAATTCACAAAATTATTTAATCAATTGACTATAACCTCGTATACAACGAGAGATCACTACGACCAATTCACCCTGACCGGATTGTTAGTTATGCTCAAAACCAACCCACTGGGGTATAAAATCTTTCAATACACAAAATATTTTGTATTCAAAATTTTCCACTTCTCTTTAAAAGACTTTACGTCTTACACCTCCTTTTATATTCGAATCAAAATGCTTTTACCGTTGAAAAAAAAAACCATTGGTTTTGTAAACCCTTGAAATTATTCCAAATATCCACATTTTTAATCTGAAATTTCCCTTTACTTTTCAATACATTGCAAATTTATAAAACAGTCCAATTGACAAAATTTTTGTTTTCTTTAAACCAAACTTGCTAAAATCAATTTATACCCTTTTCGAAAATACACAAACCGTGGAGAAATCTTTCGTATTGAAAATACACATTAATTTTTGAAAACATTAAAATTTTATTGTCACTTACAAATCTTAATTTGTAAATAAAATCACGATTTGAAGAAATCGTTAAGCCCACAAAATTATTGTTCCTTTTCTATCCAATTTGATAAAATTCCTTCCTTTTCTAAAAAGGGTAAAATTTAACAACGCAAATCTCTTTGTTTATGAAAATACTTTTATATCCATATACCCAAAGTACTTGGACAAAATCTAATCTGAAAGATAAAGTCTCGTTAAAAACAAAAATATAGTGTATACACGCACATGGAGCATAACAACATCCTTAATCCACAAATCCCTAAATCACAAATCAGAAATTATCACGAACACTTTCTAATTTGAATATAACCATAGACCATACATGACACAACTTTATCTTGAGTGCAACTGTAAAATTTATTTTTACTCTCTATAAAACACAAGATTCTGACAAAACAGACAGATCCATTACAACGTAATCATCCAAAGCATCCACCACCATCATCACAGAGTATTTGTATAGCTACCTTTCGATAACTGTTTTAAATCATTTGAAATCCGACAACTTTATAAATACATTTATCACAATGTGACTCGCGAGCTTGTTTTAAAACATCTTTCTTCAAATAACTTTATTGATAAAATCCATTTGACATAATTGTGCGCCAGGGTGATGACATCTCTCATCCCCAAAGAGTTGCATCCAACCCTAATTATTTCTATGCACGTGATGAATGTACTATTTTGCATGTATCGTTTTTTATCTTTTATTTAGTGAACATACTCAATGCTCAATGCAATCCTATTCGTGGCATTCAAAATGCATGTTCATGATATGTCTGAGCACAATTATCTGTTGAAAATATTTCAAATATATTTAACAATTCAACCTTTGAAATCAACTTCTCAATAAAAAACTTGCTAGACGTTAAACTTTGTGAGATGTGCACTCGATAACTTCAAAATATTTCTCAATTCCTTACTTGCAACCTAGTAACATTCGATGCTAAAAAACAACTCAACCTAATAATTCTGTTACAACTCTTCTGCATAAATATCCAACTAACCTCAACCCTAATTGAAACTTATACCCGACGAACAATAACATATCACAACATTCATACGAAACATACCGCCAATTCCCGCATCGAATCATCATACCTGATGAAAACCACCAGTGTATTAATTTACCGATCTATCTTCTCGGATCAGAATTTCCAATATCATTTCTAGAATAATCAGAAATATCCAACCATTACAAAGGAATACATCCCTCATCTTCCTTGATATCGAAACCCAAAGATTTCGATTCACAACAACAATATAGCAAACCCAGCTTAATCCAAAGCAGAAACTAGACCAAAACAGGGTTTGAACAAAAGTTTGACTCACAATCAAACCAAACATCAAGGTATAAACCATAAACGCGTGAAATAAATTATCTCACGTGCTACTTCGCACGAAGAGACTAAACAAAACAATTAACTTACTCCAACATGTAAGCGAATTATACAACGCAAATCAAAACCAAAATATTACGATTTCTACAACCCATAAATCACATAAGCATTCCATTGAACAAATCTAACACAAATATACTTTGACAAAATCAAGACATGCTAAAACAAGATTGAATTTTTGTAAACAAATCATTCTGTATAATCTTTCAAGAATACGCTTCAAAATTTATTTTGAAATCTTAAAGTCAATTATCAAACTTTCAAATTTTTAGTTAAACCCCACAGTTAAAACAAAATTACTATCTGTGAAAGTCTCTTCTTATTAATCAATTGCTTTAAAACGGATACCCAAGTATCTCAAACAATAAAATCATCGAGCTAGCCGAGTCATTACTTCTACAAAGCTCAACTTATAAATTTGGGTGACCCAAGTCGAACCCAATACAACTGTTTATAAAATGTATTCAAAATATTCGTAAATCCAAAAAAATATTTGAATAAAGTTTCCATCCTTTCAAAATTTAGGAGCTTAACTTAACCCAACCGCTAAACAACAATTTAAAATCTCAAGTGAGAAATCTTTGATCTCAAACATCCATTCCGTAAATCCCAAGGATTCAAATAAAATAAAAATCCTCTTTACTAGAAACTTAACCAAAAATAAAACTTTTTAAAGAATTAAACTCAAATTTCTCTGTTGATTTTGTGTCAAAACACAAATTAACAAAAAACCACTTTTCTTAATGAAAAACTCTTAAAAAAACATTTGGTCAAACCATATATGACCACAAAACACGTTTTAAAGGTTAACCCAAAATTTCGTTACTAGAAAATAAGGATAACGCCCAAATGTATCCTCATAGGTGCCAGCAATTATCGCACCCAACAATTACTGCCAAAGCCAAAATGTACCACCATATAATCCATTATTATTAAATCATTAATGGCATAAAACCAAAGTTTTTTTTCAAACACCATCATACCAAGTATGAATTTAGAAAACATCATCAACAAAAGATTTCCTGAGAAATCATAAGCAATTAAAATCACCCAAGTGAAATAACCTCAACATGATAAAACACAACTGGTAATATCTAGTGAAATTAATTGTCAGACATAGCATCAATATTAAATAAACACTGACAGACATCACCTATAGGATGTAGGCTGAAAGTTTGAAAACAAAAGATGACGTTTTAATAGACAAGACACGAATCCTAATTCCGTAGTAGTTCCTAAGACACAACAGCACTTAACAGAGTAAACACATAGCAAGCAAATGGCCTTGGTTTGAAACCAAAGCTCTGATTCCAAGTTTATCATGACCCATTTTCATGAATCGTGACCGGCGCTAGGGTATGGGTAATGTAGTACCAAAACCCATAGCTAGCCTTTCGGTGAACATACAGTTATAATAAACTTGCAAGAAACCAATGCTCAGGGGCAACCGAGACTTCAGCTTAACTCTAGCAGTTATAATATTCAACCTTTAATATTAAAAATACTCGTTCAACTACGAGTTTTCCAATATGGCATAAAAGTAAACAGAGTAAACAGTATAAACATGCCAAAGCAATATATCCAGTCGGACCAATCCGACAAACAACTTTAATAAAAATAAAGACGTCTAGTCAACTACTGCGGTCTAAGAATAAAACAGTTTGCTAGTTTTATTAAAATAAATGAAACCTCCGAGGAAAGTAAATACGGAGATCACCAGACTCTCTCAGATCATAACCCTGGGGAAAATTCGCAAAACAACCGGGTCAGATATACTGAGATGAGTTTATACCACTATTTACATTTATCAAGTGGAAAACCTTTTAAATCATTTAATAACGATATTACGAATAATAGTTGGAACCCTAATCCACAATTCTAAATAATAAACATAATCCAATAGGCCTGGTCCCGAGAGCTGAGCTACACCGAGTTACCACTGACCACACTTTGACCATATCCAGAGTTCCGAGAGCTGTGTTACACCGAGTTACTCTATTTGGTCCCGAGAGCTATGCTCACACCGAGTTACCACATTTTCATATATACCTTACCCAGATCATTACCGGTGCGCACACAGTCTCAATGATGCCCATTTGGTAGCATGTTCCAACTAAGAGTCATAATATAAAAACAGTTCGCAATATACGTACAATATATATATTTAATATTAAAATAACAATTTACTTAATAAAGCGGTAAATAGTAAGTACAAACTCACTGCTTGCTAATCCACGTGATAACCTGGCAATCAACTAAACCTGATTCGTCTCCGAAGCACGAACAGTCGACGAGTCTAGACAATATAAATAAGAATTAAAACATGTCCTAACTTTAGAGAGCACTAGACAACATATATGACTAACACAAACATCAACGAGTCAAGACATTCATCAAACACAAAGAAAACACACTTACTTAATCCATAGCCAAAGCATAAACCAAAGTAGAGTAATCATAGATACTCAATAAAACCAAAGTCATACGATAGCCAAGTCAAATTGAGTTCACACTTTGAAAACATAATCCGGAAATCATTTCAATAACTTAGTTAAAATTATAAAACCAAGTTTAAACCAAAGTGGTGAGCTAGCCGAGTTATCACAACTGCCAAGCCTATACTCACAAATTGGGCGACCCAAGTCTAACCCAAACCAAACATCCAACCAAAGTAAAATAATTCTTTTAAAGTACGAAATCATTTAAATATAACAAAGTATCAATTTAGAAAACAAGGGAATTCAATTAAACATTAAAACCCAAGTATAACATCATAATTATAAAGTGTTCGATAAAATTCCCCAAAGGACTGTAATATCCCGTAAAATTTTAAAAAAATTTAAATTTCGAGTTCCGATAACATTTTAGTAGTTTACGTAATTTAAAGTCGTTTTGTGATTGAATTTGAAAATGGGTTAATTAAAGTCCGGGTTTCGAAAAGGGTTAATTAAAGTTCGGGTTTCAAAAATATATTTAAAAAAAAAGGGTTCGGGTTGGGTTTCGGTCCAACCAGAATTGGTTGGACCAGGTCTCGTTGGACCGAGACCTGGTCTCGTACGAGAAATGCAGGTCTCGTACGAGACCTGCGTTTTTTTAGCAGGTCTCGTTCGAGATTCACAGGTCTCGTACGAGACCTGTTCCTTTTTAGCAGGTCTCGTTCGAGACCTGCTAAGTGAGTTGGGGGATGGCGATTTGGCCCCTGATTTCTCGAGATCCTTTCTGTTTTAAAACTTGAATCCTAAATCAAATATATTCACCACTCTACACACAAACCCTAGCCGCATTCCATTCTTGTTTTCACTGAGAATCCATCTCTCAATCATCACTCAAACTCAGCGGTAAGCTTTGGTTCTAAATTCCAGTTTTATTAAAAATCGACGTCTTCGTTCATCGCTGATTACTCTTTCGTTTCAGAATCGAAATAGGTTCCGGTTCCTTCCAGAGATAGAAGACTCGCGTATCTGCAAATCCCAATTTTTGTTTCGTCAAACGGTACGTAAACGAACCCGTATCAATAGCCGCCGTTTTACCGTTTTCAAGAAATTTCAGTTTTTGTTATTGAATCGACCTCTCTGAAATTTAATTCGTTTGGAAGCCGTTTGGAGGTCGAAATCATTCAGTTTGTATCCCGTGGAAGTAGACTCACGCCTCTACGTTTCTACACTTTTCGTTCGTCAAACGGTACGTAAACGAACCCGTACCAATCGCTGCTGTTTCACCAAATTTCATGATTATAAACTGTACATAGAGGATGAGTTTCTGCCGATTAATATTTGAATCATTGTTCATGATTTTTGTGTCTTTTAAGCATAATCTCTTGGATTGATTAATTGTCTAAGTTTTCAGTGAGTTTGGCCTCGTCGTTTTTGATTCGTTTCGCCGTTTTGTTTGCTCTTGACTATGAATGTTAAATTGTTTCTGCCGAAGATTTTACTTTCTTGAGTATTGTTTATAGCATCTTAAGATTTTAGGCTTTTGGGTTTTAGTAATCATCTTCTTCATGGATTCTTGCCATCGATTATAAGTATCAGAAGGTGTTTTGCTTGAGTTGGTGTTTACGATTTTGGCTTCTGCAATTGTGAAATGTTGAGTTTGGTTGTTTGTGTTTCATAATTGAGAAGATGATTATGTGTCAAAGTGTAATTGGCTAAGCTTAGGTTGCTTTTGGTTAAAAGTTATTTTAGGCCATTAACTTAATTGGTACTAAATTGTTTGATCCCTTAAGTTACTAAATCAACTATTCTATATTGATTATAAATATTAAATTAGGAAATCGATTTCGACTTATTAATTAGCGTTTTAAATAATAATATTATTTATAATTTGAAATTACTCCGGGCATTAATATTTTAAGTTTAAATTAAATATTAATTTTATTATGGTTATACGTAAAATTTTATATTGACTATATTAAATAAGTATTGGGGATTTTATTTTATTTAAAAGTTTGTCAAATTAATTATATTATTTTTAAGGCATAAAAATAATATTTGAATATTTAAAAATTAAATTAATAATTATTATTAATTATTAATTAATTGTTAAATTGATATTTTTGGCTTAGAATGCCTTTGGAATTAAATTTATATTTTAGTCTTATTTGTTATTTAATTAATTGAGATAATTGCTGGTAATATTTAATTACTTGAGTTTCAAACTATTGAGTTCTATTTTGATATTAATTAATATTTTATTCAATATTAATTATAAACTGTGGTTTATAAACTCTGAAATATCAATTGGGTCGGTTTGGACTTGGGTCACCGACATGTGGGTTTAGCTTGGTAGTTTTTAAAAACTCGGCTAACCCACTATTTTAGGAATTGATTTTTATTTATCAAATAGATATTATTGATTTGGATTTAAGTGCGAACTCAATAGTCTTGAATTAATTACAACATTATAATTTATTTGAGAATTGTGTTTCTCAGTGATTTATCTGGTTATTTAAATGTCTAGTCCTACGAGGTGTCTAGTGATCTTAGATTTAGGGGTCGTACGGATTTTAACCTATTTATTATTTTAGACTCGTCGACTGCTCATGTTTCGGAGTCTACGCAGGGTTAGCTGTTTGGCAAGATCACGTGGATAAGCAAGCAGTGAGTTTGTAGTGCTATTTACCGCTTTATTAAGTACCACATCGTATTTTAATATTGTAAATGTTTGTGAACTGTTTTTACGGATTATGCATCTGGATTGAAACGAGCTACTCGATAGGCTTGTATCGAGACTGTGTGCACCGGTGAGTACTCTGGGAAACGGCAAACTAAAGTCTTGCTTACGCTGGTATATATTTATGACGAGGATTTGTTCCCGTCCACTCTGGGTTTATCGGTATGCTATGTCATACTTACGCTAGGATCATTTCAATACTGTTTTCCATAATCATATTATATTAGTATAAAAATGTTTTGATTTAAGGGTTTTGAACTTAATAAATGTAAATAGTATTGCGAACTCATCTCAGTATATCTGACCCCGTTGTTTTCCCAAATTTTCCAGGTTTATGATTTGAAAGCTGGTCCACTCCGATTCTTTTGATTCCTCGGAGGTTTTTATATTATTAAACGAGTTTCTGTTTTCAAACTCTTAGACCGCAGTAGAACTAGTTTATATATTACATTTGTTATTGCATTGGGATTGTCGATTAGATCGATTATTTATTATTGGCATAATTACACTGGAATATTTTATTATTATATTTAAGGCATGCTGTGGAATATTTCAGCTACTTAAGTTATTTATATTAGAACTATATTATAAATTGCTAGACTTAAGTTGGAGTCTCGTTTGCCCCCGAGCAGTTTTCTGCAGGTTTAAATGTTTATTTGATTTCCGCAAGGCTTGCTACGGGTTTTGGTACAACCATACCCATACCCTAGCGCCGGTCACGATTCATGAAATTTGGTCCTGACAAAGTTGGTATCAGAGCTTTAGTTTCGAAGCCAAATTTTTGCATGTTACATGTTTATCGCTTTAAGGCATGTTAAGTGTCACTGTTGTGTCATAGGATCTACTGCGGAATTAGGATCCAAGTTTTGTCTTTTGAAACGTCATCATTTGTTTTCAAAACTTTCTACCTTCACCTTTAGGAATGTTTGAGTCGGTCTTATGTGTTATTGATGTTTTACTTTGCGACATTTTTGCTTTACTCTGGAATGTTAGTGTTATTACTCTACATAAATTGTTAATTTTTGAGCTATTTAATTTTAAACTGGGTGTTGCGATGTGGGCATTGTTTGAGATTTATCTGTTTCATTCTTAGGAATGAATAGTCGTAGGCGTGCTGCAGCTCAGGCTGAGGCTGAAGCTGATGACGCTATGTCGATTGAGGTTGACCAGCATGAACCAGAGGTTCAAGTTGGCAGAGGACGTGCAGGTGGAGTTCCGGCTGGTAGAGGCCGAGCTAGCAGAGGTCGGGGTGGCAGAGGTCAGACTGCTAGAGGCAGAGGTAGGGGACGTGGTGGTGCAGGCGTTCAGGCACCAGGTGTACCACAAGCTCCTATTGATCCGTTTGACTTCACGACATTTCTGGCTGGGATCACTGCACTCCAGAATAATCAAGTGCAACTGCAGGCGGACAAATCGCCATGCAGAACCAATATGCTATGCTGGGACAGATTTTGCAGCAACAGGTACCACAGGCTGGTGGTGTTGCGGTTGGTGGTGCTGGAATCACTGACAGGGACTTGGTGTTGGCTTATCTGAGGCTGAAGCCGACTGAGTTTGCGGGCAACGGCGACGCCCTAGATTTTTTGGAGGAGGTTGAGCGGAATGCTCAGAGACTACAGGCTTCTGAGAGACAGATCGTTATGTTAGTTGAGATGTCCTTGAAGGGTGCTGCAAACGACTGGTTTCGCAGGGAGATTCGCGCAGTGATGGCTACTATTACATGGGCGGATTTTGTGACTCAGTTCAAGGAATTTTATGTACCTTTCTCAGTGACAGAAGGTTTCAGAGACAGATTGCTGATTCTGAGGAGAGGAGACAGATCGGTACCTGAGTACACTACTGAGTTTGTGAGACTGAGTCGCTTTGCCCTAGATCTGCAGACTGAACAGCAGAGGGTGAACGACAGATACGTGAAGGATCTGGGTGCTGACTTTATTAGTCTTCTGACTGAGACGACCAAGGAATTTTCTGCTGTAGTGGACAGTGCCCGTCGGATGGAGGCAAATTTACTGCACTTTGGGAAAATGAATGAGACGAAGAAGGCGAGCGGTGTTGTTCAGAGTAGTGGGCAGCATGGTGGTAGCAGCAGCTATGAGCACAAGCCTTCCCAGTACAAGAGTCAGAAAGGGGGTGTTCAAAAAGGGTATCAGCCGTATTCTCACAGGTCTGGTTACAGTGGGAGTAGCCGTGGATCTGGTCGCGGTTACAGTGGTACTTCTAGCGTCCCGTTTTGTCAGAACTGCAGGCGCAGACATTCGGGACAGTGCACAGTGGCACCAGGTAGTTGCTATGCTTGTGGCCAGCAGGGTCACTTTGCTAGGGAGTGTCCGTCATCTGGACAGCGGATTTCATCAGCTAGTGTTGCTCAGCCGTTCTTTCAGCAGCAGAGGCCCGTTTTCACTCCTTCGGCAGGGTATTCTCAACCTTCCGCTTCGTTTGGTGGCCAGCGGGGCCGTGGTTCAGGAGGGCGTGGTTTTGGTGGCCGTGTGAACGGTGGTAGAGGCTCGGGTAGTTACAGTTCTTCTCAGGCACCGCAGCAGGGACAGGGTCAGGTTAGAGTATTTGCTCTGACTCCTCAGGATGCTCGTGCATCAAACGCCGTGGTGCAAGGTACTATTCCCATTTCATTTGTAGATGCCTTGGTCTTATTTGATGCGGGTGCAACACACTCTTTTGTTTCTTCGAGTTTTGCTGCTAAGTTGGGTGTGACACCATCTAGGTTGTTAGAGCCTTTATCTGTATCTACGCCTTTGTCTGATAGTGTTGTGGTGGACGTGGTCTTTCCGTCTTGTTCTGTGGTTATACATGGTAGGGATCTTAATGCTGATTTGATTATGCTTGACGTGTTATCTTTTGATCTCATCTTGGGGATGGATTGGCTTTCACGCCATTTTGCTTCTACCGACTGTCGAAGAAAGTCGGTATTGTTAGGGATTCATGGTGATATGCCTTTTCCTTCCAAGGGGAAAAGACAGAAGCACCTAAGAATCTAATTTCGGCGATCAAGGCCAAGCGTATGATGGGCAAGGGTTGCCAGGATTTCTTAACAGTGGTTCGTGATTTAGAGGGTGACAATGGTGATGTGCATAGTGTTCCGATAGTGAATGAGTTCACTGATGTGTTTCCAAAGGAGTTGCCTTGATTACCACCTGATTCGAGTTCTGTATTGATGTTGCTCCAGGAACAGCTCCTATTTCGATACCTCCGTATCAGATGGCTCCTGCGGATCTGAAAGAGTTGAAGGAAAAGTTATAGGAATTTCTTGATAGTGGTTTTATCAGACCGAGTACTTCTCCGTGGGGTGCTTCTGTGTTGTTTGTCAAGAAGAAGGATGGGTCATTTCGGCTGTGGATTGACTACAGACACCTGAACAAGGTTACTATCAAGAACCGGTATCCTCTTCCTCGTATTGATGATTTGTTCAACCAGTTGGAGGGTGCTAAGTAATCACTAATACACAACATCCATAGAATGCTTAATAATAACATTTTATATAACACATGTCATAGCAATACATTTGGAATCAACCAATTAAGCATTCATGACACTTAGCCCAAAACAAGACCGAACATGAATCGCCAAACTAAAATACCTTAGATCAGTTCATATACATGCCATAATCAATAATATGAAAGTAATTCAGATCTTAGGTCATTACAAAGTATCGAATCCGAAATCAAAGCATTTTATCGTAAAACTACCTAGTTTGCAAAATAAGCCAACATGTACCAAAACATTTATGATTCAAACTTCCAAACTCATTTAGATCAGTATTATATCATACATAATTTCAAAATAGCTAACCAACTCAGATCTAAACTCATGCCAACATCCCTTAAACAATCGATAACGCAATTTCGCTAGAAATTGCCTAAACATGCTAAACAAGCCAAATCATGTATCCGACAATCCAAATCATATAGCCACTGATCCTAAATCATATAAACATCATATATATCATCTTAGAACAGTAGGTGCATCATCTCAAAATATTTATGCGATTACAACTCTCAAACAACCCAAATTCACCATTTTACGCAATTTCAGCTAAAACAATCGAGGGCATGCCAAAGTGTTGATACAACTAACAAGATCAGTTCATAAACATAAAATCCATCAAAAATTCATACATATTAGTAACCTTAGCATAGATTCTCAATTTCATAGATTCAAACCACCAAATCGATTAGAATACAACAATTTTTAGAAAAATTCTAACATTGATGAATCATGACAAATGCTTTCCAAAACATGTAACATCAATTTATATATGTACAAACCATCATTTTATCCATATAAAATCAGTAGCATAAGCATGGCATAACAATAGCAACAATTCACTTTATTAAAATCCTATATTATGCATTTATAGGCAAAATCACACAATAATGAATCCATGAATCAAAAGGATACGAAAACAATACCTAAGGATGATGAACAATAATATAAATGATGTATTAACCCAAGGTTCAAGGGGCTGGACCGAATTCAATTTAATCCACAAGCTTCTAACGAAGAACGCATCGTAGAAATCGCGTAGATCTTGCGAGTAGAATGTAAAATCATATTCTAAGCGGAATGAATCGCATTCAGACTTTTCAAAAAGAAGGAATCAAGTTCTTTGAGTGAGGAAATTCGTTTTTAGGGTTTGGAGTTGAATGGGGGCTAGGGTTTGCAACTTAAGGGGTCTATTTATAGACTCCTGCGGGCTTTACTTGGGCTGCAATTAAAGCCCACGGTTTAACATGTATTTTTAGAGTTAGAAACCTCCAAATAACAATCCAACCGACCAAACTTTAGCAAATCCTCTTAGGAACAACATATCCAAAGATGAGCCCGATCCGACCGTTCAATTGTGAGATATCAACGCTTTACTAACACGTAGAAGTTTTCGAAAACGTGGGAAAACAACTTCAATAAATATCCAAAAATGAATCGAATCAATATCTACTACCCACACGATACATATGACACATACAAGATACAAAAAAAGACTCAATCAAGGTGTCACAATACTCAACCCAATCTGAAACCATGTCGAAAACATAACAAAAAAATAAGGGGTATTACATTTATACCGATTTACGCCAAACGTTTACAAACGTTACGAAACAAATCCATACGTTTCACCTTTTTAGCGATTTAAGAGAAACGTTTACAAATATTACGAAACAAATCCAAACGTTTCACCTTTTTAGCGATTTAAGCAAAAGTTTACAAACGTTCAAAAAAATCAAACTTTTTCCCTTTTTAGCGATTTAAGCCAAACGTTTACAAACGTTTCGAAACAAATCAAAACGTTTTGCCTTTTTAGCGATTTAAGCCAAACGTTTACAAACGTTTCGAAACAAATCAAAACGTTTTGCCTTTTTAGCAATTTAAGCCAAACGTTTACAAACGTTACAAAACAAATCCTAACGTTTCACCTTTTTAGCGATTTATGCCAAATATTTACAAAAGTTTAAAACGTTACGAAACAAATCCAAACGTTTCCCATTTTTAGCAACTTAAGCCAAACCTTTACAAACGTTACGAAACAAAACCAAGCGTTCCACCTTTTTAGCAATTTAAGCCAAACGTTTACAAACATTACGAAACAAATCCAAGTGTTTCACCTATTTGGTAATTTAAGCCAAACGTTTACAAACATTCTGAAACAAATCCAAGCAATTCACCTTTTTTCGTAATTTAAGCCAAACGTTTATAAACGTTCCGAAACAAATCCAAGCGTTTCACCTATTTAGCAATTTAAGCCAAACTTTTACAAACGTGACAAAACAAATACAAATTTTTCACCTTTTTAGCAATTTAAGGCGAACGTTTGCAAACGTTACAAAACAAATCCAAACTGTTCACCTTTTTAGCGATTTAAGCCGAACGTTTACAAACTCTTCCAAACAAATCCAAACGTTACTCAATTTTAGTGATTTAAGCCCAACGCTTACACATTACGAAACAAATCCAAACATTTCACCTTTTTAGCGATATATGCCAAACGTTTACAAACGTTACGAAAAAAATCCAAACGTTTTGCCTTTTTAGCGAATTTAGCCAAATGTTTACAATCGTTACAAAACAAATCCAAATGTTTCCCCATTTTAGCAATTTTAGCCAAACGTTTTACAAACGAAACGAAACAAATCTAAACGTTTCACCTTTTTAACAATTTAAGCCAAACGTTTATAAACGTTAAGAAGCAAAACTAAACGTATAAAACGTTACGAAAAAAATCGAAACGCTTCACATTTTTAGCGATTTAAGCCAAATGTTTACAAACGTTACGGGACAAATCCAAACGTTTCCCCATTTTAGCGATTTTAGCCAAACGTTTTACAAATGCTACGAAATAAATCCAAACGTTTCACCTTTTTAACAATTTAAGCCAAACATTTATAAACGTTAAGAAACAAAACCAAACGTATAAAATACGAAACAAAACCAAACGTATAAAACGTTACGAAACAAATCCAAACGCTTCACTTTTTTAGCGATTTAAGCCAAACGTTTACGAACATTACGGAGAAAAAAAAAGTTTCACTTTTTTAGTAATTTAAGCCAAACGTTTACAAACCTTGCGAAACAAATGCAAACGTTTAAACTTTTTAGCGATTAAAGCCAAACGTTTACAAACGTTAAGAATCAAATCCAAACGTTTCCCCAATTTAGCGATTTAAGCCAAACTTTTATAAACGTTACGAAATAAAACCAAACGTTTACAAACGTTACGGAACAAATTCAAACGTTTACAAATGCTACGAAACAAATCCAAACGTTTCCCCATTTTAGTGATTTAAGACAAACGTTTACAAACATTACGAAACAAATCCAAACGTTTCACATTTTTTAGCGATTTAAGGAAAATGTTACGAAACAAATCGAAATGATTACAAACATTACGAAACAAAAACAAACTTTTCACATTTTAAGCATTTTAAGGCAAACGTTTACAAACGTTACGAAACAAATCCAATTGTTTCATCTTTTTAGCGATTGAAGCCAAACATTTACAAACGTTAAGAAACAAATCCTAATGTTTTCCCATTTTAGCGATTCAAGCCAAACGTTTAGAAACGTTATGATACCAACTCAAACGTTTGCAAATCTTACGAAACAAATCCAAATTTTTACAAACGTTATGAAACAAATCAAAACTAGCGATTTAAGCCAGACGTTTAGAAACATTTCGAAACAAATCCAAACGTTTCACCTTTTTAGCGATTTAAGCCAAACATTCACAAAAGTTACGAAACAAATCCAAACGTTTCCCCATTTTAGCGATTTAAGCCAAACATTTACAAACATTACGAAGCAAATCCAAACGTTTTATCTTTTTTGCAATTGAAGCCAAACGTTTACAAACATTTCGTATCAAATCCAAACGTTACACCTTTTTAGCGATTTAAGCCGAACATTTACAAATGTTACGAAACAAATCCAAGCGTTTAACCTTTTTTGTAATATAATCCAAACGTTTACAAACGTTACGAAACAAATTAAAATGTTTCACCTTTTTAGCGATTTAAGTCAAACGTTACGAAACAAATCTAAATGTTTCCCCATTTTAGCGATTTAAGACAAACGTTTAAAACGTTACGAAACAAATCCAAACGTTTCGCCTTTTTAGCTATTTTAGCCAAACGTTTACAAACAATACAAAACAAATACAAATGTTTCCCCTTTTTAGCGATTGAAGCCAAACGTTTACAAATATTACGAAACAAATCCAAACATTTAGCCTTTTTAGCAATTTAAGCCAAACGTTTACAGACGTTATGAAACAAATCCCCCTTTTAGCGATTTAAGCCAAACGTTTACAAACGTTGCAAAATAAAACAAACGTTTAAAACGTTATGAAACAAATACAAACGTTTCACATTTTTAGCGATTTAAGCCAAACGTTTACAAACATTACGAAACAAATTCAAACGTTTCACCTTTTTAGCAATTTAAGCCAAAGTTTACAAACGTTACAAAACAACCTTTTTAGCGATTTAAGCCAAATGTTCACAAACGTTACGAAACAAAACAAACGTTTAAAACGCTACGAAACAAATCCAAACGTTTCACATTTTTAACGATTTAAGTTAAACCCTTACAAACGTTACGAAACAAAAGTAAGCGTTTCACCTTTTTTGCGATTTAAGCCAATGTTTACAAACATTACGAAATAAATCCAAATGTTTCCCATTTTAGCGTTTTAAGCCAAGCGCTTAAAACGTTACGAAACAAATCCAAGCGTTTCCCCTATTTAGCAATTTAAGCCAAACATTTACAAATGTTTCAAAACAAATCCAAGAGTTTCACCTTCTAAGTAATTTAAGCCAACCGTTTACAAACGTTACGAAACAAATCCAAGATTTTTACCTTTTTAGAAATTTAAGCAAAACGCTTACATACGCTACGAAACAAATCCCAACGTTTCACCTTTTTAGCGACTTAAGCTTAACGTTTTACGGAACAAAACCAAACGTTTCACCTTTTTAACATTTTAAGCCAAATGTTTACAAAAATTACGAAACAAATCCAAACGTTTCCCCATTTTAGCGATTTAAGCCAAACGTTTACAAACGTTACGAAACAAATCCAAGCGTTTCACTTTTTTAGCGATTTAAGAAAAACTTTTACAAACGATACGAAACAAAACCAAACGTTAAAAACAATTACAAAAGAAATCCAAACGTTAGACATTTTTCGCAATTTAAGCCAAACGTTTATTAACGTTAGGAAACAAATCCGTTTACAAACGTTACGAAACAAATCCAAGTGTTTCACCCTTTTAGCAATTTAAGCGAAACATTTACAAACGTTACGAAACAAATCCAAACGACTCCCCATTTTAGCGATTTAAGACAAACGTTTAAAACGTTACGAAACAAATCCAAGCGTTTCACCTATTTAGCAATTTAAGCCAAACTTTTACAAACGTGACAAAACAAATATAAATGTTTCACCTTTTTAGGAATTTAGGCCAAACGTTTACCAACGATACGAAACAAATCCAAGCGTTTCACCTATTTAGCAATTTAAGCCAAACTTTTACAAACGTGACAAAACAAATACAAATGTTTCACCTTTTTAGCAATTTAAGGCGAACGTTTGCAAACGTTACAAAACAAATCCAAACTGTTCACCTTTTTAGCGATTTAAGCCGAACGTTTACAAACTCTTCCAAACAAATCCAAACGTTACTCAATTTTAGTGATTTAAGCCCAACGCTTACACATTACGAAACAAATCCAAACATTTCACCTTTTTAGCGATATATGCCAAACGTTTACAAACGTTACGAAAAAAATCCAAACGTTTTGCCTTTTTAGCGAATTTAGCCAAATGTTTACAATCGTTACAAAACAAATCCAAATGTTTCCCCATTTTAGCAATTTTAGCCAAACGTTTTACAAACGAAACGAAACAAATCTAAACGTTTCACCTTTTTAACAATTTAAGCCAAACGTTTATAAACGTTAAGAAGCAAAACTAAACGTATAAAACGTTACGAAAAAAATCGAAACGCTTCACATTTTTAGCGATTTAAGCCAAATGTTTACAAACGTTACGGGACAAATCCAAACGTTTCCCCATTTTAGCGATTTTAGCCAAACGTTTTACAAATGCTACGAAATAAATCCAAACGTTTCACCTTTTTAACAATTTAAGCCAAACATTTATAAACGTTAAGAAACAAAACCAAACGTATAAAATACGAAACAAAACCAAACGTATAAAACGTTACGAAACAAATCCAAACGCTTCACTTTTTTAGCGATTTAAGCAAAACGTTTACGAACATTACGGAGAAAAAAAAAGTTTCACTTTTTTAGTAATTTAAGCCAAACGTTTACAAACCTTGCGAAACAAATGCAAACGTTTAAACTTTTTAGCGATTAAAGCCAAACGTTTACAAACGTTAAGAATCAAATCCAAACGTTTCCCCAATTTAGCGATTTAAGCCAAACTTTTATAAACGTTACGAAATAAAACCAAACGTTTACAAACGTTACGGAACAAATTCAAACGTTTACAAATGCTACGAAACAAATCCAAACGTTTCCCCATTTTAGTGATTTAAGACAAACGTTTACAAACATTACGAAACAAATCCAAACGTTTCACATTTTTTAGCGATTTAAGGAAAATGTTACGAAACAAATCGAAATGATTACAAACATTACGAAACAAAAACAAACTTTTCACATTTTAAGCATTTTAAGGCAAACGTTTACAAACGTTACGAAACAAATCCAATTGTTTCATCTTTTTAGCGATTGAAGCCAAACATTTACAAACGTTAAGAAACAAATCCTAATGTTTTCCCATTTTAGCGATTCAAGCCAAACGTTTAGAAACGTTATGATACCAACTCAAACGTTTGCAAATCTTACGAAACAAATCCAAATTTTTACAAACGTTATGAAACAAATCAAAACTAGCGATTTAAGCCAGACGTTTAGAAACATTTCGAAACAAATCCAAACGTTTCACCTTTTTAGCGATTTAAGCCAAACATTCACAAAAGTTACGAAACAAATCCAAACGTTTCCCCATTTTAGCGATTTAAGCCAAACATTTACAAACATTACGAAGCAAATCCAAACGTTTTATCTTTTTTGCAATTGAAGCCAAACGTTTACAAACATTTCGTATCAAATCCAAACGTTACACCTTTTTAGCGATTTAAGCCGAACATTTACAAATGTTACGAAACAAATCCAAGCGTTTAACCTTTTTTGTAATATAATCCAAACGTTTACAAACGTTACGAAACAAATTAAAATGTTTCACCTTTTTAGCGATTTAAGTCAAACGTTACGAAACAAATCTAAATGTTTCCCCATTTTAGCGATTTAAGACAAACGTTTAAAACGTTACGAAACAAATCCAAACGTTTCGCCTTTTTAGCTATTTTAGCCAAACGTTTACAAACAATACAAAACAAATACAAATGTTTCCCCTTTTTAGCGATTGAAGCCAAACGTTTACAAATATTACGAAACAAATCCAAACATTTAGCCTTTTTAGCAATTTAAGCCAAACGTTTACAGACGTTATGAAACAAATCCCCCTTTTAGCGATTTAAGCCAAACGTTTACAAACGTTGCAAAATAAAACAAACGTTTAAAACGTTATGAAACAAATACAAACGTTTCACATTTTTAGCGATTTAAGCCAAACGTTTACAAACATTACGAAACAAATTCAAACGTTTCACCTTTTTAGCAATTTAAGCCAAAGTTTACAAACGTTACAAAACAACCTTTTTAGCGATTTAAGCCAAATGTTCACAAACGTTACGAAACAAAACAAACGTTTAAAACGCTACGAAACAAATCCAAACGTTTCACATTTTTAACGATTTAAGTTAAACCCTTACAAACGTTACGAAACAAAAGTAAGCGTTTCACCTTTTTTGCGATTTAAGCCAATGTTTACAAACATTACGAAATAAATCCAAATGTTTCCCATTTTAGCGTTTTAAGCCAAGCGCTTAAAACGTTACGAAACAAATCCAAGCGTTTCCCCTATTTAGCAATTTAAGCCAAACATTTACAAATGTTTCAAAACAAATCCAAGAGTTTCACCTTCTAAGTAATTTAAGCCAACCGTTTACAAACGTTACGAAACAAATCCAAGATTTTTACCTTTTTAGAAATTTAAGCAAAACGCTTACATACGCTACGAAACAAATCCCAACGTTTCACCTTTTTAGCGACTTAAGCTTAACGTTTTACGGAACAAAACCAAACGTTTCACCTTTTTAACATTTTAAGCCAAATGTTTACAAAAATTACGAAACAAATCCAAACGTTTCCCCATTTTAGCGATTTAAGCCAAACGTTTACAAACGTTACGAAACAAATCCAAGCGTTTCACTTTTTTAGCGATTTAAGAAAAACTTTTACAAACGATACGAAACAAAACCAAACGTTAAAAACAATTACAAAAGAAATCCAAACGTTAGACATTTTTCGCAATTTAAGCCAAACGTTTATTAACGTTAGGAAACAAATCCGTTTACAAACGTTACGAAACAAATCCAAGTGTTTCACCCTTTTAGCAATTTAAGCGAAACATTTACAAACGTTACGAAACAAATCCAAACGACTCCCCATTTTAGCGATTTAAGACAAACGTTTAAAACGTTACGAAACAAATCCAAGCGTTTCACCTATTTAGCAATTTAAGCCAAACTTTTACAAACGTGACAAAACAAATATAAATGTTTCACCTTTTTAGGAATTTAGGCCAAACGTTTACCAACGATACGAAACAAATCCAAACGTTTTACCTTTTTATCAATTTAAATCAAAACCTTTCACCTTTTTAACGATTTATGCAAAACGTTTACAAACGTTACGAAACAAATCCAAACGTATCACCTTTTTAGCGATTTAAGCCAAACGTTTCACCTTTTTAGAGATTTAAGCCAAACGTTTACAAACGTTATGAAACAAATCCAAACGTTTTACCATTTTAGCAATTTAAGCCAAACGTTTACAAACGTTACCAAACTAATCCAAATGTTTAAGACGTTACGAAACCCTTTTTAGCAACTTAATCCAAACGTTTCCAAACGTTTCAAAACAAATCCAAACGTTTCACCTTTTTAGCAATTTAAAACAAACGTTTACAAACATTACGAAACAAATCCAAACGTTTCACCCTTTTGGCGATTTAAGCAAAATATTAACAAACGTTACGAAACAAAACCAAGTGTTTCCTTTTTTTAGCGATTTAAGCAGAACGTTTACAGATCCAAACGTTACGAAATAAAACCAAACGGTTACAAACGTTACGAAACAAATCCAAGGGTTTCACCTTTTTAGCAATCTAAGCCAAACGTTTACAAACGTTACGAAATAAATCGAAGAGTTATACCGTTTTAGCCATTTAAGCCAAACATTTACAAACGTTACGAAAAAAATCCAAACGTTTCACCTTTATAGCAATTTAAGCCGAACGTTTTACAAACGTTACGAAATAAATCCAAGCGTTTAACCATTTTAGCATTTAAGCCAAACCTTTAAAAACGTTTCGAAACAAATCCATACGTTTTGCCTTTTTACCAATTTAAGCCAAACATTTACAAACGTTACGATAAAAATCCAAACGTTTCCCCTTTTTAGCGATTTAAGCCAAACGTTTACAAACGTTACGAAACAAAACCAAACGTTAAAAACGTTATGAAACAAATCCAAACGTTTCACATTTTTAGCTATTTAAGCCAAACCATTACAAACGTTATAAAACAAAACCAAGTGTTTCACCTTTTTAGCAAGTTAAGCCAAAAGTTTACAAATGTTACGGAAAAAATCCAAGCGTTTCACCTTTTTAGCAATTTAAACCAAACGTTTACAAACGTAACGAAACAAATCCAAACGTTTCACCTTTTTAGTAATTTAGGCCAAACATTTACAAATGTTACAAAACAAATCCAAGCGTTTCACCTTTTTAGAAATTTAAGCTAAATGTTTATAAACGTTACAGAACAAATCCAAACGTTTCACCTTTTTAATGGTTTAAGCCGAACGTTTACAAATGTTAAAAAACAAACCAAACATTTCACCTTTTTATCAATTGAAGCCAAACGTTTACAAAAATTACGAAACAAATCCAAATGTTTCACCTTTTTAGCGATTTAGGCCAAATGTTTACAAACGTTACGAAACAAATCCAAATGTTTCACCTTTTTAGCGATTTAAGCCAAACGTTTACAAATTTTACAAAACAAATCCAAACGTTTCACCTTTTTAGTGATTAAAGTCAAACGTTAACAAACCTTACGAAACAAATTCAAACGTTTTCCCTTTTTAGCGATTTAAGCTAAACGTTTAAAAACGTTGCGCAACAAATCCAAATGTATCACTTTTTTAGCGATTTAAGCCAAATATTTACAAACGTTACGAAACAAAACCGACCTTTTAAAACGTTATGAAACAAATCCAGACGTTTCACATTTTTAGCGATATAAGGCAAATGTATACAAACGCTATAAAACAAAACCAAACGTTTCACCTTTTTAGCAATTTAAGCCAAACATTTACAAACATTACGGAACAAATCCAAGAGTTTTCCCTTTTTAGCAATTTAAGCCAAACGTTTACAAACGTTACGAAACAAATCCAAGTGTTTTGCCTTTTTAGCAATTTAAGCCAAACGTTTACAAACGTTACGAAACAAATCCCAACTTTTCACATTTTTAGCGATTTAGACCAAACGTTTACAAACGCTACAAAACAAAGCCAAACGTTTCCCATTTTTAGCAATTTAAGCCAAACGTGTACAAACGTTTCAAACAAAACCAAGCGTTTCACCTTTTTAGCAATTTAAGCCAAACGTTTACAAATATTACAGAACAAATCCAAGCGTTTCCCCTTTTTAGCAATTTAAGCCAAACGTTTACAAACGTTAAGAAAAAAATCCAAACATTTCTCCTTTTTATCGAATTAAACCAAACATTTACAAACATGATGAAACAAATCCAAACGTTTCACCTTTTTAGCGATTTAAGCCAAACATTTACAAACGTTACGAAATAAATCCAAGCGTTTCACCTTTTTAGCGATTTAAGCCAAACGTTTACAAACATTACGAAACAAATCCAAACGTCTCACCTTTTTAGCGATTTAAGCCAAACATTTACAAACGTTTCGAAATAAACCAAATGTTTAAAACGTTTTGAAACAAATCCAAACGTTTTGCATTTTTAGTTATTTAAGCCAAATGTTTACAAACGTTACGTAACAAAACAAAGCGTTTCACCTCTTTAGCAATTTAAGTCAATCGTTTACAAACATTACGAAACAAATCCATGCGTTTCACCTTTTTAGCAATTTATGCCAAACGTTTACAAACGTTATGAAACAAATCCAAACGTTTACAAACGTTTAAAACTTAAGGAAACAATCCGAATGTTTCACATTTTTAGCGATTTAAGCCAAAGCCTTATAAACCTTACGAAACAAAACCAAAGGTTTCAAGTTTTTAGCAATTTAAGCCAATCGTTTGCAAACGTTACGAAACAAATCCAAGCGTTTCACATTTTTAGCAATTTAAGCCAAACGTTTACAAATGTTACGAAAAAAATCCAAACGTTTCCCCTTTTTAGCGAATTAAGCCAAACGTGTACAAACGTTATGAAACAAATCCAAATCTTTCACCTTTTTAGCCTTTTAAGCCAAACGTTTACAAACATTAAGAAACAAATCCAAATCTTTCACCTTTTTAGCGAATTAAGCCAAACTTTTACAAACGTTTCGAAACAAAACCAAATGTTTAAAACGTTACAAAATAAATCCAAACGTTTCTTATTTTTAACAATTTATGCCAAACGTTTGCAAACATTACGAAACAGAACCAAGCGTTTCACCTTTTTAGCAATTTAAGCCAAACGTTTACAAACATGACGAAACAAATTCAAACGTTTCACCTTTTTAGCGATTTAAGCCAAAAATTTACAAACGTTACGAAAAAAACCAAACGTTTAAAATGTTACGGAAAAAATCCAAACGTTTCACATTTTTAGCGATTTAAGCCGAACGTTTACAAACGTTACGAAACAAAACCAAATGTTTCACCTTTTTTGCGATTTAGGCCAAAAAGTTTTCAAACATTACAGAATAATTCCAAACATTTCACCTTTTTAGTTATTTAAGCCAATTGTTTACAAACGTTATGAAACTAATGCAAACATTTTACCTTGTTAGCAATTTAAGCCAAACGTTTAAAACGTTAGGAAACAAATCCAAACGTTTCACATTTTTAGCGATTTAAGTCAAACCCTTACAAACGTTACGAAACAAAACCAAGTGTTTCACTTATTTAGCAATTTAAGCCAAACGCTTACAAACGTTACGAAACAAATCCAAGCGTTCCACCTTTTTAGCAATTTAAGCAAAACGTTTACAAACGTTACGAAACAAATCGAAGAGTTTCACCTTTTTAGCAGTTAAGCCAAACGTTTACAAACGTTACGAAACAAATCCAAGCGTTTTGATGTTTTCAAATCCAAGCATTTTGACGTTTTCAAATCCAAGCATTTCACCTTTTTAGCAATTTAAGCCAAACGTTTACAAATGTTACAAAAAGAATCCAAACGTTTCACCTTTTTAGCGAATTAAGCGAAAGGTTTACAAACGTTACGGAACAAATCCAAATGTTTCACCTATATAGCTATTTAAGCAAAACCTTTACAAACGTTACGAAATAAATCCAAACGTTTCCACTTTTAGCGATTTAAGCCAAATGTTTACAAATGTTTCGAAACAAAACCAAATGTTTAAAATGTTACGAAACAAATCCAAATATTTCTCATTTTTTGCGATTTAAGGAAAACGTTTACAAATGTTACAAATGAAAACCAAGCGTTTCACCTTTTTAGCAATTTAAGCCAAACGTTTACAAACATTACGAAACAAATCCAAGTATTTCACCTTTTTAACAATTTATACCAAACATTAACAAACGTTACGAAACAAATCCAAGCGTTTCAACTTTTTAGCAATTGAAGCCAAATGTTTATAAAAGTTACGAAACAAATCCAAGCGTTTCACCTTTTTAGCGAATTAAGCGAAACGTTTCCAAACGATACGGAACAAATCCAAACGTTTCACCTATTTATAGATTTATGCTAAACGTTTACAAACGTTATGGAATAAATCCAAACGTTTCACCTTTTTAGCGATTTAAGCCAAACGTTTACAAACGTTAAGAAACAAATCCAAACGTTTCACCTTATTGGCGAATTAAGCGAAACATTTACAAACTTTACGAAACAAATCCAAATGTTTCACCTTTTTAGCGATTTAAGCCAAACGTTTACAAAGGTTTCGAAACAAATCCAAAACGTGTCACCTTTTTAGCAATTTAAGCAAAACGTTTACAAACGTTACGAAATAAATCGAAACGTATCACCTTTTTAGCGATTTAAGCCAAACGTTTACAAACGTTACGAAACAAAACCATTGTTTAAAACGTTACGAAACAAATCCAAACATTTTACATTTTTAGCGATTTAAGCCAAACCTTTACAAACGTTACGAAACAAATCAAAGCGTTTCACCTTTTTAACAATTTAGGCCAAACGTTTACAAATGTTGTGAAAGAAATCCAAGCGTTTCACGTTTTCAAATCCAAGCATTTCACCTTTTTAGCAATTTAAGCCAAACGTTTACAAACCTTTCCCCTTTTTAGAAATTTAAACCAAAAGTTTAGAAATATTACAAAACAAATCCAAACGTTTAACCTTGTTAGTGATTGAAGCCAAACGGTTACAAATGTTACGAAACAAATCCAAACGTTTCGAAATAAAACAAAACGTTTAAAACGTTACGAAGCAAATTTAAACGTTTCACCTTTTTATCGATTTAACCCTAACGTTTACAAACGTTAAGAAACAAAGCCAAACGTTTACAAACGGTATGAAACAAATCAAAGCGTTTCACCTCTATAGCAATTTTAGCCAAAATTATACAAACATTACAAAACAAAACCAAACCTTTCACCTTTTTAGCGATATAAACCAAACGTTTACAAACGTTACGAAACAAATCCAAGGGTTTCCCTTTTGAGCAATTTAATCCAAATGTTTACCAACGTTACGGAACAAAACCAAAGGTTTCACATTTTTAGCGAGTTAAGCCAAACGTTTACAAATTCTACGAAACGAATCCAAGCGTTTCCCCTTTTTAGCGATTGATCCCAAACACCTACAAACGTTACGAAACAAATCCAAATGTTTCACCTTTTTAGCGATTTAAGCCAAACGTTTACAAACATTATGAAACAAAACCAAACGTTTCACCTTTTTAGCGATTTAAGTCAAACATTTACAAATGTTAAGAAACAAAACAAAACGATTAAAGCGTTACGAAACAAATCAAAACATTTACAAACGTTGCCAAACAAAACCAAACGTTTCACCTTGTTAGCGACTTAAGCCAAACGTTTAAAAACGTTTCGAAACAAAACCAAACGTTTCACATTTTTAGAGATTTAAGCCAAACATTTACAAAAGTTACGTAACAAATCCAAGCGTTTCACCTTTTTAGAGATTTAAGCCAAATGTTTACAAAAGTTAAGAAACAAATATAAGTGTTTCACCTTTATACCTATTTAAGCCAAACGTTTACAAACGGTACGAAACAAATCCATACGTTTCACCTTTTTAGCGATTTAACAGAAATGTTTACAAACGTTACGAAACAAATCCAAACGTTTCACCTTTTTAGCGATTTAAGCAAAAGTTTACAAACGTTACAAAAAAATCAAACGTTTCGCTTTTTAGCGATTTAAGCCAAACGTTCATAAACGTTTCGAAACAAATCAAAACGTTTTACCTTTTTAGCAAATTAAGCCAAATGTTTACAAACTTTACAAAACAAATCCTAACGTTTCACCTTTTTAGCGATTTATGCCAAACATTTACAAACGTTACGAAACAAAACCAAACTTTTAAAATGTTTCGAAATAAATCCAAACGTTTCCCATTTTTAGCAATTTAAGCCAAACCTTTACAAACGTTACGAAATAAAACCAAGTATTCCACCTTTTTAGCAATTTAAGCCAAACGTTTACAAACATTACGAAACAAATCCAAGCGTTTCACCTTTTTGGAAATTTAAGCCAAACATTTACAAACGTTCCGAAATAAATCCAAGCAATTCACCTTTTTCGTAATTTTTTCCAAACGTTTACAAACGTTCTGAAACAAATCCAAGCGTTTCACCTATTTAGCAATTTAAGCCAAACTTTTACAAACGTGACAAAACAAATACAGACGTTTCACCTTTTTAGCGATTTAAGGTGAACGTTTACCAACGTTACGAAACAAAACCAAACGTTTACAAACGTTACGAAAGAAATTCAAACGTTTACAAACGCTATGAAACAAATCCAAACGTTTCCCATTTTAGCGATTTAAGACAAACGTTTATAAACGTTACGAAACAAATCTAAACGTTTTTACATTTTTAGCGATTTAAGGAAAATGTTACGAAACAAATCGAAATGATTACAAACATTACGAAACAAAAACAAACTTTTCACATTTTAAGCAATTTAAGGCAAACGTTTACAAACGTTACGAAAAAAATCCAATTGTTTCATCTTTTTAGCGATTGAAGCCAAACGTTTACAAACATTAAAAAACAAATCCTAACGTTTTCCCATTTTAGCGATTCAAGCCAAATGTTTAGAAACGTTATGAAACCAAATCAAACGTTTGCAAATGTTACGAAACAAATCCAAATGTTTACAAACGTTATGAAATAAATCAAAACAAGCGATTTAAGCCAAACGTTTACAAACGTTTCGAAACAAATCCAAACGTTACACCTTTTTAGCGATTTAAGCCAAACATTCACAAAAGTTACGAAACAAATCCAAACGTTTCCCCATTTTAGCGATTTGAGCCAAACGTTTACAAACGTTACGAAGCAAATCCAAACGTTTTACCTTTTTTGCAATTGAAGCCAAACGTTTACAAACATTACGTATCAAATCCAAACGTTACACCTTTTTAGCGATTTAAGCCGAACATTTACAAACGTTACGAAACAAATCCAAGCTTTTAACCTTTTTTGTAATATAATCCAAACGTTTACAAACGTTACGAAACAAATTAAAATGTTTTACCTTTTTAGTGATTTAAGTCAAACGTTTACAAACTTTACGAAACAAATCCAAATGTTTCCCCATTTTAGCGATTTAAGACAAACGTTTAAAACGTTACGAAACAAATTCAAACGTTTCACCTTTTTAGCTATTTTAGCCAAACGTTTACAAACGTTACAAAACAAATCCAAATGTTTCCCCTTTATAGCTATTGAAGCTAAACGTTTACAAATATTACGAAACAAATCCAAACGTTTCGCCTTTTTAGCAATTTAAGCCAAACGTTTACAAACGTTACGAAACAAATCCTAACGGTTCACCCTTTTAGCGATTTAAGCCAAACATTTACAAACATTGCGAAACAAAACAAACGTTTAAAACGTTACGAAACAAATCCAAAGGTTTCACATTTTTAGCGATTTAAGCCAAACGTTTACAAACATTACGAAACAAATCCAAACGTTTCACCTTTTTAGGAATTTAAGCCAAAGTTTACAAATGTTACGAAACAAATCCTAACGTTTCACCTTTTTAGCGATTTATGCCAAATGTTTACAAACGTTACGAAACAAAACAAACGTTTAAAACGCTACGAAACAAATCCAAATGTTTCACATTTTTAACGATTTAGGCAAAACCCTTACAAACTGTACGAAACAAAAGCAAGCATTTCACCTTTTTTGCGATTTAAGCCAACGTTTACAAACATTACGAAATGAATCCAAATGGTTCCCATTTTAGCGATTTAAGCAAAACGCTTAGAACGTTACGAAAGAAATCCAAGCGTTTCCCATTTTTAGCAATTTAAGCCAAACATTTACAAATGTTTCGAAACAAATCCAAGCGTTTCACCTTTTTAGTAATTTAAGCTAACCGTTTACAAACGTTACGAAACAAATCCAAGAGTTTCACCTTTTTAGAAATTTAAGCAAGACGCTTACATACGCTACGAAACAAATCCCAACGTTTCACCTTTTTAGCGATTTAAGCTTAACAATTTACGGAACAAAACCAAACGTTTCCCCTTTTTACCATTTTAAACCAAACGTTTACAAACATTAAGAAACAAATCCAAACGTTTCCCCATTTTAGCGATTTAAGCCAAACGTTTACAAACGTTACGAAACAAATCCAAACGTTTAGACTTTTTAGCTATTTAAGCCAAACATTTACAACCGTTACGAAACAATCCAAACGTTTTCCCATTTTAGCGATTTATGCCAAATGTTTACGAATGTTACGAAACAAATCCAAGCGTTTCACTTTTTTAGCGATTTAAGCAAAACTTTTACAAACGATACGAAACAAAACCAAACGTTTAAAACAATTACAAAACAAATCCAAACGTTAGACATTTTTCGCAATTTAAGCCAAACGTTTACAAACGTTAGGAAACAAATCCGTTTACAAACGTTACGAAAAAAATCTTTCAGCAATTTAAGCCAAACATTTACAAACGTTACGAAACAAAGCCAAACGACTCCCCATTTTAGCGATTTAAGCCAAACATTTAAAACGTTTCGAAAAGAATCCAAATGTTTTCCCTTTTTAGCAGTATAAGCCAAATGTTTACAAACATTACGAAACAAAACCAAATGTTTCACCTTTTTAGCTATTTAGGCCAAACGTTTACCAACGTTACGTAACAAATCCAAACGTTTTACCTTTTTAGCAATTTAAATCCAAACATTTCACCTTTTTAGCAATTTAAGCAAAAGGTTTACAAACGTTACGAAACAAATCCAAACGTTTCACCTTTTTAGCGATTTAAGCCAAACATTTCACCTTTTTAGAGATTTAAGCCAAACGTTTACAAACGTTATGAAATAAATCCAAACGTTTTACCTTTTTAGCGATTATAGCCAAACGTTACCAAACGTTACCAAACTAATGCAAACGTTTAAAATGTTACGAAACCCTTTTTAGCAACTTATGCCAAACATTTACAAACGTTTCAAAACAAATCCAAACGTTTCACCTTTTTAGCGATTTAAAATAAACGTTTACAAACATTACGAAACAAATCCAAACGTTTCACCCTTTTAGCGATTTAAGCCAAACGTTAACAAACGTTACGAAACAAAACCAAATGTTTTCTTTTTAGCGATTTAAGCAGAACGTTTACGGATCCAAATGTTACGAAATAAAACCAAACGGTTACAAACGTTACGAAACAAATCCAAGCATTTCACCTTTTTATTAATTTAAGCCAAACGTTTACAAACGTTACAAATAAATTGAAGAGTTATACCTATTTAGCCATTTAAGCCGAACGTTTACAAACGTTGCAAAACAAATCCAAACGTTTCACCTTTATATCGATTTAAGCCGAACGTTTTACAAACGTTACGAAATAAATCCAAGCGTTTAACCATTTTAGCATTTAAGCCAAACGTTTACAAACGTTTTGAAACAAATCCATTCGTTTTGCCTTTTAACAATTTAAGCCAAACATTTACAAACGTTGCGATACAAATCCAAATGTTTCACCTTTTTAGCGATTTAAGCCAAATGTTTACAAACGTTACAAAACAAAACCAAACGTTTAAAACGTTATTAATCAAATCCAAACGTTTCATATTTTTAGCTATTTAAGCCAAACCTTTACAAACGTTATAAAACAAAAGCAAGCGTTTCACCTTTTTAGCAATTTATGTAATACCCCGTAAAATTTTACATTTTATTACATTTAAATTCCGACATTTTTCCCGGTCGTTTTGAAGTAATTTCGATATTAGTGGCTTGGTTCGAGTTGTTTGGTTTGGGTGTGATTTATTGGTTTAACCAATTTTATTTTTAAATCAAAAAAAAATAAAAAAAAAATATTTCTTTCATTCCCGTTCGGGAATTGGTATTCCCGAACGGGAATCTCATTTTTGGCCTGGTCTCGTTCGAGACCAGGCATTCCCGAACGGGAATCATGGCCTGAAAGGCCATTCCCGTTCGGGAATCATACCAGCCCATGGACCCTTTCGTGTGGCCCTTTTCGATCTCATTTACGGCTCACTTCCACTCGTTATTTAAAAACGCTTTCTAAACGAAAAACCTTGATCACGCTGCAAGGTAGCCCTAGCCACTTTTCTTTCGTTCTTTCGCTGAGAAACGAAGCCGTAATCTTCTTTCAAAGTCGCTTATCTGGTAAGCTTCATAATTCCTTTGATTTCCAGATTTTGTTTTGAAACGGCATTGCGTAATTTGAGTCGTTCTCATTCGTTTCTAGGTCGAAATCAAAACCGTTTGATTCCAGACGATCTAGACTCACGTATCTACGTTTCCCTATCTCAGTTTCGCTGAACGGTACGCCGTCGATCTCGTTCTAATCAATCCCGTTTCATCGTTTCGGTTTGCTATATACTCTGTTTTGATTTTAAGTTTCTGCCGATTATCCTTGCTCTGTTGTCCATGACTTTTCATTGTTTAATGATTATGAATCCCTTGGCATGATTGGTGGTTAATAGTTTAAGCTTTCGGATTGAGTTTATTCCATCGTTCCGCTCCTCGATTCGTTGTTTGTCGTTCTGTATAATTGTTACTTTCAATTATGGTTTGGTAAATTCTTAAGTTTCTGTTTCCTTTTTCATGGCTTAGAAACTTATGATTATTGATGATTGAGGGATGGAGTCTTGGCATGCTCAGTTTAATGATTGGATTCATTGATATTGCATTGTTTTTCTTTGATTTTGAGCTTCTGTGAATGAATTTCAAATTTGAAATGTTAAGGTTGGCTTGGTATGGGGAAGATGATGTTGTGTCTTAATTTGGTTGGCTATTGTGAGTTTTGTTTGGTTAAGAGTTCCTCTAGGTTATCAAATTGTTTTGTTTAAAACTTTTTGATTCCTTAAGATAAATTTTACTTATTGATTAATTGTTTTGATTTCTAATTTGAGGATTTTATTTAAATTGAAAGTTTGTCAATTGGGAAATATTATTTTGGTAAATCTAAAAATATTTTTATTTGAGCTAATTAGATTAATAATAATTGCTATTAATAATAATTAATGTTTTAGAATTTTGGCTAAATTGCAATTTAGCCTTGAAACGTTTTTATAATGTATTTAAGTAAGTTTGTGATTAATAACTTCGTATTTTGTTTTAAATATAAACAAAAGCAATTAAGTTGATTTTGAATATCAATTTGACTAAAGTACGATTTAGTCCCTTTTTGGCAAAAGTACAGTTTAGCCCCTAAGTGGTTAAAGTACGATTTAGTCCCTAAACTTTTATTAACTTAAAATGATTAAGTTTTTGATTTGTAACTTGGGTTACTTTGAATTGAAGTTATTGAGTTCCGCTTTTAAAATGGTTTATTATTTTATGGAATTATTTTATAAATATAAACTCGGGTTTATATTTGATAAACGTTTTGAATCGGGTTAGACTTGGGTCACCCGACAAGTGAGGTTAGCTTGGTAGTTTGTGATAACTCGGCTAACCCACTATTTGGAAATTATTTATTATTTAAAGTTATTAAATAATATTTATAAATTGGATTTAAAGCGAGAACTCAATATACTTATATTAATTGGGATTTATTACCTAATGGGTATTATTTGTGTGTGCTTTGGATTGTTTATTCCGACATGTCATTTGTACTAGTCCTATGTGGTGTCTAGTACTCTCTAGAGTTAGGGTCTGTTTTTAATAATTATTTTATTGTCTAGACCCGTCTATTGTTCGCGCTCCAGAGGCGAACCAGGATTAGTTGCTTGCCGGTTTTCACGTGGATTAGCAAGCAGTGAGTTTGTACTTACTATTTACCGCTTTATTAAGTAAATTATTATTTTAATATAAAATATATATACTGTACGTATATTTCGAACTGTTTTTATATTATGGCTCTTAGTTGGAACATGCTACCTAATGGGCATCATTAGGACTGCGTGCGCACCGGTAAAGATCTGGAAAAGGTAATTATGGTAATGTGGTAACTCGGTGTGAGCATAGCTCTAGGGACCAAGTAGAGTAACTCGGTGTAGCTCGGCTCTCGGGACTCTAGTATAAGTGTGGTCAGTGGTAACTCGGTGTAGCTCAGCTCTCGGGACCAGACCTATTGGATTATGTTATTTATGTAGAATTGTGGATTAGGGTTCCAACTATTATTCGTAATATTGTTATTAAATGCTTTAAACGTTTTAAAGGTTTTCCACTTAATAAATGTAGATAGTGGTATGAACTCATCTCAGTATATCTGACCCCGTTGTTTTCCCAATTTTCCCCAGGGTTATGATCTGAGAGAGTCTGGTGATCTCCGCATTTACTTTTCCTCGGAGGTTCCATTTATTTTAGTAGAACTGTAAAACTGTTTTATTCTTAGACCGCAGTAGTAACTAGAAGTCTTTATTATTATTATTTATTTTGTCGGATTGGTTCGACTGGTTATATTGCTCTGGCATGCTGTATTATTTACATTAATTCATGATGAATCTATTTTAAACTCGGAGTTGATTAAGCATGTTATTTTAACTGTTGATTATTATAACTGCTAGTTTAGGCTGAAGTCTCGGCTGCCCCCGAGCATTGGTTTTCTGCAGGTTTATGTGTTTATGAATTAAATGAAAGGCTAGCTACGGGTTTCGGTACTACATTACCCATACCCTAGCGCCGGTCGCGATTCATGAAAATGGGTCGTGACAAACTTGGTATCAGAGCTTTGGTTTCAAACCAAGGCCATTGCTTGCTATGTGTTTACTCTGTTAAGTATTGTTGTGTCTTAGGAACTACTGCGGAATTAGGATTCGTGTCTTGTCTTTTAAACGTCATCATTTGTTTTCAAACCTTCAGCCTACATCCTATTGGTGATGTCTGTCAGTCCTTATTTGGTATTGATGCCTTGATTGACAATTTATTTCACTTGGATGTTAATTGCTGTGTTTTATCATGTTGAGATTATTTCACTTGGGTGATTATAATTGCTTTTGATTTCTCGGGAAATCATAGGTTGGTAAATTTTCCTAAAGACTCATACTTGGGTATGATGTTTGATAAAACTTGTCGTTTATGCCTAAAACGATTTAGAATTTTTGGTAATGTTACCGTTATTTTACGTGATGCGTTGAACTGCTTTTGCCTTATTAATGAAGTACATCTTGGCTTTGGCCTCAATTGTTGATGTCAAATGTGATTGTATGTTGGACGTTAGCCTTATTTTTTTTTAACTAATGAGATTTTGGGTTAAACCTTAAAACGTGTTGAATGGTCATGCATTGTTTGACCACGTGTTGATTTAGAGATTTTATCGAGAATATTGTTTATCCGATTTGTATTACGACATAGAATTATAAGAGAAGTTTAATTTTAAAATTCTTAAAAAGATGGTTTTTGGTTGAGTTGCCAGTAAATATTTTGAAATATTATGTTTGGTCTGGTGTTAACAAGCGATGGTTTCAAATGATGTTTTATGAGATAAGTCATTGTTTTAAGAATTTAACGTTGAGGTTATTTTATCATGCTGTAGTATGCCAGCATTTTAAATTTTTGGGATTTACAGAATAGATGTTTGAAATCAAAGATTTCTCACTTGAGTTTTAAATTACCGTTTAGCGGTTGGTTTAAATTGAGCTCCCAAAATTTGTAGGGATGGAAATTTTATTAAAATACTTTTCCGGATTTATAAATATTTTAAATACGTTTTATAAACGATTGTCTTGGGTTCGACTTGGGTCACCCAAATTTAGGAGTTGAGCTTGGTAGTTGTAACGACTCGGCTAGCTCGATAATTTTATTGTCTGAGATACTTGGGTATCCGTATTAAAGCAACTGATTAATAAGAAGAGATTTTTACAAAATGTGATTTTGTTTTAACCTTGGGGCTCAGCAAAATTTGAAAATTTTCGTATTTATTTTTAATTTTAAAACGAATTTTGAAGCGTACTATTAAAGGACGATATAATTACATGGTAAATTTGAAATGAGATTTCAAGGAAATGTTGTGGCATATCCTGATTTGTTTTAAGTATGCTTGAATTAATTGTGTTCAATGGCATGGTTACGTGGTTTGCGATTTACAGATTTGTTATCTTGTGAACGGAATTTGTGTTTTATAACTCGCTTGTCTGTCGGACTATGTTGATTGTTTTAGTTTTGTCTCTTCGTGCGGTGTAGCACGTGAGATGATCTAATCATGTGGTTATGGTTGGCTTACCTTGATGTATAGTTTTGACCTTTGAGTAAGATCCTCTTTTAAATCTTGTTTCCCTTTTGTTTCGGTTTTGGGTTGCGCTGAGCTTTACTATTTCTGTTTTGTGGATCGAAACCCTTGGGTTTCGATATCGAGAAATACAAGGGAGGTACTTCCTTTGGATTGGTTAATGATTTCTGATTATCCTAGGATGGGTATTGCAAACTCTGAACCGATAAGATAGATCGATGTATTAATACACTGGTGTTTCCATCAAGTCTGATGATGCGATGCGGGAGCTGGCGGTAAATTTTTATAGGGACATATTTTATGTGCTATTTTCTTTGGTTATATGCTCAGTCTGGATTGAGGTTAGCTAGATATTTTTTTTTTCTTTTTTTTTCTTTTTTTTTTATAGAGTTGTAATGAAGTTATTATGAGGAATTGTTGTATAGCATCGAATGTTGCTAGGTGCAAGTAAGGAAATTTTGAGAAATATTTTGAGGTCATCGAGTGCATCTCACAGAGTATAACGTCTAGCAAATATTTATTGAGAAATGGATTTCAAAGATTGATTTGCTGAAATATTTGAAATATTTTCAACACGTAATTGTGCCCAGACATATCATGAACATGCATTTTGGAATGTCACGAATAGGTTTGCATTGAACACAGAGTATGTTCATTTAATATAAGATAAAATAATAATTGGTACATGCATAATAGTACATGCATCACGTGCATAGAAATTATTAGGGTTGGATGCAACTCTTTGGGGATGAGAGATGTCATCACCCTGGCGCACAATTATGTAAAATGGATTTTATCGATAAAGTGTTTTGAGAAAGATGTTCTGAAACAAACTCGTGAGTCCCTTTGGGGTAAATGTATTTATAAAGTTGTGAAATTTCAAATGATTTTGAAATTGTTACCGAAAGGTAGCTAGACAAATACTCTGTGATGATGATGATGGTTATTAGATGTTTTTGCTGTGAGATTTTGGTCTGTAGAATCAGAATCTTGTGGTGGTAAGTAAGAATGATTTTAAGGTTGCGCTCGAGTTATAATTGTGCTAAGTGCGGTATAGTGTATTTTAGAACAGTAAGCTTCATGATGATTAAGGATTTGTGGATTAAGGATGTTAGTTAAGCTCCATGTGTGTATATACACTATATTTTTGTTTTAAACGAAACTTTATCTTTTCAGATTTGAAATTGTCCAAAGAATTTTGGTGTATTGATATAAGAAATGTTTATAAACAAGAAATTTACATTGCTGATTTTATCTTTCTGAGGAAATGGAGAATTTTTGTCAAAATTGATTTAAAAAGGGATAATAAATTTTTCGCTTGAGCGATTTCTTCAATTTTGTTTTTGTTTGAAAAAAAAAAAATTTAGAAGCGACTTAAAAATTTTTGGATGCTTGAAACATCAATGTGTATTTTGAATACGGAAAATTCGGCCACAGTTGTTTTTTTTTAAGTATAAATTATTAAAAAGTATATTAGCAAGTTTGAATTAAAAAGAACATAAATCTTTGTCAATTGAACTGTTTTATAGATTTGCAAAATGTATTGGAAAGTAAGAGGAAATTTCGGATTTAAATGTGGAGGTCTTGAAATTTTTCAAGGGTTTGCAAAACCGATGGTTTTTCAACGGTAAGGGTATTTTGATTTCGAATGAAAAGGAGGTGTAAGACGTAGAGTCTTTTAATCAAAGTGAAAATTCTTTTGTGTATAAAATATTTGATATTAAAAGATTTTATACCCACAGGAGTTGGTTTTGAGCATAACTAACAATCTGATCGTATTGATCTCTCGTTGTATACGAGGCTGTAGTCAATTGATTGAATAATTTTGAGGATTTGAATTCGATTTTGTTATATGAGGTAGTTGATTTAAATATCGAAATAGCGGTTAATAGGGTCGACAACTAAAATAGGTTGATTGATTTTATTATAGAGGGTATTATCGTAATAATGGATATCGTTGGGTCATTTGTGGAACCCTTGGTAAGGGTGACAAATTTTATGTTGTCAGATGCAGTCAATGTGCGGAGTAGTCATGGCGTTATGTTTCTGAGAGATTGGAAGAATCATTATGATGGATATTGTTTATAATTGATATAAAATTTATTTTGTATTCATGAGAGATGTTCGCTTTTCTTTGAATTGCGTTATGAGTTTTTGTGTTGTGGATTCACAAGTTAATAGTATTATCGAGCTGGTACCAATTGTTAGGATTAGATGACTATTATCATGTTTGTTTTGGAACCGAAATATTTTCTGAAGTTATTAGGTTTGTTATCGGTCATTTTGAAGTAGAGATGCTATAAGTAAAAGGAAGTAAGGGTTTAGGAATGATAGATTTTATCAACTATATTGCAATGTTATTGTTTTGTTTAAGACAAAAGAGTTTGGAATTGTAGAGCTATAGTTGAGCTTAACGCTTAACCATGTATTGATATTGAGGATTTTGTAATAGATGAGTTTCGAGCTGGCTTTGGAAACCACTCCGGTATAGAAAAATGGTGACTCTCAGTTGATTGAATTGTGTTATTATGAGTTGGAGCATCTACTGCTAGAAACAGGATTTGGTGCATAAGTTTTGTGATCGCTTATATTACGAGCCAGTGTCGGCTATGCGATTGGAGATTGGATCTTAATTATCCTAGCATATTAGCCGAGTGTTGGGTAGTAGATCTCATTGTATCTTAGTTGAACTGCCCTAGAGTTATGTTTTCGTTTATGCCTAGTGGAAGTTCTGTCGGTACTTCGGTGACCTTTGAATGTGTTCAGTTTTTGCAACTGAAGGTTTTGAAGTGTTTTGAGGGGCAACCTGTTAAATTTTGCTTACGCGCGTGCGTATGCCGTTGGTCATGGAATACCATCAACGACAGTGGATTGGTTTCTTGGTTTTGATCTGTTATTTGATGACAGAGGTCGTGTGCAGTTTCGTTATATTTTGTTGTCCTAATTTACGATAGGTATCTTGTGGATGTGTTTTCTTATCGGCTCTGTACTTTTTGTTTAACTGGATGTGTAACTTTATGTTATGTGGTATGTCGATAGTTTTATTTAAATTTGAGGACGAATTTTTAATTAGTTGGGGAGAATGTAATACCCCGTAAAATTTTACATTTTATTACATTTAAATTCCGACATTTTTCCCGGTCGTTTTGAAGTAATTTCGATATTAGTGGCTTGGTTCGAGTTGTTTGGTTTGGGTGTGATTTATTGGTTTAACCAATTTTATTTTTAAATCAAAAAAAAAAAAAAAAAAAAATTTTTCTTTCATTCCCGTTCGGGAATTGGTATCCCCGAACGGGAATCTCATTTTTGGCCTGGTCTCGTTCGAGACCAGGCATTCCCGAACGGGAATCATGGCCTGAAAGGCCATTCCCGTTCGGGAATCATACCAGCCCATGGACCCTTCCGTGTGGCCCTTTTCGATCTCATTTACGGCTCACTTCCACTCGTTATTTAAAAACGCTTTCTAAACGAAAAACCTTGATCACGCTGCAAGGTAGCCCTAGCCACTTTTCTTTCGTTCTTTCGCTGAGAAACGAAGCCGGAATCTTCTTTCAAAGTCGCTGTTCTGGTAAGCTTCATAATTCCTTTGATTTCCAGATTTTGTTTTGAAACGGCATTGCGTAATTTGAGTCGTTCTCATTCGTTTCTAGGTCGAAATCAAAACCGTTTGATTCCAGACGATCTAGACTCACGTATCTACGTTTCCCTATCTCAGTTTCGCTGAACGGTACGCCGTCGATCTCGTTCTAATCAATCCCGTTTCATCGTTTCGGTTTGCTATATACTCTGTTTTGATTTTAAGTTTCTGCCGATTATCCTTGCTCTGTTGTCCATGACTTTTCATTGTTTAATGATTATGAATCCCTTGGCATGATTGGTGGTTAATAGTTTAAGCTTTCGGATTGAGTTTATTCCATCGTTCCGCTCCTCGATTCGTTGTTTGTCGTTCTGTATAATTGTTACTTTCAATTATGGTTTGGTAAATTCTTAAGTTTCTGTTTCCTTTTTCATGGCTTAGAAACTTATGATTATTGATGATTGTGGGATGGAGTCTTGGCATGCTCAGTTTCATGATTGGATTCATTGATATTGCATTGTTTTTCTTTGATTTTGAGCTTCTGTGAATGAATTTCAAATTTGAAATGTTAAGGTTGGCTTGGTATGGGGAAGATGATGTTGTGTCTTAATTTGGTTGGCTATTGTGAGTTTTGTTTGGTTAAGAGTTCCTCTAGGTTATCAAATTGTTTTGTTTAAAACTTTTTGATTCCTTAAGATAAATTTTACTTATTGATTAATTGTTTTGATTTCTAATTTGAGGATTTTATTTAAATTGAAAGTTTGTCAATTGGGAAATATTATTTTGGTAAATCTAAAAATATTATTATTTGAGCTAATTAGATTAATAATAATTGCTATTAATAATAATTAATGTTTTAGAATTTTGGCTAAATTGCAATTTAGCCTTGAAACGTTTTTATAATGTATTTAAGTAAGTTTGTGATTAATAACTTCGTATTTTGTTTTAAATATAAACAAAAGCAATTAAGTTGATTTTGAATATCAATTTGACTAAAGTACGATTTAGTCCCTTTTTGGCAAAAGTACAGTTTAGCCCCTAAGTGGTTAAAGTACGATTTAGTCCCTAAACTTTTATTAACTTAAAATGATTAAGTTTTTGATTTGTAACTTGGGTTACTTTGAATTGAAGTTATTGAGTTCCGCTTTTAAAATGGTTTATTATTTTATGGAATTATTTTATAAATCTAAACTCGGGTTTATATTTGATAAACGTTTTGAATCGGGTTAGACTTGGGTCACCCGACAAGTGAGGTTAGCTTGGTAGTTTGTGATAACTCGGCTAACCCACTATTTGGAAATTATTTATTATTTAAAGTTATTAAATAATATTTATAAATTGGATTTAAAGCGAGAACTCAATATACTTATATTAATTGGGATTTATTACCTAATGGGTATTATTTGTGTGTGCTTTGGATTGTTTATTCCGACATGTCATTTGTACTAGTCCTATGTGGTGTCTAGTACTCTCTAGAGTTAGGGTCTGTTTTTAATAATTATTTTATTGTCTAGACCCGTCTATTGTTCGCGCTCCAGAGGCGAACCAGGATTAGTTGCTTGCCGGTTTTCACGTGGATTAGCAAGCAATGAGTTTGTACTTACTATTTACCGCTTTATTAAGTAAATTATTATTTTAATATAAAATATATATACTGTACGTATATTTCGAACTGTTTTTATATTATGGCTCTTAGTTGGAACATGCTACCTAATGGGCATCATTAGGACTGCGTGCGCACCGGTAAAGATCTGGAAAAGGTAATTATGGTAATGTGGTAACTCGGTGTGAGCATAGCTCTCGGGACCAAGTAGAGTAACTCGGTGTAGCTCGGCTCTCGGGACTCTAGTATAAGTGTGGTCAGTGGTAACTCGGTGTAGCTCAGCTCTCGGGACCAGACCTATTGGATTATGTTATTTATGTAGAATTGTGGATTAGGGTTCCAACTATTATTCGTAATATTGTTATTAAATGCTTTAAACGTTTTAAAGGTTTTCCACTTAATAAATGTAGATAGTGGTATGAACTCATCTCAGTATATCTGACCCCGTTGTTTTCCCAATTTTCCCCAGGGTTATGATCTGAGAGAGTCTGGTGATCTCCGCATTTACTTTTCCTCGGAGGTTCCATTTATTTTAGTAGAACTGTAAAACTGTTTTATTCTTAGACCGCAGTAGTAACTAGAAGTCTTTATTATTATTATTTATTTTGTCGGATTGGTTCGACTGGTTATATTGCTCTGGCATGCTGTATTATTTACATTAATTCATGATGAATCTATTTTAAACTCGGAGTTGATTAAGCATGTTATTTTAACTGTTGATTATTATAACTGCTAGTTTAGGCTGAAGTCTCGGCTGTCCCCGAGCATTGGTTTTCTGCAGGTTTATGTGTTTATGAATTAAATGAAAGGCTAGCTACGGGTTTCGGTACTACATTACCCATACCCTAGCGCCGGTCGCGATTCATGAAAATGGGTCGTGACAATTTAAGCCAAAGGTTTACAAACGTTACGAAACAAATCCAAGCGTTTCACCTTTTTAGCAATTTAAACCAAACGTTTACAAACGTAACGAAACAAATCCAAGCGTTTCACCTTTTTAGTAATTTAGGCCAAACATTTACAAATGTTACGAAACAAATCCAAACGTTTCACCTTTTTAGCAATTTAAGCTAAACGTTTATAAACGTTACAGAACAAATCCAAACGTTTCACCTTTTTAGCGGTTTAAGTCGAACGTTTACAAACGTTAAAAAACAAACCAAACATTTCACCTTTTTATCAATTGAAGCCAAACGTTTACAAACATTACGAAACAAATCCAAACGTTTCACGATTTAAGCGATTTAAGCCAAACGTTAAAAACAATACTAAATAAAATCCAAACATTTCACCTTTTTAGCCATTTATGCCAAACGTTGACAAACGTTAAGAAACAAATCCAAAAGTTTCACCTTTTTAGCGATTTAAGCTAAACGTTTACAAACATTACGAAATAAAACCAAACGTTTAAAACTTTACAAAACAAATCCAAGCATTTCTTTATTTTAGTAATTTAAGCCAAACGTTTATAAATGTTGCGAGACAAATCCAAACACTTCACCTTTTCAACTATTTAAGTCAAACGTTTACAAACGTTCCGAAACATATCCAAACGTTTCACATTTTTAGAAATATAAGCCAAATGTTTACAAACGTTACGAAACAAATCCAAAAGTTTCACCTTTTTAGCGAATTAAGCCGAATGTTTTACAAACGTTACGAAACAAATCCAAACGTTTCCCCTTTTTAGCAAATTAAGCCGAACGTTTTACAAACGTTAGGTAACAA
The DNA here is from genome assembly GCF_937616625.2 of Mercurialis annua. Classification (NCBI taxonomy): domain Eukaryota; kingdom Viridiplantae; phylum Streptophyta; class Magnoliopsida; order Malpighiales; family Euphorbiaceae; genus Mercurialis; species Mercurialis annua. The sequence goes on along the minus strand of NC_065572.1, from coordinate 19,125,206 downwards.
ATCCAAGTGTTTCATCTTTTTAGCATTTAAGCCAAAATTTTACAAATGTTTCGAAACAAATCCAAGCGTTTTGCCCTTTTAGCAATTTAAGCCAAACATTTACAAACGTTATGATACAAATCCAAACGTTTCCCCTTTTTAGCGATTTAAGTCAAACGTTTACAAACGTTACGAAACACAACCAAACGTTTAAAAGTTAGGAAACAAATCCAAACGTTTCACATTTTTAGCAATTTAAGCCACACCTTTACAAACGGTACAAAACAAAACCAAGTGTTTCACCTTTTTAGAAAATTAAGCCAAACGTTTACAAACATTACGAAACAAATCCAAGCGTTTCACCTTTTTAGCAATTTAAGCCAAACATTTACAAGCGTTCCGAAACAAATCCAAGCGTTTCACCTTTTTAGCAATTTAAGCCAAACGCTTAAAAACGTTACGAAACAAATCCAAAATTTTCACTTTTTTAGCGATTTAAGCCGAACATTTACAAACGTTTCAAAACAAAACCAAACGTTTCACCTTTTTATCAATTTAAGCCGAACGTTTACAAACGTTACGAAACAAAACCAAACATTTCAATTTTTTTAGCCATTTATGCCAAACGTTTATACATGTTACGAAACAAATCCAAACGTTTCCCGTTTTTAGCCATTTAAGCCAAATGTTTACAAACGTTACGAAACAAATCCAAGCGTTTCACCTTTTGAGCAATTTAAGCCAAACGTTTACAAGCGTTCCGAAACAAATCCAAGCGTTTCACCTTTTTAGCAATTTAAGCCAAACGCTTACAAACGTTACGAAACAAATCCAAAATTTTCACCTTTTTAGCGATTTAAGCCGAACATTTACAAACGTTTCAAAACAAAACCAAACATTTCACCTTTTTATCAATTTAAGCCGAACGTTTACAAACGTTACGAAACAAAACCAAACATTTCAATTTTTTAGCCATTTATGCCAAACGTTTATACATGTTACGAAACAAATCCAAACGTTTCACCTTTTTAGCCATTTAAGCCAAATGTTTACAAACGTTACGAAACAAATCCAAGCGTTTCACCTTTTGAGCAATTTAAGCAAAACGTTTACAAGCGTTCCGAAACAAATCCAAGCGTTTCACCTTTTTAGCAATTTAAGCCAAACGTTTACAAACGTTACGAAACAAATCCAAAATTTTCACCTTTTTAGCGATTTAAGCCGAACATTTACAAACGTTTCAAAACAAAACCAAACGTTTCACCTTTTTAAAATTAAGCCGTACGTTTACAAACGTTACGAAACAAAACCAAATATTTCATTTTTTTAGCCATTTATGCCAAACGTTTATACATGTTACGAAACAAATCCAAACGTTTCCCCTTTTTAGCCATTTAAGCCAAATGTTTACAGACGTTACGAAACAAATCCAAGCGTTTCCCCTTTTGAGCAATTTAAGCCAAACGTTTACAAGCGTTCCGAAAAAAATCCAAGCGTTTCACCTTTTTAGCAATTTAAGCCAAACGCTTACAAACGTTATGAAACAAATCAAAAAAAATTACCTTTTTAGCGATTTAAGCCGAACATTTACAAACGTTTCAAAACAAAACCAAACGTTTCACCTTTTTATCAATTTAAGCCGAACGTTTACAAACGTTACGAAACAAAACCAAACATTTCAATTTTTTAGCCATTTATGCCAAACGTTTATACATGTTACGAAACAAATCCAAACGTTTCACCTTTTTAGCCATTTAAGCCAAATGTTTACAAACGTTACGAAACAAATCCAAGCGTTTCACCTTTTGAGAAATTTAAGCAAAACGTTTAAAAATGTTACGAAACAATTCCAAACGTTTCATCTTTGTAGCGATTTAAGCCAACGTTTAAAAACGCTAAGAAATAAAATCCAAACATTTCACTCTTTTAGCAATTTAAACCAAACGTTTACAAGCGTTAAGAAAAGAATCCAAAAATTTCGCCTTTTTATCGATTGAAACAAAACGTTTACAAACGTTACAAAAAAATCCAAATGTTCACATTTTTATCGATTGAGCCAAACGTTTACAAACGTTACAAAAAAAATCCAAGCATTTCCCCTTTTTAGCAACTTAAGCCAAATGTTTACAAACGTTACGAAACAAATCCAAGTGTTTCACCTTTTTAGCAACTTAAGCCAAACGTTTACAAACGTTACGAAACATGTTGGTGCAGCGGGACGTGAGGGTCCGAATCGTAAATTTCAATTCAAAATTGGAATTCCAACAATTCGGATCCAGAAATTGATCATATCAATAACAAATGGATCATCGTATCATCTAGTAATTAAAGCACGCATCTAGAAACCGTAAGAAGAATACCTATGTCGATTCTCCAACGATTCTTGTAGTCCCGATAGTACGGCGACCTTAAGCTCGTCCACACGAGTATGCGTCCGATTGAATCCTCGCCTTGAAGTAATCTGCAAGAGTTTCTCTTGCTGAGAAACCCTAAGCTCAAACTCTCGCCTCGATTACGTCTTTGCTGGGATGTATGAAAAACTTTCTCCAAGCTTTTCTGTGATTGATGACTACTTGAACTCCTTCAAATATGCTCTCTTAAGTGTGTTGTATGTAGAATGAGCAAAGGCAACCTCTATTTATAGGGTAGAGCTTTGCTTAAGAATGCAACACCTCACATGCTAGGTGTCACACACCAAGCAAAGGTGTTTCCACCATTCGACACCTCACATGCTAGGTGTCACACACCAAGCATAGGTGTTGCCACCATCTGACACATCACATGCTAGGTGTCACACATCAAGCATAGATGTTTCCACCTTCTGACACGTCGGATGCTAGGTGTCACACACAGAGACATACATGATATCATCACGTGACATCATCGTGACATCATCGTGACATCATCACATGACATCATCGTGACATCATCACATGACATCATCGTGACATCATCACATGACATCATCGTGACATCATCACATGACATCATCGTGACATCATCACATGACATCATCACATTAACTTGGATAAAATTCAATTAGATGCCTACTAATTTATAACTCTTACAAATTAGTCCCTAATTTATACTTGTTTTTCATCTTAGATTAATTTCCGAGATATGCTAGTATCTATATGAAATCGATCTCTCGTAAACTCAATCGGTTGCACACCCTATTGTGTGTGACTAACTAGGTTCACATCTATATGGCAACGAGAGTTATAAGAAACGCCTTTCTTATATTAAATAATTAAATCCCATTAATTATTAATTCTCGTAGATCGTGAGTGACGTCTAGCAACATATCACGACCCCCAAATAGATATGAATGTTTCGATGCATTCTTTATGAACCAATGTTCATAATTACCGTACACTCAAAATTCCCTTCATCTAAGATTCCAATCTCGACTAGTGTCACGGTTAAGTCAAAAACTGTATGTCTTGATTATATGACCTCATCTCTCCGTTCTAATTCTTAATAAATATGACTTCCACTAGAGTGATGAATCCTGCGCAGGTTTTATCATCCATCAAGAACAATTTGAGATAGCATAAAATCTTGTCTCTGTTCATCCAGAGTGATGAATCCTTTCTAGGTTAAACCCCTATCTCCATATACAACTAACTAGAGCCAACACATCCCGCAGCCCTAGCTCATGAAAGATATAGGGTTAAGGAGTATCAAACTCTAATCACCTATATACAAGATAGTGTCACCGCAAGTCAAAGGACATATGTACAATTATGAACTAGATGACATTAAATTGACTTTAATGAATTACCATGTATAAGTCATCTAGCGTCACTTGTTCGACTCACTCAGCACCTTGAGTGTCCACATGTTTATTCTGATCCCCATCAAGTAGTATGAGACTCACTACTTCCTATAATTAGCAACTCGTTACTAATCAGGAGAATAAATAGAGGTGACAATCTTTCCGGGATAATGCGATGCCCTTATTCGCAGGACCCCATCGATCGTGAACGGTCATTTAGATCACTTGTATAATAGAATCTGTCACTCATATTCTTAACACCTTAAGAATAGATTCTATCACAATGTGATAAGGACAATACGTAATACATAAACACTTAGGTGATGAGACACTTAGTTCAAATAGAGCATATATATCTTTGCCATTGGGATTAATTCTACAAATATACACGCTCAAATGGCCCTAAGGCACATACTACTAACAAAACAAATCAAAGTGTTTCACCTTTTTAGTGATTTAAGCCAAACGTTTACAAAGGTTACGAAACAAATCGAAACGTTTCCCCTTTTTAGCGATTTAAGCCAAACGTTTACAAATGTTACGAAACAAAACCAAACATTTCCCCTTTTTAGAAATTTAAGCCAAACGTTAACAAACGTTATGAAACAAATCCAAACGTTTCCCCATTTTAGCGATTTAACTCAAACGTTTAAAACGTTACGAAACAAATCCAAATGTTTCACCTTTTTAGCGACTTATGCAAAACGTTTACAAACGTTGTGAAACAAATCCAAACGTTTCACCTTTAACATTACAAACAAATCCAAACGTTTCACCTTTTTAGCGATATAAGCCAAATGTTTACAAACGTTACGAAACTAATCCAAACGTTTCACCTTTTTAGCAATTTAAGCAAAACGTTTACAAATGTTACTTAACAAAAGCAAACGTTTACAAATGTTACGAAACAAACCCAAGTGTTTCACCTTTTTAACAATTTAAGCCAAACATTTACAAACGTTATGAAACAAATCCAAGCGTTTCACCTTTTTAGCAATATAAGCAAAACGTTTACAAACGTTAAGAAAAAAATCTAAACGTTTCACCATTTTAACGATTTAAGCTGACGGTTTACAAACGTTACGAAACATTATTATGATTTGTAGATATTGCTAGTTGATGTGTTAATTCAATACTTTGGGTGGTTTCATTGTATTTTCTGTGTTGCTTTGAATTATAAATTCTGGAGATCTTAATTAGATGTTATATTAGTCTCTTGGATTTCATTTGTACCTTGGGTGGTTTGGTTTTGATGTTACAATTGATAGACTTATCGAATTGCTAAAGATTCTGGGTTATAAAACTGTTTTTTATTGTTGTTTAAAAATCTGGAAATTTTTTAAAAGCTAATCTTAGGTTGTTTAGACATCAAACGTACTTTGGGTGTTTTGGGGGCATCTTGTGAATGCATTTAAGTGTCGTTTGATTAATATTATTGAGATAAAATTATGTTTTGATTTCAAACTAAAATCTAGAAATCCTCTTTTAAAAACCAAAAAGGTTGTTTGATAACAATAATCACATTGAGTGATTTGAGATAGCTATTTAAGGATCGAACATATGTTAAAAGTGGTTTAATTTAATTATATCGTTGTTTTAGAAAGAATCGTCTTGCTGGAAATTTTTACAAATCAAATATTTTAGTATTTGAAAAGGTTACCTTAGTATTTATTGACTTAAATATTTGATCAATGTTTTGGCTCTTTAAATGCCTACCTAGGATGGTTTTGTTCATGTTACTAAGGGCTGAAAATTGTTTATGAGATGGTTTAAACTTGTTAAATGAATGTTAGCTTATCTTGGGTTGTGGTTTGACTTGAATTAAGTTATATAAGGCTTATAAGGTGTTATATGTCATGTAGGGATTCGGTTGAACTATTTTAGCTTCAAGTTGATACTTGAAAGATGTTGAATCCTATTGATTCTATTTGAGGTGATATAATTAAATGTACTTGGGGTGCTACTTGCTAAGTGTTAGCAAGCTTAATTGTTTATGGCATTATTAAGTTACGGTGTGAGTTCTTATTTAAAATAACTTTGATTTCATTAAGGTTTGATTTAAGACTTTGGTTTTAATCTTGGTTTATGGTTGGATCGGGTTAGACGTGGTCTCCCGACATGTTGTGTTGAGCAATACTGCAGTAAGGATAACACACTACTTTGGAAACTGTAATTGTATTAAAAGAACTATATAAGTATTTAAGCACTTTGGTTTCGTTTTAAAAGATAAGAACTCACCTAAGCTGAACTTGCGTTATTTGTTAATTGGTTGTATGGATAATTGGTTGTACTTTGGTTATCTTGTTTGATTCTTTGGTTGCGTTGTGAAATGCTAGTCCTATATGGAGTCTAGTATTCTTAGATTTAGGTGTTGTTCGGATTTTGACTTATATATTGTTTTAGACTCGTCGACTGCTCGTGCTACGGAGCCTATCCAAGGTTAGCTGTTTGGCAAGATTCACGTGGATAAGCAAGCAGTGAGTTTGTAGTGTTATTTACCGCTTTATTAAGTACCGCATATTATATCAAATGTTTGTGAACTGTTTTAAGGATTATGGATCTGGATTGAAACGAGCTACTCGATAGGCTTGTATCGAGACTGTGTGCACTGATAAGTACTTTGGGATTGGCTGACCAATGTCTGGCCTACTTTGGGAATCGATGAGGATTTGTTCCCATCTACTTTGGGTTAAATACTTTGGGATTTCATTTCAATATTGTTTTCCATAATCAAATATATATCTTAGTATAAAAGGATTTGTTTTAAGGGTTTTAAACTTAATAAATGTAAATAGCATTATGAACTCATCTCAGTATATCTGACCCTGTTGTTTTCCAAATTTTGCAGGCTTGCTATTTTGAGAGTGTTGGTCATCTCCGAACTTTTGATTCCTCGGAGGTCTTTTTATGATATTAGACTAGTCAACTGTTTCACTTCGTAAACCGCAGTAGAACTAGTTGTCTCTATTATTGTACTTTGGTTTGTCGTAGTGGTACAAATTTTATATTATTATACTTTGACATGTTATATTGGATTATTTATATATGAGGCATGTTTCATAGTTTCGAATTGCTATCAAGTATTTTAGAATTGCTATATAAGTTGTTAGACTTAGGCTGAAGTCTCGGTTGCCCCCGAGCATTGTTTTCTTGCAGGTTTATATTGGATGTAAGGTTTTCCGTGAGGCTTGCTACGGGTTTTGGTACGACCATACCCATACCCTAGCGCCGATTGTGATCCATGAAATTGGGTCGTGACACGTTTACAAACGTTACGAAACAAATCCAAACGTTTCACCTTTTTAGCGATTTAAACCAAACATTTACAAACGTTACGACACAAAACCAAACATTTAAAACATTACGAAACAAATCCAAACTTTTGACATTTTTAGCGATATAAGGCAAATGTTTGCAAACATTACAAAACAAAGCGAAGCGTTTCACCTTTTTAGGAATTTAAACCAAAAGTTTACAAAGGTTACGAAACAAATCCAAGCATTTCATCTTTTTTAGCAATTTAAACCAAACGTTTACAAACGTTGCGAAACAAATCCAAACGTTTCACCTTTTTAGCGATTTAAGCCAAACGTTTACAAACGCTACAAAACAAAGCCAAACGTTTCACCTTTTTAGTGATATAAGCCAAACATTTACAAAGTTATGAAACAAATCCATATGTTTCACCTTTTTAGAAATTTAAGCCAAACGTTTACAAACGTTACGAAAAAAATCAAAGCGTTTCCCCTTTTTAGCAATTTAAGCCAAACGTTTACAAATGTTACATACAAAACCAAGCGTTTCACCTTTTTAGCAATTTAAGCCAAACGTTTACAAACTTTACAAAACAAATCCAAATATTTCACCTTTTTAACGATTTAAGCCAAACGTTTACAAACGTTACGAAACAAATCCAAATATTTCACCTTTTTAGCGACTTAAGCTAAACGTTTACAAACGTTACGCAACAAATCCAAACGTTTCACCTTTTTAGCGATTAAAGCCAAATGTTAACAAACGTTACGAAACAAATTCAAACGTTTCCCCTTTTTAGTGATTTAAGCTAAACGTTTACAAACGTTACGCAACAAATCCAAACGTTTCACTTTTTAAGTGATTTAAGCCAAACATTTACAAACGTTACGAAACAAAACCGAACGTTTAAAACGTTACGAAACAAATCCAAACGTTTCACATTTTTAACGATATAAGACAAATATTTACAAACGCTATAAAACAAAACCAAACGTTTCATCTTTTTAGAAATTTAAGCCAAACGTTTACAAACATTACATAACAAATCCAAGCGTTTTCCCTTTTTAGCAATTTAAGCCAAACGTTTACAAACGTTACGAAACAAATCCAAGTGTTTTGCCTTTTTCGCAATTTAAGCCAAACGTTTACAAACTTTACGAAACAAATCCCAACTTTTCACATTTTTAGCGATTTAAACCAAACATTTACAAACGCTACAAAACAAAGCCAAACGTTTCACCTTTTTTGCAATTTAAGCCAAACGTTTACAAACGTTTCAAACAAAACCAAGCGTTTTACCTTTTTAGCAATTTAAGCCAAACGTTTACAAGTATTACGGAACAAATCCATGCGTTTCCCCTTTTTAGCAATTTAAGCCAAACGTTTACAAACAGTTACGAAACATATCCAAGTGTTTCATTTTTTTAGCAATTTAAGCCAAACGTTTACAAACGTTACGAAACAAATGCCAACGTTTCACCTTTTTAGCGATTTAAACCAAACGTTTACAAATGCTACAAAACAAAGCCAAGCGTTTCACCTTTTTAGCAATTGAATCCAAACGTTTACAAACGTTTCAAACAAAACCAAGCGTTTCACCGTTTTAGAAATTCAAGCCAAACGTTTACAAATGTTACGAAACAAAACCAAGCGTTTCACCTTTTCAGCAATTTAAACCAAACGTTTACAAACGTAACGAAACAAATCCTAGCGTAACCTTTTTTAGCAATTTTAGCCAAACGTTTACAAACGTTACGAAACAAATCCAAGAGTTTCACCTTTTTAGAAATTTAAGCCAAACATTTACAAACATTACGAAACAAATACAAACATTTTACAAACGTAACGAAATAAATTCAAACGTTATGAAACAAAACCAAGAGTTTCACCTTTTTAACAATATAAGCCAAACATTTATAAATGTTAAGAAACAAAACCAAGCGTTTCACCTTTTTAGCAATTTAAACCAAACGTTTACAAACCTAACGAAACAAATCCAAACATTTTTTAGTAATTTAAGCCAAACGTTTACAAATGGTACGAAACAAATTCAAGCGTTTCACCCTTTTAGCAATTCAAGCCAAACGTTTACAAACGTTGCGAAACAAATCCAAACGTTTTACCTTTTTAGCGATTTAAGTAAAACGTTTACAAACGTTATGAAACAAATCCAAACATTTGACCTTTTCAGCGAATTAAGCCAAACGTTAACAAACGTTATGAAACTAATCCAAACACTTCCCATATTTAGCAATTTAAGCCAAATATTACAAATGTTACGAAACAAAATCAAGCGTTTGTAAACGTTTGGCTTATATTGCTAAAAAGGTGAAACATTTGGATTTGTTTTGTAAATTGTTAAAAAGGTAAAACGTTTGGTTTTGTTTGTAACGTTTATAAACGTTTGGCTTAAATTGCTAAAAAGGGGAAACGCTTGGATATTTTTCGTAACGTTTGTAAACGTTTGGCTTAAATTGCTAAAAAGGTGAAACATTTGGATTTGTTTCATAACCTTTGTAAATGTTTTGCCTAAATCGCTAAGAAGGTGAAACATTTGGCTTTGTTTTGTAACGTTTGTAAACGTTCTGCTTAACTCGCTAAAAAGGTGAAACGTTTGGATTTGTTTCATAACGTTTGTAAACGTTTGGCTTAAAACGCTAAAACGGTGAAACGTTTGTATTTGTTTCGTAACGTTTGTAAATGTTTGGCATAAATCGCTAGAAAGGGGAAACGTTTGGATTTATTTCATAACGTTTGTAAAAGGTTTGGCTTAAATTGCTAAAAAGGTAAAACGCTTGGATTTGTTTCGTAACGTTTGTAAATGTTTGGCTTAAATTCCTAAAAAGGCGAAATGCTTGGATTTGTTTTGTAACGTTTGTAAATGTTTGGCTTAAATCGCAAAAAAGGTGAAAAAATTGGATTTGTTTCGTATCCTTTGTAAATGTTTCGCTTAAATCGCTAAAAAGGTGAAACGTTTGGATTTGTTTCATACGTTTGTAAACTTTGGGCTTAAATCGCTAAAAAGGTGAAATATTTGGATTTGTTTCGTAACGTTTGTAAACATTTGGCTAAAATTGCTAAAAAAGGTGAAACGCTTGGATTTGTTTCGTAACGTTTATAAATGTTTGGCTAAAATTTCCAAAAAGGTGAAACGCTTGGATTTGTTTCGTAACGTTTGTAAACGTTTGGGTTAAATTGCTAAAAAGGTGAAACGCTTGGTTTTGTTTCGTAATGTTTGTAAACGTTTGGCTTAAATCGCTAAAAATGTGAAACTTTTGAATTTTTTTCGTAACGTTTTAAGCGTTTGGTTTTGTTTTGTAACGTTTGTAAACGCTTGGCCTAAATAGCTAAAAATGGGAAACGTTTGGATTTATTTCGTAACGTGTGTAAACGTTTGGCTTAAATCGCTAAAATGGTGAAACGTTTAGATTTGTTTCGTAACATTTGTAAATGTTTGGCTTAAATCGCTAAAAAGGTAAAACGTTTGGATTTGTTTCGTATCGTTTGTAAACGTTTGGCTTAAATCGCAAAAAAGGTAAAACGTTTGGATTTGTTTCGTAACCATTGTAAAAGTTTGGTTTAAACTGCGAAAAAGATGTAACTCTTTGATTTGTTTCGTAACGTTTGTATAAGTTTGGCTTAAATTGCTAAAAAGGAGAAAACGCTTGGATTTGTTTCATTATGTTTGTAAACGTTTGGCTTAAATTCCTAAAAAGGTGAAATATTTGGATTTGTTTTATAGTGTTTCTACACGTTGGGCTTAAATCGCTAAAAAGGTGAAACGTTTGAATTTGTGTTTGTACTGTCTGTAAACGTTTGGCTAAAATCGCTAAAAAGGGGAAACGTTTGGATTTGTTTCGTACCGTTTGTAAACGTTAGTCTTAAATTGCTAAAAAGGTGAATTGCTTGGTTTTGTTATGTAGCGTTTGTAAACCTTTGGCTTAAATTGCTAAAAATGGGAAACATTTGGATTTGTTTCGTAATGTTTGTAAACGTTTGGCATGAATTGCTAAAAAGGAGAAACGTTTGGATTTGTTTCGTACCGTTTGTAAACTTTTGGCTTAAATCGCTAAAAAGGTGAAACGTTTGGATTTATTTTGAAACCTTTTAAACGTTTGGCTTAAATAGCTAAAATAGGGAAATGTTTGAATTTGTTACGTAACGTTTGTAAACGTTCGGTTAAAATCGCCAAAAAGGTGATATGTTTGGATTTGTTTCGTAACGTTTTAAACGTTTGGCTGAAATTGCTAAAATGGGGAAACGTTTGGATTTGTTTTGTAACGTTTTTAAATGTTTGGCATAAATGGCTAAAAAGGGGAAATTTTTGGTTTTGTTTCGTAACGTTTGTAAACGTTCGGCTTAAATCGCTAAAAAGGAGAAACATTTGGATTTGTTTCTTAACGTTTGTAGACGTTTGGCTTAAATTTCTAAAAAGGTGAAACGCTTGGATTTGTTTCGTAACGTTTGTAATCGTTTGGCTTATATTTCTAAAGAGGGAAAACGCTTGGATTTGTTTCGGAACGTTTGTAAATGATTGCCTTAAATTGCTAAAAAGGTGAAACGCTTGGATTTGTTTCGTAACGTTTGTATACGTTAGATTAAAATCTCTAAAAAGGGGAAACACTTTGAGTTGTTTTATAACATTTGTAAACGTTTGGCTTAAATCACAAAAAGGTGAAATGCTTGTATTTGTTTCGTATCGTTTGTAAACGTTTGACATAAATTGCTAAAAAGATGACGCTTGGATTTTTTTTTGTAACGTTTCTAAACGTTTGGCTTAAATTTCTAAAAAGGTGAAACATTAGTATTTGTTTCGTAACCTTTGTTAACGTTTGGCTTAAATTACTAAAAAGGTGAAACGCTTGGATTTGTTTCGTAACGTTTGTAAACGTTTGGCTTAAATTGCTAAAAAGGTGAAACATTTGGATTATTTTCATAACCTTTGTTAACGTTTGGCTTAAATTGCTAAAAGGGTTAAATGCTTGGATTTGTTTCATAACGTTTTAAACGTTTGGCTTAAATTGCTAAATAGGTGAAGGCTTGGATTTGTTTCGTTATTTTTGTAAACGTTTGGCTTAAATTGCTAAAAAGATGAAACGCTTGCTTTTTGGTTCGTAACGTTTGTAAACGTTTTGCTTAAATTGCTAAAAATGGGAAACGTTTGGATTTGTTTCGTAACGTTCGTAGACGTTTAGCTTCAATCGCTAAAAAGGTGAAACGTTTGGATTTGTTTCGTAACGTTTTTAAACGTTTGGCATAAATCGCTAAAAAGGTGAAAACATTTGGATTTGTTTCGTAACGTTTTAAACATTTTGCTTAAATCGCTAAAAAGGGGAAACTGTTGGATTTGTTTTGTAACGTTTGTAAACGTTCGGCTTTAATTACTAAAAAGGTGAAACGTTTGCATTTATTTCGTAACGTTTGTAAACGTTTGGCTTAAATCGTTAAAAAGGTGAAACGCTTGGATTTGTTTCGTAACGTTTGCAAACGTTTGGCTTGAATTCCTAAAAAGGTGAAACGCTTGGATTTGTTTTGTAACGTTTGTAAACATTTGGCTTGAATTCCTAAAAATGTGAAACGATTGGATTTATTTCAGAACGTTTGTAAACGTTTGGCTTAAATTGCTAAAATGGGGAAACGCTTGGATTTGTTTTGTAACGTCTGTAAATGTTTGGATTTGTTTCGTAAAGTTTGTAAACGTTTGCCTTAAATTGCTAAAAACGTTAAACGCTTGGATTTGTTTGGAAACGTTTGTAAAGGTTTGGCTTAAAATCTAAAAAGGCGAAACTCTTGGATTGGTTTCGTAACGTTTGTAAACGTTTGGCTTAAATCGCTAAAATGGTGAAACGTTTGGATTTGTTTTGTAACGTTTGTAAACGTTCGGCTTAAATCGCTAAAAAGGAGAAACGTTTGGATTTGTTTCTTAACGTTTGTAGACGTTTGGCTTAAATTTCTAAAAAGGGGAAACGCTTGGATTTGTTTCGTAACGTTTGTAAACGTTTGGCTTATATTTCTAAAGAAGGAAAACGCTTGGATTTGTTTTGGAACGTTTGTAAATGATTGCCTTAAATTGCTAAAAAGATGAAACGCTTGGATTTGTTTCGTAACGTTTGTATACGTTAGATTAAAATCTCTAAAAAGGGGAAACACTTTGAGTTGTTTTATAACATTTGTAAACGTTTGGCTTAAATCACAAAAAGGTGAAACGCTTGTATTTGTTTCGTATCGTTTGTAAACGTTTGACATAAATTGCTAAAAAGGTGACGCTTGGATTTTTTCGTAACGTTTCTAAACATTTGGCTTAAATTTCTAAAAAGATAAAACATTTGTATTTCTTTCGTAACCTTTGTTAACGTTTGGCTTAAATTACTAAAAAGGTGATACGCTTGGATTTGTTTCGTAACGTTTGTAAACGTTTGGCTTAAATTGCTAAAAAGGTGAAACATTTGGATTATTTTCATAACCTTTGTTAACGTTTGGCTTAAATTGCTAAAAGGGTTAAATGCTTGGATTTGTTTCATAACGTTTTAAACGTTTGGCTTAAATTGCTAAATAGGTGAACGCTTGGATTTGTTTTGTTATTTTTGTAAACGTTTGGCTTAAATTGCTAAAAAGATGAAACGCTTGCTTTTTAGTTCGTAACGTTTGTAAACTTTTTGCTTAAATTGCTAAAAATGGAAAACGTTTGGATTTATTTCGTAACGTTCGTAAACGTTTAGCTTCAATCGCTAAAAAGGTGAAACGTTTGGATTTGTTTCGTAACGTTTTTAAACGTTTGGCATAAATCGCTAAAAAGGTGAAACATTTGGATTTGTTTCGTAACGTTTTAAACATTTTGCTTAAATCGCTAAAAAGGGGAAACTGTTGGATTTGTTTCGTAACGTTTGTAAACGTTCGGCTTTACTTGCTAAAAATATGAAACGTTTGCATTTATTTCGTAACGTTTGTAAACGTTTGGCTTAAATTGTTAAAAAGGTGAAACGCTTGGATTTGTTTCGTAACATTTGCAAACGTTTGGCTTGAATTCCTAAAAAGGTGAAACGCTTGGATTTGTTTTGTAACGTTTGTAAACATTTGGCTTGAATTCCTAAAAATGTGAAACGATTGGATTTATTTCGGAACGTTTGTAAACGTTTGGCTTAAATTGTTAAAATGGTGAAACGCTTGGATTTGTTTTGTAACGTTTGTAAATGTTTGGATTTGTTTCGTAAAGTTTGTAAATGTTTGCCTTAAATTGCTAAAAACGTTAAACGCTTGGATTTGTTTGGAAACGTTTGTAAACGTTTGGCTTAAGATCTAAAAAGACGAAACTCTTGGTTTGGTTTCGTAACGTTTGTAAACGTTTGGCTTAAATCGTTAAAAAGGTGAAACGTTTGGATTTGTTTTGTAACATTTGTAAACGTTTGGCTTAAATTGCTAAAAAGGTGAAACGCTTGCATTTGTTTCGTAATGTTTGTAAACGTTTCGCTTAAGTTGCTAAAATAACGATTGTAAACGTTTGGCTTAAATTTCCAAAAAGGGAAAACGTTTGGATTCTTTTCGTAACATTTTAAACGTTTGGCTTAAATCGCTAAAATGGGGAACATTTGCATTTGTTTCGTAACATTTGTAAACGTTTGGCTTAAATTGCTAAAAAGGTGAAACGATTGGATTTGTTTCATTAAGTTTGTAAACGTTTGGATTTGTATCGTAATGTTTGTAAATGTTTGACTTAAATTGCTAATAAACACGTGTGGATTTGTTTCATAACGTTTTAAACGTTTGGTTTTGTTTCGTATTGTTCGTAAAAGTTTGGCTTAGCTTGGATGTTTTTCGTAACGTTTGTAAACGTGTGGCTTAAATCGCAAATATGGGATAACGTTTTCATTTGTTTCGTAACGTTTGTGAACGTTTGGCTTAAATTGCTAAAAAAAGATGAAACGATTGGATTTGTATCGTATTGTTTGTAAACGTTTTGCTTAAATTGCTAAAAAGGTGAAACGCTTGGATTTGTTTCGCAACGTTTTAAACGTTTGGCTTAAATCGTTAAAAAGGTGAAACGTTTGTTTTTGTTCCGTAACGTTTGTAAACGTTTGACTTATATCGCAAAAAAGGTGAAACGTTTGGTTTAATTTCAATACGTTTGGCTTGATTCGCTAAAATGGGAAAACGTTTGGATTTGTTCTGTAACCTTTATAAACATTTGGCTTAAATCGCTAAAAAGGTGTAACGTTTAAATTTGTTTTGTAACGTTTGAAAAGTTTGGCTTAAATCGCTAAAAAGGTGAAACGTTTGGATTTGTTTTGTAACGTTTTAAACGTTTGTTTTGTTACGTAACGTTTATAAACGTTTGGCTTAAATCGCTAAAATGGGAAAACTTTTGGGTTTGTTTCTTAACGTTTGTAAACGTTTGGCTTCAATCGCTAAAAAGGTGAAACGTTTAAATTTGTTTCGTAACGTTTGTAAACGTTTTGCTTAAATTGCTAAAAATGTAATAAGTTTTTTTTTGTTCCGTAATGGTTGTAAACATTTGTATTTGTTTCGTAACGTTTGTAAATGTTTGGCTTAAATCGCTAATAGGTGAAATGTTTGGATTTGTTTCGTAATGTTTGTAAACGTTTGGCTTAAATCGCTAAAAAGGGGAAACGTTTGGATTTGTTTTGTAATGTTTGCAAACGTTTGGCTTAAATCGATAAAAAGGTGAAACATTTGGATTTGTTTCGTGACATTTTTAAACGTTTGGATTTAATTGCTAAAAATATGAAACGTTTGGATTTGTTTTGTAGCTTTTATAAACGTTTGGCTTAAATAGCTAAAAAAGGTAAAACATTTGGATTTGTTTCATACCGTTTCTAAATGTTTGGCTTAAATCGCTAAAAAGGTGAAACGTTTGGATATGTTTTGTAACGTTTATAAAAGATTCGCTTAAATTGCTAAAAATATGAAACATTTGGTTTTTCTCATGACGTTTGTAAACGTTTGGCTTAAGTTGCTAAATATGGAAAACGTTTAGATTTGTTTAGTAACATTTGTAAAAGTTTGGCTTCAATCGCTAAAAATGTGACACGTTTGGAATTGTTTCGTAACATTTGTAAATGTTTGTCTTAAATCGCCAAAAAGGTGAAACGTTTGGATTTCGTAACGTTTTAAACGTTTGGCTTAAATCGCTAAAATGGGAAAACGATTGGATTTGTTTTGTATCGTTGGTAAACGTTTGGCATAAATCACTTAAAAGGTCAAACGTTTGGTTTTGTTTCGTAACGATTGTAAATGTTTTGCTTAAATTGCTAAAAAGGTGAAACGCTTGGATTTGTTTCGTAACGTTTGTAAACGTTTGGCTTAAATTGCTAAAATGGTGAAACACTTGGATTTGTTTAATAACGTTTGTAAACGTTTGGCTTAAATTGCTAAAAATGTGAAACATTTTGATTTGTTTCATAACCTTTCTTTATGTTTAGCTTATATCGCTAAAAAGGTGAAACGTGTGGATTTGTTTCGTAACGTTTGTAAACGTTTGGCTTAAATCGCTAAAAAGGGGAAACATTTGGATTTGTTTTGTAACGTTTGTAAACGTTTGGCTTAAATTGCTAAAAAAGTAAAATGCTTGGATTGGTTTCGTAACTTTTGTAAACATTTGGCTTAAATTTCTAAAAAGGTGAAACGCTTGGATTTGTTTTTAAATGTTTGTCAACGTTTGGCTTAATTTGCTAAAAAGGTGAAACACTTGGTTTTGTTTCGTAACGTTTGTAAACGTTTGGCTTAAATCTCTAAAAATGTGAAACGTTTGAATTTGTTTCGTAACATTTTAAACATTTGGTTTTGTTTCATAACGTTTTTTAAATTTTGGCTTAAATTGCTAAAAAGGGGAAACGTTAATATTTGTTTCATACGTTTGTAAACGTTTGGATTTGTTTCCTAACGTTTGTAAACGTTTGGCTTAAATCGCTAAAAAGGCGAAACGTTAGGATTTGTTTCATAACGTTTGTAAACGTTTGGCTTAAATCGCTAAAAGGGTGAAACGTTTGGGTTTGTTTCGTGAAATTGGAAAACGTTTGCCTTATATCGCTAAAAAGGTGAAACTCTTGAATTTGTTACGTAACGTTTGTAAACGTTTGGCTTAAATCGCTAAAAAGGGGAAACATTTGGATTTTTTTCGTAACGTTTGTAAACGTTTGCCTGAAATTGTTAAAAAGGTGAAACTCTTGAATTTGTTACGTAACGTTTGTAAACATTTCGCTTAAATTGCTAAAAAGGTGAAACGCTTGGATTTGTTTCATAACGATTGTAAACGTTTGGCTTACATTGCTAAAAAGCTGAAACGTTTGGATTTGTTTCTTATCGTTTGTTAACGTTTGGCTTAAATCGCTAAAAATATGAAATGTTTGGATTTGTTTTGTACCTTTTGTAAACGTTTTGCTTAAATTGCTAAAAAGGTGAAACGCTTGGATTTGTTTTGTAACGTTTGTAAATGCTTAGCTTAAATTGCAAGAAAGGTGAAGCACTTGGATTTGTTTCGTTTCGTTTGTAAATGTTTGGCTTAAATTGCTAAAACGGTATAACATTTGGTATTTGTTTCGTAAATGTTTGTAAACGTTTGGCTTCAATTGCTAATAATATGAAACGTATGGATTTGTTTCGTAACGTT
The DNA here is from genome assembly GCF_937616625.2 of Mercurialis annua. NCBI lineage: Eukaryota > Viridiplantae > Streptophyta > Magnoliopsida > Malpighiales > Euphorbiaceae > Mercurialis > Mercurialis annua. Next base: position 19,107,570 of record NC_065572.1, on the reverse strand, counting down.
TGCAAACGTTTCGCTTAAATTGCTAAAAAGGTGAAACGTTTTGATTTATTTCGTAACGTTTGCAAACGTTTAGCATAAATCGCTAAAAAGGTGGAAGTTTGGATTTGTTTTGTAAAGTTTGCAAACGTTTGGCTTAAATCGCTAAAAAGGTGAAACGTTTGGATTTGTTTCGTGACGTTGGTAAACGTTTGGCTTTAATTGCTAAAAAGGAGAAACATTTGGATTTTTTTCGTAGCGTTTGTAAACGTTTGTCTTAAATCGCTAAAAAGGTGAAACGTTTGGATTTGGTTCGTAAAGTTTGCAAACGTTTGGCATAAATTGCTAAAAAGGTGTAACATTTGGATTTGTTTCGTAAAGTTCGCAAACATTTGGTTTAAATCGCTAAAAAGGTGAAACGTTATGATTTGTTTTGTAACGTTTGTAAACGTTTGGCTTTAATTGCTAAAAAGGGGAAACGTTTGAATTTGTTTCGTAGCGTTTGTAAACGTTTGGCTCTAATTGCTAAAAAGGTGAAACGTTTGGATTCGTTTCGTAGCGTTTGTAAACGTTTGGCTTTTATCGTTAAAAAGGTGAAACGTTTGGATTTGTTTCGTAACTTTTGTAATAGTTTGGCATAAATCACTAAAACGGTTCAACGTTTTGATTTGTCTCGTAACGTTTATAAACGTTTGGCTTAAATCGCTAAAAGGGTGAAACGTTTAGATTTGTTTCATAACCTTTGTCTATGTTTGGCTTAAATTGCTAAATAGGTGAAACGTTTGTATTTGTTTCATAGCGTCTGTAAACATTTGGCTTAAAGTGTTAAAAAGGTGAAACGTTTGGATTTGTTTCGTAACGTTTGTAAACGTTTGGCTTAAAAAACACTTGGATATTATTTGTAATGTTTGTAAATGTTTGGCTTAATTTGCTAAAAAGGGGAAACGCTTGGTATTGTTTCGTAACCTTTGTAAATGTTTGGGTTAAATCACTAAAAATGTGAAACGTTTGAATTTGTTTTATAACTTTTTAAACGTTTGGTTTTGATTCGTAACGTTTGTAAATGTTTGGATTAAATCGCTAAAAAGGTGAAACGTTTGGATTTTTTTCGTAACATTTACAAACGTTTGGCTTAAATCGCTAAAAAGGTGAAACTCTTTGATTTTTTTAACGTTTGTAAACGTTTGGCATAAATTGCTAAAAAGGGGAAATGTTAGGTTTTGTTTCATAACGTTTGTAAACGTTCGGCTTAAATTGCTATAAAGAAGAATCATTTGGATTTGTTTCTTAACGTTTGTAAACGTTTGGCTTAAATTTCTAAAAAGGGGAAACGCTTGGATTTGTTTCGTAACGTTTGTAAACGTTTGGCTTATATTTCTAAAGAGGGAAAACGCTTGGATTTGTTTCGGAACTTTTGTAAACGATTGCCTTAAATTGCTAACAAGGTGAAACGCTTGGATTTGTTTCGTAACGTTTGTATACGTTCGACTAAAATCGCTAAAAAGGAGAAAAGCTTTAATTTGTTGCGTAACGTTTGTAAACATTTGGCTGAAATCGCTAAAAAGGTGAAACGCTTGGATTTGTTTCGTATCGTTTGTAAACGTTTGACATAAATTGCTAAAAAGGTGTAACTCTTAGATTTGTTTCGTAACGTTTGTAAACGTTTGGCTTAAATTGCTAAAAAGGTGAAACATTTGGATTTGTTTCGTAACCTTTGTTAACATTTGGTTTAAATTGCTAAAAAAGTGAAACGCTTGGATTTGTTTCGTAACGTTTGTTAACGTTTGGCTTAAATTGCTAAAAAGGTGAAACATTTGGATTTTTTTCATAACCTTTGTTAACGTCTGGCTTAAATTGCAAAAAAATATTTTAATGCTTGGATTTGTTTTGTAACGTTTTATACATTTGGCTTAAATTTCTAAAAAAGTGTGTTTCGTTTTTCTTGTTAACGTTTGGCTTAAATTGCTAAAAAGATGAAACGCTTGGTTTTTGTTTCGTAACGTTTGTAAACGTTTTGCTTAAATTTCTAAAAATGGGAAACGTTTGGATTTGTTTCGTAACGTTCGTAGACGTTTAGCTTCAATCGCTAAAAAAGTAAAACGTTTGGATTTGTTTGGTAACGTTTTTAAACATTTGGTATAAATCGTTAAAAAGGTGAACCATTTGGATTTGTTTCGTAACGTTTTAAACATTTTGCTTAAATCGCTAAAAAGGGGAAACTGTTGGATTTGTTTCATAACGTTTGTAAACGTTCGCCTTAAATTGCTTAAAAGGTGAAACGTTTGGATTTGTTTCGTAACGTCTTTAAACGTTTGGCTTAAATCGCTAAAAAGGTGAAACGCTTGGATTTGTTTCGTAGCGTTTGCAAATGTTTGGCTTGAATTCCTAAAAATGTGAAACACTTGGATTTATTTTGTAAAGTTTGTAAACATTTGGCTTGAATTCCTAAAAATGTGAAACGATTGGATTTGTTTCGGAACGTTTTTAAACCTTTGGCTTAAATTGCTAAAAAGGTGAAACGCTTGGATTTGTTTTGTAACGTTTGTAAACTTTTGGATTTGTTTCGTAACGCTTGTAAACGTTTAGCTTAAATTGCTAAAAAAGTTAAATGCTTGGATTTGTTTTGAAACGTTTGTAAACGTTTGGCTTAAATTCTAAAAAGGCGAAACGCTTGGATTGGTTTCGTAACATTTGTAAACGTTTGGCTTAAATCAATAAAAAGGTGAAACATTTGGATTTGTTTTGTAACGTTTGTAAATATTTGGCTTAAATTACTAAAAAGGTGAAACGATTGGATTTGTTTCATAATGTTTTTAAACGTTTGGCTTAAATTGCTAAAAAGGTGAAATGTTTGAATTTGTTTCATAATGATTGTAAACGTTTGGCTTAAATTTCTAAAAAGGGAAAACGTTTGGATTCTTTTCGTAACGTTTTAAGCATTTGGCTAAAATTGCTAAAATGCGGAACGTTTGCATTTGTTTCGTAATGTTTGGCTTATATTGCTAAAAAGATGATATGCTTGGATTTGTTTCATAAAGTTTGTAAACGTTTGGCTTTGTTTCTTAATGTTTGTAAATGTTTGACTTAAATTGCTAATAAAAACGTGTGTATTTGTTTCGTATTATTTGTAAAAGTTTGGCTTAAATAGCTAAAAAGGTGAAACCCTTGGATGTTTTTCGTAACGTTTGTAAACGTTTGGCTTAAATCGCAAAAATGGGATAACGTTTTCATTTGTTTCGTAACGTTTGTAAATGTTTCGATTAAATTGCTAAAAAGATAAAACGATAGGATATGTATCGTATTGTTTGTAAACGTTTGGCTTAAATTGCTAAAAAGGGGAAGTGCTTGGATTTGTTTCGTAACATTTTAAACGTTTGGCTTAAATCGCTAAAAAGGTGAAATGTTTGTTTTTGTTTCGTAATGTTTGTAAATGTTTGACTTAAATCGGAAAAAAGGTGAAACGTTTGGTTTAATTTCAAAACGTTTGGCTTGAATCACCTAAAATGGGAAAACGTTTGGATTTGTTCTGTAACGTTTATAAACATTTGGCTTAAATCGCTAAAAAGGTGTAATGTTTGGATTTGTTTCGTAACGTTTGTAAACGTTTGGCTTATATCTCTAAAAAGGTGAAACATTTGGATTTGTTTCGTAACGTTTTAAAAGTTAATTTTGTTACGTAACGTTTATAAACGTTTGGCTTAAATCGCTAAAATGGGAAAACGTTTGAATTTGTTTCTTAATGTTTGTAAACGTTTGGCTTCAATCGCTAAAAAGGTCAAACGTTTAAATTTGTTTCGTAACGTTTGTAAACGTTTTGCTTAAATTGCTAAAAATGTGAAAAGTTTTTTTTGTTCCGTAATGTTTGTAAACATTTACATTTGTTTCGTAACGTTTTGTAAATGTTTGGCTTAAATCGCTAAAAAGGTGAAACATTTGGATTTGTTTCGTAACATTTGTAAACGTTTGGCTTTAATTGCTAAAAATGTGATACGTTTGGATTTTTTTCGTAGCGTTTGTAAACATTTCGCTTAAATCGCTAAAAAAGGTAAAACATTTGGATTTGTTTCGTACCGTTTGTAAACGTTTGGCTTAATTCGCTAAAAAGGTGAAACGTTTGGATATGTTTTGTAACGTTTATAAACGATTGGCTTAAATTGTTAAAAATGTGAAACATTTGTTTCTTTTCATAACGTTTGTAAACGTTTGCTTAAGTTGCTAAATATTACAAACGTTTGGATTTGTTTCGTAACGTTTGTAAAAGTTTGGCTTCAATCGCTAAAAATGTGACACGTTTGGATTTGTTTTGTAACGTTTGTAAATGTTTGGCTTAAATCGCTAAAAAGGTGAAACGTTTGGATTTCGTAACATTTTAAATGTTTGGATTAAATCGCTAAAATGGGAAAACGTTTGGATTTGTTTTGTATCGTTGGTAAACGTTTGGAATAAATCACTTAAAAGGTCAAACGTTTGGTTTTGTTTCGTAACGATTGTAAATGTTTCGCTTAAATTGCTAAAAAGTTGAAACGCTTGGATTTGTTTCGTAACGTTTGTAAATGTTTGGCTTAAATTGCTAAAAAGGTGAAACACTTGGATTTGTTTCATAACGTTTGGAAATGTTTGGCTTAAACTGCTAAAAAGGTGAAAGGTTTGGATTTATTTCATAACCTTTGTTTATGTTTGGCTTAAATCGCTAAAAAGCTGAAACGTTTGAATTTGTTTCGTAATGTTTGTAAATGTTTGGCTAAAATCGCTAAAAAGGTGAAACGTTTGGATTAAATTGCTAAAACGGTGAAACACTTGGAATTGTTTGGTAATGCGTTTGGCTTAAATTGCTAAAAATGTGAAATATTTGGATTTATTTCATAACCTTTGTATATGTTTGGCTTAAATCGCTAAAAACGTGAAACGTTTGGATTTGTTTCGTAACGTTTGTAAACGTTTGGCTTAAATCGCTAAAAAGGTGAAATGTTTGGATTTGTTTTGTAACGTTTGTAAACGTTTGGCATAAACTGCTAAAAAGGTAAAACGCTTGGATTGGTTCCGTAATGTTTGTAAACATTTGGCTTAAATTGCTAAAAAGGCGTAACACTTGGATTTGTTTTGAAATGTTTGTCAATGTTTAGCTTAATTTGCTAAAAAGGTGAAACACTTTGTTTTATTTCGTGACGTTTGTAAACGTTTGGCTTAAATCTCTAAAAATGTGAAACGTTTGAATTTGTTTCGTAACGTTTTAAACGTTTGGTTTTATTTCGTAACGTTTGTTAAAGTTTGGTTTATATTGCTAAAAAGGGTAAACGTTAATATTTGTTTCATACGTTTGTAAACGTTTGTTTCGTTACGTAACGTTTATAAACGTTTGGCTTAAATCGCTAAAATCGGAAAACGTTTGGGTTTGTTTCTTAATGTTTGTAAACGTTTCGCTTCAATCGCTAAAAATGTGAAACGTTTAAATTTGTTTTGTAACGTTTGTAAACGTTTTGCTTAAATTGCTAAAAATGTGAAAAGTTTTTTTTGTTCCGTAATGTTTGTAAACATTTGCATTTGTTTCGTAACGTTTTGTAAATGTTTGGCTTAAATCGCTAAAAAGGTGAAACATTTGGATTTGTTTTGTAACGTTTGTAAACGTTTGGCTTTAATTGCTAAAAATGTGAAACGTTTGGATTTTGTTTCGTAGCGTTTGTAAACGTTTCGCTTAAATCACTAAAAATGTGACACGTTTGGATTTGTTTCGTAACGTTTGTAAATGTTTGGCTTAAAACGCTGAAAAGGTGAAACGTTTGGATTTCGTAACGTTTTAAATGTTTGGATTAAATCGCTAAAATGGGAAAACGTTTGAATTTGTTTTGTATCGTTGGTAAACGTTTGGCATAAATCACTTAAAAGGTCAAACTTTTGGTTTTGTTTCGTAACGATTGTAAATGTTTTGCTTAAATTGCTAAAAAGTTGAAACGCTTGGATTTGTTTCGTAACTTTTGTAAACGTTTGGCTTAAATTGCTAAAAAGGTGAAACACTTGGATTTGTTTCAGAACGTTTGGAAATGTTTGGCTTAAATTGCTAAAAAGGTGAAAGGTTTGGATTTGTTTCATAACCTTTGTTTATGTTTGGCTTAAATCGCTAAAAAGGTGAAACGTTTGAATTTGTTTCGTAATGTTTGTAAATGTTTGGCTTAAATAGCTAAAAAGGTGAAACGTTTGGATTAAAATGCTAAAAAGGTGAAACACTTGGATTTGTTTGGTAATGTTTGTAAACGTTTGGCTTAAATTGCTAAAAATGTGAAATATTTGGATTTATTTCATAACCTTTGTTTATGTTTGGCTTAAATCTCTAAAAACGTGAAACGTTTGGATTTGTTTCGTAACGTTTGTAAACGTTTGGCTTAAATCGCTAAAAAGGTGAAACGTTTGGATTTGTTCTGTAATGTTTGTAAACGTTTGGCTTAAAATGCTAAACAGATAAAACGCTTGGATTGGTTCCGTAACGTTTGTAAACATTTGGCTTAAATTGCTAATAGATGAAACGCTTGGATTTGTTTTGAAATGTTTTTTAACGTTTGGGTTACTTTGCTAAAAAGGTGAAACGCTTGGTTTTGTTTCATGACGTTTGTAAATGTTTGGCTTAAATCTCTAAAAATGTGAAACGTTTGAATTTGTTTCGTAACATTTTAAACGTTTGGTTTTATTTCGCAACGTTTGTTAAAGTTGGGTTTAAATTGCTAAAAAGGGGAAACGTTAATATTTGTTTCATACGTTTGTAAACGTTTGGATTTGTTTCGTAACGTTTGTAAACGTTTGGCTTAAATCGCTAAAAAGGTGAAACGTTAGGATTTGTTTTATAACGTTTGTAAACGTTTTGCTTAAACCGCTAAAAGGGTGAAACGTTTGGATTTGTTTCGTAAAATTTGCAAACGTTTGGCTTATATCGCTAAAAAGGTGAAACTCTTGGATTTTTTCCGTAACGTTTGTAAACGTTTGGCTTAAATTGCTAAAAAGGTGAAACTCTTTGATTTGTTTCGTAACGTTTATAAACGTTTGGCTTAAATTGCTATAGAGGTGAAAACATTTGGATTTGTTTCATAACATTTGTAAACGTTTGGCTTAAATCGCTAAAAAGGGGAAACTTTTGGATTTTTTTCGTAACGTTTGCAAAACGTTTGCCATAAATTGCTAAAAAGGTGAAACTCTTGAATTTGTTTCGTAAGGTTTGTAAACGTTTGGCTTAAATTGCTAAACAGGTGAAACGCTTGGATTTGTTTCATAACGATTGTAAACGTTTGGCTTACATTGCTAAAAAGCTGAAACATTTGGATTTGTTTCGTAGCGTTTGTAAATGTTTGGCTTAAATCGCTAAAAAGGTGAAATGTTTGGATTTGTTTTGTACCTTTTACAAACGTTTTGCTTAAATTGCTAAAAAGGTGAAACGCTTGGATTTGTTTTGTAACGTTTGTAAATGTTTATCTTAAATTGCAAGAAAGGTGAAACACTCGTTTCGTTTGTAAATGTTTCGCTTAAATTGCTAAAAAGGTGCAACGCTTGGTTTTTGTTTCGTAAATATTTGTAAACGTTTTAAATTGCTAAAAATATGAAACGTTTGGATTTTTTTCGTAACGTTTGCAAACGTTGGGCTTAAATTGCTAAAAAGGTAAAACGTTTTGATTTATTTCGTAACGTTTGCAAACGTTTGGCATAAATCGCTAAAAAGGGGAAACGTTTGGATTTGTTTCGTAAAGTTTGCAAACGTTTGGCTTAAATCGCTAAAAATGTGAAACGTTTGGATTTATTTCGTAACGTTTGTAAACGTTTGGCTTTAATTGCTAAAAAGGGAAAACGTTTGGATTTGTTTCGTAGCGTTTGTAAACGTTAGGCTTCAATCGCTAAATAGGGGAAACGTTTGGATTCGTTTTGTAGCGTTTGTAAACGTTTGGCTTTAATCGCTAAAAAGGTGAAACGTTTGGATTTTTTTGTAACTTTTGTAAACGTTTGGCATAAATCGCTAAAACGGTTCAACGTTTTAATTTGTTTCGTAACGTTTGTAAACGTTTGGCTTAAATTGCTAAAAGGGTGAAACATTTGGATTTGTTTCACAACCTTTATTTATGTTTGGCTTATATCGCTAAATAGGTGAAACGTTTGGATTTGTTTCGTAACGTATGTAAACATTTGGCTTAAAGTGCTAAAAAGGTGAAACGCTTGGATTTGTTTCATAACCTTTGTTTATGTTTGGCTTAAATCTCTAAAAACGTGAAACGTTTGGATTTGTTTCGTAACGTTTGTAAACGTTTGGCTTAAATCGCTAAAAAGGTGAAACGTTTGGATTTGTTCTGTAATGTTTGTAAACGTTTGGCTTAAAATGCTAAACAGATAAAACGCTTGGATTGGTTCCGTAACGTTTGTAAACATTTGGCTTAAATTGCTAATAGATGAAACGCTTGGATTTGTTTTGAAATGTTTTTTAACGTTTGGGTTACTTTGCTAAAAAGGTGAAACGCTTGGTTTTGTTTCATGACGTTTGTAAATGTTTGGCTTAAATCTCTAAAAATGTGAAACGTTTGAATTTGTTTCGTAACATTTTAAACGTTTGGTTTTATTTCGTAACGTTTGTTAAAGTTGGGTTTAAATTGCTAAAAAGGGGAAACGTTAATATTTGTTTCATACGTTTGTAAACGTTTGGATTTGTTTCGTAACGTTTGTAAACGTTTGGCTTAAATCGCTAAAAAGGTGAAACGTTAGGATTTGTTTTATAACGTTTGTAAACGTTTTGCTTAAACCGCTAAAAGGGTGAAACGTTTGGATTTGTTTCGTAAAATTTGCAAACGTTTGGCTTATATCGCTAAAAAGGTGAAACTCTTGGATTTTTTCCGTAACGTTTGTAAACGTTTGGCTTAAATTGCTAAAAAGGTGAAACTCTTTGATTTGTTTCGTAACGTTTATAAACGTTTGGCTTAAATTGCTATAGAGGTGAAAACATTTGGATTTGTTTCATAACATTTGTAAACGTTTGGCTTAAATCGCTAAAAAGGGGAAACTTTTGGATTTTTTTCGTAACGTTTGCAAAACGTTTGCCATAAATTGCTAAAAAGGTGAAACTCTTGAATTTGTTTCGTAAGGTTTGTAAACGTTTGGCTTAAATTGCTAAACAGGTGAAACGCTTGGATTTGTTTCATAACGATTGTAAACGTTTGGCTTACATTGCTAAAAAGCTGAAACATTTGGATTTGTTTCGTAGCGTTTGTAAATGTTTGGCTTAAATCGCTAAAAAGGTGAAATGTTTGGATTTGTTTTGTACCTTTTACAAACGTTTTGCTTAAATTGCTAAAAAGGTGAAACGCTTGGATTTGTTTTGTAACGTTTGTAAATGTTTATCTTAAATTGCAAGAAAGGTGAAACACTCGTTTCGTTTGTAAATGTTTCGCTTAAATTGCTAAAAAGGTGCAACGCTTGGTTTTTGTTTCGTAAATATTTGTAAACGTTTTAAATTGCTAAAAATATGAAACGTTTGGATTTTTTTCGTAACGTTTGCAAACGTTGGGCTTAAATTGCTAAAAAGGTAAAACGTTTTGATTTATTTCGTAACGTTTGCAAACGTTTGGCATAAATCGCTAAAAAGGGGAAACGTTTGGATTTGTTTCGTAAAGTTTGCAAACGTTTGGCTTAAATCGCTAAAAATGTGAAACGTTTGGATTTATTTCGTAACGTTTGTAAACGTTTGGCTTTAATTGCTAAAAAGGGAAAACGTTTGGATTTGTTTCGTAGCGTTTGTAAACGTTAGGCTTCAATCGCTAAATAGGGGAAACGTTTGGATTCGTTTTGTAGCGTTTGTAAACGTTTGGCTTTAATCGCTAAAAAGGTGAAACGTTTGGATTTTTTTGTAACTTTTGTAAACGTTTGGCATAAATCGCTAAAACGGTTCAACGTTTTAATTTGTTTCGTAACGTTTGTAAACGTTTGGCTTAAATTGCTAAAAGGGTGAAACATTTGGATTTGTTTCACAACCTTTATTTATGTTTGGCTTATATCGCTAAATAGGTGAAACGTTTGGATTTGTTTCGTAACGTATGTAAACATTTGGCTTAAAGTGCTAAAAAGGTGAAACGCTTGGATTTGTTTCATAACGTTTGGCTTAAAAAACACTTGGATTTGTTTTGTAATGTTTGTAAATGTTTGGCTTAATTTGCTAAAAAGGTGAAACGCTTGGCTTTACTTCGTAACGTTTGTAAACATTTGGCTTAAATCGCTAAAAATGTGAAATGTTTGAATTTTTTTCGTAACGTTTTAAACGTTTAGTTTTGATTCGTAATGTTTGTAAACGTTTGGATTAAATCGCTAAAAAGGGGAAACGTTTGGATTTTTTTCGTAACGTATGCAAACGTTTGGCTTAAATCACTAAAAAGGTGAAACTCTTTGATTTTTTTTTTGTAACGTTTGTAAACGTTTGGCTTCAATTCCTAAAAAGGTGAAACACTTGGATTTGTTTCGTAACTTTTGTAAACGTTTGGCTGAAATGTCTAAAAAGGTGAAACATTTAGATTTGTTTCGTAACCTTTGTAAACATTTGGCTTAAATCGCTAAAGGGGAAACGTTTGGATTTTTTTTGTAATGTTTGTAAACGTTTGCCTTAAATTGCTACAAAGGTGAAACTCTTGAAATTGTTTCGTAACGTTTGTAAACGTTTGGCTTAAATTGCTAAAAAGGTGAAACTCTTGGATTTGTTTCGTAACGTTTGTAAACGTTTGGCTTAAATTTCTAAAAAGGTAAATGCTTGGATTTGTTTCGTAACGTTTGTAAACGTTTGGCTTACGTTGCTAAAAGGGGAAAAGTTTGGATTGGTTTAGTACCACTTGTAAACGTTTCTTAAATCGCTAAAAAGGCGTAACGTTTGGATTGGTTTAGTACAATTTGTAAACGTTTTTCTTAAATTGCTAAAAACGTGAAACGCTAGGATTTGTTTTGTAACGTTTGTAAACGTTTTGCTTAAATTGCTAAAAAGGTTAAACGCTTGGATTTGTTTCGTTACATTTGTATACGTTTGACTTAAATAGCGAAAAAGGTAAAACGCTTGGTTTTTGTTTCGAAACGTTTGTAATTATTTGGCTTTAATTTCCAAAAATGGGAAACGTTTGGATTTGTTTCGTAACGTTTGTAAACGTTTGGCTTCAATCGCTAAAAAGGTGAAACGTTTGGATTTGTTTCGTAACGTTTGCAAACGTTTGGCATAAATTGCTAAAAAGGTGAAATGTTTAGATTTGTTTCGTAACGTTTGCAAACATTTGGCTTAAATCGCTAAAAAGGTGAAACGTTTGGATTTGTTTCGTAACGTTTTTAAAAGTTTAGATTTAATAGCTAAAAAGGGGAAACATTTGGATTTGTTTTGTAGCGTAGGTAAACGTTTGAATTTAATCGCTAAAAACGTGAAATGTTTTGATTTGTTTCGTAACGTTTGTAAACGTTTTTGCTTAAATCGCTAAAACGGTTTAACATTTGGATTTGTTTCGTAACGTTTGTAAACGTTTAGCTTAAATTGTAAAAAGGGGAAACGTTTGGATTTATTTCGTAACGTTTGGCTTATATCGCTAAGAAGGAAAAACGTTTGGATTTGTTTCCTAACGTTTCTAAACGTTTAGCTTAAATCGCTAAAAAGGTGAAACGTTTGGATTTGTTTCGTAATGTATGTAAATGTTTGACAGAAATTGCTAAAAACGGGAAACGTTTGGATTTGTTTTGTAATGTTTGTTAACGTTTGGGTTCAATCACTAATAATTTGTAAATGTTTGGCTTAAATCACTAGAAAGGAGAAACGTATGAATTTGTTTCATAATGTTTTGTAAACGTTTGGCTTAAATTACTAAAAGGGTGAAATGCTTGGATTTGTTTTGTAACGCTTGTAAATGTTTGGCTTTGTTTCGCCACGTTTGTAAAGGTTTGGTGTAATACCCCGAACATTTAAAATAAATATATAGTGTCACGTGTCGTAAGTTCCGACAAATTAAATTAAGATGGATTTAATTAAATTAGATCAGGAATCTAGAATTATTTATATTAAGTGGATTGGCGGGATCTAAGTAAAAGCTTGGAAAAATTAATATAAAATAGAGTATAAATTCCGGGTTGATAATTATTTAGAGAAACTCCGCGAAATATTTTATAGTATTTATGGTAAAAGTTTCAAGTCAATCGGAGACAGTTTGAAATTTGGACGCGGATGTGATTTGCACTAAATTACAACTTTTAAAAAGTTGCAAGGATCAAAGTGTCAATTATCCAATTACGCCTCAAGAATAGAAATTAGAAGTTTATTGACGGAAAATAATAATTTTGGACTAGAATTATTTATTTGGATATAAATAATACGTATGAAATCGAGTAAAGTTGATAATTAACCGTTTGGTTAAAATAGAAAGTTTAAAAGAGAATTTGTTTAAGTTAAAGAAATGAAGGATTAAAGTGGCAAGTTATCCAATATATATATATATATATCTCTCCTTAAGAATAAGGAAATGAAGGTAGGATCAAAAGGATCCAAAGAGTTTGAGAGCGAGAGAAAGAAAACGTTTGATCCGCCGCCGTTTCGCCGTTTCTTGTCCGAATTGAGCGATTCTCGCGGCCACGGAATGAGAAAAGGATCCTCTATCAATAACAAGCTTCAATTCAAGGTAATATTAATTTTTTTGTTTCTGAATTTAAGAAGTATAGGGTTGTTATTATACGTTCGAATCGTATCAACCGTAATCAAGTCGTTTTTGATGTTTTTGATGATTATTGAGTTGAATTATGTGTTATATTGATGTAGAAACATGTCAGGATGAGGTTGGGGTGTCGGAAGCATGTCGAGACAACATTCGGGGCAGTTTAGGGGTGTTTCACGACGTGAGACATAGTTTCGCGATACGAGCGAACTTGCGATCAGCATAATTTCTTTATTCGGACTCGGAATTGAGCGATTCTCGTTGCATTGGAAAGAGGAAAGGATTGTCTATAATCCTAGAGCATCAAATCAATATAAGAATCAATTTTTGGTTGCTAAAAATAATGTTTAGTTCTGCCTATGTTTTGAATCGAGCGGTTTTATTAAAATTCGCGTATTCGATTCGTTTTGTGCATTTTTATCACGTTTTTGGTATTTTGGAGTATTGTTATGATTATGGATATGTGTTAGGAGGTCGGAAACACGTCGAGAACACGTCGGTATCGAATTTGGAGTCGGAAAACACATCCTCACGACGTGAGGATGCTCCTCACGACGTGAGGGAGTGCCTCACGACGTGAGGCCCTGCCTCACGATGTGAGGGCACGCCTCAAGATGTGAGGGCACGCCTCAAGATGTGAGGGAAAGCCTCACGACGTGAGGAGGGCTTGGCAAGGTATGCCAAGCCTGTTTGAAGCGGGAATGGTGTCCCGAGGTCCGACGCGAAGTGTTTCAACTTGAATTTTACCTACGGACTTCGAAAAAGTGAAATTGGACATAGAACATAAAGAGTATGATTAGGGTTTTGATACCAAGTTGATGTTTATAGATTAAACGTACGTGTGACTTGAATAGGAGACTGACATATCGACAAGCTACCAGGCCGACGAGCTAGAGTAGATACGTGGTCCAACAACGCACGGAACCTACGTGATTTTCTGACGATAATGCAGTTTTGGATAGCGGGTTTCGTGAGTTGCATTTACTTTTGCGTAATATTTATAAAAGCTAATTTATTATATTATGAATATTATTATTAAATACATCGTGTCTGACTTTGTGATGAAGATTTAATATAATTATTTTGCCAAAATTCGCGAAATATTTTATAGTATTTATGGTAAAAGTTTCAAGTCAATCGGAGACCGTTTAATATTTGGACGCGAATGTGTTTTGGACTAAATTGCAACTTTCAAAAAGTTGCAAGGATCAAAGTGTAAATTATCCAATTAAGCCTCGAGAATAGCAATTAGAAGTTTATTGACGGAAAATAATAATTTTGGACTAGTATTATTTATTTGGATATAAATAATACGTATGAAATCGAATTAAAGATGATAATTAACCGTTTGGTTAAAATAGAAAGTTTAAAAGAGAATTGGTTTAAGTTATAAAATGGAAGGATTAAAGTGGCAAGTTTTCCAAGATATATATATATATATATATATATATATATATATATATATATATATATATATATATATATATATTTTCCTTAAGAATAAGGAAATGAAGGTAGGATCAGAAGGATCCAAAGAGTTTGAGAGCGAGAGAAAGAAAATGTTCGACCCACCGCCGTTTCGCCGTTTCTTGTCTGAATTGAGCGATTCTCGCGGCCACGGAAAGAGAAAAGGATCCTCTATCAATCACAAGCTTCAAATCAAGGTAATATAATGTTTTGGTTGCTGAATTTGAGAAGTGTAGGGTTGTTATTATACATTCGGATCGTATCAACCGTAATCACGTCGTTTTTGACGTTTTTGATAATTATTGAGTTCAATTATGTGTTATATTGATGTAGAAACATGTCGGGATGAGTTTGGGGTGTCGGAAGCATGTCGAGACAGTATTTGGGGCAGTTTAGGGGTGTTTTGACGACGTGAGACAACGTCTCACGACGTGAGACATAGTTTCGCGACGCGAGCGAACTTGTGATCGGCATAATTTCTTCGTCCGGACTCGGAATTTAGCGATTCTCATTGCGTTGGAAAGAGGAAAGGATTGTCTATAATACTAAAGCATCAAATCAATGTAAGAATAAATGTTTGGTCGTTGAAAATAAGGTTTTAGTTGCTGCCTAGGTTTTAAATCGAGCGGTTTTATTGAATTCGCGTATTCGATTCGTTTTGTGCATTTTTATCACGTTTTTGGTTGTTTGGAGAATTGTTATGATTATGGATATGTGTTAGGAGGTCGGAAACACGTAGAGAACACGTCGGTATCGTATTTGGAGTCGGAAAACACACCCTCACGACGTGAGGAGGGCTTGGCAAGGTATGCCAAGCCTGTTTGAAGCGGGAATGGTGTCCCGAGGTCCGACACGAAGTGTATCAACTTGAATTTTACCTACGGACTCCGAAAACGTGAAATTGGACATAGAACATAAAGAGTATGATTAGGATTTTGATACCAAGTTGACTTTTATCGATTAAACGTACGTGTGACTTGAATTGGTGACTGACGTATCGACGAGCTACCAGGCCGACTAGCTAGAGTAGATACGTGGTCCAACAACGCATGGAACCTACGTGATTGTCTGACGATAATGCAGTTTTGGATAGCGGGTTTTGTGAGTTGCATTTACTTTTACGTATTATTCTCTAAAATCTAATTTCTTATATTATGAATATTATTATTAAATACATCGTATCTATATAACTTGCTCTTATAAGATATTACTATGTTTGATTGATCCGCTTGTTTGAATGATGTTTTATTCATTGCTTTGAATACATGAATCTATTATACGATGCGAAGAAACTAACTACCTATTGGGTGTCAATAGGCTGTGTGATCACCAGTATTGAGTCAATCTAGAGTGTCTGACTTTTTTATTAAGATTTAATATATTTATGCATGATATAATACGAATGCGATACGAGAGTGAACTCGGTTAGAGTAGCCTGAGCCTCGTATCTAGTGGGTTGGACCCACCAGTGAGTTGGACTCACACTTTGAGATTCGATACGAGTGAGCACTCGGTTACTGTGTAACCTGGAGTCCCCGTATCTAGTGAGTTGGACTCACACTTTGAAATTAAGAATGTTTGATGTTTGCTTATATCATGAATTTACATACGTATTAAGCATGCGATGCTATATTTTGATAATACCATTAGTAATTTGCATACTCATTCAGTATTTTCCCAAATACTGACCCCTCACTTTTGATGTCTTTCAAGTGACTGGAGTCGGATCAGACATACCATTCTCTTTGTGCCAGAAGTCGATTGGCTTGCACAATGTAGAAATTCATTAGAGCTGTACTAGCCGGTAGGTGTCAGTATATGATTTGTAAGTTGATTTCAAATAGTTTATTTTAAATGTAAACTCGGATATAATATTTTAATATCTATAATTGTACTATCTAAAAAGTTTTCTGAAAACATTTTATATATGATATTTTTTTTATTTGCGAAAAAAATTATAGCTGTTTTAGGCTTGCTACGGGTTTCGGAGCTACCACTCCCATTCCCTAGCGCCGGTCTTGACTCAATATTTTGGGTCGTGACAAAGTTGGTATCAGAGCAGTTGGTCCAGTTACCTCTGCTAAGATGCGTTTGTCGGTTAAGTAATCTAGGAACTACTGCAGCTATGGAGTTGAGATTTGTCTGATCCCAGTCGTCTACATGAAGTGTTTTGTGATAAGTATAATAGATTGACTTGTGAAATGCTTGTTTTCTTTTCGTGACACGTATATACGGGATATATACGTATAATTTTGTTTTCGATAAGATGTGCTTGCATGATATGATTATTTAGATGAAACTTCTAGGAGATGTAATGCCTCCTATGAATAGTATATAGTTGTTATGATTGTTACTGATAGTAAACATATGTGTGTTTAGTATTGTAATACCCCGTAATTTTAAGTGATTAGAATATGCCACGAGGTCAAATTGGAGTAATCAAAATATTAAAAATAATATTATGAGTTTTCGAATATTAAGAAAAATATTCGAAAAGACTAAGTTTAGTAGTTAAAGGATAATAGTAAGATTTGACTAATTAAGATTATTAAATTAAATCACAGAAAGTGATTTATAAATTCGGAATATGTAAATTAAATTTAAACCTAAATTTAATTTATATGTATCCGTAAAAGAGTATCGTAATAATATGAGTTTAAAATTTAAATTAGAAATATAAATTTTAATAAAGGAATATAAACGGGATTAATAGAACAGCGAATACGACTGGACGTCGTAGATAAAAATATATTAATAATTAATATATCAATATACCACTCTAATTGGAGAGTTTATTATTTCGGATAAAACCCCAAAATTAAAATGTCGAAACTCGGAAGTTTCGACAAGTAATTAAAGATAATAAGTTAAATATATATATTTATATATATATATATATATAAATAATAAAAAAAATAAAGATAAGATAAGAGGAATGGTGAGATGCGTGGAGTGGAGGGCAAGATATGAAAAAGGGATGGTTTGGTCCTTGATTTCTTTTTTTTAATTAGTTGCAGTTATTAACTAATTAAATATATTAGTTAGTCCAAATTAAAATAAAATAATTTATACGTCCCGAGCGAATAATTTTGATGTTAATATTCGCGAAATAATTTGACGAAGCTACCGTCAAATTTTTATGGAATTTAGATATAGTAATTTTATTCAAGTGGGACTGATTTGAAGCTAATAAATCTTCTGGGATTTATTAAAAATAAAATATAAGCCGGATGCGAATAAAAATTATATTTTTATTCGTTTTATATTTTATTGGATTTTTGGGTAAAGTTTTGTAAAATTTGGAATTAGTCTCCGTTTGGACTACGGACGACTAATTAAAATCAGAGTTAAAATGCATGATTGAGCTAGTATCAAATAGTACTTTAGCCAATCAAATTTCTCTATAAATAGAAGTGAGAGGGGGGGGGGGGGGGGGCGCTTATTTCATTTTGCAGAATGAAATGAAGGACCTGCTTGCTTAGCAAACAGAGGTGAGTGCGCGGGAAATTAGGTCCCGCCGCGGCGCGATCCATTTCGCGATTCCGACTCCGTTTCTTCAACGATTATTCAAGTAATCGAGATATTAATCTCGTATATGAAGTTTATTTCGATATATAATTATTATATATTCGATATTAAATGGTAAACGTATCGAATCGATCGTGTGCGTATCGATTCAACGTTTTAATTATAGAATTGAATTGGATTGTGTAGTAGAGTGTTGAATTAATATTTTTGAATGTTCCGGAGCATCGGAAACATGTCGGATTTGGACCGGGGAGTGTCCCTGTGGCTGTGCACACGCACAGCCAAAGCGCTGTGCAGGCGCACAGCCCAGGGAAAGGTTGTGCGAGCGCACAGCCAGGGCTGTGCGGACGCACAGGCCCCTCTGTGCGGACGCACAGCGAGTCGGAGGTCCGGTATTTGGACGTTTTCGTCCTAGTTCGAGTTGTATACTCGATTGTTGATTCAAGGGACTTCTGAAACGTTAGCTGATACGTTTAAAAGGTTAAAAAGAATCTAGACGTTTGAGGATAGTTGATTTATTAAAACAATGTGATGTTTTAATAAAGTCCTACGTTAATCAAAGTGATTAATGTTAAAAGGACTATAAGTCCATACCAAGAGTGGTATTATATATTGAACGAGAAGTTCAATATTGAGATTAGTTTATATGCGATATTTATAGTGTCAGAGTTTGTTTATTGAGTCTATCGTTTATACGATAGGACTAGAGTTAGAAATTCAATGTCTGATGTGTTTTGACATTTGAATTTTAATTAGATCCGACGAGTGGTCGATCTAGTGAGCCAAACACCAACGTGTTTGACTGACAAGCTTGCTTGGAGCTTACATTTTTAAAAATGGGGATGACAGTACTGTGAGTTTTACTTTGTGGTTTTTACTTTTGAATATTTATATTTAAACTGTTTTAAATAACAAATCGCACTAGTATAACTTAACCATGAAAGATCCATTGGAACAAGCTTCCTATTGGTTGTCAATAGGACTGTGTGATCACCAGTAGTGTTTCTCGATACGAGCATGTGTCTGACATAGAGGTCAGTTAATGTCATTGGGCGTTGGAAGTGCTAGCGACCCTGACTTAACAGTCTGAGACGGCAGTAACGGTTACGGTCACAGGCAGTACTGTGATGGCAGTTTCACGGTTACGGTCCAGACACTCGGCTTAGACGGCAGTGATTGAGTTCACGGTCTAAGGCCTATATTGTGTAGGTTGAGACCCATACAATAGTCTGTCTTGTAGGGTTTCATCTGGATCGACTAATTGGTAATATTTTACATATACAAATATTTTATGTATTTGCGATTTGAATATTCAACTGTAAATTTGTAGACTCACTCAGAAATATTTATATTTCTGACCCTCCCCAACGTTTACCATTCAGGTTATCAAGTACGAGGTCAGACTTCCACAGTAATTCTGGAAGTCAATGTCAGCCATACCTCTAGAGCTGCAAGTAGTCGGGTACTGGGAAGTCTGTCTTTTTATTTACAGCAGTTCAAACTTATCTTGATATACTCTGATTTGAACTACTGTATATATATATATATGATTGAAAAGCTGCGTGTTTTCTAAAATGCTAGGACCAGTTGTTTGAGAGATACACTGGTTTCATGTGTTTAGCATTTTAGGATTGTATTGGAAACAGAGCAAGTGCGTCAACTGAGATTAATGTTTGCGCTCAGGTTTCTTGAAATACAATCAGGGTTTTAAGAACCCGTTTTTCAGAAATGTGTTTTCGTTAAATGAGAGAAATGTTTTAACGATGTTTTCTGAAAACTGATCATACGTGATGTATGGTCTTGATTTGCGAAAAATTTATAAAGGTTTTTAGGCTTGCTACGGGTTTCGGAGCAACCACTCCCATTCCCTAGCGCCGGTCGTGATCCATGAATTTGGGTCGTGACAAGTATCAAATAAGGCGAGAGATGCTATGAAAGTCGGTTAATCGAGACGTCACGATGTGTATGGAAAGAGAAGTATGAAACTTCAGAATCGGGAGAAACTTGCCGGATATAGAGTTTTAAGGTCTAGAGAAGTTACAAAAATTTAAGTTTATAACTTGTTAAAGTTATTTGTTTAACGATTTTAAAAGCATAATTATGCCTAGACCCGATACAGAAATACATGATTGCCACGACATTGATAGAAAAGCATCACTACATACATCAATACATGCATTAATAGGACATGCATCATATGCATTATGTTCAGACGAAGAGGTGAGATGTCGCAACTCTTTGGGGATGAGAGACGTCATCACCCTAGTGCACAATTTTGCTAAGATTTAAATGGAATTTTCAAATGAGTCGTTTTATTTGAAAGAGTTTTCAAGAGTTTTGTTTTTTGTATGAGTATACCTAGACCAGAACTCTGAAACGGAAGTAAAATGCTCAAGATCAAGTTGCCATCAAGGCTACGAGAAGAACGAATACGTGTAATCGCGAGAACATAGTATTTGTGCCTCTAGCTAATAAACTTAGTCTTGATTGGATAGACTAGTATACAACTAGAATAATATATGTGTTTGGATAGTAAATCATATCCGATTAACAACGTATAACACATGTATGTTATGCGTAGATATTCTTAATGATTGATTAAGTCTATGTGAGTGGAATGCTCACAAGACTTAAAATACGATACGTAACCAAGGAAAATCTAGGAGACATTGATTTTCTTTGAGGTCGGTCAACATAGATGCTTATAGCTACGATAGTAATATGCGTATGACATATACAATGCGAGTATATGTTTTGATAATTTGCTAAGTCTGCAATGAGTCAGAGCACTCAGAAGACTAGCAATAAGAGACGTAATCATAGAAGGCCAAAAGGAAGGAGATGTTCCTAAGTTCCAACTTATATGGACAGCGGGTAGTTGTGATGACTAGTAGGTGTTATATTTTAAGGAATTCACCAGGATTCCTTTATATAATCACTATATTATAAACAAGGAATTGCTTGAACGCGTGCAGTTGCATAGCAAATGTATGAGATGTGAGAAGAAGATCGAAGTAACGAAGGCGAACGCAATCCAGTCCATTTGGCCAGTAGAGGCCAGGAACGAGATGAAGGTCAATGGGAACCTAGCTAGATAAAGTGAGTATGTACAGGCATCGGGAGCACCGCAACAACCCAGCGTCAACATGAATCAGTTAGCAGTAAAAGTAACTGATATAAGGAATTGTATGCCAATAATAGGACGATGGATAAGTTAAGACTAAAAGAGTTTCATGGATCAAGCGGTATGTTAAATCCTCTAGGAGAAGTAAAGCAAGATCCTCGTACACATCGAGTGGATGAAGGATAAACAATATTATCGATTAAGATGTCGATGAAAGGTTTAATCCATGATTGGTTTTGACAAGCAATTAGAGCAGTGATAGACCAAATAATATGAACTAAGTTTGTGACCCGACTTGGGAAATTCTTTCTACCATTAGCTCTGATTAAGGATAATCGGAAAGATCAAAGTAATGAGATCACGAGATACGATGTAAATGAATAATTGAAGTACAAGATAAGAAAGATCGAGATATGAGCAACAAGTACTGCAATAGGTGGATTAAGAGTGAAACTTCCACCTCTAGATTTTGATTATGAAACAAATTAGTAAAACGTGAAAGCTCTAGGTAGTCAGATATATGAGAAGATATGATCAAGAGATTTAATATCGGAGTTGAGCCATACTAAAGAAAGTAATATCAGATAGATCGAGGAAGAAGATAGGAGATGAAATTAAGATATGCCAAAGGGGTATGACGTGTATGATAAGGTATAAGAATTCAAAGATAGATTAAGGACACTAAGAAATTGGTTAGAATAATAAAAGTTGAGAAAGTACGAACAACTTGCGTATGTTGCAAGAAACTCGATAAGAGTGATCGAGGAAAGGAAAAGAGAAAGTCACACAGAAACTTAACGAGCAGATCAGCTAGATTGAACTCTATGTAGTCATGGACACATAGAGACCGAAAGGGATAAAGATGATATGAACAATAGGATTGCCTTCACTGATAGTTAAGATGTCAGTAAGGATACTATAAGACGACATGCACACGATTGAGAACGCACTACATCGAGGAATCCAGGTGGAGTGCACTACAACTCTCTACCGATAATTGATGTTATGAGTGCAAAAGCAAAGAGTACCAGAGATACGAGATACAATAAAGATGAATACAAGGAATGTATTAAGAGATGAATGAGAAATATGATAAGAATAAAGACATGGAATACAGGAAGAGAGTCTCGTAGGATAATAGCTCTAAGGCTACTAATCCTAATGCTTGATTAAGAATAAGAAGTCGAAGAAAGAGTATGAAGAAATACATCTATGGTATTGATCAAAGAAAGGAGTAACGAAAGAGAATAGCAAGATTATGGATAATAATGAGAGATGCTAAAAACACATTGAAGATCAATAAGAGTATACACACGATACACGATGATGATGACAGCGACAACACTGCCAAAATCAACACACGACGACAAAAGTTGAAAGAATCAAGGATCCTCATTAGGAATGAGTAAACGAGGTACATTGAATCAATCGGGAGTAAAACTCCAACGCGACAACAATCATTGTCCCACTAGTACGAAGATCGTATACGTAACAGCTGCACCCGAACCAAGAAGGTTCACAAAGAGATTAAACATCTCTTTCCTATGAGACATCAAGCATTGATGTACGGGCAACTGTGGTATAAAGAAACATAATGTAAGACTAACAATCTTTAATAGGTGTTAGCAATGATCGTAAGGGGGAGTAAAGGATATGATAACAAAGACAGTTATCCAAGATTATGAAGAATGCAAGATGAATCAGATTGATATGAAGTAAGAGGAGATAAGAAGTTTCAAAGAATAGTGCGTCACGCTTAAGAAAAGGAAATTGACCAATGGATATACCAACGAATAAAGAGGTATACGAGATATGAAGACGCAAGAAGAAGGTTAAGTAGGCCCTACAACAAAAGTAAAGACCTCATAAGGATACGTCCTGAGGATTCACCTCATGGATAACCATGATAAACAACGATAGCGAAAGAATCTTCATACGAGAAGTGAAGTAACGAGACAAAAGAAGATAGCGGATAGTGGGATAAATTCCTAACACTACAACGGATAACAATCAGACGATGGCAACAGTGATACAAAAGAGACTACGTAAGTAATGAAGCACGAGTTAATTGAGTGTCCACATCATTCAACAAGGAAAGATGATATGATTAAACGTATTAGACAAAGAGGAAAAATCGAGAACGACGAATCATAAGTGCGTGAGGATGCTACTAGTATCGCCATAAAAGAAGATGTTGGAGATTAAACCAAGTCGTAACAATGACCAAATAAATAAAATTAAGAGGTACGAGCGAATGAATTGGCTGCATCATCCGATAATGAATGAGGAAGTCGAGTGACGAGGATTACCATCATTAGTGATAAGGCATCACTAGGACGAACTACCATTGGACATCAGTAATAAACTGAAAGTTCAATTACGAGTACCAGAGTTCATAGTGTTATATATCAGACAAAGAACCGATGAAAGAGTTATATATCCAAGATACAAGAGAATAAGATCATATAAGGAGATAATGATATGTAGGTCGTCAATGACGATTGACATTAATGTACAAGAAGTACATAACTGGAGTGATAATTCCACGCGCCAACAAAGTATCGTAAGGTATACGGTATATATATGTTAATGGATTAAAATAAGTAAGAAGAGTATATGAAAATTCGAGGACGAATTTTTATAAGGGGGGAATGTAATACCCTGAACATTTAAAATAAATTATATCGTGCCACGTGTCGTAAGTTCCGACAAATTAAATTAAGATGGATTTAATTAAATTTGATCGGAAATCTAGAATTATTTATATTAAGTGGATTAGCGGGATCTAAGTAAAAGCTTCAAAAAATTAATATCAAATAGAGTATAAATCCCGGGTTGATAATTTTGCCAAAATCTGCGAAATATTTTATAGTATTTATGGTAAAACTTTCGAGTCAATCGTAAACCGTTTAAAATTTGGACGCGAATATGTTTTGAACTAAATTGCAACTTTAAAAAGTTGCAAAGATCAAAGTGTAAATTATTCAATTAAGCCTCGAGAATAGCAATTAAAAGTTTATTGACGGAAAATAATAATTTTGGACTAATATTATTTATTTGGATATAAATAATACGTATGAAAACGAGTTAAAGCGGATAATTAACCGTTTGGTTAAAATAGAAAGTTTAAAAGAGAATTGGTTTAAGTTAATGAAATGAAGGATTAAAGTGGCACGTTTGCCAAGATATATATATATATATATACATTTCCTTAAGAATAAGGAAATGATGGTAGGATCAAAAGGATCCAAAGAGTTTGAGAGCGAGAGAAAGAAAATGTTCGATCCGCCGCCGTTTCGCCGTTTCTCGTCCGAATTGAGCAATTCTCGCGCCCACGGAACGAGAAAAGGATCCTCTATCAATCACAAGCTACAAATGAAGGTAATATTAATTGTTTTGTTTCTGAATTTGAGAAGTATAGGGTTGTTATTGTACGTTCGAATCGTATCAACCGTAATCAAGACGTTTTTGACGTTTTTGATGATTATTGAGTTGAATTATGTGTTATATTGATGTAGAAACATGTCGGGATGAGTTTGGGGTGTCGGAAGCATGTCGAGACAACATTTGGGGCTGCTTAGGGGTGTTTCACGACGTGAGAAATAGTTTCGCGATGCGAGCGAACTTGCGATCAACATAATTTCTTCGTTCGGACTCGGAATTGAGCGATTCTCGTTGCATTGGAAAGAGGAATGGATTGTATATAATCCTAGAGCATCAAATCAATGCAAGAATAAATTTTTGGTTGCTGAAAATAAGGTTTTAGTTGCAAGCCTCACGACGTGAGGAGGGTTTGACAAGGAATGCTAAGCCCGTTTGAAGCGGGAATGGTGTCCCGAGGTCCGACACGAAGTGTTTCAACTTGAATTTCACCTACGGACTTCGAAAACGTGAAATTGGACATAGAACATAAAGAGTATGATTATGGTTTTGATAACAAGTTGATATTTATAGATTAAACGTACGTGTGACTTGAATAGGTGACTGACGTATCGACGAGCTACCAGGCCGACGAGCTAGAGTAGTTACGTGGTCCAACAACGCACGGAACCTACGTGATTGTCTGACGATAATGCAGTTTTGGATAGCGGGTTTTGTGAGTTGCATTTACTTTAGCGTAATATTTATAAAAGCTAATTTCTTATATTATGAATATTATTATTCAATATATCGTGTCTGACTTTGTGATTAAGAATTAATATATTTTTGCATGATATAATATGAATGCAATACGAGAGTGAACTCGGTTAGAGTAGCCTGAGCCCCGTATCTAGTGGGTTGGACCCACCAGTGAGTTGGACTCACACTTTGAGATTCGATACGAGTGAGCACTCGGTTACGGTGTAACCTGGAGTCCCCCTATCTAGTAAGTTGGACTCACACTTTGAAATTAAGAATGTTCGATGTTTGCTTATATCATGAATTTACATACGCATTAAGCATGCGATGCTATATTTTGATAATACCATTAGTAATTTGCAAACTTCCCAAATACTGACCCCTCACTTTTGATGTCTTTCAGGTGACTGGAGTCGGATCAGACAGACCATTCTCTTTGTGCCAGAAGTCGATTGGCTTGCACAATGTAGAAATTCATTAGAGCTGCAGTAGTCCGTAGGTGTCAGTATATGATTTGTGAGTTGATTTCAAATAGTTTATTTTAAATGTAAACTCGGATATAATATTTTAATATCTATAATTGTACTATCTAAAAGAGTTTTTTGAAAACATTTTATATATAATATTATGTTTTTATTTTCAAAAACAATTATAGTTGTTTTAGGCATACTACGAGTTTCGGAGCTACCACTCCTATTCCCTAGCGCCAGTTTTGGCTCAATATTTTGGGTCGTGACATTTGGCTTCAATCGCTAATAAGGTAAAACGTTTGGATTTGTTTCGTAATGTTTGTAAATGTTTGGCTCAATTTGCTTAATAAGTTAAACGCTTGGATTTGTTTCGTAACATTTGTAAACGTTTGTCTTAAAATGCTAAAAAGGTGAAACGCTTGGATTTTGTTTCGTAACTTTTGTAAACATTTGACTTAAATCACTAAAAAGGTGAAGCGTTTGGATTTGTTTCGTACAATTTGTAAACGTTTGGCTTAAATCACTAAAAACGGGAAACGTTTGGATTTGTTTCGTAACGTTTGTAAAAGTTTGGATTTGTTTCGTTAGGTTTGTAAAAGTTTGGATTTGTTACAAACGTTACGAATCAAATCCAAACGTTTCACCTTTTTAGCGATTTAAGCCAAACGTTTCACCATTTTAGCGATTTAAACCAAACGTTTACAAAGGTTACGAAACAAATCCAAACATGTCACCTTTTAAGCAATTTAAGGACAATGTTTACAATCGTTATGAAACAAATCCAAACGTTTCTCCTTTTTAGCGATTTAAGCCAAACGTTTACAAAGGTTAAGAAACAAAACCAAACATTTCGCCTTTTTAGCGATTTAAGCTAAACCTTTACAAAGGCTACGAAACAAATCCAAACGTGTCACCTTTTTAGCAATATAAGCCAAACGTTTACAAACGTTACGAAACAAATCTAAACGTTTCACCTTTTTGGCGATTTAAGCGAAACGTTTACAAACATTACGAAACAAATACAAACGTTTCCCATTATTAGCGATTTAGGCCGAACGTTTATAAACATTATGAAACAAAAACAAATGTTTAAAACGTTACGAAACAAATTCAAACGTTTCACTTTTTTTAGCAATTTAAGCCAAACTATTACAAAAGTTACGAAACAAATCCAAGCGTTTCACCTTTTTAGCAATTTAAGCCAAAAACGTTACGAAATTGCAAACGTTTCCCATTTTTAGCGATTTAAGCCAAACGTTTACAAACGTTACGAAACAAATCCAAACGTTTTCCATATTTAGCAATTTAAGCCAAACGTTTACAAATGTTACGAAATAAATCCGAACGTTTCGCCTTTTTATCAATTTAAACAAAAGGTTCACAAACGTTACGAAACAAATCCAAACGTTTCCCCTTTTTAGTAATTTAAGTCAAACATTTACAAACGTTACGAAACAAATCCAAGCGTTACACATTTTTAGCAATGTAAGCCAAATGTTTATAAAAGTTACGAAACAAATCCATACGTTTCACTTTTATTGCAATTTAAGCCGAACGTTTACAAACCTAACGAAACAAATCCAAATGGTTCCCCATTTAGCGATTTAAGCCAAACGTTTGAAACGTTACGAAACAAATCCACACGTTTCACTTTTATTGCAATTTAAGCCGAACGTTTCCAAACCTAACGAAACAAATCCAAATGTTTCCCCATTTAGCGATTTAAACCAAACATTTGAAACGTTACGAAACAAATCCAAACGTTTTGCCTTTTTAGGGATTTATGCCAAACGTGTACAAACGTTACGAAACAAATCCAAACCTTTCCCCTTTATAAGGATTGAAGCCAAACGTTTAAAAACGTTACGAAACAAATCCAAACGTTTCACATTTTTAGCAATTTCAGCAAAACGTCTACAAATGTTAGGAAACAAAAACCAAGCGTTTCACCCTTTTTAGCAATTTAAGCAAAACGTTAATAAACGTAACGAAAAAAATCTAAGTATTTCACCTTTTTAGCAATTTAAACCAAACGTTAACAAACGCTACGAAACAAATCCAACCGTTTCACGTTTTTAGCAATTTAAGCCAAACATTTACAAACGTTACGAAACAAATCTAAACATTTCCCCTTTCTAGAAATTTAATCTTTTGCAAATATATGCCAAACGTTTCACCTTTTTCGCAGTGTAAGCCAAACGTTTATAAACGTTAAGAAAAAAATCCAAGCGTTTCACTTTTTTAGCAATTTAAGCCAGACGTTTACAAACGTTATGAAACAAATCCAAGCGTTTCACCTTTTTAGCAATTTAAGCCAAACGTTTACTAACGTTACAAAAAAAATCCAAACGTTTCGCCTTTTTAGCGATTTAAGCCAAAGGTTTACAAAGGTTAAGAAACAAACCCAAAGTTTCACCTTTTTAGCAATTTAAGCCAAACATTTACAAACGTTACGAAACAAATCCAAGCGTTTCACCTTTTTAGGAATATAAGCCAAACGCTTACAAACGTTTGGAAACAAATCCATGTGATTCACCTTTTTAGCAATTTAAGCCAAACGTTTACAAACGTTACGAAACAAATCCAAGTGTTTCACTTCTTTATCAATTTAAGCCAAACGTTTACAAACGTTACGAAACAAATCCAAACGTTTCACCTATTTAGCAATTTAAGCCAAACGTTTACAAACGCAACGAAACAAATCCAAACGTGTCACCTTTTTAGCAATATAAACCAAACGTTTACAAACGTTACAAAACAAATCCAAGCGTTTCACTTTTTTAGCAATTTAAGCCAAACATTTACAAAAGTTAACAAATCCAAGCGTTTGACCTTATTAGCAATTTAAGCCAAACATTTACAAATGTTAAGAAACAAATCCAAACGTTTCCCCAGTTTAGCGATTTAAGCCAAACGTTTAAAACGTTACGAAACAAATCCAAACGTTTCACCTTTTATGCGATTTAAGCCAAATGTTTACAAACGTTACGAAATAAATCCAAACGTTTCACCTTTTTAGCGATTGAAACCAAACGTTTACAAACGTTACCAAACAAATCCAAACGTTTCCACTTTTAGCGATTGAAGCCAAACATTTAGAAACGTTACGAAATGAATCCAAACGTTTCACATTTTTAGCAATTTAAGCCAAACGTTTACAAAAGTTACAAAACAAATCCAAGCGTTTCAACTTTTTATCAATATAAGCCGAACGTTTACAAACGTAATAAAACAAATCCAAGTGATTCATCTTTTTATCAATTTAAACCAAACGTTTGCAAACGTTACGAAACAAATCCAAGCAATTACAAACGTTACGAAACAAATCCAACCGTTTCACCTTTCTAGCGATTTAAGCCAAACGTTTACAAACGGTACGAAAAAAATCCAAGTGTTTCACCTTTTTAGCAATTTAAGCCAAGCGTTTAGAAACGCTACGAAACAAATCAAAACGTTTCCCCTTTTTAGCAATTTAAGCCAAACGTTTACAAACGTTATGAAACAAATCCAAGCGTTTCTCCTTTTTAGCAATTTAAGCCAAACGTTTACAAACGTTACGAAACAAATAAAAAACTTTCACCTTTTTAGCAATTTAAGCCAAACGTTTACAAAGATTACGAAACAAGTCCATATGTTTCACCTTTTTTGGCGATTTAAGCAAAACGTTTACAAACATTACGAAAGAAATCCAAACGTTTCACCTTTTTAGCGATTTATGCCAAACGTTTACAAATGTTACGAAACAAATCCAAACGTTTCCCCATTTTAGGGATATAAGCCAAACGTTTACAAATGTTACGAAACAAATCCAAACATTTCACCTTTTTAGCGATTTAAGCAAAACATTCTACAAATGATACGAAACAAATGTTACGAAACAAATCCAAACGTTTCATATTTTTAGCGATTTAAGCCAAATGTTTACAAACATTACGAAACAAAACAATCCATTTCACCTTTTTAGCAATTTAAGCCAAACGTTTACAAACGTTACAAAACAAATCCAAGCGTTCCAACTTTTTAGCAATTTAAGCCAAACGTTTACAAACGTTACGAAACAAATCCAAGCGTTCCATATTTTAGCAATTTAAGCCAAACGTTTACAAACGTTATGAAACAAATTTAAGCGTTTCACCTTTTTAGCAATTTAA
The DNA here is from genome assembly GCF_937616625.2 of Mercurialis annua. Classification (NCBI taxonomy): domain Eukaryota; kingdom Viridiplantae; phylum Streptophyta; class Magnoliopsida; order Malpighiales; family Euphorbiaceae; genus Mercurialis; species Mercurialis annua. Next base: position 19,078,055 of record NC_065572.1, on the reverse strand, counting down.
ACAATAAGTTTACAATGGTTACGAAACAAATCCAAACGTTTCCCCTTTTTATTGATTTAAGCCAAACGTTTACAAACGTATGAAACAAATCCAAACGTTTCAGTTTTTTAGCGATTTAAGCCAAACGTTTACAAAGGGTATGAAACAAATCCAAAATTTTCACCTTTTTTGCAATTTAAGCCAAACGTTTACAAATGTTACGAAACAAATCTTAGCGTTTAACTTTGTTAGAAATTTAATCCAAACATTAAGAAACAAATCCAAGTGTTTTTCACCATTTTAGCAATTTCAGCGAAACATTTACAAAATTTATGAAACAAATCTAATCGTTAAACCTTTTTAGCAATTTAAGCCAAAGGTTTACAAACGTTACGAAACAAATCCAAACGATTCACCTTTTTAGCGATTTTAGCCAAACGTTTACAACCGTTATGAAACAAATCCAAACGTTTCCCCATTTTAGCGATCTAAGCCAAATGTTTACAAACATTACCAAACAAATCCAAAGGTTACACATTTTTAGCGATTTAAGCCAAATATTTACAAACATTGCGAAACAAATCCAAACGTTTCACCTTTTTAGCGATTTAAGCCATACGTTTACAAACGTTACGAAACAAAACCAAACGTTTAAAATGTTACGAAAAAAATTCAAACGTTTCATATTTTTAGCAATTTATGCTAAACCTTTACAAACGTTACGCAACAAATCCATACGTTTCACATATTTAGCAATTTAAGCCAAAACTTTACAAATATTACGAAACAAATCCAAACGTTTCGTCTTTTTATCAATTTAAACCAAAGGTTTACAAACGTCAGGAAACAAATCCAAACGTTTCACATTTTGAGCGATTTAAGCCATAAGTTTACAAATGTTGCGAAACAAAACAAAACATTTAAAATGTTACAAAATAAATCCAAACGTTTCACATTTTTAGCGATTTAAGCGAAACCCTTACAAACGTTACGAAACAAAACCAAACGTTTCACCTTTTTAGCAATTTAAGCCAAACGTTTACAAGCGTTACGAAACAAATCCAAGCGTTTTACCTTTTTAGAAATTTAGGCCAAATGTTTACAAACGTTCCAAAACAAATTCAAGCGTTTCACCTTTTTAGGTATTTAAGCCAAACGTTTACAAACGTTACGAAACAAATCAAAACGTTTCCCCATTTTAGAGATTTAAGCCAAACGTTGAAAATGTTAAGAAACAAATCCAAACATTCCACCTTTTTAGCGATTACGCAAAACATTTACAAACGTTAGGAAACAAATCCAGACGTTTCACTTTTTTAACGATTGAAGCTAAACATTTACAAACGTTACGAAACAAATCCAAACGTTTCCCTTTTTTAGCGATTTAAGCCAAACGTTTACAACCTTTTTAGCGATTTAAGCCAAATGTTTACAAATATTATGAAAGAAATCCAAATGCTTCACCTTTTTAGCAATTTAGGCCAAACGTTTACAAACGTTACGAAACAAATCCTAGCGTTTCACCTTTTTAGCAATTTAAGCCAAACGTTTACAAACGTTACGAAACAAATCCAAATGTTTCCCCTTTTTAACGATATAAGCCAAACGTTTACAAAATGTTACGAAACAAATCCAAACGTTTCGCCTTTGTAGCAGTTTAAGCCAACGTTTACAAACGTTACGAAACAATTCCAAACGTCTCCCCTTTTTAGCTATTTAAGCCAAACGTTCACAAACGTTAAGAAACAAAACCAAACATTTAAAACATCGCAAAACAATTCCAAACATTTGACATTTTTAGCAATTTAAGCCAAACCTTTACAAACGTTCAAAACAAGACCAAGGGTTTCACCTTTTTAGCAATTAAAGCCGAACGTTTACAAATGTTACGAAACTAATCCAAACGTTTCACCTTTTTAGCAATTTAAGCCAAACGTTTACAAACATTCCGAAAAAAATCCTAGCGTTTCACTTTTTTAGTAATTTAAGCCAAACATTTACAAACGTTACGAAACCAATCCAAGTGTTTCCCATTTTTAGCAATGTAAGCCAAACATATACAAAAGTTACGAAACAAATCCATACGTTTCACTTTTATTGCAATTTATGCCGAACGTTTACAAACGTTACGAAACAAATCCAAACGTTTCACCCTTTTAGCAATTTAAGCCAAACGTTTACAAACAAAACAAGAGAAATCCAAACATTTCCCCATTTTAGCAATTTAAGCCAAACGTTTGAAACGTTACAAAACAAATCCAAACGTTTTGCCTTTTTAGCGATTTATGCCAAACGTGTACAAACATTACGAAACATATCCAAACCTTTTTCCTTTTTAAGGATTGAAGCCAAATGGTTAAAAACGTTACGAAACAAATCCAAACGTTTCACATCTTTAGCAATTTCAGCCAAACGTTTACAAATGTTACGAAACAAAAACCAAGCGTTTCACCTTTTTAAGCAATTTAAGCAAAACGTTTACAGACGTAGCGAAACAAATCTAAGCGTTTCACCTTTTTTCCAATTTAAGCCAAACGTTTACAAACGCTACGAAACAAATCCAACCGTTTCACCTATTTAGCAATTTAAGCCAAACGTTTACAAACGTTACGAAACAAATCCAAACATTTCACCTTTTTAGCAATTTAATCGTTTGCAAACGGTACGAAACAAATCCACATGTTTCGTCTCTTTTGCAATATAAGCCAAACGTTTCACCTTTTTAGCAGTGTAAGCCAGACGTTTATAAACGTTAAGAAATAAATCCATGCGTTTCACCTTTTTAGCAATTTAAGCCAGACATTTACAAACTTCATGAAACAAATCCAAACGTTTCACTTTTTAGCAATTTAAGCCAAACGTTTACAAACGTTACGAAAAAAATCCAAACGTTTCGCCTTTTTAGCGATCGATATAAGCCAAACGTTTACAAAGGTTAAGAAACAAATCCAAAGTTTCACCTTTTTAGCAATTTAAGCCAAACATTTACAAACGTTAAGAAACAAATCCAAGCGTTTCACCTTTTTAGGAATTTAAGCCAAACGTTTACAAAAGTTAGGAAACAAATTCATGTGTTTCACCTTTTTAGCAATCTAGTCCAAACGTTTACAAACGTTACGAAACAAATCCAAGCATTTCACTTTTTTAGCAATTTAAGCCAAACGTTTACTAACGTTACAAAACAAATACAAACATTTCACCTTTTTAGCAATTTAAGCCAAACGTTTACAAACATTACGAAACAAATCCAAACGTTTCATCTTTTTAGCAATATAAACCAAACGTTTACAAACGTTATAAAATAAATCCAAGCGTTTCACCTTTTTAGTAATTTAAGCCAAACAATTACAAAAGTTAACAAATCCAAGCGTTTGACCTTATTAGAAATTTAAGCTAAACATTTACAAACGTTACGAAAAAAATTAAAATGTTTCCCCAGTTTAGCGATTTAAGACAAACGTTTAGAACGTTACGAAATAAATCCAAAAATTTCACCTTTTTAGTGATTTAAGCCAAACGTGTACAAACGTTACGAAATAAATTCAAATGTTTCATCCTTTTAGCGATTGAAGCCAAATGTTTACCAACGTCACCTAACAAATCCAAACGTTTCACATTTTTAGCGATTGAAGCCAAACATTTACAAATTGTACGAAACGAATCCAAACATTTCCCATTTTTAGCAATTTAAGCCAAACGTTTACAAACGTTACGAAAAAAATCCAAGCGTTTCACCTTTTTATCAATTTAAGCCGAACGTTTACAAACGTAACTAAACAAATCCAAGTGATTCATCTTTTAATCAATTTAAACCAAACATTTACAAACGTTACGAAACAAATCCAAGCATTTACAAACGTTACGAAACAAATCCAACCGATTTACCTTTTTAGCGATATAAGCCAAACGTTTACAAACGGTACGAAAAAAATCCAAGTGTTTCACCTTTTTAGCAATTTAAGCCAAACGTTTAGAAACGCTACAAAACAAATCAAAACGTTTTCCCTTTTTAGAAATCTAAGCCAAACATTTACAAACGTTACGAAACAAATCCAAGCGTTTCTCCTCTTTAGAAATTTAAGCAAAACGTTTACAAACGTTACGAAACCAATAAAAAAGTTTCATCTTTTTAGCAATTTAAGCCAAACGTTTACAAGCGTTACAAAACAAGTCCATACGTTTCACCCTTTTGGCGATTTAAGCCAAACGTTTACAAACATTACGAAAGAAATCCAAACGCTTCACCTTTTTAGCGATTTATGCCAAACATTTACAAATGTTACGAAACAAATCCAAACTTTTTCAAATGTAACGAAACAAATTCAAACGTTTCACCTTTTTAGCGATTTAAGCAAAACATTCTACAAATGTTACGAAACAAAACCAAACGTTTAAAACGTTATGAAACAAATCCAAACGTTTTGCATTTTTTGCGATTTAAGCCAAATGTTTACAAACATTACAAAACAAAACAAAGCATTTCACCTTTTTAGCAATTTAAGCCAAACGTTTACAAACGTTACGAAACAAATCCAAGTGTTCCACCTTTTTAGCAATTTAAGCCAAACGTTTACAAACGTTACGAAACAAATCTAAGCGTTCCACCTTTTTAGCAATTTAAGCCAAACGTCTATAAACGTTACGAAACAAATTCAAGCGTTTCACCTTTTTAGCAATTTAAGCAATACGTTTACAATAGTTACGAAACAAATCCGAACGTTTCAACTTTTTATTGATTTAAGCCAAACGTTTACAAAGGTATGAAAGAAATCCAAACGTTTCACCGTTTTAGAGATTTAAGCCAAACGCTTACAAAGGTTATGAAACAAATCCAAAATTTTCACCTTTTTTGCAATTTAAGCCAAACGTTTACAAACTTTACGAAACAAATCTAAGCGTTTCACCTTTTTAGAAATTTAAGCGAAACGTTAAGAAACAAATCCAAGCGTTTTTCACCATTTTAGCGATTTCAGCCGTTATGAAACAAATCCAACCGTTAAACCTTTTTAGCAATTTTAGCCAAAGGTTTACAAACGTTACGAAACACATTCAAACGATATACCTTTTTAGAGATTTTAGCCAATCGTTTACAAACGTTACGAAACAAATCCAAACGTTTCACCATTTTAGCGATTTAAGCCAAATGTTTACAAATATTACCAAACAAATCCAAAGGTTTCACATTTTTAGCGATTTAAGCCAAACGTTTACAAACATTACAAAACAAATCCAAACGTGTCACCTTTTTAGCGATTTAAGCCAAACGTTTATAAAAGTTACAAAACAAAACCAAACGTTTAAAACGTGACGAAAAAAATCCAAACGTTTCACATTTTTAGCAATTTAAGCCAAACCTTTACAAACGTTACGAAAAAAATCCAAACGTTTCACATTTTTAGCAATTTTAACAACCGTTTACAAACGTTACGAAACAAATCCAAACGTTTGACCTTTTTAGCAATATAAGCCAAACGTTTACAAACGTTACGAAATAAATCCAAGCGTTTCACTTTTTTAGCAATTTAAGCCAAACGTTTACAACCGTTATGAAACAATTCCAACCGTTAAACATTTTTAGTAATTTAAGCGAAAGGTTTACAAACGTTACGAAACAAATCCAAACGATTTACCTTTTTAGCGAATTTAGCCAAACGTTTACAAACGTTACGAAAAAATCCAAACGTTTCACCATTTTAGCGATTTCAGCCAAACGTTTACAAACATTACCAAACAAATCCAAAGGTTTCACATTTTTAGCGATTTAAGACAAACCTTTACAAACATTACAAAACAAATCCAAACGTGTCACCTTTTTAGCAATTTAAGTCAAATGTTTACAAACGTTACGAAAAAAAACAAACGTTTAAAATGTTTCGAAACAAATCCTAACAGATACCTTTTTAGCCAATTAAGCAGAACGTTTACAAATATTATAAAACAAAACCAAATGTTTCACCTTTTTTGCGATTTAAGCCAAATGTTTTCAAACGTTACGGAACAAATCCAAACGTGTCACCTTTTTAACGATTTATGCCCAACGTTTACAAATGTGACAAAACAAATCCAAACATTTTACCTTTTTAGCGATTTTAGCAAAACGCTTACAAACGTTACGAATCAAATCCAAACGTTTCACCTTTTTAGCGATTTAAGCCAAACGTTTCACCTTTTTAGCGATTTTAACCAAACGTTTACAAAGGTTACGAAAGAAATCCAAACATGTCACCTTTTAAGCAATTTAAGGAAAATGTTTACAATCGTTATGAAACAAATCCAAACGTTTCTACTTTTTAGCGATTTAAGCCAAACGTTTACAAAGGTTAAGAAACAAAACCAAACATTTCGCCTTTTTAGCGATTTAAGCTAAACCTTTACAAAGGCTACGAAACAAATCAAAACGTGTCACCTTTTTAGCAATATAAGCCAAACGTTTACAAACGTTACGAAACAAATCTAACCGTTTCACCTTTTTGGCGATTTAAGCGAAACGGTTACAAACATTACGAAACAAATATAAACGTTTCCCATTATTAGCGATTTAAGCCGAACGTTTCTAAACATTATGAAACAAAAACAAACGTTTAAAACGTTACGAAACAAATCCAAAAGTTTCACTTTTTTAGCAATTTAAGCCAAACTATTACAAAAGTTACGAAACAAATCCAAGCGTTTCACCTTTTTAGCAATTTAAGCCAAAAATGTTACGAAATTGCAAACGTTTCCCATTTTTGGCGATTTAAGCCAAACGTTTACAAACGTTACGAAAAAAATCAAACGTTTCCCATATTTAGCAATTTAAGCCAAACATTTACAAATGTTACGAAATAAATCCGAACGTTTCGCCTTTTTATCAATTTAAACAAAAGGTTCACAAACGTTACGAAACAAATCCAAATGTTTCACCTTTTGAGTAATTTAAGCCAAACATTTACAAACGTTAGGAAACAAATCCAAGCGTTACACAGTTTTAGCAATGTAAGCCAAATGTTTACAAAAGTTACGAAACAAATCCATACGTTTCACTTTTATTGCAATTTAAGCCGAACGTTTACAAACCTAACGAAACAAATCCAAATGTTTCCCCATTTAGCGATTTAAGCCAAACGTTTGAAACGTTACGAAACAAATCCAAACGTTTTGCCTTTTTAGGGTTTTATGCCAAACGTGTACAAACTTTACGAAATAAATCCAAACCTTTCCCCTTTATAAGGATTGAAGCCAAACGTTTAAAAACGTTACGAAACAAATCCAAACGTTTCCCATTTTTAGCAATTTCATTAAAACGTTTACAAATGTTAGGAAACAAAAACCAAGCGTTTCACCCTTTTTAGCAATTTAAGCAAAACGTTTACAAACGTAACGAAACAAATCTAAGCATTTCACCTTTTTAGCAATTTAAACCAAACGTTAACAAACGCTACGAAACAAATCCTACCGTTTCACGTTTTTAGCAATTTAAGCCAAACATTTACAAACGTTACGAAATAAATCCAAACATTTCACCTTTTTAGAAATTTAATCTTTTGCAAATATATGCCAAACGTTTCACCTTTTTAGCAGTGTAAGCCAAACGTTTATAAACGTTAAGAAAAAAATCCAAGCGTTTCACTTTTTTAGCAATTTAAGCCAGACGTTTACAAACGTTATGAAACAAATCCAAGCGTTTCACCTTTTTAGCAATTTAAGCCAAACGTTTACTAACGTTACGAAAAAAATCCAAACGTTTCGCCTTTTTAGCGATTTAAGCCAAAGGTTTACAAAGGTTAAGAAACAAACCCAAAGTTTCACCTTTTTAGCAATTTAAGCCAAACATTTACAAACGTTACGAAACAAATCCAAGCGTTTCACCTTTTTAGGAATATAAGCCAAACGCTTACAAACGTTTGGAAACAAATCCATGTGTTTCACCTTTTTAGCAATTTAAGCCAAACGTTTACAAACGTTACGAAACAAATCCAAGCGTTTCACTTCTTTATCAATTTAAGCCAAATGTTTACAAACGTTACGAAACAAATCCAAACGTTTCACCTATTTAGCAATTTAAGCCAAACGTTTACAAACGCAACGAAACAAATCCAAACGTGTCACCTTTTTAGCAATGTAAACCAAACGTTTACAAACGTTACAAAACAAATCCAAGTGTTTCACTTTTTTAGCAATTTAAGCCAAACATTTACAAAAGTTAACAAATCCAAGCGTTTGACCTTATTAGCAATTTAAGCCAAACATTTACAAACGTTAATAAACAAATCAAAACGATTCCCCAGTTTAGCGATTTAAGCCAAGCGTTTAAAACTTTACGAAACAAATCCAAACGTTTCACCTTTTTAGCAATTTAAGCCAAACGTTTACAAACGTTACGAAACAAATCCAAACGTTTCACCTTTTTAGCGATTGAAACCAAACGTTTACAAACGTTACCGAACAAATCCAAACGTTTCCATTTTTAGCGATTGAAGCCAAACATTTACAAACGTTACGAAATGAATCCAAACGTTTCACATTTTTAGCAATTTAAGTCAAACGTTTACAAAAGTTACAAAACAAATCCAAGCGTTTCAACTTTTTATCAATATAAGCCGAACGTTTACAAACGTAACAAAACAAATCCAAGTGATTCATCTTTTTATCAATTTAAACCAAACGTTTACAAACGTTACGAAAAAAATCCAAGCATTTACAAACGTTACGAAACAAATCCAACTGTTTCACCTTTTTAGCGATTTAAGCCAAACGTTTACAAACAGTACGAAAAAAAATCCAAGTGTTTTACCTTTTTAGCAATTTAAGCCAAGCGTTTAGAAACGCTGCGAAACAAATCAAAACGTTTCCCCTTTTTAGCAATTTAAGCCAAACTTTTACAAACGTTATGAAACAAATCCAAGCGTTTCTCCTTTTTAGCAATTTAAGCCAAACGTTTACAAACGTTACGAAACAAATAAAAAAGTTTCACCTTTTTACAAATTTAAGCCAAACGCTTACAAAGATTACGAAACAAGTCCATATGTTTCACCTTTTTTGGCGATTTAAGCAAAACGTTTACAAACATTACGAAAGAAATCCAAACGTTTTACCTTTTTAGCGATTTATGCAAACATTTACAAATGTTACGAAACAAATCCAAACGTTTCCCCATTTTAGGGATATAAGCCAAACGTTTACAAATGTTACGAAACAAATCCAAACATTTCACCTTTTTAGCGATTTAAGCAAAACATTCTACAAATGTTACGAAACAAAATCCAACGTTTAAAATGTTACGAAACAAATCCAAACGTTTCATATTTTTAGCGATTTAAGCCAAATGTTTACAAACATTACGAAACAAAACAATCCATTTCACCTTTTTAGCAATTTAAGCCAAACGTTTACAAACGTTACAAAACAAATCCAAGCGTTCTTAGCAATTTGAGCCAAACGTTTACAAACGTTACGAAACAAATCCAAGCGTTCCATATTTTAGCAATTTAAGCCAAACGTTTACAAACGTTATGAAACAAATTCAAGCGTTTCACCTTTTTAGCAATTTAAACAATACGTGTACAATAGTTACGAAACAAATCCAAACGTTTCCCCTTTTTATTGATTTAAGCCAAACGTTTTCAAACGTATGAAACAAATCCAAACGTTTCAGCTTTTTAGCGATTTAAGCCAAACGTTTACTAAGGGTATGAAACAAATCCAAAATTTTCACCTTTTTTGCAATTTAAGCCAAACGTTTACAAATGTTACGAAACAAATCTAAGCGTTTCACTTTTTTAGAAATTTAATCCAAACGTTAAGAAACAAATCCAAGCGTTTTTCACCATTTTAGCAATTTCAGCGAAACGTTTACAAAAGTTATGAAACAAATCTAATCGTTAAACCGTTTTATAAGTTTAAGCCAAAGGTTTACAAACGTTACGAAACAAATCCAAACGATTCACCTTTTTAGCGATTTTAGCCAAACGTTTACAACCGTTATGAAACAAATTCAAACGTTTCCCCATTTTAGCGATTTAAGCCAAACGTTTACAAACATTACCAATCAAATCCAAAGGTTTCACATTTTTTGCGATTTAAGCCAAATGTTTACAAACATTACGAAACAAATCCAAACGTTTCACCTTTTTAGCGATTTAAGCCAAACGTTTACAAACGTTACGAAACAAAACCAAACGTTTAAAATGTTATGAAAAAATCCAAACGTTTCACATTTTTAGCGATTTATGCTAAATCTTTACAAACGTTACGCAACAAATCCAAACGTTTCACATATTTAGCAATTTAAGCCAAAACTTTCCAAATATTACGAAACAAATCCAAACGTTTCGTCTTTTTATCAATTTAAACCAAAGGTTTACAAACGTCAGGAAACAAATCCAAACGTTTCACATTTTTAGCGATTTAAGCCATAAGTTTACAAATGTTGCGAAACAAAACAAAACATTTAAAATGTTACAAAATAAATCCAAACGTTTCACATTTTTAGCAATTTAAGTCAAACCCTTACAAATGTTACGAAACAAAACCAAACGTTTCACCTTTTCAGCAATTTAAGCCAAACGTTTACAAGCGTTACGAACACTAAAAAAAATTTGGCTTGTTGGGACGAACAAAATTTATCATGTTAAGCCCAAAATTTGTCACAACAACGTTATTGTGACTACTTTGTGGCAAATTTTGTTGGTCAGAACAAACAAGTCACAATAAGTCCATTTTATAGTTCGTCACCATAAATTTTCTATTGTGATAAAATTGTTTTGTCACATTCATATTTATTGTGACGAAAATGTATATCACAAGTAATCAAATCTTGTTAAAATTTGTCGCAATATACATCGACTTCTAGTGATAAAACACTAATAACGTGACAAAAAAATATTTATCACAATTCATATAAATTTGTCACTACATATACCGAGTTATTAGTGACAAAAAGATTATGCAGTGACAAAACCATATTTATCACAATTAATATAAATTTGTCACTACATATGCCGAGTTATTAGTGACAAAAAGAATGTGAAGTGACAAAAAAATATTTATCACAAGTAATCTATCATAAAGTGACGAAATTAATTGCCATAATAATTAATTAGTTGTGATAAATTTAATTTATCACAACAAGTAATCTAACATAATGTGACGAGATTAATTGTCATTATAATTAGTTAGTTGTGATAAATTAAATTTATCACAAGAAGTAATTTAGCATAACGTGACGAAATTAATTGTCATTATAATTAGTTAGTTGTGATAAATTTAATTTATCACAACACGTAAGTTATGATAATGTGACAAAATTAATTGTCATTATAATTTGTCAACGGTGACAAATTTAATTTATCACAATAAGTAATTTATCATAACGTGACAAAATTAATCGTCATTGTATTATTTCCAATTTTATCGATACTAAAATAATTGAATACGGTAATTTGTTGCTAAAATCAATGAATAAAAAACAAAATCAATTCAGATATTACACAAAATTATCAATAAATAAGTCTTTAATAATACTAAATAACCGATCGTATGCAAACATGTAAACTATTTGCTATAAAGAAAAGAAACTAAATTAAGCCTAACTTTTGATATAGGAGACGTCCATCTTCTTTCATTCCAACAATTTCCATCTGCAAGAAAAAAAATACGTTTATTATATACACTTTTATTTTCAAACTGACATAATTAAGTGAATTTTTTTGAAATTATAAGGAAAAATTAAAAGCGTAACGAATTAAAAAATATATTTAAGTAAGCCGTCACATACCAATCATTAGATGGTTCGTCATCAGGAGATTTTTCGCAGCCATCAATATATGTTTCGTTGCCATCAATAGATATTTCCTCATCATCTTTTGCATTGAACATTAGCTGAACAAGATGCATGATTTTGCTATATGATTGAGAAATGTTGTCAATTTTCACACAAAATAAACACAAAATAGAGAAATAAACACGAGTTGCAGAAAAATATATGGTAAAGAAAAACACGAAAATAATCTTTCCATTACGGCAAAAGCATTAAAACACATTTCTTTTTGGGAAGAAGACCTAAGAAATACTACAGTTTATCTCATGTTAGTTTGCTTCTCTATTAAAATTGATATGTATGTCTTATACTATTTTTAAATTTTATTTAGATGCAATTTTTTAAAAGTTTTTGTGACCGAATATGAACCTTATGTCAACCTCCCAGCTGAATCATACGATTATAAATGGCACATGCTTCCTCCAAACATCCTTGGAGCACTAAGGGATGCAATAATCAAAATATGAAAAGCAGACTCACTAGGCACGCGTCCCTGATTGATGATATCATCAAAACTCTCCCTGCACTTTGCAAACTTCCGTTCTTTGCCCAAGTAATCTGATAATTTTGTAGCCAAAGCAAAATCAAACCGATACTAGTGCTACTGCATCATCCATTTATACACCTGCACATCAATTAAAGAAAATTTTCAATTAAAAATCCATATTAGTTTGTCCAAACCTGTTTATATCGAACTAACTCCAAAAGAGGCTGCAGCTTTATAACTAAAACAAATTCACACATTTTCATTCGGCTTAAAACTTTGTGAAGTTTCATAACCTCTGTAAAGTAACTCATGTTCAGCCTAAATGAAAAACCCGAATCACAATTTCCAAATGTCAATCTAGAAGTCATAGGCTAACTTATTCACGGTGTTTTAGAAAGTCTCAATATGCAAAATCAGTTGAATTGAATTGTAGGGATCAATCTCTCTTTTTTAGCAAGGTTAAAGTCCCTATTCGACTTGATAAAACTAGGCGTTTAAAGAAACTAATCATACCACAAAATGACATGTTCTTGCAAAATCAAACAGTTAAATCAAATCCAATGCCATTAGTAACTCAAACCAGCAAGTTCCCAACAAGCTCACAATTTTACTTAGTCATTTGCCAACATAATCAAATTATCAAATATTTATAATAGAACGAAAAAGAATCAATTAGATTACCCTAAAGCCCGTCTCATTTTCGCGAATGCGCATACAATGAACAGCAACATAAGTAGCATCATCTTGTCTCATCCACTTCTTCTGGGCAATAAGTATTTTAACCAAGGTCCCAACTTTATGAGCAGGCAGTTGCTTACAAAGCCAAGTCAATTCGCCCGCCTCTACTGCTCCGGCAACTCCTCCAATTGCATCACTTCCAGACCCAACTCCGAGTGCTTCAAATCCCCACTTGCCCCAGAAACCCCTGAATTGCCGTCGAACTTAAAAACATTATTTTCATTCTCGTTGTAGCCAGAAAAGTCCCGTTTCTCTTCATTGCACGCCAACTGTTCGTAAGAAGTACGCAGAGAATTTTATTTAGATGCAATTTTTTTAAAAGTACTAATAAAACAAAATTAAAAGCCTATCTGATTGATCTATCATGTTTCCAAGTGAAATAATTCTTAATACTGATCATTAACTTAGGGGTAAATCATCTTAATGATATTCTGTTCTCACAATCATCCATTGAATTTAATTAATAGTTTGAATTAACTAAGAATTTAAATAAACACATACCTGTTTGCAAGGAGCGGCAGCGGCGATGGTGGCGGTCGATGGCAGCAACGGGTGTCGAGCGACTACAATAATGGAAGACGAGCGGCAGCAACGTTAGTGGCGGAAGCTTCTTCGCAATTACCAGTCTTCACGACTTTATGAATTTGTTTCTAATCCCAACAACCCTGGATTGAGAAAAACACATAAGAATTAGAGATAAAAGCACAGAAGAATTAGAGTGTTAATTTTCACGGCAGTTTGAGTGTTTTAGGAAAAGGATTTTGTATTATATTAGGTTTTTTTTATAGGATTGTATTATATTAGGTTTAAGAGGTGTTTAGGTAAGGATTTACGTTTTTAGAATAAAACAACTAGTGGGAGTTTTTTTTCATTTCCCGCCTATATTTTTCAATAAAAATAATGAATAGTTCGGGTCTTTTTAGATTAATTATGACCATTTAAAATGTATGTCATTATTATTATTATTACAAATGAGGACGTTTTTATACTCTCATAAATTATAAATAAAATATACTTTTAGTGACGATTTTTTAAAATCCTCACTAAATTCTCGTTACTATAAATTACATTTTTTTATAGTGTTACCTGGTGCCGGTGTATGAGTAGGTGGAGAATTTGTTAGAGATCTAAAAGTAAACGAATAAAATCTTGTAAAACGAAGAAACCCGAATTGTTTGTGTTTGTATTTGAAGTTAATTCTGGACTTTTATTTACGCTAAGGGTTGTTGCTCTTTAAATAGGAAATAGTGTGAATTGTTTTATATTTTTAATTAATTTAAAGTTTAATTTATATATAAAACAATCAATAATTTAAAATTAAATTTCATTTTTACTAATTAAAATCATTTTACCTAGATAATAAGAGTAAAATTAAAAAAATTACAACACTCCAAATTCCGTCCACAGAAGGATTAGAGTACAAACTAAATATTTAATTGACTATTTAAATATAAAATATTTTCTAAAACTAAATATTATTAAAATTTTAGAATAGGTTTACCCCAGTCAAAATAAAATAACCAATATTTTAATCTTAAAAGTTAATTAAAAACATTATTTTCAGCCAGTGCGGCCTAGCCCAAGTGGCTAAGGTGCTGCAGTGCATTCATGAGCTATCGATTTCGAGTCTTAGTAGGGTCAGTGTGAGCGGAAGCGGGGTTTTCGGGGTCCCGTTGCCCAGACTTATGGCATGACTCTATTTTAGGTGATTTGCTAGATCTGGTTTAATTTGCTAATTTAACATGATTAGTCCTTTAACCTGTCAATGTTGGATTTGAAAATGCTTTTGGAAAGCTGTTAAACAGTATCTACATGCTCATATGTAGAGGATATACATGCAAAGTAAGAAACACTTTTAAACCTCGTTGACTGGAGTGTGCGACACTTGCTGCATTTTGACTGTCAGTATGGTTGGAACTGGATCTCGGGCTGAACATAGAAGTTTTTTGTCTCGTCGATGCGGTTCTAGTGTTTAAACCGGGTCAATTCCGAGTTCATACGAACCCAAAAATTTCTTCTGAAACTGGTTGGTTACGTCGATCACGGGCTTCAAGGCCCGACTGGCTTAGTAGGTTTCAAGTTTGGGCTTCGGGACCCGAACTACATAGGGATAGGCCCATTACAATACATAATATAAAAGTACAATAAAAACATTACATGTGGGCTCAAACGGGACCCAATTTCGAGTTCAAACGAGCCCGAAAACACAAAAACAATATCGAATTTGGTCTGAAAGGATCTGGGATCGATTTTAGGGCAAATGGGCAGAAAGAACACCGCGCCACTGTAAGTGGCGACGGCGCCATTCAGAACAGGCGGCAACGCTGGTTTTGGGAGGTCGAGGGACTACTTCCTTTTCGGTTTTGGGAACATGCAAACAAAACTCAAAAACAAGTTAAAATTTTCAGAAAACATTCTAAAACAATCTGAAATTAAAATATGAAGACAAGTATTCTCAACAAATTAATACAATTGAAAGTGTAGCTTCAAATTTTTCGAAAAATGTCAAAAACGCTATATAATTAAAGTGACCATTCTTTGAATGTTTATGATCCAAATAAACAAGAACTGACAATTTAAGAAATGAATTTTGAATGATGTTGAGGTGATTTTTATTTATGAAAACAATTTTTAATTTTATATAATTTTATATGCTTGGTTGTTAAATTATTATGATATATATATATGTATATATATATATAGGGTTAACTGCTAATGCATACACGAAATTTACCCTAATTTGCAATTACAACATAAACTTTAAAACTTGGCAATGTCAGTAACCAACTTTCATTTTTTGGCAAATTGGTACACCTACCAATCACGCAACGACACATGGCGGTATATTACAATGTCCACGTTAGTGTTTTTCGTGTTTGGTGTATCGATTTGCCAAAAATGTAAAGTTGGTTACTAACATTGCCAAGTTTCAAAGTTTATGGTGTAATTGCAAATTAGGGTAAAGTTCGTATATAAATTTGCAATTAACCCATATATATATACATATTGCTCCGTTCAACTATAATATTAATAGTTTTATGCATAATTTTTTTTGAAAAAATTATGCCTACTTTGTTTTAATTTATAATTCTAAATAATGACATTAAGTCTTTTTATTTATTTTAATCTAACTTATCATATTTAAAGTACTAAAGTAAAAACAATGTGCAGAGACAAATAACAGAAAAAATAGAAATTGTTCAGAGACAAACAACAACAAAAATGGTTTATAGGCCCTTTTTTTAATAAAAATTTATCACTAATAATATGTCATATACAAATAAACATTTTTTTATAATAACATCAAACTTAAAAAATAATTCTCTGTTTCTATAACTCTTTTCATTTCAATTATTTGCTCTCCAAAATCAAACGCGGGAAAAATGAGCGCGCCTCTAAAAATCAATCTTGCTTTCTATTGTCATTTTAGTCCATCCTTTACCCTCCAAAATCATTCGATGAAGGTCTTCCTCTTTCCTTAATCAAAACCTAAATACTTATTTGATCTGTAGTAAAGATTACAGAAATTTCATAATTTGAATTCAATTTTGAACGTAATTTTTCTTTTTTTTTCCTCTTAAACTTATACACTAAAATCTCTCTTGTTTTTTTTTTTTTGGTTTATCAGTTTAGCAAATGGATGAGATTTTAGGTTACTCCAAAGTTCAGTTGCAATCACAGCCACTATCGCCTCTAAAACAGCGCTTGTTCGTCAGCGTAATCCCAATTTGCTTCATCAATCACAATTGCAGGTCTCCTTCATAATCTCTGTCACTCCAAAACCTAAGAATAGTTTTATTAATGCACATCTCTCTAGCTGCCAGTTATATTTTGTTTAGTTTTATTAATGAATTCTTATTTCTTAACACGATCAACGATTTTCTGTTTAGGATTTTGATTTTAATTTTAGGTTTCTGATTTTGATTTTAGTTTTTTTTTTTTAATTTTAATTTTGAATTATCTGGTGCTATCCGCTAAGCCTGTTATCTCTCTCAAAAAATCAAAGAAAAGGAGAGGAAAATGGCAATGATATATTTGAGACGATCGATTGCTTCTAGATATTCATTGACGACGCTACTTAGAAGCTATTACTACTAATTCTCACAATGTTATATCTTTTCAACGCAAATTATTGTTCTGCAAAATCCAATCAGATTTTGGTTTCTTTAATAATCTCGTTGAGGCTACGCCAAAGGCAGGAAATCAAGTAAGTTTTATTTCTGTTGTTCTACAATTTTGAGTTCAATTTAATATCTTTGTGTAATGCAATTTCATTTCTTTGGAAGAATTAGACTTTCTGTGTTGTTTGATTTTGAGCATTACAGATATACTCAAGAAAACTGATGTTTGCTTGTATGGGGATATCAGGGGATGATTCTGATGGAGTAACTGTTCAAGTTGCGACCAGCATAGGCCCTGTTGTTAAAGAAAGTGTTGTGTCTTATATGGATACAACTGGACAGGCTTCTGCAGGTATGTATATATGTGTTTATATATGTCTTGACATTGTCTCGTGAATTAACAAATTGTTGTTTGAATTAGCTATTTTGATGCTGCTAATACTAATAAATTGAAATTTAAGACGATTGGCATGCAAAGCAGTAGAATTAACATAATTAGATTCTTGAATTTGAATTTGATTTTATTTTCTAATTATGTTATGTGAACTGTTAATCTGTTATCTATGATTTACTATCAGAATTGTCGAAATTATTCTCTGTTTTTCGCAGCGCCTTGGTGCATTCATTGTGAGTGGATTCTCGAAAGCGGTGGGGATGGTGATTATCTGTGGTGGTTTGTACTCTATGGTGTGCTTGGAGGTAATCTGCTGCTGCTTCTTTTTGTCCATTCAAATGAGACATAATTATATCTCAGCATTCACATTAAGTGTAGTAAAAAATATTCTTTTGAGTTTTTTGTGTGACATAAATGAATGTGTTTCACTTGGAAACATGATAGATCAATCAGATAGGCTTTTAATTTTGTTTTATTAATACTTGTCAAATCCATTTCTTGTATCAAACAATTCTAGAATAATTATTGCTGATATTCTTTTGTTATTAGTTTGGAGGAATGCGGTCGTTATAAAAATATATGAAAACAAGCTTGCGGATCTCATCCAGGGGTATATGGATACAGATTACTTGTCACGAGTATGTACTGTGTTATTCGAGGACTATTGTATAAGTTATGTTTCTGAAACCAGACTAACATTTTGTTAGGGTTACTGTAAAAAGAAGAGAACCCTTTCTAATGAGCTATTATTAGCCAGAAATTCTGTTTAAACTTGCATAGGTTATTATACCTTAGAAATTTCATGTCATTTCAGTTATAAACATACTCGAGGTAAGGCTATATAATCAACAAATTTTACACGTTACTCGAGTTTATGCGTCTCTTGCAATGCTCAAAATCAATGTCATGCTTAAAACTCGACGAAATGGAAGCATAACCTCGAGTTTTGTTTTTACTGAGATAATGTTTTTTGTCAAAACCCTTTGTCACAACAAACATAATTAATTTATAGTGACAAATATATTTGGCACAATATTTAATTATCATAATATTATTTAATTGCTGCAAAATAAAATTTGTCGCCAATATTTAAACATTATGCTAAAATTTATTTTATCATTATAACTGTATATATTTTCTTCTTTACCATTTATTTTCTGCAATTCGTTTTTCTCTCTATTTTGTGTGTATTTTGTGTTTCATAAGGTTGACATATGGTCGACATAAGGTTCATTTACGGTCATTATAACTTTATTTTTAATATATATAAACAAAACATTTATTTTGGCAAAATACTTTATCACAAAAACATATTTACTTTTTTTATAGTGACAAATAAATTTGACACAGTAAACTATAGTGGAAAGATTCTTTTTCGAGTTATTCTATACCATATATTTTCTGCAATTCCTTTTTTTTTCTATTTTGTGTTTATTTTGTGTTTCATAAGGTTAACATAAGGTTTACATAAGATTCATTTTCTGTCATTATAACTATATTTTTAAAATACGGACACAAAACATTTGTTTTGAAAATACTTTGTCACAAAAATATTTTTTTTAGTGACAAATAAATTTGACACAATAAACGGTAGTGGAAATAGTGTTTTTCGAGTTATTCTTTAACATATATTTTCTACAATTCCTTTTTTATTCTCTATTTTGTGTTATTTTGTGTTTAATAAGGTTGACATAAGGTTCATATTCTGTCATTATAATTGTATTTTTAAAATACGGGAACAAAACATTTGTTTTGGCAAAATACTGTCACAAAAACATATTTAGTTTTTTTGCAGTGATAAATAAATTTAACACAATATTAATTTATTACAATATCATTTAATTTCACTTAATTGCTGCAAAAATAAATTTGTCACAATATTTTTACAAATTATGATAAAACTCATTTTATCATCATAACTTTATTTCTAATATACAATAAAAAAATGTGTTTTTTTGGCAAAATATATTGTCACAATAAACATAATTAATTTATGAACAAAGGATCACTTTACCCCCCGAACTTGGCACAAAGTATCAAAAACGTCAAAATTAGTAAAACCGGATCACTTTTACCCTGAACTTGACAAAACCGGTTCAAAAACACCCCTATGCTGATGTGGCACCTTAATTTGAGAGTGAGACTCCAAACTAAGAATAATTAATTCTAATTAATTTAATCTAATTAAGTTTAAACCCTAATTAATTTTAAACCCTTCTTCTTCTTCTTCCTCCACCACCACCACCACCACCATCCCTCTTCCTCCACCTCCACCTTCACCGACCACCACCCAAAATTTATAATCCACCGCCCAAATCCATTATCACCACAAGATCTGAGAGACGAATCTGCTTCGTCTCTCATCTGAGAGACGAACGGTTCGTTTCTCAGATGAGACGAACGGTTCGTCTCTCATCTGAGAGACGAACGCTTTGTCTCTCACTGAGAGACGAACCCAGTTCGTCTCTCTGACGAACCCAGATCTGGGTTCGTCAGAGAGACGAACTCTGACGAACTGAGTTCGTCTCCACCACAGAGACGAACTCAGTTCGTGATGAGCAGCTGCCGGAAAACAATTTCCGGCAGCTGGTCATCAAAATTTAAAAAAAATAATTTTTTTTACAAAATATATAAAAAGGTCCTTTATGTTTTTAGTTAATATAATTTAGGTATGTAGTTAATATAATTTTTAGTGATTAATTTGGTATATAAGTAAATGTTGAAGGATTAATTTGTAATATTAAGTTTGAAATTGAAAGGATGAAAATATTTTTTTTAAATTATTAGGTATTAATATAAAATGTTTAAAAACAATTAGGACCATTTTAAATTTTTTTCAATCAAAAACCACCTTAGAAAACCAAAACCACTATTAAAATCGGAGAGTGAGGTACACTCTCTAAGGTGAGAGTGGGGAGGGGGTTTTTTGTACTAAATTTGACAAGTTCAGGGTAAAAGTGATCTCGTTTTGCTAATTTGGACGTTTTTGATACTTTGTGCCAAGTTCGGGGGGTAAAGTGATCCTTTGTTCATTAATTTATATAGTGACAATATATCTAATTGCTGTCAAATAAAATTTGTCACCACTTTTTCAAATATTATGATAAAATTTATTTTGTCATAATAAAAATATTTTAAATTACGGCGACAAAACATTTTTTTGTCAAAATAGTTAGTCACAACAAACATAATTAATTTTTAAAATGATAAAAATGGTTGACACAATATGTATTTGTCACAATATCATTACATTGAACTCTCATTTTGACAAAATATTTTTCTTTTGTCACAATTAACCTATTTATTATGACAAAATATAATTTGTCACGTATTTTTTGTCACAACAAGCCAAATTTTTTGTAGTGGAAACAAATCCAAGCGTTTCACCTTTTTAGCAATTTAAGCCAAACGTTTACAAACGTTCCAAAGCAAATTTAAGCGTTTCACCTTTTTAGGTATTTAAGCCAAACGTTTACAAACGTTACGAAACAAATCAAAACGTTTCCCCATTTTAGAGATTTAAGCCAAACGTTGAAAATGTTAAGAAACAAATCCAAACATTTCACCTTTTTAGCGATTATGCCAAACATTTACAAACGTTAGGGAAAAAATCCAGACGTTTCACTTTTTTAGCGATTGAAGCTAAACATTTACAAACGTTACGAAACAAATCCAAACGTTTCCCTTTTTTAGCGATTTAAGCCAAACGTTTACAACCTTTTTAGCGATTTAATCCAAATGTTTACAAATATTACGAAACAAATCCAAATGTTTCACCTTTTTAGCAATTTAAGCCAAACGTTTACAAACATTCCGAAAAAAATCCAAGCGTTTCACCTTTTTAGGAATTTAAGCCAAACATTTACAAACGTTACGAAACAAATCCAAGTGTTTCCTATTTTTAGCAATGTAAGCCAAACATTTACAGAAGTTACGAAACAAATCCATATGTTTCACTTTTATTGCAATTTATGCCGAACGTTTACAAACGTTACGAAACAAATCCAAACGTTTCACCCTTTTAGCAATTTAAGCCGAACGTTTACAAACGAAACGAGACAAATCCAAACGTTTCCCCATTTTGGCGATTTATGCCAAACGTGTACAAACGTTACGAAACATATCCAAACCATTCCCCTTTTTAAGGATTGAAGCCAAATGGTAAAAAACGTTACGAAACAAATCCAAACGTTTCACATTTTTAGCAATTTCAGCCAAACGTTTACAAATGTTACGAAACAAAAACCAAGCGTTTCACCTTTTTAAGCAACTTAAGCATAACGTTTACAAACGTAACGAAACAAATCTAAGTGTTTCACCTTTTTACCAATTTAAGCCAAACGTTTACAAACGCTACGAAACAAATCCAACTGTTTCACCTATTTAGTAATTTAAGCCAAACGTTTACAAACGTTACGAAACAAATCCAAACATTTCACCTTTTTAGCAATTTAATCGTTTGCAAACGGTACGAAACAAATCCACATGTTTCCCCTTTTTAGCAGTGTAAGCCAAACGTTTATAAACGTTACGAAATAAATCCATGCGTTTCACCTTTTTAGCAATTTAAGCCATACGTTTACAAACTTTATGAAACAAATCCAAACATTTCACTTTTTAGCAATTTAAGCCAAACGTTTACAAACGTTACGAAAAAAATCCAAACGTTTCGCCTTTTTAGCGATATAAGCCAAACGTTTACAAAGATTAAGAAACAAATCCAAAGTTTCACCTTTTTAGCAATTTAAGCCAAACATTTACAAACGTTACGAAACAAATCCAAGTGTTTCACCTTTTTAGGAATTTAAGCCAAACGTTTACAAAAGTTAGGAAACAAATTCATGTGTTTCACCTTTTTAGCAATCTAATCCAAACGTTTACAAACGTTACGAAATAAATCCAAGCATTTCACTTTTTTAGCAATTTAAGCCAAACGTTTACTAATGTTACAAAACAAATACAAACGTTTCACCTTTTTAGCAATTTAAGCCAAACGTTTACAAACATTACGAAACAAATCCAAACGTTTCACCTTTTTAGCAATGTAAACCAAACGTTTACAAACGTTATAAAATAAATCCAAGCGTTTCACCTTTTTAGTAATTTAAGCCAAACATTTACAAAAGTTAACAAATCCAAGCGTTTGACCTTATTAGAAATTTAAGCTAAACGTTTACAAACATTACGAAAAAAATTAAAATGTTTCCCCAGTTTAGCGATTTAAGACAAACGTTTAAAAAGTTATGAAATAAATCCAAAAATTTCACCTTTTTAGTGATTTAAGCCAAACGTTTACAAACGTTACGAAACAAATTCAAATGTTTCATCCTTTTAGCGATTGAAGCCAAACATTTACAAATTGTACGAAACGAATCCAAACGTTTTACATTTTTAGCAATTAAAGCTAAACATTTACAAACATTACGAAACAAATCCAAGCGTTTCACCTTTTTATCAATTTAAGCCGAACGTTTACAAACATAACTAAACAAATCCAAGTGATTCATCTTTTAATCAATTTAAACCAAACATTTACAAACGTTACGAAACAAATCCAAGCATTTACAAACGTTACGAAACAAATCCAACCGATTTACCTTTTTAGCGATATAAGCCAAACGTTTACAAACGGTACGAAAAAAATCCAAGTGTTTCACCTTTTTAGCAATTTAAGCCAAACGTTTAGAAACGCTACAAAACAAATCAAAACGTTTCCCCTTTTTAGAAATTTAAACCAAACTTTTACAAACTTTACGAAACAAATCCAAGCGTTTCTCCTTTTTAGCAATTTAAGCAAAACGTTTACAAATGTTACGAAACTAATAAAAAAGTTTCACCTTTTTAGCAATTTAAGCCAAGCGTTTACAAAGGTTACAAAACAACTCCATTCGTTTCACCCTTTTGGCGATTTACGCCAAAAGTTTACAAACATTACGAAAGAAATCCAAACGCTTCACCTTTTTAGCGATTTATGCCAAAAGTTTATAAATGTTACGAAACAAATCCAAACTTTTTCAAATGTAACGAAACAAATTCAAACGTTTCACCTTTTTAGTGATTTAAGCAAAACATTCTACAAACGTTACGAAACAAAACCAAACGTTTAAAACGTTACGAAACAAATCCAAACGTTTTGTATTTTTTGCGATTTAAGCCAAACGTTTACAAACATTACGAAACAAAACAAAGCATTTCACCTTTTTAGCAATTTAAGCCAAACATTTACAAACGTTACGAAACAAATCCAAGTGTTCCACCTTTTTAGCAATTTAAGCCAAACGTTTACAAACGTTACGAAACAAATCCAAGCGTTCCACCTTTTTAGCAATTTAAGCCAAACGTCTATAAACATTACGAAACAAATTCAAGCGTTTCACCTTTTTAGCAATTTAAGCAATACGTTTACAATAGTTACGAAACAAATCCAAACGTTTCAACTTTTTATTGATTTAAGCCAAACGTTTACAAAGGTATGAAAGAAATCCAAACGTTTCACCTTTTTAGCGATTTAACCCAAACGTTTACAAAGGTTATGAAACAAATCCGATATTTTCACCTTTTTTGCAATTTAAGCCAAACGTTTACAAACTTTACGAAACAAATCTTAGCGTTTCACCTTTTTAGAAATTTAAACCAAACGTTAAGAAACAAATCCAAGCGTTTTTCACCATTTTAGCAATTTCAGCCAAACGTTTACAAACGTTATGAAATAAATCCAACCGTTAAACCTTTTTAGCAATTTTAGCCAAAGGTTTACAAACATTACGAAACAAATCCAAACGATATACCTTTTTAGAGATTTTAGCCAATCGTTTACAAACGTTACGAAACAAATCCAAACGTTTCACAATTTTAGCGATTTAAGCCAAATGTTTACAAACATTACCAAACAAATCCAAAGGTTTCACATTTTTAGCGATTTAAGCCAAACGTTTACAAACATTACAAAACAAATCCAAACGTGTCACCTTTTTAGCGATTTAAGCCAAACGTTTATAAACGTTACGAACAAAACCAAACGTTTAAAACGTGACGAAAAAAATCCAAACGTTTCACATTTTTAGCGATTTAAGCCAAACCTTTACAAACGTTACGAAAAAAATCCAAACGTTTCACATTTTTAGCAATTTTAACAAACGTTTACAAACGTTACGAAACAAATCCAAACGTTTGACCTTTTTAGCAATATAAGCCAAACGTTTACAAACGTTACGAAATAAATCCAAGCGTTTCACCTTTTTAGCAATTTAAGCCAAACGTTTACAAACGTTATGAAACAATTCCAACCGTTAAATTTTTTTAGTAATTTAAGCGAAAGGATTACAAACGTTACGAAACAAATCCAAACAATTTACCTTTTTAGCGATTTTACCCAAACGTTTACAAATGTTACGAAACAAATCCAAACGTTTCACCATTTCAGCAATTTCAGCCAAACGTTTACAAACATTACCAAACAAATCCAAAGGTTTCACATTTTTAGCGATTTAAGACAAACCTTTACAAACATTACAAAACAAATCCAAACGTGTCACCTTTTTAGCGATTTAAGCCAAACGTTTACAAACGTTACGAAATAAAACCAAACGTTTAAAACGTGACGGAAAAAATCCAAACGTTTCACATTTTTAGCGATTTAAGCCAAACCTTTACAAACGTTACGAAAAAAATCCAAACGTTTCACATTTTTAGCGATATTAACAAACGTTTACAAACGTTACGAAACAAATCCAAACGTTTGACCTTTTTAGCAATATAAGCCAAACGTTTACAAACGTTACGAAATAAATCCAAGCGTTTTTCACCATTTTAGCAATTTCAGCCAAACGTTTACAAACGTTATGAAACAAATCCAACCGTTAAACTTTTTTAAAATTTAAGCCAATTGTTTACAAAGTTTACGAAACAAATCCAAACGATTCACCTTTATAGCAATTTTAGCCAAACGTTTACAAACGTTATGAAACAAATACAAACGTTTCCCCATTTTAGCGATTTAAGCCAAACGTTTACAAACATTACCAAACAAATCCAAAGGTTTCACATTTTTAGCGATTTAAGCCAATCGTTTACAAACATTACAAAACAAATCCAAACGTGTCACCTTTTTAGCGATTTAAGCCAAACGTTTACAAACGTTACCAAACAAAACCAAACGTTTAAAACGTTATGAAAAAAATCCAAACATTTCACATTTTTAGCGATTTAAGCCAAACCTTTACAAACGTTACGAAAAAAATCCAAACATTTCACATTTTTAGCGATTTTAACAAACGTTTACAAACATTACGAAACAAATCCAAACGTTTGACCTTTTTAGCAATATAAGCCAATCGTTTACAAACGTTACGAAATAAATCCAAGCATTTCACATTTTTAGCAATTTAAGAATGTAATACCTCAAAATAATTAATTAGCTAATTGGAAAACTTGTCCAGTTTGGATTCGCCAGAGTGGCGAAATCGGAAAGATTAATATTTCTGATAAACGTATAGTAAATAAACTTCAAGTAGGTCGGTTTTGAGAAATTAATTATGAGGAAATTAAGGTTATATCTCAATTCTAAAGTTAGAATTGGAATTAAAAGGAAAAATATCAAGAAAAGCCCAAAATAAAGTGCAGGGACCAAAGTGGTAATTTAGCCACTTTGTGTCGAAAATGGAAATTTGTAGGTTTTGACGGAAAAATGTTGATATCGAGTTTCGTATAATTTATTAGATGTAAATAATACGTATAAGTTATAATAAAAGAATTTATCGATTTAGTTATGGACTAAATCGTACAAATGAAAAGTTTGAAAGATAAATTGTAACAAACTAAAAGAACAAGGACCAAAGTGAACCTTTAGCCTTTCCATATATTAAAACAAAATTTGAAAGAAGGAGAATCATAAGAGAAAAGAAGAAGCCTGAAGCTTCAACGCCGATTACGATCGTTTCGCCGCCGTTTCTCCGTTCGACGTCCGATTCGAGCGATTTTCGCAGCGATCTCTTCGGAATTGGAAGTTCTATCATCTCCGTGCATCAAATTGAGGTAAGAGGTCGCGAATTTTGGTCGAAATTCAAGTTGAATGGCTGCTTTAATAAAATAATGGTTAGGTTAGAAATTTGACGTTTTTGGGATCGTTTTGGCGTTTTGGTGAAAACGGAAATCTGGGTTTGGCATGTTTGAATGTTTTAAGCATGTCGGGATGGACGGAAAACCCCGGAAATTGATTTTCCGGGGGCTGCACTCGGTGTGCGATCGCGCACCGAAGTGTGCGGACGCACACTACACTGTGCGGACGCACAGTGTTCTCCTGCGCCCGCATAGTGGGTCCGCAGGGACCAAAATGGACTTTTAGCCCTAATTGAGCGGGATTTTAGTATTTTCGGATATTAGACCCTGAAAACGATTAAGAACCCCGATAATTTAAAAGTGAAGTTTTAGCTTGACGTTTTACGTGGGCACCGATAATGGAAAACGCTAAAGATTGTATATGTTTCTCGAATATAAGAACCACGGTTCAATATATCGTGAATACGATAAAGGAGTATCGAGTTCACGAATAACACTAATAATGAAATATAACCCTAGAATTTAAAGTATTATATGTATTAGAATATGAGATTCACGTCTAATCATTAAACGTCAATTATCATGTATCAGACGTGTTAGCAAGGAGAGAGGTCAGTAGACGTGGATAGCGAGAGCATATCATTTCATCGACCACGTCATTGATTTGTTTGCGGTCACAGTGAGTTGCACATTTGTCACGACCCATTTTCATGAATCGTGACCGGCGCTAGGGCATGGGTAATGTAGTACCAACACCCGTAGCTAGCCTTTCTTATAACATACAAATTAATTAAACCTGCAGAAAACCAATGCTCGGGGGCAACCGAGACTTCAGCCTAAATCTAGCAGTTATAATATTCAATAATTAATATAACAAGCTTATCCACTTCTGAGTCTAAAAATAGGCATAACATAAATAATCCAAAATAATTATATATCATGCCAGAGCAATATAACTAGTCAGACCAATCCGACAAACAACTGTAATAATAATAAAGATGTCTAGTCAACTACTGCGGTCTAAGAATAAAACAGTTTTACAGTTTATTAAAATAAAAGGAACCTCCGAGGAAAAGTAAATGCGGAGATCACCAGACTCTCTCAGATCATAACCCTGGGGAAAATTGGGAAAACAACGGGGTCAGATATACTGAGATGAGTTTATACCACTATCTACATTTATTAAGTGGAAAACCTTTAAAACCGTTTAAAACATTTAAATACGATATTACGAATAATAGTTGGAACCCTAATCCACAATTCTAAATAATAAACATAATCCAACAGGTCTGGTCCCGAGAGCTGAGCTACACCGAGTTACCACCGACCACTCTTAATTCATAACCAGTGTCCCGAGAGCTGAGCTACACCGAGTTACTCTACTGGTCCCGAGAGCTATGCTCACACCGAGTTACCACCACATTTCACATACCTTATCTAGATCAGTGCCGGTGCGCACGCAGTCCTAATGATGCCCATTAGGTAGCATGTTCCAACTAAGAATCATAATATAAAAACAGTCCGCAATATACGTACAGTATATATTTATATATTAAAATAACAATTTACTTAATAAAGCGGTAAATAGTAAGTACAAACTCACTGCTTGCTAATCCACGTGAAAACTCCTGGCAAGCAACCTAGACTCGGTTCGCCTCAAAAGCACGAACAGTCGACGAGTCTAAATACAAATAAATAATTATTAAAACGAACTCTAACTCTAGAGAGTACTAGACACCACATAGGACTAGCACAAACAACAAGTCAAGGTAAAACCAACCAGAGTAAACACAATACTCAATTAATTAATAAACCACACAAGTCAAGTCTATTGAGTTCCCGCTTTAAAATCCATTTCGTAAAATACTTTTTAAAACAATTGTTAAATAATGAACCAAGTAATCTCCAAATAGTGGGTTAGCCGAGTTACTGATAACTACCAAGCTACCCTCACATGTCAGGTGACCCAAGTCTAACCCGACCCAATCATTTTATCAAAATATAAACCATAGTTTATAATCCCAAGAATAATGATTTGATAAAATAATAAATTATAATTGAAAGCGGAACCCAATATCTTTAAACAAAAGTAACCATTAGTTACTAACAAAAACTTAACCACAATAAAGTTTAAGAAAACGTTTTATGCCAAAACGTAACTTTATCCAAAATGGCACATCAAGCCAATATTTTTCAAAACCCATAATTACCCAAGTAATTATGTGATTAAAGATTTTAAAATAAAAATCGTATTCAGATTGAAATTATAAAAACCAATCCGATTAACATCAAAAAGAATATTATTTCCAAATTTAAACGATGCTAACACTTATCAAAAATTTGGCTAAACAAGCCAACAACATTACAAGCATGCTATAACACTTAAATGAATCCAATAAGGATTGCATAACACATTTAAATCATTTACTCATAATGAACCAACAATCAAACCATATATCAATCGAATAACTATGGCATACATAACATAACTCGTGTACAAACCATCAAGAATCGATGGGCAACAATCTTGAACAATATCATCATGCCAAAGACATTACAAACAGCCCTAACATGTATTTCCAGCCACTATCAACACATTCAAACAGTAGGTAAGCAATGAAATAATCATACCAAGCAAGCTAGCACTTAACCTAGCAATTCAATTCATAATACCCAAGGTAAAATCCAATACAAACACTCTAAACCAAAGCTAACTATACATAATCGGTTCTAAGCATGCCAAAACAGTAAATCAAATCATCACAACACCCAAGGTATAGGTTTAACCTTAAAACACAAGATTCGGCACTTACCGACGAAGATAAGCGGATAAAACATCACATGGATCCAAGAACGAGGCGAATCAGAATTGGTATGCTTAAGACCTCACACAACAATGGAAAACATGGATACATAAGCCCTAAAACGAATTGAACAAAGGAAATGTGAACATACTAAGGATAGGGTATGCGGATCACTTACCGGAGTCCAACAAACAAAGGAATTGATGTACAAACTATCAAATCAGAGTGTTGTAATGTCAATGGGTCGGCTAGGGTTTATAAAATGAAGTGGGAAAAGTTTTAGATCATATTAGGGGTCTATTTATAGACAAAACAAAAATTCAGACAGAGGGGCACGATGGGAGGCGCGTTGCGAGGCGCGTTGGACCCATCGTGCCTCAATCCTCAAAGAAAACGAAATTCTGCATGAGGCACGTTGCGAGGCGCGTTGGACCCAACGTGCCTTCCAACGTGCCTCCCTACACAAGGCTAAAAATGCATGGGGCGCGTTGCGAGGCACGATGACCCCATCGCGCCCTCCAACGCGCCTCAAAAACAGATCCAACGGTCAACTTTCTCTCAGGCACAGCATATCCGAAAATGAGCCCGATCCGACGGTTAAATTGGGAGATATGCATGTTTTCTCAAAACATGTCAGATTCAGAAGGTATACGAATACATCATCGATTATAAACCGAATACAAAACAAATCGCCATAGTAAACTCACACGACATATGCGACACATAAGATACAACTCAAACCCCAAACAAAGTGTCACACTTGCTAAGTCCACCATTAACAATCCAAAACTATGTCGGAAACACAACGAAACCATGACGAAAAAATACGGGATATTACATTCTCCTCAACTTATATAAAATTCGTCCTCGAATTTAAAACAACACAACCCGTGTAATAATATATTATAAAACTATATGTTGTCCGAACGAAAATGCACATAACCAACATAAAACACATAAAAGATACCTGCACAACAACTCTTTCTTTTAAGAACATTCTTCAACCAAGTCCAATCCAAACTGTAGTCATAGGAGTTTCCATGCTTAACGACCTAAGTACTTGCGTAAGAAAAACTCAAAAGGTTGTTCCTTGAACAATAACTCTAAACTACCACTTTCATAAACCGAACAATCTCAAATGATCACAAAAAGTATCGATACTAACTTCCACTTAACATAAAACGATAATGTCATTTCTAGGTGAAACCAAACGCAGGAATACAAACTCTCCAACATGAAACTCGACTGAAATTCTAATGATAATCAAGAACGAAACCTCAAATCTCTTCAATGATAACTCTAACAAAATTTTCACCCAGAGAAGGTCAACACAAGACGAAACACGCTGAAAACATATGGGGTATTACATTCTCCCCAACCTATGAAAAATTCGACCTCGAATTTCAAACTGAACTAATTCGCACTATAACCGTTACGACACACAAATGCGTAAATTTTTCTGATTCCGATAACTCGTTGTTCTAAAGTTTAAATCGATCAACACAATTAAATAATCCAAAATTTCATAGCTGATAGTCACAAATACACTTTACCGGAGTGGCTTCCAAAACCATCTCGCATATTAAAAATTATAAAATCCTCAATCATCAAAATAAAGATCATGCCCTTAGCTCGACTATAGTTCTATAATTCCAAATTCTTTTGCCTCAAACAAAACAAGGATACTGCAAACATAGCTGATAAAATCTATCGTTCTAAAACACTTACTTACTTCCACTTATAGCATCTCTACATTAAAATTATTGATAACAAAACCCAATAAACTCAGATAATATTTTGGTTCCATAATAAACATTAATAATAATCTAATCCTAACGATTAGTACCAACTCGATAATACCATTATCTTGTGAATCATAAAACATAAAAATATCGTAATTCAAAGAAAGCGAACTTCTCTCTTCACACAAAAATCTCTAGATCTTTGATACACAAAATCAATCATAATGATTCTTCCAATCATTCACAACATCACGCCACAACTAAACTGGACATCGACTGAATCTCACAACTCAAAATTTTTATCGCCCACACCATGGGTTCAACCACTTACCCGAACGATATTTAAACATTTCAACCATCAATCAACTAATGGTTGTTGAAACCTTTTAACCGCGATTCCCGATTCTCGAATTCTTCAATTTTCGAATTAGCCAACTCATATATCCAAATTAAGTCCACCAAATTTTTCCATCAATTAACTATTGCCACGTATACAACGAACGATCACCACGATCAAATCACCACGACCGGATTGTTAGCTATGCTCAAAACCAACCCCTGAGGGTATAAAATCTGTTAATACGAAATATTTAAATACAAAAAAAAATTCCACTTTGTTTAAAAGACTCTACGTCTTACACCTCCTTTTTCATTCGAAATTGAAATACCTTTACCGTTGAAAAACCATCGGTTTTGCAAACCTTTGAAAATTTTCAAAACCTCCACATTTAAATCCAAAATTTCTTCTTACTCTCCAATACATTTGCAAATCTATAAAACAGTTCAATTGACAAAATTTATGTTCTCTTTAATTCAACTTGTTAAAAACTTTTTAAATAGTTTATACTTGAAGGCCAAAAGTGGCAAAATCCTCCGTATTAAAAATACACATTGATGTTTCAAACATCCAAAATTTAAGTCGCTTTAAAAAAAAAAAAATTCTCAAACATATTTTAAGAATCGTTCAACCGAAAAATTCATTATTCCTTTTGAATCAAATTGGACAAAAATATCTTCCTTTCCACAGAAGGATAAATTTAGCAATGCAAATCTCTTGTTTGTGAAACACCTTTGTATCAATACACTAAAATACTTGGACAATTCAAATCTGAAAAGATAGAGTTTCTTTTAAAAACGTAGTGTATACACACACATGAGCACAACCAACATCCTTAATCCACAAATCCTCAAATCACAAATTGGAAATTATTACGAAAGTTTTCTATTCTAATCGAACCATACACTGCACTTGGTATAACTAAATCTCGAATGCAGTCTCAAAATTACTCTTACTCATAACCACAAGATTCTGATACTACAGACCAATCACTCTCAACATAAACGTCCAACAGCCATCATCATCATCACAGAGTATTTGTCTAGCTACCTTTCGGTAACAGTTTCAAAATCATTTGAAATTCCACAACTTTATAAATACATTTACCCCAAAGGGACTCGCGAGTTTGTTTAAAAACATATTTCTCAAAACACTTTATCGAAAAATCCATTTTACATAATTGTGCGCCAGGGTGATGACATCTCTCATCCCCAAAGAGTTGCATCCAACCCTAATTATTACTATGCACGTGATGCATGTACTATTATGCATGTATCAATTATTAATTTATCTTTTATTTAGTGAACATACTCAGTGTTCAATGCAAACCTATTCGTGGCATTCAAAATGCATGTTCATGATATGTCTGGGCACAATTACCTGTTGAAAATATTTCAAATATTTAAACAAATCAACCTTTGAAATTTATTTCACAACAAAACATTTGCTAGACTTTACACTCTGTGAGATGTGTACTCAATAACCTTTAAATATTTCTCAAACTCCATACTTGTAATCTACCGACATTCGATGTTATAAAACAACTCAACCTAATGATTTTGTTAAAACTCTTCGGTAAAAGTATCCAACTAACTTCAACCCAACTGAAACTTATAC
Organism: Mercurialis annua; assembly: GCF_937616625.2. Classification (NCBI taxonomy): domain Eukaryota; kingdom Viridiplantae; phylum Streptophyta; class Magnoliopsida; order Malpighiales; family Euphorbiaceae; genus Mercurialis; species Mercurialis annua. The sequence goes on along the minus strand of NC_065572.1, from coordinate 19,044,982 downwards.
TCAATGAAAATAACACATCACATACATTCCTACGAAACCTACCGCCAGCTCCCGCATCGCATCATTAACTTGATGAAAATATTAGTGTATTAATACACCGCTCTATGTTCTCGGCCAGAATTTTCCTATATCCTTTTCAGGATTATCAAAAACCATCAACCATTCCAAGAGAATACTTCCCTCGTCTTCCTCGATATCCAACCCAAAGGTTTCGATCCACGACACAAACAGCAAAACTCCGCGCAATCCTAAACCGAACAAAGGAACAAGGTCTAAAGGAAGGTCTTACACAAAGGTCAAACTATACATCGAGGTAAGCCAATCATAACCACGTGATTAAGTCATTTCACGCGCTACTCCGCACGAAGAGACAAAACAAAAACAATCAACTTAGCCCAACAGGCAAGCGATTTATACAACGCAAATTATTTCTAAGGGATACCAAATTTGTAAATTATAAGTCATGCAAGCATGCCATTCAACAAAACAACTCAATCATTCTGAAAGACAATTATTAAAACATGCTACAACAAGCTTGAATCTTTGTATCGAAATCATCTTGCAATAATATCATCCTTTAGGAAATACGCTACAAATTTTATTTTGAAATTTAAAAGTCAAATACAAAAACTTCCAAATTTTGTTGATCCCCACGATTAAAACAAAATCACTTTCTGTAAAAGTCTCTTCTTATTAATCAATTGCTTTAAAACGGATACCCAAGTATCTCGAACCATAAATTCATCGAGCTAATCGAGTCATTTCAACTACCAAGCTCAACTCCTAAAGTTGGGTGACCCAAGTCGAACCCAATACAACTGTTTATAAAACATAATCAAAACATTTATAAATCTGTAAAACAATATGTGAATAAAATTTCCATCCTTTAAAAAAATTGAGAGCTCAACTTAATCCGACCGCTAAACGGTAATTTAAAACTCAAGTGAGAAATCTTTGATTTCAAACATCTATTACGTAAATCCCAAAAATTTAAAAAGATGACATACTACATCATGATAAAATAACTTCAATTTAAATTCTTAAAATGATGGCTCATCTCATAAAATATGTTTTTATAATCATCGCTTGTTAACACCAAGCCAAACATAATATTTCAAAATACAAAAAAAAAAAAAATCTTTTTACTGGTAACTCAACCAAAAATTCAAACTTTTTTTTTTTTTGAATTTAAAACCAAACTTCTCTTATGATTCTGTGTCGAAGCACAAATCAGAATAAACAAATATTCTCATGAAAATTTTAAAACAACATGTGGTCAAACAATGTATGACTACCAAAACACATTTTAAAATTTAACCCAAAATCTCTTTAACGGAAAAACAAGGCTAACGTCCAACATACGATCACATTTAAAATCAACAATCGAGGCCAAAGCCAAGATGTACTTTAAAAATATGGAAAAGGCAATTCAACGCATCATGTAAAAATAGTTGTAACCATACCATATACTCAAAATTGTATCAGGCACAAACACCAAGGTTTGTCAAACAACATCATACACAAGTATGAGTTTTAGAAAAATTTACCAACCTAAGATTTCCCGAGAAATCGAAAGCAATAATAATCACCCAAGTGAAGTAACATCAACATGATAAAACACAGCAAGTAACATCCAAGTGAACTAAATTATCAATCATAGCATCAATACTAAATAGAGACTGACAGACATCACCTATAGGATGTAGGCTGAAAGTTTGAAAACAAAAGATGACGTTTTAAAAGACAAGACACGAATCCTACTTCCGCAGTAGTTCCTAAGACACAACCATACTTAACAGAGTAAACACATAGCAAGCAAATGGCCTTGGTTTGAAACCAAAGCTCTGATACCAAGTTTGTCACGACCCATTTTCATGAATCGTGACCGGCGCTAGGGCATGGGTAATGTAGTACCAACACCCGTAGCTAGCCTTTCTTATAACATACAAATTAATTAAACCTGCAGAAAACCAATGCTCGGGGGCAACCGAGACTTCAGCCTAAATCTAGCAGTTATAATATTCAATAATTAATATAACAAGCTTATCCACTTCTGAGTCTAAAAATAGGCATAACATAAATAATCCAAAATAATTATATATCATGCCAGAGCAATATAACTAGTCAGACCAATCCGACAAACAACTGTAATAATAATAAAGATGTCTAGTCAACTACTGCGGTCTAAGAATAAAACAGTTTTACAGTTTATTAAAATAAAAGGAACCTCCGAGGAAAAGTAAATGCGGAGATCACCAGACTCTCTCAGATCATAACCCTGGGGAAAATTGGGAAAACAACGGGGTCAGATATACTGAGATGAGTTTATACCACTATCTACATTTATTAAGTGGAAAACCTTTAAAACCGTTTAAAACATTTAAATACGATATTACGAATAATAGTTGGAACCCTAATCCACAATTCTAAATAATAAACATAATCCAACAGGTCTGGTCCCGAGAGCTGAGCTACACCGAGTTACCACCGACCACTCTTAATTCATAACCAGTGTCCCGAGAGCTGAGCTACACCGAGTTACTCTACTGGTCCCGAGAGCTATGCTCACACCGAGTTACCACCACATTTCACATACCTTATCTAGATCAGTACCGGTGCGCACGCAGTCCTAATGATGCCCATTAGGTAGCATGTTCCAACTAAGAATCATAATATAAAAACAGTCCGCAATATACGTACAGTATATATTTATATATTAAAATAACAATTTACTTAATAAAGCGGTAAATAGTAAGTACAAACTCACTGCTTGCTAATCCACGTGAAAACTCCTGGCAAGCAACCTAGACTCGGTTCGCCTCAAAAGCACGAACAGTCGACGAGTCTAAATACAAATAACTAATTATTAAAACGAACTCTAACTCTAGAGAGTACTAGATACCACATAGGACTAGCACAAACAACAAGTCAAGGTAAAACCAACCAGAGTAAACACAATACTCAATTAATTAATAAACCACACAAGTCAAGTCTATTGAGTTCCCGCTTTAAAATCCATTTCGTAAAATACTTTTTAAAACAATTGTTAAATAATGAACCAAGTAATCTCCAAATAGTGGGTTAGCCGAGTTACTGATAACTACCAAGCTACCCTCACATGTCAGGTGACCCAAGTCTAACCCGACCCAATCATTTTATCAAAATATAAACCATAGTTTATAATCCCAAGAATAATGATTTGATAAAATAATAAATTATAATTGAAAGCGGAACCCAATATCTTTAAACAAAAGTAACCATTAGTTACTAACAAAAACTTAACCACAATAAAGTTTAAGAAAACGTTTTATGCCAAAACGTAACTTTATCCAAAATGGCACATCAAGCCAATATTTTTCAAAACCCATAATTACCCAAGTAATTATGTGATTAAAGATTTTAAAATAAAAATCGTATTCAGATTGAAATTATAAAAACCAATCCGATTAACATCAAAAAGAATATTATTTCCAAATTTAAACGATGCTAACACTTATCAAAAATTTTGCTAAACAAGCCAACAACATTACAAGCATGCTATAACACTTAAATGAATCCAATAAGGATTGCATAACACATTTAAATCATTTACTCATAATGAACCAACAATCAAACCATATATCAATCGAATAACTATGGCATACATAACATAACTCGTGTACAAACCATCAAGAATCGATGGGCAACAATCTTGAACAATATCATCATGCCAAAGACATTACAAACAGCCCTAACATGTATTTCCAGCCACTATCAACACATTCAAACAGTAGGTAAGCAATGAAATAATCATACCAAGCAAGCTAGCACTTAACCTAGCAATTCAATTCATAATACCCAAGGTAAAATCCAATACAAACACTCTAAACCAAAGCTAACTATACATAATCGGTTCTAAGCATGCCAAAACAGTAAATCAAATCATCACAACACCCAAGGTATAGGTTTAACCTTAAAACACAAGATTCGGCACTTACCGACGAAGATAAGCGGATAAAACATCACATGGATCCAAGAACGAGGCGAATCAGAATTGGTATGCTTAAGACCTCACACAACAATGGAAAACATGGATACATAAGCCCTAAAACGAATTGAACAAAGGAAATGTGAACATACTAAGGATAGGGTATGCGGATCACTTACCGGAGTCCAACAAACAAAGGAATTGATGTACAAACTATCAAATCAGAGTGTTGTAATGTCAATGGGTCGGCTAGGGTTTATAAAATGAAGTGGGAAAAGTTTTAGATCATATTAGGGGTCTATTTATAGACAAAACAAAAATTCAGACAGAGGGGCACGATGGGAGGCGCGTTGCGAGGCGCGTTGGACCCATCGTGCCTCAATCCTCAAAGAAAACGAAATTCTGCATGAGGCACGTTGCGAGGCGCGTTGGACCCAACGTGCCTTCCAACGTGCCTCCCTACACAAGGCTAAAAATGCATGGGGCGCGTTGCGAGGCACGATGACCCCATCGCGCCCTCCAACGCGCCTCAAAAACAGATCCAACGGTCAACTTTCTCTCAGGCACAGCATATCCGAAAATGAGCCCGATCCGACGGTTAAATTGGGAGATATGCATGTTTTCTCAAAACATGTCAGATTCAGAAGGTATACGAATACATCATCGATTATAAACCGAATACAAAACAAATCGCCATAGTAAACTCACACGACATATGCGACACATAAGATACAACTCAAACCCCAAACAAAGTGTCACACTTGCTAAGTCCACCATTAACAATCCAAAACTATGTCGGAAACACAACGAAACCATGACGAAAAAATACGGGATATTACATTCTCCTCAACTTATATAAAATTCGTCCTCGAATTTAAAACAACACAACCCGTGTAATAATATATTATAAAACTATATGTTGTCCGAACGAAAATGCACATAACCAACATAAAACACATAAAAGATACCTGCACAACAACTCTTTCTTTTAAGAACATTCTTCAACCAAGTCCAATCCAAACTGTAGTCATAGGAGTTTCCATGCTTAACGACCTAAGTACTTGCGTAAGAAAAACTCAAAAGGTTGTTCCTTGAACAATAACTCTAAACTACCACTTTCATAAACCGAACAATCTCAAATGATCACAAAAAGTATCGATACTAACTTCCACTTAACATAAAACGATAATGTCATTTCTAGGTGAAACCAAACGCAGGAATACAAACTCTCCAACATGAAACTCGACCGAAATTCTAATGATAATCAAGAACGAAACCTCAAATCTCTTCAATGATAACTCTAACAAAATTTTCACCCAGAGAAGGCCAACACAAGACGAAACACGCTGAAAACATATGGGGTATTACAACATTACTTTCGTGTATTATATATTAAAGTTATTTTATATAGATATTTATACTGTTTATCGCATCGCATGTTATATTATTTGATTAAATGTTAGATATTTCTATCAATTATATATACGAGAACTAGTATGCGATCCGCAGAAACTAGCTACCTATTGGGTGTCAATAGGCTGTGTGATCACCAGTATCGAGTCAGTCTACTGTGTTTGCATTTGAGAAATAAATTGATAAATATAACGAGATATGAATAAGAATTTCGAAATTAGATAATGATTTGATACGAGTGAGCACTCGGTTACGGTGTAACCTGGAGTCCCCATATATAGTGGGTTGGACCCACTAGTGAGTTGGACTCACAACTTGAGATATAATGATTAGATTGGATGATATATAATTAGTATGATTTGATTATTCGAAAGTTATGTCGCATGCTAGGATATTAGTTTCAAACGGATCAAATACCTGTTTATATGTCTTACTTTTATATTATTGTTTCCTTGAAATGCGATGCTATGTTTTTATTATAATATCATTAGTAAATGCAAGCTCACTCAGTATTTTCCCAAATACTGACCCCTCACCTTTGATGTTTTCAGATGCTTAGTATGTGGACCTAGCTAGAGGCCAATTTTGAAGTCCAGAAGTCAGCTATGTATGTATAGTTTCTGACTTCTGTGAATGCTGCAGTAGTGGTCTCGCGTTGACAGAGTCGTAGCCTAGACAGCAGTACATTTTGAGTGTACACATTACTTGATGTCCTCTTTATATGTTTTTGATAGGCTACAAGTAGTAGGTTTTGTTCACGGCCCCAGATGCCGATGATATGTTTTGTTACATTAACTTTTGTATATAGTTCCGCGAGGCCAGTTCGTACAGGGTACGGTAACTAGAGCCCACGAGGTTAACAAAATAGTTAGTGTAAATGTTTCTGTATATATGCTACGTATATTTACTTCTGTTGTGTTGTATTATTTGTTTATTATTTGCGAAAAATTAATAGTGATTTGATGCTTGCTACGGGTTCCGAAGCTACCACTCCCATTCCCTAGCGCCGGTTGCGGCTCAATAATTTGGGTTGTGACACACTTTTTTAGCAATTTAAGCCAAACGTTTATAAACGTTACAAAACGAATCCAAACGTTTCACCTTTTACGAAACAAATCCAAACGTTTCCCCATTTTAGCGATTTAAGGCAAACGTGTACAGACGCTACGAAACAAATCCAAACATTTCCCAATTTTGAGCGATTTAAGCCAAACGTTTACAAACGTTACGAAACAAATCCAAGCGTTTCACCGTTTTAGCAATTTAAGCCAAACGTTTGCAAACGTTATGAAACAAATCCACACATTTCACCTTTTCAGCGATCTAAGCCAAACGTTTACAAATGTTACGAAACAAATCCAAACATTTCACATTATTAGGTATTTAAGCCAAACGTTTACAAACGTTAGAAAAAGAATAAGAATATATCACATTTTTAGCGATTTAAGCCAAACGTTTAGAAATGTTACGAAACAAAACAAAAATATTCACCTTTTTAGTGATTTAAGCCAAACGTTTGTAAATCTTACTAAACAAATCCAAACTTTTACCTTTTTAGAGATTTAAGCAAAACGTTCACAAACGTGACTGAACAAAAGCAAACGTTTCACATTTTTAGCGATTTATGCCAAACGTTTACAAAAGTTACGAAACAAATCCTAATGTTTCTTAATTTTAGCGATTTAAGCCAAACAAATACAAACATTACAAAATAAATGCAAGCGTTTTCCCATTTTAGCGATTTAAGCCAAATATTTACAAACGTTATGAAACAAATCCAAACGTTTCATCTTTTTAGCGATTTAAGACAAACGTTTACAAACGTTACAAACAAATCCATTAAGCCAGACGTTTACAAACGTTACGAAACAAATCCAAATGTTTCCCCATTTTAGCGATTTAAGGAAAACGTATACAAACGTTGTCATACAAATACAAACATTTTAACTATTTAGCAATTTAAGCCAAACGTTTACAAACGTTACGAAACAAATCCAAATGTTTCACCTTTTTAGCGATTTAAGCCAAACGTTTACAAGCGTTACAAACAAATTCAAGAGTTTCACCTTTTTAGCAATTTAAACCAAGCGTTTACAAATGTTACGAAACAAATCCAAATGTTTCCCCCCTTTTTAGCGATTTAAGCCAAACGTTTACAAAGGTTACGAAACAAATCCAATTTTTCACCTTTTTACCGATTTAAGCCAAACGTTTACAAACGTTACGAAAAAAATCCAAGCTTTTCTAGCAATTTAAGCCAAACGTATACAAACGTTACGAAACAAATCCAAGCGTTTCCCCTTTATAACAATTTAAGCCAAACGTTTAGAAACGTTACGAAACAAATCCAAGCGTTTCACCTTTTTTGCGATTTAAGCCAAACGTTTACAGGCATTATAAAACGAATCCAAACGTTGAACCTTTTTAGTGATTTAAGCCAAACGTTTACAAACGTTACGAAACAAATCCAAACGTGTCACCTTTTTAGCGATTTAAGACAAACATTTAAAAACGATACGAAACAAATCCAAACGTTTCGCCTTTTTAGCAATTTAAGCCAAACGTTTACAAACGTTATGAAACAAAACCAAACGTTTAAAATGTTACGAAACAAATCCAAACGTTTCCCAAACATTACGAAAAAAATCCAAGCGTTTCACCCTTTTAGCGATTTATGCCAAACGTTTACAAACGTTACGAAACAAATCCAAACGTTTCCCCTTTTTAAGGATTGAAGCCAAACGGTTATAAATGTTACAAAATGAATTCAAACGTTTAAAAAGTTACGAAACAAATACAAACGTTTCACTTTTTTAGCCATTTATGCCAAACGTTTACAAACGGTACGAAACAAATCCAAGCATTTAACCTTTTTAGCAATTTAAGCCACGTTTAGAAACGTTACGAAAAAAATCCTAACGTTTCACCTTTTTTGCGATTGAAGCCAAACGTTTTGGAACGTTATGAAACAAAACCAAACGTTAATAAAAGTTATGAAACAAATCCAAACGTTTCACCTTTTTAGCGAATTAAACCAAACATTTACAAATGTTACGAAAGAAATCCAAACGTTTCCCCTTTTTAGAGATTTAAGCCAAACGTTTATTAACGTTATAAAACAAATCCAAACGTTATGAAACAAATCCAAAAGTTTCACATTTTTAGCGATATAAGCCAAACGTTACGAAACAAATCCAAACGTTTCCCCAAATTAGCGATTTAAGCCAAACGTGTACAAACGTTACGAAATAATTCCCAATGTTTCCCCCATGTTTAGCGATTTAAGGCAAACATATATAAACGTTACGAAACAAATCCAAACATCTCACCGTTTTAGCAATTTAAGCCAAACGTTTACAAACCTTATGAAACAAATCAACACTTTTCACCTTTTCAGCAATTTCAGCCAAATGTTTACGAACGTTACGAAACAAATCCAAACATTTCACATTTTTTGGTATTTAGGCCAAACATTTACAAACGTTAGGAAACAAATACAAAAATTTTACCTTTTTAGCGATTTCAGCAAAACATTTGTAAATGTTACGAAACAAATCCTAACATTCACCTTTTTAGCGATTTAAGCCAAACGTTTACAGACGTTACGAAACAAATCCAAGCGTTTAACCTTTTTAGCAATTTAAGCCACGTTTAGAAACGTTACGAAAAAAATCCAAATGCTTCACTTTTTTTGCGATTGAAGCCAAACGTTTACGAACGTTTCAAAACAAAACCAAACGTTATGAAACAAATCCAAACGTTTCACCTATTTAGCGAATTAAACCAAACATTTACAAATGTTACGAAACAAAACAAAATGTTTCACCTTTTTAGCGATTTAAGCCAAACTTTTATAAACGTTACAAAACAAATCCAAATGTTTCCCCATTTTAACGATTTAAGCCGTTTAAAACGTTACAAAACAAATCCAAGTGTTTCACCTTTTTTGCAATTTAAGCCAAACGTTTACAAATGTTACGAAACAAAAACAAACATTTCACCTATTTATCGATTTAAGCCAAACGTTTACAAAAGTTACGAAAAAAATCCAAATTTTCCCCAATTTTAGCGATTTAAGGAAAACATTTACAAACGTTACGAAACAAATCCATACGATTCATCTATTTAGCGATTTAAGACAAATCTTTACAAACGTTACGAAACAAATTCAAACATTTCACCTTTTTAGCAATTTAAGCCAAACGTTTACAAACGTTTCGAAACAAATCCAAACGTTTCACCTTTTTAGCGATTTAAGCCAAACGTTTAGAAACACTATGAAACGAATCCAAACGTTTCAAATTTTTAACGATATAAGCCAAACATTTACAAACGTTACGAAATAAATCCAAACGTTTCCCCATTTTAGCGATTTAAGCCAAACGTGTACAAATGTTACAAAACTAATCCCAATGTTTCCCCCATTTTTAGCGATTTAAGCCAGACGTTTACAAATGTTACGAAACAAATCCAAGATTTTCACCGTTTTAGCAATTTAATCCAAACGTTTGCAAACCATATGAAACAAATCCACACGTTTCACCTTTTCAGCAATTTAAGCCAAATGTTTACAAACGTTACAAAACAAATCCAAACATTTCACATTTTTAGGTATTTAAGCCAAACGTTTACAAACGTTAGGAAACAAATCAGAACATTTCACATTTTTAGAGATTTAAGCCAAACGTTTATAAACGTTACAAAACGAAACAAATAATTTCACCTTTTTAGCGATTTAAGCCAAACATTTGTAAATGTTACGAAACAAATCCAAACTTTCACCTTTTTAGCGATTTATGCCAAACGTTTACAAACTTGACGAAACAAAACCAAACGTTTCACATTTTTAGCGATTTAAGCCAAACATTTCCAAACATTACAAAACAAATGCAAGTGTTTCCCCATTTTAGCGATTTAAGCCAAATATTTACAAACGTTGCGAAACAAATCCAAACAGTTCACCTTTTTAGTGATTTAAGCCAAGCGTTTACAAACGGTACGAAACAAATCCAAACGTTTCCCCATTTTAGCGATTACAACCAAACATTTACAAACGTTACAAACAAATCTATTAAGCCAAACGTTTACAAACGTTACGAAACAAATCCAAACGTTTCACCTTTTTAGCGATTTAAGCCAAACGTATACAAACGTTATGAAACAAATCCAAGCATTAAACCTTTTTAGCAATTTAAGCCAAACATCTAAAAACGTTCCGAAACAAATTCAAACGTTTCACCTTCTTAGCGATTTAAGCCAAATGTTTACAAGCGTTACGAAACAATCCAAGAGTTTCACCTTTTTAGCAATTTAAGCCAAACGTTTACAAACGTTACGAAACAAATCCAAACGTTTACGAACGTTTCAAAACAAAACCAAACGTTAATAAACGTTATGAAACAAATCCAAACGTTTCACCTATTTAGCGAATTAAACCAAACATTTACAAATGTTACGAAACAAAACAAAATGTTTCACCTTTTTAGCGATTTAAGCCAAACTTTTATAAACGTTACAAAACAAATCCAAATGTTTCCCCATTTTAACGATTTAAGCCGTTTAAAACGTTACAAAACAAATCCAAGTGTTTCACCTTTTTTGCAATTTAAGCCAAACGTTTACAAATGTTACGAAACAAAAACAAACATTTCACCTTTTTATCGATTTAAGCCAAACGTTTACAAAAGTTACGAAACAAATCCAAATTTTCCCCAATTTTAGCGATTTAAGGAAAACATTTACAAACGTTACGAAACAAATCCATACGATTCATCTATTTAGCGATTTAAGACAAATCTTTACAAACGTTACGAAACAAATTCAAACATTTCACCTTTTTAGCAATTTAAGCCAAACGTTTACAAACGTTTCGAAACAAATCCAAACGTTTCACCTTTTTAGCGATTTAAGCCAAACGTTTAGAAACACTATGAAACGAATCCAAACGTTTCAAATTTTTAACGATATAAGCCAAACATTTACAAACGTTACGAAATAAATCCAAACGTTTCCCCATTTTAGCGATTTAAGCCAAACGTGTACAAATGTTACAAAACTAATCCCAATGTTTCCCCCATTTTTAGCGATTTAAGCCAGACGTTTACAAATGTTACGAAACAAATCCAAGATTTTCACCGTTTTAGCAATTTAATCCGAACGTTTGCAAACCATATGAAACAAATCCACACGTTTCACCTTTTCAGCAATTTAAGCCAAATGTTTACAAACGTTACAAAACAAATCCAAACATTTCACATTTTTAGGTATTTAAGCCAAACGTTTACAAACGTTAGGAAACAAATCAGAACATTTCACATTTTTAGAGATTTAAGCCAAACGTTTATAAACGTTACAAAACGAAACAAATAATTTCACTTTTTTAGCGATTTAAGCCAAACATTTGTAAATGTTACGAAACAAATCCAAACTTTCATCTTTTTAGCGATTTATGCCAAACGTTTACAAACTTGACGAAACAAAACCAAACGTTTCACATTTTTAGCGATTTAAGCCAAACATTTCCAAACATTACAAAACAAATGCAAGTGTTTCCCCATTTTAGCGATTTAAGCCAAATATTTACAAACGTTGCGAAACAAATCCAAACATTTCACCTTTTTAGTGATTTAAGCCAAGCGTTTATAAACGGTACGAATCAAATCCAAACGTTTCCCCATTTTAGCGATTACAACCAAACATTTACAAACGTTACAAACAAATCTATTAAGCCAAATGTTTACAAATGTTACGAAACAAATCCAAACGTTTCACCTTTTTAGCGATTTAAGCCAAACGTATACAAACGTTATGAAACCAATCCAAGCATTAAACCTTTTTAGCAATTTAAGCCAAACATCTAAAAACGTTACGAAACAAATCCAAACGTTTCACATTTGTAGCGATTTAAGCCAAACGTTTACAAACATTGCGAAACAAAACAAAGAGTTTCACCTTTTTAGCAATTTAAGCCAAACGTTTACAAACGTTACGAAATAAATCCAAACGTTTCACCTTTTTAGCGACTTAAGCCAAAAGTTTACAAACGTTACGAAACCAATCCAAACGTTACACCTTTTTAGCAATTTAAGCCAAACGTTTAGAAACGCTATGAAACGAATCCAAACGTTTCACATTATTAGCGATATAAGCCAAACGTTTACAAACGTTACGAAACAAATCCAAATGTTTCCCCATTTTAGTGAATTAAGCCAAACGTGTACAAACGTTACAAAACTAATCCCAATGTTTCCCTCATTTTTAGCAATTTAAGCCAAAAGTTTACAAATGTTATGAAAAAAATCCAAGTGTTTGACCGTTTTAGCAATTTAATACAAACGTTTGCAAACCATATGAAACAAATCCACACGTTTCACCTTTTCAGCATTTTAAGCCAAATGTTTACAAACGTTACAAAACAAATGCAAACATTTCACATTTTTAGGTATATAAGCCAAACGTTTACAAACGTTAGGAAACAAATCAGAACATTTCACATTTTTAGAGATTTAAGCCAAACGTTTATAAACGTTACAAAACAAAACAAAAATTTCACCTTTTTAGCGATTTAAGCCAAACGTTTGTAAATGTTACGAAACAAATCCAAACTTTCACCTTTTTAGCGATTAAAGCCAAACGTTTACAAACTTGACGGAACAAAACTAAACGTTTGACATTTTTAGCGATTAAAGCTAAACATTTCCAAATATTACAAAACAAATGCAAGTGTTTCCCCATTTTAGCGATTTCAACCAAACATTTACAAACGATACAAATAAATCCATTAAGCCAAACGTTTACAAACGTTGCGAAACAAATCCAAACGTTTCACCTTTTTAGCGATTTAAGGCAAACATATACAAACGTTATGAAACAAATCCAAGCATTTAACCTTTTTAGCAATTTAAGCCAAACGTCTACAAACGTTACGAAACAAATCCAAACTTTTCACCTTCTTAGTGATTTAAGCCAAATGTTTCCAAGCGTTACGAAACAAATCCAAGAGTTTCACCTTTTCAGCAATTTAAGCCACACGTTTACAAACGTAACGAAACAAATACAAACGTTTCACCTTTTTAGCGATTTAAGCCAAACGTTTACAAACGTTATGAAACCAATCCAAACTTTACACCTTTTTAGCGATTTAAGCCAAACGTTTACAAACGTTACAAGACAAATCCAAACGGTGAACCTTTTTTAGCGATTTAAGCAAAACATTTACAAACGCTACGAAACAAATCAAAACGTTTCCCCTTTTTAGCAATTTAAGCCAAACGTTTAAAAACGTTAAGAAACAAATCCAAACGTTTCGCCTTTTTAGCAATTTAAACCAAACGTTTACAAATGTTACGAAACAAAACCAAACTTTTCCCCTTTCTAGCAATTTAGGCCAAACGTTTACAATCGATACGAAAAAAATCCAAACGTTTCCCCTTTTGAGCGATTTAAGCCAAACGTTTAAAATGTTACGAAACAAATCCAAACGTTTCACCTTTTTAGCGATTTATGCCAAACGTTTACAAACGTTACGAAACAAATCCAAACGTTTTACCTTTTTAGAAATTTAAGCCAAACGTTTATAAATGCTATGAAACAAATCCAAACGTTTCACCTTTTTAGTAATTTAAGCCAAACGTTTACAAACGTACGAAACAAATCCAAGAGTTTCTCCTTTTTTAGCAATTTAAGCCAAACGTATACAAACGTTATGAAACAAATCAAAGTGTTTCACCTTTTTAGCAATTTAAGCCAAAGGTTTTCAAAGGTTCCGAAAAAATTCCAAACGTTTCACCTTTTTTGCGATTTTATGCAAAACCTTTACAAAAGTGATGAAACAAATCCAAACGTTTCACCTTTTTAGCAATATAAGCCAAACGTTTACAAACATTACGAAAGAAATCCAAATGTTTCACCTTTTTAGCGATTTAAGCCAAATGTGTACAAACGTTACGAAACAAATCCAAACGTTTCCCATTTTTAGCGATTTAAGCCAAACATTTACAAACGTTACGAAACAAATCCAAACCTATCACCTTTTTAGCTATTTAAGCCAAACGTTTATAAACGTTACGAAACAAAACCAAACGCTTAAAACGTTACGAAACAAATCCAAACGTTTCACATTTGTAGCGATTTAAGCCAAACGTTTACAAACATTGCGAAACAAAACAAAGAGTTTCACCTTTTTAGCAATTTAAGCCAAACGTTTACAAACGTTACGAAATAAATCCAAACGTTTCACCTTTTTAGCGACTTAAGCCAAAAGTTTACAAACGTTACGAAACCAATCCAAACGTTACACCTTTTTAGCAATTTAAGCCAAACGTTTAGAAACGCTATGAAACGAATCCAAACGTTTCACATTATTAGCGATATAAGCCAAACGTTTACAAACGTTACGAAACAAATCCAAATGTTTCCCCATTTTAGTGAATTAAGCCAAACGTGTACAAACGTTACAAAACTAATCCCAATGTTTCCCTCATTTTTAGCAATTTAAGCCAAAAGTTTACAAATGTTATGAAAAAAATCCAAGTGTTTGACCGTTTTAGCAATTTAATACAAACGTTTGCAAACCATATGAAACAAATCCACACGTTTCACCTTTTCAGCATTTTAAGCCAAATGTTTACAAACGTTACAAAACAAATGCAAACATTTCACATTTTTAGGTATATAAGCCAAACGTTTACAAACGTTAGGAAACAAATCAGAACATTTCACATTTTTAGAGATTTAAGCCAAACGTTTATAAACGTTACAAAACAAAACAAAAATTTCACCTTTTTAGCGATTTAAGCCAAACGTTTGTAAATGTTACGAAACAAATCCAAACTTTCACCTTTTTAGCGATTAAAGCCAAACGTTTACAAACTTGACGGAACAAAACTAAACGTTTGACATTTTTAGCGATTAAAGCTAAACATTTCCAAATATTACAAAACAAATGCAAGTGTTTCCCCATTTTAGCGATTTCAACCAAACATTTACAAACGATACAAATAAATCCATTAAGCCAAACGTTTACAAACGTTGCGAAACAAATCCAAACGTTTCACCTTTTTAGCGATTTAAGGCAAACATATACAAACGTTATGAAACAAATCCAAGCATTTAACCTTTTTAGCAATTTAAGCCAAACGTCTACAAACGTTACGAAACAAATCCAAACTTTTCACCTTCTTAGTGATTTAAGCCAAATGTTTCCAAGCGTTACGAAACAAATCCAAGAGTTTCACGTTTTCAGCAATTTAAGCCACACGTTTACAAACGTAACGAAACAAATACAAACGTTTCACCTTTTTAGCGATTTAAGCCAAACGTTTACAAACGTTATGAAACCAATCCAAACTTTACACCTTTTTAGCGATTTAAGCCAAACGTTTACAAACGTTACAAGACAAATCCAAACGGTGAACCTTTTTTAGCGATTTAAGCAAAACATTTACAAACGCTACGAAACAAATCAAAACGTTTCCCCTTTTTAGCAATTTAAGCCAAACGTTTAAAAACGTTAAGAAACAAATCCAAACGTTTCGCCTTTTTAGCAATTTAAACCAAACGTTTACAAATGTTACGAAACAAAACTAAACTTTTCCCCTTTCTAGCAATTTAGGCCAAACGTTTACAATCGATACGAAAAAAATCCAAACGTTTCCCCTTTTGAGCGATTTAAGCCAAACGTTTAAAATGTTACGAAACAAATCCAAACGTTTCACCTTTTTAGCGATTTATGCCAAACGTTTACAAACGATACGAAACAAATCCATATGTTTCCCCTTTTTAGCAATTTATGCCAAACGTTTATAAATGCTATGAAACAAATCCAAACGTTTCACCTTTTTTGCAATTTAAGCCAAACGTTTACAAACGTACGAAACAAATCCAAGAGTTTCTCCTTTTTTAGCAATTTAAGCCAAACGTATACAAACGTTATGAAACAAATCAAAGTGTTTCACCTTTTTAGCAATTTAAGCCAAAGGTTTTCAAAGGTTCCGAAAAAATTCCAAACGTTTCACCTTTTTTGCGATTTTATGCAAAACCTTTACAAAAGTGATGAAACAAATCCAAACGTTTCACCTTTTTAGCAATATAAGCCAATCGTTTACAAACATTACGAAAGAAATCCAAATGTTTCACCTTTTTAGCGATTTAAGCCAAATGTGTACAAACGTTACGAAACAAATCCAAACGTTTCCCATTTTTAGCGATTTAAGCCAAACATTTACAAACGTTACGAAACAAATCCAAACCTATCACCTTTTTAGCTATTTAAGCCAAACGTTTATAAACGTTACGAAACAAAACCAAACGCTTAAAACGTTACGAAACAAATCCAAACGTTTCACATTTGTAGCGATTTAAGCCAAACGTTTACAAACATTGCGAAACAAAACAAAGAGTTTCACCTTTTTAGCAATTTAAGCCAAACGTTTACAAACGTTACGAAATAAATCCAAACGTTTCACCTTTTTAGCGACTTAAGCCAAAAGTTTACAAACGTTACGAAACCAATCCAAACGTTACACCTTTTTAGCAATTTAAGCCAAACGTTTAGAAACGCTATGAAACGAATCCAAACGTTTCACATTATTAGCGATATAAGCCAAACGTTTACAAACGTTACGAAACAAATCCAAATGTTTCCCCATTTTAGTGAATTAAGCCAAACGTGTACAAACGTTACAAAACTAATCCCAATGTTTCCCTCATTTTTAGCAATTTAAGCCAAAAGTTTACAAATGTTATGAAAAAAATCCAAGTGTTTGACCGTTTTAGCAATTTAATACAAACGTTTGCAAACCATATGAAACAAATCCACACGTTTCACCTTTTCAGCATTTTAAGCCAAATGTTTACAAACGTTACAAAACAAATGCAAACATTTCACATTTTTAGGTATATAAGCCAAACGTTTACAAACGTTAGGAAACAAATCAGAACATTTCACATTTTTAGAGATTTAAGCCAAACGTTTATAAACGTTACAAAACAAAACAAAAATTTCACCTTTTTAGCGATTTAAGCCAAACGTTTGTAAATGTTACGAAACAAATCCAAACTTTCACCTTTTTAGCGATTAAAGCCAAACGTTTACAAACTTGACGGAACAAAACTAAACGTTTGACATTTTTAGCGATTAAAGCTAAACATTTCCAAATATTACAAAACAAATGCAAGTGTTTCCCCATTTTAGCGATTTCAACCAAACATTTACAAACGATACAAATAAATCCATTAAGCCAAACGTTTACAAACGTTGCGAAACAAATCCAAACGTTTCACCTTTTTAGCGATTTAAGGCAAACATATACAAACGTTATGAAACAAATCCAAGCATTTAACCTTTTTAGCAATTTAAGCCAAACGTCTACAAACGTTACGAAACAAATCCAAACTTTTCACCTTCTTAGTGATTTAAGCCAAATGTTTCCAAGCGTTACGAAACAAATCCAAGAGTTTCACCTTTTCAGCAATTTAAGCCACACGTTTACAAACGTAACGAAACAAATACAAACGTTTCACCTTTTTAGCGATTTAAGCCAAACGTTTACAAACGTTATGAAACCAATCCAAACTTTACACCTTTTTAGCGATTTAAGCCAAACGTTTACAAACGTTACAAGACAAATCCAAACGGTGAACCTTTTTTAGCGATTTAAGCAAAACATTTACAAACGCTACGAAACAAATCAAAACGTTTCCCCTTTTTAGCAATTTAAGCCAAACGTTTAAAAACGTTAAGAAACAAATCCAAACGTTTCGCCTTTTTAGCAATTTAAACCAAACGTTTACAAATGTTACGAAACAAAACCAAACTTTTCCCCTTTCTAGCAATTTAGGCCAAACGTTTACAATCGATACGAAAAAAATCCAAACGTTTCCCCTTTTGAGCGATTTAAGCCAAACGTTTAAAATGTTACGAAACAAATCCAAACGTTTCACCTTTTTAGCGATTTATGCCAAACGTTTACAAACGATACGAAACAAATCCATATGTTTCCCCTTTTTAGCAATTTATGCCAAACGTTTATAAATGCTATGAAACAAATCCAAACGTTTCACCTTTTTTGCAATTTAAGCCAAACGTTTACAAACGTACGAAACAAATCCAAGAGTTTCTCCTTTTTTAGCAATTTAAGCCAAACGTATACAAACGTTATGAAACAAATCAAAGTGTTTCACCTTTTTAGCAATTTAAGCCAAAGGTTTTCAAAGGTTCCGAAAAAATTCCAAACGTTTCACCTTTTTTGCGATTTTATGCAAAACCTTTACAAAAGTGATGAAACAAATCCAAACGTTTCACCTTTTTAGCAATATAAGCCAATCGTTTACAAACATTACGAAAGAAATCCAAATGTTTCACCTTTTTAGCGATTTAAGCCAAATGTGTACAAACGTTACGAAACAAATCCAAACGTTTTCCATTTTTAGCGATTTAAGCCAAACATTTACAAACGTTACGAAACAAATCCAAACCTATCACCTTTTTAGCTATTTAAGCCAAACGTTTATAAACGTTACGAAACAAAACCAAACGCTTAAAACGTTACGAAACAAATCCAAACGTTTCACATTTGTAGCGATTTAAGCCAAACGTTTACAAACATTGCGAAACAAAACAAAGAGTTTCACCTTTTTAGCAATTTATGCCAAACGTTTATAATTGTTACGAAAAAAATCCAAGTGTTTCACCTTTTTAGCAATTTAAGCCAAATGTTTACAAACATTACGAAATGAATCCAAACATTTTACCTTTTTTATGGATTTATGCAAAATGTTTACGAATGTACGAAACAAATCAAAATGTTTTACCTTTTTAGCAATTTATACCTAACGTTTACAAAGGTTACGAAACAAATCCAATTTTTCACCTTTTTAGCAATTTAAGCCAAACGTTTACAAATATTCCGAAACAAATCCAAGCGTTTCATCATTTTAGCAATTTAATCCAAACGTTTGAAAACGTTACGAAACAAAACCAAACGTTTCCGCTTTTTAGCAATTTAAGCCAAACGGTTACAAATATTATGAAGCAAATCCAAACGTTCCCCCTTTTTAGCGATTTATGCCAAACGTTTACAAACGTTACAAAACAAATCCAAACGTTTCATCTTTTTAGCAATTTAAGCCAAACGTTTACGAACATTACAAAACAAATCCAAGTGTTCTACCTTTTTAGCAATTTAAGCCAAACGTTTACAAACGTTACGAAACAAATCCAAGCGTTTCACCTTTTTAGCGATTTAAGCTAAACGTTTACTAACGTTACGAAAAAAATCCAAACATTTACTAACGTTATGAAACAAATCCAAACGTTTTACCTTTTTATCAATTTAAGCCAAACGTTTACAAACGTTACAAAACAAATCCAAACGTTTCACCTTTTTAGCAATTTAAGCCAAACGTTTACAAATGTTACAAAATAAATCCAAACGTTGAACCTTATTAGCGATTTAAGCCAAACATTTTCAAACGTTACAAAACAAATCCAAATGTTAAATTTTTTTAGCGATTTAAGCCAAACGTTTATAAACGTTACGAAACAAATTCAAAAGTTTTTCCTTTTTAGCGATATAAGCCAAATGTTTACAAACGTTACGAAACAAAACCAAGCGTTTCCCCTTTTTAGCAATTTAAGCCAAACGTTTACAAACGTTACGAAAAAATCCAAATGTTTCCCCTTTTGAGCGATTTAAGCCAAACGTTTAAAATGTTACGAAATGAATCCAAACGTTTCACCTTTTTAGCGATTTATGCCAACGTTTACAAACGTTACAAAACAAATCCAAACCTTTTGCCTTTTTAGCGATTGAAGCCAAACATTTCCCCTTTTAAGCGATTGAAGCCAAATGTTTACAAACGTTACAAAACAAAACAAAGTGTTTCACCTTTTTAGCAATATCAGCCAAACGTTTACGAACGGTACGAAACAAATCCAAGTGTTTGCACCTTTTTAGCAATTTAAGCCAAACTTTTACAAACGCTACGAAAAAATCCAAACGTTTCGCCTTTTTAACGATTTAATCCAAACATATACAAATAATACGAAACAAAACCAAACGTTTAAAACGTTACGAAACAAATCCAAACATTTCACATTTTTAGCTATTTAAGTCAAACGTTTACAAACATTACGAAACAAAACAAAGAGTTTCACCCTTTTGGCAATTTATGCCAAACGTTTACGAACATTACAAAACAAATCCAAGCGTTTAACCTTTTTAGCAATTTAAGCCAAACGTTTACAAACGTTACGAAACAAATCCAAGCGTTTCACCTTTTTAGCAATTTAAGCCAAACGTTTACAAACGTTACGAAACAAATCCAAACGTTACGAAATAAATCTAAATGTTTCACCTTTATAGTGATTTCAGCCAAACGTTTACAAACGTAATGAAACAAATCCAAACGTTTCACCTTTTTAGCAATTTAAGCCAAACGTTAACAAATGTTACAAAACAAATCCAAACGTTTCACCTTTTTATGGACTTATGAAAAACGTTTACAAACGTATGAAACAAATCCAAACGTTTCCCCTTTTTAGCTATTTAAGCCAAACATTTACAAAGGTTACGAAACAAATCCAATTTTTTAACTTTTTAAAAAATTTAAGCCAAACGTTTACAAACGTTACTAAACAAATCCAAGCGTTTCACCTTTCTAGCAATATTAGCCGTTTACAAACGTTATGAAATAAATCCAAGAGTTTCACCTTTTTAGCAATTTAAGCCAAACGTATAGAAATGTTACGAAACAAATCCAAACGTTTCACGTTTTTAGTGATTTAAGCCAAAAGATTACAAACGTTGCAAAACATTACGAAACAAATCAAACCGTTTCGAATTTTTAGCAATTTAAGCCAAACATTTACAAACGTTATGAAACAAATCCAAATGTTTCACCTTTTTAGCGATTTAAGCCAAACGTTTACAAATGTTACAAAACAAAACCAAACGTTTAAAACGTTACGAAACAAATCCAAACGTTTTACATTTTTAGCGATTTAAGCCAAACCTTTACAAACGTTATGAAACAAAACCAAGCATTTCACCTTTGTAGCAATTTAAGGCAAACGTTTGCAAACATTACAAAACAAATCAAAGCGTTTCACCTTTTTAGCAATTTAAGCGAAACATTTGCAAACGTTCCGAAACAAATCCAAGTGTTTCACATTTTTAGGAGTTTAAGCCAAACGTTTATAAACGTTACAAAATAAATCGAAGCATTTTACCTTTTTAGCAATTTAAGCCAAACGTTTACAAACGTTATGAAATAAATCCACACGTTTCACCTTTTTAGCGATTTAAGCCAAATGTTTAGAAACGTTACGAAACAAAACTAAATGTTTCACCTTTTTAGAAATTTAAGCCAAACGTTTACAAACATTACGAAAAAAATCCAAACTGTTCCCCTTTTGAGCGATTTAAGTGAAACGTTTAAAACTTTACGAAAGAAATCCAAACGTTTCCCCTTTTTTCATCGATTTATGCCAAATGTTTACAAACTTTACGAAAGAAATCCAAACGTTTCATCTTTTTAGCAATTAATGCCAAACGTTTACGAATGTTACAAAACAAATCCAAACGTTTCACCTTTTAGCAATTTAAGCCAAACATTTACGAACATTACAAAACAAATCCAAGAGTTTCATCTTTTTAGCAATTTAAGTCAAACGTTTACAAATATTACGAAACAAATCCAAGCATTTCACCTTTTTAGCAATTTAAGCAAAACGTTTACAAACGTTACGAAACAAATCCAAACGTTTCACCTTCATAGAGATTTAATCCAAACGTTTACAAACGCTACGAAACAAATCAAAACGTTTCACATTTAGAAATTTAAGCCAAACGTTATAAAATGTTACAAAACAAATCCAAACGTTTCACCTTTTATGGATTTATGAAAAACGTTTACAAACGTATGAAACAAATCCAAACGTTTCACCTTTTAGCGATTTAAGCCAAATGTTTACAAAGGTTACGAAACAAATCCAATGTTTCACCTTTTTAGCAATTTAAGCCAAACGTTTACAAACATTACGAAACAAATCCAAGCGTTTCACCTTTCTAGAAATATAAGCAGTTTACAAGCGTTACGAAACAAATCCAAGCGTTTCACCTTTTTAGCAATTTAAGCCAAAGGAATACAAACGTTACGAAACAAATCCAGACAATTCAATATTTTAACAATTTAAGCCAAACGTTTACAAACGTTACGAAACAAATCCAAACGTTTCACTTTTTTAGTGATTTAAGCCAAAAGATTACAAACGTTGCAAAACATTACGCAACAAATCCATACGTTTCGACTTTTTAGCAATTTAAGCCAAATGTTTACAAACGTTACACCTTTTTAGCGATTTAAGTCAAACGTTTACAAACATTACGAAACAAAACCAGACGTTTAAAACATTACGAAACAAATCCAAACGTTTTGCATTTTTAGCGATTTAAGACAAACCTTTACAAACGTTATGAAATAAAACCAAGCGTTTCACCTTGGTAGCAATTTAAGCCAAACGTTTACAAACATTAAAAAACAAATTGAAGCGTTTCACCTTTTTAGCAAATTAAGCCAAACGTTTGCAAACGTTCCGAAACAAATCCAAGTGTTTCACATTTTTAGGAATTTAAGCCAAACGTTTACAAACGTTACAAAATAAATCAAAGCGTTTCACCTTTTTAGCAATTTAAGCCAAACGTTTACAAACGTTACGAAACAAATCCACACGTTTCACCTTTTTAGCGATTTAAGCCAAATGTTTAGAAACGTTATAAAACAAAACCAAACGTTTCACCTTTTTAGAAATTTAAGCCAAATGTTTACAAACATTACGAATCAAATCCAAAAGTTTCCCCTTTTGAGCAATTTAAGTCAAACGTTTAAACTTTACGAAAGAAATCCAAACGTTTAACCTTTTCATCGATTTATACCAAACGTTTACAAAACAAATCCAAATGTTTCACCTTCTTAGCAATTTAAGCCAAACATTTACGAACATTACAAAACAAATCCAAGTGTTTCACCTTTTTAGCAATTTAAGCCAAACATTTACAAACTTTACGAAACAAATCCAAGCGTTTGACCTTTTTAGCAATTTAAGCCAAACGTTTATAAGTGTTATGAAACAAATCCAAACGTTTCACCTTTATAGCGATTTAAGCCAAATGTTTACAAACGTTACGAAACAAATCCAAACGTTTTGCCTTTTTAGCAATTTAAGCCGAACTTTTATAAATGTTACAAATCAAATCCAAACGTTTCACCTTTTTAGCGATTTAATCCAAACATTTTCAAACGTAACAAAACAAATCCAAACATTGAACCTTTTTAGCGATTTAAGCCAAATGTTTACAAACTTACGAAACAAATCCAAACGTTTCACATTTATAGCGATTGAAGCCAAACGTTTACAAACGTTACAAAATAAATCCAAACGTTTCACCTTTTTAGCAATTTAAGCCAAACATTTACAAACGTTACAAAAAAAATCCAAATGTTTCCCCTTTTGAGCAATTTAAGCCAAACATTTAAAACATTACGAAACGAAGCCAAACGTGTCCCCTTTTTAGCGATTTATGTCAAACGTTTACAAACGTTGCAAAATAAATCCAAATGTTTTGCCTTTTTAGCAATTGAAGCCAAACGTTTAGAAACGTTATGAAAGAAATCCAAACGTTTCTCCTTTTTAGCGATTGAAGCCAAACGTTTACAAACGTTACGAAAAAAACAAAGCGTTTAACCTTTTTAACAATATAAGCCAAATGTATACAAATGTTACGAAATAAATCCAAGCATTTGCACCTTTTTAGCAATTTAAGCCAAACGTTTACAAATGTTACGAAACAAATCCAAACGTTTCACCCTTTTAGAGATTTAAGCCAAACATTTACAAGCGGTACGAAACAAATCCAAACTTTTCTCCTTTTTAGCAATTTAAACCAACGTTTATAAACGCTACGAAACAAATCCAAACGTTTCACCTTTTTAGCGATTTAGGCCAAACGTTTACAAACATTACGAAACAGAACCAAACGCTTAAAACGTTATGAAATAAATCAA
Organism: Mercurialis annua; assembly: GCF_937616625.2. Classification (NCBI taxonomy): domain Eukaryota; kingdom Viridiplantae; phylum Streptophyta; class Magnoliopsida; order Malpighiales; family Euphorbiaceae; genus Mercurialis; species Mercurialis annua. Next base: position 19,020,537 of record NC_065572.1, on the reverse strand, counting down.
AACGTTTCACATTTTTTGCGATTTAAGCCAAATGTTTACAAACATTACGAAACAAAACAAAGCGTTTCACCTTTTTAGCAATTTATGCTAAACATTTACAAACATTACGAAACAAATCCAAGCGTTTCACATTTTTATCAATTTAAGCCAAACGTTTATAAACGTTACGAAACAATCCAAGCGTTTTACCTATTTAACAATTTAAGCCAAATGATTACAAACGTTACGAAGCGAATACAAACATTTCACCTTTTAATGGATTTATGCAAAACGTTTATAAACGTATGAAACAATCCAAATGTTTTACCTTTTTAGCTATTTAAGCCAAACGTTTACAAAGGTTACGAAACAAATCCAATTTTTCACCTTTTTAGTAATTTAAGCAAAACGATTACAAACATTACGAAACAAATCCAAGCGTTTCTAGCAATTTAAGCCAAACGTTTACAAACATCACAAAACAAATCCAAGCGTCACCTTGTTAGCAATTTAAGCCAAACGTTTACAAACGTTACGAAACAAATCCAAGTGTTTCACCTTTTTAGCAATTTAAGCCAAACGTTTACGAACATTACAGAACAAATCCAAGCATTTCACCTTTTTAGCAATTTAAGCCAAATGTTTACCAATGTTACGAAACAAATCAAAGTATTTCTCACCTTTTTAGCAATTTAAGCTAAACGTGTTCCAACGTTACGAAACAAATCCAAACGTTTTACCTTTTTAGCGATTTAAGCCAAACATTTACAAATGTTACAAAATAAATCCAAACGTTGAACCTTTCTAGCGATTTAAGTCAAATGTTAACAAACGTTTACAAACGTTACGAAACAAAACCAAACGTTTCCCCTTTTTTGTGATTTAAGCGGAACGTTTACAAACTCTAGGAAACAAAACCAAATGTTTCCCCTTTCGTAACGTTTGTAAACGTTTGGCATTAATCACTAAAAATGGGAAACGTCCGGGTAACGTTTGACTTAAATCACTAAAAATGTGAATCGTTTGAATTTGTTTTGTAACGTTTACAAACGTTTGATTTTGTTTCACAATATTTATTAACGTTTGGCTTAAATCGGTAAAATGGGGAAATGTTTGGTGTTGTTTTATAACGTTTGTTAACGTTTGGATTTGTTTTGTAACGTTTTAAATGTTTGGTTTTGTTTCGTAATGTTTGTAAACGTTTGGCTTAAATTGCTAAAAAGGTGAAACGTTTGGTTTTCTTTCGTAACCTTAGTAAATGTTTCGCTTAAATCGCAAAAAAGATGAAACATTTGGTTTGTTTTGTGGCGTTTGTAAATGTTTGGCTCAAATCGCTAAAAGGGTGAAACGTTTGACTTTGTTTCGTAACGTTTGTAAACATATGGCTTAAATCGCTAAAATGGTGAAACTTTTGGTTTTTTTTTATAACGTTTGTAAACGTATGGCTTAAATCGCTAAAAAGGTGAAATGTTTGGTTTGGTTCGTAACGATTGTAATTTTTTGGCTTTAATCACTAAAAAGGTGAGACGTTTGGTTTTGTTTCGTAATGTTTGAAAACGTTTGGATTTGTTTCGTAACATTTGTTTCGTATCGTTGTAAACGCTTGGCTTAAATCGCTAAAAAGGGGAAACGTTTGGTTTTGTTTTGTAATGTTTATAAACGTTTGGCTTAAATCACTAGAAAGGTGAAACCAACGTTTCGATATGTTTCGTAACGTCATGTTTTAAATGTTTGGTTTTGTTTCGTAACGTTTGTAGACGTTTGGATTAAATCGCTAAAAAGGTGAAACATTTTGTTTTATTTCGTAATATTTGTAAACGTTTGGCTTAAACCGCTAAAAAGGTGAAACGTTTGAATTTTTTTCGTAACGTTTGTAAATGTTTGGGTTCAATCACTAAAAAGGTGAAACTTTTGGATTTGTTTCGTAGAGTTTGTAAACGTTTGGCTTAAATCGCTAAAAATGTGAAACGTTTGGTTTTGTTCCATAACGTTAGTAAACGTTTGGCTTAAATTTCTAAAAAGGTGAAACACTTGGATTTGTTTCGTAACGTTTGTAAACGTTTGGCTTAAATATCTAAAGAGGTGAAACGTTTAGTTTTGTTTCGTAACGTTTGTAAACGTTTGGCTTAAATTGATATGAAGGTGAAACACTTGGATTTGTTTAATAACATTTGTAAACATTTTGCTTTGTTTTGTAACGTTTGTAAACGTTTGGCTTAAATCGCTAAAAAGGGGAACGTTTGATTTTGCTTCGTAACATTTTAAACATTTGTTTTTTTTCGAAACGTTTGGATTTATTAATTCGTAACATTTGTTAACGTTTGGCTTCAATCACTAAAAAGGTGAAACGTTTGGATTTGTTTCGTAAAGTTTGTAAACGTTTGGCTTATATTGCTAAAAAGGTGAAACACTTGGATTTGTGTCGTAACATTTGTAAACGTTTGGCTTAAATTGCTAAAAAGGTGAAACGTTTGGTTTTCTTTCGTAACGTTAGTAAATGTTTCGCTTAAATCGCAAAAAAGATGAAACATTTGGTTTGTTTTGTGGCGTTTGTAAATGTTTGGCTCAAATCGCTAAAAGGGTGAAACGTTTGACTTTGTTTCGTAACGTTTGTAAACATATGGCTTAAATCGCTAAAATGGTGAAACTTTTGGTTTTTTTTATAACGTTTGTAAACGTATGGATTAAATCGCTAAAAAGGTGAAACGTTTGGTTTGGTTCGTAACGATTGTAATTTTTTGGCTTTAATCACTAAAAAGGTGAGACGTTTGGTTTTGTTTCGTAATGTTTGAAAACGTTTGGATTTGTTTCGTAACATTTGTTTCGTATCGTTGTAAACGCTTGGCTTAAATCGCTAAAAAGGTGAAACGTTTGGTTTTGTTTTGTAATGTTTATAAACGTTTGGCTTAAATCACTAGAAAGGTGAAACCAACGTTTCGATATGTTTCGTAACGTCATGTTTTAAATGTTTGGTTTTGTTTCGTAACGTTTGTAGACGTTTGGATTAAATCGCTAAAAAGGTGAAACATTTTGTTTTATTTCGTAATATTTGTAAACGTTTGGCTTAAACCGCTAAAAAGGTGAAACGTTTGAATTTTTTTCGTAACGTTTGTAAATGTTTGGGTTCAATCACTAAAAAGGTGAAACTTTTGGATTTGTTTCGTAGAGTTTGTAAACGTTTGGCTTAAATCGCTAAAAATGGGAAACGTTTGGTTTTGTTCCGTATCGTTAGTAAACGTTTGGCTTAAATTTCTAAAAAGGTGAAACACTTGGATTTGTTTCGTAACGTTTGTAAACGTTTGGCTTAAATATCTAAAGAGGTGAAACGTTTAGTTTTGTTTCGTAACGTTTGTAAACGTTTGGCTTAAATTGATATGAAGGTGAAACACTTGGATTTGTTTAATAACATTTGTAAACATTTTGCTTTGTTTTGTAACGTTTGTAAACGTTTGGCTTAAATCGCTAAAAAGGGGAACGTTTGATTTTGCTTCGTAACATTTTAAACATTTGTTTTTTTTCGAAACGTTTGGATTTATTAATTCGTAACATTTGTTAACGTTTGGCTTCAATCACTAAAAAGGTGAAACGTTTGGATTTGTTTCGTAAAGTTTGTAAACGTTTGGCTTATATTGCTAAAAAGGTGAAACACTTGGATTTGTGTCGTAACATTTGTAAACGTTTGGCTTAAATTTATAAAAAGGTGAAACATTTAAATTTGTGTCTTAACATGTGTAAACGTTAGGCTTGAATTGCTAAAAAGGTGCAACATTTGGATTTGTTTCATAACCTCTGTAAACGATTGGCTTAAATCGCTAAAAATGAGAACATTTGGATTTCTTTCGTAACGTTTGTAAACGTTTGCCTTATATAGGTAATAGGTGAAACATTTGGATTTGTTTCATAACCTCTGTAAACGTTTGGCTTAAATCGCTAAAAAGGTGAACATTTGGATTTCTTTCGTAGCATTTGTAAACGTTTGGCTTAAATAGCTGAAAAGGGGAAACGTTTGGATTTGTTTCGTAACGTTTGTAAACGTTTGGCTTAAATCGCTAAAAAGGTGAAGCGTTTGGATTTGTTTCGTAACGTTTGTAAATGTTTCGCATAAATTGCTAAAAAGGGGAAACGCTTGGATTTGTTTCGTAACGTTTGTACTTGGCTTAAATTGCTAAAATGGCGAAACTCTTGGATTTGTTTTGAAATGTTTCTAAACGTTTGGCTTAATTTTCTAAAAAGTGAAACGCTTGGTTTTATTTCGAAACGTTTGTAAACGTTAACTTAAATCCTAAAAAAGGTGAAATGTTTGGATTTGTTTCGTAACGTTTTAAGCGTTTGGTTTTATTTCGCAACGTTTGTAAACATTTGGCTTAAATCGCTAAAAATTTGAAACGTTTGTATTTGTTTTGTAACGTTTGTAAACGTTTGGCTTTAATCGCTAAAAAGTGTAAACATTTGTATTTGTTTCGTAACGTTTGCAAGCGTTTGGCATCAATCGCAAAAAAGGTGACACGTTTGGGTTTGTTTTATAGCGTTTGTAAACGTTTGGCTTAAATTGCTGAAAAGGTGAAACGTTCGGATTCATTTCGTAGCGTTTGTAAACGTTTGGCTTAAATCGCTAAAAATGTTAAACGTTTGGATTTATTTCGTATCGTTTGTAAACGTTTGGCTTATATCGCTAAAAAGGTGAAACATTTGGATTTGTTTCATAACATTTGTAAACTTCTGGCTTAAACTGCTAAAAAGGTTAAACGCTTAGATTTGTTTCGTAGCGTTTGTAAACGTTTGGCTTAAATCACAAAAAAGGTGAAACATCCTGTTTTGTTTCGTAACGTTTGTAAAAGTTTTGCTTAATTCGCTTAAAAGGTGAAATGTTTGGGTTTGATCCGTAACATTTGAAAACGATTGGCTTAAATCGCAAAAAAGGTGAAACGTTTGGTTTTGTTTTGTAACGTTTGTAAATGTTCGGCTTAAATCGCTAAAAAGGTGAAACATTTAGATTTGTTTCGTAACGTTTGTAAACGTATGGCTTATATCGCTAAAAAGGTGAAATGTTTGGATTTGTTTCGTAACGTGTGTAAACGTTTGGCTTAAATTGCTAAAAATGTGAAACGTTTGAATTTGTTTCGTAACGTTTTAAACGTTTGGTTTTAATTGCTAAAAAGGTGAAACACTTGGATTTGTTTTCTAACGTCTGTAAACGTTTGGCTTCATTTGTTAAAATGGTGAAACGCTTGGATTTGTTTTGAAATGTTTGTAATCGTTTGGCTTAAATTGCTAAAAAGGTGAAACACTTGGTTTTATTTCGTAACGTTTGTAAACGTTGTCTTAAATCGCTAAAAAGGTGAAACGTTTGGATTTGTTTCGTAACGTTTTAAACGTTTGGTTTTATTTCGTAACGTTTGTAAACATTTGGCTTAAATCGCTAAAAAGTTGAAACTTTTGGATTTGTTTCGCAATGTTTGTAAACGTTTGGCTTAAATCGCTTAAAAGGGGAAACATTTGGATTTGTTTCGTAACGTTTGTAAACGTTTGGCTTAAATCGCGAAAAAGGTGATACGTTTGGATTTTTTTTATAGAGTTTGTAAACGTTTGACTTAAATTGCTAAAAAGGTGAAACGTTTGGATTTGTTTCCTAGCGTTTGTTAACGTTTGGCTTAAATCGCTAAAAAGGTTAAACGTTTGGACTTATTTCGTACCGTTTGTAAACATTTGTTTTAAATTGCAAAAAAGATGAAACGTTTGGATTTATTTCGTAACATTTGTCAACTTTTGGCTTAAATTACGAAACTAATCCAAACGTTCACATTATTAGAAATTTAATCCAAACGTTTACAAATGTTACAAAATTTCAAACGTTTCACTTTTTTATCAATTTAAGCCAATTGTTTACAAACGTTACGAAACAAATCCAAACGTTTGACTTTTTTAGCGATTTAACCCAAATGTTTACAAACATTACGAAACAAATCAAAACGTTTCGCCTTTTTAGCTATTCCAGCCAAGCGTTTACAAACGTTAGGAAACAAATCCAAACGTTTCGCCTTTTTAGCGATTTAAGACAAACGTTTACAAAAGATACGAAACTAATCCAAACGTTTCACCTTTTTAGCGATTTAAGCAAAACGTTTACAAATGGGGTTAATCACCATTAAATTACTTATTATTAATTATTTCTGAAATTAGGCCCACAAAAATTTAAATTCCCATTTTATGCTTTATGGACCGCAGAACTGTTCCGCGGTCTGGCCTACGTGGCTCCTCGCAGGCCAATCAGGGAGGAGCCACATAGGCAAAAGCAAACCGCGTAACACTTACGCGGTTTGCATTGCCAACGTGGCAAACCGTGTAAGTGTTACGCGGTTTGCTTTTGTGCAGCCAGGGAATAATTCCCTGGCTGCACTGATTGGGAGAAAATTCTCCCAATCAATGATTGGGGGGTTAATGACCATTAAATTACTTATTTGTTAATTATTTCTGAAATTAGGCCCACAAAAATTTAAATTCTCATTTTATGCTTTATGGACCGCGGAACTGTTCCGCGTTCTGGCCTACGTGGCTCCTCGCAGGCCAATCAGGGAGGAGCCACATATGCAAAAGCAAACCGCGTAACACTTACGCGGTTTGCATTGCCAACGTGGCAAACTGCGTAAGTGTTACGCGGTTTGCTTTTGTGCAGCCAGGGAATTAATTCCCTGGCTGCACTGATTGGGAGAAAATTCTCCCAATCAATGATTGGGAGAATCCCAATCATTTAAAAAAAATTAAATAAATATATATTATTTGAAAATGAAAAAATCTTTGGTTAAAAAAATTGTACGTTTTAATTGTTGAATTTTTTAAATTTAAAACGTTTGAATTAGTTAATTTTTTTAACATTCTACAAAAATAAATTTATAAAATACTACAAAATAATTATATTAACAAATATTCAAATATAATTTACACTTCATAACAATAACATATTTAATAAACTAAAAATTACAAATTAAAAAAGATTACTACATCAGATAATAATGTACAAAGTACAAAAAAGAAATCACCTAGGAGTCCTATCGTCATATTTGCTATTGACCGGGAGGTTCGAGCGCAAGTAGTTTCTGTTACGGTTCGCCCGACGGCCTGTACTGATGGTGAGGTAACGTCGACCTGGGCGACCATCACCATCTCCCTCTCCTGCATCGGCGTCCTCGTCGTCGTCTCCGTCGTCACCCTGCTGGTCCTCGGGAATGGCCGTACTCGTCTTTGCTGGTGGCGGGGTAACAAATTCTTCTTGTTGGCGGAACATCATCGCTTCCATGCTGTCTATCCCTAACCAACTGCTACCATATGACAGAAAGTCTGTAGTCCCAGGTGTCTCTGGAAGTCCCTGTGAAGCTGGAAAGTCCTGTATACCCTGTGTAGGCTGATCCCACTGCACCTGAAAAGGAGGCACCGTAGGTGGTACATAAGCAGGCGGCGGTGGAACAAAAGGCGAAGAAGGTCCTGGTGGCACTGTATATGAACATGACCCCTGAAAATAGTGATGTGCCGAATCCCCGTAAAATATGGCCAGATGAAGAAGGAGGACCCGATGAAAAGGGTGGCGGTGCAGAGCTGGACCCCGCGTAATAGTAATGCCCTCTGAAAGGATGAAAAACCACTGGGGGAGGCATAGGATCGGTCGGACGCTGAGGTGGTGCAGGGGGTGACGCCGCTCTCGCCGTCGATGTCACAGTGTAGTCGGATCTATCGGCGCGTCAGGTATGACTGGTAGTCGATGCGGCGGTTTAGAAGGCTCGATAGGGGGCGATGTAACATCAAGGCGGTCCTCTCTAGTGCCTCTCTGTGTGCTGACTGCGAACCGCCGAAGCTCAGTGTCAATAGGAGCATCCCTACGTACACGCTCCACAAAATCGGCCTGCAAATAAAGATATAATACATTAAAAAAAGTAGGAAATTAACCCACAATTTATTGATTAATTAATTGAAAAACATATAATTAAAAAAAATACTTGTGCTCCGAGTTCAGCGCCCTGCCGTGTGATCCAGCGACGCGTGACATACCGAAACCAATCCATATACTCGGAATGATAATGAGGTGGGTCCTGGAGGGGCTGTCCTGAAATTACAAACCGGAGCCTGTCGTCCCACACACGAATGTAGTGAGAGTGTGTCTGGATCCAAGATGAGCTGCTCTTCAGGGTAAGGGAGTGTAGTGAGTGGTCCTGAAGTGGGGCGTCTGGAATTCCCTGTTGCAATCCGAACTGCTGCAGAACTCTGTCTGTCTGGTGCCACTCCACAATATGAAAATAAATAAGTGGAACCGTGGCCCGCCAAAAAGCGCGCCCATCCAAACAATACGCTGGGATAGTGTCCAGCATATCATCAGTGTACGGCTGCCAGATAAACTGCATGTATAAAATATAAGACATTTAGTATTAAAACATTCCCACAATGAGCTATTTAACATACGAGATAATAAAACCGAAACATAATTTCTTACATCTTCGTAGCGAGACGTGTCAAGCCGAACACGGATGTCAGGCAGCGACTGTCGAGCCGCACGGCTGGCGTTTCTCCGGCCTCCCCATCTGTTATTCAAGAACAACAACACATTAATCCGTCAATATTTAAGAAATAGAATAAAATTAAAAAATATTAAACAACAGTAAAACACACCTGTCGCCCAGTGGCAGATGTTGTGAAATAGTGGGATCGGCAAGAGCGGGAGCAATAACTCTAAGTCGGTCCAATGCCCACAACTGCAGTATCCACAACGCCCCGCCCATGTTGCGGCGATTCGCAGACCGCAACGAATATGAGCAAAGCTCGTGATATAAGTAAGCCAGTGTCGCCGATCCCCAGCTGTAGGTCCGAACTGCCGCCAAGTCCTCTAAAAGTGGAAGAATCCGTAACGAAGTCTTTCCACTACCAAGGTCAGTGAAGCACAATCCCGTGACAGCGAGCAAGAGATACGCCCATGTGTACCGATGGACAAGCTCGTCAGTCGCCTGGTCTGGTAACGCACCGAAGTCGGGGAAACTCTCTAGGATCCAAGAAGTCCGGACTGTGGAATTTGCAGGCTTTTTAGGATATCTGCCCGCAGGAATCCCTAAAACCCTCTCTGCCACTGCAGCCCAATCATGTACAATACCTCCTGTAACAGCATGACCGTCTACTGGTAGTCCGGTCTGAATGGCCACGTCCTCTAGTGTAACCATGCACTCTCCGCCGGGTAAGTGAAAAGTGTGCGTCTCCGGCCTCCACCTCTCCACAAGGGCTGTGATCAGCTGCATGTCGACGCTGTAGTGACGCATAACAAAGCAGCCTGCAAATCTAGTAGGCTCGATCATCGACCGAATACGGTGGTCCAACCTAGCGAACGGCAGAACAGCGCTCCTTCTAGTCGTACAGCTAGTGCGAGACAGAAATCCCTCGTCAGATCCCTGAAAAAAATAAACATTAAGTTAGTTCAAAAATTTAATTAAGTTGCAAACGTAACTGTTGAAAAAAATAAGATGCAAACGTATGTTACCGTGCCATCCCAGACATCCTAAGAGATATGGTCATGCTGTAAAAAAAGTAGCGCCGGTCTTTCAGGACCCGGCTACATGTGATCGTGAGCAGCTGCCATGGCTGCAATTTTTTTAATACAAATTATTAAATAATTAAATCATAATAATATCAAACACTTGTTCACAAAATAACTAAATAACTAAACAAACACAAAATTAGAATGAGCTGCCAGATTTTCAATTTTAATAGAACACAAATGGAATTACAACATCCTTAGTACATGATAAATGGAAACAAAAATTCTCACATCATTGAACTCTAAAAGGACATGAACTAAGGTTATGACCATATGTAAGACATCTTCTACAGTAGTTGCTATTCCGCCTGTCCCTAAATGTCTGGTCCATTTTATTCCTACGTCTACTCTCAACCGGCCTACCCTTCTTTCTCATCCACTGTCTGTTAGGAACAAATAGAATTTCAGTGGAATTGATCCAACGCTTTCGATTCCATAAGGGTTCAAATGAAACAGAGCTCCACGCTAAGATTCCATACTCGCATTTGTAATACCATGAAATGTAGTCACGGTAGTTCTCTCCGTATTGGTTGTAGGCAGCTATCGCATGGGAGCACGGAATTTTCCACTGTTGAAATTTTCCACAGGTGCATGTCCCGTCCAGTAGACGAACTTGCTGTGTATTGCCACCCTTTTGTCTTACATTGTCGCACTGGGTCAAGACATTGAATACCTTCTGTGCCACGTTGAACTGTGAAGCCGTATGAGTCTTTGACTTATTTTCCCAAGTCTCAATTCTGTGTGCACAGACTGGAGTCCACATGAAACCGGATGCCAACCACATTTTGTAGTCGTTCACATGCTTAATGAATACGGAGTTGACCTTGTTAAATATTGCTTCCAACATGGCTGTGATAGGGAGCCCCCGAATGTTCTTTAACATCGCGTTGACCGACTCAGCGTAGTTTGTTGTCATCACACCATGCCGCATTCCAGACGTGTCGCCACTCATGCTCCATTTTCTAACATCAAGGCGGTCAAGATACGCATAACCCTCAGGTGAATCTGCCTCTATCAATGACATGTACCGATCTCTTTTATGCTCTTGGTATGCGCGTCCTACACGTCGATTAATCCGTCAATATTTTCCCATCAACCAAAAATTTATGTATTATATTAAATGACAAGAAAATTACAAGCTTTTTCAGCAAGCTTTTTGATATATTTTTTCTTGAAGGCGTTGTGGAAGTTGCTCACTAGGTGTCTAATACACCACTTGTGGGTATCACCCACCCACTCAGGGCCTTCCATGGCACTCATAATACCGGAGCCGCGATCAGATATGATACACACCTTTCGCTCACCCAAAACATACCTCTTCAACATCCTCATGAAATACCTCCAGGATGCGGCAGTTTCCGACTTCACAATGGCAAAAGCTATCGGCATGATGTGATTGTTCCCTTCAATTGCAGAAGCAATCAGCAAAGTCATTTCGTATTTTCCATATGTGTGGGTGCCGTCGATGTAGACCACAGGCTTGCAATACTGAAAACCCTTCACCACTGACTCGTAAGTCCAAAACATATGCTTGAAAGTTCTGAATTGTGGATTGTTTTCAATTGGTGTACCTGTGCATACACCGTTATTAGTAATTATTAAATAGAACATATTTTTAATACTCGAAATTTTTAAAAAATTACCGGTAGCATGCCAGACTGTCCTGGGATTAGCAACGATCACATTCGTCATAAAATTGCAAATCTCCTTGAAAGAGTCGTCCCATTGTCCGAACCTGTTTGCAATGGCCTTTTCCTTGGCATACCATGTTTTTTTGTATCCGGGCCTAACTCGCAATTTTTGAAAAATGCCCTCTTGAAGCGTTTTAATCCTAATGTCACGTTGCAGATGCAATTGCGTGTCGATGTGTTCAGCTATCTGTCTCGCTCTTAAATTGCGATGGTCTTGGTTCATTGATTGGCCGCTGCATTGGTGGGGGCCGTTATATCTTGTTATCATCCAGTCTGTCTCGCCTTTTAAAAGCGACGCACGCAACCTCCAATTGCAAGTGTCATTGTTCACACACACAAGAACTATTGTTTTACCAGTTGTTTGACTGCTCTTGTATTCTTTATTAGCTGCAATGTGATAACTCGCCGCACATGTCTGGACAGCATACCTCAAACTAAAAACCATCCCCAATTCAAACTCTTTTCCAGCTTCCCATATTGCATTTTCTTTAGGCCACAAATTCATATTGACACACATGTCGTCAACATTCTGATGCGTGTACTCATGAGGAAGGCGCGACTCAAAATGATCTGTATTTTGTTCCGACCCACCACCAACATTCTCACCATGGGTGCCATCTCCATTCTCACCACCAATGTCATCATCATCATCATCCTCGTTGTCATCAGCAACGGCCCCGTAGAAGTGTTCTTCTTCCTCATCTTCATCACTAAAATCATCACCATCGTCTACATCCGCACAGTCGTCCACATCCGCACAGTCGTCTCCATCCGTACGTACTTGAGATAACGAATTGTACACAATATAAAACTCAAGTACCCTCATTTGTGGCGTCCGCGAAACATTACGCCACATTGCTTCCATATGAACATCTGTCTCCATAGGAAAACCATCATATTTTTGAAATCTTCCATGTTCATCGAACCGAGGCACTCGTAGATAAATCTTCACTATCTCGTCACCATCCTTCAGCCCAATTACCCTTCTAATTATGACTTGTAGTTGTGCAAAATTCACTACACTCGTCAGCTCAACCAGTTCTGATTTACCGGAAACATAATCAACTCCACCCGGAGTCGATAATATTGTACCATCCCAATAAATTTTTAGGGCTGGCAGCTCATTTGTCGTCATTATTACATTAAAAAAAATATAATTTTAACTAAATTTTTAGGGCTGGGAGCTCATTTTTCAAAATTAATCGTACAAAATTTATCACATAATTAAAAAGAGGGTTACTCTCGTTTAAAATATAATTCGAATATTCTACATGTCAAATTCAAATTTTTAATAATTAGCCGATTTAAATGTAAATACGAATATTTTATGTTAACTTTTTTCCACAAATCTACAGTTATAAAAAATTATATTTTCTCTAAATACTGTTAAAACAAATACCTATTTTTATATTTAATTTTTTAATATTTCGAATCTATTTATATAATATAAAAAATAAATTTTAATATTTTCACTAATTCCAACCTAATTTAAAAATATTTTCATATATTCGATTTTCTAATTTTAATATACTCTATTCATTTCTATAAATTTTATACACATTATTCTAATTTCATTTACACATTAATCTAATTTATTTTATAACACATATTTTTAAATGTTTTAACTAAATCTAACTATGATATTAACTAACTACATTTCAAACATTATTTTAGTCTAACTACATTTTAAACATCATTTACATCTAACTACATTCAATAATTAAAAATAACATATCTATATATTTTAAAGACTCACCCGATAATTCCGCCAAAAAATAATATTCCCTGCCAAAAAATAATATCCGCCACGAAAAATAATATTCCTTTCCGAAAACCGACTCCGCAAAATCTTGTCGATAATATCCCGATTTAATAATACCCGGATCCGTTCCCCCTATCTCTCTACATTTCTTTCTCTCATATCTTTTTTTTCTAAATTTTATGTGAATGAAGAGAAAGGGGGAACGGATCCCCCTTATATAGGGGATGCAGAACGCGGAAATCTTCCGCGGTCTGCACCTGCGTCCAGATGGAGCCACGTCTGCAGACCGCGGAACAATTCCGCGGTTTGCTGTAATCCGCGGAAATGTTCCGCGGTCTGTGTGATATAAATTAAGAAAAAATGTTAATCTAGGGCTAATTTAAGAAATTGTTTCGTAACGTTTGTAAACGTTTGGCTTAAATCGCGAAAAAGGTGATACGTTTGAATTTTTTTATAGCGTTTGTATACGTTTGACTTAAATTGCTAAAAAGGTGAAACGTTTGGATTTGTTTCCTAGCGTTTGTTAACGTTTGGCTTAAATCGCTAAAAAGGTTAAACGTTTGGACTTATTTCGTACCATTTGTAAACATTTGTTTTAAATAGGAAAAAAGATGAAACGTTTGGATTTATTTCGTAACATTCGTAAACTTTTGGCTTAAATTACGAAACTAATCCAAACGTTCACATTTTTAGAAATTTAATCCAAACGTTTACAAATGTTACAAAATTTCAAACGTTTCACTTTTTTATCAATTTAAGCCAATTGTTTACAAACGTTACGAAACAAATCCAAACGTTTGACCTTTTTAGCGATTTAACCCAAACGTTTACAAACATTACGAAACAAATCCAAACGTTTCGCCTTTTTAGCTATTTCAGCCAAGAGTTTACAAACGTTAGGAAACAAATCCAAACGTTTCGCCTTTTTAGCGATTTAAGACAAACGTTTACAAAAGATACGAAACTAATCCAAACGTTTCACCTTTTTAGCGATTTAAGCAAAACGTTTACAAACGTTACGAAACAAATCCAAGCGTTTCACATTTTTAGCGATTGAAGCCAAATGTTTACAAATGTTAAGAAAAAATCCAAATGTTTCCCCATTTTAGCGATATAAGCCAAACGTTTATAAACGTTACGAAACAAAACCAAACGTTTTGCCTTTTTAGCTATTTAAGCCAAACGTTAACAAACTGTACTAAACAAAACATAACGTTTCCCCTATTTAGCGATTTAAGCCGAACGTTTACAAACATTACGAAACAAATCCAAGCGTTTCACCTTTTTAGCCAATTAAGTGAAATGTTTACAAACGCTACGAAACAAATCCAAGCGTTACACCTTTTTAGCAATTTCATCCAAACGTTTACAAACGTTATGAAACAAAACCAAATATTTCACATTTTTAGCTATTTAAGATAAACTTTAACAAACGATACGAAAGAAATCCAAACGTTTCACATTTTTGACAATTTAAGCCAAACGTTTACAAACGTTACGAAACAAATCCAAACGTTTCATTTTTTTAGCGATTTAAGCCAAACGTTTACAAACGTTACAAAACAAATCCACACGTTTTGCCTTTTTAGCGATTGAAGCCCAACGTTTACAAATTTAACAAAACAAATCCAAACGTTTCCTCTTTTTAGCGATTAAAGCCACACATTTCACCTTTTTAGCGATTAAAGCCAAACGTTTCACCTTTTTAGCGATTTAAGCCAAACGTTTACAAACTTTACGAAACAAATCAAAACGTTTTACCTTTTTAGCGATATATGCCATACGTTTACAAACATACGAAACTAATCCATATGTTTGCCCTTTTTAGCGATTTAAGCCAAACGTTTGAATTTGTTTCGTAACGTTTGTAAACGTTTGGCTTATTTGCTAAAAAAGGCAAAATGTTTGGATTTGTTTTGTATCGTTTATAAACATTTGGCTTAAATCGCTAAAAAGGTGAAAAGTTTGGATTTGTTTCGTAACCTTTGTAAGCATTTGACTTATATTGCTAAAAAGGTGAAACGCTTTGATTTGTTTCGTAATGTTTATAAACATTTGGCTTAAATTGCTAAAAAGGTGAAACACTTAGATTTGTTTCGTAACGTTTGTAAATGTTTGGCTTAAATAGCTAAAAAGGTCAAACGCTTCGATTTGTTTCGTAAAACGTTTGGCTTAAATTGCTAAAAAAGGTGAAACATTTGGATTTGTTTCATAACCTTTGTAACCATTTGGCTTAAATCTCTAAAAAGGTGAAACGTTTGGATTTGTTTCATAACATTTGTAAACGTTTGGCATAAATCGCTAAAAAGGTGAAAAATTTGGATTTGTTTCATAACCTTTGTGACCATTTGGCTTAAATCTCTAAAAAGGTGAAACGTTTGGATTTCTTTCGTAACGCCTGCAAAGGTTTGGCTTAAATCTCTAAATATGTGAAACGTTTGGATTTGTTTCGTAACGTTTGTAAAGGTTTGTCTTAAATCGCTAAAACGTTAAACGTTTGGATTTGTTTAATAACATTTTAAACTTTTGGTTTTTTTCCCCTTATGTTTGTAGATGCTTGGCTTAAATCGCTGAAAAGGGGAAACATTTGGACTTGTTTCATAACGTTTCTAAGGGTTTGGCATAAATGGCTATAAAGGAAAAATGTATGGATTTGTTTCGTAAAGTTTGTAAACGTTTGGCTTAAATCGTTAAAAAGGTGAAACGTTTGGATTTGTTGCGAATCATTTGTAAACGTTTGGCTTAAATCGCTAAAAAGGGAAACGTTTGGATTTGTTTCGTAACCTTTGTAAACGTTTGGCTTAAATTGATAAAAAGGATAAACACTTGGATTTGTTTCGTAATGTTTGTAAACGTTTGGCTTAAACTGCTAAAAATATGAAACGTTTGGATTTGTTTCGTAGCATTTGTAAACGTTTGGCTTAAATAGCTAAAAATGTGAAACGCTTGGATTTGTTTCGTAACGGTTGGATTAAATTGTTAAAAAGGTGAAATGCTTGGATTTATTATGTAACATTTGTAAACGTTTAGCTTAAATAACAAAAAGGGTGAAACGCTTAGATTTGTTTCGTAACGTTTGTAAACGTTTGGCTTAAATTGCTAAAAAGGTGAAACATTTGGATTTGTTTCATAACCTTTATAATCGTTTGGCTTAAATCTCTTAAACGGTGAAACGTTTGGATTTGTTTCGTAACGTTTGTAAATGTTTGGCTTAAATCCCTAAAAAGGTGAAACGTTTGGATTTATTTCGCAACGTTTGTAAACATTTGGCTTTAATCGCAAAAAAGGTGAAACATTTGGATTTGCTTCGTAACGTTTGGCTTAAATCGCTAAAAAAGTGAAACGTTTGGATTACTTTCGTAATGTTTGTAAACGTTTGCCTTAAATTGTCAAAAATGTGAAACGCTTGGATTTTTTTCGTATTGTTTGTAAACGTTTGACTTCAATAGCTAAAAAGGTGAAACGCTTGGATTTGTTTCGTAAAGTTTGTAAACGTTTGGCTTAAAATGCTAAAAAGGTGAAACATTTGGATTTTTTAAAAAAACCTATATAACTGTTTTGCTTAAATCGCAAAAAAGATGAAACATTTGGATTTGTTTCGTAACATTTATAAAGGTTTGACTTAAATGGCTAAAAATGTGAAACGTTTGGATTGGTTTCGTAACGTCTGTAAAGTTTT
The DNA here is from genome assembly GCF_937616625.2 of Mercurialis annua. Classification (NCBI taxonomy): domain Eukaryota; kingdom Viridiplantae; phylum Streptophyta; class Magnoliopsida; order Malpighiales; family Euphorbiaceae; genus Mercurialis; species Mercurialis annua. The sequence continues at coordinate 19,003,858 of NC_065572.1, read as the reverse complement.
GCTTAAATCGCTAAAAATGTGAAAGTTTTGTATTTGTTTTGTAACGTTTTAAACCTTTGGTTTTGTTTCCCTTACGTTTGTAAATGTTTGGCTTAAATCGCTGAGAAGGGGAAACGTTTGGATTTGTTTCATAACGTTTGTAAACGATTGGCTTAAATCGCTATAAAGTCTAAATGCATGGATTTGTTTCGTAACGTTTGTATACGTTTGGCTTAAATCACTAAAAAGGTGAAACGTTTGGGCTTAAATCGCTAAAAAGGTGAAACGTTTAAATTTGTTTCGAATCGTTTGTAAACGTTTGGCTTAAATCGGTAAAAAGGTGAAACATTTGGATTTGTTATGTAACCTTTGTAAACGTCTGGCTTAAATTTCTAAAAAGGAGAAATGCATTGATTTATTTCGTAACGTTTGTAAACGTTTGGCTTAAATTGCTCAAAAGGATAAACGCTTGTTTTTTTTTGTAATGTTTGTAAACGTTTGGCTTAAACTGCTAAAAAGGGAAAACGTTTGGATTTGTTTCGTAGCATTTGTAAACGTTTGGCTTAAATTGCCAAAAAGGTGAAACGTTTGGATTTGTTTTATAATGTTTGTAAACGTATGGCTTAACTTGCTAAAAAGGTGAAATGTTTGGATTTGTTTCGTAACGTTTGTAAACGTTTGGCTTAAATTGCTCAAAAGGTGAAACACTTGGATTTGTTCAGAACGTTTATAAACGTTTGGCTTAAATTGCTTAAAAGGTGAAACTCTTGGATTTGTTTCGTAACGTTTGGATTAAATTGTTAAAAAGGTGAAATGCTTGGATTTATTATGTAACATTTGTAAACGTGTAGCTTAAATAGCTAAAAGGGTGAAACGCTTGGATTTGTTTTGTAACGTTGCTAAACGTTTGGCTTAAATTGCTAAAAAGGTGAAACATTTGGATTTGTTTCATAACCTTTGTAATCGTTTAACTTAAATTGCTAAAAAGGTGAAACGTTTGGATTTGTTTCGTAACGTTTGCAAATGTTTGGCTTAAATACCTAAAAAGGTGAAACTTTGGATTTGTTTCGTAATGTTTGTAAACATTTGGCTTTAATCGCAAAAAAGGTGAAACGTTTGGATTTTCTTCGTAACGTTTGTAAACGTTTGGCTTAAATCGCTAAAAAAGTGAAAGGTTTGGATTTCTTTCGTAATGTCTGTAAACGTTTGGCTTAAATTTCTAATAAGGTGAAACGCTTGGATTTGTTTCGTAACGTTTGTAATCGTTTGGCTTAAGTTGCTAAAAAAGTGAAATATTTGGATTTTTTTCATAACCTTTATAAATGTTTTGCTTAAATCCCAAAAAAGGTGAAACATTTGGATTTGTCTCGTAACATTTATAAAGGTTTGACTTAAATGGCTAAAAATGTGAAAGGTTTGGATTTGTTTCGTAACGTCTGTAAACTTTTGCTTAAATCGCTAAAAATGTGCAAGGTTTAGATTTGTTTTGTAACGTTTTAAACCTTTGGTTTTGTTTCCCTTACGTTTGTAAATGTTTGGCTTAAATCACTGAAAAGGGGAAACGTTTGGAATTATTTCATAACGTTTGTAAACGATTGGCTTAAATCGCTATAAAGTCTAAATGCATGGATTTGTTTCGTAACATTTGTATACGTTTGGCTTAAATCACTAAAAAGGTGAAACGTTTGGATTTATTTTGTAACGTTTGTAAACGTTTGGCTTAAATCGCTAAAAAGGTGAAACGTTTAAATTTGTTTCGAATCGTTTGTAAACGTTTGGCTTAAATCGCTAAAAAGGTGAAACATTTGGATTTGTTATGTAACCTTTGTAAACGTCTGGCTTAAATTTCTAAAAAGGTGAAATGCATTGATTTATTTCGTAACGTTTGTAAACGTTTGGCTTAAATTGCTCAAAAGGATAAACGCTTGTTTTTTTTTGTAATGTTTGTAAACGTTTGGCTTAAACTGCTAAAAAGGGAAAACGTTTGGATTTGTTTCGTAGCATTTGTAAACGTTTGGCTTAAATTGCCAAAAAGGTGAAACGTTTGGATTTGTTTTATAATGTTTGTAAACGTATGGCTTAACTTGCTAAAAAGGTGAAATGTTTGGATTTGTTTCGTATCGTTTGTAAACGTTTGGCTTAAATTGCTCAAAAGGTGAAACACTTGGATTTGTTTCAGAACGTTTATAAACGTTTGGCTTAAATTGCTTAAAAGGTGAAACTCTTGGATTTGTTTCGTAACGTTTGGATTAAATTGTTAAAAAGGTGAAATGCTTGGATTTATTATGTAACATTTGTAAACGTGTAGCTTAAATAGCTAAAAGGGTGAAACGCTTGGATTTGTTTTGTAACGTTGCTAAACGTTTGGCTTAAATTGCTAAAAAGGTGAAACATTTGGATTTGTTTCATAACCTTTGTAATCGTTTAACTTAAATTTCTAAAAAGGTGAAACGTTTGGATTTGTTTCGTAACGTTTGCAAATGTTTGGCTTAAATACCTAAAAAGGTGAAACTTTGGATTTGTTTCGTAATGTTTGTAAACATTTGGCTTTAATCGCAAAAAAGGTGAAACGTTTGGATTTTCTTCGTAACGTTTGTAAACGTTTGGCTTAAATCGCTAAAAAAGTGAAAGGTTTGGATTTCTTTCGTAATGTCTGTAAACGTTTGGCTTAAATTTCTAATAAGGTGAAACGCTTGGATTTGTTTCGTAACGTTTGTAATCGTTTGGCTTAAGTTGCTAAAAAAGTGAAATATTTGGATTTTTTTCATAACCTTTATAAATGTTTTGCTTAAATCCCAAAAAAGGTGAAACATTTGGATTTGTCTCGTAACATTTATAAAGGTTTGACTTAAATGGCTAAAAATGTGAAAGGTTTGGATTTGTTTCGTAACGTCTGTAAACTTTTGCTTAAATCGCTAAAAATGTGCAAGGTTTAGATTTGTTTTGTAACGTTTTAAACCTTTGGTTTTGTTTCCCTTACGTTTGTAAATGTTTGGCTTAAATCACTGAAAAGGGGAAACGTTTGGAATTATTTCATAACGTTTGTAAACGATTGGCTTAAATCGCTATAAAGTCTAAATGCATGGATTTGTTTCGTAACATTTGTATACGTTTGGCTTAAATCACTAAAAAGGTGAAACGTTTGGATTTATTTTGTAACGTTTGTAAACGTTTGGCTTAAATCGCTAAAAAGGTGAAACGTTTAAATTTGTTTCGAATCGTTTGTAAACGTTTGGCTTAAATCGCTAAAAAGGTGAAACATTTGGATTTGTTATGTAACCTTTGTAAACGTCTGGCTTAAATTTCTAAAAAGGTGAAATGCATTGATTTATTTCGTAACGTTTGTAAACGTTTGGCTTAAATTGCTCAAAAGGATAAACGCTTGTTTTTTTTTGTAATGTTTGTAAACGTTTGGCTTAAACTGCTAAAAAGGGAAAACGTTTGGATTTGTTTCGTAGCATTTGTAAACGTTTGGCTTAAATTGCCAAAAAGGTGAAACGTTTGGATTTGTTTTATAATGTTTGTAAACGTATGGCTTAACTTGCTAAAAAGGTGAAATGTTTGGATTTGTTTCGTAACGTTTGTAAACGTTTGGCTTAAATTGCTCAAAAGGTGAAACACTTGGATTTGTTTCAGAACGTTTATAAACGTTTGGCTTAAATTGCTTAAAAGGTGAAACTCTTGGATTTGTTTCGTAACGTTTGGATTAAATTGTTAAAAAGGTGAAATGCTTGGATTTATTATGTAACATTTGTAAACGTTTAGCTTAAATAGCTAAAAGGGTGAAACGCTTGGATTTGTTTTGTAACGTTGCTAAACGTTTGGCTTAAATTGCTAAAAAAGTGAAACATTTGGATTTGTTTCATAACCTTTGTAATCGTTTAACTTAAATTGCTAAAAATGTGAAACGTTTGGATTTGTTTCGTAACGTTTGCAAATGTTTGGCTTAAATACCTAAAAAGGTGAAACTTTGGATTTGTTTCGTAATGTTTGTAAACATTTGGCTTTAATCGCAAAAAAGGTGAAACGTTTGGATTTTCTTCGTAACGTTTGTAAACGTTTGGCTTAAATCGCTAAAAAAGTGAAAGGTTTGGATTTCTTTCGTAATGTCTGTAAACGTTTGGCTTAAATTTCTAATAAGGTGAAACGCTTGGATTTGTTTCGTAACGTTTGTAATCGTTTGGCTTAAGTTGCTAAAAAAGTGAAATATTTGGATTTTTTTCATAACCTTTATAAATGTTTTGCTTAAATCCCAAAAAAGGTGAAACATTTGGATTTGTCTCGTAACATTTATAAAGGTTTGACATAAATGGCTAAAAATGTGAAAGGTTTGGATTTGTTTCGTAACGTCTGTAAACTTTTGCTTAAATCGCTAAAAATGTGAAAGGTTTAGATTTGTTTTGTAACGTTTTAAACCTTTGGTTTTGTTTCCCTTACGTTTGTAAATGTTTGGCTTAAATCACTGAAAAGGGGAAACGTTTGGAATTATTTCATAACGTTTGTAAACGATTGGCTTAAATCGCTATAAAGTCGAAATGCATGGATTTGTTTCGTAACATTTGTATACGTTTGGCTTAAATCACTAAAAAGGGGAAACGTTTGGATTTATTTTGTAACGTTTGTAAACGTTTGGCTTAAATCGCTAAAAAGGTGAAACGTTTAAATTTGTTTCGAATCGTTTGTAAACGTTTGGCTTAAATCGCTAAAAAGGTGAAACATTTGGATTTGTTATGTAACCTTTGTAAACGTCTGGCTTAAATTTCTAAAAAGGTGAAATGCATTGATTTATTTCGTAATGTTTGTAAACGTTTGGCTTAAATTGATCAAAAGGATAAACGCTTGTTTTTTTATAATGTTTGTAAACGTTTGGCTTAAACTGCTAAAAAGGGGAAACGTTTGGATTTGTTTCGTAGCGTTTGTAAACATTTGGCTTAAATTGCCAAAAAGGTGAAACATTTGGATTCGTTTTAAAATGTTTGTAAATGTATGGCATAACTTTCTAAAAAGGTGAAATGTTTGGATTTGTTTCGTAACGTTTATAAATGTTTGGCTTAAATTTCTCAGAAGGTGAAACGCTTGGATTTGTTTCAGAACGTTTATAAACGTTTGGCTTAAATTGCTAAAAAGGTGAAACTCTTGGATTTGTTTCGTAACGTTTGGATTAAATTGTTAAAAAGGTGAAATGCTTGGTTTTATTATGTAACATTTGTAAACGTTTAGCTTAAATAGCTAAAAGGGTGAAACGCTTGGATTTGTTTCGTAAGGTTTGTAAACGTTTGGCTTAAATTGCTAAAAAAGTGAAACATTTGGATTTGTTTCATAACCTTTGTAATCGTTTGGCTTAAATTGCTAAAAAGGTGAAACGTTTGGATTTGTTTCGTAACGTTTGTAAATGTTTGGCTTAAATCCCTAAAAAGGTGAAACGTTTGGATTTATTTCGTAACGTTTGTAAACATTTGGCTTTAATTGCAAAAAAGGTGAACCGTTTGGATTTGCTTCGTAACATTTGTAAACGTTTGGCTTAAATCGCTAATAAAGTGAAACGTTTGGATTTCTTTCGTAATGTTTGTAAACGTTTGGCTTAAATTTCTAATAAGGTGAAACGCTTGGATTTGTTTCGTAACGTTAGTAAACGTTTGGCATAAATTGCTAAAAAGGTGAAACGCTTAGATTTGGTTTAGAACGTTTGTAAATGTTTGGCTTAAATCGCTGAAAAAAGAAAACGTTTGGTTGTTTCATAACGTTTGTAAATGTTTGGCTTAAATTGCTATAAAGGAAAAATGTATGGATTTGTTTCGTAACGTTTATAAACGTTTGGCTTACATCGCTAAAAATGTAATACGTTAGGATTTGTTTCGAATTGTTTGTAAATGTTTAGCTTAAATCGCTAAAAAGGGGAAACATTTGGATTTGTTTCGTAACCTTTGTAAACGTTTGGCTTAAATTTCTAAAAAGGTGAAACGCTTTGATTTGTTTCGTAACGTTTGTAAAGGTTTGCCTTAAATCGCTAAAAACGTTAAACGTTTGGATTTGTTTAATAATATTTTAAACTTTTGTTTTTTTTCCCTTACATTTGTAGATGTTTGGCTTAAATCGCTGAAAAGGGGAAACATTTGGATTTGTTTCATAACGTTTGTAAACGTTTGGCATAAATCGCTATAAAGGCAAAATGTATGGATTTGTTTCGTAACGTTTGTGAACGTTTGGCTTAAATTGCTAAAAAGGTGAAAAGTTTGGATTTGTTTCGAATCATTTGTAAACGTTTGGCTTAAATCGCTAAAAACGGAAACGTTTGGATTTGTTTCGTAACCTTTATAAACGTTTGGCTTAAATTGCTAAATAGGTGAAACGCTGTGATTTGTTTCGTAACGTTTGTAAACGTTTGGCTTAAATTGCTAAAAAGGATAAACACTTGGATTTGTTTTGTAATGTTTGTAAACGTTTGGCTTAAACTGCTAAAAATCTGAAACGTTTGGATTTGTTTCGTAGCATTTGTAAACGTTTGGCTTAAATAGCTAAAAAGGTGAAACACTTGGATTTTTTTCGTAACATTTGGATTAAATTGTTAAAAAAGTTAAATGCTTGGATTTATTATGTAACATTTGTAAACGTTTAGCTTAAATAGCTAAAAGGGTGAAACGCTTGGATTTGTTTCGTATTGTTTGTAAACGTTTGGCTTAAATTGCTAAAAAGGTGAAACATTTGGATTTGTTTCATAACCTTTGTAATCGTTTGGCTTAAATCGCTAAAAAGGTGAAATGTTTGGATTTGTTTCGTAACGTTTGTAAATGTTTGGCTTAAATCCCTAAAAAGGTGAAACGTTTGGATTTGTTTTGTAACTGTAATACCCCAAAATATTTAAGTATTTAATTGGACCACGTGTCCAGTGTTGCATCGCCGGAGTAGCAATATCGGAAGGATTTCCGAGAAATTAAGATAAGTATAAAATTTTAGCAGGACGGTTTTGAAAAAGATTATTGCGAGGAACTTAATATTAAATTTCAATTCTAAAGTTAGAATTAGAATTAGAAGGAAAAATGTCAAGAAAAGCTCGAAATAAGGTATAGGGACTAAAGTGGTAATTTAGCCACTACGACTTAAAATGGAAATTATTTCGCCAAGGTCCGCAAAATGTTTTATAGTATATGTGGTAAAAGTTTCGGGTCAATCGGAGACCTTTTAAAATTTGGACGCGGATGTGTTTTGGGCTAAATTGCAACTTTTGAAAAGTTTTAAGGACTAAAGTACAAATTAGCCAATTAATCCTCGAGAATAACAATTAGAGTATAAGTGACGGAAAATAATAATTTTAGGTTTAGTATTATTTATTTGGATATAAATAATACGTAAGTAATTGAGTTAGAAAGTTTAATAGAGAATTGGTTTAAGTTAAAGAGTTCAAGGACTAAAAGTGACATTTGGCCAAATATATATAAATATGATCTCCTTCCAGATGAAGGATTCAGAAACCAAAATCATTTCCTTCTCCTTTCATCTTTCTCGTTGGTTTTGAACGATCCGCCGCTCGATCTCCGTTTCTCGTCCGTTTCCGACGTTTATTAGCTCGAATTGATCGTATTCCAGAGGCGAATCACGGTAAGCTTGTCGTTTTACCGTTTAATTGGATATATTTGGAGTTATATCGAGTTAAAGTTTTAGGCCACGGAACGATTTAATCGTTTTAATGGTTTTGAGATTGAATTATAGTGTTTTGAACTTAGATTAAGCGTTATTAACACGTTTGGAGCGTTTTCACGCCGGAAGCACGTCGGAATGGCCGAGGGCGAGTGTTACGCGGGCGCGTAACAATGTTACGCGGGCGCGTAAGTATGTTACGCGGGCGCGTAACTGTCTTACGCGGGCGCGTACGGACTTTGCGCGGGCGCGCAACTATAATGCGCGGGCGCGTAGCAAGACTATGCGGGCGCATAGTTTATGTGAAGCACCTATACGGTATTTTCACCCCGCTAGGACCCGAAAACGATAAATTTAGATATCGAACATGACGTATTCGATTAGGGTTTCGAGATAAAAGAAACCTATGATTAGAAATCGATGAATAAGAGATATAACAAGTATCTCGCCTAAGTCTTAGAACACGATCAAAGTTAAAAGACTTATGTAGAATAAGATCGAGTAAACCTAAGTTTATAACTTAGGATTTTGATACTAAGCCTACGTTTATGGATTAAACGTACAGGTAACTTGACTAAGTAACTGAAGTATCAACGAGCTACCAGGCCGACGAGCTGGATTAGCTATGTGATCAAACGACGAATGGAAGTTCATGGGATCTTTATACTATTGTATTTCGGAAAGCGGTCACTGTGAGTGGCAAATTTACTTTCGCGTATTATTAGTATAAAAGTTATTTTCATATATATATGTATATTGTTTATACGCATCGCATTACATATGATTGATTGAGATGTTATATGTTTTATCAAGTTTATATATGAAAGACTAGTATGCGATCCGAAGAAACTAGCTACCTATTGGGTGTCAATAGGCTGTGTGATCACCAGTATTGAGTCAGTCTAGTATGTTTGCATTTGAGAAATGACTTGACACAGCTGGGAGCTGTTGATGATTATAAAATTCATGTGGCTGGGTCACCAGCGCGTTAGACTCGCGATTGATATATACGACTGGGTTTTTGATACGAGTGAGTACTCGGCTACGGTGTAGTCTGGAGTCCCCGTATCTAGTGGCTGGGCCACCAGCGAGTTAGACTCGCGATTGATCTTTACGATTGGGTCGAATGATAATGATTATTCGAGAAATGTGTCGCATGTTAGGATATTAGTTTCGTACGGATCAAATACATGTTTATATGTTTTATATTATTGTTTTCTTGAGATGCGATGCTATATTCTTATGATAATACCATTAGTAAAATGCAGACTCACTCAGTATTTCCCCAAATACTGACCCCTCACCATTGTTGTTTTCAGGTGATCGGTGTCGGATCAGATAGACCATCTCCTTTGTGTTGGAAGTCGTTTGACTTGCACAAAGCACGTTGTCCTTTAGAGCTGCAGTAGTCCGTAGGTGTCTATATGAGATTTACGTTTATTTTCAAATGGTATTTGAAAAGTAAACTCTGATATAATTTTATAAATGAATTGTTAAGAAAGATAGAATTTATCCATTTGAATTTTGATACCAATTACCGTGAATGGAATTGGTGATGTTTGTGATCAGAAACAGGGCGGTGCTGGATATGAGATATCGCTCGGTAAGACCCTGGTTTCTAGGAATTGTTTCGCGAATGTTTTCAGAAAAGGAATACGATATTTTAATAATTGAATTATATTATTTTAAAAAAAAATCTGATAACGTATTATATAATAATATGTTTTAATCGCGAAAAATTTAAAGTGGTTTTAGGCTTGCTACGGGTTCCGGAGCTACCACTCCCGTTCCCTAGCGCCGGTCGCGGCTCAATAATTTGGGTCGTGATAGTAACGTTTGTAAACATTTGGCTTTAATCAGAAAAAAGGTGAAACGTTTGGATTTGCTTCGTAACGTTTGTAAACGTTTGGCTTAAATCGCTAAAAAAGTGAAATGTTTGGATTTCTTTCGTAATGTTTGTAAACTTTGGCTTAAATTGTCAAAAATGTGAAACGCTTGGATTTGTTTCGTATTGTTTGCAAACGTTTGACTTAAATAGCTAAAAAGGTGAAACGCTTGGATTTGTTTCTTAACGTTTGTAAACGTTTGACTTAAGCTGCTAAAAAGGTGAAACATTTGGATTTTTTTCATAACCTATATGACTGTTTTGCTTAAATTGCAAAAACGGTGAAACATTTGGATTTGTTTCGTAACATTTATAAAGGTTTGACTTAAATGGCTAAAAATGTGAAACGTTTTGATTGGTTTCGTAACGTCTGTAAAGTTTTGCTTAAATCGCTAAAAATGTGAAAGGTTTGGATTTGTTTTGTAACGTTATAAACATTTGGTTTTGTTTCCCTTAATTTTGTAAATGTTTGGCTTAAATCGTTGAAAAGGGGAAACGTTTGGATTTGTTTCATAACGTTCGTAAACGATTGGCTTAAATCGCTATAAAGTCTAAATGCATGGATTTGTTCTGTAACGTTTATAAACGTTTGGCTTACACTGCTAAAAAGGTGAAACGTTTGGCTTATATTCCTAAAGAGGCGCAACGTGTGAATTTGTTTCGTACCGTTTGCAAACGATTAAATTGCTAAAAAGGTGAAACGTTTGGATTTGTTTTGTAACGTTTGTAAACGTTTGGCTTAAATCGCTAAAAAGGTGAAACGTTTAAATTTGTTTCGAATCGTTTGTAAACGTTTGGCTGAAATCGCTAAAAATGTGAAATGTTAGGATTTGTTACGTAAACTTTGTAAACGTTTGGCTTAAATTTCTAAAAAGGTGAAATGCATTTATTTATTTCGTAACGTTTGTAAACGTTTGGCTTAAATTTCTCAAAAGGATAAACGCTTGTTTTTTTTGTAATGTTTGTAAACGTTTGGCTTAAACTGCTAAAAAGGGGAAACGTTTGGATTTGTTTCATAGCATTTGTAAACGTTTGGCTTAAATTTCCAAAAAGGGGAAACGTTTTGATTTCTTTTATAATGTTTGTAAACGTATGGCTTAACTTGCTAAAAAGGATAAACGTTTGGATTTGTTTCGTAACGTTTGTAAACGTTTGGCTAAAATTGCTAAAAAAGTGAAACGTTTGGATTTGTTTCATAGCGTTTATAAACGTTTGGTTTAAATCGCTAAAAACGTGAAACATTTGGATTTGTTTTGTACCGTTTATAAACGTATGGCTTAAATCGCTAAACAGGTGAAACTTTTGGATTTGTTTCGTAACGTTTGTAAACATTTGGCTTAAATTACTCAAAAGGTGAAACGCTTGGATTTGTTTCAGAATGTTTGTAAACGTTTGGCTTAAATTGCTAAAAAGGTGAAACACTTGGGTTTGTTTCGCAATGTTTGTAACTGTTTGGCTTAAATTGCTAAAAAGGTGAAACGCTTGGATTTCTTTCGTAACGTTTGTAAAAGTTTGACTTAAATTGCTAAAAGGTGAAAAGCTTGGATTTGTTTCATAACAGTTGTAAACATTTAGCTTAAATTGCTAAAAAGGTGAAACGTTTGGATTTGTTTCGTAACCTTTGTAAACGTTTGGCATCAATTGCTTAAAAAGTGAAACGCTTTGATTTGTTTCGTAACTTTTGTAAATGTTTGGCTTAAATTGCTAAAAAGGATAGACGCTTGGTTTTGTTTTGTAATGTTTGTAAATGTTTGGCTTAAACTGCTAAAAAGGTGAAACGTTTGGATTTGTTTCGTAGCATTTGAAAACCTTTGGCTTAAATCGCTAAAAAGGTGAAACGTTTGGATTTGTTTTGTAATGTTTGTAAACGAATGGCTTAAATCGCTAAAGAGGTGAAATGTTTGGATTTATTTCATAACGTTTGTAAACGTTTGGCTTAAATTTCTCAAAAGGTGAAACGCTTGGATTTGTTTCGGAACATTTGTAAACGTTTGGCTTAAATTGCTAAAACAGTGAAACACTTGGATTTGTTTCGTAAAATTTGGCTTAAATTGCTAAAAAGGTGAAATGCTCGGATTTATTTTGTAACGTTTATATGCGTTTAGCTTAAATAGCTAAAAGGGTGAAACGCTTGGATTTGTTTCATAACGTTTGTAAAAGTTTGACTGCAATCGCTAAAAATGTAACACATTTGGATTTGTTTCGTAATGTTTGTAAACGTTTGGCTTAAATCGCTAAAAAGGTGAAATATTTGGTTTTGTTTCTTAACGTTTGTAAACATTTAGCTTAAATCGTTAAAAAGGTGAAACATTTGGATTTGTTTCATAACATTTGTAAATATTTGGCTTAAATCGCTAAAATGGGGAAACTTTTGGATTTGTTTTGTAACGATTGTAAATGATTTGGCTTATAGTGCTAAAAAGGGGAAACGTTTGGATTTGTTTCGTAATGTTTGTAAACGTTTGGCATAAATTGCTAAAAAGGTGAAACGCTTGGATTTGTTTCGTAACGGTTTTAAACATTTGGCTTAAATTGCTAAAAAGGTGAAACGCTTGGATTTGTTTTGCAATTTTTCTAAACGTTTGGCTGAAATTGCTAAAAAGGTGAAACGCTTGGTTTTGTTTCGTAACGTTTTTAAATGTTTGGCATAAATCGCTAAAAATTTGAAACGTTTGAATTTATTTCGAAACTTTTTAAACGTTTGGTTTTGTTTCATAAAGTTTGCATACGTTTGGCCGATATCGTTAAAATGGGGAAACGTTTGGATTCGTTTCGTCACGTTTGTAAACGTTTGGTTTAAATCGCTAAAAAGGTGAAACGTTAGGATTTGTTTCATAACGTTTGTAAACGTTTGGCTTAAATCGCTAAAAAGGTGAAACGTTTGGCTTAAATCGCTAAAAAGGTGAAACGTTTGGCTTAAATCGCTAAAAAGGTGAAACATTTGGATTTGTTTCGTAACGTTTGTAAATGTTTGGCTTAAATCGCTAAAAAAGAGGAAATGTTTGGATTTGTTACGTATCGTTTGAAAACGTTTGGCATAAATTGCTAAAAAGGTGAAATGTTTGGATTTGTTTCGTACTGTTTGTACACGTTTAGCTTAAATCGCTAAAAAAGTGAAACATTTGGATTTGTTTCGCAACGTTTGTAAACGTTTGGCTTAAATTGCTAAAAATGTGAAATGTTTGGATTTGTTTCAAAATGTTTGTAAACGTTTTGCTTAAATCGCTAAAATGGCGAAACGTTTGGATTTCGTAACGTTTTAATCATTTGGCTTAAATCGCTAAAATGGGAAAACGTTTGGAATTATTTTGTAACTTTTGTAAATGTTTGGCTTAAATCGCTAAAAAGGTCAAATGTTTGGTTTTGTTTCGTACAGATTGTAAACATTTTGCTTAAATTGCTAAAAACGTGAAACGCTTAAATTTATTTCGTAACGTTTGTAAACGTTTGGCTTAAATTGTTAAAAAGGTGAAACGCTTGGATTTGTTTCGTAATGTTTGTAAACGTTTGACATAAATTGCTAAAAAGGTGAAACACTTGGATTTTTTTCGTAACGTTTGTAAACGTTTGGTTATTTTGTAACGTTTGGATTTGTTTCGTAACGTTTTTAAACGTTTGGCTTAAATCGCTAAAAAGGTGAAACGTTTGGATGTGTTTCGCAACGTTTATAGATGTTTGACTTAAATTGCTAAAAAGGGGAAACGCTTGGATTCGTTTCGTAACGTTTGTAAATGTTTGGCTTAAATCGCCAAAAAGGTGAAACATTTGGATATGTATTGTAACGTTTGTAAAACGTTTGGCTCAAATCGCTAAAAAAATTGAAACGTTAGAATTTGTTTCTTAACGTTTTTAAACATTTGGCTTAAATCGCTAAAAAGGTGAAACGCTTGCATTTGTTTCATAACGGTTGTAAACTTTTGGCTTAATTCGCTAAAAAGGTGAAAGGTTTGGATTTTTTTCGTAACGTTTGTAAACGTTTGGCTTAAATCGCTTAAAAGGGAAAATGTTTGGATTTGTTTCGTAACGTTTGGCTTAAATCGCTAAAAAGGTGAAACGTTTGGTTATGTTTCGTAACGTTTTTAAAGGTTTGTTTTAAATTGCTAAAAAGGTGAAACGTTTGGATTTGTTTCATACCGTTTGTAAACATTTGGCTTAATTTGCTAAAAAGGGTTTCGTAACATTTTAAACGTTTGGATTAGTTTCTTAACGTTTGTAAACGTTTGGCTTAAATCGCTAAAAAGGTGAAACGTTTGGATTTGTTTCGTAAGTAATAAACATTTGGCTTAAATCGCTAAAATAGGGAAACATTGGGATTTATTTCGTAACGTTTGTAAACATTTCGCTTAAATCGCTAAAAAGATCTAACGTTTGGTTTTGTTTCGTAACGTTTGTAAACATTTTTCTTAAATTGCTTAAAAGGTGAAACGCTTGGATTTGTTTCAAAATGTTGGTAAACGTTCGCTTTAAATTGCTCGAAAGGTGAAATGCTTGGATTTATTTTGTAACGTTTGTATACAATTGGTTTTGTTTCGTAACGTTTGGATCGTTTCGTAACGTTTGTAAACATTTAGCTTAAATCGCTAAAAAGGTGAAACGTTTGGATTTGTTTCTTAACATTTGTAAACGTTTGGCTTAAATCGCTAAAGAGGTGGAACATTTGGATTTATACTGCTAATAAGGTGAATCGTTTGGATTTGTTTCGCAACATTTGTAAACGTTAGGCTTAAATCGCTAAAAAGGTTTAAACGTTTGGATTTGTTTTAAAACATTTGTAAACGTTTGGCTTAAATCGCTGAAAAGTTGAAACATTTGGTTTTGTTTCATAACGTTTGTAAACATTTAGTTTAAATTGCTAAAAAGGTGAAAATATTGGATTTGTTTCGTAGCGTTTGCAAATATTTGGCTTAAATCGCTAAAAATGTGAAATTTTTGATTTGTTTCGTCCCGTTTGTAAACATTCGGCTTAAATCGCTAAAAAGTTGAAACGTTTGGTTTTTTTGGTAAAGTTTGTAAACATTTGACTTAAATAGCTAAAAAGGTGAAACGTTTGGTTTTTTTCGTAACGTTTGTAAACGTTCGGCTTAAATCTCTAAAAAGGGAAAACGTTTGGATTTGTTCTGTAACGTTTTACAAATGTTTGTCTTAAATTGCTAAAAAGGTGAAACGTTTTAATTTGTTTCGTAATGTTTGTAAACGATTGGTTTTGTTTCGTAATGTTTGTAAACGTTTTGCTTAAATCGCTAAAAATGTGAAACGTTTGGATTTATTTTATAACGTTTAAAACGTTTGGATTTATTTCGTAACGTTTATAAACGTTTGGTTTAAATAGCTATAAAGGCAAAATGTTTGAATTTGTTTCGTAACGTTTGTAAACGTTTGGCTTAATCGCTAAAAAGATGAAACATTTGGATTTGTTTCGCAACGTTTGTAATCGTTTGGCTTAAATCGCTACAAAGGGAAAGCGTTTGGATTTGTTTTGTATCGTTTGTAAACGTTTCGCTTAAATCGCTAAAAAGGTGAAACTTTTGGATTTGTTTCGTAATCTTTGTAAACGTTTGGCTTAAATTGCTAAAAAGATGAAACTATTTGATTTGTTTCGTAAAATCTGTAAACGTTTGGCTTAAATTGCTAAAAAGGATAAACGTTTGGATTTGTTTCGTAACGTTTGTAAACGTTTGGCTAAAATTGCTAAAAAAGTGAAACGTTTGGATTTGTTTCATAGCGTTTATAAACGTTTGGTTTAAATCGCTAAAAACGTGAAACATTTGGATTTGTTTTGTACCGTTTATAAACGTATGGCTTAAATCGCTAAACAGGTGAAACTTTTGGATTTGTTTCGTAACGTTTGTAAACATTTGGCTTAAATTACTCAAAAGGTGAAACGCTTGGATTTGTTTCAGAATGTTTGTAAACGTTTGGCTTAAATTGCTAAAAAGGTGAAACACTTGGGTTTGTTTCGCAATGTTTGTAACTGTTTGGCTTAAATTGCTAAAAAGGTGAAACGCTTGGATTTCTTTCGTAACGTTTGTAAAAGTTTGACTTAAATTGCTAAAAGGTGAAAAGCTTGGATTTGTTTCATAACAGTTGTAAACATTTAGCTTAAATTGCTAAAAAGGTGAAACGTTTGGATTTGTTTCGTAACCTTTGTAAACGTTTGGCATCAATTGCTTAAAAAGTGAAACGCTTTGATTTGTTTCGTAACTTTTGTAAATGTTTGGCTTAAATTGCTAAAAAGGATAGACGCTTGGTTTTGTTTTGTAATGTTTGTAAATGTTTGGCTTAAACTGCTAAAAAGGTGAAACGTTTGGATTTGTTTCGTAGCATTTGAAAACCTTTGGCTTAAATCGCTAAAAAGGTGAAACGTTTGGATTTGTTTTGTAATGTTTGTAAACGAATGGCTTAAATCGCTAAAAAGGTGAAACATTTGGATTTAATTCGTAAAGTTTGTAAACGTTTGGCTTAAATTGCTCATAAGGTGAAACGTTTGGATTTGTTTCGGAACGTTTGTAAACGTTTGGCTTAAATTGCTAAAAAGGTGAAATGCTTGGATTTGTTTCGTAAAGTTTGGCTTAAATTGCTAAAAAGGTGAAATGCTCGGATTTATTTTGTAACGTTTGTAAACATATAGCTTAAATAGCTGAAAGGGTGAAACGCTTGGATTTGTTTCGTAATGTTTGTAAAAGTTTGGCTTCAATTGCTAAAAATGTGACACGTTTGGATTTGTTTCGTAACATTTGTAAATGTTTGGCTTAAATCGCTAAAAAGGTGAAACGTTTGGATTTGTTTCGTAACGTTTGTAAACGTTTGGCTTAAATCGCTAAAAAGGTGAAACGCTTGGATTTGTTTCGTAACGTTTGTAAACGTTTGGCTTAAATCGCTAAAAAGGTGAAAAGTTTGGTTTAAATCGCAAAAAAGGTGAAACATTTGGATTTGTTTTGTAATGTTTGTAAACGTTTGGATTAAATCGCTAAAAAGGTGAAACGTTTGGATTTGTTTCATACCGTTTGAAAACGTTTGGCATAAATCGCTAAAAAGGTGAAATATTTGGATTTGTTTCGTACCGTTTGTACAAGTTTGGCTTAAATCACTAAAAAGTTAAACGTTTGGATTTGTTTCGAAACGTTTGTAAACATTTGGCTTAAATTGATAAAAAGGTGAAACACTTGGTTTTGTTTCGTAGCGTTTATATATATTTGTCTTAAATTGCTAAATATGGGAAATGTTTGGATATGTTTCCAAATGTTTCTAAACGTTTGGTTTTGATCTCTAAAAATGTGAAACATTTGGATTTGTTTTGAAATATTTGTAAACGTTTGGCTTAAATCGGTAAAATGGTGAAACATTTGTATTTCGTAACATTTTAAACGTTTGGCTTATATCGCTAAAATGGGGAAATGTTTGGATTTGTTTTGTAACTTTTGAAAATGTTTGGCTTAAATCGCTAAAAAGGTCAAACATTTGGTTTTGTTTCGTAACGATCGTAAACATTTTGCTTAAATTGCTAAAAAGGGGAAACGCTTGGATTTGTTTCCTAACGTTTGTAAACGTTTGACATAAATTGCAAAAAAGGTGAAACGCTTGGATTTGTTTCGTAACGTTTGTAAGCGTTTGGTTTTTTTGTAACGTTTGGATTTGTTTCGTAAATCTTAAACATTTGGCTTAAATTGCTAAAAAGGTGAAACGTTTGGATTTGTTTCGTAACGTTTGTTAACGTTTGGCTTAAATCGTGAAAAAGGTGAAACGTTTGGATGTGTTTCGCAACGTTTACAGACGTTTGGCTTAAACTGCTAAAAAGGTGAAACGCTTGGATTTGTTTTGTAACGTTTAAGACGTTTGATTTTGTTTCGTAGTGTCTATAAACTTTTGGCTTAAATCGCCAAAACGTTGAAACATTTGGATATGTATTGTAACGTTTGTAAAACGTTTGGCTCAAATCGCTAAAAACTTAAAACGTTTGAATTTGTTTCGTAACGTTTTTAAACGTTTGGCTTAAATCGCTAAAAAGGTGAAACGCTTGGATTTGTTTCGTAACGGTTGTAAACTTTTAAAAAGGGGACACGTTTGGATTTGTTTCGTAACGTTTGTAAACGTTCGGCTTAAATCGCTTAAAAGGTGAAACGTTTGGATTTGTTTCGTAACGTCTGTAAACGTATGGCTTAAATCGCTAAAAAGGTGAAAAGTTTGGTTATGTTTCGTAACGTTTGTAAACATTTGTTTTAAATCGCTAAAAAGGTGACACGTTTGGATTTGTTCCGTAACGTTTGTAAACGTTGGATTAACTTGCTAAAAAGGGTTTCGTAATATTTTAAACGTTTGGATTAGTTTCTTAACGTTTGTAACGTTGGGCTTAAATCGCTAAAAAGGTGAAATGCTTGGATTTGTTTCGTAAGTTATAAACATTTGGCTTAAATCGCTAAAATAGGAAAACGTTGGGATTTGTTTCGTAACGTTTGTAAACGTTTAGCTTAAATCGCTAAAAAGATCAAACGTTTGGTTTTGTTTCGTAACAATGGTAAACGTTTTGCTTAAATTGCTAAAAAGGTGAAACTCTTGGATTTGTTTTGAAATGTTGGTAAACGTTCGCCTTAAATTGCTAAAAAGGTGAAACGCTTGGATTTATTTCGTAACGTTTGTAAACGTTTGGTTTTGTTTCATAATGTTTGGATTTGCTTCGTAACGTCTGTAAACGTTTGGCTTAAATCGCAAAAAAGGGGAAACGTTTGGATTTATATTTCTAAAAAGGTGAATAGTTTGTCTTAAATCGCTAAAAAGGTAAAACGTTTGGATTTGTTTCGTAACATTTGTAAACGTTTGGCTTAAATCGCAAAAGAGGTGAAACGTTTGGATTTATATTGCTAAAAAGGTAAAACGTTTGGATTTGTTTTGCAACGTTTGTAAACGTTAGGCTTAAATGGCTAAAAAGGTTTAAACGTTTGGTTTTATTTAGTAACGTTTGTAAACGTTAGGCTTAAATCGCTAAAAAGGGGAAACGTTTGTATTTGTTCCGTAACGTTTGCAAATGTTTGGCTTAAATCGCTAAAAAGGTGAAACGTTTGAATTTGTTTCGTAACGTTTGTAAATGATCGGTTTTGTTTCGTAATGTTAGTAAACGTTTTGCTTAAATCGCTAAAAATGAGAAACGTTTGGATTTGTTTTCTTACGTTTAAAACGTTTGGATATGTTTTGTAACGTTTTGTAAACGTTTGGCTTAAATATCTATAAAGGAAAAATGTTCGGATTTGTTTCGTAACGTTTGTAAATATTTGGCTTAAATCGCTAAAAAGGTGAGACATTTGGATTTGTTTCGCAACGTTTGTAAACGTTTGGATTAAATCGCTAAAAAGGGAAAATGTTTGGATTTTTTCGTATCGTTTGTAAACGTTTGGCTTAAATTGCTAAAAAGATGAAACGCTTTGATTTGTTTCGAAAAATATTTAAACGTTTGACTTAAATTGCTAAAAAGGATACACGCTTGAATTTGTTTCGTAACTTTTGTAAACGTTTGGCTTAAATTGCAGTAAAAGTAAAACGTTTGGATTTGTTTCGTAGCGATTATAAACGTTTGGTTTAAATCAATAAAAAGGTGAAAATTTTGGATTTGTTTTGTACCGTTTGTAAACGTATGGCTTAAATCGCTAAAAAGGTGAAACGTTTGGATTTGTTTCATAAAGTTTGTAAACATTTGATTAAATTGCTCAAAAGGTGAAACAGTTGGATTTGTTTCATAATGTTTATATACGTTTGGCTTAAATTGCTAAAAAGGTGAAACGCTTGGATTTGTTTCGCAACGTTTGTAATTGTTTGGCTTAAATTGCTAAAAAGGTGAAACGCTTGGATTTCTGTCGTAACGTTTGTAAACGTTTGGCTTAAATAGCTAAAAAGGTGAAACGCTTGGATTTATTTCGTGACATTTGTAAACGTTTGGCTTAAATTTCTAAAAAGGTGAAACATTTGGATTTGTTTAATAACCTTTATAACCGTTTGGCTTAAATCGCTAAAAAGGTGAAATGTTTGGATTTGTTTCGTAACGTTTGTAAACGTTTGGCTTAAATCGCTAAAAAGGTGAAAAGTTTGGATTTGTTTCATAATGTTTGTAAATGTTTGGCTTTAATCTCAAAAAAAGATGAGACTTTTGGATTTGTTTCGTAACGTTTGTAAACGTTTGACATAAATCACTAATAAGGTAAAATGTTCTGCTTTGTTTCGTAACCTTTTAAACATTTGGCTTAAATCGCTAAAATGAGGAAACGTTTGGATTTGTTTTGTAACTTTTGTAAACGTTTTGCTTAAATTGCTATAAAGGTGAAACTCTCGGATTTGTTTTGAAATGATGGTAAACGTTAGCCTTAAATTGCTAAAAAGGTGAAATGCTTGGATTTATTTCGTAACGTTTGTAAACGTTTCGTTTTGTTTCATAATGTTTGGATTTGTTTCGTAACGTTTGTAAAAGTTTTGCTTAAATCACAAAAGAGGTAAAACGTTTGGATTTATATTTCTAAAAAGGTGAATCGTTTGTCTTAAATCGCTAAAAAGGTAAAACGTTTGGATTTGTTTCGTAACATTTGTAAACGTTTGGCTTAAATAGCAAAAGAGGTGAAACGTTTGGATTTATATTGCTAAAAAGGTGAAACGTTTGGATTTGTTTCGCAACGTTTGTAAACGTTAGGCTTAAATGGCTAAAAAGGTTTAAACGTTTGGATTTGTTTTGAAACGTTTGTAAACGTTTGGCTTAAATTGCTAAAAAGGTGAAACATTTAGTTTGGTTTCGTAACGCTTGTAAACATTTGGTTTAAATTGCTAAAAAGGTGAAAAACTTGGATTTGTTTCGTAGCGTTTGTAAACATTTGGCTTGAATCGCTAAAAAGGTGAAACGTTTGGATTTGTTTTGTCCTGTCTGTAAATGTTCGGAATAAATCGCTAAAAAGGTGAAACGTTTGGTTTTTTTCGTAACATTTAACTTAAATAGCTAATAGAACGTTTGGTTTTGTTTAGTAACGTTTGTAAACGTTAGGCTTAAATCGCTAAAAAGGGGAAACGTTTGTATTTGTTCCGTAAAGTTTGCAAATGTTTGACTTAAATCGCTAAAAAGGTGAAACGTTTGAATTTTTTTTGCAACGTTTGTAAACGATTTGTTTTGTTTCGTAATGTTAGTAAACGTTTTGCTTAAATCGCTAAAAATGTGAAACGTTTGGATTTGTTTTGTAACGTTTAAAACGTTTGGATTTGTTTTGTAACCTTTGTAAACGTTTGGCTTAAATATCTACAAAGGAAAAATGTTTGGATTTGTTTCGTAACGTTTGTAAACATTTGGCTTAAATCGCTAAAAAGGTGAGACATTTGGATTTGTTTCGCAACGTTTGTAAACGTTTGGCTTAAATCGCTAAAAAGGGAAAATGTTTGGATTTGTTGCGTATCGTTTGTAAACGTTTGGCTTGAATTTCTAAAAAGATGAAACGCTTTGATTTGTTTCGTATAATTTGTAAACGTTTGACTTAAATTGCTAAAAAGGATACACGCTTGGATTTGTTTCGTAACTTTTGTAAACGTTTGGCTTAAATTGCTATAAAAGTGAAAAGTTTGGATTTGTTTCGTAGCGATTATAAACGTTTGGTTTAATTCAATAAAAAGGTGAAAATTTTGGATTTGTTTTGTACCGTTTGTAAACGTATGGCTTAAATCGCCAAAAAGGTGATACGGTTGGATTTGTTTCAGAATGTTTATATACGTTTGGCTTAAATTGCTAAAAAGGTGAAATGCTTGGATTTGTTTCGCAACGTTTGTAATTGTTTGGCTAAAATTGCTAAAAAGGTGAAACGCTCGGATTTCTTTAGTAACGTTTGTAAACGTTTGGCTTAAATAGCTAAAAAGGTGAAACGATTTGATTTGTTTCGTGACATTTGTAAACGTTTGGCATAAATTTCTAAAAAGGTGAAACATTTGGATTTGTTTAATAACCTTTATAACCGTTTAGCTTAAATCGCTAAAAAGGTGATATGTTTGGATTTGTTTCGTAACGTTTGTAAACGTTTGGCTTAAATCGCTAAAAATGGGGAAACGCTTGGATTTGTTTTGTAACTTTTGTAAACGTTTGGCTTAAATCGCAAAAAAGGTCAAACGTTTGGTTTTGTTTCGTAATGATTGTAAACATTTTGCTTAAATTGGTAAAAGGGGAAACGCTTGGATTTGTTTCGTAGCGTTTGTAATCGTTTGGCTTAAATTGCTAAAAAGGTGAAACGCTTGGATTTGTTTCGTAACGTTTGTAAAGGTTTGACATAAATTGCTAAAAAGGTGAAACGCTTGGATTTGTTTCGTAACGTGTGTAAACGTTTGGTTTTTTTGTAACGTTTGGATTTGTTTCGTAGTGTCTGTAAACGTTTGGCTTAAATCGCCAAAAAGGTGAAACATTTGGATATGCATCGTAACGTTTGGCTCAAATTACTAAAAAGTTGAAACGTTTGAATTTGTTTCGTAACGTTTATAAACGTTTGGTTTAAATCGCTAAAAAGGTGAAACGCTTGGAATTGTTTCGTAACGGTTGTAAACTTTTGGCTTAAATCTCTAAAAAGGTGAAACGTTTGGATTTGTTTCGTAACGTTTGTAAACGTTTGGATTTGTTTCGTAATGTCTGTAAACGTTTGACTTAAATCGCTAAAAAGGTGAAATGTTTGGTTATGTTTCGTAACGTTTGTAAAAGTTTGTTTTAAATTGCTAAAAAGGTGAAACATTTGGATTTGTTTCGTAACGTTTGTAAACGTTTGGCTTAATTTGCTAAAAAGGGTTTCGTAACATTTTAAACGTTTGGATTAGTTTCTTAACGTTTGTAAACATTTGGCTTAAATCGCTAAAAAGGTAAAACATTTGGATTTGTTTCGTAAGTTAAAAACATTTGGCTTAAATCGCTAATATAGGGAAACGCTGGGATTTGTTTCGTAATGTTTGTAAACGTTTCGCTTAAATCGCTAAAAAGATCAAACGTTTGGTTTTGTTTCATAACGATTGCAAACGTTTCACTTAAATTTCTAAAAAGGTGAAACGCTTGGATTTGTTTCAAAATGTTGGTAAACGTTCGCCTTAAATTGCTAAAAAGGTGAAACGCTTGGATTTATTTTGTAACGTTTGTAAACGTTTGATTTTGTTTCGTAACGTTTGGATTTGTTTCGTAACGTTTGTAAACGTTTCGCTTAAGTCTCTAAAAAGGAGAAACGTTTGTCTAAAATCGCTAAAAAGGTGAAACGTTTGGGATTTGTTTCGTAACATTTGTAAACATTTGGCTTAAATCGCTAAAGAGGTGAAACGTTTGGATTTATATTGCTAAAAAGGTGAATCGTTTGGATTTGTTTCGCAACGTTTGTAAACGTTAGGCTTAAATCGCTAAAAAGGTTTAAACGTTTGGATTTGTTTTATAACGTTTGTAAACGTTTGGCTTAAATCGCTGAAAAGGTGAAACATTAAGTTTGGTTTCGTAACATTTGTAAACAATTGGTTTAAATTGCTAAAAGGTGAAACACTTGGGTTTGTTTCGTAGAGTTTGTAAACATTTGGCTTAAATCGCTAAAAAGATGAAACGTTTGGATTTGTTTCGTCCCGTTTGTAAATGTTCGGCTTAAATCGCTAAAAAGGTGAAACATTTGGTTTTTTTCGTAACGTTTGTAAACGTTTGCCTTAAATAGCTAAAAAGGTGAAACGTTTGGTTTTGTTTCGTAACTTTTGTAAACGTTCGACTTAAATCGCTAAAAAGAGGAAACCTTTGGATTTGTTCCGTAACGTTTGCAAATGTTTGGCTTAAATTGCTAAAAAGGTGAATCGTTTGAATTTGTTTCGTAACATTTGTAAACGATTGGTTTTGTTTCGTAATGTTAGTAAACGGTTTGCTTAAATCGCTAAAAATGTGAAACGTTTAAAATATTTTTGTAATGTTTAAAACATTTGGATTTGTTTAGTAACGTTTGAAAACGTTTGGCTTAAATAGCTATAAAGGCAAAATATTTGGATTTGTTTCGTAACGTTTGTAAACGTTTGGCTTGAATCGCCAAAAAGGTGAAACGTTTGGATTTGTTTCCAACGTTTGTAAACGTATGGCTTAAATCGCTACAAAGGGAAAGCGTTTGGATTTGTTTTGTATCGTTTGTAAACGTTTCGCTTAAATCGCTAAAAAGGTGAAACTTTTGGATTTGTTTCGTAATCTTTGTAAACATTTGGCTTAAACTGCTAAAAAGATGAAACGCTTTGATTTGTTTCGTAAAATTTTTAAACGTTTGGGTTAAATTGATAAAAAAAGTGAATCATTTGGATTTGTTTCGTAGCGTTTATTAATGTTTGGTTTAAATCAATAAAAAGGTGAAACATTTGGATTGATTTTGTATCGTTTTATAAACTTATGGCTTAAATCGTTAAAAAGGTGAAACATTTAGATTTGTTTCGTAACGTTTGTAAACAGTTGGCTTAAATTGCTCAAAAGGTGAAACGCTTGGATTTGTTTTAGAATGTTTGTAAACGTTTGGCTTAAATTGCTAAAAAGGTGAAAAGCTTGGATTTGTTTCGCAACGTTTGTAACTGTTTGGCTTAAATTGCTAAAAAGGTGAAACGCTTGGATTTATATCGTAATGTTTGTAAACGTTTGGCTTAAATAGCTAAAAAGGTGAAATGCTTGGATTTGTTTCGTGACATTTGTAAACGTTTGGCTTAAATTTCTAAAAAGGTGAAACATTTGGATTTATTTAATAACCTTTGTAACCGTTTGGCTTAAATCGCTAAAAAGGTGAAACGTTTGGATTTGTTTCGTAACGTTTGTAAACGTTTGTCTTAAATCGCTAAAAAGGTGAAAAGTTTGGATTTGTTTCGTAATGTTTGGAAACGTTTGGCTTTAATCACAAAAAAAGATGAAACGTTTGGATTTGTTTCGTAACGTTTGTAGACGTTTGGCATAAATCGCTGATAAGGTGAAATGTTTCGCTTGTTTCTTAATGTTTTAAACGTTTGGCTTAAATCGCTAAAATGGGGAAATGTTTGGATTTGTTTCGTAACGTTTGTAACCGTTTGGCTTGAATTGCTAGAAAGGTAAAATGTTTGGTTATTTTCGTAACGTTTGTAAACATTTGGCTTAAATCGCTAAAAAAGGGAAACGTTTGGATTTGTTTCGCAATGTTTGTAAACGTTTGGCTTAAATTTCTAAAAAGGTGAAACGCTTGGATTTGTTTCGTAACTTTTGTAAACGTTTGGCATAAATCGCTAAAAAGGTGAAATGTTTTGATTTGTTTCATAACGTTTTAAACATTTGGCTTAAATTGCTAAAATGGGGAAACGATTGGATTTGTTTCTTAACATTTGTAAACGTTTGACTTAAATGGCTTAAATTGCTAAAAAGGTGAAATGTTTGGTTTTGTTTCGTAACGTTTGTAAACTGTCACGACCCATTTTCATGAATCGCGACCGGCGCTAGGGTATGGGTAATGTAGTACCGAAACCCGTAGCTAGCCTTTCATTTAACATATAAACACATAAACCTGCAGAAAACCAATGCTCGGGGGAAATCGAGACTTCAGCCTAAATCTAGCAGTTATAATATTCAACAGTTAATATAACATGCTTGTCCAATTCCGAGTTTAATATAGATTTATCATAAATCAATGTAAATGATATAACATGCCAAAGCAATATAACCAGTCGAACCAATCCGACAAAATATATAATAATAATAACAATAAAGACGTCTAGTTACTACTGCAGTCTAAGAATAAAACAGTTTTACAGTTTATCAAAAATAAATGGAACCTCCGAGGAAAAGTAAAATGCGG
This sequence comes from Mercurialis annua, assembly GCF_937616625.2. Classification (NCBI taxonomy): domain Eukaryota; kingdom Viridiplantae; phylum Streptophyta; class Magnoliopsida; order Malpighiales; family Euphorbiaceae; genus Mercurialis; species Mercurialis annua. The sequence continues at coordinate 18,978,565 of NC_065572.1, read as the reverse complement.
AGATCACCAGACTCTCAGATCATAACTCTGGGTAAAATTGGGAAAACAACGGGGTGAGATATACTGAGATGAGTTTATACCACTATCTACATTTATTAAGTGGAAAACCTTTAAAACCGTTTAAAACATTTAATAACGATATTACGAATAATAGTTGGAACCCTAATCCACAATTCTAAATAATAAACGTAATCCAATAGGTCTGGTCCCGAGAGCTGAGCTACACCGAGTTACCACTGACCACACTTATACCAGAGTCCCGAGAGCCGAGCTACACCGAGTTACTCTACCTGGTCCCGAGAGCTACGCTGACACCGAGTTACCACATATCCATATATATCTTACCCAGATCAATACCGGTGCGCACGCAGTCCTAATGATGCCCATTAGGTAGCATGTTCCAACTAAGAGCCATAATATAAAAACAGTTCGAAATATACATATAGTATATATATTTAATATTAAAATAACAATTTACTTAATAAAGCGGTAAATAGTAAGTACAAACTCACTGCTTGCTAATCCACGTGACAACCTCGCAAGCAATCTAATCATGGTTCGTCTCCGAAGTACGAACGGTCGACGGGTCTAAACAAGGTATAAATAATAATTAAAAACAAACTCTAACTCTAAAGAGTACTAGACACCACACAGGACTAGCACAAACGACAAGTCAAGGTAAAGCCCATCAAAATAAACACAACACTCAATAAAATAACAAGCCAACAACAAGTCAAGTTAAGTTGAGTTCCCGATCTTTAAAACATAAACCGGAGTGGGAAAAAGTCCAAATCAACTTTATTTCAAATAAGCGATTTCAAAGTAGTGAGTCAACTGAGTCATCACTATGCTCAATTTCTTCCCACATGTCGGGCGACCAGAGTCTAACCCATCCAAAACCAATGTATAAACCAACTTTAAAAATCCGGAATATCTTTATAATAATATTAACTTGAAACAAAGGAACTCAACACTTAACATCACTAATAATCCAATTGTAACAACATGCCAACACTTAAGCCAACATTTGGCAAAAGATTACCCAAATAAACACAGCGTGTTAAATCACTTTAAATAGATACAACAATGATTATGAACACTTATAAACCAACCAATTCAGATTTGAAATTACCTTTTTAATCCACTATCAAAACAATGGTAACTTATCTCAACTTATAAACGATTTGTCCAACAATTTCTAATTCAATCAATTAGCCTAACGTATTAGAACTATCAAAATAACCCTTTTGAAAAGATAATTTCCAGCCATATTTATATGCCTTTAAAACATCGGATTACTTATGGAAACCTACAATTTAGTACCACACTTAAGTCTAGGCAATGATCTCAAGTCACCCAATGTAAGATTCTTAACTAGCCACCTATTATCAATTTATATAGGTATTTTCAGATTTTTATAAAAGGAGAAACATAATTTAATTCATAACCACATGCCAAATCAAATAGCTCTTAGTCTAAACAATGATTCCAAGCTAATCAAGTAGGAACAACAACAATTAACAACAACAACACCTAAAGTATGAAATCTCATATTTCAATCAAGTCAAAAAAAAACATACAACATGCTATTCACCCAAAGTAATAAACTAAACCAATATCTAACAATCTCTACAATTTAAAGCAAAGGATTAGAACCACTAACCTCTTGAAATAGATTAATAATGATCCAATATGGAAAACCCAGAAAAATAATAACTCAATTCAGCCTATAGCAACATATAATAGAGAACAATTAATAAGAAATCGATTGAATGAGTTTTAAGGGATTAACTGTTGAAATAGTTGATTAAAATACTTACAATTGAAGAAAATAGGTTGAGAAATCAATAGGAGATGATAATCTAAGAGTGACAGCCGCAATAGGGTTTTAAGAAAAGTTCAAAACTGATTTAGGTCGAATAAGGTGGTATTTATAGAAAAACGGCGAACTGTACAGTGCAAGTTGGCGACCGCGAACTATAGTTGGCGACCGCTAACTTTTCTGCCCAAGAAGGAAAAATGTGAAATTTGACTTTAAGCTCAGAATCGATCCGATGACCTAAACCACACTCAAAACATCCTAAAACATCATTCAAGAGGTCATGAACCTTCAAACCATGTTTTCGAGAAGTCAAACCAGCTCAAAAAAATCCAAGGTATAATGGAAAGTTCATCGGAACTCGTCGGAAAAACAAGGGGTATTACATTCTCCCCAACTTAAAACAAAATCGTCCTCGATTTTTAAAACAAAAACAACCGTCGAACAACATATCATAAAACTACACGTCTAGCAGAATAAACGCACATGACTGATATGAAAACGTATCAACAAGATACCCAACGTAACAAGAACAATAATCAACAACACTGTAATGAACCCTGTCTTTTAAGAATAGTTTTTAACCAAAAACCAACCCGACTAAAATCATTAGTACTCTGTGCTTAACGATCAATGCACTTGCGTAAGCAAAACTCAACAGGTTGTTCCTCGAACGATAACTCAAAACCACCACTTTCATAACCAAACAATCTTAAAAGGTCGCAAAAGTCTTAATACTAACTTCCACTTAACATAAAATGATATCGCCCTTTCTAGGTGAAATCAAACGAAGGAATATAAACTCTCCCACATAAAGCTCGATTGAAATACTTAGGATAATCAAGAACAAACCTCAAATCTCTTTCGATGATAACTCTATTCAAAATTTCCACCCAGAGAAAGTTAACACAAGACGAAACACGCCAAAAACATATGGGGTATTACATTCTCCACAACCTATGTAAAATTCGACCTCGACTTTTTAATCTGATACAGATTTGCACTTTAAACGGTCACAACACACATATGCGCAAAATTCTGAGTCTAAGAACTAGGTCGAATATTAATAATTATAAAATCCTTAATATCAAAATACAAGATCAAGCCCTTAGCTCGACTATTGTTCTACAATTCCAAGATCTTTTGCCTCAAACAAAACAAGGATACTGCAAACATAGCTGATTAAAATCTATCGTTCTAAAACACTTACTTACTTTCACTTATAACATCTCGACATCGAAATAATCGATAACAAAACCCAGTAAACTTCAGATAATATTTCAGTTCCACATCAAACACTATACTAATCATCCAATCCTAATGATTAATACCAACTCGATAATACCATTAACTTGTGAATCATAAAAAACACAAGACGGCATACCGTTTTCCCCAAGAAAACGTGAATTTAACTCATAATAATAATAAAAACTTCAGATTAATAATAAACAATCTCAACTACAATGATTCCTCCAATCTTTTGGAAACATAACGACCCAACTAACTGAACCTCGACTACACCTCACAACTTAAAAAAACTATTTTCCCTCTCTCACCAAGGGTTCAACCACTGACCCAGACGATAACTAGACATTACAATAATTCCATCAATTAACAAAATCGATCAACCAATCATAGTTGTCGAACCTGTTAACCGCGATTCCCAATTCTCAAATCAACTATCTCATATAACCAAATTGAACTCAAATTCTCAAAATTATCCAATCAATTGACTATAACCTCGTATACAACTAAATATCAATACGACCAGTTTACTACGACCGAATTATTAGTTATGCTCAAAACCAGCCTCTGGGGTATAAAATTTTTAATACAAAACATTTTATATACAAATTTTCCACTTCTCTTTAAAAAAACTTTACGTCTTACACCTCTTTTTGCATTCAAAATCAAAATACCTTTCCCGTTGAAAATCCATCGGTTCATGAACCCTTAAAAAAATTTCAAAATATTCACATTTTGAATCTGAAATTTTCCCTTTACTTTTCAATGCGTTTATAAATTTATAAAACAGTAAATTGACAAAATTTATGTCCTCTTTAATCCAAACTTGCTAAAATCAAATTATCCCCTTTTCAAAAATACATAAACAGTGCAACATCCTTCGTATTGAAAATACACATTGATTTTTTTTTCAAAACAGTAAAATTTTATTGTCACTTACAAATCTTAATTTGTAAATAAAAACACGATTTGAAGAAATCGTTAAGCCCACAAAATTACCATTGCTTTTGAAACCAATTTGATAAAATTCCTTCATTTTCTCAGAAGGGTAAAATTTAACAATACAAATCTCCTTGTTTATGAAAATACCTTTATATCCATATACCAAAATACTTGGATAATTTCAAATCTGAAAAGATAAAGTTTCCTTTAAAAACGTAGTGTATATACACACATGAGCATAACCAACATCCTTAAACCATAAATTCTTAAATCAAAAATCGGAAATTATCACGAAAACTTTCTATTCTAAATTACTCTATACCGCACTTTAGCACAACTCAAATCTCGAGCGCAAACCTCAAGCCATTATTACTTTCTAAGAAGCACAAGATTCTGAAAACGTAGATCGATTCCTAACTAAGTAATCGTCCAAAATTCACCACCATCATCACAGAGTATTTGTCTAGTTACCTTTCGGTAACAGTTTCAAAATCATTTGAAATTCGACAACTTTACAAACACATTTATCACAGTGTGACTCGCGAGCTCGTTTCAAAACATATATCTCAAACACTTCATCGTAAAATCCATTTTACATAATTGTGCGCCAGGGTGATGACATCTCTCATCCCTAAAGAGTTGCATCTAACTCAAATCATTTCTATGCACGCGATGCATGTACTATTATGCATGTATCAATTATTAATTTATCTTTTATTTAGTGAACATACTCAGTGTTCAATGCAATCCTATTCGTGACATTCAAAATGCATGTTCATGGTATGTCTGTGCACAATTACGTGTTAAAATATTTTAGCAAATCAACCTTTAAAATTCACTTCACAATAAAACCTTTGCTAGACGCTACACTCTGTGAGATGTTCACTCGATAACCTGAAAGTATTCCTCAAAATTTCTAACTTGTAACCTAACAACATTCGATGCTATATAACAATTCAACCTAAAATTTCGTTTCAACTCTTCCGCATAATTATCCAACTAACTTCAACCCTAATTGAAACTCATTCCCAAGGAAATAACACATCAATACGTTCCTACAAAAGAATTTTACCGCTAGCTCTCGCATCGAATCATCAGACTTGATGGAAACACCAGTGTATTAATGCACCGATCTATCTTCTCGGTTCAGAGTTTCCAACATCCATTCTAGGATAATCAGAAATCATCAACCAATCCAAGGGAAAATTTCCCTCATCTTCCTCGATATCGAAATCCAAAGATTTCTATTCAATATAAAAAAAAAAAAAGCAAACCCAGCTTATCCTTAATTGGTACTATATCAACACGGGGTCTGAACAAAGTTTGACTCATACTCAAACCAAACATCAGGTATCTACCATAATTGCATGAAATAAATCATCCCACGTGCTACTTCGCACGAAGAGACGAAACAAAACCATAAGCTTAGTCCAATAGGTAAGCGAATTACACAACGCAAATCAAAACCAAAAATATCACGATTCTTACAACTCATAAATCATGTAAACATGCCATTGAACAAAATTAACCCAAATATACTTAAATGACAAATCGGGACATGCCACAACATTCCATTAAAATCTCATTACAAAATCATCATGTAATTTTATCATCCTTTAATAGTATGCTTTAAAATTTGTTTTGAAATTTAAAGTCGAATATGAAAACTTCTAAATTTTTGTTGAGCCCCACGGTTAAAACAAAATCACTGTCTGTAAAAGTCTCTTCTTATTTATCAGTTGCTTTAAAAAAAACGGATACCCAAGTATCTCAAACCATAAAAATCATCGAGCTAGCCGAGTCATTACAACTACCAAGCTCAACTTCTAAATTTGGGTGACTCAAGTCGAACTCAAAACAATCGTTTATAAACTGTATTCAATATATTTGTAAATCCAAAAAATATTTTAATAACATTTCCATCCTTTCAAATTTGGGAGCTCAACTTAAACCAACCGCTAAACGGTAATTTAAAACTCAAGTGAGAAATTTTTGATTTCAAACATCTATTCCATAAATCCCAAAAATTTAAAATGATGACATACTACAACATGATAAAATAACTTCAACGTTAAATTCTTAAATCAATAGCACATCTCATAAAATATCATTTTGAAATCATCGCTTGTTAACACCAGACCAAACATAACATTTCAAAATACAAGAATTTCTTTTTACTGGTAACTCAACCAAAAATCAATTTTTTTTAAAAAAATTTAAACAACAAACTTCTCCTTTAATTCTTTGTCAAAACACAAATCACAAAAAAAGATGAAACGTTTGGATTTGTTTCATAACGTTTATAGACGTTTGGCATAAATCGCTGATAAGGTGAAATGTTTCGCTTGTTTCTTAATGTTTTAAACGCTTGGCTTAAATCGCTAAAATGGGGAAATGTTTGGATTTGTTTCGTAACGTTTGTAACTGTTTGGCTTAAATTGCTAGAAAGGTAAAATGTTTGGTTATTTTCGTAACGTTTGTAAACATTTGGCTTAAATCGCTAAAAAAGTGACACGTTTCGATTTGTTTCGCAATGTTTGTAAACGTTTGGCTTAAATTTCTAAAAAGGTGAAACGCTTGGATTTTTTTCGTAACGTTTGTAAACGTTTGGCATAAATCGCTAAAAAGGTGAAATGTTTTGATTTGTTTCGTAACGTTTTAAACATTTGGCTTAAATTGCTAATATGGGGAAACGATTGGATTTGTTTCTTAACGTTTGTAAACGTTTGACTTAAATGTCTTAAATTGCTAAAAAGGTGAAATGTTTGGTTTTGTTTCGTAACGTTTGTAAACGTTCGGCTTAAATCGCTTAAAAAGTGAAATGTTTGGATTTCATTCGCAACGTTTGTAAAGGTTTGGCTTACATTTCTAAAAAGGGGAAACACTTGGATTTGTTTCGTAACGTTTGTAAATATTTGGCTTAAATTGCTAAAAAGGCGAAACGCTTGGATTTGTTTCCGAACGTTTGTAAATGTTTGGCTTAAATTGCTAAAAAGGGGAAACGCTTGGATTTGTTTTGTATCGTTTATAAACGTTTGGCTTAAATTGCTAAAAAGTTGAAATGCTTGGTTTTGTTTCGTAACGTTTGTAAAGGTTTGGCTTAAATCGCTAAAAATGTGAAATGTTTGGATTTGTTTCGTAACGTTTTAAAGGTTTGGTTTTGTTTCCCTTACGTTTGTAAATGTTTGGCTTAAATCGCTAAAAAGGGAAAAGGTTTGGATTTGTTTCGTATCCTTTATAAACGTTTCTCTTAAATCGCTAAAAAGGTGAAACTTTTAGATTTGTTTCGTAATCTTTGTAAACGTTTGGCTTAAATTGCTAAAAAGATGAAACGCTTTGATTTGTTTCGTAAAATTTGTAAACGTTTGGCTTAAATTGCTAAAGAGGATAAATGCTTGGATTTGTTTCGTAAGATTTGTAAACGTTTGGCTTAAATTGCTAAAAAAGTGAAACGTTTGGATTTGTTTCGTAGCGTTTATAAACGTGTGCTTTAAATTAATAAAAAGTTGAAATATTTGGATTTGTTTTGTACCGTTTATAAACGTATGGCTTAAATCGCTAAAAAGGTGAAACGTTTGAATTTTTTTTGTAACATTTGTAACCATTTGGCTTAAATTGCTCAAAAGGTGAAAAGCTTTGATTTGTTTCAGAATGTTTGTAAATGTTTTTCTTAAATTGCTAAAAAGGTGAAACGCTTAGATTTGTTTCATACCATTTGTAATTGTTTAGCTTAAATTGCTAAAAAGGTGAAACGCTTGGATTTATGTCGTATCATTTGTAAACGTTTGACATAAATAGCTAAAAAGGTGAAACGCTTGGATTTATTTCGTGACGTTTGTAAACGTTTGGCTTAAATTTCTAAAAAGGTGAAACATTTGGATTTGTTTGATAACCTTTGTAAGCGTTAGGCTTAAATCGCTAAAAAGGTGAAATGTTTGGATTTCTTTTGTAACGTTTGTAAACGTTTGGCTTAAATCGCTAAAAAGGTGAAAAGTTTGGATTTGTTTCGTTTGGCTTTAATCGCAAAAAAAGATGAAACGTTTGGATTTGTTTCGTAACGTTTGTAAACATTTGGCATAAATTGCTAATAAGGTGAAATGTTTCGCCTTGTTGCGTAACATTTTAAACGTTTGGCTGAAATCGCTAAAATGGCGAAACGTTTGGATTTCTTTCGTAACGTTTGTAACTGTTTGGCTTAAACTGCTAAAAAGGTAAAATGTTTGGTTTTTTTTCGTAACGTTTGTAAATGTTTGGCTTTAATTTCTAAAAAGGTGAAACGCTTGGATTTGTTTCGTAACGTTTGTAAACATTTGGCATAAATCTTTAAAAAGGTGAAATGTTTTGATTTGTTTCGTAACGTTTTAAACATTTGGCTTAAATTGCTAAAATGGGGAAATGATTGGATTTGTTTCGTAACATTTGCAAACGCTTGACTTAAATGGCTTAAATTGCTAAAAAGGTGAAATGTTTGGTTTTGTTTCATAACGTTTGTAAACGTTTGGCTTAAATCGCTAAAAAAGCGAAACGTTTGGACTTCTTTCGTAAGGTTTGTAAAGGTTTGGCTTAAATTGCTAAAAAGGTGAAACTCTTGGATTTGTTTCGTAACGTTTGTAAAGGTTTGGCTTAAATCGCTAAAAAGGTGAAACGCTTGGATTTGTTTCGTAATGTTTGTAAACATTTGGCTTAAATTGCTAAAAAGGTGAAAAGTTTGGATTTGTTTCGTAATGTTTGCAAACGTTTGGTTTTAATCGCAAAGAAAGATGAAACGTTAGGATTTGTTTCGTAACGTTTGTAAACGTTTGGCATAAATGGCTAATAAGGTGAAATGTTTCGCCTTGTTGCGTAACGTTTTAAACGTTTGGCTGAAATCGCTAAAATGGGGAAACGTTAGGATTTGTTTCGTAACGTTAGTAACTGTTTGGCTTAAATTGCTAAAAGGTAAAATGTTTGGTTTTTTTTGTAACGTTTGTAAACGTTTGGCTTAAATTTCTAAAAAGGTGAAAAGCTTGGATTTGTTTCGTAACGTTTGTAAATGTTTGGCATAAATCGCTAAAAAGGTGAAATGTTTTGATTTGTTTCGTAACGTTTTAAACATTTGGCTTAAATTGCTAAAATGGGGAAACGATTGGATTCATTTCGTAACGTTTGTAAACGTTTTACTTAAATGACTTAAATTGCTAAAAAGGTGAAATGTTTGGTTTTGTTTCATAACCTTTGTAAACGTTTGGCTTAAATCGCTAAAAAGGGAAACGTTTGGACTTCCTTCGTAACGTTTGTAAAGGTTTGGCTTAATTTTCTAAAAAGGTGAAACTCTTGGGTTTGTTTCGTAACGTGTGTAAAGGTTTAGCTTAAATTGCTAAAAAGGTGAAACGCTTGGATTTGTTTCCGAACGTTTGTAAATATTTGGCTTAAATTGCTAAAAAGGTGAAACGCTTGGATTTGTTTTGTAACGTTTGTAAACGTTTGGCTTAAATTTCTAAAAATTTGAAATGCTTGGTTTTGTTTCGTAATGTTTGTAAAGGTTTGGCTTAAATCGTTAAAAATGTGAAAAGTTTGGATTTGTTTCGTAACGTTTTAAAGGTTTGGTTTTGTTTCCTTGACGTTTGTAAATATTTGGCTTATATTGCTGAAAAGGGGAAATGTTTGGATTTGTTTTATAATGTTTGTAAACGTTTGGCTTAAATCGCTATAAAGGCAAAATGTTTGGATTTGTTTCATAACATTTGTAAACGTTTTGTTTAAATTGCTAAAAAGGTGAAACATTTGGATTTGTTTCGTAACGTTAGTAAACGTTTGGCTTAAATCGCTAAAAAGGTGAAACGCTTGGATTTGTTTCGTAACGTTTGTAAACGTTTGGCTTAAATAACTAAAAAGGTAAAACGCTTGGATTTGCTTTGTAACGTTTGTAAACGTTTGGCTTAAACTGCTAAAAAGGTAAAACATTTGGATTTGTTTCGTAACCTTTGTAACTGTTTTGCTTAAATCGCTAAAAAGGTGAAACTTTTGGATTTGTTTCGTAATGTTTGTAAAGGTTTGGCTTATATCGCTAAAAATGTGAAACGTTTGGATTTGTTTCGTAATGTTTGTAAAGGTTTGGCTTAAATCGCTAAACATGTGAAACGTTTGGATTTGTTTCGTAACGTTTGGCTTAAATCGCTAGAAATGTGAAATGTTTGGATTTGTTTCGTAACGTTTTAAACGTTTGGTTTTGCTTCCCTTACGTTTGTAAATGTTTTGCTCAAATCGCTGAAAAGGAGAAACGTTTGTATTTGTTTCATAACGTCTGTAAACGTTTGGCTTAAATCGCTATAAAGGTAAAAGTTTTGGATTTGTTTTGTAACATTTGTATACGTTTGGCTTAAATCGCTAGAAAGGTTAAACGTTTGGATTTGTTTCGTAACATTTGTAAATGTTTGGCTTAAATCGCTAAAAAGGTGAAACGTTTGGATTTGTTTCGTATCGTTTGTAAACATTTGGCTTAAATCGCTAAAAAGGTGAAACATTTTGATTTGTTTCCTAACCTTTGTAAACGTTTGGCTTAAATTGCTAAGAAGGTGAAACACTTCGATTTATTTCGTAACGTTTGTAAATGTTTGGCTAAAATTGCTAAAAAGGTGAAATGTATAGATTTGTTTCGCAGTGTTTATAAACGTTTGGCTTAAATCGCTAAAAAGGTGAAACGTTTGGATTTGTTTTGTAACGTTTGTAAAGGTTTGGCTTAAATTGCTAAAAAGGTGAAACTCTTGGATTTGTTTCGTAACGTTTGTAAAGGTTTGGCTTAAATTGCAAAAAAGGTGAAACGCTTGGATTTGTTTTCGAACGTTTGTAAATGTTTGGCTTAAATTGCTAAAATGGGGAAACGCTTGGATTTGTTTTATAACGTTTGCAAACGTTTGGCTTAATTTGCTAAAAAGTTGAAATGCTTGGTTTTGTTTCGTAATGTTTGTAAAGGTTTGGCTTAAATCGCTAAAAATGTGAAACGTTTGGATTTGTTTCGTAACGTTTTAAAGGTTTGGTTTTGTTTCCCTTACGTTTGTAAATGTTTGGCTTATATTGCTGAAAAGGGGAAATGTTTGGATTTGTTTCATAACGTTTGTAAACGTTTGGCTTACATCGCTATAAAGGCAAAATGTTTGGATTTGTTTCGTAACGTTTGTAAACGTTTGTCTTAAATTGCTAAAAAGGTGAAACATTTGGATTTGTTTCGTAACGTTAGTAAACGTTTGGCTTAAATCGCTAAAAGGGTGAAACGCTTGGCTTTGTTTCGTAACGTTTGTAAACGTTTGGCTTAAATAACTAAAAAGGTAAAACGCTTGGATTTGCTTTGTAACGTTTGTAAACGTTTGGCTTAAACTGCTAAAAAGGTAAAACATTTGGATTTGTTTCGTAACCTTTGTAACTGTTTTGCTTAAATCGCTAAAAAGGTGAAACTTTTGGATTTGTTTCGTAATGTTTGTAAAGGTTTGGCTTATATCGCTAAAAATGTGAAACGTTTGGATTTGTTTCGTAATGTTTGTAAAGGTTTGGCTTAAATCGCTAAACATGTGAAACGTTTGGATTTGTTTCGTAACGTTTGGCTTAAATCGCTAGAAATGTGAAATGTTTGGATTTGTTTCGTAACGTTTTAAACGTTTGGTTTTGCTTCCCTTACGTTTGTAAATGTTTTGCTCAAATCGCTGAAAAGGAGAAACGTTTGTATTTGTTTCATAACGTCTGTAAACGTTTGGCTTAAATCGCTATAAAGGTAAATGTTTTGGATTTGTTTTGTAACATTTGTATACGTTTGGCTTAAATCGCTCGAAAGGTTAAACGTTTGGATTTGTTTCGTAACATTTGTAAATGTTTGGCTTAAATCGCTAAAAAGGTGAAACGTTTGGATTTGTTTCGTATCGTTTGTAAACATTTGGCTTAAATCGCTAAAAAGGTGAAACATTTTGATTTGTTTCCTAACCTTTGTAAACGTTTGGCTTAAATTGCTAAGAAGGTGAAACACTTCGATTTATTTCGTAACGTTTGTAAATGTTTGGCTAAAATTGCTAAAAAGGTGAAATGTATAGATTTGTTTCGCAGTGTTTATAAACGTTTGGCTTAAATCGCTAAAAAGGTGAAACGTTTGGATTTGTTTTGTAACGTTTGTAAAGGTTTGGCTTAAATTGCTAAAAAGGTGAAACTCTTGGATTTGTTTCGTAACGTTTGTAAAGGTTTGGCTTAAATTGCAAAAAAGGTGAAACGCTTGGATTTGTTTTCGAACGTTTGTAAATGTTTGGCTTAAATTGCTAAAATGGGGAAACGCTTGGATTTGTTTTATAACGTTTGCAAACGTTTGGCTTAATTTGCTAAAAAGTTGAAATGCTTGGTTTTGTTTCGTAATGTTTGTAAAGGTTTGGCTTAAATCGCTAAAAATGTGAAACGTTTGGATTTGTTTCGTAACGTTTTAAAGGTTTGGTTTTGTTTCCCTTACGTTTGTAAATGTTTGGCTTATATTGCTGAAAAGGGGAAATGTTTGGATTTGTTTCATAACGTTTGTAAACGTTTGGCTTAAATCGCTATAAAGGCAAAATGTTTGGATTTGTTTCGTAACGTTTGTAAACGTTTGTCTTAAATTGCTAAAAAGGTGAAACATTTGAATTTGTTTCGTAACGTTAGTAAACGTTTGGCTTAAATCGCTAAAAGGGTGAAACGCTTGGCTTTGTTTCGTAACGTTTGTAAACGTTTGGCTTAAATAACTAAAAAGGTAAAACGCTTGGATTTGCTTCGTAACGTTTGTAAACGTTTGGCTTAAACTGCTAAAAAGGTAAAACATTTGGATTTGTTTCATAACCTTTGTAACTGTTTTGCTTAAATCGCTAAAAAGGTGAAACTTTTGGATTTGTTTCGTAACGTTTGTAAAGGCTTGGCTTATATCGCTAAAAATGTGAAACGTTTGGATTTGTTTCGTAATGTTTGTAAAGGTTTGGCTTAAATCGCTAAAAATGTGAAACGTTTGGATTTGTTTCGTTACGTTTGTAAAGGTTTGGCTTAAATCGCTAGAAAGGTTAAACGTTTGGATTTGTTTCGTAACATTTGTAAACGTTTGGCTTAAATCGCTAAAAAGGTGAAACGTTTGGATTTGTTTCGTATCGTTTGTAAACGTTTGGCTTAAATCGCTAAAAAGGTGAAACGTTTTGATTTGTTTCCTAAGCTTTGTAAACGTTTGGCTTAAATTACTAAGAAGGTGAAACACTTTTATTTGTTTCTTAACGTTTGTAAACGTTTGGCTTAAATTGCTAAAAAGGTGAAATGTTTAGATTTTTTCGCAGCGTTTATAAACGTTTGGCTTATATCGCTAAAAAGGTGAAACGTTTGGATTTGTTTGGTAACGTTTGTAAACGTATGACTTAAATAGCTAAAAAGGTGAAACGATTGGATTTGTTTCGTAACGTTTGTAAACGTTTGGCTTACATTGCTCAAAAGGTGAAACGCTTGGATTTGTTTCAGAACGTTTGTAAAAGTTTGGCTTAAATTGATAAAAAGGTGAAACGCTTGGATTTGTTTCGTAACGTTTGTAAACGTTTGGCTTATGTTGCTAAAAAGGTAAATCACTTGGATTTGTTTCGTAACATTTGTAAACGTTTGGCTTAAATAGCTAAAAAGGTGAAATGCTTGGATTTGTTTCGTAACGTTTGTAAACGTTTGGCTTAAATAGCTAAAAAGGTGAATCATTTGGATTTGTTTCATAACCTTTGTACCTATTTGGCTTAAATCGCTAAAAAGGTGAAACGTTTTGATTTGTTTTATAACATTTGTAAACGTTTGGCCTAAATTGTTAACAAAGTTAAACGCATAGATTTGTTCCGTAGCGTTTGTAAACGCTTGGCTTAAATTTTGAAAAAGGTGAAACGCTTTGATTTGTTTTGGAACGTTTGTGAACGTTTGACTTAAATTGCTAAAAACGTGAAACGCTTGGATTTGTTTCGTAACCTTTTTAAAGGTTTGGCATAAATTGCTAAAAAGGTGAAGCGCTTGGATTTGTTTCCGAACTTTTGTAAACGTTTGGCTTAAATTGCTAAAAAGGTGAAACGCTTGGATTTATTTTGTAACGTTTGTAAACGTTTGGCTTAAATTGCTAAAAAGTTGAAATGCTTGGTTTTCTTTCGTAATGTTTGTATGGGTTTGGCTTAAATTGCTAAAAATGTGAAACGTTTGGATTTGTTTCGTAACGTTTTAAAACTTTGGTTTTGTTTCCCTTACGTTTGTAAATGTTTGGCTTAAATTGCTAAAAAGGGGAAATGTTTGGATTTGTTTCATAACTTTTGTCAACGTTTGGCTTAAATCGCTATAAAGGCAAAATGTTTGGATTTGTTTCGTAACGTTTGTAAACGTTTGGCTTAAATTGCTAAAAAGGTGAAACATTTGGATTTGTTTCGTAACGTTAGTAAATGTTTTGATTAAATCGCTAAAAAGGTGAAACGCTTGGATTTGTTTTGTAACGTTTGTAAACGTTTGGCTTAAATAACTAAAAAGGTAAAACGCTTGGATTTGCTTTGTAACGTTTGTAAACGTTTGGCTTAAAATGCTAAAAAGGTAAAACATTTGGATTTGTTTCGTAACCTTTGTAATTGTTTTGCTTAAATCGCTAAAAAGGTGAATTTTTTGGATTTGTTTCGTAACGTTTGTAAAGGTTTGGCTTATATCGCTAAAAATGTGAAACGTTTAGATTTGTTTCGTAATGTTTGTAAAGGTTTGGCTTAAATCGCTAAACATGTGAAACGTTTGGATTTGTTTCGTAACGTTTGTAAATGTTTTGCTTAAATCGCTGAAAAGGAGAAACGTTTGTATTTGTTTCATAACGTCTGTAAACGTTTGGCTTAAATCGCTCTAAAGGTAAAAGTTTTGGATTTGTTTTGTAACATTTGTATACGTTTGGCTTAAATCGCTAGAAAGGTTAAACGTTTGGATTTGTTTCGTAACATTTGTAAATGTTTGGCTTAAATCGCTAAAAAGGTGAAACGTTTGGATTTGTTTCGTATCGTTTGTAAACGTTTGGCTTAAATCGCTAAAAAGGTGAAACATTTTAATTTGTTTCCTAACCTTTGTAAACGTTTGGCTTAAATTGCTAAGAAGGTGAAACACTTTGATTTGTTTCGTAACGTTTGTAAAAGTTTGGCTAAAATTGCTAAAAAGGTGAAATGTATAGATTTGTTTCGCAGTGTTTATAAACGTTTGGCTTAAATCGCTAAAAAGGTGAAACGTTTGGATTTGTTTTGTAACGTTTGTAAAGGTTTGGCTTAAATTACTAAAAAGGTGAAACTCTTGGATTTGTTTCGTAACGTTTGTAAAGGTTTGGCTTAAATTGCTAAAAAGGTGAAACGCTTGGACTTGTTTTCGAACGTTTGTAAATGTTTGGCTTAAATTGCTAAAATGGTGAAACGCTTGGATTTGTTTTGTAACGTTTGTAAACGTTTGGCTTAATTTGCTAAAAAGTTGAAATGCTTGGTTTTGTTTCGTAATGTTTGTAAAGGTTTGGCTTAAATCGCTAAAAATGTGAAACGTTTGGATTTGTTTCGTAACGTTTTAAAGGTTTGGTTTTGTTTCCCTTACGTTTGTAAATGTTTGGCTTATATTGCTGAAAAGGGGAAATGTTTGGATTTGTTTCATAACGTTTGTAAACGTTTGGCTTAAATCGCTATAAAGGCAAAATGTTTGGATTTGTTTCGTAACGTTTATAAACGTTTGTCTTAAATTGCTAAAAAGGTGAAACATTTGGATTTGTTTCGTAACGTTAGTAAACGTTTGGCTTAAATCGCTAAAAAGGTGAAACGCTTGGCTTTGTTTCGTAACGTTTGTAAACGTTTGGCTTAAATAACTAAAAAGGTAAAACGCTTGGATTTGCTTCGTAACGTTTGTAAACGTTTGGCTTAAACTGCTAAAAAGGTAAAACATTTGGATTTGTTTCATAACCTTTGTAACTGTTTTGCTTAAATCGCTAAAAAGGTGAAACTTTTGGATTTGTTTCGTAACGTTTGCAAAGTCTTGGCTTATATCGCTAAAAATGTGAAACGTTTGGATTTGTTTCGTAATGTTTGTAAAGGTTTGGCTTAAATTGCTAAAAATGTGAAACGTTTGGATTTGTTTCGTTACGTTTGTAAAGGTTTGGCTTAAATCGTTAGAAATGTGAAACGTTTGGATTTGTTTTGTAACGTTTTAACGTTTGGTTTTGCTTCCTTTACGTTTGTAAATGTTTTGCTTAAATCGCTGAAAAGGAGAAACGTTTGTATTTGCTTCATAACGTCTGTAAACGTTTGTCTTAAATCGCTATAAAGGTAAAAGTTTTGGATTTGTTTCGTAACATTTGTAAACGTTTGGCTTAAATCGCTAGAAAGGTTAAACGTTTTGATTTGTTTCGTAACATTTGTAAACGTTTGGCTTAAATCGCTAGAAAGGTGAAACGTTTGGATTTGTTTCGTATCGTTTGTAAACGTTTGGCTTAAATCGCTAAAAAGGTGAAACGTTTTGATTTGTTTCCTAAGCTTTGTAAACGTTTGGCTTAAATTACTAAGAAGGTGAAACACTTTTATTTGTTTCGTAACGTTTGTAAACGTTTGGCTTAAATTGCTAAAAAGGTGAAACGCTTGGATTTGTTTCGTAAAGTTTGTATACTTTTGGCTTAAATAACTAAAAAAGTAAAACGCTTGGATTTTCTTCGTAACGTTTGTAAACGTTTGGCTTAAACTTCTAAAAAGGTGAAACATTTGGATTTGTTTCATAACCTTTGTAACTGTTTTGCTTAAATCGCTAAAAAGGTGAAACTTTTGGATTTGTTTCGTAACGTTTGTAAAGGTTTGGCTTATATCGCTAAAAATGTGAAACGTTTGGATTTGTTTCGTAATGTTTGTAAAGGATTGGCGTAAATCGCTAAAAATGTGAAACGTTTGGATTTGTTTCGTTACGTTTGTAAAGGTTTGGCTTAAATCACTAGAAATATGAAACGTTTAGATTTGTTTCGTAACGTTTTCAACGTTTGGTTTTGTTTCCCTTACGTTTGTAAATGTTTTTCTTAAATCGCTGAAAAGGAGAAACGTTTGTATTTGTTTCATAACGTCTGTAAACGTTTGGCTTAAATCGCTATAAAGGTAAAAATTTAGGATTTTTTCGTAACTGGTTGAATTTATTGAAATTTAAAATGAGAAGTGCTAAAGACATGAAGAATATAGAAAGCAAGTGGTTTCCCACATTTCTTAGATAAACTCATTTATTTGAGTTTATAATAGTGGAGTTCCTCCTTTGGGTTTGGGCCCCAAGGGGTACCCAATTTTGTGAACGGGCTAGGAGTTAAATCCTTCCCGATTTACCACACGCGCGCCGTCCGTCCGGTATGCCGGCTCGGCTCGGCCTGGTCTGGGTTGGGTGGGTGGTTCGGTTCGAGCGCTTTGTTTTTTGTTAAACAATTTCATTTTAATTCTTTAACAGTTTTTTGTCCTTTGAAATTATTCATCCCTTGAATTTTCAAAACGTTTTGGACCTGATTTATTATTAAACGTTTTTTGAATTAAAGCCTTGCACGTTTTTATATTTAATTCATGTATAACAGCTATATTATTTTTCCTATAAATAGTGCAAGTATTTTCATTTGCAAACACTCAGAATATCAGAGAGCAATACGAAAGTGTTTACAGAGCTATTATCGCGTGCAGCGTTAATAGTATTTTCCGGCTGTTTTATCCTAGGGGCGCCGCGGTTGTCAGTCAACTTTGCACCTCCGAGCTGTACTGCGAAACGTTTAAAAGAGAGCGACCTAGTCCGCGACTCAGACTCGTTACAAATTCCAGCAACTGTTTCAACAATTTTTAGACGAGTCCCTTTACAGTTGCTGCCATGAATTACGACGAGGTTACCGGCTACGCTCACTCCGCTGTTGATACCAACAAACCATTTCGGTTCGAAGGTCTGCATTTCAAGCGATAGAAACAAAAGACTGAATTTTTTCTAACCATGAAAAAAGTAGTTTCAGTTCTGTTAATGGAAAAACCCATCGTCGATGAAGCTGCTGCCGAGGAAGAAAAAGAAAAACAAAATAATGAGCTCCAACAGTGGATGACTAATGATTACTTGTGCAAGAATTTCATTCCTAATGCACTAAGTGATGATCTGTATGATTATTACAACAACGACAAAACTGCCAAGGAGACATGGGAGGCGCTACAGAAAAAATATGATACCGAGGAGGCTGGAACAAAGAAATATGTGGTTAGCCGCTACCTCAAATATCAGATGACTGATGACAAATCTGTCGAGGCGCAGTCCCATGAAGTGCAGAAAATAGCTCATGAGATTAACTCTGAAGGTATGGTTCTTGATGAACAATTTCAAGTTGCTGTTTTAATTGACAAATTACCTCCCTTGTGGAAGGAATTTAAGAATTCTCTCAGGCACAAAACCAAGGAGTTTTCGCTGGAAAGTTTGATAACTCGCCTTCGAATTGAGGAAGAGGCAAGAAAACAGGACCAAAGAGATGAAGTGCTTGTTGTTTCAAACAGCACAAGAAAGTATAGTTCGGCGAATCTGAAGCCAAATGGCAAAAAATTTAAGAATCAGAATCGTAGTTCGAACTCGAACCAAAATGTGAACCGTAACAAAATGAACCAGAATGGCAATCCTTCAAGAAACCATAATGTGAAACAGCAACCACCTGTGAGAAATGATCTGCCACCATTTTTATGTTTTAATCGTGGCAAACCAGGTCATATGGCACGCAAGTGTCGGAACAGGCCAAATACTGCTCTGCAGGCTAACTTGACTTAAGAGCCTTTTACGGCTATGATAACTGAAATGATGGCTGAGATCAACCTTGTTGGTGGATCAAATGGGTGGTGGGTAGACACCGGCGCAAATTTCCATGTCTCTTATGATCGTGCTATGTTCAAAACATACACGGCTGTTAATCATAAGAAAGTGTTGTTGTGTGATACTCACACCACTACTGTTGCTGGTATTGGTACTGTTGAACTGAAGTATACTTCAGGAAAAACTTTAATTTTGAAGGATGTGATGCACACTCCTATGATGAGTTAGAATTTGGTATCTGGCTATCCCCTCATCAAGGCGGGGGTTTTTCAGACTATTGGAGGTGATTTGTACACCATTACCAAAAAATGGTATCTTTGTGGGAAAGGGATATGCTTGTGAGGGTATGTTCAAAATGAATGTTGAAATTATCAATAAAGATTCAGTTTCTGTTTACTTGTTTAGTGATTTTAATATTTGGCATGCTAGACTCTGTCATGTAAACAAAAGGATAATAAGTAACATGAGCACCCTAGAATTAATTCCAAAACTGAATCAAACTGAGTTTGAAAAATGTGAATTCTGTAGTCAAGCCAAGATAACAAAAACATCTCATAAATCAGTAATTAGAGAATCTGAACCTCTAGATCTAATAGATTCTGATATATGTGAACTTGATGGTACCTTGACCAGAAATGGCAAACGATACTTTATCACTTTTATTGATGATTGTTCTGATTTCACATATGTGTATTTGATGAAAAATAAAAGTGACGCACTTGACATGTTCAAGTTATTTGTTTCAGAAATTGAAAATCAATTCAATAAGAAAATCAAAAGATTTAGAAGTGACAGAGGTACAGAATACGAATCAAGCTTGTTTATAGAATTCTATAACTCGCATGGTATTGTACATGAAAGAACTGCACCATATTCACCTGAGATGAACGGTAAAGCCGAAAGAAAAAATAGAACACTTAGAGAAGCTGTAGTATCTATTTTATTGAATTCTGGTGCCGCTTTTTATTGGTGGGGTGAGATTCTGTTAACTGTTTGTTATGTGCTCAACCGAGTTCCAAAATCAAACAGTAAGATTTCACCTTACGAGATAATAAAGAAAAGACAACTAAATTTGTCTTATTTGAGAGCTTGGGGCTGTTTGGCCTATGTTAGGATTCCTGATCCGAAAAGAATAAAATTAGCAAGTAGAGCCTATGAATGTGTGTTCATTGGGTATGCAGTCAATAGAAAAGCCTATAAATTTTATGACTTGACTGCACGAGTGATTATTGAATCTGTAGATGCTGATTTTTATGAACAGAAATTTCTTTTTAAATTAGGAAATAGTGGGGGCGAATCATCAAGTAATACTCTTGCGATCAGGAGTAGAGAGATTATTGATGATATAGAACCAGAGATCAGAAGAAGTAAAAGAGCAAGAACTTTGAAAGATTATGGTTCTGATTTCCATGTCTACTCCTTAGAGGAGGATCCTGCTAATCTTCAGGAAGCTCTAACTTCTTTAGATTCTGATCCTTGGCAAGAAGCCATAAATGATGAGATGGACTCACTAGATTCTAATAAGACGTGGCATCTGACTGATCTGCCTCCCGGTTGCAAAACCATTGGTTGTAAATGGATACTGAAAAAGAAGTTGAAACCTGATGGCACCGTAGATAAGTATAAAGCTCCTCTTGTTGCCAAAGGCTATAGACAACGTGAAAACGTTGGTTTCTTTGATAATTATTCACCCGTTACTAGAATAACATCCATTAGAGTGCTGATTTCGATCGATGCTCTGTATGATTTGGTTGTACACCAAATGGATGTTAAGACTGCTTTTTTGAACGGTGAATTGGAGGAAGAAATATACCTGGACCAACCAGAGGGTTTTGTGATACATGGTCAGGAACATAAGGTGTGTAAATTAGACAAATCCTTGTATGGTCTAAAACAAGCACCTAAGCAATGGCATGAAAAGTTTGTTAACCTTGTTATCTCGAATGGTTTTAAAGTGAATGATAGTGACAAATGCATTTACTACAAATGTGAAAAAGAGCTTTGTACTTTCATATGTCTTTACGTAGATGACTTGTTGATCTTTGGATCAAACGTTCATGTCGTGAATGCTGTGAAATAAATGTTGAGTACCAACTTTGATATGAAAGATCTTGGAGAAGCGAATGTCATTCTTGGCATAGAGATTACTAGATCTGAAAAGGGAATTTCTCTAGATCAATCTCACTACATTGAGAAGGTTCTTAAGAAATATAACTACTTTGACTGTAAACCTTCTTGTACACCATATGATCCAAGTGTAAAATTATTTAAGAACACTGGTGATAGTGTACGACAGTCAGAATATGCGAGCATCATTGGTAGCCTACGGTATGCCACTGATTGTACTAGACCAGACATTGCATATGTCGTTGGATTACTGTGCAGGTTTACTAGTAGACCTAGTATGGAGCATTGGAATGTTATTGAAAGGGTAATGAGATACCTTAAAAGAACAATGAACCTTGGGTTGCATTATCAGAAGTATACTACTGTCCTTGAAGGATACAGTGATGTAGATTGGAATACATTGTCAGATGATTCCAAAGCTACAAGCGGCTATATTTTTAGTATAGGTGGTGGAGCTGTTTCTTCGAAATCAAAGAAACAGACGATTCTAGCTCAATCTATGATGGAGTCAGAGATGATAGTACTAGCTACTGCTAGTGAAGAAGCGGGATGGCTAAGAAGCCTACTAGCTGAGATTTCCTTATGGGAAAGACCGATACCAGCTGTGTTGATCCATTGCGATAGTACCGCGGCTATTGTAAAAATTGAGAGCCGTTACTATAACGGTAAGAAACGACAAATACGTCATAAGCACAGCACTGTTAGAGAATACATCTCAACAGGGGCTGTAAGAGTGGATCATGTACGCACTGATGAGCTGATCCTTTGACGAAAGGATTGGCTAGAGAGAAAGTCCATAAAACTTCTAAAGGAATGGGACTATTGCCTATAGAATGAATTATTCATAATGGGAACCCGACCTAAATGGCTGGAGATCCCAAGAAATAGGTTCAATGGGTAATAACAAGTTATGAATAATATGAGCCAGAACATGCAACTTTGATGCATGATTCCTGAAGCGAGTTGAGGATGAGTTAATAGAAACTCTTAATGAAGTCTATACTCCATATGGAGTGGAGTACCTAGCTACAGGAGTACTCTTGATAGCTTCACCTTTGTGAATGTGGAAGTGGGGCCACTTCCTATGAAATTTGAGGCAAAATTTCTAAAGCGTTCAATAAACTGGGATAGACGTGCATGGCCATAATTGCACAGGCATAAGAAAAACACTCTGAAAAGGTTGTGTGTGGTTTGATGTCCGAGATAGAGTTTAAGACTACGAGTCACTCTTGTTGAATCAGAATCTAACTCACTATGCAAAGGTTCAAATCGAAAGATACCTTTGTTTATGCATGATCTTATTGATACAGATATTGCTCGAAATATATTTTAAAATTCAAAGTGGGGGATTGTTGGAATTTATTGAAATTTAAAATGAGAAGTGCGAAAGACATGAGGAATATAGAAAGAAAGTGGTTTCCTACATTGCTTGGATAAACTCATTTATTTGAGTTTATAATAGTGGAGTTCCTCCTTTGGGTTTGGGCCCCAAGGGGTACCCAATTTTGTGAACGGGCTAGGAGTTAAATCCTTCCCGATTTACCACACGCGCGCCGTCCGTCCGGTCTTCCGGCTCGGCTCGGCCTGGTCTGGGTTGGGTGGGTGGTTCGGTTCGAGCACTTTGTTTTTTGTTAAACAATTTCATTTTAATTCTTTAACAGTTTTTTGTCCTATGAAATTATTCATCCCTTGAATTTCCAAAACGTTTTGGACCTGATTTATTATTAAACGTTTTTTGAATTAAAGCCTTGCACGTTTTTATATTTAATTCATGTATAACATCTATATTATTTTTCCTATAAATAGTGCAAGTATTTTCATTCGCAAACACTCAGAATATCAGAGAGCAATACGAAAGTGTTTACAGAGCTATTATCGCAGTGCAGCGTTAATAGTATTTTCCAGCTGTTTTATCCTAGGGGCGCCGTGGTTGTCAGTCAGCTTTGAACCTCCGAGCTGTGCCGCGAAACGTCTAAAAGAGAGCGACCTAGTCCGCGCCTTAGCCTCGTTACAAATTCGAGCAACTGTTTCAACAGTAACATTTGTAAACGTTTGGCTTAAATCGCTAGAAAGGTTAAACGTTTGGATTTGTTTCGTAACATTTGTAAACGTTTGGCTTAAATCGCTAAAAAGGTGAAACGTTTGGATTTGTTTCGTATCGTTTGTAAACGTTTGGCTTAAATCGCTAAAAAGGTGAAACGTTTGGATTTGTTTCCTAACCTTTGTAAACGTTTGGCTTAAATTGCTAAAAAGGTGAAATGTTTAGATTTATTTCGCAGCGTTTATAAACGTTTGGCTTAAATCGCTAAAAAGGTGAAACGTTTGGATTTGTTTTGTAACGTTTGTAAACGTATGGCTTAAATCGCTAAAAAGGTGAAACGTTTGGATTTGTTTTGTAACGTTTGTAAACGTATGGCGTAAATCGCTAAAAAGGTGAAACGTTTGGATTTGTTTCGTAACGTTTGTAAACGTTTGGCTTAAATTGCTCAAAAGGTGAAACGCATGGATTTGTTTCGTAACGTTTGTAAACGTTTGGCTTAAATAGCTAAAAAGGTGAAATTTTTGGATTTGTTTCATAACGTTTGTAAACGTTTGGCTTAAATAGCTAAAAAGGTGAAACATTTAGATTTGTTTCATAACCGTTGTACCTGTTTGGCTTAAATCGCTAAAAAGGTGAAAAGTTTGGATTTGTTTTGTAACATTTGTAAATGTTTGGCTTGAATCGTAAAAATGGTAAAATGTTGGGATTTGTTTCGTAATGTTTGTAAACGTTTGGCATAAATTGCTAAAAAGGTGAAATGTTTGGATTTGTTTCGTAACGTTTTAAACATTTGGCTTAAATCGCTGGGAAACCTTTGGATTTGTTTCGTAACGTTTGTCTTAAATCGCTAAAAAGGGGAAACATATGGATTTGTTTCGTAACATTTGTAAACGTTTGGCTTAAATTGCTAATAAGGCGAAACGTTTGGATTTGTTTCGTAATATTTGTAAACATTTGGCTTAAATCGTTAAAAATTTGAAACGTTTGGATTTGTTTCGTAACGTTTGTAAATGTTTGGCTTAAATCGCTTCAAAGGTGAAATGTTTGAATTTGTTTCGTAACGTTTGTAAAGGTTTGGCTTAAATCGTTACAAAGGTGAAACGTTTGGATTTGTTTCGTAACGTTTGTAACATTGGGCATAAATTAATAAAAAGGTGAAACACTTGGATTTGTTTTGTAATGTTTGTAAACTTTTGGCTTAAACTGCTAGAAAGGTGAAACGTTTGGATTTGTTTCGTAGCATTTGTAAATAATTGGCTTAAATTGGTAAAAAGGTGAAACGTTTGGATTTGTTTTGTAATGTCTGTAAACGTATGGATTGAATCGCTAAAAATGTGATTGTTTTAATTAGTTCCGTAACATTTGTAAACGTTTGGCTTAAATTTCTAAAAAGGTGAGACGCTTGGATTTTTTTCGGAACGTTTGTAAACGTTTGGCTTAAATTGCTAACAAGCTGAAATGCTTGGATTTGTTTCGTAACGTTTGTAAGCGTTTGTCCTAAATTTCTAAAAAGATGGAATGCTTCGTTTTGTTTCGTAACGTTTGTAAAGGTTTGATTTAAATCGCTAAAAGTGTGAATTGTTTGGATTTGTTTCGTAACGTTTTAAACGTTTGGTTTTGTTTCCCTTACGTTTGTATATGCTTGGCATAAATCTCTGAATAGGGGAAACGTTTGGATTTGTTTCAAATCGTTAGTAAACATTTGGCTTAAATCTCTATAAAGGAAAAATGTTTGGATTTGTTTCGTAACTTTTGTAAACGTTTGGCTTAAATCTCTAAAAAGGGGAAACGTTTGAATTTGTTTCGTAACGTTTGTAAACGTTTGGCTTATTTGCTAAAAGGGGAAATGTTTGGATTTGTTTCGTATCGTTTTTAAACGTTTGGCTTAAATAGCTAAAAAGGCAAAACGTCTGCATTGGTTTCGTAACCTTTGTAAACGTTTGGCTTAAATTGCTAAACAGGTGAACCGCTTGGATTTGTTTCGTAACGTTTGTAAATGTTTGGCTTAAATAGATAAAAAGGTGAAACGCTTCGATTTGTTTCGTAAAACGTTTGGCTTAAATTGCTAAAAAGGTGAAACATTTGGATTAAATCTCTAAAAAGGTAAAATGTTTGGATTTGTTTCGAAAGATTTGTAAACGTTTGGCTAAAATCGCTAAAAAGGTGAGAAGTTTGGATTTGTTTCGTACTGTTTGTAAACGTTTGGCTTTAATCGCAAAAAATATGAAACATTTGGATTTGTTTCGTAACGTTTGTAAACGTTTGGCATAAATCGCTAAAAAGGTGAAATGTTTGGCTTTGTTTCGTAACGTTTTAAACGTTTGGCTTAAATCGCTAAAATGGGGAAACGTTTGGATTTGTTTCGTAACGTTTGTAACTGTTTGGCTTAAATTGCTAAAAAGGTAAAATGTTTGGTTTTTTTTTCGTAACGTTTGTAAACGTTTGGCTTAAATCGCTAAAAAAGTGAAGCGTTTGGATTTGTTTGGTAACTTTTGTAAACGTTTGGCTTAAATTTCTAAAAAGGTGAAACGCTTGGATTCGTTTCGTAACGTTTGTAAACGTTTGGCATAAATCGCTAAAATGGTGAAATGTTTTGATTTGTTTCGTAACATTTTAAACATTTAGCCTAAATTGCTAAAATGGGGAAACGATTGGATTTGTTCGGTAAAGTTTGTAAACGTATGGCTTAAATGGCTTAAATTGCTAAAAAGGTGAAACGCTTGGATTTGTTTCGTAACGTTTGTAAACGTTCTGCTTAAATCGCTAAAAACGTAAAACGTTTGGATTTCTTTCGTAACGGTTGTAAAGGTTTGGCTCAAATTGCTAAAAAGGTGAGACACTTGGATTTGTTTCGTAACGTTTGTAAAGGTTTGGCTTAAATCGCTAAAAAGGTGAAACGCTTGGATTTGTTTCGTAACGTTTGTAATCGTTTGGCTTAAATAGCTAAAAAGGTAAAATGCTGGGATTTGCTTCGTAACTTTTGTAGACGTTTGGCTTAAACTGCGAAAAAGGTGAAACATTTGGATTTGTTTCATAACCTTTGTAACTGTTTTGCTTAAATCTCTAAAAAGGTGAAACTTTTGGATTTGTTTCGTAACATTTGTAAAGGTTTGGCTTAAATCGCTAAAAATGTGAAATGTTTGGATTTGTTTCTTAACGTTTGGCTTAAATTTATAAAGAGGTGAGACGCTTGGATTTGTTTCAAAACGTTTGTAAATGTTTGGCATAAATAGCTAATAAGGTGAAACGCTTGGATTTGTTTCGGAACGTTTGTAAATGTTTGGCTTAAATTGCTAACAAGGTGAAACGCTTGGATTTGTTTCGTACCGTTTGGAAACATTTGTCTTAAATTTCTAAAAAGGTGGAATGCATAGTTTTTTTTCGAAATGTTTGTAAAGGTTTCGTAACGTTCGAAATGTTTGTAAAGGCTTAAATCGCTAAAAATGTGAATCTTTTGGATTTGTTTCGTAACGTTTGAAACGTTTGGTTTTGATTCCCTTACGTTTGTAACTGTTGTGCTTAAATCGCTGAAAGGGGGAAACGTTTGGATTTGTTTCATAACGTTAGTACACGTTTGGCTTAAAACGCTATAAAGGCAAAATGTTTGGATTTGTTTCCTAACGTTTGTAAACGTTTGGCATAAATCGCTAGAAAGAGGAAACTTTTGAATTTGTTTCGTAACGTTTGTAAATGTTTGGCTTATTTGCTAAAAAGGTGAAACGTTTGGATTTGTTTCGTATCGTTTGTAAACGTTTGACTTAAATCTCTAAAAAGGCGAAACGTTTGGATTTGTTTCGTAACCTTTGTAAACGTTTGGCTTAAATTGCTAAAAAAAGTGAAAAGCTTTGATTTGTTTCGTAACGTTTGTAAACGTTTGGCTTAAATAGCTAAAAATGTGAAACGCTTCGATTTGTTTCGTAAAACGTTTGGCTTAACATGCTAAAAAGGTGAAACATTTGGATTTATTTCATAACCTTTGTAACCATTTGGCTTAAATCTCTAAAAAGGTGAAACGTTTGGATTTGTTTCGTAACATTTGGAAACGTTTGGCTTAAATCGCTAAAAAGGTGAAACACTTGGATTTGTTTCGTATCATTTGTAAACGTTGGGCTTCAATCGCAAAAAATGTGAAACGTTTGGATTTGTTTCGTAACGTTTGTAAACGTTTGGCATAATCGCTAAAAAGGTGAAATATTTTGCATTTGTAAATGTTTGGCTTAAATTGCTAATAAGGATAAACGCTTGGATTTGTTTCATAACGGCTGTAACCGTTTGGCTTAAATTGCTAAAAAGAAGAAATGTTTGGATTTGTTTCGTAGCGTTTATAAACGTTTGGCTTAAATCGGTAAAAAGGTAAAACGTTTGGATTTGTTTGGTTATGTTTGTAAACGTATGGCTTAAATCGCTAAAAAGGTGAAACGTTTGGATTTGTTTCGTAACGTTTGTAAACGTTTGGCTTAAATTGCTTAAAAGGTGAAACGCTTGGATTTGTTTCGGAACGTTTGGCTTAAATTACTAAAAAGGTGAAACGCTTGGATTTGTTTCGTAACGTTTGTAAAAGTTTGGCTTAAATTACTAAAAAGGTGAAACGCTTGGGTTGGTTTCGTAATGTTTGTAAACATTAGGCTTAAATAGCTAAAAAGGTGAAACGCTTGGATTTGTTTCATAACGTTTGTAAACGTTTGGCTTAAATTGCTAAAAAGGTGAAACATTTGGATTTGTTTCATAACCTTTGTAACCATTTTGCTTAAATCGCTAAAAAGGTGAAACGTTTGGATTTGTTTCGTAACGTTTCTAAAGGTTTGGCTTAAATCGTTAAAAACGTGAAACGTTTGGATTTGATTCGTAACGTTTGTAAAGGTTTGGCTTAAATCGCTTAAAACGTTAAACGTTTGGATTTGTTTAATAACATTTTAAAAATTTGATTTAAATCGCTGAAAATGGGAAACATTTGGATTTGTTTAATAAAGTTTGTAAACGATTGGCTTAAATCGCTATAAAGTCAAAATGCATCGATTTGGTTCGTAACGTTTGTAAACTTTTGGCTTACATCGCTAAAAAGGTGAAACGTTTGGATTTGTTTTGTAACGTTTGTAAACGTTTGGCTTAAATCGCTAGAAAGGGGTAACGTTTGTAAACGTTTGGCTTAAATCGCTAAAAAGGTGAAACGTTTAGATTTGTTATGTAACCTTTGTAAATGTTTGACTTAAATTTCTAAAAAGGTGAAACGCTTAGATTTATTTCGTAACGTTTGTAAACGTTTGGCTTAAATTTCTAAAAAGGATTAACGCTTGGATTTGTTTTGTAATGTTTGTAAACGTTTGGCTTAAACTACTAGAAAGGGGAAACGTTTGGATTTCTTTCGTATCATTTGTAAACGTTTGGACTAAATTGCTAAACATTTGGATTTGTTTTGTAATGTTTGTAAATGTATGGCTTAAATCGCTAAAAAGGTTAAATGTTTTGATTTGTTTCGTAACGTTTGTAAACGTTTGGCTTAAATTGCTCAAAAGGTGAAACACTCGGATTTGTTTTGGAACGTTTGTAAACGTTTGGCAAAAATTGCTAAAAAGGTGAAAAACTTGGATTTGTTTCATAACGTTTAGCTTAAATTGCTAAAAAGGTGAAATGCGTGGATTTATTTTGTAACGTTTGTAAATGTTTAGCTTAAAAAACTAAAAGGGTGAAATGCTTGGATTTGTTTCCTAACGTTTGTAAACGTTTCGCTTAAATTGCTAAAAAGGTGAAACATATGGATTTGTTTCATAACCTTTGAAACCGTTTGGCTTAAATAGCTAAAAAGGTGAAACGTTTGGATTTGTTTTGTAACGTTTGTAAACGTTTCGCTTAAATCGCTAAAAAGGTGAAACGTTTGGATTTGTTTCGTAACGTTTGTAGAGGTTTGGCTTTAATCGCAAAAAAGGTGAAACGTTTGGATTTGTTTCGTAACGTTTGTAAACGTTTGGCGTAAATCGCTAAAAAGGTGAAATGTTTGGATTTGTTTCGTAACGTTTTAAAAGTTAGGCATAAATCGCTAAAATGGGTAAACGTTTGGATTTGTTTTATAGCGTTTGTGAGGGTTTGGCTTAAATTGCTAAAAGGGTGAAACATTAGGTTTTTTTTCGTAACGTTTGTAAACGTTTGGCTTAAATCACTAAAAAAGTAAAACGTTTGGATTTCCTTAGTAACGTTTGTAAACATTTGGCTTAAATTTATAAAAATGTGAAACGGTTGGATTTGTTTCATAACGTTTGTAAACGTCTGGCATAAATAGCTAAAAAGGTGAAACGCTTAGATTTGTTTCGGAACGTTTGTAAACGTTTCGCTTAAATCGTTAAAAAGGTGAAACATTTGGATTTGTTTCGTAACGTTTGTAGAGGTTTGGCTTTAATCGCAAAAAAGGTGAAACGTTTGGATTTGTTTCGTAACGTGTGTAAACGTTTGGCATAAATCGCTAAAAAGGTGAAATGTTTGGATTTGTTGGTTTGGCTTAAATCGCTAAAAATGTGAAAGGTTGAGATTTGTTTCGTATCGTTTGCAAATGTTTGGCTTAAATCGCTAAAAATGTGTAACTTTTGGATAAGTTTCGTAACGTTTTAAACGTTTGGTTTTGTTTCCCTTACGTTTGTAAATGTTTGACTTAAATCGCTGAAAAGGGGAAATGTTTGGATTTGTTTCATAACGTTTGTTAACTTTTGGCTTAAATCGCGATAAAGGGAAAAATGTACGGATTTGTTTCGCAACGTTTGTAAAGGTTTGGCTTAAATCGCTAAAAGGTGAAAAGTTTGGATTTGTTTCGTAACGTTTGTAAACGTTTGGCTTAAATCGCTAAAAAGGGGAAACGTTTGAAATTGTTTCGAATCATTTGGAAACGTTTGGCTTAAATAGCTAAAAAGGGGAAACGTTTGGATTTGTTTTGTAACCTTTGTAAACGTTTGGCTTAAATTTCTAAAAAGGTGAAACACTTTGATTTGTTTCGTAACGTTTGTAAACGTTTGGCTTAAATTTCTAAAAAGGATAGACGCTTGGATTTTTTTTGTAATTTTTGTAAACGTTTGGCTTAAACTGCTAAAGAGGTGAAACGTTTGGATTTGCTTCGTAGCATTTGTAAATGTTTGGCTTAAATCGCTAAAAAGGGGAAACGTTTGGATTTGTTTTGTAATGTTTGTAAACGTATAGCTTAAATCGCTAAAAAGGTGAGACGTTTGGATTTGTTTCATAACGTGTGCAAACGTTTGGCTTAAATTGCTCAAAAGGGGAAACACTTGGATTTGCTTTGGAACGTTTGTAAACATTTGGCTTAAATTGCTAAAACGGTGAAACGCTTGGATTTGTTTCGTAACGTTTGGCTTAAATTGCTAAAAAGGTGAAATACTTGGATTTATTTTGTAAAGTTTGTAAATTTTTACTTAAATAACTAGAAGGGTGAGACGCTTGGATTCGTTTCGCAACGTTTGTAAACGTTTCGCTTAAATTGCTAAAAAGGTGAAATATTTGGATTTGTTTCATAAACTTTATAACCTTTTGGCTTAAATCGCTAAAAAGGTGAAACGTATGGATTTGTTTCGTAACGTTTGGCTTAAATCGCTAAAAAGGTGAAACGTTTAAATTAGTTTCGTAACGTTTGTAAACATTTGGCTTCAATCGCAAAAAAGGTGAAACGTTTGGATTTGTTTCGTAACGTTCGTAAACGTTTGACATAAATCGCTAAAAAGGTGAAATGTTTGGATTTGTTTCATAACGTTTTAAATGTTTGGCTTAAATCACAAAAATGAGTAAACGTTTGGATTTGTTTCGTAACAGTTGTAAATGTTTGGCTTGAATTGCTAAAAGGGTGAAATGTTTGGTTTTGTTTCGTAACATTTGTAAACATTTGACTTAAATCGGTAAAAAAGTGAAACATTTGGATTACTTTCGTAATGTTTGAAAACATTTGGCTTAAATTTCTAAAAAGGTGAAACGCTTGGATTTGTTTCGTAACGTTTGTATACGTTTGGCATAAATAGCTAAAAAGGTGAAACGCTTAGATTTGTTTCGGAACGTTTGTAAACGTTTGGCTTAAATTGCTAAAAAGGTGAAACGCTTGGATTTGTTTCATAATGTTTGTAAACGTTTTGCTTAAGTTGCTGAAAAGGAGAAACGTTTGGATTTGTTTTGTAACGTTTGTAAACGTTTGGCTTAATTGCAATAAAGGTAAACTATTTGGATTTATTTCGTAACGCTTGTAAACATTTGGCTTTAATCGCTAGAAAGGGGAAACGTTTGGATTTGTTTCGTATCGTTTGTCAACGTTTGGCTTAAATCGCTAAAAAGGCGAAACATTTGGATTTGTTTCGTATCGTTTACAAATGTTTGGCTTAAATCGCTAAAAAGGTGAAACGTTTGGATTGGTTTCGTAACCTTTGTAAACGTTTGGCTTAAATTGCTAAAAAGGTGAAACGCTTTGATTTGTTTGGTAACGTTTATAAACGTTTGGCTTAAATTGCTAAAAAGGATAAACGCTTGGATTTGTTTCGTAACGTTTGTAAACGTTTGGCTTAAATTGCTAAAAAGGTGAAATCGTTGGATTTGTTTCGTAGCATTTGTAAACATTTGGCTTAAATCACTAAAAAGGTGAAATGTTTGGATTTGTTTCGTAACGTTTGTAAACGTTTGGCTTAAATCGCTAAAATGGGGAAACGTTTGCATTTGTTTCGCAACATTTGGAAACGTTTTGCTTAAATTGCTAAAAATGTGAAACGTTTTTTTTTGTTCCGTAATGTTTGTAAACGTTTGGATTTATTTAGCAACGTTTTAAAGATTTGGCTTAACTCGCTAAAAAGGTTAAGTGTTTGGTTTTGTTTCGTAATGTTTTTAATCGTTTGGCCTCAATCGCTAAAAAGGGGAAACGTTTGGATTTGTTTCGTAATGTTTGTTAACGTTTGGCTTAAATTGCTAAAATTGGGAAACGTTTGTTTTTGTTCCGTAATGTTTGTAAACATTTGGATTTATTTCGTAACGTTTTAAAGATTTGGCTTAAATCGCTAAAAAGGTTAAGTGTTTGGTTTTGTTTCATAACGTTTTTAAACGTTTGGCTTAAATCGCTATAAAGGTGAAACGTTTGGATTTGTTTCGTAACGTCTTAAATTGCTAAATAGGTTAAATGCTTTGTAAACGTTTGGCTTGAATCGCTAAAAACGTGAAACGCTTGGATTTGTTTTGTACTGTTTGTAAAATTTTGGCTTAAATCGTTACGAAAAAATCCAAATGTTTCACCTTTTTAGCGATTTAAGCCAAACGTTTATAAACGTTATGAAACAAAACCAAAAGTTTAAAATGTTACGAAACTAATCCAAATGTTTCACATTTTTAGCGATTTAAGCCAAACGTTTACAAACATTACGAATAAAATATAAATGTTTCCCCTTTAAAGTAATTAAAGCCTAACATTTACAAACGGTACTGAACAAATCTGAACGTTTCCCCTTTTTAGCGATTTAAGCCGAACGTTTACAAACATTACGGAACAAAACCAATCGTTTAACCTATTTAGCTATTTAAGCCGAACGTTTACAAATGTTACGAAATAAACCAAACGTTTCACCTTTTTAGCGATTTAAGCCGGACAATTACAAACGTTACGGAACAAATCCAAACGTTGCACCACCTTTTTAGCAATTTAACCCAAACGTTTACATACGTTACAAATCAAAACCAAATGTTTCACCTTTTTAGCGATTTAAGCGAAACGTTTACAAACGTTACAAAAGAAATCCAAACGTTTCACTTTCTTAGGGATTTAAGCCAAACGTTTCCCCTTTTCAGCAATTTAAATCCAAACGTTTCACCTTTTTACCTATTTAAGCCAAACGTTTACAAACGTTACGCAACAAATCCAAACGTTTCACCTTTTTAGCGATTTATGCCAAACGTCTTTTTAGCGATTTAAGCCAAACGTTTACAAACGTTACAAAACAATTCCAAATGTTTGCCTTATTAGCGATTTAAGCCAAACGTTTACAAATATTACGAAACTAATCCAAACGTTACAAAACCCTTTTTTGCAATTTAACCCAAACCTTTACAAATGTTACGAAAAAAAATCCAAATGTTTCACTTTTTTAGCGATTTAAGCCAAACGTTTACAAAGGTTAAGAAACAAATCCCAATGTTTCACCTTTTTATCAATTTAAGCCAAACGTTTACAAACGTTACAAAAAAAATCCAAGCGTTTCACCTTTTTAGCGATTTAAGCCAAACGTTTAAAAACGTTACGAAACAAATCTAAACGTTTCACCTTTTTAGCGATTTAAGCCGAACGTTTACAAACGTTAGGAAACAAATCCAAAGTTTCACCTTTTTAGCTATTTAAGCCAAACATTTACAAACTCTAAGAAACAAATCCAAACGTTTCACCTTTTTCGCAATTTAAGCCAAACGTTTACAGACGTTACGAAACAAATCCAAACATTTCAAACGTTTGGAAAAAATTCAAACGTTTCACATTTTCAGCGATATAAGTCAAACGTTTACAAACGTTTCGAAACAAGACCAAGCGTTTCACCTTTTTCGCAATTTAAGCCAAACGTTTACAAACATTACTAAACAAATCAAACAGTTCACCTTTTTAGCAATTTGAGACAAACGTTTTCAAACGTTACGACACAAATCCAAGCGTTCAACCTTTTTAGCGATTTAAGCCAAACGTTTACAAACGTTACAAAACAAATCTAAATGTTTCACATGTTTAGCGATTTAATCAAACATTTACAAAGGTTAGGAAACAAATCCAAATGTTTCACCTTTTTAGCAATTTAAGTCAAATGTTTACAAATGTTACGAAACAAATCCAAGTGTTTCACCTTATTAGTAATCTTAGCCAAATGTTTACAAACGTTACGAAACAAATCCAAGAATTTCACCTTTATAGCATTATAAGCCAAACGTTTACAAACGTTACGAAACAAATCCAAATGATTCACCTTTTTAGCGATTTAAGCCAAAAGTTTACAAACATTATAAAACAAATCGAAACGTTCCACCTTTTACTCGATTTAAGCAAACGATTACAAACTTTACAATGCCAATCCAAACGTTGAACCTTTTTAGCGATTTAAGATAAACGCTTAGAAATGTTACGAAACAAATCCAAACATTCATATTTTTAGCCATTTAAGCTAATCGTTTACAAATGTTACAAAACAAATCCAAACGTTTCGCCTTTTTAGCGATTTAAGCCAAACGTTTACAAACGTTACGAAACAAAACCAAACTTTAAAAACAATATGAGACAAATCCAAACGTTTCATATTTTTTGCGATTTAAGCCAAATCTTTACAAATGTTACGAAAAAAAACCAAGCGTTTCCCCTTTTTAGCAATTTTAGCCAAACGTTACGAAACAAATCCAAGCGTTTCACCTTTTAAGCAATTTAAGCCAAACGTTTACAAATGTTTCGAGACAAATAGAAGTGTTTCACCTTTTTTGTTATGTAAGCCAAACGTTTAGAAAAGCTACGAAACAAATCCAAGCGTTTCACCTTCTTAGCAATTTAAGTCAAACATTTATAAACGTTACGAAACAAATCCAAACGTTTCACCTTTTTAGCGATTTAAGCCAAACGTTTACAAACGTTACAAAACAAATCCAAATGTTTCACCTTTTTAGCAATTTAAGACAAATGTTACGAAACAAATCCAAACGTTTCACCTTTTTATCGATTTAAGCCAAACGTTTACAAACGTTAAGAAGCAAATCAAAACGTTTCACCATTTTAGCGATTTAAGCCAAAAGTTTACAAACGTTACGAAACAAATCTAAACATTTCAACCTTTTAATCTATTTAATCCAAACGTTACGAAACAAATCCAAACGTTTCACCTTTTTAGCAATTTAAGCCAAACATTTACAAACATTAATAAACAAATCCAAACTTTTGCCTTTTTAGCAATTCAAGCCAAACGTTTACAAACGTTACTAATCAAATCCAAATGTTTCCCCTTTTTAGCGATTTAAGCCAAACGTTTACAAACATTATGAAACAAAACCAAACGTTTAAAACGTTAGAAAACAAATACAAACGTTTCACATTTTTAGCGATTTAAGACAAACCTTTACAAACGTTACGAAAATAAATCCAAGCTTTTCACCTTTTTAGCAATTTAAGCCAAAGGTTTGCAAATGTTACAAAATAAATCCAAGCTTTTCACCTTTTTAGTAATTTATGTCAATCGTTCACAAACATTCCGAAACAAATCCAAGCGTTTCACCTTTTTAGCGATTTAAGCCGAACGTTTACAAACGTTTCAAAACAAATCCAAGCGTTTCACCTTTTAGAAATTTAAGCCAAACGTTTACAAACGTCACGAAACAAATCCAAGCGTTTCACCTTTTTAGCAATTTAAGCCAAATGTTTACAAACGTTACAAACAAATCCAAGCGTTTCACCTTTTTAGCAATTTAACCCAAAACGTTACGAAACAAATCCAAGGGTTTCATCTTTTTAGCAATTTAAGCCAAACGTTTATAAACGTTATGAAACAAATCCAAGTGTTTCACCTTTTTAGCAATTTTAGCCAAATGGTTACAAACATTATGAAACAAATCCAAACATAAAACGTTACAAAAAATAAATCCAAATGTTTCACCTTTTTATCGATTTAAGCCAAACGTTTACAAAGGTTAAGAAACAAATCACAATGTTTCACCTTTTTAGCAATTTAAGCCAAACGTTTACAAATGATACAAAACAAATCCAAGCGTTTCCCATTTTTAGCGATTTAAGCCAAACGTTTAAAAACGTTACGAAACAAATCCAAACGTTTCACCTTTTTAGCGATTTAAACCAAACGTTTACAAACATTACGAAACAAATCCAAACGTTTCCCCATTTTAGCGATTTAAGCCAAACGTATAAAACGTTACGAAACATATCCAAATGTTTCACCTTTTTAGCGATTTAAGCCAAACGTTTACAAACGTTACGAAACAACTCCTAATGTTTCACATTATTAGCGATTGAAGCCAGATGTTTACAAACGTTACGTAGCAAATCCAAACGTTTCCCATATTTAGCAATTTAAGCTAAACGTATACAAATATTACGAAACAAAACTAAGTGTTTCACTTTTTAGCAATTTATGCCAAACGCTTACAAACGTTACTAAACAAATCTAAACGTTTCACCTTTTTAGCGATTTAAGCTGAACGTTTTCAAACGTGAGGAAACAAATCCAAAGTTTCACCGTTTTAGCTATTTAAGCCAAACATTTACAAACGCTAAGAAACAAATCCAAACGTTTCCCCTTTTTAGCAATTTAAGCCAAACGTTTCAAACGTTACGAAACAAATCCAAACGTTTCAAACGTTAAGAAAAAATTCAAACGTTTCGCATTTTCAGCAATTTAAGTTAAACGTTTACAAACGTTACGAAACAAAACCAAGCGTTTCACTTTTTTATCAATTTAAGACAAACGTTTACAAACATTACTAAACAAATCCAAGCGTTTCACCTTTTTAGCAATTTAAGCCAAACATTTTCCAACGTTACAACACAAATCCAAGCGTTTTACCTTTTTAGTGATTTAAGCCAAACGTTACGAAACAAATCTAAAAGTTTCACATGTTTAGCGATTTAATCAAACATTTACAAAGGTTAGGAAACAAATCCAAATGTTTCACCTTTTTAGCGATTTAAGTCAAACGTTTACAAACGTTATGAAACAAATCCAAGTGTTTCACCTTTTAAGCAATTTCAGCCAAACGTTTACAAACGTTACGAAATAAATCAAAGCGTTTCACCTTTATAGAAATATAAGCCAAACGTTTACAAACGTTACGAAACAAATCCAAATGTTTCATCTGTTTAGCGATTTAAGCCAAAAGTTCACAAACATTATAAAACAAATCCAAACGTTCCATCTTTTTAGCGATTTTATCCAACGTTTACAAACTTTACAATACAAATCCAAACGTTGAACCTTTTTAGCTATTTAACCCAACATTTAAAAACGTTACGAAATAAATCCAAACATTTCAGGTTTTTAGACATTTAAGCCAAACGTTTACAAATGTTACAAAACAAATCCAAACGTTTCGTCTTTTTAGCGATTTAAGCCAAACATTTACAAACGTTATGAAACAAAACAAAACTTTTAAAACATTACGAAACAAATCCAAACGTTTCACACTTTTTGCTATTTAAGCCAAACCCTTACAAATGTTACGAAAAAAAAACACCAAGCTTTCTCCTTTTTAGCAATTTAAGCCAAAGGTTTACAAACGTTCCGAAACAAATCCAAGCGTTTCACCTTTTTAGCAATTTAAGCCAAACGTTTACAAACGTTCCGAAACAAATCCAAGCGTTTCACCTTTTTTGTTATTTAAGCCAGACGTTTAGAAACGTTACTAAATTAATCCAAGCGTTTCACCTTTTTAGGAATTTAAGCCAAACGTTTACAAATGTTACGAAACAAATCCAATCGTTTCACCTTTTTAGCGATTTAAGCCAAATGTTTACAAACGTTACGAAACAAATCCAAATGTTTCACCTTTTTAGCGATTCAAGACAAACGTTACGAAACAAATCCAAACGTTTCACCTTTTTTGCGATTTAAGCCAAACATTACGAAACAAATCCAAACGTTTTACTGTTTTAGCGATCTAAGCCGAATGTTTAGAAACGTTACGAAACAAATCCAAGTGTTTCACATTTTTAGGAATTCAAGCCAATCGTTTACAAATAATACAAAACAAATCCAAGAGTTTTCCCCTTTTTTTCAATTTAAGCCAAACGTTTACAAACGTTACGAAACAAATCCAAACATTTCACCTTTTTAGCGATTTAAGCCGAACAGTTACAAAAGTTACAAAACAAAGCCAAACGTTTCACCTTTTTAGCAATTTAAGCCGAACGTTTAAAAACGTTTATGAAACAAATCCAAATGTTCCCCTTTTTAGTGGTTTAAGCCAAACGTTTAAAACGTTACGAAACAAATCCAAACATTTCCTCTTTTTTAGCGATTTATGCCAAATGTTGCAAATCAAATCCAAACGTTTAAAACGTTACGAAACAAATCAAAACGCTTCATATTTGTAGCGATATAAGCCAATCCCTTACAAACGTTACGAAACAAAACCAAGCGTTTCACCCTTTTAGCAATTTAAACCAAACGTTTACAAACGGTTAGCCTAAATTGATAAAAAGGTGAAACATTTGGATTTGTTTCGTAACGGTTGTAAACGTTTAGCCTAAATTGATAAAAAGGTGAAACGCTTGGATTTGTGTCGTAACGCTTGTAAATATTTTGCTTAAATTGATAAAAAGGTAAAACATTTGGATTTATTTCATAACCATTATAAATGTTTGGCTTAAATCGCTAAAAAGGAGATATTTTGTTTTATTTCGTAACGTTTGTAAACGTTTGGCTTAAATTGCTAAAAAGGTGAAACTCTTGGATTTGTTCCGTAACGTTTGTAAACGTTTGGCATAAATTGCTCAAAAGGTGAAACGCTTGAATTTGTTTCGTAACGTTTGTAAATGTTTTCTTTAAATTGCTAAAAAAGTGAAACCCTTGGATTTGTTTCATAACGTTTGTAAACGTTTGGCTTAAATTGCTAAAAAGGTGAAACACTTGGTTTTGTTTCATAACGTTGCTAAACGTTGGCTTAAATAGATAAAAATGGGAAACGTTTGGATTTTTTCGTAACGTTTTAAACGTTTCGTTTTGTTTCATAACATTTGTAAAAGTGTGGCTTAAATCACTAAAAAAGTGAAACGTTTGGATTTGTTTCGTAATATTTGTAAACGTTTGGCTTAAATTGCTAAAAAGTTGAAACGCTTAGATTTGTTTCGTAACGTTTGTAAACGTTTGGCTTAAATCGCTAAAAATGTGAAATGTTTGGATTTGTTTCGTAAAGTTTTATACGTTTGGTTTTGTTTCGTAACGTTTGTAAACTTTTGCCTTAAATCGGTAAAAAGGTGACACGTTTGGATTTGTTTCGTTACGTTTCGAAAGGTTTGTTTTAAATCGCAAAAAGGTGAAACTTTTGGATTTGTTTCGTAATGTTTGTAAATATTTGGCTTCAATCGTAAAAAAGGGGAAACGTTTGGATTTATTTTGTAACGTTTGTAAACGTTAAGCTTATATCGCTATAATGGGAAAACGTTTGGATTTATTTCGTAACATTTGTAAACGTTTGGCTTAAATCGCTAAAAAGGTGAAACGTTTCGATTTGTTTTGTAACGTTAGTAAACGTTTGGCTTAAATCGCTCAAATGGGTAAATGTTTGGATTTGTTTCTTAACGTCTGTAAACATTTGGAATTGTTTCGTAACGTTTGTAAACGTTTGGTTTTATTTTGTAACGTTTATAAACGCATCTTAAATCGCTAAAATAGGGAAACGTTTCATAGCGTTTGTAAACATTTGACTTAAATTGGTAAAAAGGTTAAACGCTTGGAATTTTTTCGTAACCTTTGTAAACGTTTAGCTTAAATTGCTAAAAAGGTGAAAAAATTGGATTTGTTTCGTAATCTTTGTAAACGTTTTGCTTTGATCGCTAAAAAGGGGAAAAGTTTGGTTTTCTTTCGTAAGGTTCGTAAACGTTTGGCTTAAATCGCTAAAAAAGTGAAATGTTTGGATTTGTTTCGTAACGTTTCTAAACATTTGGCTTACATAGCTAAAAAGGTGAAACGCTTGGATTGGTTTCGTAACGTTTGCAAACGTTTGGCTTAAATTGCTAACAAGTTGAAACATTTGTATTTGTTTCTTAACCTTTGTAAACGTTTGTCTTAAATAGCTAAAAAGGCAAAACGTTTGGATTTCTTTCGTAACATTTGTAAACGTTTCGCTTCAAACACTAAAAAGGTGAAATGATTGGATTTGTTTCGTAACGTTTGTAAACGTTTAGCC
The DNA here is from genome assembly GCF_937616625.2 of Mercurialis annua. Classification (NCBI taxonomy): domain Eukaryota; kingdom Viridiplantae; phylum Streptophyta; class Magnoliopsida; order Malpighiales; family Euphorbiaceae; genus Mercurialis; species Mercurialis annua. The sequence goes on along the minus strand of NC_065572.1, from coordinate 18,938,678 downwards.
TAAATTTATAAAAAGGTGAAACGCTTGAATTATTGTCGTAACGTTTGTAAATGTTTGGCTTAAATTGATAAAAAGGTAAAAACATTTGGATTTATTTCATAACCTTTGTAAACGTTTGGCTTAAATCGCGAAAAAGGAGACATTTGGATTTATTTCGTAACATTTGTAAACGTTTGGCTTAAATTGCTAAAAACGTGAAACTCTTGGATTTATTCCGTAACGTTTGTAAACGTTTGGCATAAATTGCTCAAAAGGTGAAACGCTTGGATTTGTTTCGTAATGTTTGTAAATGTTTTCCTTAAATTGCTAAAAAAGTGAAACCCTTGGATTTGTTTCATAACGTTTGTAAACGTTTGGCTTAAATTGCTAAAAAGGTGAAACGCTTGGTTTTGTTTCGTAACGTTGCTAAACGTTTGCCTTAAATAGCTAAAAATGGGAAACGTTTGGATTTGTTTCGTAACGTTGTAAACGTTTGGTTTTGATTCGTAGCGTTTGTAAAAGTGTGGCTTAAATCGCTAAAAAGGTGAAACATTTGGATTTGTTTCGTAATGTTTGTAAACGTTTGGCTTAAATTGCTAAAAAAGATGAAATGCTTGGATTTGTTCGTAACGTTTGTAAACGTTTGGCTTAAATCGCTAAAAATGTGAAATGTTTGGATTTGTTTCATAACGTTTTAAACGTTTGGTTTTGTTTCATAACGTTTGGAAACATTTGCCTTAAATCGCTAAAAAGGTGACACGTTTGGATTTCTTTCGTAACGTTTGTAAACGTTTGGCTTAAATCGCTAAAAAGGTGAAACATTTGGATTTGTTTCGTAACGGTTGTAAACGTTTAGACTAAATTGATAAAAATGTGAAACGTTTGGATTTGTGTTGTAACGTTTGTAAATGTTTGGCTTAAATTGATAAAAAGGTAAAGAATTTGGATTTATTTCATAACCCCTTTATAAACGTTTGGCTTAAATCGCTAAAAAGGATACACTTGGATTTATTTCGTAACGTTTGTAAACGTTTGGCTTAAATTGCTAAAAAGGTGAAACTCTTGGATTTGTTCCATAACGTTTGTAAACGTTTGGCATAAATTGCTCAAAAGGTGAAACGCTTGGATTTATTTCGTAACGTTTGTAAATGTTTTTCTTAAATTGCTAAAAAAGTGAAACCCTTGGATTTGTTTCATAACGTTTGTAAACGTTTGGCTTAAATTGCTAAATAGGTGAAACGCTTGGTTTTGTTTCGTAACGTTGCTAAACGTTTGGCTTAAATAGCTAAAAATGGGGAACGTTTGGATTTGTTTCGTAAAGTTTTTAACATTTGGTTTTGTTTCGTAACGTTTGTAAAAGTGGCTTAAATAGCTAAAAAGGTGAAACGCTTGGATTTTTTTCTTAATGTTTATAAATGATTGGCTCAAATCGCCAAAAGGGTGAAACGCTTGGATTTGTTTCGAAAGGTTTGTAAAAGTTTGGCTTACATTGCTAAAATGGGGAAACGTTTGGATTTGTATCACAGCGTTTATAAACGTTTGGCTTAAATCGTTAAAAAGGTGAAACTTTTGGATTTGTTTCGTACTGTTAATAAACATTTGGCTTTAATCGCTAAAAAGGTGAAACGTTTCGATTTGTTTCGTAGCGTCTGTAAATGTTTGGCTTAAATCGCTAAAAACTGGAAACGCTTGGATTTGTTTCATAACGTTTGTAAATATTTTCCTTAAATTGCTAAAAAGGTGAAACTCTTGGATTTGTTTCGTAACATTTGCAAACTTTTGGCTTATATTGCTGAAAAGGTGAAATATTTGGATTTGTTTCATAACCTTTGTAAATGTTTGGCTTAAATAGCTAATAAGGTGAAATGTTTGGATTTGTTTCGTAACGTTTGTAAACGTTTGGCTTAAATTGCTAAAAAGGTGAAACGCTTGGATTTGTTTCGTAACGTTTGAAAACTTTTGGCTTAAATCGCTAAAAATGTGAAATGTTTGGATTTGTTTCGTAACGTTTTATACGTTTGGTTTTGTTTCGTAACGTTTGTAAAGTTTTACCTTAAATCGCTAAAAAGGTGACACATTTGGATTTGTTTCGTAACGTTTCTAAACGTTTGGTTTAAATCGCAAAAAAGGTGAAACTTTTCGATTTGTTTCGTAATGTTTGTAAATGTTTGGTGTAATATCCCGTAAAATTTTGAATTTATTTTGTTAATTTCCGACGTGGTTCCGGATGTGTTTTGAGGGGTATTTGAAGTTTCGTAGATTTTCGTGGTTCGTTTCGTTTTGGTTCGGTTTTTTTTTTTTAAAAAAAAAGATTTTTCTTCTTTGGTTTGTGGTTCAACCGTAGTGGTTGAACCACTTCCGTTTGACTCAGGTCTCAATCGAGACCTGAGGAAAAACGGAGGTTCTCGTTCGAGAATCCAAGGATTCTCGAACGAGAATCCATTGGCAGGCCTGGTCTCGTTCGAGACCAGGCCCTTTCTCGAACGGGAATCAGGCCTGAAGGGCCATTCCCGTTCGAGAACCAATTGTTCCCATGGACCCTTCCGTGTGGCCCTTTTCGATCTCATTTACGGCTCACTTCCCTACGTTATTTTAAGTCGATTTCTTCATAGAAAACCTAGATCGCACTGCAATCTAACCCTAGCCACTCTCCTTTCGTTCTTTCGCTGAGTATCGAATCCGTAATCATCCTCCAAAGATCGATGTTCAGTAAGTGTTTTAAATTCCTTTGATTTTCAGATTTCATGCTTTGAACACACTTTGGTTTTCTGATCCGTGTGAGTTCGTTTCTAGATCGTAACTGATTCCGTTTGATCTCAGACGTTCTAGACTCCCGTACCTTCGATTCCCTAGCTCGGTTTTGCTAAACGGTACGTAATCGACCTCGTTTCAATCGCCGTTCGGTTTATCGTTTCCGTTGTTAAAAACTGATTCTAGGATGAACTACCTACTGCCGATCTGTTGTTTCTTTTTCTTGGTTATGATTTTACCTTGTTAATGATTATAAATCTCTTGGGTTGTTGTTGTGTAAGATTTCAATGATTTTGGGATCCATCGTTGCTTGACGTTCTTGATTCCGTTTTGATTAATTGGTGACAGTGTGTATTAATGCTATGTATATTTGATTATGAGTTAGCTACTGTAACATAAATCATGAATGGCTTATGAATTGCTTAGACTTCTTAGGTTGTTTGTATGATGTCTAGGAATGGTTTGTTGATGGAATATTAAAGTTTGAGTTGTTATGATTGGCTATGGAATTGTTGGTATGAATGAAGGCTTAGGCGGGTGGTGTTTCTGTTTCAAATTTGGGAAGATGGCCAAAAGGCCATTTTGATCAATAAATTGTTTTAACTAAAACAAATAAATCCTTAAGGTTAAACTTTAGTGTTGTTTGGTTATAACTTGGATTTCGTGTTAATTAGAATTTTATAAGCGATAATAAATTCTAAATTAGCGATATAATTGCTCGGGTAATTTTATTTAATTAAGAATATCAATTTGGTATAATTTGGCTAATTTGCAATTTAGCCCCTAAATGTTTTTAAAACTTATTTACTTAAGTTTTTGATTAGTAACGTTATATTTAGTATTAATTATAAACAAAAGTAATTAATTTGATTTTAAATATCAATTGACTAAAGTGCAATTTAGTTCCTATTTGGCAAAAGTACAGTTTAGCCCCTAATGGGTTAAAGTACGATTTAGTCCCTAAACTTTTATTAACTTAAAATGATTAAGTTTTTGATTTGTAACTTGGGTTACTTAGAATTGAAGTTATTGAGTTCCGCTTTTAAAATGGATTCTTATTTGTTATTTTGTTTTATAAATATAAACTCGGGTTTATATTTGATAAACGTTTTGAGTCGGATTAGACTTGGGTCATCCGACAAGCGAGTTTAGCTTGGTAGTTTGTGATAACTCGGCTAACCCACTATTTGGAAATTATTTATTATTTAAAGTTATTAAATAATATTTATAAATTGGATTTAAAGCGAGAACTCAATATACTTATATTAATTGGGATTTATTACCTAATGGGTATTATTTGTGTGTGCTTTGGATTGTTTATTCCGACATGTCATTTGTACTAGTTCTATGTGGTGTCTAGTACTCTCTAGAGTTAGGGTCTGTTTTTAATAATTATTTTATTTGTCTAGACCCGTCTATTGTTCGCGCTCCAGAGGCGAACCAGGATTAGTTGCTTGCCGGTTTTCACGTGGGTTAGCAAGCAGTGAGTTTGTACTTACTATTTACCGCTTTATTAAGTAAATTGTTATTTTAATATTAAATATATATACTGTACGTATATTTCGAATTGTTTTTATATTATGGCTTCTAGTTGGAACATGCTACCTAATGGGCATCATTAGGACTGCGTGCGCACCGGTAAAGATCTGGAAAAGGTAATTATGGTAATGTGGTAACTCGGTGTGAGCATAGCTCTCGGGACCAAGTAGAGTAACTCGGTGTAGCTCGGCTCTCGGGACTCTGGTATAAGTGTGGTCAGTGGTAACTCGGTGTAGCTCAGCTCTCGGGACCAGACCTATTGGATTATGTTATTTATGTAGAATTGTGGATTAGGGTTCCAACTATTATTCGTAATATTGTTATTAAATGCTTTAAACGTTTTAAAGGTTTTCCACTTAATAAATGTAGATAGTGGTATGGACTCATCTCAGTATATCTGACCCCGTTGTTTTTCCCAATTTTCCCCAGGGTTATGATCTGAGAGAATCTGGTGATCTCCGCATTTACTTTTCCTCGGAGGTTCCATTTATTTTAATAGAACTGTAAAACTGTTTTATTCTTAGAGTGCAGTAGTTGACTAGACGTCTTTATTATTATTACAGTTGTTTGTCGAATTGGTCTGACTAGTTATATTATTCTGGCATGTTATGTAATTATTTCGGATTATTTATTTTATGCCTATTTTTAGACTCAGAATTGGATAAGCATGTTATATTAACTGTCGAATATTATAATTGCTAGTTTTAGGCTGAAGTCTCGGTTGCCCCCTGAGCATTGGTTTTCTGCAGGTTTATGTGTTTATGAATTAAATGAAAGGCTAGCTACGGGTTTCGGTACTACATTACCCATACCCTAGCGCCGGTCGCGATTCATGAAAATGGGTCGTGACATTTGTCTTCAATCGTAAAAAAGGGGAAACGTTTGGATTTATTTTATGACGTTTGTAAACGTTTAACTTATATCCCTAGAATGGGGAAATGTTTGGATTTGTTTCGTAACATTTGTAAACGTTTGGCTTAAATCGCTAAAAAGGCGAAACGTTTGGATTTTTTTCGTAACATTTGTAAACGTTTCGCTTCAATCACTAAAAAGGTGAAATGATTGGATTTGTTTCGTAACGTTTGTAAACGTTTAGCCTAAATTGATAAAAAGGTAAAAACATTTGGATTTATTTCATAACCTTTGTACACGTTTGGCTTAAATCGCGAAAAAGGAGACATTTGGATTTATTTCGTAACATTTGTAAACGTTTGGCTTAAATTGCTAAAAAGGTGAAACTCTTGGATTTGTTCCGTAACGTTTGTAAACGTTTGGCATAAATTGCTAAAAAGGTGAAACGCTTGGATTTGTTTCGTAATGTTTGTAAATGTTTTCCTTAAATTGCTAAAAAAGTGAAACCCTTGGATTTGTTTCATAACGTTTGTAAACGTTTGGCTTAAATTGCTAAAAAGGTGAAACGCTTGGTTTTGTTTCGTAACGTTGCTAAACGTTTGCCTTAAATAGCTAAAAATGGGAAACGTTTGGATTTGTTTCGTAACGTTGTAAACGTTTGGTTTTGATTCGTAGCGTTTGTAAAAGTGTGGCTTAAATCGCTAAAAAGGTGAAACATTTGGATTTGTTTCGTAATGTTTGTAAACGTTTGGCTTAAATTGCTAAAAAAGATGAAATGCTTGGATTTGTTCGTAACGTTTGTAAACGTTTGGCTTAAATCGCTAAAAATGTGAAATGTTTGGATTTGTTTCATAACGTTTTAAACGTTTGGTTTTGTTTCATAACGTTTGTAAACATTTGCCTTAAATCGCTAAAAAGGTGACACGTTTGGATTTCTTTCGTAACCTTTGTAAACGTTTGGCTTAAATCGCTAAAAAGGTGAAACATTTGGATTTGTTTCGTAACGGTTGTAAACGTTTAGACTAAATTGATAAAAATGTGAAACGTTTGGATTTGTGTTGTAACGTTTGTAAATGTTTGGCTTAAATTGATAAAAAGGTAAAGAATTTGGATTTATTTCATAACCCCTTTATAAACGTTTGGCTTAAATCGCTAAAAAGGATACACTTGGATTTATTTCGTAACGTTTGTAAACGTTTGGCTTAAATTGCTAAAAAGGTGAAACTCTTGGATTTGTTCCATAACGTTTGTAAACGTTTGGCATAAATTTCTCAAAAGGTGAAACACTTGGATTTATTTCGTAACGTTTGTAAATGTTTTTCTTAAATTGCTAAAAAAGTGAAACCCTTGGATTTGTTTCATAACGTTTGTAAACGTTTGGCTTAAATTGCTAAATAGGTGAAACGCTTGGTTTTGTTTCGTAACGTTGCTAAACGTTTGGCTTAAATAGCTAAAAATGGGGAACGTTTGGATTTGTTTCGTAAAGTTTTTAACATTTGGTTTTGTTTCGTAACGTTTGTAAAAGTGGCTTAAATAGCTAAAAAGGTGAAACGCTTGGATTTTTTTCTTAATGTTTATAAATGATTGGCTCAAATCGCCAAAAGGGTGAAACGCTTGGATTTGTTTCGAAAGGTTTGTAAAAGTTTGGCTTACATTGCTAAAATGGGGAAACGTTTGGATTTGTATCACAGCGTTTATAAACGTTTGGCTTAAATCGTTAAAAAGGTGAAACTTTTGGATTTGTTTCATACTGTTAATAAACATTTGGCTTTAATCGCTAAAAAGGTGAAACGTTTCGATTTGTTTCGTAGCGTCTGTAAATGTTTGGCTTAAATCGCTAAAAACTGGAAACGCTTGGATTTGTTTCATAACGTTTGTAAATATTTTCCTTAAATTGCTAAAAAGGTGAAACTCTTGGATTTGTTTCGTAACATTTGCAAACTTTTGGCTTATATTGCTGAAAAGGTGAAATATTTGGATTTGTTTCATAACCTTTGTAAATGTTTGGCTTAAATAGCTAATAAGGTGAAATGTTTGGATTTGTTTCGTAACGTTTGTAAACGTTTGGCTTAAATTGCTAAAAAGGTGAAACGCTTGGATTTGTTTCGTAACGTTTGAAAACTTTTGGCTTAAATCGCTAAAAATGTGAAATGTTTGGATTTGTTTCGTAACGTTTTATACGTTTGGTTTTGTTTCGTAACGTTTGTAAAGTTTTACCTTAAATCGCTAAAAAGGTGACACATTTGGATTTGTTTCGTAACGTTTCTAAACGTTTGGTTTAAATCGCAAAAAAGGTGAAACTTTTCGATTTGTTTCGTAATGTTTGTAAATGTTTGGTGTAATATCCCGTAAAATTTTGAATTTATTTTGTTAATTTCCGACGTGGTTCCGGATGTGTTTTGAGGGGTATTTGAAGTTTCGTAGATTTTCGTGGTTCGTTTCGTTTTGGTTCGGTTTTTTTTTTTTAAAAAAAAAGATTTTTCTTCTTTGGTTTGTGGTTCAACCGTAGTGGTTGAACCACTTCCGTTTGACTCAGGTCTCAATCGAGACCTGAGGAAAAACGGAGGTTCTCGTTCGAGAATCCAAGGATTCTCGAACGAGAATCCATTGGCAGGCCTGGTCTCGTTCGAGACCAGGCCCTTTCTCGAACGGGAATCAGGCCTGAAGGGCCATTCCCGTTCGAGAACCAATTGTTCCCATGGACCCTTCCGTGTGGCCCTTTTCGATCTCATTTACGGCTCACTTCCCTACGTTATTTTAAGTCGATTTCTTCATAGAAAACCTAGATCGCACTGCAATCTAACCCTAGCCACTCTCCTTTCGTTCTTTCGCTGAGTATCGAATCCGTAATCATCCTCCAAAGATCGATGTTCAGTAAGTGTTTTAAATTCCTTTGATTTTCAGATTTCATGCTTTGAACACACTTTGGTTTTCTGATCCGTGTGAGTTCGTTTCTAGATCGTAACTGATTCCGTTTGATCTCAGACGTTCTAGACTCCCGTACCTTCGATTCCCTAGCTCGGTTTTGCTAAACGGTACGTAATCGACCTCGTTTCAATCGCCGTTCGGTTTATCGTTTCCGTTGTTAAAAACTGATTCTAGGATGAACTACCTACTGCCGATCTGTTGTTTCTTTTTCTTGGTTATGATTTTACCTTGTTAATGATTATAAATCTCTTGGGTTGTTGTTGTGTAAGATTTCAATGATTTTGGGATCCATCGTTGCTTGACGTTCTTGATTCCGTTTTGATTAATTGGTGACAGTGTGTATTAATGCTATGTATATTTGATTATGAGTTAGCTACTGTAACATAAATCATGAATGGCTTATGAATTGCTTAGACTTCTTAGGTTGTTTGTATGATGTCTAGGAATGGTTTGTTGATGGAATATTAAAGTTTGAGTTGTTATGATTGGCTATGGAATTGTTGGTATGAATGAAGGCTTAGGCGGGTGGTGTTTCTGTTTCAAATTTGGGAAGATGGCCAAAAGGCCATTTTGATCAATAAATTGTTTTAACTAAAACAAATAAATCCTTAAGGTTAAACTTTAGTGTTGTTTGGTTATAACTTGGATTTCGTGTTAATTAGAATTTTATAAGCGATAATAAATTCTAAATTAGCGATATAATTGCTCGGGTAATTTTATTTAATTAAGAATATCAATTTGGTATAATTTGGCTAATTTGCAATTTAGCCCCTAAATGTTTTTAAAACTTATTTACTTAAGTTTTTGATTAGTAACGTTATATTTAGTATTAATTATAAACAAAAGTAATTAATTTGATTTTAAATATCAATTGACTAAAGTGCAATTTAGTTCCTATTTGGCAAAAGTACAGTTTAGCCCCTAATGGGTTAAAGTACGATTTAGTCCCTAAACTTTTATTAACTTAAAATGATTAAGTTTTTGATTTGTAACTTGGGTTACTTAGAATTGAAGTTATTGAGTTCCGCTTTTAAAATGGATTCTTATTTGTTATTTTGTTTTATAAATATAAACTCGGGTTTATATTTGATAAACGTTTTGAGTCGGATTAGACTTGGGTCATCCGACAAGCGAGTTTAGCTTGGTAGTTTGTGATAACTCGGCTAACCCACTATTTGGAAATTATTTATTATTTAAAGTTATTAAATAATATTTATAAATTGGATTTAAAGCGAGAACTCAATATACTTATATTAATTGGGATTTATTACCTAATGGGTATTATTTGTGTGTGCTTTGGATTGTTTATTCCGACATGTCATTTGTACTAGTCCTATGTGGTGTCTAGTACTCTCTAGAGTTAGGGTCTGTTTTTAATAATTATTTTATTTGTCTAGACCCGTCTATTGTTCGCGCTCCAGAGGCGAACCAGGATTAGTTGCTTGCCGGTTTTCACGTGGGTTAGCAAGCAGTGAGTTTGTACTTACTATTTACCGCTTTATTAAGTAAATTGTTATTTTAATATTAAATATATATACTGTACGTATATTTCGAATTGTTTTTATATTATGGCTTCTAGTTGGAACATGCTACCTAATGGGCATCATTAGGACTGCGTGCGCACCGGTAAAGATCTGGAAAAGGTAATTATGGTAATGTGGTAACTCGGTGTGAGCATAGCTCTCGGGACCAAGTAGAGTAACTCGGTGTAGCTCGGCTCTCGGGACTCTGGTATAAGTGTGGTCAGTGGTAACTCGGTGTAGCTCAGCTCTCGGGACCAGACCTATTGGATTATGTTATTTATGTAGAATTGTGGATTAGGGTTCCAACTATTATTCGTAATATTGTTATTAAATGCTTTAAACGTTTTAAAGGTTTTCCACTTAATAAATGTAGATAGTGGTATGGACTCATCTCAGTATATCTGACCCCGTTGTTTTTCCCAATTTTCCCCAGGGTTATGATCTGAGAGAATCTGGTGATCTCCGCATTTACTTTTCCTCGGAGGTTCCATTTATTTTAATAGAACTGTAAAACTGTTTTATTCTTAGAGTGCAGTAGTTGACTAGACGTCTTTATTATTATTACAGTTGTTTGTCGAATTGGTCTGACTAGTTATATTATTCTGGCATGTTATGTAATTATTTCGGATTATTTATTTTATGCCTATTTTTAGACTCAGAATTGGATAAGCATGTTATATTAACTGTCGAATATTATAATTGCTAGTTTTAGGCTGAAGTCTCGGTTGCCCCCTGAGCATTGGTTTTCTGCAGGTTTATGTGTTTATGAATTAAATGAAAGGCTAGCTACGGGTTTCGGTACTACATTACCCATACCCTAGCGCCGGTCGCGATTCATGAAAATGGGTCGTGACATTTGTCTTCAATCGTAAAAAAGGGGAAACGTTTGGATTTATTTTATGACGTTTGTAAACGTTTAACTTATATCCCTAGAATGGGGAAATGTTTGGATTTGTTTCGTAACATTTGTAAACGTTTGGCTTAAATCGCTAAAAAGGCGAAACGTTTGGATTTTTTTCGTAACATTTGTAAACGTTTCGCTTCAATCACTAAAAAGGTGAAATGATTGGATTTGTTTCGTAACGTTTGTAAACGTTTAGCCTAAATTGATAAAAAGGTAAAAACATTTGGATTTATTTCATAACCTTTGTACACGTTTGGCTTAAATCGCGAAAAAGGAGACATTTGGATTTATTTCGTAACATTTGTAAACGTTTGGCTTAAATTGCTAAAAAGGTGAAACTCTTGGATTTGTTCCGTAACGTTTGTAAACGTTTGGCATAAATTGCTAAAAAGGTGAAACGCTTGGATTTGTTTCGTAATGTTTGTAAATGTTTTCCTTAAATTGCTAAAAAAGTGAAACCCTTGGATTTGTTTCATAACGTTTGTAAACGTTTGGCTTAAATTGCTAAAAAGGTGAAACGCTTGGTTTTGTTTCGTAACGTTGCTAAACGTTTGCCTTAAATAGCTAAAAATGGGAAACGTTTGGATTTGTTTCGTAACGTTGTAAACGTTTGGTTTTGATTCGTAGCGTTTGTAAAAGTGTGGCTTAAATCGCTAAAAAGGTGAAACATTTGGATTTGTTTCGTAATGTTTGTAAACGTTTGGCTTAAATTGCTAAGAAAGATGAAATGCTTGGATTTGTTTCGTAACGTTTGTAAACGTTTGGCTTAAATCGCTAAAAATGTGAAATGTTTGGATTTGTTTCGTAACGTTTTAAACGTTTGGTTTTGTTTCATAACGTTTGTAAACATTTGCCTTAAATCTCTAAAAAGGTGACACGTTTGGATTTCTTTTGTAACGTTTGTAAACGTTTGGCTTAAATCGCTAAAAAGGTGAAACATTTGGATTTGTTTCGTAACGGTTGTAAACGTTTAGACTAAATTGATAAAAATGTGAAACGCTTGGATTTGTGTTGAAACGTTTGTAAATGTTTGGCTTAAATTGATAAAAAGGTAAAACATTTGTATTTAGTTCATAACCTTTATAAACGTTTGGCTTAAATCGCTAAAAAGGATACATTTGGATTTATTTCGTAACGTTTGTAAACGTTTGGCTTAAATTGCTAAAAAGGTGAAACTCTTAGATTTGTTCCATAACGTTTGTAAACGTTTGGCATAAATTTCACAAAAGGTGAAACGCCTGGATTTGTTTCGTAAAGTTTGTAAATGTTTTCCTTAAATTGCTAAAAAAGTGAAACCCTTGGATTTGTTTCATAACGTTTGTAAACGTTTGGCTTAAATTGCTAAATAGGTGAAACGCTTGGTTTTGTTTCGTAACGTTGCTAAACGTTTGGCTTAAATAGCTAAAAATGGGAAACGTTTGGATTTGTTTCGTAACGTTTTTAACGTTTGGTTTTGTTTCGTAACGTTTGTAAAACTGTGGCTTAAATAGCTAAAAAGGTGAAACGCTTGGATTTTTTTCTTAACGTTTATAAATGATTGGCTTAAATCGCTAAAAGGGTGAAACGTTTGGATTTGTTTCGAAAGGTTTGTAAAAGTTTGGCTTACATTGCTAAAAAGGGGAAACATTTGGATTTGTTTCACATCGTTTATAAACGTTTGGCTTAAATCGTTAAAAAGGTGAAACGTTTGGATTTGTTTCGTACCGTTAATAAACGTTTGGCTTAAATCGCTAAAAAGGTGAAACGTTTCGATTTGTTTCGTAGCGTCAGTGAATGTTTGGCTTAAATCGTTAAAAACTTGAAACGCTTGGATTTGTTTCATAACATTTGTAAATATTTGCCTTAAATTGCTAAAAAGGTGAAACTCTTGGATTTGTTTCGTAACATTTGCAAACGTTTGGCTTATATTTGGATTTGTTTCATAACCTTTGTAAATGTTTGGATTTGTTTCGTAACGTTTGTAAACGTTTGGCTTAAATTGCTAAAAAGGTGAAACGCTTGGATTTGTTTCTTAACGTTTGAAAACTTTTGGCTTAAATCGCTAAAAATGTGAAATATATGGATTTGTTTCGTAACGGTTTATACGTTTGGTTTTGTTTCGTAACGTTTGTAAACTTTTGCCTTAAATCGCTAAAAAGGTGACACGTTTGGATTTGTTTAGTAACGTTTCTAAACGTTTGGTTTAAATCCAAAAAAGGTGAAACTTTTGGATTTGTTTCGTAATGTATGTAAATGTTTGGCTTCAATCGTAAAAAAGGGGAAACGTTTGGATTTATTTTATGACGTTTGTAAACGTTTAACTTATATCCCTAGAATGGGGAAACGTTTGGATTTGTTTCGTAACATTTGTAAACGTTTGGCTTAAATCGCTAAAAAGGCGAAACGTTTGGATTTTTTTCATAACATTTGTAAACGTTTCGCTTCAATCACTAAAAAGGTGAAATGATTGGATTTGTTTCGTAACGTTTGTAAACGTTTAGCCTAAATTGATAAAAAGGTGAAACGCTTGGATTTTTGTCGTAACGTTTGTAAATGTTTGGCTTAAATTGATAAAAAGGTAAAAACATTTGGATTTATTTCATAACCTTTATACACGTTTGGCTTAAATCGCGAAAAAGGAGACATTTGGATTTATTTCGTAACGTTTGTAAACGTTTGGCTTAAATTGCTAAAAAGGTGAAACTCTTGGATTTGTTCCGTAACATTTGTAAACGTTTGGCATAAATTTCTCAAAAGGTGAAACACTTGGATTTGTTTCGTAATGTTTGTAAATGTTTTCCTTAAATTGCTAAAAAAGTGAAACCCTTGGATTTGTTTCATAACGTTTGTAAACGTTTGGCTTAAATTGCTAAAAAGGTGAAACGCTTGGTTTTGTTTCGTAACATTGCTAAACGTTTGCCTTAAATAGCTAAAAATGGGAAACGTCTGGATTTGTTTCGTAACGTTGTAAACGTTTGGTTTTGTTTCGTAACGTTTGTAAAAGTGTGGCTTAAATCGCTAAAAAGGTGAAACATTTGGATTTGTTTCGTAATGTTTGTAAACGTTTGGCTTAAATTGCTAAAAAAGATGAAATGCTTGGATTTGTTTCGTAACGTTTTATACGTTTGGTTTTGTTTCGTAACGTTTGTAAAGTTTTACCTTAAATCGCTAAAAAGGTGACACATTTGGATTTGTTTCGTAACATTTCTAAACGTTTGGTTTAAATCGCAAAAAAGGTGAAACTTTTCGATTTGTTTCGTAATGTTTGTAAATCTTTGGCTTCAATCGTAAAAAAGGGGAAACGTTTGGATTTATTTTATGACGTTTGTAAACGTTTAACTTATATCCCTAGAATGGGGAAATGTTTGGATTTGTTTCGTAACATTTGTAAACGTTTGGCTTAAATCGCTAAAAAGGCGAAACGTTTGGATTTTTTTCGTAACATTTGTAAACGTTTCGCTTCAATCACTAAAAAGGTGAAATGATTGGATTTGTTTCGTAATGTTTGTAAACGTTTAGCCTAAATTGATAAAAAGGTAAAAACATTTGGATTTATTTCATAACCTTTGTACACGTTTGGCTTAAATCGCGAAAAAGGAGACATTTGGATTTATTTCGTAACATTTGTAAACGTTTGGCTTAAATTGCTAAAAAGGTGAAACTCTTGGATTTGTTCCGTAATGTTTGTAAACGTTTGGCATAAATTGCTAAAAAGGTGAAACGCTTGGATTTGTTTCGTAATGTTTGTAAATGTTTTCCTTAAATTGCTAAAAAAGTGAAACCCTTGGATTTGTTTCATAACGTTTGTAAACGTTTGGCTTAAATTGCTAAAAAGGTGAAACGCTTGGTTTTGTTTCGTAACGTTGCTAAGCGTTTGCCTTATATAGCTAAAAATGGGAAACGTGTGGATTTGTTTCGTAACGTTGTAAACGTTTGGTTTTGTTTCGTAACGTTTGTAAAAGTGTGGCTTAAATCGCTAAAAAGGTGAAATATTTGGATTTGTTTCGTAATGTTTGTAAACGTTTGGCTTAAATTGCTAAGAAAGATGAAATGCTTGGATTTGTTTCGTAACGTTTGTAAACGTTTGGCTTAAATCGCTAAAAATGTGAAATGTTTGGATTTGTTTCGTAACGTTTTAAACGTTTGGTTTTGTTTCATAACGTTTGTAAACATTTGCCTTAAATCTCTAAAAAGGTGACACGTTTGGATTTCTTTTGTAACGTTTGTAAACGTTTGGCTTAAATCGCTAAAAAGGTGAAACATTTGGATTTGTTTCGTAACGGTTGTAAACGTTTAGACTAAATTGATAAAAATGTGAAACGCTTGGATTTGTGTTGTAACGTTTGTAAATGTTTGGCTTAAATTGATAAAAAGGTAAAACATTTGTATTTAGTTCATAACCTTTATAAACGTTTGGCTTAAATCGCTAAAAAGGAATCATTTGGATTTATTTCGTAACGTTTGTAAACGTTTGGCTTAAATTGCTAAAAAGGGGAAACTCTTGGATTTGTTCCATAACGTTTGTAAACGTTTGGCATAAATTGCTCAAAAGGTGAAACGCTTGGATTTGTTTCGTAACGTTTGTAAATGTTTTCCTTAAATTGCTAAAAAAGTGAAACCCTTGGATTTGTTTCATAACGTTTGTAAACGTTTGGCTTAAATTGCTAAATAGGTGAAACGCTTGGTTTTGTTTCGTAACGTTGCTAAACGTTTGGCTTAAATAGCTAAAAATGGGAAACGTTTGGATTTGTTTCGTAACGTTTTTAACGTTTGGTTTTGTTTCGTAACGTTTGTAAACTGTGGCTTAAATAGCTAAAAAGGTGAAACGCTTGGATTTTTTTCTTAACGTTTATAAATGATTGGCTTAAATCGCTAAAAGGGTGAAACGCTTGGATTTGTTTCGAAAGGTTTGTAAAAGTTTGGCTTACATTGCTAAAAAGGGGAAACGTTTGGATTTGTTTCACAGCGTTTATAAACGTTTGGCTTAAATCGTTAAAAAGGTAAAACGTTTGGATTTGTTTCGTACCGTTAATAAACGTTTGGCTTTAATCGCTAAAAAGGGGAAACGTTTGGATTTGTTTCACAGCGTTTATAAACGTTTGGCTTAAATCGTTAAAAAGGTAAAACGTTTGGATTTGTTTCGTACCTTTAATAAACGTTTGGCTTTAATCGCTAAAAAGGTGGAACGTTTCGATTTGTTTCGTAGCGTCAGTGAATGTTTGGCTTAAATCGCTAAAAACTTGAAACGCTTGGATTTGTTTCATAACGTTTATAAGTATTTGCCTTAAATTGCTAAAAAGGTGAAACTCTTGGATTTGTTTCGTAACATTTGCAAACGTTTGGCTTATATTGCCGAAAAGGTGAAATATTTGGATTTGTTTCATAACCTTTGTAAATGTTTGGCTTAAATAGCTAAAAAGGTGAAATGTTTGGATTTGTTTCGTAACGTTTGTAAACGTTTGGCTTAAATTGCTAAAAAGGTGAAACGCTTGGATTTGTTTCGTAACGTTTGAAAACTTTTGGCTTAAATTGCTAAAAATGTGAAATGTTTGGATTTGTTTCGTAACGTTTTATACGTTTGGTTTTGTTTCATAACGTTTGTAAACTTTTGCCTTAAATCGCTAAAAAGGTGAAACGTTTGGATTTGTTTCGTAACGTTTCTAAACGTTTGGTTTACATCGCAAAAAAGGTGAAATTTTTGGATTTGTTTCGTAATGTTTGTAAATGTTTGTCTTCAATCATAAAAAAGGGAAAACGTTTGGATTTATTTTATGACGTTTGTAAACGTTTAACTTATATCGCTAGAATGGGGAAACGTTTGGATTTGTTTCGTAACATTTGTAAACGTTTGGCTTAAATCGCCTTTAAGGTGAAACGTTTGGATTTGTTTTGTAACGTTAGTAAACGTTTGGCTTAAATCACTCAAATGGGTAAACATTTGGATTTATTTCGTAATGTCTGTAAACATTTGGAATCGTTTCGTAACGTTTGTAAACGATTGGTTTTATTTTGTAACGTTTATAAACGCAGCTTAAATCGCTAAAATAGGGAAACGTTTCGTAGCGTTTGTAAATATTTGGCTTAAATTGCTAAAATGGTTAAACGCTTGTAAACGCTTAGCTTAAATTGCTAAAAAGGTGAAAAAATTGGATTTGTTTCGTAATCTTTGTAAACGTTTTGCTTAGATCGCTAAAAAGGGGAAACGTTTGGATTTCTTTTGTAACGTTCGTAAACGTTTGGCTTAAATGCTAAAAAGGTGAAACATTTGGATTTGTTTCGTAACATTTGTAAACGTTTGGCTTGAATCGCTGAAAAGGGAAACGTTTGGATTTGTTTCGTAACATTTGTTAACGTTCAGTATAAATCGCTAAAAAGGTGAAACGGTTGGATTTGTTTCGTAACGTTTTAAACGTTTGGCTTAAATCGCTAATATGGGGAAACTTTTGGATTTTTTTTTTCACTTTGTAAACGTTTGACTTAAATCGCTAAAAAGGTGAAACGTTTGGATTTGTTTCGTAACGTTTGTAAACGTTTGGCTTATGTTGCTAAAAAGGTGAAACGCTTGGATTTGTTTCGTAACATTTGTAAACGTTTGGTTTAAATTGCAAAATAGGTGAAACTTTTGGATCTGTTTCGTAATGTTTTTAAATGTTTGGCTTAATCGTAAAAAAGGGGAAACGTTTGGATTTATTTTGTAACGTTTGTAAACGTTTAGCTTATATTGCTAGAATGGGGAAACGTTTGGATTTGTTTCGTAACATTTGTAAACGTTTGGCCTAAATCGCTAAAAAGGTGAAACGTTTGGATTTGTTTCGTAACGTTAGTAAACGTTTTGGCTTAAATCGCTCAAATGAGAAAACATTTGGATTTATTTCGTAACGTCTGTTAACATTTGGAATTGTTTCGTAACGTTTGTAAATGTTTGGTTTTATTTTGTAATGTTTATAAACGCGGATTAAATCGCTAAAATAGGGAAACGTTTGGATTTGTTTCTTAATGTTTCTAAATGTTTCGTTTCAATCGCTAAAAGGTGAAACGTTTTGATTTATTTCGTAACGTTTGTAAACGTTTGGCTTATATTGCTAAAAAGGTGAAAAGTTTGTATTTGTTTCGTAATGTTTTAAACGTTTTGAATTGTTTCGTAACGTTTGTAAACGCTTGTCAACGTTTGGATTAAACAGCTAAAAAGGTGAAACTTTTGGATTTTTTCGTAACGTTTGTTAACGTTTGGCTTAAATCGATAAAATGGGAAAACTTTTGATTTGATTCATAGCGTTTGTAAACGTTTGGGTTAAATCGCTAAAATAGTGAAACGTTTGGATTTGTTTCGTAAAGTTTGTAAACGTTCGGCTTAACTTGCTAAAATGGGGAAATGTTTGGAATGGTTTCGTAACATTTGTATACGTTTGGCTTAAATCGCTAAAAAGGGGAAACGTTTGGATTTGTTTTGTAACGTGTCTAAACGTTTGGCTTAAATTGCTAAAAAGATGAAACGTTTGGATATATTTTGTAATGTTTTAAACGTTTGGCTTAAATTGCTAAAAAGGTGAAACATTTGGTTTTGTTTCGTAACGTTTGTAAACGTTCGGCTTAAATCGCTAAAAATGTGAAACGTTTGTTTTTGTTCCGTAAAGTTTATAAATGTTTGGCTTAAATGGCTAAAAAGGTGTAATGTTTGGATTTGTTTCATAATGTTTGTAAACATTTGGCTTGTATTTGTTTCGTAACGTTTGTAAACGTTTGGCTTAATCGCTAAAAAGGTGAAACTCTTGGATTGTTTCGTAACGTTTGTAAACGTTTGGCTTAAATCGCTAAAACATTTGGATTTGTTTCGTAACGTTTGTAAACGTTTGGCTTAAATTGCTAAAGAGGTGAAACGCTTGGATTTGTTTCGTAACTTTTGTAAACGTTTGGCTTACATCGCTAAAAAGGTGAAACGCTTGGATTTGTTTCGTAACATTTATAAACATTTGGCTTAAATGCTAAAAATGTGAAACGTTTGGTTTTGTTCTATAACGTTTGTAAACATTTGGCTTAAATCGCTAAAAATGTGAAACGTTTGCATTTGTTTGATAACGTTTTAAACATTTGGTTTTGTTTCTTAACGTTTGTAAACGTTTGGCTTAAATCGCTGAAAAGGGGAAACGTTTGGATTTGTTTCATAACGTTTGTAAACGTTTGGCTTAAATCGCTAAAATGGGAAAACTTTTGATTTGATTCATAACGTTTGTAAACGTTTGGGTTAAATCGCTAAAATAGTGAAACGTTTGGATTTGTTTCGTAAAGTTTGTAAACGTTCGGCTTAACTCGCTAAAATGGGGAAATGTTTGGAATGGTTTCATAACATTTGTAAACGTTTGGCTTAAATCGCTAAAAAGGTGAAACGTTTAGATTTGTTTCGTAACGGTTGTAAACGTTTGGCTTAAATCTCTACAGAGGTTAAACGTTTGGATTTGTTTCGTAACATTTGTAAAAGTTTCGCCTAAATCGCTAAAAAGGTGAAACGTTTAGATTTATTTCGAAACGGTTGTAAACGTTTTGCTTAAATCGCTAAAAAGGTAAAAAGTTTGGATTTGTTTCGTAACCTTTGTAAACGTTTGGCTTAAATTTCTAAAAAGGTAAAACACTTTGATTTGTTTCGTAACGTTTGTATACGTTTGGCTTAAATTGCTAAAAAGGAAAAACGCTTGGGCTTATTTCATAACGTTTGTAAGCGTTTGGCTGAAATCGCTAAAAAGGTGAAATGTTTGGATTTGTTTCATAACGATTGTAAACGTTTGGCTTAAGTTGCTAAAAAGGTGAAAAGCTTGGATTTGTTTCGTAACTTTTATAAACGTTTGGCTTAATTTTCTAAAAAGGTGAAACGCTTGGATTTGTTTTGTAACGTTTGCGTTAAAAATTGGATTTGTTTCGTATCCTTTGTAAATGTTTGGCTTAATCGCAAAAAAGGTGAAAAGTTTGGATTTGTTTCATACGTTTGTAAATGTTTGGCTTAAATCTCTAAAAAGGTGAAATGTTTGGATTTGTTTCATAATGTTTGTAAACGTTTGGCTTAAATTGCTAAAAAGGTTAAACGCTTGGATTTGTTTCTTAACGTTTGTAAACGTTTGGCTTAAATTTCTAAAAAGGTGAAACGCTTGGATTTGTTAAGGTGAAACGGTTGGATTTGTTTCGTAACGTTTGTAAATGTTTGGCTTAAATTACGAAAAAGGTAAAACATTTGGATTTGTTTCATAATCTTTGTAAATGTATGGCTTAAATCGCTAAAAAGGTGAAACATTTGGATTTTTTCGACCGTTTTGGCTTGAATTTCTAAAATGGTGAAACACATGGATTTGTTTCCTCACGTTTGTAAACATTTGGCTTTAATTGCTAAGAAGGAGAAACGCTTGAATTTGTTTCGAAACGTTTGTAAACGTTTGGCTTACATTGCTAAAAAAGGGAAACGTTTGGATTTGTTTCGTAGCGTTTATAAACGTTTGGCTTATATCGCTAAAAAAGGAAACGTTTGGATTTGTTTCGTATCGTTTGTAAACGTTTGGCTTAAATCGCTAAAAAGGTGAAACGTTTAGATTTGTTTCGTAACGTTTGTAAACTTTTGGCTTAAATCTCTAAATATGTTTAACGTTTGGATTTGTTTTGTAACGTTAATAAACGTTTGGCTTAAGTTGCTAAATAGGTGGAAACGCTTTGATTTGTTTCGTAACGTTTGCAAACGTTTGGCTTACATTGCGATAAAGGTGAATTGTTTGGATTTATTTCGTAGCGATTGTAAATGTTTGGATTAAAGTGCTAAAAATGTGAAACGGTTGTATTTGTTTCGTAACGTTTGTAAACGTTTGTCTTCAATCGCTAAAAAGGGGAAACGTATGGATTTGTTTCGTAACTTTTGTAAGGTTTGGCTTAAACCGCTAAAAAGGTGGAAACACTTTGATTTGTTTCGTAACGTTTGTAAACGTTTGGCTTAAATTGCTAAAAAGGGGAAACACTTGGTTTTGTTTCGTAATGTTTTTAAACATTTGGATTAAAGTATTAAAAATATGAAACGTTGGATTTGTTTCGTAACGTTTGTAAACGTTTGGCTTCAATCGCTAAAAAGGTGAAACGTTTAGTAACGTTTGTAAACGTTTGGCTTCAATCGCTAAAAAGGTGAAACGTTTCGACTTGTTTCGTAACGTTTGTAAACGTTTGGCTTATATCGATAAAAAGGTGAAATGTTTGGATTTGTTTTGTAACGTTTGAAAACGTTTGGCTTATATCGCTAAAATAGGGAAACGTTTGGATTTGTTTTGTAACGTTTGTTAACGTTTGGCCTAAATCTTTAAAAAGGGGAAACATTTGGATTTGTTTCGTAACGTTTGTAAACGTTTGGCTTAAATCGCTAAAAAGGTTCAACGTTTGGATTTGTTTTGTAACGTTTGTAAACGTTTGGCTTAAGTTGCTAAAAAGGTGGAAACGCTTTGATTTGTTTGTAATGTTTGTAAACGTTTGGCTTAAATTGCAAAAAAGGCGAAACGCTTGGTTTTTTTTTGTTATGTTTATAAACGTTTGGATTGAAGTGCTAATAATGTGAAACGTTTAGATTTGTTTCGTAACGTTTGTAAACGTTTTGCTTCAATCGCTAAAAAGGTGAAACATTTGGATTTGTTTTGTAATGTTTGTAAACGTTTGGCTTAAATTGATAAAATGGTGGAAATGCTTTGATTTGTTACGTAGCGTTTGTAAACGTTTGGCTTAATTTGCTAAAAAGTTGAAACGTTTGGATTTGTTTCGTAACGTTTGTAAACGTTTGGCTTAAATTGCTAAAAAGATGAAAAACTTGGATTTGTTTCGTAACTTTTGCAAACGTTTGGCTTAAATTGCTAAAAAGGTGAAACATTTGGATTTGTTTCGTAACCTTTGTAAACGTTTGGCTTAAATCGCTAAAAAGGTGAAAAGTTTGGATTTATTTCATACGTTTGTAAACATTTGGCTTAAATCGCTAAAAAGGTGAAATTTTTGGATTTGCTACATAATGTTTGAAAACGTTTGTCTTAAATTGCTAAAAAGGTGAAACATTTGGATTTGTTTCGTAACCTTTGTAAACGTTTGGCTTCAATCGCTAAAAAGGGAAAACGTTTGGATTTGTTTCGTAACGTTTGTAAACGTTTGGCTTAATTTGCTAAAAAGGTGAAACGCTTGGATTTGTTTCGTAATGTTTGTAAACGTTTGGCTTAATTTGCTAAAAAGGTGAAACGCTTGGTTTTTTTTCTTAATGTTTGTAAACGTTCGGCTTAACTAGCTAAAAAAGAGAAACGTTTGGGTTTGTTTCGCAACGTTTTAACGTTTGGTTTTGTTTTGTAACGTTTGTAAACGTTTGGCTTAAATTGTAAAAAAGGTGAAACGTTTAGATTTGTTTTTGTACAGTTGTAAACGATTAGCTTAAATCACTAAAAAAGTGAAATGTTTCGATTTGTTTTGTAACGTTTGTAAACGTTTGGCTCTAAAAAGAGGAAACATTTGGATTTGTTTCATATCGTTTGTAAATGTTTGGCTTAAATCGCTAAAAAGGTGAAACATTTCAATTTGTTTCGTATCCTTTGTATACATTTGGCTTAAATCGCTAAAAACGTGAAACGTTCGGATTTGTTTCGTAACGGTTGTAAACGTTTGGGTTAAATTTCTAAAAAGGGGAAACTTTTGGATTTGTTTCGTAGCGGTTGTAAACGTTTGGCTTAAATCTCTAAAAAGGTGAAACGTTTGGATTTGTTTCGTAGCGTTTGTAAACGTTTGGCTTAATTCACTAAAAAGGTGAAACGTTTAGATTTGCTTGGTAACGGTTGTAAACGTTTAGCTTAAATCCCTAAAAAAGTGAAATGTTTGGATTTGTTTCTTAATCTTTGTAAACGTTTGGCTTATATTGCTAAAAAGGTGAAACGCTTTGATTTATTTCGTAACGTTTGTATACGTTTGGTTTAAATTGCTAAAAAGGAGAAACGCTTGGGTCTATTTTGGTAACGTTTGTAAGTGTTTGGCTGAAATCGCTAGAAAGGTGAAATGTTTGGATTTGTTTCATAACGTTTGTAAACGTTTGGCTTAAGTTGCTAAATAGGTGAAAAGCTTGGATTTGTTTCGTAACTTTATAAACGTTTTGCTTAATTTTCTAATAAGGTAATACACTTGGATTTGTTTCGTACCGTTTGGAAACGTTTGCCTTATAAATTAGATTTGTTTCGTAACGTTTGTAAAGTTTGGCTTAATCACAAAAAGGTGAAAAGTTTGGATTTGTTTCATACGTTTGTAAACGTTTGGCTTAAATCGCTAAAAAGGTGAAATGTTTCGATTTGTTTCATAATGATTGTGAACGTTTTGCTTAAATTGCTAAAAAGGTTAAACGCTTGGATTTGTTTCGTAACGTTTGTAAACTTTTGGATTAAATTTCTAAAAGGGAAAACGCTTGGATTTGTTAAGGTGAAATGGTTGGATTTGTTTCGTATCGTTTGTAAACGTTTTGGCTTAAATTGCTAAAAAGGTGAAACGCTTGGATTTGTTTCGTAACATTTGTAAACATTTGGCTTAAATTGCTAAAAAGGTGAACCGCTTGGATTTGTTTCGAAACATTTGTAAACGTTTGGCTTACATTGCTAAAAACGTAAAACGTTTGGATTTGTTTCGTAGCGTTTATAAACGTTTGGCTTAAATCGCTAAAAAAGGAAACGTTTGGATTTGTTTCATACCGTTTATAAACATTTGGCTTAAATCGCTAAAAAGATGAAACGTTTGGATTTATTTCGTAACGTTTGTAAACGTTTGGCTTAAATTGCAAAATAGGTTCAACGTTTGGATTTGTTTTGTAATGTTTGTAAACGTTTGGATTTGTTTTATAATGTTTGTAAACGTTTGGCTTAAATTGCTAAAAAGGCGAAACGCTTTGATTTGTTTCGTAACGTTTTTAAACGTTTGGATTGAAGTGCTAACAATGTGCAACGTTTGGATTTATTTCGTAACGTTTGTAAACGTTTGGCTTCAATCGCTAAAAAGGTGAAACATTTGGATTTGTTGTGTAACGTTTGTAAACGTTTGGCTTAAATTGCTAAAAAGGTGGAAATGCTTTGATTTTTTTCGTAACGTTTGTAAACGGTTGGCTTAATTTGCTAAAAAGGTGGAAACACTTTAATTTGTTTCGTAACGTTTGTAAACGTTTGGCTTAAATTGCTAAAAAGGTGAAACGCTTGGATTTTTTTCATAACATTAATAAATGTTTGGCTTAAATGTCTAAAAAGGTAAAACTCTTGGATTTGTTTCGTAACGTTTGTAAATGTTTTGCTTAAATTACTAAAAAGGTGAAACATTTGGATTTGTTTCGTAATCTTTGTAAACGTATGGCTTAAATCACTAAAAAGGTGAAAAGTTTGGACATTTTTTGTAAATGTTTGGCTTCAATTGCTAATAATGGGAAATTTGTTTCATAACTTTTGTAGACGTTTGGCTTTAATATTAAGAAGGTAAAATGCTTGGATTTGTTACGTAGCGTTTGTAAACATTTGGCTTAATTTGCTAAAAAGTTGAAACGTTTGGATTTGTTTCGTAACGTTTGTAAACGTTTGGCTTAAATTGCTAAAAAGATGAAAAACTTGGATTTGTTTCGTAACTTTTGCAAACGTTTGGCTTAAATTGCTAAAAAGGTGAAACATTTGGATTTGTTTCGTAACCTTTGTAAACGTTTGGCTTAAATCGCTAAAAAGGTGAAAAGTTTGGATTTATTTCATACGTTTGTAAACATTTGGCTTAAATCGCTAAAAAGGTGAAATTTTTGGATTTGCTACATAATGTTTGAAAACGTTTGTCTTAAATTGCTAAAAAGGTGAAACATTTGGATTTGTTTCGTAACCTTTGTAAACGTTTGGCTTCAATCGCTAAAAAGGGAAAACGTTTGGATTTGTTTCGTAACGTTTGTAAACGTTTGGCTTAATTTGTTAAAAAGGTGAAACGCTTGGATTTGTTTCGTAATGTTTGTAAACGTTTGGCTTAATTTGCTAAAAAGGTGAAACGCTTGGTTTTTTTTCTTAATGTTTGTAAACGTTCGGCTTAACTAGCTAAAAAAGAGAAACGTTTGGGTTTGTTTCGCAACGTTTTAACGTTTGGTTTTGTTTTGTAACGTTTGTAAACGTTTGGCTTAAATTGTAAAAAAGGTGAAACGTTTAGATTTGTTTTTGTACAGTTGTAAACGATTAGCTTAAATCACTAAAAAAGTGAAATGTTTCGATTTGTTTTGTAACGTTTGTAAACGTTTGGCTCTAAAAAGAGGAAACATTTGGATTTGTTACATATCGTTTGTAAATGTTTGGCTTAAATCGCTAAAAAGGTGAAACATTTCAATTTGTTTCGTATCCTTTGTATACGTTTGGCTTAAATCGCTAAAAACGTGAAACGTTCGGATTTGTTTCGTAACGGTTGTAAACGTTTGGGTTAAATTTCTAAAAAGGGGAAACTTTTGGATTTGTTTCGTAGCGGTTGTAAACGTTTGGCTTAAATCTCTAAAAAGGTGAAACGTTTGGATTTGTTTCGTAGCGTTTGTAAACGTTTGGCTTAATTCACTAAAAAGGTGAAACGTTTAGATTTGCTTGGTAACGGTTGTAAACGTTTAGCTTAAATCCCTAAAAAAGTGAAATGTTTGGATTTGTTTCTTAATCTTTGTAAACGTTTGGCTTATATTGCTAAAAAGGTGAAACGCTTTGATTTATTTCGTAACGTTTGTATACGTTTGGTTTAAATTGCTAAAAAGGAGAAACGCTTGGGTCTATTTTGGTAACGTTTGTAAGTGTTTGGCTGAAATCGCTAGAAAGGTGAAATGTTTGGATTTGTTTCATAACGTTTGTAAACGTTTGGCTTAAGTTGCTAAATAGGTGAAAAGCTTGGATTTGTTTCGTAACTTTATAAACGTTTTGCTTAATTTTCTAATAAGGTAATACACTTGGATTTGTTTCGTACCGTTTGGAAACGTTTGCCTTATAAATTAGATTTGTTTCGTAACGTTTGTAAAGTTTGGCTTAATCACAAAAAGGTGAAAAGTTTGGATTTGTTTCATACGTTTGTAAACGTTTGGCTTAAATCGCTAAAAAGGTGAAATGTTTCGATTTGTTTCATAATGATTGTGAACGTTTTGCTTAAATTGCTAAAAAGGTTAAACGCTTGGATTTGTTTCGTAACGTTTGTAAACTTTTGGATTAAATTTCTAAAAGGGAAAACGCTTGGATTTGTTAAGGTGAAATGGTTGGATTTGTTTCGTATCGTTTGTAAACGTTTTGGCTTAAATTTCTAAAAAGGTGAAACGCTTGGATTTGTTTCGTAACATTTGTAAACATTTGGCTTAAATTGCTAAAAAGGTGAACCGCTTGGATTTGTTTCGAAACATTTGTAAACGTTTGGCTTACATTGCTAAAAACGTAAAACGTTTGGATTTGTTTCGTAGCGTTTATAAACGTTTGGCTTAAATCGCTAAAAAAGGAAACGTTTGGATTTGTTTCATACCGTTTATAAACATTTGGCTTAAATCGCTAAAAAGATGAAACGTTTGGATTTATTTCGTAACGTTTGTAAACGTTTGGCTTAAATTGCAAAATAGGTTCAACGTTTGGATTTGTTTTGTAATGTTTGTAAACGTTTGGATTTGTTTTATAATGTTTGTAAACGTTTGGCTTAAATTGCTAAAAAGGCGAAACGCTTTGATTTGTTTCGTAACGTTTTTAAACGTTTGGATTGAAGTGCTAACAATGTGCAACGTTTGGATTTATTTCGTAACGTTTGTAAACGTTTGGCTTCAATCGCTAAAAAGGTGAAACATTTGGATTTGTTGTGTAACGTTTGTAAACGTTTGGCTTAAATTGCTAAAAAGGTGGAAATGCTTTGATTTTTTTCGTAACGTTTGTAAACGGTTGGCTTAATTTGCTAAAAAGGTGGAAACACTTTAATTTGTTTCGTAACGTTTGTAAACGTTTGGCTTAAATTGCTAAAAAGGTGAAACGCTTGGATTTTTTTCATAACATTAATAAATGTTTGGCTTAAATGTCTAAAAAGGTAAAACTCTTGGATTTGTTTCGTAACGTTTGTAAATGTTTTGCTTAAATTACTAAAAAGGTGAAACATTTGGATTTGTTTCGTAATCTTTGTAAACGTATGGCTTAAATCACTAAAAAGGTGAAAAGTTTGGACATTTTTTGTAAATGTTTGGCTTCAATTGCTAATAATGGGAAATTTGTTTCATAACTTTTGTAGACGTTTGGCTTTAATATTAAGAAGGTAAAATGCTTGGATTTGTTTCGAAACGTTTGTAAACGTTTGGATTACGTTGCTATAAAGGTGAAACGTTTGGATTTATTTCGTAGCGTTTGTAAATGTTTAGTTTAAATCGCTAAAAAGATGAAACATTTGGATTTGTTTCGTAGCGTTTGTAAACATTTGGCTTCAATTGCTAAAAAGGGGAAACGTTTGGATTTGTTTCGGAACGTTTTTAAGGTTTGGCTTAAATCGCTAAAAGGTGGAAACGCTTTGATTTGTTTCGTAACGTTTGTAAATGTTTGGCTTAAATTGCTAAAAAGGTGAAACACTTGGCTTTGTTTCATAATGTTTCTAAACGTTTGGATTAAAGTATTAAAAATGTGAAACGTTTGGATTTGTTTCAATACGTTTGTAAACGTTTGGCTTAAAACACTAAAAAGGGGAAACGTTTGGATTTGTTTCGTAACGTTTGTAAACGTTTGGCTTCAATAGGTAAAAATGTAAAACGTTTGGATTTGTTTCATAATCATTTTAAACGTTTGACTTTTTTTTTGAAGAATTAAACGTTTGAAATCACTAAAAAGGTGAAACGTTTGGATTTGTTTCGTAACGTTTGTAAACGTTGGGCTTAAATTGCTTAAAAGATGAAACAATTGGATTTGTTTCGTGTCATTTCTAAACGTTTGGCTTCAATCGCTGAAAGGGTTAAATGTTTGGATTTGTTTCATAACATTTGTAAACGTTTGGCTTAAACTGCTAAAAAAGCGAAACGCTTGGATTTGTTTCGTAACATTTGCAAACGTTTGGCTTTAATTGCTAAAATGGGGAAACATTTGGATTTGTTTCTTAACGTTTGTAAACGTTTGGCTTAAATTTCTAAAAACGTGAAATGTTTGGTGTTGTTCTGTAACGTTTGAAAACGTGGGCTTAAATCGCCAAAAAGGCAAAACGCTTGGATTTGTTTCGTATCGTTTGCAAACGTTCGACTTACATTGCTAAAAAGGCGAAACGCTTGGATTTGTTTCGAAACATTTGTAAACATTTGGCTTACTTTGCTAAAAAGGTTAAACGTTTGGATTTATTTCGTAGTGTTTGTAAATGTTTGTTTTAAATCGCTAAAAAGGTGAAACATTTGGATTTGTTTCGTAGCATTTGTAAACATCTGGCTTAAATTGCTAAAAAGGGGAAACATTTGGATTTGTATCGTAACGTTTGTAAACATTGGGCTTAAATCGCTAAAAAGATGAAACGCTTGGATTTGTTTCGTGTCATTTCTAAACTTTTGGCTTCAATCGCTGAAAGGGAGAAATGTTTGGATTTGTTTCGAAACATTTGTAAACGTTTGGCTTTAATAGCTAAAATGGGGAAACATTTGGATTTATTTCTTAACGTTTGTAAACGTTTTGCTTAAATTTCTAAAAAGGTGAAATGTTTGGTGTTGTTCTGTAACGTTTGAAAACATTTGGCTTAAATCGCTAAAAAGGCGAAACGCTTGAATTTGTTTCGTATCGTTTGTAAACGTTCGGCTTACATTGCTAAAAAGGCGAAATTCTTGGATTTGTTTCGAAACGTTTGTAAACATTTGGCTTACATAGCTAAATAGGTGAAACGTTTGGATTTATTTCGTAGCGTTTGTAAACGTTTGGCTTAAATCGCTAAAAAGGGGAAACGTTTGGATTTGTTTTGTAGCATTTGTAAACATTTGGCTTAAATTGATAAAAAGGGGAAACATTTGGATTTATTTCGTAACATTTGTAAGGTTTGGCTTAAATCGCTAAAAAGGTGGAAATGCTTTGATTTGTTTCGTAACGTTTTTAAACGTTTGGCTTAAATTGTTAAAAAGGTTAAACGCTTGGTTTTGTTTCGTAATGGTTTTACACGTTTGGATTAAAGTATTAATAAGGTGAAACGTTTTGATTTGTTTCGTAACATTTGTTAATGTTTGGCTTCAATTGCAAAAAACGTGAAACGTTTGGATTTGTTTCTTAACCATTTTAAACGTTTGGCTTAAATTGCTAAAAAGGTTAAACGTTTGGATTTGTTTCGCAACGTTTGTAAACGTTGAGCTTAAATCACTAAAAAGGTGAAACGAATGGATTTGTTTCGTATCATTTTTAAATTTTTAGCTTCAATCGCTGAAAGGGTGAAACGTTTGAATTTGTTTCGTAACATTTGTAAATGTTCGGTTGAAATTGCTAAAAAAGCGAAACACTTGGATTTGTTTCGTAACGTTTGTAAACGTTTGGCTTTGATTTCTAAAATGGGAAAACATTTGGATTTATTTCGGAACGTATGTAAACGTTTGGCTTAAATTACTAAAGAGGCGAGACGGTTGGATTTGTTTCGTAACGTTTGTAAACGTTTGGCTTATATTGCTAAAAAGGTGAAGCGCTTGGTTTTGTTTCGTAACATTTGAAAAGGTTTGGCTTAAATCGCTAAAAATGTGAAAGTTTGGATTTGTTTCGTAATGTTTTAAACGTTTGGTTTTGTTTCGTAACGTTTGTAAACATTTGACTTAAATCGCTAAAAAGGTGAAACGTTTGGATTTATTTTGTAACATTTGTAAATGTTTGGCTTAAAATGCTAAAAAGACAAAACGTTTGGATCTGTTTCATAACGTATGTAAACGTTTGGCTTAAATAACTTAAAAGGTAAAACGTTTGGATTTGTTTCGTAACGTTTGTAAACGTTTGGCTTAAGTCGCTATAAAGGTTCAACGTTTGGAATTGTTTTGTAACGTTTGTAAACGTTTGGCTTAAATCGCTAAAAAGGTGAAATGTTTGGATTTGTTTCGTAACGTTTCTAAACGTTTGGCTTAAATCGCTGAAAGGGTGAAACGTTTGGATTTGTTTCGTATCATTCGAAAATGTTTGGCTTAAATTGCTAAAAAGGGGAAAAGCTTGGATTTGTTTCGTAACGTTTGTAAATGTTTGACTTAAATTTCTAAAAAGGTGAAACGCTTGGATTTATTTCGTAACGTTTGCAAACGTTTGGCTTAAATTGCAGAAAAGGTGAAACATTTGGATTTGTTTCATAACCTTTGTAAATGTTTGGCTTAAATCGCTAAAAAGGTGAAATGTTTGGATTTGTTTTGTAACGTTTGTAAACGTTTGGCTTAAATCGCTAATAAGATGAAACACTTGGATTTGTTTCTTAACATTGTTAAAGTTCGGCTTAAATTGCTAAAAAGGTGAAACGCTTGGATTTGTTTCGTAATGTTTGTAAACGTTTGGCTTAAATTACTAAAAAGATGAATCGCTTGGATTTGTTTTGTAATTTTTCGATTGGCTTAAATAGCTAAAAAGATGTTTCGTAATGTTTGTAAACGTTTTGCTTGAATTGGTAAAAAGTTGAAACACTTGGATTTGGTTCTTAACGTTTGTAAACGTTTGTGTTAAAATGCTAAAAAGGTGAAACGCTTGGATTTGTTTCGTAATGTTTGTAAACATTTGGCTTATATTGCTAAAAAGGTGAAACGCTTGGATTTGTTTTGTAATGTTTGTAAACGTTTGGCTTAAATAACTAAAAAGATGAAACAATTGGTTATGTTTCGTAACGTTTGTAAACATTTGGCTTAAATCGCTAAAAAGGTGAAACGTTTGGATTTTTTCGTAATGTTTGTAAACGTTTGACTTAAATAGCTAAAAAGGTGAAACGCTTTGATTTGTTTCGAAACATTTGTAAACGTTTGGCCTTAATAGCTAAAATGGGTAAACATTTGGATTTGTTTCTTAACGTTTGTAAAAATTTGGCTTAAATTTCTAAATAGGTGAAATGTTTGGTGTTTTTCTGTAACGTTTGAAAACATTTGGCTTAAATCGCTAAAAAGGCGAAACGCTTGGATTTGTTTCGTATCGTTTGTAAACGTTCGGCTTACATTGCTAAAAAGGAGAAATGCTTGGATTTGTTTCGAAACGTTTGTAAACATTTGGCTTACATTGCTAAAAAGGTGAAACGTTTGGATTTATTCGTAGCGTTTGTAAACGTTTGGCTTAAATCGCTAAAAAGGGGAAACGTTTGGATTTGTTTTGTAGCATTTGTAAACATTTGGCTTAAATTGATAAAAAGGGGAAACATTTAGATTTCTTTCGTAACGTTTGTAAGGTTTGGCTTAAATCGCTAAAAAGGTGGAAATGCTTTGATTTGTTTCGTAACGTTTGTAAACGTTTGGCTTAAATTGCTAAAAAGGTTAAACGCTTGGTTTTGTTTCGTATTGGTTTTACACGTTTGGATTAAAGTATTAAAAAGGTGAAATGTTTTGATTTGTTTCGTAACATTTGTTAATGTTTGGCTTCAATTGCTAAAAACGTGAAACGTTTGGATTTGTTTCTTAACCAATTTAAACGTTTGGCTTAAATTGCTAAAAAGGTTAAACGTTTGGATTTGTTTCGTAACGTTTGTAAACATTGAGCTTAAATTACTAAAAAGGTGAGACGAATGGATTTGTTTCGTATCATTTTTAAATTTTTGGCTTTAATCGCTGAAAGGGTGAAACGTTTGAATTTGTTTCGTAACATTTGTATATGTTTGGCTGAAATTGCTAAAAAAGCGAAATGCTTGGATTTGTTTCGTAACGTTTGTAAACGTTTGGCTTTGATTGCTAAAATGGGAAAACATTTGGATTTATTTCGGAACGTTTGTAAACGTTTGGCTTAAATTACTAAAAAGGCGAAACGGTTGGATTTGTTTCGTAACGTTTGTAAACGTTTGGCTTATATTGCTAAAAAGGTAAAGCTCTTGGTTTTGTTTCGTAACATTTGAAAAGGTTTGGCTTAAATTTAAAAATGTGAAAGTTTGGATTTGTTTCGTAATGTTTTAAACGTTTGGTTTTGTTTCGTAACGTTTGTAAACACTTGACTTAAATCGCTAAAAAGGTGAAACGTTTGGATTTATTTTGTAACAATCATAAATGTTTGGCTTAAAATGCTAAAAAGACAAAACGTTTGGATCTATTTCGTAACGTATGTAAACGTTTGGCTTAAATCGCTTAAAAGGAAAAACGTTTGGATTTGTTTCGTAACGTTTGTAAACGTTTGGCTTAAGTCGCTATAAAGGTTCAACGTTTGGAATTGTTTTGTAACGTTTGTAAATGTTTGGCTTAAATCGCTAAAAAGGTGAAATTTTTGGATTTGTTTCGTAACGTTTCTAAACGTTTGGCGTAAATCGCTGAAAGGGTGAAACGTTTGGATTTGTTTCGTATCATTTGAAAACGTTTGGCTTAAATTGCTAAAAAGGCGAAAAGCTTGGATTTGTTTCGTAACGTTTGTAAATGTTTGGCTTAAACTTCTAAAAAGGTGAAACGCTTGGATTTGTTTCGTAACGTTTGCAAACGTTTGGCTTAAATTGTAGAAAAGGTGAAACATTTGGATTTGTTTCATAACCTTTGTAAATGTTTTGCTTAAATCGCTAAAAAGGTGAAATGTTTGGATTTGTTTTGTAACGTTTGTAAACGTTTGCACTTGGATTTGTTTCGTAACGTTTTTAATGTTTTGCTTAAATTGCTAAAAAGGTGAAACGTTTGGATTTGCTTCGTAACGTTTGTAAACGTTTGGCTTAAATTGCTAAAAAGGTGAATCGCTTGGACTTGTTTTGTAATTTTTGTAACTGTTTGGCTTAAATAGCTAAAAAGATGAAACGCTTGGTTTTGTTTCGCAACGTTTGTAAATGTTTGGTTTAAATCGCTAAAAAGGTGAAACGTTTGGATTTTTTTGTAACGTTTGTAAACGTTTGGCTTAAATTGCTAAAAAGGTAAAACGCTAGGATTTGTTTCATAACGTTTGCAAAAGTTTGGCTTAAATTGCTGAAAAGAGGAAACATTTAGATTTGTTTCATAACCTTTGTAAATGTTTGGATTTATTTTGTAACGTTTGTAAACGTTTGGCTTAAATCGCTAAAAAGATGAAACACTTGGATTTGTTTCTTAACGTTGTTAATGTTTGGCTTAAATTGCTAAAAAGATGAAACGCTTGGATTTGTTTCGTAATGTTTGTAAACGTTTGGCTTAAATTACTAAAAAGATGAATCGCTTGGATTTGTTTTGTAATTTTTTGTTTGGCTTAAATAGCTAAAATGATGAAAGGATTAAATTTGTTTCGTAATGTTTGTAAACGTTTTGCTTGAATTGGTAAAAAAATGAAACGCTTGGATTTGGTTCTTAACGTTTGTAAACATTTGTGTTAAAATGCTAAAAAGATGAAACGATTGGTTTTGTTTCGTAACGGTTGTAAACATTTGGCTTAAATCGCCAAAAAGGTGAAACGTTTGGATTTTTTCGTAATGTTTGTAAACGTTTGGCTTAAATAGCTAAAAAGGTGAAACGCTTGGATTTTTTTCTTAGCGTTTATAAATGATTGGCTTAAATCGCTAAAAGGGTGAAACGCTTGGATTTGTTTCGAAAGGTTTATAAAAGTTTGGCTTAAATCGTTAAAAAGGTGAAACGTTTGGATTTGTTTCGTACCGTTAATAAACGTTTGGCTTTAATCGCTAAAAAGGTGAAACGTTTCGATTTGTTTCGTAGCGTCTGTAAATGTTTGGCTTAAATCGCTAAAAACTTGAAACGCTTGGATTTGTTTCATAACGTTTGTAAATATTTGCCTTAAATTGCTAAAAAGGTGAAACTCTTGGATTTGTTTCGTAACATTTGCAAACGTTTGGCTTATATTGCTGAAAAGGTGAAATATTTGGATTTGTTTCATAATCTTTGAAAATGTTTGGCTTAAATCGCTAAAAACGTGAAATGTTTGGATTTGTTTTGTAACGTTTGTAAACGTTTGGCTTAAATTGCTAAAAAGGTGAGACGCTTGGATTTGTTTCATAACGTTTGTAAACGTTTGGCTTAAATTGCTAAAAAAGCTGAATCGCTTGGATTTGCTTTGTAATTTTTCGTTTGGCTTAATTAGCTAAAAAGATGAAACACTTGGATTTGTTTCGTAACGTTTGTAAATGTTTGGCTTAAATCGCTAAAAAGGTGAAACGTTTGGATTTGTTTCGTAACGTTTGTAAACGTTTGGCTTAAATTTCTAAAAAGGTTAAACACTTGGATTTGTTTCGTAACGTTTGTAAAGATCTGGCTTAAAATGCTAAAAAGGTGAAACGCTTGGATTTGTTTAGAAATGTTTGTAAACGTTTGGCTTACATGGCTAAAAAGGTGAAACATTTTAATTTGTTTCGTAGCATCTATAAACTATTGGCTTAAATCGCTAAAAAGTTGAAAAGTTTGGATTTCTTTCGTAACGTTTGTAAATGTTTGGCTTAAATTGCTAAAAAGGTGAAACGCTTTGATTTGTTTCGTAACGTATGTAAACGTTTGGCTTGAATTGCTAAAAAGTTGAAACACTTGGATTTGTTTCGTAACGTTTGTAAACATTTGGCTTCAATTGCTAAAAAGGTGGAAACGCTTGGATTTGTTTCGTAACATTTGTAAACGTTTAGCTTAAATTTCTAAAAAGGTGAAAGGCTTGGTTTTGTTTCGTAATGTTTGCAAACTTTTGGATTAAAGTGCTAAAAATGTGAAACACATGGATTTGTTTCGAGACGTTTGTAAACGTTTGGCTTACATTACTAAAAAAAGGTGAAACGTTTAGATTTGTTTCGTAGCGTTTGTAAATGTTTGGCTTAAATCGGTAAAAATTTGAAACGTTTGGATTTGCTTCGTCACTTTTGTTAACGTTTGGCTGAAATTGCTAAAGAGGTGAAACGCTTAGATTTGTTTCGTAGCGTTTGTAAACGTTTTGCTTGAATTGCTAAAAAGTTGAAACGCTTGGACTTGGTTCTTAACATTTGTAAACGTTTGGCTTAAAATGCTAAAAATATGAAACGCTTGGATTTGTTTCGTAATGTTTCTAAACATTTGGCTTAAATCGCTAAAAAGATGAAAAGATTGGTTTTCTTTCGTAACGTTTGTAAACGTTTGGCTTAAATCGCTAAAAAGGTGAAACGTTTGGATTTTTTCTCAATGTTTGTAAACGTTTGGCTTAAATAAGTAAAAAGGCGAAACGCTTGAATTTTTTTCTTAACGTTTATAAATGATTGGCTTAAATCGCTAAAAAGGTGAAACGCTTGGATATGTTTCAAAACGTTTATAAATGTTTGGCTTACATTGCTAAAAAGGGGAAACGTTTGCATTTGTTTCGCACCGTTTAAACGTTTGGATTTGTTTCGTAACATTTCTAAACGTTTGACTTATATCGCTAAAAAGGTGAAATGCTTGGATTTGTTTCTTAACGTTTGTAAACGTTGGGCTTAAATTGCTAAAAAGGTGAAACGCTTGGATTTGTTTCGTAATGTTTGTAAACGTTTGGCTTAAATGGCTAAAAAGGTGAAATGCTTGGATTTGTTTTGTAATGTTTGTAAACGTTTGACTTGAATAGGTAAAAAGATGAAACGCTGGTTTTGTTTCGTTACGTTTGTAATCGTTTGGCTTAAATCACTAAAAATATGAAACGTTTGAATTTGTTTTGTAACATTTTAAACGTTTTAATTAGATTCGTAACGTTTGTAAACGTTTGACTTAAACCGCCAAAAAGGTGAAACGTTTGGATTTGTTTCGTAACATTTGGCTTAAATTGCTTAGAAGGTGAAACATTTGGATTTATTTTCCGATGTTTGTACAAGTTCGGCTTAAATCGTTAAAAAGGTGAAACGTTTGGATTTATTACGTAACGGTTGAAAACATTTGGCTTAAATCTCTAAAACAGTGAAATGTTTGGATTTGTTTTGTAACATTTGTAAACGTTTGGCTTAAATTTCTAAAAAGGGCAACGTTTGGATTTGTTTCGTAGTGTTTGTAAATGTTTGGCTTAAATCACTAAAAATGGGAAACGTTTGGATTTGTTTCGTACCAATTCTAAACGTTTGGCTTAAATCACTAAAAAGGTGAAACGTTTGGATTTTTTTCTTAACGTTTGAAAATGTCTGTCTTAAATTGCTAAAAAAAGTTGAAACGCTTAGTTTTATTTTGTAACATTTGTAAACTTTGGCTTCAATTGATAAATATGGGAAGCGTTTGGATTTGTTTCGTAACGTTTGTTAACGTTTGGCTTAAGTCGTTAGAAATGTGAAATGTTGGGAATTGTTTAATAACGTTTGTAAACGTTTGGCTTAAATCGCTAAAAAGGTGAGATTTTAGGATTTGTTTCGTAACGTTTTAAATGTTTGGCTTAATCGCTAAAATGGTGAAACGTTTGGATTTGTTTTGCATCATTTATAAACGTTTGGCTTAAATTGCTAACAAGGTTAAACGCTTGGATTTGTTTCGTAACGTTTGTAAACATTTTTCTTAAATTGCTAAAAAAGTTAAACGCTTGGATTTGTTACGAAACGTTTGTAAACGTTTGGCTTACATTGCTAAAAAGGGGAAACATTTCGATTTGTTTCATAGCGTCTGTAAACTTTTGGCTTAAATCGCTAAAAAGTTGAAATGTTAGGATTTGTTTCGTAATGTTTGTCAACGTTTGGATTAAATCTCTAAAAAGGGGAAACGTTTGGATTTTTTTCATAAGTTTGTAAATATTTTGCTTCAAACTCTAAAATGGGGAAAAGTTTGGATTTGTTTCGTAACATTTGTAAACGTTTGTCTTAAATTGCTAAGAAGGTGAAACGTTTGAATTTGTTACATATGTAAACATTTGGCTTAAATCGCTAAAAAGGTGAAACGTATGGATTTTTTTCGTAACGTTTGAAAACATTTGGTTTTTAATTGCTAAAAACGTTTTTCGCTTGGATTTGTAACGTAACGTTTTTAAACATTTGGCTTAAATTACTAAAAAGGTGAAATTCTTGGATTCGTTTCGTAACGTTTGTAAACGTTTGGCTTAAATTAGTAAGAAGGGGAAACGCTGGAATTTGTTTCATAACGTTTGTAAACGTTTGGCTTAAATTGCTAAAAATGTGAAACATTTGGATTTGTTTCCTAATCTTTGTAAACATATGTCTTAAATCGCTAAAATGGTGAAACGTTTTGATTTTTTCGTAACGTTTGTAAACGTTTGGCTTAAATTGCTAAAAATGTGAAGCACATGGATTTGTTTCGAGATGTTTGTAAATGTTTAGCTTACATTACTAAAAAAAGGTGAAACGTTTAGATTTGTTTCGTAGCGTTTGTAAACGTTTGGCTTAAATCGGTAAAAAGTTGAAATGTTTGGATTTGTTTCGTAACTCTTGTTAACATTTGGCTTAAATTGCTAAAAAGGTGAAACGCTTAGATTTGTTTCGTAACGTTTGTAAACGTTTTGCTTAAATTGCTAAAAAGTTGAAACGCTTGGATTTGGTTCTTAACGTTTGTAAACGTTTGGCTTAAAATGCTAAAAATATGAAACGCTTGGATTTGTTTCGTAATGTTTGTAAACATTTGGCTTAAATCGCTAAAAAGATGAAATGATTGGTTTTGTTTCATAACGTTTGTAAACGTTTGGCTTGTTAGTAGTATGTGCCCTAGGGCCATTTGATCGTGTATATTTGTAGAATTAATCCCAATGGCAAAGATATATATGTTCTATTTGAACTAAGTGTCTCATCAACTAAGTGTTCATTTATTACGTATTGTCCTTATCACATTGTGATAGAATCTATTCTTAAGGTGTTAAGAATATGAGTGACAGATTCTATTATACAAGTGATCTAAATAACCGTTCACGGTCGATGGGGTCCTACGAATAAGGGCATCGCATTATCCCGGAAAGATCGTCACCTCTGTTTATTCTCCTGATTAGTAAATAGTTACTAATTATAGGAAGTAGTGAGTCTCATACTACTTGATGGGGATCAGAATAAACATGTGGACACTCAAGGTGTTGAGTGAGTCAAACAAGTAACGTTAGATGACTTATACATGGTAATTCATCAAAGTCAATTTAATGTCATCTAGTTCATAATTGTACATATGTCCTTTGACTTGCGGTGGCACTATCTTGTATATAGGTGATTAGAGTTTGATACTCTTTAACCCTAGATCTTTCATGAGCTAGGGACGCGGGATGTATTGTATCTAATTAGTTGTATATAGAGATAGGGGTTTAACCTAGAAAGGATTCATCACTCTAGATGAACGGAGACAAGATTCTATGTTATCTTGAATTGTTCTTGATGGATGATAAAACCTGCGCAGGTGTATATGACTTACTTAGAAAGTTGTTTCTAGTGGAAGTTATATTTATCAAGAATTAGAACTGATAGATGAGGTCATATAATCAAGACAAAGAATGTTTGACTTAACCGTGACACTAGTCGAGACTGGAATCTTAGATGAAGGTAATTTTGAGTGTACGGTAATTATGAACATTGGTTCATAAAGAATGCATCGAAACATTCATCTCTATTTGGGGGTCGTGATATGTTGCTAGACGTCACTCTCGATCTACGAGAATTAATAATTAAATGGGATTTAATTATTTAATATAAGAAAGGCGTTTCTTATGACTCTCGTTGCCAAATAGATGTGAACCTAGTTAGTCACACACAATAAAGTTCGCCACCGATTGAGTTTACGGAAGATCGATTTCATATAGATACTAGAATATCTCGGAAATTAATCTAAGATGAAAAACAAGTACAAATTAGGGACTAATTTGTATGAGTTATAAACTAGTAAGAACCTAATTGTACTATGTCCAAGTTAATTAGGGATTAATTTATAAGAGTCATAAATTAGTAGGAACCTAATTATATTTTAACCAAGTTTTATGATTAGAAGGCTTAAGTAATTAATTAGTGTAATTAATGAAACTTAAAGCACTAATCATAAGTTAATGGAATGATGATGTCATGGTGATGATGAGATAAGCTTATGTCATATATGGGATGTCATATGATGACATCACCTATATGATGTCACCTATGTGATGTCACCACATGAAAGGTGTCATATGGTGGCAACACCTTTGCTTGGTGTGTGACACCTAGCATGCAAGGTGTTGCATTCTTAAGGCATGCTCTAGCCTATAAATAGAGCATGTCCTTGCTCATTTCACAATACCACACAACACACATCTCACTACAAAGTTGTAGAGAGAGAAAGCACTTGAAGGAGTTCAAGTATTCATCAATCACGGGAAAAACTTGGCGACGTTTTTCATACATCCGAGCAAGGTAGTGATCGCCGCGAGAGTTTGAGCTTAGGGCTGCTCGGCAAGAGGAACTCTTGCAGGATTACTTCAAGGCGAGGATTCAATCGGACGCATACTCGTGTGGACGAGCTTGAGGTCGCCGTACTTTCGGGACTACAAGAATCGTTGGAGAATCGACATAGGTATTCTTCTTACGATTCCTAGATGCGTGCTTTAATTACTAAACGATACGACGATCCATTTGTTGTCGATATGATTAACTTTAGGATCCGGATTGTTGGAATTTCGATTTTGAATTGAAATATACGATTCGGACCCGCGCCCCCGCTGCGCCAACATGGCTTAAATCGCTAAAAAGGTTAAACGTTTGGATTTTTTCTCAATGTTTGTAAACATTTGGATTAAATAGCTAAAAGGGTGAAACGCTTGGATTTTTTTATAAACGTTTATAAATGATGGGCTTAAATCGCTAAAAAGGTTAAACGCTTGGATATGTTTCGAAATGTTTATAAACGTTTGGCTTACATTGCTAAAAAGGGAAAACGTTTGGATTTGTTTCGCACCGTTTATATACGTTTGGCTTAAATCGTTAAAAAGACGGAACGTTTGGATTTGTTTCGTACCTTTTGTCAACGTTTGGCTTTAATCGCTAAAAAGGGGGAAACATTTCGATTTGTTTCGTAGCGTCTGTAAACGTTTGGCTTAAATCGCTAAAAACTTGAAACGCTTGGATTTGATTCATAACGTTTGTAAACGTTTGGCTTAAATTGCAAAAAAGGTGAAACTCTTGGATTGGTTTCGTAACATTTGCAAACGTTTGGCTTAAATTACTGAAAAGATGAAACATTTGGATTTGTTTCATAACCTTTGTAAATGTTTGGCTTAAATCTCTAAAAATGTAAATTGTTTGGATTTCTTTTGTAACGTTTGTAAACGTTTGGCTTAAATCGCTAAAAAGGTGAAACACTTGGATTTGTTTCGTAACGTTTTTAAAGTTTGGCTTAAATTGCTAAAAAGGTGAAACGCTTGGATTTGTTTCGTAACGTTTGTAAATGTTTGGCTTAAATTGCTAAAAAGGTGAATCACTTGGATTAGTTTTGTTATTTTTGTAAACGTTTGACTTAAATAGCTAAAAAGATAAAACGCATGGTTTTGTTTCGTAACGTTTGTAAATGTTTTGCTTAAATCGTTAAAAAGGTGAAATGTTTGGATTTTTTTCGTAACGTTTGTAAATGTTGGGCTTAAATTGCTAAAAAGGTGAAACGCTTGGATTTGTTTCGTAACGCTTGTAAACATTCGGCTTAAATTTATAAAAAGGTGAAACGCTTGGATTTGTTTCCAAATGTTTGTAAACGTTTGGCTTACATTGCTAAAAAGGTGAAACGTTTCGATTTCTTTCGTAGCGTCTGTAAACGTTTCGCTTAAATCACTAAAAGTTGAAACGTTTGGATTTGTTTCGTAACGTTTGTACAAGTTAGGCTTAAATTGCTAAAAAGGTGAAACACTTTGATTTGTTTCGTAACGTTTAAAAATGTTTGGCTTGAATTGCTAAAAAGTTGAAACGCTTGGATTTGTTTCGTAACGTTTGTAAACGTTTGGCTTCAATTGCTAAAAAGGTTGAAACGCTTGGATTTGTTTCGTAAAGTTTGTAAACGTTTGGCTTAAATTGCAAAAAAGGTGAAAGTCTTGGTTTTCTTTCGTAATGTTTGCAAACTTTTGGATTAAAGTGCTAATGATGTGACGTTTGGATTTGTTTCATAACATTTGTAAACGTTTAGCTTCAATCGCTCAAAAGGTGAAATGTTTGGATTTGTTTCGTAACGTTTGTAAACGTTTGGCTTAAATCGCTAAAAAGTGGAAACGTTTGGATTTGTTTCGTAAGTTTGTAAATGTTTGGCTTAAATCGCTAAAATGGGGAAAGGTTTGGATTTATTTTGTAACATTTGTAAACATTTGGCTTAAATCGCTAAAAAGGTGAAACATTTGAATTTGTTTCGTTATGTTTGTAAACGTTCGGCTTAAATCGCTAAAAAGGTGAAACGTTTGGATTTTTTCGTACGTTTGTAAACGTTTGGTATAAAATGCTAAAAAGGTTTTTCGCTTGGATTTGTTTCGTAACGTTTGTAAATGTTTGGCTTATATTACTAAAGAGGTGAAACGCTTGGATTTGTTTCGTAACATTTGTAAACGTTTGGCTTAAATTACTAAAAAGGTGAAACGCTGGGATTTGTTTCGTAACGTTTGTAAACGTTTGGCTTAAATTTCTAAAAAGGTGAAACGTTTGGATTTGTTTCCTAATCTTTGTAAACATATGCCTTAAATTGCTAAAATGGTGAAACGTTTTGATTTTTTTGTAACATTTGTAAATATTTGGCTTAAATTGCTAAAAAGGTGAAATACTTGGATTTGTTTCGAGACGTTTGTAAACGTATTGCTTACATTACTAAAAAAAAGGTGAAAAATTTAGATTTGTTTCGTATCGTTTGTAAACGTTACGCTTAAATTGGTAAAAAGTTGAAACATTTGGATTTGTTTCATAACGTTTGTTAACGTTTGGCTTAAATGGCTAAAAAGGTGAAACGCTTGGATTTGTTTCGCAACGTTTGTAAACGTTTTGCTTGAATTGCTAAAAAGTTGAAACGCTTGGATTTGATCCTTAACGTTTGTAAACGTTTGGCTTAAATTGCTAAAAAGATGAAACGCTTGGATTTGTTTCGTAATGTTTGTAAATATTTGGCTTAAATTGCTAAAAAGGGGAAACTCTTGGATTTGTTTTGTAATGTTTGTAATCATTTGGCTTAAATAGCTAAAAAGATGAAACAGTTTGTTTTGTTTCATAACTTCTGTAAACGTTTGGCTGAAATCGCTGAAAAGATGAAACTTTTGGATTTTTTCGTAATGTTTGTAACCGATTAGCTTAAATTGCTAAAAAGGTGAAACGCTTGGATTTTTTTCTTAGCGTTTGTAAACGTTTGGCATAAATTGATAAAAAGGTGACACGCTTGGATTTGTTTCGAAACGTTTGTAAATGTTTGGCTTACATTTCAAAAAAAGGGGAAACGTTTGGATTTGTTTCGTAGCGTTTATAAACGTTTGGCTTTTATTGCTAAAAGGGTGAAACGGCTGGATTTGTTTCGTAACGTTTGTAAACGTTTGACTTAAATTGCTAATAAGGTGGAAACGCTTAGATTTGTTTCGTAAAATTTTTAAATGTTTGGCGTACATTGCTAAAAAGGTGAAACGCTTCGTTTTGTTTCGTAATGTTTGTAAACGTTTGAATTTAAGTGCTAAAAATGTGAAACATTTGGATTTGTTTCGTAATGTTTGTAAACGTTTGGCTTATATCGCTAAAAATGGGAAACATTTAGATTTTTTCGTAATATTTTTAAACGTTTGGCTAAAATTGCTAAAAAGGTGAAAAGCTAATATTTTTTTTCATAATGTTTGTAAACGTTTGGCTTAAATTGCTAAAAAGGTGAAATATTTGGATTTGTTTCACAACCTTTGTAAATCTTTGGCTTAAATCGCTAAAAAGATTAAACGTTTGGATTTGTTTCGTAACATTTGTAAGCATTTGACTTATATCGCTAAAAAGGTGAAATGCTTGGATTTGTTTCTTAACGTTTGTAAACGTTGGGCTTAAATTGCTAAAAAGGTGAAACGCTTGGATTTGTTTCGTAATGTTTGTAAACGTTTGGCTTAAATGGCTAAAAAGGTGAAATGCTTGGATTTGTTTTGTAATGTTTGTAAACGTTTGACTTGAATAGGTAAAAAGATGAAACGCTGGTTTTGTTTCGTTACGTTTGTAATCGTTTGGCTTAAATCACTAAAAATATGAAACGATTGAATTTGTTTTGTAACGTTTTAAACGTTTGAATTAGATTCGTAACGTTTGTAAACGTTTGACTTAAAC
Organism: Mercurialis annua; assembly: GCF_937616625.2. Lineage (NCBI taxonomy): Eukaryota > Viridiplantae > Streptophyta > Magnoliopsida > Malpighiales > Euphorbiaceae > Mercurialis > Mercurialis annua. The sequence goes on along the minus strand of NC_065572.1, from coordinate 18,895,991 downwards.
CGCTAAAAAGGTGAAACGTTTGGATTTGTTTCGTAACATTTGGCTTAAATTGCTTAGAAGGTGAAACATTTGGATTTATTTTCCGATGTTTGTACAAGTTCGGCTTAAATCGTTAAAAAGGTGAAACGTTTGGATTTGTTACGTAACGGTTGAAAACATTTGGCTTAAATCTCTAAAAGAGTGAAATGTTTGGATTTGTTTCGTATCATTTGTAAACGTTTGGCTTAAATTTCTAAAAAGGGAAACGTTTGGATTTGTTTTGTAGCGTTTGTAAATGTTTGGCTGAAATCACTAAAAATGGGAAACGTTTGGATTTGTTTCGTACCATTTGTAAACGTTTGGTTTAAATCACTAAAAAGGTGAAACGTTTGGATTTTTTTCGTAACATATGTAAACGTTTCGTAGCGTCTATAAACGTTTGGCTTAATTCGCTAAAAACTTGAAACGCTTGGATTTGTTTCATAATGTTTATAAATGTTTGGCTTATATTGCTAAAAAGGTGAAACTATTGGATTTGTTTCGTAACATTTGCAAATGTTTGGCTTATATTGCTAAAAAGGTGAAACATTTGGATTTGTTTCATACCTTTGTAAATGTTTGGCTTAAATCGCTAAAAAGTTGAAATGTTTGGATTTGTTTTGTAACGTTTGTAAACGTTTGGCTTAAATCGCTAAAAAGGTGAAACACTTGGATTTGTTTCGTAAAGTTGTTAAAGTTTGGCTTAAATTGCTAAAAATGTGAAACACTTGGATTTGTTTCGTAACGTTTGTGAACGTTTGGCCTAAATTGCTAAAAAGGTGAATCGCTTGGATTTGTTTTGTAATTTTTCTTTTGGCTTAAATAGCTAAAAAGATGAAATGCTTGGATTTGTTTCGTAACGTTTGTAAATGTTTGGCTTAAATCGCTAAAAAGGTGAAACATTTGGATTTGTTTCGTAACGTTTGGCTTAAATTGCTAAAAAGGTTAAACGCTTGGATTTGTTTCGTAACCTTTGTAACATTTGGCTTAAATTGCTAAAAAGGTAAAACGCTTGGATTTGTTTGATAATGTTTGTAAACGTTTGGCTAACATTGCTAAAAAGGGGAAACGTTTCGATTTATTTCGTAGCGTCTGTAAACTTTTGGCTTAAATCGCTAAAAAGTTGAGAAGTTTGGATTTTTTTCATAACGTTTGTAAATGTTTGGCTTATATTGCTAAAAAGGTGAAACACTTTGATTTGTTTCGTAACGTTTGTAAACGTTTGGCTTAAATTGCTAAAAAGGTGAAATATTTGGATTTGTTTCACAACCTTTGTAAATGTTTGGCTTAAATCGTTAAAAAGATTAAATGTTTGGATTTGTTTGGTAACATTTGTAAACGTTTGGCTTATATCGCTAAAAAGGTGAAATGCTTGGATTTGTTTCGTAACGTTTGTAAACGTTGGGCTTAAATTGCTAAAAAGGGGAAACGCTTGGATTTGTTTCGTAATGTTTGTAAATGTTTGGCTTAAATTGCTAAAAGGGTGAAATGCTTGGATTTGTTTTGTAATATTTTTAAACGTTTGACTTCAATAGGTAAAAACATGAAACGCTGGTTTTGTTATGTTACGTTTGTATTCGGTTGGCTTAAATCACTAAAAATATGAAACCTTTGAATTTGTTTTTTGTAACGTTTTAAACGTTTAATTAATTTCGTAACGTTTGTAAACGTTTGGCTTAAACCGCTAAAAAGTTGAAACGTTTGGATTTGTTTCATAACATTTGGCTTAAATCGCTTAAAAGGTGAAACATTTGGATTTATTTTCTGACGTTTGTACAAGTTCGGCTTAAATCGTTAAAAAGGTGAAACATTTGGATTTGTTACATAACGGTTGAAAACATTTGGCTTAAATCTCTATAACAGTGAAACGTTTGGATTTGTTTCGTAACATTTGTAAACGTTGGGCTTAAATTGCTAAAAAGGGAAACGTTTGGATTTTTTTCGTAGTGTTTGTAAATGTTTGGCTTGAATCACTAAAAATGGGAAACATTTGGATTTGTTTCGTACCATTTGTAAACGTTTGGATTTTTTTTCATAACGTTTGTAAACGTTTCGTAGCGTTTGTCAACGTTTGGCTTAATTCGCTAAAAACTTGAAACGCTTGGATTTGTTTCATAACGTTTGTAAATGTTTGGCTTAAATTGCTAAAAAGGTTAAACTCTTGGATTTGTTTCGTAACATTTCCAAACGTTTGGCTTATATTGCTGAAAAGGTGAAACATTTGGATTTGTTTCATAACCTTTGTAAATGTTTGGCTTAAATCGCTAAAAAGGTAAAATGTTTGGATTTGTTTTGTAACGTTTGTAAACGTTTGGCTTAAATCGCTAAAAAGGTGAAACACTTGGATTTATTTCGTAAAGTTGTTAAACTTTGGCTTAAATTGCTAAAAAGGTGAAACACTTGGATTTGTTTCGTAACGTTTGTGAGCGTTTGGCCTAAATTGCTAAAAAGGTGAATCGCTTGGATTTGTTTTGTAATTTTTCTTTTGGCTTAAATAGCTAAAAAGATGAAACGCTTGGATTTGTTTCGTAATGTTTGTAAATGTTTGGCTTAAATCGCTAAAAAGGTGAAACGTTTGGATTTGTTTCGTAACGTTTGGCTAAAAATGCTAAAAAGGTTAAACGCTTGGATTTGTTTCGTAACCTTTGTAAACATTTGGCTTAAATTGCTAAAAAGGTGAAACAGTTGGATTTGTTTGATAATGTTTGTAAACGTTTGGCTTACATTGCTAAAAAGGGGAAACGTTTCGATTTATTTCGTAGCGTCTGTAAACGTTTTGCTTAAATCGCTAAAAAGTTGAGAAGTTTGGATTTTTTTCATAATGTTTGTAAATGTTTGGCTTATATTGCTAAAAAGGTGAAACACTTTGATTTGTTTCGTAACGTTTGTAAACGTTTGGCTTAAATTGCTAAAAAGGTGAAATATTTGGATTAGTTTCACAACCTTTGTAAATGTTTGGCTTAAATCGCTAAAAAGATTAAACGTTTGGATTTGTTTGGTAACATTTGTAAACGTTTGGCTTATACCGCTAAAAAGGTGAAATGCTTGGATTTGTTTCGTAACGTTTGTAAACGTTGGGCTTAAATTGCTAAAAAGGTGAAACGGTTGGATTTGTTACGTAATGTTTGTAAACGTTTGGCTTAAACTGCTAAAAGGGTGAAATGCTTGGATTTGTTTTGTAATGTTTTTAAACGTTTGACTTGAATAGGTAAAAAGATGAAACGCTGGTTTTGTTATGTTACGTTTGTAATCGGTTGGCTTAAATCACTAAAAATATGAAACCTTTGAATTTGTTTTTTATAACGTTTTAAACGTTTGAATTAGTTTCGTAACGTTTGTAAACGTTTGGCTTAAACCGCTAAAAAGTTGAAACGTTTGGATTTGTTTCGTAACATTTGGCTTAAATCGCTTAAAAGGTGAAACATTTGTATTTATTTTCTGACGTTTGTACAAGTTCGGCTTAAATCGTTAAAAAGGTGAAACATTTGGATTTGTTACATAACGGTTGAAAACATTTGGCTTATATCTCTAAAACACTGAAACGTTTGGATTTTATTCGTAACATTTGTAAACGTTGGGCTTAAATTGCTAAAAAAGGGAAACGTTTGGATTTTTTTCGTAGCGTTTGTAAATGTTTGGCTTAAATCACTAAAAATGAGAAAAATTTGGATTTGTTTCGTACCATTTGTAAACGTTTGGATTTTTTTCATAACGTTTGTAAACGTTTCGTAGCGTCTGTCAACGTTCGGCTTAATTCGCTAAAAACTTGAAACGCTTGGATTTGTTTCATAAAGTTTGTAAATGTTTGGCTTAAATTACTAAAAAGGTGAAACTCTTGGATTTGTTTCGTAACATTTCCAAACATTTGGCTTATATTGCTGAAAAGGTGAAACATTTGGATTTGTTTCATAACCTTTGTAAATGTTCGGCTTAAATCGCTAAAAAGGTGAAATGTTTGGATTTGTTTTGTAACGTTTGTAAACGTTTGGCTTAAATCGCTAAAAAGGTGAATCGCTTGGAATTGTTTTGTAATTTTTCGTTTGGCTTAAATAGCTAAAAAGATGAAACGCTTGGATTTGTTTCGTAACGTTTGTAAATGTTTGGCTTAAATCGCTAAAAAGGTGAAACGTTTGGATTTGTTTCGTAACGTTTGGCTAAAGATGCTAAAAAGGTTAAACGCTTGGATTTGTTTCGTAACCTTTGTAAACATTTGGCTTAAATTGCTAAAAAGGTGAAACAGTTGGATTTGTTTGATAATGTTTGTAAACGTTTGGCTTACATTGCTAAAAAGGTGAAATGTTTCGATTTATTTCGTAGCGTCTGTAACTTTTGGCTTAAATCGCTAAAAAGTTGAGAAGTTTGAATTTTTTCATAACGTTTGTAAATGTTTGGCTTAAATTGCTAAAAAGTTGAAACGCTTTGATTTGTTTTCGTAACGTTTGTAAACGTGTGGCTTAAATTGCTAAAAAGGTGACATATTTGGATTTGTTTCACAACCTTTGTAAATGTTTGGCTTAAATCGCTAAAAAGATTAAACGTTTGGATTTGTTTCATAACATTTGTAAACATTTGGCTTATATCGCTAAATAGGTGAAATGCTTTGATTTGTTTCGTAACGTTTGTAAACGTTGGGCTTAAATTGCTAAACAGGTGAAACGCTTGGATTTGTTTCGTAATGTTTGTAAACGTTTGGCTTAAATTGCTAAAAAGGTGAAATGCTTGTATTTGTTTTGTAATGTTTGTAAACGTTTGACTTGAATAGGTAAAAAGATGAAACGCTGGTTTTGTTACGTTACGTTTGTAATCGGTTGGCTTAAATCACTAAAAATGTGAAACGTTTGAATTTGTTTTTTGTAACGTTTTAAACGTTAGAATTAGTTTTGTAACGTTTGTAAACGTTTGGCTTAAACCGCTAAAAAGTTGAAACGTTTGGATTTGTTTCGTAACATTTGACTTAAATCGCTTAAAAGGTAAAACATTTGGATTTGTTTCGTAGCGTTTGTAAATGTTTGGCTTAAATCACTAAAAATGGGAAACGTTTGGATTTTTTTCGTACCATTTGTAAACGTTTGGCTTAAATCACTAAAAAGTTGAAACGTTTGGATTTTTTGGTAGCGTTTGTAAATGTCTGTCCTAAATTGCTAAAAAACGTTGAAACGCTTAGTTTTTATTTCGTAACATTTGTAAATTTTGTCTTAAATTTCTAAATATAGGAAGAGTTTGGATTTGTTTCGTAACGTTTGTTAACGTTTGGCTTAAATCGTTAGAAATGTGAAATGTTTGGAATTGTTTAGTAACGTTTGTAAACGTTTGGCTTAAATCGCTAAAAAGGTGAGATGTTAGGATTTGTTTCGTAACGTTTTAAATGTTTGGCTTAATCGCTAAAATAGTGAAATGTTTGGATTATTTTTGCATCGTTTGTAAACGTTTGGCTTAAATCGCTAAAAAGGCGAAACGTTTGGATTTGTTTCGTAACGTTTGTAATCGTTTGGCTTAAATTGCTACCAAGGTTAAACGCTTGAATTTGTTTCGTAACGTGTGTAAACATTTTTCTTAAATTGCTAAAAAGATGAAACGCTTGGATTTGTTTCGAAACGTTTGTAAACGTTTGGCTTACATTGCTTAAAAGGGGAAACGTTTGGATTTGTTTCGTACCATTTGTAAACGTTTGGATTTTTTTTCATAACGTTTGTAAACGTTTCGTAGCGTCTGTCAACGTTCGGCTTAATTCGCTAAAAACTTGAAACGCTTGGATTTGTTTCATAAAGTTTGTAAATGTTTGGCTTAAATTGCTAAAAAGGTGAACCTCTTGGATTTGTTTCGTAACATTTCCAAACGTTTGGCTTATATTGCTGAAAAGGTGAAACATTTGGATTTGTTTCATAACCTTTGTAAATGTTTTGGCTTAAATCGCTAAAAAGGTGAAATGTTTGGATTTGTTTTGTAACGTTTGTAAACGTTTGGCTTAAATCGCTAAAAAGGTGAAACACTTGGATTTATTTCGTAAAGTTGTTAAACTTTGGCTTAAATTGCTAAAAAGGTGAAACACTTGGATTTGTTTCGTAACGTTTGTGAACGTTTGACCTAAATTGCTAAAAAGGTGAATTGCTTGGATTTGTTTTGTAATTTTTCGTTTGGCTTAAATAGCTAAAAAGATGAAACGCTTGGATTTGTTTCGTAACGTTTGTAAATGTTTGGCTTAAATCGCTAAAAAGGTGAAACGTTTGGATTTGTTTCGTAACGTTTGGCTAAAAATGCTAAAAATGTTAAACGCTTGGATTTGTTTCGTAACCTTTGTAAACATTTGGCTTAAATTGCTATAAAGGTGAAACAGTTGGATTTGTTTGATAATGTTTGTAAACGTTTGGCTTACTTTGCTAAAAAGGTGAAACGTTTCGATTTATATCGTAGCGTCTGTAAACTTTTGGCTTAAATCGCTAAAAAGTTGAGAAGTTTGAATTTTTTCATAACGTTTGTAAATGTTTGGCTTAAATTGCTAAAAAGTTGAAACGCTTTGATTTGTTTTCGTAACGTTTGTAAACGTGTGGCTTAAATTGCTAAAAAGGTGACATATTTGGATTTGTTTCACAGCCTTTGTAAATGTTTGGCTTAAATCGCTAAAAAGATTAAACGTTTGGATTTGTTTCGTAACATTTGTAAACATTTGGCTTATATCGCTAAATAGGGGAAATGCTTTGATTTGTTTCGTAACGTTTGTAAACGTTGGGCTTAAATTGCTAAAAAGGTGAAACGCTTGGATTTGTTTCGTAATGTTTGTAAACGTTTAGCTTAAATTGCTAAAAAGGTGAAATGCTTGTATTTGTTTTGTAACGTTTTTAAACGTTTGACTTGAATAGGTAAAAAGATGAAACGCTGGTTTTGTTACGTTACGTTTGTAATCGGTTGGCTTAAATCACTAAAAATGTGAAACGTTTGAATTTGTTTTTTGTAACGTTTTAAACGTTAGAATTAGTTTTGTAACGTTTGTAAACGTTTGGCTTAAACCGCTAAAAAGTTGAAACGTTTGGATTTGTTTCGTAACATTTGACTTAAATCGCTTAAAAGGTAAAACATTTGGATTTGTTTCGTAGCGTTTGTAAATGTTTGGCTTAAATCACTAAAAATGGGAAACGTTTGGATTTTTTTCGTACCATTTGTAAACGTTTGGCTTAAATCACTAAAAAGTTGAAACGTTTGGATTTTTTGGTAGCGTTTGTAAATGTCTGTCCTAAATTGCTAAAAAACGTTGAAACGCTTAGTTTTTATTTCGTAACATTTGTAAATTTTGTCTTAAATTTCTAAATATGGGAAGCGTTTGGATTTGTTTCGTAACGTTTGTTAACGTTTGGATTAAATCGTTAGAAATGTGAAATGTTTGGAATTGTTTAGTAATGTTTGTAAACGTTTGGCTTAAATCGCTAAAAAAGGTGAGATATTAGGATTTGTTTCGTAACGTTTTAAATGTCTGGCTTAATAGCTAAAATAGTGAAATGTTTGGATTTGTTTTGCATCGTTTGTAAACGTTTGGTTTAAATCGCTAAAAAGGCGAAACGTTTGGATTTGTTTCGTAACGTTTGTAATCGTTTGGCTTAAATTGCTAACAAGGTTAAACGCTTGGATTTGTTTCGTAACGTGTGTAAACATTTTTCTTAAATTGCTAAAAAGATGAAACGCTTGGATTTGTTTCGAAACGTTTGTAAACGTTTTGCTTACATTGCTAAAAAGGGGAAACGTTTCGATTTGTTTCGTAGCGTCTGTAAACTTTTGGCTTAAATCGCTAAAAAGTTGAAATGTTAGGATTTGTTTCGTAACGTTTGTAAATGTTTGGCTTAAATTGCTAAAAAGGTGAAACGCTTTGATTTGTTTCGTAACGTTTGTAAACGTTTGGCTTGAATTGCTAAAAATTTGAAACGCTTGGATTTGTTTCGTAACGTTTGTAAACGTTTGGCATCAATTGCTAAAAAGGTGGAAACGCTTGCATTTGTTTCGTACCATTTGTAAACGTTTGACTTAAATTGCTAAAAAGGTGAAAGGCTTGGATTTGTTTCGTAATGTTTGCAAACTTTTGGATTAAAGTGCTAAAAATGTGACGTTTGGATTTATTTCGTAATGTTTGCAAACGTTTGGCTTAAATTGCTGAAAAGGTGAAACATTTGGATTTGTTTCATAACCTTTGTAAATGTTTGGCATAAATATCTAAAAAGGTGAATTGTTTGGATTTTTTTGTAACGTTTGTAAACGTTTGGCTTAAATCGCTAAAAGGTGAAAAACTTGGATTTGTTTCGTAACATTTTTAAGGTTTGGCTTAAATTGCTAAAAAGGTGTAACGCTTGGATTTGTTTCGTAACATTTGTAAATGTTTGGCATAAATTGCTAAAAGGTGAATCACTTGGATTTGTTTTGTAATTTTTGTAAACGTTTGGCTTAAATAGCTAAAAAGATAAAACGCATGGTTTTGTTTCGTAACGTTGTAAATGTTTGGCTTAAATCGCTAAAAAGGTTAAATGTTTGGATTTTTTTCGTAAGTTTGTAAATATTTTGCTTAAAACGCTAAAATGGGGAAAAGTTTGGATTTGTTTCGTAAGATTTGTAAACGTTTGTCTTAAATTGCTAAAAAGGTGAAACGTTTAAATTTGTTATGTATGTAAACGTTTGGCTTAAATCGCTAAAAAGGTGAAACGTATGGATTTTTTTCTTAACATTTGTAAACATTTGGTTTTTAATTGCTAAAAATGTTTTTCGCTTGGATTTGTTACATAGCGTTTGTAAATGTTTGGCTTAAATTGCTAATAAGTTGAAATGCTTTGATTTGTTTTCGTAACGTTTGTAAACGTGTGGCTTAAATTGCTAAAAAGGTGACATATTTGGATTTGTTTCACAGCCTTTGTAAATGTTTGGCTTAAATCGCTAAAAAGATTAAACGTTTGGATTTGTTTCGTAACATTTGTAAACATTTGGCTTATATCGCTAAATAGGGGAAATGCTTTGATTTGTTTCGTAACGTTTGTAAACGTTGGGCTTAAATTGCTAAAAAGGTGAAACGCTTGGATTTGTTTCGTAATGTTTGTAAACGTTTAGCTTAAATTGCTAACAAGGTGAAATGCTTGTATTTGTTTTGTAACGTTTTTAAACGTTTGACTTGAATAGGTAAAAAGATGAAACGCTGGTTTTGTTACGTTACGTTTGTAATCGGTTGGCTTAAATCACTAAAAATGTGAAACGTTTGAATTTGTTTTTTGTAACGTTTTAAACGTTAGAATTAGTTTTGTAACGTTTGTAAACGTTTGGCTTAAACCGCTAAAAAGTTGAAACGTTTGGATTTGTTTCGTAACATTTGACTTAAATCGCTTAAAAGGTAAAACATTTGGATTTGTTTCGTAGCGTTTGTAAATGTTTGGCTTAAATCACTAAAAATGGGAAACGTTTGGATTTTTTTCGTACCATTTGTAAACGTTTGGCTTAAATCACTAAAAAGTTGAAACGTTTGGATTTTTTGGTAGCGTTTGTAAATGTCTGTCCTAAATTGCTAAAAAAACGTTGAAACGCTTAGTTTTTATTTCGTAACATTTGTAAATTTTGTCTTAAATTTCTAAATATGGGAAGCGTTTGGATTTGTTTCGTAACGTTTGTTAACGTTTGGATTAAATCGTTAGAAATGTGAAATGTTTGGAATTGTTTAGTAATGTTTGTAAACGTTTGGCTTAAATCGCTAAAAAAGGTGAGATATTAGGATTTGTTTCGTAACGTTTTAAATGTCTGGCTTAATCGCTAAAATAGTGAAATGTTTGGATTTGTTTTGCATCGTTTGTAAACGTTTGGTTTAAATCGCTAAAAAGGCGAAACGTTTGGATTTGTTTCGTAACGTTTGTAATCGTTTGACTTAAATTGCTAACAAGGTTAAACGCTTGGATTTGTTTCGTAACGTGTGTAAACATTTTTCTTAAATTGCTAAAAAGATGAAACGCTTGGATTTGTTTCGAAACGTTTGTAAACGTTTGGCTTACATTGCTAAAAAGGGGAAACGTTTCGATTTGTTTCGTAGCGTCTGTAAACTTTTGGCTTAAATCGCTAAAAAGTTGAAATATTAGGATTTGTTTCATAACGTTTGTAAATGTTTGGCTTAAATTGCTAAAAAGGTGAAACGCTTTGATTTGTTTCGTAACGTTTGTAAACGTTTGGCTTGAATTGCTAAAAATTTGAAACGCTTGGATTTGTTTCGTAACGTTTGTAAACGTTTGGCATCAATTGCTAAAAAGGTGGAAACGCTTGCATTTGTTTCGTACCATTTGTAAACATTTGACTTAAATTGCTAAAAAGGTGAAAGGCTTGGATTTGTTTCGTAATGTTTGCAAACTTTTGGATTAAAGTGCTAAAAATGTGACGTTTGGATTTATTTCGTAATGTTTGCAAACGTTTGGCTTAAATTGCTGAAAAGGTGAAACATTTGGATTTGTTTCATAACCTTTGTAAATGTTTGGCATAAATATCTAAAAAGGTGAATTGTTTGGATTTTTTTTGTAACGTTTGTAAACGTTTGGCTTAAATCGCTAAAAGGTGAAAAACTTGGATTTGTTTCGTAACATTTTTAAGGTTTGGCTTAAATTGCTAAAAAGGTGTAACGCTTGGATTTGTTTCGTAACATTTGTAAATGTTTGGCTTAAATTGCTAAAAGGTGAATCACTTGGATTTGTTTTGTAATTTTTGTAAACGTTTGGCTTAAATAGCTAAAAAGATAAAATGCATGGTTTTGTTTCGTAACGTTGTAAATGTTTGGCTTAAATCGCTAAAAAGGTTAAATGTTTGGATTTTTTTCGTAAGTTTGTAAATATTTTGCTTAAAACGCTAAAATGGGGAAAAGTTTGGATTTGTTTCGTATGATTTGTAAACGTTTGTCTTAAATTGCTAAAAAGGTGAAACGTTTAAATTTGTTATGTATGTAAACGTTTGGCTTAAATCGCTAAAAAGGTGAAACGTATGGATTTTTTTCTTAACATTTGTAAACATTTGGTTTTTAATTGCTAAAAATGTTTTTCGCTTGGATTTGTTACATAACGTTTGTAAATGTTTGGCTTAAATTACTAAAAAAGTGAAATGCTTGGATTCGTTTCGTAACGTTTGTAAACGTTTGGCTTAAATTACTAAGAAGGTGAAACGCTAGAATTTGTTTCGTAACGTTTGTAAACGTTTAGCTTAAATTGCTAAAAAGGTGAAACATTTGGATTTGTTTCCTAATCTTTGTAAACGTATGGCTTAAATCGCTAAAATGGTGAAACGTTTTGATTTTTTTCGTAACGTTAGTAAACGTTTGGCTTAAATTGCTAAAAATGTGAAGCACATGGATTTGTTTTGAGATGTTTGTAAACGTTTAGCTTACATTACTAAAAAAGGGGAAACGTTTAGATTTGTTTCGTAGCATTTGTAAACGTTTGGCTTAAATAGGTAAAAAGTTGAAACATTTGTATTTGTTTCGTAACTCTTGTTAACATTTGGCTTAAATTGCTAAAAAGGTGAAACGCTTAGATTTGTTTCGTAAAGTTTGTAAACGTTTTGCTTGAATTGCTAAAAAGTTGAAACGCTTGGATTTGGTTCTTAACGTTTGTAAACGTTTGGCTTAAAATGCTAAAAATGTGAAACGCTTGGATTTCTTTCGTAATGTTTGTCAACATTTGGCTTAAATCGCTAAAAAGATGAAACGATTGGTTTTGTTTCGAAACATTTGTAAACGTTTGGCTTAAATCTCTAAAAAGGTGAAACGTTTGGATTTTTTCTCAATGTTTATAAACATTTGGATTAAATAGCTAAAAAGGTGAAACGCTTGGATTTTTTTCTTAACGTTTATAAATGATGGGCTTAAATCGCTAAAAAGGTTAAACGCTTGGATATGTTTCGAAATTTTTATAAAAGTTTGGCTTACATTGCTAAAAAGGGAAAACGTTTGGATTTGTTTCGCACCGTTTATATACGTTTGGCTTAAATCGTTAAAAAGGCGAAACGTTTCGATTTGTTTCGTACCTTTTGTAAACGTTTGGCTTTAATCGCTAAAAAGGGGAAACATTTCGATTTGTTTCGTAGCGTCTGTAAACGTTTGGCTTAAATCGCTAAAAACTTGAAACGCTTGGATTTGATTCATAACGTTTGTAAACGTTTGGCTTAAATTGCTAAAAAGGTGAAACTCTTGGATTGGTTTCGTAACGTTTGCAAACGTTTGGCTTAAATTGCTGAAAAGGTGAAACATTTGGATTTGTTTCATAACCTTTGTAAATGTTTGGCATAAATCTCAAAAAAGATGAATTGTTTGGATTTCTTTTGTAACGTTTGTAAACGTTTGGCTTAAATCGCTAAAAAGGTGAAAAACTTTGATTTGTTTCGTAACATTATTAAAGTTTGGCTTAAATTGCTAACAAGGTGTAACGCTTGGATTTGTTTCGTAACATTTGTAAATGTTTGGCTTAAATTGCTAAAAAGGTGAATCACTTGGATTTGTTTTACAATTTTTGTAAATATTTGGCTTAAATAGCTAAAAAGATAAAACGCATGGTTTTGTTTCGTAACGTTTGTTAATGTTTGGCTTAAATCGCTAAAAAGGTGAAATGTTTGGATTTTTTTCGTAACGTTTGTAAATGTTTGGCTTAAATTGCTAAAAAGGTGAAACGCTTGCATTTGTTTCGTAACGTTTGTAAACATTTGGCTTAAATTTCTAAAAAGGTGAAACGCTTGCATTAGTTTCCAAATGTTTGTAAACGTTTGGCTTACATTGCTAAAAAGGTGAAACGTTTCGATTTCTTTCGTAGCGTCTGTAAACGTTTGGCTTAAATCACTAAAAAGTTGAAACGTTTGGAATTGTTTCGTAACGTTTGTACAAGTTAGGCTTAAATTGCTAAAAAGGTGAAACACTTTGATTTTTTTCGTAACGTTTAAAAATGTTTGGCTTGAATTGCTAAAAAGTTGAAACGCTTGGATTTGTTTCGTAACGTTTGTAAACGTTTGGCTTCAATTGCTAAAAAGGTTGAAACGCTTGGATTTGTTTCGTAACGTTTGTAAACGTTTGGCTTAAATTGCAAAAAAAGGTGAAAGGCTTGGTTTTGTTTCGTAATGTTTGCAAACTTTTGGATTAAAGTGCTAATAATGTGACGTTTGGATTTGTTTCGTAACGTTTGTAAACGTTTGGCTTCAATCGCTCAAAAGGTGAAACGTTTGGATTTGTTTCGTAACGTTTGTAATCGTTTCGCTTAAATCGCTAAAATGTGGAACGTTTGGATTTGTTTCGTAAGTTTGTAAATGTTTGGCTTAAATCGCTAAAATGGGGAAAAGTTTGGATTTATTTCGTAACATTTGTAAACATTTGGCTTAAATCGCTAAAAAGGTGAAACATTTGAATTTGTTTCGTTATGTTTGAAAACGTTCGGCTTAAATCGCTAAAAAGGTGAAACGTTTGGATTTTTTCGTACGTTTGTAAACGTTTGGTTTAAAATGCTATAAAGGTTTTTTCTTGGATTTGTTTCATAACGTTTGTAAACGTTTGGCTTATATTACTAAAGAGGTGAAACGCTTGGATTCGTTTCGTAACATTTGTAAACGTTTGGCTTAAATTACTAAAAAGGTGAAACGCTGGGATTTGTTTCGTAACATTTGTAAATGTTTGGCTTAAATTGCTAAAAAGGTGAAACACTTGGATTTGTTTCTAGACGTTTGTAAACGTATGGCTTACATTACTAAAAAAAGGTGAAAAATTTTGATTTGTTTCGTAGCGTTTGTAAACGTTACGCTTAAATTGGTAAAAAGTTGAAACATTTGGGTTTGTTTCGTAACGTTTGTTAACGTTTGGCTTAAATCTCTAAAAAGGTGAAACGCTTGGATTTGTTTCGTAACGTTTGTAAACGTTTTGCTTGAATTGCTAAAAATTTGAAACGCTTGGATTAGATCCTTAACGTTTGTAAACATTTGGCTTAAATTGCTAAAAAGGTGAAACGCTTGGATTTGTTTCGTAATATTTGTAAATATTTGGCTTAAATTGCTAAAAAAGGGAAAACGCTTGGATATGTTTTGTAATGTTTGTAATCATTTGGCTTAAATAGCTAAAAAGATGAAACAGTTTGTTTTGTTTCATAACTTCTGTAAACGTTTGGCTGAAATCGCTGAAAAGATGAAATGTTTGGATTTTTCCGTAATGTTTGTAACCGTTTAGCTTAAATTGCTAAAAAGGTGAAACGCTTAGATATTTTTCTTAGCGTTTGTAAACGTTTGGCATAAATTGATAAAAAGGTGACACTCTTGGATTTGTTTCGAAACGTTCGTAAACGTTTGGCTTACATTTCTAAAAAGGGGAAACGTTTAGATTTGTTTCGTAGCGTTCATAAACGTTTGGCTTTATTTGCTAAAAGGGTGAAACGGTTGGATTTGTTACGTAACGTTTGTAAACGTTTGGCTTAAATTGCTAATAAGGTGGAAACGCTTAGATTTGTTTCGTAAAATTTTTAAATGTTTGGCATAAATAGCTAAAAAGGTGAAACGCTTCGTTTTGTTTCGTAATGTTTGTAAACGTTTGGATTTATGTGCTAAAAATGTGAAACATTTGGATTTGTTTCGTAATGTTTGTAAACGTTTGGCTTATATCGCTAAAAATGGGAAACGTTTAGATTTTTTTCGTAATGTTTTTAAACATTTGGCTTAAATTGCTAAAAAGGTGAAAAGCTAGGATTTTTTTCATAACGTTTGTAGATGTTTGGCTTAAATTGCTAAAAAGGTGAAATATTTGGATTTGTTTCGCAACCTTTGTAAATGTTTGGCTTAAATCGCTAAAAGGATTAAACGTTTGGATTTGTTTCGTAACATTTGTAAACGTTTGGCTTATATCGCTAAAAAGGTGAAATGCTTGGATTTTTTTCTTAACATCTGTAAACGTTGGGCTTAAATTGCTAAAAAGGTGAAACGCTTGGATTTGTTTCGTAATGTTTGTAAACGTTTGGCTAAAAAGGTGAAATGCTTGGATTTGTTTTGTAATGTTTGTAAACGTTTGACTTGAATAGGTAAAAAGATGAAACGCTGGTTTTGTTTCGTTACGTTTGTAATCGTTTGGCTTAAATCACTAAAAATGTGAAACGTTTGAATTTGTTTTTTAACGTTTTAAACGTTTGAATTAGATTCGTATCGTTTGTAAACGTTTGACTTAAACCGCTAAAAAGGTGAAACGTTTGGATTTGTTTCGTAACATTTGGCTTAAATCTCTTAAAAGGTGAAACATCTGGATTTATTTTCCGACGTTTGTAAAAGTTCGGCTTAAATCGTTAAAAAGGTGAAACGTTTGGATTTGTTACGTAACGGTTGAAAACATTTGGCTTAAATCTCTAAAACAGTGAAATATTTGGATTTGTTTCGTAACATTTGTAAATGTTTGGCATAAATTGCTAAAAAGGGAAACGTTTGGATTTGTTTCGTAGCGTTTGTAAATGTTTGGCTTAAATCACTAAAAATGGGAAACGTTTAGATTTGTTTCGTACCATTTATAAACGTTTTGCTTAAATCACTAAAAAGGTGAAACGTTTGAATTTTTTTCGTAACGTTTGTAAATGTATGTCTTAAATTGCTAAAAAAACGTTGAAACGTTTAGTTTTATTTCGTAACATTTGTAAACTTTGGCTTAAATTTCAAAATATGGGAAGCGTTTGGATTTGTTTCGTAACGTTTGTTAACGTTTGGCTTAAATCGCTAGAAATGTGAAACGTTTGGAATTGTTTAGTAACATTTGTAAACGTTTGGCTTAAATCGCTAAAAAGGTGAAATACTTGGATTTGTTTCATAACGTTTGTAAACGTTGGGCTTAAATTGCTAAAAAGGTGAAACGCTTAGTTTTGTTTCGTAATGTTTCTAAAAGTTTTGGCTTAAATTGATAAAAAGGTGAAATGCTTGGATTTGTTTTGTAATGTTTGTAAACGTTTGACTTGAATAGGTAAAAAGATGAAACGCTGGTTTTGTTTCGTTACGTTTGTAATCGTTTGGCCTAAATCACTAAAAATGTGAAACGTTTGAATTTGTTTTGTAACGTTTTAAACGTTTGAATTAGTTTCATAACGTTTGTAAACGTTTGGCTTAAACAGCTAAAAAGGTGAAACGTTTGGATTTGTTTCGTAACATTTGGCTTAAATCGCTTAAAAGGTGAAACATTTGGATTTATTTTCCGACGTTTGTAAAAGTTCGGGTTAAATTGTTAAAAAGGTGAAACGTTTGGATTTGTTACGTAACGGTTGAAAACATTTGGCTTAAATCTCTAAAACAGTGAAATATTTGGATTTGTTTCGTAACATTTGTAAATGTTTGGCTTAAATTGCTAAAAAGGGAAACGTTTGGATTTGTTTCGTAGCGTTTGTAAATGTTTGGCTTAAATCACTTAAAATGGGAAACGTTTGGATTTGTTTCGTACCATTTGTAAACGTTTGCCTTAAATCACTAAAAAGCTGAAACGTTTGGATTTTTTTCGTAACGTTTGTAAATGTCTATCTTAAATTGCTAAAAAACGTTGAAACACTTAGTTTTATTTCGTAACATTTGTAAAATTTGGATTAAATTTCTAAATATGGGAAGCGTTTGGATTTGTTCCGTAACGTTTGTTAACGTTTGGCTTAAATCACTAAAAAGCTGAAACGTTCGGATTTTTTCGTAACGTTTGTAAATGTCTGTCTTAAATTGCTAAAAAACGTTGAAACGCTTAGTTTTATTTCGTAACATTGTAAACTTTGTCTTAAATTTCTAAATATGTGAAGCGTTTGGATTTGTTTCGTAACGTTTGTTAACGTTTGGCTTAAATCGCTAGAAATGTGAAACGATCGGAATTGTTTAGTAACGTTTGTAAAAGTTTGGCTTAAATCGCTAAAAAGGTGAGGTGTTCGGATTTGTTTCGTAACGGTTTAAATGTTTGGCTTAATCGCTAAAATGGTGAAACGTTTGGATTTATTTCCCATCGTTTGTAAACGTTTGGCTTAAATCGCTAAAAAGGTGAAACGTTTGGTTTTGTTTCGTAATGTTTGTAAACATTTTGATTAAATTGCTAAAAAGGTGACATGCTTGGATTTGTTTTTTAACATCTGTAAACGTTTGACTTAAATTGCTACAAAGGTGAAACATTTTGATTTGTTTCGTAACGTTCGTAAACGTTTGGCTTAAATCGCGAAAAAGGTGAAATGTTTGGCTTAAATTTTGGATTTGTTTCGAAACGTTCGTAAACTTTTGGTTTAAATCAGTAAAAATGTGAAACATTTGGATTTGTTTCGTAATATATACAAACCTTTGGTTTTCTTTCGTAACATTTATTGACGTTTGACTTAAATTGCTAAAATGGAGAAACATTTTGTGTTGTTTTGTAACGTTTGGAAATGTTTGGGTTTGTTTCGTAGTTTGTAAACGTTTGACTTAAATCGCTAAAACGGGGAAAAATTTGGTTTTGTTTCATAACCTTTGTAAACGTGTGGCTTAAATCGCTAAAAAGGCGAAACGTTTGGATTTTTTCGTAACGTTTGTAAAAGTTTGGTTTTAATTGCTAAAAAAGTTTTTCGCTTGGTTTTATTACGTAACGTTTGTAAACATTTGGCTTAAATTACTAAAAAGGTGAAACGCTTGGATTCGATTCGTAACGTTTGTAAGCGTTTGGCTTAAATTACTAAAAAGGTGAAACGCTTGAATTTGTTTCGTAACGTTTGTAAACGTACGGCTTAAATTGCTAAAAAGGAGAAATATTTGGATTTGTTTCACAACCTTTGTAAATGTTTGTCTTAAATTGCTAAAAAGATTAAACATTTGGATTTGTTTCGTAACATTTGTAAAAGTTTGGCTTAAATCGCTAAAAAGGTAAAATGCTTGGGTTTGTTTCGTAATGCTTGTAAACGTTCGGCTTAAATTGCTAAAAAGGTGAAACGCTCAGATTTGTTTCGTAATGTTTGTAAACGTTTGGCTTAAATTGCTAAAAAGGTGAAATGATTGAATTTGTTTTGTAATGTTTGTAAACGTTTGACTTGAATAGGTAAAAAGATGAAACGCTGGTTTTGTTTCGTTACGTTTGTAATTGTTTGGCTTAAATCACTAAAAATGTGAAACGTTTGAATTTGTTTTGTAACGTTTTAAACGTTTGAATTAGTTTCGTAGCGTTTGTAAACGTTTGGCTTAAACAGTTAAAAAGGTGAAACGTTTGGATTCGTTTCGTTACATTTGGCTTAAATCGCTTAACAGGTGAAATATTTGGATTTATTTTCCGACGTTTGTACAAGTTCGGCTTGAATCGTTAAAAAGGTGAAACGTTTGGATTTGTTACGTAACGGTTGAAAACATTTGGCTTAAATCTCTAAAAAAGTGAAATGTTTGGATTTGTTTCGTAACATTTGTAAACGTTTGGCTTAAATTGCTAAAACGGGAAACGTTTGGATTTGTTTTGTAGCGTTTGTAAATGTTTGGCTTAAAAGGGTGAAACGTTTGGATTTGTTTCATAACAGTTGCAAACGTTTGGCTTAAATCGCTAAAAAGGTGAACCGTTTGGATTTTCTTAGTAACCTTTGTAAACGTTTGACTTAAATTTCTAAAAAGGTGGAAACGCTTTGATTTTTTCGTAACGTTTGTATACGTTAGGCTTAAATTGCTAAAAAGGAGAAACGCTTGGACTTGTTTCATAGAGTTTGGAAATGTTTGGCTTAAATTACTAAAAAGGTGAAATGTTTGGATTTGTTTCGTAGCGTTTATAAACGTTTGACTTAAATCGCTAAAAATGTGAAACGTTAGGATTTATTTTGTACCGTTTGTAAACATTTGTCTCAAATCGCTAAAAAGGTGAAACGTGTGGATTTGTTTCGTAACGTTTGTAAACGTTTGGCTTAAATTGCTAAAAAGGTGGAAACAATTGGATTTGTTTCGTAACGTTTGTAAACGTTTGGCTTTAATTTCAATTAAGGTGGAAACAATTGGATTTGTTTTGTAACGTTTGTTAACGTTTGGCTTAAATTGCTAAAAATATGAAACGTTTGGATTTGTTTCGTAATGTTTACAAACGTTTGGCTTCAATCGCTAAAAAGGTAAAACGTTTGGATTTGTTTCGTAACGTTTGTAAACGTTTGGCTTAAACTGCTAAAAATTAGAAATGTTTGGATTTGTTTTGTAACGTTTTAAATATTTGGCTTAAAATCGCTAAAATGGGGAAACGTTTGAATTTGTTTCGTAACGTTTGTAAACGTTTGGCGAAAATCGCTAAAAAGGTGAAACGTTTGGTTTCTTTTCGTAACGTTTGTAAACGTTCGGCTTAAATAGCTAAAAAGGTGAAACGCTTGGATTTGTTTTGAACGTTTGTAAATGTTTGGCTTAAATTGCTAAATAGGTGAAACGCTTGGATTTGTTTCCAAACGTTTGTAAACGTTTGGCTTAATTTGCTAAAAGGGGAAACGCTTGGATTTGTTTCGTAACGTTTGTAAACGTTTGGCTTATATTGCTAGAAAGGTGAAACATATGGATTTGTTTCATAATCTTTGTAAACGTATGGCTTAAATCGCTAAAAAAGTGAAACGTTTGGAATTTTGTCGGAAAGTTTGTAAACGTTTAGCTTAATTTGCTAAAAAGGGGAAACGCTTGCATTTGTTTCGTAACGTTTGTAAACGTTTGGCTTAATTGCTAAAAATGTGAAACGCTTTGGATTTGTTTCGTAGTGTTTATAAACATTTGGCTTAAATCACTAAAAAGTTGAAACATTTGGATTTGATTCATACCGTTTATAAACGTTTGGTTTAAATCGCTAAAAAGGTGAAACGGTTGGATTTTTTTCGTAACGTTTTTAAACGTTTGGCTTAAATTGCTAAAAAGGTGGAAATGCTTGGATATGTTTCGTAACGTTTGTAAACGTTTGGCTTAAATTGATAAAAGGTGAAACGCTTGGTTTTTTTCCCAATGTTTGTAAGCGTTTGGATTAAAGTGCTAAAAATGTGAAACGTTTGGATTTGTTTCGTAACGTTTTAAATTGCAAGAAAGGTAAAACGACTGGATTTGTTTCGTAACGTTTGTAAACGTTTGGCTTAAATTGCTAAAAGGGTGAAACGCTTGGTTTTTTTTTGTAACATTTGTAAAGGTTTAGCTTAAATCGCTAAAAAATTTGAAACGTTTGGATTTGTTTAGTAAAGTTTAAGCGTTTGGTTTTATTTCGTAACGTTTGTAAACATTGGGCTTATATTGCTAAAAATTTGGAACGCTTGGATTTGTTTCGTATCGTTTGTAAACGTTTGGCTTAAATCGCTTAAAAGGTGAAACGTTTAGATTTTTTTCGTAATGTTTGTAAACGTTTGGCTTCAATCACAAAAAAGGTGAAACATTTGTATTTGTTTCGTTTGTAAACGTTTGGCTTAAATTGCTAAAATGGGGACACGTTTGGATTTGTTTCGTAAGTTTGTAAACGTTTCGCTTAAATTGCTAAAAAGGGTTTCGTAATGTTTTTAAACGTTTTGCTTAAATTGCTAAAAAGGGTTTCGTAACGTTTGTAAAACGTTTGGCTTAATTTGCTAAAATGGGGACATGTTTGGATTTGTTTCGTAACCTTGGTAAACGTTTGGCTTAAATTGCTAAAAAGGGTTTCCTAACGTTTTAAACGTTTGGATTTATTTTTGTAACGTTTGTAAACATTTGGCTGAAATCTCTAAAAAAGTGAAACATTTGGATTTGTATCATAACGTTTCTAAACGTTTTGCTTAAATTGTTAAAAGGGTGAAACATTTGGATTTATTTCGTAACGTTAGTAAACGCTTGGCTAAAATTACTAAAATAGGGAAACGTGTAGATTTGTTTCGTAACATTTGTAAACATTTGGCTGAAATTGCTAAAAAGGGTTTCGTAACGTTTTAAACGTTTGGATTTATTTTTGTAACGTTTGTAAACGTTTGTCTTAATTATCTAAAAAGGGGAAACGTTGGGATTTTTTTTGTAATGTTTGTAAACGTTTGGCTTAAATCGCTAAAAAGGTGAAACGTTTGGATTTGTATCGTAACGTTTATAAACGTTTGGCTTAAATCTGTAAAAAGATGAAACATTTGGCTTAAATTGCAAAAAAGCGAAACGTTTGGATTTGTTTCGTAACATTGGTAAACGTTTGGCTTAAATCGCTAAAGAGGTGAAACGTTTAGATTTGTTTTGTAACATTTGTAAACGTTTGACATAAATCGCTAAAACGGTGAACCATTTGTTTTGTTTCGTAACATTTGTAAACGTTTGGTTTAAATTACTAAAAAGGTGAAATGCTTGGATTAGTTTCGTTAGGTTTTTAATTAAATCGCGAAAAAGGGGAAACGGTTGGATTTGTTTCGTAATGTTTGTAAACGTTTGGCTTCAATCGCAAAAAAGGTGAAACATTTGGATTTGTTTCGTAGCGTTTGTAAACGCTTGGCTTAAATTGCTAGAATGGGGAAACGTTTGGATTTGTTTCGTAACGCTTGTAAACATTTTGCTTAAATTGCTAAAAAGGTGAAACGTTTGGTTTTGTTTCGTAACGTTTGTAAAAGTTCCGCTTATATCGCTAAAAAGGTGAAACGGCTGGATTTGTTTCGTAATTTTTATAAACGTTTGGCTTAAATTGCTAAAAGGGTGAAATGCTTGGATTTTTTTTGTAATGTTTGTAAATGTTTGGCTTAAATTACTACAAAGGTAAAACGCTTGAATTTGTTTCGAAAATTTTGTAAACAAGCTTAAATTGCTAAAAAGGTGAAACACTTTGACTTGTAAAAGTTTGGCTTAAATCACAAAAAATGTGAAACGATTGGATTTTTTTTGTAACGTTTTAAACGTTTGGTTTTGTTTTGTAATATTTGTAAACGTTAGGCTTAAATCGCTAAAAAGGGGAAACATTTGGATTTATTTCAAAACGTTTATAAACGTTTGGCTTAAATCGCTAAAAAGGTGAAACATTTGGATTTGTTTCGTAACGTTTGTAAACGTTTGGCCTAAATCGCTAAAAAGGTGAAACGTTTGGATTTATTTCGTAATGTTTGTAAAAGTTTGGGTTTAACCGTTAAAAAGGTGACTTGTTTGGATTTGTTTCGTAACGTTAACAGTGAAACGCTTGGATTTGTTTCGTAACATTACTAAACGTTTGGCTTAAATTGCTGAAAAGGTAAAACGCTTTGATTTGTTTCGTAACATTTGTAAACTTTTGGCTTAAATTGCTAAAAAGGAGGAACATTTGGATTTGTTTCGTAACCTTTGTAAACATCTCGCATAAATCGCTAAAAACGTGAAACGTTTGGATTTGTTTCGAAACGTTTGTAAACGTTTGGCTGAAATCGCTACAAAGAGGAAACGTTTGGATTTGTTTCGTAACGTTTGTAAACGTTTGGCTTCAATCGCTAAAAATGTGAAACGTTTGGATTTGTTTTGTAACGTTTGTAAACGTTTGGCATAAATCGCTAAAAAGGTGAAATATTTGGATTGGTTTCGTAACGTTTTAAATGTTTGGCTTATATCGCTAAAATGGGGAAACGTTGGGATTTTTTTCGTAACGTTTGTAAACGTTTGAGCTAAATTGCTAAAAAGGTGAAATGTTTGGTTTTGTTTCGTTATGTTTGTAAACGTTCGGCTTATATCGCTAAAAAGGTGAAATGTTTAGATTTGTTTCCTAAAGTTTGTAAACGTTTGGCTTAAATTGCTAAAAAGATGAAACGCGTGGATTTGTTTCGTAACGTTTGTCAACATTTCGCTTAATTTACTAAAATGGTGAAACACATGGATTTGTTTCGGAACGTTTATTGACGTTTCGCTTCAATTGCTAAAAAGGCAAAACAATTGGATTTGTTTCGTAACGTTTGTAAATGTTTGGCTTCAATTGCTAAAAAGTTGAAACGCTTCGATTTGTTTCGTAACGTTTGTAAAGGTTTGGCTTAAATGGCTAAAAATATGAAACGTTTGGATTTGTTTTGTAACGTTTTAAACGTTTGGTTTTTTTTCGTAACGTTTGGCTTCAATCTCTAAAAAGGGGAAACGTTTGGATTTGTTTTGTAACGTTTGTAAACGTTTTGCTTAAATCGATAATAAGGCGAAACGTTTGGATTTGTTTCGTAACATTTGTAAACGTTTGGCTTATATCGTTAAAGAGGGGAAACATTTGGATTTGTTTCGTAACGTTTATAAATGTTTGGCTAAAATCGCTAAAAAGCAGAAACGTTTGGATTTGTTTCGTAACGTTTGTAAATGTTTGGCTTAAATTGCTAAAAAGGTGAAACACTTGGATTGGTTTCGTAACGTTTGTAAATGTTTGGCTTAAATTGCTAAAAAGGTGAAACATTTGGATTTGTTTCCTATCTTTTGTAAACGTTAGGCTTAAATCGCTAAAAAGGTGAAATGTTTGGATTTGTTTCGTAACGTTTATAAACGTTTGGCTTAAATCGCTAAAAAGGGGAAACGCTTGGATTTTTTTCGGATTGTTTGTAAAGGTTTAACTTAAATTGCTAAAAAGGCAAAACGCGTGGATTTGTTTCGTAACGTTTGTAAAAGTTTGGCTTAAATCACTAAAAAGGCGAAACGTTCGGATTTGATTCCTAATGTTTATAAACGTTTGGGTTCTATCGCAAAAAAGGTGAAACGTTTGGATTTGTTTCGTAATGTATGTAAACGTATGGTTTAAATTACTAAAAAGGGTTTCGTAACGTTTTAAACATTTGGATTTATTTTCGTAACGTTTGTCCTTAATTAGCTAAAAAGGGGAAACGTTTGGATTTGTTTCGTAACGTTTGTAAACGTTTGGCTTAAATCGCTAAAAAGGGAAAACGTTTGGATTTCTTTCGTAACGTTTGTAAACGTTTGGCTTAAATCTCTAAAAAGGTAAAATATTTGGCTTAAATCGCAAAAAATGCGAAACGTTTGGATTTGTTTTGTAACGTTGGTAAACGTTTGGCTTTAATCGCTAAAAAGGTGAAACGTTTAGATTTGTTTTGTAAGGTTTGTAAACGTTTGGCATAAATTGCTAAAAAGGTGGACCATTTGGTTTTGTTTCGTAACGTTTGTAAACGTTTGGTTTAAATTGCTAAAAAGGTGAAACACTTGGATTAGTTTCATAACGTTTGTAAATGTTAGGCTTAAATCGCTAAAAAGGTGAAACGGTTGGATTTGTTTCGTAATGTTTGTAAACGTTTGTCTTCAATCGTAAAAAAGGTGAAACGTTTTGATTTGTTTCGTAACGTTTGTAAACGCTTGGCTTAAATTGATAAAATTGGGAAATGTTTGGATTTGTTTCGTAACGTTTGTATACGTTTGGCTTAAATTGCTAAAAAGGTGAAACATTTGGTTTTGTTTCGTATCGTTTGTAAACGTTCCGCTTAAATCGCTAAAAAGGTGAAACGGTTGGATTTGTTTCGTAATTTATGTAAACGTTTGTCTTAAATTCCTAAAAAGGTGAAACGCTTGGATTTATTTCGGAACGTTTGTAAACATGCTTAAATTGCTAAAAAGGTGAAACGCATTAATTTGTTTCGTAACATTTGTAAAGGTTTGGCTTAAATCGCTAAAAATGTGAAACGTTTGGATTTGTTTTGTAATATTTTAAACGTTTGGTTTTGTTTCGTAATGTTTGTAAACGTTAAGCTTAAATCGCTAAAAAGGGGAAACATTTGGATTTGTTTCGTAACGTTTGTAAACGTCTGCGTTAAATTGTTAAAAAGGTGACACGTTTGTATTTGTTTTGTAATGTTAAGGGTGAAATGCGTGGATTTGTTTCGAAACATTTGTAAACGTTTGGCTTCAATTGCTAAAAAGGTGAAACGCTTGGATTTGTTTCGTAACGTTTGCAAACGTTTGGCTTAAATTGCTTAAAAAGGTTTCGTGACGTTATAAACGTTTGGATTTATTTTTGTAACGTTTGTAAACGTTTGAATTAATTAGCTAAAAATGTGAAACGTTTGGATTTCTTTTGTAACGTTTGTAAACCTTTAGCTGAAATCGCTAAAAAGGTGAAACGTTTGGTTTTGTTTCATAACGTTTGTAAACGTTTTGCTTAAATTTGAAAAAGGTGAAACGCTTGGATTTGTTTCGTAATGTTTGTCAACGTTTGGCTTCAATTGCAAAAAAGGTGAAACGTTTGGATTTGTTTTGTAACGTTTGTAAACGCTTCGCTTAAATTGCTAAAATGGGGAGACATTGGATTTGTTTCGTAACGTTTGTAAACATTTGGCTTAAATTGCTAAAAAGGGTTTCTTAACGTTTTAAATTTTTGATTTATTTTTGTAACGTAAACGTTTCTCTTAATTAGCTAAAAACGTAAACGTTTGGATTTATTTCGTTACGTTTGTAAACGTTTGGCTTAAATCGCTAAAAAAGGGGAAACATTTGGATTTGTTTCGTAACGTTTGTAAACATTTGGCTTAAATCGCTATAAAGGTGAAACGTTTGGCTTAAATCGCAAAAAAGGCGAACGGTTTGGATTTGTTTCGTAACGTTTGTAAACGTTTTGCTTAAATCGCTAATAAGGTGAAACGTATGGAATTAAATTGCTTAAAAGGGGAAACGTTCTTATTTGTTTCGTAACGTTGGTAAACGTTTGGCTTAAATCGCTAAAAAGGTAAAACGTTTAGATTTGTTTTGTTAACGTTTGTAAATGTTTGGCATAAATCGCTAAAAAGGTGAAACATTTGGTTTTGTTTCGTAACGTTTGTAAACATTTGGTTTAAATTGCTAAAAAGGTGAAACACTTGGATTAGTTTCATAACGTTTGTAAACGTTTGGCTTAAATCGCTAAAAAGGTGAAACATTTGGATTTGTTTCGTAATGTTTGTAAACGTTTGGCTTCGATCGCAAAACAGGGGAAGCGTTTGGATTTGTTTCGTAACGTTTGGAAAAGTTTGGCTAAAATTTCTATAAAGGAGAAACGTTTGGATTTGCTTTTGGTAAAGTTTATAAACGTTTGGCTTAGATCGCTAAAAAGGGGAATCGTTTGGATTTGTTTCGTAACGTTTGTAAACGTCTGGCTTCAATCTCTAAAAAGGGGAAACGTTTAGATTTGTTTTGTAACATTTGTAAACGTTTTGCTTAAATCGCTAATAAGGCGAAACGTTTGGATTTGTTTCGTAACATTTGTAAACGTTTGGCTTATATCGTTAAAGAGGGGAAACATTTGGATTTGTTTCGTAATGTTTATAAATGTTTGGCTAAAATCGCTAAAAAGCAGAAACGTTTGCATTTGTTTCGTAATGTTTGTAAAATTTTGGCTTAAATTGCTAAAAAGGTGAAACACTTGGATTGGTTTCGTAACGTTTGTAAATGTTTGGCTTAAATTGCTAAAAAGGTGAAACATTTGGATTTGTTTCCTATCTTTTGTAAACGTTAGGCTTAAATCGCTAAAAAGGGGAAACGCTTGGATTTTTTTGGATTGTTTGTAAAGGTTTAACTTAAATTGCTAAAAAGGCAAAACGCGTGGATTTGTTTCGTAACGTTTGTAAAAGTTTGGCTTAAATCGCTAAAAAGGCGAATCGTTCGGATTTGATTCCTAATGTTTATAAACGTTTGGGTTCAATCGCAAAAAAGGTGAAACGTTTGGATTTGTTTCGCAATGTTTGTAAACGTATGGCTTAAATTACTAAAAAGGGTTTCGTAACGTTTTAAACATTTGGATTTATTTTCGTAACGTTTGTCTTAATTAGCTTAAAAGGGGAAACGTTTGGATTTGTTTCGTAACGTTTGTAAACGTTTGGCTTAAATCGCTAAAAAGGGGAAACGTTTGGATTTCTTTCGTAACGTTTGTAAACGTTTGGCTTAAATCTCTAAAAAGGTAAAACATTTGGCTTAAATCGCAAAAAATGCGAAACGTTTGGATTTGTTTTGTAACGTTGGTAAACGTTTGGCTTTAATCGCTAAAAAGGTGAAACGTTTAGATTTGTTTTGTAAGGTTTGTAAACGTTTGGCATAAATTGCTAAAAAGGTGGACCATTTGGTTTTGTTTCGTAACGTTTTGTAAACATTTGGTTTAAATTGCTAAAAAGGTGAAACACTTGGATTAGTTTCATAACGTTTGTAAATGTTTGGCTTAAATCACTAAAAAGGTGAAACAGTTGGATTTGTTTCGTAATGTTTGTAAACGTTTGTCTTCAATAGTAAAAAAGGTGAAACGTTTTGATTTGTTTCGTAACATTTGTAAACGCTTGGCTTAAATTGATAAAATTGGGAAATGTTTGGATTTGTTTCGTAACCTTTGTAAACGTTTGGCTTAAATTGCTAAAAAGGTGAAACATTTGGTTTTGTTTCGTATCGTTTGTAAACGTTCCGCTTAAATCGCTAAAAAGGTGAAACAGTTGGATTTGTTTCGTAATTCATGTAAACATTTGGCTTAAATCCTGAAAAGGTGAAACGCTTGGATTTATTTCGGAACGTTTGTAAACATGCTTAAATTGCTAAAAAGGTGAAACGCTTTAATTTGTTTCGTAACATTTGTAAAGGTTTGGCTTAAATCGCTAAAAATGTGAAACGTTTGGATTTGTTTTGTAATGTTTTAAACGTTTGGTTTTGTTTCGTAATGTTTGTAAACGTTAAGCTTAAATCGCTAAAAAGGGGAAACATTTGGATTTGTTTCGTAACGTTTGTAAACGTCTGCGTTAAATCGTTAAAAAGGTGAAACGTTTGGATTTGTTTTGTAATGTTAAGGGTGAAATGCGTGGATTTGTTTCGAAACATTTGTAAACGTTTGGCTTCAATGTCTAAAAAGGTGAAACGCTTGGATTTGTTTCGTAACGTTTGCAAACATTTGGCCTAAATTGCTTAAAAAGGTTTCGTGACGTTATAAACGTTTGGATTTATTTTTGTAACGTTTGTAAACGTTTGAATTAATTAGCTAAAAAGGTGAAACGTTTGGATTTCTTTCGTAACATTTGTAAACCTTTAGCTGAAATCGCTAAAAAGGTGAAACGTTTGGATTTGTTTCATAACGTTTGTAAACGTTTTGCTTAAATTTGAAAAAGGTGAAACGCTTGGATTTGTTTCGTAATGTTTGTCAACGTTTGGCTTCAATTGCAAAAAAGGTGAAATGTTTGGATTTGTTTTGTAACGTTTGTAAACGCTTCGCTTAAATTGCTAAAATGGGGAGACGTTGGATTTGTTTCGTAACGTTTGTAAACGTTTGGCTTAAATTGCTAAAAAGGGTTTCTTAACGTTTTAAATTTTTGATTTATTTTTGTAACGTAAACGTTTGTCTTAATTAGCTAAAAACGTAAACGTTTGGATTTATTTCGTTACGTTTGTAAACATTTGGCTTAAATCGCTAAAAAAGGGGAAACATTTGGATTTGTTTCGTAACGTTTGTAAACATTTGGCTTAAATCGCTATAAAGGTGAAACGTTTGGCTTAAATCGCAAAAAAGGCGAACCGTTTGGATTTGTTTCGTAACGTTTGTAAACGTTTTGCTTAAATCGCTAATAAGGTGAAACGTATGGAATTAAATTGCTTAAAAGGGGAAACGTTCTTATTTGTTTCGTAACGTTGGTATACGTTTGGCTTAAATCGCTAAAAAGGTAAAATGTTTAGATTTGTTTTGTTAACGTTTGTAAACGTTTGGCATAAATCGCTAAAAAGGTGAAACATTTGGTTTTGTTTCGTAACGTTTGTAAACATTTGGTTTTGTTTCGTAACGTTTGTAAACATTTGGTTTAAATTGCTAAAAAGGTGAAACACTTGGATTAGTTTCATAACGTTTGTAAACGTTTGGCTTAAATCGCTAAAAAGGTGAAACATTTGGATTTGTTTCGTAATGTTTGTAAACGTTTGGCTTCGATCGCAAAACAGGGGAAGCGTTTGGATTTGTTTCGTAACGTTTGGAAACGTTTTGCTAAAATTTCTATAAAGGAGAAACGTTTGGATTTGTTTTTGGTAAAGTTTATAAACGTTTGGCTTAGATCGCTAAAAAGGGGAATCGTTTGGATTTGTTTCGTAACGTTTGTAAACGTCTGGCTTCAATCTCTAAAAAGGGGAAACGTTTGGATTTGTTTTGTAACGTTTGTAAACGTTATGCTTAAATCGCTAATAAGGTGAAACGTTTGGATTTGTTTCGTAACATTTGTAAACGTTTGGCTTATATCGTTAAAGAGGGGAAACATTTGGATTTGTTTCGTAACGTTTATAAATGTTTGGCTAAAATCGCTAAAAAGCAGAAACGTTTGGATTTGTTTCGTAACATTTGTAAACGTTTGGTTTTGTTTTGTAACGTTTTGGTTTATTTCGTAGCGTTTGTAAACATTTGGCTTAAATCGCTAAAAAGGTAAAACATTTAGATTTGTTTTGTTAACGTTTGTAAACGTTTGGCATAAATCGCTAAAAAGGTGAAACATTTGGTTTTGTTTCGTAACGTTTGTAAACATTTGGTTTAAATTGCTAAAAAGGTGAAACACTTGGATTACTTTCATAACGTTTGTAAACATTTGGCTTAAATCGCTAAAAAGGTGAAACATTTGGATTTGTTTCGTAATGTTTGTAAACGTTTGGCTTCGATCGCAAAACAAGGGAAGCGTTTGGATTTGTTTCGTAACGTTTGGAAACGTTTGGCTAAAATTTCTATAAAGGAGAAACGTTTGGATTTGTTTTTTGTAAAGTTTATAAACGTTTGGCTTAGATCGCTAAAAAGGGGAATCGTTTGGATTTGTTTCGTACCGTTTGTAAACGTTTGGCTTAAATCGCTAAAAAGGCGAAACGTTTGGATTTGTTTCGTAAAGCTTGTACACGTTTGGCTTAATTTGCTAAAAAGGTGAAAAGTTTGGACTTGTTGCGTAACGTTTGTAAACGTTTGGCTTAAATGGCAAAAAAGGTGAAACGCTTGTATTTTTTTCGTAACTCGCTAAAAATGTTGAACGTTTTGATTTGTTTCGTAATGTTTTAAACGTTTGGCTTAAATCACTAAAATGGGGAATCATTTGGATTTGTTTCGTAACCTTTGTAAACATTTGACTTAAATCGCTAAAAAGGGGAAATGTTTATATTTGTTTCGTAATGTCTGTAAACTTTTAGCTTATATTGCTAAAAGTTGAAACGCTTGGATTTGTTTCGTAACGTTTGCAAACGTTTGGCTTATATCGCTAAAAAGGGGAAACGTTTATATTTGTTTCGTAATGTTTGTAAACGTTTGGCTTCAATCACGAAAAAGGTGAAACGTTTGGATTTGTTTCGTAAAACTTGTAAACGTTTGGCTTAAATTGCTAAAATGGGGACACGTTTGGATTTGTTTCGTAAGTTTGTAAATGTTTGGCTTAAATTGCAAAAAAGGTGAAACGCTTGG
Source organism: Mercurialis annua (assembly GCF_937616625.2). Lineage (NCBI taxonomy): Eukaryota > Viridiplantae > Streptophyta > Magnoliopsida > Malpighiales > Euphorbiaceae > Mercurialis > Mercurialis annua. Next base: position 18,865,729 of record NC_065572.1, on the reverse strand, counting down.
ATTTGTTTCGGAACGTTTGTAAACGTTTGGCTTAAATGGCTAAAAAGGCAAAACGCTTGTATTTTTTTTGTAACTCGCTAAAAAGGTTGAACGTTTTGATTTGTTTCGTAATGTTTTAAACGTTTGGCTTAAATCGCTAAAATGGAGAATCATTTGGATTTGTTTCGTAACCTTTGTAAACATTTGACTTAAATCGCTAAAAAGGGGAAATGTTTATATTTGTTTCGTAATGTTTGTAAACGTTTGGCTTATATTGCTAAAAAGTTGAAACGCTTGGATTTGTTTCGTAGAGTTTGTAAACGTTTGTCTTAAATCGCTTAAAAGGGGAAACGTTTATATTTGTTTCGTAATGTTTGTAAACGTTTGGCTTATATTGCTAAAAAGTTGAAACGCTTGGATTTGTTTCGTAACGTTTGTAAACGTTTGGCTTAAATCGCTTAAAAGGGGAAACGTTTATATTTGTTTCGTAATGTTTGTAAACGTTTGGCTTTAATCACAAAAAGGTGAAACGTTTGGATTTGTTTCGTAACGTTTGTAAATGTTTGGCTTAAATCGCTAAGTTGGGGACATGTTTGGATTTGTTTCATAAGTTTGTAAACGTTTAGCTTAAATTGCTAAAAAAGGTTTCGTTATGTTTGTAAACGTTTGGCTTAAATTGCTAATAAGGGTTTCGAAACATTTGTAAATGTTTGGCTTAATTTGCTAAAATGGGGACATGTTTGGATTTGTTTTGTAACCTTTGTAAACGTTTGGCTTAAATTGCTAATAAGGGTTTCGTAACATTTTAAACGTTTGGATTTATTTTTGTAACGTTTTTAAACTTTTGAATTAATTAACTAAAAAGGTGAAACGTTTCGATTTGTTTCGTAACGTTTGTAAACGTTTAGCTAAAATCGCTAAAAAGGTAAAACATTTGGATTTGTTTCATAACGTTTCTAAACATTTTGCTTAAACTGTTAAAAAAGTGAAACGTTTGGATTTGTTTCGTAACGTTCAAAAACGCTTGGCTTAAATTGCTAAAATGGGGAAACGTGTGGATTTGTTTCGTCATATTTGTAAACGTTTGGCTTGAATTGCCAAAAAGGGTTTCGTAACTTTTTAAACGTTTGGATTTATTTTCGTTACGTTTGTAAACGTTTGTCTTAATTAGCTAAAAAGAAGAAACGTTTGGATTTGTTTCGTACCGTTTGTGAACGTTTGGCTTAAATCACGAAAGAGGTGAAACGTTTTGATCAGTTTCGTAACGTTTGTAAATGTTTGGCTTAAATCTATGAAAAGGTGAAACGATTGGCTTGAATTGCAAAAAAGGTGAAACGTTTCGATTTGTTTCGTAACATTGGTAAACGTTTGGCTTAAATCGCTAAAAAGGTAAAACGTTTATATTTGTTTTGTAACGTTTGTAAACGTTTGGCATAAATCGCCAAAAAGGGAAAACGGTTGGATTTGTTTCGTAATGTTTGTAAATGTTTGTCTTTAATCGCAGAAAAGGTGAAACGTTTGGATTTGTTTCGTAGCGTTTGTAAATGCTTGGCTTAAATTGCTAGAATAAGGAAACGTTTGGATTTGTTTCGTAACGTTTGTAAACGTTTGACTTAAATTGATAAAAAGGTGATACATTTGGTTTTGTTTCATAACGTTTGGAAACGTTTCGGTTTGATCGCTAAAAAGGTTAAACGGTTGGATTTGTTTCATAATTTTTGTAGACGTTTGGCTTAAATTGCTAAAAAGGTGAAATGCTTGGATTTTTTTGTAATGTTTGTAAACGTTTGGCTTAAATTACTAAAAAGGTGAAACGCTTTGATTTGTGTCGGAACTTTTGTAAGTAAGCTTAAATTGCTAAAAAGGTGAAACGCTTTGATTTATTTCGTAACATTTGTAAAGGTTTGGCTTAAATCGCTAAAAATGTGAAACGATTGGATTTGTTTTGTAACGTTTTAAACTTTTGGTTTTGTTTTGTAAAGTTTGTAAACGTTAGGCTTAATTCGCTAAAAAGGGGAAACATTTGGATTTGTTTCGTAACGTTTATAAAAGTTTGGCTTAAATCGCTAAAAAGGAGAAACGTTTGGATTTGTTTCGTAACGTTTGTAAACGTTTGGCTTAAATCGCTAAAAAGGTGAAACTTTTGGATTTGATTCGTAATGTTTGTAAAAGTTTGGGTTCAATCGTCAAAAGGTGACTTGTTTGGATTTGTTTCTTAACGTTAAGGGTTAAACTCTTGGATTTGTTTCGTAATATTTGTAAACGTTTGGCTTAGATTGCTAAAAAGGTAAAACGCTTTGATTTGTTTCGTAATGTTTGCAAAATTTTGGCTTAAATTGCTAAAAAGTGGAAACGCTTGGATTTGTTTCGTAACGTTTGTAAAATTTTGGCTTAAATTGCTAAATAGTGGAAACGCTTGGATTTCTTTCATAACGTTTGTAAACGTTTGGCTTAAATGGCTTAAAAGGCGAACCCTTTGGATTTGTTTTGTAACGTTTGTAAACGTTTGGCTTAAATTGCCAAAAAGGGGAAACGTTTGTATTTGTTTCGTAACGTTTGTAAACGTTTGGCTTAAATCGCTAAAAAGGAGAAACGTTTGGATTTGTTTCGTAACGTTTGTAAACGTTTGGCTTATATTGCTAAAAAGGCCAAACGCTTGGATTTGTTTCGTAACGTTTATAAACGTTTGGCTAAAATTTCTAAAAAGGTGAAACATTTGGATTTGTTTCCTAACCTTTATAAACGTTTGAATTTATTGCTTGGATTTGTTTTGTAACGTTTGTAAACGTTTCGCTTAAATCACTAAAAAGTGGAAACATTTGGATTTGTTTCGTAACGTTTGTAATCCTTTGGATTCAATCGCAAAAAAGTGGAAACGTTTGGATTTGTTTCGTAATGTTTGTAAACATTTGGCTTAAATTGCTATAAAGGTGAAACGTTTGGTTTTGTTTCGTAACGTTTGTAAACGTTTGGCTTAAATCGCTAAAAATGGAAAACGTTTGGATTTGTTTTGTAATGTTTTAAACATTTAGTTTTTTTCGTAACGTTTGTAAACGTTTGGCTTAAATCGCTTAAAAGGTGAAACATTTGGATTTGTTTCGTAAAATTTGTATACGTTTGGCTTAAATCGCTAGAAAGCGGAAACTTTTGGATTTGTTTTTTAACGTTTGTAAACGTTTGGCTTAAATCGCTAAAAAGGTGAAACGTTTGGATTTGTTTCGTAACGTTTGTAGACGTTTGGCTTAAATCGTTAAAAAGGTGAAACATTTTGATTTGTTTCCGAAACGTTTGTAAACGTTTGGCTTAGATCGCTAAAATGGTGAAACGTTTGGATTTATTTCGTAACGCTTGTAAACGTTTGGCTTATAATACTAAAGAGGTGAAATGTTTGGATTTATTTCGTATCGTTTATAAACATTTGGCTTAAATCGCTAAAAAGGTAAAACATTTGTATTTGTTTCGTAACCTTTGTAAACGTTTGACTTAAATTGCTAAAAAGGTTAAACGCTTGGATTTGTTTCGTAACGTTTGTTAACTTTTGGCTTAAATTTCTAAAAAGGAGAAATGCTTGGATTTGTTTCCTAACGTTTGTAAATGCTTGGCTTAAATCGTTATAAAAGCGGAACGTTTGGATTTGTTTCATAACATTTGTAAACGTTTGGCTTAAATCGCTAAAAAGGTGAACCGTTTGGATATGTGTCGTTACATTTGTAAATGTTTGGCATAAATCGCTAAAAAGGTGAAATATTTGGATTTATTTTGTAACGTTTGAAACGTTTAGCTTAAATTGCTAAAAAGGTGAATCGCTTGAATTTGTTTCGTTACATTTGTAAACGTTTGGCATAAATTGCTAAAAAGTTTAAATGTTTGGATTTGTTTCAAACATTTGGATTATTCATAACGTTTGTAAACGTTTGGCTTAAATTGCTAAAAAGGTGAAACGTTTGGTTTTGTTTCGTAACGTTTGTAAATGTTTCGCTTAAATCGCTAAAAAGGTTAATCGGTTGGATTTGTTTCGTAACGTTTGTAAACGTTTGGCTTAAATTGCTAAAAAGGTTAAACAGTTGGATTTATTTCGTAACATTTGTAAACGTTTGGCTTAAATTGCTAAAAAGGTGAAATGCTTGGATTTATTTTGTAACGTTTGTAAACGTTTGGCTTAAATTACTAAATAGGTGAAACACTTGGATTTGTTTCTAAACGTTTGTAAACAAGCTTAAATTGCTAAAAAGGTAAAACGCTTGGATTTGTTTCGTAATGCTTGTAAAGGTTTGGCTTAAATTGCTAAAAATAGGAAACGTTTGGATTAGTTTCATAACGTTTTAAATGTTTGGTTTTGTTTCGTAATGTTTGTAAACGTTTGGGTTAAATTGCTAAAAAGGGGAAACGTTTGGATTTGTTTCGTAACGTTTGTAAACGTTTGTCTTAAATCCCTAAAAAGGTGAAATGTTTGGATTTGTTTCGTAACATTTGTAAACGTTTAGCTTAAATCGCTAAAAAGGTGAAACGTTTGGATTTGTTTCGTAACGTTTGTAAACGTTTAGCTTAAATAGCTAAAAAGATTAAACGTTTGGATTTGTTTCGTACCGTTTGTAAATGTTTGGCTTAAATCGCTAAAAAGGGGAAACGTTTGGATTTGATTCATAGGGTTTGTAACGTTTGGCTTAAATCGTTAAAAGGAGAAACGTGTCGATTTGTTTCGTAACATTTGTAAACGTTTGGCTTAAATTGCTAAAAGGGTGAAACGCTTGGATTTGCTTCGTAACGTTTTTAAATGTTTGGCTTAAATTGCTAAAAAGGTAAAACGCTTGGATTTGTTTCATAACGTTTGTAAACATTTGGCTTAAATTGCTAAAAAGGTAAAACGTTTGGTTTTGTTTCGTAACGTTTGTAAAGGTTAATTTGGCTTAAATCGCTAAAAATGTGAAAATTGGATTTGTTTTGTAACGTTTTAAACGTTTGGTTTTTTCGTATCGTTTGCAAACGTTTGGCTTCAATCTCTAAAAAGGTGAAACGTTTGTAAACGTTTGGCTTAAATCGTATAAATGCGAAACGTTTGTATTTGTTTCGTAACGTTTATAAACGTTTGGCTTAAATCGCTAAAAAGGCGAAACCTTTGGATTTGTTTTATAACGTTTGTAAATGTTTGGCTTAAATTGTTAAAAAGGTGAAACGCTTGAATTTGTTTCGTAACGTTTGTAAACATTTGGATTTGTTTCCTATCCTTTGTAAACGTTAGGCTTAAATCGCTAAAAAGGTGAAACGCTTGGATTTGTTTCATAAGGTTTGCAAACGTTTGGCTTAAATTGCTAAAAAGGTGAAACACTTGGAGGAAGTTTGTAAACGTTTGGCTTAAATTGAAACAAAGGTGAAACGCTTGGATATGTTTCGGAACGTTTGTAAACGTTTGGCTTAAATGGCTAAAAAGGTGAAACGCTTGTATTTTTTTTTGAAACTCGCTAAAAAGGTGAAACGTTTTGATTTGTTTCGTAACGTTTGTAAACGCTTGGCTTAAATTGCTAAAATGGGGAAACGTGTGGATTTGTTTCGTAACATTTGTAAACGTTTGGCTTAAATTGCTAAAAAAAGTTTCGTAACGTTTAAAACGTTTGGATTTATTTTCGTAACGTTTGTAAACGTTTGTCTTAATTAGCTAAAAAGGGGAAACGTTTGGATTTGTTTCGTAACGTTTGTAAACATTTGTCTTAAATCGCTAAAGAGGAGAAACGTTTGGATTTGTTTCGTAATGTTTGTAAACGTTTGGCTTAAATCTGTAAAAAGGTGAAACATTTGGCTAAAATCGCAAAAAGGCGAAATATTTGGATTTGTTTCATAACATTGGTAAACGTTTGGCTTAAATCGATAAAAAGGTGAAACGTTTAGATTTCTTTTGTAACGTTCGTAAACGTTTCGCATAAATCGCTAAAAAGGTGAACCATTTTGTTTTGTTTCGTAACATTTGTAAATGTTTGGTTTAAATTGCGAAAAAGGTGAAACGCTTGGATTAGTTTCGTAACGTTTGTAAACGTTTGGCTTAAATCGCGAAAAAGGGGAAACAATTGGATTTGTTTCGTAATGTTTGTAAACGTTTGGCTTCAATCGCAAAAAAGGTGAAACGTTTGGATATGTTTCGTAGCGTTTGTAGACGCTTGGCTTAAATTGCTAGAATGGGGAAACGTTTGGATTTGTTTCGTTACATTTGTAAATGTTTGGCTTAAATTTCTAAAAAGGTGAAACGTTTGGTTTTGTTTCGTAACGTTTGTAAACGTTCCGCTTAAATCGCTAAAGAGGTGAAACAGATTTATTTCATAATTTTTGTAAACGTTTGTCTTAAATTGCGAAAAAGGTGAAACGCTTGGATTTTTTTTTGTAATGTTTGTAAACGTTTAGCTTAAATTACTAAAAAGGTGAAACACTTGGATTTGTTTCGGAACTTTTCTAAACAAGCTTAAATTGCTAAAAAGGTGAAATGTTTTGATTTGTTTCGTAACATTTGTAAAGGTTTGGCTTAAATTGCTAAAAATGTGAAACGATTGGATTTTTTTTGTAACGTTTTAAACGTATGGTTTTGTTTTGTATATGTTTGTAAACGTTAGGCTTAAATCGCTAAAAAGGGGAAACATTTGGATTTGTTTCGTAACGTTTATAAACGTTTGGCTTAAATCGCTTAAAAGGTGAAACGTTTGGATTTGTTTCGCAACTTTTGTAAACATTTGGCTTAAATCGCTAAAAAGGTGAAACGTTTGGATTTTGTTTCGTAACGTATGTAAAAGTTTGGGTTAAATCGTTAAAAAGGTGACTTGTTTGGATTTATTTTCGTTACGTTTGTAAACGTTTGTCTTAATTAGCTAAAAAGGAGAAACGTTTGGATTTGTTTCGTACCGTTTGTGAACGTTTAGCTTATATCGCGAAAGAGGTGAAACGTTTTGATCAGTTTCGTAACGTTTGTAAACGTTTGGCTTAAATCTATAAAAAGGTGAAACGATTGGCTTGAATTGCAAAAAAGGTGAAACGTTTCGATTTGTTTCGTAACATTGGTAAACATTTGGCTTAAATCGCTAAAAAGCAAAAACGTTTATATTTGTCTTGTAACGTTTGTAAACGTTTGGCATAAATCGCCAAAAAGGGTAAACGGTTGGATTTGTTTCGTAATGTTTGTAAACGTTTGGCTTTAATCGCAAAAAAGGTGAAACGTTTGGATTTGTTTCGTAGCGTTTGTAAATGCTTGGCTTAAATTGCTAGAATAAGGAAACGTTTGGATTTGTTTCGTAACGTTTGTAAACGTTTGGCTTAAATTGATAAAAAGGTGATACATTTGGTTTTGTTTCATAACGTTTGGAAACGTTTCGGTTTGATCGCTAAAAAGGTTAAACGGTTGGATTTGTTTCATAATTTTTGTAGACGTTTGGCTTAAATTGCTAAAAAGGTGAAATGCTTGGATTTTTTTGTAATGTTTGTAAACGTTTGGCTTAAATTACTAAAAAGGTGAAACGCTTTGATTTGTGTTGGAACTTTTGTAAGTAAGCTTAAATTGCTAAAAAGGTGAAACGCTTTGATTTATTTCGTAACATTTGTAAAGGTTTGGCTTAAATCGCTAAAAATGTGAAACGATTGGATTTGTTTTGTAACGTTTTAAACGTTTGGTTTTGTTTTGTAAAGTTTGTAAATGTTAGGCTTAATTCGCTAAAAAGGGGAAACATTTGGATTTGTTTCGTAACGTTTATAAAAGTTTGGCTTAAATCGTTAAAAAGGAGAAACGTTTGGATTTGTTTCGTAACGTTTGTAAACGTTTGGCTTAAATCGCTAAAAAGGTGAAACTTTTGGATTTGTTTCGTAATGTTTGTAAAAGTTTGGGTTCAATCGTCAAAAGGTGACTTGTTTGGATTTGTTTCTTAACGTTAAGGGTTAAACTCTTGGATTTGTTTCGTAATATTTGTAAACGTTTGGCTTAGATTGCTAAAAAGGTAAAACGCTTTGATTTGTTTCGTAATGTTTGCAAAATTTTGGCTTAAATTGCTAAAAAGTGGAAACGCTTGGATTTGTTTCGTAACGTTTGTAAAATTTTGGCTTAAATTGCTAAATAGTGGAAACGCTTGGATTTCTTTCATAACGTTTGCAAACGTTTGGCTTAAATGGCTTAAAAGGCGAACCCTTTGGATTTGTTTCGTAACGTTTGTAAACGTTTGGCTTAAATTGCCAAAAAGGGGAAACGTTTGTATTTGTTTCGTAACGTTTGTAAACGTTTGGCTTAAATCGCTAAAAAGGAGAAACGTTTGGATTTGTTTCGTAACGTTTGTAAACATTTGGCTTATATTGCTACAAAGGCCAAACGCTTGGATTTGTTTCGTAACGTTTGTAAACGTTTGGCTAAAATTTCTAAAAAGGTGAAACATTTGGATTTGTTTCCTAACCTTTGTAAACGTTTGAATTTATTGCTTGGATTTGTTTTGTAACGTTTGTAAACGTTTCGCTTAAATCACTAAAAAGTGGAAACATTTGGATTTGTTTCGTAACGTTTGTAATCCTTTGGCTTCAATCGCAAAAAAGTGGAAACGTTTGGATTTGTTTCGTAATGTTTGTAAACATTTGGCTTAAATTGCTATAAAGGTGAAACGTTTGGTTTTGTTTCGTAACGTTTGTAAACGTTTGGCTTAAATCGCTAAAAATGGAAAACGTTTGGATTTGTTTTGTAATGTTTTAAACATTTAGTTTTTTTCGTAACGTTTGTAAACGTTTGGCTTAAATCGCTTAAAAGGTGAAACATTTGGATTTGTTTAGTAAAATTTGTATACGTTTGGCTTAAATCGCTAGAAAGCGGAAACTTTTGGATTTGTTTTTTAACGTTTGTAAACGTTTGGCTTAAATCGCTAAAAAGGTGAAACGTTTGGATTTGTTTCGTAACGTTTGTAGACGTTTGGCTTATATCGCTAAAAAGGTGAAACATTTTGATTTGTTTCCGAAACGTTTGTAAACGTTTGGCTTAGATCGCTAAAATGGTGAAACGTTTGGATTTATTTCGTAACGCTTGTAAACGTTTGGCTTATAATACTAAAGAGGTGAAATGTTTGGATTTATTTCGTATCGTTTATAAACATTTGGCTTAAATCGCTAAAAAGGTAAAACATTTGTATTTGTTTCGTAACCTTTGTAAACGTTTGACTTAAATTGCTAAAAAGGTTAAACGCTTGGATTTGTTTCGTAACGTTTGTAAACTTTTGGCTTAAATTTCTAAAAAGGAGAAATGCTTGGATTTGTTTCCTAACGTTTGTAAATGCTTGGCTTAAATCGTTATAAAAGCGGAACGTTTGGATTTGTTTCATAACATTTGTAAACGTTTGGCTTAAATCGCTAAAAAGGTGAACCGTTTGGATATGTGTCGTTACATTTGTAAACGTTTGGCATAAATCGCTAAAAAGGTGAAATATTTGGATTTATTTTGTAACGTTTGAAACGTTTAGCTTAAATTGCTAAAAAGGTGAATCGCTTGAATTTGTTTCGTTACATTTGTAAACGTTTGGCATAAATTGCTAAAAAGTTTAAATGTTTGGATTTGTTTCAAACATTTGGATTATTCATAACGTTTGTAAACGTTTGGCTTAAATTGCTAAAAAGGTGAAACGTTTGGTTTTGTTTCGTAACGTTTGTAAATGTTTCGCTTAAATTGCTAAAAAGGTTAATCGGTTGGATTTGTTTCGTAACGTTTGTAAACGTTTGGCTTAAATTGCTAAAAAGGTTAAACAGTTGGATTTATTTCGTAACATTTGTAAACGTTTGGCTTAAATTGCTAAAAAGGTGAAATGCTTGGATTTATTTTGTAACGTTTGTAAACGTTTGGCTTAAATTACTAAATAGGTGAAACACTTGGATTTGTTTCTAAACGTTTGTAAACAAGCTTAAATTGCTAAAAAGATAAAACGCTTGGATTTGTTTCGTAATGCTTGTAAAGGTTTGGCTTAAATTGCTAAAAATAGGAAACGTTTGGATTAGTTTCATAACGTTTTAAATGTTTGGTTTTGTTTCGTAATGTTTGTAAACGTTTGGGTTAAATTGCTAAAAAGGGGAAACGTTTGGATTTGTTTCGTAACGTTTGTAAACGTTTGTCTTAAATCCCTAAAAAGGTGAAATGTTTGGATTTGTTTCGTAACATTTGTAAACGTTTAGCTTAAATCGCTAAAAAGGTGAAACGTTTGGATTTGTTTCGTAACGTTTGTAAACGTTTAGCTTAAATAGCTAAAAAGGTTAAACGTTTGGATTTGTTTCGTACCGTTTGTAAATGTTTGGCATAAATCGCTAAAAAGGGGAAACGTTTGGATTTGATTCGTAGGGTTTGTAACGTTTGGCTTAAATCGTTAAAAGGAGAAACGTGTCGATTTGTTTCGTAACATTTGTAAACGTTTGGCTTAAATTGCTAAAAGGGTGAAACGCTTGGATTTGCTTCGTAACGTTTTTAAATGTTTGGCTTAAATTGCTAAAAAGGTAAAACGCTTGGATTTGTTTCATAACGTTTGTAAACATTTGGCTTAAATTGCTAAAAAGGTAAAACGTTTGGTTTTGTTTCGTAACGTTTGTAAAGGTTAATTTGGCTTAAATCGCTAAAAATGTGAAAATTGGATTTGTTTTGTAACGTTTTAAACGTTTGGTTTTTTCGTATCGTTTGCAAATGTTTGGCTTCAATCTCTAAAAAGGTGAAACGTTTGTAAACGTTTGGCTTAAATCGTTAAAAATGCGAAACGTTTGTATTTGTTTCGTAACGTTTATAAACGTTTGGCTTAAATCGCTAAAAAGGCAAAACCTTTGGATTTGTTTTATGACGTTTGTAAATGTTTGGCTTAAATTGTTAAAAAGGTGAAACGCTTGAATTTGTTTCGTAACGTTTGTAAACATTTGGATTTGTTTCCTATCCTTTGTAAACGTTAGGCTTAAATCGCTAAAAAGGTGAAACGCTTGGATTTGTTTCATAAGGTTTGCAAACGTTTGGCTTAAATTGCTAAAAAGGTGAAACACTTGGAGGAAGTTTGTAAACGTTTGGCTTAAATTGAAACAAAGGTGAAACGCTTGGATATGTTTCGGAACGTTTGTAAACGTTTGGCTTAAATGGCTAAAAAGGTGAAACGCTTGTATTTTTTTTGAAACTCGCTAAAAAGGTGAAACGTTTTGATTTGTTTCGTAACGTTTGTAAACGCTTGGCTTAAATTGCTAAAATGGGGAAACGTGTGGATTTGTTTCGTAACATTTGTAAACGTTTGGCATAAATTGCTAAAAAAAGTTTCGTAACGTTTAAAACGTTTGGATTTATTTTCGTAACGTTTGTCTTAATTAGCTAAAAAGGGGAAACGTTTGGATTTGTTTCGTAACGTTTGTAAACATTTGTCTTAAATCGCTAAAGAGGAGAAACGTTTGGATTTGTTTCGTAATGTTTGTAAACGTTTGGCTTAAATCTGTAAAAAGGTGAAACATTTGGCTAAAATCGCAAAAAAGGCGAAATATTTGGATTTGTTTCATAACATTGGTAAACGTTTGGCTTAAATCGATAAAAAGGTGAAACGTTTAGATTTCTTTTGTAACGTTTGTAAACATTTCGCATAAATCGCTAAAAAGGTGAACCATTTTGTTTTGTTTCGTAACATTTGTAAATGTTTGGTTTAAATTGCGAAAAAGGTGAAACGCTTGGATTAGTTTCGTAACGTTTGTAAACGTTTAGCTTAAATTACTAAAAAGGTGAAACACTTGGATTTGTTTCGGAACTTTTCTAAACAAGCTTAAATTGCTAAAAAGGTGAAACGTTTTGATTTGTTTCGTAACATTTGTAAAGATTTGGCTTAAATTGCTAAAAATGTGAAACGATTGGATTTTTTTTGTAACGTTTTAAACGTATGGTTTTGTTTTGTAATGTTTGTAAACGTTAGGCTTAAATCGCTAAAAAGGGGAAACATTTGGATTTGTTTCGTAACGTTTATAAACGTTTGGCTTAAATCGCTTAAAAGGTGAAACATTTGGATTTGTTTCGCAACGTTTGTAAACATTTGGCTTAAATCGCTATAAAGGTGAAACGTTTGGATTTTGTTTCGTAACGTATGTAAAAGTTTGGGTTAAATCGTTAAAAAGGTGACTTGTTTGGATTTGTTTCGTAACGTTTAGGGTGAAACGCTTAGATTTGTTTCGTAACGTTTGTAAATATTTGACTTAAATTGCTAAAAAGGTAAAACGCTTTGATTTGTTTCGTAACGTTTGTAAAATTTTGGCTTAAATTGCTAGAAAGGTGAAACATTTGGATTTGTTTCATAACCTTTGTAAACGTCTGGTTTAAACCGCTAAAAACGTGAAGCGTTTGGATTTGTTTAGAAACGTTTGTAAACGTTTGGCTTAAATCGCTACAAAGGGGAAACATTTGGATTTGTTTCGTAACGTTTGTAAACATTTGGCATAAATCGCTAAAAAGGTGAAACGTTTGGATTTGTTTCGTAACGTTTGTAAACGTTTGGCATAAATCGCTGAAAAGGTGAAATCTTTGGATTGGTTTCGTAACGTTTTAAACGTTTGGCTTATATCGCTAAAATGGGGAAACATTGGGATTTGTTTCGTTACGTTTGTAAACGTTTGAATTAAATTGCTAAAAAGGTGAAATGTTTGGTTTTGTTTCGTAACGTTTGTATACGTTCGGCTTAAATTGCTAAAAAGGTGAAACTTCTGGATTTGTTTCCTAACGTTTGTAAACTTTTGGCTTAAATTGCTAAAAAGATGAAACGCTTGGATTTGTTTCGTAACGTTTGTCAACATTTCGCTTAAATTACTAAAAAGGTGTAACACTTGGATTTGTTTTGGAACGTTTGTAAACGTTTGGCTTAAATTGCTAACAAGGTAAAAAAAATTGGATTTGTTTCGTAATGTTTGTAAACGTTTGGCTTAAATTGCTAAAAAGGTGAAACGCTTTGTTTTGTTTTGTAACATTTGTAAAGGTTTGGCCTAAATGGCAAAAAATGTGAAACGTTTGGATTTGTTTTGTAACATTTTAAACGTTTGGTTTTGTTTCGCAATGTTTGTAAACGTTTGGCTTCAATCTCTAAAAAGGGAAAACGTTTGGTTTTGTTTCACAACGTTTGTAAACGTTTGGCTTCAATCTCTAAAAAGGGGAAACATTTGGATTTGTTTCGTAACGTTTGTAAACGTTTTGCTTGAATCGCTAATAAAGCGAAATGTTTGGATTTGTTTCGTAACATTTGTAGATGTTTGGCTTATGTCGTTAAAGAGGGGAAACGTTTGGATTTGTTCCGTAACGTTTATAAATGTTTGGCTTAAATCGCTAAAAAGCTGGAACGTTTGGATTTGTTTCGTAACGTTTGCAAATGTTTCGCTTAAATTGCTAAAAAGGTGAAACGCTTGGATTGGTTTCGTATCGTTTGGCTTAAATTGCTAAAAAGGTGAAACATTTGGATTTGTTTCATATCTTTTGTAAACGTTAGGTTTAAATAGCTAAAAAGGTGAAATGTTTGGATTTGTTTCATAGCCTTTGTAAACGTTTGGCATGAATCGCTAAAAAGGGAAAACACTTGGATTTGTTTCGGAATGTTTGTAAACGTTTGGCTTAAATTGCTAAAAAGGAAAAATGCTTGGATTTGTTTCGTAACGTTTGTAAACGTTTGGCTTTAATCGCTAAAACAAATTCAAACGATTCCCCTTTTTAGTGATTAAATCCAAACGTTAACAAACATTACAAAACAAATCCAAACATTTTGGAACAAATCCAAACGTTTAAACAGTTACGAAATAAATCCAATTGTTTCACTTTTCTAGCGATTGAAGCCAAACTTTTTTAGCCGAACTTTTACAAACTATACGAAACAAAACCAAACGTTTCACCTTTTTTGCAATTTAAGCAAAACATTTTCAAACGTTACGGAACAAATCCAAACGTTTTACCTTTTTAGCGATTTAAGTCAAACATTTACAATCGTTACGAAACAAATCCAAATGATTCACCTTTTTAGCGATTTAAGCCAAACGTTTACAAACGTTACGAAACAAATCCAAGCGTTACACCTTTTTAGAAATTTAAGCCAAACGTTTACAAACGTTACGAAACAAATCCAAACGTGTCACCGTTTTAGCAATTTAAGCAAAACGTTTACAAACGTTACGAAACAAATCTAAACGTTTCACATTTTTCGCGATTGAAGCCAAACGTTACGAACCAAATCCAAAAATTTCGCCTTTTTAGCGATTTAAGCCAAACGTTTACAAACGTTACGAAACAAATCCAAACATTTTCCCATTTTAGCAATTTAAGACAAGCGTCTTACAAACGTCATGAAACAAATTCAAACGTTTCGCCTTTTTAACAATTTAGGCCAAAAGTTTAAAACGTTAAAAAACAAAAGGAAACGATTAAAATGTTACAAAACAAATCAAAACGTTTCACATTTTTAGCGATTTAAGCAAAACGTTTACAAACGTTACGGAACAAAACCAAACATTCCACATTTTTCGCTATTTAAGCCAAACGTTTACAAACGTTATGTAACAAATCCAACCGTTTCACCTTTTTAGCGATTTAAGCCAAACGTTTACAAACGTTACGAAACAAATCAAAGCGTTTCACCTTTTTAGCGATTAAGTCAAACGTTTACAAAAACTTTACGGAACAAAAACAAATGTTTCACATTTTCAGCAATTTAAGTCGAACTTTTACAAATGTTACGAAACAAAACCAAACGTTTCACCTTTTTAGCAATGTAAGCCAAACGTTTAAAAATGTTACAAAATATATCCAAACGTTTTATCTTTTAAGCGATTTAAGCCAAATGTTTACAAACGTTACGAAACAAATCCATACGTTTCATCTTTTCATCAATTTAAGCTAAGCGTTTACACGTGTTATGAAAAAAATCCAAACGTTTCACCTTTTTAGCGATTTAAGTCAAATGTATACAAACGTTACGAAACCAATTCAAACGTTTGCCCATTTTAGCGAGTTAAGACGAACGTTTACAAACGTTACGAAACAAATCCAAACGTTTTACCTTTTTAGCGATTTAAGCATAATATTTACAAACGGTACGAAACAAATTCAAAAGTTTCCCGATTTTAGCGATTTAAGCCAAACGTTTACATACGTTATGAAACAAATCCAAATGTTTCATCTTTTCAACAATTTAGGCCAAACGTTTACAAACGTTAAGAAACAAAACCAAACGTTTAAAACGTTATTAAACAAATCCAAACGTGTCCTATTTTTAGCCATTTAAGCCAAACGTTTACAAACGTTACAGAACAAAAACAAACGTTTCCCATTTCTAGCGATATAAGCCAAACGTTTATAAACGTTACGAAACAAATCCAAGGGATTCTTTTTTGCGATTTAAGCCAAACGTTTACAAAAGTTACGAAACAAATCCAAGCGTTTAACCTTCTCAGCTATTTAAGCCAAACGTTTACAAACGTTATGAAATAAATCCAAACGTTACCCCTTTATAGCAATTTAAGCCAAACGTTTACAAATGTTACGAAACAAAACCAAACGTATAACCTATTAGCGATTTAAGCCAAATCTTTAAAACGTTACGAAATAAATCCAAACGTTTACAAACATTACGGAACAAAAACAAACGTTTCAAATTTTTAGCAATTTAAGCCAAACATTTACAAACGTTAGGAAACAAATCAATACGTTTCACCTTTATAGCATTGAAATCAGTTTACAAACGTTACAAAACAAATCCAAACGTTTCCCCATTATAGCTATTTAAGCCAAACGTTTCAAAACGTTACGAAACAAAAAAAAAAGTTTACAAACGTTACGAAACAAATCCAAATGTTTACGAACGTTATGAAACAAATCCAAACGTTTCCCCATTTTAGCGATTTAAGCCAAACGTTAACAAACGTTACGAAAAAATCCAAACGTTTCACCTTTTTAGCGATTTAATCCAAACGTTACGAAACAAATCCAAACGTTTACAAACATTACGGAACAAAAACAAACTCTTCACATTTTTTGCAATATAAGCCAAACGTTTACAAACATTACGAAACAAATCCAAACGTTTCACCTTTTTAGCGATTTAAGTCAAACGTTTACAAACGTAACGAAACAAATTCAAGTGTTTCCCCTGTTTAGCAATTTAGGCCAAACGTTTACCAACTTTACGAAACAAAACCAAAGGTTTCACATTTTTAGCGTTTTAAGCCAAACGTTTACAAATACTAAGAAACGAATCCAAACGTTTCACCTTTTTAGCGATTGATCCCAAACGTTTACAAATGTTGCAAAACAAATCCCAACGTTTCACCTTTTTAGCGATTTAAGCCAAACATTACGAAACAAAACCAAAAGTTTTGCCTTTTTAGCGATTTAAATCAAACGTTTACAAATGTTAAGAAACAAAACCAAACGATTAAAACGTTACGAAACAAATAGAAACGTTTACAAACGTTACGAAACAAAACCAAACGTTTCACCTTTTTAACGACTTAAGCCAAACGTTTATAAACGTTACGAAACAAAACCAAACATTTCACCTTTTTAGCGATTTAAGCCAAACGTTAACAAACATTACGAAAAAAAACCAAACGTTTAAAATGTTACGAAACAAACATTACGAAACACATCCAAACGTTTACAAACGTTACGAAACCAAACAAAACATCTCACCTTTGTAGTGTTTTACGCCAAATGTTTACATACGTTACGAAAAAAAACCAAACGTTTACCTTTTTAGCGATTTAAGCCATATGTTTACAAACGTTACGAAGCAAATCCAAACGTTTCACCTTTTTTAGTGATTTAAGCCAAACGTTTACAAATTCTACGAAATAAATCCAAACATTTCGCCCTATTTGCGATTTAAGCCAAACATTTAAAAACGTTACAAAACAAAACCAAACGTTCCACCTTTTTAGCGATTTATGCCAAACATTTACAAACGTTATGAAATAAAACTAAACGTTTTAAACGTTACGAAAAAATCCAAACGTTTACAAACGTTACAAAACAACACCAAACGTTTCCCCATTTTTGCGATTTAGGCCAAACATTTATAAACGTAACGAAACAAAACCAAACATTTGTAAAAGTTACGAAACAAATCCAAACGTTTCACGTTTTTAGTGATTTAAGCCAAACGTTTACAAACGTTACGAAACAAATCCAAACGATTCCCCTTTTTAGTGATTAAAGCCAAACGTTAACAAACATTACGAAACAAATCCAAACATTTTGGATTAAATCCAAACGTTTAAACCGTTACGAAATAAATCCAACTGTTTCACTATTCTAGCGATTTTAGCCGAACTTTTACAAACTATACGAAACAAAACCAAACGTTTCACCTTTTTTGCGATTTAAGAAAAACGTTTTCAAACGTTACGGAACAAATCCAAACGTTTTACTTTTTTAGCGATTTAAGTCAAACATTTACAATCGTTACGAAACAAATCCAAATGATTCACCTTTTTAGCGATTTAAGCCAAACGTTTACAAACGTTACGAAACAAATCCAAGCGTTACACCTTTTTAGAAATTTAAGCCAAACGTTTACAAACGTTACGAAACAAATCCAAACGTGTCACCGTTTTAGCAATTTAAGCAAAACGTTTACAAACGTTACGAAACAAATCTAAATGTTTCACCTTTTTCGCGATTGAAGCCAAACGTTTACAAACGTTACGAACCAAATCCAAAAATTTCGCCTTTTTAGCGATTTAAGCCAAACGTTACGAAACAAATCCAAACATTTTCCCATTTTAGCGATTTAAGACAAGCGTCTTACAAACGTCATGAAACAAATCCAAACGTTTCACCTTTTTAACAATTTAGGCCAAACGTTAAAAAACAAAAGGAAACGATTAAAATGTTACAAAACAAATCAAAACGTTTCACATTTTTAGCGATTTAAGCAAAACATTTACAAACGTTACGGAACAAAACCAAACATTCCACATTTTTCGCTATTTAAGTCAAACGTTTACAAACGTTATGTAACAAATCCAAGGGTTTCACCTTTTTAGCGATTTAAGCCATACGTTTACAAACGTTACGAAACAAATCAAAGCGTTTCACCTTTTTAGCGATTAAGTCAAACGTTTACAAAAGCTACGAAACAAATACAAGCCAAACATTTACAAACGTTATGAAACAAATCCAAACATTACACTTTTTTTGCGATTTAAGCCAAACGTTCATAAACTTTACGGAACAAAAACAAATGTTTCACATTTTCAGCAATTTAAGTCGAACTTTTACAAACGTTACGAAACAAAACCAAATGTTTCACCTTTTTAGCGATTTAAGCCAAACGTTTAAAAATGTAACAAAATATATCCAAACGTTTTATCTTTAAGCGATTTAAGCCAAATGTTTACAAACAGTACGAAACAAATCCATACGCTTCATCTTTTCATCAATTTAAGCTAAGCGTTTACACACGTTATGAAACAAATCCAAACGTTTCACCTTTTTAGCGATTTAAGTCAAATGTATACAAACGTTACGAAACCAATCCAAACGTTTGCCCATTTTAGCGAGTTAAGACGAACGTTTACAAACGTTACGAAACAAATCCAACCGTTTTACCTTTTTAGCAATTTAAGCATAATATTTACAAACGGTACGAAACAAATTCAAAAGTTTCCCGATTTTAGCGATTTAAGCCAAACGTTTACATACGTTATGAAACAAATGCAAATGTTTCATCTTTTCAACAATTTAGGCCAAACATTTACAAACGTTAAGAAACAAAACCAAACGTTTAAAACGTTATTAAACAAATCCAAACGTTTCCTATTTTTAGCCATTTAAGCCAAACATTTTCAAACGTTACAGAACAAAAACAAACGTTTCCCATTTCTAGCGATTTAGGCCAAATGTTTATAAACGTTACGAAACAAATCCAAGGGATTCTTTTTTGCGATTTAAGCCAAACGTTTACAAAAGTTACGAAACAAATCCAAGCGTTTAACCTTCTCAGCTATTTAAGCCAAACGTTTACAAACGTTATGAAATAAATCCAAACGTTTCGCCTTTATAGCAATTTAAGCCAAACTTTTACAAATGTTACGAAACAAAACCAAACGTATAACCTTTTAGCGATTTAAGCCAAATCTTTAAAACGTTACGAAATAAATCCAAACGTTTACAAACATTACGGAACAAAAACAAACGTTTCAAATTTTTAGCAATTTAAGCCAAACATTTACAAACGTTAGGAAACAAATCAATACGTTTCACCTTTATAGCATTGAAATCAGTTTACAAACGTTACAAAACAAATCCAAACGTTTCCCCATTATAGCTATTTAAGCCAAACGTTTCAAAACGTTACGAAACAAAAAAAACGTTTACAAACGTCACGAAACAAATCCAAAGTTTACGAACGTTATGAAACAAATTCAAACGTTTCCCCATTTTAGCGATTTAAGCCAAACGTTAACAAACGTTACGAAAAAATCCAAACGTTTCACCTTTTTAGCGATTTAATCCAAACGTTAACAAACGTTACGAAACAAATCCAAACGTTTACAAACATTACGGAACAAAAACAAACTCTTCACATTTTTTGCAATATAAGCCAAACGTTTACAAACATTACGAAACAAAACCAAACGTTTACAAACGTTACGAAACAAATCCAAATGTTTACAAACGTTACGAAATAAATCCAAACGTTTCCCCATTTTTGCGATTTAAGAAAAATGTTTACGAACGTTACGAAACAAATCCAAACGTTTTCCCATTTTTGCGATTTAAGCCAAACATTTATAAACTTAACGAAACAAAACCAAACGTTTGTAAACGTTACGAAACAAATCGAAACATTTCTCGTTTTTAGTAATTTAAGCCAAACGTTTACAAACGGTACGAAACAAATCCAAACGTTTTGCCTTCTTTGCGATTTAAGCAAAACATTTTCAAACGTTACGGAACAAATCCAAATGTTTTACCTTTTCAGCGATTTAAGCCAAACGTTTACAATCGTTACGAAACAAATCCAAATGATTCACCTTTTTAGCGATTTAAGCCAAACGTTTACAAACGTTACGAAATAAATCCAAGCGTTACACCTTTTTAGAAATTTAAGCCAAATGTTTACAAACGTTACGAAACAAATCCAAACGTGTCACTCTTTTAGCAATTTAAGCAAAACGTTTACAAACGTTACGAAACAAATCTAAACGTTTCACCTTTATCGCGATTGAAGCCAAACGTTTACAAACGTTACGAACCAAATCCAAAAATTTCGCCTTTTTAGCGATTTAAGCCTAACGTTTACAAACGTTACGAAACAAATCCAAACATTTTCCCATTTAAGCCTAACGTTTAAAAAATGGTATATTGTCATAAAATATTTTATTACAATAAATTAGAATCTTATCACGATAATGATATTGTGAGAAAAAAATTTGTTACTAAATTTGTTGCAACATCCTTGTCCTAATAAGTTTTTCGTGACAAAAATTGATTTCTTCACGATATGCGTAAGTCTTGTGACAATCAATATTTTGTTAGGCCAAGGTATTTATTGTGACAAAATACTTTATTACAATAAGAATTTTACTTTATTACAACAAAAAATATTTTGGCACAAAAACTCAAAGTATTATGACTAAAAAGTTTTGTGACTGTAAAATTTTTTTATTGTGAAGAAAATTATTTGTTGTACTTAGAAAAAGTGACTAATTTAATTTGTCACGATTTTTTTAAGTGACAAAAACAATATTGACAACGGTTTTATATATTGACAACTTAAATTTTGTCATATTTCTCTTACATGACAAATTTCTTTTGTTAATAATTTAAGTTGTGGGGAAATTAATTTTGACAAAAAATTGAAATGAGAAAAATAATACATTTCAGTGATAAACATTATTATCACTAATTTAATAAGAAATGCTAATCTATTCCAATGAAACCTCATTAGAAACTCAAATATACAGCTCAATGAAAATATAATAATGAATCATTCGGATCAATTGAAAGCATATAACGCAACTGTTAATACAATCCAATACTATTATAAATTATAGAGAATCCATGCACTATGAAATACTTGCTAAAACTATCAGTCCATTTCTACAATAAAAATATAAAGGATCATTCCTAAGAATATATAAATTTAATTTTCTAAACATAAAATAAAAGATAATAAACTTCTTGTTTTGTTGAGATGCAAACCAACAATATCTATCCAGTGCTTGCTTTTCAAATTCAATCTAAAAGAATCAGAAAACAAAATCCGTATAAGATAACCAAATAGCTAGTACATGTCATTATTCAAAGGGATAGAATTTGTATTATAAGATATATAAATTGGTAATAATACCTTGAGTAGCAGAACTGACACATCCTTCTTGTTGACGCTTTAACTCGTCAATTTTAAACATTAATTCATCATAAGAATTTTGTAAGCGGCTAATTACCGTTTGTTGGCTTTCTATTTGCTTTGTTAGCTCATCGTTTATTGCCTGAGATTCGATCTTTTCAGCTTGCAAAAGAGATTCCAGTTCTACTTCTCTTATTTTTTTTGGCTTCACACCGTATCCAAGCCCACGAATATAACCTGATTTTGGTTTTAGCACATTTTCAAGGATCTCACGTCCAGTTATTTCAACACCATCAACCATCGCCTTCTCCCTCATAGCTTTCATTTGCTCCTACAAATTGAAATAAATTATTGAAAGATGAAAAAGCATATAAAATAAGTCAATCACTTAGTAAAGTGAAAACACTCACATAGTTTTCTTGAGCTTGCAAGTGAATCCAAATTCCATTTTTATGATGTGTATCAAATTAAAGTTTTATTTCAATTGGCTTACGATTTATATCATCTTGATTATCTTCCGTATTTTCTTCCAGATCACGTTCCATCATTTCCTATTACAGGTGATGTAAAAATAATAAATACATCAATGTCTCTTTATTAGTATGAAATGATTATAAAATTTATGCAACAAAAAAAATCAAGCACACATACCATTTCATACAGGCGCTGACAGTACGACTTTGAACCTGAAGTATGTGGAACTTGCATCATGCCTCGGTTACCTCGGTTTGTTATGCTTTGAGCCTAGATATATATAAGAAACATTAGCTCTAAATCTGGAAAATAACTAAAACTTTGTCAATCAATATTGATAGGATACATATTACCTTGAACTTTTCATCTTCGAAATGCTTACAAAATGTTATCCAATTTTCAGATTTGATATTGTCAATGGGGTGTTTACTTGCTTCATCAAAAGTCTCAAACTTCTTATAATGCATATGACAACGATGTTTGAAACTAGTGAAGCGTCTTGACATGATCTTGTCAATAACCTTTTTTATATGAGGATCTTCTATGTCTATGTCAAACTCACCCTAAAAATTTCAAATAAAATGTTTCAATGAATATAAAACATGAGTATAACAATAGCAAAATTTATATTAAAATACAAAAAAATCTTACCGCAAGTTTTACTAATATAGGCTGTTTATCCGCATCAGTCACATCAGTCCAATAAAAAACTCCTTTTGGTGCATATTGGCGAGTTAGAACACCAATCTCCATCTTAAATATTTTTTCAGCTGGACCAACGGGCAAATGTATTCCCTTTTTAATGATAATTCCACCTATTTTAGTACCTTCTTTTGCTCTCTTTTTAACTTCAAATCTAGTAGTTACACCACGACCTCTCTTTTTTTACAGGAGAAGCTGAATTGAAATAAATTTTAGAACAAATACATACTCTAAAAGGGTTCACTCGATAATAAGATAAATATAAGTTGTTAGGCAATAAACATTAAAATAGTATTTAAATTTGTATATGTTACCAACCGTCATGAGTTGTTGATCCAATTGTAGTGGAATCATTTGGTACTGCTGATAAATCTTGATCTTGATCTAAATGGAGAGATGTTTCAATTAAATTATTGGTCTCAACTGAAGGAGGTGTATTTTGAGGGAGTAAAGCAGCATTGTTTGTTGTTGTTTGCAACGGTGAAGAAACTCTACTTAACACTGGCATGGTGTGAATATAAACAAATTGTGAGAAAATTCCATTATTAGATATTGGATGACAATTATAATTATTCAGAAATATACCTTCTTTAGTTATTGTCATTGGCCTAATATAATTTGGCGATGACTTGCTTCTAGTTTTCTGACTTAATGAACTTTTCGACATTGAATTTGATTGAACCTGCGGGTGTATCTCTTGTGCAGAAGAAGTTTTTTTCTTGCCGTCATAACTAGTGCTTTTAAAATCTGAGCCAGAAAGATATTATGCACATCAAAAAACAGTGTATACCATCACTAATTCAACATTTAAACTAAAGATCGTAATATAAATTTCTATTAATTTAGTTTTTTGGAGACATAATAATGGGTAATATACAATTGTAGAATTCAATAAATATAGTTATACTAGGGATTGAATCACATAAAATTTTTTAATGGCTAAAGACAAAAAAGCAAATTAGGAACAAAAGCACTTACATGAATTCATTGGATTACAGGGTGAATAGCCAATGTTGAGCCACTGAAATATTTTAGGGTTTTTCTTGTTTATATAATCTGGAATAGGAGAAGAATAAAAATTCCATCTTTATAAAATTTAGAACGTGTAGTGATTTAGGGTGGAAATTTGCCGCCATAAATTTTGGCGTACATCAAAACTAGAAATTTTATTAAAATTTTAACTTCTTGAAATAAAATCTCCCGCTATAAATTTGCGCTGATTTGATAAGATAACTGTTGGTGCGTGTCAAAAAATTTAAAAGGAAAGGACAATGACAGTTGGTCTGTTTAGAAGGTTTTTATAAGGAGTTTAAAGAGTTGAAACTAGGTTAATTAACGTTATTTTGTTAGGGTATATTGGGCTATAAATTGTCTTGTTGGGCTAACAAGTTTATTTAATAAAATCTTTATCTTTTTTATTACCTATTTTTTTTCTTATTTATTGGTATATATTAAATTTTCATTCTTATTTAAATGAGTGTTCTTTTGTTTAAGTTGCTCTATTATTTGGAATAACCTCTATGAAAACAGTCGTATGTATCTTATGTTTCTTCCCTATTTTCTGATTTTACATAAATCAAAAAAGTTCTTTGCTGATTTTTTATGAACATGTTTGATAACAAAATTAGGAACCCTTTAATTAGTTTTTGCCTTTTTACAATTTACAATTTTTTAATATTAATTTACACTCTTTTTTGTATTTATTTACATACGTACACAAAATATGTTTCTAAAAAAAATAAGCGAAAGACTAATTCATTGCTTCTAAATATGTCATATTATACGATACAGGAAAACTAAGCTTGATAATTAAAATCCAAAAAACACCATATAGAATTAAATTTTCAACACCAAATATGAACATAAAACCTTACCTTTCAAGTGATAAATTTTTCTACCACTGCAGGTTGATTGAAGTTGGAGCTAAAACTTGTTCGATAGACTGTCTTTTTATCTTCACTTATTTGCTTCAAGTCATATTAGTCGACCGAGAAATAAAAAAACATGCAAGAAGAGATAAAAAGGTAAGAAAATGTTATTTTTATATATTTTTAATAAAATAATAAAAAATCTGTATAAATTTCTCCTAATGCTTCAGTATTTCAGGTGGATAAATGGATAAAAGTTGGATGAAACTTAGGAATAAGTTTAGTTCTGAATATATTCAAGGAGTTCGTAACTTTTTGGATGTTGCAAAAGTTCAAGTCGATTGTAATGGAAGAATTCGATGTCCTTGCAAACGGTGTAATAATTGTTACTTTAAATCAGTAACAGATGTTCGACGAGACCTGTTTCAAAATGGTATTCTTGAAGATTATACTACATGGGTACACCATGGTGAGAGTTCTCAGGTTGATAATAGTAATGATGACATTCGTAATCAAGTAGAAGACCAACATGATGAAATTTCAGAAATGTTAATTGACATGCAAAATTCAGCTTTTATAGAAACTAATATGGCTGGGAACAAAACCAGCCATAATACAAGTGTGCCTGAAAAGGAAGTGGAAAAATTTGCAAAGTTGTTTAATGATGCAGAATGCAAGTTATATCCAAGCAGTAAGAAATATTCAAAGTTGTCATTCCTTTTCAAGATGATGTACAACAAAATAATTACTAACTCTAGCATCAAGTCTTTTAGTCTAAACTTAGAATTGTTCAAAGATGCTCTTCCAGAAGGGGAAACACTTCCTAATTCTTACTATGAGGTGAAAAAATTAATGTGCGACCTCGGTCTTGGTTATATCACCATAAATGCATGTGTGAATGATTGCATACTATATTGGAAAGAGCATGAAAATCTCGACAAATGTCCAAGTCCTAATTGTGGAGCCTCTAGGTGGAAACTCAATTTGGGTAAAAGAAGAAAAATTGCACAAAAGATACTAAGATATTTTCCATTAAAACCTAGACTTCAACGATTATTTATGTCTAAAGAAAGCTCTAGAGATATGAGGTAGCATGAAGACAAAAGACAAAAAAGATGATACACTTAGGCATCCAGCTGATGCTAAGGCATGGGAGGAATTTGATAAGGAACATGATTTGTTTGCCAAAGACCCTCGTAATGTACGACTTGGACTTGCAAGTGATGGATTTAACCCATTTGGGAACATGAGTACTAGTTATAGTATGTGGCCAGTTATTGTAACACCATACAATCTGCCACCATGGAAGTGTATGAAGGAACCTTATTTATTCTTATCCTTGCTCATTCCTGGTAAAGATTCTCCTAACAATAATATTGATGTGTACTTGAGACCATTAATAAATGAGTTAAATGAATTATGGGATGATGGTATTGAGACATTTGATGCACATGCTAATGAGCAATTTCAATTACATGCTGCTTTGTTATGGACATAAATGATTTTCCAGCATATGCAATGCTATCTGGATGGAGTACAAAGGGAAAATTAGCATGCCCAATTTGCAACAAATGGGCCTGTTCACTTTCTCTAACACATGGAAAGAAACAATGTTATATGGGTCATCGTAGATACTTGGCTAAAGAACATCCATGGAGAAGAAGCAAAAAGTTTGACGGTAAAGTAGAGCATCGTTTAAAGCCAAGAGAATTAACAAGAAACGACATACTCAAACAAGCATCATATATTCCAAAAAAATGTAAGATTTGGAAAGCCACCTAACATGAAGAAGCGCAAGTGTACAAATGAAGAGCTGAATTGGACTAAAAGGAGCATAATTTTTGAGTTACCTTATTGGAAAACTTTAAAGTTGCGCCATAATTTAGATGTTATGCATATAGAAAAGAATATTTCTGAAAATATTTTAGGAACATTAATGAACACTGAGGGGAAAATAAAAGATAATGTCAAGGCTCGCATGGACTTAGAAGAAATGGGCATAAAGAAAGAGTTACATTTACAACAAGTAGGTAATAAATTTCGAATGCCGCAAGCATGTTATACATTGCCTACTTATGAAAGAAGAAAATTATGTGAATGGTTAAAATCAGTTAAATTGCCTGACGGATTTGCCTCCAATTTGTCAAGATGTGTAAATCATATGAATGTAAAATTCATGGAATGAAGAGTCATGATTATCATATCTTTTTACAACGATTGCTTCCGGTTGTTGCACATGGATATTTAAAGAAGGATGTTTTTCTCGTCTTGTCAGAGTTAAGTTATTTCTTTATGGACTTGTGCTCAAAGAAAATTAAAAAATCCAGTTTAAAGAAATTGCAAGATAATATAGTTTTAGTTTTGTGTAAGCTTGAAACTATATATCCTCCTTCATTTTTTGTGGTTATGGTACATTTATTAGTTCACTTGCCGCGTGAAGTAGAACTGGGAGGCCCAGTTCATTATTGTTGGAAGTACTTTGTTGAAAGGTTAGTATTTAATGTTTGTGTAAATTATAGACATAAATATATACACACATACAAAATCTACTGATTAATCTTATAATTTTTGTATCAAAACAGATTTTTAGGTACTTTAAAAAATTTAGTGCGTAATAGAGCTCGCCCTGAGGGCTCCATTGCTGAGGCCTACATTGCTAAAGAGTGCCTCAATTTCTGTTCAATGTACTTTCGTGAAGTTGAGACTAAATATACTCAAATTGAGAGGAACTTTGATGGTGGTTAGCTATCTAGAGTAAATGAATTTTCAGCTTTTGCACAAAAGGCAAGGACTTTAGGAGTTCCAACATATGGTGTGCTATCTGATTCAGATTTAAAAAAAAAATCCAATAGTATATACTCAATAATTGTGATGAGATACAAACATATTTAAAGTAAGTTACACTAATTTAATATTTTATATTTGATAATTTCAATAATATTAATCGTATTATTCCATAATTATAATAACATCTTGAAATTATTATCAGTTTGCGAAAAGAAGAAGTTGAAAAGCAAAGCCCTGATAATGTTCAAAAGAGACATCAAGAAGTTTTCCAGCTTGGTTTAAGAAAGATGTAAGTATTTTATGTAAGTATATTCTAAACATATGATTGTGTTATTTGCTATACATTTACTTTTTTATTCTTTTAAAGGTGGTGGGCTTGGCTTTGAATGGTTCATTGGCATCAACAGATCATCTAAATATATTAGGAGTAGGTCCTGATGCACGTATTGCAAGATACAAAGGCATAATTATAAATGGAATAAGATTTCACACTATTAACCATGATAATCATCGTCGAACTCAAAGCAGAGGTGTTGTAGTGAAGGGAGAATATGATGCGCAAGAAATTGATTTTTATGGTGTACTTACAGATATAATTGAGATTGAGATTGAGTACTGCCATAGTAACCATATCTACATTTTTAAATGTGATTGGTGGAACATTGGTGATAAAAAGAATGGTTTGAAGACATTTGGAGGTTTAATGAGTGTTAATGTACGTAAAAGATGGTTCAGCGAAGATCCTTATGTATTGGCAAATCAAACATCCCAAGCATTTTACGTACAAGATATAAAAAATGGCAGTAACTGGAAAATTGTACAAAAATCGTATCCTCGAAATGTCTTTAATGTTCCAGAAAATGAAACGGCGAATGGCGATCAATCAGTTCTTAATGATGAACCATATCAACAAACTGAATTAGATGGTGTTCATGGAATTGAACAAAGAGATGAGATCAATGTAGACTTTGGATCGAGAAGATGTACTTCCTGTGGAAATTGATGCTAGCATTGTGATTCAAAAAAATGAGACATGGCTAACTACTGGGACAGCTGATGATAGTTCGACAGATAGAGATGATGAAGAGGATGATACTATTTTCGATTATTGTGATGACGATAAAGAAGAAGATAAAGAAGAAGATGATGATGAAGAAGATAAAAATGGCGAATATGAAGAGGATGAGGATGAGGATGAATAAATTTTATCTTTTTTGATACTATAAAAAATATCCACGTACAGTTAGCATTTATTTATTTACTTACAATTTAAGACCTTTATTAATTATTATTTTTCTTACAAATATTAGTATTAAAATTGATTAGCTAAGTTCTAAACATGTACATACAGATATAAGTTCTAATTTTATCTAACTTCACTAAACCTCATTCAAGTAACATATCAACAATACAAGATTGAAAAAATGTTTTTCAATAAAAATCTTTAAGCAAAGAAAATTCAATTCACAGGTGAAATAAGTATTGGTACCTCTTTTCGTATTGAAATTGGCTTATGAGTCACCATACTAGCCATTATTAAAAACTGATGGTCGCCATTCGCAATAAAAACATCATCCAATTCAGTTTGTTGAACATCCAAATGATGTTATTGCTTTTATAGCTGACTATAATCTTATCAAACACAATAACCAATACCTGCAATAACAAATAAATTAAAAAATGCAAAAAATAATAGAAAAAAAAATAATATAAAAAGAAACAAAGTCAAATGAGGTGAAAAAATAGAGAGGGAAGTAGTTACCAGTAAAGCTAACAATGGCTCCATATGCTGCAAGAATTAAAAGTGAAAGAGAATCCATAGAAATAAAGGAACAGAACAGCTTTTTGACGAGTACAGTGTGAGACTGATTTTAGATTTCATGAGACGCTCTTTAATGGCTTTGCATTCCACATCCTAAAAAAGCAGCCAAAGACAAACACATCAATTTAATGTAACGTATGAATTTTAGAATTGGGACCAATCTTATTGTTTTTGTGAGACAAATAACAAAAAAAAAACTCTATGTCCTGATGATGTTGAATTTTTGGGGTTTTCACATGAAGGCAGGGGACGGTCTTTATGATCACTTGTTGGTTAATGGCTATGTTGGTCTGGTTAAACACTGAGGGGTAGCTAAATTTGCTAGGTGGGTTAATCTATGAATGAATAATGAATTAAATACACAAGTATATTTTCCTATGTTCTTAGAACCATTCACGATATTATCTTATTCTAACTCATTCAAACTAATCACATGCCAAAAATTGTGTGAAGTTTTTATATAGCAATTAACAATAATGTTCACTCTAAATAGAAGATTTGTTCATTTAATCTCTAAGCTAAAAAACTTTACAAATTCTATATAAAAGAACTTTCAATTTGTACTTGAATTTTCAAAAATACAGAACCAAACCTCTCTCAGGAATTTTATCGAACACTTATATGCATAACTTAGATAGCAACAATAGATCTGTATAAATTTACAAGTAAAAGAAATGACTTACATCTTCATTATCACCATAGATGTTGGAGTATAGAAGAACTAATTTTATCTCAAGAAGAGAAATAATCAACATGAGATCTAAAAAATATGCATTCATCATTTTATCTCTCTAAAATCCAGAAAAGAGACGATATATAAAAAAATTATTTCAAGATGAGACAATTAAAACAATATTGTTGAGTTTAAAAGTGTTGGAGATGATGGAAATTAAATTTTACTTTTGAATATCTCTGGGAAGAAGAAACGAAGCAAATGGACAGAACATGTCAAAAAGAATATGAACTGTTCTTTTTTCTTTTCTTAAGAAAATGGACATGGACTTTTATTTAGTGTTTACCAACGTTGACTTGTCATTTTTTTAGTTTTAACTCTAACTAGTGTAAAAACCCTCGCTTCGCTTCGGAACTGAATAAATTAAAATTAAAATTGCAACTTAATTTTCAACATAAATATTAGTATAACTACTAAAAATATGTTTTTCCAGCAAAATTAATAATCATATAGGAACTTAAATAGCAAGTTAGAATAATAAATCGAAAAATTAGGAGAGGAAGTTCTTAAAATAAATTTGGAGAGCAAATTATTATTAGTGATATTATGATAGTTTGTAAATGTTTTATTTATTTAATTATTATAAACTATTATAGGATTAACAAATATGCTTAACATGGCAACAAATAATGAAATATATAAACTTGAAGGGCAAGTTTAGAATATAAACTTGAAGAGCAAGTAATTTCTTGAGATAATATGATAGTTTATAGGGTTTTTTATTTAATTACTATGAATTGCCATAGAATTTATGACTTTTAATTTTTTAGATATTATGATAATTTGACTAAATATTTATTTAATGAGTTAATAGATAAAGAAATGAAGAATAACTAAACTTGGAAAGCAAGCATAAGAAACTATTTTAAAAAGTACAGAAGCTTCTCGAATTTTTTTTTTTAAAAAAAGGATATAGTCCAATTTTTTGACGTGAGAAACTATTTATTTTAAAAATAAAAAACGTTATTGCAAAAGATAACACCGAAAAACTTTAGAAAAATAAAAATAAAATTTCAATCATATCAATATTTGGTGTCATCAAATTTTTATGACATATTTTTTTTATAACAATAACAATTATTATGATTATCGAAGATAACAGTGACAAACTTGAACAAACAAAAAATTTAATAAGATAATTTAAACATTTGATAATTATAAAAAAAAAACTGCTTGAAAGCAAAATTACAAAACTTGGAAAGCAAGTTTGCATAATAATATTAATAAGTAAAATTATCAAATACATTTACAATTTTCCGTTTCAGCTTACAAATATCGTGTCAATCATCAAGTTACAGAATTAGTGAATGATAAAATTAGAAATATCTTGGAATTTTCTTCTTGCTTTCTGGCAAGGGAAAGCTGGCATAACCTGATTCAAAAGTCTCGGTCTAATCTCTTAGTTTCCAAATTAAGATATAAATAACACCCATAAAGTATCGGGTGAAATGATACATATCACATTTTGAAGAATAACTGAAACACTAATGAAAAGTAATCAATCTTTCATCACTAAGATCACTAATATGATTACAGTTTACAGGACTTATAAAGATGGCCATGAATTGTCTTAACTCTTAAGTTTCTCTGAGATTATCTCTTTCTATGGCAGTTTACCAAAATAGACTTCAATTTTTTTGGAGTTATAATGATTTTCTTTGTAAATAACGTGGAAAAGAAGGCTTTTTATAAAATCTGCATTTCCAATGCAAAGACAAAACAAAAATAAAAATATGAGCTGGTTTTAACATAATTAAATGAATACAATTGGGATTTTCTATTACGAAAAACTTAAAATTACTGAAATAGGCAAAATTTAATGTCCATGGTCTTTTGATGTTTTGTAATATCAGCAAGAAGTGAGGAGTAAATCGTAAAAGTGAACCCAAAACACTGTTCAATGTACAGTGTTTTGGGTTCACTTTTATACTATTAACTCTAATGGTGACATACATAATAAAACTCTTTAATTACTATTAGAATTAAAATTGTAACTTTTTAAATTAAAATACATATTTTATTTTAAACAAAATTAAATAGAATTAAAAATCCTTGATTACATATTTTGGCAATAAACTGTTATAATAATTTTTTTATCAAAATATTTCATTTTCGTATTTGTTGTCACAATTTAGGGTTATTGATTTTGGGAGTCATTGTACTTTCCCAAAGTTGCAAAATGGTCACCGAACAATTTTTTGTTCCAAAATGGTCACTGTACTTTGTGATTAGTAACTTTCGGCGATCACTAAATAAAATCCGGTGACTTTTGTCCTATGTGACTTGCCGGAAGCTTACTCACACCTTCCTTTTTGCCATGTCATTGTCGATATCACTCTTATTTTTCTACATCATCATCTTCTTCCCTAATTTTTTAAACATTTTCCGGCAAAAAGAAAGGTGTGAGTCAGCTTCCGGCAAGCCACATAGGACAAAAGTCACCGGATTTTATTTAGTGATCGCCGAAAGTTACTAATCACAAAGTACAGTGACCATTTTGGAACAAAAAATTGTTCGGTGACCATTTTGCAATTTTGGGAAAGTACAGTGACTCACAGAATCAATAACCCCACAATTTATTTTCAAATTTTTTAATCAAAAAGTTATGTAATTTGATGACAAATTATTGTTTTGTCATAATTAAAGATATTTATATATGATAAAATTAGCTTTTTCAAAAAATAATTTGTCAAAAAATCTTTATAGTGATAAAAATGCTTTCGTTAAAATATATCTTATTTATTGACAAAAATATTGATCACAAATTAATAAAATATATTTTTATCTATTGTTACAGTTTATTACTTTGTCAAAATAAATATATTATTTTGTGATAAAATAGATTATGTCAAAAATTATTTGTCACAATATATTAAATTTTTTAAAGTGATAATTTTTTTTTGTTAAAATATGTTTTATTGATTGGCGCCAAAACAATTGATGATAAATAATAATAACAATTTTTTTTTTGTCACAACATATATTTTTTCACAATTCTTGTAACAAAATCACTTGACAAAATTGTTTTAGTCACAAATCTATCTACTTTAGTGATTAATTATTATTTTGTCATAAAAAGTGTATATTTTGTGACAAATTTAATTTTGTTAAAAAATAATGTGTCACAATATATCTTAATTCTTGTAGCGCGTCTTACAAACGTTATGAAACAAATCCAAACTTTTCACCTTTTTAACAATTTAGGCCAAACATTTAAAAATGTTAAAAAACAAAAGGAAACCTTTAAAATGTTACAAAACAAATCAAAACGTTTCACATTTTTAGCGATTTAAGCAAAACGTTTACAAACGTTACGGAACAAAACCAAACGTTCCATATTTTTCGCGATTTAAGTCAAACGTTTACAAACGTTATGTAATAAATCCAAGCATTTCACCTTTTTAGAGATTTAAGCCAAATGTTTACAAAAGTTAAGAAACAAATTTAAGCATACCAATTTAAGTCAAACGTTTACAAACGTTACGAAACAAATCCAAACGTTTCACCTTTTTAGAGATTTAAGCCAAACGTTTACAAACGTTAGGAAACAAATCCAAATGTTTCCCCATTTTAGCGATTTAAGACAAACGTTTAAAACGTTACGAGACAAATCCAAACGTTTCACCTTTTTAGCAATTTAAGCCAAACGTTTACACACGTTACGAAACAAATCCAAACCTTTCACTCTTTTAGCGATTGAAGCCAAACGTTTACAAATATTACGAAACAAATCCAAACGTTTCGACTTTTTAGCAATTTAAGCGAAACATTTACAAACGTTATGAAACAAATCCTAACGTTTCACCGTTTTAGCGATTTAAGCCAAATGTTTAGAAACGTTACGAAACAAAACCAAACGTTTAAAACGTTACGAAACAAATCCAAACGTTTCACATTTTTAGCGATTTAAGCCAAACCTTTACAAACGTTACGAAACAAAACCAAGAGTTCCACCGTTTTAGCAATTTAAGCCAAACATTCACAAACATTACGAAACAAATCCAAGCGTTTCACCTTTTTGGCAATTTAAGCCAAACGTTTACAAACGTTCCGAAACAAATCCAAGCGTTTCATCTTTTTAGCAATTTAAGGCAAGCGTTTACAAACGTTACGAAACAAATCTAAGCGTTTCACTTTTTTAGCAATTTAAGCCAAACGTTTACAAACGTTACGAAACAAATCCAAACGTTTCACCTTTTTAGCAATTTAAGCGGAACGTTTACAAACGTTACGAAACAAATCCAAACATTTCACCATTTTAGCAATTTAAGACGAACGTTTACAAACATTACGAAACAAATCCAAACGTTACCTCATTTTAGCAATTTAAGCCAAACGCTTAAAACGTTACGAAACAAATCTAAACATTTCACCTTTTTAGCGATTTATGCCAAACGTTTACATACATTAGGAAACAAATCCAAACGTTTCTCCTTTTTAGCGATTTAAGACAAACGTTTACAAACGTTAGGAAACAAATCCAAATGTTTCCCCATTTTAGCGATTTAAGACAAACGTTTAAAACGTTACGAGACAAATCCAAACGTTTCACCTTTTTAGCAATTTAAGCCAAACGTTTACACACGTTACGAAACCAATCCAAACCTTTCACTCTTTTAGCGATTGAAGCCAAACGTTTACAAATATTACGAAACAAATCCAAACGTTTCGACTTTTTAGCAATTTAAGCGAAACATTTACAAACGTTATGAAACAAATCCTAACGTTTCACCGTTTTAGCGATTTAAGCCAAATGTTTAGAAACGTTACGAAACAAAACCAAACGTTTAAAACGTTACGAAACAAATCCAAACGTTTCACATTTTTAGCGATTTAAGCCAAACCTTTACAAACGTTACGAAACAAAACCAAGAGTTCCACCGTTTTAGCAATTTAAGCCAAGCATTCACAAACATTACGAAACAAATCCAAGCGTTTCACCTTTTTGGCAATTTAAGCCAAACGTTTACAAACGTTCCGAAACAAATCCAAGCGTTTCATCTTTTTAGCAATTTAAGGCAAGCGTTTACCAACGTTCCGAAACAAATCTAAGCGTTTCACCTTTTTAGCAATTTAAGCCAAACGTTTACAAACGTTACGAAACAAATCCAAATGTTTCACCTTTTTAGCAATTTAAGCGGAACGTTTACAAACGTTACGAAACAAATCCAAACATTTCACCATTTTAGCGATTTAAGCCGAACGTTTACAAACATTACGAAACAAATCCAAACGTTACCTCATTTTAGCGATTTAAGCCAAACGCTTAAAACGTTACGAAACAAATCTAAACATTTCACCTTTTTAGCGATTTATGCCAAACGTTTACAAACATTAGGAAACAAATCCAAACGTTTCGCCTTTTTAGCGATTTAAGCCAAACGTTTACAAATGTTACGAAACAAATCCAAACATTTCCCCATTTTAGCGATTTAAGCCAAACGTTTACCAACGTTACGAAGAAAATTCAAACGTTTCACCTTTTTAACAATATAAGTCAAACGTTTATAAACGTAAAGAAAAAAAACCAAACGTTTAAAACGTTACGAAACAAATCCAAACGCTTCAAATTTTTAGCGATTTAAGCCAAATGGTTACAAACGTTACGGAACAAATCCAAACGTTTCCCATTTTTAGCGATTTAAGCCAAACGTTTACAAACTTTACGAAACAAAACCACACGTTTAACCTTTTTAGCGATTTAAGCCAAAACTTTAAAACGTTACGAAATAAACCAAACATTAACAAACATTACGAAAAAAATAAATGTTTTAAATTTTTAGTAATTTAAGCCAAAAGTTTACAAAACTTATGAAACAAATCCAAACGTTTCCCCTTTTTAGCAATTAAAGCCAAACATTTACAAATGTTACGAAACAAATCCAAACGTTTCCCCAATTTAGCGATTTAAGCCAAACGTTTATAAACGTTACGAAACAAAACCAAACGTTTACAAACATTACGGAACAAATCCAAACGTTTACAAACGTTACGAAACAAATCCAAACGTTTCCCCATTTTAACGATTTAAGACAAACGTTTATAAGCCAAATGTTCTAAACGTTACGAAACAAAACCAAATGTTTACAAACGTTACGAAATAAATCGAAACGTTTTACCTTTTTAGCGATTTAAGCCAAAAGTTTACATCGTTATGTAACAAATCAAACGTTCGCCTTTTTAGCAATTTAAGCCAATTACGTTTACAAACGTTACGAAATAAATATAAGCGTTTCACCTCTTTAGCAATTTAAGCCAAACGTTTACAAACGTTACGAAACAAATCCAAACGTTTTAGTGATTTAAGCCATACGTTTACAAACGATACGAAACAAATCCAAGCATTTCAGCTTTTTAGCGATTAAGTCAAACGTTTACAAAAGTTATGAAACAAATACAAACCAAACATTTACAAACGTTATGAAATAAATCCAAACATTAAACGTTTTTTGCTATTTAAGCCAAACGTTTATAAACTTTACTAAACAAAAACAAATGTTTCACATTTTCAGCGATTTAAGTCGAACTTTTACAAACGTTACGAAACAAAACCAAACATTTCACCTTTTTAGCGATTTAAGCCAAACGTTTAAAAACGTTACAAAATATATCCAAACGTTTCATCTTTTAAGCGATTTAAGCCAAACGTTTACAAACGTTACGAAACAAATCCATACGTTTCATCTTTTCATTAATTTAAGCCAAGCGTTTACACACGTTACGAAACAAATCCAAACGTTTCACCTTTTTAGCGATTTAAGCCAAATGTATACAAACGTTACGAAACCAATCCAAACGTTTCCCCATTTTAGCGAGTTAAGACGAAAGTTTACAAACGTTACGAAACAAATCCAAACGTTTCACCTTTTTAGCGATTTAAGCCTAACATTTACAAACGGTACGAAACAAATTCAGAAGTTTTCCCATTTTAGGAATTTAAGCCAGACGTTCACATACGTTATAAAACAAATCCAAACGTTTCATCTTTTTAACAATTTAAGGCAAACGTTTACAAATGTTACGTAACAAAACCAAACGTTTAACCTTTTAGCGATTTAAGCCAAATCTTTAAAACGTTACGAAATAAATCCAAACGTTTACAAGCATTACGGAACAAAAACAAATGTTTCACATTTTTAGCAATTTAAGCCAAACATTTACAAACGTTTGGAAACAAATCCAAACTTTTCACCTTTTTAGCATTGAAATCAGTTTACAAACGTTACAAAACAAATCCAAACGTTTCCCCATTATAGCGATTTAAGCCAAACGTTTAAATACGTTACGAAACAAAACAAACGTTTACAAACGTTACGAAACAAATCCAAACGTTTCCCTATTTTAGCGATTTAAGCCAAACGTTACGAAAAAATCCAAACGTTTCACCTTTTTAGCAATTTAATCCAAACGTTGACAAACGTTACGAAACCAATCCAAACGTTTACAAACATTACGGAACAAAAACAAACTCTTCATATTTTTTGCAATATAAGCCAAACGTTTACAAACGTTACGAAACAAATACAAACGTTTCCCTATTTTAGCGATTTAAGCTGCGTTTTTAAACATTACGAAACAAAACCAAACGTTTACAAACGTTACGAAACAAATCCAAATGTTTGCAAACGTTACGAAACAAATCCAAACGTTTCCCCGTTTTAGCGATTTAAGCCAAACGTTTACGAACGTTACGAAACAAATCCAAACGTTTTCCCATTTTTGCGATTTAAGCCAAACATTTATAAACATAACGAAACAAAACCAAACGTTTGTAAACGTTACGAAACAAATCCAAACGTTTCTCATTTTTAGTGACTTAAGACAAACATTTACAAACGGTACGAAACAAATCCAAACGTTTCACCTTGTTAGTGATTAAAGCCCAACGTTAACAAACATTACGAAACAAATCCAAACATTTTGAATCAAATTCAAACGTTTAAACCGTTACGAAAGAAATCCAACCGTTTCACCTTTTTAGCGATTTAAGCCGAACTTTTACAAACGTTACGAAACAAAATCAAACGTTTCACCTTTTTTGCGATTTAAGCAAAACGTTTTCAAACGTTACGGAACAAATCCAAACGTTTCACCTTTTTAGCGATTTAAGCCAAACGTTTACAAACGTTACGAAA
Organism: Mercurialis annua; assembly: GCF_937616625.2. Classification (NCBI taxonomy): domain Eukaryota; kingdom Viridiplantae; phylum Streptophyta; class Magnoliopsida; order Malpighiales; family Euphorbiaceae; genus Mercurialis; species Mercurialis annua. The sequence goes on along the minus strand of NC_065572.1, from coordinate 18,827,915 downwards.
CAAATCCAAGCGTTATACCTTTCTAGAAATTTAAGCCAAACGTTTACAAACGTTACGAAACAAATCCGAACGTATCACCTTTGTAGCAATTTAAGCAAAACGTTTACAAACGTTACGAAACAAATCTAAACGTTTCACCTTTATCGCGATTGAAGCCAAACGTTTACAAATGTTACGAACCAAATCCAAAATTTTTGCCTTTTTAGCTATTTAAGCCAAACGTTTACAAACGTTACGAAACAAATGCAAACATTTTCCAATTTTAGCGATTTAAGCCAAGCGTCTTACAAAGGTTATGAAACAAATCCAAACGTTTCACCTGTTTAACAATTTATGCCAAATGTTTAAAAACATTAAAAAACAAAAGCAAACTTTTAAAACGTTACAAAACAAATCCAAACGTTTCACATTTTTAGCGGTTTAAGCAAAACGTTTACAAACGTTACGGAACAAAACCAAACGTTCTATATTTTTCGCGATTTAAGCCAAACGTTTACAAACGTTACGTAACAAATCCAAGCATTTCACCTTTTTAGAGATTTAAGCCAAATGTTTACAAAAGTTAAGAAACAAATTTAAGCATTTACCCTTTATACCAATTTAAGCCAAACACCTTTTTAGCGATTTAAGCCAAACGTTTACAAACGTTACGAAACAAATCCAAATGTTTCCCCATTTTAGCGATTTAAGACAAACGTTTAAAACGTTACGAGACAAATCCAAAAGTTTCACCTTTTTAGCGATTTAAGCCAAACGTTTACAAACGTTCCAAAACAAATCCAAACGTTTCACCTCTTTAGCGATTGAAGCCAAACCTTTACAAATATTACGAAACAAATCCAAACATTTCAACTTTTTAGTAATATAAGTGAATCGTTTACAAACGTTATGAAACAAATCCTATCATTTCACCGTTTTAGCGATTTAAGCCAAATGTTTACAAACATTACGAAACAAAACCAAACGTTTAAAACGTTACGAAACAAATCCAAACGTTTCCAACGTTTATTGATTTAAGCCAAACCATTACAAACGTTACGAAATAAAACCAAGAGTTCCACCTTTTTAGCAATTTAAGCCAAACGTTTACAAACATTACGAAACAAATCCAAGTGTTTCACCTTTTTGGCAATTTAAGCCAAACGTTTACAGATGTTCCGAAATAAATCCAATCGTTTCATCGTTTTAGCAATTTAAGGCAAGCGTTTACACACGTTCCGAAACAAATCCAAGCGTTTCACCCTTTTACCAATTTAAGCCAAACGTTTACAAATGTTACGAAACAAATCCAAACGTTTCACGTTTTTAGCGATTTAAGCCGAACGTTTACAAACATTAAGAAACAAATCCAAACGTTACCCCATTTTAGCGATTTAAGCCTAATGCTTACAACGTTACGAAACAAATCCAAACATATCACCTTTTTAGCGATTTATGCCAAACGTTTGCAAACGTTAGGAAACAAATTCAAACGTTTCGCCTTTTTAGCGATTTAAGCCAAACATTTACAAACGTTACCAAACAAATCCAAACATTTCCCCATTTTAGCGATTTTAGCCAAACGTTTTACCAACGTTACGAAACAAATCCAAACGTTTTTATAAACGTAAAGAAAAAAAACCAAACGTTTAAAATGTTACGAAACAAATCCGAACGCTTCACATTTTTAGCGATTTAAGCTAAATATTTACAAACGTTACGGAACAAATCCAAACGTTTCCCATTTTTAGAGATTTGTGCCAAACGTTTACAATCGTTACGAAACAAAACCACATGTTTAACCCTTTTAGCGATTTAAGCCAAAACTTAAAACGTTACGAAATAAACCAACGTTTACAAACATTACGAAAAAAAATAAATGTTTCATATTTTTAGTAATTTAAGCCAAACGTTTACAAACCTTGCGAAACAAATCCAAACGTTTAACATTTTTAGCGATTACAGCCAAACATTTACAAATGTTACGAAACAAATCCAAACGTTTCCCCAATTTAGCGATTTAAGCCAAACGTTTATAAACGTTACGAAACAAAACCAAACGTTTACAAACATTACGGAATGAATCCAAATGTTTACAAACGTTACGAAACAAATCCAAACGTTTCGCCATTTTAACTATTTAAGACAAACGTTTATTAGCCAAACGTTTCAAAAGGTTACGAAATAAAACAAAATGTTTACAAACGTTACGAAATAAATCCAAACGTTTTCCCTTTTTAGCGATTTAAGCCAAAAGTTTACAAGCGTTATGAAACAAATCAAACATTTGCCTTTTTAGCAATTTAAGCCAAACGTTTACAAACGTTACGAAATAAATCTAAGCGTTTCACCTCTTTAGCAATTTAAGCCAAACGTTTACAAACGTTACAAAACAAATCCAAACGTTTTAGCGATTTAAGCAAAACCTTTACAAACGTTACGAAACAAATCCAAGCGTTTCACCTTTTCAGCGATTAAGTCAAACATTTACAAAAGTTACGAAACAAATACAAGCCAAACATTTACTAACGTTATGAAACAAATCCAAACATTATACTTTTTCTGTGATTTAAGCCAAACTTTTATAAACTTTACGGAACAAAAACAAATGTTTCACATTTTCATCGATTTAATTCGAACTTTTACAAACGTTGCGAAACAAAACCAAACGTTTCACCTTTTTAGCGATTTAAGCCAAATGTTTAAAAATGTTATAAAATATATCCAAACGTTTCATCTTTTAAGCGATTTAAGCCAAACGTTTACAAACGTCACGAAACAAATCCATACGTTTCATCTTTTTAGCAAATTAAGCCAAGCGTTTACACACGTTATGAAACAAATCCAAACGTTTCACCTTTTTAGCGATTTAAGCCAAATGTATACAAACGTTACGAAACCAATCCAAACGTTTCCCCATTTTAGCGAGTTAAGACGAACGTTTAAAAATGTTACGAAACAAATCCAAACGTTTCACCTTTTCAGCGATTTAAGCCTAACATTTACAAATGGTACGAAACAAATTCAAAAGTTTCCCCATTTTAGCGATTTAAGCCAAACGTTTACAAATGTTAAGAAACAAAACTAAACGTTTAAAACGTTATTAAATAAATCCAAACGTTTCCTATTTTTAGCGATTTAAGCCAAACGTTTACAAACGTTATAAAACAAAACCAAACGTTTCACATTTTTAGCGATTTAAGCCAAACGTTTATAAATGTTACGAAACAAATCCAAGCGTTTCACCTTTTCTGCGATTTAAGCCAAAAGTTTACAAAAGTTACGAAAAAAATCCAAGCGTTTAACCTTTATAGCTATTTAAGCCAAACATTTACAAACGTTACGAAATAAATCCAAACGTTTCACCTTTGTAGCAATTTAAGCCAAACGTTTACAAATGTTAGGAAACAAAACCAAACGTTTAACCTTTTAGCGATTTAAGCCAAATCTTTAAAACGTTACGAAATAAATCCAAACGTTTACAAACATTACAGAACAAAAACAACCGTTTCACATTTTTAGCAATTTAAGCCAAACGTTTACAAACGTTAGGAAACAAATCCAAACGTTTCACCTTTTTAGCATTCAAATAAGTTTATAAACGTTTGTAAACGTTTGGATTTGTTCCGTAACGTTTGAAAACGTTTTGCTTACATCGCAAAAAAGGTGAAACATTTGGTTTTGTTTCATAAAGTTTGTAATAGTTCGGCTTAAATCGCTAAAAAAGTGAAACGGTTGGATTTGTTTCGAAACAAAACCTAGTGTTTCACCTTTTTAGCAATTTAAGCCAAACGTTTACAAACGTTACGAAACAAATCCAAGCGTTTCACCTTTTTAGCAATTTAAGCCAAACGTTTACAAACATTACGAAACAAATGCAAATGTTTCCCCTTTTCCGCGATTTAAGCACAACCTTTACAAACGATACAAAACAAATCTAAAGATTTCATATTTTGAGCGATATAAGCCAAACGTTTACAAACGTTACAAAACAAAACTAAGTGTTTCACCTTTTTAGCAATTTAAACCAAACGTTTACAAACGTTACGAAACAAATCCAAGCGTTTTACCTTTTTTGCAATTTAAGTCAAACTTTTACAAACGTTACGAAATATATCCAAGCGTTTCACCTTTTTAGAAATTTATGCCAAATGTTTACAAACGTTACCAAAAAAATCCAAGCGTTTCACCTTTTTAACAATTTAAGCCAAACATTTACAAACGTTACGAAACAAATCCAAACGTTTCCCCTTTTGAGCTACATAAGCCAAACGTTTACAAACGTTACAAAAAAATCCAAATGTTTCTCCTTTTGAGCGATTCAAGCCAAAGGTTTATAAAGGTTATGAAACAAATCCAAGCGTTTCACCTTTTTAGCAATTTAAGCCAAACATTTACAAACGTCACGAAACAAATCCAAACATTTCACCTTTTTAGTGATTGAAGCGAAACATTTACAAATGTCACGAAACAAATCCTAACGTTTCGAAACAAATCCAAACGATTAAAACGTTACAAAGCAATTTCAAACGTTTCACCTTTTTAGCGATTTAAGGCAAACGTTTACAAACGCTACGAAACAAATCCAAACGTTTCACCTTTTTATCGATTGAACGCAAATGTTTACAAACGCTACGAAACAAATCCAAATGTTTCCCCTTTTTAGCGATTTAAGCCAAACATTTACAAAAAATTACGAAACAAAACCAAAAGTTTCGCCTTTTTAGCGATTTACGCCAAACTTTTACAAACGTTACGACACAAAACCAAACGTTTAAAGCGTTACGAAACAAACGTGATTAAACAAATCAAAACGTTTATAAACGTTACGAAACACAAATCCAAACGTGTCACCTTTTTAGCGATTTAAGCCAAACGTTTACCAACGTTACGAAACAAAACGTAACGTTTAAAACATTACGAAACAAATCCAAACGTCTAGAAACCTCACGAAATATAACCAAATATTTACAAACGTTACAAAATAAAACCAAATGTTTACAAATGTTACGAAACAAATCCAAACGTTTCGCATTTTTATTGATTTAAGCCAAACGTTTACAAACGTTATGAATCGAATCCAAACGTCACCTTTTTAGTGAATGAAGCCAAACATTTACAAAGGTTACGAAACAAATCCAAAAGTTTAGAAATAAATCCAAGCGTTTCGAAACAAATCCAAACGTTTAAAACATTATGAAACAAATCAAACTGTTTTACCTTTGTAGCGATTTAGGCCGAACGTTTACAAAGGTTACGAAACAAATCCAAACGTTTCCCCTTTTGAGCTACATAAGCCAAACGTTTACAAACGTTACAAAAAAATCCAAATGTTTCTCCTTTTGAGCGATTCAAGCCAAAGGTTTATAAAGGTTATGAAACAAATCCAAGCGTTTCACCTTTTTAGCAATTTAAGCCAAACATTTACAAACGTCACGAAACAAATCCAAACATTTCACCTTTTTAGTGATTGAAGCGAAACATTTACAAATGTCACGAAACAAATCCTAACGTTTCGAAACAAATCCAAACGATTAAAACGTTACAAAGCAAATTCAAACGTTTCACCTTTTTAGCGATTTAAGGCAAACGTTTACAAACGCTACGAAACAAATCCAAACGTTTCACCTTTTTATCGATTGAACGCAAATGTTTACAAACGCTACGAAACAAATCCAAGCGTTTCCCCTTTTTAGCGATTTAAGCCAAACATTTACAAAAAATTACGAAACAAAACCAAAAGTTTCGCCTTTTTAGCGATTTACGCCAAACTTTTACAAACGTTACGACACAAAACCAAACGTTTAAAGCGTTACGAAACAAACGTGATTAAACAAATCAAAACGTTATAAACGTTACGAAACACAAATCCAAACGTGTCACCTTTTTAGCGATTTAAGCCAAACGTTTACAAACGTTACGAAACAAAACGTAACGTTTAAAACATTACGAAACAAATCCAAACGTCTAGAAACCTCACGAAATAAAACCAAATATTTACAAACGTTACAAAATAAAACCAAATGTTTACAAATGTTACGAAACAAATCCAAACGTTTCGCATTTTTATTGATTTAAGCCAAACGTTTACAAACGTTATGAATCGAATCCAAACGTCACCTTTTTAGTGAATGAAGCCAAACATTTACAAAGGTTACGAAACAAATCCAAAAGTTTAGAAATAAATCCAAGCGTTTCGAAACAAATCCAAACGTTTAAACATTATGAAACAAATCAAACTGTTTTACCTTTGTAGCGATTTAGGCCGAACGTTTACAAAGGTTACGAAACAAATCCAAACGTTTCCCCTTTTGAGCTACATAAGCCAAACGTTTACAAACGTTACAAAAAAATCCAAATGTTTCTCCTTTTGAGCGATTCAAGCCAAAGGTTTATAAAGGTTATGAAACAAATCCAAGCGTTTCACCTTTTTAGCAATTTAAGCCAAACATTTACAAACGTCACGAAACAAATCCAAACATTTCACCTTTTTAGTGATTGAAGCGAAACATTTACAAATGTCACGAAACAAATCCTAACGTTTCGAAACAAATCCAAACGATTAAAACGTTACAAAGCAATTTCAAACGTTTCACCTTTTTAGCGATTTAAGGCAAACGTTTACAAACGCTACGAAACAAATCCAAACGTTTCACCTTTTTATCGATTGAACGCAAATGTTTACAAACGCTACGAAACAAATCCAAACGTTTCCCCTTTTTAGCAATTTAAGCCAAACATTTACAAAAAATTACGAAACAAAACCAAAAGTTTCGTCTTTTTAGCGATTTACGCCAAACTTTTACAAACGTTACGACACAAAACCAAACGTTTAAAGCGTTACGAAACAAACGTGATTAAACAAATCAAAACGTTTATAAACGTTACGAAACACAAATCCAAACGTGTCACCTTTTTAGCGATTTAAGCCAAACGTTTACAAACGTTACGAAACAAAACGTAACGTTTAAAACATTACGAAACAAATCCAAACGTCTAGAAACCTCACGAAATAAAACCAAATATTTACAAACGTTACAAAATAAAACCAAATGTTTACAAATGTTACGAAACAAATCCAAACGTTTCGCATTTTTATTGATTTAAGCCAAACGTTTACAAACGTTATGAATCGAATCCAAATGTCACCTTTTTAGTGAATGAAGCCAAACATTTACAAAGGTTACGAAACAAATCCAAAAGTTTAGAAATAAATCCAAGCGTTTCGAAACAAATCCAAATGTTTAAAACATTATGAAACAAATCAAACTGTTTTACCTTTGTAGCGATTTAGGCCGAACGTTTACAAAGGTTACGAAACAAAACCAAACGTTTCCCCTTTTTAGCGATTTAAGCCAAACGTTTACAAACATTACGAAACAAATCCAAATGTTTCCCCTTTTTAGCGATTTAAGCCAAACGTTTACAAACGTTACGAAACAAATCCAAATGTTTCTCCTTTTTAGCAATTTATGCCAAATATTTTTAAATGTTACGAAAAAAATCCAAACGTTTCACCTTTTTAGCGATTTAAGCCAAACGTTCACAAACGTTACCAAACAAATCCAAACGTTTCCCCTTTTTAGCGATCAAGCCAAACATTTAAAACATTACGAAACAAATCGAAGTATTTCACCCTTTTAGGGATTTATGCCAAACGTTAACAAACTTTACAAAACAAATCCAAACGTTTCACCTTTTCAGCGATTGAAGCCAAACGTTTACAAATGTTACAAAACAAATCCAAACGTTTCACCTTTCTTGCATTTCATGCCAAACGTTTACAAACGTTATGAAACAAATCCAAATGTTTCACCTTTTTAGCAATTTTAGACAAACGTTTACAAACATTACGAAACAAAACCAAATGCTTAAAACGTTATGAAACAAATCCAAACGTTTCCCATTTTCATCTATTTAGGAAAAACCTTTACAAAGGTTAAGAAACAAATCCAAAAGTTTCAACATTTTAGCAATTTAAGCCAAACGTTTACAAACGTTACGAAACCAATCCAAGCGTTTCACCTTTTTAGAAATTTAAGCCAAATGTTTACAAACGTTACGAAACAAAAATTTCCCCTTTTTATCGATTTAAGCCAAACATTTACAAACGTATGAAACAAATCCAAACGTTTCCCCTTTTTAGCGATCTAAGGCAAACGTTTACAAAGGTTACGAAACAAATCCAATTTTTCACCGTTTTAGCAATTTAAGCCAAACGTTAAGAAACAAATCCAAGCGTTTCACCTTTTTGGCAATTTACCCCAAACGTTTGCAAACGCTACGAAATAAATCCAAGTGTTTAACCTTTTAAGCAATTTAAGTCAAACATTTACAAACGTTACGAAACAAATCGAAACTTTTCACCTTTTTAGCGATTTAAGCCAAACGTTTACAAACGTTACGAAACAAATCCAAATGTTTCCCCTTTTTAGTGATTTAAGCCAAACGTTTACAAACGTTACGAAACAAATTCAAACGTGTCAACTTTTTAGTGATTTAAGCCAAACTTCTACTAACGTTACGAAAAAATACCAAACGTTTAAAACGTACCGAAACAAATCAAAACGTTTCACATTTATAGCGATTTAAGCCAAACGTTTACAGACGTTACCAAACTAAACCTAGCATTTCACCTTTTTAGAAATTTAAGCCAAACGTTTACAAACGTTACGAAACAAATCCAAGCGTTTCACCTTTTTAGCAATTTAAGCAAAAGGTTTACAAACATTACAAAACAAATCCAAACGTTTCACCTTTTTAGCGATTAAAGAACAACTTTTACAAACGTTACGAAACAAAACCAAACGTTTACAACGTTGCAAAACAACATTTTTAGCGATTTAAGCCAAATGTTTACAAACGTTAAACCAAGCGTTTCATCTTTTTAGCAATTTACACCAAACGTTACAAACGTTACGAAACAAATCCAAGCGTTTCACCTTTTTAGCAATTTAAGCCAAATGTTTACAAACGTTACTAAACAAATCCAAGCGTTTCACCTCTTTAGAAATTTAAAGTAAACGTTTATAAACGTTACGAAACAAATCCAAGCGTTTCATCTTATTAGCAATTTAAGCCAAACGTTTACAAACGTTACAAAATAAATCCTAACGTTTCCCTTTTATAGCTATTTAACTCAAACGTTTACAAACGTTACAAAAAAATCCAAATGTTTCTCCTTTTTACAAACGTTACGAAACAAATCCAAATGTTAAACCTTTTTAGCAACAGGAGCTAAACATTTTCAAACGTTACGAAACAAATCCAAGCGTTTAACCTTTTTAGCAATTTAAGCCAAACGTTTACAAACGTTATGAAACAAATCCAAACATTTCACCTTTTTAGTGATTGAAGCCAAACATTTACAAATGTTACGAAACAAATCCAAATGTCTAAGACGTTATGAAGCAAATTCAAACGTTTCACCTTTTTAGCGATTTAAGGCAAACGTTAATAAACGTTACGAAACAAAGCCTAACGTTTACAAAAGTTTCGAAGCAAATCCAAGTTTCACCTTTATAGCAATTTAAGCCAAACGTTACGATACAAAATAAAACGTTTCCCCTTTTTAGCTATTTAAGCCAAACGTTTACAAACGTTACGAAAAAAATCCAAGCGTTTCACCTTTTTAGCAATTTAAGCCAAACGTTCTACTAACGTTACGGAACAAAACCAAACGTTTCACATTTTTAGCGATTTAAGCCAAACGTTTACAAACGCTACGAAACAAATCCAAACATTTCACCTTTTTATCGACTGGACCCTAACGTTTACAAACACTACGAAACAAATCCAAACGTTTAACCATGTTAGCAATTTAAGCCACACGTTTACAAACATTACGAAACAAAACCAAATGTTTCGCCTTTTTAGCGATTTAAGCCAAACGTTTACAAGCGTTACGAAAAAAAACCAAACGTTTAAAACGTTGCGAAACAAACGTTACGAAACAAATCGAAACTTTTACAAACATTACGAAAAAAAACCAAACGTTTCACCTTTTTAGCGATTTAACCCTAACGTTTACAAATGTTACGAAACAAAACATAACGTTTAAAACGTTACGAAACAAATGTTACGAAACAAATCCAAACGTCTAGAAATGTCACGAAACAAAACCAAACATTTAGAAACGTTACAAAACAAAACCAAATGTTTACAAACGTTTCGAAACAAATCCAAACTTTCGCAATTTTATTGATTTAAGTCAAACATTTACAAACGTTACGAATCAAATCCAAACGTCACCTTTTTAGTGATTGAAGTCAAACGTTTACAAACGTTACAAAACAAAATCCAAAATTTTCGAAACAAATCCAAACGTTTCGAAACAAATCCAAACGTTTTGAAATAAATCCAAACGTTTAAAACTTTACGAAACAAATCACACTGTTTCACCTTTTTAGCGATTTAGGCCGAATGTTTACAAAGGTTACGAAACAAAACCAAATGTTTCACCTTTTTAGCGATTTAAGCCAAACATTTACAAACGTTACGAAACAAATCCAAATGTTTCCCCTTTTTAGCGATATAAGCCAAACGTTTACAAACGTTACAAAACAAATCCAGACGTTTCTCCTTTTTAGCAATTTAAGCCAAATATTTTTAAATGTTATGAAATAAATCCAAACCTTTCACCTTTTTAGCGATTTAAGCCAAACGTTTACAAACGATACGAAACAAATCCAAACGTTTCCTCTTTTTAGCGATTTATGCCAAACGTTTACAAACGTTGCAAAACAAATCCAAACGTTTCTCCTTTTTAGCGATATAAGCCAAACATTTTTAAATGTTACGAAAAAAATTCAAACGTTTCACCTTTTTAGTGATATAAGCCAAACGTTTACCAAATGTTACAAAACAAATCTAAAAGTTTCACCTTTTTAGAAATATAAGCCAAACGTTTACAAACGTTAGGAAATATATCCAAATGTTTCACCTTTTTAGCGATTTAAGCCAATCGTTTACAAACGTTTCGAAACAAAACCAAACGTTTAAAACGTAGCGATACAAATCCAAACGTTTCTCATTTTTAGCGATTTAAGCCAAATTTTTACAAACGTTCCGAAACAGATCCAAACATTTCACATTTTCAGCAATTTAAGCCAAACATTTACAAACGTTACGAAACAAATCTAAACGTCTCACCTTTTTAGCGATTTAAGCCGAACGTTTATTAACGTTACGAAACAAAACCAAACGTTTCACCTTTTTTGCGATTTAAGCCAAATGTATTTAAACGTTACGGAACAAATCCAAACGTTTCACCTTTTTAGCGATTTAAGCCAAACGTTTACAAACGTTATGAAATAATCCAAGGGTTTCAACTTTTTAGCAATTTAAGACAAACGTTTACAAAAATTACGAAACAAATCCAAGTATTTCACCTTTTTAGCAATTTAAATCAAACGTTTAAAGTGTTACGAAACAAATCCAAATATTTCATATTTTTAGCAATTTAAGCCAAATGTTTACAAACGTTACGAAACAAATCTAATCGTTTCACCTTTTTAACGATTTAAGCCAAACGTTTACAAACGTTACAAAACAAATCCAAAACGTTTCACTTTTTTATCGATTGAACCCAAACGTTTACAAACGTTACGAAACAAATCAAAACGTTTCCCCTTTCTAGCGATATAAGCCAAACATTTACAAAAATTACGAAACAAAACCAAACGTTTCGCCTTTTTAGCGATTTAAGCAAAACGTTTACAAACGTTACAAGACAAAACCAAACGTTTGAAAAATTACGAAAAAAATCGAAACGCTTACAAACATTACGAAACAAAACCAAACGTTTCACCTTTTTAGCGATTTAAACCAAATCTTTACAAACGTTACGAAACAAAAAGTAACGTTTGAAACGTTACGAAAAAAACGTTAGGAAACAAATTCAAACGTTTCTCATTTTTATTGATTTAAACCAAACGTTTACAAATGTTACGAATCAAATCCAACTGTCACCTTTTTAGTGATTGAAGCTAAACGTTTACAAACGTTACGAAACAAATCCAAAAGTTTCGAATAAAATCCAAACGTTCGAAACAAATCCAAACGTTTAAAATGTTACGAAACAAATCACATTGTTTCACCTTTTTAGCGAGTTAGGCCGAACTTTTACAAAGGTTACGAAACAAAACCAAACGTTTCACCTTTTTAGCGATTTATGCCAAACATTTACAAATGTTACGAAACAAATCCAAATGTTTCTCCTTTTTAGCGATTTAAGCCAAACGTTTACAAACGTTACAAAACAAATCCAAACGTTTCTCCTTTTTAGCATTTTAAGCCAAATATTTTTAAATGTTACGAAACAAATCCAAACGTTTCACCTTTTTAGCAATTTAAGCCAAACGTTTACAAATGTTACGAAACAAATCCAAACGTTTCCCCTTTTAGCTATTTAAGCCAAAAGTTTACAAAAGTTACAAAACAAATCCAAATATTTCTCCTTTTTAGCGATGTAAGCCAAACATTTTTAAATGTTACGAAACAAATTCAAAAGTTTCACCTTTTTATCTATTTAAGCCAAACGTTTACCAAATGTTACGAAACAAATCCAAAAGTTTCGCCTTTTTAGAAATTTAAGCTAAACGTTTACAAACGTTATGAAACAAATCCAAATGTTTCACCTTTTTAGCGATTTAAGCCAATCGTTTACAAACGTTGAAACAAAACCAAACGTTTAAAACGTTGCGATACAAATCCAAATGTTTCTCATATTTAGCGATTTAAGCCAAACGTTTACAAATGTTATGAAACAAATCCAAGTGTTTCACCTTTTTAGCAATTAAAATCAAACGTTTACAAACGTTCCAAAACAGATCCAAACATTTCTTATTTTTAGCAATTTAAGCCAAACGTTTACAAACGTTACGAAACATATCTAAACGTCTCAACTTTTTAGCAATTTAAGCAGAACGTTTACAAACGTTACAAAACAAAACCAAATGTTTCACCTTTTTTGCGATTTAAGCCAAATGTTTTCAAACGTTACGTAACAAATCCAAACATTTCACCTTTTTAGCGATTTAAGCCAAACATTTACAAATGTTATGAAACAAATCCAAGCGTTTCAACTTTTTAGCAATTTAAGCCAAACGTTTACAAAAGTTACGAAACAAATCCAAGTGTTTCACCTTTTTAGCAATTTAAATCAAACATTTAAAGCGTTACGAAACAAATCCAAACATTTCACATTTTTATTAATTTAAGCCAAACGTTTACAAACATTATGAAACAAATCTAATCGTTGCACCTTTTTAACGATTTAAGCCAAACGTTACAAATGTTACAAACAAACCAAACGTTTAACCTTTTCAGCGATTTAAGCCGAACGTTTGAAAACGTTACGAAACAAAACCAACATTAAGCTTTTTTGCGATTTAAGCCAAACGTTTTCAAACGTTACGGAACAAATCCAAACGTTTCACCTTTTTAGCGATTTAAGCCAAATGTTTACAATAATTATGAAACAGAACCAAACGTTTCACCTTTTTAGCGATTTAAGCCAAACGTTTATAAACGTTACAAAACAAATCCAAACGTTTTACTATTTAAGCGATTTAAGCCAAAAGTTTATAAAGGTTACGAAAAAATCCAAATGTGTCACCTTTTTAGCCATTTAAGCAAAACGTTTACAAACCTTACGGAACAAATCCAAACGTTTCACCTTTTTAGTGACTTAAGCCAAATGTTTACAGAGGTTGTGAAACAAAATCCAACGTTTCACCTTTTTAGCGATTTAAGCCAAACGGTTACAAAGGTTATGAAACAATTCCAAACGTGTTACCTTTTTTGTCAATTTAAGCCAAACGCTTACAAAAGTTACGAAACAAATCCAAACATTTCACCTTTTTAGCGATTTAAGCCAAACATTTACAAACGTTACGAAACAAATACAAACGTTTCACATTTTTAGCGATTTAGGCTGAACGTTTACAAATGTTACGAAACAAAACCAGACGTTACAAAACAACTCCAAACGTTTTACCTTTTTAGCAATTTAAGCCAAACGTTTCCAAACTTTACGAAACAAATCCAATCGTTTCACCGTTTTAACAATTTAAGCCAAACGTTTACAAACGTTACGAAATTTTAAACGTTTCACCTTTTTAGCGATATAAGCCAAATGTTTACAAACGTTACAAAACAAATCCAAACGTTTCACGCTTTTAGCGATTTATGACAAACGTTCCTTTTAGCGATTTAAGCCAAACGTTCCTTTTAGTGATTTAAGCAAAACGTTTACAAACATTACGAAGCAAATCCAAATATTTCGCCTTTTTAGCAATTTAAGTCAAACGTTTACAAACGATACGAAACAAATCCATACATTTCACTTTTTTAGCTATTTAAGCCAAACGTTTACAAACGTTACGAAACAAAACTAAACGTCTAAAACGTCATGAAACAAATCCAAACGTTTCATATTTTTAAAAATTTAAGCCGAACCCTTACAAACATTACGAAACAAAACCATGTCACCTTTTTAGCAATTTAAGCCAAACGTTTACAAACGTTACGAAACAAATCCAAATGTTTCACCTTTTTAGCGATTTAAGCCAAACGTTTACCAAAGGTTACGAAACAAATCCAAACGTGTCATCTTTTTAGCCATTTAAGCCAAATGTTTACAAACGTTACGAAAGAAATCGAAACGTTTCCCTATTTTAGCGATTTAAGCCAAACGTTTACAAACATTTCGAAGCAAATCCAAATGTTTCACCTTTTTAGCGATTTAAGCCGAACGTTTACAAACGTTACGACCGTAGGATTCGAACCCAGATGAAGTTCTGACGATCAGTCAGAGAAAAAAGAACGAATGGATCTTGTAGGATTCCCATGAAATGTGAAATTCTTGAGTAGTCTACTTCCTTTCGAACGAGAAATTTCTACCAATTTGAATTTTAATGAGATAGATTGTTTCAAATTCAAATTTGTAATTGAGATTGCACAAAATCGAAGCAAAAAAAAGAGACTTTTCAGATTTAAAGGATTCTATTAAAACAATTTGTATTTATTTTGTATGGTACATACAAATAAATACAAATTTTATTTGTGTATGCGTTACCGGAAAAGATATGGTATTCGATTCGATTTCATTATTCATTATATGGGTTGGGAATAATCAAAAAACCCAAACTCAGTATAAGTATGGAATTCTTTGGAATCTTCAATATAATGCTACCAATAATTGCACTAATCCACCTTTTTAGCGATTTAAGCCAAATGTTTACCAACGTTACGAAACAAATCCAAACGTTTCACCATTTTAGCGATTTAAGCCACACGTTTACAAAAGTTACGAAACAAATCCAAACATGTCATCTTTTTAGCAATTTAAGCAGAACGTTTACATACGTTACAAAACAAATCCAAACGTTTCACCTTTTTAGCGATTTAAGCTAAACGTTTACAAAGGTATAAAAACAAAAACAAACGTTTCACCTTTTTAACGATTTAAGCCAAACGTTTACAAAAGGTTACGAAACAAATCCAAATGTGTCATCTTTTTAGCCATTTAAGCCAAACGTTTACAAACGTTGCGAAAGAAATCGAAATGTGTCCCTATTTTAGCGATTTAAGCCAAACATTTACAAACGTTATGAAATAAATCCAAACGTTTCACCTTTTTGGCGATTTAAGCCGAACGTTTACAAACGTTACGAAAAAAACTAAACATTTCCTTTTTTCAGCAATTTAAGCCAAACATTTACAAACGTTATGAAACAAATCCAAACGTTCCCTCATTTTAGCTATTTATGCCAAACGTTTAAAACGTTACGAAACAAATCCAAACAATTCACCTTTTTAGCTATTTAAGCAAAACGTTTACAAACATTACAAAACAAATCTAAACGTATCACTTTTTAGCGATTTAAGCCTAACGTTTACAAATGTTACGAAACAAAATCAAATGTTTCACCTTTTTAGCAAAATTCAAACGTCTCACATTTTTAGCGATTTAAGCCAAACATTTACAAACGTTACGAAACAAATTCAAGCGTTTCAACTTTTTAGCAATTTAAGCCAAACGTTTACAAACGTTACTAAAAAAATCCAAGTGTTTCACCTTTTTAGCAATTTAAACCAAACGTTTAAAGCGTTACAAAACAAATCCAGACATTATACATTTTTAGCAGCTTAAACCAAACGTTTACAAACGTTACGAAACAAAGCTAAACGTCTCATATTTTTAGCGATTTAAGCCGAACGTTTACAAACGTTACGAAACAAAACCAAATGTTTCACCTTTTTTGCGATTTAACCCAAATGTTTTTAAACGTTACAGAATAAATCCAAACATTTCACCTTTTTAGCGATTTAAGTCAACCGTTTAAAAACGTTATGAAATAAACCTAAACGTTTCACCTTTTAGCGATTGAAGCCAAATGTTTACCAACGTTTCGAAACAAATCCAAACGTTTTACCATTTTAGCGATTTAAGCCACACGTTTACAAAAGTTACGAAACAAATCCAAACATGTCATCTTTTTAGCAATTTAAGCAGAACGTTTACATACGTTACAAAACAAATCCAAACGTTTCACCTTTTTAGCGATTTAAGCCAAACGTTTACAAAGGTATAAAAACAAAACCAAACGTTTCACCTTTTTAACGATTTAAGCCAAACGTTTACAAAAGGTTACGAAACAAATCCAAATGTGTCACCTTTTTAGCCATTTAAGCCAAACGTTTACAAACGTTACGAAAGAAATCAAAATGTTTCCCTATTTTAGTAATTTAAGCCAAACGTTTACAAACGTTACGAAACAAATCCAAACATTTCACCTTTTTGGCGATTTAAGCCGAACGTTTACAAACGTTACGAAACAAAACTAAACATTTCACTTTTTTAGCAATATAAGCCAAACATTTACAAACGTTGTGAAACAAATCTAAATGTTCCCTCATTTTAGCTATTTATGCCAAACGTTTAAAACGTTACGAAACAAATCCAAACAATTCACCTTTTTAGCTATTTAAGCCAAACGTTTACAAACGTTACAAAACAAATCTAAATGTTTCACTTTTTAGCGATTTAAGCCGAACGTTTACAAATGTTACGAAACAAAACCAAATGTTTCACCTTTTTAGCAAAATCCAAACGTTTCAGATTTTTAGCGATTTAAGCCAAATGTTTACAAACGTTACGAAACAAATCCAAGCGTTTCAACTTTTTAGCAATTTAAGCCAAACGTTTACAAATGTTACTAAAAAATTCCAAGCGTGTCGCCTTTTTAGCAATTTAAACCAAACATTTAAAGCGTTACAAAAAAATCCAAACGTTTTACATTTTTAGCAATTTAAGACTAACGTCTAAACGTTACGAAACAAATCTAAACGTCTCACATTTTTAGCGATTTAAGCCGAACGTTTACAAATGTTACGAAACAAAACAAAACGTTTCACCTTTTTTGCGATTTAACCCAAATATTTTCAAACGTTACAGAACAAATCCAAACATTTCACCTTTTTAGCGATTTAAGCCAACCGTTTACAAACGTTATTAAATAAATCTAAACGTTTCACCTTTTTAGCGATTTAAGCCAAATGTTTACCAACGTTACGAAACAAATCCAAAAGTTTCACCATTTTAGCGATTTAAGCCACACGTTTACAAAAGTTACGAAAAAAATCCAAACATGTCATCTTTTTAGCAATTTAAGCAGAACGTTTACATACGTTACAAAAAAATCCAAACGTTTCACCTTTTTAGCAATTTAAGCCAAACATTTACAAAGGTATAAAAACAAAACCAAACGTTTCACCTTTTAAGCTATTCAAGCCAAAGGTTTACAAAAGGTTACGAAACAAATCCAAACGTGTCACCTTTTTAGCCATTTAAGCCAAACGTTTACAAACGTTACGAAAGAAATAGAAAGGTTTCCCAATTTTAGCGATTTAAGCCAAACGTTTACAAACGTTATGAAACAAATCCAAACGTTTCACCTTTTTAGCGATTTAAGTCGAACGTTTACAAACGTTACGAAACAAAACTAAACATTTCACTTTTTTAGCAATTAAAGCCAAACATTTACAAACGTTATGCAACAAATCCAAATGTTCCCTCATTTTAGCTATTTAAGCCAAACATTTAAAACGTTATGAAATAAATCCAAAAAATTCACCTTTTTAGCTATTTAAGCCAAACATTTACAAACGTTACGAAACAAATCTAAACGTTTCACTTTTTAGCGATTTAAGCCGAACGTTTACAAATGTTACGAAACAAAACCAAACGTTTCACCTTTTTAGCAAAATCCAAACGTTTCACGTTTTTAGCGATTTAAGCCAAACATTTACAAACGTTTCAACTTTTTAGCAATTTAAGCCAAACGTTTACAAACGTTACTAAAAAAATCCAAGCGTTTCACCTTTTTAGCAATTTAAACCAAACGTTTAAAGCGTTACAAAACAAATCCAAACGTTTTACATTTTTAGCAATTTAAGCCAAACGTTTACAAACGTTACGAAATAAATCTAAACGTCTCACATTTTTAGCGATTTAAGCCAAACGTTTACAAAAGTTACGAAACAAAACCAAACGTTTCACCTTTTTTGCGATTCAGGCCGAACCTTTACAAAAGTTACGAAACAAAACCAAATGTTTCACCTTTTTTGCGATTTAACCCAAATGTTTTCAAACGTTACAGAACAAATCCAAACATTTCACCTTTTTAGCGATTTATGCCAACCGTTTACAAACGTTATGAAAAAAATCCAAACGTTTCACCTTTTTAGCGATTTAAGCCAAATGTTTACCAACGTTACGAAACAAATTCAAACGTTTCACCATTTTAGCGATTTAAGCCACCCGTTTACAAAAGTCACGAAACAAATCCAAACATGTCATCTTTTTAGCAATTTAAGCACAACGTTTACATACGTTACAAAACAAATCCAAACGTTTCACCTTTTTAGCGATTTAAGCCAAACGTTTACAAAGGTATAAAAACAAAACCAAACGTTTCACCTTTTTAACGATTTAAGCCAAACGTTTACAAAAGGTTACGAAACAAATCCAAACGTGTCACCTTTTTAGCCATTTAAGCCAAACGTTTACAAACGTTACGAAAGAAATCGAAATGTTTCCCTATTTTAGTAATTTAAGCCAAACGTTTACAAACGTTACGAAACAAATCCAAACATTTCACCTTTTTGGCGATTTAAGCCGAACGTTTACAAACGTTACGAAACAAAACTAAACATTTCACTTTTTTAGCAATTTAAGCCAAACATTTACAAACGTTGTGAAACAAATCTAAATGTTCCCTCATTTTAGCTATTTATGCCAAACGTTTAAAACGTTACGAAACAAATCCAAACAATTCACCTTTTTAGCTATTTAAGCCAAACGTTTACAAACGTTACAAAACAAATCTAAATGTTTCACTTTTTAGCGATTTAAGCCGAACGTTTACAAATGTTACGAAACAAAACCAAATGTTTCACCTTTTTAGCAAAATCCAAACGTTTCAGATTTTTAGCGATTTAAGCCAAATGTTTACAAACGTTACGAAACAAATCCAAGCGTTTCAACTTTTTAGCAATTTAAGCCAAACGTTTACAAATGTTACTAAAAAATTCCAAGCGTGTCGCCTTTTTAGCAATTTAAACCAAACATTTAAAGCGTTACAAAAAAATCCAAACGTTTTACATTTTTAGCAATTTAAGACTAACGTCTAAAAACGTTACGAAACAAATCTAAACGTCTCACATTTTTAGCGATTTAAGCCGAACGTTTACAAATGTTACGAAACAAAACAAAACGTTTCACCTTTTTTGCGATTTAACCCAAATATTTTCAAACGTTACAGAACAAATCCAAACATTTCACCTTTTTAGCGATTTAAGCCAACCGTTTACAAACGTTATTAAATAAATCTAAACGTTTCACCTTTTTAGCGATTTAAGCCAAATGTTTACCAACGTTACGAAACAAATCCAAAAGTTTCACCATTTTAGCGATTTAAGCCACACGTTTACAAAAGTTACGAAAAAAATCCAAACATGTCATCTTTTTAGCAATTTAAGCAGAACGTTTACATACGTTACAAAAAAATCCAAACGTTTCACCTTTTTAGCAATTTAAGCCAAACATTTACAAAGGTATAAAAACAAAACCAAACGTTTCACCTTTTAAGCTATTCAAGCCAAAGGTTTACAAAAGGTTACGAAACAAATCCAAACGTGTCACCTTTTTAGCCATTTAAGCCAAACGTTTACAAACGTTACGAAAGAAATAGAAAGGTTTCCCAATTTTAGCGATTTAAGCCAAACGTTTACAAACGTTATGAAACAAATCCAAACGTTTCACCTTTTTAGCGATTTAAGTCGAACGTTTACAAACGTTACGAAACAAAACTAAACATTTCACTTTTTTAGCAATTAAAGCCAAACATTTACAAACGTTATGCAACAAATCCAAATGTTCCCTCATTTTAGCTATTTAAGCCAAACATTTAAAACGTTATGAAATAAATCCAAAAAATTCACCTTTTTAGCTATTTAAGCCAAACATTTACAAACGTTACGAAACAAATCTAAACGTTTCACTTTTTAGCGATTTAAGCCGAACGTTTACAAATGTTACGAAACAAAACCAAACGTTTCACCTTTTTAGCAAAATCCAAACGTTTCACGTTTTTAGCGATTTAAGCCAAACATTTACAAACGTTTCAACTTTTTAGCAATTTAAGCCAAACGTTTACAAACGTTACTAAAAAAATCCAAGCGTTTCACCTTTTTAGCAATTTAAACCAAACGTTTAAAGCGTTACAAAACAAATCCAAACGTTTTACATTTTTAGCAATTTAAGCCAAACGTTTACAAACGTTACGAAATAAATCTAAACGTCTCACATTTTTAGCGATTTAAGCCAAACGTTTACAAAAGTTACGAAACAAAACCAAACGTTTCACCTTTTTTGCGATTCAGGCCGAACCTTTACAAAAGTTACGAAACAAAACCAAATGTTTCACCTTTTTTGCGATTTAACCCAAATGTTTTCAAACGTTACAGAACAAATCCAAACATTTCACCTTTTTAGCGATTTATGCCAACCGTTTACAAACGTTATGAAAAAAATCCAAACGTTTCACCTTTTTAGCGATTTAAGCCAAATGTTTACCAACGTTACGAAACAAATTCAAACGTTTCACCATTTTAGCGATTTAAGCCACCCGTTTACAAAAGTCACGAAACAAATCCAAACATGTCATCTTTTTAGCAATTTAAGCAGAACGTTTACATACGTTACAAAACAAATCCAAACGTTTCACCTTTTTAGCGATTTAAGCCAAACGTTTACAAAGGTATAAAAACAAAACCAAACGTTTCACCTTTTTAACGATTTAAGCCAAACGTTTACAAAAGGTTACGAAACAAATCCAAACGTGTCACCTTTTTAGCCATTTAAGCCAAACGTTTACAAACGTTACGAAAGAAATCGAAATGTTTCCCTATTTTAGTAATTTAAGCCAAACGTTTACAAACGTTACGAAACAAATCCAAACATTTCACCTTTTTGGCGATTTAAGCCGAACGTTTACAAACGTTACGAAACAAAACTAAACATTTCACTTTTTTAGCAATTTAAGCCAAACATTTACAAACGTTGTGAAACAAATCTAAATGTTCCCTCATTTTAGCTATTTATGCCAAACGTTTAAAACGTTACGAAACAAATCCAAACAATTCACCTTTTTAGCTATTTAAGCCAAACGTTTACAAACGTTACAAAACAAATCTAAATGTTTCACTTTTTAGCGATTTAAGCCGAACGTTTACAAATGTTACGAAACAAAACCAAACGTTTTACCTTTTTAGCAAAATCCAAATGTTTTACATTTTTAGCTATTTAAGCCAAACGTTTACAAACGTTACGAAACAAATCTAAACGTCTCACATTTTTAGCGATTTAAGCCGAACGTTTACAAACGTTACGAAACAAAACTAAACGGTTCACCTTTTTTGCGATTTAAGCTAAATGTTTTCAAACGTTACAGAACAAATCTAAACGTTTCACCTTTTTAGCGATTTAAGCCAACCGTTTACAAAGGTTATGAAATAAATCCAAACGTTTCACCTTTTTAGCGATTTAACCCAAATGTTTAGCAACGTTACGAAACAAATCCAAACATTTCATAATTTTAGCGATTTAAGCCACACGTTTACAAAAGTTACGAAACAAATCCAAACATGTCATCTTTTTAGCAATTTAAGCAGAACATTAACATACGTTACGAAACAAATCCAAACGTTTCACCTTTTTAGCGATTTAAGCCAAACGTTTACAAAGGTATAAAAACAAAACCAAACGTTTCACCTTTTTAGCGATTTAAGCAAAACGTTTACAAAAGGCTAAGAAACAAATCCAAACGTGTTACCTTTTTAGCCATTTAAACCAAACGTTTACAAACGTTACGAAAGAAATCGAAACGTTTCACTATTTTAGCAATTTAAGCCAAACGTTTACAAATGTTATGAAACAAATCCAAACGTTTCCCCTTTTTAGCGATATAAGCCAAACGTTTACAAACGTTACGAAAAAAATCCAAATGTTTCACCTTTTTAGCGATTTAAGCCAAAAGTTTACAAACGCTACGAAACAAAACCAAACGTTTAAAACGTTACGACACAAATCCAAACGTTTCACATTTTTAGCGATTTAAGCCAAACCCTTACAAACGTTACGAAACAAAACCAAGCGTTTCACCTTTTAAGCAATTTAAGCCAAACATTTACGAATGTTCTGAAACAATTTCAACTGTTTCACCTTTTTAGCGATTTAAGCCAAACGTTTACAAACGTTACGAAACAAATCCAAGCGTTTCACCTTTTTAGCAATTTAAGCCAAACGTTTACAAATAATAATTTCTGAATCAAATTCAAGTGTTTTACCTTTTTTGAAATTTAAGCCAAACGTTTACAAACGTTACAAAACAAATCCAAGCGTTTCACCTTTTTAGCAATTTAAGACCTTATGAAACGAATCCAAATTTTTCACGTTATTAGCGATTTAAGCCGAACGTTTACAAAAATTACAAAACAAAACCAAACATTTCACCTTTTTAGCGATTTAAGCCGAACGTTTAAAACATTACGAAACAAATCAAAATATTTCACCTTTTTAGCGGTTTATGTCAAACGTTTACAAACGCTACGAAACAAATCCAAATGTTTAACCTTTTTAGCGATTGAAGCCAAACGTTTCGAAACAAATCCAAACGTTTAACCTTTTTAGTGATTGAAGCAAAACGTTTACAAACGTTACGGAAAAAATCCAAACTTTTCACCTTTTTACCAATTTAAGCCAAATGTTTACAAACGTTACGAAACAAATCAAAACGTTTCAGCTTTTTAGCGATATAAGCCAAATCATTACAAAGGTAATGAATAAAATCCAAATGTTTCACCTTTTTAGCCATTTAACCCAAACGTTAACAAATGTTACGAAACAAATCCAAGTGTTTCTCTTTTTTAGCAATGAAAGCCAAACGTTTACAAACGTTACGAAACAAATCCAAGCGTTTCACCTTTTTAGCAATTTAAACCAAACGTTTACAAACGTTACGAAACAAATCCAAGAGTTTCACCTTTTTAGCGATTTAAGCCAAACGTTTACAAACGTTACGAAACAAATCCAAACGTTTCACCTTTTTAACGATTTAAGCCAAACTATTACAAACGTTGCAAAACAAATCCAAACGTTTCGCCTTTTTACCGATAGAAGCCAAACATTTACAAGCATTACGAAACAAATCCAAACGTTTCGCCTTTTTAGCAATTTAAGCCAAACGTTTACAAATGTTCTGAAACAAATTCAAGCGTTTCAGCTTTTTAGTAATTTAAGCCAAACGTTTACAAACACTGCAAAACAAATCCAAGCGTTTAACCTTTTTAGAAATTTAAGCCAAAAGTTTACAAACGTTACAAAAGAAAATCCAAATGTTTCATCTTTTTAGCGATTTAAGTCGAACGTTGATAAACGTTACAAAACAAAACCAAACATTTCACCTTTTTAGCGATTTAAGCCGAACATTTACAAACGTTATGAAACAAATCCAAATATTTCAACCTTTTAGTGATTTAAGCCAACCGTTTAAAACGTTACAAAACAAATCCAAACAGTTCACCATTTTAGCGATTTATGTCAAACGTTTACAAACATTACGAAATAAATCCAAATGTTTCACCTTCTTAGCGATTGAAGCCAATCGTTTACAAATGTTTCAAAACAAATCTAAACGTTTCGCCTTTTTAGCGATTGTAGCCAAACGTTTACAAATGTTACGGAAAAATCCAAATATTTCACCTTTTTAGCAATTTAAGCCAAATGTTTACATACATTACGAAACAAATCCAAACGTTTCACCTTTTTAGCGATATAAGCCAAACATTTACAAATCCAATGAAACAAAACCAAACGTTTAAAACGTTACGAAACAAATCCAAACGTTTCACATTTTTAACAATTTAAGCCAAACGTTTACAAAAGTTACGAAACAAATCCAATCGTTTCCCTTTTTTAGCAATTTAAGCCAAACATTTGTAAATGTTCTGAAACAAATTCACGTGTTTCATCTTTTTAGTAATTTAATCCAAACGTTTATAAATATTACAAAACAAATTCAAGCGTTTCGCCTTGTTGGCAATATAAGGCAAACGTTTTTACAAACGTTTCGAAACAAATCCAAATGTTTCACCTTTTTAGCGATATAAGCCAAACGTTTACAAATATTACGAAACAAATCCAAAAGTTTCCTCTTTTTAGCAATATAAGTCAAACGTTAACAAAATGTTATGCAATAAATCCAGACGTTTCGCCTTTTAAATGTTTGGTTTTTGTTTCGTAACGTTTGTAAACGTTTGGCTTAAATCGCTAAAAAGAAGAAACATTTGGATTTCTTTCGTAATGTTCGTAAATGTTTGGCTTAAACCTCTATAAAGGCGAAACGTTTGGATTTGTTTCGCAACGTTTGTAAACGTTTGGCTTAAATCGCTAATAAGGTGAAACGTTTGGATTTGTTTCGTAACGTTTGTAAACGTTCGGCTTAAATCGCTAAAAAGGTGAAACGTTTTGATTTGTTTCGTATCGTTTGTAAACGTTCGGCTTAAAGCGCTAAAAACGGGAAATGTTTGGATTTGTTTCGTATCGTTTGTAAACGTTCGGCTTAAATCGATAAAAAGGTGAAACGTTTGGATTTGTTTCGTAACGTTTGTAAACGTTTGGCTTAAATTGCTAAAAAGGAAAAATGCTTGGATTTGTTTCGTAGCGTTTGTAAACGTTTGGCTTAAATTGCTAAAAAGATGAAACGTTAGGATTTGTTTCGTAGCGTTTATAAACGTTTGGCTTAAATTGCGAAAAAGGTGAAATGTTTGGATATGTTTGGTAACGTTTGTAAACGTTTGGCTTAAATCGCTAAAAAAGAGAAACGATTGGATTTGTTTCGTAACGTTTGCAAACGTTTGGCTTAAATTGCAAAAAAGGTGAGACGCTTGGTTTTGTTTCGGAACGTTTGTAAATGTTTGGCTTAAATTGCTAAAAAGGTGAAACACTTGCTTTTGTTTCGTAACATTTATAAAGGTTTGGCTTAAATTGCTAAAAATGTGAAACGTTTGGATTTGTTTCGTAACGTTTTAAATATTTGGTTTTGTTTCGTAACGTTTGTAAAGGTTTGGCTTAAATCGCTAAAAATGTGAAACGTTTGGATTTGTTTCGTAACATTTTAAACGTTTGGTTTTGTTTCTGTCACGACCCATTTTCATGAATCGCGACCCGCGCTAGGGTATGGGTAATGTAGTACCAAAACCCGTAGCTAGCCTTTCAATTAACATACAAACACATAAACCTGCAGAAAACCAATGCTCGGGGGCAACCGAGACTTCAGCCTAAATCTAGCAGTTATAATATTCAGCAATTAAAATAACATGCTTTCCAATAATAATGTTAATTCGATTTAACATAAATAATTCTGAATAGTAATATAACATGCCAAAGCAATAATAATCCAGTCGGACCAATCCGACAACAACTAAAATAAAATAAAGATGTCTAGTCAACTACTGCGGAATAAGAATAAAATAGTTTGACAGTTTATAAAAAATAAATGGAACTTCCGAGGAAAAGTAAATGCGGAGATCACCAGACTCTCTCAGATCATAACCCTGGGAAAAATTGTGAAAACAACGGGGTCAGATATACTGAGATGAGTTTATACCACTATCTACATTTATTAAGTGGAAAACCTTTAAAACATTTAATAACGGATAGTACGAATAATAGTTGAAAACCTAATCCACAATTCTAAATAATAAACATAATCCAATAGGTCTGGTCCCGAGAGCTGAGCTACACCGAGTTACCACTGACCACACTTATACCAGAGTCCCGAGAGCTGAGCTACACCGAGTTACTCTACCTGGTCCCGACAGCTACGCTCACACCGAGTTACCACATTTCCATATATAACTTACCCAAATCAATACCGGTGCGCACGCAGTTCTAATGATGCCCATTAGGTAGCATGTTCCAATTAGAAGCCATAATATAAAAACAGTTCGAAATATACGTACAGTATATATATTTAATATTAAAATAACAATTTACTTAATAAAGCGGTAAATAGTAAGTACAAACTCACAGCTTGCTAATCCACGTGATAACCGGCAAGCAACTAATCCTGGTTCGCCTCTGGAGCACGAACAATAGACGGGTCTAGACAAATAAAATAATTATTAAAAATAGACCCTAACTCTAGAGAGTACTAGACACCACATAGGACTAGCACAAATACCACGTCGGAAATAAACAATCCAAAGTAACACCAAAAATACCCAATAGGTAATATAGCCCAATTAATACAAGTCTATCGAGTTCTCGCTTAAAATCCGATTTACAAATATTATTTAATAACCTTTAAGTAATAATTAATTTCCAAATAGTGGGTTAGCCGAGTTACCAATAACTGCCAAGCTAACCTCACTTGTCGGGTGACCCAAGTCTAACCCGACTCAAAACATTTATCAATATAAACAATTCAATAAAATAATAATCCATTTTAAAAGCGGAACTTAATAACTTCAATTTCAAGTAACCTAAGTTACAACCCAAAAATTTAATGAAATAAATCTTATAAAAGATTAGGGACTAAATTGTACTTTAGCCAATTAGGGACTAAACTGTAGTTTAGCCCATTAGGGACTAAACTGTACTTTTGCCATTTTTGATATTTAAAATCAAATTAATTACTTGTGTTTATAGTTAATACAAAATATAACGTTATTAATCAAAAACTTAATTTAACTAAGTTTTTAAACGTTTAGGGACTAAGTTGTAATTTAGCCAATTTATACCAAATCGAATTTTGAAATTAAATATAATTACCCGAGTAATTATATTAGCTTAATTTATAAATAACTATCATTTTAAATATTTAATTTATAAATCAAAATAAATTCCGAGCTATAAGTTAAGGTTTAACTCTAAGGATTTATTTGTTTTAAACAAAATAATTTGATAACCATAATGGCTAAATAGCCATCCCTTTCCTTTAAGCTAACACAACAGACCCGCGAAGCTTGATTTCATGAAACAGAATCAAGAATTTTCCAAATACAAACAGGAATTAACGCCAAACTAAAATCATGAAAATAATCATCATCATAATCTAAACTTAATCAATTTACAACATAATCCTAATCAAACTCAAGAATTGAACACAGTAACTACATTAATCAACACGGCAGGATTCAATTTCAAAGCTACGAAGAATCAAACCGCAATCAACACAACCAAACAACTTAGTTCTGAATTTTTAACATCCCCGGAGGTCCAATAACATCAAAAAAACGAATTCAAAGCCAAAGGAATAATGACAGTAATCGGCAGTAGTCATTGCCAAACAATAACAGTTAAGGCATTTCTAAAACGGAAACCGTACGGCGAATGGAACGAGATCGATAGCGTACCGTTCAACGAAAATGAGGTGGGAGATCGAAGGTATGTGAGTCTAGAAAGTCTGAGATCAAACGGTTTTGATTTCGATCTAGAAACTAGTGAGACCGATCAAAATTACGTAATGCCGTTCAAAACCGAAAACTTAAATCAATGGAGTTATGAACACTTACCGGGACAGCCACTTTGGATAATGATTTCAGCAGCATTTCCTAGCGAAAATGAATGTTAAAGGTGGCTAGGGTTTGCTTGTAGTGTGGAGAATAGATTAGGTTTAAAAGTTACGTATTTAAGTAGGTCGATTAGGTTAGAAATGATTGACGAAACTGCCCCCTCGCAAGGATAGGAAGTTTCGAACGAGAACAGCCCTTCAGGCCTAATTCTTGTTCGAAACTAGCCTGGTCTCGAATGAGACCAGGCTCCAAACACGATTCTCGTTCGAGAATCATCAGATTCTCGAACGAGAATTGATCTCTTTTTTTAAAAAAAAAATTACAATTAAAATGGTTGAATCTAGATCAACCCCAATCCCGAACCAACCCGAATCAAACCGCTATCATCGAAGTTACTTCAAAACGACCGGAAAATCGTCGGAAAATATCGAAAAATAAATGTAAAATTTTACGGGATATTACATTCTTCCCAACTAATTAAAAATTCGTCCTCGAATTTAACACGATAAGCAATTACCACCAGAACAACACGTAACACAATTAAAAATCATAAAAGTCACAGAAAATAAGGATATTGTACCTTACGGAAAAAGAAAAGGATAGCGATTCCGCATTTCCAACTCGGTCTCCCAAGTACACTCCTCTACAGAATGATTGCGCCAGAGAACTTTAACCATCGGAATCTCCTTGTTCCGCAATTTACGCACTTGCGTATCAACAATCTCAACTGGCTGTTCCTCATAAGACAGCTCTTGGTCAATCTCAACACTCTGAGGCACAATTACGTGCGAAGGATCAGAAATGCACTTTCTCAACATAGAAACATGAAACACAGGATGTACTAACGATATGTTTGGCGGCAGAACCAGACGATAAGCCACAGCTCCAATCCTCTCTGAAATCTCATAAGGACCAATATACCTCGGTGCCAACTTTCCATTGACACCAAAACGAACCACGCCTTTCATAGGCGAAACCCGAAGAAACACGAAATCATCAACATGAAACTCAATGACTTTTCTCTTCGGATCAGCATAACTCTTATGCCGACTAAAAGCAGTCTCTAACCTCCGTTTGATCAACGGTACCTTCTCTGAGGTAATCTGAATAATCTCTGCTCCCGAGACTTTACGCTCTCCAACTTCCTCCCAACAGATAGGAGATCTACAATTGCGCCCGTACAAAGCCTCATACGGCGCCATCTCGATACTCGCGTGGTAACTGTTGTTGTAAGAAAACTCAATCAACGGCAGATGAGTATCCCAGCTACCCTGAAAATCAAGAACACACATCCTGAGCATATCCTCCAACGTCTGAATAGTCTTCTCAGACTGGCCGTCAGTCTAAGGATAAAAAGTTGTACTGAAATCCAGCCGAGAACCCAAGGATTCCTATAACGCTTTCCAGAACCTCGAAGTAAACACAAAATCTCTGTCTAAAACAATAGAAACCGATACACCATGCAAACTGACAATCCTGTCGATGTACAACTGAGCCAACCTCGAAGCAGTATACGAAACCTTGATCGGAAGGAAATGAGCTGACTTGGTCATACGGTCAACTATAACCCAGATGGAATCGTACCCCTGTCGAGTACGTGGTAAACAAACCACAAAATCCATAGCAATCCGCTCCCACTTCCACTCTGGAATAGGTAGTGGTTGCAGATAGCCAAAAGGTCTCTGATGCTCCAGCTTCACCTGCTGGCACGTCAGACACTTAGAAACATACTCAGCGACATCCTTCTTTATCCTGCTCCACCATTAAGTACCCTTAAGATCATGGTACATCTTAGTAGAACCCGGATGAACACTATAAGCAGACTTGTGCGCTTCTTCCCAGAATCTGGTCTCTCAAACCATCTGAATCCGGAACACACAATCTCGAACCATGTCTCAGAACACCATCCACAAAAGTAAACTCAGAATTACCGTCCTGCTGAATCTCCTCAATAATCTGTTTCAACTATGGATCCTCAGATGTAAAGCTTTGATCCGATCAATCAAAACAGGTTGCACTTTCAACTGTGCTAACAAACAACCAGCCTGCGAAACCTGAAAACCATAGCCAGAAGCTATCAAACTGTGCCACTCTCTAACCATGGGTCTACGCCCAATCTCAGAAATATGAGCCAAGCTGCCCGAAGACTTGCGACTCAACGCATCGGCTACCACATTAGCCTTACCAGGATGGTAATGAATAGTACAGTCGTAGTCTTTCAGCAATTCTAACCACCTCCTCTGTCTCAAGTTCAATTCTCTCTGATCAAAGATATACTTCAGACTCTTATGATCAGTGAAAATCTCACAAGTAGCACCATACAAATAATGTCTCCAGATTTTCAGAGCAAAAACCACCGCTGCCAACCCTAAATCATGAGTAGGGTAATTCACCTCATGCTTCTTCAACTGTCTGGAAGCATAGGCAATCACCTGTCCATGTTGCATCAGAACGCAACCCAAACCATTCCGAGACGCATCACAATACACTGTGAAACCATCAATGCCAGAAGGCAATGCTAAAACCGGAGCTGTAGTCAAAATCTCCTTGAGCTTCTCAAAGCTCGCCTTGCACTTGTCAGTCCACTCAAACTTAACACCCACGAACCGACGATAGTAGCCAGCTAAACCCAGAAAACTTCTGATCTCGGTAACTGACTTTGGCCTCTGCCAATCCATAACTGCCTCAATCTTCTTCGGATCAACCTTGATCCCATCTTTCGACACCACGTGTCCTAGAAAGGTAACCTGCTCCAACCAAAACTCACATTTTGAGAACTTAGCATATAACTGATGCTCACGCAACATCTGTAGTATAGTCCTCAAATGATAAGCATGCTCCTCCTCACTCCGAGAATAGATCAAAATGTTATCAATGAAAACGATAACAAACTGATCCAAAAATGGTTTGAACACTCTGTTCATCATATCTATAAACGCTGTCGGTGCGTTCGTCAGACCAAAGGACATAACCAGAAACTCAAAATGTCCATAACGCGTCCGAAAAGTAGTCTTAGGCACATCTAAATCACGGATCTGAAGTTGATGATACCCAGACCTCAAATCAATCTTGGAGAAACACTTTGCACCTTGCAACTGGTCAAACAAATCATCGATAAGAGGAAGAGGATATCTGTTCTTGAAAGTAGCCTTGTTCAACTGTCTATAGTCGATACACAGTCGAAAGGAACCGTCTTTCTTCTTCACAAACAGAACTGGAGCACCCCACGGCAAAATACTCGGTCTGATGACTCCACTATCCAACAACTCTTGTAACTGGCTCTTCAACTCCTTCAGCTCTGTAGGAGCCATCCGATACGGCGGCATCGAAATCGGAGCTGTACCAGAAACCACATCAATTCAAAACTCAATCTCACGGTCAGGTGGTAATCCAGGCAATTCTTTTGAAAACACATCAGTGAACTCATTCACTATTGGAACTCTATGCATATCACCAAATTCTGCTTCCACATCTCGAACCACAGCAAGAAAACCATGGCAACCCTTGCCTAACATCTGCTTCGCCTTGATGGCGGAAATCAGATTCTTAGGTATCTCCGCCTTTTCTCCCTGAAAGGAAAAAGGTAGATCACTTGGAATCCTAAACTCGACTGACTTCCCTCGACAGTCAATAGAAGCATAATGGCGCGACAGCCAATCTATCCCCAAGATGACATCAAAAGAAAGAATGTCAAGCACAATCAAATCAGCACATAATTATCTACCCTGAATAACCACTGGACAAGAAGGATAAACGACGTCCACTACTACACCTTCAGACATAGGTGTAGACACAGCTAGAGGTTCACTCAAAACAGATGGTCCAATACCCAATTTTTCCGCAAAACAAGTAGAAACAAACGAATGGGTTGCACCCGCATCAAATAACACCAAAGCACCAGTAAAAGAAATCGGAATGGTACCTTGCACCACAGCGTTTGATGCACGCGCATCCTGAGGAGTAAGTGCGAACACTCTGGCCTGACCCTGCAGCTGCTGCTGCAAACTCTGCCCATTACCATAATTGTTGGAACCTCTGCCACCGTTACCACGGCCACGAAAACCTCTACCACCAGAACCACGGCCCCGCTGGCCACCAAACGATGCTGCAGGTTGAGAGTACCCTACAGACTGTGTAAACGCAGGTCTCTACTGCTGGTAAGACGACTGCGCCACACTGGAGTTAGACATCTGCTGCCCAGATGTCGGACACTCCATGGAGAAATGACCCGGCTGGCCACAAGAGAAACAACCTCCAGGAGATAACTGAAACTGACCATAGTGCATGCGTCTGCAATTCTGGCAAAACGGAATGTTTGATCCACCACTGTACCGACGTCCTGAACCACGGTTACTCCCACTGCTACCAGAACTGTACGGAGAACTCCTAGTACTATGCCTCCCCTTGTTGTGCGTACGGCGACTCCCCTTATTGGCCTGAGAAGAGCCACTGTAGTAGTTTCCACTACCATGTTGCACTGGGGCCTGTTGTCCCCCATTAGGAAGATCACTCTCTAATTCTGGAAAGGGTCAGAGATCGTCCCAAACTGAATCAACGAATTCTCCATCCGTGGAGCACTATCCACTACCCGAGCAAACTCCATGTCTGCCCCTATCAGCAAAGGAAGAAATTCCGAGCCTAAACCCCTGATATAGCGGTCGTTCACTCGCCCTCGATCACCCTGTAGATCTGTAGAAAACCGCCCAAAACGGACAAACTCTGTAGTGTACTCTGTCACTGATTTATCCCCTTTCTTCAAATATAGCAGCTTCTCTCTGAAATTTTCAGTAACAGAGAAAGGTAGATAGTAACCTCTGAACCTTGTCACAAAATCAGCCCAAGACAATGTAGCCATCTCTGGCCTGATGTTATCGCGGAACCGGTCCTTAGCTGGACCCTTCAGTGACATCTCCACAAGCATCACTGATTGGCGATCAGTAGCTTGAATTCTCTGACTGTTGTACTCAAACTCTTCCAAAAAGTCAAGAGCATCCCCAATACCATCAAAAGAAGTCGGATTCAATTTCGTGTAGGTCATCACCATCTCTCTGTCAGTCGGAATGTGACAAACACCAGCAAGTCCACCCATACCAGCTACAGCACCAGCCTGAGGTTGATGTTGCTGCGCTAATTGACCCAGTACAGTACACTGATTCTGCAGAAGAGCCTGGTTGTTCTGCATTTCGACAATCCCAACCAAGAAAGTAGTGAAGTCGAACGCCTGCATATTCGGTGCCTGTTGCACCCCTGGTGCCTGCTGCACATCCGGTGCCTGCTGCACATCTGGTGCCTGCTGCACATTCGGTGCCTGTTGCACATTCGGTGCCTGAACACCTGCTGCACCACGTCCTTTAGCTCCACCTCTACCAGCACCAGCTCCTCTGCCTCTACCTCTACCTCTACCTGAACCTCTACCTCTACCACGTCCAGCATTGTCCGGAACCGGTGGTACGTTCTAATCGACTTCCATGGAAATCGCATCATCAACCACAGCTTCTTGCTCTGCCGCAGCACGAGCACGAGTACAAACAACAGTGTCCATATCCTAAGGATTGAAAAAAAAACAATTTAAATAACACATAATTCATACCTAAGTATGAAACAAAACAAGTAACAAATTAGGATTTCCCGAGAAATCAACAGCATTAAAATATTTACCCAAGTGAAATAAAATTAACATTTAACAGCATCTAATCAACATGTAATGACTGACTCGACGCAATCCTATTGGTGCAGGCAGAATATTTTAAAAATCAAAAGATGACGTTCTTAAAGACATGAACGAAACCTATATCCGCAGTAGTTCCTAAGACACAACCATACTTAACAGAGTAAACACATAGCAAGTAAATGGCCTTGGTTTGAAACCAAAGCTCTGATAATAAATGTAAAATTTTACGGGATATTACAGTTTCATAACGTTTGTAAACGTTTGGCTTAAATCGCTAAAAAGTGGAAACATTTTTATTTGTTTCGTAACGTTTGTAAACGTTTGGCTTAAATTGTTAAAAAGGGGAAACACTTGAATTTGTTTCGTAACGTTTGTAAACGTTTGGTTTAAATTACTAAAAAGGTGAAACGCTTAGATTTGTTTCGTAATGTTTGTAAACGTTTGGCTTAAATTGCTAAGAAGGTGAAACACTTGGATTTGTTTCCTAACGTTTGTAAACGTTTGGCTTAAATTGCTAAAAAAAGTGAAACGTTCATATTTGTTTCGTTACATTTATAAACGTTTGGCTTCAATCGCTAAAAAGGTGAAACGTTTGGTTTTGATTCGTATCATTTGTAAAAGTTTGGCTTAAATAGCTAAAAAGGTGAAATGCTTGGATTTGTTTCGTAACGTTTGTAAACGTTTGGCTTAAATCGCTAAAATGGAAAACATTTGGATTTGTTTCGTAATGTTTGTAAACGTTTGGCTTAAATTGCTAAAAGGTGAAACAGTTGGAATTGTTTCGTAACGTTTGTAAACGTTTGGCTTAAATTGCTAAAAAGGTGAAACGCTTGGATTTTTTTCGTAACGTTTTAAATGTTTGGCTTAAATCTCTATAAAGGTGAAACATATGTTTTTATTCCGTAACGTTTTTAATTTTGACTTAAATCGTAAAAAAAGCGAAACGTTTGGTTTAATTTTAAAACGTTTGGCTTAAATCGCTAAAATGGGAAAACGTTTGGATTTGTTTCGTAACGTTTGTAAACGTTTGGATTAAATCGCTAAAATGGTGTAATGTTTGGATTTGTTTTGTTACGTTTGTCAACATTTGGCTAAAATCGCTAAAAAAGGTGAACCGTTGGATATGTTTCGTAACGTTTGAAACGTTTGCTTAAATCGCTAAAGTGGGAAAACAATTTGATTTGTTTCATAACGTTTGTAAACGTGTGACTTAATCGCTAAAAAGGTGAAACATTTGGATTTGTTTTGTAACATTTGTAAACTTTTGGCTTATATTTCTTAAAAGGTGAAATGCTTGGACTTGTTTCATAACGTTTGTAAACGTTTGGCCTGAATCGCTAAAAAGGTGAAACATTTGGACTTGTTTCATAATGTTTGTAAACATTTGGCCTGAATCGCTAAAAAGGTGAAACATTTGGATTTGTTTCGTAATGTTTGTAAACGTTTGGCTTCAATCGCAAAAAAGGGGAAACGTTTGGATTTGTTTTGTAACGTTTGTAAACGTTTGGCTTAAATCGCTAAAATGGGGAAACGTTTGGATTTGTTTCGTAACGTTTGTAAACGTTTGGCTTAAATCGCTAAAATGGGGAAACGTTTAAATTTGTTTCGTAACGTTTGTAAACGTCTGGCTTAAATCGCTAAAATGGGGAAACGTTTAAATTTTTTTCGTAATGTTTTAAAACATTTGGATTTGTTTTGTATCGTTTGTAAACGTTTGGTTTTGTTTCGTAACGTTCATAGATGTTTCGCTTAAATCGCTAAAATGGGGAAACGTTTGGATTTGTCTTTTAACGTTTGCAAACGTTTGGCTACAATCTCTAAAAAGGTGAAACGTTTGGATTTGTTTCGTCACGTTTGTATACATTTGGCTTAAATTGCTAAAAATGTGAAAAGTCTTTTTTGTTTCGTAATGTTTGCAAAAATTTGGATTTGTTTCATAACGTTTGTAAACATTTGGCTTAAATCGCTAAATTTGAAACGTTTGAATTTGTTTCGTAACGTTTGTAAACATTTGGCTGAAATCACTAAAATGGGGAAACTTTTGGATTTGTTTCGTAACGTTTGTAAACGTTTGGATTTGTTTTGTGACGTTTGTAAACATTTTGTTTTGTTTCGTAACATTTATAAACATTTGGCTTAAATCGCAAAAATGGGAAATTTTTTGGATTTGTTTCGTAACGTTTGCAAACTTTTGGCTTCAATCGCTAGAAAGGTGAAATGTTTGGATTTGTTTCGTATCGTTTATAAACGTTTGGCTTAAATTGTAAAAAGGGTGAAACGCTTGGATTTGTTTCCTAACGTTTGTAGACGTTCGGCTTAAATTACAAAAAAGGGGAAACGCTTGGATTTGTTCCGGAACGTTTGTAAACGTTTGCCTTAAATTGCAAAAAGGTGAAATGCTTGGATTTTTTTCGTAACATTTGTAAATGTTTGGCTTAAATTTCTGAAAAGGTGAAGTGCTTAGTTTTGTTTCGTAACGTTTGTAAAGGTTTGGCTTAAATCGCTAAAAATGTGAAATGTTTTGATTTGTTTCGTAACTTTTAAACGTTTGGTATTGTATCGTAACTTTTGTAAACGTTTGGCTTAAATTGCTAAAAAGGTGAAACGTTTGGATTTGTTTCGTAACGTTTGTAAACGTTTGGCTTAAATAGCTAAAAAGGTGAAATGTTTGTATTTGTTTCGCAATGTTTGTAAACGTTTGGCTCAATCGCTAAAAAGGTGAAACGTTTGGATTTTTTTCGTAACGTTTGTAAACGTTTGAAATAAATCTCTAAAAAGGTGAAATGTTTGAATTTGTTTCGTAACGATTTAAACTTTTGGCTTAATTCGCTAAAAAGGTGAAACGTTTGGATTTGTTTCGTAACATTCATAAACGTTTGACTTAAATGGCTAAAAAGGTGAAACGCTTGGATGTTTTTTGTAATGTTTGTAAACGTTTGGCCTAAATTGCTAAAAACAAAGGTGAAACGCTTGGTATGTTTCGTAACGTTTGTAAACGTTTGGCTTAAATTGCTAATAATGTGAAACGTTTCCATTTGTTTCGTAGCGTTATAAAAGTTTGGTTTTGTTTCGTATCGTTTGTGAACGTTTGGCTTAAATCGCTAAAAAGGTGGAACGTTTGGATTTGTTTCGTAGCGTTTGTCAACATTTAGCTTAAATCACTAAAAAGGTGAAACATTTGGATTTGTTTCGTAACGTTTGTAAACGTTTGACTTAATTCGCTAAAAAGGGG
Source organism: Mercurialis annua (assembly GCF_937616625.2). NCBI lineage: Eukaryota > Viridiplantae > Streptophyta > Magnoliopsida > Malpighiales > Euphorbiaceae > Mercurialis > Mercurialis annua. The sequence continues at coordinate 18,790,890 of NC_065572.1, read as the reverse complement.
AAATGTTTGGATTTGTTTCGTAACGTTTGTAAACGTTTGGCTTAAATCGATAATAAGGCGAAACGTATGGATTTGTTTCGAAATGTTTGTAAACGTTGGCAAAACGTTTGGATTTGTTTCGTAACGTTTGTAAACGTTTGGCTTAAATCGCTAATAAGGTGAAATGTTTGGATTCGTTTCGTAACGTTTATAAACGTTTGGCTTAAATCGCTAAAAAGGGGAAACGTTTGGATTTGTTTCGTAACATTTGTAAATGTTTGTCCTAAATTGCTAAAAAAGTGAAACGTTTGGATTTGTTTCGTATCCTTTATAAACGCTTGGCTTAAATTACTAAAAAGGTGAAATGTTTGGATTTTTTTCGTTAAGTTTGTAAAGGTTTGGCTTAAATCGCTAAAAATGTGAAACGTTTGGATTTGTTTCATAATGTTTTAAACGTTTGGTTTTGTTTCATAACGTATGTAAACGTTTGGCTTATATCGCTAAAAAGTGGAAACGTTTTGATTTGTTTCGTAACTTTTGTAAACGTTTGGCTTAAATTGTTAAAAAGGGGAAACACTTGAATTTGTTTTGTAACGTTTGTAAACGTTTGGTTTAAATTACTAAAAAGGTGAAACGCTTGGATTTGTTTCGTAATGTTTGTAAACATTTGGCTTAAATTGTTAAGAAGGTAAAACGCTTGGATTTGTTTCCTAACGTTTGTAAAAGTTTGACTTAAATTGCTAAAAAGGTGAAACGTTCGGATTTGTTTCGTTATATTTGTAAACGTTTGGCTTCAATCGCTAAAAAGGTGAAACGTTTGGTTTAGTTTTGTATCGTTTGTAAAAGTTTTGCTTAGATAGCTAAAAAGGTGAAACGATTGTATTTGTTTCGTAACGTTTGTAAACGTTTGGCTTAAATCGCTAAAAAGGTGAAACAGTTGGATTTGTTTCGTAACTTTTGTAAACGTTTCGCTTAAATTGCTAAAAAAGTGAAACGCTTGGATTTGTTTCGTAACGTTTTAAATGTTTGGCTTAAATCGCTAAAAAGGTGAAATGTTTGTTTTTATTCCGTAACGTTTTTAAACGTTTGACTTAAATCAAAAAAAAGGCGAAACGTTTGGTTTAATTTCAAAACGTTTGGCTTATATCACTAAAATGGGAAAACATTTGGATTTGTTTCGTAACGTTTGTAATCGTTTCGCTTAAATCGCTAAAAAGGTGTAACGTTTGGATTTGTTTTGTAACGTTTGTCAACGTTTGGCTAAAATCGCTAAAAAGGGGAAACGTTGGATATGTTTCGTAACGTTTGAAACGTTTGCTTAAATCACTAAAGTGGGAAAACAATTGGATTTGTTTCATAACGTTTGTAAACGTGTGACTTGAATCGCTAAAAAGGTGAAACATTTGGATTTGTTTCGTAGCGTTTGTAAACATTTGACTTATATTTCTTAAAAGGGGAAATGCTTGGACTTGTTTCATAACGTTTGTAAACGTTTGGCCTGAATCGCTAAAAAGGTGAAACATTTGGATTTGTTTCGTAATGTTTGTAAACGTTTGGCTTGAATCGCAAAAAAGGGGAAACGTTTGGATTTGTTTGGTAACGTTTGTAAACGTTTGGCTTAAATCGCTAAAATGGGGAAACGTTTGGATTTGTTTCGTAACGTTTGTAAATGTTTGGCTTAAATCGCTAAAAAGGTGAAACGTTTGGATTTGTTTCCTAACGTTTGTAAACGTTTGGCTTAAATCCCTAAAATGGGGAAACGTTTAAATTTGTTTCGCAATGTTTAAAAACATTTGATTTGTTTCATATCGTTTGTAAACGTTTGGTTTTATTTCGTACATTTATAAACGTTTGGCTTAAATCACTAAAATGGGAAAACTTTTGGATTGTCTCTCAACGTTTGTAAACGTTTGGCTACAATCTCTAAAAAGGTGAAACGTTTCGATTTGTTTCGTCACGTTTGTATACGTTTGTCTTAAATTGCAAAACATGTGAAAAGTGTTTTCTGTTTCGTAATGTTTGCAAAATTTTGGATTTGTTTCATAACGTTTGTAAACATTTAGCTTAAATTGCTAAAAAGTTGAAACATTTGAATATGTTTCATAACATTTGTAAACATTTGGCTTAAATCGCGAAAATGGGGAAATGTTTGGATTTGTTTCGTAACGTTTGTAAACGTTTGGATTTGTCTTGTAACGTTTGTAAACTTTTGGTTTTGTTTCGTAACATTTATAAACGTTTGGTTTAAATCAAAAAAATGGGGAAACGTTTGTTTCGTTACGTTTGCAAACGTTTGGCTTCAATTGCTAGAAAGGGGAAATGTTTGGCTTAAATTGTATAAAGGGTGAAACGCTTGGATTTGTTTCCTAATGTTTGTAAACGTTTGGCTTAAATTACAAAAAAGGTGAAACACTTGGATTTGTTCCGGAACGTTTGTAAACGTTTTCCTTAAATTGCAAAAAAGATGAAACACTTGGATTTTTTTCGTAACGTTTGTAAACGTTTGGCTTAAATTTCTGAAAAGGTGAAATGCTTGGTTTTGTTTTGTAAGGTTTGTAAAGATTTGGCTTAAATCGCTAAAAATGTGAAATGTTTGGATTTGTTTCGTAATGTTTTAAACATTTGGTTTTGTATCGTAACGTTTGCAAACGTTTGGCTTAAATCTCTAATAATGTGAAACGTTTGGATTTATTTCGCAGCGTTATAAAAGTTTGTTTTTTTTTCCTATCGTTTGTGAACGTTTGGGTTAAATCGCTAAAAGGTGGACCGTTTAGATTTGTTTTTGCAACGTTTGTAAACGTTTGGCTTAAATCGATAAAAAGGTGAAATGTTTAGATTTGTTTCGTAACGTTTGTAAACTATTGGCTTAAATTGCTAAAAAGGAGAAACGTTTGGATTTGTTTCGTACCGTTTGTAAAGATTTGGCTTAAATCGATAATAAGGCTAAAAGTTTGGATTTGTTTCGAAATGTTTGTAAACGTTTGGCTTATAACGCTAAAAAAGCGAAACATTTGAATTTGTTTCGTAACATTTGTAAACATTTGGCTCAAATCGCTAAAAAGGCGAAACGTTTGGATTCGTTTCGTAAGGTTTGTAAACGATTGGCTTAAATCGCTAAAAAGGGGAAACGTTTGGATTTGTTTCGTAAGGTTTGTAAACGTTTGGCTTAAATCGCTAAAAAAGTGAAACGTTTGGATTTGTTTCGTAACCTTTGTAAACGCTTGGCTTAAATTACTAAAGAGGTGAAATGCTTGGATTTGTTTCGTAGCGTTTGTAAACGTTTGGTTTAAATTGCTAATAAGGTGAAACACTTGGATTTGTTTCATAACGTTTGTAAACGTTTGGCTTAAATTGCTAAATAGGTGAAACATTTGGATTTGTTTCATAACCTCTGTAAACGTTTGGCTTAAATCGCTGAAAAGGGGAAACGTTTGAATTTGTTTCGTAACGTTTGTATTTAAGCGTTTACAAACGATAAGCCAAAAGATTTAAGCCAAACATTTACAAACGTTACGAAACAAATCCTACAATTTCACATTTTTAGCAATTTAAGCCAAACGTTTACAAACGTTACGAAACAAAACCAAGCGTTTCACCTTTTTAGCAATTTAAGCCAAACGTTTACAAACGCTACGAAACAAATCCAAGCATTTCACCTTTTTAGTAATTTAAGCCAAGCGTTTACAAAGGTTACGAAACAAATCCAAACGTTTCACTTTTTTAGCGATTTAAGCCAAACGTTTACAAACCTTACGAAACAAATCCAAACGTTTCCCCTTTTTAGCGATTTAAGCCAATCGTTTACAAACCTTACGAAACGAATCCAAACGTTTCGCCTTTTTAGCGATTTGAGCCAAATGTTTACAAATGTTTCGCTTTTTTATCGTTATAAGCCAAACGTTTCACCTTCTTAACGATTTGAGCCAAACGTTTATAAACGCTACGAAACAAATCCAAATGTTTCACCGTTTTAGCAATTTAAGCCAAACGTTTACAAACGTTACGAAACAAATCCAAGCATTTCTCCTTTTTAGCAATTTAAGCCAAACGTTTACAAACGCTACGAAACAAATCAAAACGTTTCACCTTTTTAGCAGTTTATGCCAAATGTTTACAAAAGTTACAAAACAAATCCAAACGTTTCACCTTTTTAGCGATTTAAACCAAATATTTACAAACGTTACGAAACAAATCCAAACGTTTTGCCTTTTTAGCGATTTAAGCCAAACGTTTACAAACATTACGAAACAAATTCAAACGTTTCGCCTGTTGTAATATCCCGTATTTTTAAATTTTTATTTTTGCATTCCGTCAAATTTTAGGTAAATTATTTTTATTTTTATTAAATATTTTTATTAGAGTCAATTGTTGATTCGGTTGTGGTTCGGTTCGTGTTAGGTTTATATTATTAAATTTTGGCCTATGTATATTATTTATTCAATAATATAATATATACTTTGCCATGCATAGGAAAAAAAAAAGACATGCATCCCTTATTAAATTTTCTTCCAAGTAATGTAGCCATCCTTTATTTATTTGGGCCATGCAACATCTTTTAGTATTAGCCCATTTCTTATTTTTTTTACATGGCCATTAACAAGCCATTAAGAAGCCCATTACGTTTTTCTTATGCTTCATGTATAAGAAGCATAGACCAACTTTGTAGAAGAATAAATTTCTGCATTTGTTTTTCTTTTCATTCGTTTTCTTATTTTTAAAACCCTATTCTTTTTTTTCTTTTCTGAACCCTAGCCGCCACTCTCTCTAGACATTTTGAAACATCACACTTTTATCCCCTCCATTCACATTAATCTCGGTAAGTAATCTCGTCTCGTTTTCTTTGTTTCGATTCGATATCATAACACCGTTTCATAACTCATATTATTTATTATGCTAGCTTAAATCTGAGTTTCTTACGACGCTTCATCATTACTCATCGTTCTCATATATCCCTACGTGTCGAAACCAATTACGGTACGTAAAAATCTCTCCGTTCATTGTCGTTCCGATTCGACGTGTTCATGCATTACTGCTGCGGTTTCTTTTGATTTCATGGCTGCCTTTATGCTTTATGTATCATGTTATGAATATAGTAGTTGACCTTTTGCTTAAACTTGTGATTGGTCCGAATCACCGTTTGCTAAATTCTTATAATTACCGCCGTTAATTGAGTTCATGGTTGCTGAAACTTGTTTCTTACTTAGGGAAGTTCTATACTTGAAAGTCTATGGCTGATCATGCTAGAGATGATGAGTATATTGTTTAAGTTGTCAAGGTGTTGTTCAATCAGTAATCCATTTCTTTGAATTGGCCGAATGGTTGATAAGGTGTGGAACATGGATTTTTCTTTAAGATTAGGCATGATAATGATAGTGCTGTGTGTATAATTAGTTAAATTAAAATTCATGGTTTATTCTACCATGCATGTGGCCCTTTAGATTTATAGGTTTTTAGTTTAATAAAAGTGGTTAACTACAAATTTGTTCATTTAAAATTAAATCGTTTTGGTAATTAGGTCTAAAACGATAAATGTTATAAACCTTTGATTTAGTAACTAACGTGAGTAATTATTGTTTTGCAAATTTTGATTAAGTGTGACATTTTGGTTAAAGTTACGTTTTGACTCTAAAACGTGTATTTAAAATATCAAGTTAAATATTTGATTTTCATAATAAGAAACCATAAGTATTTTATAACCTAAATTTATATAATTACTTGGGTAATTATATTGGATTTCGAATAACAAATTGGCTAAATTACAGTTTAGCCGTTAAACATTTTTAAAACTTATTTAATTAAGTTTTTGGGTAGTAACTGGTTTATTTTGTTTTAATTATAAACAAAAGCAATTAATTTTATTTTAAATATCAAATTGGCTAAAGTACAGTTAGCCCCTAAATTTTTATAAACGTAAATGATTAGAGTTTTTGATTGTAACTTGGGTTACTTGAGGTTAAAGCTATTGGGTTCCGTTTTAAATATTGATTTATTATTTAATCAAGTTGATTGTATAATTATAAACTATGGTTTATAATTGGGTATGATTATACTTATTTTATCAAAGTGATTTTGGGAATTATAAACTCTGGTTTATATCTTGATAAAATATTTTTGGTCGGATTAGACTTGGGTCACTCGACATGTGAGGTAGCTTGGTAGTTATTGGTAACTCGGCTAACTCAATATTTGAGGAAATTGATTTAAGTTATTATTTATTTATTATTTAAGTAATACTTTTCGGAACAGATTTTAAAGTGGAAACCCAATAGACTTGGCTTATTTATTTATTTGAGTATTATGTTACTCGTTGTGGTTCATTTTTGACTCGGGTCATTACGTGATTAATTGTTCATTCTATTCTGGCTACGTTTATGCTTGACTCAATATTGTGATAGTCCTATGTGGTGTCTAGTATTCTTAGAGTTAGGGGTTGTATGGATTTTAACTTATATATTGTTTTAGACCCGTTGACTGCTCGTGCTTCGGAGTCTACGCAGGGTTAGCTGTTTGCCAAAATTCACGTGGATAAGCAAGCAGTGAGTTTGTAGTGCTATTTACCGCTTTATTAAGTACCGCATCATATTTTAATATTATAAATGCTTTTGAACTGTTTTTACGGATTATGGATCTGGATTGAAACGAGCTACTCGATAGGCTTGTATCGAGACTGTGTGCACCGGTATATACTCTGGGATCGGCAGACTATGGTCTTGCTTACGCTGGTAATTTGACGAGGATTTGTTCCCGTCCACTCTGGGTTTATATTTTCAATATGCTATGTCATACTTACGCTGGGATCATTTCAATACTGTTATTTCATAATCATATTATATTTGTATAAAAATGTTTTGATTTAAGGGTTTTAAACTTAATAAATGTAAATAGTATTGCGAACTCATCTCAGTATATCTGACCCCGTTGTTTTCCCAAATTTTCCAGGTTTATGATTTGAAAGCTGGTCCACTCCGATTCTTTTGATTCCTCGGAGATTTTTATGTTATTAAACTAGTTTCTGTTTTCGAACTCTTAGACCGCAGTAGAACTAGTTTAGTTATTACATTTGATATTACACTTTGGGTTTGTCGATTTATTCGATTATTTATATTTGGCATGATTACTCTGAATTACGATGTTGTTATATATAAGGTATGCGGTTGAACATTTAAGATATTTAAATTATTTATATTTGAACTGCAATATAAATTGCTAGACCTAGGTTGGAGTCTCGGTTGCCCCTGAGCAGTTTTCTGCAGGTTTAAATGTTTATTTGATTTCCGCGAGGCTTGCTACGGGTTTTGGTACAACCATACCCATACCCTAGCGCCGGTCACGATTCATGAAATTGGGTCGTGACACCTGTTTAGCGATTTAAGCGAAACGTTTACAAACGTTACGAAACAAATCCAAACGTTTTACCCTTTTAGTGATTTATGCCAAACGTTTACAAACGTTACGAAAGAAAATCAACCGTTTAAAACGTTACGAAACAAATCCAAATGTTTCACATTTTTTGCGATTTAAGCCAAACTTTTACAAACTTTACGAAACAAAACCAAGCGTTTCACCTTTTTGGCAATATCAGGCCAAATGTTTACAAACGTTACGAAATAAATCCAAGTGTAACACTTACATTTGAATATCATATAGTTATGCTCATGCATTTCATTCATTTTGATGATTAAGAGTAAGTGACATTCATTAGCATTTACAGAAGCATTATACGTATGATTGATATTCATTCACATAGGAAATATAGAAGTTTGATTAATGCTAGAACTATTCAATTGATTAAGAGTTAGTATAACGACAAACAAATATATTCGAACTAAATTGGAATGAAAGTATGTCGGTTTATTAGGGTTATTCGGTTATTATGAAAACAAATAAACTAAAAGGTTTAAGTTATACTTAAAGGATATTTCAAGGATTATATGAGATATTTGTAATGTTAAAGGATTCCATAAAAACATTCCTATTTTAGTTAGGTAAAACCTTAGTTAAAGGTTAATAACACCTCTTAAATATTTCTTCTTAATATATCAAAGAGAGAAAAGGAGAGATGAGTAAGGAATTCATGAAAACCTAACCATAACATCAAGTACACCTTAAATTAAAGTTTGGATCAAGAAAAGGAGATATTTGGTAAGTAATTTAAGTGTTTTGGTTGATTAGGTTAGAGTTTATCATCTTTTTGAAAGCAATTTGCACATATCCGAAAATTTAATCTCTGTTGTTTATATCATTAACCGAGTTATACAACTTTAAATTGATTGATTTTTAATTATATGGAAACTATATCCAGTTTACTAAAATTGTTATTCTTTGTGTTTCATCATTTGAAGTTGGTAGGGTGTAACCAAAAGATGAATATCTCATTGTATTGATATTTATTTGGGTTAATTCTTTTTGATATGTTTTATAAACTCATATATCTATAACTCCACTGAAGGGTTTTTCCAAATTGTGTTTATATTGATGTGTGGATCACTGTGAAGATAGGGTATATGTTCAGCCTACTTGTAGAACTATAGTTGCATCTGTAATTCCTTGTAAAATTGATATAATGAGTTATGCATGTCCAAATGATTCCATTCATGTTTCTCTGGATTCCTTAGGATGTTAACTAAAAATGTTTAGTTTTGACAAAAGACTAATTATGTCATTTGGATGGTGAAAAAAAAAGAAACATTTAGTTGTATAATCTGTCTAGACAGTTTAACCTAGTCGTGTTGTAATGTGCATAATCTGATTTATTCTAATCCAGTTGACGTGCTTCAACTAGACTCAAATGTACAAGACTCATATCAATATTTTGTATAAATGATGTTTGAGTTAGGATTAGTACCTATTTGAAGTCATTACACATAATCTGCCTAGAAAAAGGGATTATGGTTACTAGTTTATTTAATTTGAAGAAATAGTTATACCCTGTGAATGAATTGAGATTATATATATGAATAGGTACTTATAAACGAGAAGGGAATACGCTGTACAAGCCTGGAACTTCACGGGTTTGAGACTCGGTGAATTGAGTAAGTGAATATATAGTGTTATACTTGGTATATACGTTTGTTTGCAATTGCAAGTGTGTATTGATTTGAGACGTAAATGCGCTTGTGAATTATGGTTGAATCGTTTGTTCGAGTCATATGTTTGTTTTGAGAATCATTTCATGCTTATGTTTGGATATTCAATGAGAATTGAGATAGTCGTTGGTTGCGTAAAATGGCGATTCAGGCCAACGACGTGAGAATGAGTTATTGGTTGCCTAAAGGGTGATTCGGGCCAATAGCGTATGTTGGTTTCCTATATGGCGATTTGGGCCAACATGTAAATTATGAGCATGATTGAATATCATTTTGTAAGCTTGATATTGATTGGAAATTTGTGAATATTTGGTTTGAATTGAACATTGGACTACTATGCTTGTTAATGTTATTGCTTATGTTGAATGGATAATCGCTTGAGTTATATTTTAGCTACTTGGAATGCTTATGAATGTGTATATTTAATATGATTATATCTATTTGCTTATTGAGTTGCAAGCTCACCCCTCTGCGTTATTTTTCAGGATACAAAGAGTTGCATTGAGTCAACATTTGCATCTGATAGAAGTTTCATGTGGGCCAAAGGAAAAGTCATTGCACGTGCATATTTTCAAATGTCTATGGATATAAGATAGATAAATGAAATGTTTATACTAAGAGTTTTGTAATATGTTTTGTATAAATTGTTTGATGTGAGATAGTTTGAATGTAAAAATGGATGTGATAAGTTAAAACTTTTGTGTCATAAAACGATATGTATAATATGTTACATTTCATGACAGTATAATAAATGAAAGATGTAAGCCAAACCTTTACAAACGCTACGAAACAAAACCAAGCGTTTCACCTTTTTAGAAAGTTAAGCCAAACGTTTACAAACGTTAAGAAAGCAATCCAAGCGTTTCACCTTTTTAGCAATTTAAGCCAAACGTTTACAAACGTTCCGAAACAAATCCAAGCGTTTCACCTTTTTAGCAAATTAAGCCATACGTTTACAAACGTTACGAAACGAATCCAAACGTTTCACCTTTTTAGCAGATTAAGCCATACGTTTACAAACGTTACGAAACAAATCCAAACGTTTCACCTTTTTAGCGATTTAAGCCAAGCGTTTACAAACGTTACAAAACAAATCCTAGCGTTTCACAATTTAGCAATTTAAGCCAAACGTTTACAAACGCTACGAAACAAATCCAAGCGTTTCACCTTTTTAGCAATTTAAGCCAACGTTTACAAACGTTACGAAACAAATCCAAGCGTTTCACCTTTTTAGCAATTTAAGCCAACGTTTACAAACGTTACAAAACAAATCCAAACATTTCTCCTTTTTAGCGATTTAAGCCAAACGTTTACAAACGGTACGAAACAAATCCAAATGTTTTACCTTTTTAGCGATTTAAGCCAAACGTTTACAAACATTACAAAACAAATCCAAACATTTCTCCTTTTTAGCAATTTAAGCCAAACGTTTACAAATGTTACAAAACAAATCCAAACATTTCAACTTTTTAGCAATGAAAGGCAAACGTTTACAAACGTAACGAATCAAATCCAAGCATTTAACCTTTTTAGCAATATAAGCCAAACGTTTACAAACAATACGAAACAAATCCAAGCGTTTCACCTTTTTAGCAATCTAAGCCAAAAGTTACGAAAAAATTCCAAACGTTTTACCTTTATAGCGATTTAAGCCAAACGTTTACAAAAATTATAAAACAAATCCAAGTGTTTTACATTTTTAGCAATTTAAGTCAAACGTTTACAAACGCTATAAAACAAATCCAAGCATTTCATCTTTTTTTGCAATTTAAGCCAAACATTTACAAACGTTACGAAACAAATTCAAGCGTTTCACCTTTTTAGCAATATAAGCCAAACGTTTATAAACAATACAGAAGAAATCCAAGCGTTTCACCTTTTTAGCAATATAAGCCAAACGTTTACAAGCGTTACAAAAAAAATCCAAACGTCAAACGTTACGAAGCTTAACCAAGCGTTTCACCTTTTTAGCAATTTAAGCAAAACATTTACAAACGTTACGAAACAAATTCAAGCGTTTCACCTTTTTAGCAATATAAGCCAAACGTTTATAAACAATACAGAAGAAATCCAAGCGTTTCACCTTTTTAGCAATATAAGCCAAACGTTTACAAGCGTTACAAAAAAAATCCAAACGTCAAACGTTACGAAGCTTAACCAAGCGTTTCACCTTTTTAGCAATTTAAGCCAAACGTTTACAAATGTTACGAAACAAATCCAAGTGTTTCACCTTTTTAGCAATTTAAGCCAAACGTTTACGAAGCTTAACCAAGCGTTTCACCTTTTTAGCAATATAAGCCAAACGTTTACAAACAATACGAAACAAATCCAAGCGTTTTACCTTTTTAGCAATCTAAGCAAAAAGTTACGAAAAAAATCCAAACGTTTTACCTTTATAGCGATTTAAGCCAAACGTTTACAAAAATTATAAAACAAATCCAAGTGTTTTACATTTTTAGCAATTTAAGTCAAACGTTTACAAACGCTATAAAACAAATCCAAGCATTTCATCTTTTTTTGCAATTTAAGCCAAACATTTACAAACGTTACGAAACAAATTCAAGTGTTTCACCTTTTTAGCAATATAAGCCAAACGTTTATAAACATTACAGAAGAAATCCAAGTGTTTCACCTTTTTAGCAATATAAGCCAAACGTTTACAAGCGTTACAAAAAAAAATCCAAACGTCAAACGTTATTACAAACGTTACGAAACAAATTCAAATGTTTCCCCATTTTAGCAATTTAAGCCAAATATTTAAAACGTTCCTAAACAAATCCAAATGTTTCACCTTTTTAAAAATTTAAGGCAAACGTTTACAAATATTACGAAACAAATCCAAACGTTTAGCTTTTTTACGTCAAACGTATCCAAACGTTACGAAACAAATTCAAATGTTTCCCCATTATAGCAATTTAAGCCAAACATTTAAAACGTTCCTAAACAAATCCAAATGTTTCACCTTTTTAAAAAATTTAAGGCAAACGTTTACAAACGTTACGAAACAAATCCAAACGTTTAACATTTTTAGCAATTTAAGCCAAACGTTACGAAGCTTAACCAAGCGTTTCACCTTTTTAACAATTTAAGCCAAACGTTAACAAACGTTACGAAACAAATCCAAGTGTTTCTCTTTTTTAGCGATTTAAGCCAAACGTTTACAAACGGTACGAAACAAATCCAAATGTTTTACCTTTTTAGCGATTTAAGCCAGACGTTTACAAACATTACAAAACAAATCCAAACATTTCTCCTTTTTAGCAATTTAAGCCAAACGTTACGAAGCTTAACCAAGCGTTTCACCTTTTTAGCAATTTAAGCCAAACGTTTACAAACTTTACGAAACAAATCCAAGTGTTTCTCCTTTTTAGCGATTTAAGCCAAACGTTTACAAACGGTACGAAAGAAATCCAAATGTTTTACCTTTTTAGCGATTTAAGCCAGACGTTTCACTTTTTTACGTCAAACGTATCCAAACCTTACGAAACAAATTCAAATGTTTCCCCATTATAGCAATTTAAGCCAAACATTTAAAACGTTCCTAAACAAATCCAAATGTTTCACCTTTTTAAAAAATTTAAGGCAAACGTTTACAAACGTTACGAAACAAATCCAAACGTTTAACATTTTTAGCAATTTAAGCCAAACGTTACGAAGCTTAACCAAGCGTTTCACATTTTTAGCAATTTAAGCCAAACGTTTACAAACGTTACGAAACAAATCCAAGTGTTTCTCCTTTTTAGCGATTTAAGCCAAACGTTTACAAACGGTACGAAACAAATCCAAATGTTTTACCTTTTTAGCTATTTAAGTCAGACGTTTACAAACATTTCAAAACAAATCCAAACATTTCTCCTTTTTAGCAATTTAAGCCAAACGTTTACAAATGTTACAAAACAAATCCAAACATTTCAACTTTTTAGCAATGAAAGGCAAACGTTTCCAAATGTAACGAATCAAATCCAAGCATTTAACCTTTTTAGCAATATAAGCCGAACATTTACAAACAATACGAAACAAATCCAAGCGTTTCACCTTTTTAGCAATCTAAGCCAAAAGTTACGAAAAAAATCCAAACGTTTTACCTTTATAGCGATTTAAGCCAAACGTTTACAAAAATTATAAAACAAATCCAAGTGTTTTACATTTTTAGCAATTTAAGTCAAACGTTTACAAACGCTATAAAACAAATCGAAGCATTTCATCTTTTTAGAAATTTAAGCCAAACATTTACAAACGTTACGAAACAAATTCAAGCGTTTCACCTTTTTAGCAATATAAGCCAAACGTTTATAAACATTACAGAAGTAATCCAAGCGTTTCACTTTTTTAGCAATTTAAGCCAAACGTTTACAAGCGTTACAAAAAAAATCCAAACGTCAAACGTTTACAAACGTTACGAAACAAATTCAAATGTTTCCCCATTTTAGCAATTTAAGCCAAACATTTAAAACGTTCCTAAACAAATCCAAATGTTTCACCTTTTTAAAAATTTAAGGCAAACATTTACAAACATTACGAAACAAATCCAAACGTTTCACTTTTTTACGTCAAACGTATCCAAACCTTACGAAACAAATTCAAATGTTTCCCCATTATAGCAATTTAAGCCAAACATTTAAAACGTTCCTAAACAAATCCAAATGTTTCACCTTTTTAAAAATTTCAAGGCAAACGTTTACAAACGTTACGAAACAAATCCAAACGTTTAACATTTTTAGCAATTTAAGCCAAACGTTACGAAGCTTAACCAAGCGTTTCACCTTTTTAGCAATTTAAGCCAAACATTTACAAACGTTACGAAACAAATCCAAGTGTTTCTCCTTTTTAGCGATTGAAGCCAAATGTTTACAAACGATACAAAACCAATCCAAGCCGTTTCTCCTTTTAAGCAATTTAAGCCAAACGTATACAAACGTTACGAACAAATCAAAGAGTTTCACCTTCTTAGTAATTTAAGCAAAACTTTTACAAAGGTTATGAAACAAATCAAAACGTTTCACCTTTTTAGCGATTTAAGCAAAACGTTTCCAAACGATACGAACTAAATCGAAATGTTTCACCTTTTGAGTGATTTAAGGCAAATGTTTACAAACGTTACGAAACAAATCCAAATGTTATTTTTAGCGATTTAAGCCAAACGTTTACAAACGTTACGAAACAAACACAAACGTTTCACCTTTTTACCGATTTAAGCCAAACGTCTACAAACGGTACGAAACAAATACAAACGTTTTACCTTTTTAGCGATTAAAGCCAAACGTTTACGAATGCTATGAAACAAATCGAAACGTTTCTCCTTTCTAGCAATGTAAGGGAAACGTTTACCAACATTTTGAAACAAATCCAAGCGTTTCACCTTTTTAGCAATTTAAGCCAAATGTTTACAAATGTTACGAAACAAATCCAAGCGTTTCACTTTTTTTAGCAATTTAAGCCAAACGTTTACAAACGTTATGGAAAAAATCCACAAACCAAACGATAACCGAGATTATGAAACAAATCCAAATGTTTCACCATTTTAGCAATTAAAGCCAAACGTTAGGAAAAAAATCCAAGTGTTTCACATTTTTAGCAATTTAAGCCAAACGTTTATAGATGTTACGAAAAAAATCCAAGAGTTTCACCTATTTAGCAATTTAAGCTAAACGTTTACAAATATTACGGAAGAAATCTAAGCATTTCACCTTTTTAGCAATTTAAGCCAAACGTTTACAAACGTTACGAAACAAATCCGAACGTTTCACGTTTTTAGCAATTTAAGCCAAACGTTTGCAAACGTTACGAAACAAAATCCAAACGTTTCGCCATTTTAGCAATTTAAGCCAAACGTTTACAAATGTTACGAAACAAAATCCAAATGTTTCACCTTTTTAGCAATTTAATCCAAATGTTTGCAAACGTTACAAAACAAATCCAAACGTTTCCCCTTTTTAGCGATTGAAGCCAAACGTTTACAAACGTTCAAAACAAATCCAAGCGTTTCACATTTATCGATTTAAGCCAAACCATTACAAACATTACGATATAAAACCAAGCGTTTCACATTTTTAGCAATTTAATGCAACGTTTACAAACGTTACAAAACAAATTCAAACGTTTTACCTTTTTAGCAATTTAATTCAAACGTTTACAAACGTTTCGAATCAAATCCAAGCGTTTCTTATTTTTAGGAATTTAAGCCAAACGTTTACAAACGTTACAAAACAAATCCAAGCATTTCACCTTTTAGCAATTTAAGCCAAACGTTCACAAACGTTCGAAACAAATCCAAATGTTTCACCTTTTTAGTGATTTAAGCCGAACGTTTACAAACATTAGGGAACAAAACTAAACATTTCACCTTTTTAGCAATTTAAGCCAAACGTTTACAAACGTTACGAAACAAATCCAAATGTTTTCCCTTCTTAGCGATTTAAGCCGAACGTATATAAACATTACGAAACAAATCCAAACGCTTTCCCTTTTTAGAGATTTAAGCGGAACGTTTACAAACTTTACAAAACAAATCAAAACGTTTAACCTTTTTAGCAATTTAAACCAAACATTAACAAACGTTACGAAACATATCCAAATGTTTCCCCTTTATAGCGATTTAAGCTAAACGTTTAACGTTACGAAACAAATCTATATGTTTCACCTTTTTAGCGATTTATGTCCAACGTTACGCAACAAATACAAACATTTCACCTTTTTAGCGATTGAAGCCAAACGTTTACAAATGGTACGAAACAAATCCAAATGTTTTTCCTTTTTAGCGATTTAAGCCAAACGTTTACAAACGTTACAAAACAAATCCAAATGTTTCTCCTTTTTAGAGATTTAAGCGAGACGTTTACAAACATTACAAAAAAAATCCAAACGTTTCTCATTTTTAGCGATTTAAGCCAAACGTTTACAAACGTTACAAAACAAATCCAAACATTTCACCTTTTTAGCAATTCAAAGAAAACGTTTACAAACGCTACGAAACAAATCCAAGCGTTTCACCTTTTTAGCAATATAAGCCAAACGTTTACAAACAATACGAAACAAATCCAAGCGTTTCACCTTTTTAGCAATCTAAGCCAAACGTTTACAAACGTTACGAAAAAAATCCAAACGTTTTACCTTTTTAGCGATTTAAGCCAAACGTTTACAAAGGTTATGAAACAAATCTAAATGTTTTACATTTTTAGCAATTTAAGTCAAACGTTTACAAACGCTATAAAACAAATCCAAGAATTTTATCTTTTTATCAATTTAAGCCAAGCATTTACAAACGTTACGAAACAAAGTCAAATGTTTCCCCATTTTAGCGATTTAAGCCAAACTTTTAAAACGTTCTGAAACAAATCCAAACTTTTCACGTTTTTAGAAATTTAAGTCAAACGTTTACAAATTTTACGAAACAAAGTCAAACGTTTCACCTTTTTAGCGATTTTAGCCAAACGTTTAAAAACGTTACGAAACAAACCCAAGCGTTTCTCATTTTTAGCAATTGAAGCCAAACGTTTACAAACGATACAAAACAAATCCAAGTCGTTTCTCCTTTTAAGCAATTTAAGCCAAACGTATACAAACGTTACGATACAAATCAAAGAGTTTCACCTTTTTAGCAATTTAAGCCAAACTTTTACAAAGATCACGAAACAAATCCAAATGTTTCACCTTCTTAGCGATTTAAGCCAAACGTTTACAAACGATACGAAACAAATCCAAACATTTCCCCTTTTTAGCGATTTAAGCCAAACGTTTACAAACGTTACGAAACAAATCCAAACATTTCACCTTTTTACCGATTTAAGCCAAACCTTTACAAACGGTACGAAACAACTCCAAACATTTCACCTTTTTAGCGATTAAAGCAAAACGTTTACGAACGCTACGAAACAAATCCGAACGTTTCTCCTTTCTAACAATGTAAGGGAAACGTTTACCAACATTTTGAAACGAATCCAAGTGTTTCACCTTTTTAGAAATTTAAGCCAAACGTTGACAAACGTTACGAAACAAATTAGAGGGTTTCACCTTTTTAGCAATTTATGCCAAACGTTTACAAACGTTACGGAAAAAATCAAATGTTTCACCTTTTTAGCGATTTAAGCCAAACATTAACAGAGGTTATGAAACAAATCCAAATGTTTCACCTTTTTAGCAATTAAAGCCAAACGTTTACAAGCTTTACGAAAAAAATCCAAACGTTTCACCTTTTTAGCGATTTTAGCCAAACATTTACAAACGTTACGAAACAAATTCAAATGATTTAAGCCAAACATTTAAAACGTTCTGAAACAAATCCAAACGTTTCACCTTTTTAGAAATATAAGGCAAACGTTTACAAACGTTACGAAACAAATCCAAATGTTTCACCTTTTTAGCGATTGAAGCCAAACATTTACAAAAGTTACGAAACATATCCAAACGTTTAACATTTTTAGCAATTTAAGCCAAACGTTACAAAGCTTAACCAAGCGTTTTGCCTTTTTAGCAATTTAAGCCAAACGTTTACAAACGTTACGAAACAAATCCAAGTGTTTCTCCTTTTTAGCGATTGAAGCCAAACGTTTACAAACGATACGAAACAAATCCAAGCCGTTTCTCCTTTTAAGCAATTTAAGCCAAACGTATACAAACGTTACGATACAAATCAAAGAGTTTCACCTTTTTAGCAATTTAAGCCAAACTTTTACAAAGGTTACGAAACAAATCCAAACGTTTCACCTTCTTAGCGATTTAAGCCAAACGTTTACAAACGATACGAAACAAATCCAAACGTTTCCCCTTTTTATCTATTTAAGCCAAACGTTTACAAACCATAAGAAACAAATCCAAATGTTTCACCTTTTTACCGATTTAAGCCAAACATTTGCAAACGGTATGAAACAAATCCAAACGTTTCACCTTTTTAGCGATTAAAGCCAAACGTTTACGAACGTTATGAAACAAATCCAAACGTTTTTCCTTTCTAGCAATGTAAGGGAAACGTGTACCAACATTTCGAAACAAATCCAAGCGTTTCACGTTTTTAGCAATTTAAGCTAAACGTTTACAAACGTTACGAAACAAATTAGAGCGTTTCACCTTTTTAGCAATTTAAGCCAAACGTTTACAAACGTTATCGAAAAAATCCAAACGTTTTACCTTTTTAGCGATTTAAGCCAAACATTAACAGAGGTTATGAAACAAGTCAAACGTTTAATATGTTACGAAACCAATCAGAACAATTACAAACGTTACGAAACAAATCCAAATGTTTCACCTTTTCATCAATTTAATTCAAACGTTTAAATCGTTACAAAACCAATCCAAAAGTTTAAAATGTTACGAAACAATTACAAACTATTCACCTTTTAAGCAATTTAGGCCAAACGTTTACAAACGTTACGAAACAATTCCAAACGTTTCCCCTTTTTAGCGATTTAAGCCAAACATTTACAAAGTTTATGAAACAAATCCAAATGTTTCACCTTTATAGCGATTTAAGCTAAACGTTTACATATATTATGAAACAAATCCAAACATTTCACCCTTTGTGTAATACCCCGTAAATTTTTAGCGTATTTTCCGACAAATTTTCCGATCGTTTTTAAGAAAAATCAAAGTTAACGGTCTGGTTCGAGTTGGTTCGTGATGGGTTGATGTTGT
The DNA here is from genome assembly GCF_937616625.2 of Mercurialis annua. Classification (NCBI taxonomy): domain Eukaryota; kingdom Viridiplantae; phylum Streptophyta; class Magnoliopsida; order Malpighiales; family Euphorbiaceae; genus Mercurialis; species Mercurialis annua. Next base: position 18,772,198 of record NC_065572.1, on the reverse strand, counting down.
GGTTCAACCATTTATTTTTTTAATTCAAAAAAGAAAAATAAAATAAAATTTGATAGATTCCCGTTCGAGAATTGAGATTCTCGATCGAGAATCAGGCTTGGAACCTGGTCTCGTACGAGACCAGGATTCTCGTTCGAGAACAAGCCTTAAATGGCTGTTCTCGAACGAGAACAGCCTTGGCTTATCAGGGAGCCACTTTTCCCTACATTTCTAACCTAAACTAGCCATGTAAATACCTAATTTATTTACTCAAATCATTTCTCCACACTTCAAAGAAACCGTAGCCGTCATTCCCTTCCATTTTCGCTGAAAAATCGCTGTTCGAAATCCTTTCCGAAGATTGATAGAAGATTCATTGGTAAGTGGGTTGCAATTTCAGTTTTTACTTTCGAACGACATTACGTAATTTTGATCAATCTTATTCGTTTCTAGATCGAAATCAAAACTGTTTGATCTCAGGCGTTCTAGACTCACATACCTTCATTTCTACTCTTTGATTTCGCAAAACGGTGTGCCGCCAATTTCGTTTCAATTGCCGCCGTTTCATCGCATTGGTACACAAACTTAGTTCTGTTTCTTGTTTAAGATTCTGCCGATTATCCTTTTCTCTTTTGTCCATGTTTTTGCTTGTCTTATGACTATGGATCCCTTGGCATGATGAGTGATTAATGGTTTAAGCTTTTGGATTGAGTGGTTCCATCGTTCCGGTCCTCGAATCATTTTTGCCAAATCTGCTACGTTGTTACTGCCGTTTCTATTTGTTTGCTGAGACCTTATTTTATGTTGGGTAGAGATCTTGGTTAAGTTTTTGGATTTAAATACAAGCTTGGGTTCGACATTTTGTTCTTGTTATTTAAAGTTGATGGTTAAACGTTTGATGAAGTTGGTTGTGTGTTTCATGGCTCTGCTCATGAATTTACAAGGATATGTTGGATCTTTTAAAGAAGATGATGAGTTGTCTTATTCTGTTTGGCAGAATTGATTTTTATGAGGGCTAAAGGTTTATTTTAATCACTAGATTGTTTCACTTTAAACCAAATGATTCCTTAAGTTAAATATAATCTTTGAATAATGGATTTCGATTTGAATTATAAATAAATATCGTAAACGCTAGTAATTTATAACTTAGTTAATATAGTTACTCGGGTAATTATTTTTGTTTTCGAAATACCATTTTGACGAAATATTGGCTAAATTACAATTTGACCCCTAAACGTTTTAAAACTTATTTAACTTAAGTTTTTTATTAGTAACTTTATATTTTGTTTTAATTATAAAAAAAAGCAACTAATTTGATTTCGGATACCAAATTGGCAAAAGTACAATTTAGTCCCTAATTGGCAAAAGTACAGTTTAGTCCCTAATTGGATAAAGTTCAATTTAGTCCCTAAACTTATATAAGATGTATTTAATTATGTTTTTGGGTTTTAACTTGGGTTATTTGGAATTGAAGTTATTGAGTTCTGCTTTTAAAATGGTTATTATTTTATGGAATTATTTTATAAATATAAACTCGGGTTTATATTTGATAAACGTTTTGAGTCGGGTTAGACTTGGGTCACCCAACAAGTGAGGTTAGCTTGGTAGTTAAAGATAACTCGGCTAACCCACTATTTGGAAAATTATTTATTATTTAAAGATTATTAAATAATATTTATAAATTGGATTTTAAGCGAGAACTCAATAGACTTGTATTAATCGGGCTTTATTACCTAATGGGTATTTTTGTGTGTTCTGGCTTGTGTTCTTCCGACGTGTTATTTGTGCTAGTCCTATGTGGTGTCTAGTACTCTCTAGAGTTAGAGTCTGTTTTTAATAATTATTTTATTTGTCTAGACCCGTCTATTGTTCGTGCTCCAGAGGTGACCAGGATTAGTTGCTTGCCGGTTTTCACGTGGATTAGCAAGCAGTGAGTTTGTACTTACTATTTACCGCTTTATTAAGTAAATTGTTATTTTAATATTAAATATATATACTGTACGTATACTTCGACTGTTTTTATATTATGGCTTCTAGTTGGATCATGCTACCTAATGGGCATCATTAGGACTGCGTGCGCACCGGTATTGATCTGGGTAAGTTATATATGGAAATGTGGTAACTCGCTGTGAGCGTAGCTCTCGGGACCAAGTAGAGTAACTCGGTGTAGCTCAGCTCTTGGGACTCTGGTATAAGTGTGGTCAGTGGTAACTCGGTGTAGCTCAACTCTCGGGACCAGACCTATTGGATTATGATATTTATTTAGAATTGTGGATTAGGGTTCCAACTATTATTCGTAATATCGTTATTAAATGTTTTAAACGGTTTTAAAGGTTTTCCACTTAATAAATATAGATAGTGGTATAAACCCATCTCAGTTTATCTGACCCCGTTGTTTTTCCCAATTTTCCCCAGGGTTATGATCTGAGAGAGTCTGGTGATCTCTGCATTTACTTTTCCTCGGAGGTTCCTTTTATTTTTGATAAACTGTAAAACTGTTTTATTCTTAGACCGCAGTAGTAACTAGACGTCTTTATTATTATTATATATTTTGTCGAATTGGTTCGACTGTTTATATTGCTTTGGCACGTTACAGTATTTACATTGGTTTATGATAAATCTATTTTACACTCGGAATTAAATAAGCATGTTATTTTAATTGTTGATTATTATAAACTGCTAGATTTATGCTGAAGTCTCGGTTGCCCCCGAGCATTGGTTTTCTGCAGGTTTATGTGTTTATATGTTAATGGCTTAATTATTTAAAAACCACCAACCTTGAACTTGTTTTTCGTTTATACCCTGACCTAGAAAAAAATTCATTTATACCCCGACGTATGTGTTTATGTTTCACCTCTACCCCAAATTTTAAAAAAAAAAGGCTTAATTACTTAAAACAACCCCCATCTTGTAACATTTTTTCGTTTATACCCTGACCTAGGAAAAAGTTCATTTATACCCTATTTTCGATTTTTCGTTTTCAACTGTACCCCAAAATATAATTTTTTGACAATTTTATTAATTAAAGGATGCAAATATTAAAAACAATTAAATAGAAGGATTATATTATACTTTTTTCTATTTGAAAATATACAAACAAATCCTTTTACATTAAAAATATTCAAATAAGTCCTAAACATTAATCCTAAAAATATTATACTTTATTCCATTGTACACCTGCAAGTTTACAATTAAATTTCATATCTTAAATTTTAGATCTCTCATTTATCAATTCAAAATAAATCGATTTACTATGTATTTAAAGTTGCAGGTGGCGGCGTTGGTGTTCAAACGCTGGAGGCGACGGCAGTGTTCCTTGGTGAGGCTGCAACGGAGGCTCTTAGTTGGTTCGCTGGCAACAAAGGCATTTGTCTGCTGGTCCGCTGGTGACGGCGACTGTTCGCTAGAGATGGCGGCTGTCGCTGGTTCGCTGTAGACGGCGGCTGTCCACTGGTTCGTTGGAGACGAAGACCGTTCGGATGTTCTCTAGAGACCAAACAGAGGTGTTTAGAGGGAGTGGTGGCTTATAATTAGAAGGTAAAGAGGCATAGAGATAGGCAGGACGGCAGCAGAAGCATTTAGGCATGCACCTGTAACCTGTTCATACCTAAAATTCATCCTCATTTCAATTTTTGTATTATGTGTTAACCACCATTAAATCAGCCACTGATCTCACATATTCCTCACTCGCATTCTCTTTAACTTTTCTTATCATTTTCTAATTTTTTTATTTATAAATAATTTTTGAATTTTTTTAGGAAGGAGAATGTGTTTTTTTATAATTAATAACATTAATGTTTAATTAGAATATAAGTTAAAAGTAAAGGATTATTTTGAACTTTTTTTCAAATGAAAAGAGGTCATTTTAACTCTTTGGGGTACAGTTGAAAACGAAAAATAAAAAATAGGGTACAAATGAATTTTTTCCTAGGTCAGGGAATAAACGAAAAAATGTTACAACGTGGGGTTTTTTTAAGTAATTAGGCCAAAAAAAAATGATTTATTGAAAACAACTAAATAAAAGGATTATTTTATACTTTTTTCTATTAAAAACAATATAAAAAAATACTTCATCTTTAAAAATGTTCAAAAGTAAGGATTATTTAAAACTTTTTTCTAAATGAAAAGAGGTTAATTTAGTGCCTCGGGGTAGAGGTGAAACATAAACACATACGTCAGGGTATAAATGAATTTTTTCCTAAGTCAGGGTATAAACGAAAAAAAAGTTCAAAGTGAGTGGTTTTTAAGTAATTAAGCCTATATTAATTGAAAGGCTAGCTACGGGTTTTGGTACTACATTACCCATACCCTAGCGCCGGTCGCGATTCGTGAAAATGGGTCGTGACAAACTTGGTATCAAAGCTTTGGTTTCAAACCAAGGCCATTTGCTTGCTATGTGTTTACTTTGTTAGGCATGGTTGTGTCTTAGGAACTACTGCGGATATAGGTTTCTATCATGTCTTTAAAAACGTCATCTTTTGATTTTAAAATATTCTGCCTACACCAATAGGATTGCGTCGAGTCAGTCATTATATGTTGATTTGATGCTGTTAAATGTTAATTTTATTTCACTTGGGTGAATATTTTAATGCTTTTGATTTCTCGGGAAATCCTAATTTGTTATTTGTTTTGTTTCATACTTGGGTATGAATTATGTGTTTTTTAAATTTTTTTTGTTCAATCCTTAGGATATGGACAATGTTGTTCGTACTCGTGCTGCGGCAGAGCAAGAAGCTGTGGATGATGATGCGATTTCCATGGAAGTCGATCAGAACATACCACCAGTTCCGGCCAATGCTGGACGTGGTAGAGGTAGAGGTGCTGGCATAGGTAGAGGTAGAGGCAGAGGAGCTGGTGCTGGTAGAGGTGGAGCTAGAGGACGTGGTGCAACAGGTGTTCAGGCACCGAATGTGCAGCAGGCACCGAATATGCAGCAGGCACCAGGGGTGCAACATGCACCGAATATGCAGGCGTTCGACTTCATTACTTTCTTGGCTGGGTGTAACACCCACATTTGAATATCATATAGTTATGCTCATGCATTTCATTCAATTTTTTATGATTAAGAGTAAGTCACATTCATTAGCATTTACGGAAACATAACACGTATGATTGATATTCATTTACATAGGAAATATGGAAGTTTGATTAATGCTATAACTATTCAATTTAATTAAGAGTTAGTATAACGACAAACAAATATATTCAAACTAAATTGGAATGAAAGTATGTCGGTTAATTAGGGTTATTTGGTTATTATGAAAACAAATAAATTAGAAGGTTTAAGTTATACTTAAAGGATATTTCAAGGACTATATGAGATATTTTTAATGGTAAATGATTCCATAAAAGCATTCCTATTTTAGTTAGATGGAATCTTAGCTAAAGGTTAAATATCACCTCTTAACTATCTTATCTTCATTTTACCAAAACAAAAAGAGAGAAACAAGAGTAAGAAGGTGATGAAAACCTAAACCTAACTTCAGAAACCAGATCAATTACACCTTAATTTAAGTTTGGATCAAGAAAAGAAGATATTTGGTAAGTAATTTAAGTGTTTTGGTTGATTAGGTTAGGATTCATCATCTTTTTGGCAAGCAATCTGCTTATATCCGAAATTTTGTCTGTGTTGTTTATATCATAAGTCAAGTTATACAGCACCAAATTGATTGATTCTTGAATATATGGAAACTATATCCAGTCTACTACAATTGTTATTCTTTGTGTATCATCATTTAAAGTCGTTATGATATCCTAATACGCCACACTAGTTTATTGCTATGTCTGCCTATACAGCCTGATAGGGTGTCACCAAAATATGCATACCTCATTGTTTCATGATCTAATTGAGTTGGTTCTTTTTCGTATATCATATACCTATAACTTCACCGAAGGGTTTTGTCAAATTGTGTTTATTTTGATCTGTGGATCAATTTCAAGACAGGGTATATGTTCTGCCTACTTTGTAGAACTATGTCTGCAACATTAGCTATTTGTGAAATTGATAAAATGAGTAATATATATTCAAATGATGCCATTATTGTTTCTATGGATTCATTAGGATGTTAACTAAAACTTTGTAGTTTTGACAAAAGACTAATTCTTCATTAGGATGGTGAATAAGGAAGAAACATTTAGGTGTGCACTCTGTTTTGACAGTTTAACCTAGTTGTGTTTTATTTTGCATAATCTGATTTATACTAATCCAATTGATGTGCTTCCAATTGGAAATGAAATTAGACTCCAATGTACAGGACCCATATCAATAGTTTATATAAATGATATTTGAGTTAGGAATAGTACCTATTTGAAGTCATTGCACATAATCTGCCTAGGAAAAGGGGTTATGGTTACTAGTTTATTTCTTTATGTAAATTATCAAAATAGTTGTACTTTGTGAATGAATTGAGATCGTATATGTGAATAGGTACTTATAGACCAGAAGGTAATACGACGGACAAGCCTGGAAATTCACGGGTTTGAGACTCGATGAATTGAGTAAGTAAATAGATAGTGTTATACTTGGTATATACGTTTGTTTGCAATTGCAAGTGTATGTTGATTTGAGACGTAAATGCGCTTGTGAATTATGGTTGAATTGTTTGCGCGAGTCATGTTTTGGTTTTGAGAATCATGTCATGCTTATGTTTGGATATTCATTGAGAATTGAGATAGTCGTTGGTTGCCTAAAATGGCGATTCGGGCCAACGACGTGAGATTGAGTGTTATTGGTTGCCTAAAGGGCGATTTGGGCCAATAACGTATGTTGGTTGCCTATATGGCGATTTGGGCCAACATGAGATTTATGCGCATGATTGAATATCCTTCTGTAAGCTTGATGTTGATTGGAAATGTGAGAATATGTTTGGTTTGAATTGAACATTGGATTACTATGTTTGTTATGGTTATTGCTGATGTTGAATGGATAATCGCTTGAGTTATATTTTAGCTACTTCGAATGCTTATGAATGTGTATATCTAGTATGCATATATCTATTTGCTTATTGAGTTGCAGGCTCACCCCTCTGCGTTATTTTTTTTCAGGATACAAAGAGTTGCATTGAGTCGACATTTGCATCTGATAGAGGTTTCAGGTGGGCCAATGGAGAGTTCATTGCACGTGCATATTTTGAAGTGTTTATGTGAATAAGATAGATAACAAAACTTTTGTACTAAGAGTTATTGTATAAAGCTATGTATAAGTGTTTGAATATTACGGTTATGCGATAAGTTAAAACTTTTGTCTCGGAACATAACATATATTAAATGGATTTTGTGATGTTTGTTAAAAATGTTTGAGTATATAATGTTTTAATTTGAGGGTGTAACACTGGGATTGTCGAGATGCAGAACAACCAGGCTCTTTTGCAGAATCAGTGTACTGTACTGGGTCAGTTAGCACAGCAACAGTAACCTCTGGCTGGTGCTGTAGCTGGTATGGGTGGACTTGCTGGTGTTGATCACATTTCGACAGACAGAGAGATGGTGATGACCTACACGAAGTTGAATCCGACTTCTTTTGATGGTACTGGGGATGCTCTTGACTTTTTGGAAGAGTTTGAGTACAATAGAAAGAGAATTCAAGCTACTGATTGTCAGTCAGTGATGCTTGTGGAGATGTCGCTGAAGGGTCCAGCTAAGGACTGGTTTCGCGATAATATCTGGCCACAGATGGCTACATTGTCTTAGGCTGATTTTGTGACAAGGTTCAGAGGTTACTATCTAACCTTCTCTGTTACTGAGAGTTTCAAAGAAAAGCTGCTAAGTTTGAAGAAAGGGGATAGATCAGTGACAGACTACACTACAGAGTTTGTCCGTTTGGGGAGGTTTGCTACAGATATACAGGGTGATCGTGGGCGAGTGAACGACCGCTATATCAGGGGTTTAGGCTCGGAATTTCTTCCTTTGCTGATAGGGGCAGACATGGAGTTTGCTCGGGTAGTGGACAGTGCTCGACGGATGGAGAATTTCGTTGATTCAGTTTGGGATGATCTCTAACCCTTTCCACAATCAAAAGGGAAAGAGTGATATTCCTAGTGGGGGGCAACAGGCCCCAGTGCAGCATGGTAGTGGGAACAACTACAGTGGCTCTTCTCAGGCCAATAAGGGGATTCTCCTTACTCACAACAAAGGGAGGCATAGTGCTAGGAGTGCTCTATACAGCTCTAGTAGCAGTGGGAGTAACCGTGGTTCAGGACGCGGGTACAGTGGTGGATCGTACATTTCGTTCTGCCAGAATTGCAGACGCAGGCACTATGGTCAGTGTCAGTTAGCTCCTGGAGGTTGTTTCTCTTGTGGCCAGCCGGGTCATTTTTCCAAGGAGTGTCTGACATCTGAGCAGCAAATGTCTAACTCCAGTGTGGCGCAGTCATCTTATCAGCAGCAGAGACCTGCATTTACACAGTCTGTAGGGTACTCCCAACCTACAACATCTTTTGGTGGCCAGCGGGGCCGTGGTTCTGGTGGTAGGGGTTTTGGTGGCAGTGGTAACGGCGGTAGAGGTTCCAACAGTTATGGTACTGGGTAGAGTTCGCAGCAGCAGCTGCAGGGTCAGGCCAGAGTGTTTGCTCTTACTCCTCAGGATGCGCGTGCATCAAATGCTGTGGTGCAAGGTACCATTCCGATTTCTTTTACTGATGTTTTGGTATTATTTGATGCGGGTGCAACCCATTCGTCTGTGTCTACATGTTTAGCTATGAAATTGGGTATGGCACCATCTGTTTTGAGTGAACCTCTAGATGTGTCTACACCTATGTCTGAAGGTGTAGTAGTGGACGTCGTTTATCCTTCTTGTCCAGTGGTTATTCAGGGTAGAGAATTATGTGCTGATTTGATTGTACTTGACGTTCTTTCGTTTGATGTCATCTTGGGGATGGATTGGCTGTCGCGCCATTGTGCTTCTATTGACTGTCGAGGGAAGTCAGTCGAGTTTCGGATTCCAGATGATCTACCTTTTTCCTTTCAGGGAGAAAAGGAGGAGACACCTAAGAATCTGATTTCCGCCATCAAGGCGAAGCAGATGTTGGGCAAGGGTTGCCAGGATTTCCTTGCCGTGGTTCGTGATCTGGAGACTAGTAGTGGTGATATGCATAGTCTTCCGATAGTGAATGAGTTCACTGATGTGTTTCCAGAGGAATTGCCTGGATTACCACCTGATCGTGATATTGAGTTTTGCATTGATGTGGTTTCTGGTACAGCTCTACCGCCGTATCGGATGGCTCCTGTAGAGCTGAAGGAGTTGAAGGACCAGTTACAAGAATTGTTGGATAGCGGGTTCATCAGACCGAGTACTTCTCCATGGGGTGCTCCAGTTCTGTTTGTGAAAAAGAAGGACGGTTCCTTTCGACTGTGTATCGACTACAGACAGTTGAACAAGGTTACTGTCAAGAACATATATCCTTTTTCTCGCATCGATGATTTGTTTGACCAGTTGCAGGGTGCGAAGTGTTTCTCCAAGATTGATTTGAGGTCTGGGTATCATCAGCTTCGGATCCGCGATACAGATGTGCCTAAGACTGCTTTTCGGACTCGTTATGGACATTTTGAGTTTTTGGTTATGTCCTTTGGTCCGACGAACGCACCAGCAGCGTTCATGGATATGATGAACAGAGTGTTCAAGCCGTTTTTGGATCAATTTGTTATCGTCTTCATTGATGACATTTTGATCTATTCTCGGAGTGAGGAGGAACATGCTTACCATTTGAGGACTATACTACAGACGTTGCGTGAGCATCAGTTGTATGCTAAGTTCTCAAAATGTGAGTTCTGGTTGGATCAGGTTACCTTTCTAGGGCACGTGGTGTCGAAAGATGGGATCAAGGTTGATCCGAAGAAGATTTAGGCGGTTATGGATTGGCAGAGGCCAAGGTCAGTTACAAAGATCATAAGTTTTCTGGGTTTAGCTGGCTACTATCGTCGGTTCGTGTAAGATTTCTCCAAACTATCTGCACCATTGACTAAACTAACATAGAAAGGTGTTAAGTTTGAGTGGACTGACAAGTGTGAGGCGAGCTTTGAAAAGCTCAAGGAGATTTTGACTACAGCTCCTGTTTTGGCATTGCCTTCTGGCATTGACGGTTTCACAGTGTATTGTGATGCGTCTCAGATTGGTTTGGATTGCGTTCTGATGCAACATGGACAGGTGATTGCCTATGCTTCCAGACAGTTGAAGAAGCATGAGGTGAATTACCCTACTCATGATTTAGAGTTGGCAGCTGTGGTTTTTGCGCTAAAAATCTGGAGACATTATTTGTATGGTGCTACTTGTGAGATTTTCACTGATCATAAGAGTCTGAAGTATATCTTTGATCAGAGAGAATTGAACTTGAGACAGAGGAGGTGGCTAGAATTGCTGAAAGACTACGACTGTACTATTCAGTACCATCCTGGTAAGGCTAATGTGGTAGCCGATGCGTCGAGTCGCAAGTCTTTTGGCAGTTTGGCTCATATTTTTGAGATTGGGCGTAGACCCATGGTTAGAGAGTGGCACAGTTTGATAGCTTCGGGCTATGGTTTTCAGGTTTCTCAGGCTGGTTGTTTGTTAGCACAGTTACAAGTGCAACCCGTTTTGATTGATCGGATCAAAGCTTTACAAGCTGAGGATCCACAGTTGAAACGGATTATTGAGGAGATTCGGCAGGATGGAAATTCCGAGTTTACTTTTGTGGATGGTGTTCTGAGACATGGTTCAAGATTGTGTGTTTCGGATTCAGATGGTTTGAGAGACCAGATTCTGGAAGAAGCGCACAAGTCTGGTTATAGTGTTCATCTGGGTTCTACTAAGATGTACCATGATCTTAAGGGTACCTACTGCTGGAGCGGGATGAAGAAAGATGTTGCTGAGTATGTTTCTAAGTGTCTGACGTGCCAGCAGGTGAAGCTGGAGCATCAGAGACCTTTTGGCTATCTGCAGCTACTACCTATTCCAGAGTGGAAGTGGGAGCGGATTGCTATGTATTTTGTGGTTGGTTTACCACGTACTCGACAGGGGTACGATTCCATCTGGGTTATAGTTGACCGCATGACCAAGTCAGCTCATTTCCTTCCGATTAAGGTTTCGTATACTGCTTCGAGGTTGGCTCAGTTGTACATCGACAAGATTGTTAGTTTGCATTGTGTACCGGTTTCTATTGTTTTAGACAGAGGTTCTGTGTTTACTTCGAGGTTCTGGAAAGCGTTGCAGGAATATTTGGGTTCTCGGTTAGATTTCAGTATAGCTTTTCATCCTCAGACTGACGGTCAGTTTGAGAGGACTATTCAGACGTTGGAGGATATGCTCAGGATGTGTGTTCTCGATTTTCAGGGTAGCTGGGATACTCATCTACCATTGATTGAGTTTCCTTACAACAACAGTTATCACGCAAGTATCGAGATGGCGCCGTATGAGGCTTTGTACGGGCACAAGTGTAGATCTCCTATCTGTTGGGAGGAGGTCGGAGAGCGTAAACTCTCGGGAGCTGAGATTATTCAGATTACCTCAGAGAAGGTACCGTTGATCAAACAGAGGTTAGAGACTGCTTTTAGTCGGCATAAGAGTTACGCTGATCCGAAGAGGAAAGACATTGAGTTTCATGTTGGTGATTTCGTGTTTCTTCGGGTTTCGCCTATGAAAGGCATGGTTCGTTTTGGTGTCAAGGGAAAGTTGGCACCAAGGTATATTGGTCCTTATGAGATTTCAGAGAGGATTGGAGTCGTAGCTTATCGTCTGGTTTTGCCGCCAGACATGTCGTTAGTACATCCTGTGTTTCAAGTTTCTATGTTGAGAAAGTGTATTTCTGATCCTTCGCACGTGATTGTGCCTCAGAGTGTTGAGATTGACCAGGAGCTGTCCTATGAGGAACAACCAGTTGAGATTGTTGATACGCAAGTGCGTAAATTGCGGAACAAGGAGATTCCGATGGTCAAAGTTCTCTGGCGCAATCATTCTTTAGAGGAGTGTACTTGGGAGACCGAGTCGGATATGCGGAATCGCTATCCTTTTCTTTTTCCGTGAGGTACGATATCTTTATTTTCTGTGATTTTATGAATTTTTTAATTGTGTTACGTGTTGTCTGGTGTGTTAATTGCTTACCGTGTTAAATTCGAGGACGAATTTTTAATTAGTTGGGGACAATGTAACACCCCGTAAATTTTCAGCGTTTTTTCCCGACAAATTTTCCGATCGTTTTTAAGAAAAATCGAAGTTAACGGTCTGGTTCGAGTTGGTTCGTGATGGGTTGATGTTGTGGTTCAACCATTTGTTTTTTTAAATCAAAAAAGAAAAAAAATAAAATTTGATAGATTTCCGTTCGAGAATTGAGATTCTCGAACAAGAATCAGGCTTGGAACCTGGTCTCGTACGAGACCAGGGTTCTCGTTCGAGAACAAGCCTTAAATGGTTGTTCTCGAATGAGAACAGCCTTGGCTTATCAGGGAGCCACTTTTCCCTACATTTCTAACCTAACCTAGCCATATAAATACCTAATTTGTTTACTCAAATCATTTCTCCACACTTCAAAGAAACCGTAGCCGTTATTCCCTTCCATTTTCGCTGAGAAATCGCTGTTCGAAATCCTTTCCGAAGATTGACAGAAAATTCATCGGTAAGTGGGTTGCAATTTCAGTTTTTACTTTCGAACGTCATTACGTAATTTTGATCGTTCTTATTCGTTTCTAGATCGAAATCAAAACCGTTTGATCTCAGGCGTTCTAGACTCACATACCTTCGTTTCTAATCTTTGATTTCGCAAAACGACGTGCCGCCAATCTCGTTTCAATCGCCGCCGTTTCATCGCATTGGTACGCAAACTTAGTTCTGTTTCTTGTTTAAGATTCTGCCGATTATCCTTTGCTCTTTTGTCCATGTTTTTGCTTGTCTTATGACTATGGATCCATTGGCATGATTAGTGGTTAATGGTTTAAGCTTTTGGATTGAGTTGTTCCATCGTTCCGGTCCTCGAATCGTTTTTGCCAAATCTGCTACGTTGTTACTGTCGTTTCTATTTGTTTGCTGAGACCTTATTTTATGTTATGTAGAGATCTTGGTTAAGTTTTTGGATTTAAATACAAGCTTGGGTTCGGCATTTTGTTCTTGTTATTTAAAGTTGATGATTAAACGTTTGATGAAGTTGGTTGTGTGTTTCATGGCTCTGCTCATAAATTTACAAGGATATGTTGGATCTTTTAAAGAAGATAATGAGGTGTCTTATGCTGTTTGGCAGAATTGATTTTTATGAGGGCTAAAGGTTTATTTTAATCACTAGATTGTTTCACTTTAAACCAAATGATTCCTTAAGTTGAATATAATCTTTGAATAATGGATTTCGATTTGAATTATAAATAAATATCGTAAACGCTAGTAATTTATAACTTAGTTAATATAGTTACTCGGGTAATTATTTTTGTTTTCGAAATACCATTTTGACGAAATATTGGCTAAATTACAATTTGACCCCTAAACGTTTTAAAACTTATTTAACTTAATTTTTTGATTAGTAACTTTATATTTGGTTTTAATTATAAACAAAAAAAGCAATTAATTTGATTTCGAATACCAAATTGGCTAAAGTACAATTTAGTCCCTAATTGGCAAAAGTACAATTTAGTCCCTAATTGGGTAAAGTTCAATTTAGTCCCTAAACTTTTATAAGATGTATTTAATTAAGTTTTTGGGTTGCAACTTGGGTTACTTGGAATTGAAGTTATTGAATTCCGCTTTTAAAATGGTTATTATTTTATGGAATTATTTTATAAATATAAACTCGGGTTTATATTGTGGACTACTATTTACCGCCCCAAATTACTACCCACCGCCCCAATTTTGACCAAACTACCCCTAATCCTTTTTCAACTCAAAAAACAAAAAACTCATCCTCTCAACTTCCTCTCAAACCAAAATCTATTACAAAATCTCAAGCAATAATCGAAGCCGATTTATGTCGGAATTGGCGAAAGATAAAAGACGGGGACCTCCGGTAAGTAATTTAATTTCAGTTTTTAATTTTTTTAATTTTTTTTTTTTACGGAAACCGGTCATCGTCCGGCGTTGGCGATGACCGGTTGCACCATCGCCCGGCGATGGCGATGGTGCAGCAGACCATCGCCGGGCGATGGCGATGGTCCAGCAGACCATCGCCATCGCCAGGCGATGGTCTGCCATACTTTCGTCCACCTTCGTCCAAACTGTGTCTAGAGCACCTGTACTAGAGTTGAGCCACTGCTTTAGCTGAGCATGTGCACTCTCCACTCTACACGTAGTGGTGTTTCCAAAATGTAAGACTTTGTTTGTCCAACATGATACAAACTTCTCTTTGTGCCCCAACCAAGTACGGTCAAGATATTGCATCACAGCTGGAAACGCTCTAGTCCGCATTTTCACAGTGGTCAAAGCTGCTACGTATTGTTCCTCTGTTTGAGCCTTAATAAGTTTCTTCCACGACACATTCATGAAAGTATCAGTTATTGCGGTGTCTCTCCCACACAGTTTGAACACTTTGTCTTCTACATCCTTATTTATGTGCCACGTACAAAGCAGATGAGGGGTATGTGGAAATATCTCTTTCAATGGTTTAAGCAGCCCCAACTCTCGATCAGTAAAAATACAAGTCGGCTGTAGGTGGTCGCCAATCAAAAACCTCAACCTTTCCAACACCCATCTGTAACTCCCCTCGGTCTCATCCTTCATAATTGCATATGCAATTAAGAAGTTCTTGTTAGAAGGAGTCATACCGATAATCTCAAAGAAAGGCATGTGGTATTTGTTGGTCTTATACGTGGAGTCCATACCGATCACCCAGGGGTAAGTTCGGACTAACCGCACGGAGTCAGGATGCGACATGAAAAGATGGGTCAACACACCTGTGCTCTCCTCAGAAAGCGTCCAGTGTAAATAGTTGTGCGTCAGAGCCAAATGAAAAAACTGACCTACCATATCTCTATCCTCAAAGCTGGACTTTCTCAAATTATCTCTGTAATTATAAACTTGTCTTCTTGTAGGGTTGTCAGATGGAAATTTTTCTTGAACAGCCGCCAAAATAGCACACGGCTTAGCTTGTGCCGCACTCATATCCCGCACAATCATTTTGGCCGCAGCGCTCAGTCCGCTCATCTGACGGTGTCCCTCAGGATACACAGCTAACGCATGATTGTGCATACTTGAAATCCCAGACTTCGCAAGAACAATCCATGTGCCATTAATAAATTTCACCACAATCTTGAAAGGGCATTGGCAGGCCTTCGTCTTCGTATTCTTTCGTGCAAAAGAATCTAAATCTGTGTGCGACCCTCTATATCTCTCACCCCGACAACATTTCAAAAGTTTTACCAACCCCCCTTTCTGTGAGACGAAATAACCAGCTCAAACCCAATCTGTATAGCAATTCCCTTTGCCCAATTTATTGCTTCGGTATCACTTTCAAACCCGTTTTCATAAAAAAACCGTTCACTGTAATCGATATCGTCACTGCCATAATCTTCTAAATGAACCTGCAAAACGAAAATAATTGTAACAATTTTCAGAAAAATAAATTAAAATTACACTAGTGAATACAAAAATTCGCTAACAAAAAAAGTTAAATTTAATCGAAACTCTAATTAAAAACACTAACAAATAAATAGTAGTCCACATAAAATTTAATTAAAACACTAAACTTATATTATAACTAATAGAATTTAATTGATCTCTAACTAATAAAAATTAATTAATTTAAAGACATTTAATTATTTATTTCATTAATTAAATTTTTTTTTATTTATTTAAATTAAAAAAAAAAGAAAAATATTGTCCCTCAGGGACGGAATCGTCCCTGAGGGACCCATGGCCGCATGGGCCATCGCCCAACGATGGCCCATGGCCGCATGGGCCATCGCCATCTTTGGGCGATGGCCCATATGGTCCATCGCCCACAGATGGCGATGGACCATATGGTCCATCGCCCACAGATGGCGATGGACCATGCGGCCATGGGCCATCGTTGGGCGATGGCCCATATGGTCCATCGCCATCTGTCGGCGATGGACCATTTAAAAATATTTAAAAAAAATTAAAAAAAATTTAAACGAACGTAAAATAGATAAAATACCTCGGCAAATCCGGATACGCTAGTTTCGGATGGTGGATATTCGTTTCCGGACGAATTACGAGCGTTATCCGTCATTTTAATCGAATTAGTAAATGTGGACTACTATCATTTGAGAGAACAAATTTTTTTTTTTGGTTCAGAATTTTTTTTTTTTACAATAAGGGTAAAATGATAATTTTTGGGGCGGTGGCCAGTAATTTGGGGCGGCGAATAGTAAACCCCTTTATATTTGATAAACGTTTTGAGTCGGGTTAGACTTGGGTCACCCGACAAGTGAGGTTAGCTTGGTAGTTAATGATAACTCGGCTAACCCACTATTTGGAAAATTATTTATTTTTTATAGATTATTAAATAATATTTATAAATTGGATTTTAAGCGAGAACTCAATAGACTTGTATTAATTGGGCTTTATTACCTAATGGATATTTTTGTGTGTTCTGGCTTGTGTTATTCCGACGTGTTATTTGTGGTAGTCCTATGTGGTGTCTAGTACTCTCTAGAGTTAGGGTCTGTTTTTAATAATTATTTTATTTGTCTAGACCCGTCTATTGTTCGTGCTCTAGAGGCGAACCAGGATTAGTTGCTTGCCGGTTTTCACGTGGATTAACAAGCAGTGAGTTTGTACTTACTATTTACCGCTTTATTAAGTAAATTATTATTTTAATATTAAATATATATACTGTACGTATACTTCGAACTGTTTTTTTATTATGGCTTCTAGTTGGAACATGCTACCTAATGGGCATCATTAGGACTGCGTGCGCACCGGTAATTATCTAGGTAAGTTATATATGGAAATGTGGTAACTCGGTGTGAGCGTAGCTCTCGGGACCAAGTAGAGTAACTCGGTGTAGCTCAGCTCTCGATACTCTGGTATAAGTGTGGTCAGTGGTAACTCGATGTCACGACCCATTTTCATGAATCGTGACCGACACTAGGGTATGGGTAATGTAGTACCAAAACCCGTAGCTAGCCTTTCGGTTAACATACAATTTTAATAAACCTGCAGAAAACCAATGCTCGGGGGGCAGCCGAGACTTTAGCCTAATTCTAGCAGTTAAAATATTCAACAATTAATATAACATGCTTTCCAATACTGGTCTTAAATTGGCATAACATAAATAATCCTGAATAATTATATAACATGCCAAAGCAATAATAATCCAGTCGGACCAATCTGACAACCACTAGAATAAAATAAAGACGTCTAGTTACTACTGCGGTCTAAGAATAAAATAGTTTGACAGTATATCAAAATAAATGAAACCTCCGAGAAAAGTAAAGATGGAGGTCACCAGACTCTCTCAGATCATAACCCTGGAAAAAATTGGGCAAACAACGGGGTCAGATATACTGAGATGAGTTTATACCACTATTTACATTTATCAAGTGGAAAACCTTTAAAACCGTTTAAAACATTTAATAACGATATTACGAATAATAGTTGGAACCCTAATCCACAATTCTAAATAATAAACATAATCCAATAGGCCTGGTCCCGAGAGCTGAGCTACACCGAGTTACCACTGACCACACTTATACCATATCCAGAGTCCCGAGAGCTGTGCTACACTGAGTTACTCTATTTGGTCCCGAGAACTATGCTCACACCGAGTTACCACATTTTTATATATACCTTACCCAGATCATTACCGGTGCGCACACAGTCCTAATGATGCCCATTAGGTAGCATTTTCCAACTAAGAGCCATAATACAAAAACAGTTCGAAATATACGTATAGTATATATACTTAATATTAAAATAATAATTTACTTAATAAAGCGGTAAATAGTAAGTACAAACTCACAGCTTGCTAATCAACGTGATAACCGGCAAGCAACTAATCCTGGTTCGCCTCTGAGACACGAACAATAGTCGGGTCTAGACAATATAAAATAATTATTAAAAACAGACCCTAACTCTAGAGAGTACTAGACACCACATAGGACTAGCACAAATAACACGTCGGAATAAAATAATCCAGAACAACACAAAAATAACCAATAGGTAGAAACGCCCAATTAATACAAGTATATTGAGTTCTCGCTTTAAAATCCAATTTACAAATATTATTTAAAAATCTTTAAATAATAATTAATCTCTAAATAGTGGGTTAGCCGAGTTACCAATAACTACCAAGCTACCTCATATGTCGGGTGACCCAAGTCTAACCCGACCCAAATATTTTATCAAAAATATAAACCATAGTTTACAATTCCAAAATAATGTTTATTGATAAAATAATACTTAAATATTAAAACGGAACTCAATAGCTTAAAATACAAGTAAGTAACAGTTACCGACAAAAATTACTTAACTAAAATAGTTAAGAAAACAATTTAAAAGCTAAAATGCAATTTAGAAAAATTGGCACGCTTAAGCCAATAGTCTCAAACTTGACAATTACCCAAGTAATTATTCGCTTAAAAGATTATAATATAAATTATTGTTTTCAAAATATAATAATAATAAATATTAAAAAAAACGCAATTTAAATTATAATTAATACTAATATTATTATTTTTAGATTTAAAATAATTAGCATTTTTAAAGACTTAATCGGTAATCCAAAGTTCGGTTTCAAATCCGAATTTAATCAAATCAAACTTTTAATTATACAAACAAGAACCAAAGAAACCATGATGTTATAAATAATTTAAGGAACCCAAAGGTAAATAAGCCATACCATTTTCTAAACATGCAAACACTCTTATACGTGAATCAAATAGTAAATGCATGTAAGAATGGCAACCAAACAATTATTCAACCTATGAAACCAATTATCCAATGAATTAGAGGACAAAATAAGGCACACTTTTAAAACAATACTATTCTCGCTAAGAACAATTGTATCAGTTAAAAGAAAAGAATGAAACTGAACTCATAGCAAACATTTATCTTAAAGTAAAAGAAACTTGAGTTAATACTTTACTAATAATAATGAGTAAAATTTAGGGATCAAAATAAGAGCAGTCACAACGTAATAGATTCAAACAACGAATCTGAATTGCGACAAACAGATAAAGAAATTCAAACCAACCATAAGCAAATTGGTTAACAAAAATCACTATCATTTATATCCTGAGGAAACATAACTAGCATTAGAAAAATATGAAACTTTCAGCAGTAACATGAATAATGGCAGCAATTCTTGTTCAAACAATTATCGAAGCTAAGAAACAAAAAAAAAACGATGAAGAACGAACAGTGTAAATCAATCGCAACCACCATCGATTCAGTTAACAATAACAAAGTATGAGATTATAATCCTAGAACAACATAAAATAGCCCTAGGAATGAAATAAATAATCGGCAGAAAACAAAATAATAAGGCAGCCGAAGAACAACAAAAACGATGAAACGACGGCGCGAATAACGGATAGAATAACGTACCGAAATACGATTTCCAAGTGTAGAATAAAAGAGGAATGAGTTCGCTACGGCGGAAAACAAACGGAACTTGATGCGGTGCAAAAACAAAGAAGAACAGATCAAAATATGATGATATCAATTATTGAACTAAAGCTGAAAATAAGATTTGAAAACTTACCGAAATTTGCAAAGGATTTTGAGAGGATTAAGTGGAATGATTACTAGAGAATTTGGGATGTAAGAGACATCTAGGGTAGCTAATAATAAGGGGAATGAATTAGGGTTAAGAAACGTAAAATAAATAAGGAAAGAAGGATGTATGCAACCTACGAAATCATGGTCTCGCTTGAGACACTGCAGTAACATGAGACATGTGCTTTAACATGCACATAATTATGGCCATGGGCCAAAACCAACTAAATCGTGGCCCGCCCTAACTTTTACTAACAATTGGCCAAACCAAAACCAACACAACCGAAAAATTTAGGCAAACCACGAATCGAAACATGAATTCGTAAACGACTTCAAATTATAACCGGAAACTAATAAAAAAAATTTAAATTTTTACGGGATATTACACTCGGTGTAGCTCAGCTTTCGGGACCAAACCTATTGGATTATGATATTTATTTAGAATTGTGGATTAGGGTTCCAACTATTATTCGTAATATCGTTATTAAATGTTTTAAACGGTTTTAAAGGTTTCCCACTTAATAAATGTAGATAGTGGTATAAACTCATCTCAGTATATCTGACCCCGTTGTTTTTCCAAATTTTCCCCAGGGTTATGATCTGAGAGAGTCTGGTGATATCCGCATTTACTTTTCTTCGGAGGTTCATTTTATTTTTGATAAACTGTAAAACTGTTTTATTCTTAGACCGCAGTAGTAACTAGACGTCTTTATTATTATTATATATTTTTTCGGATTTGTTAGACTGGTTATATTGCTTTGGCACGTTACATTATTTACATTGGTTTATGATAAATCTATTCTAGACTCGGAATTGAATAAGCATGTTATTTTAATTGTTGATTATTATAACTGCTAGATTTAGGCTGAAGTCTCGGTTGCCCCCGAGCATTGGTTTTCTGCAGGTTTATGTGTTTATATGTTAATTGAAGGGCTAGCTACGGGTTTTGGTACTACATTACCCATACCCTAGCACCGGTCGCGATTCGTGAAAATGGGTCGTGACACTTTGTGAACGTCACAAAACAAATCCTAAAAAGGTGATACGTTCGAAAACATTTAAAACGTTACAAATCTAATCCAAACGTTTGGATTTCTTTCGCAATGTTCTTAAACGATTTGCTTCAATCGCTATAAAGGTGAAACGTTTGGATTTGTTTTGTATCGTTTGTAATCGTTTGGCTTAAATAACTAAAAAGGGGAAATTTTTGGATTTGTTTCGTGACGTTTATAAACGTTTGGCTTAAATTGATTAAAATCTGAAACATTTGGTATTGTTTCGTAAAATTTGTAAACGTTTGGCATAAATTGCTAAAAAGGGGAAACATTTCACCTTTTTAGCAATTTAAGCCAAATGTTTACAAATGTTATGAAACAAATCAAAACGTTTCACCTTTTTAGCGATTAAAGCCAAACGTTTAAAACGTTACGAAACCAATCCAAACGTATAAAACGTTACGAAACAAATCAAAATGTTTCATCTTTTTAGCAATTTAAGCCAAACGTTTACAAACGTTACGAAAAAAACCAAACTTTTCACCTTTTTAGCAATTTAAGCCAAACGTTTACAAACATTACGAAACAAATCCAAATGTTTCCCCTTTTTATCGATTTAAGCCAAGCGTTATAAAACAAATCCAAATGTTTCACCGTTTTAGCGATTTAAGCCAAACGTTTGAAACGTTACAAAACCAATCCAAACGTTTAAAATGTTACGAAACAAATCTAAACGTTTCACAGTTTTAGCAATTCAAGCCAAATGTTTACAAACGTTACGTAACAGAATCAAACGTTTCACCTTTTTAGCAATTTAAGCCAAACGTTAAGAAATAAATCCAAACGTGTCCCATTTTTAGCGATTTAAGCTAAACGTTTACAAACATTACGAAAAAATCCAAACGTTTCACCTTTTTAGCGATATAAGCAAAAAGTTACAAAACCAATCCATTACGAAACAAAACCAAACGTTTCACATTTTTAGCGATTGAAGACAAACGTTACGAAACAAAACTAAACGTTTCACCTGTTTAGCAATTTAAACCAAGCATTTACAAACATTTAGAAACAAATCCAAATGTTTCACCTTTATAGTGATATAAGCCAAATATTTACAAACGTTATGAAACAAAACCAAACGTTTCCCCTTTCAAGCGATTTAAGCCAAACGTTTACAAACGTTACGAAACAAATCCAAATGTTTCAACTTTTTATCGATTTAACCAAATATTAACCAACGTTACGAAACAAATCCAAATGTTTCACTTTTTTAGCGGTTTAAGCCAAATGTTTACCAACGTTACGAAACAAATACAAACGTTTAAAACCTCATGAAACAAATCCTAAAGTTTCATCTTTCTAGCGATTTAAGCTAAATATTTAAAATGTTTGGAAACAAATCTAAACGTTTAAAAACGTTACGAAACAAATATAAGCATTTAAAATGTTAGGAAACAAATACAAACGTTTCACCTTTTTAGCGATTTAAGCCAAACGTTTACAAAAGTTACGAAACAAAATCTAAACGTTTCACCTTGTTAGCGATTTAAGCCAATCATTTACAAACATTAAGAAACAAATCCAAACGTTTCACATTTTTAGCTATTTCAGCCAAACGTTTTAGAAACGTTACCAAAAAAATCCAAACGTTTCGCCTTTTTAGCGATTTAAGCCAAACGTTTAAAACGTTATGAAACCAATCCAAACATATAAAACATTATGAAACAAATCCAAACGTTTCACCTTTTTATCGATTTAAACCAAACATTTACAAACGTTACGAAACAAATCCAAACGTTTCACCTTTTTAGCAATTTAAGCCAAAAGTTTAAAACGATACAAACCAATCCAAACGTTCAAAACGTTACGAAACAAATCCAAACGTTTCACCTTTTTAGCTATTTAAACCAAATGTTTACAAACGTTACGAAACAAATCCAAATGTTTCACCTTTTTAGCGATTTAGGCAAAACATTTAAAACGTTACCAAAACCAATTCAAAAGTTTCACCATTTTAACTATTTAAGCCAAACGTTTACAAAAGTTCTGAATAAAATCCAAACGTTTCGCCTTTTTAGCGATTTAAGCCAAACGTTTAAAACGTTATGAAACTAATCCGAACATTTATAACGTTATGAAACAAATCCAAACGTTTCACCTTTTTAGCGATGTAAGCCAAACAGTTTAAAACGATACAAAATGAATCCAAACGTTTAAAACGTTATGAAACTAATCCAAACATTTCCCCTTTTTAGAGATTTACGCCAAACGTTTACAAACAAATCTAAACGTTTCGCCTCTTTAGTGATTTAAGAAAAACATTTAAAATGTTACGAAACTAATCCAAACATTTCAAACGTTATGAAACAAATCCAAACATTTCACCTTTTTATTGATTTAATCCAAACGTATACAAACGTTACGAAACAAATCCAAACGTTTCACCTTATCAGCGATTTAAGCCAAAATTTTAAAACGATACAAAACCAATCCAAGCGCTTAAATGTTACGAAACGAATCCAAACGTTTCACCTTTTTAGGGATTTAAGCCAAATGTTTACAAACGTTACAAAAAAAAATCCAAAGTGTTTACCTTTTTAGCAATTTAAGCCAAACGTTTATAAACGTTACGAAACAAATTTAAATGTTTTACCTTTTTAGCGATTTAAGAAAAACATTTAAAACGTTGCGAAACCAATCCAAAAATATAAAACGTTACGAAACAATCCAAACGTTAAAAACGTTTGGCTCACATCGCTAAAAAGGTTAATCATTTGGATTTGTTTTATAACGTTTCTAAGCGTAACCAAACATTTAAAACATTACAAAACAAATCCAAACGTTTAAAATGTTTCGAAACAAATTCAATCTATATGTTTCACCTTTTTAGCGATTTAAGCCAAATTCTTACATATGTTACGAAATAAATCCAAACGTTTCACATTTTTAGCGATTTACGCCAAACGTCCAAACGTTTAAGATTTTTAGCGATTTAGGCCAAACGTTTACAAATGTTACAAAAAGAATCAAAATGTTGCACCTTTTTAGCGATTTAAGCCAAACGTTTACAAAGCTTATACGAAACAAATTTAAACGTTTCACATTTTTAGCGGTGTAAGCCAAACATTTAAAACGTTACGAAACAAATCTACACGTTTACAAATGTTCTGAAACAAAACCAAACGTTTTACCTTTTTAGCAACTGGTGAAACGTTTTAATTTGTTTCGTAACGTTTTAAACATTTGGATTGTTTTTGTAACGTTTAAAACGTTTGGCTTAAATTGCTAAAAAGGTGAAACCTTAGGATTTATTTTTAGCGATTGTAAACGTTTGGCTTAAATCACTAAAAAGGTAAAACGTTTGGTTTTGTTTTGTAACGTTTTAAAAGTTTGGATTAGTTTTGCAACGTTTTAAACGTTTTGCTTAAATCACTAAAAAGGTGAAACAAATCCAAATATTTGGCATAAATCGGTAAAAAGGTGAAACGTTTTGATTTGTTTCGTAACGTTATAAACATTTGAATTGGTTTTGTAACGTTTTAATTTTTTTTGCTTAAATCGCTAAAAAGGTGAATCGTTTGGATTTGTTTCGTAATGCTTGTAAACGTTTGGGTTCAATTGATAAAAATGTGAAACATTTGGATTTGTTTCGTAACTTTGTAAACTTTTGACTTAAATCACTAAAAAGCCAAAACGTTTGGTTTTATTTCATAATGTTTCTAAACGTTTGGCTTAAATTGCTAAAAAGGTGAAACGTTTGGATTTGTTTCGTAACGTTTGTAAACATTTAGCTTAAATTGCTTAAAAGGTAAAACATTTGTATTTGTTTCGTAACTTTAGTAAACGTTTGACTTAAACCGCTAAAAAAGTGAATCATTTGGATTTGTTTCATAACGTAGGTAAACGTTTGGCTTAAACCGCTAAAAAGGTGAAATGTTTGGATTTATTTTGTAACGTTTTTAAACGTTTGGCTTAAATCGTTAGAAAGGGGAAACGTTTGGTTTTGTTTCACAACGTTTGTAAATGTTTGGCTTAAATTGCTAAAAAGATGAAATATTTGTATTTGTTTCGTAACGTTTATAAACGTTTGGCTTAAATAGTTAAAAGGGTGAAATGTTTCGATTTGTTTCGTAACTTTTGAAACGTTTCGATTGGTTTCCTAATGTTTTAAACGTTTGGATTTGTTTTGTAACGTTTTAAATGTTTGGATTTGTTTGGATTTGTTTCATTACGTTATAAAAGTTTGGATTTGTTTCGTAACGTTTTAAACGTTTGGATTGGTTTCCTAACGTTTAAAACGTTTGGCTTAAATCGCTAAAAAAGGGAAACGTTTGCATTTGTTTCGTAACGTTTGTAAACGTTTCGCATTTTTAGCGATTTAACCCAACCATTTACAAACGTTACGAAACAATTTCAAAACTTTCACCTTTTAAGCGATTTAGGCCAAACGTTTACAAAAGATACAAAACAAATCCAAACGTTTCACCTTTTTAGCGATTGAAACCCAAACGTTTACAAACTTTACAAAACAAAACCAAACGTTTCACCTTTTTAGCAATTTAAGCCAAATGTTTGCAAATGTTACGAAACAAATCCAAACGTTTCAACTTTCTAGCCATTTAAGCCAAACGTTTACAAACGTTACGAAACAAATCGAAACGTTTCACTTTTTTAGCGATTTAAGCCAAACGTTTAAAAAGTTACGAAATAAATCCAAACGTTTCACCTGTTTAGCGATTTCATCCAAAAGTTTAAAACTTTACGAAACCCATCCAATCGTTTAAAAAGTTACGAAATAAATCCAAATGTTTCACCCTTTTAGCGATTTACGCCAAATGTTTGTAAACGTTTGGCTTAAATTGCTAAAAAGGTAAAACGTTTGGATTTGTTTCGTATCGTTAGTAAACGTTTGGATCCGCTAAAAAGGTGAAACGTTTGGATTTGTTTCATAATGTTTGGAAATGTTTGTCTTAAATCGCTAAAAAGGTGAAACGTTTAGTTTTGTTTCATAACGTTTCTAAATGTTTGGCTTAAATCGATAAAAAGGTGAAACATTTGGATTTGTTTCGTAATGTTTGTAAACGTTTAACATAAATAGCTAAAAGGTGAAACGTTTGGATTCGTTTCATAACGTTTTAAATGTTTGGATTGGTTTCCAAATGTTTTAAACGTTTGGAATTGTTTTGTAACGTTTCAAATGTTTGGATATGTTTCCTTTTGATTTAAACGTTTGGATTTGTTTCGTAACGTTTTAAACGTTTGGATTGGTTTCGTAACATTTTAAACGTTTGGCTTAAATCGCTAAAAAGGGAAAACGTTTGGATTTGTTTCGAAACGTTTGCAAACGTTTCGCATTTTTAGCTATTTAACCCAAACATTTACAAAGGTTACGAAACGATTCCAAAAGTTTCACCTTTTAAGCGATTTAAGCCAAACGTTTGCAAACGATACAAAAGAAATCTAAACGTTCCACCTTTTTAGCGATTGAAGCCAAACATTTATAAAGTTTACGAAACAAAACCAAACATTTCACCTTTTTAGCAATTCAAACCACACGTTTACAAACGTTACGAAACAAATCCAAATGTTTCAACTTTTTAACGATTTAAGCCAAACGTTTACAAACATTACGAAACCAAAAACGTTACGAAACAAATCCAAACGTTTCATCTATATAACGATTTAAGCCAAACGTTTACAAAATGTTACTGAACAAATCCAAACATTTCGTCTTTGTGGCAATTTAAGCCAAACATTTACAAAATTTACGAAACAAATCCAAACGTTTCACCTTTTTGGCGATTTAAGCCAAACGTTTAAAAACATCACGAAACAAAACAAATCCCAACGATTCACATTTTTAGCGATTTAAGCCAAAACTTTACACACATTACGAAACAAAACCAAGTGTTTCACCTTATTAGCGACTCAAGCCAAACGTCAACAAACGTTCCAAAATAAATCCAAGAGTTCCATCTTTTTAGTAATTTAAGCCGAACTTTTATAAACGTTACGAAACAAATCCAAGCGTTTCACCTTTTTAGCAATTTAAGAACAACGTTTACAACGTTACGCAACAAATCCAAACGTTTGACCTTTTTAGCAATTTAAGCCGAAGGTTTAAGCCTTTTTAGAAATTTAAGCCCAACGTTTACAAACGTTGCAAAACATATCCAAACGTTTCACATTTTTAGCGATTTAAGCCCAACATTTACAAACGTTAAGAAACAAATCCAAACGTTTCTCTATTTTAGCGATTTATACAAAACGTTTACAAACGTTACGAAACAAATCCAAACGTTTCACCTTTTTAGCGATTGAAGCCAAACGTTTACAAACATTGCATAACAAATCCAAACGTTTCACCTTTTTAGTGATTTAAGACAAACGTTTACAAACGTTATGAAACAAATCCAAACGTTTCACCTTTTTAGCGATTTAAGCTAAACGTTTACAAAGGTTACGAAACAAATACAAATGTTTCACCTTTTTAGCAATATAAGCCAAACGCTTACAAACGTTACTAAAACAAATCCGAGCGTTTCACCTTTTTAGCAATTTAATCCAAGCGTTTACAAACGTTATGAAACAAAACCAAACGTTTCACCTTTTTAGTGGTTTAAGCCAAACGTTTACAAACATTGCAAAATAAATCCAAACGTTTCACCTTTTTAGCTATTTAAGCCAAACGTTTGCAAACGTTACGGAACAAATCCAAATGTTTCACCTTTTTAGCGATCTAAGCAAACATTTTCAAACGTTACGAAACAAATCCAAACGTGTCACCTTTTTATCGATTTAAGCCCAACGTTTACAAACGTAACAAAAAAAACCAAACGTTTAAAACGTTACAAAACAAATCCCAACGTTTCACATTTTTAGCGATTTAAGCCAAACCTTTACACACGTTACAAAACAAAATCAAGCGTTTCACCTTTTTAGCAATTTAAGCCAAAAGTTTACAAACATTACGAAACAAATACAAGCGTTTCCCCTTTTTAGCAATTGAAGCCAAACGTTTACAAACATTCTGAATCAAATCCAAGCGTTCCACCTTTTTAGTACTTTAAGCAAACGTTGACAAACTTTATGAAACAAATCCAAGCGTTTCACCTTTTTAGAAATTTAAGCCAAACGTTTACAAACGTTACGAAAAAAATCCAAGCGTTTCACCTGTTTAGCGATTTAAGCCAAACATTTACAAACGTTACGAAAAAAATCCAATCGTTTCACCTTTTTAGCGATTTAAGCTAACCATTTACAAACGTTTCACCTTTTTAGCGATTTAAGCAAACATTTACAAACGTTAAAAAACGAATCCAAACGTTTCATCTTTTTAGCGATTTAAGCCAAACGTTTACATCATGTTACAAAACAAATCCAAACTTTTCGTCTTTTTAGCAATTTAAGCCAAACATGTCTAAACGTTACGAAACGAATCCAAATGTTTCACCTTTTTAACGATATAAGCCAAACGTTTACAAACGTTACAAAACAAAATCAAACGTTTAAAATGTCTAGAAACAAATTCTAAAGTTTCATCTTTCTAGTGATTTAAGCTAAATATATAAAACGTTAGGAAACAAATCCAAACATTCGAAAAAAAAACCAAATGTTTAAAATGTTATGAAACAAATCACAACGTTTAACATTTTTTGCGATTTAAGCCAAACATTTACAAACGTTACGAAACCAATCCAAGAGTTTCACCTTTTTAGCAATATAAGCCAAACGTTTACAAACGTTACGAAACAAATCCAAGCGTTTCACCTTTTTTAGCAATTTAAGCCAAACGTTTACAAATGTTACGAAACAAATCCAAGCGTTTCACCTTTTTACCAATTTAAGCCAAACATTAACAAACGTTCCGAAATAAAACCAATCGTTTCACCTTTTTAGCAATTTAAGCCAAACGTTTACAAACAATGCGAAACAAATCCAAACATTTCACCTTTTTAGCGATTTAAGCCAAACATTTACAAACGTTACGTAACGAATCCAAACATTTCGCCTTTTTAGCGATTTAAGCCAAATGTTTACAACATGTTACAAAACAAATCCAAACCTTTCGCCTTTTTAGTAATTTAAGCCAAACATTTACAATTCAACATTTTAGCGATTTAAGGTAAACGTTTACAAACGTTACAAAACAAAACCAAATGTTTAAAACGTTACGAAACAAATCTCAACGTTTAACATTTTTAGCGATTTAAGCTAAACCTTTACACACGTTACGAAACAAATCCAAACGTTTCCCCTTTTTAGCAATTTAAGCCAAAGGTTTACAAACGTTACAAAACAAATCCAAGCGTTTCACCTTTTTAGCAATTTAAGCCAAACGTTTACAAACGTTCCGAAACAAATCCAAGCGTTCCACCTTTTTAGCAATTTAAGCCAAACGTTACGAACCAAATCCAAGCGCTCCACCTTTTTAGCAATTTAAGCATAACGTATACAAACTTTGCGCACAAATCCAAACGTTTGACCTTTTTAGCGATTTAAGCCAAACGTTACAAACGTTTTGAAACAAAACCAATCTTTTCACCTTTTAAGAAATTTAAGTCAAACGTTTAAAAACGTTACGAAACATATCCAAATGTTTCACATTATAGCGGTTTAAGGCGAACGTTATTAAACGTTACGAAAAAAATCAAGCATTTCAACGTTTTAGCAATTTAAGCCAAACGTTTACAAAAGTTATGAAACAAATCCAAGTGTTTCACCTTTTTAGCAATTCAAACCAAACGTTTAAAACGTTTCGAAACAAATCCAAACGTTTCACATTTTTAGCAATTTAAGCCAAACATTTACAAATGTGACGAAACAAATCTAAACGCTTAACCTTTTTAGTGATATAAGCCAAACGTTTACAAAAGTTACAAAACAAATCCAAACGTTTCACCTTTTTAGCGATTTAAGCTGAACGTTTGCAAACGTTACAGAACAAAACCAAACGTGTCACCTTTTTGCAATTTAAGCCAAACATTTTCAAACGTTACGGAACGAATCCAAATGTTTCACCTTTTAAGCGATTTAAGCCCAACGTTTACAAACGTTATGAAACGAATCCAAACGTTTCCCCATTTTACCGATTTAAGCCAAACGTTTAAAACGTTTTGAAACAAATCAAAATATTTCACCTTTTTAGCGATTTACGCCAAACATTTACGAACGTTACGAAACTAATCCAAACGTTTCACCTTTTTAGCGATTGAAGCCAAACGTTTACAAACGTTACAAAACAAATCCAAATGTTTCACCTTCTTAGCGATTTAAAAAAATACAAATGTTTCACCTTTTTTGCGATTTAAGCCAAACGTTTACAAAGGTTACGAAACAAATCCAAACGATTCAACTTTTTAGCGATTTATGCCAAACGTTTACAAACGTTACGAAACAAATCCACGTGTTTCACCTTTTTAGTAATTTAAGCCAAATATTTACAAACGTTACGAAACAAATCCAAACGTTTCACCTTTTTCGCGATTTAAACAAAACGTTAACAAACATTACGAAAGAAATCCAAACGTTTCACCTTTTTAGCAATTGAAGCCAAACATTTACAAACATTACAAAACGAATCCAAACTTTTCACCTTTTAGCAATTTAAGCCAAACGTTTACAACATGTTACAAAACAAATTGAAAAGTTTTGTCATTTTAGCAATTTAAGCCAAACATTTACAAACGTTTCGAAACAAATCCAAATGTTTCACCTTTTTAGCGATATAAGCCAAACGTTTACA
The DNA here is from genome assembly GCF_937616625.2 of Mercurialis annua. Lineage (NCBI taxonomy): Eukaryota > Viridiplantae > Streptophyta > Magnoliopsida > Malpighiales > Euphorbiaceae > Mercurialis > Mercurialis annua. Next base: position 18,741,855 of record NC_065572.1, on the reverse strand, counting down.
AACGTTATGAAACAAAACCAAATGTTTAAAACGTTACAAAACAAATCCCAACGTTTCACATTTTTAGCGATTTAAGCCAAACCTTTACACACGTTTCGAAACAAAATCACGTGTTTCACCTTTTTAGCAATTTAAGTTAAACGTTTACAACCGTTACAAAAGAAATCCAAGCGTTTCACCTTTTTAGCTATTTAGGCCAAATGTTTACAAACGTTCTGAAATAAATCCAATCGTTCCACCTTTTTAGTAATTTAAGCCAAACGTTTACAAACATTACGAAACAAATCCAAGCGTTTCACCTTTTTAGCAATTTAAGCCAAACGTTTACAAACGTTACGAAACAAATCCAAGCGTTCAACATTTTTAGCAATATAAGCCAAACGTTTACAAACGTTCCGAAATAAAACCAATCGTTTCACCTTTTAATCAATTTAAGCCAAACGTTTACAAACGTTACGAAACAAATCCAAACGTTTCACCTTTTTAGCGATTTAAGCCAAACATTTACAAACGTTACGAAACGAATTCAAACGTTTCACCTTTTTAACGATTTAAGCCAAATGTTTACAACATGTTACAAAACAAATCCAAACTTTTTGTCTTTTTAGCAATTTAAGCCAAAGATTTACAAACATTACGAAACAAATCCAAATGTTTCACCTTTTTAACTATTTAAGCCAAAAGTTTACAACATGTTACAAAATAAATCCAAACGTTTTGTCTTTTTAGCAATTTAAGCCAAATATGTCTAAACACTACGAAACAAATCCAAATGTTTCACCTTTCTAGCGATATAAGCCCAACGTTAACAAACGTTACAAAATAAAATCAAACGTTTAAAACAAATCCTAAAGTTTCATCTTTCTAGTGATTTAGGATAAATATGTAAAATGTTAGGAAAGAAATCCAAACGTTTAAAACGTTACGAAATAAATCTAAGCATTTAAAACGTTAGGAAACAAATCCAAACGTTTCGAAAAAAAAAAACCAAATGTTTATAATGTTACGAAACAAATCCCAACGTTTCACATTTTTTGCGATTTAAGCCAAACATTTACAAACGTTACGAAACCAATCCAAGCGTTTCACCTTTTTAGCAATATCAGCCAAACGTTTACAAACGTTCCGAAACAAATTCAAGCGTTTTCTAGTAATTTAAGCCAAACGTTTACAAACGTTACGAAACAAATCCAAGCGTTTCACCTTTTTAGCAATTTAAGCCAAACGTTTACAAATGTTACGAAAAAATCCAAGCGTTTCACCTTTTTACCAATTTAAGCCAAACATAATCAAATGTTCCGAAATAAAACCAATCGTTTCACCTGTTTAGCAATTTAAGCCAAACGTTTACAAACATTGCGAAACAAATCCAAACATTTCACCTTTTTAGCGATTTAATCCAAACATTTACAAATATTACGAAACGAATCCAAACGTTTCGCCTTTTTAGCGATTTAAGCCAAACGTTTACAACATGTTAAAAAACAAATCCAAACGTTTCGCTTTTTAGAAATTTAAGCCAAACATTTACAAACGTTACGAAACAAATCCAAACGTTTAAGCATTTTAGCGCTTTAAGGCAAACGTTTACAAAAGTTACGAAACAAAACCAAATGTTTAAAACGTTACGAAACAAATCCCAACTTTTCACATTTTTAGCGATTTAAGCCAAACCTTTACACACGTTACGAAACAAGTCCAAACGTTTCCCCTTTTTAACAATTTAAGCCAAACGTTTACAAACGTTACAAAACAAATCCAAGCGTTTCACCTTTTTTGCAATTTAAGCAAAACGTTTACAAACGTTCCGAAACAAATCCAAGCTTTCCACCTTTTTAGTAATTTAAGCCAAACGTTTACAAACGTTACGAACCAAATCCAAGCGTTCCACCTTTTTAGCAATTTAAGCACAACGTTTACAAACGTTGCGCACAAATCGAAACGTTTGACCTTTTTAGCGATTTAAGCCGAACGTTACAAACGTTATGAAACAAAACTAATCGTTTCACCTTTTTAGAAATTTAAGCCAGACGTTTACAAACGTTACGAAACATATCCAAATGTTTCACATTATAGCGATTTAAGGCAAACGTTAACAAACGTTACGAAACAAATCCAAGCGTTTCAACGTTTTAGCAATTTAAGCCAAACGCTTACAAACGATACGAAAAAAATCCAAGGGTTTCACCTTTTTAGCAATTTAAACCAAACGTTTAAAACATTTCGAAACAAATATAAACGTTTCACATTTTTAGCAATTTAAGCCAAACGTTTACAAACGTTACGAAACAAATCTAAATGTTTAACCTTTTTAGCGATATAAGCCAAACGTTTGCAAACATTACAATACAAATCCAAACATTTCACCTTTTTAGCGATTTAAGCCGAACGTTTGCAAACTTTACGGAACAAAACCAAACGTGTCACCTCTTTTGCAATTTAAGCCAAACATTTTCAAACGTTACAGAACAAATCCAAACGTTTCACCTTTTTAGCGATTTAAGCCTAACGTTTACAAACGTTATGAAACGAATCCAAATGTTTCCCCATTTTACCGATTTAAGCCAAACTTTTAAAACGTTACGAAACAAATCAAAATATTTCACCTTTTTAGCGATTTACGCCAAACATCAAATGTTACGAAACTAATCTAAACGTTTCACCTTTTTAGCGATTGAAGCCTAACGTTTACAAACGTTACAAAAAAAATCCAAATGTTTCACCTTTTTAGCGATTTAAACAAATACAAACGTTTCACCTTTTTAGCGATTTAAGCCAAACATTTACAAACATTCTGAATCAAATCCAAGCGTTCCACATTTTTAGTACTTTAAGCAAACGTTTACAAACTATACGAAACTAATCCAAGCGCTTCACCTTTTTAGAAATTTAAGCCAAACGTTTACAAACGTTACGAAACAAATCCAAGCGTTTCATCTTTTTAGCGATTTAAGCCAAATGTTTACAAACGTTATGAAACAAATCCAATCATTTCACCCTTTTAGCGATTTAAGCCAAACGTTTACAAACGTTACGAAACATATCCAAACGTTTCACCTTTTTAGCGATTTAAGCAAATGTTTACAAACGTTACGAAACGAATCCAAGTGTTTCACCTTTTTAGCTATTTAAGCCAAACGTTTACAACATGTTACAAAACAAATTCAAATGTTTGTCTTTTTAGCAATTTAAGCCAAACATGTCTAAACGTTACGTAACAAATCCAAATGTTTCACCTTTTTAACGATATAAGCCAAACGTTTACAAACGTTACAAAACAAAATCAAACGTTTAAAACATCATGAAACAAATCCTAAAGTTTCATCTTTCTAGTGATTTAAGCTAAATATATAAAACGTTAGGAAACAAATCCAAACGTTTAAGACGTTACGAAAAACATCTAAGCATTTAAAAGGTTAGGAAACAAATCCAAACGTTTCACCTTTTTAGCGATTTAAGTCAAAAGTTAAAAACGTTACGAAACCAATCCTAACGTTTACAAACGTTACGAAACAAAACCAAACGTTTCACCTTCTTAGCAATTTAAGCCAATCATTTACAAACGTTAAGAAACAAATCCAAACGTTTCACATTTTTAGATATTTCAGCTAAAAGTTTAGAAATGTTACGAAATAAATCCAATCGTTTCGCCTTTTTATCGATTTAAGCCAAACATTTAAAACGTTATGAAACCAATCCAAACATTTAAAACATTATGAAAGAAATCCAAACGTTTCACCTTTTTATCGATTTAAGCCAAATATTTACAAACGTTACGAAACAAATCCAAAAGTTTCACCTTTTTAGCGATTTAAACCAAAGGTTTACAAACGTTACGAATCAAATCCAAATGTTTCGCCTTTTTAGCGATTTAAGCCAAACGTTTATAACGTTACGAAACTAATCTGAACATTTATAACGTTATAAAATAAATCCAAACGTTTCACCTTTTTATCGATTTAAGTCTAACGTTAACAAACGTTAAGAAAGAAATCTAAACGTTTCACCTTTTTAGCGATTTAAGCAAAAAGTTTAAAACTATACAAAATCAATCCAAACGTTTAAAACGTTACGAAACAAATCCAAACGTTTCCCCTTTTTAGCGATTGAAGCCAAACGTTTACAAACGTTACGAAACAAATCTAAATGTTTCGCCTTTTTAGCGATTTAAGCAAAACGTTTAAAATATTACGAAACCATTCCAAACATTTCAAACGTTATGGAACAAATCCAAACATTTCAGCTTTTTATCGATTTAAGCAAAACGTATACAAACGTTACGAAACAAATCCAAACGTTCCACATTTTTAGCGATTTAAGCCAAAAGTTTAAAACGATACAAAACCAATCCAAGCGTTTAAATGTTTCGAAACGAATACAAACGCTTCACCTTTTTAGGGATTTAAGCCAAATGTTTACAAACGCTACGAAACAAATCCAAAGTTTTCACCTTTTTAGCGATTTAAGCGAAACGTTTAGAAACGTTGCGAAACAAATCCAAACGTTTTACCTATTTAGCGATTTAAGAAAAACATTTAAAACGTTAAGAAACCAAGCCAAAATTTTTAAAAGTTACGAAACAATCCAAATGTTAAAAACGTTTGGCTTAAATCGCTAAAAAGGTGAATCATTTGGATTTGTTTTATAACGTTTCTAAATGTAACCAAACATTTAAAAATTCACAAAACAAATCTAAACGTTAAAAATGTTTCGAAACAAATCCAATCCAAATGTTTCACCTTTTTAGCGATTTAAGCCAAATGATTACATTTGTTACGAAACAAATCCAAACGTTTCACATTTTTAGCGATTTAAGCCAAACGTTTAAGATTTTTAGCGTTTTAAGCCAAACGTTTACAAATGTTACGAAAAGAATCCAATCGTTGCACCTTTTTAGCGATTTAAGACAAACGTTTACAAAATTTATACGAAACAAATTTAAACGTTTCACATTTTTTGCAATTTAAGCCTAACATTTAAAATGTTACGAAACAAATCCAAACGTTTACAAATGTTACGAAACAAAACCAAACGTTTTACCTTTTTAGCAACTGGTGAAAGGTTTGAAATTGTTTCGTTACGTTTTAAACATTTGGATTATTTTCGTAACGTTTAAAACGTTAGGCTTAAATCGCTAAAAAGGTAAAACCTTAGGATTCGGTTTTAGCGATTGTAAAAATTTGGCTTAAATCGCTAAGAAGGTAAAACGTTTGGTTTTGTTTTGTAACATTTTAAAAGTTTGGATTAGTTTTGCAACGTTTTAAACTTTTTTCTTAAATCAGTAAAAAAGGTGAAATAAATCCAAACGTTTGGCTTAAATCGCTAAAAAGGTGAAACGTTTGTATTTATTCCATAACGTTTGTAAACGTTTGGCTTAAATTGTTTAAAAGGGAAAACGTTTGGATTTTTTTCATAACGTTAGTAAATGTTTGACAAAACCGCTAAAAAGGTGAAACATTTGGATTTGTTTCGTAACGTTTGGCTTAAACCGCTAAAAAGGTGAAATGTTTGGATTTATTTCGTAACGTTTGTAAACATTTAGCTTAATCGCTAGAAAGGGGAAATGTTTGGTTTTGTTTCACAACGTTTGTAAATGTTTGACTTAAATCGCTAAAAAGGTGAAATATTTGGATTTGTTTCGTAACGTTTATAAACGTTTGGCTTAAATAACTAAAAGGGTGAAACATTTGGATTTGTTTCGTAACGTTTTAAACGTTTCGATTGGTTTCCTAATGTTTTAAAAGTTTGGATTTGTTTTATAACCTTTTAAATGTTTTGATATGTTTCATTACGTTATATAATTTTGGATTTGTTTCGTAACGTTTTAAACGTTTGAATTGGTTTCGTAACGTTTTAAACGTTTGGCTTAAATCGGTAAAAAGGGGAAACGTTTGGATTTGTTTCGTAACATTTGTAAACGTTTCGTATTTTTAGGATTTAACCCAACCATTTACAAACGTTACAAATCAATTCCAAAACTATCACCTTTTAAGCGATTTAAGCCAAACGTTTACAAACGTTACGAAACAAATCCAAACGTTTCAACTCTTTAGCGATTTAAGCCAAACGTTTACAAACGTTACGAAACAAAAAATGTCACGAAACAAATCCAAACGTTTCACCTTTTTAGCGATTTAAGCCAAACGTTTAAAAAGGTACGAAACAAATCCAAACGTTTCACCTGTTTAGCGATTTCATCCAAAAGTTTAAAATATTACTACACCCATCCAATCGTTTAAAACGTTACGAAATAACTCCAAATGTTTCACCCTTTTAGCAATTTACGCCAAACGTTTGTAAACGTTTGTTATAAATTGCTAAAAAGGTAAAACGTTTGGATTGATTTCGTATCGTTAGTAAACGTTTGGATTAATCCGCTAAAAAGGTGAAACGTTTGGATTTGTTTCGTAATGTTTGTAAATGTTTGTCTTAAATCGCTAAAAAGGTGAAACATTTGGTTTTGTTTCGTAACGTTTCTAAATGTTTGGCTTAAATCGCTAAAAAGGTGAAACATTTGGATTTGTTTTGTAACGTTTGTAAACGTTTAACATAAATAGCTAAAAGGTGAAATGTTTCGATTCGTTTGATAACGTTTTAAACGTTTGGATTGGTTTGCAAATGTTTTAAATGTTTGGAATTGTTTTCTAACGTTTCAAATGTTTGGATATGTTTCCTTTTGTTTTAAACGTTTGGATTTGTTTCGTAACGTTTTAAACGTTTGGATTGTTTTCGTAACGTTTTAAACGTTTGGCTTAAATCGCTAAAAAGGGGAAACGTTTCGCATTTTTAGCGATTTAACCCAAACATATACAAACGTTACGAAATAATTCCAAAAGTTTCACCTTTTAAGCGATTTAAGCCAAACGTTTACAAACGATACAAAACAAATCTAAACGTTCCATCTTTTTAGCGATTGAAGCCAAACGTTTACAAACTTTACGAAACAAAACCAAAAGTTTCACCTTTTTATCCAATTAAGCCACAGGTTTACAAACGTTACGAAACAAATCCAAACGTTTCAACTTTTTAGCGATTTAAGCCAAACGTTTACAAACATTACGAAACCAAAAACGTTACGAAACAAATCCAAACGTTTCACCTATTTAGCGATTTAAGCCAAACGTATACAAAACACTTTACAAATCCAAACATTTCGTCTTTGTAGCAATTTAAGTCAAACATTACAAACTTTACGAAACAAATCCAAACGTTTCACCTTTTTAGCGATTTAAGTTAAACGTTTAAAAACGTTACGAAACAAAACCAAACATTTAAAACGCTACGAAACAAATTCCAACATTTCACATTTTTAGCGCTTTAAGCCAAAACTTTACACACTTTACTAAACAAAACCAAGCGTTTCACCTTTTTAGCAACTTAAGCAAAACGTTTACAAACGTTACAAAACAAATCCAAGCGTTTCACCATTTTAGCAATTCAATCCAAACGTCTACAAACGTTCCAAAATAAATTGAAGCGTTCCACCTTTATAGTAATTTAAGCCAAACGTTTACAAACGTTACGAAACAAATCCAAGCGTTTCACCTTTTTAGCAATTTAAGCGTAACGTTTACAAACGTTACGCAACAAATCCAAACGTTTGACCTTTTTAGCGATTTAAGCCGAATGTTTACAAACTTTATGAAACAAAACCAATATTTTCACCTTTTTAGAAATTTAAGCCAAACGTTTACAAATGTTGCGAAACATATTCAAACGTTTCACAGTTTTAGTGATATAAGGCAAACGTTAACAAACATTACGAAACAAAACCAAACGTTTCACCTTTTGTGCAATTTAAGCCAAACGTTACGGAACAAATCTAAATGTTTCACATTTTTAGCGATTTAAGCCCAACGTTTACAAACGTTAAGAAATAAATCGAAACGTTTCCCCATTTTAGCGATTTAAGCCAAACGTTTACAAACGTTACGAAACAAATCCAAACGTTTCACCATTTTAGCAATTTACGCCAAACGTTTACAAACGTTACAAAACAAATCCAAGCGTTTCACCTTTTTAGCAATTTAAGCCAAACGTTTACAAATGTTACGAAACAAATCCAAACGTGTCACCTTTTCAGCGATTGAAGCCAAACGTTTACAAACGTTACGAAACAAATCCAAACGTTTTACCTTTTTAGCGATTTAAGCCAAACGTTTACAAACGTTACAAAACAAATCCAAACGTTTCACCTTTTTAGCGATTGAAGCCAAACGTTTACAAACGTTACGAAACAAATCTAAACGTTTCGCCTTTTTAGCGATTTAAACGTTTAAAATATTACGAAACCATTCCAAACATTTCAAACGTTATGGAACAAATCCAAACGTTTCAGCTTTTTATCGATTTAAGCAAAACGTATACAAACGTTACGAAATAAATCCAAACGTTTCATATTTTTAGCGATTTAAGCCAAAAGTTTAAAACGATACAAAACCAATCCAAGCGTTTAAATGTTTCGAAACGAATACAAACGCTTCACCTTTTTAGGGATTTAAGCCAAATGTTTACAAACGCTACGAAACAAATCCAAAGTTTTCACCTTTTTAGCGATTTAAGCGAAACGTTTAGAAACGTTGCGAAACAAATCCAAACGTTTTACCTATTTAGCGATTTAAGAAAAACATTTAAAACGTTACGAAACCAAGCCAAAATTTTTAAAAGTTACGAAACAATCCAAATGTTAAAAACGTTTGGCTTAAATCGCTAAAAAGGTGAATCATTTGGATTTGTTTTATAACGTTTCTAAATGTAACCAAACATTTAAAAATTCACAAAACAAATCTAAACGTTAAAAATGTTTCGAAACAAATCCAATCCAAATGTTTCACCTTTTTAGCGATTTAAGCCAAATGATTACATTTGTTACGAAACAAATCCAAACGTTTCACATTTTTAGCGATTTAAGCCAAACGTTTAAGATTTTTAGCGTTTTAAGCCAAACGTTTACAAATGTTACGAAAAGAATCCAATCGTTGCACCTTTTTAGCGATTTAAGACAAACGTTTACAAAATTTATACGAAACAAATTTAAACGTTTCACATTTTTTGCAATTTAAGCCTAACATTTAAAATGTTACGAAACAAATCCAAACGTTTACAAATGTTACGAAACAAAACCAAACGTTTTACCTTTTTAGCAACTGGTGAAAGGTTTGAAATTGTTTCGTTACGTTTTAAACATTTGGATTATTTTCGTAACGTTTAAAACGTTAGGCTTAAATCGCTAAAAAGGTATTTCGCATTTTTAGCGATTTAACCCAAACATATACAAACGTTACGAAATAATTCCAAAAGTTTCACCTTTTAAGCGATTTAAGCCAAACGTTTACAAACGATACAAAACAAATCTAAACGTTCCATCTTTTTAGCGATTGAAGCCAAACGTTTACAAACTTTACGAAACAAAACCAAAAGTTTCACCTTTTTATCCAATTAAGCCACACGTTTACAAACGTTACGAAACAAATCCAAACGTTTCAACTTTTTAGCGATTTAAGCCAAACGTTTACAAACATTACGAAACCAAAAACGTTACGAAACAAATCCAAACGTTTCACCTATTTAGCGATTTAAGCCAAACGTATACAAAACACTTTACAAATCCAAACATTTCGTCTTTGTAGCAATTTAAGTCAAACATTACAAACTTTACGAAACAAATCCAAACGTTTCACCTTTTTAGCGATTTAAGTTAAACGTTTAAAAACGTTACGAAACAAAACCAAACATTTAAAACGCTACGAAACAAATTCCAACATTTCACATTTTTAGCGCTTTAAGCCAAAACTTTACACACTTTACTAAACAAAACCAAGCGTTTCACCTTTTTAGCAACTTAAGCAAAACGTTTACAAACGTTACAAAACAAATCCAAGCGTTTCACCATTTTAGCAATTCAATCCAAACGTCTACAAACGTTCCAAAATAAATCGAAGCGTTCCACCTTTATAGTAATTTAAGCCAAACGTTTACAAACGTTACGAAACAAATCCAAGCGTTTCACCTTTTTAGCAATTTAAGCGTAACGTTTACAAACGTTACGCAACAAATCCAAACGTTTGACCTTTTTAGCGATTTAAGCCGAATGTTTACAAACTTTATGAAACAAAACTAATATTTTCACCTTTTTAGAAATTTAAGCCAAACGTTTACAAATGTTGCGAAACATATTCAAACGTTTCACAGTTTTAGTGATATAAGGCAAACGTTAACAAACATTACGAAACAAAACCAAACGTTTCACCTTTTGTGCAATTTAAGCCAAACGTTACGGAACAAATCTAAATGTTTCACATTTTTAGCGATTTAAGCCCAACGTTTACAAACGTTAAGAAATAAATCGAAACGTTTCCCCATTTTAGCGATTTAAGCCAAACGTTTACAAACGTTACGAAACAAATCCAAACGTTTCACCATTTTAGCAATTTACGCCAAACGTTTACAAACGTTACAAAACAAATCCAAGCGTTTCACCTTTTTAGCAATTTAAGCCAAACGTTTACAAATGTTACGAAACAAATCCAAACGTGTCACCTTTTCAGCGATTGAAGCCAAACGTTTACAAACGTTACGAAACAAATCCAAACGTTTTACCTTTTTAGCGATTTAAGCCAAACGTTTACAAACGTTACAAAACAAATCCAAACGTTTCACCTTTTTAGCGATTGAAGCCAAACGTTTACAAACGTTACGAAACAAATCTAAACGTTTCGCCTTTTTAGCGATTTAAACGTTTAAAATATTACGAAACCATTCCAAACATTTCAAACGTTATGGAACAAATCCAAACGTTTCAGCTTTTTATCGATTTAAGCAAAACGTATACAAACGTTACGAAATAAATCCAAACGTTTCATATTTTTAGCGATTTAAGCCAAAAGTTTAAAACGATACAAAACCAATCCAAGCGTTTAAATGTTTCGAAACGAATACAAACGCTTCACCTTTTTAGGGATTTAAGCCAAATGTTTACAAACGCTACGAAACAAATCCAAAGTTTTCACCTTTTTAGCGATTTAAGCGAAACGTTTAGAAACGTTGCGAAACAAATCCAAACGTTTTACCTATTTAGCGATTTAAGAAAAACATTTAAAACGTTACGAAACCAAGCCAAAATTTTTAAAAGTTACGAAACAATCCAAATGTTAAAAACGTTTGGCTTAAATCGCTAAAAAGGTGAATCATTTGGATTTGTTTTATAACGTTTCTAAATGTAACCAAACATTTAAAAATTCACAAAACAAATCTAAACGTTAAAAATGTTTCGAAACAAATCCAATCCAAATGTTTCACCTTTTTAGCGATTTAAGCCAAATGATTACATTTGTTACGAAACAAATCCAAACGTTTCACATTTTTAGCGATTTAAGCCAAACGTTTAAGATTTTTAGCGTTTTAAGCCAAACGTTTACAAATGTTACGAAAAGAATCCAATCGTTGCACCTTTTTAGCGATTTAAGACAAACGTTTACAAAATTTATACGAAACAAATTTAAACGTTTCACATTTTTTGCAATTTAAGCCTAACATTTAAAATGTTACGAAACAAATCCAAACGTTTACAAATGTTACGAAACAAAACCAAACGTTTTACCTTTTTAGCAACTGGTGAAAGGTTTGAAATTGTTTCGTTACGTTTTAAACATTTGGATTATTTTCGTAACGTTTAAAACGTTAGGCTTAAATCGCTAAAAAGGTAAAACCTTAGGATTCGGTTTTAGCGATTGTAAAAATTTGGCTTAAATCGCTAAGAAGGTAAAACGTTTGGTTTTGTTTTGTAACATTTTAAAAGTTTGGATTAGTTTTGCAACGTTTTAAACTTTTTTCTTAAATCAGTAAAAAAGGTGAAATAAATCCAAACGTTTGGCTTAAATCGCTAAAAAGGTGAAACGTTTGTATTTATTCCATAACGTTTGTAAACGTTTGGCTTAAATTGTTTAAAAGGGAAAACGTTTGGATTTTTTTCATAACGTTAGTAAATGTTTGACATAAACCGCTAAAAAGGTGAAACATTTGGATTTGTTTCGTAACGTTTGGCTTAAACCGCTAAAAAGGTGAAATGTTTGGATTTATTTCGTAACGTTTGTAAACATTTAGCTTAATCGCTAGAAAGGGGAAACGTTTGGTTTTGTTTCACAACGTTTGTAAATGTTTGACTTAAATCGCTAAAAAGGTGAAATATTTGGATTTGTTTCGTAACGTTTATAAACGTTTGGCTTAAATAACTAAAAGGGTGAAACATTTGGATTTGTTTCGTAACGTTTTAAACGTTTCGATTGGTTTCCTAATGTTTTAAAAGTTTGGATTTGTTTTATAACCTTTTAAATGTTTTGATATGTTTCATTACGTTATATAATTTTGGATTTGTTTCGTAACGTTTTAAACGTTTGAATTGGTTCCGTAACGTTTTAAACGTTTGGCTTAAATCGGTAAAAAGGGGAAACGTTTGGATTTGTTTCGTAACATTTGTAAACGTTTCGTATTTTTAGGATTTAACCCAACCATTTACAAACGTTACAAATCAATTCCAAAACTATCACCTTTTAAGCGATTTAAGCCAAACGTTTACAAACGTTACGAAACAAATCCAAACGTTTCAACTCTTTAGCGATTTAAGCCAAACGTTTACAAACGTTACGAAACAAAAAATGTCACGAAACAAATCCAAACGTTTCACCTTTTTAGCGATTTAAGCCAAACGTTTAAAAAGGTACGAAACAAATCCAAACGTTTCACCTGTTTAGCGATTTCATCCAAAAGTTTAAAATATTACTACACCCATCCAATCGTTTAAAACGTTACGAAATAAATCCAAATGTTTCACCCTTTTAGCAATTTACGCCAAACGTTTGTAAACGTTTGTTATAAATTTCTAAAAAGGTAAAATGTTTGGATTGATTTCGTATCGTTAGTAAACGTTTGGATTAATCCGCTAAAAAGGTGAAACGTTTGGATTTGTTTCGTAATGTTTGTAAATGTTTGTCTTAAATCGCTAAAAAGGTAAAACGTTTGGTTTTGTTTCGTAATGTTTCTAAATATTTGGCTTAAATCGCTAAAAAGGTGAAACATTTGGATTTGTTTCGTAACGTTTGTAAACGTTTAACATAAATAGCTAAAAGGTGAAATGTTTCGATTCGTTTGATAACGTTTTAAACGTTTGGATTGGTTTGCAAATGTTTTAAATGTTTGGAATTGTTTTCTAACGTTTCAAATGTTTGGATATGTTTCCTTTTGTTTTAAACGTTTGGATTTGTTTCGTAACGTTTTAAACGTTTGGATTGTTTTCGTAACGTTTTAAACGTTTGGCTTAAATCGCTAAAAAGGGGAAACGTTTCGCTTTTTTAGCGATTTAACCAAAACATATACAAACGTTACGAAATAATTCCAAAAGTTTCACCTTTTAAGCGATTTAAGCCAAACATTTACAAACGATACAAAACAAATCTAAACGTTCCATCTTTTTAGCGATTGAAGCCAAACGTTTACAAACTTTACGAAACAAAACCAAAAGTTTCACCTTTTTAGCCAATTAAGCCACACGTTTACAAACGTTACGAAACAAATCCATTCAACTTTTTAGCGATTTAAGCCAAACGTTTACAAACATTACGAAACCAAAAACGTTACGAAACAAATCCAAACGTTTCACCTATTTAGCGATTTAAGCCAAACGTATACAAAAAACTTTATGAATCCAAACATTTCGTCTTTGTAGCAATTTAAGTCAAACATTACAAACTTTACGAAACAAATCCAAACGTTTCACCTTTTTAGCGATTTAAGTCAAACGTTTAAAAACGTTACGAAACAAAACCAAACATTTAAAACGCTACGAAACAAATACCAACGTTTCACATTTTTAGCGATTTAAGCCAAAACTTTACACACGTTACGAAACAAAACCAAGCGTTTCACCTTTTTAGCAACTTAAGCCAAACGTTTACAAACGTTACAAAACAAATCCAAGCGTTTCACCTTTTTAACAATTCAATCCAAACGTCTACAAACGTTCCAAAATAAATCGAAGCGTTCCACCTTTATAGTAATTTAAGCCAAACATTTACAAACGTTACGAAACAAATCCAAGCGTTTCACCTTTTTAGCAATTTAAGCATAACGTTTACAAACGTTACGCAACAAATCCAAACGTTTGACCTTTTTAGCGATTTAAGCCGAATGTTTACAAACTTTATGAAACAAAACCAATCGTTTCACCTTTTTAGAAATTTAAGCCAAACGTTTACAAATGTTGCGAAACATATTCAAACGTTTCACATTTTTAGTGATATAAGGCAAACGTTAACAAACATTACGAAACAAAACCAAACGTTTCACCTTTTTTGCAATTTAAGCCAAACGTTACGGAACAAATCTAAATGTTTCACATTTTTAGCGATTTAAGCCCAACGTTTACAAACGTTAAGAAATAAATCGAAACGTTTCCCCATTTTAGCGATTTAAGCCAAACGTTTACAAACGTTACGAAACAAATCCAAACGTTTCACCATTTTAGCAATTTACGCCAAACGTTTACAAACGTTACAAAACAAATCCAAGCGTTTCACCTTTTTAGCAATTTAAGCCAAACGTTTACAAATGTTACGAAATAAATCCAAACGTGTCACCTTTTCAGCGATTGAAGCCAAACGTTTACAAACGTTACGAAACAAATCCAAACGTTTTACCTTTTTAGCGATTTAAGCCAAACGTTTACAAACGTTACAAAACAAATCCAAACGTTTCACCTTTTTAGCGATTGAAGCCAAACGTTTACAAACGTTACGAAACAAATCTAAACGTTTCGCCTTTTTAGCGATTTAAACGTTTAAAATATTACGAAACCATTCCAAACATTTCAAACGTTATGGAACAAATCCAAACGTTTCAGCTTTTTATCGATTTAAGCAAAACGTATACAAACGTTTCAAAATAAATCCAAACGTTTCAGCTTTTTATCGATTTAAGAAAAACGTATACAAACGTTACGAAATAAATCCAAACGTTTCATATTTTTAGCGATTTAAGCCAAAAGTTTAAAACGATACAAAACCAATCCAAGCGTTTAAATGTTTCGAAACGAATACAAACGCTTCACCTTTTTAGGTATTTAAGCCAAAAGTTTACAAACGTTACAAAATAAATCCAAAGTTTTCACCTTTTTAGCGATTTAAGCGAAACGCTTAGAAACGTTACGAAACAAATCCAAACGTTTTACCTATTTAGCGATTTAAGAAAAACATTTAAAACGTTACGAAACCAAGCCAAAAATTTTAAAAGTTACGAAACAATCCAAATGTTAAAAACGTTTGGCTTAAATCGCTAAAAAGGTGAATCATTTGGATTTGTTTTATAACGTTTCTAAATGTAACCAAACATTTAAAAATTCACAAAACAAATCTAAACGTTAAAAATGTTTCGAAACAAATCCAATCCAAATGTTTCACCTTTTTAGCGATATAAGCCAAATGATTACATTTGTTACGAAACAAATCCAAACGTTTCACATTTTTAGCGATTTAAGCCAAACGTTTAAGATTTTTAGCGTTTTAAGCCAAACGTTTACAAATGTTACGAAAAGAATCCAATCGTTGCACCTTTTTAGCGATTTAAGACAAACGTTTACAAAATTTATACGAAACAAATTTAAACGTTTCACATTTTTTGCGATTTATGCCTAACATTTAAAATGTTACGAAACAAATCCAAACGTTTACAAATGTTACGAAACAAAACCAAACGTTTTACCTTTTTAGCAACTGGTGAAACGTTTGAAATTGTTTCGTTACGTTTTAAACATTTGGATTATTTTCGTAACGTTTAAAACGTTAGGCTTAAATCGCTAAAAAGGTAAAACCTTAGGATTTGGTTTTAGCGATTGTAAAAATTTGGCTTAAATCGCTAAGAAGGTAAAACGTTTGGTTTTGTTTTGTAACATTTTAAAAGTTTGGATTAGTTTTGCAACGTTTTAAACTTTTTTCTTAAATCAGTAAAAAAGGTGAAATAAATCCAAACGTTTGGCTTAAATCGCTAAAAAGGTGAAACTTTTGTATTTATTCCATAACGTTTGTAAACGTTTGGCTTAAATTGTTTAAAAGGTAAAACGTTTGGATTTTTTCATAACGTTAGTAAATGTTTGACATAAACCGCTAAAAAGGTGAAACATTTGGATTTGTTTCGTAACGTTTGGCTTAAACCGCTAAAAAGGTGAAATGATTGGATTTATTTCGTAACGTTTGTAAACATTTAGCTTAATCGCTAGAAAGGGGAAACGTTTGGTTTTGTTTCACAACGTTTGTAAATGTTTGACTTAAATCGCTAAAAAGGTGAAATATTTGGATTTGTTTCGTAACATTTATAAACGTTTGGCTTAAATAACTAAAAGGGTGAAACATTTGGATTTGTTTCGTAACGTTTTAAACGTTTCGATTGGTTTCCTAATGTTTTAAACGTTTGGATTTCTTTTATAACGTTTTAAATGTTTTGATATGTTTCATTACGTTATATAATTTTGGATTTGTTTCGTAACATTTTAAACATTTGAATTGGTTTCGTAACGTTTTAAACGTTTGGCTTAAATCGGTAAAAAGGGGAAATGTTTGGATTTGTTTCGTATCGTTTGTAAACGTTTCGTATTTTTAGCGATTTAACCCAAACGTTTACAAACGTTACAAATCAATTCCAAAACTATCACCTTTTAAGCGATTTAAGCCAAACGTTTACAAACGTTACGAAACAAATCCAAACGTTTCAACTTTTTAGCGATTTAAGCCAAACGTTTACAAACGTTACGAAACAAAAAATGTTACGAAACAAATCCAAGCGTTTCACCTTTTTAGCGATTTAAGCCAAACGTTTAAAAAGGTACGAAACAAATCCAAACGTTTCACCTGTTTAGCGATTTCATCCAAAAGTTTAAAATGTTACTACACCCATCCAATCGTTTAAAACATTACGAAATAAATCCAAATGTTTCACCCTTTTAGCTATTTACGCCAAACGTTTGTAAACGTTTGGCATAAATTGCTAAAAAGGTAAAACGTTTGGATTGATTTCGTATCGTTAGTAAACGTTTGGATTAATCCGCTAAAAAGGTGAAACGTTTGGATTTGTTTCGTAATGTTTGTAAATGTTTGTCTTAAATCGCTAAAAAGGTGAAACGTTTGGTTTTGTTTCGTAACGTTTCTAAATGTTTGGCTTAAATCGCTAAAAAGGTGAAACATTTGGATTTGTTTTGTAACGTTTGTAAACGTTTAACATAAATAGCTAAAAGGTGAAATGTTTCGATTCATTTGATAACGTTTTAAACGGTTGGATTGGTTTGCAAATGTTTTAAATGTTTGGAATTGTTTTGTAACGTTTCAAATGTTTGGATATGTTTCCTTTTTTTGTTTTAAATGTTTGGATTTGTTTCGTAACGTTTTAAACGTTTGGATAGTTTTCGTAACGTTTTAAACGTTTGGCTTAAATCGCTAAAAAAGGGAAACGTTTCGCATTTTTAGCGATTTAACCCAAACATATACAAACGTTACGAAACAATTCCAAAAGTTTCACCTTTTAAGCGATTTAAGCCAAACGTTTACAAACGATACAAAACAAATCTAAACGTTCCATCTTTTTGGCGATTGAAGCCAAATGTTTACGAACGCTACGAAACAAATCCAAACGTTTCAACTTTTTAGCGATTTAAGCCAAACGTTTACAAACATTACGAAACCAAAAACGTTACGAAACAAATCCAAACGTTTCCCCTATTTAGCGATTTAAGCCAAACGTATACAAAACACTTTACGAATCCAAACATTTCGTCTTAGTAGCAATTTAAGTCAAACATTACAAACTTTACGAAACAAATCCAAACGTTTCACCTTTTTAGCGATTTAAGCCAATTGTTTATAAACGTTACGAAACAAAACCAAACATTTAAAACGCTACGAAACAAATCCCAACGTTTCACATTTTTAGCGATTTAAGCCAAAACTTTACACACGTTACGAAACAAAACCAAGCGTTTCACCTTTTTAGCAACTTAAGCCAAACGTTTACAAACGTTACAAAAGAAATCCAACTGTTTCACCTTTTTAACAATTCAATCGAAACGTCTACAAACGTTCCAAAATAAATCGAAGCGTTCCACCTTTTTAGTTATTTAAGCCAAACGTTTACAAACGTTACGAAACAAATCCAAGCGTTTCACCTTTTTAGCAATTTAAGCATAAAGTTTACAAACGTTACGCAACAAATCCAAACGTTTGACCTTTTTAGCGATTTAAGCCGAATGTTTACAAACTTTATGAAACAAAACCAATCGTTTCACCTTTTTAGAAATTTAAGCCAAACGTTTACAAATGTTGCGAAACATATTCAAACGTTTCACATTTTTAGTGATTTAAGGCAAACGTTAACAAACATTACGAAACAAAACCAAACGTTTCACCTTTTTTGCAATTTAAGCCAAACGTTACGGAACAAATCTAAATGTTTCACATTTTTAGCGATTTAAGCCCAACGTTTACAAACGTTAAGAAATAAATCGAAACGTTTCCCCATTTTAGCGATTTAAGCCAAACGTTTACAAACGTTACGAAACAAATCCAAACGTTTACCATTTTAGCAATTTACGCCAAACGTTTACAAACGTTACAAAACAAATCCAAGCGTTTCACCTTTTTAGCAATTTAAGCCAAACGTTTACAAATGTTACGAAACAAATCCAAACGTGTCACCTTTTCAGCGATTGAAGCCAAACGTTTACAAACGTTACGAAACAAATCCAAACGTTTCACCTTTTTAGCGATTTAAGACAAACATTTACAAACGTTACAAAAGAAATCCAAACGTTGAATCTTTATAGCGATTTAAGCCAAACGATTACAAATGTTACGAAACAAATCCAAACGTTTCACCTTTGAAGCGATTTAAGCCAAGCGTTTACAAACATTACGAAACAAATTCAAACGTTTCACCTTTTTAACGATTTATGCCAACCGTTTACAAACATTACGAAACAAATCCAAACGTTTCATCTTTTTAACGATTTAAGCCAAACGTTTACAAACGTTACGAAACGCATCCAAACGTTTCACCTTTTTAGCGATTTAAACCAAACGTTTACAAAGGTTACGAAACAAATCCAAGTGTTTCACCTTTTTAGCAATTTAAGCCAAACGTTTACAAACGTTACGAAACAAATCCAAGTGTTTCACCTTTTTAGCAATTTAAACCAAAGGTTTGCAAACGTTACGAAACAAATCCAAACGTTTCACCCTTTTAGCGATTTAAGCTAAACATTTACAAACATTACGAAACGAATCCAAATGTTTCACCTTTTTAGCGATTTAAGCCAAACGTTTACAACATGCTACAAAACAAATCCAACGTTTTGTGTTTTTAGCAATTTAAGCGAAACATTTACAAACGTTACGAAACAAATCCAAATGTTTCACCTTTTTTGCGATATGAGCCAAACGTTTACAAACGCTACGAAACAAAACCAAACGTTTAAAATATTACGATTCAAATCCCAACGTTTCACATTTTTAGCTATTTAAGCCAAACCTTTACACATGTTACGAAACAAAATCAAGCGTTTGACCTTTTTAGAAATATAAGCCAAATGTTTACAAACGTTACGAAACAAATCCAAGCGTTTCACCTTTTTAGCAATTTAAGCCAAACGTTTAAAAACGTTTCGAAACAAATCCAAGCGTTCCATCTTTTTATTAATTTAAGCCAAATGTTTACAAACATTACGAAACAAATACAAGCGTTTCACCTTTTTTAGCAATTTAAGCCAAACGTTACGAAACAAATCCGACCGTTTTACCTTTTTAGCAATTTAAGCCAAACGTTTACAAATGTTTCGAAATAAAACCAATCGCTTTACCTTTTTAGAATTTTAAGCCAATCGTTTACAAACGTCACGAAACAAATCCAAACGTTTCACCTTTTTATCGATTTAAGCCAAACATTTACAAACGTTACAAAACGAATCCAAACGTTTCCCCTTTTTAGCGATTTAAGCCAAACGTTTACATCATGTTACAAAAAAAATCCAAATGTTTCGTCTTTTTTGCAATTGAAGCCAAACATTTTTACAAATGTTATGAAACAAATCCAAATGTTTCACCTTTTTAGCGATATAAGCCAAAAGTTTACAAACGTTTCGAACAAAAAACCAAATGTTTCAAAACGTTACGAAACAAATCCCAAAGTTTCACATATTTTGCGATTTAAGCCAAACATTTACAAACATTACGAAACCAATCCAAGTGTTTCACCTTTTTAGCAATTTAAGCGAAACGTTTACAAACGTTCCGAAACAAATTCAAGTGTTTTTTAGTAATTTAAGCCAAACGTTTACAAACGTTACGAAACAAATCCAAGCATTTCAGCTTTTTAGCAATTTAAGACAAACGTTTACAAATATTACAAAAAAAATCCAAGCGTTTCACCTTTTTAACAATTTAAGTCAAACATTTACAAACGTTCCGAAATAAAACCAATCGTTTCACCTTTTTAGCAATTTATGCCAAACGTTTACAAACATTGCGAAACATATCCAAACATTTCACCTTTTTAGCGATTTAAGCCAAAAATTTATAAACGATACGAAACGAATCCAAACATCTCACCTTTTAAGCGATTTAAGCCAAACGTTTACAACATGTTACAAAACAAATCCAAACGTTTCAGCTTTTTAGCGATTTAAGCCAAATGTTTACAAACGTTACAAAACAAAACCAAATATTTAAAACGTTACGAAACAAATCCCAACGTTTCACATTTTTAGCGATTTAAGCCAAACTTTTACACACGTTACGAAATAAATCCAAACGTTTCACATTATTAGAAATTTAAGCCAAACGTTTACAAACATTACAAAACAAATCCAAGCGTTTCACCTTTTTAGCTAATTAAGCCGAACGTTTACAAACGTTACGAAACAAAACCAAGCGTTTCATCTTTTTAGCGATTTTAGCCCAACGTTTACATACGTTACGAAACAAATTTAAACATTTTCCCATTTTAGCGATTTAAGACAAACGTTTAAAACTTTACGAAACAAATCCATACGTTTCATCTTTTTAGCGATTTAAGCCAAACGTTTACAAACATTAGGAAACAAATCCAAACGTCTCACTTTTTTGCGATTGAAGCCAAACGTTTACAAACGTTACGAAACAAATCCAAACTTTTCACATTTTTAGAAATTTAAACCAAACGTTTACAAATCTTACGATACAAAACCAGGCGTTTTCCCTTTTTTGAAATTTAAGCCTAACGTTTACAAATGTAACGAAAAAAATCCAAGCGATTCACCCTTTTTTGCAATTTAAACCAAACGTTACGAAACGAATACAAGCGTTTCACCTTTTAAGCAATTTAAGCGAAACGAATACAAGCGTTTCACAAAAGAAACGTTTCACCTTTTTAGAGATTTAAGCCAAATATTTACAAACGTTACGAAACAAAAACCAAACATTTAAATCGTTACGAAACAAATCCAAACGTTTTGCATATTTTGCGATTTAAGCCAGACGTTTACAAACATTACGAAACAAAACCGAGCATTTAACCTTTTTAGCAATTTAAGCCAAACGTTAAAAACGTTACGTAACTAATCCAAACGTTTCACATTTTTTGTGATTTAAGTCAAACGTTTACAAACGATACGAAAAAAAACCAAGCGTTTCACCTTTTTAGAAATTTAAGTCAAACATTTACAAACGTTATGAAACAAATCCAAGCGTTTCCACTTTTTAGCAATTTAAGCCAAACTTTTACAAACGTTATGAAAGAAATCCAAGGATTTCACATTTTTAGCAATTCAAGCAAAATTTTTACAAACGTTACGAAACAAATCCAAACGTTTCAACTTTTTAGTTATTTAAGTCAAACATTTACAAACGTTATGAAACATAATCCAAATGTTTCACTCTTTTAGTGATTTAAGCAATACATTTTCAAACGTTATGAAACAACCAAATGTTTCACCTTTTTAGCAATTTAAGCCAAACATTTACAAACGGAAAGAAAAAAATCCATATGTTTCACCTTTTTAGCAATTTAAGCCAAACGTTTACAAACGATACGAAACAAATCCAAGTGTTTCACCTTTTTAGTAATTTAAGCCAAACGTTTACAAACATTACGAAACAAATCCAAACGTTTTGCCTTTTTAGTGTTTGAAGCCAAACGTTTACAAATGTTACGAAACAAATCCAAACGTTTCGAAACAAATCCAATCGTTTAAAACGTTATGAAGAAAATCCAAAGGTTTCGTAATGTTTATGTACGTTTGTAAATGTTTGGCTTCAATTGCTAAAAAGGGGAAACATTAGGATTTGTTTCATAACATTTGTAAACGTTTGGCTTAAATCGCTAAAAACGGGATACCTTTGGATTTGTTTCGTAACGTTTGTAAACGTTTGGCTTCAATCTTTAAAAAGGCGAAACATTTGGATTTGTTTCTTAACGTTTTAAACGTTTGGATTGGTTACGTAACGTTTTTAAACGTTTGGCCTAAATCGCTGAAAAGGGGAAACATTTGGATTTGTTTCGTAGCGTTTTAAACGTTTGGATTGGTTTCGTAACGTTTTAAACTTTTGTCTTAAAGCGCTAAAATTGTGAAATGTTTGGATTTGTTTCGTAACGTTTTAAACATCGTTTGACTTAAATCGCTAAAAAGGGGAAACATTTGGATTTGTTTCGTAACGTTTGTAAACGTTTGGCTTAAATTGCTAAAAAAGGGAAACGTTTGGATTTGTTTCATAACGTTTTAAAAGTTTGGATTGGTTTCATAACATTTTAAACGTTTGTCCTAAATCGCTAATATGGTGAAACCTTTGGGTTTGTTTCGTAACGTATTAAACATTTGGATTGGTTTCATAACGTTTAAAATGTTGGCCTAAATCGCTAAAAAGGTGAAATATTTGGATTTGTTTTGTAACGTTTCAAACGTTTGTGTTAGTAGTATGTTCCCTAGGGCCATTTGATCATGTATATTTGTAGAACTAATCCCAACGGCAGAGATATATATGTTTTAATTGAACTAAGTGGTAACCAGTGTTTTGTTTGTGGATCTTCTAGGATTGGGCTCCGGCCTCGTTACCTGAAATTCACAAGATAACCGTTAAAGAGACGCCGGTGTGGAATTCTGGCGTACCCTCTCCGACGGTCAAGTCAGTATTTTAGTGAGAGAAAGAAAAGAGAAATAAAAGATTCAAAATAATGAGTGAGAAAAGAATATTACCCATTTATGTTGGTGGTGGTATATTAATTATACCTGTTGACTTCGTTGGGATCCTGTACGAGGTATGTCTAATTTATCCGTACTGTCAGATATATTTGAGGCTAGCTGTCAGGACTTTTGTCTGTTCGTACACTGTCCTTGTGTCAGCGAATTTTTTATAGCCGATCGGAGATCCTTCTATTTGTATTTTTGATGGCGGTATGGTTATAGTTTTATATCTTTGAGCTCGGTAGATCCGAGTATATTCTGACTGTTCTTGCTCTGGTTCCCTTTGACATCTTTTACTCGGATATTGCTGCTGGTGCATATTACTATCAATGTGAGGTCGGATAATTGACAGTCCCTTCTAGGGTGTTATTGATTTCTGTTTTCCCGGAGAATGGGTTATGCTCGGCTCATGTCTGACGACGATATTATCTTGGGAAGATGGATTTGTACTCGTATCTCGGCGAGTCCTTTTGGGATGTTACAAGTGATCTAAATAACAGTTCACGATCAATGGGGTCCTACGAATAAGGGCATCGCATTATCCCAGAAAGATTGTCACCTCTGTTTATTCTCATGATTAGTAAGGAGTTACTAATTATAGGAAGTAGTGAGTCTCATACTACTTGATGGGGAACAGGATAAACATGTTGACACTCAAGATGTTGAGTGTGTCGAACAAGTGACGCTAGATGACTTATACATGGTAATTCATCAAAGTCAATTTAATGTCATCTATTTCATAATTGTACATATGTCCTTTGACTTGCGGTGACACTATCTTGTATATAGGTGATTAGAGTTTGATACTCTTTATCCCTAGATCTTTCATGAGCTAGGGTCGCGGGATGTGTTGGCTCTAGTTAGTTGTATATGGAGATAGGGACTTAACCAAGAGAGGATTTATCGGATGAATGGAGAAAAGATTCTATGCTATCTCAAATTGTTCTTGATAGATGATAAAACTTGCGCAGGTGTATATGACTTACTTAGAAAGTTGTTTCTAGTGGAAGTCATATTTATCAAGAATAAGAATTGAGATGAGGTCATATGATCGAGACAAACAGGGTTTGACTTAACCGTGACATTAGTCGAGATCGGAATCTTAGATGAAGGGAATTTTGAGTGTACGGTAATTATGAACATTGGTTCATAAAGAACGCATCGAAACATTCATATCTATTTGGTGGTCGTGATATGTTACTAGACGCCACTAACGATCTACGAGAATTAATAATTAATGGGATTTAATTATGGCAGAAGGTACAAAAAAACCCTTATAGTTTTCATAAAAGTACAAATCAGCCCTTTTACTTTTTTGAGGTATAATTAAGCCCTTTTTGTTTTTAAAAAGAACAAATAACCCCTTTCATCCAGCATCATTAGAAACACTCGTTAATGGCTGACATGTCCGTCATAATCATATAGGAAAAAAATTCAAAAATAGTTTTAATGTTTAAAATATTTACCGAAAATGTGAGGGGGTAAGTGTCCCAAAAGTAAACTAAAAGGGTTTATTTATTCGATTTTAAAACAACAAGGGTTTAATTGTTCAATTTAAAAAACACGAGGGCTTAATTATGCCCAAAAAAAGTAAAAGGGCTGATTTGTACTTTTGAGAAAAAGTCGAGGGTTTTTTTGTACCTTCTGCCTTTAATTATTTAATATAAGAAAGGCGTTTCTTATGACTCTCGTTACCATATAGATGTGAACCTAGTTAGTCATACACAATAGGGTGTGCAACCGATTGAGTTTACGACAGATCGATTTCATATAGATACTAGCATATCTCGAAAATTAATCTAAGATGAAAAACAAGTATAAATTCGGGACTAATCTGTCAGAATTATAAATTAGTAGGCACCTAATTGTATTTTATCCAAGTTAATGTGATGATGTCACGATGATGTCATGTGATGATGTCACGATGATGCCATGTGATGATGTCATGATGATGTCACGCGATGATGTCACGTGATGATGTCATGTGATGATGTCATGTATGTCTCTGTGTGTGACACCTAGCATCCGACGTGTCAGAAGGTGGCAACACCTATGCTTGATATGTGACACCTAGCATGTGATGTGTCAGATGGTGGCAACACCTATGCTTGGAGTGTGACACCAATCATGTGAGGTGTCGAATGGTGGCAACACCTTTACTTGGTGTATGACACCTAGCATGTGAGGTGTTGCATTCTTAAGCAAAGCTCTACTCTATAAATAGAGTTTTCCTTTGCTCATTCTACACACACCATACTTAAGAGAGCATATTTGAAAGAGTTCAAGTAGTTATCAATCACAAAAAAGCTTGGCAAAAGTTTTTCATATATCCCAGAAAAGTCGTAATCGCTGTGAGAGTATTAGCTT
This sequence comes from Mercurialis annua, assembly GCF_937616625.2. Classification (NCBI taxonomy): domain Eukaryota; kingdom Viridiplantae; phylum Streptophyta; class Magnoliopsida; order Malpighiales; family Euphorbiaceae; genus Mercurialis; species Mercurialis annua. The sequence goes on along the minus strand of NC_065572.1, from coordinate 18,716,243 downwards.
TGGGTTGCTCGGCAAGAGGAACTCTTGCAGATTACTTCAAGGCGAGGATTCAATCGGACGCATACTCGTGTGGAACTCCAATTTTGTATAGAAATATACGATTCAGACCCTCACGTCCCACTACACCAACAATTTGAATTTGTTTCGTAACGTTTGTAAACAATTGGCTCAAATCGCTAAAAAGGTGAAACGTTTGGATTTTTTCGTAACGTTTTAAATGTTTGGATTTGTTTTATAATTTTTTATATGTTTGGATTGATTTTGTAACGTTTCATAATTTTGGCTTAAATCGCTAAAAAGATGATATGTTTGGATTTGTTTTGTAACTTTTGTAAATGTTTGGCTTAAATCGCTAAAAAGGTGAAATGTTTGCTTTTGTTTCATAACGTTTGTAAATGTTTGGCTTAAATCGCTAAAACGGTGAAACATTTGGATTCGTTTCGTAACGTTTTGCTTAAATCGCTAAAAAGGTGAAACATTTGGATTTATTTCGTAACGTTTGTAAACGTTTGGCTTAAATCGCTAAAAAGGTGAAACGGGAAACGTTTGGATTTGTTTCGTAACATTTGTAAACGTTTGGCTTTAATTGCAAAAAAGGGTAAACGTTTGGATTTTTTTTCGTAACGTTAGTAAATGTTTGGCTTAAATCGTTAAAAATGGGGAACGTTTGGATTTGTTTTGTAACTTTTGTAACATTTTAAACATTTGGATTGGTTTCATAACGTTTTAAACGTTTGGCTTATATAGCTTAAAAGGTGAAACATTTGGATTTGTTTCGTACCTTTTTTGGTTTCGTAATGTTTGTAAACGTTTAGCTTAAATCGCAAAAAAGTGGAAACGTTTGGATTTGTTTCATAACGTTTTGGTTTCGTAACGTTTGGCTTAAATTGCTAAAGAGGTGAAACATTTGGATTGGTTTGGAAACGTTTTTAACGTTTGGCTTAAATCGATAAAAGGTGAAACGTTTGGTTTTGTTTTGTAACGTCCATAAACGTTTGGCTTCAATCGCTAAAAAGGTGAAGTATTAGGATTTGTTTCGTAACATTTCTAAACGTTTGGCTGAAATCGATAAAAAGGTGAAACATTTGGCTTTGTTTCATAACGTTTGTAAACGTTTAACTTAAATCGCTAAAAAGGTGAAATGTTTGGATTTGTTTTGTAACGTTTTAATCGTTTGGATTAGTTTCGTAACGTTTCAAACTTTTGGCCTAAATCGCTAAAAATGTGAAACATTTGGATTTCTTTCGTAGAATTTGTAAACGTTTGGATTGATTTCGTAATGTTTTAAACTATTGGCCTAAATCATTAAAAAGGTGAAACATTTGGATTTGTTTCGTAACGTTTTAAACATTTGGATTGGTTTTGAAACGTTTTAAACATTTGTCTTAAACCGCTAAAAATATGAAACCTTTGGATTTGTTTCGTAACGTTTGTAAACATTTGGCTTAAATCTCTAAAAAGGTGAAACGTTTGGATTTTTTTCGTAACATTTGTAAACGTTTAGCTTATGTCGCTAAAAATGTGAAACGTTTCGATTTGTTTCGTAACGTTTGTAAACGTTCGGCTTAAATCACTAAAAAGGTGAAATGTTTGGTTTTGTTTCGTAAACGTTGGGCATAAATTGCTAAAAAGGTGAAACGTTTGGCTTAGTTTTATAACGTTTGTAAACGTTTGGCTTTAATCGCTAAAACGGTGAAACGTTTGGATTTGTTTCGTAATGTTTTAAACGTTTGGATTGGTTTCGTAACGTTTTAAACGTTTGGCTTAAATCGCTAAAAAGGTGAAACATTTGGATTTGTTTCGTAACATTTTAAACATGTGTTTCACATTTTTACCGATTTAAGCAAAACGTTTACAAACGTTACGAAGCAAATCCAAACGTTCCACCTTTTTAGCGATTTAACCAAACGTTTACCAACGTTACGAAACAAAACCAAACGTTTCACCTTTTTAGCAATTTAAGCCAAACATTTAAAATGTTACGAAACAAATCCAAATGTTTCACTTTTTTAACAATTTAAGCTAAAAATTTACAAAGTTCACAAACCAATACAATTGTTTGGCTTAACGTTTCACCTTTTTAGTGATTTAAGCCAAATGTTTAAACTGTTACGAAACAAATTCAAACGTAACATTTTTACCGATTTAAGCCAAACGTTTAAAACGTTACGAAACAAAACCAAAAGTTTCACCTTTTTAAACGTTTGGATTGGTTTTTAACGTTTGGAAATGTTTGGCTTAACGCTTGGATTTATTTCGCAACGTTTTAAACGTTTAGATTGGTTTCGTAAGGTTTTAAATGTTTGGCTTAAATCGCTAAAAAGTTGAAACACGCTACGAAATCACGAAATAAAATCAAAAGTTTCACATTTTTAGCAATTTAAGTCAAATGATTAAAAAGTTATGAAACAAATCCAAACGTTTCCCCCTTTTAGCGATTTAAGCCAAACGTTTACAAAAGTTAAGAAACAAATCCAAACGTTTCACCTTTTTAACAATTGAAGTGAAACGTTTAAAAACGTTACGAAACAAAACCAAATGTTTAAAACGTTACGAAACAAATCCAAACGTTTAAAACGTTACGAAACAAATCCAAACGTTTCACCTTTTTAGCGATTTAAGCCAAATGTTTAAAATGTTTTAGCGATTTAAACCAAACGTTTACAAACGTTACGAAACAAATCCAAACTTAGCAATTTAAGACAAACGTTTACAAACGTTTCACCTTTTTAGCGATTTACGCAAAACGTTTAAACCGTTACGAAACCAATCCAAACATTTAAAACGTTACAAAACTAATCCAAACTTTACAAACGTGGCGAAACAAAACCAAACGTGTAATATCCCGTGTATTTTTTCCGTCTTTTTCCTATGCGTTTCCGGTTAGATTTATGGTTCATTGGAGGGTTTGGGTTGATTTAGTGGGCCATTACTCAATGGAGCCCTTCTTGGGCCCAAGTCTTGTATTAAAGACTTTTCATCACCTGGGGTTGAAGTGCACATCCATGCACTCGATAATTAGCTAGCAGGTCTTTAAATAGACATGCTATTTGAGGGATTCTGTTTCATACGTTCTTTTTTTGAAAACCCTAAATTAAACATAAACCCTAGCCGACTCCCTCTCATTCCAATTCTCAGAGATCATAACTTCTCATCCTTCCTATTGCTCGTAGTTCCGGTAAGTCTTTAGCATCCTTTTCCTGGTTTATTATTCGATATCGTCTCGCCGTTCGTAATTGGGTTTGTTCATTATTTAGCTTGCGAAGGACCCTTATTTCACGTTCCATCTTATTCATATTGTCTCCGGAGTCAGTGAGCTTCGTTGTCTCAAAACGGTACATACAAATCTCTCTGTTATTATCGCCGTCATTTTATCGTTTTGAGAGAGATGGTTGCTGTGTTCTTCAATGTGTTTCTGCTGAAGGCTTTGGTTCCTCTGTTTATGCTATTTTTGTTGCTCTTAGGTCAAAATCTCATGGGTTATTATTAGTTGTAATTGAATTGCGTTGGTTTGCCTTAATTGTCCTGAATTGTTATTGTCGTCGACTCACCTTCATTTGTTTGACGTAGCTATATTCTAAGTTCCTCAATTAATTTTGAATTCTTGATTACTCAAATCACATCACTGTAATATCATGACTTTCCATCTTGCATCTGAAACATGTTGTCTAGCTTTAAGCATTACAATGAAATATTATTCCTGCTTGTCCAAATCTCGTTGTTTGATTTGTAGCTTAGGTCTCATTTTTTTATTCTGCAAGTTGTTGAGTTGTTATTCTTAGCTGGTTTAATTCTTTGCATTGATTTCTTATGGTTTGGGTTTTTGTTATTATGGGAAGCTGAAGCAAATATTTTGAGTTTAAACATATTAATATTTTGGTTTTCATTTGTTTAATTATGAATTATGGATTTCATAATCTGCTTGTGTTGGGGTTAGTTGGCGGGGACAAATTTTTAAATTGTGATTGATTGGCAAAAAGGCCATTCTGATCATTCATTATTAATGATTTTGATAAATTGATTTCTAAAGTTAAATTCTAATCAATAATATTTGTCTATTGATTTTAATTTCGAATATAACTTTCGATTTTCGTTTCGACTTATAAGTTATCAACATTATTTTACATTTAAAATAATGTCAATTTTTATTTATTATTTAGTTAATTGATTATTATAATCGGAAACGATAATAATATTTTTATTCAATAATTTATAATTACTCGGGTAATATGTAAATTTCGGAATTTATGAACTAGACATATCAATTTGACATTTTAAGATTTAAATGTTTCAACGTTTTTATTTATATATTTTTTTTTAGTAAACAAAAGTAATTAATTTGATTTCGAAATCAAATTGTCTAAAGTATAATTTAGTCGCTAAACCTTTATAAACTTAAAATGGTTAAGTTTTGGTTGTAACTCGGGTTACTTAAAATTGAAGTTATTGAGTTCCGCTTTTAAAATGGATTATTATTTTATTGAATTATTTTATAAATATAAACTCGGGTTTATATTGATAAACGTTTTGAGTCGGGTTAGACTTGGGTCACTCGACAAGTGAGGTTAGCTTGTAGTTAATGATAACTCGGCTAACCCACTATTTGGAAAATTAATTATTATTTAAAGATTATTAAATAATATTTATAAATTGGATTCTAAGCGAGAACTCAATAGACTTGTATTAATTGGGCTTTATTACCTAATGGGTATTTTTTTGTATGTTCTGGCTTGTTTATTTCCGACGTGTTAATTGTGCTAGTCCTATGTGGTGTCTAGTACTCTCTAGAGTTAGGGTCTGTTTTTAATAATTATTTTATTTGTCTAGACCCGTCTACTGTTCGTGCTTCACAGGCGAACCAGGATTAGTTGCTTGCCGGTTATCACGTGGATTAGCAAGCAGTGAGTTTGTACTTACTATTTACCGCTTTATTAAGTAAATTGTTATTTTAATATTAAATATATATATATATATATATATATATATTGTACGTATATTTCGAACTGTTTTTATATTATGGCTTCTAGTTGGAACATGCTACCTAATGGGCATCATTAGGACTGCGTGTGCACCGGTAATGATCTGGGAAAGGTAATTATGGTAATGTGGTAACTCGGTGTGAGCATAGCACTCGGGACCAAGTAGAGTAACTCGGTGTAGTTCAGCTCTCGGGACTCTGGTATAAGTGTGGTCAGAGGTAACTCGGTGTAGCTTAGCTCTCGGGACCAGACCTGTTGGATTATGTTTATAGAACTGTGGATTAGGGTTCCAACTATTATTCGTAATATCGTTATTAAATGTTTTAAACGGTTTAAAGGTTTTCCACTTAATAAATGTAGATAGTGGTATAAACTCATCTCAGTATATATGACCCCGTTGTTTTCCCAATTTTTCCCCAGGGTTATGATCTGAGAGAGTCTGGTGATCTCCGCATTTACTTTTCCTCGGAGGTTCCTTTTATTTTTAATAAAACTGTAAAACTATTTTATTCTTAGACCGCAGTAGTAACTAGACGTCTTTATTATTATTATATATTTTGTCGGATTGGTTCGACTGGTTATATTGCTTTGGCATGTTATATTATTTACATTGGTTTATGATAAATCTATTTTAGACTCGGAACTGAATAAGCATGTTATATTAACTGTTGAATATTATAACTGCTAGATTTAGGCTGAAGTCTCGGTTGCCCCCGAGCATTGGTTTTCTGCAGGTTTATATGTTTATGTATTAAATGAAAGGCTAGCTACGGGTTTTGGTACTACATTACCCATACCCTAGCGCCGGTCGCGATTCATGAAAATGGGTCGTGACAAAACGTTTCATCTTTTTAGCGATTTAAGCCAAACGTTTACAAACGCTACGAAACAAATCCTAACGTTTCACCTTTTTCAGAGATTTAAACCAAACGTATACAGACGTTATGAAACAAAACCAAACGTTTCCCCTTTTTAGCAATTTAAACAGAACATTTAAAACGTTACGAAACAAATCTAAATGTTTAAAGGTGAAACTTTCGGATTGGTTTCGTAACGTTTTAAACTTTTGGATTGGTTTCGTAACGTTTTAAACATGTGGATTGGTTTCGGAACGTTTTACACGTTTGGTTTCAATCGCTACAAAGGTGAAACGTTTGGATTTGTTTCGCAACGTTTGTAAACTTTGGCTTAAATCGCTAAAAAGGTGAAACATTTGGATTTATTTCGTAACGTTTTAAACGTTTTGATTTGTTTGGTAACGTTTTGAACGTTTGGATTGGTTTTGTAACGTTTTAAACTTTTTCCTTAAATCGCTAAAAAGGTGAAATTTTTGGATTGGTTTCGTAATGATTGAAACGCTACAAAACCAATCCAAACGTTTAAAACGCTACTAAACAAATCTAAACGTTTCACATTTTTTGCGATTCAAGTCAAACGTTTACAAACGTTACGAAACGAATCCAAATGTTAAAAACGTTACAAAACCAATACAAACGTATGTTTACAAACGTTACGAAACAAAACCAAACGTTTCACCTTTTTAGCAATTTAAGCCAAACGTTTATAACGTCACGAAACCAATCCAAACGTTTAAAACGTTACGAAACAAATCCAAACGTTTCACATTTTTAGCAATTTAAGACAAACGTTTACAAACTTTACGAAACAGATCCAAACGTTTCACCTTTTTAGCGATTTAAGCCAAACGTTTACAAACGTTACGATTCAAATCCAAACTTTCCACCTTTTTAGTTATTTAAGCCAAATGTTTAAAACGTTTTGAAACCAATCCAAACGTTTAAAACGCTACGAAACAAATCCAAGAGTTTTCAAACGTTACGAAACCAAAAACATTATAAAACAAATCTCAACGTTTAATCTTTTTAGCGATTTAAGCCAAACGTTACAAAACAAAACCAAACATTTCATATTTTCAGCAATTTAAGCCAAACGTTTAAAAAGCCAATCGTTTTACCTTTCTAGCAATTTAAGCCAAATGTTTACAAACGCTACGAAAAAAATCCAAACGTTTCACCTTTTAAATGTTTCACATTTTTTAGCGATTTAAGCCAAACGTTTACAAAGATTAAGAAACAAATTCAAATGTTTCCGATTTTAATTAATTTAAGCCAAAACATTTAAAACCTTACGAAACCAATCCAAACCATTAAATCGTTACGAGACAAATCCAAACGTTTCACCTTTATAAGGATTTTCACCAAACGAAACAAGTACAAACGTTTCACCTTTTTAGCGATTTAAGCCAAATGTTTAAAACGTTACGAAACAAATTAAAGCGTTTCACCTTTTTAGCGATTTAAGCCAAACGTTTAAAACGTTACGAAACAAATCCAAACGTTTAAAACGTTACGAAACAAATCCAAACGTTTTACCTTTTTAGCGATTGAAGCAAAACGTTTACAAACGTTACGAAACAAAACCAAAGATTTCACTTTTTTTAGCAATTTAAGCCAAATTTTTACAAAGGTTAGGAAACAAATCTAAATGTTTTACCTTTTTAGTGATCTAATCCAAAACTTTACAAACATTTCAAAACAAATAAAAACGTTTCACCTTTTTAGCGATTTAAGCCAAACGTTTACAAACATTATGAAACAAATCCAAGTGTTTCACAATTTTAGCGATTTAAGCCAAACGTTTACAAATGTTACAAAACAAATTCAAACGTTTCACCTTTTTAGCGATTGAAGCCAAACGTTTGCAAACGTTACGAACATTACGAAATGAATCCAAACGTTTCACATTTTTAGCGATTTAAGTCAAACGTTAAAAAGTTACGAAACTAATCTAAATGTTAAATGCGTTACGAAACCAATCGGAACGTTTACAAACATTACGAAACAAATCCAAACGTTTCACCTTTTTGTCAATTTAATTCAAACATGTAAAGCGTTACGAAACCAATCCAAACGTATAAAATGTTATGAAACAATTCCAAACTAATCACTTTTTTAGCAATTTAAACCAAGAATTTACAAACATTACGAAACAAATCCAAACGTTTCAACTTTTTAGCGATATAAGCCAAATGTTTAAAGCGTTACCAAAACCAATTCAAAAATATCACCGTTTTAACTATTGAAGCCAAACGTTTACAAACATTACGAATCAAATCCAAACGCTTTGCCTTTTTAGCGATTTAAGCCAAACGTTTAAAACGTTACGAAACTAATCTGAACGTTTGTAAACGATTGGCTTCAATCGCTAAAAAGGTGAAACGTTTGGATTTCTTTCATAACGTTTGTAAAAGATTAGCTTCAATCGCTAAAAAGATGAAACGTTTGGATTTGTTTCGTATCGTTTGTAAAAGTTTGGCTTAGATAACTAAAAAGGGGAAATGTTTGGATTTGTTTCGTGACGTTTGTAAACGTTTGGCTTAAATTGATAAAAAGATGAAACATTTGGCTTTTTTTCGTAAAATTTGTAAACTTTTGGCATAAATTGCTAAAAAGGGGGAACGTTTCACCTTTTTAGCAATTTAAGCCAAATGTTTACAAATGTTACGAAACAAATCAAAACGTTTCACCTTTTAAGAGATTAAAACAAAACGTTTAAAACGTGACGAAACCAATCCAAATGTTTAAAACGTTACGAAACAAATCCAAACGTTTCATCTTTTTAGCGATTTAAGCCAAACATTTACAAATGTTACGAAACAAATACAAACGTTTCACCTTTTTAGCGATTTTAGCCAAATGTTGAAAACGTTACAAAACCGATCCAGACGTTAAAAACGTTACAAAACAAATCCAAACGTTTAATACTTTGCGAAATAAATCCAAACGTTTAAAACGTTATGAAATAAATCCAAACGTTTCTCATTTTTAGCGTTTTAGACCAAACGTTTAAAACGTTATGAAACCAATCCAAACGTTTGAAACGTTACGAAACAAATCTAAACGTTTCAACCTTTTTATCGATTTAGGCAAAACATTAAAAATGTTACAAAACCAATCAAAACGTTTACAAACGTTACGAAACAAAACTAAACGTTTCACCTTTTTAGCAATATAAGCCAAAGTTTTACAAACATTATGAAAAAAACCAAACGTTTCACCTCTTTAGCAATTTAAGCCAAACATTTACAAACATTACGAAACAAATCCAAAAGTTTCACCTTTTTATCGATTTAAGCCAAACGTTATGAAACAAATCCAAATGTTTCCCCTTTTTAGCGATTTAAGCCAAACGTTACAAAACCAATCCAAACGTTTAAAACATTACGAAACAAATCTAAACGTTGCACAATTTTAGCGATTCAAGCCAAACATTTACAAACGTTACGAAACAGAACCAAACGCTTCACCTTTTTAGCGATTTAAGTCAAATGTTTACAAACATTACGAAACATATCCAAACGTTTCAGATTTTTAGCGATTTAAGTCAAGCGTTTACAAACGCTACGAAAAAATCCCAGCGTAAGTATGACATAGCATACTGATAAACCCAGAGTGGACGGGACCATATCCTCGTCATATACCAGCGTAAGCAAGACATTGGTCTGCCGATTCCAGAGTACTTACCGGTGCACACAGTCTCAATACAAGCCTATCGAGTAGCTCGTTTCACTCCAGACCCATAATCGGTTAAAACAGTTCAAAAGCATTTATAATACTAAAATAAATTGCGGTATGCGGTAAATAGCACTACAAACTCACTATTTTCTATCCACGTGAATCTTGGCAAACAGCTAACCCTGCGTAGACTCCGAACCACGAGAAGTCGACGGGTCTAAAACAATATATAAGTTGAAATCCGAACAACCCCTAACTCTAAGATCACTAGACACCACATAAGACTAGTATTTTAACACAACCAAAGAACAACATTCAAAATATAGTAAGCCTAAAGCCAAAGTACATTACATATCCAACCAATTCAATAACTAGTTTTGCTTAGGTGAGTTCTCGTTTTGAAAATAATCCAGAGTAATATAATTCAAACAACACCTTTCGATATCCAAGAAATCCCAGAGTAACGTGTTAGCCATATTTCAACTATATGCTTAACACAACATGTCGGGCGACACAAGTCTAACACGACCCAGCCAGAGTAAAATCCAAAGTTAAATCCATTAAACCAAACCAATTTATTTGAAAACAAAGAACTCACTATTAGCTTAACCCAACACAAGTCAAAACCATAACAACAATATTGCCAGCACTCGGCCACTTTCACCTGGAGTTCATACATCATAATTAAAACACTTTATATGTAACTAAACATGATTTCAATCATTTTAAATTAACTAAACTTAGATATGAAGTATATACTTAAAATAGCCTTAAAATCCTGTAAGAATATCCACAACTCAAATGCCAAGACAATCATCGATTATCAAGACAATCCAAGGTAAACTGACATCTTTTATAAGCTCAAATCATTTTCAAAACATATTTTCGAGCCTTTAATAACTTGGTTTAAATCAAAATTAAGCCAAAGCACTCAAATAATCAATTATGGCAATTTTGCCGACAATTGCCTAAACTACCCAAACGATTCAAAACCAACAATCGATGAAACAAAGTATGTTACTTCTGATTTAAAACCTTTAAAATAACACTTAGAATATATTATATCAGTAGGTATAGAATTTGAAAACCATATTGTATTCATAACGTTCAATTTCCTTAAAATTGCCATTTTCGCAAATCGTAGAATTTTTACAAACCAAACTAATTTTGATTCTCATTTACAAATAATTTTTTTTATATCAGTAGCTATTGATATAATAACACGTAATAATCAATCAATTTGGATTAAAACATTTAAATAATTCATTAAACGAATCCAATTTGCACAAATCTAGAAATCGCTTAATTATAGTTTAATTACACCAATTCGTTATTGAATCATGCCAAACTCTTTCCAAAACTTATAACATCAGATAATATATGTATAACCCATCATTTAATCATATAATATCAGTAGCTTAAACATATCATATCGATAACAACAATTCAATCCATCAAAATCCTATATTATGCATTTCTAGGCAAAATCACACAACAACGAATCCATAAATCAATTAGGAGTAAAAAAATTACCTAAGAATGATGAACAAGATTATAATTGAGGTATTAACCCAAGGTTGAAAGGGCTGGACCGAAATCAATTCGATCTACAAGCTACCAACGAAGAAAAGGGGAAAAGAAAAGGGGCCTGCTCACATGAAAATAAGGGTTTATTTATAGACTTATGAGGGCTTTACATGAGGTTTGATAAAAGCCACGGGTTAAATATCATTTAGAAGAATCCAAACAACGTGAAAATATTACTCATGTTAGAAAATACTCTTATGAACAACATATCAAAAAATGGGCCTGATCCGACATTTCAATTGAGAGATATCAACGTTTTACTAAAACATGGCAGTTCTGAAAAACATGTGAATGATGTTTTGATATATACCCGAACATAAATCCAATAAACATCAAACACATACGAGATAATGGGATACATATAAGACACTCAAAAATACATAACCAAGGTATCACAAGTGTTACTTCTAATATATAACCATTCAGAATCAAGTTCGAAACATAACAAGAAAAATGTGGAAATGCAAAATAACAACGATGCAAGAAAACAACCAAATTATAACGGATAGCCAAACTGACAAATCAAGTTTGAAAACACGGGGTATTACTCCAAACGTTTAAACGTTACGAAACGAATCCAAACATTTCACCTTTTTAGGGATTTAAGCCAAATGTTTACAAACGTCACAAAACAAATCCAAACGTTTTCACCTTTTTAGCGATTTAAGCCAAACATTTACAAACGTTACGAAACAAATTCAAACATTTTACTTTTTTAGCAATTTAAGAAAAACATTTATAAGGTTACGAAACCAATCCACAAATTTAAAACGTTACGAAACAATCCAAACGTATAAAATGTTTGGCTAAAATCGCTAAAGCGGTGAAACGTTTGGATTTGTATTGTAACGTTTCTAAACGTAACCAAACATTTCAAACGTTACAAAACAAAAATCAAACATTTAAAACATTACGAAACAAATCCAATCCAAATGTTTCACCTTTTTAGCGATTTAAGCCAAACGTTTACATATGTACGAAACAAATACAAACGTTTAACATTTTTAGCGATTTAAGCCAAACGTCCAAACGTTTCATGTTTTTAGCGATTTAAGCCAAACATTTACAAATGTTACGAAAAGAATCCAAACGTTGCACCTTTTTAACGATTTAAGCCAAACGTTTACAAAATTTACGAAACAAATCTAAACGTTTCCCATTTTTAGAGATTTAAGCCAAACATTTAAAACGTTATGAAATAAATCCAAACGTTCACAAATGCTACGAAAAAAACCCAAACGTTTCACCTTTTTAGCAATTGGTGAAACGTTTGAATTTGTTTCGTAACGTTTTAAACGTTTGGATTGTTTTGGTAACGTTTAAATCGTTTGGCTTGAATCGCTAAAAAGGTGAAACGCTAGGATTTATTTTTAGCGATTGTACACGTTTGGGTTAAATCGCCAAAACGTTAAAACGCTTGGTTTTGTTTTGTAATGTTTTAAAAGTTTAAATTAGTTTTGCAACGTTTTAAACTTTTTGCTTAAATCACTAAAAAGGTGAAACAAATCCAAACGTTTGGCTTAAATCGCTAAAAAGGTGAAACGTTTGGATTTGTTTCGTAACGTTTTAAACGTTTGGATTGGTTTTGTAACGTTTTAAACTTTTGGCTTAAATCGCTAAAAATATGAAACATTTAGATTTGTTTCGTAACGTTATAAACATTTGAATTGGTTTTGTAACGTTTTAATTTTTTTTGCTTAACGCTAAACATTTGAAGTAAGCTTAACGCTACGTGAGAAGCAAGACGGTTAATAAGAGTAGTATGTCGTGTCTTGAGTCTAGAGTCAATCTTAGAATAGGATTTTAATGTAATTCAATTGTTTTAAATCGTTTTAGATCCGGCGAGGCAAGAAGCAGCTGGACCAGGAGCTCGAGAAGCTTGACGTTTCTGAGCACAGAAGTGTTTTTGGATAAGCGTTTTCTATGAGTTTATATAATTTACTTTAAAGTATTTACATAAGTAAATATTTTATATTGGTTTACATTTGAATTGAATGCTTTCAATGCAATGTTTTGACATGAAATACATATATGATTGGTTTGAAACCAGTATTGATCCGATGGAACGTGCTACCTATTGGGCAACAATAGGACTGTGTGATCACCAGTTTTGATCTGATACAGCTGTAAACTTGACTATGAATATGAATTTCGAAGTTGGACGATGAATTAGATACGAGCGAGAACTCGGTTACAGTCTAACCTGAGCCCCGTATCTAGTGAGTTGGACTCACACATGATGTACACCTAGAAGCTCAAGATGAGACTTTTGTTCACGGAGGAGGTGGTGCCCAAGAGGCTCATGTTCAAGCACCAGAGGTGCAAGCGCAAGCCCAACAACCTAACGTCGTAGGTTTTGATCTAAATCAATTTCTTACGGGAATTGCTGCTATGTTAGCCAATCAGGCTTAGGTGCAGAATATGCATCGTGAACAACTACAGTAGCAACAGTTACGCAATGTTGCTTTCACTATTAGAGATATCGTTTTGGCTTACATGCGCCTTAAGCCAACTAAGTTTGACGGCTCTGATGATGCTTTAAACTTCCTGGAGGAAGTAGAACATAACTCTCGACATTTGCAAGCTAACGAGAGACAAACCATCATCATGGTGGAAATATCTATGCGAGGACCCGCGAAAGATTGGTTTAGGAAGCACATTCAGCCAACCATGAACACTATGACTTGGGCTGAGTTTGTGAATCGCAATAGAGAATATTTCTTACCGTTTGTGGTGACGAGCTATTGTAATCGGTGGCTGACCCTGAGTAGGGGCAATCAGTCTGTGCAAGAGTTTGTTACTGAGTTTACTAGAGTGAGTAGAGTCGCACCTGATCTAACTGCAAATCCAGTCAGAGTGAACTCGAGGTTTGTAGAAGGTTAGCCGAATTTATGAGCCTAACATCAGATATCGGAAGAACCCTAGTGCAACTGATCGACAACGCTAGACAGATGGAAGTTTCTCTGATCCGTTTCGGAAAGATTCCCGATCCCTCTAATGTTGCGCCCATGAGGAGTAATACGTTCCGCAGCGTACAAAACGCACCTACCTAGTCATACGTTGGGAGTCACTCTCAACCCACACCAAGTCAGTAAGGGCATAAGAGTGCTCGATATGGAACTAGGGTTAGTGCCTCAGGCACAGGAGGTTGTGCCAGATCCATGAGTGACATGGGAGTCGGAGCTCCTATATGTATGAATTGCAACAAGAGGCATTATGGAGTGTGTCATAGCATTTCGAGAGCGTGTTTGAACTGTGGCCAACAAGGTCACTTTGCTAGAGACTGTCCGAGGCAAATGCCTCAAGGCTCTATGACTACAGTAGTACAACCTTCCTATCAGCAGTAGAGGACTACACATCAAGCGGCGTCATGATATGATCATACGGGAAGTACCTTCACTGGCCACAGAGGCCGTGGTTGCACAAATCGAGGAGGAAGAAACGGCGGAGGTCGTGGTACTGGTCAGACTTCGTATGCTGGTGGAAGTCAGGCCAGGGTCTTTGCACTGAATCCTCAGGAGTCTCAGGCTTTCAATGCATTCGTGCAAGGTACCTTTCGTATCGCTTCTCAAGACGCACTAATTTTATTTGATCCGTGCGCTACGCATTCATTTGTTTCGCCTAGTTTTGCTAGTAAGTTAGGAGCACAACCAGCGTATCTTAAGAATCCTTTATCCGTGACTACCCCAGTCGGAGAAAGTGTAGAAGTTAGTATTGTTTATCTCTCTTGTCCCGTGAAAGTTAAAGGACTAGACTTATTGGTTGACTTGATTTCGCTCGAAGTATTAGCTTTTGACGTCATACTAGGTATTGACTGGCTAGCTCAGCACTACGCCATTGTGGATTGCCGGAAAAAGACTGTAACGTTCAATACGCCTGGAATTGAAGCAGTTTCACTCCAGGGTGATAAGACTGAATCTCCTACAAGTATTATTTTAACTCTTAAAGTTTGTTGTATGCTAAGAAAAGGATGTCAAGGATTTCTAGCGATAGTGCGAGATGTGAAGAAGAAAAGCATAAACTTAAGTGAAGTGCCAGTGGTGTGTCAGAATATCCAGACGTTTTTCCAAAAGAATTGCCTGGATTATCCCCAGATCATTAGATCGAATTTTGTATCAAATTGGCTCCTGGCACGAAGCCGATATCGATACCTCCTTATCGAATATCACATGCAGAGCTCAAGGAACTAAAAGATCAACTAGAGGAGTTATTTGATCGCGATTTCATCAGACCGAGTGTATCCCCGTGGGGTGCACCAGTGCTATTCGTGGAAAAAAGGATGGATCGCTTCGAGTTTGTATTGATTATCGACAGCTGAACAAGGTGACGATTAAGAACAAGTATCCGTTACCTAGAATCGACAATTTGTTCAATCAGCTACAAGGAGCGAAGTACTGCTCCAAGATTAACCTAAGGACAGGCTATCATCAGCTGGAAATTCATGATGACGACATTCAGAAGACTGCTTTTCGAACTCGATATGGACATTACGAATTCCTCGTTATGTCATTCGGATTAACGAATACGCCAGCAGCCTTCATGGATTTGATGAACATAATATTTAAGCCATACTTGGATCAGTTCGTGATCGTATTCATTGACGACATTTTGATTTATTCACGTACGGAAGAGGAGCATGCGCAGCATCTGCGGATAGTACTACAGACGCTAAGAGAACATCAGCTTTATGCCAAATTCTCTAAATGTGAATTTTGGCTGACGGAAGCAGCTTTCTTGGGTCACGTGGTATCACAAAGCGGTATTAAAGTTGACCCGAAGAAGATTGAAGCTGTGATAGAATGGAAACGACTTGAATCAGTTACTGAAGTTCGAAGTTTCCTCGGTTTAGCGGGATACTACAGAAGATTCGTACAGGGTTTTTCAAAGATCACTGTACCTTTGACAAAGCTGACTCAGAAGAATGCGAAATTTAACTGGATGGACCAATGTGAGCTCAGTTTCTTGAAACTGAAAGAGTGTCTGACGACACCACCATTTCTAGCATTACCGGAAGGAACGGAAGGATTCTCAATATACTGTGATGCATCTAGAGTTGGATTAGGATGTGTCCTAATGTAACATGGTCGAGTAATCGCGTACGCCTCGCGACAGCTTAAGAAACACGAAACAAACTATCCGACGCATGATCGAGAGTTAGCAGCGGTGATTTTCGCGCTAAAGATTTGGAGATATTATTTGTACGCCGCAACGTGCGAGATCTTTACAAACCACAAGAGCTTAAAGTATATTTTCAACTAGTGAGAACCAATAAACCTCAGACAGAGGAGATGGATGGAGTTGCATAAAGATTACGATTGCACGATACAATACCATCCAGGCAAAGCTAACGTAGTGGCGGATGCGTTGAGAAGAAAGTCGACAGGATGTCTCGCACATGTTACAATAGCATGGAGAAGGCCGTTATTCAGATAATCAAGTCATACATTGTTCATCCAAGGAGTTAGATTTGAGATTTCATCTCTTGGAAACATAGTGGCTCAACTAACTATACGATCGACGTGGATATATCAAATTAAAGAGTTACAGGCAGACATCAATTAAAGCATCTAATCGAGGAAGTTCAACAAGGAAAGATTCAAGATTTCAGTATCGTCAATGGGATATTAAAATATGTCAATCGATTATGTGTACCAGATGTGGAAAACTTGAGACAGCAAATCATGGAAGAGACTCATGGAACGATCTATAGCGTTCATCCTGGTTCCACGAAAATGTACCACGACATCAAGACAACGTATTGGTGGAGTGGAATGAAGAAAGATATCGCAGAATTCGTGGCTAAATGTACAACTTGTCAGCAAGTCAAGATGGAACATCAGCGACACTACGGATTTCTTCAGCAATTACCCATCCCAGAATGGAAATGGGAACAAATCATGATGGATTTCGTAGTCGGATTGCCCAAAATACAGAAGGGTTTTGACTTCATCTGGGTAATCGTGGACCATTTGACGAAGTTAGCGCACTTTATACCTATCAAGACAACGTATTCAGCAGCAAAGTTAGCTCAAGAATACATCGATAAGATCGTGAGCCTACACGGAGTTTCAGTGTCAATCGTGTCAGACAAAGGTTCTGTATTTACCTCTCATTTCTGGAAAAGTTTGCAAGAAGCGTTAGGAACGTGATTAAACTTCAGCACTGTGTTTCATCCTCAGACACATGGCCAATCTGAGCGAATGATTCAGACGTTAGAAGATATGCTTCGACTATGCCTATCAGATTTCGGAGGTAGTTGGGATACCTATCTACCTTTAGTCGAGTTTGCCTACAACAACAGCTATCACTCGAGCATCGAGATGTCTCTGTATGAAGCATTATACGAGAGAAAGTGTCGATCCCCTATCTACTGGGTTGAATTCGGTGATTACGTTTTTCTCAAAATATCACCGATGAAGGGAGTGATTCGTTTTGGAAAGAAAGGCAAATTTGCTCTGAGATACGTCGAACCATACCAGATCGTAGAACGCATAGGCTCCGTTGCCTACAAGTTAGACTTGCCACCGGAGATGTCGCAAGTTCATCTTGTCTTTCATATTTCCATGCTCCGGAAATATGTATCCGATCCTTCTCGTGTAATTCAACCACAAATGGTGAATGTAATCGAAGAATTAACCTACGAGGAGCAACCAGTGCAGATCGTTGACACGCAGATACGACAATTGTGGACAAAGAAAATTCCGATGGTAAAAGTTCTTTGAAGGAGTCAGTCCATAGAAGAATGCCTGTGGGAGACAAAAGAGGATATGAGGCAGAAATATCCATACTTGTTCACTCAAGGTACGTGGTTAAAGTTTAAATTCGAGGACGAATTTATTTTAAGGGATGTGAACGTAATACCCAAAATATTTTAATGTAATTAAGTCGTGCCACGTGTCGTGAATTCCGATAAATTAAATTAAGAAGAATTTAATTTAATTATATCAGGAAATTAGATTAATTTTTATTAAGCGAATTAACAGGATTTAGAATAAATTCACGTTATGTCTACCCATTTCTTCAATTTCATCTTAACATTTCATTGATTATCAGCTTCGAACGATGGGTAAAAAGATCATCAAACCATTCAAAAAACCCACAATCAAACTCATCCTTCTTGCTCCTACCTGGGTTTTCTTCTGTCCATGATACCCAAATCAGAGCTTTGACATACCCATCACGGTGACAGTAGTAAGCCCTTCCATAATAATTAAAAATGGGTTTGTTGAAATGCCCACGTTTGTTGCGACGGTATCTTGAAGATCGACTTGTTGATCCGTGCGAGCTGGAAGCAGTTGACATTGCAAGAATTAGGGATTTTCAATATTAGGGATTAGAGAAGAAAGAAAAAATTATGGTTCATACAAAATTGGGAAGAGAAGATACAGGTCATAAAAAATTAGGGAGGTATTTGATCTTCTGTTGAATGTAAATTTTATGACAAAAACAACTTACAACAACGGAAAACCACAGCGTGTTACACAAACAGAGGAGGAGGGTGCGAATTTATAGATTTTTGCATACTTCTGGGGTTGTTTGATCCACTTTCGCGAGGTTGGGCTTATTTGATCCTTCGTGCCAAGTACAGAGGTGTTTTTGAACCTTCACTTGAATAATTCTTTCTCGTCCGTTTCTGGTGTTCCATAACTCGAAAAAATCGTATTCCAGTGGCGAATCACGGTAAGCTTGACGTTCTATCGTTTGGAAGGATTAATATTTTGATATATCGAGTTAAAGTTTTAGGCCATGGAACCATTTTATCGTTTTAACGGTTTTAGAATCGAATTATAGCGTTTTGCGCCTAGATTATGTGTTATGAGCGTGTTAGGAGCGTTTTTATGTCGAAAGCACGTCGAAAATGGAGCCGGGGTAAAAACCGGTGGCTGTGCGCCGCACGGTCCAGATGTGCGAACGCACAGCAAGACTGTGCGAAGGCATAGTCTGGAGGGACTTTGCGAACGCACAGTCAACCCAGGGACTATGCAATAGCACAGTCTTGTGTATGAACACACAATCCACTGTGCGAATGCATAGTGACGTGCGCTTGCAAAGTGCTTTGGCCGATCGATACGTTTTGGAAATTTGCTCGTTCTCACGTAATGTTATCGGAATTGATAGTTATTGATTAATTAAAGTTGTTCGACCTAGAGAGGTTAAACAAGAATTAATTTAGAAGTGATATTCGATCTGTAAACGAGTTAGATACCGTTTATCGGGATAAACACGTGAGAAGCACGACGGTTAATAAGTGTAGTGTGTCGTGTCTTGAGTCTAGATTCAATCTTAGAATAGAATTTTAATGTAAGTCAATTGTTCTAAATTGTTTTAGATCTGGCGAGGCAAGAAGAAGCTGGAGCAGGAGCTCGAGAAGCTTGACGTTTCTGAGCACTGAAGTGTTTTTGTATAAGCGTTTTCTGTGAGTTTATATAATTTACTTTAAAGTATTTACATAAATAAATTTTTTATATTGCTTTACATTTGAATTGAATGCTTTCAATGCAATGTTTTGACATGAAATACATATATGATTGGTTTGAAACCAGTATTGATCCGATGGAACGTGCTACCTATTGAGCGACAATAGGACTGTGTCATCACCAGTTTTGATTTGATACAGCTGTAAACTTGATTGTGAATATGAATATGAATTTTGAAGTTGGACAATGAATTTGATACGAGCTAGAACTCGGTTATAGTCTAACCTGAGCCCCGTATCTAGTGAGTTGGACTCACATTGTGGGATTAAAAGTCTGGTCGCGATCCACGTTCTAGAGTATGAACACTCCCGGGTCGGACCATTTGGATGAATTTGATTTGATTATATATGATTGATACGTTCGAGGATTAGTGTTTCAATCAGATCTTGTACTTGGCTGTATGTGATTTGGATGCTATTGGATTGTTTTTATGTTTTACTTGAATACTTATTGGTAAATGTATGAACTCACTCAGTATATTCAAATATACTGACCCCTCACAAATTTCCTTTCAGGTGAAAGACGTTTTTTGAAGCAACGGACTTCTATCCTACTTCCAGAAGTCTGTATTTTTGAAAGTATGTAAGGAAATAGTACTTTACTCTTAGAGTTGCAGTAGATAGATATTTTGTATTTCAGTCTGTATCAATGGCTTTCTGTAAACATAGCTTTAACGTTTTAAAGTTATGAATGTTTTATGCTTGCTGCGTTATAATGATTTGTGATTTCCAGATGACAAGTATACCCGGCATGTGTTTAGCATGATACGTATGAGTATGTCATGCATGATATTTGATATTTGCAAAAAATTATTTTATATTTTTAGGTTTGCTACGGGTCTCGGCCCATGAGATTGGGTCATGACAGTAACGTTTGTAAACGTTTGTCTTAAATCGCTAATAGGGGAAACGTTTGGATTTGTTTCGTAACGTTTGTAAACATTTGGCTTCAATCGCTAAAAAAGTGAAACATTTGGATTTGTTTCGTAGCGTTTGTAAACGTTTGGCTTGAATTGCTAAATAGGTGAAATGTTTGGATTTGTTTTGTAATGTTTGTAAACTTTTGGCTTAAATCGCGAAAAAGGATAAACATTTGGATTTGTTTCGTAACATTTGTAAATGTTTGAATTGGTTTCTTAATGTTTTAAACGTTTGGATTCAATCGCTAAAAAGGTGAAACATTTGGTTTTGTTTCGTAACGTATGTAAACGTTTGGATTTGTTTCGTAATGTTTTAAACGTCTGGATTGGTTTCGTAACGTTTTAAATGTTTTCCTTAAATTGATAAAAAGGTGAAACGTTTTGATTTGTTTTGTATCGTTTTAAACGTTTGGATTGGTTTCGTAACGTTTTAAACGTTTGGCTTAAATCGCTAAAAAAGTGAAACGTTTGGATTTATTTCGTAACATTTGTAAACGTGTGGCTTAAATTGCTAAAAAGGGGAAACGTTTGGATTTATTTCGTATCGTTTTAAACGTTTGGATTGGTTTCGTAACGTATTAAATGTATGGCTTAAATTGCTAAAAATGGGAAACGTTTAGATTTGTTTCATAACATTTGTAAACGTTTGGCTTAAATCGCTAAAAAGGTGAAACGTTTAGATTTGTTTCATAAATTTTTTGGTTTGGTAACATTTGTAAACGTTTGGCTTAAATCGCTAAAAGTGTGAAACGTTTGGATTTGTTTCGTAACGTTTGTAAACGTGTGGCTTAAATCGCTAAAAAGGTTAAACGTTAGGATTTGTTTCGTAACGTTTGTAAACGTTTGGCTTAAATCGATAAAAAGGGAAATGTTTGGACTGGTTTCGTAATGTTTTAAACGTTTGGATTGGTTTCGTAACGTCTTAAATGTATGGCTTAAATTGCTAAAAAGGTGAAACATTTGGATTTGTTTCGTAACATTTGTAAACTTTTGGCTTAAATCGCTAAAAAGGTGAAACATTTTTATTTGTTTCGTAACATTTTTTGTTTCGTAACGTTTGTAAACGTTTGGCTTAAATCGCTAAAAGTGGGAAACGTTTGGATTTGTTTCGTAACGTTTGGCTTAAATCACTAAAAAGGGGAAACGTTTGGATTTTTTTCGTAACGATTTAAACGTTTTGATTGGTGTTATAACGTTTTAAACTTTTGGCTTAAATTGACAATTAAGTGAATGTTCAAAACCCCCCTTGTACTTGGCACGAAGGATCAAATAAGCCCAACCTCACGAAAGTGGATCAAACCACCCAGAAGAATGCAAAAACGTATCAATTCGCACCCTCCTCCTCTGTTTGTGTAACACGCGGTTGTTTTCCATTGTTGTAAGTTGTTTTTGTCATAAAATTTACATTCAAAAGAAGATCAAATTCCTCCCTAATTTTTAATGACCTGTATCTTCTCTTCCCAATTTTGTATGAACCCTAATTTTTTCTTTCTTCTCTAATCCCTAATATTGAAAATTCCTAATTCTTACAATGTCAACTACTTCCAGCTTGCACGGATCAACAAGTCGATCTTCAAGATACCGTCGCAACAAACGTGGGCGTTTCAACAAACCCATTTTTAATTATCATGGAAGGGTTTATTACTTATGATGGGTATGTCAAAGCTTTGATTTGGGTATCATGGATAGAAGAACACCCAGGTAGGAGATTTTATGGGTGCAAGAAGGCTGAGTTTGGTTGTGGGTTTTTTGACTGGATTGATGATCCTTTTACCCATCGTTCGAAGCAGATAATCAATGAACTATTAGATGAAATTGAAGAAATGGATATAACGTGAATTTCGGTATGCACGATGAAGAACACAGGAGATGTGTAGTTGATGTTGAGAAAATGTACAAGGCAAAGATGAAGTTAGCTAGAGAAGAGGGAAAATGTACAAGAGCAGATTCTTTGTTGTATGTGGTGCTTTTTGTGTAATGTTGATCTTAATAGTTGTATTTACTGCAGTCATATGCATTGCTTAATGACATGCATTGTTGTTGTAATGGAATGTAATGTAATTTTATCTAATTAATGGAAGTTTGTTTTATTTATAACATGCTTCATTATCATTTGTGATTGTTCTTGTGTGTGATTGCAAGAAGTTGTGTAATCAAAAGTGGACTCTATTTGCATAAGACATAATAACATAATAAGGGTACAAAACAAAGGTACCAAAAACACCACACAACAGAAGAAGTTGGAAAAAAACCAGAAATATGGATATCATAATCAAACTGTTTGTACATACCAAGCCACATAAGGGCTTACAAAACCTAAAAAGTTAGTGCACCTATGCACATTGTTTTCACAAAAAGCAAAATGACCTAGGAACACTATAATTACACTAGCTTAACAAAAACAAAAAGCTTTCCTAATTTCTTCATGGCTTCCAGTCTAGTCTTGCACCTGGGGGCTTAAAAGGGATATTGACCCTCTTCCATGGCTTTTTTTTTCTCTTCCAGCAGGACTTCTTGCATTAGGACCACCTCTGCCACTAGGTCGACCTGTTCCACTAGGACCACCTCGTCCACTAGGTCCACCTCTTGCACTAGGACCACATCTGCCACTAGGTCCACCTCCCCCAGGCATCTGTTGTAGTCCACTGAGTTGTGATCCAGATTGGGAGACTTGTGATCCCATTTCTGTAGATTGCTGCATGTTACCCAATGGTGTGGTAACTGAATTAGAATCAGTTTGGGAAAGGGATTGGCCAGAAACAGCCCCAGTGAATGGTTGTGGACCCACACCGTAAAAGGTGGGTGGTGTTGGGATTCGAAAACTGTTGTAGGCTGGATTGGGTGCTGAGGCAACATTTGACCTTGTGTTGTGCAACTGTCCAATCTTCCTCTGAACTTCATATTCCAATTGTGTTGCTGAGATTCTTTCACTACCATTCCATTGTGGTCCAGGTACTCTGAATCTTCCATAGAAGGGCCTTCCTTCATACTGGACAGTGGTTGGTTTGTGATGTATCTTCCTCTGCAGTTCTTTTGGGATTGGATTTGTTGATGGATTTGTCTTCTTTTCTCCTAGCATACCAGGCTGCAAAACAACATAATAACATAAAATGTCAAATCAAATGTCTTAGACTGCATTAAATGGAACCAGCTCACTTACATTAAATGTCACTTCCTCTGTATTTGGATCACGAACCAATCCAGCTCCCACTATTTTTGTTTGATTTTTCTTGCTTTGGTAATTTGGAAGCTTTCCTTTCCCTTTATCCCTACTATTAACTGGATTGTGTTGCCTTGGTGCATCGGTTTGTGGAGTACCAATATGTACTCCACCTGGGGTCATCCTCCCCTGAAAAGAAATAATTCAAATGTAAAGTTCATATCAAACCCCCCCTGCATTTCTCTTTTTAAGATCAAATACCCCCCTAAAGTTTACTACTTAAGATCAAAAACACCCTATAGTTTACTACTTAAGATCAAAAACACCCTAAGTTAAACAGACCTTATTAGCTACTGATGTGGGTGTGTCTTCTTCTTCTTCACAATCCTCCAAGGCCACTCCTTTCCCCTTGTCCTTGTAAGAATCAGGAATTGGGATGCCCTTTTTCTTTTTATCACAGTCTCTTGCATTGTGGCCTCTGCCATGACAGTAACTGCATGTCACAACAGTCCCTTGCCTAGAAAGTTTTCCAACTGGCTTTGGCTCTTCCTTATCCTTTCTTCTTGCTCTTTTTGGCCTACCAGCAGCCTTGAAGGCCTGAGGTGGTAACAGAGGCTCCTTGTTGGTCTTGGGCCACATTGCCTTACCCTTAATACGCATCATCACAAACCCATAACTAGCTTTATATTTCTCCTTAGAATACCACCCATCAATGTAGTCTATCAAATCCTTGTCTCCATGATGCAAGGCAAAAATGGCATGGGGGCAGGGAATCCCTGTCAATTCCCATGATCTACAAGTGCATGTCCTCTTATCAATCTTCACTTTATGCCCATTTTCATCATCAGTGATTTCATAATCAAACTCCCCATTATAACATACATGGCACTTGCATGCTCTGTTCATGTTTCTCTCCAGCATTTGTATAGACTTAGGACTAACTTTAGTAAACCATTTCTCACTCTCAAGCCTCTTCTTGTAAATCTTAGCCATATCATCTTTCCTAATCCATTCTAGGAGGGTCAAGACATGTATTTTCCTAGCATGGAGTAGATCACCATTAAATGATTCGCACATGTTGTTGTCCACCGCATCACACTTAGAATTGAAAGCAAAGTAAGCCTTGGACCATGTGTGCGATGGATAAGTTAGCAAATGCTCCACTGAACCCAGCCCTAGGGCATCCAATTTCTCTAGCTGATCATGAAAATATTCCTCAAATGAACTCCTAGCACACATCCAAAATTGCTTCCTAAAGTCACTCCCATTCCACCTCTTATGCCACCTCATAAATATATGTTGTGCACACAAACGATGTTCTACCTCAGGCAATATGTCCTTAATAGCAGGAAGGAGGCCCTGAAAACAATAAGATAAAAAACCACCTTATAGTTACAACATAAGATCAAAAACCACCATGTACTTTACCAAAAAAAGATCAAAAAAGCCCTCTGAACATAAAAACACTTAACAAACAAACCAATATTACTACAAACACAAGGAAAAAAGGACTAGTACCTTTTCCATATCAGTGATGAGAGTCGGATTTATCCCATCCTTCAAGTCTAGATCCTCCCTCAGGTGCTTAAAAAACCATACCTATGTGGCCTTAATTTCAGACTTGACTACTGCCCATGCAATTGGGAAACACTGGTTGTTAGCATCCCTCCCAATGGCAGTCAGTAACTCCCCTTTCAATATAGTCTTCAAAAAACAACCATCTAGGCCAATGATTGGTCTGCAGCCAGCCTTCCAATCTCTTTTTAATGCAGCAAAACAGACATAAATGGCACCAAATATCTTAGGGTCTGCTTTATCAGCCAGTACCTCAACTATACTACCTGGATTAGTAGCTAGCAGTTCCTCTCTATTGTCCCATAGCAGACCATACTCCTCTAGGTAATCACCTTCCATCTCTGCAAGCAACTCCCTCTTCACTCTTTTGCATTTAATTTCAGTTACATCCACCTTCAGTTCCTTCATTGCCCCTGCCCTCAACTCATCAGTTTTAAGGTGACTGAAGTTGGTTATCCTATCTCTAAAGTAGTCCACAAGAAACTTTTGAGTTGCCTGCCTTATATTAAACTCTCTGAAGCATGCATGCTGTGGATGGTAAGTTTTGACCAAAAACTCACCAGTTCCAGGCTGCTTGCTTGCCAATATTGTCCATGGACATCTTTCCTTCTTTCATTTATCCCTCACCCTAGTTGGCTCATTCTTAACAAGCTTCAGCTCTTCTCCTCTATTGACAGCATATTTGTTCATTGCGTCCCTAAACTCCTTAACATTGGAAAAATGCATGCCCACCACAAAGGTTGGATTGGGGTTCCTAGGGTCATGAACCACCTTTATTTCACTATTGGCAGGTTTATAAGCCACCACATCATCTCCTACTAGGACAGGCTCAGCCCCCTGATCACCTAGTTCTATCCCATCTTGGGCCCTCTGCATCCTCTCCCTCTTGGATCTCATATTCTCCCTCAAGTTATTTTTGGCCTGTATTAACTCTTCATCATCTACATCAAAAACGTAGTCTCATTCATTTGTCAGCTAAAAATCTTCCTCACCCCTACTGCTCACCTCTTCAATGTCATCCACATTTTCAGTAATTTCTCTCCTCTGGCACAAACTTGCCCATTTGCAGACCTTCCTCCTACCATTCTCAGTCAACTGCTTTGTTAACACTGGTAGTTGAATATTTTTTTCTACTACTGGATCATCTACTACCTCTTGAACAAAACCTTCTTGCCAGTCTGTATCAAAGAGGTGGTCACTGCTGGCATCAACCTCTACCCTAGCCATAACCTCCTCTGATACTGGTTCTAAAACCTCCCCTGGTACTTGTTCTAAAACCTCACCCTCCTCTTCTGACCCCCCCCCCCCTCCTCAACCACAGGTTCAAACCCCACACCCTTTTCTTCTAACCTCTCACCCGCTATGTCTGTGGCCTCTGCCTCAACTTCTACTCCCACTTCTCCTTCTACTCCCTTACTTCCCTCACCCACAACTTCTCCTTCTACTGCCTTAGTTCCCTCAGTTTCTCCTACTACTCCTTTACTTCCCTCAGCCTCAACTTCTAGTCCCTTACTTCCCTCACCCTCAACTTCCCCTTCTAAATCACTCTCATAATCAAAGTCCCCTGATAACTCAGTCCATTCAATTTCTGGTTCTATCCCCTCACTCCCCTTAACCTCATTATCTTTCCATCTTAAATATACAATTTCCTTAAGAAGACTCACACATAAACTTTGGAGTATCTATTCTGTGATCTAAAAATAGGGCTAGAGTCACACATAAGCTCTCCTCCTCTTGTATCTGCAAAAACTTCACAAAGGTGTCATCTGTTATTTCCCTAAGATCATCATTCATCACACCCCCATTTGGTAACCAGAATTTTTTTGGCATATGCCCATAGCCTAATCTCTTGACTATTTGAATAATCATTATGAAATCTAGCTTATCCAAGTCATCAATATCCTGTCTATAATACTTGCCCCCATAATATCTGAACTCAGGTTCAAACACAAATACACCACCATGTTTAATTTTTAAACAAACTTTAATGTACTCATCTGTCATTTTTAATTTTTCATGAGCATTAAATAAACAAAATTAACACCCTAATAATATATACTCAACATCAATATAAGAAACAATAAAAACTGACAAACCAAAAAATTCACAACCTAATCATACTACTCATAAATAGGGAACACACAATTATACCCTAACCTAATCAAACCCAACACACATTTACAGAAACAAGATCAAAACCAACAAAATAAAACAAACAAACCCTATTTCGACAGCAACAAGCATTACCAACCATGAAGAAGATGAAAAATCAGGAAGCCCTAACCTGTTACATTTTTTCAGTGGAGACATTGTTAACCAGGCCTTCAAATCATCCCACAAATGCAATGCTTCCTCTTCGTTATACAGCTACTGTCACTCTATGACCTTCGTCTGTCCCAATTCCTCCTTCTATCGAACAAATTTTCAAGGATCAGGATTTCCCCCAATTTTAACGTATGAGAGATAGTCTAATTTTATTAAATCCGATGAAGTAAACAACAGTTACTTTTTCTAATTTTTTGGGTTTAATTATTTAAGTTTTGGGTTAACTGACAAGTTAAGCTCCACGTGTAAGTTGCTTCCCGCCCACAATAAATGACTCGCCTAAATACACGCATTTTGCACAAACAGAGGATGAGGGGGGTTTTTGATCCGGTTTGGCATACTTCTGGGGTGATTTGAGACAGTTTCGCGAGCATCGGCTTATTTGATCCTTCATGCCAAGTACAGGGGGTTTTTGAACATTCCTTCAAATGTTAAACGTTTGGATTTGTTTCGTAACGTTTTAAATGTTTGGCTTAAATCTCTTAAAAGGTGAAGTATTTGGATTTCTTTCGTAACTTTTGTAAATGTTTGGCTTACATCGCTAAAAAGGTGAAACGTTTGGATTTGTTTCGTAACGTTCGGCTTAAATCGCTAAAAAGGTGAAACGTTTGGATTTGTTTTGTAATGTTTTAAACGTTTGGATTGGTTTCGTAACATTTATAAACGTTTGGTTTTGTTTCGTAACGTTTCAAAAACATTTGGCTTAAATCGCGAAAAAGAGGAAACGTTTGGATTTGTTTTGTAAACTTTTCAACGTTTGGATTGGTTTCGTAACGTTTGTAAACGTTTTACTTTAATCACTAAAAATGTGAAACGTTTGGATTTGTTCGTAACGTTTGTCAACGTTTGGCTTAAATCGCTAAAATTTGAAACATTTGGATTTGTTTCGTAACATTTGTAAACGTTTGGATTCAATTGCTAAAAAGGCGAAACATTTGGCTTAAATCGCTCTAAAGGTGAAACGTTTGTTTTTGTTTCGTAACATTTGTCTTCAATCGCTAAAAAGGTGAAACCTTTGGATTTGTTCGTAACGTTTGAAAATGTTTCGCTTAGATCGCTAAAAAGGTGAAACATTTGGATTTGTTTCATAACATTTTAAACGTTTAGATTGGTTTTGAAATGTTTTAAATGTTTGGCTTAAATCGCTAAAAAGGGGAAACGTTTGATTTTTTTGCGTAACGTTATAAACGTTTGGCTTAAATCGCTAAAAAGGGAAAACGTCTCAAATGGTTTCGTAATGTTTGTAAACTTTAGGCTTAAATTTCTAGAAAGGCGAAACTTTTTATTTTGTTTCATAATATTTGTTAACGTTTGGCTTAATTTTCTAAAAAGGGAATATTTGGATTTGTTTGGCAACGTTTGGCTTAAATCGGTAAAAAGGGGAAACGTTTGGATTCTATTCGTAACATTTTAAACGTTTGTATTGGTTTTGTAACGTTTTAAACGTTTGTCTTAAATCGCTAAAAAGGTGAAAAGTTTGGAATTGTTTCGTAACGTTTGTAAACGTTTGGCTTATATCGCTAAAAAAAGGGGAAACGTTTGGTTTTATTTCGTAATGTTTATTAACGTTTGGATTGGTTTCGTAACGTATTAAATGTTTGGCTTAACTTGCTAAAAAGGAGAACCGTTTGGATTTTTTTCGTAACGTTTGTAAACGTTTGGCTTAAATCGCTAAAAAGGTGAAATGTTTTGATTTGTTTCGTAATGTTTTTGGTTTCGAAACGTTTGTAAACGTTGGGCTTAAATCGCTAAAAATGTGAAATGTTTGGATTTGTTTCGTAACGGTTGTAAACGTTTGGCTTAAATCGCTAAAAAGACGAAACGTTTGGATTTGTTTTGTAACGTTTTAAACGTTTGGATTGGTTTTGTAACGTTTTAAACTTTTGGCTTAAATTGTTAAAAATGTGAAACGTTTGGATTTGTTTAACAAAACGCTTGTAAACGTTTGGCTTAAATCGCTAAAAAGGGGAAACATTTGGATTTGTTTCGTATCGTTTGTAAACGTTTGGCTTAAATCACTAAAAAGGTGAAATATTTGGATTTGTTTCGTAACATTTGCTAACGTTTGGCTTAAATCGCTAAAAAGGTGAAACTTTTGGATTTATTTTGTAAAGTTTTAAACGTTTGGATTGATTTCGTAACTTTTCTAAGCGTTTGGCATAAATCACTAAAACTGTGAAACTTTTGGATTTGTTTCGTAACTTTTGTAAACGTTTGGCTTAAATCGCTAAAAATGTGACACATTTAGATTTGTTTCGTGACATTTTAAACGTTTGGATTTGTTTCGTAACGTTTGGCTTAAATCGCTAAAAAAGCGAAACATTTTGTTTTGTTTTGTAACGTTTTAAACGTTTGGCTTAACTTGCTAAAAAGGGGAAACGTTTGGCTTTAATCGCAAAAAAGGCGAAACGTTTGGATTTATTTCGTAACGTTTGTAAACATTTGGCTTAAATTACTAAAAAGGGGAAACGTTTGGATTTTTTTCGTACATTTTAAATGTTTGGATTTATTTCGTAATGTATTGAACGTTTGGCTTAAATCGCTAAAAAAGTGAAACGTTTGGATTTGTTTTGTAACGTTTTAATTGTTTGGATTGGTTTTATAAATTTTTAAATTTTTGGTTTAAATCGCTAAAAAGGGGAAACGTTTGGATTGGTTTCAAAGCGCTTTAAACATTTGGCTTAAATCGCAAAAAATGGGAAACGTTTGGATTTGTTTTGTAACGTCTGTAAACATTTGGCTTAAATTGCTAAAAAGGGGAATAGTTGAGTTTTGTTTTGTAACGTTTATAAACGTTTAGCTTAAATCGCAAACAAATAAGAAACGTTTGGTTTTGTTTTTTAACGTTTGGCTTAAATCGCTAAAAAGGGGAAACGTTTGTATTTGTTTAGTAACGTTTTAAACTTTTGGTTTAAATTGCTAAAAATGTGAAACGTTTGGATTTGTTTTGTAACGTTTGTAAACGTTTGATTTAAATCGTGAAAAGTTTGGATTTGTTTCGTAACGTTTGTAAACGTTTGGCTTAAATCGCTAAAAAGGTGAATGTTTGGATTTGTTTTGTAAAGTTTGCTAACGTTTGGCTTAAATCGCTAGAAAGGTGGCACGTTTGGTTTTGTTTTGTAACGTTTGTAAACGTATTGATTGAATCGCTAAAAAGGTGAAACATTTGGATTTGTTTTGTAAAGTTTTAAACGTTTGGATTGGTTTCGTAACGTTTGTAAACGTTTGGCTTAAAATCACAAAAAATTCGAAACGTGTGGATTTGTTTCGTAATATTTGTAAAGGTTTGGCTTAAATCGCTAAAAATGTGACACGTTTGGATTTGTTTTGTGACGTTTTAATCGTTTGGATTTGTTTTGTAATATTTGTAAATGTTTGGCGTAAATCGATAAATAGGCGAAACATTTTGTTTTGTTTCGCAACGTTTTAAACGTTTGGCTTAACTCGCTAAAAAGGAGAGACGTTTGGATTTTTTTCGTGACATTTCTAAACGTTTGGCTAAAATCGGTAAAAAGGTGAAATTTTTGGATTTGATTCGTAACTTTTGTAAACGTTTGGCTTAAATTACTAAAAAGGGGAAACATTTGGATTTGTTTCGTAATGTTTTAAATGTTTGGATTTGTTTCGTAACGTTTTAAACGTTTGGCTTATATCGCTGAAAAGGTGAAACGTTTGGATTTGTTTTGTAACGTTTTAAATGTTTGGATTGATTTGTAACGTTTTAAATTCTTGGCTTAAATTTATAAAAACATGAAACGTTTGGATTTGTTTCGTAACGTCTGTTAAAGTTTGGCTTATATCGCTAAAAAGGGGAATAATAACGCTTTGTTTCGTAACGTTTGTAAACATTTGGCTTAAATCGCAAAAAATGTGACACGTTTGGTATTGTTTTTTAACGTTTGTAAACATTTGGCTTAAATCGCTAAAAAGGTGAAACACTTGGTTTTGTTTCGCAACGTTCGTAAACGTATTGCTTAAATCGCTAAAAAGGAGAAACGTTTGCATTTGTTTTATAAAGATTTAAACGTTTGGATTTGTTTCGTAACGTTTGTAAACGTTTGGCTTATATTGCTAAAAATGTGACACGTTTGGATTTGTTTTGTGACGTTTTAAACATTTCGATTTGTTTCGTAACGTTTGTAAACGTTTGGCGTAAATCGCTAAAAAGGCGAAATGTTTTGTTTTGTTTCGCAATGTTTTAAACGTTTGGCTAAACTCGCTAAAAAGGGGAGACGTTTGGATTTGTTTTGTGACGTTTGTAAACGTTTGGCTTAAATCGGTAAAAAGGTAAAACGTTTGGATTTATTTCGTAACTTTTGTAAACGATTGGCTTATATTACTAAAGATGGGAAACGTTTGGATTTGTTTCGTAATGTTTTATATGTTTGGATTTGTTTCGTAACGTTTTAAACGTTTGACTTAAATCGCTGAAAAGGTGAAACATTTGGATTTGTTTTGTAACGTTATAAATGTTTGGATTGGCTTTGTAAAGTTTTAAATTTTTGGCTTAAATTGATAAAAACAGGAAACATTTGGATTTTTTTAGAACGTTTGTAACCGTTTTGTTTAAATGGCTAAAAAGGGAAATGTTTGGATTGGTTTCGTAACGTTTTAAACGTTTGGCTTAAATCGCTAAAAAGGGGAAATGTTTGGATTTTTTTTTGTATCGTCTGTAAACGTTTGCCTTAAATTGCTGAAAAGGGGATTAGTTAGGTTTTGTTTCGAAACGTTTGTAAACGTTTAGCTTAAATTGCAAAAAATGGGAAATGTTTGCTTTTGTTTTTTAACGTTTGGCTTAAATCTTTAAAAAGGTAAAACATTTGGATTTGTTTCGTAACGTTTCAAAGGTTTGGATTGGTTTCGTAACATTTTAAACGTTTGGCTTAAATCACTAAAAAGTTGAAATATTTGGTTTTGTTTCAAAACGTTTGTAAACGTTTGCCTTAAATTGCTAAAAAGGTAAAAGGTTTGGTTTTGTTTCGTAAAGTTTGTAAACGTTTTGCTTAAACATTTAAAAATGGGATACGTTTGGATTTGTTCCGTAATGTTTTAAACGTTTGGATTGGTTTCGTAACGTTTTAAACCTTTTGCTTAAATCGCTAAAAAGGTGAAACATTGAATTTGTTTTGAAACGTTTGTAAACGTTAGGCTTAAATCGCTAAAAAGGCGAAACTTTTGGATTTGTTTCGTAACGTTTTAAACCTTTGGATTCAATCGCTAAAATGTGAAAGGTTTGGATTTGTTTCATAGCGTTTGTAAGCATTTGGTTTTGTTTCGTAACGTTTATAAACGTTTGACTTAAATCGCTAATAAGGGGAAACGTTTGGATTCGTCTCGTAATTTTTGTAAACATTTGGCTTCAATCACTAAAAAGATGATACGTTTGGATTTGTTTCGTAACGTTTGTAAACGTTTCGCTTGAATCGCTAAAAAGGTGAAACGTTTGGATTCTTTTGTAAAGTTTGAAAACGTTTGGCTTAAATCGCTAAAAAGTAAAACGTTAGGATTTGTTTCTCAACATTTGTAAACGTTTGAATTGGTCATGAGCATTAAATAAACAAAATTAACACCCTAATAATATATACTCAACATCAATATCAGAAACAATAAAAACTGACAAACCAAAAAAATCACAACCTAATCATACTACTCATAAATAGGGAACACACAATTATACCCTAACCTAATCAAACCCAACACATATTTACAGAAACAAGATCAAAACCAACAAAATAAAAAAAACTAACCCTATTTCAACAACAACAAGCATTACCAATCATGAAGAAGATGAAAAATCAGGAAGCACTAACCTTTTAGATTTTTTCGGTGGAGACTTTGTTAACCAGGCCTTCAAATCATCCCACAAATGCAATGCTTCCTCTTTGTTATACTGCTACTGTCACTCTATGACCTTCGTCTGTCCCAATTCCTCCTTCTATCGAACAAATTTTCAAGGATCAGGATTTCCCGCAATTTTAACGTGTGAGAGAGTCTAATTTTATTAAATCCGATGAAGTAAACAACAGTTACTTTTTCTAATTTTTTGGGTTTAATTATTTAAGTTTTTGGTTAACTGCAAGTTAAGCTCCACGTGTAAGTTGCTTCCCGCCCACAATAAATGACTCGCCTAAATACACGCATTTTGCTTAAACAGAGGATGAGGGGGGTTTTTGATCCGGTTTGGCATACTTCTGGGGTGATTTGAAATACTTTCGCGAGGTTCGGCTTATTTGATCCTTCATGCCAAGTACAGGGGGGTTTTTGAACCTTCCTTCAAATGTGAAACGTTTGGATTTGTTTCGTAACGTTTTAAACATTTGGCTTAAATCTCTTAAAAGGTGAAGTATTTGGATTTCTTTCGTAACTTTTGTAAATGTTTGGCTTACATCGCTAAAAAGGTGAAACGTTTGGATTTGTTTCGTAACGTTCGGCTTAAATCGCTAAAAAGGTGAAACGTTTGGACTTGTTTCTTAACATTTTAAACGTTTGGATTGGTTTCGTAACATTTGTAAACGTTTGGTTTTGTTTCGTAACGTTTAAAAAACATTTGGCTTAAATCGCGAAAAAGGGAAAACGTTTGGATTTGTTTTGTAAACTTTTCAACGTTTGGATTGGTTTCGTAATGTTTTTAAACGTTTGACTTTAATCACTAAAAATGTGAAACGTTTGGATTTGGTCGGGACCAGGTAGAGTAACTCGGTGTAGCTCAGCTCTCGGGACTCTGGTATAAGTGTGGTCAGTGGTAACTCGGTGTAGCTCAGCTCTCGGGACCAGACCTATTGGATTATGTTATTATTTAGAACTGTGGACTAGGGTTCCAACTATTATTCGTAATATCGTTAATAAATGTTTTAAACAGTTTTAAAGGTTTTCCACTTAATAAATGTAGATAGTGGTATAAACTCATCTCAGTATATCTGACCCCGTTGTTTTCCCAATTTTCCCCAGGGTTATGATCTGAGAGAGTCTGGTGATCTCCGCATTTACTTTTCCTCGGAGGTTCCTTTTATTTTAATAAAACTGTAAAACTGTTTTATTCTTAGACCGCAGTAGTAACTAGACGTCTTTGTTATTATTATATATTTAGTCGGATTGGTTCGACTGGTTATATTGCTTTGGCATGTTATATTATTTACATTGGTTTATGATAAATCTATTTTAGACTCAGAATTGGATAAGCATGTTATATTAACTGTTGAATATTATAACTGCTAGATTTAGGCTGAAGTCTCGGTTGCCCCCGAGCATTGGTTTTCTGCAGGTTTAATTAAATTGTATGTTATAAGGAAGGCTAGCTACGGGTGTTGGTACTACATTACCCATGCCCTAGCGCCGGTCACGATTCATGAAAATGGGTCGTGACAAACTTGGTATCAGAGCTTTGGTTTCAAACCAAGGCCAATTGCTTGCTATGTGTTTACTCTGTTAAGTATAGTTGTGTCTTAGGAACTACTGCGGATATAGGATTTTGTCATGTCTTTAAAACCGTCATCTTTTGATTTCAAAACATTCTGCCTACACCAATAGGATTGCGTCGAGTCAGTCATTGTATGTTGATTTGATGTTGTTAAATGTTAATTTTATTTCACTTGGGTGAACATTTTATTGCTGTTGATTTCTTGGGAAATCCTATATGTTGCTTGTTTTGTTCATACTTGGGTATGAAATATCTGTTATTTAAATTGTTGTTGTTCAATCTTAGGATATGGACAACGTTGTTCGTACTCGTGCTCGTGCTGCGGCTGATGATGCGATTTCCATGGAAGTCGATCAGAACGTGCCACCAGTTCAGGCTAATGCTGGACGTGGTCGAGGTGGAGGTGCTGGCAGAGGTAGAGGTGCTGGTAGAGGCAGAGGTGCTGGTAGAGGCAGAGGAGCTGGTGCTGGTAGAGGTGGAGCTAGAGGACGTGGTGCAGCAGGTGTTCAGGCACCGAATGTGCAGCAGGCACCAGAGGTGCAACAAGCACCAAACATGCAAGCGTTCGACTTCACTACCTTCTTAGCTGGGATTGTCGAGATGCAGAAAAACCAGGCTCTTCTGCAGAATCAGTGTACTGTACTGGGTCAGCTAGCGCAGCAACAGCAACCTCAGGCTGGTGCTGTAGCTGGTATTGGTGGACTTGCTGGTGTCGGTCATATTCCAACAGACAGAGAGTTGGTGATGACCTACTTGAAGTTGAATCCGACTTCTTTTGATAGTACTGGGGATGCTCTTGACTTTTTGGAGGAATTTGAGTACAACAGTCAGAGGATTCAAGCTTCTGATCGTCAATCAGTGATGCTTGTGGAGATGTCGCTGAAGGGTCCAACTAAGGACTGGTATCGCGATAACATCAGACCAGTTATGGATACTTTGTCTTGGGCTGATTTTGTGATCAGGTTCAGAGGTTACTATCTACCCTTCTCTGTTACTGAGAGTTTCAGAGAAAAGCTGCTAAATTTGAAGAAGGGGGATAGATCAGTGACAGACTACACTACGGAGTTTGTACGTTTGGGGCGGTTTGCTACAGATCTTCAGGGTGATAAAGAGCGAGTGAACGACCGTTATATTAGGGGTTTAGGCTCGGAGTTTCTCCCTTTGCTGATAGGGACAAACATGAAGTTTGCCCGGTTAGTGGATAGTGCGCGACGGATGGAGAATTCGATGGTTTAGTTTGGGACGATCTCTGACCCTTTCCAGAATCAAAAGGGAAAGAGTGATCTTCCTAGTGGGGGGCAGCAGGCCCCAGTGCAGCATAGTAGTGGAAATTACTACAGTGGCTCTTCTCAGGCCAACAAGGGGAGTCGACGGACTCACAACAAAGGGAGGCATAGTGCCAGGAGTGCTCCGTACAGTTCCAGTAGCAGTGGGAGCAACCGTGGTTCAGAAGGAGGGTACAGTGGTGGATCGAACATTCCGTTCTGCCAGAATTGCAGACGTAGGCATTATGGTCAGTGCCAGTTAGCTCCTGGAGGTTGTTTCACTTGTGGCCAGCCGGGTCATTTCTCCAGGCAGTGTCCGACATCTGGACAGCAGACGTCTAACTCCAGTGTGGCGCAGTCATCTTATCAGCAGCAGAGACCTGCGTTTACACAGTCTGTAGGGTACTCTCAACCTGCAGCATCTTTTGGTGGCCAGCGGGGCCGTGGTTCTGGTGGCAGAGGTTTTAGTGGCCGTGGAAACGGTGGAAGAGGTTCCAACGGTTATGGTACTGGACAGAGTTCGCAGCAGCAGCCGCAGGGTCAGGCCAGAGTGTTCGCACTTACTCCTCAGGATGCGCGTGCATCAAATGCTGTGGTGCAAGGTACCATTCTGATTTCTTTTATAGATGGTTTAGTGTTATTTGATGCGGGTGCAACCCATTCGTTTGTATCTACATGTTTTGCTGGGAAATTGGGTATGGCACCATCTGTTTTGAGTGAACCTCTAGCTGTGTCTACACCTATGTCTGAAGGTGTAGTAGTGGAAGTCGTTTATCCTTCTTGTCCAGTGGTTATTCAGGGTAGAGAATTATGTGCTGATTTGATTGTACTTGACGTTCTTTCTTTTGATGTTATCTTGGGGATGGACTGGTTGTCACGCCACTTTGCTTCTATTGACTGTCGAGGGAAGTCAGTCGAGTTCAGGATTCCAGGTGATCTACCTTTTTCCTTTCAGGGAGAAAAGGCAGAGACACCTAAGAATCTGATTTCCGCCATCAAGGCGAAGCGGATGTTAGGCAAGGGTTGCCAAGGTTTTCTTGCTGTGGTTCGTGATTTAGAGACTAGTAGTGGTGATATACATAGTGTTCCGATAGTGAATGAGTTCACTGATGTGTTTCCAGAGGAATTGCCTGGATTACCACCTGATCGTGATATTGAGTTTTGCATTGATGTGGTTTCTGGTACAGCTCCGATTTCGATACCGCCGTATCGGATGGCTCCTGCAGAGCTGAAGGAGTTGAAGGACCAGTTACAAGAGTTGTTGGATAGCGGGTTCATCAGACCGAGTACTTCTCCGTGGGGTGCTCCAGTTCTGTTTGTGAAAAAGAAAGACAGTTCCTTTCGACTGTGTATCGACTACAGACAGTTGAACAAGGCTACTGTCAAGAACAGATATCCTCTTCCTCGCATCGATGATTTGTTTGACCAGTTGCAGGGTGCGAAGTGTT
The DNA here is from genome assembly GCF_937616625.2 of Mercurialis annua. Classification (NCBI taxonomy): domain Eukaryota; kingdom Viridiplantae; phylum Streptophyta; class Magnoliopsida; order Malpighiales; family Euphorbiaceae; genus Mercurialis; species Mercurialis annua. The sequence continues at coordinate 18,678,556 of NC_065572.1, read as the reverse complement.
TTTCCAAGATTGATTTGAGGTTTGGGTATCATCAGCTTCGGATCCGTGATGCAGATGTGCCTAAGACTGCTTTTCGGACTCGTTATGGACATTTTGAGTTTCTGGTTATGTCCTTTGGTCTGACGAACGCACCAGCAGCGTTTATGGATATGATGAACAGAGTGTTCAAGCCATTTTTAGATCAATTCGTTATCGTTTTCATTGATGACATTTTGATCTATTCTCGGAGCGAGGAGGAGCATGCTTACCATTTGAGGACTATACTACAGACGTTGCGTGAGCATCAGTTGTATGCTAAGTTCTCAAAATGTGAGTTCTGGTTGGATCAGGTTACCTTTCTAGGACACATGGTGTCGAAAGATGGGATCAAGGTTGATCCGAAGAAGATTGAGACGGTCATGGATTGGCAAAGGACAAGGTCAGTTACCGAGATCAGAAGTTTTCTGGGTTTAGCTGGCTACTATCGTCGGTTCGTGCAAGATTTCTCCAGAATATCTGCACCTTTGACTAAACTGACACAGAAGGGTGTCAAGTTTGAGTGGACTGACAAGTGCGAGGCGAGCTTTGAGAAGCTTAAGGAGATTTTGACTACAGCTCCGGTTTTGGCATTGCCTTCTGGCATTGACAGTTTCACAGTGTATTGTGATGCGTCTCGGATTGGTTTGGGTTGCGTTCTGATGCAACATGGTCAGGTGATTGCTTATGCTTCCAGCCAGTTGAAGAAGCATGAGTTGAATTACCCTACTCATGATTTAGAGTTGGCAGCTGTGGTCTTTGCTCTGAAGATTTGGAGGCATTATTTGTATGGTGCTACTTGTGAGATTTTCACTGATCATAAGAGTTTGAAGTATATCTTTGATCAGAGAGAATTGAACTTGAGACAGAGGAGGTGGCTAGAGTTACTGAAAGACTATGACTGTACTATTCAGTACCATCCTGGTAGGGCTAATGTGGTAGCCAATGCGTTGAGTCGCAAGTCTTCGGGCAGTTTGGCTCATATTTCAGAGGTTGGGCGTAGACCCATGGTTAGAGAGTGGCACAGTTTGATAGCTTCGGGCTATGGTTTTCAGATTTCTCAGGCTGGTTGTTTGTTAGCACAGTTGCAAGTGCGACCCGTTTTGATTGATCGGATCAAAGCTTTACAAGCTGAGGATCCACAGTTGAAACGGATTATTGAGGAGGTTGAGCAGGATGGAAATTCTGAGTTTACTTTTGTGGATGGTGTTCTGAAACATGGTTCGAGATTGTGTGTTCCGGACTCAGATGGTTTGAGGGACCAAATTCTGGAAGAAGCGCACAAGTCTGCTTATAGTGTTCATCCGGGTTCTACTAAGATGTACCATGATCTTAAGGGTACCTACTGGTGGAGCGGGATGAAGAAGGATGTCGCTGAGTATGTTTCTAAGTGTTTGACTTGCCAGCAGGTGAAGCTGGAGCATCAGAGACCTTTTGGCTATCTGCAGCCACTACCTATTCCAGAGTGGAAGTGGGAGCGGATTGCTATGGATTTTGTGGTTGGTTTACCACGTACTCGGCAGGGGTACGATTCCATCTGGGTGATAGTTGACCGTATGACCAAGTCAGCTCATTTCCTACCGATCAAGGTTTCGTATACTGCTTCGAGGTTGGCTCGGTTGTACATCGACAGGATTGTCAGTTTGCATGGTGTACCGGTTTCTATTGTTTCAGACAGAGGTTCTGTGTTTACTTCGAGGTTCTGGAAAGCGTTACAGGAATCCTTGGGTTCTCGGTTGGATTTCAGTACAGCTTTTCATCCTCAGACTGACGGTCAGTCTGAGAGGACTATTCAGACGTTGGAGGATATGCTCAGGATGTGTGTTCTCGATTTTCAGGGTAGCTGGGATACTCATTTGCCGTTGATTGAGTTTTCTTATAACAACAGTTATCATGCGATTATCGAGATGGCGCCGTATGAGGCTTTGTACGGGCGCAAGTGTAGATCTCCTATCTGTTGGGAGGAGGTTGGAGAGCGTAAACTCTCAGGTGCCGAGATCATTCAGATTACCTCAGAGAAGGTACCGTTGATCAAGCGGAGGTTAGAGACTGCTTTTAGTCGGCATAAGAGTTATGCAGACCCGAAAAGGAAGGACATTGAGTTTCATGTGGGTGATTTCGTGTTTCTTCGGGTTTCGCCTATGAAAGGTGTGGTTCGTTTTGGTGTCAAAGGAAAGTTGGCACCAAGGTATATTGGTCCTTATGAGATTTCAGAGAGGATTGGAGCTGTGGCTTATCGTCTGGTTCTGCCGCCAGACATGTCTTTAGTGCATCCTGTGTTTCATGTTTCTATGTTGAGAAAGTGCATTTCTGATCCTTCGCACGTGATTGTGCCTCAGAGTTTTGAGATTGACCAGGAGCTGTCCTATGAGGAGCAGCCAGTTGAGATTGTCGATACGCAAGTGCGTAAATTGCGGTACAAGGAGATTCTGATGGTCAAAGTTCTCTGGCGCAATCATTCTGTAGAGGAGTGTACTTGGGAGACCGAGTCGGATATGCGGAATCGCTATCCTTTTCTTTTTCCGTCAGGTGCGATATCTTGAGTTTCTGTAACTTTTATAATTTTTACTTGTGTTAAGTGTTGTTCTGGTGGTTTTTGCTTTTCGTGTTAAATTCGAGGACGAATTTTTAATTAGTTGGGAAGAATGTAATACCCTGTATTTTCTTTTTTCTTTTTGTTGTACTTTCCGCCATTGGGTTGATTGTTCTTGTGATTTGGTTGTCTCGTTTGACTCATTGAATAAATTTTGGGTTGGGTCCGTTATCACTTGTGGGCCTTATATAAAATTTTAACATTAATAATAATAACAATAATATTAATATGAATATGAATATGAATATGAATAATAATAATAATAAGGATAAGGATAGGTTGAAATTTTATCTATTTACAAAACCCCTAAAATATTAATAGGTTATAAATACTCAAACCCTAACCTCTTAAAGTAACACAAATATACTGAAACTTTGATAGAAGAAAAAAAAAACGCAGCGCAGCCAATTTTAATTTCTAGGCCAGATTTGTAAGGTATGATTTTCTTCTTTCGTCTCAATAGTTTGACGTGTTCCACATATTCCTTTATTGATTGGTCTTATATTTGGGTTACGATATAATGCACATTACCAACATCAGTTATAATTAAATTGCCAAAGTTTGTTTTGCAAAGAATAAAGTCTTATCGCCTTAACCAATTATTGCCTGAACATGGTGGGTCTGTATGTATGATACTTGGTATAGAGAAAGTATAATCTCTTGTTTGGACATGTATGTATGGACCAAGGATTATAAGCATGGAATATCAATTGGATTTGTCATGCATAAATTTTATTCCGCATAAAAAGTTGCAGACTACTTTGAATACGTTGTTATCCTTTTGCACTTTAAAATAATACAATTTAGTCCATAGAAATATAGTGATAATTATTCTTAAATTCGATTGGTATTATTTTAAAACTTAAAATTAATTTTTGATTTGATTTTAAATTAAATTGATTTGTTTGATATTATTATATTACATTAATATTTGTTTATATACTTTTAATTGGGTTATTGTCGTTTTGAGATATTAGGCTTAATGTACTACTCGGGTAATTATATTTAATTTCGAATATCTAAATAACGTGAAAATTAGCTAAATTACGATCTAGTCCTTAAATTGGATAAAGTACAGTTTAGTCCCTAAACTTTTATAAACTTAAAATGGTTAAGTTTTAGTTGTAACTCGGGTTACTTGGAAATGAAGTTATTGAGTTCTGCTGTTAAAATGGTTTATTATTTTATCAAATTATTTTATAAATATAAACTCGGGTTTATATTTGATAAACGTTTTGAGTCGGGTTAGACTTGGGTCACCCGACAAGTGAGGTTAGTTTGGTAGTTATTGGTAACTCGGCTAACCCACTATTTGGAAATTAATTATTATTTAAATATGTTTAAATAATATTTGTAAATTGGATTTTAAAGTTAGAACTCCATAGACTTGTGTTAATTGAGCGTTTCTACCTATTGGGTGTTGTTCTAGAATGTTTTATTCCGACGTGTTATGTGTGCTAGTCCTATGTGGTGTCTAGTACTCTATAGAATTAGGGTCTGTTTTTAATAATTATTTTATTTGTCTAGACCCGTCTATTGTTCGTGCTCCAGAGGCGAACCAAGATTAGTTGCTTGCCGGTATTCACGTGGATTAGCAAGCAGTGAGTTTGTACTTACTATTTACCGCTTTATTAAGTAAATTGCTATTTTAATATTAAATATATATACTGTACGTATATTTCGAACTGTTTTTATATTATGGCTCTTAGTTGGAACATGCTACCTAATGGGCATCATTAGTACTGCGTGCGCACCGGTATTGATCCAGGTAAGGTATATATGGAAATGTGGTAACTCGGTAAACATTTGGATTATATCTCTTAAAAGGTGAAGTATTTGGATTTCTTTCGTAACTTTTGTAAATGTTTGGCTTACATCGCTAAAAAGGTGAAACGTTTGGATTTGTTTCGTAACGTTCGGCTTAAATCGCTAAAAAGGTGAAACGTTTGGACTTGTTTCTTAACATTTTAAACGTTTGGATTGGTTTCGTAACATTTGTAAACGTTTGGTTTTGTTTCGTAACGTTTAAAAAACATTTGGCTTAAATCGCGAAAAAGGGAAAACGTTTGGATTTGTTTTGTAAACTTTTCAACGTTTGGATTGGTTTCATAATGTTTTTAAACGTTTGACTTTAATCACTAAAAATGTGAAACGTTTGGATTTGGTCGGGACCAGGTAGAGTAACTCGGTGTAGCTCAGCTCTCGGGACCAGACCTATTGGATTATGTTATTATTTAGAACTGTGGACTAGGGTTCCAACTATTATTTGTAATATCGTTAATAAATGTTTTAAACGGTTTTAAAGGTTTTCCACTTAATAAATGTAGATAGTGGTATAAACTCATCTCAGTATATCTGACCCCGTTGTTTTCCCAATTTTCCCCAGGGTTATGATCTGAGAGAGTCTGGTGATCTCCGCATTTACTTTTCCTCGGAGGTTCCTTTTATTTTAATAAAACTGTAAAACTGTTTTATTCTTAGACCGCAGTAGTAACTAGACGTCTTTGTTATTATTATATATTTAGTCGGATTGGTTCGACTGGTTATATTGCTTTGGCATGTTATACTATTTACATTGGTTTATGATAAATCTATTTTAGACTCAGAATTGGATAAGCATGTTATATTAACTGTTGAATATTATAACTGCTAGATTTAGGCTGAAGTCTCGGTTGCCCCCGAGCATTGGTTTTCTGCAGGTTTAATTAAATTGTATGTTATAAGAAAGGCTAGCTACGGGTGTTGGTACTACATTACCCATGCCCTAGCGCCGGTCACGATTCATGAAAATGGGTCGTGACAGGTCGTAACGTTTGTTAACGTTTGGCTTAAATCGCTAAAATGTGAAACATTTGGATTTGTTTCGTAACATTTGTAAACGTTTGGCTTCAATTGCTAAAAAGGCGAAACGTTTGGCTTGAATCGCTCTAAAGGTGAAACGTTTGTTTTTGTTTCGTAACATTTGTCTTCAATCGCGAAAAAGGTAAAACGTTTGGATTTGTTTCGTAACGTTTGAAAACGTTTGGCTTAAATCGCTAAAAAGGTAAAACCTTTGGATTTGTTCGTAACGTTTGAAAATGTTTTGCTTAGATCGCTAAAAAGGTGAAACATTTGGATTTGTTTCAAAACGTTTTAAACGTTTGGATTGGTTTTGAAATGTTTTAAATGTTTGGCTTAAATCGCTAAAAAGGGGAAACGTTTGAGTTTTTTGCGGAACATTATAAACGTTTGGCTTAAATCGCTAAAAAGGGAAAACGTCTCAAATGGTTTCGTAACGTTTGTAAACTTTAGGCTTAAATTTCTAAAAAGGCGAAACTTTTTATTTTGTTTCATAACATTTGTTAACATTTGGCTTAATTTGCTAAAAAGGGAATATTTGGATTTGTTTGGCAACGTTTGGCTTAAATCGGTAAAAAGGGAAAACGTTTGGATTATATTCATAACGTTTTAAACGTTTGGATTGGTTTTGTAACGTTTTAAACGTTTGACTTAAATCGCTAAAAAGGTGAAACGTTTGGCTTAATTCGCTAAAAAGGTGAAACGTTTGGATTTCTTTCGTAACGTTTGTAAATGTTTGACTTATATCGCTAAAAAAGGGGAAATGTTTGGTTTTATTTCGTAACGTTTATTAACGTTTGGATTGGTTTCGTAACGTATTAAATGTTTGGCTTAAATTGCTAAAATGGAGAACCGTTTGGATTTGTTTCGTAACGTTTGTAAACGTTTGGCTTATATCGCTAAAAAGGTGAAATGTTTTGATTTGTTTTGTAATGTTTTTGGTTTCGTAACGTTTGTAAACGTTTGGCTTAAATCGCTAAAAATGTGAAATGTTTGGATTTGTTTCGTAACGGTTGTAAACGTTTGGCTTAAATCGCTAAAAAGGCGAAACGTTTGGATTTGTTTTGTAACGGTTTAAACGTTTGGTTGGTTTTGTAACTTTTTAAACTTTTGTCTTAAATTGTTAAAAATGTTAAACGTTTGGATTTGTTTCGCAAAACGCTTGTAAACGTTTGGCTTAAATGGCAAAAAAGGGGAAACATTTGGATTTGTTTCGTAACGTTTGTAAACGTTTGGCTTAAATCGCTAAAAAGGTGAAATATTTGGATTTGTTTCATAACATTTGCTAACGTTTGGCTTAAATTGCTAAAAAGGTGAAAATTTTAGATTTGTTTTGTAAAGTTTTAAACGTTTGGATTGGTTTCGTAACTTTTCTAAGCGTTTGGCATAAATCACTAAGACTGTGAAACATTTGGATTTGTTTCGTAACTTTTATAAACGTTTGGCTTAAATCGCTAAAAATGTGATACGTTTAGATTTGTTTCGTGACATTTTAAACGTTTGGATTTGTTCCGTAACGTTTATAAACATTTGGCTTAAATCACTAAAAAGGCGAAACATTTGTTTTGTTTTGTAACGTTTTAAACGTTTGGCTTAACTTGCTAAAAAAGGGGAAACGTTTGGTTTTGTTTCGTGACATTTGTAAACGTTTTTCTTCAATCGCTAAAAAGGCGAAACGTTTGGATTTATTTCGTATCGTTTCTAAACATTTGGCTTAAATTGCTACAAAGGGGAAACGTTTTGATTTGTTTCGTAACATTTGAAATGTTTGGATTTGTTTCGTAATGTATTGAACGTTTGGCTTAAATCGCTAAAAAGGTAAATCGTTTGGATTTGTTTTATAACGTTTTAATTGTTTCGATTGGTTTTGTAACTTTTTAAATTTTTGGTTTAAATTGATAAAAACGGGAAACGTTTGGATTTTTTTGTAATCATGCCAAAAGCGATAAAGTAATTACCAACAAACAACAGTCTAAAAATATAATATTAGACTAAAACATAAATAATCTGATACTACTACTGCGGTCTAAGAGTTTAACGGTTTGACTCTTTTATTCTGAAAATAAAATAAAGAACCTCCGAGAATGAAGAAACGGAGATCAACCAAACGCTCAAATTATAAACCTGGAAAATTTGGGAAAACAACGGGGTCAGATTTACTGAGTAGAGTTTATATAACCATTTACATTTATTAAGTTGAAAAACCTTTAAGACGTTTAATAAAATATTTGTTCATTATGGATTATCAATGAAACCCTAAACCACAATTATAAATCCATTGTCGTGTCGGTGAGACGTATCTCAATAACCGATCCCCGACTATCACTTAATAAATAGTGAGCCCAGGAGACGTATCTTCCACCGGTGCCCTCACTAAGGTGAGACGTATCTCAAACCTACCTCAATACCATAATCATTACCGGTGCGCACGCAGTCTCGATGATGCCCATCGAGTAGCACGTTCCAAATCAAGTCCATAATGCAGAAAAACAGTTCGAAAGCTGTTTATACATATACATATACAAAATATAATATTTGCTTAATAAAGAGGTAAATAGAGATATAAACTCACTGCTTGCTATTCCTCGTGAAACCTGACAAGCAATCTAACTCTGGTTCGCCTCTGAAGTACGAACAGTCGACGAGTCTAGACAAGATATTAAAATCATAATTAACATCAGACCCTAACTCTAAAGAGTACTAGACAACACATAGGACTAGCACACACAACAACACGCCAACGTATAATCAAGCACATAAGATTAAAACGTATTAAAACTATAACCCAAGTTATAGAAATCAAACCATATAAGTTATATATATTAAATTACAATTTGAGTAATTTATTAAATAATTTAATTTAACCCAAGTTAAAATCTATATCAGTGAGTCAGCCGAGTTATTAAAAACTATCAAGCTTCTTCCCACTTGATGGGCGACCAAAGTCTAACCCGGTTCAAAAGTTTATTAAATTTATAAACCCGAGTTTATAAATTAAAATACTTGATAAAATAATTATCCTATTTTTAAAATAGAATTCAATAACATGAAACTCAAGTTACCTAAGTTACATTCAAAACTTAACCATTTTAAGTTTATAAAAATTTAGGGACTAAACTGTACTTTAGCCAATTTAATTTTCGAAATCAAATTTAATTACTCATTTTTAATTTACTAAATTATAAATCAAATAAAAGTTTGAATAAGTTTTTTTATAAAAAAAAGCTTTAGGGGCTAAATCGTAAATTTGCCAATTTGACATTTCAATTAAAATTAAATATAATTACCCGAGTAATTATATTAATCTAATTTATAAATTATTTATCGTTTTCAAATTTTTTATTTAAAATCAAACCTAGTTCAAGTTATTATCTAAAATATCAAGCAACTAAAGGGATTAATTAGGTTTAAAACAATTAAAACAATGGCCCAAAAGGACCTTTAGCCAAAAGAGAAATCAAAACTACCAATCCACTATGGACACATCCTCATCTTCTCCCCAAGAACCATAACCCATGTAAATTATCAAAAAGAAACCATGGAATTAAGCTTTTAAGGAACAATCTTTATACTAACAAGATTGCAACAAAATAACCACTGTAACAATCATGAATACTAATCACTGTATAAACGGATGAACAAGCCACATCAAAACGAGGAATTTAGAACCGACTGAATCCGATGAGGGCATCACACAACGGAACAGTAATAGCTCAAAATATTAAAACGTTACAACACCCATGGCAGCTTATAGAATAATATAGGGCAGCAACCATTCGGCAACAACGCATGATTAGGCAAGCACAACTCAAGTAATACAGACAATGAATTAATGGCAGCAAAACTGAAATAACACGGCGCATCGAAACGGCGTAAGAACGAAGAGATTTTACGTACCGTTATTGATTCCGAAACGTAGCGATGATAGGAAACGATGAACACAAATGGATCGTTGAAGAAAGACTCAGATTGATACTAGAATAATGAAGTTATGAGTTAACAACGGCACGCGACGATATCGAACTTTAAACGAAGAAAGCGATGAGAATACTTACCGACGCTTGGATTCAAAGGGAGTTGGGATAAAGATTATGATCTCGGAAAACTTGAAGAATGGCGGCTAGATTATTTAGAAGAGAATTGAAAATTTAGGTTTAAGAAAAGAAGAATTGTGACACAGCACGTTATATATCAGGTTTTAACAATTCATATGCTGCAATCATGTTTGCATGAATATTACTTATTCATATAATACCAAAGTGTTGGCCTTGTTTGATGATAAAAAGAAAATGGGCTTATCATGCATCATAAAAGAAAAACCAACGTGATGGCTTTTTATGCATGTTTCATAATTCATTAATTTCTCTTTTTCTTTTTGCCTTTTACTTTTTCTTTTTTTTTTCTTTTAAAATTTAATAATATATACTAATCACGAATCGAAACACGATCGAATCAACGAACGACTAAAATAAAATTTAATAAAAATATATATATAATAATAATAAATTACCTAAAGCTTGAAGGAATGTAAAAATTATATAAAAAATAATAATTTAAAATTACGGGATATTACATTCTCCCAAACTTATTAAAAATTCGTCCTCGAATTTAGAACGCAAAACGACTAACGTAATACACAATATAAAATTACATACAAAATGCACATAACTAACGTAAAACTCACGAACCAAATACCCAAGGTAATCAAGGACAACAATAATAATAATTATGCATAACGAACTCTGTCTCTTAAGAACATTCCTCAACCAAGTAACCAATAAAACCAAAACCATACAACAGTTGAGCCTTATCGAGTTCCATTTGAAAATATAATCCGGAAACCTTTTCAAACCATTTGGTAAAACAACTTAAGAGAAAATAAAATGGTACTTAGCTGAGTCAACCAAGACTTCCAAGCTTAAATCACGTGTTGGGCGAACCAAGTCAAATCGAACCAAAGAAACCCCAATATAATCAATGTTTAAAATCTGAAAATTCATTTGATAAAACAATCATGAAATTTGAAAAGTAACGGAACTCAACATTACTTAACTAGTCAACAATTAAAAACGCGCATCTAGAGTGTTCGATAAAATCCAAAATAACAAACATGCTAAAAATGGCACCAGAAACCACAACATAGTAATTCCGTGCTTAACAACTTAAGCGCTTACGTAATTAAAACTCAACAGGTTGTTCCTCGAACAATAACTCAATACTACAACTCATACACTAAACAATCTCAAATGGTCACGAAAAGTAATAACACTAACTTTCACTTGACATAAACGATAGCACCATATCTAGATGACATCAACGAGGGAAAACAAACTCTCCCACTAAAGTTTTGACTAAAAAACTTAAAATAATCTATAACGAAACCTCGAATTTCTCGCAGTGATAACTCCAAACAAAATTTCTACTCGAGAACGCCAACACAAGACGAAACACGCCGAAAACATATGGGGTATTACATTCTCCCCAACCTATGAAAAACTCGACCTCGAATTTTTAAATCTAAAATTGACTCGCAGTTTAAACGGTCACAACACACTTATGCGCAAAATTCTGATTCTAACAACTTAGTGCCCCAACGATCACTCTATCATCATAATGTGAATAATCAACAATTATCCAATTGAGAGCCACAAATACTCTTTAACAAGTTGGCTTCCAAAACTAACTTAAATCTATATGATTACTAACTTCACATTATCAAAGTGCAAGAACAAGCCCTAAGCTCAACTATAGTTCTTACAATTCCAAACTCTATCGTTTCATATAGTGTCTTGAAAATACAAGCTGATAAAATATTGCAATCTACAACACCTACTTACTTATCCACTTATAACGAGATCGGCACCCAAAGCAATCGATAACAATACTCCACAACAACCAAATAATATTTTGGCCAAAAACAACCACTATTTGAATCATTTGGTCCAACGATTAACACCAATTTTGATAATACCATTAACTTCATGAATCATAAACACAAAACTCTTACCGTCATTCAAAAGAATACGTAAACTTAACTCATGATAACAGAATCTCCAAATTAGCAACAAAATCTCAATTCTAGTTATTCCTCCAATCATTCAAAAATAAAATAGGTCATAATAATCTAAGTATCTAATCATCAACTTACATCCTAACTATGTCTCACAAACTTAACTTTTTTTCCATACAAAAAGATTTTTAATATTCGAACAAAACGATATCAAAACTCTCATTAAACCCTCAATCTACAGTGTCGACCAACCAACTTGGTTGTCGAAACTCACCAAACACAATCATCAGATTTTTTTTCAAATCAACTAGTTCATATACCCAAATCAAATCTAAATTCCCAAAAAAATTTCCATCGATTGACTATAACCTCGTATACAACAAGAAATCACTACGACCAATTTATCCGATTGAATTGTTAGTTATGCTCTAATCCAGCTTATGAAAGTATAAAATTTTCAAATACGCAAAACATTTTATATTTGAAATTTTCCACCTCTTTTAAAAGACTTCACATTTTAAACCTTCTTTTTATATATCAAAATCGAAGTACTTTTACCATTGGAAAACCATAAGTTTTGTAAACCCCTGAAAATTTTCAAATTATTTGCATTTTAAATTCGCAGATTTCCCTTACTTTTAAATAAGTTTGCAACTTGTGAAATCTTTCAACTGATAAAATTTATGTGATCGGTAAATTAAACTTGCTAAATAATTTATACTTTTCTCGTAAATAATCAAACTGTGGAAAAATCCTCCATATTCAAAATTCACATTAAAGTTTCAAAATATCCAGAATTTAAGTCGCTCTTAAGTCTTACTCTTAAATAAAAACACGATATGAAGAATCGTTCAACCGAAAAAATTAATTATTCCTTTTGAATCAGATTTGACAGAATTCTTTTCTTTCCACCCGAACGTAAAATTTAGTAATAATATCTCTTGTTTACAGAAACACCTTTATACAATATACCGAAACTTTTGAATAAACCGCTTACTTTTAAAATTATAGTGTAAATAACATAAATGGAGCATAACCAAATCCCTTAATTTAACAATCCTCTAATCAAAATCGTAAATTTTCCACGAAAATTTTCTAATCTACATATAACTATATATATCACTTAGCACAACTAAATTCTCGCACGCAACCCTAAAATATTCCTTCAATTCCATACTTACAATCTACCTAATCATACGATACCACCGAAACAAATCAAAACAATATCTCCACTAAAACTCATAAGCATAAAGTAATATCCAATAAAAACTCCAAATAAACTGAAACTTAATTAAGAGAAAACAACAGATTACATACATTTTTACAAAACATACCACCAGTTCTCGTATCACACCGAATCAACTTAATGAAAACACCAGCGTATTAAATACACCAATTTATCATCTCGACTCGGGATTTTTAATATCCTTTTTCAGTATAATCAGAAACCACCAACCGTTACAAGAAAAAAAAATTCCTACGCTTCCTCGATATCGAAACCCAAAGGATTTTGACTCACAAATAAAACACCAAATCCATCGAAACTAAAAATGAAGACAAAGGCCTTACTCACAAATTAAGACCATACAACAAGGTAAGTCATCAATGACCACGTGAATTAATTCATCTCACGTATTATTCCAAACGAAGTGACACAATAAAAACAATCAAAATAGTTCAACCAAATATGACATTCAGCAAAATCAGCCCAACCTATTTAAAAGACCGAAATCAAGACATACTACAACAAGCTTGAATTTTCGTATCAAAATAAATTAACATGTAATAAATCATCTTTTAAGAGTACGCTTTAAAATTTATTTTGAAATTTAAAGTCAACAATATAAATTTCGAGTTCGTGTCGAGCCCTACAGTTTTAAAAGTCCGTTTCCGGAAAACCTCTTAAACAAAAAAAAAAAAAAACCCATGGTTAAATTTCACAAATGCCTCAACTTAAAAACCACAGGGTTAGCCGAGTAATTACTACTTCCAAGCTCAACTCCAAATTTGGGTGACCCAAGTTAAACCCATAATAACCATTTGTAAAACGTACATAACGCATTTTCAAATCCAGAAAATGCAATTTAAAACAAAACCTCAATCTTTTCAACTAGGGAACTCAACAACACCAAAGTAACAACATCAAGTCATCACCCAAGTGAGACACCAGTGTAATTTAAATAACCTATTCAAAACACATACTTTTGAAAAATTAGCAACTAAGCAATTAAGACCAACACCACCAAAGTGTCGAGAAGCCACCAAACGGTAAAATTGTAAAAGTATTTTAAATCTTTAATATGGTATCACCTTACACAATAACATTTATTTCAAAAAACCGCTATTTTAGAATCATCAGTCAAAAGTAAGTTTTGAAATACGAGAAATTTTTTTAGTGGCAACGTAATGAAAATCACCATTTAGGGTATCATACTTAGACTACACATCCGAATTTTATGTCAACAACACCAGTTAGACCAAAAATAATATTTTTTTTAAAGAATTTCAAAACCAATATGTGGTCAGCAACGTAAAGTCATAAAACGTGGTACAAGATTTTACGATCAAAAATCATTTAAACCAGAAACAAGACCCAAGCCTAACGAAATATTATTTTTAATAATCCATGTTCTCGGCCAAAGTCAAAACTACTCACCAAATAACCCAGCGTTATTAAAATCATTAAAGGCAACTAAGTCAAAAAATTATCTTCTAGGTGAAATGCAACATCAACAAGATAAGATAAACAACATCATACCCAGGTATGAATTTAAACAAAATACCAACATAAGACTTCCCAAGAAATCAAATGCAAAAATAATCACCCAAGTGAAACAACAACAATTTAAAATATTAGCATCAAATCAACATAATACAACTGACTCGATGCAATCCTATCGGTGTAGGCAGAAGGTTTTAAAAATCAAAAGATGACGTTTCGAAAGACAAGACTTGAAATCCTAATTCCGCAGTAGTTCCTAAGACAATTTAATCACTTAACATGCCAAACAAATAAACACTTAACATTTAAAAGGCCTTAGTTTGAAATCAAAGCTCTGATACCAAGTTTGTCACGACCCAATTTCATGAATCGTGACCGGCGCTAGGGTATGGGCATGGTTGTACCAAAACCCGTAGCAAGCCTTGCGGATAACCAACTTAAACAGTTAAAACAACGTACCTGCAGAAAACCACATGCTCGGGGGCAACCGAGACTTCAGCCTAGTCTAGCAGTACAATAAGCAACATATATTCAAAGTATGCTTATCTCAAATTATAACTCCAATAGTGTGGCAATATAATATAAATACCATAAACCATGTAATCATGCCAAAAGCGATAAAGTAATTACCAACAAACAACAGTCTAAAAATATAATATTAGACTAAAACATATCTGATACTACTACTGCGGTCTAAGAGTTTAACAATTTGACTCTTTTATTCTGAAAATAAAATAAAGAACCTCCGAGAATGAAGAAACGGAGATCAACCAAACGCTCAAATTATAAACCTGGAAAATTTGGGAAAACAACGGGGTCAGATTTACTGAGTAGAGTTTATATAACCATTTACATTTATTAAGTTGAAAAACCTTTAAGACGTTTAATAAAACATTTGTTCATTATGGATTATCAATGAAACCCTAAACCACAATTCTAAATCAATTGTCGTGTCGGTGAGACGTATCTCAATAACCGATCCCCGACTATCACTTAATAAATAGTGAGCCCAGGAGACGTATCTTCCACCGGTGCCCTCACTAAGGTGAGACGTATCTCAAACCTACCTCAATACCATAATCATTACCGGTGCGCACGCAGTCCCGATGATGCCCATCGAGTAGCACATTCCAAATCAAGTCCATAATGCAGAAAAACAGTTCGAAAGCCGTTTATACATATACATATACAAAATATAATATTTGCTTAATAAAGAGGTAAATAGAGATATAAACTCACTGCTTGCTATTCCTCGTGAAACCTGACAAGCAATCTAACCTAGTTCAAGTTATTATCTAAAATATCAAGCAACTAAAGGGATTAATTAGGTTTAAAACAATTAAAACAATGGCCAAAAGGACCTTTAGCCAAAAGAGAAATCAAAACTACCAATCCACTATGGACACATCCTCATCTTTTCCCCAAGAACCATAACGCACGTAAATTATCAAAAAGAAACCATGGAATTAAGCTTTCAAGGAACAATCTTTATACTAACAAGATTGCAACAAAATAACCACTGTAACAATCATGAATACTAATCACTGTATAAACGGATGAACAAGCCACATCAAAACGAGGAATTTAGAACCGACTGAATCCGATGAGGGCATCACACAACGGAACAGTAATAGCTCAAAATATTAAAACGTTACAACACCCATGGCAGCTTATAGAATAATATAGGGCAGCAACCATTCGGCAACAACGCATGATTAGGCAAGCACAACTCAAGTAATACAGACAATGAATTAATGGCAGCAAAACTGAAATAACACGGCGCATCGAAACGGCGTAAGAACGAAGAGATTTTACGTACCGTTATTGATTCCGAAACGTAGCGATGATAGGAAACGATGAACACAAATGGATCGTTGAAGAAAGACTCAGATTGATACTAGAATAATGAAGTTATGAGTTAACAACGGCACGCGACGATATCGAACTTTAAACGAAGAAAGCGATGAGAATACTTACCGACGCTTGGATTCAAAGGGAGTTGGGATAAATATTATGATCTCGGAAAACTTGTAGAATGGCGGCTAGATTATTTAGAAGAGAATTGAAAATTTAGGTTTAAGAAAAGAAGAATTGTGACACAGCACGTTATATATTAGGTTTTAACAATTCATATGCTGCAATCATGTTTGCATGAATATTACTTATTCATATAATACCAAAGTGTTGGGCTTGTTTAATGATAAAAAGAAAATGGGCTTATCATGCATCATAAAAGAAAAACCAACGTGATGGCTTTTTATGCATGTTTCATAATTCATTAATTTCTCTTTTTCTTTTTGCCTTTTACTTTTTCTTTTTTTTTTTATTTTAAAATTTAATAATATATACTAATCACGAGTCGAAACACGATCGAATCAACGAACGACTAAAATAAAATTTAATAAAAATATATATATAATAATAATAAATTACCTAAAGCTTGAAGGAATGTAAAAATTATATAAAAAAAATAATTTAAAATTACGGGATATTACATAAACGTTTTGTTTAAATCGCTATAAAGGGGAAAGGTTTGGATAGGTTTCGTAGCGTTCTAAACATTTGGCTTAAATCGCAATAAAAGGGAAACGTTTGGATTTGTTTTGTAACGTCTGTAAACATTTGGCTTAAATTGCTAAAAAGGGGAATAGTTGAGTTTTGTTTTGTAACGTTTATAAACGTTTGCTTAAATCGCAAAAAAAATATGAAACGTTTGGATTTGTTTTTTAACATTCGTTAACGTTTGGCTTAAATCGCTAAAAAGGGGAAACGTTTGTATTTGTTTCGTAACGTTTTAAACTTTTGGTTTATTTTGCTAAAAATGTGAAACATTTGGATTTGTTATGTAACGTTTGTAAACGTTTGATTTAAATCGTGAAAACTTTGGATTTGTTTCGTAACGTTTGTAAACGTTTGGCTTAAATCGCTAAAAAGGTGAAATGTTTGGATTTGTTTTGTAAAGTTTGCTAACGTTTGGCTTAAATCGCTAGAAAGGTGACACGTTTGGTTTTGTTTTGTAACGTTTGTAAAAGTATTGATTAAATCGCTATAAAGGTGAAACATTAGGATTTGTTTTGTAAAGTTTTAAACGTTTGGATTGGTTTCATAACGTTTGTAAACGATTGGCTTAAAATCACAAAAAATTCAAAACGTGTGGATTTGTTTTGTTATATTTGTAAAGGTTTGGCTTAAATCGCTAAAAATGTGACACGTTTGGATTTGTTTTGTGACCTTTTATACGTTTGGATTTGTTTTGTAACATTTGTAAATGTTTAGCGTAAATCGCTAAATAGGCGAAACATTTTGTTTTGTTTCGCAACGTTTTAAACGTTTGGCTTAACTCGCTAAAATGGAGAGACGTTTGGATTTTTTTCGTGACATTGTAAACGTTTGGCTAAAATCGGTAAAAAGGTGAAATTTTTGGAATTGATTCGTAACTTTTGTAAACGTTTGGCTTAAATTTATTAAAAGGGAAAATATTTGGATTTGTTTCGTAATGTTTTAAATGTTTGGATTTGTTTCGTAACGTTTTAAATGTTTGGCTTAAATCGCTGAAAAGGTGAAACGTTTAGATTTGTTTTGTAACGTTTTAAATGTTTGGATTGGTTTTTAACGTTTTAAATTTTTGGCTTAAATTTATAAAAAAAGGAAACGTTTGGATTTGTTTCGCAACGTCTGTTAAAGTTTGGCTTAAATCGCTAAAAAGGGGAATAATTAGGTTTTGTTTCGTAACGTTTGTAAACATTTGGCTTAAATCGTAAAAATTGTGACACGTTTGGTATTGTTTTTTAACGTTTGTAAACATTTGGCGTAAATCGCTAAAAAGGTGAAACGTTTGGTTTTGTTTCGTAACGTTCGTAAACGTATTGCTTAAATCGCTAAAAAGGTGAAACGTTTGGATTTGTTTTGTAAAGATTTAAACGTTTGGATTTGTTTCGTAATGTTTGTAAACGTTTGGCTTAAATTGCTAAAAATGTGACACGTTTGGATTTGTTTTATGACGTTTTAAACGTTTGGATTTTTTTCGTAACGTTTGTAAATGTTTGGCGTAAATCGCTAAAAAGGCGAAATGTTTTGTTTGGTTTCGCAATGTTTTAAACGTTTGGCTAAACTCGCTAAAAAGGGGAGACGTTTGGATTTGTTTTGTGACATTTGTAAACGTTTGGCTTAAATCGGTAAAAAGGTAAAACGTTTGGATTTATGTAACACCCCGTATTTTTTCGGCTTGTTACGATGAGTTTTTCAATGTGTTTTGGGTTAATGTTTGGTGGTTTCGTTCCATGGAACTTTGGTTTAGGTTGCACAATAGTTATTTCGATGTTTGGGCTTGTTTTGAGTGTGGTTCGGGCCGTGTGGATCGACCTTGGGCTTAAGGCCCAGAAAATCAATAATTTTGGAAGCAGGGGGTGTATCACGGGCGTGACAGGAGCATCACGGTCGTGATACACCATCACGGGCGCGATTCAGTCATCTCGGGCGCGACGCGGCACTGTAGGGTTCGCTGTTTTGTTATAAATAGCTCCTTAACTCGATTCTTTCAGCCCTTTTTCATCCTATCAGACCTAATGCGACCCTACACTCAGATAAACCCTATTTTTATCATTCCTTTATGATCCTTGATGGTTTTTAACAATTGATTGGTGATTGTTTATCCGTTTTGCGATTTCTACGCGTTTTGCTTGTGGTGTTCTTCGTTGGTGTGATTGTGACTCTTGTTGCTTCTGGTCCAGACCCTTACCTAGGGTTTAATACTTAGATAATCTTGTTATTCTCCATTCAAAGGTAATTATTTCCATCTCTTATGTATTGGTGAATCGTTGTCTTGTGTTTTGCGTAGAATTGCATGATTTAGGGTGTTTTGGAGTTTGGAACTTTATGATTAATGGTCTGAGATTTATGATTTGAATATTATGTTTTAAATGGAGTTTAATATGATTATAATATGATGTATCATGATTGGAATTGGATTTGCATGATTTAAACAACGAATTGGCTAATTCTAGGTTTGTATGAAATTGATTCGTTTAGTGATTTGTTAAAGTGTTGAATCTGAGTTATTTGGGATATTATGTGGTTATACTACAATAGCTAATGATCTTATGAGTTAGGATCTTGAAGTGAGATTTGGGTTTGATCTATGTTGTAAAAATCTCTACGATTTGCGAAATTGACAATTTTACGAAAGTTAAACGCTACGATTGCAAATTGGTTTTCAAATGCTATACCTACTGATCTAATATTTTCTATATGATGTTTTGATGTTTTTAAATCAGTAGTAACATACTTTGGTTCATCGATTGTTGGTTTTGAATCGTTTGGCTAGTTTAGGCAATTTTCGGCAAATTGCCAAATTTGATTATTTGAGTGTTTTGCCTTAATATTGGTTTTGATCAAATTGTTAATGGATGTAAATTCGTTTTATAAACTATTTTGGACATTTATAAAATGTTAGTTTTATCTTATGTTGTTTGGTAATCGATGGTTGAAATGGTATATAAGTCATGGTCAATTTTACAAAGGTGTTATGTATAAGTTAATATTTCAGATTTAAGTTTAAACCTTTAAAAGGTGTTTAAATCCAATTGATTTCATTTAAGGTGACATTTTTAAGTGATGTATACTTTGGGTGAAACTTGCCAAGTGTTGGCAAGCTATGTGGCTTATTGCTTTTAAGGTTGGCATTGTTAAGCTAGGGATTGAGTTCTTACTTTCAAATGACTTTGGTTTTATTTAAGGATTGGTTTTAAACTCTGGTTTTCACTTTGGCTTATGGTTGGGTCGGGTTAGACTTGGGTCGCCCGACTTGTTGTGTTGAGCTATACTGCAGTTAAGGCTAACACACTACTTTGGAAAACTCTTTGGTTTTAAAGAACTATTTAAGTTATGGAAAGGACTTCTGTTTTGCTTTTAAGGATAAGAACTCATCTAAGCTAACTTGCCTAAATTGTTTAAAGTGAATGATATGAATTCTTTGGTTTGTTTGGTACATGGATGTTTACCTTACTTGGGTTGTACTTTAGTTGTGTTCAAGATGCTAGTCCTATGTGGAGTTTAGTATTCTTAGAGTTAGGGATTGTTCGGATTTTGACTTATATATGTTTTAGACCCGTCCACTGCTCGTGCTTCGGAGTCTACGCAGGGTTAGCTGTTTGCCAAGTTTCACGTGGACAAGCAAGCAGTGAGTTTGTGCTTACTATTTACCGCTTTATTAAGTAAATTGTTATTTTAATATTAAATATATATATTGTACGTATATTTCGAACTGTTTTTATATTATGACTTCTAGTTGGAACATGCTACCTAATGGGCATCATTAGGACTGCGTGCGCACCGGTAATGATCTGGGAAAGGTAATTATGGTAATGTGGTAACTCGGTGTGAGCATAGCTCTCGGGACCAAGTAGAGTAACTCGGTGTAGCTCAGCTCTCGGGACTCTGGAATAAGTGTGGTCAGTGGTAACTCGGTGTAGCTCAGCTCTCGGGACCAGACCTATTGGATTATGTTTATTATTTAGAATTGTGGATTACGGTTCCAACTATTATTCGTAATATCGTATTTAAACGTTTTAAACGGTTTCAAAGGGTTTCCACTTAATAAATGTAGATAGTGGTATAAACTCATCTCAGTATATCTGACCCCGTTGTTTTCCCAATTTTCCCCAGGGTTATGATCTGAGAGAGTCTGGTGATCTCCGCATTTACTTTTCCTCGGAGGTTTCTTTTATTTTTAATAAAACTATAAACTGTTTTATTCTTAGACCGCAGTAGTAACTAGACGTCTTTATTATTATTATATTTTTGTCGGATTGGTTCGACTGGTTTTATTGCTTTGGCATGTTATATTATTTACATTGGTTGATGATAAACCTATTTTAGGCTCGGGATTGAATAAGCATGTTATATAAACTGTTGAATATTATAACTGTTAGTTTTAGGCTGAAGTCTCGGTTGCCCCCGAGCATTGGTTTTCTGCAGGTTTATGTGTTTATGTGATATATGGAAGGCTAGCTACGGGTTTCGGTACTACATCACCCATACCCTAGCGCCGGTTGCGATTCATGAAAATGGGTCGTGACAATTTATTTCGTAACTTTTGCAAATGATTGGCTTATATTACTAAAAAGGGGAAACGTTTGGATTTGTTTCGTAATGTTTTATACGTTTGAATTTGTTTCGTAACGTTTTAAACATTTGACTTAAATTGCTGAAAAGGTGAAACATTTGGATTTGTTTTGTAACGTTATAAATGTTTGGATTGGCTTTGTAAAGTTTTAAATTTTTGGCTTAAATTGATAAAAACAGGAAACATTTGGATTGTTTTGGAACATTTGTAAACATTTGGTTTAAATCGCAAAAAAGGGGAAATGTTTGGATTTTTTTGTAACGTTTGTAAACGTTTGCCTTAAATCGCTGAAAAGGGGAATAGTTAAGTTTTGCTTTGAAACGTTTGTAAATGTTTAGCTTAAATTGCAAAAAATGGGAAACGTTTGCTTTTGTTTTTTAACGTTTGGCTTAAATCTCTAAAAAGGTGAAACATTTGGATTTTTTTCGTAACGTTTTAAACGTTTGGATTGGTTTCGTAACATTTTAAACGTTTGGCTTAAATCACTAAAAAGGTGAAACATTTGGTTTTGTTTCGAAACGTTTATAAACGTTTGGCTTAAATTGCTAAAAAGGTGAAACGTTTGGTTTTGTTTCGTAACGTTTGTAAATGTTTTGCTTAAACATTTAAAAATGGGATACGTTTGGATTTGTTCCGTAATGTTTTAAACGTTTGGATTGGTTTCATAACGTTTTAAACCTTTTGCTTAAATCGTTAAAAAGGTGAAACATTGAATTTGTTTTGAAACGTTTGTAAACGTTAGGCTTAAATCACTAAAAAGGTGAAACGTTTGGATTTTTTTCGTAACATTTTAAACCTTTGGATTCAATCGCTAAAAATGTGAAAGGTTTGGATTTGTTTCATAGCGTTTGTAAACATTTGGATTTGTTTCGTAACAGTTGTAAACGTTTGGCTTAAATCGCTAATAAGGGGAAACGTTTGGATTCGTCTCGTAACGTTTGAAAACATTTGGCTTGAATCACTAAAAAGGTGATACATTTGGATTTGTTTTGTAACGTTTGTAAACGTTTGGCTTGAATCGCTAAAAAGGTGAAACGTTTGGATTTGTTTTGTAAAGTTTGTAAACGTTTGGCTTCAATCGCTAAAAAGGTAAAATGTTAGGATTTGTTTCGTAACGTTTGTAAACGTTTCATTGGTTTCTTAACGTTTTAGACGTTTGTCTTAAATCGTTAAAAAAGGTGAAATATTTGGTTTTGTTTCGTAATGTTTGGATTTGTTTCGTAACGTTTTAAATGTTTGGCTTAAATTGATAAAAGGTGAAACGTTTGGATTCTTTTCGAAACGTTTTAAACGTTTGGATTTGTTTCGTAACATTTTAAACGTTTGGCTTAAATTGCTAAAAAGGTGAAACGTTTGGATGTGTTTCATAACGTTTGTAAACGTTTGCTTAAATCACTAAAAAGCTTAAATGTTTGCATTTATTTCGTAACATTTGGTTTTGTTTCGTAACGTTTGGCTTAAATCGCTAAAAACGGGAAACATTTGGATTTTTTTCGTAACGTTTTAAAAGTTTGGATTGGTTTCATAACGTATTACATGTTTGGCATAAATTGCTAAAAAAGTGAAACGTTTGGATTTGTTTCGTAACGTTTGTAAATGTTTGGCTTAAATCGCTAAAAAAGGTGAAACGTTTGGATTTCTTTGTAACGTTAGAAACGTTTGCATTGGTTTTGGAAAGTTTTAATTTTGGCTTAAATTGCAAAAAATGTGAAACGTTTGGATATGTTTCGTAACGTTTTAAACGTTTGGCTTAAATCTCTAAAAAGGTGAAACGTTGGGATTGGTTTTGTATCATTTTAAATGTTTAGCTTAAATCCCTAAAAAGGTGAAACATTTGGTTTTGTTTCGAAACGTTTGTAAACGTTTGGCTCAAATCGCTAAAGAGGTGAAACGTTTGGTTTTTTTTGTAACGTTTATAAACGTTTCGCTTAAACGTTTAAAAATGGGTAAGATTTGGATTTGTTCCGTAACGTTTTAAACATTTTGGTTGGTTTCGTAACGTTTTAAGAGTTTGGCTTAATTCGCTAAAAATGTTGAATTTGTTTTGAAACGTTTGTATACATTTGGCATAAATCGCTAAAGTTTTTAATGTTTGGATTGGTTTTATAACATTTTAAATGTTTGACTTAAATCGCTAAAAAGGTGAAACATTTGGATTGATTTCGTAACGTTTGTAAACATTTGGCTTCAATAGCTAAAAAGGTGAAACATTTGGTTTAGTTTTATAACGTTTGGAAACGTTTGGCTTAAATCACTAAAAATTCGAGACATTTGGATTTGTTTCCTAACGTTTTAAACGTTTGGATTTGTTTTGCAACGTTTGTAAATATTTCGCTTAAATCGGTAAAAAGGTAAAATGTTTGGTTTTGTTTCGTAACGTTTGTAAACGTTAGGATTAAATCGTAAAAAAGGTGAAACGTTTGGATTTGTTTCGTATCGTTTGTAAACGTTTGAATTGGTTTCTTAACATCTTAAATGTTTGTCTTAAATCGCTAAAAAAGGTGAAACATTTGTTTTTGTTTTTTAACGTTTGAAACGTTTGGATTTGTTTTGTAACGTTTGTAAACGTTTGGATTTGTTTCGTAACGTTTGTAAACGTTTGGATTTGTTTCGTAACGTTTGTAAATGTTTGTCTTAAATTGCTAAAAAGGGGAAACATTTGGATTTGTTTCGTAAAAGTTTGTAAACATTTGGCTTCAATCGCTAAAAAGGTGATACGTTTGGATTTGTTTCATAGCGTTTGCAAACATTTGGCTTGAATCGCTAAAAAGGGGAAACGTTTGGATTTGTTTTGTAATGTTTGTAAACGTTTAGCTTGAATTGCTAAAAAAGTGAAACGTTTGGATTTGTTTCGAAACGTTTGTAAACGTTTGAATTGGCTTCTTATCGTTTTAAACGTTTGGCTTAAATCGCTAAAACTGGTGAAACATTTGGTTTTGTTTCGTATCCTTTGTAAACGTTTGGATTTGTTTCGTAACGTTTTAAACGCAATGCTTAAATCGCTAAAAAGGTGAAATGTTTGGATTTGTTTTGTGAAGTTTCAAATGTTTGGATTGGTTTCTTAAAGTTTGTAAATGTTTGGCTTAAATCACAAAAAATGTGAAACGTGTGGATTTGTTTCGTAGCATTTGTAAAGGTTTGGCTTAAATCGCTAAAAGTATGACACGTTTGGATTTGTTTCGTGACGTTTTAAACGTTTGGATTTATTTCGTAACATTTGTAAACGTTTGGTGTAAATCGCTAAAAAGGCAAAACATTTTGTTTTGTTTCGCAATGTTTTATACATTTGGCTTAACTCGCTAAAAGGGGAGACGTTTGGATTTGTTTCATGACGTTTGTAAACGTTTGGTTTAAATCGGTAAAAAGGTGAAACGTTTGGATTTGTTTTGTAACTTTTGTAAATGATTGGCTTAAATTACTAAAAAGGGGAAACGTTTGGATTTGTTTCGTAATGTTTTAAATGTTTGAATTTGTTTCGCAACATTTTAAACGTTTTGCTTAAATCACTGAAAAGGTGAAACGTTTGGATTTGTTTCGTAACGTTTTAAACGTTTGGATTGGTTTTGTAACGTTTGTAAACGTTTGGCTTAAATCGCTAAAAAGGTTAAACGTTTGCGTTTTTTTCGTAACGTTTGGTTTTGTTTCGTAATGTTTGCCTTAAATCGCTTAAAAGGGAAAAGATTTGGATTTGTTTAGTAACGTTTTAAAAGTTTGTATTGGTTTCGTAACGTATGAAATGTTTGGTTTAAATTGCTAAAAAGGTGAAACGTTTAGATTTTTTTCGTAACGTTTGTAAACGTTTAGCTTATATCCCTAAAAAGGTTAAACGTTTTGATTTGTTTCGTTATGTTTTTGGTTTCGTAACATTTGCAAACGTTTGGCTTACATCGCTAAAAAAGGTGAAAAGTTTGCATTGGTTTTGTAACGTTTGCATTGGTTTTGTAACGTTTGCATTGGTTTTGTAACGTTTTAAACTTTTGGCTTAAATTGCTAAAAATATAAAACGTTTGGATTTTTTTTGTAACGTTTTAAACGTTTGACTTAAATCTCTAAAAAGATGAAACGTTTGGATTGGTTTTGTATCATTATAAATGTTTGGCTTAAAATGTTAAAAAGGTGAAACATTTGGTTTTGTTTCGAAACGTTTGTAAACGTTTGGCTTAAATCGCTATAGAGGTGAAACGTTTGGTTTTTTTCGAAATGTTTGTAAACGTTTAAAAATGGGAAACATTTGGATTTGTTCCGTAAAATTTTAAACGTTTGGATTGGTTAGAAACGTTTTAAACATTTGGCTTAATTTGCTAAAAAGGTGAGACATTGAATTTGTTTTGAAACTTTTGTAAACGTTTGGCCTAAATTTGCTAAACTTTTAAATTTTTGGATTGGTTTTGTAACGTTTTAAATGTTTGGCTTAAATCGCTAAAAAGGTGAAACATTTGGATTGATTTCGTAACGTTTGTAAACGTTTGGCTTCAATAGCTAATAAGATGAAAATTTGGTTTTCTTTCAGAACGTTTGGAAACGTTTGGGTTAAATCACTAAAAATGTGAGACATTTGGATTTGTTTCATAACGTTTTAAACGTTTGCATTTGTTTTGCAATGTTTGTAAACATTTGGCTTAAATCACTAAAAAGGTGAAATGTTTGGTTTTGTTACGTAACGTTTGTAAACGTTAGGCTTAAATCGCAAAAAAGGTGAAACGTTTGGATTTGTTTCGTAACGTTTGTAAACATTTCAATTGGTTTCTTAACGTTTTAAACATTTGACATAAATCGCTAAAAATGGTGAAACATTTTGGTTTTGTTTCGTAACGTTTTAATTTGTTTCGTAACGTTTGTAAACGTTTGGCTTAAATTGCTAAAAAGGGGAAACGTTTGGATTTGTTTCGTAATGTTGGTAAATATTTGGCTTCAATTGCTAAAAAGGTGATACGTTTGGATTTGTTTCGTAACGTTTGTAAACGTTTGGCTTGAATCGCTAAAAAGGTTAATCGTTTGGATTTGTTTTGTAATGTTGTTAACATTTGGCTTAAATCACTAAAAAGGTGAAATGTATGGATTGATTTCGTAACGTTTGTAAACGTTTGGCTTCAATCGCTAAAAAGGTGATACGTTTGGATTTGTTTCGTAACGTTCGTAAACGTTTGGCTTGAATCGCTAAAAAGGTTAATCGTTTGGATTTGTTTTGTAATGTTGTTAACATTTGGCTTAAATCGCTAAAAAGGTGAAATGTCTGGATTGATTTCGTAACGTTTGTAAACGTTTGGCTTCAATAGCTAATAAGGTGAAAATTTGGTTTTGTTTCATAACGTTTGGAAACGTTTGGGTTAAATCACTAAAAATGTGAGACATTTGGATTTGTTTCATAACGTTTTAAACGTTTGGATTTGTTTTGCAATGTTTGTAAACATTTGGCTTAAATCGCTAAAAAGGTGAAATGTTTGGTTTTGTTACGTAACGTTTGTAAACGTTCGGCTTAAATCGCAAAAAAGGTGAAACGTTTGGATTTGTTTCGTAACGTTTGTAAACGTTTGAATTGGTTTCCTAACGTTTTAAACGTTTGACATAAATCGCTAAAAATGGTGAAACATTTGGTTTTGTTTCTTAACGTTTGTAAACGTTTTGATTTGTTTTGTAACGTTTGTAAACGTTTGGCTTAAATTGCTAAAAAGGGGAAACGTTTGGATTTGTTTCGTAACGTTTGTAAATATTTGGCTTCAATCGCTAAAAAGGTGATACGTTTGGATTTGTTTCGCAACGTTTGTAAACGTTTGACTTGAATCGCTAAAAAGGTTAATCGTTTGGATTTGTTTTGTAATGTTGTTAACATTTGGCTTGAATCGCTAAAAAGGTGAAACGTTTGGATTTGTTTCGTAACGTTTGTAAACGTTTGAATTTGTTTCTTAACGATTTACACGTTTGGCTTAAATCGCTAAAAAAGGTGAAACATTTGGTTTTGTTTCGTAACCTTTGTTAACGTTTGGATTTGTTTCGAAACGTTTTAAACGTTTGAATTTGTTTCGTAACGTTTTAAAACTTTTGCTTAAATTGCTGAAAAGGTGTTACATTTAAATTTATTTCATAATATTTATAAACGTTTGGCTTAAATCGCTAAAAAAGTTAAACGTTTGGATTTTTTTCGTAACGTTTGGATTAAATCACTTAAAAGGGAAAACGTTTGGATTTGTTTCGTAATGTTTTAAAAGTTTGGATTGGTTTCATAACGTAATAAATGTTTTGCTTAAATTGCTAAAACGGTGAAACGTTTGGATTTGTTTCATAACGTTTGTAAACATTTGGATTAAATCGCTTAAAAGGTGAAACATTTTGGTTTTTTTTGTAACGTTTTTGGTTTCGTAACGTTTGTAAACGTTTGGCTTAAATTGCTAAAAATTTGAAACGTTTGGATTTGTTTCGTGACGTTTTTAAACGTTTGGCTTATATCGCTAAAAAAGGGGAAACGTTTGGATTTGTTTCGTAATGTTTTAAACGTTTGCATTGGTTTTGTAACGTTTTAAAATTTGCCTTAAATTGCTAAAAATGTAAAACGTTTGGATTTGTTTCGTAACGTTTTAAACGTTTGGCTTAAATCTCTAAAAAGGTGAAACGTTTGGATAGGTTTTGTATCATTTTAAATGTTTGGCTTAAATAGCTAAAAAGGTGAAACATTTGGGTTTTTTTTCAAACTGTTTGTAAACGTGTGGCTTAAATTGCTAAAGAGGTGAAACGTTTGGTTTTGTTTTGTAACGTTTGTAAATGTTTTGCTTTAAACGTTTAAAAATGGAAAACATTTGGATTTGTTCCGTAACGTTTTAAACGTTTGGATTTGTTTCGTAACGTTTTAAACGTTTGGCTTAAATCGCTAAAAAGGTGAAACATTGAATTTGTTTTGAAACGTTTGTAAACGTTTAGCCTAAATCGCTAAAGTTTCAAATGTTTTGATTGGTTTTGTAATGTTTTAAATGTTTTGCTTAAATAGCTAAAATGGTAAAACATTTAGATTGGTTTCATAACGTTTGTAAACGATTGGCTTCAATAGCTAGAAAAGTGAAATATTTGGTTTTGTTTCTTAACCTTTGGAAACGTTTGGCTTAAATCAATAATAATGTGAAACATTTGGATTTGTTTTCATAACGTTTTAACGTTTGGATTTATTTTGCAACGTCTGTAAACATTTGGCTTAAATCGCTAAAAAGGTTAAACTTTTGGTTTTGTTTCGTAATGTTTGTAAACGTTAGGCTTAAATCGCCAAAAAGGTGAAACGTTTGGATTTGTTTCGTAACGTTTAAACGTTCGGATTAAATCGATAAAAATATGAAACGTTTGGATTTGTTTCGTAACGTATGTAAACATTTGGATTTGTTTCGTAACATTTGTAAACGTTTGGATTTGTTCCGTAACGTTTGTAAACATTTGGCTTAAATTGCTCTTAAGGGAAACGTTTGGCTTTGTTTCGCAACGTTTGTAAAGATTTGATTTCAATCGCTGAAAAGGTGATACGTTTAGATTTGTTTCATAACGTTTGTAAATGTTTGGCTTGAATCGCTAAAAAAGGTGAAATGTTTGGATTTGTTTCGTAACGTTTGTAAACGTTTGGCTTAAATCGATAAAAAGGTGAAACGTTTCGATTTGGTTCGTAACGTTTGTAAACGTTTGAATTGGTTTCTTAACGTTTTAAACGTTTGGCTTGAATCGCTAAAAAAGGTGAAACATTTGGTTTTTGTTTCTTAAGGTTTGTAAACGTTTGGATTTCTATCGTAACGTTTTAAACGTTTGGATTGGTTTCAAAACGTTTTAAATTTTTGGCTTAAATTGATATAAAGGTGGAACGTTTGAATTTGTTTCGTAACGTTTTAAACGTTTGGTTTGGTTTTGTAACGTTTTAAATGTTTGGTTTGGTTTTGTAACATTTTAAACGTTTGGCTTAAATCGCTAAAAGGTGAAACGTTTGGATTTGTTTCATAAGGTTTGTAAACATTTGGCTTAAATCGCTAAAAAGGTTAAACGTTTTGATTTGTTTCGTAACGCTTTTTGTTTCATAAGGTTTGTAAACGTTTGGCTTAAATCGCTAAAAATGTGAAACGTTTGGATTTGTTTCGTAACGTTTGTAAATGTTTGGCTTAAATCGCTAAAAAAGGTGAAACGTTTGGATTTGTTTCGTAATGTTTTAAACGTTTGCATTGGTTTGGTAACGTTTTAAACTTTTGGCTTAAATTGCTAAAAATTTGAAACGTTTGGATTTGTTTTGTAACGTTTTAAACGTTTGACTTAAATCTTTAAAAAGGTGTCACGACCCATTTTCATGAATCGTGACCGGCGCTAGGGTATGGGTATGGTCGTACCAAAACCCGTAGTAAGCCTTGCGGATAACAGATAAATACCATACACAACAATGTACCTGCATAAAACCACATGCTCGGGGGCAACCGAGACTCCAACCTAGTCTAGCAGTACATATAAACAACATATATTTAAGTACGCTTAATCTCAAATAAACTCCAACATGGCAATATAATATAAATGCCATAAACACTGTAATCGTGCCAAAAGCGATAAGGTAATAGTTGGACCAATCCAACAAATAATAGTCTAAGATATAAACGTATAAGACTAAGACATAAATACCAATCCTACTACTGCGGTCTAAGAGTTCAAAAATAGTTCGACTCATTTATTCTGAAATAAAATAAAGAACCTCCGAGAATGAAGAAACGGAGATCGACCAAACGCTCAAATCATAAACCTGGAAAATTTGGGAAAACAACAGGGTCAGATTTACTGAGTAGAGTTTATATAACCATTTACATTTATTAAGTTAAAAACCTTTAAAAACGTTTAATACAACATTTTCATTATGGATTATCAATGAAACCCTAAACCACAATTCTAAATCCATTGTCGTGTCGGTGAGACGTATCTCAATAACCGATCCCCGACTATCACTTAATAAATAGTGAGCCCAGGAGACGTATCTTCCACCGGTGCCCTCACTAAGGTGAGACGTATCTCAAACCTACCTCAATACCATAATCATTACCGGTGCGCACGCAGTCCCGATGATGCCCATCGAGTAGCACGTTCCAAATCAAATCCACAATGCCGAAAACAGTTCGAAAGCTGTTTATACATATACATATATACAAAATATAATAGTTGCTTAATAAAGAGGTAAATAGAGATATAAACTCACTGCTTGCTAAATCCACGTGATCCTGACAAGCAATCTAACTCTGGTTCGCCTCTGAAGTACGAACAGTCGACGGGTCTAAATAAAATATTAAAACCATAATTAAAATCAGACCCTAACTCTAAAGAGTACTAGACAACACATAGGACCAGTACAACACAAAACCAAGTCACATTAAACAAACACTTATATTAAACGCATTCAAATTATAACCCAAGTTATAAGGTACAAATCATATAATCACCTTTAAAATAGTACATAAACTAATTTAAATAAATCCGAGTTAAAAATCCATATTAGTGAGTCAGCCGAGTTATATAAACTACCAAGCTTCTTCCCACTTATTGGGCGACCACAGTCTAACCCAACAAAACTTTTAAATTTTATAAACCCGAGTTTATAAAATAAAATACTTGATAAAACAATTATCTATATTAAATAGAATTTAATATCTTATAATTCAAGTAACCCAAGTTACAATCAAAACTTAAATATTTAAAGTCTATAAAAGTTTAGGGACTAAACTGTACTTTAGCCAAATAGGGACTAAACTGTACTTTAACCACTAAGGGCTAAATGGTACTTTAGTCAATTATAAATCCAATAAATTTCCCATTCTTAATTTACTAATTAAAAATCAATTAGAAATCCCAAAAGATAAAACATAACTTAAATAAGTTTTTTAGAAACTTTTAGGGGCTAAATTGCAATTTAGCCAATTTGACATTTCGATTAAAATTACATATAATTACCCGAGTAATTATATTAATTTAAGTTATAAAATATCTAGCGTATTCTAATTGTCTATTTAAAATCAACGAGTTCAAGTTATAAACGAAACCAAATTCAATAGATAAAACTCACTTAAAGGATTCAATTGATTTCAATAAAACAAATTGGTGACTACACATGATAATTGACCATCTCTTTTAATTCAAACAGAAGCCATTACCGCCATCACCATTGCTGCAACTTTTCACGAAATTGAAAACAATATTTAACCTAGTCTTGATTCCTCTAACAAACATAAACATAAACTTGGCAACATCACAATCTAACATGATCAAGAACAAGTTACAGAAACATCAAGAACAACAGCCCAACATAGCACGCAGAAAAAAAACGAGGAACGGCGAACACCAAACGATGAGGCAAACCAAAAGTTAAGAGCTATCAATCCATAACTAACAACCCACGAGATTAAACACCAAAAACAAGTAAAATCATAGCTAAAAAGGGAGTGAATCATTCGGCAGAAACATGAAATCAAGAACAGAATATACACGTACAATTTCGATGAAACAGCGGCGACTATATCGCATAGAATTACGTACCGTTTTGACGAAAACAAAGATGGAAATTGAAGAGGCGTGTGTCTACAATCTTATCGACGAAACGGAACTGGATTCGATCAAGAAACGAAGGAGAACGAATCCAAACTCAGAGGTGTCGATTAAAAACAAAATCTGGAAATTATGAAAGAAACTTACCAAATTTTCAGTCAACTTTGGAAGGGATTACGGCTAGCGATTTCTCAGCGAAAACGGAAAGGAATGATTGCTATGAATTGTTTGCAGCGTGGTGAATGTTTTAGGTCAAAAATATTAAGCATTTAAACGTAGGAATTAGGTTAAAAACGAGGTGGAAGTAGGGTTGGCGAAAGGGCAAAACTGCCCTTGAGGAACCAGTGCAAAAATTGCACAGTCCCGTACGGGACAGGCACAGTCCCGTACGGGACTGTGCGTGAAATTCCCAGGTCTCTTACGAGACCTGGGTTTTTCCTCCTTGGTTCAACCATTTGGTTGAACCAAGACCCAAAGGAACCGAGAACCAAACCCAAAATTGAACCGGACCGTGAACCAACCTTAAATCGAACCATAAAAATCATAAAGGCCCGGAAAAATACCGAAAAACCCTCTGAAAAATTTTAAAAAAATACGGGATATTACATTCTCCCCAACTTATTAAAAATTCGTCCTCGAATTTAACACGATAAGTAATTCACACCAAACAACACGTAACACAAATAAGGATCATAAATAATCACAGAAATCAAGATATCGTACCTCACGGAAAAAGAAAAGGATAGCGATTCCGCATATCCAACTCTGTCTCCCAAGTACACTCCTCTACATAATGATTGCGCCAAAGAACCTTGACCATCAGAATCTCCTTGTTCCGCAATTTACGCACTTGCGTATCAACAATCTCAACTGGCTGTTCCTCATAGGACAGCTCCTGGTCAATCTCAACACTCTAAGGCACAATCACATGCGAAGGATCGGAAATACACTTCCTCAACATAGAAACGTGAAACACAGGATGCACCAACGACATGTCTGGCGGCAGAACCAGACGATATGCCACAGCTCCAATCCTCTCTGAAATCTCATAAGGACCCACGTACCTCGGTGCCAACTTTCCTTTGACACCAAAACGAACCACGCCTTTCATAGGCGAAACCCGAAGAAACACAAAGTCTCCCACCTGAAACTCGATGTCTTTTCTCTTCGGATCAGCATAACTCTTATGGCGACTAAAAGCTGTCTCCAATCTCCGTTTTATCAACGGTACCTTCTCTGAGGTAATCTAAATAATCTCAGCACCAGACAACTTCCGCTCGCCGACCTCTTCCCAGCAGATAGGAGATCGACACTTGCGTCCGTACAAAGCCTCATAAGGTGCCATCTCAATGCTCGCATGGTAACTGTTGTTGTAGGAAAACTCAATCAACGGCAAATGAGTATCCCAGCTACCCTGAAAATCAAGAATGCACATCCTGAGCATATCCTCCAATGTCTGAATAGTCCTCTCAGACTGACCGTCAGTCTGAGGATGAAAAGCTGTACTGAAGTCCAATCGAGAACCCAAGGACTCCTGTAACGCTTTCCAGAACCTCGAAGTGAAAACCGACCCTCTGTCAGAAACAATCGAAACCGGTACACCATGCAAACTGACAATCCTGTCGATGTACAACTGAGCCAACTTCGAAGCAGGATACGAAACCTTGATCGGAAGGAAATGAGCTGACTTGGTCATACGGTCAACTATCACCCAGATGGAATCGTACCCCTATCGAGTACGTGGTAATCCAACAACAAAGTCCATGGCAATCCGCTCCCACTTCCACTCTGGAATAGGTAGTGGTTGTAGATAGCCAAAAGGTCTCTGATGTTCCAGCTTCACCTGCTGGCAAGTCAGACACTTGGAAACGTACTCTGCAACATCCTTCTTCATTCCGCTCCACCAATACGTACCCTTGAGGTCATGGTACATCTTGGTAGATCCCGGATGAACACTGTAGGCTGATCTATGCGCTTCCTCCAGAATCTGGTCTCTCAAACCATCTGAATCCGGAACGCACAGTCTCGAACCAAACCTGAGAACTCCGTCAACAAAAACAAACTCGGAATTCCCATCCAGATGGATCTCGTCCATAATTCGTTTCAATTCTGGATCCTCAGCTTGTAAAGCTTTAATCCTATCAATCAAAACCGGCTGCACTTGCAGATGTGCCAACAAACTCCCGTTCAGAGAAACCTGAAAACCGTAGCCCGAAGCTATCAAACCATGCCACTCTCGAACCATGGGTCTACGTCCAACCTCAGAAATATGGGCTAAACTGCCCGAAGACTTGCGACTCAACGCATCGGCTACCACATTAGCCTTACCAGGATGGTACTGAATAGTACAGTCGTAGTCTTTCAACAACTCTAGCCACCTCCTCTGTCTCAGATTCAACTCTCGCTGATCAAAGATGTACTTCAGACTCTTGTGATCAGTGAAGATCTCGCAAGTCGCACCGTACAAGTAGTGCCTCCAGATCTTCAGAGCAAAAACTACAGCAGCTAACTCCAAGTCATGAGTAGGGTAATTCACCTCATGCTTCTTCAGTTGACGAGAAGCATAGGCGATCACCTGGCCATGTTGCATCAACACGCAAGCCAAGCCAATCCGAGAAGCATCGCAGTACACAGTGAAACCCTCTATGCCAGAAGGCAACGCCAAAACAGGAGCTGTAGTCAGAATCTCCTTCAGCTTCTCGAAACTTGCCTCACATCTGTCGGTCCACTCAAACTTAACACCCTTCTGTGTCAGCTTAGTCAAAGGTGCAGATATTCGAGAGAAATCCTACACGAACCGACGGTAGTAGCCAGCTAACCCAAGAAAACTTCTGATCTCGGTAACTGACCTCGGCCTCTGCCAATCCATGACCGCCTCGATCTTCTTCGGATCAACCTTGATCCCATCCTTCGACACCACGTGTCCTAAGAAGGTAACCTGTTCCAGCCAAAACTCGCACTTTGAGAACTTAGCATACAACTGATGCTCTCGCAAGGTCTGTAGTATAGTCCTCAAGTGATAAGCATGCTCCTCCTCACTCCGAGAATAAATCAGGATGTCATCAATGAAGACGATAACAAACTGATCTAAAAACGGCTTGAAAACCCGATTCATCATGTCCATAAACGCTGCTGGTGCGTTAGTCAACCCAAACGACATGACCAGAAACTCGAAATGCCCATAGCGCGTTCTGAAAGCAGTCTTAGGGACATCGACATCCCGAATCCGAAGTTGATGATACCCGGATCTCAAGTCAATCTTGGAAAAGCACTTCGCACCTTGCAACTGATCAAACAAGTCGTCGATGCGAGGAAGAGGATATCTGTTCTTGATGGTAGCCTTATTCAACTGTCTGTAGTCGATACAAAGCCGAAAGGAACCATCCTTCTTCTTAACAAACAGAACTGGAGCACCCCACGGAGAAGTACTCGGTCTGATGAAGCCACTGTCCAGAAGTTCTTGTAACTGCTCCTTTAACTCCTTCAGCTCAGCAGGAGCCATCCGATACGGCGGTATCGAAATAGGACCAGTTCCAGGAACAACGTCAATGCAGAACTCGATATCCCGATCAGGTGGTAATCCAGGCAACTCCTCTGGAAATACGTCAGTGAACTCGTTCACTATAGGGACAGTATTCATACTGCCCACCTCAGCATCCATGTCTCGAACCACAGCTAAGAAAGCTTGACAACCCTTACTCATCATCCGCTTTGCCTTGATCGCAGAAATCAGATTCTTCGGTGTCTCTGCCTTTTCCCCTTGAAAAGAAAAGGGTAGATCACCTGGAATCCGAAACTCAACCGACTTCCCTCGACAGTCGATCGAAGCATAATGGCGCGCCAGCCAATCCATCCCCAAAATCACGTCAAATGAAAGTACATCCAACACAACTAAGTCAGCATGTAAATCTCTTCCATGGATCACCACGGAACACGATGGATACACAACGTCCACAACCACACAGTCAGACAAAGGAGTAGAAACAGTTAAAGGTTCACTCAGACTTGTTGGTGTTACACCCAACTTAGCAGCAAAACACGTAGACACAAAAGAATGGGTTGCACCCGCATCAAATAAAACAAGAGCATCTACGAAAGAAATCTGAAGAGTACCTTGCACCACTGCGTTAGATGCATGAGCATCCTGAGGAGTCAAGGCAAAAACTCTGGCCTGACCCTGACTCTGCTGCTGAGAGCTCTGCCCGGTACCATAGCTGCTAGAACCTCTACTGCCGTTGCCACGGCCTCCAAAACCACGCCCTCCAGAACCTCGGCCCCGCTGGCCACCAAAAGAAGCAGCATGTTGAGAAAACCCTGCTGGTGCAGAGAACACTGGTCTCTGACTCTGATAGGATGGCTGAGCGACACTAGCTGCCGACATCTGCTGTCCAGATGCCTGACACTCTCTGGCAAAGTGACCCGGCTGGCCACAAGTAAAACAACCCCCTGGTGCTAAACGACACTCGCCTGGATGTCGACGTCTGCAGTTCTGACAGAAAGGAAAACTAGCACCTCCGCTGTTACCGCGCCCAAAACTGCG
Source organism: Mercurialis annua (assembly GCF_937616625.2). Taxonomy (NCBI): domain Eukaryota; kingdom Viridiplantae; phylum Streptophyta; class Magnoliopsida; order Malpighiales; family Euphorbiaceae; genus Mercurialis; species Mercurialis annua. The sequence continues at coordinate 18,642,185 of NC_065572.1, read as the reverse complement.
GCTGCTACCGTTGTTGCCTGAACTGTAGGTGTACGGCTGATAACTCTTCTTGACACCCCTCATCTTGTTCTTGTACTGAGAAGGTGCCGATTGGTAGCTACCACCACCACTCTACTGTCCAGGGCCAGAAGACTTCTTGGTCTGAGAAGGACCAGACATATCCCCAAACTGCAGTAACGAGCTCTCCATACGCCGACAACTGTCTACTACGTCCGTAAAATCCCTGCGTGTCTCAGTCAGCAAACTCACAAAATCGCGCCCTAAGCCTTTCACGTATCTGTTGTTCACCCTCTCCTGATCTGTCTGCAAGTCCGGCGCGAACCGACCCAACCTCACGAACTCTGTCGTGTACTCGGATACTGACCTATCATCCCTAGTAAGTGAAAGCAATCTGTCTCTGTGACCCTCTGTCACTGAAAACGGCAAGAAGAAAGCTCTGAATCTCGCCACAAACTGAGCCCAAGAGATGGTAGCCATGTCAGCATGAACAGAACTACGAAACCAGTTCCCAGCTGAACCCTTCATAGACATCTCTACAAGAACGACAGTCTGACGCTCCGTAGCCTGTAGTCGCCGAGCATTCTGCTCAACCTCCTCGAGAAAATTCAGCGCGTCTCCGGAACCGTCGAACTCCGTTGGCTTTAGCCTCATGTAAGCCAATACCAGATCCCTGTCAGTGGTTCCAACACCACCAACTACTGCACCACCAGCCTGTGGTTGCTGTTGCTGGGCAATCTGACCCAAAACCGCATACTGATCCTGCAAAGCGACCTGTCCCGCTTGCAGCTGAACCTGGTTGAGTTGTAACGCCGCGACTCCAGCCAAAAACGTGTTGAAGTCGAAGTCGCCCAACTCAGGTTGTGCCACACCTGGCGCTTGAGCACCTCCTGCAGCACCGCGTCCTACGCCTCTGCCAGCTTGGCCTCGGCCACCACGACCTCGACCAGCTCGACCCCGACCAGCTGGGCCTCTGCCTGCTAGTCCTCTACCAGCATGAACCTCTGGTTCATTCTGATCCACCTCCATTGAGATCGCGTCATCAGCCTCAGCATTTTGCTGAGCCGCAGCACGAGTACGAGTATTCATTCCTAAGAATGAAACAAGAACAATTTAAATAACACATAAAATTTCATACCCAAGCATGAAATAAAACAAGCACCAATTAAGATTTCCCGAGAAATCAACAGCGATAAAAATTTTATTCACCCAAGTGAAAACAACCACATAATAAGCAATAAGCAATTAAATCCACACGACTGACTCACGACATTCCTATAGGAGTAGGCAGAAAGTTTTTGAAAACAAAAGATGACGTTTCAAAGACAAGACTCGAATCCTAATTCCGCAGTAGTTCCTAGGGTAAATTAACCACTTAGCATGCCAAAACAATTAAACAATTAACATTTAAAAAAGGCCTTGGTTTGAAACCAAAGCTCTGATACCAAGTTTGTCACGACCCATTTTCATGAATCGTGACCGGCGCTAGGGTATGGATATGGTCGTACCAAAACCCGTAGCAAGCCTTGCGGATAATAGATAAATACCATACACAACAATGTACCTGCATAAAACCACATGCTCGGGGGCAACCGAGACTCCAACCTAGTCTAGCAGTACATATAAACAACATATATTTAAGTACGCTTAATCTCAAATAAACTCCAACATGGCAATATAATATAAATGCCATAAACACTGTAATCGTGCCAAAAGCGATAAGGTAATAGTTGGACCAATCCAACAAATAATAGTCTAAGATATAAACGTATAAGACTAAGACATAAATACCAATCCTACTACTGCGGTCTAAGAGTTCAAAAATAGTTCAACTCATTTATTCTGAAATAAAATAAAGAACCTCCGAGAATGAAGAAACGGAGATCGACCAAACGCTCAAATCATAAACCTGGAAAATTTGGGAAAACAACAGGGTCAGATTTACTGAGTAGAGTTTATATAACCATTTACATTTATTAAGTTAAAAACCTTTAAAAACGTTTAATACAACATTTTCATTATGGATTATCAATGAAACCCTAAACCACAATTCTAAATCCATTGTCGTGTCGGTGAGACGTATCTCAATAACCGATCCCCGACTATCACTTAATAAATAGTGAGCCCAGGAGACGTATCTTCCACCGGTGCCCTCACTAAGGTGAGACGTATCTCAAACCTACCTCAATACCATAATCATTACCGGTGCGCACGCAGTCCCGATGATGCCCATCGAGTAGCACGTTCCAAATCAAATCCACAATGCCGAAAACAGTTCGAAAGCTGTTTATACATATACATATATACAAAATATAATAGTTGCTTAATAAAGAGGTAAATAGAGATATAAACTCACTGCTTGCTAAATCCACGTGATCCTGACAAGCAATCTAACTCTGGTTCGCCTCTGAAGTACGAACAGTCGACGGGTCTAAATAAAATATTAAAACCATAATTAAAATCAGACCCTAACTCTAAAGAGTACTAGACAACACATAGGACCAGTACAACACAAAACCAAGTCACATTAAACAAACACTTATATTAAACGCATTCAAATTATAACCCAAGTTATAAGGTACAAATCATATAATCACCTTTAAAATAGTACATAAACTAATTTAAATAAATCCGAGTTAAAAATCCATATTAGTGAGTCAGCCGAGTTATATAAACTACCAAGCTTCTTCCCACTTATTGGGCGACCACAGTCTAACCCAACAAAACTTTTAAATTTTATAAACCCGAGTTTATAAAATAAAATACTTGATAAAACAATTATCTATATTAAATAGAATTTAATATCTTATAATTCAAGTAACCCAAGTTACAATCAAAACTTAAATATTTAAAGTCTATAAAAGTTTAGGGACTAAACTGTACTTTAGCCAAATAGGGACTAAACTGTACTTTAACCACTAAGGGCTAAATGGTACTTTAGTCAATTATAAAATCCAATAAATTTCCCATTCTTAATTTACTAATTAAAAATCAATTAGAAATCCCAAAAGATAAAACATAACATAAATAAGTTTTTTAGAAACTTTTAGGGGCTAAATTGCAATTTAGCCAATTTGACATTTCGATTAAAATTACATATAATTACCCGAGTAATTATATTAATTTAAGTTATAAAATATCTAGCGTATTCTAATTGTCTATTTAAAATCAACGAGTTCAAGTTATAAACGAAACCAAATTCAATAGATAAAACTCACTTAAAGGATTCAATTGATTTCAATAAAACAAATTGGTGACTACACATGATAATTGACCATCTCTTTTAATTCAAACAGAAGCCATTACCGCCATCACCATTGCTGCAACTTTTCACGAAATTGAAAACAATATTTAACCTAGTCTTGATTCCTCTAAAAAACATAAACATAAACTTGGCAACATCACAATCTAACATGATCAAGAACAAGTTACAGAAACATCAAGAACAACAGCCCAACATAGCACGCAGAAAAAAAACGAGGAACGGCGAACACCAAACGATGAGGCAAACCAAAAGTTAAGAGCTATCAATCCATAACTAACAACCCACGAGATTAAACACCAAAAACAAGTAAAATCATAGCTAAAAAGGGAGTGAATCATTCGGCAGAAACATGAAATCAAGAACAGAATATACACGTACAATTTCGATGAAACAGCGGCGACTATATCGCATAGAATTACGTACCGTTTTGACGAAAACAAAGATGGAAATTGAAGAGGCGTGTGTCTACAATCTTATCGACGAAACGGAACTGGATTCGATCAAGAAACGAAGGAGAACGAATCCAAACTCAGAGGTGTCGATTAAAAACAAAATCTGGAAATTATGAAAGAAACTTACCAAATTTTCAGTCAACTTTGGAAGGGATTACGGCTAGCGATTTCTCAGCGAAAACGGAAAGGAATGATTGCTATGAATTGTTTGCAGCGTGGTGAATGTTTTAGGTCAAAAATATTAAGCATTTAAACGTAGGAATTAGGTTAAAAACGAGGTGGAAGTAGGGTTGGCGAAAGGGCAAAACTGCCCTTGAGGAACCAGTGCAAAAATTGCACAGTCCCGTACGGGACAGGCACAGTCCCGTACGGGACTGTGCGTGAAATTCCCAGGTCTCTTACGAGACCTGGGTTTTTCCTCCTTGGTTCAACCATTTGGTTGAACCAAGACCCAAAGGAACCGAGAACCAAACCCAAAATTGAACCGGACCGTGAACCAACCTTAAATCGAACCATAAAAATCATAAAGGCCCGGAAAAATACCGAAAAACCCTCTGAAAAATTTTAAAAAAATACGGGATATTACAAAAGGTGAAACGTTTAGATTGGTTTCTTAACATTTTATATGTTTGGCTTAAATCGCTAAAAAGGTGAGAAATTTGGTTTTGTTTCGAAACATTTGTAAACGTTTGGTCTTAATCGCTAAAGAGGTGGAATGTTTGGTTTTGTTTCGTAAAGTTTGTAAACGATTTGCTTAAACGTTTAAAAATGGGAAACATTTGGATTTAATCCTTTAATATCACATATATTTTTTGTTATGTTGCGATGAGTTTCCAGTTGTGTTTTGAAGTTATTTTTTTTAGTTTGGTGGTTCGGTTCATGCTTTATTCGATTGGGTTGACTAAATGGTGGTTCAACCATATTTTTATCACAGTTTTGATGAAACGCTTGGATTTGTTTCGTAACGTTTGTAATCATTTGGATTTGTTTCTTAACGTTTGTTAACATTTGGCTTAAATTGCTAAAAAGGGTAAACGTTTGGATTTGTTTCGTAACGTTTGTAAATATTTGGCTTCAATCGCTAAAAAGGTGATACGTTTGGATTTGTTTCGTAACGTTTGTAAACGTTTGGCTTGAATCGCTAAAAAGGTTAATCGTTTGGATTTGTTTTGTAATGTTGTTAACATTTGGCTTAAATCGCTAAAAAGGTGAAATGTCTGGATTGATTTCGTAACGTTTGTAAACGTTTGGCTTCAATAGCTAATAAGGTGAAAATTTGGTTTTGTTTCAGAACGTTTGGAAACGTTTGGGTTAAATCACTAAAAAGGTGAGACATTTGGATTTGTTTCATAACGTTTTAAACGTTTGGATTTGTTTTGCAATGTTTGTAAACATTTGGCTTAAATCACTAAAAAGGTGAAATGTTTGGTTTTGTTACGTAACGTTTGTAAACGTTCGGCTTAAATCGCAAAAAAGGTGAAACGTTTGGATTTGTTTCGTAACGTTTGTAAACGTTTGAATTGGTTTCCTAACGTTTTAAACGTTTGACATAAAACGCTAAAAATGGTGAAACATTTGGTTTTGTTTCTTAACGTTTGTAAACGTTTTGATTTGTTTTGTAACGTTTGTAAACGTTTGGCTTAAATTGCTAAAAAGGGGAAACGTTTGGATTTGTATCGTAACGTTTGTAAATATTTAGCTTCAATCGCTAAAAAGGTGATACGTTTGGATTTGTTTCGTAACGTTTGTAAACGTTTGATTTGAATCGCTAAAAAGGTTAATCGTTTGGATTTGTTTTGTAATGTTGTTAACATTTGGCTTGAATCGCTAAAAAGGTGAAACGTTTGGATTTGTTTCGTAACGTTTGTAAACGTTTGAATTTGTTTCTTAACGATTTACACGTTTGGCTTAAATCGCTAAAAAAGGTGAAACATTTGGTTTTGTTTCGTAACCTTTGTCAACGTTTGGATTTGTTTCGAAACGTTTTAAACGTTTGAATTTGTTTCGTAACGTTTTAAAACTTTTGCTTAAATTGATGAAAAGGTGTTACATTTGAATTTATTTCATAATATTTATAAACGTTTGGCTTAAATCGCTAAAAAAGTTAAACGTTTGGATTTGTTTCGTAACGTTTGGTTTTGTTTCGTAACGTTTGGCTTAAATCACTTAAAAGGGAAAACGTTTGGATTTGTTTCGTAACGTTTTAAACGTTTGCATTGGTTTTGTAACGTTTTAAAATTTGCCTTAAATTGCTAAAAATGTAAAACGTCTGGATTTGTTTCGTAACGTTTTAAACGTTTGGCTTAAATCTCTAAAAAGGTGAAACGTTTGGATAGGTTTTGTATCATTTTAAATGTTTGGCTTAAATAGCTAAAAAGGTGTAACATTTGGGTTTTTTTTCAAACTGTTTGTAAACGTGTGGCTTAAATTGCTAAAGAGGTGAAACGTTTGGTTTTGTTTTGTAACGTTTGTAAATGTTTTGCTTTAAACGTTTAAAAATGGAAAACATTTGGATTTGTTCCGTAACGTTTTAAACGTTTGGATTTGTTTCGTAACGTTTTAAACGTTTGGCTTAAATCGCTAAAAAGGTGAAACATTGAATTTGTTTTGAAACGTTTGTAACGTTTAGCCTAAATCGCTAAAGTTTCAAATGTTTTGATTGGTTTTGTAACGTTTTAAATGTTTTGCTTAAATAGCTAAAATGGTAAAACATTTAGATTAGTTTCATAACGTTTGTAAACGATTGGCTTCAATAACTAGAAAAGTGAAACATTTGGTTTTGTTTCGTAACCTTTGGAAACATTTGGCTTAAATCACTAATAATGTGAAACATTTGGATTTGTTTTCATAACGTTTTAACGTTTGGATTTATTTTGCAACGTCTGTAAACATTTGGCTTAAATCGCTTAAAAGGTGAAACTTTTGGTTTTGTTTCGTAATGTTTGTAAACGTTAGGCTTAAATCGCCAAAAAGGTGAAACGTTTGGATTTGTTTCGTAACGTTTAAACGTTCGGATTAAATCGATAAAAATATGAAACGTTTGGATTTGTTTCGTAACGTATGTAAACATTTGGATTTGTTTCGTAACATTTGTAAACGTTTGGATTTGTTTCGTAACGTTTGTAAACGTTTGGCTTAAATTGCTCTTAAGGGGAAACGTTTGGCTTTGTTTAGCAACGTTTGTAAAGATTTGATTTCAATCGCTGAAAAGGTGATACAATTAGATTTGTTTCATAACGTTTGTAAATGTTTGGCTTGAATCGCTAAAAAAGGTGAAATTTTAGTATTTGTTTTGTAACGTTTGTAAACGTTTGGCTTAAATCGATAAAAAGGTGAAACGTTTCGATTTTGTTCGTAATGTTTGTAAACGTTTGAATTGGTTTTTTAACGTTTTAAACGTTTGGCTTAAATCGCTAAAAAAGGTGAAACATTTGGTTTTTGTTTCTTAAGGTTTGTAAACGTTTTGATTTCTTTCGTAACGTTTTAAATGTTTGGATTGGTTTCAAAACGTTTTAAATGTTTGGCTTAAATTGATATAAAGGTGAAACATTTGGATTTGTTTCGTAACATTTTAAACGTTTGGTTTGGTTTTGTAACGTTTTAAACGTTTGGTTTGGTTTTGTAACATTTTAAACGTTTGGCTTAAATCGCTAAAAGGTGAAACGTTTGGATTTGTTTCATAAGGTTTGTAAACGTTTGGCTTAAATCGCTAAAAAGGTTAAACGTTTTGATTTGTTTCGTAACGCTTTTTGTTTCGTAAGGTTTGTAAACGTTTGGCTTAAATCGCTAAAAATGTGAAACGTTTGGATTTGTTTCGTAAAGTTTGTAAATGTTTGGCTTAAATCGCTAAAAAAGGTGAAACGTTTGGATTTGTGTCGTAACGTTTTAAACGTTTGCATTGGTTTGGTAACGTTTTAAACTTTTGGCTTAAATTGCTAAAAATTTGAAACGTTTGGATTTGTTTTGTAACGTTTTAAACGTTTGACTTATATCTTTAAAAAGGTGAAACGTTTTGATTGGTTTCTTAACATTTTATATGTTTGGCTTAAATAGCTAAAAAGGTGAAAAATTTGGTTTTGTTTCGAAACATTAGTAAACGTTTGGTCTTAATCGCTAAAGAGGTGGAATGTTTGATTTTGTTTCGTAAAGTTTGTAAACGATTTGCTTAAACGTTTAAAAATGGGAAACATTTGGATTTAATCCTTTAATATCACATATATTTTTTGGTATGTTGCAATGAGTTTCCAGTTGTGTTTTGAAGTTATTTTTTTTAGTTTGGTGGTTCGGTTCATGCTTGATTCGATTGGGTTGACTAAATGGTGGTTCAACCATATTTTTATCACAGTTTTGATGAAACGCTTGGATTTGTTTCGTAACGTTTGTAATCATTTGGATTTGTTTCTTAACGTTTGTTAACATTTGGGTTAAATTGCTAAAAAGGGGAAACATTTGGATTTGTTTCGTAAAAGTTGTAAACATTTGGCTTCAATCGCAAAACAAGTGATACGTTTGGATTTGTTTTGTATTGTTTGTAAATGTTTGGCTTGAATCGCTAAAAAGGTGAAACGTTTGGATTTGTTTCGTAACATATGTAAACGTTTGACTTAAATCGCTAAAAAGGTGAAACGTTTGTATTTGTTACGTAACATTTGTAAAAGTTTGAATTGGTTTCTTAGCGTTTTAAACGTTTGGCTTAAATCGCTAAAAAAGGTGAAACATTTGGTTTTGTTTCTAATGTTGTAAACATTTGAATTTGTTTCGTATCGTTTTTGTCACGGCCCATTTTCATGAATCGTGACCGGCGATAGGGTATGGGTATGGTTGTACCAAAACCCGTAGCTAGCCTTACGGATAACCAACAAATACATAAACCTGCAAGAAAACCAATACTCGGTGGCAACCGAGACTTCAGCCTAATTCTAGCAGTTCATATTATTCAACATAATTTAATAAATGCTCGTACAACTACGAGTATCCAAGATGGCATATATATATAAACCAGAATAACAGTATAACATGCCAACGCAAATATATCCAGTCGGACCAATCCGATAAACTACTAGAATATAATGAAGACTTCTAGTTACTACTGCGGTCTTAGAATAAAACAGTTTAATAACTTTATTAAAATAAATGGAACCTCCGAGGAAAGTAAAGAAACGGAGATCAGCTGACTCTCTCAAATCATAATCCTGGAAAATTGGGAAAATAACGGGGTCACATATACTGAGATGAGTTTATACCACTATTTACATTTATCAAGTGGAAAACCTTTAAAACCTTTTAAAATATTTATAACAACATTACTTTTAATAGTTGGAACCCTAGTCCACAATAATAAATATATCCATAATCCAATAGGCCTGGTCCCGGGAGCTGAGCTACACCGAGTTACCACCGACCACTCTTAATTCATAACCAGAGTCCCGAGAGCTGAGCTACACCGAATTACACTATTGGTCCCGAGAGCTATGCTCACACCGAGTTACCACCACATATGACATACCTTATCTAGATCAATACCGGTGCGCACAGTCCTAATGATGCCCATTTGATAGCATGTTCCAACTAAAAGCCATAATGGAAAAACAATTCGAAATATACATACAGTATATATTTATATATCAAAGTAACAATTTACATAATAAAGCGGTAAATAATAAGTACAAACTCACTGCTTGCTAATCCACGTGATAACTCCTGGCAAGCAGCCTAAACTCGGTTCGCCTCAAAAGCACGAAAGCTCGACGAGTCTAAACAAACATAAATCATTATTAAAACGGATCCTAACTCTAGAGAGTACTAGACACCACATAGGACTAGTACAACTACACGTCAAGGTAAAGCCAATTAGAGTAAACACAATACTCAGATAATTAGGTCATAACAAGCCAAACATATTGAGTTCCCGCTTTAAAATCCAATTCGAAAAATAATTTTAAGAACATTAATAATAAAGCGATCCAATTTTCAAAATAGTGGATTAGCCGAATTACCGATAACTACCAAGCTAACCTCACTGTCGGGCGATCCAAGTCTAGCCTGACCCAATTATTTTATCAAATTATGAACTAGAGTTTATAATCCCGAAAATAACTTTGACAAAATAAATATCCTTATATCCAATTATAAAACATAGTTTATAATTATAAAAAAAACCTTAATAAAATATTAATCAAATTTAAAACAGAACTCAATAGCTTTAAATTAAAGTAACCCAAGTTACAATCAAATAATAAACTAAAATAAGTTTAAAAATGTTTAAGAGCTAATCTGTAATTTAGCCAAATCGGCACACTAAAATAATATTTAAAATTCAGTATAATTTTTTTTATAATTGGGGAGGGGGAGACCCGAGTAATTATATAAATTTAGGCTATACAATATTTATGGTTTTAGATTATAAAAATCAAAACAATATATACTCTAATCGGTACGATACATATTTTTGATTTTGAGAACGTTATCAATTAACGATACTCACAAGTCTAATTTTAACATTGGTATATAATAGCATCTTATAACCAAACCAAACAATTTGAAACAAAAACCATAATGAGTTTCCATTAACCTCAAATCAACAACTCATCTTCCTTAATTATCTAACCCAGCAAATGACCCAACATTTAAAATAATTTTCCCCCACCATTATTAGTTCCCGAGCCACACCAATTTAACTCAACTTAACATATCCATGAAACCACAAACACCAAAAGCTTGCAAGGACACAATTTGGCAGCAACATAATTATGCCAAGCAAATGATAAAACTCTTGAACAAACAATATGATCTAGGTTGAACCAAACCTAAACAAAGGAAGCTATTCATTTTAACATTACAGAGACAATCTAACAATTAAATCACTATCTCAAAATCATGCTCAGTTAGAGGCTTCAAAGACAAGACTTCTTTAAATAATTCACAAGTATACGACAGTAACTGATTCGAAAAGAAACGCAGCAATCAAAGCACGTATACGGCGAATCGGAACGGTAAAAGGACGGAGAGGTTATCCGTACCAAATTCGATTCCAAAGCGTTAGGATTAATAAGAATGGAGTCTACTGATGTAACGAGGGAACCCAACTTATATTGAAGCTATAACAAACAAGATACGAATTAAAAACGCTATTGACGATATCGAATGAAAAATGAAGGAAAAGATGTGAATTACTTACCGATCCAAAAGCTAATGATAAGGGATGATGGTAGAATGTTTCATAGTGTTTAAGGGTGAGGGAGTCGGCTAGGGTTGCTAGAAAACAATAGAATATGAAAAATAAGGTTTAAAAAACGTAACAAGTCTATTTAAAGGACTTAATTTCCGTAACAGCACAGTGCACGTTCGTTTAATCCATCGCTACTCCAAAGCGCCTCATATTTTGATCCAACGGTCAATGTTTTGTTGTGCACAGCATATCCAAAAATGAGCCCTATCCAACGGTTCAATTTGGAGATTTGAATGTTTTATCAAAACATGTCAGAATTAGAAAGCACACGAACACAACATCGATTATAATCCAGATTTAAATCAAATCGCCATCGAAAACTAACACGACACATGTGACACATACAAGATACAAATCCAACCCCAATTAAAATTTCACACTTGATAAGTCCACCATTAATAATCCGAAACTAAGTCGGAAACATAACGAAACCATGACGGAAAAATACGGGATATTACAATCTCCCCAACTTATATAAAATTCGTCCTCGAATTAACACAAAATCTATGACGTAAAACACAACAAAACTTACGTATCAAACTAAACAAACGCACCTAACCATCGTGAAATCTCAAAAACATTCCTCAACTAAATAATCAACAAAACCAAAACCATTAAACAAGTTAAGTCCCATTGAGTTCCATTAGAAAATATAATCTGGAAACCTTTTCAAACGATTTTGTAAAACAACTTAGAAGAAAACAAAATATTACTTAACCGAGTCAAACAAGACTTCTAAGCTTACATCACGTGTCGGGCGACCCAAGTCTATCTCGATCCAAGAAAACCACAACATAAACCAGTGTTTAAAATCCGGAAACTCGTTTTACAAAACAACATGAAATTTGAAAAAACAACGGAACTCACATTACTCAACGAGAGAAAAGTTTTCATATATCGAACAGTCTTAAAAGGTCACAAAGCCTTAATACTACATTCCCCTTAACATAAAATAATAACACCATTTATAGGTGAAACCAAACGAGGTAATACAAACTCTCCCACACAAAACTCAACTGAATCATTTAGGATAAACAAAAACAAATCTCGAACTTCAAATCTGAAACTAATTCGCAAAAAGCGGTCATAAATCACATATATGCACAAATTTCTAATCCTAACAACTTGGTGCCCCAACTATTACTCGATTAACGCAATGTGAATAAACAATAAATTTCCAATTGAGAGTCACAATTACTCTATTCTAGAGCAGCTTCTAAAACCAGCTCGAATCTTATCGATAATAAAAACCTCAATATCAAAATACAAGATCAAACCCTAAGCTTAACTATAGTTATTACAATTCCAGACTATATTGTCTCAACAAGAAATCGAAAACACAAGCTGATAAAATCTTGTTTTACAACACCTAGTTCCTTCCACTTATAACAAGATCGACATCAAAATAATTGATAACGAAACCCAATAGACTCCAGATAATATTTCGGTTCTAAAACAAACACTACAAAGAATTCATCTGATTCAAAACACAAAAACTCATACTGTTATTCTCAAGAAATGTGAACTTAACTCATAATGAAAGAATTTCCATATTAGTCGTAAACAATCTTAATAAAAATGATTTTTTCAATCATTTAGAAACATAATACCACAACTAAACTGCACATCGACTGTTCTCACTTATATTACACAACTTAAAAAAAATAAAAAATTTCGCCCACACCAAGGGTTCAACCACTGACCCAAACATTACAATAATACCATTAATCAACGAAATCGATCAACCGATCGTGGTTGTCGAAACCTATTAACCGCGAACCTCGATTCTCAAATCACCTAGCTCATATATCCCAAACCAAACTTAAATTCACAAAATTTATTGTTCAATCAATGACTATAACCTCGTATACAACGAGAGATCACTACGACCAATTCACCCTGATCAGATTGTTAGTTATGCTCAAAATTAAGATTTTATACTCAAAATTTTTCACTTCTCTTTAAAAGACTTTACGTCTTACATCTCCTTTTATATTCAAAATTGAAATTGCCTTACCGTTGAAAAAACCATCGGTTTTGTAAACCCTTGAAAATTTTTCAAATATCCACATTTGATTCTGAAATTTTCCTTTTACTTTTCAATACGTTTGCAAATTTATAAAACAATTCAATTGACAAAATTTATGTCCTCATTAAATCAAACTTGCTAAAATCAATTTATCCCCTTTTTGAAATACACAAACCGTAGAAACATCCACCGTATTGAAAATACACATTAATTTTTCAAAACATTAAAATTTTATTGAGACTTACAAAACTTAATTTGTAAATAAAATCACGATTTGAAGAAATCGTTAAACCCTCAAAATTATTGTTCTTTTTTATATCCAATTTGATAAAATTCTTTCCTTCCTTCAAAAGGGTAAAATTTAACAATGCAAATCTCTTTATTTATGAAAATACTTTTATATCCATATACCAAAAGTACTTGGACAAAATCTAATCTGAATGATAAAGTGTCGTTAAAAACAAAAATATAGTGTATACACACTCATGAGCATAACAAACATCCTTGATACACAAATCCTTAAATGACAAATTGGAAATTATCACAAAAACTTCCTGATCTAAATCTAACCATACACCGAACTTGGCATAACTATATCTCGAGCGCAACCTCAAAATCATTCTTACTTATAACCAAAGGATTTTGATACTACAGACCAATTACTCACAACGTAAACGTCCAATATCCATCACCATCGTCACATAGTATTTGTCTAGCTACCTTTCGGTAACAGTTTCAAAATCATTTTAAATCCAACAACTTTACAAATACATTTATCACAGTGTGACTCGCGAGCTCGTTTCAAAACATATTTCTTAAAACACTTTATCAAAAATCCATTTTACATAATTGTCCGTCAGGGTAATGACATCTCTCATCCCCAAAGAGTTGCATCCAACCCTAATCATTTCTATGCACGTGATGCATGAACTATTATGTATGTATCAATTATTAATTTATCTTTTATTTAGTGAACATACTCAGTGCTCAATGCAATCCTATTCGTGATATTCAAAATGCATGTTCATGATATGTCTGGGCACAATTTCGTGTTGAAAATATTTCAAATATTTTAACAATTCAACCTTTAAAATCAACTTTTCAATAAAATATTTGCTAGACGTTACACTCTGTGAGATGTGCACTCGATAACCTCAAAATATTTTTCAAATTCTCTTACTTGCAACCTAGCAACATTCGATGTTATATAATAACTCAACCTAATAATTTCGTTACAACTTTTTCGCTTAAAAATTCAACAAACCTCAACCCTAATTGAAACTTATACCCAACGAACATATCACATACGTTCCTATGAAATTTACCGCCAGCTTCAGCATCGCATCATCATACTTGATGAAAACACTAGTGTATAAAAACACTGACCTATCTTCTCGGTTCAGAATTTCCAATATCCTTTTCAGGATAATCAGAAACAATCAACCATTCCAGAGGAATGCTCCCCTCGTCTCCCTTGACATCGAAACCCAAAGGTTTCGATCCACGAAACAAAGAGCAAAAACCGAACAAGGCGAACATGGTCTAAATGAAGGTCTTACTCAAAGGTCAAACCATACATCGAAGTAAGCCAACCACGACCACGTGGTTAAATCCTCTCACGTGCTACACCGCACAAAGAGACAAAACAAAAATAATCAACTTAGTCCAACAGATAAGCGAGTTATACAACGCAAATTATTTCTAAAAGATACCAAATTTGTAAATCATAAACCACGCAAGCATGCCATTCAGCAAAACAACTCAATCATTCTTAAAGACAAACATTAAGACATGTTACAAGTTTGAATATTTGTATCAAAATCAACTTGCAATAATATCATCTTTTAAGAATATGCTTCAAATTTTATTTTAAAATTTAAAGTCAATTACAAAACTTCCAAACTTTTAGTTGACCCCACGGCTAAAATAAAATCACTATCTGTAAAAGTCTCTTTTTATAATCAATTGCTTTAAAACGGATACCCAAGCATCTCAAACCATAAAATCATCGAGGTAGCCGAGTCATTACAACTACCAAGCTCATCTCCTAAATTTGGGTGACCCAAGTCGAACAAAAAAAAACCGTTTATAAAACGTATTCAAAATATTTTTAAATCCGGAAAAAATATTTTAATCAAATTTCTACCCTTTAAAATTTGGGAACTCAACTTAACCTAACCGCTAAACAATAATTTAAAAACTCAAGTGAGAAATCTTGAATGTCAAACAACCATTCCGTAAATCTAAAAAAATTAAAAAGGTTTTCATATTACAACATGGTAAAAAAATTTCAACATTAAATTCTTTACACAATAGCTCATCTCATAAAATATCATTTTGAAATCATCGCTTGTTAACACCAGACCAAACATAATATTTCAAAATACAAGAATTTCTTTTTACTGGTAACTCAACCACAAATCAAACTTTTTAAGAATTTGAAATCAAACTTCTCTTATGATTCTGTATCGAGACACAATTCGGATAGAACAATATTCTCAATGAAAATCTTTAAATCAACATGTAGTAAAACAATGCATGACCATCAAATACGTTTTAGTTAAACCCAAAATTTCTTTAACAGAAAACAAGGCAAACGCCCAACATACGATCACATTTAAAATCAAAAATCCAGGCCAAAGCCAAAATATACTTTATTAATAATGCAAAATCAATTCAATGCATCATGTAAAATAATTGTAACAATACCATATATTCTAAATCGTTTCAAGCATAAACGCCAATGTTTATCAAACAACGTCATAAGCAAGTATGAGTTTTAGAAAAAATTTCCAAAGTAAGATTTCTCGAGAAATCGAAAGCAATTATAATCACCCAAGTGAAATAACCTCAACATGATAAAACACAACTGGTAATATCCAGTGAAATTAATTGTCAGACATAGCATCAATACTAAATAAAGACAGACAGACATCACCTATAGGATGTAGGCTGAAAGTTTGAAAACAAAAGATGACGTTTTGAAAGACAAGACACGAATCCTAATTCCGCAGTAGTTCCTATGACACGACATCAACTTATCATGCAAAAACACATAACACATAACATGCGTAAGGCCTTGGTTTGAAACCAAAGCTCTGATACCAAGTTTGTCACGACCCATTTTCATGAATCATGACAGGTGCTAGGGTATGGGTATGGTTGTACCAAAACCCGTAGCTAGCCTTGCGGATAACCAACAAATACATAAACCTGCAAGAAAACCAATGCTCGGTGGCAACCGAGACTTCAGCCTAATTCTAGCAGTTCATATTATTCAACATAATTTAATAAATACTCGTACAACTATCAGTCTCCAAGATGGCATATATATATAAACCAGAATAACAGTATAACATGCCAACGCAAATATATCCAGTCGGACCAATCCGATAAACAACTAGAATATAATGAAGACTTCTAGTTACTACTGCGGTCTAAGAATAAAACAGTTTAGTAAATTTATTAAAATAAATGGAACCTCCGAGGAAAGTCAAGAAACGGAGATCAGCTGATTCTCTCAAATCATAACCCTGGAAAATCGGGAAAACAACGGGGTCATATATACTGAGATGGGTTTATACCACTATTTACATTTATCAAGTGGAAAACCTTTAAAATCTTTTAAAACATTTATAACAACATTACGTTTAATAGTTGGAACCCTAATCAAAATTAATAAATATATCCATAATCCAATAGGCCTGGTCCCGAGAGCTGAGCTACACCGAGTTACCACCGACAACTCTTAATTCATAACCACAGTCCCGAGAGCTGAGCTACACCGAATTACTCTACTGGTCCCAAGAGCTATGCTCACACCAAGTTACCACCACATATCACATACCTTATCTAGATCAATACTAGTGCGCACGCAGTCCTAATGATGCCCCTTAGGTAGCATGTTCTAACTAAAAGCCATAATGGAAAAACAGTTCGAAATATACATACAATATATATTTATATATCAAAGTAACAATTTACTTAATAAAGCGGTAAATAGTAAGTACAAACCCACTGCTTGCTAATCAACGTGATAACTCCTGGCAAGCAACCTCAACTCGGTTCGCCTCAAAAGCACGAAAGCTCGACGAGTCTAAACAAACATAAATCATTATTAAAACGGACCCTAACTCTAGAGAGTACTAGACACCACATAGGACTAATACAACAACACGTCAAGGTAAAGCCAATTAGAGTAAACACAATTCTCAGATAATTAAGTCATAACAAGCCAAGCATATTGAGTTCCCGCTTTAAAATCCAATTCGAAATATATTATTTAAATAACATTAAATAATAAAGCGATCCAATTTCCAAGATAGTGGGCTAGCCCAGTTACCGATAACTACCAAGCTAACCTCACCTGTCGGGCGACCCAAGTCTAGCCTGACCCAATTATTTTATCAAATTATATACCAGAGTTTATAATCCCGAAAATAACTTTGATAAAATAAATATCTTTATATCCAATTATAAAACATAGTTTATAATTATAAAAAAACCTTAATAAAATATTAATCAAATTTAAAACATAACTCAATAGCTTTAAATCCAAGTAACCCAAGTTACAATCAAATAATAAACTAAAATAAGTTTAAAAACGTTTAAGAGCTATCTGTAATTTAGCCAAACGCCAAAATAATATTTAAAATTCTGTATAATTACCCGAGTAATTATATAAATTTAGGTTATAAAATATTTATGGTTTTAGATTATAAAAATCAAAACAATATATACTCTAATCGGTACGATACATATTTTTTATTTTGAGAACGTTATCAATTAACGATACTCACAAGTCTAATTTTAACATTGGTATATAATAGCAACTTATAACCAAACCAAACAATTTGAAACAAAAACCATAATGAGATTCCATTAACCTCAAATCAACAACTCATCTTCCTTAATTATCTAACCCTGCAAATGACCCAACATTTAAAATAATTTTCCCCCGCCATTATTAGTTCCTCAGCCACACCAAATTAACTCATCTTAACACATCCATGAAACCACAAACACCAAAAGCTTTCAAGGTTGGCAGTAACATAATTATGCGAAGCAAATGATAGAACTCTTGAACAAACAATATGATCTAGGTTGGACCAAACCTAAACAAAGGAAGCTATTCATTTTGACATTACAGAGACAATCTAACAATTAAATCACTATCTCAAAATCATGCTCAGTTAGAGGCTTCAAGGACAAGACTTCTTTAAATAATAAACAAGTATACGGCAATAATTGATTCGAAAAGAAACGCAGCAAACAAAGCACGTATACGGCGAATCGGAACGGCAAAAGGACGGAGAGGTTATACGTACCAAATTTGATTCCAAAGCATTAGTATTAATAAGAATGGAGTCTACTGATGTAACGAGGAAACCCAACTCATATTGAAGTTATAACAAACAAGATACGAATTAAAAACGCTATTGACGATATCGAATGAAAAATGAAGGTAAAGATGTGAATTACTTACTGAATCCAAAAGCTAATGATAAGGGATGATGGTAGAATGTTTCATAGTATTTGAGGGTGAAGGAGTCGGCCAGGGTTGCTAAAAAACAATAGAATATGAAAATAGGGTTTAAAAAACGTAACAGGTCTATTTAAAGGACTGAATTCCCGTAACAGCACAGTGCACTTTCGTGCACTCCATCTCTACTCCAAACGTTTGGCTTAAATCACTAAAAATGTGAAACGTTTGGATTTGTTTCGTAATATTTGTAAACGTTTGGCATAAATCGCTAAAAAGGTGAAACATTTGGATTTGTTTCGTAACGTCTTAAACGTTTCGACTGGTTTTGTAATGTTTTAAACTTTTGGCTTAAATTGTTAACAATGTGAAACGTTTGGATTTGTTTCGTAACGTTTTAAACATTTGGCTTAAATCTCTAAAAATGTGAAGTATTTGGTTTTGTTTTGTAATGTTTGTAAACGTTTTGCTTACATCGACAAAAAGGTGAAACGTTTGGATTTGTTTCATAACGTTTGTAAACGTTTTGCTTAAATCGCTAAAACGGTCAAATGTTTGGATTTCTTTTGTAACATTTTAAACGTTTGGATTGGTTTTGTAACGTTTGTAAACGGTTGGCTTAAATCGCTAAAATGTGAAACGTTGGATTTGTTTTGTAACGTTTATAAACGTTTGGCTTAAATCGCTAAAAAGGTGAAAAGTTTGGTTTTGTTTCGTAGCGTTTGTAAACGTTTGACTTAAATTGCTAAAAAGGTGAAATGTTTGGATTTGTTTTGTAAATTTTTTAACGCTTGGACTGGTTTCGTAACGTTTGAAAACTTTTGACTTAAATCACTAATAATGTGAAACATTTTGGATTTGTTTCGTAACATTTGTAAATGTTTGGCTTAAATGGATAAAATGGCAAAACGTTTGGATTTGTTTTGAAACATTTGTAAACGTTTGGATTCAATCGCTAAAATGGCGAAATGTTTGGCTTAAATCGATTTGGTTTTGTTTCGTAACCTTTGTTAACGTTTGGCTTCAATCGCTAAAAAGGTGAAACGTTTGGATTTGTTTCGTAACGTTTGAAAACGTTTGGCTTAAATCGCTAAAAAGGTGAAACATTTGGATTTGTTTCGAAACGTTTGAAGATGTTTGGCTTAAATCATTAAAAAGGTGAATTGTTTGGATTTGTTTGGTAACGTTCTAAATGTTTGGATTTGTTTTGTAAAGTTTTTAATGTTTGGCTTAACTCTCTAAAAAGGTGAAACGTTTGAGTATTTTTCATAACATTTTAAACGTTTGGCTTAAATCGCTAAAAAGGGGAAACATTTGGTTTGGTTTCGTAACGTTTGTAAATGTTTGGCTTACATTGTTAAAAAGGGGAAACGTTTGATTTTGATTTGTAACGTTTGTAAACGTTTGGCTTAAATCGCTGAAAAGGTGAAACGTTAGGATTTGTTTCTTAACGTTTGTAAACGTTTGGCATAAATCGCTACATAGAGTAAACGTTTGGATTCTTTTCGTAGCATTTTAAATGTTTGGATTGGTTTCGTAACGTTTTAATCGTTTGCCTTAAATCGCTAAAAAGGTGAAACATTTGGATTTGTTTCGTAATGTTTGTAAACGTTTGGCTTAAATCGCTAAAAACGGGAAACGTTTGGCTTTGTTTTGTAACGTTTGGAAACGTTTCGATTGGTTCCGTAACGTTTGGTTTTGTTTCGTAATGTTTTGCTCAAATCGCTAAAAAGGGGAAACGTTGAAACGTTTGGATAGGTTTTGCAACGTTTTAAACTTTTGCCTTAAATTGCTAAAAATGTGAAACGTTTGGATTTGTTTCTTAACCTTTGTAAACGTTTGGCTTAAATCGCTAAAAAGGTGAAACGTTTTGATTTGTTTTGTAAGGTTTTTGGTTTCGTAATGTTTGTAAACGTTTGGCTTATATTGCTTAAAAGGTGAAACGTTTGGATTTGTTTCGTAATGTTTGTAATCTTTTGGATTAAATTGCTAAAAAAAAGGTGAAAAGTTTGGATTTGTTTCGTAACGTTTTAAACGTTTGCATTGGTTTTATAACGTTTTAAACCTTTGGCTTAAATTGCTAGAAATGTGAAACGTTTGGATTTATTTCGTAATGTTTTAAACGTTTGGCTTAAATCTCTAAAAATGTGAAACGTTTTGATTGGTTTCGTAACATATAAAATGTTTGGCTTAATTCGCTAAAAAGCTGAAAAATTTGGTTTTATTTCGAAACGTTTGTAAATGTTTGGCATATGTCGCTAATGAGGTGAAACATTTGGTTTTGTTTCGTAACGTTTGTAAACGTTTAAAAATGGGAAACATTTCGATTTTTTCCATAACGTTTTAAACGTTTGGCTTAAATCCCTAAAAAGGTGAAACATTGAATTTGTTTTGAAACATTTGGCTTAAATCGCTAATGTTTTAAATGTTTGGATTGGTTTTATAACGTTTTAAATGTTTGGATTAAATTGCTAAAAAGGTGAAACGTTTGGATTGGTTTCGAAACGTTTGTAAACGTTAGGCTTCAATAGTTAAAAAGGTGAAACATTTGGTTTTGTTTCGCAACGTTTGTAAACGTTTGGCTTAAATCACTAAAAATGTGAAATGTTTGGTTTTGTTTCGTAACGTATGTAAACGTTAGGCATAAATCGCAAAAAAGGTGAAACGTTTGGATTTGTTTCGTAATGTTTGTAAACATTTGGATTTGTTTCGTAACGTTTGGATTTTATTTCGTAACGTTTGTAGACGTTTGGATTTGTTTCGTAACGTTTGTAAACGTTTGGCTTAAATTGCTAAAAAGGGGAAACGTTTGCATTTGTTTCGTAATGTTTGTACAAATTTGGCTTCAATCGCTAAAAAGGTGATACGTTTGGATTTGTTTTGTAAAGTTTGTAAACGTTTGGCTTGAATCGCTAAAAAGGTGAAACGTTTTGATTTGTTTCGCAAAGATTGTAAACGTTTGGCTTAAATCGCTAATAAGGTGAAAAGTTTGGATTTGTTTCGTAACGTTTGTAAACGTTTGAATTGGTTTCTTAACGTTTTAAACGTTTGGCTTAAATCGCTAAAAAAGGTGAAACATTTGGTTTTGTTTCTTAACGTTTGTAAACGTTTGTATTTGTTTCGTAACGTTTTAAACGTTTAGATTGGTTTCGTAACGTTTTAATTGTTTGGCTTATATTTATAAAAAGGTGAAACGTTTGGATTTTTTTCGTAACGTTTTAAACATTTGGTTTGGTTTCGTAACATTTTAAATGTTTGGCTTAAATCGCTAAAAAGGTGAAACGTTTGGATTTGTTTCGTAACGTTTGTAAACGTTTGGCTTAAATCGCTAAAAATGTGAAACGTTTGGATTTGTTTCGTAACATTTGTAAATGTTTGGCTTAAATCGCTAAAAAAGGTGAAACGTTTAGATTTGTTTCGTAACGTTTTCAACGTTTGCATTGGATTTGTAACGTTTTAAACTTTTGTCTTAAATTACTAAAAATGTGAAACGTTTGGATTTTTTTTTGTAACATTTTCTACATTTGGCTTAAATATCTAAAAAGGTGAAATGTTTGCATTGGTTTCGTAAAATTTTATATGTTTGGCTTAAGTAGCTAAAAAAGTGAAAAATTTGGTTTTGTTTCGAAAAGTTTTTAAATGTTTGGCCTAAATCGCTAAAGAGGGGAAATGTTTGGATTTGTTTCGTAACGTTTGTAAACGTTTTGGTTAAACGTTTAAAAATGGGAAACATTTGAATTTGTTCCTGTAATATCCCGTATATTTTTCAGTATATTCCGATGAGTTTCCGGTTGTGTTTTGAAGTTATTTTTTTTGTTTAGTGGTTTAATTCATGCTTGATTCGATTGGTTTGACTAAATGGTGGTTCAACCATAGTTTTATCACAATATTGTTAAAAATAAGTTGGCCTCATTCGAGACAGCCTAGGGTCTCGAACGAGACCCTGGTTTTGATGGTGGCCTCGTTCGAGACCACAAGGGTCTCGAACGAGACCTTGGTTTTGAGTATATGATTCTGCTGAGGCACGATTGTGCCTCAGCCTTGCCTTGCATTTTACAAACACAAAATCAATCCCATTTATACAAGAACATTGTTGTTTCACGTTTTCTTCTTTTTAACCTAATTTTTCCTATCATTTAATACGAACCCTAGTCGTCATTCATTCAAAAATTCTCTAGTAATCACAACCTATACTCCTCTCGATCACTCTCAACACCGGTAAGTAATTCTTTTCGCTTTTATTCGATTGATGTTCAATATCGTCTCGTGCCGTTATTAACTCGTAACTTCATTATTTTAGCATCGTATAAGTGGATTTATTGCCGCTACATCAGACGACTGCGTTCTTGTTAATCCTTACGTATTTCATATCAAATTGGTACGTTGAATCTCTTGTTTTTTTTATGCCGTTTAGTTCATCGCTTTAAGGTTCATATGGCTGTTGTTTTCTGAAATCTCATGAGCATTAATGTTAATGTTAGTCCCTCTCAGCTTGTCAAATTTGAACCTCATTCCATCTATGAATCATCAAGCTTGTTGTTCTCCAAACGGTATGTTCCAAACTCTCGTTTCATCGCCGTTTCGATTTCGAAATGCTCATGTTATATTGCTGTCGTTTCTTTTGTTCTTGTTACTGTTATTAGTTCATGTTGGTAGATGATTGTTATATTGTGGATCTCCTTGTTGTTTTGCTTTGCGGATGCGACACGGTTTCATTGTTAAAAGTGTTAAACTCGGCTGCCATTAACGTTATGCTTATGTTCTTGTTCTTGTTTTATGAATAGTAATAATGTATTAGTTGCTGCCATTGTAAATCATAGTTGGAGGGAATTGTTGTTTTGAAATTTGTTATTGAAAGAGATGGTTTAATGGCTAATGTGATCACCATTCTAATTTGCTTAAACCTAATAAATCCCTCAAGTCATTTTGCCTATTGTTTTGATAATAACTTGGACTTGTTATTGATTTATAATTAATAGATTATAAACGATACAATTTAAGTTAATATAATTACTCGGGTAATTATATTTGATTTTAAATAATCTTTTTGGAATATCAAATTTGGTTAAATTACAGTTTAGTCCCTAAAATATATTTTTACTTAAATTGGTTAAGTTTTGGATGTAACTTGGGTTACTTAAATTCCAAGATATTTGATTCTATTTTTAAAATAGAAAATTATAATTTAATAACTTTTGTTTTGGGTTAGACTGTGGTCGCCCAACAAGTTGGAAGAGCTTCGTAGTTTTAATAACTCGGCTGACTCACTGAATTGATTTTCAACTTGGATTATCTTAAATCATTCTCGAAATGTGTTATATGATTTATACTCTATAACTTGGGTTATAATTGGATTGCATTTAATATAAGTGTTTATTAAATGTGGCTTGGTATTGTGCTGTGCTAGTCCTATGTGGTGTCTAATACTCTCTAGAGTTAGGGTCTGTTTTTAATTATTATTTTAATATCTTATTTAAACCCGTCGACTGTTCGTACTTCAGATGAGAACCAGAGTTAGGTTGCTTGTCAGTATCACGTGGATTCAGCAAGTAGTGAGTTTATATCTCTATTTACCTCTTTAATAAGCAAATGTTATATGTTGTATATATATATATATATATATATATGTATAAACAGTTTTTGAACTGTTTTCAGCAGTGTTGATTTGATTTGGAACGTGCTACTCGATGGGCATCATCGGGACTGCGTGCGCACCAGTAGGGATTATGATATTGAGGTAGGTTTGAGATACGTCTCACCTTAGTGAGGGCACCGGTGGAAGATACGTCGTCTCACCGACACGACAATGGAATTAGAATTGTGGTTTAGGGTTTCATTGTTAATCCATATGGAAAATGTTCTATTAAAAGTTTTAAATGTTTTCAACTTAATAAATGTAAATGGTTATATAAACTCTACTCAGTAATTCTGACCCCGTTGTTTTCCCAAATTTTCCAGGTTTATGATTGAGCATTAGTCGATCTCCGTTTCTTCATTCTTGGAGGTTCTTTATTTTATTCAGAATAAAAGAGTCGAACTATTTTAACTCTTAGACCGCAATAGCAGTATTAGTTGATTTATGACTTAGTCTTATGCTTATTGTTTTAGACTATTGTTTATTGGTATAGTCCAACTATTATTTTATCAGTTTTGACATGATCACAGTAACTTTGGTATTATATATTAATTTGCCATGCTGTTGAAGCTTAATTTGAGATTAAGTATACTTTGAATATATGTTGCCTATATGTATTGCTAGACTAGGTTGGAGTCTCAGTTGCCCCCGAGCATGTGGTTTTATGCAGGTACATAGGTGTTTATGATATTTATCTGTTATCCGCAAGGCTTGCTACGGGTTTTGGTACAACCATACCCATACCCTAGCGCCGGTCACGATTCATGAAAATTGGTCTTGACAGTTCCGTAACGTTTTAATCATTTGGATTGTTTTCGTAACGTTTTAAACATTTGGCTTAAATCCCTAAAAAAGGTGAAACATTGAATTTGTTTTGAAACGTTTATAAACGTTTGGCTTAAATTGCTAAAGTTTTAAATGTTTGGCTTAAATCGCTAAAAAGGTGAAACGTTTGGGTTGGTTTCGTAACAATTGTAAAAGTGTGTCTTAAATCGCTAAATAGGTGAAACATTTGGTTTTGTTTCGTAATGTTTGTAAACGTTTGGCTTAAATGGCTAAAAATGGAAAACGTTTGGATTTGTTTCATAACATTTTAAACGTTTGGATTTGTTTCGCAACGTTTGTAAACGTTTGACTTAAATCGCTAAAAAGATGAAATGTTTGGTTTTGTTTCGTAGCGTTTGCAAACGTTTGGCTTAAATCGCTAAAAAGGTCAAACATTTGGATTTGTTTTGTAACATTTTAAACGTTTGGATTCAATCGCTAAAAAAGTGAAATGCTTGGATTTGTTTCGTAGCGTTTGTAAACATTTGGATTTTTTTTGTAACGTTTGGAAACGTTTGTAAACGGTTGGCTTAAATTGCTAAAAAGGGGAAACGTTTGGATTTCTTTCGTAAAGTTTGTAAACATTTGGCTTCAATCGCTAAAAAAAGTTATACGTTTGGATTTGTTTCATAACGTTTGTAAACTTTTGGCTTGAATCGCTACAAAGGTGAAAGGTTTGGATTTGTTTCGTACCGTTTGTAAACGTTTGGCTTAAATCGCTAAGAAGGTGAAACATTTGGATTTGTTACGTAACGTTTATAAAACGTTTGGCTTAAATCTCTAAAAAGGTGAAACGTTTGGATTTGTTTCGTAACGTTATAAACGTTTAGATTGGTTTCGTAACGTTTTAAATGTTTTGCTTATATTATTAGAAAGGCGAAACATTTTGATTTGTTTCATAACGTTTTAAATGTTCGGTTTGGTTTCGTAACGTTTTAAACGTTTTGCGTAAATCGCTAAAAAGGTGAAACGTTTGGATTTGTTTCGTAACGTTTGTAAACATTTGGCATCAATCGGTAAAAATTTAAACGTTTGGATTTGTTTTATAACGTTTGTAAATGTTTGGCTTAAATCACTACAAAGGGGAAACTTTTGGATTTGTTTCTTAACGTTTTAAACGTTTTGATTGGTTTTGTAACGTATTAAATGTTTGGCTTAAATTGCTAAGAAGGTAAAACGTTTGGATTTGTTTCGTAGCGTTTGTAAACGTTTGGCTTAAATTGCAAAAAACGTGAAACACTTTGATTTTTTTCATAACATTTTTGATTTCTTGGCTAAAATCGCTAAAAATTTGAAACGTTTGGATTTGTTTTGTAACATTTTGTAAACATTTGGCTTAAATCGCTAAAAAGGTGAAACTTTTGGATTTGTTTTGTAACGTCTTAAACGATTGGATTGGTTTTGTATCGTTTTAAACCTTTTGCTTAAATTGCTAATAATGTGAAACGTTTGGATTTGTTTCGTAACGTTTTAAACGTTTGGCTTAAATCTCTAAAAATGTAATGTATTTGGATTTGTTTCGTAACGTTTGTAAACGTTTGGCTTACTTCATTAAAAAGGTGAAACGTTTGGATTTGTTTCGTAACATTTGTAAACGTTTGGATTAAATCGCTAAAAAGGTGAAACATTTCGGTTTGTTTTGTAAAGTTTGTAAACGTTTGGCTTAAATCGCTAAAAAGGTGAAAAGTTTTGTTTTGTTTCGTAACGTTTGTAAACGTTTGGCATAAATCCCTTTGGATTTGTTTTGTAATTTTTCTACGCCCGGATTGGTTTTGTAACGTTTGTAAACATTTGACTTAAATCACTAATAATGTGAAACGTTTGGATTTCTTTCGTAACGTTTGTAAACGTTTTTGCTTAAATGGCTAAAATGGTGAAACGTTTGAATTTGTTTCGTAACATTGGTAAAAGTTTGGCTTCAATCGCAAAAAAGGCGAAACGTTCGGCTTAAATCGCTAAAAAGGTGAAACGTTTGGTTTTGTTTCGTAACCTTTATAAATGTTTGGCTTTAATCGCTAAAAAGGTAAAACGTTTGAATTTGTTTCGTAACGATTCAAAACATTTGGCTTAAATCGCTGAAAAGGTGAAACATTTGGATTTATTTCGTAACGTTTGAAAATGCTTGGCTTTAATCGATAAAAAGGTGAAACATTTGGATTTGTTTGGTAACGTTTTAAACGTTTCGATTGGTTTTCTAAAGTTTTAAATGTTTGGCTAAAATCGCTAGAAAGGTGAAACGTTTGAGTTTTTTTCGAAACGTTTTTACGTTTGGCTTAAATCGCTAAAAAGGGGAAACGTTTGGTTTGTTTTCGTAATATTTGTAAACGTTTGACTTACATTGTCAAAAAGGTGAAACATTGGGTTTTATTTCGTAACGTTTGTAAATGTTTGGCTTAAATCCCTGAAAAGGTGAAACGTTTGGATTTGTTTCTTAACATTTGTAAACGTTTGGCGTAAATCGCTAATTAGAGGAAACATTTTGATTCTTTTTGTAGCATTTTAAACGTTTGGAATGGTTACGTAACATTTTAAACGTTTGGCTTAAATTGCTAAAAAGGTGAAACGTTTGGATTTGTTTAAATAGCTAAAAAGGGGAAACGTTTGGTTTTGTTTCGTAACGTTTGTAAACGTTTGGATTGGTTTCTAGACGTTTGGTTTTGTTTCGTAACGTTTGTAAACGTTTGGATTGGTTTCTAGACGTTTGGTTTTGTTTCGTAACGTTTGGCTCAAATCGCTAACAAGGGGAAATGTTTGGATTTGTTTTACAACGTTTCAAACGTTTGGATTGGTTTCGCAACGTTTGTACACGTTTGGTTGAAATCGCTAAAAAGGTGAAACTTTTGGATTTATTTCGTAACGTTTTAAACGTTTGAATGGGTTTTGTAACGTTTTAAACTTTTGGCTTTAATTGCTAAAAATGTGAAACGTTTGGATTTGTTTCGTAACGTTTGTAAACGTTTGGCTTAAATCGCTAAAAAGGTGAAACGTTTGGATTTGTTTGGTAACTTTTGAAAACATTTGGCTTAAATTGCTGAAAAGGTGAAACGTTTGAATTTGTTTGGTAACGTTTGTAAACGTTTGGCTTAAATCGCTAAAAAGGTGAAACGTTTGGTTTTGTTTCCAAACGTTTGTAAACGTTTTGTTTAAATGGCTATGAAGTCAAAACGTTTGGATTTGTTTTGTAAAGTGTCAATTGTGTGGATTGATTTTGTAATATTTGTAAACGTGTGGCTTAAATCACTAAAAATGTGAAATGTTTAGATTTGTTTCGTAATGTTTGTAAACGTTTGGCTTAAATAGCTAAAAATGTGAAACGTTTGGCTTTATTTTGTAACGTTTGTAAGCGTTTGGCTTAGATCGCTAAATAGGTGAAACGTTTGGATTTGTTTTGTAAAATTTTAAACGTTTAGATTGGTTTTATAACGTTTGTAAACGTTTGGCTTAAATCGCTAAAAATGTGAAATGTTTGGATTTGTTTCGTTACGTTTGTAAACGTTTGGCTAATATCGTTAAAAATGTGAAACATTTTAATTTATTTCGTAACGTCTTAAACGTTACGATTTGTTTCTTAACATTTGTAAACGTTTGGCTTAATCGCTAGAAAGGTGAAACGTCTTTTTTTGTTGCGAAACGTTTTAAACGTTTGGCTTATATCGCTAAAAAGGGAAAACGTTCAGATTTGTTTCGTAACGTTTGTAAACTTTTGCTTAAATTGCTAAAAAGGTGAAACACTTTGATTTGTTTCGTATCGTTTTTGGTTTCGTAACGTTTGTAAACGTTTGGCTTAAATCGCTATAAATTTAAAACATTTAGATTTGTTTCGTAACGTTTGTAAACGTTTCGCTTAAATCGCTAAAAAGGTGAAATGTTTGCATTTGTTTCGTAACGTTTTAAACGTTTGAAATGGTTTTGTAACGTTTTAATGTTTTTGGCTTAAATTGCTAAAAATGTCAAACGTTTGGATTTGTTTCGGAACGTTTGTAAACGTTTGGCTTAAATCGCTAAAAAAGTGAAACGTTTGGATTTGTTTGGTAACTTTTGTAAACATTTGGCTTAAATTGCTGAAAAGGTGAAACGTTTGAATTTGTTTGGTAACGTTTGTAAACGTTTGGCTTAAATCGCTAAAAAGGTGAAACGTTTGGTTTTGTTTCCAAACGTTTGTAAACGTTTTGTTTAAATGGCTAAGAAGTCAAAACGTTTGGATTTGTTTTGTAAAGTGTCAATTGTGTGGATTGATTTTGTAATGTTTGTAAACGTTTGGCTTAAATCACTAAAAATGTGAAATGTTTAGATTTGTTTCGTAATGTTTGTAAACGTTTGGCTTAAATAGCTAAAAATGTGAAACGTTTGGCTTTATTTTGTAACGTTTGTAAGCGTTTGGCTTAGATCACTAAATAGGTGAAACGTTTGGATTTGTTTTGTAAAATTTTAAACGTTTAGATTGGTTTTGTAACGTTTGTAAACGTTTGGCTTAAATCGCTAAAAATGTGAAACGTTTGGATTTGTTTCGTAACGTTTGTAAACGTTTGGCTAATATCGTTAAAAATGTGAAACATTTGAATTTATTTCGTAACGTCTTAAACGTTACGATTTGTTTCTTAACATTTGTAAACGTTTGGCTTAATCGCTAGAAAGGTGAAACGTCTTTTTTTGTTGCGAAACGTTTTAAACGTTTGGCTTATATCGCTAAAAAGGGAAAACGTTCAGATTTATTTCGTAACGTTTGTAAACTTTTGCTTAAATTGCTAAAAAGGTGAAACACTTTGATTTGCTTCGTATCGTTTTTGGTTTCGTAACGTTTGTAAACGTTTGGCTTAAATCGCTATAAATTTAAAACGTTTAGATTTGTTTCGTAACGTTTGTAAACGTTTCGCTTAAATCGCTAAAAAGGTGAAATGTTTGCATTTGTTTCGTAACGTTTTAAACGTTTGAAATGGTTTTGTAACGTTTTAATGTTTTTGGCTTAAATTGCTAAAAATGTCAAACGTTTAGATTTGTTTCGGAACGTTTGTAAACGTTTGGCTTAAATCGCTAAAAAAGTGAAACGTTTGGATTTGTTTGGTAACTTTTGTAAACATTTGGCTTAAATTGCTGAAAAGGTGAAACGTTTGAATTTGTTTGGTAACGTTTGTAAACGTTTGGCTTAAATCGCTAATAAGGTGAAACGTTTGGTTTTGTTTCCAAACGTTTGTAAACGTTTTGTTTAAATCGCTAAGAAGTCAAAACGTTTGGATTTGTTTTGTAAAGTGTCAATTGTGTGGATTGATTTTGTAATGTTTGTAAACGTTTGGCTTAAATCACTAAAAATGTGAAATGTTTAGATTTGTTTCGTAATGTTTGTAAACGTTTGGCTTAAATAGCTAAAAATGTGAAACGTTTGGCTTTATTTTGTAACGTTTGTAAGCGTTTGGCTTAGATCACTAAATAGGTGAAACATTTGGATTTGTTTTGTAAAATTTTAAACGTTTAGATTGGTTTTATAACGTTTGTAAACGTTTGGCTTAAATCGCTAAAAATGTGAAACGTTTGGATTTGTTTCGTAACGTTTGTAAACGTTTGGCTAATATCGTTAAAAATGTGAAACATTTGAATTTATTTCGTAACGTCTTAAACGTTACGATTTGTTTCTTAACATTTGTAAACGTTTAGCTTAATCGCTAGAAAGGTGAAACATCTTTTTTTGTTGCGAAACGTTTTAAACGTTTGGCTTATATCGCTAAAAAGGGAAAACGTTCAGATTTGTTTCGTAACGTTTGTAAACTTTTGCTTAAATTGCTAAAAAGGTGAAACACTTTGATTTGTTTCGTATCGTTTTTGGTTTCGTAACGTTTGTAAACGTTTGGCTTAAATCGCTATAAATTTAAAATGTTTAGATTTATTTCGTAACGTTTGTAAACGTTTCGCTTAAATCGCTAAAAAGGTGAAATGTTTGCATTTGTTTCGTAACGTTTTAAACGTTTGAAATGGTTTTGTAACGTTTTAATGTTTTTGGCTTAAATTGCTAAAAATGTCAAACGTTTGGATTTGTTTCGGAACGTTTGTAAACGTTTGGCTTAAATCGCTAAAAAGGTGAAACGTTTGGATTTGTTTGGTAACTTTTGTAAACATTTGGCTTAAATTGCTGAAAAGGTGAAACGTTTGAATTTGTTTGGTAACGTTTGTAAACGTTTGGCTTAAATCGCTAAAAAGGTGAAACGTTTGGTTTTGTTTCCAAACGTTTGTAAACGTTTTGTTTAAATCGCTAAGAAGTCAAAACGTTTTGATTTGTTTTGTAAAGTTTCAATTGTGTGGATTGGTTTTGTAATGTTTGTAAACGTTTGGCTTAAATCACTAAAAATGTGAAATGTTTAGATTTGTTTCGTAATGTTTGTAAACTTTTGGCTTAAATAGCTAAAAATGTAAATGTTTGGCTGAATCACTAAAAAGGTGAAACGTCTTGTTTTGTTGCGAAACGTTGTAAACGTTTGGCTTATATCGCTAAAAAGGGAAATCGTTCAGATTTGTTTCGTAACGTTTGTAAACGTTTTGCTTAAATTGCTAAAAAGGTGAAACATTTTGATTTGTTTCGTAACGTTTTTGGTTTCGTAACGTTTGTAAACGTTTGGCTTAAATCGCTATAAATTTAAAACGTTTAGATTTGTTTCGTAACGTTTGTAAACGTTTCGCTTATATCGCTAAAAATGTCAAACGTTTGGATTTGTTTCGTAACGTTTGTAAACGTTTGGCTAAAATCGCTAAAGAGGTGAAACGTTTGTATTTATTTCGTAGCGTTTGTAGACATATGGCTTAAATCGCTAATAAGGGGAAACGTTAGGATTTGTTTTGAAACGTTTGTAAACGTTTAGCTTAAATCGCTGAAAAGGTGAAACATTTGGTTTTGTTTCGTAACGTTTTAGACGTTGAGATTTGTTTTGTAACGTTTGTAAACGTTTGGCTTAAATCGCTAAAAAGGTAAAACGTTTGTCTTAAATTGCTCAGAAGGTGAAACATTTTTTTTAATTTTAAACGTTTAGCTTAATTCACTAAAAAAGGGAAACTTTGGATTTGTTTCGTAACGTTTGTAAACGTTTCACTTAAATCGCTAAAAAGGTGAAACATTGGGATTTGTTTCGTAACGTTTGTAAACGTTTAGCTTAAATTGCTAAAAAGATGAAATGTTTGGATTTGTTTTGTAACTTTTGTAAACAATTAGCTTAAATCGCTAAAAACGTGAAACATTTGGTTTTGTTTCGTAAGGTTTGTAAATGTTTGGCATAAATTTCTAAAAAGGGGAAATGTTTGGTTTTGTTTCATAACGTTTGTAAACGTTTGGCTTAAATCGCTAAAAAATGTGAAACATTTGGATTTATTTCCTTACGTTTTAAACATTTGGATCTGTTTCGTAACGTTTTAAACGTTTGGCTTAAATCGCTAAAAAGGTGAAACGTTTGGATTTGTTTCGCATCGTTTGTAAACGTTTGTCTTAAATCGCTAAAAATTTGAAATGTTTTGATTTGATTCGTAACGTTTGTACACGTTTGGCTTAAATCGCTAAAAAGGTGAAATGTTTGGCTTAAATCGTTAAAAAGGTGAAACATTTGTTTTTTTTCGTAACGTCTGTAAAAGTTTGGCTTAAATCGCTAAAAGGGGAAACCTTTGGATTTATTTCGTAATGTTTGTAAATGTTTGGCATAAATCGCTAAAAAGGTGAAATGTTTGGATTGGTTTTGTAACGTTTTAAATGTTTCGCTTAAATTGCTAAAAAGGTGAAACATTTGGATTTGTTTTGTAAAATTTTAAACGTTTGGATTTGTTTCGCAACGTTTGGCTTAAATCGCTAAAAAGGTGAAACGTTTAGATTTGTTTTGCAAAGTTCCGAACGTGATTTGTTTCGTAACGTTCGTAAACGTTTGACTTAAATCACTAAAAATGTGAAACGTGTGGCTTAAATGGCTAAAAATGTGAAACGTTTGGATTTGTTTCTTAACGTTTTAGACGTTGGGATTTGTTTTGTAAAATTTGTAAACGTTTGGCTTAAATCGCTAAAAAGGTAAAACATTTGACTTAAATTGCTAAAAAGGTAAAACGTTTGGTTTTTTTTTCGTAACATTTTAAACGTTTGGCTTAATTCGCTAAAAAGGGGAAACGTTTGGATTTTTTTCGTAAAGTTTGTAAACGTTTGGCTTAAATTGCTGAAAAGATGAAACGTTTGGATTTGTTTCGTAACGTTTGTTAACGTTTGGCTTAAATCGCTAAAAACGTGAAACATTTGGTTTTGTTTCATAAGGTTTGTAAATGTTTGGCATAAATTGCTAAAAAGGGGGAACGTTAGGATTTGTTTCATAACGTTGGTAAACGTTTGGCGTAAAAGGCGAAACGTTTGGATTCGTTACTAACATTTGTAAATGTTTGGCTTAAATCGCTAAAAATGGGAAACGTTTGGTTTTGTTTCATTACGTTTGTAAACGTTTGGCTTAAATCGCTAAAAAATGTGAAACGTTTGGATTTATTTCGTAACGTTTTAAACGTTTGGATTGGTTTCGTAACGTTTTAAACGTTTCGCTTAAATCGCTAAAATGGTGAAACGTTTGGATTTGTTTCGTAACGTTTGTAAACGTTTGGCTTAAATCGCTAAAAATTTGAAATGTTTAGATTTGTTTCGTAATGTTTGTAAACGTTTGGCTTAAATCGCTAAAAAGGTGAAACGTTTGGTTTAAATCGCTAAAAATGTGAAACATTTAGTTTTTTTCGTAAGGTGTGTAAACGTTGGTCTTAAATCGCTAAAAAGAGGAAACGTTTGGATTTATTTCGTAATGTTTGTAAATGTTTGGCTTAAATCGCTAAAAAGGTGAAACGTTTGGATTTGTTTCTTAACGTTTTAAACGTTTGGATTGGTTTTGTAACGTTTTAAATGTTTGGCTTAAATTGCTAAAAAGGTGAAACATTTGGATTTGTTTCGTAACCTTTGTATACGTTTGGCTTAAATCGTTAAAAAGGGGAAACGTTTTGATTTGTTTTGTAACATGTGTAAATGTTTGGTTTAAATTGCTAAAAAGGGGAAACATTTGGTTTTATTTCGTAAAGCTTGTAAACGTTTGGCTTAAATCGCTAAAATGGTAAAATGTTTGGATTTGTTTCGTAACGTTTTAAACGTTTGGATTGGTTTTGTAATGTTTTCAACGTTTGTTTTTGTTTCCTAACTTTGTAAACGTTTGGCTTATATCGCTAAGAAGGTGAAACGTTTGCATTTTTTCCTTAACATTTTAAACGTTTAGATTGGTTTTGTAACGTTTTAAACTTTTGACTTAAATTGCTTAAAAGGTGAAACATTTGGAATTTTTCCTAACGTTTGTAAACGTTTGGCTTAAATCGCTAAAAAGGGGAAACGTTTGGATTTGTTTAGTAACGTTTGTAAACATTTGTCTTAAATCGCTTAAAATATGAAATGTTTGGATTAGTTTCGTATCGTTTGTAAACGTTTGGCCTAAATCGCTAAAAAGGTGAAACGTTAGGATTTGTATCGTACATTTGTAAACGTTTGGCTTAAGTCGCTAAAAAAGTGAAACGTTTGGATTTTGTTTCATAACATTTGTAAACATTTGGATTAAATCGCTTAAAATGTGAAACTTTTGGATTTAATTTTTAAGGTTTTAAACGTTTGAATTGGTTTCGTAACGTTTGTAAACGTTTAGTTTAAATCGCTAAAAAGGTCAAACATTTAGATTTATTTTGTGACTATTGTAAGCGTGTGGTTTAAATCGCTAAAAAGTGAAACATTTGGATTTGTTTCGTAACGTTTTAAACGTT
The DNA here is from genome assembly GCF_937616625.2 of Mercurialis annua. Classification (NCBI taxonomy): domain Eukaryota; kingdom Viridiplantae; phylum Streptophyta; class Magnoliopsida; order Malpighiales; family Euphorbiaceae; genus Mercurialis; species Mercurialis annua. The sequence goes on along the minus strand of NC_065572.1, from coordinate 18,607,486 downwards.
TGGATTAATTTCGTAATGTTTTAGACGTTTGGCTTAAATCGCTAAAAAGTTGAAAATTTGTGATTTGTTTCGTAACGTTTCTAAACGTTTGGGTTAAATAGCAAAAAAGGCGAAACGTTTGATTTTGTTTCGTAACGTTTGTTAGCGTTTGGCTTAAGTCTCTAAAAATGTGAAAAGTTTGGATTTGTTTCGTAACATTTGTAAATATTTGGCTTAAATCGCTAAAAAGGTGAAACGTTTGGATTTTTTTGTAATATTTGTAAATGTTTGGCTTGAATCGCTAAAAATGGGAAATATTTGGTTTTCTTTCGTAACGTTTGTCAATGTTTAGCTTAAATTGCTAAAAATGTGAAATGTTTGGATTTGTTTCGTAACTTTTGTATACGTTTTGCTTAAATTGCTAAAAAGGCGAAACGTTTGGATTTGTTTCATAACGTTTGTATACGTTTGGCTAAAATCGCTAAAAAGGGTGAAACGTTTGGATTTTTTTCGTAACGTTTTAAACGTTTGGATTGTTTCGTAACATTTATAAACTTTTGGCTTAATTAGCTAACGAGGTGAAACATTTGGATTGGTTTCGTAATGTTTTAAACTTTTGGCTTAACTCGCTAAAAAGGCGTAACTTTTGGATTTGTTTCAAAATGTTTGGAAACTTTTGGCTTAAATTGCTAAAAATGTGAAACATTTGGACGTTTGGATTTGTTTCTTAACGGATTAAATGTTTGGAATTGTTTTGTAACGTTTGTAAACGTCTGGCTTCAATCGGTAAAAAGGTAAAACGTTCGGATTCGTTTTGTAACGTTTTAAACATTTGGATTTGTTTTGAAACGTTTTAAACGTTTGGATTGGTTTCGTACGTTTTAATCGTTTGGCTTAAATCAATGAAAATGTGAAATTTTTGGATTTATTTCGTAACGTTTGTAAATGTTTGGCTTAAATTTCTAAAAGGGTGAAACGTTTGGTTTTTTTTGTAATGTTTATAAACGTTTGGCTTTAATCGCTAAAAAGGTGAAACATTTGGATTTGTTTCGTAATGTTTGTAAACGTTTAGCATAAATCGCCAAACAGGTGAAACGTTTGGATTTGTTTATTAACGTTTGTAAACATTTGTCTTAAATCGCTTAAAATGTGAAACGTTTGGATTAGTTTCGTAACGTTTGTAAACGTTTGGCATAAATTGCTAAAAAGGTGAAAAGTTAGGATTTGTAGTGCACATTTGTAAACGTTTGGCTTATGTCGATAAAAAAGTGAAACGTTTGGATTTGTTTCATAACGTTTGTATACATTTGGCTTAAATCGCTTAAAATGTGAAACATTTGGATTTAATTTTTAACGTTTTAAACGTTTGGATTGGTTTCGTAACGTTTGTAAACGTTTAGCTTAAATCGCTAAAAAGGTAAAACATTTAGATTTATTTTGTAACGTTTGTAAGCATGTGGCTTAAATCGCTAAAAAGGTGAAACATTTTGGATTTATTTCGTAATGTTTTAAACGTTTGGATTGGTTTGGTAATGTTTTAAACGTTTGGCTTAAATCACTAAAAAGTTGAAACTTTGTGATTTGTTTAGTAACGTTTGTAAACGTTTGGCTTAAATCGCTAAAAAGGCGAATCTTTTGGTTTTGTTTCGTAACGTTTATAAGCGTTTGGCTTAACTCGCTAAAAATGCGAAAAGTTTGGATTTGTTTCGTAACATTTGTAAACGTTTGGCTTAAATCGCTAAAAAGGTGAAACGTTTGGATTTTTTTTGTAATATTTGTAAATGTTTGGCTTAAATCGCTAAAATGGGAAACATTTCGCTTTCTTTCATAACGTTTGTAAATGTTTAGCTTAAATTGCTAAAAATGGGAAACGTTTAGATTTGTTTCGTAACGTTTGTATATGTTTGGTTTAAATTGCTAAAAAGGCGAAACGTTTGGATTTGTTTGTATACGTATGGCTTAAATTGCTAAAAAGGGGAAACGTTTGGATTTGTTTCGTATCGTTTGTAAACGTTTAGCTTAAATCGCTAAAAAACGTGAAACGTTTGGATTTGTTTCGTAACATTTAAATGTTTGGATTGGTTTTGTAAAGTTGTAAACATTTGGCTAAAATCGCTAAAAAAGGTGAAACATTTGGATTTGATTCGTAACGTTTATAAACGTTTGGCTTAAATAGCTAGAAAGGTGAAACGTTTGGATTTGTTACGTAACGTTTTAAACGTTTGGCTTAAATCGCTAAACAGGCGTAACTTTTGGATTTTTTCACAAGGTTTGTAAAAGTTTGGCTTAAATCGCTAAAAATGTGAAACATTTTGACGTTTGGATTTGTTTCTTAACGGTTTAAATATTTGGATTGGTTTTGCAACGTTTGTAAACGTCTGGCTTCAATCGGCAAAAAGGTAAAACGTTTGGATTTGTTTTGTAACGTTTTAAACATTTGGATTGGTTTCGCAACGTTTTAATCGTTTGGCTTAAATCACTAAAAAGGTGAAACATTTGGATTTACTTCGTAACGTTTGTAAATGTTTAACTTAAATAGCTGAAAATTTGAAATGTTTGGATTTATTTCATAACGTTTGTAAATGTTTGGCTTAAATTGCTAAAAGGTTGAAACGTTTTGTTTTGTTTCGTAACGTTTGTAAACGTTTGGCTTCAATCACTAAAAATGTGAAACATTTGGATTTGTTTTGTAATGTTTATAAACATTTAGCATAAATTGCCAAAGAGGTGAAACGTTTGGATTTGTTTAGCAACGTTTGTAAACATTTGTCTTAAATCGCTTAAAATGTGAAACGTTTGGATTAGTTTCGTAACGTTTGTAAACGATTGGCCTAAATCGCTAAAAAGGTGAAACGTTAGGATTTGTATCGTACATTTGTAAACGTTTAGCTTATGTCGCTAAAAAAGGAAAACGTTTGGAATTGTTTCATAACGTTTGTAAACATGTGGCTTAAATCGCTTAAAATGTGAAATGTTTGGATTTAATTTTTAATGTTTTATACGTTTGGATTGGTTTTGTAACATTTGTAAACATTTAACTTAAATCGCTAAAAAGGTAAAACATTTAGATTTATTTTGTAACGTTTGTAAGGGTGTGGCTTAAATCACTAAAAAGGTGAAACATTTGGATTTGTTTCGTAACGTTTTAAACGTTTGGATTGGTTTCGTAATGTTTTAGACGTTTGGCTTGAATCGCTAAAAAGCTGAAACTTTGTGATTTGTTTAGTAACGTTTGTAAACGTTTGGCTTAAATCGCTAAAAAGGCGAAACGTTTGGTTTTGTTTCGTAATGTTTGTAAGCGTTTGGCTTATGTCGCTAAAAATGCGAAAAGTTTGGATTTGTTTCATAACATTTGTAACCGTTTGGCTTAAATCGCTAAAAAGGTGAAACGTTTGGATTTTTTTGTAATATTGGTGAATGTTTGGCTTAAATCGCTAAAAATGGGAAAAATCTGGTTTTCTTTCGTAAAGTTTATAAATGTTTAGCTTAAATTGCTAAAAATGTGAAACGTTGGAATTTGTTTCGCAACGTTTGTATATGTTTGGATTAAATTGCTAAAAAGGCGAAACGTTTGGATTTGTTTCATAATGTGTGTATATGTTTGGCTTAAATTGCTAAAAAGGCGAAACGTTTGGATTTGTTTCGTAACGTTTGTAAACGTTTAGCTTAAATCGCTAAAAAATGTGAAACGTTTGGATTTGTTTCGTAACATTTTAAATGTTTGGATTGGTATTGTAACGTTTTAAACATTTGGCTAAAATCGCTAAAAAGGGTGAAACGTTCGGATTTGTTTGGTAACGTTTATAAACGTTTGGCTTAAATAGCTAAAAAGGTGAAACGTTTGGATTGGTTTCGTAACGTTTTAAACGTTTGGCTTGAATCGCTAAAAAGGCATAACTTTTGATATGTTTCACAACGTTTGTAAACGTTTGGCTTAAATCGTTAAAAATGTGAAATATTTGGACGTTCGGATTTGTTTGTAAACGTCTGGCTTCAATCGGTAAAAATGTAAAACATTTGGATTTGTTTTGTAACGTTTTAAACGTTTGGATTGGTTTCGTAACGTTTTAATCGTTTGACTTAAATCGCTAACAAGGTGAAACGTTCGGATTTGCTTCGTAACGTTTGTAAACGTTTGGCTCAAATCGCTGAAAATGTGAAATGTTTGGATTTATTTCGTAACGTTTGTAAATGTTTGGCTTAAATTGCTAAAAGGGTGAAACATTTTGTTTTTTTTCGTAACTTTTCTAAACGTTTGGCTTCAGTCGCTAAAAAGGTGAAACATTTGGATTTGTTTCGTAACGTTTGTAAACGTTTGGCTTAAATCGCTAAAAAGGTGAACAATTGGATTTGTTTCGTAAAGTTTTAAACGTTTGGGTTGGTTTCGTAACGTATTAAATGTTTGGTTTAAATCGCTAAAAAGGTGAAACGTTTGGATTTGTTTCGTAAAGTTTGTAAATGATTGGCTTAATGGCTAAAAATGTGAAACGTTTGGATTTTATTTGTAACGTTATAAACATTTGGATTGGATTCGTAACATATTAAATGTTTGACTTATATCGGTAAAAAGGTGAAACATTTGGATTTGTTTCATAACATTGACGTTTGTTTTGAATCGCTAAAAGGTGAAACGTTGATTTTATTTCGTAACGTTTGTAAACGTTTGGCTTAAATCGCCAAAAATATGAAACGTTTGGATTTGTTTCGTAACGTTTTAAACTTTTGGCTTTAATCGCTAAAAAGCTGAGATGTGTGAATTTGTTTCGTAATGTTTGTCAACGTTTGGCTTAAGTTGCTAAAAAAAGTGAAACGTTTGGATTGATTTTGTAACATTAGTAAACGTTTGGCTGAAATCGCAAAAAAGGGGAAACGTTTGGATTAGTTTCGTAACGTTTGTAAACATTTGGCTTAAATCGCGAAAAACGTGAAATGTTTGGATTTTTTCGTCTCGTTTTAAACGTTTTGATTAGTTTCGTAACGATTAAACGTTTGGCTTAAATTAGTAAAAAGTGAAACGTTTTGTTTTGTTTCGTAATGTTTATAATCGTTTGGCTTAAATCGCGAAAAAGGTGAAACGTTTCGATTTTTTTATAACGTTTTAAACGTTTGGATTGGTTTCATAACGTTTTAAAAGTTTGGCTTAAATCGCTAAAAAGGTGAAACGTTTAGATTTTTTTGTAATGTTTGTAAACGTTTGGCCTAACTCGCTAAAAAGGAGAAACGTTTGGATTTGTTTCGTAAAGTTTGTAACGTTTGGCTTAAATTTCTAAAAAGGCAAAACGTTTGGATTTGCTTCGTAACGTTTGTAAATGTATGCTTATATCGCTAAAAAGGTGAAACGTCTCAATCTGTTTCGTAACGTTTTAAACGTTTGGATTGGTTTTGTAACGTTTTAAACTTTTGGCATAACTCGCTAAAAAGGTGAAATGTTTGGATTTATTTCGTAACATTTGTAAACGTTTGGCTTAAATCGCTAAAAAGGTGAGATGTTTGGATTGGTTTCGTGACGTTTTAAAAGTTTTGCTTAAATCGCTAAAAAGGGGAAACCGTAAGATTTATTTCGTAACGTTTGTAAACGTTTAGCTTAAATCACTAAAAAGGTGAAACATTTCAAAATTTGGATTTGTTTCGTAACGTTTTAAACGTTTGGATTTTCTATGTAACGTTTTAAACGTTTCGATTGGTTTTCAAACGTCTGTAAACGTTTGGCTTAAATCGGTAAAAAGGTGAAACATTTGGATTTGATTCATAACGTTTTGAACATTTGAATTGGTTTGTAACGTTTTAATTGTTTGGCTTAAATCGTTAAAGATGTGAAACGTTTAGATTTGTTTCGTAACGTTTGTAAACGTTTTGCTTAAATCGATAAAAATGTGGAATGCATGGATTTATTTTGTAATTCGTTAATGTTTGACATAAATCGCTAAAAAGGGGAAACATTTGGTTTTGTTTCATAATTTTTGTAAACGTTTGGCTTCAATCGCTAAAAAGGTGAAACGTTTGGATTTATTTCGTAACGTTTGTAAATGTTTGACTTAAATCGATAAAAATGTGAAATGTTTGGATTTGTTTCGCAACGTTTTAAACATTTGGATTGGTTTTGTAACGTTTGTAATCGTTTGGCTTAATCGCTAAAAATATGAAACGTTTGGATTGGTTTCGTAAAGTTTTAAATGTTTTGCTTAAATCGCTACAAAGTTGAAACGCTTGGATTTGTTTCGTAACTTTTGTAAATGTTCAGCTTAAATTGCTAAAAAGTTGAAACGTTTGGTTTTGTTTCGTAACGTTTGGCTTAAATCGCTAAAAATGTTAAACGTTTGGATTTGTTTCGTAACGTTTTAAACTTTTTGCTTAAATCGCTAAAAAGGTGAAATGTAATACCCCGTAAAAATTTAATTTATGGTTTCGATAATTTCCGACGTCTGTCCAGTTGTTTTGAGATAAATTCGGAGTTAGTGGTTCGGTTTGTGGTTCAACCGAAGGGTTGAACCACTCCCTTTCAATCAGGTCTCAAAAGAGACCTGATTGTTAAACTTTCTCGTACGAGACACTAGGTCTCGTACGAGACTTCTTTGATTTTTGCCTGGTCTCGTACGAGACCAGGGTTCCCGAACGGGAACAAGCCTCATATGGCTGTTCTCGTTTGAGAACAGCCTTGTCAAGGCGAGGGGGCAGTTTTGCCCCCTGATTTTTAGCGATCCACTCACGTTTTAAAAACGTTTTCTAAATCTAATATCTTCACCACACTTCATACTAACCCTAGCCGCCATCTTTTTCCTTTTTCGCTGAGTAATCATCGATCAAAATTACGTCCGAAGTTGCTGCCATAGGTAAGTTTTTGAATCCTTTAATCTTAGTTTTAGCTGAAAACGACCTCTCCGTATTTTGATTCGTTCTTGACCGTTTCAGAACCGAAATGAGTTCCGCTTCCTTCCAGTGATAGAAGAGTCACGTATCTACAAATTCCAATTTTTGTTTTGTCAAACGGTACGTAAACGAACCCGTACCAATCGCCGCCGTTTTACCGTTTTCTGGAAATTTCTGTTTTAAGTTTAATCGACCTCTCTGAAATTTAATTCATTCCACAGCCGTACGGAGGTCGAAATCAATTCCGTTTGTTTCCCGTGAAAGTAGACTTACGCATCTACGTTTCTACACCTTTCGTTCGTCAAACGGTATGTAAACGAACCCGTAACAATCGATGTCGTTTCATCGTTTTTCACGTGCTATTTGGTTCTATTTGTTTAAAAGTGTTTCTGCCGAGTTCTTACCTCCTTTTGGGCTTTTATTTTGATAGTTTGGTGTTCATAAATCGCTGGGAATGTTAGTTGTTGTTTGTTTAAGTTCTTAGTTGAGTTTTGTCTCATCGTTCCGGTTCTTATTCGTCGTTCTCAGATTTACAGTGACGTGCGTTGGTTTTGTTCTTGATGTTTTGATTACTCTTGATTTATTGTTATTGAATTGATGATATCAAGTTATGACTTGGTTAGGAGAGTTTAGAGTTGTTAATGGATTGGTATATTGAAATTGTTAGTTTGAAATTGTAAAAATTCGGCTCCTGTTAATGTGTTGGAGATGAAGATATGATTTGGAGAAGAAGGGTAGGTGGCGATGGGTAATTGGTTGTTTGTAATTCTTATTGGCTAAAGGGCCCTTTTTATAATTGAATTCTTATGTTTTAAATCTATTGATTCCTAAGCTTTTCTCTTGAATGTTTTTAGTTGACGTTTAATTTTAAATTACGAAATTAGTTTCGACTTATCAATTAACGTTTTAAATAATAATATTATTTATAACTTGAAATTACTTTGGGCATTAAGATTTTAAGTTTAAATTAAATATTAATTTTATTATAGTTTATATGTAGTTTTATATATTGGCTATATTAATTAAGTATTGGGGATTTTATTTTATTTAAAAGTTTGTCAAATTAATTATATTATTTTTAAGGCATAAAAATAATATTTGAATATTTAAAAATTAAATTAATAATTATTATTAATTATAATTTAATTGTTAAATTGATATTTTTGGCTTAGAATGCCTTTGGAATTAAATTTATATTTTGCTTTATTTAGTTAATTAATTACTTGAGATATTTTCCGGTAATATTTAATTACTTGGGTTTTAAGCTATTGAGTTCTATTTTGATATTAATTAATATTTTATTTAATATTAATTGTAAACTGTGGTTTATAAACTCTGGAATATTATATGTGTCGGTTTGGACTTGGGTCACCGACATGTGGGTTTAGCTTGTTAGTTTTGAAAACTCGGCTAACCCATTATTTGAGGAATTGATTTTATTTATAAATTAAATAATATTTTAATAATATTTTCGGATTGGATTTAAGTGCGAACTCAATAGTCTTGAATTAATTACGACATTAATATTTATTTGAGAATTGTGTTTCTCTGTGATTTATCTGGTTATTTAATTGTGCTAGTCCTACGTGGTGTCTAGTGATCTTAGAGTTAGGGGTCGTATGGATATTAACCTATTTATTATTTTAGACCTGTCGACTGCTCATGCTTCGGAGTCTACGCAGGGTTAGCTGTTTGCCAAGATCACGTGGATTAGCAAGCAGTGAGTTTGTAGTGCTATTTACCGCTTTATTAAGTACCGCATCGTATTTTAATATTATAAATGCTTTTGAACTGTTTTTACGGATTATGGATCTGGATTGAAACGAGCTACTTGATAGGCTTGTATTGAGACTGTGTGCACCGGTAAGTACTCTGGGCAACGGCAGACTAAAGTCTTGCTTACGCTGGTTTATATATATATATATGACGAGGATTTGTTCCCGTCCACTCTGGGTTTATCAGTATGATAGGTCATACTTACGCTGGGATCATTTCAATACTGTTTTCCATAATCATACTATATTAGTATAAACTGTTTTGATTTAAGGGTTTTAAACTTAATAAATGTAAATAGTATTGCGAACTCATCTCAGTATATCTGACCCCGTTGTTTTCCCAAATTTTCCAGGTTTATGATTTGAAAGCTGGTCCACTCCGATTCTTTTGATTCCTCGGAGGTTTTTATGTTATTAAACTAGTTTTTGTTTTCGAACTCTTAGACCGCAGTAGAACTAGCTTATTTATTACATTTAACATTACACTTTGGGTTTGTCGATATATTCGATTATTTATTATTAGCTTGTTACACTGGAATATTTTATTATTATATTTAAGGCATGTTGTGGAATATTCAAGATATTTAAGTTATTTATATTAGAATCGTAATATAAATTGCTAGACCTAGGTTGGAGTCTCGGTTGCCCCCGAGCAGTTTCTGCAGGTTTAAATGTTTAATTGATTTCCGCAAGGCTTGCTACGGGTTTTGGTACAACCATACCCATACCCTAGCGCCGGTCACGATTCATGAAATTGGGTCGTGACATGAAACGTTTGGATTTGTTTTGTAATGTTTGTAAACATTTGGCTTAAATCGCTAAAAAGGTGAAATGTTTGAACTGGTTTTTTAGCGTTTGTTAATGTTTGGCTTAAATCGCTAAAAGGGTGAAACTAGTGGATTTGTTTCGTAACGTTTGTAAACATTTGGCTTAAATTGGAAAAAATGTGAAACGTTTGGATTTTTTTCGTAACGTTTTAAACCTTTGGATTGGTTTTGTGACGTTTTAAACGATTGGCTTATATCACTAAAAAATTGAAAAGTTTGGAGTTGTTTCGTAACGTTTTTAAATGTTTGGCTTAAATCGCTAAAAAGGGGAAACGTTTGGTTTTGTTTTGTAACGTTTGGCTTAAATCGCGAAAAAGGCAAAACGTTTGGATTTATTTCGTAACGTTTTAAACGTTTGAATTTCTTTCATAAAGTTTTAAATGTTTGGCTTAAATCGCTAAAAAGGTGAAACGTTTGGATTTTTTTGTAGTTTTTATAAACGTTCGACTTAAATCGCTAAAAAGGTTAAACATTTGTATTTGTTTCGTAACGTTTGTAAACGTTTGGCTTAAATCGCTAAAAAGGGGAATGTTTGGATTTATTTCGTCACGTTTGTAAACGTTTGACTTAAATTGCTAAAAAGGTGAAACGTTTGGATTAGTTTCGTAACGTTTTAAACGTTTGGCTTAAATCGCTAGAAAGGTGAAACGTTTCGATTTGTTTCATAACGTTTGTAAACGTTTGGCTTATTTCGCTAAAAAGGGGAAATGTTTGGTTTTGTTAACGTTTGTAAACGTGTGGCTTAAATCGCTAAAATGGTGAAACGTTTAGATTTGTTTTGTAAAGTTTTGAACGTTTTTAAAATGTGAAACGTTTGGATTGGTTTGGTAACGTTTATAAACGTTTAGCTTAAATCGCTAAAAAGGTAAAACGTTTAGATTTATTTTGTAAAGTTTGTAAGCGTGTGGCTTAAATCGCTAAAAAGGTGAAACATTTGTATTTGTTTCGTAACGTTTTAAATGTTTGGATTGGTTTCGTAATGTTTTAGATGTTTGGCTTAAATCGCTAAAAAGCTGAAACTTTGTGATTTGTTTCGTAACGTTTGTAAACGTTTGGCTAAAATCGCCAAAAAGTCGAAATGTTTCGTTTTGTTTCGTAATGTTTGTAAGCGTTTGGCGTAAGTCGCTAAAAATGTGAAAAGTTTGGATTTGTTTCGTAACATTTGTAAACGTTTGGCTTAAATCGCTAAAAAGGTGAAACGTTTGGATTTGTTTCGTAACGTTTGTAAACGTTTGGCTTAAATCACTAAAAGGTTAATCGTTCGGATTTATTTCGTAGCGTTTGTAAAAGTTTGGCTTAAATCGCTAAAAAGGGGAAACGTTTGGATTTGTTTCGTAACGTGTGTAAACGTTTGGTTTAAATCGCTAAAAAGGTGAAACGTTTAGTTTTATTTCGTAAAGTTTGTAAACGTATGGCTTAAATCGCTAAAATGGTAAAACATTTGGATTTGTTTCGTAGCGTCTTAAACATTTGGATTGGTTTTGCAACGTTTTCAACGTTTGGATTTGTTTCCTAACTTTGTAAACGTTTTGCTTATATCGCTAGAAAGGTGAAACGTTTAGATTTTTTTTGTAATGTTTTAAACGTTTGGATTGGTTTTTTAACGTTTTAAATTTTTGACTTAAATTTCTAAAAAGGTGAAACGTTTGGAATTTTTCCTAACGTTTGTAAACGTTTGGCTTAAATCGCTAAAAAGGGGAAACATTTGGATTTTTTTCGTAACGTTTGTAAACATTTAGCTTCAATCGCAAAAAAAAGGGAAACGTTTGGATTTGTTTCGTAATGTTCGTAAACGTTTGGCATAAATCGCCAAAAATGGGAAACGTTTGGAATTGTTTAGTAACGTTTGTAAACATTTGTCTTAAATCGCTTAAAATGTGAAACGTTCGGATTAGTTTCTTAACGTTTGTAAACGTTTGGCCTAAATCGCTAAAAAGATGAAACCTTAAGATTTGTATCGTACATTTGTAAACGTTTGGCTTAAGTCGCTAAAAAAGTGAAACGTTTGGATTTGTTTCATATCGTTTGTAAACATTTGGCTTTAATCGCTTAAAATGTGAAACGTTTGGATTGGTTTGGTAACGTTTATAAACGTTTAGCTTAAATCGCTAAAAAGGTAAAACATTTAGATTTATTTTGTAAAGTTTGTAAGCGTGTGGTTTAAATCGCTAAAAAGGTGAAACATTTGGATTTTTTTCGTAACCTTTGTAAACGTTTGGCTTAAATCGCTAATAAGTGAAACGTCTGTATTGGTTTTGTAGCATTTGTAAACGTTTGGCTTAAATTGCTAAAAAGGTTAAACATTTGGTTTTGTTTCGTAACGTTTGTAAACATTTGGCTTAAATCGCTAAAAAGGTTAAACGTTTGGATTTATTTCGTAACGTTTGTAAACGTTTGGTTTAAATTGCTAAAAATGGGAAACGTTTGAATTTGTTTCTTAACGTGTGCAAACGTTTGGCTTAAATCGCTAAAAAGGTGAAACGTTTAGTTTTATTTCGAAAAGTTTGTAAACGTATGGCTTAAATCGCTAAAATGATAAAACATTTGGATTTGTTTCGTAGCGTTTTAAATGTTTGGATTGGTTTTGCAACGTTTTCATCGTTTGAATTTGTTTCCTAACTTTGTAAACGTTTGGCTTATATCGCTAAAAAGGTGAAACGTTTGGATTGGTTTTGTAACGTTTTAAACTTTTGACTTAAATTGCTAAAAAGGTGAAACGTTTGAAATTTTTCCTAACGTTTGTAAACGTTTGGCTTAAATCGCTAAAAAGTGGAAACGTTTGGATTTTTTTCGTAACGTTTGTAAACATTTGGCTTCAATCGCAAATAAAGGGAAACGTTTGGATTTGTTTTGTAATGTTTTAAACGTTTGGCATAAATCGCCAAAGATGTGAAACGTTTGGATTTGTTTAGTAACATTTGTAAACATTTGTCTTAAATCGCTTAAAATGTGAAACGTTTGGATTAGTTTCGTAACGTTTGTAAACGTTTGGCCTAAATCGCTAAAAAGATGAAACGTTAAGAATTGTATCGTACATTTGTAAACGTTTGGCTTAAGTCGCTAAAAAAGTGAAACGTTTGGATTTGTTTCATAACGTTTGTTAACATTTGGCCTAAATCGCTTAAAATGTGAAACGTTTCGATTGGTTTGGTAACATTTATAAACGTTTAGCTTAAATCGCTAAAAAGGTAAATCATTTAGATTTATTTTGTAAAGTTTGTAAGCGTGTGGCTTAAATCGCTAAAAAGGTGAAACATTTGGATTTGTTTCGTAACATTTTAAATGTTTGGATTGGTTTCGTAATATTTTAGACGTTTGGCTTAAATCGCTAAAAAGCTGAAACTTTGTGATTTGTTTCGTAACGTTTGTAAACGTTTGGCTTAAATCGTAAAAAGTCGAAACGTTTCGTTTTGTTTCGTATCGTTTGTAAGCATTTGGCGTAAGTCGCTAAAAATGTGAAAAGTTTGGATTTGTTTCGTAACATTTGTAAATGTTTAGCTTAAATTGCTAAAAATGTGAAACGTTTGGATTTGTTTCGTAACGTTTGTATAAGTTTGGCTTAAATTACTAAGAAGGCGGAACATTTGGATTTGTTTCGTAACGTTTGTATACGTTTGGCTTAAATTGCTTAAAAGACGAAACATTTCTATTTATTTCGTAACGTTTGTAAACGTTTAGCTTAAATCGCTAAAAACGTGAAACGTTTGGATTTGTTTCGTAACGTTTTAAACGTTAGGATTGGTTTTGTAACGTTTTAAACTTTTGGCTAAAATCGCTAAAAAAGGTGAAACATTTGGATTTGATTCGTAACGTTTATAAATGTTTGGCTTAAATAGCTAAAAAGGTGAAACGTTTGGATTGGTTTCGTAACGTTTTAAACGTTTGGCTTAAATCGCTAAAAAGGCGTAACTTTTGGATTTGTTTCACAACGTTTGCAAACGTTTGGCTTAAATCGCTAAAAATGTGAAACATTTGGACGTTTGGATTTGTTTCTTAACAGTTTAAATGTTTGGATTGGTTTTGTAAAGTTTGTAAACGTCTAGCTTCAATCGGTAAAAAGGTAAAACGTTTGGATTTATTTTTTAACGTTTTAAACATTTGGATTGGTTTCGTAACATTTTAATCGTTTGGCTTAAATTGCTAAAAAGGTTAAACGTTCTGATTTGCTTTGTAACGTTTGTAAACGTTTGGCTTAAATCGCTGAAAATGAGAAATGTTTGGATTTATTTCGTAACGTTTATAAATGTTTGGCTTAAATTGCTAAAAGGGTGAAACGTTTGGTTTTGTTTCGTAACGTTTGTAAACGTTTGGCATCAATCGCTAAAAAGGTGAAACATTTGGATTTGTTTCGTAACGTTTGTAAACGTTTGGCTTAAATCGCTAAAAAGCTGAAATGTTTGGATTTGTTTTGTAACGTTTTTAACGTTTGGATTGGTTTTGTAACGTTTATAAAAGTTTGGCTTAAATCGCTAAAAAGGTGAAACGTTTGGATTTGTTTCGTAAAGTTTTAAACCTTTGGGTTGGTTTTGTAACGTTTTTAACATTTGGTTTAAATCGCTGAAAAGGTGAAACGTTTGGACTTGTTTCGTAACGTTTGTAAATGTTTGGCTTAATGGCTAAAAATGTGAAACGTTTGGATTTGTTTCGTAACGTTATAAACGTTTGGATTGGTTTTGTAACATTTTAAATGTTTGGCTTATATCGCTAAAAAGGTGAAACGTTTGGATTTGTTTCGTAACGTTAATGTTTAGTTTAAATCGATAAAAGGTGAAATGTTTGGTTTTGTTTCGTAACGTTTGTAAACGTTTGGCTTAAATTGCTAAAAATGTGAAACGTTTGGATTTGTTTCGTAACGTTTTAAACTTTTGGCTTAAATCGCAAAAAAGGTGAAACGTGTGGATTTGTTTCGTAATGTTTATAAATGTTTGGCTTAAATTGCTAAAAAAGTGAAACATTTGGATTGATTTTGTAAAGTTTGTAAACGTTTGGCTGAATTCGCAAAAAAGGGGAAATGTTTGGATTAGTTTCTTAATGTTTGTAAATGTTTGGTTTAAATCGCTAAAAAGGTGAAACGTCTTGATCTCTTTCGTAACGTTTTAAACGTTTGGATTGGTTTTGTCACGTTTTTAACATTTGGCATAACTCGCTAAAAAGACGAAACGTTTGGATTTGTTTTGTAACGTATGTAAACGTTTGGCTTAAATCGCTAAAAAGATGATATGTTTGGATTGGTTTCGTGACGTTTTAAAAGTTTTGCTAAAATCTCTTAAAAGGGGAAAACTTAAGATTTACTTCGTAACGTTTGTTAACGTTTAGCTTAAATCGCTAAAAAGGTGAAACATTTCAAAATTTGGATTTGTTTCGTAACGTTTTAAACATTAGGCATTTGTTTCGAAATGTTTTAAACGTTTGGTTTCCATCGCTAAAAAGGTGAAACGTTAGGATTTGTTTTGTAAAGTTTTATACGTTTGGTTTAAATCGCTAAAAAGGTGAAACGTTAGGATTTGTTTCGTAAGGTTTTAAACGTTTGCCTTGAATCGCTAAAAAGGTGAAACATTAGGATTTGTTTCGTAATGTTTTAAATGTTTGGATTGTTTTCGTAACGTTTTAAACCTTTGATATAAATTGTTAAAAAGGTGAAACATTTGGATTTGTTTGATACGTTTCTAAACGTTTGGCTTAAATCACTAAAAAGGTGAAACGTTTGGATTTGTTTCGTAACGTTTATAAACGTTTGGCTTAAATCACCAAAAAGGCAAAACATTTGGATTTGTTTCGTAATGTTTTAAACGTTTGGATTTGATTTGTAATATTTTAAACGTTTGGCTTAAAATGCTAAAAAGGTGAAACGTGAGGATTTGTTTTGTAACGTTTTAAAAGTCTGGATTGGTTTCGTAACGTTTTAAATGTTTTGCGTAAATCGCTAAACAGGTGGAACGTTTGGATTTGTTTTGTAACATCTGTAAACATTTGGTTTAAATCTCTAAAAAGATAAAACGTTTGGATTTGTTTCGTAACGTTTTAATTGTTTGGCATATATGACTAAAAAGGTGCAACGTTAGGATTTGTTTCGTAACGTTTTAAACGTTTGGCTTTAATCGCTAAAAAGGTGAAGCAGTACGATTGTTTCATAGCGTTTTAAACGTTTGGATTGGTTTTGTAATCTTATAAATGTTTGGCTTAAATGTCTAAAAAGGTGAAACGTTTGGATTTGTTTCATAAAGTTTTAAATGTTTTGTTTAAATAGCTAAAAAGGTGAAGCATTAGGATTTGTTTGGTCAGGTTTTAAATGTTTGGCTTATATCGCTAAAAAGGTGAAACATTTCGATTTGTTTCGTAACGTTGATAAACATTTGGCTTAAATGTCTAAAAAGGTGAAACGTTTGGATTTGTTTCGCAACGTTTTAAACATTTGGATTGGTTTCATACCATTGTAAACGTTTGGCTTAATAAGTTAAAAAGGTGAAACGTTTGGATTTGTTCGTAACGTTTGTAAACATGTGGCTTAAATCGCTAAAAGGGTCAAACGTTAGGATTTGTTTCGTAACACTTTATACGTTTGGATTGGTTTCGTAATGTTTTAAACGTTTGTCTTAAATCGCTAAAAAGGTGACACGTTAGCACTTGTTTCTTAACATTTTAGACGTTTGGCTTAAATCGCTAAAAAAGTGAAGCGTTAGGATTTATTTTGCAACGTTTTAAACGTTGGGCTTAAATTGCTAAAAAGGTGAAATATTAGGATTTGTTTCGTAACGTTTTTAACGTTTGGATTGTTTTCGTAACGTTTTCAACGTTTGGCTTAAATCGTTAAAAAGGTGAATCGTTTGGATTTGTTTTGAAATGTTTTAAATGATTGGCTTAAATCGCTAAAAAGGTGAAATGTTAGGATTTGTTTCGTAACGTTTTAAACGTTTGGGTTAAATCGCTAAAAAGGTGAAGCGTTAGGATTTGTTTCGTAACGTTTTAAACGTTTGGATTGGTTTTGTAATGTGTTAAATGTTTGGATTAAATCGTAAAAAAGGTGAAATATTTGGATTTGTTTCTTAACATTTGTAAACGTTTGTCTTAAGTCGCTAAAAAAGAGAAACATTTGGATTCGTTTCGTAACATTTTAAACGTTTGGATTCATTTTATAACGTTTATAACATTTGGATTAAATCGCTAAATAGGTGAAACGTTTGGATTGGTTTCGTAACGTTTGTTAACGTTTGGCTTAAATCGCTAAAAAGGTAAAATGTTTAGATTTGTTTCGTAACATTTTAAACGTTTGGATTGGTTTCATGACGTTTTAAATGTTTGGCTTAAATCACTAAAAAGGTGAAACGTTTCAATTTGTTTCGTAGCCATTTAAACGATGGATTGGTTTCGTAACGTGTTAAACGTTTGGCTTAAATCGCTAAATAGGTGAAACATTTGGATTTGTTTCGTAACGTTTGTAAACGTTTACCTTCTATCGCTAAAAAGGTGAAACATTTGGATTTGTTTCGTAACGTTTGTAAACGTTTGGCTTAAATCTTTTAAAAAAGGAGAAACGTTTTGATTTGTTTCGTAATGTTTTAAATGTTTGGATTGGTTTCATAACATATTAAACTTTTTTCTTAAATTGCCAAGAAGGTTAATCGTTTGGATTTATTTCGCAACGTTTTAAACATTTGGCACAAACCGCTAAAAAGGTGTAATGTTTGGAATTGTTTTTTAACGTCTGTTAGCGTTTGGCTTAAATCGCTAAAAAGGTGAAACATTTGGATTTGTTTCGCAACGTTTTAAAAGCTTTGATTGGTTTGCTAATGTTTTAAACAGTGGGCTTAAATCGCCTAAAAGATGAAATATTTCGATTTGTTTCATAACGTTTATTAACGTTTGGCTTATATCGCTAAAAAGGAGAAACGTTTGCATTTTTTTCGTAATGTTTTAAATGTTTGGATTGGTTTCGTACCTTTTTATACGTTTGGCTTAAATCGCTAAAAAGGTGAAACGTTTGGATTTGTTTCGTAACGTTTGTAAACGTTTGGCTTAAATCGCGAAAAGGGTGAAACGATATGATTTATTTTGTAACGTTTTAAACGTTTGTCTTAAATCGTTAAAAAGGGGAAACGTTTGGATTTGTTTCATAACGTTTTAAACGTTTGACTTAAATCGCTAATAAGGGGAAACATTAGGATTTGTTTCGTCACATTTTAAACGTTTGGCTTAAATCGCTAAAAAGGTGAAGCGTTAGGAATTTTTTCGTAACGTTTTAAACGTTTGGACTGGTTTCGTAACGTTTTAAACGTTTGGCTTAAATTGCTAGAAAGGTGAAACTTTTGGATTTATTTCGAAACGTTTTAAACGTTTGGCTTCAATCGCTAAAAAGGTTAAACACTTTAATTTGTTTCATAAAGTTTTAACCGTTTGGTTTAAATCGCTAAAAAGGTGAAACGTTAGGATTTGTTTCATAACGTTTTAAATGTTTTCCTTGAATCGCTAAAAAAGTGAAACGTTAGGATTTGCTTCGTACCGTTTTAAATGTTTGGATTGGTTTCATAACTTTTTAAACGTTTGGCATAAATCAATAAAAAGGGGAAACGTTTGGATTTGTTTTGTAACGTTTGTAAACGTTTGGCTTAAATTGCTAAAAAGGGGAAATATTTGGATTTGTTTCGTAATGTTTACAAACGTTTGACTTAACACAAAAAAGGCGAAACGTTTGTATTTATTTTGTAATGTTTTAAACGTTTGGATTGGTTTCTTTACCTTTTTACCGTTTGGCTTAAAACGCTAAAAAGGTGAAATGTTAGGATTTGTTTCGTAACTTTTTAAGCGTTTGGATTGGTTTCGTAACGTTTTAAACGTTTTGTTTAAATCGCTAAACAGGCGAAACTTTTGGTTTTATTTCGTATCGTTTGTAAACGTTTGGCTTAAATCGCTAAAAAGGTGAAACGTTTGATTTGTTTCGTAACAATTCAAACATTTGAATTGGTTTCGTACCGTTTTAAATGTTTTGCCTAAACTGCTAAAAAGGTGAAACGTTTGGATTTGTTTCATAACGTTTGTAAACGTTTGGCTTAAATCGCTATAAGGGTGAAACGTTAGGATTTGTTTTGTAACGTTTTTAACGTTTGGAATGATTTCGTAATGTTTTAAACGTTTGGCTTAAATCGCTAAAAAGGTGAAACGTTAGGACTTGTTTCGTAACGTTTTAGACGTTTGGCTTAAATCTCTAAAAAGATTAAACGTTAGGATTTGTTTCATAACGTTTTAAACGTTTGGCTTAAATTGCTAAAAAGGTGAAATGTTAGGATTTGTTTCGTAATGTTTTAAACGTTTGGCTTAATTCGTTATAAAGGTGAAACGTTAGGATTTATTTCGTAACATTTTAAGCATTGAAATTGATTTTGTAACCTTTTAAACGTTTTGCTTAAATCGCTAAAAAGGTAAAACGTTTGGATTTGTTTTTAAATGTTTTAAACATTTGGCTTAAATCGCTAAAAAGGTGAAACATTAGGATTTGTTTCGTAACATTTTATACGTTTGGGTTAAATAGCTAAAAAGGTGAAACATTAGGATTTGTTTCGTAACGTTTTAAACATTTGGATTGGTTTTGTAACGTTTTAAAAGGTTGGCTTAAATCGCAAAAAAGGGGAAACGTTTAGATTTGTTTCGTAATTTGTAAACGCTTGACTTAAATCCCTAAAAAGAGGAAACTTGTGGATTTATTTTCTAACGTTTCAAACGTTTGGATTGGTTTCATATCATTTTAAACATTCGTCTTACATGGCTAAAAAGGTGAAACGTTTGGATTTGTTTCATAATGCTTGTAAACTTTTGGTTTAAATCGCTAAAAGGGTGAAGCATTAGGATTTGTTTCGTAAAGTTTGTAAATGTTTGGCTTAAATTGCTAAAAAGGGGAAATGCTTGGATTGGTTTCGCAACGTTTTAAACGTTTGGCTTAAATCGCTAAAAAGGTGAAACGTTAGGATTTGTTTCGTAACGTTTTTGACGTTTGGATTGGTTTTGTAACGTTTTAAACGTTTCGCTTAAATCGCTAAAAAGGGGAAATGTTTGGATTTTTTTCGTAATGTTTGTAAACGTTTGACTTAAGTCGCTAAAAAGGAGAAACTCTTAGATTTGTTTCGTAACGTTTTAAACGTTTGGATTGGTTTCGTAACGTTTTAAACATTCAGATTAAATCGCTTAATAGGTGACACATTTGGAATTATTTCGTATCGTTTGTAAACGTTTGTCTTAAATTGCTAAAAAGGTGAAACTGTCACGACCCATTTTTATGAATCGCGACCGGCGCTAGGGTATGGGTATGGTTGTACCAAAATTCGTAGCAAGCCTTGAAGATAATCATATAAAAACATAAACATGCAAGAAACCAATGCTCGGGGGAAACCGAGACTTCAACCTAGTTCTAGCAGTTCATACAATGCACATTTATATAATAAATGCTCGACCAATTTCGAGTTTCTAACATGGCATAAATATTTGATAACCCAAGTTATTATATTAATGCAAAACAACAAATAAATCAACTGAATAATTCTGATAATAAGTATTAGTAAGACTTCTAGTTACTACTGCAGTCTAAGAATAAAATCAGTTTGACAGTTTTAATAAAAGAAAGTAAACCTCTGAGGAAATAAAGAGTCGGAGACCAGCTGACTCGCTCAAATCATAACCCTGGAAAAGTTTGGAAAACAACGGGGTCAGATATACTGAGATGAGTTTATACAACTATTTACATTTATTAAGTGAAAACCTTTTAAACACTTTTAAAACATTAGTAAAGCAATTTATCATTATGGATAAGCATTGAAACCCTAAACCATAAATATCTAAATTCATCCATAACCGATCCCCGACTATCACTCAAATAATATATGTGAGTCCCAGGAGACGTATCTTCCACCGGCGCCCTCACTAAGGCGAGACGTATCTCAAACCTACCTCAATACCATATGATCATATAACGGTGCGCACGCAGTCTCGATGATACCCATCGAGTATCCCGTTTCAATTCGGATCCATAATGCCGAAAACCGTTTGAAAGTTGTTTATACAATATATATATATACAAAATACAATTTACTTAATAAAGCGGTAAATAACGATATAAACTCACTACTTGCTAATCCACGTGAATACTTTTGGCAAGCAGCCTAAACTCGGTTCGCCTCAAAAGCACGAACAGTTAACGAGTCTAAACAAATACAAATAATTATTAAAAACGGACCCTAACTCTATTAAGTACCAGACACCACATAGGACTAGCACACACAACAAGTTAAGGTAAAGCCAATCAGCGTAAACGCAATACTCAAATAATTATACAGTCAACATCAAGTCAAGCTTATTAAGTTCTCGCTTTAAAGTCCGTTTCAAAAAATATTATTTAAATACTTATTAAATAATAACCCAAGTTAAAATCCATATCAGTGAGTCAGCCGAGTTATCAAAACTACCAATCTTCTTCCCACTTGTTGGGTGACCAAAGTATAACCCAACCCGAAAGTTTTATCAAAATATAAACTCAAATTTATAATTCAAAAACAACCTGATAAAATAAAATATTATCCAAATTATAAACCATAGTTTATAATTATAAAAAGAACTTTAATAAAATATTAGGCGAATTCAAAACAGATTCCAATAGCTTTAAATCCAAATAACCCAAGTTACAATCAAGTACTTAACTAAAATAATTTACAAAAACGTTTTAATAGTTACAACGTAACTTTAGGCAATTTGGCACATTACGCCAATATTTTGAAAACAATAATTACCCATGTAATTATTCGATTAAAAGTTATTATATAACATTTATCGTTTTCAATCATAATTATCAAACTGATCCAAAATTATCAAACTTTACAAGACAAAATTATTATGAAAAAGGGGAAGGAATATGAACAATCACATGAACATGTTCATATAGCCATGAAACCTATGCCAACGAAACCAACAACGAGCTAAAAGATTCCCAGCATCAACCTTAATAATTAAACAATTATAAGAATAGTAAACAAACAAGGTCAAATCCTTACAACTACAACAATAGTCTGCCATATTTAAAAGTCGACATAGTGAAGTAGATTCATACAACTAGTAAGAACAAGGGGTCGAACAATCCTATCAATACAAACACAGTCAACGAATTCCATTTCCAGTGATCATGAAAACCAAATATAATATATAGCAACACATAATAATCTCAGAAATACAAAAGAAATGGCAGCAACATCAAGGACTACTATGAAACTAAACGGCGCCAGAACGAGGAAATTATACGTACCGTATTCGATTCATAAGCGGAGCGATGATAGATAAAGAAAAGATAGATAAACAGAGCAAGACCAACTCAGATTAATGCTAGAACACGAAAAATAATAATTAATAAACGTCGGATGCGATATTGAACAAAGAAACGAGTGAAACGATTACTTATCGAATCTCAAAACGAATGGAATAAAGAATGAAGGTTGAATGTGTTTTGAGAGCTTTTGGAGTTGGCTAGGATTTTAATAAAATAGGGTTTCGGAATTGTAAAGAACAGACGCGTGAATGGGTTAATAGGTCTATTTATAGACCTGATCCCCGATGGTGTGCGATCACACACCTGAGTGTCCAATTGGTCAAACATTTTGATCCAACGATCAACCTTTTGTCCTGCACAACATATCCAAAAATGAGCCCGATCCAACGGTTCAATTGGGAGATATGAATGTTTTATCAAAACATGTCAGATTTAGAAGGCACACGAACACAACATCGATTATAATCCGGATACAAATCAAATTGCCATCGAAAACTCACACGACACATGTGACACATACAATATACAACTCCAACTCAAATTAAAGTTTCACACTTGCTAAGTCCACCATTAGTAATCAAAAACTAAGTCGGAAACACAACGAAATCATGACGGAAAAATACGGGATATTACAATCTCCCCAACTTATTAAAATTTTGTCCTCAAATTTAAAACAAAACTACTGACGTATAACACAGTGAAAAGTTTTCGTAACAGGCTGAACAAAACGCACATAACCATCGTTAAACCTCAAAATATTCTTCCACTAACTAAATCACAAAAGCAAAACCATATAGTAAGTTAAGTCCTATTGAGTTCCATAAAAAAACGTAGCCCGGAAAACTTTTCAAACCATTTTGTAAAAGCGCTTAGAAGAAAACAAAATAGTACTTAGCCGAGTCAACCAAGACTTCCAAACCTACTTCAAATGTCGGGCGACCCAAGTCTACCCCGACCCTAGAAAGCCACAATATAAACCGATGTTTAAAATCCAAAATTTCATTTTATAAAACAACATGAAGTTTGAAGAGCAACGGAACTCAACATTACTTAACTAGTGAAAAAATTTCATATATCGAACAATCTTAAAAGGTCACAAAGCCTTAATGCTACCTTCCCTTTAACATAAAATAATAACATCACTTCTAGGTGAAATCAAATAAGGTAATACAAACTCTCCCACACAAAACTCAAATGAACTACTTAGGATAAACAAAAACGAACCCCGTACTATAAATCTGAAACTGATTCGCGAAAAGCAGTCATAAATCACATATATGCACAAATTTCTGATCCTAACAACTTGGTGCCCCAACTATTACTCAATCATCGTAATGTGAATAAACAATAAATTTTTAATTGAGAGTCACAATTACTCTGTACTAGAGCAGCTTCGAAAACCAGCTCGAATCTCATCGATAATAAAAACCTCAATATCAAAATACAAGATCAAGCCCTAAGGTCAACTACAGTTCTTACAATTCCAAACTCTATCGACTCAACAAGAAATCGAAAACAAAAGCTGATAAAATCTTGTTTTACAACACCTAGTTCCTTCTACTTATAACATGATTGACATCAAAATAATCGATAAAAAAACCCAATAGACTTCAGATAATATTTCGGTTCTAAAACAAACACTATAAAGAATTCATCCGATCCAAAACACAAAACTCATACTGTTATTCCCAAGAAATGTGAACTTATCTTATAATAAAAAAATTTCCAGATTAGTCATAAACAATCTCAATCAAAATAATTTCTTCAATCATTTAAAAACATGATGCCACAACTAAACTGCACATCGACTGCTCTTACTTATATTACACAACTTAAATAAATTTGTCACCCAAGGTTTCAACCACTCACCCGAACTATATCCAAACATTGTTATAATACCATTAACTCACAAATCGATCAACCAATCTTGATTGTCGAAACCTATAAACCGCGAACCTCGATTTGTGAAGTAGCTAACTCATATATCCGAATCGAACTTAAATTCTCGAACTTATTCCATCAATTGACTATTGACTCGTATACAACGAGAGATCCCTTCGACCAATTCACTCTAACCGGATTGTTAGTTATGCTCAAAACTAGACCCAGAAATATAAAATCTTTTGATATGCAAAACATTTTTATATTCAAAATTTACACTTCTCTTTAAAAGACTCTACGTCTTACACTTCCTTTTTGAATTCAAAATCGAAATGTCTCTAATATTAAAAAAAAACATCGGTTTCGTAAACCCCTGAAAATATTCAAAATATACACATTTTGAATTCGAAATTTTCCCTTACTTTTAAATATGTTGCAAATTCATGAAACAGTTCATCTGACAAATTTATGTTTTCTTTAAATCAAACTTGCTAAAATCAATTTATACTTCTCTAGTAAACAATCAAACTGTGGCAAAAAAATTTGTATTCCAAATACACATTGATGTTTCAAACATATAAAATTTGAATCGTTGTTAAGTCTTACTTTGTAAATAAAAATATGATTTGAAGAAATCATTTAACCGAAATTTTTTAGTGTTCCTTGAATCAAATTTGACAAAATTTCTTCTTCTCCTCAGAAGGGTAAGATTTGCAATGTAATTTCTTTGTTTGTGACATTACCTTTATATTGATATAACAAAAACACTTGGACAAAAATCAAATCTGAAAAGATAAAGTCTCTTTTAAAAATGCAGTGTATAAACACACATGAGCATAACAATTATCCTTATGCCACAAATCCTTAAATCACTAATCAGAAACTATCACGAAAACTTCCTAACCTGCACCTATACATACACTGCACTTGGCACAACTATAACTCGAGCGCAACCTCAAATATCATTCTTACTTATAAACACAAGATTCTGATACTACAGACCAATCACTCACAACGTAAACGTCCAATATCCATCACTATCATCACAGAGTATTTGTCTAGTTACCTTTTGGTAACAGTATCAAAATCATTTGAAATCCAATAACTTTATAAATAAGTTTACCACAATGTGACTCGCGAGCTCGTCTCAAAACATCTTTTCAAAAGACTTTGTTAATAAAATCCATTTTACATAATTGTGCGTCAGGGTGATAACATCTCTCATCCCTAAAGAGTTGCATCCAACCCTAATCATTTCTATGCACGTGATGCATGAATCATTATGCATGTATTTATTATTATTTTATCTTTTATTTAGTGAACATACTTAGTGCTCAATGCAATCCTGTTCGTGACATTCAAAATGCATGCTCATGATATGTCTGGGCACAATTTCGTGTTGAAAATATTTCAAATATTTTAACAAATCAAACTTTGAAATCACTTCTCAAAAATATTTGCTAGATGTTACACTCTGTGAGATGTGCACTCGATAACCTCAACATTTATCTTAAACTTCATACTTGCAACCTAGCAACATTGAACACTATCACAACAACTCAACCTGATAACTTGTTGCAATTATAAACCCAACTGAAACTTATACTCAACGAAATAACACATCACATTCGTTCCTACGAAATCTACCGCCAGTTTTCGCATCTCAGCATTAACTTGATAAAAAACACTAGTGTATAAATACACCGACCTATCTTCTCGGATCATAATTTCCAATATCCTTCTTGGGGATAATCAGAAACCATCAACCATTCCAGAGGAATTCTCCCCTCATCTTCCTCGATATCGAAACCCAAAGGTTTCGATCCACGAAATAAACAACAAAACCCCGCGCAATCCAAAATCGAACAAGGCAAATACGGTTTAAACGAAGGTCTTACTCAAAGGTCAAAACCATACATCGAGGTAAGACAACCATGACCACGTGATTAACTCATCTCACGTGCCAATCTGCACGAAGAGACAAAACAAGAACAGTCAACTTAGACCAACAGACAAGCGAGTTATACAACGCAAATTATTTCCAAAAGATACCAAATCTGCAAATCATAAACCACGTAAGCATGCCATTCAACAAAACAACTCAATCATTCTTAAAGACAAATAGCAAGACATTATACAACAAGCTTTGAATTTCATAACGAGATCACCCTGTAATAATTCATCTTTTAAGAGTACGCTTCCAAATTTATTTTGAAATTTTAAGTCAACCACAAAACTTTCAAATTTTTGTTGAGCCCCACGGTTAAAACAAAATCAGTATTTTGAAAAATATCTTCTTATAAGTCAATAGCTTAAAACGAATACCCAAGTATCTTAATTCGTTAAACCATCAAGTTAGCCGAGTCATTACAACTACTAAGCTCAACTCCTTAAATTGGGTGACCCAAGTCGAACCCAAATAACGTTTTCAAAATATTTGTAAATCCGAAAAAAGTATTTAAATAAAAATTCTCCCTTTCAAAATTAGGAGCTCAACATAACCCAAACCTGAAACTGAAATTTAGAACTCAAGTGGGAAATCTTTTGATCACAAGCAGCCATTTTTGTAAAACCCAAAATGTTTTAAAATATTGACATACTATAACATGATAAAATAACTTCAACGATATTACATTCTCAAAACAGTGACTTAACTTACAATAATATCGTTTGAAAGATAATCATTTGTTAACACCAAATCAAACATAAGATTTCAAAATATAAGAAATTCCTTTTACCGGAAAATTAACCTAAATCAACTTATAAAGAATTTAAAAACCAAACGTCTCTTCTGATTCTGTGTCAAAACGCAAATTAAATAAAAATAACATTCTCAATGAAAATCTTTAAAACAATATGCGGTCAAACAAAGTCCGACCACAAACATGATAAAAGATTTTACAGTTAAAATCATTTATACCGGAAATAAGGTCAAAGCCTAACGAAATATCATTTTTAATAATCCATATCTCGGTCCAAGCCAAATCTACTCACCAAACAACTCAGCGTTATTAGAACCTTTAAAGGCATAAAACCCAAAGTTTTTTAAACCACATCATACCCAAATATGCATTTAGAAAAAAAATTCAACCTAATATTTCCCGAGAAATCGAAAGCAATTAAAATCACCCAAGTGAAATAACCTAAACATGATAAAACACAGCAAGTAACATCCAAGTGAAATTAATTTTCAATTATAGCATCAACACAAAATAGAGACTGACTGATATCACCTATAGGATGTAGGCTGAAATATTGAAAATAAAAGATGACGTTTTAAAAGACAAGACATGAATCCTAATTCCGCAGTAGTTCCTAAGACACGACATCAAATTATCATGCCAAAAACATATAACAAATAACATGCATAAGACCTTATTTGAAATCAAAGCTCTGATACCAAGTTTTTCATGACCCATTTTTATGAATCGCGACCGGCGCTAGGGTATGGGTATGGTTGTACCAAAACCCGTAGCAAGTCTTGCGAACAACCATATAAAAACATAAACCTGCAAGAAACCAATGCTCGAGGGCAGCCGAGACTTCAGCCTAGTTCTAGCAGTTCATATAATGCACATTAATATAATAAATGCTCGACCAACTTCGAGTTTCTAACATGGGATATATATTTAATAACCCAAGTTATTATATTAATGCCAAACAACAAATAAATTAACTGAATAATTCTGATAATAAGTATTATACAAGTAAGACTTCTAATTACTACTGCGGTCTAAGAATAAAATCAGTTTGACAGTTTTAATAAAATAAAGTTGTAATACCCCGTATGTCCGGCGTTGCCAAAGTAGGCAACATGTCTGAATTAAAATAATGAAACGGCTAGAAAAGAAGTTATCAGAAGAATTTAATAAGGAAATATTTAAAGAAGGATGAGAATAGGTTGATATTGAAATTTAAAAAAGAAATTTCATTATTTATAATGCCTAAATTAGTTTGACGGGACTAAAAAAATCGTAAGAAAAGTTGGAATTCAAAATAAGTTAAAGTCTCTAAGAAATTGGAAAATAGAATTTTATTGCCCGAAAAATATAATATAAATTAATTATTAAAGGAAATTGGTATTTAAGATAATAATATCGATGAATTGGATATCAATATTTGTCAAATGAAAAAAAGTGACGGAAATAGTCATTTTCGCTCAAATTGAAAATTGAGCGTTTTTAGCTGAAAATTATCAAAATAAATAAACGGAATATAAAATAATAAAATAGCGGAAGAGTATTATTTATTTGGATATAAATAATATGAAATTTATCGAGTTCGAATGATTAAGCGATCAACGGACTAAATTGGACGAAAGAAAAGTTACGAATCAAAGCGTGAGGAGGTGGTAAATTCAAGGATTAAAGTGGAACTTTTTCATAAATATAAATAGCCATTTTTTTGACTTTTAAATCAGAATATAGGAATAATTACTCAGCTCTCAACCTCCATCTTCATCAACCTCTTAACCTAAAGCATGCCAAAATTTCAATTGATCATAAGTTAGTCATTTTAGCTCGGATTTGATTGATTCTCGCGGCTACGGAAAGAGGAGGACAATATCTACGGATTGAGCCCAGAAAATTGAGGCAAGAATCAGTATATATGATTAGAGTTTGGCTGTAATTTTTCTTTTTTGATGAGGATTAATGGTGATGATGATTTGATGGTTAGAAATGATGTTTGTATTTATTCTAAATTGAGGGTTGATTGGTGAGGATATGAGAGTTGTGATATATATGATGTTAGGGTTTGATGGAGGATAGAAGGGGGGGCTGATGCCACCGTCGTTGAGGTTTAATACGTTTAATTTGATGTAAATTAACAAGTTACGAAATTAGAAATTGAATGTAACGTAAAACCGTTTTGAAGCAAACTTTGAGTTAAGGTTTTGATGATTTTAATTTGATGATTATAACATATTACGGGGCTGTTTTGATAGTTGAAATGCATAGGATTCGGAGTTATAGATTGAGTCTTTCACGATTAAAACATAAGCTAAAAAGTTGACGTATAACAATACAATCAATTGAATTGAAATTATTGAAAGGATTTTGGTAAGTAGGAGTACTAAAATTTTATGGATTGAACTTGAGTAATTGAAATGTCAATGTAATAGGGATGCTTTAATCGACCAAAACGTTAAAGAAATAATTTGAGAATTTGACGATGTTGCTGGAAATATTGCGCTGCGGAACAGCCGTATTGCCAGGGCAATATCTCGAGCTATATAGCTCCAAAATACGTTCCGTTTGTTGGTACGGAAACATAAAGATGTTTTCTATAAATGTCTAAGCATATGTTTCTGCTATTTTGGCTTCTAAGTGGCTCAAACAAATCCAAACATTATGTCACGCATAGCAGTGCTGAAATTTAGGACAGCCCTAAGTTATTAACTTCGGGGCCAAATTCCGACAGCTTCGGGTGCTAATCTCAGTCCGAGACCTAAATGAAAGTTGTAGGCGACGTTCTGAACTTTAAGAATGACAATTTTGTTTATAGGTCGGACTGTTTTAAGTAAACGGTTTCAATAGCCGAAGTTGGCTAGAAACCTAGTTTTGGATTAATTAATTATAGTTAGATTGTAATTAATTCGAGTTATTGTCGAAATTGTTTTGACTTGACGAGGCGACTACCAGTGAAACTTGAAACTTACAGAACGCGACATTGCTAGCTATTATTGAAGATTATGGATAGCAAGCGGTGAGTATATTTTAGTCACTCTTATTATAGTATTAAAAACTATTTTATATATACTATATATATCATTATTATTAAATGCATCGCATAAATTATTTAGTTTAATTTGATTGAATTGTTCTTATTGGATTGGATAATAGTTGAATTGTTGTTTATGTATTGATTTGTTGATATATGGATTGTATTACCTTGTTTATGACTTGTTAATTATTTGCCAATGTGAATTTGTATACGATCCGAAGAAACGAGCTACCTATTGGGCGTCAATTGTCCGTGTGATCACCGGTGTTTGTAAGAGTCTACATATTCGTACATAAAACGTTTGATATGAGCTCATTAAATGTTGATCATGTTTGTGATTATTAAATGGAAAGGAGGATCATAATTTTGTAGATACGAGGTAACTCCGTGGATCTGGGATCTCGAGACCTGTATCTAGTGAGTAACTTGGTTGAACTATTTCGGGACTCACACCTTGGGATTAAGCAGTGGCATGAGTAACTCGGTTGAACTATCTCGGGACTATGCCACGTGGTAGCGGTAACTCAGTCAGACTATCTTGGGACCGTACGACTTGGATTAAAATGATTTGATTCGAATATGATACAGATTAGGAGAGGTTAAGGAGTTTAAGATTAAGGTTTTGTTCGGATAAAATACTTGTCTTAAGTGAATTGTTTGCAGTCGCTGTGATTGTATATGTTGGAATTATTTGAAATTTTGATTGTATATGTACTTTAAAAATGTTTGCGATGATATTTTTCATAATATGGTAAGTAAAGTATAACTCACTCAGCTTAATAGCTGAACCCCCAATAGTGTGTTTTTCAGGTACCTAGACTCTACACGTGGCTAGAAGTCCATTTGTCTCCGGAAGTTCCTTTGGCTATGTACAATCCCGACTTCCATAGATGCTGCAGTAGTGTGATGTCTAACCAGTGTCGTGGCCTATTACAGTAGTGAAATTTTATATGGTTTATAGTTTCTGTCTGTTATGTACATGTTGGTCTGGCTACGATAGTTATGAATTGTACAACGGAGGTAAGTTCTCGTGATGTAATTTCGACATAGTGGTTTATGCAGGACTAGTACGTACATGATACGGAAACGATAAGTCCGAGCACGTTGTATGGTTTTACCAGTGCATATAAATGTATCCTTGTTTAAATGTTGCGTTTGTAAAGTCATTGTATGATTGTTTATTTGCAAAAAAGTATTAGTGAATTTCAAGCTTGCTACGGGTTTCAGAACTACAATTCCCATTCCCTAGTGCCGGTCGCGGCCCTCGATTTTGGGTTGTAACAAAGGTGGTATAAGAGCAGTTGTTCCAGTTACCACTGCCAGTCTTTGAAAAGTGTCTGTTTGACACTAAGTACCTAGGAACTACTGCAGCGTATAGAGTCAAGCCTTATTGATTCTATGTGTCTGAATGAATTTTCTTGATGTTATAGGTTGTCTATTGCCGAGTGGAACGCGTGTGTGTGAGATTATTTTAAGTGTATAAGTGAATATGATATGCTTAGATAGTTAGTCAAGCTTTAAGTTAGATAGTGCATATCATATATTAAATTATTGGATATTGTGGAAAAGTGGATTGGACAATATCACATGATTAAGTATTGTTCTTATTCAGCATATCTGAGCAAAAATGGATCTCAGCTACAAATTGTATCAGAAGAGGAAGTGCCTCCTATTTATCAAATGGATTTCATGTAGGTACTGACATACTATTTTAGATACGTCAGAATGAGTGCATATTAGATATTCAAACTCGAGGTGGGACAATTGTCCCGGAGATGGAAATTAGTGAGGAAAGTCAGGAAGACCTATCCGAAGAGGAAGCATCAGAAGAGGTGAACCATCAGTACATTAGGGGTTTAGGACCCGATTTTGTTGAGTAATACAATAATGCACCTATGCATTTTGGAATGTTATTCGTTAAAGCTCGTCAAATAGCCAGCGATTATGAGTGGAATGACGATTCCATTCCACCTCTCTTCTTTCGATGTGAGAGACTGACATTCCCTTTTTGTAGGAGTACTGCTCCGAGTATTTGGTATTACTCTGCAATTATGCATAGAGGTAGAGGCAGTGCAGACGCGCTAGAGGACGCGGATATGGCATTGCGACCCGAGAAGGGTGAGTCCAATGAGACGCCCTCAAGTACGAAATACATTCTATGCTTATGTGCCAAACATGTTTATGTGATTGAAATGTTTGTATTGTTTTGTTGATTTTGTGATCGATTGATATGACATACATTGGTATAATTGTGTATTGTTATGATAATGCCTATAGATATAGATTGAGAAACCCGCGCATATAGGCTTTATCCTAAACATAGTTACTTATACGATACTTGAAATTAAGAATGCATAAAATACATAACATACGTAATATATATGGCGTGAAACGTAATCCCCTATATTACGTTTCCATTACCACAAGGATGGTAAACAATATCAAAGAAAGTATGCTATGAAAAAATTGATACGTGAGCCTAAGAGCTACAGGAGATACGAATATGAACGAGATGTTGAACTATAGAGATGGATGAGTATTAAAAGACGAGGAACGGGATATTCGTTTAGCAATGCTAGTAGAGGATAGCATTGGCTATAAAACACTTAGACAAGTATTAATGGATAACGAAATTTCCGAAATCGAAATCATAATAAACCCCAATAAATTACAATGAAAAGCCATTAATGTCGCAAGGTGTGTAGTCTGAAGGGACTTATGATTGTTTTCAAGGAAAGAAAATTTTGTGATTTAATGGTAAAATTGTGCTCAATCATCATATGTGGCATGTCATAATCACGTTAGTAATGCATATGAGTATACATATATATATTTTCTATATAAAATACATTTTGCAAAACGTAGATCATGCATCATACTCGTGTCAAAAAATTTAAAACGTGATTTTATCGAGCAACTCTTTAGTGATGAGAGGTGTCATCACTCTAAGCTACAATTGTACCAACGTTCTCAAACGATTTATAGTAAAAGAATTTGAATCTATAGAAGAGTTTGAAAGACTGGCCGACCAGCAATGTTTGAAACGTATTTGTTTTGTAAGAACTCAGATGTAAAGCCCTGCGACAATGATAATAAAAGATTTTTGACAAACAAGAATGAACATATGTGATAAAATACACCCCAACATAAGAAACGAGCCCTAATGGAAATAAATATTATTGAAATTAATCGATGTAAGGCATGAAAGATATCGAAAAGGTACCTATGATTGGTACTTACCCAGGAATGAGATGGGGTAGACATAAAAAGTGTACAACGAAAAGAAAAGAAAATATAAAAGACACGAAGCGAATACGGGCCATGGGAAAGACCATGTAAGGATGAGAAGAATCGAATAATACATTTGTAACGCCTAGAACTCGATAAGAACACAAATGGGGAAGGAGCAGATTGTAGCAAGGTAGTCTGACGGAAAGACACCTAATATGAAGAGTAAAGAAGTATAATAAGAGGATATGAATTCGGAATAGCCGCAAACAAAAAGAGTTAAATGTAAGAGTTTGACATAAGCTTAAGGCCGACCTTACTAATGGATCAGATGTGAGTAAAAGACCGATATAAAGATATACGCACGACCAAGGGTGTAATACGTCAACGGATGCGAGAAGGAGTAGTTTTACCACCTATCGATAGTCAATATTGGAAATATCGAAATGAGAAGTGCAAGATGATTGAGAAATTCGATAAGATAAAGATGAAGAACTTCATTGGACATTGATAAAGGAATTATCAATTCTACGTTCATTATAACCAAAGGACATCATGTACATAAGAATGAGATGGATAAAGTGATCGAGAAGCATTGGAATAGGAACGATGAAATAATCAAGAAACATAATAAGGACAGGAAAGGATTATATCGAACAATGGTAAAGGTATTACCAGTCAGATGTGGGTGATTGAAGTGAAAAGATCGAGAGATAAGAGATACACCATGAAAGATGGGCGCAAAACATATTACACAATGTTTAACGAGCATTACTTCATGAGATTTAACACATGAAGCCAAGAAGTATGAAATTGGTAAGAAAGGAAAAGATATTATAGACATGATCGAATACGAGAAAGATGAGAAACGTCAAGGAAAATGATGTCGGATTCCGATAAACTTTAAAAGTTTATACGATGCGAAACAAGGATAGAAACTATCAAGAATAGTACAGCCTAACAAGAAAATGTTAGGGTTAAGATTAAGATTTGAGAAATGATCAAAAGGAGACCGATAGAATTAGAATGGAATAATAATTCATCGCAAATAGCGAAGAACGTAAACGACTAAAGGACAAGGATAGACATAGTTTGGGAATAAGAAATATATGTTTATAATGACATATCGAGAGATGGATTGAGATTAAGAAGGAGAACCAAAAGAACGACGTTAGTTGCGTATAAGATAAGTGTTACGCGTTGTTTGGATCAGACAAACACGGCAACCCGAACATGGAGAGGAACGTTTTAAGATAAAGTAAAGGATTCAACCTTATACTTATTCCAAAAGTATAAGTGAACGTTAAATGTGAACGATAAAGGATTATCTGAAGTAAGATGAAGTCGGAATTTGCAACAGCAAAACATGGTTCTAAATTGGTCACAAGGCTATATTTCGGTCAAAATTTGAACCTTGAAACCTAATTATTTTTAATCGAAATCAATGGATAAATGTAAATAATATTGCATATATCAAATTTGGATAATTTGATCATGGAATTTTTTTTCAATTGGATTAGTTGTTTTTCAAGCTCAAAGATGAGCCAAAAACATGAGTTAGCCTAAAGGTAAAGGTATGGCTAGTGGCCAACTTTGAGGACGATTTCAGACATGAAGGAAATGTCGAAATGAAATTTGGTCTTAATGAAAGTTGTAGTCGGGATAGCAAAATATAAGAATACTGAATTTAATTTAGAGTTAAACGTAATTAAACGTTTGGTTCATCAACTTGAACAGCGGCCTATAAGACATGCAAGTGCAGTCTCCAAACTACCTCAAAGAGGCATTTTCAGCACAAGTTTTTGACATCATCAAGGATTATTTTTAACTCGATGTTCCAACAAAAATTGGAGATAGCGTTGCAGACTATAAGTTTATCAATTTTGATTAACAGACAAGCTACTCGAAAGGAGTGATTTCAGTGTCAAAGTTGACCAAAAGAGCAATTTTGGATAAGTTTAAAATAACTTAAAATATTAAGTTATTCAATTAAATTTTTCAAAATTAATCAAATTAAGATTTTTATTAATAATTCAGGATATTTAAAGGATGTTTTAAGATAGTGTCAAATATGATACGCTACAAATACGACTTGCAAGTAATTGCAGAGAAATGACGAATAAACGTTGAAGAATAGCGACGCTATGAAATGAGAAGATGCGAGGAATTGGCCTACGACAGAATGAATAGTCAAAGTTCACTAAAGAGGATATGATTATAGTGAAAATGTATAAGAAACAGCAATAAAAGGACGCGAAGGATGTGCGATAATCGAAGTGACAAGTTTATGCGCCTTCGTGATGATGAAGTAAACGATGCAAGGAAATGATAAGATATTTTCCAGAAAAAGAATTATAGGAAAATTCGAGGACAAAATTTTTTATAGGGGGGGAAGAATATAATACCCGTATGTCCGGCGTTGCCAAAGTAGGCAACATGTCTGAATTAAAATAATGAAACGGCTAGATAAGAAGTTATCGGAAGGATTTAATAAGGAAATATTTAAATATGGTTGAGAATAGGTTGATATTGAAATTTAAAGAATAAATTTCATTATTTATAATGAATAAATTAGTTTGACGGGACTAAAGAAAATCGTAAGAAAAGTTGGAATTCAAAATAAGTTAAAGTCCTTAAAAAATTGGAAAATAGAATTTTATTGCCCCAAAAATATAATATAAATAAATTATTAAAGGACATTGGTATTTAAGATAATAATATCGATTATTTGGATATCGATATTTGTCAAATGAAAATAAGGATGAAAAAGGTGACAAAAATAGTCATTTTCGCTCAAATTGGAAATTGAGCGTTTTTAGCTGAAAATTATCAAAATAAATTAACGGAATATAAAATAATAAAATAACAGAAGAGTATCATTTATTTGGATAAAAATAATACGAAATTTATCGAGTTCGAACGATTAAGCGATCAACGGACTAAATTGGACGAAAGAAAAGTTACGAATCAAAGCGTGAGGAGGTGGCAAATTCAAGGATTAAAGTGGAACTTTGCCATAAATATATATAGCCATTTAATATAGGCATAATTACTCAGCTCTCAACCTCCATCTTCATCAACCTCTTAACCTAAAGCATGCCAAAATTTCAATTGATCATAACTTAGTCATTTTAGCTCGGATTTGATTGATTCTTGCGGCTACGGAAAGAGGAGGACGATATCTACGGATTGAGCCCAGAAAATTGAGGTAAGAATCGGTATATATGGTTAGGGTTTGGCTGTAATTTTTCTGTTTTGATGAGGATTAATGGTGATGATGATTTGATGGTTAGAAATGATGTTTCTGAGGCGAATTGATTGTATTTATTCTAAATTGAGGGTTGATTGGTGAGGATATGAGAGTTGTGATATATATGATGTTAGGGTTTGATGGAGGATAGAAGGGGGGCTGATGCCACCTTCATTGAGGTTTATACGTTTAATTTGATGTAAATTGACAAGTTACGAAGTTAGAAATTGAATGTAACGTAAAACCGTTTTGAAGCAAACTTCGAGTTAAGGTTTTGATGATTCTAGGTTGATGATTATAATATATTAGGGGGCTGTTTTGATTGTTGAAATGCATAGGAGTCGGAATTATAGATTGACTCTTTCACGATTAAAACATAAGTTAAGAAGTTGACGTAAAACAATACAATCAATTGAATTGAAATGATAGAAAGGATTTTGGTTAGTAGGAATATTAAAATTTGATGGATTGAAATTGATTAATTGAAATGTCAATGTAATAGGGCTGTTTTAATCGACCAAAACGTTAAAGAGATAATTTGAGAATTTGACTATGTTGCTGGAATTATTGCGCTGCGGAACAGCCATATTGCCAGGGCAATATATCGAGCTATATAGCTCCAAATTAAGTTTTGTTTGATGGTACCGAAACTTAAAGATGTTGTCTATAAATGTCTAAGCATACGTTTCTGCTAGTTCGGTTTCTAAGTGGCTCAAACAAATCAGAATATTATGTCACGCATAGCAGTTCTGAAATTTTGGACAGCCCTAAGTTATTAACTTCGGGGCCAAATTCCGACACCTTCGGGTGCTAATCTCAGTCAGAGACCTAAATGAAAGTTGTAGGCGACGTTATGAACTTTAAGAATGACAATTTTTTTGCTGGTTCGGACTGTTTTAAGTAAACGGTTTCAATAGCCGAAGTTGCCTAGAAACCTAGTTTTGGATTAATTAATTATAGTTATATTGTAATTAATTCAAGTTATTATCGAAATTGTATAGACTTGACGAGGCTACTACCAGTGAAACCCGAAACTTACAGAATGGGACATTGCTAGTTATTATCAAAGATTATGGATAGCAAGCGGTGAGTATATTTTACTCACTCTTATTATAGTATTAAAAACTATTTTATATATACTATACATATCATTATTATTAAATGCATCATATAAATTATTTAGTTTGATTTGATTGAATTGTTCTTATTGGATTGGATAATAGTTGAATTGTTGTTTATGTATTGATTTGTTGATATATGGATTGTATTACCTTGTTTATGACTTGTTAATTATTTGCCAATGTGAATTTGTATACGATCCGAAGAAACGAGCTACCCATTGGGCGTCAATAGGCCGTGTGATCAACGGTGTTTGTAAGAGTCTAGATATTCGTACATAAAACGTTTGATATGAGCTCATTAAATGTTGATCATGTTTGTGATCATGAAATGGAAAGGAGGATCATAATTTTGTAGATACGAGGTAACTCGGTGGATCTGGGATCTCGGGACCTGTATCTAGTGAGTAACTCGGTTGAACTATCTCGGGACTCACACCTTGGGATTAAGCAGTGGCATGAGTAACTCGGTTGAACTATCTCGGACTATGCCACATGGTAGCGGTAACTCAGTCGGACTATCTCGGGACCGTACCACTTCGATTAAAATGATTTGATTCGAATATGATACGGATTAGGTGAGGTTAAGGAGCTTAAGATTAAGGTTTCGTTCGGATCAAATACTTGTCTTAAGTGAATTGTTTGCAGTCGTTGTGATTGTATATGTTGGAATTGTTTGAAATTATGATTGTATATGTACTTAAAAAATGTTTTAAATGCGATGCTTATTTTGATAATATGGTAAGTAAAGTATAACTCACTCAGCTTAATAGTTGAACCCCCAATAGTGTGTTTTTATGGTACCTAGACTCTACATGTGGCTAGAAGTCCATTTTTAGCCGAAAGTTCCTTTGGCTATGTACAATCCTAACTTCCCTAAATGCTGCAGTAGTGTGATGTCTGACTAGTGTCGTGGCCTATTACAGCAGTGAAATTTTATATGGTTTATAGTTGCTGTCTGTTATGTACATGTTGGTCTGGCTACGATAGTTATGAATTGTACCACGGAGGTAAATTCCCGTGATGTAATTTTGACGTAGTGGTTTATGCCGAACTAGTACGTTCATGATACGTAAACGAATCAAAATGTTTAAATCGTTATAAAACAAATTCAAACGTTCACCTTTTTAGTGATTTAAGCCAAACATTTAAAACGTTACGAAACCAATCCAAACATTTAAAACGTTACGAAACAAATCCAAACGTTTCACCTTTTTAGCGAATTGAGCAAAATGTTTACTAACCTTTTGAAACAAATCCAAACGTTTCACCTTTTTGAGATTTAACCAAAACGTTAAAATGTTACAAAGCCAATCCAAACGTTTAAAACGTTCAAAATAAATCAAAACATTACGAAATAAATTCAAACATTTAAGCCAAACATTTACAAACGTTACGAAATAAATCCAAAACTTTCACCTTTTTAGCGATTTAAGCCAAAAATTTAAAACGTTACGAAATCAATCCAAAGATTTAAAACGTTACGAAACAAATCCAAACGTTTCACATTTTTAGCGAATTGAGCAAAATGTTTACTAACCTTATGAAACAAATCCAAATGTTTCACCTTTTTAGCGATTTAAGCAAAACCTTAAAACGTTACGAAACCAATCCAAACGTTTAAAACGTTCGAATTAAATAAAAATATTTCATCTTATTAGCGATTTAAGCCAAACGTGTACAAACTTTACGAAATAAATCCAAACATTTAACCTTTTTAGCGATTTAAGCCAAACATTTAAAACGTTACAAAACCAATCCAAGCATTTAAACATTACGAAACAAATCCTAACATTCCACCTTTTTAGCGATTTAAGCCAAACGTTTAAAACGTTACGAAACAAATTCTAATGTTTCACCTTTTTAGCTATTTAGGCAAAACGTTTAAAGCGTTACGAAACAAATCCTAACGTTTCACCTTTTTAGCGATTTAAGCCAAATGTTTAAAACGTTTCGAAACAAATCCAAATGTTTCACGTTTTTAGCGATTTAAAACGTTATAAAACCAATCCAAACGATTATAACATTACGAAATAAATCCTAACGTTTCACCTTTTCAGAGATTTAAGCCAAACGTTTAAAACGTTACGAAACAAATCCTAACGTTTCACCTTTTTAGCGATTTAAGCCAAACGTTTAAAACGGAATGAAACCAATCCAAACGATTAAAATGTTACGAAACAAATCGAAACGTTTCCCATTTTTAAGATTTAAGCCAAACGTTTGTAAACATTACGAAACAAATCCAAACGTTTCCCCTTTTTAGCGATTTAAGCCAAACGTATAAAACGTTGGCAAACCAATCCAAACGTTTAAAACGTTACGACAAAAATCCAAATGTGTCAACTTTTTAGCGATTTAATCCAAACGTTTACAAACGTTACGAAACAAATCCAAACGTTTCACCTTTTTAGTGATTTAAGCCAAACGTTAAAAACGTTACGAAACAAATCCAAATATTTCACGTTTTTAGCGATTATAGCAAAACGTTTAAAACGTTAAGAAACCAATCTAAACTTTTAAAATTTTATGAAACAAATCCAAAATTTTCTTCTTTTTCGCGATTTAAGCCAAACGTTTACAAACGTTACGAAACAAATCCAAACGTTTCACCTTTTTAACGATTTAAGCCAAACGTTTACAAACGTTACGAAACCAATCTAAACGTTTAAAACGTTACGAAACAAATCCAAACGTTTTACCTTTTTAGCGAGATAAGCCAAACGTTTACAAACGTGACGAAACGAATCCAAATGCTTCACCCTCTTAGCTATTTAAGCTAAACGTTTAACACATAACGAAAGCAATCTAAACGTTTAAATCGTTACGAAATAAATCTAAATGATTTTCCTTTTTAGCGATTTAAGCCAAACGATTACAAACGTTATGAAACAAATCGAAACGTTTCACCCTTTTAGTGATTTAAGCCAAAAATTTAAAACGTTACGAAACCAATCCAAAGATTTAAAACGTTACGAAACAAATCCAAACGTTTCACCTTTTTAGCAAATTGAGCAAAATGTTTACTAACCTTATGAAACAAATCCAAATGTTTCACCTTTTTAGCGATTTAAGCAAAACCTTAAACCAATCCAAACGTTTAAAACGTTCGAATTAAAAAAAAAGTTTCATCTTTTTAGCGATTTAATCCAAACGTGTACAAACTTTACGAAATAAATCCAAACGTTTAACCTTTTTAGCGATTTAAGCCAAACATTTAAAACGTTACAAAACCAATCCAAGCATTTAAACATTACGAAACAAATCCTAACATTCCACCTTTTTAGCGATTTAAGCCAAACGTTTAAAACGTTACGAAACAAATTCTAATGTTTCACCTTTTTAGCTATTTAGGCAAAACGTTTAAAACGTTACGAAACAAATCCTAACGTTTCACCTTTTTAGCGATTTAAGCCAAATGTTTAAAACGTTTCGAAACAAATCCAAATGTTTCACGTTTTTAGCGATTTAAAACGTTATAAAACCAATCCAAACGATTATAACATTACGAAACAAATCCTAACGTTTCACCTTTTTAGAGATTTAAGCCAAACGTTTAAAACGTTACGAAACAAATCCTAACGTTTCACCTTTTTAGCGATTTAAGCCAAACGTTTAAAACGTAATGAAACCAATCCAAACGATTAAAATGTTACGAAACAAATCCAAACGTTTCACCTTTTTAAGATTTAAGCCAAACGTTTGTAAACATTACGAAACAAATCCAAACGTTTCCCCTTTTTAGCGATTAAAGTCAAACGTATAAACGTTGGCAAACCAATCCAGACGTCTAAAACGTTACGACAAAAATCCAAATGTGTCAACTTTTTAGCAATTTATTCCAAACGTTTACAAACGTTACGAAACAAATCCAAATGTTTCACCTTTTTAGTGATTTAAGCCAAACGTTAAAAACGTTACGAAACAAATCCAAATATTTCAAGTTTTTAGCGATTATAGAAAAACGTTTAAAACGTTACGAAACCAATCTACACTTTTAAAATTTTATGAAACAAATCCAAAATTTACTTCTTTTTCGCGATTTAAGCCAAACGTTTACAAACGTTACGAAACAAATTCAAACGTTTCACCTTTTTAATGACTTAAGCCAAACGTTTACAAACGTTACGAAAGCAATCTAAACGTTTAAAACGTTACGAAACAAATCCAAACGTTTTACCTTTTTAGCGAGATAAGCCAAACGTTTACAAACGTGACGAAATGAATCCAAATGCTTCACCCTTTTAGCTATTTAAGCTAAACGTTTAACACATTACGAAAGCAATCTAAACGTTTAAATCGTTACGAAACAAATCTAAATGATTTTCCTTTTTAGCGATTTAAGCCAAACGATTACAAACGTTATGAAACAAATCCAAACGTTTCACCCTTTTAGTGATTTAAGCCAAAAATTTAAAACGTTACGAAACCAATCCAAAGATTTAAAACGTTACAAAACAAATCTAAACGTTTCACCTTTTTAGCGAATTTAGCAAAATGTTTACTAACCTTATGAAACAAATCCAAATGTTTCACTTTTTTAGCGATTTAAGCAAAACCTTAAAACGTTACGAAACCAATCCAAACGTTTAAAACGTTCGAATTAAATAAAAATGTTTCATCTTTTTAGCGATTTAATCCAAACGTGTACAAACTTTACGAAATAAATCCAAACTTTTAACCTTTTTAGCGATTTAAGCCAAACATTTAAAACGTTACAAAACCAATCCAAGCATTTAAACATTACGAAACAAATCCTAACATTCCACCTTTTTAGCGATTTAAGCCAAACGTTTAAAACGTTACGAAACAAATTCTAATGTTTCACCTTTTCAGCTATTTAGGAAAAACGTTTAAAACGTTACGAAACAAATCCTAACGTTTCACCTTTTTAGCGATTTAAGCCAAATGTTTAAAACGTTTCGAAACAAATCCAAATGTTTCACGTTTTTAGAGATTTAAAACGTTATAAAACCAATCCAAAC
This sequence comes from Mercurialis annua, assembly GCF_937616625.2. Lineage (NCBI taxonomy): Eukaryota > Viridiplantae > Streptophyta > Magnoliopsida > Malpighiales > Euphorbiaceae > Mercurialis > Mercurialis annua. The sequence goes on along the minus strand of NC_065572.1, from coordinate 18,565,554 downwards.
GATTATAACATTACGAAACAAATCCTAACGTTTCACCTTTTTAGAGATTTAAGCCAAACGTTTAAAACGTTACGAAACAAATCCTAACGTTTCACCTTTTTAGCGATTTAAGCCAAACGTTTAAAACGTAATGAAACCAATCCAAACGATTAAAATGTTACGAAACAAATCCAAACGTTTCGCCTTTTTAAGATTTAAGCCAAACGTTTGTAAACATTACGAAACAAATCCAAACGTTTCCCCTTTTTAGCGATTTAAGTCAAACGTATAAACGTTGGCAAACCAATCCAAACGTTTAAAACGTTACGACAAAAATCCAAATGTGTCAACTTTTTAGCGATTTATTCCAAACGTTTACAAACGTTACGAAACAAATCCAAATGTTTCACCTTTTTAGTGATTTAAGCCAAACGTTAAAAACGTTACGAAACAAATCCAAATATTTCACGTTTTTAGCGATTATAGCAAAACGTTTAAAACGTTACGAAACCAATCTAAACTTTTAAAATTTTATGAAACAAATCCAAAATTTACTTCTTTTTCGCGATTTAAGCCAAACGTTTACAAACGTTACGAAACAAATCCAAACGTTTCACCTTTTTAACGACTTAAGCCAAACGTTTACAAACGTTACGAAACCAATCTAAACGTTTAAAACGTTACGAAACAAATCGAAACGTTTTACCTTTTTAGCGAGATAAGCCAAACGTTTACAAACGTGACGAAACGAATCCAAATGCTTCACCCTTTTAGCTATTTAAGCTAAACGTTTAACACATTACGAAAGCAATCTAAACGTTTAAATCGTTACGAAACAAATCTAAATGATTTTCCTTTTTAGCGATTTAAGCCAAACGATTACAAACGTTATGAAACAAATCCAAACGTTTCACCCTTTTAGTGATTTAAGCCAAAAATTTAAAACGTTACGAAACCAATCCAAAGATTTAAAACGTTACGAAACAAATCCAAACGTTTCACCTTTTTAGCGAATTGAGCAAAATGTTTACTAACCTTATGAAACAAATCCAAATGTTTCATCTTTTTAGCGATTTAAGCAAAACCTTAAAACGTTACGAAACCAATCCAAACGTTTAAAACGTTCGAATTAAATAAAAATGTTTCATCTTTTTAGCGATTTAATCCAAACGTGTACAAACTTTACGAAATAAATCCAAACGTTTAACCTTTTTAGCGATTTAAGCCAAACATTTAAAACGTTACAAAACCAATCCAAGCATTTAAACATTACGAAACAAATCCTAACATTCCACCTTTTTAGCGATTTAAGCCAAACGTTTAAAACGTTACGAAACAAATTCTAATGTTTCACCTTTTTAACTATTTAGGCAAAACGTTTAAAACGTTACGAAACAAATCCTAAAGTTTCACCTTTTTAGCGATTTAAGCCAAATGTTTAAAACGTTTCGAAACAAATCCAAATGTTTCACGTTTTTAGCGATTTAAAACGTTATAAAACCAATCCAAACGATTATTACATTACGAAACAAATCCTAATGTTTCACCTTTTTAGAGATTTAAGCCAAACGTTTAAAACGTTACGAAACAAATCCTAACGTTTCGCCTTTTTAGCGATTTAAGCCAAACGTTTAAAACGGAATGAAACCAATCCAAACGATTAAAATGTTACGAAACAAATCCAAACGTTTCACGTTTTTAAGATTTAAGCCAAACGTTTGTAAACATTACGAAACAAATCCAAACGTTTCCCCTTTTTAGCGATTTAAGTCAAACGTATAAAACGTTGGCAAACCAATCCAAACGTTTAAAACGTTACGACAAAAATCCAAATATGTCAACTTTTTAGCGATTTATTCCAAACGTTTACAAACGTTACGAAACAAATCCAAATGTTTCACCTTTTTAGTGATTTAAGCCAAACGTTAAAAACGTTACGAAACAAATCCAAATATTTCACGTTTTTAGCGATTATAGCAAAACGTTTAAAACGTTAAGAAACCAATCTAAACTTTTAAAATTTTATGAAACAAATCCAAAATTTTCTTCTTTTTTGCGATTTAAGCCAAACGTTTACAAACGTTACGAAACAAATCCAAACGTTTCACCTTTTTAACGATTTAAGCCAAACGTTTGCAAACGTTACGAAACCAATCTAAACGTTTAAAATGTTACGAAACAAATCCAAACGTTTTACCTTTTTAGCGAGATAAGCCAAACGTTTACAAACGTGACGAAACGAATCCAAATGCTTCACCCTCTTAGCTATTTAAGCTAAACGTTTAACACATTACGAAAGCAATCTAAATGTTTGAATCGTTACGAAACAAATCTAAATGATTTTCCTTTTTAGCGATTTAAGCCAAACGATTACAAACGTTATGAAACAAATCGAAACGTTTCACCCTTTTAGTGATTTAAGCCAAAAATTTAAAACGTTACGAAACCAATCCAAAGATTTAAAACGTTACGAAACAAATCCAAACGTTTCACCTTTTTAGCAAATTGAGCAAAATGTTTACTAACCTTATGAAACAAATCCAAATGTTTCACCTTTTTAGCGATTTAAGCAAAACCTTAAACCAATCCAAACGTTTAAAACGTTCGAATTAAAAAAAAAGTTTCATCTTTTTAGCGATTTAATCCAAACGTGTACAAACTTTACGAAATAAATCCAAACGTTTAACCTTTTTAGCGATTTAAGCCAAACATTTAAAACGTTACAAAACCAATCCAAGCATTTAAACATTACGAAACAAATCATAACATTCCACCTTTTTAGCGATTTAAGCCAAACGTTTAAAACGTTACGAAACAAATTCTAATGTTTCACCTTTTTAGCTATTTAGGCAAAACGTTTAAAACGTTACGAAACAAATCCTAACGTTTCACCTTTTTAGCGATTTAAGCCAAATGTTTAAAACGTTTCGAAACAAATCCAAATGTTTCACGTTTTTAGCGATTTAAAACGTTATAAAACCAATCCAAACGATTATAACATTACGAAACAAATCCTAACGTTTCACCTTTTTAGAGATTTAAGCCAAACGTTTAAAACGTTACGAAACAAATCCTAACGTTTCACCTTTTTAGCGATTTAAGCCAAACGTTTAAAACGTAATGAAACCAATCCAAACGATTAAAATGTTACGAAACAAATCCAAACGTTTCACCTTTTTAAGATTTAAGCCAAACGTTTGTAAACATTACGAAACAAATCCAAACGTTTCCCCTTTTTAGCGATTAAAGTCAAACGTATAAACGTTGGCAAACCAATCCAGACGTCTAAAACGTTACGACAAAAATCCAAATGTGTCAACTTTTTAGCAATTTATTCCAAACGTTTACAAACGTTACGAAACAAATCCAAATGTTTCACCTTTTTAGTGATTTAAGCCAAACGTTAAAAACGTTACGAAACAAATCCAAATATTTCAAGTTTTTAGCGATTATAGAAAAACGTTTAAAACGTTACGAAACCAATCTAAACTTTTAAAATTTTATGAAACAAATCCAAAATTTACTTCTTTTTCGCGATTTAAGCCAAACGTTTACAAACGTTACGAAACAAATTCAAACGTTTCACCTTTTTAATGACTTAAGCCAAACGTTTACAAACGTTACGAAAGCAATCTAAACGTTTAAAACGTTACGAAACAAATCCAAACGTTTTACCTTTTTAGCGAGATAAGCCAAACGTTTACAAACGTGACGAAACGAATCCAAATGCTTCACCCTTTTAGCTATTTAAGCTAAACGTTTAACACATTACGAAAGCAATCTAAACGTTTAAATCGTTACGAAACAAATCTAAATGATTTTCCTTTTTAGCGATTTAAGCCAAACGATTACAAACGTTATGAAACAAATCCAAACGTTTCACCCTTTTAGTGATTTAAGCCAAAAATTTAAAACGTTACGAAACCAATCCAAAGATTTAAAACGTTACGAAACAAATCCAAATGTTTCACCTTTTTAGCGAATTGAGCAAAATGTTTACTAACCTTATGAAACAAATCCAAATGTTTCACCTTTTTAGCGATTGAAGCAAAACCTTAAAACGTTACGAAACCAATCCAAACGTTTAAAACGTTCGAATTAAATAAAAATGTTTCATCTTTTTAGCGATTTAATCCAAACGTGTACAAACTTTACGAAATAAATCCAAACGTTTAACCTTTTTAGCGATTTAAGCCAAACATTTAAAACGTTACAAAACCAATCCAAGCATTTAAACATTACGAAACAAATCCTAACATTCCACCTTTTTAGCGATTTAAGCCAAACGTTTAAAACGTTACGAAACAAATTCTAATGTTTCACCTTTTTAACTATTTAGGAAAAACGTTTAAAACGTTACGAAACAAATCCTAACGTTTCACCTTTTTAGCGATTTAAGCCAAATGTTTAAAACGTTTCGAAACAAATCCAAATGTTTCACGTTTTTAGCGATTTAAAACGTTATAAAACCAATCCAAACGATTATTACATTACGAAACAAATCCTAACGTTTCACCTTTTTAGAGATTTAAGCCAAACGTTTAAAACGTTACGAAACAAATCCTAACGTTTCACCTTTTTAGCGATTTAAGCCAAACGTTTAAAACGGAATGAAGCCAATCCAAACGATTAAAATGTTACGAAACAAATCCAAACGTTTCACGTTTTTAAGATTTAAGCCAAACGTTTGTAAACATTACGAAACAAATCCAAACGTTTCCCCTTTTTAGCGATTTAAGTCAAACGTATAAAACGTTGGCAAACCAATCCAAACGTTTAAAACGTTACGACAAAAATCCAAATATGTCAACTTTTTAGCGATTTATTCCAAACGTTTACAAACGTTACGAAACAAATCCAAATGTTTCACCTTTTTAGTGATTTAAGCCAAACGTTAAAAACGTTACAAAACAAATCCAAATATTTTACGTTTTTAGCGATTATAGCAAAACGTTTAAAACGTTACGAAACCAATCTAAACTTTTACAATTTTATGAAACAAATCCAAAATTTTCTTCTTTTTCGCGATTTAAGCCAAACGTTTACAAACGTTATGAAACAAATCCAAACGTTTCACCTTTTTAACGATTTAAGCCAAACGTTTACAAACGTTACAAAACCAATCTAAACGTTTAAAACATTACGAAACAAATCCAAACGTTTTACCTTTTTAGCGAGATAAGCCAAACGTTTATAAACGTGACAAAACGAATCCAAATGCTTCACCCTTTTAGCTATTTAAGCTAAACGTTTAACACATTACGAAAGCAATCTAAACGTTTAAATCGTTACGAAACAAATCTAAATGATTTTCCTTTTTAGCGATTTAAGCCAAACGATTACAAACGTTATGAAACAAATCCAAATGTTTCACCCTTTTAGTGATTTAAGCCAAAAAAATTAAAACATTACGAAACCAATCCAAAGATTTAAAACGTTACGAAACAAATCCAAACGTTTCACCTTTTTAGCGAATTGAGCAAAATGTTTACTAACCTTATGAAAAAAATCCAAATGTTTCACCTTTTTAGCGATTTAAGCAAAACCTTAAAACGTTACGAAACCAATCCAAACGTTTAAAACGTTCGAATTAAATAAAAATGTTTCATCTTTTTAACGATTTAATCCAAACGTGTACAAACTTTACGAAATAAATCCAAACGTTTAACTTTTTTAGCGATTTAAGCCAAACATTTAAAACGTTACAAAACCAATCCAAGCATTTAAACATTACGAAACAAATCCTAACATTCCACCTTTTTAGCGATTTAAGCCAAACGTTTAAAACGTTACGAAACAAATTCTAATGTTTCACCTTTTTAGCTATTTAGGCAAAACGTTTAAAACGTTACGAAACAAATCCTAACGTTTCACCTTTTTAGCGATTTAAGCCAAATGTTTAAAACGTTTCGAAACAAATCCAAATGTTTCACGTTTTTATCAATTTAAAACGTTATAAAACCAATCCAAACGATTATTACATTACGAAACAAATCCTAACGTTTCACCTTTTTAGAGATTTAAGCCAAACGTTTAAAACGTTACGAAACAAATCCTAACGTTTCACCTTTTTAGCGATTTAAGCCAAACGTTTAAAACGTAATGAAACCAATCCAAACGATTAAAATGTTACGAAACAAATCCAAACGTTTCACCTTTTTAAGATTTAAGCCAAACGTTTGAAAACATTACGAAACAAATCCAAACGTTTCCCCTTTTTAGCGATTTAAATCAAACGTATAAACGTTGGCAAACCAATCCAGACGTTTAAAATGTTACGACAAAAATCCAAATGTGTCAACTTTTTAGCAATTTATTCCAAACGTTTACAAACGTTACGAAACAAATCCAAATGTTTCACCTTTTTCGTGATTTAAGCCAAACGTTAAAAACGTTACGAAACAAATCCAAATATTTCAAGTTTTTAGCGATTATAGCAAAACGTTTAAAACGTTACGAAACCAATCTAAACTTTTAAAATTTTATGAAACAAATCCAAAATTTACTTCTTTTTCGCGATTTAAGCCAAACGTTTACAAACGTTACGAAACAAATTCAAACGTTTCACCTTTTTAACGACTTAAGCCAAACGTTTACAAACGTTACGAAACCAATCTAAACGTTTAAAACGTTACGAAACAAATCCAAACGTTTTACCTTTTTAGCGAGATAAGCCAAACGTTTACAAACGTGACGAAACGAATCCAAATGCTTCACCCTTTTAGCTATTTAAGCTAAACGTTTAACACATTACGAAAGCAATCTAAACGTTTAAATCGTTACGAAACAAATCTAAATGATTTTCCTTTTTAGCGATTTAAGCCAAACGATTACAAACGTTATGAAACAAATCCAAACGTTTCACCCTTTTAGTGATTTAAGCCAAAAATTTAAAACGTTACGAAACCAATCCAAAGATTTAAAACGTTACGAAACAAATCCAAACGTTTCACCTTTTTAGCGAATTGAGCAAAATGTTTACTAACCTTATGAAACAAATCCAAATGTTTCACCTTTTTAGCGATTTAAGCAAAACCTTAAAACGTTACGAAACCAATCCAAACGTTTAAAACGTTCGAATTAAATAAAAATGTTTCATCTTTTTAGCGATTTAATCCAAACGTGTACAAACTTTACGAAATAAATCCAAACGTTTAACCTTTTTAGCGATTTAAGCCAAACATTTAAAACGTTACAAAACCAATCCAAGCATTTAAACATTACGAAACAAATCCTAACATTCCAGCTTTTTAGCGATTTAAGCCAAACGTTTAAAACGTTACGAAACAAATTCTAATGTTTCACCTTTTTAGCTATTTAGGCAAAACGTTTAAAACGTTACGAAACAAATCCTAACGTTTCACCTTTTTAGCGATTTAAGCCAAATGTTTAAAACGTTTCGAAACAAATCCAAATGTTTCACGTTTTTAGAGATTTAAAACGTTATTAAACCAATCCAAACGATTATAACATTACGAAACAAATCCTAACGTTTCACCTTTTTAGAGATTTAAGCCAAACGTTTAAAACGTTACGAAACAAATCCTAACGTTTCACCTTTTTAGCGATTTAAGCCAAACGTTTAAAACGTAATGAAACCAATCCAAACGATTAAAATGTTACGAAACAAATCCAAACGTTTCACCTTTTTAAGATTTAACCCAAACGTTTGTAAACATTACGAAACAAATCCAAACGTTTCCCCTTTTTAGCGATTAAAGTCAAACGTATAAACGTTGGCAAACCAATCCAAACGTTTAAAACGTTACGACAAAAATCCAAATGTGTCAACTTTTTAGCGATTTATTCCAAACGTTTACAAACGTTACGAAACAAATCCAAATGTTTCACCTTTTTAGTGATTTAAGCCAAACGTTAAAAACGTTACGAAACAAATCCAAATATTTCACGTTTTTAGCGATTATAGCAAAACGTTTAAAACGTTACGAAACCAATCTAAACTTTTAAAATTTTATGAAACAAATCCAAAATTTACTTCTTTTTCGCAATTTAAGCCAAACGTTTACAAACGTTACGAAACAAATCCAAACGTTTCACCTTTTTAACGACTTAAGCCAAACGTTTACAAACGTTACGAAACCAATCTAAACGTTTAAAACGTTACGAAACAAATCCAAACGTTTTACCTTCTTAGCGAGATAAGCCAAACGTTTACAAACGTGACGAAACGAATCCAAATGCTTCACCCTTTTAGCTATTTAAGCTAAACGTTTAACACATTACGAAAGCAATCTAAACGTTTAAATCGTTACGAAACAAATCTAAATGATTTTCCTTTTTAGCGATTTAAGCCAAACGATTACAAACGTTATGAAACAAATCCAAACGTTTCACCCTTTTAGTGATTTAAGCCAAAAATTTAAAACGTTACGAAACCAATCCAAAGATTTAAAACGTTACGAAACAAATCCAAACGTTTCACCTTTTTAGCGAATTGAGCAAAATGTTTACTAACCTTATGAAACAAATCCAAATGTTTCACCTTTTTAGCGATTTAAGCAAAACCTTAAAACGTTACGAAACCAATCCAAACGTTTAAAACGTTCGAATTAAATAAAAATGTTTCATCTTTTTAGCGATTTAATCCAAACGTGTACAAACTTTACGAAATAAATCCAAACGTTTAACCTTTTTAGCGATTTAAGCCAAACATTTAAAACGTTACAAAACCAATCCAAGCATTTAAACATTGCGAAACAAATCCTAACATTCCACCTTTTTAGCGATTTAAGCCAAACGTTTAAAACGTTACGAAACAAATTCTAATGTTTCACCTTTTTAACTATTTAGGCAAAACGTTTAAAACGTTAAGAAACAAATCCTAACGTTTCACCTTTTTAGCGATTTAAGCCAAATGTTTAAAACGTTTCGAAACAAATCCAAATGTTTCACGTTTTTAGCGATTTAAAACGTTATAAAACCAATCCAAACGATTATTACATTACGAAACAAATCCTAACGTTTCACCTTTTTAGAGATTTAAGCCAAACGTTTAAAACGTTACGAAACAAATCCTAACGTTTCGCCTTTTTAGCGATTTAAGCCAAACGTTTAAAACGGAATGAAACCAATCCAAACGATTAAAATGTTACGAAACAAATCCAAACGTTTAACGTTTTTATGATTTAAGCCAAACGTTTATAAACATTACGAAACAAATCCAAACGTTTCCCCTTTTTAGCAATTTAAGTCAAACGTATAAAACGTTGGCAAACCAATCCAAACGTTTAAAACGTTACGACAAAAATCCAAATATGTCAACTTTTTAGCGATTTATTCCAAACGTTTACAAACGTTACGAAACAAATCCAAATGTTTCACCTTTTAATGATTTAAGCCAAACGTTAAAAACATTACGAAACAAATCCAAATATTTCACGTTTTTAGCGATTATAGCAAAATGTTTAAAACGTTACGAAACAAATCTAATCTTTTAAAATTTTATGAAACAAATCCAAAATTTTCTTCTTTTTCGCGATTTAAGCCAAACGTTTACAAACGTTACGAAACAAATCCAAACGTTTCACCTTTTTAACGATTTAAGCCAAACGTTTACAAACGTTACGAAACCAATCTAAACGTTTAAAACATTACGAAACAAATCCAAACGTTTTACCTTTTTAGCGAGATAAGCCAAACGTTTATAAACGTGACGAAACGAATCCAAATGCTTCACCCTTTTAGCTATTTAAGCTAAACGTTTAACACATTACGAAAGCAATCTAAACGTTTAAATCGTTACGAAACAAATCTAAATGATTTTCCTTTTTAGCGATTTAAGCCAAACGATTACAAACGTTATGAAACAAATCCAAATGTTTCACCCTTTTAGTGATTTAAGCCAAAAAATTAAAACATTACGAAACCAATCCAAAGATTTAAAACGTTACGAAACAAATCCAAACGTTTAACCATTTTAGCGAATTGAGCAAAATGTTTACTAACCTTATGAAACAAATCCAAATGTTTCACCTTTTTAGCGATTTAAGCAAAACCTTAAAACGTTACGAAACCAATCCAAACTTTTAAAACGTTCGAATTAAATAAAAATGTTTCATCTTTTTAGCGATTTAATCCAAACGTGTACAAACTTTACGAAATAAATCCAAACGTTTAACCTTTTTAGCGATTTAAGCCAAACATTTAAAACGTTACAAAACCAATCCAAGCATTTAAACATTACGAAACAAATCCTAACAGTCCACCTTTTTAGCGATTTAAGCCAAACGTTTAAAACGTTACGAAACAAATTCTAATGTTTCAGCTTTTTAGCTATTTAGGCAAAACGTTTAAAGCGTTACGAAACAAATCCTAACGTTTCACCTTTTTAGCGATTTAAGCCAAATGTTTAAAACGTTTCGAAACAAATCCAAATGTTTCACGTTTTTAGCGATTTAAAACGTTATAAAACCAATCCAAACGATTATAACATTACGAAATAAATCCTAACGTTTCACCTTTTCAGAGATTTAAGCCAAACGTTTAAAACGTTACGAAACAAATCCTAACGTTTCACCTTTTTAGCGATTTAAGCCAAACGTTTAAAACGGAATGAAACCAATCCAAACGATTAAAATGTTACGAAACAAATCCAAACGTTTCACCTTTTTAAGATTTAAGCCAAACGTTTGTAAACATTACGAAACAAATCCAAACGTTTCCCCTTTTTAGCGATTTAAGTCAAACGTATAAAATGTTGGCAAACCAATCCAAACGTTTAAAACGTTACGACAAAAATCCAAATGTGTCAACTTTTTAGCGATTTATTCCAAACGTTTACAAACGTTACGAAACAAATCCAAACGTTTCACCTTTTTAGTGATTTAAGCCTAATGTTAAAAACGTTACGAAACAAATCCAAATATTTCACGTTTTTAGCGATTATAGCAAAACGTTTAAAACGTTACGAAACCAATCTAAACTTTTAAAATTTTATGAAACAAATCCAAAATTTTCTTCTTTTTCGCGATTTAAGCCAAACGTTTACAAACGTTACGAAACAAATCCAAATGTTTCAACTTTTTAACGATTTAAGCCAAACGTTTACAAACGTTTCGAAACCAATCTAAACGTTTAAAACGTTAAGAAACAAATCCAAACGTTTTACCTTTTTGGCGAGATAAGCCAAACGTTTACAAACGTGACGAAACGAATCCAAATGCTTCACCCTTTTAGCTATTTAAGCTAAACGTTTAACACATTACGAAAGCAATCTAAACGTTTAAATCGTTACGAAACAAATCTAAATGATTTTCCTTTTTAGCGATTTAAGCCAAACGATTACAAACGTTATGAAACAAATCCAAACGTTTCACCCTTTTAGTGATTTAAGCCAAAAATTTAAAACGTTACGAAACCAATCCAAAGATTTAAAACGTTACGAAACAAATCCAAACGTTTCACCTTTTTAGCGAATTGAGCAAAATGTTTACTAACCTTATGAAACAAATCCAAATGTTTCACCTTTTTAGCGATTTAAGCAAAACCTTAAAACGTTACGAAACAAATCCAAACGTTTAAAATGTTCGAATTAAATAAAAATGTTTCATCTTTTTAGCGATTTAATCCAAACGTGTACAAACTTTACGAAATAAATCCAAACGTTTAACCTTTTTAGCGATTTAAGCCAAACATTTAAAACGTTACAAAACCAATCCAAGCATTTAAACATTACGAAACAAATCCTAACATTCCACCTTTTTACCGATTTAAGCCAAACGTTTAAAACGTTACGAAACAAATTCTAATGTTTCACCTTTTTAGCTATTTAGGCAAAACGTTTAAAACGTTACGAAACAAATCCTAACGTTTCACATTTTTAGCGATTTAAGCCAAATGTTTAAAACGTTTCGAAACAAATCCAAATGTTTCATGTTTTTGGGATTTAAAACGTTATAAAACCAATCCAAACGATTATAATATTACGAAAAAAATCCTAACGTTTCACCTTTTCAGAGATTTAAGACAAACGTTTAAAACGTTACGAAACAAATCCTAACGTTTCACCTTTTTAGCGATTTAAGCCAAACGTTTAAGACGGAACGAAACCAATCCAAACGATTAAAATGTTACGAAACAAATCCAAACGTTTCCCCTTTTTAAGATTTAAGCCAAACGTTTGTAAACATTACGAAACAAATCCAAACGTTTCCCCTTTTTAGCGATTTAAGCCAAACGTATAAAACGTTGGCAAACCAATCCAAACGTTTAAAACGTTACGACAAAAATCCAAATGTGTCAACTTTTTAGCGATTTAATCCAAACGTTTACAAACGTTACGAAACAAATCCAAACGTTTCACCTTTTTAGTGATTTAAGTCAAACGTTAAAAACGTTACGAAACAAATCCAAATATTTCACGTTTTTAGCGATTATAGCAAAACCTTTAAAACGTTACGAAACCAATCTAAACTTTTAAAATTTTATGAAACAAATCAAAAATTTTCTTCTTTTTCGCGATTTAAGCCAAACATTTACAAACGTTACGAAACAAATCCAAACGTTTCCCCTTTTTAACGATTTAAGCCAAACGTTTACAAACGTTACGAAACCAATCTAAACGTTTAAAACGTTACGAAACAAATCCAAACGTTTTATCTTTTTAGCGAGATAAGCCAAACGTTTACAAACGTGACGAAACGAATCCAAATGCTTCACCCTTTTAGCTATTTAAGCTAAACGTTTAACACATTACGGAAGCAATCTAAACGTTTAAATCGTTACGAAACAAATCTAAATGATTTTTCTTTTTAGCGATTTAAGCCAAACGATTACAAACGTTATGAAACAAATCCAAACGTTTCACCCTTTTAGTGATTTAAGCCAAAAATTTAAAACGTTACGAAACCAATCCAAAGATTTAAAACGTTACGAAACAAATCCAAACGTTTCACCTTTTTAGCGAATTGAGAAAAATGTTTACTAACCTTATGAAACAAATCCAAATGTTTCACCTTTTTAGCGATTTAAGCAAAACCTTAAAACGTTACGAAACAAATCCAAACGTTTAAAATGTTCGAATTAAATAAAAATGTTTCATCTTTTTAGCGATTTAATCCAAACGTGTACAAACTTTACGAAATAAATCCAAACGTTTAACCTTTTTAGCGATTTAAGCCAAACATTTAAAACGTTACAAAACCAATCCAAGCATTTAAACATTACGAAACAAATCCTAACATTCCACCTTTTTACCGATTTAAGCCAAACGTTTAAAACGTTACGAAACAAATTCTAATGTTTCACCTTTTTAGCTATTTAGGCAAAACGTTTAAAACGTTACGAAACAAATCCTAACGTTTCACATTTTTAGCGATTTAAGCCAAATGTTTAAAACGTTTCGAAACAAATCCAAATGTTTCATGTTTTTGGGATTTAAAACGTTATAAAACCAATCCAAACGATTATAATATTACGAAACAAATCCTAACGTTTCACCTTTTCAGAGATTTAAGACAAACGTTTAAAACGTTACGAAACAAATCCTAACGTTTCACCTTTTTAGCGATTTAAGCCAAACGTTTAAGACGGAACGAAACCAATCCAAACGATTAAAATGTTACGAAACAAATCCAAACGTTTCCCCTTTTTAAGATTTAAGCCAAACGTTTGTAAACATTACGAAACAAATCCAAACGTTTCCCCTTTTTAGCGATTTAAGCCAAACGTATAAAACGTTGGCAAACCAATCCAAACGTTTAAAACGTTACGACAAAAATCCAAATGTGTCAACTTTTTAGCGATTTAATCCAAACGTTTACAAACGTTACGAAACAAATCCAAACGTTTCACCTTTTTAGTGATTTAAGTCAAACGTTAAAAACGTTACGAAACAAATCCAAATATTTCACGTTTTTAGCGATTATAGCAAAACCTTTAAAACGTTACGAAACCAATCTAAACTTTTAAAATTTTATGAAACAAATCAAAAATTTTCTTCTTTTTCGCGATTTAAGCCAAACATTTACAAACGTTACGAAACAAATCCAAACGTTTCCCCTTTTTAACGATTTAAGCCAAACGTTTACAAACGTTACGAAACCAATCTAAACGTTTAAAACGTTACGAAACAAATCCAAACGTTTTATCTTTTTAGCGAGATAAGCCAAACGTTTACAAACGTGACGAAACGAATCCAAATGCTTCACCCTTTTAGCTATTTAAGCTAAACGTTTAACACATTACGGAAGCAATCTAAACGTTTAAATCGTTACGAAACAAATCTAAATGATTTTCCTTTTTAGCGATTTAAGCCAAACGATTACAAACGTTATGAAACAAATCCAAACGTTTCACCCTTTTAGTGATTTAAGCCAAACATTTACAAACTATAGGAAACCAATCCAAACGTTTCAAATGTTACGAAATAAATCCAAACGTTTCACCTTTTTATCGATTTAAGCTAAACGTTTACAAAAGTTACGAAACAAATCCAAACGTTTCACCTTTTTAGCGATTTAAGACAAATGTTTACAAACGTTACCAAACAAATCCAAATGTTTCATCTATTTAGCAATTTAAGCCAAACATTTTAAACATTATGAAACATACCCAAACATTTTAAACGTTACGAAACAAATCCAAACGTTTCACCTTTTTAGCGATTTAAGCCAAAAATTTAAAACGTTAAGAAACCAATCCAAACATTTAAAACGTTACGAAACAAATCCAAATGTTTCACCTGTTTAGCGATCTAAGCCAAACGTTTAAAACGTTACAAAACCAATCCAAACGTTTCAAAACCTTACGAAACAAATCCTAATGTTTCACCTTTTTAGCGTTCTAAGCGAAACATTGAAAACGTTATGAAACCAATCCTAACGTATAAAACATTATGAAACCAAACTAAACGTTTCCCCTGTTTAGCAATTTAAGCCAAACGTTTATAAATGTTACGAAACAAACCAAAACATTTCACCTTTTTAGCGATTCAAGCTAAACATTTAAAAAGTTAGGAAACCAATCCAAACGTTTAAAACGTTACGTAATAAATCCAAACTTGTCAAATATTTAGCGATTTAGGCCAGACGTTTACAAACGTTACGAAACAAATTCAAACCACCTTTCTAGCAATTTAGGCCAAACGTTTAAAACGTTACGAAACAAATCTAAATGTTTCACCTTTTTAGAGTCTTAAGCCAACGTTTAAACGTTACAAAACAAATCCTAACTTTTCACCGTTTTAACAATTTAAGCCAAACTTTTAAAACGTTATGAAACAAATCCAAATGTTTAACCTTTTTGGTAACGTTTAAAATACTACGAAACCAATCCAAACGTTTAAAACGTTACGAAACAAATCTGAAAGTTTTTCCTTTTTTGTGATTTAAGCCAAACAATTACAAACGTTACGAATAAAATACAAATGTTTCATCTTTTTAGCAATTTAAGCCAAACGTTTACAAACGATACGAAACTAATCCAAAATTTTAAAACGTTACGAAACAAGTCCAAACGTTTTACCTTTTTTCCGATTTAAGCCAAACGTTTACAAACGTTACGAAACAAATCCAAACATTTCAGCTTTTTAGCAATATAAGCCAAATGTTTACAAACGTTACAAAACAAATCCAAATGTTTCGCCTTTTTCGCGCTTTAAGCCAAACATTTAAAAGGTTACGAAACCAATCAAAATGTTTAAATCGTTATAAAACAAATCCAAACGTTCACCTTTTTAGTGATTTAAGCCAAACATTTAAAACGTTATGAAACCAATCCAAACATTTAAAACGTTACGAAACAAATACAAACGTTTCACCTTTTTAGCGAATTGAGCAAAATGTTTGCTAACCTTTTGAAACAAATCCAAACGTTTCACCTTTTTGAGATTTAACCAAAACGTTAAAATGTTACAAAGCCAATCTAAACGTTTAAAATGTTCAAAATAAATCAAAACATTACGAAATAAATTCAAACATTTAAGCCAAACATTTACAAACGTTACGAAATAAATCCAAATGTTTCACCTTTTTAGCGATTTAAGCCAAAAATTTAAAACGTTAAGAAACCAATCCAAACATTTAATATGTTACGAAACAAATCCAAACGTTTCACCTGTTTATCTGTAATAACCCGTTTATTTTTGATAATTTCCGACGAGATTTCAGTGATGTTTCGATGTTAGTTTAAGGATTGGTAGTTCGTTTCGTGTTGGGCTGAGGTTGGGTTAGTTATTTATGGACCCAAGAAACCAAACCTAATCCTTCGGCCCAAGGGAATTGGCCTTAAGCCAATTCCTGTTTGATTCAACACAGGTCTCGAACGACACCTGTGTTGAAAATCGTTGTTCTCGTTCGAGAACTTAGTTCTCGAACGAGAACAAGGACTTTTTTTGATATCGAGGAATACGAGGGAAGTATTCCCTCGGATTGGCTGATGATATCTGATTATCCTGGATTGGATACTGGAAGACTCTGAACCGAGAAGATAGATCAGTGATTAATGCACTGGTGTTTCCATCAAGACTGATGATGCGATGCGGGAGCTAGCGATAGATTGGTAGGAACTTTTTGATGTGTTAATTCTTTGGGAATAAGTTTCAACTAGGGGTTAGGGTAGTTTGATATTTATGCGGAAGAGTTGTAACGAAATTTTAGGATGAGTTGTTTTATAGCATCGAATGTTGCTAGGTTACAAGTAAGGAATTTTGAGAAATATTTGGAGGATATCGAGTGCACATCTCACAGAGTGTAACGTCTAGCAAATGTTTTATTGAGAAATGGATTTCAAAAATTGATTTCCTTAAATATTTGAAATATTTTCAACCCGTAATTGTGCCCAGACATATCATGAACATGCATTTTGAATGTCACGAATAGGTTTGCATTGAACACAGAGTATGTTCACTAAATATAAGATAAATTAATAATTGATACATGCATAATAGTACATGCATCACGTGCATAGAAATTATTAGGGTTGGATGCAACTCTTTGGGGATGAGAGATGTCATCACCCTGGCGCACAATTATGTAAAATAGATTTTTATCGATAAAGTGTTTTTAGAAAGATATTTTGGAACAAACTCGCGGGTCCCTTTGAGGTAAATGTATTTATAAAGCTGTAGAATTTCAAATGATGTTTAAACTGTTACCGAAAGGTAGCTAGACAAATACTCTGTGATGATGATGATGGTTGTTGGGTGTTTATGTCGTAAGATAATGGTCTGTAGAATCAAAATCTTGTGGTTATGAGTAAGAATGATTTGGAGGTTGCGCTCGAGATATAGTTGTGCTAAGTGCGGTATAGTGTATTTTAGAATAGAAGGCTTCATGTTAATTAAGGATTTATGGATTAAGAATGTTGGTTATGCTCCATGTGTGTATATACACTATATTTTTATTTTAAATGAAACTTTATCTTTCTAGATTTGAAATTGTCCAAAGTATTTTGGTGAATTGATATAAGGAATGTTTATAACCAAGGAATTTATATTGCTGATTTTACTTTCTGAGGAAAGGGATAAATTTTGTCCAATTGATTTAAAAAGGGATAATAAATTTTCCGCTTAAATGATTTCTTCAAATTGTGTTTTTGTGTGAGAAAATTTAGAAGCAATTTAAAATTGTGGGATGTTTGAAACATCAATGTGTACTTTAAATACAGAGGATTTTTCCACTTTTGGCCTGCAAAGTATAGACTATTTAAAAAGCTTTTAACAAGTTTGAATTAAAGAGAACATAAATTTTGTCAATTGAACTGTTTTATAGATTCACAAATGTATTGGAGAGTAAGAGGAAATTTAGGATTTAAATGTGGAGGTTTTTGAAATTTTTCAAGGGTTTGCAAAACCGATGGTTTTTCAAAGGTAAAGGTATTTCAATTTCGAATGAAAAAGAGGTGTAAGACGTAGAGTCTTTTAAACAAAGTGGAAATTTTTCTGTATATGATTTTTTTTTTGGTATAAAAAGATTTTATATCCACAGGAGTTGGTGTCGAGCATAACTAACCATCCGGTCGTAGTAAACTGGTCAATTTGATCTCTAGTTGTATACAACGCTGTAGTCATTTGATTGAATAATTTTGAGGATTTGAGTTCAATTTGGTTATATGATATAGTTGATTTAAGAATCGGGAATCACAGTTATTAGGTTTCGACAACTATGATTGGTTGATCGATTTTGTTAATTGATGGTGTGTTATCATAATCGTTGATTATCGTTTCGATCATGGTTGAACAATTGTTGCTGGAGACAAAAAAAAATTTACGTTTTTAGACGTAGTCAATGTTCAGTGTAGTCATGGCGTTATGTTTCCGAGTTTTGGGAGAATCATTTGATGGATATTGTTTATCACTGATATATAAATTTGTGCTATCATGAGAGAGGTTCGTTTTTCTTTAAATTTACGATATGAGTTTTGTGTTTTGTGATTCACAAGTAAGGGTACTATTGAGTTAGCACTAATAGTTAGGATTAGATTGTTGTTTTAATGTTTTTTTTTGAACCGAAATATTATCTGAAGTTATTGGGTTTTGTTTTCGGTCATTTTGATGTAGAGATGCTATAAGTAAAAGGAAGTAAGTGTTTAAGAATGATTGATTTTATCAGCTATGTTACAGTGTTATTGTTTTGTTTGAGGCAAAAGAGATTGTAGTTGTAGAACTATAGTTGAACTTAGCGCTTAACCATGTATTTGATATTAAGGATTTTATATAGATGATTTTCGAGCTGGTTTTAGAAGCCACTCTGGTATACAAAAATGGTGACTCTCAGTTAAAAAATTGTGTTATTATTAGTTGGAGCATCTATTGCTAGAAATATAATTCGGTACTTATGTGCGTTGTGATCGCTTATATTACGAACCAGTGTCAGTTTTGAGATTCGAGATTTGTTCTTAATTATCCTAAGTATTTTAGCCGAGGGTTGTGTAATAGAGTTTTTTTTTCTTCTTAGTTGATTTCACTTAGCATGGCATTATCTTTTATGGTAAGTGGAAGTTAGTGTCGTTGCTTTTTCTAACCACTTGAGGTGGTTTAGTTTGTATTAGTGGTGATATTGAGTTATTGTTCAGGTTGAATTTTGCTTATACAAGTGCGTTGTCGTTGAGACTGTTTTCAAAACAGAGGTTGTTTGCAACATCGTTGGGTATCCTGCTTATACAATTTACGTTGGCTTTATGCATTTTGTTCGGGTTGTAAATAGTTTCATGATATGATTTCGTGGATTATGTTTTATTTTAAATTCGAGGACAAATTTTTAATTAGTTGGGGAGAATGTAATAAGCCGTTTATTTTTGATAATTTCCGACGAGCTTTCGGTGATGTTTCGATGTTAGTTTAAGGATTGGTAGTTCGTTTCGTGTTGGGTTGAGGTTGGGTTAGTTATTTTTGGACCCAAGAATCCGAACCTAATCCTTCGGCCCAAGGGAATTGGCAGGCCAATTCCCGTTTGATTCAACACAGGTCTCGAACGAGACCTGTGTTGAAAATCGTTGTTCTCGTTCGAGAACTTAGTTCTCGAACGAGAACAAGGAATTTTTTGCCTTGTTCTCGTTCGAGAACTTAGTTCTCGAACGAGAACAATAAGGATTTTGCTGGTCTCGTACGAGACCAGCCATATGCAATAGGGAGGGACTTTTTGGCATCATTTTCTCTATTTTAGAATCACTTTAAAAATCTAACTTTTAACCTAATCTCTTCTCCATACTACAAACAAACCCTAGCCTCCATTCCTTTGTTTATCCTCTAAGAGCTGAAATCATCATCCAAAGTTGTTGTTCCGGTAAGTTTTTCTCGTTCCTTTATATTCAGTTTTATTTATAAACGGCAGCTCCGTAAATTGAGTCGTTCTTGCTCGTTTCTAGATCGAAATTGATTCCGTTTGATCTCAGACGTTCTAGACTCGCGTGTCTACGATTCCCTATCTCGTTTTCTCAAAACGGTACGTAATCGACCTCGTTTCAATCGCCGTACGGTTTCCGTTTTAAGGTTATGAAATCTGTTTTTGTGAAGTTTGTTTTCTGCCGAATCTTTTCATTATCTTGGGCCATGATCATGATTTTTGTTATGGTTATTAGCATTCATGATTGTTAGGATTGATTAACTGAATTGATTGAGCCGTGTTATTGTGTTGTGTGAATCGCCGGATGGGTTGTTTTGATTGATTATCCGCCATTGTTAGACCTTTGTTTTGCTTATGAATACAGTGCATACATGCTTCTTTGAGTAAGCATTATTTGGGTTTAGTAAAGAGTTTATGAGTTTAAGGGAATTTTGGGTTTACTGCTTGTATTTTGAGCTTTGTTCTTGGCGGGAATTTGGTTATTTGTTTAAGCTGGAAACTTGTCTCTGTTAATGGCATGATCAAAAATTGGTTTGGTTTCTTTAATTAAAGAGGATGGCTAAATAGCTATTGTAATCACCAAAATGTTTTACTTAAATCCAATAAATGCTTAAAGTTAGTTTTATCCCTTATTTACTTAATAATTGGTTTTCATTATGATTTTAAAAGGAATTTATCGTAAAGGATAAACATTTTACAAACTTAGGTTAATATAATTACTCGGGTAATTATATTTGTTTTCAAATACCAAAGTGGCTAAGTTACAATTTTGCCCTCGAACATTAATAAATTTATT
Source organism: Mercurialis annua (assembly GCF_937616625.2). NCBI lineage: Eukaryota > Viridiplantae > Streptophyta > Magnoliopsida > Malpighiales > Euphorbiaceae > Mercurialis > Mercurialis annua. The sequence continues at coordinate 18,544,977 of NC_065572.1, read as the reverse complement.
TGATTAGGTTAATGGTTATTAACTTATATTTGTTTTGAATAATAAACAAAAATATTTATATTTCGAATATCAATTTGGCATGAAATTGGTTAAATTACAATTTAGCCCTTTAACTTATTTTATAACTTAATTAAGTGGATTTTGATTAGTAACTTATATTTTGTTTTAATTATAAACTAGAGTAATTAATTTGATTTTAAATATCAAATTGGCTAAAGTACAGTTTAGTCCTTAAGTGGCTAAAGTACAGTTTAGTCCTTAAGTGGCTAAAGTACAGTTTAATCCCTAATTGGCTAAAGTACAGTTTAGTCCCTAAACTTTTATAAACTTAAAATGATTAAGTTTTTGTTTGTAACTCGGGTTACTTCAAGTTAAAGATATTGGGTTCCGTTTTAAATATTGATTTATTATTTTTTCAAAATTTATTTTATAATTATAAACTATGGTTTATAATTGGGTATGATTACACTTATTTTATTAAGGTGATTTTGGGAATTATAAACTCTGGTTTTTATTTTGATAAAATATTTTGGGTCGGGTTAGACTTGGGTCACCCGACATGTGAGGTACCTTGGTAGTTATTGGTAACTCGGCTAACCCAATATTTGAGGAAATGGATTTAAGTTATTATTTATTTATTATTTATGTAATACTTTTCGGAACGGATTTTAAAGCGGAAACCCAATAGACTTTGCTTAATTATATGAGTATTGTATTACTCGATGTGATTCATTTTGACTCGGGTCATTACGTGATTAATTGTTCATTCTATTCTTGCTACGTTTATGCTTGGCTCGGTATTGTGCTAGTCCTATGTGGTGTCTAGTATTCTTAGAGTTAGGGGTTGAATGGAGTTTAACTTATATATTGTTTTAGACCCGTCGACTTCTCGTGCTTCGCAGTCTACGCAGGGTTAGCTGTTTGCCGAGATTCACGTGGATAAGCAAGCAGTGAGTTTGTAGTGCTATTTACCGCTTTTTTAAGTACCGCATCATATTTTAGTATTATAAATGTTTTAAATTGTTTTAAGCGATTATGGATCTGGATTGAAACGAGCTACTCGATAGGCTTGTATCGAGACTGTGTGCACCAGTATATACTCTAGGATCGGCAGACTATGGTCTTGCTTACGCTGGTAATTTGACGAGGATTTGTTCCCGTCCACTCTGGGTTTATTTTTCAGTATGCTATGTCATACTTACGCTGGGATCTTTTCAATACTGTTTTCCATAATCATATTATATTAGTATAAACTGTTTTGATTTAAGGGTTTTAAACTTAATAAATGTAAATAGTATTGCGAACTCATCTCAGTATATCTGACCCCGTTGTTTTCCCAAATTTTCCAGGTTTATGATTTGAAAGCTGGTCCACTCCGATTCTTTTATTCTTCGGAGGTTTTCATGTTATTTAAACTAGTTACTGTTTTCGAAACTCTTAGACCGCAGTAGAACTAGTTTATGTATCACAATTGTTATTACACTTGGGATCATCGGTTTGCTCGATTATTTATTGTTGGCATGTTCACTCTGGATTATTTGATAATTATATTTAAGGCTTTCTATTGAACATTTCAGATATTTAAGTTATTTATATGAGAACTGTAATATAATTGTTAGACTTAGGTTGGAGTCTCGGTTGCCCCCGAGCAGTTTTTTGCAGGTTTAAATGTTTAATTGATTTCCGCGAGGCTTGCTACGGGTTTTGGTACGACCATACCCATACCCTAGCGCCGGTCACGATTCATGAAATTGGGTCGTGACAAACTTGGTATCAGAGCTTTGGTTTCAAACCAAGGTCTTATGCATGTTAATTGTTATGTGTTTTTGGCATGATAAATTGATGTCGTGTCTTAGGAACTACTGCGGAATTAGGATTCGTGTCTTGTCTTTTAAAACGTCATAATTTGTTTTCAAACCTTCATCCTACATCCTATAGGTGATGTCTGTCAGTCCTTATTTGGTATTGATGTTTTGATTGACAATTTATTTCATTTGGATGTTAATTGCTGTGTTTTATCAAGTTGAGATTATTTCACTTAGGTGATTATAATTGCTTTCGATTTCTCGGGAAATCATAGGTTGGATAATTTTTCTAAACTCATACTTGGGTATGGTGTTGTGTGATATATTTGGCGACTATGCCTGATACAATTTAGAATATATGGAATGGTTACGGTTATTTTAGGTGATGCGTTGAACTAATTTTGCCTTGTTAATAAAGTACATTTTGGCTTTGACCTCGATTGTTGATTTTAAATGTGATCATATGCTGAGCGTTTGCCTTGTTTTCTATAAAAGAAATTTGGGGTTAAATTTTAAAACGTGTTTTGGTGGTTATACATTACTTTGACCACATGTCATTTTAAAATTTTCATTGAGAATAATTGTTTATCTGATTTGTGTGTAGACACAGAATCATAAGAGAAGTTGGTTTTAAAAAATTTAAAAAGTTGATTTTTGGTTAAATTACCAGTAAAAAGAAATTCTGATATTTTGAAATTTTATGTAAGGTTTGGTGTTAACAAGCGATGATTTCAAAATGATATTCTTATGTGATAATTCGTTGTTTGAGAATTTTAACGTTGTATTTATTTTACCATGTTGAGGTATATCAACATTTTAATTTTTTTTGAAATTTACGAAATAGATGTTTGAGATTAAAGATTTCTCACTTGAGATTTTAGATTGCCGTTTAGCAGTTGGGTTAAGTTGAGCTCTCAACTTGGAAAAGATGGAAATTTTATTAAAAATATTTTTCCAGTTTTACAAATATTTTGAATACGTTTTATAAACGATTGTTTTGGGTTCGACTTGGGTTATCCAAATTTAGGAGTTGAGCTTGGTAGTTGTAATGACTCGGCTAGCTCGATGATTTTATGATTTGAGATACTTGGGTATCCGTTTTAAAGCAACTGATTAATAAGAAGAGATTTTTACAAATTGTGATTTTGTTTTAAGCGTGGGTTCAACAGAATTTGGAAGTTTTCGTATTTGACTTTAAATTTCAGAATGAATTTTGAAGCGTACTATTAAAAGACGATATAATTACAGGGTGAATTTGTAATGGGATTTCAAGGATATGTTGTGACATATCCCGATTTGTTTTGAGTATGTTTGAGTTAATTGTGTTCAATGGTACGTTTACGTAGTTTACGATTTTCAGATTTGTTTCATGTGAAAAAATTTACGTTGTTTGACTCGCTTGTCTGTTGGGCTAAGTTAATTGTTTTTGTTTTGTCTCTTCGTGCGGAGTAGCACGTGAGATGACTTAATCACATGGTTATGATTGGTTTACCTCGATTTATAGTGTGACCTTTGAGTAAGACCTTCCTTTAGACCTTGTTTCCTTGTTCGGTTTAGGTTTGCGCGGATATTTGTTGTTTCTGTTTTGTGGATCGAAACAATTGGGTTTTGATATCGAGGAATACGAGGGAAGTATTCCCTCGGATTGGCTGATGATATCTGATTATCCTGGATTGGATACTGGAAGACTCTGAACCGAGAAGATAGATCGGTGTATTAATGCACTGGTGTTTCCATCAAGTCTGATGATGCGATGCGGGAGCTGGCGGTAGATTGGTAGGAACTTTTTGATGTGTTAATTCTTTGGGAATAAGTTTAAACTAGGGGTTAGGGTAGTTTGATATTTATGCGGAAGAGTTGTAACGAAATTTTAGGATGAGTTGTTTTATAGCATCGAATGTTGCTAGGTTACAAGTAAGAAATTTTGAGAAATATTTGGAGGATATCGAGTGCACATCTCACAGAGTGTAACGTCTAGCAAATGTTTTATTGAGAAATGGATTTCAAAAATTGATTTGCTGAAATATTTGAAATATTTTCAACTCGTAATTGTGCCCAGACATATCATGAACATGCATTTTGAATGTCACGAATAGGTTTGCATTGAACACAGAGTATGTTCACTAAATATAAGATAAATTAATAATTGATACATGCATAATAGTACATGCATCACGTGCATAGAAATTATTAGGGTTGGATGCAACTCTTTGGGGATGAGAGATGTCATCACCCTGGCGCACAATTATGTAAAATAGATTTTTATCGATAAAGTGTTTTTAGAAAGATATTTTGGAACAAACTCGCGGGTCCCTTTGGGGTAAATGTATTTATAAAGTTGTAGAATTTCAAATGATGTTTAAACTGTTACCGAAAGGTAGCTAGACAAATACTCTATGATGATGATGATGGTTGTTGGGTGTTTATGTCGTAAGATAATGGTCTGTAGAATCAGAATCTTTTGGTTATGAGTAAGAATGATTTGGAGGTTGTGCTCGAGATATAGTTGTGCTAAGTGCGGTATAGTGTATTTTAGAATAGAAGGCTTCATGTTAATTAAGGATTTATGGATTAAGAATGTTGGTTATGCTCCATGTGTGTATATACACTATATTTTTGTTTTAAATGAAACTTTATCTTTCTATATTTGAAATTGTCCAAAGTATTTTGGTGAATTGATATAAGGAATGTTTATAACCAAGGAATTTATATTGCTGATTTTACTTTCTGAAGAAAGGGATAAATTTTGTCAAATTTATTTAAAAAGGGATAGTAAATTTTCCGCTTAAACGATTTCTTCAAATTGTGTTTTTGTGTGAGAAAATTTAGAAGCAATTTAAAATTGTGGGATGTTTGAAACATCAATGGTTATTTTAAATACAGAGGATTTTGCCACTTTTGGCCTGCAAAGTATAGACTATTTAAAAAGTTTTTAACAAGTTTGAATTAAAGAGAACATAAATTTTATCAATTGAACTGTTTTATAAATTTACAAATGTATTGGAGAGTAAGAGGAAATTTAGGATTTAAATGTGGAGGATTTTGAGATTTTTCAAGGGTTTGCAAAACCGATGGTTTTTCAACGTTAAAAGTATTTCAATTTTGAATGAAAAAGAGGTGTAAGACGTAGAGTCTTTTAAACAAAGTGGAAATTTTTCTGTATTTTTTTTTTGGTATTAAAAGATCTTATACCCACAGGAGTTGGTGTCGAGCATAACTAACCATCCGGTCGTAGTAAACTGGTCATTTTGATCTCTAGTTGTATACAACGCTGTAGTCAATTGATTGAATAATTTTGAGGATTCAAGTTCGATTTGGTTATATGAAATAGTTGATTTGAGAATCGGGAATCACAGTTATTAGTTTTCAACAACTATGATTGGTTGATCGATTTTGTTAATTGATGGTGTGTTATCATAATCGTTGATTATCGTTTCGATCATGGTTGAACAATTGTTGCTGGAGACAAAAAAAATTTAAGTTGTTAGACGCAGTCAATGTTCAGTGTAGTCGTGGCGTTATGTTTCCGAGTTTTGGGAGAATCATTTGATGGATATTGTTTATCACTGATATATAAATTTGTGCTATCATGAGAGAGGTTCGTTTTTCTTTAAATTTACGATATGAGTTTTGTGTTTTGTGATTCACAAGTAAGGGTACTATTGAGTTAGCACTAATAGTTAGGATTAGATTGTTGTTTTAATGTTTGTTTTGGAAACGAAATATTATCTGAAGTTATTGGGTTTTGTTTTTGGTCATTTTGATGTAGAGATGCTATAAGTAAAAGGAAGTAAGTGTTTAAGAATGATAGATTTTATCAGCTATGTTACAGTGTTATTGTTTTGTTTGAGGCAAAAGAGTTTGGAGGTGTAGAACTATAGTTGAACTTAACGCTTAACCATGTATTTGATAGTAAGGATTTTATATAGATGATTTTCGAGCTGGTTTTGGAAGCCACTCTGGTATAGAAAAATGGTGACTCTCAGTTAAAAAATTGTGTTATTATTATTTGGAGCATCTATGCTAGAAATATAATTCGGTACTTATGTGCGTTGTGATCACTTATATTACGAACCAGTGTCAGTTTTGAGATTCGAGATTTGTTCTTAATTATCCTAAGTATTTTAGCCGAGGGTTGTGTAATAGAGTTTTTTTTTCTTCTTAGTTGATTTCACTTAGCATGGCATTATCTTTTATGTTAAGTGGAAGTTAGTGTCGTTGCTTTTTCTAACCACTTGAGGTGGTTTAGTTTGTATTAGTGGTGATATTGAGTTATTGTTCAGGTTGAGTTTTGCTTATACAAGTGCGTTGTCGTTGAGACTGTTTTCAAAACAGAGTGTTGTTTGCAACATCGTTGGGTATCCTGCTTATACAATTTACGTTGGCTTTATGCATTTTGTTCGGGTTGTAGATAGTTTCATGATATGATTTCGTGGATTATGTTTTATTTTAAATTCGAGGACGAATTTTTAATTAGTTGGGGAGAATGTAATAACCCGTTTATTTTTTATAATTTCCGACGAGCTTTCGGTGATGTTTCGATGTTAGTTTAAGGATTGGTAGTTCGTTTCGTGTTGGGTTGAGGTTGGGTTAGTTATTTTTGGACCCAAGAAACCGAACCTAATCCTTCGGCCCAAGGGAATTGGCCTTAAGCCAATTCCCGTTTGATTCAACACAGGTCTCGAACGAGACCTGTGTTGAAAATCGTTGTTCTCGTTCGAGAACTTAGTTCTCGAACGAGAACAAGGAATTTTTTGCCTTGTTCTCGTTCGAGAACTTAGTTCTCGAACGAGAACAATAAGGATTTTGCTGGTCTCGTACGAGACCAGCCATATGCAATAAGGAGGGACTTTTTGGCATCATTTTCTCTATTTTAGAATCACTTTAAAAACCTAACTTTTAACCTAATCTCTTCTCCATACTACAAACAAACCCTAGCCTCCATTCCTTTGTTTATCCTCTAAGAGCTGAAATCATCATCCAAAGTTGTTGTTCCAGTAAGTTTTTCTCGTTCCTTTATATTCAGTTTTATTTATAAACGGCAGCTCCGTAAATTGAGTCGTTCTTGCTCGTTTCTAGATCGAAATTGATTCCGTTTGATCTCAGACGTTCTAGACTCACGTGTCTACGATTCCCTATCTCGTTTTCTCAAAACGGTACGTAATCGACCTCGTTTCAATCGCCGTACGGTTTCCGTTTTAAGGTTATGAAATCTGTTTTTGTGAAGTTTGTTTTCTGCCGAATCTTTTCATTATCTTGGGCCATGATCATGATTTTTGTTATGGTTATTAGCATTCATGATTGTTAGGATTGATTAACTGAATTGATTGAGCCGTGTTATTGTGTTGTGTGAATCGCCGGATGGGTTGTTTTGATTGATTATCCGCCATTGTTAGACCTTTGTTTTGCTTATGAATACAGTGCATACATGCTTCTTTGAGTAAGCATTATTTGGGTTTAGTAAAGAGTTTATGAGTTTAAGGGAATTTTGGGTTTACTGCTTGTATTTTGAGCTTTGTTCTTGGCGGGAATTTGGTTATTTGTTTAAGCTGGAAACTTGTCTCTGTTAATGGCATGATCAAAAATTGGTTTGGTTTCTTTAATTAAAGAGGAAGGCTAAATAGCTATTGTAATCACCAAAATGTTTTACTTAAATCCAATAAATGCTTAAAGTTAGTTTTATCCCTTGTTTACTTAATAATTGGTTTTCATTATGATTTTAAAAGGCATTTATCGTAAAGGATAAACATTTTACAGACTTAGGTTAATATAATTACTCGGGTGTTAATATAATTACTCGGGTAATTATATTTGTTTTCAAATACCAAAATGGCTAAGTTACAATTTAGCCCTCGAACATTCTTAAATTTATTTGATTAGGTTAATGGTTATTAACTTATATTTGTTTTGAATAATAAACAAAAATATTTATATTTCGAATATCAATTTGGCATGAAATTGGTTAAATTACAATTTAGCCCTTGAACTTATTTTATAACTTAATTAAGTGGATTTTGATTAGTAACTTATATTTTGTTTTAATTATAAAATAGAGTAATTAATTTGATTTTAAATATCAAATTGGCTAAAGTACAATTTAGTCCTTAAGTGGCTAAAGTACATTTTAGTCCTTAAGTGGCTAAAGTACAGTTTAATCCCTAATTGGCTAAAGTACAGTTTAGTCCCTAAACTTTTATAAACTTAAAATGATTAAGTTTTTGTTTGTAACTCGGGTTACTTGAAGTTAAAGATATTGGGTTCCGTTTTAAATATTGATTTATTATTTTATCAAGATTTATTTTATAATTATAAACTATGGTTTATAATTGGGTATGATTACACTTATTTTATTAAGGCGATTTTGGGAATTATAAACTCTGATTTATATTTTGATAAAATATTTTGGGTCGGGTTAGACTTGGGTCACCCGATATGTGAGGTAACTTGGTAGTATTTGGTAACTCGGCTAACCCAATATTTGAGGAAATGGATTTAAGTTATTATTTATTTATTATTTATGTAATATTTTTCGGAACGGATTTTAAAGCGGAAACCCAATACACTTTGCTTAATTATTTGAGTATTGTATTACTCGATGTGATTCATTTTGACTCGGGTCATTACATGATTAATTGTTCATTCTATTCTTGCTACGTTGTCACGAACCAATTTCATGAATCGTGACCGGCGCTAGGGTATGGGTATGGTCGTACCAAAACCCGTAGCAAGCCTTGCGGAAAACAATCAAACATATAAACCTGCAGAACATTGCTCGTGGGCAACCGAGACTCCAACCTAAATCTAGCAATTTATATCACAGTTCTAATATAAATAACTTAATATCTGAAATGCTCAACAACATGCCTTAAATATAATAATATTTTCATTAAATAATATATAAACAGAGTTAAACAATTTAATATGCCAAAGCATAAAATAAGAAAGTTAGACCAAATCCGACAATAACTAAAATAATATAGACTTCTAGTTTACTACTGCGGTCTAAGAATAAAATCAGTTTGACATTTTATTGAAATAAAATAAACCTCCGAGAAATAAAGAATCAGAGATCAGCAGACTCGCTCAAAATCATTAACCTGGAAAATTTGGGAAAACAACGGGGTCAGATATACTGAGATGAGTTCGCAATACTATTTACATTTATTAAGTTTAAAACCCTTAAATCAAAACATTTTATACTAATATAATATGATTATGGAAAACAGTATTGAAATGATCCCAGCGTAAGTATGACATAGCATACTGATAAACCCAGAGTAGACGGGAACAAATCCTCGTCATATATATATACCAGCGTGAGCAAGACTTTAGTCTGCCGTTTCCCAAAGTACTTACCGGTGCACACAGTCTCGATACAAGCCTATCGAGTAGCTCGTTTCAATCCAGATCCATAATCCGTAAAACAGTTCAAAAGCATTTATAATATTAAAATAAATTGCGGTACTTAATAAAGCGGTAAATAGCACTACAAACTCACTGCTTGCTTATCCACGTGAAACCTGACAAGCAATCTAACTCTGCTTCGCCTCTGAAGTACGAATAGTCGACGAGTCTATATAAGATATTAAAATCATAATTAAAAACCAACCCTAACTCTAAAGAGTAATAGACAGCATATAGGACTAGCACAAACGACAAGTCAATGTAAAGTCAAGTCAGAGTAATCATAAAACTCAAATAATAATAAAGCCATAAACAGTCACGTCTATTGAGTTCCCGCTTTAAAATTCGTTTCAGAAATATTATTTAAATTATATTTAAATAATAATAAATTAATTTCATTTCCAAATAGTGAATTAGCCGAGTTACCGATAACTACCAAGCTACCTCACATGTCGGGTGACCCAAGTCTAACCCGACCCAACATATTTTATCAAAAATATAAACCATAGTTTATAATTCCCAAAACAACAATTTGATAAAATAGATATAATCATATCCAATTATAAACCATAGTTTATAATTATAGAATCAACTTTGATAAAATAATAAATCAATATTTAAAACGGAACTCAATATCTTAAGATCTAAGTAACCAATAGTTACTAATAATTTATTTAATTAAAAATAAATTAGGAAAAGGTTTAAAATTTTAAAACGTCAAATTGACACGTGTAGTCAATAAATTTCAAAATTCAATAATTACCCGAAAAATTATAAATTATTGATTAAAAATATATTTATCACTTTTTGTTTATAATTATTAAAAATAATTTTAAAAAAATAATAATCTATGATTTAAGATTTTAAACACCATTATGGGTTTTAATGGCAAAATATGAATAGCCATTGGCCAACAAATCCATAATTTCATAACCAACCAAAATCCATGCTTTATGAAACAACCAAATTAATCACTTAATGGCTATGAATTTCCGCCAAAATTAAAAGAATTAACCCATGAAGTTCATAACAAAACGTGGGTCACAATAACAACAAATTCTAACAGATTAAAAGAACAGTGCCACACCAAATTTAAAAATAAATCAATAGGAAAATCCAACACATGCTTAACAACATAATCCCCGCCCAAACTCTTTCCTCACAAATTTAAATTCATTACTGAACCCAGACACCGGCCATTATTCAAATTGTACAAAACCTTAATCTAAGTAGAACATTCTCAGTTTACAAGTAACTATTAAATTCAAAAACCTTCCATAATTTCCCCAACGAAACATACAAAAAAAAAACCAAATATTGATCAAAGCATATAAGCAATGGCAGAGAAGAAGAACACAGCCGCAACCATGAATCCAGAAAACGAGAATGACAGACGAGAGATTCAACGTAAAACAAAGAGATTCGAAACAAACCGAACGATTCAATTACGAACTATCAAACATGGGATTATAGTCTTTAAGAATCTCATGGAAATCATAACAACAAGCTCAAGAACATATTGGCAGCAACACACAAGGCAATAGTTAACATTCTCAAATAAAACGGTAAAACGACGGCGAGTAAAACGAATTGAATAACATACCGATTACGATTCCGACACGTAAGCATGATAGATAATGAAGAATATCGATGTAACCAGCAAAACCCGCTTTGGTTTGATGCGGATTGAAACAAATGAATATAATGATGAAGACGATATCTCAGAATGGTTTGGAGTGTTTGACGGCTAGGGTTATTGCAGAAAATAAAAGAAGGAGATTTAGGTTTGTAAAAAGGATGAAACATAAGCATAAATAGGAAGAAGAAGATGTCCACGCTGAATAACATAACTCATGCTATCAAATTGGGCTAAGTTGCATGGGCTTATAATTTTAATAAAAGCATGGCCCAAGATTACACATAATTATGGGCCAACTTAACAATGCCTCATAGGCCAAAAGGATTCATGGAAAATATTTAATAATAAAAAAAAAAATTACCTAAACCTCGACGGAAAATAATTTTTTTTTAAAGATAATAGAAAGAAAAATACGGGATATTACATACGTTTATGCTGTGCTTGGTATTGTGCTAGTCCTATGTGGTGTCTAGTATTCTTAGTGTTAGGGGTTGAATGGAGTTTAACTTATATATTATTTTAGACCCGTCGACTGCTCGTGCTTCGGAGTCTACGCAGGGTTAGCTGTTTGCCAAGATTCACGTGGATAAGCAAGCAGTGAGTTTGTAGTGCTATTTACCGCTTTATTAAGTACCGCATCGTATTTTAGTATTATAAATGTTTTAAATTGTTTTAAGCGATTATGGATCTGGATTGAAACGAGCTACTCGATAGGCTTGTATCGAGACTGTGTGCACCAGTATATACTCTAGGATCGGCAGACTATGGTCTTGCTTACGCTGGTAATTTGACGAGGATTTGTTCCCGTCCACTCTGGGTTTATTTTTCAGTATGCTATGTCATACTTACGCTGGGATCTTTTCAATACTGTTTTCCATAATCATATTATATTAGTATAAACTGTTTTGATTTAAGGGTTTTAAACTTAATAAATGTAAATAGTATTGCGAACTCATTTCAGTATATCTGACCCCGTTGTTTTCCCAAATTTTCCAGGTTTATGATTTGAAAGCTGGTCCACTCCGATTCTTTTATTCTTCGGAGGTTTTCATGTTATTTAAACTAGTTATTGTTTTCGAAACTCTTAGACCGCAGTAGAACTAGTTTATGTATCACAATTGTTATTACACTTGGAATCATCGGTTTGCTCGATTATTTATTGTTGGCATGTTTACTCTGGATTATTTGATAATTATATTTATGGCTTGCTATTGAACATTTCAGATATTTAAATTATTTATATGAGTACTGTAATATAATTGTTAAACTTAGGTTGGAGTCTCAGTTGCCCCCGAGCAGTTTTCTGCAGGTTTAAATGTTTAATTGATTTCCGCAAGACTTGCTACGGGTTTTGGTACGACCATACCCATACCCTAGCACCGGTCACGATTCATGAAATTGGGTCGTGACATTATCGATCTAAGGCAAACGTTTAAAACGCTACGAAACCAATCCAAACGTTTAAAACATTACGAAACAAATCCTAATGTTTCACCTTTTTAGCGTTCTAACCAAAACATTGAAAACGTTATGAAACCAATCCTAACGTATAAAACATTATGAAACAAATCTAAATGTTTCCCCTGTTTAGCAATTTAAGCCAAACGTTTATAAATGTTACGAAACAAACCCAAAAATTTCACCTTTTTAGCGATTCAAGCTTAACATCTAAAGAGTTAGGAAACCAATCCAAACGTTTAAAACGTTACGTAATAAATCCAAACGTGTCAGATATTTAGCGATTTAGGCCAAACGTTTATAAACGTTACAAAACAAATTCAAACCACCTTTTTAGCAATTTAGGCCTAACGTTTAAAACGTTACGAAACAAATCTAAATGTTTCACCTTTTTAGAGTCTTAAGCCAAACCTTTAAACGTTACGAAACAAATCCTAACGTGTCACCTTTTTAACAATTTAAGCCAAACTTTTAAAATGTTATGAAACAAATCCAAATGTTTAACCTTTTTGGTAACGTTTAAAATACTACTAAACCAATCCAAACGTTTAAAACGTTACGAAACAAATCCAAAATTTTTTCCTTTTTTGTGATTTAAGCCAAACGATTATAAACGTTACGAATAAAATACAAACGTTTCATCTTTTTAGCAATTTAAGCCAAACGTTTACAAACGATACGAAACTAATCCAAAATTTTAAAACGTTACGAAACAAGTCCAAATGTTTCACCTTTTTTCCGATTTAAGCCAAACGTTTACAAACGTTACGAAACAAATTTAAATGTTTCACCTTTTTAGCGATATAAGCCAAATGTTTACAAACATTACAAAACAAATCCAAATGTTTCACCTTTTTCGCGATTTATGCCAAACATTTAAAAGGTTACGAAACCAATCAAAATGTTTAAATCGTTATAAATCAAATCCAAACGTTCACCTTTTTAGTGATTTAAGCCAAACATTTAAAACGTTACGAAACCAATCCAAAAATTTAAAACATTACGAAACAAATCCAAACGTTTCACCTTTTTAGCGAATTGAGCAAAATGTTTACTAACCTTTTGAAACAAATCCAAACGTTTCACCTTTTTAGAGATTTAACCAAAACGTTAAAATGTTACAAAACCTATCTAAACGTTTAAAACGTTCAAAATAAATCAAAATGTTACGAAATAAATCCAAACATTTAAGACAAACATTTACAAACGTTATGAAATAAATCCAAACGTTTCACCTTTTTAGCGATTTAAGCCAAACATTTAAAACGTTACAAAACCAATTCAAATATTTAAAACATTACGAAACAAATCCTAACATTCCACCTTTTTAGCGGTTTCAGACAAATGTTTAAAACGTTACGAAACAAATTCTAATGTTTCACCTTTTTAGCTATTTAAGTCAAACGTTTAAAATGTTACGAAACAAATCCTAACGTTTCCCCTTTTTAGCGATTTAAGCCAAACGTTTAAAACGTTTCGAAACAAATCCAAATGTTTCACCTTTTTAGCGATATAAAACGTTGCAAAACCAATGCAAACGATTATAACATTATGAAACAAATGCAAATGCTTCACCTTTTTAACGATTTAAGCCAAACGTTAGCAAACTAATCCAAACATTTAAAACGTTACGACAAAATCCAAACGGTTCATCTTTTTAGCTATTTAATCCAAACGTTTACAAAAGTTACGAAACAAATCCAAAGGTTTCACCTTTTTAGCGATTTAAGCCAAACGTTTAAAACTTTACGAAACAAATCAAAATATTTCACCTTATTAGCAATTATAGCAAAACGTTTAAAACGTTACGAAACCAATCTAAACGTTTAAAATGTTCCGACTAAATCAAAAAAATTCTTCCCTTTCGCGATTTAAGCCAAACGTTTACAAATGTTACGAAACAAATCCAAAAGTTTTCCCTTTTTAACGATTTAAGCCAAACGTTTAAAAACGTTTCGAAACCAATCTAAACGTTTAAAACGTTACGAAACAAATCCAAACGTTTCACCTTTTTAGTGATATAAGCCAAACGTTTACAAACGTGACGAAACGAATCCAAATGCTTCACCTTTTTAGTTATTTAAGCTAAACATTTAACACGTTACGAAACCAATTTAAACGTATAAATCGTTACGAAACAAATCCAAACATTTCATCTTTTAGCGATTTCACTCAAACATTTAAAACGTTACGAAACTAATCCAAACGTTTCACCTTTTTAGTGATTTACATTTACAAACGATACGAAACCAATCCAAACGTTTCAAACATTACGAAAAAAATCCAAACGTTTCACCTTTTTATCGATTTAAGCTAAACGTTTAACACGTTACGAAACCAATCTAAACGTTTACATCGTTATGAAATAAATCTAAATATTTTTCCTTTTTAGCGATTTAAGCCAAACGATTACAAACGTTATAAAACAAATCCAAACGTTTCACCTTTTTAGTGATTTAAGCCAAACGTTTACAAACGATACGAAACCAATCCAAACGTTTCCAACGTTACGAAACAAATCCAAACGTTTACCTTTTTATCAATTTAAGCCAAACGTTTACTAAAGTTACGAAACAAATTCAAATGTTTCACCTTTTTAGCGATTTAAGCCAAACGTTTACAAACGTTACCAAAAAAAATCCAAATGTTTCATCTTTTTAGCGATTTAAGCCAAACATTTAAAATGTTACGAAACCAATCCAAACGTTTAAAACAAATCCAAACATTTCACCTTTTTAGCGATTTAAGCCAAAAATTTAAAACGTTAAGAAACCAATCCAAACATTTAAAACGTTACGAAACAAAACCAAACGTTTCACGTGTTTAGCGATCTAAGCCAAACGTTTAACCCGTAACGAAACCAATCAAAACGTTTAAAACGTTACGAAACAAATCCTAACGTTTCACCTTTTTAGCGTTCTAAGCAAAACATTGAAAACATTTTGAAACCAATCCTAACGTATAAGACATTAAGAAACAAATCTAAATGTTTCACCTGTTTAGCGATTTAAGCCAAACGTTTATAAATGTTACGAAACAAATCCAAATGTTTCACCTTTTTAGCGATTCAAGCTAAACATTTAAGAAGTTAGGAAACCAATCCAAACGTTTAAAACGTTACGTAATAAATCCAAATGTGTCAGATATTTAGAAATTTAAGCCAAACGTTTACAAACGCTACGAAACAAATCCAAACCACCTTTTTAGCAATTTATGCCAATCGTTTAAAACGTTACGAAACAAATCCTAACGTTTCACCTTTTTAGCATTTTAAGCCAAACGTTTAAACGTTACGAAACGAATCCTAACGTTTCGCCTTTTAACGATTTAAGCCAAACATTTAAAATGTTACGAAACAAATCCAAATGTTTCACCTTTTTGGTAACATTTAAAATACTACGAAACCAATCCTAACGTTCAAAACGTACGAAACTAATTCAAATGTTTTTTCTTTTTTGTGATTTAAGCCAAACGATTACAAACGTTACGAATAAAATCCAAACGTTTCATCTTTTTAGCGATATAAGCCAAATGTTTACAAACGATACGAAAACAATACAAAATTTTAAAAAGTTACGGAACAAGTCCAAACGTTTCACTTTTTTTCCAATTTAAGCCAAACTTTTACAAAAGTTACGAAACAAATTCAAACGTTTCACCTTTTTAGCGATATAAGCCAAACATTTACAAACTTTACAAAACAAATCCAAATGTTTCACCTTTTTAACGATTTTAGCCAAATATTTAAAAGTTTACGAAACCAATCAAAATGTTTAAATTGTTACAAAACAAATCCAAACATTCACCTTTTTAGTGATTTAAGCCAAATATTTAAAACGTTACGAAACCAATCCAAATATTTAAAACGTTACGAAACAAATCCAAACGTTTCACCTTTTTAGCGAATTGAACAAAATGTTTACTAACCTTATGAAACAAATCCAAATGTTTCACCTTGTTACCGATTTATGCATAACGTTAAAACTTCCGAAATAAATCAAAATGTTTCTTCTTTTTAGCGATTTAAGCCAAACATTTCACCTTTTTAGCGATTTAAGCCAAACATTTAAAACGTTACCAAACCAATCCAAACATTTAAAACATTACGAAACAAATATTAACATTCCACCTTTTTAGCGATTTAAGAAAAACGTTTAAAACGTTACAAAACAAATTATAATGTTTCACCTTTAGCTATTTAAGCCAAACGTTTAAAACGTAACGAAACAAATCCTGATGTTTAACCTTTTTAGCTATTTAAGCCAAACGTTTAAAACGTTTCGAAACAAATCCAAATGTTTCACCTTTTTAGCGATTTAAAACGTTACAACCAATCCAAACGATTATAACATTATAGAAACAAATCCTAACGTTTCCCCTTTTTGGAGATTTAAGCCAATTGTTTAATATGTTAGGAAACAAATCCTAACGTTTCACCTTTTTAGCGATTTAAGCCAAACATTTGTAAAATATTACGAAACAAATCCAAACATTTCACCTTTTTAGCGATTTAAGCCAAACATATAAAACGTTAGCAAACCAATCCAAACGTTTAAAACGTTACGACAATAATCCAAACGTTTCCAAACCTTTCACCTTTTTAGCGATTTCAGCAAAACGTTTAAAACGTTACAAAACAAATCCAAATATTTCACCTATTTAGCGATTATAGCAAAACGTTTAAAACATTATGGAACCAATCTAAACGTTTTAAATGTTACGAAACAAATCCAGACGTTTAAAACATTACGAAACAAATCCAAATGTTTCACCTTTTTAGCGATATAAGCCAAACGTTTACAAACGTGACGAAACGAATCCAAATGCTTTACCCTTTTAGCTATTTAAGCTAAACGTTTAACACGTTACAAAACCAATCTAAACGTTTAAATCGTTACGAAAAAAATCCAAACGTTTCATCTATTAGCGATTTAAGTCAAACATTTAAAACGTTACGAAACTAATCCAAACATTTAAAACATTACGAAACAAATCCAAATGTTTCACCTTTTAGCGATTTAAGCCAAATGTTACGGAACAAATAAAAAAAATTCACCTTTTTCGCAGTTTAAGCCAAACGTTTAAAACGTTACAAAACCAATCCAAACGTTTAAAACGTTACGAAACAAATCCTAACATTTCACCGTTTTAGTGATTTAAGTCAAACGTTTAAAACATTACGAAACAAATCCAAATATTTCACCTTTTTAGGGTATAGCAAAATGTTTAAAACGTTACGAAACCAATCTAAACGTTTAAAATGTTACGTAATAAATCCAAAATTTTCTTCTTTTTCGCGATTTAAGCCAAACGTTTTCAAATGTTACGAAACAACCAAACATTTCACCTTTTTAACGATTTAAGCCAAACATTTACAAACGTTTCAAAGCCAATCTAAATGTTTAAAACGTTACAAAACAAATCCAAACGTTTCACCTTTTAGAGATATAAGCCAAACGTTTACAAACGTGACGAAACGAATCCAAATTCTTCACCTTTTAAGCTAATTAAGCTAAACGTTTAACACGTTACGAAACCAATCTAAACGTTTAAATCATTACGAAACAAATCCAAACGTTTCATATTTTTAGCGATTTAAGTCAAACATTTAAAACATTACGAAAGTAATCCAAACATTTAAAACATCATAAAACAAATCCAAACATTTCACCTTTTAGCGATTTAAGCCAAACGTTACGAAACAAATCTAAAAGTTTCACCTATTTAGAAATTTAAGCCAAATGTTTAAAACGTTACAAAACCAATCCAAACGTTTAAAACGTTACCAAACAAATCTTAACATTTCACCTTTTTAGTGATTTAAGCCAAACGTTTAAAACGTTACGAAACTAATCTAAACATTTAAAATGTTACAAAACAAATCCAAACATTTCTCCTTTTTAGCGATTTAAGCAAAAAGTTTATAAACGTTACGAAACAAATCCAATCAATTCACCTGTTTAGCGACTTAAGACAACCTTTTAAAACGTTACGAAACAAATCCAAACATTTCCCCTTTTCAGTGATATAAGCCAAACGTTTACAAATGTTACGAAACAAATCCAAACAGTTCACCTTTTTAGCGATTTAATCTAAACATTTAAAACGTTACGAAACCAATCTAAACATTTAAAACGTTACAAAACCAATCCAAACGTTTCACCTTTTTTAGCGATTTAAGCCAAACATTTAAAACGTTATGAAACCAATCCAAAGATTTAATACGTTACAAAATAAATCCATAAGTTTCCCATTTTTAGCGATTAAGCCAAACGTTTACAAACGTTACAAAACAAATCCAAACAATTCACCTGTTTAACGATTTAAGCAAAACGTTTAAAACGTTACGAAACCAATGCAAATGTTTGCGAAACAAATCCAAACGTTTAAAACGTTACGAAACAAATTTAAATATTTTACTGTTTTAGCAATTTAAGCCTAACGTTTAAAACGTTACGAAACCAATCCAAACGTTTTACCTTTATAGCGATTTAAGCCAAACGTTTAAAACGTTACAAAACCAATCCAAACGTTTAAAACGTTACGAAACAAATCCAAACGTTTCCCCTTTTTAGCAACTTAAGCCAAACACTTACATACAAAGCAAATCCAAATGTTTTACCTTTTTAGCGATTTAAGCCAAACGTTTAAAACGTTACATAACCAATCCAAACGTTTAAAACGTTACGAAACAAATCCTAACGTTTTACCTTTATAGGGATTTAAGCCAAACGTTTAAAACGTTACGAAACCAATCCAAACGTTTCACCTTTTTATCCAAACATTTAAAACTTCACAAAAAATACAAACATTTCACTTTTTTAGCAATTTAAGACAAATGTTTACAAACGTTACGAAACAAATGCAAACAATTCACCTGTTTAGCGATTTAATTAAACATTTAAAACGTTACGAAACAAATCCAAACGTTTAAAACTTTACGAAACCAATCCAAACAAATAAAATGTTACGAAACAAAACCAAACGTTTCCCCTTTTTAGCAATTTAAGCCAAAAGTTTACAAACGTTACGAAACAAATCCAATCAATTCACTTGTTTTGCGATTTAAGCTAAATGACTAAAACGTTACGAAAGCAATCCAAACGTCTAAAATATTAAAAAAAAATCAAAAAATTTCACCTTTTTAGTGATTTAAGCCAAACCTTAAAAAGCATTACGAAACAAATCCAAATATTTCACCTTTTTAGCGATTTGAGCCAAACGTTCAAAACGTTACAAAACCAATCCAAACATTTAAAACATTTGGAAAGGAATCCAAACGTTTCACCTTTTTAGCGATTTAAGCCAAACAATTACAAACGTTACGAAACAAATCCAAATGTTTCACCTTTTTAGCGATTTAAGCCAAACGTTTAAAACGTTACAAAGCCAATCCAAATGCTTAAAACGTTAGGAAACAAATATTAACGTTTTACCTTTATAGGGATTTAAGCCAAATGTTTAAAACGTTACGAAAACAAATCCAAACGTTTCTCCTTTTTAGCGATTTAAGTCAAACGTTTACAAACATTACGCAACAAATCCAAACGTTTCGCCTTTTTAACGATTTAAGCCAAACGTTTCCAACGTTACGAAACCAATCTAAACGTTTAAAACGTTACGAAACAAATTCAAATGTTATGAAACAAATCCAAACGTGTCACTTTTTTAGCGATTCAAGCCAAACATTTACAAACTTTACGAAATAAATTTAAACATTTCACCTTTTTAGTTATTTAATCTAAAGGTTTACAAACATTAAGAAACAAATTCAAATTTTTCACCTTTTTAGAGATTTAAGCCAAATGTTTAACACGTTGCCAAACAAATCCAAACGTTTAAATCGTTACCAAACAAATCCAAATGTTTTATATTTTTAGCAATTTAAGCCAAACATTTAAAATGTTACGAAACAATTCGAAACATTTAAAACTCTACGAAACAAATCCAAACGTTTCACTTTTTATCGATTTAAGCCAAACGTTTACAAACGATACGAAACAAATCCAAACGTTTCACTTTTTTAGCGATTTAAGCCAAACGTTTAAAACGTTATGAAACCAATCCAAACGTTTATAACGTGACAAAACAAACCCAAACGTTTCCCCTTTTTAGCGACTCAAGCCAAACGTTTACAAACGTTACGAAACAAATCCAAACGTTTCACGTTTTTAGCGATATCAGCCAAACGTTTAATACGTTACAAAACAAATCCAAACGTTTAAAATGTTACGAAACAAATCCTAACGTTTCACGTTTTTAGCGATTTAAGCCAAACGTTTACAACGTTACTAAACCAATCGAAACGTTTCACCTTTTTAAAGATTTAAGCCAAACATATAAAACGTTACGAAACCAGTCCAAACATTTAAAACGTTATGAAACAAATCCAAACGTTTCCCCTTTTTAGCAACTTAAGCCAAACGTTTACAAACATTACAAAACAAATCCAAATGTTTTACCTTTTTAGCGATTTAAGCCAAATGTTTAAAACGTTACATAACCAATCCAAACGTTTAAAACATTACGAAACAAATAAAAACTTCTCACCTTTTAGAAATTTGAGCCAAATGTTTAGAATGTTGCAAAACCAATCCAAACGTTTAAAACGTTCGGAAACAAATCCAAACGCTTCACCTTTTTAGCTACTTAATTTAAATGTTTACAAGTGTTACGAAGCAAATCAAAATGTTTCACCTTTTTAGCGATTTAAGCCAAATATTTAAAACGTTACAAAACCAATCCAAAAGTTTCAAACGTCACGAAACAAATCCTAACATTTCACCTTTTTAGCTATTTAACCCAAACGTTTATAACATTATGAAACTAATCCAAACATATCGCCTTTTTAGGGATTTAGGCTAAATGTTTAGAAATAATACAAAACAAATCCAAACGTTTCCTCTTTTTACGATTTAAACCAAACGTTTATAACCGTTACAAAATAAATCCAAACATTTCACCTTTTTAGCGATATATGCCATACATTTAAAACGTTACGAAACCAATCCAAACATTTAAAACGTTTCAAAACAAATCCTAACGTTTCACTTTTTAGCGATTCAAGGCAAACGTTTGAAACGTTACGAAACAAATCCTAACATTTCACCTTTTTGGCAATTTAACAAAACGTTTAAAACATTACGAAATAAATCCTAAGTTTCACCTTTTTAGTGATTTAAGACAAACGTTTAAAACGTTACGAAACCAATCCAAACGTTTAAAACATTACGAAACAAATCCTAACGCTTCACCTTTTCAGCGATTAAAGCCAAACGTTTAAAACGTTACAAAACAAATCCTAATGTTTCCCCTTTTTAGCGGAATAAGCCAAATGTTTCATCTTTTTAGCGATTTAAGCCAAACCTTTACAACATTACGAAACCAATTCAAACGTTTCAAATTTTATAAAACAAATCATAGCGTTTCACCCATTAGCAATTTAAGCCAAACGTTTACAAATGTTATGAAACAAATCCAAACGTTTCACCTTTTTAGCGATTTAAACCAAACGCTTAAAACGGTACGAAACCAATCCAAACATTTCAAACGTTACGAAACAAATCCAAACGTTTCCCCTTTTTTAGCGATTTAAGCCAAACGTTTACAAACGATATGAAACAAATCCAAACGTTTCACCTTTTTAGCGATTTAAGACAAACGTTTAAAAATGTTACGAAACACATCCAAATATTTTACCTTGTTAGCAATTTAAGCCAAACGTTTATAATGTTAGAAAACCAATCCAAACGTATAAAATGTTACGAAATAAATCCAAACGTTTCACCTTTTTAGCAAATTGAGCAAAATGTTTACTAACCTTGCGAAACAAATCCAAACGTTACACCTTTTTAGCGATTTAAGCAAAACCTTAAAACGTTATGAAACCAATCCAAACGTTTAAAACGTTCAAAATAAATCAAAACGTTTCATATTTTTAGCGATGTTAGCCAAACGTTTACAAACGTTACAAAACAAATCCAAACGTTTCACCTTTTTAGCGATTTAATCCAAACATTTAAAACGTTACAAAACCAATCCAAACATTTAAAACATTATGAAACAAATCCTAACATTCCACCTTTTTAGCGATTTAAGCCAAACTTTTAAAACGCTACGAAACAAATTCTAATGTTTCACCTTTTTAGCTATTTGATCCAAACGTTTAAAATGTTACGAAAAAAATCCAAACGTTTCACCTTTTTAGCGATTTAATCCAAACATTTAAAACGTTTCGAAACAAATCCAAATGTTTCACATTTTTAGCGATTTAAAACGTTACAAAACCAATCCAAACAATTATAACATTACGAAACAAATCATAACGTTTCACCTTTTTAGAGATTTAAGCCAAACGTTTAAAACGTTACCAAACAAATCCTAACGTTTCACCTTTTTAGCAATTTATGCCAAACGTTTAAAACGGAACGAAACCAATCCAAACGATTAAAATGTTATGAAACAAATCCAAATGTTTCCCCTTTTTAGCAATTAAAGCCAAACGTTTGTAAACATTACGAAACAAATCCAAACGTTTCACCTTTTTAGTGATTTAAGCCAAACGTATAAAACATTAGCAAACCAATTCAAACGTTTAAACTTAACGACACAAATCCAAACGTTTCACCTTTTTAGCGATTTAATCCAAACGTTTACAAACGTTACGAAACAAATCCAAACGTTTCACCTTTTTAGCGATTTAAGCCAAACGTTTAAAACGTTACGAAACAAATCCAAATATTTCACCTTTTTAGCGATTATAGCAAAACATTTAAAACGTTACGAAACCAATCTAAACGTTTAAAATGTTACGAAACAAACCCAAAATTTTCTTCTTTTTTGCAATTTAAGCCAAAGGAAGCAAAGCGATGGCTAGGGAATGTTGCATGGTGGCAACAAAAGAAGAAGAAAGCTTACCAATCACCACATTCCCAGGAATCGTAGTAGATAAGGAGGAAGTAGGAAGCGCAAAACCAGTCGGTGAAATGGAAGAATTCAAGATGACTGAGACCAAGATAGTAAAAGTGGGAAATGACATCCCAAAGGAGGTAAAAGAAGAGATAACGTCCATCCTAAAGAAAAACACTGAGTCATTTTCCACAGAGCTAGCAGAAATCATATGAGTTTACCCACAAGTAGCATCATACAAGCTAAATATAAAGCCAGGTAGCAAAACTATAGTGCAAAAGAAACGACTATTCACAGAAGATAATCGTGGACGAAGTTAACGTGCTAGAAGTAGCTGGATTCATTTGAGAGGTGTACTACCCTGACTGGGTAGCCAACGTGGTCTTAGTTAAAAAGTCAAATGGGAAATATAGAATGTGTGTGGACTTCACAGATCTGAGCAAGGCCTGTCCAAAAGAACGTTATCCACTTCCGAACATAGACAAGTTGGTACACTCAAACGCATGCTACCTTTTATACAGTTTTATAGACGCAGCACAAGGGTATCACCAGATACCCATGGATAAAGAATATCAAGAGAAGACCTCCTTTGTGACAGAAAAAGGAATGTATTGCTACAATGTCATGCCATTCGGACTGAAGAACGCTGGAGCAACGTACCAGAGACTGGTCAATTTCATGTTCCAGAATCAATTAGGGAGAAACGTTGAAGCCTACGTTGATGACATAATTGTGAAGAACGTGACAGCAGAAAAACACGTCCAATGCTTAGAAGAAACCTTCTTGGTCTTGCACAAATTCAGAATGAAGCTCAATCTAGCCAAATACGCCTTCGTAGTCAAGGCGGGCAAATTCCTGAGAAGATCCAGGCCATAGTAGACAAAATGTGCGAGAGATACAGAAGTTCAATGGTCGCGTCATGGCACTGGGAAGTTTTATTTCTTCTTCATCTAAAAAGTGTTTGCCATTGTTCAAACAGCTGAGGAACATGAAGAAATTCACGTGGGATGAAGATTGTCAGAAAGCCTTCGAAGATTTGAAGTCATTCTTGACCAGACCACCATTACTAAGTAGGCCTATTATTGCGGGAGAGACGTTCTACCTATACCTATCAGTAGGGAAGGAGACCATAGCCTCTGTATTGGTAAGAGAAGAAGAGGAAGAGCAGCAACGAATCTATTATATCAGTAGGACGCTCAAAGGGGCATAGCTCAACTACCCAACTATTGACAAATTAGCATTAGCCGTGGTGGTGACTACGAAGAAGCTGAAGCCATATTTTCAAGGGCGCACAGTCATTGTCTGCACGAACTAGCCCTTACGAAAAGCCCTCCATCGGCCAGAGACATCAGGAAGGTTGGTAAGATGGTTAGTACAACTTGGGGAGCATGATATCAGGTACGAGCCAAGGAAGACACTGAAGGCACAAGCATTGACAGACTTCGTCGCAGAGATGACAGAAAAACTACCCGACGCAGTCATAGAAGATATAACTTGGAACTTATTCGTAGACGGAGCCTCTAGTGAGCAGGGAGCAGGAGCAGGAATAGTTCTAAAATGACCGCAGAAGGTTGTCGTAGAACATGTAGTACATTTAAAGTTCAAGGCTACCAATAATGTGGCAAAATATGAGGCCTTTCTAACAGGAGTCGCACTAGCAAAAGAAGTGAAAGCAGTAAAGTTGCAGATCCACAGCGACTTCCAATTGGTTACCAACCAAATTCTGGGACAATTCCAAACAAAGGATGCCAATATGGCAAAATACATGGGGAAAGCAAAGGAAATGCTAAAATAAATAGAGAAGAATAGAGGGCAATGGGAAATAATCCCAATAATCCGAGAAGCAAATAGTAGGGCAGACGTCCTAGCCAAAGCAGCTGCAACAAGAAACTCTCTATACCTTTCACTCTACATGAAGGAAGAGAGGACTAGCCTCATGGTAGATGTGAAAGAAGTCCTACCTCTCGCAAAATTAGACCTTTGGATGCAACCCATTGTCACATAATTAAACGATGGAATAGTCCCAAAAGGAAAGTCAGAAGCAGCTAAACTGGTATGAGTATCCTCTGTCTACTCATGATAGAAGGAGCCTTGTACCAGACCTCGGTCACACTACCATGGTCCAAGTGCATTTCAATAGAAGAAGGAGCTTACGGCTTGAAAGAATTCCACGAGGGAGAATGTGGAGCACATGAAGGAGCTGCCAATCTATGTAGGAAGACGTTGCTCCAGGGATATTATTGGCCGACTATGAAGAAAGACGCAGAAGATATGGTCAAGAAGTGCGATAAGTGCCAAAGGTTTGGTACAATCATAAGAACCCCTGCAGCTCACCAGTCTGCAATTGGAAGTCCTTGGCCTTTCATGACATGGGGAGTGGACATACTGGGACCATTCACCTAAGCTCGAGGGAAACTCAAGTTCATAGTAGTCACAGTAGACCACTTCACCAAGTGGGTAGAAGTATAACCGATGACTATTATAACGTCTCAGAAAATTATCAATTGGCTAACCAACAAAGTCATGAGCATGTAAAATTTCAAAGTTCTTTTAATAATTTTCGAAATAAACATAGGAAACATACTAATACGCAACAGATTTGGCATGCCACAGACTCTAGTCACAGATTATGGAAAACAATTTGATTGCGCAAAATTCAGGGAATATTGCGCTGAACTTGGGATCAATTTGAAGTTCACCTTTGTAGCACATCCACAGACCAACGGCCTTACAGAAGTGACTAATCGGACTATCCTATCTGGAATCAATAAAAGGCTAGGAGACCTAAAGGGAAGATGGGTGGATGAACTAAACCATGTGATATGGGTTTCTCTTTTAGTATTCTTTTAAATTTTTACGCATGACTCTGACGCAATGGAAACACGCAATCAAGACAAACATATGTAAATAGAATTCATAAAATATTGCAAATGTTTAGAAATTCAAGCAAACAAAAGGGGAGTTTCCCATAAACTCCCCAAGCAAAAAGTAAACAGAAGTACTATAACATAAGTAATACAAAAAAGAAAGCTAGCTATGGCCCAACATATGGCCTATTCCATTACCTCTAGATAGGTCGCTCCCTCCTTTGGACCAATTGTATCCTTCTCTTCAGCAAATTCCTTGAATGAGTCAGGAATAGAAGAGCCACTATCATGAACATCAGAAGTTTCAGCCTCAGGACTTTGAAAATCCTTAGCCACAGCCAAAGCTTTCTCCGTCACGGAAGCCTAACCTTGTCACGACCCAATTTCATGAATCATGACCGGCGCTAGGGTATGGGTATGGTTGTACCAAAACCCGTAGCAAGCCTCGCGAAAATCAAATAAACATTTTAACCTGCAGAAAACTGCTCGGGGGCAACCGAGACTCCAACCTAAGTCTAGCAATTTATATTACAGTTCTAATATAAATAACTTCAATAACTGAAATGTTCAACAGCATGCCTTAAATATAATAATAAAGTATTCCAGAGTAAACATGCAATAATAAATAGTCGATCAAATCGACAATCCCAAAGTGCAATAATAAGTAATGTATAAACTAGTTCTACTGCGGTCTAAGAGTTCGAAAACAGAAACTAGTTTAAATAATATAAAAACCTCCGAGGAATCAAAAGAATCGGAGTGGACCAGCTTTCGAATCACAAACCTGGAAAATTTGGGAAAACAACGGGGTCAGATATACTGAGATGAGTTCGCAATACTATTTACATTTATTAAGTTTAAAACCCTTAAATCAAAATATTTTTATACTAATATATTATGATTATGGAAAACAGTATTGAAATGATCCCAGCGTAAGTATGACATAGCATACGGATAAACCCAGAGTGGACGAAAACAAATCCTCGTCATATAAATATACCAGCGTAAGCAAGACTTTAGTCTGCCGTTTCCCAGAGTACTTACCGGTGCACACAGTCTCGATACCAGCCTATCGAGTAGCTCGTTTCAATCCAGATCCATAATCCGTAAAAACAGTTCAAAAGCATTTATAATATTAAAATACGATGCGGTACTTAATAAAGCGGTAAATAGCACTACAAACTCACTGCTTGCTTATCCACGTGATCTTGGCAAACAGCTAACCCTGCGTAGACTCCGAAGCACGAGCAGTCGACGAGTCTAAAATAATAAATAGGTTAATATCTGAACGACCCCTAACTCTAAGATTACTAGACACCACATAGAACTAGCATAATTAATAAATCAGAAAAATCACAGAGAAACACAATTCTCAAATAATTTATAATGACGTAAATAATTCAAGCCTATTGAGTTCATATTTAAAATTCATCCGAAAATATTAATTAAATAATATTTAATTAATAAATAAAATCTTTTCCTCAAATAGTGGGGTAGCCGAGTTTCTTAAAACTACCAAGCTAATCCCACATGTCAGGCGACCCAAGTCTAACCCGACCCAACCATAAAACCAGAGTTATAAACCATAGTTTATAATTTAATATTTAATAAAATATTAATCAATATAAAAATGGAACTCAATAGTTTGAAACCCAAGTAATTAAAAATTACCGGCAAAATATCTCCTTAAATAAATCAATAAATAATTAAAAAGGCTAAATTACAAATTTATCCAAATTGGCACGCTAAGTCAAAATCTCAAATTATTAATTAAATAATAATTATTAATAATTATTAATTTAATTTTTAAATACTCAAACATTATTTTTAGGTCTTAAAAATAATCTAATCAATTTGTCAAACTTTCAAATTAAATAAAATCCCTAATTCTTATTTAATATAGTCAATATATAAAATCACATATAAACTATAATAAAATTAATATTAATTTAAATTTAAAATATTAATGACCAAAGTAATTTCGAATTATAAATAATATTATTATTTAAATCGCTAATTAATAAGTCGAAACCAATTTCGTAAATTAAAATCAAAAATCAATACAAAATAGTTATTAAATTAAGCTTAGGAATCAATATATTTAAGACACAAAAATTTAGTGACCAAAACCACCATTTAGCCAAAACAAATTCATATTAACCGATCAAATAATGCCAAGTCTTTATCTTCTTCAATTTGTAACCAAAACACCAACCCAACATGACAAACAGAAACCGAAAAACTTGCAGGATTAAATTTAAAGCTTTCAAATTCTATAATCACCATACAAAACTATACAAATCAAGATTTATTAATAAGCAAACATCAAAATCAACAATCTAACACACCATAAAGATCTCAGTGAGTATCAAACAAGAATGGATAATCAACGAGCAATAAAGCTCGGCCGAAACTCATAACAAGCAACCGAGATTCAATCACTAAGAAATCAAAAAACGACCAGCTAATAATCATGCTAACGATCAACTATTCAATGACAGATAACCTAACGATCATAAGAACATCAAAACTCATTTAAACAATCCCCCACGAATCGGCAATAAACTACTTAGAACATTTACAGTTTGTAACAAAATAAAACGGTAAAACGGCGGCGATTAAAAGGATACCGTTTGATGAAATTCAAAAGGCAAAGCTATAGAGGAACGAGTCTACTATCACCGGGAAGAAACATAACTGAAATCAATCGAGAAACGGCTGCGAGCGGATCAAAATACGGAGATATCAATTTAGAACTCAAAACAGAAAATTACAATAACACGGCAAAACGGCGGCGGCTATAGCTGAAAATATAACGTACCGTTATGTGAAAACTAAGCTCGGACTTGTTGAGGGCTGAGTCTACAATCTCAGGAATCAAACGGAAGTGAGTTTGGGTCTGAAACGAAGGAGAATGAATCAGAATACCAAAGTGTCGTTTTCAGCTAAACAGATTTTTACAACTTGAAGCTTACTGACTTATACAATGATTTGGCGATGAAAACACAAAGAATCTGAGAGGGAAGAGCGGCTAGGGTTTGATGAGAGTTTGAGGAATAAACGGGTTTAAACATTCAGAATACATAGGAAGAGAAAGGGATCGAAATTTTGTTTTAAAAAGAACAACAGAAGCCTAAAACAGCTCCCCCCCGTCTCGTTGCTGGTCTTGAAAGAGACCCAGCTTCTAAGCCTTGGTCTCGTTCGAGACCAAGATTGGCGGGCTCAAAAATTATTTAAATTTGGCCCATGGGCCAAAACCCCATGGGCCAAATCGAACCTAAATAAGGTTTGAAGCAAACCAAACATCTCTCTAATCTCAAACCGAACAACGACACAATTTAATACCGAGAATATATAAAATAAACTTCCAAATTTTATACGGGGTATTACATTCTCCCCAACTAATTACAAATTCGTCCTCAAATTTAACACAAAACCAAAGTCAAATAAAAACAATTAAAGCACGCATACAATCACACGTAGCTAAAAATACGGAGCAACGCATCCTCAATGGAACGAAAGAAAAACAATAACGCATAACAATTCTGATTCTGAAAATTGCTCAACGACCGAGTGACAAATCAAACAGAAACCAATCAAAACCGCATAAACAACCTATGCAAAACATAACCTCCATCTCAACAGATTAAACAAACTCTCACCAGAAGATAATCCTATCACAATGAAGATTGAGGAGAGTTAAAGCGAAACGAAACATAACCAATACAACCTCGAATTTAAAACTGATTTGAAAAATAGAAAGATCACCACACGCATACGCAAAAAAATTTAAGTTCAACAATCTGGTACCTCAAACGACTCTCTAAACACCACGTGTGAACGAATTAAAAATTTATTTTCGATCCGGAAATAACCAACACGCTACGAGGAATTTTTTTTTTTTTTAAAAAAAAAATAACGGCTCAAGTCTCAAAGTCTACCAAAGTAACATTACAAGTGTAGGGACAATCCCAAGATTCAAATTGTAATCTTACTAAGCTAAATTTCAATGCTATAAACCGAAACCCAACAAACACTCTCCACTAAAAATAATCTTACATTTCTTAATGCCTATACACTATATCACCTATAGTGGTCACAACACCAATTACCTCATATGAGAAGACTTAGCAGCAAATCAAAATGTCATCCTGATCAAATATGTTATCATAAAATAACAGCTGAAAACCAAAACAACTAAGATCAGCTCGGCAATACCATCAACTTCGCGAACCAAGACTTAAGAAAACACATAAATTTCTAAGGACAACATAACTCAAACTTCTAATAACAAAATTTTCATCCTAATTTTTTTTTATCAATCACTATAACCTTGAATCCTACAAAAGATCGATTAGATTAGATCGCAATCCATCGGTTTATTGCTTATGATCAAAATAAAATTGTTATAGAAAAACGCCTTCCGCAAACATAAAATATATAATAACACCATCCGCTTTTAATTTTAAGTTACTAGCATCTCCAGTTTAATTTCATTTTCAACCGGAAAAGAAAAAGAAAAGAAAAAAAAATTAACTCGTTGAAAAACCCTGCAGTTTCGTAAACGCATCAACATAAAAAAAACACTCTCAAATTGAAATCATAACCGAACCTTACTTTCACAATAAATTCACGATTTTATAAAATCGTTCGTTTAGAAAAGTTTCAATATCCGCCTATAAATCAATAGTTGACAAAATTTCATAACTTTCACAAAAAGATAAAATTTTCGCAAATAAAAATCTCTTCGTTTACGAAATGATTTCCATACCGGTATCAAAACTTTTTAAACAGAAATCGAATCTGTAAAAAAAAACAATATTCCTTTTAAGTTTTTTTTTTTTTTTTATAAAAACACACGCAGAGCATAACCAATGTTCTTAAATTAAAAATCCTCAAATAACATACTCTAGTTGACACAATTGTTTGATCCGAACTGAAAATTTTCCTGCACTTACCACAACTAAACCTCGAGTACAACCTTATAACTATAGCTCTCCTAATTAAAAAAAATACGAATACCCAAACAATATAAAACAATTCTTTACAATGTAATTTCTCTTAAGTCACCAACGTCATCACAAAGTATTTGTCTAGTTTCCAACCAAAATTTCAAAACCGTTTGAAATTCAACAACCTTTTAAACACCATTTTCACAATATAAATCTCGAGTTTATAACAAAACTTTTTTTTCTTAAAAAGTCCCACTGATAAAATTTATTTTACATAATTGTGCGCCACGGTGATGACAGCTCTCATCCCCAAAGAGTTGCATTCAACTCTAATAATTTAATGTCGTGATGAATGTTCTAAATGCATGTAAAGAGTTGCATTCAACTCTAATAATTTAATGTCGTGATGAATGTTCTAAATGCATGTATCAATTATTTATTTCTCTTTTAATTAGTGATCATGCTCAATGCTCAATGCAGTTCCCTATTCGTGGCATACCAAAATACATGTTCATGACATGTCTGGGCACAATTATGTGATAAAACATTTCAATGAATTTTAACACGTTAACATTTGAAATAATTTTTTTTTGAAACATTCTCTAGACATTACACTCTGTAAGACGTACACTCGTCCATTTTGACATATTTGCCCATCTCCATTATCCTAGTCCACCAATTTGAATTGTCACAACGAAATAACCTAAAATCAACAACGAAACTAAAATTTACCTAACAACTAATTTCTCTTCAAATCAATTTGAAAATTTTCCAAAGGCATCAAAGCAACCGACCACCTTCACAGCTTCAATATCAGTTTCGATATTTCACCGATCTATCTAAAGAAAACACTATTGTATTATTACACTGATCAACCTCGATTCACAGATTCCATATCTAATTCTAGAACACTAACAGCTGAACTTTCGACTACAACAAATTATCACAAACGAGTCCGACGTAGAAACACATAGCGTTCAAAATTTCACGCACGAGGTAAACCCACACGAGAAGAATTATTCCACCGTATAATTAATTCGCCTTCCTCTGACCAGGACAGTTTCGGGATTCGAATCTGCGAACACCTCTTGAGAATCGCTCTTCAAATTTATTGAGAAATCACTTCGATTTCCAGGGTCAAACGCTAGATCCGGCTAAAACAATTATAACATCAAAAATAATCACAGGGTAAAAGAAAACGAAGGTTCGAATCGCACATCGACACCAATACCAAAATTAAGCCAAAGAAAACTAGCGAGGAATACTCTCACGTGTTACTCCACACAATGAGGTCAACGAGGACAAAAACTGATATGGCTTAACTTAATCAAGCACGAGATAAAATAATAATAACATAGTAATATAGATCAAGAATTAATCACACAACTGAAAAGCACTAAAGCATCTTGTAGTAAAACAACTACTCATTAGGGTAGATTACCAAAATAATTTCAAAAGGTTAAGCACACAACATCTTATATGATCCACGAATTCCTACCGACATGGCAATAATCTTAAATAGTCCAACAACGATTAAAATATTAAATCGTGTAATAATATGTTCAAAACGTCAACTCAGAATAAAATGAATTGTGTTACTGATCAAAAGTACGCATTAAGACCAAATTTCGAAAGATAAACAATTACAAATATATTTTAAATTTATGTCGAATTCCAGAGTTTTTTTTTTTAAAAAAAATCATTTTCTGAAAAACCTCCTTACGAAACATTGTTAAATATATATTTTTTATATTCCCAAACGTCTTATTTTAAAATCACCGAGTTAGCCGAGTAATTACAACTTCCAAGCTCAACTCCCAATTTGGGGACCCAAGTCAAACCCGCAAATACCATTTGTAAAATGTATACAAAACATTTTCAAATCTGGAAAAACGCATTTCAAAACAAATCTCAATATTTCAAGATAAGAAGTTCGACGTTACCCAATTAACAACATCAAACTCAACGCCCAAATGGGAAAACAATTATTCTTTAACAATCTTTTCAGAAACACAAACTTAGTCAAAAACTAGCAAATCGAGCACAAGACCAACACCACCAAAGTGTTGACAAACCAAAATATGGTAAAATTACCCAAGTAATATTAAATCATCAAAACGGTATCGCATTACAAAATAATTTTATTACAAAACTATATCTTGAAAACACCAAACTAGACGTAACATTCAAATTTTTAGAATTTGAGAAATTCATTTTATTTCAAAAGAACAAGCCCTTTTTCAATCCTTAGTCAAATATATATTTTTTTGAAATATATATAATTTTATTTTTATCGGCAAGATACTGAAAATAATATTTTAGGGTGTCGTGTCGAGACTACCCATTTGACCTTTTTTTTTAATCAAAACACCAGTAATGCAAAAATAAAATTCTTAAGGTAATTTAAAACCAATACCTGGCCAACAATGTAGTTCATAAAACGTGAAAAAGATTTTTCGGTTAAAAATCATTTAAACTCAAAACATTATCAAATCCTGACAAATATCATTTTTTTCAAAAATAAAGGCTCTCGGCCAAAACCCGAAGTACTCTCAAACAATTTAATGCCAACAACATCCTTAAAGTATAACAGCCAAAATATATCACCCAAGTGAAAAGCAACATCATCAAGATAAGGCAACTAACATCATACCCAAGTATGACACAAGGAAAATTACCAACATAAGATTTTCCAAAAAATCGAAAGTAATTAATTCAAGTGAAATAACATCAATATAATATAATAAAAGCATCAAATCAAAACATAATTAATGACTGACTTGACGCAATCCTATCGGTGTAGGCAGAAAGTTTTAAAATCAAAAGATGACGTTTCAAAAGACAAGACACAAGTCCTAATTCTGCAGTAGATCCTATGACACCATAACAACACTTAACATACCATAAAGCAATACATAACATGCAAATATTTGGCCTTAGTTCGAAACTAACGCTCTGATACCAAGTTTGTCACGACCCAATTTCATGAATCGTGACCGGCGCTAGGGTATGGGTATGGTTGTACCAAAACCCGTAGCAAGCCTCGCGGAAATCAAATAAACATTTAAACCTACAGAAAACTGCTCGGGGGCAACCGAGACTCCAACCTATGTCTAGCAATTTATATTATAGTTCTAATATATATAACTTAAATATCTGAAATGCTCAACAGCATGCCTTAAATATAATAATAAAGTATTCCAGAGTAAACATGCAATAATAAATAGTCGATCAAATCGACAATCCCAAATTGCAATAATAAGTAATGTATAAACTAGTTCTACTGCGGTATAAGAGTTCGAAAACAGAAACTAGTTTAAATAATATAAAAACCTCCGAGGAATCAAAAGAATCGGAGTGGACCAGCTTTCGAATCACAAACCTGGAAAATTTGGAAAAACAACGGGGTCAGATATACTGAGATGAGTTCGCAATACTATTTACATTTATTAAGTTTAAAACCCTTAAATCAAAATATTTTTATACTAATATATTATGATTATGGAAAACAGTATTGAAATGATCCCAGCGTAAGTATGACATAGCATACCGATAAACCCAGAGTGGACGAAAACAAATCCTCGTCATATAAATATACGAGCGTAAGCAAGACTTTAGTCTGCCGTCCCAGAGTACTTACCGGTGCACACAGTCTCGATACCAGCCTATCGAGTAGCTCGTTTCAATCCAGATCCATAATCCGTAAAAACAGTTCAAAAGCATTTATAATATTAAAATACGATGCGGTACTTAATAAAGCGGTAAATAGCACTACAAACTCACTGCTTGCTTATCCACGTGATCTTGGCAAACAGCTAACCCTGCGTAGACTCCGAAGCACGAGCAGTCGACGGGTCTAAAATAATAAATAGGTTAATATCTGAACGACCCCTAACTCTAAGATTACTAGACACCACGTAGGACTAGCATAATTAATAAATCAGAAAAATCACAGAGAAACACAATTCTCAAATAATTTATAATGACGTAAATAATTCAAGCTTATTGAGTTCATATTTAAAATTCATCCGAAAATATTAATTAAATAATATTTAATTAATAAATAAAATCTTTTCCTTAAATAGTGGGGTAGACGAGTTTCTTAAAACTATCAAGCTAATTAAAAAGGCTAAATTACAAATTTATCCAAATTGGCACGCTAAGTCAAAATCTCAAATTATTAATTAAATAATAATTATTAATAATTATTAATTTAATTCTTAAATACTCAAACATTATTTTTAGGTCTTAAAAATAATTTAATCAATTTGTTAAACTTTCAAATTAAATAAAATCCCTAATTCTTGTTTAATATAGTCAATATATAAAATCACATATAAACTATAATAAAATTAATATTAATTTAAATTTAAAATATTAATGACCAAAGAAATTTCGAATTATAAATAATATTATTATTTAAATCGCTAATTAATAAGTCGAAACCAATTTCGTAAATTAAAATCAAAAATCAATACAAAATAGTTATTAAATTAAGCTTAGAAATCAATATATTTAAAACACAAAAATTTAGTGACCAAAACCACCATTTAGCCAAAACAAATTCATATTAACCAATCAAATAATGCCAAGTCTTTATCTTCTTCAATTTGTAACCAAAACACCAACCCAACATGACAAACAGAAACCGAAAAACTTGCAGGATTAAATTTAAAGCTTTCAAATCCTATAATCACCATACAAAACTATACAAATCAAGATTTCTTAATAAGCAAACATCAAAATCAACAATCTAACGCACCATAAAGATCTCAGTGAGTATCAAACAAGAATGGATAATCAACGAGCAATAAAGCTCGGCCGAAACTCATAACAAGCAACCGAGATTCAATCACTAAGAAATCAAAAAACGACCAGCTAATAATCATGCTAACGATCAACTATTCAATGACAGATAACCTAACGATCATAAGAACATCAAAACTCATTTAAACAATCCCCCACGAATCGGCAATAAACTACTTAGAACATTTACAGTTTGTAACAAAATAAAACGGTAAAACGGCGGCGATTAAAACGAGATTTATTACATACCGTTTGATGAAATTCAAAAGGCAAAGCTATAGAGGAACGAGTCAACTATCACGGGGAAGAAACAGAACTGAAATCAATCGAGAAACGGCTGCGAACGGATCAAAATACGGAGAGATCGATTTAGAACTCAAAACAGAAAATTACAATAACACGGCAAAACGGCGGCGGCTATAACTGAAAATATAACGTACCGTTATGTGAAAACTAAGCTCGGACTTGTGGAGGGCTGAGTCTACAATCTCAGGAATCAAACGGAAGTGAGTTTGGGTCTGAAACGAAGGAGAATGAATCAGAATACCAAAGTGTCGTTTTCAGCTAAACAGATTTTTACAACTTGAAGCTTACTGACTTATACAATGATTTGGCGATGAAAACACAAAGAATCTGAGAGGGAAGAGCGGCTAGGGTTTGATAAGAGTTTGAGGAATAAACGGGTTTAAACATTCAGAATACATAGGAAGAGAAAGGGATCGAAATTTTGTTTTAAAAAGAACAACAGAAGCCTAAAACAGCTCCCCCCGTCTCGTTGTTGGTCTTGAAAGAGACCCAGCTTTTAAGCCTTGGTATCGTTCGAGACCAAGATTGGCGGGCTCAAAAATTATTTAAATTTGGCCCATGGGCCAAAACCCCATGGGCCAAATCGAACCTAAATAAGGTTTGAAGCAAACCAAACATCTCTCTAATCTCAAACCGAACAACGACACAATTTAATACCGAGAATATATAAAATAAACTTCCAAATTTTTTACGGGGTATTACAAACCTAATGGCTCTTTGTCTCGCTGGACAGTAGCATCAGGAAATTCTATTTTCTCATCAGAATCTATAGCATCCTTAACACCTTCATTAATGACGTCTGAAGGAAGTACCGGCGAAACAGGCAACCTAGCTTTCTTGGCAGCAACCTTGGCTACAACCGTTGACCCAGAGCCCGAAGATCGATCGACAAACATTTGGTGATGTCATAATCTGGGTAGTCTTCACGAACTATCTTGATCACAGCGGCGCAGAAGTCAGTCAGGCATCCACTCATGTACACATTAGCGTCCCGCTTGTTATTTTGTTGTTCCTTAGTCAATCTCTCACACGAAGCCTGAAGTTCCAACATAGCACCTTTGCGATCAGCGACTTTCTTTTCCAAAATTTTGACCCGGTCCATGGCTATTTAATTCTGCTTGCTGAACTTAACCCTCTCCGCAGACACAATATCTCGGACATGATTCATCGCTTTCTCATGATTCTGGCTCAATAACGCATTCTCTTCCATCTTGTGACGAACCAGAGCATTCCCTTGAACGAGCTACAAACAGAAACACACGAGGCAAGAGCATAAGGTCATAGAATGAAGACCCATATCATAGTCACAAAGCACAGAAACATAAAAAGCTAGAAAGGAAAATCTAACTTGCAATAGAGCTGGATCAATCCTGTCACAAACACCATTACCAGTGCAACTGTCCCAAGCCTCCATATCCTTTGAAAATTGTATGAACTAAGAAAACAGAAAAGACACCTCCAGGGAAGAAACAGACAACCCCAACATTCTTCTGTAATCACTCCCTAGGATTAGGGCAAAAATCCAAGTTCTTCTTAAGACGTTTTACAGACCCCTGCCTGGTTTGATCACAAATATCTCGCGCCCTCTTGCTAGAAGAAGGAGGCAGCATTGGTTCAAAAGTCTTCTCAGTTTTGATAACTTGCTTAGGAGGCAAAGATAACAGGGCAGGCTTGGACCTAGTAATGACAGCTGAGTCATTCTCAAAAGAAAGAGTCAAAGCATTTAGAAAATCCTCCCCCATTCCTACAAAAACAAAAAGGCCAATGAAGGTGTACACAAAGAAATTACAACACAAAACAAAGACAAACAAGAGGCATACCCTGAGACGTAGCTGTCAAATCTACAAAAGAGAAAGGTGAAGAAGAACGGCAATACTGTGACAGCGTACCATCACTTTTGAGATGCCCCTCAGTCATAGTGTGAGGAGGCAACTCAAGATGGGGAAACTTACGGTGAAGGTATTTATCCACTAAATCATAACAATTGTATAACCGGGCTTGGGCATCATCTACTAGAGAATCTAATACATCTGAGTCAGTAGTACAAAGTTGGGAGAAGGATAGAGACACAGAATCATCAACCCACTAAGAAGGAAAATCAACAAAGGCACTCTCATGACTCATAATAAAGAAGGAGCGTTGCCAACGCTTCGTAGTGTTGGGCAAAGCATCTATTAATGCCTACCTCGGTGATAAAACTCGTTACTTCTATGAGTAATAAAGAAAATCTCATTAAGAAGACCTAATGAAGGCACCGAACCCCTATCACAGACTAACTCAACGAAACAACACAAGACTCGAATCGCGTTGGGATGAATCTGACCCAACGGGATCCCATAATCCTTGACGAAAGACTCAATCAAAGGATCCAAGGACGCAACCCACAGAGAAATTTTTCCTTGTAAACAACCAATTTCCCAGTGCCCACACTCTCATTGGCACCCATGCGAGCACCACAGACAGAAAGAGAATAAGAAACAGGAATACCGTAGTCATCGCGAATCTCATTTAATGACTCCCTATCATTGGTTACAAAAGAACCAAAGGAAATACGATAATCTACGGCGGCACCAGAAGAGGGGAGCGACACAAAAGACCGAGTACGCGCCATAATCAATACGAAAATTCAAGAAAAAGGGAAAAAATTACCTGGAAACCACAACGAAGAAGAAATCTGAAAGAAGGCAGTGTCAATCGAAAGCAGAAAGAAAGATGCAATATGATCAAGAAAGAAGAAAGTAAAAAGAAAGAAGAAGGAAAAAGAAAATTAAAGAGAAGAGTCTAGAAAACCGTTCAGCAGTTAATAGCTAGAAACGTGGCACGCATTCAGGAGCATGAAATGATGCAAATTTAAATTTTGAAAATATGGAACCGAAGAGGCAATAAGGCTCAACGGATAAAAAAAGAAGAGAAACCCAAGTCAGACCTAAAGAAAACCCAGTAAGCAAACATAAATGCTTAATAGACATAACTTCATGGGGAGGGACTAATGATGGATATCACACCATAAATAGTACCAGAGGACAACTAGGAGACGCATGTCGCAGACGATGTAGCCAGTTAGCAGGTCCCTGACCCAGTACTTAACAATAACCAACAAAGATCAGCAGATCAACCCGTTATCCCAATAAATCAGGCATAAGTACGAAAGAGAACTCATCCTAACAAGAAGATGAGTTCTGAGTAGAGAAGGAGACTCTTAACACATCACAATGACCGCAAGTATATATAAAATTGAACCTAAGTCAGTTAAACCCTAACTTTACTCATATTCATCAATCAATCTTAACTCCAATCTATCTGACTTAAGCATCGGAGGGTGTTCGAGCCAACACCGGCTCGAAACATTCTAACCTATTTTCTCTTGTAGGTTGGATCAGACTCAGACTGGAAGCTCAAGAACTATTACCAATGACCACAGGATTATCCGTGTGCTCAAAAGAGAGAGCCATCTCATCAAGGGAATCATCATCACCCATAGATACACCACCTAATACACAAGGTAAGAAAAGAGGAAAAAAGCATAAAAGAAGCACACGAAGGAAGACCATACCATTACTCATAATTGTCAAGTCTACAAAAGAAGGAGGTGGAGAAAAATGACAGGACTGAGTCCTCGAACTATCACTCTCAAGTGGGACACGAGTAGGCAGAAGGACATTAGGGAATTTGTGAAGCAAATAATTATCAACTAAATCACAACAAACATAAACACTCACCCTCGCATCCCTCACAATGTCATCCAAAATGTCAAGTTTTATAGGACTAAAAAGGGGAAGAGTGACCTCAGCAATCTTATCAATCCACTCAAGGGGAAACCCAGAAAAAGCAGGCTTATGATTCACAGCGAAAAATGAACGTTTCCACCTTTTGGTAACTTATAAGACTGCCCAATAAACCTCATACCTCTATGTTTAGTCAAGTAATGGTAAAATTCATTACTCCTACGAGAAACGCAGAAAAGCTCACATAACAAACCCAAAGAAGGAGACAAACCTCGACCGTGAACCGGTTCCACAAAAGAGCAGAGAACACGAAAAACATTAGGATGAATTTGGGCAAGAGGAATTTCAAAACTCGAAATAAAACTATGAATCAGGGGGTCTAAAGGAAAGCGTAAACCACAACGGAATTGCTCGTGATAAACCACGATGCTTCCTTTGTCTAATTGGACATTTGTTACAGCCCTAGGGTCATACAGAGACAGAGCATATTCAGAAGGAATACCATACTCATCCCTAAACTCGAGCAAAGACTCGGTATTAACATTCGTAGTAAAAGAACTTAAAGAATTTTGATAATCGACAGTGGTATCAGAGGAAGGGTTAGCAGCAACAGACGACCTAGTGCGAGGCATGACTACGCAAAAACTAAACCAGAAACGGGAAGGAAAGAAATATTACCTGGAAATTAAGAGGTAAACGCAACGCGAAGGAAGAAAATACGAGAGAAAAGAGCAAGGAAAAGCCAAAGAAAATCAGAATAAAAGGAAAGTAAGAAAAGAAAAGAGGAAGGGAAGACATGCATTTAAAAAAGATTCTAGAAAACCGTTGACAATTGAGAGAGTGAAACGTGGCGACAAAATAGGAAAAATAGAGGCAAATCAAAAATTCAAAAAAGCAAAACATGAAAAGTCACTAGAACAAATCTAAACGACGGGCGTTTAATACTCAGACAATGAAACAAACATAATTTCTTGCAAGACACATGGCGAGGGGAGGGACTAATGATGGATTCAAGACTCAGACTAAGTATGGATGGATACCAGACTCAGGCTAAGTATGACCATAACGGGAAAAGACCAGACTTAAGTCACAAAAGCAAACAACACCAATGAGTACCCCGTCCCTGACACAAATAAAGATATAACGGCTA
The DNA here is from genome assembly GCF_937616625.2 of Mercurialis annua. Classification (NCBI taxonomy): domain Eukaryota; kingdom Viridiplantae; phylum Streptophyta; class Magnoliopsida; order Malpighiales; family Euphorbiaceae; genus Mercurialis; species Mercurialis annua. The sequence continues at coordinate 18,503,957 of NC_065572.1, read as the reverse complement.
GTAGAGAATCCCGAGTTTATAAGGGTCAACACAGAATACATTAACTATCACACTCATGGTGCGGGTTTCCTTATCAGAAGTTGATAAGCATGATTATGGCAATCAGAGGTCAAACATGCCTTATTTCATTAAGGAATTTCCAAGAAAGGTAATAGAACCTTAAGAAATATAAATAAAGGATTGAAAACAGGTACACACACACATTCGATCTATACCTTCAATCTATCTACATTGAGAGCTCGTTCCTCACTTAGGCATCAGAGTATATTTGGACCAACACCGGTCCGAATCATTCAAACCTATTTATTCTTTTCAGAACAAAGGATCAAATCGCCCCCTCAACTTGGCACGAAATATAAAAAGAGTCATTTTCACCGCTTTTGGTACAAACAAACCCAAAAGTTGTATTTTTAGCTCAAAAAGGCCCTCCCCCACTCTCACCCAGGCAAGTGTTCTACACTCTCCATAATAAAATGAAAAAAGTTTAAAAAGACCCTTAATATTCAATTTATCTCTTAAATTAATTCTTAATGAATTTAATTTTTAATTACATCTTTTAATTTTTAAAATTCAATAAGTAATTTAATTTTAATAAAAATTTAAGGGACCTTTTTTTTCCCTTTTTCTATTTCTTCTTCTTCTTCCTCCTCCGGCCAACACCATTCATCTCCGGCCACCATCCATCTCTTACCGACTGCCACATGCCTCCATTATCATCCCATCTGTTCATCCCAAAAGGGATCGATGAACAACTCGTTTATCCCTTTTTGGGATGAACAAACGAGCTGTTCATCCTTCATCCCTTTTGGGACGAACAGATCTGTTCATCCCAAAAGGGATGAACAACTACTGTTCATCCCAAAAGGGATGAACGGATCTGTTCATCCCTTTTGGAGGGATGAACAGTTGGTTCATCCCAAAAGGGATGAACATAATGAGTTCATCCCTTTTGGGATGAACACACGCTGTTCATCCCAAAAGGGATGAACAGCTCTGGTTCATCCCTTTTGGGATGAACAAGTAGGTGGATTTCGGGTGGTGGCGGGCGGCGGTTTCGGATGTGTTAGAATTAGGATTATTTAGTTTTAATTAAATTCAATTAGTGTTACATAGACTTTAAATGTGTTTAATTAGGATTTAATTAGAATTAATTAAGTTTAAAAATTATAATTAGTAAATTCCACTCTCTTTTTTGTGTCAGAGGGATCTTTTTGATACGAAAATACAAGTTGCGGGTTTTTTTGATACGAAAACGCAAGTTATGGGTTAGTTTGTACCAAAAGCGGCGAAAATGACTTATTTGATATTTGGTGTCAAGTTGAGGGGGCGATTTGATCCTTTGTTCATTCTTTTCATATTGAAGGAACTGCGGAAGTCTCACCAAAACCATTAGGAGATGTGTATCTATTTTATTCGGCCGTTGCCTTACGCGATATGTATCTCTTTTGTTTGGTTGTTAACTTAGAAGATATGTCTCTTTTGTTTAACGGTTGCCTTATGAGATATGTATCTCTTTTGTTTAACCGTTGCCTTATGAGATGTTTTGAGCGGAGCAGGGATTGGGGGCCGCTTGCCCAAGGCTTATGGCTGACTTCGATCTGGAAATGGGTTTTGAAAATGGAGTCACCACCTAGTTCAACTAGGAAATGCCTTTTAAACCGACTAGGTAATCTTACCCGCTTATGGGTAAGATTACCGTACATCGGACCAAAAGACCGGGTTCGTTGACCTCCCCGAGACTCGTGTACTTGGCTTATCGGTTACCAGTTTTATTTGTCGGACATATTTGCATTATCTCATCTCAACAGTATATGCAGTTCACAGGGATATAAAAGTTGGAAATACAAAAGTATGCAAGCATGGTTAACACTTAGACTCGCATATGAATCGATCTCGACTAGACATGCATAACAAGTAGCAGGTACTCCTAAGCATACATCTAACCTTAGAGGTTTTTAACAAGTATCAAAAATTTGGCTGGTCAGGGTTAATTACATGCAGAAAACTTAAACCGGGAGTCTAAATTTGATTGATGATTCTATTAGGCGATCTTCAAAAACCTATACAATCGTTACTACTCATTTCATGGCAGTCCTACGATGTTTAGGTGATGGGCTGAGATTGCATTTAACTAATTTATGTGATATTCCTTTAACAAGTTAATTGACATGCGTTTTGAAAGAGGTAAACATTGCTAGCATTGCCCAAGTGCACTCGGTATACATATAAATACTTTTCAACCTCGTTGACTTCGAGTACCTGGCGTGCGGGTTTTGACCATCTGGTCAAAACTGGCTCTTGGTCAGATCACGAGAGTTGTGCGTCTTGTTGATCATGTTCTACAGGTTTGAAGTGCAGTCGATTCCGAGTTCTGCTGATCCCGGAATCTGCACTAAAAGTTCTGGTTTGTTGGGCTTCGGGCTAATGGGTCCAGTTTATACTTTATGTTACATTATTGAACTTCTAGTTCTGTTTTATATCGGGCTTGGCCCATTACAGTGCATAAATTAAAAGTACATAAAATATCCTATATATGGGTTTGAACTGGGCCTAAATCCGAGCCCGAATGAGCATGAAAACCTAAGTTGAAGTTTTAGATCGAAGTCTGAGAATCTGGGGGTGAATTTCTGGGAAGCAGGGACGAAGAACTGCGTGCCAGTTTGCCTGACAGCGCTGATAGTTAGGAGGTTGTGGCGGTGCCGATTGCAACGGCGGCAGCAATGCAAGATCAGCATTAGGCAGTAGCTCGTTTTCCAGCAATTTTTGATTTGGTTCTCACTCGTTTTAGCTTCGATTTCGTGCAAATACAGGAAAAAGGCCTAAAACCAAACAAGGAAACTAAAGTAATAGTTACGGGGAGCTATTTTTCATGACAAATATGTTAAAATGCCTAGAAACATGTATTCTAGAGTTTCTAACTAATTGGATTTTCTGAATTTAGCATGTAAACAGTCTATTGCAGCTATTAACATGCTTTTTAATTGATTTCATGGCAATTTGATAACTTAACTATTAAGTCTACCATGGCAATTTTATGGCTAAAATTAGAAAATAAACTAAACATACACCTAAATCGTGTAATTACAGCAAATACAATGATGATTATGGCATATATGTTAATGGAAAATCAAAGAGACAACATGGTCCTCAGAATTACCTGTCTTAGTCCTTGCCTCGTTTAATGGCAAAATGGATGCAGAATCTAGCTTCTTATCTTGTGCTTGTGCTGCGTTCTTGGAGAATTAATCCGTGTTTAGTGTATTTTAAGACTGGAATCAAATGATTTGGTGTGTGTGTGTGTGTGTGTGGTGGAGTATTCGGCGATGGCTAGTGTTTTTAGGAGAGCATCGAATTTCTTAGGTATTTCTAGGGTTTGTGTGCCACCAGTCGGACCTTTGCCTAGACTGTATTAATGGTCTACTTATAGAGGTTATGGGTGACCTAGGGTTAACTAGAGGTTCACTTAGTCTTAAATTACTATTTACCTAGTTAGAGTTTGTTTTAAAGTTAAAGAAGTGTTAAGTGATAGATTATTAGGATTAGGATTAGGTTTAAATTATTTACTTTAGGTTTTTACAATTGAATTCGGATTTACACTTGGTGGCTAAGTAAAAAGGTGCTAAAAGTTAGTTTTGGTGCCCAAAAGTATTAAAAACGACTCTTGGGATCCAATTGGACTGGGTCTGGTCAATTTTAGTCCATAAAACTTGCAAATTGGCTAAACTTCTAAGACATTGCAATTAGTCCAATTTCTGATCTTAGACTACAATCTCTTTGGATTTTAATAGGCTATTTACGGTTAATTGCGTTTTAATCATCCAAGTTTGCAGGTGTACACTAATTACGCCTGCTTAGATTCCAGCAAGAGAATCTGTAGCTTATCACCGGGACGGATTTCAATGGAAATCATCATTAGATGCTTCAGTCCCTTATAACTTTATACCTGTCCGGAAAATAGGTATCTGCAGTGCCCATCTCGGCCAGACACAATCGCTCCTCCAAATCATCAATACAAAAATACTACTCTATCTATGATGCATCGAGGTTGGTAATTGGGTGTCTATGGCAAGCTTTCCGCTGCTGGACAGACTTTAGGATACTACTCATCTTTGCCTCTAACAATGGGTGTTTGGAATTCGCTAAGAAGTTCTATGCAAGGAATATGACTGTGGACTTATCTCCTGTGTCACTAAATTGCATAATGAACTATCAGTACCCTTATGGGTTGATTGCAATCCCTATGACATGTCCAGTCAATCGTTTTACCACCTTGGCTAGGCTCATTCCATTGAGGCTTGATGATATGATCTTTGCATCAATACCCTGACCTAGTACGAGAGGACCAGGAAGGACGCACCTCTCGTGTACCAGTTATCGTGCGACAAAGATAGTTATTAAATCGTTAACACCGCATAAAAACATTCCTCCCAGAGTAATAGAGATGATGATAGAGATCATACTGAGAAATAGAAGAATTCCGTACAAGTACAACTCTTATTTGAACGAAATGAAAAAAATGCGATCTTTGTTGTCTAATAGAACAAACACTAATAACTTAATTGAGTCGATCAAGGTGAAATCTGTTTATCAAAGTGCTTTTCTGATTGCTCAAGAAATCTCTTTTCAACTGAGGAACAAAAAAAGATCATTTCATTCCATTTTTAGTAAAATAGTTAAGGATATTCAACTACGATTAATATCTTCTTTAGAAAGGTCGGGGGTAGCAAAATCTTATAAATTACGATCAATTCATTCAATAATTCCAAATCCCCCGCTCATGGGGGATGTCCTCAACGCCGAGGAACATATACTAGGGTGTCTTTTTTACTAATAGGGGCAACAAACAATGATTTCTATTATAACAAATTTTTTATAAGAAATAAAAAAATTTCCGAAGTACTAAAAAATGTTGTTAGACGCTATCGCCCCGCCAGAAGCAATCAGTCTTTGGTTTCTTTTTTAGCTTTGTATTTTTGAATTGACGATCTAGAGGAGTGATTGCGTCCGGCCGAAATGGGCACTGTAGACACCTATTTTTTGGACAGGTAAAAAGTGATAAGGGACTGAAGCGTCCAATGATGATTTCCATAAAAATTTGCTTGGGGGACGAGCTATCGATTTGCTTGCTAGAATCTAAGCAGGCATAATTTGTGTGCAGCTGCAAACTTGGAGGATTAAAACGTAATTAGATATAAATAGCCCATAAAAATCCAAAGAGATTGTAGTCTAAGTCCAGAAATTGGACTAATTGCAATGTCTTAGAAGTTTATGGGCCAATTTGCAAGTTTTGCGGACCAAAATTTACCATAAACAGACTCATAGGACTTTAAACACTTTTGGGAACCAAAATAGAGTTTTAGAACCTTTTTAATTAGCTAGCAAGTCAAAATCCGAAAATTAAAAGGAAAATCATAATTAATTAATTCAAAACCTAATCCTTATCTTAGAAGCATATCACTTAATATTTTTTCAATCTCTAACCAAACTCTAACTAGACAAAACTGTAAATAGACTTAACCTAACCCTAGACCTAATAGACCCCTATAAATACAGCCTTAAGTTAACCTGACTAAAGGTGGCACACAAACCCAAAATATCAGACAAGCTAAATTCGACCACCCCCTAGAATAGAATAGCCGATTTTTTCACACCACACATATACAAATTTTCGGTCCTAAAAACAATAATACGTGTTAATTCTCCAAGAACGCAACACCCGCATCAGATTTGAAGCTGGATTCCGCATCCACTTTGCTAGCAAACGAGCCAACGACTCAGATCGGTAATTTTGAGGACCCTCTTAATTAATCCCTTTGATTCTCCATCAGATTGTATGCCATAAATGTTGTAATTGCTGTAATTATATGATCTATGGTGTATGATAGCTTATTTATCAAAATTGTCGTAGAATTGCCATGATAATTAAATTCGAAGCTTTATCAAAATTTCCATAAAATCGATGAATAAGCATGTTAATGACTGATTTAATGTTTTTAATACGTTCAAAACCAAAAACCCAGTTAATTGTAGCTCATAGGATGCATGTTAGATGTGATTTTGAGCTTATTTGCCATGGAAAAATAAAATTTGAAGTTGCTGCCCACACATTATTTTTTTAAATTAGCTTTAAACACTCTGCAAATTCCATATTTGCATTCCTTATTCAATTTTATGTGATTTTGACTACTTTTGCATGAGAAACGGAGTTGAAACGAGTGAGAAAGAAGCAAAACAAAATGACCCCTGAAACAGTCATCGCACCGCCGCCTTTGAAACCGGCGGCGCCGCAACAATGACATGCCGGCGACGGCAGTCACACCGGTGCTGTGTTCATCATTCGTCAGTCTTCCCTTAATACCTCCCAGATCTTCCAGACTTTGATCCAAACTTCGAGACGCAATTCTGGGCTCATTCGGACTCCAAATCCGGCCCACTTTGAACCCAAACGTAGATAATTAAGTGTACTTTAATATTCTGTAATTTAACGTGCCAGACCCGATGTAAAATGGACATAGAAGTCTAGTAATGTAGCATAGTATAGAAACCAGGCCCACGATCCCGAGGCCCAGCAAACTAGAAATTTCTAGAGCCGATTACGGGCTAGATCAAACCAGTAGAACCATATCAACGAGACACACAACTCTCATGATCTGACCGAGACCCAATTCCGACCAGACCGTTGGTCAAAACCCGCGTGAGTGCCAGACACCCAAAAAGTCAACGAGGTTTAAAAGTATCTCTAACCTTGCATGTATACCAACCATACAAGGGCCAGTTTGCAATGTTTATCGCTTTCCAAATGCCCATCAAATTAACCGGTTAAAGGACTAATCACATAAAATTAGCCAAATAATGGCATTTACATTTGTATAGGTTTTTCAAGATCACCTAATAAAATCAATCAATCTCACTTATACATCCGGTTTAGGTTTTGTGCATGTAATATATCCAAACCAGCCAGACTTTGATTATTGCTAGAAACCTCTAACGATAGACATGCTACTTGCCTCAAATGCGAGTCCAGATCGAGTCATATGCGCGTCAAACGTGTTTACTTCTTTCATACATGTTTATTTACAACTTTCATATCCTATGAACTGCATATACTATTGAGATGAGAATAAAACGAATATGTCCAGTAAATAAAGCCGGCAATAGATAAATCAAGAATAAGAGTTTCAGGGAGGTCCACAAACCCTAGTCTTTGGTCCGATGCACGATAATCTTACCGAAGGCGAGTAAGCTTATCTAGTCGGTTTAAACGCATTTCCTAGTTAAACTAGGTGGTGACTCCATTTTTCAAACCATTTCCATATCGAGAAGTCAGCCAAATGCCTTAGGTGAGCGGCTCCCAAACCCTGCTCCACTCCCATGTACTACTGACGATGGAGCTGATATTCTCCCTAGATTACCTCGCGGTAGATAATGTGGCTTCCGTGTCGGCGGTCGGTTACTTGGAGCCCATGGCTGTCGTGGAGACCCTGCTTTTTCTTCCAACAATGTGTAGGCTGGGCGCTACGACGACGCTAAGGACGAGCTCTCCAAGAGCGATGATGGAGATTCTGAGACCCTGGGGTAGGACTATGATTCTAACGATTAGGATTTGTCCTTTGTAGTGAACTCTTGTATGTCAGTACATTGTTTCCTATGCGCGGATACTTTGCATACTGAACTTCATCGTTGCTTCGTGTTTTGGACGTCTTATTTAAGTTTGTTGTTTCCAAAAAGTGATCTGATTCTTTGTCATCTTCTAGAATGACACCAACCTTCATTGTTGTGTTTTGGAGCCCATAGTCCCGTGACGATTGAATTGTGAGAAGCCTTGGTCCTAAGATGTTTCCATAATTAGGAACCCGTAGTCCCGTGATGATTTAATAGTGGGAAGCCTTAAACCCCAGATGTTGCCATGATCGGGAACCTGTAGTCTCGTGACGATTAAATTGTGGGAAGCTTTAGTCCTTAGACATAATTGGGAGCCCGTAGTCCCGTAAGTATTTGACTCGTGGGAGGCCTTAGTCCCATAACTGGTGCTCCCTGATGTGTAGTAGCAGAGGTTTTTTTAATTTCATAAGAAGGGTTCTGATATCCTCCCCTGCTATCCGGATTTTTGTCTCGTGATAGTAGAGGCATCGTGCCTGTGTTTGGACATTTCTGGAGTAATAAGGTCAGAATCTCGTCTTGATTCTGGAGGAAGAGGTTCGAAGCCTGACTTGAATATTTCTGAAGGAAGACACAACGCCCATCTTGAATACTTGTGGAGGAAGGCCCACCGCCTGTCTTGAATACTTCTAGAGTAGTGGGCTGGAAGCCGTCTTGTTTTTGGAGGAAGTCCCGACGCCTTTTCTGCATACTTCAGGAGTAGGAGGCCGGAAGCCCATCTTGTTTCAAGCTACTTCTGATAGTAGGGTCACATCGCCTTTTCTATAGTGGAAAGCTTGGCGCTGGTTGTGAGGACATTGATTCCCCCTGATTCTGGGATGTCCAATTTAGGATAAAAATGGCATGTGTGCATGAAGCCTATTGTGAGGATTTTGACTTCCATTGTCATCCGAATTTCCTTCTCCAGATAGTGGAGGCATGTTTCCTGTTTGTGCCTTTCTGATAGTACAGAGACTTTGGAGTCTGCTCTGACGGCTTTGATGCCCTTTGCCAACCGGATGTCACTCGTAGGATGGTAGAGGCATATCGCCTAGGCTGAGTAGAAGGCCTAAAATGTGTGGCGAGGGTTTTGATGCCCTCTGCTATCTGGATTTCCGTCTCAGGATAGTAGTGGCATACTTCATGTTCTATGTACTTCTAGAGTGGTGGAGACCTTAAGTTCCCAATTTTTGGATGATGGGAATCTTCTGCCTCCTGCTTCCTGGCCAAGGTGGTCTTCTGCCCCCTTTGATGTCGCCCTGTTATCAAAATTTTTGTCTCTACATAGCGGAGAAATGTCGCATGTTTTGTGTATTTCTGGAGGTAGAGAGACTTTGGAGTATGCGCTGAAGGTCTTGATGCCTTCTGCTCACCGAATGTCCTTCGTGGGACAGTAGAGGCATATCGCCTAGGCTAAGTAGAAGGCCTGAAACCTGTGATGAGGGTTTCAATGCCCCCTGCTATCCGGATTTCTGTCTCAGGATAGTAGTGGTATAGCTCTTATTCCGGGTTGCAGAAGCTTGTAGCCAGTGGTTTATAAGGTGTATCTTGGTTGTGGAGGCTTCTGGGCCTACGTGAGACGTCCAAATTTGCAAAAATCTGCCCCATTTTTTTCCCTAAGCTTGTCTGTTGTAGACTCGGTATTGCCTCCTCATTGAAGCATTTAGTTTTCGGGTAAGGAACTGGATGATTCAATGACGAGTCAGCACTCTTGCTTTTCTCAATCTGGTTCATGTAGTTTGGCTTTGGACTAATCTGTAGTTTCTATCACAGTTTATGCGCATTCAACTATCAACAACGCTACTGGAAAATTGCATTAGAACATTTTGAATTTCAGAGTTTTAATAGAAAATTTTATTCAACTATCTCAAGAGTTACGCTTTTTGATTTATGGACGTTTGCCTATCCTTATTAGGACCATGTTTTAGTCAATAATTCAGATATGCATATGCGATAAAGTATCCATTCATTCAACAACTGGTAAAATTGAGATATTTTCTGTTTCAAGGGGTCTACCGCTGATATCAATTAGTCCTTGCGGATTTTGTAATTGACTATTTTTTATGTGAGTGTTCTACTCGATCATAACCGATGATCTGGGAAGGACTTCTCGTGAGCTGCTCCTCTCACTACTTATACTGTTCCGTTTCTGGTTAGTAGAGACCTGATTCCCCCGGCTTCTCGCTGCTTTTGATAGTAGGGCCACGTTGCTTGTTCCATAGTGTAAGGCTTGGCTCTTGTTGTGAGGACTTTGATGCCCCCTGCTATCTGAATATTCGTCTCAAGTTAGTAGAGGCGTGTTTCCCGCTTGGGGCTATTCTGGCATTAGAGGCCTGACGCCTGTTATTTCTGAGATATAAGAGCTTGTAGCCCGTGGTTTTTGATGTGTATCCTTCTTGTGGAGGCTTCTGAGCTTGTTTGGGTGTCCAAATTTTCAAAAATTTGCCCCTTTTTTCATTCTTTCCATGTTTGTCCACTATAGAATCTGTATTGCCCCCTCAATAAAGCATCCAATTTTCTGGTAGGGGACTGGATGATTTAATGAAGAGTCTTTCTCTTGTTGTGCTTATTCTGGATTCTGTTATCTGGCTTTGGACATACTAATTTGTAGTTTTTATGACAGTTTGTGCGCATTGAACTATAAACAGCACTACTCGAAGAAGATGCATATGAAAAATTTTGAATTTCAAAGTTTAAATACAAATTTTTGTTACATTGCCTCAAAAGTTATGCTTTTTGGATTTGTGGTCATTTGTCTGTCCTTTCTAGGGACATGCGCTGGTCAATAATCCTGATATGCACATATGGTAAAAGATCCATTCGATTGATTCATTCAATAGTTGGTATAATTGAGATACTCTCTGTCTCAAGTGACCTTACCCCTGTTATCAATTAGTCCTTGCAGATTTTCATAATTGACTAATTTATATGTGAGTGTTCTATATGATTGTAACCGATGATATGGGGAGGACTTCTAGTGAAGCTCACTACTTAGACCGTCCCGCTCCAAGATAGGGTGTTGGGAGGCTTTTGGGCGGTGGACTTTTTAGTGTTGTCTTATCCGAGCTAGACGGTCCATTTTTACGTATTCCTCCCCTTCGTAAATTTTTTTATTTCCAAATCAATTGGGCTAATAAGCCGAAACGTATCAGCAGGCCGTTGTCCTTTTTGAGACAATTTGATCAACTCGCATTTTGTCACGGGTAGGGCCTATTGATATAGAATTATCTCTGAAAGTTTGTTTGCTTTGTTATACCGATTATTGAATGGATCAAACGAATGGCTCGATGGAAAATAACATGCCCATCAGGCAAGATACCGCATAAATAAGAAAACTTGGAGTTCAACATTGACTTTGGAGATCAAATCAAATCAAATAAACACATTGCTCAAAAATATCTGAATGCAAAAATAAAAAATACAACTAAATTAAGCCAAGCTATTACATGAAGATAGTTTAGGAGAACAGATCTCCAAGTGCCCTGAACATGGGAGGGGTCACTACTTCAGTCTCGCTACTGGCATCATGGATACTGAGGTTGACAAGGGGCGCGAGCTCCATGATTGACATAATAGTGGGTGCTTCGATTATCTGGTAGAGAAAATCATCAATGTCTATCTCTAGGATTGTTGGTATATCCCACTATTCTATCCTTTCTCTGATGATATCTTCAAAGATCTCAAATCCCGGGACCTCGATACCCATGCTCATAACTAGTTCAGCTCGGCCTTGATACTGGTCGGTTTTGATCTCTTCCTCGACAAAGTAGTCAGCTAGTGTATTTCTTGGGACCCTTTATATCTTTGTTTCTTGATAAAAACCTAAACCCACTTTAATGGTATGTCCTTTGAAGTCTGGTAGTTCAGCTAGGACTTGCAGCGACTTTCCGATTCCCATTCTGGGCATGTAGTTGGCTTTCTTCATCAAGAGGACCCCTTTAGCTTCCATGAATGTCCCCTCCCCTGCCCGCACAGTCGAAATATAGAACCCTGGTATTGGCGTCATTTCATTGTCGGCGAATTTGATCATGTTGATCACCTTTCCCGATTCCCCTTCGATCGTAGTTATCACACTTTTTGTATGGGAACTTTATTTTCTGGTGTAGAGTGAAAGGAACAACTCCAAGATCATGAAACCATAGCCTTCCTAGCAGTAGTGAGAAGGTAACTAGTATGTCCAGCACAACGAAGTCCACCCATGCCTCGATGGGTCCAGTCTTGATTAGGGTTTTGAAGGTCCCCCTCTACCCCTCTTTTGGTCTCATCATAGGCCCTCGTGACTAGTTCTGATGGCTTTAAAGTTGCTGGAGTAAAACCAATCCTTGGCAGGATGAGTGTCGGGCACACATTGATGGCGAAACCATCGTCAACATTACCGTGCTGGTACGTTTTCCCAAAACCTCGACCGTGATATACAACGCTTTGTTGTGGTGCCTCCTTTCAAAGGTAGATCGTCTTCTGTAAAGACAATGGTGCCAATTTTCTCCTCGGTCAACTGGCTGATCATGGAAGCTAAAGGGCAGTCAACTTTCTTCTTAGTCAACTTTATTCTCTGTCAACTTTATTCTCTGTCAACTTTCTTCTCTTCCAATGTGTTTGTCTTCTGTGGCTGGGCATGCTTATCTTGTGGCAGGATTCCATTTACGTTCCTTGGGTCAGTTCCCGAGCCCTTTTTGAATACTATCTCTTCATCATCTCTATCTGATTCATAGCAGACATTGATGGCCCTCACAGTTCTAGTGTTTTGAGCCTCTGTCTGCCCTTTCGGAGCCGCTTCTCTCTGGTATATCTCATCAAATTATGGACCCCAGACGGTTGGTATGATATCCTCAAGAGGGGTTCTGGGTGAGGGTGTATAGTATACCAGCTAATCGTATTTCCCGGATGGCTGTCCCAACGCATCTGTTTGTCTGGCTGGTTTAATAACGGAAAAGGAACCCATGACCTCCTTCTCATTCTTTTTGTTCTCATGACCTTTTGTCACGACCCAACTTCAAAGATCGTGACCGACACTAGAGTATTGGGTGCGGTAGTATCGAAACCCATATCTATCCTCGTGGATAAACATACAAACATATAAAACCCACGAGAATCCAATGCTCGGGGGCAACCGAGACTCCAACCTAAATCTTGCACTTTATATATTTAAATCAAATATCCAAAGTAATACATGCCAACGTGCATAACAATAGTCAAATTGATCTAACAACAACAGTCTAAAAAGATAAAAGCATACTAGTACTACTGTGGTCTAAGAGTTTAAATAAGTTCGACATCTTCATTCAAAAAAAATGTAAACCTCCGAGGAAAAGCAACAAAGGTGGAGGTCACCAACACGCTCAAAAATCATAAACATGGAAATGGGTAAAACAACAGGATTAGATATACTGAGATTAGTTCATAATACTATTTATATTTATTATGTGAAAACCTTTAAAACATTAAATCCTTTCATACTAATATATATAAAATTATGGAAGCAGTATTGAAGTGAAACCCAATGTAAATCCCAAAGTAAACGGAAACAAATCCTCATCAGTCCCAAAGTAAGCCAGACATCTTGTCAGCCGAAACCAAAGTACTTATCGGTGAGACAGTCTCGATAATGCCTATCGAGTAGCTCGTTCCAATCCAGTTCCATAATCATTCAAAACATTTCGAAAACATTTATAAACTAAGATACATAAGTTACTTAATAAAGCTGTAAATAGCACTACAAACTCACTGCTTGCGAATCCACGAGAGAACCTAGCAAGCGACTAAACCTGCACTAACTCTAAAGCACTAACAAACGACAGGATCTAGAAACAAAGCATAGGTAAAAATCAACTCAACCCCTAACTCTAAGGATACTAGACAACACATAGGACAAGTATCCCAAACCACGAGTCAAGGTATAAGCCAACGCATAACAATCATACATCTACAATCCATAGCCAAAGTAGAACCAAAGTCAAATAACAAGTTAAGCCTAATTGAGTTTCCCTTTGAAAACATCATCCGGAAAGCTTATATAACTTAATTCAACTCTTTTAAACCAAGTGAAAATCCCAAAGTCGTGGGTTAGCCAAGTTAACACAACCACAAGCTAAACCTCACATGTCGGGCGATCTAAGTCTAACCCGACCCAAAGATACCGAAGTATAAAACAAGTTTAAAAGTCCGAAAAGCCTTTTAATCAAATCAATATTCATTTGAAAAACAACAGAACTCAATATAGCTTAACAACCAAACAAACCACTTATACAATATGCTTAAAACTTAGCCACAATTGGCCAATCCACCCAAAATAGACACAAGTGTGCCAAAACACTTAAATATATCAAACAAGGATTTAAATACACATTTAAATCATTAAACTCAACTCTGAAACAAGAATAATTCCAACAAATTAAACATGGCATAACATTGCCCACTAATATACAACCAACATGAAACATATTCAATGATATTTAAATAATGTAATCATGCTTTAGACATACAAAACTACCCAAAACAATCTATGGGCAGAAACTACAATACCAAACAACAACAAACTAATCCAAGGCATACATAAGAATTTCATGCCCAAAAACCAACATTTATATACTAAACAATTGAATCTACATAGTATCAAACACAAAGTGTTATCTCAGCCCTAGGTCATGAATCAGAGACAACAACATAGCTTAATCATATAATTTGACCTAGCATTTAAATCCAACAACAACACATCTCACCCAAAGTACAATCCATCCATAATCATACTAAACCAAACCCAATCATACATGCTCAGATCTAACATGCCAAAATAGTAGATAGAACATACCAATCAACCTAAGAAACATAACCACAACAACCAGCGAAAAAATATGCATAACCAAGGGATTAAAGATAGCTTACCGATTAAATCAAGAATGTGATTTTCATATGAAAGTCAATAAAATAACTCCACACAATGAAAATAAGAGAACCAACAAGCTAAGAACCGAATCAATTGCAAAACAGATGAATACACAACAATAAAGAGGTGAATTTATTTACAAAATCAAAAAATGAGAGAAAAAGGTAAAGGATTGATCAATCTTAAAGTCTTTTAGGTTGGCTAGGGTCTATAAAACGAAGTGGGAAAAGTTTTAGATTCGATAATGGGTCTATTTATAGGCCAAAACGACAATTATGACAGAGGGGTGCGATCGGAGGCACGTTGGAAGGTGTGTTACCCCATAGCACCTCGTGCCCCAAAAGAATAGCAAATTTGCATGAGGCGCGTTGTGAGGTCAGAGCGCCCTCCAATGCGCTTTGACAAAAACCGGATCCAATGGCATAGGTTTTAGCAAATCCTTTTAGGAACAACATATCCGAACGGTAGCCAGATCTGACGGTGCAATTGGGAGATATGGACGTTTTACTAAATCATAACAGATTTAAAAGGCACACGAACACATCATTGATACCACTGTTGTGAAAATAATATTGTGCCTTTTATGAAATGCTAATTGTATATTTATTGCTATAGAGATGGCTTTATACACTACACATATCAGTGCGATCAATCCTTGAGAAGGATAAGCTCAATGGCACTAACTTTCGGGACTAGTAGAGAAACCTGAGAATTGTTCTTAGGCAAGAGAGAAAGGAATATATCCTTGATCAACCCCTCCTTGAGGAACTAGCTGTTGGTGCTACTAGAGCTCGAAGGAATGCTTATTCGAAGCATCTCAATGACTCTTTGATGTCACTTGCATTATACTTGGATGCATGGAGAATGAGCTCCAAAAGCAAATTATGGAATTGGATGCGAACACCATGATTGCAGATCTTATGGAAATGATCCAAGAGAGAGCAAGAATAGAAAGGTTCAATATCATTAAGGATTTACTTTCTTGCAAGTTTACTACCAGCGTCTCAATCAGTCCTCACGTTTTCAAGATGAAAGGTCATCTTGAAGATTTGGATAGGCTTGGTCTCACAATTGCCCAAGAGTTGGCTCTCGACATTTTTCTCCAATCTTTTCTTGAGGCTTATGATGGTATCATCATGAACTTCAATATGCATAATATGCAGAAGACCATCACAAAATTGCATAGGATGCTTGAAACTGCTAAAAAGAGCATCAAGATTGAAATCAAGGATGTTCTCATGGTCAACAAGGGAAAGGGTATGAAAAGATCTACTAAGGGCAAGGGAAAGGCTTCTCAAGGCTTTAAGAAGTCTAAGCAAAAGCCAAAGCCCAAGACCAAGGTTGAACCCAAAGAAAAACCGCCAAAGAAAGGAACTTGCTTTTTCTGCAAGCAACCTAGTCATTGGAAGAGGAATTGCAAGAAATATATGGATGATCTGAAGAAGAACAAGGGATTGAGACTACCATTTCAGGTATTCATGTTATAGAAATTAATCTCTCTACTTCTGATTCATGGGTATTAGATAATGGATTCGGGTCTCACATTTGTACTAATGTGTAGGGTCTCAAAAGGAGTAGAAGTTTGACAAAAGGCGAAGTGGACCTACGAGTCGACAATGGAGAAAGAGTTGCTGCTTTAGCTGTAGGGACGTATAAGTTATCTTTGCTTAGTGGACTTATTTTATGTTTCAATAATTGTTATTATGTACCTACCATGTGTAGGAATATTATTTATGTTTCTTGTTTGGACAAGGATGGTTTTGAATTTATTATTAGGAATAATAAATGCATTATTTTGCATAACAACATTCTTTGCGGATATGCTCCACATACTAGTGGTCTTTATATCTTGAATGTTAAAGACATTAATGAAAAATCAATCTATAACATCGATACTAAGAAGTTTAAGTCAAATGATTTAAACACTACTTATCTTTGCATTGTTGTTTAGGCCATATAAAGGAGAAACACATTTCAAAGCTTCAAAGAGATGGACTTTTGAATTCATTTGATTATGAATCATTTGAAACATGTGAATCTTGTAAAGTGGGCAAAATGACAAAAACACCTTTTATTGGACAAGGTGAAAGCGCTAAAAGCTTATTGGGCCATGATGGTTTTGATGATCGTCTTTGTCACTATTGTCGCTGAGCTCCCACCTGCTAAGATCAACAGGTTAGAAGGATTCGAGCCGGTGTTGGCTCGAACACCCTCCGATGCCTAAGTCAGTCTCTGATGAGATCTCAGTGAGAGTAATGATGAGAAGTGAATATGAGAGTTACCTGGCTTAGGCTTCGTCTATATATATATTGTATAGTCTTTGTATCATAATAGGATTGTTTCTCTATTAGTCTCAGTTATCTCTTTGAGATTCGTCTCTATCCCTGATCTTAAGGGATTTCGGTGTTATCTTGATATCTTTAGCTGTTATAGCTGCGTACTGGGTCAGGGACCTGAATATATCAGTCTCTGGGTCCATATTCAGGGTCGTTGTAGTGAGTCTTATCCCTTGTTCTGGTCCTTTATCCATCATTAGTCCCGCCAGAAAAACAGTTCTGTCAAGTATTTATGGTTGTTTGTGCGACTGCTTGTTGGGGCCGTTACTTCGTCGGGCTTGGTTTTCAGCGCGCTTGCTTTAAGAAAGTTACCTAGGCCCAGCCCGTTGTTTTTACTTGGGCGCTTATGGAGCTTGTTTTGAAATTTTTAAATTTCAAAATTTGTAATCATTTGAAATCCCCTGGACTTCCGCCTGTCGCCACGTTTCACGCAGGTAACCGCTTAACGGTTCTCTAGTTGGTTCTTTAAATTCATTTTTCAAATTTCCCCTTTTCTTCTTTTTTTCTTTTAACTGCTCCTTCTTCCTCCTCTGATCTTCTCTTGCTTCGGCTTCATTTCCTTCAATCTTTGGGTGTTTTCTTCCTCCTTTTATCAGGTAAATCTCTTTTATCTGCTTTATTAGTAGTGTAATTGATTCAATGCCTCGGACTAGGTCTTCTGTCTCTCTTCCCTCCTCTGGTTCGGCTGTAGAGTATAGAAATTCTCTTGATACTTTTACTTCCAATGTTGATAAAGAGATTTTGGCTGAATTCCGTGAAGAGTATGGTATTCCTCTTAGCTATTCTCTTTCTGTCTGCGGTTCTCGAGTTGCTGCTAACACCTTCGTCGGTGACGGCAAGGTTATTGTTTATAAAGAGCAATTGCGTTGTGGCTTGTGTTTTCCTTTGGATCCTCTGATCAAAGCCTTTATTGTGGACTATCAAGTTCCTCTAGTTCAAATCCACCCTAACGCCATTAGGACCCTTTGTTGCTTTGTTGAGTTGTCTCACGAACGGGGCTTAGTCCCTTCTCTAGGTCTCCTTAGCCAACTGTTCTTCGTGTCTCGTCGCAACAATGAGTTTTACGTTCGTTTAGTTGCCCATAGGGGTAAGAGGGTAGTTGAAGGTCTCCCTAAGATCACTAAACGCTGGCAACGGTCCTTTTTTGTTGTCAGTCATGATGAAGCGTTTGTTGATTTTCCTACCGAGTGGGTTGATGATGCAGCCTCGTTGGCTTTCTCTCCCCTTTCTGCTACTGAGTTGGAGGTAGTAGATTCTCTTATTGATGATGCCAAA
The DNA here is from genome assembly GCF_937616625.2 of Mercurialis annua. Lineage (NCBI taxonomy): Eukaryota > Viridiplantae > Streptophyta > Magnoliopsida > Malpighiales > Euphorbiaceae > Mercurialis > Mercurialis annua. The sequence continues at coordinate 18,485,825 of NC_065572.1, read as the reverse complement.
AGTTGTATGTACGATTGTTGTGATCTAGTAGATAAATACCTTCTGCGAGAGTTTCTTCATCTTGAGTTGGCCCTTCGTGCTGTGACTGAGGGTCCTTTAGAGAGTGAGGGTACCCTATCTCAATCTTGCCATAATTCTCCTACTGGATCTTATGTAGATCTGACTGCCTCTCATGGTATGCTTCAATTTATCTTATTTCCTTCTACTTGATGTTTATTCGTCTTTTGATTTGTTTGTTTTTCGGTAACTGCAGATATGGGTGAGAACTATCTGGATTCGTTGAAATTGTCCTTTGATGAAGATGTCCCTGTGATTACTGGTGTTGTTCCAGCGTCTACTTCTCTCCCTCCTAAGCCTGTGGTGAAGTTGGAGAAATCCATGGATGCTACCTTGGCTGCCCCTTCTGCTAAAAAGAACCGTGATGGTCGTGACAAAGCCAAACAGGGCTCTGCCAAGCGATTGAAAATGAACCTAGATGCTTGCCCCAGTCCCAGGGAGTGGTTGGAGCGAAACGTGGACAATGTGACTGTGACCTCTCCTGGTATTGCGTCTCTTTTCTCGCAGTTTGTCCAATTCCCTCAGGATATGGAGTCCTGGACCGATCTCTCGGAGAATGATGCCTGCGACCGGGTTGACATCGCTTTACTTCAGGTTTGAAATAATGCTCTCCTCGTTGTCTTTTCTTTCTTCTTTTCTTCTGTTTTTGTTTAGTTGTTTATTTGTATCGTGTTCTGTCAGCTTTTGCAAGGGAATGCTTTGATGCGTCGTCACCGAGATGAGATGATGTCCTTAAGTCATAAGCATGAAAAGGAAATGGCTTCCCTTCGGGCTACTGCGGCTGTGGAGAAGGTCAGGTTATCCAAGCTGAGTCAGACGGCTGCTGATCGCCTGAAAATTATGGAGAAAAAGGTCTCTGATCGTGAGAATGCTCTGATTGAATTGAGGCTCTCCTATGACAAGTTGTTGCAGGAGCAGAGAAGTAGCAAACAGGATGCTAATGTGTACGTAAGTGGGTGTTTGACTGATTTCTGCTCTACCGTTATTAAAATTGTGCGTGCAGATTACCCGGAGTATGATATAAGTAAGTTTCTGTCCATTGATCTCCGCGCGCTGGGTCAGCGTGTTGCGGCCAAGGTGGCTACGAAGAAAGCCGGGCGTAGTGTTTCTCCTATTCTTCCGTCGGATGCAGTTAATGATGGGGCTATTGATGCGATTAGATCCGAGGAGAATGTCACGGGTGCTGAGAAGAAGGAAGTGACGCCTTCTTCTGAAATTCTTGCTGGGACTGAGGTGATTGTGCCATCTACTGAGTTGACCCCTGAAGCTGAAGTTAGTGCCTCATACCAAGGGCTGGGTGACGTGGACCCAATTGACATTTTGCTTCCCGTAGGAGATGCGGTTGGTCCAAAGGAGGGAGCGACCCTGCCAGAGGAAGATGTATAGGCCGTGTGTTTGGCCGTTATGTTTCTTTTCTTTGCTACTTGTTAGGTAGCTTTTGTACGTAGTTGGGGAGTCTTTATAGTAGACTCCCTTCTTTTGATTAACCGAACAATTTGTATTTTCGTTTTTCAAGTGTTGGCGACTGGTTGCAGAGTCGTCTTGTTGTGTCATGTACTTTAACTGCATTCCTCACTCCTTCTTTTTTTTTGTTTTTTATATATGGGCATGTGTAGCTGCATCCTGTGTCTTCGTCATACTACTGGTTATACTCATATGGCTGACATAAATGAATAAATTTAAATAAAGTAAGAAGAAAAGAAGTAACTTTATTAATGAATGGTGGTTACATCTTTTACTGAAGGTATAGCTTCAGATTTTCAACATTCCAAGTCCGAGGTAATGGAGTCCCATCTAGGTAAGCTATTCTGTATGCGCCCTCGCCTACTACTGCCACTACGCGATATGGACCGTCCCAGTTGGCTTCTAACTTTCCAACTCCGGCGGCTCCTCTTCCAACTTCTGCCTTTTTCAGGACTAAATCTCCTTCTTCGAATTTTCTTTCTTTGACTCGGGCGTTGTGATACTTGGTCATCTGTCTGCGATATGCCACAGCTCGGATTGCTACCTGCTGTCTTCTTTCTTCGAGGAGATCCAGGCATAGCCTTAGGGACTCCTTGTTGCGGTCTTCGTCTAAGACCTGAACTCGTAAGGTTGGCATTCCAAGTTCTACTGGGAGAACCGCTTCAGTGCCATATGTGAGGCGAAATGGGGTTTCCCCTGTTGCTTTTCTGGGGGTAGTTCGATAGGCCCAGACCACATGATAAAGCTCATCAACCCATCTCCCTTTTAAGTCTCCTAGCCTCTTCTTTATTCCAGAAAGGATGGTGCGGTTGGTGACTTCTGTTAGTCCGTTGGTTTGCGGGTGTGCTATTGAGGAGAATTTCAAGAGAATTCCTAGCGCAGTGCAGAAATCTCTGAAGCTGGCGCAGTCAAATTGCTTCCCGTTGTCTGTGACTAGGGCATGTGGAGTGCCGAACCTGTGACATGTTAATGTGTGGTTCTGTTTTGCTTTTGACTAAAGGAAAAAAATGAAAAATATCAAATACCTGCTCATGACTTCGTTTGATAACCACTTCTGGATTTTCTTACTTGTTATGGTGCTCATGGGTTGTACCTCTATCCATTTGGTGAAATGGTCGACTGCGACTACTATGAACTTCACTTGTCCTCTTGCTGGGACAAAGGGTCCCAGTATGTCTACTCCCCAGATCATGAAGGGCCAAGGGCTTCCAATAGTTGACTGGTGAGCGGCTGGGGTTCTGATAAGCGACCCAAATTTCTGGCATTTATCGCACTTCTTGACCATTTCTTCAGCGTCCCTTTTCATCGTGGGCCAATAAAATCCCTGTAACATTGCTTTTCTGTATGGGGTTACTGCACCCTCATGAGCTCCGCATTCTCCTTCATGGATTTCTTGAAGGACGTAGCTTCCTTCTTCTAGTGATATGCATTTAGACCATGGGTGTGTGACTGAGGTCCGGTACAGTGCTCCCTCTATTAGTGAATAGACGGAGGAAATTCGAACTAGCTTAGCCGCTTCGGTACGTCCTTCAGGTAGGACTCCGTCCGCTAAATATGCCACTATGGGTTGCATCCATGGATCTAGGACTGCGACTGGTAACACCTGCTGCTCTTCTACTGTTGGTGTTAACCGCTCCTCCTTCATTTGGAGTGATCCGTATAGCTGGCTTTTCACTGCGGCTGCCTTGGCTATTGCATCTGCTCTAGTGTTCTCTTCTCTGGGGATAGGTATGATTTCCCATTGTCCTCCGTTCTTTTCGATCTTCTTGAGTTGTTCCTTTGCTCTTGCCATGTATTTCGCCATGTTTTCGTCCTTGGTCTGGAATTGTCCCAGCACCTGGCTAGTGACTAGTTGGGAATCACTATGGATTTTTAGCTTTTCCGCCTTTACTTCAATCGCGATTTCGAGTCCTGTTAAGAGGGCCTCATATTCTGCTACATTGTTAGCATATGGCGGAAATATTTACCTGCGACATGAATAAAACATATTTGTACCTTCCACATTGTTGGTAGCCTTGAAGCTTAGGTGCACTGCATACTCAATTGCGATTTTGTGAGGTCCTAATAGGACTACACCTGCTCCGGCTCCTTGGTCACTGGAGGCTCCGTCTACGAATAGGTTCCATGTCAACTCCTCTGTTGCTGAGTCACACGGTTTCTCTGTCATTTCTGCCACGAAATCCGCTAGTGCTTGGGCTTTCAAAGTTGTCCTCGGCTCGTACCTGATGTCATGCTCTCCCAGTTGTACCGACCAGCTGACCAATCGTCCTGAAGTCTCAGGTCGGTACAATGCTTTTCTCAAAGGCTGGTTTGTGCGCACTATGACCGTGTGTCCTTGGAAATACGGTTTGAGTTTTTTGGTCGTTATGACGACGGCAAGTGCAAGTTTGTCTATGGTTGGGTAATTGAGCTCTGCCCCTTTTAACGTTCTGCTTATGTAGTATATCGGCCATTGCTCCTCCTCTTCCTCTCGTACTAGTACTGAGGCGATAGTCTCTCTCCCTACCGACAAGTACAGGTACAGGTTCTCCCCGGCTACGGGCCTACTCAGTAGAGGCGGGTTAGTCAAGAATGCCTTCAATTCTTCGAATGCGACTTGGCAGTCCTCATCCCATTTGAATTTTTTCATGTTCCGGAGTTGTTTGAAAAACGGCAGGCATTTTTTGGCTGAGGAAGAAATGAAACGTCCCAGTGCCGTGACTCTGCCATTCATTTTTTGTACGTCTCTCACACTCTGGGGGGCCTTCATATCTATCACTGCTTGGATCTTTTCTGGGTTTGCTTCTATTCCTCGTTGGCTGATCAGATAGCCTAGGAATTTCCCTGCTTTAACGCCGAAAGCGCATTTTGCCGGGTTGAGTTTCATTCCGAACTTGTTCAGGACTTTGAAGGTTTCCTCTAAGTCTTGGGCGTGTTCCTCTGCTGTTAGGCTCTTCACAATTATGTCATCCACGTAGGCTTCTACATTCCTCCCCAGTTGGTCTTGGAACATAAAGTTGACCAGACGTTGATAGGTGGCTCCTGCGTTCTTTAATCCAAATGGCATGACTTTGTAACAGTATGTCCCTCGGTCCGTGACGAATGAAGTTTTCTCTTGATCCTTCTCCTCCATCGGTATTTGATGATACCCTTGCGCTGCGTCTACGAAGCTATATAGGAGATAGCAGGCTGTTGAGTCCACTAACTGGTCTATGTTGGGGAGCGGGTAGCTGTCCTTTGGGCAGGCCTTGTTCAAGTCTGTGAAATCGACACACATCCTGTACTTCCCGTTTGTCTTCTTTACTAGGACGACGTTTGCCACCCATTCAGGGTAGAAAACTTCGCGGATAAAATCTGTTGCCTCCAATGTGTTTACTTCGTCTGCGATTATCTTCTGCCTCTCCTCCGTGAATCTCCTCTTCTTTTGGACTTTCGGTACGCTTCCTGGGATCACGTTCAGCTTGTGCAACGCTACTTTGGGATTGATTCCCACGATCTCCGCTGGTTCAGTGGCGAAAGATTCCACGTTCTTCTTCAGTATCTCTGCTATTTCCTGTGCTACCTTTTCCGGTACCTCTGTGCCTACTTTGACCATCTTGGTCTTAGTTAGGTGAAGCTCTTTCATGACGCCTACAGGTTCTGCTCCTTGTGACTCCTCCTCTTCTACTGCGTCTCCTGGGAACGCCTCAATAGTCAAGCTCTCATCTTCTTTTGTTGTTACTAAGCAGCATTCTTTGGCCATCTCCTGGTTTCCTCTGACCACTACTATCCCAGATGACGTTGGCATTTTCAGGGTCAGCAGCCTGATGCTAGTCACTGCTCCCGTCTGGTACAAGAATGGTCTGCCCAGTATGCTTTTGTAGGCCAGTGGAAGGTCTACTACATTAAACTGAGCATGCATCTTTTTGACTGGCCCTTCACTTCTATTTCCCAACTCTACATATAAACTTACTGTTCCCTCTGGGCGTATTGGTGCTCCTCCCAGGCCTACTAGTGGGACTGAGGACTTCCGCAGGTCTGTTGTTGAGCCTTTCATCTCTTTGAATGCCTCCAAGGTTAATAAGTTCAAAGAACTGCCCTCATCTACCAGTATCCGTATTACTAGGTGATTTCTGATTATAGCTTCTATCACCAACGCATCATTGTGTGGTCCCTTCACATGATGTCCATCGTCTGGTCCGAACGATATCTCTGGGATTACTTCTCTTTCAATGGCGAACACCGTGGCTGACCCTCTTCTGTTTCTTTTCTTTTTCTGATTATTGCTGTAGGGTTCTCCTCCTTCTATCACGTTTACTACGCCTGCGACCTCTTTCTGCTTCTTGTTTTGTTCCTCCTTTTCTGTTGACTCCCCTTTTCTTTTGTCTCCGGGTCTGTCGTTGACAAACTTCTTCAAGAGTCCAGATTGGATTAGCTGCTCTATTTCTCTTTTGAGGTCCCAACATCTGTCCGTGTCGTGGCCATAGCCCTCATGGAAGCGACAATATTTGCTCTTGTCTCTCTGGATGTCTGGATCCATCTTCCGGGGTGTGTTGAACATCACTCGGTTCTGTTTCATCCAGCTGAGTATGTATACTGGGGCTTTATTCAATGGGGTGAAATCGTAGGGTCTGTGCCCTGCGCCATATCGCTGAGTCCGTGGCCGTTCTTCCTCCTTCTTCCCTCGATATCTGGAACTATCCTGCTTGGTGTGCTCATGTTGTTTCGTGAGGGTTCTTCGGGCTTCGTCTAGTTCCACATACTTATGAGCGATCAGCATTAAGTCTTGAAAGGTGGTCGGTTTTTTCATCAGGATCTTGTCACGGAGTTCTTCGAACTTTGTTCCCATTTTCATTGCTTCGATGGCTGTGTCATGGTTAAGGTTTTCGATTTGCACTGCTTCCTTGTTGAATCTTTCTACGAAATTTTTGAGGGTCTCCTGCTCTCCTTGCTTGCACTTCCTCAAGTCGCTGGAACTCTTCTGCATGTGGATATTTGTTCTGAACCTTGCTTTGAATGCTGATGCTAAGTCGGAGAAAGAACTTATTGACCCTGCCTTAAGACATGAGTACCATTTTTGCGCCGATGCTTTTAACGTCGCAGGGAACACTCTACAGAGCATGGGATCAGTCACATCTTGTAGCATCATGATCGTCTTGAACTTCGAGATGTGGCTTTTTGGATCTCCTGTTCCATCAAAAGGCTCAAAAGTTGGTAATTTAAACCTTGAAGGGAACCTTACTGACTGTATCTCTGAGTTGAGTGGGGAATCTTCGTCCTCTCGCTCCTCCTCTGCTCCCTTGCCTTCTTTCTGATATTTCTTCATTGCGTTCTTAATTTTCTCGTCAATGTTGCTCTTTTCGTCTACTCCTCTCCTCTTGTTGGATGAATGGCTTTCTGCGTCCTTGTTGTGCTTCCCTGGCATCTTGGTTCCTTTTGATTTGTCATCTTCAATTACATGGATTCGACCGCTATTCCGCATCGCTGCTTCTGCGACCTTCTCCTGGGCTGTCTTATCTCCCAGGAGCGGGACTGCTCCTGGTCCCTTGTCTAGCCCCTCCTTCTCCTTTTGTAGTATGGGCTCCGATTGTCCCCTTCTCGGTGCGTTTCCTCTTTCTTTTGCCTTAGTGATTGGGGGATCATTTCCACGTCTGGTCCCTACGTCAACTCCCTGGTTTTGCTTTTCTGCGAATTTCTCCTGGTCTCTTGCCAGTCCTATCAGGTGGTCCTGGAAGTCATTGATGCTTTTCATTACTGCCTCATGATAGAGGGGTGGCATAGGCACCCCCTGGGGTACGTATGGGGGTATCTGCGCCGTTGACGTCACTGTTCCTTCTGTGTCTAGGGACGGGAAGGGAATAGGCTGGACGGGTCGCGGATACCCTGGTTGGTTAGGTTGACTCCACGGATAGTAACCTGGATACCATCCTCCTGCCTGTTGCTGGTAGGTCATAGGTGGCTGGTATTGTGGAGTATAATATCCCCACGGCGAGGTTGTGTTCCTCAGTGGGTGTATGCCCTGAACGTTTCTCATCATGGGTGGTGGTGTGATGTCGTACGCGACTCCCGTGGTTGCTGGTAAGGTCCTACTAGAGATCGGAACGTTAATTCTGATTCCTCCTTCGGGCATCAGGGGTGGGATGATCGGACCACCGCTTACTGGTAAGCCTGCTGTTGTCACGACCACTCCCGGCGGTGGTGGTTCTTCTCTTCCCTCCATTCCGTCTTCAAAACCAAGATTAAAACTTATATTAGAAACGAATGTCGTTCCCACAGACGGCGCCAAATGATGGTTTTGATGATCGTCTTTGTCACTATTGTCGCTGAGCTCCCACCTGCTAAGATCAACAGGTTAGAAGGATTCGAGCCGGTGTTGGCTCGAACACCCTCCGATGCCTAAGTCAGTCTCTGATGAGATCTCAGTGAGAGTAATGATGAGAAGTGAATATGAGAGTTACCTGGCTTAGGCTTCGTCTATATATATATTGTATAGTCTTTGTATCATAATAGGATTGTTTCTCTATTAGTCTCAGTTATCTCTTTGAGATTCGTCTCTATCCCTGATCTTAAGGGATTTCGGTGTTATCTTGATATCGTTAGCTGTTATAGCTGCGTACTGGGTCAGGGACTTGAATAGATCAGTCTCTGGGTCCATATTCAGGGTCGTTGTAGTGAGTCTTATCCCTTGTTCTGGTCCTTTATCCATCAGGCCATATACATACAGATGTATGTGGTCTATTAAATACAAATGTTAGAGTTGGATTTTAGTACTTCCTAACTTTTACTGATGATTTCAGTAGATATAGTTTTGTGTATCTGATGAAACATAAATCTGAGTCTTTTAAAATGTTCAAAATCTTTTTAAATAAAGTACAAAATCAACTTGATAAAAGTATTAAACACTAAGATCTGATCGAGGTGGTGAATATTTAAGCCAAAAATTTGTAGATCATCTAAGAGATTGTTGAATCATTTCTCAATTGATTCCACCTAGAATGCAACAATGGAATGGTGTGTTTGAACGGGGAAACCAAACTCTAATTTGATATGGTTCTATCAATGATGAGTCAAACTGATCATCCAATCTCATTTTAGGTTTATGCTTTAGAAACCAATGCATTCATTTTGAATAGAGTTCCATCAAAGGCAATTGAAAAGAAACCATATGAGATATGGACTGGAAAAACTCCTAGATTGTCTTTTTTAAGATTTGGGGATGTCAAAATTATGTGAAGAGGCTAATTTCAAATAAATTAGCACCCAAATCTGACAAATGCCCTTTTATTGGATGTACTAAAGAAATTAAGGGATATTACTTCTACAATGCTTATGAGAACAAAGTGCTTGTTACTCGAAAGGGTGTCTTTTTGAAAAGAGAATTTATTTCCAAAGGAACCAGTGGGAGTACAATATCACTTGAAGAAATTCAAGAACCACAAAGTAGCATGGTACCAAATATGGAATCTCAAATGAATCAACAGGCAATTGCTGAACCATAACAAGTACCACATGGTAGGATACCTCATAGTCCTATAAGATATGAATTTCTCATTACTGAGAACAATGATGTGATGATTGTAGATCAAGAAGAACACACATCCTATCAAGAGGCCATACATAGTCCTGACTCTGAAAAATGGCTTGAAGCCATGAGATCTGAAATGTAATCCATGTATGATAATCAAGTTGGACCTTTATTGACCCGACTGATGGTGTAAAAACCGTTGGGTGAAAATGAGTCTTCAAAATAAAGACTGACATAGATGGCAATGTGCATACCTATAAAGCAAGACTAGTTGCAAAAGGTCTCAAACAAATACATGGTATTGACTATGCAGAAACTTTTTCACCAGTTGTTATGTTCAAATCCATTCAGATTCTCCTTGCCATAGCCGCATATTATGACAATGAGATATGACAAATGGACGTCAAACACCGTTTCTTAATAGAAACTTACTTGAAGACGTGTACATGACACAACCTGAGGGTTTCGCCAGTCCGGAGAATTCTGGAAAGGTTTGCAAGCTTCAAAAATCCATTTATGGATTAAAGCAAGCTTCTCGGAGTTGGAATCTTTGTTTTGATGAAGCTATCAAAGAGTTTGGCTTCAACAAAAATGAAGATGAACCCTGTGTATACAAAAAAGTTAGTGGGAGCGCGATTGTTATCTTAGTGCTTTATGTTGATGACATACTACTCATTGGAAATGATATCCCTATACTACAAAATGTTATATCATGGTTAGGGAATTGTTTTTCAATGAAAGACTTGGGCGATGCTGCTTACATATTAGGCATCAAGATCTATAGAGATAGATCTAGAAGACTCATTGGCCTAAGTCAAAGCACTTAAGTTGATAAGGTACTAAACATGTTTAGTATACAAGACTCCAAGAGAGGATGCTTGCCAATGTCACATGGCATCAGTCTCAGCAAGACTTTGTGTCCTATGACACATGATGAGCGAGATCGCATGAGTAAGATTCCATATGATTCTGCTATTGGATGTATCATGTATGCAATGTTGTGTACTCGATCTGATGTCTCATTTGCTTTGAGTACAACGAGCAGATACTAGTTAAATATAGGTGAAAGTCACTGGGCAGCAGTTAAGAACATCCTTAAGTACTTGAGAAGAACTAAGGATGCCTTCTTACTATATGGTGGTTAAGTACTTGAGAAGAACTAAGGATGCATTCTTACTATATGGTGGTCACGAAGATGAGCTGATTGTAAAAGGTTACACAAATGCCAGCTTCCAAACTGACATAGATGGTTATAAATCACAGTCAGGTTATGTGTTTTACTTTAATGGAGGTGCTTTCAGCTGGAAAAGCTCAAAGCAAGACAGCGTTGCTGATTCTACAACCAAAGCTAAGTATATAGCTGTTGCAAACGCAACTAAGGAGGCTATTTGGATCAAGAAGTTGTTAACCGGATTATCAGATTGTTCCTAGTATATCTGATCCGGTGAACATGTTATGTTTGGGGCTATAGCACAAGCAAATGATCCAAGATCACATCAACCAACCAAACACATACTTAGGTGTTATCATCTTATTCAAGAAATCATTGAGAGAGGAGACGTGAAAGATATGTAGAGTTTTGACAAATGATAATGTTGCTGATCCGCTAATAAAGGCTCTTCCACAGCCTAACAATGAGTGTCATACTAGGTCCATGGGTATTATATTTACTGTAGATTGGGCCTAGTGAAAGTGGGAGATTGTTAGTGATATACACTAGGTCAATCATGTTTGGCCATGTATTGACTTCACCTTTATTTAATTTATTAGTTGGCACTTTTATTATCATTATATGTTATGGTTAAATGCTTGAATGGTTAATTCTTCTTAAGGTCATCAAGTATGTGACTTGATAGTAAAACCTTTAGGATTAATAATGAATTATATTCAAACTATCCTTAGTCTTAATAGTACAATAAGACTAGTATGATATTAACTGATGATTATGTTTTACTAATCATGTATATAAGTATTAAGTCAAATCATAGGTGCCATTTAATAAATGAAGCACTAAATGACTCATCATGAGAATACTACATAGATCATTGTCATAATTATCTCTCATTATAGTAATATTAAAGCAATCCTTTAACCTTGAAATCACCATGGATTTCTACATAGTTATTTCACATTTTGATACAGTCTTACATTATCTTAAATAGGACAATGGAATAGATTGTCGTTGGATATGAAAGTAACTATGTGAGCAATGTTAGTGACAGAGAAGGAATTTGTCCCTCAGTTATTTGAGTAAGATATCTATGGGCCTTTTGAAAAGATAGACTTAAGAAAATGCATTCCCATGCTAGAAATTGATTATTATAAGGATGATAGTACTATGCCATATTTTCAATCTGGATATCGCGTGATAAAGGGATTAAAATATTAAATAAAAATTAAATCGGATAATCGATATTCATATGGCTTGGGTAGTCATAATATCTTGCTAGAGGACAGGTATGACTTGTGGGTTGAAATAGAGTTTTTGAGCACACTGCCAACGCTATATGAACCTACAGGGTCTCACACTAAGAACAGGTTCAAAACATATATGGGCTGTACAAGCCCAATGGCATAAAGTTATTAATAGATTATTATATATATAAAATCTGTAATATATATAATAATAAATATATATTAATTGAAATTCAAAATTTAAGGATACGTGTTTTTCTTAATATATTATCTTTTGAAGATAATAATAATTAATATATGTATATATATATATATATATATATATAATTATCAAAAAAGAGTTTTTAATAGACATAAACTCAAAAGAGTTATCAAAAACGTAGTATTTGAATAAAATTGCAAGACAAGTGTTTGAGTAAACCATAAATGTCTTATTTTTCTATAAATAGACTATTAAGGCTAGGGTTTTACATATGTGTTTTTGAAATAAACACAATAGATAATCACTAAATTCATAATTGCTTTGTGAAGCAATAGTGCTAGCACACAAGCACTCGTTTTGGCAAAGGTTTGTTCGTGTAGATACTTGTACATAGCGTATTCTTTTGGAAGCGTTTCTAATCCAAGGCAAGGTATCACCAAAGTTACCCACCTCCTTCCTTCCTACGTTGTTGTTTAAATTTGACATTCAAGTAAGTTTTAATTATGCAATTAGTCTATCTCTTTGTATTACATGGATCTTATTTTGGGTTTTGAAAAAAAAATTGAAATTCTGCTGCATTATGAACCTAGAAAAATCAGCATATATAGACGTTTTACTAAATCATGAAAGATTTAGATGCCACACGAACACATCATTGATAATAATCCGGAAACAAATTAAATCGCCATCAAAAACTTCACACGACACATACGATACACACCAGATATAATCAATACTCAAATCCAGTGTCACACTTGCTAAAACCACCATAACAATATGAAACTAAGTCGAAAACACAACGAAACCATGACGGAAAAACACGGGATATTACACCTCTGTCGATTTTTGATATCAAGAAGGAAGGCTTATCAATCTTTCGTTGTTCTATTAGACTCATGATGGCACTCTTCAACTCCGCACAGCTTTCTGTTGAGTGACCGAATCCTCTATGGAACTCGCACAATTCATCGTTCCATGCGAGATGGTCTATTTGGAATTTCAGTTGTCAAAAAAGATGTTAGGGGCTTTTTGATTGGTGCTTCTTGTTTCTTCTCCACTTTCTCAGAGCTAGTGGAATCTGCATCGGCAAAGAAATTCATGACCTCGTCGTGAGTTAGGCCAAACTTTATGGTGTACAGATTCTTTGGTGGTGGCGCCTCATGGTAATTGGGTAGCGGGTTGTTTTATGTGTTTGGCTAACCCAATGACGAATCACTGATTTTTCCGTCGTCTATTAGGTCATGGATTGCATGTTTCAGTGTGATGCCCAAGTGTTTAGTGGAATTTATAATGCCTGTTAGGATTATAATTCGGCGAGTTATAGGATTTGGAGGATTCTTTAGAGGTCTGGGTTTTAAGAGGTCCTGCTTCATTAGCATGTCTAGAACCTTAGTATGAGGGATAGGTAACTCTGAGAATTTCGTGCTTCGTGTCCCTTGTCTTTGTACAAAGTTGACACTGGCTCTTTTGTTGGCCGACTGATAATTCGACCGATATCCTTCTGTTGGTGTGTTGCGTATCTTCTCGAATTGTATCTCCTCTACTTGCATCCCGTCATCTAGCAGCTCATCGAAGGTCTTAGGATTCATATTCTAAAGTCGCACGACCTAGTGTGGGTGTACGTTCTTGACCACAATCCTAACTGGGTCCTTCTTGGAATTCAGAGAATGGCTCTCCAGGTTTCTGCTTTATCAATTCTAAGTCTCTCAGGGTGATTTCCAGCTTAGGGACGCATCTGTATTGGCTCATAAAAGCGGAGGACATTGCTCCAGTCTCCTCTTGTTTTCATTGGCAAGTCATAGTACCAAGGACCCGCATTCCCTTTAAACGATCTTGGGAAGGCCCTAACGATTTGCTTCTTGGTCAGGACGGTCGTGGTCATCACAAAGATAAACTGATTGATATGGGTACGAGGGTCTCCTTTTCCATTAAAACATATCAGGTCAGGCATTTTGAATTTTTTTGTTAGCTTCTCATCCTACCCTAAGGAATATTCATCCAAGCTGATGAACTGGATGCAATCTTCCCTAGAATACTGGCCTGGAGCTGCTCCACCTTTCTTCCTATGTCTTGGTAGGAGTCAAATTAAGTTGATTTTAGGCTCTTGATCTTTTCGCCTTCGGTTTCTACTTTCGGTTGTTCTTCGTATAGTGCATTGTTGAACCAGTTTTTATCAATGATAGTGGGTTTCGCTGCGTCCCCTCTAAGTCTTCCATAATCTGCCCTACGCCTCTTCTTTGCCTCATCTTTCTTCCTCATCTCCCCTACGAGGTCATCAGCGGTATTTCCTCCCTTGGTAAAGGATAATGGTTCGTTATCTTGGCCAATTCCTACCCCTTGACGAGACTTCACAAGATTTGCAAACCATATCTTCAGGTTGTCATTTTTCCATTTAATGGAGTCCATAACCTCCTCCCTCAACTGGTAGAGATTGGCTTGTGTAACAGCAAGTGTTGTCCCAGTTGATTCTGACAGGCTGGTGGATTTGGCTGAAGACTTTCTAGAGTCGGAGTGGCTTATCTAATCGTAGACCTGTCTAGCTAACTGTACTGGTGTAAATGGACTTTCTAGGATCTTGGTGGGACTAATCGGCCTAGTGAGTCTTCCTTCTTGTCTTTGATAGAGCATTTAGATGAGCTTCCTTAGTGGCTCTATCCACAATGGGTTAGTACATGATGTATTTTCATCCAGGATGCATGATATGCAAATGCGTGATATGCAGGTTTAGTAGTAATACGTACCACATAGCATTTAGCACATAGCACGTAGAATAGTTAGATATCACGGAGACAAATTGTTCCTACCAACCTTATTTCTCCCACACACGTGTTTCCGGCAAAGTTAAAGTCCTAGGTATTTGGGCATGGACCCTCGCATCGCATTGTAAGAATCGGCGTAAACCTACAAGCTCTCTTTAACAGTTCTAAACAGACAAGAGGCAGTAGTCGATGTAAGAATTAGTTTGTTCCCTTTTGGAGGTGTGCACACATAAAGTGGACCTAATAGTCCGTTTTTAAAATCTGGAATTTGATTTAGCCTTGTGGCTGGTCAAGTTTATGGACAGACACTTGACTGGACTGGTATTGGTATTGAAGTTATGATCAGATGAAGAGGTTTCACTTGATCGATTTTTGTATTTTAGGTATGGCCTAACAGAATGTTTTGAAATTCTGGTTTTGAAAACTGCAAAATTTGTTATGCTTGACCTAAGACTGAGATTGACATGGTAATTTTGAAAATTTGGACTTAGAATCCTTACATCAATAATTTGCCGCAAATGCAAACATTTTTTTGGGTATTTTCCTAAAGGATACTATCTAATCTGAAATGCATGTGGGCTGAGTCAAGGGTTTTGGTAGTAACTAGTTTAAGGCTCCCACAAAATGATATATACCTTTTATGGATCTCCTCAATCACGAGTACAAACGACCGAGGTACTGAGCTGTGAGTGATGATACTCCGCATAAGACGTGCATTGGATGTTAGAATGCAACGCCAGGACATGAGATCAACTTTGAGCATTAGGGTTGATTAGTGGTTCGCCTAATAATAAACATCTAATGCAATGTAACAATTGCATACATTTGGTAAGTAAAAGATTGAGGTCGATAAGACGTGTCACGATCCAATCTCATGTGCCGAGACTGGCGCTAGGGAATGGGAGTGGTAGCTCCGAAACCCGTAGCAAGCCTAAAAACGTAAAACAATTTTTCGCAAATATCATATTTACGTCATGCATGACATAGAGAAACACGTGTCATGCTGAAAACATGCCAGGCTACACATTATCTTCTGGAAATCACAAACGGTAAAATGTAGCAAGCATCATATATACAAACATAAGTTTAAAAATGTCGGAGTAATAATTACAGAAGCCCTTTGATACACCAAAGGCACAAACTCCTATCTACTGCAGCTCTAGAAGTAAAATACTGTTTCTTTACATACATTCGAAAATATCAAACTTTTGGATCAAAAACAGAAGTCTGTTGCTTCAAAACTCTTTCACCTGAGAGGGTAAGATGTGAGGGGTCAGTATACGGGAATATACTGAGTGCGTTCATATATTTACTATTAAGTATTCATATAAAACATAAACCAATGCAATAACGTTTAAATCACGTGTAGCCGAGTACAAGATCTGATTGGAACCCTAATCCTCAAACATACCAAACATATATAATTAAATCAAACTGATCCAAATGGTCCGGCCCCGGGATAACTCAACCGCGTCAGCCGCGACCAACCTCTTAATCCCAAGTGGGGGGCCCCGGGATAACTCAACCGAGTTCAACCCACTAGATACGGGGCTCAGGTTATCATAACCGAGTTCATTCTCGTATCCATATTCTTATATATTCAACTTTCATACTCATATTCGTAATCAAATGTACAGCTATAATAAATCAAAGCTGGTGATTACAGAGTCCTATTGACACCCAATAGGTAGAACGTTCCATCTGATCAATACTGGTTTTTAAACCAACGTGTATGCAATTCATAAAAATAATTCGCATTGAAAAAATTCAAATAAACATAAAGCAATATAAAACGTTTGCTTATAAATTGTGCTTATTTAAATACTTTAAAAGTAAATAAATATAAACTCACAGAAAATGCTATCCAAAAATACTACAGTGCTCAGAAACGTCAAGCTTCCCGAGCTCCCTGTCCAGCTGCTTCTTGCCTCGCCGGATCTAGGAAAAGATAAAAAAAATCGTATAAGAACCTAACTCTAGAGACAATCTAGACTCGAGACTCAAACATAACTCGTTGAATTTAAACACGCTTTACTCGAAACGTATAAAATGAATCGAATACGTAATCGCGATACGGTATCGCCGTAACCTATCGTTTCAAATCGATTTTCCATCAAATAGACTCAAAAAAATGGAGAAACGACTTGCTTACCGTGATTGCCCGTCAAAATACGATCGCTTCGAGCAATAGAACATTGAAAACGGACGAAGAACGGAGATCATACGATGAAAACGATAAGACCCCGCGATGAAAATGAAATGAAGAAGAATGAATCTGATGGATTCTGGATGATTCCTTCGTTCATATCCCATTTTATAAATATGATTACCTAAATTACACTTTGGTCCTTGAAACTTTTTAAAAGTTGCAATTTAGTCCAAAACACGTCCAAATTTTAAACAGTCTCCGATTGACTCGTAACTTTTATCATAAATACTATTAAGTATTTTGCGGACTTTCGAAATAATTATCACCTCGGGATTTAAAATTTATTTTACATTAATTTTATAAGATTTTTCCCTCAATTCTGGTAATATGCTTAATAAAAATTATTCTAAATTCCCGATATAATTAAATTAAATCCATCTTAATTTAACTTATCGGAATTTACGACACATGGCATGACTTAATTATTTTAAATTATTTGGGGTATTACAAGACGCAAGTTGTGCGGTTTAGGTCCATGGCAACAATTTTAAAAATAGTTCTAAAACGGTTTTGTTTTTTTGAAAACAGTTGTTTTATACATCCCCAGTGGAGTCGCCACTATGAGCGGAAGCGGGGGTTACGGGGTCCCATTTGCCCTGACTTATGGAAGGACTCCATTCAGGACAGGTTTTGAAATAATTATTGAGTCACCACCTAGCTCAACTAGGAAATGCCTTTTACATCGACTCAATAATCTTACTCGCTTATAGGTAAGATTACTGTACGCCGACCAAAGACCAGGTTCTTAGACCTCCCCGAGACTCATGCGCTTGGCTTATTAACCTATATTTCTTTACTTATTGGATGTATCTATATCATTTTGACATACATTGCAACTCATAGGATATACTGTTGGAAATGTAAACACTTATGAAAACGGTAAACACATTGTACACGCATATGACTCTATCTAGACTATTAAATAGCAATTCCTCCAAACATTTATCTGAACCTAGCGGTTTCTAACAAGTAACAAGTCTGGTCGGTCAGGATATTTTACATGCACTAAACCTAAATTGGGAGTCTAAGTTTGATTAATTTTATCAGGTTATTCTTGAAAATCCTATACAAATTATAATTACATTTTACCTCCAATCCTAAGATGTCTAAGTGATTGGCTGGAATTAATTTGATTGCTAAATTATGTGATTAATCCTTTAGCATGTTAATATTTGGATTCGCATGCTTTTGGAAAGTAGTAAACGGTTTCAACAGACTCATGAGCAGTTGGATAAACATACAAGGTGAGGGATTCTTTTAAACCCTATTGACTTGAGCATCTAGCGCTCGCCGCGTTTTGACCGTCAATCTGATCAGCACTGGTTCTCTGGTAGAACATAGAAGTTGTCTGTCACGTCAATAAAGTTGTATTGGTTTGAACCGAGGTAGATTCCGAGTTTGGGTGGACCCAGAATCCAGTCTAGAAGTTTTTAGGTTTGCCGGTTGTGGGATCGTTGGCCCGGTTTATACTATCGGTTACAAGTTTGGACTTCGTGGTCCAAATTACATTAGGTCGGTCCCATTAAAAACGAAAAACTTAAAGTGCATGAAAATCCTAAATTTGGACTCAAACTGGACCTAATTCCAAGATCAAACAAGCTCGAAAACCTAAAAACAAGCTCGGGTTGAATCTGGAATGACCTGGAAGCAATTCTAGGAAGCAGAGAAGGAAGACTTGGTGGCAGCGCCGGTTCTGTTAGAGGAAGCAACTTCAGTTTTTTATCATTTTCTCGACCGTTTTTCAAGCAAACAAGCTCAAACAGACATTAAACGCAAGGAAACAATATATATAATTTGGGAATAGTTTATGGCAATTAAACTGGCATTAATGTTAAAAAGTTTGTTTTAGTGCCTGAAAGTGCTTAAAAAGCCTCCTAGACTACAATTGCTTTGGGTATATGGTCAATTTTAGCCTATCAAACTTATAAATTGACCCATCAACTTTTAAGACATTGCAATTAATCCAATTTCTGGACTTAGACTACAATTTCTTTGGATTTTAATAGACTATTTACGGCTAATAAGGCTTTAATTCTCCAAGTTTGCAAATATGCACTTATTACGGGTGTTAAGATTCCAACAAGGAAATCAATAGCTCGTCACCCGGACAATTTTCTGTGGAAAGTATCATTGGGCGCTTATCATTTTTTAGGCTCTAAATTAGAATAGTGGGTAGTGACAAATATGAGAAAATTAAAAAGAGAGGAAGAGAGGAGAATGTTTGTTTGAAAAAAATGACGACGGTAGGATTGGCGCCTGGATTATCAAGGAAGCTGAAGAAAGTGATGTAATATCGTACGGACACAGCGGATGTGGTGTCTTCATTAGACGTTCTCTTTTCTTTCTATTGGGGTTTCTAGGTTCATAACGCATAAAATTTCAATTTTTTTTATCAAAAACTCAAGTAAGATGCATGTAATTCGAATAGAAAGACACGTTGAATAATTAAAACATACTTGAATGTCGAAAACAATCAGGTTCTATAATTATTATTATCTTCAAAATATAATATATTAAGGAAAACACTTATCCTTAAATTTTGAATTTCAATTAATATATATTTATTATTATATATTACGAATTATATATATAATAATTTATTAATCACTTTATTCTATTGGGCTTGTATAACCCATAACTGTTTTGGGCCTCTTCTCAGTGTGCGACCCTGTAGCTTCATATAGCATTGGCATTGTGCTCAAAATCTGTGTTTCGACCGACAAGTCATAAGTGGCCTCTAGCAAGACATTATGACTACCTAAGCCATGTGAATATCAATTATTCGATTTAATCTTTATATAATATTATAATCTCTTTGTCATACGATATCTAGATTGAAAATAAGGCATAGTATTGTCATCCTTATAATAATTAATCATTAGTTTCCTGATTCCAAATAGATTGAAAATGATAACTATTTATCAATTTATTTAGTATGGCCATGCGTTTTCTTCAGTCTATTTTTCAAGGGGCCCACAGAAATCTTACTCAAATAATTGAGGGGCAAATTCCTTCTCAATCACTCACATTTCTCACATAGTTACTTTCATATCCAACGACAATCTATTCCATTATTCTATTAAAGATAATGTAAGACTGCATCAAAATATGAATTAGCTATATAGAAATCCATGGTGATTTCAAGGTCAAAGGATTGTTACAATACTACCATAATGAGAGATACTTATGACAATAATCTATGTACTATTCTCATGATGGGTCATTCAGTGCTTCATTTCTTAAATGGCACCTATGATTTGACTTAATACTCATATACATGATTTAGTAAAACATAATCATCAGTCAACATCATACTGTCTTAATGTACTATTAAGACTAGGGATAATTTGAATATAATTCTTTTATTGATCCTAAGAGTGTTACTATCATGTCACATACTTGATGACCTTGAGAAGAATTAA
Source organism: Mercurialis annua (assembly GCF_937616625.2). Lineage (NCBI taxonomy): Eukaryota > Viridiplantae > Streptophyta > Magnoliopsida > Malpighiales > Euphorbiaceae > Mercurialis > Mercurialis annua. The sequence continues at coordinate 18,465,814 of NC_065572.1, read as the reverse complement.
CCATTCAAGCATTTAATCACAACATATAATGATAATAAAAGTGACAACCAACAAATAACAAAAGATACATTAAATACATGGTCAAACATGATTGACTTAGTGCATATCACTAACAATCTCCCACTTGCATTAGGCCCAATCTACAGTAAATCTAATACTTATGGATCTAATACTCTCATGCTTAGGCTGTGGAAGAGCCTTGGTTAGCGGATCAGCAACATTATCATTGGTAAAAAACTCTGCATATCTTCAAGTCTCCTCTCCCAATGATTTCTCGAATGAAATGATAATGCCTAAGTATGTGTTTGGATCGCTAATGTGATTTGGGCTCTTTTTCTTGTGCTATAGCCCCATTGTTTCACATAACAAGTTCACTGGATCGGATATACTACGGAAAACTTCTAATCCAGCAATGAAATTCTTGATCCAAACAGTCTTCTTAGCTGCATCTGAAGCAGCTATATACTTAGCTTCAGTTATAGAATCTGCAACGGTGTCTTTCTTTGGACTTTTCTAGCTGAAAGCACCTCCATTCAAACAAAACACATAACATGACTGTGATTTTTAATCATCTATGTCAGTTTGGAAGCTGGCATCTGTGTAACCCTTTACTATCAGCTCATCTTCCTGACCACCAAATAGTATGAATGCATCTTTAGCTGTTCTAATGTATTTAAGGATGTTCTTAACTGTTGCCCAGTGACTTTCTCCTGAATTTGATTGGTATTTGCTCGTTGTACTCAAAGCATACGAGACATCATGTCAAGTATACAACATTGCATACATGATAGATCCAATAGAAAAAGCATATGGAATCTTCCTCATACGGTCTCGCTCATCCTGTGTCTTTGGACATTGAGTCTTGCTGAGACTGATGCCATGTGACATTTGCACGAATCCTTTCTTAGAGTCTTGCATACTAAATATGTTTATTACCTTATCAACATAAGTGCTTTGACTTAGGCCAATGAGACTTCTAGATCTATCTCTGTTGATCTTGATGCCTAATATATAAGCAGCATCGCCCAAGTCTTTCATTGAAAAACAATTCCCTAACCATGATTTAGCATTTTGTAGTATAGGGATATCGTTTCCAATAAGTAGTATGTCATAAACATAAAGCTCTAAGAAAACAATCGCGCTCCCACTAACCTTCTTGTATACACAAGGTTCATCTTCATTCTTGATGAAGCCAAACTCTTTGATAGCTTCATCAAAACAAAGATTCCAACTCCGAAAAGCTTGCTTTAATCCATAAATGGATTTTTGAAGCTTGCAAACCTTTCAAGAATTCTCAAGACTGACAAAACCCTCAGGTTATGTCATATACATATCCTCAAGTAAGTTTCCAATAAGAAACACCGTTTTGACATCCATTTGCCATATCTAATAATCATAACATGAGGCTATGGCAAGGAGAATCCGAATGGATTTGAGCATAGCAACTGGTGAAAAAGTTTAAGCATAGTCAATACCATGTATTTGTTTGATACCTTTTACAACTAGTCTTGCTTTATAGGTATGGACATTTCTATCCATGTCTGTCTTCATTTTGTAGACCCATTTGCACCCAATGGTTTTTACACCATCCGTTGGGTCAATCATGGTCCAAACTTGATTATCATACATGGATTGCATTTCAGATCTCATGGCTTCAAGCCATTTTTCAGAATCAGGACTATTTATGGCCTCTTGATTGGATGTGGGTTCTTCTTGAACCACAATCATCACATCATTGTTCTCAGTAATGACAAATCCATATCTCATAGGATTATGATGTGTCCTATCAGACCTTCTTTGGCCTTGTGGTACTTGTTCTGGTTGAGAAATTGCATGTTGATTCATTTGAGGTTCCATACTTGGTACAATGCTACTTTATAGTTCTTGAATTTCTTCAAGTTGTATTGTACTCCCACTAGTTCCTTTGGAAATAAATTCTCGTTCCAAAAAGACACCATTTCGAGCAATAAACACTTTGTTCTCATAAGCATTGTAGAAGTAATATCCCTTAGTTTATTTAGGATATCCAACAAAAAGGCATTTGTCAGAATTGGGTGATAATTTATCTGAAATTAGCCGCTTCACAAAAACATGACACCCCAAATCTTAAGAAAAGACAAACTAGGAGTTTCTCCATTCCATATCTCATATGGTGTCTTTTCAATTGCCTTTGATGGAACTCTATTCAAAATGAATGCAGCGGTTTCTAAAGCATAACCTCAAAATGAGATTGGAAGATTAGTTTGATTCATCATTGATCGAACCATATCCAATATACTTCGATTTCTCCATTCAGACACACCATTCCATTAGGGCGTTTCCGGTATAGTCAATTGAGAAATGATCCCACAATCTCTTATATGATCTACAAATTCTTGGCTTAAATATTCACCACCTTGAGCATATCTTTGTGTTTTAGTATTTTTACCAAGTTGATTTTGTACTTCATTTTTAAAGATTTTAAACTTTTCAAAAGATTCAGATTTATGTTTCATTAGATAGACAAAACCGTATATACTGAAATCATTAGTAAAAGTAATGAAGTGCTGAAATCCACCTCTAGCATTTGTACTTAATGAACCTCGTACATTTGTAGGCCCAATAAAGCTTTTAGCTCTAGCACCTTGTCCAATAAAAGGTGTTTTTGTCATTTTTCCAACTAGACAAGATTCACATGTTTCAAATGATTGATAATCAAATGAATTTAAAAGTCCATCTCTTTGAAGCTTTGAAATGCGTTTCTCATTTATATGGCCTAAACGACAATACCAAAGATAAGTAGCGTTTAAATCATTTGACTTAGACTTCTTAGTATCGATGTTATAGATTGATTTTTCATTAGTGTCTTCAACATTCAAAATATAAAGACCACTAGTGCGTGGAGCATATCCTTGTTCTTCTTTATATCATCCATATATTTCTTGCAATTCCTCTTCACATGACCAGGTTCTTTGCATAAAAAGCGAGTTCCTTCCTTTGGCGGTTTTGCTTTGGGTTCATCCTTGGTCTTGGGCTTAATCTTTCGCTTAGACTTCTTAAAGTCTTGAGAAGCCTTTTCGTTGCCCTTACCAGACCTTTTCATACCCTTTCCCTTGTTAACCATGAGAACATCCTTGATTTCATTCATAATGCTCTTTTTAGCAGTTTGAAGCATCCCATGCAACTCTGTGATGGTCTTCTCCATATTATGCATATTGAAGTTCATGGTGAAACCATCATAAGCCTCAGGAAAAGATTGGAGAACAATGTCCACAGCCAACTCTTCGGCAATTGTGAATCCAAGCCTGTCCAAATGTTCAAGATGGCCTTTCATCTTCAAAACATGAGGACTGACTGTGCCACTAGTAGTCAACTTACAAGAAAGTAAATCCTTGATGGTATTGAACCTTTCAATTCTTGCTCTCTAAGGCTCTGTCTCGAAGATTATCTCTGGTCCTCTCTTATGTGATTTCTGATAGCCAGCATGCTTTCTTGAAGGGTAGAAGCATTTTGGAATGTTCTATGATAGCTAATGATCTCGTTCACTTAGCTAATAGGAGAAAAGACAAGCTTCTTGTTTTGAAGCTAGATTTTCATAAGGCATTTGATAGCATTGCATGGGACTATTTATTTTCAGTAATGAGATGCATGAACTTTCTGGATAAATGGATAGAGTGGATGACTTGCTGTTTATCTTCTACAACGACAACTATGTTGGTCAACGGTAGCCCAGCCGATCCTGTTGAAATTAGAAGGGGTGTTTGCAAGGCGATCCAATTTCTCCTTACTTTTTTGTTATCGCGGTGGAGGGGTTAAAGCGTATTTTAGATAGAGCTACTGTGATGGGCTACATAAACGGTTTCATATTCTCTGCTGAGTATAATCCTATATTAATGTTGCAATTTGCGGATGACACTATTCTGTATCTTCCCTACGACGTGGACCAGTTGAAAAATGTAACAAGATTCCTTTGTTGTTTTGAGATGATATCAGGATTAACAATTAATTATCACAAGAGTTCAATAATGGGAATTAACGTTCCTGAGCGTGATCTTTTGGAGGCAGCGTAAATTGTTGGGTGGGAGGTTGGTTCCTTTCTCATAAAATACATGCGACTTCCTTTGGCTAGCAGAAAGATTAATTCAGGATCATGGGACCATGTCGATGAGCGTTTCAAATCACGCCTAGCTTTATGGAAAGGCACTCTGCTATCCTTTGCAGGAAGGTTAGTTCTTATCAAATCTGTCCTGTTCAGTGTCCCAGTTTACTTTATGTCCTTCTTTGGTATGCCTGCATTGGTTCAGAGACAGTTAGAATCGTATATGATGCGCTTTCTCTAGAAAGGCGATATCTCTAATCGTGTTATGAGTAAGGTGGTGTGGAAAGTGGTTTGTCAAAAGTTTGAAAACGGAGGTTTGGGTATATACAATCTGCATAGTAGGAATTAAAGTCTCTTATTTAAATGGATTTGGAAACTTCAAACAACAAACAGAGGCTCTCTTCGGTTTAAAATTGTTTCTGGTTGCTCTTTGGTCTTTGCTTGGGATTCTCTGATTTTTTGGGATGTAAGAAAAATGTCTTTTATTTGGAAAGGTATTACTAAAATTTATTGTAATGACAAAGAAGGGTGGGGTGTTTTTATTACTAATCTGAAGTTCAAAGTTTGTATGGGAGATTCTACTTCACTTTGGCATGACAATTGGATGGGTAATGGCCCGGAATCTATTTTATTTCCCCGTCTTTATAATCTCTCTAATCAAAAGCCAGCTAGAGCGGTGGATATTTGGAGGGAAAGTTGGAGGTGGAGGCGTAGATTACGTGGTAATGAGATTTTAATGCAACTTTTGTTCAACTGGGCTCGCCAAGTTCTGCTACTGTTAAGGCCATCGGTGTTGTGTTGGAGCCTTCTCGAGGAGCTGCTGACATTGAACGAGCTTATAATTTTTTGCTGCTACTGAGGGGCGAATATCATCGACTGTAGCTGTTGTCTTACAGTCTACTGGTGCGACAATTGCTGCTGAACCTCAATCCATTTTTGCTACTGCTATTAATGGGCGGGAGAATGGGTTGAAGCTGTTGTTTTCCATTTTGCTGGTGATACAAGTGCGACATCTGCTGATGTTTCTCAGACTATTTTTTTTGCTGATGCAGGTCGAATTTATGCTGCTGCCTCAACAGTAGTTCCAGCGGAAGCAGTAGAGGAAACTTCCCTTGTCAATTCTGATTTTATGTCTTTGAGTGACAGCAATAGACTTCGAATTTTCAATCTATTCATGCAAATCTAGAAATCGGAAGTGCCTCCGAGGCTTAAATTCTTTTTATGGATTGCCGTTCATGGTAGAGTTCAAACTCTTGAGTTTCTGGTCAAGCGCTCCATCATTCTGGTAGAGCATTCGTTATGCTCTCTGTGTGATGTTATTGAAACGTAGGCGCACCTTTTTATTCATTGTTCTTTTTCTAGGAGTATTTGGTGTAGCGTATTGAAGAAAATTGATGGTTTTTGGGTTGCTCCGTCTTCTTTTGTAGATTTCTTAATTCAGTGGCATAATGTCATTCCATTGAGTCGTTATTTGATGCTATAACAAATTCTAGGCTATCTTATCATATGAGAAATTTGGAAGTGCATGAATAGAAGGGTCTCTCAAAACAGCAGTGCCGTAAAGGAAGATGTGATTTTTAGGTGTTTTACTCGGGCAGTTTTTCATAATAGACTTTGTAATAGGAACTTCCCTTATTCGGGATTGGATTTCAATAGAAATTCAATATGTATTTTGTTCTCGGACAGTTGATCGTTGTTCTATCGATCTTGGCCTAAGCCTTTAGTGTGCTTCTTTATAAGTCACTTGTTGTGCGAAAACTTTGAGCGTTGGTTCTTTTTGCCACTTTTGTGGTTTTTAATATAAATATTATTCATCAAATAAAATGTTAGTGTGTAAAGCTTAAAACAACTTAGTTTATCATTTCAGTTTTGTATCTATTAAAACGAACCCATCTTGTTTAAATAATAAACCAAAAGCTGAGCCGAGTTAGTAGTAATTAATTCGATTATGTTAGGTCAATCGGTTTTAACTAAACCATGCTTACCCCTAGCTATACATGATGTCGATGTCGAACTACAAGATAGATAAACAGATCTTAATGCTAAGGGAGAAATTGTTGATTAAATTGTCTAACTTTTAGTGGGAGAGAATTGAACTTAATAGCAAGATTGTAGAGTAGGAATTTAAAAAAAAAAAAATGAATGTTGTTTGCCAATTGGCTCAGATTCCCATTTTAGATGAGTTGTTAAGTGATTCATTAAGAGTCAACATCATTGATTAAACTTAGTTATAATTATTCATCATCTTAATGGATAATTAAGTTGTGCTGAAAGTCTCATTTTCTTAAGTTACAGAAAAATGTATAAAATGCAGTAAAATAATTTATAGTATTAGGGTAATTGATCTTAGGAGTAATTGTACTTTTCTAAAGTTTCAAAATGGTCATTGAACTAATTTTTGTTCCAAAATGGTTATCGAACTTATCGTTTCTAAGCCTCTGGTGGTTCCTAAATGAATTCCGACGATTTTATCCTACGTGGCTCGCCGGACGCTGAGTCACACCCACCACTTTCGCCATTTCATCGTCCACGTTATCATCTTCTTCCTTAATTTTTTCAGCATTTATTAAAAAACACAAAAAATTAAAACAAAATCTGAAAAAAACCAATAATTCAAAACAAATAAAAAAAATCCTTTTCAATTAGTCGAACCCAGACGAAGTGTTCTTTGTTTGGGACTAAACCCAGACAAAGATCTTTGTCTGGGTTTGAACCTAGAGGAAAATCTTCGTCTGGGTTTGAACCCAGACGAAAATCTTCGTCATGTTTCAGTCCCATACGAAGAAATCTTTGTCTGAGTTCAATCCCAGACGAAGAAATCTTCGTCTGGGTTCAACCTAGACGAAGATCTTTGTCTTGGACAGAACCCAGACGAAGAAATCTTTATGAGTGATGTGGATGATGCTATGGCAAAAAGGGAAGGTGTGACTCAGTTTCCGACGAGCCACATATGACAAACTCGTCGGAATTCATTTAGGAACCAGCGGAAGTTCAAAAACGATAAGTTCAATAACCATTTTGGAACAAAAATTACTACAGTGACCATTTTGAAATTTTAAAAAAGTACAGTGACTCTGACCAAGACACGTCTCCGGTCTCTCTTTCTGATGTCTCTGAGGGCTTGCTTTGGACTTATACTAGCAAGTGAGAGTTCCCTTCCTGAATTTGAGCAAACGCAGGTTCAAAGTTGCGTTCTAAATCTTGTATTCTACTGGCAAGGTCACTTGCGGAAGCTTATGAGCTTATATATGCAGCAATTATGGATCCGAAGAATCGGTACATAGAACTAAGGCCCTATTTGGTTCATGAAATGAAATGAAATAGACTAGGAATGGAATATGTATTTCGTATTCTTTGCTTTGGTTCAAAAGTTAAATAAGGAATAGCTATTTCGTAGAATACCAATTCCATAATTTATGTGGAATACCCATTCTCCCCAAAAACCAAAGAATTGATATTCTTTATACTTAAAAATATGTCATTTGCAATTTTACCCTCAAAATAAAGATAGAAGAAAATATGAAATCGCGATAAGAAAAAAGAAGATCTGGTTCTCTATTCGCTTTTTTTAGTCATCGTCCTTTGTTCGTCCTGTTAATTTATCTGGTCTCTGGTTCATCTTCTCCGTTCATACAAAGAAATCGAAGCTTTAATCAAGTTGTAGATCTGAGTTATGGTAAGAATAATTTACTCTTGTTTTTTTTCAATTTTTCTAATCTAAGTTAAGGCTGTTTATAATGATTTAGTTTGTTAATTTTTTTTCCAATTAATGGGTTATACTCAATTTATTTAGTGTATATTAGCTAATAACCATGTTGAAAATTGAGTTTTACATTGTTAATTTATGTATATAATTATTATTATTATTATTTTCAAAGGATTTATGTAATTATTTGAACAAGTTTTTATGAGTTTACTGGATATGCATGCTAAGTGTTTGATGATATGTCTAAAAAAAGTAAATTTTAATAAAATTATATAGTATGATATGATTTTGGTCTTGCTCTGTTATGATATAAAATCAGTAGCTGAGTTTAATGACTTATTTTTAAGTTTTCAGTTGTTACGTCATTGATTTTGTTGTTCCTCTGTTATGTTCAAGGTATTTGTTCATAAGAAAGTTTTGAGAAATTTAAAGTATCAATGGTCACCAATGTTCGGATTTATGAAACCTTTTTTTTATAGAAAATTACATTTGAGTGCTCATCAGGCTTAATCTACCTCACATTAATTTGTCGCAAGTGACAGTTAAATCTTGCCTTTTATTTTATCAAACCTTAATGACCATTAATGGGATCTTTTTGTATTGCAATTGGTTTTTAACTTGTCTAAAATATTGTTTGGTTTTCTTTCTTTAAATAAAATTTAATGATAACAATTATAGTAAAGAGAGAAGTTATGGCTACTGTTGTTGAGCGTCTGGAAAACGGAAACAAGACATAATGACAACATGTTTGTAAGTAATGTTGATGAGCATTTTCAATAGTATCTGTATATTTTTATGAGGTTTATGTTGGGTTTTCTAGGTTCATAACGCAGCGGAATTTCAAATCATTTATCAAAACCCAAACCATGATCCATGTAATTCGAATAAATAGATTAATAACATGATATATACTTACTTGTATGTCAAATTGCAAACAACAATGTAGGAAGGAAAGAGGTGGTTCACTTTGGTGATACCTGGCCTCGGATCAGAAACGCCTCCAAAAAAAGCGTACTCTACGAGTATCCACACGAACAGACCTTAGCCAAAACTAGTGCTTGTGTGCTAGCACTATTGCTTCACAAGCAATTTCGAATTATTTAGTGATTTAGTGAATATTGAATTTCTTCATTCACAAACCCATTCCTTAATGTGTATTTATAAGCATACCACAACGCTAGGATTTAAGACAAATTCGTATTTCAATCTCATTGTAACTCTTACAAGTTTATGTATATAAAAAACTCATTTTTGATAATTACACATATATCAATTTATAATTATTATCTTCAAAAGATAATAACTTAAAGAAAACACTTATCCTTAAATTTTGAATTTCAATTAATATATATATATATATATAACTATTATGAATTATATATTTAATAAACTATTAATCACTTAATTCCACTGGACTTGTACAACCCATAACTTGTTTTGTGCCTGTTTTTAGTGTGCGACCCTGTAGGTTCATATAACGTTGGCAGTAGGCCCGAAATCCCTACTTTGGCCCACAAGTCATAAGTGGCATCTAACAAGACATTATGACTATCCAAGTTATACGAATATCGATAATCTGATTTAACCATTTACAATAATATTTTAATCTCTTTGTCTCTCGATATCTTGATTGAATATAAGGCATAGTCCTGTCATCCTTATAATATTCAATCATTAGTTTCCTGATTCTAAGTAAACTAAAAATGATAACTCTTTATCAATTAGCAGGGCCATGCATTTCTTTCAGTCTATTTTCTTTAAGGGGCCCATAGATATCTTACTCAAATAAATGAGGGACAAATTTCTTCTTAGTCACTCACATTTCTCACATAGTTACTTTCATATCCAGTGACAATCTATTCCACTATCCTGTTAAAGATAATGTATGACTATATGAAAACATGAAATATCTATGTAGAAATCCATGATGATTTCAAGGTCAAAGGATTATACTAATAGAACTGTAATGAAAATTACTTATGACAGTTATCTATATAGTATTCTCAAGGTGGGTCATCCAGTGCCTTATTTCTCAAATAGCACCTATGATTTTACTTTATATATCATATACATGATTAGTGAAACATAATCATCAGTCAACATCATACAAGCCTCAATGTACTATTAAGACCAGGGATAGATGGAATTCTTTATAAAACCTAAGGGTTCTACTATCAAGTCACATACTTGATGACCTTAGAAAGAATTAACCATTCAAGTATTTTAATCATAATATAAAATGATAAAAAATTCCATTCAATAAATAACAAAACGATAAAGTCAATACATTGTCAAACATGATTGACCTAGTGCATATCACTAACATTTTAGATTTTTTTAAAATAAATTATGGAATAATGCTCAAAATTGACCATAATATTTATCATATATTTCAAGTTGGCACTTTATGAGTTGTTTTTATAAATTTTTAACGAACCCTTTGTTATTAGAGAGAAGGCTTGTGCAGGGTTGAATAATTTTCTATTTTACTGCTCTTTTTTGTAGTAATGTCTTGATTGAGTTTGTTTCGTAATAAAGAAAATTGTTGCTGTTCTGACTGTGTGGTTGCAAATGAATGTAATTGCAAATTGGTTTTTAATCATGACAGGTGTAGCTTTGTCTATTCATAGGATCAAGCCTAAGGTTACTTATAAAGTAAATTCATATCTAAAATGAGAATATATTAGAAGACTTGTTCATAATAAGGACACTACTTGCACTAGTGAATTAAGTATGAATAGAAGAGCATTCTATAAACTATGTGAGATGTTAGAAATTATTGGAGGCATAAAACCAAAAATATTTATGCTTGCGGATGAGCAAGTAGGGCTTTTTTGCACGTCCTTTCACATCATCCAAAAAATAGAACCAACCTCACTAACTTTCAAAGGTCGGAAGAGACTGTAAGTCGATGTTTTCACAAGGTGCTGGATGCCACTATGCGTTTGCAAAGTCATTTATTTATGAAACCCAAGCCTGTTCCTAAAAATTGTGACGATGAGTGATGGAAGTGGTTTAAGGTAGATACTGTTATTCATTTAATATATTCCTATGTGTTTAGAGATTTCTACAAATTTTAATATAGATAATTTTTTTTAGGGCAAACTCATCCCGAGGTCCCTCTACTCTTCACTTTTTTTCAAAAGGTCCCTCTACTTCATTTTGCCTTTTTTTCGCCCTTCTATTTAGAGTTTTTTTGTTAGAACGTCCCTGGATGGACGGAATGCGGAGAGTGTGCCACACTCTCCGTTAACTAGAAAATTTACCGTTAAATAATAACAAGTCACATTAAAAAATAAAAAAAATAACAAGGCTAAAAATCAGGGATGAATTAACACCTTTTCTCTTTTCCCTTTTATCTTCTTGTTCCTCATTTCTCATTTTCTTTGGAAAAAAAAAAGAGAATAACCCATAACCATAAGCATCGACATAAACACCCCCGAACTGCTGGGTTCTTTTATAACTTCATCACCATTTATTTTAAATTTCCTTAAATATATATTCTGATTGACTTTTTATCCAATTCTTTGTTTGAAAAATTTAATGAAACTGGCGATAATAAAATTGAAAACAATAGAAGAAACATCTGAAAGCTTTAAAGAGTATAGATTCTAGAATCTAGATTTCTTGTTTTCTCATGTCATTAATTTGTTCTTTTCTTGATATTAAATCTGTTCTTGAATCTTGATTTCTTACTTTCTTGATTTAGTTTCTTGATTTCTTTTAATTCTTGATTCGATTTGGGTCATTCTTACTTTTTGATTTCATTATGTGGATATGTTTCAACTGTGATCTTTAATTCTTATTTTGGATTTCATAGTCTGTTATTGTTCAACTGTAATTGTGTTATTATTCTCATAATTACTTGATTTCATGTTTTGAGTTATTCTTAGTTTTTAATTTTATAATTGAGAGGCTTGTTTTTTTATTTAATAGTTCATTGTCTGATTTAGAAAGATGAAAATAGCAGTGGTGGGAGTATGCAGAATTTTGTTTTCTGTTGTATGTATTTTGTTGCAAATTTTGTGAATTGAACTGGGTTGTGTTTAGTTTTAATAAGAAGTCGTCGTCGATCTCCATTTAAAAATTGGGTTGTGCTTTATGATTTAATTAATTTGGAATCTAGATTGAAAAAATCTGTTCTCATTTAATTTGTTGGGCTCAATCAATTTTGTGATTGTAATTTAATTAATTATCTGGTGACTTGATGCAAAGATCAAATCTTTTTACTCTTTCGATTTTCTGGTTCGATTGATTATTTGATTTAGCCATTGACAATCGAGTAATGGCGTGGCAGCAACATTCAGAGATTATAAGGTGGCCGCCAGATTAATGGGAAAGAAGATGATGGCAAAAAATCATTTTGCCATCAAATTTAGTTTTTATTACAATATTTTTATTAGATTATAATTTTGTTTAAAATAGGTCCTTTTGCTGCTCTAAAACTTTATTTACACTCTCATTAGCGGCGAGTGTCGCACACTCTCCGCATTCCATCCATTAAGGGATATTATGACCAGAAAAATGAAAGTAGAGGGATATGTAAACGGCAAATTAAAGTAAAGGGACCTTCTGAAAAAAAAAGTGAAGAGTAGAAGGACCTCCGGATGGGTTTGGCCTTTTTTATTTCAAGAGTTGTCTTAGAGCCTTGGATGGGACATAAATAAAAATTAAAGGGCTAGCGGTTGATAGAAATAGATATGGATCGCGTAAAGGAGATATTCGCACAAATGTATAAGGAGTATGTACATCAGACATGCAATTTACTTATGTCCTTCATGATTGGGAAGGATTAGCGGCTGATGGCAGAGTACTTAGAGATGCTATAAGTATGAGAAATTGAGTTAAAGTACTACATGGTAAGATTTCTATAAAATTGAACATTATAATTATATATGTTACATACCATACATTTATTTTTGGATTAATATAAAATATTTGGTTATAGGTTGCTACTACTTAGTTGATGCTGGATATGCAAATAGTGAGGGATTTCTCGCACCATTTAGGAGACAAATATATCATTTAAGTGAGTGGCATGAAGGTCGTTATGCAAAAAGTGCAGAAGAATTCTACGATATGAAACATTCGGCTATTCATAATGTTATTGTTCGCTAGATTTTCACCTTGCTCAAACCTTTGAATTTATTAATGGGTAACTTTAGGTACTGATGCTTTAACCGGTATGATTCGAGATGAGGTAAACAGGATTTGAATGACGCAACCCTAATTCAAGTGACGTAACTCGAATTCAAGTAACGTTGTTCAAATTGTGAATGACGTCGCCGTCGTTCGATTAAACTAACAGTATTAATCTGGGAATCCTGAGATCCAAGCGAGATTAATGTCAATTCTACTCCTAAACTAAGATTCAATCCGGAGATTGGGATAAAAAGCCTGAGCTTTGGTTTTTGATTAATGATGTGTTGATCAAAATAATAATACAAAACTACTGACTATTTATAGGGGACAAACCCTAATAAAGAGACCTAATTCTAATGAGATTCTATCTCCTAATTAATAAAGAAAAACTAAATAATAAAAGGCTAAAATAAACATAGCTCCTGTTGGGCTGAAATCCCCTATGAGCCCATTCAGCTTTCCTTCCTTCCCAGATCTCTGGGCCGGTGCAAACAATGCCCCCAACAAGCTTAGAGTCACAGCTCTGGGCTTGTTATTTTCGGCCTAGAGCCTCATATGGGCTTCACTCCATGTCATAAGGCCCATGCGGTAATATTTTTCTTGACTTTTGACATTCAGTAACCGCTTTTACCGGATATAAAATAGTCATTTTTTCCCTTTTTTAGATTTACCTGAATCTTTGACTCCGAAATTCTCTCAGAACTATTGACCACTTGCCGATTTTCCAGATCCAAATCGCCTATCCTTCAACACGAATCACCATATCATCATGTCTCAACAAGAACGAGCTGCTCTTGAAGCATCAAACAAAATCGCCGAAGTCCGCTCAGCTGCCCCGTCGACTTCCTTTGAGGTAATTTCAGAACTAGATGATAACCGATTCTCAGTTGGTCCGATTCTCACCACTCCTTCAGAACTCTGTGAAACCGCAGTCCCATTCCCAGATCATGCTCCACCTCGCTTCTCCGAACTCCACTATTCTTCCGTATGGACCGGTGAAACTTTCCGAAACTGGCCAAGTACCAATGCCGATTACAAAAGTTGGGTTTTAAGACTTCACGGTTATTACGGCGATGTCTGGAAGGCTATCGGCCTGTACGATCTAATTGGGATAAGCCAAAACTCCTTCCCTATCGCCAAACATTACTACTTTGGGGCTTCCCTTTTCTGGTCAGACACCACTAACACCTTCTGTTTCAGACAGGGACCGATGTCCATCACCCTTTTAGACTTAGCCTGTATGTTCAATATTAACATAACCGGTATAAGGATATCGCCTCTCAATTGCCAAACACTTCCAAACTTACACCTCCGTCCCGAAAAATCGGCAAAAAGCTTCAAACACTTCCTATCAGCGAACATTGGTCAAAATCACCTCCCTCCAACTGCTGACGAACATGTTGCTTTTCTAGCCTATTTCCTCGCCAAATTCATAATATGCCCAGCCTCCTTCCGAGTCACCCACGAGTGTCTTCGAATCGCCGTTGCCCTCGCCGAAGGCCATCCATTGAACATGGGCGAATTCATCCTTGGACACCTCTACCGATGCATGCATACCATGATAAAAAATGGCAAAGTCAAAGCACACCGATGTTCCAGTGGGCCGATGTGGATGATCCAAGCATGGCTATTTATGTACTTCCCAGATATCGTTACACTTCCAGAACGATCTTCAGACATATGTTTTGGATACACCATCTTTCAAGGGGTCGCCACCTTACCTCATCTCAAAGATGTCATCGCCTACTTTTTGGACACACGCGAATCGCCTAACACTTGGTGCCCGATACTTAGCTGGCGATTCCCACCCAAATGGCTTACCTATGGTTGGGAAATAACTGACGACAATGACATTGATGAAGACATCTACTCCCAATGGTGGGGAAACTGGTGCAACGCCCTAACAAGCCGCAACCTGATGATCGGCAATAACTTCAAACACAGCGGGTCTGAAGCTTACTGTCCGAACTACCTGTCAAGGCAATTCGGCTATACCCAAGCGATTCCATGCCCGTTCTTAATAGACAGAAACGAACAAGGGCTTACTCGCTCGGCCTTACCAACTCCTAGATATGTTGGGTACCTCGGCCAACTGCATGAAGCCTACTTACCTTCTCCAGACGAATTACCAATTCCTGACGGGAACCCTTCTTCAACAAATGAGTTCGAGGAGTGGTTGGAGATAGTAATCGGGATCAACTTTGGATTATCGGCAGACGAAATACTTAAACTGAATATTTTTCAACTTCCTGAAACGAAGCGAAAACGTACTCACGCCGATGTTTTTCTTTTACAGGTGCCGCAGCAGAAGAAGAGGAAAGGTAATTACGATCATCACCTTGAAATCGTTAAATTTGAGCGCTTTTACAAATTCAAGTATGACCCCACAAATCGCCCTCTTTTAAGCTTAAAAATGGAAAACCATAGAAGAGAAGCATGGCGAAAATATGTCCTTAAATGGCGGAAAGTGTGGGAGAAAAAATATCCGCATCGCCCTTACCCAATTTTCCAAAAACATATTCGCCCATCTTTTCTTTATAAAGCACCCTTAGTACCAAATTCTGAAATTATGTTAGCGAATAAGTGGCCGAAGTCTCGTCCTAACAAGGTGACATTTACTGGTTATTTTGTGCCAGGTGATTGCAAAGACATCGC
The DNA here is from genome assembly GCF_937616625.2 of Mercurialis annua. Taxonomy (NCBI): domain Eukaryota; kingdom Viridiplantae; phylum Streptophyta; class Magnoliopsida; order Malpighiales; family Euphorbiaceae; genus Mercurialis; species Mercurialis annua. The sequence continues at coordinate 18,450,233 of NC_065572.1, read as the reverse complement.
CGCCCTTGTTAAGGAATTGAAAGTGCCTGCTGGTAAATAACGAATCCTCTTATCTTTTTATAACTCTGCCAAATTCGTCTAACTTCTTTTCTTTTCAAAGGTAGAAGCCGAGATTGAAGGAGCGATTCCTTCTGAAGATGAGGAAGACGAACAACCTCTGAAGAGGAAAAGAACTGGGAAATCGCCAGCAGTACTGCAGACTGGTAGGAAACCGAAGCCACAACCAAAAAAGGCGAAATCGGTTGTTGTTCCGCCGATTATCATACCGGAGGCGATTCCCTTGAAACCACAAGGAAAAGAGCCCTCAAAGAAAAGCAGCAGCACAAGGATATCCATAAAGATGAGCGGGGGCTCGGTGGATCGCCCAACTGTGGTTGAATCGCCTGCTTCGGTGACTGCTGCTGCGACAGTTTCGGTTCCTGGCCCTTCGAGTCTGAAGCCAAACATCTCGCGCACCGAAGCTTTAAAGGTACATCCCTCATAATCTTCATTTATCGGTCATGACCCCAAAATCTAACTCGTACCTTTCTTGCAGACTAAACTCCTCGCCTTTGACTCCGATACGGAGAGTGACGAAGAGGGCTCCACCGAAAGTTCTTCCAACTCCGAGCCAGAAGCTGGTGACTCGGCAAATGACGTGGATCTCCATCTGAATACCATGGCAGCTATGAAAACCAAAGGGATCCAGGTGCTGGGCGATCCTGACGAAGCTGAATCCATGAAAACATCGCTGGAGGCCCTTCTTGCTGTGAAAGATGTGAACAAGGTCCCTGAATCAGCCAGGACGACAATCGCCAGGGTGGTGAAGGAGCTGCCGAACCTGACAAAGCTTTACAAAGAAGCCGCCCCTGCCAGAGCTTCATACGAGAAATCGCTGGAGACCAAGCGCAAGCTTGACGATGAGTTTGGCTCTCTGAGGTCGAATGCTAAGAAAACATCTGACAAACTCGCCCCTCACACCACAAAAATGGATGAACTAAGATCCAAAATTGAGGAACTGCAGGCGGAGCTTAAAGCCGAGGAAGAGATCGCCGCGCCCTTGGAGCAACAGCTGGATGAATTTATTTCCCAAGGGACGGATCTGAAGGATCGCCGGAACCAACTGAAGAAAACACTCGCCAGTGCTGAGAAGCGTTATTCTGAGGCGGTGAAGAATTTAGCCGACATCCGAAGCGTGATGGGCGATCTCTTTAGTCATTTTGGCTGATTTCTTTTTAGCGTCCTAACGTTTAAACATTTTGGATTTGTAATTTTTGTACAATGTTATTGATATTACATTTTGCTTGCACTTTTAAACATTTTGATTCTTTTTATTAAAATAAACATCACGTTAATCGGCTAATGTTCCGATTTAAACCCACAAAGGTGCCAGTGCTAATTGACAAAATAAAATCGGCTGGTGTTCCGAAGTTCATATATGTCTAATGCAAGTACAAATTACAAGGTAAGCCTAAATAATGTGAATCGGCTTTGCTTCCGATTATCAATTCCGTACCGTCAACCCATCGGTCAAGAGACCGATTTCGTGAAAATTACCTTTCTTACTTCTCGAAGATGCGTCTGTCAATTCCTTCCCAGCAGCTCGGGACGTACTTCTTCAAATACTGTGCGTTAATGGATCGGTCATGGACTCGACCATCTATGTCAGCGAGTATATATGCACCGTTACCCAATATTCGGACAACTTTGTATGGTCCTTCCCAGTTCGGAGACCATTTTCCTAGTCCTTCCTTTTTTGCTCCAATGGGCAAAATGACTTTCCAAACGAGCTGGTCTATTTGGAAACTCTTTCTTTTGACACGTTTGTTGTGAACTCGTTCTACTCTTCTCTTCTGAGCTTCTAAGTGGTCGAGTGCCAATAATCGCTCCTCATCTAAGTCCAAAGCTTCAAGAACCATTTTATCATGATAGTCGGCCTTCGTCAAGACGTGCTGCATCTTTCGCCTCGTAGACGCTACCGTCAACTCCATAGGTAGCATCGCATCGTGCCCATACACAAGTTTGAAAGGTGTAGTGCCCGTTGCCGATTTTTGGCTTGTGCGGTTTGCCCAAACAGCTTCAGTTAATAACTGATGCCATTGTTTTGGGTTGTCTTCTATCATCTTCTGAATGATGCCCTTAATCGCCTTGTTAGTCGCCTCGGCTTGGCCATTTGCTTGTGCGTAGTACGGGGTAGAACGTATCAACTTGAAGCCCATCTCCTTTGCATAATCGGTTATCTCACTTCCAGTGAACATAGTTCCCTGGTCCGTAGTAATAGTTTCTGGTAACCCATGCCTCAGGATAATGTATTCTCTGAAAAACTTTATGACCGATTCTTGACTTGGTGATTTCAAAGGTATGGCTTCAACCCATTTAGAGTAGTAATCGGTCGCGACAATCACAAACGTGTGTCCTTTTGACGATGACGGGTATATTTTGCCAATTAAATCAACAGCCCATCCTCGAAATGGCCAAGGCTTAACTATCGAGTGTAGCATCTCGGCAGGAACGTGCTGAACAGGACCGCACTTTTGGCATGCCTCACATCCTTGGGAGTATCGGATACAATCTTGCTCCATTTTAGGCCAATAAAACCCGTATTTATGGATCAGCCATCGCATTCTCGGACCAGCCTGATGTGCACCGGCGATTCCCTCGTGTACTTTGGCCATGACCAACATTGCCTCTTTCGGGCCGATGCATCTAAATAGCAAACCGTCGCTCCCTTTTTTGTACAATTCATCGGCTAGAACTATATAGTTGAAAGCCAGAGTTCGTAACCTTCTGTTGGACATATCTGGCGATTCAAACCATTTAGTTATCTCTTTCCTCCAATCTGTCGAAAAATTCAACTGGTACACGGAATGGATTGCCTTGTACACCGCATCGTCTCCTGTTACCAAGTTTGGCGTATCTCGCCGGATCGCCTCATACTCGTAACAAGGTTTGTAACCACTACCGTGTTGGGCGAGATCATTTGCCTCCATATTGTCGCTTCTCTCCGTGTATTCTAACCATGTATCCGAGAAACCGCCAATAAGATGCTTAGCCTTGTTGCAATATCGGATCAAAAGTTCCGACTCGCACTTGTATTCTCCGGAGACTTGTTTTATCACTAGCAGCGAATCACCCCAGACTTGGATCGATTTTGCCCACAGCTCCATCAAGATTTCTAAGCCTAAAATGAGAGCTTCATACTCGGCTTGGTTGTTGGTACACTTGAATGCCAAAGAACAAGACATTGTAAACCGTGCCCCCGAGGGCGAGATAATGACGATTCCTGCTCCGGCACCCTTTTCTGTTCTTGATCCGTCAAACCATAATTTCCAAGGATGTAGTTCCATGCAGCCGATTCCCTCTTTTATGTTGACTCCTGAGTGATCCGACAGAAAATCGGCAAGGACTTGTCCCTTAACTGCTTTCTGAGGCACATACACGAGCGTGAATTCTGACATTGCCACCGCCCACTTTCCCATCCGATTCCTAAGATACGGTCGGGATAGAATGTATTTTATGACGTCGGTTTGTGATAGGACATAAACCACCACTGGCAACATGTAATATCTCAACTTGCAGCAAGTGAAATATAAGCAAAGGCACAGTTTCTCGATGTCCGAGTATCGTGTTTCAGTATCGGTCAAGGCTCTACTGAGATAGTAGACCGATCTTTCCACGCCTTGGTCTTCCTGTGCAAGCATACATCCCAAAGATTGGGGAGCTGCCGATATATACAGTAACAAAGGCTGATTTGGCTTTGGCGGCATCATAATCGGCGGTTTTACTAAGTATGCTTTCAGCTCGTCAAACACTTGTTGTTGTTCAGGGGTCCATACAAACTTCTCATTATCATTCCCCTTCAACAATACGCTCCAACTGCGTAATCGGCCTGCTGTGTTTGAAATGAAGCGCCTTAGGAAGTTTATCTGTCCGATCAACCGCTGTAGCTGTTTCTTGGTTTTTGGTGGTTCAGCATTGATTATCGCTTTTGCTTTATTTTTGTCTACCTCTACCCCCCGCTGGTGAACCAAGAAACCCAAGAAATTCCCTGCTGATACACCAAAAGCGCATTTTAATGGATTCATCTTCAAACCGTTGCTTCGGATCCGCTCAAAGCCCTGTTTCAGATCGGCCAGGTGAGCCGCGTCGCTCGGCGATTTTACGACAACGTCATCGATATACACCTCCAGACATGCTAAACCTTCGAACATTTTGTTCATGGTCCGTTGGTAAGTTGCTCCGGCGTTCTTCAAACCAAAGGGCATCACAATCCATTCATAAGCACCAATCGGCCCTGGGCATCGAAAAGCGGTTTTTGAGATATCAGCTTCGTGAATCGGCACTTGATTATATCCAGAATGAGCGTCTAGAAAACTAAGGATGTTGTGTCCGGCAGCACCGTCAATCAGCATATCAGCTACCGGCATCGGATATTCGTCTTTGGGTGTCGCTAGGTTCAAATTCCGGAAGTCGACGCATACTCACAGCTTGCCGTTCTTTTTCATGACGGGCACTATGTTGGATAACCATTCTGTGTATTTAGCCTCCCGTATGAAGTGCGCCTCTTTAAGCCGATTGATCTCTTCTCTGATCAACTCCTCGACCTCTTTTGACATTCGTCTAGGAGGCTGCCTGAATGGTCGGAAGCCATCTTTCAGAGGCAACTTATGTTCGGCGATTGATTTGTCGAGACCCGGCATGTCTGCATACGACCAAGCGAAACAATCCTTATATTCCCGAAGGAGCGCAATCAGCTCGTCTCTAAACGTGGCGCCGAGGTTTGCGCTGATGAATATCGGTTTTGGTGACGATTCCGAGCCTAAATTAACTTCCAAGAGCGTATCTTGAACCTGGGCTGGATCGTCCCCCAATTTTCCGGTGGCTATTTTGAGATCTTCTATTCTCAAGGTACCAGTTGGGTCTTGATCTTGATCCTCGTATATGCATTCCGCGGATAACACTCCGAAACTGAGTGCTAAGTCAAGAACCTTTCTTCGCAACTCTGTATGTCGTCTATCCATCAGAATGTTGCAAGATCGTAGATCGGCCGTTGCCCCCGAGGGTAACATCTGCAGGCCGATCCGCGTTGATAAGGATCCTGGGACTTTTGATATCTCGATGACTTAGAGATTGGATGTTCCTTACTTGCTCGTCATACATCATGGCTTCTAGAACGTTGCTATCCTCGCCGAAAGGGCTCGGATCACCCTGCACTATCTCGGCCTCTCCAGCCTCTCGCCATAGTATTAGCATCTGATGCATGGTTGATGGGATGCACATATTGGAATGGATCCAGTCTCGGCCGAGTAGCACATTGTAATTACTCCTGGCATTAACAACGAAGAAACCTTCTTCGGTCTCTACTCGGCCCACCTTTATCTTAAGGGTGATGTACCCTTCGGCGGGGGTCTCGCCTCCGGCGAAGTCTGTCATATAAACGTCGGTGGTCTCCAGCTGGGTGCGTTCGATACCGAACTTCTTAAGCATCCGGGAAGGCAAGATGTTTACTCCCGCGCCGTTGTCGATTAGAACCCTTCCAATGGCGACGCCATTTACTTCGGCTTTGATGTACAACGGCCTTATGTGCCTTGTCATTCGTGTTGGTGGTTTGCTTAGAGACACAACTGCCGACGCATCCACACTATTCTCGTCCGGGATTATAACATCCCCGTCTAAAATCGACTTCTGCCCCGGCTTATTTCTAAATGAATCCGGAAGAGTAACTACTTGGACCTCTTTTCGGTTATCATTTTTAGGAATCCATGCTTTCAGCTGCCCGTCTTGGTGAACAACGACCAACTCTTTTTTCACGGGCACCCAGGCCTTCAACTGGCCGTCTGCGTGACTCAGGACTATGTCCCTGAAAGATCGCCTGTCCCTGGTGGGCGATTTTTCATCTCTTGCGTGCGTATGAGAAGGTAGGCCATTATCCTGATGTCGTTTCTTTTCCACCCAAACCTTCCTTAGCTTTCGCTTCGGTGTCTCAAAGGGCTCGGTTTCGGACCGACTATGTCTGCCCTGGTCTGCGTCCAAATCGTCTTCAGGTGCCCCCAGTCTTTCTTGAATCGGTCTTTTAGTCCCGGAAGGAGGTGCAGCATCGGTCAAACGATTTTTAACTGGGACTCGGCTCCCTGGTGCCGATTCTGGTCCTGCGGCGATCAGTCGCGACTCCTGTCGCATTCTCTGCATCCGTCTCTTTTGTGTCTTGGTCATACGAGGGGTCTCCTCCGTTGGCCTGAACACCCTTTTAAAAACCGACCTCCCCTTCTGTCCGGATGGCATGTGCTGTTGCCACTCCTTGGTGGGGGACTTTGGTTTAAAAGTTTTTGGATTTGCTCTGACCGATTTTCGTACGTACTTGGTCTCGGGGCGTTTCTGGCAGTGCTGGCAATGTTGGAAAATCGGCTCTGATGTAACTGGTTTGGTCACTTGACGTTGCCCTACTGCATCATTCACCGCTACCCTCTGTCGAGGTCTCTTAGCACTCCATTTCTCTAAAACTTTCCCGATACCCAATACTTGGTCTAAGTTGGGCCGAATCAAATTAATCGAGACGCATTTCGCAGCGGCCTCCCTTCTTGACGGGAATAACAATTTTCCTTCCGTTATTGCTTTCTGGACTAACACCACGCAATTATTGGTGTTGTGTCTCCATGAGTTATGGAATTTGCAGTAGTCCTTGCCCAGCAGTTCCTCGCTTGTTGGCAACACATGACCCTCAGATAGGGAGATTTGCCCGTCTTTTAGCAAAGCGTCAAATATATCGTCGGCTTTCGTCAAGTCGAACGAATATTCCTTTTGGATGACCGCCATCTTATTTTTCTTCACATATCCTGGCTTCCTTAACGCTGCGCATTCCGTTGGTTTCTTTCCGAGGAATTCGGCCATACATATCTCATCATCGGATGAATCGCCCTCACTATCGGAGATGACGGCCACGTCTAACTGATCGCGGTAATAGGTGCCTTTCGAAGAACCTCGCCTCTGTTCCTTCTCCTGGAGTAATCGTTCGTAACCCGTGACCCTGTTGGTGAGCTCGAACAAGTCCCTAAATCGATGACCTTCGAAATGTTCCCTCATCGCGAAATTCATCCCTTTTACGACCATCGGTACGCAATCCCCCTCAGATATGTGCGTCATGCACCTCGTCCTTAAATTCCGGAAGCGGCCGATGTATTTTTCGACGGATTCGCTGGGCAGCTGCGAAATCCTTGCGAGATCGGCCAAGGTAACATCTGGTGGTGCTCTGTAAAATTCTTCGTGGAATTTTATTTCCAGGTCTTTCCACGTATCGATCGAGTTGGGCGATAGGTGAGAGTACCATGTGAACGCCACCTTGGTGAGAGAGCTGGCAAATAACCGTAGTTTCCAAAAGTCGTGGGCCCCTGCTTCTCCACATTGGGCAGAAAATCGCGCGATGTGTTCCACCGTGGATTGGCTCTTCTCTTCTCCTGAAAATAAACTAAATTCTGGCACTTTGTACCCCCTAGGGAATGGGTACAGTTTGTCGATCCAATCCGGGTATGGCTTCATGTACGACGGCCGAGGCATTGGCCTGACGTCGACCCCTAATTTCTCCAGTTCATCTAGCAACTGCCCCCGATTGTATAAATTGTTTTCTCCCATGGGGGCGTTGTCGCTACCGTAGGGATTATCCTGTAGCGATTGCAAGTTTGGGTATTGTTGCCCTGGCAACTGGTCGTTGCCTTGGTATCGAGTCGTTCCGGTACCAGTACCATCGCCCCCTTGGAATCGCCCGGCTCCTGGAGATGGCTGATCGCCCATGTGAAATCGCCCAGCTCCTGACGAAGAAGGATCGGTCCTAACACCTGTGTCTCCTTCTGGGCGAGTTAACAATCGTACCGATCCATAAGCGAAACCGGTTTTACTTGGTGATTGCCCTGCATCGGCCGAACTACCGAGACCGCCATTTCTCTGCGTTGTCGAGGTATAATCGGCCCTTCGGTGATTCTGATCGGTCACTGATTGTCCCGAAAAGATCTTCCCCAGACTGTCCATTGAACTGGTCAAGTTGTTCAAATTCTTCACGATCGACTGCTGAACGACTGCCTGGTCGGCCAACATTCCTTTGAAAGCGTTGGACATCTGTTGCATCGCCCCGTCAAACATCTGCCGATTTTCCTGAGCTATTTCGTCTCTCATTATGGTAAAATCGGCCCTAGATAGCGACGGGCGAGTGGGTGGTATTTCTCGGGAAAATTCGTCGAACTCCTTCTCCACGTCATCGCCTTCCATGGATTTGTTGCTTACAGAAGTCACATCGGGTATAGTGTTCTGAACCCCTTTGCTCTGTGACTGCTTATCGCCCTTAGCCATGACGGTAATGATCTCTGGATCTGGTTGCTCTATCTCTCCGAATTTCCTTTGAAGTTTCGCTCGGCTTTGAGACCGAGTTTCCCTGTAATCGTCTGGAAAAACTCCGGTTTTTGTGCTGACCATAAACTGTCCCCAGTGGAGTCGCCAAAAGATGTTCGCTAGATTTTCACCTTGCTCAAACCTTTGAATTTATTAATGGGTAACTTTAGGTACTGATGCTTTAACCGGTATGATTCGAGATGAGGTAAACAGGATTTGAATGACGTAACCCTAATTCAAGTGACGTAACTCGAATTCAAGTAACGTTGTTCAAATTGTGAATGACGTCGCCGTCGTTCGATTAAACTAACAGTATTAATCTGGGAATCCTGAGATCCAAGCGAGATTAATGTCAATTCTACTCCTAAACTAAGATTCAATCCGGAGATTGGGATAAAAAGCCTGAGCTTTGGTTTTTGATTAATGATGTGTTGATCAAAATAATAATACAAAACTACTGACTATTTATAGGGGACAAACCCTAATAAAGAGACCTAATTCTGATGAGATTCTATCTCCTAATTAATAAAAAAAAACTAAATAATAAAAGGCTAAAATAAACATAGCTCCTGTTGGGCTGAAATCCCCTATGAGCCCATTCAGCTTTCCTTCCTTCCCAGATCTCTGGGCCGGTGCAAACAGTTATTGAGCGTTATTTTTAGGTACTTAATTTGCGGTGGGGTATTCTTAAATGCGCATCTCACTATCCAGCAAGAACTCATAATCAAATTATATTGCTTGTTGCTTGCTTCATAATTTCATTAGGATGGAGCATCAATTTGATCAATTTGAGGCTGAAATCAATGCGAGAAGTAATGATAATGTCATAGAAGATGATCCAACAATTGGAATTGAACCATCCGAGGCCTGGACAACAATGAGAATGGAGTTGGCTAATGAAATTTTTATTACATGGAAGGCTTCAAGGAATTAGGCTTGTGTAGTTTTCTATCTATTATTTAGTCAATTCTAGGAAAAACGCTACATCTGTTGCTCTTTTTTCTACTGGAAATGATATTAATGTTACTTTTGTCGGTCTTACATTTTAATTTCTTTAGTTATTTAATTAATTCTTATATGCATTGTCTTGGATATTTGTGTTTTGCATAGATGAAGGTTTTCAGTTTATGTGATATTATGTGATCAAACCAAATTGAATTGAAATCAATTTGGTTTGGTTTTTGCACCTCTATTTGCAGGTTACTGTTCATTCAAGAAATGAAACATAGGTAAGACTTGTCAACAGTTCTAGTGGAGTCAATATTTGAAATTTCTTTACTTGTTTGATTTTTCTCTTGAAGTTTCCCTAGCTTTTAGCATCAGTGTAACCTGTGTAGGTAATACCAACTAGTCTGAAATCAGAGTTGTAACAAGTTCTTGTCATATAAACACCTAAGTACATGCATTTCCCTTTTTCTTTTTCATCTTATTGTTATTGTGGTTGATTGATTAGTCTATACAGGCACTACGGAAAGAACAACATTTTCAATGTTCACGAAAGGGATGAAAAAGAGAAAGTGGAATATGACTGAAGATTGAGCATTAGTAGATTATATGGTTCAATTGTATCATAAAGGAACACACAACAATGGAAAATCTGGTTTTGAACCTGGCTACTTAAATGAGCTTGAGAAATCTTTGACACTCAAGCTACCAAGCGCTGGCTTAAAAGCTAAACCTCATATTGAATCTAGGATCAAGACATTGAATAATGATGGGATGACCGTGTAAGATATGATTTATGGTTCAAATACTAGTGGCTTTGGGTGGAATTCAGAACGAAATGTGGTCACAGCAGAAACTGAAGTATGGACGGCTTACTTAGAGGTATGCACATTTCAACTTTTCGTCAATCTCTTTGTAGTAGTTGTGTTTCTGCTGCTAGCCAATTTGTTCTTTTCATTTTTGTGAGTTTTTAAAGTAGTGATTTTAGGTAGATCTGAGATAATTAAAAGCTATTCTGCAATTTCACTTTACCAGATGTTTAATTTGTTTGTATTTAGTAATATATGAAAAATCCAGTAATTGATTATATTGAGCTAAATTTGTTAAATTAGGCCAATCTGCTACTCTTATATTACTTGAAGATTTTCCAATTACTTACTGGAAGTTAAATTGATACTCCAAATTACACATAATCATTAATTATGGTTTAGAGGCTTATATTTTTAAAAATTTACGTCTATCATTTTGTAATATAGGATAATAGGCGTTGAGTTTAGGCTGTGTGTATTTTGTTTGGTAATTTTGCACTTGATTTTAGGCTTGATAAATCAATAATACTCCAAATGGACTACTTTTAAATTCTAGTCTTTAGTAGCTAAGTCAGACTCTGAATTCAGACCACCTGTATGATCATGATTCATGTTTAATGCCTTTCCATTTTAAAGAGAATGGTAGAAAACAATTCAAAAATTTGACTGATTTTGTAGTAGATATATAATATAGGGATAATGTCATAAAAATTCACGAACTTTACATGTTTTCTCATTTTAATCATGCACTTTAAATTTTCTTATTTTCATGCACGAACTAACACTTTTTCTTAAATTCATGCACGGTGCTGACATGTCACGGCTCCATTGGTGTAATTCGCTGTGGTGGAGGCCATTTTACACCAATGAATGAATGCCACCTCAGCACCGTGTATGAATTTGGGAAAAAGTGATAGTTCGTGTATGAAAATGAGAAAATTTAAACATCATGATTGAAATGAGAAAACGTATAAAGTTCGTGATTTTTTTTGACATTAACCCTATAATATATATATAGCTACTGATTATTTTCTGATGATTTTTTTTGTTACAGAGTCATAAAAAAGCTGCACCTTTTATGACAAGGGTCTATGGTATTTTAAAGAGTTCTCAATGATTTGTGGAAAGGATCGTGCAACGGGAAAAGATGCTCAAGGAGTTGAAGACATACTTGAAGAGATTCAAGCTACAGGATAGACTGGTGGAGATGATAATGAAGTTGGAAGTGAGGCACATGGCACTAGTGAAGCTTCTGTTATAGCAACTAATGAAGGTAATGGTAGGAGTGACAATGCTTCATCAAAGAAACAAAAATTAAAAGGTAGTTCAACATAATCATTCACCGCTGAGCAAATCATGAATGCAAGCAGCTTGTTGAGTAAAGAAATGAAAGAAGTTGGAAAGGAGATTAGTAAAAGCCTAGGAGTTGAGTTAACTATTCAAGAAAAAGCCGAATAATTGTTTGGGCATTGAAGGGTTAACGCTAAGTGAAAAATTTGCTGCTTTAAGAAAAATTCTGAGGGATCCTACCCAACTGTTGGTGTTTTTCAGTATTCCAGTTGAGCACAAACTTCAATAGGTGAAAGAATTTTTTGCAGATGCTTCCTTTTAATTGAATTTCTTGCGGATCAACCCTTCTTATTGGAAATATGTAAGTCTCTCTTAGAATAATTATTTGGTTATTGCAGAAATTTTAAATGTTTGATTGCTATATAACCTGATTTTGTTTTGATAGGGGATATGTGCACTCCAACAGTGCAAGCGTAACAATGGAAGGTGTTCAATGCTTGCCATTATTTTAGTTAAGTGAACCAACACTTTGAGGGAACATTATATAGAGAAAGTTTTTTTTTGTTTGTGAATCAGTTTTGTGATTGTTCAGAAAAATATTGAATTGAAGTTATCGGTGGAGCATTCCCGACATTTTAATGTTTTGATTGCGAGGTTGCTTCATTTGTCAATATTTTTACCATATGGTTAGTGTTGCAAAACGAGAAATGTTAATTGCAATTGGTATGATTTTGTTTCAAAACTATCTAATATATTGGTGGTGAGATATTAGAAGTGGCTTGAATTTGATTTTTAAAATGTCTAATTATCTTACAAATAGTTTTAAGTTTAATCAGTTTATAAAAGATTAGGGGCTGTTTAGTTATTAAAAACAATTTACATTTTTAATTTTAATTTTTATTTTTATCTCCATTTTCTCTAATTTTTTATTTTAAAATCTAAAAATAAAAAAAGGTGAAGAGTACAAGTATCATGTTGAAATATAATAATGTTAATAGAATTGCAGGATATTATTTACAAATTAATGTCAAAAAGTTCATTATATTATTTAATCAAATAATTTTAGAAAAGAATAATTAACACTTATTAATTTTATTAAAATTGTTTTTAAAAAAAGTGAAAACATCTTTCTAACTAAATATTATGTTAATGATTATATTAGTTTTGGGATAATATCGTCATTTACAAATAGAAATATTTATTCCACATGTTATTTTTGATGAACCAAATCATGAAATAGGAATAAAGCTCTGACAACCAATAGGTGGGCTACTAATGCTCTCATTTCAAGGGGGATTGATAGGAAAGTAGCTTCGGCGAAATCCATGTTTAAATGTTTCTTCTTTAATAGTTATTTTATATCATGAATCAAATCAAGGAATTGAATGGCAATTCTATTATAAGGTATTCTATTCCATGAACCAAACATGGTTCGAAATCATTTGCAAGACATCCTCCTGATCAGATTCATATCATTTTAGGCATGTGCTGGTTATTTTTTTGTTATTATTTCAACCTTGTGGGTTTTTTTCAATTTGAACATTTTTGTAGATATACAAGAATAGGTAATATATAAATTAATGCCTTCACTTTTTGTATTCATATATTGAAGTTTTATGGTTGGAAATTAATGTTTGCTTGTTGTGCGTGCAAAACTAGTGTTTATCTTCAATAAAAGGAAAGAAGCTATTGAATTATTTGCCTGTATTCTCAGTCTTGAACTTCGGCATGTTTGGAGTTCATGTGGTAAAAGCGGTCTTGTGAAAGTGGTATAACAACAACCCATGCGGTTCAAATCGTTCTTAACTGTTCGCTTATAGCAACTTGTTGATCGATACTAGATGGAAACGGCCACCTATCTGTGTTATGGCTGTCTTTTATATCTGCATAGAGTATATGGCTCACTTATACCGAAAATTAAACTAAAAGATGGGATATGATTAAATTCATAAGGATTTACCATTTTTATGTTTATTAACTTATCAAAATACTCTAAATCATACAGCATCATGTCATGTGATAGAAGCAACAATAATTCAAAAAGATACTTTTAAGGATCAAATCAGATGTTTCATTATTAGATAAATTTTTATATTCATATTTGCTATTTATTTGAATTAAGTTTCAGATTTGATTGATGATTATGCTTTTCAAGTTCTTCGCCTATTATTGTGAAAACTTTACATTTGCATGATACTTGGATCCAAAACTATAATTTAATGTTATGAAATGTTTTTCAAACCTGAATTGAAGCTATTAATTAAATGTTAATTTTGAATAAAAAATTAAATGAGAGCTAATACTATAAATCTGCCCGAAACAGAAGCTAGTGCGCCATTGTGCCACCCTGAAATGGGTCGTACGCCATTTGGAATTGGCTATTAAGCCACAAACGTTGCCGACACCTCACGGTGGCTTGACAATACCAAATAGTGGCACTACGCCACCTTACCAAGATATTCCTAGAAAATTCATTTTTCGACATTTTGTAACCCTATATGATTTTCAAATTGTTTGTATGTCTTTACGTGTGTATTATAAATGCTCCAGAGATGTTTTGTGATGCCAGAAGCATCGGTGCTGGAGGTTCACTGGTTTTTATGGTAACCCTGTTCAGTCCTTAAGAGTTCACTCTTGGACTCTGTAAGGTTAAGTGACATGTTCGAGGGAGCCAGGGTGTGTGGTGGTACATTAACAAATTTCTAGATAAATTGGACAAGTAAGGGGGGGTGACTATTTAATCAAGAATTTTCAGACAACTTTAATAGTAAGCAAAGTGTTTGATGCTGGCAACGAGAAGGATGGCTATACGTGGTGGGGAAACATAGGAGTTGGAGTTATAAAGGAAAAACTGGACTGTTTTGTGATCAATCATGAATGGAAAATATTGTTTCCCGATTGGGCTTCTTATCACAAACCTATAGTGATTTGGGGAAGCCGGTTCGATAGTGGAAATCAGAGAATTAGAGGGCCTGGAACTAGGTTCCATTTTGAATAAAATTGGACCATAAGGCCAGATTTCAGGGAGATAGTCATGAATACTGCTTGGAAAGGTTCTAATAAGGTGAAGTATTTGGCTGATGTGGTTAGAAGATTAATAGATTGTGCTACTGAGTTCAACAAATGGGGTAAGATTAATATTGGCGATCTAAAGAAGAGGATTGCTAAGCACAAAGGGGACCTAATTGCCTTGTTGGAAGCAAAGAATCTAAATAACCCAGTGGACAAATTAGAAATATCAAAAAGAAGTTAGATGATCTAATGCTGCAGGAGGAAAGAAAGTGGAAACAACGATCGAGAGCTGACTGGTTGCTTGGGGTGACAATAACACGAGATACTTCCACCGGAAAGCGTCTCAAATGACGGCAAGAAATAAGATTTGTGAATTGGAAGATGAGAATGGTTGCTCGAAAAGTGAGCCTGGAGATATAGAGAGGATTATATAGAATTATTTTTCCGACTTGTTTAAATTTGTGGAACAAAGTATTGCAGCTATTAATGCTGTGACTAAATCTGTACATCCAAAAGTAAATGGAAAAATGAATAGAATGTTAGATGCGGAGTTCAAAGCAGAAGAGATATATCAGGCGCTAAAATAGATGGCCCCTTCAAAGGCCCTTTGAAATGATGGGTTTCCTGCCCTTTTATTTCCGCAGTACTGGGATGTGAGGGATAGGGATATTACTCAGTTTTGTCTTAACACCCTAAATGTAATATCCCTCACTGTTATGACGTAAAAATCTGATGTGTGACACACGTTTTGTTTACAATCTGATGAAATCGTGTCAAATTTGATACGAAGTTGGTCTAATTTATTTATCACGAAATAACAATTTAGTTGGAAAATTATTGTTCTTTAGAGCGGGTGTGAGCAGGATTAAGGAAACGTATGGAATTAATATATCAATATGCATCTCTAAATGGAGAGCTAAAAGTTTCAGAAAAAATCCAAAAGTTAAAACGTTGAAATACGGAATTTTTGACATAAAATTGAAGGCTATATAAGAGAACGGTTGCGGACATGTGGCGATGAATGAGTGGAGACACGATTCTAGCATACGCGGCGACACGTGGTGCGCGTGCACATCGACACGCGGCGACACGTGGTGCGCGTGCACATCGACACGCGGCGACACGTGGTGCGCGTGCACATCGACACGCGGCGACACGTGGTGCGCGTGCACATCGACACGCGGCGACACGTGGTGCGCGTGCACATCGACACGCGGCGACACGTGGTGCGCGTGCACATCGACACGCGGCGACACGTGGTGCGCGTGCACATCGACACGCGACTACACGTGGTGCGCGTGCACATCGACACGCGACTACACGTGGTGCGCATGCACAGCGGCACGTGGTGACACGTGACGCGCATCCGCAGCGACACTTGGAGACACTTTTCAAGCATGCGCAGTGACACGTGGCGATATATTAGTCTATATATATATATATATATAAAAATGTTAATAGTATGTTTTTCTTCTCTGATCGATATAGTCTCTGAAAAGCGGCTTTAAAAAGAACATTCTGATTATGAGTAACAAACCAGTTGACAATGTCGTGTCTACAAGATTTGTGCTTTGAAAATACTTGAAACATTGGGGAGACATAAATACGTTTGTGCCAATTATACTCAATAATCTCCACTATATGATAAATTATGGATCCAGTTTTCGTAAAAGTAAAACAGCCTAGGAGGTTTCATTTGTGCAGTATCACCATTTAATAGTAAAGCACAGTGATCTTGTCACGATCCAAATTCATGGATCGCAACCGGCGCTAGGGAATAGGAGTGGTTGCTCCGAAACCCGTAACAAGCCTAAAAACCTTTATAAATTTTTCGCAATTCAAGACCATACATCACGTATGATCTATTTTCAGAAAACATCGTTAAAACATTCTCTCGTTTAACGAAAACACATTTCTGAAAAACGGGTTCATAAAACCCCGATTGTATTTCATGAAACTAGAGCGCAAACATCAATCTCATATGACGTACTTGCTCTGTTTCCAATACAATCCTAAAATGCTAAAATCATGAAACCATTGTATCTTTCAAACAACTAGTCGCAGCATTTTAGAAAAATACGTAGCTTTTCAATCATATACATATACAGTAGTTCAAATCAGAGTATATCAAAATAAGTTTGAACTGCCATAAATAAAAAAACAGACTTTCCAATACCCAACTACTTGCAGCTCTAGAGGTATGGCTGACATTGACTTCCAGAATTATTGTGGAAGTCCGACCTCGTACGTGATAACCTGAAAGGTGAACATTTGAATATTTAAATCGCAAATATATAAAACATTTATATATGTAAAATATTACCAATTAGTCGATCCAGATGAAACCCTACAAGTCAGACTATTGTATGGGTCTCAACCTACACAATATAAGCCTTAGACCGTAAACTGAATCACTGCCGTCTAAGCTAGGTGTCTGGACCGTAACCGTGAAACTACCATTACAGTATTGCCTGTGACCGTAACCGTTACTTCCGTCTTAGACTGTTAAGTCAGGGTCGCTGGCACTTCTAACGCCCAATGACATTTAACTGACCTCTATGTCAGACACAGGCTCGTATCGAGAAACGCTACCGGTGATCACACAGTCCTATTGACAACCAATAGGAAGCTTGTTAATGGATCTTTCTTGGTTCAAGTATAATAGTGCAATTTGTATTTAAAACAGTTTAAATATAAAATTCAAAAGTAAAAACCACAAAGTAAACTGACAGAACTGTCGTCCCCATTTTCAAAAAAATGTAAGCTCCAAGCAGTCAAACACGTTGGTGTTTGGCTCACTAGATCGACTACTCATCGGATCTAATTAAAATTCAAATGTCAAAAGAATATCAGACATTGAATTTCTAACTCCAGTCCTATCGTATAAACGATAGACTCAAACAACTAATGTTCATTGACGACTCTATAAACAAACACATAAACTAATCTCAATGTTGAACTTCTCGTTCAATATATAATACCACTCTTGGTATAAACTAATAGTCCTTTTGAACATTAATCACTTTGATTAATGTAGGGCTTTATTAAAACCTAACATTGTTTTAATAAACCAAATATCTTTTACTTTACACTCTTTTGATTCGCTTAACATCCGTCAATCCGTATTACACTCTTAAGTTTAATTATCACGCGTGCGCTTTTTTAAGTTTTTATTTTCAAAACTATGCTTTTACCAACTTGTCATAGCATCTCCAATGGAGTGCTATTTTTTATGCTAAATTTAGCATGAAAAAGTGCTAAAATGCTATAAATAGCATGGCATTCTAATTTTTTCTCCAATGCACAAAATTAAAAATAACTATTATAATTATTTATTAAAATAATTATCTCTGAATTTTATTAGTTTCTAATTATTTTATAATTTTTTAAACAAAAATTAATGTAATTTTATTTGATATAATAATAAGCTTTTCAAAAGAAATAATTAAAAGAATCGATGAACTATATAAAAATATTTTATATAATTTTTTATGAGCAAAGGATCATTTTACCCCCCGAACTTGGCGCAAAGTATCAAAAACGTCCAAATTAGAAAAACGGATCACTTTTACCCTGAACTTGTCAAATTTGGTACAAAAACCCCCCTCCCCACTCTCATCTAAGAGAGTGAAGCACACTCTCTGGTTTTAGTGGTGATTTTTTTTCTCATAGGTGGTTTTTAATGGTAAAAGATTTAAAATAATCCTAATTCTTTTAACATTGTATAAATTAGTCCATAATAATTAGAAAAAATAATTTAATTTTAAAACTTTACATATCAAAATTATATTAATTAAAAACATAAGGAACCTTTTTGCACTTTTTATAAAAAAAAATTAATTTTTTTTAAAAATTCTGATGAGCAGCTGCCGGATTCCGGCAGCTGCTCATCATCAGAGATGAACTGAGTTCGTCTCTCGCAGAGACGAACTGAGTTCGTCTCTCGCAGAGACGAACTCAGTTCGTCTATGTTCGTCTCTCAGATGAGAGACGAACTCAGTGTTCGTCTCTCAGATGAGTTCGTCTATCATCTGTGAGAGACGGCTCAGATGCCGTTTCCCGTCCGATGGGTTCGGGCGGTGGTGTTTTGGGCGGTTATTGATGGGTTCCGGCGGTGGTTGATAGATTTTTGGTGGTGGTTGATGGAGGTGGAGGGCTAGTGGTGATGGAGGTAGAAGAAGATGGATTTTAGATTAATTAAGATTAAATATTTAATTAGATTAAGTTATTAGGGTTAATTAGAGTTAATTATTTGAAATTTAGAATCTCACTCTCCAATCAGGGCGCCACATCAGTATAGGGGTGTTTTTGAAACGGTTTTGCCATGTTCGGGGTAAAAGTGATCCAGTTTCGCTAATTTGGACGTTTTTGATACTTTGCGCCAAGTTCGGGGGGTAAAGTGATCCTTTGTTCTATCTTTTATAGGGAAAATTAGAAAAATATTGAAAACGAAGAAAATATTACCATAATACGTATCTCTAATTAATTGGTGTCAACACCTTTTTTCTTTCCTAAATTTTTTAAGCACTAAATTAGAAAAAAGTTTCTCACACAACACGTGTTTAACATATTAGCTGAGTAATCTTTTTCTCCTCCATCAAATTTTAAAATTCTCAGATCTAAATTTCTCTGTTCTTCATCTTCGCTGCAATTAAATCAATTTGGTGAGTGATCAATTCTGAAATCTAAATTATAAAAGCTAAAATTGATTTCAGCTTCGCTGATAATTGATTTCAGGGATGCTGAAATCGATTTCGGCTTCACTGAAATCTAAATTATAAATTATATGTTAATGTCGACTTCTGTTTTTTGGTATAATATGTGTATTCTATTCTGACTTGTATGTTACAATTACTCGGTATCGATTTCAGCTTCCGCTGGAATCGATTTGAGCCTCGACTTCTGTGCTTTGGTATTCTTTTTGTATAATCTGTGTATTCTGTCCAGACTTGTATGATACAATTACTCGGTATCGATTTAGCTTCGCTGCAATCGATATTGAGCCTCGACTTCTGTGTTTTGGTATTCTTTTTGTATAATTTGTGTATTATATCCTGAATTGTATGATACAATTACTCGGTATCAATTTCAGCTTCGCTGCAATCGATTTGAGCCTCGACTTCTGTGTTTTGGTATTCCTTTTGTATAATCTGTGTATTTTATCCTGAATTGTATGTTACAATTACTCGGTATCGATTTCAGCTTCCGCTGGTATCGATTTGAGCCTCGACTTCTGTGCTTTCGTATTCTTTTTGTATAATCTGTGTATTCTATCCTGACTTGTATGATACAATTACTCGGTATCGATTTCAGCTTCCGCTAGAATCGATTTGAGCCTCCACTTCTGTGCTTTGGTATTTTTTTTGTATAATCTGTATATTCTATCCTGACTTGTATGATACAATTACTCGGTATCGATTTCAGCTTTCGCTGGAATCGATTTGAGCCTCGACAACTGTGCTTTGGTATTCTTTTTGTATAATCTGTGTATTCTATCCTGACTTGTATGATACAATTACTCGGTATCAATTTCAGCTTCCGCTGGAATCGATTTGAGCCTCAATTTCTGTGCTTTGGTATTCTTTTTGTATAATCTGTGTATTCTATCCTGCCTTGTATGATACAATTACTTGATCCTCGACTTCTGTTTTTTGGTATTCCTTTTGTATAATCTGTGTATTCTATTCTAACTTGTATGATACAATTACTCGGTATCGATTTCAGCTTTGCTGCAATCGATATTGAGCCTCGACTTCTGTGCTTTGGTATGCCTTATGTATAATATTTGTATTATATCCTGACTTGTATGATACAATTACTCGGTATCAATTTCAGCTTTGCTGCAATCGATATTGAGCCTCGACTTCTGTGCTTTGGTATGCCTTATGTATAATATTTGTATTCTATCCTGACTTGTATGATACAATTACTCGGTATCAATTTCAGTACTTTGGTATGTTTTCTGTATATTTTCCATTGACCTCCTATGTAGTTTTATTATCAATAATTGTTTCATTAATTTTTATATTTTTATTGTATTATTCATGTATTATTCATGTTTACTTACTATCTGTAATTTGTTTTCATGATACAGAAATGGAATCATTACCACTTATCATCCATTATAATGGAAGATGCGATGAAAAGTATATTTTCACAGATTATAAAGTCAAGGGAGTTAGAATACAGCTAGATGCAAAGTTTGAAGAAATGATGGATATTGTCTTTAGTAAACTGAAAGTGTACAAGGAGGATACATCAATTGACATTAATTACCAGCTAAAAGAGGGTTACTTTCCTATAAAAATAGATGATGATGACAGTTTGTGCTTCTACATTGACATCAAGAAGAATGAAAAAGACATTACAAGATATCCACTTTGCATTACATTTGAAGAAATACAACTTCATGACAAAAGCGATGAATCTTCAAAAGTGGTTGCACAATCATACTTTATAAATAGTGGATCAGCCACAACAGTTTTTGATGATCAATCAACCGAAACAGAATCATCATGGAATATCTCAGATATATTCCAATACGCGCAAATGTTGAGCAATGAAATAGTGGAAGAAACAAGAATTAATGAAGAAACACAACTAGATAGCCATTCTTCTTCAAGTACAGTCATTACAAATCCAAGGCAAACAGACATATTTGTCGGGCAGACTTTTGTCAACAAAGAAACAATGAAGCTGTCATTGGGATTATATTCTGTCATCAACCATTTTCGATACAAAATTACAAAATCATGCAAAAGGGAATTCCTCATGATTTGTATAGATGCAAAATGCAAATGGGAAATAAGGGCAACTAGAAATGGTAAAACAGAAATGTTCATAATAAGAAAGATGAACAATGTTCATACATGCCCATCGGAAGTAAGAATGGGGGAGCAAAATCAAGCAAGTTCAGCTTTAATTGGGGAATTCATCAAGTCAAAGTATTTAGAGACTTGAACTTGTTCTTCAAGAACTCGATAGTACAGTGGAATAAGTCCTTACCCCAAGCAAAATCCTCAAACAACCCCGAATCAACTAAATAAATAGTTGAATCAACAACTAACCTCTCCGACTTGTTGTTATATAGGAACAACTCGATGAAATACAATATTGCTAGTTTCACTGCATCTTCATCAAATTCCCATCTTTTCAATAGAAAACACTCTTCAACACTTTTCTTTGAAATCTTGTTCAATCCAGTGAAGTATTTTGCTTTTAAAGAACTTTCAAAAGAAGCATATTTAGACCTATCTGACTCCCCAGTACTTTTTAGCCCAGTCACAATGATAAACTCTTCTAATCCAAATTTCAACAATTTGCCACAGATTCTAACCCACATTTCATACGGAGCTGGTTGCTTCACCTCCCTTAACAACAAGCCATGAATTAAATTGCATTGCAATTCATACCCTTTTATATTTAAAAAATTTTCAAAGCATGTTGAAGAAAAAAGGGTGAGTTGTTTCTCGCTAAGTTTTGATTTGATGTTCGAAATAACGCTGTTTCCAACATTATGATTGATCCTAGTAGTAAAATACTGCTCGACTTCAAAAAATGGATCATAGAGCTGTATTATACAAAAACGATAAATACAAGGTTAAAATTATGATAGTAATAAATAAATAAAAAAGAGTTCATTAAAAAGTAAAAATAAAGTCAGTACTAAAAAATATAATGAAAGTAGACAATAAGAGTACATAAAGCATACTACTAATAATGTCAGTTAATCTAAACATATTATTTATATGAAATACACAAAGAATAACATAAGTATACATAAAAAGTATATAATTAGTGAATGCATTTTGCATATATATTTTTATATATATAAATAAGTTATCAAATACAGTTAAGGAACACAATAAATATTACAACAACATAGGATTATAAGCATTTAAAACAATAAAAAGAAGGAAAATTAATCAGGTTATAAAAAATTACATAGTTTATTAGCAAAACATAATGTAAGTATACAATAAAAAGACAGAAAATATATACATAACAATTACAAATAATTTATATATTAAATCAATTGAAAGCAAACAACAAGAATATATAAAATATACAAAAAGTATGAATGTAAATCTATAAAAATATTACTAAAGAAAAAAAATAAATAACTAATGAAAGAAGAAAATAACATATAAAATGATTGTATTCATGACATAGCCAAATATCAGAAACAGTCAAAAATATAGAAAATTACAAAAATAAAAATACCTTAAGGCCTTGTTGCTTGTCAATGGTATCTACAACAACAGATTTGAGTGATTTTGTTGCAGTGTTAGCATGTAGTTTTTTCTACAAAAACATTTAAAAAATTCAAAAAAAAAAAATTAGTAAAAGACATCTACAAAATAAATCATACTAACTAAAAATTTAAGCAACGCATGATATCTTTGGAGCACTTGCTGATGCTTCTAAATTTGTTCTAATCTTCTTAGAAGAAGGAATTTCTTCTTGAAAATCAGAATCATCTGATTCCACTAATTTTCTCTTTATTGGCTAATAATCATGGACGGTCCTCGACCTTTGCACTAAGCTTCCCTAAACCCCCTCACCTTTCAAAAGCTTCACTAAACCCCCTGACCTTTATGGCGGCGCCATTCACGGCCCTTCTGAAAAAAAAAACACAGAATCACGGCGCCGCCAACGATTTAATCGTTTGCATGCGTTTTCCTCGCCACCTGTCGACCCACGTGACCTGTCCTCTGTCAGAAGCAACAGTTCCTCCCTCTGACATGTCGGTTGACTTTTCAAATTTTAAAATCAAATTTTTTTTAACCGACTGAGTTAATTTTCTCTCTCTATTTTTTCACCTTCTGACATACTCTTTCTTCTTCATTATATTTGTTTTTGAAATCAGTCTTTTTCTATTTCCCATCTCCTCTGACCTAGACGTTTGTCATCGTCGTTTGGTTGCTCTTCATTTTCTCTCATTCTGTAGTTCGCCTGCGTTGCATTTCGAGGAAGAACAAATCCGGGTATGAAAAAAAATGGTTGATTAATTTTTGTCGAGTTACTGTCATGTGGACACATTTTTGGTATTGATATCTTTATATGGTAAAACAGGCTAAGAAGATAATGGGAAAAGAAAAGATCTTATTCGGCAGTGATGAGACGAAAGGGAAGAAATGGCCAGATTCGAATTTTAATTTTAGTGTTTATGGTAATTTTGTTGGTTTTTGGGTATGTGTTTTTGGATACTTGAAATTGTGATTTTAGGTTTATTGTAAATTTTTAGGTTTATGGGTATATTTTTTTGGGGGAGTTATTCTCAAGTTGGTTGTAAAATTTGTTGATTTGTTTTGCATAATGTCTGTGAATGAATGTCTCTATATTGTTTGTTTGAACAGCCCGTACCGTGGAACTGGATTCTGAGATCCTGGAAATTGTTCTGCACTACGATGGAGAATTTGGAGAAGGTGGTTATTTGTGGGGCGAGGTGTGTGCAAGATGTTTTGACATTTCCCAACTGTCACTGAATAGGCTTGATTTGTGGGTCAAAAAAATTGGAGTGAAGGGGCTGGTTATGTATTATTGGAGGCAGCCAGAGTTGGACTATCATCGAGGGATAAAACCTCTTGAACATGATAGAGATGTTGAGGAGATGGCAAGGGCTGGACTAAAAGAAGGTGTGGTTGATGTCTACGTTAGATATTTAACCTCTGATGATGTGCATAATTTGGTGCCTGAGAGTGGACCCAAGTTAGAATTAAAAGAAATTGAAGAAGATGGTCCATTTGAGCCAGTTGAAGATGGTCCAGTGGAGGCAGTTGAAGATGCTGCGGGAGTTGAAGAAGGTCCAGGTGATGAAATATTGTTGCTAGAGTGGTACGGCACTGAAGATGAGGGCCAAGTAGAAGCCTTGGAAGTGGAGATTGCTGCTGCTGAAGGCCCATCTGATGTGGCTGAAGGTCTAGAAGAAGGGTGCAGCAAAAAACAGAAGAACAAATAAAAACGGAAGAACAAATAAATTTAGCGTTGTTTTGTATTTCCGGATATGTTGTTATTTTATTTTAAAACACTTATATGTTTTCTATATGTGCTATTTCATAATTTAGCATTGTTTATTATTTCCTGATATGTTGTTATTTTATTCAAAGACACTTATATGTTGGAAATTTTATAAATTTATTTTGAGAAAAATGAAATACATATGGTTCATGCATGACCACTGTCTTTCATTCTTATACTTTTGTTCACATAAGGTCCCTGACTTTTTAAAATGGATTGAGCAGTGGACCCTGATATTTGTTACTCTGGACAAAAAAATAATGTACATAAAACATATAGAACATACATTACTTACATTACTTACATAACATGTAAAATAAAATTTATAAAGACATATAAACAAGCATAAAAGTAAGATTAATAATTCACTTCATTAAATATTCAAACATTTCAGAACGTTTAGAAAAACAATTACATTAACATCCATCTTCACTAAAATTAACCCTGAACAAGAACAAAAACAAGAACAAAAATATCCATCTTCACCAAAATTAACCAAAAAATACATAAACAAGACTACATAAACAAGTCATCCTCTTAAGCAAGCTCCAGTGCGCGATAAACACAAAACTCCATCTTGATCATACCGTCAGCAAAAAATTCGTGGTCACTATCAAGAAGGAACCCTGAAAAAGAACGATAGTAATTGCCGGTGCCTTGAATGTTCTGGGTAGTACTGTGAAACTTGTGACTTGAGTTGGCATTCACTTCAATTTCATAGGGGCAGCATCCAGCTGCTAACGGTCCAAGACAACAGATTGTAAGAATATTCCCATAAGAACACATTGTGTTGTTCAGAACAAACACAATGTCTGTGTTTTCCTCTTGGAGAATAAAGAAATTATCATTCAGCCGGACAGAAACAGGGAATTTACGACCAAAAACAAACGGCTTCACAAAATTTTTATGTATCACTTTACAGTGAGCATAAATCATTTCAGAGGTTCCCTTGACATTGCAAACTTCAATGGGGCATGAGCACTCTATGAAAGAACATAACTTTTCGTGGTTGATCTTATCGGGGTACCTAACAGTTGCTGGGCATCCATAATTCTTGAACGAGCAACAAACTCTCAAAGAGTCAGCAACATCTTCAAGAATCCGGTTCCTCATTCTTCTGATAGGCAGGGTGCAAGAATGGCACTTTTGAGTCTTCTCCGAGCATGCGTTGCATGTTGCATGCCCATTTTCACACTAAATATAATTACAGAAAAAATACAATTACTAAACAATACAATTACAAAAATAAATAACAGTAAATGGTAAAGATAAATAAATGGGTACAAACCTGAATAATTGGAGTTGTAAAGGGTTCACAGCATATTGGGCAATCCATGAGTTCCATATTAAGTGAAGACACAACAATATTATCGGACATCTTCTGGTTATTTTGAGAATAAGAACAATTTGTGTACTCTGAAATGCTTGAATCAGTTGTTGTGGTTGCCTATTTAAATAAGTTACCATCATGACTCTTCAATTTCTTTAGATGCCCTTTGTGGATGTAATTAATTAGTGGTTGTAGTTAACGAAGAGGCTGCATTGGAACAATACAACTGATGGAACGGGTGTAATGAAAGGGTTTCTTGGAAAACCCATTTCTAATCTTTGCCATTAAGTTTTCATTTTTTTGGCGGTTTATTTCTCTGTGAAGTCTAATATAGCCCTTGAAATTTCGACCAATTATGAAAGACAACACCTGAACTTATATTTAATTATGAAAGACAGCACCTGCACTTATATTTTATAATCAACGACAGTACTGTAATTTAAATTTTTGAATCACACAAAGTTTTCCCAACAAGCAAATTAAATGAGTTTAAGATAATACAAAAAATTATTGGAACGCAGTTTACTAACAACACTGCACAAACACAAGCCATTGTCACTTAACAGAAAATGTATCAATTTTTCTTGAAACAAGCAACGGCTAAACTGCAACCGGCAACTGCAAAAGCCACAAAAAAACCAAGCTTCATGATCTTGTTTTTCCTCTCCATGTCTGAGCACTTGACTTCCATCAGCTTGACGTGTTCCTTCAGATGTTTATCTCCATAAGTTGCAGACCACTATCCTGGATCATAAGCACATTTTCTTCGTACATCTCAATGGACTCCTTCAATCCCTCGAAGGCCTCATTAAGTTGCTCCAGTTCGTCAGTTTTAGCTACCACCTGAGTATGGGCATGAACTAGTTCCAGTAGAGCTTTGTTGCGTTCTTCAGTCATGCCATTAAGCTCACTTTTCAAATTCCTGACCATCGTCATCTGATAGGCCATGTCGTTATCCACCCACGCAAAAAAATCGCATTGATTCTGTGTAGTGTAGGTCAAACGACAGTTAAATGGCAACAAAGGAAGATTAGGTTTCAAAAAAATACTTACATTTCTCTTCGAACAGCCGTAAAATCTAAAATACTTACATTTCTCTTCGAACAGCCGTAAAATCTCCGTCCTGGAATTCGTTTGGTAGAGGAAATCTGCATACGACATGGAATTCCACAGTCGCACACAACTTGTTTAGCTTGTCCTTCCATTGTCGTTGTGTCTTGGAAGTGGAGATCTATGGGAAGGCTGGTAAGAAAAAAAAGGAGACGAGGGTTTTCAGAAAAGGGTTGAGTGTTCAGTTGAATAATGTGTTGCATCTTCATTTATGCAGGGTTCAGATTTGCTTTTTGTTGTCAGGTGTGACAGATGTCCCTTTTTAAATTATCAACAAACCTTTAGTGTTTTAATTATGAAGGTTAAGTACCTTAAGTGATATTTGCTTAAAAGTTGAAGTACCGTGGCTGTTCCTGAAATAAAAGAATGAGGACCGTGGCTGATCTTTAAAACAAAGGATAAGTACCTTAGGTGATTATATAAAAGGTTAACCTTATGGTTGCTAAAAAACAAGAGAAAAACATAAACTGTTTAATACATCCATTAATCAATTGAAACACATCCATCCATTAAAATTCTAATCACAATGGGCAACCTACCTGCACACCCTAACAAAATACTGCCTATGTGCACCACAAAAATAATTAACAAAATAACTACCACTAAACCATGTTCCAGCACTACGTTTTTTTGGATCTCTTCCTCAGGATGTTCATGTATCTAGAGGGAACATCTTTAGCTCTCCGCTTCCCTTTTCCTTTTTCAGCTTGCGTTGGGATAGGTTGGGACGGAGCTCCATCTTCAACACTGCTCCGTTGGCTGTTGAAGGCATGCTCTTCTGCATCACCTGGGTGATTCTGGTCTGGTTGGCCTTGGTCAGCAACCGGAGGTTCCGCTGGAACCGCTTGATCCACAAATGGAAAGGTGTCACGTCTACTCGGTGACCTATGAACGACTTGACTTGTACCCTGCCATGGAAAGACACAAACCCAAAAAAAATTTAATGGAATAATAAACCAAAAAACTAAAAACAACAAAACCACACATTCACTAACATCCATCATCCAGCGGAGGGTGACTGGAGAGTCATGAAGCACAGGTTCTCGTTCAGCAGACTGACCACCAGGCTCTCTTTCAGCAGACTGACCACCAGGCACTCTTTCAGCTGACGGACCACCAACCTCATGAGTTGACTGACCCCCACTCCTCATTAGGCAACCCCTCTTATTGTGTCCAAATTGACCACATAAACTGCAAGTCATTCTCATATTTCCTTTCCTTGGCAACTTTTCCCTACCTGCAGCGGCTTCCTTGGTTTTTTCAACCCTTTGTTTCTCTAGTTCCTCCGCCTCTTTTTTCCTAGCCGTTGGTATTCTTCCCCTCTTCTTCTTATGTACTGGGGATGGTGGGAGTATGATATTGAATGGCTCAGGGTCTGTTTCCCACATGTCTGGCCCATTCATAGGGTTGATTACATAGCTGTATACCTTCTGATACGTAGCTACACTGTAGCAATCATCCACAAACTCTTCAGGCCGTTGATTATTTCCATATATGCATGGTGTAGCGTGCGAACATGGGATTCCACTAAGCTGCCACCTTTGACATGTGCATGTTCTGTTAGCCAAATCAACCACGAACTGGCCCCCTGGGCCCTCTACCTGCCACTGAGGGCTACCACCAGGATCTGCGGTGAACTTCCAACCATAATCAATGATTTTGGCCAACTTCTTTCTGATCTTTGGACACAGCTCACCCTCCATGTTTCCCCCAAACTTCCGCTTGTCATTAATCCTCTTCATAAGCTGCGTCCTTATCATTTCGAACATTGTCAACACTGGCTTCTCTCTTGCAGCAAGTATGTACTTGTTGAATGCTTCAGCCAGGTTGTTTAGGAGGATATCACATTTGACTTCCTCTTTGAACAGCGCTCTACACCAGTGTTTCCTGTCCCTCTCTTTGATCCATTGGTAGCCAGCGTCATGTTTGTCTTCCAGAGCTTTCATTGCTATATCCATGGCTGCTTTATATGTTGCTATTCCAATGTTCCAGATGAAGGGCTTCGTGTGTTGCGTGTGAAACGTGCTCCTGAAATTGGCCCACAAATGCCTCTAGAAAAATCGATGCTCTGAATATGGGAACAGCTCCTTCACAGCATTCAACAAACCCTGCACAAACGCACGAAATATAATCACCCATGCAATCAATAACACACCCTATAATTTGTACATTATTCACCAAAGGACCCTGATCTTAATGTAAAAAATCTAATACAACACATTAATCAAGATCACTAAAATCAACTAAGATTGTTCAACCATGTAATGTACCTTTTGTTTATCGGACATGAAAACTGTGGCATTCGTAAGGTGGAGATCAGCTAGAAGTAGCCCAATAAACCACATCCAGGTGTCTGTGTTCTCCGTTTTAACCCAGGCATATGCTAAGGGGTACATACAGTCGTTTGGATCAATCCCTGTTGCAGAAAGAAGTTGACCCCCGTATTTACCCTTCAACCAGCACCCATCCAGACAGACAATCTGTCTCATCCCATTCATGAAGGCATGCTTCAACCCATCAAAGCATACATACATTCCCTGGAACTTCCCCCTTGCTTCTTTAAACTCCACCGTGCTGCCTGGGTTTGTTCTCAAAACCTCCCTCTTGTAATCATACAACTTCTCATATTGCCGGTCTTCATCACCCTCCAATTTGTCCAATGATGCCCTTCTTGCTCTTCTTGCTTGCTGAATGCTTATTGATTGTTTTAGGTCTGTCTGAATCTTCTTCACAAACACTTCAGACTTATATTCAGGATCGTTTCTAACTTCTTCTAAGTACTTGTCGGCGAGGACTGCACTAGTCAGGTGGAAGTTTTTGCTCACTTTAGGACATGTATGGCGCAGATCAAGGGTCTTCACTCGGAATGTGTTGTCATTGGGATCTTTGAGGTGCAGCTTTGATGCAAACACGTAGAACTTACATTTGGTCTTTGAGTAGCACTTTGCCCTCACTCTTGTTATCTCATTTACAAGGAAGTGCAGTTGGTACCTGTGGTATATCCCCCACTCACGGCAGGCCTTCTTAAACTGCTCCCTGTCAGTGAACAACATCCCAATAGAGAAAGTTGGACCCTCATGGTCGTGGTCTTCATCAAACACATTAAAATCCTCCCCCCCTCTTCTTCTGAATCTGAAATAGATCTATTACCATCAGACTCTATGTACTCTGAATCAACACCACCAGACTCAAATTGGGCTTTACCTTTGGGTCTCCCACCAGCCCTGTTCTGCGAAGCACCAACATTCTCTTCAGTCTGTTCATCCTGTTCATTCTCTTCGTTCTCTTCATTCTATTCATTCTCTTCAGGCAACTGACCGTTTGACCTCAACTCGGTAGTCAAATCTTCATCACCATCCAAGATGTCATAATCAGGATCCACAATGTACTCATCTAGATCATCATCCCAATCTTCAACCCATTAATGTGAATGATGAAGCTCTTCTTCAGTGGGCATCGGTGGCTGGTCTTCACTTTGCCTTTGCGGCAGTTCCCTGTTCTGGTCCTCAAATAAACCCTCAAAAGGGGGCTAATGTTGGGTTTGGAAGAAATTGTCGAAGTCCACATCTTGAGTTTGTTGAGTAGGACCCTTATCATGCAGCCCCTCTCCCTCATCCATGTGCGGCCCATCGTCAGCCCCTAAATCCTGAGCTTCCTCATGTGGCCCCTGAATTGGAACTTCTTCCTCTTGTGGCCCATGCTGTTCACCAGCCCCAGCCCCAGCCTCAGCCCCATTCACTTGCCAATCTTCAGCAGCCCCAGCCCCAGTCCCAGCCATAGCCCCAGCCTCAGTCCCAGCCATAGCCCCAGCTTCAGCCCCAGCCTCAGTCCCAGCCATAGCCCCAGCCTCACCCCCATTCAGTTGGCAATCTTCAGCAGCCCCATCCCCCTTATCATGGCAATCTTCATCAGCCATCTGAACGCTTACCTCTTCATTTGCCCCCTCACCAGCAACCTCATCATTCCCAGTATCAGTTTGTCCCAAATAATCTGCCACTTCATTCCCCTGAGCCTCCGTATCTCCCTGGACCATAGAAGCCCCTTCACTTACATATGGAATCAACCATGACCCCCCACTTTCTGAAGGACCTTCACCAACAGCCTTGGTACCCAATGGTTTACTCCCACTAGCCTTGGTAGCCAATGGTTTACTCCTTACTTTTTTCACGGGAGTGGGATACACATAAGCTAAATCTTTGGGGTTTGGTATCTCCTCAATTACAACATGTGGGGGCGACGGGGGCGGAGGGACTAAAGACTCAATGTCTTTAATGGTCAGTTTCCTAACATAGACATCCACTTCTCCATCCCTCTTCCCAGCACTTGCCATTTCCATAACATCGTCTTCGTGATTTATCGGTCTAATCCAATCATGAAATTCCTTGTCTTTTTCTTTCCAATAATAATCAACTAAGCCCTTAACTTTTTCTCTTTTCACCCATCTATCTAATTTCATCATAGTCATACCAGACACAGAATAAATGCCGGTGAACACTTCCCCATCATGGTAACCCCATTCCCCCAATTCCCCATTAATGTGAAGGTTTATTTGAAAAAATTCTAAACCTGGTGACACTGCAAACAGACAAATATTTAAACACACCAACAACCATCAAGCAAAACAAAAAGAATAGTAAATGCCAACCAACAGAAACGTGAAAACAATAAACAACTCGTACAAAGATTAAACAAATCAAACCAACTAGTGGTCCTACAGCAGTAAACAAACATAAAGCAACTTGTAGTCCTATGTCCAAAAGCAATAAACAAATCAAAGCATAGAATAACAAACATTTACAGAAACCAAAGTACTATGTGGTCCTACATACCTTCCACTACTTCGTCACTATCGCTCTCATCCATTAAACCCCATCCAGCAGTTCCAGGTGGTCCCATTCGTTCTCTTTCCTTTGATTTTCCTTTTCCTTTCTTTCTCATTTTTGTAATTCTTTCACTATAAAAACCTGTGACACAGAGAGCGTAAATACACCACGTTAATCAAACCCTAAACCACATGAACCAGACAACAAGAGTAAAAATCAATCTTTCTCACTCTAAATTTATGTTTTGTTCCTTCGTTATTTTTTCTTCTTCACAATGCAAGAACACAGAAAGCACGGAAGATGAACAGGCAATCGAAGAAACAATGGCGGTGTGAAAATTAGAGTTTCAGAAGAAAAAAGGGAAGGGAAGGAAGCAGGTGTATGTCAGAAAGAAGATGAAAGAGAGAGAAAAGTTACCGAGCGGTTTCTTTTTTTTTTTATTTTAAAATTTGAAAAGTTAACCAACATGTCAGAGGGAGGAACTGTTGCTTCTGACAGAGGACAGGTCACGTGGGTCGACAGGTGGCGAGAAAAACGCATGCAAACGATTAAATCGTTGGCGGCGCCGCGATTCTGTATTTTTTTCCAGAAGGGCCGTGAATGGCGCCGCCATAAAGGTCAGGGGGTTTAGTGAAGCTTTTGAAAGGTGAGGGGGTTTAGGGAAGCTTAGTGCAAAGGTCGAGGACCGTCCATGATTATTAGCCGGTTTCGGAACAAGCACATTTGCCTTCGCCTTGCCTTTAGCAGTTGATTTCATCCTCATGTTTGGTTTAACAGGTGTAGTACTACGAGTTTGAACCATTTTATAAGGAAAAAACTGTATATAGCAATTAATTCTCAAAACACATTCAAAATTCAAAATGCCTAAAAATAAGGAAATGAGGGATAGAAAACACGATTGAAAATGACAACAGCGAGGGAAGTTAAGAAAAATGGAGATAAAAAGAAAGAGAAAATTTAGAAGATGAGAACTGAAAATGGGGAAAGAAATGAGTTAGGGCAAACAGGAGACAAGAAGAAGAAGGAATGAAATGAGGGGGAGCAGTTACTGAACAAAGTCAACAGAAAATCAAAGGGCTTTTTACACAAACAACCTACATTGACTAATTGTTTACTTTTATACATGTCATATTTTTCACTTACTAAACTACCATACACGGAGCTGATTCTAACTTTTATACGGATCTTATATATTCAACCCTAATAACACAATCATCATAATTTCATTTATTTTCTCTCTTCTCATCATTCAATTCTCTCTTCCTCCCAACTCATATTTCTCTCTCTTCCTCTCAGCTCATCTTCCTCTCTCTTCCTCTCCGCCGTCTTCCGCTTCGCCGTCCTCTATTCCTACGCTCCTCCGTCATCGTTCTCATCATCGTCTCCGTTGTCATCTTCGCCAACGCCATCATCTCCTCTGCTCGTCTTGTCATCTATTTGATTTCAAATTTACAATTTATTCATTCTTCTTCTTTTTCTTCTTTTTTATTTTCAGATCTACAATTGTTTTACTGTTTTTTCATCATTAAACATGTATATAGATTATATTTCAAGAATATAATGTTAATTTCATTTTATGTAATATACAATTATGGTTATATGGAATATTTTTTTGTTATTTCTGCATTTTGTTTTTGTGTTTGGTTGTATTTCTGTGTTTATTTATTCTGCAGCTCGATTTTTTGATGATGGTTGATTGTTGAATTATTATAATGTTACAGTGTTGTTGATTTGTTGTTGATTTTGTGTTGATAATCAGTTAGTATTTCCTTGATTTTAACATTGGAATTTTTTTTAAAATTGGCAAATTAGATAACTTTGTCAGCGAAATAAATTAAATAAAATAAAATTTAACTGATACTAGATAATTATATGTTTGCATTATTATGTTGACATGTTGTTGATTTCTTGTTGATATTTTGTTAATTGTCACAGTTTTTCAAAAAATTATGTTTTATTTTATTCCTTATATTGATTCGTTGTTGATTTATTATTGACATTATGTTGATAAGTATTTCAACTTTTTTTGATTTTCAATTTTAAGTGGACATGTTGTTGATATACTGTTGATAATATGTTGATTTTTCAATCATTGAAAGAAAAATAAATTATATGTTTGCATTATTATGTTGACATGTTGTTGATTTCTTGTTGATATTTTGTTAATTGTCACAGTTTTTCAAAAAATTATATTTTATTTTATTCCTTATGTTGATTCGTTGTTGATTTATTGTTGACATTATGTTGATAAGTATTTCAACTTTTTTTGATTTTCAATTTTATGTTGACATGTTGTTGATATACTGTTGATAATATTTTGATTTTTCAATCATTTAAAGAAAAATAAAATTAGTTTTAAATTATTGTATTGATGAGCTAGCAGCCGCACAGTTCCTTCAAT
Organism: Mercurialis annua; assembly: GCF_937616625.2. Lineage (NCBI taxonomy): Eukaryota > Viridiplantae > Streptophyta > Magnoliopsida > Malpighiales > Euphorbiaceae > Mercurialis > Mercurialis annua. Next base: position 18,416,138 of record NC_065572.1, on the reverse strand, counting down.
ATCACTTGTATAATTTTTTTCCGTTTTCCACCTCTCATACTTAACTAAATTTCGACAAAGCCGGTTATGATACAATTTTATTTCATCCAACAAAAGTTTATTTCACTGACAATATTATCTTATTTGTCAATGTTAAAATAAAAAAAATCAGTTGATATCAACATAATATCAACATAAAGTCAACATAAAATCAACAACACTGTAACATTACAATGATTCAGCAATCAATCATCATCAATAAATCGTTCTGCAGAATAAAAAAACGCAGAAATACAACAAAACACAAAAAATGCAGAAAACAACAGAATTTTATTACATAAAATCACAAAATTATTCTACATAACATGAAATAAATATTAGATTCTTTAAATATACTTTTTATACATGTTTAATGGTGGATAAACAGTAAAAGATAAACAAATTACAGATCTGAAAATGAAAAAAAAAGAACAACAAATTTCAGATCTAAAATCAAAAAGATAAAAGAAAGATGGCGCGGCGAGACAAAGACGAAACGGCGGAAATAGAACGGCGGAGGCGGAACAGCGGAAGCGGAACGGCAGAGGCGGAACGGCGGAAGCGAAAGAGCAGAAATCGTGGAAATTTTCTTTCACATCTCAAAAGAAATCATGGAGAAGAAGAAGAATGATTGAGAGAAATAAGAAAAATCGTATAAAAGAAAGAAATTTGAAGTACAAGTTATTAAAGTAAGAAAATGAGGTAGGTAAAGTAAAGATTTAACTTGTATTATATAAAAGTAAATGGGCTGCCAAAATCAGTATTTTATATAAAAAGCCCAAAATCAAATATGAAAAAAGCCTAGCCCAACACGTGATGGATGAAAATTGTTTAAGCCCATTACGTGTTGCAACAAGAGTGAAAGTTAGAGTTCAAATTATTAATTAAACACGTAATTATGGGATTATTTTTCCAAAACAAGTGCTGAACATAATTTTCTCTTTTTTTATTATATTAATATATGGTATACTATTAAAAAATCAAATCGAGACCGTAAAATTAAATTGAAGCACAAAATTTAAAATGAAGAAAGTAAAAAGATAAAAAAATGTTAAAATAATAAATGCAAAAAAAAAAAAAAACCGTGGTAAATTGTAATTTTTTAAGAAATGCTATTGGTTGTTGTAATTTAGCATATGCTATAGTCTGTGCTAAATTTAGCACGTGATATAATATATGCTAAATTTAGCATAAACTATAGCACCACATTGAAATTGTATTTTAAGACTTAATGCTAAATTATAGCATTAGCACTCTATTTTATATAAATACTTTTGATTGTTTGGGGGAATTGTTTGATCTGATATCTCTCATTATTTTATTTTTCTCTAGATTTATTTTGTCCAATTCAATTATGTTTTGTCAAACCAATATACTTGTCTTGTTTTATTATTCTATGCTAACTTTTTCGGTCAATAATGTTTAAACTTTTCAGTTTTTTTTATTATTATTTTTATATTTATTTTCTTGTATATATATTTCTTATCTTTTTCACTGTTAGTAATTTTTTAATTTTTTATTTGATCTTTATTTTTATTTTTATTTTATATAGAATTTTAATTTTAATTTTAATTTTTCATATTTTTCATATTTTATATGTTTTAACATAATAAATATTAAAATAAATTTATTCTTTATAAGTTTAATTAAATATATTATTATATGATTAATGTTAGTAATTAAATTTTATCATTATATAAATACTTTTTATAATTAAAATATCTAATAGTTTTTTATTTAATTTTTTTTATTTAGACATTTATATCTAATTTTAGACGTTAGTCTTTAATAATTGAACACTTGTTCTTTCATTCTGAATCCTACAATAAATATAGTGTAGCCGAATTACAGGAGATCCACTCTCGGGTGATACCGGACTCCCCACGAAGGTCTGAATATATGAAGGAGATACCAAATCCCTTGAGATTCGGTAATATGCCAACAAAGACCGAATCCCATAGGATCCGCCTAAAGCGCGTTAATCCGGTATTCGGGTAGATCGCCAAGTCTGGAAGTATTCTCCTATTCGGACACAAACACCGAATATGGAAGGATAAGCTCTACCTTAGAAAGATAAGACTATTTAGAAAGAAATTCCTAAATAGGACTCTTATCAGAATAAGACAGAACTCGACAAATCAGGGTGAATCCCTACAATGTAGCCAGATCCCTACAAAGTAGGATTCACTTACCTATTACGACTCTACAAGGTATATTCGGCTACTATAAAAGGAGCACGAGTTATGCCTAGAATGACAATTACATTCACATACTCTAAACGCTGCTCAAAGTTCTAAACTGACTTTAGCATCGGAGAGTTAATCGGACAACCACCATCCGGTTAGCTTCTACCTTGTTTTGCAGGTCTTACTCACCGGTTCAGAAGGTAGACTCCATCAATTGGCGCCGTCTGTGGAAAAAGCTTAACTAAACTTCAATTCGAAGGAGCTTTTCTGAACTCAAAAACAAATTTCATTGAAGAAGATGACTTCTGAAAGAGTGAACCTGAAGGACAAACAACCAATGGACCCAAAAGACACTTCGGAGATAATCAACGTGACGGAAGACGGGCTCCACAACTCCGGGGGAAAAAGCAACACCGGACGGCCCTCTTTTTCAACACCTCAATACCAAACTAATCCGATGAGGGGAAGCAACCCAATCGCTTTCAACCTGAACACTGAAGAACAACAAACGCCAGGCATGGCAGCACAAGATTTATACAACGAAATGCTGAAAAAGGTACTAGAATCTGTCCAAGCAAATCTGGACAGATTGGCTAGTGAAGCCAAAAGAACAAACGATAGGCACGAAGAAACCATGAAAATCCTGAGGAAAAATTTCAGCCCAACAGCTCCCAGAAGAAAAGGAAGAACAGAAAACGCAAACCCAAGCCGCCGAGAGACAAGAGAAGAAAACAACAGAAGCAAGGAACCCCGAACCGGAGGGAATGAAGAAAGAAACGAAACAAGAAACCAACGAGAGAATAGAACAAGTAATGAGGAAAGCCCAAACAATCAAAATAGAGACAAGTCCAATGAGGAATCACCAGAGACGCCCAGAAATGAGCATAACCAAGAGGACGCCCGAAGTGGGTTGAATTCAAAGAGAGACGAACGGAGGGAGAAGGAAAAAGAAGATGCCCCACCAAAAAGCAAGCGACAAGACAGAGATGCAGGGAAAGAACAACCAAAGAAAAAACATCAAGAAGGGGAGGGCGAATCCTCGGAAGCGCCCCAAAAAAGCAAAGCCACATACGTAGTGGAAGAAGACTTGGAGGAAAAGATCGCCAAAGCACTCAAAAAACTGAAATCAGAAGAGTTAGATATAGACGATCTCAGGTTTAAAGGATCCCCCCTTTCACCCGAGATCATGGAAGAAACTATCCCGTACAGCATGAAATTGCCAGTCCTGCCGACCTTCAACGGGGAAGGGGATCCCCGGGATCACACATCTAGATTCACAGCAACCATGGGGCTACTCAGCGTATCAGACGCCATTTTATGTAGGGTCTTTTCCACCACGCTCACAGGCAGAGCCCAGAGATGGTATAACAAATTGAAGCCAGGATCAATCAAGAGCTTTGCTTCGCTCTCAACAGAATTTCTCAACAGATACCTCACAAACATACCGGCAAAAACTACTACCAGCATCCTGAGATCCTGCATCCAAGAAGAGGGAGAAACCTTACGAAGCTACATTGAACGATTCAACAAGCAAGCTATGAAGATTGACAACCTAAACGTCGATATGGCGACTGAAGCGTTGCGAGAAGGAACACGATTCGGAAAACTGGTGGATAAGCTGCTAGTTAATAAACCCACGACTTTCTCGAACTTGATGGGAATAGCCCAGAAATACTTCGAGCTAGACGAAGGGCGAAGGGCGATTCGTGGAAAAGAAGCAAAAGGAAAAGAATCGAAAGAGAAGTCCAAAGAAAAGACGAAGTCGAAACCTGATGATAGGAGAGGAAGGCCAGAAGAAAATAGACGATTCGCCCCCCAGACAAGATATGAACCAAGATATGACCCCAGAGATGACAAGAATAACTTCACACCACTAAACACTAGCCGAACTAATGTCCTCATGTGGATCAAAGAAAACGTCAAAAACGTGGTATGGCCACCAAAGATGAAAGCAGAGATAAGAGACACCAGAAAATACTGCAAATTTTACGAAGATTGCGGACATAAAACGGATAGCTGCAGAGATTTAAAGGTCGAGATCGAAAGAGTGATCGACACAGGCGAGCTAAGGAAATTCGTGGCCCGAAAAGAGAAGAGCAGTGACAAAGGAGAAAAAATAAGCAGAGAGGACAAACTAAAGGAAAAAGAAGATGAACGCCCCTCCAAAGTACTAGGAACCATACATATGATCAATGGAGGTGGACACAGCAGCCCCATGATCAGGAAAAAGCAAAGAAAAGAAGTGATGAACATCAGAGAAACTCACATGCCGCCCGTAATCTTTGATGTGGAAGACTACGAACATGTCAAAGCACCCCACAACGATGCCTTGGTAGTAACTACTATCATTGAAAATTGGAACATGGAGCGAATCCTAATCGACGAAGGAAACGCATCGTACAAAATGCTTGGAGGAACCGCATCAAGGCTACGCCGAGTCCCGATTCCGCTATCAGGACTCGGTGGCCCCTCCATCAATCCACTAGGAGAAGTCACCTTGGAAGTAATAATCGGCCCAGAGAGAGGAATCAACAAGAAAGTCATGTCATTGTTTTACATAGTAGACATGGAATTAACATACAACGCCATCCTCGTAAGACCTTTCCTCCATGATTCGGCGGCGGTGACTAGCATAAGAGCATTGGCGATGAAAATACCAACCGAGAAAGGAGTAGTGACGCTGAGAGGAGACCAGGGAATCGCCAAGAAATGCTACGACGAGTCTGTAGTAGATCTTCAAGAGAACAAAACCGAGAAGAAGGAAGAATAGGGAAGAAAAGCGACCCATCGCTAGTAACGATTTTATGTCTTACCCGATGGCGTCCAAACTATCTTTAATGTTTTGTATGAAGTCCTTTATCAATAAAAGTTCAATTTCCCTACTATATGATTAGCCAGACGAATCAATAAAGAAACAAGATATGGGTGCCAAAGTGTGAGAAACGAGTAGATAATCCGGCCGACACGACCTATACGACAACGGTTCACAAGGGTGAAGTAGATTCCGACGAAAAACCGTCTTACAAAGACGTACTCGTATCGCACCAGGATGGCCAGTTGAAGGCGAGATTGCCTAAAGACCGCGAGGTCATTGTTTCGCATAAGAAGGGAGTGCTAAAAGCTTGGGTCCCGGTGGTAAGGGACGAATACGGAGTAAAGGTGGTCACACTCCCGAATTCTTACAGAAGCAAGCCTGGACAAAAGGCACCGTTAGAAGGCGATGTGATCATTCCGGAAGGAGATAGGGCCGACAACACGGCAGTGGTATCACTTAGTAAACCCCCAACGAGGATGACAAGGCACATTCGGCCACTTTACATCAAGGCCGATTTGAATGGAGTTTCAATCAACAGAGTCCTTATTGATAACGGAGCTGGGAATAACATCCTACCGGCGAAAATGATTAAGAAATTAGGCATAAATCGGGATCATCTTGACCCGACTGATGTCTACATGACTGATTTCGCAGGAGGCGAAACGCCGGCCGAGGGATACATTACCCTCCGAATAAGGGTGGGGCGAGTGGAAACCGAAGAAGGGTTTTTTATGGTCAATGCCCGAAGCAACTACAACATTTTACTCGGCCGAGATTGGATACACTCCAACATGTGTATACCGTCGACCATGCATTAGATGCTCTTCATATGGCGAGATGACGGTGAGGCCGAAATCGTGCAGGGTGATCCCAACCCCTTCGACGAAGACCATAACGTGCTCGAAGCACGTTTATATGACGAGGAAGTGCGCAACATACAATCCCTTAGTTCAAAAGGGGAAACAAGCGTTCCTCGCCTACTTGTTAACTCGGATCGGCCAGTATCAGTGACCCTTGGGGGCAAAGGCCGATCTACCATCCTCAAAAGTTCACAATGATAGCACGACATAAAGAATTGAGGGAGAAGATCAGGCAGTTGGCCTCGCTGTATGACATTACATCAGCTGAATGCATCTAAGAAGACCAAGAGCAAGACCCAACGGGATCGCTGCGAGTTGGGGATATACAATTGGCAACAGGGAAATTAGAAGATGATCCCGCCCAAGTACAAGACGACCTTATCGAAGTGAATTTGGGAACAGATGAATCGCCCAAGCCTATATATGTCAACGCAGGATTTGACGAGGGATTCAGAGGACAGCTGATTGCTTTACTCATTGAGTTTCGCGATTGTTTTGCCTGATCGTATAATGAGATGCCGGGCCTTGATCCTGATATCGCCGAGCATAAGGTTCCATTGAAAAGTGGGTTTCGGCCATTTCGGCAACCTCCCCGGCGAATGTCCAGGGAAGTGGATACCCTCATCCAGGACGAAATTAAGCGTCTAGAAGATGCTAATTTATTCGGGAAGCTCAGTACACCGAATGGCTCTCTAACATCGTACCAGTGATGAAGAAAAAAGGAAAGCTAAGAGTATGCGTAGATTTTGAAACCTCAACCTGGCCACACCTAAGGACGAATATCCGATGCCGGTGGCCGATATGCTAATAGACAGGGCAGCAGGGCACACGATACTCAGTTTCCTCGACGCACACTCTGGGTACAACCAAGTACCAATCAGCAAAGAGGACATCTCTAAAACAGCCTTCCGATGCCCCGGGCCGATTGGAGCGTACGAATGGGTCGTGATGCCTTTCGGCTTGAAAAACGCGGGGGCAACATATCAGAGAGCGATGAACAAAATGTTCAGAGGCCTCGACTGCCTTGAAGTTTACATCGACGACGTAGTGATCAAATCGAATACCAGTGAAGTCCATCTGGCCGACCTTCGGAAAGGTTTCGAACGTATACGATGTAATGGGTTGAAGATGAATCCTCTGAAATGCGCGTTCGGTGTTTCGGCTGGAAACTTCTTGGGTTTCTTGGTTCACCAGCGGGGATTAGAGATAGATAAGAACAAAGCCAAGGCGATCATCAATGCTGAACCACCCAAAACCAAGAAGAAGCTCCAGAGGCTCATCGGTCAAATTAATTTCCTTAGGCGATTCATAGCAAACACAGCAGGCCGACTTCGCAGCTGGAGTGTTTTGCTGCGAGGAAAAGAGACCGATGAGTGGATATGGACGGACGAGCAACAGAGGATGTTCGATGAATTAAAAGGTTACTTGGCAAGACCTCCGGTCATGACCCCCCCAAAGCCGAACAAACCATTGTTGCTGTATCTATCGGCTGCACACGAATCCCTAGGTTGTATGCTCGCCCAAGAGGACGATGGGGTCGAAAGAGCAGTCTACTATTTGAGCCGAGGACTGACGGACACAGAAATTCGCTATACCGACATAGAAAAAATGTGTCTATGCCTATACTTCACATGTTGCAAGCTGCGATATTATATGTTGCTGGTCGTAGTGTACGTATTATCCCAGACCGATATCATTAAGTATATCTTATCAAAACCATACTTAAGAAATCGGATTGGGAAATGGGCGATTGCTATGTCCGAATTTACATTGGTGTATGTTCCCCAAAGAGCAGTGAAAGGACAAGTGTTGGCAGATTTCTTGGCCGATCACCCTGGCATTACCCTCAGGGAAGAAACAGTCACGTTTTTTGACATCGCCATATGGGAGATGTGGTTCGACGGATCCAGAACAAGCCAGGGAGCAGGCGCCGGAGTACACATCATCACCCCCTTGGGGGCATCCTACCAGTTGTCATTCAGACTCCAGTTCGAATGTACCAACAATCAAGCAGAATATGAGGCCCTAATATTCGGTTTCGAGATTTTAGCCGAGCTGGGGGCAAAGGCGATCAGCGTAAAAGGGGATTCTTTACTAGTCATTAAACAAGTGACAGGAGAATTCAAATGCGAGTCCGAGCTACTGGTGAGATATTGCAACAAGGCGAAACACCTGATTGAAGACTTTCAAGATACGAGGATAGAATACACAGAGAGGGCCGATAACAGTGTCGCAAACGACCTAGCTCAGCACGGTAGTGGGTACAAGGTAAACCTCCAGTTCGATGTTGTAGAGAGGGAGACGCCGAATCTCCATACTGGGGGCATCACTGTCGACGAGAAACAATTCTCGGTCTACCAGCTGGATGTTACCAAAGATTGGAGGGTCGAGCTCCTGAAGTGGTTCGAAAAGCCAGACCCCACGAATAGAAGGTTGAGAACTTTAGCCCTAAATTACGTGGTGTTAGCCGGTGAATTATATAAGAAGGGCTTTGAAGGGCTACTCTTCAGGTGTATCGGCCCAAAAGAAGCGATGCTTGAAATGGCCGAAGTACATGAAGGGATAGCAGGCGCTCACCACGCGGGCCCTAGAATGAGGTGGCTGATTCATAAATACGGCTTTTATTGGCCGAAAATGGAACAGGATTGCATAAGATATGCCAAAGGTTGCGAAGCCTGTTAGAAATGCGGCCCGATACAGCATGTCCCGGCCGAAGAGCTTCACTCCATTATCAAGCCATGGCCATTTAGAGGATGGGCAGTCGACCTAATAGGGAAGATATACCCTGGCTCGTCAGACGGTCATACTTTTGTAATTGTCGCCACTTGCTATTTTACCAAATGGGTCGAAGCTAAGCCCTTGAAGTCGCCGATGCAAGAAGCTGTGATCAAGTTCTTCAAAGAGTACATTGTCCACCGACACGGGTTGCCCGTCTATAACCACAGATCAAGGGACGATGTTCACAGGAGGCGATATAGTTTGGTGGGCTTCTCAAATAAAGATAAAAATGTTACATTCGACGCCATACTATGCCCAAGCCAATGGACAGGCCGAAGCCATGAACAAAGCTATCAAGCTTATAGTTTAAAAGATGATTGAAGAGAACCCGAGACAATGGCATGTGCTTTTATCAGAAGCAGTTTGGGCGAATAAAACCAGTCAGAAGTCGGCCACCAGAACTTCGCCTTTCAGATTGGTGTATGGTTATGATGCGATGTTGCCAATGGAACTGACTATCACGTCTACTCGCCGCAGATACCAGAACGAATTATCAAAGGACGACTACTTCGATAAAATGGTGATAGACGCGTTAGACCTTGACGAAGACCGATTGACAGCGTTAGATCACCTTGAAGCTCAGAAAAGAAGAGTCGAAAGGGCTTACAACAAACGGGTAAAACGAAAGACATTTACGGTGGGCGATATAGTATGGAAGGTAGTCTTGCCTATCGGCCATAAAGATAATCGGCTCGGCAAATGGAGCCCGAATTGGGAAGGCCCCTTTATTGTGGTCAACAAGTTAACAGGTGGTGCTTACTTGTTGGCGAACGTTGATGGAGAAGAGCACGACAGGGCGATCAACGGTCAGTTCCTAAAAAAATACGTCCCTAGTTGTTGGGAGAATGTTGACCGACGGCTGTTTGGAGCCAACGAGGAATAGTTGTGATAATAGAGTTCCGCCGAGCTTCCCGGATGATAAATATTCACGGAATGCTCGGCAGTATCATGTAAACGCCGATACGATGGTAGTACCATTTACGTTTCGGCGGTTCACGTCAGTTGAGTTTTTTCAACGGGATCTCCGTTTTTCTCAACGTTTTGTAATAGTTTTTAATAAATAAAATCATTTTGTATCTTATCGGACCAACTACGGACCGATATTAACAATCAGACATTAACAGATGCAATTTGTAAATGAGGATAAAACTTTCAGCTCGCTGGCCGAATAACAAAAAAGTGTTATTTTACATTTAAAGGTCAGACAGATACGGCCACCAGGCCGATCAAAAAATACTAAAATTCAGAACATTAACAGGGCAAAATACAAAACATTGTTCTGGGCGAAAAAGCCTTAAAAAGGCTGAAAATGTCGCCAATTTCACTGCGAACGGTGCTGAACGATTTGCAGGCTTCTTCCACTTTGGGCTTCATTTTTGCAAGGCGTTCCTTCAGATGGTTTTGGCTCTTCTTGACATCAACACCCTCGAGTAAATCCTTGTCCATTGAAGTTTCTAGCTCGCTGATACCTTTTTCTTCTGCCTCGAGCTCAAGTTTCATGGCAGCGATTTTCTCACTAAGCTCTTTGGTGCGGTCCCGGCGAATGTTGAGAGAAGAAACCGCCGACTTCACAGTCACCTTTAGCTCTTCCAACCTTTCTCTCGCCTTTGCTTCCTGAAGTGTTAGCTCGTTGTGCTCGGATTGAATCGCAATTGATTCATCATAAATCTTCTGGAAGGCGGGAAGCGAGGCAGATAGTTTGGCCATGGCACCACGAGCCTTCTCGCTTAGAATTTCGGCGGGAGCATCAGCTAGGGCAGTAGATGATTTTTTCAGCCACTCAAAGTCTTTCTGCAATTTGAAAATGGAGGTACCTTGAGATTTCAGTTCAGCGACTACGTCCAGATGATCGCCCCAGTTTTCAAAAGGGCCGCTGGAAACTTCTATCAAAGATTCGCCCTCAGGTGTCGGCAAATCTTCGTCTTCGCTATCCGAATTCAGGAAAGCTGCTGCCTTTGCTGCAATGTCTTCATGATCCGAGGTCTCGACTGGTATCTGCCAAGTTTTTCCACAGTAAAATATTAGCTGCCAGACTACTATAAAGGCGATGCAAAACAAAACTGGGGTACCTTAGTTTTGACAGCAAGGCGCGTCGGAAGATTAGCCAGCGAAGAGCTCAAAGGCGATAATAGTGGAGGCAGTGGCGAAAAGGTCAGCATTTGAGAGACAGTAGGAGTCTTATCAGTTTTGTTCGAAGCGATGGAAGAGCCGAACGACCCTCATCACCAGTCTGTTCATCTGCGGTCTCAGTATCGCCCCGCGATGATGAATGCGCACTAGAGGGTTGCGCGGGGGGAACTTCGTTGGGGAATGGGTCGAACATCTGAGACCCAGATGTCTCTTTCTTCGCCTTGGGCTCTTTCCTAGCAGGGTGTTTTGCTCTTGCCTTCCTCGTTTCTGTGTTCTCCTCGCCATCGGTATCAAAGACGTCGCCCTTGTTCCACCTCGGGACGCCCACTGAAAGAGAACATAGTTAGAGCAACGGTTTTGAACAAGTTATCAAAATGACTCAATGAGATTACCTGGTATTCTATTATAACTGATTTTGACCAGTTCGGCTATCGCCTCGGCATCAGAAGGGCATCTGATGCCTGTATAAGTCACACCTTCACTGGTTATGTCAGGTTTACGTTTTTTCGCCCTTTTCTTAGGAAATTTAATTGGGTCGACAGTAGACATGTTGACTTTTGGTACTGGTGGGCTTTTATACTTGAACTTAGGGCGAATATGGGCGAGATAAAATTCATACGAGTACTTAGGCTCATAGTGTTCTCGCCAGACTTTTTTCATTTTTTCATCATATTTCAATCTAGCCTCTCGCCTATGTTTTTGCATTTTTAAGTTCATACCGGGGCGATCTAACGGGTCATACTTAAATTTATAGAAACGTTCAAACTTAGCTATTTCATAAAGGTGAAAGAGGTTACCTTTAAATTTGGATCGTTTTGGTGCCTGCAAAAGAAACAGATCGGCATGAGTAGGGTTCCGAGATAAAGGAGGTAAAGAAAAATTATGAAGACTGAGGATTTCTTTTGGCGAGAGGTCGAAATAGGACTCTGTGACCGAAGCCCACCAGCTTTCGTATTCAGGGGTATGGGTTGGAGACACAGAAGGGCGAGAAATTTCGGAGATAGGAGGAAGGTAAGCCCTGTTCAGGCGACAAATAAATTGAAGGTCAGGGTAATCTTCTAGAGAGGGTCTGTAGGTCCCGCGATTATTGACGGAGATCAATAAAGGACAGGGGATTCCTTGGCAAAAACCAAACTGACGGGCGACGTAATTAGGGCAATACGCCTCCAGACTACTATGATTGCATTCTAGACCGGCAATTAAGTTGCGAGATTTCAAAGAACTGCCCCAGTATTGGCTGCCACGTTTGAGTTGTGGATCGGCCCTCGCTGCCTCCGAGTCTTCACAGTCCCAGGCGAGGAATAACCAGGCAGGGGGATACTTAAGAGACAAGACCAGGCAAAATAACTCGGGGCCCTTATGGAGTTATTAAAAACTTCCAGAACATGAGGAAGGCGAGTTCCTGCGGCGATGAGCTGGTAACCACATAGTTCGGCCTTAATTTGAGGACCGACTTCGAAGAGCTCTGGGAAGTAAAGGGCGAGCCATAATTGTAAAACCCAGAGGGGACCGCTTGGGCATTGGAAAACCCTTTTATCACCATGCGGGGCGATCTCATTGAGGCTTCTATATAAATGAGCAAGTATAAATTCCCCCAGGTTACACTTGCGACCTTTGGCGAGAACAGTGGCGAGAGTGAAGCAATCAGTGGTGACCCTGAATGACGGAGTGCAGAGGACGTATTTAGCTATGAAAAACGCAAGGAAGGCGATATGCTCTCGAGTGTCCGGCTTGTAATGCTCTTCGCCCATAAAGAGGTTGACGAAAGGGCCATAACTCCATTGGGCTTTTGTCAGTTTGAAAACTGGAACTTCGGCGTCCAAATTGGGCGAAATACGCTCGCCGATAATAGGGATATTCAACATGGTCGCCATATCAAGAAGCGTTATGGTCATCATGCCGAACTTGAATCAGAAGCAGTGGACGGCGGTCGACCAGAATAGGGAGGCACCCATGATGTAATGTTTTGCAATTGGTCTACTCGCTTTGCACAGGCCGATCATGTCGTAAATTCCCACATCTTTACATAGTTGGCCGAAGTGTGGTTTTAGTCTGTTTACCCATTCTTGATACCCTTTGTGACCAATCGGCCAGTTCCTGAACATTGTGTTGACCCAGATGGAAGACTGATGGGGGAGCGAAAAGCGTGGTGGGACTTCTTCGTGGAACGGAGTGGCTATCTCACACAGGTGGCTGGGCGAAATAAGTATTGGTCCGACACATTCCTTGTCATCGTTGGTTTTGACTATTAACTGAAAATTCGTGTTCGGAGCAGCAGCATGGATCTTGTTTATCTTGTCGGTCACTTGAGCGGCGATAACATCATTTGGAGCAGCCATTGAGAACTGTAAAACAAGGGTACCTCAGTTAGGCGAATATTTAAATGGGGCGATTCAAAAGGTAGGAAAGACGAAGGCGAGCACTTACCAGGAGGAGATTTGTAGAGCACTTGAAATTGCTGAAGAGAGAGAAAGCTCGATAAATGCAGAGAGGGTAGGTGAGTGAGGAAATGAGATGGTATTTTTCTTAAAAGATAAAATTAGAGGAAGCCGAAAGGTCGTGGGGCCAAGACGTGACATCGTGGAGAACAGCTGGCAATGACGTGGCATGAAGGTGGTACCGAGAAGTCAATAGATGCGCACCCCTTTAAAATCTGCTTGCAGTTATTTGGGCTTCAGTGTTGGGCCGGGTAATATTAGAAGAAGGATTGAGAAAAGAACAAGCCCGAAAATAAATATTTCAATCTTGTTGGGGGCATTGTTTGCACCGGCCCAGAAGGGTTGCTGGACCAGGAGTTCCATGTGGGCTTACAAGGGCGTCAGGCCCAAAAGAAAGCCTTTTTTATTATTATTGCCTTTTCTATTTATTAGGAATTTGTAGCTCATTAGGAGTGATTTTCTCTTAGAGTCTTAGTCCTAGTCGAATTAGGAGTCTTGATTATGAGGAGCTATAAATAGCTCAGAGCTTCATTATTCATCTATCAACAAATCAATCAATCAAAAACCAAGCCCAGTGCTTTTTATCTCGCAATCTCCGAATTTTTTTAATTTAGGAGTAGTTTTCAGTATTAATCTCGCATGAGTTCGTAGCTCCCAGATTATTACTTTTAAATCACGTGGTAAAGTGTTTTTAACCAAACAAGCCCTGTGAATATCTACATAGGTTCGTTAAAGTATCAAACCTCAAACCGATCCCGATTATAAATTCAAAGATTCGAGTCCGGAATATTTCCAGGCGAACAATACTATATGGTTGAAAGATCATAAAGCTATCATTTATTGCTAAAGTAGCAATGTAAAAAAGTCGATTTTTCATACTAGACATAAAAGCATAAAATATGTGTTTGAAAGATTGTGTGTAAGATACATCACAGATTTAACATATGAGAGTTAGACATTTAAATTTTTGAAGTTTGAATTTTTTTTTATAAATATGGTGTAGGATATTCAATTATTTTTCATCCTGTACAGTTATGTGAAGCTTGTTTTACTTGAAAAATATCCAAGTTAGAACTCTACAAAACAATCCATCTTAAAAGCTATTAAGCCACTTCAGCTTATCCATGTAGATGTTTATGGTCCGATCAACTCTACATCACATGGAAAAAGCTCTTAATGTGTTATTCATTGATGACTTTACTAGAAATATTTAGATTTATCTTTTAAAGAATAAATTAATTATTTTGCTATCTCAGAAATTTAAAGCTTTTATTAGATTAAAAATGCTTTTGAAATTAAATCTTTAAGAACTAATAGAGGATGAAAATTTACTTCTAATGATCTTAGTTTCAATGAGTTGCATGAGATCCGAAGATTCATATCAATCCAGAATCACCCCCTACAAAATGAAGTTGTTGAAAGGAATAACAAAACGATTATGAAAATGGCGAGATTAATGTTGACTAGTAAAAATATGTTTGAGAAGTTTTAGGCTCAAGCAAGTGCATGTGTTGTGTATCTTTCAATCTTTATCCAACCAAGAGTTTGATACATGTGATTTCCCATACAGCTTGGAATAAATAAAACAAAAGTCTGTTTCATCTATAAGTTCTTGAATTCTTGCTTATGTGAACAATCCAAAGTATGTAAGATCCAAAATGGATGACAAAAGTGAAAAGATTATTTTTATTAGCTATTAAATTCAAAAGGCTACATATTGTTCAATATGAACGATAAAAATACCGCGACTAGTAGAAATAGTAAATTCAATGAGAAAAAAATCATGGGATTGGAGTTCACAAAATAAAAAAAAACATATAAAATCTTATTTTGAAAATAAATATTCATAATGTTGAAGTCGTATTACCATCTTCACAAACTTCATCATCTCATACATCAAAATCATGTATATCAAATTCAATTGACGGGCAAAAGACATATTAAAGTGTTATAGCCATTTTTAAAGAAAGTGGGTAGTTAGATGATATGAACTTGTTATATAGTCTTGTTGATTTTGTACCTTTAAAATTTGAAGAAGCTAGCAAGGATTGAGTGGCGGATTTCAAAAATGAATAAAGAAGATTAATCTGTCCAGAAGAATTATACTTGAAAACTAGTTTTGCTTTCAACTACTCCTCAACTAATTAGAGTCAAATGAGTGTATAAAGTGAAGAGGAATGCTATAAGTCAAGTAGAGAGATATAAGGCTAGACTTTTGGCAAAAGAATATAAGCATTGACAATGTATGGAGTATAAAGAGGTGTTTGCTTATGTTGCTTGCATGGAGACTATCAAATTATTGAATTCACTTGCTCGTCACAATCATTAAAAGATCTACCAGTTCGATCTCAAATCAGCATTTCTAAATGCAGATTTTGAAGAGGTAATTTACATTAAACAACCTAAAGGATAATATTATTGAAGGGTATGAAGACAAAGAGTTAAGACTTAACAAAGTTTTCTATGTGCTCAAACAAGCATCTAGATCTTGAAAAAGCCATATTGATTAATATTTTAAGGGACTGACTTTTGCAGATACATATATGAGTATGCTTTTTATGGGAGAGAAAGATAAGATTTATTATTGATTTTATGTACACAATTTTATTTTTTCTGGTACTAGTCCTAATATGTTCGATGACTTCAAAATAGTTATAGAAGGAGAATTTAAGATGAATGATATGTTCTCATGTCCTATTATCTGAGAAGATGGTGTTTCCATCTCACGAAAGCTATACAAAAGAAAAACACAATAAGTTCAACATGTCGGATTTCATGGTTGTCAACACCCCAATAAAGATTGGAGTAAAAAATTTAAATGTAAAAAAAATACAGGGATAATAGATTCAACTATTAGTAGTATGTGTTATATGGATATTTGTTCATGTATACTTGTATAAACTAGTCTCTTTGGAAAAAAAAATATATATTTTATTTGATAAAATTATAAGTGTTCGTTTTTTTACATATTTTCCTTGATAATGTTGTGGAGAAATATATTCATAAGTGTTAAGAATCTTAGTGAGATATTCGTTTACCCAAGTGGTCAGTATTAGTTTATGATCAATTGATATATGAATAAGACATCATATATCCTAGATTTCAATCTCTACTAAATCTTTATATTAGTTTGAAATACTAATAGGTAGAGGTATTGCGTCTTATGCTACTTGATGGAGATCATAATAAACATATGGACACTAATGGAATGGATAGGTTAAATACTGATGTTAGATGACATATATGGTTTTCCAACTTAGTCAATATATTGTAATCTAGTTTATAATTGTAGATATAAGTCATTTGACTTACGGTGACATGATTATCTTGTATATAGGTGATTAGGGTTTGATACTCCTTATCCGTAGATCTTTTATGAGAATAGATTGCATGATGTGGTGGCTCTATTTAGTTGTATATGAAGACAAGTATTAGCCGAAAGCATGTTGATTACTCCGGTTGAACGGATATAATATTTTATGCCATTTTGAGGTGTTCTTGATAAATGAATTCCTGGTTAGAATAATATGACTTGTATAGAGGATGTTGTAATATTTTAAAAAGGTTTTTTGTGTAAGTCTATTTGACAAAGAACTAAAAATAAAGGATGAGGTCGTATGATTTAGATGTTTAAGGTTCAATTATTTGTGACACTAATCGAGATTCTACAAATTTAAGTATACACTATTCATAAAAATTGGTTTGTTAGAATATATTGTCATTCATTTGTACTTGTATAGTCGTGATATGTAATGCTATAAGCTACTCGCAATTTATGAGAGTAATAATTTATGGAGATTAAATTATTAAATATTGTTTCTTAGATTCTCACTTTTATTTATATGTGACCTAGTCACACACAATAGGGTTTAAACCCGATTGTTTATAAAAATTGAATTTGGATGAAATCCTAACATATTTTTAAATTCCATATAAGTTGAAAACAAAGTTCATTGAGTACTAATATATATGAAATATGAACTGGAGGAACCTATATAAGCTCTAGCCAAATTAGTGATTAATAGCTTATTTAAAAGATTAGTGGAGTCTCGCATGATTAAGTTCTAATTATATACTAGGTCAAAACGCACACGTTGCTCGGATAAAATTAATTTATATTAGTTTTCTTAAAAGAAATTGTTTAATTTGGACCCAAAACCCTAGGTAATTGTAATGAAGGAAAATTAAAATAGATAATAAATAATATAAGATCTCTTTATATGAATTAATATTGTTGAAAGAAATTACACTTTTTTTAAACGAATATTTGTTCAAAATATTATAAAAATTATTAAATTTTAATCTATTATATTGCATAAAAGACATAACTCGGCTTCTCTTTAAATATTTGATTTTATCTGAATAAAAAAATTAAAATTTAATTATATTTAACTAAGTATATTTAAACTAATAGTTTTTTTATGAGATTAGTCAATATACTTAAAAAGTTTAGGCTTAAGGTCTGAAAAACTACCGACCTTTCAATTTTTTTTCAATTGCACCCTCACCTTGTAATTTCTTCAATAGCACCCTATTTCTTCAATAGCAAGTCTAAAAAAGTAAAATAATTTTTCGCAAATAACATACGTCATGCATGACATACACACACGTGTCATGCTAGGAACATGCCAGGCCATACATTTTCCTCTGGGAAAAAATAACGGTAATATCGCAGCAAGCCTCATACATACATAGGTTCAACACATCAGAGTGATTTTTACAGAAACTGTTTGATACAAACTAAAACACAAACACCTATTTACTGCAGCTCTAGAAGTAAAGTACTGTATCTTTACATACGTTCAACGTTCAAAATATCAGACTTCTGGTAGAAGGATAGAAGTCCGTTACTTCAAAAATGTAATACCCTGTACTTTTAGAGGTGCCAAGTGAGGTGCCACGCGGCATAAGTGTGAGAATTTAATTAGGGATATCGGAATTAAGTTCGAGAAATGAGAAAATACACCAAAGTGAGTCTATTAAAATTATCGTAAAATAATTTAAATGAAATTATTATTTGATAAATTGAAATTTAATGGGACTAAAGAAATAAATAAATTAAAAATAAAATAAATGGTAAGTCCCGAAATAATAAATTTTACGATAAAGTTCGTAAAATAAAAATTAAGAGCCTAAGATTAACTTTTATAGAAATTGGACGAAAGAATTTTAATTAAACAGAATTTGACTATCGGAAAAGAAAAACGATATCAATAAATTATTTGGACCCATATAAATAAATAGTGCGACAAAATCTATTATTTATCGATGAATAATAATCATTAAGGTTTCTTTAATTACAAAGAGAAATAAAGAATTGAGGGATTAAGATATAAGAGGTGCAAAACTCAAGCACTTATATAGACTTTTTCCCCACATATTCATTAAGAAAAGGACACATAATCACCTCTACCTCTTCAGTTCTATAGCAATCCAAAATCAGATATTAAAAAGCCAAAACCCCAACTTTCTTCTTCATTTCCACCGTAGGCATCATCAACATCATCTTCCTCTTGAGCTCTCACCACGGCGGCATCAATAACTCCATGATCCGACTACCAAATTCGATGATTCAAGCTCGGTTACGGAGCTAACGCACAAAGGAACAAGGTAACGTCTTTAATTCTGAATTATATGGTGTTTTTGATGGTGGTTATTGAGATTAAAGTCTAGAAAATTTCCGTTTGTGTTTTAATGTTAAAAGCTGAGTTTGAGGGCTAAGATTTTTTGTGATTTTGAGTAATTTCTGATGAGGATTTATTGCTGATCTTGAGTATATGTTATATTGTGATGAACAGAGTAAAGAAACGAGGAGCTCGAGGCCGTGTTCTGCTCCAACGAGCAGAGCAGTTTCTGCTCTAGAATTATTTTGCTCTTACAAACAGAATACATCTGCTCTAATGAGCAGATGTGAATTCTGCTCATAAGAGCAGATCAATCTGCTCTCAAGAGCAGAAGACCTGCTCTTGAGCGAGGCCAGCCCTGCTCTATAGCAGAGCGGGGTTTTGGCCAAATAGGGACTGCAGAACAGCCATAGACGGACCTACTTGAGGACCAGAGGTGGCCACTGCCCCCTCAAAGAAAATGTTTTGGACATATTACATGCTCTATAAACTACATAAATTGGCTATTTCTTGGACCAGTTAGCTTAATAGCTATCATCCTTTTACATTGGATAATTTATTCTTATTTTTTGTACAGACATTTACAAATTTCTTAAACCAATTTTACTCTATGAATTCATCTATAATTTTTTCTTTTGAGTTGTTGGATTTTAGGAGTGTATTTAATTCAAACGAATCTAGTTAAATAATGTTTTTAAGATTTATAACCAAACTAAACTAATTATCAAGAATATTTAATAATCCAAATTAAATTGTACTAAATCAATAGATTCATTTAATTTTTAATTCATAAAATTAAAATTTTTTATTTTGAGATCGAACTGAATATAATAATTTAGGGTTATTTACAAAACTACTCTAAAAAATCACTTAATTTGAAATATATGTTTTAAGTCAAAATAAAATAATTTTTATCTAAAACTTAAAAAAAATCACATTTTACGTATTTATTTTTTACTATAAAATATATATTTTGATACATATACATTTGATACTTTAAAAATACATTAATAATACATTAACAATACATCTCTGATACGGTAGGTATAAAAACAAAAGATGTTTTAGGTATGTTTATTACAAAAAGATTTTTTTAGAAATACATATCTTTTAAATTTTTAGTCCATTTTTCGAATATTTTTATATTTTTATATTTTTTGCAATAGTTTAATTACTTGGCCCCTCCAAAATTATACGTCTAGGTCCGCCACTGAGAACAGCCCAAGGGGCTCTTTTCCGACCATGTTTCGACGATTTTGAGCGATGATTTCCGAAAAGGTTTGAGTAGTATGTTGTAATGAGTATAAGGAGAGTAAAACGAGACAATCGGATTAGGATTTGAACAAGTATATAGGGCTGAATCGATTGTAATACAAGGTGAGTTGGAAGTATGAAATTCTGTAAATAAATAGAGCAAGTTGTGAAGGCTACTTCACATATGAGAATGGACCTCGAATTATAATTGTTTTAATCCGGAAATGAGTGGAATGAATAAATAGTAGTGCATAGATGAATTTTAAGTAAAATAATCAAAATATTTCTAAGAAAGATTAAAAGTTATTGACGTTTGAAATTGAGTCAAAAATAACAAGTTAAAGAAAATAATTCAAACGAGTTAAGGATCCAACATTAGGAATTTATTGTGAGCAAATTATAAGTCGGAACGAGTTGAAACCTTCACGAAAGTTGTTCACTGGAGTACGGAGAATAAGAATGTCAAATTTGTTTTGGATTTAAACCAATATACGTGCTCTATTTCGAGGCTTGAAACAGCAACAGTAGTAAGCTGCTTTGACAGCTTTAATTTCCAGATTTGAGGTACCAACTTCACGACCGATTTCCGACACCTTCGGGTGCTAGTTTCAATCCGAGGTCTAAACAAAAGTTGTAGAATTCATTCCAAACTTTAGGAATGTCAATTTTATTTAGAATTTGGACTGTTTTAAGTCACATTTTTAATAGCTCAAAGATTGTCCAAAAACATGAAATAAATAGGAAAATTTAAGAAGCTAGCTTTGAGGAAAATTTTGAAAACTTTAAAGACGTCGAATGAAGTTCGAGTCTAAATGAATGTCGTAGACGATGTTACAGAATATGGAAATGTCCAATTTATTTTGAGTACGGGTTATTTTAAATAAGCGGGTTTGATAGCCGAAGTTGGCTACAAACCCAATTGTTTTTGGATGAGTAATTTTAGTCAGATTTCTATTAATTAGTGCGATTATCAGATTTTCGTAGACTCGGCGAGACGACCACCAGCGGGACTCAGAACATGATGAATGCGATACCCCTTTACGAATTCTCAAAGTTTATGGTTATCAAGTGGTGAGTTTACAATTTACTTTTGTATGTTATTAATAAAAGCTATTTATTTTAATTATTTTTATTATAAATGCATCGCATAAAGTATTTTTATTCATAATGATTATTATTTCTTATCGAATGTTTATTTCTTATAAAATAAAACTAGTATAGTGATCCGAGGAAACGAGCTACCTATTGGGCGTCAATAGGCTATGTGATCACCTGTGTCCGGTCAGTCATAGAATTAGAATTAATTGATGTTGACATTTAAAAATGTTTGATGTGAGCTCATTATATGATGACTATGTTTGGGAATGAGGAGGATTATCTTTGGTAGATAGGAAGTTAATTCGGTGGAACTATCTCGGGATCCGTATCTAGTGAGCAACTCGGTTGAACTATCTCGGGACTCACACCTTGAGATTAAGCAGTGGCATGAGTAACTCGGTTGAACTATCTCGTGACTATGCCACGTGGTAGCGGTAACTCGGTCGAACTATATCGGGACCGTACCACTCGGATTAAAATAATTTGATATAATATTAATGGATACAATATGAGTAGGATACAGATAGGAAATAGTATGAGTTTAAGATGAATGTTTCAATCGGATCTAATACTTGATATATATTATGTTCTATATATATTTTTGTTTTTAAATGCGATGTTATTTTATATAACACCATTAGTAACGTGTAAACTCACTCAGCATTGTCTGATCCCCCAGCAGTGTTTTATTTCAGGTGATAGTATTTGAAGAGATGGACTTCCATTCTTGTTCCGGAAGTCTGCAATATATAAAGTATGTATTGAAGTACGCTTCAATTCGTAGCGCTGTAGTAGTCAGTAGATGTCAGTCTATAATTGATTGTTTGTATCAAACGAGGTCTAGTTGTAAACTCTGATTTTATAAAACATATATACACGATTTATAAAACTATGTTTTTACCCGTTTGATATTTTCACAAATTGTCTACGAATGAAATTGGTATGAAATTGGATGATTCGGAACAAGGCAATGTTGAGTTATGTTATCGCAGAGTAAGACCTTAGTTCCTATCGATTATGCATCGATTTTCAAAGAACGTTTTCGACGCATATGAAATATTGTTTTACGATGTTTTCCCGAAAACTTTTGTGCATAATTTTGTGTTTGATTTGCGAAAACAATTTACTTGTTTTTAGGCTTGCTTTGGGTTCCGGAGCAATCACTCCCGTTCCCTAGCGCCGGTCTCGGCCCTCGATTTTGGGTCGTGACAAAAAAAATCCTTTTCACTTGAGAGGAAAAATGTGAGGGGTTAGTATACGGTAATATACTGAGTGAGTTCATATATTTACTAATAAGTATTTACATAAAAAATAGAACAATGCAATAGCGTTTCAATCACGTGTAGCCAAGTAAAAGATCTGATTCAAACCTTAATTCTCGAACATGCTAATCATAATCGCATTAATCACATAATCCAATGGCCCGGTCCCGGGATAATTCCACCGAGTTCAACCGCTGCCAATTTCTTAATCCCAAGTTACGGGTCCCGAGATAGTTCGACCGAGTTCAAACCACTAGATACGGGTCCCGAGGTAGTTCAACCGAGTTCAACCTTGTATCTAATATTCACATATCCAACTTTCATAATCTCGAAACTGGTGATCACGCAGTCCTATTACCGCCCAATAGGAAGGCACGTTCCATCAGATCAATAATGGTTCTAAACTAAAATGTATGTGTTTCATGTAAAAGCATTGCAATGAAAACCTTTGATCCAAATATAAAGCTATACAAATAATTTGCTTGTGTAAATACTTTAAAAGTAAATGTATATAAACTCACAGAAAACGCTATCCAGAAATACTACGGTGCTCAGAAACGTCAAGCTTCCCGAGCTCCTGGTCCAGCTGCTGCTTTCCTCGCTGGATCTAAAACGATTTTAAATCGAGAGACTCACATCAGAATCCTATTATAAGATGGACTCTAGACTCAAGACTCACACCCCGAGGCCAAATCCGACGTGCTTCCGATAATTTATCGCACAACCAACACTCTATTAACGCTCAGAAACGTTTATAACATAAAATCCAAACTCAAAACGCTACGAATCGTTCCTAAATCGATAAAACAATAAAACTGCTTGAAAACCTAAACTTAAACTCGATATAACATCAAAATTATCCAAATAAACGGTAAAACGTCACGCTTACCGTTATTTGCCACTGTAAAAAGATCGATTCGAGCTATAGAACGTCAAAAACGGACGAGAAGCGGAGATCGAGTGAAAAAACGTAATTGATCGATGAAGAAAGGAAGAAGAATGAAGTTTGGGGTTCTGGATTCTTCATTCCTTTGAATGAAGATTCTTATATGTACATTGATAATTTGCACTTTGATTCTTGAAACTTTCAAAAGTTGCAATTTAGTCCAAACCTTATCCGCGTCCAAATTGTAAACGGTCTCCAATCGATTCGAAACTTAAATTACAAATACTATAAAGTATTTCGTGGACATTGGCGAAATAATTATTATCACGGGATTTATTATTTATTTTATATTAATTTTCTAATATTTTCCTCTAATCCCGCTAATTTGCTAAATAAAAATTATTCTAAATTCCCAATATCATTAAATTAAATCCATCTTAATTTAATCTATCAGAATTCACATCACGTGGCACGATTTAATTATTTTAAAATATTTGGGGTATTACATTCACCCCCCCTTCAAATAAATTCGTCCTCGTATTTAATCTTTAGCCACGTACCTTGAGTGAATAGGTACGGATACTTCTGCCTCATATCCTCTTCTGTTTCCCACGTGCATTCTTCTACGGACTGACTCCTTCAAAGAACTTTCACCATAGGAATCTTCTTTGTCCGTAATTATCGTATTTGCGTGTCAACAATCTGCACAGGTTGCTCCTCGTAGGTTAGTTCTTCACTTATGTCCACCACTTGCTGTTGAATCACTCGAGAAGGATCGAATAAATAATTACGAAGCATGGAAATATGGAACACAAGATGAACTTGCGACATTTATGGTGGCAAGTTTAGCTTGTAGGCAACAGAGCCCATGCGTTCTATAATCTGATATGGTCCGACGTATCTCGGAGCCAACTTGCCCTTCTTTCCGAAATGAATTATTCCTTCATCGGCGATACTTTAAGAAAAACAAAATCTCCGATTTGAAATTCCACATCTTTTATCTTGGGGTCCGCGTAGCTCTTCTGTCGACTGAAAGCTGTATTCAGACGTTGCGTTTTTAACGGTACTTTTTCAGAAGTAATCTGGATTATTTCCCCTCCCGTCAACTTTCTCTCTCCGACTTCATCCCAACAGATAGGGGATATACACTTGCGACCGTATAATGCTTCGTATGGAGCAATCTCGATGCTCGAGTGTTAACTGTTGTTGTAGGCAAACTCGACTAAAGGTAGATACGTATCCCAACTACCTCCGAAATCTAATATGCAAAGTCGAAGCATGTCTTCTAACGTTTGAATCGTTCGCTCAGACTGGGCATCCGTCTGAGGATGAAAAGCAGTGCTAAAGTTTAATCGCGTTCCCAACACTTCTTGTAAGCTTTTCCAGACGTGAGAGGTAAATACGGAACCTCCGTCTGAGACGATTGACATTGGAACTCCGTGTAGGCTTACTATCTTATCGATGTACTCTTGAGCTAACTTTGCTGCAGAATACGTTCTCTTGATAGGAATGAAGTGTGTTGACTTCATCAAACGATCTACGATTACCCAGATAGAATCAAAACCTTTCTGCGTTTTGGGCAATCCAACTACGAAATCCATCGTGATTTGTTCCCATTTCCACTCAAGAATGGGTAATGGTTGAAGAAATCCGTAGGGTCGTTGATGTTCTAATTTGACTTGCTGACAAGTCGGACATTTTTCCACAAACTCCGCGATGTCTTTCTTCATTCCACTCCACCAGTATGTTGTCTTAATGTTATGATACATCTTCGTGGAACCAGGATAAATGCTTTAAATCGTTCCATGAGTCTTTTCCATGATTTGTTGTCTCAGGTTGTCCATGTCTGGTATGCACGATCGATCGCCATATCTCAATATTCCGTTGACGATACTGAAATCTTGACACTTTTCTTGCTGAACTTCCTCAATCAAATGCTTTAGTTGAGGGTTGTTTGCCTGCAACTCTTTTATTCGATCTATCAAAGTCGATCGTATGGTTAGCTGAGCCATTAGGTTTCCAAGAGTTGAAACCTCGAATCTAGCTCCCTGGCTGAACAACGTATAAATGTTTTTGACTAAGGCCTCCGCCATGTCATTGTAATATGCATGATATTTCCTGCCGACTTTATGCTTAACGCATCCGCCACTACGTTGACCTTGCCCGGATGGTATTGTATCGTGCAGTCGTAGTCTTTCAATAACTCCATCTATCTTCGCTGTCTGAGATTCAATTCTCGTTGATCGAAAATGTACTTTAAGCTCTTGTGATCTGTAAATATCTCGCACATTGTGCCGTATAAATAGTTTCTCCAGATCTTCGGCGCAAAAATCACCGCTGCTAGTTGTAGATCATGAGTCAGATAGTTCATTTCGTGTTTCTTCAATTTCGGAGATGCATAAGCAATAACTCGACCATGTTGCATAAGAAGGCATCCTAATCCAACTCTTGATGTATCACAGTAAACTATGAATCCTTCAGTTCCTTATGTTAATGCTAGGACTGGTGTACTTGTCAGACACTCTTTCAATTTCAGAAAATTGAGTTCACACTGGTCCGTCCAGTTGAATTTAGCGTTCTTCTGAGTTAACTTCATCAAAGGTACAACGATCTTCGAAAAATCCTGTACGAATCGTCTGTAGTATCCCGCTAAACTGAGGAAACTTTGAACTTCAGTAACCGAGTCAGGTCGTTTCCATTCCATCACAGCTTTGGTCTTTTTGGGTCAACTTTAATACCACTTTGAGATACCACATGACCCAAGAAAGTTACTTCCGTCAACCAAAACTCACACTTAGAGAATTTGGCATAAAGCTAATGCTCTCTCAGTGTCTGTAGTACTATCCGCAGATGTTGTGCATGCTCTTCTTCCGTACGTGGATAGATCAAAATATCGTCGGTAAACACAATCACGATTTGATAAAATAATGGCTTGAATATTCTGTTCATCAAGTCCATGAATGATGCTGGCGGATTGGTCAATCCAAATGACATAACGAGAAACTTGTAATGTCCGTATCGAGTTCGAAAGGCAGTCTTCTGAATGTCATCATCGCGAATCTTCAGCTGATGATAGCCCGACCTTAAGCCAATTTTGGAGAAGTACTACGCTCCTTGTAACTGGTCGAACAAATCGTCAATTCTAGGTAATAGATACTTATTCTTGATCGTCACCTTATTAAGCTGTCAATAGTCTATACAGAGTCGAAGCGATCCATCCTTCTTTTTCACGAATAGCACCGGTGCACCCCATGGGAATACACTCGGTCTGATAAAGCCACGATCAAACAACTCTTCTAGTTGATCTCTTAGTTATTTTAACTCAGCTGGTGCCATACGATAAGGAGGTATCAGTATCGGCTTCGTACCAGGAGCCAACTCAATACAAAATTCTATCTCACGGTCTTGGGGTAATCCAGGTAATTCCTTTGGAAAAACGTCTGGATATTCGGATACCACTGGTACGTCGCTTAAGTTTACGCTTTTCTTTTCCACGTCTCATACTATGGCTAGAAATCCTTGGCATCGCTTCTTTAACATTCGACAAGCTTTAATAGCTGAAATAATACTCGTGGGAGATTTTGTCTTATCACCCTGTATTGAAACTGCTTCTATTCCAGGCGTGTTGAACGTTACCGTCTTCTTCCGACAATCCACATTGGCATAGTGCTGAGCTAGCCAATCCATTCCTAGTATAGCATCAAAAGCTAATACCTCGAGTAATATCAAATCCGCAAACAAATCTCGTCCTTGAACTCTCACACACAAGATGGATAAACGATACTAACTTCTACATTTTCAGCAACTGGCGTGGCTACTGACAAAGGATTCTTAAGGTATACTGGTTGCACTCCTAACTTACTAGCGAAGCTAGGCGAAACAAATGAATGCGTAGCGCCCGGATCAAACAAAATAAATGCTTCTTGAGAAGCGATAGGAAATGTACCTTGCACAACCGCATTGGAAGCCTGAGCCTCCGTAGGATTCAATGCAAAAAACCTGGCCTTACTCCCACCAGCCTGTGAAGTCTGACCAGTACCGCGACCTACACAATTCCTTCCTCCTCGATTTGCATAACCACGGCCTCTCTGGCCAGTAAAGGTACTTCCTGTCTGATCATATTCTGACGCTGCCTGATACGCAGTTCTATATTAATGATAAGCTTTTTGCATTACTGTAGTCATGGAACCTTGAGGCATCTGCTGTGAGCAAAGTGACCTTGTTGGCCACAGTTGAAACACGCTCTAGAAATGCTACGACACACTCCTTAGTGTCTCTTGTTGCAATTCAGACAAATAGGAGTTCCGCGTCCCATACCGCTCGTAAATCTGGCAGAAAACCCTGTGCTGGACACACTAACTCGAGATCCATGTCTAGCTCTCTTGCGTTCTCGCTGACGTTGTGTCGGCCGTGAGTAACTCCCAACTTATGACTGGGTTGGTGCGCTCTGCATACTGCAAAAAGTGTCACTTTTCATAGGCACAACATTAGAAGGATCACGATTTCTTCCAAAACGGATCAGAGAAACATCCATTTGCCTGGCGCTGTCGATCAATTGCACCAGAGTTCTTCCGAAATCAGACGTCAAACTCACGAACTCGGGTCCTAAGCCTTCTACAAATCTCAAATTCATCCTCACTGGGTCTGCAGTCAGATCGGGTGCAAACCTACTCGCTCTAGAAAATTCAATCACATATTCTTACACGGATCGATTGCCTCTACTCAAAGTTAGCCATTGACCGCGATAGCTCTCTATGACTGCAAACTGTAGAAAATACTCCTTATAGCGATTCAAAAATTCAGCCCAAGTCATAGTATCCATCGTTGGCTGAATAGGACGCTGAAACCAATCCTTTGCAGGTCCTCGCATTGACATTTCCACCATAATGATGGACTGCCTCTCATTAACTTGCAAACGTCGAGCATTACATTCTACTTCTTCCAAGAAGTCCAGATCATCTTTAGGGCCGTCAAACTTAGTTGGCTTAAGGCGCATATAAGCCAAAACGATATCTCGATGAGTATAAGCAACATTACGTAGCTGTTGCTGCTGAAGTGGCTCACGATGCATAGCCTGCACCTCATCCTGATTGGCTTGCATTGCCGCAACTCCCGTAAGAAACTGATTTAGGTCGAAACCTAGAACGTTAGGTTGTTGAGCTTGCGCTTGAACTTGTACCAGGGGTGCCTAAACATGGGCCTCTTGGTCTTTACCTCCTCCATGAACAGAAGACTCATCTTGAGCTTCTGGAAGTACATCATGTGCCCCCTCAACAACATTTCGTGCTACAGAAGCAGCTCATTCCTCTTCTTGTCATTGGTCAGACATCATGACTGATAACTTGTGAAAAGGCGGCCTCCTCTGATCCGGTGGTGACTTCGCGATCGTACCTAAAAGGTACAATATAACCGTTAGAAGGGTGCCGGAAGAAAATTCCGGCAAATCACTCTGACGGTCTAGTCAGTCGATATTTTAGTAAGAGAAAGACTAAGAAGTGAAAGGGAGTTAAGAGTTGAGAGAAAAAGAGAATTAACCTTTTTACCTACTTTTTCTTAGTCTTTTATACTATGTTTTTGTTTCTCTTTGTCTGGGCCGACAAGTCTGATTTCATTCTCTTTGTCTGTGAAGATATTATCTGGAATGTCAGGGTACGTTCTAACAGATTTGTCGTTGTAATCACTGAGAGGTGAACTCGGACGAAACCGAGATGATGTTTCAATGTAAGTTGCTCGGTGTAACTGAGATGGTGATTGCTATGTGTTTTATACGGTTGAACTGAGATGACTATGTGGTGTGTCTTACTCGGTTGAGCCGAGACGGTGCTGTTTATGTGTCTTGTTCGGCTGACCGAGGTGATTTTATGGTGTGTCTTACTCAGTTTGTGTTCTATTTTGAGATTGGTCATATGTGTTGTTATCACAAGTCCCCCCTAGTTTGTTCGGATATTTATGTCAGAGTGTGGTTTTATTTGGTATTTTTCGTTTGCTCGATTTTGATCTTGGTCGGTTTTTGATCGTGCTTGGTCATCTCTTGGGTGTCTTTTGGATTGCTTTCTTATCTGATACGCTTTGTATGACACGTGTCTTTCATTTAATTCTGCCTTTTTACATCTGTTATCCACTAGCACATTTATTGAGGCGTCGTTTTAATTGCCCCGCTTCGGTTTCAATAAAAACTCTCATTTTTTCCTTTGCTTAGTTTTGTGTTTCTTATTTTGCTCTCGTTTTTTCTCTTTCTTTCGCTTTGTTTGGGTCTACTTTCGAAGATTTTATCACTAAGTTCATCTTTTTCCTTTGTTTGATCTTTGTTTGTTGCTTTTCTTCATCTTTTTTCTGTTTGTTCTTTGTGTTCTTGAGTGTTTATCATTTGGGTTTAGTATAGTTGGGTTATTTGATTTAGTAAAGTTTGTTTTTTCATCTCGGTTGAATAATGTCGTTTGAGGAGGATTCCCAGAATATTTTTCTAGACGTATATGATGATGGTGAGGGTGAGTCGGATGAATGTACTTCAGGGGGTAATAAATCTGAGGCCGACTCTCCTGACTCGGCCAAGGAAGAGTCTGCTGACATTCCTCGGATGAATAAGGTTGAAGAGATTGGTTGCTCGGAGGCAACCTCCTCTGTCAAACCGAGGCGAGTGAGACCTAAGAGTAGTAAGACTGCTGAGTCTCGCAAAGTTAGGATGGAAACTACCTTTGCCGAGCTTAACCAGGGATATTTAGATTACCTTGTTTCACAGATAAACTTACGTGAGGGGTACCGGTTTCAACTGTCTCCCCCTGGTCTGACAATAAATACTCCGGTTGACCCGGATTTCATAGTAATAAGCGCTGAACACCTGCATTCTGGTGTCCGTATTCCTTTTTCAGGCCGACTTAGTGGCCTTTTTGAAGTTTTATAACATGCCCCTTAGTCAATTTCACCTATATGGCGTTAGGCATTTCCTTTGTCTTCGTCGGTTGTGTAGGCGGCGTAAGATTCCTTTCTCGGTAGAGTTTTTTGCTAGCGTTTATGGCCTTATTTTTGGTGGTGCTCATGACTTTTCTACTTTTAAGATTCTAAAGTCCGAGCCTAGGCATGTTATAGAGAAAGTGTGTACCTCGTTTAATAGGTTTAGGGAGGATTGCTTTCGTATTTATCATCCTACTGCCTTTGCCGATTTGCCTCGTCGGTGGTTGTGTACACCTCCGGTGACCCTTTTGAGACGAGATGCGGTTGGAAATGAGAATCATAAACTTCTCCAGGACGTTCTGAGGACGACTGGTCCTATAAACACCTATACTCTTATTCTGAAACTGCCCCTTGTTACGTTTGACCTGAAGCGGGAAGGTTGTTCTCGGCTTTTATTTTTTCTTTATTTTTTCTTTTGTGTTATCTTGTGCTGTTGTATTGTTTCTTATGGGTTTTGTCTCGGTTTTACAGTGTTCAATATGAGTGTTTTCAATGTTGCTAGATGCAAAGGTGGCTGCCAAGAACCCACCATCTTCCGAGGCTGTTGTTGGGGGAAAAGCTGCCGGCAAACAGCCTGTTTCGGAAAAACAAACTGTAACCCTTGTTAAGCCTTTGTCGACTGTGCCCCCTCCTCTGAAGCCTGTTAAGAGGAAGAGCATGGATAAGGGTAAAGAGCATTGCTCGTTATCCAAGGTGAAGGATGTTGTTATTCTTCCTAGTGGATCTGACGTGGTAGTGGGGTTGTATGCTTCTACTGCTGTTGCGTCCGGGATGGACAAGGTATTGTCTCCTCCTAAGAAGAGAGCCAAGGGGGGGGTGATGTGGGAGCTAATCCGGTTGATCCCGATGATTTGAAGCTAACTCCCCGGTTTCTTGCTCGTTATATGAAGTCCAAGTCTATGGAAGATACTGTTGATTCTTTGAGGACTTCGGTATTTTTGTGGAAAATGGTGTCTCTTCCTCGGGATCGGGAAGCTCTTTTTGCCACTCCGCAGAAGGATTTTCTTGATACGGGTGTATCTCTGTCTTTCCAGGTATGTGTTTATTTTGTCTTTATCCTTGTGTTTTTGTGTTTATTCGACTAATTTTTTTTATGTCGTTTTCTATGTAATTAATCATCTGCTGGGAGCTCGGTCATTCCAAGAGGATTTGGCTGCTCAAGCTTCGAATGATAGAGAGAAGCTGACCACTGCCCTTGCAGATTTAGAGAAGGAGCAGCTCTAGAGGGCTAATGTGGAGTCGGTTCTAGCGAGCAACACGGAGAAATTCAATGTTAAGATTGAAAAGCTGAATGAGGAAATATCTGTCTTGGTCAGGGAAAGGGACGAGCTTTCTCTTGCCAAGAGTAATTTTGACAAGGAGAAAGAGGAGTTTCGAGTTCAGCTGACCGAGACATTTGATAAGGAGAGAACTGATTTTCAGAACACCATTGAAGGTCATCATCAGAGTTATATGCGACTTCATGATATTCTTGATGATATTAAGAAAGTGGTGGAGACTCAGCAAGATGACTTGATGGTGGAGTTTGCTCATCTTACCGATGTCATGGAAGATGATCTTATGGAGCATGTTAGGCCGCTTCTCCGAGCTGATGTTGATCCGGTCTGTTTGTATCTCGACATGGATGGTATGTACCGGAAGATTCAAGATGAGCGAAAACTTGCCAAGGAGAAGGTGAAGGAGTTAGATGCTGAAGAGCAACGTGCTGAGGATTTTGTGGCCGAGTTGCGGTGAGAGCTTGAAGATGATGTCGTTCCCTCTAAGGATGGAGTTTCGACTCAAGGAGCTGATGTTGCTGCTTCCTTGTCTCCTACTTTCTTATTGGAGGTTCGGTATTATGAGGAGGCCGGTTTGAGTGAAAATGATGGTACTTCTTCTGGGGCTGGTTTGTCAGTTCCCGAGCATGTTAGTAATGCTATAATAGACTAGATTTCTAGTTTATTTTGTAAAGAATTTTTGGCGAAGTAATATATCGGTTATCTTATCCCTGTCGTGTGCCGTAATTATTTTTGAACTGTGTTCGGTTATGATGGTTTAGTGTTTGTTTTGGTTTATTTTGAACTATGGCCTAGTTTGGTAAATAAAGCTTTTTGTCTCTTTCTAGTTTATGGTCTACCTCAGTTAAACCGATTGCTTTGGCTTGTGTTAAGCTATGGCTTAACTCGGTTTTAAGCGATTGTTTTGACTTTTGTTAAGCTATGGCTTAACTCGGTTTTAAGCGATTGCTTTGACTTGTGTTAAGCTATGGCTTAACTCGGTTTTAAGCGATTTCTTTGACTTATGTTAAGCTATGGCTTAACTCGGTTTTAAGCGATTGCTTTGACTTGTGTTAAGCTATGGCTTAACTCGGTTTGAAGCGATTGCTTTGACTTATATTAAGCTATGGCTTAACTCGGTTTTCAGCGATTGCTTTGACTTGTGTTAAGCTATGGCTTAACTCGGTTTTAAGCGATTGCTTTGACTTATCTTAAGCTATGGCTGACGCTTTTTGCTTCTTTTCTCTTTTCTTTTATTGATAGGGGAAAAACTTGCATTCTTGCCTACAACTGACTTTGACCGGAATGCAAGTGAAAAAACCCCTGACTGACTCGATTAACCTGAATGTTGTCTACTGATAGAATCTTTTAAGAACTCTGGCATTCCAGGTTTTTGGTAGGTCTCGACCTGACAGATATGTTAAGTAATAGGCCCCTCCTTTTCCTACTTTCTTTACTTGGTAGGGTCCTTCTCAGTTTGCTCCGAGTTTTGATACTCCTGCATTACCTCTTGCTATATCAGCTCTTCGTAGTACTAGGTCTCCTACCTCAAATGTTAGGGGTTTAACCCTTTTGTTATGATATGTTGCCATCCTCTGCTTGTATGCTTCGATGTCCAATAAGGCTTGTTTTCTTCTCTCTTCTAGCACGTCAAGGCAAAGTCTGGTGTTTTCTTTGTTTTGTTGCTCATCGAAGTATTGAACTTTGATTGTAGGCATACCTATCTCTACGGACACCATTGCTTCACACCCATAGGTTAGGCTATATGGGGTTCTTCCTGTTCCGGCTTTTGGTGTGGTTCTGTATGACCATAGAACACTGTGTAACTCGTCGGCCCATCGTCCTTTTGCTTCGTCCAGGCGTTTCTTCAACCCGTTGATGATGGTTCTGTTGGTCACCTCGGTCATTCCGTTGGTCTGAGGATGGGTGACCGATGTGAACCTTAGATCGATTCCTTTCTCGGTGCAAAAGTCTCTAAAAGTTTTGTTGTCGAATTATTTACCATTGTCGGTTATGATAATTTTTGGAATTCTGAACCGACAAATGATTTCTCTTCGGACAAAACTTCACACTCGTGCTTCGGTTATGGTGGAGACAGCTTTGGCTTCCACCCATTTGGAGAAATGATCGACAGCTACTATCAAGAACTTCCTCTACCCACTTGCTGTTGGGAAAGGGCCGACGATGTCTATGCCCCACGTGCTGAATGGCCAAGGACTTATTATCGGGCTTTGTTCCGTTGTGGGTTGATGATGTACGTTTTAGTGATACTGACACTTATCGCATTTTTATACCAAACTTGCTGCGTCTTGTGCCAGTGTCGGCCAGTAGTAACCTTGTAGTATTGCTTTTCGATAGAGTGCTAGGTGGGAGATGTGGCTTCCACACATTCCTTCATGTATATTGACTACGACATATTTCCCTTCCTCGACCGTGAGGCATCTGGACCATGGATGTGAGAATGACTTTCTGTATAAGGTACCATCCCGGTATGAGAAGTGTGGTGCTTGGTGTTTCACCTTCCTTGCCTCTTTTTTATCCTTGGGCAGGCTTCCGTTTTCCATGTATGATATGATGTGTTCCATCCATAGGTCTAGTGGGTTGATGAGAAATGTTGCCTCGGGATTTTGGATGCTACTGAAGTTTTGGATTGAGCATGGTATGCCTGTCACTGTTTCTTTGGCTGCTCTGGATTTGGCCAATGTGTCTGCTTCTGTGTTCTCTTCTCAGGGTATTTGCTCTAATTCCCATTTCCCTCCTTCTTCTGTAACTCTTGCGAGTAGCTCTTTAACTCGGTCTACATATTTTTTCATTTCCGGATCTTTGACCTCAAATAATCCGAGTACTTGGTTGACTACCAGTTGAGAATCACTCTGAATTTTGATGTATTCGGTCTTGACTACTGTCACCATTCTCAATCCTCCTATTAGGGCTTCGTATTCTGCAGAATTGTTGGTTGCCAAAAAATTCAAGTGAATTGAGTTTTGCATTTTTATCTTATGTGGACCTCTTAATACCATGCCTGCCCCTACTCCAGCCATGTTTGATGCTCCATCTACTTGTAATATCCAGCTGACCAGGCCCTTGTCCACCTCGGTGGGTTGATCGTGCGTTGTTGTTTCGGCCACAAAGTCTGCTAAGATTTGAGCTTTCATTGATGTCCTTGGTTCGTATTTGATGTCGTATGACCCTACAATGACTTACCAGTTGATTAGTCGTCCCGAGGTTTCTGGTCTTCCAAGCGCTTTTCTTAGAGGTTGGTTTGTTCGGACTATCACTGTATGAGCTTGAAAATACCTTTTATGCTTTTCCACCGTTAAGACCAGTGCAAATGCAAATTTTTCGATCTTGCTATATCTGAGCTCGGGCCCTTTCAGCACTTTGCTCGTCTAGTATACCGGTTTTCGCTCGGTTGCTTCTTCTTTTACTTGTACAGATGCAATTGTTTCATTAGTGACACTCAGGTATATGTATAGCACTTCTCCTGTTTCGGGTCTTCCGAGCAGTGGTGGTGAGCTTAGGAATTTCTTGAGCTCTTCAAAAGACTGTTCGCACTCTTCGGTCCGCTCAAATTTTTTCACATTTCTCAATGTTTTGAAGAATGGGAGACATCTCTTGGCCGAGTTAGTCACAAATCGACCGAGGGCCGTGACTTTTCCATTGAGCTTTTGAACTTCTTTGGCTGATTTTGGCGCTTTCATGTCGATGATTGCTTTTGTTTTTTCCGGGTTTACTTCAATGCCTTTTTGAGAGATGAGGTAACCGAGGAATTTCCCTGCCGGGACCTCGAAGGCATATTTGTCTGGGTTTAGTTTGACCTTGTATTTCTTTAGCTTGGTGAAAACTTCTTCTAGGTCTTTCGCGTGATCTTCCACTTTTTTTGGATTTGACGATGATGTCATCAACATAGACCTCCATGTTTTGGCCGATCTGGTCCTTGAATACGAAATTCATCAGCCGCTGATAAGTTTCCCCGGTATTTTTTAATCCGAAAGGCATTTGTTTGTAGCAGTATGTGCCGCTATCGGTTACAAAGCTTGTTTTCTCTTCGTCTTCTTTGTGCATTGGAATCTGGTGGTATCCTTGGACAGCGTCTATGAACGAGTAGACTTCGTAAGCGCTCGTTGAGTCGACCAAATGGTCAATGTTTGGAAAAGGGTAGCTATCCTTGGGGCATGCTCGGTTCAGGTCTGTGAAGTCTATGCATAGTCTCCATTTTCCATTCGGCTTTTTTATGAGCACGACGTTTGATAGCCACTCCGGATAATACACTCTTCTGATGAAACCTGCTGCCAATAGTTTGTCTACTTCAGCTCTGATGGCGATCTGTCTGTCCACTGCGAAGGCTCTTTTCTTCCGTTTGACTGGTTTATGCTTTGTGTCAACATTCAGCTTATGTGAGATTATTGCCGGATCAACCCCTTCTATCTCGCCCGGGGTGTTGACAAATTCTACCTCATTTTTAATTAACATGTCGGTTATCTCATATTTTATTGATTCAGGCAGTGCGGCGCCTATTTGGATCGATCTTAGTGTTATTCCTGTCAAATTAACCCTTTCTAATCTTCCATGAGGTTCGAGCTTGCCTTCATCTGAGTCTGGTATCTCCATTGTTTCAATAGCCATGGTTTCTGATATCTCTTTAATTGATACCAAGTAGCATTGTTCGGCTGTGTCTTGCCTTCCTTTAACTGTCACTTCTCCTTTCTCGGTTGGTATTTTCATACACAAGTATTTGATGCATGTGACTGCCCCGGTGTTGTATAACATTGGTCTTCCGAGTATTACATTGTAAGCAAGTGGCATGTCAACAACCATAAAAAGTGTTTTGAATTTCTTTGTTACGCCGATCAGGCCTCCTTTTAGTGAACCAGTTTCTTTTCCTAATTCAGCTGTTAATTCTTCTACTCTTTCTGCTTGCACCAGTGCTCCTCCTAGACCGACTAGAGGAGTTTTGAATGGTTTTAGATTTAGGACCGAGCATCCTATGCCGAGGTATGCCTGCTTCGTGGTAAGGTTGACTGAGCTCCCCTCATCCACCAGTTGTCTCATTACCCAGAAATTTTCTATAAGCACTGAGATCACTAAAGGGTCTTGGTGGGGAAAATATATTCCTTCGCCGTCGGCTTGGCCGAAACTGACTTCGGGTAGAGGTTTGGCCACCGATATGTTCATCACCATTTTTTGTCGTTTGCGTCTTCCTCGTTTATACTATGGATCGGCCATTCCACCGGCTATGATGTTAATCACTCCAGATATGTTTTGTCTCTTTGGTGGTGGTGCCTCCTCTCTTTTGCCACTGTGCTCTCCTCGGTTGCCTCCTCTAGAGTTATTATTTTTTCACTGTGCTACAAAGCCTTTTAAGCGGCCGACTTGCACTAATCGGTCAATTTCTTTCTTCAGGCTTCCGCACTCATCTGTGACGTGGCCGTGACCATCATAGAATTGGCAATATTTTTTTCTGTCTCCCTCATACTGTAGCTTCGGTGGGTATCTTACTGGTTCATTGTTATTTTTAATCCACATTAAGATGTGTGATCTCGGTGTGTTGAGTGGGATGAAAGCTTGGTCTTCTACTTTCACTGGTCGGTGTGGCTCTATTTGTAGTGGAATAGATTGTCGATGCTCTCTTGGCCTGAACCGGTCTGGTCTGGCGGCGTGGCTGAAAGTGGGTCTTGGTGCGTGAAATTGTGTTGTTGTCTGTGTAGCTTTTCTTCGTTGTTCCTCATCTAGGTTGATGTAATTCCAAGCTCGGTCCATGAGCTGAGAGTAGGTTTGCACCGGATTTATTATCAGGTTGTCTCAAAATGCCATCATCGTTGTGTTATACTTCATTGCATCTGTCACGGTGTCAGCATTCAAGTTCCCTACTTCAACAGCCTCGGCATTGAATCTACCGATGTAATTTTGCAAACTTTCCCCAAGTTTCTGATAACAAAGTTTTAGATCACTGGACTTCTTCTTTCGTTGTATGCTTGGTGCGAAATGAGTTCGGAAGGCTCTTGCTAGCTCGTCAAAACTTCGGATAGAGCCTTCTTTCAGGCTTTGGTACTAGATTGCTACTAGTCCTTTCAGTGTTGTTGGGAAGAGTTTGCAGACGGCGGCTTCGGACAAGCTTTGTACCATCATGACCACCTGGAAACAGCTCAAGTGTGTGATCGGATCCCCTGTGCCATCGTAATCGTCCAGCTGTGGTGTCTTATAATTTAACGGGAAAGGATCATCTCGTATATCGGCTAAAAGTGGGTTTCTAGTGTTTAGGAAACTTGTGTTTCTCGGCTCTTTCCTTATGAATTTTTCCATTTCGGTCCTCACCCTTTCGGTGATTTCTTGTTTTAGGTTCTTTTTCTTTGGTGAATCGGCGCCTGAGCTATGCACGCTTTCTTCGATCTCAACTCGTTTCAGTGTCTTTTTCTGTACCTCTGGTGTTTTGTGTCCAGTTTGTATCCCCTGTGCCTCCTTTGGGTTTTGTGCTTGTGGATTTTTCTCATGGTTTTCTTCCTCAGGTGTTGTTTGGCCTTGGTAGAATTCTGGTGGATGAGGTGGTGCGGCTGGTATGTATGGTGGGGTGGTAATATTGCCTTGAGATGTGGCGGCGGCGGTTGGCCCGGTATGGGCATGTTGTACTTGTTGGAGGAAAGCTAATTGTCGGGCATGGAACTCAATATATTCTTGTATTTGTGCCGGTGTAGGGTTTTGAATTTCTACCGTTGTGGTCGGCCTGGGCGTGGGGGTGGTGCTTGGTGTGAATGTGAGATTGATGGGGGTTACACTTGGTCTTAAGGAAATTTTTTGGATAGTTTCCTGCATAGGTGTGAAGTATGATCTTGGGGTAATGTTCCCCGGCAGTGACATTCCCCACGGGTATTGAGTGGTAACTTCGGATGTGGTGCCCAAGTGCGTGCCTCCTCCATACGTTGTGGCCGGGCAGAACGAGCTTTCTCCTGTGGCCTTTCGTGGTGGTGCATTGAGTCCCTCTGCATTGAGTCCCTCTCCAGTTGTATTATCGTGTGTATCATGTTCTCTACTTGGGGGATTGTCTCCCTCTACTTTGGTCATCTTATCACCCTCCGGTGAGATAGAAAGGGGGAAGCTTTCTTACTTTCTTTCCACAGACGGCGCCAAATGATAACTTGTGAAAAGGCGGCCTCCTCTGATTCGGTGGTGACTTCGCGATCGTACTTGAAAGGCACAATATAACCGTTAGAAGGGTGCCGAAAGGAGATTCCGGCAAACCACTCTGATGGTCTAGTCAGTCGATATTTTAGTGAGAGAAAGAATAAGAAGTGAATGGGAGTTAAAAGTTGAGAGAAAAAGAGAATTAACCTTTTTACCTACTTTTTCTTTGTCTTTTATACTATGTCTTTGTTTCTCTTTGTCTGGGCCGACAAGTCTGATTTCATTCTCTTTGTCTGTGCAGATATTGTCTGGAATGTCAGAGTACGTTCTGACAAATTTTTTGTTGTAATTAGTGAGAGGTGAACTCGGAAGAAACCGAGATGATGTAAATGCAATGTATGTTGCTCGGTGTAACCGAGATGGTAATTGCTATGTGTTTTATTCGGTTGAACCGAGATGACGATGTGGTGTGTCTTACTCGGTTGAGCCGAGACGGTGCTGTTTATGTGTCTTGTTCGGCTGACCAAGGTGATTTTATGGTGTGTCTTACTCGGTTTATGTTCTATTTTGAGATTTTTCATCTGTGTTGTTATCAATGATCAAGACAAATAGCGTTACATAGCCGCATAAACGCATATCGGCAAAAATGTAATCATATATATATATATATATAACCTGTATCTCATCACATGCGAACAAACAAACTTATGACAGACTCACATCCTAGAGGGAAAGCTGAAAGTTTGAAAATCAAATGAATACTTAACAAAGACAAGATTCGAATCCTATGTGCTGCAGTAGAATCCTAGGAAAATCGATCACTTATCCGACATAAGCAATGGTAACTGGACCATGCTCTGGTACCAACATTGTCACGACCCAAATCTTATAGGCCGAGGCTGGCGCTAGGAAATGGGAGTAGTAGCTATGAAACACATAGCAAGCCTAAGAGCGTAAAATAATTTTTCGCAAATAAAATATATCATGTATGACATACACACACACGTGTCATGCTTGGAACATCCCAGGCCATACATTTTCCTCTCGTAAAAACAAACGATAATCGCAGCAAGCCTCATATATACATAGGTTCAACACATCAGAGTGATTTTTACAGAAACTGTTTGATACAAACTAAAACACAAACACCTATCTACTGCAGCTCTAGAAATAAAGTATTGTATCTTTACATACGTTTAAAATATCAGACTTCTGGTAGAAGGATAAAAGTATGTTGCTTCACAAAATTCTTTTCACCTGAGAAGAAAATTGTGAGGGTCAGTATATGGGAATATACTGAGTGAGTTCATATATTTACTGATAAGTATTTATATAAAACATAAAACAATGCAATAGCGTTTTAATCACGTGTGGCCAAGTAAAAGATCCGATTGAAACCCTAATCCTCAAACATGCTAATCATAATCGCATTAATCACATAATCCAATGGCCCGGTCCCAGGATAATTCCACCGAGTTCAACCGCTGCAAGTCTTTTAATCCCAAGTAGTGGGTCCCGAGATAGTTCGACCGAGTTCAACCCACTAGATACGGGTCCCAAGATAGTTCAACCGGGTTCCACCGAGTTTAACCTCGTATCTACTATTCAAATATCCAACTTTCATAATCGTATTCATAATCAAGTTCACAGCTGTGATAAATCGAAACTGGTGATCACGAAGTCCTATTACCACCCAATAGGAAGGCACGTTCCAGCGGATCAATACTGGATTTAAACTAAACATGTATGTGTTTCATGTAAAAGCATTGCATTGAAAACCTTTGATTCAAATATAAAGCTATATAAATCATTTGCTTGTGTAAATACTTTAATATTAAATGTATATAAACTCACAGAAAACGCTATCTAGAAATACTACGGTGCTCAGAAACGTCAAGCTTCCCGAGCTCCTGGTCCACCTGCTGCTTGCCTCGTCGGATCTAAAACGATTTTAAATCAAGAGATTCACATCAGAATCCTATTCTAAGATTGATTCTAGACTCACGACACGACACAATGCACTTCTCGACTATCGTGCTTCTCACGTGTTCAATCCCGATAAACGGTTTCTAACTCGTTTCGGTTCGATGTCACTTTCGAAACAATTATCAATTAACCTCTTTAGGTCAATTAACTCGAATTAATTGATAACCAATTGATAAACTAATCAATTTTGATTACGATGCGTGAATACGGATCGAGATCTGAAAACAAAACGATCGGGCGAGTGGTTGTGCGAGCGCACGTCTCACTGTATGTTCGCACAGCAAACTGTGCGTTCGCACACATGGGCTGTGCGATCGCACATTCTTTCACAGACTGTGGGATCGCACCCCGAGGCCAAATTCAACGTGCTTCCGATAATTTCTCGCATAACCAACACTCTGTTAACGCTCAGAAACGTTTATAACATAAAATCCAAATTCAAAACGAAACGAATCGTTCCTAAATCGATAAAACGATAAAACCGCTCGAAACCCTAAACTTAAACTCGATATACCATTAAAATTATATAAATAAACGGTAAAACGTCATGCTTACCGTTATTCGCCACTGAAATACGATCGATTCGAGCTGTAGTCGGAATAGGACGAGAAACGGAGATCGAGCGAAGAAACGTAATTGATTGATGAAGAAAGGAAGAAGAATGAAGTTTGGGGTTCTGGATTCTTCATTCCTTTGAATGAAGATTCTTATATATACATGGCTAATTTGCACTTTGGTCCTTAAAATTTTCAAAAGTTGCAATTCAGTTCAAAACCTATCCGCGTCCAAATTTTAAACGGTCTCTGATCGATTCGTATAAATACTATAAAGTATTTTGCGGACTTTGGCGAAATAATGATAATCACGGGATTTATAATTTATTTTGTATTAATTTTCTAAACTTTTCCTCAAATCCCGCTAATTTGCTAAATAAAAATTATTCTAAATTTCCGATATTATTAAATTAAATCCATCTTGATTTAATCTATAATTTACGACACGTGGCACGACTTAATTATTTTAAAATATTTGGGGTATTACAACAAGTTTTTCCAACTACATGAATAGAAGCTCTGTTAATTAAAGGTATGAATCCTTGACGACAAGTTATTTACCTATTATATCAATACACTACTCCTTTTCATCTTTGAATGATCTTTTAGCGGTCCTAACCCTTAAATATAAACACATTGTGGTTAACTTATTAGAAAAAACATGTTGAAGGAGAAAACTGAAAAACCATTTAGCCCTAGACAATCAAAGAATTGTAACATATAAAGAATGATAAGAACTTATTGAAGTATAAAACATGTTTATTTTCAGATTGAGACAATAAAAGTTAGAGATAGACCTGTTATTTTGATTTCCATTGTTTCAACGAGTTTCTTTGGATTGAAACTTACTGATAATTGGGAAAGGTATCGATTAAGCATTATTTTTAAAATGAATTCTGCTGATTGACATCATAATATATAAGATAAAATGAAAATGTAGCTGTATGTTTGTTTAAGATTATTTTTAAGGAGAAATGAGAAGGTTTATTGGCTTAAGATTCTTATAACGTTGTATTAAAATTTTGCTAATTGCTAATTGTTGTAACTTCTTTTGAAGTAATAAATGGTTTTAAAGGAAAAATGTAAAGTTATAAAGTAACATATGATATTTAAATATATTAGTACATATGTTTGAAGCACATGAGTCTACGTGGCAAGTTTATGTTGAAATTATTTTAAGAGCTTAGGATTATAGTATTGTATTATAGTGGAGAAACCCTACATGGATTATCACTATCCTATTATGATATGATCAATTAAGACAAATACTTTTCTTAATACACAACATATCTTATTGATGACATATAAATGGTTCATGTGTCTTTATACATGTTAATGTGTGACAATTAGTTTTTAAGTGTAAACGTATGTGTTAAGTGTGTGACATTTTATCTACATATGTGTCTTAAGAGGAGTTAGTGGACGTTTTCTACTTACCCATTACCTCTTAGTATATAAGAGAAGGTTAATGTATATCTGCAAAAGTTAAATGAAATGAATAAGATTTGCATATCTATTTCTTATACTTTAACTTGTTTTAATATAGCTTTTATAAAGTCATATAAAAAAAATAAGAATTTATGACTTTAAAGAAAGATATACATGCTTGAAGAGTTCAAGCATTTTTATAGTCTAAAAATTACATATTCATATTCTTCTTCACTTGAAAGAGTTTTTGCATAGAAGATAAAATTCTCTTTATTTTAAGTCTTTAAGAGTAAATACAAACACAAGGAATTTTATAAAAAAGAATCAAACATTGACTTGAGACATCCAACATTAAGTTAAGAGCAGAAAACTTGGTAGGAGTTTTCAAGCATCCAAACAAGAAAATGATCAAGCAAGAGTCGAGTTTTGCCTCTCTCTTCAAGAAAAAGTTGAGTAGATCATTTAAAGGTGAAGGTTTAGTTAGAAGCATTCTTGTATAGACGAGTTAGAAGTTCCCATGCTTTTGGGACTTCGAGAAACTCAGAGAATATGTAAGAGGTATTTCTCCATAACTTTCTCAATGCATATTACTATTACTTGAGGTGTATGTGATTCTATATGTTGGTATTGATTTGATCCATTCCGAATTTGTAAAATTTTAATTTGAATTGAAATGTATGTTTCTAACCCTTATTTCCCACTGTGCAAAAATCAACTTTGTTCAAGAGTCTTGTTGGAATTTTGAGATACTAGACATGTAATAATCCTGAATGTGATATGATAATTTGACCGTGCCACAAGTCCTAAATTATGAAATTTAGGCCAAGTATGTTGGGAAAGAGGACCCGAGTAGGTCGACATTGAAATTTTAAGAAGAAAATTTTAATAATAAAATCTCATAAGAGAAATGGAATTGGGTTGAAAGTGGCTGAAAGAACACTTTAGCCCAAAATTGGAAAATAATCTTTTAATTCCCGAAAAATAATTAAATAGATTATTAAAGAAAATTAGTGTTGATAAGAATAATATCAATAAAATGATTATCGATAATTATTAAAATGAAATTTGGACGAAAAAGTTGGATAAAGTGCAAGTTAGTTCAAAATTTGAAATTTGAGTGTTTTTTTGCTAAAATTGCCAAAACAAATCATCGGAAAGTGAAAGTTAGAGATATAAGGATAATATTATTTATTTAGAAATAAAAAATA
The DNA here is from genome assembly GCF_937616625.2 of Mercurialis annua. Classification (NCBI taxonomy): domain Eukaryota; kingdom Viridiplantae; phylum Streptophyta; class Magnoliopsida; order Malpighiales; family Euphorbiaceae; genus Mercurialis; species Mercurialis annua. The sequence goes on along the minus strand of NC_065572.1, from coordinate 18,372,287 downwards.
CAGAATTATCGGACCTAAAAGATTTAGCGTTCAACAGACTAAATTGGATGAAAGAAAAGTTACGGATTGTGAAGTAAGGAGGTAGCAAACTTAAGGATCAAAGAGGGATTTTTCCATAAATATAAAAACAAAGAAATTAAGTTTAAATCAGCCAAAAACACATTTCTGAAGCTGAAATAAGAAGAAACCCGTATCTGTTCTTCCCCAAACATATCAAATCTTCAAATTGCCATATCTTTCTCGTTTCTCAACGGAATTAAGCGATTCTCGCGGCTACGGAACGAGGAAAGTATCCTCTACTGGATTATGTATTAAATTTAAGGTAAGGATGAGTGATTTTGGTTAGAGTTTCAGCTGAATTATTTCGGTTTTTGTGATTTAATGTGTGTTTTGTGTGATTGATGATTCTAAGGTGATTGTGAGCTTGAAATAGATGATTTGGATGGTGAATTTGATGGCTAGGGTCTTCGGCTTTGATCATCAAGGTGAGCTCTTGATTTTCTAAAATTGGTCATAAATAGAATGATGAAGTTAAGTGATGATTGAATAGGTGTTTAAGCAATTACATGTAGTTTACTAATGATTCATGGTATTAGCTAGTAAGAATGATGTTATGTTTGATTAAATTTTGGTATGAATTAATTATGATAGGTTCGTCCGTGATTAAGACTAAGAGTATAAGGTTCCATTGATGATTGTAAGCTTGCAATGGAGTTATTAGAGCTGAATGTTAGTGAGTTTGTATGTTAAACATGGTTTGAAGGTGTTGCAGAATATGTGGTTGCAGAATAGCAATGTTGCGGAGACAATATCTCGAGCTATTGAGCTCCAAATTAAGTTCTATTTGTTGGTACAAAAACTTAAGAATGTCGTCTAAGTATATCTAGGTTCACGTTTCTGCGGATTCGGCCTCTATGTGGCCCAAACAAATTAGAACATTACGATGCGCGTAACATTTCTGATTTTCTGGACAGCCCAAGTTAATAAGTTAAGGGCTAGTTTCCGATACCTTCGGGTGCTAGTATTAGTCCGAGACCTAAACAAAACTTGTAGAGGATATTTTGAAATTTAATTTTCGTTTAGAGTTCGGTCTATTTTATTGTTAGAAAACATAGTTGATTATGGGGTCGATAATGCAACAAGTTATGCAACTTGTTTATCTCGAGTCTAAGCATCTATTTAGTTAGAATCTCACTCGAGATCTATATGATTTGTCCTAGGTTCGACAAGGAAAACTAATAGCGGACAAGGAGCTGAAGGAGCTTACACTATTAATAACGAGGATTTTGGATAAGCAAGCGGTGAGTATATTTTACTTACTCGCATTATAATATTAAATTTATGTTATATACTATATGAATAGTATTTAAATTCATCGCATGAATTGTTTGGAATGAGTTGTTTGGATTGATTTGTATTGTTTGGTTTGTATTGTTTTTGTTGGCTTCAATTGATTGGATTGGTTTGTGTCATTTGTATACGACTTAATTGTATGGGAATGGTTTGGCTTGTATTGTATTATTTATGTTGCTTTCTTAATGTGTGGTGTGAATATGTGGTGTTGATTTGAGATGTAAATGCGCTTGTCAATCATGGTTGAAATGTTCAAGTGAGTAATGTTTGGTTGCGATAATCATTTCATGCTTATATTTGAATATTTAATGATAATTGATAATAGTCGTTGGTTGTCTAAAATGGCGATTCGGGACAACGACGTGAGATTGAGTTATTGGTTGCCTAAATTGCGATTCGGGCCAATAACATAATGTTTGTTGGCTATATGGCGATTTGGGCCAACATTGGTATAATTCAGTTATTGGATGCCTGAATGGCGATTCGGGCCAATAACATAATGTTGGTTGCCTATATGGGGATTTGGGCCAACTTTGTGATAATTTAGTTATTGGTTGCCTAAATGGCGATTCGGGCCAATAACGTAATGTTGGTTGCCTATATGGCGATTTGGGCCAATACGTGAATTATGTGCATAATTGGATATCCTTCTATAAGCTTGATGTTTATTGCAAATGTGTGAATATGTTTGGTTTGACGTGAACATTGGACTACTACGTTTGTTATGGTGTTTAGTTATGTTGAATGGATCATCGCTTGAGCTATATATTAGTTAGTTGGAATTCTTATGAATGTGTATATTTAGTATGGTGTGGAAGTTTTGTGAAGCTGTGTGGTGTGAGCTCGGTTGATTTATCTCGGGCATTTTATATATGTGTATGGTTGATTGATTTTTAGACTTTGTGTCTAGTGATTAGACAAAAATTTGTGATGGATAGAAAAGGCAATACCTTCGCTAAGACTGGGTAGATACCTAGATCGATATAAGTCTAAGATTAATAGTTGTTTGAATTTCCTTTTTTCCATTTAAATTGTTTGAAAGTATATGTATATGAAAAGTTTGTATTTGCACAAAATGGTTATAAAAATGCGATGTTATTTTAATAATTGGGTGAGTAATTTATATCTCACTCAGCTCAAAGCTGACTCCCCCCATAGTGTTTGCTTTCAAGTACATAGACTCTGGACTTGGCTAGAAGTCCATTCTTTGATCGGAAGTAAATCTTGACGTGTTCAGTCCAGACTTCCATAGTTGCTGTAGTAGTGTCTTGTCTGACCAAAGTTGTGGTCTAGTACAACATTTAGATACAATGTCGGTTCTCATTGCTGTCTTTGTAGTTATATATATTTTGTACACGAATGGTGAATACCCGTGATGATATGGTTTTGAAAACTAGTATGTATTGGGCTAGTACGTACATGATACGGATACAGTAAGCCCAAGTATTTTGTGTCAATAAGTTACTAGTGTATAAGGATATGTATATGTATATGCTTCCGCTATAATGCCAATGTATGATTGAAATTTTTAAAAAAATGTTTTAATGGTTTTTAGGCTTGTTACGGGTTTTGGAACTACCATTCCCATTCTCTAGCGTCGGTCTCGACTCGTGATTTAAGGTCGTGACAAAGTTGGTATCAGAGCAGTTAGTCCAGTTACTACTACTAGTATGGTTTGGGACGTATTGATATCACTGCCAGTCTGTGATAAGAATTTGTTTGACCCTAGGTTTTATTATAAGGTTACCTAAGAAATACTGCAGCTATAGAAAAGAGTCGTACCCGAGTCTGATTGTCATTGATTGATTTTTTTGTACAAAGGTTGATCGATCGATTTGCGAGATGTTGTGTGCTTTTTGTGAGGTATATGGTTTAGACGAGGATGCGTACTATGTTTTGATAACATATGCATGTGCTAAACACATATTGAAGTTGGACGTTGTTAGAATGAAATCTCATAACAAGATATTACTGTTTCAATATGTATGAGCATTATGGCTCATTATCTGCTAGGGCTATTCAGATAGCCAACGACCATTAGTAGAGCAGTAACTCGATTCAATCCGTCTTCTTAAGACAAAAAGAATACCATGTGCTTAAAGATTGTGCCAGTAGTACTGGGCATAACCCTGCACTCGTGTAAAGAGGTAGAATTAATATTAGACGCGCTAGAAAAAGCGAACGTGGCGTCGTGACTCGAGAAAGGGGCGAGTCTAGTTAGGCACCACCAAGTATGATCTGATTTTGTGTTGTGTGCCATACATGCTTATATGATTAGCATGTTTATATGCCATACGTGCATATATGATTGATGTGTTTGTATTAATTGTTTTTAATGTGATTAATTGATAAGATGTGCATTGATGAGATGAAAGCCTAAAGTGTTAGATTGAGAAACCCATGCACATAGGCTTTATCCAATACATAGATGCTAGTATAGGAATTGAACAAAAAACACATAAAAATACATAATGAACATATGACGTGGAATGTAATCCCCTATATTACGTTTTGATTTACCACGAGGATGGTAATCGAGATAGAAAGGAAGAAGGATATGAAAGATTAATCCGTAAGACGAAGGGCTACGTGGTATCAAAATGTGATCGGGATGGTGACCAATAGAGATGAATGAGTATTGAAATGGGGAAACGAAAGATTCGGTTAGCAATGATAAAAGAATAGCATTAGCTATAAAACACTTTGATAAGTGTTAAAGGACAACGATGAGTCCAATATAAAAACTATAATAAAACCCAATAAAGAATAATGAAATGCCGTTAATGTCACAAAGTGGGTAATCTGGAGGGACTTACTGTGATTTTCAAAAAGAGAAAATCCCATGATTTTAAACAGTGCAATTGTGCTCAGACCTCACATATGATATGTCATGATCACGTTAAGCAATGCATATAAAAGATGATTTTCAAAAACATCATGCATCATATCTTCACAAGTAGTTATAGAAATGTGATTTTATCGAGCAACTCTTTAGTATGAGAGGTGTCATCACTCTAAGCTAAATTGTACTGATTTTTCAAATGGTTTGAAAGAAAAGAAAATATTGAAAGACTGATCGATCAGCAATATCACGATTGTTTGAAATGTATTTGTTTCATATGAAACCCAGATGTAAAGCCATGCGACAGTAAAATAAAAAGATTCTTGATAAACAAGAATGAACATATATGTGATAAAATGTAACCCAGCATAAGAATTGAGCCCTAATCATAATAAGATATTATCAAACTAATCGATGCGAGACATAAGAAGTGTTAGTAAGATACCTACGATTGATATTTACCTAAGTATGAGATAGGGGTATGAAATGGAAAGTATAATGAATAAATGGTTAATTAGAGTAGCGCAGTGAGAGTGTGAAAGAAAAAGATGAATGTATACGCGATCTAGTATGAGATGAGAAGAAAATAGAGATTCATCGAGAAGTTGTATAACCTAACGAATAAAAGTTAGGACTACCAGTTAAGACCTCGAGAGACAGTCGAAGGGGAATCAATGAGACTATTATGGAATAATAGTTCATCATAAATATCAAAAGAAGTAAAGGACCTCGTTACGCCAACTTCGATAAGCATAGTTGGTAACGACTAAGAGGATAGTTTGGATATTAAGGAGATGTCGAAAGTAGTTTGACTATAAATGAAAGTTGTAGACAACAAGATAAAGTATAAGGATCTTGAATTTATTTCAAGAAAAGAGTGTTTGAATGCTTAGTCTATAAACTCAAACAACAGTCTATACTAGCAATTCTAAATTTTTAAAGTTAGCTTAGGGAAGCGACTTCTGGGCCAGTTTTCGACACTTCCAGGTATTGTTGACAACCCGAAGTTTGAATGAAAGTCGTATACAAGATTGTTGACTATAAGAATGTCAACCTTGTTTGGTAAACAAACGCTTTTGAATAAGCGGTTAGGATAACCAAAGAAAGCTAGAAAAAAGCCAACTTTGGACAAATTAAGGTAATTTGAAGTGGTAAGTCAAAGTTATATCTACAAGTAATAGATAAAGAATAAAGGAATATAGGCTATATGAAGTGAAAGAACATGACCCTAGTAAGACAAGAAGTTATTAGACGACGGGAGTAAAATCCCAACGCGACAACAATTGTTGTCCTATCATTATGGAGATCATATGCGAAGTAACTACGTGTGAACTAAGAAGTTCACAACGAGATAGATCATAAGGAAGACTAAAGGGTTAGGAATACGATGCGAAAGGACGCAACAACAAGACTAATCATCTTAATGAAGATATTAGTAATTATCGTAGGATAAGTCAAGTAATTGATAACATAGACAGTTCAAGTTATATATGGAGAAGTGTCATAAGGACAAGAAACACTCTAATAAAAGAGTGTATATGAACAATCGAAAATAGTATGTGAAGGAAATACTCATATAAGTTTATTTTAAGGAAGTGGCAAAGATTTGAATTTGAGGACGAATTCATTATAAGGTGGGATGAATGTAATTACACTGAATGTGATACGATAATTGGAGCGTGCCACAAGTCCTAAATTATGAAATTTAGGAAAAGTATGTTGGGAAAGAGGACCCGAGTAGGTCGACATTGAAATTTTAAGAAGAAAATTTCAATAATAAAATTTCATTAGAGAAATGGAATTGGGTTGAAAAGATAGATAAGAGAAAGTGGCTAAAAGTACACTTTAGCCCAAAATTAGAAAATAAACTTTTAATTCCCGGAAAATAGAATTAATTAAATAGATTATTAACGGGAATTAGTATTGATAAGAATAATATCGATAAAATGGTTATCGATAATTATTAAAATGAAATTTGGATGAAAAGGTTGGAAAAAGTGCAAGTTAGTTCAAAATTTGAAATTTGAGTGTTTTTTTGCTAAAATTGCCAAAACAAATCATCGGAAAGTGAAAGTTAGAGATATAAGGATAATATTATTTATTTAGAAATAAAAAATACAGAATTATCGGACCTAAAAGATTTAGCGTTCAACAGACTAAATTGGATGAAAGAAAAGTTACGGATTGTGAAGTAAGGAGGTAGCAAACTTAAGGATCAAAGAGGGATTTTTCCATAAATATAAAAACAAAGAAATTAAGTTTAAATCAGCCAAAAACACATTTCTGAAGCTGAAATAAGAAGAAACCCGTATCTGTTCTTCCCCAAACATATCAAATCTTCAAATTGCCATATCTTTCTCGTTTCTCAACGGAATTAAGCGATTCTCGCGGCTACGGAACGAGTAAAGTATCCTCTACTGGATTATGTATTAAATTTAAGGTAAGGATGAGTGATTTTGGTTAGAGTTTCAGCTGAATTATTTCGGTTTTTGTGATTTAATGTGTGTTTTGTGTGATTGATGATTCTAAGGTGATTGTGAGCTTGAAATAGATGATTTGGATGGTGAATTTGATGGCTAGGGTCTTCGGCTTTGATCATCAAGGTGAGCTCTTGATTTTCTAAAATTGGTCATAAATAGAATGATGAAGTTAAGTGATGATTGAATAGGTGTTTAAGCAATTACATGTAGTTTACTAATGATTCATGGTATTAGCTAGTAAGAATGATGTTATGTTTGATTAAATTTTGGTATGAATTAATTATGATAGGTTCGTCCATGATTAAGACTAAGAGTATAAGGTTCCATTGATGATTGTAAGCTTGCAATGGAGTTATTAGAGCTGAATGTTATTGAGTTTGTATGTTAAACATGGTTTGAAGGTGTTGCAGAATATGTGTTGCAGAACTGCAATGTTGTGGAGACAATATCTCGAGCTATTGAGCTCCAAATTAAGTTTCGTTTGTTGGTACGAAAACTTACGAGTGTCGTCTAAGTATTTTAAATTTATGTTTCTGCGGATTCGGCCTCTACATGGCCAAACAGATCTAAACATTACGACGCGCGTAATAGTTATGATTTTTTGGACATCCCAAGTGAATAAGTTAAGGGTTAGTTTCCAACACCTTCGTGTGGTAGTATTAGTCTGAGACCTAAACAAAACTTGTACAGGACATTTTGAACTTTAAGAATGTCAGTTTCGTTTATAGGTTGGACTATTTTACGATTAGCAAACATAGTCAATTAGGGGTCGATAATGCGACAAGTTATGCAACTTGTTTATCTCGAGTCTAAGTATCTATTGAGTTAGATTCTCACTCGAGATCTATATAATTTGTCCTAGGTTCGACAAGGAATAGCGGACAAGGAGCTGAGGGAGCTTACGCTATTAATAACGAGGATTTTGGATAAGCAAGCGGTGAGTATATTTTACTTACTCGCATTATCATATTAAGCTTATGTTATATACTATATGAATAGTATTCAAATGCATCACGTGAATTATTTGGATTGATTTGTATTGTTTGGTTTGGATTGTTTTTTGAATTGATTGGATTGGTTTGTGTTGTTTGTATACGACTTAATTGTATTGGAATGGTTTGGCTTGTATTGTACGATTTATGTTACTTTGTAAATGTGTGGTGTGAATGTGTGGTGTGGATTTGAGATGTAAATGCGTTTTTCAATCATGGTTGAAATGTTCAAGTGAGTAATGTTTGGTAGTGATAAGTATTTCACGCTTATATTTGAATATTTAATGATAATTGATAATAGTCGTCGGTTGCCTAAAATGACGATTCGGCCAACGACATGAGATTGAGTTATTGGTTGCCTAAATGGTGATTTGGGCCAATAACATAATGTTGGTTGCCTATATGGCGATTTGGGCCAACATTGTGATAATTCAGTTATTGGTTGCCTAAATGGCGATTCGGGCCAATAACGTAATGTTGGTTGCCTATATGGCGATTTGGGCCAACATTGTGATAATTCAGTTACTGGTTTCCTAAATGGCGATTCAGGCCTATAACGTAATGTTGGTTACCTATATGGTGATTTGGGCCAACATGTGAATTATGCGCATAATTGAATATCCTTCTGTAAGTTTGTTGTTTATTGGAAATGTGTGAATATGTTTGGTTTGAAGTGAACAATGGACTACTACTTTTGTTATGGTGATTAGTTATGTTGAATGGATCATCGCTTGAGCTATATTTTAGTTACTTGGAATGCTTATGAATGTGTATATTAATTAAGGTGTGGAAGTTTTGTGAAGCTGTGTGGTGTGAGCTCGGTTGAATTATCTCGGGCATTTTGTATTTGTGTATGGTTGATTGATTCTTATACTTTTGTCTGGTGATTAGCCCAAAATTTGTGATGGATAGAAAAGTCAGTACCTTCGCTAAGACTAGGTAAATACCTAGAGCGATATAGGTATAAGATTAAGACTTGTTTGAATTTCCTATTTTCCATTTGAATTATTTGAAAGTATATGTATATGAAAAGTTTATATTTGCGCAAACGTACATGATACGAAAACAGTAAGCCCAACTATTTTGTGTCAATAAATTACTAGTGTATAAAGATATGTATATGTATTTGCTTCCGCTAGAATGCCAATGTACGATTGATATTTTTAAAAAAAAGTTTTAATGGTTTTTAAGCTTGCTACGAGTTTTGAAACTACCATTCCCATTCTCTAGCGTCGGTCTCGACTAGTGATTTCTAGTCGTGAAAATACATGCAAAAGACGTTACATCCTATTTATAGTTGGACTTTTAAGTTGTTTTATGGAGAACCCCACAACTTCACATATAAAATGCGAAGATAATTTTGTGTTACCTTAAAGGTATAATTTCTTATGGAATCCCTTTTTCATTATCGAAAGATTTTATCTTGATGGATTTTTTTGAAAGTGACTTCGTTGGAGATATAAGTGGTTTTATATCTTTTATGAGAAATAGTGGACTTTCTTAGTGTTCGAAGAAGCAACAAATTATCACACTTCCAACATGCATATTTGAATATGTTGCAGTTACTTCATATGTATATCATGTAATTTGCTTATGAAGTTTGTTAAAAGAACTTCACTTTGAGCAAGAACCAACATGTTATGATAAATAACAAGTCTACTCAAGTACTAGTAAGAAATTTCATATTTCACGACTAAAAAGGCATAATGCTACAAGGTATCATTTGGAGTCTATTACAATTAAAGAACTTGTAATTTATTATATTAGAACTAATGATCATATTGCTGATATTTTCATAAAACTTTTGAAGCATATGACATTTTTCAAGATTTTAAAATGATGCTTGGAGTTACAAGAAATTCAAGTATATAGAGGAATATTAGCAATTAAATATGAATTAAACTTAATAAATAAATATAATCAATTTAATTTAAATTTTTATGAATTAATTGTTAAGTTAGATGAATTTAAATTCATTAGATTCATATGTTTAGGTTATAGATCTTAATTTGAAGGTAAATAAGTTCGTATATTTTCATTTTATAAATTACTATACATATCTTTATAATAAAGCATATCAAATTAAGTCAAGTGAATGAGTTTATAATATACCTAATTTTGTGTGTATGTATTATTTAGGCCTATTAGCAAAATAAATTCAAACATGTTTGGGTTAACGTAATTTTATCCACTACTTTTTTTGAATAATGTTCTAATTTCGACATTACATTGCAAGTTTAGGTATTTTTCTGAATCAATTTCTTTTTTCAATCTTTCATCTCAATACAATTCTGTTGGACCACGTCTTTTTGATCTCTTCAATTTTGACTTTTGACAATCAATTTAAATGTTATTATATTGTTTATTAGTGTGTAGGAACCTATTAAAACCATCGTGGAGTGATTCGGAAGTTTCATGCGAAAATCGAAAAAATTTAATTATTTAAGATCTAGAAGCTTTTTGTGCCCGCTACTTTCAAACTGTCGCGACACATCAGTAGCGGCGCGATTCAGTGGATTGAGAAACCCTTGGTTTCACTTCATATGTCGCGCGCGCGACCTTCCCAGCCGTTGTAATCCTTAACAGTCATATTTGAATGCCTAATGAAGAGGTGCTATTGGCACTTGACTGTTGGATTTTCAGAAGTCATCAGAGGTCGTGGGCGCGACCCAAACTGGTAGTAGGCGCTACCCAGTGCTTTATAGCACAAAAGTGAGTTTTCTTCTAGAAGACTCATGGACTTGTTGTTGGGGATATTAATACCCCTTTGTCTACCATATTTATTTGGTTATACACTTTATCAACAACCAAATATTACAAGCATTCAATTCTATTATCTAAACATTTATTGTGCATCAATTTGTATTGATTGCTTTTCATTTCTTTGTTAATTATTAATTATTTGATTAATCATTTAGTGTTTGTATGTTTGTGATTAGCCTTGAAAAATCATTTTGTGAGTTTGAGATTAGCTCTAGAAAATTTCTTTGTATTAGTTAGTGTTTAGCCTTAAAACACATATTTAGTGGACTATCAAAATCTCAATCTTTGATTGAGTAGTGGAGTAGGATCGAGTTGTGATCCGAACCACTATAAATTCCTTGTGTCTATTTATTTTTAAAATACCTTATTCACCCTCCTCTAAAGTAGCATTTGGAATTTCAATTGGTATTAGAGCTAGATTACTCATCTTATTGCTTAATTGTGAGTTCTTCGATCCAAATGGCTACTGAAAACTTCACTCATACTATTCATCCCTCTTTTGATGGAAGAGATTATCCTAATTGGAAATTCCATATGGAAACTTATATTGATATGGATGGAGTTTACTTGTGGCATATGATTCTTGATGGTTATGTTACTCCTACTCAAGTGAAGGATGATATTATCATACCTTTGCCAAGAAAAGAGTGGACCAAGGATCACATCCAAGCTAATGCTCTCAACCGGAAGGCTATTTGTGTGATTTTTTTTTCTTTGTGTAGAGAGGAGTAAGGAAGAGTTCAGCATAGCACAATAGAAAAAAAGAAAAGTGGAAGATTCTTGATGACTACTATGAAGGAACGGTTCAAGTCAAGAACAAGAAGGTTGAGCTTCTCATTGGAGAATATGAAGCTTTTAAGAACAAGTCAAATGAGAATGTCACCTATGCAACCTATAAAATTCTTGCCATTACTACAAATCTCAAGAAGCTTGGTAAGCTTTACACTTTTGGTTAAATCAATGGAAAAATTCTTCATTCATTTCCTCTTCTAAATTGGCAACCGAAGATAACCGCCATTGAAGAGTCTCATGATTTGAGCAAGTTGAGAACCGATGAGCTTACTGGAAATTTGCTTCTCCATGAGATGACCTACATGAAGAGTATCCAAGAGTTGAAGAAGGCTCAAGAAGAGAAAACAAAGGAACTTGCTTTAAAGGCTAAAGCAATTGAAAGCAAGGTTGAAGAGAAGATTAATGTGTGTGAGGATGAAGATATGGGTTTGATATCTAAGAAAGTAAGGGAATGGAGATTGAGGAAGAAGTTCCAAGCTCAAATATATGAGCAAAAGGGAGTGTCATCAAACTTCAAAAGATCATCCACTCTTAAGCATGAAACTTCTAATCCTAGAAGGGATGTCACTTGCTATGGTTGTGGCAAACCGGGTCACACTGAACCGGAATGCCGGTAAGGGGCAAAGTAATCCTTTAATAAGGATAAAAAGAGATTCTTGACTACTTGGGATGATGATAGTGAATCCGATGAAGAGTTCCAAGAAGAGGCAAGAGCAAATCATTGTTTTAAGGATCTAGTTTATGAATCCCATCTGAGGTAAGTAATCTACCCTTTCTTTCTTGAGATGGTATATGCATAGAATGTCATGATAGCTCTAGTGATATTGTTGTTATGAAAAATGTTCCTAGTGATTCTAATTTTGTCAATGTTGAAGATATCTTGGTTGATAACTCTTTAGTTTATGAGATTGATGATGAATTCCATAACATGATAAATGAGCTAACTAATAAATGTAGTGACTATCATGCCAAAATGAACTTTTCAAAAAGGAAGCCTTTAAAGCTAACAATGAGATGCTCAATTTGAGGAAAGAAATTCAAGACTTAAGGTCTTCTTTAGAATATATCCCTAAGCAAGATGTCAATGTCTTGCTTAAGGAAAATGAAACACAAAAGAGTGAAATTCTTTCTCTAAATAGCTCTATCTCAAGATTTCACAAAGGGAAGGAATCTTTGGACAATCTTCTTGATTCCCAAAGAAACCCAACCATAAAATTTTGACTTGGCTATAGTCACAATCCCTCTTCCTCAAGTGTGACTACTTTTCTGACGACCTCTTCACCTCAAACTTCTTCTATTGAAGTTCCTCCATGTTTGGTCAAGCCAAAAGAGGTGAAGAAAAGGTAATGCTCAAGCTCCCAAGGCTAATCCATTTTTGGCTCCTAAGCCTAAGAGCAAGGTGGGTACAAAACCCCTGGACATACTCATGCCTTTCAATATTGTCACAAATGGGAGAAGAAAAGTACGCAAAAGAATCATGTTCATTCATATCCCTATGCTCATTCTCATAACAATGCTCATGCATACACATATGATCACTCTTGTCCACATTGCTATGCTCATACATGTGAGGCGCCTAGAGCCAAGACTTACCCATATTATGCTCACATGTCCCATAGGCTTCAATGTGTTTATTGCATGAGATATGGTCGCAAGAATGTTGATTGTTATGTTAGAAAGGTCCAATTGAGGTGAATTCCCTTGGACTACTCTAGTGTTAACTTCCAAGGACCCAATGTGATTTAAGTACCTAAAGATTGAGTTTATTTTCTCTAGGTGCCAAAGGAAACCGTGGTGAATAAAACCAAATGGTATGTTAATACCGATTCTTCTAGGCACATGACTGGCCATATCTCCAACTTCACCCAATTGGAATATAAATGTAATACCCCAAATATTTTAAAGTAATTAAATCGTGCCACGTGCCGCGAATTCCGATAAATTAAATCAGGATGGATTTAATTTAATAGTATCAGAAATTTAGAGTAAATTTTATTAAGCGATTTAGCGGGATTTGAGGGAAAAGTTAGAGAATTAATATAAAATAAAATATAAATCCTTCGATAGAAATTATTTCGCCAGGGTCCGCGAAATAGTTAATAGTAATAGTGGTAAAAGTTTCGAGTCAATCAAAGACCTTTTAAAATTTGAACGCGGATGCGTTTTGAGCTAAATTGCAGTTTTTGACAAGTTCAAGGATCAAAGTGTAAATTAGCCAATTAAGCATCGAGAATTGCAATTAGAAGATTATTGACGGAAAATAATAATTTTGGGGTTAGTTTTATTTATTTGGATATAAATAATACGTAAGTAATTGAGTTAATATGATTAATTAACCGTTTAGTTAAAATAGAAAGTTTAAAAGAGAAATGGTTAAAAGTAAAGAAATGAAGGATCAAAGTGTAAGTTAACTATATATATATAAGATTTGGATCAGGAATGAAGGATCTAGAACCAAACCTTTAGCTATTTCCTTTCATTCCCATCGTCATTTTCAACGTTCTCTCGCTCGATATCCATTTCTCGTCCGTTTCCGACGTTCTTTAGCTCGAATCGATTGTATTTCGACGGGTAATCACGGTAAGCATGTCGTTTACCGTTTATTGGTTGAATTTAATAATATATCGAGTTAAAGATTTAGGCTATGGAACGGTTTTATCGTTTTAACGATTTAGTATCGATTTTTAGTGATTTAGGTTAGAAATAATGTTTGGATCACGTTAGGAGCACGTCGGAACGGCCCGGGAATTGATTTTCCCGAGACAGTGTGTGCGGCACACCTGCAATGCAGGAGTTTAAAGGTGTAGAGAACTTACAAAACTCGAATTTTATAACTTTTTAAAGTTATTTGTTTAAGCGATTTTGAAAGCATAATTGTGCCTAGACCCGATATAGAGATGTGTGATTGCCACGACATTGATAGGAATGCATCACTACATACATTATTAATAAAGAGAATAATAAATGAAGACATGCATTAATAGTATATGCATCATATGCATTATGCTCAGACGAAAAGGTGAGTTGTGGCAACTCTTTGGGGATGAGAGATGTCATCACCCTAGTGCACAATTTTGCTAAGGTTTAAATGAAATTTTGAATTAAATTTCATAATGAGTCTTTTTGTTTTGAAGAGTTTTCAAGAAGTTTTGTTTTTATATAAGTATACCTAGACCAGAACTCTGTGACGGAAGTGAAGTGCTCGCGAGCAAGCGACAATCAAGGTCATGAGAAGATCGAATACGTATAATTGCGAGAACATATAAGTTAGGCTTCTAGGATATGAACTTAGCTTTGAGTAAGCGAGCTAGAATATAGCTAAAAATCACAGATGTATTGGAAAGTGATGCTTACCCGATTAGTGGTAAGCTAGAAAGTGAGTATCTCTTTGACGAGACGTCAACGATATTAAACTACGATATAAGAGAAGAAATATATAAGAAGATATAATCGAAAGATTGACGGATGCATATCATAGTGTAAGGAATGTGTATGGTTTGCTATGCATTGACGTGATAAACTTTAGTCATGATCTATAAGTCGTGAAGGTTTAGTAAAACCATGATTGTTCCCTACTAAGCCGTTGGATCAAATTGATATCAGAATATGATACTCATAAGATGGCTACCTTCGTATTAACTGTTACGATCATCAAATCGAGAACATGAATTAGGTTACACAAGAATATGAATTATGGAGAATGGAATTAGACCAATCAAGTATAGTAAAGATAGTACCACATAGAATTGAATAGTTTGAAGTATACAATAAGAAAGATCAAGATATAGAGTGTTGTAATAAGTAAGTTAGGATTTGAAACTTCCATCTCAAGATTTCAATTATGAAATGGAGTAAGTAAAGCGCGAAAGGTATATATGTAATGGATGATTATTAATGTCGAACCCTAAATTTCAGATTAGATTAATGAAGAGTAAAATGCATAGGACGGTCGATATGGAATATCGATAGTAGTCCTTGAAGGGAGATGTAGATACCATAGGAGAATGGTTAAAGGTGGTATATAGCATCGAACGTATCTCACATACGATTTAAGTTTCGAGCCGTGAGATACATGAAAGCATGTGAAGAAGAGACTCAATACCAGAACTGAGTCATACTAAAGAAAGTGATAATAGATAGATCGAATAGAAGATAAGAAAAAAAAGTAAGGTATTCCAAAGGTATATGACATGCATGATAAG
Source organism: Mercurialis annua (assembly GCF_937616625.2). Classification (NCBI taxonomy): domain Eukaryota; kingdom Viridiplantae; phylum Streptophyta; class Magnoliopsida; order Malpighiales; family Euphorbiaceae; genus Mercurialis; species Mercurialis annua. Next base: position 18,356,863 of record NC_065572.1, on the reverse strand, counting down.
GTATAAGAATTCAAAGCTAGATTATGGATAATAAGAGATCATTTAAGATGATAAGTATAAAGAAAGTACAGATAACCTGCGTATGTCGCAAGAAACTCGATAAGAGTGATCGAGGAAAAGAAAAGAGAAAGGCACGTGGAGAATTGACGAGGAGATCAGCGGAATGGAACTCTATGTAGTCGCAGATATATAGAAACAAAAAGAGACAAAGATGTTACGAGCATATGATCAGCCTTACTGACAGTCATGATGTCAGCGCGAATACAGTAGAATGATAAGTATGCGATTGAGAATGCACTACATCGAGAAGATTCAGACGAAGAAAACTACAACTCTCTATTAATGATTAATGTTGTGGATGCTAAAAGAAGAAGTATAAGAGGTACAAGATGTGATGAAGAGAAATAACAAGAAATCAATGGAAAACGATCGAAACACATGATAAGAGCATGAAAATAGAACACAAGAAAGGTACCATAGGGTTATAGCATTAAGACTATTAATCATATTGGTTGATTAAGAATAAGAAGTCAAGGAAGTAACAAGTGAAAATAATAAAATTGTGGATAGTAAGGAGTAAACCTCACACCACGATATGGAAAAGAGAAATAGTTTGAAAGTTAAGAATCAAACCGAGATACGATATTGAAAGGAAGAATGGAAAAGAACAGAGAATTACGATGATAATGCTAAAAGCATCTTTAAAGATAGGAAGGTGAATAATGTTAAGAAAACAACAAAAGAAAGAAGAACATAGATGAGATGAAATGAAAAGGTAAATAAGAAGCTAAGGACGAGTATAACCTAAGAGTTAAACTAAAGTTAATATTGGAAATCCAAAGGATGGATTACGACGAGACGCATAGTGAGAAACTCACTAAAAGGAGAAATTAATATCAAAATGAGATTGATGTGAAGAGATTGTAAAGTGCCAAATATGGCAACAAGGATTTGAATATAGTAATAATCATAAGGATCAGTATGTCTTAAAGGTCGTAAAGAATGGTTACGCTTGCAATAAGGATAGACAAAGATCTCCATGAAAATGCAAGGATGCATTTGGATAGAAAAGATAATTGATTAACAAATTTGAAGATCAATAAGAATATACGCGATACGCGATGATTGTGACAGTGGCGACACTGCCAAAAGCAAAACACGACGACAAAAGTTGAAAGAATCAAGGATCCTCATTGGAAATGATTAAACGAGGTACATTGAATAAATCGGGAGTAAAACTTCCATGCGGAAACAATCGTTGTCCACTAGTACGAAGATCGTATACATAACAGCTGCGCTCGAACCAAGAAGGCTTACGAAGAGATTAAACATCTCTTTCCTATAAGACATCGAGCATTGATGTATGGGAAACTGTGGTATAAAGAAACATAATGTAAGACTAACAATCTTTAAAAGGTGTTAGCAATGATTGTAAGAGGGAGTAAAGGACGGAATAACAAAGACCGTTATCCAAGATCATAAAGAATGAAAGATGAAACAAATCAATGTGAAGTAAGAAAAGACAACGAGTTGCAAGAATAGTATGTCACGCCTAAGAAAAGAAAATAGATAAATGGATATACAAACAAATAAGGATGTATACGAGATGTAAAGACACAAGGAGAAGATCAAGTAAGCCCCTATAAGAAAAACAAAGACCTCATAAGGATATGTCAGGAGGATTCACCTCATGGATAACCACGATAAGTAATGATAGTGAAAGAATCTTGAAGTGAAGTAAAGAGCCAAAAGAGGATAGTGGATAGTGGAATAAGTTTCTAGCACTACGATGAATAACAATGAGACGACGACAATAATGATACGGAAGAGACTACGTAAGTAGTGAAGTCTGAACTAATTAAGTGTCCACATCACTCAACTTGGAAAATGATAATAGGATTAGACGTAATGGACAAGAGGGAAAGAATCAAGAACAGATGAAAAAGTCATGCAAGGAAAGGGGATCAAAGGTAAGGAATCATAATACATTAGAATACGACTGAAGTCACTATAGAAGAAGATAATAATATGAAGGTCGTCAATAACGGTTCATGCCACTGCATTGGAAGTGCAAGAGCTAGAGTAACAGTTCCATGCGCCGACAAGCGTCATAAGATGAATACGGTATACCTATTATGAATGAAGTTCAAAAGGTTAAGGGCTTAAGATAAGTCAAGAAGTTATATGAAAATTCGAGGAAGAATTTACGTAAGGGGGAAGAATGTAATACCCCAAATATTTTAATGTAATTAAATCGTGCCACGTGCCGCGAATTTCGATAAATTAAATCAGGATGGATTTAATTTAATAGTATTAGGAATTTAGAGTAAATTTAATTAAGCGATTTAGAGGGATTTGAGGGAAAGGTTAGAGAATTAATATAAAATAAAATATAAATCCCTCGATGGAAATTATTTCGCCAAGGTCCGCGAAATAGTTAATAGTAATAGTGATACAAGTTTTGAGTCAATCAGAGACCTTTTAAAATTTGGACGCAGATGCGTTTTGGGCTAAATTACAATTTTTGAAAAGTTCAAGGACCAAAGTGTAAATTATCCAATTAAGCTTCGAGAATAGCAATTAGAAGATTATCGACGGAAAATAATAATTTTAGGGTTAGTATTATTTATTTGGATATAAATAATACGTAAATAATTGAGTTAAAATGAATAATTAACCGTTTAGTTAAAATAGAAAGTTTAAAAGAGAAATGGTTAAAAGTAAAGAAATGAAGGATCAAAGTGTAAGTTAACCATTTATATATATAAGATTTGGATCAGGACTGAAGGATCTAGAACCAAACCTTCAGCTATTTCCTTTCATTTCCATCGTCATTTTCAACGTTCTCTCGCTCGATCACCATTCCTCGTCCATTTCCGACGTTCTTTAGTTCGAATCAATCGTATTTCGACGGGTAATCACGGTAAGCATGTCGTTTTACCGTTTGTTTGGATGAATTTAATGATATATTGAGTTAAAGATTTAGACTACGGAACACTTTTATCGTTTAACGATTTAGGATCGATTTTAGCGGTTTAGGTTAGAAATAATGTTTGGATCGCGTTAGGAGCACGTCGGAACGGCCCGAGAATTTATTTTCCCGAGACAGTGTGTACGGCATGCCCGCAATGCAGGCGTGCGACTTCTCAAAATCGCTAAAAAGGGTAAATTATTTCGCCAAGGTTGCGGCTCAATATTTTGGGTCGTGACAATGTTGGTATCAGAGCAGTTGGTCCAGTCACCACTGCAAGATTGTTTCAGTGTTTGTTTAAGGGCAGTTGGTCAAGTTACCACTGCCAGTTTTGTCTGAATATCTGTTTCATTTGGAATACTCTGTCAAGTAAGTAAACATTGGAACTAATGCAGCAAAGGAGTCGGACCTTAGTTTTCCGTATTTGTTTGATACGTGCATTAGTAATATGTGGTACAGTGCGCGCGAATTAGGGCTACTAAGCTAATAAGTGATTAGTATTTATATATACGAACAACTGAGGCAACTAAGTGTTTACTTCTTACGCTAGGAGTGTTAAATGGTTAATTGCTTGTGAGCTACGTGCAGTTTGGATTAAATGCTAAATGTTTATAAGTTAATATTGGAATTGCGTGTGGAAATGGGCCCAGATGGTCGCTTATGTTTGAAATTGTTTCTTTTCAGCATGTCTGGGCAGAACGGAGCTTAGTCACATGCTGCTGAAGAACGGGAGGAAGCGCCTCTTATATTTCAAAATGGGTTTCACAACGAAATAGGCGAACCATCTGGGGTCCATCAGAATGAATTCCACGCAAATCTTAGGAGATCGCCAGAAATTTATCAGAATGGTTATATGTCTGTGTCAGAGATTAGCAGTTCTTCTGGAAATAGAGGTAGAGTGCACTCGCCGGAGATAGAGTATAACGCAGAAGATGAAGAGGATCCTCAGGAGGATCCAGAAGAGGATCCTGAGGAGGATCCAGAAGAGGACCCTGAGGAGGATCTGGAGGAGGAAAATCTAGAAGAAGAGTTAGAAGAAGAGGAATTTGAAGAAGAGGAACTGTTAGATGAATCAGACGTTGAGGAGTACAGAAGCGAGCATTTCTGGTATAGGGTGCAGAGATACCGCGATTTGAGAGAAGATGCAGAAATAGCAAATGGTCAGGCGCAAATAGCTCTAAATCAAGTTAGGAGGCAGATGCGCTCCTTTTCTAAAGGGATGCTAACAGTAGGGTTGTATTCTGCTGATTTTTTGCGAATGGTTGAGGGAGTCCCTGATCTGAACGAAGATAATAGAACCATCAACTGTAGATACGTCAGAGGCTTAGGACCTGAGTTTGGTGAGCTATATGAGTATGTAGGTGAACATTTTGGAACGCTCACTACGATGGCCCGTAGAATCGAGACTGAACGTGAGTGGGAGGGTGATCCTGTTCGAACCTTCTATTTTAGCGTGAGTTCCATCCGGATTATGTTAGTACATCCTCCAGAATTAGGACCAACCCCCACTTTGTGCACAGAGGCGGAGGCAACTCCGGTAGAAGAGTTAGGGGCCGACACACATGCATAGTCATTAGGGAGCCTAGCGTTCCGCATCAGGCACCTCCAGGTATCAGCGATTTATATGCTTTGTGTATTGGTGTTAATATGTTTGTATTTCTATGTATATGTTTGTTGCATTGCATAATAGAATATTAGTATTAGGATATGCCTATAGGATAATACCTCAGGTAGCGAGAACCTATAAGAAGCGATGTGATAAACACGCGACTAACAAAAGAATGTATAAATATAATTTACAAAAGCAATAATATAATAAACAAAATATCATATATTTGTCGCGAACGTAATTCCTATATTACGTTCTACAAGCTGTAACGGAGAAGACAGATTACTGAAAGGGGAATCGATGTGGAACATCGGTACTTGCGTTTGTATATGACATGATACAGGGTGTTGAAGAGGTAGAGATCCAGAAACAGGTTCACGAATACCATCAATATCTACCGGAGGGGCAGCAATGAAAGCGATAATAAATGCAGAAGTTGCGGTCAATAAAGTAGGGATCATCAAAACACCAAACCATCCAATGTAAAGACGGTTTTCAGTGCTGGTTATCCAGTTACAGAAACGACCTCATAGGCTTTCGCTTTCGCGTCTCTCTAAAATTGCATTCATGGTAAAATCTTGGTTTATTTAATCATCAGGGACTCCCAAGCACACGAATTCTCTATGAATCAAAATAGAGAATTGAGGGCTTGTTATTCAACAGTATAATATGACTTATATACCTGTGTCAACCAATATCAATATTCATGGATCTATTTTTATGATCTTATTTTTATGATCTTATCTATCTAGGTTTATCAGAAATCCTTTCACTAAATTTGAATTTCAAGTGAATTAAAAAATATAATTCATATTTCTATATTCGATTTCTATAGATATTATAGCATTTCATCTCATTTCAATATGCTAATCATAATGGGTTGCCCGGGACTCGAACCCGGAACTAGTCGGATAGAGTAGACATTTTCCTTGTTAAAAAAAAATCCCTCTCCAAGCCGTGCTTGCATTTTTCATTGCACAGGGCTTTCCCTATGTATACATCGAAACCCTTCCTAGATGAAACCTCTAAGGAAGTTGAATACTCAGTCGCTCAATCCTTACTCGTATACTGTATGAGCATTTCATAAGAGTCATAAGAGATTTCAAATGACTGAATTTTTTGTTATCCCTTCATCATTTAATAGAAAACTTGGAATTGCATTGAGTTTTCGAAGATATGGAAAAAGAAGTGATGTGACAGAGGTATAGTTAGAAAAACAACAATAAGTGACAGCAATACAAAAATTTGAAATATACTCAATAAGTATAAAGAAAGCCGTTAATAGTCGCAGAGTATACAATCTAGAGTAAACTTACGATTTTATGAAAATTTTGAAAGTTTTTATGATTTTTAAAGGTACAATTGTGCTCAGACATCGCATATGATATTGGATAATCACGATAGGAATGCATAAGGAAATGATTTTCAAAATGTAGATCATGCATCATATCTTTATAATAATGCAGAAAAATGTGATTTTGAGCAACTCTTTGGTGATGAGAGGTGTCATCACTCTGAGCTACAATTGTATTGATGATTTACGAAAAGTGATTAAAAAGAGCTGGCCAGCCAAAGAATGTCTTGAAATCTTTTGTTTGATAAGTGAACTCAAATGTGAAACTCTGCGACGGATAATAAAATAATCTTGATAAATAAGAATAAGACTTGTAAAATAAACCACAATAACAGAATAAAGCTATGTTAACAATCAATTGCAAGAAAGCTAGTGAGGCTAAAGTAAATTGCGAATAAGGAGTTATCGCCGGAAAGCGTACGCAGTCAAGATGCGATGCGCTGACAATGTCTGAGGATACAATATCTATCCTCATGCAAGAATAAAGGATGAAATGATAGAGAGTCATGTTAGACGAAGGAAACGTAACGAATACGCAAGAATGAAGAATATAATGATTATTCTTACGTTGAGATAAGTAACATAGCGATCGAGAGATATATCGGAAAAGAGGAATTAAAAGTATAAAAGGACGAGAAGACAATAATATGAATGATGATCATCAAGTAATATTTTAAGTATATGTAACCTTATCAATGTTAGTGATTGAAGATACAGAAATGGAAAGAGAAAGGATACGAAACGACGAAGAAGACAATTTTGCAAGATGTGAAAGTTCGAAATTAGATAGATCAAGAAACGAATGATGATGTATGACCTATATTAAGTAATGCTACTAATATCAGCATTAAGACTTATAAGTTGCCTTAACAGAAAGGAGAAAAATTAAGTTGTAAAATTCTAGTATAAGGAGAAAAGCACATGTATAGGCATACGTGTCAGTAAATTTAAGAGTGGTGGATAATATGAAAGGAAGTATAATGGGGAAACTCATATACCCTCGAAATTTAGTAAGATGATTAGAGAAATGAAAAGTTCTAGAAATATGTCAAAAGGATTATCAGAATAGAACAGTAATAATGGAACTATTATAAATGGAGGAAAGACGTAATAGATACCGTAAGTAAAGGATAAGGTGATACTTTGTTGCTATTGAATAGAAAGGAGTGAACTGAATCTAAGAAGCCATGATGTCATAAGAACGAGAGGTGGTATTAGTATAAAGAGATCAAGTTATTTAAAGACAATTAGAACCATGTTATAAGTGCTAAAGAAGCATAAGGAGTATAGGACGACAAAATCAATACTATTCCCTAATTTTGGGAGTTACAAATAAGATAATACCAGAAAGAGTGAGAATAAGGTCGTGGAATTACTCGAAAGTAAAAAGCAGAAGTGTAAAATAAAGAAGAGAAAGTTGTTTATACGGTAAGAAGGAACTACGGTAAAAAAAGTAATGGAAATCTATAGGATCGTTGGATTTAGGATAATTTGAGTATAAAGTAGATAAAATATCAAAGATTTAATGGATCAGTCAAAGATTAAAGTAACGTAAAGGAAGAACATCGTTAACTGAAAAGTCAATAAAGGACTCGAGGCGAACTTCAAAGAAGCAACTAGAGTAAAGTGAAGAGAATAAGAATACAAGTAGTATCAGTAAACAAGAGCAATTGTATAAGCCATACGATAAAAAGTAACGTGAAATGAAACTTTTAAGACAATGGTAAAGGATGAAGGATCACGGCCAACAGAACGACGTGAAGTTCACGATAGCTTAAGGAAGCAAAGGAAGGAGAAATTAAAGATAGTAAAAGATGTATCGGACTCAACTACGTTAAGAAACAGCCAATGTGATAGACAAAGTACAAGTTGAAAAAGATTGGTTAATGAGGAACGAAGTGTCAGATAACGATAGAGAGAAGTAAGAAACGACGATAACCAGTTAAGGAAGAAAGGTGACAACATCAGATGATAACAAAGATGCCGTGGATTGTGATTACAAAGGAAAATACTCATGGAAGTATGAATAAAGTAAGTACGTCATTAAGGATGGAGTCGACACGTCGTGACTATTCATGTATAAAAGAGACGAGTAACAACCCGATGACCACTAAAAAGGGAATGATGGATCGAGAGGATATTAGACGATGATTAGTGACAACCATGTGGTAATGACGCAAGGATTACGATATTGAAGATACGTTTGAAGTCATATTATTTTAGAAAGACAACAGACGAAACGAAAGTAATAGTAAGAAGATTCTCAACGATATAACAACAAGAAACTATTATAAGATGGATAGACAATCGATTAGCTACAAGTATGAAAACATAGTTGTGCGTGGAAAAATAAGAGATAAAGTAAAAGAAGAAGTTACAACTGACCCGCAGCAATGAACATCAAAGACGGTGTAAGAACAGCGGTAAGGTCTCAACAAGTTCTATGAAAATTTGAGGACGCATTTTTATAAGGGGGGGAAGATGTAATACCCCAAAAGATTTAGCTATTTATTTGGGCCACGTGTCCAGTTAGGACTCGCCAGAATGGCGATATCGGAGAGATTTCAGGGAAATTAAAATAAATAAATTCCAAGTAGGTCGGTTTTGGGAAATTAATTATGAGGAAATTAAGGTTATATTTCAATTCTAAAGTTAGAATTGAAATTAAAAGGAAAAATGTCAAGAAAAGTCCAAAATAAAGTACAGGGACCAAAGTGGTAATTTAGCCACTTTGTGTCGAAAATGGAAATTTGTAGGTTTTGACGGGAAAATATTAATATCAGGTTTCGTATTATTTATTGGATATAAATAATACATAAAATTCATAATTAAAGTGCTAATTGATTTTGTTATGGTCTAAATTGAACAAAAGAAAAGTATAAAGGAAAAATGATAAGAAATAAAAAGAACATGAATCAAAGTGTGCTTTTAGCTTGAATATATAAGAATTTCATTTGAATGAAGGAATCAAGAAGAGAAGGATCCAGAGCATTAAATCAAGTGATTTTCACGGTGATCTCTTCGGAATTGAAGCCTCTACCTTTCCCGAGCATTAAATCAAGGTAATAGACGGGTTTTTGGCTTGAAAATGATAAGTTTAAGGCTGTTTTTGTATAATAAACATAAAAAAACGTTTAATTCGATATTTTGAGATCGTTTTAGCGTTTTAATTCGTACGGAGATATGGGTTTGGTGTGTTATAAGGTTCTAAGCGTGTCGGGATGGACGGAAAGCCCCGGAAATCAATTTTCTGGGGGCTGCACTCGGTGTGCATTTGCACACCGAAGTGTGCGAACGCACACTATACCGTGCGGACGCACGGTGCCTTTGTGCGCCCGCACAGTGGGTCCATAGGGACCAAAATGGGCTTTTAGCCCTAATTGAGCGGGATTTCAGTATTTTCGAATATTAGACCCGAAAGACGATTAAGGACCCCGATAATTAAAAAAGTAAAATTTAAATTCGATATATCGTGAATACAGTAAAGAAATATTGAGTTCACGGATAACCTATGAATTAAACTAAACCCTAGAATGGAAAAGTGTTAGACGTATAACGATACGGGATTAACATCTGAATATTAAACTTCAATCAATATGTAACAGATATACGAGCGAGCTGTAAGGGCTCTAGACGAGGACTAGTACGAGCATACTACCACATCGATTTCAATATAGAGTGGATAGCGGTCACTGTGAGTTGGACTTTACTTTCGTGTATTATATATTAAAGTTATTTAATATTTTATTTTATTTATACGTGGTTTGTTTATATGCATCGCATTATATATGATTTGAATAAATGTTATATGTTTCTATTAAGTATATATACGAGAACTAGTATGCGATCCGAAGAAACTAGCTACCTATTGGGTGTCAATAGGCTGTGTGATCACCAGTATAGAGTCAGTCTAGTGTGTTTGCATACAATACATGATTGATACACGCATGATACGAAATGACACGATATGAATATAAATTTCGAAGTTGGACAATGAATTTGATACGAGTGAGCACTCGGCCACGGTGTAGTCTGGAGTCCTCGTATCTAGTGAGTTGGACTCACACTTTGGGATTAAAAGATAGGTCGCGATCGACGAGGCAGAGTGTGAACACTCCCGGGTCGGACTATCTAGATCAGTATGATTTGATTATTCGAAAGTTATGTCGCATGCTAGGATATTAGTTTCGAACGGATCAAATACCTGGTTATATGTATTACTTTTATATTATCGTTTTCTTGAAATGTGATGCTATGTTTTTATAATAATACCGTTAGTAAATGCAAACTCACTCAGTATTTCCCCAAATACAGACCCCTCACCTTTGATGTCTTTCAGGTGCTTAATGTATGGACTTAGCTAGAAGCCAGTTTTGAAGTCCAGAAGTCAGTTGTGTTTGTATAGTTTCTGACTTCTGTGAGTGTTGCAGTAGTGGTCCCGCATTGACAGAATCGTAGCCTAGACAGCAGTACATTTTGAGTGTACATATTACTTACTGTTCTGTTTATATGTTTGTGATAGGCTACCGGTAATATGTTTTGATTCACGGCCCCAGATGCCAGGGATATGTTTTATTACACTAACTTTTGTATATGGTACCGCGAGGCCAGTTCGTACAAGGTACGGTAACTAGACCCCGCGAGGTTAACAGAACAGTTAGTGTAAATATTTGTGTATATATGTTATGTATATTTGCTTCTGTTGTGTTGAGTTATTTGTTTATTATTTGCGAAAAATTAATAGTGATTTGAGGCTTGCTACGGGTTCCAGAGCTACCACTCCCGTTCCATAGCGCCGGTTCCGGTTCAATATTTTGGGTCGTGACACTCGCAAGCACAGTGGGCCCAAAGGACTAATTGGGCTTTTGCCCCTAATCGACTTAGAACTCCGATTTTGTGAACGATAGATTCTAAAGATGAATTACGGACCCCATGAATTATAAAATAAGAGTTAAAGTTGATATTTTTAAGGGGGGTTTATTAAGAGATTATCGAAGTTAAGAGTCGTATTTGGAATAATATTGTGATAACCTAAGTTCATAACTTAGAGTATTAGCACTAAGTCTACATTTATGGATTAAACGTACATGTAACTCGACTAAGTAACTGACGTACCGACAAGCTACCAAGCCGACTAGCTGGAATGGCTACGTGATCGGACAACGCATGGAGCTTACGCTTGCGGGATTATAATATTTTATATTTGGATAGCGGTCACTGTGAGTTGCTATTACTTTCACGTATTATTTATAAAAGTTATTTTCATATATTATGAATATTGTGATTTCATACATCGCATTTATATGATTTGGTGATTTAAATGATTATTTTTGAAATGAGATTTTAGTATGTGATCTGAATAAATTAGCTACCTATTGGGTATCAATAGGCTGTGTGATCACCAGTATTGAGTCAGTCTAGTGTGTCTGACTATGAGAAATGATTTGATATATATATGCATGATATGAATATGAATTTCGAAGTTGGATATATGAATGCAATACGAGCGAAAACTCGGTTAAAGTAATCTGAGCCCCGTATCTAGTGGGTTGGACCCACACTTTGGGATTATGAGATTGGTCGCGGCTGACGTGGTTGAGTGTAAACACTCCCTGATCGGACCATTTGGATTAACTTGATTTGAATATTCGTGAGTCGTGTCGTGTTTTAGGACTTTAGTTTCGAACGGATCAAGTACTTGCTTATACGTATTTTTATAATATTGTTTTCTGTGAATGTGATGTTATATTTTTATAATATTATTAGTAATTTGCAAGCTCACTCAGCTTTTTCCCAAATACTGAGCCCTCACTGTTGTTTTCATGAAATCAGAGTCGGATCAGACAGCCCATCTCCTTTGTGTCGGAAGTCTTTTGGCTTGCACAAACTACGAGTCTTTATAGATCTCCAGTAGTCAGTAGGTGTCAGTATAAGATTAATGATTTGATTTCAAACGGTATTTTGTATAGTAAACTCTGACAAAATTAATAAATGGGATTTATTATGAAAAGGTGTTATATTCGTTTGAAGTCAGTACCAATTACCGTGAATGGAATTTGTTATGATTGTAACTAGAAACATGGCGGTGCTGGATATGAGTATCGCTCGGTAAGACCCTGATTTCTAAGAAACCTTTCGAATCTGTTTTTAGAAAATGAATATGAGACTTTGGTACTTGTAATTATATTATTAAAGAAGTTTTCTGAAAACGTTTTACTAATAATAATATATTTTATTCGCCAAATATTTATAGTGGTTTAGGCTTTCTACGGGATTTGGAGCCACCACTCCCATTCCCTAGCGCCGGTCGCGTCTCAATAATTTGGGTCGTGACAATAAAAAGCTGGGAGATGTCACCTTCGGTGATGATGCCAAAGATCAAGTCAAAGGCTTGCCCAAGCTAAATTTTTTAAACGACGCAGTGTGTGGACCTTGTCAAATGGAAAAACAACACAAGTTTTCTTTTAAAGCAAAAGATGTTGTTTCTACCAATTGACCATTACAATTGCTTCACATGGACTTGTGTGGACCTATGAGAGTTGCTAGTTTGCGTGGCATGCACTATGCATTTGTGATTGTTGATGACTACTCTAGATTCACTTGGCTCATAAGAATGAAGCTTTTAACGGTTGTAAAAGTTTTGCAAAACATGTTCAAAAAGAAATTTTTTTAACTATTTCAAGTATTCAAAGTTATCACGGAACCAAATTTCAAATTGAATCTTATAAAGAGCTTTGTCAAGAAAATGGTGTTTTTCATAACTTTTCTTCTCCTAGAACGCCTCAACAAAATAGGGTTGTTGAAAGGAAGAATCGTACTTTGGTAGAAATGGTTCGTTACATGCTCAAGGAGTATGATTTACCTTATAACTTGTGGGCCGAAGCTATTAATACCGCTTGCTATGTTTCAAACCGTATTTTCAAAATACCAATTTTGAAAAAAACTTCTTATGAGCTTTGGGTAGTAAGAAAACCCAAGATATCTTACTTTAGAGTTTTTTGATGCAAGTGCTTCATATGAACACCTAGGATGACCTTGGAAAATTTGATCCCAAAACGGATGAAAATGTGTTTTTCGGTTATGACTCTAATAGCAAGCTTGTTAGAGTATTTAACAAGCGTACCTTAGTTGTTGAGGAGTAAATGTATATGGTATTTGATGAGTTCTCCAAGGATTTTTTGGAAAAGGACTCGTTCGTTCATGATTTTTTAGGTTCTTTTGAGGATCTCACTTTGTGTGAAAATCAAGAAGTTCCTTCAAGTCTAGTAGAGACACCTCAACCAACTCAAGAGGAGAACAAGATGGAATCCGAATATCCTCCTCCGGCTCAACCCATCCATGATCTACCTAATGATTGGGCTTTCAATAAAAGTCATCCTCAAGATTTAATCATTGGTGAAACTTCAAGGGGAGTAAGTACTCGTTCTCCATTCCGTACTTCTGCTAATGTTACATTCCTATCTCAATTTGAACCCACTAAAATAGTGAAGCCCTCGTTGATGAATGTTGGGTCATTGCTATGCAAGATGGACTTGTATAGTAAACTCTAACAAAGTTAATAAATGGGATTTATTATGAAAAGGTGTTATATCCGTTGGAATTCTGTACCAATTACGGTGAATTGAATTTGTTATGATTGTGACTAGAAACATGGCGGTTCTGGATATGAGTATCGCTCGGTAAGACCCTTATTTCTAAGTTACATTTCGAATCTGTTTTTAGAAATTGAATACGAGACTTTGATACTTGTAATTATATTATTAAAGAAGTTTTCTGAAAACGTTTTATTAATAATAATATATTTTATTCGCCAAAAATTTATAATGGTTTAGTCTTGCTACGGGATTTGGAGCCACCACTCCCATTCCCTAGCGCCGGTCGCGGCTCAATAATTTGGGTCGTGACAGTAAAAAGCTGGAATATGTCACCTTCGGTGATGATGCCAAAGATCAAGTTGTGGGGATAAGCAAGATAGGTAACTCTTCTTCTCCTTTTTTAGAAAATGTGTGGCTTGTAAATAGTCTAAAACATAATCTTTTGAGTGTAAGTCAATTGGGTGGTAAGGGAAATACTGTTAACTTCCATTCCAAGGCTTGCTATGTTATCTAACAAACGGATAACACGGTTTATCTTCAAAGGGGAAATAAGTCAAAACACTTACATAATTGACTTGGATACGCTTGAAAACCGAGATGGCAAGTGCTTACTATCACTTAGCGATTAGTCTTGGTTGTGGCACCGTCGACTTGGTCATGCTAGCTTAGACCTCTTAAATTAGGTTAGCAAGGATTAACTAGTCAAAGGATTGCCCAAGCTAAATTTTTTAAACGACACAGTGTGTGGACCTTGTCAAATGGGAAAACAACACAAGTCTTCTTTTGAAGAAAAAGATGTTGTTTCTACCAATTGACCATTACAATTTTTTCACATGGACTTGTGTGGACCTATGAGAGTTGCTAGTTTGTGTGGCATGCACTATGCATTTGTGATTGTTGATGACTACTCTAGATTTACTTGGCTCATAAGAATGAAGCTTTTAACGGTTATAAAAGTTTTGCAAAGCATGTTCAAAAAGAAAAAAATTTAACCATTTCAAGTATTAGAAGTTATCACGGAACCGAATTTCAAATTGAATCTTATAAAGAGCTTTGTCAAGAAAATGGTGTTTTCATAACTTTTGTTCTCCTAGAACTCCTCAACAAAATAGGGTTGTGGAAAGGAAGAATCATACTTTGGTAGAAATGGTTCGCTACATGCTGAAGGAGTATGATTTACCTTATTACTTGTGGGCCGAAGCTATTAATACCGCTTGCTATGTTTTAAACCGTATTTTCAAAATACCAATTTTGAAAAAAAACTTCTTATGAGCTTTGGGTAGTAAGAAAACCCAAGATATCTTACTTTAGAGTTTTTTGATGCAAGTGCTTCATATGAACACCTAGGATGACCTTGGAAATTTGATTCCAAAACTGATGAAATGTGTATTTGGGTTATGCCTCTAATAGCAAGCTTGTTAGAGTATTTAACAAGCGTCTTAGTTGTTGAGGAGTCAATGTATATGGTATTTGATGAGTTCTCCACAGATTATTTTGGAAAAGGACTCGTTCGTTCATGATTTTTTAGGTTCTTTTGAGGATCTCACTTTGTGTGAAAATCAAGAAGTTCCTTCAAGTCTAGTAGAGACACCTCAACCAACTCAAGAGGAGAACACGATGGAATCCGAATATCCTCCTCCGGCTCAACCCATCCATGATCTACCTAAGGATTTGGCTTTCAAGAAAAGTCATCCTCAAGATTTAATAATTGGTGAAACTTCAAAAGGAGTAAGTACTCTCCATTCCGTACTTCTGCTAATGTTACATTCCTATCTCAATTTGAACCCACTAAAATAGTGAAGCTCTCGTTGATGAATGTTGGGTCATTGCTATGTAAGAAGGACTCAATGAATTCACAAGGAATAAAGTTTGGGAGTTAGTCCCTCCTCCTAATGGTCATACCATTATTGGAACAAAATGGGTATTTCGAAACAAGTTGGATGGAAGCAGAGTGATAACTCGGGACAAGGCCCGATTAGTTGCCCAAGGCTATAAAAAAAAGGAAGGCATTGATTATGAGGAGACATTTATTTCAGTTGCAACATTAGAAGCCATTCTATGTTGTTAGCATATGCATCATGCATGAATTTTAAGCTTTTTCAAATGGATGTCAAAAGTGCCTTTGTAAATGGTTTTATAGAGGAGGAAGTTTATGTTAATCAACCTCTCGGTTTTAAAGAATTTTGGAATCCACAACATGTTTTAAAACTCAACTAGGCTTTGTATGGTTTAAAGCAAGCTCCTAGAGCTTGGTATGATAAGTTGAGTAACTTTTTGCTTTCAAATGGTTTTTCGAAAGGGAAGGTTGATGCGACTCTTTTTAGAAAGACTCATAAGCATGATATTCTTTTTATCCAAATCTATGTTGATGTTATTATTTTGGGTGCTACTAATGAGCTTCTTTGCCAAGACTTTGCTACATGTATGACTAAGGAATTTGAAATGAGTCTTATGGGGGCTTAAGTTCTTCCTTGGACTCCAAATCAAACAAAATGATGATGGAATTCTTCATCAATCAATCCAAGTATACAAAAGAGATGCTTAAGACATTTTTCATGGAGACCTCATCAAGTAGCAAGACCCCAATGAGTACCACAATCAAATTGGACAAAGACAAATCGGGTAAATGCATTGATATTACAGTGTATAGAGGTATGATCGGTTCACTTCTTTATCTTACCGCTAGTAGACCCGATATTATGTTTAGTGCATGCTTATATGCTCGTTTTAAAGCTTGTCCTAAGAAAACCCATTTGCATGCCGTTAAAGGTATTTTCAAGTATTTGCATGGCACTTTGAACCTAGGAATATGGTACCCTAGAAATGTGGACCCTAGGTTGCTTGGCTACTCCGATGCTGGCTATGCCAGTTGTCTTTAAGACTGTAAAAGTACCTCAGGGACTTGCCAACTTTTGGGTCATAGTTTAATCTCATGGAGTATCAAGAAACAAGTATTCGTGGCTTTGTCATCGTGGAAGCCGAATATGTAGCGGCCGGTTGTTGTTGTGCTCAAATCCTATGAATTAAGCAACAACTTTTAGACTATGGTATTACACTTAGTCACATTCCCATAAAATATGACAACACTAGTGCAATGAACCTATCCAAGAACCCTATTTAACACTCTAGGAGTAAACACATAGATATCCGACATCATTTTATACGTGATCATGTGCAAAAGGGAGACGTTTGTAGTCAAATTCATCAATACAACTAACCAATTTGCGGATATTTTTACCAAGCTTCTTAGTAAAGAACTTATGAATTTTATCATTAGAGAGCTTGGTATTCTTAATGGGAGCTCCTTGTCTTGATTAGCATGTTAGATTATTTAAAATTCTTATTTTTCATGCTTGTTATCTTTTTTTTTGTTGGACCAATATTGGAAATCTATCATTTTCATTGATATTTTCACTTTTCATGTCCTTCAATCATTATTGTTCCCTATTTGATTGAATCAAGGCTTGGTTTTGCATAAAATCCATATTTTTCGACCTTTTTGCAACATTTTGGGGTGTCGCGGGTGTGACCCTTTAAATAGCAGGCGCGACTAGACAATTAAATGTTAGTGTCAGGTCTGAACACTGGTCGCGGGCGCTACACAAGGTGTCGCGGGCGTGATTCTGCTAACCGTTTGAATATAACGGCTAGTCTCTGAGTCGCGGGCGTTACTTCCCCTGTCCCGGGCGCGACCCAGAAGCAGATTTCAAAATTTTTAACCGTTTTACACTTGTCAAAAATTGCATCTTTTCAAAAATATAGCCGTTTTTTATCCGTTGGGGATGTTTTTAAGACCTATTTAAACCTCCTTGAGTAGATTTTTTATGTTTTACAAATCGCTACTCATTTCTCTCTTTCTCAAGTCCAAAAATATAATTTTTACTCTTTTTCTCAAACTCTTTGTTGAAAAAACACCCTCTTTTCATTCATCTCATTCATTCACTCATGGCTTCAAGAAGACAGCCATTCAAGAGAGTTACCTCCTCAACTTCTCAATCCTCACAACCTCAAGAAGCGCTTCCTACTCACACATTTGAAACTTATGCCGCAAGGGCTTGAAAGATTAAAGGGCGCTTGGTTCTACCCACTCATTTCCCCGATTTCAAAGACTTGGGGAAGGATGATCTTGATGCTACCATCAAAGGCATGATTGATGTAATGGGATGGAAGAAATTGATTCTTCAAACAAGGGAATAAACCTTTAATGAACACACAAGAGAGTTTCTCAAATCCCTTTTCGTTATCAAGAGGGAAAACAATGTCAATGGGTTCGTTGAAATCACCTTTCGGGCAGGTGGTTGTTTGGAAAAACCCACTACTAACAATTTTTTTGATATTCTTGGGTTTGAAGAAGGATTTTCTTCTCTAGCTTCGGATTTGGAGGGCTATGTTCCAAAGGATTTTCGGGCGGAAATTGGTACGGATGAAGCTTATGATTCAAAGAAGGCCTTGGCTATATCGATCAAGTCGATCAATCTTTTTATGTTCCCTCGTATCCTTACCTGCACAATCAATTGTAGGCATGATGGGAATGACAAAATGCCTTTCAAAGACCTTGTCTACTTATATGCGGTGGAGAGGGGCATTAAAATGTCTTGTGCCTATAACTTCATTTTCCATTTGGATGGCTTTGTTGGAAGGAAGGGTACTCTTCTATGCGGTGCTTTTATGGCTTCAGTTAGGTGTTCAACGACTTGGAAACCACAAATCTGTACTCTGCAAGAGAAATTCTACACTTGGAAGAAGGATTTGCTTGATTTGGATTTTTGGGTCAACAAAGACAATGTGTGCTTTAAAAATGATGCTCGATTAGTATGTTCTGTCTGAAGTCTTTTTAAGGCGTCGTTCGGATTCCCAAAGTATGGTGAGGTTCTATTACACGAATTGTGTGTGACAATTGAGGCTAGATTAATATGTCACTTCTTAATTTACTTTAACACGTCGTCAAAATTACCTAAGCATGGTTAGGTTAGATTAATATGCCCCGTCTTAGGCCTCTTTAGCACGCAGTTACGATTACCTAAGCATTGTTAGGTTACATTACGCAAAGTGTTCATGAAAAGTGAGGCTAGATTAATATGTGCAATCTCAAGTCTTTCAAACGCGTCGTCCAGATTATTCCTAAGCATAGTTAGGTTACATAACACAAAGAGTGCATGCAAACAGAGGCTACATTAGCATGCTCCGTCCGAGTCTCTTTAACGCGTCGTTCCGAAAGCATGGTTAGATTATATTATACTATGTGTGCATGAAAAGTGACGCTAGATTAGTATGTTCCGTCTCACGTCTCTTTAACGTGTTGTTCATATTACCTAAGCATGGTTAGGTTATATTACGCAAAGTATGCGCGTAATATGAGGCTAGATTATATGCCCCGTCTTAAGTATCTTTAACGCGCCGTTCGGATTACCTAATCATGGTTAGGTTATATTACAGAAAGTGTGTGTGACAAGTGAGGCTAGATTAGTATGTCACGTCTCAAGTCTCTTTAACGCGTCATTCGAATTACCTAAGCATGGTGAGGTTATGTTTCTCAAAAGGTGCGCGAAAACTAAGCCTAGATTAGTATGCCCTGTCTTAAGTATCTTTAATGCGTCGTTTTGATTGCCTAATCATGGTTAGGTTATATTACACAAAGTGTGCGTGACAGGTGAGGCTAGATTAGTATGTCACGTTTCAAGTCTCGTCATTGGAATTACCTAAGCATGATAAGGCTATGTTTCTCAAAAGGTGCGCGAAAAGTAAGCCTATATTAGTATGCCCCGTCTCATGCCTCTTTAACACGTAGTTACGATTACCTAAGCATGTTTAGGTTATATTACACAAAGTGTGCATGAAAAGTGACACTAGATTAGTATGTTAAGTCTCACGTATCTTTAACGCATCGTTTCAATTTCCTAAGCATGGCTTTGTTATTTTACTCAAAGTGTGCGTGAATAGTAAAGCTATATTAGTATGTCCTTTCTCAAGTCTCATTAACACGTCGTTCTGATGACCTAAGCATTATTATGTTATATTGCGCAAAGAGTGCGGGTAAAAAGAGGCTAGATTAGTATACCCCAACTTAAGTCTCTTTAACGAGTCGTTTCGATTACCTAAGTATAGTTAGGTATATTAGACAATGTTTGCGTAAAAAATGATGCTATATTAGTATGTCCGGTCTCAAGTATCTATAAGGCGTCGTTCGGATTCCCAAAGCATGGTGAGGGTATATTACATAAAGTGTGCGTGGCAAGTGAGGCTAGATTAGTATGTCGCTTCTCAAGTCTCTTTAATGCGTCGTTCAGATTACCTAAGCATGGTTAGGTTATATTACACAAAGGGTGCGTGAAAAGTAAGGCTAGATTAATATGCCCCGTCTCAGGCCTCTTTAACCCGCAGTTACGATTACCTAAGCATAATTAGGTTACATTACTCAAAATGTGCGTGAAAAGTGAGGCTAGATTTGTATGTCCAATCTCAAGTTTTTTTAACACGTCATTTGGATTATACCAAAGCCTGGTTAGGTTATATTACGCAAAGTGTGCGCGCAAAACGAGGCTAGATTAGTATGCCCTGTCTGAAAAAAAAAGTCTCTTTAACGCGTCGTTCCGAATATCTAAGTATGGTTAGGTTTTACTATAGAATGTGTGCGTGAAAAGTGACGCTAGATTAGTATGTCCCGTCTCAAGTCTCTTTAACGCATCGTTCAGATTAACTAAGCATGGTTTGGCTATAGTACGCAAAGTATGCACAAAACATGAAGCTATATTAGTTTGCCCCGTCTCAAGTCTCTTTAATACGTCAATCCGATTACATGAGCATGGTTAAGTCAAATTTCCCAAAGTGCGCATGAAAAGGGAAGCTAGATTAGTATGTCCCGTCTCAAGTTTCTTTAACGCGTCCTTCTGGATTACTTTAACATGGTTATGTTATATTACGCAAAGTGTGCGTGAAATGTGATGCTAGACTAGTCTATTCTGTCTCAAGTCTCTTTAATGCGTCGTTCGGATTCCCTAAGCATGGTTAGGTTACATTACGCAAAGTGTGCGCGTAAAATGAGGCGAGATTAGCATTGCCCTATCTCAAGTCTCTTTAATGCGTCATTCTAATTACCTGATCATGGTTAGGGTATATTACACAAAGTGTTCGTGTCAAGTGAGGCTAGATTAGTATGTCCCCTCTCAAGTCTATTTAACGTGTCGTTCGGATTACCTAAGCATTTTTAAGTTATATTACGCATAGGGTGCATGAAAAGTAAAGCTATATTAGTATGCCCCATCTTAGACCTCTTTAACACGTTGTTGTGGTTACCAGACCATGGTTAAGTTTTATTACGCAAAGTGTGTGTGAAAAGTGACACTAGATTACTATGTGAAGTCACAAGTAGTATTACCCCGAGTATTTTAAAATAATTAAACCGTGCCAAGTGTTGTGAATTCCAATTAAGATGGGTTTAATTTAATTGTATTGGGAATTTAGAATAATTTTTATTGAGCGAATTAGCGGGATTTGAGGAAAAACTTAGAAAATTAATATAAAATAAATTATAAATCCCGTGATAATAATTATTTCGCCAAAGTCCGCGAAATATTTTATAGTATTCATAGTAAATGTTCCGTGTTGATCGGAGATCGTTTAAAATTTGGACGCGGATAAGTTTGGGACTAAATTGTAACTTTTGAAAGTTTCAAGGACCAAAGTGCAATTTACCAAATTATATAAGAAGTTGATCATTAGAAAGAAGGATCCAGAAACCCCAAAACATCATCTCCTTCATTTCCTTCATCAGTAACATCGTTTCTTCGTACGATTTCTGTTTCTCGTCCGTTTTCTACGTTCTTTAACTCGATTTGATCGTATTTCGACGGTAATCACGGTAAGCACGTCGTTTCTCCATTTGATTGAGTATATTTGATGATATATCGAGTTAAAGATTACGGATTTTAGACGGTTTTATCGTTTTAACGATTTAGGATTGATTTTTAGTGTTTTAGGTTTAAATTTCATGTTATAAATGTTTCTGAGCGTTGTTTGATGGGTATTTGAAAATTTATCAAAAGCATGTCGGAAATGAGCTCGGAAATGTCTGAAATAGACTCTGTGCGAATGCACAGTCTGCTTTGCGAACGCACAGTGAGACGTGAGCTCGCACAACATTTTGCCTGATCGTTTTTGTTTTCGGAAATTTGTTTCATATCGCGTGTCGTTATCAAAATCGATCAGTTACCGAGTAATTTGAGTTGTTTGACCTAATGAGGTTAAACGAGTATCAACTCAGAAAGTGATACGAACCAAAACGAGTTAGAAACCATTTATCGGAATAGAACGCGTGAGAAGCATGATAGTCAACTAGTTTAACGTATCATGTCTTGAGTCTAGAGTCAATCTTAGAATAGGTTTTTGATGCGAGTCTTTTGATTTAAAATCGTTTTAGATCCGGAGAGTCAAGCAGCAGCTGGACCAAGAGCTCGGGAAGCTTGACAGTTTCTATGCAACATAGTATTTTGGATAGCGATTTCAATGAGTTTATATTTATCTACTTTTAAAGTATTGGATTCAGCATTATTTTAAAAGAAAATGTTTTATATTGCTTATGTTTGAATCAAATGTTTTCGATGCAATCACTTTATACGAAATGCATACATGTCATTATAAAACCAGTATCAATCCGATGGAACGTGCCTTCCTATTGGGCGGTAATAGGACTGCGTGATCACTAGTTTTGATTTAGTACAGCTGTGAACATGATTATGAATACGGATATGAAGGTTTGATATGTGAAAGATAGATATGAGGTTGAACCCGGTTGAACTATCTTGGGAGCCATATCTAGTGGGTTGAACTCAGTCGAACTATCTCGGGACCCACGACTTGGCATTAAGAGACTGGCAGCGGTTGAACTCGGTGGAATTATCCCGGGACCGGGCCAATGGATTAAATAATTAATTCGATTGTGTTTGTTATGCTCAAGGATTAAGGTTTCAATCAGATCTTTTACTCGGCTACACGTGATTGAAATGTTTATTGCATTGCTCTATGTTTGATATGACTACATATTAGTAAATATATGAACTCACTTAGTGTATTCCTGTATACTGACCCCTCACAGTTTTCCCTCTCAGGTGAAAAATAACTTTTGAAGCAACAAACTTCTATCCTTGATCCAGAAGTCTAATATTTTTGAAAGTATGTAAGGATACATTACTTTATGTCTAGAGCTGCAGTAGATAGATGTTTGTGTTTTGGTTTGACCCAAACGGTTTCTGTATATATCACTATGATGTTTTTGAACCTATGTATATATGATGCTTCCTGTGATATTACCGTTTGTTTTTGCCAGAAGAAAATGTATGGCCTGGCCTGTTTTTAGCACGACACGTGTGGGTGCATGTCATGCATGACGAATGTTATTTACAAAAGATTATTTTACGTTTTTAGGCTTGCTACGGGTTTCGGAGCTACCACTCCCATTCCCTAGCGCCGGTCTCGGCCTGTGGGATTGGGTCGTGACAATGTTGGTTAAGTTACCATTGCTTATGTCGGATAAGTGATCGATTTTCCTAGGGTTCTACTGCAGCACATAGGATTTGAGTCTTGTCTTTGTTACATATTCATTTGATTTTCAAACTTTCAGCTTTCCCTCTAGGATGTGAGTCTGTCATAAGTTTGTTTGTTCGCATGCGACGAGATGCGCGTTAAATACAATTTACGTTTACAATGTTATGTGTTTATGCGGTTATGTAACACTGTTTGTTTTGGTCAGGATGTCTGACCAACAACAAGAAGAAGAACGAGTTTCCGCTTCAACATGAAACGTTATTAAGGCAGCACATGACGTACTCCCAAAAGCTCAAGACGAGTCTTCTGTTCACGGAGGAGGTGGAGGCCAAAAGGCCCATGTTCAGGCACCCCTAGTGCAAGCGCAAGCTCAACAACCTAACGTTCTAGGTTTCGACCTAAATCAGTTTCTTACGGGAGTTGCGGCTATGCAAGCTAATCAGGCTGAGGTGCAACTATGCATCGTGAATAACTACAACAGCAACAACAACGTAATGTCGCTTATACTGATCGAGATATTGTTTTGGCTTATATGCGCCTTAAGCCAACAAAGTTTGATGGTTCTGAAGATGCTCTAGACTTCCTGGAGGAAGTGGAACATAACCCTCGACGTTTTCAAGCTAATGAGAGACAGTCCATCATTATGGTGGAAATGTTTATGCGAAGACCTGAAAAGGATTGGTTTCAGTACCATATTCAACAAACGATGGATACGATGACTTTCTGAATTCGTGAATCGCTATAGCGAGTATTTTCCACCATTCGTAGTAATAGAGAGCTATCGCAGTCAGTGGATAACTTTGAGTAGAAGCAATCTATCCGTGCAAGAGTATGTGACTGAATTTACAAGACCGAGTACGTTTGCACCTGATTTAACTGCAGACCGGCAAGGGTGAACTCGAGGTTTGTAGAGGATTTAGGATCTGAATTCGTGAGTTTTACGTCTGATATAGGTAGGACTCTGGTGCAACTGATTGACAGCGCTAGGTAGATGGAAGTTTCTCTGATCCGGTTTGGAAGGATTCCCGATCCTTCTAACATTGTGCCTAGGAGGAGCGAAACATTTTGTAGTGTGCAGAGGGGACCAACCCAATCATACGTTGGAAGTTACTCACGGCCGACACAACGTCAGCGAGAACGCTAGAGAGCTAGACATGGCTCTCGAGTTAGTGCGTCCGGCACAGGGTTTGGTGCCAGATCAGTGAGTGGTATTGGAGGCGGAGCTCCTATCTGTCTGAACTGTAACAAGAGGCACTATGGAGTGTGCCATGGTATTTTCTGGAGCGTGCTTCAACTATGGCCAACAAGGTCATTTTTCAAGAGACTGTCCAAGGTAGATGCCTCAAGGTTCAATGACTAGAGTAGTGCAACCTTCCTATCATCAGCAAAAAACTGCACATCTGGCAGCGTCAGGGTATGATCAATACGGGAAGTACCTTCACTGGCCAGAGAGGCCGTGGTTATGAAAATCGAGGAGGAAGGAATGGTGGAGGTCGTGGTACTGATCAGACTTCACTGGCTGGTGGAAGTCAGGCCAGGGTTTTTGTGTTAAATCCTCAGGAGGCTCAGGCTTCCAATGTAGTTGTGCAAGCTTCTCAAGACGCATTTGTTTTGTTTGATCCGGGTGCTACGTATTCATTTGCTTCGCTTAGCTTTGCTAGTAAGTTAGGAATGCAAGCAGCATACCTTAAGAATCCCTTGTCAGTGGCCACCCAAGTAGGTGAGAGTGTGGAAGTTAGTATCGTTTATTCATCTTGTCCTGTGAGTATGCAAGGACAAGATTTGCTTGTTGATTTGATCTTACTTGAAGTATTAGCCTTTGATGTCATAGTAGGAATGGATTGGTTAGCTAAGCACTATGCCAATGTGAGTTGTCGAAAGAAGACGGTAATGTTCAATACGCCCGGAATTGAAGCAGTTTCAATTCAGGGTGATAAGATAGAATCTCCTACGAGTATTATTTTCAGCTACTAAAGCTTGTCGTATGTTAAGGAAGGGATGCCAAGGATTTGTAGCCATATTACGAGACGTGGAGAAGAAAAGCGTAAACTTAAACGATGTACCAGTGGTATCTAAATATCCAAACGTTTTTCCAGAGAAATTACCTGTATTACCTCCAGATCGCGAGATAAAATTGGCTCCCGGCATGAAGCCGATATCCATACCTCCTTATTATATGGCATCGACAGAACTTAAAGAATTAAAAAATCAATTAGAAAAGTTGTTTGATCGCAAATTTATCAGACCAAGTGTATCCCCATGGGGTGCACCAGTGCTATTCGTGAAAAAGAGGGATGGATCGTTTCGCCTTTGCATCTTTTATAGACAACTGAACAAGGCGACGATCAAGAATAAGTATCTGTTACCTAGAATCGACGACTTGTTCGACCAGTTGCAAGGAGCAAAGTACTTCTCCAAAATATACTTAAGATTAGGCTATCATCAGTTAAAGATTCGCGATGATGACATTCAGAAAACTGCTTTTCAAACTCGATACGGACATTACGCGTTTCTCGTTATGTCATTTGGATTGACCAATGCGCCAACATCTTTCATGGATTTGATGAATAGAATATTCAAGCCATTCTTGGATCAATTCGTGATCATGTTTATCGACGATATTTTGATCTATTCACGTACGGAAGAGGAGCACGCACATCATTTACGGATAGTACTGCAAACGCTGAGAGAACATCAGCTTTATGCCAAATTCTCTAAGTGTGAATTTTGGCTGACGGAAGCAACTTTCTTGGGTCATGTGGTATCACAAAGCGGTATTAAAGTTAAACCAAAGAAGATAGAAGGTGTGATGGAATGGAAATGACCTGACTCAGTTACCGAAGTTCGAAGTTTCCTTGGTTTAGCGGGATATTATAGACGATTCTTACAGGACTTTTCGAAGATTGTTGTACCTTTCACGAATTTCTCTCAGAAGAACACTAAATTTAACTGGACGGACCAGTGTGAAGTCAGTTTTCTTAAACTGCAAGACTGTCTGACAACGGCGCCAGTTTTAGCACTACCAGAAGGAACAGAAGGGTTCACAATCTACTGCGATGCATCAAGAGTTGGATTAGGATGTGTCATTATGCAACATGGTCGAGTGATTGCTTATGAATCTTGACAATTGAAGAAACACGAAATGAACTATCCGACTAACGATTTAGAGCTAGCAGCGGTAATTTTTGCGCTAAAGATTTGGAAACATTATTTGTACAGCGCAACGTGCGAAATATTTACAGATCATAAGAGCTTAAAATACATTTTTGACCAGCGAGAGTTAAACCTCAGACAGAGAAGGTGGATGGATTTGCTAAAAGATTACGACTGTACGATACAATACAACCCAGGTAAAGCCAACGTAGTGGCGGATGCGTTAAGTAGAAAATCGGCAGGAAGTCTCGTGCATATTGTAACAACATGGCGGAGACCATTAATCAAAGAAATCCATACGATGTTTAGCCAAGGAGTCAAGTTTTAGATTTCATCCCTTGGAAACCTGATGGCTCAGTTAACTATACGATCGACTTTGGTAGATCGAATCAAAGAATTGCAGGCAGACGACCCTCAACTAAATCGTATAATTGAAGAAGTTCAACAAGGAAAGTATCAAGATTTCCGTATTGTTAACAATGTGCTGAGATATGGCAATCAAATATGTGTACCAAACATGGAAGACTTGAGACAAAAGATCATGGAAGAGACTCATGGAACGGTTTATTGCGTTCATCCTTGTTCCACGAAGATATACCATAACATTAAAGGAACTTACTGGTGGAGTGGAATGAAGAAAGACATCGCATAATTTGTAGCTAAATGTCCGACTTGTCAACAAGTCAAGTTGGAGCATCAGCGACCCTATTGATTTCTTCAGCCGTTACCCATCCCGGAGTGGAAGTGGGAACAAATCACGGTGGACTTTGTGGTCGGATTGCCCAAAACGCAGAAGGGTTTTGACTCCATCTAGGTAATCGTGGATTGTTGGACGAAGTCAGCACACTTCATTCCTATTAAGACGACTTATTCTGCAGCAAAGTTAGCTCAATTGTATATTGATAAGATCATAAGCCTACATGGAGTACCAGTGTCAATCGTGTGAGACAGAGGTTCCGTATTTACCTCTCACTCCTGGAAGAGTTTATAAGAAGCGTTAGGGACGAGATTAAACTTCAGCACTGCTTTTCATCCTCAGACAGACGGCCAGTCTGAACGGACGATTCAAATGTTAGAAGACATGCTTCGACTATGCGTATTAGATTTCGGAGGTAGTTGGGATACCTATCTACCTTTGGTCGAGTTTGCCTACAACAACAGCTATCACTCGAGCATCAACATGGCTCCATACGAAGCATTATACAGTCACAAGTGTAGATCCCCTATTTGTTGGGATGAATTCGGTAAGAGAAAATTGACAGGAGCAGAAATAATCCGGATTACGTCCGAGAAAGTACCGTTGATAAAGCAACGTCTAAACACTGCCTTCAGTCGACAGAAGAGCTATGCAGATCCCAAAAGAAAAGATGTCGAGTTTCTAGTCGGAGATTACGTTTTCCTAAAGGTGTCACCGATGAAAGGAATAATTCGTTTTGAAAAGAAGGGTAAGTTGGCTCCGAGATATGTCAGACAATATCAGATCGTGGAACGCATAGGCTCAGTGGCCTACAAGCTAGACTTTCCACCGGAGATGTCGCAAGTTCACCCTGTCTTTCATAATTCCATGCTTCGGAAATATGTATCCGACCCTTCTCGAGTTATTCAACCGCAAGCGGTGGAGATAAGCGAAGAATTAACCTATGAAGAACAACTAGTGCAGATCGTTGATACACAAGTACGACAACTACGGAAAAAAAGATACCGATGGTAAAAGTTCTTTGGAGAAGTTAATCCGTAGAAGAATGCACGTGGGAGGCAGAAGAGGATATGAGACAGAAATATCCATACTTATTCACCCAAGGTACGTGGCTTAAATTCTAAATTCGAGGACGAATTTATTTTAAAGGGGGTGAATGTAATACCCCAAGTATTTTAAAATAATTAAACCGTGCCACGTGTCGTGAATTCCAAAAAGTAAAATTAAGATGAATTTAATTTAATAGTATCGGGAATTTAGAATGATTTTTATTGAGCGAATTAGAGGGATTTGAGGAAAAATTTAGAAATTAATATAAAATAAATTATAAATCCCGTGATAATAATTATTTCACCAAAGTCCACGAAATATTTCATAGTATTCATGGTGAAAGTTTCAAGGACCAAATTGCAATTTAGCCAATTATATAAGAAGTTGATCATTAGAAAGAAGGATCTAAAAGCCCCAAAACATCATCTCTTTCATTTCCTTCATCAGTAAGAATAAGCAAATGTTTTATATTGCTTATGTTTGAATCAAATATTTTCGATGCAATCACTTTATACGAAATGGATACATGTCGTTTTGAAACCAGTATCGATCCGATGGAACGTGCCTTCCTATTGGTCGGTAATATGACTGCGTGATCACCAGTTTTGATTTAGTACAGCTGTGAACATGATTATGAATACGGATATGAAACTTGGATATGTGATAGATAGATACAAGGTTGAACTCGGTTGATCTATCTCGGGACCCATATCTAGTGGGTTGAACTCGGTCAAACTATCTTGGGACCCACAACTTGGGAATAAGAGACTGGCAGCGGTTGAACTCTGTGGAATTATCCCGGGACCGGGCCAATGGATTATATGATTAATTTGATTATGTTTGGCATGTTCGAGGATTAAGGTTTCAATCGAATCTTTTACTCGGCTACACGTGATTGAAATGTTTATTGCGTTGCTTTATGTTTTATATGAATACTTATTAGTAAATATATGATCTCACTCAGTATATTCCAGTATACTGACCCCTCACAGTTTTCCCTCTCAGGTGAAAAAGAACTTTTGAAGCAACAAACTTCTATCCTTGATCCAGAAGTCTAATATTTTTGAATGTATGTAATGATACAATACTTTACTTATAGAGCTGCAGTAGATAGATGTTTGTGTTTTGGTTTGTATCGAACGGTTTCTGTAAATATTACTCTGGTGTTTTTAAACCTATGTATA
Organism: Mercurialis annua; assembly: GCF_937616625.2. Classification (NCBI taxonomy): domain Eukaryota; kingdom Viridiplantae; phylum Streptophyta; class Magnoliopsida; order Malpighiales; family Euphorbiaceae; genus Mercurialis; species Mercurialis annua. Next base: position 18,327,710 of record NC_065572.1, on the reverse strand, counting down.
TATGATACTTGCTGCGATATTACCGTTTGTTTTTGCCAGAAGAAAATGTATGGCCTGGCATGTTCTTAGCACGACATGTGTCGGTGTATGCCATGCATGACAAATGTTATTTTCGAAAAATTAATTTACGTTTTTAGGCTTGCTACGGGTTTCAGAGCTACCACTCCCATTCCCTAGCGCCGGTCTCGGCCCATGTGATTATGTCGTAACACAAGTATCTTTAAAACACGTCATTTTGATTTCATAAGCATACTTACGTTATATTACGGAAAGTATGTATGAAAAGTGAAGTTAGATTAGTATGACTTGTCTCAAGTGTCTTTAACCCGTCGTTCTGATTACCTATGCATGGTTAGGCTATATTACACAAAGTGTGCGCGTAAAATGAGGCTAGATTAGTATGCCCTGTCTCAAGTCGCTTTAACGCGTTGTTTCGTTTACCTAAGCATGGTTAGGTTATATTATACAATGTGTGCGTTAAAAGTAATGCTAGATTAATATGCTCCATCTCAAGTCTCTTTAACGCGTCGTTCGAATTACCTAAGCATGATAGCTTATATTACGCAAAATATGGTTAGGTTATATTAGTTTGTCAAGTCTCAAGTATCTTTAATGCGTTGTTTCAATTTCCTAAGCATGCTTACGTTATATTACACATAGGATAGACTAGTATGCCCCATCTCAGGCCTCTGTAACACGTCGTTGCGATAACCTAACTGTGGTTAAGTTGTATTACACAAAGTGTGCGTGAAAAGTGACACTAGATTACTATGTCAAGTCACAAGTATCTTTAACGCGTCGTTTTGATTTTCTAAGCATGGTTAGCTTATATTACGCAAAGTGTTCGTGAAAAGTGAGGATAAATTTGTATGACCTGTCTCAAGTATCTTTAACGCGTCGTTTTTATTACCTAACCATCGTTACGTTATATTACGCAAAGCGTTTTTATTACCTAACCATCGTTACGTTATATTACCTAAAAACATCCTTTTCCACAAAACCCGTATCCCTGTTTTTGCTAAAACGCTAAAAACGACCTCAAGAACGTCAAATTCAATATTAACCCACCATTCTCACTAAAATACCCAAAAAAATCGAAATTTCGAACCTCTATAACTTTATCTTACCTTGATTTAATACTCAAAGATGATAGAGCTCCCAATTACAAAGAGATCGACGCGAAAATCGTCCGAAACGGATGCCGAACGGAGAAACCTTAGCTTGACGATGTTAAACGAAGAAGATGAGAGATGATTTTTGGATCCTTCTGATCCTTTCTTTCATATTCTATTTCTTATAAAAGATGGTCAATGTACCATTTGAATCCTTGTCTTCTTTATTTGTTACCAATTATCCTTTAAACTTTTCTCTTGTTCAATTTAGTCCATTGCTTAACTAATTAGCACTTTAATCAACTCATATACGTATTATTTATGCTAATAAATAATATGATCCAAGAATTTATATTTTCCCGTCAAACGTTCATCATTTCAATTATGGAGACTTAATTGGCTAACTTACACTTTGGTCCTTAAACTTTTCAAAAATTGCAATTTAGTCCAAAACGCTTCCGCGTCAAAATTTAAAACAGTCTCCGATTGGCTCAAAACGTCTACCATATATACTACAAAATATCACGAGGACTTTGGCGAGGTAATTATCAGCTTGAGACATATTTTTTTTATATTAATTCCTCTCGATTATTTCTTAACCCCGACAATTTTGTTTAATGGAAATTATTCCAAATTTCCTACCCTATTATATTGAATCCATTTTTATCAAAAATTCTGACTCGTGGCACAATATAATTTATTTTAAATATTCGGGGTATTACATTCTTCCTCCCATATAAAAATTCGTCCTCGAATTTTCATAAACTCTTCTAACTTGTTTTAATCCTTCGATATCTTCAATTTGATTCTTAATAAGTACACCGTATTCATTTCACGATGCTTGTCTGCGCGTGAAATTATTATTCCAGTTTTGTACTTCTTGTACAATAACGTCAACTTTCATTGACTACCTTTATATCATTATCTTTTTCTATAGTGACTTCAGCTGTATTTTTATGTATTATGATTCCTTAACTTTGATCTCTTCTCCTTGATCTTGTATACATGACCCTTTTATATGTTCCTTTTCTGATATTCAATACTATGAACTCTTGTTCTTGTAGTTAAACTCTTAGTTTAATACTCAAATCCAATGATAGTTCGTTCTAGTGATATTTTATCACTAGAGACGATAATCCTCACTACTCGACTTCCTCATTCGTCTTCGGATGAGGTAGACAATTCATTCACTCGTACCTCTTAATTTTCTTTGTTTGGTTGTTGTTACGACTTGGTTTAATCTCCAACATTTTCTTTTATAATGATATTAGTCATATTCAAATGTACTTACGACTCTCCGTTCTTGATTCTTTTCCTTTGTCCAATCTGTTTAATCCTATCATCATTCCTTGTTGAGTGATGTGGACACTCAATTAGCTTATGCTTAACTACTTGCGTAGTCTCTTTCGTATCACTGTTGCCATCGTCTGATTATTATTCGTCGTAGTGCTAGGAACTTATTCCAGTATCCGCTATCCTCTTTTGTCTCGTTACTTCACTTCTTGCATGAAGATTCTTTCGCTATCATCGTTTATCATGGTTATCCATGAGGTGAATCCTCATGATGTATCCTTATGAGGTCTTTACTTTTCTTGTAGGGCTTACTTGACCTTCTTCTTGCGTCTTCATATCTCGTATACCTCTTTATTCGTTTATATATCCATTGATGTACTTCCTTTTCTTAAGTGTGATTTACTATTCATGAAACTCCTTGTCTCTTCTTACTTCACATTGATCTATTTCATCAATCTAGTTTACAACCAGATATGGTCGCTATATTGGTCGTTAAATTCTTATCTTAATAAGACAACATGTGATCAATGTTCTGGTAAGCTTATTATGCTTATAATCCTTAAATGAGGCTCTTAATCCTCATCCAGTTATATACATACACCAGAATATCCTCTAGTGACGTCCTTACTTGCTCCATGCTTAATCTTCTTATTCACACTCTATATGTCTCCTGGTTCATTCGATGCACTTTATTTACTCATTTCCAACGAGGATTCTTGATCCCTTGAACTTTTGTCGTCATGTATTGCCTTTGACAATGTTATCCCTGTTACCATCTTCATCTATCGTATATATCTTTCATTAATCTTCTAATTCGTCAATCCATTCTCTTACCTATCCAAATTTATCTCCGCACTCTTGCGAAGTTCTTTGCTTATACTTATCACGAACGTAAACATTCTTTACAATTTTTATGACGTACTGATCCTTATTATCATTACGATATTCGAATCTTTATTGCTACATTTGGCACTTTACAACCCTTTTACGCCAATTTCCTTCCGATATTACCTTGTCTTTCATTAAACTTCTCATGATTCGCCTCGCCGTGATTCATCTTTCGTGACTTCAATACTTGACTTTAATAATATGTCACGACCCGATTCTCGGCATCGAGACCGGCGCTAGGGAATGGGAGTGGTTGCTCCAAAACCCGTAGCAAGCCTTAAAAATACATTAAAATCACTTAAAAAATTTTGCGGAATTCAAATCATTTTCGAACATTTTAAAATCGGAGTTTAAAACGTTCTCATAAAAATTACCATTTAAAACATGCACATAATTTTCTCTTTAATTATTGCATTTTAGTTTGAAAACCATTTCTCTATGGTTTATCATGCACCTCAGGTGCATACCATCTTACTATGGTAATTACTGCCTTTCACTATGCAGGCCATTTCTCTATGGACTTAACCGCATTTCATTATGCAGACCATTTCATTATGGATTTAACTGCATTTCATTATGCAGATGCGCTCGCCGCATTTTATACTCGTGCAGTCGCTCGGACTTTCGCACAGCATTCACATATTACACATTATCAGAGTTTAAGCGTTATAAAATATAAAGCATAAATAAGTCCAACGACTACTAAGGTATCACCGTTCATTATTCTAGCTACTGCAACTCTAGACACATAAAGGGAAGTCATTCGCACTTTATTCAAGTCAGGGATTTCAGGAACAAGAAATTGGAAATCCACACGTCAAACTACTCGCCTGTAAAAAATATTAAATTCAACGGGGTCAGTTATAAAAACTGGTGAATGCGTACAACATGTACTAATAAACATTAATATGAAAGCAATGCATTCCAGATTACCGATTCATATGAAACCCTAAACCATGATTCATGTTCCTATATGCTTTCAACACAGGAAACATAAATATTCCACATCATTTCATCATATTCGGGTTAACCTTTTATTTTTCTTTGGCCGTATTTATTTTCTCTTTTTGTACCTTTAGCCAGTCAAATCCGATTATTCTTATTTTACGTATATGAAAGTTCCAGACTTACAATACAACGGATTTCGGCAGTACATAAATACTGTCGCCAATTTCACTTTTTTAATAAAAGGTTCAACCTCTCAGATCTCGGCAGTTTCTCTTTACTGCCTTTGGTCGTCTATATTCAGTTGCCTCTGAAGATCTGTTCACACAGAGTCTAGGCCGTCGCCTGACTTTCCAGGCCGTCGCGAGGATTCACACAGCACATTCACATGCAACCCATTCTAAATACAATACCGGTGATCACACAGCACTATTGCCGCCCAATAGTAAGCACGTTTCAATGAATCTAAATCGGTTTCAACACTATGAATAGTTCATGCGATTTAAATTCAAAATAAAATAAAGCATTTGCAAATCATGTAAAGCAGTTCGCAATATTTTTAATACTAATATTTAGCAGTATAAGTTGTAAACACACTCACAGTACTCGCTTATTCCAATTATAAAAATACCACCCGTTGATTAATCAAAACCTTTGCTCGCCGGTTTCCGCGACAAAACTCGCTGGATCTAATTTAGAGATTAAACATTAATAAATGTAATAACTCTAAATTGTAGGATATACTCTACACCGACTCAACCATATAACCACATAATCACAAACCAAATTTGATTCCGACTATCTCTTCCCGCGTCATCGTATTTCTATACGATACACCATGTAGTTTATTTATTTTCAATAAATAAACATGGAATTATAATTCCATATAATTCTAACACACATTCAATTCACATAATTTTCTAAAAATACACTTTTAGAAAATATCAACAAACATATCACAATTCAAAAATATCCAAAATATTTTTCCGTAAAATATTTTTGACCCGGGGCTCGGCCCCCCCTTATTTTATGCCAAAAATATTTCGGCACTAACTGCTGCCAACTGAGTTTAGGACTGAGCCAACATGCTCTATCCCCTTCACTCAAACTCCGGTCACCGTATTCCGGTGGTTTTGGCCGGAAAACTCAAAAACACTAAAAACGCTTAAAAATTCATTTTAAGCCATTTTAACACCGAAATTCACCAAAATCATTTTCAAATACATTTTTAATTTTTATCTTGTAAAAACAGCAGCCCAAAATTTTAAAATAATATTTTTCATTATTTTAACCATTAAAACCGAAATATCAATTAATAATCAAAACCAATTATTAATCCGTCAAAACACTACACAAAAATCATTTAAACTCCACAAATAATTATCAAACATATTTCATAAATTTTTCATAAATATTTTCTGCCCAGAAACTAAAAATGACATAAATACCCTTTTTAGAACAATTTTGGCCGAATAGAGTTATTAAAAATTAAACCCGATTATTAAACCGCTAAAAATTAACCATCAACCATTTAATTAACATCAACCACAAACATAACTCATACATGAACCAATTTATTTCCAGAAATTAAAAATCAATTTATTTACCCTTTTTAAGCTATTTTTAAGCTTTAAAACAATTAAAAACCAAAACCCAACTAATTAAATTAACACCCGAATAAATTAACATTTTTAATCCACAAAAATCACACTTTAAAGCATATATAAATCTCAACATGTAGATCAGCCCAGAAATTTAAATAAATAATTTAATTTTTACGGAAAAATTATTTTTAAACCGAAACCCATTAAACTAGTAATTAAAACCAACTAATTATCCATCAAACATCAAATTTAAACCATCCTAAGCATGTTTCTAGAGTTCATCAACTTCAGAAAATAAAAATCAAGATCTGAGCTTGAAATTATACCTCAAACGAACATGCAAATATAGATACACGATCTACGCAATATTTCCGACAATTTTTGTTAAGAAAATTTTGGGAGAAAATCAAAGTTGAAAGTTTTGTGTTTTGATCAAAGGTGTATTCGGCACCCACACCAAATGAAGAAGATGAAATAGAGACTTGGGCATCAAGACTTCATATGGAAATATCTAGATATTAATTAGGTTGTTCAATTATTTACAAGTTTGCCATTATGGCATTCTTGTAAATAATTCGAACTCTAGGGGCAAAATAATCTCAACTTTCTCAAATACTCAAAAACATTAAATCATATCATATGGGCTGAGTTAAAATATTTTTGGGCCTTTAAAAATATTTAAAATAATTATTTTTACGGTTTTTAGTGAAAAATCGCAAAATTCACTTTTAACACGTAAAATTGCCAAAAATCACATTTAAGGCAAACACATAGCAAATCACATTTTCACCCTTATAAATTCATCACGTGAATTTATTCACTATTTTCGAGGTCCTAATCAATTAAAATCGGACACACACAAAAATAAACGCTAAAAATTCTACGGGGTATTACATAATAACCCTCGGGTTATACTGGTCTTTAACTTCTTATTCATCTTCTTATATTATCTCAACTATGCTCTTCTTTTCTTTATCTTCCTTTCCACATTGATCGTCTCACGGTCTTTAAAGATGCTTTTAGTATTCATCGTCGTAGTCTAACTATTCTTCACCCATTTCCTTTTACAATTACTCGATCTAATTTGCCTTTTAGTTTCCAATTGACTTCATCTACTGTCATGTAGCCGTATGTTTACCCTTCATTACAATCAACAATCTCGCTACCCTCAATCCTCGTTGTTTCTGCTCATTACTCCTCTATTCTTATTCATACCGTAGATATATTTCTTCACGATTCTTCTTTGACTTCTTGTTCTTAGTCAATCGATAAGATTAGTAGCCTTAGTGCCATAATCCTATGGTACTCTTCTTGTGTCCCGTATTCATGCTCTTATTGTACTTCTCGATCATCTTCTATTGTATTCTTTGTATTCTTCCTCATCATATCTTGTACCTCTTGTACTCTTTGATTTTTCACTTACAATATCAATCATTGGTAGAGGGTTATAGTCCACTTTGCATGGGTTTCTCGACGTGGTGCGCTTTCAATTGCTTACAAATCGTCTTATAGTATCCTTACTGACATCTTAACTGTCAGTGAAGCCAATCTTATTGTTCATATCATCTTCATCCCATTTCATTTCTACGTGTCCATGACTACATAGAGTTTGCTTTATCTAATTTTCTCGCTAACCCTCGACGTGACTTTTTCTTTTTCTTTCCTCGATTATTCTTATTGAATTTCATGTGACTTACGTAGTTTACTCATTCTTTCTTGGTACTTATTACTTTAACTGATCTCTTAATATTCTTAATCCACCTTTTAATTCTTATACCTTATCATGTATGTCTTATATCTCTGACATATCTTACTTTCATTTGTTATCTTCTATTTCGATTTATGCGATATTTCTTCCTTCCGTATGGCTCAAATCCAATATTGAGTCTCTTCTTTACATTCCCTTGAATACTCTGATATACAAACTTTATCATATATCGGATATGTCTATTGCTATAAAATGCATCTTAGTCGTCCATATATTGTATCTACGTCTTTACCCAGGGATCACAATTAATCTCCCATATCAATCGCACTATGCCTCTTACTCGTTATTGATCAAATCTGAAATTTAAGGTTTGACACTTCAGAAGCATCCATTACATTTATAACCTTCGTGCATTACTAATCCGCTTCATAATCGCAGTCTTGTGATGGAAGTTCCAACTCCTAATCCACTTATTGCAACACATGTCGTTTATCTCTTGATCTTTCTTATCGTATTCTTCAGACCCTCCATTTTCATGCGGGGTTGCCTATACTTAGCTGGCCAAATCTTATACTTTAAACTACTCAATTCCATGCACAACTGATGTTAACTATACTTAGTTGATCCAATTTTATATTCTATATTTCATCTTCATGTCGCTCGTTTCCTTGGCTCGTCACTTTTATCCGTATATATCCATCATTCATACTCTTATGAAAACTACTTCAAGTTCTCGGTTTGATGGTTATAATGGTTGATACTCAGGTAACTTCTTTAGGAACATCGTGTTCCAATGACAACTTGATCCAACGCTTAATTGGAACTTATCAAGGTTTTACTAAACCTTTACGATTCGTATATCGTGTCTAAAATTTCTCTATCGACGTATAGCAACCATAATCATTCCTCACTCTATGGTATACATCCGTCAATCTTATGATTCTATCTTATCATACTTCTCCTCTTATTTTGCAATTTGACGTTCTCGGCTTCTTGTCTAAAAGGGGCGTTCATGTTATAGCTTATTTCTTTGCGGATATGTGTCACTATCTGAATACGTCAGTTATTCTATTCGTATTCTAAATGCGTTCAATTAAGGCTAAATTCATATAGTAGAAGCATAAATCCTATGTTCTCGCAACTATACGTGTTTGTTCTTCTCGTATCCTTGATCGCAACTTGATCTCGAGTGTTTCATTGCCGTTACAGAGTTCTGGTCTAAGTATACTTATATAAAAACAAAACTCTTTCAAACTAAACAAATCATTTTGAAGTTCATATCAAAATTCCGTTGAAATCTTAGCAAAATTGTGCACTAGGGTGATGACGTCTCTCATCCCCAAAGAATTGCTACATCTCACCTTTTCATCTGAGCATAATGCATATGATGCATGTATTGATGTATGTAGTGATACATTTCTATCAATGTGGTGGAAATTATCAATGGCTATTACGGATCTAGGCATAATTATGCTTTCAAAATCATTTAAATAAAATAACTTTAAAAAGTTATAAACTTTGAGTTTTGTAAGTTCTCTAGACCTTTATCCTCTGTAATTGGCAAATTCTATCACTCATGTAGCTTTATACTTCTTCTTTATCCGCCTCTTGGCATTTCTATCGATCATTTTGATAGTATCTGGCCTAGACGTGCCAAAACATGAACTCCTTCATCGTAGAATTTCATCCCCTCGAGGTTCCATATGGATATGCATATTGTGCATGCATATCCTATTGGAAACGAAATACGCACCTATATCTCGTATATGCATGTCAAAAATAAACAAACAAGAGTCTCACAAAACAATCAATCTTCTTATCACAAAGCAACCAATGCAAAAGACTTGGATCAGACAGAACTCAACTCTATAGATGCAGTAGTTCCTAGGTCACTTAATCAACAAAACACATATAAGCAGAGGTAACTTGACCAACTGCTCTGATACCACAATTGTCATGGCCCAATTAATGAAGCAGCGACCGGCGCTAGGGAATGAGAGTGGTAGATCCAAATCTCGTAGCAAGCTTAAAACTACAATAAATTTTTTGCGAATAAAATATATTATTATATATAAAACGTTTCAAGAAAACTCATTTAAACATTGTGATTAAGAATATAAAAATCTCATACTCCCTTTCTGAAAACGTAAAAAAAAAAAAGAAACCAGGGTCTTACAAAGCGATATCCCATATCCAGCACTGCCCTGATTCTAGTTATAAATACGACCAATTCCATTCATGGCAACTGGTGTAGAAATCAAGCAAATAAAAACACAGCTTTATGAATAAATATCATTCGTAAATCACGGTCTACTCATATACTGACACCTATGGACTACTGCAGCTCTATATGAATTTGTAGTTTGTGCAAGCCAATCGACTTCTGGCACAAAGGGATTAGTCTGTCAGATTACTATCGGCATTATAAAAACATAACATCGCATGTTCAAATCATAAATGAAATCAATATATGATATATGAAAATAACATAATCTTCTCAAGCGATAGATCAGACCGAAACCCTGAACTTGAACTTTTAACCATTTGTAATCATATCATTTCCATATCAAATCATTTCATATTCAATGGTCTTGCCCAGGAATAACTCAACCGCGTTAGCCGCGACCACCTCTTAATCCCAATTTGTGGGCCTCGAGATAACTCAACCGAGCTCAACCCACTAGATACGGGCTCAGGTTACCTCAACCGAGTTCACTCTCGTATCTACGTTCATATTCCAACTTCCATATTTATCGCATATTACATATCAGTTTCATATTGTCGACAATAATTCAGACACGCTAGACTGACTCAAATACTGGTGATCACACAGCCTATTGACACCCAATATGTAGTTGGTTCCTTCGGATCGTACACCAGATTCATATATTCCAAACAACCAATAAAATAATATAAATGCAATGCATTTGATACTAACATTCATAATATATGAAAATAGCTTTTATATTTAATACGCGAAAGTAAAATGCAACTCACAGTGACCGCTATTCCAAATCATAATATCATTCTCCCTCCACGTAAGACTCACGCGCTACTCGATCCTTTAGCTATCCCAGCTCATCAGTTTGGTAGTCCATCGATACGTCATTCACCTCTTCAAGTTACACGTACATTTAATTCATAAACGTAGACTTAACGCCGAAACCCTAAGTTACAAACTTAGGTTAATACGTCGTTATCGAATTCCTCTTATCGATTTCCAATTATAGGTTCCTTATATATCAAAATCCTAATCGAACATGTCATGTTTGATATCCAAATTTCATGTTTTCAGAGTCCGTGATTCATTTCCAATGTCTGACATACTTAAAGTCAGAAACTAGGTCGTAATGGGGCAAGGGTGTCCGAATATCGTTGGCTGTGCGAGCGCACAAAAGATCCTTTGCGTTCGCACAATCAGGGGTGCGTCCGCACACTGCGGTGTGCGTCCGCACACTGGTGTGCAGCCCCTAAAAACCATTTTCTGGGCGCTTCGCCGATTTTCGCTGCTTTCGACACGCTAAAAACATCTTTTCCTACAAAACCCTATCCCCAATTTGCTAAACGCTAAAAACAACCTCAAGAACGTCAAATTCAAGATTAGCACACAATTCTCACTAAAACAGCCAACTAATTCTAAATTTCCCACCTTTATAACTTGATCTTACCTTGATTTAATACTCAAAGATGATAGAGCTCTCAATTCCGATGAGATCGACGCAAAAATCGTCTGAAACGGACGCTGGACGGAAAAACCGTAGCTTGACAATGTTAAACGATGAAGATGAAAGATGATTTCTGGATCCTTCTAATCCTTGCTTTCATATTCTATTTCTTATATATGATGGTCAATGTACCATTTAAATCCTTGTCTTCTTTATTTGTTACCAATTATCCTTTAAACCTTTCTTTTGTTCAATTTAGTCCATTGCTTAACTAATTAGCAATTTAATCAACTCATATACGTATTATTTATACCCAATAAATAATATGATTCAAGATTTTATATTTTCCCGTCAGACGTTCATAATTTCAATTCTTGAGACTCATTGGCTAATATACACTTTGGTTCTTGAACTTTTCAAAATTTAGTCCAAAACGCTTCCGCGTCCAAATTCTATACAGTCTCTGATTGGCTCAAAACTTCTACCATAGATATTACAAAATATCTCGCGGACTTTGTCGAGGTAATTATCAGCCGGGGACTTATATTTTATTTTATATTAATTCCTCTCGATTATTTATTAATCTCGACAATTCTTTTTAATGGAAATTATTTCAAATTTCCTACCCTATTATATTAAATCCACTTTTATAGAAAATTACGACACGTGGCATAATATAACAGTCTCTGATTGGCTCTGATTGGCTCAAAACTTCTACCATAGATATTACAAAATATCTCGCGGACTTTGTCGAGGTAATTATCAGCCGGGGACTTATATTTTATTTTATATTAATTCCTCTCGATTATTTATTAATCTCGACAATTCTTTTTAATGGAAATTATTTCAAATTTCCTACCCTATTATATTAAATCCACTTTTATAGAAAATTACGACACGTGGCACAATATAATTTATTTTAAATATTCGGGGTATTACTGTTGGCGCAGCGGGAGGCGCGGGTCCGAATCGTATATTTCAATTCAAAATCGAAATTCCAACAATCCGGATCCTAAAGTTGATCATATCGACAACAAATGGATCGTCGTATCGTTTAGTAATTAAAGCACGGATCTAGGAATCGTAAGAAGAATACCTATGTCGATTCTCCAACGATTCTTGTAGTCCCGAAAGTACGGCGACCTCAAGCTCGTCCACACGAGTATGCGTCCAATTGAATCCCTGCTTTGAAGTAATCCTGCAAGAGTTCCTCTTGCCGAGCAGCCCTAAGCTCAAACTCTCGCCGCGATTACGACCTTACTCGGATGTATGAAAAACGTCGCCAAGTTTTTCCCGTGATTGATGACAACTTGAACTCCTTCAAGTGATTTCTCTCTCGACAACTTTGTAGTGAGATGTGTGTTGTGTGTTTTATTGAAATGAGCAAGGACATGCTCTATTTATAAGCTAGAGCATGTCATAAGAATAAAACACCTTGCATGCTAGGTGTCACACACCAAGCAAAGGTGTTGCCACCACATGACACCTTTCATGTGGTGACATCACATAGGTGACATCATATAGGTGATGTCATCATATTACATCACATATAAGCTTATTTCCTTATCTCATTACTTCACCATGACATCATCATTCCATTAACTTATGATTAGTGCTTTAAGTATCATTAATTACACTAATTAATTACTTAAGCCTTCTAATCATAAAACTTGGTTAAAATATAATTAGGTTCCTACTAATTTATAACTCTTATAAATTAGTCCCTAATTAACTTGGACATAGTACAATTAGGTTCCTACTAATTTATAACTCTTACAAATTAGTCCCTAATTTGTACTTGTTTTTCATCTTAGATTAATTTCCGAGATATGCTAGTATCTATATGAAATCCATCTTTCGTAAACTCAATCGGTTGCACACTCTATTGTGTGTGACTAACTAGGTTCACATCTATATGGCAACGAGAGACATAAGAAACGCCTTTCTTATATTAAATAATTAAATTCCATTTAATTATTAATTCTCGTAGATCGAGAGTAACGTCTAGCAACATATCACGACCCCCAAAATAGAGATGAATGTTTCGATGCATTCTTTTTGAACCAATGTTCATAATTACCGTACACTCAAAATTCCCTTCATCTTAGATTCCAATCTCGACTAGTTTCACGGTTAAGTCAAACACTGTATGTCTTGATTATATGACCTCATCTCCCAGTTCTAATTCTTGATAAATATGACTTCCACTAGAAACAACTTTCTATGTAAGTCATATACACCTGCGCAGGTTTTATCATCCATCAAGAACAATTTGAGATAGCATAGAATCTTGTCTCCGTTCATCCAGAGTGATGAATCCTTTCTAGGTTAAACCCCTATCTCCATATACAACTAACTAGAGCCAACACATCCCGCGGCCCTATCTCATGAAAGATATAGGGTTAAGGAGTATCAAACTCTAATCACCTATATACAAGATAGTGTCACCGCAAGTCAAAGGACATATGTACAATTATGAACTAGATGATATTAAATTGACTTTAATGAATTACCATGTATAAGTCATCTAGCGTCACTTGTTCGACTCACTCAACACCTTGAGTGTCCACATGTTTATTCTGATCCCCATCAAGTAGTATGAGACTCACTACTTCCTATAATTTAGTAACTCTTTACTAATCAGGAGAATAAACAGAGGTGACGATCTTTCTGGGATAATGCAATGCCCTTATTCGCAGGACCCCATCGATCGCGAACGGTTATTTAGATTACTTGTATAAAAGAATCTGTCACTCATATTCTTAACACATTAAGAATAGATTCTACCACAATGTGATAAGGACAATACGTAATACATGAACACTTAGTTGATGAGACACTTAGTTCAAATAGAACATATATATCTTTGCCATTGGGATTAGTTCTACAAATATACACGATCAAATGGCCCTAGGGCATATACTACTAATAATCTCCCACTTGCACTAGTGCCATTGACAACTATATCTAAGCCCCATCTTCACAAGATGTAAATATTAATGACTCTAAGTCATGTAAATCTTAATGACTCTAAGTCATGTAAACCTTAATGACTTCAAGTCATGGGCTTTGTCAGTGGGTTAGCCGTCTTATTGGCTAATGCTATCTTTTAGAGAAATAATTTTCTCTTTCCAACAATTTCTTTAGATAATATGATAATGCCTTTCTTTATGTTCGGATAATTTGTGAGACCCGGTTTCTTTTTCTAGGGCAGTAGCACCATTGTGGTCGCAGAAAAGAGGAACTTTCGACTTAATGGAAGAAAACCGTACTTAGTTCAGTTATAAACTAATTTATCCAAACACCTTCTATTACGACATCTCATGTCATAATATACTCGGCTTCTATAATGGAGTATGGAGTTGATTCTTGCTTAGAACACTGCTAGCTCACTACTCCTTCATTATAGATAAATATGAATCTGGAGATAGACTCTCTATTATCCATATCTGATTATTAATCAGAATCTGTAAAACGGTCTACTTAAAAATCTCGTTCTCCATTTGTTAATACCATATCTTTAGTTCTATAAAAGTACTTAAAGATACCTTTAACAACCATCCAATGTTCTCAACATAGATTGGATTAAAACCGATTAGTCCCACTAACCGCATAGACAATTTCTAGCATTGTATGTGCCAACACATACCTCAGACTACCAATTGCCAAAGCTTATGGTATCTTTGCTAGATTTTTTCTTTCTTCAGAAGTTTCGGAAGACACTCCCTTTGAAAGAAGAATTTTATGCCTAACTAGTATCAATCCTTCTTAGAACTTCCATATTGAACTACTTCAATATCTTTTCTAAGAAGAGCCTTTAGGAGAAACCAATTATTCTCTTAGATCTATCTCTATAGAGTCTAATACTGAGAATTTAGGCTACCTCTCCGAGGTCTTTGATGGAGTACGTATTAGATAAACCAAAGTTTTACAAAAGTTAACATTCCGATATTATTATTTATTAGTAATAAGTTATCTACATGCAAGATCATGAAAGTGAGTCTGCTCCCACTAACCTTCTTGTAAACATTGGGTTAATCATCATTTTTAATAAATTCATAACTCCTTACAGATTTATCAAGATGACGAAACTCGAAGCTTTCTTTCCATCCACTAGGGATCATTTTAGCTTACACGCCTTGGAACCTTCTTCGGATTCAAAATCCTCGACTTGTTCCATATAGATATACTCCTTAATTTAACCATTAAGGAATGTGGTTCTTACAACCATATGTCCAACCACAAAATCTGAATGTGTAGCCTTGGTAAGAAAAATCTTGATGGACTTAAGCATGGCTACCGGCGATAAAGTGTATTCACAATACAACTTCTTGCCTCTAGCAAAACTCTTTTACAAAAAGCCTAGCTTTAAAGGTCTCCACCTTTCCATTAGTACCAATTTTACACTTGAAGATCCATTTAAACCTTATTGGTATAATACCTTTGGATGGATCGACTAGCTCCTAAAATATGGTTTCTTTATATGGAATCCATTTCAGATTTTATTCCTTCAAACCAATTTTGAAGAATCTATATCACATATAGTTTCCTCATAAGTAGAGGGATCAACACTTGATCTTTTACTCCTAAACAACTCTTGTTTATCATGCGGGAAAACCATCTCTCTCCGGTGGACGAGATACTCTACTTAATCTTCGAGTTGTTAATGTAGATACATCTTTTACTAACTCCGGCTTTTAGTGGGTTTGATCAATCTTCATTGATTCATTATTTTGTTGGTAACTAGATGACTCCTCATCTAATTCTATATTCCTTTCTTAGTGTCCCTCTTGAATAAACGCTTTATCAAGAAAGACTACCACCGATAAACAACGATTGTTTGTTCGGTTCAAATATAGAAACAATATCCTAAATTGTCTTTAGGATATCCAACATAACCTTTACATGATTGATTTTGATTCCAAATTTATTGGATATCAGTTTCCTGATATGTTCCGCACACCCTCAAATCTTAACATCCTTAAGACTTGATTCCATACCATATCTCATAAGGTATCTATGGTGAAAATTTAGTTGGAATTTAATTTAGAATTTTATTTGCGGTAAGAAGTGCATGACCCAAAAACGAGATGGATAAGTCAGTATATAGCTCATTATTGATCTTATCATTTCCCACAATGTACGATACCTCCTTCTTGACAAATGCACCATTCAAACATGGTGTTCCGAAGGAGTAAGTTCAAAAATAATACCACATTCCTTTTAGGAACATACCAAATTTTGTACTCAAGTATTCTTCCCTTTTCGATCACATCGTAAAGTATTAATACCTTTTCCAATTTGGTTTTCTACTTCATCCTTGAAGTCATTTGAACATTTCAAAATCTTCATGTTTGTTCTTCATAAGACAAACTTAACTATATCGTGATAAATCATCGATGTAGAAAATGAATTATAAGTATCTACCTTGGTCCGTTTCTTTAAACGTACCATATACATTAATATGTATGATCTCTTAAACGGCTTTAGCTCTACCTCTTTGTCCCACAAAGAATAATCAAGCCATGTTGCCTTTAAGATACGACTCACAAATCGGAAGAGATGAAAAATCTTGATTGCTCAAGATTCCCATCCTATTTAACTTGTTATGTCTATCTTTTGCAATATGTCCTAATTATAAATGCCAAAGTTGTTTAGAAGTTTGATAACTTATGGTATTAATTTCCAAAACATCTTTTGCATTAAACATCTTTATTCAAGTCATAAAGAACATTTTGTACATATCCATACCCAACTCCGTATTATCAAACATAATACTACAAACATCCTTTGTAAATAGAAAATCAACTACCAAATTTGTCATACAAATTCAGATATGATATTTCTATATATATTGGATAAGTACAAAAAACTTGTTTAATTACAACTTATGTTTATTTAAGAAAATTGAAGTTGATCCTATAGCTCTTGTCGCAACGCTTGCGTCATTCCCGAGATTTAAGATTACTTCATCTTTTTCCTTTCTTTCTCACTTTTACTAAATCCGTAAAAGATAAACAAATATGAGAATTAGCATCGGTATCCAATACCTATACTTTTAAATGAGCAATTGACATTGGAACATGAGATAGACACATTCTTGATGGAATTGTCGTTCCTCTCGTCATTGCCCTTTAAGTATTCACAATACTTAATACAATTTCCATTTCAATGTATTTTGTTTTGACAAAAGAAACAATTTCTTTTATTGACCAAACCGCCTTTTAAATATTCCAAATATTTCCGGCTATGACTTATACTGTCCTACATCTTAACAAACGAAAACACTTTTCTTTGTTAACCAATGTGCATTTCTTTTTCGCAATAGCCTTGGAGACATCTAAATATCTTAATCAATCAAAAAAAATGGTTTTAAACCACTAGCCGATTACTATCATGAATGTCACTTAAAAGGTATCTATTTAATCTTATTATTCCTTAGATAGCAAAGATCTCTAATTAGTATTCGTGTTATTTTGTATATTTAACCATAATGATTTGGTCTTTATCAAAATGGCCTCCCACTATCTTTTTCGAATCCTACACTTCCAAAATAGGAAACGTGAATCTTTGTTGGAAAAGATTTCAAGCGGGTGATTGAGATCTTATAGTCATTGATCTTTCCCTCAGGTACGCCTAATTGCCGTTATTGGGATCACAATGTACTACAAGTGAACAACGCTTGTTCATCATTTCTCATATGAGGTTCAATCATTTCCGGCTCCTAATGCTTTCACCCTCAGATACCCATTGTCGTTATTGGGTTTCTGCATTAGTTAAGTTTAACCCATTGAATCAACTAAGATGTATCAATTTGAATAATACACGACTCAGGTACGCCTGATTGCCGTTATTACCGTGTACTATATCGATACACCTGTAACATCTCATGCTTAACAATAAACTCAACAACAGCCTCTTGACGATATCATCTCACCCCTATGTATCTATAGCCGACAAAATGATAACTCAAAGTGTGTTAGTTTATTGCTCCAATGGAGAGCCATTGATAAATCAATTTAATTATTAATCAATATAAACTTAATCTTTGAACTTTTAGGAAGATTTCTTAGGGTTTTAAGTTATTCCGGTCTCACTAAGCACACAACAAATTTTAGCATGCATCTCATACATATTAAAGCTAAATTACATCATGCAATCACACATGTATGATCATGGACTTTCTAGGTCTCATTCTTTAGGCACAAAAGAATGAACAAACTATTACATATCTCGGAAATGATTCTTTAATCATTTACTATGTAATATCTACTTTCTTTAGGTATCGAGGATTCATCCTAGAACCTCCGAAAGCCTCAACCGATTGCTAATCCTCGAAAAAAAATTAATTTTTTTTTACGGTTTTTTTTTTCGAGTCGGAAACTTTTTCCCGGGTGTAAAACCCCATTTTCAGCATTTCGGTTTTTTAAGAAAAAAAAAATATATTTTTTTTCGAGCCGAAAACTTTTTTCCGGTTGTAAAACCCGTTTTTCAGCACTTTTGGTTTTTATGAAAAAAAAAATTATTTTTTTTTTCCGATTTTTTTTTTCGGGTTTCGCTTTTTCCGCACATCCCGTTGATGATAACATAATGCACAAGCGAATCACGTATTGTGTTAAATTATGACATTAAAAAAATTCCCAGGATAGATTGGAGGGTCACGAGCGGACCACTTAAGTACCAATCTCCTAGACAGAATTTAATCAAATGTGATTAATATCACAATAGCGTTTGTTCGTTTTGAAAAAAAAAAATTAAGCCCTCGGAATTATAAATTACATGCCCAATAATAATTCCTAAGTCCATGATTATTTATACATGTATTCAATCGTAAAGCGTTAATACTCGATGATACGGTGGCTCTGATACCACTGTTGGCGCAGCGGGAGGCGCGGGTCCGAATCGTATATTTCAATTCAAAATCAAAATTCCAACAATCCGGATCCTAAAGTTGATCATATCGACAACAAATGGATCGTCGTATCGTTTAGTAATTAAAGCACGCATCAAGGAATCGTAAGAAGAATACCTATGTCGATTCTCCAACGATTCTTGTAGTCCCGAAAGTACGGCGACCTCAAGCTCGTCCACACGAGTAGGCGTCCGATTGAATCCCTGCTTTGAAGTAATCCTGCAAGAGTTCCTCTTGCCGAGCAGCCCTAAGCTCAAACTCTCGCCGCGATTACGACCTTACTCGGATGTATGAAAAACGTCGCCAAGTTTTTCCCGTGATTGATGACAACTTGAACTCCTTCAAGTGCTTTCTCTCTCTACAACTTTGTAGTGAGATGTGTGTTGTGTGTTTTATTGAAATGAGCAAGGACATGCTCTATTTATAAGCTAGAGCATGTCATAAGAATAAAACACCTTGCATGCTAGGTGTCACACACCAAGCAAAGGTGTTGCCACCACATGACACCTTTCATGTGGTGACATCACATAGGTGACATCATATAGGTGATGTCATCATATGACATCACATATAAGCTTATTTCCTTATCTCATTACTTCACCATGACATCATCATTCCATTAACTTATGATTAGTGCTTTAAGTATCATTAATTACACTAATTAATTACTTAAGCCTTCTAATCATAACACTTGGTTAAAATATAATTAGGTTCCTACTAATTTATATCTCTTATAAATTAGTCCCTAATTAACTTGGACATAGTACAATTAGGTTCCTACTAATTTATAACTCTTACAAATTAGTCCCTAATTTGTACTTGTTTTTCATCTTAGATTAATTTCCGAGATATGCTAGTATCTATATGAAATCCATCTTTCGTAAACTCAATCGGTTGCACACTCTATTGTGTGTGACTAACTAGGTTCACATCTATATGGCAACGAGAGACATAAGAAATGCCTTTCTTATATTAAATAATTAAATCCCATTTAATTATTAATTCTCGTAGATCGAGAGTGACGTTTAGCAACATATCACGACCCCCAAAATAGAGATGAATGTTTCGATGCATTCTTTTTGAACCAATGTTCATAATTACCGTACACTCAAAATTCCCATCATCTTAGATTCCAATCTCGACTAGTGTCACGGTTACGTCAAACACTGTATGTCTTGATTATATGACCTCATCTCCCAGTTCTAATTCTTGATAAATATGACTTCCACTAGAAACAACTTTCTATGTAAGTCATATACACCTGCGCAGGTTTTATCATCCATCAAGAACAATTTGAGATAGCATAGAATCTTGTCTCCGTTCATCCAGAGTGATGAATCCTTTCTAGGTTAAACCCCTATCTCCATATACAACTAACTAGAGCCAACACATCCCGCGGCCCTATCTCATGAAAGATCTAGGGTTAAGGAGTATCAAACTCTAATCACCTATATACAAGATAGTGTCACCGCAAGTCAAAGGACATATGTACAATTATGAACTAGATGATATTAAATTGACTTTAATGAATTACCATGTATAAGTCATCTAGCGTCACTTGTTCGACTCACTCAACACCTTGAGTGTCCACATGTTTATTCTGATCCCCATCAAGTAGTATGAGACTCACTACTTCCTATAATTTAGTAACTCTTTACTAATCAGGAGAATAAACAGAGGTGACGATCTTTCTGGGATAATGCAATGCCCTTATTCGCAGGACCCCATCGATCGCGAACGGTTATTTAGATCACTTGTATAAAAGAATGTGTCACTCATATTCTTAACACATTAAGAATAGATTCTACCACAATGTGATAAGGACAATACGTAATACATGAACACTTAGTTGATGAGACACTTAGTTCAAATAGAACATATATATCTTTGCCATTGGGATTAGTTCTACAAATATACACGATCAAATGGCCCTAGGGCATATACTACTAACAATTACAGCGTGGCCAGGTTACATTACGCAAAGTGTGCGTGAAAAGTGAGGTTAGATTTGTATGTCCAATCAGATATACCTAAGCATGTCTAGGTTACATTACTCAAAATGATGCTAAATTACTATGTGTAATAACTTGAAAATTTAAGGGATAAAATATTGCCAAATTTTTAATATTTTATTAGACGGGAGAAGGTAAATTAAATTTAAAGATAAATTTAATTTTGTAAATGTCCCTAAAACTTTATTGAGGCTATAAGATTTCAAATTTAAATTTTTAGACTTTAAATTTGGATATTTATATAGTTAGCGGGAATAAAATAAACTTATGAATTGGGTGCAGAATAATTCATAAGTCCCGAGCGAAAACTTGATGAATTTGGAACTGGAAATTTTATCAAGCGCAGTCAATACGGACCTAACAAATCGAAAATGATTTATCAAGAATAAAATATAAGTCAGATGAGAATAAAAATTATATTTTTATTCTTATTATATTTTATTTGATTTTGGGGTAAATTTTCACAAAATTAGGAATTCGTTTCTGTTTGGGCTACGAACGATTAATTAAGAAGTTGGTTTAAAGTGCATGATTGAGCTAGTACTAAAGCGCACTTTAGACAAAACTATATATGTGTCATTTGATTTGAAAATAAGGTTCAGAAGCCTCATTTCTTCCTTTATCAAAAGGAATTGAGCTACTTGCTCTCAACTAACGATGCAAAACCTAGAGTTTCGATCCGTTTCAAAGATTTCTCATTTCTAATTCCGTTTCTTCAACGATTACTCAAGTAATCGAGATATTATACCCGTATTAAACGTTTATTTCGATATATTTCGAATATATATTCGTTTATAAACGGTTACCGATTTGATTAATCGTTTTAAACGTTCGAATTGAGTTTGGATTACCTATATATGATTTTGGACGTTAGATTAGTGTATTGAACGTATCCACTAGGTTTAAAGTTGAAGGAATTTCTAGCAGAGGTGGAACGCTTGAGGAGGGTTTAGCAGCTAATACACCACTCACTGAGTCAATCATGGGAGTATTTATGTGAGTATGAAATGCAAGAGAATCAAAGTTTGGATAGGTTAAGGAACTACATGGATATGTACACAAGGAAGGATCTAAATGTGGAAGCCTATACTGTTGAGTTTATGCGCATATGTGAAGAAGTGCCACAGCTTATGCGAGATGGAGAAGAAGTTGCTAGTAGGTATGTTAAAGGGTTAGGACCATAGTTTAAGGAACTGATGGTTGTGAAATCTGACTCTGTAGCAAACTTAGCTGGACCTGCTAAATAGATATAGCACATAATGAGGAGGAGTAATGTATCTCTATAGCCTTACTACTACGCCAAACCAGAGGAGTCTACTGTTACTTTTCCTAGAGTAGGATGTTCAGGACCATATAAGCAGTATAATCCTTACTTTGTGCCGCGTGGAGGAAAGGACAAAGGAAAGCGGAAGTTTCGTGGCTGACGTGGTAAAGGTCGAACGATTAGAGAGGCACTACAGACTTGACAGTCATCGTTACGTATTGTTTAGTTATGTGTCTTATATTTAAGTTAGTATGTTTATATGTTTTCAATAATCGTGTTAGGATTGAAAAGCATAAACTACAGATATGAAATATATCCTTAAACAAGAAACACACATACAAATAAACAACAATATAAAAAAAAGTAAATGAAATGTGAAAGAATAAGTCAGAGATGTTAAAAATATACATCCATAAACAAAAATCAATAATCATGATAATCAGCCATATAATGTGAAGAATTAATAATCCAAATGTGAGAATAAGAATTAAGATTAAGAAACTTGAAATGTTACAGAGAAGTAGTGCAAAAGAAGCTTACAAAATGCGTATTACAGTTTTGTTTTAAAAGAGTATTATTGTGCTCCTCATGAATGCATATTGCAACAGATCTATAGAAAAAGGCATACCCAAATTTCATATACTTATACCAAAATGATTTTGTTAGGACATGCATCATGTATTATATCAAAGAGAAAGTGAATTGTATAGCAACGCTTTGAGGATGAGAGATATCATAACCCTGAGCCACAATTGTACAAAAGTTTTTAAATATGAATTGAAAAATTCACAGTTTTGAAGAGGTAAATTTAAAGAAAATCCAGCTGATATATATATATATATATATATATATATATATATGTGTGTGTGTGTGTGTGTGTGTGTGTGTGTGTGTATGTGTGTACGCATATATGTTTGATACGATTGGTTTGTGAAACCATGTGGTGAAAACAATTTGTTTTACAGAACAAACTATATTTGTTTTAAAATGTAAGCGTACTTGAACAAAAACTCTGTAATAATGTCAAGGGAGGATAAGATTTAGTGGAGTGTTTAGGTTGTGATTCTTTATTATCCATAACAAACAATAAAGATCCAGGTTCTAATGTTTCATTCTGAAACATCAAAAATTAGTAAAGTTTTACAAAGTAGGAGGTGAGAATCTACATTCTTACTCAGTGATCGACTGATATGTAAGTCAAATGATGGACTTTTATAGTAAATAAAAGTTCGAGAGTAGACAATAAAAGATGATCGTGATTAAGAAAAGAGAGTAGGATCTAATTAAACACAACTCGGTTAGTTTTACTTCAAGTAATTATTTGGGAACAAATTCACACGTATGTGTTTAATTGAAAAGGGATTGGATTTCAGTCTTACAGATAGCAAAGTTGTCAATAATGGACACATCTCTTAAATACATACAAGTGATTAGTTAATAAAAATCATAAGTCCAAGAAGAGTAAATCTCAGCACTCAAATCAGCACTCAAATAATTAATCAACAATGAAACAACTAAAAGAAAGACGATGAGAAGGAACATAAGAGTTCTCAGAACCAAGTAGGTAGGCTACTAGTTCTGATATGAATAAAGGGGGTCGTTGAATATGTTAACGACTGACAGACTTTGTGAAGTCATGTCAAGTAAGGTATTCAGTAATTAATAATTATTAAACTATTTAATGAATAAATAATATATTTAAACAGTATAATAAACCTTGAAGCAATGCTATATGAAGATGTTTATCAAGGCGTCAAGGATGGAAATGGTGTATTGCTGTTGTGAGTTCCTAATGTTGTTAGAAACTATCAGGGTGAAGCATGAGCCTGAAAACTTTTGACTAAACCATTGAGTAATTCTAATGTGAGAATATGATATTCTTAAGACAATTATCTATGTTTTAACTATTGTGATCGTTGACACAGAGAGTTGGACAATGCTTAACGGTGAAGTTGAAACTGTTATGAAACAGTAGTTGTAAAATATATTAAAGGTCATCTTAATAATAAGATGAGCCATAAATAAACAACCAAGGTTGAAAGAACCGAAGAAATAAAAGTAAAATAAGTTAAACTGATTAAGAAAATAATGAAAATAACTATTAAACCTTTGAAATGCCAGAAATAAGTAATAAGGATACAATTTTATGATAACTAAGAAACAAGTTGGATTATATTTTGCGATGAGATAAATGAGTTATAATCTATATCGCATAGTAAAATAAAAACCAACCAACCAAACCTACAACTGGAATGTAGAACAATAAAAAATGTGAAAGATGGAGTTATTGAAAACTAGCGGAGGTAACCTAGTTTTACGGAAACTTACACCTACACACCTAGATCGCTGGGAGAGAGAGAGAGACTAGAGATTAGTCCTTGGAATACGCTGTAAGACGCTAAACTAAGGATTACAAAGGTATTTTATATAAGTTATAGGATCATGGGGAGTATATAGAATGGATAATCTGTTTGTAAAACGGGAGTTCAGACAGATGATAAGAGCAATAGTGAAGATCAAGTATTTAAATAGTATTACCCTGAATAGAAGTAAGGGCATGGAGAAGTTGTAGAAAGACTAGAAGTCTTAAGTATGGAGTGTACATAAAGATGTACGACCAGTGTGAACTATTAAACTGGATGATTTAAGGAACAAACCTGAGATTAAATTGAGAATTAGTACCGCTCGTGTCTATAAGATTTCAAATTTAATTTTTTTATAATTTAAATTTTGATATTATATAGTTAGCGGGAATAAAATAAACTTATGAATTGGATGCAGAATAATTCATAAGTCCCAAGCGAATATTTTTAGTACCATTATTCGCAAAATATTTTAAAAAGGTTATCGTGAAAATTTGATGAAATTTGGAAGTTGAAATTTTATTAAGCGTAGTCAATACAGACTTAATAAATCAAAAATGATTTATTAATAAAATATAAGTCGGATAAGAATAAAAATATATTTTTATTCTTATTATATTTTATTTGATTTTTGTGTAATTTTTCACGAAATTTGGAAGTCGTTTCCGTTTGGGCTACGGACGACTAATTAAGAAGTTGGTTTAAAGTGCATGATTGAGCTAGTGCTCAAGCGCACTTTTGCCAAAACTATATATATGTCATTTGATATGAAAATAAGGCTCAGAAGCCTCATTTCTTCCTTTATCAAAAGGAATTGAGCTACTTGTTCTCAACTGACGATACAAAACCTAAGGTTTCGATCCGTTTCGACGATTTCTCGTTTCTAACTCTGTTTCTTCAACGGTTACTCATGTAATCGAGGTATTATACCCGTATTAAATGTTTATTTTGATATATTTCGAAAATATATTAATTTATAAACGGTTACCGATTCGATTAATCGTTTTAAACGTCTGAATTAAGTTTGGATT
Organism: Mercurialis annua; assembly: GCF_937616625.2. Taxonomy (NCBI): domain Eukaryota; kingdom Viridiplantae; phylum Streptophyta; class Magnoliopsida; order Malpighiales; family Euphorbiaceae; genus Mercurialis; species Mercurialis annua. The sequence continues at coordinate 18,301,913 of NC_065572.1, read as the reverse complement.
GCGTATATATGATTTTGAACGTTGGAAAAGTGTATTGGACGTATCGAGCAGTACGGGAGGTCCCGAAAATTATTTTTTTGCACAACCCACTATACGAAAGCACAGCCCCCTGTCCGCGAGAACTGTGCGCTGTGCGGGCACACAGTAGCCCTGGCAGGGGGCTATCGGACGGCGTTTGGCGGACTTTTCGGCGGGCGAATTCCGAGGAGTTTTTGTCTAGGAACTCAACCTGTTTTCTGACATAACCTAAAATATTGTAAATAAATATTTTTAAATCTAAAGCTAGATGTTTTAAAATAAGATTTTAAAAGTAAACCTAAACGTTTATAACAGACTTTAATGGTGTTAAAGTCGATGTTTAAACAGTTTTAAAGATTTAGCAATCATTTTTCCTAAATACCTAGTTTATGACTAAGAATTGTTTTAACAATTAAGTCTATAATATAAATAGTTTTCTTTAGGTATTGCTATACCTAAAATAACTTCTAGAGAGAAGTTTGAATATTTTCTCAAAATGAGAATTAATTATATGGTTTTAAAAGAAACGAGACCATAAGTGTTATGTGTTTAAATGATTATCTGCTTTACCTAGAACTAGGTTTCTAAACCAAGAAATTTAGATAGGAAACATATATTCATGTTTTTATCCTATTTGTTTTGTGTGTTTAGTCCGACCAGCTAGCCTGCAGTAAGACGACGGCCATAGGAAGTCTAACAACACATACCTCCGGATTAAATATCAGACCTAGTGGTGTTGTGAGTTCATTTATTTACTTTTGAATATTATTATTCAATTGTTTTAAATCCAGAAATAGCAATAAGTATGAAACTTAGTCAAGGAAGGTTCACTGGAACGAGCTATCAACAATAGGACTTTGTGATCGCCGGTGTTAAATGAACTAGAATGAGAGGTAACTATCATTAGCATATACATATTGTGGTTAGGCTGTGTAGCCAGATGCTTGCAAAGCGGCTTAAATCTAACGGGTAGTCTTGAGGCGGTAGTAACATAAGTTACGGCCCAACAACCCTATATAGAGTTAAGACGGGTGTGATATATAAGTATATAGGGCATCCTATATCAAACATGATTTGAGAATATGCATTGTAGTACATATAACTAGGACAACAATAGACTGCAATAGGATTAGGGTTTCATTTGGATCGATGAACCGGTAATATTTTTATATACTGGTATTTTACCTATATGCAATTTTGGTATTTAATTGTAAACCTTTTTACTCACTCAGAAATATTTATATTTCTGATTCCGTCGTTGTTTATCATTTTCAGGTACTAATTAGCTTCGTGTCTGGTTGAGCTTCCACTCTTCTGTTTCAGGGAAGCTTCTCTTTTATATGTACAAATAACTTTTTACTCTTAGCTGCTGCAATAGTATGTTATAGGAGTGTTATGCCAGTAGCCATGTCAGTGTTCCTCTGTTTTGATACTCTAATAGGAACCTGCCTTTGTCTATAACTACTAGGTGGCTACTTACTTGGCATTTGGTATTTAGTTTCTATCCCTCTACGTATAGGCCAGGCCTTATGTTTTTGGTTTGCAAAAACACGGTGTATAGGTTTGTTGGCCTTATGTATTTGGTCTACTGTGTGATTACTTAATATGTTTAATATAACGCTTTTGTAATGAAAGGTGTTTAAGATATTTTATTAAACATATTATTTGGTTTGTGTGGTCTAAAATAGAGCTGTCTTTAAGGTAAGTCCTTGGGTTTCAGTATCACCACACTAATTCTTAGAAAGAAGCGGAGGTCAAAATTATTGAGTTGTTTAACTAGTATTTTTGAAAATGTATTTCGCTTATATGAATATTTTGAGAATTATCTTTTACGTTAAAATGAAAATATTTTAACAATATTTTTTGAAACGGATCATATCAGAGATGTAATCTAGATTTATATTTGCAAAAATTTATAGAGGTTTTAGGCTTATTACGGGTTTCAGAACAACCATTCCTATTCCCTAGCGTCGGTCTCTGCTCGAGATTTCAGGGTGGAAATTGGGTCATGACAGTATGCCCTGTATCCAGTCTCTTTAACATGTCGTTCTAAATACCTAAGAATGGTTATTTTATATTATACAATGTCTGCGTGAAAAGTGATGCTAGATTAGTATTTACTATCTTAAGTCTCCTTAACGCATCGTTCAGATTACCTAAGCATGGTTAGGTTATATTACGCAAAGTGTGAGCAAAAAATGAGGCTAGATTATTACCCCGTCTTAAGTCTCTTTAACGCGTCAATCCAATAACATATGCATGGTTAGGTCAAATTACACAAAGTGTGCATGAAAAGTGAAGCTAGATTAGCATGCCCCATCTCAAGTTTCTTTTACGCGTTGTTCTGATTACGTAAGCATGGTTAGGTTATATTACGAAAAGTGTGCGTGAATCTGACGCTAGATTATTATATCCTATCAGAAGTCTTTTTAACGCGTCATTTGGATTCCCTAAGCATGGTTAGGTTATATTACGCAAAGTGTGCGCGTAAAATGAGGCTAGATTAGTACGCCTTGTCTCAAGTCTCTTTAATGCGTCGTTCTGATTACCTATTCATGGTTAGGTTATATAAAACAAAGTGTGTGTGACAAGTGAGGCTAGATTAGTATGTCGGGTCTCCAGTCTCATTTATACGTCGATCGCATTACTTGAGCATGGTTAGGTTATATGACGCACAGGGTGCGTGAAAAGTAAGGCTAGATTAGTATGCCCCATTTCAGGCCTCTTTAACACGTCATTGCGATTACCTAACCATGGTTATGTTGTTTTACACAAAGTGTGCATGAAAAGTGACACTAGATTACTATGTCAAGTCACATGTATCTTTAACGCGTCGTTTTGATTTCCTAAGCATGGTTAGATTATATTACGCAAAGTTTGCGTGAAAAGTGAAGATAAATTTGTATGACCTGTCTCCAGTCTCTTAAACGCGTCGCTTGGATTACCTATGCATAGTTAGATTATATTACACAAAGTGTGCGCGGAAAATGAGGCTAGATTAGTATGCCCCATCTCAAGTCGCTTTAACGCGTTCTTCCAATTACATAAGCATGGTTATGTTATATTATACAATGTGTGTCTGAAAAGTGAAGCTAGATTATTTTGCCCCGTCATAAGTTTCTTTAACGCGTTGTAATGATTACCTAAGTATGGTTAGGTTAAATTACGCAAAGTGTGCGTGAAATGTGACGGTAGATTAGTGTATCCCATCTTAAGTTTCTTTAACGCATTGCTTGGATTCCATATGATTGGTTAGGTTATATCACGGTAATTGTGCGTTAAAAGTAAGGGTATATTAGTATGCCCCGTTTCAAGTCTTTTTAATGTGTCGTTTTGATTACCTAGTCATGGTTAGGTTATATTACACAAAGTTTGTCTGACAAGTGACGCTAGATTAGGTTGTCTCTTCTCAAGTCTCTTTAACGCGTTCTTCAAATTACCTAAGCATGGTTATAGGTTATATTGCACAAAGGGTGCGTGAAAAGTAAGGCTAGATTAGTATGCCCAGGCCTTTTAACGCATCGTAGCGATTACCTAAGCATGGTTAGGTTATATTACGCAAAGTGTTTGTGAAAAGCTACACTAGTATTACTATGTCAAGTCTCAAGTATCTTTAACGCGTCGTTTCATTTTCCTACGTATGGTTAGGTTATATTAGAAAAAGTGTGCGTGATTAGTGAAGCTAGATTAGTATGTCCTGTCTCAAGTGTCTTTAACGCGCCGTTCTGATTACCTAAGCATAATTAGGTTATTATTACGCAAAGTGTGCGCTAAAATGAGGATAGATTATTATGGCCCAGCTCAAGTGTCTTTAATGCGTCGCTTCGACTACTTAAGCATGGTCAGGTTATATTAGACAATGTGTGCTTGAAAAATGACGCTAGATTAGTATGTCCAGTGTTGAGTCTCTTTAACGCGTCGTTCGGATTGTCAAAGCATGGCTAGGTTTTATTATGCAAACTTTGCGTGAAAATGATTCTAGATTAGTATATCCCGTCTCAAGTTTGTTTAATGCGTCGCTCATATTACTTAAACATGGTTAGGTTATATAACGCAAAGGGTGCGTGAAAGTAAGGCTCGATTAGTATGCCCCATTTGAGGCCTCGTTTAGATGATGTTGCGATTACCTAAGCATGGTGAGGTTATATTACACAAAGTGTGCGTGAGAAGTGACACTTGATTACTAGGTCTAGTCTCAAGTATCTTTAACGCGTCGTTCTGATTACCTTAGTATGGTTAGGTTATATTACGAAACTTTTGCGTGTAAAAAGAGACTAGATTAGTATGCCACGTCTCTAGTCTCTTTATCAGGTCGTTCCAATTATTTAAGCATGGCTAGGTTATACTAAACAATGCGTGCGTGAAAAAGTGCCGCTAGATTAGTACGTCCCCTCTCAAGTCTCTTTAATGCGTTATTCGGATTACCTAATCATTATTAGATTATATTGTGCAAAGTGTGCAGAAGAAATGATGCTAAATTTGTATGCCCTGTTTCAAGTCTCTTTAACGCCTTGTTCTGATTACCTAATCATGTTTAGGTTATGTTCACCAAATTGTGCGTGAATTGTGACGCTAGATTACTATATCTCGTCTCAAATATCTTTAACACGTCGTTTCAATTTCCTCAGTATGGTTAGGCTATATTAGGCAAAGTGTTCGGTAAAAGAGAAATTAGAATAGTATATCCTGTCTCAAGTCTCTCTAATGCGTCATTCTTATTACATAAGCATGGTTAGCTTATATCATGCAACGTGGGCGCGTAAAATGAGGCTAGATATGTATATCATGTTTCAAGTATCTTTAACGTGTTGTTCCAATTACCTAACCATTGTTAGGTAATATTAGACAATGTGTACGTGAAAAATGAAGCTAGAATAGTATGACCCGTCTCAAGTCTATTTGACGCGTCATTCAGATTACCTAAGCATGGTTAGGTTTTAAAACGCAAAGGGTGCATGAAAAGTAAGCCTAGATTAGTATGCCTTGTCTCATTACTCTCAATCACATAGTTACTATTACCTAAGCATGGTTAGGTTACATTACACAAAGTGTGCTTGAAAAGTGAGGCTTGATTAGTATGTCCATTCTCAAGTCTCTTTAACACGTCATTCTTGTAACCTAATCATTGTTAGGTAGAATTACGCAAAGTGTACGTGAAAAGTGACGCTAGATTAGTATGTCCTATCCTATGTCTCTTTAGCGTGTGTTCGGAATACCTAAGCTTGGTTATGTTATATTACGCAAGGTGTGCGCGTAAAATGAGGCTAGATTATTATGCCTCGTCTCAGGTCTCTTTAACGCGTCGTTATACTCCCTAAGTATGGTTAGGTTATATTAGACAATATGTGCGTGTGAAACGACGTTAGATTAGTATACCTCGTTTTAAGTCTGTTCAACGTGTCCTTCTTCTAATCTAAGCATGGTTAGATTATATTATGCAAATTGTGCGCAAAAAATGACGCTAGATAAGTTGCCTCGTCTCAAGTCTCTATAACGCGTCAATCTGATTACATAATCATGGTTAGGTTAAATTATACAAAGTTTGTATGAAGAGTGATGTTAGATTAGTATGCCACGTCTCAAATTTCTTTAATTCATTAATTTTATTACGTAAGCATGGTTAGGTTATATTATGCAATGTGTGCGTGAAATGTGACGCTATATTAGTATATCCCGTCGCAAGTCTCTTTAATGTGTTGTTCAGATTCCCTAAGCATGGTTAGGTTATATTACAAAAAGTGTGCGCGTTAAACGAGTCTAGATTAGTACGCCCCGTCTCAAGTCTCTTTAATGCGTCGTTCTGATCACCTAATCATGGTTAGGTTATATTTCACGAAGTGTGCATGACAAGTGAGGCTAGATTAGTATGGCGTGTTTCTATTCTCTTCAATTTGTCGTTTGCATTAACTTATTATGGTTAGGCAATATTACGAATAGGGTGCGTGAAAAGTAAAGCTAGATTAGTATGCCCCATCTCAGGCCTCTTTAACGCGTCGTTGCGATTACGTAGCGATGGTTAAGATTTATTACGCAAACCGGGAGGAAAAGTGACACTAGATTACTTTGTTACGTAACGATGGTTAAGATTTTCTAAGCATGGTTAGATTATATAATGCAACGTGTGCATGAAAAGTGAAGATAAATTTGTATGACCTGTCTCAAGTCTCTTTAACGGGTCGTTTTTATTACCTAAGAATGGTTAGGTTATATTACGCAAAGTATGCACATAAAATGAGGCTAGATTAGTATGCATCGTCTCAAGTATCTTTAACTCGTCCTTCCAATTACCTAAGCATGGTTAGGTTATTTTATACAATGTGTGTGTGAAAAGTGACGCTAGATTAGTATATTCAATCTCAAGTCCCATTAACACGTCGCTTGCATTACCTATGCATGGTTAGGCTATATAACTTAAATTATGAGCGAAGAATGAGGCTAGATTAGTATGCCCCGTCTCAAATCTCTTTAACGAGTTTATCCTATTCATAAGCATGGTTAGGTTAAATTACACAAAATGTGCATGAAAAGTGAAGCTAGATTAGTATGCCCCGTCGTAAGTATCTTTAACGCGTCGTTCTTATTACCTAAGTATGGTTAGGTTATATTACGCTAAGTGTGCTTGAAATGTAACGCTAGATAAGTATATCCCGTCTCAAGTTTTTATAACGCATTGTTCAGATTCCATAAGCATGGTTAGGTTATATTACCCTAATTGTGTTTGAAAAATGAGGCTATATTAGTATGCCCCGTTTCAAGTTTCTTTAATGCGACGTTCTGATTACCTAGCCAGGGTTACGTTATATTACACAAAGTTTGCGTGACAAGTGAGGCTAGATTAGTATTTTGCTTCTCAAGAGTTTTTTAACTCATCGTTTGGATTACCTAAGCATGCTTATAGGTTATATTACGCAATGGGTGCGTGAAAAGTACTGCTAGATTAGTATGCCCTGTCTCAGGCCTCTTTAACGCATCATATCGATTACCTATGTATGGTTAGGTTATATTATGCAAAGTATGCGTGAAAAGTGACACTAGTATTAGTATGTCAAGTCTCAAGTATCATTAACGCGTCATTTTATTTTCCTAAGTATGTTAAGATTATAGTAGGCAAAGTGTGCGTGAATAGCGAAGCAAGATTAGTATGTCCCGTCTCAAGTCTCTTTAACGCGTCATTCTGATTACCAAAGCATGGTTAGTTTATTATTACAAAAAGTGTGCGCTAAAATAATTCTAGATTAGTATGCCCTGTCTCAAGTGTCTTTAACGCGTCGCTTCGACTTCCTATGCATGGTTAGGTTATATAAGACAATGTGTGCGTGAAAACTGATGTTAGATTAGTATCTCAGGGGTCAAGTCTCTTTAACGAGTCGTTCGGATTGCGAAAGCATGGTTAGCTTATATTACGCCAAGTTTGCGTGAAAAATAAGGCTAGATTAGTATACCCCGTCTCAAGTTGGTTAACGCGTCGTTCGAATTACCTAAAAATGGTTAGGTTATATTACGCAAAGGGTACGTGAAAAGTAAAGCTCGATTAGTATGCCCCATCTCAGGTTTCTTTAACACGTCGTTGCGATTACCTAAGCATTGTGAGGTTATATTACACAAAGTGTGCGTGAAAAGTAACACTAGATTACTAGGTCAGGTCTTAAGTATCTTTAACGCGTAAGAATACCTAAGCATGGTTAGGTTATATTACGCAAAGTGTGCGTGTAAAATGAGGATACATTAGTATGCCCCGCCTTATGTCTCTTTAATGTGTGTTCAGAATACATAAGCTTTGTTAGGTTATATTACGGAAGGTGTGCGCGTAAAATGAGGCTAGATTATTATGTCCCGTCTGAAGTCTCTTTAATGCGTCGTTCCACTACCTAAGCATGGTTAGGTTAAATTAGACAATGTGTGCGTGTGAAATGATGCTAGATTAGTATGCCTCATCTCAAGTCTCTTCAACACGTCCTTCTTATAACGTAAACATGGTAAGGTTATATTACGCAAAGTGTGCGAGAAAAATGAGGCTAGATTAGTATGCCCCGTCTCAAGTCTCTTTAACGCATCGTTCTATTAACGTAAGAATGGTGAGGTTATATTACGCAAAGTGTGCGTGAAAAATGAGGCTAGATTATTATGCCCTGTCTTATGTCTATTAAACACGTAGTTCTAATTACCTAATCATGGTCAGGTTATATTACGGAAAGTGTGCATGAAAAATGAGGCTAGATTAGTATGCCCCGTCTCAAGTCTCATTAACACGTCATTTTGATTACCTAATCATTGTTAGGTTATATTATACAATATGTGCATGACAAGTGAGGCTATATTAGAATGTCGCTTCTCAAGTCTCTTTAATGCGTCGGTCGGATTACCTAAGCATGGTTAGATTATATTAGGCAAAGGGTGCCTGAAAAGTAAGGATAGGTTAGTATGCCCCGTCTTAGGCCTCTTAAATGCGTCATTGCAATTACATAGGCATGGTTTGGTTATAATACGAAAAGTGTGCATGAAAAGTGACCCTATATTACTATGTCGAGTCTCAAGTATCTTCAACGAGTCGTTCTGATTACCTAAGTATTGTTAGGTTACATTACGTAAAGTGTGCCCGTAAAATGAGGCTAGATTAGTATGCCCCGTCTCAAATCTATTTAAGTCCTCGTTCCGATTACCTAAGCATGGTTAGGTTATATTATAAATGTCTGCGTGAAAAGTGACGCTAGATTAGTATGTCCCATCATAGGCCTCATTAACGCATCGTAGCGATTACCTAAGCATGGTTTGGTAATATTACGCAAAGTGTGCGTGAAAAGTGAAACTAATATTAGTATGTCAGGTCTCAAGTATCTTTAATTTGTCGTTTTGATTCCCTAAACATGGCTATGTTATATTACGCAAAGTTTGCGTGAAAAATGAGGCAAAACTAGTATGCCACGTCTCAAGTTCGTTTAATGCGTCGTTCAGATTACGTAAGCATGGTTAGGTTATATTACACAAAGGGTGCATGAAAAGTAAGACTAGATTAGTATGCCCCGTCTAAGGCATCTAACACGTAGTCAGGATTACCTAAGCATGGTTAGGTTACATTAAGCAAAGCGTTCGTGAAAAGTTAGGATAGATTAGTATGTTCAATCTCAAGTCTCTTTAACGCGTCGTTTTAATTACCTAAGCATGGTTAGGTTATATTATGCAAAATGTCCACGTAAAATGAGGCTAGATTAGTATGCCTCGTTTCGAGTCTCTTTAACGTGCCGACTACCTAAGCATGGTTAAGTTATATTAGACAATGTGTGCGTGAAAAATGACGCTAGATTAGTATGTCTCGTCTCAAGTTTCTTTAAAGCGTGGCTCGGATTCCCTATGCATTGCTATATTATATTATACAAAGTTTGCTTGAGAAATGAGGCAATATTATTATGCCTCATCTCAAGTTTGTTTAAAGCGTCGTTCGGATTACCTAAGCATGGTTAAGTTATATAACTCAAGCGGTGCATGAAAAGTAAGGCTCGACTTGTATGCCGCGTCTTAAGCATCTTATCACATAGTTAGAATTGCATAAGCGTGGTTAGTTCACATTGTGCATAGTGTGCGTGAAAAGTGAGGCTAGATTAGTATGTCTAATCTCAAGTCACTTTAATGTGTCGTTTTGATTACCTAAGCATAGTTAGGTTATATTACGCAAAGTGTCCGCATAAAATGAGGCTAGATTAGTATGCCCCATCTTAGGTCTCTTTAATGAATCGTTCCGAATACCTAATGTTGGACCAAGTCCTTTTTATCTCTTGAATTTTAACTTCGCCAAATCAATTTAACGCTTCTAATATTGTTTATTAGTGTATAGGAACCTATTAAAGCTATCGTGGATTGATTCGGAGTCCTCTAGCGAGAATCACAATTTATGAGATTCCTCAATCCAATACGATTTTCACACCTGTGACATATGTGGGTCGCAGGCGCGACACATGAATCATGGGCGTGACATTTTGGATCACGGGCGTGATACTCAGCATGGCAAAACTATCCTTTTAAGCAAGATTACGCGGGGGCTACACCTTTATGTCATGGGTGTGACACAAAGGACCGTTTGGGCTACAACGGCTATTTTCTTCATCCCCCTACAATCACAAGCCACCTGGCCAGAGCCATTTGGACCATTTGTCCAAAAGGTAGTTTGAGGGGCATGATTGTGCTGTTTTTGCCAAAAAGTTGTCTTTTTCCTCAAAGGCTTATAGGAGTTTATTGGGGCTATAAATACCCCCCATCTACCACATTTATGTGGTTACACACTTATACATTAACAACATCTACAAGCATTCAGTTATACTCTCTCTTATTAAATTGTGCATCATTAATTGATTACTTTTTTTTGTTGTTGATAATCAATTCTATTTATCATTAGTGTTTGTAGGTCTGTGATTAGCCTTAGAAAAATCACTTTGTAAGTGTGTGTTCAGCTCTAGAAAAACAATTATCGTAATAGTTAGGTGTTAAGCTCAAAACACCCATTAGTGAATTAATTACAAATCTCAATCTTTGATTGAGTAGTGAAGTAGAACCAGTTTGTGATTCGAACCACTCTAAATTCATCTTGTTCTTTCTTCTACCTCTCAAACTCTAAACCAAACACTGATCAAATTTTAATTTCTAAAATAACATTATTCACCCCCCCCTCCAAGGTAGTATTTGGTAATTCAATTGTTATCAGAGCTAGTTTGTTCATCTTTTTGCTTATTTGTGAGTTCTTCGATCCAAATGGCTACAAAAAATTTCACTAATACTCTTCGTCCTTTCTTTGATAGAACGGATTATCAAAACTGGAAATTTTGGATGGATAATTTCTTGATATGGATGGTGTTTACCTTTGGGGTATGGTGCTTGATGGATATGTTGCTCCCCACCAAAGAAGAAAATGGTGTTGTAGTGCCTTGGCCAAGGAGAGAGTGGACAAGGGATCAAATTCAAGCTAATGCCATCAACCGGAAGGAAATTTGTGTAATCTTTTCTTCCTTATGTAGAGAAGTGCAAGGAAGGGTTCAACATTGCTCAACCGCTCATGACCTGTGGAAGATTCTTGAAAACTACCATGAAGGAACGGTTCAAGTCAAGAACAAAAAGGTTGAACTTCTCATTGGAGAATATGAAGCTTTCAAGAACAAGCAAAATGAGAATGTCACTGACACCGCAAATAGACTTCTTGCTATTACTACTCATGTCAAGAAGCTTGGTAAGCATTATACTCTTGGTGAAGTCAATGGCAAAATTATTCGTTCATTGCATCTCCTAGATTGGCAAACGAAGATTACCGCCATTGAAGAGTCTCATGATTTGAGGAGGTTTAGAACTGATGAGCTTATTGGAAATTTTGTTCTCCAAGAGATGACCTACATGAAGAGTATCCAAGAGTTGAAGAAGGTTCAAGAAGAGATAACTAAGGGAATTGCATTGAAGGCTAAGGCTCTTGAAACTAAAGTTGAAGAGGAGATCAATGTGAGTGATGATGAGGAAATGGTCTTGATGTCCAAGAAGGTTAGAGATTGGTAGTTGAGAAAGAAGTCACAAGTTCAAAGATATGAGCACAAAGGAGATTCATCTAACTCTAAAAGACCATCTACTCCTAGAAAAGAGGTCTAAACTCCTAGAAGAGATGTCACTTGCTATGGATGTGGCAAACCAGGTCATACTAAACCGGAATGCCGACAAGGAGCTAGGAGGTCCTTCCAAAAGGACAGGAAGGGATTTGTGACTACATGGGATGATGAGAGGGACTCTCAAGCCGATGGAGAATGTCAAGAGGAAGAAAGGGCAAATCCTTGCTCCATGGCTTTTGGAGAGGAATCTACTTCTAAGGTAAGTCCTTTACCATTTCTCTCTTCGGATGGTATAGGTATAGAAACACATGTTAATTCTAGAGAGATTGTTGCTATGAAAAATGTTGCTAGTGCTAGCAATGTGTTAGTTGATAATTATTTATCTCTTCATGTTGATGATGAATTCCATGATATGATAAATGAGCTAACAACCAAAAATAGTGACTATCATGCCAAAAGGAAAGTTTTTAAAACGGAAGCCTCCATGGCTAAAATTGCGATGCTCAATTTGAAGAAAGAAATTCAACACTTAAAGTCTTCTTTAGAATCTATCCCTAAGCAAGATGTCAATGTCTTGCTTAGGGAAAATGATAAAATAAAAAGTGAAATTCTTTCTCTAAATAGATCTATCTCAAACTTTGCATAGTATAACCTAACCATGCTTAGGAAATCCGAAAGACGTGTTAAAGATACTTGAGATGGAATATATTAATCTAGCTCTACATTTCATGCACACTTTGCATAATATAACATAACCATGTTTAGATAATAAGAACGACGCGTCAAAGAAACTTGAGACATGGCATATTAATCTTTCTTCAATTTTCATGCACACATTGTGTAATTTAACCTAACCATGTATATGTCATCGTAACGACGCATTAAAGAGACTTTAGACGGGGTATAATTGTCACGACCCAAAATAATGAGCCGCAACCGGCGCTAGGGAATGGGAGTGGTAGCTCCGGAACCCGTAACAAGCCTTAATCTGCTAATAATTTTTTGCAAATAATAAACAAATAACAATAAACAACGGAAGCAAATGTACATATGTAACACATAAAAAAATATTTACACTAACTGTTCAAAAACCTCGCGGGCTCTAGTTACCGTACCCTGTACGAATTGGCCTCGCGGTACCATATACATCAGTTAGTGTAACACAACATATCACCGACATTCGGGGCCGTGAATAAAACATAAAACACAGAGCCTATCAAAACATATAAACAAGACATCAAGTAATATGTACAATCAAAATGTACTGCTATCTAGGCTACAACTCTGTCAACGCGGGACCACTACTGCAGAATTCACATAAGTCAGAAACTATACATACACCGCTGACTTCTGGACTTCAAAACGGGCTTCTAGCTAAGTCCACACATTAAGTACCTGAAATACATCAAAAGTGAGGGGTCCGTATTTGGGAAAATACTGAGTGAGTGGGCACATTACTAATAGTATTGCTAAAACATAACATCGCAAACAATAAAACATCTAAGTAAAATCAATTCGATCGATCTAAGTAGGCACATTACTCAATACGATCTATAACTTATATACGATTCATAGCGATAAAATTCAATTTGATCGATCCGATTGGTAGGGTCCCGAGATAATTCAACCGAGTTAAACCACTACCGTCTCTTAATCCCAAGGTGTGGGTCCCGAGATAGTTCAACCGAGTTAAACCCATAGGATACGGGTCCCAAGATAGTTCAACCGAGTGAAACCTCGTATCCCATTCGATATATATATAAACCAACTTCGATACGATACGATACGATTCGATAATAATGTTCGATATTCGATATCCGATGGGATTCCAAGTCACGATAACAATCTAGACACGCTAGACTGACACACTTACCGGTGATCACACAATCCTATTGACGCCCAATAGGTAGCACGTTTTCTCGGATCACACACTGGTTTCAAAGCTATAATAATTCGATAGTAATGATAAACGATAATCGATAAAAGTAATTCGATAAGCGATATGTCAAATCATGTACTATGCGATGTGACTATTCATAATATATCAAAATAATAACTTTTAAATAACAATACGCAAAAGTAAAGTGCCACTCACAGAAACCGCTATCTAATCAATGACGTGGTCGATGAAATGATATGCTCTCGCTATCCACGTCTAATGACCTCTCTGCTCGCTGACGCGTCTGACACATTTATAAGTTAAATACGCGTTTAGTACATAAACATAAATCTTATAAACCTAAAACCCTAGGTAATAGATTAAACTATCCTCATTTTATTTCATATCCGACTCTCAATTCCGATAACTTCTCAATTGAATCTTTATTTAACCGATACACCAATACCAATTCATTTATCGTAATAATGTTCACTTCTATAATGTCTTATTAATATCCGTTGTGATAACGTCCATTTGTGTATTGGAAAAACCTGGAATAATGTCAAGATAGGGCACGGCGTGTCGGATCTCGGCACATCGTGCCAAGTGTTTTTAGGGAGGGGCTCGTCATGCCCCTCTTCCTTGCATTGCGCCTCCCCTGAAAAGGGAGAGGGGCGTCGCGCCCTGCCTGGCGCGTCGCACCAGGGCCATGTCTGGCCCGTTGCGTCGCTCCAGGCCTCAGCGCGTCGCGCCAGGCCAGAAATGGCCTGTTCGCGTCGCGCTGCCTGCCAGCGCGTCGCGCCCCCCTGCTGGTCGCGATTCCAGCAGAGGCGAAACCAGTTTCCGGCTCCGATATCCTCCCGACTCCATTCCGACATCTTAGCTACATCAAAACAAACTCATAGCTAGTCGAAAACATCAAAAATGACATGATTTTATCGCTTTCGGTTAATCCGTAGCGTCACGACTCGGAACAGCCCTTATTCATCAATTTTCATGATAAAAATACCAAACTCACTTTTTTTTAAAGTTCGAGGAAGGTAGAGAATTGAATTCCAAGGAGATCGACACCAAGAACGCGTGATTCCGACGTCAAACGGCAAAACCCTATTGATCGTCGTTTCTTCTCCTTCGTTCTTGCTTCTTCTGGATGATTCTCTTGGTATGAATCATCTGATTCATATTTCTTATTACTTATAAGTTGGTTAAAAGCTTGTTTTAGTCCCTCACTTCTTAAACTTAAACCATTTCTCTTTTAAACTTCTATTTAAACGTATCTCTTAATTAATTAATACTTCAATCTTCTGTATACGTATTATTTATTTCCAATAAATAATACGAATTCCAATATTAATATTTTCCCGTCTAAACTTATAAATTTTCCATTTTTAAGGTGTAGTGGCTAAATTGCCACTTTTGTCCCTGAACTTTATTTTGGGACCTATTTTGACATTTCTCCTTTTAATTCCACTTCTGACTTTCTAGCTAGGAGATAATATTAAATATGTCATTGTTGACCTCTCAAAACCGACCTACTTAGACTTATATTTACTTATTCTTTTCTGAAATTCTTCTGATATCGCCACTCTGGCGAGTCAAAACTGGGCACATGGTCCAACTAGATAATTAAATATTTTGGGGTATTACAATAATAATCTAGCCTCATTTTACGCGCACACTTTGTGTAATATAGCGTAACCATGATTAGTAATCTGAACGACGCGTCAAAAAGACTTGAGACGAGACATACTAATCTAGCTTCACTTTTCATGCGCAGAGTGTACAATATAGTCTAACCATGCTTAGTTGTTTAGAAGGACGCATTAAAGAGACTTGCGACGGGGAATACTAATATAACCTCATTATACGCGCACACTTTGCATAATAGAACCTAACCATGCATTGGTAATCTGAACGATACGTTAAAAAGACTTGAGATTGGACAAAATAATCTAGCCTAACTTTTCACGCACACTTTGTGTATATATAACCGAACCATGCTTAGGTAATCATAATTACGCGTAAAAGAGACCTGAAACAGGGCATACTAATCTAGCATTACTTTTTAGGCACCCTTTGTGTAATATAACCTAGCCATGCTTAGGTAATCCGAACGACGCGTTAAAGATACTTGAAACGTGACATACTAATCTAGCCTCAATTGTCACGCACACTTTGTGCAATATACCTTAACCATATCTAGGGAACCCGAACAACGTGTTAAAGAGACTTGAGATGGGATATACTAATCCAGCGTCACATTTCACGAAAACTTCGCGTAATATAAGCTAACCATTCTTAGGTAATAAGAGCTACGCGTTAAGGAAACTTGAGACGGGGCATACTAATCTTGCATTACTTTTTAGGCACCCTTTGCGTAATATAACCTAATCATGCTCTGGTAATCTAAACGACGCGTAAAACAGACTTGCAACGCAACATACTAATCTAGCCTTACTTTTCACGCACACATTTGTGTAATATAACCTAACCATGATTAGGGAATCCGAATGAAGTGTTAAAGAGACTTGAGATAGGATATACTAATCCAGAGTTGCACTTCACGCATACTTCGCGTAATATAACCTTACCATGCTTAGGTAATAAGAACGACGCGTTAAGGAAACTTGAGACGGGGCATACTAATTTAGCTTCACTTTTATGCACAATTTGTGTAATTTAACCTAACCATGCTTATGTATTCGGAATGACACATTAAAGAGACTCATGACGGGGCATGCTAATCTAGACTCATTCTTCACGCACAATGTGTGTAATATAACTTAACCATGCTTTGGTAATCTGAACGACGCGTTAAAGACACTTGAGACGCCAAATACTAATCTACCGTCACTTTTCACGCACATATTGTATAGTATAACCTACCCATGCTTATGTAATAGGAATGCCGCGTTAAAGAGACTTCAGATGGGGCATTCTAATCTAGTCTAATTTTTCGCTACACTTTGAGTAATACAACTTAACCATTCTTAGGTAATCCGAACGACGCATTAAAGAGAATTGAGACCGAGCATACCAATCTAGTGTCATATTTCATGCACATTTTGCTTAATATAACCTAACAATACTCAGGTAATCTAAACAAAGATTTAAAGAGGCCTGAGACAGGGCATACTAATCTAGCCTTACTTTTCACGCACCCTTTGCGTAATATAACTTAACCATGCTTAGGTAATATGAACGATGCGTTAAAGACACTTGAGACAGGACATACTAATCTAGCGTCATTTTCAAGCACATATAGTATAATATAACCTAACAATGCATAGGTATTTGGAACTACACGTTAAAGAGACTTGAGACAGGGCATACTAATCTAGTCTCATTTTTTGCACACACTTTGCGAAATATAACCTAACCATGCTTCGGGAATCTGAATAGTGCATTCAAGAGACTTGAGATGGGGTATACTAATCTAGTGTCACTTTTCACGCACACTTTGCGTGATATAACCTAACCATGCTAACGTAATCTTAACAAACTGTTAAAGCTGCTTTAGACGAGGCAAACTAATCTAGAGTCACTTTTCAAACACATATTGCATAATATAACCTAACCATGCTTAAGTAATTGGAATGACGCGTTAAAAAGGCTTGATACGGGGCATAGTAATTGATAACTTGTGGATTGGGGGCGCATCTCAGGTCCGGTGGTATCTTCAAAAGTGTTCCTGAAAAGTACAATACAACCGTTAGAAGAGTGCCGAAAGGGGATTTTGGCAGACCTCTCCGACGGTCAAGTCAGTGAGTGTTTTAGTGAGAGAAAGAATAAGAAGTGAAAAGGAGTTAAGAGTTGAGAGAGAAAAAGAGAATTAACCTTTTTACGTACTTAGTGTTGGTCTTTTATACTATGGCTTTGTTCCTCTTTGTCTAGACCGACAAAGCTGCTGTAATTCTGTTTGTCTGTGCAATGGTTGATGGGAATGTCAGTGTACCTTATGTTAGGCTGTCGCCTATTAATCAGAGAGGTCATGCTAGGTAGAACCGAGGTATTCCGTCTCGGCCGGAGGTGTTATGATAAGATTTTGTCAGCTCTGTCCATTTTCGCCACAGTTTATGTTTTCCTGTGTTAAGTCTTTGTAAACTTCATTCATATGCCTTCTTGTACATATGTTTGATTATGTGTCCTGGTTTAAGTCGGTCTTATTATGTCTGTCTTGGTCTGAACCGGTCTTATTGCGTCTGTCTCGGTTTCTGTTGCCTAATGTTGAGGTAGGTCCATCTATTGTGTTATCACAAGTCCCGCCCGAGTCTGCAGGATATTTATGTCTGGTTCCAATTGTGTTGCTTCGGAGTTTTGTTTGCTCGTATTTTTGAGGAGCTGGGTTTCCTTGTTGCTTGTTGTGTACGATTTGCAACACGTGTCATTTTATGTCATTGGGAACTGACATTTGTCTCGCACTAGCGCATTTATTGATGCGGCTTCTCATTTTGGCTCATTTATTGAGGTGTTTCTTCGTATGGACCTGTTCGATTTCTATATAAATCTTTGTGTTCATTTTTGTCTCTCTTTCTTTTCTGCTTTCTCTCTCTTGCCTTCGCTCTAGTTGTTTTGCTTTACGAATTTCTTCGAGTTTTCGCTCAAGATTATCAGTAAGTTCTTCCTCTTTTTGCTCTTTTGATCTTATTTTTCTTTTTATTGTTTCTTATTTCTTGTTTGTCTGTTTTGTTCATATATTGAGTGTTGTAGTTCCTTAAATTTTTTGTTCCCCGCCAATTCTTTTATTTTATTAATAATGTCTCAAGAAGAAGATTCCCAGAATGTTTCTGAACAAAATTTAGATAATTCTAATGAGACCCGTGATAGTAGTGATAGTGAAAATACCAAAACTTCCGAGAATAACGTGGCTGACATGGTTGGGGAGAATAGGATGGATGATGAAGGTTGTTCTAAGGCTACCTCGTATGCTTGGCCTAGGCGGATCAGACCTAGGAAATCTAAAACTGCTGAGGCTAGGAGAGTGATGATGGAGACCTCATTTGCCGAGATGACCCAGAACTATTTGGAATATCTAGGTTCGAAACATAGGATTCCAGCCAGGTATACTTTAGAGTTGTCGCATCCGGGCATTACCATAAATGCTCCGGTTGACTTGGAGTATGTTGTTATTTGCATGGAACATTTGCATTCCAGGGTTAGGATTCCTTTTCAAGCCGATCTTGTTTCTTTACTTCGGTTTTATCGCATGCCTTTGAGTCAGCTTCATCCTAATGGGATTAGGAATTTTTTCACTGTTCGGGCGTTTTGTTTAAAAAATAAAATCCCTTTCGGGAGTATGATTTTTCTTATTTTAAAATTTTGAAGTCGGAACTGAGGCAGGTAGTTGACAAAGTCACT
Organism: Mercurialis annua; assembly: GCF_937616625.2. Classification (NCBI taxonomy): domain Eukaryota; kingdom Viridiplantae; phylum Streptophyta; class Magnoliopsida; order Malpighiales; family Euphorbiaceae; genus Mercurialis; species Mercurialis annua. The sequence goes on along the minus strand of NC_065572.1, from coordinate 18,283,082 downwards.
ACCTCTTTAAAGCGGTTTAGGGTAGATTGGTTATGAATTAGGCATCATACTGCCTTTTTCGAGTTGCCTCGCGGTTGGTCGTGTGTTCCTCTGGAGCATACTTACATTAGGAGGGATAAGGTCCGAGAGGAAGCACATAAGCGTCTCCATGCCTTGTTGGAAGAGACGGGTCCTGTAAATACCGAGGAGGTCCTACCTTGATTGAGGATTGTAAAGTTTAGCCTCAAACGCCAAGGTTGTTCTCGGTTGTTTTTGTTTCTACATTTAATCCTTTCTCTTCTTCCTTGCTCATGGTTTTGTTTTGCTGCTGATGTTTGTTTTTTTGTTTTATGTATAGCAATGGACATCAATGCTTTCATAGCGGATCGTCGGGTTAGACCTAATAAGGGACATTCATCCCAAACTGTTGACACCGCTCAGTCAAAGTTAAGTGACGTTCTGAAAGTGCATACTGATATGGTGGCTAAGACTGTTGTTTTGGAGGCTGTGCTACCTGTTTCCGAGAAGAAAAGGAAGAGAGGGAAAACGACGGGAAAGAAACCTTCTGAGCAGGGTGGTGGTAAATTGTCTACTGATATTGACGCATTTAATGAGGATTTTTTGGGTTGTGATGGTCGACCTGAGCCTGTTGTGTTGGCTCTAAATGCTGATTCAGCGGTTGTCTGAGGTGGGGCCGAAACAAATTATATGCCCCTTACGGCTGAAGGGGCACCTTTAGGTTATTTTGGTGCTGCTCTTCAGCGAGCCAGGAAAGGGAAGAATAAGCTTGGAGATTCTTCTGATGCTGCTGCTGATGTTGGTGTTGAACTTTCTATGACTTCTTCGGCTGTTGCTCGGTTCCTAAAGAAGAAGACTTCCGATGATTCGATTGAGAATTATCCAACCGCTTTGTTTTTGGCCCGGCTTTGTTCATTGCTGAAGGACGTTAACAGTTTGAATATTACCCATCCTCGCGATTTATTGATGGTGGATGTTCTCTTGCTTTTCAGGTAGATGATATTTTATTTATTTTTGTATATATTTTTTATTGTTTTATTTTTAGGTTGTGCTTATCGTGTTGTTGTTTGTTTTTTGGTAGTTGATTAACCATGTGCTTGGGAAACGCTCGGTCTATGACGACCTTGTTAATCAGGCTTCAACTGATCGTGAGAAGGCCGAAGCTGCTGTTGCTTCTTTAGAGTCGGAACAGATTGCTTGGGCAAATGTCCAGTCTGTGCTGGATAATCAAATTAATGAATGTAACGCCCAGATTGCCGAACTGAAGAAAGTGGTGAAGTCTCTGAACGATGCCCGACTTGACCTTAAGCGGAAGACCAAGCTGGACCATATAAAGCAGAGGGAACAATATGACGCTCTTTTATCCGAGCAGAAGAAAGCGTCTTCAGAAGAGCTCGAGAAAGCTGTGAAAATGGTTCGGACTGAAGTGGCCGTTGAGTTTGGTCAAGGGACTGATTTGCTGGAGGATGACTTGAGAGAGAGGATGGGTCCCTTGCTACTGCCAGATGCTGATCCTGAATGTCTTTATCTGGATGCGGCCGGCATGTACCAGGTGCTAATGTAGAAAAAAACTGCAGTGACCGATGCTGCCACTGAATTGGAGGCCGAGCTGAGCAAGGCGTTTGATGAGATAGACCGGGAAAATGCTCAGTCTTTGGGAAATCGAGGTTCATGCCTTCCGACTGGTCCTCAATTTCATGGTCAGCTTGATGTAAGCTATTATAAGGAAGTTGTTTTGAGCGAGGGTGGCGGCTCTAAGTCAAGAAATGACATGAATTTGCCTGATGATGTTACTCGGGCTATAACAGACTAGGGATCATAATTTGTAAAAGCATTTGTGAATTTTGCCAAGTAATATATCAGGTTTTTTGTTGTTCCTTTCGGTTGTTTATTCTGTGCTTTCCTCCTCTTCTTTTATTATTGTTGCATATGTATATTTTTATGCTAACTTTTCTTCGGTTATTTTATATGTTTGTGACCTCTGTTTGTAAAAATTCTTCTCTTTTACCCTTTGCTTAGGTTATAGTTTTAACTTGACAAAAGCGTTTGCTTTAATTTGTTATAAGCTTCGGGTTAGCTCGGTTGAAGGCGATTGCTTTGAATTGTTTTAAGCTATGGCTTAAATCGGTTTTAAAGTGATTGTTTTGATTTGTTTTTAGCGTTGGTTTGATTTGTTTGAAAGCGATTGTTTTGATTCGATTTAAGCGATGGCTTGATTCGGTTTAAATCGATTGCATTGATTTCTATTAAGCTGTGGCTTAATTCGGTTGAAAGCGATTGCTTTGTATTAAGCTCTGTCTTAATTTGGTTGAAAGCGATTGCTTTTATTTGTATAAGGTGTGGCTTAAATCGGTTGAAAGAGATTGCTTTGATTTGTATTAAGCTATGGCTTAATTCGGTTGAAAGCGATTGCTTTGTATTAAGCTATGTCTTAATTTGGTTGAAAGCGATTACTTTGATTTGTATTATGCCATGGCGTAAGTCGGTTGAAAGCGATTGCTTTGATTTGTATTTAAGCTATGGCTTAAATCGATTGAAAGCGATTGCTTTGATTCGTTTTATGCGATGGCTTATATCGGTTGAAAGTGATTGCTTTGATTCGTTTTAAGCGATGTCTTAAATCGGTTGAAAGAAATTGCTTTGATTCGTTTTAAGCGATGGCTTAAACCGGTTCACTTTCTGACACGTTTTTACTTCTTTATTTTTCTTCTTTTATTGATAGGGGAAAAACTTGCATTCTAGTCTACAACTGACTTTTACTTAAATGCTAGTCAAAAAACCCCTAACTGACTCGATAATCTAAATGTTTTCTACTGATAAAATCTTTTGAGAAATCTGGCATTCTAGGTTCTTGGCAAATCTTGACCTGACAAATAGCTTAGGTAATAGGCTCCTCTTTTTCCTACTTTTTTACTTGGTAGGGTCCTTCCTAATTTGGCCCGAGTTTAGATACTCATGCATTGCCTCTTGCTGTGTCGGCTCTTCGTAGCACAGGTCTCCTACTTCGAAAGTTAGGGGTTTAACCCTCTTGTTGTGATATGTAGCCATTCTTTGTTTACATGCTTCGATATGCATCAATGCTTGCTCTCTTCGTTCTTCTAATAAATCAAGGCAAAGTATGGTGTTTTCTTTGTTTTGCTGCTCATCAAAGTATTGCACTCGGATAGTAGGCATGCCTATCTCTAGAGGTACCATTGCTTCACATACGTAGGTTAAGCTGTATGGCATTCTTCCGGTTCCGGCTTTTGAGGTGGTCCTATACGACCACTTAACACTGTGTAATTCGTCTGCCCATCTGCCTTTTGCTTCATCGAAGCGTTGTTTCAGTCCATCAACAATAGTTCTGTTGGTGACTTCGGTCATCCCATTGGTCTGAGGATGAGTAACTGATGTGAATCTCAAGTCAATCCCCTTCTCAGCATAAAATTCTCTTAAGTTTTTGTTATTGAATTGTTTGCCATTGTTAGTTATGATGATTTTTGGTATGCAAAAGCGGCAGATTATTTCTCTTCGGACAAAGCTTCGTATTCGGGCTTCTGTAATGGTTGCGACAGCCTCGGCTTCAACCCATTTGGAGAAATGGTCGACGAAAACTATCAAGAATTTTCTTTGTCCGCTTGCTGTTGGAAGTGGACCGACAATGTCAATTCCCCACGTGCTGAATGGCCAAGGGCTGATTATGGGGCATTGCTCGGTTATGGGCTGGTGATGAACGTTTTGATGATACTGACATTTTTCACATTTTTGCACTAGCTCGGCTGCATCTTGTCCCAGTGTCGGCCAGTAGTATCCTTGTAATACTGCATTTTGACAAAATGCTAGATGAGAAATATGGCCTCCGCACATGCCTTCACGTATCTCAGTTAAGACATATTTTCCTTCTTCTAATGCGAGGCATCTGGCCCACATGTGCGAGAATGATTTTTCTATACAAGATACCGTCTCGGTATAAGAATTGTGGTGATATGCGTTTTACTTTTCTTGCTTCTTTTTTTATCTTCTGGTAGGTTCCCACATTCCATGTAAATTCTGATATGCTCCATTCATTGATCAGGATTGTTACTTCGAGGTTTTGGATACTACAGAAATGTTGGACCGATGATGGTACACCCGGTATTGTTTCTTTGGCTGCTCTAGCTTTGGCCAAAATATCTGCTTCTTTGTTCTCTGCTCTGGTTGACTACTAGCTGAGAATCGCTCTAAATTTTGATGTGCTCTGCCCTAACTACTGTTTCCATTCTCAACCTTGCTATTAAAGCCTCGTATTCTGCCGAGTTGTTGGTGCTTGGAAAATTTAGATTGACCTAGTGTTACATTCTGATTGTATGCGGCCCTTTCAATATCATGCCTGCTCCTGATCCGGTCATATTTGATGCTCCATCTACTTGCAACACTTAACTGATCATACTCTCGTCTACTTCGGTGGGTTGATCATGTGTTGTTGTTTCGGCCACAAAGTCTGCCAGGATCTGAGCTTTCATTGTTGTTCTCGGCGCTCTCTAATGTCATATGAACCTATCATGACAGACCAATTGATTAGCCTTCCTGATGTTTCTGGTCTTCCTAGGGCTTTTTTCAGTGGTTGGTTTGTTCGGACTATCACTGTGTGAGCCTGGAAGTACCTCTTAGGCTTTTCTACCGTTAACACAAGTGAATACGCCAATTTCTCAATTTCGCTATATCTGAGCTGGGGCCCCTTTATCACTTTGCTTGTGTAGTACACCGGTTTCTACTCTCCTTCTTCTTCTTTTATGAGCACCGATGCTATTGTCTCGTTTGTGACACTCAGATACAAGTATAGTATTTCTCCTGCTTCGGGACGCCCAAGCAGTGGCGGTGGACTTAGAAAAATTTTGAGCTCTTTAAAAGATCGCTGGCATTCTTCGGTCAATTCAAATTTTTTCATGTTTCTTAGTGTTTTATAGAATGGGAGAAATCTCTTGGCCGAGTTAGACACAAATCAGCCTAGAGCTGTGATCCTTCCATTATGCTTTTGAACTTCTGTGGCTGTCTTTGGCGCTTTCATGTCTATGATTTCCTTTGTCTTCTTCGTGTTTACTTCTATGCCTTTTTGAGAAATGAGATAGCTTAGTAATTTTCCTGCCGGGACCCCGAAAGCACACTTGTCTGGGTTTAATTTGAGCTTGTACTTCTTCAACTTGCTGAATACCTCTTCTAGATATTTTGCGTGATCTTCTACCTTATTGGACTTGAGGATGATATCATCAACATAAACCTTCTTGTTTCGACCTATATGGTCCTTGAATACGAAATTCATCAGCCGCTGGTAAGTTGCCAAGGCATTTTTTTAATCCGAAAGGCATTTGTTTGTAGTAGTATGTGCCACTGTCGGTTACGAAACTTGTTCTCTCTTCATCATCCTTATCAATTGGTATCTGGTGGTACCCTTGGGCTGCGTTTATGAATGAGTAAACTTCGTAACCGCTTGCCGAGTCGAGTTGATTAATGTTTGGTAGAGGATAGCTGTCCTAGAGGCATGCTGTGTTTAGATCTGTGAAGTCTATGCATAGTCTCCATTTTCCGTTTGGCTTTTTCATAAGGACGACATTCGATAACCACTCCGGGTAGTACATTCTTCTAATGAAACAAGCTGCCAATAGTTTATCCATCTCGGTTCTGATAGCGATCTGCCTATCCACTGCAAAAGCTCTCTTCTTTTGTTTGACCGGCTAGTGTTTTTGATCTACATTAAGTTTATGTGAAATGATTGCTGGGACTAGTCCTTCTATCTCGCCTGGGGTGTTGACAAATTCTACTCCGTTTCTGATTAGCATGTCAGTTATCGCTTGTTTTATTTGCTTAGGTAACTCAGCGCCTGTCTTGACTGATCTCGGTGATACTCCTGTCAGATTAACTTTTTCTAGATTTCCATGTCGTTTGAGCTTTTCTTCGTCCGAGTCTGGTATTTCCATTGTTTCTATAGCCACGGACTCTGATACGTCTATCATGGAAACTAAGTAGCACTGTTTAGCTATGTGCTGCCTTCCTTTAACTGTTACCACACCTTCTTTGGTAGGAATTTTCATTGATAGGTACTTGATGCATGTAACTGCTCCGGTGTTATAAAGCATTGTCCTGTCGAGGATAACATTGTCGGCGAGTGGCATATCCACTACCATGAACAATGTTCTAAATTTTTTCCTGATGCCGATTAGGCCTCCTTCTGGTGTACCCTTTTCTTTTCCCAGCTCGACTGTTAGCTCAACTACTCCTTCTGCTCGTACTGGTACCCCTTCTAGTCCGATTAGAGGGGTTTTCACCGGCTTGAGGATTAGTACTGAGCATCCTATGTCGAGGTATGCATGTTTTGTGATGAGGTTTACTGAGCTTCCTTCATCTACCAATTGTCTCATTACCCAGAAATTTTCTATCAAACCCGAGATTACCAAGGGGTCCTGGTGTGGGAATTCTATGCCTTTGCCATCGGCTTGGCCGAAACTGACCTCAGGGAGTGGTTTCATTGCTAATATGCTCATCACCATTTTCCGCCTTTTACGTCTGCCTCGCTTGTACTCTGGATCAGCCATCCCTCCTGCTATTGTGTTGATTACTCCTGATGCATTTTTCCTTTTGGGAGGAGGTGCGTATTCCCTCTTACCACTATGCTCTCCTAGGTAATTTCCCGCCGAGTTATAATTTTTGTTCTGTGCCACAAAATCTTTCAAGCGGCCGACTTGTACTAATCGGTCTACTTCTTTCTTAAGGCTCCCACATTCATCGGTGACGTGTCAATGACCGTCATGGAACTGGCAATATTTCTTTCTATCTCCCTTATATAGCAATTTTGGAGGGTAGCGCACTGGTTCATTGATGTTTTGAATCCACATCAGGATGTGCGATCTCGGAGTGTTGAGTGGGTTGAAAAACCAGGTCCTCAATATTGACTGGCCGATGTGGTTCTATCCGCGGAGGTATTGGCTGCCGTGGTTCTCTCGGTATGAACCTGTCTTGCATGATATTCTGATTGAAAGTTGGCCTTGTGGTTTGAGGTTGTACGGTCGATTGAGCGGTTTTTCTTTGTTGTTCTTCGTCTAAGTTGATGTACAATGCTCGGTCCATGAGCTGTGTGTAGGTGTGCACTGGATTCTTAATTAGGTTGTCTCAACATGCCATCATTGTCGTGTTATCCTTCATTGCGTTTATCACGGTGTCGTCATTCAAGTTTTGTACTTCGACTGCCCTGGTGTTGAATCTGCTAATGAAGCACTGCAAGCTCTCCCCGGGTTTCTGTTACCAGAGATAAAGATCGCTGGATTTCTTTTTGCAATGTATGCTCGGTGCGAAATGAGTTCGGAAATCTCTTGCTAGCTTGTCAATACTTCGGTGTTGTTTGCCCCTGGTAAAACTCTGGTGGGTGAGGCAGTGGGGCTGGTACATACGGAGGGGTTGTGATATTGCCTCGAGAGGTGGTAGGAGCTGGTGGCCGAGTATGGCCTTGTTGCACTTGCTGAAGGAAACCTAACTATCGAGCATGGAACTTGATATACTCTTGTATCTGTGCTGGGATATGATTTTAGTTTTCTGTGATTGGTGTCATCATAGGTGTGGATGTGGTGACTGGAGTGAATTTCAGGTTAATGGGGGCTATGCCCGGTCTGGGAGAAATATATTAGGATGTTTGGTGCGTGGAAGTGAAGTATGAGGTTGATAGGATGGTTCCTGAGAAAGGCATCCCGCACGGGTATTGAGTGGCTACTCACAATGTGGTGCCCAAGTGTGTTCCGCCTCGTGAAGTCGTGACCGGGCAAAACGAGCTATCTCTGGCAGCCCTTCGTGGTGGTGCATTGAGTCCATCTCTTGTTGCATTGTCGTGTGTCTCTTTTTCTTTGGCCAGAGGGTCGTCTCCCTCTACTCTACTCATCTCTATCGCCCGCCGATGAGATAGAAAGGGGAAACTTTCTTACTTTCTTTCCCACAGACGGCGCCAAATGATAACTTGTGGCTTGGGGGCGTGTCTCAGGTCCGGTGGTATCTTCAAAAGTGTACTTGAAAAGCACAACACAACCGTTAGAAGGGTGCCGGAAGGGGATTCCGGAAGACCTCTCCGAAGGTCAAGTCAGTGAGTGTTTTAACGAGAGAAAGAATAAGAAGTGAAAAGGAGTTAAGAGTTGAGATAGAAAAAGAGAATAAACATTTTTACCTACTTTTCTTTGTCTTTTATACTATGGCTTTGTTCCTCTTTGTCTGGGCCGACAGACCTGTTGTAATTCTATTTGTCTGTGAAGTGGTTGCTAGGAGTGTAAGTGTACCATCTGTCAGGCTGTCGCCTAGTAATCAGAGAGGTCATGCTCAGTAGAACCCAGGTATTCCGTCTCGGCCGGAGGTGTTATGATCGGATTTAGTCGGCTCTGTCCGTTGACGGCAGAGATTATGTTTTCCTGTGTTGGGTCTTTGTAAACTTCTTTCATATGCCTTCTTCGGTTTATATTTGTTTGATTGTGTGTGTCCTGATTTAAGCCGGTCTTATTATGTCTGTCTTGGTCTGAACCGGTCTTATTGCGTCTGTCGCAATTTCTGTTGCCTCATGTTGAGGTAGGTCCATCTATTGTGTTATCAGTAATCTAGCCTCATTGTTCGCGCACACTTTGCGTCATATAACCTAACTATGCTAAGGTAATCTGAACAACGCGTTAAACAGACTTGAGACAAGACATACTAATCTAGAATTACTTTTTACACACATATTGCAAAATATAACCTAACCATTCTTAGGTAATTGGAATGACGCGTTAAAGATACTTGAGATGGGACATAGTAATTTAGCCTCAATTTTCATGCACACTCTGCGTAATATAACCTAACCAAGCTTAGGTAACCTGAGCGACGCGTTCAAGAGACTTGAGACGGGGCATACTAATCTAGTGTCACTTTTCACACACACTTTGCATAATATAACCTAACCATGCTCTGGTAATCTCAACGAAGCGTTAAAGAGGCTTGAGACGGGGCATACTAATCTAGCCTCATTTTTCACGCAAACTATGTGTATATATAACCTAACCATGCTTAGGTAATCGTAATTACGCGTTAAAGAGACCTGAGACGGGGCATACTAATCTAGCATTACTTGTCACGCACGCTTTGTGTAATATAACCCAACCATATTTAGGGAACCTGAACGACTTGTTAAAGAGACTTGAGATGGGATATACTAATCCAGCGTCACATTTCACAAAACATAGCGTAATATAACCTAACCATGCTTAGGTAATAAGAACGACGCGTTAATGAAACTTGAGACAGGGCATACTAACTTAGCTTCACTTATCATGCACACTTTGTGTAATTTAACCTAACTATACTTATGTAATCGAAACGACACATTAAAGAGACTCGAGATGGGGCATACTAATCTAGACTCATTTTTCACGCTGAATTACTTAATGATGCATAGGTAATCAGAATGACGCGTTAAAGACACTCAAGACGGGAAATACTAATCTAGTGTCACTTTTCACGCACATTTTGCATAGTATAACCTAGTCATTCTTAGGTAATCGGAATGACAAAATGAAGAGACTTGATACAGGTCATTCTTATCTAGACTCATATTTTGCGCAAACTTTGCGTAATATAACTTAACCATGCCTAGGTAATCCGAACGACGCGTTAAAGAGACATGAGTTCGGGCATACTAATCTAGTGTTACTTTTCACGCACTCTTTGCGTAATATAACCTAACCATACTCAGGTAATCTCAACGAAGCGATAAAGATGTCTGTGACGGGCATTCTAATCTAGCCTAATTTTTTACGCACCCTTTGCGTAATAGAACTTAACCATGCTTAACTAATCTGAAGGAGGCTTTAAAGAGCCTTGAGACGGGACATACTAATCTAGCGTCACTTTTCACGCACATATTGTAAAATATAACCTAACCATGCTTAGATAATTAGAACGACACGTTAAAGAGGCTTGAGACGGGGCATACTAATGTAGTCTTACTTTTCACGCACCCTTTACGTAGTATAACCTACCCATTCTTAGGTAAACCAAAGACACATTAAAGAGACTTTAGATGCGACATACTAATCTAGCCTAACTTGTCACGCACGCTTGGTGTAATATAACCTAACCATGATTAGTTAATCAGAACTATGCGTTAAAGGTAAATGAGACAGGGCATACTAGTATAGCTTCAATTTTCATGCACACTTTGCGTAAAATAACCTAACCATGCTTAGCGACTCCGAACGACGTGTTAAAGAGTCTTGAGACAAGATATGCTAATCTAGCGTCACGTTTCATGCATACTTTGCGTAATATAACATAACCATGCATAGGTAATAAGAACGACACGTTAAAGAAATTTGAGACTGAGCATATTAATCTAGCTTGAATTTTCAAGCGCACTTTGTGTAATTTAAACTAACCATGCTTATATAACCAAAACGACGCAATAAAGAGATTTGAGACGAGGCATACTAGTCTAGACTCATTTTACGCGCACACTTCGCGTAATATAACCTAACCATGCTTAGTTAATTCGAACGACCCGTTAAAGACACTTGAGACCGGACATATTAATTTAGCGTCACTTTTCACACACACATTGTATCATATAACCTAACTATGATTAGGTGTTCGGAACGATGCATTAAAGAGACTTGGGACGGGGAATACTAATCTAGCCTCACTTTACGCGCACACTTTGGGTAATATAACCTAACCATGATTTGGTAATCCGAACGACATGTTAAAGAGACTTGAGACAAGATATACTAATCCAGCGTAACATTTCATGCACACTTTGCGTAATATAACCTAACCATGCTTAGGTACTAAGAACGACCCATTAATGAAACTTGAGACGGGGCATACTAATCTAGCTTCACTTTCCATTCACACTTTATGTCATTTAACCTAACTTTCTTATGTAATCGGAACGACGCATTAAAGAGACTAGAGACGGAGCATAGTAATCTAGACTCATTTTTCGTGCACACTTAACCATGTTTAGGTAATCTGAACGACGCATTTAAGAGACTTTAGACGGGATATACTAATCTAGCATTACATTTCACGCACATAATGTATAATATAACCTAACCACGGTTGGGTAATCAGAACGATGCGTTAAAGAGACTTGAGAAGGGGCATACTAATGTAGCCTCATTTCACGTGCACCCGTTGTAATATAACCTAACCATGCTTAGGTAATCAGTCGACGCGTTAAAGAAACTTGAAAACGGTCATACTAATCTAGCTTCACTTCTCATGCACACTTTGTGTAATTTAACCTAACCATGTGTCACGACCCGAAATCTCGAGTTGAGACCAGCAGTATGGAATGGGAATTGTAGTTCTGAAACCCGTAGAAAGCCTAAAATTCAATAAAACATTTTCGCAATTCAATCAATTAACAATCTTATCCTGACCCTATAAACGGAAGCATTTATCAATTACACATTTATATACCCTAGTGAAAAATAATACAAGGTACTTCGGGTTTACTATTTCCGTATCTCATACGTACTAACCCCACATACATACTATTAGTGTTCAGGGTCATATCACAGGAATCTACCTTTGTGGACAAAATATCAATGTCATAGCCAATATACATATACAATAAGGACAACAATTTATAAACAAATAAAAATGTGTCGTTGTGCTAGGCTACGGCTCTGGTCAGACATACTCTACCACATCAACTTCGGAAGTTGGGACTGTACATGCAAAATTGACTTCCGCTCAAAAGACAGACGTATAGCCATGCCCTCAGTTTAGGTACCTGAAAAAAATTTAAATCAACGGGGTAAGTTATGAGCTGAGTGAGATATATGTTACTTAACATATTATCAAAATAAGCATCGCATTTAAAAACATTTTTCATATATATTTAATCACATCGATACAATCACATTGACTTCAATCAATTCACTTAGGCAAACAACTTGATCCGATCTTAATCTTAATCCTTGACAATTCTTAACCTAGGCCTCTTCCTAGGCGTAGCGGAAGTACTGCTTTCTCATGTCCTTTTAGGTAAGGTCCCGGGATAGTTCAACCGAGTTCAACTTATTCATTATGATACAGTCTCGGGATAGTTCCACCGAGTTCAACTCGTATCATACTCAATCCATTTGATACAAGGTGAGCCCCGGGATAGTTCCACCGAGTCCCAGGATATTACCTTGAATAATATGGCTAGATCAGTAGCTCTCGTTCTTCTCTTTTCGTAGCGGCAAGAATCGTCCAAATCCGTCAAGAACAGATGAATATATAATGAATTGAAATATTTGCATGTAACTTTCTAAAGGTTGATGATGAAGTTGGTTCAGCTGGGAGCAGCTGAAATTCTGAGTTTCAAACTCAATTCAAATGCCTCATATATTTAGGTTAAATTACACAAAGTGTGCATTCAAATTGAAGCTAGATTAATATGCCCTGACTCAAGTTTCTTTTACGCGTCGTTCATATTAGCTAAGCATGGTTATGTTATATTACGTAAAGTGTGCGTGAAATGTAACGCTACATTAGTATATCCTGTCTCAAGTCTCTTTAACATGCCGTTTGGATTTCCTAAGCATGGTTAGGTTATAATACGCAAAGTGTGCTAGAAAAATGAGGCAAGATTAGTATGCCCCGTCTCATGCCTCTTTAACGCTTCGTTGCGATTACCTGAGCATGGTTTGGATATATTATGCAAAGAATGCGTGAAAAGTGACACTGGATTAGTATGCCCCGTCTCAAGTCTCTTGAACGCGTCGTTTGGATTACCTAAGCATGGCTAGGTTATATTACGGTAAGTGTACACGGACAATGATGCTAGATTACTATGCCCCGTATCAAGTCTCTTTAACACGTCATTCTAATTACCTAAGCATGGTTTGGTTATATTATACAATATTTGTGTGAAAAGTGACGCTAGATTAGTATGTCCCGTCTCAAGTCTCTTTAACGCGTGTTCTGGATTACCTAATGATGGTTAAGTTATATTACGGAAAGTGTGCACAAAAAATAAGGCTAGATTAGTATGTCCCGTCTCAAGTCTCTTTAATGCATCGTTGTGATTACATATGCATGCTTAGGTTGAATTATACAAAGTTTGCATAAAAAGTGAAGATAGATTAGTATGGCTCGTTTCAAACTTTGTTTAACGTGTCGTTCTGATTACCTAAGAATGCTTAGGTTATATTATGTTAATTGTGCATGTAAAATGAGACTAGATTAGTATGCTCCGTCATAAGTCTCTTTAACGTGTCATTTCGATTACCAAAGCATGGTTAGGTTATATTATACAATATGTGTGTGAAAAGTGACACTAGATTAGTATGTCTCTCGTCAAGTCTTTTTAACGCATCTTTCGTATAACCTAAGCATGGTTAAGGTATACTCCCTTCGTCCTAAATTTATAAGCAATATTTCAAGTTTTATGTACCAAATTATAGGCACTAAAAATTTACTTTACTAAGTAATTGTGTCATGTACCATCTGTTGGGTTTTCTAGGTTCATAACGCAACGGAATTTCAAAAATTTATATAAAACCCAAACTAAGATCCATGTAATTCGACTTAATAGATTAATAACAGAATAAGTGCTTACTTGTATGTCGAATTCAACAACAATGTAGGAAGGAAGGAGGTGGTTCACTTTGGTGATACCTGGCCTCGGATCAGAAACGCCTCCAAAAGAATGCGTCCTCTACGAGTATCCACACGAACAGACCTTAGCCAAAACTAGTGCTTGTGTGCTAGCACTATTGCTTCACAAGCAATTTCGAATTTTTAGTGATTTAGTGAGTAATGAATTTCGTGATACTCAAACCAATTGCTTAATGTGTATTTATAGTGATACAACAATACTAGGGTTTGAGACAAATTCGAATTTCAATCTCATTGCAATTCTTACAAGTTTATGTTTATCAAAAACTCCTTTTTGATAATCATCCATATATATTAATTATTATATTTATTATCTTCAAAAAATAATAAATTAAGAAAAACACTTATCCTTAATTTCAAATTAATATATATTTATTAATATATATATATATATATAATAATTAATCACTTAATCACATTGGGCTTGTACAACCCATAACTGTTTTGGGCCTGTTCTTAGTGTGCGGCCCTATAGGTTCATATAACGTTGGCAGTATGCCCGAAATCCCTATTTCAGCCCACAAGTCATAAGTGGCCTCTATCAAGACTTTTTGACTGCCCAAGTTATACGAATATCGACAATCCGATTTAACCAATTACAATAATATTTTAATCTCTTTGTCACTCGATATCCAGATTGAATATAAGACATAGTCCTGTCATCCTTATAATATTCAATCATTAGTTTCTTGACTCTAAGTAGACTGAAAATGATAACTCTTATCAGTTCATTTAGTATGGCCATGCATTTCCTTCAGTCTATCTTCTTCAAGGGGCCCATAGATATCTTACTCAAATAAATGAGGGACAAATTCCTTCTCAGTCACTCACATTTCTCACATAGTTACTTTCATATCCAATGTCAATCTATTCCATTATCCTGTTAAAGATAATGTAAGACTGTATCAAAATATGAAATAGCTATGTAGAAATCCATGATGATTTCAAGGTCAAAGGATTATACTAATAGAAATGTAATGAGAATTACTTATGATAGTGATCTATGTAGTATTCTCATAGTGGGTCATCCAGTGCCTTATTTCTCAAATAGCACCTATGATTTGATTTAATATCTCATATACATGATTAGTAAAACATAATCATCAGTCAATATCATACTAGTCTTAGTGGTCTATTAAGACTAGGGATATATGGTATATAATTCTTTTATAAAACCTAAGGGTTCTACTATCAAGTCACATACTTGATGACCTTAGAAAGAATTAACCATTCAAGTATTTTAATCATTAATATAAAATGATAAAAATCGCCAATCAATAAATAACAAAATGATAAAGTCAAAACATGGTCAAACATGATTGACCTAGTGCATATCACTAACACCATCATTAATTATAGGGAATATCTTGGAAAGACAATAAAATCTATAAAAAGACAAAAATTATTACTATATTAAATGAGGGAAAACATAGTTTGTATATTAACTCATTTATCTTGAGAATTAAAATTTCTTAATACCCGTGTTTGTCCTAAACTGCCAATCAATTTGGGACGGAAGCAGTTTTATGCAAAGTGTGCGCAAAAAATAAGGCTAGATTAGTATGCCCCTTCTAAAGTCTCATTAATGCATCATTTTGATTACATAAACATGGTTAGGTTAAACTAAACAAAGTGTGCATGAAAAGTGAAGCTATATTAGTATGCCCCATATCAAGTTTCTGTAATGCCTCGTTCTTATTATCTAAGCATGGTTGGGTTAAATTACGCAAAGTGTGCGTGAAATGTGACGTTGGATTATTATATCCCGTCTCAAGCTTCTTTAACACGTCGTTCGAATCCCTAAGCATGGATAGGTTATATTACACAAAGTGTGCATGAGAAGTGAGGCTAGAATAATATGCCTCGTCTCAAGTCTTTTTTAACACGTCGTTCCGATTACCAAAGCATGATTAGGTTATATTATGCAATGTGTGCATGAAAAGTGATGCTAGATTAGTATTCCCCGTCTCAAGTCTTTTTAATGCGTCGTTCCGAACACCTAAGCATAGTTAGGCTATATTATACAATCTATGCTTGAAAAGTGACGCTAGATTAGTATGTACCGTCTCAAGTCTCTTAAACACGCCGTTCAGATTACCAAAGCATGGTTACGTTATATTACGCAAAGTGTGCCCGTAAAATGAGGCTAAATTAGCAAGTCTCTTAAATGCGTTGTTACGATCACATAAGCATGGTTAGGTTAAATTACACAAAATATGCATTTGAACCTAGATTAATATGCCCGGACTCAAGTTTCTTTAATGCGTCGTTGTTATTACCAAGCATGGTTATGTTATATTACGCAATGTGTGTGTGAAATGTAACGCTAAATTAGTGTATCGTGTCTCAAGTCTCTTTAGCACAAAGTTCGGATTTCCTAAGCATGGTTAGGTTATATTATGCAAAGTGTGCGTCAAAAATGAGGCTAGATTAGTATGCCCCGTCTCAAGCCTCTTTAACGCTTCGTTGAGATTACCTGGCATGGTTAGGTTATATTACGCAAAGTGTGCGTGAAAAGTGACCCTAGATTATTATGCCCTGTCTCAAGTCTCTTGAACGCGTCGTTCTGATTACCTAAGCATGGTTAGGTTATATTACGTAAAGTGTGCACGGACAATGATGCTAGATTACTATGCCTCATCTCAAGTCTCTTTAACACGTCATCCCAATTACCTAAGCATGGTTAGGTTATATTATGCAGTATGTGTGTGGAAAGCGACACTAGATTAGTATGTCTCGTCTCAAGTGTCTTTAATGCGTTGTTCGGATTACCTAAGCATGTTTAAGTTATATTACCCAATGTCTGCGCGAAAAATGAGGCTAGATTAGTATGCCCCGTCTCATGTTTAATTAACCCATTCTTCGTATTACCTAAGCATGGTTAGGTTATATTACGCAAAGTGTGCGAGAAAAAATGAGTCTAGATTAGTATGCCTCATCTCATGTCTCTTTAACGCGTCGTACTGATTACATATGCAAGGTTAGTTTAAATTACGCAAAGTGTTCATAAAAAGTGAAGCTAGATTAGTATGCCATATTTCAAGTTTCTTTAACGCGTCGTTTTGATTACCTAAGCATGGTTAGGTTATATTACACAAAGTTTGCGCGTAAAATGAGGTATGATTAGTATGCCCTATCTCAAGTTTCTTTAACATGTCGTTCTTATTACCTAAGCTTGGTTAGGTTTTAATATACAATATGTGTGTGAAAAATAACGCTAGATTAGCATGTGCCGTCTCAAGTCTCTTTAATGCAGCGTTCGGATTACCTAAGCATGGTTAAGTTATACTGCCCAAAGTGTGCGCAAAAAATGAGTCTAGATTAGTATGCCCCATGACAAGTGTCTTTAATGTATCGTTCTAATTACATAAGCCTGGTCAGGTAAATTTATAGAAAGTTTCCATAAAAATTGAAGCTAGATTAATATGCACCGTCTCAAGTTTCTTTAACGCGTCTTTCTTATTACCTAATCATAACCATGTTATAGTACGCAAAGTGTGCGTTAAATGTGACGCTAGATTAATACATCATGTCTAAAGTCTCTTTAACACGTCATTCGGATTACCTAAGCATGGTTAAGTTATAATACTAAAGTGTGCGCGAAAAATGAATCTTGATTAGTATGCCGCATCTCAAGTCTCTTTAATGGGTGGTTCCGATTACATACATATGGTAAGGTTAAATTACATAAAGTGTGCATGAAAAGTTATAATACTAAAGTCTTTCAAGTTTTCTTGACGCGTCGTTCTAATTACCTAAGCATGGGTAGGTTATATTACGCAAAGTGTGCGCGTAAAATGAAGCAATATAATATGCCCTGTCTAATGTCTCTTTAACGCGTTGTTCCGATTACCTAAGCATGGCTAGGTTATATTATGCAATGTGTTCCCGTAAAATGAGGCTAGATTAGTATGCCCCATCTCAAGTCTATTTAATGCGTCATTCCAATAACATAAGCATGGTTAGGTTAAATTACATAAAGTGTGCATAAAAATTAAAGCTAGATAATATGCCCCGTCTCAAGTTTCTTAAACGCGTCGTTCTTATTACCTAAGCATAACCATTCTATATTACGCAAAGTGTGCGTGAAATGTGACCCTAGATTAGTACATCCCATCAAGTCTCTTTAACACGTCGTTCGAATTCCTTAAGCTTGGTAAGGTTATATTACGCAAAGTGTTCGTGAAACATGAGACTAGATTAGTATGCCCCATCTTATTTCTCTTTAACGCGTCGTTCTGATTACCTAATCATGGTTAGGTTATATTACACAAAGTGTGTCTGAAAAGTGAGGCTAGATTAGTATGTCGCATCTCAAGTGTCTTTAACGCATGTTCGGATTACATAAACATGGTTAGGTTACATTACGCAAAGAGTGCGTGAAAAGTAAGGCTAGATTAAAATGCCCCGTCTCAGGCCTCTTTAACGGTCGATGAGATTACCTGAGCATGGTTAGGTTATATTACGCAAAGTGTGCATGAAAGGTGACTACATTAGTATGCCCCATCTCATGTATTTTTAACACGTCGTTTGGATTACCTAAGCATGGTTTGGTTATATTACGCAAAGTGTGCACAAAAAATAGGGCTAGATAAGAATGCCCCGTCTCAAGTCTCTTTAGCGTGTCAATCCAATTACCTTAGCATGGTTAGGTTATATTAAACAATGTGTGCATGAAAAATGATGGTATATTAACATGTCTTGTCTCATGACTATTTATCGCGTCGTTCGAATTCCTTAAGTATGGTTAGGTTATACTACGCAAAGTGTGCTTGAAAATTGTGGCTAGAATAGTAGAACCTGTCTCAAGTCTCTATAACGCGTCATTCCGATAACCTAAGCATTTTTTGGTTATATTACGCAAAGTGTGCGGGAAAAATGATGCTAGATTAGTATGCCCCGTTTCAAATTTCTTTAACGCGTTGTTCTGATTAGCCAAGCATGGTTAGGTTATATTACACCAAAGTGTACGCGTATAATGAGGAAAGATTAGTATAGCCCATCTCAAGTCTCTTTAACACGGCGTTCTGATTATATAAGTATGGTTACGTTAATTGACATAAAGTGTGCATAAAAATTGAAGCTAGATAATATGCCCTGTCTCAAGTCTCTTTAATAAGTCGTTCCAATTACCTAAGCATGGTTAGGTTATATTATATAATTTGTGCGTGAATAGTGACGCTAGTTTAGTATGCCACGTCTCAAGTTTCATTAATCCATCGTTTGGATTACCTATGCATGTTTAGCTTATAATACACATAGTGTGCGTGAAAAATGATGCTAGATTAGTATGCCCGTCTCATGTATCTTTAACGCGTCATTCCGATTACATATGGATGGTAAGGTTAAATTAAAGAAAATGTGAGTGAAAACTGAAGCTAGATTAGTATGCCTCGTTTAAAGTTTCTTTAACGCATCCTTATGATTATCTAAGCATGGTTAGGTTATATTACTCAAAATGTGCCTCTAAACTGAGGCTAGATTAGTATGCCTCGTCTTAAGTCTCTTTAACGCATCGTTCTTATTGCTTAAGCATGGTTAGATTATATTATACAATGTGTGCGTGAAAGTAACGCTACATTAGTATGCCCTGTCTCAATTGTTCGTATTACCTAAGCATGGTTAGCTTATGTTATGCATAGTGTCCGCAAAAAATGAGTGTAGATTAGTATGTTGCGTCTCATGTCTCTTTAACCTGTTGTACAGATTACATATACAAGGTTAGGTTAAATTACACAAAGTGTGCATGAAAAGTGAAGCTAGATTAGTATGCCCCGTTCCAAGTTTCTTTAATGCATCGTTCTGATTACCTATGCTTTGTAAGGTTATATTACACAAAGTGTGCGCGTAAAATGAGGCAAGATTAGTATTCCCCATCTGAAGTCTCATTAACACATCGTTCCGATTACCTAAGCATGGTTAAGCTATATTACGCAAAGTGTGCACGTAAAATGAGGCTAGATTATTATGCCCGTCTAAAGTCTCTTTCATGTGTCGTTCCGATTACATAAGAATGGTTAGGATAAATTACATGAAGAGTGCATAAGAATTAAAGCTAGATTAATATGCCCCGTCTCAAGTTTTTTTAACGCGTGGTTCTTATTACTAAAGCATAACCATGATATATTACGTAAAGTGTGCGTCAAATGTGACACTAGATTAGTACATCCCGTCAAGACTCATTAACACGTCGTTCGAATTCGCTAAGCATGGTAAGATTATATTATGAAAAGTGTGCGTGAAACATAAGGCTAGCTTAGTATGACCTATCTTATTTCTCTTTAACGTGTCGTTCTGATTACCTTATCATGGTTAGGTTATATTACACAAAGTTTGTGTGACAAGTGAGGCTAAATTTCTTTAGCGCGTCGTTCTTATTACCTAAGCATTACCAAGTTATATTACGCAAAATGTGCGTGAAATGTGACACCAGATTAGTACATCCCGTCTCAAATCTTTTTAACATATCGTTCGGATTCCCTAAGCATGCTATGGTTATATTACACAAAGTGTGCGCAAAATATAAGACTAGATTAGTATGCCTTGTCTTATTTCTCTATAACGCGTCGTTCTGATTACCTAATCATGGTTAGGTTATATTTCAGAAAGTGTGTGTGACAAGTTAGGCTAGATTAGTATGTCGCATCTCAAGTTTCTTTAACGCGTGTTCCGATTACTTATACATGGTTAGGTTATATTCCGTAAACGGTGCTTGAAAAGTAAGGCTAGATTAGTATGCCCCATCTGAGGACGCTTTCACGCTTTGTTGAGATTACATGAGCATGATTAGGTTATATAATGCAAAGTGTGCGTTTAATGTGACACTAGATTAGTATGCCCGATCTCAAGTCTTTTTACCGCGTCGTTCAGATTACCTAAGAATGGTTAGGTTATGTTACGCAAAGTGTGCGCAAAAAAAGAGGCTAGATTAGTATGCCCAGTCTAAAGTATCTTTAACGCGTCATTCCACGTACCTAAGAATTGCTAGGTTGTATTATACAATATGCGCGTGAAAAGTGACACTAGATTAGTAGGTCCTGTCTTAAGTCTTATTAATGCGTCGTTCGGATTACCTAAGCATGGTTATGTTATATTACGCAAAGTGTGTGCAAAATATGAGGCTAGATTAGCATGCCCAGTCATAAGTCTCTCTAACGCGCCGTTCCGATTCCATAAGCATGGTTAGGTTAAATTACACAAAGTTTGCATGAAAAGTGAAGATAGATTACTATACCCCGTTTCAAGTTTCTTTAACGCGTCGTTCTGATTACTTAAGAATGATTAGGTTATATTATGTAAAGTGTGCGCGTAAAATGAGGATAGATTAGTATGCCCCGTCTCAAGTCTCTTTAACGCGTCGTTTCGATTACCTAAGCATGGTTAGGTTATATTATACAATGTGTGCATGGAAAGTGACACTAGATTAGTATGCCCCATCTCAAGTCTCATTAACTCGTCGTTCGGATTACCTAAGCATGGTTAAGTTATACTCCCTTCGTCCCAAATTGATAGGCACTATTTCAAGTTTTTTGTCCAAACTTATAGGCACTAAATATTTACTTTACTAAGTAATTGTCTCATGTATCCTCGTTAATTATACGGAATATCTTGTAAAAACAAAAAAAATTACAAAAACACAAAAATTATAACTATATTAAATGTGGGTAAACATGGTATTTTTTCATATATTAACTCGTTTTATCTTGAGAAATAAATTTTTTAATACCCGTGTTTGTCCTAAAAAGCCTATCAATTTCGGACAGAGGGAACACTACGCAAAGTGTGTGCAAAAAATGAAGCTACATTAGTATGCCACATCTCAAGTCTCTCCAACACGTCGTTCTGGTTACATCATCATGGTTAGGTTAAATCACACGAAGTGTGCATGAAAAGTGAAGTTAGATAAGTATGCCCCGTTTTAAGTATATTAAACGTGTCGTTCTTATTACCTAACCATGGTTTGTTTATATTACGCAAAGTGGGGGTGAAATGTGATACTGGATTAGTATATCCCGTCTTAAGTCTCATTAACACGTCGTTCGGATTCCCTAAGCATGGTTAGGTTATGTAACGCAAAGTGTGCATGACAAGCGAGGCTAGATTAGTATGTCGCATTTCAAGTCTCTTTCACTTGTCATTCCGATTACCTAAGCATGGTTAGGTTATAATATACAATGTGGGCGTAAAAAGTGACGGTAGATTAGTATGTCCCGTCTCAAGTCTATTTATCGCGTCTCTCAGATTCCCTAATTATGGTTATATTATGCTACGCAAAGTGTGCGCAAAAAATTAGGCTATAATAGTATGCCCCGTCTCTAGTTTCTTTAATGGGTCATTCCGATTACATAAGCATGGTTAGGTTATATTATACAATGTGTGCGTGAAAAGTGACACTAGATTAGTATACCCCGTCTCAAGTTTTATAACCCACCGTTTAGATTACCTAAGCATGGTTATATTATATTACGCAAAGTGTGCGAGAATAATGAGGCTAGATTAGTATGCCCCGTCTCATTTCTCTTTAATGCGTCGTTACGATTACATATGCATGGTTAGATTATATTACGCAAAGTGTGAGCGAAAAATGATGCTAGATTAGTATGCCCCGTCTCATTTCTCTTTAACGCATTGTTCCAATTACATATGCATGGTAAGCTTAAATTACACAAAGTGTGCATGAAAAGTGAAGCTAGATTAGTATCCCCTGTTTCAAGTTTCTTGAACGCGCCGTTTTGATTACCTAAGCATGGTTAGGTTATATTATCCAATTGGTGCGTGAAAAGTGACACTAGATTAGTATGCCCCGTCTCAAGTTTCTTTAACCCATCGTTCTGATTACATAAGCATTGTTAGGTTATATTACGCGACGTTTGCTCGAAAAATGAGGCTAGATTAGTATGCCCCATTTGAAGTTTCTTTAGCGCGTTATTTTTGATTACCCAAGCATAGTTAGGTTATATCACACAAAGTGTGCGCGTAAAATGAGGCAAGATTAGTATGCCCCGTCTCGAGTATCCTTAACGCGTCATTCCGATTACCTAAGCATGGTTAGGTTATATTACACAAAGTGTGCACGTATATGAGGCAAGATTAGTATGCCTCGTCTTAAGTCTCTTTAATATGTCATTCTGATTACATAAGCATGGTTAGGTTAAATTACACAAAGTGCGCCTAAAAATTGAAGCTAGATTAATACGCCCCAAGTTTTTTTAATGCGTCGTTCTTATTACCTAAGCATAACCATGTAAAACGTGATGCTAGATTATTACATCCCGTCTCAAGTCTCTTTAGCACATCTTTCGGATTCCCTAATCATGGTAAGGTAATATTACACAAAGTGTGCGTGAAACATGAGGTTAGATTAGTATGCCCCGTCTCAAGTCTATTTAACGTGTCATTCCAATTACCTAAGTATGATTAGGTTATATTATACAATATGTATGTGCAAGTGACGCTAGATTAGTATGTTCCGTCTCAAGTCTCATTAACGCGTCGTTCGGATTACCTAAGCATGGTTAAGCTATATTACGCAAAGTGTGGGCAACCAATGATGCTAGATTAGTATGCCCCGTCCCAAGTCTCTTTAATTTGTCGTTCCGGTTACATAAGCATGGTTATGTTAAATTACACAAAGTTTGCATGAAAAGTGAAGATAGTTTCAAGTTTCTTTAACCTGTCGTTTTGATTACCTAAGAATCATTAGGTTATATTATGAAAAGTGTGCGCGTAAAATGAGGCTAGATTAGTATGTCCCGTCGCAATTCTCTTAAACCCGTCGTTCAGATTACCTAAGGATGGTTAAGTTATACTTCGCAAAGTGTGTGCAGCAAATGAGGCTACATTTGTATGCCCTGTCTCAAGTCTCTTTATTGCATCATTCTTATTACCTAAGCATGATTAGGTTATATTACGCAAAGTGTGCGTGAAAAGTGAAGTTATATTAGTATGTCCTGTCTCAAGTCTCTTTAACGGGTCGTTAGGATTACCTAAGCATGGTTGAGTTATATTACAAAAAGTGTGCGTAAAAAATGAGGCTAGATTAGTATGCCCCGTCTGAAGTCTCTTTAATGCATTGTTCTAATTGCGCAAGCATGGTTAGGTTAAATTACACTAAGTATGCACGAAAAATGAGGCTAGATTATTATGCCCCGTCTCAAGTTTCTGATTTCCTAAGCATGGTTAGGTTATATTACGCAAAGTGTGCGTGAATAATGAGGCTAGATTAGTATGTCAAATCTCAAGTCTCTTTAACGCGTCTTCGGATTACCTAAGTTATATTACACTAAGTGTGCGTGAAAAGTAAGGTTAGATAAGTATGCCCATCTCAGGCCTCTTTAACGCTTCGTTGAGATTATTTGTGCATGGTTAAGTCATATTACGCAAAGTGTGCGTGAAAAGTGACACAAGAATAGTATGCCCTGCTCAAGTCGTTTTAAAGCGTTGTTTGGATCAACTAAACATGGTTAGGTTATATTACAAGAAGTGTGCGCGAAAAATGAGGTAGAATAATATGCCCCGTCTTAAGTCTCTTTAACGCGTCGTTCCGATTACTTAAGTTTTTACACAAAGTGAGCATGAAAAGTGAAGAATGATTAGTAAGCCCCATCTCAAGTTTATTCGACCTGTGGTTCTGATTTCCCAAGCATTGTCAGGTTATATTACGCAAAGTGTGCGTGAAAAGTGAAGCGAGATTAGTGATGGAATAAGCCCACAAAACACAAGGTTGGCACAAAACCCACATTGACGAAGGAAAACAAGGGAAAGCAGCGCGACTATAAATAGATCAACCCCACACCCATTCAAGAGGCCAACATCCAGACACCTATTCATATGTATAAGCAAAACAAAATACTATTAAACATAATTCTATAAACACTAACATCATCTCATCTATCATTTGGCGCCGTCTTTGGGAACTTTTTCTAAAAACAAATTTAGTGATAGAAGCGGGGAGCGATAAGAGCAACACAGACCCACGACACTATTCATAATCAAGCTGAGATGGACACACTTAAAAGAAACCTAACTACCAAGAGAGAGAGGGCTGAGGGGGACAAAGGTCAGGAGCGGAACCACAAACGGAAGAGAACTTTCCTACTGGAAGTCAAATACCTCACAAGTCTGGCCCCCTGGGCGAGGAACCAGATAGACCAGTTGTGATAACAGTAAAGGTCGGATGACAAGAGATCTGAAGGATATCAGTGGACCCGAGAGCGGCTGTCAATGTTCTTGCCGAGAAGACCTATTGGGCGACATGAGGGAGCCAGATGCGGATGAAATAAATATCCGGGACAGCCGAGGAGCGGGAGGCGGAAGACTTCGGACAATAGGAGCAGTGGATATTCAAGTAAGTCTCGGAAATCCAGAAGGATGGGAAAGGACGATTATTCCCCTTTCCAAATCATAGGCAGAAACCTCCCATATGACCTCATATTGGGACTACAGTTCCTCTACGAATCAGGAATGGTAATTGACACAAAGAACGAGGGGGTGATTATACCTATTGAGGAAGGAACGATGGCAATCGAAGGAAATCAAGAAGAAAACCACACAACCATGGCCGAGCTATTCCATATAGACGAGATACTGGAGTTACCGTGTGATGAATCAACGGCCAAACCAGTAGGGGAAACGAAATATTGGGAAGTCCACATCGTGAAAAGCGTGAAAATGGGTGCCAGCATGAAAGAATCAACAAAAGCGGAGATCCAAAAAGTACTCAAAGAGTTTGAGGGAACATTCGCCATAAAAGCCGCAGACATCAAAGGAGTAGATACAGTGGTAGCGTGTCACGAGCTAAATGCCGACGCAACCGTGAAATCGATCCGACAGAACAAACGACGACATTTGGAGGAACAACATAGAATAATAGCAGAAGAGGTAGAGAAACTACTCAGGGCAGGAATCATCAGAGAAGTCAAGCATCCGAACTGGTTGAGCAACCTGGTCCTAGTGAAGAAGGCAAACGGAAAAAACCACATGTGCGTTGACTTCACGGACCTAAATAAAGCATGCCCAAAGGAGTGGTTCCCCCTGCCTAACATCGATCAGTTAATCGACTCCACTGCGGTATACGTGATATACAACCTGGCAGATATGGCACAAGGATACAACCATTTCCCGATAAAAGAGGAAGACCAAACAAAAACAATATTTGTTACGGATGAAGGAACCTATTGCTACACGATGATGCCGCTCGGACTGAAAAATACAGGGGCAACATACCAATGGATAATGAAGCACATGTTCAAGGAAAAAATCAGATAAACAATCGAGGTGTACGTCGACGATGTGATCGTAAAAAGTAAGAGCGAAGAAGAGCACCCTAAAGACCTACACATGATGATGGAGATTCTAGACAAGTTTAATATGAAGATGAACTTGGAAAAATGCACATTCGGGGTAGAAGGGGGAAAGTTCTTAGGATACATGGTATCAAAAACAGGAGTGGAAGCAAATTCGACGAAAATCAAGGCCATCTTGGAAATGACTCCGCCAAAAACCAAAGGGAAGTGCAAATCCTCAACGGAAGAGTAACGGCCCTAGGACGGTTCATCTCATCATCAGCAAAAAGATGCCTCCCGTTCTACAACACGCTGAAAAAAAAGATAATTAGATGGGGAGAAGAATGCGATTAAGCCTTCGACGACCTGAAAAAATTCCTGACAAAGCCACCGTTGCTGAGCCTACCTAAAGGTGCAGAAACCATGTTCCTCTACATTTCCGTATGAAAAGACGCTACTGCAACGGTCCTGGTAAGAGAAGAGGTGGGTCAACAACTACCGGTGTACTACGTAAGCCGAACCTTAAAGGATGCGGAGCTTAGGTACCCAAAAATCGATAAAATGGCAATGGCATTAACAACAACGGCAAAGAAATGGAGGCCATACTTCCAAGAACATTCAATAGTCGTGCTAACCGATCAAATTCTGTGACAGGCACTTCTGAGGCCGGAACTTTCTGGAAGAATGGTTAAGCAATGGTTAAGCAATGAGCAGCTGGGACAGCACGACATCAGTTACAAACCAAGACAAGCAATGAAAGCCCAAGCATTAGCCGACTTTGTAGCAGAAATACCCGGATGTTCCATTATGGAGATAGAAGTAAAAAAATAGTGGGAGCTCCACGTTGACAGGTCAAAAAACAAAAAAGGGGCAGGAGCAGGAGTAATCCATAAGGGCTCACATAAGGTACGGATTGAATACGGAGTCCACCTAAACTTTAAGGGAACAAACAACATGGCAGAATATGAAGTATTGTTAGCAGGGCTAGCCTTAGCCATTGAAGTAAGATCCGAGAACTTGCAGATTCATTGCGACTCACAGTTAGTGGTGGGACAAACTGAGGGAACGTTCGCGACAAAGGAAGAAAACATGTTAAAGTACAATGACAGAGCAAAGGAGCTTCTACAATAAATTGAAAAGTGAGGAGGACAATGGCGGATAAAAAAGATAGGAAGAGAAGAAAACGCAGAAGCAGACGCGATAGCGAAAGCACCATCTGAAAAAAGCGACAAACTCCAAACAATTGAATTAAAAGAAGAAATAACATCACCAACAATCAACGTGCCAGCAAGTTTCCCCATACACGAGTAGACGAATGGATGGAACCTATATGGAAAAGACTCTTGAAGATCAAGGCGAAGCAGAAAAACTGAACAGAACCGCCAGCCGATACGCGGTCTACCATGGAACGCTATATCGAACCGCTGCAAGCCACCCATGGCGCAGATGCGTATCCCGGAGAGAAGGACAATATGTCATGGGCGAGTTGCATGATGGAATACGCGGAGCAAACGAAGGGCCAACCACCATGGTGAAAATGCATCTATACAAGGATATTACTGGCGGCACATGGAAGAAGACGCCAAAGAACTAGTGAAAAGATGCGACAAATGCCAAAGGCACGGGGATAGGTCGCACATCCCGGCTCAGGAAACAAAACCGGCACACAACCCCTAGCCGTTTGCAAAATGGGGAATATATATTCTGGGGCATTCCCAACAGCGAAAAACCAGAAGAGGTTCATCTTTGTGGCAATCGACCACTACACAAAATGGGTTGAAGTAGAAGCAATCTCCACAATAACAGAAGCCAAAGCAGAATAGCTCTTTTTGAGGGAAGTGGTATGCAGATTCAGAATACCTAGGACGCTAGTAACAGACAATGGAAAGCGATTCGATAAAGCAGCTTTTAGGGGATTCTGTGAAAACCTTGGCATAAATTTATAGTGCACATCGGTGGCGCAACCCCAAATAACTGGAATGACAGAGGTTACCAATAGAACAATCTGCAAAGGATTGAAAAAGAGGCTGGATAAAGCGAAAGACAATTGGGCGGAGGAGGTAAACATCATAGTTTGGGCATACAGAACAACACCAAGGAAGGAAACGGGAGAAAGGCCGTTTCGCCTAACATATGGAGTGGAAGCGGTCATCCCAGTAGAAATCAGAATGCCATCTATAAGAAAAAAACACTACATCAAAGAGACAAATGAATAAGAACTGAGGTGGTCCATGGACAAGCTAGAAGGAAGGAGACATGCGGCAAACATCCGAGTAGAAGCCTACCGGAGCCAAATAGCTAGATACTAAAACAAGAACGTGCAACCGAGAAGCTTCAAAATGGGAGATCTGGTCCTCAGAGATGCGGCGATAGGAGAAGGCAACGTTGGAGTAGGAAAGCTGGAAAGCAATTGGTAAGGACCATACCGAGTGACCAAGACCACCGGAAGAGGAGCATACCGATTGGACACAATGGAGGGACAAGAAGATCTGGAATGTAGAACACTTGAAATTTTATCATGAATAGAATGAAAGTAAATCTTGATTGGAAGTTACGAAAGTGAAAAAAAAAGAGAAAAAGAAACAAAAATGCAACAACTACAAAAAAGGAAACAATTGCCTAAAGGCAACGGCTACCACACTGTGAAACATTTCTCAGGGAAAATAAAAATAAACAAATGACAAAATAAAGCATATGGGAGACATTGTTGGGCACAGCGGGACGTGGGGTTCCAGATTGTATATTTTAATTCAAAATTTAAATTCCAACAGTCTGGAATGTTGATCATATCAACATTAACATAATGGATCATCATATCATCAAATATTAAAAGTACACATCTAGAAACAAGAAGTATACCTATGCCGATTCTCCTATTGTTTCTTTGAGTCTCGAAAGTACGGCGACCTCTAACTCGTCCACACGAGTATGCGCTCGTTTGATTCCTTTCCCGAAGTGATCCGCTTGAGTTCCTCTTGAGAGAGACACGAAGCTCAACTCTTACTATGATCACCTCCTCACTCGGATGCTTGAAAAACGTCCCAAGTTAATTTGTGATTTATGAATATCGTTTAAACTCCTTTAGACAATTTAGCCAACACTTTGTCTCGAACTTCTTCAAAATCGTGCTTAACAATTTAGCCAACACTTTGTGTTTCTATGCTTTTGTGATTGTGTTGTTATGCTTTTGCCTCAACATTCAAGCTCTACTAATAGGCTTGGATGTTTAGTGCCTTAAGACACATGCCAAGACAAGTGTCGCACATGTAGCTTAGGTGTTTTCACCATCTGACACATGGCAAGATAAGTGTTGCACATGCAGCTTAGGTGTTGCCACCATCTCACACATGGCAAGACAAGTGTTGCACATGTAGAAATCTTATGTGTCACTATGACATAATCATATGACATCATCACCATGACATCATCACCATGACATCATCACGTGACATCATCACATCACATCATCATTCCACTAATTTATGCTTAGTGTTTTAAATATCATTAATTACACTAATTAATTACTTAAGCCTTCTAATCATAAAATTTGGTTAAAGTTTAAATAGATTCCTACTAATATATAACTCTTACAAATTAGTCCCAAATTGAATTCCGTTTTTTCAACTTAGATTAATTTCCGAGATATGCTTATATCTATATGAAATTAATCTTTTGTAAACTCAATCGATTACACACTCTATTGTGTGTGACTAACTAGGTTCATATCTAGATGGCAACGAGAAAAATAAGAAACATATTTCTTATTTTCATTAATAATTAAACCCCCTTTAATTATTAACTCTCGTAAATCGTGAGTGACGTCTAGCAATGTATCGTGATTCCCAAATAGAAATGAATGTTTGATACATTCTTTATGAACCAATATTCATTATTAGCGTACACTCAAATTCCTTTCATTACATGATTCGGATCTCGACTTAGTGTCACAGATGGTCAAACACTATTATGTCACGATTATATGTCCTCATCACTCATTTCTAGTTCTTGAAAAATATCACTCATACTAGAAACACCTTTCTAGTATTAGAACTCTTCTATTAAAGTCATAAAGACTTGCGCAAGTTTTATCATCCATTATGAACAAATTGTGATAGCATAGAATCGTATCCCTGTTCATCTCGAGTAATGAATCCTCTCTAAGTAATCACTTATCTCCATATACATCTAATGCGCCAACACATTCCGTGACCCTAGCTCATGAAAGATCTAGGGATAAGGAGTATCAAACTCTAATCACATATATACAAGATAACCGTGTTGCCACAAGTCAAAGGACATGTGTACAATCACGAAGTAGATGACATAATATTGACTTATATGAATTACTATGTATAAGTCATCTAACGTCATAAATGTTCAACCTACTCAACCTTTGAGTGTTCACATGTTTATTTCGATCTTCGAGTAGCATGAGACTCGCTACCTCCGGTCATTAGTAACTCTTACTAATCGGGAGAATAAACAGTGGTGACGATCTGGGATAATGCGTTGTCCTTATACGTAGGACCCCCATAAGATCGTGAACTGTTATTTAGATTACATGTATAAAAGAATCTGTCACTCATATTCTTAACACTTAAGAATAAATTCTTTCACAAAGTAATCAAGAGCAGTATGTAATAAAAGAACACTTAGTTTGATGCGAACACTTTGTCATATAAAACATATATCATTGCCATGGGGATTAAGTTTATACAAGTATATATGCAAAATGTCCATAGGGTACATACTACTAACAAACATCTCACACAATAAACTCGAGGGACATTCCTCAGAGGCAAAAATACAACAACAATAATGAAACAACAGGAGAAACGGTCATTCGCGAAGTAATTCAACTAATACAAAGCGCACTGGTAAATAAAACTTAACATAGACACAAGAAGCAAAATAGCAGCCCAATATTCCTTACCAAAAGAAAGCTACAAAGTTATTACAAGAACAATTAACCACTATTGGGCGTGTTCAGAAACCCAAAACCATCAGACAGGAAAGGCATGCTGGGAAACGGAAAAGCTAAAGATAGTGAGGCAAAAGCACAAGGGAAACCCAAAGACAAAGGAGGAAGGCTTGGATGACTGACAGGAGCAGAAGGAACGACAACAGAGGTAAAAACAGGAGCAACGGCCTCAGGCACAACATTAGCTTACTTGTGGTCAGTCAACAGGCCTTTAGCCTCTTCCTTCAGCAAACGAGCGTCAACATCAAGGAAGGAAGTATAACCACCCTTATGCAAAGCAAGGTAATTCTCACGAATAGCCCTCCGATGTAATCTCAGCAACCGAAAGACAAGAAAGGCAGAGTCTTCCAAACTTTCCTCCGCTACAGCATGATCGGCTTTGAGACGAGCAAGCTCAGCTCGGAGATCAACATTCTCCCGCCTCAATAGATCTTTGTCAATAAATGCCTCTTTCGCTTGACCATCAACAAAGGAGCGATCCGCCTGCTCTGCCGCCAGCTCACACTCGTTCGCAATAAAATGTTGCTGGGCAACACGAATACCTTCAACAGGAGTCAGTAGAGTCTGGCACACAGAATCAAAAAAACCTTCACCCTCTAACCGATGGTAAAAGGACAGAGGCTCCATTATCCTGATGAAATAAAAAATCTGGCTAAAGATGCCCAAATCATGACGGTTACAACCAAAGGGAAAAATCAGATGAGAACCCCCATGAGGAGGAGTAGGGGGAGCAACGGCTTCCACTTATTCATCTTCATCAACCTCCTGAAAAGATGAAGACGCAGCATACGAATCGAAGGAAGATGTGCGCAAATCAACCAAAACTTGAGGAATGGAGGACGGAAGAGTTGAAACTATATCGAGCCCAGAAGAGGAAGAGGGAAGAACCATTGATCGACTACCGGAAGAGGGAGGAACCCTTGGCGGCAATAAGGGAAGAGACAAAGCGACAGACATAGAAGGACATATCTCTGATTCTTCTTTGGAGGAAGATAATTCTTACTGCTCCTCAAACCCTTCAAAGAAACCGTGGCAGGATTGGTAGTGACAAGAAAACTCCCAGCACGACCTATCAATGAAAAGGTGAGAAACGACAAAAACAAGCACATAGGAAAATAACGACAAAAAGAAAACAGGAACTTACCAACAGCGAGAGAAGCACTTGGCAAAGAAGCAACAACAGCGGATACAACTAGAAGAAGAACAAGGGTCCCAGCAAGACTCAAAAAATATTCACTAATAAAATGAGTAAATTTTTGGGAGCCCTCAGTATAGATTGTCCCAATCCGCTGCATAACAGAATTTTGATCCGCCGGGACCTCATAAGGATCACGTGGCTCAATATGGAACGCCAGATAGTGGGGCCCAGAGACACGGTCGGACGGGAGATGATGAAGAACTTAGTCTTCAATTGCCTCTTAATCGAGTCTGGAAGATCATAAAACAGCTTCAGACCAGAACGAAACCCCAACAAAATAAAGGGCAAGTATTTTTTCCGATAGGGAAAGTTCATCAAGTAATGCACACGATTGAGAGTCAACCGCTTACCGTTAAGGTTATCAAGCGACTTCAAACAAATAAAGTGGCGAATGGCATTAGGGTGCAACTAAGATAACGCGATATTCCAAGACTCTAGGAACCGGAGCAACAACGGGTCCAATGGAAATGAAACACCTTCCAAGAGATGTTCTTCAAAGCAAAAGAAGAACCAGGCGGCAGACAGGAATTGGCAAATTGTCCATCCGCCGGAAGAGCCATAATATAATCGTCCGGAATACCATAAGTGTCCCGGAGCAAAACCAAAGATTCATAAGTTAAAGAACAACGCCATTTCATCGAGGAGGAAATCGCTTTAGAATAATCGTCAGCCATGGTAAAGGGAGAAGCAGATCGACAAACAAAGAATAGAGAAAGAAGACAAAAGAGAAAATAAAAACAACAAAGAGAAGAAAAAGGGAATAACAAGACAAATACGGAAAATTTTGGAAATAAAAGAAAAATGAAACGACAGCAGGACACCAAAAGGTGCAAGACGCATTAAATGACGCATATCAAGCTGTCAATGAGGCGCAGAAAAAAAAAGAGGGGCGACCCGGCCTAAGAAAAGCCCGCTTTACATTACATACATAAATATCTATGCCAAACTGGGACTAGAGGGAGGGGGGATTAATGATGGAATAAGCCCACAAAGCACAAGGTTGGCACAAAATCCACACCGACTAAGGAAAACAAGGGAAACCAGAGCGTCTATAAATAGATCAACCCCACACCCATATGAGAGGCGGACATCCGGACACCTATTCATATGTAAAGCCAAACTAAATAATATTAAACATCATTCTATAAACTATAACATCACCGCATCTATCAATTAGTATGTCCTGTCTCAAGTCTCTTTAATACGTGGTTCTAATTTCCTATGCATGGTTAGATTATATTACGCTAAGTGTCCGCGTAAAATAAGGCTAGATTAGTATGCCTCCTATTAAATCTCTTTAAAGCATCGTTCTGATTACCTAAGCATGGTTAGGTTATGTAATGTGTGCGTGAAAAGTTACAATAGATTAGTATACCGCTCAAGTTTCTTCAACCCGTCGTTCGGATTATCTAAGCATGGCTAAGTTATATAACGCAAAGTGTACGCTAAAAATGAGGATATATTAGTATGCCCCGTCTCAAGTCTCTTTAATGTGACGTTCTAATTACGTAACCAAGGTTAGGTTGAGTTACACAAAGTCTGCATTGAAAGTGAAGTAAGATTAGTATCCCCCATCTCAAGTTTCTTTAACGCCTCGTTCTTATTACTTAAGCATGGTTAGGATATATACTGCAAAGTATGCGTGAAATGTGACGCTGAATTAGTATATCCCGTCTCAAGTCTCTTTAACATATCATTCTGATTCCCTTTGCATGGTTCAGTTATATTACACAAAGTGTGCGTGACAAGTGAGGTTAGATTTACAAGAAGTGTGCGCGAAAAATGAGGCTAGAATAGTATGCCCCGTCTTAAGTCTCTGTAACGCGTTGTTTCAATTATATAAGCATAGTTAGGTTCAATTACACAAAGTATGCATGAAAAGTGAAGCTAGATTAGTAAGCCCCGTCTCAAGTTTATTTAATACGTCGTTCTGATTTCCTATGCATAGTTAGGATATATTTACGCATAGTGTACGTGAAAATTGAAGCTAGATTAGTATGTCCTGCCTCAAGACTTTCTAACGAATCGTTTGGATTACCTAAGCATGGTTTGGTTATATTATGCAAAGTGTGCTCTAAAATAAGAGTAGATTAGTATGCCCCGTCTCTGGTCTCTTTAACGCATCGTTCGGATTACCTAAGCATGATTAGGTTATATTACACAAAGTGTGCATAAAAAATAAGTCTGGAATAGTATGCCCCGTCTCAAGGCTCATTAATGCGTCATTCTGATTTCATAAGCATAATTAGGTTATATTATGCTAAGTTTGCGTGAAAAGTGAAGCTAGATCAGTATCACTTGTCTCCAGTCTCTTTAATGCGTCGTTCGGATTACCTAAGCATGAATAGGTTATATTATGCAAAGGGTGTGTGAAAAGTAAGGCTAGATAATATGCACCGTCTCAAGCCTCTTCAACACGTAGTTACGATTACCTAAGAATGGTTACGTTCCATTAGGCAAAGTGTACGTGAAAGTGAGACTAGATTAGTATGCCCAATCTCATGTCTCTTTAACGCGTCGTTTGGATTACCTAAGCATGGTTTGGTTATAAATGCAAAGTGTGCGCGTAAAATGAGGCTAGATTAGTATTCCCCGTCTCAAGTCTTATTAATGCGTCGTTCCGAACACCTAATCATGGTTAGGTTATATTATACAATGTGTGCGTGAAAAGTGACGCTAGATTAGTATGCCCCATCTAATGTTTTTATTTAACTCGTTCGGATTACTAAAGCATGGTTAGGTTATATAATGCAAAGTATGCGCAAAAAATGAGGATAGTTTAATATGCCCCATCTTATGTCTCTTTAACACGTCGTTGCGATTACATAAGCTTGGTTAGGTTAAAATACACAAAGTATGCATAAAAAATGAAGCTAGATTAGTACGCCCCGTTCAAGTGTCTTTAATGCGTCGTTCAAATTATCAAAGCATGGTTAGGTTATATTACTCAAAGTGTGCGCGTAAAATAAGGATACATTAGCATGCCCCGTCTCAACTATGCTTAACGCGTCGTTCCGATTACCTAAGCATGGTTAGGTTATATTATATAACGTGTGCGTGAAAAGTGACGCTAGATTACTATGTCTCGTCTGAAGTCGCTTTAGCGCGTCGTTCGGAATACCTAAGCATGGTTAAGTTACATTACGCAAAGTGTGCGAAAAAATGAGGCTAGATTAGTATGCCTCGTCTCAAGTTTCTTTAATGCTTCGTTCTAATTACGTATGCATGATTCGGTTAAAGTACACAAAGTGTGAATGAAAAGTGAACTAGATTAATATGCCCCTTCTCAAGTTTCTTTTACGCGTCGTTCTTATTACCTAAGCATGGATAGGTTATATTAACAAAGTATGCGTGAAATGTGACGCTGGATTAGTATATCCCGTCTCAAGTCTCTTTAACACATCGTTTGGATTCCCTTAGCATGGTTAAGTTATATTACAAAAAGTGTGGGTGACAAGTGAGGCTAGATTAGTATGTCGTGTGTCAATACTCTTTAACGCGTCATTCAGATTAGCTAAGAATTGTTAGGTTATATTAAAAGTGTGAGCGAAAAATGAGGCTAAAATAGTATGCCCCTTCATAAGTCTCTTTACTGCGTCGTTTTGATTACATAAGCATAGTTAGGTTAAATTACACAAAGTGTGCATAAAAAGTGAAGCTACATTAGTAAGCCTCGTCTTAAGTTTCTTTAATGCGTTGTTCTGATTTCCTAAGCATGGTTAGTTTATATTACACAAAGTGTACGTGAAAAGTGAAGCTAGATTAGTATGTCCTTCCTCAAGACTTTTTAACATATTGTTTGGATTACCTAAGCATGGTTAGGTTATATTACGTAAAGTGTGTTCGAAAAATAAGACTAGATTAGTATGCCTCATCTCAGGTCTCTTTAACGCGTCGTTCAGATTACCTAAGCATGGTTAGGTTATATTACGCAAAGTGTTCATGAAAAATTAGACTAGAATAGTATCCCCCATATCAAGTCTCTTTAATGCATTGTTTTGATTCCACAAGCATGGTTAGGTTATATTATTCAAAGTGTGCGTGAAAAGTGAAGCTAGATTAGTATCTCCGATCTCTAGTCTCTTTGATGTGACGTTCGGATTATTTAAGCACAATTAGGTTATATTATGCAAAGGGTGTGTGAATAGTAAGGCTAGATTAATATGCTTCGAATCAAGCCTCTTTATCACGTAGTTACGATTTCCTAAGCATAGTTAGGTTACATTACATAATGTGTGAGTGAAAATTGAGGCTAGATTAGTATGTCCAATCTCAAGTTTCTTAAACGCGTCGTTCGGATTATCAAAGAATAGTTTGGTTATATTTTGCAAAGTGTGCGCGTAAAATGACGCAGGTTAGTATGCCCCGTCTCAAGTCTCTTTAGCGCGACGGTCCGAACACCTAAGCGTGGTTAGGTTATATTATACTATCTGAGCGTGAAAAGTGACGCTAGATTAGTATGCCCCATCTCAAGATTTTAATTAACCCGTCATTCAGAATACCTAAGAATGGTTATGTTATATTACGCAAAGTGTGCGCAAAAAATGAGGCTAGATTAGTATGCCGCGTCTCCAGTCTCTTTAATGCTTCGTTCTAATTACGCATGCATGGTTAGGTTAAATTACACAAAAGTGTGAATGAAAAGTGAAATATGCCCCTTCTCAAGTTTCTTTAACGCGTCGTTCTTATTACCTAAGAATGGTTAGGTTATATTACGCAAAGTATGCATTAAATGTGACGCTAGATTAGTAAATCATGTCTCAAGTCTCAAGTCTCTTTAGCACATCGTTTGGATTCCCTTAGGATGATGAAGTTATATTACAAAAAGTGTGCGTGACAAGTGAGGCTAGATTAGTATGTCGCATGTCAAGTGTTTTTAACGCGTTGTTCCGATTACCAAAAAATGGTTAGGTTATATTATACAATATGTGCGTGAAAAGTGAGGTTAGATTAGTATGTCAATTATCAAGTCTCTTTAACGTGTCGTTCGGATTACCAAAGCATAGTTAGGTTATATTATACAATGTGTTCGTGAAAAGTGATGCTAGATTAGTATGTCCTGTCTCAAGACTCTTTAACGCGTCATTCGGATTAGCTAAGCATTGTTAGGCTATATTACAAGAAGTGTGCGCAAAAAATGAGGCTAAAATAGTATGCCTCGTATTAAGTCTCATTAACGTGTCGTTTCGATTACATAAGCATATTTATTTAGTGATTTACTGAATAATGAATTCGTGATTTAAAAAACCCATTCCTTAATGTG
This sequence comes from Mercurialis annua, assembly GCF_937616625.2. Classification (NCBI taxonomy): domain Eukaryota; kingdom Viridiplantae; phylum Streptophyta; class Magnoliopsida; order Malpighiales; family Euphorbiaceae; genus Mercurialis; species Mercurialis annua. The sequence continues at coordinate 18,245,730 of NC_065572.1, read as the reverse complement.
TATTTATAGGCATAAAACAACATTAGGGTTTGAGTCAAATTCGTATTTCAATCTCATTGTAACTCTTACAAATTTATGTTTATCAAAAACTCCTTTTTGATAATCACATATATATATATATATATATTAATTATTATTATTATTAGCTTCAAAAGATAATAACTTAAGGAAAACAATTATCCTTAAATTTTGAATTTCAATTAATATATATATATATTTATTATTATATATATATTACGAATTATATATATAAAAAACTACTAATCACTTAATGCCACTGTGTTTGTACAACCCATAACTTTTTTGTGCATGTTCTTAGTGTGACCCTGTAGGTTCATATAACGTTGGCAGTAGGCCCGGAATCCCTATTTCAGCCCAGAAGTCATAAGCGGCCTCTAGCAAGACATTATGACTAACCAAGTTATACAACTATCGATAATCCGATTTAACCATTTACAATAATATTTTAATCCCTTTATCTCTCGACATCCTGATTAAATATAAGGCATAGTTATGTCATCCTTATAATATTCAATCATTAGTTTTCTGATTCCAAGTAGACTGAAAATGATAACTCTTTATCAATTCATTTAGCATGGCCATGCATTTTCTTTAGTCTATCTTCTTCAAGGGGCCCATAGATATCTTACTCAAATAAATGAGGGACAACTTCCTTCTCAGTCACTCACATTTCTCACATAGTTACTTTCATATCCAATGACAATCTAATCCACTATACTGTTAAAGATAATGTAATACTATATCAAAACATGAAATAGCTATGTAGAAATCCATGGTGATTTCAAGGTCAAAGGATTATACTAATAGAATTGTAATGAGAATCACTTATGACATTTATCTATGTAGTATTCTCAAAGTGGGTCATCCAGTGCCTTATTTCTCAAATAGCACCTATGATTTGACTTTATATCTCATACACATGATTAGTCAAACATAATCATCAGTCAACATAATACTAGTCTCAATATTCTATTAAAACAAGGGATAGATGGAATATAATTCATTATAAAACCTAAGGGTTCTACTATCAAGTCACATACTTGATGACCTTAGAAAGAATTAACCATTCAAGTATTTTAATCATAAAATAAAATGATAAAAAAACTAACAATCAATAAATAACAAAACGATAAAGTCAATACATTGTCACACATGATTGACCTAGTGCATATCACTAACAGTTATAATTACCTAAGCATGGTTAGGTTACATTACTTAATGTGTGCGTGAAAAATGAGGCTAGATTAGTATGTCCAATCTCAAGTCTCTTTAGCGCGTCGTTCGGATTACCTAAGCATGGTTTGCTTATGTTATGCAAAGTGTGCGCGTAAAATGATGTTAGATTAGTATTCCTTGTCTCAAGTCTCTTTAACGCGACGTTCCGAATACCTATGCGTGGTGAGGTTATATTATACAATGTGAGCATGAAAACAAACGCTAGATTAGTATGCCCTATCTCAAGTTTTTATTTAATCCATCCGGATTTCCTAAGCATTGTTTGGTAACATTACGCAAAGTGTGCGCGAAAAATGAGATTAGATTAGTATTGCCCCATCAAATGTCTCTTTAACTCGTCGTCCCGATTACATATGCAAGGTTAGGTTAAATTACACAAAGTGTGTATAAAAAGTGAACCTAGATTAGTATGCCCCTTTCTATTGTCTTTAACTCGTCATTCAAATTACCTAAGCACGGTTAGGTTATATTACTCAAAGTGTGCGCGTAAACTAAGGATAGATTAGTATCCCCGTCTCAAGTCTCTTTAACGCGTCGTTCCGATTATTAAGTATCGTTAGGTAATAATATATAATGTGTGCGTGAAAAGTGATGCTAGATATTATGTCCTGTCTGAAGTCTCTTTAACGCGTCGCTCGGAATACCTAAGCATGGTTAAGTTATATTATGCAAATTGTGTGCAAAAATGAGGCAAGATTAGTATATCCTATCTCCAGTCTCTTTAATGCATCGCTCCAATGACATAAGCATGGTTACGCTAAATTACAACAAGTGTGCATGAAAATTGAAGCTAGATTAGTATTCCCCGTCTCAAGTTTCTTTAACAAGACATTCTGATTTCCTAAGCATGGGTAGGTTATATTACACAAAGTGTGTGTGAAAAGTGAAACTAGATCAGTATGTCCTGTCTCAAGTCTCTTTAACGCGTCCTTCCGATTTGTTAAGAGTGGTTAGGATATGTTACAAAAAGTGTGCGCGCAAAATGAGGCTCGATTAGTATGCCTCCTATCAAGTCTCTTAAAAGCGTTGTTTCGAATACCTAATCATGGTTTGGTTATGTTATACAGTGTGTTCGTGAAAAGTGACAATAGAGTAGTATGTTGCTAACGTTTCTTTAACCCGTCGTTCGAATTATCTAAGCATGGTTACGTTAAATTACACAGAGTGTGCATAAAAAGTGAAGCTAGATTGGTATGCCCCGTTCATGTGACTTTAACGAGTCGATATGATTACCAAAGCATGGTTAGGTTGTACTACACAAAGTGTGTGCATAAATGAGGCTAGATTAGTATGCACCGTCTTAAGTCTATTTAACGCGTCGTTCCGATTATGTAAGTTTGGTTAGGTTATATTATATAATATGTGCGTGAAAAGTGACGCTAGATTAATAAGTCCCGTATCAAGTCTCTTAACGCGTCGTTCGGATTACCTAAGCATGGTTAGGTTATAATATGCAAAGTGTGCGCGAAAACGTAAACTAGATTAGTATGCCCCTTCTCAAGTCTCTTTAATACGTTGTTCAAGTTACATAAGCATGGTTAGGTTAAATTACACACAGTGTGAATGAAAAGTGAAGCTAGATTAGTATGCCCCATCTCAAGTTTTTTAACGCGTCATTCTTATTACCTAAGCATGGTTATGTTATATTATGCAAAGTCTCCAGGAAATGTGACGACAGATTAGTATATACTGTCTGAAGTCTTTTTAACTCGTCATTCGGATTTGCTAATCATGGTTAGGTTATATTATACAATATATGTGAGAAGAATGTCCCGTCTCAAGTGTATTTAACGCGTCGTTCCGATTACCAAATCATGGTTAGGTTGTATTACGTAAAGTATGCTCGAAAAATAATGCTAGATTAGTATGCCTTGTGATTAGTCTCTTTAATGCGTTGTTCAGATTACATAAGCATGGTTACGTTGAATTTCAATAAGTATGCATGAAAAGTGAAGCTAGATTAGTATGCATCGTCTGTAATTTCTATTACACGTCGTTCGGATTACCTAAGCATGGTTAGGTTCTATTACACAAAGTGTTCTCGAAAAATAAGACTAAATTACTATCCCTCGTCTCTGGTCTCTTTAACGCGTCGTTCGGATTACCTAAGTAGTGTTAGGTTATACTATGCAAAATGTGCATGAAAATAAGGCTAGAATAGTATGCTCAGTCTCGAGTCTCTTTAATGCCTCGTTCTGATTTCATAACCATAATTAGGTTATATTCTGCAAAGTTTGCATGAAAAGTAAAGCTAGATTAGTATCTCATATCGCTAGATTCGTTAACGCATCCTTCAGATTACCTAAGCATGGTTAGGTTATATTACGCAAAGGGTATGTGCAAAGTAAAGCTAGATTAATATACCCCGTCTCAAGCCTCTTTAACACGTAGTAACGAATACCTAAGCATAGTTATGTTATGTTAGGCAAAGTGTGCCTGAAAAGTGAGGCAAGAATAGTATGGCCAATCTTAAGTCTATTTAAATCGTTGTTCAGATTACCTATGCATGGTTTTGTTATATTATGCAAAGTGTGCGCGTAAAATGAGGATAGATTAGTATTCCCCGTCTCAAGTCTCTTTAACGCATCGTTCCGAACACCTAAGCATGGTTAGGTTATATAATACAATGTGTGCGTGAAAAGTGACGCTAGATTATTTAGGCCGTCGTTTGGATTACCTAACCATGGTTAAGTTATTTTACAAAAGTGTGCCCGTAAAATGAGGCTAGATTAGTATGCCCAGTCTCAAGTCTATTTAACGCATTGTTCTAATTACCTAAGCATGGTTCTGTTATATTATATAATGTGTGCGTGAAAAGTGACGCAAGATTAGTATATCTTGTCTTAAGTCTCTTTAACGCGTCGTTCGGAATACCTAAGCATGGTAAAGTTACATTACGCAAAATGTGCTAAAAAATTATGCTAGATTAGTATGCCCCGTCTCAAGTCTATTTAATGTGTTGTTCCGATTACATAAGCATGGTTACGATAAATTACAACCAAAGTGTGTATGAAAAGTGAAGCTAGACTAGTATGCCCTGTGTCAAGTTTCTTTAATGCGTCGTTCTGATTTCCTAAGCATGGTTAGGTTAGATTAGGTAAAGTGTGCGTGAAAAGTGAAGCTAGATTAATGTGCCCCATCTCAAGCCTCTTTAACACATAGTTTTGAGTACCTAAGAATGGTTGGGTTACATTACGGAATGTGTGCGTGAAAAGTGAGGCTAGATTAGTATATCCAATCTCAAGTTTCATTAACGCATTGTTCGGATTACCTAAGCATTGTTTGGTTATATTATAAAATATGTGCGTGAAAAGTGACGCTAGATTAGTACGCCCCATCTCAAGTTTTTATTTAACCCATCGTTCGGATTTCCTAAGCATGGTTAGGTAAAATTGCACAAAGTGTCCGCTAGAACTGAGGCTAGATTAGTATGCCCCGTCTTATGTCTCTTTAACGCGTCGTTCCGATTACATAAACAAGGTTTGGTAAAATTACACAAAGTGTGCATAAAAAGTGAAGCTAGATTAGTATGCCCCGTTCAAGTCTCTTTAACGCGTCGTTCAAATTACTTAACCAATGGTTAGGTCATATTACTTAAAGTGTGCGCGTAAAATGAGGCTAGATTAATATGTCAAATCTCAAGACTCTTTAACGCGTCGTTCGGATTCCTTAAGCATCGTTAGGTTAATATTATACAATGTCTTCATGAGAAGTGACGTTAGATTAGTATGTCCCATCTCAAGACTCTTTAACTCGTCATTCGAAGTAGTTAAGCATGGTTGGGCTATATTACAAGAAGTGTGCGACGAAAATGATGCTAGAATAGTATGCCCCGTCTTAAGTCTCTTTAACGCGTTGTTCCGATTACTAAAAATAGTTAGGTTAAATTACAAAAAGTGTGCATGAAAATTGAAGCTAGATTAGTAAGCCCCATCTTAAATTTCTTTAACTTGTCGTTTTGATTTCCAAAGCATGGTTTAATTATATTACCCGAAGTGTGCGTGAAAAGTCAAGCTAGATTAGTATGTCCTGTCTAAAGTCTCTTTAACGCGTCGTTCTGATTTCCGAAGCATGGTTAGGTTATATTATACAAAGTGTGCGCGTAAAATGAGGCTAGATTAATATGCCTCCTATCAAGTCTCTTTAAAGCGTCGTTGCGATTATCAAAGCATGGCAAGGTTATATAGTACAATGTGTGCGTGAAAAGTGACGATAGATTAGTATGCCTCTCAAGTTTCTTTAACCCGTAATTCGGATTACCTAAGAATGGTTGGGTTATATTACGTAAAGTGTGTATAAAAAGTGAAGATAGATTAGTATGCCTTGTCTCATGTCTCTCTAACAAGCCGTTCCGATTTCATAAGCATGGTTAGGTTAAATTACACAAAGTGTGCATAAAAAGTGAAGCTAGATTAGTATGTTCCGTCTCATGTCTCTTTAACTCGTCGTTCCGATTATATAAGCATGGTTAGGTTAAACTATACAAAGTGTGCATAAAAAGTGAAGCTAGATTAGTATGCCCCGTTCAAGTGTCTTTAACGTGTCGATATGATTACCTAATCATGGTTAGGTTATATTACAGAAAGTGTACTCGTAAAATGAGGCTAGATTAGTATGCCCCGTCTCTAGTCTCCTTAACGCATTGTTCCAATTACCTAAGTATGGTTTGGTTATATTATATAATGTGTGCGTGAATAGTGACGCTAGATTAGTATGTCCCGTCTCATGTGTCTTTAACCTGGAGTTCGGATTACCTAAGCAAGGTTAGGTTATATTACATAACGTGAGCGCAAAAAATGAAACTACGTTAGTATGCCCCTTATAAAGTCTCTTTAATGCGTTGTTCCGATTATACAAGCATGGTTAGGGTAAATTACCCAAAATAAGCATGAAAAGTGAAGCTTGATTAGTATGCCCCGTCTCAAGTTTCTTTAACGTGGCGTTCTTATTACCTAAGCATGGTTATGTTATATTACGCAAAGTACGCGTGAAATGTCACACTAGATTAGTATATTCCGTCTCAAGTCCCTTTAACTCGTCGTTCGGATTTCCTGAGCATGGTTTGATTATATTATACAATGTGTGAGTGAAAAGTGACGGTAGATTAGTATGTCCCTTCTCAAGTCTACTAAACGCGTCGTTCGGATTCCCTAAGCAATATTAAGTTATATTATACATTGTGTGCATGAATAATGACGCTAGATTAGCATGTCCTGCCTCAAGACTCTTTAACGCGTCGTTCAGATTACCTAAGCATGGTTAGGTTATATTAAGCAAAGTGTGCTCAAAAAATAAGGCTAGATTAGTATGTCCTTTCTCAAGTAGCTTTAACGAGTCTTTCTGATTTCTTTAAGCATGGTTAGGTTAAATTACGCAAAGTGTGCGCGTAAAATGAAGCTAGATTAGTATACCTCCTATCAAGTCTCGTTATAGCATCGTTTCGATATCCTAAGAATAGTTAGGTTATATTATACAATGTGTTCGTAAAAAGTGACGATAGATTACTATGCCGCTCAAGTTTCTTTAACCCGTCGCTCGGATTACCTAAGCATGGTTAAGTTATATTACGCAAAGTGTGCGCAAAAATGAGGCTAGATTAGCATACCTTGTCTCAAGTCTATTTAATGTGTCGTTCTAATTAAAAGCTTGGTTAGGTTAAACTACACAAATTGTGCATGAAAAGTGAAGCTAGATTTGTATGCCCCGTCTCAAGTTTGTTTAAAGCGTCGTTCTTATTACCTCAGCATGTTAGGCTATATTACGCAAAGTGTGCGTGCAATGTGATGCTAGATTAGTATATCTCGTCTCAAGTCTCTTTAACACGTCGTTTGGATTCCTTTAGCATGGTTAGGTTATATTACACAAAGTGTGCGTGACAAGTGAGGTTAGATTAGTATTTTGCATGTCAAGTCTTTGTAACACGTCGTTCCGATTACCAAAGCATGGTTAGGTTATATTATACACTATGTGCGTGAAATGTGAGGCTAGATTAGTATGTCAAATCTCAAGTCTCTTTAACGCGTAGTTCGGACTCCCTAAGCATGGTTAGGCTATATTATACCATGTGTTCATTGAAAGTTATGTTAGATTAGTATGTCCCGTCTCAAGACTATTGGTACAGTGGGACACGAGGGTCCGGATCGTATATTTCAATTCAAAATTGGAATTTCAACAATCCGGATCTAGAAATTGATCATATCAATAGCAAATGGATCGTCGTATCATCTAGTAATTAAAGCACGCATCTAGAAACCGTAAGAAGAATACCTATGTCGATTCTCCAACGATTCTTGTAGTCCCGATAGTACGGCGACCTCAAGCTCGTCCACACGAGTATGCGTCCGATTGAATCCCCGCCTTGAAGTAATCTGCAAGAGTTTCTCTTGCCGAGCAACCCTAAGCTCAAACTCTCGCTTCGATTACGTCTTTGCTGGGATGTATGAAAAACTTTCTCCAAGCTTTTCTGTGATTGATGACTACTTGAACTCCTTCAGATATGCTCTCTTAAGTGTGGTGTGTAGTGAATGAGCAAAGGCAACGTTTATTTATGGGCAAGAGTTTGTAGGAAACTCTGACACCTCACATGTTAGGTGTCACACACCAAGCAAAGGTGTTGCCACCATTCAACACCTCACATGCTAGGTGTCACACTCCAAGCATAGGTGTGGCCACCATCTGACACATCATATGCTATGTGTCACACATCAAACATAGGTGTTGCCACCTTTTGACATGTCGAATGCTAGGTGTCACACACAGAGACATACATGACATCATCACATGACATCATCACGTGACATCATCGCATGACATCATCACGTGACATCATCACGTGACATCATCACGTGACATCATCACGTGACATCATCACATGACATCAATGTGACATCATCACATGACATCATCACATAACTTGGATAAAATACAATTAGGTGCCTACTAATTTATAACTCTTACAAATTAGTCCCTAATTAATACTTTTTTTCATCTTACATTAATTTCCGAGATATGCTACTATCTATAAGAAATCGATATGTCGTAAACTCAATCGGTTGCACACCCTATTGTGTGTGACTAACTAGGTTCACATCTATATAGCAACGAGAGTCATAAGAGACGCCTTTTTTATATTAAATAACTAAATACCAATAAGTCAAAATTAGTATGTCCTGTCTCAAGTCTCTTTTACAGGTTGTTGTGATTTCCTAAGCATGGTTAGGTTATATTACGCAAAGTGTGGGCGTAAAATGAGGCTAGACTAGTATGCCGCATATCAAGTCTCTATAAAGCATTGTTCCGATTACCTAAGAATGGTTAGGATATATTATACAATATGTGCGTGAAAAGTGACGATTGATTAGTATGCCACCCAAGTTTCTTTAACAAGTATTTCCTATTATCTAAGCTTGGTTAAGTTATATTATGCAAAGTGTGCGCAAAAAATGAGGCTCCATTAATATGCCCCTTCTCAAGTCTCTTTTATGGGTCGTTCTAATTGCAGAAGCATGGTTAGACTAAATTACACAAATTGTCCATGAAAAGTGAAGCTAGATTAGTATACCCCGTCTCAAGTTTCTTTACCACGTCTTTCTTATTACCTAAGCAGGGTTAGGTTATATTACGCAAAGGGTGCGTGCAATGTGACGTTGGATTAGTATATCTCGTCTCAAGACTCTTTAACACGTCATTTGGATTCCTTTAGCATGGTTAGGTTATATTACACAAAGTGTGCATGACAAGTGAGGCTAGATTAGTATTTAGCGTGTCAAGTCATTTTAACGCGTCGTTCCGTTCACCTAAGCATGGTTAGGTTATATTATACAATATGTGCGTGAAAAGTGAGGCTAGATTAGTATGTCAAATCTCAAGTCTCTTTAACGTGTCGTTCGGATTCCCTAAGCATGGTTCGGTTACATTATGCAATGTGTTCGTGAAAAGTGACGTTTGATTAGTATGTCCCGTCTCAAGACTCTTTAACATGTCATTTGGTATAGCTAAGCATGGTTAGGTTATATTACAAGAAGTGTGCACAAAAAATGAGGCTTGAATAGTATGCCCCGTCTTAAGTCTCTATAACGGATCGTTCTGATTACATACGCATATTTACGTTGAATTACACAAAGTGTGCATGAAAAGTGAAGTTAGATTAGTAAGCCTCGTCTCAAGTTTCATTAACTCGTCGTTCTGATTTCCTAAGCATGGTTAGGTTATATTACAGAATGTGTTTATGAAAAGTGAAGCTTGATTAGTGTTGCTAGTAGTATGTGTCCTAGGGCCATTTGATCGTTGTAAATTTGTAGAACCTGTTCCGATGGAAAAGATATATATATATATATATATATATATATATATGTGTGTGTGTGTGTGTGTGTGTATTCTATTTGAACTAAGTGTCTTATCCACTATGTGTTCTTTTATTGCATATTTTCCTTATCACACTGTTATAAAATCTGTTCTTAAGGTATTAAGAATATGAGTGACAGATTCTATTATACAAGTGATATAAATAACCGTTGACGATCGATGGGGTCCTGCGAATAAGTGCATCGCATTATCCCGGAAAGATCGTCACCTCTGTTTATTCTCCTGATTAGAAAAGAGTTACTAATTATAGGAAATAGCGAGTCCCATACTACTTGATAGGGATCAAGATATACATGCGGACACTCAAGTTGTTGAGTGATTCGAACAAGTGACACTAGATGACTTATACATGGAAATTCATCAAAGTCAATTTAATGTCATCTAGTTCATAATTGTACATATGTCCTTTGACTTGTAGAGACACTATCTTGTATATAGGTGATTTTAGTTTGATACTCCTTAACCCTGGATCTTTCATGAGCTAGGTCTGCGAGATGTGTTGGCTCTAATTAGTTGTATATGGAGATAGGGGTTTAACATAGAAAGGATTCATCACTCTATATGAACGGAGACAAGATTTTATGCTATCTCAAATTATTCTTGATGGATGATAAAACCTGCGCAGGTGTATATGACTTACTTAGAAAGTTGTTTCGAGTGGAAGTCATATTTATTAAGAATTAGAACTGAGAGATGAGATCATATGATCAAGACAAACAATGTTTGATTTAACTGTGACACTAGTCGAGATTGGAATCTTGGATGAATGCAATTTTGAGTGTACGGTAATTATGAACATTGGTTCATAAAGAATTCATCAAAACATTCATCTCTATTTGGGGGTCGGGATATGTTGGTTCATAAAGAATGCATCGAAACATTCATCTCTATTTGGGGGTTGGGATATGTTGCTAGACGTCACTCACGATCTACGAGAATTAATAATTAATGGGATTTAATTATTTAATATGAGAAAGGCGTTTCTTATGACTCTCGTTGCCATATAGAAGTGAACCTAGTTAGTCACACACAATGGAGTGTGCAACTGATTCAGTTTACGAAAAATCGATTTCATATAGATACTAGAATATCTTAGAAATTAATCTAAGATGAAAAACAAGTACAAATTAGGGACAAATTTATAAGAGTTATAGATTAGTAGGAACTAATAGTACTATGTCCAAGTTAATTAGGGACTAATTTATAAGAGTTATAAATTAATAGGAACCTAATTATATATTAACCAAGTTTTATGATTAGAAGGCTTAAGTAATTAATTACTTTAAGTAATGATAAATAATGCACTAATAATAAGTTAGTGGAATGATGATGTCATGGTGATGATTTAATGAGATAAGGCCATTAGCTTATGTCATATATGTGATGTTATATGATGACATCACCTATATGATATCACCTATGTGATGCCACCACATAAAAGGTGTCATGTGGTGGCAACAACTTTGCTTGGTGTGTGAGGTGTTGCATTCTTAAGTAAAACTCTACCTTATAAATAGAGCTTGGCTTTGCCCATTTAATTACACCACAACATACATATCTCACTACAACACTGAGTGGTAGAGAGAGAAATATACTTAAAGTAGTTCAAGTAGTCATCAATCACGGGAAAAACTTGGCGACGTTTTTCATACATCCGAGCAAGGCGTAATCGCGGTGAGAGTTTGAGCTTAGGGCTGCTCGACAAGAGGAACTCTTGATGATTACTTCTGTTGGTGCAGCGGGACGTGAGGGTCCGAATAGTATATTTCAATTCAAAATTGGAATTCCAACAATTCTGATCCAGAAATTGATCATATCAATAACAAATGGATCGTCGTATCATCTAGTAATTAAAGCACGCATCTAGAAACCGTAAGAAGAATACCTATGTCGATTCTCCAACGATTCTTGTAGTCCCGATAGTACGGCGACCTCAAGCTCGTCCACACGAGTATGCGTCCGATTGAATCCTCGCCTTGAAGTAATCTGCAAGAGTTTCTCTTGCCGAGCAACCCTAAGCTCAAACTCTCGCCTCGATTACGTCTTTGTTGGGATTTATGAAAAACTTTCTCCAAACTTTTCTGTGATTGATGACTACTTGAACTCCTTCAAATATGCTCTCTTAAGTGTTGTGTGTGTAGAATGAGCAAAGGCAACCTCTATTTATAGGGTAGAGCTTTGCTTAAGAATGCAACACCTCACATGCTTGGTGTCACACACCAAGTAAAGGTGTTGCCACTATTCGACACCTCACATGCTAGGTGTCACACACCAAGCATAGGTGTTGCCACCATCTGACACATCACATGCTAGGTGTCACACATCAAGCATAGGTGTTGCCACCTTCTGACACGTCGGATGCTAGGTGTCACACACAAAGACATACATGACATCATCACATGACATCATCATATGACATCATCGTGACATCATCACATGACATCATCGTGACATCATCACATGACATCATCGTGACATCATCACATGACATCATCGTGACATCATCACATGACATCATCGTGACATCATCACATGACATCATCACATTAACTTGGATAAAATACAATTAGGTGCCTACTAATTTATAGCTCTTACAAATTAGTCCCTAATTTATACTTGTTTTTCATCTTAGATTAATTTCTGAGATATGCTAGTATCTATATGAAATCGATCTCTCGTAAACTCAATTGGTTTCACACCCTATTGTGTGTGACTAACTAGGTTCACATCTATATGGCAACGAGAGTCATAAGAAACGCCTTTCTTATATTAAATAATTAAATCCCATTAATTATTAATTCTCTAGATCGTGAGTGACGTCTAGCAACATATCACGACCAACAAATAGATATGAATGTTTCGATGCATTCTTTATGAACCAATGTTCATAATTACCGTACACTCAAAATTCCCTTCATCTAAGATTCCGATCTCGACTAGTGTCACGTTTAAGTCAAACAATGTTTGTCTTAATCATATGACCTCATCTCAGTTCTTATTCTTGATAAATATGACTTCCACTAGAAACAACTTTCTAAGTAAGTCATATACACCCTCGCAGGTTTTATCATCCATCAAGAATAATTTGAGATAGCATAGAATCTTTTCTCCGTTGATCCGGAGTGATAAATCCTCTCTTGGTTAAACCCTTATCTCCATATACAACTAACTAGAGCCAACACATCCCGCGACCCTAGCTCATGAAAGATCTAGGGATAAGGAGTATCAAATTCTAATCACCTATATACAAGATAGTGTCACCGCAAGTCAAAGGACATATGTACAATTATGAACTAGATGACATTAAATTGACTTTGATGAAATACCATGTATAAGTCATCTAGCGTCACTTGTTCGACCCACTCAACATCTTGAGTGTCCACATGTTTATCCTGATCTCCATCAAGTAGTATGAGACTAACTACTTCCTATAATTAGTAACTCCTTACTAATCAGGAGAATGAACAGAGGTCACAATATTTCCGGGATAATACGATGCCCTTATTCTTAGGACCCCATCGATCATGAACTGCTATTTAGATCACATGTATAATAAAATATGTAACTCATATTCTTAACACCTTAAGAATAGATTCTATCACAACGTGATAAGGATAATACGTAATAAATGAACACTTAGTTGATGAGACACTTAGTTCAATTAGAACATATGTATCTTTGCCATTGGAATTAGTTCTACAAATATACATGATCAAATGGCCCTAGGGCACATACTACTAACAACTTCAAGGCGAGGATTCAATCATACGCATACTCGTGTGGACGAGCTTGAGGTCGATGTACTTTCGGGACTACAAGAACCGTTGGATAATCGACATAGCTATTCTTCATATGATTCCTAGATGCGTGCTCTAATTATTAAATGATACGACGATCAATTTGTTGTTGATATGAACAATTTCTGGATCCGGATTGTTGAAATTTCAATTTTGAATTAAGATATACGATCCGTACCCTCGCGTCCCGCTGCGTCAACAATGTCCTGTCTAAAGTCCTTTCAACGCGTTGTTCTGATTTCCTATGGTTAGGTTATATTACTCAAAATGTGCGCGTAAAATGAGGCTAGACAAATATCCCTCCTATCAAATATCTTTAGAGGATCGTTGTGATTACCTAAGCATGGTTAGGTTATATTATATAATGTGTGCATTAAAAGTGACGATAGATTAGTTTGCCTCTCAAGTTTCTATAACCCGTCGTTCCGATTTCATAAGCATGGTTAGGTTAAATTACATAAAGTGTGCATAAAAAGTGAGGCTAGATTAGTATGTCTCGTATCATGCCTCTTTAACGTGTCGTTCCGATTACATAAGCATGGTTAGGTTAAATTACACAAAGTGTGCATAAAAAGTGAAGCTAGATTAGTTTGCACCGTTCAAGTGTCTTTTAACGCGTCGATTTGATTACCTAACTATTGTTAGGTTATATTACAGAAAGTTTGCGCGTAAAATGAGGCTATATTAGTATGCCCCGTCTGAAGTGTATTTAACGCGTCGTTCTGATTGCCTAAGCATGGATAGGTTATATTATATAATTTGTGCGTGAAAAGTGACGCTAGATTAGTATGTCCTATCTCAAGCGTCTTTAGCACGTCGTTAGGATTACCTAAGCATGGTTATGCTATATTACACAAAATGTGCGCGAAAAATGAAACTAGATTAGTATGCCCCTTATTAGGTCTCTTTAATGCGTTGTTCCGATTACATATGCATGGTTAGGCTAAATTACACAAAGTGTGCATGAAAAGTGAAGCTAGATTAGTATGCTACGTCTCAGTAGCATTGTTAGGTTATATTATACAATATTGCGTAAAAAGTGAGGCTAGATTAGTATGTCAAATTTCAAGTCTCTTTAACACGTCGTTCGGATTCCTTACCCATGGTTAGGCTATATTATATAATGTATTTGTGAAAAGTGACGTTCGATTACTATATCCCGTCTCAAGACTTTTTAAAGCATCACTTAGAGTAGGTAAGCATGGTTAGGTTATATTACAAGAAGTGTGCGAGAAAAATGAGCCTACAATAGTATGCCCCGACTTAAGTCTCTTTAATGCGTCGTTCTGATTTCCTAAGCATGGTTTGGTTATATTACATAAAGTGTGTGTGAAAAGTGAAGCTACATTAGTATGTTCTGTCTGAATTCTCTTTAACGCGTCGTTCTGATTTCCTATGCATGTGTTGGTTGTATTCTACATAGTGTGCGCATAATATGAGGCTAGATTAATATGCCTCCTATCAAGTCTCTTTAAAGCGTCGTTCTAATTACCTAAGCATAATTAGGTTATATTATACAATGTTTGCGTTAAAAGTGACGATAGACACTACTAGAAAACAGCCTTTTAGCGACGGAATTATCCGTCGCTAAAGGCCATATTTCCGTCGCTAACGTGGGTTAGCGAAGGAATAGCGACGGACAGAGTCCGTCGCCATAAGAATGGTCGCAAAATAATTTGCGACCATTCTTCAATTCCGTGGAAAAATTAGCGACGGAATATCCGTCACTAATTTTGCCAGATCTGTCGCCAATTTGTCTCAGGATGAGACCGATCCTTAGACAAATTGGCGACGGATTAAATAAAATAGCGACGGATATATTCGTCGCTAAAGGTGCCATTTCTGTCTCAGAAATTGCACCATTAGCGACGGATATATCCGTCGCTATTTAATTTATTCTGTCGCCAATTGTACTGCTTTTTTGGCAGAAATTTGCTGTTTTCAGCCGATTTTTACGTTTATTCCTGTCGTTTTACACCTACTAAATACAGTAACATTAATACGTTCATAAATCACAATAAATTGAAACAAACACTGATTATATATATATAAGTTATGTTAAAGTATACATATAACATCTGAAAGAAAAAACCCACAATTTGTTCGAAAAGTAAACTAGAACAAGACAACAAATTTGTAGTGTTGTCGCCGTCTGGCGGAGGAGGGGGGAACTGTGATCGATACTCTGCAGGAAGAGTAGGCATCAGTCTCGCGACCTCCTCACGGATAAGCTGGGCCATGCTTTCCTGCTGCTCACGCCGCGCAGCCGCCAGCTGCTCCGCCAACTCTTGTCTCTGCTTCTCTGCTCGCCTCTGCTCAACCTCCCGCAGACCCTCTTGAATGCTGGCCTGAACACGGCGATCAATCTCCTCTTCTGTCTGCTGCGAAGTCCTGGAAGAGCTGCCTCGCTGCGTCCTGCTGCTCGGGCCTGCATATCTGCTGCTCGTCGAACCCAGACCGTACACCCGGTGCTTCTTGTTGATGCCCTCAATGTCTAGAAACAGCTGGGTCTCGTTCACCTCCGCTGGACTTGTAGAGCTACCCTCTCCGGTCTGCGACTGTGTCGCGGCAGCGAGCCTCTGAGCGATGGCATCCTACAAAACAGTTATAAACAAACATATTAATTTAGCTTTATAACAAATAAAAAAATATATTAAATTAGATAATCCTAATTTCTAACGAAATTTCGGCAGCATTTCCGCTATAATATCAACATCACCCATTTTTCAGGGAAGTCCTGCAAATAAATTACAATATAACACAGCCAACAAATACTTTTAATCTAATTACACAAACGTTAAGTCCAAACAACTTATATAATTTAACATTCAAATCTAATATATTTAATACGTATAAACTTTCAATGTGCGACTTACAGTCATGTCTTGAGCCCGCTTGTCGACCGGCTTCTTGTCAGCCT
This sequence comes from Mercurialis annua, assembly GCF_937616625.2. NCBI lineage: Eukaryota > Viridiplantae > Streptophyta > Magnoliopsida > Malpighiales > Euphorbiaceae > Mercurialis > Mercurialis annua. Next base: position 18,229,392 of record NC_065572.1, on the reverse strand, counting down.
TCGTTGAGTGAAGGCGACTGTACAGCTCCGTCGCAGTCGGCTCCCGGCCGAGCTCCTTAGCCTGTCAGAAAAATACAATTTCATTAATATTAAATTAAAACCAAATACGTTTTTAATTACTGAATTTAGAGACAAACCATCACATCCATATGCTTGATTGCGGAGCGAGATCCCCCAGTATGGCGGACAGGTCCAGTACCAGCACCTGCCGGCTCGCTCATCCGGTTTGCCCGGGCTGTCTCTGACTTTTTCTTCTCCTTCTCTGTGTCCCAAAAAGCATTCCAGGCGTCCCAGATTTCCTGGTTCACAGATGTGTGCTTAGCTTTCAACTTCTTCATTTTGTGGATATTATCTATGTACCGAGTGGCTGCGTGGGTCATAAAGACATGTCTGATGAGCCCCTCGCTGTAGGCCGACGTATCCCACCAAAACTTTTTCTGCAAAAGTAATAACATGAGCTGCGAGTTAGCATTTAATTCACAAAAATCACAACTTAAATATAGGAAACTGAAAATTTAATTACCTGAAATTCTTGAAAATATAACTCTCCCTGGTTCGCTGTCAGAAAGCGCCATGCTGATCCAGTCTCAAACCAGCATTGTCTGAAAATGTCCCGTATAGCCCTGGAAACAGGCCCAGAGTCCAGCAACAATGTCCTGTGATTTAATAAGCATAATTTACTTTCAATACACATTTAATTACATATTTCAATATACAAAAATTAAAAAATTATGCTGTAACCTGCTACGGTCCGGGCGAACCATCGGCCTACCCTTGTCGTCTTGAATAGCTGCTGGCTCACCAGGCTCACGCTGCTGCAGAGGCTGAACAGGTCCTTCAGCCTGCCCCTGCTGCTGCTCCTCGACATCAGGCTCGGTAGGGTCTCCCAGTCCGCGTCCTCGGCCTGATCCCCGGCCTGAACCTCTGCCTGAGCCTCTTCCTCTCATACCTGTAAACATGTCAAGCTTAATTGTTCCACAACTAGACAACATATTATATCAATACAATTATACATTCATACGTGTAACATATAACAAATAATTAATATGAATTCAAATTCAAAAAGTACACTTGAATAATATAATTCAGAAACATAAGTATAATTAAGAAACAATCTAATTAATACATAAAATCTACTGTACACAACTAAAGTTCTTCGCTTTCATCTTCGTCTGATGAGGTTGCGATGAACTCATCTAATTCTGTTTCTTCTTTAGGAGGCACGAACAACGCATCTTCTTCAGCTACTCCATTTTGATCAGCCAAACATGTCGGATTGTCGTCCGTTGCAACAACGAGAGGATTTTCTTCTATCTCATCTTGAAAGGCCGAGATAATCCCATCGGGCATGTCAAGTTCCAATCGCGCCTTTATCCTACAAACTGCCCACCAATGTAATTTATCCCTTCTTTTACTCGGATACGGGAGGTAATTAACTTGGTCGGCCTGTTCGGCTAAGATGAATGGTTCACACTTATTGTATCTCTTTCTATTATTAATATCAACCATGTTATATTTTTTGTTACTAATTGTGCCGGAATTTGGCGCTGGGTCGAACCACTCGCATTTAAATAAGACAGTCGTCTTCATTGGAAGCGCCAGATACTCTAACTCAATTATGTCGGTCAGAACTCCATAAAAGTCATTTTCGCTATCAACATATTGAGTTCCCTTCACACACACTCCACTATTCATCGTAAGTTGTTCCTCCCCATAAGCTTGAGTCTGAAACTTGTATCCGTTTACACGATACCCCTTAAATGTTCTGACTGATCTAAGAGGTCCTTTAGCGAGACTAAGAATGAATGGACTGGTACAGACAATTGGATCTTGCACCTGTAGCGTTAAAGTGTATTATAAATCGAGACTTTTTATTGAACAAAATCAAAAAATATTTTGTAAAATACTTACATATTGTTCGAACCAGAAGGCAAAGTCACTCTCGAACTTCGGTTCAATTTGCGAGGTGCTGATTTCGGGGTTTCCTCTACGCAACTCGCCCTCGAAGACCCTTTAGTGAAGAAGATAACAATAATTAGAACCTGAATAATTATTATTATTACATTGACAGCTGTATTAAAGCTTACTCTCTGTAATTTTCAATTTCTGAACAATTCAACAGAACATATGTCCGGGCAGCAACAATCTCAGCTTCTCTTGCGACACGCACCCACTGATTGCCCGTGCGGCTTGAAAATAGATAGTCTGTCTACATCGTTGTCGACTTCAATGTCACAAACTTCATTCCTTTGCAGCCGCTCAGGCACCATTGGGTCACCTTCTGAAAAGTAATAAGCTGTAAATTTTGCGGTTTCTTCATTCAAGTATCCGCTACTGATGCTTCCTTCCATCTTCCCTTTATTGCCGACTTTTTTTTCAGTTTTCTCAAATATCTGATTCCACAAGTCATAATTAGTATATATTACATGTTAATATACTGATACACAGAATTGAGAAACTTCAGTGACATTACCTTTCAAATGGATACATCCAGCGATACTGAACCGGACCCGCAATCATAGCTTCGTACGGAAGATGTACAGGTAGATGTTCCATGGAGTCAAAAAATCTGGGCGGAAAAATAAGCTCCAGCTTGCATAATATCTTTGGGATTTCCAGCCTCATATGATCTAGATCTTTCTCTGTTAGAGACGTGGAAGTTAACTCACGAAAGAAGATACTCAACTCTGTTAAAGGCTCCCACACTTCCTTCTGTAATAGCTCACGGAGAGCGATTGGCAGAAGTCTTTGCATAAAAATGTGGCAATCGTGACTTTTCATTCCATGCATTTTCAGACCGACTGTATCGACACATCTGGACAAGTTGGACGCGTAGCCATCTGGAAACCTTATTAACTTAATCCACTCAAGTAAAGCTTTTTTTCCATCCTTATCCAAAGCATACAGCGCCTTAGGAAATCTCCCAGTAATCGGGTCTTTTGCTAACTCAGGCTGATCACATATGTCATTCAACTCTTCTCTAGATTTTGCATGGTCTTTTGTTTTCCCGGGAACATTTAGTACAGTATTGAAAATGTTGTCGAATACATTTTTCTCAATGTGCATGACATCGAGATTGTGACGAATGAGATTCGTTTTCCAATACGGCAAATCCCAGAAGATGCTTTTTTTATTCCAACCATAATCTGTCGACTTCGCCGCATTATTTGTCCCAGCCCCAATTTCATATGCCTTCATAAACCCCAAATGGTCCACCTCTGCCAACAATTCTTCACCGGTTTTCGGCCGACTGAATTCTTTATTTACGGTTTTTCCTTTTCGGAAATCAGTGGTATTACGCCGGTATATGTGACCACGAGGCAAGAACTTCCTGTGGCAATCAAACCACGACTGTTTTCTACTCCCATTAAGCGTGAAAGCATCTGTATTTTCCATGCATTGTGGGCAAGCTAGTCTCCCAGATGTGCTCCAGCCAGATAACATAGAATAAGCGGAAAAATCATTAATCGTCCACATAAGTGCCGCTTTCAATTGGAAATTTTGTCGCCTGTGCACATCAAATGTCTGGACTCCAAATTCCCACAAGTGGTTCAGCTCAGCTATCAACGGCTGAAGGAAAATATCCATTTGATGTTTAGGATTTCGAGGCCCAGGGACAATAACAGTTAAAAACATGAACTCATCTTTCATACACATCCCTGGGGGGAGATTGTAGGGTGTCAAAATTACTGGCCATGATGAATAATTCTGCCCGCAGGCCCCAAATGGTTGAAACCCATCAGTACACAGGCCTAGTCTAATATTTCGAACTTCTTCCGCAAACTCTGTATGCAATTCACTAAAATGTTTCCATGCTGGGGAGTCTGACGGGTGACACATCTTTCCATCAACCATTTTGTGTTCTGCGTGCCACGTCATATGCTTGGCGGTGGCTTTAGAAGCGTACAGTCTCTGCAGTCTCGGAGTTATAGGAAAATAAAACATTTTCCTATAAGGGATGTTAACTCGTCTTTTCACAGAATTTCCTTTAGGGGGCGGTTTCCACCGTTCGTGATCGCAAATTTTACATCGCGTTAAATCCGCGTCTGATCCCCAGTAAATCATGCAGTTACGCAAACAGCAATCGATAACTTCGACCAGCAACCCAAGAGCTCTAACCATCTTCTTTATTTCGGCAAAGTTCTTTGGCATCTTGTTCTCCTTTGGGAGTAGCTCTTGTATAAATTCGGTCACATCATCTACTAAAGGTACTGAGCCACTGTGACGACATTTGATGTCCAACATTTTAACAGCCGCATATAACGGAGAGTGTTTGCTATTACCGGGGAATACAGGTTCTTCGGCCGCGCGCATCATATCATAAAAATGTTTAGCTTCGTTATTCGGTTCCTCCTCCGTGAACACTACTTCTAGACCGGCAGCATCGATAACCATTCTCTGAACGGAGCTGAAGTCGTCTCCCCCCTCATTTTCCATGTCAACGTCATACTCCGGTAGCTGTGCAACGGGACGGGGATTTAAAACATTTCCCTCCCCATGAAAAACCCACACTTGATAATCTGCCACAAACCCTTTCTGCAGAATGTGTAGTTTCACCGTTTCGACGTCTCGATAACTCGTATTTTTACATCTTGTCTTAGGACAAGGGCATTTAATCTGGGGCCCACTCATACACGCGGGATGGCGTAAAGCGAAATTAACAAACTCTTGCACGCGCTCGGTAAAGCCTGGGTATAGCAACCCGCCCTGGAGCCGTCTATACATCCAACTTCGGTCTGTATCCATTTCTGTAGCACGGATAATTAGGAGGGGTTTTCGCTCGGAAATAGCAAAGTCAATGTAATTGACTGCTTTAAAGGTATGGACCTATCCCATTCGCAAAACTGGCGCCCCTTAACTCGGCCACGATATATGCCTAGCAACGGAAAAAATATTCGGCAGCCTTCCGGCGTCGTTCTCCTTCAGTGCGATATTTAGCATATGTGGTGTAACGCTAATTATATATTCCGCGAGGAATAAGCGTTACATAACATATACTATACATCCACCCGGAGAACAAACGCTGGAAAACAACCGAATATTTTTCTACCGCTACTAGACATATATAATTTTCGTGATCGAGTTACGGGAGGACCAGTTTTGCGAACTGTACAAACTGTACAATCCCGTGTCATTCAATCGCTTGAACACACGGGACGGGAACTCTACGGCTAGGTTTACGATTTTATTCGGTGGGAATAAAATCGAGGTCATTTTAGGTTTAAACAGCTTATAAATTAACTTATTATAAATTAAAACAAAAATTGAAATAATAACAGTACTTACTTGGTGCAGAGCAGAACCGCAAAAGATAAAAATAATCAATGTTGAATATCGGACCGATGCAACCAACAAAAGCTAGCAAACCTATCACGCAATCAATTTCACTATTTTGTTATTATATAATTAATAAAAATATTCATTTTCTAAAAAAAAATTGGGCAGCACTTCCCCTAAAAATGAGCATCACCCATTTTTCAGGGAAGTCCTGCAAGCAATTTACAAAACGTGCAAACCAAAACCACAATACAATTACACTGGAATTAACATTTAATATGTTAATTACACCATTTAACTAATATCATCTAATAAATTAATGAACTGGTATAATTTAAATTAAACTAAAACAATTAACTAATTAATAATCTAATTTATCTAACAATTAATAAAAATGCTTACAATTAATACTAATTACACAATTATAAAATATTTAATAAATTAATACAAATTAACTACATTTAATCTAATTTAACCTAACAATTAACCTAAATACTATCAATTAATATATATATATATATATATATATATATATATATATATATATTATTTAAACTAAAATTATATTAATAATTATATTTATTCTAATTAATATAAACCCTAATTGTAATTACACTAATTAACTAACATAATTTTAAATTAATTTAACCTACATTAAATAATAATCTAATAAACTCAATTAACCTAATTAAATTATCTAAAATCTAATTAGATTAACCTAATAATCTAATTTTACAATCCACTAACCTAATTTATAATCTAATATATTATCAAATCTAATTTAATAATTAGCTAGACTAATTTAGAATCCAGCAATTAACATATTAAATAAAGAAAAACAATTACTAACCGGAGGAGCAGCACGGGAGATAGGCGCCGGCAACGGTGGTGGCAGTGGGCGGACGGCAGCGGACAACAGTGGAGGGCAGCCAAAAAAAACGCACAAAAAAAGCCAAAAAAACGGAGGGAAACGAACCCACTGATGACCCAACGTGAAAATAGGAAGAGGAGTGGAGGGGAGCGGCGGCGGCGGTCAGAATTTGCAGAGAGGAGGGGTGCGGCGGCGGGAACGGTTTTGTTATAAAAGAAAGAAAATGGAAAAGAAAGGGCTCTGCTGGAGAAGATATAGTTCTAATTTAGCGACGGATTTTCCGTCGCTAAATTACAACTAAATGAAACGATTCCTTTCATCTGTTAATTTAGCGACGGACTAAAGCATCCGTCGCAAATATTTAGCGACGGATGACAATATCCGTCGCTAAATCAACAAATGAAACGATTCGTTTCTAAATCAGCCAACATTAGCGACGGATGTTAAAATCCGTCGCTAATTTTGGCTGAAAATATTTTCCCTCCAAAGCCCGCCAAATTGGCGACGGATTAGTGACGGATAATCCGTCGCCTATTTGGAGGGATCATTCCCGCCTTACCTCTAAGCACAATAACGACCAATTGAAATTATGTCGCAAAATCCGTCGCAAATTTACTGTTTTAGCGACGGATTTAGAGTCTGTCACTAAAATCTGTCGCTAAAACAGTGTTTTCTAGTAGTGAGATTAGTATGCCTCTCAAGTTTCATTAACCCGTCATTCGGATTACCTATGATTGGTTAGGTTATATTACGCAAAGTGTGCATAAAAAGTGAAGCTAGATTGGTATGCCCCGTCTCATGTCTCTTTAACGCGTCGTTCCGAGTGAGCCTAAATTAGTATGTCACGTCTCATGTCTCTTTAACGCGTCGTTCCGGTTAGGTAAAATTACACAAAGTGTGCATAAAAAGTGAAGCTAGATTAGTATACACCGTTCAAGTGTCTTTTAACGCGTCGATCTGAATACCTAACCATTGTTAGGTTATATTACACAAAGTGTGCGCATAAAATGAGGCTAGATTAGTATGCCCTCTCTCAACACTCTATAACGCATCGTTCTGATTAGCTTAGCGTGGTTGGGTTATATATATTATTGAATATGTGCGTGAAAAGTGACGCTAGATTTGTATGTCCCGTCTCAAGTCTCTTTAACCCGTCGTTCGGATTACCTAAGCATGGTTATGTTATATTACACAAAATGTGCGCAAAAAAATGAAACTAGATTAGTATGCCCCTAATCAAGTATCTTTAATGCGTTGTTCCTATTACATAAGCATTGTTAGGTTAAATTACACTAAGTGTGGATGAAAAGGGAAGCTTGAATAGTATGTCCCGTCTCATGTTTCTTTAACGCGTCGTTCTTATTACCCAAGTATTGTTATGTTGTATTACAAAAGTATGCGTGAAATGTAACGCTAGATTAGTATATCCCATCTCAAGTCTCTTTAACTCGTCGTTTGGATTCCCTAAGCATGGTTATAGTATGTTATACAATGTGTGCATGAAAAGTGACGGTAGATTAGTATGTCTCGTCTCAATTTCTTTTAAAGCGTAATTCGGATTCCCTAAGTGAGATTAGGATATATTATACAATGGGTGCCTGAATAATGATGCTAGATTAGTATGTCCTGCCTCAAGACTCTTTCACGCATCTTTCGGATTACCTAAGCTTGGTTAGGTTAAATTACACAAAGTGTGTGCTCGAAAAATAAGGCTAGATTAGTATGCCCCGTCACTAGTTTCTTTAAACCGTCGATCTGATTTCCTAAGCATAGATAGGTTATATTGCGCAAAGTGTGCGTGAAAAGTGAAGCTAGATTAGTATGTCATGTCTCAAGTTTCATTAACGTGTCGTTCTGATTTCCTAAGTTTAGTTAGGTTATATTACGAAAAGTGTGCTCCTAAAATGAGGCTAGATTAGTATGCCTCTTATCAAGTCTCTTTAAAGAGTCATCCCGAATACCTAAGCATGATTAGGTTATATAATACAGTGTGTCCTTGATATAGATTAGTATGCCACTAAAGTATCTTTAACCCATCGTTTGGATTACCTAAGCATGGTTAGGTTATACTACGCAAAGTGTGCGTGAAATGTGACACTAGATTAGTATATCTCTTCTCAAGTCTCTTTTACTCGTCGTTCGTATTCTCTAAGCAGGGTTAGGTTATATTATACAATGTGTGCATGAAGAGTGATTTTAGATTAGTATGTCATGTCTCAAGTCTATTTAACGCGTTGTTCGGATCCCCTAAGCATGGTTACATTATATTATACAATGTGCGCGTAAAAATGATGTTAAATTAGTATGTCCCATCTCAGGTCTCTTTAACGAGTCGTTCGGATTACCTATGCATGGTTAAGTTAAATTACGCAAAGTGTGCACGAAGAATGATGCTAGAATAGTATGCCCCCTATCAAGTCACTTTAACGTGTTGTTCCGATTTCATAAGCATGGTTAGGTTATATTAAGCAAAGTGTGCGTGAATAGTGAAGCTAGATTAGTATCTCCTGTCTCCAATCTCTTTCACGCCTTGATCGGATAACCTAAGCATGGTTAGGTTATATTGCGAAAAGGGTGTGTGAAAAGTATGGCTAGATTAGTATGCCCCATCTCAAGCCTCTTTAATACGTAGTTATGATAACCTAAGCGTTTTTAGGTTATATTACGCAAAGTGTGCGTGAAAAGTGAGGCTAGATTAGTATGTGCAATCTCAAGTCTTTTTAACAGGCCGTTCGGATTACCTAAGCATTTTTTGGTTATGTTACGGAAAGTGTGCGCGTAAAAGGAGGATAGATTAGTATTCCCCGTCTCATGTCTCTTTAACGCGTCGTTCAAAACACCTAAGTATTGTTAGGTTATATTATACAATGTATGCGTGAAAAGTGATGCTAGATTAGTATGCTCCATCTCAAGTATTTATTTGACCCGTCATTCGGATGACCTAAGAATAGTTAAGTTATATCACTCAAAGTGTGCGCGTAAAATGAGGCTAGATTAATATGCCCTTTCTCAAGTCTCTTTAATGCGTCGTTCTGATTACCTTAACATGGTTAGGTTATATTATATAATGTGTGCATGAAAAGTGACGGTAGATTAGTATGTCCTGTCTGTAGTCTCTTTAACGCGTCGTTCAGAATACCTAAGCATGGTTAAGTTATATTAAGCAAAGTGTGCGCCAAAAATGAGGCTAGATTAGTATTCCCCTATTACGTAAAGTGTGCGCGTAAAATGAGGCTAGATTAGTATGCCTCGTCTCAAGCCTCTTTTACGCGTCGTTCCGATTACCTAAGCATGGTTACGTAATACTATGCGATATATGCTTTAAAAGTGACGCTAGATTAGTATGTTCCGTCTCAGGTTTCTTTGACACGTCTGTTAGTGATATGCACTAGGTTAATCATGTTTGACCATGTTTTGACTTTATCATTTTGTTATTTATTGATTGGCAGTTTTTATCATTTTATATTAATGATTAAAATACTTAAATGGTTAATTCTTTCTAAGGTCATCAAGTATGTGACTTGATAGTAGAACCCTTAGGTTTAATAAAAAGAATTATATACCATCTATCCCTAGTCTTAATAGAACATTGAGACTAGTATGATGTTGACTGATGATTATGTTTTACTAATCATGTATATGAGATATTAAGTCAAATCATAGGTGCTATTTGAGAAATAAGGCACTGGATGACCCACTGTGAGAATACTACATAGATCACTGTCATAAGTAATTCTCATTACAATTTTATTAGTATAATCCTTTGACCTTGAAATCATCATGGATTTCTACATAGCTATTTCATATTTTGATACAGTCTTACATTATCTTTAACAGGATAATGGAATAGATTGTCATTGGATATGAAAGTAACTATGTGAGAAATGTGAGTGACTGAGAAGGAATTTGTCCCTCATTTATTTGAGTAAGATATCTATGGGTCCCTTGAAGAAGATAGATTGAAGGAAATGTATGGCCATGCTAAAAGAATTGATAAAGAGTTATCATTTTCAGTCTACTTAGAGTCAAGAAACTAATGATTGAATATTATAAGGATGACATGACTATGCCTTATATTCAATCTGTATATCGAGAGACAAAGGGATTAAAATATTATTGTAAATGGTTAAATCGGATTATCGATATTTGTATAACTTGGGTAGTCATAATGTCTTGCTAGAGGCCACTTATGACTTCTGGGCTTAAATAGGGATTTCGAGCCTACTGCCAACGCTATTTGAATCTACAGGGTCGCACACTAAGAACAGGCCCAAAACAGTTATGTATATATATATATTAATTCGAAATTTAAGGATAAGTGTTTTCCTTAATTTATTATTCTTGGAAAATAGTAAATATAGTAATTAATATATCTATGGAGTATTATCAAAAATGAGTTTTTGATAAACATAAACTTGTAGAATTGCAATGAGATTGAAATTCGAATTTGTCTCAAACCCTAGGGTTGTTGTATCACTATAAATACACATTAAGCAATTAGTTTGAGAATCACGAAATTCATTATTCACTAAATCACTAAAAATTCGAAATTGCTTGTGAAGCAATAGTGCTAGCACACAAGCACGAGTTTTGGCTAAGGTCTGTTCGTGTGGATACTCGTAGAGGACGCATTCTTTTGGAGGCGTTTCTGATCCGAGGCCAGGTATCACCAAAGTGAACCACCTCCTTCCTTCCTACATTGCTGTTGAACTCGACATACAAGTAAGTGTTAATTCTGTAGTTAATCTATTTATTCGAATTACATGGATCTTGGTTTGGGTTTTAGATAATTTTTTTAAATTCCACTGCATTATGAACCTAGAAAACCCAACAGTGGTATCAGAGCTGTTTGTAATTTGATTAATTAGATTCTGAGTATATGTGATATATGCTTATTGTATGTTCTGTTTTGAAAAGGGGTTGTTTTTCGAAACTGTTTTTGAAGGAATTATAATTCGTTGTAATTATACATAAAACGTTTATGTGATTAATTGTATGAAAAATAGTATGAAGAATTAATTTGATTAATAGTTTAATGTAATTAAAATTTCGAATATACTGTTCTTAATTAATATTACGTTTTAATTTGATTAAAGGTTTTGTAGTATTAATTTTCATACGAATTGATAAGAAAAGGGGAAACAGATTAATAAAACTGTTTTTGAATAGGATTAGTAAACTGTTTATGAAACCGTTTTAATTCTATTAGGAAACATGTTTTTGAATAGGATTAGTAAACTGTTTGTGAAACTGGTTTTAATTCTATTAGTAATTCTGTTTTGAATTAGATTAGTAAACTGTTAGTGAAACTGTTTTAAATTCTATTAGTAAAACTGTATTTGATTATGTTGTGAACATAATTTATAAAACTGTGCTTAATTTCGCTATGAGCTGATATAGAGAAACTGTTGTTATTTAAGTGTTAAATAAATTGTTTCTGATCAGTTTTTAAGATGCAGTAATTAGGAATTTGGGGTTATTTTAATCTGTTTCGAACATATTAAAATAGACCGTAATCAATTAAGATTATTGATTTCGGATAAAGAAATTTTAATTCTGTTAAGTGTAACATGTGAGAAATTAATACTTTAATGATAAATTTTAACAGGAGCACCGCCTGGGGCTCTGCCCCCGGACCTCGCCAGGGGCGCTGCCCCTTGGACCCCGCTGATACACCCCTTAAGGACCGTTATCCTTTTAAGCCGGCGTGTTTTTGTCATGTATTTTATTTTAATACTTTAATGATAAATTTTAAATATGATTTAAATTATCATGAATAACATATTTACGTGATTGTTGTTAAATATGATTTAAAATAGTGAAATAATATGTTTTTAATGTTTATCTATTGGTTATATGCTCTGCATGATTATTTTATATGCGATAAGATAGGATAAATAACAAACCCTTATTTAATATTAAGTCTTCAATATACCTCCCATTGTAATAACACTTATCAAGACTTAGATTGCTATGTATAGGCTTTGCCAAAGCATGATGTATAAAGTCATCTAAGTAAGATAAGTTGGATAAAAGTGATATCCATATGTTTGATTTGGTTAGACTTAACTAGGTTATCAAAATAGTTTTGAACCTAGGGTATAAGATAGAATATCAAGATTACATGTGATGTTAATATTCTATGTTCAAGAATTGCATGAGATGTAATTGGTAAAGTATTACCTACCTAAATAAACCACACTTAAAATGATAAGCCAAAACTTACTTGAAGTAGGGTGAAATATGGATCTTGTCCCACTATTATTTTTCAATTGTTGAAATTATCATTAAGGGTTTTTATATGAATTATGGGTATATGTTGTGGGAATTTTATTGTGCCTTTTATTAAATGCTACTTGAATATTTATTGTTGTAGAGATGGCTACAAACACTACACATACTTTATCAGTGCGATCAATCCTTGAGAAGGATAAGCTCAATGGAACTAACTTTCTGGACTGGTACAGAAATCTAAGAATTGTTCTTAGGCAAGAAAGAAAGGAATATATCCTTGATCAACCCCTCTCTGAGGAACCAGCTCCTGCTGCTACTAGAGCTCAAAGGGATGCTTATACGAAGCATCTCAATGACTCTACTGATGTCACTTGCATTATGCTTGGATGCATGGAGAATGAACTCCAAAAGCAAATGATAAAATTGGATGCGAACACCATGATTACTGATCTCATGGAAATGTTCCAAGAGAGAGCAAGAATTGAAAGGTTCAATGCCATCAAAGATTTGCTTTCTTGCAAGTTGACTACTAGCGGCTCAGTTAGTCCTCATGTTTTGAAGATGAAGGGTCATCTTGAACATTTGGACAGGCTCGGTCTCCCAATTGCCCAAGAGTTGGCTACAGACATTGTTCTCCAATCTTTTCCTGAGGCTTATGATGGTTTCATCATGAACTTCAATATGCATAATATGGAGAACACCACCACAGAGTTGCATAGGATGCTTCAAACTACTGAAAAGAACATCAAGAATGAGACTAAGGATGTTCTTATGGTCAACAAGGGAAAGGGTATGAAAAGGTCTTGTAAGGGCAAGGTAAAGGCTTTCAAGAAGTCTAAACCCAAGTCCAAGCCCAAGACCAAGGATGAACCCAAAGCAAAACAGCCAAAGGAAGGAACTTGCTTTTTCTGCAAGGAACCTGGACATTGGAAAAGGAATTGCAAGAAATATCTGGATGATCTGAAGAAGAACAAGGGTAGTGAGACTACCACTTCAGGGTCTCAAAAGGAGTAGAAGTTTGACAAAAGGCGAAGTGGACCTACGAGTTGGCAATGGAGCAAGAGTTGCTGCTTTAGCTGTAGGGACTTATGAGTTATCTTTGCCTAGTGGACTTATTTTATCTTTGAACAATTGTAATTATGTACCTACCATGTGTAGGAATATTATTTCTGTTTCTTGTTTGGACAAGGATGATTTTGAATTTATTATTAGGAATAATAAATGCAGTATTTCGCATAATAACATTCTTTATGGATATGCTCCACGCAGTAGTGGTCTTTATATTTTAAATGTTGAAGACACTAATGAAAAATCAATCTATAACATCAATGCTAAGAAGTTTAAGTCAAATGATTTAAACACTACTTATCTCTGGCATTGTCGTTTAGGCCATATAAATGAGAAACACATATCAAAACTTCAAAGAGATGGACTTTTGAATTCATTTGATTATGAATCATTTGAAACATGTGAATCTTGTCTAATGGGCAAAATGACAAAAACATCTTTTATTGGACAAGGTGAAAGAGCTAAAAACTTATTGGGCCTTATACATACAGATGTATGTGGTCCATTAAGTACAAATGCTAGAGGTGGATTTCAGCACTTCATTACTTTTATTGATGATCTCAGTAGATATGGTTATGTTTATCTGATGAAACATAAATCTGAATCTTTTGAAAAGTTCAAAATATTTAAGAATTAAGTACAAAATCAACTTGGTAAAAATATTAAAACACTAAGATCTAATCGAGGTGGTGAATATTTATGCCAAGAATTTGTAGATCATCCAAGAGATTGTGGGATCGTTTCTCAATTGACTCCACCTGGAACACCACAATGGAATGGTGTGTCTGAACGGAGAAATCAAACTCTATTGGATATGGTTCGATCAATGATGAGTCAAACTGATCTTCCAATCTCATTTTGGGGTTATGCTTTAGAAACCGCTGCATTCATTTTGAATAGAGTTCCATCAAAGGCAGTTGAAAAGACACCATATGAGATATGGACTGGAAAAACTCCTAGTTTGTCTTTTCTTAAGATTTGGGGATGTCAAGCTTATGTGAAGCGACTAATTTCAGATAAATTAGCACCCAAATCTGACAAATGCCTTTTTGTAGGATATCATAAAGAAACTAAAGGATATTACTTCTACAATGCTTATGAGAACAAAGTGTTTGTTGCTAGAAATGGTGTCTTATTGGAAAGAGAATTTATTTCCAAAGGAACCAGTGGGAGTACAGTACAACTTGAAGAAATTCAAGAACCACAAAATAGCATTGTACCAAGTATGGAACCTCAAAAGAATCAACAAGCAATTGCTGAACCAGTACAAGTACCACAAGGCCAAAGGAGGTCTGATAGGACACGTCATAATCCTATGAGATATGGATTTCTCAATACTGAGAACAATGATGTGATGATTGTGGATCAAGAAGAACCCACATCCTATCAAGAGGCCATAAATAGTCCTGACTCTGAAAAATGGCTCGAAACCATGAGATCTGAAATGCAATCCATGTATAATAATCAAGTTTGGACCTTGATTGACCCAATGGATGGTGTAAAAACCATTGGGTGCAAATGGGTCTTCAAAATGAAGACTGACATGGATGGCAATGTGCATACCTATAAAGCAAGACTAGTTGCAAAAGGTTTCAGACAAATACATGGTATAGACTATGATGAAACCTTTTCACCAGTTGCTATGCTCAAATCCATTCGAATTCTCCTTGCCATAGCTGCATATTATGACTATGAGATATGGCAAATGGATGTCAAAACAGCGTTTCTTAATGGAAACTTACTTGAGGATGTGTACATGACACAACCTGACGGTTTTGCCAGTCCAGAGAATTCTGGAAAGATTTGCAAGCTTCAAAAATCCATTTATGGATTAAAGCAAGCTTCTCGGAGTTGGAATCTTCGTTTTGATGAAGCAATCAAAGAGTTTGGATTCATCAAGAATGAAGATGAATCTTGTGTGTACAAGAAGGTTAGTGGGAGCGCGATTGTTTTCTTAGTGCTTTATGTTGATGACATACTACTCATTGGAAACGACATTCCCATACTGCAAAATGTTAAATCATGGTTAGGGAAGTGTTTTTCAATGAAAGACTTGGGCGATGCTGCTTATATATTAGGCATCAAGATCTATAGAGATAGATCTAGAAGACTCATTGGGCTAAGTCAAAGCACTTATGTTGATAAGGTATTAAACAGGTTTAGTATGCAAGACTCCAAGAGAGGATTCTTGCCAATGTCACATGGCATCAGTCTCAGCAAGACTCAGTGTCCTAAGACACAGGATGAGCGAGGCCGCATGAGTAAGATTTCATATGCTTCTGCTATTGGATCTATCATTTATGCAATGTTGTGCACTCGACCTGATGTCTCGTATGCTTTGAGTACAACGAGCAGATACCAGTCAAATCCAGGTGAAATTCACTGGGCAGCAGTTAAGAACATCCTTAAGTACTTGAGAAGAACCAAGGATGCATTCTTGCTATATGGTGATCAGGAAGATGAGCTGATTGTAAAGGGTTACACAGACGCTAGCTTCCAAACTGACATTGATGATTGTAAATCACAGTCAGGATATGTGTTTTGTTTGAATGGAGGTGCTTTCAGCTGGAAGAGCTCGAAGCAGGACACCGTTGCTGATTCTACAACAGAAGCTGAGTATATAGCTGCTTCAGACGCAGCTAAGGAGGCTGTTTGGATCAAAAAGTTCATAACTGGATTAGGAGTTGTTCCAAGTATATCTGATCCAGTGAACTTGTCATGTGATAACAATGGGGCCATAGCACAAGCAAAGGAGCCCAGATCACATCAGCGATCGAAACACATACTTAGACGTTATCATCTCATTTGAGAAATCATTGAGAGAGGAGACGTGAAGATATGCAGAGTTTCGACAAATGATAATGTTGCTGATCCGCTAACTAAGGCTCTTCCACAGCCTAAGTGTCACGACCCATTTTCATGAATCGCGACCGGCGCTAGGGTATGGGTAATGTAGTACCGAAACCCGTAGCTAGCCTCCCATAAAAATCATAAACACATAAACCTGCAGAAAACCAATGCTCGGGGGCAACCGAGACTTCAACCTAATCTAGCAATTATAATAATCAACAATTAATATAACATACATATTCAATTCTAAGTCTAAAATAGATTTATCATAAACCGATATAATAATATAACATGCCAAAGCAATATAACCAGTCGAACCAATCCGACAAACAACTGTAATAATAGTAAAGACGTCTAGTCAACTACTGCGGTCTAAGAATAAAATAGTTTGACAGTATATCAAAATAATGGAACCTCCGAGGAAAAGTAAATGCGGAGATCACCCGACACTCTCAGATCATAACCCTGGGAAAATTGGGAAAACAACGGGGTCAGATATACTGAGATGAGTTCATACCACTATTTACATTTATTAAGTGGAAAACCTTTAAAACGTTTAAAGCATTTAATAACGATATTACAGATAATAGTTGGAACCCTAATCCACAATTCTAAATAATAAACATAATCCAACAGGTCTGGTCCCGAGAGCTGAGCTACACCGAGTTACCACTGACCACACTTATACCAGAGTCCCGAGAGCTGAGCTACACCGAGTTACTCTACTTGGTCCCGAGAGCTATGCTCACACCGAGTTACCACATTACCATAATTACCTTTCCCAGATCATTACCGGTGCGCACGCAGTCCTAATGATGCCCATTAGGTAGCACGTTCCAACTAAGAGCCATAATATAAAAACAGTTCGAAATATACGTACAGTATATATATTTAATATTAAAATAACAATTTACTTAATAAAGCGGTAAATAGTAAATATAAACTCACTGCTTGCTAATCCGCGTGAAATACCGGCAAGCACTAACTCTGGTTCGCCTCTGAAGCACGAACAGTAGACGAGTCTAGACAAATAAAATAATTATTAAAATCAGACCCTAACTCTAGAGAGTACTAGACACCACATAAGACTAGCACAAATAATCACGTAGTAATTAAACAATCCAAAATAACACAAATATATCCAATAGGTAATAAAGCCCAATTAATATAAGTCTATTGAGTTCCCGCTTAAAATCCAATTTATAAATATTATTTAATAACTTTAAATAATAATTAATTTACAAATAGTGGGTATGCCGAGTTACCAAATAACTACCAAGCTAACCTCACTTGTCGGATGACCCAAGTCTAATCTGACTCAAAACGTTTATCAAATATAAACCCGAGTTTATATTTATAAAATAAATTAACAAAATAATAATCCAATTTAAAAACGGAACTCAATAACTTCAATTTCAAGTAACCCAAGTTACAACCCCAAAAACTTAATCATATAAGTCAAATAAAAGTTTAGGGACTAAATTGTATTTTAACCAAGTAGGGACTAAATGGTACTTTTGCCAATTAGGGACTAAATTGCACTTTAGTCAATTTGATATCCGAAATCAAATTAATTACTTCTGTTTATAATTAATACTAAATATAGCGTTACCAATCAAAAACTTAAGTAAATAAGTTTTAAAAACATTTAGGGACTAAATTGTAATTTAGCCATTTTTTGACAAAACGACATTTGAAGGCAAATATAATTACCCGAGTAAATATATTAACTTAGATTATAAAAATATCGTTACAATAAATCAATTGTAAGTTATAATGAAATTTAAGTTATTATCAATTAAAATAAACCTAAAGGACTTAATAATATCAAGCCAAATAAGATGGTGACTTAACATGGCATTTATACCATCATCTTCAACAAAGAGAAAAAGAACAGAGCCATGTTCATGCCGCCATTTCCCATTTGAATTAATCAAAACCGAACTAAATCCCATTCACTATATAACTAACAACTTAAACACTTAACACAAATCCAACATTCCCAATCCAATCATACTACCTTCATTCTATAACCCAACAATTTAAACACAACCAAATCACAAGAACTAACAAGAACCATACGGCAAAACTCAAGATCATGGCATGATAATATTTAACCAAAATCTAATTAACCCATTAACAAAGATGCCAAACCATGAAGAAGAAACAAAACCTAAGCCTAATGCGTGAAGGAAACACAACAGCAGCAACCAACAATCAAGAACAGAATTTTAACAAAACCAAGCGATAAACCGAACGGCAAAAGAACGAGATCAACGGCGTACCGTTAAGCGAAGCGAACGAATTGAATCGAAGGTAAACGAGTCTAGAACGCCTGAGATCAAACGGTTTCAGTTTCGATCTAGAAACGAACACACACGGATCAGAAAACCGAAGTATGTTCAAAGCTAATATCTGAAATGGAAAAGGTTAAGAACACTTACCACGGGGCTGAGTTGGAGCAGATTTTGGAGGTGAAAAACATGACGAGAAAAGAGAAGGATGGTGGCTAGGGCTAGCTGAATATATAGAGAAGGAAAGTAAGGAATCAAATCAGCTAAGAAGGGAAAGAAATCGGAATGGTAACGGCAGAAATTAAGCCTCCTAACTGCAGTTACCAGTCTCGAACGAGACTCAGCAAAATGCTGAGTTCCCGTTCGGGACAGCCTGGTCTCTTACGAGACCAGTGCAAATTTTGCACAGTCCCGTACGGGACAGGCACAGTCCCGTACGGGACCGTACGGGAAAACATCAGGTCTCTTACGAGACCTGGTTTATCCCTTGGTACAACCATTTGGTTGAACCAAGACCCAAAGGAGAAGTTTATATATTTTTTTTTAAAACCGAACCGAAAATGAATCGAACCACAACAATTTACGAAACTTCAAATACCCCCCAAAACACATCCGGAACCACGTCGGAAATTTACAAAAATAAATTTAAAAATTTTACGGGATATTACATTCTCCCCAACTAATTAAAAATTCGTCCTCAAATTTAACACGACAAGTAAATCACATCAGAACAACACGTAACACAAGTAAAAACTACAAAGTCACAGAAAAACAAGATATTGTACCTCACGGAAATAGAAAAGGATAGCGATTCCGCATATCCAACTCGGTCTCCCAAATACACTCCTCTACAGAATGATTGCGCCAGAGAACTTTGACCATCGGAATCTCTTTGTTCCGCAATTTACGCACCTGCGTATCAACAATCTCAACTGGCTGTTCCTCATAGGACAGCTCCTGGTCAATCTCAACACTCTGAGGCACAATCACGTGCGAAGGATCAGAAATACACTTCCTCAACATAGAAACGTGAAACACCGGATGTACTAACGACATGTCTGGCGGTAAAACCAGACGATAAGCCACAGCTCCAATCCTCTCCGAAATCTCATAAGGACCTATATACCTCGGTGCTAACTTTCCCTTGACGCCAAAACGAACCACGCCTTTCATAGGCGAAACCCGAAGAAATAAGAAATCACCAACCTGGAACTCAATGTCTTTCCTCTTCGGATCATCATAACTCTTATGCCGACTAAAAGCAGTCTCTAACCTCCGCTTAATCAACGGTACCTTCTCGGAGGTAATCTGAATGATCTCCGCTCCCGAGAGTTTACGCTCTCCGACCTCCTCCCAACAGATAGGAGATCTACACTTGCGCCCATACAAAGCCTCATACGGCGCCATCTCGATACTCGCATGATAACTGTTGTTATAGGAAAACTCAATCAACGGCAAATGAGTATCCCAGCTACCCTGAAAATCGAGAACACACATCCTGAGCATATCCTCCAACGTCTGAATAGTCCTCTCAGACTGACCGTCAGTCTGAGGATGAAAAGCTGTACTGAAATCCAACCGAGAACCCAAGGATTCCTGTAACGCTTTCCAAAACCTCGAAGTAAACACTGAACCTCTGTCTGAAACAATAGAAACCGGTACACCATGCAAACTGACAATCCTGTCGATGTACAACTGAGCCAACCTCGAAGCAGTATACGAAACCTTTATCGGAAGGAAATGAGCTGACTTGGTCATACGGTCAACTATCACCCAGATGGAGTCGTATCCCTGTCGAGTACGTGGTAACCCAACCACAAAATCCATAGCAATCTGCTCCCACTTCCACTCTGGAATAGGTAGTGGCTGCAGATAGCCAAAAGGTCTCTGATGCTCCAGCTTCACCTGCTGGCACGTCAGACACTTAGAAACATACTCAGCGACATCCTTCTTCATCCCGCTCCACCAGTAGGTACCCTTAAGATCATGGTACATCTTAGTAGAACCCGGATGAACACTATAAGCAGACTTGTGCGCTTCTTCCAGAATCTGGTCCCTCAAACCATCTGAATCCGGAACACACAGTCTCGAACCATGTCTCAGAACACCATCCACAAATGTAAACTCAGAATTTCCATCCTGCTGAATTTCCTCAATAATCCGTTTCAATTGTGGATCCTCAGCTTGTAAAGCTTTGATCCGATCAATCAAAACGGGTTGCACTTGCAACTGTGCTAACAAACAACCAGTCTGAGAAATCTGAAAACCATAGCCCGAAGCTATCAAATTGTGCCACTCTCTAACCATGGGTCTACGCCCAATCTCAGAAATATGAGCCAAGCTGCCCGAAGACTTGCGACTCAACGCATCGGCTACCACATTAGCCTTACCAGGATGGTACTGAATAGTACAGTCGTAGTCTTTCAGCAACTCTAACCACCTCCTCTGTCTCAAGTTCAACTCTCTCTGATCAAAGATATATTTCAGACTCTTGTGATCAGTGAAAATCTCACAAGTAGCACCATACAAATAATGCCTCCAAATTTTCAGCGCAAAAACCACAGCTGCCAACTCTAAATCATGAGTAGGGTAATTCACCTCATGCTTCTTCAACTGTCTGGAAGCATAGGCAATCACCTGACCATGTTGCATCAGAACGCAACCCAAACCAATCCGAGACGCATCACAATACACTGTGAAACCATCAATGCCAGAAGGCAATGCCAAAACTGGAGCTGTAGTCAAAATCTCCTTGAGCTTCTCAAAGCTTGCTTCGCACTTGTCAGTCCACTCAAACTTGACACCCTTCTGTGTCAGTTTAGTCAAAGGTGCAGATATTCTGGAGAAATCTTGCACGAACCGACGATAGTAGCCAGCTAAACCCAGAAAACTTCTGATCTCGGTAACTGACATTGGCCTTTGCCAATCCATGACCGCCTCAATCTTCTTCGGATCAACCTTGATCCCATCTTTCGACACCACGTGTCCTAGAAAGGTAACCTGGTCCAACCAGAACTCACATTTTGAGAACTTAGCATACAACTGATGCTCACGCAACGTCTGTAGTATAGTCCTCAAATGGTAAGCATGCTCCTCCTCACTCCGAGAATAGATCAAAATGTCATCAATGAAGACGATAACAAATTGATCCAAAAACGGCTTGAACACTCTGTTCATCATATCCATAAATGCTGCTGGTGCGTTCGTCAGACCAAAGGACATAACCAGAAACTCAAAATGTCCATAACGAGTCCGAAAAGCAGTCTTAGGCACATCTGCATCACGGATCCGTAGCTGATGATACCCAGACCTCAAATCAATCTTGGAAAAACACTTCGCACCCTGCAACTGGTCAAACAAATCATCGATGCGAGGAAGAGGATATCTGTTCTTGACAGTAGCCTTATTCAACTGTCTGTAGTAGATACACAGCCGAAAAGAACCGTCTTTCTTCTTTACAAACAGAACTGGAGCACCCCACGGAGAAGTACTCGGTCTGATGAACCCGCTATCCAACAACTCTTGTAACTGGTCCTTCAACTCCTTCAGCTCTGCAGGAGCCATCCGATACGGCGGTATCGAAATCGGAGCTGTACCAGAAACCACATCAATGCAAAACTCAATATCACGATCAGGTGGTAATCCAGGCAATTCCTCTGGAAACACATCAGTGAACTCATTCACTATCGGCACACTATGCATATCACTACCATCAGCCTCCAAATCACGAACCACAGCAAGAAAACCCTGGCAACCCTTGCCTAACATCCGCTTCGCCTTGATGGCGGAAATCAGATTCTTAGGTGTCTCTGCCTTTTCTCCCTGAAAGGAAAAAGGTAGACCACCTGGAATCCTGAACTCGACTGACTTCTCTCGACAGTCAATAGAAGCATAATGGCGTGACAACCAGTCCATCCCCAAGATAACATCAAAAGAAAGAACGTCAAGCACAATCAAATCAGCACATAATTCTCTACCCTGAATAACCACGGGACAAGAAGGATAGACGACGTCCACTACTACACCTTCAGACATAGGTGTAGACACAGCTAGAGGTTCACTCAAAACAGATGGTGCTCTACCCAATTTCCCAGCAAAACAAGTAGAAACAAACGAATGGGTCGCACCCGCATCAAATAATACCAAAGCATCAGTAAAAGAAATCGGAATGGTACCTTGCACCACAGCATTTGATGCACGCGCATCCTGAGGAGTAAGTGCGAACACTCTGGCCTGACCCTGCGGCTGCTGCTGCGAACTCTGTCCAGTACCATAACCGTTGGAACCTCTACCTCCGTTACCACGGCCACCGAAACCTCTGCCACCAGAACCACGGCCCCGCTGGCCACCAAAAGATGCTGCAGGTTGAGCGTACCCTACAGACTGTGTAAACGCAGGTCTCTGCTGCTGATAAGATGACTGCGCCACACTGGAGTTAGACATCTGCTGCCCAGATGTCGGACACTCCCTAGAAAAATGACCCGGCTGGCCACAAGTAAAACAACCTCCAGGAGCTAACTGACACTGACCATAGTGCCTGCGTCTGCAATTCTGGCAGAACGGAATGTTCGATCCACCACTGTACCCGCGTCCTGAACCACGGTTGCTCCCACTGCTACTGGAACTGTACGGAGCACTCCTGGCACTATGCCTCCCTTTGTTGTGAGTCCGTCAACTCCCCCTGTTGGCCTGAGAAGAGCCACTGTAGTAGTTCCCACTACCATGCTGCACTGGGGCCTGCTGCCCCCCACTAGGAACGTCACTCTTTCCCTTCTGATTCTGGAAAGGGTCAGAGATCGTCCCAAACTGAACCATCGAATTCTCCATCCGCCGCGCACTATCCACTAACCGAGCAAACTCCATGTTTGTCCCTATCAGCAAAGGAAGAAACTCCGAGCCTAAACCCCTAACATAACGGTCGTTCACTCGCTCTTGATCACCCTGTAGATCTGTAGCAAACCGCCCCAAACGTACAAACTCAGTAGTGTAGTCTGTCACCGATCTATCCCCCTTCTTCAAAGTGAGCAGCTTTTCTCTGAAACTCTCAGTAACAGAGAAGGGTAGATAGTAACCTCTGAACCTGACCACAAAATCAGCCCAAGGCAAAGTATCCATAACTGGCCTGATGTTATCGCGATACCAGTCCTTGGCTGGACCCTTCAGCGACATCTCCACAAGCATCACTGATTGACGATCAGAAGCTTGAATCCTCTGACTGTTGTACTCAAATTCCTCCAAAAAGTCAAGAGCATCCCCAGTACCATCAAAAGAAGTCGGATTCAACTTCAAGTAGGTCATCACCAACTCTCTGTCTGTTGGAATATGACCGACACCAGCAATTCCACCAATACCAGCTACAGCACCAACCTGAGGTTGCTGTTGCTGCGCTAACTGACCCAGTATATTACACTGATTCTGCAGTAGAGCCTGATTGTTCTGCATTTCGACAACGCCAGCCAAGAAAGTAGTGAAGTCGAACGCTTGCATATTTGGTGCCTGCTGCACATTCGGTGCCTGAACACCTGCTGCACCGCGTCCTCTCGCTCCACCTCTACCAGCACCAGCTCCTCTGCCTCTACCAGCACCTCTACCTCTGCCAGCACCTCCACCTCGACCACGTCCAGCATTTGCCTAAACTGGTGGTGCGTTCTGATCGACTTCCATAGAAATCGCATCATCAGCCACAGCTTCTTGCTCTGCCGCAGCACGAGCACGAGTACGAATAACGTTGTCCATATCCTAAGATTGAACAACAACAACTTAAATAACAGATATTTCATACCCAAGTATGAACAAAACAAACAACATATAGGATTTCCCAAGAAATCAACAGCAATAAAATGTTCACCCAAGTGAAATAGCATTAACAATTAAAAGCATCAAATCAACAAATAATGACTGACTCGACGCAATCCTATTGGCGTAGGCAGAATGTTTTAAAATCAAAAGATGACGTTTTTAAAGACATGACAGAATCCTATATCCGCAGTAGTTCCTAAGACACAACCAAACTTAACAGAGTAAACACATAGCAAGCAATGGCCTTGGTTTGAAACCAAAGCTCTGATACCAAGTTTGTCACGACCCATTTTCATGAATCGCGACCGGCGCTAGGGTACGGGTAATGTAGTACCGAAACCCGTAGCTAGCCTCCCATAAAAATCATAAACACATAAACCTGCAGAAAACCAATGCTCGGGGGCAACCGAGACTTCAACCTAATCTAGCAATTATAATAATCAACAATTAATATAACATACATATTCAATTCTAAGTCTAAAATAGATTTATCATAAACCGATATAATAATATAACATGCCAAAGCAATATAACCAGTCGAACCAATCCGACAAACAACTGTAATAATAGTAAAGACGTCTAGTCAACTACTGCGGTCTAAGAATAAAATAGTTTGACAGTATATCAAAATAATGGAACCTCCGAGGAAAAGTAAATGCGGAGATCACCCGACACTCTCAGATCATAACCCTGGGAAAATTGGGAAAACAACGGGGTCAGATATACTGAGATGAGTTCATACCACTATTTACATTTATTAAGTGGAAAACCTTTAAAACGTTTAAAAGCATTTAATAACGATATTACAGATAATAGTTGGAACCCTAATCCACAATTCTAAATAATAAACATAATCCAACAGGTCTGGTCCCGAGAGCTGAGCTACACCGAGTTACCACTGACCACACTTATACCAGAGTCCCGAGAGCTGAGCTACACCGAGTTACTCTACTTGGTCCCGAGAGCTATGCTCACACCGAGTTACCACATTACCATAATTACCTTTCCCAGATCATTACCGGTGCGCACGCAGTCCTAATGATGCCCATTAGGTAGCACGTTCCAACTAAGAGCCATAATATAAAAACAGTTCGAAATATACGTACAGTATATATATTTAATTTTAAAATAACAATTTACTTAATAAAGCGGTAAATAGTAAATATAAACTCACTGCTTGCTAATCCGCGTGAAATACCGGCAAGCACTAACTCTGGTTCGCCTCTGAAGCACGAACAGTAGACGAGTCTAGACAAATAAAATAATTATTAAAATCAGACCCTAACTCTAGAGAGTACTAGACACCACATAAGACTAGCACAAATAATCACGTAGTAATTAAACAATCCAAAATAACACAAATATATCCAATAGGTAATAAAGCCCAATTAATATAAGTCTATTGAGTTCCCGCTTAAAATCCAATTTATAAATATTATTTAATAACTTTAAATAATAATTAATTTACAAATAGTGGGTATGCCGAGTTACCAAATAACTACCAAGCTAACCTCACTTGTCGGATGACCCAAGTCTAATCCGACTCAAAACGTTTATCAAATATAAACCCGAGTTTATATTTATAAAATAAATTAACAAAATAATAATCCAATTTAAAAACGGAACTCAATAACTTCAATTTCAAGTAACCCAAGTTACAACCCCAAAAACTTAATCATATAAGTCAAATAAAAGTTTAGGGACTAAATTGTATTTTAACCAAGTAGGGACTAAATGGTACTTTTGCCAATTAGGGACTAAATTGCACTTTAGTCAATTTGATATCCGAAATCAAATTAATTACTTCTGTTTATAATTAATACTAAATATAGCGTTACCAATCAAAAACTTAAGTAAATAAGTTTTAAAAACATTTAGGGACTAAATTGTAATTTAGCCATTTTTTGACAAAACGACATTTGAAGGCAAATATAATTACCCGAGTAAATATATTAACTTAGATTATAAAAATATCGTTACAATAAATCAATTGTAAGTTATAATGAAATTTAAGTTATTATCAATTAAAATAAACCTAAAGGACTTAATAATATCAAGCCAAATAAGATGGTGACTTAACATGGCATTTATACCATCATCTTCAACAAAGAGAAAAAGAACAGAGCCATGTTCATGCCGCCATTTCCCATTTGAATTAATCAAAACCGAACTAAATCCCGTTCACTATATAACTAACAACTTAAACACTTAACACAAATCCAACATTCCCAATCCAATCATACTACCTTCATTCTATAACCCAACAATTTAAACACAACCAAATCACAAGAACTAACAAGAACCATACGGCAAAACTCAAGATCATGGCATGATAATATTTAACCAAAATCTAATTAACCCATTAACAAAGATGCCAAACCATGAAGAAGAAACAAAACCTAAGCCTAATGCGTGAAGGAAACACAACAGCAGCAACCAACAATCAAGAACAGAATTTTAACAAAACCAAGCGATAAACCGAACGGCAAAAGAACGAGATCAACGGCGTACTGTTAAGCGAAGCGAACGAATTGAATCGAAGGTAAACGAGTCTAGAACGCCTGAGATCAAACGGTTTCAGTTTCGATCTAGAAACGAACACACACGGATCAGAAAACCGAAGTATGTTCAAAGCTAAAATCTGAAATGGAAAAGGTTAAGAACACTTACCACGGGGCTGAGTTGGAGCAGATTTTGGAGGTGAAAAACATGAAGAGAAAAGAGAAGGATGGTGGCTAGGGCTAGCTGAATATATAGAGAAGGAAAGTAAGGAATCAAATCAGCTAAGAAGGGAAAGAAATCGGAATGGTAACGGCAGAAATTAAGCCTCCTAACTGCCGTTACCAGTCTCGAACGAGACTCAGCAAAATGCTGAGTTCCCGTTCGGGACAGCCTGGTCTCGTACGAGACCAGTGCAAATTTTGCACAGTCCCGTACGGGACAGGCACAGTCCCGTACGGGACCGTACGGGAAAACATCAGGTCTCTTACGAGACCTGGTTTATCCCTTGGTTCAACCATTTGGTTGAACCAAGACCCAAAGGAGAAGTTTATATATTTTTTTTTAAAACCGAACCGAAAATGAATCGAACCACAACAATTTACGAAACTTCAAATACCCCCCAAAACACATCCGGAACCACGTCGGAAATTTACAAAAATAAATTTAAAAATTTTACGGGATATTACACTAAGCATGAGAGTCATACTAGGTCCATGGGAATTAGATTTAATGTAGATTGGGCCTAGTGCAAGTGGGAGATTGTTAGTGATATGCACTAGGTCAATCATGTTTGACCATGTTTTGACTTTATCATTTTGTTATTTATTGATTGGCAGTTTTTATCATTTTATATTAATGATTAAAATACTTGAATGGTTAATTCTTTCTAAGGTCATCAAGTATGTGACTTGATAGTAGAACCCTTAGGTTTAATAAAAGAATTATATACCATATATCTCTAGTCTTAATAGAACATTGAGACTAGTATGATGTTGACTGATGATTATGTTTTACTAATCATGTATATGAGATATTAAGTCAAATCATAGGTGCTATTTGAGAAATAAGGCACTGGATGACCCACTGTGAGAATACTACATAGATCACTGTCATAAGTAATTCTCATTACAGTTTTGTTAGTATAATCCTTTGACCTTGAAATCATCATGGATTTCTACATAGCTATTTCATATTTTGATACAGTCTTACATTATCTTTAACAGGATAATGGAATAGATTGTCATTGGATATGAAAGTAACTATGTGAGAAATGTGAGTGACTGAGAAGGAATTTGTCCCTCATTTATTTGAGTAAGATATCTATGGGCCCCTTGAAGAAGATAGACTGAAGGAAATGCATGGCCATGCTAAAAGAATTGATAAAGAGTTATCATTTTCAGTCTACTTAGAGTCAAGAAACTAATGATTGAATATTATAAGGATGACATGACTATGCCTTATATTCAATCTGGATATCGAGAGACAAAGGGATTAAAATATTATTGTAAATGGTTAAATCGGATTATCGATATTCGTATAACTTGGGTAGTCATAATGTCTTGCTAGAGGCCACTTATGACTTGTGGGCTGAAATAGGGATTTCGAGCCTACTGCCAACGCTATATGAACCTACAGGGTCGCACACGAAGAACAGGCCCAAAACAGTTATGGGTTGTACAATATATATATATATATATATTAATTCGAAATTTAAGGATAAGTGTTTTCCTTAATTTATTATTCTTGGAAAATAATAAATATAGTAATTAATATATATATGGATGATTATCAAAAAGGAGTTTTTGATAAACATAAACTTGTAGAATTGCAATGAGATTGAAATTCGAATTTGTCTCAAACCCTAGTGTTGTTGTATCACTATAAATACACATTAAGCAATTAGTTTGAGAATCACGAAATTTATTATTCACTAAATCATTAAAAATTTGAAATTGCTTGTGAAGCAATAGTGCTAGCACACAAGCACTAGTTTTGGCTAAGGTCTGTTCGTGTGGATACTCGTAGAGGACGCATTCTTTTGGAGGCGTTTCTGATCCGAGGCCAGGTATCACCAAAGTGAACCACCTCCTTCCTTCCTACATTGTTGTTGAATTCGACATACAAGTAAGTGTTAATTCTGTAGTTAATCTATTTATTCGAATTACATGGATCTTGGTTTGAGTTTTAGATAAATTTTTGAAATTCCGCTGCGTTATGAACCTAGAAAACCCAACAACGTCGTTCTTATTACCTAATCATGGTTATTTCCTTTTGCACAAAGTGTGCGTGAAATGTGACGCTAGACTAGTATATCCCTCCTCAAGTATCTGCAACTCGTCGTTCAGATTTCCTAAGCATGGTTTTGTTATGTTATACAATGTGTGCGTGAAAAGTGACGGTAGATTAGTATGTCCCGTCTAAAGTCTATAAAACGCGTCGTTCAGTTTCCCTAAGCATGGTTAAGTTATATTATAAAATGTGTGCTTGAAAAGTGACGCGAGATTAGTATGTCATGTCTGAAGTCTCTTTAACTTGTGGTTCTGATTACCTAAGTATGGTTAGGATATATTATACAATGTGTGCGTGAAAAGTAACGCGAGATTATTATGCCTTGTCTCAAGTTTCTTTAACCCCTCTTTGGGATTACCTAGGCATGGTTAGGTTATATTACGCAAAGTGTTCGTGAAAAATGAGGCTAGATTAGTATCCCCCGTCTCATTTCCCTTTAACGCGTTGTTCCGATTACATAAGCATGGTCAGGTTAAATTACACAAAGTGTGCATAAAAATTGAAGTAGATTAATATGCCAGGTTCAAGTGTCTTTAACGCGTCGTTCTTACGACCTAAGCATTGTTAGGTTATATTACTCAAATTGTGCGCGTAAAATAAGGCTAGATTAGTATTCCGCGTCTCAAGTCTCTTTAACGCGTCATTCCGATTACCTAAGCCATGTTAGGTTATATTATATAATGTGAACATGAAAAGTGCAGCTAGATTAGTATGCCCCATCTCAAGTTTCTTTAACGTGTCGTTCTGATTACCAAAGCATCTTTAAGTTATATTATGCAAAGTGTGGGTGCAATGTGACGCTGGATTAGTATATCCCGTTTGAAGTCTCTCTAACACGTCCTTCAGATTCCCTATGCATTGTTAGGTGATATTAGACAAACTGTGCTCGACAAGTGAGGCAAGATTAGTATGCCACGTGTTAAATCTCTTTAATGCGTTATTCGAATTACCTAAGCATGGTTAGGTTATATTACGCAAAAGGTGCGTGCAAAGTAAGTGTAGATTAATATGCCCCGTCTCAGGCCTCTTTAACAAGTAGTTACGATTACCTAAGCATGGTTAGGTTTGGTTACGCAAAGTGTGCGTGAAAAGTGAGGCTAGATTATGAAAGTCGCGTAGCAGAGGGTGCGTGTCCGGATCGTATATTTCAATTCAAAACCAAAATTAGTAATCCGGGTGTTGATCACATCAACACGATCAAGTAGGATCAACTTATCATCTAGTTTTAATAGCAATCATCTAGGAACCAAAAAAGAATAACTATGTCAATTGTCCAATGATTCTTGTAGTCCCAAAAGTACAGTGATCTTAATCTCGTCCACACGAGTATGCTCCCTATTGAATCCTCTTATGAAGTGATCCGCTCGAGTTCCTCTATCGAGAGACCCGATCTCAACTCTCACTATGATCACCTCCTTGCTAGAATGCTTGAAAAACTTCCCAATTTAATTTGTGACTGATGAATATCGTTTAAACTACTTTAAACAATTTAGCAAACACCGTGTCTCGAACTCCTTCAAAACCGTGCTCAACTTTTTAAGAAATTGTGTTGCTATTTCTTTTTTATGTTGTATATCTTTTGCCTCAACATTCAAGCTCTATTTATAGGCTTGGATGTTTAGTGTCCTTAAGACACATGGCAAGAGAAGTGTTTCACATGTAGCTTAGGTGTTGTCATCATCTGACATATGGCAAGACAAGTGTACCACATGTAGCTTAGGTATTGCCACCATCTGACACATGTCAAGACAAGTATTGCACATGTAGCTTAGGTGTTGCCACCATATGACACATGGCAACCATATATGTCAGTATGACATCATCACCATGACATCATTACATGACATCTTCACCATGACATAATCACATGACATCATCTAAATACTAATCACATTAACTTGGATAAAGTACAATTAGGTTCCTACTAATTTATAACTCTTACAAATTAGTCCCTAATTAACACTCGGTTTTCAGCATAAATTAATTGCCGAGATATGCTAGTATCAATATGAAATTGATCTCTCGTTAACTCAATCGGTTGCACACTTAATTGTGTGTGACTAACTAGTTTCACAACTATATGGCAAAGAAAGACATAAGAAACGCCTTTCTTATATTTAATAATTAAATAACATTAATTATTAATCCTCGTATATCGAGAGTGACGTCTAGCAACATATCACGATCCCTAAATAGAAATGAATGTTTTGATGCATTCTGATGAACCAATGTTCGTGATTACCGTACACTCAAAATTCCATTCATCTAAGATATCGATCTCGTCTAATGTCAAGTTACGTATGACCTCATCTCTCATATCTAATTCTTGATAAATATTACATACTAGAAATGACTTTCTAGTATTAGAACTCTTCTAATTAAGTCATATTCTCCTGGCCGGAAATTCATTCATTAAGAACAACTAGAGATAGCATAGAATCTTGTCTTCGTTCATCCGGAGTAATAAATCCTTTCTTGGTTGAACACCTATCTCCATATATAACTAACTAGAGCCAACACATCCCGCGAATCTAGCTCATGAAAGATCTAGGAATAAGAAGTATCAAACTCTAATCACCTATATACGAGATATTGTCACCTCAAGTGTAAGGACATACGTACAATCATGAACTAGATGACATTAAATTGACTTTAATGAAATACCATGTATCCAGATCTAGCGTCACTTGTTTGATCCACTCAACCCCTTGAGTGTCGACATCTTTATTCTGATCCCCATCAATTAGTATGAGACTCACTATTTCCTATCATTAGTAACTCCTTAATAATCTGGAGAATAAACAGAGGTGATGATCTTACCGGGATAGTGCGATGCCCTTATTCGTAGGACCCCATCCATCGTGAACGGTTATTTAGATCACTTGTATAATAGAATCTATCTTTCATATTCTTAGCACCTTAAGAAAAGATTCTAACACAGCGTGATAAGGACAATACGTAGTAAATGAACACTTAGTTCAAATAAAACATATATATCTTTGCCATTGGGATTCGTTCTACAAATATACACGATCAAATGGCCCAAGGGCATATAGTAATGACAGATGAGCATGTCAAATTTCAAGTTCTTTAACGCGCCATTCGAATTATCTAGGAATGGTTAGGTTATATTATGCAAAGTGTGCGTGTATAAACAGGCTAGATTAGTATTCCCCGTCTTAAGTCTCTTTAACGCGTCGTTCCGAACACCTAAGTATGGTTAGGTTATATTATACAATTTGTGCGTGAAAAGTGACGCTAGATTAGTATGTCCCATCTCGAGTCTCTTTAACACGTCGTTTGAAGTACCTAAGCATGGTTAGGTTATATTATGCAAAGTATGCGTGAATAATGAGACTAGATTAGTATGCCCCTTCTCAAGTCTCTTTAATTCGTTGTTCCAATTACATAAGCATGGTTAGGTTAAATTACACAAAGTGTGCACGAAAAGTGAAGCTAGATTAGTAAGCCCCATCTCAAGTTTCTTAACGTGTCGTTCTTATTACCAAAGCATGGTTATGGTATATTACGTAAAGTGTGCATGAAATGTAACGCTAGATTAGTATATCCTGTCTCATGTCTTTTTAACTCGTCGTTAGAAATCCCTAAGCATGGTTTGGTTATATTATACAATATGTGGGTGAAAAATGATGATAGATTAGTATGTCCTGTCTCAAGACTCTTTAATGCGTCGTTTGGATTACCTAAGCATGGTTTGGTTATAATATGCAAAGTGTGCTCAATAAATAAGGCCAGATTAGTATGCCCCGTCTTAAGTCTCTTTAACGCGTCGTTCAGATTACCTAAGCATGGTTAGGTTATATTAAGCAAAGTGTGCGCGTAAAATGAGTCTAGAATAGTATGCCCCGTCTCAAGTCTCTTTAACGCGTCGTTCTAGTTTCATATGCATGATTACTTTACATTACGCAAAGTGTGTGTGAAAAGTGAGCCTAGATTAGTATGTCGAATCTCAAGTCTCTTTAACGCGTCGTTCGAATTAACTAAGAATGGTTTGGTCATATTACGCAAAGTGTGCGCCTAAAATGAGGCTAGATTAGTATTCCCCATCTAAATATCTTTAACGCGTCATTCGGATTACCAAGCCAAGGTTAGGTTATACTCCCTCGTCCCATTCTAATTGAGAAAATTTCAATTGCACATTATTTAAGAAATTTTAGTAACATTACTTTTATATCCTTACATTACATTAAATGCATCACAACTTTTCAAAAATATGCTTTCTAAATGCATTAATTGAAGAGGGTATAAAGAGAAAAGTAGTGTAAAAACTACTCTATAAATGGAAAGTGTCAATTAGAATGGGACACCCAAAAAGGAAATAGTGTTTGATTAGAATGGGATGGAGGGAGTATTATGCAAAGGGTGTGTGAAAAATAAGGATATATTAGAATGCCCCCTCTCAAGTCACTTTAACACGCAGTTACGATTATCTAAGCATGGTTAGGTTACATTACGCAAAGTGTGCGTGAAAAGTGAGCCTAGATTATTATGTGCAATCTTTTGTCTCTTTAACGCGTCGTTCGGATAATCTAAGCTTGGTTTAGTTATATTACACACAGTGTGCGGGTAAAATGAGGCTAGATTAGTATTCCCCATCTCAAGTCTCTTTCATGTGTCGTTCCGAACACCTATGTATGGTAGGTTATATAATACAATGTGTGCGTGAAAAGTGACACTAGATTAGTATGTCCGTCTCAAGTTTCTTTAACGCGTCGTTCAGATTACCTAAGAATAGTTAGGTTATATAACGCAAAGTGTGCGCAAAAAATATGGCTAGATTAGTATGCCCCATCTCAAGTCTCTTTAATTCTTTGTTCTTATTACATAAGCATGGTTATATTAAATTGCACTAACTGTGCATGTTAAATTACACAAAGTGTGCGCGAAATATGGCTAGATTAGTATGCCCAACCTTAAATTTCTTTAACGCGTAATTCTTATTACCTAAGCATGCTTATGTTATATTACACAAAGTGTGCCTGAAATGTGATGCTAGATTAGTATATCCCATCTGAAGTCTTTACAACATGTCGTTCGGATTTCCAATGCATGGTAAGGTTATTTTACGCAAATTGTGCGTGAAAATGAGGCTGGATTAGCATGCCCCATCCTATTTCTCTTTAACGCGTTGTTTTTTATTACCTAATCATGGTTAGGTTATTTTACACAAAGTTTTCGTGATTAGCGATGCTAGATTAGTATGTCGCATGTCAAGTTTCTTTAACGCATCGTTCGGATTACCTGAGCATGGTTAATTAATCACATAAACGATTTAGGTATAATTAAAACAAATTATAATTCCTTCAACACGGTTTCGAAAAACAACACCTTTTCAAAACAGAACATACAATAAGCATATATCACATATATACTAAGAATCTAATTAACTAAATTACAAGCGGCTCTGATACCACTGTTGGGTTTTCTAGGTTCATAACGCAGCGGAATTTCAAAATATTTATCAAAAATCCCAAACCAAGATCCATGTAATTCGAATAAATAGATTAATAACATAATTAATACTTACTTGTATGTCGAATTCACACAGCAGTGTAGGAAGGAATGAGGTGGTTCACTTTGGTAATACCTGGCCTCAGATCAGAAACCCCTCCAAATGAACACGTTCTCTACGAGTATCCACACGAACAGACCTTAGCCAAAACTAGTATTTGTGTGCTAGCACTATTGCTTCACAAACCAATTCGAGTTATTTAGTGATCGTGTCTTGTGTTTATTTTGAAAAACACATAACCCAAAACCCTAGCCTTAAGAGTCTATTTATAGGAAAATAGGACATCTAGGGTTTACTCAAAAATGTGTTTTGCAATCATATGCAAACATTACGTTTTTTATAACTCTTTTGAGTTCATGTCTATCAAAAACCCTTTTTGATAATTACACATATATATTAATTATTATTATTATTATCTTCAAAAGACAATGCCTTATGGAATACACTTATCCTTAAATTTTGAATTTCAATTAATATATATATATATATATATACGTAATAATCTATTAATCACTTAATTTCATTGGGCTTGTACAACCCATACTTTTTTGGGCCTGGTCTTAGTGTGCGACCCTGTAGGTTCATATAACGTTGGCAGTAGGCCCGAAATCCCTATTACAGCCCACAAGTCATAAGTGGCCTCTAGCAAGACATCATGACTGCCCAAGTTATACGAATATCGATAATCCGATTTAACCATTAACAATAATATTTTAATCCCTTTGTCTCTTAATATCCTGATTAAATATAAGGCAAAGTCCTGTCATCCGTATAGTATTTAATCATTAATTTCCTAATTCCAGGTAGACTGAAAATAATAACTCTTTATCAATTCATTTAGCATGGCCATGCATTTCGCCCAGTCTATCTTCTTTAAGGGGCCCATAGATATCTTACTCAAATAAATAAGGGACAAATCCCTTTTCAGTCACTCACATTTCTCATATAGTTACTTTCATATCCAATGACAATCTATTCCACTATCTTGCTAAAGATAATGTAAGACTGTATCAAAACATGAAATAGCTATGTAGAAATCCATGGTGATTCCAAGGTCAAAGGATTATACTAATAGAACTATAATAAGAATTACTTATGATAGTTATCAATGTAGTATTCTCAAGGTGGGTCATCCAATGCCTTATTTCTCAAATAGCACCTATGATTTGACTTTATATCTCATACACATGATTAGTAGAACATAATCATCAGTCAATATCATACTAGTCTCAATGTACTATTAAGACTAGGGATAGATGGAATATAATTCTTTATAAAACCTAAGGCTTCTACTATCAAGTCACATACTAGATGACCTTAGAAAGAATTAGCCATTCAAGTATTTTAATCATAATATAAAATGATAAAAACTGCCAATCAATAAATAACAAAATGATAAAGTCAATAAATGGTCAAACATGATTGTCCTAGTGCATATCAATAACATATACTACGCAAAGTGTGTGTGGAAAGTGACACTAGATTTGTCAGCCCTATCTCAAGTCTCTTTAACGCGTCGTTCTAATTACCTAAGCATGGTTTGATTATATTATACAATGTGTGCGTTAAAATTGACGGTAGATTAGTATGTCCTGTCCCGAGTCTCCTTATGGCGTTGTTCTGATTACCTAAGTACGATTATATAATATTACGCAAACTGTGCGCAAAAAATGAGGCTAGATTAGTATACCCTATCTCAAGTCTCTTTAGCGCGTCGTTCCGATAACATAAGCATGGTTACATTATATTACCATAGTGTGATTGAAAAATGAGGCTAGATTAGTTTGCTCCATCTAAAGTCACTTTAACGCGTCGCTCGGATTACCTAAGCATGGTTCGTCCGCAAAGTGTGCGCGAAAAATGAGGCTAGATTTGTATACCTTGTTTGAAGTCTCTTTAATGTGTCGTTCCGATTACATAAGCATGCTTAGGTTAAATTACACAAAGTGCTCGTGACAAGTGAGACTAGATTAGTCTATCGCTTGTCAAGTCTCATTAATTCGTCGTTCTTATCTAAGCATGGTTAGATTATATTAAGCTTGTGTGCATGCAGTGCGAAGCTAGATTAATATATCCCGTATCAAGTCTCGTTTAGGCGTCGTTTGCATTCCCTAAGTATGGTTAGGTTGTATTATGAAAATTGCGCACATATAATGAGGCTACATTAGTATGCCCCGTCTCAAGTCTCTTTTACGCGTTGTTCCAAACACCTAACCATGGTTAGGTTAAATTACACAAAGTGTGCATAAAAAGTGAAGCTAGACTAGTATGCCCTGTTTCAAGTTTCTTTAACGCGTCGTTTTGATTACCAAAGAACGGTTAAGTTATATTACGCAAGTTGTGCTCGTAAAATGAGGCTAGATTAGTATACCCCTTATTTCAGGTCTATTTAACGCGTCATTTTGATTACCTTAGTAAATCCACTTTCAGGTGTCTTTCACGCGTCGTTCAGATTACCTACGCATGGTTACGTTATATTATAAAAAGTGTGCATGAAAAGTGATGCTAGATTAGTATGTCCCATCTCATGTCTCTTTAACGCTCGTTCAGATTACCGAAGCATGGCTAGGTTATATTACGCAAAGTGTGCGCGAAACATTTAAGCTAGATTAGAATGCCTAGTCTCAAGTCTCTTTAACACGTCGGTTCGATTGCCTAAACTTTCTTAGGTTATATAATACAAATTGTGCGTGAAAAATGTGGCAAGATTGGTATAACCCGTCTCAGGCCCCTTTAACGCGTCGTTGCGATTACCTACGCATGGTAAGATTATATATATGAGGCTAGATTAGTATGTCAAGTCTGAAGTCTCTTTGACGCGTTGTATGGACTCCCTAAGCATTGTTAGATTATGTTATGCAAAGTGTGTGTCAAAAGTGAGGATTGATTAGTATAACCCGCCTTAATTCATCTTAACGCGATGTTCAGATTGCCTAAACATGGTTATGTTATATTACGCAAAGTGTGTGCAAAAAATGAGGCAACATTATCATGCCTCGTCTCAAGTCTTTTTAACGCGTCGTTCAGATTCCCTAAGCATGGTTAGGTTATATTATGTGATGTGTGCATCAAAATTGATAGTAGATTATTATGCCCCGTCTCAAGTCTCTTTAACGCATCGTTCCAATAGCATAAGCATGGTTATGTTATATTAAGCAATGTGTACGTGATAAATGAGGCTAGATTAGTATGTAGGATTTCAAGTCTCTTAAACGCGTTGTTCTGATTTCCTAAGCAAGGTAAGGTTATATTGTACAATGTGTGCGTGAAAAAGTGAAACTAGATTAGTATGTCCCATCTCAAGTCTCTTTAACGCATTATTCGGATTATCTTTGCATGGTTAGGTTAGATTACGCAAAGTGTGTGCGAACAATGAGGCTGGATTAGTATGGCCTGGCTCAACTATCTTTAACGTGTCGTTTAAATTACCTAAGCATGTTTATGTTATATTATACAAAGTTTGTATGAAAAGTGACGCTAGATTAGTATGTCTACTCTAAAGTCTCTTTCACACGTCGTTTGGATTACCTATGAATGGTTATGTTCAATTGCGCAAAGTGCGCGCAAAAAATTAGCGCGTCGTTCAAATTCTCTAATCATGGCTAGGTTATAATACACAAAGCGTGCGTGTAAAATGAGGTTAGAATAGTATGCCCCTTCTCAAGTCTCTTTAACGCGTTGTTCGGATTCCCTATGTATGGTTAGGTTATATTATGCAAAGTGTGCACAAAAAATGAGGCTAGATTAGTATGCCCTGTCTCAAGTCTCTTTAACGCGTCGTTTGGATTCCAAAAGCATGGTAAGATTATATTACGCAAAGTCTGCATGAAATGTGACGCTAGATTAGTATGCGCTGTCTCAAGTCTATTTCACGCGTCGTTCAGATTACCTAATTATGTTTATGGTATATTACGCAAAGTGTGCGGGAAAAAGTTAAGCTAGTATGTCTTGTCTCAAATCTCTTTAACGCGTCGTTTTGATTACCAAATCTTGGTTTACTTATACTACGCAAAGTGTGAGTGAAAAATGAGGCTGATTAGTATATGCCCCGTCTCAAGTCTCTTTAACGCTTCGTTTTGATTACCTAGGCATGTATATGTTACATATACTTAGTGTGTGTGAAAAGTGATGCCAGATTAGTATGTCTCCTCATAAGTCTCTTTCAGACAACGTTCGGGTTACCTAAGTATGGTTAGATTATATTACGCAAAGTGTGCGTCAAATGTGACGCTAGACTAGCATACCCCGTCTCAAATCTCTGTAACGCGTTGTTCGAATTCCCTAAGCATTGTTAGGAGTGTGTGAAATGTGATGCTAGATTAGTATGCCCCGTCTCAAGTCTCATTCACGCGTCGTTCGGATTACATAAGCATGTTTAGGTTATATTTCACAAAATGTGACGCTATATTAGTATATCTCGTCTCAAATGTCTTTAACGCGTCGTTCGGATTCTCTAAATATGGTTAGATTATATTACGCAAAGTGTGCTTGAAAATTAAGTGAGATTAGTATGCCCCGTCTCAAGTTTCTTTAATGCGTCGTTCTGATTACCTAAGCATTATTAGGTTATATTACACAAAGTGTGCGTGAAGTGTAATGTTAGATTAGTATGCCCTATCTCAAGTCTCTTTCACGCGTCATTCGGATTACCTAAGGATGTTTAGGTTATATTACGCAAAGTGTGCAGGAAAATTTAACCTAGTGTGTGAAATGTGACGTTAGATTAGTAAATCCCGTCTCAAGTATCTTTAACTAGTCCTTCAGACTCCCTAAGCATGATTAGGTTATATAACACAAAGTGTGCGTGAAAAGTGAGGATAGTTTAGTATCCCATCTCAAGTCTCTGTAACGCATTGTTTTGATTACTTAAGCATGGTTAGGCTAAATTGGGCAAAGAGTGCGAGAAAAATGAGGCTAGATTAGTATGCCCCGTCTGAAGTCTCTTTAACGCGTCCTTAAAATTCCCTAAACATGGTTAGGTTATAATACGAAAAGTGTGCGTGCAAAATGAGGTTAGAATAGTATGCCCCTTCTCAAGTCTCTTTAACGCGTTGTTCGGATTCCCTAAGCATGGTTAGGTTATATTACGCAAAGTGTGCACAAAAAATGAGGCTAGATTAGTGTGCCCCTTCTCAAATCTCTTTAACGCGTCATTTGGATTCCAAAAGCATGGTTAGATTATATTACGCAAAGTGTTCGTGAAATGTGACGCGAGATTAGTTTGCGCCATCTCAAGTCTATTTCACACGTCGCTCGAATTACCTAAGCATGCTTAGGGTATGTTATGAAAAGTGTGCGGGAAAAAGTGATGCTAGTATGTCCTGTCTCAAATCTTTTTAATGCGTCGTTCTGATTACCAAAGCATGGTTTGCTTATATTACGCAAAGTGTGCGCGTAAAATGAGGCTAGATTTGTATGACCCGTCTCAAGTCTCTTTAACACGTCGTTCGGATTCCCAAAGCATGGTTAGGTTATATTACGCAAAGTGTACGTGAAAAATGAGGTTTGATTAGTGTATGCCTCGTCTCAAGTCTCTTTAACGCGTCGTTCAGATTACCTAAGCATGTTTATGTTACATTATACAAATTGTGTGTGAAAAGTGACGCTAGATTTGTATGTCCCCTCTCAAGTCTCTTTCACGCGTCGTTCGGATTACCTATGCATGGTGAGGTTATATTACGCAAAGTGTGCGTGAAAAGTGACGCTAGACTAGTATACCTTGTCTCAATCTCTGTAACGAGTTGTTCGAATTCCCTAAGCATTGTAAGGTTATATTACACAAAGCGTGCGTGAAATGTGACGCTAGATTAATATTCCCCGTCTAAAATCTCTTTCACGCGTCGTTCGGATTACCTAAGCATGTTTATGTTATATTACGCAAAATGTGAGTGAAATGTGATGCTAGATTAGTATTTCTCTTCTCAAGTGTCTTCAACGCATCGTTCAGATTCCCTCATCATGGATAGATTATATTACGCAAAGTGTGCGTGGAAATGAACCGAGATTAGTATGGCCCGTCTCAAGTTTCTTTAACGCGTCGTTCTGATTACCTTAGAATTATTAGGTTATATTACACAAAGTGTGCGTGAAATGTAATGCTAGATTAGTATGCCCTATCTCAAGTCTCTTTCACGCGTCGTTCGGATTACCCAAGCATGTTTAGGTTAAATTACACAAAGTGTGCAGGAAAAGTTAACCTAGTGTGTGAAATGAGACGCTAGATTAGTAAATCTTGTCTCAAGTATCTTTAACTGGCCGTTCGGACTCTGTAAGCATGATTAGGTTACATAACGCAAAGTGTGCGTGAAAAATGAGGCTAGATTAGTATATCCGGCCTCAAGTCTCTTTA
Organism: Mercurialis annua; assembly: GCF_937616625.2. Taxonomy (NCBI): domain Eukaryota; kingdom Viridiplantae; phylum Streptophyta; class Magnoliopsida; order Malpighiales; family Euphorbiaceae; genus Mercurialis; species Mercurialis annua. The sequence goes on along the minus strand of NC_065572.1, from coordinate 18,188,326 downwards.
GCGCGTAGCTCGGATTCCCTAAGCACGGTTAGGCTATATTACGCAAAATGTTCGCAAAAAATGAAGATAAATTAGTATGCCCCGTACCAATTCTCTTTCACGCGTCGTTACGATTACCTAAGCATATTCAGATTATATTATACGAAAGTGTGGGTGAAAAGTAACACTAGATTAGTCTGTCCCTTCTCAAATCTCTTGAACGCGTCGTTCGGATTCCCTAAGCATGGTTTGGATATATTATGCAAAATGTGCGTGAAAGGGAGGATAGATTAGTATGCCCCATCTGAAGTCTCTGTAACGCGTCGTTTTTATTACCTAAGGATGGTTAGGTTAAATTTCACAAAGTGCGCGATAAAAATGAGGCTAGATTAGTATGGCCCGTCTACAGTCTCTTTAACGTGTCGTTCAAATTCCCTAAGCATGGTTAGGTTATAATACGCAAAGTGTGTGTGTAAAATGAGGTTTGAATAGTATGCCCCTTCTCAAGTCTTTTTAACGCATTGTTCGGATTCCCTAAGCATGGTTAGGTTATATTACTCAAAATGTGCACAGAAAATGAGGCTAGATTAGTATTGATCCGTCTCAAGTCTCTTTAAGGCGTCGTTCGGATTCCAAAAGCTTGGTAAGATTATGTTACGCATAGTGTGTGTGAAATGTGATTCTAGATTAGTATGCGCCGACTCAAGTCTATTTCACGCGTTGGTGGGATGACCTAAGCATGTTTAGGGTATATTACGCAAAGTGTGCGGGAAAATGTGAAGCTAGTATGTCTTGTCTCAAATATCTTTAACGCGTCCTTCTTATTACCAAAGCATGGTTAGCTTATATTATGCAAACTGTGTGCGTAAAATGAGGCTAGATTAGTATGCCCCGTCTCAAGTCTCTTTATCGCGTCGTTTGGATTCCCAAAGTATGGTTAGGTTATATAACCCAAGTTGTGCGTGAAAAATGAGGCTAAATTAGTGTATGCGCCGTCTCAAGTCTCTTTGATGCGTCGTTCCAATTACCTAAGCATGTTAATGTTACATTATACAATGTGTGTGTGAAAAGTGACGTTAGATTAGTATGTCCCCTCTCAAGTCTCTTTTACGCGTCGTTTAGATTACCTATGCATGGTGAGGTTATATTACGCAAAGTGTGCGTGAAAAGTGATGCTAGACTAGTATACACCTTCTCAAATCTCTGTAACTCGTTGTTCGAATTCCCTATTCATTGTTAGGTTTTATTACACAAAGCGTTTGTGAAATGTGATGTTAGATTAGTATGCCCCGTCTCAAGTCTCTTTCACGCGTTGTTCGGATTACCTAAGCATGTTTAGGTTATATTACGCAAAATGTGAGTGAAATGTGACGGTAGATTAGTATATCTCTTCTCAAGTGTCTTTAACGCGCTGTTAGGATTCCCTAAACATAGTTAGGTTATATTAAGCAAAGCGTGCGTGAAAATGAAGCGAGATTAGTATTCCCCGTCTCAAGTTTCTTTAACGCATTCTATTTACCTAAACATGATGAGGTTATATTACACAAAGTGTGCGTGAAATGTAACGCTAGATTAGTATGCCCTATCTCAAGTCATTCACTCGTCGTTCGGATTACTTAAGCATGTTTATTTTATATTATGCAAAGTGATCAGGAAAAGTTAACCTAGTGTGTGAAATGCGATGCTAGATTAGTAAATCCCGTCTCAAGTATCTTTAACGGGTCGTTCGGACTCCCTAAGCATGATTAGGTTATATAACACAAAGTGTGCGTGAATAGTGAGGCTAGATTAGTATATCCCGCCCCAAGTATCTTTAGCGCGTAGCTCGGATTCCTAAGGCAATGTTAGGTTATATTACGCAAAGTGTGCGAGAAAAATGAGGATAGACTAGGATATCCCGTATCAAGTCTTTTTCACGTGTCGTTACAATTACCTAAGAATCGTGAAAAGTAAAGCTAGATTAGTCTTTCCCATCTCAAATCTCTTGAACGCGTCCTTCAGATTCCCTAAGCATGGTTCGGATATATTATGCAAAATGTCCGTGGAAGTGAGGCTAGATTATTATGCCCCATCTCAAGTCTCTTTAACGCGTCGTTCCGATTACCTTAGCATGGTTACGTTATAATACGGAAAGTGTGCGAGTAAAATGAGGCTGGATTAGTATGCCACTTCTCAAATCTTTTTAATGCATCGTTCGGATTTCCTACGCTTAACTAGGTTATATTACATAAAATATGCAGAAAAAATGAGGCTAGATTAGTATGCCCCGTCTCAAATCTTTTTAACGCGTCGTTCGGATTCCCTAAGCATGGTTAGGTTAGATTATGCAAACTATGCGTGAAAAATGAGGCTAGATTAGTATGTCGCAGTTCAAGTCACTTTAACGCGTCATTCTGACTACCTAAGCATAATTATGTTATATTACACAAACTGTGCGTGAAATATGACGCTAGATTAGTATGCCCCGTCTTAAGTCTCTTTCATGCGTCGTTTGGATTACCTAAGCATGTTTAGGTTATATAACTTAAAGCGTACGTGAAAAATGAAGCTAGTATGTCCTGTCTCAAGTCTCTTTAACGCGGCATTCTAATTACCTAAGCATTGTTAGCTTATATTACGCAGAGTGTGCGCGTAAAATGTGGCTAGATTAGTATGCCTCGTCTCCATTCTTTTTAGCGTGTCGTTCGAATTCCCAAAGCATGGTTTGGTTATATTACGCGAAGTATGCATGAAAAATGAGGCTAGATTAGTATGCCCTTTTTCAAGTCTCTTTTACGCGTCGTTCTGAATACCTAAGCATGGTTAGGTTATACTACACTAAGAGTGTTTGAAATATAATGCTAGATTAGTATGCTATATCTCAAGTCTCTATCACGCGTCCTTCGGATTACCTAAGCATGATTTTGTTATATTACGCAAAGTGTGCGAGAAAGGTGAAGCTAGTACGTCCTGTCTTAAGTCGCTTTAACGTGCCGTTCTGATTACCTAAGCATGGTTTGGTTATATTACGCAAAGTGTGCGCGTGAAATGAGGCTAAATTAGTATGCCTCGTCTCAGGTCTCTTTAACGCGTTGTTCAGATTCCGAAAGCATGGTTATGTTATATTACGCAGGGTGTGCGTGAAAAATGAGGCTAGCTTAGTATACCTTGTCTCAAGTTTCTTTAACGTGTCTTTTTGATTACCGAAGAATGGTTAGTGTATATTACGCAAATTGTGCATTAAAAGTGATGTTAGATTAGTATGATCCGTCTCAAATCTCTTGAACGCGTCGTTTGGATTCCCTAAGAATGGTTAGGATATAATATGCAAAATGTGTGTGAAAGTGAGGCTAGATTAGTATGCCCCATCTCAAGTCTCTGTAACGCGTCGTTTCGATTACCTAAGCATGGTTAGGTAATATTACGTAAAGTGTGCTTGAAAAGTGAGGCTAGATTAGTATGTGCCGTCTCAAGTCTCTTTAACGCGTCGTTCCGATTACCTAAGCATGGTTAAGTTATATTACAAAAAGTGTGCGCATAAAATGAGGCTTGATTAGTATGCTCTGTCACAAGTCTTTTTAACGCTTCGTTTGAATTTCCTAAGCATGGTTAGGTTATATTACGTAAAGTGTGCATAAGAAATGAGCCTAGATTAGTATGCCCCGTCTCAAGTCTTTTTAACGCGTCGTTCGGATACCCAAAGTATGGTTAGGTTAGATTACGCAAACTGTTCGTGAAAAATGAGGCCAGATTAGTATGCCGCGTTTCAAGTCACTTTAACACATCATTCTGATTACCTAAGTATGGTTCGGTTACACAAACTATGCGTCAAATGTGATGCTAGATTAGTATGCCCCGTCTCAAGTGTCTTTCATGCGTCGTTTGGATTACCTAAGCATGTTTAGGTTATATAATGTAAAGTGTGCAGGAAAAATGAAGCTAGTGTAAGTGACACTGATACTTGAAGTTTCTAAATCGTTAGCCATCATTCCATATACTACTTATCTTGCATGTGGATCACTTAAATCAATCTCAAATTCACCCTATCAATAAAAAAACATATGAATAGTCACATATTATAAGAATATAATTAATTGAAATAATGCTATAAAATAGTTATGAATTTTACCTGAATAGTTGTAAGTAAAACTTCCTTTTGTTCAGCGCTTATTTGAAATCAATAAAATTTACCTAGCGGTGCCATTAATCGAGTGACAATACCAATTTCCATTTTGAATATCTTTTCTGAAGGACCAATTGGTAATCTGTTCGTTTTTGCAATCAAAATTCCACCAATTTTTGAACCATCTTTAGTCATTTTTTTAACTTCAAATCCTCTAACTTTCCCTCTACCATTCTTTTTTGGAAGAGGACCTAAGAAGTACAACAGTTTACCTCATGTTAGTTTGCTTTTTGTTTCCAAATTGATATGTATTTTTTTAAAAAATTATTTATATGCAATTTTTTAAAAGTTATTGTGACTGAATATAAACTACATGTCAACCATATGTTGACCTCAGAAAACAAAAAACAAACACAGAATAGAGAAATACGTAAGAAATACAAAACTTTACCTCATACTAGTTTGCTACTCTATTAAATTTTATATGTAATTCTCATACTATTTTAAAATTTCATATGTATGTCTTATACTATTTTTAAATTTAAATGCAGTTTTTAAAACTATTTTGTGCCCAAATATGAATCTTATGTCAACCGCATGAAACACAAAATAATCACAAAATAGAGAAACAAATACGAATAGCAAAAATATATATGGTAAAGAAAAACATGAAAAACAATATTTCCATTAATGAAAAAGCATTAAAACACATTTATTTTTGGGAAGAAGACCTAAGAAATACTACAGTTTATCTCATGTTAGTTTTCTTCTCTATTCAAATTGATATGTATGTCTTATACTATTTTTAAATTTTATTTCGATGCAGTTTTTTAAAAGTTTTTGTGACCTAATATGAATCTTATGTCAACCGTAGGTCAACTTTATGAAACACAAAATAGTGATAAAAAAAACGAATTGCAGAAAATATATGGTAAAAAATAACTTGAAAACAATATTTTCATTCCAGAAAAAGTATTGTAACACAATTTCATTTGCTAATTATATCAATTCTCTAAGCAAAATAAATGAAACACAAAATAAATTCAACCTAACCTTCATCAACGTTTGTTGGTTCACCGGACATGGTTTCAGTTTCACCAACCGTATTAATTTCAGCAGTCACTGGTCCTTCAGTTGAATCATCACGGTGATTGTGATGTTCAATACTATTTGAGTTTTGAATTGGAGGAGACGAAGATGTAGTATTCACAAAAGGAAGAATAGGTTCCGACTCAGTTTCGGTAGTCTGAGATTGTTGTGATATGTTCATCGATGGTTTGTCATTCACCTTCCTCAAATGAGCTTTCAGTCTAACTGATTTTTGTAATACGTTAAACGATATAACTCTTTTTCTAGTACTAGGTGACATTGTTTAAAAAATCGTTCAAACAAATTGAATTGAAGAAAAAGTATGGTGAGAATAGTTTGTAATTCTTTCTATGATCGATATTTTGATAAGAAAAAAGAAACCACTTTATTTTGTCATTCAACAACGTGATTCCTGCAATTATGGTTAATGCCAAAGAAGTTTTCTTTTAGAGAGAACTTTCATTAATTAAAAAATTAAATAAGGACAAAATTATTTTTGTTTCCCTCTCTTTTTTTCGTTTCCCTCCTATTTTAATATTGTTTCCCTCCTAATAAATTTGTTTTTCAATTTTTTCTGATTTGATTTGCCAAAATCTTGGCAATTCTAATCAGTTTGAGATATATTCTGAAAATCTTGTTGTAGAAAATTTGTTTGTTACTCGAGGTAGTCCAGAAACTCGACGAGTTTTACATGTTTCATCGAATATATGCTCTACTGAACTCGTAATAACTCGATAAAATGGCAAATATTCGATGATTTTAAACAATGTCATCGAATTATAATCTGTTTTTTTCAACTTAATTCAAATATCACCACTTTCCTTTAGATATGTAGAAGCAAAATGCAAAATAAGAAGTCTTTGTTTCCCATATTAAAAGCAAAACAAAGAGTCTAAAGTTGATAAATGGTTGATTTTACGGTTATTTATGGTAACTTATAAATAATTTATGTGTTATTCAAAGTAATAGTTGAACGCGTCATTTTTATCGCTCTCCCATAAATATTTCAAAACAATATTTTGTCTTAATTTTTTTGGAGGTAATATATGCTTTTTGTAAATAAATTGAAACAATAAGAAATTTTTTCACTTTTGCCTATTCTTATAATTTATTTTAATATTTTTAATTAGTATAATTTGAATTTTTAATAGCTAAATTTATTCGGTTGAATATGATTTTACTCAAATAACCATTATTGAAATTGTATTTTAGGGTTTAGGGTTTAGGGCTTAGAGTTTAGGGTTTAGGGTTAGGGTTAGGGTTAGAGTTTAGGTTTTAGGGTTTAGGGTTTAGGTTTTTTGGTTTGGATTATTGTTAGGGTTAGCAAAAACAACATTAATTAGTAACATTCATTTTTTTTAATGACCGCTAAAAAAATAAAACAACATTTAATTTATTTTTTTAATGACCGCTAAAAAAATGTGGCAAAGTTTACGTGACGTTAATTTTATAATTTTCCACAATTTTCCAAGGACATCCATTTTTCATATCGCTGACATAAAAAACCTCATTTATACTTGAGAACTCAACACGAAAGAATCATCTGTATACCATTTACGGCTCAAATTAACAGAAACTAAGTTGCCATCTGTTTCAATTACATTTTTACATTAACAAAACAATGTTGCAAAATTTACGTGAAGTTAATTTTATAACTTTCGATAAAAATTAAGAGAACTTTAAATATACATTACATGTGCCTCAATTTACGTTGCATGTGCCTCAACTTACGTGAGATGTAAAAATAAACCTACAAATTCAACCTACTCGTAAAATAAGACATGATTTCATCACAATTAAACCTACTCGTTTTCAAGTACATATATCTCAAATTCATGTACATATACTGCAACCAGGCAGTTCTGCAATTTTGAAAACAGATTGGTTCAGGCAGTACACACTTTAATAATCATAAGTTATGAGTAGCACACACAGACCATGTTATTATGTCGTTGCATTCTATAAAGTTTACACATTTAATAATGTACGTAATTTAAAATTTTATGAAACAAATTAGCAAAAAAATATAATTATATAGATCATATCATAATATATTAACATATTTAAATTAATTACATATTTTTAAAGACCATATCCTAATAAAAGTTTAAAGACCGATGTAAGAAATTAATTACATATTTTTAATATTTAAATATTTAAATTTGTAAAATATTAATATTTATTCAAATTATCTAGATCATATCCTTTTTTTACGGATTTAGATATTTAAATATTAAAAAATTGGTTGAACAGAAAAATAAAAGTTAAAAGACCGATGTAACAAATTAATTACATATTTTTAATTCATAAATATTTAAATTTATCACTTTTTATTCTTTGCCTTTATAAGAAAACTTAATCAATAAAAGTCATCTATTTATCCTAATTTATAACAACTTAACAAACTTAAATTTTAAATTTTTACAAAACAAATATTAGTGTACAATGATTCAGAATTAACAAGTGTTAATATTCAAACTTGATAATAGCATTCAGACCTGTTAATATTCAGAATTGATAATAACATTTCAGACCTACTAATAACACATGAGTTTATCACAATTAAACCTACTCGTGTTCAAATACATAAATCTCGAAATTAAAAATACCAAATCCGTAATCAACAGCTATGCAATACCAATTCCGTAATACCAAATGTTCCGAACTTTTGACAGTTGTCAATTCATTGAATGCAAGGCTAACTCTTATTGATGATTCTAAAGTAATTTGTTTTGATTTATGTATTTTGTACTTTTATCACTTAGAGTTTAGTTACATATAATTTATGTTATTTCATATTATTTTATTGTAACTTGATGGGAACCTAATATGAACTCCATATCTGTATCAGGTTGAAATTTGGGAAACAAGATGTTTCTGATGGCTTGCAAACAAAGGTTGACAAAGAAAAAAAGGTTGTTCTTTCTGCAGAGGAGATTTCAAAGAAACCAAGTAAAAATGGTACTTCTATAGTAACGGAACGAGAAGAAAGGGATGGTAGGGAGTCTGCTGTTCCTGTTTCTGCTGATACTAAAGCTACTTCCAGCAAAGAAAGGGATGGTAGGGAGTCTGCTGATGAAGAAGAAGGTGCTGAAAAAATCGAATTGGAAGATTTGGTTTGCGAGAAGGCTGTACTTGAAGGCAAGGATGACCGTGGTGAACCTTGTGTTCTTGTTTCTTCCGAACACGTTGATGTTATCTCTCCGACTTTTGAGGTATATTTAATAATTTGAAATTAAGCTATTTTGATTAACTATATTAATTTGTTTATTGTCAATTTACTAGGTTTCGCGACAAAGCGAGGTGAATTTAAAATTTTCAGCAGATGACACCATTAAAATTTTCAGCGAGGTGAATTTAAAATTTTCAGCAAGTGAATCTATTGCTGAATTCAAATCAAAGGAGGTATTGTTTGCTTTAAATTATATTTATAGTTTAATTTTATATATGATGGTTCACATAAAGTATATATAGAGTTGATATCAGATTACTTACTGTGTCCTCTCTTGTGTTTTTGGTAGTCTAGTCCTTCTTCAAGCCGCATCATACCGACGCAAACTGGTTGTAAAGTCCGTATTTGTCCATTTGATACTAATCACATATTATTTAGTGATGCCACCAAACAAGACATCATTCATAATTGGTTGGAAGAAGGACGTCCTAAAGGCACCAAGTTCGTATCTCAACTTATTTTATTTTCATTTATTTTTATGCTCACTTATTTAATTTTTATTTTCTTTGTTTGCTTAGAAGGAAAAGCTGGATATACGATCCAAAGATTGAGAACCTCCATCCCCGTCTTTCTCTTGACGTGGTTGATATTCAAACGAAATCCTGGTTTTACCATCTCTACCACGTTGGAAAGCCTATTGAGTGTTCTGTAAGTATTTTTTTCTTCTTTTATTTGTTCTTTTTTTTTGTTTATTATTTGAATTACTCACGATAGTTTTGTTAATAACATTGTTGTGACTGTATGGCTACTTAACCTTAATTTTTGTTCTTTTGGCAGCATGTAGATGTTCTCTTTTATTACCTGAGAAAGAAAATGAAATATGGATGTGCTGCAAACAGTAGATGTGAGTCTACTGATAATTTTTTTGATCGGCGTATTCAAACTCTATACACAGCATACATGAAAAAGCAAGATGTGTCACTTGTTTCTTCGAAACATACAGTGGCTGTCTACATTAAAGGTGGTGCTATGCGTTGCAATACGAAGTGGGCTAATGTTGACGATATTATTTTTTCGATCAATTGTGTTTACAATTGGAATTGGATTTTGGCTCGCCTGAATTTCAAGGAACGATGCATCTATATCTACAATTCGTCGAGGTCGGCGCAATATGACAGATCAGCAACTGAATATGTTACATGCTATAGTGTGTTGCTTCCACTATTCCTTCAAGCTACCAATTTTTATGATTCTCGAGATGACATCGATACTACTGCCGGTGCTTACGAGGGAAAGAGAATAACTGATCCGTTCAGAATAGAGATTGTGGAAAACAGGCCTATCCAAAATGATGTGTAAGTCTATAATTTGGTTTTAATTTTATTTAGTTGTGGTATATTAAAGAGTTATGGTGACAGAATAGGAACTTAATGTCAACCATATGTCAACCTTATGTCTTATGTTTTTTTTATTGTTTCTCACTTTTCGTAGTGATTGTGGAGTTCATATGTTTTCCGCTGCTGAGTTCTTTGTTAATGGGAAAGTTACGGGGCATGATTATGATGTCAAAGAACACCGTGCTCGTTACTCTTCGTCATTATATTTGTATGCTCGTTGGAAGGAAAGCTCTTCATGTGTTAGTAAAGATGAGGGTCCTCTTAAACTCAAGAGAACATCTGCCTAGGGAGTGAAGAGGAAGCTAATTTATGGAGGTTCAAGATGAAGAATGTTATTGTTTTTTGTTTGTAAAGAAAGTATTTCCTTTTTGTCACAGTTTTATTTTTCTTGGAGGACATAAATGTCCATTTATTTCTAATTTCAAGTCTATTTTAGGGTATGTGTAAAAATAGGTAAATACAATATGTGTAGTCTTTTGGCAAATCTTTCAAAATTTAGCAAATTTCCGCAAAATAGTGAAATCTCAATAGTTATATTAAAAGGCATGAGTTCAATTCCGTTTTTTAGTTCGGTTCCATTTTAGAAGTACAAAAAGTTCAATTCATGTTGGGCTGCAATTTTAATCATTCAAGGCAATATCAAAACATCGAGTATATAGCCGGTCATGGAGTTTACGCATAACTACTGCCATAAAACATCAAAATGCTACAATCTACATTCAAGGCAATATAAAAAAGCATCTCTCAGTAAAATTCATACTTCCAAACAAGCTAGAAGAAGCCAAAAAGAGTTCAATAAGCGGTAATTTCAGTCACTAATCATCTTCTTCATCTTCATTTTCACTGTCATTTGAGTCCTCAAGTATATCAGTGTCGACATCATCATAATGGATCGTAGTATCATCCTCCTCATCGCTAGAATAAATCGGGTTTGAGTTTTGACCTTGAAACATTTGACCAACATCAACTTCATCCGGTAATACATCTATAGGGTGCAAGAGTTCCAAATTTTCACCACCAACTTGATTGACTTCATGACTATTATCTGCCTCGTATTGCTGATAGGGCTCATCATTCAATATTGAATCTTCATTGCACACTTTTTCCTTTTCTAGCACATCAAATATATTCCTCTGAAATGAATCTTGCACAATTTTCCAATGACCTCCATTTTTCATATCGCTGACATAAAAAACCCGCTATACTTGAGAACTCAACACGAAAGAATCACATGTATACCATTTACGGCTCACATTAACAGAAACTAAGTTGCCATCTGTTTTAATTCCATTTTTATCGCCAACATCCCACCAATCACATTTAAACAAGAAAACATGATTCCCATTGACATATTGGAGGTCAATGATATCTGTTAGCACACCATAAAACTCGATTTCTTTCGACTTATGCTCTCCCATAACTGAAACTCCATTATTTTGAGTCCGACGAAAATTATCACGCTCAACTGTGTGAAACCTAACTCCATTGACAATTATCCCACGATACCTAGCAATTCATATATCAGGACCTAATCCCAACGCATATTATGATCTGTTGCTGCAACCAAACCAGTAGCACGTAGGCGTCCAACCTGAATAATAAGTTTAATGGTGAAATTAGAGGCATAATTCAATATTTAGTACTTTTATAACATAATACTTACACTCCTTGAACCAACTGGCAAATCCTGCCTGGTGTCTTTTTTGCACATCTATAACACTTTCCTTTTGTAATTCTTCAATGTGAATCCTGCACAACTATTATAAAATTAGATAAAAAGTGTAAAATAAAGCTATTTTGAAACTTTAAAGTCTTTGTTTTTTCAAAATAAAATAACTTACTTCAGATATTCATCCACATCCTCACAATTGTTAAGCACATACCATGTAATTTTTCAAAATCCGAATAGGATAATGTTTTATATTCTGTAGCTCCTAAAGGTCTTGCATTGTTTGAAAATATGGAAAATCCATTTTCCACTCCTATTTGCACAGGAAAATTATTTCTCTCAACGCGGTTATATATTGTCTCAACCCCATGAAAATACAGTGAACAAAAGTTCAAACATTCTTTAGTGATATACGCTTCAGCAATTGAACCCTCCGGTCGAACTAAGTTACGTACATAATTTTTCAAAGTACGTAAGAACCTGCACAACAAATTTGTTGTAAATGTGAATAAACCATATAGTTATATAAAAAAATAGTTAAAACTGCAGCAAGAAAACGAAAAATAAAATTTCCTTATCAACTAACCTCTCAATAAAGTACATCCCCTATAGTGAACAAGGCCTCCTAATTCTACTTCACGTGGCAGATGAATTGCCAAATGCATCATTACCACGAAAAAAGATGGAGGATATATCATCTCAAGTTTACATATTATCAAAATGATATTGCTGTGCAACTTTTTAACTGTAGATCTTTATAAAGTCTTCGAACAAAGCTCCTTAAAGAAAGAGCTCAACTCTGATAATGCAGTGTAAACCTCACTATGCAAAGACCCACAAATTAATGCTGGAAGTAACCGTTGCAAGAATATATGATAATCATGGCTTTTCATCCCCATAACTTTGCAGTCCTGAACACTTACACATCGAGAAAGATTGGAAGCATATCCGTCTGGCAACCGGATTGACTGCAACCATTCGCAAAACTTTCTCCTTTCAGGCTTCGGTAATGTATAACAAGCAAGTGGCATAAGAAATTTATTTCCTTTTTACTGTAAATGTAACTCTTTTCTTATACCCATTGCTTCTAAATCCATTCGAGCCTTAATGTTATCCTTAGATTTTCCATCAATATTCATCAACGTACCCAATATATTTTCACATACATTCTTCTCATTATGCATTACATCTAAATTATGACGTAATTTTAATGTTTTCCAGTAAGTCAGTTCAAAGAATATACTTCTCTTTGTCCAATTGAGCTCTTCAGGACCACGTGCACGCTTTTTTAGGTTAGGTGTCTTCCCAAAAACCAGGTCTTTAGGAAGCAAATCTAATTGCCTTAGAACTTCATCTCCTGACAACTCTTCAGGCTTTGACCCGTGCTCTGGTTTGCCATCAAATTTTCTGCTTTTTCTCCAAGAATGTTGGGCATGTAAATATCTCCGATGACCCATGTAACATTGCTTCATTCCATTTTTTAATGTTAGCGAACACGTCCACTTATTACACACAGGACATGCAAATTTTCCTTTTGTGCTCCATCCAGATAACATTCCATATGCTGGAAAGTCATTTATTGTCCATAATAATGCAGCATGTAATTGAAAATTCTTACCGCTATATGCATCATATGTTGTCACACCGATCTCCCATAACTCTTTTAACTCATCAATTAATGGCTTTAAATATCGATATTATTTCCAGGAGATTCTTTACCATGAATAAGCAAAGATAGCATCAAAAAATTCTCCTTCATGCATTTCCATGGTGGTAAGTTATATGGCGTCACAATCACCGGCCACATGCTATAACTCGTGCTCGTATTTCCAAAAGGGTTAAATCCATCACTAGCAAGCCCAAGTCGCACGTTACTAGATTCTTTGCCAAACCAAGCATATTTCTGGTCAAAATCTTTCTATTCAGTAGCATCAGCTGGATGTCTAATCGTTTCATCATCTACATGTTTCTCCTTATGCCATCTCATATTTTCACCAATATATTTAGACATAAATAACCTCTGAAGTCTAGGTACTAAAGGGAAGTGTCTAAGAATTTTTTGAGCAACCTTCTTGCGTTTTCCGAAACCTAATTTCCATCTAGGGGCCTTACAAGTTGGACACGTGTCAAGATTTTCATTTTCCTTCCAAATAGCACACAATCATTTACACAAGCATCAATAGTTACGTAACCGAGTCCTAAATCACGCATCAATTTTTTAACCTCATAACTTGAGCTTGGAAGGGTTTCTCCTTTCGGGAATGCATCTTTGAACAACTCCAAATTCGAAAAAAATGACTTATTACTAGAATTTGTGAGTGCTTTGATATTAATCATTTTAAGAAGAAAAGAGAGCTTTGAATATTTTTGACTTCCAGGATATAGTTCACAATGAGAATCATTCCACAATTTAGCAAATTTTGCTACTTCTCCTTCTAGCATGTTATTATCTTGATTGGCAAGTCTGTCTTCCATGTCGGTGTCCATAAAAGTTGCATTACACATATCATCTAACATTTCTGAAACATCATTTCCACTATTCTCCAATTCATTGTCCGAATTAATAGAGCCATCAAAACTATCATGAGGTTGAGAAGTCTCACCATGGTGCACCCAGTTTGTGTAGTTTTCAGTAATTCCATATTGATATAGATCCATTTTGACTTCTTGCAATGGCTTCAAATAAATATTGATGCAGTTCTTGCATGGACATCGAACTCTGCCATTTGAATCAGTAAAGTCTTTTGCAACATTCAGAAAATTTTTGACCCCTTGAATATAACATGAACTAAATCGGTACGACTTCATCCAACTTTTGTCTGATGGCGTCCCTTTAATTCCAAAATAATATATTACGCAACATCAATATTTTGTACAAATCTATCAATTGAAAATATAATTAAAACTTACCCATTACAAATCAGATATCGTTAGCTATTTTAAACTTATCTCCAATTTCTTTCCCTGAACTACCTGCGGTTCTGAAACAAGACTAACATTTGTTTAGGGTTACTGTTAAAAAGGTTGAAGACCCTCTCTAATGAGGTATTATTAGCCAGAAATTCTGTTTAAACTTGCATAAGTTATTAGACCTTAGAAATTTCATGCCATTTCAGTTATAAACATACTCGAGGTAAGGCTATATAATCGACGACTTTTACACGTTACTCGAGTTTATACGTCTCTTGCAATGTTAAAACTCGATGTCATGCTTAATACTCGACGAGTTACATCCTTAACTCGACGTTTTTATCTCTGTTTAAGCACACACTTGATGTAAGTCTTAATACTCAACGAAATGGAAGCATAACCTCGAATTCTTGTTTTTTACTGAGATAACAAACTCGAGAATAGGTGATAAGTCGTCGATTTTGAAGTCCGACCTCGAGTTTGTACGAATCAGTTGAAAATTTAAATTATCAATTGATCAAATAAGCAATTTGAATGTGAAATTCATCCTACATTAATCAATATAGTCTTTTTTCTTAAGTTAAAAAAATACCTGGACAAATAAGCAGCAATAAGCACAAAATCAATGAAAGTGCGGCGGCGTGAGAAGTGTACAACGTATGGAATTGATGCGGTAGTGTGGTGTCAATATTCAGCAAAAAACGTTTTTCCCTAATGAAGAGTGCTTTGATAAGATAAGAGATTAATCTAATTTGGATATTTGAATCTTAATTGTCACATACCTTTTTTTATCAAAATAAAATATAATTTCGTAACCCATTTAATCCTGTTATCATTAATTGTTTTTCAATTGCATGGTGACAAAACATTTATTAATCACAATATCATTTAATTTCCCTTAATTGCTGGAAAATAAAATTATTCACTATATTTTTACATATTATGATAAAATTTATATTATCATAGTAACTGTATTTTTAATATATATTGACAAAACGGTTTTTGTCAAAACACATTGTCACAACAAACACAATTAATTGCTATAGTGACAAAAATATTTGACACAATATTTAATTATCACATCATTATATAATTTTAATTAATTGCTGCAAAATAAAATTTGTCACAAAAGTCTTTAAATATTATGCTAAAATTTATTTTATCATTATAACTGTATATATTTTCTTCTTTAACATTTATTTTCTGCAATTCGTTTTTCTTTCTCTATTTTGTGTGTATTTTGTGTTTCATTAGGTTGACATATGGTCGACAAACGGTTCATTTACGGTTATTATAACTATAGTTTAAAATACAGGCACAAAACATTTGTTTTGGCAAAATACTTTGTCACAACAACATATTTACTTTTTTTATAGTGACAAATAAATATGACACAATAAACTATAAATATTTCGTATTTATTTTGTGTTTTATAACGTTAACATAAGGTTTACATAAGGTTCATTTTAAGTTATTATAACTGTCTTTTTAAAATACCGGAACAAAACATTTGTTTTGGCAAAATATTTTGTCACAAAAACAAATTTACTTTTTTTATTGACAAATAAATTTGACACAATAAACAGTAGTGGAAAGAGTGTTTTTCGAGTTATTCTTTAACATATATATTTTTTGCAATTCCTTTTTCATTCTCTATTTTGTGTTTATGCTGTGTTTTATAAGATTGACATAAGGTTGACATCAGGTTCATATGCGGTCGTTATAACTGTATTTTTAAAATACGGAAACAAAACATTTGTTTTGGCAAAATACTTTGTCACAAAAACATATTTACTTTTTTTTAGTGACGACAAAATTTGACACAATATTAATTTATTACAATATCATTTATTGGCAAAATACTTTGTCACAATAAACGTAATTAATTTTTATAGTGACAAAATATATCTAATTGCTGCAAAATAAAATTTGTCACCACTTTTTTAAATATTATGATAAAATTTATTTTGTCATAGTAAAAATATTTTAAATTACAGCGACAAAATATGTTTTTGTCAAAATAGTTAGTCACAACAAACATAATTAATTTTTATAGTGACAAAAATGGTTGACACAATATGTATTTGTCACAATATCATTTCATTGAACTTTCATTGTGACAAAATATTTTTTTTTGTCACAACTAACCTATTTATTATGACAAAATATAGTTTGTCACAACAAGCCAAATTTTTTTGTAGTGGCTAGATTAGTATGCCCCCTCTCAAGTCTTTTTAACACGTCGTTCAGATTGCCAAAGCAAATTTAGGTTATATTAAGCAAAGTGTGCGTGAAAAATGAGGCTAGATTAGTATGCCGCGTTTCAAGTCACTTTAATGCGTTGTTCTGATTACCTAAGCATGGTTAGGTTATATTACGCAAATTGTCCGTAAAATGTGACGTTAGATTAATATGCCCTGTCTCAAGTCTATTTCACGCGTCGTTCGGATTACTTAAGGATGTTTTGGTTATATAACACAAAGTGTGTGGGAAAAATGAAACAAGTATGTCCCGTTTCAAGTCTCTTTAACACGTCATTCTGATTACTAAGCATGTTTAGCTTATATTACGAAAAGTGTGCGCGTAAAATGAGGCTAGATTAGTATCCCATGTCTCAAGTCTTTTTAACGCGTCATTCGGATTCCCTAAGCATGGTTAGGTTATATTACGCAAAGTATACGTGAAAATGAGGCTAGATTAGTAGTATGCCCTGTTTCAAGTCTCTTTAACGCGTCGTTCTGATTACCTAAGCATGGTTAGGTTATATTACACAAAGTGTGCGTGAAATGTGACGCTAGATTAGTATGCCTTATCTCAATTTTCTTTCACACGTCGTTTGGATTATCTAAGCATGTTTCGGTTATATTACGCAAAGTGTGCAGGAAACGTGAAGCTAGTATATCTATCTCAAGTCGCTTTAACGCGTCGTCCTGATTACCTAAGCATGGTTTGATTATATTATGCAAAATGTGTGCGTAAAATGAGGCTAAATTAGTATGCCGCTCTCAAGTCTCTTTTACACGTCGTTTGGATTCCCAGAGCATGGTTAGGTTATATTACGCAAGGTGTGCATGAAAAATAAGGCTAGATTAGTATGCCCTGTCTCAAGTTTCTTTAACTCGTCGTTCTGATTACCTAAGCATGGTTAGGTTATATTACGCAAAGTGTGCATTAAAAGTGAGGCTAAATTAGTATGCCCCGTCTCAAGTCTCTTTTTTACTCATCGTTCGGTACCCTAAGCATGGTTAGGTTATATTACGCTAAATGTGTAACTCTAAATAAGTATATCTCGTCTCAAGTGTCTTTAACGCGTGATTCGGATTCTCTAAACATGGTTAGATTATATTACGCAAAGTTTGCGTGAAAATGAATGGAGATTTTTATGCCCCGTCTCAAATTTCTTTAACGTATCATTCTGATTACCTAAGCATGGTTTGGTTATATTACCCAAAGTGTGCGTGAAATGTGACGCTAGATTAGTATACCCTGTCTCAACTCTCTTTAGCGCGTTGTTGAAATTATCTAAGCATGTTTAAGTTATATTACGCTAAGTATGTGGGAAAAGTGAAGCTAGTATGTCATGTCTCAAGTGTTTTTAACGTGTCGTTCTTATTTACTTAAGCATGCTTAGCTTATATTACGCAAAGTGTGCGCGTAACATTAGGCTAGATTTGTATGCCCCGTCTCAAGTGTATCTAACGCGTCATTTGGATTCCCAAGGCATGGTTAGGTTATGTTATGCAAAGTGTGCGTGAAAAATGAGGTTAGATTAGTATGCCCTGTCTGAAGTTTCTTTAACGAGTTGTTCTGATTACCTAAGCATTGTTAGGTTATATTGGTAAAATGTGCATGAAATGTGATGCTTAATTAGTATGCCCCGTCTCAAGTCTATTTAACGCGTCGTTCTGATTACCTAAGCATGGTTAGCTTATATTACGCAAAGTTTGCGCATAAAATGAGGCTAGATTAGTATGCCCCGTCGCAAGTCTATTCAACGCGTCGTTCGGATTCCCAAATCATCGTTAGGTTATATTACACAAAGTGTGCGTGAATAAAGAGGTTAGATTAGTATGCCTCATCAAAAATTTCTTTAACGCGTCGTTCTGATTACCTAAGCGTTGTTAGGTTATATTACGCAAAATGTGCTTGAAATGTGACGCTAGATTAGTATATCCCGTCTCAAGTCTCTTTAACGCATCGTTCGGACTCCCTAAGCATTGTTACGTTATATTACGCAAAGTGTGCGTTAAAAGTGAGGCTAGATTAGTATATCCGGCCTCAAGTCTCTTTAGCGCGTCGTTGGATTCCCTAAGCATGGTTGGGTTATATTGTGCAAAGTGTGCGCAAAAATGAGGCTAGATTAGTATGCCCTGTATCCAGTCTCTTTAATGTATAGTTCTGATTACCTAAGCATGTTTATGTTATATTATACAAAGAAACAAAGGATCAATTAACCCCCTCAACTTGGCACGAAATATCAAATAAGTCATTTCTACCGTTTTTGAATCAAACAGACCCGCAACTTTGCAAAATCGTACAAATTGCACCCTCCCTAATAGAGTGTAACACACTCTCTGGTTTTAAAGGGAAAATAGTTCAAAATAGTACTCAATATTCTTTTCTTTTTCTGGTTTAATACTTAATGTATTTTAAATTTCAATTTCACCCTTTATATTTTAATACTTTAAAAATCAATTTATTTTTTAAACTAAAATTGGGGGCTTTTTTTCCCTTTTTACACCCACTTCTCGCCGGAAATGGAGGAGCAGCATCCCCTTGTTTTTCGTTGAGGAGCAGGGAGCAGCTACTCCTCACCAGAAAAACGGAGAAAAACGAGTGGAAGGGAAGAAGAAGAAAAGAATTAAAGTGTTAATTTTTTCCGATTATTGTTTAATTTAACATTTTAATTAGTATTAATGAGGATTAATTAGGATTAAATTTTTTAATTTGATAATCGAGTCTCTTTTTTTAGTCGGAAGGGTGAATTTAAGCTGGTTTTGCTAAGTTGAGGGTTGAAATGATCCAGTTTTGCTAAGTGGCGGGTTAAATTGTACCAAAATCGTCCAAAATGACTCATTTGATATTTCGTGCCAAGTTAAGAAGGTGAATTGATCCTTTGTTCTTATACAAAGTGTGCATGAAAAGTGGCGATAGATTAGTCTGTCCTGTCTCAAGTCTCTTTAACACGTTGTTCGGATTCCATAAGGATGGTTTGGATATACTACTCAAAATGTGCGTGAAACTGAGGCTAGATTAGTATGCCCCATCTCAAGTCTCTTTAAAGCGTTGCTTTGATTAACTAATCATGGTTAGGTTATATTACATAAAGTATACTTGACAAGTCAGGCTAGGATAGTATGTTGCGTCTCATGTCTCTTTAACGCGTTTTTCCGTTTACCTAATCATGGTTAGGTTATATTATGAAATGTGTGCGTGAAAAGTGATGCTAGATTAGTCTGTCCCTTCTCAAGTCTCTCTAACGCGTCATTTAGATTATCTAAGCATGGTTAGATTATATTACGCAAAGTGTGCGTGAAAAATGAGGCTACCTTAATATGCCCCGTCTCAAGTCCCTTTAACTTGCAGTTCGGATTCCCTAGGCATGTTTAGGTTATGTTAAAAAAAGTGTGCGAGAAAAGTGAAGCTAGTATGTCTTGTCTCAAGTCTCGTTAACGAGTCGTTCTGATTACCAAAGCATGGTTAGCTTATATTACGCAAAGTGTGCGCGTAAAATGAGGCTAGATTAGTATGCCCCGTCTCAAGTCTCTTTAACTCGTCGTTCGGATTCCCTAGGCATGGTTAGGTTATATTACGCAAAGTGTGCGGGAAAAGTGAAGCTAGTATGTCCTGTCTCAAGTCTCCTTAACGTGTCATTCTGATTACCTAAGCATGATTTGCTTATATAACACAAAGTATGCCTGAAATGTGACGCTAGATTAGTATGCCCCGTCTCAAGTCTCTTCATGCGTCATTCGGATCACCTAAGCATGTTTATGTAATATTTTATAAAGTGCGTGCGAAAATGAGGCTAGTTTAGTATGCCCGTCAAAAGTCTCTTTAATGCGTCGTTCGAATTCCCTAAGCATGGTTAGGTTATATTACGCAAAGTGAACGTGAAAAATGAGGCTAGATTAGTGTTCCCCTTCTCAAGTCTCTTTATCTCGTCGTTCGGATTCCCTAAGATGTTTTGATTATATTACGCAAAATGTGCGTGAAATGTGACGTTAGATTAGTATATCTTGTCTCAATTGTCTTTAACGTGTCGTTCGGATTCCCTAATAATGGTTAGATTATATTACGCAAAGTGTGCGTGAAATGTGACGATAGATTAGTATTCCCCGTCTCAAGTTTCTTTAACACGTCGTTCGGATTACCTAAGCATGTTTAGGTTATATTATGCAATGTTTGCGGGAAAGGTGAAGCTAATATGTCCTGTCTCAAGTTTTTTGTCACAATCAGACTCCTACTGAAATATTCTTTATCTTCAAACCTCAGACCCATCAACCTCAAATTCTCCGATAAGCAATCTAGTTCCCCCAACACCATTGAAGTAGAAAATAGTGGAGATGCCCGTAGGAACTACGAGATTAGCCCAAGGACGCCTTCGGAATCCATGGGACAAAACTATGATCTTTCACTAAAATAAACCCACATGAGATCAATTGCATTAACATATTGCTAGCTTTGATCCTTGTATTGCCTGAAATTCTAATTTCCTCCTCCTCGAGGATCCTAAAACAATTGATATTATTATTATCAACTTTAATCACGTACTTTAATGTTTTTGTCTTCCCACCTTATGACGATGCACTAGAGGATTAGGGAGGAGGGGAAACTGAATTCTCACTTATATCAGAATTTTCTTTCACACGTGGAAGACGGTTTTGATAGTTGTCGTTGTATTCATGTTCTAATGAATTATTATCAGTTGAAATACCCCTTCTACATGTTTCTCGAGATTTTGATCCACTAACATTTTCCTCTGTCTGATTTGAAGCATCTATTAATCCATCACTCTTACAAACCTTATATTCTGTCAAGCTAAAAAAAAACCATTCCAAGAAGAATTCTTGCCATCTCTAGACTCGGGTTAAACATTAGACGAGCTCAGACGTTAAAGTGGACGAGAAATGTCATCTTCTGTAATATCCCATAAGTTTGACGTTGCTAAAGTAAGCAACGAGTCTTATTATGAATAGTTGAAGTGAGAAGAATAAAAGATTATTGGAGAAATTATGTAAAAGAAGACACGAGTAGGTCAGTTTTGGAATTTTATCAAAGGAAATTTGACACTAGAATTAAATAAAAGGAACGAGATCAAGACTAAAGGAAATCGTAAGAAAGATTAGAAAAATAGGGTTTTAAGACCCGAATTCGTAAACAGTATTTTTATTCCCGGAAATTGTAATTAAAAGATTATTGACGTGAATTATTATTTTATTTATGAAGGTAGTATTGATTTTTTGGATGTCGATATTTATTTGAAGCAAGAAATGAATGGAAAAATAGGGAAAATTGAGTTTTATGTCTCATATTGGAATTTAAGCGTGATAACTGAGAATAAATTAAAAAAAATTATCAGAATATAAAATAATAAGGTATTGGAGTAGTATTACTTATTCGGTTATAAATAATACCAAATTTATCGAGTTCAAACGAAAAGTTAGCACAAGAAGTGGTTTAAGTCGGCAACTTAAAGGACCAAAAGAAATCATTGCCAAACTATATATAACTAATTGCACTTGAAGATTCACATCAGCAAACAAATATAGTTTCCAGCCAAAGAAAAAAAAGGAAAGATGGAAGAACACCTTCTTCATTAAGGTTTCATGAAAAATGTTCAAAGTCCATGGACTCTTCATTTGATATCGGTTTTGGTTGAATTTTACGGCGTTGGAATGAGGAGAGGATTACCTACTGATCTAGACCATCAATTTATGGTAAGATTGATGAATTTCAGTTAGGGTTTTTGGAGTTTGGGGCTGTTTTGTATTCATGTATTGATAATGGATTGCAAAGCTTGTAGAATCTTTGTTTGTAATCAAAATTGCATTATTCTCGCGACATATGAACGCGGACAGTTATGAGCTTATAGGCTATTTGTAATTGATGATTTAAGAATTGAGTTTTAGAGCTGAAAATCATGTTGTAATGCCATGTTAATGAGTTTTAAGATGAGTTTGTGTGTTTGTGAGTTATAAGGGTTGGCTAGCATGTTGGCTTGATGTTTGTAGGACTGACAGGAGCATGGCGAAGCTGGCATACTTGCTGGACACACATCCAGTAGGGTCTCACGCCGTGTTGGGCGCAACATGACGTGAGACGGGCCTTAACAGTCCCTGTGATATGCACCAGGGCTGATCACGTTGGTCCCTCCCCTTTTCAACAAGGGGAGGATATGGTAAAGGGAGAAGTGGCTAGGCCGCTTCCCACACGTATCGAATTTGAAACGCTCTATTCTTATATGGTTCCGGAGCACAAAGTTGGTAAAACGGATAGTAAAAACTGTTAATGAAAGTGAAGGAATTTCAATGTAAAGTTGGTGTTAAGAAAGTATTGAATTGTAAATGATGGAATAAAATAGGTTTTTGGTTATGATAAACCATTAAAAATGCTGAAAGATTACTTATTTAAGATAAGGCGATACGTATTTTAAACGTTAAATACGTTATCAATTTCAAGTATGGTTACTTGGATACTGAATTTTAAGATAGGAATAAAGAATTATCGAGTTAAAGAATCATGTTAAAATTAAGCGTTGTCGACCTAAGTTGGTGACCTAGGATTTTAATATTTATGTTAACGTTTATGAATTAAACGTATATATGGTTTGAATATGTGACAGACGTATTGACGAACTACGAGATCGACACAATTGGCTTAACGGGGTTTGGTCAACATATAAA
This sequence comes from Mercurialis annua, assembly GCF_937616625.2. Lineage (NCBI taxonomy): Eukaryota > Viridiplantae > Streptophyta > Magnoliopsida > Malpighiales > Euphorbiaceae > Mercurialis > Mercurialis annua. The sequence continues at coordinate 18,165,102 of NC_065572.1, read as the reverse complement.
TATCAAAATTAATTGGATAGCAAGTCGCAAGTTATATTTTACTTTTGCGTATTATTATATAAAAACTAATTGATATAGTATAATTATAGTATCAAATGCATCGCATATTATATGATTTGTTTGTATAGTATATTGTTGTGTCGATTGTTTTTGTGTATAAAAACCGGTGTCAATAGGGTGTGTGATCACCAGTCTCGGGTAAGTCTTAGCAAATAGAAATAGAGTAACTCCTTTGCGTTAGACACAAGATTAAACTCAGTGGAACCATATCGAGACCTGTGTCTACTGAGTTGAACTCGGTGGAACTATTTCGGGACTTACACCTTGATTGTTTGGATTTAAGTAATGGTACTAGTTTAACTCGGTCGAACAATCTTGGGATTGCATGACTTGTTTCCTTTAATTTCATTTAAAATCCTTATTTCCTTTAATTTCATTTAAAATCCTTTAAGTTGATATTCTTTAATATCAACGTTAACTTTTTAAGCTTTGACGGTTTTATTTAAAACCGATAACGCATTTAATCATTTTAAATACGTATAACTCAAATCTCATTTTTCAAAGCCTTTATTAAATCTATTTTCGATGGTTATAATAACCACATTTAACTTATACTCATTTTCGACTCTATCACACTTTACATCAACTTTTATAGTTTATGTTGTCAAACTTAAAATGCTTATTCCATAACTCATATATCTTGGCATTTGCAAGTTTAAAACAAACCTGATACATTATATTCATCAATTTTCAATTAATAATACATTAGCCCATTATTTGATTTCACAAACTACTTTACGTCTGGACTCGATTGCAACTTCGTAGCTTGACGTTTTAAATTTAAAATACTTAACCCTTAACTCTTAACTTGTTTTTTTAGCGTTTTAATCATTTAATAACAACCCTAATTCATGTCCTATCCCTCCATTTTAATTCAAGAATCTTTAGCCCATTTATTCGTTTTTTAAACTTATTTACGTCCAAAACGAATTAGTTTCGTAGCTTGACGTTTTCGTCAAAATTTAACATCATTTGGACCTCGGGGAATGGGTAACGTCAGCCCCTTTCTCCTACGCTTTCGTCCCCTGTTTTTATTGCGGGAGGGACTGCTGAGCTCTAGTGTTGTGCACCAGAGCCGTAGTTCAGCACCACCGTGCTTTCAGCATGGTGATGCGCCTACTGGACTGCCGTGTCCAACAGGTCCGGCCAACCACCTATCATGAACCTTAACCAAACCCTTAAGCCTTCAACACACAATCAATTCAAAACTATCATCTCACATCAAACTATCCATTTAACTTAGCTTAATCAATCAATTACAACATATAAAATTCATTTCTTAGCATTAAAATCCAACATCACCCACTAATCATCTAAACCAGAAAATTACATCCCTAAACCCTAACACCAAGATTTTGATTTATACCTTTATTTGTAGCCGCAAGAAGCGTCCAAAACACAAAATCGAAGAAGTTATGTTGAATTGAAGATTTTGCATATGAACTTCAAAGATTAAGATGATGATTAGCTGAGATGAAAATGAAATTATGAGTTTAGACTCATGTGAGTTTCCTTTTATATAAATGGAGAAAAGCTCCTTTAGTCCTCAAAAAAAATCGAATCAAACCTTTTATATTTTTAACTTGTAAATTGTATGTTTTCGTCCGTCGAACGCTAAATCTTTTAGTACCGATAAAATAGGTATTATTTATTTTCAAATAATAATATTCATATCTTATAATTTGATTTTCTGACAATTTATTTTGACAATTTTTGGTTAAAAATGCTCAATTTTCAATTTCAGCTATAATGCATTTTTTCTCACTTTTTCGTCCAACTTTCGTTTTAATAATTATCGATAACCAATTTATCAATATCATTTTCATAAATACAAATTTCCGTCGATAATCTATTTAAGTTATATTTAAGGGTTTAATATAACTTTGGTGTGTGAACTTTTTTAAAAATAACAAAATAGTGTTTAAACAAAATTTTATTACAAGTTAGTGTGTGAACTTGTTTAAAAGTTACGAATTGGTGTTTTTAGCAGGTCACCATCAGGTTGCAGGTTACCAACCAGATTTTTAACTATAAAAAAAGGCATGTTTGGTTCCTATAATTTTCAAGCAGCAGTACTGATAAGTACAAAAAGAAAAAATACTTTCAATTTAGTCCATATTTTCAACTAAGAAAAAAAATAAACTTCTGTAATAGTGTAATTAACACTATTTGATTAATAATTAATTAAATTATGCTTAATTAAGCTAGTTTAATTGGTAATCCAGCCGAGAGTTCAGACTCTAGTAATCCATCAGGATTGACTTCGCTACACAACGTGCAAAGTGAAGTGCACCAACTCCTTGAACATATTCATGCAAAAGGAATTTTAGGTGATTCACCAGAAGAAAGATCTACGTTAGCAAATGAAGTAGGAAAACTAGTAAATGAAAGGTTAGATGCAATTAAAACGGAAAAAGGTTTAAAAAAGACAAAAGGACCAATAACTGAAAAAGAAATTCTTCAATTAAGAAAAGAAAAAATTGTTCCTTTTATTGCAGATCCAGCAACTAAAGCAGCCAACATGAATAATAATAATCTGGCACAAGACCTTAGAAAATCCTTAGCTTTGGTAGAAGAAGCTCCTCTGCATATAGATGAAAGAACCTTTAATGAGCTAGTCTCTACGAAGAGAACAATGTACAAACCTAATTATCCACATAGGACAAAAGAAGAATTTGTACCTAGGGATAACCCTTTGAGACCGGTAATTAGCCCGGCGGCATTTCTTAACTTAGATTGTGAAAAACATGCGTCCGAAAAAATAACAGAGTGGATTACTATGATTAGATTTACAGTCAAATCAGGTGGTTACACTCCTGGAGGTGCCTACGAATTGTGCAAAGCCACCATGGTTGGTAATGCTCAAAAATACTGGGAATCATTAATAGCTCATACTCCAAGAAAAGAAGAAATTGATAAAGAAGTGTTTGCAGATGGAGTACTAGCTATAGTGGTAGACGCCTTAAAAAGAGAATTTTGTGGTTTTTTGTTGTCAACAGAGTCATTAGAAAAAGAGCAATCTTTAATGGCTTTAATGAAACTACAAATCTGTGACATGTGCTATTTTGATAACTTTGCCTGTGAATTTCAAAAATATTATTACAATTTAGACTTGGCGGCCCAAAATTACATGTCAGAATTATTTTTTGCTAAACTCCCGGATCCTTGGCCGGAAGTAGCAAAGACTGCATTTCAAAAATGAAGACAGAGTAATTGATAGTTTAGGAGGGAGGATACAAGCAGTGAGGTATGCTATGAGAAAAGTATGCACTGAACTCCAAGTAAGGCAAGATGCAAAACGTCTTCCTTATTTAAACAAGAGTTGTTGTTCTCAGATTAAGTATGTTCCAGGAAGGTATGGATGTTCTTCTGGAACAGAAGAAAAATCTAGGACTGGATATTCTTCAAAAAAAAGTTTCAAAGGATATAGAAAGAGAAGAATATCAAGAAAGGATAGAGAGGAAAAGAGGAAGTCTGATAGACCAGGTAGGTTTATTAGAAAAAGAAGTAACCTTAGAGACAAAGATAGGATATATGCGTTTAAGAAAAAATATGGTAGAGAACCAAAATGTCCTAAGGGAAAACCTTTGAGTAACTGTTCTTGTTGCTGGGTATGTGGCTCTAAGAGTCATAAAGCCGATACTTGTCCTCAAAACAATAAGCGAAGGGAAAATCTTAGGAGAGTATTCTTCGAAAATGAGAGTCTAGCATATGAGCCAGTAGATGAAGAAGAATTTTATGAAGTAGTTTCTGAATATGAAACTGATAATGATGAACCTGATTTATGGACAGCTAAAATATCCATGATGAACACTTCAGGAGCTGATATGGATGATGAGTTAGTACCATTGGATACTACTCTGGTGCATGAAGAATCATTACAATACGAGGATCCATCTAGAAACTGTCTAGAATGGAAACTGCCAAAGGTAGACATCAACTCTATTTATAGTAAATCTAGATTTAGCTTCAAATCAATAGTCGATGTCTCCCAGTCTGAGTCCAAGGCTCAGGTTTCTAGCACAGAATTAGAAACATTGGATGTATCTTTAGAGAAATGATGAACAAGTCTAAAGGTGAATATAATTACATCCATGTTGGTCTAGTGCAAGTAGGATTAGTCCCTTTGTTTAATCTCCCAGCGGACAGTCCTGTGATAGCAGTAGTCTTAGACAAAAGATGGAAAGAATTTAAAGACCAGCTAATATCAGGTGTTCAGACTAACCTAGCAAATGGTCCAGTCTGGTTTCAAGCCTATCCAAATTATTTGATGGCTTTAAGCGATTAATGTTTGGGAAATTCTTTGACTCTTAGGATTAAATCCTCTAAGATGAATAGAATGAGTTCTCAGGCCAAGTATTTGGCGTATCACACTAGGATTGTCTTTAGACTTTTTAACACGACTAATCCAGGAGTGAGGAACATTTCTAAAGTAACAGAATTGTTCGAAGAAGGTTCAGATAACTATAAGCAATTCAATAGGAAAGAGATAAATCCTGTAGCACTAAGTTGGCCTAAGAGTTGGGTTCTTACAGAACCAGCTGAATCTTCAAGGCAAATAGGGGAAAAGACATCATTCTGAATCTTGAAGAGCCTATGAGAGCATTTAGAATCTCTGATCCTATTCTCAGGAGATCATTATCCTCTAGGAACATGTTTAATGCTTCAACGTTAGACCAACTACCTAGAAGATCAGTGTCTAGTGCAACTGAAAATAGGGTAGAAATTCCTAGAACATCAATAAGAGAAGAACATGGACAATCATCTGATAATCGGAGAATTATAGGCTACAAATAAATAAGTCTACCTATTTATGCAGATGAAGAGGAAGGTTAGGAACATGTAAGATTAATGAGACAAGCAATAATACTTCCTAAGGTTGTTCGAAACATTCAAACCATTTCGCAACAACGGTCAATGTCTTTTGAAGGTATTTGGAATATGATATCACGTATTCCAATGGCATCACAAAAGAGTTTTACCCTGGAAAAAATCAATTTGAGCACTTATATTTCACTAACATTCAAATTTTCAGGTTATTATGATTATTGTTTAGATGCGTTAATAGACACAGGAGTAACAATCAGTAGTGCAAGACCCAATGCATTACTAGATGAAAGATGGAAATCATTGGCCGAACCTATTATTTTACGTATGGCAGGAGGTGAGGTAAATCTAGTAACACATTATGCTGAAACAGTTCTTGTTATCATTAATGAAAAACAATTCATTTCTGAAAAATCCTGATACTATCATCAGATCAAAAAATATAACATATTCTGAAGAAATGATAGAAGAATTTGATAAACAAATTCCTGAATTGCTCGAAAAAGGTCTGATTAGAAATAGTGAAAGTCCACATTCTAGTCCAGCTTTTATGGTAATTAATCATGCAGAGCAGGTGCGTGGAAAAGCACGAATGGTTATAGAATATCGTCAGGTAAATCAAATGACCAAAGATGATGTCTATAAAATTCCTACAGCCGAAGATGTTATTGACAGGTTAAGTCTTAAACAACCATCCATTTTTTCTAAATTTAATTTAAAAAGCGGTTATTGGCATGTAAAAATGGAGGAAGACTCTATACCATTAACAGCATTCAATGCTCCTCAAGGAATGTATGAATGGTTAGTAATGCCATTCGGTTTGAAAAATGCCCCAGGCATATTTCAACGAAAAATGGATAATGCTTTTAAGGCATAAAAGAAGTTTTGTGTGGTCTATATAGACGATGTGTTAGTTTTTAGCAATAATGAAGCTGAACATATGAGTCACCTTGAACAAGTGACTGATATCCTTCCAAAGGAAGGTATGATTCTATCTGAAAGAAAGATAGAATGGCTTAAGGAAAAGATAAAATTTCTAGGGATAGAAATAGAAAAAGGAAAAATATGGCTACAAAGTCATATCTCTGAAAAACTTATAAATTTTCCTGATGAATTGGAAGATAGGAAGCAAGTATAAAGATTTTGTGGACTTGCTAACTGTGCTAGACAATTCGTGAAAGATTTGTCCAAATTCTCAGGAAGGATATCTAAGAAATCTTCTGATAGAACTCCTTGGTATTGGGATGAAGAAGACACTCTAGCTGTACAACAGGTAAACGAAAAAAATGAAAAATTGCCATGTTGAAATTTACCCTCTGATACAGATGAGTGAGTCTTAGAGACAGATGCTTCAGAAAAGAGTTGGGGTGTAGTCCTTAGAATCAAAGGACGGAAACCTGAACCTATTTGTTAGTATTGGTTTGGAACCTTTAAAGGTGCAGAATTAAATTATCCAATTCATGAAAAGGAAGTATTAGCGGCAAAAAACGGTATGAAAGCTTTTTATCTCTTCTTAGCACCAAAAAGGTTTATTCTTAGAACATATTCTACTTATGTTAAAAGGTTTAGAAATCTGAACTGCAAAGAAGCTAGACAAACTAGACTCTTGAGGTTGCAAGATTGGTTTAGTTATTACGGGTTTGATATTGAATATATTGCATCTGATAAAAATATAATAGCTGATTCTCTTTCTCGTGAACTTTCTGACATTGCAGATGGATCATGCTGCCAAAAACAAGCTATGTTGGATTTGCAAGAAGGAAGGGCATACAAGAAAGAAGTGCCTTATGAAGCGAGGAAATGAAGAGAACGAGAGCGTAGGCTCTGGTCCTAAAAGGACGAACAAGAAAACAAAGGCTTCAAAAGATAGTCTTTGTTGGCGGTGCAAGCAACCTGGTCATTTTACTTCAGAATGCCCAAAGGGAAATGAAGCTGCAAGTTCAAAAGAACTGATAAACCCTAAAAAGGTTTATGAAAAGGTAAAAGAAAAACCTTTGGTTCCCCAAAAGGAACGAAAGGAAAAATCCTTGGTTCAACTGAACGAGAATAAGAAGTCGTTAGTGTCTCAAACGCCAAAGAGAGATCATCTAGCGGAAGGAGCTGCAAATTTGGCTTGACTAAAGAAAGAGTTGAAAAACTGCGAGAAAAATGGTACAAAAAATGTAAAGAAGACTATGATAATCAGCTTTCTTCTCAAAAAGATAACGTTGAAATACTGCAAGGTGACATTTTAGGTCATGAGGCTAGTAAAAGTGCGAGTGAACCTACATAGGTTCCAAATCAAACTCGTAATGAGGAAGAATTTGTTAGAAATTCTAGAGAAGAATACTCAGATAATGATGATCTTCTCGATGATGGTCCTGAGTGGGATACGTTGGGAGAACCCTCTGGAAAATATGACTTTAAAGTCAAATATTCCGTGGAAAAACCATCACATTCTCAGGAAGAAAAAGATTCAAAAATCGAATCTGAAGATATTGATCTTGGAGGATTTCTTGCATCACTAGAAAATCCTGAGGTTGAACAAACCTGGAATTATTATGAAGAAGAAAGTCTTGGTCTTTCAAAAGACGGATCTAATTTGTGTGCAGGTCTAAAAGAAGGAATCCAAAATAAAGATTTTCAGCAAATATCACACTTTGCATATGAAGTTGTTCAATACATTTTAAAATTGGAAAAACAACTTGGTTTCCGTTCAGCGCGAGAAGAAGATTTCCTTGAACATATCTCTGAGAGGAAACAACTTCTTGAAAGAATGAATCAATATTTAGCCCCAGATGTAAGATACACTATTAAAAGGAAAATAGTTGATTATATATATCGTTCTCTCAAAGAATGTTCTATGTTACAACCTTACATTCATTAGTAGTCACATGGATGGCCTGGTTTGCAAATTGAAGCAGATGTGGCGGTTGAAAGTCTAAAATTCAAAGAAGCAGGTCTAACCTCAATTTTTGAAGTAGATTTAGAAACTCCCCGGTCAGTATTCCCAAGAATTGTGCAGACAGCTTTAAGTTATGTTAAACAAACATCTAGGTTTGTTACATTTCAAATTGTAAGTACAATGATGGAATATGAAGAGGATGGTAAGGTCCGATATCCTTATCAAATTTGGGATCCTCGTCCTATCACCAATATAGTTAATAATTCTAACTACATCATTCTCGGAGATGGAAGAATGTTCATAACCATCTGGTCCAAAGATCTTGAAGTTATCGATAATGCAAGATTTATCTCTGGACGAGAAGAGGCAAAAACATTACTCTTGAAGCTAGTTAACAGGGATGCTAGCTTAAATTTCAAATCAGGAACCTTTGAGATTTGGAAAAAAGTAGCTGAGTATAAAGAACAACTCTTTGAGAAAACAAGGCAAGAACTAGACGAAATGAATTGGGACCTACCTCTCACTCACTCACAAGTGGCATGACAAAAACGTCATCCATGATGTCACCCTCAATATGTATAATTGAGGCAGCCACTATTCTACAAAGCACTACCCATAATATGACCCATATGTCTTAATATGTGTGCCATATCTTTAATGATGTAGTAGGAATCTAATCTTTTATATTGTATTATTGTGAGTTATTGTACTACAGCTGGAAAATGGGACCAGAGACACCAGCTGTCTGAATTATTGCTTTCAATTATTCAGTCTTTTGAGCTGGAAAACAGTGCTAGAGGCACCAGCTAGTCTTTTTATTTCCTATAAATACCTTTAAGTTCTGTGAACAAAGGGAGCAGAAATAAATCAGAGTGCTTTCATATAATTGTCTAAGAGTTTTTGCTACTATATACCTTGTTTATTTTACAACGGTCTGTTTTAGTGAAGGAGTGTTTCATAAGTCCCATAATAAATTGAAGAGAAGCCGGCATTCATAACACAGAAGATCCTTCTAGCTGCTGGTGACGAGCATAGAGAAACGGGAAGCAATTGCGGAAGCTTAGTGGACCATGTTCATTGAAGGTATATATTTTTAGATGAATAAATTGTTTTATTTATCTGAAGTTTTTACTTAAAAATGATGAATAGTAATTGCCCTTATCCTGATTGTTTCCATTTAGATCACGGAGTAGGCAAGGAACCAGTAATAGGGTTCTTAAATTCTATTATTGATCATCTTCATTCTCTAAGTGTGACTTTAGAAACTTTAAATAAATCTGTAGAAAGGTTTTCTAAGCATTTAAAAGAATTGACTCTTAAACAGAGTGAATTTGAGAATTATTTTCTTAAAAACAGAGATCCGTTAGGTTTTGTTGTTAGCTCTCGATACTTTCATGAGTATGAGAAGCTGAAGGAGTCTAGAAATAATAGACAAAAAATTAAAGATCTTTGAGTAACTCTTTAGTTCCGCCATTGTAGGAGTAGGCTCACAATTGATGGTATCAAAGCCTAGTAGATTTTTAGAAATTTCTGGACTGTTTTGAAAAAAATAAAAGTTTAAGGACTAAAACTGAAATAACAAAAAAGTTTGAAAACTAGTTAAAGTCCAAACTGGCAAACACACCATATTGTAACTATTCAACAAGTTGCAACACCGTATTGTGACAAAATTAAGTTCAAACACCATATTGTCATTTCGTAAAAAGTTGAAACACCAAAAGTATAGTAATCCCTACATTTAACGGGTATTAAAAGCTTATTTTTTAATTTTTGGCTAAATTGTACTTTTAGCCACTTGCTCTTATTATTATATTTTTTTAAGTCAAATTCCATTTTCTTTAAGGTGTATTGATATTAAAAATTTCTCATTAAAATTTCAGAGCCGACCTACTCGGTTCCGCTTTTATTTAATTATTCGCTCAATTTCTTATTTTTCTCATTTTAACCATTTAAAATGAGACATACCACTTATTTCTAAAATACCCAAATGTCAAGGTATTACATTCTTCCCTCCTAATTAAATTTCTTCCTTGAATTTTCATAAACTTTAGTCTCCTTTGTCCGGTATCAACTTTGCTATTTTTCCATAACTGTGTTACTTTATTCGAATCTTGGTATTCTCGATTCCAACTTTTCAATCAACTTTCTGCCCATCTTATACCAATTTTAACCATTATTTTAATCGTCTTAAGTATTAATCAAAATATATTTGATTAATTTTTAACAATCCAAATGGTTGATCTGACATTTTTAAGTCAATTCAAACTTGTCAAAAATTGCTCTTTGAGCCTACTTTAGCTGTCCGAACCGCTTATCCTAAAGTGTCCATTTACCAAATAAAATTGGTATTCTTATAATCTGCAACCTAATCTACAACTTTTGTTTAGATTTCGAGTTGGGATTCTTCCTCCAAGGTTTTGGAAATCGGCCTCAAAGTTGCCACCTTGAGCTGATTTTAGAGAATGTAAAACTACCGTCATTGCTGTTGTTTGAGCCTATGAATCATGCATTCAAAACAGTCCTTATCCAAGACAAAAGTTCATATTCTTATACTTTGATATCCAATCTACAACTTTCGTTTAGAGTCTAACTCAATCTGACGTCTTTTCGGTTTCTGAAATCGCCCTCGAAGTTGGCTGCTAGCCAGACTTTTATTCCTTGATGATTTTATGTTTTTCGCTCATCTTTGAGATTAAAAACAATTAATGCAATTGAGAAATTCCATGATTAAAGTATAAAAAATTAATATATGCACTACCATTTGCTTAAATCATTGATTTCGATTAAGAGTAATCGGGTCTCGGGGCTCGTACTTTGCCCGAAACATAGCCTCGTGGGTTGATTTAGAACTGCGTTCTATTGTCGCTAATTCCAACTTATCTTGCTTTGGAAATTCCTTTAACGTTTCTACTTAACGTTAACTTATACTTTTTAATTAAGTATAACATACCATTTTTTCTCAAAGCGCATCTCTCGATATTCCCGATGAATTATTATTCCGTAATAATCATATTGATCTCCTTTTGATGTTTTCCTGCGATCTTAATATTGGCTTTAACGCTTTCTTGTTAGGCTGTACGACTTCATAAAAAAAATTTCATCTCCGTCTTGCTTTGTATATTTTTCGAGTTAATCGAAGTCCGACGTCATCTTTTCCTGACGTTTCTCATCTTTCTCGTATCCAATTACGACTATACTTATATTTTTCTTTTCATGCTGTTGTTGCGATACTCTGATTTTTTACTTACTAACTGTTTACTTTATAGTTAGATTCATACGATCTTTCATTTGATATCCTTATCGATGTTTTATGGTAATTAGGAACACTTTTCCTTTAATAACCATCGCATACTTCATGGCTCTTTAGCATTGAATCTCATAAAATTGAATGCGCGCTACGCATTGCTTAGTATGTTTCGCGTCCATCTTTCAAGGTTTACTTTTATCTCTTGATCTTTTAACTTTACTCGTCAATATCGGATTTGTAGCATCCTTACCATCATCCGATAAAGTTCTTTCCCTTTTTTTATTATATTTTTCGAGCATTTCGTAGGTCTTATTTCAATGTATTTCGATTACTTTATCCATTTCACTCCAATGTACATGTCATATATGACATCTTTTGGTTCTAATAAACACAGGATTAGTAGCTTCTTTATCTTCGTTCATTGAAGTTCGTTTCGCTATCATATCGAATTTCTTGATATCTTTGCACTTCTTGTTTTGAACTTTTGTTGTCATTCGACTATTGATAGAACGTCTAAGTTATTCCTTTTTTATCTTGTCGATGTGTCGCATTCTCGATCACGTATACATCTTTATATCGGACTCTTACTGACATTTGATCTATCAGCAAGGTCAATCTTGCGTTATCATTTAGTTTATACAATTGGCTCATCTTTGTCCGCCGTTATATCGAATCCTCTTTCTCTTATTTCACTTTATACTTTACACTAGGCGTCTTTTCGTCAGACTACCTTACTACGATCTATTTTTCTTTCTCGTTTACTTTCATTGACTACTACGTATTCTATGAGTGTTGTTCAATTCTTTCTCGCTATCTCATGGTCTTCCCATCAACCGTATTCTTTTTGAGTCTTTAGTTTTTCTTCTTTTCGTTTTACACATTCTATTTAAGCCTCGTCTTTTTCTTTTAAGTAGGTACCAATCCAAGGTGTCTTACCGACATCTTACACGTTTTGCATCGATCATTCTCAATATCGTTCATTATCATTAAGGCTCTATTCTTATATCGGGATATATTTTTATCACATACATTCATCCTTGTTTAATAAGAATCTTTTATTTTTTATTATCATAGGGCTTTACATTACAGTTTCTTACAAAACAAATACATTTCAAACATTTCTGGTCAACCAGTTTTTTCAAACTTTTCTTTAGAGTCAAATACTTTTACTTCAAATTGTTTGAAAACATCAGTGCAAATAAAGAGTTGCTCGATAGAACCACATTTCTTTCAATATTTATACAAATATGATGCATGATCTATATTTTTAAAAATCATTTTTGTATGCATTGCTAACGTGATCATTATAGGCCTTATGCGATGTTTGAGCACAATTGCACTATTAAAATCTCAAGATTTTCTTTTCTTGAAAATAATCGTAAGTCCCTCCAGATTACACACTTTGGGACATTAATGGATTTTCGTTAATCTTTATTGGAGTTTAATATAATTTTGATATTGGAATTTTTGTTATCCTTTATCACTTATCGAAGTGTTTTATAGCTAATGTTATCCTCTTCTAGCATTGCTAAACGAATATTCTGTTTCCCCGTCTTTGATACTCATTCATCTTTATGGTTCACCATCTCAATCATATTCTGATACCACGTAGCCCTTAGGCTAACAGATCAATCATTCATAATAATTTTCTTTCAATATCGCTTACCATCCTCGTGGTAATTAAAACGTAATATTGGGAATTCTGTTTCATATTGCATATATATTATGTGTTTTTTCTATTCTTTTCATTTGATTCTTGTATAAACGACAATGTTTAGGATAAAGCCTATAAGCATGGGTTCATCAATCTATCTATAGGCAATATCTCAACAATACACAATTCTATCAATGCATGCCATTCCAATCGATCATATAGCAAACAATACAATACAAACATTACAATCATATGAACACATTTGGCCTATAACACACTAATCATATAAGCGTGTATGGCACACAACACATAAATCATGTCGTATCTAGTGGTGCTTGACTAGACTCATCCCTCTTTCGAGTCACGATGACACGCTCGTGATTTCTAGCGCGTCTAGTACTACCTCTGCCTCTTTGCACGAGTGCAGGGTTATACCAAGTATTACAAGCATGATTCCTAAGCACAGAGTATTCTTCACATATGAAGAAGAAAGATCGGATCGGGTTACCGTTCCACTCACGGTTTGTGTCTATCTGAATAGCCCTAAAAAAAAGTGATCCATAATGCTTAGGCGCATCGTTGTACAACTCAATAAATTCAGGTCCTAAACCCTTGATATAACAACGATTGACCTCGTCGTTGTCCCTGTTAGCTTCAGGAATTGCTCACAATTTTTGCAAAATTTCATATGTGTATGCTTCTATTGACAACATACTTCTCGAGAATGTCTCTAGTTGTGCCCTGACAATGCTCAGACTAACCTCTGCCCAAACCTCTCTTACGCGCACATCCTCTCTCATGTACCGGTACTTATGTAGCTTGGCCTATAACTCTTCACTCTTGTATGTCAGAATCCTCTGATGGATCCTCCTTTGGGTCCTCATCTGACGAATCACAGTCACTATCCGTAATATAAACCATCTCGGGTGTCATAGATCTACCTCGAGCTACAAAAGATATATTGTTGTTATCAGACATATATCCATTTTGATGGATCTCTAGTAATTCGCCATTCTTTGCAGGAAAATAGTTCTGACGTATCGAAGTTGCTCTTACATTGGTTTGTACATGATCTGTGTGGAAACCGTTTTAAGGTATAGAAGGCGCTTCCTCCTCTCATGTTGCAGCATGTGACTGCGCTCCGTTTTTCCCAGACATGATGAACATATTTATCTTATTGTGGGATTCCTTCCTCACAAAATCCAAATTTAATATACGTTTGACAGATGCATATTCTATCAAAACGTAACACACATCCTCGCCTCAACCATGTAAAGAGAAAACAACACTTCCCAAATCGATCGATCAATCTTTCACAAAACAATCAATTAATCAATAATATTTAATTGCAGGTACAACTCATTTCAATAGCTACAGTAGTTCCTAGGTGACTTCATAATAGAATACCAAGGGTCAACAGACACATATCAATGCCTCAAATCATAAATTTGCAGTTGTAACTGGACCTACTGCTCTGATAGCAACTTTGTCACAACACAATTTCTAGAGCTGAGACTAGCGCTAGGGAATGGGAATGTGAATGCTAGTTTTGAAACCCTTAACAAGCCTAAAATCAGTAAAACTTTTTCGCAACTATCAATCATACGATGGCCTTACAAACGGAAGCATTTATACAAAAACCCATTTATACACTAGACCATTGATACAATTACATGGGCATATCATTTCTGTATCCTGTACGTACTTGCCCGATACATAATAGTGTGTATGGTTACCTCACATGCATCTAACTCTGTGGAACAACACATGCTTATCATAGCCTATATCATTCATGTATACAAGACAACAATGAAACAATCATATCAGAATGATGTACTAGGCCAAGACACGATTAAACAATATACTACTGCAACAACTAGGAAAGTCAGGACTGTACATGACACATTTGACTTTCGGTTAATGGATGGACTTATCGAGCCAAGTTCATAGTCTAGGTACATGAAAAAAAAATTAACAACAAGGTCAGCTTTAAGCTGAGGGAGATATATGCTACTTATCATATTATCAAAATAAGCATCACATTTTAAAACATTTTGCAATTATACAATCACAACAATTTCAATCAATTCATTTAGGTAAACAATTTTATCAGATCATAATCTTAATCCTGAACAATTCTTAACCTAGGCATCTTCCTAGGCTTAACGGGAGTACTACTTTCTCATGTCATTTAGGTAAGGTCCCGGGATAGTTCGACTGAGTTCAACCTATACCCAGTGATAGAGTCATGAGATAGTTCCACCGAGTTCAACTCGTATCACACTCGCTCCAATCGATACAAGGTAAGTCCCGGTATAGTTCCACCGAGTTCAACTTCCTAGACAAAGGTCCCGAGATAATTCTACCGATTTCAACCTCGTCTAGACCGACTTGACTCTGTGATCACATAACTAATTCAGATCGTACATAATTCACGTTTTGCAAATAACTGTCAAATAAGAAAAATAAATACAACCTAGTTCGAATACAAGCAATTGAAGTATACAAATTTAGTCCAATCATTTAAGTTATACAATACAATTAATGTATCTAATAAAATCAATATAACAATTCCTATCAATACAATCATTTCGATACAATACATTTATAAGATGCATTTCTTTTTGTTCAGATAGTATATTTCAAATATTATTTTCCATACGACAATACGAGTAACTAAAATATACTCATGTCACGACCCAATTTCATGAATCGTGACCGGCGCTAGGGTATGGGTATGATTATGCCAAAACCCGTAGCAAGCCTCGTGGAAAACAATTATACATATAAACCTGCAGTAAACACTGCTAGGGGGCAAACGAGACATCAACCTAAGTCTAGCAATTTATATTAATGTTCTAATATAAATAACTTAAATATCTGAAATGCTCAACAACATGCCTTAAATATAATACTAAAATAATCCAGAGTAAAAATGCTAGTAATAATCAATCAGATAAACCGACAATCCCAATGTGCAATAACCAAAGTAATAAATAAACTAGTTCTACTGCGGTCTAAGAGTACGAAAAACAGTGACTAGTTTAAATAACATAAAACCTTCGAGGAATCAAAAGGATCGGAGTGGACCAGCTTTCAAATCATAAACTTGGAAAATTTGGGAAAATAATAGGGTCAGATATACTGAGATGAGTTCGCAATACTATTTACATTTATTAAGTTTAGAACCCTTAAATCAAAACATTTTATACTAACATAGTATGATTATGGAATAACAGTATTGAAATGATCCCAGCGTAAGTATGACATAGCATATTGATAAACGCAGAGTGGACGGGAACAAATCCTCGTTATATACCAGAGTAAGAAAGAATTAGTCTGCCGATCCTAGAGTACTTACCGGTGCACACAGTCTCAATACAAGCCTATCAAGTAGCTCGTTTCAATCCAGATCCATAATCGCTTAAAACAATTCAAAAGCATTTATAATGTTAAAATATGATGCGATACTTAATAAAGCGGTAAATAGCACTACAAACTCACTGCTTGCTATCCACGTGAATCTTGGAAAACAGCTAACCCTGGTTCGACTCCTGAGCGCGAGTAGTCGAAGAGTCTAAAAATAAATCATAAGTTAAAATCATTCCAACCCCTAACTCTAAGAATACTAGACACCACGTAGGACTAACACAATTAATAAGCCAGATAAAATCATAGAGAAACACTATTTTTAAATAAATTATAATGTCGTAAATAATTCAAGACTATTGAGTTCACACTTAAAATCCAATCCAAAAATATAATTAAAATAATATTTAAATGATAACTTCAATAAATTCTTCAAATAGTGGGTTAGCCGAGTTTCATAACACTACCAAGCTAAACCCACATGTCGGTGACCCAAGTCTAAACCGACCCAACTAATATTTCAGAATTATAAACCACAGTTTATAATTATAATTCAAAAAAAATATTAATCAAATATCAAAATGAAACACAATAGCTTGAAACCCAAGCAATCAAATATCACCGATAAATACTTCTCTAATGTAATTTAATAAGCAATTTAAAAGGCTAAATCATAAATTTAGCCAAATTGGCACCCTAAACCAATTATCAAAATAATTTATAAAAATAATTATCCAATTCCAATTTATAATAATAATAATAGGCAACTTAAATCAAAATCATTTCAATATAATAAGATTAATAAAATCTCTAAATATAAAATAACAATGCCCAAATAATTAAAATCATAATTACTAATTAAATTGTCAAATTAAAGGTCGGAACTAATTCCGTAGAGTAAAAACGAAAATAATTATAAAATAGTTAATAATATAACTTAAAGAATCTATTTAATTAACTCAAAACAATTCAATAATCAAAACCATCTTTTAGCCAAAACAGAATCCAAGTAAACCGACCAGACCTTTACACCTCATCATCTTCTACATATTCAAAATCTTAGACTCCAAACATATACCAATTGCAGTAACAAACCGAAAATTTACCATGCTATTAAATCAACAATTTCTTAATCAAACAATACATAATCAAGAACAACATTTCAAGCAAGATACATGAATCAAGCTAACACAATCAAGAGAAACCGAATCCACAAGAAAACATTTACAGAAACTATGAATCATAATCACGGCGGCAACCAAAATCAAACGACGAAATGAAACCAAAATAAGATCAAGAAATTTGATTAGTCATTCGTAACCAACCTAGGTCACAGGAAACACAAGAAATGGCAGTAAGAAACTAAAAATAATAACAGCCACAACGCATGCAATGGACAGCAATCACAACGCATAAGAACGGAAGGATTTTACGTATCAAATTGTGATTCAACGCGTAGGGATTATAGGGAACGACATACACTGATGTAACAAAGAGAGGAGTCTTAACTCGATGCAAGAACAACAAAGAACATAATTTATTAAACGGCCGATACAATATCTAATCTCTAAACGAATGAAACGAATACGAATAACTTACCAAATCCAAGTGCGAATGGAATAGAATGAACGTTGTAATGTTTCTGAGAGTATAATGGGGTAAAATGTCGGCTAGGGTTTTATTAGAATTAGCGTTCTGAAACAAAAGAAACCCGTCGAATGGAATAGGTCTATTTACAGACCTTTTTCCTGATGGTTGGCGATCGCACATCTGAGTGTGCATTCGCACACTACCCGTATTCATGGGTGTGCGTTCGTGCACATTCGCACACTACTCCAATGCATCTCAAATTTTGATCCAACGGTAAACCTTTTGTCGTGCACAGCATATCCAAAAGTGAGCTCGATCCAACGGTGAAATTGGGAGATATGGATGTTTTATCAAAACATGTCAGATTCAGAAGGCACACGAACAAAACATCGATTATAATCAGGATACAAATCAAATAGTCATCGAAAACTCATACGACACATACGACACATATAAGGTAGAACTCCAACCCCAATTAAAGTTTCACACTTGCTAAATCCACCATTAATAATCCAAAACTAAGTCGGAAACAGAACGAAACCATGATGAAAAATTCGTCCTCGAATTTAAAACAAAACTACTGACGTATAACACAACGAAAAGTTTTCGTAGCAAGCTAAACAAAACGCACATAACCATCGTGAAACATCAAAATATTCTTCCACTAAGTAATCACAAAAGCAAAACCATATAGTAAGTTAAGCCCTATTGAGTTCCAAATAAGAAAACATAATCCGGAAACCTTTTTAAACCATTTTGTAAAACATCTTAGAAGAAAACAAAATAGTACTTAGCTGAGTCAACCAAGACTTCCAAGCCTACTTCACGTGTCTGGCGACCCAAGTCTACCCCGACCCAAAAAAGCCATAATATAAACCGATGTTTAAAATCCAAAATTTTATTTTATAAAACGACCTGAAGTTTGAAGAGCAACAGAACTCAACATTACTTAACTAATGAAAAATTTTCATAAATCGAACAATCTTAAAAGGTCACAAGCCTTAATGCTACCTTCCCTTTAACATAAAATAATACACCATTTTTAGGTGAAATCAAACGAGATAATACAAACTCTTCCACACAAAACTCAAATGAACTACTTAGGATAAACAAAAACAAACCCCGTACTACAAATATGAAACTGATACGCAAAAAGCGGTCATAAATCACATATATGCACAAATTTCTAATCCTAACAACCTGGTGTCCCAACTATAACTCAATCAACGCAATGTGAATAAACAATAAATTTCCAATTGAAAGTCACAATTACTCTGTACTAGAGCGGCTTCCAAAACCAGCTCGAATCTTATCGATAATAAAAACCTCAATATCAAAATACAAGACCAAGCCCTAAGCTAACCATTGTTCTTAAAATTCCAGACTCTATTGTCTCAACAAGAAATCGAAAACACAAGCTGATAAAATCTTGTTTTACAACACCTAGTTCCTTCCACTTATAACAAGATCGATATCAAAATAATCAATAACAAAACTCGATCATAACTAAATAATATTTCGACCGAAAACAAACACTACTAGGATCATCTGGTCCACGATTAATATCAAATTCCATAATACCATCAACTTCGTGAATCACAAAACCCATATTGTCACTCAAAGGAAACGAGGACCTTTTTCTTGATAACAAAATCTCCAGATGAGTAGTAAACAATCTCAATCATAATGATTCCTCCAATCATTCAGGAAGATAACGCCACAACTAAACTGAACATCGACTGCATCTCACTTATATTACACAATTTAAAAAAAAATTGTCGGCCACATCAAGGGTTCAACCACTGACCCAAACATAACAATAATATCATTAATCAACAAAATCGATTAACCGATCCTGGTTGTCGAAACTCACCAAACGCGATCATTGATTTCGGAATCAACTAGCTAAAATAACCTAACCAAATTTAAATTCCAAAAATTACTCTAATCAACTCCTATAAGCTTGTATATAACAAGAGATCACTACAACCAATATACCCCGATCGGATTGTTAGTTATGCCGAAAACCAAACCCAAGGGGTACTAAATCTTTCAATACACAATCGTTTTATATTCAAATTTTTCCACTTCTCTTTAAACAACTTTACGTATTACACCTCCTTTTATATTCAAAATCGAATCGCCTTTACCATTGAAAAACCATCGGTTTCGTAAACCCCTGAATTTTTTTCAAAATATCTAATTTTAAATCTAAAATTTTTCCTTACCTTTCAATACGTTTGCAAATTTGTAAAACAGTTCAACTGACAAGATTTATGCTCTCTTAAATCAAACTTGCTAAAACACTTGTTAAATAGTTTATACTTTTCTCGAAAATAACAAACAGTGGCAAAATTCTCAGTATTCAAAAATACACTGATAAGTCTCTATTTAAGATCATTTGTATTGCATATTTTAGACTCTTACTGCGTAAAATAGAGAGCTTTATACTCACTTTTACCTTTTTGTAGTTCTTAATATAAAATGTAAATACTTATCATTTCTGGAGTATAACTGAATAAAAAGAGCAAAAATAAAGTGAAATTCAAGCCGGATTGATTCTATCAAGTCCAAGAAGAAGAATAATGGAGAATCAAGTCTAAATGCAAGCAACATAGCCGCTCAATCAGTTGCTAAAAGTTTAGATCGAAAAGATGAAAATTCGGACATATGTCCATATTCCGATCATATCTGGAGTTAGAAATATCTGAATCATATGATTAAACATGTCATGGAAAGATAAGAGATAGATCTACAACTTTCATGAAGAAACCGAGCCCAAATTCGGACTCGAACCAGCTCGAAATCGGCCTCCAAGACGTAAAACGTGCGAACCAAGAATCGAATCGGCAATATTTAGTGTTTTGGGTGAAACAGCTCTTCGGCCGGCCCGGAGCCGGCCTACACCCTCCAAGCCGGCCAAAGGCAGGCTGAGGACCCGGAAATTTCATTTTTGATAGTTTTGGGAATTCCGGGGCCTTGGTGCACACTCGTAGACCTTCCATATCGATATAACCATGATTCGCACTCAAAAAGGGATCTTCCTTGACTGGCTCTCAAAGAAATAAGCTTTGATTTCCATCAAACTCCTTATGGAAATGAGAGATGTCAAATTTGATTCACTCAAGCTCACTATGGAAAGGAAAGAGAGACTTGATCACCGCTCCTATTCTTTATGGCAAGAAGATATGTCAAACTTAATTATCACTCAAGCTCACTATGGAAGGAAGATTATCTTGGCTTGGCCATCACTCATTTTGTGCCTATAAATATAGCACTCTTGTGTAAAGATAGTCATTCAGTCACACATACATTTGTGTAGACATTTTCTATAATACAATTCTCTCAACCATTATTCTATTTTCACTTCTTTTCTTATATGTTCTTGAGGTGTAACAATTTTATTATTATGTTCAATATGACAATGGATTGCAAAACCCTTAAACTAGGATTAGGGATGTAGCCTAGTTAGAGGGGAATTCTTGATTATTTATTATTACATCTCATTAATGTTTTAAACAAGGTTTTTCTTTAATCTTCTTGAAATAATCATGAATATTAAGATTGATCACCTTAACGTTTTTATCCTAGATCTCATGTGAAGTACTTGACCGTGAAGCATGAATTCAGATCTAGAGATGAAACATAATTTACTTAGAATAGGAATATGTCTAAAAAATTGTGATGGCGTAAATTATTTTGCTTAATGGTTTTAATTAATTAACATGGTTATTGGAAAATATCCAGAATTAATTAAACACACATTTGTGTCTTGGAAGAGAACAAATATATTTTAAAAATAATTGTCTTGAAAAAGCTTTTGAGATGTATTATAATTATGATAGAATTTCCCCTCAACTATGGTGAACCCCGAAATCCTAGTTGCTTTAAATCTTAATATTATACCAAAAATATTCGTCTACTTTTCTTTATTTAATTATTTGTTTTCATAACCAAATCAACTTAACAGAACGGTTACTTTACAAAAGTTAAATTAAATAACATTTTAAAGAGTTCGTCCTTTGTGGATTCGACCTCAGAATACTCCGAATATTACTTGCTACAATTGATTCTGTGCCCTTGCAGAATTAGCCGATCATACACCTTAATGTTTTAAAACATCAAAATTTCATTGTCACTTACAAATTTTAATTCGTAAATAAAATCATGATTTGAAGAAATCGTTAAGCCCACAAAATTATCCTTTTGAATCCAATTTTGATAAAATTCCTTCCTTCCCTCAGAAGGTAAAATTAGCAATGCAATTCCCTTTATTTATAAAAATATCTTTATACCAATATACCAAATACTTGGACAAATTTCAATTTTTAAAAGATAATGTCTCTTTTAAAAATGCAGTGTATAAACACACATGAGCATAACCAACATCCTTAATCCACAAATCCTTAAATCACAAATCGGAAATTACTATAAAAACTCCCTAATCTGAATCTAACCATACACCGTACTTGGCACAACTATATCTTGAGAGCAACCTCAAATCCATGTTCACTTTATATGAAACACACGATTCTGACAATACAGACTAACCCATTACAACATAATCGTCCAATATCCATCACCATCATCACAGAGTATTTTTCTAGATACCTTTCGGTAATAGTTTCAAAATCATTTGAAATCCGACAACTCTATAAATACGTTTATCACAACGTGACTCGCGAGCTAGTTTTAAAACATCTTTCTGCAAAAACTTTATCCACAAAAATCCATTTTCACATAATTGTGCGCCAGGGTGATGACATATGTCATCCCCAAAGAGTGCATCTAACCCTAATCATTTCTATGCACGTGATGCATGTACTATTATGCATGTATCAATTATTGATTTATCTTTTAATTTAGTGAACATACTTTAATGCTCAATGCAATCCTATTTGTGACATTTAAAATGCATGTTCATGATATGTCTGGGCACAATTACGTGTTGAAAATATTTCAAATATTTTAACAAATCAACCTTTGAAATTAACTTCTCAATAAAAATTTCCTGGACGTTACACTCTACGAGATGTGCACTCAATAACCTCGAAATACTTCTCAAAAACCATACTTGCTATCTACCAACATTCGATGCTATATAACAACTCAATCTAATAACTTTGTTACAACTCTTCCGTATAAAGAATCCAACTAACCTAAACCCTAATTGAGACTCAAAGAAACAACACATCAAAACGCTCCTATAAAACTTACCTCCAGCTGCCGCATCGCATCATCAGACTTGATAGAAACACCAATGTATTAATACACTAATCTATCTTCTCGGTTCAACGTTTCCAATATCCGTTCTAGGATAATCAACAATCATCAACCAATCCATGGGAATATTTCCCTCATCTTCCTCGATATCGAAACCCAAAGATTTCGATGCACGAATCATACATCAAGGTAAGCCAACCTTGACCACGTGATTAAATCATCTCACGTGCTACTCCACACGAAGAGACAAAAAAAACAATCAACTTAGTCCAACATACAAGCGAGTTATACAACGAAGGTTATTACCAACGGATTACGAATTCTACGAACCACAATTCATCCAAGCATACCATGGAACACAATTAACCCCAAACATACTTAAAAGACAAATCATGACATGACATGCCATAACATTTTGTTTTTGAAATCTCATTACAAAATCAACATGTAATTATATCATCCTTCAATAGTACGCTTCAAAATTCGTTTTGAAATTTAAAGTCAATTATGAAAACTTCCAAATTTTTGTTGAGTCCTACGGTTAAAACAAAATCACAATTTGTAATAGTGTCTTCTTATTGATCAATTGCATTAAGACGGATATCCAAGTATCTCAAACCATAAAATCATCGAGCTAGCCGAGTCATTACATCTACCAAGCTCAACTCTTATCTTTGGGTGACCCAAGTCGAACCCAAAACAACAGTTTATAAAACGTGTTCAAAATATTTGTAAATCTAGAAAAATAATTGAAAAAAATTTCCATCCTTTCAAAATTGAGATCTCAACAACCCAACTGCTAAACGGGAAAAATAAATTTAAAAAAAACTCAAGCGAGAAATCTTTAATCTCAAACAGCCATTCCGTAACTCCAAAAATTTAAAATACAAGAAAATTCTTTTTACTAGCAACTTAACCAAAATCAAACTTTTTTTGTTAAAGATTTTAAAACCAAACTCTCTTCTGCTTCTGTGTCAAACACAAATCGAATAAAAACAATTTCCTAAATAAAACCCTTATACAACATGGGTCGAACAAAGTACGACCACAAAACATGGTAAAAGATTGTACAGTTAAAATCATTTATACTGGAAATAAGGTTAAAGCCTAACGAAATATCATCTTTTAATAATCCATGTTATCATCCCAAGCCAAAACTACTCACCAAATAAATCAGCATTATTAAAACCATTAAGGGCATAAAACCAAAGTTTATCAAACAACATCATACCTAAGTATGAATTTAGAAAAATTACCAACAAAAAGTTTCCCGAGAAATTGAAAGCAACTAGAATCACCCAAGTGAATACAGCCTCAACGTGATAAAACATAACAAGTAACATCCAAGTGAAATTAATTGTCAATCATAGCATCAACACCAAATAAAGACTGACAGACATCACCTATAGGATGTAGGCTGAAAGTTTGAAAACAAAAGATGACGTTTTAAACGAAAAGACACGAATTCTAATTCCGCAGTAGTTCCTATGACACGACATCAACTTATCATGCCAAAAATACATAACACATAACATGCATAAGGCCTTGGTTTGAAACCAAAGCTCTGATGCCAACTTTGTCACGACCCAATTTCATGAATCGTGACTGGCGCTAGGGTATGGGTATGGTCATACCAAAACCCGTAGCAAGCCTCACGGAAAACAATTATACATATAAACCTGCAGAAAACACTGGTCGGGGGCAAACGAGACTCCAATCTAAGTTTAGCAATTTATATTAAGGTTCTAATATAAATAACTTAAATATCTGAAATGCTCAACAGCATGCCATAAATATAATAATAAAATAATCCAGAGTAAACATGCCAGTAATAATCAATCGGACAAACCGACAATCCCAATGTGCAATAACCAAAGTAATATATAAACTAGTCTACTGCGGTCTAAGAGTACGAAAAACAGTGACTAGTTTAAAAAACATAAAACCTTACAAAATTGGGAAAACAACAGGGTCAAAAAGATCGGTGTGAACCAGCTTTCAAATCATAAACCTTAAAAATTTGGAAAAACAACGGGGTCATATACACTGAGATGAGTTCGGAATACTATTTACATTTATTAAGTTTAAAACCCTTAAATCAAAATATTTTTTACTAACAGAGTATGAATATGGAATAACAGTATTGAAATGATCCCAGAGTAGGTATGACATAGCATACTGATAAACCCAGAGTGGACGGAGACAAATTCTCTTCATATACCAGCGTAAGCAAGACATTAGTCTGCCGATCCCAGAGTACTTACCGGTGCACACAACTCGATACAAGCCTATCGAGTAGCTCGTTTCAATCCAGATCCATAATCGCATAAAACAATTCAAAAGAATTTATAATATTAAAATATGATGCGATACTTAATAAAAAGGTAAATAGCACTACAAACTCACTGCTTGCTTATCCACGTGAATCTTGGGCAACAGCTAACTCTGGTTCGACTCCTGAGCGCGAGTAGTCGAAGAGTCTAAAAATAAATCATAAGTTAAAGTTACTCCAACCCCAAACTCTAAGAATACTAGACACCACGTAGGACTAACACAATTAATAAGCCAGATAAAATCATAGAGAAACACAATTCTTAAATAAATTATAATGTCGTAAATAATATAAGACTATTGAGTTCACACTTAAAATCAAATCCAAAAATATTATTAAAATAATATTTAAATGATAACTTAAATAAATTTCTCAAATAGTGGGTTAGCCGAGTTTCTTTAAACTACCAAGCTAAACCCACATGTCGGTGACCCAAGTCTAAACCGACCCAACTGATATTCCACAATTATAAACCACAGTTTATAATTATAATTTTATAAAAAAAATATTAATCAAATATCAAAATGTTACTCAATAGCTTAAAACCCATGTAATCGAATATCACCGACAAATACTTCTCTAAAATAATTTAATAAGCAAATTTAAAAGGCTAAATTATAAATTTGGCCAAATTGACACGCTAAACAAATTATCAAAATAATTTATAAAAATAATTATCCAATTCCAATTTATAATAATAATAGGCAATTTAAATCAAAATTATTTCAATATAATAAGATTAATAAAAACTCTAAATTTAAAATAACAATGCCCAAATAATTAAAATCATAATTACTAATTAAATTGCCAAATTAAAGGTCGGAACTAATTCCGTAGAGTAAAAACGAAATCAATTATAAAATAGTCAATAATATAACTATAATACCCCAAAATATTTTAAGGTAATTAAGTCGTGCCACCTGTTGGAATTTTCGATAAATTAAATTAAGAAGAATTTAATTTAATTATATCGGGAATTTAGAATAAATTTTAATAAGTTAATTAGCGGGATTTGAGGAATTAACTTCAGAAATTAATATAAAATAAATTATAAATCCCGTAACGATAATTATTTTGCCAAAGTCCGCGAAATAATATATAGTATTTATGATAAAAGTTTCGAGTCGATCGGAGATCGTTTAAAATTTGGACGTGGATAGGTTTTAGACTAAATTGAAACTTTTGAAAAGTTTCAAGGACCAAAGTGTAAATTAGCCGGATTATATATAATTTCCATCAGATGAAGGAATTGCCAGAACCTTCATCTTCTCCTTTTTCATTTAAACGGCGATAACGTACGGCTCGTCGCGCGGTTCTCGTTTCTCGTTCGTTTCCGACGTTCTATAACTCGAAACGATCGTATTTCAGTGGCGTATCACGGTAAGCTTGACGTTTTATCGTTTAAACGGATATATTTTGAGTTGTATCAATTCAAAGTTTTAGGCCACGAAACTATTTTATCGTTTTATCGATTATAGGATTGAATTTGAATGTTTTGAAGTTAAAAGTAGCGTTTTGAATACGTTTAGAGCGTTTTGACGCGTTGGAGCATGTCGGAAATTGATCCCGGGCCAAGCCCGTGGCTGTCCGTCGCACAGCCGAACTGTGCGAACGCACAGCTAGACTGTGCGAACGCATAGTCTATGGACTGTGCGAAAGTGCGAACGCACAGTCGACAGTGCGAACGGACAGTCAATGACTGTGCGAATGCACAGTCTGCCAAGAATATGCGAACGCACAGTCACACTGTGCGGACGCACAGTCCCCTGTGCAGTTGCACAGGCAGACGCGCGTACGCAAAGTGTTTTCGCTGATCGACCTAGTTTTTCGAGAAAAATTTGTACGCGCATATCGAGATTTGAAATTGATTAGTATTCGATTAATTATCGATTAATTAGAGGCGTTAACCTAACAGAATTGAATTAGAAAAGATATTTGATCCGTAAACGACTTAAATATCGTTTATCAGAATATACGTGAGAAGCACGACGGTTAATGAGAGTTCAGTGTGTTGAGTCTCGAACCTAGAGTCAATCTTAGAATAGGATTCAGATATGAGTCAAATGTTTTTAAAATTTGTTTAGATCCGGCGAGGCAAGAAGCAGCTGGACCAGGAGTTCGGGAAGCTTGACGTTCCTAAGCCCCGACGTATTTTTGGATAAGCGTTTTCTGTGAGTTTATACGATTTGCTTTTAAAGTATTTATTCAAGCAATTACTTTATATTGCTTTATGTTTGAATTGCATGTTTATAATGCTAAATTTTTATATCAATTGCGCATACGCTTGATTTGAAACCAGTATTGATCTGATGGAACGTGCTACCAATTGAGCGGCAATAGGACTGCGTGATCACCAGTTTGATTTAATACAACTGTGAGATTGATAATGAGTATGAATTTCAAGGTTGAATATATGAATTTGTTACGAGTGAGCACTTGGTTACGGTGTAACCTGGAGTCCCCGTATCTAGTGGGTTGGACCCACCAGTGAGTTGGACTCACAACTTGAGATTAATGTTTGGGTTGGACGATATATGATTAGTATGTTTGAGGATTAGGGTTTCAATCGGATCTTGTACTAGGCAGCATACGTTTTGAATGCTATGGCATTACTTTATGATTTATTTGAATACTTATTACTAAATGTACGAACTCACTCAGTATATCCCCATATACTGACCCCTCACATATTTCCTTTTAGGTGAAAGACGCTTTGAAGCAACAGACTTCTATACTACTTCCAGAAGTCTGTATTTTTGAAAGTATGTAAAGAAACAGTACTTTACTCTTCGAGCTGCAGTAGATAAGTGTTTTGCAAGTCAGCTTGTAATATATGGTTTTCTGTAAATATAACTTTAATGTTTTAAGGTTTTAAATGTTTTACGTTTGCTGCGTTTTGATGTTTGAGATTGCCAGAGGATATGCATGCCTGGCATGTGTGTACCGCATGACACGTGTCATTGTATGTCATGCATGACGTTTATGTTTGCGAAAAATTATTTTACGTTTTATGCTTGCTACGGGTTTCGGAGCAACCACTCCCATTCCCTAGCGCCAGTCTCGGCCCATAAGATTGGGTCGTGACAATGTTTGTATCAGAGCCTGGTTCAGTTACCATTGCTTAAGTGCAAATGATTTTTCTAGGATTCTACTGCAGCACATAGGATTCGAATCTTGTCTTTGTTACGTATTCATTTGAGTTTCAAACTTTCAGCTTTCCCTCTAGGATGTGAGTCTGTCTTACGTGTGTGTTCGCATGTGATGAGATGCGCGTTTAATATGATATACGTTTGCAATGATATGCGACTATGTGGCTAAGTAACGTTGTTTGTCTTGGTCAGGATGTCTGACCAATGACAAGAAGAAGAGCGAGCTGCCGCTGCAGCACGAAACGTTATAGAAGGGGCGCATGACGTCCATTCAGAAGCTCAAGATGAGTCTTCTGTTTATGGCGGAGGTGGCGGCCAAGAGGCCTAGGCGCAGGCACCTGGAGTGCAAGCGCAAGCCCAGCAACCTAATGTTGTGGGTTTTGATCTAAATCAGTTTCTTACGGGAATTGCGGTTATGCAAGCTAATCAGGCGGAGGTGCAGAATATGCATCGTGAACAACTACAGCAGCAACAGCTACGCAATGTTGCTTTTACTGATCGAGACATCGTCTTGGCTTACATGCGCCTCAAGCCAACTAAGTTTGATGGCTCTGGTGATTCTTTAGATTTCCTCGAAGAAGTAGAATACAACCCTCGACGTCTGCAAGCTAACGAGAGACAGACCATCATTATGGTGGAAATGTCAATGAAAAGACTTGCGAAAGATTGGTTTCAGCAGCACATTCAGCCAACTATGGACACTATTACCTGGGCTGAATTCGTGAATCGTTTTAAAGAGTTTTTCTTACCATATGCGGTAACGGATAGTTATCGTAACCAATAGCTGACCCTGAGTAGAGGCAATCGGTCTGTGCAAGAATTTGTGACGGAGTTTACCAGAGAGTAGATTTGCACCTGACCTGACTGCAGATCCAGTCAGAGTGAACTCGAGGTTTGTAGAGGGTCTAGGAGCTAAATTTATGAGTCTGACGTCTGATATCGGAAGAACCCTAGTGCAACTGATCGACAACGCCAGACAAATGGAAGTTTCCCTGATCCGTTTTGGGAAGATTCCCGATCCTTCCAATGTTGCGCCTATGAGGAGTGATGTGTTTCGCAGCGTACAGAGCGCACCTACCCAATCATATGTTAGAAGTCATTCTTGATCCACATCACGTCAGCAGAGAAATAATAGAGCTCGGTATGGAACTAGAGTTAGTACTTCAGGCACCGGATTTAGTGCCAGATCTATGAGTGATATGGGAGGCGGAGTTCCTATATGTCTGAACTGTAATAGGAGGCACTACGGCGCGTGCCACATTGCTACTGGAGCATGTTTCAACTGTGGTCAACGGGGCCATTTTGCTAGAGATTGTCCGAGGCAGATGCCCCAGGGCTCGATGACTACTGTGATGCAACCATCTTATCAGCAGCAGAGGACTGCGCATCAGGCAGCGTCAGGATATAATCAGACAGGAAGTACCTTCACTGGTCAGAGAGGTCGTGGTTATGCAAATCGAGGAGGAAGGAACAACGGAGGTCGTGGTACTGGCCAGACTTTGCAGGCTGGTGGGATTCAGGCTAGGGTCTTTGCACTGAATCCTAAGGAGGCTCAGGCTTCCAATGATGTGGTGCAAGGTACCTTTCCTATCGCTTCTCAAGACGCATTACTTTTATTTGATCCGGGTGCTACACATTCATTTATTTCGCCTAGCTTTGATAATAAGTTAGGAATGCAACTGGCATATCTTAAAAATCCTTTGTTAGTAGCTACCCCAGTCGGAGAGAGTGTGGAAGTTAGTATCGTTTATCCGTCTTGTCCTGTAAGAATTCCAGAACGAGATTGTTAGTTGACTTAATTTTACTTGAGGTATTAGTTTTTGACGTCATATTAGGAATGGATTGGCTAGCACAGCACTACGCCAATGTGAATTGTCAGAAGAAGACGGCAACATTTAGCAAGCCTAAAATTGAACCAGTCTCAATTCAAAGTGATAAGATGGAATCTCCCATGAGTATTATTTCAGCTATTAAAGCTTACTGTATGTTAAAGAAAGGATGTCACGGATTCTTATCGATAGTACGAGATTTGGAAAAGAAAAGTGCAAATATAAATGATGTACCAGTTGTGTCGGAATATCCAGACGTTTTTCCAAAGGAATTACCTGGATTACCCCCAGATCGCGAGATTGAGTTTTGTATCGAATTGGCTCCTGGCACGAAGCCGATATCGATACCTCCTTATCGAATGGCGCCAGCAGAGCTCAAAGAACTTAAGGATCAGCTAGAAGAATTGTTTGATCACGGTTTCATCGGACCAAGTGTATCCCCGTGGGGTGCACTAGTGTTATTCGTGAAAAAGAAGGATGGATCGCTTAGACTATGTATTGACTATCGACAGATGAACAAGGTGACGATTAAGAATATGTATCCGTTACCTAGAATCGACGATCTATTCGATCAGTTACAAGGAGCGAAGTATTTCTCCAAGATCGACCTGAGATCAGGCTACCATCAGCTGAAAATTTGTGATGATGATGTTCAGAAGTGTAATACCCCAAAATATTTTAAGGTAATTAAGTCGTGCCACGTGTCGTGATTTCCGATAAATTAAATTAAGGAGAATTTAATTTAATTATATCGGAAATTTAGAATAAATTTTAATAAGTCAATTAGCGGGATTTGAGGATTTAACTTTGAAAATTAATACAAAATAATTTATAAATCCCGTGACAGAAATTATTTCGCCAAAGTCCGCGAAATAATTTATAGTATTAGTGGTAAAAGTTTCAAATCAATCGGAGACCGTTTAATATTTGGACGCGGATAGGTTTTGGGCTAAATTGAAACTTTTTAAAAGTTTCAAGGACCAAAGTGCAAATTAGCCGGATTATACATAATTTCCTTCAAGCGAAGGATTTGCCAGAAGCTTCATCAAACTTCATCTTCTTCTTTCCTTTTCTCTCGCCGTTTTTGATACGGTTCGTCGCGCGATCTCTGTTTCTCGTCCGTTTTCGATGTTTAATAACTCGAATCGATCGTATTTCGAAGGAAAATCACGGTAAGCTAGTCGTCTCTCCATTTGTTTGAGTTTATTTGATGGAAAAACGATTTTAAATGATAGGTTACGGCGAAACCGAATCCCGATTACGTATTCGATTCGTTTTAAGCGTTTTTCTTGCGGTTCCGACTAGCTTGATTGATAATTTGATGAATCACTTTATTAGGGATGTTTAAACATTGAGTATTAGGGTCGGAATGGCCGTTTCGGACGGATGGAGGCATGCCCACGAAGGGGGCACGATGTGCGCGACATCAGTGCACGTCGTGCAGGGGCACGACGTGCACCAATGAGGTGCACGACGTGCACTAGGGGGTGCACGACGTGCACCACCCCTCTTTTGAAGGGGAATGACCCTAAAAAACCTAATTTGACGATTCCCCAACCCGATATCGACTCCCGGACTCCGAAAATGCGAGATTCGGACGTCAAACGAGTAAAATATGACTAATTGATTGGAATGAGATAGTTTATGGATATCAATTGGTTTCATTAAGAAAACCTATATTCTCTATTGAGAATTAAATTGAAAAGTGTTAAGAAACGAGAGAAGAATGATTCGTTTATCGGAAAAGATTACGTTTGAAGCACGACGACTTATGTTTTGTGTCTTGTTGTGTCTCGAGTCTAGAATCAATCTTAGAATAGGATTCTTATGTGAGTCAAATGTTTTGAAATTGTTTTAGATCCAGCGAGGCAAGAAGCAGCTGGACCAGGAGCTCGGGAAGCTTGCTACCTATTGAGCGGCAATAGGACTGTGTGATCACCAGTTTCAATTTGATACAGCTGTAAATACGATTAAGAACACGAATTTCGAAGTCAGACGTATGACTGTGATACGAGAGTGAACTCGGTTACAGTGTAACCTGAGCCCCGTATCTAGTGGGTTGGACCCACCACTAGAATTAAGAGAATTGTCGCGACTGACGTGGTAGAGTGTGAATACTCCCTGGTCGGACTATTGGATAAGTTTTCCTCTGAGTACATACGTTTAGCATGTTCGAGGATTAGGGTTTCAATCGGATCCTGTACTTGGCTGCATATGATTGATTGCGGTTTTATGTTTTATTTGAATACTTATTAGTAAATGTATGAACTCACTCAGTATATCCGAATATACTGACCCCTTACAGATTTCTTTTCAGGATAAAGACGCTTTGAGGCAACGGACTTCTATCCTACTTCCAGAAGTCTGTATTTTTGAGTATGCAAAGAAACAATACTTTACTCTTAGATCTGCAGTAGATAAGTGTTTTGCAAGTCATCCTGTAATATATAATTTTCTGTAAATATAACTTTAATATTTTAAAGTTTTTAAATGTTTTACGCTAGTTGCGTTTTTATATTTGAGACTGCTAGAGGATATGTATGCCTGGCATGTGTGCTTCTGCATGACACGTATTTATATATGTCATGTATGACGTTTATGTTTTGATTCGCGAAAAATTATTTTACGATTTTAGGCTTGCTACGGGTTTCGGAGCAACCACTCCCATTCCCTAGCGCCGGTCTCGGCCCTGAGATTGGGTCGTGACAAGAAGACTGCTTTTCGAACTCGTTATGGACATTACGAGTTTCTTGTTATGTCATTTGGATTGACAAATGCGCCAGAAGCCTTCATGGATTTGATGAATAGGATATTCAAACCGTACTTGGATCAGTTCGTGATTGTGTTTATCGACGACATTTTGATTTATTCACGTTCAGAAGAAGAACATGCACATCATCTACGGATAGTACTACAGACGTTAAAAGAGCATCAGCTTTACGCCAAATTCTCGAAATGTGAATTTTGGCTAACGGAAGTAGCGTTCTTAGGTCATGTGGTATCACAAAGCGGTATCAAGGTTGACCCAAAGAAGATCGAAACTGTGATAGAATGGAAGCGGCCTGAATCAGTTACCGAAGTTCGAAGTTTCCTCGGTTTAGCGGGATATTACAGACGATTTGTGCAGGATTTTTCAAAAATCGTTATACCTTTGACGAAGATGACCCAGAATGCGAAATTCAACTGGACATATCAATGTGAGCTCAGTTTTCTGAAACTGAAAGAGTGTCTGACGACGGCACCAGTCTTGGCATTACCAGAAGGAACAGATGGATTCACAGTTTACTATGATGCATCGAGTGTTGGATTAGGATGTGTCCTAATGCAACATGGTCGAGTAATTGCGTACGCTTCGCGACAGCTTAAGAAGCATGAAACAAACTACCCGACGCATGATCTGGAACTAGCAGCAGTGATTTTTGCATCGAAAATCTGGAGACATTATTTATACGGCGCCACGTACGAGATCTTTACAGATCATAAAAGTTTGAAATACATTTTCGATCAACGAGAGTTGAACCTCAGACAGCAAAGGTGGATGGAGTTATTAAAAGACTACGAATGCACGATACAATATCATCCGGGCAAAGCCAACGTGGTAGCAAATGCATTAAGCAGGAAATCAGCAGGGAGTCTCGCGCATATTGCAACGACATGGCGGAGACCATTAATTAATGAGATTCACACGATGTTTAGCCAAGGAGTGGAGTTCGAGATTTCATCACTCGGAAACCTAATGGCCCAGTTAACGATACGGTCAACATTGATAGATCAAATCAAAGAGTTGCAAGCAGACGATCCTCAATTAAATCATTTAATCGAAGAAGTGCAATAAGGAAAGAGTAAAGATTTCAGTATAGTCAACGGGATATTGAAATATGGCAATCGAATGTGCCTTCCAGATGTGGAAGACTTGAGACAGAAGATCATGGAAGAGACTCATAGGACGATCTATAGCGTTCATTCGGGTTCCACAAAGATGTACCATGACATCAAAACAACGTATTGCTGGAGCGGAATGAAGAAAGACATTGCAAAGTTTCTGACTAAATGCCCAACTTTTCAGCAAGTCAAATTGGAACATCAACGACCTTACGGATTTCTCCAGCCGTTGCCCATCCCGGAGTGGAAATGGAAACAAATCACGATGGATTTCGTAGTCGGATTGCGCAAGGCACAGAAAGGTTTTGACTCTATTTGGGTAATCGTGGATAGATTGACGAAGTCAGCGCACTTCATTCCTATCAAGACGACTTATTATGCAGCAAAGTTGGCAGAAATTTACATCAACAAGATCGTGAGCCTACACAGAGTTCCCATTTCAATCGTTTCAGACAGAGGTTCCGTATTAACCTCTCATTTCTGGAAGAGCTTACAAGACGCGTTAGCAACGCGATTAAATTTCAGCACTGCGTTTCATCCTCAGACAGACGGCCAATCTGAACGGACGATTCAAACGTTAGAAGATATGCTTCGACTATGCGTATTAGACTTCGGAGGTAGTTGGGATACGTACCTACCATTAGTTGAAATTGCCTACAACAACAGTTAACACTCGAGCATCGAGATGGCTCCATATGAAGCGTTATACGGGCGTAAATGTCGATCCCCTATCTGTTGGGATGATGTTGGCGAGCGAAAACTCACTGGAGCAGAGATCATCCAAATTACGTCAGAAAAAGTACCGTTGATAAAACAACGTCTGAATACTGCTTCCAGTTGACAGAAGAGCTAGGCAGACCCCAAGAGGAAGGATATAGATTTTCAAATCGGAGATTACGTGTTTCTCAAAGTATCACCGATGAAGGGAGTTATTCGTTTCGGAAAGAAGGGCAACTTGCCTCCGAGATACGTCGGACAGATCGTGGAGCGTATAGGCTCTCTTGCCTACAAGCTAGACTTGCCACCATAGATGTCGCAAGTTCATCCTGTTTTCCATATTTCCATACTTCGAAAATATGTACGAGACCCTTCTCAAATAATTCAACCACAAGTGGTGGACGTAAGCGAGGAACTAACATACGAAGACCGGCCAGTGCAGATTGTCGATACGCAGATACGACAATTACGAACGAAGAGAATCCTAATGGTGAAAGAACTATGGAGGAGTCAGTTCGTAGAAGAATGTACGTGGGAGACAGAAGAGGATATGAGACAGAAATACCCTTATCTTTTCACTCAAGGTACGTAGCTAAATTTTAAATTCGAGGACGAATTTATTTTAAGGGGGGGTGAATGTAATACCCCAAAATATTTTAAGGTAATTAAGTCGTGCCACGTGTTGGAATTTCCGATAAATTAAATTAAGAAGAATTTAATTTAATTATATCGGGAATTTAGAATAAATTTTAATAAGTTAATTAGCGGGATTTGAGGAATTAACTTCAGAAATTAATATAAAATAAATTATAAATCCCGTAACGATAATTATTTTGCCGAAGTCCGCGAAATAATATATAGTATTTATGATAAAAGTTTAGAGTCGATCGGAGATCGTTTAAAATTTGGATGCGGATAGGTTTTGGACTAAATTGAAACTTTTGAAAAGTTTCAAGCACCAAAGTGTAAATTAGTCGGATTATATATAATTTCCTTCAGATGAAGGAATTGCCAGAACCTTCATCTTCCCCTTTTTCAGTTAAACGGCGATAACGTACGGTTCGTCGCGCGGTTTCCGTTTCTCGTCTGTTTCCGACGTTCTATAACTCGAAACGATCGTTTTTCCGTGGCGTATCACGGTAAGCTTGACGTTTTATCGTTTAAACAGATATATTTTGAGTTGTATCAATTCAAAGTTTTAGGCCACGAAACGATTTTATAGTTTTATCAATTATAGGATTGAATTTGAATGTTTTGAAGTTAGAATTAGCGTTTTGAATACGTGTAGAGCGTTTTGACGCATTGGAGCATGTCGGAAATTGAT
Source organism: Mercurialis annua (assembly GCF_937616625.2). Classification (NCBI taxonomy): domain Eukaryota; kingdom Viridiplantae; phylum Streptophyta; class Magnoliopsida; order Malpighiales; family Euphorbiaceae; genus Mercurialis; species Mercurialis annua. Next base: position 18,129,015 of record NC_065572.1, on the reverse strand, counting down.
CCGGGCCAAGCCCGTGGCTGTGCGTCGCACAGCCGAACTGTGCGAACGCACAGCTAGACTGTGCGAACGCACAGTCCCCTGTGCAGTTGCACAGGCAGACGTGCGTACGCACAATGTTTTTACTGATCGACCTAGTTTTTTGAGAAAATTTTGTACGCGCACATCGAGATTTGAAATTGATTAGTATTCGATTAATTAGAGGCGTTAACCTAACGAGGATAAACGAGAATTGAATTAGAAAAGATATTTGACCCGTAAACGAGTTAAATACCTTTTATCGGAATATACGTGAGAAGCACGACGGTTAATGAGAGGTTAGTGTGTCGAGTCTCGAATCTAGAGTCAATCTTAGAATAAGATTCTGATAGGAGTGAAATGTTTTTAAAATTTGTTTTAGATCCGGCGAGGCAAGAAGCAGCTGGACCAGGAGTTCGGGAAGCTTGACGTTCCTAAGCCCCGACGTATTTTTGGATAAGCATTTTCTGTGAGTTTATACGATTTGCTTTTAATGTATTTCTTCAAGCAATTACTTTATATTGCTTTATGTTTGAATTGCATGTTTATAATGCTAAATTTTTATATCAATTGCGCATACGCTTGATTTGAAACCAGTATTGATCCGATAGAACGTGCTACCTATTGAGCGGCAATAGGACTGCGTGATCACCAGTTTGATTTAATAAAACTGTGAGATTGATTATGAGTATGAATTCTGAGGTTGAATATATGAAATTGATACGAGTGAGCACTCGGTTACGGAGTAACCTAGAGTCCCCGTATCTAGTGGGTTGGACCCACCAGTGAGTTGGACTCACAACTTGAGATTAATGTTTGGGTTGGACGATATATGATTAGTATGTTTGAGGATTAGGGTTTCAATCGGATCTTGTACTAGGCAGCATACGTTTTGAATGCTATGGTATTACTTTATGATTTATTTGAATACTTATTAGTAAATGTATGAACTCACTCAGCATATCCCCATATACTGACCCCTCACATATTTCCTTTCAGGTGAAAGACGCTTTGAAACAACGGATTTCTATCCTACTTCCAGAACTCTTTATTTTTGAAAGTATGTAAATAAACAGTACTTTACTCTTAGAGCTATAGTAGATAAGTGTTTTGCAAGTCAGCTTGTAATTATATGGTTTTTCTGTAAATATAACTTTATTGTTTTAAGGTTTTAAATGTTTTACGTTTGTTGCGTTTTGATGTTTGAGATTTCCAGAGGATATGCATGCCTGGCATGTGTTTACAACATGACACGTGTCATTGTATGTCATGCATGACGTTTATGTTTGCGAAAAATTATTTTACGTTTTAGGCTTGCTACACGTTTCGGAGCAACCACTCCCATTCCCTAGCGCTGGTCTCGGCCCATGAGATTGGGTCGGGACAATAACTTAAGGAATCTATTTAATTAACTCAAAATAATTCAATAATCAAAACCATCTTTTAGCCAAAATAGAATCCATGTAAACCAACCAAACCTTTACACCTCATCATTTTCTACATATTCATAATCTTAGACTCCAAATATATACCAATTGCAGTAACAAACCGAAAACTTACCATGCTCCCAAATCAAAAATTCCTTAATCAAACAATATATAATCAAGAACAACAATTCAAGCAAGATACATGAATCAAGCTAACACAATCAAGAGAAACCGAATCCACACGAAAACATTTACAGAAACTATGAATCATAATCACGGCAGCAACCGAAATCAAACGACGAAATGAAACCAAAATAAGATCAAGCAATTTGATTAATCATTCCTAACCAAGCTAGGTCACGGGAAACACAACAATGGCAGTAAGAAACTAAAAATAATAACAGCCGCAACGCATGCAATAAACAGCAGTCACAACGCATAAGAACGGAAGGGTTTTACGTACCAAATTGAGATTCAACGCATAGGGATTATAGGGAACGATGTACACTGATGTAACAAAGAGAGGGGTCTCAACTCGATGCAATTACAACAAACAACATAAGTTATTAAACGGTCGATATAATATCCAATCTCTAACCGAATGAAACGAATACAAATAACTTACCAAATCCAAGTGTGAATGGAAGGGAATGAACGTTGTAATGTTTCTGAGAGTATAATAGGGTAAAATGTCGGCTAGGGTTTTATTAGAATTAGGGTTCTGAAACAAAAGAAACCTGTCGACTGGAACAGGTCTATTTATAGACGTTTTTCCTGATCGCATACCTGAGTGTGCGTTCACACACTGCCCATATTCATGGGTCTGCGTTCGTGCACACTGTGTGCGTTTGCACACTACTCTAATGCATCTTAAATTTTGATTCAACGATTAATGTTTTGTCGTGCACAGCATATCCAAAAATGAGCTCGATCCAACGGTGCAATTGGGAGATATGGATGTTTTAGAAACACATGTCAGATTCAGAAGGCACACGAACAAAACATCGATTATAATCCGGATACAAATCAAAGCGTCATCAAAAACTCACACGACACATACGACACATATAAGGTACAACTCCAACCCTAATTAAAGTTTCACACTTGCTAAGTCCACCATTAATAATCCGAAACTAAGTCACAAACACAACGAAACCATGATGGAAAAATAGGGGATATTACAACTCACGCCACGCTATCCAATTTTTCACAATTTCCATTGCTTTGGCCGAACCCTCTAAAGCCAAAATCATTGATGCCGTAGTTCGTTGATACCTCTGTGACAATTATAATTTAAATACGTTTAAATCTAATAAACGTGATGGAATAAGAAAATAAACAAAGGGAAAATGGTAGAGCCACAAATCTCACATCGGCTAAGTAAGAAGGAAGGGACAAAGCACGCTACAAACACTATAAAAGGGACACAAACCCACGGGTCAACGGGGCAATCCCAATGAACAAACGCCCACTATACTAAACTTCCACCCTAAATTAAATATCCTAAAATAGACACGAGGTCCGATATCAGAGGTCCTATACTCGTAGTCCTAAATCCTCTTCTCATAATCCATATCTAGAGTGTTCACCCGCACGTCCAACATCCGGGTGTATCATTTGGCGCCATCTGTGGGAACTCCTAGAACATATTTCACTGATAAGATCAAGGATGGCAGACGTCAGCAAAGGCGCTGCAGGACAAGCGGCCAAGGAAAAAGGCACCTTACCAGGAGGACCCAAAAAATCGACCGAATACAGTCCTCGAACCCCCATAACACCAGAAGCAACCAGAAGATCCGGAATCTTCTTCCAAGGCTTCGGTACTCTGAAACCCACTCCGAAAGACGGGTCTAACCAGGAGTCCCAAAAAGCCATGGCCCGCATGATGGACGAGGCAATGAGGCATTTCCGAGAGGAAATGGCCACCATGGTCGAAGAAACAACCTAGTCAATCAGGTCCAAGGCATCCAACGGCAAGAACCAGGATGCAACAAGAAGATGAGTGAGCAAAGGAGAGAAAACACCCCACACGGTCGACGATCTAGAAGGGAAAAATCTGGAGGTAGCCACAATAGAAGATGGTGAAAAGGAAGAAACTGATTTGCCCGCTCCCAGATGATCACAAATAGGGACATACAGCGTGGATCTGAAGGAGGTTCAAAGACTAATTCACAAGCAATGCAGAATGCTGCCGAAGAAAAGTCAAGAGAGCACGTCCAAGCGAGCAGCATGACAGAAGGAAAGTCGCCCTTAGCAGTGAACGTGTTATCCGAGAAATGGCCAGAAAGGCTCAAGATACCAAACTTCGATAACTTCGACGGAACCGGATGTTCCAAATGCAATACTCTGCAATACATTCCCAACCACGCTTAGCGACATAGCACAACGATGGTACAACGGTTTGAATTCCAGGCCGATAGCTACATAGAGACAGCTGAACATAGAGTTTATGATAAGATTTTTCACAAACATTCCACCGAAGAGAAGTTGGGAAGTGTTGGGTTTTCTAGGTTCATAGCGCAGCGGAATTTTAAAAATTTATCTAAAACCCAAACCAAGATCCATGTAATTCGAATAAATAGATTAATAACATAATTAATACTTACTTGTATGTCGAATTCAAACAGCAATGTAAGAAGGAAGGAGGTGGTTCACTTTGGTGATACCTGGCCTCGGATCAGAAACGCCTCCAAACGAACGCGTCCTCTACGAGTATCCACACAAACAGACCTTAGCCAAAACTAGTGCTTGTGTGCTAGCACTATTGCTTCACAAAGCAATTCAAATTATTTAGTGATTGTGTCTTGTGTTTATTTCGAAAAACACATAACTCAAAACCTTAGCCTTAAGAGTCTATTTATAAGAAAATAAGACATATAGGGTTTACTCAAAAAAATGTTTTGCAATCATATGCAAACACTACGTTTTTTATAACTCTTTTGATTTCATGTCTATCAAAAACTCTTTTTAATAATTACACATATATATTAATTATTATTATTATTATCTTCACAAGATAACACCTTCAGGAAAACACTTATTCTTAAATTTCAAATTTCAATTAATATATATTTATTAATATATATATTACGAATTATATATATATATATATATATATATATATATATATATATATATATATATATAATAATCTATTAATCACTTAATTTCATTGGGCTTGTACAACCCATAACTGTTTTGGGTTTAGTGTGGGACCCTGTAGATTCATATAACGTTGCCAGTAGGCCCGAAATCCCTATTTCAGCCCACATGTCATAAGTGGCCTCTAGCAAGACATAATGACTACCCAAGTTATATGAATATCGATAATCCAATTTAACCATTTATAATAATATTTTAATCCCTTTGTCTCTCGATATCCTGATTAAATATAAGGCATAGTCTTGTCATCCTTATAATATTTAATCATTAGTTTCCTGATTCCAGATAGACTGAAAATGATAAGTCTTTATCAATTCATTTAGCATGGCCATGTATTTCCTTCAGTCTATCTTCTTCAAGGGGCCCATAGATATCTTACTCAAATAAATGAGGGACAAATCCCTTCTCAGTCACTCACATTTCTCACATAGTTACTTTCATATCCTATGACAATCTATTCCACTATCATGTTAAAGCTAATGTAAGACTATATCAAAACATAAAATAGCTATGTAGAAATCTATGGTGATTTCAAGGTCAAAAGATTATACTAATAGAACAGTAATGAGAATAGTTGCAGCAACGACGAACTCGGATAAGCAAAAGATATAAGAAGTATACACGAGTAAGTAATCAGAATGTAAGTAACGATATTTCCAAGAGTCAATTTATGGTACGAAGAGTTATAGTAGATTGGCAAACCTCGTTGGAAGGGAGTAAAGGAATAATGTAAGAATCCTACATTATAAGGGCTAATGAAAGCAAATGTTACGCACTGTTCTATCTAGACAAACACAATAACAAGAGTATCAAGAGACAAGAAGTCTAAAGAAAAGTAAGCTTCAAGATGAAGTGAAGGATCAACCTTATACTATAAGTGGATGTTTAAGTATAAACGTTAGCAGAGTCTTCTGAATAAGATAAGTCAGATTACATAAGGCAAAAGAAATTTAAAGGTCTCGCCAAGAAAGCTAACTCCGCTGAGCATAGTTGGCAGCAACCCAAGAGGACTACAAAACATAGTCCCCAATTAGCCCACGAGGCTATGTTTTGACTAAATTTGGACCTCAAAATTTGATTATTTTAATCGGAGTTAATTGATATAAGTAGACGGTGTTGCATAGATTAAATTTGGATAATTTAATCAAGGTATTGTTTAGTTAGATTGGTTGTTTTTAACGCTCGAAAGTGAGCGAAAAACATGAATTAAAAGAAGGAAGAAAATGTTGTTGTGAGCAAACTTTGAGGACAGTTTTGGAGGCTAAGGAAACATCGGAATTAGTTCGAGTCCCAAGAAAAGTTGTAAACGGGATAGTGAAATATAAGAATACTGAGTTTATTTCAGATTAAGACGATATTAAATTCTTTGTTTATAGACTCAAATAGCAACCTATAAGAACGGTTTTGCAAAACCAACCCAGGGAAGTAACTTTCGGTCTAGTTTTTGACACCTTCAGATATTCTTTTCAGCCTGGAGTTCAAATGAAAATTGTAGACGATATTGTGGACTAGAAGGATAATAATTTTGTTTGGTAAATGGGCGGTTTTGGATAGCCAAAGTTAGCTAGAAACGCAGTTTTTGGACAAGTTATAGTTAACTTGATATACTAAGTTTTTCAATTGGATTGTTTTAATTAATCAAAATTATTTGATTAATATCTAGGATATTTAAAAAGAACGTTTTAAGTTTGTATCAAGAATGGTACGATACAAATACGAATCTTAAGGTATTAAGGCAAGAATGATGGATAAAGATTGAGGAATATTGACGCTAAGAAATAAAAAGGTACGAGCTTATTAATGCGAGAAGTTAGTAGATCCGGCAGTAACGGCAATCATGTATGACGCAACTATGTGTGAACTAAGAAGGTTAACAATGAGATTTTTTATCTATGTTACAACGAGTATTAAGTACCAACATGCTAAGGATTAATTATGAGCGGAAACCAAAGATGTACGAGTAAGATATGAAGAAATGTAATGACAGGATTAGTCATCTTTATGGACGATATCGGTTAACATAAAATGAGGCAAAAATTTAACAATAAAGAAAATTGTTCATATTGTGAACAACAGACAAGGAAGAAAAGCACAATATGTATTGTATAGATGAGGGATGCCAAATGCAAAGGATCGTGAATGCATAAGAATGCGATTCACATCGTTATAGACGAGAAGATCGAAAGGGAAAATAGTGGTAATATTCATAGTAGCTACACCAAGAGTGCAAGAGTAGAAGTAGTAATTCTACGCGTCACCCAATATTATGAAACGAACGAAATTCAATGGTTCTAAGGAATGGTAGGATCTTTACCAGACTAAAATAAGTAAGTTATATGAAAATTCGAGGACGAATTTTATAAGGGGGGAAGAATGTAATACCCCGTAAACTTGACGTTGCTAAAGTAAGCAACGAGTGTTATTATGAATAGTTAAAGTGATAATAATAAAAGATTATCAAAGAAATTAAGTAAAATAAGACACAAGTAGGTCGGTTTTAGAATTCTAATAAAGGAAATTTGACATTAGAATTATATAAAAGGAACGAGATAGGGACTAAAGGAAATCGTAAGAAAGATTAAAAAAATAGGATTTTAAAACCTGAATTGGTAGATATTATTTTAATTTCCGGAAATTATAATTAAAAGATCCCTGATGATAATTATTATTTTATTTATGAAGGTAGTATGGATTATTTGGATGTCGATATTCATATGAAGTATGAAATGAATGGAAAAATAGGAAAAATTGAGTTTTATGTCTCGTATTGGAAATTAAGTGTGATAGCCGAGAATAAATTAAAAGAAATTATCGGAATATAAAATAATAATGGTTATAAATAATACAAAATTTATCAAGTTCAAACGATTAAGCGATCAGTGGACTAAAACGAGCAAAAGAAAAGTTAGAAAAAGAAGTGGGTTAAGTCGGCAACTTAGAGGACCAAAAGAAACCATTGCCAAACTATATACAACCACTTGCACTTGAAGATTTAGATTAGCAATAAACATAATATCCAGCCAAAAAAAAGAACACCTTCTTCATGAGGGTTTCATGAAAAAAAATTTAAATGTCCACAGATTCTTCGTTTGATGTCGGTTCGAACGAGGGGAGGATTACCATCAATTTAAGGTAAGATTGAGGAATTACATGTAGGATTTTTGGATTTTGGGGCTGTTTTGTGTTCATATATTGACAATGGATTATAAAGCTTGTAGAATCTTCATTTGTAATCGGAATTGCGTGATTCTCGCGGCGTTGGAACAAGGAGAGGATAACCTAATGATCCAAGACTTATATTTAAGGTAAGGTTGAGGTAATTAAGTTAGGAATTCTGAGCTTATGGGCTGTTTGGAATTGTTAATTTAAGAATTGAGTTTCAGAATCATGTTATATATGCCATTTTAATGAGTTTGTTTGTTGGTGAGGTGTGAAGGTTGTTTAGCATGTTGGTTTGATGTTTGTAGGGCTTCTAGGAGCATGACGAAGCTGCCATACCGGCTTGACTCACATCCAGCAGGGTATCACGCCAGGTTGGGCTCAACACGACGTGACACGGGCCATTACAGGCCCTAGTGCGATGCACCTGAGTTGATCACGTCGATCCCTCCCCTTTTAAACAAGGGGAGGGTATGGTAAAGGGAGAAGGGGCTAGGCCATTTCCCACACATATAGAATTTGAAACGCTTTATTCCGATGTGGTTCCAGAGCCCAAAGTTGGTTAAACGGATTGTAAAAACGGTTAATGAAAGTGAAGGAATTGCAATGTAAAGTTGGTGTTAAGAAAGTATTGAATTGTAAATGATGGAATAAAAGAAGTTTTTTTTTATGGTATACAATTTAAAATGCCCAAAGGTTACATAGTGAAGTTTAGGCAATATGTATTTTAAACGTTAAATACATTATCAATTTCAAGTACGGTTACTTGAATATGGAATTTTAAGATAGTAATTAAGAATTCTCGAGTTAAAGAATCATGTTAAGATTAAGCGTTGTCGACCTAAGTTTGTGACCTAGGATTTTAACATTTAAGTTTACTTTTATGAATTAAACGTATATATGGTTTGAATATATTACAGACGTATTGATAAACTGCGAGATTGACGCAATTGGCATAACAGGGTTCAGTCAACATATAAATATCAAAATTAATTGGATAACAAGTGATAGTTATACTTTAATTTTTCAAATGCATCATATATTATATGATTTGTTTGTATAGCGTATTGTTGTGTTGATTGTTTTTGTGTATGAAAACCGGTGTACGGTATGAGAAAACAAGCTACCTATTGGGTGTCAATAGGCTGTGTAATCACTAGTGTCGGATAAGTCTTAGCAAATAGAAATAGACTAACTCCTTTGCGTTAGACACGAGGCTAAACTCAGTGGAACTATCTCGGGACCTTTGTCTAGTGAGTTGAACTCGGTGGAACTATGTCGGGACCTGTGTCTAGTGAGTTGAAATCGGAGGAACGATCTCGGGACTCACACCTCCATCGTTGGATTTAAGTAATGATACTATTTTAACTCGGTCGAACTATCCCGGGACTGTATCACTTGGTATAGGATAAACTCGGTCGAACTATCTCGAGACTTTACCAAAAGGATTTGAGTGTCACGACCCAAATGCATGAGCCTAGACCGGCGCTGGGGAATGGGAGTGGTAGCTCCAAAACCTGTAGCAAGCCTAAAAACACTTGTCACGACCCAATTTTAGAGATCGTGACCGGCACTGGATTATGGGTATGGTAGTACCGAAACCCGTAGCTAACCTCACGGATAAATATACAAACATACAAAATCTGCAAGAAACCAATGCTCGGGGGCAACCGAGAATCCTACCTAAGTCTAGCAGTTTATATTACAACATATAAACAAAATGCTCGGCACAAATCCGAGACTCTAACAATGCGCCTTATATATATCCAGTATCCAAAGTATCAATTATGCGAACGTGCTACAGTAATAGTCAGACCAAACTGACAACAACAGACTATAAAGATTAAGGCATACTTGTATTACTGCGGTCTAAGAGTTTTGAATAAGTTTGACATCTTTATTTTAATGAAAAAGTAAACCCTCCGAGGGAATCAACAAAGATGGAGCTCCAACACGCTAAAAATCATAAGCTTATAAATGGGGGAAAACAACGGGGTCAGATATACTGAGATGAGTTCATACTACCAATTCCATTTATTAAGTGAAAAACCTTTAAAATAAAGCAATCCTTTTATACTTATATATACATATATATACATATATATATATATATATATATATATATATATATATATATATATATATATATATATATAATCATTATGGAATAAGTATTGAATCAATCCCAATGTATAGGCAAGACGTATCGTTAACCATCCAAGTGTATAAGCGAGACGTATATCTAACAACCCATCGAGTCCTAATCCAGATCCATAATGAATTCAATACCATTTCAAAATTGGATATACAATATATATATATATATATATATATATATATATATATATATATATATATATATATATATATATATATATATATATATATATATATATATATATATATATATACATACATACATATACTTTACTTAATAATGTGGTAAACGATAATATAAACTCAATTCTTGCGTGTAATAATCCAAAAATTTTGAAATAAGAAAATGATGCCACGAGTCCTAAAGATTCGTAATTTGGACCAAGTATGTCGAGAAATGGACACCGACATGAGAATTGTTAAAGCTTATTTCTCGACATATCTTTGACAATTCTCATGCCGGTGTCCATTTCTCGACCTACTTGGTCCAAATTACGAAATTTTAGGACTCGTGGCATCATTTTCTTATTTCAAAATTTTGGGGTTATTACATTGCGAATTCCCTACAAAGCTTGGCAGCACTAAATTTGGTTCGACTCCGACGCACGAACAGTCTACGAGTCTAAGAAAACATAAATCATAATTAATACCATCCCCTAAGTCTAGAGAGTACTAGATATCACATACGACTAGCACAGTTATCTATCAATCCAAAGTACAAGCCATCATAATGTCATCACACATATACAGCCAAAATGCCAAAACATAAACAAACGTAGAGAATTCATACATACTCATCATAATTAGAGTCTTACAACAAGTTAAGTACTATTGAATTTCCACTTTGAAAACATAATTCGGAAGCCATATCGAATAACTTAGTTAAAATCATAAAACCAAGTTCAAAATTCCAAAGTAGTGAGTTAGCCAAGTTATCATAACTATCAAGCTCAACCTTAAATGTCGGGCGACCCAAGTCTAACCCGACCCAAACATTTCCAAAGTATAATCCAAAGTTTTAGAATCTTGAAGACAATTTAATAAATCATATCATTATTTGAAAAGCAATGGAACTCAATAGTTTAACCAAACTAATCATTAGTCAACACGCACGCAAGGTGTTCGATAAAAATCCCCAAAGGAGAACCATACTCAAATAGGCCAAAGTTCAACGTATAACATCCCTAACATGCTTATTAAACATATTTGATATGACATATTCCATATAAAATTATTCAAAATCAAATAACATGTTTCTCGCAAAAATCGGCCAAATAAACATTCGCGACACTTAAAGCAATACGGGTCTAAACTTTCATGACTAAACCAAAACATCTTAAATCAGATTACAAACATGCCAAAGTCAATAATATCAATGCAACTCAGACCCTAAGTTATTACAAATCATTGAATCCGAAGTCATAACATTTAAGCGTAAAACTAGCTAGTTTCGTCGATTAAGATACATGTACCAAAACAAAAAAGCTTCTAACTCCCAAATTCATTTTGAGCACTATTATATCATACATGAACCCAAAATACCAAACTAAATCAGATCTAAACTCATGCCAACAACACTTAAACAATCCAACTCGCAATTTCGCTATAAATTGCTTAAACATGCTAAACAAGGCAATTCATGCATTCAACGATTAAAAACATGTAACCTCTGATCCTAAACAATATAAACATCATTTAAATAATTATATAACAGTAGACATATCATTGGAAAACATTCAATTGATTACAATGTTTGAAAACCATAATTTCGCCATATTACGCAATTTCGGATAAAACAATCGATTACATGCCCAAAGCATGATGCAACCAAATATATCAGATCATTAACATGAAATCCTCCATACATATCATACTAATCAGTAGTCTAAGCACAACATCTCATTTTCATAGATTCAAACCGACAAATCGATTAGAATACGCAATCGCTAGTAAAACTTTAACATAGATGAATCATGCCAAACGCTTTCCAAAACATGTAACATCAGTTTATATATGTCCAACCCAAAATTTTAATCATACGATAACAGTAGCATAAGCATGGCATATTAATAGCAATAATTCAATCCATCAAAACCCTATATTATGCATTTCAAGACAAAATCACACAACAACAAATTATATATCAATTAGGAGTGAAACAATTACCTATGAAGGATGAACAAGATTATAATTGATGTATTAACCCAAATTTCAAAGGGTTGGACCGAAATCAATTGGATCCACAAGCCACCAACGAAGAACACAACGTAGAAATTGCGTAGATCTTGCGAGAAGGATGTAAAATCACGTTCTTAGCATACTGAATCGAATCCAAAATTTTTAGAATAAAGGAAATAAATATTTTAGGTGTGTTTGGTGGTTTTTTTAGTTTGGGGTCGAAATCTAGATGAATCACCAACACTCCAACGAAGAACACGCGTAAAAAGACACTTGAATCTTGTGAAGGAAATGTAAAATCATCTTCTAATCGAATGGAATCACACCCTGACTAGTTAGAAATAAAAATGAAGTTCTTTAATGGAAGAAATCAGTTTTTAGGATTTGGAGTCGAATGGGGGCTAGGGCTTGCAACTTAGAAGGTGTATTTATAAATCCTTGCAGGACTGTTATGAAATTGATAAACAACATGTTATAAACAATCATATACTATTAAGAAACTCAACTGAAACTCAACTCAAAACTCTTAGGATACTCAAATATTGTAAAACCCCGGAAAATTTTCAAATAATTCTAAAGAGTTTCGGAAATAAAAATTGAGTCGTTTTCGGTTTTTTGGTTCGATTCAACGTTCGGTCCGAGTTTTAGTTCTTTTGAGTTGTGGTTCAACCAATCGGTTGAACCACAAGTGAATTGCCCAAGTCTCGAAAGAGAGAGACCTGAGCAATTCACAAAGGTCTCGTTCGAGATTTCTGATTCTCGAACGAGACAGTGAATTGTTCAGCTGTTCTCGTTCGAGAATCAGAAATCTCGAACGAGAACAGCTCCCTTTTCAGCTGGTCTCGTTCGAGACCAGCTTGGCCTTGCGTGGGGGCACTTTCGTCTTTCATTTTAACCTAAGCTCCGACCCTAATTCATTCTCTATTCTACAAAGAAACCCTAGCCGTGTTTGTACACTTTATTCTCTGAGAAACGAATGAGTTATCATCCTCCAAAGTTGCTGTTCCGGTAACTTTTCTTGTTCCTCAAATCTCAGATTTTGCTTTGAAACGGCATTACGTATTTTGAGTCGTTCTCATTCGTTTCTAAATCAAAATTGTTTCCGCTTGATCTCAGACATTCTAGACTCGCGTGTCTACGATTCCCCACCTTGATTTTCGCAAACGGTACGCTATCGATCTCGTTTCAATCGCTGCCGTTTTACCGTTTCGTTGTTCATAAACTGTTTCTGTTTTAGCATCCAAGTTACTGCCGATTTCTATATTTTATTGGTTATGATATATGTGTTTTAAATGATCTTTAACTCATGATTCATTGATTGTTAATGGTTTAATCTTTGCTTAAGCTTGCGATTGTTTCGTTTCGAGTCGCCGTTTGTTATATTCATTGTTGCCGATGTTGTTGTTTAAGCTTTAAGGTGTTAACTTATGTTAAAAGCGTTATGAATGCCCTAGAATTGTAACTAAGGTACGTGCTATGGCTGCTTTGGAGGGTTTACTCATGATTGCAGTAGATTCTAGGTTGTTTCTTGATGGTTCATGTCTTAATATTTGTTAGGATCAATAAATGGTGTTGGCGGGAAAAATTGCTAATGTTAAATGAAGAAGATGACAAAAGAGCCAAGTTGATTACCAATTTGTTTTGCTTAAATCAATTAGGTCCTTCAAGTTAGTTCTACCTATTGATCTTATTTCGACAATAACTTGAACTCGCTTATTTTAAATAAACAATTTGAACACTTTAAATATTTATAAATTAATATAGTTGCTCAGGTAATTATATGTAATTTTAATTGTAATGTCAATTTGGCTAAATTGCGATTTAGCCCCTAAAAGTTTCTAAAAGCTTATTTAAGTTATGTTTTATCTTTTGGGACTTCTAATTGATTTATTTTTTTTAGTAAATTAAGAATGGGAAATTAATTTGATTTTATTATTGACTAAAGTACCATTTAGTCCTTAGTTGGCTAAAGTACAGTTTAGTCCCTATTTGGCTGAAGTACAGTTTAGTCCCTAAACTTTTATAGACTTAAAATAATTAAGTTTTGGTTGTAACTTGGGTTGCTTGAATTATAAGATATTAAATTCTATTTAATATAGATAATTGTTTTATTAAAGTATTCTAGATTATAAACTCGGGTTTATAAATTTAATAAAGTTTTGTTTTGGGTTAGACTGTGGTCGCCCAACAAGTGGGAAGAAGCTTGGTAGTTTTTAATAACTCGACTGACTCACTGATATGGATTTTAACTTGGGTTATAGTTTTAATACGTTTTAATCTTATGTGTTTGATTATACATTGGCTTGTTTATTTCCGACGTGTTAATTGTGCTAGTCCTATGTGGTGTCTAGTACTCTCTAGAGTTAGGGTCTGTTTTTAATAATTATTTTATTTGTCTAGACCCGTCTACTGTTCGTGCTTCAGAGGCGAACCAGGATTAGTTGCTTGCCAGGTTTTCACGTGGATTAGCAAGCAGTGAGTTTATATCGCTATTTACCGCTTTATTAAGTAAATTGTATTTTGTATATATGTATATATTGTATAAACAGATTTCGAACTGTTTTCGGCATTATGGATCTGAATTGGAACGGGCTACTCGATGGGCATCATCGAGACTGTGTGCGCACCGGTATGATCATATATGGTATTTGAGGTAGGTTAGAGATACGTCTCACCTAGTGAGGGCGCCGGTGGAAGATACGTCTCCTGGGACTCACATGTTTTATTCGAGTGACAGTCGGGGATCGGTTATTGAGATACGTCTCACCGACACGACAATGGATTTAGTATATTGTGGTTTAGGGTTTCAATGCTTATCCATAATGATAAATTGCTTTACAAATGTTTTAAAAGTGTTTTAAAGGTTTTCACTTAATAAATGTAAATAGTTATATGAACTCATCTCAGTATATCTGACCCCGTTGTTTTCCCAATTTTTCCAGGGTTATGATTTTGAGCGAGTCAGCTGGTCTCCGATTCTTTATTTCCTCGGAGGTCTTATTTTTATTAAAGTTATTAAATTGATTTTATTCTTAGACCGCAGTAGTAATTAGAAGTCTTCTTTATCTAATACTTGTTATACAATTATTCAATTGATTTATATATTATTTAGCACTCTTATATTAACTTGGGTTAATATGTATTTATGCCATGTTGGAGACTCGCAGTTGTTCGAGCACTTAATATATAAATGTGATTTTTATAAACTGCTAGAATTAGGCTGAAGTCTCGGTTGCCCCCGAGCATTGGTTTCTTGCAGGTTTATGTACTTATATGGTTATCCGCAAGGCTTGCTACGGGTTTTGGTACAACCATACCCATACCCTAGCGCCGGTCACGATTCATGAAAATGGGTCGTAACAAATATAAAATCTCAAATTCTCCCAAATAACACTCATATCATAATACAATCCAGAGAAAGTAAAAACAAGACGAAAACGCGTTGGAAATATACAAGGTATTACAACACTAGAAATTTTTTGGTTTATAAAACATGTTTCATATGTTAAAAAATATCAAAATACATGTGACCCCATTTTTGAATCAAACATCAGAGTTAAAACGCTTAATATAAATACATGGTCAATAACATCTAGACTATTGCGGACTGCTAGAATCAAAGTCTTCTTTTATATCTCGTACAAATGATATCCAAGAAATTAAAACTTCGGAAGCTTGATTCTCCAAATCATAACTTTCTATACCTGGAAAATGGGGGAACAACGGGATCAGTGTAAAACTGAGTGAGTTCACGATACTACAAATAAATATTACATAAAGAGTGAAAACGTTTGAAAACCGCTTTATGTAAAATATACTCTTTTCAAATCGTACTTCAAATAATCTTTACCCAAACTCATATTTCATATGCATTCAAATGTTCTTATATATATTTCATAACCATATGTTTATGTCATAATCGTATTTGACATCTTTCGTTTCTTGTTATGGTTTGATGTGTTTTTTTTTCGTTCAATTTCTTTAATTTCCGACGATAATCCTAAACCTCATATTGTATTATCCTAATACATCCACATCGAGCTTCACTTATGACACGTCGCTTATAACTTATTTCAGATGAGTTGCTCCTGAGATAGTTCAACCGAGTTAACTAGAACCATATGGTACTGTTCCGAGATAATTCAACCGAGTTTAACTCATACCATTTCTTATATCCAAACTTATCGAGGTGATTCCCAGGATAGTTCCACCGAGTTAACTTCCTAGACACAGGCATAATTCCACCGAGTTCAACCTCATGTCTTTCATAACTGAAGTAGATATCTTCAAATTCTAAATACTGCAGATTTTCTGAACTTAACTGATGATCGCATAGTTCATATTTCTGTATAATAGGAAAGCTTATTTTATATCATAGTTATAGTTCTTATCTCGTATTGATTCTCGATATATTATGTTTGATTTTTCTTATCATATGAGTCCCGAGGACTTTTATCGAGAATGGGCGAGATACAGGTCCCGGGATAGTTTTTACCGAGTTACCTCGTATCTTAGATCTTATAATAAAATGTACCATAGTAAAATTATCTTATCATATATGTTAATCGTTATGTACTTTAGGTTTTGTTTTCTTGATCCTTTATGGACCATGACATGCATATTACAATCTAAGAAAATAAATTTATAACACACGCACATAAAGAGTATTTATTATGATTCATAGTACATAGAGGTATGTACTATATTTCTTTGCTCGGATATTGCTCGATACTCGATTTTGTATTATGTTGCTTTACCCTTCCCCGGTTTTTTGAGTATTTGAACTTCTTTTATATAATTATGTTATTATCAAAATAACATAATATAAGAACAATCATTTTCGAAACATACATTACATTTACTTTTCAAATATACATTTCAACATTTAATATATTCATATAGTCTTTAGTATTAAAATACTCGGTTTTATGAATATTGATGAGTAACAAAGTGTACTAACCACTTGCTATCCAAAATACTTCAATATGAGTAAAGCGATGTCACGCTCCTTAAGTTCCAAGTCCCGTCGGTATTTGCCTCACCGGGTCTACGCAAATATGATAATGTCACGAATTAATAAGAATTCTATCTATAACTAACTTGGACAAAATTATTTTTTCTAGCCAACTTCGGCTATCAAAAAGTCTTATCTAAACCAGTACTACCACTAAATAAATTTGACATTCTTAAAGTTCAGATTGTCGCCTAAAACTTTTGTTCAGACCTCGGACTGAAAATAGCATCTGAAGGTGTCGAAACCTAGCCTGGTAGTCGTTTCCTTGGGCTTATTTAAGGACTGCAGAATAGCCTGAGTTATATAATGTTCTACTCAAAACAAATGTTCTGTACCAACCAAAAGAACTCAATTTTGAGTTACACAACTCAAGATATCGATCTCACATTACGGCTTTAATTTATAACTATCCTTTGCAAAATCGTCAGTTTATCGAGTATAAACTACGGAACTACCTCGTCGGAGTAGGGCGGTTTAAATCCAATATACGTGGGAAGGGGTGGCCGAGCGCCTAGCCCCTTCACCAGTACCCTTCACAAAGACATTCCAACATACAACCTAATACTCACAACTCACCATCAATTTGTAATACCCCAAAATGTTTAATTATCTAATTGGACCATGTGTCCAGTTTGGACTCTTCAGGGTGGCGAAATCGGAAAGGTTTCCGATAAAATCTGGATAAATAAATTTCAAGTAGGTCGGTTTTGAGAAATTAATTATGAGGAAATTAAGGATTATATTTCAATTCTAAAGATAGAATTGAAATTAAAAGGAAAAAGGTCAAGAAAAGTCCAAAATTAAGGGTAGGGACCAAAGTGGTAAATTAGCCACGTTGTGTCGAAAGTGGAAATTTTAGAGTTTGACGGGAAAGTATTAATATCGAGCTTCGTATTATTCATTGGATATAAATAATACGTATAC
Organism: Mercurialis annua; assembly: GCF_937616625.2. Taxonomy (NCBI): domain Eukaryota; kingdom Viridiplantae; phylum Streptophyta; class Magnoliopsida; order Malpighiales; family Euphorbiaceae; genus Mercurialis; species Mercurialis annua. The sequence goes on along the minus strand of NC_065572.1, from coordinate 18,110,979 downwards.
GTTATAATTTAAGAGTTTATCGATTTAGTTATGGACTAAATTGTACGAAAGAAAAGTTTAAAAGATAAATGATAATAAAAAAAAAGAACAAGGACCAAAGTGGCATTTAAGCCAAGAAATATAAGAATAGGAAATTGAATTGAGGAAGCAGTGGAAGGATCGAGAGAAATTGAGAGATTATCGACGATACCGTCGTTTCGCCGCCGTTTCGCCGTTCGACGTCCGAATCAAGTGATTTTCGCGGCAATTTCTTCGGACTCGAATTCTCTGTCGATCCTAAGCTTTGTTTCAAGGTAAATATCTTGATATTTGGTGGAAAATTCGAATTAAATGGTAGTTTAGTATAAAATGGAAACTTATTGATTTTAACTCGATTCTTAGCGTTTTTGGAAAAACCAAAATACGGGTTTTGTCGGAAATGAAGTGTTTGGTGTGTATGGCGAGAGATAGCATGACGGGAAGCCCGGAAACAATGTTTCCGGGGGCTGCTTGCAAATCGCATGTGGTGTGCGATCGTACACCAGCGGTGTGCGAACGCACACCAGTTATGGTGTGCGAACGCACACTCAAGGTGTGCGAACGCACACTACCCTGTGCGTACGCACAATGGGTCCACGGAGGACCAAAATGGACTTTTTGCCCGAGGGACTAAAATGGACTTTTAACCCTAATTGAACAAGAATTCTATATCTTTGAATATTAGACCCTAAGAACGATTAAGGACCCCGATAATTCGAAAAAATAAAGTTTTACCTCGACGTTTTACGTGAGCTACAATAATGAAAAACGTCAAGGATATTATACGTTTCTCGAATACGAGAAACAGAGTTCGAGATATCGTGATTATGATAAAGGAATATCGAGATCACGAATAACGTTAAAAATGAAACTAAGCTCTAGAACTTAAAAGTATTATACGTATTAAAGTATGAGGTGCACGTCTAATCATTAAACAATTTGTCAGATGTGTCAGCGAATAGTGGGGTCAGTAGACGCGGACTAGCGAGAGCGTACTATCAGATCGACCACATCATTACTTGGACAGCGGTCACTATGAGTTGTATTTCACTTTCGTGTATTTTATATTAAAGTTGTTTTATATATATAATTAAACTGTTTATCGCATCGCATGATATATGGTTTGAGTTAATAATAGATGTTTCTATAAATTTTATATATGAGAACTAGTATGCGATCCGAAGAAACTAGCTACCTATTGGGTGTCAATAGGCTGTGTGATCACCAGTATTGAGTCAGTCTAGTGTGTTTGCATTTGAGAAATGATTGGATATGTATGATATGATATGAATTCGATACGAGAGTGAACTCGGCTACGGTGTAGTCTGGAAGTCCCCGTATCTAGTGGGTTGGACCCACCAGTGAGTTGGACTCACAACTTGAGATTTATGATTGGGTTGAACGATATATGATTATTCAAGAGATGTGTCGCATGCTAGGATATTAGTTTCATACGGATCAAATGCCTGTTTATATGTTTTATATTATCGTTTTCTTGAGATGCGATGCTATGTTTTTATATTAATACCGTTAGTAAATGCAAACGCACTCAGTATTTTCCCAAATACTGACCCCTCACATTTGATGTCTTTCAGGTGCTTAGCTTGTGGACTTAGCTAGAGGCCAATTTTGAAGTCCAGAAGTCAGATGTGTATGTATAGTTTCTGACTTCTGTGAATGCTGCAGTAGTGGTCCTGTGTCGATAGAATAGTAGCCTAGACAGCAGTTCATTTTGATTGTATATACTACCTGTTGTCTTTGTTTTATATGATTTTGATTGGCTACATGTATTATATATGGTTCATGGCCCCAGGTGCCAGTGATATGTTCTTAGACACTAACTAATGTATTTAGTACCGCTAGGCCAGTTCATACTAGGTACGGTAACTAGAGCCCGCGAGGATATCTGAACAGTTAGTGTAAGTTTTTATATATATATGTTATATATATTTGCTTCTGTTGTGTTGTGCTATTTGTTTATATTATTTGCGAAAAATTAATAGTGATTTGAGGCTTGCTACGGGTTCCGAAGCTACCACTCCCGTTCCCTAGCGCCGGTTGCGGCTCAATATTTTGGGTCGTGACAATGTTGGTATCAGAACAGTTGGTCAAGTTACCACTGCATGTTTATTTTGGTGCTTGCTTGAGAGCAGTTGGCCTAGCTACCATTGCCAGTTTTTTCTGAGTGTCAGACTGATTTGAATACTCTGTCAGTAAGTAAACCTAGGAACTACTACAGCAAGAGTCGGACCTTAGTTGTCTGTAATTGTGTGATATATGCATTAGTAATATCTAGTATAGCGCGTGCGTATCAGTGCTACTAAGCTAGTAAGTGATTAGCATCTGTATATACGAACGACTGAGATAACTAATTGATTATTACTTGCGCTGGGATTGTTAAATGATTATTTATTCGCGAACTACGTGCGGCTGAATTAAGTGCTAAATGTTTACAGCATTTTATAAGTTTATGTTGGAATTGCGTGTAGAAATGGACTCAGATGGTCGCTTATGTTTGAAATTGTTTCTTTTCAGCATGTCTGGGCAGAACGGAGCTCAGTCACATGCTGAGGAAGAACGGGAGGAAGCGCCTCCTATATTTCAAAATGGGTTTGACAATGAAGTAGGCGAACCATCTGGGGTCCATCAGAACGGATTCCACGCAAATACTAGAACATGGCCTGAAGTATATCAGAATGGCTATATGTTTGTGTCGGAGATAGGTAGTTCTTCTGGAAACAGAGCTAGAGTACATTCGCCGGAGATAGAATATAGCGAAGAAGATGAAGAGGAACCGGAGGAAGATACGGAAGAGGACCCTGAAGAAGATCCGGAGGAAGATCCGGAGGAGGATCCTGAGGAGGATCCAGAAGAGGAATTAGAAGAAGAGGCAGAAGAAGAAGATCCTCAGGAGGTAGAGTTTGAAGAAGAGGAACTGTTAGATAAATCAGAAGTTGAACAGTACATAAGTGAGCATTTATGGTCTAGGGTGTAGAGATATTGTGACTTGAGAGAGGATGCAGACATAGCAAATGGTCAGGCACAGATAGCTCTAGACCAAGTCAGGAGACAGATGCGCTCCTTTTCTCGAGGAATGCTAACTGTAGGGATGTACTCGTCTGATTTTCTATGAATGGTTGAGGGAGTCCTTGATCTGAATGAGGGTAATAGAACCATCAACCGTAGATATGTCAGAGGATTAGGACCTGAATTTGGTGAGTTGTATGAGTACGTAGGTGAGCATTTTAGGACACTCACTACGATGGCCCGTAGGATCGAGACTAAGCATGAGTGGGCGGGCGATCCAGTACGATCCTTTTACTTTAGACGCGAGTACCATCCAGACTACGTCAGCACGTCCTCCAAAATTAGGACTAACCCTTACTTTGTGCAAAGAGGTGGAAGCAACTCAGGTATAATACTTAGGGGCCGACACACAGGCGTAGTTATTAGGGAACCTAGCGTTCCGCATCAGGCACCTCCACGTATTAGCGATTTATATGCTTTGAGTATTGTGTTTATGTGTCTGCATTACTATGTATATATGATTGCTGCATTGCATAATAGAATATTAGTATTAGGTTACGTCTATAGGATAATACCTCAAAAAAGTGAGACCCTATAGGAAGCGCTGTTATTAAACACGAGCCTAACAAAAGAATATATAAACATAACCTACGAAAGCAATAATATAATAAACACCACAAAATATATATTATTGCAAACGTAATTCCTATATTATGTTCTAGAAGCTGTAGAGGAAAATATAGATTACTGGAAGAGGAAATCGATGTGGAACATCGGTACCTGCATCTGTATATGATGTAGTATAGAATGTTGCAGAAGTGAATGTGGTGATTACAGCAGTAGAAAATTTTGAATTGAATTGAGTTATCGGAGATATGGAGAAAGAAGTAATGTGACAGAAGAACAGTTTGTAAATGACAGAAAATGACAGCAATACAAAAATTTGAAATATACCCAATAAGTATAAAGAAAGCCGTTAATAGTCGCAGAGCATATAATCTAGAGTAAACTTACCATTTTATGAAAATTTTGAAAGTTTTTATGATTTTTCAAGGTACAATTGTGCTCAGACATCGCATATGATATTGCATAATCACGATAGGAATGCATAAGAAAATTATTTTCAAAATGTAGATCATGCATCATATCTTTACAATGATAAAGAAAATGCAATTTTGAACAACTCCTTGGTGATGAGAGGTGTCATCACTCTGAGCTACAATTGTACTAACGATTTCAAACGATTTATGATAAGTAATTTAAAAAGAGCTACGCAGCCAAAAGCAAAATCTTTTGTTGAGTAAGTAAACTCGGATATAAAGCCCTGCAACGAATAGTAAAAGATTCTTAATAATTAAGAATAAAATTGTAAACGAAATCCCAATAACAGAATAAAGCCATGTTAATAATTATTGCAACAAGCTAATGAAGCTAAAGGAGAATGTGAATAAGGAGTTATCATCGGAGAGCATATGTAGATAAACAGTGATGCACTGGCAGTATTTAAGGATACAATATTTATCCTTATGATAGAACAAAGGATGAAATGACAAAGAGTCGTGTTAGACGAAAGAAACGTAACGAGTACATAAGGATGGTAAGTGTAATGATAATTCTTATGTTGAGAAAAATAAAGTAGCAATCGAAAGTCATATTGGAGGAAAGAGATTAAAAGTATAAAGGACGAGAAGATGGTAATATGAATGGTGAACATCAAGTGATATTTAAAGGATATATAACTTTATCAATATCAGTGTTTGAAAATACAGAAATAGAAAGGGAAGACGAAGCATACGATTTTGCAAAAAGTGAAGGTTTAAGGTTAGATAGATCAAGAGAGATGATGATGCTATATGACTGATATTAAGTAAAGTTACTAATATCAGCATTAAGAGTTACAAGTTGCGTTAACAGAAAAGAGAAAAGTTAAGCTGTAAAATTCTAATATAAGGGGAAAGGCATACGTATAGGCATACGTTATAGTAAAGGTAAGAAAGAAAGTACAAAAAGGGAAAAACTTATATACCCTTGGAATTTAGTAAGATGATTAAAGAATGCAAAGTTCTAGAAATATGTCAGAAGGATTACCAGAATAGAACAACAATAATGGGATTATTATAAATGAAGGAAGGACATAATGAACACAGTAAGTAAAGGATAAGATGATACTTCATTTCTATCGAACAGATAGGATTAAACTATAACCAAGAGGCCATGATGTCATAAGGACGAGTGATGATGCTAATACATAAAAATCAAGTTATTTAAAAGAATAATTAGAATCATGATATAAGTACTAAGGAACCACTTCGAGAAGAAGATGAAAGACAAAATAAGGACAAACTAAGAAATGATCGTAATTAATATTAAGATGATACCTTGGAAAATGAGAATAAAGTTATGAAGCTAGTCGAAAATAATAAGAAGAAGTATAAAACGAGAGAGGAAGTTGATTATATAGTAGGAAGGAATGACGATTAAGGAAATAAATAAGTTATTAAAGATCTACTGAATCCGTTAAGGATGAAAGTTAAAGATGAAGTCAAGTAAAGGTTAAAAATAAGAAAGAAGTTAGGTGAAAGTTAGTTAACGAGAAAGATTCTCGAAACAGTTAAATGATAAAGAAACATATGAGGTTAACGAGAATAAGGAATTATGACGTAAAGAAGAGACAGTTTTGACTGATAAGCCAATAGAAGACTTGAAGCGATCTTTCAAGGATCAAATCAAGATAGGATAAGAAAATGAGAATACGAATAGTATCGGTCAAAGGAGACGGATGTACAAGTTACACGATTAAGGGTAACGTGAAGTGGAACGTTCAGGGTAACGGAAAAAGGAATGAAGGATCATAGTCAACAAATGACGTGAAATTCACGATAGTTCAGAGAAGCAAAGGAAGGAGAAATCGAAGATAGTAAAGAATGTATCAGGCTTAGCTATGTTAAGAGACAGTGAATGTATTAGACATGAAGCAAGTTGAAGAAGATTGATTGATGAAGAACGAAGTGTCAGACAATGATAGAAAGGAGTGAGAAATGATAAGAATCAGTTAAGAAAGGAAAGTGATAACTACAGACGATAGTAAAGATCATAACTGCAGGTTATGATTACGAGAGAAAATATTCATAGGAATACGCATAAAGTAAGTACATCATTAAGATGAAATTAACAGGTTGTGACCATTCACGTATAAAGGAGACGAGTAGCAACCCTATGACTACTAAGAATGAAATGGTGAAACGAGAAAACATTAGATTATGATTAGTGACAACTAGGTAGCAATGATGTAAGGACTATGACACCAAGAATACGTCCAAGGACCACTCTATCTCGGAGAAGATAACAAATGAGACGAAGGTACCAGTAAGAGAATTCTCAACGACGTAACAGCAAGCAGCTATACAATGACAGGAAGTTATGAGAAGAGAAAGTAAAAGTTAAAGTACAAGAAAAGATACAACCAATACGTATTAATGGATGTCAAGGAAACTGTAAGGATAAGTTAAGATCCCAACAAGATTTATGAAAATTCGAGGACGAATTTTTATAAGGGGGGAAGAATGTAATACCCCAAAATATTTAATTATCTAATTGGACCACGTGTCCAGTTTGGACTCGCCAGGGTGGCGAAATCGGAAAGGTTTCCGATAAAATCTGGATAAATAAATTTCAAGTAGGTCGGTTTTGAGAAATTAATTATGAGGAAATTAAGGATTATATTTCAATTCTAAAGATAGAATTGGAATTAAAAAGAAAAAGGTCAAGAAAAGTCTAAAATTAAGGGTAGGGACCAAAGTGGTAAATTAGCCACTTTGTGTCGAAAGTGGAAATTTCAGAGTTTGACGGGAAAGTATTAATATCGAGCTTCGTATTATTCATTGGATATAAATAATACGTATAAGTTATAATTTAAGAGTTTATCGATTTAGTTATGGACTAAATCGTATGAAAGAAAAGTTAAAAAGATAAATGATAATAAACAAAAAGAACATGGACCAAAGTGGCATCTTAGCCAAGAAATATAAGAATAGGAAACTGAATTGAGGAAGCAGTGGAAGGATCGAGAGAAATTGAGAGATTATCGACGATACCGTTGTTTAGCCGCCGTTTCGTCGTTCAACGTCCGAATCAAGTGATTTTCGCGGCAATTTCTTCAGAATCGAATTCTCTATCGATCCTAAGCTTCATTTCAAGGTAAATATCTTGATATTTGGTGGAAAATTCGAATTAAATGGTAGTTTAGTATAAAATGGAAACTTATTGATTTTAACTCGATTCTTAGTGTTTTTGGAAAAACTAAAATACGGGTTTTGTCGGAAATAAATTTTTTGGTGTGTATGGCGAGAGATAGCATGACGGGAAGCCCGGAAACAATGTTTCTGGGGGCTGCGTGCAAATCGCAAGTGGTGTGTGATCGCACACCTATGGTGTGCGAACGCACACCAGCGCTGTGCGAACGCACACCAGCGGTGTGCGGACACACACCAGTGATGGTGTGCGAACGCACACTGGTGTGTGGACGCACACCCACGGTGTGCGAACGCACACTACCCTGTGCGGACGCACACTGGGTCCACGGAGGACCAAAACGGACTTTTAGTCCGGAGGACCAAAATGGACTTTTTGCCCGAGGGACTAAAATGGACTCTTAACCCTAATTGAACAAGAATTCAATATCTTTGAATATTAGACCCTAAGAACGATTAAGGTCCCCGATAATTCGAAAAAAATAAAATTTTAGCTCGACGTTTTACGTGAGCTACGATAACGAAAAATGTCAAGGATACTATACGTTTCTCGAATACGAGAAACAGAGTTCGAGATATCGTGATTATGATAAAGGAATATCGAGATCACGAATAACGTTAAAAATGAAACTAAGCCCTAGAACTTAAAAGTATTATACGTATTAAAGTATGAGGTGCACGTCTAATCATTAAACAATTTGTCAGACGTGTCAGCGAATAGTGGGGTCAGTAGACGCGGACTAGCGAGAGCGTACTATCAGATCGACCACATCATTACTTGGATAGCGGTCACTGTGAGTTGTATTGCACTTTCGTGTATTATTTAATATATATAATTAATCTGTTTATCGCATCGCATTATATACGGTTTGAGTAAATTATAGATGTTTCTATAAATTTTATATATGAGAACTAGTATGCGATCTGAAGAAACTAGCTACTTATTGGGTGTCAATAGGCTGTGTGATCACCAGTATTCAGTCAGTCTAGTGTGTTTGCATTTGAGAAATGATTGGATATGTATGATATGATATGAATTCGATACGAGAGTTAACTCGGCTACGCTGTAGTCTGGAAGTCCCTATATCTAGTGGGTTGGACCCACCAGTGAGTTGGACTCACAACTTGAGATTTATGATTGGGTTGAACGATAGATGATTATTCAAGAGATGTGTCGCATGCTAGGATATTAGTTTCGTACGGATCAAATACCTGTTTATATGTTTTATATTATCGTTTTCTTGAGATGCGATGCTATGTTTTTATATTAATAGCGTTAGTAAATGCAAACTCACTCAGTATTTTCCCAAATACTGACCCCTCACCTTTGATGTCTTTCAGGTGCTTAGTTTGTGGACTTAGCTAGAGGCCAATTTCGAAGTCCAGAAGTCAGCTGTGTATGTATAGTTTCTGACTTCTGTGAATACTGCAGTAGTGGTCCTGTGTCGACAGAATAGTAGCCTAGACAGCAGTTCATTTTGATTGTATATACTACCTGCTGTCTTTGTTTTATATGATTTTGATAGGCTACGTGTATTATATATGGTTCACGGCCCCAGATGTCAGTGATATGTTTTGAGACACTAACTAATGTATATAGTACCACGAGGCCAGTTCATACTAGGTACGGTAACTAGAGCCCGCGAGGATAACTAAACAGTTAGTGTAAGTTTTTATATATATATGTTATATATATTTGCTTCTGTTGTTTTGTGTTATTTGTTTATATTATTTGCAAAAAATTAATAGTGATTTGAGGCTTGCTACGGGTTCCGGAGCTACCACTCCCGTTCCCTAGCGCCGGTTGCGGCTCAATATTTTGGGTCGTGCCACAATTACTCTTAGCTTAAAACTCATTTTTCTTAGGAAAAACATGACTTTAAACATAAAAAAACTAAACCTCTAATTATGATTCATACAAGCAGTCCATAATTCTCCAACCCTAACTATAAATTGGGATTTTTACCTTAAATAGCAGCCGTTAGGTGATAGGGATTTGTTTCCTCAATCCAATGCAACAAAACTCGCTCAAAACCGCCATCTATACATCAAATAATTATGATTTAAGCATCAATCATAAACTATCATCACAAACAGCCCCAAAATCGTAAAACCCTAACTAGAAATTGCCATCCTTACCTTAAATTGAAGTCTTAGATTAGTAGCAAATCTTTTTCCCGTTCCAACGCCGCGAAAATCAAGCAAATCGGATTAGAAACGAAGAAACGGGAACGGTTTAAAGTTTATGGAAGTTGAGAGAAGATGGTGTTCTTCCCCAATTTGGTTTGCTGAAAATTATGTTCATATGAAAAAATATTGATATGCTAGTGGGTTTATATAGATTGGCAAAGGTGTTCTTTTGATCCTTTAAGTTACCGACTAAAACATTTTATTTTATAGCTTTCCTTTCGCTTAATTTAGTCATCTGATCACTTAATCGTTTGAACCCGATGAATTTCATATTATTTATATCCAAATAAATAATACTATTTCGATACCTTATTGTTTTATTTTCTGATAATTTATTTTAATAAATTTCGGCTAAATCTTGATCTGAGTCATATTGCTCATTTTTATTACTTCTCTGTCCATTTTTTTACTTAACAAATATCAATATCCAATTAATCGCTATTACCTTCATGAACAAAATAATAATTCCCATCAATATTTCATTAAATTATATTTTCCGAGAATTAAAATAATATTTTCCAATTCGGGACTTAAATTTAAATTTATTCCATTTTTCCTTATGATTTTCTTTAGTCCTGTCAGCACTTCTTTTTATTAAACCTTAATATCCAATTTCTTTATAAGAATTCCAAAATCGACCTACTCGGGTCTCCTTTTATTTAATTCCTCTGAGAATCTTTTATTATTATCACTTTAACTATTCAAAACGAGACTCGTTGCTTATCTTAGCAACGTCAAACTTACGAGCTATTACATTGAGAAATCAAATTTGCTCGTTAATGCTAGGAAATATCTAGTTTAAGATTATTTATAAGATTAGGGTTTCGATCGGATCAAATACTTGGCTCATATTATATGTTTGCATAAATACTTTGTTTCAATTAGGATTTTAATTTTATAATACCTTTAGTAACGTATAATCTCACTCAGCATAGTCTAACCCCGTTGTTGTTAAAAAAAATTAAGTGCTTAGAGTTTGGACTTGACTAGTATTCACCTTTTGATCAGGAAGTCGACTTTTGGCATGTATAGTTCCTGACTTCCATAGTGCTGCAATAGTATGTTGCTTTTGACAAAGTCGTGGCCTGAGACAGCAGTATATTGTGATAGTTGTTTATGCTTGATGTTATATGTATATATCTTTTTGTAGGCTACGTCAGATGTTGTTTTGTTCCACGAAGCTAGCTGCCCGTGATATGACTTAGTTACACTAGTATATGTTTGTATATCGTCGGGCTAGTACCTACGTGGTACGAAAGTGATACGCCCATATGTTTTGTATTGATCAAAATAGTGTATATATGTTTATATGTTTGCTTCCGTGTGTATGGTCACTATATGTTTGATTGTTTTTGAAAAAGGTTTATTGGTTTTCGGCTTGCTACGGGTTTCAAAGCTATCACTCTTCCCTAAAATTCAGTAAAACTTTTTCGCAAATCAATCAAATAACAATCATATACTGACCCAATAAACGGAAACATTAACAAACATGCATTTATACAATAGTGAAAATAATACAAGTTATTTCGGGTTTTCTAATTCCGTATCTCATACGTACTATCCCGGCATACATACTACTAGTGTTCAGGGTCATATCACGGAAATTTACCTCCGTGGCAAAAATACAAAAATCATAGCTAAATATACATATACGATAAAAACAGCAACTATAAACATCACAAAAACATGTTACTGTGCTAAGCTACGACTGTTGTCTGACATACTCTACTGCAGCAACTACAAAAGACGGGACTATGCATGCAAAATTGATTTCCGATCAAAAGACGGACCTCTAGCCAAGTCTAGGGTCTATGTACCTGAAAAACATTTAAATCAATTGGGTTACCTTTAAGCTGAGTGAGCTATATGTTGCTTAACATATTATCAATATAAGCATCGCATTAAAAAAACATTTTCATATATACAATCAAGTCTATTTCAATTAATTAATTTAGGCAAACAATTTGATCCGATCTTAATCTTAATATTGGACACTTAATCATGTCCTCTTAGGTAAAGTCCCGGGATAGTTCAACCGAGTTCAACCTCTACCCAGTGATACAGTCCCGTGATAATTCCACCTAGTTGAACTCGCATCATACTCAAATCCATTTGATACAAGATGGGTCCCGGGATAGTTCCACCGAGTTCAACTCCTTAGACACAGGTCCCGAGATAATTTTGCCGAGTTCAACCTCATGTCTAACGCTATATAAGTTAGTCTATGTCGATATCGTCTAGATCGACTTAACTCTGTGATCACATACTAATTTGGATCGTACACAATTCACGTTAAGCAAATAATCGTCAAATAAGTCAAACAAAATACAATCCAATTCGAATAAAACAGTCCCAAACAATTTATATATAATCAATCCAAGCAATTCAATACAATCAATTTATCCAATCAATCCATATAACAAATCGATACAATCATTTCGATAAAATGAATTTATACGATGCATTCCTTTCTATTCATATAATATGTTTCAAATATTATTTTCAATACGACAATACGAGTAGTAAAATATACTCACTTCTCGTTATCCAAATTTTCACAATCTTAAAGCCTTGGCTAAACCCTATTCGATGCATTCCTTTCTATTCGTTTGGATTTCAATATAACCGTTAAGTTTGATATTGTTTAAATATTAACTTTAGCTTTAAGCTTTCACGGTTTTATAATCATTTTAAACACGTATAACCCAAATCTCATTTTTAATTCCTTTATAAATTTTTTTTATGGATATAACAACCATATAATCTTAAATATTCAATTTTGACTCAATCGCATGTTGCATCAATTAATACTTTACGTTTTAAACGTAAAACGCTTAATTTGTAGTTATCTTCCTTAGCATTTAAATTTAGTTAAAGCAGCCCTATACATGTCATTCCCATCCATTTTTATTCAATAAAAACCTTAGCTCTTTATTCATTTTCAATTCCATTTCATTTAATCATTTCCTTAGTATAACAAACGATTTCAAAACTGTTTTTACGTGCAAACCGAAACTATCGCGTAGCGTAACATTTATGTCAAAATTCGACGTCGTTTGACTTCATCCCTTTCCCTTCACCATTTCCCTCCCATGTTTTAGCAACAGGGAGGTTTGTTTCTGCTCTGGCGCGTCGCACTAGAGCTGCTGTCTTGGCAGCTCCACCGTGCTACGGCACAGTGGAAAACCTGCTAGACAGTCAGTACGGTAGGTCCGGTAACCATGGCCTCCAACCAGCCACCTTTTCTCAAACCCTTAAGCATACAATCCATGGCACAACTCCTACCTCACATCAAACAACACAAATCAACTCTAAACCAACCAATTATCCATAAATCACCATTTCTAACTCTTAAATCATCAACTTCACAAACTTTTTTCAAAATAGCAAATTGGTCTAAAAACTAAAACATTAGATGGAGTTTCTTACCTTGATTTTCTGGCCTTGACGGATAGAGCTTCTCCTTCCCGTTCCGTGGCCGCAAGAATCATCCAAATCCGTCAAGAATTGATGAAGTTATGGTGGATTGAAGTTTTTTGCATGGGTTTTCTTAAGGTTGAAGATGAAGCTTTGTTGCTGAACTAAAATGAAAATGTGAGTTTAAAACTCAAACTAATTGCCTTATATATTTATTGAAAAATTCCCTTTTGGTCCTTGGAGAAATCGACTTAAAACGTTTCTATTTATATATTATAAATTGTATGTTTTCGTCCATCGAGCGCTAAATCTTTTAGGTCCGATAAATTCCGTATTATTTATTTCAAATAAATAATATTAGTTTCATATCTTGGAATCTCATTTTTCGACAATTTATTTTGGCAATTTTTGCCAAAAACGCTCATTTTCAAATTTGAGCCAAAATGCATTTTTTCTCACTTTCTCGTTCAAATTTTGTTTTAATAATTATCAATAACCAATTTATCAATATTACTTTCATAAATACTAATTCCCGTCAATAATCTATTTAATTTATATTTTCCGGGAATTAAAAGCTTATTTTCCAATTTTGAGCTAAGGTGTACTTTTAGCCACTTCTTCATATTTTTCCTTTTAAAATCAAATTCCATTTCCTTTATGGAATTAAAGTATTTAAATTTTATTATTAAAATTTCAATGTCGACCTACTCGAGTCTTTCTTTATTTAATTGTTTAGCACAATTTCTTATTTTTCTTATTTTAATAATTTAAAATGAGACAGACCGCTTATTTTTAAAATACTGAAATTTCAGGGTATTGCATTCTTCCCTCCTTATAAAAATTCATCCTCAAATTTTCTCAAATATTAATTCTTTTATATGGTACCAGCTTTGCTATTTTTCCATAGCCGCGGTACTTTACTCATATCGTATCATTCTTGATACTAATTTTTCAATCAACTTTAACTATCTTATATCAACTTTAATCATTCTTTTTAATCGTCTGAAGTATTAATCAAAACAATATTGATTAATTTTAATAATCCAAATGGTTGACATGACATTTTAAGTCAATTTGGACTTGTCAAAAATTGCCTTTCGAATCTACTACGGCTATCTGAACCGCTTATCCAGAAGCGTCTGTTTACCAAATAAAATTTGTATTTTTAGAGTCTGCAACGTGGTCTACAACTTCCTTTTAGACTTTGATTTGAGATTCTTCCTCGAAGGTAGCGGAAATCGGCTTCGAAGTTGCCTCCTTAAGCTGATTTTGGAGACTTTAAAACTGCTGTTATGGCTGCTGTTAAAGCCCATGAACCAAGCATTTAAGCCAGTCCTTATCCAAATTCTATTTGATATTCTTATATTTTGATATCCAATCTACAACTTTCATGAAGAGTCGATTTTCATCCGACATATTTTCGCTTTCCGAAATCGCCCTCGAAGTTGGCTGCTAGCCAAACTTTTATTCCTTCGTTAATTCGTGTTTTTCGCTCATCTTTGAGCTTGAAAAACAATGAATCCAATTGAGTAATTCCATGATTAAACTATCCAATTTAATCTATGCAATACCAGTTACTTATATTCATTAACTTCGACTAAAAATTAGTCGGGTCTCGAGGTTCGAATTTCGCCTAAAACATAGCCTCGTGGGCTAATATGGAACTGTGTTCTATCGTCGCCAATTCCAACTTATTTCGCTTTGGAAATTCTTTTAACGTTTTATATCTCCGTCTCGCATCGTATGACTTTCAAGTTTATCGGGGTCGACGTCATTTTTCCTTGACGTTTCTCGTCTTTCTCGTACTTAATCATGTATACATTCATACCAAATATCCTTATCGATATTCATTGCTCACTTTCTGGATTCATGAGATTGAATCTCATGAAGTTGAATAATTAACAAGCATTATTTATTATGTTTCGCATCCATCTTTCATGGTGTACTTATTATCCTTCGACTTTTTAACTGTACTTGTCCATATCAGATCGGTAGAATCCTTACCCTCGTCTGATGGTATCCTTTTTCAATTTTTTATTACCCTTTTTCGATTATTTCATAGGTCTTATTTCAATGCCTTTCAATTACTTTATCCATTTCCCTTTAATCTATCTATCACATATGACATCTTTTGGTTCTAATGAACGTAGGATTAATAGCTCCATTATCATTGTTCATTGAAGTCCTTATCGTTATCATATCGCATTTCTCGATCTCTTTGCACTTCTTGTTTTAGCCTTGCCATCATCGACTATTAACAAAAGGCCTAAGTTAATCCTTTTCGATCTTGTCGATGTGTTGAACTCTCGATCACCTAAACATCTTTATATCAGACTCTTACTGATATATGATCTATCAGTAAGGTAAACTTTGTATTTTTGTTCCCTTTATAGGTCAAACTTCCCTTTTACGGTCTATTTTTCTTTCTCGATTGCTTTCATCGATTACTACGCATTCTATGCTTATTGTTTAATTCTTTTTCAATATCACATGATTTTCCCATGGCCCATTCTTCCCTTCGGGTGATTATCTTTTCTTCTTTTCAATGTATACGTTCTATTTTAGCCTCGCTTCGTTTCTAGGTAAATACCAATCACAGGTATCTTACCGACATTTTTTATTTTTCGCATCGATCGATTTCAATAACATTTATTATCATTAAGGCTCCATTCTTTATATTGGGGTATGTTTTTATCACATACGTTCATTCTTGCTTAACAAGAATCTTTTTATTTTTATTGTCGCATGGCTTTACATCTGAGTTTCTTACAAAACAAATACATTTCTGACTGGTTAGTCTTTCAATCTTTTCTTTCCTTTCAAATAATTTGATACATCAGTACAATGTAGCTCAGAGTGATGACATCTCTCATCACTAAAGAATTGCTCGATAAAATCATGTTTTACAATTTTGACACGAGTATGATGCATGATCTGCATTTGCAAAATGTAGTTTATATAGAAAATATTTATATATGTTATACTCGTATGCACTATTAACGTGATTATGACATGCTATATTCAATGTCTGGGCACATTTGCACCGTGTAAAATCTCAAGACTTTTATTTTCTTGAAAACTATAGTAAGTCTCTCCAGGCTACACACTTTGCGACATTAACAGCTTTTATTTATTCTTTATTGGGGTGTATTATTATTTTGAAATTGGAATTATCGTTACCAATTAACACTTATCGAAGTTTTTTATAGCTAATGCCATCTTCTTTTAGCATTGCTAAAATAATATTCCGTTTCCCCGTCTTCGATACTCATTCATCTTTATCGTTCACTATCTTGATCACATTTTGACCACGCAGCCCTTAGGGTCACGGATCAATCTATCATAGCATTCTTCTGTCAATATCGTTTACCATCCTCGTGGTAAATCAATACGTAATATAGGGAATTACGTTTCGTATTGCGTATATGTTATGTGTTTTATTTATTTTTTTTCATTCGATTCTTATATAAACAAGTATGTTTAGGATAAAGCCTATATGATCTCTATAGGCAATATTTCAATCAATACAATTCAATCAATGCATGCCAAATCAACCGATCACATAGAAAACAATCAATATAAACATTTCAATCATATAAACACGTTTGGCACAATACGTAGCAATTATTTCGTACCTGGGGGTGCCTAACTAGACTCACCCTTCTCTCGGGTCACAATGCCACCTCTAAGTCCTCTAACGCGTCTAACATTGCCCCTACCTCTATGCATAAATGCAGGGTTACGATAAGTACTGCTAGAAAGGTTCCTCAACACTAGGTACTCCTCACACTTAAAGAAGAATGGTTGGATCGGGTCACTGTTCCACTCTCGGTCGTTGGCTATCTGTATAGCCCTAGAAGACAATGATCCGTAGTGATCAGACGCATCCTGCTATAGCTCCACAAACTCGGGTCCTAAACCCCTGATATAATGACGGTTCACCTGGTCGTTGTCCCTATGAATCTTAGGAATTGATTGTACCATACGTAAGAACTCCTCGGTGTATTCTTCAATAGACAACATACCTCTCGAATAGGCATCAAACTTTGCCCTGATACGATTCAGGCTAGCCTCTGCCTGAGTGTCTCTAATCCTCAAATCTTCTTTTATACCACGGTACTCTGATAAATCGGCCCAGAACTGTTCACTCCTAAACTTCTCTATGTCAGATTCCTCTAACGGATCCTCCTCTCGATCCTCCTCTGACGAGTCACTGTCACTCTCGTCAATGTATAGGATCTCAGGTAACAAGGATCTAACTTTAGGCATAAAAGATCTAGCACTATGATCAGAAACATATCCATTTCCATGGATCTCAGGTAACCCATCATTTTTGGTAGGAAAGCCATTCTCTGGCATAAAACCGTTATGATACACTACGGAACTGCTTCTCCATTCAGTACATGATTTTTGTGAAAACCGTTTTGATAAATAGAAGGTGCTTCCTCCTCTCTTGCTGCAGCATGCAGCTGAGCTCCATTTTGCCCAGACATGTTGCAACTGAAAATAACATATTGTGAGATTCCATTCTCACATTATCCATTTTAAATAAGCATATAGCGCATGCATATATTTATAAAAACATAACACACATCCTTTGCCTCAATCTTATACTTTCCACAGAACAAGCAAACTTTCACAATTCTATTGATCAATCTTAACACAAAACAATCAATCAATTAATAACATTTAATTTCCTGTACGACACTTTTCTATAGCTGCAGTAGTTCTTAGGTAACTTAATAACCGATCACTTAGATCAGAGAGACACTAATCACAGACTGGCAGTGGTTTCTATCTGCCTCAAATCATCTATTAGCAGTCGTAACTGGACCTACTGCTCTGATACCAACTTTGTCACGACCCAAATTATTGAGCTGAGACCAGCGATAGGGAATGGGAATAGTAGTTCTGAAACCCGTAGCAAGCCTAATACTCAATAAAACGTTTTTCGCAAATCATTCAAATAACAATCATATGCCGAACCTATAAACGAAAACATTAACAAACGTACATTTATACACTAGTGAAAATAATACAAGTTACTTTGGGTTTTCTAATTCCGTATATAATACGTACTAACCCGGCATACAAACTACTAGTGTTCAGGGTCATATCACGGTAATCTACCTCTGTGGAAAAAATATAAAAGTCATAGCTAATATACATATACATTAAAACAGCAATTAAAAACATCATAAAAACATGTTGTTGTGCTAAGCTACGACTTTGGTCTGACATACGCTACTGCAGCAACTACGGAAGTCGGGACTGTACATGCAAAATTGACTTGGGGTCTAGGTACCTGAAAATATTTAAATGAACAGGGTCAGCATTAAGCTGAGTGAGATATACGTTACTTAACATATTATCAAAATAAGCATCACATTTATAAATATTTTTCATATATACAATCACATCAATTTCAATCAATTCATTTAGGCAAATAATTTTATCCGATCTTAATTTTAATATTGGACAATTCTTAACCTAGACTTAACGATAAAACTGCTTTCTCATGTCCTTTTAGGTAAGGTCTCGGGGTTCCAAGATAATTCTATCGAGTCAATCTCTTGCCCAACACAATATAAGTTAGTCTATTTCGATATATTTCTATCGTCTTGACCGACTTGACTCTATGATCACATACTAATTCGGATCGTACACAATTCACATTTTGCAGATAATCGTCAAATAAGCAAAACAAAGTACAATCCAATTCTAATACAACAATTCCAAACAATTTAAATATATTCAATCCAAGCAATTCAATAAAATCACTTTATCCAATCAATCCATATAACAAATCGATACAATCATTTCGATACAATACATTTATGTGATGCAGTTCTTTCTATTCGTATATTATGTTTCAAATATTGTTTTCAATACGACAATACGAGTAAGTAAAATATACTCACTCCTCGCTACGCAAATTTTCACAATCTTAAAGCCTTGGCCGAACCCTTCAAGTCAAAACTGTCAAACCCGTAACTCTTCGATATCTCAATCACAATTACAATTTAAATACGTTTAAATCTAATAAACATATAATCAATATTCATAGACCTAAATTATAGCTTTTAGGCCGATATCTTTTGGATTTCAATATAACCCTTAATTTTGATGTTCTTTAAATATCAACTTTACCTTTTTAAGTTTTGACGCTGTTATTTAAAACCGATAACGTATTTAATCATTTAGAACACGTATAATCCAAATCTCATTTTCATATCTTTTATCAAATATGTTTTTTTGATGGTTATAACAACCATATAACCTTAAATATTCAATCTCAACTCTATCACATTTTGCATCAATTTATAGTTTACGTTTTAAACGTAAAACGCTTAATCTTTAGTAAATATTCCTTAGCGTTTTAATTTGTATAAAACAGCCCTATACATGTCATTCCCATCCATTTTTATTCGATAAAGACCTTAGGTCTTTATTCGTTTTAAATTCCATTTCATTCAATCATTTCCTTAGTATAACAAACGATTTCAAAACTGTTTTTACGTCCAAACCAAAACTATCTACTAGCGTAGAATTTCCGTCAAAATTCAAAGTCGTTTGGACCTTGGGAAAGGGTGACTTCAGCTCTTTCCCTTCACCATTTCCCTCCCCTTTTTTAGTAAGGGGGGAGGGCAGCTCCACCTTGCTACGGCACAGTGCAATACTTCCTGAACAGTCAGTCCAGCAGGTCCGTCCACCATGGTCTCCAACCAACCATCTTTTCTCAAACCCTCAAGCATAAATCCATGGTACAACTCTCACCTCATATCGAACAACACAAAATAAACTATAAACCAACCAATTATTCATCAAAAACACAATTTCTAACTCTTAAATCATCAACTTCACCAAGTTTATTCAAAATAAAAAATTGGTCTGATACCATAACTCCAGATGGAGCCTTTTACCTTTATTTTTTGGCCTTGATGGATAGAGCTTCTCCTCCCCGTTCCGTGGCCGCAAGAATCATCCAAATCCTTCAAGAATTGATGAAGTTACGGTGTATTAAAGTTTTTTGCATGGATTTACTTAAGGTTGAAGAAGATGAAGTTTTGTGTTGCTGAACTCAAATGAAAATCTGAGTTTAAAACTCAATTAATTGTCTTATATATCTATGGCAAAAGTCCTTTTTAGTCCTTGGAGAAATCGACTTAAACCGTTTCGATTTCTAACTTATAGATTGTCTGTTTTCGTCCGTCTCACGCTAAATCTGTTAGGTCCGATAAATTCCGTATTATTTATTTTCAAATAAATAATATTACTCCCATATCTTATAATCTCATTTTCTGACAATTTATTTTGGCAATTTTGGCCAAAAACGCTTCATTTCCAATTTGAGCCAAAATACACTTTTCCACTTTCTCGTTCAAATTTTGTTTTAATAATTATCGATATTATTTTCATAAATACTAATTCCCGTCAATAATCTATTTAATTTATATTTTCTAGGAATTAAAAAAATTCAATTTTGAACTAAACTGTACTTTTAACCACTTTCCCATATTTTTTCTTTTTAAATCAAATTCCATATCATTTATGGAATAAAAATATTGAAATTTTCTTATTAAAATTTCAATATCGACCTACTCGGGTCTTTCTTTATTTAATTGTACCGCTCAATTTCTTGTTTTTCTCATTTTAACAATTTAAAATGAGACAGACCGTTTCTTTTTAAAATACCCAAATTTCAAGATATTACAATCGGGTCGTGACATCTTCCTGAGAACATTTTGTTTCCTTCCCGTTCATGCTTGAAGTAGACGATGAATCATCTGGACAACTAGAGGATATTGGTTTTGGAAATAGTTTCAGACTTTGTGTTTTAACCGCTCCAACAGGCATAAAACGATCTGCATAACAAAAATATTCCAGTCTTACAAACATTTCCCAACTTGAACAATAGATTCAGTTAATTTTTGTACAAACAAAAATGAATAAACAAGCACATATCCACCTGAATTAGACTTGTCAAAGTGTTCATAACCTTTAAGAACATATTCGCTTCCATGAGCAGAAGGATCAATTCATCCCCACTGTGATCATGCGCAACAAACCCATTTTTGTAGCTTCTGCATCAAAAAACACATAAATAAAACACAACCAAATGAAATACTCCAAAAAATTAACAGAGAAAATGTTGCAAGTGAATTGACCTCTTGCAAGACCATGAGTACATAGAAACCATTCCTCTACCTCTTAACACATTGAGCCTCTTAATCACATCTACAAACAATACAACATAACAATCAAAAACTAACTAACAAAAATAGCAAAGACAATGACTATCATAAAAACAAAAATGCTACTACCTCTCAAGTAAAGGCCATCTTGCTGAGGAGGAAGAGGAACTTCAATAAAATGAGGATGCTCAAGCTAACGATTTCTACAGAGATAATAAACAACCGCTACTTTCTGATATTCTGTTAATATTTTGGCGTACCCATTAAATGCAATGACCATTGATAAAGTATGAATTGTAACAAATGCAAGAGCGATAATAGCTGCAGTGTGTAAGAAAAATAATGGTTAGAGAGATCAACATAACTGCCACTAAGCTTATAAAGTCCTCGCAAACTGCTTAGAACTAAAATGATCTTTACCAATTAAGGATAGTTCATATCAATAGCTTTAGCACAAGTTCAAATTTCAATCAAAGGAAACACATACAACGACGAAGTTTATAAAAAACTTACCAGAAACAAGGAAAAACAGAATATGGGCTACACCATGACCTAATCCATAGCTACACCATGACCTGATCCACCAGCTGCATGATTTGAAGGTCAGGAAAGTTCATCACCAGCAAATTCTAATGCAGTAAGCAATTGCTGACTTAGGATTTACTATTGGGATTGATGTTCATCGTTTCATGGGTCTTTTGGAATTAATTATGGAAATTTTTTATGATCAAATTAGTGCCTTTTGTTTTCATGTTTCTAGCTAGCTTAAAAGAAAATGTATGAAAACAAAAAAGCAATACATAAATCATATTATAAAACAGAGCTCGTTTCTTGCTAGTTTTTGAGTACGTTTTTCATGCAAAAATAGGTCAAAAAGGCATAAAAAAGAATCAAACATTCTAAATACGACATGAAAGGAGTAGTTACATCATCACAGCTATCAAATTGCAACAGTTATTGAACTAAACATATTATGTCAAATAGGCTTATAATTAACCTAAACATGCATTTTAGGCAATTATAGTGTTTGGGTTTCTGGATTTAAACATACAAAACATATTAATCTAGCTATTAACATGCTTTTCATCGATTCTCATGGCGATTTCCTAAAAACACATAATTTGGCAATTATGGCAAATATAATGAAAATAACCTAATCATGCATCCCAGCTCACAAATATTCAGGACATATGAACAGAATACATAAAAAGTAATACAGGGAATATAGAGGTTCCTCAAATACCGGTCTGAGTCCTTAACTCGTTTGCTGGCAAAGTTGATGCGGAATCCAGCTTTGAGTCTGTGGAGGCTACATTATTGGAGAATTGAAGCGTTCTTAAGTGCTTAAAGGATTGGATTGAAGTACGATTTGTGGATGGTGTGTGTTGAAAAATTTGTCCTAGGTCTTCTAAGGGGGAATTCGAATTTTACTCTATGGTTTTTACCTTTCTGGTCCGACCCTTGACTCAGTGAGTTAACAATATTATTTATATAGGTTAATTAGGTTTAAGGTTAGCTAGGGTTAGGGTTTTGTCAGATTATTTTTATGCCCTTTTCTAATTTTAATTAATGTGTTTAAGATAAGCACTTAATGGGTTTGGATTAGTGAAAACTACTCTAAAGACAACAAATCCCGTATTAAGACTTGATGGTTAAGAAAAACACATCTAAAAGCCAGTTTTGGTGCCCGAAAGTATTAAAAATGACTCTTGGGACCCTAAAAGTTTGATTATGGTCAATTTCAGTTCGTCAAACTTGCAAATTGGCTCATAAACTTCTAAGATATTGCAATTAGTCTAATTTATAGACTTAGATTACAATTTCTTTGGATTTTTATGAGCTATTTACTCCTCATTACGCTTTAATCCTCCAAGTTTGCAATTATGCACAGACTATGCTTGCTTAGATTCCTGCAAGCAAATCTATAGCTCGTCACCCGGACGGATTTCTCTGGAAATCATCATTGGACGCTTCAGTCCCTTATCTCTTTTTACCTGTCCGAAAAATAGTTGTCTACAGTTTGCCTCCTCTTTAACGAGAATTGACGAAGTAGGTTAATTTTTATTAAATAAGAGACTTGCTATAAGACAAGCGACAAGGATACTGCCTAGCATCGAAGGCGCTCGCTCGCCCTGGGGTATGGTAATCCCTAGCCTGTGCATTACCCGTCGTGGTGCATGACTCCTGGCTTCATACACCCTGGTTCTGGTCTACTCCTCATCTGGCCGAGAATAATCTTCTCAACTGCCGTTGAACCCAGACTGCCTAAGTGTGTGCCCCGTAGAATGGAGCTATAAACTCTTAGCCGTCTTGAGAGTTATCCGATGGCTCGGACCCTGGTAATTATCATGTCCGAACCTTCTTAGGTTTGTAGAAGGGACAGCATCCCCTTGGCCATCCCAAGGGTCACCCTATTGAATTGGTTCTTGGATTCTGTTAATTATTCCACAATTAATGGATGCTAGTGTCTTTCTACCAGGCCTTGACGTCTTTCTACCATTTTCGGTGTCTTTCTACCTCTCTTCGATGTCTTTCTACTGTGTGGTGATGTTTTTTACCAGACTTTAACGTCTCTCTGCCATTTATGGTGTTTATATACCATGTTTCAGTATCTCTCTACTGTCTGTTGGTGTTTTTCTACCATGCTTCGGCGCCTTTTTGGAAATATTTGGTGTCTTTCTACCTTACTTTGGTGTCTTTATGCCATATCCTGGTGTTTCTCTACCATATTTCGGCATCTTTATGCCATCTGTGGAGCTTGACTCTATTGGTTGTTTGAATTTTGTCGTATGGGCAACTTACTGATCCTCTATGTTTATTCTTTTCTTCTAGGGCTTGTTCTGAAGGCTCTAGGGCTTATTCTGATCCTCTAGGTCTCATCTTAAAGGCTCTAGGGCTTGTTTGATCCTCTAGGGCTTGTTCTGAAGGCTCTAGGGCTTGTCTTGGAGGCTCCGGGGCTTGTCTTGGAGGCTCTGGAACTTATTTTGAAGGCTTTGGGGCTTAATCTGATCCTCTGGATTTTGTTGATGATCCTCTGAGGGTGTTTGTATTTTTGACTGTCCATCCTCTAGGATGTCTGTATTTTTTGATGTCCATCTTCTGGGATGTCAATACTTTTGGATGTCCATCCTCTAGATATCTGTACTTTTGGGTATCCATCCTCTGGGATGTCTTTACTTTCGTATGTCTGGATCCAACGGGGAATTTTCTTATTGTGAATTATGGAGTCTTTTGGTCCTGGGTTTATCGGAAGAAAATGGCTCTAAGTATCCAGTCCATGGAAGGCTTGCGCTTATAAATACCTTGAGGGAAAGTGGATACATCCTTATTCACTTTTATCCGTATTTTCTCAAATTAGGGCTTTGGGCTGATTTGCTTCCATTTTCATGGAGTTTGGAGAAGAAATGGTAGACTTAGGGAGATGAAGGTGATGTGCGGCCTTGGAGGAGAAAGAGAGCTCTTCGTATATTTTTTTTAGTTTTTTTTTCTTTCTAGCTTAAGGAAATGAGATGAAGTAGCTTAAGGGGTATGTTTTAATCCCTTAATACTTTTCCATGTGTCATTGTTTTAAGGAGTTAAACATTTTAACTCAAACTTTAAACGATGTGCTTACTTTCCGAAACGACTTCGGAAATCCTTTTTCCGACTAGTCTTTATTTATTATTCATAATAATATTTAGAATTATTATTATTTCCTGATATATCTTTAATGATTCTGATGTCGGTGTCCATTCCCGACCTACTCTGTCCACTTTACAGAACTTTTAGGACTCGTGGAACGATTCTCTTATTTTAGAATTTTGGGGTTATTACAAAAAATCACTGTTTTGGCAAGGGGAAACACACGCGTGGCAAAGGTCTGGAACCTTTTGTACGCGTGCCAGTGGTGGTATAAAACGGCATCGTTTTATCGCTTCGGTTTTTCGGTTATTTCGGTCGGTTATTGACCCAAACCGAGCCGAATATCATCAACCGAAAATTACTCCCCTCTAACCCAATCCACCCTGTTTCACCAAAATAACCGAAACAAAGACCATAATTCAGTTGGTTCGGTTCGATTACTTCGGTTGATACGATTTCTCCACACCCAAAATAAGTTGGCTTTGATAAAATAGGACAAGTTTGTCCCTAACCCCACACATGCTAAATCCGCAGGAGTACTCAAACCTGTTGAATATTGTTGCCTAATTAAATAAAGAAGCTTATGTGGCCTGACTAATATTCAGACACGCTTGTTGCCATTAATACTTGTGTTGTTGAATGCTAGTGCTAAGGAAGAAAAAAAGTTATTTAATATCCCGTGTTTTTCCGTCATTTTTCCGTTGAGTTTCTGCTAAGATATTGGTTCATTTGTGGGTCCGGGTTAATTTTTGTGGGCCTTATTCAAGGAGTCTTCCCTTGGCCCTAATCCGTGCACCTGAAGCAAGCATATATGTGCTTGCTAATAGGTGCATGATCGTGCAACTCAAGTGTATGAGCGTGCACTTGAGAAGGAGTGCACGATCGTGCGCTGTGCTGGCGCGGGCAACGGGTCTTTAAATAGATCTGTTACGTCTTTTTCCAAAATCCCTATTTCATTCTATCGTTTTTTATCAACCCTAGCCGACTCCCACATTCAAAAACTCTCTGAAACATCAATGCATTCGTTCCTTTCCATCGCTCTAGAATCCAGTAAGGTTTCACGTCTCATTCTTCATTATTTCATTCGATATCGCAATTGTCGTTTCTAACTTATATCTCTATTGTTTTAGTATCGAACTGAAGTGGGTTTGTTAGTTACATCAGTAAATTTTATTCCCTTCAATCCTTAAGCCTTAAACCTTAATTTGGTACGTAAGTTTTGTCTGTTTAGACGTCACTCCGGTTTATCGCTTTGTTTATGATTCTGCCGATTTCTAAATCATGGTGGGCATGTATTTGGTTGTCCATAGGCCCTATATCTCACGTGTGGTCTGAGCTTGCATCTCTGAATCATCAAGGCTTTGTTATCATTGATTGGTATGTCGAATCCCTTATGTTTTATGTCGTGGTTCTTGATTATGTCATGGTTCTTGATTCTGTCGTGGTGTATCGTTGATGCCGTTTATTTGTTTCATTGCCATTGATGTTATCTTTTTCTTGAGGTTATAAACTGATTAGGTTATGATCTGTTGACTGAATTGTTTGAGATTGTTATGGAGATTCTTCAATCAATCTCTTTGTTCTTCATGAGAATTGCTTAATTCTTGTTTAGGGTCACTGCCATTGCTTTGTTTCACTGTTCATGAGATAGGTTTTGGCGGGAATGCTTGATTTTAAATGTTGTGGGATTTGGGTTTCGTTATTGTTTACCAAATTATGGCTTTGTATTGTCAACATGTATGTTCATGTTGTGACTATTGAAATTCCTTAGTTTAATTGCTATAACACGTGGGATTTGATAGCGATTTGTGTTTAGTTGATTTTATCGTTTTTGATCCTAAATTGCAAATCGCTAGCATTGTTTTAAAACTGAAAATAATATTGTTTTTATTATAACTCGAATTGTTTTAATTATTACAATCTGAAAACAATAAGTATTTGATAACCTAAATTCATATAATTACTTGGGTAATTATAGTTGATTTTAAATGTTGGCTTTACGCGCCATTTTGGCTAAAGTTATATTTTAACTTTTAAAATGTTTTCCTAACTTATTTTAGTTAAGTTTTTTGTTGTAACTTGGGTTACTTGAGTTTAAAGATATTGGGTTCCGTTTTAAATTTTGATTATCATTTTATCAAGTTGTTTTATAATTATAAACTGTGGTTTATAATTTGATTAAATATGTGGGTCAGGTTAGACTTGGGTGGCCTGACATGTGAGGTTAGCTTGGTAGTAATCAGTAACTCGGCTAACTCACTATTTGGAATTTCAATTGATTTATTATTTAATATTCATTTAAATAATATTTTTCTAAATGGATTTTAAAGCGGAAACTCAATAGACGTGATTGTTTATGGCTTTATTATTATTTGAGTATTGTGATTACTCTAACTTGACTTTACATTGAGTTGTCGTTTGTGTTAGTCTTATGTAGTGTCTATTACTCTATATAGTTAGGGTTGGTTTTTAATTATTGTTTATATCTTGACTAGACTCGTCGACCGTTCGTGCTTCGGAGACGAACCAGGATTAAATTGATTGTCAGGTTATCACGTGATTAGCAACAAGTGAGTTTATATCTCTATTTACCGCTTTATTAAGTAAACTGTATATTTTGTATATATATTGTATAAACAACTTTCGAACTGTTTTCCACATTCTGGATTTGATTTGGAACGGGCTACTCGATGGGCATCATCGGGACTGCGTGCGCACCGGTATATGATCATATGGTATTGAGGTAGGTTAGAGATATGTCTCGCCTTTATGAGGGCGCCGGTGGAAGATACGTCTCCTGGGACACACATATTTATTAACTGACAGTCGGGGATCGGTTATGGAGATACGTCTCACCGACACGACAAATGGATTTAGAATTGTGGTTTAGGGTTTCGATGATTATCCATAATGAATAAATATTTTATGTCACGACCCAAAACTATTGAGCCGCAACCGGCGCTAGGGAACGGGAGTGGTAGCTCCGGAACCCGTAGCAAGCCTAAAATCACAATTTATTTTTCGCAAATATAATATAAACAAATAACAACAAACAACGGAAGCAATTATACATATATAACATATAACCAAATATATACACTAACTGTTTCAAAACCTCGCGGGCTCTAGTTACCGTACCCTGTACGAACTGGCCTCGCGGTACTATATACATCAGTTAGTGTTTAAAACATCTCACCGGCACCTGGGGCCGTGGATCATATACTAAACACGTAGCCTATCAAAATGCATATAAAACAATAACAGCAGTTAATATATACAATCAAAATGAACTGCTGTCTAGGCTATTATACTACTGACACAGGACCACTACTGCAGCATTCACAGAAGTCATAAACTAACATATACAGATGACTTCCGGACTTCAAAATTGGCCTCTAGCTAAGTCCACAAGCTAAGCACTTGAAAGACATCAAAGGTGAGGGGTCAGTATTTGGGGAAATACTGAGTGAGTTGACATTTACTAACAGTATTAATATAAAAACATAGCATCGCATCTCAAGAAAATGTTAATATAAAACATATAAACATGTATTTGATCCGTGTGAAACTAATATCCTAGCATGCGACACATCTCTCGAATAATCATATATCATTCAACCCAATCGTAAATATCAATTGCGAGTCCAACTCGCTGGTGGCCCAGCCACTAGATACGGGGACTTCCAGGCTACACCGTAGCCGAGTTCACTCTGCGTATCGAAATCATAACCCAATCGTAAATATCATATTCATCAACAGCTCCCAGCTGTGTCAAGTCATTTCTCAATGCAAACATACTAGACTGACTCGATACTGGTGATCACACAGCCTATTGACACCCAATAGGTAGCTAGTTTCTTCGGATCGCATACTAGTTCTCGCATATAGAAATTAAATAAACATATAACATCCAACCAAATATATATAATGCGATGCGTGAAAACAATGTATATAATTTCATAAAATAATTTCAATATATATAATACATGAAAGTAAAAGTACAACTCACAGTGACCGCTATCCAATCAATAACGAAGTCAATATGATAATATGCCCGTGCTAGACCACGTCGGCTGACCCCACCGTTTGCTGAAACGTCTGATACATATAGATCAAATACACGTTTAATACATAAACGTGAACCTTAAAAACCTAAAACCCTAGGTTATAGATTAAGGTTATCACCCCTTTCGTTTCGTATTCGTTTCTCTCAATTTTGATAACTTCTTGATCGGATTCTTACTTAATCGATGAACTTATCTTGACTATTTATTATGTTAATTTTCATTTATATAGTGTTTTATATCTATATCAAAACATTTCACTGAGTTTCACACTCAAATCAAGCTATCGGAGGTCCTTTTTCACTCCCGGAAGTCCCACGGAGATCCGGGTCGAGTTAGGGCACGTCGTGTCACCTTGGCACGTCGTGCCCTTCAATTTTTGTGAAGGGCACGTCGTTCCCTTCATGGTGCACGTCGTGCACCCCCTTGGTGCACGTCGTGCACCCTTGTGGTGCACGTCGTGCGCCTGCACGACGTGCTGAAG
Organism: Mercurialis annua; assembly: GCF_937616625.2. Lineage (NCBI taxonomy): Eukaryota > Viridiplantae > Streptophyta > Magnoliopsida > Malpighiales > Euphorbiaceae > Mercurialis > Mercurialis annua. The sequence continues at coordinate 18,081,713 of NC_065572.1, read as the reverse complement.
TGCAGCACGTCGTGCACCGACGTGTGCGACGCTTTTCCGGCGCCTCTGAGCCATTTCCGGGGCTCCAAAACTCCAAAAACTCATACCACTTCATACCCAATTCATTTAAACACTTATCTTATCATTTTGCAACTTAAAAACGTCAAAAACAACTCGATTCCTAACCGTACGATTCGAACGTAACTTTCTATATAAAACAGCCCCTATTCTTCGAGTTTAACACCAAATTTCGAGATATTTACCTTAATTTGAAGCTTAGGATTGATAGAGCTTCCAATTCCGAAGAGTTTGCCGCAAAAATCGCTCGAAACGGACGCCGAACGGCGAAACGGCGAAGAAACGAAGTTATCGATCGGAATGAAACGTTAGCTTCTGGATCCTTCTCTGATTCATCTTCTGATTCTAACATATTCATATGTCCTTAATTATATATCACTTGGCTAAAATACCTCTTTGATCCTTGTTCTCTTTAATTAACACAATTCATCCTTTAAACTTTTCTTTTGTTCAATTTAGTCCATAACCAAATCAATTAATACTTTAATCATAACTTATACGTATTATTTATATCCGATAAACAATACGAATCCCAATATTAATATTTTCCCGTCAAAACTTATAAATTTCCATTTTCGACATAAAGTGGCTAAATTACCACTTTGGTCCCTGCACTTTATTTTGGGCTTTTCTTGACATTTTTCCTTTTAATTCCAATTCTAACTTTAGAATTGAAATATAACCTTGATTTCCGCATAACTAATTTCCCAAAACCGATCTACTTGAAACTTATTTACTTTATCTTTTCAGAAATTCTTCTAATATTGCCACTCTGGCGAATCAAAATTGGACACGTGGTCCAATTAGCTAATTAATTATTTTGGGGTATTACATTTTATAAATGTTTTTTAAAGATTTTTTAACTATTTAAACATAAATGGTTATATGAACTCATATCAATATACCTGCTCCCACTGTTTTTCCAATTTTCCAGGTTTATGATTTCAGCATTGGTTGATCTCTGATTTCTTCATTTTTCGGAAGTTCATTTTTTTTCTTAATAAATGGTCAAAATGTTTTAAACTCTTAGACTGCAATTGTACTAGATGTCTTATGTTTCAAACTTATGTTTAAGGTCTAGACTTACATTTTGTTGGAGTGGTCCAACTGTTTATTTCTATTGACATGTTTACATTATTTATGGTATTTATTTATATTGCCATACTGTTGGAATTTATAATTTGAGCCCAGTATAATTTGGATATTTGTTGTTTCAAATATTCTGCTAGACTAGGATGAAGTCTCGGTCCCCCCCCCCCCCGAGTATGTGGTTTTTTGCAGGTACAATGTTGTTAATGATAATGTAATACCTCGTATGTCTGACGTTGCCAAAGTAAGCAACATGCCTAAATTTAAATAGTTAAAGCGGTCAGAAAAGGAATTATCGAAAAATAATTAAATAAAAGAAGACCCGAGTAGGTCGATATTGAGATTTTAATAAGAAAATCTCAATATTAAAATTCCATAAAGGAAATGGGATTATACTCAAAAAGGAAAATATGAAAAGATGGATAAAGTGCACTTAAACTCGAAAATTGGAAAATAAGGCTTTAATTCCCAGAAAATAGAAATTTAATATATTATTGACGGGAATTAGTATTTATAAAAATAATATCGATAAATTGATTATCGATAAGTATTAAAATGAGAATTGGACGAAAAAGTTGGAAAAAGTACATTTTAGCTTAAAATGGAATTTGAGCGTTTTTAGCCGAAAATTGCTAAAAGAAACTATCGGAAATAGAAATATGAGATATTAAGGTGATATTATTTATTTGGATATGAATAATATAAAATTTATCGTGTTCGAACGATTAAGCGATCGACGGACTAAATTGGACGAAAGAAAAGTTAGAAATTAGAGGTTGAGGAGGTGGCAAACTCAAAGACTAAAAGAGACTTTTGCCTCACCTATCTAAGCTACTTGCATATGAGTTTAAACTCAGAAAACACCATATTCTCAGCCCAGAAATAGATCAAATTCGTCATCTTCATCAAGTCCATGGAAGAAAGTTTCAAAGTGTGATATCTTCTTTGTTTGAGGTCCGATTGAGGCGATTCTTGCCGTCACGGAACGGGGACGGAAAGTTCTACACATATACACCTATAAATCAAGGTGAGGAGATCAAATTTTCATTAGGGTTTATGGATATAATTTCGGGTTTGATTGATTAATTAGGGGTTTTGTATAATTAATGTTCATAGGTTATTGTGAGCTTGTGTTAAGGATTTTGATGGTGATTATTGGAGCTAGGACCATTCGGTTTGATGAACAATCAAGGTGAGCCTTCAAAACTGAAATTAGCTATGTTTGTTGATGAAGCTTGATGATGATTCGGTTTTGTATTCGGCAAAGATATAGGATTCAAGTGTTGAGAATCATGTTGTTATGCTTGATTATTGATTTAATTTTTAACATGACTATGGCCTTAAGATTTCAGCTATGGTTAAGGTTAGGGGTATAAGAGTTAAAATGATAAGTACATGATTTGATTAAGAATCATTAGGGCTGAATTAGAGTTGAAATTGATTGAATAACGTTGAATGGAAATTTGGATGGAAAATGATGGTAGTATTCGGCCTAGGTAAGAAATCAATGTTCAAATGAGTTTAAGTTGATGATAATGGCATAAATAGAGGCTGAAGTAAATGGTATAATGATGCGTATATATACTTTTAATCGACCAAAACGTTAAAGAGATAACTTGAGAATTTGACGATGTTGCTGGAATTTTTGGGCTGCAAAACAGCCATGTTGCAAGGGCAATATATCGAGGTATATAGCTCCAAATTAAGTTCCGTTTGTTGGTACGGAAACTTAAGGATGTCGTCTATAAATGTCTAAGTTTACGTTTCTGCTAGTTTGGCCTCGCAATGGCTCAAATAATTCAAATCATTATGTTGCGTATAGCAGCTCTGAAATTTGGACAGCCCCAAGTTATTAACTTTAGAGCCAAATTCCGACACCTTCGGGTACTTATCTCAGTCCGAGACCTAAATGAATGTTGTAGGCGACGTTCTGAACATTAAGAATGTCAATTTTATTTAGTGGTCGGACTGTTTTAAGTAAACGATTTCAATAGCCGAAGTTGGCTAGAAACCTAGTTTTGGATTAATTAATTATAATTAGATTGTAATTAATTCGAGTTATTATCGAAATTGTGTAGACTTGACGAGACGACTACCAATGGAACCTGAAACTTACGGAACGCGAGATCGCTAGGTATTATCGAAGATTATGAATAGCAAGCGGTGAGTATATTTTACTCACTCTTATTATCGTATTAAAAACTATTTTATATATATATATATTACCATTATTAAATGCATCGCATTAGTTGTTTGAGTTGAATTGTTTGATTTGGATTGTTGGTGTATGATTGAATTATATTCAACTTGTTTGTTTATGGATTGAACTACATTGTATTGGATTGACTTGTTTGATATATGAATTGTATTACTCTGCTTAAGACTTGTCGATTATTTGCGAATGTGAGTTTGTATATGATCCGAAGAAACGGGCTACCTATTGGGCGTCAATAGGCCGTGTGATCACCGGAGTTTATGAAAGTCTAGATATTCGTACATAGATACGTGTGATATGAGCTCATTGAATGTTGATCAAATTTATAATTATGAAATGGAATATGTTTGGGTATCGGAAAGGAGGATTATAATTTTGGCAGATACGAGGTATCTCGGTCGAACTATCTCGGGACCCGTATCTGGTGGGTAACTCGGTCGAGCTATCTCGGGACCCACAATTTGGGATTAAGTAGTGGCATGATGTAACTCGGTTGAATTATCTCGGGACTATGCCACGTGGTAGCGGGTAACTCGGTCGAACTATCTCGGGACCCGGCCACTCAGACGATATGATTCGAATATGATACGGATTAGGAGAGGTTAAGGAGTTTAAGATTAAGGTTTCGATCGGATCAAATACTTGTCTTAAGTGAATTGTTTTGCAATCGCTGTGATTGTATATGTTGGAATGGTTTGAAAATGTGATTGTATATATATATTTAAAAAAAAAAGTTTTAAATGCGATGCTTATTTTGATAATATGGTAAGTAAAGTATAACTCACTCAGCTTAATAGCTGACCCCCAAATAGTGTGTTTTTCAGGTACCTAGATTCTAGACGTGGCTAGAAGTTCGTCTTTAACCGGAAGTTCCTTTGGCTATGTACAGCCCCGACTTCCGTAGATGCTGCAGTAGTATGGTGTCTGACCAGTGTCGTGGCCTATTACAGCAGTGAAATTTTATATGGTTTATAGTTGATGTCTGTTGTGTATATGAGGTATGGCTACAATAGTTATCACGGAGGTAAATTCCCGTGATGTAATTTTGACATAGTGGTTTATGCCGGGCTAATACGTTCATGATACGGAAACGATAAGTCCGAGCACGTTGTATGGTTTTACCGCTGTATATAAATGTATCTTTGTTTAAATGTTGTGTTTGTAAAGTTATTGTATGATTCTTTATTGCGAGAAATTTCTAGGTAAAATTCAGGCTTGCTACGGGTTTTGGAACCAAAATTCCCATTCCCTAGCGCCGGTCACGGCTCGAGAAATCGGGTCGTGACAAAGGTGGTATCAGAGCAGTTGGTCCAGTTACCACTGCTAGTCTGTGAAAAGTGTCTGTTGGACCCTAAATACCTAGGAACTACTGCAGCGTACAGAGTCGAGCCTTATTGATTATATGTGTCTGATTGAATTTGCTGTTATAGGCCGTCTATTGCCGAGTGGAACGCGTGTGTGTGAGATTGCTTAAGTGGTTAAGTGAATGTGATATGCTTAGATAGTTAGTCAAGCTTTTAGTTAGATGGTGCATATCATATATTAAATAATTGGATATTGTGGAAAAGTGGTTGGACAGTATCACATGATTAAGTATTGTTCTTGTTCAGCATATCTGAGGAAAATGGAGCTCAGCTACATGTGGTGTCAGAAGAGGAGAAGCGCCTCCTATTTATAAAATGGATTTCATGTAGATACTGACAGACTATCAAAGATATGTCAGAATGAATGTATATTAGACATTAAAGGATCCTTTGTAACTCAAGGTATAACTATTTTCCCGAAAATGGAAGTTAGTAAGGATAGTGAGAAAGACCCATCCGAAGAGGAAGCACTATGAGAGATTAACCGTGGGTACATCAGGGGTTTAGGACCCGACTTTGCTAAGACTATATGACGATGTACCTGAGTATTTTGGATCAGTCTGCTAGAGCTCGTCGGATAGTCAACGACCATGAGTGGGATGACGATTCCATTTCACCTTTCTTCTTTTGACGTGAGAGACCAACATTTCTTTTTCATAGGAATACTGTTCCTAGTATTTGGCATAACCCTGAAATTTTGCACAGAGGTAGAGGCAATGCTAGATGCGCTAGAGGACACAGATATGGCATTGTGACCCGAGAAAGGGGTGAGTCCAGTCAGACACCCCCAAATACGAAATGATTTTTATGCCTATGTGCCAAATGTGTTTATGTGATTAAAGTGTCTGTATTATTTGTTTATTATGTATATCGATTGATATGGCATGCATTAATAGAATTGTGTATTGTTAGGATAATGCCTATAGAGATAGATTGAGAAACCCGCGCATATAGGCTTTATCCTAAACATATTTACTTATACGATACTTAAAATTAAGAATGCATAAAATACATAACATACATAATATATACGGCGTGAAACGTAATCCCCTATATTACGTTTCTATTACCACAAGGATAGTAAACGATATCTGAGAAAGTATACTATGAAAGATTGACACATAAGCCTAAGGGCTACGTGAGATATGAATATGATCGAGATGGTGAACTATAGAGATGGATGAGTATTAAAAGACGAGGAATGGGATATTCGTTTAGCTATGCTAGAAGAGGATAGCATTGACTATAAAACACTTAGATAAGTGTTAAAGGATAACGAAAATTCCAATATTAAAATCAGAATAAACCCAATAAATTATAATAAAAAGCCATTAATGTCGCAAGGTGTGTAGTCTGGATGGACTTACTATTTTTCCAAGATACGAAAATCTTGTGATTTTAAATAGTGCAATTGTGCTCAGACCTTGCATATGATACATCATGATCACGTTAGCAATGCATAAAAAAATGATTTTCAAAAATATAGAGCATGCATCATATTTATTTAAACATCAAAGAAAACGTGATTTTATCGAGCAACTCTTTAGTGATGAGAGATGTCATCACTCTGAGCTACAATTGTACTAATGTTTTTAAACAATTTAAAACAAAAGTCTTTGAATCGAAAAAAAAGTTTGAAAGACTGGCCAGTCAAAGATGTTTGAAAAGTGTTTTGTTTTGTAAGAAACTCAGATGTAAAGCCCTGCGACAATAATAATAAAAGATTCTTGACCAACAAGAATGAACATATATGATAAAACACACCCCAATATAAGCATTGAGCCCTAATAATAATAAGATAATATCAAGATAATTGATGTAAGGCATGAAATATATCGATAAGGTACCTATGATTGGTACTTACCCAGGAATGAGATGGGATAGACATAAAAAGTGTACAGCGAAAAGAAAATAAAACATAAAAGACCCGAAGCGAATACGGGCCATGGGAAATACCATGTAAGGATGAGAACAATCGAATAATACGTGTATAACGCCTAGTACTCGATAAGAACACAAACGTGGAAGGAGCAGATCGTAGTAAGGTAGTCTGACAGAAAGACACCTAATATGAAGAGTGAAGAAGTAAGATAAGAGGATATGAATTCGGAATAACCGCAAACAAAAAGAGTCAAATGTAAGAGTTCGACATAAGCAATAAGGTCGACCTTACTGATAGATTAGATGTCAGTAAGAGTCTGATATAAAGATATACGCACGATCAAGGGTGCAATACGGCAACGGATGCAAGAAGGGAGTAGGTTTGCCTCCTATCGATAGACGATATTGGAGATATCGAAACAAGAAGTACAAGATGATCAGAAAATACGATAAAACGAAGATAATAACTTCAACGGACGATGGTAAAGGAATCAATAGTCATGTACAACATGTACATTGGAGTGAGATGGATAAAGTGATTGAGAAGCATTGGAATAGGAACGATGAAATAATCAAGAAACATAATGAGGAAAGGATTACATCGAACAATGGTAAAGGTATTACCAATCAAATGTGGGCGATTCAAGTCAAAGATCGAGAGATAAGAGTTGCGCCATAAAAGATGAATGTGGTACATGTTAAAGGATGTAGTGAGAGCATTCAACTTCATGAGATTCAACACTAGAGGACCATGAAGTGTGCTATTGGCATAAAAGGAAAGATTTCCTATATACCATCAAGCTTTGACAAGGATATCAAACGAACGATCGTATAAATCTAACTGTTGACTAAATTAGTAAGTAAATGGTTAACTAGAGTGTCGCATCAAAAGTGTAAAATAAAAAGATAAATATAGACGTGATCGGATACGAGATAGATGAGCAACGTCAAGGAGAATGACGTCGGATTCCGATAAACTTTAAAGGTTTATACGATGCAAGACATATATGAAAACTATCAAGGATAGTACAGCCTAACAAGAAAATGTTAGGGTTAAGATTAAGATTTGAGAAATGATTGAAAGGAGACCGATAGAATTATTATGGAATAATAATTCATCGCAAATAACGAAGAACATAAACGACTAAAGGACAAGGAAAGACATAGTTTGGGAATAAGAAATATATGTTTATAATGACATATCGAGAGATGGATTGAGATTAAGAAGGAGAACCAAAAGAACGACGTTAGTTGCGTATAAGATAAGTGATACGCATTGTTTGGATCAGACAAACACGGCAACCCGAACATGGAGAGGAACGTTTTAAGATAAAGTGAAGGATTCAACCTTATACTTATTCCAAAAGTATAAGTGAACGTTAAATGTGAACGACAAAGGATTATCTGAAGAAAGATGAAGTCAGAATTTGCAACAACCAAACATGGTTCTAAATTGGTCACAAGGCTATGTTTCGGTCGAAATTCGGACCTCGAAACCTGATTATTTTTAATCGAAATCAATGGATATAAGTAAATAATATTGCATATATCAAATTTGGATAATTTGATCATGGAATTATTCAATTGGATTAGTTTTTTTTTTCAAGCTTAAAGATGAGCCAAAAACATGAGTTAACCTAAAGGTAAAGGTATGGCTAGTGGCCAACTTTGAGGACGATTTCAGACATGAAGGAAATGTCGAAATGAAATTTGGTCTTAATGAAAGTTGTAGTCAGGATAGTAAAATATAAGAATACTAAATTTAATTTAGAGTTAAACGTTATTAAACGCTTGGTTCATCAACTTGAACAGCGGCCTATAAGACATGCAAGTGCAGTCTCAAAACTACCTCAAAAAGGCATTTTCAGTGCAAGTTTTCGACATCATCATGGATTATTTTTAACCCGATGTTCTAACAAAAGTTGGAGATAGCGTTACAGACTATAAGTTTATCAATTTTGATTAACAGACGAGCTACTGGAAAGGAGTGATTTTAGGGTCAAAGTTGACCAGAAGAGCAATTTTGGATAAGTTTAAAATAACTTAAAATATTAAGTTATTTAATTAAACTGTTTTAAATTAATCAAATAAGATTTTGATTAATAACTAAAGGTATTAAAAAGGACGTCTTAAGGTTGTATCAAGTATGATACAATACAAATACGACATGCAGAGTAATGAGGAAAGAACGATGAACATGAGCATATTCAAACGAGACATTAGAAGATGGCGGGAATAAATTTCCAACGTATAATAAGTGAGATCCGGTTATAACGCTAAATGTGTGTGAAGTAGTTACGTGAGAACGCAGGAGTTGTGCAATAGTTGAAGTGACAAGCATACACGCCACTGATGTGATAAGCGGACGATATAAGGAGATGGTAAAATCTTTACCTGAATAAAATAATTAAGCTATAAGAAAATTCGAGGACGAATTTTTATAAGGGGGGGAGAATGTAATACCCCGTATGTCTGACGTTACCAAAGTAAGCAACATGCCTAAATTTAAACAGTTAAAGCGGTCAGAAAAGGAATTATTGAAAAATAATTAAATAAAATAAGACCCGAGTAGGTCGATATTGAGATTTTAATAAGAAAATCTCAATATTAAAATTCCATAAAGGAAATGGGATTATACTCAAAAAGGAAAATATGAAAAGATGGATAAAGTGCACTTAAACTCGAAAATTGGAAAATAAGGCTTTAATTCCCAGAAAATAGAAATTTAATATATTATTGACGGGAATTAGTATTTATAAAAATAATATCGATAAATTGATTATCGATAAGTATTAAAATGAGAATTGGACGAAAAAGTTGAAAAAAGTACATTTTAGCTCAAAATGGAATTTGAGCGTTTTTAGCCGAAAATTGCTAAAATAAACTATCGGAAATAGAAATATGAGATATTAAGGTGATATTATTTATTTGGATATGAATAATATAAAATTTATCGTGTTCGAAGGATTAAGCGATCGACGGACTAAATTGGACGAAAGAAAAGTTAGAAATTAGAGGTTGAGGAGGTGGCAAACTCAAGGACTAAAAGAGACTTTTGCCTCACCTATTTAAGCCACTTGCATATGAGTTTAAACTCAGAAAACACCATATTCTCAGCCCAGAAATAGATCAAATTCGTCATCTTCATCAAGTCCATGGAAGAAAGTTTCAAAGTGTGATATCTTCTTTGTTTGAGGTCCGATTGAGGCGATTCTTGCGGTCACGGAAGGGGGACGGAAAGCTCTACACATATACACCTATAAATCAAGGTGAGGAGATCAAATTTTCATTAGGGTTTATGGATATAATTTCGGTTTTGATTGATTAATTAGGGGTTTTGTATAATTGATGTTCATAGGTTTTTGTGAGCTTGTGTTAAGGATTTTGATGGTGATTCTTGGAGCTAGGACCATTCGGTTTGATGAACAATCAAGGTGAGCCTTCAAAACTGAAATTAGCTATGTTTGTTGATGAAGCTTGATGATGATTCGGTTTTGTATTCGGCAAAGATATAGGATTCAAGTGTTGAGAATCATGTTGTTATGCTTGATTATTGATTTAATTTTTAACATGACTATGGCCTTAAGATTTCAGCTATGGTTAAGGTTAGGGGTATAAGAGTTAAAATGATAAGTACATGATTTGATTAAGAATCATTAGGGCTGAATTAGAGTTGAAATTGATTGAATAATGTTGAATGGAAATTTGGATGGAAAATGATGGTAGTATTCGGCCTAGGTAAGAAATCAATGTTCAAATGAGTTTAAGTTGATGATAATGGAATAAATAGAGGCTGAAGTAAATGGTATAATGTTGCGTATATAGACTTTTAATCGACCAAAACGTTAAAGAGATAACTTGAGAATTTGACGATGTTGCTGGAATTTTTGCGCTGCAAAACAGCTATGTTGCAAGGGCAATATCTCGAGGTATATAGCTCCAAATTAAGTTCCGTTTGTTGGTACGGAAACTTAAGGATGTCGTCTATAAATGTCTAAGTTTAAGTTTCTGCTAGTTTGGCCTCGCAATGGCTCAAATAATTCAGATCATTATGTTGCGTATAGCAGCTCTGAAATTTGGACAGCCCCAAGTTATTAACTTTAGAGCCAAATTCCGACACCTTCGGGTACTTATCTCAGTCCGAGACCTAAATGAATGTTGTAGGCGACGTTCTGAACATTAAGAATGTCAATTTTATTTAGTGGTCGGACTGTTTTAAGTAAACGGTTTCAATAGCCGAAGTTGGCTAGAAACCTAGTTTTGGATTAATTAATTATAATTAGATTGTAATTAATTCGAGTTATTATCGAAATTGTGTAGACTTGACGAGACGACTACCAATGGAACCTGAAACTTACGGAACGCGAGATCGCTAGGTATTATCGAAGATTATGGATATCAAGCAGTGAGTATATTTTACTCACTCTTATTATCGTATTAAAAACTATTTTATATATATATATATTACCATTATTAAATGCATCGCATTAGTTGTTTGAGTTGAATTGTTTGATTTGGATTGTTGGTGTATGATTGAATTATATTCAACTTGTTTGTTTATGGATTGAACTACATTGTATTGGATTGACTTGTTTGATATATGAATTGTATTACTCTGCTTATGACTTGTCGATTATTTGCGAATGTGAGTTTGTATATGATCCGAAGAAACGGGCTACCTATTGGGCGTCAATAGGCCGTGTGATCACCGGAGTTTATGGAAGTCTAGATATTCGTGCATAGATACGTGTGATATGAGCTCATTGAATGTTGATCAAATTTATAATTATGAAATGGAATATGTTTGGGTATCGGAAAGGAGGATTATAATTTTGGCAGATACGAGGTAACTCGGTCGAACTATCTCGGGACCCGTATCTGGTGGGTAACTCGGTCGAGCTATCTCGGGACCCACAATTTGGGATTAAGTAGTGGCATGATGTAACTCGGTTGAATTATCTCGGGACTATGCCACGTGGTAGCGGGTAACTCGGTCGAACTATCTCGGGACCCGGCCACTCAGACGATATGATTCGAATATGATACGGATTAGGAGAGGTTAAGGAGTTTAAGATTAAGGTTTCGATCGGATCAAATACTTGTCTTAAGTAAATTGTTTTGCAATCGCTGTGATTGTATATGTTGGAATGGTTTGAAAATGTGATTGTATATATATATTTAAAAAAGAAGTTTTAAATGCGATGCTTATTTTGATAATATGGTAAGTAAAGTATAACTCACTCAGCTTAATAGCTGACCCCCAAATAGTGTGTTTTTCAGGTACCTAGATTCTAGACGTGGCTAGAAGTTCGTCTTTAACCGGAAGTTCCTTTGGCTATGTACAGCCCCGACTTCCGTAGATGCTGCAGTAGTATGGTGTCTGACCAGTGTCGTGGCCTATTACAGCAGTGAAATTTTATATGGTTTATAGTTGATGTCTGTTGTGTATATGAGGTCTGGCTACAATAGTTATCACGGAGGTAAATTCCCGTGATGTAATTTTGACATAGTGGTTTATGCCGGGCTAATACGTTCATGATACGGAAACGATAAGTCCGAGCACGTTGTATGGTTTTACCACTGTATATAAATGTATCTTTATTTAAATGTTGTGTATGTAAAGTTATTGTATGATTGTTTATTGCGAGAAATTTCTAGGTAAAATTCAGGCTTGCTATGGGTTTTGGAACCAAAATTCCCATTCCCTAGCGCCGGTCACGGCTCGAGAAATCGGGTCGTGACAGATAATTGCATGTTATCCACAAGGCTAGCTACGGATTCCGGTACAACCATACTCATACCTTAGCGCTGGTCGCGATCCATAAAAATGGGTCATGACAGGTTAGGTGGCATGACTAATTTTACCTGTTGACTATTTTATTAATTGGATTAGTCAAATTTAATCTTTTTAATAGCATATTTCTTTATTAAAATATTGTTTTTTTTTAAATGATGTTGCTGCCTAAGTTAATTATTTATTTTAAATTCACAATTATTTTACTTTTATTAAAAATTAATAAATTTAATTAATTAGTTAGTTAGTTTATTTTTGTTTTACTATAAATTATTTTTGTTATTATTAAATTTATTAAATTATTTAATTAGACTAAATTAATATTAATTTTTAATTAATTCACTCATAATTTATTTTAGGTTAGTTTACTTTAAGTTCACATTTCTTTTACATTAAATTATTTTTAATTTATATTTCATGAACATTCATTTTATTTTCAAATTTACTTTAAATATAAATTCAATTTTATTTTAGTAAAATCATATATAATATTTTTAGTTTGCTATTAGTTTATTTGTTATTTTATAAATTTATATTTATTGTGTAAATTTTTAATAAACTTTTGTTTAAATTTATAATTAATTTATTAAGAAATTATTTTAGGTTAGTACTCTTCAAGTTTATGTTAAGTTAATTTCAAGCTTACATCTAATTTAATTTCATTAAAAATTTAGATACTTTTGTCAATAGTTTATTTGTTACTTTATAAGTTTATTATTGATAGTGTAAATTATTAACAGGTTAATTTAATTAGAATAAACTAATTTTGAATTTATGATCTATTTACTAATAATTTAATTTAAATTTATTTATTTTGAGTTCACATTGAGTTTACATTAACTTCACAATGAGTTCATACCGTCCACCGTAATAAACTTCGATAGTTTATTTTCAATTACTATTAGTCTAGTTGTCTTTTTAGAAATTTATTTTTAAACTACAAATAAATTAATTTGATTAGAATAAATTAATTTATATTTATATTAAGTTGACATTAAGTATACGTTGACTTTATATTAAGAGTATATTAAGTTCATATTGAGTTTACACTAAGGTCACATTTAGTCTACATTGAGTTCATATTGAGTTCATACCGACCACTGTGATAAACTTAGATAGTTTAGTTTAATTGTCTCTTTGGAAATTTATTTTTAAACTACAAATAAATAAATTTGATTAGATTAAATTAATTTAATTTAATTTTAAATTTATAATAATTCATCCAAAATTTATGTTAAGTTGACATTGAGTTTACGTTGAGCTTAAATTGAGTTCATATTAAATTCTCATCGAGTTTACATTAAGGTCACATTGAGTCTACATTAAGTTCACATTAAGTTTACATTGAGTTTGCATAGTTTATCATAAGTTTATTTTATATTTAAATTATATTTCACTGCAGTAAAAACTTTGATAATTTACATTCAGTTTATTATTAGTTCATTTTTCACTTTGTGAGTAATTTTTGATATGTAAATTATTAATAAATGAATTTGATTAGAATAAATTAATTTTAATTAAACTAAGTAAAATTTAAATTTATAATCAGTTTAGTAAAAAAATTAATTTAAATTATTTACTTTAAGTTGACATTAAATTTATACTGAGTTTACACCGACCACATCGAGTCAAACCACCACATATCTGGGCATAAAATAATTTTAATTTAAAAATGTATACATCTATTTAATACAAAATTATTACTTTATATTAAAATAAATATCAGTATCATTATATAATATACAAATATATTTATTTTAATTGGAAAATAATAGAAAGAAAAATTAAATGAAAAATAATAGAAAGAAAAATTAAATAAAAAATATGTGAATCCTATTTATAATTTATAATATTTTTAAAAGTAAAAATAATATTAAATAAGGGATTAAGGAAAATGAATTAAAATAATGTAATGCATGAGCAAGTAATAGGGAATGCATGAGCAGGTTGATGTATAAGCAAGTAATAAGTAATAACCAAAATGGAAACCCATGAGCAAGTAGGGGTAATAATCAGCGTGTGTAACTCGTGAGCAAGGGAAATTATTATGTGTTATACACACACAATAGGATAATAGATTATTGGGATACAATAATGGAAACCCATGAGCAAGTAGGGGTAATAATCAGCGTGTGTAACTCGTGAGCAAGGGAAATTATTATGTGTTATACACACACAATAGGATAATAGATTATTGGGATACAATAGGGTAGGGAAATATTTAAAGGTAAACATACAAACCACTTCTAAAAATTGACAGATTTCCACAAAAAAAAAGTTACTAACATTAAGTTTTCAGATTTTTTGGTGATTCGGTATAATTTTCTCTATTTATTATTATGTTTGTTTATGTAATAACCCGTATTTTTATAACTTGTTTTGGTGGTTGGTTGTCCGATTAAAGTTTGGGTTGTGATGGACTTTGGTTGTGTTTTCACTTCGACATGTTCTCGTTGTGCTTCCGACTTGTTTTCGAATTAATTTATATGCGAATTAGCGTATGTGGTACCTTGGTTGTGTCATGTTGAATGACTTACGTGTGCCCCTTGAACCTTTAAGTATTTGATGTTGAATTGATTTATTTCCGGGTTGTTATTGAAACAATGTTTGCATGTTTTCCAAATCTGTCATGTTATAGTAAAACGTTTATATCTCCCAATTGAACCGTCGGATCGGACTGCATTTTGGATATGTTGTACATAAGAGGATTAGCTTTCATTCGACCGTTCGGATCGTCGTTTTGACCTTTATTCGGGTCAACCGGACCTGTGAACCGGACCTGCTAGGTAGATCAAGCCGTAGGTCCGGTCCACTTCGATTTTTTTGGTTTCAGTGAGCAAACCGGTTCTATAACCGGTTCTGCTGGGCAGAACCGGCCATAGAACCGGTTGGGTCCGTTTGGAGGCTTTAAATAGACTTTTACTCGACCTAAACAGCCCCTATTCAATTTCTAAAACCCTAAACATATTCTAATCACTTCCTTGGCGTTTTTCCTTCGATTTGTGGTGTCCAAAACTCTTGGTAAGTGGATTAAATCTTGTTTTTCAATCTCAATTCTTAGTTTAATAGATTGAGGCTTATGGTTTTCCATTCAAATCAATTTTGTAGCTTCGAATCCAACCCATCTTTCAGATTCTTATACTCTTTGATCTATCAAGGTATTTAATCCCTTTTCCTTTGCTTTTAATCGTTTTATATCGCTGCGATTGTTAGGTTGTAGACTACGTTGGTATTGTTGATTGTTGTGCCTTGAGTTTTGTTTATGTTGTGGCTGATTCTTTATAATTTAGGTTGAATTATAATGTTTTGGCTAACATCATTGTATTTGGCATTGTTATGGATTAAATCTTGTTTATTGTGACATAGATTCAAATTATAGGTTGTGTGGATTGTATAAACTGTTTTAGTTGAATCATTGGCTGCCATAATGCTTTAAAGTGGATCTATGTTGTTAGAGTTAATAAAATCATGCTTGGTTGTTGTAAATTCATAGGTTGAATGGTTACAATGTTGTAGGGAATTGAAATACTATAAAATGTTTTATTGTTCTTGATTATAGGGCTGTAAATAATGGATTTAGCATGTGATTGATGATTTAAAATCAAAGTAATAGAGTTTGATTAGTGGGGTTTGTGTATATTAAATGGTTGGTTAATTGGTTTGATTATTGTGATCAATTGGCATGTTTTGACAAAGGAATTGAAGCTGAAAATAGAAATTGTTTATGTCAAATGCCATTTGTTAAATTCTTGTAGTGTCTTGGTATGTTGATTACAAGATTACTTGGAATACTACTTTGGCTAAGTGTTGTTCTAAGTATCAATAACTTGACTTGTTAAATTGTTACATAAAAGTTATAGTTTGTGTTGTCTATTTCAAGCAAGTTAATTTGTTGTGGATTTTATTTAAACACTTGCTATGTGTTGGTTAATTGTTGATTAAGCGATATTGAGTTCCTTGTTTTTCAAATTTGGGTTTTGAATTATTATTTGATTCCGGATTTTGAACATTTATTTACAACTTGGTTATGTTGGGTCGGGTTAGACTTGGGTCGCTCGACACGTGAGTTAAGCTTGGAAGTCTTATTTGACTCGGCTAAGTACCATTGTGGCTTTGTAATGTTTTACCAAATGGTTTGGAAAGTTTCCGGATTTTTATTTCAAATGGAACTCAATAGGACTTAACTTATTTTATGGTTTTGGCTTATGGTTGGTGTATGTGTAATTAATCTATATTTGCTTATGCATTGGTTCTATCGTGTTGTACTAGTCCTACATGGTGTCTAGTAATCTCTAGAGTTAGGGTCTGGTTTTAATTATTATTTATACCTTGTCTAGACCCGTCGACCGTTCATGCTTTTGAGGCGAACCGAGTTTAGACTGCTTGCCAGGAGTTATCACGTGGATTAGCAAGCAGTGAGTTTATATCGCTATTTACCGCTTTATTAAGTAAATTGTATTTTTGCATATATATATATATATATATATATATATATATATATATATATATATATATATATATATATATATATATATATAAACAGCTTTCGAACTGTTTTTCGGCATTATGGATCTGAATTGGAACGGGCTACTCGATGGGCATCATCGAGACTGCGTGCGCACCGGTATGATCATATATGGTATTTGAGGTAGGTTAGAGATACGTCTCACCTAGTGAGGACGCCGGTGGAAGATACGTCTCCTGGGACTCACGTGTTTTATTTGAGTGACAGTCGGGGATCGGTTATGGAGATACGTCTCACCGACACGACAACTGGATTTAGATATTTGTGGTTTAGGGTTTCAATGCTTATCCATAATGGTAAAATTCTTTACAAATGTTTTAAGGTTTTTAAAGGTTTTCACTTAATAAATGTAAATAGTTGTATGAACTCATCTCAGTATATCTGACCTCGTTGTTTTCCCAAATTTTCCAGGGTTATGATTTGAGCGAGTCAGCTGGTCTCCGATTCTTTATTTCCTCAGAGGTTTACTTTATTTTATTAAAACTATTAAACTGATTTTATTCTTAGACCGCAGTAGTAATTAGAAGTCGTATTTGTCTAATACTTGTTATCAGAATTATTCTATTGATTTAAGTGTTGTTTTGACATTAATATAATAACTTGGGTTATTAAATATTTATGCTATGTTGGAGACTCGGAATTGATCGACCATTTATTATATAAATGTTGTATTTTATGAACTGTTAGAACTAGGCTGAAGTCTCGGTTGCCCCCGAGCATTGGTTTCTTGCAGGTTATGTATTTATAAGGTTATATGTAAGGCTAGCTACGGGTTTTGGTACAACCATACCCATACCCTAGCGCCGGTCGCGATTCATGAAAATGGGCCGTGACAAAGTTGGTATCAGAGCTTTGGTTTCAAACCAAGGCCTTATGTATGTTATGTGTTATGTGTTTTGGCATGATAAGTGATGTCTTGTCATAGGAACTACTGCGGAATTAGGATTCGTGTCTTGTCTTTTAAACGTCATCTTTTATTTCCAAATTTTCAGCCTACATCTTATAGGTGATGTCTGTCTGTCTTTATTTGGTGTTGATGTTATGATTGACAATTAATTTCTCTTGGATGTTACTTGCTGTGTTTTATCATGTTGAGGTTATTTCACTTGGGTGATTTTAATTGCTTCTGATTTCTCGGAAAATCATATGTTGGTAAATTTTCTAAATTCATATTGGGTATGATGTTGTTTGATAAACTTTGGCTTTTATGCCGTTATTGATTTAATAACGATGGATTATATGGTGAGTACATTCTTGGCTTTTGCCTCGATTGTTGATTTTAAATTTGATCATAAGTTGGGCGTTAGTCTTGTTTTTCTAAGTAAAGAGTTTTTGGGTTTAAACTTTAAAACGTGTTTTGTGGTCATACATGGTTTGGCCACATGTTGTTTTAAGGGTTTTCATTGAGAAATTGTTTTTATTCGATTTATGTTTTGACACAAAATCAGAAGAGAAGTTTATATTTTAATTCTTTAAAATTTTGATTTTGGTTAAGTTGCCAGTAAAAAGAGAATTTCTTGTATTTTGAAATCTTATGTTTGGTTTGGTGTTGACAAACGATTATTTTTCGAATGATATTATTATAAGGTAGGTCGTTGTTTTGAGAATGTAATATCGTTGAAGTTATTTTACCATGTGGTGGCATGTCAACATTTTGAAGTTTTTGAATTTACGAAATGGCTGTTTGAGATTAAAGATTTCTCATTTGAGTTTTTATGTTGCTATTTTAGCGGTTGGGTTGCGTTGAGCTCTCAATTTTGAAAGGATGGAAAATTTTATTTAAATATTTTTCCGGATTTACAGATGTTTTGAATACGTTTCATAAACAATTGTTTTAGGTTTTGACTTGGGTCACCCAAACCGGGAGTTGGGCTTGGAAGTTGTAATGACTCGGCTAACTCGATAGTTATGTGGATTGAGATATTTTGGGAATTATTTTAAGCAATGAAATTATAAGAAGATATTTTTCGGATACTAATTTGTTTTAACCGTGGGTCTCAACAAAATTTGAAAGTTTTATGGTTGACTTTAAATTTCAAAAATGAATTTTGAAGCGTACTTTTAAAGGATAATTTATTACAGGTTGATTTTGTTATAAGAATTTAAAGCTTGTGTGGCATATTTTGATTTTTGTCTTTTAAGTATGTTTGGGTTAATTGTGCTTAATAGCAATGCTTGCGTGGTTTATGGTTTATAGGAATCACAATATTTTTGGTTTTAATTTGCGTTGTGTATCTCGCAAGTTTGGTTGGAATACGTTGATTGCTTATATATTGTCTCTTCGTGCGGAGAAGCACGTGAGATGATTTATTTCACGCGGTTATGGTTGATACCTGATGTTTGGTTTGATTGTGAGTTGAACCTTTGTTCAGACCCTGTTTTGATCTAGTATCGACTTTGGATTAAGCTGGGTTTGCCATATTATTGTTGTGAACCGAAATCTTTGGATTTCGATATCGATAAAGATAAGGGAAGTATTCCCTTGGGATGGTTGACGGTTTCTGATTATTCTGGAAAGGATATTGGAAATTTTAATCCGAGAAGATTGAGCGGTGTATTAATACACTGATGTTTTTCATCAAGTCTTATGATGCGATGCGGGAGCTGGCGGTAAGTTTGTAGGAACGTATGTGATATTGTTATTTCGTTGGTTATAAGTTTCAGTTTGGGTTGAGGTTAGTTGGTATTTTATACGGAAGAGTTGTAACGAAATTATTAGGTTGAGTTGTTATATAGCATCGAATGTTGGTAGATTGCAAGTATGGAATTTGAGAAGTATTTCAAGGTTATTGAGTGCACATCTCACAGAGGGTAAAGTCTAGCGAATGTTTTATCGAGAAATGGATTTTAAAGGTTAATTTGTTAAAATATTTAAAATATTTTCAACACGTAATTGTGCCCAGACATATCATGAACATGCATTTTGAATTTCACGAATAGAATTGCATTGAGCACTAAGTATGTTCACTAAATAAAAGATAATTCAATAATTAATACATGCATAATAGTACATGCATCACGTGCATAGTAATGATTAGGGTTGGATGCAACTCTTTGGGGATGAGAGATGTCATCACCCTGGCGCACAATTATGTAAAATGAATTTTTATCGATAAAGTGTTTTGAGAAAAGTGTTTTGAAACGAGCTCGCGAGTCACTGTGTGATAAACTTATTTATAAGTTGTCGGATTTTCAAATGATTTTGTTACCGAAAGGTAGCTAGACAAATACTCTGTGATGATGGTGGTGGATTTTTGGATGATTACGTTGTTAGAGATCAGTCTGTATTATCAGAATCATGTGTATCATAGGAAGTGAAAATGAATTTGAGGTTGCGCTCGAGATATAGTTGTTCCAAGTGCGGTGTATGGTTAGATTCAAATTAGGAAGTGTTCGTGATAATTTTCGATTTGTGATTTAAGGATTTGTGGATTAAGGATGTTGGTTATGCTCCATGTGTGTGTATACATTATAGTTCTGTTTTAATAAGACTTTATCTTTCAGATTAGATTTTGGGCCAAACCCATATAGAGGTCCTTGTACTTTACACTTTTTTTTCTGTGGTCCTTATACTTCATTTTTGTATTATCTGGTCCCTCTACTTACCTATTTTTGATTTTCAAGTCCTTTATGAGTTTTTTCCAGTCCCTCTACTTACAATTTTTGTTTCCTCCAGTCCCTCTACTTACAATTTTTGTTTCCTCCAGCCACACAAAAGGACCGGAAAAAACTCATAAAGGACCTGAAAATCAAAAATAGGTAAGTACAGGGACCAAATAATACAAAAATGAAGTATAAGGACCTACGGAAAAAAATATGTAAAGTACAGGGACGTTTATATGGGTTAAGCCTAGATTTTGTCCAATTACTTTGGGTAAATGGATGTAAAAGTATTTTCATAAATAAAGAGATTTGCGTTGTTAAAATTTTACCCTTCTGAGAAAAGGAATAAGTTTTGTCAAATTTGATTCAAAAGGATTAATAAATTTTTCGGTTGAACGATTCTTCAAGTTGTGTTTTTGTTTGAGAAAATTTAGAAGCGAATTAAATTTTGGATGTTTGAAACATCAATGATTACTTTAAATACGGAGAATTTTGCCACAGTTTTAATTTTACAAAAAGAAGGATAAATTGATTTTAGCAAGTTTGATTTAAAGAGAACATACATTTTGCCAATTGAACTATTTCATAAATTTGCAAACGTATTTAAAAGTAAGGGTAAAGTTCGGATTTAAAACGTGAATATTTTGAAAATTTTCAAATGTTCACAAAGATTATGGTTTTTCAACGGTACAGGTATTTGAATTTTGAATACAAAAGGAAGTTTAAGACGTAGAGTCTTTTAAAGAGGAGCGGAAAATTTTGAGAATAAAATATTTTAGGTATTGAAAGATTTTATTACCCTAGTGGATTTTTTTGAGCATAACTAACAATCCGGTCGTGATGAATTGGTCGTAGTGATCTCTCTTTATATACGAGGCAATAATTAATGGATGGAATAATTTTGAGAATTTGAGTTCGATTTGGCTATATGAGTTAGCCAATTCGAGAATCGAGGATCGCGATTAATAGGTTTCAATAACCAGGATGGTTGATCGATACTGTTGGTTGAGAGTTTAAATTTTTGAAAATCTGGATACAGTTGATTCGAATACTGAACTTTTTTTTGGTGTGTAGAATTAAGTTAGATCTGTGAAATATAGTTTAAAGGTAAGTTGATGGTTAGTTACCTCAGTTTATATCAGGCTGTTTATTTTTGAATGATTGGAGGAATCATTATGATAGAGATTATTTATTACTAATCTTAAAATTATGTTATCATGAAATAAGTGCATGCACGTTTTCCTTTGAATAATGGTATGAGTTTTGTGTTTTATGATTCGCATAGTTGATGGTATTATTGAGTTTGGTGTTAGTCGTTTGAACCAGATGATTCTAGGAGTGTTTGTTTTGGCGGAAATTTTATATGAAGTCTTAGGTATTATTATCGATTATTTTGATGTCGAACTTATTATAAGTGGAAGATAGTATGTGCTGTAGAACGCAATTTTTTTTTTCAGGTTGTGTTTTTTATTTTCCTATTGAGATGATAGAGTTTGGAATTGTAGACCTAGATTTGCGTTTTGGGATTAATATTGCACTTTGATATTTAGGATTTTATAATAGATAAGATTCGAACTGTTTTGGAAGCCACTCCGGTACAGAGTAATTGTGACTCTCAGTTGGAAATTTATCGTTATTCACATTGCATTGATCGAGTAATTGGGGCACCAAATTGTTAGAATCAAAATTTTGTACATATGCGTGTTGTGACCATTTGAGTTTGTTGATTTATATGAGTGGTGGTTTTGAGTTATCATTCGAGGAGCAACTTGTTAAGTTTGTGGTTACGCAAGTGCATAGGTTGATAAATAATGAAATTCCTATGATTACAGTTTCAGTTGGTTACTTGGTTGAGGAATGTTCTTGAGAGATAGAGTTGGTTGTGCAAATTTGTTATTTTGCTTTCTTTAATTTTTTTGGGTATCATGATTATGTGTTCTTACGTTGATCATGTACGTTTTGTATGGTTTGCTATGTAGTTTTATGTTATGTTTTACGTCAGTTATTTTTTGTGTTAAAATCGAGGACGATTTTGTTTTTAAGTTGGGGAGAATGTAATAACCCGTATTTTTGTAACTTGTTTTGGTGGTTGGTTGTCCGATTAAAGTTTGGGTTGTGATGGACTTTGGTTGTGTTTTCACTTCGACATGTTCTCGTTGTGCTTCCGACTTGTTTTCGAATTGATTTATATGCGAATTAGCGTATGTGGTACCTTGGTTGTGTCATGTTGAATGACTTACGTGTGCCCCTTGAACCTTTAAGTATTTGATGTTGAATTGATTTATTTTCGGGTTGTTATCGAAACAATGTTTGCATGTTTTCCAAATCTGCCATGTTGTAGTAAAACGTTTATATCTCCCAATTGAACCGTCAGATCGGGCTGCATTTTGGATATGTTGTACATAAGAGGATTAGCTTTCATTCGACCGTTCGGATCGTCGTTTTGACCTTTTTTCGGGTCAACCGGACCTGTGAACCGGACCTGCTGGGTAGATCAAGCCGTTGGTCCGGTCCACTTCGATTTTTTTGGTTTCAGTGAGCAAACCGGTTCTATAACCGGTTCTGCTGGGCAGAACCGGCCATAGAACCGGTTGGGTTCGTTTGGAGGCTTTAAATATACTTTTACTCGACCTAAACAGCCCCTATTCAATTTCTAAAACCCTAAACATATTCTAATCACTTCCTTGGCGTTTTTCCTTCGATTTGTGGTGTCCAAAACTCTTGGTAAGTGGATTAAATCTTGTTTTTCAATCTCAATTCTTAGTTTAATAGATTGAGGCTTATGGTTTTCCATTCAAATCAATTTTGTAGCTTCGAATCCAACCCATCTTTCAGATTCTTATACTCTTTGATCTATCAAGGTATTTAATCCCTTTTCTTTTGCTTTTAATTGTTTTATATCGCTGCGATTGTTAGGTTGTAGATTACCTTGGTATTGTTGATTGTTGTGCCTTGAGTTTTGTTTATGTTGTGGCTGATTCTTTATAATTTAGGTTGAATTATAATGTTTTGGCTAACATCATTGTATTTGGCATTGTTATGGATTAAATCTTGTTTATTGTGACATAGATTCAAATTATAGGTTGTCTGAATTGTATAAACTGTTTCAGTTGAATCATTGGCTGCCATAATGCTTTAAAGTGGATTTATGTTGTTAGAGTTAATAAAATCATGCTTGGTTGTTGTAAATTCATAGGTTGAATGGTTACAATGTTGTAGGGAATTGAAATACTATAAAATGTTTTATTGTTCTTGATTATAGGGCTGTAAATAATGGATTTAGCATGTGATTGATGATTTAAAATCAAAGTAATAGAGTTTGATTAGTGGGGTTTGTGTATATTAAATGGTTGGTTAATTGGTTTGATTATTGTGATCAATTGGCATGTTTTGACAAAGGAATTGAAGCTGAAAATAGAAATTGTTTATGTCAAATGCCATTTGTTAAATTCTTGTAGTGTCTTGGTATGTTGATTACAAGATTACTTGGAATACTACTTTGGCTAAGTGTTGTTCTAAGTATCAATAACTCGACTTGTTAAATTGTTACATAAAAGCTATAGTTTGTGTTGTCTATTTCAAGCAAGTTAATTTGTTGTGGATTTTATTTAAACACTTGCTATGTGTTGGTTAATTGTTGATTAAGCGATATTGAGTTCCTTGTTTTTCAAATTTGGGTTTTGAATTATTATTTGATTCCGGATTTTAAACATTTATTTACAACTTGGTTATGTTGGGTCGGGTTAGACTTGGGTCGCTCGACACGTGAGTTAAGCTTGGAAGTCTTATTTGACTCGGCTAAGTACCATTGTGGCTTTGTAATGTTTTACCAAATGGTTTGGAAAGTTTCCGGATTTTTATTTCAAATGGAACTCAATAGGACTTAACTTATTTTATGGTTTTGGCTTATGGTTGGTGTATGTGTAATTAATCTATGTTGGCTTATGCATTGGTTCTATCGTGTTGTACTAGTCTTACATGGTGTCTAGTAATCTCTAGAGTTAGGGTCTGGTTTTAATTATTATTTATACCTTGTCTAGACCCGTCGACCGTTCATGCTTTTGAGGCGAACCGAGTTTAGACTGCTTGCCAGGAGTTATCACGTGGATTAACAAGCAGTGAGTTTATATCGCTATTTACCGCTTTATTAAGTAAATTGTATTTTTGCATATATATATATATATATATATATATATATATATATATATATATATATATTGTATAAACAGCTTTCGAACTGTTTTTCGGCATTATGGATCTGAATTGGAACGGGCTACTCGATGGGCATCATCGAGACTGCGTGCGCACCGGTATGATCATATATGGTATTTGAGGTAGGTTAGAGATACGTCTCACCTAGTGAGGGCGCCGGTGGAAGATACGTCTCCTGGGACTCACGTATTTTATTTGAGTGACAGTCGGGGATCGGTTATGGAGATACGTCTCACCGACACGACAATTGAATTTAGATATTTGTGGTTTAGGATTTCAATGCTTATCCATAATGGTAAAATTCTTTACAAATGTTTTAAGGTTTTTAAAGGTTTTCACTTAATAAATGTAAATAGTTGTATGAACTCATCTCTGTATATCTGACCCCGTTGTTTTCCCAAATTTTCCAGGGTTATGATTTGAGCGAGTCAGCTGGTCTCCGATTCTTTATTTCCTCAGAGGTTTACTTTATTTTATTAAAATTATTAAACTGATTTTATTCTTTGACCGCAGTAGTAATTAGAAGTCGTATTTGTCTAATACTTGTTATCAGAATTATTCTATTGATTTAAGTGTTGTTTTGACATTAATATAATAACTTGGGTTATTAAATATTTATGCTATGTTGGAGACTCGGAATTGATCGACCATTTATTATATAAATGTTGTATTTTATGAACTATTAGAACTAGGCTGAAGTCTCGGTTGCCCCCGAGCATTGGTTTCTTGCAGGTTATGTATTTATAAGGTTATATGTAAGGCTAGCTACGGGTTTTGGTACAACCATACCCATACCCTAGCGCCGGTCGCGATTCATGAAAATGGGCCGTGACAGTTTACACCAGGCCAAAGATAGAGCATGAGCTGAAATAGGCTAAGTAAGGGAATTGGAGCCTAAAGATTTATTTAATTATTGCCTTTAAGGGAATTGGAGCCTAAAGATTTATTTAATTATTGCCTTTTTATTATTATCTTTTTAAGTATTTATCCTAATAAGAGACTGAATGTCATTAGAATAACGACTCCCAATTAGGTTTTATTATAAATAACTGAGATTTTCATTGTATAGTTATATCTACGCATTATTAATAAAAAACAAAGTTCAGACTTTTCAGTTTTGAATTGAAAACTTAGTTTAGGAGTAGTTTTAATATTAACCTTACATGAATTTCTGGATTCCCGGATTAATCCTTATTGTTTAGTTTAGAGGCTGCATAAAATAAACCTTGTTTCTGTCGTAGTCCGTGCAGGAAGCATGTTTTTGAAAAACGTTCTACCAATACGCCAGTTCTGAGATCCTCAAGTGAGTTAACCTCGTATCTAATATATTTAATAGACCTTCTTTAATTCATCATCATTTCGCTTCTGCAGTCTTTACTAGGTCACAATCGTAAGTTTGATACTATTGGTGCGCACATAGTTCTATTGATATCCAATACTAGTCTCAAATCACCAAATGAATAGTCTCAAATCACCAAATGAAATGTGATTCATATAAAATATATAGATATATAAAGTAGACTTAATTGCACCAAAAATCATCGATTTCCACGTGTTCTTGGCATAACTATCATTATCTATCACCTTTTGACATATAAGACCACGTAACCATGTTGGATGTAAAATGGTACCGTTTTGGATGTAAAATGACACTGTTTTGCAAACAAAACGCAACCAATGTTAAATATGCCAAAAAGTGATAGATAATGTTTAGATATGCTAAGAAAAAAATTTATGTTATATACCAAAAACACGCAAAAGTTGGTGTTTTTTTTGTGTAATTAAGTCAGTAAAATAATGTACTTTTAAATATTTAAAAATAAATATATACAAACTTACGGTCAATTGCTATATCCAAAATAATATTCCCTTACTGCTACTGTAGTTCTGACCCAGAGATCTGCAAACTAGTCAGATCTAAATATAAATTATTCGTTAATAACTGTAAAATAAACCATGTTTAACTCTAGAGTGGACTCTAGACTAAGACTATTATCAATTAGTTTATGGATTATTGAGTTGAGTTCTATTTTTTATAATACTTTTCATATTTTTGTCGGCCAAATTCATTAATTGTAGTTCCTGCATCAGAATCTCAATTTTACTTTGTAAACATAAATAACAATTATAACATGTCGGTTGAGATCTCACGCTTTTTGTTGGTGATTTTTGCAAGTATACGGATTTGCTCAATAGTAATAGGACTATGAAGTCCGAGTTATCGATCCCACAAGAAAAACAACGTTCCAATCACTAAATATTGTCAAACTCGATTTGGATAGCAATTAAACGATTAATTTTGGTAACTAAAAGTAAACGGCATATAAAATTATCAACTAAAAAGAATTAAAGCTATAAATTATCTAAACACATAAATTCAATCAATTGGGGGAACACTTGGGCATTATCTAAACACATAAATGCAATGAAATGTATGTGATCCGGGCTATTCCTAGACACTAATCTCACTCTATCAAGTCAAACAATTAGTAAAAGTCGCTTTGCCCTAACTAATTTAATTAAGAACTCACTCTCGTGTTATTGCTAATCAAGTTTCGATTAACCTAATAATACACCCAATAGAACCCTATTAAGCATAACTCATTCTCATGTCCCAAATGCAAAGTAGGACATTAATTGGTTTAGTCTAATAAGGTGAAGCTTGCAAATTAATATATTAATACTAAATAGGGTCCTTAATGTTTTATCTGTCACGACCCGAGTTCTCAAGACGAGACCAGCGCTGGGGAATGGATGTGGTAGCACCAAAACCCATAGCAAGCCTAACAATACAATTTTTTTTCTCTTTATAAAATAGTTGTCATAAAAACTTTAATAGTTTATTTTAGAAAAAAATCGGCGATATAACGGTTGTAAACTTAACCAACCATACTTGTTGAAAACTTTGCAAACCATTTTATAAACATAATTATATACATATACAGAGTGTGGAAAGCAACATATATAACAACCGACTACGTAAGTTTAACATACACAACTGACCTACTATACTGGCAAAACAAGGCCTTACAAAATAACATATACAATAGCGGTTATCGAGCAAAATAAACATAAACCGGTAGAAGACCTTGACCAAAAATATAACATTTGAACTATGCAGCGCTAAGGAGCGAAACTATACATTACAAAAAGATGACTTCCAGATCTACTACGGGAAGTCTGGATCTGACCGCTAAGATCTACACAGCTGAACAATGTTAAAAAAATTTGGCTTGTTGTGACAAAAAAATATGTGAAAAACCATATTTTGTCATAATAAATAGGTTAATTGTGACAAAAAAAAATATTTTGTCACAATGAGAGTTCAATGAAATGATATTGTGACAAATACATATTGTGTCAACCATTTTTGTCACTATAAAAATTAATTATGTTTGTTGTGACTAACTATTTTGACAAAAAAATGTTTTGTCTCCCTAATTTAAAATATTTTTATTATGACAAAATAAATTTTATCAAAATAGTGGTGACAAATTTTATTTTGCAGCAATTAGATATATTTTGCCATTATAAATATTAATTATGTTTATTGTGACAAAGTATTTTGCTTTATTATTGTATAATAGAAATAAAGTTGTGATGTGTAATACCCCAAAATGTTTAATTATCTAATTGGATCACGTGTCCAGTCTGGACTCGCCAGAGGCGTTATCGGAAAGTTTTCCGATAAAATTTAGATAAATAAATTCTAGTAGGTCGATTTTGGAAAAGATTATTGCGGAAAATTTATTATTATATTTCAATTCTAAAGTTAGAATTAGAATTAAAAGGAAAAATGTCAAGAAAGGCCCAAAACAAAGTACATGGACTAAAGTGGTAATTTAGCCACTATGTATCGAAAATGGAAACTCATAGGTTTTGACGGGAAAGTGTTAATATCGAGTTTCGTATTATTTGTCGGGTATAAATAATACGTATAAATTATAATAAAAGAATTTATCGATTTAGTTATGGACTAAATCGTACGTAAGAAAAGTTTAAAAGATAAATGGTAAAAACAAAAAGAATAAGGACCAAAGTGAGCTTTTAACCATATATATATAAGGTTTCCATTTGAATGAAGTAAGAATCAGAGGAAGAAAGAAAGCTCTAGAAGCTCAAACCTTCGATTACGATCGTTTCGCCGCCGTTTCTCCGTCCGACGTCCGATTCAAGCGATTCAAGCGGCGATCTCTTCGGAATTGGAAACTCTATCATCTCCGAGCATCAAACTGAGGTAAGAGGTTGATTATTGGTGTGAAAATGATGAAATAGGGGGCTGTTTTGGGTTAATAATGTGTGTGAATAGAATTTGACGTTTTCGAGGTTAAATGGACGTTTTGGTGAAAACGGAGTTACGGGTTTTGAGTATAGGCATGTGTAGCACGTCGGGATGGTGGCGAAACCCCTGAAATAGACTTCTGGGGGGTTGTGCACGTGGTGCACGACCGTGCACCCTGCAAAGTGCACGAATGTGCACCAGGTGAGGTGCACGAACGTGCACCTGGGTTGCACGATCCTGCACCCAACGAGGTGCACGCACGTGCACCCTGACCAGCACCAATGTGCATTCGGACCGTAGTTGGCGTATGCATTTGACGTTTTGAGTAGTTTGACTCTAAAAGACGGATTTCGGACTTTGAGAATCAAAAGTCTCGAGCTAAGCTCGACGTTTTCGATAGACAACGATAACAGAGAATGCTAAGAACATTATACGATTCTCAAGTATGAGAAGCGGTATTCGCTAGGTCATCAATACGACTAAAGTTATCGAATACATAAATAAGGATAAAAAAAACGAAACTAAACCCTAAAACTTAGAAGTAATATACGTGTAAGAATATGAGTTTCACGTCTAACTATAAAACGATTTGTCAGACGTGTCAACAAGTAGTGGGGTCAATAGATGTGGACTAGCGAGGGCATACTATCAGATCGACTACATCATTACTTGGATAGCGGTCACTGTGAGTTGCACTTTACTTTCGTGTATTATATCTTAAAGTTATTTTATATAAATATTTATACTATTTATACGCATCACATGTTATATGATTTGATTAAATGTTAGATATTTCTATCAAGTATATATACGAGGACTAGTATGCGATCCGTGGAAACTAGCTACCTATTAAGTGTCAATAGGCTGTGTGATAACCAGTATCGAGTCAGTCTAGTGTGTTTGCATATAATACATGATTGATGCACGTATGATATGAAACGACACAGTATGGATATGAATTTCGAAGTTGGACAATGAATCCGATACGAGTGAGCACTCGGCTACGGTGTAGTCTGGAGTCCCCGTATGTAGTGAGTTGGACTCACACTTTGGGATTAAGAGATAGGGCGCGATCGACGAGGTAGAGTGTGAGCACTCCCGGGTCGGACTGTCACGACCCATTTTCATGAATCGCGACCGGCGCTAGGGTATGGGTAATGTAGTACCAAAACCCGTAACTAGCCCTTCAATTAGCATACAAACACATAAACCTGCAGAAAACCAATGCTCGGCGGCAACCGAGACTTCAGCCTAAATCTAGCAGTTATAATATTCAGTAATTAAAATAACATGCTTTCCAATAATAGTATTAATTCGGCTTAACATAAATAATTCTGAATAATAATATAACATGCCAAAGCAATAATAATCCAGTCGGACCAATCCGACAACAACTAAAATAAAATAAAGACGTCTAGTCAACTACTGCGGTCTAAGAATAAAATAGTTTGACAGTTTATCAAAAATAAATGAAACCTCCGAGGAAAAGTAAATGCGGAGATCACCAGACTCTCTCAGATCATAACCCTGGGAAAAATTAGAAAAACAACGGGGTCAGATATACTGAGATGAGTTTATACCACTATCTACATTTATTAAGTGGAAAACCTTTAAACCCGTTTAAAACATTTAATAACGATATTACGAATAATAGTTGGAACCCTAGTCCACAATTCTAAATATAAACATAATCCAATAGGTCTGGTCCCGAGAGCTAAGCTACACCGAGTTACCACTGACCACACTTATACCAGAGTCCCGAGAGCTGAGCTACACCGAGTTACTCTACCTGGTCCCGAGAGCTATGCTCACACCGAGTTACCATATTTCCATATATACCTTACCCAGATCAATACCGGTGCGCACGCAGTCCTAATAATGCCCATTAGGTAGCATGTTCCAACCAGAAGCCATAATATAAAAACAGTTCGCAATATACGTACAATATATATATTTAACATTAAAATAACAATTTACTTAATAAAGCGGTAAATAGTAAGTACAAACTCACTGCTTGCTAATCCACGTGAATACTGGCAAGCAACTAATTCTGGTTCGCCTCTGGAGCACGAACAACAGACGGGTCTAGACAAATAAAATAATTATTAAAACAGACCCTAACTCTAGAGAGTACTAGACACCACATAGGACTAGTACAAATAGCACGTCGGAATAAAACAAGCCAGAACACACAAAAATACCCAATAGGTAATAAAGCCCAATTAATAAAAGTTTATTGAGTTCTCGTTTAAAATCCGATTTACAAATATTATTTGATAATCTTTAAATAATAATTAATTTCCAAATAGTGGGTTATCCGAGTTATCATTAACTACCAAGCTAACCTCACTTTTCGGGTGACTCAAGTCTAACCCGACTCAAAACGTTTATCAAATATAAACCCGAGTTTATATTTATAAAATAATTCCATAAAATAATAAACCATTTTAAAAGCAGAACTCAATAACTTAAATTTCAAGTAATCCAGGTTACAACCCAAAAACTTAATTAAATAAGTCTTATAAAAGTTTAGGGATTAAATTGTACTTTAGCCAATTAGGGACTAAACTGTACTTTTGCCAATTAGAGACTAAATTGTACATTAGCCAATTTGATATCCGAAATCAATTTAATCACCTTTATTTATAATTTAAACAAATATCAAGTTACCAACCAACAATTTACTTAATTAAGTTATAAAATAAATTCAAGGGCTAAATTGTAATTTAGACATTTTCCTGCCAAATTGATATTCTTAACTAAATAGAATCACCCAAATAATTATATTAACTCAATTTCTAATTAACTATCGTTTTCAATATTTAATTTATAAATCAAAGTAAAATTCAAATTATTAAGTAAGGTTTAACTTTAAGGACTCATTTGATTTATAACAAAACAATGAATGACCAAATGGACTATTTTTCCATCTCTTTCAATTTGAAAACATATCAACCCGCCATGCTTGCAATTCAATCAACAAGCAACCATTAAATTTTATCAATCAAACAAAACCATTCCCTCCAAACTTACTACATGAACAATCTGTAACATAATCTTTCAATCACAACCAAAATCAAACTTCCATCTAAATTCCATAAACAAATCAAAACTACCATCAAACATCAACACAAATATAAGACATCAAACACTAAGAATCCATCAAGAATGTTACTGCGAATCCTATTCATCCCGAGCACGAAGAACAATTATGGAACAATGGATTGATACTCATTGAAGGCTTAAACTAACAACAACCCAAGAGATTCATAACCATTAACAAGAAAAATCATGGCCAAAAGAAAAAGAATAGATCGGTAATAACCATTTATCTCAAGAACAGTGAAAGCATTTCCAAAAATGGAAACCGTACGGCGATTAAAACGAGGTCGATTACGTACCGTTCAACGAAAACGAGGTGGGGGATCGAAGGTACGCGAGTCTAGATCATCCGGAAACAAACGGTATTGATTTCGATCTAGAAACGAAAGAGAACGAATCAAATTACGGAATTGCCGTTTTAAAGCTTAAACTGAAATTATGAATAATCTTACCGATAATTTTCTGTCAACTTCGGGAGGGATTTCAGACAGCGATTTCTCAATGAAAACGGAAGGGAATGACGGCTATGGTTTCTCTGAAGAGTGGGGAAAGGATTAGGGTTAAAATAATACGTAATTATAGGAAGAAAATAGGAGATACGAAGGTCCGAAATACCCCTCACGCAAGGGTACGCTGTTCTCGAACGAGAATAGCAATTTTCATGTTGTTCTCGTTCGAGAACCATGGTCTCGTACGAGAGCATGCCTTATTTGCTAAGGTCTCGTACGAGACCTTGAGTTTCTTTCGAAACTCATTACAAAATCAGGTCTCTTTAAGACCTGATTTTAAAGAGAGTGGTTCAACCCTTTCGGTTGAACCACAACCCGAACCACTACCGAAAATAACCCGAAAATTACCGGAATTTCATCGAGAATAAATTAAAAATTTTACGGGATATTACATTCTCCCCAACTAATTATAAATTCGTCCTCGAATTTAACACGGTAAGCATTTCACACCAGAACAACACGTAAGACAAGTAAAAATCATAAAAATCACAGAAAATCAAGATATCGTACCTCACGAAAAAAGAAAAGGATAGCGATTCTGCATATCCGACTCGGTCTCCCAAGTACATTCTTCAACAGAATGATTGCGCCAAAGGACTTTGACCATCGGAATCTTCTTATTCCACAACTTACGCACCTGCGTATCAACAATCTCAACTGGCTGTTCCTCATAGGACAGCTCCTGGTCAATTTCAACACTCTGAGGCACAATCACGTGCGAAGGATCAGAAATGCACTTTCTCAACATAGAAACATGTAACACAGGATGTACTAACGACATGTCTGGTGGCAAAACCAGACGATAAGACACAGCTCCAATCCTCTCTGAAATCTCGTAAGGACCAATATACCTCGGTGCCAACTTCCCCTTGACACCAAAACGAACCACGCCTTTCACAGGCGAAACCCGAAGAAACACGAAATCGCCAACATGAAACTCAATGTCTTTTTTCTTCGGATCAGCATAACTCTTATGCCGACTAAAAGCAGTCTCTAACCTCCGTTTGATCAACGGTACCTTCTCTGAGGTAATATGAATAATCTCTGCTCTCGAGAGTTTACGCTCTCCAACCTCCTCCCAATAGATAGGAGATCTACACTTACGCCCGTACAAAGCCTCATACGGCGCTATCTCGATACTCGCGTGGTAACTGTTGTTGTAAGAAAACTTAATCAACGGCAAATGAGTATCCCAGCTACCCTGAAAATCGAGAACACACATCCTGAGCATATCCTCCAACGTCTAAATAGTCCTCTCAGACTGATCGTCAGTCTAAGGATGAAAAGCTATACTGAAATCCAACCTAGAATCCAAGGATTCCTGTAACGCTTTCCAGAACCTCGAAGTAAACACAGAACCTCTGTCTGAAACAATAGAAACTGGTACACCATGCAAACTGACAATCCTGTCGATGTACAACTGAGCCAACCTCGAAGCAGAATACGAAACCTTTATCGGAAGGAAATGAGCTGACTTAGTCATACGGTCAACTATCACCCAGATGGAATCATATCCCTGTCGAGTACGTGGTAAGCCAACCACAAAATCCATGGCAATCCGCTCCCACTTCCACTCTGTAATAGATAGTGGTTGCAAATAGCCAAAAGGTCTCTGATGCTCCATCTTCACCTGCTGGCAAGTCAGACACTTAAAAACATACTCAGCGACATCCTTCTTTATCCCGCTCCACCAGTAGGTACCCTTAAGATCATGGTACATCTTAGTAGAACCTGGATGAACACTATAAGCAGATTTGTGCATTTCTTCCAGAATCTGGTCCCTCAAACCATCTGAATCCGGAACACACAATCTCGAACCATGTCTCAGAACACTATCCACAAAAGTGAACTCAGAATTTCCATCTTGCTGAACCTCCTCTATAATCCGTTTCAACTGTGGATCCTCAGCTTGTAAGGCTTTGATCCGTTCAATCAAAACAGGTTGCACTTGTAACTGTGCCAACAAACAACCAGCCTGAGAAACCTGAAAATCATAGCTTGAAGCTATCAAACTGTGCCACTCTCTAACCATAGGTCTACGCCCAATCTCAAAAATATGAGCCAGACTGCCCGAAGACTTGCGACTCAACGCATCGGCTACCACATTAGCCTTACCAGGATGGTACTGAATAGTATAGTCGTAGTCTTTCAGCAATTCTAGCCACCTCCTCTGTCTCAAGTTCAATTCTCTCTGATCAAAGATATACTTCAGACTTTTATGATCAGTGAAAATCTCACAAGTAGCACCATACAAGTAATGCCTCCAAATTTTCAGCGCAAAAACCACAGCTGCCAACTCTAAATCATGAGTAGGGTAATTCACCTCATGCTTCTTCAACTGTCTAGAAGCATAGGCAATCACCTGTCCATGTTGCATCAGCACACAACCCAAACCAATCCGAGATGCATCACAATACACTGTGAAACCGTCAATGCCAGAAGGCAATGCCAAAACCGGAGTTGTAGTCAAAATCTCCTTGAGCTTCTCAAAGCTCGCCTCACACTTGTCAGTCCACTCAAACTTAACACCTTTATGTGTTAGTTTAGTCAACGGTGCAGATATTCTAGAGAAATCTTGCACGAACCGACGATAGTAGCCAGCTAAACCCAGAAAACTTCTGATCTCGGTAACTGACCTCGGCCTCTGCCAATCCATAACTGCCTCAATCTTCCTCGGATAAACCTTGATCCCATCTTTCGACACCACGTGTCCTAGAAAGGTAACCTGATTAACCAGAACTCACATTTTGAGAACTTAGCATACAACTGATGCTCACGCAACGTCTGTAGTATAGTCCTCAAATGATAAGCATGCTCCTCCTCACTCCGAGAATAGATCAAAATGTCATCAATGAAGACAATAACAAATTGATCCAAAAACGGCTTGAACACTTTGTTCATCATATCCATAAATGCTGCTGGTGCGTTTGTCAGACCAAAGGACATAACCAGAAACTCAAAATGTCCATACCGCGTCCGAAAAGCAGTCTTAGGCACATCTACATCACGGATTCGAAGTTGATGATACTCAGACCTTAAATAAATCTTGGAAAAACACTTCGCACTCTACAACTAGTCAAACAAATCATCGATGCGAGGAAGAGGATATCTATTCTTGACAATAGCCTTGTTCAACTGTCTGTAGTCGATACACAGTCGAAAGGAACCGTCTTTCTTCTTCACAAACAGAACTGGAGCACCCCATAGAGAAGTACTCGGTCTGATGAACCCGCTATCCAACAACTCTTGTAACTGGTCCTTCAACTCCTTCAGCTCTGCAGGAGCCATCCGATACGGCGGTATCGAAATCGGAGTTGTGCCAGAAACCACATCAATGCAAAACTCAATCTCACGGTCAGGTGGTAATCCAGGCAATTCCTCTGGAAACACATCAGTAAACTCATTCACTATCGGAACACTATGCATATCACCACTACCAGCCTCCAAATCACGAACCACAGCAAGAAAACCCTGGCAACCCTTGCCTAACATCCTCCTCGCCTTGATGGCGGAAATCAGATTCTTAGGTGTCTCCGCCTTTTCTCCCTGAAAGGAAAAAGGTAGATCACCTGGAATCCGAAACTCGATTGACTTCCCTCGACAGTAAATATAAGCATAATGGCGCGACAGCCAATCCATCGCCAAAATCACGTCAAAAGAAAGCACGTCAAGCAAAATCAAATCAGCACATAATTCTCTATCCTGAATAACCACTGGACAAGAAGGATAAACGACGTCCACTACTACACCTTCAGACATAGGTGTAGGCACAGCTAGAGGTTCACTCAAAACAGATGGTGCAATGCCCAATTTTCCCGCAAAACAAGTAGAAATAAACGAATGGGTTGCACCCGCATCAAATGATACCAAAGCACCAGTAAAAGAAATCGGAATCGTACCTTGCACCACAACATTTGATGCACGCGCATCCTGAGGAGTAAGAGCAAACACTCTGGCCTGACCCTGCGGCTGCTGTTGCGAACTCTGCCCAGTACCATAACTGTTGGAACCTCTACTACCGTTACCACGGCCACCAAAACCTCTACCACCAGAACCACGGCCATGTGGCCACCAAAAGATGCTGCAGGTTGAGAGTACCCTACAGATTGTGTAAACAAAGGTCTCTGCTGCTGGTAAGACGACTGCGGCACACTAGAGTTAGACATCTGCTGCCCAGATGTCGGAAACTCCCTGAAGAAATGACCCGGCTGGCCACAAGAGAAACAACCTCCAGGAGCTAACTGACACTGACCATAGTGCTTGCGTCTGCAATTCTGGCAGAACGGAATGTTCAATCCACCACTGTACCCGTGTCCTGAACCACGGTTACTCCCACTGCTTCTAGAACTGTACGGAGCACTCCTAGTACTATGCCTCCCCTTGTTGTGCATACGGCGAATCCCCTTATTGGCCTGAGAAGAGCCACTGTAGTAGTTTCCACTACCATGCTGCGCTGGGGCCTGTTGCCCCCCACTAGGAAGATCACTCTTTCCCTTCTGATTCTGGAAAGGGTCAGAGATCGTCCCAAACTGAATCAACGAATTCTCCATCCGTCGAGCACTATCCACTACCCGAGCAAACTCCATGTCTGCCCCTATCAGCAAAGGGAGAAATTCCGAGCCTAAACCCCTAATATAGAGGTCGTTCACTCGCCCTCGATCACCCTGTAAATCTGTAGCAAACCGCCCCAAACGGACAAACTCTGTAGTGTAGTCTGTTACTGATCTATCCCCTTTCTTCAAACTTAGCAGCTTTTCTCTGAAATTCTCAGTAACAGAGAAGGGTAGATAGTAACCTCTGAACCTGTTCACAAACTCAGCCCAAGTCAATGTAGCCATCTCTGGCCTGATGTTATCGCAAAACCAGTCCTTAGCTGGACCTTTCAGCGACATCTCCACAAGCATCACTGATTGACGATCAGTAGCTTGAATTCTCTGACTATTGTACTCAAACTCTTTCCAAAATGTCCAGAACATCCCAGTACCATCAAAAGAAGTCGGATTCAACTTCGTGTATGTCATCACCGTCTCTCTGTCTGTCGGAATGTGACCGACACCAGCAAGTCCTCCCATACCAGCTACAGCACCAGCCTGAGGTTGCTGTTGCTGCGCTAACTGACCCAGTACAGTACACTGATTCTTCAGAAGAGCCTGGTTGTTCTGCATCTCGACAATGCCAGCCAAGAAAGTAGTGAAGTCGAATGCCTGCATATTCGGTGCCTGTTGCACCCCTGGTGCCTGCTGCACATTCGGTGCCTGAACATCTACTGCACCACGTCCTCTAGCTCCACCTCTACCAGCACCAGCTCCTCTGCCTCTACCTCTACCTCTACCTGCACCTCTACCTCTACCACGTCCAGCATTAGCCGGAACTGGTGGTATGTTCTGATCGACTTCCATGGAAATCGCATCATCAGCCACAGCTTCTTGCTCTGCCGCAGCACCAGCACGAGTACGAACAACATTGTCCATATCCTAAGGATTGAACAAAAACAATTTAATTAACACATAATTCATACCCAAGTATGAAACAAAACAAGTAACAATTAGGATTTCTCGAGAAATCAACAGCAATAAAGTATTCACCCAAGTGAAATAAAATTAACAAATAACAGCATCAAATCAAATATAATGACTGACTCGACGCAATCCTATTGGTGTAGGCAGAATATTTTAAAAATCAAAAGATGACGTTTTTAAAGACATGACAAACCTATGTCAGCAGTAGTTCCTATGACACAACCATACTTAACACAGTAAACACATAGCAAGCAAATGGCATTGGTTTGAAACCAAAGCTCTGATACCAAGTTTGTCACGACCCATTTTCATAAATCGCGACCGGCGCTAGGGTATGGGTAATGTAGTACCAAAACCCGTAGCTAGCCTTCCAATTAGCATACAAACACATAAACCTGCAGAAAACCAATGCTCGGGGGCAACCGAGACTTCAGCCTAAATCTAGCAATTATAATATTCAGTAATTAAAATAACATGCTTTCGAATATTAGTATTAATTCGGCTTAACATAAATAATTCTGAATAATAATATAACATGCCAAAGCAATAATAATCCAGTCGGACCAATCCGACAACAACTAAAATAAAATAAAGACGTCTATTCAACTACTGCAGTCTAAGAATAAAATAGTTTGACAGTTTATTAAAAATAAATGGAACCTCCGAGGAAAAGTAAATGCGGAGATCACCAGACTCTCTCAGATCATAACCCTGGGAAAAATTGGGAAAACAACGGGGTCAGATATACTGAGATGAGTTTATACCACTATCTACATTTATGAAGTGGAAAACCTTTAAAACCGTTTAAGACATTTAATAACGATATTACGAATAATAGTTGGAACCCTAATCCACAATTCTAAATATAAACATAATCCAATAGGTCTGGTCCCGAGAGCTGAGCTACACCGAGTTAACACTAACCACACTTATACTAGAGTCCCGAGAGCTGAGCTACACCGAGTTACTCTACCTGGTCCCGAGAGCTATGCTCACACCGAGTTACCACATTTCTATATATACCTTACCCAGATCAATACCGGTGCGCACGCAGTCCTAATGATGCCCATTAGGTAGCATGTTCCAACTATAAGCCATAATATAAAAACAGTTCGCAATATACGTACAATATATATATTTAATATTAAAATAACCATTTACTTAATAAAGCGGTATATAGTAAGTACAAACTCACTGCTTGCTAATTCACGTGAATACCGGCAAGCAACTAATCCTGGTTTGCCTCTGGAGCACGAACAACAGACGGGTCTAGACAAATAAAATAATTATTAAAACAGACTCTAACTCTAGAGAGTACTAGACACCACATAGGACTAGTATAAATAGCACGTCGGAATAAAACAAGCCAGAACACACAAAAATACCCAATAGGTAATAAAGCCCAATTAATAAAAGTTTATTGAGTTCTCGTTTAAAATCCAATTTACAAATATTATTTAATAATCTTTAAATAATAATTAATTTCCAAATAGTGGGTTAGCCGAGTTATCATTAACTACCAAGCTAACCTCACTTGTCGGGTGACCCAAGTCTAACCCGACTCAAAACGTTTATCAAATATAAACCTGAGTTTATATTTATAAAATAATTCCATAAAATAATAAACCATTTTAAAAGCAGAACTCAATAACTTAAATTTCAAGTAACCCATGTTACAACCCAAAAACTTAATTAAATAAGTCTTATAAAGTTTAGGGACTAATTGTACTTTAGTCAATTAGAGACTAAACTGTACTTTTGCCAATTAGAGACTAAACTGTACTTTTGCCAATTAGAGACTAAATTGTACTTTAGCCAATTTGATATCCGAAATAATTTAATCACCTTTGTTTATAATTTAAACAAATATCAAGTTACCAACCAACAATTTACTCAATTAAGTTATAAAAAAAGTTCAAGGGCTAAATTGTAATTTAGACATTTTCATGCCAAATTGATATTCTTAACTAAATAGAATTACACAAGTAATTATACTAACTCAATTTCTAATTAACTATCGTTTTCAATATTTAATTTATAAATCAAAGTAAAATTCAAATTATTAAGTAAGGTTTAACTTTAAGGACTCATTTGATTTATAACAAAACAATGAATGACCAAAGGGACTATTTTTCCATCTCTTTCAATTTGAAAACATATCAACCTGCCATGCTTGCAATTCAATCAACAAGCAACCATTAAATTTTATCAATCAAACAAAACCATTCCCTCCAAACTTACTACATGAACAATCTGTAACATAATCTTTCAATCAAAACCAAAATCAAACTTCCATCTAAAGTCCATAAACAAATCAAAACTACCATC
Source organism: Mercurialis annua (assembly GCF_937616625.2). NCBI lineage: Eukaryota > Viridiplantae > Streptophyta > Magnoliopsida > Malpighiales > Euphorbiaceae > Mercurialis > Mercurialis annua. The sequence goes on along the minus strand of NC_065572.1, from coordinate 18,041,233 downwards.
AAACATCAACACCAATATAAGACATCAAACACTAAGAATCCATCAAGAATGTTACTGCCGAATCCTATTCATCCCGAGCACGAAGAACAATTATGGAACAACGGATTGATACTCATTGAAGGCTTAAACTAACAACAACCCAAGAGATTCATAACCATTAACAAGCAAAATCATGGCCAAAAGAAAAAGAATAGATCGGTAACAACCATTTATCTCAAGAACAGTGAAAGCATTTCCAAAAACGGAAACCATACGGCGATTAAAACGAGGTCGATTACGTACCGTTCAACGAAAACGAGGTGGGGGATCGAAGGTACGCGAGTCTAGATCATCCGGAAACAAACGGTATTGATTTCGATCTAGAAACGAAAGAGAACGAATCAAATTACGGAATTGCCTTTTTAAAGCTTAAACTGAAATTATGAATGATCTTACCGATAATTTTCTGTCAACTTCGGGAGGGATTTCAGACAGCGATTTCTCAATGAAAACGGAAGGGAATGACGGCTATGGTTTCTCTGAAGAGTGGGGAAAGGATTAGGGTTAAAATAATACGTAATTATAGGAAGAAAATAGGAGATACGAAGGTCCGAAATACCCCTCACGCAAGGGTACGCTGTTCTCGAACGAGAATAGCAATTTTCATGCTGTTCTCGTTCGAGAACCATAGTCTCGTACGAGAGCATGCCTTATTTGCTAAGGTCTCGTACGAGACCTTGAGTTTCTTTCGAAACTCATTACAAAATCAGGTCTCTTTAAGACCTGATTTTAAAGAGAGTGGTTCAACCCTTTCGGTTGAACCACAACCCGAACCACTACCGAAAATAACCCGAAAATTACCGGAATTTCATCGAGAATAAATTAAAATTTTTACGGGATATTACATTCTCCCCAACTAATTATAAATTCGTCCTCGAATTTAACACGGTAAGCATTTCACACCAGAACAACACGTAAGACAAGTAAAAATCATAAAAATCACAGAAAATCAAGATATCGTACCTCACGGAAAAAGAAAAGGATAGCGATTCTGCATATCCGACTCGGTCTCCCAAGTACATTCTTCAACAGAATAATTGCGCCAAAGGACTTTGACCATCGGAATCTTCTTGTTCCGCAACTTACGCACCTGCGTATCAACAATCTCAACTGGCTGTTCCTCATAGGACAGCTCCTGGTCAATTTCAACACTCTGAGGCACAATCACGTGCGAAGGATCAGAAATGCACTTTCTCAACATAGAAACATGTAACACAGGATGTACTAACGACATGTCTGGCGGCAAAACCAGACGATAAGCCATAGCTCCAATCCTCTCTGAAATCTCGTAAGGACCAATATATCTCGGTGCCAACTTCCCCTTGACACCAAAATGAACCACGCCTTTCACAGGCGAAACCCGAAGAAACACGAAATCGCCAACATGAAACTCAATGTCTTTTCTCTTCGGATCAGCATAACTCTTATGCCGACTAAAAGCAGTCTCTAACCTCCGTTTGATCAACGGTACCTTCTCTGAGGTAATCTGAATAATCTCTGCTCCCGAGAGTTTACGCTCTCCAACCTCCTCCCAATAGATAGGAGATCTACACTTACGCCCGTACAAAGCCTCATACGGCGCTATCTCGATACTCGCGTGGTAACTGTTGTTGTAAGAAAACTCAATCAACGGCAAATGAGTATCCCAGCTACCCTGAAAATCGAGAACACACATCCTGAGCATATCCTCCAACGTCTGAATAGTCCTCTCAAACTGACCGTCAGTCTGAGGATGAAAAGCTATACTGAAATCCAACCGAGAATCCAAGGATTCCTGTAACGCTTTCCAGAACCTCGAAGTAAACACAGAACCTCTGTCTGAAACAATAGAAACTGGTACACCATGCAAACTGACAATCCTGTCGATGTACAACTGAGCCAACCTCGAAGCAGAATACGAAACCTTCATCGGAAGGAAATGAGCTGACTTAGTCATACGGTCAACTATCACCCAGATGGAATCATATCCCTGTCGAGTACGTGGTAAGCCAACCACAAAATCCATGGCAATCCGCTCCCACTTCCACTCTGTAATAGATAGTGGTTGCAAATAGCCAAAAGGTCTCTGATGCTCCATCTTCACCTGCTGGCAAGTCAGACACTTAGAAACATACTCAGCGACATCCTTCTTCATTCCGCTCCACCAGTAGGTACCCTTAAGATCATGGTACATCTTAGTAGAACCCGGATGAACACTATAAGCAGATTTGTGCATTTCTTCCAGAATCTGGTCCCTCAAACCATCTGAATCCGGAACACACAATCTCGAACCATGTCTCATAACACTATCTACAAAAGTGAACTCAGAATTTCCATCTTGCTGAACCTCCTCTATAATCCGTTTCAACTGTGGATCCTCAGCTTGTAAGGCTTTGATCCGTTCAATCAAAACAGGTTGCACTTGTAACTGTGCCAACAAACAACCAGCCTGAGAAACCTGAAAACCATAGCCTGAAGCTATCAAACTGTGCCACTCTCTAACCATGGGTCTACGCCCAATCTCAAAAATATGAGCCAGACTGCCCGAAGACTTGCGACTCAACGCATCGGCTACCACATTAGCCTTACCAGGATGGTACTGAATAGTACAGTCGTAGTCTTTCAGCAATTCTAGCCACCTCCTCTGTCTCAAGTTCAATTCTCTCTGATCAAAGATATACTTCAGACTCTTATGATCAGTGAAAATCTCACAAGTAGCATTATACAAGTAATGCCTCCAAATTTTCAGCGCAAAACCACAGCTGCCAACTCTAAATCATGAGTAGGGTAATTCACCTCATGCTTCTTCAACTGTCTACAAGCATAGGCAATCACCTGTCCATGTTGCATCAGCACGCAACCCAAACCAATCCGAGACGCATCACAATACACTGTGAAACCGTCAACGCCAGAAGGCAATGCCAAAACCGGAGCTGTAGTCAAAATCTCCTTGAGCTTCTCAAAGCTCGCCTCACACTTTTCAGTCCACTCAAACTTAACACCTTTATGTGTTAGTTTAGTCAATGGTGCAGATATTCTGGAGAAATCTTGCACGAACCGACGATAGTAGCCAGCTAAACCCAGAAAACTTCTGATCTCGGTAACTGACCTCGGCCTCTGCCAATCCATAACTGCCTCAATCTTCCTCGGATAAACCTTGATCCCATCTTTCGACACCACGTGTCCTAGAAAGGTAACCTGATTAACCAGAACTCACATTTTGAGAACTTAGCATACAACTGATGCTCACGCAACGTCTGTAGTATAGTCCTCAAATGATAAGCATGCTCTTCCTCACTCCGAGAATAGATCAAAATGTCATCAATGAAGACAATAAAAAATTGATCCAAAAACGGCTTGAACACTTTGTTCATCATGTCCATAAATGCTGCTGGTGCGTTTGTCAGACCAAAGGACATAACCAGAAACTCAAAATGTCCATACCGCGTCCGAAAAGCAGTCTTAGGCACATCTACATCACGGATTCGAAATTGATGATACTCAGACCTTAAATCAATCTTGGAAAAACACTTCGCTCTCTGCAACTAGTCAAACAAATCATCGATGCGAGGAAGAGGATATATGTTCTTGACAATAGCCTTGTTCAACTGTCTGTAGTCGATACACAGTCGAAAGGAACCATCTTTCTTCTTCACAAACAGAACTGGAGCACCCCATGGAGAAGTACTCGGTCTGATGAACCCGCTATCCAACAACTCTTGTAACTGGTCCTTCAACTCCTTCAGCTCTGCAGGAGCTAGGGGTGAGCATCGGTCGGTTCGGTTCGGTTCGGTGGGAAAATTTTCGGTTTTTTCGGTTTTCGGTTTAGAAATTTCTCAAACCGAACCGAACCGAACTTTTAGTTTGGAAGTAAAAAAACCGAACCGAATTAAACCGAAATATTTCGGTTCGGTTCGGTTCGGTTAAAACCGAATTTAATTATTTTTTTAATTTTTTTAATTTTTTTATTAAAATTAATTCAAATATTAAATAATTAGAGTCTAATATACTTTCATATATGTTTAAATAACAATTATTAATTCATATATCAATAATAATAAAGATATAAATACAAAAAACATATAAATATAAGTATATATGTATATTATTTTTAAAAAAGTTATATATTTTATATTAAATTTCGGTTCATTCGGTTTTTTCGGTTTTTCGGTTTTCAAAACACACAAACCGAACCAAACACCGAACTCCGAACTTTACCTAAAGTAGGAACCGAACCAAACCGTTTTCACCGAAAAACCGAACCAAACAACAAAGTTCGGTTCGGTTCGGTTCGGTTTTTCGGTCTGGTTCGGTTCTTGCTCAGCCCTAGCAGGAGCCATCCGATACGGCGGTATCGAAATCGAAGTTGTGCCAGAAACCACATCAATGCAAAACTCAATCTCACGGTCAGGTGGTAATCCAGGCAATTCCTCTGGAAACACATCAGTAAACTCATTCACTATTGGAACACTATGCATATCACCACTACTAGCCTCCAAATCACGAACCACAGCAAGAAAACCCTGGCAACCCTTGCCTAACATCCTCCTCGTCTTGATGGCGGAAATCAGATTCTTAGGTGTCTCCGCCTTTTCTCCCTGAAAGGAAAAAGGTAGATCACCTGGAATCCGAAACTCGATTGACTTCCCTCGACAGTCAATAGAAGCATAATGGCGCGACAGCCAATCCATCCCCAAAATCACGTCAAAAGAAAGCACGTCAAGCAAAATCAAATCAGCACATAATTCTCTAGCCTGAATAACCACTGGAAAAGAAGGATAAACGACGTCCACTACTACACCTTCAGACATAGGTGTAGGCACAGCTAGAGGTTCACTCAAAACAGATGGTGCAATGCCCAATTTTCCCGCAAAACAAGTAAAAACAAACGAATGGGTTGCACCCGCATCAAATAACACCAAAGCACCAGTAAAAGAAATCGGAATCGTACCTTGCACCACAACATTTGATGCACGCGCATCCTGAGGAGTAAGAGCAAACACTCTGGCCTGACCCTGCGGCTGCTGTTGCGAACTCTGCCCAGTACCATAACTGTTGGAACCTCTACCACCGTTACCACGGCCACCAAAACCTCTACCACCAGAACCACGGCCCCGCTGGCCACCAATAGATGCTGCAGGTTGAGAGTACCCTACAGATTGTGTAAACGCAGGTCTCTGCTGCTGGTAAGACGACTGCGCCACACTAGAGTTAGACATCTGCTGCCCAGATGTCTGAAACTCCCTGAAGAAATGACCCGGCTGGCCACAAGAGAAACAACCTCCAGGAGCTAACTAACACTGACCACAGTGCCTGCGTCTGCAATTCTGGCAGAACGGAATGTTCTATCCACCACTGTACCCGTGTCCTGAACCACGGTTACTCCCACTGCTTCTAGAACTGTACGGAGCACTCCTAGTACTATGCCTCCCCTTGTTGTGCATACGGCGACTCCCCTTATTGGCCTGAGAAGAGCCACTGTAGTAGTTTCCACTACCATGCTGCGCTGGGGCTTGTTGCCCCCCACTAGGAAGATCACTCTTTCCCTTCTGATTCTGGAAAGGGTCAGAGATCGTCCCAAACTGAATCAACGAATTCTCCATCCGTCGAGCACTATCCACTACCCGAGCAAACTCCATGTCTGCCCCTATCAGCAAAGTGAGAAATTCCGAGCCTAAACCCCTAATATAGCGGTCGTTCACTCGCCCTCGATCACCCTGTAAATCTGTAGTAAACTGCCCCAAACGGACAAACTCTGTAGTGTAGTATGTCACTGATCTATCCCCTTTCTTCAAACTTAGCAGCTTTTCTCTGAAATTCTCAGTAACAGAGAAGGGTAGATAGTAACCTCTGAACCTGTTCATAAACTCAGCCCAAGTCAATGTAGCCATCTCTGGCCTGATGTTATCGCAAAACTAGTCCTTACCTGGACCTTTCAGCGACATCTCCATAAGCATCACTGATTGATGATCAGGAGCTTGAATTCTCTGACTATTATACTCAAACTCTTCCAAAAAGTCCAGAACATCCCCAGTACCATCAAAAGAAGTCGGATTCAACTTCGTGTATGTCATCACCATCTCTCTGTCTGTCGGAATGTGACTGACACCAGCATGTCCTCCCATACCAGCTACAGCACCAGCCTGAGGTTGCTGTTGCTGCGCTAACTAACCCAGTACAGTACACTGATTCTGCAGAAGAGCCTGGTTGTTCTGCATCTCGACAATGCTAGCCAAGAAAGTAGTGAAGTCGAATGCCTGCATATTCGGTGCCTGGTGCACCCCTGGTGCCTGCTGCACATTCGGTGCCTGCTGCACATTCGGTGCCTGAACACCTACTACACCACGTCTTCTAGCTCCACCTCTACCAGCACCATCTCCTCTGCCTCTACCTCTACCTCTACCTACACCTCTACCTCTACCGCGTCCAGCATTAGCCGGAACTGGTGGTACGTTCTGATCGACTTCCATGGAAATCGCATCATCAGCCACAGCTTCTTGCTCTGCCGCAGCACCAGCACGAGTACGAACAACATTGTCCATATCCTAAGGATTGACCAAAAACAATTTAAATAACACATAATTCATACCCAAGTATGAAACAAAACAAGTAACAATTAGGATTTCCCGAGAAATCAACACCAATAAAGTATTCACCCAAGTGAAATAAAATTAACAAATAACAGCATCAAATCAACATATAATGACTGACTCGACGCAATCCTATTGGTGTAGGCAGAATATTTTAAAAATCAAAAGATGACGTTTTTAAAAGACATGACAGAAACCTATGTCCGCAGTAGTTCCTAAGACACAACCATACTTAACACAGTAAACACATAGCAAGCAAATGGCATTGGTTTGAAACCAAAGCTCTGATGCCAAGTTTGTCACGACCTATTTTCATGAATCGCGACCGGCGCTAGGGTATGGGTAATGTAGTACCAAAACCCGTAGCGAGCCTTTCAATTAGCATACAAACACATAAACCTGCAGAAAACCAATGCTCGGGGGCAACCGAGACTTCAGCCTAAATCTAGCAATTATAATATTCAGTAATTAAAATAACATGCTTTCCAATATTAGTATTAATTCGGCTTAACATAAATAATTCTGAATAATAATATAACATGCCAAAGCAATAATAATCCAGTCGGACCAATCCGACAACAACTAAAATAAAATAAAGACGTCTAGTCAACTACTGCGGTCTAAGAATAAAATAGTTTGACAGTTTATCAAAAATAAATGGAACCTACGAGGAAAAGTAAATGCAGAGATCACCAGACTCTCTCAGATCATATCCCTGAGAAAAATTGGGAAAACAACGGGGTCAGATATACTGAGATGAGTTTATACCACTATCTACATTTATTAAGTGGAAAACCTTTAAAACCGTTTAAAACATTTAATAACGATATTAGGAATAATAGTTGGAACCCTAATCCACAATTCTAAATATAAACATAATCCAATAGGTCTGGTCCCGAGAGCTGAGCTACACCGAGTTACCACTGACCACACTTATACCAGAGTCCCGAGAGCTGAGCTACACCGAGTTACTCTACCTGGTCCCGAGAGCTATGCTCACACCGAGTTACCATATTTCCATATATACCTTACCCAGATCAATACCGGTGCGCACGCAGTCCTAATGATGCCCATTAGGTAACATGTTCCAACTAGAAGCCATAATATAAAAACAGTTCGCAATATACATACAATATATATATTTAATATTAAAATAACAATTTACTTAATAAAGCGGTAAATAGTAAGTACAAACTCACTGCTTGCTAATCCACGTGAATACCGGCAAGCAACTATTCCTGGTTCGCCTCTGGAGCACGAACAACAGACGGGTCTAAACAAATAAAATATTTATTAAAACAGACCCTAACTCTAGAGAGTACTAGACACCACATAGGACTAGTACAAATAGCACGTCGGAATAAAACAAGCCAGAACACACAAAAATACCCAATAGGTAATAAAGCCCAATTAATAAAAGTTTATTGAGTTCTCGTTTAAAATCCGATTTATAAATATTATTTAATAATCTTTAAATAATAATTAATTTCCAAATAGTGGGTTAGCCGAGTTATCATTAACTACCAAGCTAACCTCACTTGTCGGGTGAGCCAAGTCTAACCCGACTCAAAACGTTTATCAAATATAAACCCGAGTTTATATTTATAAAATAATTCCATAAAATAATAAACCATTTTAAAAGCAGAACTCAATAACTTAAATTTCAAGTAATCCAGGTTACAACCCAGAAACTTAATTAAATAAGTCTTATAAAAGTTTAGGGATTAAATTGTACTTTAGCCAATTAGGGACTAAACTGTACTTTTGCCAATTAGAGACTAAATTGTACTTTAGCCAATTTGATATCCGAAATCAATTTAATCACCTTTGTTTATAATTTAAGAAAATATCAAGTTACCAACCAACAATTTACTTAATTAAGTTATAAAATAAGTTCAAGGGCTAAATTGTAATTTAGACATTTTCATGCCAAATTGATATTCTTAACTAAATAGAATTACCCAAGTAATTATATTAACTCAATTTCTAATTAACTATCGTTTTTAATATTTAATTTATAAATCAAAGTAAAATTCAAATTATTAAGTAAGGTTTAACTTTAAGGACTCATTTGATTTATAACAAAACAATGAATGACCAAAGGGACTATTTTTCCATCTCTTTCAATTTGAAAACATATCAACCCGCCATGCTTGCAATTTAATCAACAAGCAACCATTAAATTTAATCAATCAAACAAAACCATTCCCTCCAAACTTACTACATGAACAATCTGTAACATAATCTTTCAATCAAAACCAAAATCAAACTTCCATCTAAAGTCCATAAACAAATCAAAACTACCATCAAACATCAACACCAATATAAGACATCAAACACTAAGAATCCATCAAGAATGTTACTGCCGAATCCTATTCATCCCGAGCACGAAGAACAATTATGGAACAATGGATTGATTCTCATTGAAGGCTTAACCAAGAGATTCATAACCATTAACAAGCAAAATCATGGCCAAAAGAAAAAGAATAGATCGGTAACAACCATTTATCTCAAGAACAGTGAAAGCATTTCCAAAAACGGAAACCGTACGGCGATTAAAACGAGGTCGATTACGTACCGTTCAACGAAAACGAGGTGGGGGATCGAAGGTACGCGAGTCTAGATCATCCGAAAACAAACGGTATTGATTTCGATCTAGAAACGAAAGAGAACGAATCAAATTACGGAATTGCCGTTTTAAAGCTTAAACTGAAATTATGAATAATCTTACCGATAATTTTGTGTCAACTTCGGGAGGGATTTCGGACAGCGATTTCTCAATGGAAACGGAAGGGAATGACGTCTATGGTTTCTATGAAGAGTGGGGAAAGGATTAGGGTTAAAAGAATACGTAATTATAGGAAGAAAATAGGAGATACGAAGGTCCGAAATACCCCTCACGCAAGGGTACGCTGTTCTCGAACGAGAACAGCAATTTTCATGCTGTTCTCGTTCGAGAACCATGGTCTCGTATGAGACCATGCCTTATTTGCTAAGGTCTCGTACGAGACCTTGAGTTTCGTTCGAAACTCATTACAAAATCAGGTCTCTTTGAGACCTGATTTTAAAGAGAGTGGTTCAACCCTTTCGGTTGAACCACAACCCGAACCACTACCGAAAAGAACCCGAAAATTACCAGAATTTCATCGAGAATAAATTAAAATTTTTACGGAATATTACACGGACTATCTGGATTAGTATGATTTGATTACTTAAAAGTATTATCGCATGCTAGGATATTAGTTTCGTACGGATCAAATGCCTGTTTATATGTTTTACTTTTATATTATTGTTTCCTTGAAATGCGATGCTATGTTTTTATAATAATACCGTTAGTAAATGCAACCTCACTCAGTATTTTCCCAAATACTGACCCCTCACCTTTGATGTCTTTCAGGTGCTTAGTTTGTGGACTTAGCTAGAAGCCAATTTTGAAGTCCAGAAGTCAGCTGTGTATGTATAGTTTCTGACTTATGTGAATGCTGCAGTAGTGGTCCCGCGTTGACAGAGTCGTAGTATAGACAGCAGTACATTTTGAGTGTACATATTACTTGCTGTCCTGTTTATATGTTTTTGATAGGCTACATGTAGTATGTTGTGTTCACGGCCCCAGATGCCGGTGATATGTTTTATTACACTAACTTTTGTAGATAGTACCACGAGGCCAGTTCGTACAGGGTACGGTAACTAGAGCCCGCGAGGTTAACAGAACAGTTAGTGTAGATATGTTGTGTATATATGTTAAGTATATTTGCTTCTGTTGTGTTGTGTTATCTGTTTATTATTAGTGAGAAAAAAAATTATTATCGGTTTGAGGCTTGTTACGGGTTCCGGAGCTACCACTCCCGTTCCCTAGCGCCGGTTGCGGCTCAATAATATTGGGTCGTGACATGATGATAAAATGAATTTTATCATAATTTATAAAAATATTATGACAAATTTATTTCTGCAGCAATTAAGTGAAATTAAATGATATTGTAATAAATTAATATTGTGTCAAATTTATTTGTCACTGCAAAAAAAGTAAATATGTTTTTGTGACAAAGTATTTTGCCAAAACAAATGTTTTGTTCCTGTTTTTAAAAAACAGAGTTATAATGACAGAATATGAACCTTATGTCAACCTTATGTCAACCTTATGAAACACAAAATAAACACAAAATAGAGAATGAAAAAGTAATTGCAGAAAATATATGTTAAAGAATAACTCGAAAAAAACTCTTTCCACTACTGTTTATTGTGTCAAATTTATTTGTCACTAAAAAAAGTAAATATGTTTTTGTGACAAAGTATTTTGCCAAAACAAATGTTTTATGCCCGTATTTTAAAAATACAGTTATAATGACAGAAAATAAACCTTATGTAAACCTTATGAAACACAAAATAGAGAAAGAAAAAGGAATTGCAGAAAATATATGGAAAGAATAATTCATTAAAAAGCTTTCAACTATAGTTTATTGTGTCAAATTTATTTGTCACTATAAAAAAAGTAAATATATTTTTGTGACAAAGTATTTTGCCAAAATAAATGTTTTGTGCATGTATTTTAAAAATAAAATTATAATGACTGTAAATGAACCTTATGTCGACCATATGTCAACCTTATGAAACACTAAATACACACAAAATAGAGAAAGAAAAACGAATTGCAGAAAATAAATGGTAAAGAAGAAAAAAAATATAGTTATAATGATAAAATAAATTTTAGCATAATATTTAAATACAGTGGTGACAAATTTTATTTTGCAGCAATTAATTAAAATTAAATAATGTTGTAATAATTAAATATTGTGTCAAATATTTTTGTCACTATAAAAATTAATTATGGTTGTTGTGACAAAGGGTTTTGACAAAAAACGTTTTGTCACTGTATATTAAAAATACATTTATTATGATAAAATAAATTTTATCATAATATGTAAAAATATTGTGAATAATTTATTTTTCCAGCAATTAAGTGAACTTAAATGATATTTTGATTAATAAATGTTATGTCACTACGCAATTGAAAAAAAATAATGATAACAAGATTCAATGGGTCATGAAATTATATTTTATTTTGATAAAAATGGTATGTGACAATTAAGATTCAAATATCCAAACTGATTTGATTTGCCAAGATTTTGACAAATCAAATCAGGAAAAGTGAAAAACGAATTTAGTAGGAGGGAAACAATATTAAAAAATAGGAGGGAAACGAAAAAAGAGAGAGGGAAACGAAAATAATTATGTCCTTATTTAATTTTTTAATTAATGAAAGTTCCATCTAAAAGGAAAACTCACTGGCATTAACCATAATTGCAGGAATCACGTTGTTGAATGACAAAATAAAGGGGTTTTTTTTCTTATCAAAATATCATAGAAACAATTCTCACCATACTTGTTATTCAACAACTCAATGATCAGTGGCTGCTGAAGTTAATACGGTTGGAGAAACTGAAACCATGTCCTCTGAACCAACAAATGTTGATGAAGGTTAGGTTGAATTGATCTTTATTTTGTGGTTCATTTATTTTGCTTAGAGAATTGATATAATTAGCTAATGAAATTGTGTTTCAATGCTTTTTCTGGAATGAAAATATTGTTTTCAAGTTATTCTTTACCATATATTTTATGCAATTTGTTTTTCTCTCTCTATGTTGTGTTTATTTTGTGTTTTATAAGGTTGACATATGGTTGACATAAGGTTCATATTCGGTCACAAAAACTTTTAAAAAACTGCATCTAAATAAAATTTTATGCAATAAGATTTTCAGAATATATCTCAAACTGATTTGATTTGCCAAGATTTTGGCAAATCAAATCAGGAAAAGTGAAAAACGAATTTAGTAGGAAGAAAACAATATTAAAATAGGAAGGAAACGAAAAAAGAGAGAAGGAAACGAAAATAATTATGTCCTTATTTAATTTTTTAATTAATGAAAGTTCCCTCTCAAAGGAAAACTCATTGGCATTAACTATAATTGCAGGAATCACGCTGTTGAATGACAAAATAAAGTGATTTCTTCTTTCTTATCAAAATATCATAGAAACAATTCTCACCATACTTGTTATTCAACAACTCAAGGACCAGTGGCTGCTGAAGTTAATACGGTTGGAGAAACTGAAAGCATGTCCTCTGAACCAACAAATGTTGATGAAGGTTAGGTTGAATTGATTCTTTATTTTGTGTTTCATTTATTTTGCTTAGACTAGAATTGATATAATTAGCTAATGAAATTGTGTTTCAATGCGTTTTCTGGAATGAAAATATTATTTTCAAGTTATTCTTTACCATATATTTTATGCAATTCGTTTTTATCTCTTTATGTTGTGTTTATTTTGTGTTTAATAAGGTAGACATACGGTTGACATAAGATTCATATTCGGTCACAAAAACTTATAAAAAACTGCATCTAAATAAAATTTAAAAATAGTATAAGACATACATATCAATTTGAATAGAGAAGCAAACTAGCATGAGATAAACTGTAGTATTTCTTAGGTATTCTTCCCAAAACAAAATGTGTTTTAATGCTTTTGCCGGAATGGAAAGATTATTTTTCGTGTTTTTCTTTACCATATATCTTTCTCCAATTCGTGTTTGTTTCTCTATTTTGTGTTCAATTTGTATTTCATAAGGTTGACATAAGGTAGACATAAGGTTCACATTATGTCACCATAATTTTTTAAGAAAGTGCATCTAAATGAAATTTTAAAATAGTATAAGAATTACATATAAAATTTAATAGAGAAGCAAACTAATATGAGGTAAAGTTTTGTATTTTTTACGTATTTCTCTATTTTGTGCTTATTTTTTGTTTTCTAAGATTGACATATGGTTGACATGTAATTTATATGCACCCACTATAACTTTAAAAAAACTGCATATAAATATATTTTTTTAAAAATACATATCAATTTGGAAATAAAAAGCAAACTAACATGAGATAAACTGCTGTACTTCTTAGATCCTCTTCTAAAAAAGAATGGTCGAGTTATTACGAGTTCAGTAGAACATATATTCGATGAAACATATAAACTCGTCGAGTTTATGGACTACCTCGAGTAACAAACAAATTTTCTGCAATAATTTTTTTAGAATATATCTCAAACTGATTTGATTTGCCAAGATTTTAGCAAATCAAATAAGAAAAAGTGAAAAACGAATTTAGTAGGAGGGAAACAATACTAAAATAGGAGGGAAACGAATTTTATATCATACTTGTTATTTTAATTAATTATATATTCTTATAATATGTGACTATTCATATGTTTGTTTATTGATAGGGTGAATTTGAGATTGATTTAAGTGATCCACATGCAAGAGAAGTAGTATATGGAATGATGGCTAGACGATTTAGAAACTTCAAGTATCATTATCACTTACACTATAAGACGTTCTCTACTCGTGAGTAAGCTGAAAAACATCCATTCAAGGATGTAAAGATAAACAATTGGAAGAACCTATGTGAACATTTTGATGAACATGCACACATTAAGATAACATTTCAATTTTTTTAATTCGTTACACTTTTAATTTTTCTTTATAATTTCAAAATTATTCACTTAATTATGTCAGTTTGAAAATAAAAGTGTATATAATAAATGTATTTTTTTTTCTTACAGATGGAAATTGTTGGAATGAAAGAAGATGGACGCCTCCTATATCAAAAGTTAGGCTTAATTTAGTTTCTTTTCTTTATAGAAAATAGTTTACATGTTTGCATACGATCTGTTATTTTAGTATTATTAAAGACTTATTCATTGATAATTTTATGTAATATTTGAATTGATTTTGTTTTTTATTCATTGATTTTAGTAACAAATTATCGTATTCAATTATTTTAGTATCGATAAAAATGAAAATAATATAATGACAATTAATTTCGTCACGTTATGATAAATTACTTGTTGTGATAAATTAAATTTGTCACCGTTGACAAATTATAATGACAATTAATTTCGTCACGTTATGATAAATTACTTATTTTGATAAATTAAATTTGTCACCGTTGACAAATTATAATGACAATTAATTTCGTCACATTATCATAAATTACGTGTTGTGATAAATTAAATTTATCACAACTAACTAATTATAATGACAATTAATTTCGTCATCTTATATTAAATTACTTGTTGTGATAAATTAAATTTATCACAGCTAATTATTTAATATGGCAATTAATTTCGTCACTTTATGATAGATTACTTGTGATAAATATTTTTTTGTCACTTCACAATCTTTTTGTCACTAATAACTCGGCGTATGTAGTGACAAATGTATATTAATTGTGATAAATATGGTTTTGTCACTGCATAATCTTTTTGTCACTAATAACTCGGTGTATGTAGTGACAAATTTATGTGAATTGTGATAAATATTTTTTTGTCACGTTATTAGCGTTTTGTCACTAGAAGTTTATGTATATTACGACAAAATTTGACAAAATTTGATTACTTGTGATATACATTTTCGTCACAATAAATATGAATGTGACAAAACAATTTTATCACAATAGAAAATTTATGGTGACAAACTATAAAATGGACTTATTGTGACTTGTTTGTTGTGACCAACAAAATTTGTCGTAAAGTAGTCACAATAACATTGTTGTGACAAATTTTGAGCTTAACGTGATAAATTTCGTTTGTCCCAACAAATCAAATTTTTTGTAGTGACGGGTCAAACAATGCTGAATGAGTTCACAAATTACAATCGGTATTATTCTAAAAATAAAAGGTCATAATCATAATAAAACAAACCTTTGCTTATACTCGCGTAATAAGCATGTTTTTCAAATATATTTCCAATACAACATGCTTCAATCATACTTATTGATAACATAATTTTATATAATAAGTGTATTCAACATTCAAACATTAATATGTTTAAAACCTTAATCCTATTCCTCAAACGCATTACCTATACCACTTACATTCATATTGTTCCTACTCATATCAGATCATATTATCCAAGTGGTATCTTCTCTTAATAATCAAGTGCAGGTCTCGAGATAATTCACTGAGCCCGTAGCCCCTGATAATTCACCGAGTTAACCAATAGATCTAGGTCCCGAGATAACTCACCGAGCCCGTAGCCCGAGATAATTTATCGAGTATATCCTATGGTCTATTACATTCGTATCCGCTTTCTGAGGTACCATACACAACGAATCATTCACCTTCCATTCTGAACCACATACTTTTCACTCTATATACATACATATATAGACGACTAGATCATTACGACTCTGGCGATCACACAGCCTATTGACACCCAATTTGTAGTTTGTTTTCTACTGATCATGCACCAAGTATAATACAAACAAACATTCTAGCAAATCGTAGGTATTCTATTCAAGTATTCAAACTTGAATTTTATGCTACGTCCCTATTCTTAATCATCTTCCTAAAACACATTATAATCAACTCGATTATCACATAACCGACCTATCAAACAAATTAACACTCTCTACACAACTATACACAATCACTTAGCATCAAACACATTTTACCAACTCTTTAAATCCAAATATCATTTATCAAAACCGTTAACTTTTATTTTCAGCTTTTACAAAGCAATTTATTTACTTTTGCAAAATTTCCAAAAACGCTAAAACCATCGACTACGTCAAAAATTCATCGGAATTGGACTAACTCTGGCAAACCCGAGGACCGCCATCGAACGGCTAGTCTGCCCCGCCAAAGCAGACGAGCGGGTCTGCTCTTTGAAGCAGACCATGTCTGCTCTCCAACGAGCAGACAGGTCAGGCCCAACGTGGGCTGACCAGTCCTTCTCTGGCCACCACGCTCCCCCTAAACCTCCATGCCATCGCAACTCTGAAATACTAAAAACTCCATTGATGAACCCAATTTCCATATTTTTTAAAATCATTTAATACCTCAAAAATTTGATTGCAAACTCCATTAAACTCATCACAAACATCATACAAACACCTATAGACCAACAATAATCATCCAATTGAATCCATTTCTAAAATTCATATAAAACCCTAACTCATTCAATTCAATTTCTAGCTTAGGGTTTGAGCTCTTTACCTCAATTCTTGCTCCTAGATGATGGGGAATGATGAAATTGATGATTAGCTAGAAGAATTTGGCTTGATCCCTTGAGGTTTGAAGTTGAGCATCATCTCCTCCATTTCTCTTTTCTTTTGCGTGGAAGAGTGTAGAGAAATGAGAGAAATATCGCTTTTAATTTTTGTTAAGTAAATGATAAGGCTAAAATGCCATTTTCATCCTCCAACTCTTTTAATGATACAATCATTGGATTCTTAAGTTTTTATTTTTCATTTTGATCCAAGCTTATGGGTTGGGCTTTCTAATTCTTATGGGTCTTTATCCAACTCATATCCATAAGCCGTTATCCTTTTTAATTGTTACTTTGTAACAATTAATGAACCATGTCAATTTTAATTTTATTTCAAACCAACCTTAAAATAATTCGGACTCCTTTTAATGAACCCATAATATTTAATTATGGTCGTTTTGTGAATATTTTATTATTTATCAAATATTCCATAAACCGTCCTTAAATCCATTCACTTTAAACAATCCAAATATACTGGAATATGAATATTCAATAAATATATTCCGCCTTAGCAGCCTTATTTTCACTTTATGGAAATTTTTCTTAAATTCCCGTCATGCTTGCTTTAATTGTTTAAATACTAATTTCCTATTAATACTTCAAATAATAAGCAACTTCACGCCAAAATTCTATTTTCCGAACCATTTTCGGAAACTACCTTGTTATTGGTCAATTATAATATAATAATTCATATTATATTTTTGTCAAAGGTATGGGGTATTATATTATTTACCTACATATAAGCAACCAATTATTTCAACATAGCAAATCTTACATTCATACATTATTGAATCATCTAATTATAAGGTAAGTCCATAGACCCAGTTTAGGAAATTAGTTACCCATTACCTTTGAACATTCTAAAACATATAAAGAGTAGAGAAAGATAAAAGTAAAAGCTTGTTCCATTAATATGCAATAATAATCCACAATAAGTATCAACAAATCTTTGTTAAACTCCACGAATGGAAAGTACAACAAAAAGAGCTAAGTATATAGATTCCTAAAATAGCCAACAATGGTGGTTACTTATGAGTGAAGAGTAATGTATCAAGGTAGGTGGTGAAGTAAGGGTGACATTTTGAACTCATTAAATAGCTCCACACCTCGAAATTAGGGCTTCCTTCACAAATGACCAAGTTTCCCTTATGTGTAGGGTGTTGAGGGGAACAAAAAGCACTAATTCAAACCATATTTAAGTTGGGAAAACAAAATGGTCCGATCAGACCAGGGTGTAGTCTAACCGGACCGTTAAGGCAAGGGCATTCTGCCCACACAAAAACACAAGGTTTGACCGGACTTAAGGAGTCTGAGCGGACCTCCCTTCATATATTCTCTAACCACTAAAATCATGTCATGTCCGATCGGACTTGACGTTACTCTAATCTCCAGATTCTGAATTCTTCCATTCTGTATCATTTTGCACCTTCGCCTGCACCCGATTGGTCCCCGAAGCTTCCAGAACACTTCAAATATGCTCAAAAACACCTTGATCTTGCACAATTGGTCCTGAAATAACTCCAGCAAAATAATAAGGCATTGAATCTCAAAAACAATATTGCATGTGCAAAATTACATGGTAAAAACACTAGGAGAATATGAGCACTTCTACGGATTTATGACCAAATAATTCCTCGTAGCAAAACAATTTCCAAATTTGTGCCCCTGTTGAAAGTAATCCCATTTTAGTACTTAGGCCCACCTAATCCGTAGAACCATTCTGTGAATTGGTGCCTAAGGGAGGGAATCATTTGAAGCAATCGCAAAATGGTTCTCCAGATTGCTTCATATAAATTGATGGGAAATTTTATTTCCCATCACATTACACAGAAGTTCTTAAATAAAAATAAAAATTTGAAGCGTGTTTTTTACTATGAGCATTATTTTGGACCTTTCTTTTGAGAACGACAATAGGTGAGTTTATTTAATTTTTTAGTTATCATAGAAAGATATTAGACTAATTTATAATATAATCAAATATTTGTATGTTTATGATTTAGGATTTTTGTTGTTAGTAAAATTCTAGGTTTTAAGAGAAATGTTAGAATTTCTACTAATTTATAAATATTAAATAAAAAATATTTAAAATTATATTTATAAAAAAATGTTAAAATTATTAGTAATGAATGTTAGGCAACTATAATTGTTATAATTATTTGTAAATTTTATCATAATTTGAAATCATGATAAAATTAACATAACAAAATAAAATGACACGTAATTTGAAATGGTAGATTATAATTTGCTAAAATCATAAGAATAATCTAAGAATTATTTTCCAATTTTGTGAAAGAACGCTATAAATTTGAAAATCTCATTTTATGAACAACTGTGATATATGTTTTTGACGATACATGCAGCAATGACGACTATAAATCTATCATTTGTGATATGGTACGCTGGACGAATTGTAAATTCTCCATGTCGAGTAGAATACCATGATGGTTGTCAAGTGAATATGCCATTAAGTGAAAGAATAAATTTTGAAGAATTGGTCAATATATGTAGAATGACAGTTTCTACTAACTGCGAAGTCGAGATTACAAAAATCTACTTGCCTCTTCCGTGTATAGTACGGGATCAAATATTCTAATACCCGTTGTTTCATGTGGAGAATAATAACCACGTGTTTGAAATGCTAAACGAGGCTGCAAGGTTTCTGGGTCTAGAACTTTTGGAGTTGTTCGTGTGATTCTATTGAGCCAAAGAAGAGTAATGACGAAGAGGAAGAAGAGGACTTCCATGGGAGCGATGAAGAGGATTTTGGGGCCATTGATATTGATGAAGAAGCGGTGGATTTGGGCAAAAATACACGGTAGCAGTCGCAACTTCCTGTCACGACCCAATCTCAGGGCCGAGACCGGCGCTAGGGAATGGGAGTGGTTGCTCCGAAACCCGTAGCAAGCCTAAAAACATAAAATAATTTTTCGCAAAACATAAACGTCATGCATGACATAAATAAACACATGTCATGCAGAAGCACACATGCCAGGCATACATATCCTCTGGCAGTCACAATATAAATAAAGCAGCAAGCGTAAAACGTTTAAAACTTTAAAACATTAAAGTTATATTTACAGAAAACTATACGTTACAAGCTTACTCGCAAAATACTTATCTACTGCAGCTCTAAGAGTAAAGTACTGTTTCTTTACATACTCAAAAATACAGACTTCTGGAAGTAGGATAGAAGTCCGTCGCTTCAAAGCGTCTTTAACCTGAAAGGAAATCTGTGAGGGGTCAGTATATTGGGATATACTGAGTGAGTTCATACATTTACTAATAAGTATTCAAATAAAACATAAAACGATATTTAATCGTATGCAGCCAAGTACAAGATCCGACTGAAACCTTAATCCTCAAACATACTAATCATCAATCAAACAACCCAATCATTAATATCAAATTGCGAGTCCAACTCGCTGGTGGCCCAACCACTAGATACGGGGACTCCAGACTACACCGTAGCCGAGTGCTCACTCGTATCAAAATCATAAACCCAATCGTAAATTTCATATTCATCATCAGCTCCCAGCTGAGTCACATCAAAACTGGTGATCACGCAGTCCTATTGTCGCCCAATAGGTAGCACATTCCATCGGATCAATACTGGTTTCAAATCAAGCATATGCGCAATTCATATAAAAGTTTCGCATCTAAAACATGCAGTTCAAATATAAAGCAATATAAAATAATTGCTTAAATAAATACTTTAAAAGCAAATCATATAAACTCACAGAAAACGCTTATCCAAAAATACGCCGGGGCTTTAGAACGTCAAGCTTCCCGAACTACTGGTCCAGCTGCTTCTTGCCTCGCCGGAACTAAAACAAATTTTTAAAACATTTGACTGATATCAGAATCCTATTCTAAGATTGACTCAAGACTCGACACACTGAACTTTCATTAACCGTCGTGCCTCTCACATGATTATCCCGATAAACGGTATCAAACTCGTTTATGGATAAAATATCACTTTTAACTCAGTCCTCTTTTAACCTTACTAGGTTAACGTCTCAAATTAATCGATTACTAGTCCATTTCAAATCTCGATATGCGCGTATATAATTTTCTCGAAAAACTAGGTCGATTGGCGGAAACACTGTGCGTACGCGCGTCTGCCTGTGCGATTGCACAGAGGACTGTGCGTCCGCATAGTGTGACTGTGCGTTCGCACAGTCACTTGACTGTGCATTCGCACAGTCACTTGAGCAGTAGACTGTGCGTTCGCACAGTCCTGCTGTGCGTTCGCACAGTCCTGCTGTGCGTTCGCACAGTCCTGCTGTGCGTTCGCACAATTCGGCTGTGCGACGCACAGCCACGGGCTTTTGCCCGGAACTCGATTTCCAACGTGCCAAAACGCTCAAAACGTATCCAAAACGCTATTTCTAACTTCAAAATATCCAAATACAATCCTATAATCGATAAAACGATAAAATCGTTTCGTGGCCTAAAATTTTGAATCGATATAACTCAAAATATAATCAACGAAACGGTAAAACGTCAAGCTTACCGTAATTACCCGTTGAAATACGATCGTTAGGAGTTATAGAACGTCGAAAACGGACGAGAAACGGAATCGAGCGACGGAAACGGCGATGGAACGAAGCGAGAGAGAAAGAATGAACTGAGGAAGAAGATCTGCATCCTTCTCTCCTTCAAATCTTATATATATATAATGGTCAATTTGCACTTTGGTCCTTGAAACTTTTCAAAAGTTTCAATTTAGTCCATAACCTATTCGCGTCCGACTTTTAAACGATCTCCGAACGATTCGAAACTTTTACCATAAATACTATAAATTATTTCGCGGACGTTGGCGAAATAAAATCCATTACGGGATTTATAAATTATTTTATATTAATTTCTGAAGTTATTTCCTCAAATCCCATTAATTGACTTATTAAAATTTATTCTAAATTCCCGATATAATTAAATTAAATTCTCCTTAATTTAATTTATCAGAAATTTCGACACGTGGCACGACGTAATTATCTTAAAATATTTTGGGGTATTACATTCACCCCCCCTTAAAATAAATTCGTCCTCGAATTTAAAATTAGCCACGTACCTTGAGTAAACAGATATGGATATTTCTGCCTCATATCCTCTTCTGTCTCCCACGTGCACTCTTCTGCGGATTGACTTCTCCATAAAACTTTCACCATTGGAATTCTCTTCGTTCGCAGTTGTCGTATCTGCGTATCGACAATCTGCACTGGTCGCTCTTCGTATGTTAGTTCCTCGCTCACATCCACCACTTGTGGTTGAATTATTCGAGAAGGGTCTGGTACATATTTCCGAAGCATGGAAATATGGAAGACAGGATGAACTTGCGACATTTCTGGTGGCAAGTCTAGCTTATAGGCAACTGAGCCTATACGCTCTATGATCTGATATGGTCCGACGTATCTCGGAGCCAACTTGCTCTTCTTTCCAAAACGAATAACTCCCTTCGTCGGTGACACTTTGAGAAACACGTAGTCTCCGATCTGAAATTCGATATCCTTCCTCTTGGGGTCCGCGTAACTCTTCTGTCGACTGGAAGCAGTATTCAAACGCTGCTTTATCAACAGAACTTTTTATGTTGTAATCTGGATGATCTCTGCTCCAGTTAACTTTCGCTCACCGACTTTGTCCCAACAGATATGGGATCGACATTTACGACCGTATAGTGCTTTGTAAGGAGCCATCTCGATGCTCGAGTGATAGCTATTGTTGTAGGCGAATTCGACTAGAGGTAGGTATGTATCCCAACTACCTCCGAAGTCTAATACGCAGATTCGAAGCTTATCTTCTAACGTTTGAATCGTCCGCTCAGACTGACCGTCCGTCTGAGGGTGAAACGCAGTGCTGAAATTCAATCGCGTTCCTAATGCGTCTTGTAAACTCTTCCAGAAATGAGAGGTAAATACGGAACATCTATCTGAAACGATTGACACGGGGACTCCATGTAGGCTCACGATCTTGTCGATGTAAATCTCCGCCAACTTTGCTGCAGAATACGTCGTCTTGATCGGAATGAAGTGCGTTGACTTCGTCAAGCGATCCACGATTACCCAAATGGAATCAAAACCTTTTTGCGTCTTGGGCAATCCAACTACGAAATCCATCGTGATTTGTTCCCATTTCCACTCCTGGATGGGTAGTGGCTGAAGAAATCCGTAAGCCCGTTGATGCTCCAACTTGACTTGCTGACAAGTCGGGCATTTCGCCACGAACTCTGCGATATCTTTCTTCATTCCGCTCCACCAGTACGTTGATTTGATGTTGTGGTACATCTTCGTGGAACCAGGATGAACGCTATAGATCGTTCCATGAGTCTCCTCCATGATCTTCTGTCTCAAATTGTCAATGTCTGGTACACACATTCGATTGCCGTATTTCAAGATTCCGTTGACAATACTGAAATCTTGACTCTTTTCTTGTTGAACTTCCTTAATTAAATGCTTCAACTGAGGGTCGTCCGCTTGCAACTCTTTGATCTGATCTATCAACGTCGATCGGATCGTTAGCTGAGCCATTAAGTTTCCGAGAGATGAAATCTCGAACTCCACTCCTTGGTTAAACATCGTATGAATCTCGTTGATTAATGGTCTTCGCCATGTCGTTGTAACGTGCGCGAGACTTCCTGCCGACTTCCTACTTAATGCATCCGCCACGACGTTGGCCTTGCCTGGATGGTATTGTATCGTGCAGTCGTAATCTTTTAATAGCTCCATCCATCTCCGCTGTCTGAGGTTCAACTCTCGTTGATCGAAAATGTACTTGAGACTCTTATGATCCGTAAATATCTCGCACGTGGCACCGTATAAATAATGTCTCCAAATTTTAAGCGCAAAAATCACTGCTGCTAGCTCTAGATCATGCGTCGGATAATTTGTCTCGTGCTTCTTAAGCTGTCGCGAAGCGTATGCAATCACTCGACCATGTTGCATAAGGACGCATCCTAGTCCAACTCTTGATGCATCACAGTAAACTGTGAATCCTTCCGTTCCTTCTGGTAGCGCTAAGACTGGTGCTGTCGTCAGACACTCTTTCAGTTTCAGAAAACTAAGTTCACACTGGTCCGTCCAGTTGAATTTCGCGTTCTTCTGGGTTAACTTCGTCAAAGGTACAACGATCTTCGAAAAGTCCTGTACAAATCGTCTGTAATATCCCGCCAAGCCGAGGAAACTTCTAACTTCCGTAACTGATTTAGGCCGCTTCCATTCTATCACAGCTTCAATATTCTTTGGATCAACCTTAATGCCGCTTTGTGAAACCACGTGACCTAAGAAAGCCACTTCCGTTAGCCAAGATTCACATTTAGAGAATTTGGCGTAAAGCTGATGCTCTCTTAGCGTCTGTAGTACTATCCGCAGATGTTGAGCGTGCTCTTCTTCTGTACGCGAATAAATTAAAATGTCGTCGATGAACACGATCACGAACTGATCCAAGTACGGTTTGAATATTCTATTCATCAAGTCCATGAAGGCTGCTGGGGCGTTCGTCAATCTGAATGACATAACGAGGAACTCGTAATGTCCGTATCGAGTTCGAAAAGCAGTCTTCTGAATATCATTATCACGAATCTTCAGTTGATGATAGCCTGATCTCAGGTCGATCTTGGAGAAGTATTTCGCTCCTTGCAACTGATCAAATAGATCGTCAATTCTAGGTAACGGATACTTATTCTTGATCGTCACCTTGTTCAGCTGTCGATAGTCGATACATAGTCGAAGCGATCCATCCTTGTTTTTCACGAATAGCACTGGTGCACCCCACGGGGATACACTCGGTCTTATGAAACCGCGATCGAACAATTCTTCTAACTGATCCTTAAGTTCTTTGAGCTCTGCTGGCGCCATACGATAAGGAGGTATCGATATTGGCTTCGTGCAAGGAGCCAATTCGATACAAAACTCAATCTCGCGATCTGGGGGTAATCCAGGTAATTCCTCTGGAAAAACGTCTTGATACTCTGACACCACTGGTACGTCGCTTAAAGTTGCACCTTTCTTATTGAAACAGCTTCAATCCCAGGCGTGTTAAATGTTACCGTCTTCTTCCGGCAATCCACACTGGCGTAATGTTGAGCTAGCCAATCCATTCCTAGTATAACGTCAAAAGCTAATACCTCGAGTAAAATCAAGTCAACTAACAAATCTCGTCCTTGAACTCTTACAGGACAAGACGGATAAATGATACTAACTTCCACACTCTCTCCGACTGGAGTAGCTACGGACAAGGGATCCCTAAGATACGCTGGTTGCACTCCTAACTTACTAGCGAAACTAGGCGAAACAAACGAATGCGTAGCGCCCGGATCAAATAAAATTAGTGCGTCTTGAGAAGCGATAGGAAAGGTACCTTGCACCACAACATTGGAAGCCTGAGCCTCTTGAGGATTCAGTGCAAAGACCCTGGCCTGACTCCTGCCAGCCTGCGAAGTCTGACCAGTACCGCGTCCTCCGCCATTTCTACCTCCTCGATTTGCATAACCACGGCCTCTCTGGCCAGTAAAGGACTTCCTGTCTGATCATATCCTGATGCTGCCTGTTGTGCAGTCCTCTGCTGCTGATAAGAAGGATGTACTACAGTAGTCATCGAACCCTGGGGCATCTGCCTCGGACAATCTCTAGCAAAATGGCCTCGTTGACCACAGTTAAAACATGCTCCAGTAGTAATGTAGCACGCGCCGTAATGTCTCCTATTACAGTTCAGACATATAGGAACTCCGCCTCCCATATCACTCATCGATCTGGCACTAAATCCGGTGCCTGAAGTACTGTCACGACCCAATCTCAGGGCCGAGACCGGCGCTAGGGAATGGGAGTGGTTGCTCCGAAACCCGTAGCAAGCCTAAAAACGTAAAATAATTTTTCGCGAAATGTAAACGTCATGCATGACATAAGCAAACACGTGTCATGCAGAAGCACTCATGCCAGGCACACATATCCTCTGACAGTCACAGAATAAATAACGCAGCAAGCGTAAAACGTTTAAAACTTTAAAACGTTAAAGTTATAATTACAGAAAACTTTATATACAAGCTGACTGACAAAATACTTATCTACTGCAGCTCTAAGAGTAAAGTACTGTTTCTTTACATACTCAAAATACAGACTTCTGGAAGTAGGATAGAAGTCCGTTGCTTCAAAGCGTCTTTATCCTGAAAGGAAATCTGTGAGGGGTCAGTATATTGGGATATACTGAGTGAGTTCATACATTTACTAATAAGTATTCAAATAAAACATAAAATCGTAATCAATCATATGCAGCCAAGTACAGGATCCGATTGAAACCTTAATCCTCAAACATACTAATAATCAATCGATCAACCCAATCATAAATATCAATCGCGAGTCCAACTCGCTGGTGGCCCAGCCACTAGATACGGGGACTTCCAGGCTACACCGTAGCCGAGTTCACGCTGCGTATCTAAATCATAACCCAATCGTAAATCTCATATTCATCATCAGCTCCCAGCTGAGTCATATCAAAACTGGTGATCACACAGTCCTATTGTCGCCCAATAGGTAGCACGTTCCATCGGATCAATACCGGTTTCAAATCAAACATATGCGCAATTCATAAAAGCGTTTCGCATATAAAACATGCAATTCCAATATAAAGCAATATAAAATAGTTGCTTTGATAAATACTTTAAAAGCAAATCGTATAAACTCACAGAAAACGCTTATCCAAAAATACGTCGGGGCTTTTGAAACGTCAAGTTTCCCGAGCTCCTGGTCCAGCTCCTTCTTGCCTCGCTGGATCTAAAACAATTTCAAAACATTTGACTCACATCAGAATCCTATTCTAAGATTGACTCTAGACTCGAGACTCGACACATTGAACTCTTATTAATCGTCGTGCTTCTCACGCATATCCCATTAAACGATATCAAACTCGTTTACGGATCGCTAATTACTTCCAATTCAATCTTCTTATAACCTCATTAGGTTAACTACTATTCGATTTATGATTCAATACGTGAATTCCATTAATTAAACCGAGGTACGAAGATTCAGGGTGCGAGAATCGAAGGGTGCACGCTCGTGCAGGGAGGTACACGTTCGTGTACCTTGGTACACGTTCGTGTACCATATGATGGTACACGTTCGTGTACCTCAAGTACACGTTCGTGTACCATTGATGGTACACGTTCGTGTACCTCAAGTACACGTTCGTGTACCACAGTACACGATCGTGTACAGTCGTGCACGATCCCCCGGAATCGATTTTCGGGGTTTCCGACCTGCTATATACGTAAAAACGCTCCAAACTCAGCCAAAACGCGTATTCTAAGCTCAAAACGCTATATATCAATCCTAAACTCGATAAAACGATAAAATCGTTTCGTGGCCTAAAACTTTGAATCGATATAACTCAAAATATAATCAACGAAACGGTGAAACGTCAAGCTTACCGTGATTACCCGTCGAAATACGATCGTTTGGAGTTATAGAACGTCGGAAACGGACGAGAAACGGAAACCGCGCGATGAACCGATCGGAAACGAGCGAGAGAAAACGAAAGAGAAAGAAAAGAGATGAAGGTTCTGTAACCTTCATTCTGAAGGTTTGGGATTATACATATGTAATGGCTAATTTGCACTTTGGTCCTTGAAACTTTTCAAAAGTTTCAATTTAGTCCAAAACCTATTCAATTAATCTTTCTATTAATTCAACTACGTATTATTTATATCCGAATAAATAATACTAACTCAAAATTACATATTTCCATCGCAAATCCTCAAATTTCTATTTTCGGGCTTAATTGGCTAATTTGCACTTTAGCCCCTAAACTTTTCAAAATTTACAATTTAGCCCCAAAATGTATCCACATCCAAATTGTCAAAATTAATTCCTTTAATCTCGCTAATTGACTCATTAAATTTTATTCTAAATTTCCGATATAATCAAATTAAATTCTCCTTAATTTAATTTATCGGAAATCTCGACACGTGGCACGACTTAATTATCTTAAAATATTTTGGGGTATTACAAGTACTAACTCTAGTTCCATACCGAACTCTCTTATTTCTCTGTTGACGTGATGGGGGTCGAGAATAACTTCTGACGTATGATTGGGTAGGTGGGCTCTGTACGCTGCGGAACACATCACTCCTCACAGGCGCAACATTGGAAGGGTCAGGAATTCTTCCAAAACGGATCAGAGAAACTTCCATTTGCCTAGAGCTATCAATTAGTTGCACTAGGGTCCTTCCGATATTAGACGTCAGACTCACAAATTCAGCTCCTAGACCCTCTACAGACCTTGAGTTCACTCTGACTGGGTCTGTAGTCAGGTCTGGTGCAAACCTACTTATCCTGGTAAATTCCGTTACAAATTCTTGAACAGACCAATTCCCTCTACTCAGTGTCAACCACTGACTACGATAACTCTCTGTCACTGCATATGGCAAGAAATATTCTCTAAAGTGGTTAGCGAATTCAGCCCAGGTCATAGTGTCCATGGTCGGCTGAATATGCTGCTGAAACCAATCTTTTGCGGGTCCTTTCATTGACATTTCCACCATAATGATGGTCTGTCTCTCATTAGCTTGCAGGCGTCGAGCGTTACGTTCTACTTCTTCGAGGAAATCAAGAGCATCGCCTGAGCCGTCAAACTTAGTGGGCTTAAGGCGCATAAAAGCCAAGACGACATCTCGGTCAGTGAAAGATACATTACGTAATTGTTGTTGTTGAAGTTGTTCACGATGCATATTCTGCACCTCAGCCTGATTAGCTTGCATAGCCGCAATTCCAGTAAGAAACTGGTTCAGATCAAAACCCACAACATTAGGTTGCTGGGCTTACGCTTGCACTCCAGGTGCCTGCGCCTGGGCCTCTTAGCCAGCACCTCCTCCCTGAACAGAAGACTCATCTTGAGCTTCTGGATGGACGTCATGCGCCACTTCTATAACATTTCGTGCTGCAGCGGCAGCTCGCTCTACCTCTTGTCTTTGGTCAGACATCCTGACCAAGACAAACAGCGTTACTTAGCCACATAATTGCATATTATCGCAAACGCATATCGTATTAAACGCGCATCTCATCACATGCGAACACACACGTATGACAGACTCACATCCTAGAGGGAAAGCTGAAAATTTGAAAATCAAATGAATACGTAACAAAGACAAGACTCGAATCCTATGTGCTGTAGTAGATTCCTAGGAAAATCAATCACTCTTCTAACATAAGCAATGGTAACTGCACCATGCTCTGATACCAACATTGTCACGACCCAATCTCAGGGCCGAGACCGGCGCTAGGGAATGGGAGTGGTTGCTCCGAAACCCGTAGCAAGCCTAAAAACGTAAAATAATTTTTCGCAAAACATAAACGTCATGCATGACATAAATAAACACATGTCATGCAGAAGCACACATGCCAGGCATACATATCCTCTGGCAGTCACAATATAAATAACGCAGCAAGAGTAAAACGTTTAAAACTTTAAAACATTAAAGTTATATTTACATAAAACTATACGTTACAAGCTGACTCGCAAAATACTTATCTACTGCAGCTCTAAGAGTAAAGCACTGTTTCTTTACATACTAAAAAATACAGACTTCTGGAAGTAGGATAGAAGTCTGTCGCTTCAAAGCGTCTTTAACCTGAAAGGAAATCTGTGAGGGGTCAGTATATTGGGATATACTGAGTGAGTTCATACATTTACTAATAAGTATTCAAATAAAACATAAAACGATATTTAATCGTATGCAGCCAAGTACAAGATCCGATTGAAACCTTAATCCTCAAACATACTAATCATCAATCAAACAACCCAATCATTAATATAAAATTGCGAGTCCAACTCGCTGGTGGCCCAGCCACTAGATACGGGGACTCAAGACTACACCGCAGCCGAGTGCTCACTCGTATCAAAATCATAAACCCAATCGTAAATTTCATAATCATCATCAGCTCCCAGCTGAGTCACATCAAAACTGGTGATCACGCAGTCCTATTGTCGCCCAATAGGTAGCACGTTCCATCGGATCAATACTGGTTTCAAATCAAGCATATGCGCAATTCATATAAAAGTTTCGCATATAAAACATGCAGTTCAAATATAAAGCAATATAAAATAATTGCTTAAATAAATACTTTAAAAGCAAATCATATAAACTCACAGAAAACGCTTATCCAAAAATACGTCGGGGCTTTAGAACGTCAAGTTTCCCGAACTACTGGTCCAGCTGCTTCTTGCCTCGCCGGATCTAAAACAAATTTTTAAAACATTTGACTGATATCAGAATCCTATTCTAAGATTGACTCTAGACTCAAGACTAGACACACTGAACTTTCATTAACCGTCATGCTTCTCACATGATAATCCGATAAACGGTATCAAACTCGTTTATGGAAAAAATATCACTTTTAACTCAGTCCTCTTTTAACCTCACTAGGTTAACGTCTCAAATTAATCGATTACTAGTCCATTTCAAATCTCGATATGCGCGTATATAATTTTCTCGAAAAACTAGGTCGATTGGCGGAAACACTGTGCGTACACGCGTCTGCCTGTGCGATCGCACAGGGGACTGTGCGTTCGCACAGTCCTAGCAGACTGTGCGTTCGCACAGTCACAGCCACGGGCTTTTGCCCGGAACTCGATTTCCGACGTGGTTCAACGTGCCAAAACGCTCAAAACGTATCCAAAACGCTATTTCTAACTTCAAAACACCCAAATACAATCCTATAATTGATAAAACGATAAAATCGTTTCGTGGCCTAAAACTTTGAATCGATATAACTCAAAATATAATCAACGAAATGGTAAAACGCCAAACTTACCGTGATTACCCGTTAAAATACGATCGTTAGGAGTTATAGAACGTCGAAAACGGACGAGAAACGGAATCGAGCGACGGAAACGGCGATGGAACGAAGCGAGAGAGAAAGAATGAACTGAGGAAGAAGATCTGGATCCTTCTCTCCTTCAAATCTTGTATATATATAATGGTCAATTTGCACTTTGGTTCTTGAAACTTTTCAAAAGTTTCAATTTAGTCCATAACCTATTCGCGTCCAACTTTTAAACGATCTCCGATCGATTCGAAACTTTTACCATAAATACTATTAATTATTTCGCGGACGTTGGCGAAATAAAATCCATTACGGGATTTATAAATTATTTTATATTAATTTCTGAAGTTATTTCCTCAAATCCCGTTAATTGACTTATTAAATTTATTCTAAATTCCCGATATAATCAAATTAAATTCTCCTTAATTTAATTTATCAGAAATTTCCTAACTAACTTAAACTTAACGTGGTCTGCCACGAACCTTGTGTGATTATCTTAAAATATTAAAATATTTTGGGGTATTACACTTCCTAACTAACTTAAACTTAACGTGGTCTGCCACGAACCTTGTTTGATCGTCTGGGATGGAGTTCTAAGTTAGGATGATCTTCACAAACCGTTTAGATGTTCAGACATGTGCGATTTCTTATTCAATGGCTATAAAAAGGGAGCATAAGAGTCACCGGACTACCAACACGATAATTGTGTTGCTTTGTGAGCACGGCAACATCTCCAAATGGCGGTTGCACGCCACATTGCTACAAAAAACTATACATGGATGTTGACAAAATACAACGGGCCATACACGTGTAATTAGTTGGTGCCAGGTCCTGGCCATCAGAATTTTGTAGCTAATCAGATCGCCCAATATATCATGACTCAAGTTCTTGAGAAGCGTGATATACAGATCAAGACACTCATTGTCAAAATATGGGAACATATGGAGTAAGGCCTCCACATAAAAAAAACATAGTATGGCAAGTAGAAGGCAATCTGTATCATTTACGGGGAGTGGGATGCTTCCTTTGCGTAGGTTTGCAAGTTCATGGCTAAATGGTTCATCTAAATCCTGAATCATTTTGGAATGTAGAAGGTACAAATTTAATCGCAAATGTTATGTAATTTTGTGTATAACTAGTAAATTAAGTACTGAGTCTAATTATATTCAACCTGTAATACATATGCACTCCAGTTTCTCTAAATGGGTTGTTTCACCCGAACATTCTGTAGAATGTTTTTGACTTTCTAACCGATGATTGCAGGATTTCCTTATTGAAAGCCTGTTCTGTTCGTCAATGGCACTTATTTGTAGTCAAAATGCAAAATGACCATGTTGATAGCGTCGCAAATAGATGGAAACAACAAAATAATGCCCGTCGCGTTTGCACATGTTGAATCTGAAAGCGGTGAAAGTTATGAATATTTTTTGGATCATCTCCGGGAGAAGGTTATTCTCGATAGGAGGGTGGCCATTATTTTAGATCACGCCGGTAGAATAGTGGTAGTTTTAAAGCGTTAGGAGTGGGGCGGTGTTTCTCACAAATTCTGCATCAAGAATCTAGTGAGTAATTTCCATATATACTCACATTAAAAGTAAGAGTATAAAAAACCTGGCAGAGAAGGAAAGTATTCTTCCTGTTTATAGTGCGGTGCTTGTGAATTGAGAAAATATAAATGTAGATATTTTCCTTTAACAGTGTGGTAAAACTTATGTGTAGGGTGGGCATATAAAAAGAAGAAATACAAACAATTCATTAATATTATTGAAATCAAATCACATGAGGGGTATGCATATTTGTCTAATGAACGCCGTCTAGCAAAAGAAAAGTGGACAATGTCGTATGAAAAAAATGGACAACGACACAATGTGAGGACCACGAACTACACTGGGTCCATTAATGAAATACTGAAGAATATCAGGGGGGCTTCCTATCACAGTAATGATTGAGGATATTTTTGATAAGCTTGTCGATATGTTCGTCAAGCGTTGGACGAAGCATCAAACACGCATCGAGAACAACATTCAGTTCACTCCAATCTGCATCGAATTAATGAAAGCGATTGGGGAGAAGGCTCGCACCCATGTCAGCAAGACATATAACTCATAATGGCTTGCAAAGTGAAAACTAGGAGGAACCACACTAACCAAACAGGAAGAAATATCTATACAGTAAACCTTTGAAAAAAGAAATGCACGTGCAATGAGTTTCAGCAACTTAAGTACCCTTTTCTCATGCTATGGCTGTTTGTTTGAAGTATGAGTTGAACCATAATGACCTCTTTGGGTGGCACTACCAATCCAAATATTCACTCCTATGCTAGAACACCCCCTTTGTTCGATTACGTGACTGCGTGTGCTGGATAGTCCCTG
Organism: Mercurialis annua; assembly: GCF_937616625.2. Lineage (NCBI taxonomy): Eukaryota > Viridiplantae > Streptophyta > Magnoliopsida > Malpighiales > Euphorbiaceae > Mercurialis > Mercurialis annua. Next base: position 18,008,349 of record NC_065572.1, on the reverse strand, counting down.
AATACGTTCCTTTTGTTCCAACAGTAATTGGATTAGAAAGAAGGGACAACCGGTCAATCAAAGATTCAGGAACAAGATGAATAATAATTAGGCCAAATACATATTTGGGTCCCTACACTTGTCTTCTTTTCCAACTTGGATCCCTACACTAAAAAAATCCATAATAAGTCCTTCTGACTGGCGAGTTAACAGACATCAAACAGACACAAAACGGACGTTAAGTGAGATACAAATCAATATTACAAATCACTAAATTTTGAATGAAAGTAAAACAAAATAAATGGGTTGTAGGAATTCCACTACTGCCGCCTTCCCTACCTACGCATGATGTTTCCGTCGAACGTAGTCAGCTCCCTTTCAACAACGAGCGGCGCCTCCGGAATGACGAATGAAGCTTGCCCTTTTGAACGACAAATGAAGTTTGCTCTTTTGAATAACGAACGACGCCAGATCAACGAGATAACATCGTCTTCTGCTCTGCCAGACGCCACCTACTCAATGCTGAACACCGTACATCGCCTGTGCTCCTATCTCAAGTCGATATTGCTTTTGCCTCACGCTGATGTTGCTACTGCCGGACCTTAAAAGCCATGAACATAGCTAGAGCAAAAACGAAAAAAAAAATGAAAATTAAGAAATCAGGTGAACTAATTAATACCCTTGTTTGTTGTTATAATTGGAGTTGAGTTTTTGTTTACATTTTCTTCAATTCATTGGTGAATTTGGATTTAATTTATTTTTGCGTTGGGGGCAGAGGTTGGAGCAACAAGAACTATTGTAGAATTAAGTTGGGAGCTGGTTGAGTTTAATCATTATTAAATGTTAATTAGTGTTTTATTATAATTTGGTTCAATACATAAAATAACTAGTGTAGAATTAGAGTTTTTTTTATTTGAGTTACAAAATTAATGTAACTAATTGAATTTTAATAATATTTTAAAATGTGAATAATATAATATTGGATTTTTTGGTAATATTTTTAGAGATTTTTAATTTTAAGGACTCAACTGGAAAAAATATATAATTGGCAAAAGTTTACACTATAAACAACCACCAGTCTCAAAAACAAGCATGTGTGTCTCACTCTATAACGGAATAGGACAAAAGGACTTATAGTGGTCACTTTGTATAGTGCAGAGATTTACTATAGATGTTTTTGAGTGAAGGAATTTAATTTGGAAAAATGGTATAGTGCAGGAAAAAAAATATGTGTTTGGCCTAAGAACTACATGGAGGATCCAAGCCCTAACATTTGCAATAAATATTATAATACAGGGCATAATGCTTAAACTTGTACCAATACAATTAGAGATATATGAAGTGTAACATTGCTTATGTAAGAGTCATTATGTTTTTTTAATTATTACGTCATATTGTTTAATATTCAGGCATGAGTTCAGCAATACATATTGTTCAAAAATATGAGGATCCCTCTTGTGAAATACGATCCGGACGCAACAGAGCTTTTCAAGACAATCCAATCCATGCTTGCCTGAATAGCACAAATGCTGGGCATATATTTCTCTATTGACACTAAATATTTGCGTGACTTTAAAAATTCTATTGTGTCAAGTGAGCCTCGATGGGCATGGCTGTGGGAGAGAAGATGCAAGTTAGAGGCGTATTGCGACTTTCATGAAATATCGGTCCCTATAGAAATAGCAGCTGCAATTTTGAGAAGCTCGGAATTGGAAATAGACATTGTGATGGACCACATTCATATAGAAAACAATGTCATGAATCAATGTCTGAATGCGTTCCATGAAAATGTTGGACTTGTGTCACGATCCAAATTCAAGAGTCGCGACCGGAACTACGGAATGGGAGTGGTTGCACCGAAACCCGTAGCAAGCCTAAAACCAATAAAACTTTTTTGCTGAAAATATACTCAGGACAACAATGAAAAACAGAAGCACAAATAAGACATACTCATATCAACACAAATAACACATACATGTTACTGCGCTCATGGATACAATACATGTGAGCATATAACTTCTGTAACCTCGTACGTACTAGCTCACACGATAACAACATGGGCAACTAGCACCATGGCAAAACATCATACACGTAGCATACAAACAATACATACAAAGACAACAAGTACATAAATAAACTCATATCAACACACTGTTGCAATAGGCTACGACCGGTCTACCATAGACCAGTGCAGCTCTAGCGGAAAGGCATACACTATACATGCAAAAACGAGACTTTCGGAAACAAGGAATGGAAGTCTGGTCTACCTAAGACTCTGAACACCTGAAAGGTTTAATCATCAACGGGGTCAGACTATACTGAGTGAGTTCACAAATACCAATAAAATAGTTTAATACAAAAATAACATTGCATATAACAAAACAGTTATAAACATAACGCAAGTATTAGATCCGACCAAAATCCTAATCTTATAATCATAGCCTGAACAGACTAATATCGATTCACAATCTATTATATCATATTGAACGATCCATATGGTATGGTCCCAGGATAATTCAACCGAGTTAACCTATACCATGTGACATAGTCTCGGGATAGTTCCACCGAGTTAACTCATATCACTTCTTTAAACCCATGGTGTGAGTCCCGGGATAGTTCCACCGAGTTCAACTCACTAGACACAGGTGCTGAGATAGTTCAACCTAGTTCCAGTTCGTGTCTGCCATACATAATCCTCCCTCGATTTCATAATATAATCATAATACTGACACCTATGACTTACCTAACATCGGCGATATGTTGTAATGGGCTTCTCAGATTAAGATCAAGATGTTGCACTCAACCCCATACTATGCACAAGCCAACGGGCAGGCTGAGGCGACTAACAAAGCTATCAAACTTATCATCCAAAAAACGATCGAGGAAAACCCAAGACAATGGCACGTATTGCTGTTAGAAGCAGGTTGGGCGAATAGAACTAGCCAGAAATCGGCCACAGGAACTTCGCCGTTCAGGATGGTGTATGGGTATGATGCGATGTTGCCAATGGAGCTTACCATAATGTCTACTCGCCGTTTGCATCAGAACAAATTATCCAAGGAAGATTACTTCGATAAAATGGTGATAGAATCCCTAGATCTCAACGAAGAAAGACTGATAGAATTAGACCACCTTGAAGCGCAGAAGAGAAGGGTTGAACGAGCATACAACAAGCGGGTGAAACAAAATCATTTGCCATAGGTGATCTAGTGTGGAAGGCAATCCTGCCTATTGGCCATAAAGATAGGCGATTTGGTAAATATAGTCCAAACTGGGAAGGTCCTTTCGTCATAACTACCAAGTTAACAGGCGGAGCTTATGTCCTGGCAAATACTGACGGCGAAGATAATGATAGGGAAATTAACGGTCAGTATCTAAAGAAATACTTTCCTAGTTGTTGAGAGAACATTGACCGACGGTTATTTGGGGACAGCGAGGAGTAACGCCCGCAAGAAACAGTTATCGGACATTTTAGACCGATAAGGAGCTTCACTAAGGCCGATATACGACATATCGGATGATTGATTGGAAGTTCAGCCATTTATTGTTACAATCGAGTTTTTTCAACGGGTCCTCTGTTTTTCTCAAAATTAATGTAATGATCCAAAATAATAAAAGCTTAAATTTATAATATCGGACTGTTTGAGACCGATAAAAACGGTGACAACATAAATAAGAACAAAAAATGAATTATGAAGCAATATTCAGCCCCTTGGCCGATTAAAAAGATTAAATCATGATAATGTTGATAAAACATTAAAAGATACGGCCACCAGGCCAATCAAAGGGCAGTGATATTCAGATATTAGACAACAAAAAGATAAAAATTGTTCTATACTTGGAATTATTACAGAAAATTCAAAAATGGCTGAAAATATCGCCATCTCGCTGCGAACAGTGCTGAACTGTTTGCGAGCCTCATCCACTTTCGGCTTCATCTTCGCGATACTCTGCTTCAGAGCATTTCGATTCTTCTTGACAGCGATACCCTCGAGTAGATCCTTGTCCATAGAGACCTCCAACTCGCCAATGTCTTTCTCCTCGGCCTCCAGCTCCAACTTCATAGCAGCAATTTCATCTTGAAGCTCCTTGGCATGATCTCGGCGAGTCGTCAGGGTCGAGACAGCCGATTTCACATTCACTTTCAGCACTTCCAGCTTTTTGTTGGTTTCAGCCTCCTGGACAATTAACTTGTCATGCTCAGACTGGACCGAAGTAGATTCATCATGAATTTTCTAGAAGGCCGGGAGTGATGCTGATAACTTCACCATGGCACTGCAGGCCTTCTCGCCGAGAACTTCCGAAGGAGCATCGGCCAATGCCAGGGCGGACTTTTTCAATTTCTCAACGTCCTGGGGCGATTTGAAAAGAGCAGTTCCTTGAGACTTCATCTCAGAAATGACGGCTAGGCGATCTCCCCAGTTCTCAGAAGGGCCGCTGCTCACTTCTGCGTTCAACTCGTTTTCTACAAGAGCAGGCGAGTCCGCATCTTCGCTATCTGATTTCAAGAAAGCGGCCGCTTTTGTCGCCACATCGTCCCGGTCCACGGGGGCGTCATCAGGAATGTACCAAGTTTTTCCACAATAAAAAATCAGCTGCCAGGCTACTATTAAGGCGATGCAAAACAAATGTAAGGTACCTTAGTTTTGGCAGCAAGTCTTGCCGGTAGATTGACCAAGGATGAACTCAACGGCGATAGTAATGTGGGCAGCGGCGAGAAAGTTAGCATCTGCGGTACAGTGGGAGACACCTCAGAAGGAGTCTTCTGAAAGAAAATGATTGTTGGACCGAAGGGCCTTCATCGCCAGTATGCTTATCGGCCGTTTCAGTATCGCTCCTTGAGGATGAATGAGCGCTTGAGGGTAGGGCGGATGGAACTTCGTTAGGAGTAGGGTCGAACATACGAGATGCCGAGGATTCCTTCTTTGCTTTTTTTGCCTTGGGTTCCCTCTTTGATGATTTTTTGCTCGAAGGACGCTTGGGCTTCGCCCTCTTAGACTCCATGTTCTCTTCGCCATCTGTATCGAAGACATCGCCCTTGTTCCATTTTGGGGCGCCAACTGAGGAAAAAAAATAAAGTTAAAACGGTGATCTTAGAAGGATCTTGGAAAAGAAAACATTCATTTGCCTGGTATTCTATTATAGCCGACTTTGACCAGTTCGGTTATCGCCTCGACATCAGAAGGGCATCTGATGCCAGTATACGTTACGGCTTCACTTGTTATATCAGGTTTACGTTTTTTTGCTCTTTTCTTAGGAAGTTTTATTGGGTCAACGGTGGACATATTGACTTTGGGCACTGGTGGACTCTTGTACTTAAACTTAGGACGAATATGGGCAAGAAAAAACTCATAGGAGTATTTGTTTTCATAGTGTTCCTTCCAGACTTTCTTCATCTTTTCATCATATTTTAACCTAGCTATTCGCCTATGTCTTTGAATTTTAAGGTTCATACTAGGGCAATTTAGGGGATCATATTTAAACTTATAAAAACGCTCAAATTTAGCTATTTCGAAAAGATGAAAGAGATTACCTTCAAATTTGGAATGTTTCGGTGCCTGCAATAGAAACAGATCGGCATGAGTAGGGTTTCGTGATAAAGGAGGTAATGAAAAATTATGAAGACTGAGGATTTCTTTTGGCGAGAGGTCGAAGTAGGACTCTATGACTGAAGCCCACCAGCTTTCGTACTCAGGAGTATAGGTCAAAGATGTAAAAGGACGAGATATTTCAGAAATAGGTGGGAGGTAAGCCCTGTTCAGGCGACAAATGAATTGGAAGTCAGGGTAGTTTTCTAATGAAGGCTTATAGGTCCCGCGATTATTGACGGAGATCAATAAAGGGCAGGAAATTCCTTGACTATAGCTGAATTAACGGGCGACGTAGTTAGGCCAGTATGTCTCTATGATGCTACGTTTATACTCCAATCCGGCGATCAAATTACGGGACTTCAAAGCACTGCCCCAATATTGAACGCCAAGTTTTAACTGAGGATCGGCCTTCGCTTCTTCAGTATCATCACTATCCCAGGCGAGAAATAGCCAAGTATGATGATACTTTAGGGACAAAATTGGGCAGAACAACTCGGAGGCTCTGACGGAGTTGGTGAAAACTTCTAACACGTCTAGCACATGAGGAAGGCGAGTTTCAGCGGCGATCAATTGGTAGCCACATAACTCGGCCTTGATCTGAGGACCGACTTCAAAGAGCTCTGGAAACTAAAGGGCGAGCCACAACTGCAATACCCATAGGGGGCCGCTTGGGCATTGGAAAACCCGGGTATCGCCATGAGGGGCGATTTCATTAAGGCTTCTGTACAGGTGAGCAAGCATGAATTCCCCAAGGTTTCATTTTCGACATTCGGCAAGAGCAGTGGCGAGGGTGAAGCAGTCGGTGGTGACTCCGAGAGAAGATGTACAGAGGACGAATTCGCAACAAAGAAAGCAAGGAATGCGATATGCTCTCTGATATCGGGTTTGTAATGCTCTTCGCCCATAAAAAGCTTGACGAAGGGGCCGTAACTTCTTTGAGCCTTTGTCAGTTTGAAGGGTGGAACTTTGGCGTCCAGATTGGGCGAAATGCGTTCGCCAATGACCAGAATGTTGAGCATAGTCGCCATGTCAAGGAGGGTGACAGTAATCATACCAAACTTGAAACAAAAGCAGTGAACAACGGTCGACCAAAAGAGTGAGGCACCCATGATGTAATGCTTCGCTATAGGCCTACTCGCCTTGCAAAGGCTGAACATGTCATATATGCCAACATCTTTCCATAGTTGGCCGAAATGTGGTTTTAATCTGTTAACCCAGTCTTGATACCCTTTGTGTCCGGTCGGCCAATTTCTAAACATGGTGTTAACCCAAATGGAAGACTGATGGGGGAGCGAAAAGCGTGGTGGGACTTCTTCATGAAACGGAGTAGCAATCTCGCACAGATGACTGGGCGTAACAAGGATCGGACCAACACACTCTTGATCGTCGTTGGTTTTAACTATTACCTGAAAATCTGTAGTTGGAGCAGCAGCACTGATCTCGTTGATCTTGTCGGTGACTTGGGTGGCGATGGTGTCGTTAGGAGCGGCCATGATAACTTTACACAAGAGCACACCCCGTTTAGGCGATATCTAAACGAGCGATTTGGAAATAAAAGAGGCGAGTGCGGAAGCTTACCAGTAAGTTTGCAGAGAGCATGAGATTGCTTAGAGGAGAGAGAAAGTCTTGAATTTGCAGATAGCGTAGGTAATGAGAAAGTGACTGGGTATTTTTCTTAAAAGTGCAAAATGAATGGAAGCCGAAGGTGTCATGTCATTACTACGTGTCATCGTGGGTAACAGCTGGAGGTGACGTAGATTAGAGGGAGTGCCGGACGGTTTATAGATGCACACCCCTTTGTTAATTTTACAATAGCATCTGGGCTGAAAATGTGGATCAGGTAACACCGTATATGGGCCTAAGAAGGAAACAAGCTCAAAACAATAATTTCAGGCTTGTTGGGGGCATTGTGTATACCGGACCAGAAATAATATGGGTTAGAGCATCATATGGGCTTATCAAGGGAATCAGGCCCTACAGAAAGCCTCTTTTAGAATAGCTTTGTTAGGAAGTTGTCATTCATTAGGAGTATTTCTCTTTAGGAATATTAGTTCTAGTTTAATTAGGAATCTTGATTTTGTAGAGTTATAAATAGCTCAGAGCTTCATTAGATTTGTATCAAAAAATCAATCAATCAAAAACCAAGCCCAGTGCTTTTTATCCCGCAATCCCAGGATTGTTTTAGCTTAAGAGTAGTTTTTTTCGCTATTAATCTCGACTGAGTTCATAACTCCTAGATTATTACTATTTAGATCACGTGGTTAAGTGTTTTAACCAAAGAAGCCCTGTGAATATCTACATAGGTTCGTTAAAATATCAAACCTCAAACCGATCCCAATTACAAATTCAAAGATTCGAGTCCGGAATATTTTCAGGCGAATAAATTCATATTAGTTGACATGCATGCTTCTCCCTTTTTGACGTTGGTTTTCTTATTTATTATTTCCATTGATTTGTAGTAACTTATGTGTGGGCAGCGATTAGTGCTTCAGTTTTGTTCACCCACTTCATAATTGCCTAGTGATACTTGTGTCCATCTTTTTACTTTGTGTTTCTTGTTAATCCAATCTCAACGCTACGTTCTGCTTTAATTTGATCTTTGTTGATTTTGGTTTATTATCTTTTCTTTGTTTCTTTTCTTATTTTAATTTATAAATTGAGCAGCTCGCTTGCTCGCCAAATTTTGTGACTTCTTTTTCCTTCTCAGTTTTGTATCTCCTCGTCTTTTCCTGCTTAATTTTCTTTGTGCTATTATTTGCTCGTTTCTCCTTTTATTATTCTTGATGACAATCGTTTTGTTCATTCTTGATTCTTCATATTTATCAGATCCGTTGGATCTATTTGTGGTTCTTTTGGATCAGTCCCGACACACGCCATCCTTCAATGAGAATTTATTTGAGTTCAAGAAAGCTCCTTCAAGTTCGAAGTTTTTGAGATTTTCCCATAGATGGCGTCAATTGATGGATTCCGGCATCTCGACAGCATTAATCCTGCAAAACATTGTAGATGGCTAATTAGACGGTTTGTCCGATTAGCTCTCTGATGCTTAAGACAGTTTATGCTTAAGGGAAAATATTTATATTTATTGTAAATTGTGTATTTTAGGCATACCTGAAACTCCTTATATAGTGGTAGTGAGAGAATACATTGTAGAATCTAAATAGGAAAGGGATTCCTATTTAGCATGTAAATCTATTTAGCAATGTGATTCCTAATAGGAATATGTTTCCTGTTCTTCTAAAAGATTGATCTTCTAAAATCTCCCTTATTTTCGGTATTAAATCATATTCAGATTCTTCAACGAGTCTCGAGATTCGTCTCGGTGGGGAACCCCACAAAACTCGGATCATAATATTCCGGTTTCCATCAATAACCACTGCTATATACTAAATATAAACATTTTCATAAAAATACTATCAAATGAAAGCTGAATAAATAAATTTTCCGATATAATGTTTTTTCTAATTATATTAACAATATGTTCAAATAGTTTTAAATATTTATATTCTCTATAATGTGATCTACTTTAATCATAAGGTAACAAGAAAAATATTTTTACATTAATGCATTAAAAGTAGCTTTTTTTTTTTGAAAAAAAGATTAGAAAATTTTCTTCTGAGTTATTTTTACTAACATTATTCAATTTCACTTGATGAATTAATTATATTTATCTTCTCTAATATCTTTGAATTTTTTTTTTAACCCCAAGACATAGATGAGTTAGTAAGGCACTCTTCTATCTTAAGTGAGGTCGTGGATTCGAACCGTACTCATGTATGCAGCCGTTTAAAACTTGGGGTCAGAGCTTTGCCTCCTGCAAGAGAGCTACCCGGCTCGAGTGGGAATTAGTATGAATGTGGAAGCTTTAAAGGTGCCGTCTCATAGTTAGGAGCCGTTCAGGACACCTCATGCACCCTGTATCAAAAAAAGTAGCTTTTTGTTTTTGAAAAAAAAATTAGAGAATTTTCTTGAGAAAATGTCACCATATACCTCAAAATTTGAAAAGTTTATGTTAGTGACCCAACATAATTTTTTTAACAAAAATCTCTCTTTTTTAATTTTCCATTTTCAGCTCTACCTTTTTCATTTGGAAGTTACTAAATTATCCTTGTTCTATACTTGCAATTGTGTGCTTTCTACACCCAATTCCCTCCCCTCCACTTTCTCTTCTCTTCTACGTTAGCAGTGGTAAGCATATGACTTGATTCGAATTAAATTACGATGCTAATATGCAATTGTATTGGTTGCGAATTATTGTGTTGAATTAATTGATTGAACTATTCTGTTCTAAACATTGACTTACTCCTCATATTTTCGAGTTTTTCGTTTTCATGTTAAATTTCAATTTTTAAAAGAGGTGGAAGAGAAAACCATTGACAATACCTGCATTGGAGCTCATTAATTGAGAAGCAGACTTAGTAAGTTTCTTCTGATTACGTGTTATTGACAATTTTGTATATATATTATTGTTATAGCTTCAATTGCGATGTGGATATGAATTGTTAATTTGAAGATGAGGCGTTAAGTTTCTTTTTTGTGTAATATGAGCTTTAATAAATTGAGAAATGGAAGGTTATGATTTGTCACATTTGAAGACTTTTCATGTTAAACAAGGGTTACAGAAAGATTGTTGAAACCTTGGGTTGCTAAGAAAATGGAAGGTGAAGATAATAATCATAGTAATAGGAAGTCTGTAGCTAAAGTCACCAGTGGCTTTCCTCCATGTCGCTAAAGTCACCAGTGGCTCTCCTAACAAGCTCTCCAAAATCTAACCATCTGCTCATCAATCATTCATCTAATTTAATTTAATTTTATTTTATTTTATTTTTAATTTCTTAAGTTTTCTGGAAGCATTTCAATGTTATAGACCCTTTTACAAATTAAATAAAATGCACAACTTTTTTGCTAAAAAAATTATGCTTTCATATGAAAATTATTTTTATACTATTAATGTTTATTATAAAATTTAAATAATTATTTTTAAGTGAAATGTAATTAACAGTCTATAAAACTGAAAATCAACCTGATATGAACTGAATGTGAACTTATATCAACTGAATTAGTATTATTCAATTTGTAATAAAATTTGTCTTAATTCTCTTTACAATCTTAAATGACATTTTATATAGAGAAAATTTTGAAATATAATGTAACATACAAATTGAATAGCTCTTTTAAGTGTACTGTATTTGACAATCTATAAAACCAAAAATCAACCTGATGTTAACCTAATGTGAACCTATATAAACTGAACACATTTATTTATTTATTTTTATAAATTTGTCTTACTGCTCTTTACAATCATAACTAACATTTCATATAGATAAAATTTTAAGAATTAGTGTAATACACAATTATAATATCTCTTTTAAATGAAATCTATTCGATAGTTTATAAAACCAAAGATCAACCTAGTGTGAACCTGATATGAACCTATATCAATTGAACTATGTTGATTCATTTTTTTATAAAATTTGTCTTACTATTCTTTACAATCGTATCTGATATTTTATATAGATAAAATTTTGAGATTTAGTGTAATACACAAATTGAATATCTCTTTTAAATGAAATGTATTTGATAGTCTATAAAATCAAAAATCAACCTGATGTGAACTTGATATGATCCTACATCAACTGGACTACCTTAATTCATTTTTTATAATATTTATCTTTCTACTCTTTACAATCTTACCTGATATTTTATATAAAGATAATTTTAAAATATAGTTTATTATAAGAATTGAATAACTGTTTTTAAGTGAAATGTAATTAATAATCTATAAAACTGAAAAGCAACCTGATGAAAACCGTATATGAACCTGCAATAATACTACATACTGAACTTTTTGATACAATTCTTATGAACATATTGAATCTAATTCCAACTTCTGATTTTATAATTTGCTTTTGGGTTGGATCTGCAGGAATTTCACCATATTTTAATCAAATTAATTAATTAAAAATTTACACCATTTAAAAAATGAAAAATGACAAATAAAAATAGCTTATTCGGTTTGAATTTTATCAAAAATTGAAAATTACAGATCTCTTTGCAGATAAAGTTTCAAATCAACCTATTTGGGATATATTAACCTTTTTGCAAGGAGACCCTTTTGGCCAAAATAAATTTCTCCAGCAAATAAGTTAGCATGCACACAGTGTTCCTTCCTCCCTCTCACGCCTTCACTTCAGTTTACTAATCTATGTCTTTTTGGTGCAGTTTTATGTCTTTTTCCTTCTAATTTAATTTCTGAACCCTAACTAAAATCTAGTCGAGAAATTCAAGGAACCCGAAGATCAAATTTCATCTCCGTCACCGTTAACTTTAAATCTACCGGAATCGGTGCCGATGGTTCCACTAGTAGGTGTCTTACCATTCATTCCTCGGATCACACCATTCCCAATCTGACCACCACCGCTAGTGCCACCAGAAACCGTCCTAAACAACGGACAATCAATGAAAATAGACGACGACTCAGATCTAGACAACGAACAACCACAGGAAGGTAGTGGTAATTATTGCACAGAATCAGAAACAAGCAAAAAGTAAAATGAACGGCAACAAAAGACAGTGCAAGAACTAATGATGAAGTGACGGGCAACTGTATTAGTTGTGCCAACCAACGACAAGGCGGACCGTTCTCGTCTTCGGCGACTAGGAGAGCCAATTACTCTGTTCGGATAAATGGAGAAAATAATTTCATATGTTTTTGTTGGAAAAGGGCATGATTGTCTTATTTAATTATAAATTAGCTTTCGTAGGATATTGAGGAATAAAAGTAAAGTTTTAAATTTTAATGGGAGATTTTTGAACAAATTTTCTTTTTGAGTCACTAACATAAATCAAACCTCTTTTTAGGGGATTTGTGTAAATTACCCAATTTTCTTTTGAGTTATTTTTACTAACATTATTCAATTTCACTTGATGAATTATATTTACGATAATAGATTTATTATCTTTTTAATATGTAACAAGTAAAATTAATACAATTGGAATAGTAATCTTTAACTTTCATAAAATTTATTTTAAATTTGCTGACTTATTTTGTCAGATAGCCTCATTAATTTCCTGCTTTTAAATTGATTTAAAAATATATTATATAAGATTACAATAACAATTTGCTAAAATCACCTCCATAATTTCCTAAATATTAATATCAACAATAATGATTTGCCAACATTATGTGCAAATTTAAAATCATTGAAAAAATCTTTATTGTATTCTTTTGATAATGGTAGTGTTAAATATGTTGACAATATACACAATTAATTTAGTAATTTCATTGTTGACTTTTTGTAATTCTTTTACTATACTTAGCTAAAATAAAAACTCTCCGATGCTAAAGTCAGTTTAGAGCTTTGAGCAGCGTTTTGAGTATATGAATGTAATTGTGATTCTAGGAATACCTCATGCTTTTTTTATAGTAGATGAATGCATACCTTGTAGAGTCATAGTGGGTAAGTGAATCCTACTTTGTAGGGATCGGGCTACTTTGTAGGGATTCACCCTGATTTAGCGTGATCTACCTTATTCAGACATGAGTCCTATTTAGGAACGTCTTCCTAAATAGTCTCGTCTTCCTAAGATAGAGCTTATCTTTTCATGTTGGAGATTGTGTCCAAATGGGATGATACTTCGAGATATTATAGTAGATCATGGCGATCTATCTGAATCACGGATTAACGCGCTTTGGGCGGATCCTAAGGGATTCGGTTTTCATTAGTATATCGGCGGATCTCAAGGGTTTCGGTTGTCTTCCTCATATATTCAGGTCTTCCATCGGGAGTCCGGTATCGCCTGAGAGTGGATCTCCTGTAACTCGGCTCCATTGTATCTATCGTAGGATTCAGTATCCATCATTAACCCCCCGCAAGTGAGCTGAAGTGATTGGTATTCATGCCTTAGTAGATTTTGGCTCTTTTGGGGGTGAGTCTTTTTGTATTCTGGGCAAGTCATTTCATATATTGGCGAGTTGCTTTTCTTATCTAGTAAGATTCTCTTTCTTGCCACGTGTTTTTTATCAGCAAAAGGCAGCTTCTGGATGAAGAACAAGTGTCTTTGTGCACCATTTGTCATTCATCCGCTTCGATTTTTAGGGTTTCATCTTTTCAACTTCTTCGTCTTCTTGGGTTATATAAATGTTCATTTCCCTCTTTTTTCTTCACTTTTACTTTCATTTTTCTTTGCAGTTACTCTATCATTTCCAAGCAAATTCTCAGTAAATTTGGTTGGCTTTCTTTTTTACCTTCAAGATTCCTCATTTTCAAGTTGCTCCCTATCTCTCCTTTAATTCGGCATATTTGATTGCAAGGTATTTGCCTTTCCCTTGATTTAATTTCCTGTTTTTCAGTTTCTGGATTTCTTTGTTGTTTCTGTTCTTCCTGTTCTTCGTCTTCTCCTTCCTTTGATCTCTTAAAATCTTATTTTTGTTGTCATTCCTTGTTCCCCCCCCATTTTAAATTTTAAAATGTCAGAAGTAACTGAGGGGGTTCGGGGTGCTCGTGATGAATTGGAGTATACCCGAAGTTCCCTGTCTGTTGAACAGATAATTGGTTATGCTGAAGAATTTCGTTTTCCAGGGTCATATACTATTTTGAGACCTGAAAAATCATATCGGGCAAATCATAGTACATATTCGTCTTCTAAGATAGTAATTTTTCACGAACAACTGTTAGCGGGTCTTAGGTTTCCTCTTGAATCTTTGATCATAGAGGTTTGTCGTAATTTAAACATTCCTTTAGGTCAACTTCATCCCAACGTGGTTCGCCTTCTATGTTCTTTTATGGAGTCTTGTAGGACTCGGGGGCAAGAGCCTACACTTGGTCTTTTTAATTATTTTTATCTTTTCTCTCGCCGAAAGGGCGAGGAGTTTATTTTTGCCAGCGGTCGACCGAACCGATCTCTTTTTAGTTTTCCGTCTTCTTTGAAGGGTTGGACCCCTAAATTTTTCTTGGTTCAAAATCCTTCCTTTTCTTCTTTTTCACGGAGCTTTACTGCAAGTAAAGTTTCGGTTACTGATATTCCTGAGTTGACCGATGGGGAGAACGATTTCGCCTTGTCGTTGTTGTCGGATTGTCGCTTCAATAAGGCCAAGCACAGTGTCCTTTTAAGGCAATATTTAAATCGACGTGAAATATTTTTGGCGGGTCTTCCTTTAGAAGGTATTTTTCTAACTTTTTTATTATGTTTGCTGTTTTGTAGGATGTCAACTTCTCTTGACCATTTGCTTGACAATTTTCATGTCGATATGAGTGTAGATATGGGCGAGGTTACTAGTGGCATTCCCACTCCTACCGCCGTTCCGAATCCGACCCCTAATTCGGTGGATCTCGCGCCTGTTCCTGTTGATCAGGTGCCTTCTGTGAGTCCCGAGTCTTCTTCACTTCCTGCAAAGGGTTCGAATCCTTCTCTGAAGGAGTTGCCTACCGCTGGTAAGAAACGTCCTGCTGAGGATCAAGTCAGTGCTTCTTCCAAGCGTCCCAAGAAGAAGAAATCTTCTAAGGAGACTTTTGTTGATGAGGCGCCTCGGTTCGCCGCTTGGGGGGGATGCTCAAAATCCGCCTCGCCTTTCCAATGTTGCTATTCTTCATGCTTGCATGGAGAATATTATGATTAAGGAGGACATAGAGTCCATAGATCGTGACCATGGCGATGGTCTTGCTGAGTTCGCCTGTCTTGGCGGTTTTTCGGTGCGTTTTTCTTCTCTTTTTATTTCATATCTCCATTTCCTACTTTGTATTCATTGTTTCTTTGTTATTTTATTTTGTAGGTGGTTCAATCCATCGCTGTTCTAGAGCTTCGCCGTAGGGATGCGGTGGATCAACTAAAGAAACTTCAGAAAGACTCCAAATCTTGGCTGTCCGAGAAACGGAAGATGGAGGAGGAAGCTGGTGAAGCGACGGGTCTGATCCAGCAGCTGCGCTCTTCCGTTGCTGCTAAGGGTAAAGAGATCTCCGAATTAGAGACTCGGGTTCAGACTTTGTCTGATGAGATCGAGTCTCAAAAGTCTTCTTCAGATGTTCTCACGAAAGAGAGGGATGATCTGAAGAAAGAAGAGGAGCGTCTCCGCCGGCGTCTAGACGACTCTTACTGCTTTTATTCCGAAGTCATGACCCAGTACCGGTTGGCGATTGGGGCTAAGCTAATTGATGGAGTCTGCCTTCTGAACCGGTGAATGAGACCTGCAAAATAGGGTAGAAGCTAACCGGACGGTGGAGGTCCGATTAACTCTCCGATGCCAAAGTCAGTTTAGAGCATTGAGCAGCGTTTTGAGTATATGAATGTAATTGTGATTCTAGGCATACCTCATGCTCCTTTTATAGTAGATGAATGCATACCTTGTAGAGTCATAGTAGGTAAGTGAATCCTACTTTATAGGGATCAGGCTACTTTGTAGGGATTCATCCTGATTTAGCGTGATCTACCTTATTCAGACATGAGTCCTATTTAGGAACGTCTTCCTTAATAGTCTCGTCTTCCTAAGATAGAGCTTATCTTTCCATATTGGAGATTGTGTCCAAATGGGAAGATACTTCGAGATATTATAGTAGATCATGGCGATTTATCCGAATCCCAGATTAACGCGCTTTGGGCGGATCATAAGGGATTCAGTTTTTATTGGTATATCGGCGGATCTCAAGGGATTCGGCCGCATTCCTCATATATTCAGGTCTTCCATCGGGAGTCCGGTATCACCTGAGAGTGGATCTCATGTGATTCGGCTCCACGGCTACGATAGATACAATGGTTAAATGCAATGTCGGTAATTACAAAATAAACTTTTAAACTTGGCGATTTCGGTAATGAACTTTGCACTTTTGATAAATCGATATACCGATTATTTTTTGGGACAATTTTGCTGAGTTGGAGGTCAGAAAACATAATGAATTTCAGTATTTGCCATAATTTGGTACGTTTGCAAATGAAATCATGAACTTTAGCGTAATTTGCAATTACAACACTAATTTTAAAATTTTGGCAAAAACAGGCAACAACTTTTACTTTAGCAAATCGATATACCGTTTATTTTCCAACTTGTCAGCCTACGTGGAAATCCGACTTCCAACTTAGCAAAAATGTCCCGGAAAAATATCGGTGCATTGATTTGCCAAAAGTGTAAAGTTCATTACCGACATAGCCAAGTTAAAAAATTTATGTTGTAATTGCAAATTAGGTCAAAATTGGTATATGAATTTACATTTAACCCATATTTAAATCTAATGTAATTGAGAATAATACTATTAGTAAGTGCTATAATATTAAGACCATCAAAGTTTTTTAAAAAAAAACTTATTACACTTTCATAAGACTTAGATAACATAAAAATTAATATGTATGTATATTATAGTATTCATTAAGGAGTTATAAATATAACATTTTATCATTTTGGAATTATAAATATAATATTTAATTAATTTTAAATTATAAATGAAATGGTAAAATTATCTTTTTTTTAACTGGTACGATTAGCTTAAAAATGACCATTATTCAAATTATTACTCTATCAAAAGGAATGACAATTATTTTCATAATTTATGCTTTCTTTATTACATTAATTTTTAATTTTTCACAATATTTTTATAGATATTTTTTTTTGATTTTGATGACATTATAATTATTTCAAATATAATAATTTTCCAATTTTTATTTAAAATTAGTGTAAATATATTATCTTATAAATCAAATAAAAAGATAAATATTGTGCAACGCACAGGCCTAACACTAGTCTACTATATATATATATAAAACATGACATTTTTTCTTATGGATTAACATTTGGCATTTTTTTATTGGTTCTCACATTTCTTTCTTTCTAATTTTACTAACATTATATTAATTAATGATTTGTCAATTTTATTTATACAACAATTAATCTAACATGGAAATTTGAAAAGAAAAAAACCTAATATGGAAATGTTAATTGATAACATTCAACAATTCCATATTAATGATTTTTGGCCAAAAAAAAAAAACGTTAAGCTTGCCATATAATTCATTAATTATATGTTTGGTAAAGCTAATATGTTTGGTAACGTATGATTCATTAATTATATGTTTGGTAACCTTCATTTCTATTTATTTACTTCAAAACAATTACTAATTCATTTTGTTGATAAAGCTAATATTTAATGGGTCAATACTAATGATGATTAATTAATTGAGAATATGTTTGATAACTTTTATTTGCATTTCTTTTATAACAATCAATCATTTTTATATACTTTTAAATTAATCCACTAAAAAGTAATGAATGTTTAATATTTTATCTTTATACAATTTTTGTTTATTAACATATTTAAAATAACTTTTTTATAAAAAAATAATAAAAATATTACTAAAGATATCTAAATTTTTTAATAATAAATACACAGGTGATTAGTAAAATGACATATATAATTATATTTAAATAAAAAACTGTAAAATATTAAAAATATAGAATGATATATAGAATTATATGAAAATAATAAATTATACAAATTTTAATTTTAAAAATATAGAGTTAACATTGAATTTGTTTTATGAATAATTAACATTGCATTAATTGATTTGTTAAGTTGATAGCCTAATATGGAAATAATTAAATAGAATTTATGTTATTAATGTCTATTAAATCAATTTCATATATATTAATTTTAAAAAATTGATTACCCCTAAATCACCGCTATATATATCCATAGCTTTCTTCTTCTTTTTCTTAGGTAATTTTTTCATTTCTTCTCTTATTCACTATAAAAAGTTATTTACAATTATTTAATTGTTTTAATTTCTTGTTTTTTGTTCAATTATTGTTAAATTACATGTTTAGTTTTAATGTTCTTGTTTAATGATTGCATGATTATGTTCAACAATTAGAATCAGGTGAAATTAGATTAAATCAAATTGAGCAAGAACTACAAAAAGATGAACTCAAATATTTTTATTTTTTTTCTTTTTATTTTTAGTGATATTAATTTGTAAACCTTATTTGTAACTTGCTAAATTAATATAAAAATGGCAATGGAATAATAATTTATTTGGTAATCTTTATTTGTATTTATATCATAACAATTGATTTTTTTTATATTTATAAATTAATCTCATAATTATTTTTTTTAATTTTGATATTATTTTATCAATTGATTTTGTCAACTTTATTGGTAAATCGTTAAACTAATATGATTAAGTTTAATTGCTAAATACAGCATTTCAATTTATCAATTTTGTCAACTTTATTGGTAACATCTCATATATATTTATAATACAGCATTTCAATTTATCAATTTTTTTTAGGTCTAATCACTCAAAAACCCCTCACTTTTAAACTTTTTTTCAATTCTACCCCGACGTTGAAAATTTATCAATTTTACCCACTTTTGAATTTTCCGTTTTCAATTGTACCCCAATATTTTAATTTTTGTTAATTTATTTACTTAAATGATGAAATCATTCAATTAATTAAGTATAAACATAAAATTAAATTCTTTTTTATTCAAAAAAGTACAAATAAGTCCTTTATTTTTAAAAACTAACTAAAAACCATAATCAAATTAACACTAATTTAAACTCTTAATTAATTTAAATAAATTTAAATAAATTTTAAAAATATACAATTAATATATGCGAGACATGTAGAATGTTTTAAACAAATTTCCAAATGCAAAAGACGTTAATTTAATTTTTCAGGTGTAATAACCTAAATTTTTGAGGTATTACGTGTAGCGCCACGAGGCATAATCGTAAGGATTAAGAATGAGACTATCAGATTAAGACTGGATAATAAGGACTTAGACCGAAGTGGGTCTATTGGAACTATCATAAAATAATAATTGAAAATTATTAGGCGAGCAATTGGATTTAATCGAGACAAAAAGGGAATAAAATAAAATAAGTTGGAAAGCCCGAGCTAATAATTTTCACGTCAAGGTTTGTGAAATATTATTAATAAATGATCGTCAAAGTTTCGTAAGTGTACGAAATCGTTTTAGAAGAAAGTTTGACGATTAGTCAAGAATAAGAGTTAAAGTGCAAATTAGCCACTTTAAGGGCTAAAGTGGACTTTTAACCACAAACTTCCGGAGGAAGTTGTGTTTTACTCTATTTTCTCAAGATAAGATAATAATATCGATAAAGTGGTTATCGATGGTCATTAAAATGAAATATTGGATGAAAAAGTGCAAGTTAGCTCAAAATGGAAATTTGAGCGCTTTTAGCCAAAATTGTCAAAATAAATTATTGGAAAGTAAAGTTATAAGATATGGGGTTAATATTATTTATTTGAGAATAAATAATATGGATTTAATTGGGCCTAAGAGATTTAGTGTTCTGCGAACTAAATTGGACGAAAGAAAAGTTAGAAGTTAGAGGTTGAGGAGGTGACAAACTCAAGGACTAAAAGAGATACTTTGCCAACATATAAATATCAAAGGCATATGATTTAAGATGAGAAACCCCTCATTTTCAGCAATCAAAAACGTGATGATCATCTTCTTCATGAAAGAAAAATTTCAAATGCCCATAACTTTTTCGTTTCTCATCGGAATTGCGTGATTCTTGCGGCCACGGAACGAGGAAAGAATCCTCTACGGATCTATGGTTTCAATTTGAGGTAAGAAAAACAACTTGAAGTTAGGGTTTCTGAGTTTGAATTTCTGTTTTGAAGTTTAATTTAGGGGCTTTGAATGTTTGGTGTTCATAGATGTTTAAGAGCTTGGATGGAGCAATTTTAATGGTGAATCATGAACATACACCTTCGGTTTTGAGACTTCAACCAAGGTGAGGATTTTCTGAAATTTGTTAGATATCGATTGATGAATTCAATGGTAATTTGGATTAGGGATTCGGCAATTGCATGTTTTGAATATTGTTTGATGATTGATGCCTTATAGCTATGGAATTGTTTTATTGTGAATTGTAATGATGGAATGAATGTGGAGCTTAGGTTTCAGCCATTTAGATGGGGTGATGCTATTAATGATAATTGATGATAATAAGCATGAATTAAGGATGGCATAGCTGAATTAAGAGTAGATTTTGATTGTTTAAGTTGAATGAAATCTTGACATGAACATAAGGTACAAGTTCGGCCAAGTTGTGAAGTTCATGTCTAAGTGTTTTGAATGATGAATATATATGGAATGCATATGTTTGTGATAGAGTAATAGGGGCTGGATTGTGTTAATTTTGGAATGTGATATCGATAGGCTAGCCTCGATGCATAATAAGTTGTGATACGAATAAACGCAAACTAGTTGACGTTTTGCAGAAAGTTTTTATGCAAAACAGCCATGTTGTGAGGACTATATCCAGAGTTGTATAAATCCAAATCAAGTTCCGTTTGTTGGTACGGAAACTTTGAGATGTTAACTACAATTGTCTAGCTTTAAGTTTTCTCTAATTCTGCCTCTAAGATGATCAAATTGAGCAGAATATTTTATTGTTCAGAGCAGGTCTACAGTTTTAGGACAGCCCTATGTAAAAAAACTTATGGGCTAGATTCCGACACCTTCGGGTGCGAATTGCATTCCGAGACCTAAACAAAAGTTGTAGGCGACATTCCGAACTTTAAGAATGTCAATTTTGTTTTGGGGTCGGACTATTTTTAGATAAGAGTTTTGTTAGCCGAAGTAGACTAGAAAAATAGCTTTTTTGATAAATTAGTTATACTTAGAAATTTTATTAATTCGTAGCGTTATCGAATTTGCGTAGACTCGAAGAAGCGACTATCGATAAGGCTCGAGACGAATGGATCGAGATATTTTCAAGCTTATTTGAAGAATTTGGATAGCAAGTGGTGAGTACACTTTAAATTACTCGTCAATATTCATAGAGCCGCGTATTTTCATACGAAAGGCTATATGAATATTTATATATATATATGAGATGTTTGCTTTTAAAATGTATACGTATGTATGCTTTGAAAATGATGTTTTATCGTAATGTGTTATTTTGATAATAACATAAATGTTAAGGCACCGGGGATGGGTAAAGTAAAATGACATAAATCGAACCAAATACAAATAAGAAAAATATAGTACATGCCTATATGTACTATTATTCATATATTTATAAAGATACATTGTACGTTCCTATACGTACTTTTAATTATAATGAATACCCATACGTGCGTGTGTTATGGATGTATGCTTGTAGATTGTAATGTGCATGTCATGGTCCATAAAGGATCAAGAAAACCCAACATAAATCATCGAAATGATAAATACATGAGATAAGAAAAGTGAACTCTGACATATTCAATAATAAGAATTGAAATACAAGGTGAAACTCGGTAGAATTATCACGGGGCCTGTATCTCATCCATTCTCGATGATAATCCTCGGAACTCATACATAAATAAAAAGTAAGTGCGATACATCGAGAATCAATACGAAACAAGATCGAGACACAATGTGAACAAGCACTCCTATTAAATGTCAATAGAAATTATATGAATCGACAGTTAAGTTCAAAAGACCTGCAGGGTGCAGAGTCCGAATGCAGACACGAAGGTAACTCGGTTGAACTATCTCGGGACCCGTGTCTAAGGAGTAACTCGGTTGAATTATCTCGGGACTCCTATCAATCGTTTGGGATTGAGAAATGGTACAAGTAACTCGGTTGAATTATCTCGGGACTGTACCATATGGTTATGGGTAGCTCGGTTGAACTATCTCGGGACCCAACCATAAGGATCAAGTCACAAGAGACTTGCCAATGATTTAGTTCGACTTAGAATCATGTTAATATAAACTTAGATTTAAGATTCGGTCGAAAACTAATGCAACAAAACGAGAAAGAAAAATATCAATATCATAATAAGGAATCAAGGACGACAAATACTTATAAACCATAAGTTTATGAAATAAACAAATAGTTATGAAGGAAAGTAAACAAGGTATGCAATATGATTTCAAAAGAGTATTTTCTATATACAAAGGGGGTTTTCAACGGTTTTAACCCTTTATGTGATATTGCGTGTGATTTGGTGAACTCACTCAGTTTTATACTGACCCCGTTGCTCCTCCCATTTTTCAGGGATAGTATGATATGATTTGAAGAGTTAAGCTTCCGAAGTTTTAATTCTCGGAAGTCATTTGCACAAGAAGTAAAAGAAGGATTTCATTCTAGCGGTCCGCAGTAGTCTAGATGTTTTTGTCTATGTATTTGTATAACGCATTTTGAACTCTGATGTTTTTATGTAAAATGGGGTCACATGTATTTTGATATATGAAATATGATTTGATTTGCGAAAAATTTACACAGGATTTTAGGCTTGCTACGGGTTTCGGAGCTACCACTCCCATTCCCTAGCGCCGGTCGCGACTCATAAATTTGGGTCGTGACAAAGGTGGTATCAGAGCAATGGTTTAGATTCATAGGCCATTGCCTGTATACGATTGATGTCTGTAGTTCCTAGGTATGATGTCACTAGGTTAAGCTAAGAACTACTGCGGATTATAGGGATTTCCAGTCATGTCTTTTGAACGTTATCAACGTTTTCATCGATTTTTCAAAAGTTTTGACAAATGCGTCCTCTCCCTTATGTGCTATTAGGAGTCGAGTTAGATGTGTGCGAGCACAAAATATGTGTGTGTTTACTCGATAAAGCAATACGCTTTCGAGTATTTATAGTCTGTGAAGAGTTATATACGCTCGAGACTCATATGATTAAGAATATCGTTATGGACTATGATTGAATTAATTGATTAGATGGTATATGATTGATGAGATATGCGACGCGCTGCAAAATGCGATCACTCAGGAGAGTGATATGCCCACAGGTATGTAAGCCTGTGATAATTTATGCGATACATGAAATTTATATATTGTAATCGATTGTTATGAATAGAAATAGTTTCTTATGATTCAATGATGCAAAGTTTGCTAAGTCTATGCTGAGCGAAATGCTCGCAAGACTTAAGAAAGGCGACATAGTCGGATTTATAGGAAAGATAAATACGGGAAGGCAGCCAAAAGGGCTAGCACTATTAGTTTGTTGTCTGAACAAGGAAGTCCAACTATGCAAGTTTCATGCACTCGCTATGCGATAGGAGATGCTCGAGTAGCTGTCAAGCTATGACATATATATGTCTTCGATGTGGACAACAAGGTTTTCATGTGAAAGAATGCCCACATCCCGAGTAGTACGATACCACGGGCAACACGAAACAACCTTTTTTCCTAAAAGACAAAGTTGTCGCGACGACTTCTAGTTAGACACAACCAGATATACGATGTAATCGAGACAAACACCATGAAGTCCAAACACTAAAAGCTCGAAAGTGATCAGACCTTTTGAGCTAGTCTAGTATAGACACGAACGTTTAGAACGTACTCTTCAAACGACGTCTGAACGAGACGAGTAGAACCACATCTTTTCATGTGCAAAAGATGTTTATAGATTGCAAATGATAAGAACAAGTAGAAATACAGAGTCTGATGTCAAAAGAAACTTACGTAAAACCCGTTTTATGAAAAAGAAAAATATTTGATCGAAACAAAATGTTTTGAAAAGACATAATTGTGCTCGGACACGAATCATAAAACATCGCATTGACACGAATAGAATTGCATCACCATATCCATATTGCATTCACTAGTAGGACATGCATCATATACATTGTGTGTCTGAAAAGAAAAGAGGAGTGTCATTGCAACTCTTGTGATGAGAGAAATCATCACACTGGTGCACAATTATGACATGATTTGAGAAATGAAAAGTATTGTGATTTTAAACGGATGAGTTTTCCAACGTAAGTAAGCTCAGACAGTGACTCTGTATATAGAGGCATAGGACAAGACTGATCATCTTGTTAGGCCTATTTGAAAACATACGTATGTAACACGACAAGTATATAGAACAACGAGTAGTGTAATGCGAATCGCAATGCATCGAGATTTGAATTGCAAATCTCTAAGGCGGTATTGTATATTAAATACAAGAACAACGACGCTACTTTACAAACATGTAAAGTGATAGCGGCCCCGTTTAAACTCGAAGCACGTTTACCTCTAGGACGAGGAAATCGAACATAGAAGTTAGTTACGTCAGGGGATAAGAACCCTATGAACAAACATATGTTGTTCAAAAAGGTCGAATAAAGAGAATTGATTCATAATAATTATGAATCAAGTAGTAATAAGATGATTATGATGGTTAGTATAAGAATTTACTCGATAAGTATATCAAGACACTTTCACCTAAAAACAATATTAGATGAATGACTGTATAAATCTAACCGTAAAGTCAACAGTTGGTGAATAATTAATCAGAGTGTCGCAGTGGAAGTGTGGAAGGAAGCGCATGATAAGATTTGATTAAGGATTGGATAAGTGATATTAGAAGATTATGAAAATTCGAGGACGAATTTTTGTAAGGGGGGAAGATTGTAATAACCTAAATTTTTGAGGTATTACGTGTAGCGCCACGAGGCATAATCGTAAGGATTAAGAATTAGACTATCAGATTAAGACTGGATAATAAGGACTTAGACCGAAGTGGGTCTATTGGAACTATCATAAAATAATAATTAAAAATTATTAGGCGAGCAATTGGATTTAATCGAGACAAAAAGGGAATAAAATAAAATAAGTTGGAAAGCCCGAGCTAATAATTTTCACGTCAAGGTTTGTGAAATATTATTAATAAATGATCGTCAAAGTTTCGTAAGTGTACGAAATCGTTTTAGAAGAAAGTTTGACGATTAGTCAAGAATAAGAGTTAAAGTGCAAATTAGCCACTTTAAGGGCTAAAGTGGACTTTTAACCACAAACTTCCGGAGGAAGTTGTGTTTTACTCTATTTTCTCAAGATAAGATAATAATATCGATAAAGTGGTTATCGATGGTCATTAAAATGAAATATTGGATGAAAAAGTGCAATTTAGCTCAAAATGGAAATTTGAGCGCTTTTAGCCAAAATTGTCAAAATAAATTATTGGAAAGTAAAGTTATAAGATATGGGGTTAATATTATTTATTTGAGAATAAATAATATGGATTTAATTGGGCCTAAGAGATTTAGTGTTCTACGGACTAAATTGGACGAAAGAAAAGTTAGAAGTTAGAGGTTGAGGAGGTGACAAACTCAAGGACTAAAAGAGATACTTTGCCAACATATAAATATCAAAGGCATATGATTTAAGATGAGAAACCCCTCATTTTCAGCAATCAAAAACGTGATGATCATCTTCTTCATGAAAGAAAAATTTCAAATGCCCATAACTTTTTCGTTTCTCATCGGAATTGCGTGATTCTTGCGGCCACGGAACGAGGAAAGAATCCTCTACGGATCTATGGTTTCAATTTGAGGTAAGAAAAACAACTTGAAGTTAGGGTTTCTGAGTTTGAATTTCTGTTTTGAAGTTTAATTTAGGGGCTTTGAATGTTTGGTGTTCATAGATGTTTAAGAGCTTGGATGGAGCAATTTTAATGGTGAATCATGAACATACACCTTCGGTTTTGAGACTTCAACCAAGGTGAGGATTTTCTGAAATTTGTTAGATATCGATTGATGAATTCAATGGTAATTTGGATTAGGGATTCGGCAATTGCATGTTTTGAATATTGTTTGATGATTGATGCCTTATAGCTATGGAATTGTTTTATTGTGAATTGTAATGATGGAATGAATGTGGAGCTTAGGTTTCAGCCATTTAGATGGGGTGATGCTATTAATGATAATTGATGATAATAAGCATGAATTAAGGATGGCATAGCTGAATTAAGAGTAGATTTTGATTGTTTAAGTTGAATGAAATCTTGACATGAACATAAGGTACAAGTTCGGCCAAGTTGTGAAGTTCATGTCTAAGTGTTTTGAGTGATGAATATATATGGAATGCATATGTTTGTGGTAGAGTAATAGGGGCTGGATTGTGTTAATTTTGGAATGTGATATCGATAGGCTAGCCTCGATGCATAATAAGTTGTGATACGAATCAACGCAAACTAGTTGACGTTTTGCAGAAAGTTTTTATGCAAAATAGCCATGTTGTGAGGACTATATCCAGAGTTGTATAAATTCAAATCAAGTTCCGTTTGTTGGTACGGAAACTTTGAGATGTTAACTACAATTGTCTAGCTTTAAGTTTTCTCTAATTCTGCCTCTAAGATGATCAAATTGAGCAGAATATTTTATTGTTCAGAGCAGGTCTACAGTTTTAGGACAGCCCTATGTAAAAAAACTTATGGGCTAGATTCCGACACCTTCGGGTGCGAATTGCATTCCGAGACCTAAACAAATGTTGTAGGCGACATTCCGAACTTTAAGAATGTCAATTTTATTTTGGGGTCGGACTATTTTTAGATAAGAGTTTTGTTAGCCGAAGTAGACTAGAAAAATAGCTTTTTTGATAAATTAGTTATACTTAGAAATTTTATTAATTCGTAGCGTTATCGAATTTGCGTAGACTCGAAGAAGCGACTATCGATAAGGCTCGAGGCGAATGGATCGAGATATTTTCAAGCTTATTTGAAGAATTTGGATAGCAAGTGGTGAGTACACTTTAAATTACTCGTCAATATTCATAGAGCCGCGTATTTTCATACGAAAGGCTATATGAATATTTATATATATATGAGATGTTTGCTTTTAAAATGTATACGTATGTATGCTTTGAAAATGATGTTTTATCGTAATGTGTTATTTTGATAATAACATAAATGTTAAGGCACCGGGGATGGGTAAAGTAAAATGACATAAATCGAACCAAATACAAATAAGAAAAATATAGTACATGCCTATATGTACTATTATTCATATATTTATAAAGATACATTGTACGTTCCTATACGTACTTTTAATTATAATGAATACCCATACGTGCGTGTGTTATGGATGTATGCTTGTAGATTGTAATGTGCATGTCATGGTCCATAAAGGATCAAGAAAACCCAACATAAATCATCGAAATGATAAATACATGAGATAAGAAAAGTGAACTCTGACATATTCAATAATAAGAATTGAAATACAAGGTGAAACTCGGTAGAATTATCACGGGGCCTGTATCTCATCCATTCTCGATGATAATCCTCAGAACTCATACATAATAAAAAGTAAGTGCGATACATCGAGAATCAATACGAAACAAGATCGAGACACAATGTGAACAAGCACTCCTATTAAATGTCAATAGAAATTATATGAATCGACAGTTAAGTTCAAAAGACCTGCAGGGTGCAGAGTCCGAATGCAGACACGAAGGTAACTCGGTTGAACTATCTCGGGACCCGTGTCTAAGGAGTAACTCGGTTGAATTATCTCGGGACTCCTATCGATCGTTTGGGATTGAGAAATGGTACAAGTAACTCGGTTGAATTATCTCGGGACTGTACCATATGGTTATGGGTAGCTCAGTTGAACTATCTCGGGACCCAACCATAAGGATCAAGTCACAAGAGACTTGCCAATGATTTAGTTCGACTTAGAATCATGTTAATATAAACTTAGATTTAAGATTCGGTCGAAAACTAATGCAACAAAACGAGAAAGAAAAATATCAATATCATAATAAGGAATCAAGGACGACAAATACTTATAAACCATAAGTTTATGAAATAAACAAATAGTTATGAAGGAAAGTAAACAAGGTATGCAATATGATTTCAAAAGAGTATTTTCTATATACAAAGGAGGTTTTCAACGGTTTTAACCCTTTATGTGATATTGCGTGTGATTTGGTGAACTCACTCAGTTTTATACTGACACCGTTGCTCCTCCCATTTTTCAGGGATAGTATGATATGATTTGAAGAGTTAAGCTTCCGAAGTTTTAATTCTCGGAAGTCATTTGCACAAGAAGTAAAAGAAGGATTTCATTCTAGCGGTCCGCAGTAGTCTAGATGTTTTTGTCTATGTATTTATATAACGCATTTTGAACTCTGATGTTTTTATGTAAAATGGGGTCACATGTATTTTGATATATGAAATATGATTTGATTTGCGAAAAATTTACACAAGATTTTAGGCTTGCTACGGGTTTCGGAGCTACCACTCCCATTCCCTAGCGCCGGTCGCGACTCATAAATTTGGGTCGTGACATCAGCGTACAATTGAAACACAAAAATGTAAAATAGGGTAAAATTGACAAATTTGTAACGTCAGGGTATGATTGAAAAAGGGCTAAAAGGTCGGGGTTTTTTAAAACATTAGGCCTTTTTTTTTACAACTAAGGCATTCAAGCCTTTTTATTTTGTAAGTATTTCCTAATTTTTCTATATTTCATTTCATTAACGTTTTATGAAACCATCCATTTGTAAACGCGGGCAATTTAGTAATAAAATTCGAATTAGTTTTTGTATAAGAAATAATACCTAGCTAATGGGAGGATATACCTAATTTTGATGTTTGTTATTTTTAAAAATTTATGCAAATTACTTTCAAGTATTTGTTTTCTTAATAATTATTACATTTGTGATACTATCATATGAGTTGTTTATTCACATTTGGTCCATTTGCAATTTTTTCCGAAAGTCAATTTGTAGGCGGTAGAATTTGAATACCAACAATTACAAACATATAATTTCATAATTAGTGCTTATATTTTTAACGCTCCTTTTATGAGAGGATTTAAATAATAATAACTACACTTAAAAACCATTGTAGTTATATATTTAGAGTAAAAAGTCTCATCTTTTATTATTTCTGTTCTTGATAGAACAAGAAATCAATTGATTTCTTCTTTTAATTTTTGACTATTGCTTAACTCTTTATCTTTGTGCTACTATTTAGTTGGCATATTTGGTGATTCAACTTCTTTGATTCCTCAAGTTTTATTTTTAATATTATTTATTGCATTATTAACAGGTATTGATTCTCTTTTTTTCTATTCAAAAAAATAATTGCTAATGTAGTTTTTATGCTCGATAAAAGGTTTCAAAGAACTATCTCATTAAAGGAAGGTTGATTTTTGCTTAATTTTAATTCTATTAAATTATAGGGTGAAGTGATTGATTTTATGGCAACCTTTTAAATATATTTTGATAAGCAAGTCACTTGTATATCACTTTAATTTAGTGAAATTGCAACTAATTGAATAACTCGGCTCATATTTTATATTGGTAGGCTCTAATCTTCTTTTCATATAATTTATATTGCCTTTTGAATGTCCTCTAAAGTTGCGGAAAAATAAAATTTAATATTCAATAAAATTGTGTATAAATTATTTCTTAAATTTTTTAGAGACTTTTTTTATTATAAATGTTTTTTTGATGTTAAATTTTAGTGATTAATTCTTGCGTTCATATGTAAAGTGATGAATAGAATTGTTTGACATGACAAACATAAAGAGATGAATAGAATTGTTTGAAATGACAAACGTAAAGAGATGAATAGAATTGTTTAACATGACAAACGTAAAGTAATGAATAGAATTGTATAAATAGAAAAATAAAATCAGCAGAACAAATTAAGCTATGGAAAACTTTTGATTAGCTATAGTTTTCTTGAAAAAAAAATATAATAATAATAGCAATAAAATTTGGTATGTGTTCGTCTGGAAATACTCCGGACTCGAATATTTGAATTTATAATCGGGATCGGTTTGAGGTTTGATACTTTAACGAACCTATGTAGATATTCACAGGGCTTGTTTGGTTAAAAACACTTAATCACGTGATTTAAAAGTAATAATCTGGGAGCTACGAACTCAGGCGAGATATATACCGAAAACTACTCCTAAATTAAAATAATCCGGAGATTGCGAGATAAAAAGCACTGAGCTTGGTTTTTGATTAATTGATTTGTTTATACATTATTATTGAAGCTCTGAGCTATTTATAACTCCTCATAATCAAGACTCCTAATTCAACTAGGACTAAAATTCTAAAAGTAAAATACTCCTAATGAGTTACAAACTCCAAATAAGAAAAAGCAATAATTAAAAGGCTTTTCGTTAGGCCTGAATCCCTAATAAGCCCATATGAAACTTTACTCAATAATTTCCTGGGCCGGTGTAAACAGTATGCATTCATGTTTTAAGTTTCAGAATTTTAATTGTAACAAATAAAGCCATAAAAGTATGAGAAAATTACGCATTAATTAAGAATGCGGTAAAAAATAACCAAAATGCCCACACATTATAAACTTTTCAGCTCTGACAATTGATGTTTACATTAACTAGCTTAGGTGTCCAATTTATTTCTTATTCTACCAACTCTTCCCCTGGCTGCCACGTGTATACACACCTAAAAGGAAATTGCATGTGACTAACGGTTATTTTCTTATTTCCTCTCTCTGATTTCCTTTCTTTTTAAAATTCTTCTTGCTTTCTTTTCTCACACGATCTTCTGTTTGTTTTCCATCTCCCCACTACTCCATTACTGCCGGTTAGTTTAAGCAGTTGATTCTCAGTCGTTTGTCTATAAATACCGATAATGGTTGCTACTAGATCTTCTCCGAAACCCATTTCAAAAGTTCCTGAAATTCTCACAAAAATGAAGCGGAAGTTGGTGAAAAAAGGAGAATTAGTTGCTGATGGTGGTGATTCTGGTTTACTACAGACTGAGGCTATTGGTAATGTGAAAAAAAAGGATAAAATAGGTGAAAAGGAAACTGGCAAGAAAAGGCGTTTGAATGTCGATGTTGGTGCTGCAGATATGAAGAATAAAAAAGGAACAATAACTATTGAGGAACCTTCTCGTTTAGTTCAGGTAATTTTGTGTGGTATTTTGGATTTTAATTTTTTTTTATCTGTTTATTGTTGATGTTTTAGGTTGTTAGGTTTTTTTTTATTATTACTTTTGAGTCTATTATGTATAGTTAAGGTATCTGCAATCCAATCTATATGTTTTCAAAATAGATTTTGTTTAAATATTAGTCTTCATTATGTATTAGAAATGTGTTTATTTTGTATTCGTTTGTGCAATTGTAATTTGGTGTTATGTGTTATGGTTTTTTGGATTCTGATCTGTTGTTTTTGTGATGTTATATGTTTTATGTTTTTAATTGTGTTTAGGTATCTGCAATGTGTTTATTATGTATTTTTTAGGTATTTTCTTGTGTTCATAATGTATTTATTATGTATTTGCTTGCAGAACTGGGATTTTGTGTTAGCTGTTGAGGACCGTTATAGTTGTAGAGTTGCTATTCCTTTTAGATACAAAATTATCGAAGATATTAAGAAAACTTTGTCTCCTCGTCAGTTAGAATTGTTTTCTGAGACATTTCTTGGTAATTTTCTCAAATTGGAGCCTTTTGTTATTCAGCCTCAGTTGTTTCATTCACTTTTTATGCGTGAAGTTAAGCATCCAAATAACAGCGAAATATGGTTCAAGGTTTCTGGATATAAGCTTCGATTTAGTATAGAGGAGTTTGCTCTCATAACCGGTTTGAATTGTTCAGGTGATTGCAATACGCTTTATTCTGTTTCAAGCAATAAGTTAGTTGCAACTTACTTTCCTAATAGCTCTATTACTCGAGAGGGTTTAGGTGTTGTGTTTTTGAACACTTGTTTTAAGAGTGATGAAGATGCTGTTAAGCTAGCAATTATCTATTTGTTTGAGTGTTTTCTATGTTCTAGCGAAATAAATTCTCAGTTAGTTAGTAGGTTTCTCTTGGATATGGTTGATAGTGGGGATTTCAATTCTTTTCCTTGGGGTATTTTGGTCTATCGAAACACTGTTGTTGACATGAAGAATAGGCTTGTTAGTAAGCAGCCTATGATGTACTATAGGCTCAATGGTTTTCCATTAGCACTACAGATGTGGTTTTATGAAGTGTGTCCTGTTGCTGCTAACAAGATTTGTCTACTCAATGATAAGGAGCCATGTATTCCTAGAATGCTGAAGTGGCATATTCCTTCTAAAGTCACTGTGACTATTAAGATGTTAGAAGAAACGTTCTATCATATGTCGCGTGAACAGGTCTGTATGTTTATTAAATAGTTTTTTATGATTTTTTATTATTATTTCAGATATGTATCTGATATGTATCTGATATGTATTGACTTATTTAACTATTTGTTTCAGTTGAAATTGAAAAACCTTGTTCCTACTGTTGATGAAAAAGCCATTCTGAATATTGCTGGGTTTTTTCAAACTGGAAAGACAAAAATTGTTGAAGATGTCAAAGATTCAAGTGATGATGAGATCCTTGGTGATTTTTTGAAATTTAAGAAAGAAAGAAAGATATTTTCTGAATTGAAGAAGTCTGTAGATACTCTTGTGCTAAGTGAATCTGATACCAAAAAGCAGTTGAAGTCTATATTCCATGCTTTATATGTGATTGGAAAGCATTTAGGCGTTGAGAAGCAGTTTGATTTTGTTCCTAATGCAAATGAGGATGTCATTAATGAGGAAAAAAAGCTTGACGATGCAAATCAGGATGGCATTAATGAGGAAAAGAAGGTTAATGATGCAAATGAGGATGGCATTACTGAAGAAAAGGAGCTTGATGATGTAGATGAGGATAATGAGGTATAATTAATGTATCAGCTATGTATCTGATGTCTTTTTTAAGTTTCTAATGTATTTTTGTATATTTAATGATTCTGCTATGTATCTGATGTCTTTTTTACATATTAGGGTAGTGAGGCTAATGAGGATTTGCAAAATGTTGGTGATCCTGTCACAGATTTGAAAAATGTAATGCAATTTTCAGTTTTTCAGTTTTTATGTATCTTATATGTATATTCGATTTTAATGTTTTTTCCACCATTTTGAAAGGACGATGATGTGTCGCCCATTGAAGTTGGTGCTGTTGATAAGAATATTGAGAAAGGGATTGAGGAGGGGAAGAAAAATGATGATACTAACAACGAAGGTGTTGAGGACGAGGAGAAGAATGATGATGAAGCTGATGGTGAGGAATCTGATGCGGATGATTCTGCTGGTGACGATGATGGTGGTGACGGTGATGCGGGTGGCGGTGCTGCTGTTGGCGGTGCTGCTGGTGGCAGTGTTGTAGGTGGTAGTGGTGCTGGTGCAGTTGGCGGTGGCGGTGCTGCTGGTGGCAGTGTTGCAGGTGGTAGTGTTGCTGGTGCAGGTGGCGGTGGCGGTGCTGCTGGTGACGATGGTAATCGTGGTGATGCTATTTTAAAAAATGTCGAGGTAAATATAATTTGGACATGTTTTATGTATCATTTATGTATATGTTATGTATCTGATATTCTATATAAATGTATTTTTTTCAGACTGCTGATAAAAATGAAGGTGTTAATGAGATTATGGATGTTAAGAAGGTTGTTTTATTGGCTGATGAAACCCCTGCAAATGTTAAAAGAAGCGTGAAGCCAAGTCATATTATGCAATCTCCATTTTTAACTGAGTTCACTTCCGGTGACTTTCAAGTAGAAGAAGTTGGAAGTACTTATGTTGTTTCTAGAATGTTTCCGTTCAATAACCACATCGGAGATGTTTTTATGAGTGAGGAACTGGTTGTGTATGATAATTGGGTCAAATATGGACTTTTGAGAGTTGCTAAACTGAAAGAGTAAGTCGCTTTTTTTCCTTTTTGTGCTATATTATTATTTTCAAATAAATTTGATTTTTTATGTATTTTTTGTTCTTGTAGAGGAAGATTTTACAGGGAATCTACTAATGAGATCATTCCTCCATTTGATTTTGGCGTCTCAGTAGTTTCTAAGAAGGATTTTTTTCATGTGCTTGATGTTGGGGGGATGTCGTTGACATCGTTGGTATGTTTTTTCTCATACATTTTTAAAGCATAACTGATATGTGATTTTATATATATCTGATACATATCAGATACATATATAATACATAACTGTATACATTCATAACTAATTTTGTCATATATGATGATACTGTTTTTATCATTGAAGCATATGGACATTTTGTTCTACTATCTGAGGAAGAAAGCGAAGTATGATAGCAGTGTTACATTGAAGTTTACTACAACCGACAACCATTTTGATCAGTGTTTTCAGTCATTTGCAAATACGTTTGAAGGCTCCAACTATGATGAAGACTTGATTTATCCTGATCATATCGTTTCTCAGTATATTAATGGTCGTCATATGCTTGCCAATACACCATGGAATCAGTGCGACTTTGTTTTCATCCCCTTTCATGTGTCGGCTAATAATCATTGGGCTCTTCTTATATTGGACATGAAGTTAAGGAGGCTGACTATGTACAACTCTCTACGGACAATTCTGAGTGCATCTTCGTGTCGGAATGTTGCACATATTTATTCAGTTGTTCTGCCGTATTGCCTCGACAAGCTTAATGTTTTCAAAACCAATCCTGCGTGTGACTTGTGTTCACCTTTTTTTACCACTCAAGGCATGAATGATCCTTTTGATCTGGTTATAGAAGAGAAGCTGCCATACCAAAAATTCAAGTCAGTTTGATTTGTTAATTTTATTATGTTTTTAATTCTTTTTTTAGTAGCTGTTTGTTTTTCTGGATACATAATTTATACATAGTTGATTGTTTTCTTTATGTAGCGATTGTGGCATCTACGCGTTTACTTTTGCTGAGAAAATTGCCTACGGTAAAGAAGATGAGCTGTCAAAAGAAATTGATGTTTCAAATCAACGAAAACGTCTCAGTTTTTCATTTTATCGATATGGAAGTTGGAAGAACATGTATAATGTTGTAAGTGCTTCTGAGAAAGATTCAGGAAAAGGGAGGAAAAAGCGTGCATACAAGGGAAAAGGGAAGAAGAAGTTGGTGAACTGATTTTTAAGGCTCTTTTTATGTTTTAAGGATTACTTGAACTTATATTAGGTTTTAATTTGTGTTAATGGTACATTTTTTATGTGAATTGTTGTTTGAATTTGTGACTTTTAGTATTATATAATGTTCATTTTGAAAATGCATTTATTGTTTTGGTTTATAGTTTTTCTATATAAAATGTATCAGA
This sequence comes from Mercurialis annua, assembly GCF_937616625.2. Taxonomy (NCBI): domain Eukaryota; kingdom Viridiplantae; phylum Streptophyta; class Magnoliopsida; order Malpighiales; family Euphorbiaceae; genus Mercurialis; species Mercurialis annua. The sequence goes on along the minus strand of NC_065572.1, from coordinate 17,972,973 downwards.
TATGTATAGGTCATATAACTGGAAATAATTTATATGTAATATACATATCGGACACATATCGTATACATATATGATACATATATTCTGTAAAGACATTTGAATATAAAATATACGCATTTCAGATACATGTTTTATACACATTTGATACAAATATTTTTACAAAGACATGATATAAACATATGTCCAGGTTCATGTGTTTGTTACTTCAATATTCAGTAGAATAAAGATCAAAATATGTAATAAAAGTATAAATTTGTCACATGAATCAGCATAGAAATATAGATGTTATAACAAAGTTTAAATGTTGTATGAAAAATGTATCAAGAATAAAAGATATATGTATCAAGCAGCTTGTGGCATGTTTCTGCATGTTTTCTTCTTGTGACTAACTTTTGGCATGTTTCTACATGTTTTCTTATTGTGACCAGCTTGTCCGCACTTTCCACAATTGGCATTCTTTGATTTTTCCGTAACACTCTTGTATCTTCTCTTTTTTGGTCTTCCGGTTCTTGTCATATGTTGTGGTGGAAAGACGATCATGTCCTTTACTTCTTGTGGTATCTTCCACTCATCTTCCTTTTCAATTGGAAATACAGTTTCACTGTATGTTGCTAGCATACTGGCTGTTGTATAGTATTTTGAACAATACTTATAAGGCTCTTGGTGCATTTCATTTAGAATTGCTAAAGCATGTTGGCAAGGTATTTCATCAATTTCAAACTTGTTGCATGTGCATGTTCTCTCTTTCATGTCAACTGTATGTTTCCTTCCATTATCCTTCACTGTGATCAGTTCATTTGTAGAGGGTTTTACCTGAAAAAGTGCATATTAGTAAAACTATAAAGATAGATATCTAAATTATACAACACAGATACATGGCTGATACATTAATAAGACTATAATGTAAATAAAATTTTTATGTATCAGTTCTGTATAATGTATGTATCTGATATGCTATATAAATGTATTTTTCAGACTGCAGATAAAAATGAAGGTGTTAATGAGATGATGGAATTCATACCTGTAGCTTTAGTGAATTTGTATAATTATATGAAAGTATTTTTTCATAAACTGGTGTCAGTGTTGTGCGTGTTTGCATAGCGATGTTTCTATGCGTATATGAATACTCTTGTTGGAGGTCATGTAGGTGCATAAGGAGAGTTGTAACAGGCAGCTCTCTTGCATGTAGTATTGCTGCATTTAATGACTCAGCCAAGTTAGACGTCATTGTTTTGAATCTGTTGGTGTAGGAATGATGTCTTGACCATCTTTTGTAACCGATACCTTGAAGATACGGCTTAATTCTTTCATCTAGCTTATCTAACTCTTTCATGTGATAATCAAATTCAGATTCTGTATATGCTCTCGCTGCTGCAAAGAATGGATCTTTAATTTTCTTTGCATTCCTCTTGAAATGAGTCTTGATGTTATTTAAAAGGTGAAACATACATATTCCATGTGTTGCTTCAGGATAAATTTTCTTGACTGCTGAATCAATGCTGATATGTCTGTCAGATACAATGCAGATACCTTCTCTTGTGCCAAAAGCTTCCCTGAGTTGGGTGATGAAATATTCCCATGATAAGTCATTTTCTGAATCGACTACACAAAAAGCAAGAGGGAATAGTTTTCCGGCTGCATCTTGTGATGTTGCAACAAGTAGTGTTCCACCAAACGCCGCTTTTAAAAACGTCCCATCAACAACAATTATAGGTTTACAGTGCTGCCAACCTATAATAGAAGCTTTTAATGCAGTAAAAGCATACAAAAATGAGTTGTTTTCTCTCACCTGAATGTCTACAGCAGACCCGGGATTCGTAGTAAGAAGTTTATAGAGAAAAGCAGGCAGCAATTTGTAAGAATCAGCCGGGTTTCCTCTTATCATTTCTAATGCTTTCTCTTTTGCTCTCCATGCTAGCATATAATTTATTTTGATTCCTTTTAAAGCTTCCATGTCATTCTTTATGTCTATTGGAGTATAGGTTGTTTTGACATTCAGATACCTCATTTTGATCGATTTAGCAATGTGTGATGAGGAAGCTTGCCTTTGAATACTGAATCTTGTATCTATTGCACATGTGTGGTTCATATTTTGTTTCCGAATGATGAATTGGCATGCTTCTCCATTAGTTGATGCTTTCAGATACCAATCACATTCACTATCGATACATTTAACCAAAATACTTCTTGGACATGATCTGAGAACCCTTTGATGATAGTGATGTTTGATAGCATGAAATTGCAAACATGTTTGTAAAACTGATTTGTCTTTGAAAGACTGACCTGTTTTGAATTCTATATCTTCTATTGGCACATTTATTGTTTGTTGAACCCTCTCCTCTGTTTCCTTTTCCTTTTCTATATTGTTGATTGTTTCAATGGTGTCTTTCAAAAGAAGTTTGCTATACTGTTCCTTTTCAAATAATGTATCAGGATTGTTTTCGGAATGTATCAGATACGTATCCCAATCTATCTCATTTGAATATAGATTCTTGTTGCAGGCTGAATATGAACCTGTTGAAATGCTACTTGTAGTTTGCTGCTGTAAATGTATCTGTGGTGTATCATCATGCACTATTATGCAAAGAGGATACATAGTGAAATCAGTTTGTTTTTTCTTGATTTCCAAGTAGAACTTGAAGCTTGAATCATCAATGATCTTTAGAGGTGGATACTCAGTTTTGACTTGATACTTTATCTCAATTTTTTGATATACTAAATTCAATCTCAGCTCTTCTGATATTAGATTCACAAGATTCAAATATGTTAAATCTTGTGGAATCATGACTCCAATAACTTCAAATTCTTCATATCTATTTGCCTCTACCCATTTTCCACTGTGTTGTATCATAACTAGAACAGATTCCATCTATATACAATTTTAAATCCAGATTTTATTAGTAACTATATTATTATTTTCAGATAATTATATGAAAAAAATAAAATTAGAGAAGCTTACCTCTTCCTGTAGACAATGTATCTGTGATGTTTCCTGTGTTCTTCAGATGAATCTTCAACAAGAGAAATTATAAGTATCAAAGATTTTTCTCAGATGCTTTTAACAAAGAATTTGAATACAGAATGTATTAATGATGTTTCTTGTGTTCTTCAGATGAATCTTCAACAATGAGAATGTGTCTGCGATGTTTCAGAGATGGTTTTACTATAGAATTTTGAATTCAGATGAAGGAAATCGTATAATAATGAATCTATAGAATCTGGTGATGATGTAGAAGAAGGAAACTTAAAATTTGCCTATTTTCTCTCTTTTAATTTACTGTGTTTTGTGTTGTAGGTGATTAGCTCACATAGCAAGCTGACGTGGAGCAAATTAATTGGTCTGCTCTTATAGAATGTCACGCGTTTTGTGTCACACGGAGGAAGGATTTTGTTTGTTACAAACTTGACACATGTCCTCTATTTACTGGTTTGGTTATAATATGTAAACTTTTGCCTTTTTTTGGTATCAATGTTATTTTTTAGATTGCTATGTATTTTGGTTATTTCTTATTTAAATAGTAATATTTTTGTGGTTTTCTCTAAAAGTATTAACACAGAACTTCCACTTTTAATTAAAATAAATTTATATACTGCATCTTATAAATAATAATTAACAATCTTCATTAGAAGAAAATCTAATTATTCAAAATTGCACCTGCTACTAATTAAAACTCAAAAGTGTAGAATACATGTTAATTCAAAAATAAAAAAGTTATCCATATTAAAAACAGAAACTTTAGTCAATTGAAGTTTATAAAAAGTTAATAGAAATAAAAATTGTGCAACGCACGGGACTAATGCTAGTATATATATAAAACATGATATTTTTCGATTTAAAAAAAGAAAAAAAAAAGCATGACATTTTCTCCCTTTTATTGACACTTGGCATATTACAATTGGTTTTCACTTTTCATTCTTTTTAATATATTTTCTTTCTTTTTAATTCTTTCATTTGTATTATATAAATGAGAATTAATTACATTAAATGCTAATGATTAAATGCTAAATATATTCATTCTCATTCATTTTATTTTGAAATAAAAACTTCTATTAATCAAAAGCTGATTGATCAGCCAGTACATAAAATTTGATAATCGGAAGGACATGCCCCAACCAATTAGATAAACTAAAATAGTCATATGCTACCACATGAGATTTTCTATCGTAATTAAAACAACATATATGCATCTCAATTAAGCTAAAATAGTCATGTGCTATCAAACTGATAATATTACAAAGCAAAGAGTTGTTATTGAAGGCATCCATTACAACCTTTAAAATAAAGGGAATTAGATTAGCTTCGCTTGCTATGATAATACTAACTTTAATCGCACGACTGCTACAACAAGCAGCTATAACTTCATCATTAAAGCCCCTAATCACATCTTCATTGACATATCTCTTCTCTTGAACATTAAAGACATCATCTATACTGACGCAAAACATACCGATATTTGATGAAATCCGTCGTAAGATGGTGGCTCTAATTGTTTTAGAGATCCAAATCGCTTGCATCGCAAAAAACAATTTCATCTCCAACGATGAAAAAAACTATTCTTAATTTCGATTAGAATAGATCTAATAAAATTAAGATAATAAGGTAGAAAATAATTTCTAGATCTAGACCAAAATTGGCCAAGAAAGAAATTTTATTCAAAATTAAAGACAAAAACTATGGAAAAGGGCTAAAAAAACTGAATTTGAGAGATTGGGTAGGTGATTTTTGGCCAAGAATGGCCAAAAACCACCTCCCAAATGAACAAAAAGGTAAAACTTACTAGGGTTTGAGAGCTTTCTCAAAAGAGAGAGACGGCTAGAACACATTCTCATTCATTTTATATTTTTGATAATTTGCACATAAAATTCAATTTGATCTTACCAAATTAGTTCAATCTACTCAATATATTTATTTGAATTTAACATTTTACATGCTAATTACGTTACTAATTGCTAATTATATTTTTTTGATAAACAGCTTAACTACATATGCAATTAAAAAATTAAAAATATAAAATCAAATAAAATTGAAAAAGTACTTTTAATTATTTCCATTTAATTTTAAGACACCGTTTGGATTGAGGGTTTTTAAAATCCATGGATTTTTGCAAAATTGATGGATTTTAAATCAATGAAATTTAAATCCATAGATTTTAAAATTCTATCGTTTGGATTGAATATAAAATCAATGGACTTTTAATATTATTTATGGAAACTAATAAATAGTATAACATTCCATCATCTATAAAAAATGGTGGATTTGGACTTTCCCACCTAGTAGGTGGGAAATCAAAACCCTCAAAAATGATGGATTGTAAAAAATGAGGAAATTTATAAACCCGTGGATTCTATTAATTTTTTTTCTAGGCAAACGATAGATTTTGTCCAAATCCATGGATTGTTTAGAATCCACCATTTAGAATCCATCAATCCAAACGGTGCCTAAAAGAAATTGTATTTCAAAACTACTATCATAATATCACAACAATTACTCTTAGATTTTTTAGTTTGAGCAACACATTTACTTTTTTAGAAGATATATCCAATTTACAATAAAAACTCACAGTTTAGTACCAAATCCGTTGCTTTTTCATAATAATTGGCAATATTAGAAATTTAAGAGTTTCATACCAATCATGTAAGGAAATAATTTAAGTCTTATGACTATTATTAATTTTTTTGCCACACATCCAAATTCGTTACTTTTCCACAATGTAAATGGTAATATTAGAAACATAAAATTTTAATACCATTAATTCTAAAAATCTTTTCAATTACCATAAATTTCCATTATATATATTCATATATTTATTCTTTTTCAAGCTACTAACTTCTTATGTGTGTTGATTTTTTTTCATTTTAAAAGTTGAGGATTTTGTATATATTATATTTTTGATTCTATACAGATTTTGTTATTGTGTTTTAATCTAACATTTCATTTTAATTTATTCTATATTGTGTTTGATTGCAAGTGAAAGAGATAGAGATCATGAAATTACCGTGATGATCAAGAGAAAAGATCCGTTTTAAATTTAGACGAAAAAATTCCATATATGCATTTGTTTGAGGTGAGGATATTTTTTTACATATTACGCATTCTTCGTATGTTAATTATGTAACACAAAAATATAAATACTTGAATAATAAACATAAAACATAAATTTTAAATTCATAAAAAAAAAATATATTAACAAACATTGCACGTATGAAAATGGTGCTTCGAGATGAAAATATAAAAATGTATATAACATATAAAAAACGCAAAACTACTTCAAATTTTGATTTTAATTGCACAATTATACTTTTTAACGATCATTTTTTTAGGGTTAATGTTATAAAAATTAACTAACTTTACACGTTTTCTCATTTTAATCAAGAAGTTTAAATTTTCTCATTTTCATGCACAAACTACCACTTTTTCTCAAATTCATACACGGTGCTGAGGTGTCACAACTCCATTGGTGTAATTTGCTGAGGTGGAGGTCATTTTACACCAATGAATGAGTGCCATCTCAGCACCATGCATGAATTTGAGAAAAAGTGCTAGTTCGTGCATGAAAATGAGAAAATTTAAACTGCGTGATTAAAATGAAAAAACGTGTAAAGTTCATGATTTTTTTTGACGTTAACCCTGTTTTTCATAATAACCTTTTATTTTCTATTACTTTTATATATTACTTATACTACTGTTTTTTTTATAAATTATAGATAACTAATGTATCTTACATGTGTGTGATAATTTATAAAATTTTAGGATAAATTATTTTAAAAATATCAATTATTATTTTGATTTCTTTACGGAAAACTATTTAACAATTGTAAGATAGTAAAATATTTAATACAAAATTTATATATTAATTTCTTATTTTCATATAAAAATTATAAGCTAATTACACTCAAATGATATTAAACAAAAAAACGTACAACGCACGGGTTAAAGCTAGTAATTAATACTATGGGCGGAGAGAATTTCTGTTAACCGGAAAGATTATTTTCTCCCATCCTCAAAAGATGAAAAAAAGTCTTTTTTTAGAGAGAAGGGAAAGGATAATTTTTAGAAAGAGAGTATTTTTAATTTTGGATAGCTAATTTGGTCCTGATTTAGATTGATAAACTAATATATTCTCTGTTTATCTATGTGTGATTGGTTGATGAGAATAAAGAGTTATCATCTGTTGCATCTCGAATTTGAATAATACAATACAAATTCTAAACAGTAAGTTTTGATTGGAAATTAATTAATTAATAAGTTAATAAGATGATCAAAAGAACATATGAGAAATAGTTAGTTGCCTAATTTTCTAATAAACGCCATTTGACTAATGACTATTTTGGAAGTAGGAACAGTAGCAGTAGCATAATGATAGCCATCAGCCATCAGCCATAAGCCACACCACATATTCATTTTATTATTTTTTGGGTTAATTCTATAAAAAATCATAACCTTTACACGAAATTTCATTTTAATCACGACTTTTAAAAGTTGCCATATAAAACCATGAACTTTCATTTTTTTTCAAATCTATCACCAAATCAATTTCTGGTGTATTTTTGCTGACGTGTCCACCGGAATCCGGCGGATTTGAAAACAAAATACACAGAAAAACTAATCGGTGATAGATTCAAAAAAATGAAAGTTCATAGTTTTATATGACAGCTTTCAAAAGTTATGATTAAAATGAAGTTCGTGATTTTTTATAGAATTAATGTCGTACCTCGCCTTACTTAGCACGAGATTGACGGTTATTTAAAATATCTTTATCTCCAAATCAACATTTTAAAATGTGTTCTATAAATAATTAAGCACAAATATATGAAAAACCTTTATTCAACATTATATTTAAACTATTGTATAAAAATTAAGTATTGTTACAAAGTTTTATACATATGATTCAAAATATATCTATAAGTACAAATACATTTATTATAAACCAAAACATCAAGGCATCTCAAAGCTCGGAGATGTGGCCAACCTCTATGTCTCAAGCCCAAACTCTAAGCCTAACTCCCTCTCTAGCCAACTGTACTGTAGATTGCCTTGCTAACTGAAAAGGTTTTAAAACAACTAAAATGAGCGAAAACTCAGTGAATAGACATAACAACCATAAAACATTTATATACTTAAAGTAAGTATATCATATAATAACGTATACTAGAAAACAGTTCAATACAGCACAAAATACTTGTAAAGTTCATCACGAAAACATTTACAAATATAAACGATATCAAACAAATTTCACTTTAAATATGAAATATAGTTCGTATCAATCATCAATTATAAGATTGATATATTACCATGTAACAACAATATAAACCATAGACCTGTAATCAGGAACACAAACCATCATTAGCACGGCTCAGCCCTTCTCCCTTCACTGACCATCAATCAAGTGCCCTGTGTCAAATGCGCATAGACACTCACAATATCACACATGTGCATATAACTATCTCATCACATAAACCAGGTGCATATCTCAATTCAAGCCAAATATATCGTTACAGAGTAGGCATATCACAAAAAAGAAATCTCAAGTTATTTCATCAAAGCTCAATACGATTCAATAGCAAAACCATTTCAAATTATCATTCAATACTTAACCATAATCAAGTCCACATATTGATGAAATCCACACACCTTTCACTTATAAACAACATTGAATAACGTATCATTTTAAACGTTCAAAGAAATATTTTATCGAACGCCTTCCGTGCATTTCAAAACAACCATATATAACCATTTAAAACACAATAAACCTTGACACTTTGAATATCAAAATAGCATATTAATTTCAGTAGCAAGGGCTAGTATATCTACTCACCACACAACAACCCAAAACTAGTCCAAAATATCGTCAAAAGCTGCCTTACTTTCTACTTGCACCGTCTTTGCCAAAACGAGCACCTAAATGAGTAATGTAAATCACAAAACACCATCACAATCATATGTACATACTTATACATATATCTAATACTGATTTGACTTAAATTCAGCTCCTAACAATGGATTTCTGTATGGTTTATGCATGATTATAAACATGGCAACAAATCTGCCTTAGTAGGAAGAACATTAAGCCTCTATTCAAACATGTCCTGTGAATAGTACTGATATAATTTTAACAAACCCTTCGGTGAACATTTATCCCTTTGAGTCTAGAATCCAAATCAAAAAGAATTTCATCATTTCAATATCTAAGCAATGAGTTATACGATTTTTAGTAAGGTGTGTTTAGACTGTCTTCACAGTTGAAGCAATAAAATGTCATGGTCAATTACGGTACTAATAAGACCAAACCAGATTAACCTTAAAGAATAGAAGTTGTAGAAACACACTAAAGTTTATATATCAGAAAATTTAACATTTTTGGAGTTGTAGAACTCGAGATATGCCTCTCGCACTAAACTGCAAATACTGAATTCAAAAACAGAATATGATATCACTAGGTAAACTTCAAATACACAAGCTATTTAGATAAAATTTCTTACCAAATGATCTTGAATCTCTTCCTAGACCTCAAGAACAATCAGAATCGAAGCTTTGGATTTTTAGAATTAGGTTTTATGTTGTGAATTTTGTTTGCAAAGTCTCCATGTTTAAGTAATCTAACTAATTATGAAATTACCAAAATATACTTAGATCTCTAACCTTGGCTAAACACTTAGCAATGTTAGTAGTATGTGCCCTAGGGCCATTTGATCATGTATATTTATTGAACTAATCCCAATGGCAAAGATATATATGTTCTAATTGAACTAAGTGTCTCATCAACTAAGTGTTCATTTATTACGTATTGTCCTTATCACATTGTGATAGAATCTGTTCTTAAGGTGTTAAGAATATGAGTTACAGATTTTATTATACACGTGATCTAAATAACAGTTCACGATCGATGGGGTCCTACGAATAAGGGCATCGTATTATCCCGGAAAGATTGTCACCTCTGTTTATTCTCCTGATTAGTAAGGAGTTACTAATTATAGGAAGTAGTGAGTCTCATACTACTCGACGGGGATCAGGATAAACATGTGGACACTCAAGATGTTGTGTGGGTCGAACAAGTGACGCTAGATGACTTATACATGGTATTTCATCAAAGTCAATTTAATGTCATCTAGTTCATAATTGTACATATATCCTTTGACTTGCGGTACCACTATCTTGTATATAGGTGATTAGAGTTTGATACTCCTTATCCCTAGATCTTTCATGAGCTAGGGTCACGGGATGTGTTGGCTCTAATTAGTTGTATATGGAGATAGGGGTTTAACCAAGTGAGGATTTATCACTCCGGATGAACGGAGAAAAGATTCTATGCTATCTCAAATTGTTCTTGATGGATGATAAAACCTGCGCAGGTGTATATGACTTACTTAAAAAGTTGTTTCTAGTGGAAGTCATATTTATCAAGAATAAGAACTGAGATGAGGTCATATGATCAAGACAAACAGTGTTTGACTTAACTGTGACACTAGTCGAGATCGGAATCTTAGATGAAGGGAATTTTGAGTGTACGGTAATTATGAACATTGGTTTATAAGGAATGCATCGAAACATTCATATCTATTTGGGGGTCGTGATATGTTGCTAGACGTCACTCACGATCTACGAGAATTAATAATTAATGTGATTTAATTATTTAATATAAGAAAGGCGTTTCTTATGACTCTCGTTGCCATATAGATGTGAACCTAGTTAGTCACACACAATAGGGTGTGCAACCGATTGAGTTTACGAGAGATCGATTTCATATAGATACTAGCATATCTCGGAAATTAATCTAAGATGAAAAAACAAATACAATTAGAGACTAATTTGTAAGAGTTATAAATTAGTAGGCACCTAATGTATTTTATCCAAGTTAATATGATGATGTCATGTGATGATGTCACGATGATGTCATGTGATGATGTCACGATGATGTCCTGTGATGATGTCATGTGATGATGTCACGATGATGTCATGTGATGATGTCACGATGATGTCACACGATGATGTCATATGATGATGTCATGTATGTCTCTGTGTGTGACACCTAGCATCCGACGTGTCAGAAGGTGGAAACACCTATGCTTGATGTGTGATACCTAGCATCTGATGTGTCAGATGGTGGCAACACCTATGCTTGGTGTGTGACACCTAGCATGTAAGGTGTCGAATGGTGGCAACACCTTTGCTTGGTGTGTGACACCTAGCATGTGAGGTGTTGCATTCTTAAGCAAAGCTCTACCCTATTAATAGAGGTTGCCTTTGCTCATTCTACACACACCACACTTAAGAGAGCATATTTGAAGGAGTTCAAGTAGTCATCAATCACAGAAAAGCTTGGAGAAAGTTTTTCATACATCCCAGCAAAGACGTAATCGAGGCGAGAGTTTGAGCTTAGGGTTGCTCGGCAAGAGAAACTCTTCAAGGCGAGGATTCAATCGGACGCATACTCGTGTGGACGAGGTTGAGGTCGCCGTACTATCGGGACTACAAGAATCGTTGGAGAATCGACATAGGTATTCTTCTTACGGTTTCTAGATGCGTGCTTTAATTACTAGATGATACGACGATCCATTTGTTATTGATATGATCAATTTCTGGATCCGAATTGTTGGAATTTCAATTTTGAATTGAAATATATGATTCGGACCCTCACGTCCCGCTGCACCAACAAGAAACTCTTAAGGATAATTTTGACATTTACACATAGATAGATATGCTTAATATAAACATCCTCTTAAGCCCTCAATGATATATTAAATATATCTTTCAATCCTTGAGTTTTTCCTTTTGTTCAATTATACCGATTCAATTAAACTAATCGTAACTTTTATTTTCAATTTACTTTTGACATTTAAAATGCCTATATCCTGATTTTAAATTTCTATTTTATAATAATTAGACATGATATGCAAATGCATAATGAATTCTAAATTAAATTATTTAATGAATTCTAAACGAGATTAGGTTACGGTTATGACAATTCTCCACATCTTAGGAAATTTCGTCCTCGAAATTAAACTAGAATAGCTGAGGGTATCGACTTTTCATATCCTCCTCTCGTTCCCAAGTCGCTTCCTCACTTCCGTGATGTTTCCACAATACTTTTACTAAAGGAATAACCTTATTTCTTAACTCTTTATCTTCCTTTGCTAAAATAGTAATTGGTTCTTCTTCATATGATAAATCATCCTTTAACTCTATAGGCTGAACTTGTAAGATGTGACTAGGATCACTCCTGTATCTCCGTAGCATTGAAACATGAAAGATGTGATGAATCTGCGATAACTCTGGAGGTAAGGCTAATTTGTAAGCCACTGGACAATCTTTTCAATTACTTCATATGGACCAATGAACCTTGGACTTAGTTTTCCTCGCTTACCAAATCTTAATATTCCTTTCCATGGTGAGATCTTGAGAAATACTTTATCACCCACACTATACTCAATCGGCTTCCTCTTCAAATCAGCATAGCTCTTTTGTCTATCTTGGGACTCCTTGAGGCGATCTCTAATCAATTGTACTTTTTCTGTAGTGATTTGAACAATTTCTGGGCCTATTAACATTTTTTCCCCAATTTCATCCCAACACACTGGTGTACTGAATTTCAATTTAGTACCTAAAGCATGTTGTAAGCTTTGCCAAAACCTTGATGTAAATCTCGGATCCCTATCAGACACAATAGAATATGGAACACCATGCAGTATAACTATCTCCCTAGTGTAAATCTCAGCAAGTTTATCAAGAGGATAGTTTACCTTTACATGAAGAAAATGTGCTGATTTTGTTAGTCTATCAACAATAATCCATATCGCATCATGTCCCTGTTGAGTCCTAGGTAACCCAACAACAAAATCCATAGTCACATGTTCCCATTTCCATTCAGGAATAGAAAGTGGTTGTAGCAAACCCGCTGGATGCTGGTGCTCTGCTTTAACTTGCTGGCATGTTAAACATCTAGACACAAATTCTGCAATTTCTTTCTTCATTCCCGACCACCAGTAGTTTTTCTTCAAAGTACGATACATTTTTGTACTCCCCGGATGCATAGCATATGCTGAATTGTGTGCTTCCTCCATTATTTCTCTTTTCAATATATCAATATTAGGAACACATAATCTACCCTTGTATAGTAGAGTGCCATCATGAGAAACATTAAAATCATTTCTGTTATCTTGTTGAACTTCACCCTTTATTTTCACTAATTTGTCATCCTGATTCTGAGCATCCCTAATTCTTTCAATTAAAATAGGACGCACCTTCAAAGTAGCTAATAAAGCTCCATTTTCACTTTCACTTAATTCTACATTAAGTCTTCTCAGTTCAAGAAATAATGGAATCCTTACGGTGTTGATATAACACAAATTACCTGAAGATTTCCTGTTAAGGGCATCAGCTACTACGTTAGCTTTTCCAGGATGATACTTTATTGTAGGATCATAATCTTTCAGAAGTTCTATCCATCTTCTTTGTCTCAGATTCAATTCTTTCTGACTCACTATGTACTTCAAACTTTTATGATCAGTGTAGACAAGACATTTCTTGCCATATAGGTAATGTCTCCATATCTTCAAAGCAAATATCACTGCTGCAAGTTCTAGATCATGTGTAGGAAAATTCAATTCATGTGGTCTTAACTACCTTGAAGCATAAGCAATTACCTTTCCCTGCTGCATTAATACACAACCCAATCCATTCTTGGAAGCATCACTGTATACAACATACCCCAAATCTGTAACTGGAATTGTCAATACTGAAGCTGAAGTTAAACAATCTTTCAAAGCATCACAGCTATTCCGACATTGTTGACTCCACACAAACTTCACATCTTTTCTTAGTAGCTTTGTAAATGGTGAGGCAATAATAGCAAAGTCTTTCACAAATCGTCTGTAATAACCAGCCAAACCTAGAAAACTACGTACCTCATGTACATTACTCAGATAATTCCAGTTAATTATAGCTTCCACCTTTTTAGGATCTACATAAATTCCCTCTACTGAGATGACATGGCCAAGAAATACAACTTTCCCTAACCAGAACTCACACTTACTAAACTTCGCGTACAACTGTTTTTCTCTTAAAGTCTGCAAAACAAGTCTCAAGTGCTCTGCATGCTCTTCTTCATATCTAGAATACACTAAGATATCATCGATGAAAACAATTACAAAGCTATCTAGAAAAGGCTTGAAAACTCTGTTCATCAAATCCATGAAAGCAGCGGGAGCATTAGTTAACCCGAATGGCATGACAAGGAATTCATAGTGACCATATCGAGTCCTAAATGCAGTCTTAGGAACATCTGGATTCTTAATCTTCAATTGATGATAACCAGATCTCAAGTCAATCTTGGAGAATACTCTAGCTCCTTGTAGTTGATCAAATAAGTCGTCTATTCGAGGCAAAGGATACTTGTTGCGAATTGTAACCTTGTTCAACTGTCTGTAATCAATACACAATCTCATAGTTCCATCTTTCTTTTTCACAAATAACACCGGAGCTCCCCAAGGTGAAAAAACTAGGTCTAATGTAACCTTTATCAAGCAATTCTTGCAACTGCACCTTTTGTTCTTTCAATTCAGCTGGTGCCATTCTATACGGAGCTTGAGAAATAGGGTTAGTGCCTGGTTGCAAATCAACATTAAATTTAATCTCTCTATCTGGTGGTAAGCCTGGAAAATCATCAGGAAATACATCAGCAAATTCATTCGCAACAAGAATATTTTCAAGTTTTATGCCTTCCTTTTCTATATCTATAACATATGCCAAGTATGCTTCACAACCCTTCTTCAACATTCTTCTAGCAGTTAAAGATGATACCATTCCATAGTGTTCTGAACTCTTCTCACCTTTGAATATAACTTCACCATGTACTAGTAATTGAAAATGCACCCTCTTTCTATAACAGTCAACAACTGCTAAAGGTACCAAATCTACCTCAAACTTATGATCCCCAATTTGTATCTCACAATCTTTATAAACATGCTGACAAACTACTGACTGACCCACTGGCAAATCTACAACTAAAGCATGGTTCATCACACTCTTATCTCGAGGTATGCATGATATGAATGATGACACAATGAAATAATGTGTTGCACCAGGATCAATTAAAACATATGCATCCCTACCAAAGATAGTTAAATTACCAGAAATAACATCTAGAGAAGCCGCTGCCTCCTGTTGAGTCAAAGCAAACACTATAAGTTGTACATCAGGTTTATTAGTTTGGGTACCTTGCATAGGTTGTGCTGAAGTAGAGGCTCTGCCTTCCTTATTCGCATTAAAGCCAGAACCTCGACATGAACCTCTATCAATGCCTGACATTCGACCACCTCTATTTGCAGTACCTTGGAAACCTCTGCCATGACCTGAGCTAAAATGTGCCATACTATGACAATCTCTTCTAATATGTCCCATGCCACCACATTCAAAGCAAGTTATAGATCTCTTCTTGCTAGCTACACTACCGACACTAGACGCTGGTTGTCTCGCTGAGAAATTGCTATCATGTGACTGAGGTCTCTGTGAACCAGACCAAGACCAGGGTATTCTATTACCTCTAGATCCTCCAGTGTCTGATTTTCTTTGTTGAAATGAGCCAGTTCCCTTGTTAAATCCCCCTTTGTTTTCCAATCAAAACATAAGCTTTTTGTTTACTCTCTTGTTCAAGTTCTTCTCTCAGCTTTTCTTTTTCTATCGCCTTCTCTACCCAGCCTCTGAACTGTGTTCCCTCATATAATGATAGTTCATTCCTCAAAATAGTTTGCAGCCCCTCTTTGAATCTATAACATTTTTAAGCTTCTGTAGGAAAGATTTCTGAAGCAAACTTGTAAAGTTCTTCAAATTTATCAATGTATTCTCGCACTCTCATTGAACCTTGCTTTAACGCAATAAACTCATTCTTCCTTTCTGCATTGTATGCTTCAGTTAAATACTCCTTGCGGAACTCGGTCTTGAATATCTCCCAAGTCAACTGATCTCCTAATAGCAATCTGATCCTAGCAAACCATGCATTTGTTATATCATGTAGCAAGCCATAAACATTACTGACCTTTTGCACATCTGTCAGCTCTAAAGTGTTAAATGACTTATCTGTAGCTCTAAGCCATATATCTGCTTCTTTGGAATCAATGGAGCCATGAAAATTAAATGCTCCACACTTTTTAGCATGTTCAATGATATCCCCAGGTTTTCTTCTTATATCCTGAGCTTGCAGAGTAGCAATGATAGTTTGTGCTAAGATAGCAGGATCTAGCTGTAGGATAGGTACAACTAGGGGTACATGAGGTACTGTTTGATTAACTACATGAGACCTAGCCTCAGACTCTAGTTCATGATCAGTACTGCCCCTAGACTCTGCCTCATCCTTTACATTCCTACCCTGTTGGCCAACAATCTCACGTTGAGAAACCCTATCTCCATGACCTTGAGCTTCCATGGTCCTATAATCAAAATTAAATAAAATAAAATATCAAAAACCAAAGTGAAGAGTCTATAGGACCATCAAACCGAAGCTCTGATACCAAAATTGTCGTACCTCGCCTTACTTAGCACGAGATTGACAGTTATTTAAAATATCTTTATCTTCAAATCAACATTTTAAAATGTGTTCTATAAATAATTAAGCACAAATATATGAAAAACCTTTATTCAACATTATATTTAAACTATTGTATAAAAATTAAGTATTGTTACAAAGTTTTATACATATGATTCAAAATATATCTATAAGTACAAATACGTTTATTATAAACCAAAACACCAAGCCCAAACACTAAGCCGCACTCCCTCTCTAGTCAACTGTACTGTAGATTGCCTTGCTAACTGAAAAGGTTTTAAAACAACTAAAATGAGCGAAAGCTCAGTGAATAGACATAACAAGCATAAAACATTTATATACTTAAAGTAAGTATATCATATAATAACGTATACTAGAAAACAGTTCAATACAACACAAAATACTTGTAAAGTTCATCACGAAAACATTTACAAATATAAACGATATCAAACAAATTTCACTTTAAATATGAAATATAGTTCGTATCAATCATCAATTATAAGATTGATATATTACCCTGTAACGACAATATAAACCATAGACCTGTAATCAGGAACACAACACTGATCTACAGTCTAACCAACATATCTAGGAACACTTGATGGCTAACCCTTCTCCATCATTAGCACGGCTCAGCCTTCTCCCTTCACTGACCATCAATCAAGTGCCCTGTGTCAAATGCGCATAGACATTCACAATATCACACATGTGCATATAACTATCTCAGCATATAAACCAGGTGCATATCTCAATTCCGCACCTCCCAAATATATCGTTACAGAGTAGGCATATCACATAAAAGAAATCTCAAGTTATTTCATCAAAACTCAATACGATTCAATTGCAAAACCATTTCAAATTATCATTCAAAACTTAACCATAATCAAGTCCACATATTGATGAAATCCAGAAACCTTTCACTTATAAACAACATTGAATAATGTATCGTTTGAAACGTTCAAAGAAATATTTTATCGAACGCCTTCCGTGCATTTCAAAACAACCATATATAACCATTTAAAACACAATAAACCTTGACACTTTGAATATCAAAATAGCATATTGATTTCAGTAGCAAGGGCTAGTATATCTACTCACCACACAACAACCCAAAACTAGTCCAAAATATCGTCAAAAGCTGCCTTACTTTCTACTTGCACCGTCTTTGCCAAAACGAGCACCTAAATGAGTAATGTAAATCACAAAACACCATCACAATCACATATACATACTTATACATATATCTAATACTGATTTGACCGAAATTCAGCTCCTAACAATGGATTTCTGTATGGTTTATGCATGATTATAAACATGGCAACAAATCTGTCTTAGTAGGAAGAACATTAAGCCTCTATTCAAACATGTCCTGTGAATAGTATTGACATAATTTTAACAAACCCTTCAGTGAACATTTATCCCTTTTAGTCTAAAATCCAAATCAAAAAGAATTTCATCATTTCAATAGCTAAGCAATGAGTTATACGATTTTTAGTAAGGTGTGTTCAGACTGTCTTCACAGCTGAAGCAATAAAATGTCATGGTCAATTACGGTATTAATAAGACCAAAAAAGATTAACCTCAAAGAATAAAAGTTGTAGGAGACACACTAAAGTATCTATATCAGAAAACAGAACATAATTTGGAGTTGTGGAACTCGAGATATACTTCTCTCCCTAAACTGCAAATACTGAATTCAAAAAAAGAATATGATATCACTAGGTAAACTTCAAATACACAAGCTATTTAGATAAAATTTCTTACCAAATGATCTTGAATCTCTTCCTAAACCTCAAGAACAATCAGAATCGAAGCTTTGGATTTTTAGAATTAGGTTTTATGTTGTGAAGTTTGTTTGCAAAGTCTCCATGTTTAAGTAATCTAACTAATTATGAAATTACCAAAATATACTTAGATCTCTAACCTTGGCTAAACACTTAGCAACTCTTAAGGATAATTTTGACAATTACACATAGATAGATATGCTTAATACAAACATCCTCTTAAGCCCTCAATGATATATTAAATATATCTTCCAATCCTTGAGTTTTTCCTTTTGTTCAATTATACCGATTCAATTAAACTAATCGTAACTTTTGTTTTCAATTTACTTTTGACATCTAAAATGCCTATATCCTGTTTTTAAATTTCTATTTTATAATAATTAGACATGATATGGAAATGCATAATGAATTCTAAATGAAATTTCTTAATGAATTCTAAACGAGATTAGGTTACTGTTATGACAATTAACCTTAGTTTTTTTATGCTAGTATTAAAATTGACAAATAGCAAGCTTACTTTACTATTTAAGTATATTAACTGAAATCTACTTTTATTATGAATGAAATTTATATTAAAAACAACCAAATTCAAAAGCCGGAAAGAGACATAAGAGAGACAACAAAAAAACATCATCCCAGAAGAATATAATCTGAGTTTCTAAAGAACTTCAAACTAGAATAAGGAAAAACTAGCCTTGAATATTTGTAAAAATTCAAAGCCATAGAGGTAGATTTTCCTTGGAAAACACGAAGGTTCCGTTCACTTCCAAAGATTCCAAGCTGTGGATACCCATAAACTGATACATAAATCCTGATATGAAGTGTTAATAATCAAGTGATTCCAAGATCTAAGGAAAGTGTCAAGGAAACAAAGGCATTACCCAAAACAAACCCAACTTAGAAATACTCAAATTCCAAATCTATCTAGCAAACGAACAATGCATGAGAATGTGCTCACTCGTTTCAGCTTCTCCATAAAAAATACAGGCAACTTTAGAAGTCCGAATGATGTTCCTAGAAGCGAGGAAAGAACGAGACGCTATTCTTCCATGAAGAGCTGTCCATACAAAAAACTTCATGCGAGGAGAAGTAACTGACTTCCATGCCATAGAAAAAGCATGGCTGGTTGGAGGATCCGAGCGAGACAAAATGGAAAAGGAACGAGCAAGATACTGCTAATTTTTGAGGTCCCAGCAAATAATGTCATCTACATCAGTTAGAGTGAGTTGATCAAGAGAAGCTTCAAGGAGAAGCAGCTCGGTTTTTTCAAATATTCTCAGTCTACGTCTCCAGCTCCAACATGCAGATTTAAGCTGACTAACAGTAGAATCTTTCTGTTTTGATAACCCAAAAAGATGCAGGTATTGAATTGAAGGCGAGCCCCATCGAGAGAATTATCATGCCAAAAGTATATCGAAGCTCCATTGTTAACTATAAACGACCGATTGCCAATAAAAGCTAACCAAGAAGATTAATCAAGAAGACATAAACATATAATGCCTTTCCATATATGAGATAGAGAGTAATTTGAATCGCTTCCAAGATTGTTCCAGCTAACAATCTTCGAAGTTGAGGAAATTATCTTAGCCCAACGAGATTGATGATTAGATTGAATCTTCCATATCCATTTGCAGAGCAAATAGCGGTTTCTGCTTTAAGCGAAGATAAACCCAAACCTCCATCTTTGAAGTCATGGCAGATAATATTCCTAGAAATTTTGAATAAAACTCTATTGGAGACATCGCCTTTCCAAAGAAAACTTCTCATGTAGGACTCTAAAGTGATTTGAACACTAACTGGCATTTTAAAAATCGACATAAAATAAATTAGAATGCTTTGAAGAACCGATTAAATAAGATATAAGCGGCCAGCTAGAGAAAGTAAGGAGCCCTTCCATAATGAGAATTCCGACTTGACCCTCTGAACAACGTGCTTCCAAGTTCCCGAAGTTATTTTCCGATGAGAAAGAGGCAAACCTAATTACCTAATTGTAATATGTCCATCTTACATCCAATAATATTTGATGCAATTTGAAGGTCAATGTCGTTAATGTTTATGCCAATCATAGAACTCTTGTGACAATTGATCTTTAAACCAGAGATAAGCTCAAAACACCTGAGAATTCTAGTCATATTTTGCAATTTACAGATATCAAAAGGAAGCAGTAGTAAAGTATCATCTGTAAATTGTAACTGTGAAATAGAATCACGACTGTCATTATAAGCATAATATCACGACCCAAAATCTCGAGCCGAGACCGGCGCTAGGGAATGGGAGTGGTAGCTCAAAAACCCGTAGCACGCCTAAAAATGAGTATAAATTTTTCGCAACCCGAGATAGTTCAATCGAGTTAAATGGGTGAGATACAGGTCCCGAGACAGTTCCACCGAGTTATCCTGGTATATCGATTAATGCAGTCCTGAGATAGTTCAACGAGCTACTTTGCCCGAGATAGTTCACCGAGTTTATCTTGCATTAATCACTTAATGATGCTGTCCCGAGATAGTTCACCGAGCTACTTTGCCTGAGATAGTTCACCGAGTTTATCCCGCATCAGTTTATATTATATCTATTATAGATATACTTCTTACTCATCATAGGTTGTACATTATGGATGTATAATGTATTGTCATTCATAGCTTATCTATTATTGGTTGTAATAAAAGGTATAACTCAGTGACCTTTTTGTAATAAAATGAAGTTTAGTACCCTTTCTGTAATAACAGATAAGTTCAGTGATATAGGATGTTTAATATCCTATTGTCATTCATAGCTTAACTGTTATTGGTTGTACATAATGGATATATAATGTACTACCATTTTATGTTCATTGCGTTCATTTTAACTGGTGTACACACAGTTCTATTGATGCCCAATAGATAGCTTGTTTCTTCGGATTTATATATAAGGTTTCAAAATGTTTAAATGCAATTTAAAGAATTTTACAAAATTTTGCAATATTAATAAACGACGGTATAAACATAAACTCACCGCTTGCTATCCATAATATCTAACTAAGCAAAGCAGTTTTAAGTTCTTCCAGTTCCAGGTTCCATTAGTACTTGTCTCGTCGGGTCTACGCAAATTCGATAACTAATTGGAATTAATACAGATTCTGACCCAAGACACTTTAATCATCGTTCATAAAACAAATAAACAAATAGACTCTATCATATCATATCCACCCCGAAACAAAACGATAATTACTTAATCATATCATTAATGAGTTACTATTTTGTTAAGTGAAAACTAGTTTTCCAAAACTAGCTTAACTAGTCCACTTTAGGCTATTAAAGTGTTTACTTAAAATAGCCCGACTCCCGGACAGACTTGATATTCCTAAAGTCCAAAACCCCGTCTACGAATTTCATTTTAGAATCTAGACTGTAATTATAGTCCTAACGTGTCGAGAATTTATCCTGAAGTTGGTTCCTCAAAGTTGCTGTTTTTGGCTGCAAAACAGCCTTACTATCGCTGCTGTTTCCAGCTCAGAAACAGAGCATATAACATAGTCGAAACCCAAAACAAATTTGACATTCCTAAACTTTGTATTGTCGCCTACAACTTTCATGAAGACATCGACTTGATTCGACGTCGAGTTTGTTCAGAATAAAATCCTAAAGTTGGCTTCTTAATAAGCTTTAACCATTTTATGCAATCTCCTTATCTTTCACTAAACGTTAAGCTTAAACAGTTTTTCATCTATCTTAACAATACAACGATTAATTTCTTATAAACCAATCTATGCAACTCCTTTTTTGAACTCCGCTCATTCCCGAGTAAAACTTATTACGGATTGAGTCCGTTTTTAAACTCGAAACAGCCCTCATGGCTTGATATCTTCATTTCCAGATTTTTACTAACTTTTTTACTATTTTCATCAATCAAAAATAACTCTTTACAAACTTGCAAATCCTAAACAAAATTTATATTCTTATTCTCTATAACCTCGTCTACACTTTTCATTAAGACTCGAACTAAAACCGACATACCACATACCATTCATCCTCAAATTTGCCATCAAAGTCAGCCTCTCATCATGCATAATTCTGGAAATTCATTTTCAGATTTTTCACTCAACTTCAGACATATAAAACAGCCATCAAATATCATTCAAATTAAAATTAAAACATCCATAATTCATCTATGTAACATAATTCTATACCATATCAAGCACAAACTATCACGTTTTAGGGTCTATTTTTGGGTGATGAAACAGCCACCGTGGCTGTTCTATTTTGAAGCATAAATGCTGCAACTTGCTACTGCACTTTTGCAGCAGCAACAGATGGCTAATGTCCCGACCTCCTAGCTCGACTCCCATACATACCGAACCCTATGATTCCAAGACTCACCCAAAAACACTTCAATTTATCACTTAAACTCAACATAAAATCAAGCAAAAACATAGCAGAATTTATGATCACTTTGAACTCAGCAAAACACCATCAAGACCTAATTGATTTCAGAGAATAAGGAGTTACCTTGTTCCTTCGTGGGTTAGCTTCACAACCGAAGCTTAACCTCTAAAATAGATGCCCAAATCGTCGAGTTATTGCTCCTGTCGTCTTCATCGCGCAAGGAAGAAGAAGATGGTGAAGTTGGTCTTTTGTGATGAGGCTGAGTTTAAGGGTTTCTATTCTTTTGATTTTATGTTTTTGGTCTTTCAGTATCATTTGCTTATAAGGAAAAATGTCCATATGGGTTCCTTGATTAGGCACCTCTTGCATTTTAATCCCTAAGCTTTCAATTCTTTTAAATTGATTCCAATTCATTTTAAAAATCAACTAAAACATTCACGATATTTATTTATCGATAAATAATGGACCTTTCACACTATTTTTTTATCCGGGCCAAAATAATTAATTTTATTTTATTTCCCTTTTTCAATAAATAAAGTTCCGCTAAATTTCAAGTTATCGCATAATAATTAAATTATTATATTGCGATAATTTTATTAGACCGTTTTGGTCTAATCCTTATTTATTGAACTTAATTCTGATGTCCTTGCCTTATATGTAAACTTATGCCTCATGGCACCTTATTTCGTACTTTTAAAAGTACGTGTTATTACTCATAACCTGATATAAGATCCATAGACTTAGCTTTCTGTAAAATAACATTCAGGCCTTCCAGAGCAATAACAAAAAGATTAGGGGAAATCGGGTCACCTTGTCTGACTTCTCTTTCCAAAGAAAGTGGATCCATAGGACTACCATTAAGTAGAATAGAAGTCGAAGTTGTCGAGAAACATTTTGACATCCAGCTGATCCAAATATCGGGAAAATCTATTTATCTCATAACAGAAAGTAGGTAATGCCAATCAATACTAACAAAAGCTTTGTGGAAGTCAAGCTTTACGATAAGTAAGTTATCTTTTCATTTATTAGCCAGATGTAAAAGCTCGTTAGCAATCATTGAACAATCAAGAATACTTCTTTATTTAATGACGCGTGTTAGTTATCTGAAATAATATCTGGAAGTAGAGGAGCAAGTCTGTGTCACGACCCGAAATCACGAGTCGCAACCGGCGCTAGGAAATGGGAATGGTAGTTCCAAAACTTGTAGCAAGCCTTTTAAAAACACGTATAATTTTTTCGCAAAACACTTCGTCAAAAGCTTGACCTATGCAAAGGTCTGTTTCATAATATGAAAATACATCATAGGAATCTGAGTCTTGCTATGCGATAAATAATTTCTAGCATAACTCGTTCAAAAACAAACAAACAGTATTAGGAAGAATTACAAAACATTCATACTTATCAGAGCATACGCAAAACGTATGAACACCGTTGACAAACAAATATACACACTAGGACTTAACTCTACTGTAGCATTACTGAGTGACTTCTCTTTACTGTACTTACAGACTTCCGGAACAAGAATGGAAGTACGATACTTTAGATGCTTTCACTTGAAATGAAACACTGTGGGGGTGATTAGTCATCCCTAAGTGAGTTCATTTTTTTACACAAAAGTATTTATTAAACATTTCAAAACATTGTATAATTCATTAAATTGAATGCATATATGTATAAATAGTCCAGATAAAAACCTAGTCTTAATCGTAAGACGTATTTCCTATCACGTATACTTACTTCAGATCATATCATCCAAATGGTACATTTTACCGAGCTACACTGTACTGTCTTTTGATCATAAGTTGTGGGTCCCTAGATAAGTCATCGAGTTCACCCACTAGACCTAGGTCCTGGACCCGAGATAAATCCATCGAGCTCAAGCTACGGCCTATCACATTTATAGCCTCCTGCATATAGAACGAATCATACAAACAGTTCATATACAAACGGCTCACATACATTCCATGTCATTCATACACATACCAATCTATTTGAACAATTATAGATCTCTAGACAGTAACAACACTGGTGATCACACAGCCTATTGACACCAAATAGGTAGTTTGTTTCATCGATTCTATATTAGTTTCAAAACATAATATATGCATTTAAAAGCAAAGCAATTCATTTGAATAATAAGATGCAAGATGTATTAACATTTGCATAAAGAGTTGCATTTTTAAAATACTTTAAATGTAAACATTCAACATAATAAAGTCATTGCTTGCTTATCCATAATCTTTGATATAATAGCGTAAGCTCCCTGAACTCCTCGTCTGCTAGTAGGTCACTTTGTCGAACCTAAGACAATGCATATAGATATTGAGTTAGGATTTAACTCGATGGACATATAAGACTTAAGAACAAACAAATATATAACTTGTCGTACTATTTTACGTTTGCTATTTGTAAAATAATCCGACCTCTAAAAAAACCAACATTCTTAAAGTTTAGAATGTCATCTTCAATTTCCCTTTAGGTCTTGGACTAATTCTAGCACCCGAAGATGTCGAATTCTATCCCAGAAGTTTAATCCTCTGGGTTGTCCAAAAATTCATAACTGTTACGCACGACGTAATGTTCAAATTTATTCAAGCCACGTATAGGCCAAATATGAAGAAACTTAAACTTAGACATATTTATTTAAGAACCTTAAGTTACCGTACAAACAAAGTTAACTTAATGCAGAGCTACATAGCTCGAGATATAACTCTCGCAACAGGGTTGTTCTGCATAGTTATATTCTGCAATTCAACAAACTTTTCATTAATTCAAACTTAACTTAATCTCCATCAATATTCAGCTATTAGACTCAAAACCAAAACTTATAATAAAATTAAGAATCACTTAACATCATCCTACTCCATGGCCGAATCCTATCTCAAACATTCATCTTAAACTTTCTTTCATTAGACAACCAAATCAACACATAAACAATCATTTCAAATCATGCCATGGACGAATACATAGCTAACAAACACATCCAATTTCATGAGCAATGTTAATCAAAATTTCAGCAACCATGCTCACCTTGATGGAAGTCTCAAAGCCGAAGATGCCAAGCTTCAATTCACCATTAAAAGTCCATGAATACCATACCTTATAATCATTAACACATAGAAACCCCAAAATCAACATCCAAATCCTAACCTTTCTATCATTCAAATCACCATTTATAACCAAAGGAATCGTCAATAAAGAGTCTTACCTTGATTACCTTACAGAATAATGAAGATTTGCTTCAAATTTGGTGAGTTTTGGTGAGAAATCATTAAGGCTATGGAGTTGATGATGGGTTCGGCACCTTGGAGACAAAAAGGAAGGAAAAGGAGCTCTTTAGCTCTAAGAAGTGAAATGAATCCTGTATTCCCTTATGTCCTTATTTATTGGCTACGTCCTAGTATCTTAACAGTTTACTTATTCAATTTATGGGGTATTACAGTCTGATAGGTAAAACTTTGGAGAGCACTTTGTAAATATCATTAACCAGGCTAATAGGACGATAATCGGATAAATAAGCAGAACCAATTACCTTCGAGATAAGAACTGTGAATGACGTATTAATACCTTTTGGGAGAAATGTTATTTCATGAAAACTTGTAAAAAGCTCATGATGTCCTGCTTCATAAAGCTCCAAGCACGTTTATAAAAGAAGAAGTTAAAGCCATCGCGACCTGGGGTTTTAAGTTGATTAAAGAAATTAACACATGACAAAATTTGTTCCTCTTGAAAGGGACTAATCAGGAGATCAGATTAAGCCCGAGAAATCTGCTTGAAGCTGAGATGCGATAAAGTGTAATCAGCTATATGCTGCCTTGCATATAAAGAACTGAAGAAGAGACGAGTTTATGCTTTCATTACTGTTGGATCCGTACAAATGTCACTGCCTACTTGGACTAAAAGAATAGCATTATTTCTGTAATGAACCGAAGCCAAAGTATAAATGTATCTCGTGTTTTGGTCCCGTTGAGAATGCCAAGTAATTCTTGATTTTTTTTCCAAATAGACTCCAAAGTGTTACCTGTCATAAAGAATTCACTACGAAGAGAAGCGAGCAAATCAGTTTCTAAAACAAATACCACACGAGTATCAGCTAGAGAGTCAAGAGCATCAATTTTCATTGAAATATCATCAAACTGCTTTTTCTTGTTACCAAAAACCTGATGATTCAAAGTTTTTAAACTATTACGCAGGTCCATTAGCTTAGGAACAAGAGCTGTAGAAGATAGACCAGCTTCATTCCAAGCATTAGCTGCAACCTTAGAGAATTTTTCATGCGTCCACCAAGCATCGAGAGAGCAGAAAGGTTTGGGACCCCAGTTAATATCATTCCCAAATTAAAGAGAATAGGAGAGTGGTCAGATAATCCTTTTGAAAGAGCAGTAAGGGACATAAAAGGCCACTCTATATAATGAGTTGCTAAAATAAGACATCGATCAATGCGGGACTTCGAATTAGAGTTATGCCTAGTGAATGATCTTCCTTGAAGAGATAAGTCGATAAGTTTTTCCTCATTAGTAAAATCTTGAAGAACTACCGTAGAATGACTAAACCTAGAGATATTAGTTCTTTCCTCTGGATTAAGAACTTCGTTGAAATCGCCACTAATGATAATTGCCCCGTTAAACACAACAAGCTGAAGAATTTTATTCCAAAAAGTAATACGCTCAACTGCCACAGTGCTCGCATTAAGAAAGATATGACGATAGCTATTTCCCTTCCACATAAAATCCAAACAAATCCATCTATTTCCATTACTACTGAAATAACACTGATCAAGATTGGATTCCAAACCCGTAGAAGTCCACCCGAAGCTCCAACTGATGGCACAAACGAGAAATCAAAGTCTAAGTTAGGCCAAATAAGGCAAACCATAAATAAATGGACTCTTTTTTGGTTTCAAGTAAACTAAGAAAAGCAATATTATAATCGTTAACAAGATTTTTGATAAAGGACTGTTTCCGAGAATCATTATACTCCCTCGAAAATTTCATGAAATAAACTTAAAGATAACTGACATAAAAGAAGAAAAATACCGAGATAGGAAGAAAGAAATTAGATATTCTAATTTTGTCTATCCTTGATGATGTTTGCTTCTAACTGTTGAACATTAACTGTTTTCCCTTCTTCATTTAATAAACCTAGCATCTGACGAATTTCCCAAGACTTGTTAGCTTCTAATGAAGGATCATTCTTGCTTACCAAGGCTGTTTAGAAGAAGGTGATTCTGCTGGAGGAGAGTTGAAATTCTTGTGGCTGTTGGATGTGTTCTTAAGTTTCCTCCTAAGAGTAATGTTACTTAGGCTCAACTTGTCAAAGGAGAAGGTAGTATCAACTGGAGAAACAACTAAGGAAGGAGATTTGCATTGTGAATCTTGCACAAACTGGTTCAAAGGTGATTGTGGGGAGCTGTCAGAATCTGATTCTGAGACGGACTCATAATCTGCAATTCCATTAGTTAAAACGGGTAGTTGTGTTTCATGAGCATGTATAGTAAATTATTTGCCATTGATTACAACCGGGATATCAGTTTCGATGAGTGTGGAGGATGTTGAAATTAGGACCGAGCCTGTTTCCATTCGATCTCTAGCAGCCACTGAGGGATGAACTGCGATAGCTGACCCATGGTGATTACCTAGCAGCAAAAAGAAGTCCTCCTTTCAAGCAGAAATAGGGACATCAAAGAACGAAACCCAAACGAAAGTTTCGCTCGCAGCAAAATTAACATCCAATGGAATAATAGCTTTGAAAAAAGTAACCATATTCGGAAAATCAGCAATAAATCGTTTTTTGTCAGTAGTATCATGGAAATTAATCATGATAAGGCAGCCGTCTAGAAATGAAATCGACTCATAAACAGCTTCGATATTCTGCAGGAAGTCATTAACGTGCAGTATCTTAGAGATTTCAGCAACCTCTATGATAATCGATTTCGAACTTGGATCAAGTACATGAGAATCATAGATGATTGGCTTAGTAACAAGCACTTGAGCATATGACCTTGAGTCACGAGGTGAGTGTTTGAACTCTTGAGAAACGGGGGAGGTAGGGGCTGGCAGGCTTAATCCCTTAATTCTGGTACTGTTCACGTGAATCAAAGGTATCTTTCATGGGTTTAAGCGTTCTAGGGCTGGGGTATTTCGAAAGAAACGCCCTAACACGACAAGGACCAGTATAAATTTGATCCAATTTGCGAAGAATTTTGTTCAGATTGTGATCTGAATCTAGTTTAAGAAACCCGAATTTCTTATTTGCCCTATTGAGCCTTCTTGCCAAACTCACCTTGCCGACGATATTGAATTTCATGAAGGCCTTTTCAATGTCGTTATAGAACCAGTTTGGGGGCTAGTTCTCAAATAAATAACTGTTTGGTGATAGGTATTCTGACTGCCTTGATTTCTAATAAATGGATGATTGTTGGTGATTACCGAAGCTGGTGGCTATGAAGAGTGAATAGTCGGCTGCTTACCTGCGCTGATCGCCATACTGTCAACTGAGATCTAGTTACATATTCATTTTCAAGTCAAACTAGATTTAGACCTGAAATTATCATGTGGAATTTGTTTGATTCTTGATGTTGTTACTGGATCAAGAGAGCTCATCAATCTTGTCCCAGTTAAGTATTTTATTATTTACAATCAAAACGGTCAAACAAAATATTAGTTAATATTCTCTATATGCAAATTTTGTCGATTCGATTAAAGCAAAGTTTCCAAAAATTATAATATCAATCAAACTAAATTAAATTCCAAATTCAGTTCAATTAAATAAGTTTTATTTTGTGAGAAGTTGATGCTATATCTACAGCAGTGACTTAGATTAATTTATTTTTTTGTTGTTTTTTCTTAGTTGTCATTTTTAATAGCCCGAGTTAGGTTTTTTATGCTCAAATCACTCTCTAGTTCTATTAATTCCACTTCGAATATGAAGCCGTTGAGCTCGTACTATAATCCTACTAGATTTTCTAATCAAAGTCTTGTAAGACCAACCTATGCTTTACTTGATAACAACATAGATGAACAATCTCAAAAATAGAACATAAACCGAGTAAGAAACATAACAGCACCATCTCTGCTCAACCGAGTAAAACACACCACATCGTCATCTCGGCTCAACCGAGTAAAACACATAGCAAATACCATCTCGGTTATACCGAGCAGCATACGTCACAACACCATCCCGGCTTTGTCCGAGATTACCTCTCACTGATTACAACGACAAAGAGAATGAAATCAGACTTGTCGGCCCAGACAAAGAGAAACAAAGACATAGTATAAAAGGCTAAGAAAGAGTAGGTAAAAAGGTTAATTCTCTTTCTCTCTCGACTCATTAACTATCTTTCATTTCTTATTCTTTCTCTCACTAAAACACCTATTGACTTGACCGTTGGAGTGGTCTGCTGGAATCCCCTTCCGGCACCCTTCTAACGGTTGTGTTGTGCTTTTCAGGTACGACCACCAAGTTGCCACCGAATCAGAGAGTCGCCGCATCCCACAAGTTATCATTACTTAATCAAGATTACTGCAAAAATAAATTTTAGATTAGCTGAAATTTCAGTTATTACTCAATTTTGCAAAGCTAGAATTTGTTTGATCAAATCATATACGCACATTGAATTATACTTGTTATTTGTGTTATAAACTAGACAGTGAATAGAATCCATTTTGCAGGTTCCTTGTATTTGTGTTTTCATTTTTATGATATGAATTTGATTCAAATTGATGATTGTAATCTATTTTTGATGAATTTGTTTTATTTAATTCAATTGTTATGAGCTAAAGTTTAATATTTTTGTATATAGTTTTCTTATTTTTTCATTTTATAGGAAAAAGAGATTTGTGGAGTGAATTCATGGAAAATTCTAAAGAAGTTCCACACAAGGAAAGATGGATCCTTTGTTAGTAGCAAAGCACAAGATGCTAATGTAATGGTCTGATTTGTTTTCTGAATATTTTGTTACTAATTTTAATAGTATAACTGTTATAATTATTTATCATATGCTAATAACTATAGTGGTTCATTTACTATGCAAGATAAGATGGAAATTACTGTGGCTAACGCTAGTCAACCACAAGAAGATGGGAGTGTGCCAGAAGTTGGTATTAATTCATTGTACTATGATGTTGTTGGCGGTGAAAAGAAGAAGCAGGTGTATGGATTAAGCTATCAGGCATCAGTATATTATCTGCATAATTTTCCTTCTGCTTCTGTTTGCGGACAAGATGTAATGACTAGTGAGCACATAAACCAGATGACTGAGCATCATTTTCATGATCATCAACAACATCTTACAGAACAGTTAGAGATTTTTTCCTGAGCAACAAGAATCCTTACATAATTATCAAGATACTTTGCAGCAGCAACAACAAGATTTAGCTAGAAAAGAGCAAGGTCTTGAGGATACTTTGCTACAATAGCAGCAAGAGTCGGCTAAAAGAAAAGAAAGACTTCAGGAGAAGATGTTACATCAGATGCAAGGAGAGTATAGGAGGATGTGGGAGAATATGCATAAAGGTATTTAACCTAGTTGAGCCCGCTTCTATAGTTTTTGTGACTATAGTTCCTCGTGCACCATCGGGCCTTCTTTCTTAGCATTTTATTAGTGTGTTTATCATACTCGTATGTTTATATGTTCATCGAACTTGTATGTGTATCCACAATACTTTTTGGTTTTTGTGTATCGTCAATATGTTTGAATAGATGTGTATCGACATAACTTTTTGGTTTTTATATAGGTTTGAACATAACTTTTTGGTTTTTATATAGGTTTGAACAGATTTGTAAAACAAATGCTATTACATAATATTGGAATGCTTGAAGTTCATTTACAAGTTCTCCTAGTTTGAAAGGGATATGTGATGAACTTCTTTGTTACAACTGCATTAGAAATTTGTGATGGATTGACGGAAATTGCTATCATAAAACTGTATCTATAATCAATGCGTCATAAATTTGTGACGCATTTTTAACAGACAAAGCTGTATCTAACACAAATCTGTCACAAATTTGTAACAGATTATTTAAATAGGAAAATATTGTTTGTGAGAATCAAATTCATCACAAATCCCTCATAAAATTTGTGACGGATTTGACATTCTCTCACAAAGTATTAGAGACGCCCTTTTTTTAATAGCTAGAATTATGTTATAAATCCATAACAAATGGCAGTTTGTTACAGATTTGTGATGGATTTTCCGTCAAAAATTGCATGCCCAGAAACCTTTTCTCCAACTCCAGCATCGGCAGATGACGGTCTCTTAGCAGCCATACCATCGCCTTTTCGTCTAGCAGCGTTGAAGGCAATCATATTAAACACTTGGAAACCAAAAACAAAAACTGATAAGAACAAAAAAAAAACAAAACAGGTTAATACAAAGAGAAATCCGAAGTAAAAAATAAAGACCGAGAACAACCTTCCCGCTTCGGGTCAAACTTAGCAATAGGAAGTTTCGATATAAGAGTATAAGTATTTATAGGACCAGTCGTCTTCAAAACGTTCTGGAGAAGTACATGGTTCTCATTCCCAGTAGCGTCCCGTCTCAAAAGGGTCACAGGAGACGTGCACAACCACCGGCGAGGCAGGTCGGCGAAGGCAGTAGGGTGACAGATCCGAAACCAATCTTCCATAAACCTCTTAACCGAGGTAGATACCTTCTCTATAACATGCCTAGGTACAAACTTAAGAATTTTGAAGTTAGAAAAATCATAAGCACCGCCAAAAATAAGGCCATAAATGCTAGCAAAAAACTCTACTGAGAAGGGGATCTTACGTCGTCTACACAACCGACGAACACAGAGGAAGTTCCTAATGCCGTTCGGATGAAACTGACTAAGAGGCATGTTATAAAATTTCAGAAAAGCCACTAAATCGGATTGAAGGGGAATGCGGACACCAGAATGAAGGTGTTCTACGCTTATTACTATAAAATCCGAACCGACCGTGCTGTTTATTGTTAGACCGGGAGGGGATAGTTCAAACCGATACCCCTCACGTAAATTTATTTGAGAAAGAAGATAATCCAAATATCCCTGGTTCAACTCGGAAAAAGCGGTTTCCATCCTAACTTTCCGAGACTCGGCAGTTTTACTACTCCTAGGTCTCATTCGTCTTGGTTTGACAGAAGAGGTCGCTTCCGAACAACCAACTTCCTCTACCTTATTTACCCGAGGAACGTCAACAGACCCTCCCTTGGCCGAGTCAGAACGCTCGGCCTCAGATTTATTACCCCCAAACGTACATCCATCCGACTCACCTTCCCCTTCATCATACACGTTGTAATGTCCCGTAATTTTTTTAAAATTTTTCCGATGAGTTTTCGGTTATAATTTGGATTTGTTCATGGTTAAATTCTTGGTTTGATCAATTTTTGAGTGGGCCTCATTTGGTTTGGCCCATGCATTTGATTTACACTCTCATTAGTTCGGTGATAATTAATTTTAGGCCATGAAATTCATACAAAACCCATGCATGATTAAGTTTAGGCCCATGATGCTTTTTTCAATTTTGGCCTATGAAATAGTTAAGATTGGCCTTACAAAAAATTGGAGCAGTGATGTTACTTCCTCATTTATACAGACCTGCTATTCTATGGATTTTCCTATTTTCTTTTGTTTAAACCCTATCTTTTTGATAAAACCCTAGCCCCTTTAAACCAATACAATCTGAATCAACAATACCCTCCTGATTAAAATCTTTGTTCCTTTCCTTCACGCGTGATTCGCTATAATATGAAAATTCTTTCGACGTTTCATCTCGATACAACGACCTCTTCGATTCTTACGTATTGGAATCATATTTGGTACGAAAACTGTGTCCGTTTCTTAGCCGCTACGGTTTGTTGTTCGTTTATTATTTTATGCCGTTTCCTCGCTATAATGATTCTGTTCGTAGATCTGTCATGAGTTATTGAATTATATTGATTATACGTGTTCTTGGGTGTTTATTAATTGAGTTGTTTGCTATATTTTTTTGAAATCGAAACCTGAATATTCATTGGCTTTTGATCTCGCGGATAATTATGTCCATCGTTGATCTTATTTTGACAGTATGAACTTCTTAAGGTGGTTTTGTTTGAGAGCGATGGGTTCTTAAATTGTTTAGTGCGGCAATACTTTGAGATTCAAATATTTTGTTTGGTATGTTAGCTGAGATAATTTATGTTTCCATTTTCTTTTGACTTGAGCATCATGATGATCATGGCGGCAAAAACGTTTATGCAAAAGTGTTGACCATTTAATTCCTCTTTTCATGTTTAAGTAGGGTTGGATACCTTAATTTGTTAGTTATAGTATAGTGGATTGTTCTCAATTCCTTTTCATTTTGAAACTGAAAATAAAAATTGGTTTTGATTATAAATTAAATTGTGTTGATAATTATTTTATAATCTTTTAATAAGATAATTACTTGGGTAATTATCGTTTAATAATAATAATTTCAACTATAATTTAAATTGTTTCGTATTTATAATTTGATATTTATTTTATAATCTTTTAATCGGATAATTATTTGGTTAATTATCGTTTAATAATAATAATTTCAACTATAATTTAAATTGTTTCCTATTCATAATTTGATATTTTTTTATAATCTTTTAATCAGATATTTACTTGGTAACTATCGTTTTGGCTTGTCGTGTCACTTTGGTTAAAATTTTAAATTAATTTTCAAATTATTTTCTTAACTTATTTTAGTTAAATAATTGATTGTGACTTTGGTTACTTGCGTTTTATGTTATTGAGTTCCGTTTTAAAAATTAATTTATTATTTTATCAAATAGTTATTTTTTTTTAAAATTATAAATTGTGGTTTATAATTTTGGATAAATGTGTGGGTCGGGTTAGACTTGGATCGCCTGACATTTGATGTTAGCTTGGTAGTTATCGGTAACTCGGCTAACCCATTATTTGAAATTTAAATTAATTTATTATTTAACTAATATTTAAATAATATTTTCTGAAACGGATTTTAAAGTGGGAACTCAATAAACTCGATTTGTTATGGCATTTTAATTTGTCTGAGTATTGTGTTTACTCTGTGTGATTTTACCTGACTTATTGTTTGTGCTAGTCCTATGTGGTGTGTAGTACTCTCTAGAGTTAGGGTCTGTTTTAATAATTATTTTATTTGTTTATACTCGTCTACTGTTCGTGCTCCGGAGACGAACCAGGATTAGTTGCTTGCTAGGCTATCGCGTGGATTAGAAAGCTGTGAGTTTGTACTTACTATTTATCACTTTATTAAGTAAATTATTATTTTAATATTATATATATCGTATACGTACAATTGCGAACTGTTTTTCCATTATGGCTCTTAGTTGGAACATGCTACCTAATGGGCATCATTAGGACTGCGTGCGCACCAGTATTGATCTAGATAAGGTATGTGATATGTGGTGGTAACTCGGTGTGAGCATAGCTCTCGGGACCAGTAGAGTAATTCAGTGTAACTCATCTTTCGGGACTCTGGTTATGGATTAAGAGTTGTCGGTGGTAACTCGGTGTAGCTCAGCTCTCGGGATCAGGCCAATTCGATTATGGATATATTTAGTATTGTGGATTAGGGTTCCAACTATTATACGTAATGTTTATGTTAAATGTTTTAAAAGGGTTTTTAAGGTTTTCCACTTGATAAATGTAAATAGTGGTATGAACTCATCTCTGTATATCTGACCCCACTGTTTTCCCAATTTTTTCAGGGTTATGATATGAGCGAGTCAGCTGCTCTCCGATTCTTTATTTCCTCGGAGGTTTTACTTTATTTAATAGAATTATTAAACTGATTTTATTCTTCGACCGCAGTAGTAATTAGGAGTATTATATGTCTAATACTTGTTATAAACTTATTCAATAGATTATTGCTGTATTGGCATTCTTTAAATAACTTTGGGTTAATATGTACTTCTGCCATGTTTAAGATTCAAAGTTGGCTGAGCACTTTATTATAAATGTTGTATATTATGAACTGTTAGAACTAGGCTGAAGTCTCGGTTGCCCCCGAGCATTGGTTTTCTTGCAGGTCTATGTATTTGTTGTTTATCCGCAAGGCTAGCTACGGGTTTTGGTACAACAATACCCATACCCTAGCGCCGGTCGCGATCCATGAAAATGGGTCGTGACAAACTTGGTATCAGAGCTTTGGTTTCAAACCAAGGCCTTATGCATGTTATGTGTTATGTGTTTTGGCATAATAAGGTGATGTCGTGTCATAGGAACTACTGCGGAATTATGATTCGTGTCTTGTCTTTTAAAACGTCATCTTTTGTTTTCAAACTTTCATCCTACATCCTATAGGTGATGTCTGTCTGTCTTTATTTGGTGTTGATGCTATGATTGACAATTAATTTCACTTGGATGTTACTTGCTGTGTTTTACTATGTTAAGGTTATGTCACTTGGGTGATTATAATTGCTTACGATTTCTCGGAAAATCTTAGGTTGGTAAATTTTTCTAAAACTCATACTCGGGTATGATGTTGTTTGACTAATTATGGTGATTATACCTGATACAATTTTGAGTATATGGTATGGTTACGGCTATTTTACATGATACATTTGTAATACCCCGTATTTTTATAAGCTACGTGTAAAGCTTTTATTAGCCGGGAATACGTAAATTAAATTTAAGCGTAAATTTAATTTATAAGTATTCCTAAAATTATATCGTAATAATAGGAGTTTAAAATTTAAATCGAGGATTTAAATTTTAATAAAAGAATATGACGGGACTAATAGAACCAGAAATACGACTGGAGTCGTAAGATAAAAATATATTGATAATTAATATATCAATATACCACTCTAATTGGAGAGTTTAATATTTCGGACAAAACCCCGAAATTAAAATGTCGAAACTCGTAAGTCTCGACGAGTTATTAATGAATATAAGATAAGATATATATATATATATATAATAAGAAAAAAAAAGATAAGAAGTAGAGAGGCGGTGTGATGTGGATGGCAAGAAATGAAAAAGGCTAATTTTAATCCCTAAACTTTTACTTCAATTAATTTTCAATTATTAACTAATTAAGTATTATTCGTTAGTCCAAATTGAAATAAAATAATTTATAAATCCTGAACGAATAATTTTGGTGTCATTATTCGCGAAATAATTTGACGAAACTACCGTCAAAATTTCATGAAATTTGGACGTAGTAATTTTAGTCAAGTGGGATTAATTTGGACCTAATAAATCTTTTGGGATTTATTAAAGATAAAATATAAGCCGGATGAGAATAAAAATTATATTTTTATTCTTACTATATTTTATTAGATTTTTGGGTAAGATTTCACGAAATTTAAAAGTCTTTTCCGTTTAAGCTACGGACGACAATTTAAGAATTTGAGTTAAAATGATAAGTTAACCAAAATATATATATATAAGTTATACATAAGCAAAATGGTTACAGAAACCATTTGAAAGAAAAATAAAAAGATAAGAGAGCTACTTGCTCTCTGAACAGTGCGGGAGATTAGGGTTCGATTTCGTTCCTTCCGTTTATCGATTCTAACTCCGTTTCTTCGACGATTACTCAAGTAATCAAGGTATTAATCTAGTATTAAACGTTTATTTCGATATATTTCGATATATTTCGAATATATTCGTTTATAAACGGCTACCGAATCGATTAATCGTTTTAAACGTCCGAATTGCATTTTGATTGCGTTTTTGTGAACTAGGACGTTTGTATACATGTTTGCAGCGATCCGCGCGTTCCGAGCACGTCGGAATGCCCGGGAAAATGAATTTCCACGAGCTGGAAATAGGCTACACGAACGTGCAGCTTGGTAGCTGCACGAACGTGCAGCCAAAGCTGCACGGTCGTGCATCGACCTGCTGTGCCATGCACAGCAGGTCCGACGCCAAATGGGGGGAGGACTTTTAGGGTTTTTGCCGTACTTGTTTGACGTAGTTTTTGTTGAACGAAAAGTGTTTAAAAACGATGATTTATTTTAAAAGTAAAGTGAAAAGAGATTTAAACCTAAACCTATATACTTTTAAATGAGATTTTAAAAGTAAAGTTAAACTTTTAAAAAGGACTTTAAAAGAGTTATAGTCGACGTTTAACTGGTTTTAAATATTAAGCAAACGATGTTGCTAAATAATTAGTGTACGCCTGTGAATTGTTTTGTCAATCAAGTCTATACTATTAAATAATTTTATTTAGGTATAGCTATACCTAAAAGGACTTCTAGAGTGAAGTCTAAACGTTTTCTCGAGGTGAAAACGATTCAAATGGTTTTTAATAAGAAAAAGACCATACGTGCTATGTCTTATATGTTAGATTAAACCTAGGTTTCAGGACCTAGATTTTTATATCAGAAATGGGTATTGATGTATTGTCTTGTGTATTTTGTATGTTTGATCCGACTAGCTGTCCAGCAGTCAGACCAGGACTTCAAGGAGTCTATCACACATACGCGGTGCTAAGTAGTAACTTAGCAGTACTGTGAGTTTTTATGTTTACTTTTGAATATCATTATTCAACTGTTTTAAATCCATAAATCGCAGTAGTATAACGTAGCCAAGAAAGGTCCATTGGAACGAGCTACCTATTGGGCAGCAATAGGGTTACGTGATCACCAACACCGACTTCTAGATGTACTTCTGTCAAGGTATAGAGGTATGTATATCGTGTAAGTCATTGGGAAAGTAGATACCCTGACTTCACGGGTAAACCCTGAGACGACAGTAATACAGTTACGGTCGCGGGTAAAACCGTGATGGCATTTTCATGATTACGGTCCAGGTACCAGAGATACAGAAGTGGATGGCAGTGACTCGGGTCACGGTCTTTATTCTGTTGTCTATAAGCTCGTGAGATGAATGTCTGTTAGGACAATTGTGAACTAGGGTTTCATATGGATCAACATATTGGTAATATTATATATATATATATATATATATATATATATATATAACTGTTATATATATATATATATATATATATTATACGATTTTGGTATTTATCTGTAAACTGTCTACTCACTCAGAAATATTTATATTTCTGACCCCGTTGTTGTTTCCCATTTTCAGGAAACGAGCTTTGAGGTTAGTCGAGCTTCCACATCCTTTCTTCAGGAAAGCTCTTCTTGGGTAATGTACATAGGATTTTGTACTCTTAGTATGCTGCAAAAGTATAAGTGTGATATGCAAGCAGCCGTGCCACTAGTCCTCTGTTTAGATACTTTGATAGGATCTAGTGCATGTGTATATCTTTTGGGTGGCTGCTTAGTGGCATATTGTATCTAGTTACCGATTCGGCCTCGTGAGTTTTTATGAGGGTTAAAAACATTATGTTTTATATACGCCAGCTATGTGTAACCGGTCCGCTGTGTATTTTAATGTGTTTAATACCACCGTTGCGAGACGCAGAGGTGTCCGCATTATTTTATTAAACATATTAACGGTGGCGTGTGGATTGGAATAGGGCTACCTATGTGTTAAGGCAAGCGAGACTTAAGTCCCTGGTTTCCAGTGCCACCACGCCAGGTTTTCAGAAGGAAGCGAGGGTTGAGATAACGAGGTTATCCAACCAATACTTCTGAAAAACCAGATTTTGCTTATATGTATATTTCAGAAATGTGTTTGTGTTAAACGAGAAAGGTTTAAACGGTGTTTTCTGAAAACGGATCGCACGCGAGGTACGATCCACTAATAATATTTGCAAAAAATTTCTAGAGGTTCTAAGCTTGCTACGGGTTTCGGAACAACCATTTCCATTCCCTAGCGCCGGTCGTGACTTGGATTAGGGTGGAATTCGGGTCGTGACAACATTGAATTGTTTTTGTCTTATTAATAAAGTACATTTTGGCTTTGGCCTCGATTGTTGATTTTAAATGTGATCGTATGTTGGACGTTAGCCTTGTTTTTTTTTTAAATAGATTTTGGGTTAAACTTTAAAACATATTTTGGTGGTCATACAATGTTTGACCACATATTGTTTTAAAGATTTTCATTGAAAAAAATTTTCTATCCGATTTGTGTTTCGACACAGAATCATAAGAGAAGTTTGATTTTTTTTATTAATTCTTAAAAAGGTTGATTTTTAGTTAAATTACCAGTATAAAGAAATTCTTGTATTTTAAAATATTATGTTTGGTTTGACGATAACAAACGATGATTTCAAAAAGATATTTTTAAGAGATGAGTCATTGATTTGAGAATTTAACGTTGAAGTTATTTGACCATGTTGTTGTATGTTAGGATTTTAGATTTTTGGAATTTTGCGGAATGATTGTTTGAGATTAGAGATTTCTCACTTGAATTTTTTTAAAATTATTATATAGCGATTGGGTTAAGTTGAGCTCCCAAATTTCAATGGTTGGAAATATTATTAAAATATTTTTCCGGATTTACAAATATTTTGAATACATTTTATAAACGGTTGTTTTGGGTTCGACTTAGGTCACCCAAATTTAGGAGTTGAGCTTGGTAGTTGTAATGACTCGGCTAGCTCGATGATTTTATGGTTTGAGATACTTGGGTATCCGTTTTAAAGCAACTGATTAGTAAGAAGATATTTTTACAAATTGTGATTTTGTTGTAACCGTGGGGCTCAACAAAATTTGAAAGTTTTCGTATTTGACTTTAAATTTCAAAACGAATTTTGAAGCGTACTATTAAAGGATGATATAATTACATGGTGATTTTGTAATGAGATTTCAAAAAAATATGTTGTGGTATGTCCTGATTTGTCTTTTAAGTATATTTGGGTTAATTGTGTGCAATGACATGCTTGGATGAATTATGGTTCATAGAATTCGTAATTTGTTAATAAAGTTCGTTTTATAACTCGCTTGTCTGTTGGACTAAGTTGATTGTATTGTTTCGTCTCTTCGTGCGAAGAAGCACGTGAGATGATTTATTTCATACGCTTATGGTAGATACCTGATGTTTGGTTTGAGTGTGAGTCGAACTTTGTTCAGACCCCGTTTTGATATAGTATCAACTGGGGATAAGCTGAGTTTGCTATTTTGTTATTATGGATCGAAATCTTTGGATTTCGATATCGAGGAAGACGAGGAAAATATTTCCTTGTTTTGTCTGATGATTTCTGATTATCCGAGAACGGATATTAGAATCCCTGAACCAGGAAGATAGACCGGTGTATTAATACACTGGTGTTTCCATCAAGTCTAAGGATGCGATGCAGGAGCTAGCGGTAAATTTTATAGGAACGTATTTTATGTGCTATTTTCTTTGGATATGCTCAGTCTGGATTGAGGTTAGTTGAATACTTTTTATAGTAGAGTTGTAATGAAGTTATTAGGAGGAGTTGTTGTATAGCATCGAATTTTGGTAGGTTGCAAGGAATTTGAGTAATATTTTGAGGTTATCGAGTGCACATCTCACAGAGTGTAACGTCTAGCAAATTGTTTATTGAGAAGTTGTTTTCAAAGGTTGAATTGTTAAAATATTTAAGATATTTTCAACCCGTAATTGTGCCGAGACATATCATGAACATGCATTTTGAATGTCACGAATAGGATTGCATTGAGCACTAAGTATGTTCACTAAATAAAAGATAAATCAATAATTGATACATGCATAATAGTACATGCATCACGTGCATAGAAATGATTAGGATTGGATGCAACTCTTTGGGGATGGGAGCTGTCATCACCCTGGCGCACAATTATGTAAAATGAATTTTATCGATAAAGAGTTTTGGGAAAGATATTTTGAAAAGAGCTCGTGAGTTACATTGTAATGAATTTATTTATAAAGTTATTGGATTTCAAATGATTTTGAAACTGTACCGAAAGGTAGCTAGATAAATACTCTGTGATGATGATGATGGATATTGGACGTTTACATTGTAATGGATCTGTCTGTTTTGTCAGAATCTTGTGTTTTATTGAGAGTAAGAATAAATTGTGCAGTTGCACTAGAGATAAAGTTGTGCCAAGTGCAGTGTATGGTTAGATTCAGATTAGAAAGTGTTCGTGAAAATTTTCGATTTGTGATTTAGGGATTTGTGGATTAAGGATGTTGGTTATGCTCCATGTATGTGTATACACTATATTTTTGTTTTTAGCGAGACTTTATCTTTCAAATTAGATTTTGTCCAAGTACTTTGAGTATATGAATATAAAAGTATTTTCATAAACAAAGAGATTTGCAATGTTAAATTTTACCCTTTTGAGAAAGAAAGAAATTTTATCAAATTGGATACAAAAAGGAACAGTAATTTTGTGGGCTTAACGATTTCTTCAAATCGTGATTTTATTTACAAATTAAAATTTGTAGATGACGATAAAATTTTAATGTTTTAAAAAAAATTAATGTGTATTTTCAAAACGAAGGATGTTTCCACGGTTTGTGTAATTTCGAAAAGGGGATAAATGAATTTTAGCAAGTTTGATTTAAAGAGCACATAAATTTTGTCAATCGAACTGTTTTATAAATTTGCAAACTTATTGAAAAGTAAAGGGAAAATTTCATTCAAAATGTGGATATTTGGAAAATTTTCAAGGGTCTTC
Source organism: Mercurialis annua (assembly GCF_937616625.2). Taxonomy (NCBI): domain Eukaryota; kingdom Viridiplantae; phylum Streptophyta; class Magnoliopsida; order Malpighiales; family Euphorbiaceae; genus Mercurialis; species Mercurialis annua. The sequence goes on along the minus strand of NC_065572.1, from coordinate 17,930,806 downwards.
AAAACCGATGGTTTTTCAACGGTAAAGGCATTTTGATTCGAATATAAAAGGAGGTGTAAGACGTAAAGTCATTTAAAGAGAAGTGGAAAATTTTGAGTACAAAATGTATTGTGTATTGAAAGATTTTATACCCCAGTGGGTTGGTTTTGAGCATAACTAGCAATCCGGTCAGGGTGAATTGGTCGTAGTGATCTCTCGTTGTATATGGGTTATAGTTAATTGATTGAATAATTTTGTGAATTTGAGTTTGATTTGAATATATGAGTTGACTAATTCGAGAATCGAGGATCGCGGTATATAGGTTTCGACAACCATCATTGGTTGATCGATTTTTGTTAATTGATGACACTAGCGTAATGTTTGTATATCGTTTTATTCATGGTTGAACATTTGTTGTGAGAGGCAAATTTTTTTTTTTTTAAGTTGTCAGATGCAGTCAATGTTCAATGTAGTCGTGGCGTTATATTTATGAGTGATTGGGAGAATCATTTTGGTGGATATTGTTTATCACTGATATAGAAATTTTTGTTATCACTAGAGGTTCGTTTTTCTTTGAATTGTGATAAGAGTCTTGTGTTTAGTGATTCACAAGTTAATGGTATTATCGGGTTGTATAAAACATTGATTGGGATGATTCCTTGTAGTGTTTGTTTGGAACCGAATTATTATCTGATGTTTATTGGGTTGTGTTATCGATTACTTTGATGTCGTGATGATATAAGTGAAAGTAAGTAAGTGTTGTAGAACGCAAGAATTTATCAGCTTGTGTTTCGGTTTTCCTTTTGAGGCGATAAGTTTGGAATTATAGAACTATTGTTGAGCTAAGAGCTTGATCTTGTATTTCATATCGAGGTCTTTATAATAGATGAGTTTCGAGCTGGTTTTGGAGGCCACTCCGGTATAGAGTATTTGTGACTCTCAGTTGAATAATTATTGTTTATTCACGTTGCGTTGAACGACAAATAGTTGGAGCACCAAGTTGTTAGAATCAGAATTTTTCGCATATGTGTGTTGTGACGGTTATAGTGCGAATAAGTTTAAATTTGAAATTCGAGGTCAATTTTTTTCATAGGTTGGGAGAATGTAATACCCCATATGTAATTTCGGCATGTCTGGTCTTCTGCTGACCTCCTCCATGTAGAAAATTTTATTCGAGTTTCAATTTTTTTATTGATTATCCAGTATATTTCGTTCGGGTTTTAATGTTGAAGGGTTGTATTACCTCGTTTAATTTCACCTTGATTCGGCGTTTCGTTTATGCTAAGTGAAATTTATTGTCGATGCTTTAGTGATCATCTGAGATTGTTCAGTTTATACAAAATGGTGGTATTGAGTTGTTTGAGGGACAACCTTTTGAGTTTTGCTTACGTGTGTGCGTATGTCGTTGGGCATGGAATACCTTTGATTACAGTGGGGTTAGTTTCTTGGTTGAGAACTGTTATTTAATAATAGAGGTCGTTTGAAGTTTTGTTGTTTTTGTTGTCCCAAATTTACGTTGGGTATCTTGTGGATGCGTTTTCATATCGGCTTTGTACATTTTGTTCAGATAGACGTGTAACTTTATGTTATGTGGTACGTAGATGGTTTTGTTTTAAATTCGAGGACGAATTTTTATTAAGTTGGGGAGAATGTAATGTGCCGTAATTTTTTTAAAATTTTTCCGATGATTTTTCGGTTATAATTTGGATTCGTTCATGGTTAAATTCTTGGTTTGATCAATTTTCGAGTGGGCCTCATTTGATTTGGCCCATGCATTTGATTTACACTCTCATTAGTTTGGTGATAATTAATTTTAGGCCATGAAATTCATACAAAACCCATGCATGACTAAGTTTAGGCCCATGATGCTTTATTCAATTTTGGCCTATGAAATAGTTAAGATTCGCCTTACAAAAAATTGGAGCAGTGATGTTACTTCCTTATTTATACAGACCTGCTATTCTACGGATTTTCCTATTTTCTTTTGTTCAAACCCTATCTTTTTGATAAAACCCTAGCCCCTTTAAACCAATACAATCTGAATCAACAATACCATCCTGATTAAAATCTTTGTTCCTTTCCTTCACGCGTGATTCGCTATAATCTGAAAACTCTTTCGACATTTCATCTCGATACAACGACCTCTTCGATCCTTACGTATTGGAATCATATTTGGTACGTAAAATGTGTCCATTTCTTAGCCGCTACGGTTTGTCGTTTGTTTATTATTTTCTGTCGTTTCCTCGCTGTAATGATTATGTTCGTAGATCTGTCATGAGTTATTCAATTATATTGATTATATGTGTTCTTGGGTGTTTATTAATTGAGTTGTTTGCTATATTTTTTTGAAATCGAAAACTGAATATTCATTGGCTTTTGATCTCGTGGATAATTATGTCCATCGTTGATCTTCTTTTGACAGTATGAACTTCTTAAGGTGGTTTTGTTTGAGAGTGATGGGTTCTTAAATTGTTTAGTGGCGGCAATACTTTGAGATTCAAATATTTTGTTTGGTATGTTAGCTGAGATAATTTATGTTTCCATTTTCTTTTGGCTTGGGCATCATGATAATCATGGCGGCAAAAACGTTTAAGCAAAAGTGTTGGTCATTTTTTTGTCTGTTTGTTTTGTTTATTTTTGTTTCAATTTTAATGGCCATTTAATTCCTTTTTTCATGTTTAAGTATGGTTGGATACCTTAATTTGTTAGTTACAGTAGATTATTCTCAATTCTTTTTCATTTTGAAACTGTAAAATAAAAATTGGTTTTGACTATAAATTAAATTGTGTTGATAATTATTTTATAATCTTTTAATCGGATAATTACTTGGGTAATTATCGTTTAATAATAATAATTTCAACTATAATTTAAATTGTTTCGTATTTATAATTTGATATTTATTTTATAATCTTTTAATCGGATAATTACTTGGTTAATTATCGTTTAATAATAATAATAATTTCAACTATAATTTAAATTGTTTCGTATTCATAATTTGATAATTTTTTTATAATCTTTTAATCAGATATTTACTTGGGTAACTATCGTTTTGGCTTGTCGTGCCACTTTGGTTAAAATTTCAAATTAATTTTCAAATTATTTTCTTAACTTATATTAGTTAAATAATTGATTGTGACTTTGGTTACTTGCTTTTTAAATTATTGAGTTCTGTTTTAAAAATTAATTTATTATTTTATCAAATAGTTATTTTTTTTAAAATTATAAATTGTGGTTTATAATTTTGGATAAATGTGTGGGTCGGGTTAGACTTGGGTCGCCTGACACTTGATGTTAGCTTGGTAGTTATCGGTAACTCGGCTAACCCATTATTTGAAATTTAAATTAATTTATTATTTAACTAATATTTAAATAATATTTTCTGAAACGGATTTTAAAGCGGGAACTTTATAAACTCGATTTGTTATGGCATTTTAATTTGTCTGAGTATTGTGTTTACTCTGTGTGATTTTACCTGACTTATTGTTTGTGCTAGTCCTATGTGGTGTCTAGTACTCTCTATAGCTAGGGTCTGTTTTAATAATTATTTTATTTGTTTAGACTCGTCTACTGTTCGTGCTCCGGAGACGAACCAGGATTAGTTGCTTGCTAGGCTATCGCGTGGCTTAGCAAGCTGTGAGTTTGTACTTACTATTTACCGCTTTATTAAGTAAATTGTTATTTTAATATTATATATATTGTATACGTAAAATTGCGAACTGTTTTTCCATTATGGCTCTTAGTTGGAACATGCTACCTAATGGGCATCATTAGGACTGCGTGCGCACCGGTATTGATCTAGATAAGGTATGTGGTATGTGGTGGTAACTCGGTGTGAGCATAGCTCTCGGGACCAGTAGAGTAATTCGGTGTAGCTCAGCTCTCGGGACTCTGGTTATGGATTAAGAGTGGTCGGTGGTAACTCGGTGTAGCTCAGCTCTCGGGAACAGGCCTATTGGATTATGGATATATTTAGTATTGTGGATTAAGGTTCCAACTATTATACGTAATGTTTATGTTAAATGTTTTAAAAGGTTTTTTTAAGGTTTTCCACTTGATAAATGTAAATAGTGGTATGAACTCATCTCAGTATATCTGACCCCGTTGTTTTCCCAATTTTTCCAGGGTTATGATATGAGCGAGTCAGCTGCTCTCCGATTCTTTATTTCCTCGGAGGTTTTTCTTTATTTAATAGAATTATTAAACTGATTTTATTCTTAGACCGCAGTAGTAATTAGAACTATTATATGTCTAATGCTTGTTATAAACTTATTCAATAGATTATTGCTGTATTGGCATTCTTTAATTAACTTTGGGTTAATATGTACTTCTGCCATGTTTAAGACTCAAAGTTGGCTGAGCACTTTATTATAAATGTTGTATATTATGGACTGCTGGAACTAGGCTGAAGTCTCGGTTGCCCCCGAGCATTGGTTTTCTTGCAGGTCTATGTATTTGTTGGTTATCCGCAAGGCTAGCTACGGGTTTTGGTACAACCATACCCATACCCTAGCGCCGGTCGCGATCCATGAAAATGGGTCGTGACAAACTTGGTATCAGAGCTTTGGTTTCAAGCCAAGGCCTTATGCATGTTATGTGTTATGTGTTTTGGCATAATAAGTTGATGTCGTGTCATAGGAACTACTGCGGAATTAGGATTCGTGTCTTGTCTTTTAAAACGTCATCTTTTGTTTTTGAACTTTCAGCCTACATCCTATAGGTGATGTCTGCCAGTCTTTATTTGGTGTTGATGCTACGATTGACAATTAATTTCACTTGGATGTTACTTGCTGTGTTTTACTATGTTAAAGTTATGTCACTTGGGTGATTATAATTGCTTACGATTTCTCAAAAAATCTTAGGTTGGTAAATTTTTCTAAAACTCATACTCGGGTATGATGTTGTTTGACTAATTTTGGCGCTTATACCTGATACAATTTTGAGTATATGGTATGGTTACGGCTATTTTACATGATACATTGAATTGTTTTTGTCTTATTAATAAAGTACATTTTGGCTTTGGCCTCGATTGTTGATTTTAAATGTGATCGTATGTTGGGCGTTAGCCTGATTTTTTTTAAATAGATTTTGGGTTAAACTTTAAAACGTGTTTTGGTGGTCATACAATGTTTGACCACATATTATTTTAAAGATTTTCATTGAGAAAATTTTTCTATCCGATTTGTGTTTCGACAAAGAATCATAAGAGAAGTTTGATTTTTTTTTAATTCTTAAAAAGGTTGATTTTTGGTTAAGTTACCAGTATAAAGAAATTCTTGTATTTTGAAATATTATGTTTGGTTTGACGTTAACAAACGATGATTTCAAAAAGATATTTTTAAGAGATGAGTCATTGATTTGAGAATTTAACGTTGAAGTTATTTGACCATGTTGTTGTATGTTAAGATTTTAGATTTTAGGGATTTTGCGAAATGATTGTTTGAGATTAAAGATTTCTCACTTGAATTTTTTTAAAATTATTATTTAGCGATTGGGTTCAGTTGAGCTCCCAAATTTCAATGGGTGGAAATATTATTAAAATATTTTTCCGGATTTACAAATATTTTGAATACATTTTATAAACGGCTGTTTTGGGTTCGACTTAGGTCACCCAAATTTAAAAGTTGAGCTTGGTAGTTGTAATGACTCGGCTAGCTCGATGATTTTATGGTTTGAGATACTTGGGTATCCGTTTTAAAGCAACTAATTAGTAAGAAGAGATTTTTACAAATTGTGATTTTGTTATAACCGTGGGGCTCAACAAAATTTGGAAGTTTTCGTATTTGACTTTAAATTTCAAAACGAATTTTGAAGCGTACTATTAAAGGATGATATAATTACATGGTGATTTTGTAATGAGATTTCAAAAAATATGTTGTGGTATGTCCTGATTTGTCTTTTAAGTATATTTGGGTTAATTGTGTGCAATGACATGCTTGGATGAATTGTGGTTCATAGAATTCGTATCTGTTAATAAAGTTAGTTTTATAACTCGCTTGTCTGTTGGACTAAGTTGATTGTATTGTTTCGTCTCTTCGTGCGAAGAAGCACGTGAGATGATTTATTTCATACGCATATGGTAGATACCTGATGTTTGGTTTGAGTGTGAGTCGAACTTTGTTCAGATCCCGTTTTGATATAGTATCAACTGGGGATAAGCTGAGTTTGCTATTTTGTTATTATGGATCGAAATCTTTGGATTTTGATATCGAGGAAGACGAGGAAAATATTTCCTTGTTTTGGCTGATGATTTCTGATTATCCGAGAACGGATATTAGAATCCCTCAACCGGGAAGATAGACAGGTGTATTAATACACTGGTGTTTCCATCAAGTCTGAGGATGCGATGCAGAAGCTGGCGGTAAATTTTATAGGAACGTATTTTATGTGCTATTTTCTTTGGATATGCTCAGTCTGAATTGAGGTTAGTTGAATACTTTTTATAGTAGAGTTGTAATGAAGTTATTAGGAGGAGTTGTTGTATAGCATCGAATTTTGGTAGGTTGCAAGGAATTTGAGAAATATTTTGAGGTTATCGAGTGCACATCTCACAGAGTGTAAAGTCTAGCAAATATTTTATTGAGAAGTTGTTTTCAAAGGTTGAATTGTTAAAATATTTAAGATATTTTCAACACGTAATTGTGCCGAGACATATCATGAACATGCATTTTGAATGTCACGAATAGGATTGCATTGAGCACTAAGTATGTTCACTAAATAAAAGATAAATCAATAATTGGTACATGCATAATAGTACATGCATCACGTGCATAGAAATGATTAGGGTTGGATGCAACTCTTTGGGGATGGGAGCTGTCATCACCCTGGCGCACATTTATGTAAAATGAATTTTATCGATAAAGAGTTTTGGGAAAGATATTTTGAAAAGAGCTCGTGAGTTACATTGTAATGAATTTATTTATAAAGTTGTTGGATTTCAAATGATTTTGAAACTGTACCGAAAGGTAGCTAGATAAATACTCTGTGATGATGATGATGGATATTGGACGTTTACATTGTAATGGATCTGTCTGTTTTGTCAGAATCTTGTGTTTTATAGAGAGTAAGAATAAATTGTGCAGTTGCACTCGAGATAAAGTTGTGCCAAGTGCAGTGTATGGTTAGATTCAGATTAGAAAGTGTTCGTGAAAATTTTCGATTTGTGATTTAGGGATTTGTGGATTAAGGATGTTGGTTATGCTCCATGTATGTGTATACACTATATTTTTGTTTTTAGCAAGACTTTATCTTTCAGATTAGATTTTGTCCAAGTACTTTGAGTATATGAATATAAAAGTATTTTCATAAACAAAGAGATTTGCGTTGTTAAATTTTACCCTTTTGAGAAAGAAAGAAATTTTATCAAATTGGATACAAAAAGGAACAGTAATTTTATGGGCTTAACGATTTCTTCAAATCGTGATTTTATTTACAAATTAAAATTTGTAAGTGACGATAAAATTTTAATGTTTAAAAAAAAATTAATGTGTATTTTCAATACGAAGGATGTTTCCACGGTTTGTGTAATTTCGAAAAGGGGATAAATGGATTTTAGCAAGTTTGGTTTAAAGAGCACATAAATTTTGTCAATTGAACTGTTTGTAAATTTGCAAACGTATTGAAAAGTAAAGGGAAAATTTCATTCAAAATGTGGATATTTGGAAAATTTTCAAGGGTCTTCAAAACCGATGGTTTTTCAACGGTAAAGGCATTTTGATTCGAATATAAAAGGAGGTGTAAGACGTAAAGTCATTTAAAGAGAAGTGAAAAATTTTGAGTACAAAATGTATTGTGTATTGAAAGATTTTAGGCTTAATACATAATTTGACCCCTGAATTTGTTCCCTTTTACCCATCTAACCCCTAAATTTAACGTCTCACCTATCGAACCTCTGAAGTTGTTAAATAATCCGATTTAACCCCTGAACTTGATAAATATGTAAGTATTGAACCCTTCGTGTCCACCTGTCACTTGAAACGTTCTAGAAGAAATTGTGTACGGAGGGGTTAAATGTTTACGTATTTATCAAGTTCGGGGGTCAAATCGGGTTATTTAACAAGTTCAGGGGTTCGATAGGTGAGATGTTAAATTTGGAAGTTAGATGGGTAAAAGGGTACAAGTTCAGGGGTCAAACTATGTATTCAGCCAAAGATTTTATACCCTAGTGGGTTGGTTTTGAGCATAACTAGCAATCCGGTTAGGGTGAATTGGTCGTAGTGATCTCTCGTTGTATATGGGTTATAGTTAATTGATTGAATAATTTTGTGAATTTGAGTTTGATTTGAATATATGAGTTAACTAATTCGAGAATCGAGGATCGCGGTATATAGGTTTCGCCAACCATCATTGGTTGATCGATTTTTGTTAATTGATGATACTAGCGTAATGTTTGTATATCGTTTTGATCATGGTTGAACATTTGTTGTGAGAGGCAAAAAAATTTTTTTTTTTAAGTTGTCAGATGCAGTCAATGTTCAATGTAGTCGTGGCGTTATATTTCTGAGTGATTGGGGGAATCATTTTGGTGGATATTGTTTATCACTGATATAGAAATTTTTGTTATCACGAGAGAGGTTCGTTTTTCTTTGAATTGTGATAAGAGTCTTGTGTTTTGTGATTCACAAGTTAATGGTATTATCGGGTTGTATAAAACATTGATTGGGATGATTCCTTGAGTGTTTGTTTGGAACCGAATTATTATCTGATGTTTATTGGGTTGTGTTATCGATTACTTTGATGTCGTGATGATATAAGTGAAAGTAAGTAAATGTTGGAAAACGCAAGAATTTATCAGCTTGTGTTTCGGTTTTCCTGTTGTAATACCCCGTATTCTTATAAGCCACGTGTAAGGATTTTATTAGTCGGGAATACGTAAATTAAATTTAAGCGTAAATTTAATTTATAAGTATCCTAAAAGTATATCGTAATAATAGAAGTTTAAAATTTAAATTGGGGATTTAAATTTTAATAAAGAGATATTAACGGGATTAATTGAATAAGAAATACGACTGGAGTCGTAAGATAAAAATATATTGATAATTAATATATTAATATACCACTCTAATCGGAGAGTTTAATATTTCGGACAAAACCCTGAAATTAAAATATCGAAACTCGTAAGTCTCGACGTGCAAATTAATGAATATAGGTTAAAGATATATATGAATATATAATAAAAAAATAAAAAATAAAAAGAAAGGAAATGAATTGGGTGAGGCGGTGAGGAGTGATGGGAAAGTAAGGAAAAATATTTCCTTTAATCCCTAAACTCTTATTTTAATTAGTTTTAGTTATAAACTAATTAAGTATTATTTGTTAGTCCAAATTAAAATAAAATAAAATATATGTCCCGAGCGAATAAATTTGGTGTCATTATTCGCGAAATAATTTGACGAAGCTATCGTCAAAGTTTTATGGAATTTGGACATAGTAATTTTAGTCAAGTGAGACTGATTTGGACCTAATAAAGCTTTCGAGATTTATTAAAACTAAAATACAAGTCAGATGAGAATAAAAATTATATTTTTATTCTTTTTATATTTTATTAGATTTTTGGGTAAATTTTCACGAAATTTGAAAGTCGTTTCCGTTTGAGTTACGGACGACTAATTAATAAATTGGTTTAAAGTGCATGATTGAGCTAGTACTTAAACACACTTTAGCCAATCTTATATATAACTCATTTATGTTGCAAATAGGGTACAGAAACCCATTTTCTCATTCAGAGAAATGAAATGGAGGCGCTGAAGCTTTGAACAATGGGCGAAAATTATCATTTCGATACGTTCGATCCGTTTCTCGATTCTAACTCCGTTTCTTCGATGATTATTCAAGTAATCGAGGTATTAAATCCGTATTAAATGTTTATATTAATATATTTCGATATATTTCGAATATATATTCGTTTATAAACGGTTACCGTATCGAACGATTGAAATATACATTCAAATTGTGATTGAATTGTGTATATGTGAACTAGGACGTTAAAATATCGTTTTTGCAGCGTTTTGAAATTCAATAGCACGTCGAAATGGCCGGGGATCGATTTTCCCCGGGGCTGGCCTGTTGTGCGCCTGCACAGCAGAGGCTGTGCGAACGCACAGCAGTGGATGTGCGCCCGCACAGCACTAGCTGTGCGAACGCACAGCTAGTCAACTGTGCGAACGCACAGCCAGTCACGTGCGGACGCACAGTGACTTAGCGGGGCATGTGCATGGAGACTTTTCCGAACGTTTTCGTCGGACTTTCGAGGGGCGATTCCGATATATTTTCGCCTAGTAACTCGACGTGTTGTCTGACCGAACCTAAAATATTTTAAATAAATATTTTTAAGCCTAAGTCAAAGACTTTTGAAATGAGATTTTAAAAGTAAATTTAAACGTTTAAAAAGGACTTTAAAAGAGTTAAAGTCGACGTTTAACCGGTTTAAAAGATTTAGCAAATGATGTTGCTAAATAATTAGTATATGACTGTGAATTTCTTTGGCAATAAAGTCTATACTATAAAATGATTTTAATTCGGTATAACTATACCTAAAAGGACTTCTAGAGCGAAGTCTAAACGTTTTCTCGAGGTGAAAACAATTTATATGATTTTAAAAATAAAGAGACCATAAGTGTTATGTGTTATATGAATTGTATGATTTGTCTGGACCTAGGTTTCAAGACCTAGATGTTTATACCAGAAATGGGTATTGATGTATTGTCTTGTGTATTTTGTATGTTTGATCCGACTAGCTGTCCAGCAGTCAGACCAGGACTCAGGGAAGTCTATCACACATACGGCGGTGCTAAGTAGTAACTTAGCAGTACTGTGAGTTTACGTGTTTACTTTTGAATATCAGTATTCAATTGTTTTAAATCCATAATCGCAATAGTATAAACTAGCCAAGAGAGGTCCATTGGAACGAGCTATCTATTGGGCGGCAATAGGGTTGCGTGATCACCAACACCGATTTTTAGATGTACTTTTGTCGAGGTATAGAGATATGCATGTCGTGTAAGTCATTGGGAAAGTAGATGCCCTGACTTCACGGGTAAAACCTGAGACGACAGTAATACAGTTACGGTCGCGGAATAAGCCGCGAAGGCAGTTTCTGATTACGGTCCAGGTACCAGAGATACAGAATTGGATGGCAGTGATTCAGTTCGCGGTCTTTATTCTGTTGTCCATAAGCTCGTAAGATGAGTGTGTCTGTTAGGACATTTGTGAACTAGGATTTCATATGGATCGACGTAATTGGTCATATTTTATATATAACTGTTTTATATATATAATGCGATTTTGGTATTTATCTGTAAATTGTTTACTCACTCAGAAATATTTATATTTCTGACCCCGTTGTTGTTATCCCATTTTCAGGAAATGAACTTTGAGGTCAGTCGAGCTTCCACATCCCTTCTTCAGGAAAGCTCTTCTTTGGTAATGTACATAGGATTTTGTACTCTTAGAATGCTGCTATAATATAAGTGTGATGTGCCAGCAGCCGTGCCACTAGTCCTTTGTTTAGATACTCTGATAGGATCTAGTGCATGTGTGTACCTATTGGGTGGCTGCTTAGTGGCATATTGTATCTAGTTACCGAGTCGGCCTCGTGTGTTTTTGTGAGGGTCAAAAACAGTATGTTTTATATTCGCCGGCTATGTGTAACCGGTCCGCTGTGTATTTTAATATGTTTAATACCACCGTTGCGAGACGCAAAGGTGTCCGCATTATTTTATTAAACATATTAATGGTGGCGTGTGGTCTGGAACAGGGATGCCTATGTGTTAAGGCAAGCGAAAGATAAGTTCCTGGTTTCCAGTAATCACCACGCCACGTTTTCAGAAGGAAGCGAGGGTTGAGATAATGAGGTTATCCAACCAGTACTTCTAAAACCAGATTTCGCCTATATGTGTGTTTTCAGAAATGTGTTTGGTTAAAAGAGAAAAGTTTTAACGGTATTTTTTAAAAACGGATCGTACGCGAGGTGCGATCTTTTAATAATATTTGCGAAAAATTTCTAGAGGTTCTAGGCTTGCTACGGGTTTCAGAACAACCATTCCCATTCCCTAGCGCCGGTCGTGACTTGGATTAGGGTGGAATTCGGGTCGTGACACCTGTTGAGGCGATAAGTTTGGAATTATAGAACTATTGTTGAACTAAGAGCTTGATCTTATATTTCATATCGAGGTCTTTATAATAGATGAGTTTCGAGCTGGTTTTGGAGGCCACTCCGGTATAGAGTATTTGTGACTCTCAGTTGAATAATTATTGTTTATTCATGTTGCGTTGAACAACAAATAGTTGGAGCACCAAGTTCTTAGAATCATAATTTTTCGCATATGTGTGTTGTGACGGTTATAGTGTGAATAAGTTTAGATTTGAAATTCGAGGTCGATTTTTTTTCATAGATTGGGAGAATGTAATACCCCATATGTAATTTCAGCATGTCTGGTCTTCTGCTGACCTCTTCCATGTAGAAAATTTTATTCGAGTTTCAATTTTTTTATTGATTATCCAGTATATTTCGTTCGGGTTTTAATGTTGAAGGGTTGTATTACCTCGTTTAATTTCACCTTGATTCGGCGTTTCGTTTATGCTAAGTGAAATTTATTGTCGATGCTTTAGTGATCATCTGAGATTGTTCATTTTATACAAAATGGTGGTATTGAGTTGTTTGAGGGACAACCTTTTGAGTTTTGTTTACGTGTGTGCGTATGTCGTTGGGCATGGAATACCTTTGATTACAGTTGGGTTGGTTTCTTGGTTGAGAACTATTATTTAATAATAGAGGTCATTTGAAGTTTTGTTGTTTTTGTTGTCCCAAAATTACGTTGGGTATCTTGTGGATGCATTTTCATATCGGCTTTGTACATTTTGTTCAGCTAGACGTGTAATTTTATGTTATGTGGTACGTCGATGGTTTTATTTTAAATTCGAGGACGAATTTTTATTAAGTTGGGGAGAATGTAATGTCCCGTAATTTTTTTAAAATTTTTCCGATGATTTTTCGGTTATAATTTGGATTCGTTCATGGTTAAATTCTTGGTTTGATCAATTTTCAAGTGGGCCTCATTTGGTTTGGCCCATGCATTTGATTTACACTCTCATTAGTTTGGTGATAATTAATTTTAGGCCATGAAATTCATACAAAACCCATGCATGATTAAGTTTAGGCCCATGATGCTTTATTCAATTTTGGCCTATGAAATAGTTAAGATTCGCCTTACAAAAAATTGGAGCAGTGATGTTACTTCCTTATTTATACAGACCTGCTATTCTACGGATTTTCCTATTTTCTTTTGTTCAAACCCTATCTTTTTGATAAAACCCTAGCCCCTTTAAACCAATACAATCTGAATCAACAATACCATCCTGATTAAAATCTTTGTTCCTTTCCTTCACGCGTGATTCGCTATAATCTGAAAACTCTTTCGACATTTCATCTCGATACAACGACCTCTTCGATCCTTACGTATTGGAATCATATTTGGTACGTAAAATGTGTCCATTTCTTAGCCGCTACGGTTTGTCGTTTGTTTATTATTTTCTGTCGTTTCCTCGCTGTAATGATTATGTTCGTAGATCTGTCATGAGTTATTCAATTATATTGATTATATGTGTTCTTGGGTGTTTATTAATTGAGTTGTTTGCTATATTTTTTTGAAATCGAAAACTGAATATTCATTGGCTTTTGATCTCGTGGATAATTATGTCCATCGTTGATCTTCTTTTGACAGTATGAACTTCTTAAGGTGGTTTTGTTTGAGAGTGATGGGTTCTTAAATTGTTTAGTGGCGGCAATACTTTGAGATTCAAATATTTTGTTTGGTATGTTAGCTGAGATAATTTATGTTTCCATTTTCTTTTGGCTTGGGCATCATGATGATCATGGCGGCAAAAACGTTTATGCAAAAGTGTTGGCCATTTTTTTGTCTGTTTGTTTTTTTTATTTTTGTTTCAATTTTAATGGCCATTTAATTTCTCTTTTCATGTTTAAGTAGGATTGGATACCTTAATTTGTTAGTTACAGTGGATTGTTCTCAATTCTTTTTCATTTTGAAACTGTAAAATAAAAATTGGTTTTGACTATAAATTAAATTGTGTTGATAATTATTTTATAATCTTTTAATCGGATAATTACTTGGATAATTATCATTTAATAATAATAATTTCAACTATAATTTAAATTGTTTCGTATTTATAATGTGATATTTATTTTATAATCTTTTAATGGGATAATTACTTGGTTAATTATCGTTTAATAATAATAATTTCAACTATAATTTAAATTATTTCGTATTCATAATTTGATAATTTTTTATAATCTTTTAATCAGATATTTACTTGGGTAACTATCGTTTTGGCTTGGCGTGCCACTTTGGTTAAAATTTCAAATTAATTTTCAAATTATTTTTTTAACTTATTTTAGTTAAATAATTGATTGTGACTTTGGTTACTTGCGTTTTAAGTTATTGAGTTTCGTTTTAAAAATTAATTTATTATTTTATCAAATAGTTATTTTTTTTAAAATTATAAATTGTGGTTTATAATTTTGGATAAATGTGTGGGTCGGGTTAGACTTGGGTCGCCTGACATTTGATGTTAGTTTGGTAGTTATCGGTAACTCGGTTAACCCATTATTTGAAAGTTAAATTAATTTATTATTTAACTAATATTTAAATAATATTTTCTGAAACGGATTTTAAAGCAGGAACCCAATAAACTCGATTTGTTATGGCATTTTAATTTGTTTGAGTATTGTGTTTACTCTGTGTGATTTTACCTGACTTATTGTTTGTGCTAGTCCTATGTGGTGTCTAGTACTCTCTAAAGCTAGGGTCTGTTTTAATAATTATTTTATTTGTTTAGACTCGTCTACTGTTCGTGCTCCGGAGACGAACCAGGATTAGTTGCTTGCTAGGCTATCGCGTGGATTAGCAAGCTGTGAGTTTGTACTTACTATTTACCGCTTTATTAAGTAAATTGTTATTTTAATATTATATATATCGTATACGTACAATTGCGAACTGTTTTTCCATTATGAGTCTTAGTTGGAACATGCTACCTAATGGCCATCATTACGACTGCGTGCGCACCGGTATTGATCTAAATAAGGTATGTGATATGTGGTGGTAACTCGGTGTGAGCATAGCTCTCGGGACCAGTAGAGTAATTCGGTGTAGCTCAGCTCTCGGGACTCTGGTTATGGATTAAGAGTGGTCGGTGGTAACTCGGTGTAGCTCAGCTCTCGGGACCAGGCCTATTGGATTATGGCTATATTTAGTATTGTGGATTAGGGTTCCAACTATTATACGTAATGTTTATGTTAAATGTTTTAAAAGGGTTTTTAAGGTTTTCCACTTGATAAATGTAAATAGTGGTATGAACTTATCTCAGTATATCTGACCCCGTTGTTTTCCCAATTTTTCCAGGGTTATGATATGAGCGAGTCAGCTGCTCTCCGATTCTTTATTTCCTCGGAGGTTTTTCTTTATTTAATAGAATTATTAAACTGATTTTATTCTTAGACCGTAGTAGTAATTAGAACTATTATATGTCTAATGCTTGTTATAAACTTATTCAATAGATTATTGCTGTATTGGCATTCTTTAATTAACTTTGGGTTAATATGTACTTCTGCCGTGTTTAAGACTCAAAGTTGGCTGAGCACTTTATTATAAATGTTGTATATTATGGACTGCTGGAACTAGGCTGAAGTTTCGGTTGCCCCAGAGCATTGGTTTTCTTGCAGGTTTATGTATTTGTTGGTTATCCGCAAGGCTAGCTACGAGTTTTGGTACAACCATACCCATACCCTAGCGCCGGTCGCGATCCATGAAAATGGGTCGTGACACACGTCCACAAAATCATTCTGGGAATCCTCCTCAGAAGATATTATTCAGCCGAGATGAAAAAACAACTCCAAATAAATCAAATTACCCAACTATACTAACCCAGAAAGAGAACACTCAAGAACATGAAGAACAAACAGAAAAAAGATGAAGAAATAATAATAAACAAGATCAAAACAAAGGAAAAGAAAGAACTTACTGATGAATATCTTCGAAAGCAGAAAAAGTAGACACCAACAAAACAAAGGAAAGAAAGAAACGAGAGTAAAGGAAGGAAAAAGAAAATTAAGCAAAGAAAAAAACTGAGGGTTTTATAGAAATCGAAGCGGGACAACTAAAACGACGCCTCAATAAATGTGCTAGTGGATAACAGATGGCATAAAGGCGGAATTAAATGAAAGACACGTGTCATTGAAGCACATCAAAAAAGAAAGCAATCCAAAAGACACCCAAGAGTTGACCAAGTACGATCAAAACCGACCAAGATCAAAACCGAGGAAACAAAAAATACCAAGTCAAAACCAATTCGGCCATAAATATCCGAACAAACTGGGGGGGACTTGTGATAACAACACAGATGAACAATCTCAAAAATAGAACATAAACCGAGTAAGACATATAACAGCACCATCTGGGCTCAACCGAGTAAAACACTCCACATCGTCATCTCGGCTCAACCGAGTAAAACACATAGCAAATACCATCTCGGTTATACCGAGTAGCATACGTCACAACACCATCTCGGCTTTGTCCGAGATTACCTCTCACTGATTACAACAACAAATCTGTCAGAACGTACCTTGACATTCCAGACAAAATCTGCAAAGACAAAGAGAATGAAATCAGACTTGTCGGCCCAGACGAAGAGAAACAAAGACATAGTATAAAAGGCTAAGAAAAAGTAGGTCAAATCTGTCAGAACGTACCCTGACATTCCAGACAAAATCTGCAAAGACAAAGAGAATGAAATCAGACTTGTCAGCCCAGACAAAGAGAAACAAAGACATAGTATAAAAGGCTAAAAAAAAGTAGGGGAAAAGGTTAATTATCTTTCTCTCTCAACTCATTAACTATCTTTCATTTCTTATTCTTTCTCT
Organism: Mercurialis annua; assembly: GCF_937616625.2. Taxonomy (NCBI): domain Eukaryota; kingdom Viridiplantae; phylum Streptophyta; class Magnoliopsida; order Malpighiales; family Euphorbiaceae; genus Mercurialis; species Mercurialis annua. The sequence continues at coordinate 17,913,897 of NC_065572.1, read as the reverse complement.
CACTAAAACACCTATTGACTTGACCGTCAGAGTGGTCTGCCGGAATCTCCTTCCGGCACCCTTCTAACGGTTGTGTTGTGCTTTTCAGGTACGACCACCAAGTTGCCACCGGATCAGAGAGTCGCCGCATCCCACAAGTGATCATTACTTAATCAATATTAAATAAACTTAGATTAGCTGAAATTTCAGTTATTACTCAATTTTGCAAAGCTAGAATTTGTTTGATCAAATCATATACGCATATTGAATTATACTTGTTATTTGTGTTATAAACTAGACAGTCAATAGAATCCATTTTGCAGGTTCCTTGTATTTGTGTTTTCATTTTTATGATATAAATTTGATTCAAATTGATGATTGTAATCTATTTTTGATGAATTTGTTTTATTTAATTCAATTGTTATGAGCTAAAGTTTAATATTTTTTATATAGTTTTCTTATTTTTTTATTTTATAGGAAAAAGAGAATTGTGGAGTGAATTCATGGAAAATTCTAAAGAAGTTCCACACAAGGAAAGATGGATCCTTTGTTAGTAGCAAAGCACAAGATGCTAATGTAATGGTCTGATTTGTTTTCTGAATATTTTGTTACTAATTTTAATAGTGTAACTATTATAATTATTTATCATATGCTAATAACTATAGAGGTTCATTTACTATGCAAGATAAGATGGAAATTACTGTGGCTAACGCTAGTCAACCACAAGAAGATGGGAGTGTGCCAGAAGTTGGTATTAATTCATTGTACTATGATGTTGTTGGCGGTGAAAAGAAGAAGCAGGTGTATGGATTAAGCTCACAGGCATCAGTATATTATCTGCATAATTTTCCTTCTGCTTCTGTTTGCGGACAAGATGTAATGACTAGTGAGCACATAAATCATATGATTGAGCATCATTTTCATGATCATCAACAACATCTTACGGAACAGTTAGAGATTTTTCCTGAGCAACAAGAATCCTTACATAATTATCAAGATATTTTGCAGCAGCAACAACAAGATTTAGCTAGAAAAGAGCAAGGTCTTGAGGATACTTTGCTACAATAGCAGCAAGAGTCGGCTAAAAGAAAAGAAAGACTTCAGGAGAAGATGTTACATCAGATGCAAGGAGAGTATAGGAGGATGTGGGAGAATATGCATAAAGGTATTTAACCTAGTTGAGCTCGCTTCTATGGTTTTTGTGACTATAGTTCCTCGTGCACCATCGGGCCTTCTTTCTTAGCATTTTATTAGTGTGTTTATCATACTCGTATGTTCATATGTTTATCGAACTTGTATGTGTATCCACAATACTTTTTGGTTTTTGTGTATCGTCAATATGTTTGAATAGATGTGTATCGACATAACTTTTTGGTTTTTATATAGGTTTGAACATAACTTTTTGGTTTTTATATAGGTTTGAACAGATTTGTAAAACAAATGCTATTACATAATATTGGAATGCTTGAAGTTCATTTACAAGTTCTCCTAGTTTGAAAGGGATATGTGATGAACTTCTTTGTTACAACTCCATTAGAAATTTGTGATGGATTGACGGAAATTGTTGTCATAAAACTGTATCTATAATAAATGCGTCATAAATTTGTGATGCATTTTTAACAGACAAAGCTGTATCTAGCACAAATCCGTCACAAATTTGTAACAGATTATTTAAATAGGAAAATATTGTTTGTGAGAATCAGATTCATCACAAATCCCTCACAAAATTTGTGACGGATTTGACTTTCTCTCACAAAGTATTAGAGACGCCCTTTTTTTAATAGCTAGAATTATGTTATAAATCCATAACAAATGGCAGTTTGTTACAGATTTGTGATGGATTTTCCGTCAAAAATTGCATGTGTTTTTATAGTGTTAAAAATGGGAAGTTCTAAATGAAACTTTGCTAACTATCAAAAACATATCCACTACACCCTCAAAAAGATTGTTGAAGAAGCTGTGAATAATTAAGTAGAATAGAATTATAAAACTCAGTATATTAAAACATTCAGTACTTCCTATTCAAATATCAACAATTGAAAAAAAAACAATTATTAAAACAAGGGCTCAGAATATGTGCTTATTTGGTTATTTGTAAGGCGAACATAGGATATGGTGGCTCAAAAAGGTGCTAATACTTCATTTCAGTAAAATGAAGGCCTTACAAAATCTGACAGTAGTGGAAGCATCACCAAAGGCCAAAAACACTAGTTCAAAACAATTTGAAAATAGATATTAAAGTAGTTTAAAATTAAAATTAAAATTATTAAATACAGTTAAAACCTAAATAAGCAATAATTTAAAAACATAAGTTAAATAAAGAAGTTGGATTAAGTAGTTTCAGAACAGTTTGAAACATTTTCAATCCATAAATTTGAATAACAATACAAGTGTGAGCGGAGCGGGATTCAGGGGCCGCTCGCCCTAGCATATGTCTGACTTCGGATCTGGAAAGGTTTGAAAAATGGAGTTGCCCACCTAATTCAACTAGGAAATGTTTTTTATACCGACTAGATAACCTTACTCGCTTATGGGTAAGATTATCGTGCATCATACCAAAACAACAAATTCGTGGACCTCCCCGAGACTCATGTGCTTGGCTTATCGATTACCGGTTTTATTTACTGGACATATACAATTATCTCATCTAAACATCCAATGGCAGATGTAATACCACATACCTTTGGAAAAAATATAATATGGATTATTGTATTATTTTTGGCCACTAATAAGGAAATTTCCGAAATAGACTGGAAAAATATATCTTTGAAGTAAGATGGATTGTTATTGGAAAATATTAATAGAAAATTAATAGTAAAAATGTTAAAGCAAGCATGTCGGGAATTTAAAGAAAAATTCCACTAAATAAAAATAAGAACGCTATGGCGGAATATTTATTTAATATTCATATTACATGTTATTTGGAATAATTAAAGAGAATAAAATTATTTGGGAAATATTTTGTAGTATGGATTTAAGGACGGCTTATGGAATATTCAGTTAAATATCAAAATATTCGGCAAAAAACAAAATTAATATTTTGAATTCATTAAAAGAGGTTTCGAATAATTTTAATAGTTGATTTAAAAACGAAATTAATCTCGACATGACTAACGACATGGTAAACCGACATGATTGATTAATAAATTATCGATTATTAATTAATGATTAAGTCTAGCAAATAAAAGGATAAGTCTATGAGATGGATTTGGTTTAAGCCAATTCATTAAAAGCCCAACCCACTCTTTAGATTAAGATGCAAAATTAAAGATATTGGAGTTAAATTGATATATAAATAAATCAAAGTGATGAAGTCTGCCTTCTGATCCGGTGATGTAACCTACAAAACAGGATAGAAGCTAACCGGGCGGTGGTTGTCCGATTAACTCTCCGATGCTAAAGTCAGTTTAGGCTTTGAGCAGCGTTTTGAGTATATGAATGTAGTTGTGCGTTTAGGCATACCTCAAGCTCTTTTTATAGTAGATGATTGTATACCTTGTAGTGTTGGAATAGGAAGGTGAATCCTATTTAGTAGGGTTTGACCCTAATTAGTAGTATAATTCCTTATTCAGACATGAGTCCTATTTAGGAACGTCTTCCTAAATAGTATCGTCTTCCTAAGTTAGAGGTTATCTTCCTAAGTAGGAGTTTGTATCCAAATAGGAAAGATACTCGAGAATATAAGCAGATCTAGTAATCTATCCGAATTCGAGGGTTGACGCGCTTTGTTTGAGTCCTCAGGGATTCAGTCTTATCCGTGTGGATGATATCATATTCCAGTCGAGGCGGATCTTATAGATTCGGCTGTCGGTATCGTCTGGCTTAGCCTTTTGGGCGGGAGTCCGGTATCACATGAGAGTGGATCTCATATGGTTCAGCTCCATATTATTTAAGGTAGGATTCAGTGTCCATTACAAAGGATTGAAGTGGCACTTTAGCCTTTTCATTTCATAAAAAACAAATCAGAGAGTGTTTCTCCCATTCTCCTTAAATAATCATCACGAAAAAAAATTTGGCAAACAAGGATGGATTTTTCAATCTCAAGGATTCAAGCCAATTCCTTTTAGCAAATCATAAACCCATCATCTAGCATCAACTAGGAGCAAGAATTGGAGGTATAACCTATAATTCTAAGTTAAAATTGAATTGAATAAGTTAAGGTTTTTTTGATTTTTCAAAATCGATGCAATTGGTAGTTTGTTCTTGGTCTATAAGTGTTCAAATGTAGTTTATGATATGTTTTGATGAGTTTGTAAGTCAAATTGCATAAGGAATTGAATATTTAAAAAGCTAGAAATTCTTGCACCAATGGAATTTTGTGTTTTTTTTTTGTTTTGACTGCTTGGAATTGAGGGGGAGGGATGAAGGAGGTTTGGTGGCCGGAAATAAGACCGGTCAGGACACGACGGGCCTGACATGTCTACTCCGTTGAGCAGACATTGAGTTTGCTCAACATGAGCAGACCTGGTCTGCTTAAAAGAGCAGACCTACTAGTCTGCCATGGCTGGGCAGACCAATGGGTCGTTTGGGGGTCCTCGGGTTTGCCGGAGTTAGTCCTATCCCGGTGTATTTCCGGCGTATTCGATGGTTTTGGTATTTTTGAAGTTTTGAAAAAAGGGATTAAAATGCATTGTAAAAGCTGAAAATTAAAGTTAAGATTTTGATAAAGTATATTTGGAATTAAGGATTTGTTTGAAAGTGTTTAAGTCAAGTGATTATTGTATAATTATGTTTGAGGTATGAAAGTATAGATAGCTCATTTAAAAGATTGTTGTGCGATAAGTCGAGTTGATTGAAATGTGAATAGAAAGGCAATAATGACATTTAAGGATTTAGTGTGAATTCAAGTTTGAATACTTGAATAGTATGCCTAAAACTGCTAAATGACAAATTATATATGAAACTCGAATATAACGCTATATTTATATATATAGATCATTCGAGTTGTGGAAACGGGAAAATAGTGGATTGAAACGCATAAACTACACGTGGGTTCATTTATTGCTTTTGTGCTTAATTGGAAAGCTATCAAGGTGAGTTCTCGTATTACTTTCATGTATTTATATTTTAATGTCAAATTGTACGATTTATGAATGTTCTAGCTTCTATTACATACTTTAGAAACTAGTAATTTGATATTAAAGCTATAGTTATGCTATAACTAATAAAGATAGTTATATTTTGATAAAAGATCGCATAGATAATTTGAATTATAAGAAAATGGTAGGATGCATATAGAATTGCTTAATTATAACATACTCTCACTAAAGTCAAGTGAGTAGTGGGTTATAATTCATAAGCGTAATATTGTGAAACTGTCAATTAGACGGTAACTTTTGCTATAATAGCATGCATCGTATAAGGAGGCAATCCTTATTCTCAAAAATATGAGATAGAAATAGTTTGCATTAGAAGAACCCATGAATGTTAATAAAGTACATATTATTTCACTGAATATCGAATATGTACTTTGAGATATAGAATTCATAGTTGTATAACCTAAGGTGTTAAGATTATACTACTAGAAATCTTGGTTTTTGCAACGGATATTTGCGACGGAAAATAATTCCGTCGCAAATTACTACTTTTAGCGACGGATTCTGCGACGGACACGCGTTCCGTCGCAGTTTCCCTTGAATTTGATGGCGGGAAAGCTCCCGCCAGATTTGCGACGGAAAGCCCGTCGCAAATCCGTCACCTTTATGGCGGGACCATTCCCGCCTTTTGTTTTGCCATGAAAATTAGCGACAGACATTAATGTCCGTCGCTAATTTTATTCGTATTTGCGACGGATTAATTAATCCGTCGCTAATTTTTACGTTTTTAAAATGCTGCGTTTAGGGCAGCCCATTTAGCGACGGATAACTATAGTCCGTCGCTAAATGCCCTGCTCTAAACGCACCGTTTAATTTAACTCAATTTTAGCGACGGAATTTTGAATCCGTCGCTAAAATCGAGTTAAATTAAAACTGCCACTCCTTCTCCTTCCTTCTTCCTCTCTTCTTCCTTTCTTTTATTTTCTCCGCCGTTCTCCTCCCTTTCTCCTCCTCTCTGATTTTTCCTGGCCGCCGTTCTCCTCCCTTTCTTTTCTTTTCTGCCGTTCTCCTCTCTTCTCTGCTCTCCTCTCCGTCAGTCTGTTCGTCCGGCACTGTCAGTCCATTTTCTGCCGTTCCTCTCCACCGGCGCCGCTCCTCTCCACTGCAATTGATCTCGTTTTTCTTGCCGGCCACCACTGATTCTCAGGTAAGGGTTTTTTTTTTATTTTTTTTCATTTATTTATAGTTTATATATAAAATATATAATAATTTTTTTTTTAAAACAGTCATTCCCGCTGCCTCCGGTGTCCGTCCCGCTGCTGCCTCCGGTCCGACCTGCTGCTGCCTCCGGTCTCGCCCGCTGCCGCCTGAGGTAAGTTTTTTAATTTTCAATTATTTGTAAATATTGTATTAATTAGCGATTAGATTAGTTAATTTAAATTAGGGTTAATTTAAATTAGGGTTAATTTTCTGTTTTTCAAGTCATATTAAACTAATTTAGGGTTAGGTTTTAAATTATAATTGTATAATTAGTTTAATTTATTTAGCTTAGGATTAGTATTATAGGGTTAATTATCTTTTTTTTAAATTACATAAAATTTGTTTAGGGTTAGGTTAATTAAATTATAGTTGAATTAGTTGAATTTAATTAGTTTGGGGTTAGTTTTATTTATAAGGATTAATTATCTTTTTTTTTAAAAAAAATAAAAGTAAATTAGGTTAGGGATTAGGTTAATTAAATTATATTTGAATTAGTTTAATTTGTATTAGGGTTTCTGACTTAGTAAATTTATACTAATTAATATTTATTTGTTCATAATTATTGTTTATGTATTAATTAGTTGATTAAATTAGGTTATTGAATTAGATTAATATAAATTAATTTGTTTAATTAATATAGTAGGTTTTTAATTAATTGGAGATAGAATAGATTAATTAGTGCAATTTACGCTAATTAGTGTAATTAACGTTATAAATATAATTTTTGATGTAATTGGATTGTATTGTTGGATTGTGCTATATAATTTGCTTGCAGGATTTCCCTGAAAAATGGGTGATGCTCATTTTTAGGGGAAGTTCTGCCGAATTTTTAGTAGAAATTTTTTATTAATACGTGTTTTTATTTAATATGATAGGTTTGCATTCTCTGACAGTCGCCGATAGCCCTTGATAGCCCGCGCACCGTGGTTCCAATTGATCCCGACGTTTCACCTTCTCTTTGCGGTTCTGCCCTTCAACAAGTAGGTTTTATCGCTCAATTAATTTTATTTACGATAATCAACCTAAATAAACCTCGATTTTATTCCCACCGAATAAAATCGTAAACCTAGCCGTAGAGTTCCCGTCCCGTGTGTTCAAGAGATTGAACGACACGGGATTGTACAGTTTGTACAGTTCGCAAAACTTGTGCTTCCGTAACTCGATCACGAAAAACCATATATGTCTAGTAGCGGTAGAAAAATATTCGGTTGTTTTCCAGCGTTTGTTCTCCGGGTGGATGTTTAGTATATGTTTTGTAACGCTTATTCCTCGACGAATATATAATTAGCGTTACAACGCATATACTAAATATCGCACTAAAGGAGAACGACGCCGGAAGGCTGCCGAATATTTTTCTCCGTTGCTAGGCATATATCGTGGCCGAGTTACGGGGCGCCTGTTTTGCGAATGGGATAGGGCCCTACCTTTTCAGCAGTCAATTACATTGACTTTGCTTATCTCGAGTGAAAACCCCACCTCTAATTATCCGCGCTACAGAAATGGAGACGGACCGCAGTTGGATGTACAGGAGCCACACAAACGGGCTGCTAACCACAGGCTATAAGGAGCATGTGAAGGAGTTTGTCCGGTTTGCATTACGGCATCCGGCTTGTATGAGCGGGGTACAGATAAAATGCCCCTGCCCTAAGAGAGGTTGTCGAAATACAAGCTATCGGGATGTCGATGAGGTGGAATTCCATTTATTGAAGAATGGGTTCGTGAAAGGTTACCAAGTATGGGTTTTTCATGGCGAGGGGAGCGTTTTGAACCCCCTCCCCTTGCACAGTTACCGGAGCAGGATGTTGAGTTCGACTATGAAGATGAGGGGCCAGGTGAGTTCAGTTCCGCTCAAAGAATGATTCTTGATGCGGCCGGTCCAGAAATAACGTTTCCTGAAGATGAGCTCCCGAATGAAGAAGCTCAAAAATTTTATGATATGATGCGTGCGGCTGAAGAAGACATATGGCCTGGGAATAGCAGACACTCTCCATTTTCTGCATCTGCTAAAGTGATGGAGATCAAGTGTCGACATAAGGGTTCAATAGCTTTAGTTGACGACGTATGCGGATTGATACAGGAGCTGCTCCCGGAGGACAACAAGATGCCAACGAATTTTGCTAAAATTAAGAAGCTGGTCAAAGGTTTGGGGTTGCCGGTTGAGGTTATTGACTGTTGTTTTTATAACTGTATGATTTATTGGGGGGAGGACGCGGATCTAACGCACTGCAAAGTTTTCAATTATGCGCGGTGGAAACCTGTGACCCACGGAAAATCCACAAAAAGAAAGGCTAACGTGCCATATAGTAAAATGTTCTATTTTCCAATAACTCCGAGGCTACAGAGGTTGTACGCTTCGAAAGCCACTGCTCGGCATATGACGTGGCACGCAGACCACGAGATGGATGGTGATAAGATGTGCCACCCGTCCGACTCTCCGGCTTGGAAACGTTTTAGTGAACTGCATTCTGAATTTGCCGATGAAGGGAGAAATATCAGATTAGGCTTATGCTCCGATGGGTTTCAGCCATTTACCAATTTTGGGCAGCAGTATTCCTCGTGGCCGGTCATTTTGACGCCGTACAATCTCCCCCCAGGCATGTGCATGAAGGATGAGTTTATGTTTTTAACGGTTTTGGTACCGGGGCCTAGAAACCCAAAACACCTAATGGATATCTTCCTACAGCCGCTGATTGCAGAGTTGAACCAACTGTGGGAATGTGGAGTCCAGACATATGACGTTCATAAGCGTCAGAATTTTCAACTAAAAGCGGCTCTTATGTGGACAGAAAATGACTTTCCCGCTTATTCTATGTTGTCTGGTTGGAGCACTGCTGGTAGAAAAGCATGCCCGTACTGCATGGAAAACACCGATGCATTCACACTGGATAAAAGCGGTAAACAATCGTGGTTTGATTGCCATCGCAAGTGTTTGCCTCCGAATCACCAATTCCGTCGAAATGTTACTGATTTCCGTAAGGGGAAACGAGAGGTCGGCAAAAGGTTTGCAAGGGTGAGAACTGGAGATGAACTGTTAGCAGAGATTGATCGACTGGGGTTTAAGAAGGCATTTGAGCCTGGTGCGAAAGTTACTAATGCATTACTGTCAAAAGATCATGGGTGGAATAAAAAAAGTATCTTTTGGGATTTGCCTTATTGGAGAACGAATGTAATACGTCACAATCTCGATGTCATGCACATTGAGAAAAATGTCTTCGATAACATTTCTAATACCGTTCTCAATGTCCCCGGGAAAACAAAAGACCATGCAAAATCTCGTGAAGAGTTGAACGACATCTGTGATCGGCCAGGGTTAGCTAAAGATCCGGCAACTGGGAGATTTCCAAAGGCAATGTATGCTTTGGATAGGGATTCAAAACGAGTTTTGCTTGAGTGGATTCAGAAAATAAAGTTTCCAGACGGGTACGCGTCAAACTTGTCTAGATGTGTTGATCTAAAGGGGCTAAAAATGCATGGAATGAAAAGTCATGACTGCCATGTTTTTATGCAACGGCTTCTGCCAATCGCCCTTCGGGAGCTACTTCCGAAAAACGTGTGGGAGCCTCTAACAGAGTTAAGTATCTTCTTCAGGGAGTTAACTTCCACGTCACTGTCACAAGAAGATCTAAACCGTATGGAAACTGAGATCCCAAAAATCCTGTGTAAGTTGGAACGTATATTTCCACCCAGCTTTTTTGACTCTATGGAGCATCTCCCCGTGCATCTTCCGTATGAAGCTATGATGGCAGGACCGGTTCAGTATCGCTGGATGTATCCATTTGAAAGGTAATCAATTAGTCATGGTTTTTTCTCGAATCCATCTGTTCATATTACTAATATTAATATCCGGTTACAGATATTTGAGGAAATTGAAAAAAAAGGTCACTAATAAAGGCAGGGTCGAAGGGAGCATTAGTAGTGGATATCTGCAAGAAGAAATCGCTAAATTTGCATCCTATTATTTTGCTGAAGGTGATCCGATGTTACCCGTGCGTTTGGGAAGAAATGAAACTTGTGATATGGATATCGATGAAGATGCCGACAGACTGGGAATTTTTAAACCTAAGGGAAAGCCGTTGCGTGGTAGCGGCAGGAGATATCTTGAAGACGATGAGATCATCGCTGCTCGGACCTATGTTCTTTTGAATTGTTCCGAAATCGAAGATTATCAAAGGTAAGCATTTAAATATAGTGTAATATTTCACATATTTGCTAGAATTTGATGTAGTTTGGGCCTTTTCCATTTAAAGGGTTTTTGTGGCCGGATTGCGCGAAAGGAACAGTAACATAAGTGAAACAGAAATTGAAAGAGTGCTTGAAAGTGATTTCGCCTCTTGGTTCGAACAATATGTACGTATCTTATAACAATGGACTTTCATTTTTATAATAAGGTTTATAAATCTTACAAATTTCTAACTCCCCACAGGTGAAAGATCCAACTGTCTGTACTAATCCGTTTATTCTGAGTCTCGCAAAGGGACCGTGTAGAAAGGTCACCACATATAAGGGGTACTATGTAAATGGCTTCAAATTTCTGACTCAGGAATATGGGCAAGATCAACTTACAATGAATAGCGGTGTGTGCGTAAGGGGAACAAAATATGTTGAGGGTGAAAATGACTTTTATGGAGTGTTAACAGACATAATTGAGTTAGAGTATCCAGCTCTACCAATGAAGCAGACCGTCATTTTCAAATGCGAATGGTTCGACCCTACGGATACAGGCACGGACACTACCAATCGATACAACTTGGTAGATGTTAATCACAGACGCAGGTACAATAAATACGAACCGTTCATTTTGGCAGAACAGGCTGGCCAAGTTCACTACCTTCCATATCCAAGTAGAAAACGGGACAAAGTAAATTGGTGGGCAGTTTGCAAAATTAAGGCACGATCAGAACTTGACATGCCCGATGCAATTATCCCGGCCTTTCAAGATGACATTGAAGAAAATCCCCTTATAGTTGAAACAGACGACAATCCCACAAATTTAGCTGACCTGAATGAGGTGGCGGACGAAGATGCGTTGCAAATCCCTCCTGCTGAAGATGAAGAAGAAGAATTTCCGCCATCCTCATCAGACGAAGATGAAGAACAACTTGACTGACGTATTTGATATTTTTGCAGTTTTTGTTAGTTGTATTCATTTATTATTGTAATGAATTAGTTATATTATTAAATGTATTAATTAATTTAAATATATTAAATTGTTAACAATTAAAATGTATTTTTTATAATGTATTTTATAATTCTCGTCTTAGGTATGAGAGGGCAGGGTTGTTCAGGTGATCCGACTAGAGGTCGGGGACGTCGGGGTAACCCAGCTAGAGGTCGTGGTCGGGGTAACCCAGCTGTGCGTGCCCCTGTTGAGGATATCCCTGTTCAGGATCAGCAGCAGGAGGTGGAGGCGGCACCCCCCGTTCAGCCCCGACAGCCAGGAGAGCCCCCTGCAGAGCTGGATGATCAGGGGAGGGCACTGTGTTTCCCAGACGCCATCAGGTAAGAATGTAAATTGTTAGTTTAATTTTTCTTTATCGTTTTGCTATAGAAAGTAATAAAAGTTTGCTGTGACCTCGCAGGGAGAGGCTGTTGAACTCTGGACCAATCTCCCGATCTATGCGGGAGATCTTTAGAAAGTGCTGGTTCGAGAATGGGCGAGCCTGGCGGTTTCTGACTCCAGATCAGAGAGATTTCTATTGGGAGGAATTTAAGGTAATAAATTGTTAATTTTAAAGTTTGAATTTAGACTAACGCAAAATTACTAACTCAAACTTGGTGTTTATGTTTTGCAGAAGGAATACTGGTGGGATACGGCGGATTACAGCGACGACGTCATCAAAGGTGTATTCATGATGCATGCTGCCAATCGATATAAGGACGTTATTCACAGGATGAGAGAGAAGAACGGAAAACATACCTCGATCAGCCAAGATATCTGGGATTCCTGGCAGGCCGTCTGGGCGTCAGAGGACGAGAATAAGAAGTCCGATGTAGCTCGCGCTAATCGGATGAGCGAGCCTGCTGGAGCCGGTTCCGGACCAGTACGCCATACAGGGGGATCCCGTTCCGCCATCAGACATATGGATGTGTTGGTTTGTTTCTAGAATTCTTTTTTATTTATAACTATCTTTTATTTTTTGATTTTCTGATGAACTAACAAGTTGTTTATTATTCTTTTAGGCTGACGAGCTCGGCCGCAAGCCTACCGCAACGGAGCTGTATACTCGGATGCACTCCACGAAAGCTGATAAGGGTGTCATGGTAGACAAGAGGGCCCAAGACATGAGTGTAAGTCATAAACAATCTAATTTTAGTAGTTGTTTTACTTTACTCAAGTGTTAGATTAAATTAGTGTAAAATGTGTTTTAATTTAAATTGTAAATGTTAGATTAAGTGTGTTAACAGCCGGTGTGTTGTATATGAAATATATATGTTTGCAGGATGTCCCTGAAAAATGGGTGTTGATCAAATTATAGAGGAAATGCTGCCGAATTTTCGTTAGGATTTATACTTACATTTCATATGTTATACGTTTTAATTAGCCGTTATGTGATATATATGTTTTTCAATATTTTTGTAGGATGCAATTGCTCAGAGACTTGCTGCTGCATCGCAGCCGCCGACCGGAGAGGGTGGTTCGTCTAGCACAGCGGAAGTCGACGAGACGCAGCTATTTCTGGATATCGAGGGCGTCAACAAGAAGAGGCGTGTCTACGGGTTGGGTTCAGCGACTAGTGCGTACGTCGATACGACGACGTCTAGTAGGGCGAGGACCAGGTCCACACAGTCACAGCGAACTGAGGAGGAGATCGAGCGGCGTGTGCGGGCGGGGATCCAGGACGGACTGCGCCAGATTACCACTGAGGTGGAGGATCTCCGTGCCTAGCAGGCGAGAACCAATGAGAGGATGGCCGAGATTATTCAGGCCGAGATGGCGAAGATGATGCAGACTCTTCCTCCGCAGTATCGCCCACCCCCAGGTCCTTCAGACGATGACGACACTCCGACTTTGTAGTGTCACGTTTGTATTTCTGACATTTTGTATTTTGTCACTTTTATACATTTTGTGTTATCTTGTTTTATACATTTTCTTACGATATGTAAAATATAACATGTTTTTATATGAAATCGGTCGTTTTACTGAGAGTTGCAAATAATAGATTTTACAGATTTTAATCGTCGTGAATTGAATAGAAAAAACGGACGGAAAATAGATAATTTCTGTCCAAATTGCGACGAGTTTTGCGACGGAAGATAGTCCGTCGCAAATATTACCATTTTGCGACGGAATTGACTCCGTCGCAAAAATGATACAAGTTTGCGACGGACACATAACCGTCGCAAACTTGTACCAATTTGCGACGGAATTGAGTCCGTCGCAAACTGGTAATATTTGCGACGGACTACCGTCCGTCGCAAAACTCGACGATCCGTCGCCAATACGTCTCCCTTTTCATTTTTTGGGAGACGACATTGGCGACGGTATGTTTGGATATGGCGACGGGCTGGCCGTCGCCATATTTGCGACGCTCTGGTCGCTAAAATTTTAGCGACCAGAGCTTTTGCGACGGACTTATTCCGTCGCAAAAGTGTATTTGCGACGGATTATGAGTGTATTGCGACGGAATTTTCCGTCGCAAAACAGCTGAAATGCAGTAGTATACCTAATGATCCGTGAAAAACAAATTACCTATTGGGTGTCAATAGGCTGTGTGATCACCATATTCGTTACGGTCTAGACTTTTATAGTTGTCCGGATAGAATGGAAAATATTTGAATTAGCATGAAAAGTATATGAATCAGCTTGTACAGTCTTGTAACTCGGATGGAGGATATGAGGTTAAACTCGGTTGAATCATCTGGGACCTAGGTCTAGTGGGTTGTCACGACCCAAAATCATGAGTCGCGACCGGCTATAGGGAATGGGAGTGGTTTGTCCGAAACCCATAGCCAGCCTTAAAACCAGTGTAAACTTTTCGCAAATCAAATCATATTTCATATATCAAAATACATGTGACCCCATTTTACAAAAACATCAGAGTGAAAATGCATTATACAAATACATAGATAAAAACAACTAGACTATTGCGGACTCCTAGAATAAACACCTTCTTTCACTTCTTATGCAAATGACTTATGAGAATTAAAACTTCGGAAGTTTGACTCTCCAAATCATATCATGCTATCCCTGAAAAATAATAGCAACGGAGTTAGTATAAAACTGAGTGAGTTCACCAAATTTGATGCAATATCACATAAAGGGCTAAAATCGTTTAAAAACAATTTTATATATAGAAAATACTCTTTTGAAATAATATTCCATACCTTCTTTAGTTTCCTTCATAACTCTTTGTTTATTTCATAAACTTATAGTTTATACCTATTTGGCATCTTTTATTTTTTATTATGGTTTTGATATTTTTCTTTTCTCCTTTTGTTGCATTAGTTTTCGATCGAATCTGAAATCTTAGTTTATATCATCATGTTTCTAAGTTGAGTTATATCATTGACAAGTCTCTTGTGACTTGATCCTTGTGGTTGGGTCCCGAGATAGTTCGACCGAGTTAACCACAGCCATATGGTACAGTCCCGAGATAATTCAACCGAGTTAACTGGTACCATTTCTCAATCCCAAACGATCGATCGATAGGAGTCCCGAGATAATTCAACCGAGTTAACTCCTTAGACACGGGTCCCTAGATAATTCAACCGAGTTTAATCTCGTGTCTGTATTATGACTCTGCACCCTGCAGGTCTTTTGAACTTAACTGTCGATTCATATAGTTCCTATTGTTGTCTAATAAGAAATTTTGCTCGGATTGTTTCTCGATTTTGTTTTATATTGATTCTCGATTTATTATTCTTGTTTTTTTATTTTCTTATGAGTCTTGAGGACTATTATCGAGAATGGATGAGATACGGGTCCCGGGATAGTTCTACAGAGTTTAACCTCGTATCTCGGTTCTTATTATTGGGTGTACCATAGTATAATTCTCGTCTTAGGTTTATTAATTGATTCTATATTTTATGTTCTGTTATATTGATCCTTTATGAATATTGACGAGTAATTTAAAGTGTACTCACCACTGGCTATCCGAATTCTTCAAATAATCATGAAGATATCTCGATCCGTTTGCCTTAAGCCTTGTCGATATTCGCTCGTCCGTCTATGCAAATATAATAATAGCAAGAATTAATATAATTCTAGATATTATTAACTTAACGAAAATTATGTTTCTAGCCAATTTCGGCTATCGAAACTACTTACTTAAAATAGTATGACCTATAAACAAAGTTGACATTCTTAAAGTTTGGAATGTCGCCTACAACTTTTGTTTAGGTCTCGGACTAAAACTAGAACCCAAAGGTGTTGAAATTTAGCTCGGAAGTTATTTCCCTGGAGCTGTTTACAAGTGCAGGGCAGACTCCATAACAAAATGTACTGTCCAAAATGAACATCTTAGAGTCCAAATTTGCCAACACTTAAACTTAGACATATTTACATAACATCCTTAGTTTTTCGTACCAACAAACGGAACGTAATTCATAGTTATATAGCTTGAGATATAATCTCCGCAACATAGCTATTTTGCAGAACAATTTTCTGCGAAACGCCCTACTTGTTTGCGTAAACTTATCTCGTAGTTTATAGCATGTCGGAACCTCAGACCTTATCGATATCATATCCTTATAACAACATAGTCCAGTAATCAATACACTTCCTAACAACACATATGTCATAAGATCATTCAAACATTAAATCACCAAATTTTAAAATTGACCGAACTCTATACACAATTTCAATCTAACATTCATCAATCAAAATCAATCCAAATTTGGCTGTAGCATCTTAAATCAAATGCCTAATTCATATCAAATTTCCTAATGACGTTCTTGAGTTCATGGCCAAATTCCCTTAGCTCTAGCCCTATCCATTTTATCAATCAAAACAACAAATGTATACAACCAAATCAATTTATACATGTTCATAGTCCCTAATCCATTCTAACGATTCAAACATACATCAAATCCATCACTTGCACATCAATAAATTTCAGAACATCAACCCTTACCTTAATGATGTCTTCTTGACCGAACCTTATCCATAAAAAACCTTCATGAATTCTCTCAATCCAATCTACTAAACATGATACAACAATCAAACACAACAATCACCATTAAACGTAACAAAACCGAAACATAACCTCTGAAATCCTAGCCCGAATATGAGCTTTTTACCTCAAATTGAAGCCATAATCTAGTATAGGATCCTTTCCTCGTTTGTGGCCGCAAGAATCGCTTAATTCCGCTGAGAAACGAAGAAGATATGAAGATTTGAAGTTTGGAGAATTTGGGAAAAAAGGGGTTACGGGTTTCATCTTCTTCTTGCAGCAAATTATCCATAAAATGAATGAATATTCATTCATTATTAGTGATAATAAGCGGGCAAAGACTCCCCTTCGGTCCTTGAATTTGCAACCTCAATTCTTTTCACTTCTTTCTTATCTTTCGTCCAATTTAGTCCACTAATCCTTTAATCATTCGATCTTGATAAATTCCGTATTATTTATTCTCAAATAAATAATACTATTCCAATGTCTTATAATTTTATTTCCGATAATTTATTTTAATAAATTTCGGCCAAAAACGCTGAATTTCCATTTTGAGCTATAACACTTATTTTTATTACTTTTCCGTCCAATTTTTCATTTTAATGATTATCGAAAACCAATTTATCGATATTATTTTCTTACCTTAAGAAAATAGAGTAATAACAACTTCCTTCGAAAGTTTGTGGCTAAATGTCCACTTTAGTCCTTAAAGTGGCTAATGTGCACTTTAACCCTTGTTCCTAACTAATCATCAAGTTTTATTTTAAAACAATTTTGTATACTTATGAAACTTTGACGATCACTTATTAATAATATTCCACGGACCTTGGTTTGAAAATTACTAGCTCGGGCTATCCAATTTATTTATTTCACTTTAATCTATTTTTTTCTTATTCTACTCAAATCCAACTTATCGTATAATAATTTCTCATTTAAATTATCATTTTACGATAATTCCAATAGAACTCTTTGGTCCAAGTCCGTATTATCCAATCCTAATCCGATATCTTTGACCTTAGTCTTTATGATTTAGCTTCATGGCACTATACGGAAGACCTTAAAATTCCCGGTCATTACTGTTAGTAATATGCACTAGATCAATCATGTGTGACCATGTATTGACTTTATCCTTTTATTATTTATTGATTGGCAGTTTTTATCATTTTATATTATGATTAAAATACTTAAATGGTTAATTTTTTCTAAAGTCATCAATTATGTGACTTAATAGTAGAATCCTTAAGTTTTATAAAGAATTATATTCCATCTATCCCTAGTCTTAATAGAATATTGAGACTAGTATGATTTTGACTGTTGATTATATTTTACTAATCATTTATATGAGATATAAAGTCAAATCATAAGTGCTATTTGAGCAATAAGGCACTGGATGACCCACCTTGAGAAACTACATAGATAATTGTCATAAGTAATTCTCATTACAATTATATTAGTATAATCGTTTTACTTGAAACCACCATGGATTTCTACATAGCTATTTCATGTTTTGATACAGTCTTACATTATCTTTAACAGGAGAGTGGAATAAATTGTCATTGGATATGAAAGTAACTATGTGAGAAATGTTAGTGACTGAGAAGGAATTTGTCCCTCATTTATTTGAGTAAGATATCTATGGGCCCCTTGAAGAAGATAGACTGAATGAAATGCATGGCCATGGTAAATGAATTGATAAAGAGTTATCATTTTTAGTCTACCTGTAATCAGGAAATTAATGACTGAATATTATAAGGATGACAAGACTATGCCTTATATTTAATCAGGATATCGGGTGACAAAGGGATTAAAATATTATTGTAAATGGTTAAATCGGATTATCGATATTCGTATAACTTGGGTAGTCATAATGTCTTGCTAGAGGCCACTTATGACTTGTGGGATAAAATAGGGATTCCGGGCCTACTGCTAACGTTATATGAACCTACAGGGTCGCACACTAAGAACAGGCCCAAAACAGTTATGGGTTGTACAAGCCTAGTGGAATTAAGTGATTAGTAGTTTATTATATATATATAATATATATAATAATAATTATTATATATATTAATTGAAATTCGAAATTTAAGGATAAGTGTTTTCCTTAAGTTATTATCTTTTGAAGATAATAATAATAATAATAAATATATATATGTGTGATTATCAAAAAGGAGTTTTTAATAAACATAAATTTGTAAGAGTTACAATGAGATAGAAATACGAATTTGACTCAAACCCTAATGTTGTTATATGCCTATAAATACACATTAAGGAATGAGTTTGCATATGACGAAATTCATTTTTCAGTAAATCACGAAATAATTCGAAATTGCTTATGAAGCAATAGTGCTAGCACACAAGCACTAGTTTTGGCTAAGGTATGTTCATGTGGATACTCATAGAGGACGCGTTCTTTTGGAGGCGTTTCTGATCCGAGGCCAGGTATCACCAAAGTTAACCACCTCCTTCCTTTCTACATTACTGTTTGAATTCGACATACAAATAAGTATTAATTATGTTATTAATCTATTTATTCGAATTACATCGATCTTGGTTTGGGTTTTTGATAAATTTTTAAAATTCCGCTGCTTTATGAACCTAGAAACCCAACAATTACATGGATTAACTCGGTGAACTATCTCGAGACCCACAACTTATGATTAAGAGACGGTACAGTTAACTCGATAGAACTATCCCGGGACTATACCACTCAGGAAATGTGATTTGAAATGAGTATGAACCATATGAGTATAAGTGGTATAAAAATACGTTTCAAGAATAAGACTAGGATTTTGAACGGATCAATATTTGAAATGACTAAATACATACTTTTGATATGAAAATGTTTTATCGATAAGTATGTTTGAAGAATGTTTGCATTTGAAATGAATTTGAAAGATATGCTTATTACAAGGATATAAGCAAAGGTTTATTTTTGTATTACGACCTTATTTTAAGTATAATACCGTTAGTAATATGTGAATTCACTCAGCATCGTCTGACCTGTTAATATTTATAATTTTGCAGGTGTGTAGAGCTTAACGATCAGGCTCAAACTTCCATTTGTAGATCCGGAAGTTGTCTTTCTGCCATGTACAGTCTTAGTTTATTAGCGCTGCGTAGTTCATATGGTTTTGGTTTTTGGTCAAGGTCTTGTTAGCGGGCTATATATGTTTTGCTCGTTAATCGCTATTATATATATGTTTTTCCAGGCCTTATTTTGCTGATATAGGATGTTAGTTGTATATGTTTAAACCGACATGTCAGGCCATTGTGTATATGGTTTTATGAAACTCTGATGTATATGTAAATGGCTATGTTTGTAAAAAAATGGCTTGTGAACTCTTCAACATGTGTGTTTAGTTATGTTTACAGCTGTTATATTGCCGATTTTACGGAAACAAATTATTGAAGTTTTTACAACAGCCGTTTTACAAAGATAAAAAGTTTTAGTGTTGTTAGGCTTGATACGGGTTTAGGTGCTACCACACCCATTCCCTAGCGCCGGTTGCGACTCGAGAATTCAGGTCGTGACAGCAGACCACAAGATATAGTGCTGAAAATGTAAACAAGTCTGAAAGCTGTAAACATGTTGACTCGCGTATGACTCAATCTGGACTAACATACGAGAAAAATAACACTAACCCCTAAACATACATGTAAACCTGACGATTTCAATCAAATGATCAAAAAATAGATGGTCTTGATCATTACATGCACAAAACTTAAAATCGGATGTCTAAGTGAGATTGATTTTATTTTAAGTCATCTTGAATACCTATACAACCTCTAATTACATTTTTATAGCAGTCCTAAGATTTCTAAATGATTTGCTGACGCGATGTGTATGTTTCATATATTCTTTATTTTGTACCAGAGACCAAGGGTCGGGCCCTTCAGTATACTGAGCTGTATGGCAGGTATTGAGATTGTGTTCTGAGGAACAAGGAAGAGGTTGATCTGTATCTTTTACTTGTTGGGGACCACATTGTTCTGTAAGTTAGTTTCTACTTTGCCCGTTTGTGTATTGCCAGCATTAGAAGACTTGGATCTGGTCGTGTCCTATGACTCGGGATCTACTGGTCTCGCCTATTTGCATAGCAGCATGGACCAGGTTGTGTGTGGGGGATCCCGTCTCTTTGGAATGTGGCCTGTTGTGCATGTGAGTTTCTTGACTAACCCCTTTATCTTCTTTCAGTTGTACTTATGTTTATGCTGTTTAACTGGTCTTGTGTTTCCCTTTTTCAAATTTTGGTCATTCAGATGTATATTTAACGGGGTTTAGCAATCTTCCGGCACCGGGCATTCCTCTTTTGAGATTCTAGGACTTCTCTCGTACTTTGTCCTATCAGCAAGGAGCTCAGTATAGAGATCGGTTGAACAACCTTGCTGTGATTGATGTAATTGACTATCTTGTAAGTAAGTTATTTGTATTTTAAACTGCAATGCTTATTTATAAATCTCTTTTTACAAATACATTCATCTTGTAACACTCCTCCGAGGGATCGCTGGCCTCTAAGGTGCGGGGTGCTATTGAGAGGTCTGGATTGCGCTATCTGATGCATGGGCCAAAATGTCGGTGTTGGTTTTTAGGCGAGCGTGTGCTCCACTGGTAGGTCGGACCCAGTGCTCGTATTATTCCCAAGGATCCGCCCCGTCGATTATGCGTGGTAAAGATGTTGTATCGCCTGCTCTTTGTTTTGATTTGAGGAGTTACCCGGCCGTGGAGCTTGTGTCTACTCCTTAGTTGAGCTATTTAGATGATCTGATGAGGGATCATATTCTGGATAGATTGCCTCTGGTAGTGGCGCCAGGGCGTCAGATGCCCATCGCTCAGGATGCTCTGGTTTAGCAGGCAGCTATAGAGCCACATGTATATGCCACTTCTTTGGTCTTTACAATTTTGGACTTATTCTTGATATCTTTCTGATTCTTTTTTCTGATGTCTTCTTAGGGAAGATTTAAGCACGAGACCCGTGCTATCTGTGCCAGGATAGATGTTCTCCAATCTCATGGTCGAGTTCCGGGTAGTTGATGAGATGCTTCGAGCTTTTTCTAGGATCGTTACTGATTCTTTGTGTCAAATGCCGAAGAGATCTGCCCATTATAGCGATGTGCCTGGACCCACGCAGAATTTTATTCCTACGGCTTATATTACACATTCCTTTGTTTCTGTTGATTGTACCCACGTGAGTTTTTTTACTATGCTTGTATTTATGTTTTTACAGGGACTTCTTGTTTACTTAACTGAGTGTTCATTTCTTCTTTATAGGTGCCGGTGTCTGATGCCATTCAGATGGCTGTTGCGGCCTATTATTGGCAAGATCGACTGTGTATTGTATATGCACAAAACAGGGTAAAAATGCAATATGCTTATGATTTACTCTAAGTGTATGCATGTATCTAATCATAACTCTAACGGCTCTCTGTCTTCTTGCAGTATTGCATTGATGATCTAGAGGAAAGGCTGCGGCAGACTGAGCTGGGTCCTGCTGGCTGTGGAGATGACGTTTTTCTCGGATTTCCCGGCGCTAGAGACGGTGACTTTGGCGGTCGTACCCTTGGTGGTTGTGGTTTTAGAGGCCGTGGCGATCGTGGAGTCCATGCTTCTTCCTCTGGTTGTGCGCGGACTGGGTGCGACGATGACAGCATGCTCTCCGGAGTGATGGTGGCAATAAGAAGCCGCTCATACATGATTGGGATTCTGACGAATAGATCGTAGCCCTTGTATTTGTTTGATATTTTAGATGTGGTATTGCTTCGACGGTGACCTTTTGTATGTCAATACACTATTTCATATGATCTTCATTCTGGATGTTTCATCTATTGAACTTTATTGTAGTCTTGCATTCTGAATGCCTTGTTTGTATTTCTTCCTTGTGAGAAGTAGTTTTAATTTTCTTTTATAACTCTTGTAACTCGAAACTTTATGGACACATTTTTTGCTGCAATTGAATTTCTAATTCATTGAAATTTAAGTTTTTGTTTAAAAAAACAGTAAATATTACCATTGTCCTCTTCACAATCACACTTTAAAAATGAAAATCCCACTATGCTTTTAGAAGAACTTGTGTTGTACACGAACAAATTTTGCTAATTTTATTTTCATTGATTTCTTGAGCAACAGATAATTAGGGTGTAATTCAAACATTGAATTATAGTACAGTATTCAAGAGTTTTAATTTGTTGTAACTCTTCTAACTCAAAAATTTATGGACGTTTTGTGCTGCAATTGAATTTCTAATTCATTGTAATTTCAGTTTTTCTGTTTCTAAACACCCTATAAATATGACCATTCTCCTTTTCACAATCATAGTTTAAAAATGAGAAACCCACTACGCTTTAGAACAACTTGTGTTGTACACGAACAATTTTCGCTTATTTGGTTTTTATTGGTTTCTCATAGAGAGTAAAGGTATAATTCGAGCGTTGAATTATAGTATAGTATTCAACGTAAAACGGTCAGGCTGTTTATTCTGGGGACAGCGTGGTTGATAATTGTCTTATACCTCTAGGCAGAGACGCGAAATGTCTTAAAGAAAGTGACCTAGTCCAGGACTCAGTCAGATTTATCATTGGTAATTTGTTCCAATTTTATAGACTATTTTCAATAAAATAATCTTATGAGTTTGGTTGTTTGTGCAAACAGTTCCAACAATTTTTAAGACGATGTATTCTGCGTTGGATACCGATGGATATTTCTTGTTCTACGATCACCACCACTAATGTTGTTTTTTAGTTGCTGCAGTAACCTCATGAACAATCAATTACTTTTGCATTTTTTTATTACTGTTTTTATTGCTCCTTTTGTTTGTTTTTGAAATCCTTCGTGGGAGGATTTTAATTTGCAAAAATTTTTATTAACTTTTTTATGCTGAAAATTAATTTGAAAATTAATTTTGCTTGTATTTATCAATTGCATTTATTGATTTTTCATGTCTTTCGTCGAAGGATTTTTTTTAGATCTTAATAATAACCTAAAAATTCGTTTATTGAATTTATTATTTTAACACTCTGTTTTAATAAAGAACTTATAAAATAGAATTTTGAATACGAGTATTTTATTGTTCATATATGGTACAATTCTTAATTGCTAATGAATGGGGAACCAATTATTAAATGCAAATGATTGGGGAACCAATCATTAGCATTTAATGATTGGTTGCCATTAATGCTGCTCGCGAAATGGATAAGCGATCAACAATAATGACGCCTAATCACCTTATAACCACTGCATGTGGTGATTAAGGGCTGTTCACCAATCCATTTAAGGTGCAACATTAAAAGTAGCACTCTGCTCGCCAATCCATTTTGTGAGTAGGTAGAAATGTAGTACAAATTGGAAAATACGCAAAAATACGACACAAATAAGGAAATATTTTCCCTATACGTGCGGAATGGAGAAATACCCTCAAGTAAATGATATTAGGTCCGACACACAAATCCAAGATACTGAAGTGGAGCCTAGTGACAACAAAGCATATGGTGAAACAATTTTTATCGCCTGGAAAATCATTAAGTCCAAGAAATACCAAAGCAAACTTAGTCTAAAATCCAAATTGGCAAGGCCTAGCAAAGAGAGAAAGAATGTTAGAGATATAAATAACTTGGGCTATGGAAAGACCTAAGAACAAATAAACTTATAAACACATTAAAGAGAAGCATAGCCTACACATAACTTGCTTAGCAAGATGGCAGATTCCCTAATACATGCGAAGTGTCACCCGTGTTCCTCGCAAATGACAAAACCTTCTAAAAGATTAACAAAATTGTCAAGCTCAACAATCAGTTCGGAGATTGGCAGTGGTGGAACTATAAATTCTTTTTAGAGGGGTTGAAATTTCACATAAAAAAATTAAATAAATTTTTTGATTAAATTTAAGTATTAATTATTGAGTCGATAATAATAATAACACAAACAAATTAATAAAACACTAAGAATGGAAAGAGCAAGAGGTAGAAGTTGAATTCGCCGGTTTGCTTTGTTTTAAAAATGTTGTAAAATTTCTTCATTATCGATGGAATCAAATATATCTCTCTCAACCAAGCATATCATCAAATCATTCAACAACTCATATGCCATGTTGTTCCGTACATCTGACTTGACGTGCTTCATTGCAGAAAAAGCTCTCTCAACAAATGTTGTAGCCACCGGTAAAATCAAAGCTAAGTCAATCAAATGATAAACCAATGGAAACGTAGAATGTCTACAAGTTTGAATCATCTTAATTGCAAGGATAGCAAGATCTTCACAACTAGTAAAATCAGAACTTCTTCTTACTTCACAAATGTATGTATCTAGCTCATCTCTCAAGAAGTGCAAGTCACTAGCAGAGAAATCATCATAATAGAGTTCAGCAAGGCAAATCAAACTGTGTTGACCAAATCTAGAAAAAGAGTATATTGGATCAAGGCAAGAGATGTACCTTAGTAATGCAGTGCTAGATTCAGAAAACCTATTATTCATCTCAACAGTAAGCAAATCAATCAAAAAAGAAAAACCTCATTATGATGATGATGATAACAAGTTACCAAGTGCCTCGCACAGCGAGACCATCCTGGAATTAGAAACTGATCTTCCATATCAGGCACCACAATACTATGCTTGTTGCAAAAAATACTGACTTCATGTAGCAAAGCATCCCATCCATTGTCTCTCAATTTTTGTAGCTTTATTTTTAAAACTTTTATCAAGTTCATTGCATTAACAATATTATGATCTTTCTATTGCAAGGTATGCGACAATGTATTTGTTATACCCAATAATATAAGCATCAGATGCATAATAAATACAAAATAAAAATCTTCCATCAGTTTAATCAAGGCACTTGCTTTCCCCCTCGGCTCTCTTTCAGTCGCATCTTCATAAACTCTTTCAAGCATATATAAGGATGATCCCCACATAGACAACAAACGGGCTCAAGTGACATGATGTGAACCCCAATGAGTATCACCCGGTCTTGCAAGATTAGTCGGTTGATTAAGCCCTATTCCTGTAGAAAGCTCACCGGTATTCAATTGCTCTAAAATTTCAGCATCCTGATGTTTGTTTAATTCATCTTTTCTTTTGCAAGAAGCACCAACACTATTAACAATCATACTAATGTTAGTAAAACATCAGCAACAACCGGAATATGGTTTGCAGTAGCAACAACCACCAACTGCAGTTGATGGGCAAAACAATGGAGATAGAAAGAAAAAGTATTTTCTCGTTGAATAAGTGCTTTCAACCCATTAATCTCTTCCCTCATGTTGGATGCTCCATCATATGCTTGTCCTCGCAATCTAGAAAGAGATAGATTATGGCGAGTAAATAACATGTCAAAAACTGCTTTTAAAGATCTTGAAGAAGTTTCACTAACATGCTCATTTGCAAGAAATCTTTCGATTATTTCACCCTTCTTATACACAAACCTTAACATCACTGTCATTTGTTACTTTACGGAACAATCACGAGTCTCGTCCACTAGTAAAGAGAATTTCCTATCTCCAAGTTCAGTGAGCATAGCTAATGTTACTTGTGAGGCACAAGAACTGACCAATTCTTTTTGAATTTTAGGAGATATCATTTGGTTATTCCCACAAGCATTATCCTCAATGACATTTCTCATTTTTTCATCCTTCCTGGCATACCATTTCACTATCTCAGTAAAATTCCTCCTTTGTAAAGAATCACGAGTCTCATCGTGACCACAGAATGCTAAACCTTGCCAAAGAAGAAGACGAACAACTTCTAATATTATTGTCAAACGAATTCAGTAATCAATTTCCATTTCATGAGTTTGAGAAGTCAAAAATGCGAAATGCTTTGACATCGATTCTTAAAATCCTCACAATTACGTCTTGCGTCATTATGAATACTGTCAACTCCACCAACATTCATATAAATTTTCCGATGCTAAATCCTTTGCTTGTAGAACTTACACTCCTTGAATATGAACTTGCAAACAAGTAACAATACAAACAAAATGCTACATCTTTCTCTGCACTATATTCTAACCAAGTAAATTTTTTGAACTATGCCGCTTAAAAACATCGCATATTTGTTGCTTGTTTTTTCTTAGAAAATGACCACCATATGGTTGACTCGGACCCTTTAACAAATATTCTCTTCAAACTCGGTCTCTAATTCCCACATCATAATCATTAATACACATTCAAAGCCCAGGATCAACAATAAGCTTATTGAGATTAAACTCTACACGACTTCTTTTCTGTGGAATATTAGTTGCCTCAGAAGATGAAGGGGTACTCGAATCAAGATTTCTAGGCACGTGTTTGAAAAAAATTCAATATATCAGATTTTCTTGATTTACCTTAAAAATTTAGCAAAAAAATTCAATTTAATTCACCAAGTCAATTAATCAAATTATGGCAAAGAAAATTATCAATTTAATTAACCAAATGAATTCATCACATCAAGGCAAAAAGTCATCAATTTAAAAAATAAATGGCAACCACTTCATTTAAATAATAATTAAAAAAAAATCATTTCATCCATAATTCATCATCAACACACTAAAATAAAGTAATAATTAATATTCAAACTCTAAAATTAACAAAATATAGAACATACTTACTTGTTAAAGTTTTGTCTAATTCACCACTTCTTGACAATGCTAATTCAATATATATGACCTGAAAGTTTATAACTCAAGATCATTATTAGATAAAATATTAAATAAACTAATTATTTTAAAACTGAAAAAAAATAAAAAAAATAAGTTAAAATTGAAAAAAAAAATACAATACCTTTGATAATTGAGTAGAAATATTAATGGGTTTATGAATTAAATGGTGGAAAGTGATTAATTGAGTGAATGTGATTCAACTTTAGGGTTAGGGTTATGAAAAATATATATGAATAGAGGGAGAAAAACAACACTAAAACAAAACAACTGAAACCAAACAACTTTGGTTTCAAAAAAGAAAAAATAAAACGTTCAGCCCTGTTATCAGTTAAAAAAAAGCACGAGTTGCAGCGGCGCTGCAACTCGTGAATCATTCTTGGCCGGCAGCCTGCATCAACTGCCAGGACGGTGACACGGGAGGGTCGAGGACAGCAGGGGACCGTTGGAGAGTAGCACTGGTCCCTCAGTCTTTCTCCGGCGAGGAGGGTCGGCCGACCCTCCCTTGGTTCCGCCACTGGAGATTGGTGAAAAGCATCAAATGAGTCATAGCCCAACTATATAAACCACCCTTATGGTAAAACACCAAAATACCTCTCTTTTTAACATTTAGCATTATTATTTATTTTCTCTTTTCTTTCTCTCAGTTATACTGACATGGGTGTAAGAGTGAACGGTTGGAAACCATTTCCGGACCTCGTATTCTTGAGTTTTCAGGTCACTTCTGGTAACCGTTTTACCACGGAAGCTCTCTGATTTATCACATACCATTTCATACCATTTCATATCATTTCATTTTATAAGCTAGGAGACGAACTTATAAGCCAGTTGAAAGTTTGAGGATCAAAGTGACCATTTTCAGCCCCAGCAAAACATCTACTCGCTTCTTTTGATATCTAAATGTAACTTCCACACCATCAACAAGTCGTTGATCACTGTACTGTAATTAAAATGTATAAAATCATATGCCAAATCTATGCTCTTGATGTCAAAACTAGTTATTCCTTTGCTACACCACCACCAATGAACTTCATTTGATGTCAAAAGTAGTTAGGCACCATCCCCTGTAGCCGGATCTCAAAGGAGAATTCAATTCCGTAACAAAATATTTAACTTTATAATTTATTGAATCAATCTGATTATAGCACACAGGGTACCAAAAATTACAAGCAGCCTATGTGAAGTTTAAAACAAAATCAAAATCAAAAGCACAAACTGTATAATAGGAAAGAAAATAATATTTACTATTATTTAACCACAACATCCGAAGGAAACAGACCTTTCCATGGGATAATGACATAGTGAACAATTCAAAGTTGGTAATAGGTTCTCAACAGAATGAGGAAGCACAAGCTGGTAGCAACCTTGCTGCTGAGCTCCGCTCGTATCAAGTTTCTCTCGTAAAGCAGCCAAAAAACCCTTTTGCGAAGCATTCTTTTTCCATTCATTATAATTCAATAGGCATTTCAAGAATTCGCTCCCTTTTCCTTTTACCATTTCAGTTGTGTCATCACAAATTAGAGCCCACCCTGATTCTTCAATGCCATCAAAGCTGAGTAATGTAGTGAGTTGTTGCATTATTTGATCATTTTCTATCTTTTTCCCCAGTTCGAATCTAGAACTCCACATACTCTCTATCCTGTACCAGAACAACCTTATCAAACCTTTTTCTTTTAAGAAGAGGCTCAGTTTTTCAGCTTCGATGCTTTTCAGGTTACTCAACACTCGTTCGTTTGGATTGCTTTTCCCAACATACATCATCTCCAACGGGATTTTTGCAGAGTCTGCTACATTACGTGCACTGCAAGTAAATTTGCGTATCCATTCCATGTCTTCTCCGCCGTAGAGGCATATGAATTTTCCATTTTTAATCTGAGATGAAACCATACAATCCTTTTATATGTACCAGTTAATAGTGTATCCAATGTTTATCCAATATTTAAATTTGGTACTGAAATTTTAATATGCATTATCATGGTATCAAAAAATAATTTTTAATTCAAGCCCAAGTACTTCAACATTTTTATATCAAATTACGTTGATGTGGCAATTAGTGACAGGATATTCTAATAATGTGCTGCTATGTAAGGCGACAGACGTGGCAGCACATTTCAAGAATATATATCACCCGATTACCGTAACTGATCAAAAGTAATGAGATATCATCACACACATGAAATAAATACTAAATTTTAGTATCACTTTGATAGGAATTGAAGTTTTTGTACTAAATTGAAACATACGGTAAGATTTGGCCACCCAAACTTTTAATCCAAAAATAACACATAGATCCTACATCTTTAATGAAATATTTAATATGATTAGACAGAAGAAGATTATGATGAAGGATGCATAAACATACCGAATCAATAATAGGTGAATCAAGACCATCAAGCAATAGTTCAAGCTTTAAAGTGGTAATATCCTTCCATGGATCTTTTTCCTTTAAATTGGTTATAGGGAATGATGGAGTGCCCCAATTCCACATCAAATTAAGTGCATTTGGACTTGAAACCCTTCCTTGTTGATCAAGCAACACAAGGATCGTCTTCTGATTGAAGCCCCAGACTTGTTTGATGAACTTGATGGCTGCCGGGTGAATCATTGATGGGTGGTGCACCGAATACCATGGCATTTGGGCCTGCAAATTCTCAAACTGCTTTTGTGCACCCTCTGTCCGCATCAAAGCAGGGTCTACTATTGGAATCCATACAATCGCATATGATCCTGTTTGCTGAACCTTATGAATGCCATAGTATATCTTCTTAACAATTTCCATCTCTTCCATGTTTAGGGTTGACACCAGCAACAACAGTTCTTTTCGTCTCAAAAGATCAATGTTCACCTGTTTTCACCAATTCGGTCTACTTAATTAACACAAACCAAAATCAACTAGTTCGAGGTAATTTCACATTTGTCTCAAACTTTATTTAATATATTAAATTCATATTCTAAATTTAATATGTATATTCTTAGTATCTCCATCTCTATTTATCTTTCAGGTGATAGTACTCTTATAGATTCAGATCAAATTTTGACAATCTGGCATATAGAGTCACCATAACAAATGCCACATCATCAATATATTTATATTTGAATGATATGGAAGCTATATTTGGCAATGTAAAGATGCTACATCATTTGCTATGTCACTTGCCACATTAGTAATTCCCTAATGAAGCAAATAATATGTCATCTGATATGGTAAATCAAACTATTCAGTAAAATCTGATTCAAATTGACAAATGTATATATTATCATCTCTAATGTGTAAATAGAAGTTGATTACTAACATAATACAAATTAAAGTTGTATATTAATTTGGGTTAATTCCTAAAAAAATCACGAATTTTACACGAAGTTTCATTTTAATCACGACCTTTAAAAGTTGTCATTTAAAGGCACGAACTTTCATTTTGTTTCAAATCTATCATTTCAGTGTATTTTTGTTGACTAAATTCTTAAATAAACCATTAATGAAAGACCCAAATTATAAATCAACATTAAATCTTATTATCTTTTAGTTAGAGTATATAGGATTAGGAATTTTTTGTTCGATAAAATACATCGGATTTTACTTTGGCGATAACAAAATGAAAGTTCGTGCCTTTAAATGACAACTTTTAAAGTTCATGATTAAAATGAAACTTCGTGTAAAGTTCGTGATTTTTTTAGGAATTAACCCTATTAAGTTTATGCATTAAATAAAGTTCAGCTACTAACAAGAAACGATGCAATTAACTCCAACTAGTTATGCAATATAAAATAGCAACAATATTATGAGGCAAATTTTTCTTTGACTATATAACATTTTATAATGAATCAAATGAATTAAATGATGGGGTCATAAGATCAAACCCTCTTCTTGGTGGCTCCATCATAAAGCGGCTGCGAATAATATTTGCCTGAAATCAAGGCCTTGAGAACCTTCATGCAGTCAATTTGGTGGGGCATTCCAAACTGATTTACAACTTTCTCATAAGACTCGACGTGCTTAATAACATCTGCATTATAGTAAATTCAACTAAGTTAAATCGGGTAAGAGAAGAGTCGAAACTTGAAATTCTCAAATCGAAATACAATCTTCCTACCAATCTGGCCTTGATACATAACGAGGCTATTCTGTAGTGCAGGAAGAATATGATGTTTGGTTTCCACATCGTCTTTCCACTCAACAAAATGAATAAAGCTATTCAAGATTTCATTTCCCTTTGCTTTGATTACTAAATCTGATTTGTAACCAAAAGCAGCCCATACAGAAGTATCCAAGTTAAGCAGCGAAACAATTTCCTGCAATATGGTATCCTCATAAATAGTATTGCCTAACTGAACCCTAGAATGCCCCATATTTACTACTCTCTTCCAAAACCTCCATTGCTCGTCTCGTGACATTGAGTGACTCAGTCTCTCACTAGTTATAGTTGCAATGTTCCTTTGGACTTGCTCACTCGCTTCTCTCTTCCCTACATAAACCATCTCCAATGAAACATCAGCTGCTTTAGCTACAAAAGGTGCTCTTGTGGTAAACATCTTGATCCACTCCATGTCCTCTCCTCCGTAAAGGCATATGCATTTTTCCTCTCTCATCTGATTATAATAATATTGATGATATGTTTTTTTTGTAAAATTGAATATTTTATTTAGATTTAAAAGCAGGTGAAAAGAGTAGGATTTTTAAACCATTAGTCCTAATAATAAGGAATTATATGATATACTATTAGAGTAACAAGCGATTACCCAATTATGAAATGGTGGAAATATATCATGAAGCAGCAAGTCAAGGTTCCAAGTTTTGCCTCTCCATAGAGCTTCTTGTGCTCCAAAGGTGAAAGGGTATTCTACATTCCTCCAAACCCACATCATAGGGAGTGCATTTGGAGAGGCAACCTTGTAGAAATTAGAGCAGAGCATGAAAGTAAAACAGAGAAGATTTTTCTTAAAGCTGGAGTTCTCTAGAGTATTCTCTCAGCTTCTATATTTCTTATATTCAAAAATATATTAACTTGTTTCTTACAAGGGAAGATTACATTTTGGCTCTAATATTAAATTCAAACTTCTGACATAAGCCATCATTACACAAAATATTAGTTTCCCTCCAAAAACTATTACATTAGAAAGTAACTAAACATAAACTAAGTTTCCAGCAACAATCTCATTAGTTCTAACACTCCTCCTTGAGATTGATGTTGGACACTCCAAGTTGATTCTTCAAAAAATTAATTCTGGGCCTTGATAAGGACTTGGTTAACAGATCAGCAAGTTGTGACTCTGAAGAGCAGTGCTTAACCTTGATCTGCAAATTCTTTTCAGCATCTCTGATAGAATGAAACTTCACATTGATATGCTTGGTTCTCCCATGATGTACTGGGTTTTCTGCTATGGCAATTGCAGATTTATTATCGCAGAAAATTGTAGTTGCCTTCTTCAACTCAACACCAAGATCTGCTAACAATTTCCTTAGCCATATAGCTTGATTTGATGCCGCTGCAATCGAAATATATTCCGCTTCAGCTGTTGATTGAGCTACAACCTCTTGCTTCTTCGAATTCCAACATATGGCACCTGTACCAAGTGTGAAAATATAGCCTGAAGTGCTCTTCATATCATCAACACTTCCTGCCCAATCACTATCGGCGTATCCTTCCAACTCAATTTCTTTAGAACTTAAATACCAAATTCCATCACTTGAAGTGCCCTTAAGAAATTTCAGCACTCTCTTAGCAACTCCTAAATGGATATTGCTAGGTGAACTCATGAACCTTGAAAGGAGACTAGCTGGATACATCAAGTCTGGTCTTGTTGTTGTTAGATAAAGCAAACTCCCAATTATACTTCTGTAAATAGTTGGATCTTCAAGCTTTCCTCCATCACTCTTCGACAGCTTCTCATTTTGAGCTAGAGGAGCTGCAACTTCCTTACAAGCTTCAAGCTTAAATTTCTTTAAAACATCAAGTGCATACTTCCTTTGTGAGATAAATATCCCCGATGAGCATTGATAAATTTCTATGCCGAGGAAGTAATTCATCAAACCCAAATCTGACATCTCAAAAACATTCTTCATCTGCTTCTTAAAATCAGCCACAACCTTTTCGTCGTTGCCGGTAACAAGGAGGTCGTCGACATATAAAGACAATACCAGCTTTAAATCATTATCTTCATGCTTTAAGTATAAGGTAGGCTCATTTTCGCTCCTCCTAAATCCTTGTTGGATTAGGTGCGCATCTATTTTCTGATACCAGGCCCTTGGAGCCTGCTTAAGGCCATACAATGCTTTCTTGAGCCTATAAACTTTGTCCTCCATATAATGTACTTCGAAACCTTCAGGCTGACATACATAAATCTCCTCTTGAAGTTCTCCATTCAAGAATGCAGACTTTACATCTAAGTGGAACACTTTCCAACTCTTTTGGGCAGCAAATGACAATAGCAACTTGATTGTATCATGTCTTGCCACGGGAGCAAATGTGTCTCCGTAATCAATACCAGCAACTTGAGAATACCCTTTCACAACCAATCTCGCCTTGTACTTGTGTATTGAGCCATCCGGATTAAATTTGGTCCGATAAACCCACTTAACACCAATAGCATGCTTATTTTGCGGCAGATCAACAAGCTGCCAGGTTTGGTTTTTCTCAATCATCTCAATTTCATCTTTCATAGCTGCAATCCACTCTGGATTCTTGGAAGCTTCAGCAAAACTGCTTGGTTCGGCAAAGACAAAGTTGCATCTTTCATACACTTCAGCTAAAGGTCTGCTTCTTATGACTGCAGAATCGGTAGTGCTTTGCACGTCAAATAATTCATTCTCATCTTCATCTTGAGGGCTGACATCAGAAATGGACAAGGAAGGAAACTCATGTTTTTGAATTTCATGTGTCTCCCAATTCCAAAATGAGTTCTCATCAAAGTTGACATCCCTACTTAACTCAACTTTTTTGCTTTTAAGATCATATATTCTGTACCCCTTTGACTCATTTGAATAACCAATAAATATGCCCTTTGCTGCTCTTTCATCAAGCTTTGTTCTTTTAACTGAAGGAATATGAAAGTAGCAAATTGAGCCAAAAACTTTAAGATGATTAACCGAAGGCTTGAGACCTGTCCAAGCTTCATAAGGAGTTTTATCCTCAACTGCCTTTGTAGCTATTCTGTTCAGCAAATAAACTGAAGTCGCTACAGCTTCTGCCCAAAACAATCTTGGCATTTTCTTCTCAAACAACATACACCTTGCCATATTCATCACTGTTCTATTCTTTCTTTCCGAAACCCCATTTTGTTGAGGAGAATAAGGAATTGTAAGCTGATGCAATACTCCTTCTTGTTGACAAAAGGACTTGAATTCCGAGGACGTGTATTCTCCCCCGTTGTCAGTTCTTAAC
Organism: Mercurialis annua; assembly: GCF_937616625.2. Classification (NCBI taxonomy): domain Eukaryota; kingdom Viridiplantae; phylum Streptophyta; class Magnoliopsida; order Malpighiales; family Euphorbiaceae; genus Mercurialis; species Mercurialis annua. The sequence continues at coordinate 17,879,506 of NC_065572.1, read as the reverse complement.
ACCTTCAACACACAACCACTTTGAGTTTCCACAAGCTTCTTAAAATTTTTAAATATTGAAAATACTGATGACTTGGTTTTCATGAAGTAAACCCATGTCATTCTTGTGAAGTCATCGATGAAAAGAGCAAAATATGTGCTGCCACTAATAGAGGGTGTCTGCATTGGGCCACAAATATCCGAGTGGACCAACTCAAGCTTTTGAGTAGCTCTAATGACTCCACCCTGTGGAAAAGGTGTTCTATGGGATTTGCCAAGTTTACAACCTTCACATTCAGTCTCACATGATGTAATTTCAGGCAGATCAGAAACTAACTCTTTTTCATGCATCTGCTTCAAAGTTCTGAAATTATAATGACCCAACCGTCTATGCCATTTCATGCTATCATCTTCTTTTGCACTAAATGCGCGTGAACTAACAGCATCGAGTTTCAAATAAAAGCCATTATCATGCATTTTCACTTTTGCAACCTCAAAACCACAAGCATCTACTATGTAGCAGCATGAATTTTTAAAATAAACACAATAGCCTTTTTTAATCATTTGAGGCACACTTAGCAAGTTTTGATCAAGTTGTGGAATGTAAAGAACATCTGAAATAATCTTGGTACCTTGCTTAGTGTTGATTGAAATTGAGCCTCTTCCTCTTGCCTGTACAATTGAGCCATTTCCTAGCTTCACCCTTGTCTTGATAGACTGATCAAGGCTGGTGAAAATTGTTGCATCCGGTGTCATGTGACTTGTACAACCACTGTCAATGAGCCAAGTAAAATTCTGAGATGCCTTCATTGCTTGAGAAACCACAAATAAATGCTCCCCTTGCTGCTGCTGCTCCTCCTCAATAACATTGGCCTGCTGTTGAAATTGTTGTTGAGGTTGCTGACCCTTTTTGGCTCTGCAAAACTTCTCTGTGTGACCAAATTTTTTACAGAAATTGCATTTGAAATTTGGCTTTTCTTTGTTCTTGAACCAACAGTCACCCTCGGCATGATTCTTTCTTTTGCAATGTGAGCAAGGAGGAAACTTGCCTTGATTTGTTAAACTTGAGTCATCTAGATCTTTGTTCTTGTTGCCTTTCCCTTTTCTTTTCTTGATGTACTGCTTCTTTCCTTTGTGAAAAACAGAAAAAGCACCTTCTGTACATTCTTCAGATCTGAGAGAGGATCTTTGTTCTTGAGCTTGTAGCTTGCTCGTAAGCTCCGCAATAGTCATCTTTTCCAGATCACAAGACTCCTCAATAGCAGAAATTTTGGCCTCAAATTTTTGTGGAACACTGATCATAATCTTCTCCACAGCCTTCTGATCAGATAAAGTCTCACCATAAAGTCTGATTTGGTTGACTAAATCCATGATTCTTGCCGAATAATCCTTAATCTGCTCATCATCTTTCATCTTGAGGAGTTCAAACTCTCTCTTAAGAGTCAAAAGCTTGATCGCCTTGACTCGATCTGTGCCTTCATATGTTTCTTTAAGCTTGTCCCAGACAGCTTTTGGTGATTCTAAATCCATGATTCCAGTGAAAACATGATCTGCTAAACCCGAGTGCATACAGGTCAAGGCTTTATCTTTCTTGAGCAACTCATCTTCATGAGCTCTAATTTGAGCAATGGTTGGATTTCCTCTAAGAGCTGGTGGATCTTCATCTGTCTCAACCACTCTCCAAAGCCCTTGTGATTTGAGATAAGTTTTCATCTTTACAGACCATAAATGATAGTGAACTCCCGTAAAGATCGGAACTCCAGGAGTTGATGAACTTGTAGAGGCCATCTTTGCCCACAACTCTCTCAATCTCTCAAACCCCAAGTGTTTCTCTCCCTCACGTGTTTTTCTCTCAAAGAAAACTCTTTCTAAAAACTCACAGCCCGTAGGAAATAAGCTCCGATACCACTGTAGAAATTAGAGCAGAGCATGAAAGTAAAACAGAGAAGATTTTTCTTAAAGCTGGAGTTCTCTAGAGTATTCTCTCAGCTTCTATATTTCTTATATTCAAAAATATATTAACTTGTTTCTTACAAGGGAAGATTACATTTTGGCTCTAATATTAAATTCAAACTTCTGACATAAGCCATCATTACACAAAATATTAGTTTCCCTCCAAAAACTATTACATTAGAAAGTAACTAAACATAAACTAAGTTTCCAGCAACAATCTCATTAGTTCTAACAAACCTGACCTTGTGCATCTAGCACAACAATAATAGGGTGCTTGTCGAAATGCCACTCCTCTCTGGTCAATTTAACAACTTCTTGAGCAATCAATGAAGGCTGGTTTACTGAGTACCAAGGCATGTTACTCCTCTTTTCCTTAAACTTTCTATTAACATAATCAGAAGAAGTGAACATGGATGAATCAACAATCGGAAGCCAGACGATCTCAAATTGGTTTTCAGCTTTAATTATTTGTCCCTCGTCCCTCGATTTGTGGTATATTTGTTTCACAACATTTATGTCTTCTTGTGGGATGTCTACGTCTGATATTAGCAACAATATCAGTTTTTTTCTCAAGACGTCAAGGTCAACCTGCCATACACTTACCAGATTAGGATCCAAAAAGAAAATAAAGATTTGGTTGATTGATCAGTTCCCAAAATATTTGAGATTTTATTGCTAAAGAAATAGCACATATATATATACCTTTCTATTAGAACCATCAATAAGTGGTTGTTGATCATCCTTGTAATATATAAGTGCTCTCAAAATATTCATGTTGTCAACTTGGGGAAGTTCAAGGAGGCTCTTAATAATACCCAGACGCTTATTCATGGTTGCCTTGTCTGCTTTTTGCATTTAGAATGTCGTTACATAGTCAAAATCTATCTTATACAAAAATGCATACACTGAAATGATAAAGAGCGAACTAATATTTTCACGAGAACATGAATAGATTATAAATATAAAATTTTGATGTTTCATAAGCATTTTCAAAATTGGATCTGAAAAAGAACTCCCTAACACGTCATAGTAGTGGCTTAAATTATATATATTTCCAGCTTACCTAAGATTGGATAGCATAAGTTCTGCTGTTCCTTGAGCTCTTTTTTCTTCTTGTTTAGTTTTTCTGTCAAGAAGATCAATTCTTCCTTCTCTGTACTTGATATTACATAGCTGAATATCATCATTAATAAGCGTGCATGTTAGATCTACCTGATGATTGATTTAGTTGTCTTAATTATGACTCATATTACCATCATTAGGACAAAGAATGATTAATGAGTATATAATCAGTAAACGCTAAACTTTTACATTATAATTCGTGCCAAAATTAAGCTAATTGCTTATTAATTTATTGTCATAAATAATAAAAAAGATGATGGAAACATACTTGAAAGCCAAGCTGGTGAGGCTAGTAATCTGAGAAGCAGAAGCCAAGACACTCCTAATGATCCAGTATATAGTGAGTGGGATTTGGCGTAATCCTGCAGAATATGCTTCGACATCCTTTGAACCATCAAGTTGGGATCCAAGCTCCTGGAACTCAATAATGCATCTAGTCACATCCATAATCGCCTTTACGAGATCATTAACAGCTTCCAGGGGAGGAGCAGAGAGTCCTGACAGCTTGTGAACATCAGCTACCTGCTTCAGGATTGCCATGGACTTGCCTAGCTGGTTTGATGAATAGATGAGAGCAAGGTGCCAACATTCCCCATAATTCAAAGCAAAAGCTGTCAAAGTTAGTATTAGTATAGCTTCCCATGAATATCCTGATAGTGTTTCAAATATTATTGAGAATGTTGTGGCGTGTACGTCTTCTCCGCTTGAAGTGTTATATGCTATCTGCACAATTTTCCATCAACTTAAGACCAGTTTTTTTTACATAAACAAAAGAATTGCGGGTTAAAAACACTGGGGAGGTCTGTACTCTGCTCGGATTTCAAAAAGGATACTTGAAATTAATTTATTTCTTAAAGGTAACTAAAGCTTAATTTTCCAATCACCGCTGGATATAGGAGGGAATTTATTCGCGATGTTAGAATCCATTTTAAAAACAATTGGTGTTAAATAAGATGCCCAGCATTTAATTCATTTGAGGACACATGACCAATGTGGCATACTCCTTTTTCAACACGCCACATTATACAAAAAAATCTTCATGTCTTTCTTGCCACATCATACCTTTTGTCAAAAAAAAAACAAAAATTAGAACTTCAATATATTTTAGACTTCTATCTGAGGACACAGTAGCAATCAAATACATAGTAAAAAATAAAAGTACTTTAAATGTTATAAACTTTAAGGTTTGGTTTAATAAGTTAAATGTCTTCCCACCAAGAAAATGAACAAAACAAAAGGATTCTCAAGGAAAATGACAGCCTTGAATCTATATTTTTTTTTTATAATTAGGAAGGGGGTAAAAACAATCATTTTCATTTCTTCTCATTCTTATTCTCATTACAATTTCGATTTCGATTCCCGATCTTAAAACCAAATGGCCCCTAAGTTCAATTAAGTAAATTGGCATCTAGTTTTATTACACTACCGACAATAACATACTAACTCACGAAGATAATTATAAAGCGCAAACACAGTGCCAAAATCGCTAATGTCAAATGTTACAAATAATAATAAGTAGGAATTGAGAGAAATGTTGGAGTAACTAACGATAAAATGGGTGGGGTTGGAGACTCGCCGAGTGTTGCAATTCGAACTTGTTTGTTAACGACACAAAGATTTATCAAAGGAACAAATTAATATTTGTTATTAGAGGGGGAGAGTGTGACGTGGAGACGATGCCTATAAACAGCAAATTAATTTTAACTCAAATTTCTTCTTAAAAAAAAAATTAAACTCAAAGTTAAGCTTTCATCTATTCCGTTACTATTTTATTCTTATTTTTGTCAATAATTTAATTGCTCTATTAATTTGTGGATTAAATAAAAAATTTAAAATTAAATTTAAATTTATTTTCAATATAAATATAAATAAAAATTATAAATTTAATAGCTTAATAAATTCATTTTATTTAACTTTTACTTTCTTTGTTTCCAATTTTGCCAATTTTAATGTTTTAACTTTTTGCAATTTTTTTACTTCATTTAATTTTTAAAACTGAAAACATTAAAAATTGAAAAATAAATGTTATTTTTAAAAAATTAACAAGTATTAAAAATTAAATTGAAATTATTAAGGGATTATTTTCCAAATACCAGTTTTGGGTAAAGTATTTACACCATTTAGGCTCATCTTTTTCTTTTATCCTACATTACCTAATAAGCTAACATATTTACCAAAAATACCCACTATATAAAAAAGCCTTATCTCATTTTAGGTTAAATTTTTACATAGCCACCATTTTTTTTCTCTCTCCTCTTTCTCTTCTTCTCTCTTCTTTTCTTCTTTTTTTTCATTTGATTTTCTGTTTATCTCCCCCGATTACTTTTTCGTTCGTCTTTTTCGTTCGTCTTTTCCGTTCGCGCTTCCGGTCGTCTACTTCCGATGGATTTCTCGTCGTTTCCGGTCGTTTTTTAGTTCGTCTTTTCCGTTCGCGCTAGTCCGTTCGTCTTTTCCGTTCGCGCTATGGATTTCTCGACTCGTTTTTATATTTGTGTAATTTTTTAGGTTTTTTAATGATTTAAATATTTTGTAAATAAATTATTGTAGATCTATAATTTTTTGTTTATAAAATTGTTCTATTGTTCATATAATTATTTATTTTGTCTTCTCTTATTCATAAATTTGTTTATTGCTACTGATTTTGTAAAGAAAATATTTATTTATGGTACATTTGTAATAATTTTATAATATCTTTACGTTTTAGTGTATTTTTGGTGTATTAATGGTGTATTTCTGCCGTTTTTTAGTATATTTATGGTGCATTTACAATGTTTATGGTGCATTTACATTGTTTATGGTGTATTTGCAGTGTTTATGGTGTATTTGCAGTGTTTCATGGTTAAACCACAAAAAACACTACAAAATGCCATAAATACACTACTTATAAACCACTTATACACTACTTATACACTATATATATATATACACACCAATTTACACTATATAAACACCATAAAAACACTATATATACACTACTGTTACACTATAAAAATAAAATAAAGAATTCCAGGAAAAAAATCTATTAAAAATAAAAATTAACACTATATATACACTAATCTTACACTATATAAAAAAAACTGTCAGTCGATTCGGTCGGTTCGGTTGACCGAACCGAAAAAACCAAAAACCGAAATTGAAAACCGAAAAAGGTATTTTGGTAAATAAAAAAACAAAACAGGTAAATAAAGTTAGGGCAAAAAGTCAAAAAATAAAACTCAAATCTTGCAATGTAAAGTTGTAATTATTTGGCGAAACATGTATTTAGGGAAATTAGCATAATCATTAATTATCAGTATCAATATATTATTATTTAAATACTTTATCAATTTTGTGATGCAGATTAGTAATTTATTTATTTTATTTATAAGGCGATCTGCTAATTAGATGATGCACATGTTAACGCAGAACGTCGGTTTTTTGTTAGGTATAATCAATAGTGCTTTCGAACTATTTTGAATATCTTACATCACTGCTTCGGATTTAAATTAACAGTATCGAATTGATTTAAAAAAATAGTATAAATATTGAATATCGCTCTATTAATGTTGTGAGTTATATGTTTTCTACGAAAACTATTCTTTCTAATAAAAAAATAATTTAATTATGATTGGAAAATAAATAAATTTCAATTTCTTTTTGAATGGAGGATAAAGTACAGGGAACCAAATGTTTTTAACTCAAAGAATAAGGTTTAGGACATTAATTATAGCAGTGGCCTTGCCTTGTACGAAATTTGGTCCATTTTATACGAGAATTTTTCACGTATCCGAATGACTTCTTCTTTGTGGCTCTTGTCTTCCATATATGCTCTCGTATCCTACACCATAAACGATCAGTAATATTATGTTGAAGCTGCATAAGTTTCATGGAAGCAGATCCGTTCAGAGATGAAATGGCAAAAGAAAAAATAATATTATCTTTTAAATAGGCTTAAATGCACCGAAATTCACTAACTTTCGCGTGTTTTTTGTATTTAACATAATTTTTTAATTTTGGCATATTTAACATGAACTTTACAATTTTTTACAATTAAGACCGCCTGTATTTTTCTTTGAAAAATAGTGTAATTTTATATCCAAAACGGCGCTGTTGTAATCTAAAACGGTGCCGTTTTATATCCAAAACAGTGTCGATGTCTTTAATTGCAAAAGTTTGAAAGTTCGTGTCTTTTTTGCCAGAATTAAAAAATTATGTTGAATACTAAAAACACGCGAAAGTTTATGATTTTTGATGCATTTAAGCCTTTAAAATACTAGTTTCGCATAACGTGCTACGCACGTGGCTCGTAATGTGACTCGTCAATTCATATATTAATTAGATTTATTGTTATTTTTTTAATTTTTATTATTTATAATCAATTATATTAATTAAATATTTTTATTAGAAATAAATATAATATTTCAATTAATTTATTTTTAAAATTAGTTTACATCCATAACATTAATTTTTAGTTTATTATATTAAATAAATTCATTATAATTAGATTAATGTTTTCTATGTATAATTAGTATTAAATTAGTCATAATTTTTATTAATAATACTAATATTTAAAATAATAGTCGGTGTAATATTATATTAATTCAATTAGTTATAATTCTACTATTATATATTAAAATTATAATTAATGTTAAATTAGTTAGAGTTCTTGTTGAATTAAAAAAAACATTTTATGCATTGAATTTTTTATTACAATAATTAAATTTATTATGATTATTATTATTATATTTTATTTACAATCAATATTAGTAGACTTTTTATTAGATTAAAAAATATCTTATAAGTCGAATTAAATTTATTATAATTGTATTATTCTGTTTCATTTGTAATCAATATTAAAAATAGTTAGAGATTAGTTAGAATTTATCATAGTTTTTCTCAAAAGTAATGCAGAAATAGTAAAAGAGTTTAAACTTGACATAGATTTGAGATATTTAATCACACAAATTAAAATTAATAAAAGAATTTAAATTACAATGACGTTAGAAAAACAAAAATAAATAAGTTTCATTACTATTTTTAATTACATTAGAAATTCTAATTTAGGTTTATCCATATAGTTATGTTAGGACTTTTAATTTCGTTTGTCTAATATTATTTAGGTGAATAAATTTTTTTTTTATGAAAGAACTAACACAAAACAGAAAATGCCAGCCAAAAGTCAAAGACCAAAACTAACTAATTAACATCTTTTCCACTATCATTCTTGTCCTGCCACCAAATCTTATAGCAGCTCTGAGATACTCTCCGCCATAGCAGCCAAATGATAGGCTAATTTATTACTGTTTATCGGGGTGAATCTCCTTTGGAAGCATAGTAATTAAATTTTTTAGTTTCTATTAACTTAAAGTTTCTTTTTCTTTTTGTAATGTTTGTATCCGAATTTTACATTATTATTAAAGAGAGCTATTGTATCAAAAAAGCTAGTGTTTTAGTTGATTGTAAATTAAGAAAGTTTTTATTAGGATATTTGAATTAATATTGCAGTAATTACAATATAAAAAGGCCAGAATATGTAATCTATCATATAAAAAAGCTAAAAGATAGCGTTTTGATTGGATTTGAACATATTTTTTGAGTTAGATTAGGATAATTGTTTAATTATATTACTCCCTCTGTCCCATTTAAGAAGGGACATATCCCATTTTTATTTGTCCCACTTAAGAAGACCATATCGTGTTTTTTGTGCCAATTTATAAGAATTTTCCTTTTTTACCCCCTTTTCTCTTTCCATAATTAATGGCTATTAGCCTATACACAAAATACAACACTATCATAAATAGGAGTAAAATAAGAAAACACTATAGTAATTAATGATTTCTTAATATATGTGAAAAAATCATTTGTCCCTTCTTAAACGGGACGGAGGGAGTATAACTTATTATTAAGGATATTATCGTAAAAGTGTCTGTCTCCCCCCATCCGTGCGTTTATATATAGTATAGATAGCAGCCAAATGATAGGCTAATTTATTACCATTTATTGGGGTTAATCTCCTTTGGAAGCATAGTAATTAATTTTTTTGTTTCTATTGACTTAAAGTTTCTTTTTCTTTTTGTAATGTTTGTATCCGAATTTTACATTATTATTAAAGAGAGCTATTGTATCAAAAAAGCTAGTGTTTTAGTTGATTGTAAATTAAGAAAGTTTTTATTAGGATATTTGAATTATTATTACAGTAATTATAATATAAAAAGGCCAGAATAGATAATTTATCGTATAGGAATGCTAAAAGATAGCGTTTTGATTGGATTTGAACATATTTTTTGAGTTAGATTAGAAAAATTGTTTAATTATATTATTACTTATTATTAAGGATATTATTGTAAAAGTGTCTGTCCCCCCCCCCCCCCCCCCCCTCCAATCCGTGCTTTTATATATATAGTATAGATATAGATTTATATATTGTATTATAAAGATAAGGCACAATTAATAATTCCCTCTTGTATTAGGTCGTAATTAATATTTTTCTCTAACATTAAGTCATAGTTATTATTTCTCTCATAATTTTTTAAAAAATTAATTAGTTATCCTCTAGCGTTTGATCAAATTAAGTGCTAATTAACTATATTATTTGACTTACTCAAACAATTTTATTGTCAAAAAATAAAATTAATAAACTTCTTTTTTTTAAAGATGTCCATAAAATTACTACAACTATTAAATAATGTTTTAAAATAATTTTAAAATATTTATCATACCGTAATATTTCTATATATATTCATTTATTAACATAAAATTAAAATAATCTTTTCATAAAAAAAAATTAAAAACCTTCAAAAATTAATTAAATTAAATATATTTTGTTTAGTTTAAAATTTATATGATTGAAAATCAAACCATAAAAAAAAATATTGTACTTTAAAATTTATAAATAGAATCTAAACCAAAAACATTGTGTAACCCATTTTTTTTAAAGTAATTAAATTTAATTTTTAATTTTCATTAAATATATTTTAAAATAATTTTATAAAAATCATATTATTTATCAAATTATATAAATTCATTTGAATTCTTGTAATGATTTTACAAATATACAAATTGTTTTGAAAGAAAAATATATTCACAAGTTAGCTTAGTATTTTGGATTTGACAAAAAAACTTTTTAACAGACGAAGAGATTAATAGTCAATCTAATAAATTATCAGGAAAAGTATTAATTTTTAATAATTATAAAAAAATTAGTAATTATGATTTAATGTCAATGATAAATAATAATTTTTTCTAAATGTTATAGTTTTGTAAATATTTTTAAATATAAAAACAAAACACAAAAAAATATAACTAGATAAGTTTCATGCAATATGATAAAGTAACGTACATATCATTTAAATTGATGATTGTTAGATGTTGAAATTTATAAAATTTTACACAACTCATGATTAGATAAAAAAAACTTTTTTGGTATGCTAACAATGGTGATAATTCATGCTAATAACGAATAAAAAAATATTTTCAAAAAAAAATGAATAAAAAAATAATTAATACTAATTATTATTAATATTTTATATACCAATTTTAAAAATTTATCATTTGTTAAAATTCTTCATTTTATTTTTTTGTCCAAAAGATGAAAAAGTTGAAAGTTATTATTTTTTTCACATGATAAATTGTTGATATTTTATAATTTTCCATTGATTTTATAATTAATCCAAACAACTTAATCTTTAAATCAATAGGTTGCACATTTCATAAATTTTATTAAATTCATAAATTTCAAAAAATTTAATTAAATTGATATCTTAAAGGCATCTCTAATCAACCTCACAAGGTAGAAATATTTTTTTCAACAAAGTTGTAAAATTTTGCTCAATTTTAGGGTCTTAAAAATAAAATTTTATGTATAAAGTTCCACAATTCACATTTAAAAAGAATATTATTAAATTTTTTTGATTTTATTAATTACTTGTTTAACATATTTACTTATACAATTTATAATAAGATATATGTTTAATTTTATAGTTTTATATAAACGACTTATAATTAATTAGATAACAAAAATATGCATTCATTAGAAATTAATAACATCGGGTATTAAATAAACAATGGTACTTTAATAAATTAGGAAAACAATAGTATTTTAATATTACACAAATATCAAACAATAACAATAATTTAAATAAATGACAATAGTTTAGCACTAAGCTAAATTGCTTGCACCTTTGCTAATATTAGTAAATATTTCCTAAAAAATTGTCATTAAGTTTATTTTTTTTGTTTTAAATTTTCTTACGAAAAAATAATGAGTTGATAGAGGTTGTGAGAGTACCATAACGCTTTTATTAACATTGTGGATGGCCCGATTAACAATGTCCTCCACTAGATGGAAGAGAGGTTTGACATCAAATGTTTGGAGTCGGAGAGACCCTTCTTGCTCATTCATTTCATGCGCGATTAATCTATCATCCACCATTCTCGCCGATCTCTGTTTCGTTTTTAGCTCCGAAACCATTCTACTTTGTCTCATTTTCTTTATTTCGATAAATCAAAAGCAGGGACCATTTGTTTGCTATATACATACACATAAATTGAATATATCCTTTGCCTCTACTTTACTTAATCAATCAATTTTGTCCAATGTTAATCTCAAGCCTCACCATGTAGCACATGCTTCTTCTTTAACAATTTTTATTCCATCACTTTGCTCAAATGAATTTCCAAATATCACATTGACCAATTTAACATTTTCTTTGGTGTTATATACTCTTATTTATTTTTTTGTTAATACCATTCATAAATAGTATTACGAAAAAAGTGGTTCTCTAATCGACTACTACAGTCTCGAGCCTAACCACACCAATTGGGCTAGATAATTATACAAATTGTTTTGAAAGAAAAATAAATTCATGAGTTAGCTTAGTATTTTGGATTTGACAAAAAGACTTTTTAACTGACGAAGAGAGTAGCAGTCAATTTAATAAAATATTAGGAAAAGTATTAATTTTTAAAAATTATGAAAAACTAGTAATTATGATGTATTGTCAATGATAAATTATTATTATTCCTAAACATAAATGTTATAGTTTTGTAAATATTTTTTTAAAATAAAATCAAAACTCAATAAAATATAATTAGATAAGCTTCATGCAATATAATAAAGTAACGTACATATGTATTACATATCCTTTTTGAATATGTGTTACATATTTTTACTAATGATGAAAAGATGTAAAAAAAAATGTTTTAGTATTTTACTAATAATGAGAGGATACTAACATTTAAATTTAATAATTTTAATTACAACCTCAATGTATTTAATATGGTAATTTTAGAGTTTTGTGTATGCAACTATTATTAAGATTACTAATAATCAGAGGATACTAACATTTTGAAGTGTTTTAGTGTTTTACTAATAATGAGTTTTGTGTATGCAACTATTATTAAGGTTATTATAATAGTTTATTAAAAACTTAGTTTAACTTTTAGAATTTATTTAATATCTAATAAACGGGTCATACAAATACTGCTCACATACGTAGCACGTGACGAAACACTAGTACTATATATAAAAGCACGAAGGTATAGTCACTTTTACGCTAATACCCTTGATATTCTCTTCTTTTTTTACTTAATTAATTATGATTAATGTAAAATATTAATTGAATTAAACTATTTCTAATACAGTTAAAACAGAATACTAATCCTAATGACTACTACTACTACTTTGTTTATTAAGATAATTGATTTAGAATGCAAACTACTGCGAACTACTTCCTCTAAATTATTATTTTACTATTATTTTGTAAAAACTATGACATATATATATTGTAAGAGTAAATTTAAATAAGTAAATTTTGTTGTATTCTTAATTTCGTACAAAAAAATCATTAGTATAGTTTATGTTTTTTAATTTTTACAAATTGTTATATTGATTCATTAATGATGTATGTTGTTAACTATTGACATTATATTGATGAATATAATACAAAAAAAATGTGGTTTAAGTTTTCTTATTTATTGGAATTTTATGTATATCAATAAATAATAAAATAAAAATTTATTTTTTTATATTAAATGTCAGTTTCTTTTATATATTATATAGGGTATGTTTAATGAATCAATTAATTAACTTACTTATTACTATTTTTAATTGTTAGTACAATTAATCAATATTTAGTCTAATTAACTCATAGTTTAACAGAAACTCTAACTAATTTCTTATTAATAGCATATAAAATAAATTGACGAGTTATGTTACGAGCCACGTGCGTAGCACGTAATGCGAAACTAGTATTAGTAAATATTTCCTAAAAGATTGCTATTAAGTTTGTTTTTTGTTTTAAACTTTCTTACGAAAAAGTAATGAGTTGATAGAGGTTGTGAGAGTAACATGACGCTTTTTTTTTTTTTTTATGGATGGCCCGATTAACAATGTCCTCCACTAGATGGAAGAGAGGTTTGACATCAAATGTTTAGAGTCGGAGAGGCCCTTCTTTCTCATTCATGTCATGCGCGATCAATCTATCATCCATCATTCTCGCCGATCTCCGTTTTGTTTTTAGCTCCGAAACCACACTACTTTGCCTTATTTTTTTTTATTTCGATAAATCAAAAGTAGGGACCATTTGTTTGCTATATACATACACATAAATCGAATATATCCTTTGCCTTTAATTTACTTAATCAATCAATTTTGTCCAATGTTAATCTCAAGCCTCGCTATGTAGCACATGCTCCTTCTTTAACCATTTTTATGCCATCACTTTGTTCACATGAATTTCCATATATCACATCGACGAATTTAACTTCTTCTTTTTTTTGTGTTACGTACTCTTATCTTTTTTTTGTTAATACCATTCATAAATAGTATTACGAAAAAAGTGGTTCTCTAATCGACTACTACAATCTCGAACCTAACCACACCAATATGGCTAGAGAATTGTTACGATAAAGTGGTTCTGTAAGGGTTTTTGGATTATTGAAGGAGCCAACCAATTATTATTTCTTCAAACAAAAATAAAGTTGTTAAAATCATGAATTGCGAGTTAATAATATCTTTTAAAATATTTATATATTGTATTATGATGAGGCACAATTAATAATTCCCTCTTGTATTAGATCGTAATTAATAATTTTCTCAAACATTAGGTCATAATTACTAACAATTAACTATTTATCCTTTAACGTTTGATCAAATTAACTGCTAATTAACTCTATTATTTGACTTACTCAAACGATTTTAATGTCAAAAAAATAAAATTAACAAACTTTTTTTCTTCAAAGAAGTCCATAAAATTACTGAAATATTAAAATAAAATTTAAAATAATTTTAAATTATTAATCATTCCATAATATTTCTATAGATATTTTCATTTATTAACATAAAATTAAAAAAAATTATCAAAAATTTTTAAAAACCTTCAAAAATTAATTAAATTTTGTTTAATTTTAAATTTATATGATTGAAAATCAAACCATATAAAAAACATATTGTACTTGAAATTTTTAAATAGAATCTAAACAAAAAATATCGTGTAACCCGTTTTTTTTAAATAATTAAATTTGATTTTGAATTTTCATTAAATATATTTTAAAATATTTTTATAAATTTTTTATTATTTATCAAATTATATAAATTCATTTGAATTGTTTTTACGATTTTACAAATTTACAAATTGTTTTGAATGAAAAATAAATTCATGAGTTAGCTTAGTGTTTTGGATTTGACAAAAAGACTTTTTAACTGAAGAAGAGAGTAGCAGTCAATTTAATAAAATATTAGGAAAAATATTAATTTTTAAAAATTATGAAAAACTAGTAATTATGATGTATTGTCAATGATAAATAATAATTATTCCTAAACATAAAAGTTATAGTTTTGTAAATATTTTTTAAAATAAAATCAAAACTCAATAAAATATTATTAGATAAGTTTCATGCAATATAATAAAGTAACGTACATATGTATTACATATCATTTTTGAATATGTATTACATATTTTTACTAATGATGAAAAGATATAAAAAAAAGTATTTTAGTATTTTACTAATAATGAGAGGATACTAACATTTAAATTTAATAATTTTAATTACAACCTCAATGTATTTAATTTGGTAATTTTAGAGTTTTGTGTATGCAACTATTATTAAGGTTACTAATAATCAGAGGATACTAACATTTTAAAGTGTTTTAGTGTTTTACTAATAATGAGTTTCGTGTATGCAACTATTATTAAAGTTATTATAATAGTTTATTAAAAACTTAGTTTAACTTTTAGAATTTATTTAATATTTAATAAACGGGACATATAAATGCCGCTCACGTAGGTAACACGTGGCGAAACACTAGTAATATATATAAAAGTACGGGGGATAGTACACGTTTACGCTAATACCCTTGATATTCTCTTTTTTTATTTACTTAATTAATTATGATTAATGTAAAATACTAATTGAATTAAACTATTTCTAATACAGTTAAAATATACTACTAATCCTAATGAACTACTAATACTACTTTGTTTCTTAAGATAATTGATTTAGAATGCAAACTAATGTGAACTACTTCCTCTAAATTATTATTTTACTATTATTTGATAAAAACTATGACATATATATATTGTAAGAGTAAATTTTCGTGAGTAAATTTAATTAAGTAAATTTTGTTGTATTCTTAATTTCGTACAAAAAAATTATTAGTATAATTTATGTTTTTTAATTTGTACAAATTGTTATGTTGATTCATTAATAATGTATGTTGTTAACTATTTATATTATGTTGATGAATATAATACAAAAAAAATGTGGTTTAATTTTTCTTATTTATTGAAATTTTATGAATATCAATAAATAATAAAATAAAAATTTATTTTTTATATTAAATATCAGTTTCTTTTATATATTATATAGGGTATGTTTAATGAATCAATTAATTAACATTACTTACTACTATTTTTAATTGTTAGTATAATTAATCAATATAAATAATAGTCTTAGTCTAATTAACTCATAGTTTAACGAAATTGACGAGTTACGTTACGAGCCACCTGCGTAGCACGTAATGCGAAACTAGTATTAGTAAATATTCCCTAAAAGATTGTTATTAAGTTTGTTTTTTGTTTTAAACTTTCTTACGAAAAAGTAATGAGTTTTTTTTTTATGAATAAACGTTTTATAAAACGACACAAGAAGTGGCAAACCCCTCAAATCAAAGCTTACGCCACTTAAGGCTACGACTTTGATTGAGAAGAAGTTACATCAATAAGCAAGAGTCCGGATTTCTATAAAAATCTAAACCGGAGTATACAAAGGAAGGATGTTTACATTTATAAAAGTAAACGGCACTATTAAATCTCTTGAAAATCACATCCATTGTTGACGAATCTTTTTGCTGAAAAACTCGTCTATTGCGGCACTTCCAGATTTCCCGAATTAGAATTATCCAAATAGTTATCCAAAGCTTCGAACAACTTCTATTTGGGATAATAGCTATCCATTGCACAAAGAATTCTTCAAAAGAGTACGACATTACCCAAATAAAACCCAATTTCTTCCAAAGATCATACAAAATTTTTCGAGCAAAACTGCAATGTAAGAATATATGGTTCTGAGTTTCTAATTCTCCGCAAATACCGCATGAAGAATTGTTATCTCTGATTATCCTTCGAGTAGCAAGAAAGAAAAGAGTCGGGATGCTAGAATGAAGAGCCGTCCACATAAAGAATTTAACACGAGGAGGTGCTTCACTCTCCAAGCTACTGCCAAAAACGAAAGTTGTGTGTCTTATATTTGCAGCAACTGAGATTGGAGTCACTGTGCTTCTAACAGATCTGATAAGCTTGGCTAAACTCGCTGCTGTAAATCCCTTACTATCATTTCTCCAAATCAGCGTATCATCCTCTGAATTACTCAGCATAACAGCTCCAACAGCAGCCTGACATTTATGCTCAAACAAAAGCTGCAATTCGGTAAACTGCTGAATTTCACCTAACCCGAACCTTCTTCTCCATCGCCATCCGGAAGCCAAAACTGAACTGATTAAAGTTTGCTTGCAATTTGAAAGATTATATAATTGAGGAAAAATTGTTGCCGCCGTTCCATTACCCAACCAATTGTCGTGCCAAAACGAGATAGAATCACCCCTGCCAATAATAAAACTCGTATTTGATATAAACAACTGCCAAATGCTCGAATCCAGACAACAAAAACGACGAATCCCTTTCAAAATAAATGAGAGCTGTTTTGTATCACCAAATAAAAGACTATTCCAGCTTGTTATAGAGGAACAAGAGGAAACTACACCAAACCACAAAGAATCTTGATTAGACGAACGCAATTTCCATAACCATTTAAAGAGAAGACTTTGGTTTCTAATCTTTAATGAACAAACACCCAAACCTCCATCATCATAGTCTTTGCAAATAATATTCCAAGAGATTCTACAAAACGCTCTAGTAGAAACATCGCCTTTCCAAAGAAATTTTCTCATGTAAGACTCCAATTGATTCTGAACACTAACTGGCATTCCAATAATCGACATATAATAAATTGGAAGACTATAAAGGACAGAATCATGAGAACTAATCTTCCGGCTGGCGAAAGCAAATTACTCTTCCAAAGAGATAATTTCGATTTAAACCGTTGTATAACATGATCCCAAATTGAAATAGAAATTTTACGAACGGCTAGAGGTAACCCAAAATACTGAAGAGGAAAATTCTCCAAACGGCAGCCCACTAAATCTGAAGCCAACCTCAAATCTGTGTCCGAAACATTAATTCCAAGCAACGAGCTCTTATGGAAGTTAATTTTCAAACCTGAGATCAATTCGAAACAACGCATTATTCTTGTCAGATTGCGCGACTGTTCCAAATCAAAAGGAAGAAATAAGATTGTATCGTCTGCAAATTGCAAAAATGATATCGGATCATGATCATCTGAGAAGGAAAAACCATTGATAAGCCCCTTTTCTTTTGATTTCTGCAAAATATTCCTCAACCCCTCTGCAGCTAAGACAAAGAGATACGGAGAAATAGGATCTCCTTGTCGCACTCCTCACTTAAGTTTAAAGCGGTCAATAGGACTTCCATTCACAAGCACATAAGTAAAAGCTGAAGACAAGCAATTAGACATCCAGGCAATCCACTTGTCTGGAAAAGACATCGATTTCATAACACTCAGCAGGTAATTCCAGTCCAGACTATCAAAGGCTTTATGAAAATCGAGCTGACATCAAATGTTTGGAGTCGGAAAGGCCCTTCTTTCTCATTCATGTCATGCGCGATCAATCTATCATCCACCATTCTCGCCGATCTTTGTTTCGTTTTTAGCTCCGAAACCACACTACTTTGCCTAATTTTCTTTATTTCGATAAATCAATAGTAGGGACCATTTGTTTGCTATATACATACACATAAATCGAATATATCCTTTGCCTCTACTTTACTTAATCAATCAATTTTGTCCAATGTTAATCTCAAGCCTCGCCATGTAGCACATGCTCCTTCTTTAGCCATTTATATGCCATCACTTTGCTCACATGAATTTCCATATATCACATCGACCAATTTAACTTTTTTTTGGTGTTACATACTCTTATCTTTTTTTTTGTTAATACCATTCATAAATAATATTACGAAAAAAGTAGTTTTCTAATCGATTACTACAGTCTCGAATCTAACCACACCAATTGGGCTAGAGAATTTTTACGATAAAGTGGTTCTCTAAGGGTTTTTGGATTATTGAAGGAGCCAACTAGTTAAAATTTATTCAAACAAAAATAAAGTTGTTAAAATTATGAATTGCGAGTTTATAATATGTTTTAAAATATTTATATATTGTATTATAAAGATGAGGCACAATTAATAATTCCCTCTTGTATTAGATCGTAATTAATAATTTTCTCAAACATTAGGTCATAATTACTAACAATTAACTATTTATCCGTTAACGTTTGATCGAATTAATTGCTAATTAACTCTATTATTTGACTTACTCAAACGATTTTAATGTCAAAAAATAAAATTAATAAACTTCTTTTTTTCAAAAAAGTCCATAAAATTACTAAAATATTAAAATAAAATTTAAAATAATTTTAAATTATTTATCATACCATAATATTTCTATAGATATTTTCATTTAATAACATAAAATTAAAATAAATTATCAAAAAAATTTAATAACCTTCAAAAATTAATTAAATTTTGTTTATTTTTAAATTTATATGATTGAAAATCAAACCATATAAATAACATATTGTACTTTGAAATTTTTAAATAGAATCTAAACCAAAAATATTGTGTAACCTATTTTTTTTTTAAAATAATTAAATTTGATTTTGAATTTTCATTAAATATATTTTAAAATATTTTTATAAATTTTTTATTATTTATCAAATCATATAAATTCATTTGAATTGTTTTTACGATTTTACAAATTTACAAATTGTTTTGAATGAAAAATATATTCATGAGTTAGCTTAGTGTTTTGGATTTGACAAAAAGACTTTTTAACTGACGAAGAGAGTAGCAGTCAATTTAATAAAATATTAGGAAAGGTATTAATTTTTAAAAATTATGAAAAACTAGTAATTATGATGTATTGTCAATGATAAATAATAATTATTCCTAAACATAAATGTTATAGTTTTGTAAATATTTTTTAAAATAAAATCAAAACTCAATAAAAGATAACTAGATAAGTTTCATGCAATATAATAAAGTAACGTACATATGTATTACATATCCTTTTTGAATATGTATTACATATTTTTACTAATGATGAAAAGATGTAAAAAAAAAATGTTTTAGTATTTTACTAATAATGAGAGGATACTAACATTTAAATTTAATAATTTTAATTACAACCTCAATGTATTTAATATGGTAATTTTAGAGTTTTGTGTATGCAACTATTATTAAGGTTACTAATAATCAGAGGATACTAACATTTTGAAGTGTTTTAGTGTTTTACTAATAATGAGTTTTGTGTATGCAACTATTATTAAGGTTATTATAATAGTTTATTAAAAACTTAGTTTAACTTTTAGAATTTATTTAATATTTAATAAACGGGTCATATAAATGCCGCTCACGTACGTAGCACGTGGCGAAACACTAGTACTATACATAAAAGTACGGGGGGATAGTCACTTTTACGCTAATACCCTTATTATTCTCTTTTTTATTTACTTAATAAATTATGATTAATGTAAAATACTAATTGAATTAAACTATTCCTAATACAGTTAAAACAGACTACTAATCCTAATGAACTACTACTACTACTTTGTTTATTAAGATAATTGATTAAGAATGCAAACTAAGGTGAACTACTTCCACTAAATTATTATTTTACTATTATTTGATAAAAACTATGATATATATATATATATATATATATATATATATATATATATATATATATATATATATATATATATATATATATTGTAAGAGTAAATTTTCGTGAGTAAATTTAACTTAGTAAATATTGTTCTATTCTTAATTTCGTAAAACAAAACCATTAGTATAGTTTATGTTTTTTAGTTTGTACAAATTGTTATGTTGATTCATTAATAATGCATGTTGTTAACTATATATATCATGTTGCTGAATATAATACAAAAAAAAAATGTGGTTTAATGTTTCTTATTTATTGGAATTTTATGTATATCAATAAATAATAAAATAAAAATTCATTTCTTATATTAAGTGTCAGTTTCTTTTATATATTATGGAGGGAATGTTTAATGAATCAATTAAATAACATTACTTACTACTATTTTAATTGTTAGTATAATTAATCAATATAAATAATAGTCTTAGTCTAATCTCATAGTTTGACAAAAACTCTAACTAATTTCATATTAATAACATATAAAATAAATTGACGAGTTACGTTACGAGCCACGTGCGTAGCACGTAATGCGAAACTAGTATTAGTAAATATTCCCTAAAAGATTGCTATTAAGTTTGTTTTTTGTTTTAAATTTTCTTACGAAAAAGTAATGATTTGATAGAGGTTGTGAGAGTACCATGACGCTTTTATTAACATTGTGATGGCCCGATTAACAATGTCCTCCACAAGATGGAAGAGAGGTTTGACATCAAATGTTTGGATTCGGAGAGGCCCTTCTTGCTCATTCATGTCATGCGCGATCAATCTATCATCCACCATTCTCGCCGATCTTCGTTTTGCTTTTAGCTCCGAAACCACACTACTTTGCCTCATTTTCTTTCTTTCGATAAATTAAAAGCAGGGACCATTTGTTTGCTATATACATACACATAAATCGAATATATCCTTTGCCTCCACTTTACATAATCAATCAATTTTGTCCATTGTTAATCTCAAGCCTCGCCATGTAGCACATGCTCCTTCTTTCACCATTTTTATGTCGTCACTTAGTTCACATGAATTTCCATATATCACAATTTAACTTTTTTTTTGGTGTTATATACTCTTATTTATTTTTTGTTAATACCATTTATAAATATTATTACGAAAAAAGTGGTTCTCTAATCGACTATTACAATCTCGAGCCTAACCACACCAATTGGGTTAGAAAATTATTACGAAAAAGTGGTTCTCTAAAGGTTTTTGGACTATCGAATGAGCCAACCAATTATAATTTCTTCGAATAAAAATAAATTTTTTAAAATCATGAATTCTACTAATAGCTTTGCAGTCATCCGGAATAACTTCACAGTCCATGTTGACAGAAATGTTAACATTCTTGGCATCACCTTTAAAAATTTGGGTTCATTACTCGAAGATGGAGTGCCAATTGATTGGCCTCTCGAAGGGCTAAGGCGTCGATCATAGCTGGGGTAAGATGTGGTTGAAGTTTTGTGCGTAGGAGGAGACAACTCTCCCTTGTCTATTTCTTGCAACACAGGCTCCGACCCAATGGTTTAATGCTGCTCGATACGCATTGTCAAAATTAAACTTTAACAAATTTTCTGGCGGTGGAAGCCAAGAAGAAACCTGTGGGATTTGAGAGTGTAGAAGTGGTCTGTGAGAAAGGGAAGCTCAAGAATTAATGTCGAGTTGAATTCTTGCCTCATTTCCTTTGCTTTCTTAAGAACCAAATTGGAGTTCTATCCTCCTGTTTAAAAATTAAAGAAGTAAGTGCTCTCCATATTGGCCACAAGGTCCATGGAAAAATTAACAAGATCTCTAAAACTGATGTAGGTAGATTAGTACACAAAAGTGACCAAAGCTCAGTAATTGAGTGTTTCGAAAGGTTGGCGAATAAGTGTTGAAACTCAGAGCCCATCCATATTGCTTCATCAAAAGGGCAAAGAAAGAACAAGTGTTCAAGAGACTCTAAATGGTTGCATCTAGGGAAGATATAAGATCTCTCCGGGAGTATCTATATGGATATTTGTATTACAGGCTAGCTCTTCCACAAAAAGCATCTAATATTTGAAGGAAGTTTCAGCTTCCATATGGACTTCCAAGAGGAATTCATTTGATGATTGACTTCATTTGTTGTGGAAGCTTAAAAAGAGGAGTGGTACGCTAACTTTAGCATAAACAATCATGTTTTTAAATGGTGCCACACTAGCCTATCATTTTGCCCGCAATACTGATTGGAATGTTTACAATTCCATTGGCATCTGAAGGGTTGAAGATGGATCTAATCAAGGTAGTGTCCCAAAGAGTTTTATCTGGAATTAGAAGGTCTGAAACTCGCTGAATGTTGGATGGGAGGACTGTAGATATGGCAATCTTGAAAAAAAGATTTGAAGGAATCCATGGGTCATTTTTTATGTTTATCGAGGTTTCAGATTGGACTTGCCATCTTGTACCTAAATGAAGTATCTTTCTTCCCTATATTACACTGCGCCAAGCCTTTAGCTGTTTGAATGGGACTGTCGTTCCATAAAAGAACGATGCGGGAAGTATTTTCCTTTAAGAACGCGTGCAATAAGGGATCCTAGTTGGTTCAAAATATGCGTGAGCGGAGCGGGGTTTGGGGGCCGCTCGCCCAATGCATATGACTGACTTCTCGATCTGGAAATGGTTTGAGAAATGGATTCGCCACCGAGTTCAACTAGGAAATGCCTTTTAACTAACTAGATAGCCTTACTCGCCTCCGGTAAGACTATCGTGCATCGGACCAAAGACTAGGGTTCGTGGACCTCCTCAAGACGCTTGTGCTTGACATATCGGTTACCAACTTTATTTACTGGACATATTCATTTTATATCTCATCTCAACAGTTTATGCAGTTCACATGATATGAAAGCTGTAAATAAACAAGTATGAAAGCGGTCAACACGTTTGACGCGCATATGACTCGATCTGGACTGGCAGGTAGCAGGTACTCCTAAGCATACATCTAACCTTAGAGGTTTCTAGCAAGTAGCATAAGTTTGGCTGGTCTGGATAATTTACATGCACAAAGCCTAAAACCGGATGTATAAGTGTGATTTGATTGATTTTATTAGGTGATCTTGGAAAACCTATACAACCATTTACTACATTTTTGTATTAGTCCTACGATGTCTAAGTGATGGGCTGAAATTGCATTAATGGGCCAATTTTAGGTGATTAGTCCTTTAACCGGTTATTGTTTGATTTGGAATGCTTTTGGAAAGCAGTAAACAATGCTAGCATGCTCAGGGGCAGTTGGATATACATACAAGGTTAAAGATACTTTTAAACCTAGTTGACTTTGAGTGTCTGGCACTTGCGAGAGTTTTGACCATCAGTATGGTCAGAATGGGCTCTCGGTCAAAACACAAGAGTTGTGCGTCTCGTCAATCCGGCTCTACTGGTTTGATCCAAAGTAGATTCCGAGTTTGGGTTAGCCTGGAATTGACTCTGGAAGTTGCTGGTTTGCTGGGCCTCGGGCTCGTGGACCCGGTTTATACACTATGTTACATATTTCGACTGATGAGTCCGATTTACATCGGGTCTAGCCCGTTACAATACAAAATACTATTTTAAACTAAATTATCTACGTCTGGGTTGAAACTGGGCCTAATTTGGAGCCCGGATGAGTCCGGAAACATATTTTGAAGTTTGGATCACGTTTGAAGGATATGGGAAGCTTAGGTGCCATGAACACAGCGCCAGTTTGATCTAGCAGCGCCAGCAGTTCATAGTGGTGGTGCTTCCACTTTATTCCGGCAGCGCCGTCGGCTTCAGTGGTGGCGGCAGCGGTTCGTCGGCAAATTCAGAGGTCGTTTTATTTTGCTTCGTTCTCACTCGTTTCAACTCCATTTCTCATGCAAAAGTAGTCAAAACCGCATAAAATCGAACAAGGAATTCAAATATGGCATTTGGAAATTTGGAAATTCAATTATTAAGCAAAATATGGCAATTTTATGACTAAAATCAACACATAAACTAATATACACTCTAAAATACACAATTACAGCAATTATGATATTCATGGCATGGCAAATCAAAGGAATAAATATAGAGGGTCCTCAGAATTACCGGTCTGAGTTTTTGGCTTGTTTACTTGCGAAGTGAATGCAGAATCAAGCTTCGAGTCTGTGCAGGTGTAATATCGCGTATGTTTGTTGTTGCTGGAATTGGCAATTTATCCCTTTTTTGATAACCAGAGCTAGTAAAATAAAGAATATTGAAGTGATTGGATAGGTAAGAACCGAGTTGGTCGGTTTTAAAAATTCTAATAAGGAAAGTTTGAAATTAGAATTCAGTTTAAGGATAAAATTTTGGACTAAAAGGAACAGTAAGAAAACTTATTAACATAAAGTTTAGGTCCCAAATGGGAAAGTAATGAGTTAATTCTCGGAAATTGCAGTTAAAATATTATCGACGAAAAATAATAATTTATGAGTTAGTATTATTTATTGGGCTAATGTCATAAAAATTCACCAACTTTACACGTTTTCTTATTTTAATCACGTAACTTAAATTTTCTCATTTTCATGCACGAACTACCACTTTTTTTCAAATTCATGCACGGTATTGAGGTGTCACGACTCCATTGGTGTAACTCACTGAGGTGGAGGTCATTTTACACCAATGAATGAGTGACACCTCCGCACCATGTATGAATTTGGAAAAAAGTGGTAGTTCGTGCATGAAAATGAGAAAATTTAAACTGCGTAATTAAAATGCGAAAACGTGTAAAGTTCGTGATTTTTTTTGATATTAACCCTTATTTATTTGGATATAAATAATACGTACGTAATTGAGTTAAAATGAATAATTAACCCTTTGGTAAAAAGGATAAGTTTAAAAGAGAAATAGTTTTAGTTAAAGAAAGGAAGGATTAAAAGAAAATTAACCATTATATATAAAGCAAATCATATGAATTATATGATTAAGAAAGAAGAAGAAGGTCTCAGAAGAAGGAAAACGTATGAAATCTTATGATCGCTAGGGTTTGATCGTTTCTCGTCCGAATCGCGCATTCTTTATCTCGATCTCTTCGGAATTCAATCCTCTATCATCGTCAAGCTTCAAACAATGTAAGAATGAGGATTTTGGGTTAGGTACCTGAGGGTTTTATGGCTGTTCGAAACACCTAAATCACGTCCTTTTTCATCGCTTTTGTAAAGATTCTTGAAGGGTTTGGTGCTAAGATGAAGTGGGTATGTGTTAGGATAAGTTTTGAGTGTTATGGAGCCTCGGGTATGGTCTGGAAGTGTTGTTTAAGTCGCACCCAAAGGGGGGGGCAACGTGCTGCATTTCAGCACGTCATGCTGGCGTACAACGTGCAGACCAGGGTGCACGATGTGCCCTGCACGTCGTGGAAGGTGAAGGGCACGACGTGCCCTTCCCAAAAATGGATGGGCACGACGTGCCAAGCTCGGCACGTGCCCTACCTCAACCGTGACCTCCGGGGGTTCCCATGAGCGAAAAATGGCTTCCGATAGCATGAAATTGGATATAGAACTCAACGTTTTTAATTAGGTTTTCAAAATGGATGCTTCAAGAAAAGTTTAATCGATTAGTCGAATACCTCGAATGGTATTAAACACGTATAAGACATTGGTTAGAGGTTAATGAGTTTAAGAACCGTGCTAAGAATTAAATGGGAATAAACCTAAATCTATAACCTAGGGTTTTAAGTTTACGAGGTTCACGTTTATATACTAAAAGTGTATTTGATTTGAACATGTAACAGACGTATCGGAAGGCTACGAGTTGGATGTATTTAGATTAGCAGAGTTTGATCTGCATATCGATTATTTTGTAGATCCGATAGAGGTCCATGTGAGTTACTTTTTACTTTTGTGTATTATTTATAAAAGTTATTTGATATATTATAAATACTATTATCGCATACATCGCATATTATATGATTTGAAATGTATATCATTGAATGATTGTTTTAAGCATAAGAATCCGGTGTGCGATCTGAGCGAACAACTACCTATTGGGTGTCAATAGGCTGTGTGATCACCAGTGTCGGGTAAGTCTTAGTAAGTAGAACTAGAGTAACTTATTTGTGAAAGCGATACGAGGCCAGCGTGATTGAACTATCCTACGACCTGTATCTAGCGAGTCCCCATGGTTGAACTATCCTGGGACTCTGATTGATTGTTGGATTTAAGATGGTATGAGGCATGTTGGTTGAACTATCCCGGTGCCCAACCAGATGGTTGGTTGACATGGTTGAACTATCCCGTAACCTACCATCATGATTGATGGATACAACACCAAAATAACACGCAAGACCCACACAGATGGCGTTGGTCACTGACTCAGAGACAAGCCCGAAGTCATTGACTCAGTACGCAGTATTAACCGCATAAGACCTTCAAATTATCAGATAATGCCCTTATCCCGTGAAATCAGGGATAAGGACGGATTTTACCTAATCTTAACAAGAAGATGAACTCAAATCAGTAACAAGGCTCATACTACAACACAATGACTATCTATTATATATTGATGGACCTAGGTAAGGTAAAGGACACTTTTAATTACTTATATTCACTCCAAAATCTTATGAATTCAGTCTATCTGATTTAGGCATCGGAGGGTGTTCGGGCCAACACTGGCTCGAATCCTTCTAACCTATCTTTTCTATATAGATTGAAGATCACACTCAGACCGGCCACATCAAGATCGGATCCAGTATCACTGGAACCATCATTTGGCGCAATCTGTAGGAACGATAACTCGTTCTTGAATAAATTTAATTTTGGTTTTCGGTGATAGACAACTATAAAAAAAAGATTGGAAGTCACGAGTGAAAATCAAGAAATTAGAGCACAAATGGCTATCAAAAAGTAATATATGAAGCTGTCAAATCAAGAAAGTTTAGTTCATCCAAACTTCTTCATCTCTCTGTGTCATAGAAGGAAAAGTTACCGTGTACTAGACGCATACACAAGTGCAACATAAAAAAAACAAATAGATAAGTTTTTCCTTTTATATCACTAGTAATCAAAGTGGAAATCTTATGATACTTGTAAAATAACGTTTAATCGTATCAATATTATAGATATACTAATTTGTAAATATTAAAGTAACGAAATAAAAAAATAATACTTTATCGTATTGGCATTTAAAATTTACTTGTTGAATCATTTTTACTGAAGCTTGCAATGATTGAAATGCTTCTTAATGGAATTTCAGAAGAGAAACCGTCGACCGGTTAGAAGAGAAATCATTGTGAAAGTCAAACTATTGTGACAGTCGGAAGAGAAACCACTGTGACAGTCATAAGAGAAACTACTGTGACAGTCAAAAGAGAAACTACTGTACCAGTCAATAGAGAAACCAATGTACTAGTGAGAAAAAAAGAGAAAGAGACCAATAAAAAGAACCAGAAAAGGAACGGTCCCAGCCGTAGAGTGCTGGGGAAGCAACAGGAGGACAATGCTCCCAGACGCAGAGGTGATGGGATAACAACGACCGGAGGATGAAGAACCCAGACGCAAAGGTGTTGGGACACAATGATCCGAGGATGAAGAACCCAGACGCAGAGGTGTTGGGACAATAACGACCGGAGGACGAACAAACCAGACGTAGAGTTGCTGGGACAACAACGACCGGAGGATGAAGAACCCATAAGCAGAGGTGCTGGGACAATAACGATCGTAGGACAAAGAACGCAAAGGTGTTGGGACGATAACGACCGGAGGATGAAAAATCCAAACGCAGAGCTGCTGGAACAACAACGACCAGAGGCCGAAGAACCAAGACGCAGAGGTGCTGGGACAATAACGACCGGAGGACGAACAAACCAGACACAGTGGTGCTGGGACAACAACTGGAAAACGAACAGTCTCCGACGCAGAGGTATTGGGGTTACAAGTGAAAGATAAACAACCCAGACGAAAGGTGTTGGGAAAACAACCGTAGGACAAACAATTCCACATGTAGACCCATATGACGAATGGTCCTAAACGCAAAGGTGTTGTAATGACAACCAAGCAACGAACAATTTGAGACAACAACGTACAACAAGGAAAATAACGGTCATAGATAGAAATGCACAACAATGAACAAACAACATCGAAGATGAATAAGTAACCCCGGGCGCATATGTAGATTGACGAATGATCCTATGCACAGACGCATATCCCAGGCGCAGACAAATATGTAGAGTAACCATAGATGCAGAGATGTTAGGAAAAGGACAGATGGACTAGTAGTCCTATGCACAGATGTAGAGCAGAAATGTAGGAAGAAGAACAACAACACTGAAGATGAACGAGTAACCCCGGGCGCAGATGTAGATTGACGAATGATGCCAGGCACAAACGCAGATCTCAGGCGCAGACATAGATGTAAAGCAGAAATGTAAGAAGATGAGCAGCAACATCGCAGATGAACGAGTAACCCCGGGCGCAAATGTAGATTGACAAATGATCTCAGCCACAGACGCAGATCCCAGGCGCAGACGCAGATGTAGAGTAGCGATAGATGCAAAGATGTTGTGAAAAGACCCGATGGACAAATAGTCCCATGCGCAGATGTACAGCGAAAATGTAGGAACACGAACTACAACATCGCAGATGAACGAGTAACCCCGGGCACAGATGTAGATTGATGAATAGTCCCAGGCGCAGATCCTAGGCGCAGACACATAGATGTTATGAAAAGAACCAACAGAAGAACAAGTGATCCCGTACATAGATGAAGAGTAGAAATGCAGGAGGACTAACGGCCCCGGACGCTAAAGGTACAAATACTAGCGTATTTTGTTTTAGAAATGATAAAGAAACTAGAAGAATCATTGAAGATTACCAAAGAATTTACAGTTCACTTGGATTTCAAAACAACAACAAAAAATGTTGCAAGTAAAAAGGAAACTAGGAATTGTCTAATTCAGGATTTTTTATAAGACTAGAGTTTCAATTGGATCAAATACTTGCCTTATATTGTATATTGTATAAATGATTGTTTTAAATGCTATTTTATTTTTATAATACTGTTGGTAATTTGTAATCTCACTCAGCATAGTCTGACCCGTTGTTTTTAAACATTTCAGGTGCTTAGTGTCTGGACTTGGCTAGAGTCCACCTTTTTGGGTCCGGAAGTTGTTAATCGCATGTATCGTACCCGACTTACGAAGAGCTTCAGTAGTACTCACAAGTTGACAGAGTCGTGGCTTTCACAGCAATGTATATATTTGTTGTTCTATTGATGTGCTTGTTTGTATCGTTTTATAGGCTACGTTTGTTGGGTTTTGTTCACGACACCAATTGCCGGTGATATGTAATAGATCCACTAGTATATGTATAGTATCGTGGGGCCAGTACGTACGTGGTATGGAAACTAGAGCCCATATGTTTAACAGAACAACTAGTGTATATATTTGTATATATGTTATATATTTGCTTCCGTGTGATTGTTATTTTGCAAAAAAAAATTTATGGTTTTAGGCTTGCTACGGGTTTTGGAGTTACCACTCCCATTCGCTACCGCCGGTCTCGGCTCAATAATTTGGATCGTGACAAAGTTGGTATCGGAGCAGTAGGTCCAGTTACCACTGCTAGTATGTGTTTTTGAGTGTAGTTTGTCCAGGATACCATTATCAGTCCGTGAATATGTTTGTTTGACCTTAGATACTCTGTCATTTGGTAATCTAGCAACTACTGCAGCTATCGATTCGAACCTTAATTGTTTGAATTTTTTGATTTCGTGGGTTATTCTCGTTTTTCAAAATGGTCTGGTGTGATATATGTTGAAGTGTATGATATGCATATATTATTGATTTGAGCTTCAAGTATATAGTGCATATCGTAAGTTAAGTTATCAGCTATTAAAAAATTGGATTTAGACTGGATCTCACACTTAAGATTATTTCTATTTCAGCGTGTTTGAATAAAACGGTGCTCAGCAACATATTGTACCGGAAGAGGAGGAAGCGCCTCCTATCTTCCAGAATGGGTTTCACTATGAAGTAGGCAGGCCATCAGAACTGATTTCATACTAACACTAGGGGTTCACCTGAGATCTATCAGAACGGGTTTATGTCAGACAGTGACATATCTTTTGTGGCTAGAGGTAGGACTCACTCACCAGAGATAGAGTACAGTGAGGAGAGTGAGGAGGATCCAGTTGAGGAGGACCCAGCTAAGGAGGATCCAGAAGAGAAAGACCCAGAGGAGGAAGATCAACTAAAAGAGGACCCTATAGAGGAGGAGTTGGCAGATGAATCTAAAGTTGAGGAGTACAGAGGCGAGTAGTTATGGTTTGATGTATTTAGGTACCGTGATTTGAGGGAGGATGCAGCTGTGAGAGATGGTCAGGCAGAGGTTGTTCTGACTCAGGTTAGAAGACAGATGTGTTGTTATTCGAGGGGTATGTTTACAGTTGGAGTATATTCATCAGAATTTCTACGGATGATCGAAGAGATCCCTAAGCTGAATAGGGATAACGAGGAGATCAACTGTAGGTATGTCAGGGGTTTAGGACCCAAGTTTGTTGGATTGTTTGATCATGTGGAGGAGCATTACAGATCGCTTATTGCTAGGGCTCGTAGGATAGAGAGTGACTGTGAGTGGGATGATAATCCTATTCGCTCTTTCGTTTTCAGGCGCGAGTTTTATCTAGTGCTTAGGCATTGCGCTAATGCTATATGGAATAACACTGTGTTTGTACCTAGAGAAAGGGCTAGTGCTAGGAGGAGAGTTAGGGGATGACGCTCCGGTATAGTGATTAGGGAGCCTAGCATTCCACATCAGGCACCCCCAGTTATCATATGATTGATATGCTTTGTGTGTTTATATGTTTATATTGTTTGGTGTTTATATGTGCATTGCATAAATAAAATATGATCGCTAAGATGTACCAATAGAGTAGAGCCTCGTGTAGTTAATGCCGATAGAGATAGATTTCGACGATAGAGATAGATTTCTCTGAATTTGATTATTTGAGTTATGGCACCACCCTGGACTTTTAAGGAGTCATGCATTCATCTTGACCGCCATGCTACTTTACTAGAGGCGGATGAGGAGGTCCCACTATTGTTGCATATGGAGGGGCACTTGTGTACCAAGGCTCATCGTGAGGGGCATTTTTTTTTATCATTTTTAGCTTCTAGATAGACTCTTTATTGTCTCTATGTTTGAAATACATCCAAAATACTGTCAAAACTTCATTGAAAGTGGGCCCAGTCCCCAAAAATTTGTCCCGGAAAGGGAAAGAAAGTGGCGGCAGCGCGAAGGCATAGTGGCGCTGCCGCCACTATATCCTGGAGGTGCCGACACAATAAGCTAGCGGCGCCGCCAGTGACATTGGTGCCGTGATGGTGGCACCTGTGTCTCTGTGGCACGCGACCTCCGGTGCATTTTTTGACTATTCCGGTTTGATTTATGGTGATTTTGACCCCGTTTTCTAATCTTGTTGTGCTTTCGGGAGAAAGATGTGTTCCGTACATCTGGGAACTTTGTGGATGCGCATATATGGTACGACGCTTTACCCCCGACTATTTGTTCTCGGGTAGAAGCTACGGGTTTCGGCCGTCTTGCTATCGGTTTGTTTACTGCAACGAGGATCTGTGACAGCGTTTCTCTACGTGCGCTGATGGAGCGGTGGATGGACACTACCCACACTTTTCATTTGCCGGTTAGGGAGCTGACAGTGAATCCTCTAGATTTCTCGCTGATCACAGGGATTTCTTTTGGAGGCTTACCTGTGCCTTTTGATGGCGGTTTGGGATTTTATCCTTAGAGGGATGCGTATATCTTCGAGATGCTGGGTTTCATTCCGGAGATGAAGGGTTATAGTCTTCGACATTCGAGCTATATGATCATTACAAGGAGAGCTTTCCCCGGACTAGCGACGAGGTTGACCTGATTACTCGAGCTTTCATCTATTACCTGCTGTGGTCCACTCTGTTCTATAGTTCAGGTGCAACTCTACCACTTTGTGTGCTGCCGGCCTTAGAGGACTTGGACGTGGTCAGTGTATATGAATGGGGGGTCTACTGCTTTGGCCTATCTTTACATCAGCATGGACCGAGTGGTCCGTGGTGGATCCCGTCTTTCTAGGATGTGGCCAGCTGTACACGTGAGTTGTTTTATTGCCTTTTAACTGCATCATGTTTTTGATTTCGTTATCTTAGCTGGTTTTTATTCTGTTTTCAGATCTGGGCCATCCAGATGGGCCTTATGACCGGCTTTGGTGTTCTTCCAGGGCTAGGATACCCTATGTTGAGATTCTGGAAGTTTTCCTGAACTCTACAGCAAAGTCAGGGAGCTAAGTGCAGAGGCCGGCTAAACGAGCTGGCGTGGACATATGTGAGTATCGAATTCTGTTTTTGAACAACTCTGAGTACTACTTGCAGTATTGAACTCCATTCTACTAATTGCAGGTGGATGCTTCTTGGAATACTCTGCTTAGAGTTTGCTGCCTTGGTGGGTGCAGGGTGTCGTAGACAGATTGGGTATGTGTTATCATATGCATGTCCCAAGTTGTAGGTCATGGTTTCTGGGGGAGCGTGTTCTACATTGGTGGGGTTACCCACGTGTATGTATGGTCCCGGTTGGACCTCTTTTGTCGATGCTGCATGACAGGGACGTGGTATCGCCTGCTCTTCGACCGGATCGTAGAGGTTACCCTGCTACTGGTCTGATACCTGTCCCGTAGTTGAGCTATCTAGACGACTTTGCAAGGCATCGTCTTCTTGGGAGGCTTTCGTTGGACGGAGTGCATATTATTTAGGTTCAGCAGGCTGCTGCAGGGCCACATGTATGTGTCACTCTTCTGGTTTTTCCCTCTTTCTGGGTTTCTTTGTCTTCTTGAGTTCTTTTCTAATGTTCTCTCAGGGAGGTGCTAGACGTGGCTCTCGTTCTTTTTGTGTTAGAGTGGACGGTCATGGGTCTCCTAGTCGAGTCCCGTCTGGTAGACTAGCCGGTGCTAGGGACATGGTTTATGGTTCTTTGAGTCAGATGCCGGAGAGATCTGCGCGTTACGGTGGCGTGCATGGGCCTGTGCAGAACTCTCTTCCTTTGTGCTACATGACACATTCTTTTCCACCTGCTAATTGTACTCACACGAGTCTTTCGCCCTGTTAGACTGAGAGTCTTCCCTTGGTTTTTAGGTACCGGTGTCAAACGTAGCTAAGTTGGCCGATACTGCTTACTACTGGCGTGATCGTTTGTGCATTGTCTGAATAGATGAGGGTAAAAACAATATGCAACATTTCTAACCTATATGTATGCATGTATGCAATCCTATAGCTCTGACTGCTCTTTGGTTTCTTCTGCAGTTGCGCATTGACAATCTGGAGGTGCAGGTGCGTTTGACAAGGCTGGGTCTGGCTAACAGTGATGTCCCCCTAGTTTCCCTTGCGATGGAGGTGGACTTCGCGCTGGTGATCGTGGACGTGGAGCCCATGGTGGTCGAGGATCTGACATCCGGGCGGTCATGGAGACTTCGCTTTGTCTTCTAGTGGTGCGCAGACTGGGCGCTATTCTGGTGACATGCCCTCTGGTAGCCCCTACAGAGACTCAGAGACCTTAGAGCAGGATTTGGACTTTGATTGTTAGGCTGGTATTGTATGTTTGTCACGTTTTGAATGTTTATTTCAACTGATAACTGTGTGGGTTGTCGTAATATTTTGCACAATCAGCGTTCTGGACGCTTTATTTTCATAGCTTTGTTTTGATTGCTATATTTGTGTTAGCCCCTCCGGCCTCTTTTGTCCTTTCTGCTTCTGGTTTTTGACTGGTGGGAGCTAGGTGCCCCCCTATTCTTCTGCTGGTGGAGACCTGATGCCCCTGGTTCTCTTCTACTGGTGGAGACCTGATGCCCTCGGTTCATCTGCTGGTGGGGGCCTGATGCCCTCGGTTTGTCTGTTGGTGGGGGCCTGATGCCCCTCTATTCTCTGGCTAGTGGGGACCTGATGCCTCCGGTTCACTGGCTGGTGGAGACGTGATGCCCCCAGTTCACTGGCTGGTGGGGACCTGGTGCCCCCGATTCAGTGGCTTTTTGAGACCTAATGCTCCCGGTTCACTAGCTGGTTGAGACCTGATGCGCCCGGTTCACTGGCTTGTGGGAGGCCGACGCTTGTTGTTTCTGGATGACGTTTGGCTAGCGCCTGTAGTTGGAATCTCGGAGCTTGGAGTCTCTGGAGAAATGTAGGGCTAGCGCATGTGATTTCTTGGTCAATGTAAGGTTAGCGCCTGTGGCTTCTAGTTGTGGCGAGGCTAGCGCCCGTGGTTTCTGGATGATGGGGGCCTTAAATCTCCCAAATCTCCAGATGAGGAATTCTTTGTTCCTTTTGTGTGGCTTGGGAAGTATTTTGTTTCTCTATTTGAGGACTTTAATGCCCCTGCTATCAGATTTCCTTCTTTGGGTAGCGGAGGCATGTCACTTATTCTGTAATTCATCTAGAGGTAGAGGCTTGGCGCCTATTGTGAGGGTTATAATGGTCCCTGTTGGCCGAATTCTGTCTTCGGGTATTGTAGATCTTTCTCCCTATTCTGCATTTTTATAAAGAGCGTTAGCTTGGCGTTTGTTGATTCTTGCGGCTCTTGTGTTTACTTTTGAAGGTACCGCTCTCGAGGTTTGTGTTTCTTGTGATTCAGAATCTGATATTTGAGGGTAGAGGTCTGGCGAATGTTGTTTTTAGTGTTTCTGGAGCCCAATTTTGCGAAAATTGGCCCTCAATTTTGTGAACGTTGGCCTTATTTTTTGCTTTTTTGTGGAGTGGGCTCTGCTCCCGGCGTCGTACTCTATGTTGCCCCCTCATCAGAGCGTTCAGTTTTCTGGTCCGGGGAAACTGGATGTTTTGATGAATGATCTCGTCGTTGACTGGGCTCGCTCCGGGTGGATGTTATATGTTCTGGAAGAATATGTTTGTTTCTATGACAGTTGATGCGCATTTCAACATTTTTCTTGGCTCGACTGATGATGCATGAGGAAATTTTGAATTTTTTGAAAAGTTTTTGAATTATTTTGTTCCATTGTCTCGAAGATTTGTGCTATGAGGGATTCATAATCCTCTGTCTTTCCTTTTTAGGAACATGCGCTAGACAATGATTTCAATATACATACATTATAATAGATCTATTAAACCGGTTCATTCAATGGTCGGTACAATTGTGATATTTTATGTTTCAAGCGGTTTACCCCTGTTATTAATCGGTCCTTATGCATTTTCGGGATTGACTATTTTTTATATGAGTGGTCTACTCGATCTTAACCGATGATCCGGGGAGGACTTCTAGTGAGTGCTGAGGTTCACTACATAAACCGTCCCGCTCCAAGATAGGATGCTGAGCGGTGGCAGCCGGCCGCTGGATTTTTGATGTGTTTGTCCTATCCGGGCTAGACGATCCGTTTTAGCATGTGCCTCCCCTTCCTAGAACTTTTTGTGACCAAGTCTTTTTAGCCAATGGGCCAGGACCCATAAGCAGGCCGCTGTCCTTTTTGAGACAGTTTGATCAACTCATATTTCCTCAGGGGTATATTATATTGAAACTGGATTATTTCTTGAAGTGTTCATTTCCTTGTACCGGTTATCGAATGGACTGGTGAAATAGCTCGATTTTATCGTATGTATGCATATTGAAACAATTGAAAATAATATGCCCATCAGGTGAGACATCATATGAATGAGCAAATCTGGTGTCATAATTGACTCTGGAATATAAAGAAATCGAATTAAAACAAAGCAAATTGTTCAAAATATCCGGATGCGTAAAAT
Organism: Mercurialis annua; assembly: GCF_937616625.2. Taxonomy (NCBI): domain Eukaryota; kingdom Viridiplantae; phylum Streptophyta; class Magnoliopsida; order Malpighiales; family Euphorbiaceae; genus Mercurialis; species Mercurialis annua. The sequence goes on along the minus strand of NC_065572.1, from coordinate 17,843,410 downwards.
AGAAACTACAACTAAACTAAGCTACTACAAAATTGGATAATTTAGGAGAACAGATCTCCAAATGCTCCGAACATAGGGCGAGCTACCCCTTCAGTCTATGGATGTTGAGGTCCATTGAACCTGTAGAAACCCAAGTTTGCTTGCTTCAAATATTCGTATTCTTCTCTCTCGATCTGTGCATCTGTCAATTCTCTGGCCCTTTTGCCTCTCAGTAAGCTTGTTGCGTCGTTTTTGTGCAGGGAGACCCAAAATTTATAATACTCGTTTGCAATGTCATTACGGTTAGTGATCACATTCCTTTCTATACGTCTCTCTGGCCAGCAAGCTATGAGCTTTTCAGAAATTCTTGGCACAGTGGTACTCCAGAAAAAGAGGATGGATATTCCATGATTTCTTGCTTCATCCCATATTGTCAACATAGGCGGGCTGGTTCATAGCACGATACCGTTCATGAACCTGGTAGAGGGACACATCCTGCATAAACTTATGTGACGACGTGGCTGATTTTCCACCAAGGGAACCACCAACGAATATCTGCTTCAATGATTGTTTTGAACCAGGTGTTCCAGTTTTCCGGCTTGCACACGACTACTCGACATCATGCTAAATTCTTCGGTATATAGAGCATTTGGTCGGCAGGTGGCACTATCATCTATAACCCTTTTTGCAGCCAAATCTGCAAGAGAAGAAGACTTCTAGAGAGTCTCTTAGTAGTTTGGAAATTATCCAAGCCAGCTAGTGTCTCATCTAATATCACTAGGAGAGGGGTAGCTCTTTTTTCTACTTGTTCCATTATGTGTATGATTCTAATATCATCATGTCCCTTGATTGAGCAAAGTACGTACTGTGCATAAAGACAGAATCCTGTTGTCCTAACCCAACTTTTGCTGACTCTATCCATCTCTTCAGCAATGTCTATGACTGAAGGGAGGTGAATATGGTCCCCTTCTCTTAATGTTTCCAGCTTAGCAGGCGGGAGCGAGAACCAAGGTGTGAGTCCTCTCACTGCTGGGTAGCCTGTGGTGGGTAAGGCAAACTCTCGGGTAACGTCTCCATATCCCCCGAGGATTGCCTTAAATTCTTCGAGAAGTGGGCAGATCTCGACATTGCGGAATCTAAACACATGAGTTTTTGTATCTCAGAAATTAGCAGTGGCATGGAGGAGTTCTTGATATGATTTGAAGTGAAACATGAACCGGAGGTTCTCCAGGTGGAATTTGCTCAGTTTCTCCCATTCAGCTATAGATAGGCGTTTCAGGAGTGGTAGCATGTGTCTTCACCCTTCTTCTACCTTGATGTCCCCACTCCTCTTTCCTGCCTGGTGTTGTCTTTCGCTTAGGACATTGGTGAGCCATTTCTATTTGTCGCGATTTTGTTCCCTGATTGTATCCTTAGATTGGGCAAGTGCCACTTGACGTCCTTGTCGGGTCTCAGCGATGAAATCTGATCTCAATCCTGGTACGTTCATTCGATTGGATGCGGGTCGACTCTGGGGGTTCATACAAGCCATGATCCATTGCTTCATTTCATCTGTCTGCTTTTTGACTGAGTCCATAACCTCCTTCCTTAGCTGGTTTAAACTGGCTTCACTCGTTCCTGACGTACTGACTGCGTAGATTGAACTTTTCTTATTGTCGTTGCCAGCGAGAAATAGAGTGATCCCTAGGTGGCTACATCCACAAGGGGTTAGTATGTAGATGCAGGGTTAGTTTTAAACACATATCACGTAGCAAGTTTGGCACATAAAACAATTTGATATCACAGAGACACAGTGTTCCTTCCAACCTTATTTCTCCCACACACGTGTTCCGAGCGATGTTTGTTCCTAGGTATTTTGGCCTGGATCCTCGCATCACAATGCAAGAGTCGGCATTCCTGCAAAAATCTCTCTTCTAGCAGTTCTTAAGCAGATAGACGACACTTGTCGATGTAATGACTCTAAATCCCTTTCTAGAAGGAGTTGAAAGCGTAAAGGGTGGACGTGGAAGTCCGTTTTGAAATCTGAAATTTGATTTAGCCTTGCGGTTGTATCTAGTTAAAGGATTTTCCACTACACTGGTTATTTGAGGTTTGGTCAAGCAAAGGGGTTTCACTTGATCAGATTCGTATTTTTAGGTCTGGCCCAACATGAAGTTTTGAAAATCTGGTTTTCAAATTGGAAAATTTGTTTGGCCTAAGATTAATATTGAAGTAGTAGTATTTGAAACATCGGATTTAGAATCATTACATTGATTGCATGCCTCAAATACAAACATTATATTGGGTATTTTCCCCGAGCGTAGTATCTAAGCTGGAATACATGTGGGCTGAGTCATTGGGTTTTGGTAGTAACCGGTGTAAGGCTCCCACAGACAGATATACCCTTGATAGGTCTCCTCAATCACGAGTACAAACGACCGAGGTACTAGGCTGGGAGTGATACTGCTCCACATAAGACGTTATGAGCAATGGAGTGCGATGCCAGAGCGTGAGAGCGATTATGAGTATCGGAGCTGGATAAGAACTCCTAAAGAGTAGGTGAGAAGAGAAATTTTTAATGCAATGCAACTGGTGCGAATATGCCTGGAAAATAAAGCTGGTGATTGATAAAGCGCAAGGCGTGCTGTTTAGGTCCATATCAACCATTTTTGAAAACAATTTTGAAAATGTTTTTATGTCTATGTTTTAAAAACAGTTGATTTTAATCCCCAGTGGAGTCGCCGTTGTGAGCGCAGCGGGGTTCAGGGGTCGCTCGCCCAAGGCTTATGGCTGACTTCTCGATCTGGAAATGGTTTGAAAAATGGAGTCGCCACCTAGTTCAACTAGGAAATGCCTTTTAACAGACTAGATAGCCTAACTCGCCTCCGGTAAGACTATCGTGTATCGGACCAAAACTAGGGTTCGTGGACATTCCCTAGACTCTGGTGCTTGCCTTATCGGTTACCGGCTTTATTTACTGGACATATTCATTTTATATCTCATCTCAACAGTATATGCAGGTCACGTGATATTAAATAAACCTGTAAATAAACAAGTATGAGAGCGGTAAACACGTTTGACGCACATATGACTAGATCCTGACTGACATTTGCGGCAGGTAGGAGGTACTCCTAAGCATACATCTAACCTTAGAGGTTTCTAGCAAGTAGCATAACTCTGACTGGTCTGGATATTTTACATGCACAAAGCCTAAAACTGGATGTATAAGTGTGATTTGATTGATTTTATCAAGTGATCTTGAAAAACCTATACAACCATTTACTACATTTTCATATTAGTCCTAAGATGCCTAAGTGGTGTTGGAATTGTATTAATGGGCCAATTTTAGGAAATTTGTCCTTTAACTGGTTATTTTTTGAATTAGAATGCTTTTGGAAAGAAGTAAACAGTGCTAGCATGCTCAGGGGCAGTTGGATGTACATACAAGCTTAGAGATACTTTTAAACCTCGTTGACTTTGAGTGCCTAGAACTCGCGCGGGTTTTGACCATCGGTCTGGTCAGAATGGGCTCTCGGTTAGATCATGAGAGTTGTGTGTCTCGTCAATCCGGCTCTACTAGTTTGATTCTGAGTCAATTCGAAGTTTGCGTTAGCCCGGAATCGGCTGTGGACGGTGCTGGTTTGCTGGGCCTCGGGCTCGTGGGCACGGTTTATACACTATGTTGCATATTTGGACTTATGAGTCTGTTTTTCATCGGGTATGGCCCGTTACTACACAGAATATGATTCTACACTAAATTATCTACGTCTGGGTTCAAACTGGACCTGATTTTGAAACCTGATGAGTCCGGAAACACGTTTTAAAGTTCAAATCATGTCTAGAAGGATATGGGAGCGAATCTGGGAAGTTGCGGAGCCATGAACCGGCGCCAGTTAGATCTGGCAGCGCCGGAAGTTCATAGTGGCGGCGCAACAACTTTATTCTGGTGCCGCCGTCGGCTTCAGTGGCGGCGGCGGATCGTCGGCAGATTCAAAGGTCGTTTTGTTTTGCTTCGTTCTCACTCGTTTCAACTCCGTTTCTCATGCTTAAGTAGTCAATACCGCATAAAATCGAACAAGGAATCTAAATATGGAATAATCAAAGTGTTTAAAGCTCATTCAAACAAAATTAATTTTCTGGGCCTCAACTTCGAAAATCGGTTTTTCATGGCAAACAAGCTTAAAATTGCATCTAGCTTGCATCCTAAGAGCCACAATTTACTGCGTTTCAAGATTTGAACACTTTAAACACATTAAATTATTCATTAACATGCTTTTTTATCGATTTCATGGAAATTTGGCAATTCAATTATTCAGTTAAATATGGCAATTTTATGACTAAAATCAACACAAAAGCTAATATACATCCTAAAATACACAATTACAACAATTATGATATTCATGGCATGGAAAATCAAAGGAATAAATATGGAGGTCCTTATAATTACCGGTATGAGTCCTTGGCTTGTTTACTGGCGAAGTGGATACGGAATCCAGCTTTTAGTTTTTGCAGGCTTTCGTTCTTGGAGAATCAAAGCGATCTTAAGTGTTTTCAGGACTGGAATCAACTACGATTTGTGTGTGGCATGTGTGAAAATATTCGGCCTACGGATTTCTAAGGGTGCTCGAATTTTTGGTCTATAATTTTTACCTTTCTGATCCGACCTTTGACTTAGCGGACTAACAGTAGTATTTATAGGGGAATGGTATGACCTAGTGTTTCCTAGAATCTTCTAGAATATTCTAGGGTGAAAATGTGTGAAGTGATAAGTAATTAAGTGTTAAGATTAGCTTTAAACTCTAATTTCTTAATTAAATTCGGATTTAGACTTGCTAGCTAGGTAAAAGAGTGTTAAAAGTGTATATTGGTGCCCGAAAGTGTATTTTGGTGCCCGAAAGTGTTAAAAACGGTTCCTTGGGCCCTATAGGCTTGGTCATGGTTAATTTCAGTCCGTCAAACTTGCAAATTGGCCCATAAATTTCTAAGATATAGCAATTAGTCTAATTTCTAGACTTAGGTTACAATTTATTTGGATTTTTATGGGCTATTTACGCATAATTACATTTTAATCCTCCAAGTGCACAATTGTGCACAAACTATGCCTGCATAGATTTCAGCAATCAAATCGAAAGCTCATCACCCAGACGAATTTCTCTGGACATTATCATTGGACACTTCAGTTCCTTATCACTTTTTACCTGTTCGAAAAATAGGCGTCTACAATATGCCACCTTTGCTTCGCGAGTAAGGCTAGAATGAAATACTCTAAATCTCAAAAACGCAAGCTGCCCGCTCTCTTTGGAAGGCACATTTTTGTGCCAAGACATCTAATGTATTCTTTTTCCTCGTTTCTTCCTCTCCACCAAAAATTGGATATGGTTTTGTTAATGTCATTGTTAACGGTCTTTGGAAGTAAGAAACATGACATTGAATAAACAGGAACTGTCGTGGCGCTATTTTTAATGAGATTAAACAACCTTTCCAACTTGATACCTTTTTCTTTACTCTTAAATTCCAAGATTCATCTTGACCGCCGATGCTTGAGACATTTAAAATTGTCTCTAGATTTGCTCTCATATTGGATGGGTATTTAGGCTAAAAAGAATTAATGATTTAGTTAAATTTATTTCGTGTCTTGATGCCATTGAGTAAAGCCTAATAATATTTACCACCCAACGTGCTTCTTTCTCAGTTGCTAAAAAAATAGCAATGAATCGTCGATGTAAAGAAGGTGCAGAATACTTGGATTTCTACGAGAAATTTTAACCCCAGATATTTCGCCGGTGCGTTCTGCTTGTAGCAGCAAAGAGGAAAAGGCGACAAAGGATCGCCTTGACCAAAGCCTCTTGCTGGCTTAATGAACCCGTGCATGGAACCACTGAAATTTAGTGAATATGTGACCGATGATATACAACTCATCGTCCAACAAATCCATGAATGATGGAAGCCTAGTTTTTGAAGAACTCTTTTAATAAAACTCCATTCGATCCTCTCGTATGCTTTGATCATGTCAAGTTTGAGAGCCAACTCAAATTTAGATGTACCCCTTCTTGTTTTCAAATGATGGGTTACTTCGGTTGCTAACAAGATGTTATACGAGATATTTCTCCCATTCACAATAGCTCTTTGATGTTCTCCGATGATATGGGCCATGAGCGGCTGTAAACGGTTGGTGGGGATTTTGTGGAAGACCGAACATAAACTGATTTGACGTAAATCCGCCATAGTAGAAGGTGGGAGTACATTTGGAATGATATTAATTGTTATATGGTTCAAACTACGCGACATGTTACTACCTGAAAAGAATTCTCGAACTTATGCACAAATGTCGTTCTTAATTGTCTCCCAATATGTCTGAAAGCACAGTCTCGTCAATCCATCTTGCCCCGCATCTTTAATCAGATTGATATAAAAAAACAACCTTCTTTATTTCTTCCTCCGAAAAAGGTCTAACAAGGTTGGCGTTCATGGCCGGAGTTACCTTTCTCTCCATACTTGACAAGGCTATGTTGATATTCAATGGATTGGATAAGGAATATATAGTTCAAAAATAGTTGATTACAATATCAACAACTTGTTGTTCCTAAGTGCACAAGGAGCCATTATTGTTATGCAGTTGCGTGTCCTTCTCTGAACGACTGTTGAATGGAAATAAGCAGTGTTACGATCCTATGACTTCAACAAGTTTATCCTCACTTTTTATGCCTAATAACTTCTTTTTTGTGGCATTCAGGGGATAAACTAAGTTATAAACTTTTTATTTCATCTGAATACAGCTCAAAGCCTTATTGATGTAGGCTCACAATCTAGGAATTCAGACTCTTGATATTTCGGCTAGCATTGAACTTCTTCGATCTTGCCCAGTGGCCCTGTCTACAATTTTTAAGTTTCTGCATGACTTTTTTATGGTTATTTGTTTCTGAGTTAGCGCTTGCTGCCAATGATTCAAGTACTATGTGATATCGCAATAAATTCAAGTGAACTCCTTGCGAGATACCTCAAGAATATCTCGCCTATTGCACAATTTATTCGAAGTAGATATATTACTTCTCCCTTTAGAAAATACTTCCCCATTTCATTGGAAGACATCGGCGATGCCCAAAGGCGAACCGATTGCCCACGAACTCGCTACACGAGATTTCCGGAGAACGTGGCCCATCATCCTCAAAAGATTGTGTAAGCCAGCCACGATCTGGCACATGATAGCCAGCCAACCTAAGGCCTACAAATAAGACCAATTTGGCGCTGAAGAAGGTAATCACTCACATAGCCCAAACACATCTTTCATACTTATTACCTACCATAATACCCTTACTAACTTGAGCGTCAGAGTGGCTTTCATGCAACACCAGCCTAAGACCCTTTAGCTTATTTGTTCACTGTGCAGGAAACTACCCGAAGGCGATCTCGTGTTACCCCGAAATAGTTGACCTGTATCATTTGCTGCCCGGCTCGTCACCCGGAGTATCTATAAGAGCTCCGGTTGGCGGACTGGTTTGCCTTACTGCCTGTTGATCGCTCGTCTCTCCTTCCACGCTGTTAGGAGGGAATAGATTCAGGGCCGGCGGTACGTCTTCTTTGCCATTTCTGTCGATAACTTGTGGTGTATCATCTCCCGGGGGCTCCATCGCAGTTGCTTGGTTAAGAACCTAAAACAAAGTGTTCCACCTGAAAAATTACCAGCTCCAAAGTCGGCCTCACTAGTAGACAAAGGGAAAAACCGATCCATTAGGAAGACAGGCAAGAGAATTCAGCTAAGAAGCAGAGCACCCTGATACCAACCCCGGATGATGATCAATGGATGGGTGAGCAGCCTGTCCCCAAAGACGGAGAGGATCATCTAAAAGAGAAAGTTTGTCAGGTCATGAGTAGGCTATGCATAAAATGTGATGACATAGATATCTCCCTACAAAGTGACTCCCCCCTTGCAGATGTCATCATTTCCCATGAATTCCCCGCGAAATTCAAATATCCTCCGAACCTGGAATCCTATGACGGAACCGGCTGCCCTAAGAGTCACATCCATAAATTCCAAGCCGTAATCAACGTCCAAACAAATTTAGATCACGTATTATGCAAACTCTTCCCTACCACGTTGAAAGGCCTGGCACAGGAGTGGTACCAGAGTTTGAAGCCAGGGTTGGTGATGACATTCAAACATTTCTCAAGACTGTTCCAACCTAGGTTCGTAGCTTGCATTCCTCAAAAGAAATTATCAACAGACCTACTGGCTATCATGCAGAGGGATGGGGAGATGCTCAGAAAGTATGTGGAGCGATTCAATAAACATGCCATGCAAATTGAAGAACTGAGCCAGGAGATCGCTTATACAACACTACTAAACGGAACCACCAATTCCGACCTTCGTAAGGAACTGTTGGCCAAGTCACCAAGGTCGTTCACCACCCTAATGATCATCGCGCACACGCAAATTAGGGTGGACGATGGTCAAAGGGAAATAGCCAATCGGCATGGAGGGAGAACGGAGAAAGGACCATCTTCAGGAAGGAGGAATAGATACATGTCGAATGATAGATCACCAAACGAAAGAAGGTTCGGAGACAAAAGCAATGACCGGTTCAGAAGCAAGCGAAAGATGGACGAAGAAAGACGTTACACACCATTGAACACCACTAGGACTAATGTAGTGTTCTAGGTAAAGGACAATCGAGAAAAGGTTAGATGGACAGAGAAGATGAATGCTGCATCAGCAAGCAAAAGGGACAACCACAAATATTGTGAGTTTCATAGAGATAACAGTCACACCACAGATGAATGCTGGCACCTAAACGAAGAGATAGAAAATCTAAGAGAAAGAGGATCCCTTTCCCAGTTTGTTAAGAAAGAGGCAGAAGACAGAGAAAGTGAAGGAGATCGGAAAAGGGAACGCAAGGAAGATGCCCCTCGGAGGCCCAAGCCGGAACATGCAGGTGTGGTTAACGTTATAATGGGCGGATCAACAGGAGGAGATAGCAATACAACAAGGAAGAAGGCGGCCAGAATGGTATACTCAGTAAGCTCGGGCGCGCCAGATGTATGGAGGTTCGGAAGCATCTCCTTCTCCGAGATAGACAGCCACAGTTTGGCACTGCCCCATGAAGACGCACTGGTGGTAAAAGGAAGGCTCAACAACTTTGAAATATCCAGGATGCTTGTGGACACAGGAAGCTCGGTCAATAAGATTACAATGGAGGTGTTCAAAAGAGTTGGACAAAAGAAAGAAGATCTGACAAGGGTGTCCACACTGCTGGAAGGACTAGGCGGCAAATCCGTACAAGTAGAAGGATCTCTGGAAATAGACGTTCAGTTGGGCGATGGAGATATTTTCAAAGAAGTTCGAACTGAGTTCATGATAGTCAACATGGACTTTGCCTATCACGCGATTCTGGGAAGGCACTTACTACATGACACCTATGCATCCATCTGCATGAGGTATTTGCTTATGAAAATACCCACAAAGGAGGGCGAAGCCAAAGTGAGAGGATGCCAAAAGTCAGCAAGGGAGGCATACTTCACAGCCATAAAAAAAGTTCACATAACGCTACCAGTGTTGACAGTAGAACCACCAGAGAGAATAGAAAGAGCAGAACATTATGGAAACACCTAAAAAATAGAGCTGTTCCCAGGCAAAGAAATCATAGTGGGCGAAGAGCTGAAGGAAGAAGTCCAAAAATCCTTAGCAGAGAACCTCCGAAGCCTCAAAGACTCATTTGCTTGGACTACTGGCGAACTAGTCGGAGTAGATCCAGAGGTCATATGGCACCGGTTGAATATCGCCCCAAACTCAAAACCTGTGATACAGAAGAAAAGAAGACATTCGCCAGAAAAACAACTGGCCATCGCTGAGGAGATCGAAAAGATGAAGGTGGCCAAGGTGATAAGAGATGCATACTACCCCTGGTGGGTGGCGAACGTCGTGATGGTGAAAAAATCAAACGGCACCTAACGAATGTGTGTAGATTTCACTGACCTAAACAAAGCATGCCCCAAAGATAGCTTCCCGTTGCCGAGCATCGACCAACTAGTGGACTCCACAGCAGGCCACGCCCTGTATGCGTTCTTAGACGGCAAGGCAGGATACCACCAAATACCCATGGCTTCATAAGACCAGGAGAAGACGACTTTCGTAACAGATCAAGGACTATTTTGCTACAAAATGATGCCCTTTGGTTTGAGGAATACAGGCGCCAAGTACCAAAGGCTGGTAAACTCCATATTTAAAGAGCAGATAGGGAAGCACATGGAGGTTTATGTTAATGACATGATCGTCAAAAGCATCAGGGCGGAAGACCACCCAACTGATGTGAGAGTAGTATTGAAAACCTTGAAGAAATATCAACTGAAATTCATTCCGGACAAATGTGTGTTCGGAGTACCAGTGGGAAAGTTCCTGAGGTACATGGTCTCTCAGCGAGGAATCGAGGCCAACCCATACAAAATTGAAGCAGTCTTAAAAATGACACCGCCCAAGAGCATACACGAAGTCCAAAAACTCAATCGGTGGATCACCGCTCTAGGACGACTCATGTCCTACTCGGCAAGGCGATGCCTGCCTTTCTTCAAAACATTGAAACAGGTTAAAACTTTACCTGGACAAGGGAATGCCAGACCGCGTTCGACGAGCTGAAGAAATTTCTATCATCACCTACGCTCCTAGAAAGGCCTGAGACGGGCGACGTGTTGTACTTATACATTTCCTGTGCCGATGAAACAATAGCAGCTGTCCTCGTATCGGAGAAGGACGGGGAGCAGTTCCCAATCTATTATATCAGCAAGGTGCTCAGGGATGCGGAACTAAGGTACCCGAAGTTGGAAAAACTAGCTTATGCGTATATATTGCCACGATCAAACTTTGCCATTATTTTGAAGAGCACCAGATCATCGTACGAACCGACCAGCCGCTGAGGAAGATCCTTCGGAAAGCTGAAACAAGCGAAAGAATAGCCGAATGGGCTGTTAAAATAGGAAGCCTAGGCGTTATCTACGAAGCTCGGAAGGCCTTAAAAGCTAAGGCATTGGCCGATTTCTTTGCTGAGCTAACATTCGCCGAGTCAATTGAGAGCAAGGACAACCCTGACGGTGCAGTTTGTGGCGAAAGGGGAGGAATCGGCGTAGAACTCAAAGGACCATGGAAGGCCCAAATGGAATATTAAGCTAGACTAGAATTTCCAGTCTCCAACAACATTGCAGAGTACGAGGCAGTATTGGCCAGACTACAGCTATGCGAAGAACTCAATATATTGGAAGCTCAGATATACAGTGACTCACAATTGGTCGTAAACCAGGTATCGGGAAATTTTGAAGTAAGAGAGGCCACTCTAAAGATATACAACAAGCAAGCAAAAGCTTTTTTCGTCAACAACATGTGATCTTGGACAGTACAACAGATACCCAGAGCAATGGATGGAAGAGCAGATGAACTGGCGAAGTGGTCCGCAACAAAAACTACGATTCACTGAAGAACATTCCTCATGAAACCAAGCGACAACCTAGCTTTCAAGAAGAAATGGAGGAGGGAGAAGTGCTTATGATAGAGGGAGAAGAAACGTCGATGACCCCCATCATGGCATAAATGGACAGTGGGGCACTCCTAGAAGACAAAATGGAGGCTAGGAAAACAATGATATTGTCGTCCAAATTTGGCATATACAATGGCCAATTGTACAAATGATAATTCACTCATCCTTGGCTAAAATGTGTTAACAAAGAAGAAAGAGACTCCATTCTAAAAGAACTCCACGAAGGGGCCTGCGAAGCACATGACGGGGCATTAACGCTAGTCAGGAAAGCCTTATTACAGGGTTACTATTTTCCCACAATGAAGGAACATGCAATAACGATACGGAAAGGGTGCTGGCTCTGTTAACAACATGCTTTGGTATCTAGAAAGAAAGCATCGGAATTGAAGCCAATCGGCAGTGCATGGCCCTTCGCCAAATGGGGAATGGAAATCTTGGGTCCGCTCCCTCTAGTCACTAGTCAAAGAAAAGTTTTGGTGGTGGCAATCGATCACTTTACAAAATGGATAGAAGCGAAACTCTTGGCGAAAATCACCCAGTAAAGAATAACTAACTTTTCAATAGATCAATCTTGTGTAGATTCGGAATACCGAAGGTGTTGATCACGGACAACGGCAAACAATTCGACTAAGCCAAATTCATAAAGTTCTGCGCAGAGCACCGAATCTACCTCAGGTTCACTTCTTTTTACCATCCACAATCAAATGGACAAACCGAAGCATCCAACAAAATCTTACTGGCAGGACTAAAGAAGAGACTAGACGAGTACCAAGGAAGATGGGTGGAAGAACTCTAAAGTGTTTTATGGAACTATTGTACCACCCCAAGAGAAGCAATATGCAAAACCCCGTTCGCCCTCGCCTACGGAACGAAAGCTGTAATTCCAGTGGAGATTGGCTCATCTACACCAAGAACCGAAGACAACCAGCTGGATCTAGAAGAAAACGAAGCAGAGCTTAGGAACAATCTAGACCTCTTAGTTGAAAAGATCAATAAGTCAGACATCAAAATGGAGGCTTACATAGACAAAATAGCCAAGTACTTCAACAACCATGTGAAGAAAAAAACATTCAAGCTAGGAGATCTAGTCATGAGAAAGGCCGAAGTCAAAAAGGGAGAAGCAGGGAGCGGAAAGCTACAACCAAATTGGGAAGGACCCTACACCATCAGCAAGGTCATCAAAGAAGGAGCATTCAAACTCGCCAAATCTTTTGGGAGAACTAAACCCCGTACTTGGAACGCAAACAATCTAAGAAAAATCTAGAAATTTCCTCTAAGCAGTTCGTTACCCAATGTTACCACTTTCTAGGTTTCATTTTCTCTAGAAGTAGGCATTTAAATTCTTCCAAGTGATTTTTTTATCACAATGTATGTATTTGAATTCCTCCAAGTGATTTTTCATCACAGCGTATGTATTTGAATTCCTCTAAGTGATATTTCATCACCAAGTATTTTAATTTACCCTTGCTCGGACAAGAAAAGTTCACAAAAGTTGTCTCTTTACTATGGTTATTTTTTTTTTGTCATGGTTCTTTTCGAGAGGGAGAACTGACGAGTTCAACCCCTCGAAAAAGCGGTAGCAATGCGCGATCTAAATAAAGAATGCCAGCAAATTAAAGGACGAAATAAAGTTTGAGACCAAAACATAATAAGTTTCGCCAAAAACAAAAGCTATAATGATAAACACTTCTTAGAAAATAAATGAAAAACAAGTATCGCAAAAACGAGAGAAGTATATTCAAAAGGAGGATAGAATACATCCCAAAAAATTCTAAATGAGAATAAGTTCTCTTATAAAAAAAAGAGACTAAAAGAAAATTGCAACATCTAAATCTTAGGTTCCAGTTCTTTCTCCTCTTGTTCACCTTTCTGCTTGGCCTCCTTCTCCTCTGAAATAAAAGGAGGACGATCTTCAGAAAGAGTCCGCTCAGACAACCCCTCTTGCGAACTCCGCCTAGCCGGAATAGAAGCATCAACAACAAGATTACCAGACTGGGTAGGAGAGGTAACGTCCCCAAGACCAAAAGGATCGTTGCTAGGACGAATGTTGTCCAGGTCTGCAGGGCGCTCTAACAACTCCAAGGCAGCAAAAGGGAGCTCAGAGGAAATGATCTGGCCGAAATCCTTCTCTTCTGGGCTTCCTCCTAACCCGCGAACGGAAGAAGAAGGAAGGATAGGCACTTCACTGACTATGTCGGACTTATCAGCAACATTAGCCGACTATTCAACAACCTCGACAGAGCTCGCAACGACTTCATCATCTTTCTCTGCCTTGAATGAGACGAATAGATCCTGGGGAGAGTCTGGCTCACTATCGCTATTTGCCCCAACAGGAAAGTTATACAAGAAGTTGACGTCGCCTCCTGGATGGCCCTCTAAATATTTGTTCACGATGGCCTCAGTAAATTCAGTGAGCTCCTCACTAAGTTGATGAACATTTCGCCTACGTCTTTCCTTCTCCCGAGCTAGCTTACCGCGCTTCAAATACAGTCTCTTCTCACCAAGGGCAAGTTTGTCCGTGAGAGCCAAGACAGTAGTGTCAAACTCCTTTTTCAGCTCATCATAATTTGTGTCCTTCGAAAACAGCTTCACAGACAAATCACTGCTCTCCTCCTTAAAACGAGCGACCTCCTTCCTTAGAGCTAACTGCTCTATAACAGCTTCCTTCCTCTCCGAAGTCAATCTATCAATATCAGCAACCAGGGATCTCCGCCTACGAGGGCACTCCTCATGTTTAAATTAAAGAGAGCTAAATTGAGATTGAAGGGACTCGTACTTCACCTTCAAAATCTTATACTTTGTCTTTATCTTCACTTGCATCTCGTCATTGTTCAAACGATTGGAACAATACTGACGGAAGGCAAAAGCAGCCTGCACAAAAGAAAAGGGAAGGATAAGGAAGAACCCCAAAAGAAAATTCGACAGAGTTGAAGTACACAAATAAGGGAAGCTTACTATCAACAGGCCGGTAAGGATATCATCAGCCAGAACATTGTCTCCTCTTCCCAGGTAATAATCTACATCAAAAGGACAGTATGAACCTCTAAAAATATCCGCCGCTATAGTAGGGTAACGGCTGGTGGCCTCTTTCCCATACTTCTTGAGGATGAGGTCAACCTAGGTAACCATGACATCCTTTCGAGGTCTCTTCATAGAAGGACCTTCGTCGGCAGTAACAGCATCGCCTGCAGTAGAAGGAGCTCGCCTTTTCTGGCCAGATGAGGCAGCCAAGATACCTTGAGGAGGATGAGTAGACTTGTGTTTCTTCTCCTTAGAAGGAACTTCAGGCATCTTATTCTTCCCCTTGCCCATATATGTCGAGGGAGCAGGAGGTGGAGGAACATTGGAGGGCTCCCTGATTTTAAAGCTAGGGAGTACTAACCTGGAAGAAGGAGGAGGAGTCCGAGCATCGCCATCATCCTTCTTAGGAGAAGGAGGCACATCACCAACATTCTGGGAAACTTCGCCCCCTTTCTTAACAACCTCCTCTTTAGCTCGGATGGCTTGGCAGGACCAACTTGTGTGAGTCTCTCTCTCTCTCTCTTGAGCCTCTTTCTCCCGTCATGCTCTTCTATCTTCAAAAGCCTTCTGCTGGATCTCTTTGAAATTCGGCACTACAAAATAAGAAAATGAACCGAAATCAAGAAAGAAAAATCAGAAACACAAACAACAATAAGCAAACTCCATGGTACAAACAAGATACCAGAAGAACAAGAAGGCATATTAAAATTAATTTGGGGAGAAGAAGAAAGAGGGAGTTCGCCCCAATTGTGAGGCTCGTCTTCATAGTCTGACTTAGACTCTTTCTTTTTCTTCTCATTCTTTTTCTTCTTTTTCCTTTTACCCTCTTCTCTCTCCCTCTTCTTGTGGGCGACATCTTTATCCCACCAAAAATAAAAGTCGATCATTTTCACCACGTCCATCTTAACATGCTTGCGGAACTCAAGCACCGTTTCTCAATCCGCTTCGCTAAATTTTACCTTCTCAAGTTTCTTCGGGCCATCGAAAAATTTATTTGGAATGGAGCCCCACCCTCCTTTTTTCTTGGCAATAACAAAACTGTGCTTCCATCTTTTTAAAGAATTTGGGAGACCAGAAAAAAAAGATCGCCCGGGCTGAAGATAAAAGAATTCATCACCCTTCTTCCTCTGCAAGGAATAGATGGAGCGAACTATGTCATAATTGACTTCCCTCTTAAAATGGAGTCCACAGATGAAAATCCCTGTCAGATGTCAGTGGGAATTAGGATGAAGCTGACTCAATGGGATCTCGAAGTGATCAAACACCATCTGAGTAAAGCAGTCGAGTGGTATCCTTAGGCCAGCCTCAAAATCCTAAATGAAGACAACCTGCTCATCATTTTCCAATGTCTGGTCCTCAACAGAACCTTCAGTTGGAATCCTCAATCCAATAGTAGAAGGGATCTCATATCTCGCCCTAATCCACACAAGGGCGCTCTGACTTAAAGCAATAGGCCACTCAGATAAGGGCTTATTCTTCATAGACTTCGATCCAGAAGATGCCTTGCTTATCTTGAAAATAAATTCTTCCTCATCCCCCCTCTTCGTCATCTACCTCCTCGGTTTCATCATTATCTTCTCCATCATTTTATAGGGGAGCCTCACCTTTTGGCTCTCGGTTGGTGACTCCTATAAATCCATCAGTATCTCCCAAACCAGAAACAGCTTCCTCACTGTCAGGAACTACTTCTAAGATAGCCCCTCCTCATTAAAGCCCAAATCAGCGAGGGTTGCAAGAGGAACCGGGTAAGAACAGTCACTAGAGGAACTCTCAGAAGAAGAAGAAGAAGAAGAAGAAGAAGAAGAACTAGACAAAAAAACCCTCGAAGGAGACATTTCCAAAATCAAAACAAAAGAGAAGCAAAGAAAATGAAATACGAGAAGATAAATAAACGCTGGATTACTTACTGATCAAAGACAAATTCTTGGCTCTAAGTAACTTGTCGAAAACCTAGCAGAAAAATAAAGGAAAAGGAGCAACAAAGATGACAGTAAGAGAATATAGGGGAAGGAATAAAATAATGAAAACAAATGTTACCTCTTTTATATGTCAACCAGATATAGAGTACTCGAGTACTAGGTAGCATGGAATAATTTCCTAGAAAAAGACAATCAATTATTGTGGAAACCAAAGAGTCGCGTCCTTTTATATTCCATAACTGTTGAAGAAGTTTAAAATTCAAAATTCAAAAAATTTGAAACGACAGAAGAAAAGCTTCAAGTCTTTGACTTAGCGAGATCACCGGGGGGGACATCTGATATCGCCATAAAATAAAGTAAACTCTTGGCGAGATACCTCAAGAATATCTCGCCTATTGCACAATTTATTCGAAGTAGATATATTACTTCGCCCTTTAGAAAAGACTTCCCCACTTCTTGGGAAGACATCGCCGATACCGAAAGGCAAACCGATTGCCCACGAACTCGCTACGCAAGATTTTCGGAGAACGTGGCCCATCATCCTCAGAAGATCGTGTAAGCCAGCCACGATCTGTCACACGATAGCTAGCCCACCTAAGGCCTACAAATAAGGCCAATCCGCCGTTGAAGAAGGCAATCACTCACATAGCCCAAACACATATTTCATACTTGTTACCTACCAGAATACCCTTACTAACTTGAGCGTCAGAGTGGCTTTCAGGCAACACCAGCTTGAGACCCTTTAGCTTATTTGTTCACTGTGTAGGAAACTACCCGAAGGCGATCTCGTGTGACCCCTAATAGTTGACCTGTATTACTATGTTCTGAGCTTCCTTGTTTCCTTTTTATTTCTAATAAAAATAAGAACTTTTCTTGGCTCTTCTGACCATAGGAGCCAAATCAAGAATCATTGGCCTGTGGTCCGATCATAGCTCCTCTAAGTGTAAGACAGTCCCTTTAGGCTAGTTAGATAACCACTCTAAAGAAGTTAAAAATCTGTATAACCATAGCATAATGTTAGCTTCTTCCTCCCTCCTATTATTTCATGTGAAGGGAAAACCTTTAAAGCCCAAGTCTACTGAATTGGATTCAAATATAAATGACTGAAAGGTTTCTGCATTCCTCGAATTGAAAGTCCTCCTCCTTTTTTCTCTTCATTGCAGCAAATACAGTTATAATCTCCCCCTAACACCGTAGGACCATGCAAATTTAGAAAGTAATTGTGCAAAAAAATCAAGTTGTTGTGTAAGGTTAGAGTAAGAAATAACCAAATAGATTTCGATTAAATTCCAACTACAATTGTCATCACCATTCAAGAGAGTACAATGAAAATAAAAACTACTAGAACTAATTAGGTTAAAATTACAACTAGTCTTCGACGTGACCTAATCCTCCACACACCTAAAAGATACTCTAACTCACCAAACCCGCATCTTAAATTTCCGAAATTACTAAAACCGAGCTAGTTACGACAATTTCAATATTTACGTAATACTTAAACTTCAAAACAACCACTATTTTCCAATTTCAACATCAATTCTCAGAATTTTACCTTTAAACGAAGCTTGTGATCAGTAGAGGATGGAATTCCAGAGAGATCGGCGCAAAAATCATTCGAATCGGACGACGAACGGAGAATCGGCGAGCGAATGAAGTTTTGATCAATTAAAAATGAAGCTTCTAGATTCCTTCAATCTGATTCTCATTTCATATCTCAATACTTATATAGTTTGGCTAAATCACTTCATTAATCCTTATTCTCTCTATTTGTTACCATTTATCTTTTGAACTTTTCTTTTATTCAATTTAGTCCATAACTAAATCAATTAATACTTTATTCATAACGTATGCGTATTATTTATATCCAACAAATAATACGACCCAAGAATTTATATTTTCCCGTCAAAACCTATAAATTTCCATTCCTGAGAATTAACTGGTTAAATTACCACTTTAATCCCTAAACTTTATTTTATGACTTTTCTTGACAATTTTCCTTTTAAATTCCAATTCCAAGTTTAAAACTGAAATATAATATTAAAATTCTCACAATAATCTTTTCTGAAACCGACCTACTAAAATTTGTCTATCTTGATTTCTCGGAAATCCTTCCGATATCGCCACTCCGACAACCCAAAACTGGACACGTGGTCCAATTAAATAATTTAATTTTTTGGGGTATTACATTCCCTTATAAAAATTCGTCCTCAAATTTTCCTATAACCGGTTGAAACCTTAAAATTGTTCTTATGCCTTTCTTGACGTCCATTACTACGCATCAGTCGTAGTTTCTTCTTTTACTTTGATTGTTAACTTTTCATTCTGACTATTTACTTGTGACTGTGACGTTGTACTCATCGTTGGTCTATCATCTATTCTACTTGTAAAATCATTTCTCCATTACGTAACTGACAATCTTCTCATCGTTATTCTTGTTCAATCTTTTGCTTTTTCACTAAACCGTAGCTTTAGGTCTGTCTTCTAATTCATAGTTCATGTGTCATCATTGTCTGGTCGGAACTTCCTCTTTTGGCTATCATTAATCATTGATTAATGTTATCTCGATCTACTGTTTTATCCTTGGTAGTCATTATATTGGTGTTCACCTCTTTTATATGCGAATAGTCAGCGATGTTTTATTCACATCTTTAACGACGCACATACTTTACTCATACCTCTGTGAGTATTTGTTCTTATAATCACCAATCTGTGGTTATAATCTTTGTTGTTATCCTTTGTTGTCGTCTTTCTTTCTTAGACTATTATCTTCATTTCTTGCTTCTCTTTCTCACTATCTGGTACCTAGTTTCTTTATCAACCAATCCTCTTTTAAGTTGTATTCCGTCTACCATATTCGTTGTTCCTTAGCGTAGTTAAGTCTAATACACCTTCTGTTATCTTTAGTTTCTCTTTTCTTTCTTTCTTTAAGCTACGGTGAACTTTGCGTTACTTAGTTAGTCAAGAATCGTTCGCCGTTGCTATAAACACTCCGCTTCATGTTGATCTTAATTAAATATTTTGCGTAGTTATCTTTACTTGTTTACATTATTCATACTCGTATTCCTTTCAATCCTTCTTTCTTGGATTCTTGAAGATTATCTTGAGTTTTCTGTTGACTTGTCAGTCAAAGCTGTCTTTCCATTTCATTCCAATTTTTCATTTATGTTGATTTCATAAGAATTTCATATGTCTCTTTAACACTTGACTTTCTTGAGAATCCTTCTTGCTTGTAACATTCTCTTAACTTCATTCTTTACCTTTAAGCTTTAGTTAATCCAATAGGTCTTTATTGACTTATGTATTTTTGTACTTAAGTTGTCTTGCAACTGAAGATTCCATAAGTCTTCATCATATTCCTCTTTGTGAACTCTCTTTGTTGTGTGAACAATTGAAATCTTCTGTTTAAAATTTCTTGTCCTTCCTTGCTAATATTTACTTTACTTTATTCTTACTTTTGCCAAGTATCAACTTTATACTTGTTACAATCATTCTCTAATTCATTCTTATATTGTCTCTCATCTTCTTCTTGAAGTGTTTCAGACTATTCATAACGTATAGGTTATATTTAACTTTATTAATTTCAAAAATTAGGGATAGTTATAATTTCATCGTCCTATACACTTTATGCTTCCTTAGTACTTATAACATGGTTCTAATTGCCTCTCAAACAACTTGGCTTCTCTGTACTAATATCGACGTTCGTCCTTATAACTTTGTAGTTACTCATACGTAATCTATTCTTATTCATTCGATAATAAAGTATCATTTCTTCCTTTACATGTTGTATCCATTATGTCTTCCATCTGTTTATAACAGCTCTACTGTTGTTGTATTAACAATTATCTCTTTCATCCTATACCTCTTATCGATCATGACTATCTGTTTTTACTGTATCTGTTTTGATGATCCTCCTCATGTACTTCTAAAACTCCCACTTCTTTTATTATCTTGCGAAATTTCCAATGTGTATATGTACCTTACTGCGCTTTCTTCATGTTCATCACCCTTCTTACATTTATCGGTGCATATATCCATATGCATTACCTTTATCTTTATACTGGGGCTCTTCATTTAACTCTTCTCCTTTCTGTTTATATGATTTATAATTTCTGATACTCATACTAATAATGTCGTATATGTTTAGAACGTCACTTAGTATTGGTCATACCATGTCGGTTATTTCCCGATCTTATAACTTCGAATCTTCATATCTTACAAGATCATCTTCTCTATCGTTTTATACCCTTTACTTTCCTTTCTTCTATTGTGATTCTCTGTCATTACATCCTTTATCCCGATATAAGGATAAATATTGTATCCTCCAAACATTGCTAGCGAATCACATCTTGATCGCGTATGTTCTCCGGCGTTGACTTCTTATTCGTATTTTACTTTAACTTCGTTAGCTTTTATTACAATTTAACGTTAATATGGCTTAATTCTGTTATTGGGGTTGATTTTACAAGTCTAATTCTTATTTATTAAGAATCTTTTATTATTCGTCACAGAGAGTTGTACGTCTGAGTTTACTTACGAAACAAAACGATTTCAAAACTTCTTTTGGCTGGCCAGCTCTTTGATTCGCCTTTCAATTCAAACATTTTTACATTAAATCGTTTGAAATCATTAGTACAATTGTAGCTCAGAGTGATGACACCTCTCATCACTAAAGAGTTGCTCGAAATCACGTTTTCTTTATCGTTGTAAAAATATGATGCATGATCTACGTTTTGAGAAGCATCTTTTATGCACTCTTAACGTGATTATGCAATGACATACGCTATGTCTGAGCACTATTTACCTTTTAAAATCATAAAAAATCTCATAGTTTTCATAAAATCGTAAGTTTGCTTCAGATTTGACACTCTGCGACAATTAACGGCTTTTCTTTATTATTTATTGGGTATATTATGATTTCTTAATATTGTCGTCACTTTCTAACGCTTACTTAAGCATTTCCTTCTTAATATCATTTCTCTTTTACATCTTGAATTAACCTTTCTACTTAAAGCTCCTTGTAATTGTTTTTCACATCCCCTTCCTCTTATTATACTTGTATCCTATCGTTCACAAGTACAATTATCAATCCTTTTTCAGTAACTCACTTCTTCCTTTACAGCTTCTAGAACGTAATATAGGAATTACGTTCGCGATTAATGTATTATGGATTGTTCATTATGTTATTGTTTTTGGTAAGTTATGTTTAAATATTCTTTTATTAAGCGCGTGTTCGTCGATGTCTCTCCCTATTGGTTTTAGCTACACGAGGTACTATCCTATAGGCATATCCTAATTGTTATACTCTATTATGCAACACAACAAACATATATACACAACAATGCAAACATATCAGAACAAATACACAAAATATATAAATCGCTAATACCTGGGGTGCCTGATGTGGAACACTAGGTTCCCTAATAACTATACCAGTGTGTCGTCCCCTAACTCTTCTGCCAGCGTTGCCTCCACCCCTATGCACAAATCTAGGGTTGGTCCAAATAGCAGAAGATTGACTAGTGTAGTCTGCGTGGAACTCACGTCTGAAAATGTAAGGTCGAACAGGATTGCCATCCCACTCGTGGTCGCTCTCGATCCTATGAGCCATTGCAGTAAGCGTCCTAAAGTGCTCACCAACATAATCATACAGTTCTGCAAATTCGGGTCCCAAACCCCTAACAAATCTACGGTTAATCGTCCTGTTATCTTCATTAAGGTCTGAGACTCCTTCAACCATACGCAGAAAATCAGAGGAATACAGTCCTACTGGTAACATTCATCGGGAAAAGGAGCGCATTTGCTTCCTAACTTGATCCATAACATTCTACGCTTGATTGTTTGCTATTTCTGCATACTCTCTCAGATTGCGGTATCTCCGCACATCAGACCAGAAACGCTCACCTCAGTATTCTATAACGTCAGACTCATCTGACAACTCTTCTTCCTCTAAGTCCTCTTCCTGAGGATTTTCTTCTAAATCTTCTTCCAGATCCTCCTTTGGATCCTCCTCTGGATCTTCTGCACTTTTCTCGCTGTATTCTATTTCTGGTGAGTGGGTCCTGCCTCTAACCCTAGAAGAACTAGCATTCTCTGACCCTGACATAAAACCGTTCTGATAAATTTCAGGTGATCTTCTAGTGTCTGTGTGGAATCCATTCTGGTGGACTTTAGATGGTCCGCCTACTTCATAGTGAAATCCATTCTGAAAGATAGGAGGCGCTTCCTCCCGTTCTTCTGCAGCATGTGGCTGAGCTCCGTCTTGCCCAGTCATGCTGAAAAGAAATAATTTTTAAACATAAGCGACCATCTAAGCCCATTTCCACACAAATTACCAATATTATCTTATAAAATACTGCATACACTTAATCAACCCACACGCAGATCGCAAGCACTCAATCACTTAATACTTCTTGCGCAGGTAATAAACACTCAGTTGCCTTAGCCGTTCGTATGCACAGATAATAAACACTTACTCGTTTAACAATTTTTGGTACGCGCGTGTTATATAACATACAAACAATTCACGTATCACCCAAATACAAGCAACTAAGGTTCGACTCTATCGCTACAGTAGTTCCTAGGTTCACTTATTGATAGAGTACCTAAACTCGAACCCACATCTCAAACAAAACTGGCACTGGTAACTGGACCAACTGCACTGATACCACAATTGTCACGACCATAATTATTTAGCCAGGACCGGCGCTAGTGAATGGGACTGGTAGCTCCAAAACCCGTAGCAAGCCTAAATTACTAAAAACCTTTTCGCAAAATATAGCATATACATAAACGGAAGCTAACATATATAACATATATTCAAATATTTACACTAACTGTTTTGATATCCACGTGGGCTCTAGTTACCGTACCAAGTACGAATTGGCCTCACGATACTATATACACAAGCTAGTGTAACTATCCATATCTCCGGCATCTGGTTCCGTGAACAAAATACATCATACGTAGCCTACAAATAATTATATAAACAAAGACAGCAAGTAAAACATTTAAACAACATATACTGCCGTCAAGGCTAGGACTCTGTCAACTCAGGTCCACTACTGCAGCGCTACGGAAGTCAAGAACTATACATATACTGCTGAATTCCAGATTCCAAAATCGACCTCTAGCTAGGTCCAGACACTAAGTACCTGAAAATGTTAAACACAACATGGGTCAGACTATGCTGAGTGAGTTTGCAATTTACTAACGGTATTATAAAGTAACATCGCATTTCAAAGAAAACAATAATCTAAATATACATATAAGAAAGTACTTGATCCGTTCGAAACTAATATCCTAAAACTTAATACGACTTACGAATATTCACATCATACTGATCCAAATGGTCCAACCCGGGAGTAATTCTAACGCAACCATGCTAGCCGCGACCAATCTCTTAATCCCAAGTGGTTGGTCCAACCCACTAGATACGGGGCTCAGGTTACTTTAGCCGAGTTCTTGCTCGTATCGCATTCATACATCAAATCATGCTACATATTCTAACACACTAGACTGATACAATACTGGTGATCACACAACCTATTGACACCCAACAGGTAGCTAGTTTCTTCGGATCGTATACTAGTTTCTTGTACTTAAAACTTAATAAAAATATATAACATTTCAACAATTCATGTATAATGCGATGCGTATACATAATATATATATATATATATATATATATATATATATATATATATATATGATAATATCAAATAACTTTAATAAATAATATACGAAAGTAAAGTGAAACGCACTGTGACCGCTATCCAATCTATAACGAGGTCGATGTGGTAATATGCCCGTGCTAGCCCACGTCTACTGACCTCAATACTCGCGGATGCGTTTGTTACATATTTATGAACGTTTTATACTTATACGTGAATTTTTATGTTTATTTGCGTAATACTATTAAAATCCTAGGTCTTAGGTTGACTAAATTCCATTTCTAGCGTATTCGTAAATTTGAAAATCAATAGTCGTATTCATGACTTAGCGAATACCGCTTCCTGTATTCGAGAATCACATAACTTTCTTAGCATTTTTCATTATTGCTAATCAATTGATTTCAATATCGATACGTGAATACGAAACGAAGTTCCAAAACAAAGCTATTGGCCAAAACACGATTCACATGCGCACTCGTGCATTCGGGTGCACGTTCGTGCACCTATGGTGCACGTTCGTGCACCTCAACTGGTGCACGTTCGTGCACCAAGCGTGCACAGCCCCCGAAAATCCGATTTCCGGGGCTTTCCGACCATCTCGACGTGCTCCAATCCTCCACACACCTAAAAGATACTCTAACTCACAAAAGCCGCATCTTAAATTTCCGAAATTACTAAAACCGAGCTAGTTACAACAATTTCAATATTTACTTTATACTTAAACTTCAAAACAGCCACTATTTGCCAATTTCAACATCGATTCTCAGAATTTTACCTTAAAACGAAGCTTGTGATTAGTAGAAGATGGAATTCCAGAGAGATCGGCGCGAAAATCACTCGAATCGGACGACGAAAGGAGAATCGGCGAGCGAACGAAGTTTTGATCGATTAATAATGAAGCTTCTGGATTCCTTCCATCTGATTCTCATTTCATAACTCAATCCTTATATAGTTTGGCTAAATTACTTCTTTAATCCTTATTCTCTTTATTTGTTACCATTTATCTTTTGAACTTTTCTTTTGTTCAATTTAGTCCATAACTAAATCAATTAATACTTTATTCATAACGTATACGTATTATTTATATCTAATAAATAATACAACCCAAGAATTTATATTTTGCCATCAAAACTTATAAATATCCATTCCTGAGACTTAACTGGTTAAATTACCACTTTAGTCCCTAAATTTTATTTTATGACTTTTCTTGATAATTTTCCTTTGAAATTCCAGTTCCAACTTTAGAACTGAAATATAATATTAAATTTCGCACAATAATCTTTTCCGAAACCGACCTACTAAAATTTATTTATCTTGATTTTTCGAAATCCTTCCGATATTTCCACTCCGACAACTCAAAACTGGACACGTGGTCCAATTAGATAATTTAATCTTTTGGGTATTACAGGTTGCCACCTTCAATCCACTGGTTTTCACCTCCGTTCGTCCACTGGTTGCCACTTATGTTCCTCCTCCGCTTCCATAACCACCATTGTCTTCTTCTTCACGAATCGCAACCGGAGAAGGCCGAGACGAGACGACACTCGACTTTGCAAAATAAATGAAAAGCATTGTGGTTTTAATTGCTGCAAATTAGTGGCGTTTCTGCAAATGAAAGCATCAAACCATAAATGTAAGTTAAGCTAATTGAGTTAATTTTGCCCTTACATTTCCAGTTTAAGATTACCTAATCAATTTCCCCTAACTTTCAATATAATGTGTGAAATTACATTCAATTTAAGTAACTGATTTGAATTTGCCCTGACATTTTAAATTTTAAACTTTCATACTTTCAGTTTAAGATTATAATGGAAATGACTAGCCATTTTAAGATTATAACTAGGGATTGTGATTTTTAGTTTGAAGAATACTATTAGCCAGTAAATGATTTTTGTTAGCCAGTCTGAAAAATGGCATTGAACAGCAATGTGGCGCTTAGAGTAGCCAACATATCAGCACATCTTTGGCAGTTCTGAATCATGTTTGTTGATACTTGTATTTTTGAAAGTTTAAGCCCTTTGATATTATGTATTTTAGCAATTATGTGAGCCTACATTGGGTTTTCTAGGTTCATAACGCCGCGGAATATCTAAAATTTATCTAAAACCCAAACCAAGATCCATGTAATTCGAATTAATAGATTAATAACATAATAAATACTTACTTCTATTTCGAATTCAAACAACAATATAGGAAGGAAGAAGGTAGTTCACTTTGGTGATACCTGGCCTCGGATAAGAAACGCCTCCAAAAGAACGCGTCCTCTACGAGTATCCACATGACTAGACCTTAGCCAAAACTAGTGCTTGTGAGCTAGCACTATTGCTTCACAAAGCAATTTCGAATTTAGTGATTGTGTCTTGTGTTTATTTCGAAAAACACATAACTCAAAACCCTAGCCTTAAGAGTCTATTTATAGGAAAATAGGACATCTAGGGTTTACTCAAAAACGTGTTTTGCAATCATATGCAAACACTACATTTTTGATAACTCTTTTGAGTTCATGTCTATCAAAAACTCTTTTTGATAATTACACATATATATTAATTATTATTATTATATTCAAAAGATAATACCTTAAGGAAAACACTTATTCTTAAATTTTGAATTAATATATAATACAAATTATATATATATATATATAATAATTAATCATTTAATTTCATTGGGCTTGTACAAGCCATAACTGTTTTGGGCCTGTTCTTCGTGTGCGACCCTGTAGGTTCATATAACGTTGGCAGTAGGCCCGAAATCCCTATTTCAGCCCACAAGTCATAAGTGGTCTCTAGTAAGACATTATGACTACCCAAGTTATACGAATATCGATAATCCGATTTAACTATTTACAATAATATTTTAATCCCTTTGTCTCTCGATATCCAGATTGAATATATGGCATAGTCTTGTCATCCTTATAATATTCAATCATTAGTTTCCTGATTCTAAGTAGGCTGAAAACGTTAACTCTTTGTCAATTATTTTAGCATGGCCATGCATTTCCTTCAGTCTATCTTCTTCAAGGGGCCCATCCAGACAGATAATCTGTCCCATCCCATTCATGAAGGCCTGCTTCAACCCATGAAAGCATACATATATTCCCTAGAACTTCACCGTTTCTTCTTTAAACTCCACCGTGCTGCCTGTGTTGGTTCTCAAAACCTACCTCTTGTAATCATACAACTTCTCGTATTGTCCTTCCTCATCACCCTACAGTTTCTTCAATGCTTCCCTTCTTGCTCTTCTGGCTTGCTGAGTGCTTATTGATTGTTTTAGCTCCGTCTGAATCTTCTTCACAAACACATCAGACTAATATTCAGGGTCATTTCTAAATTCTAATAAATACTTGTCGGTCAGGAATGCACTAGTCAGGTCGAAGTTTTTGCTCACTTTAGTACATGTATGTGCCAGATTAAGGGTCTTCACTCGGAATGTGTTGTCATCGGGATCTTTGAGGTGCAGCTTTGTGGCAAACACATGGGAATCACATTTTTCTCTGAGTAGCACTTTGCCCTCACCTTTGTTTTCTCATTTACAGGGAAATGCAGTTGGTACCTGTGGTGTATCCCCCACTCAGGGCAGACCTTCTTAAACTGCTCCCTGTCATTGAACAACATCCCAATAGAGAAAGTTGGACCTTCATGGTCGTGGTCTTCATCAAACAGATTAAAATTTTCCCCCCATCTTCTTCTGAATCTGAAACAGACGTATTACCATCAGACTCTATGTAGTCTGACTCACCACCTTCAGTGTCCTGGTGAATTGTTCTGTCCACACCACCAGACTCAACTTAGGTTTTACCTTTAGCTCTCCCACCAGCACTGTTATGCGAAACACCTACATTCTCTTCATTCTCTTCATGTAATTGACCGGTTGACCTCAACTGCGTAGTCAAATTTTTATCACCATCCAAGATGTCATAATTAGGATCCACAATGTACTCATCGACATCATCATCCCAATCTTCAACCCATTCATGTGAAGCATGATGCTCTTCTTCATTGTGCATCGGTGGATGGTCTTCACTGCGCCTTTGAGGCAGTTCCCTATTCTGGTCCTCAAATAAACCCTCAAATGGGGACTGATGTTGGGTCTGGAAGAAATTGTCAAAGTCCACATCTTGAGTTTGTTGAGTAGGACCCTTATCATGTAGCTCCTCTTCCTCAGCCATATCCGGCCCATGGTTAGCCCCCAAATCATGAACGTCCTCATGTAGCCCTCGAATTTGAACTTCCTCATCTGGCCCCTGAGCCTCTATTTCTCCCTGGACCATAGCAGCCCCTTCACTTACATATGGAACCACCCATGACCCTTCACTTTCTGAAGGACCTTCACCAACAGCCCTGGTAGCCATTGGTGTAACCCTTACCTTTCTCACGGGAGTGGGATACACGTAAGTGTCATTGGTTTTTGGTATCTCCTCAAGTACAAGGTCTTTAATTGTCAGTTTTCTCACATAGACATCCACTTCTCCATCCCTCTTCCCAGCCCTGGCCATTTCCATGATATCGTGTTCATGATTTATCGGTCTTATCCAATCATGAAATTCCTTGTATTTTTATTTCCAATGATAATCAACTAATCCTTTAACTTTTTTTTACCCATCTATCTAATTTCCTCATAGCCATATTAGTTGTAGAATAAATGCCGGTTAACACTTCCCCATCATGGTAGCCCCACTCCCCGAATTCCCCGTTAATGTGAAGGTTGATTTGAAAGAATTATAAACCTCATAGTGACACTGCAAACAGACAAATATTTAAACACACCAACACCCATCAAGCAACACAACAAGAATAGTAAATGCTAACCAACAGAAACGTGAAAAAAACACGTCCTACAAAGATTAAACAAATCAAATCAACTAGTGGTCCTACATCAGTAAACAAACAAAAGCAATAAACAAATAAAAGCATACAATAACAAACATTTACATAAATAAATCAAAGTACTGATGTGGTCCACCAAAAATAAACAAAATAGGGTCAGAATTGACATACCTTCCACTACATCCTCATTATCTCTATCATTCCTTTGATTTTCAAGAGTTCCAGTTGGTCACGTTCATTCTCTTTCCTTTGATTTCCCCTTTTTTCTAATTTCTTTAATTCCTTCACTATAAAAACTTGTGACAGAGAGAGCGCATTAATCAAACCCTAAACCACATGAACCAGACAACAAGAGTAAAAATAAATCTTTCTTACTCTAAATTTCAGTTTTGTTCCTTCGTTATTTTTCTTCTTCGCAATACAAGAACGAAGAAAGAATATAAGATGAAGAATGGTGTTATAACAGGCAATCGAAGCAACAATGGTGGTGGGAAACGGAGAGTTCGAGAAGAAAGAGAGGGAAGGAAGTGTATGTCAGAACGAAGATGAAAGAGATACAAAAGTTGCTGAGCGGTTATTTTTTTTGTAATTTTAAATTAAAAAGTGAAACTGCATCTCTGAGAGATGAACTGATGAATCAGACAAAGGGACAGGGTCACGGTGGAGACAAGTGGCGAGGAAAAGGCATGCAAAATGACTTAATCGTTGGCGGGTCCGCGATTTTCGTTTTTGTTTGTCAGGAGGGCCATGGATGAAGCCGCCATAAAGGTCAAGGGGCTTAGGGATGTTTTTGAAAGGTCAGGGGGTTTAGGGAAGTTTAGGGTAAAGGTCGAGGACCGTTGATGATTATTACATTTTATGAAGTTAACTTTCAAGACTAACAACAAATTACAACAATAATTATCAAATACTGATCATCTCAAACAAGCATACATAAATTCCAAATTGTAGTACTTAAATAAGCATACTAATACATCCAAATTGCAGTACTTGAGCATACAAATACATCACAATTAAAGGACTTAATAGGTCCTACATAATACCATCCTAATTAAACAACACATATTCATACTAATACATCACATAATATTGATGCTGACACTCCTACTTGCCCTTCACAACTAAAGTGATTAAGAACACAACGAGTGCAATGACAAGGTAATTACGGAACTCCTTCTGTTTCTTCACATTCTTAACCTCATTCTCATACCCCATGATCGCAACCAATTTCTTATTCAGCTCCATCTTAAACTCCTTATTGAGGTCATCCACTTTAGTCTCCAATATGACATTATCAGCCTTCACCTCTTCCAAGCTCTTCTCCATCCCAATTGCATCAAGAGTGCTAGCATGATCCATCAAATATTTTAGGCGGAAAACATCACCCCTCAAATACTCAGTCTCCTTCGTCAAAACTCTTTCTTGATTTTTCAAATGACTCAACATGACTTTGATGTGGTGTGCATACTCCTCATCGAACCACATAAAATATGAGCACTGGTTTGCCTAAGAAACAGGAAACAATCCACTGTCAATTAACTCAAACAATAGAGGTATAAACCCTAAAAAAATAAAAGCAAACCATTCAAACACCCTATATCAAGTTAGGGTTAACAAACTCTGAAACAATTAACCAAACACTTGAACCCCTAAATTAATTTAAGACTAACGAACCCTAATACAACCAAACAATTAAAAACCCAAAATTAGTTTAGGGTTTAAAAAACCATAAAATAACCAAAAACTTCAAAATCCTAAATCAGTTTAGGGCTAACAAACTTTGGGAAAAATTAACTGTAAAACGTGTACAAAACAAATTAAATTTATGACGTTACCTCACATCGAAAAAATCTCCTTCCAGGGTTATTGTCGGACCATGAAACCAGCATTTTAGCCTTCTTCCCGCACTTACAGTTACTGTGTTCACTTACAGGGACGACGCCGTCAAACGATTCTTCCAGCATTGCAGACATGATAAACGGGAAAGATGAGAAAAGGCAAGAAGGACAAACTCAGAAAGAAATAATAAGAAACGGGAAGGAAGAACTGAGAAAGAAATTATAAGAAATTAAAATAAATACTTAGGGTTTTTTGAATTATGATTGCCACGTAATGTCCACGTTTCACCTATTTTCCACCGTGTCTAATTACATATATTACAATTAAATGACATGTAAATGATTAACGGAGACTAACGGTGTTTGAAACGCACGCACAATTTTCCGTCCTCGTAAGGGTCTCAAAATATCAAAAATGAAAGTAAAGGGACCCAGCCATGACGAACTTTAGGGTAGGGGCTTCTCGAGTTCAAATGGTAAAGTAGAGGGGCCTTTGGATGGGTTTAACCTTACTAATATGGCTAGAAAACATACAACTAGTTTGATTTAAATAGATTAAAAAAAATAACGTTCAAATGCAACTATACTTTTTCAAAAAGCGTATTAGTGCAAAATAAATAAGAAGTGTATAAAAGATATTAAACTGACTAAAAGAGGCAAATGTGTAAAAAATCCTAAATATTTAAACTCAATTTTTTAAAAAAGTTTAATTACAATAATATACATTTATGGACTCATAAATTTAATTGTTATTTTTGTTTAATTTTAAAAATTTACAATAAGTCTAAATCAATCCCATAAATATTCAATTGGCATGTTCTATTAAAATATTGTATTTAAAATTAATGTATTATATAAGAGGTGGAAAAACACATTTACATTAATTCTTTTAAAAAATTAAATTGTTATAATAATTCATTTATAATATAAATTAACATAATCTACCTCTAGTAAACTATCATTTTAATTATATTTGATCATCTAAAATATTAAATAAAATAAACTACTTATAATAAATTATTATTTATTATTTAAAAATTTCTACTTTTTAATATTATATATAATTATAAAATTTAATTTTTAATAAAAAAATAAACTATTGAAATAATTATTTGAAATACCGAATAAGATAAACTACTATTTTAATTATTAATAGATCTTGGGACGGATGTGAGAGATATGATGAACACCTAGATCCGGTAGAGTTGATATGAAGGTAGATAGATGGATTTGTAATCACAATAAGAAGATGGTCTTGGATTTTTAGGCCACTTAAGTTAATTAGTAAGGATACTCAAGTAATTTATTAATAATAAATGAAATAGTGCATCACTTATGAGAAGTCCAGTTGTTACCCTATTGCAGGCCTTTCAGTGAGGTGATTGGTTCCTTGGCGATGTGGAACTTTAAGTAGTGCTCCATTATTAATCCCCCCGAAATGGTCCGTGTCAACTATATAATTACGTCTACGTCTGGATGTGATACGGCTCCATTGGTGAAAAAGAACCAGGCTTTGATTATTACCGTTTCATAGTATTTGGGTGAAGGATAACTATATTGTCATTGGACAATAAGGAACTATAATCAAAATAGGATCAATACTTCTAGTGCTATATGAAGAACTTGTTCCTTTATATATACCTTATCTTATTCATTTTTTAGAATATAACTAACAAAACCGAACACACAATATAGACTAATCATTAATGTGAATAAGTATTTGTTAAACATTGTTGGGGGGTCAGTCGAAATTGAGTGGGTTCCTTAGTTTACATACAAGTATTTGTTAAAACATTTAAATCAATGTATAAATCATTCAAGCGTAT
Organism: Mercurialis annua; assembly: GCF_937616625.2. Classification (NCBI taxonomy): domain Eukaryota; kingdom Viridiplantae; phylum Streptophyta; class Magnoliopsida; order Malpighiales; family Euphorbiaceae; genus Mercurialis; species Mercurialis annua. Next base: position 17,810,833 of record NC_065572.1, on the reverse strand, counting down.
GCAAGCATGTACGAATATCCGACTGAAACCTTAACACTTATGCTATGACCTTATAGTAGAACCAAACTATTCCGAACTTCTGATCAAAGCGAATTACGAACGATTTGCATACTTATCCTTTGTGCTATGGTCCCGAGATAGTTTGACCCAGTTATCTGATACCACGTACCACATTCCTGAGGTAATTGAACCGAGTTACCCGTACTACTGCTTATCCATCACTAAAAAAAATGAGTCCGAGATAAATCAACCTAGTTGCTCCTTGATACAGGTCCCGAGATAATTCGACCAAGTTATCCTGTATCGGATAAAACAAAATAATAAAATATCTATCAAATGTAAACTGATATCACACTGACGTCATATTGCAGAGTCCTTACACTTACTGAAGTTTCATAACACTATAGACTCAACTGGTGATCACACAGTTCCTATTGCCGCTAAATAGAAAAGCTTGTTCCATCGGATTTATACTGGTTTCACATTATGATGTGTGCATTTCAAACAAATCAATTTGTTTATAAATGATGTTATGCCATTATATAAAGCATTTGCATTAGAGAAATGCAATTATGTAAACAATCCACATAACAAACTCAAAGTGTGTTATTCCCAAAATTTTCAATACTTTATAGCATTCGTCAAGCTCCCTAAACTTCTTGTCAGCTAGAAGGTTGATTATCCAAACCTAACACAGATGTCACATTGATATCGAGTTAATATCTAACTCGATAGATACTATATACTTAAAACAAAACATGAATACGACTTGCTATACCAGTCGTGTCTTACTTGGATATTAACCTAACTCGATAAACTTAAGTTTATTAATTAAAGTCAATATTAACTAAAACAATTCGAGTTATATCTCGATACATTGCTTAGCTATAACTTAATCAAATCATAGGAGCAATACGACCTAGTCGTAGCATTTAAACGACTTTTGTAACTTACAAAAGCGTTTAGCGTATTACTTAGTTTTTCTCATTCTTTTTAAACCTTTTTCTAATCATCAAATAACCAAATTAATATTAGTTTTCAAAACCTATTCTAGATACATTTTCTATGTTTCAAAACCATCATTTAACACATAACAACCTTAGCTTAAAACATTTAAAACTATCGTCACAAACTTGTTTGAATATCGCATTCAAACTAACTTAAAAACTTTGTAACGTCAAGCTAACTCTTAACCATCAAAGCATCTTCTTCCTCGGGGTCTTGAGACTACCCAAGTTGTCACGACCCAAAATCTCGAGCCGCGACCGGCGCTAGGGAATGGGAGTGGTAGCTCCAAAACCCGTAGCAAGCCTAAAACGAGTATAAATTTTTCACGAATAAACTGATAAAACAAAACCATAATCATATACAAAAACATTTTCATAAAAGCCTTGCCATTCTTGACGTACACAAACGTCTAGTTCAAAACCTAAAAACATTACATAGGAACCTGGGTCTTATAGTGCGATGTCTCACATTCAGCGCAACCCGTTCCACCTTTAACCAACGGTTTAAAAGCACAATTTCAAAATCTATCATACATATCATAGTAAGTTTGTAATCCATCTCACATCTTATGGACCGTCGAGTTTATCGAAGTCCGACGTCATCTTTCATGACATCCTTTGCTTGTTTCATGCTTGTTTGCATACATGCTAACTTATTCCTCTTTCACATTCATTGCAATACTCTGATTACTTCACCATTAAGTGTTGTCTTTACAATTAAACTTATACGTCTTTTCGTCCGACAGCCTTATACCTATCTTATAATAGTTAGGATTGTCCCTTCCTTTACTTTTTAATCATACACTTCATGGCTTATGAATCTGATGAAGTTGAATGCTTACTTAGCATTACTTTATATGTATTGGGTCCTTTTTCCCCCGATATACTTCCGTTCTTGATTCCTTTAATCTTGATAATCTCTTACTTCTTGTTCCAATATATCCAACCTTATCCTTAACATATGGTTGAGGGTTGTTCTTCTTGAACTTGCCATTGTAACATTCAATTAGATGAACACCCACGCATCTTATTCTTATTAATATTTTCTTTATCAGCAGGTTGGTCTTATCTTCGTGCCAACTCTATCTTCCTTAATTCTATGTATTCTTGTCCACATGGGAAATTATTTCTTCTTGTTACCTTTTATGTAACGTTATACTTCATTTCCTCGGCTATTCCTATCGAGTACTATTCCTTATACCCAAGTTATTTAGACCCTTTCTCTATTTTTGACTATCTCAGTTGATCTCCTTGCATCCTCTATCCATCTTTCTGTCTTATGCTTTCTTATATTTGAATGCCTTGGTGTAGGTATTTTGTTCCAAATTATTTGAATGCCTTGGTATCTTCGACCATCGTTGCACCTCTTACTTTCAAGGTGTCTTACTTTCATTTTACAATCTTCACCTCCATAGGTTCTACCTTTGAGGTATGATCTTATGTTTATTCATTATTGCTCTTTGTTATGATTTCGTTATTTGTGTCACAAGAATTCCTGTCTAGTTCTCTTACGTTTCAAATTCATTTGAACTTGCCCATCGACATTTTCAAATGTTTTCGTTCTCAAACCAAATATCATTCCCATCATCTCATTTCAAAATATTAGTATTATTGCGTATGAGAGTGATGACACCTCTCATCACAAAAGAGTTTTCATTTTCGAATTTCTTTTAATGCTCGTATCAGCAAATGTATAACACAGGGTTTTAAATCAATATGCTTATACATATGTGTTGATACTGCAATATGTTTTAAAACATGAATTTCATGTTTCCTATGACTCACTATATGCTACGTCTTCGCACAATTATACTTTTACAAGAAATTTCAAATCTTGTTTCTTTTGCAAATATCATAAGTTAACTCATACAGGACCTTCTATGACCTTAACTTTCTTTTATTATGGATTCTTATCATAATTATTGATGTACTTTATCATTATTCCCTATCCTTTCATCACACACTAATAAGCTATGTTAGGGGCGTAGCTAAACTCACTTGTGCATATTGGACATTTTGTAGAGTATGTCGAACTCTTTTCATGTATGGTCAATGTATGTTTTCTATGTTTAGTTTCCTTCTTAAAGGATGTCTCAAACCTATGCACCTAGGTTTTCAATCTTCTAGTGCATCTTCTATATTACGACAATCTATCGTTCATACGAGTCGTCTAAGTTATAATGGTTTGTCTTATTGACTAAACCATAACTACCAAAATGGGATAAATAATATACATCGTACTTGGAGGTGCTCAACTAGAGGCCCTGTTTCTGGATCACTATTCCTGATCGACGGCCTTTGGTTCGTCTCTGGCTACCCTATTTACTGCTACCAAATTGAACCTTACACTTGGTTCCGAAACATTCAATTGAAACTCGAGTACTTCTGCCCTTCCTCAACGATAGAAGAATGGTTGAGCGGGATTCCCTTGACGTTGGAGTGCTGCCTCGATCTCATTAGCACTACCCGCTACATAGGAGAAATGTTCGAATACATCCTCGAGCAAAGCATTATACTCGGGTCCTAGACATCTTACGAACATTCAATTATTCTCTACACTTCCTCCTCATGTCGTCTCTGGTATTACCATTGTCAACCTAAAGAATTCCATAGTGTTGGCTCGTACTAGAAAGAAACCCCTAGCAAATAAGTTCAAGTACTCGTTGATCTGATTGATGCTTTCTCTACCCATCCCTCCTCTTTGGATAATATCTGATTGGAGACCTCTATACATATGGATCTCTCCCCAGTACTCGTAAAGCCTTACATCTCCGACAATTAGATTCCCCAAGTCACAATGCAGCAACCAAAATTTAAGAATAGTTTCATTATCAATTTACTATTTACAGAATCTAAGATCATCCATTCATTTGTTCAAACTAAGAAACCTAAGGACCTCTCTATTCTTTTCACCATCACTTCCATTCAAATAAGCAAAACACCCGCCCAACCTAAACAATTCACCAACCACCATTTTTGTTACTGAACCTAATCCATGATCCTAAGCCATTGGTTTCAAATTATAATATCATCATTTTTGATTAATCAACAACCCTAGTGACCAATAATATAATCAGAATCATAAACCATCGAAGTAACATTAAGAACGAAATTTGCATCTAACGAGTCATGGACCGGAAACGATGAACAATCTCAATTCAAAAGCTTAAACTAATTTCGACTAAACATTCCAATCGATTTATAATCATTAACATAGAAGAATCATTGACAAAAGAAAAGAATAGGATCGACAACAACATATAACACCCATGAACAGAATATACAAACTCAAAGCGGTAAGATGTGCAGTGATTGAAACGAGATCGATGGCGTACCGTTTAGCGTAAACGAGATAGGGAAACGTAGAGAATTGAGTCTAGAACGTCTGAGATCAAGCGGAATCAATTTCGATCTAGAAACGAGAGAGAACGATAAAAAATACAGAATTTCCGTTTTAAACATAAACTGAAATATAATGAATAATGAAGCTTACCGGAACAGCAACTTCGGAAGAGATTATGAAGCGTTAAATCTTCAGAGAAAAACGAACGGAAGACGGCTACGGATTGTCTGAAGTGTGGAGAATGAATTAGGGTAAAAATTTCGTATTTAAGTAGGTCGAAATAGGTTAGAACAAAGGACAAAAGTGCCCCCAGGCAAGGCAGAGCTGGTCTCGAACGAGACCAGCTGAAAAGGGTGCTGTTCTCGTTCGAGATTTTTGATTCTCGAATGAGAACAGTTGAGCAATTCACTGTCTCGTTCGAGAATAAAAATTTCGAAAGAGACCTTAGTGAATTGTTCAGGTCTCTCTTTTGAGACGTGGGCAATTCATTTGTGGTTCAACTGATTGGTTGAACCACAACTCAAAAGAACTAAAACTCGGACCGAACGTTGAATCGAACCAATAAACCGAAAACGACTCAATTTTGTTTCCGAAAACTCGTTAGAAAAATTTGAAAATTTTCCGGGGTATTACATTCCTACTTGGAAATTATTATCATTCATTGACATATCTTCAAAATTTAATTATGTCGGTGTCCAATTTCGAATTTACGAAATTTCAGGTCTCGTGGCACAATTCGACAACTCAACATTTTTAGTGTTATTACACAAATCTTTCACCAACTTCAACTCCATCTCTCATAAATTCAGGAACCTCTTCATTTATTCTAGTGAACTCTATAGCATAGGCTTCCACTAGTAGACCCTCTTTCGTGAACATACTCAGATAATGTCTCAGCCTATTCAGACTTTATTCCTCTTGCTCCCCATTAGTATACACATTTTCCTACCTTTGACTTGGGGAATGACCCATCGGTTTTTGAATACTCCTCAGATGGTCCACTTCTCCTTAAAACTGTTCCAGCCTGAAACCCGTATAGGCTGATGTGTCTTTAGAATCAGATTCTGATTCGTCACTGTCATCAAACTATCCTGATTCCCCACATATCCTCCTAGATCCTCTTCTCTAAATTCATCAATCTCATTATCTATGTCATAAATTGAAGCAGAATCCCCAGCTTCTAATGGATTATGCAAGTCAGGCATAACTTGTTGATTAGGAAAACCATGTGGATCAGGCACAAAATGCGGTTGAGCTTGACTAGGCCCAGACATACTTAATCACATGTAGCCATAACGTTAATACCCGATATCTCAGTTATAGAAAAACACATTTTTCATATAACACGTAACACCATATGAACAAATATAAGCAGAAAAGTAGAACACATGACAATAACACATAGTTCAGAGAAAATCTAGCTATTTTCTCGAACAAACGATTCTTCGGAACCTTCACTTAGTTCTGTATTTGAATGGAATCATCTTCCTTGGATATTGGTCAATTGATATGACCATTGCGTACTACTCCAAGAACGCGTCTCGAACACAAGAACATCTCACATGTTCCCTTGTTAACGACGTGTTTTAAACACAAGAACATCTCATATGTTCTTGATCAAACACCAACATATGCAACACATGTGTACGGACTAGTACTTGCAGTTGAATGTTTTCAACAACTGAAAACTGATCAAGACATGACTTAAATCCTATGCTGTTGCAGTAGTCTACTAAGAATCCCCACAATTCCTAACACAACTTACTTAACTCTATTAGTAACAGTACTTCAGATATTCGAGTACTTAAAACATTGCTATGATATCACCTTTGTCATGACCAGAATTCCACCCTAATCCAAGTCACGAACGACGCTAGGCAATGTGAATGGTTATTCCAAAACCCGTATCAATCCTAGAACCTCTATAAGTTTTTCGTAAATATTATTACTGAATGGTACCTCGCATACGGTCCGTTTTCAGAAAATACCGTTAATACTGTTGTAGTTTAACGCAAAACAATTTTGAAATATACATATAAGCGAAATTATGGTTTTAAGAAGTACTAGTTAGATAGTAGCATTATCCCAACCCTCGCTTCCCTCTAAATACCAGGCATGGTAAGCACTGAAAAATTGGGAACTACAACTTACTTGCCTTAACACATAGGGCGCCATGTTCCAAACTTCATGTCACTGTTAATATGTTTAATAAAATAATGCAGATGCTTCTCACAACGGTGGTATTAAACATATAAAAATGCACGGCATATTGGTTACACATAGCCGGCGTATATAAAACATAGTATTTTTGACCTTCCCAAAAACACACAAGTTCAACTCGGTAACTATATATAATGCCACTATGCAGCCACCCAAAAAGGTATATATACATGTGCTCTAGATCCTATCAGAGTATCTAGACAAAGGACTAGTGGCACGGCTACTGGCATATCACACCTATACTACTGCATCATTCTAAGAGTACAAAACATATGTACAATTCCTAAAGAAGAGCTCCCCCGAAGCAGGAATACGAAAGCTCGACAGACCTCAAAGCTCATCGCTTGAAAATGGGAAACAAAAACAGGGTCAGAAATATAAATATTTCTGCGTAAGTAAATAGTTTACAATTAAATACGAAAATCATATAATATATGTAAAACAGTTATATATATAAATAAATATATATATATATATATATATATATATATTATATAATGTTACCTATTCGTCGATCCAAATGAAACCCTAATCCACAATTGTCCTACTAAACATACTCACATAACAAGCTTACAGACTACAGATTTAGGACCGTGAAAAGAATCACTACCGCCTACATTTGTATCTCTGGTACCTGGACCGTAATAAGGAAACTGCCATCACGGTCTGACCCACGACCGTAACTGTATTACGAAAAGGCCCTTGAAAGTCCGAAGACTAATTCCGAAAAAGGCCCCAGGTCGTGACTGGGTGTGCGTTCGCACAGCTTGCAGTGCAGGAGCACATCAAGCCAGCCCCGTGGGAATCTATCCCTAGGTCATTCTGAGATGCTTTTATAGCCTGAAACGCTTAAAAACGGTAATTCAACTTCCTATTACACTTATACCCAATCAATTCACAATTCGGACGTTTAAAACGATTAATCGATTCGGTAACCATTTATAAACGAATATATATTCGAAATACATCAAAACAAACATTTAATACGGGTTCAATGCCTCGATTATTAGAGTAATTGTCGAAGAAACGGAGTTAGAATCAAGAAACAGACGGATTGATCGAAACCCTAACGTCTCGCACTCTCGGAAAAGGAAGCAGTACTCTATTTGCTTCAAAAATTAAAAAAATTAACCCTCTGTTCATTTTCAATTCAAACAAATTGATAAATATAAGATTGGCTAAAGTATTGTTTAGTACTAGCTCAATCATGCATTTTAAACCAACTTTTAATTAGTCGTCTGCAGCTCAAACGGAAACGACTTCCGAATTTCGTGAAAATTTACCCAAAAATCTAATAAAATATAAAAAGAATAAAAATATAATTTTTATTCTTATCCGATTTATATTTTATTTTTAATAAATCATTTTTAATTTATTGGGGTCATATAGACCGCGCTTGATAAAATTTCTACTTCCATATTTTACCGAATTTCCACGATGACCTTTTTAAAGTATTTCGCGAATATTGACACCAAAAATATTCACACAAGACTTATGAATTATTATGCACCCAATTCATAAGTTTATATTATTCCCGTTAACTATATATATGTGTATATATATATATATATATATATATATATATATATATCTAAATTTGAAATCCTACTGCGACAATATATTTTTAAGGACACTTGTAAATTAAATTTTTCTTTAAATTTAATTTACGTACTCACTTCTAATAAAATATTAGACATAGGGCAATATTTTATCCCTTAAAATGACTGGATGTTACAGACCTTTTTAGCTCACTTAAGCTACTCAAATTGCTTGTTTAAAAGCGTTTATTTACTAAACAAAATTGGTATTCGTACAGTTCACGATGTCCTTTGCAATTCTCATTGGAACTTTAGGTTGTGATTGATATCTGAAGGTGTTGAAAACTGGCCCGGAAGTCACTTCCCTAGGCTATCTTTAGAGTGGCAAAATTGCTTGGATAGGCTGTTGTTTAAGCTTATATACAAAGTTTTCAAACAATCCATATCTGAAATAAATTCAGTATCCTTGTACTTTATCTTCCCCTTTACAACTTTCATTTAGAGTCGAATTACTTTTGACATCTCTTTAATCTCTGAAACTGCCTTTTTATGCGTTGCCAACTGTACTTAACGGAGTTGGCTTGCTTAGTTTATAGGCTCAAATCTTTCTTCAAAGTCTGTGACAAACTATTATTCCATAGTAGTCTCATTGATATCTCTTCCATTGTCTTTCGATATCTTGGCTTTTAGCCATAACTCTTACTTGTTAGGTTGTATCACTTCTTGTTGAATCTCAATTCTTTTCTCGCGTCGTATAGATGTCACGACCCAAATTAATGAGCTGCGATCAGCGCTAGGGAATGGGAGTGGCAGCTCTGAAACCCGTAGCAAGCTTGAAAACGCGTATAAATGTTTCGTGCTATAAAGCGTATTTCATATATCAAAATACATATGACCCCTGTTCGAATACATATCAGAGTTAAAACACTAATACATATGAATAGTCAACTAATTCTAAACTACTGTAGACTTCTAGAAAGAAAATTTTCCTTTGTTGTCTTGTATAAAATAATTCTGAGAATTTAAAACTTTAGAAGTTTCATTCTTCAAATCATATATTACTCTACTTGTAAAATGGGAGGGACAACGGGGTCAGTATAAAACTGAGTGAGTTCACCAAACTACAAGCAATATAACATAAAGGGTGAAAACATTTGAAAACCACTTTATGTAGAAAATATATTGCTTTCCTTAAATCATATTTGATACACTCTTTACTCAATTCACATATGTTTTGATAATCGTATATATATTTCATAGTATATACATTTCATAAACTTTATGTTTATGTTTCGTTCATACTTAACATCTTTATTCCTCATTATCGTTCAATGTTTTTCTTTTCTCGTTTTGTTTCTTTAATTTTTGACGGACATTTTGAAGTTTAGATCGTAATGTCCTAATACGTCCATATCGAGATGCACTTTTGATAAGTCGCTTACACTCGTTCCTTATGGTTTGGTCCCGGGACGATTCTACCGAGTTTAACGATAGCCATATGCTACAGTCCCGAATAATTCCACCGAGTTAAACTTGTACAATTTCTTACGTCCATACTCGTCGATGTGAGTCCTGGAATAATTCCACCAAGTTTAACTCCTTCGACACAGGTCCCGAGATAATTCCACCAAGTTTAAGCTAGCGTCCGTCTTCAAATTCTAATGCTGCCTCTTCTCTAATCTCGATCGATAATTGCATCGTTCCTATTGTTGTCTAATAAGGCGATTTGATTCATATTATCTTTGCTGTTCTTTATCGTTCTTTATCTCATATTAATTCTAGATATGTTTTATGGCTGATTTTCTTATCATATGAGTGCCGAGGACTTTTATCGAGATTAAGTGAGATAAACTTAATAAATGTAAATAGTATTATGACCTCATCTCAGTATATCTGACCCCATTGTTTTCTCAATTTTCCAGGTTTATGATTTTGAGAGCATTGTTCGATCTCAGTTTTCTTTATTTCCTAGGAGATTCTTTTATTTTAAATAAAACTAGTCAACTGTTTTATTCTCTTAGAACGCAGTAGAACTAGTTAGTCTTTATTGATGTATTTATACTTTGGTTTGTCGGAGTGGTCCGACAATACTAACATATGAGTATAATACCAGAGCTGTGGAAAAATTGCAAATCTCGTCTCGACCAGAAATCTCGAGCGAAGACCGGCGCTAAGGAATGGAATGGTAGTTTTGAAACCCTTAAAAAGCCTTTAAAAGAAAGAAACAATTCGTAAATTTTTTGCAAACATCCTTGCAAAACATACACCAATATTCATACATATATATATACTAAATATTTTCATTAAGACTATACAAGGTTTGACGTATACACGTCTTTTCAAAACCTGAAAAACATTATATAGGAACCTGGGTCTTACCGTGGATATCTCATATCCTAGCATAGCCCGTACAATTACAAAGAAAACAATGTAAAGCGGAAGTCAAAACACTTTTACACATTAGAGCATGGACAAACATATGAACACTGTTTGAAAAACATATACAAACTAGGACCTGACTCTACTGCAGCACTACTGATCATGTACACCTTTCAGACTTCTGGAACAAAGATAGAAGTCTTGTTGCCAAAAACTAGACACCTGCACCAAACACTGTTCAGGGGCCAATCGAAACAGAGTGAGTTCCTTAGTTTACATACAAGTATTTATTAAATCATTCAAATCAATGCATTAAACATTCAACCGTAAGCATCCATGTACAAATATCTGATCGAAATATTAATACTTATTTGCTATAACCTTATATTGGAACAATTTGCATACTATTTTAAACTTCTTATCAAGGCGAGTTACGAACGATTTGCATACTTGTCCTTTGTAGAATGGTCTTAATATAATTCAACCGAGTTATCTGATACCACGTAGTACAGTCCCGAGATAGTTCAACCGAGTTATCCGTACAACTGCTAATTTATTATTAAACAAACAAATGAGTCCCGAGATAATTCCACCGAGTTACTCTTTGGTACAGGTCCCGAGATAATTCCACCGAGTTATCCTGTATCAGACAAACAAAATAACAAAATGGCTTTCAAACGTCAACATATACCAGAATTATGTCACATTGCAGAGTCCTTGCATTTACTGAAGTTTCTTAAGACTCTAGACTTAAATGGTGATCACACAGTTCCTATTGCCGCTCAATAGGAAAGCTTTTACCATCGGATCTATACTGGTTTCAAATTATGATGCGTGCATTTCAAACAAATCAATTCATTTGTAAATAATGCTATGCCATTGTATAAAGCATTTTCACAGAAGAAATGCAATTTAAAACACTATATATGTAAACAATCCACATAATAAACTCACAGTGTGCTGTTCCCAAAAACTTCGATACTTTATAGCGTTCGTCAATCTCCCTAAGCTCCTTGACTGCTAGAAGGTTGATTTGCCAAACCTAGCACATATGTCACATAGATATCGAGTTAATTTCTAACTCGATAAATATTATAGACTTAAGATAAAATATAAATACAACTTTCGATACTAGTCGTATCTAACTTGGATGTTAACCTAACTCGACAAATATAAGTTTATCAATTAATGTCAATAATGATTAAAACAATCCGAGTTCTATCTCGACACATTACTTAACCATAATTAATTTATAATAGCCCGTGTTTTCGGTCACTTTTCTAAATGGTTTCATGCTCTTTTTCCTCGTGGTTTGATTCGTTTCGAGTTATATTTTTGATTCGGATGTTTTCAGGTTTGATTTGAATCAAACCAACACTAGATTGGGCCTGCCTGTGTGCGGCTGCACACAAGCAGTGTGCGCCCGCACACTGCGAGTTGCAGCAATTGACAGGTCTATTTAAAGACCTGTCACACGTCCCCTTATTTCTTTTTTGAAATCATTTGCTCTTTTTCGAAACCCTAGCCGTCCTGCCTTGTCAAAACTCTCAGAAACATTACAACCTTCACTCCTCTTTCATTTGCCTCGGATTCGGTGAGTATATCGCTTCTCGTTTCATTGTTCCGTTGATGATCATTAAACTAGTTTGTGATTCGTTACTTTCATTGTTCTAGCATATTGTTGAGATTATTCATTTCCTTCATCCTTACTCAACGCACCGATCATTCCCTACGTGTTAGAATTGCTATTGTATGTAAAATCTATCGCTACGTCGTACGATTCATCGTTTTCAAAAGGTTATGGCTGACGATTTATATTCTCTGTTTCTGGGTTTGATTCTTGATGTGATTAGGCATTTTATCACAAAATACCTGATAAGTATCATTCTGTAATCTTATAGCGTTCCTACCTTCTAACGGTACGTCGTATCTACCAATTTCTACGCTGAATTGTGTTGTATCATTGCTGCCGTTTTCTTGCTGATAATTCATCCGTGGTTTTTAGTCTGCTTTTGATTCCTTGTGGCTTCCATAAGTGGTTCCTTGCTTTGGGTAGTTGTTGATGAGTTTTATGTTGTAATAATCTCTTGAGTTGATGATTTTTTTCTCATGTTGCTTTTGATTTCTTTGCTTGTCGTATTATGTTGTTTGAGTTCAATATCGCTGTTTCAGTATTGCTTGTAGGCTGCCATTGTTAATTGTTCTTATTGTTAGTGATATGCACTAGGTCAATCATGTTTGACCATGTTTTGACTTTATCATTTTATTATTTATTGATTGGCAGTTTTTATCATTTTATATTAATGATTAAAATACTTGAATGGTTAATTCTTTCTAAGGTCATCGAGTATGTAACTTGATAGTAGAACCCTTAGGTTTAATAAAAGAATTATATACCATCTATCCCTAGTCTTAATAGAACATTGAGACTAGTATGATGTTGACTGATGATTTTGTTTTACTAATCATGTATATGAGATATTAAGTCAAATCATAGGTGCTATTTGAGAAATAAGGCACTGGATGACCCACTGTGAGAATACTACATAGATCACTGTCATAAGTAATTCTCATTACAGTTCTATTAGTATAATCCTTTGACCTTGAAATCATCATGGATTTCTACATAGCTATTACATATTTTGATACAGTCTTACATTATCTTTAACAGGATAATGGAATAGATTGTCATTGGATATGAAAGTAACTATGTGAGAAATGTGAGTGACTGAGAAGGAATTTGTCCCTCATTTATTTGAGTAAGATATCTATGGGCCCCTTGAAGAAGATAGACTGAAGAAAATGCATGGCGATGCTAATTGATAAGAAGTTATCATTTTCAGTCTACTTAGAGTCAAGAAACTAATGATTGAATGTTATAAGGATGACATAACTATGCCTTATATTCAATCTGGATATCGAGAGACAAAGGGATTAAAATATTATTGTAAATGGTTAAATCGGATTATCGATATTCATATAACTTGGATAGTCATAATGTCTTGCTAGAGGCCACTTATGACTTGTGGGCTGAAATAGGGATTTCGAGCCTACTGCCAACGTTATATGAACCTACAGGGTCGCACACTAAGAACAGGCCCAAAACAGTTATGGGTTATACAAGCCCAATGTGATTAAGTGATTAATTATATATATAGATATATAATTCGTAATATATATATATATTAATTCGAAATTTAAGGATAAGTGTTTTTCTTAATTTATTATTTTTGGAAAATAATAAATATAGTAATTAATATATATGGATAATTATCAAAAAGGAGTTTTTGATAAACATAAACTTGTAGAATTGCAATGAGATTGAAATTCGAATTTGTCTCAAACCCTAGTGTTATTTATCACTATAAATACTCATTAAGCAGTTGGTTTGAGAATTACGAAATTCATTATTCACTAAATCACTAAAATTCAAAATTGCTTGTGAAGCAATAGTGCTAGCACACAAGCACTAGTTTTGGCTAAGGTCTGTTCGTGTGGATACTCGTAGAGGACGCGTTCTTTTGGAGGCGTTTCTGATCCGAGGCCAGGTATCACCAAAGTGAACCACCTCCTTCCTTCCTACATTGCTGTTGAATTCGACATACAAGTAAGTAATTGTTCTGTTTAATTCGAATTACATGGATCTTGGTTTGGGTTTTTAGATAAATTTTTGAAATTCCGCTGCGTTATGAACCAATAAAACCCAACAGTGGTATCAAAGCTGCTTGTAATTTGATTAATTAGATTCTAAGTATATATGTGATATATGCTTATTGTATGTTCTGTTTTGAAAAAGGGGTTGTTTTTCGAAATTGTTTTTGAAGGAATTATAATTCGTTGTAATTATAAATAAAACGTTTATGTGATTAATTGTATGAAAAATAGTATGAAGAATGAATTTGATTAATTGTTTAATGTGATTAAAACTTCGAATATACTGTTCTAAATTAATATTACGTTTTAATATTAAAACTTTGAATATTCGACTAGCGGGACCACCGCCTGGGGCTCTGCCCCCGGGCCCCGCCAGGGGCGCTGCCCTTTGGACCCCGCTGGGGGCGCTGCCCCCAGACCCCGCCAAGGGGCCGCGCCCCTTGGACCCCGCTGATACACCCCATTAAGGACCGTTATCCTTTTAAGCCGGCGTGTTTTTGTCATGTATTCTATTTTAATACTTTAATGATAAATTTTAAATATGATTTAAATTATCATGAATAACATATTTATATGATTGTTGTTAAATATGATTTAAAATAGTAAAATAATATGTTTTTAATGTTTATCTTATTGGTTATATGCTTTGCATGATTATTTTACATGTGATAAGATAGGATAACTAAATAGGAAAATAACAAACCCTTATTTAATATTAAGTCTTCAATATACCTTCCATTGTAATAACACTTATCAAGACTTAGATTGCTATGTATAGGCTATGCCAAAGCATGATGTATAAAGTCATCTAAGTAAGATAAGTTGGATAAAAGTGATATCCATATGTTTGATTTGGTTAGACTTAACTAGGTTATCAAAATAGTTTTGAACCTAGGGTATAAGATAGAATATCAAGACTACATGTGATGTTAATATTCTATGTTCAAGAATTGCATGAGATGTAATTGGTAAAGTGTAACCTACCTAAATAAACCACACTTAAAGTGATAAGCCAAAGCTTACTTGAAGTAGGGTGAAATATGGATCTTGTCCCACTATTATTTTTCAATTGTTGAAATTAACATTAAGGGTTTTTATATGAATTATGGATATATGTTGTGGGAATTTTATTGTGCCTTTTATTAAATGCTACTTGTATATTTATTGTTGTAGAGATGGCTACAAACACTACACCTACTTCATCAGTGCGATCAATCCTTGAGAAGGATAAGCTCAATGGCACTAACTTTCTGGACTGGTACAGAAAACTAAGAATTGTTCTTAGGCAAGTAAGAAAGGAATATATCCTTGATCAACCCCTCCCTGAGGAACCAGCTCCTGCTGCTACTAGAGCTCAAAGGGATGCTTATACGAAGCATCTCAATGACTCTACTGATGTCACTTGCATTATGCTTGGATGCATGGAGAATGAACTCCAAAAGCAAATGATGGAATTGGATGCGAACACCATGATTACTGATCTCATGGAAATGTTCCAAGAGAGAGCAAGAATTGAAAGGTTCAATACCATCAAGGATTTGCTTTCTTGCAAGTTGACTACTAGCGGCTCAGTTAGTCCTCATGTTTTGAAGATGAAGGGTCATCTTGAACATTTGGACAGGCTCGGTCTCCCAATTGCCCGAGAGTTGGCTACAGACATTATTCTCCAATCTTTGCCTGAGGCTTATGATGGTTTCATCATGAACTTCAATATGCATAATATGGAGAAGACCACCACAGAGTTGCATGGGATGCTTCAAACTGCTGAAAAGAACATCAAGAATGAGATTAAGGATGTTCTTATGGTCAACAAGGGAAAGGGTATGAAAAGATCTGGTAAGGGCAAGGGAAAGGCTTTCAAGAAGTCTAAACCCAAGTCCAAGCCCAAGACCAAGGATGAACCCAAAGCAAAACCGCCAAAGGAAGGAACTTGATTTTTCTGCAAGGAACCTGGACATTGGAAAAGGAATTGCAAGAAATATCTGGATGATCTGAAGAAGAACAAGGGTAGTGAGACTACCACTTCAGGTATTCATGTAATAGAAATTAATCTTTCTACTTCTGATTCATGGGTATTAGATACTGGATCTGGATCTCACATTTGTACTAATGTGCAGGGTCTCAAAAGGAGTAGAAGTTTGACAAAAGGCGAAGTGGACCTACGAGTTGGCAATGGAGCAAGAGTTGCTGCTTTAGCTGTAGGGACTTATGAGTTATCTTTGCCTAGTAGACTTATTTTATCTTTGAACAATTGTTATTATGTACCTACCATGTGTAGGAATATTATTTCTGTTTCTTGTTTGGACAAGGATGGTTTTGAATTTATTATTAGGAATAATAAATGCAGTATTTCGCATAATAACATTCTTTATGGATATGCTCCACGCAGTAGTGGTGTTTATATTTTAAATGTTGAAGACACTAATGAAAAATCAATCTATAACATCAATGCTAAGAAGTTTAAGTCAAATGATTTAAACTCTACTTATCTCTGGCATTGTCGTTTAGGCCATATAAATGAGAAACGCATATCAAAACTTCAAAGAGATGGACTTTTGAATTCATTTGATTATGAATCATTTGAAACATGTGAATCTTGTCTAATGGGCAGAAGCAAATGCACTTTTGTAACAGAAGTATCAAGAGAAGAAATTAAACAAAAACACCTTTTATTGGACAAGGTGAAAGAGCTAAAAACTTATTGGGCCTTATACATACAGATGTATGTGGTCCATTAAGTACAAATGCTAGAGGTGGATTTCAGTACTTCATTACTTTTACTGATGATCTCAGTAGATATGGTTATGTTTATCTGATGAAACATAAATCTGAATCTTTTGAAAAGTTCAAAATATTTAAGAATGAAGTACAAAATCAATTTGGTAAAAATATTAAAACACTAAGATCTGATCGAGGTGGTGAATATTTAAGCCAAGAATTTGTAGATCATCTAAGAGATTGTGGGATCGTTTCTCAATTGACTCCACCTGGAACACCACAATGGAATGGTGTGTCTGAACGGAGAAATCGAACTCTATTGGATATGGTTCGATCAATGATGAGTCAAACTGATCTTCCAATCTCATTTTGGGGTTATGCTTTAGAAACCGCTGCATTCATTTTGAATAGAGTTCCATCAAAGGCAGTTGAAAAGACACCATATGAGATATGGACTGGAAAAACTCCTAGTTTGTCTTTTCTTAAGATTTGGGGATGTCAAGCTTATGTGAAGCGACTAATTTCAGATAAATTAGCACCCAAATTTGACAAATGCCTTTTTGTAGGATATCCTAAAGAAACTAAAGGATATTACTTCTACAATGCTTATGAGAACAAAGTGTTTGTTGCTCGAAATTGTATCTTTTTGGAAAAAGAATTTATTTCCAAAGGAACCAGTGGGAGTACAGTACAACTTGAAGAAATTCAAGAACCACAAAATAGCATTGTACCAAGTATGGAACCTCAAAAGAATCAACAAGCAATTGCTGAACCAGTACAAGTACCACAAGGCCAAAGGAGGTCTGATAGGACACGTCATAATCCTATGAGATATGGATTTCTCATTACTGAGAACAATAATGTGATGACTGTGGATCAAGAAGAACCCACATCCTATCAAGAGGCCATAAATAGTCCTGACTCTGAAAAATGGCTCGAAGCCATGATATCTGAAATGCAATCCATGTATGATAATCAAGTTTGGACCTTGATTGACCCAACGGATGGTGTAAAAACCATTGGGTGCAAATGGGTCTTCAAAATGAAGACTGACATGGATGGCAATGTGCATACCTATAAAGCAAGACTAGTTGCAAAAGGTTTCAGACAAATACATGGTATAGACTATGATGAAACCTTTTCACCAGTTGCTATGCTCAAATCCATTCGAATTCTCCTTGCCATAGCTGCATATTATGACTATGAGATATGGCAAATGGATGTCAAAACAGCGTTTCTTAATGGAAACTTACTTGAGGATGTGTACATGACACAACCTGAGGGTTTTGCCAGTCCAGCGAATTCTGGAAAGGTTTGCAAGCTTCAAAAATCCATTTATGGATTAAAGCAAGCTTCTCGGAGTTGGAATCTTCGTTTTGATGAAGCAATCAAAGAGTTTGGATTCATCAAGAATGAAGATGAACCTTGTGTATACAAGAAGGTTAGTGGGAGCGCGATTGTTTTCTTAGTGCTTTATGTTGATGACATACTACTCATTGGAAACGACATTCCCATACTGCAAAATGTTAAATCATGGTTAGGGAAGTGTTTTTCAATGAAAGACTTGGGCGATGCTGCTTATATATTAGGCATCAAGATCTATAGAGATAGATCTAGAAGACTCATTGGCCTAAGTCAAAGCACTTATGTTGATAAGGTATTAAACAGGTTTAGTATGCAAGACTCTAAGAGAGGATTCTTGCCAATGTCACATGACATCAGTCTCAGCAAGACTCAGTGTCCTAAGACACAAGATGAGCGAGACCGCATGAGTAAAATTCCATATGCTTCTGCTATTGGATCTATCATGTATGCAATGTTGTGCACTCGACCTGATGTCTCGTATGCTTTGAGTACAACGAGCAGATACCAGTCAAATCCAGGAGAAAGTCACTGGGCAGCAGTTAAGAACATCCTTAAGTACTTGAGAAGAACCAAGGATGCATTCTTGCTATATGGTGGTCAGGATGATGAGCTGATTGTAAAGGGTTACACAGACGCTAGCTTCCAAACTGACATTGATGATTATAAATCACAGTCAGGATATGTGTTTTGTTTGAATGGAGGTGCTTTCAGCTGGAAGAGCTCGAAGCAGGACACCGTTGTTGATTCTACAACAGAAGCTGAGTATATAGCTGCTTCTGACGCAGCTAAGGAGGCTGTTTGGATCAAAAAGTTCATAACTGGATTAGGAGTTGTTCCTAGTATATCCGATCCAGTGAACTTGTTATGTGATAACAATGGGGCCATAGCACAAGCAAAGGAGCCCAGATCACATCAGCGATCCAAACACATACTTAGACGTTATCATCTCATTTGAGAAATCATTGAGAGAGGAGACGTGAAGATATGCAGAGTTTCGACAAATGATAATGTTGCTGATCCGCTAACTAAGGCTCTTCCACAGCCTAAGCATGAGAGTCATACTAGGTCCATGGGAATTAGATTTAATGTAGATTGGGCCTAATGCAAGTGGGAGATTGTTAGTGATATGCACTAGGTCAATCATGTTTGACCATGTTTTGACTTTATCATTTTATTATTTATTGATTGGCAGTTTTTATCATTTTATATTAATGATTAAAATACTTGAATGGTTAATTCTTTCTAAGGTCATCGAGTATGTGACTTGATAGTAGAACCCTTAGGTTTAATAAAAGAATTATATACCATCTATCCCTAGTCTTAATAGAACATTGAGACTAGTATGATGTTGACTGATGATTATGTTTTACTAATCATGTATATGAGATATTAAGTCAAATCATAGGTGTTATTTGAGAAATAAGGCACTGGATGACCCACTGTGAGAATACTACATAGATCACTGTCATAAGTAATTCTCATTACAGTTCTATTAGTATAATCCTTTGACCTTGAAATCATCATGGATTTCTACATAGCTATTTCATATTTTGATACAGTCTTACATTATCTTTAACAGGATAATGGAATAGATTGTCATTGGATATGAAAGTAACTATGTGAGAAATATGAGTGACTGAGAAGGAATTTGTCCCTCATTTATTTGAGTAAGATATCTATGGGGCCCTTGAAGAAGATAGACTGAAGAAAATGCATGGCCATGCTAATTGATAAGAAGTTATCATTTTCAGTCTACTTAGAGTCAAGAAACTAATGATTGAATGTTATAAGGATGACATAACTATGCCTTATATTCAATCTGGATATCGAGAGACAAAGGGATTAAAATATTATTGTAAATGGTTAAATCGGATTATCGATATTCATATAACTTGGGTAGTCATAATGTCTTGCTAGAGGCCACTTATGACTTGTGGGCTGAAATAGGGATTTCGAGCCTACTGCCAACGTTATATGAACCTACAGGGTCGCACACTAAGAACAGGCCCAAAACAGTTATGGGTTGTACAAGCCCAATTTGATTAAGTGATTAATTATATATATAGATATATAATTCGTAATATATATATATATATTAATAAATATATATATTAATTCGAAATTTAAGGATAAGTGTTTTCCTTAATTTATTATTTTTGGAAAATAATAAATATAGTAATTAATATATATGGATAATTATCAAAAAGGAGTTTTTGATAAACATAAACTTGTAGAATTGCAATGAGATTGAAATTCGAATTTGTCTCAAACTCTAGTGTTATTTATCACTATAAATACTCATTAAGCAGTTGGTTTGAGAATTACGAAATTCATTATTCACTAAATCACTAAAATTCGAAATTGCTTGTGAAGTAATAGTGCTAGCACACAAGCACTAGTTTTGGCTAAGGTCTGTTCGTGTCGATACTCGTAGAGGACGCGTTCTTTTGGAGGCGTTTCTGATCCGAGCCCAGGTATCACCAAAGTGAACCACCTCCTTCCTTCCTACATTGCTGTTGAATTCGACATACAAGTAAGTAATTGTTCTGTTTAATTCAAATTACATGGATCTTGGTTTGGGTTTTTAGATAAATTTTTGAAATTCCGCTGCGTTATGAACTAATAAAACCCAACACTTATCATGTTGATTAGCTTTATTTGAGTTACGTGAACCAATTATGTTGAGTTGCTATGTTCGAATTCGGGTTCAGTTTTTGTTGGTATTTGCAACATGGGTTAAAGGTTTCATGTTAATTGTGACTGTTGATATTACAAGTTTTTCATGTTGACATCATGTTCAGTATGAGATTATTGAATTGATAAATTCCGTTTAAACTAACTTTCAAACGTCGTTTTTATTATTGGCTCGGTGTGCCAATTGGATTTAAAACGTTTTTCTAAACTTATTGGTTAAGTTTTTGGTTTCTAACTTTCGTTACTGGTGGTTAAGCTATTGAGTGCCGTTTTAAATGTTGTTTATAATTTTATCAAGTTGTTTTATAATTATAAACTATGGTTTATGATTTGAATAAATATATTACTTTATCAGAGTTATTTTTTGATTATGAACTCTGGTTTATACTTCATAAAATATTTGGGTCGGGCAAAACTTGGGCCGCCCGACATGCAAAGTTAGCTTAGTATTTATTAGTAACTAGGCTAACCCACTATTTTGAATTTGATTGGTTTTATTATTTTATGATTATTTAAGTAATATTTTTTGAAATGGATTTTAAAGCGGGAAATCAATAGACTTGACTTATGTGATTTACTAATTAATTGAGTATTGTGTTTACTCTGATTGGCTTTACCTTGACTTGTTGTTTGTGATAGTCCTATGTGGTATCTAGTACTCTCTAGAGTTGGGGTCCATTTTAATAATCATTTTACATTTTTTTAGACTCGTCGGTCGTTCGTGCTTTTGAAGCGAACCAGGTTTCGTTGCTTGCCAGGTTATCACGTGGATTAGCAAGCAGTGAATTTGTACTTACTATTTACCATTTTATTATATATATATATATATATATATATATATATATATATATATATATATATTACAATTTATGTACATTGTGAACTATTATTATATATATTACAATTTATGTACATTGTGAACTATTATTCATAATGTTTATTCAAATGTTTTAAACGGTTTTTCAAGGTTTTCCATTTAATAAATGTAAATAGTGGTATGAACTCATCTTAGTATATCCGACCCCATTGTATTCCCAATTTTTTCAGGGTTATAATTTGAGAGTCAGCTGATCTCCGTTCTTTACTTTCCTTGGAGGTTTCGTTTATTTTAATAAACTATCAAACTGTTTTATTCTTAGGCCGCAGTAGTTACTATGAGCCTTTATAATTATTTCTGTTGTTTGTCGGATTGGTCCGACTAGTTTTATTTGCTTTGACATGTTATATTGTTTAGTTTGGTTTATATATATATGTCATTTTAGAGACTCGTAGTTGGACGAGCACTTCTTATGTAATGTTGAATATTATGAACTACTAGAACTAGGCTGAAGTCTCGGTTGCCCCCGAGCATTGGTTTCTTGCTGGTTTATGTGATTGTATGTTTTCATAAAGGCTTGCTACAGGTTTTGGTACTATATTACCCATACCCTAGCGCTGGTCGCGATTCATGAAAATGGGTCGTGACAAACATGGTATCAGAGTTTTGGTTTTAAATCAAGGCCATTTGCATGCTATATGTTTACTCTGTTAAGTATTGTCGTGTCATAGGTACTACTGAAGATATAGGTTTCATGTCTTGTCTTTAAAACATCATCTTTTGATATTAAAACCTTCTACCTACACCGATAGGAGTGTGTCTAGTCAATCATATTTGTTGATTGCATTTCAATGCTTATATGTTAATATTTTATTATTGTTATTTCACTTAGGTGGTTATTGTTGCTTTTTATTTTTCGGGAAATCTTGTGATTGTTATTTTTCCTAAATTTATACTTGGTTATGATATTGTTTAATAAACTTTGACTTTTATGCCTTTAATGGTTTTAATTACGCTGGGTTATTTGGCGAATTGTATTGGCTTTTGCCAAGAACATGAATTATTAAAAATCATATTTCGTTAGCCTTTGGCCTTATTTCTGGTATAAATGATTTTTACTGTAAAATCTTTTATCACGTTTTGCGACTTTACGTTGCTGACCACATATTGGTTTATTAATTCTTTAAGAAAACTTATTTTTGGTCTAACTAGTGTTTTTGACATAAAAGTCAGATGGGTAGTCTGAGCATGATACCCTAAAAGGTGATTTTTATTACGTTGCGACTAAAATAATTTTTCTCGTATTTCAAAACTTACTTTAACTGATGATTTCAAAAGGGTTGTTTTTTACATAAATTTATTGTGTAAGGTGATACCATTTAAAAGATTTAAAATAATTTTGCAATTTTACCGCATGGTTGTTTGTCGACACTTTGGTGTTGTTGGTCTTAAATGCTTGGTTGCTATTTTTGCCAAAGTGTATGTGTTTTGAAATGGTTATTTCAACTATACTGATGTTTGACCTGGGTGATGACTTGATGTTGTTACTTGGTGTTGTCGAGTACCCTAGTTGAAAAGATTGAGATTTTGTTTTAAGTTGCATTTTTTTGGATTTGAAAATGCGTTGTATAGGTTTAACAAATGGTTATTGCGAGTTTGACTTGCGTCACCCAAATTTGGAGTTTTGCTTGGAAGTAGTAATTACTAGGCTAACCTTATGGTTTATAAATTGAGGCATTTGTGAAATTTAAACATGGCTTTTGATAAAAGAGGTTTTCCGGAAACTGACTTTTAAAACTGTGGTGGGCTCGACACGAACTCGAATTTTTTTTGTTGACTTTAAATTTCAAAATGAATTTTGAAGCGTACTCTTGAAAGATGATATAATTACACATAGATTTTGATACGAAATTTCAAAACTTGTTGTTGCATGTCTTGATTTTTGTCTTGTAAGTATGTTGGGTTGACTTTGCTTAATGGCCTGCTTACGTGGTTTATGGTTTGCAGAATTGGTAATGTTTTTGTAATAATTTGCATTGTATAACTCGCATGTCTGCTGGACTAAGTTGACTGTTGTTGTTTTGTCTCTTCGTGCGGATTAACACGTGAGATGATTTATTCACGTGGTCATGGTTGGCTTACCTTGATGTTTGATTTGATTGTGAGACGAACTTTTGTTTAGACCCTGTTTTTATCTAGTTTTAGCTTTGGGTTAAGTTGGGTTTGCTATATGGTTTTTGGTGGATCGAAATATTTGGGTTTCGATATCGAGGAAGATGAGCGAAGTTTTCCATTGGAATGGATGATAGTTTCTTATTATCCTGGAGAGGATATTGGAAATTCCGACCCGACAAGACAGATTGGTGTATTAATACACTGGTGTTCTCATCAAGTTAATGATACGATGCGGGAACTGGTGGTTAGTTCTATAGGAACGTATTTGATGTGTTATCTTCTTAGGGTAAGCTTCAGTCTATTTGGAGTTAGTTGGGTGCTTTTTATACGAAAACGTTTTAAGAAAGTTATCAGGTTGAGTTGCTGTGATAGTGTCGAATGTTGCTAGGTTACAAGTATGGATTTTGAGGTTATCGAGTGCACATCTCACAGAGTGTAACGTCTAGCAAATATTTTTGAGAAGTTGATTTCAAAGGTTGATTTGTTGAAATATATGAAATATTTTCAACACGTGATTGTGCCCAGACATTTCATGAACATGCATTTTAAATGTGACAAATAGGATTGCATTGAGCACTAAGTATGTTCACTAAATAAAATATAAATCAATAAATGATACATGCATAATAGTACATGCATCACGTGTAGAGAAATGATTAGGGTTGGATGCAACTCTTTGGGGATGAGAGATGTGATCACCCTGGCGCACAATTATGTAAAATTGATTTTATCGATAAAGTGTTTGAGAAAAACATATTGAAACGAGCTCGCGAGTCACGTTGTGGTAACTTATTTATAAAGTTGGATTTCAATTGATTTTAAAACTCTGTTACCGAAAGGTAGCTAGACAGATACTCTGTGATGATGGTGGAAAATTTTGGACGATTACGTTGTTGAGGATCAATCTGTATTGTCAGAATCATGTGTTTCATAGAAAGTGAAAATCAATTTGAGATTGCACTCAAGATATAGTTGTGCCAAGTCCGGTGTGTGGTGAGATTCCAATTAGGAAGTTTTCGTGGTAAATTCTAATTTGTGATTTAAGGACATAGGGACTAAGAATGTTGGTTGTGCTCATGTGTGTGTGTATACACTATATATTTTTTTAAACGAGACTTTATCTTTTCAGTTTATATTTTGTCCAAGTACTTCGGGTATATTGGTATAAAGGTATTTTCATAAACCAAGAGATTTGAACTACTAAATTTTATCTTTCTGAGGAAAGAAAGAAATTTTGTCAAATTTGATTTTAAAGGGATAGTAAATTTTTCAATCGATTGATTTCTTCAACTTAAGCGAATTAAATTTTGTTGAAACATAAATGTGTATTTTGGATACGGAGGATTTTGCCACATTTTAAATTTTTACGAGAAAAGTATAAACTATTTTAGCAAGTTGGATATACAGATAACATAAATTTTGTCAGTTGAACTGTTTCATAAATTTGTAAACGTAATTAAAAGTAAAGAAAATTTGCGGGTTCAAAATGCAAGTAATTTGATAATTTTCAAGGGTTTATAAAACCGATGGTTTTTCAACGGTAAAGATATTCAATTTTGAATACAAAAGGAGGTGTAAGACGTAAGTCTTTTAAAGAAAAGTGGAAAATTTTGAATATAAAACGTTTTGTGTATTGAGAGATTTTGTAGTCTCTTGGGTTTCTTTTTGAGGATAAGTAACAATCCGGTCGGGGTAAAGTAGTCATAGTGATCTCTCGTTTTTATAAGGTTATAATCAATTGATTGAATAATTTGGAGAATTTGAGTTTGATTTGGATATATGAGTTAGCGAATTCGAGAGTCGAAGATCCCGGTTGATAGGTTTCAACAACCAAGATCGGTTGATCGATTTTGTTAATTAATGGTATGATTGTAATGTTTGGGTCAGTGGTTGAACCCTTGGTGTGGGCGACAAAATTTGAAGTTGTGTAATATAAGTGAGATGCAGTCGATGTTCAGTTTAGTTATGGCATTAAGTTTCGAGGAATCATGGTAATTGAAATTATTTATTACTAATCTGAAATTCTTTTATCATGAGATAAGTTCGCGTTTTCTTTTGAATATAAGTATGAGTTCTTGTGTTTTATGATTCGCAAATTTAATGATATTATTGAGTTTAGTGTTAATCGTTTTGACCAGATGATTCTTATAGAGTTTGTTTTGCCCGAAACATTATCTGAATTTTATTGAGTATTATGATCGATTATGTTGATGTCTAGCTTTGCATAAGTGGGAGAAAGTAAGTGTTGTAGAATGAAAGATTTTATCAACTTGTGTTTTTAGTATCCTTGTTTGAGACGATAGAGTTTGGAATTGTAAGAACTACAATTGAGTTTCGGGCTTGTTCTTGCACTTTGATAATATGGAGTTGGTAATCGTTAAGACTTTAGTTAGTTTTGTGAACCAACCTTGTTAGGGTACATTGTGATTCTCTATTAGTTAAAATTTAATTGTTCACTGTTGTGTTGATCGAGTAATCGTTGGTGCACCGAGTTGTTAGACTCAGAATTATGCGTATGTGTGTATTGTGACCGTTTAAATTGCGGATAAAATTTTATTATCCCGAGTATTGGAGGGCTTGTTTAACCTCGCGTAATTTCACCCAGTAATGGCATTATCATTTTATGCTAAGTGTCACAACCTAATTTTATGAATCGTGACCGGCACTAGGGTATGGGTATGGTCGTACCAATACCCGTAGCAAGCCTTGCGGAAAAACAATCAAACATATAAACCTGCAGAAACACTGCTCAGGGGCAACCGAGACTCCAACCTAAGTCTAGCAATTTATATCACAGTTCTATATAAATAACTTAAATATCTGAAATGCTCAACAGCATGCCTTATATATGATAATAATATAATCCAGAGTAAACATGCCAATAATAAACAAACCAACAAACCAACAATCCCAAAGTGCAATAACCAAAGTAATATATAAACTAGTTCTACTGCGGTTTAAGAGTTCGAAAACAGTGACTAGTTTAAATAACATAAAACCTCTGAGAAATCAAAAGGATCGGAGTGGACCAGCTTTCAAATCAGAAACCTAAAAAATTTGGAAAAACAACGGGGTCATATATACTGAGATCAGTTCGCAATACTATTTACATTTATTAAGTTTAAAACCCTTAAATCAAAATATTTTATACTAATATAGTATGATTATGGAATACAGTATTGAAATGATCCCAGCGTAAATATGACATAGCATACTGATAAACCCAGAGTGGACGGGAACATATCCTCGTCATATACCAGCGTAAGCAAGACATTAGTCTGCCGATCCCAGAGTACTTACCGGTGCACACAGTCTCTATACAAGCCTACCGAGTAGCTCGTTTCAATCCAGATCCATAAACGCTTAAAATAATTTAAAAATATTTATAATACTAAAATATGATGCGGTACTTAATAAAGCGGTAAATGGCACTACAAACTCACTGCTTGCTTATCCACATGAATCTTGGCAAACAGCTAACCCAAGTTCGACTCCTGAGCGCAAGTAGTCAAAGAGTCTAAAAATAAATCATAAGTTAAAATCACTCCAACTCCTAACTCAAAGAATATTAGACACCACGTAGACAAATACAGTGAAGCACAAAATTTAAATAATTACAAAGTCAACCACAAGTCAAGCCTATTGAATTCTCGCTTTAAAATATAATCTGAAAGGGTAAGTTCAAATAAAAATAAATAGAAATATTATATCCAATTTAATAATTCCAACATAGTGAGTCAACTGAATCACACGTAGTTGAGTTTCTTCTCACATGTCGGGCGGCCAATGTCTAACCCGACCCAACCATTTTATCAAAATGTAATCCACATATTATAATATCAAAAATGATAATTTTAATAACAATGTCTAACCACGAAGAAGAAAAAAAATCAGTGAATTGAAGAACAATGTGACGGCTAGGTTTTTTTTTTGTAGAATGAAAGAATTGATTAGGGTTAAATAATTGGTATATATTATTGAAAGAATTAGATTAGAAATAAGGGGGCCACACTGCATGCAGAAGTATGAGGAATTTGGTTGGACCACAACCAAAATCAAACTGAGCACGAATCGAACCACTAATCCGCAAACGACTCAAAATATGACCGGAAATTGATCGGAAACGCCAAAAAAATACGGGATATTACATTCTCCTCCACTTCAAAAAAAATTCATCCTCGAATTCATCACAATAACACAGATAACACAGAAACATGTAACACTCAAAATAATTACAAAAACAACTAATATCAAATCACCGTACCTCAAGGAAAAAAAGGATAACGATTCCGCATATCTAACTCGGTCTCCCAAGTGCACTCCTCAACAGAATGGTTCCGCCAAAGAACCTTGACCATCAGAATCTCCTTGTTCCGTAACTTACGAACCTGCGTATCAATAATCTCGACAGACTGCTCCTCGTAAGATAACTCATGGTCAATCTCAACACTCTTCGGTACAATCACATGAGAAGTATCGGAAATACACTTCCGCAACATGGAAATGTGAAACACTGGGTGAACCAACGACATATTTGGTGGCAACGCTAACTTGTACGCCACCGCTCCCATACGCTCAATGATCTCACACGAACCAACATACCTCGGTGCTAACTTTCCCTTAACACCAAAACGCACAACGCCCTTCATAGGTAAAACCCGAAGAAACACGAAATCTCCAACCAGAAACTCAATGTCTTTCCTCTTCGGATCAGCATAACTCTTATGCCAACTAAAAGCTGTCTCTAACCTCCGCTTGATCAATGGTACCTTCTCTGAGGTAATCTGAATAATCTCTGCTCCCGAGAGCTTACGCTTGCCTACCTCCTCCCAACAGATATGAGATCGACACTTGCGCCCGTACAAAGCCTCATAACACCTCGATACTAGCATGGTAACTGTTGTTGTAAGAAAACTCAATTAAAGGCAAATGAGTATCCCAGTTACCTTGAAAATCCAGAACACATATCTTGAGCATGTCCTACAAAGTCTGAATAGTACTCTCAGACTGACCGTTAGTCTGAGGATGAAAAGCAGTACTAAAATCCAACCTCGAACCCAAAGATTCATGCAACGCCTTCCAAAACCGAGAGGTGAAAACTGAACCTCTGTCCGAAACTATCGACAATGGTACACCATGGATACTCACAATCCAATCGATGTACAATTGTGCCAACTTCGATGCCAGATAAGTAACCTTGATCAGTAAGAAGTAAGCTGACTTGGTCAAACGGTCAACTATCACCCAAATTGAATCATACCCCTATCAAGTACGTGGCAAACCAACCGAAAAATCCATAGCGATTCTCTCCCATTTCCACTCTGGAATAGGTAGCGGTTGCAGATATCCAAACGGTCTCTGATGTTCTAACTTTACCTTCTGGAAAGTCAAACACTTAGACACAAACTCTACAACATCCTTTTTCATTCCGCTCCACCAGTACGTACCCTTGAGAACATGATACATCTTGGTAGAACCCGGATGAACACTGTAAGCTGACTTGTGTGCTTCCTCAAGAATCTTGTCTCTCAAACCATCCGAATCCGGAACACACAGTCGAGAATTGTACCTGATAACTCCATCCGCTAGAATAAACTCAGAATTCCAATCCAAATAGATCTCATCCATAATCCATTTCAATTGTGGATCCTCAGCTTGTGAAGCTTTGATCCTATCAATCAAAAGCGGTTGCACTTGCAACTGTGCCAACAAACAACCCTTTTGTGAAACCTGCAAACCGAATCCTGAAGCTAACAAACTATGCCACTCGCAAACCATGGGTCTCCGCCCAACCTCAGAAATGTGGGCTAAACTGCCCGAAGACTTGCGACTCAACGCATCGGCTACCACATTAGCCTTACCCGGATGGTACTGAATAGAATAATCGTAGTCTTTCGGTAGCTCCAACCATCTCCGCTGCCTCAGATTCAACTCGCGCTGATCAAAGATGTACTTCAGACTCTTATGATCAGTGAAGATCTCGCAAGTCGCAACGTACAAATAGTGCCTCCAAATCTTGAGAGCAAAAACCACAGCTGCTAACTCCAGATCATGAGTAGGCTAGTTTACCTCATGCTTTTTCAACTGACGAGAAGCATAGGCAATCACCTTACCATGTTGCATCAACACACAACCCAAACCGATACGAGAAGCATCACAATACACAATGAACCCCTCAATGCTAGATGGCAAAGCCAGCACAGGAGCTGTAGTCAAAATCTCTTTGAGCTTCTCAAAGCTTGCCTCGCACTTGTCTGTCCACTCAAACTTAACACCGTTCTGTGTCACTTTAGTCAACGGTGCAGATATTTTGGAGAAATCCTGCACGAAGCGACGATAATAGCCAGCTAATCTAAGGAAACTTCTGATCTCGGTAACTGACCTCGACCTCTGCCAATCCATAAATGCCTCAATCTTCTTTGGATCAACCTTGATCCCATCCTTTAACACCACGTGTCCTAAGAAAGTAACTTGATCCAACCGAAATTCACACTTCGAGAACTTAGCATACAGCTGATGCTCACGCAAAGTCTGCAGTATCGTTCTGAAGTGGAAAGCATGCTCCTCCTCATTCCGAGAGTAAATCAGTATGTCATCAATAAACACAATAACGAACTGATCCAAAAACGGCTTGAATACCCGATTCATCATATCCATAAACGCTGCTGGTGCGTTAGTTAACCCAAATGACATGACCAGAAACTCGAAATGCCCATAACGCGTTCTGAAAGCAGTCTTAGGCACATCGACGTCTCGAATACGAAGTTGATGATACCCGGATCTCAAGTCAATCTTTGAAAAGCACTTAGCACCCTCCAACTAGTCTAACAAATCATCAATACGAGGAAGAGGATATATGTTCTTGATAGTAACCTTGTTCAGCTGTATGTAATCAATACACAGCTGAAAGGAACCATCCTTCTTCTTAACAAACAAAACAAGAGAACCCAGGGAGAAGCATTCGGTCTGATAAAACCACTATCCAGCAATTCCTGTAACTGTTACTTCAACTCTTTCAGCTCTGCAGGAGCCATCCGATACGGATGTATCAAAATAGGAGATGTTCCAGGAGCAACATCGATACAGAACTCAATGTAACGATCAGGTGGCAATCTAGGCAACTCCTCTAGAAACACATCAGTGAACTCATTCACAACCGAAACTTTATGCACATCGCCACTGTCAACCTCTAAATCACGAACCACCGCTAAGAAACCCTGGCAGTCCTTGCCCATCATACGCTTAACCTTGATCGCCGAAATTAGATTCTTAGGTGACTCCACCTTCTCCCCTTCAAAACAAAAGGCATATCATCAGGAATCCCAAGATGACATCAAACTCACTGCTTGCTTATCCACATGAATCTTGGCAAACAGCTAACCGTGGTTCGACTCCTGAGCTCGAGTAGTGGAAGAGTCTAAAAATATATCATAAGTTAAAATCACTCCAACTCCTAACTCTAAGAATACTAGACACCACGTAGGACTAGCACAATTAATAAATCAAGGCACTGACACATGCAGTAAAGCACAAAATTAAATAATTACAAAGTCGACCACAAGTCAAGCCTATTTAGTTCTCGCTTTAAAATATAGTACGGAAGGGTACACTTAAATAAAAATAAATAGAAATATTATATCCAATTTAATAATTCCAACATAGTGAGTCAACTGAGTCAACACGTAGCTCAGTTTCTTCTCACATGTCGGGCGGCCAATGTCTAACCCGACCCAGTATTTTTATCAAAATGTAATCCACAGATTATAATATCAAAAATAATAATTTTGATAAAATAATAATTCATAATTAAAACGGAACTCAATAGCTTTAGGATCAAGTAACCAATATCTAAAATTAATTACTTAACCAAAATAATTTGAGAAAATAATTTAAATGTAATTTATTATTTTTGCCCAATTGGCACGCTAAGCAAATATTCAAAACAATTAATAGCTACCCAAGTAATTATAAATTATAGGTAAAAAAATATAATTATCGTTTTCCGATTAAATTATCAAAACATTAAAAGTAATAATAATCGAATTAATAATTTACAAATCAAATCGTAATTGAAAGTCCGGCTTCAAAATCGATATTTAATCAATCAACCTTGTTTACAAATTAAGCCAAAGGATTAAAATCCAGTTGTCCAAATCATAGGCCAATTTAAATGAAAGTCCATTAACTAAGATTAATAAAGATCCCAAACAAAACAAGATCAAGTAGCCCACACAATTATCACCTCCCGCCATAATCCATCTTCCACATACAAACACATGAAGTTTAACACTTTACAGAAACCAAAAACCATGAAACTAAAAGTATTTATAATGCTAATACCATGATTGAGTAAAAAGATATATAAATAAAAACCCATTAATTTGAAAATAGTCTTGCCATTCGTTATTCAAAACCAAACCTAATTATGAACTTAAGAAT
Source organism: Mercurialis annua (assembly GCF_937616625.2). Classification (NCBI taxonomy): domain Eukaryota; kingdom Viridiplantae; phylum Streptophyta; class Magnoliopsida; order Malpighiales; family Euphorbiaceae; genus Mercurialis; species Mercurialis annua. The sequence goes on along the minus strand of NC_065572.1, from coordinate 17,778,484 downwards.
CAAAACACAAAACAGAACCTAAATAAATAAAATAAATAAATAAAAATAATCATCATGCAGTGACCCTTCAAAAACCAAAGACATGAATTTAAAAAATTATAGAAACCTTAACCATCAAGAAGCCAGTTCAAAAACTCAAGCCAAGAACTAACTCTACCTAATAGAAACAACATTTACAATAATGAAGCATGAACGGTTAACAATGGCGGCCAAGAAAAGTGACAAAAAACTATAGTTAATGAAACCTTAACAAAATCGATTCAGTTTGTGAATCAAGCACATCGTAACACATCAATTGAGTCCCTATAACATGTATATATCATTAACAAAGAACCAAAACATTCAGCAGCAGTAATTCAAAAAGAAAACAGTTAATTATCAATCAAAAACGATAAAACAAAGACGATTATAACGAATAGGTTTACGTATCAAATTACGATTTTAAACTTTAGAATCGAAGAGGATCGAGTTAACTACGGCATCAAACAAACGAAAACTCGATTTGTTGCTAAATCGGATGAGAACCGATCAATAAACGAAGATATTGATATTTAAGCTAAATTGAAAATAGAGAGTAGAAACTTACCAAGTCCAGCAATCCAGAGAGAGTTTTGACGAAGAAGAAAAAAAATCAGTGAATTGAAGAACAACGTGGCGGCTAGGGTTTTATTTATTTTTTTGTTGAATGAAAGAATTGATTAGGGTTCAATAATAGGTATATATTATAGAAAGAATTAGGTTAGAAATAAGGGGGTCACGCTGCATGTAGAAGTATGACGAATTTGGTTGAACTAAAGTTTGGTTTAACCACAACTTGGTTGGACCACAACCAAAACCAAACCGAGCACGAACCAAACCACTAATCCGCAAACGACTCAAAACATGACCGAAAATTGATCGGAAACACCAAAAACAAATACATGATATTACATTAAGTGGAAGTTAGTGTCGATACTTTAGTGAGCATTTGTGATTATTCGGTTTATAGTAGAGGGAGTGTTGAGTTTTGTTCAAGGAACAACCTGTTGATCTTGCTTAATGCTTAGGTCGTTAAGCATTGGATACCTTTGATTTCAGTTGGGTTGGTTTATTGCTTGAGGACTATCCTTGTGAGACAGAGTTCTTTTGCAGTATTGTTGTTATTGATGTCCTTGACTACGTTGGGAATTTTGTCGATCTGTTATCACATCGGTTATGTGCGTTTTGTTCATCATGACGTGTAGCTTTATGCTATTTTGTACGTCGATTGTTTTTATTTAAATTCGAGGACGAATTTTTAATAAGTTGGGGAAAATGTAATACCTCGTGTTTTTGGTCACGTTTCTAGAAGGTTTCGTGCTCTTGTTTCCTCGTGGTTTGATTTGTTTTGAGTTTGGTTTTTGATTCAGATGTTTCCGGGTTCTATTTGAATCGAACCGGCCTTAGATCAGGCCTGTCTGTGTGCGCCCCCAAACTGCAAGTTGCAGCAACTGACATGTCTATTTAAAGACTTGTCCCACGTCCCCTTATTTCTTTTTCTGAAATACTTTGCTCTTTTCCGAAACCCTAGTTGTCCCCCCTTGTCAAAACTCTCAGAAACATTAGAACCTTTACTCCTCTTTCATTCGACTCAGATTCAATAAGTATATTGCTTCTCGTTTCATGGTTTCGTTCATGATCATTAAATTTATTTGTGATTCGTTACTTTCATTGTTCTAGTATATTGCAGAGATTATTCACTCCGTTCATCCTTACTCAACGAACCCATCATTCCCTACGTGTTGGAATTGTTATTGGTACGTAAAATCTATCCCTACGTCGTACGATTCATCGTTTTGAAAAGGTTGTGGCTGCCGATTTATATTTTCTGTTTGTGGGTTTGATTCTTGATGTGTTTAGGCGTCTCATCACAACAAATCCGATAAGATTCATCTATGTAATATTATAGCGTTCCTACCTTCAAACGGTATGTTGTATCTACCAATTTCTACGCTGAATTGTGTTGTATCATTATTGCCGTTTTCTTGCTGATAATTCAGCCGTAGTTTTGAGTCTGCTTTTGATTCCTTGTGGTTTCCACAAGTGGTTCCTTGCTTTGGGTAGTTTTTGATGAGTTTTATGTTGTCATAATCTCTTGGGTTGATGATTTGCTTATCATGTTGCTTTCGATTTCTTTGCTTGTTGCATTATGTTGTTTGAGTTCAGTATCGTTGTTTCAATATAGCTTGTAGTGCTGCTATTGTTAACTGTTCTTATCATGTTGATTAGCTTTATTTGAGTTATGTGAACCAATTATGTTGAGTTGCTATGTTCAAACTCGGGTTCGGTTTTTGTTGGTATTTGACTACATGGGTTTAAGGTTTCATGTTAATTGTGATGTTTGATATTACAAGTTCTTCATGTTGACAACATGTTCAGTATGAGATTATTGAATTGATAAATTCCGTTCAAACAAAATTTTAAACGTCGTTTTCATTATTGGCTCGGTGTGCCAATTGGATTAAAGTTATGTATTAACTTTTAAAACGTTTTTTAAACTTATTGGTTACTTTTTTGGTTTATAACTTGGATTACTGTTGTTTAAGCTACTGAGTCCCGTTTTAAATGTTGTTTATTATTTTATCAAGTTATTTTATAATTATAAACTATGGTTTATAATTTGAATAAATATATTACTTTATTAAAGTTATTTTAGAATTATAAACTCTGATTTATACTTGATAAAATGTTTGTGTCGGGTTTGACTTTGGTCGCCGACATGTATGGTTAGCTTGGTAGTTATCAGTAACTCGGCTAACCCACTATTTGGAATTTGATTAGTTTTATTATTTAATGATTATTTAAGTAATATTTTCTGATATGTATTTAAAGCGGGAACCCAGGCTTGACTTGTGTGATTTACTAATTAATTTAGTATTATGTTTACTCTGATTAGCTTTACCTTGACTTGTTGTTTGTGCTAGTCCTATGTGATGTCTTGTAACATCCGGTATTTTTCTAACTTGTTCCATTAAGCCTAAACGGTACCTTGGGTTCGTTTGAGTGGTTCGACCACTTAGATTCGCGTTTCGAAGGTTCCAAACCTTTTAAAATGTGTTTTAAGATGTATTAAAAGTAATCTCGGAGTTTGAAACGTTTTCGATTTCAATTTCAAAATCTCAAATTTTCATCAGAGGTAGTAGCATTTCGCGGGCGCGACATGCATGAATCAAGGGCGTGATTCATGTATCGCGGGCGCGATATAGGTGTAGCGGGCGCGACGCGTGCACTGTTCAGTTCGCTGATTTCTATTTAAACTCACCTAATTCGACCTAATCTGATTTTACACTTTCTCTAAACCCTAAAACGGCCACTACTCTCTGAATATCATCTCCTACCTATTCCTAAGCCTATTGTGATCATTAGTAAGTATTTTCACAATTCTTTTAAGGTTTAATTCATGTTTTATCTATCCTAGGGTTGTGTAATCATTAGCTTTGGATTGTTGTTCGTTTATAGGCTGATTTGGATCATCTACGTTCTGGGTTTTTCCTATTATTATTGTTCTTATCCTATTTAAGAGGTATGTAAACTCTTCCTCTTGTGTTTTTGCTTAGAGATTCGATGATTATTGAGCTAGATTCATACTTTGGGTGTTATTGGACTTATATTCTGTTTTGCCTTAATTCTAAAATCTGTAAATGATAATTAGTGTTGTTGTTGGCTTGTTCATGTCACATATTCATTAGGTGAATTGAAATAATGGTTTAAGTGCTTAGGTATATCAATTGATTGATGTCTTTGATTTGAAAATTTTGTTTTAAGGTAAATTAAAATCTGGAAATTTTATAAGTTTGAATCGTAGGTTGTTAGATGCCTAAGAATACTTTGGATGACTTGGATAAATCGTTTAAATGATTAAGGTATCTGTTGGCTTAAGTTTTTGAACTTAAAAATCTGTTTTGGTGGAAAACTAAAAGCTGTAAATGTTCTTTTGGAAGTTAAAAGGTTATTAGTTAACAATTCTTACCTTGGGTGATTTGAGATAATTGGCTAAAGCTATATTATATGTTAAATGTGGATCTAATTTGAATAAATCGCTGTTTCAAAAGGTTAACTAAGGGCTAGGAATCGAATGGCACTACTTTGTTTTGAATAAGTGAAAGGTGTTAGTTCATCGTAGGTTGTGGTTTAACAATGGATTTAAAGGCATGAAAGGTATATTGTTATATGATGGTTGGCCAAACTATTTTAGTTTCAATTTGATAATTGAAAGGTGATTGAATCTATTTGATTCCATTTAAGTGATGCATTAAGTGTATATAACTTGGGTGTTACTTGCCAAGTGTTGGCGAGTTATTTGGCTTAATTGCTTACTATGTTTTTGGGCTTATTTAAGTTAGGAAATGAGTTCTTATTTCAAACTTGATTTTTATTTAAGGATTGATTTAAGACTTTGGTTTTTACTTTGGATTATGGTCGAGTCGGGTTAGACGTGCGTCGCCCGACATGTGATGTTGAGCTATACTGCAGTTAAGGCTAACACACTACCTTCAGAAATCTTTTGATTTTAAATAAAGTATTTAAGTTATGAAAGGACTTTGGTTTTATTTCAAAGACAAGAACTCACCTAAGCTTAATTTGCCTAACTTGTTATTTAGTTTGAATGGAATATTTTGGATATACGTTGGTTGTGCTTTGCTTACCTTGGTTGTTCTTTGTTTGCGTTTTGAGATGCTAGTCCTATGTGGTGTCTAGTATTCTTAGAGTTAGGGGTTGTTCGGATTTTAACTTGTATAATGTTTTAGACCCGTCGACTGCTCGTGCTTCGGAGTCTACGCAGGGTTAGCTGTTTGCCAAGATTCACGTGGATAAGCAAGCAGTGAGTTTGTAGTGTTATTTACCGCTTTATTAAGTACCGCACATTATTTTAGTATATCAAATGTTTGCGAACTGTTTTAAGGATTATGGATCTGGATTGAAACAAGATACTCGATAGGTTTGTATCGAGACTGTGTGCACCGGTAAGTACTTTGGGATTGGCTGACCAATGTCTGTCCTACTTTGGGAATCGATGAGGATTTGTTCCCATCTACTTTAGGTTAAATACTTTGGGATTTCATTTCAATACTGTCTTCCATAATCAAGTATATATATTAGTATAAAAGGATTTGTTTTAAGGGTTTTAAACTTAATAAATGTAAATAGCATTATGAACTCATCTTAGTATATATGACCCCGTTGTTTTCAAAACTTTCCAGGTTTATGATTTTGAGAGCGTTGGTCATCTCCGATCTTTTGATTCCTCGGAGGTCTTTTTATATTATCAGACTAGTCAACTATTTTACTTCTTAGACCGCAGTAGGAAAAGTTGTCTTAAATAATGTACTTTGGTTTGTCGTAATGATACGACCTTTATATTATTATACTTTGGTATGTTGCATTGGATGATTTATATATGATGCATGTTTCATAGTTTCGAATTGCTATTAAGTAATTATATTAGAACTGCTATATAAGTTGTTAGACTTAGGCTGAAGTCTCGGTTTCCCCTGAGCATTGATTTTCTTGCAGGTTTATATTGAATATAAGGTTTTCCGCGAGGCTTGCTACGGGTTTTGGTACGACCATACCCATACCCTAGCGCCGGTCGCGATCCATGAAATTGGGTCGTGACAAAGTTGGTATCAGAGCTTTAATTTCGAACTAAGGCCAAATTATTGCATGTTATGTGTTTATCGCTTTAAGGCACGTTAAGTGTTACTGTTGTGCTATAGGATCTACTGCGGAGTTAGGATTCAAGTATTGTCTTTTGAAACGTCATCATTTGTTTTCAAAACTTTCTACCTTCGCCTTTAGGGATGTTTGAGTCGGTCTTATGTGTTACTAGTGTTTACTTTGAGAAGTTTATGCTTACTTTGGAATGTTGTTGTTATTACTTTGGTTAAATTGTTGATTTTTGAGCTATTGAAATTTACTTTGGATGTTGCCTTGAGGGCTTTGTTTTGAGAATCATTTGTTTCATTCTTAGGAATGAATACTCGTAGGCGTGCTGCAGCTCAGGCTGAGGCTGAAGCTGATGACGCTATGTCGATTGAGGTTGACCAGCATGAACCAGGGGTTCAAGTTGGCAGGAGACATGCAGGCGGAGTTCCTGCTGGTAGAGGCCGAGCTGGCAGAGGACGGGGTGGTAGAGGACAGGATGCTGGATGCAGAGGTAGGGGACGTGGTGGTGCAGGCTTTCAGGCACCAGGTGTACCACAAGCTCATATGGATCCATTTGACTTCACGACGTTTTTAGTTGGGATCACTGCACTCCAGAATAATCAAGTGCAACTGCGGGCGGGACAGATCGCCATGCAGAACCAGTATGCTATGCTGGGACAGATTGTACAGCAGCAGGTGCCACAGGCTGGTGGTGTTGCAGTTGGTGGTGGCGGAACCACTGACAAAGATTTGGTGTTGGCTTATGCAAGGCTAAAGTCGACTGAGTTTTCGGGCGACAGTGATGCCCTAGACTTTCTGGAGGAAGTTGAGCGGGATGCTCAGAGATTGCAGGCTACTGAGAGGCAAACTATTATGTTAGTGGAAATGTCCTTGAAGGGTTCTGCAAGTGATTGGTTTCGTAGTGCCATTCGTGCTTAAATGACTACTATTACTTGGGAGGATTTTGTGACTCGATTCAAGAACTTTTACTTGCCTTTTTCAGTGACTGAAGGTCATAGAGATAGATTGCTGTTTTTGAAAAGGGGAGACAGGTCGGTGAACGAGTACAATACTGAATTTGTGAGGCTGTGTCGTTTTGCCCCAGATATGCAGACTGAGCAGCAAAGGGTGAACGAAAGGTATGTGAAAGGTTTAGGCTCAGATTTCATCAGTCTTCTGACTGAGACGAGCAAGGAATTTCCGATTCTAGTAGATAGTGCCCGTCGGATGGAGACAAATTTACTACACTTTGGAAAAATGACTGAGACCAAGAAGCCGGGCGGTGTTGTTCAGGGTAGTGGGCAGCAGAGTGGTAGCAGTAGCTATCAGTCCAAGTTTTCCCAGTACAAGAGTAAGAAAGGGGGTGAACGGAGGGGATATCAGCCGTATTCCCACAGTTTTAGTTATAGCGATGGTAGCCGTAGTTTTGGGCAGGGTAACAGTGGAGCATCCAGTGTTCCTTTTTGTCAGAACTGCAGACGCAAACACTTTTGAGTTTGTACGGTAGCACCGGGTAGCTGCTATGCTTGTGGCCAACTAGGCCATTTTGCGAGCGAGTGTCCGACATCTTGGCAGCAGGTGTCGTCGGCTAGTGTTGCTCAGCCGTCTTTTCAGCAGCAGAGAACTGCTTTTACTCCTTCGGCGGGGTATTCTCAACCCGCCGCTTCATTTGGTGGCCAGCGGGGCCGTGGTTCAGGAGGACGTGGTTTTGGTGGCCGTGGTAACGGTGGTAGGGGTTCGGGTAGTTTCAGTTCTGCTCAGGTTCCGCAGCAGGGACAAGGCCAGGCTAGAGTGTTTGCTTTGACTCCTCAGGATGCTCGTGCATCAAACGCCGTGGTGCAAGGTACTATTCCGATTTCTTTTGTAGATGCAGTGGTTTTGTTTGATGCGAGTGCAACTCACTCTTTTATTTCTTCGAGTTTTGCTGCTAAGTTGAGTGTGACACCATCTAAGTTGCTAGAGCCTTTATCTGTATCTACACCTTTGTCTGACTGTGTTGTGGTGGACGTGGTTTATCCGTCTTGTTCTGTGGTTATTCACGGTAGAGATCTTAGGGCTGATTTGATTGTACTTGATGTGTTATCTTTTGATGTTATCTTGGGGATGGATTGGCTTTCACGCCATTTTGCTTCTATCGACTGTCGAGAGAAGTCGGTTGTGTTTGGGGTTCCTGGTGATGTACCTTTTTCTTTCCATGGAGAGAAGGTAGAGACACCAAAGAATCTTATTTCAGTGATCAAGGCCAAGCGCATGATGGGCAAGGGTTGCGAGGGTTTCTTAGCGGTGGTTCGTGACTTGGAGGCTGTCAGTGGTAATGTGCATAGTGTCTCGATAGTGAATGAGTTCACTGATGTGTTTCCAGAAGAGTTACCTGGATTACCACCTGACCGTGATATTCAGTTCTGTATCGATGTTGTTCCTGGAACAACTCCTATTTCGATACCTCTGTATCGGATGGCTCCTGTAGAGCTAAAGGAGTTGAAGGAACAGTTGCAAGAGTTGCTGGATAATGGTTTTATCAGGCCGAGTACTTCTCCGTGGGGTGCTCTTGTGTTGTTTGTCAAGAAGAAGGATGGTTCTTTCCGGCTGTGTATTGACTACAGACAGCTGAACAAAGTTACTATCAAGAACATGTATCCTCTTCCTATTGATGATTTGTTCGATCAGTTAGAGGGTGCTAAGTGTTTTTTGAAGATTGACTTGAGATCCGGGTATCATCAACTTCGAATCCGAGACGTCGATGTGCCTAGGACTGCTTTCAGAACGCGTTATGGGCATTTCGAGTTTCCGGTCATGTCTTTTGGGTTAACGAACGCACCAGCAGCGTTTATGGATATGATGAACCGGATATTCAAGCCTTTTCTGGATCAGTTTGTCATTGTGTTTATTGATGACATACTGATTTACTCTCGGAGTGAGGAGGAACATGCTTTCCACTTGAGGACAATACTGCAGACTTTGCGTGAGCATCAGCTATATGCTAAGTTCTCAAAGTGCGAATTCTGGCTGGACCAAGTTACTTTCTTAGGGCACGTAGTGTCGAGGGATGGGATCAAGGTTGATCCGAAGAAGATTGAGGCAGTTATGGATTGGCAGAGGCCAAGTCAATTACTGAGATCAGAAGTTTTCTTGGGTTGGCTGGCTACTATCGTTGGTTCGTGCAAGATTTCTCCAGAATATCTGCATCGTTGACTAAGCTGACACAGAAGGGTGTTAAGTTTGAATGAACTGACAAGTGTGAGGCGAGCTTTGAGAAGCTGAAAGAGATTTTGACTACAGCTCCTGTGTTGGCTTTGCCATCTGGCATTGAGGGGTTCACTGTATATTGTGATGCTTCTCGTATTGGTTTGGGTTGTGTGTTAATGCAACATGGTAAGGTGATTGCATATGCTTCTCGTCAGCTGAAGAAGCATGAGGTGAATTATCCTACTCATGATCTGGAGTTAGCAGCTGTGGTTTTTGCTCTTAAGATTTGGAGGCACTATTTGTACGGTGCTACTTGCGAAATCTTTACTGATCATAAGAGTTTGAAGTACATCTTTGATCAGCGGGAGTTGAATCTGAGGCAGCGGAGATGTTTAGAGCTACTGAAAGATTACGATTGTTCTATTCAGTACCATCCGGGTAAGGCTAATGTGGTAACCGATGCATTGAGTCGCAAGTCTTCGGGCAGTTTGGCCCATATTTCTGAGGTTGGGCGGAGACCCATGGTCTGTGAGTGGCATAGTCTGTTAGCTTCGAGATACGGATTTCAGGTTTCGCAGAAAGGTTGTTTGTTGGCACAGTTGCAAGTGCAACCGGTTTTGATTGATAGGATCAAAGCTTCACAAGCTGAGGCTCCACAATTGAAACGGATTATGGAGGAGATCCATCTGGATGGAAATTCTGAGTTTGTTCTGGCGGATGGAGTTCTCAGGTACGGTTCTCGACTGTGTGTTCCAGATTCAGATGGTTTGAGAGACCAGATTCTGGAGGAAGCGCACAAGTCAGCTTACAGTGTTCATCCGGGTTCTACCAAGATGTATCATGATCTCAAGGGTACGTACTGGTGGAGCGGAATGAAAAAGGATGTTGCAGAGTTTATGTCTAAGTGTTTGACTTGCCAGCAGGTAAAGTTAGAACATCATAGACCGTTTGGATATCTGCAACCGCTACCTATTCCAGAGTGGAAATGGGAGCGGATTGCTATGGGTTTTGTGGTTGGTTTACCACGTACCCGACAGGGGTATGATTCGATTTGGGTGATAGTTGACTGTTTGACCAAGTCAGCTCACTTCTTACCGATCAAGGTTACTTATCAGGCTTCGAAGTTGGCACAGTTCTACATCGATTGGATTGTTAGTCTCCATGGTGTACCAGTGTCGATAGTTTCGGACAGAGGATCGATTTTCACCTCTCGGTTTTGGAAGGCGATGCAGGAATCCTTGGGTACGAGATTGGATTTCAGTACTGCATTTCATCCTCAGACTGACGGACAGTCTGAGAGGACTATTCAGACTTTGGAGGACATGCTCAGGATGTGTGTTTTGGATTTTCAGGGTAGCCGGGATACTCATTTGCCTTTGATTGAGTTTTCCTACAACAACAGTTATCACGCTAGTATTGAGATGGCACCTTATGAGGCGTTGTACGGGCGCAAGTGTCGATCTCCTATATGTTCGGAAGAGGTCGGCGAGCGTAAACTTTCTGGAGCTGAAATCATCCAGATTACCTCTAAGAAGGTACCTTTGATCAAGCGTAGGCTTGACACTGCATTTAATCGTCATAAAAGCTATGCTGATCTTAAGCGGAAGGACTTTGAGTTTCAGGTTGGCGACTATGTATTTCTTCGAGTTTCCCCTATGAAAGGCGTTGTGCGTTTTGGTGTTAAGGGAAAGTTAGCACCTAGGTTTGTTGGTCCGTATGAGATTACGGAGAGAGTTGGGGCAGTTGCTTATCGTTTGGCTTTGCCGCCAGACATGTCTTTGGTGCATCCAGTATTTCATATCTCGATGTTGCGGAAGTGCATTTCTGACCCTTCTCAAGTGATTGTACCACAGAGTGTTGAGGTTGACCAAGAGATGTCTTATGAGGAACAGCCTGTTGAGATTGTCGATACGCAGGTGCGTAGGTTACGGAACAAGGAGATTCCGATGGTCAAGGTTCTGTGGCGGAATCACTCTGTAGAAGAATGCACTTGGGAGACGGAGTTCGATATGAGGAACCGTTATCCTTTCCTTTTCTCTTGAGGTATGTTGGTAATGTTAGTTGATTTTTATGCTATGCTAGAACTTTTGATTATGCGTGTATTTATGTGCTACTTGGTGATTAATATGTTGGGCATTGTACTATGTGCATTACTTTGGTGTGTTTATGTGAGTTATTGTTTAGTTTTGTTGTTGTAAAAATCGAGGACGATTTTGTTTTTAAGTTGGGGAGAATGTAACATCCCGTATTTCTCTAACTTGTTCCGTTAAGCCTAAACGGTACCTTGGGTTCGTTTGAGTGGTTCAACCGCTTAGATTCGCGTTTCGAAGGTTCCAAACCTTTTAAAATGTGTTTTAAGATGTATTAGAAGTAATCTCGGAGTTTGAAACGTTTCCGATTTCAATTACAAAATCTCAAATTTTCATCGGAGGCAGTAGCATTTTGCGGGCGTGACATGCATGCATCACGGGCGCGATTCATGTATCGCGGGCGCGATATAGGTGTAGCGGGCGCATGGCGTGCACTGTTCAGTTCGCTGATTTCTATTTAAACTCACCTAATTTGACCTAATCTGATTTTACACTTTCTCTAAACCCTAAAACGGCCACTACTCTCTGAATATCATCTCCTACCTATTCCTTAGCCTATTATGATCATTAGTAAGTATTTTCACAATTCTTTTAAGGTTTAATTCATATTTTATCTATCCTAGGGTTGTGTAATCATTAGTTTTGGGTTGTTGTTCGTTTATAGGCTGATTTAGATCATCTACGTTCTGGGTTTTTCCTATTATTATTGTTCTTATCCTATTTAAAAGGTATATAAACTCTTCCTCTTGTGTTTTCGCTTAGAGATTCGATGATTGTTGTGCTAGATTCATACTTTGGGTGTTATTGGACTTATATTCTGTTTTGCCTTAATTCTAAAATCTGTAAATGATAATTAGTGCTGTTGTTGGCTTGTTCATGTCACATATTCATTAGGTGAATTGAAATAATGGTTTAAGTGCTTAGGTATATCAATTGATCGATGTCTTTGATTTGAAAATTTTGTTTTAAGGTTAAACTAAAATCTGGAAATTTTTATAAGTTGGAATCATAGGTTGTTAGATGCCTAACAATACTTTGGATGACTAGGATAAATCGTTTAAATGATTAAGGTATCTGTTGGCTTAAGTTTTTGAACTTAAAAATCTGTTTTGGTGGAAAACTAAAAGCTGTAAATGTTCTTTTGGAAGTTAAAAGGTTATTAGTTAACAATTCTTACCTTGGGTGATTTGAGATAGTTGGCTAAAGCTGTATTATATGTTAAATGTGGATCTAATTTGAATAAATCGCTGTTTTAAAAGGTTAACTAAGGGCTGGAAATCGAATGGCACTACTTTGTTTTGAATAAGTGAAAGGTGTTAGTTTATCTTAGGTTGTGGTTTAACAATGGATTTAAAGGCATGAAAGGTATATTGTTATATGATGGTTGGCCAAACTATTTTAGTTTCAATTTGCTAATTGAAAGGTGATTGAATCTATTTAGTTCCATTTAAGTGATGCATTAAGTGTATATACCTTGGGTGTTACTTGCCAAGTGTTGGCGAGTTATTTGGCTTAATTGCTTATTATGTTTTTGGGCTTATTTAAGTTAGGAAATGAGTTCTTATTTCAAACTTGATTTTATTTAAGGATTGATTTAAGACTTTGGTTTTTACTTTGGATTATGGTCGAGTCGGGTTAGACGTGGGTCGCCCGACATGTGATGTTGAGCTATACTGCAGTTAAGGCTAACACACTACCTTGAGAAATCTTTTGATTTTAAATAAAGTATTTAAGTTATGAAAGGACTTTGGTATTGTTTTAAAGACAAGAACTCACCTAAGCTTAATTTGCCTAACTTGTTATTTAGTTTGAATGGAATATTTTGGATATACGTTGGTTGTGCTTTCCTTACCTTGGTTGTTCTTTGGTTGCGTTTTGAGATGCTAGTCCTATGTGGTGTCTAGTATTCTTAGAGTTAGGGGTTGTTCGGATTTTAACTTGTATAATGTTTTAGACCCGTCGACTGCTCGTTCTTCGGAGTCTACGCAGGGTTAGCTGTTTGCCAAGATTCACGTGGATAAGCAAGCAGTGAGTTTGTAGTGTTTGTTGTATATCAAATGTTTGTGAACTGTTTTAAGGATTATGGATCTGGATTGAAACGAGCTACTCGATAGGCTTGTATCGAGACTGTGTGCACCGGTAAGTACTTTGGGATTGGCTGACCAATGTCTGGCATACTTTGGGAATCGATGAGGATTTGTTCCCATCTACTTTGGGTTAAATACTTTGGGATTTCATTTCAATACTGTCTTCCATAATCAAGTATATATATTAGTATAAAAGGATTTGTTTTAAGGGTTTTAAACTTAATAAATGTAAATAGCATTATGAACTCATCTCAGTATATCTGACCCCGTTGTTTTCCAAACTTTCCAGGTTTATGATTTTGAGAGCGTTGGTCATCTCCGATCTTTTGATTCCTCGGAGGTCTTTTTATATTATCAGATTAGTCAACTGTTTTACTTCTTAGACCGCAGTAGGACTAGTTGTCTTAAATAATGTACTTTGGTTTGTCGTAATGATACGACTTTTATATTATTATACTTTGGTATGTTACATTGGATGATTTATATATGAGGCATGTTTCATAGTTTCAAATTGCTATTAAGTAATTATATTAGAACTCCTATATAAGTTGTTAGACTTAGGCTGAAGTATCGGTTGCCCCCGAGCATTGATTTTCTTGCAGGTTTATATTAAATATAAGGTTTTCCGCGAGGCTTGCTACGGGTTTTGGTACGACCATACCCATACCCTAGTGCCGGTCGCGATCCATGAAATTGGGTCGTGACATGTCTAGTACTCTCTAGAGTTCGGGTCCGTTTTAATAATCATTTTACATTTGTTTAAATTTGTCGACCGTTTGTGCTTTTGGGGCTAACCAAGTTTAGTTGCTTACCAAGTTATCACGTGGATTGACAAGCAGTGAGTTTGTACTTACTATTTACCGCTTTATTAAGTAAATTTTTATTTTGAATTATATATATATATATATATATATATATATATATATATGCATACTATTTATGTACATTGCGAACTATTACTCATAATGTTTATTTAAATGTTTTAAACGGTTTTTAAAGGTTTTCCTTTAAAAAAATATAAATAGTAGTATGAACTCATCTCAGTATATCTAACCCCGTTATTTTCCCAATTTTTCCAGGGTTATGATTTGAGAGAGTGAGCTGATCTCCGTTCTTTACTTTACGTAGAGGTTTCGTTTATTTTAATAAACTATCAAACAGTTTTATTCTTAGACCGCAATAGTAACTAGGAGTCTTTATTATTATATCAGTTGTTTGTCGGATTGGTCCGACTAGTTATATTTTCTTTGGCATGTTATATTGTTTACTTTGGTTTATATGTATGCCATATCGGAGACTCATAGTTGGACGAGCACTTGTTTTGGTACTACATTACCCATACCCTAACGCTGGTCTCAATTCATGAAAATGGGTCGTGACATAATCATACCATATAAGCAATACAACTTAGTTGTAATTTTTAAACGTCTTTTATAATCTATAAAAGCGTTTAGCGTATTACTTAGTGTTTCGCATTCTTTTTAAACATTTTCTTAAACACCAGATAATGATCTTATATTAGTTTTCAAAACCTATTATCGATATATTTTCTATGTTTTAAAACCATTATTTAAAACATAACAAACCTCAATTTATAACGCTTCAAACTATCATTGTAAATATCGTTTGAATATCGCATTCAAACTATCTTAAAAACTTCGCAACGTTGAGCTAACGCTTAACCATAAAAACACATACTTCCTCAAAGTTTAGGGACTGCCCAAGCAGCCCCTATGGACTGCCGTTGCAGCCCTTGCCGGAGCAGAGCACAGCTCTACTCATGGCGACATTTGGCCGTAGTAGAATTCTGCTACGGTGAAGCCTCACCATGGCAGCAATTATGCCGCCAAGGGCAGAATGTCTTGCTCGCCAGAGCAAGACCATGGCTGGCCGGGTCCTCACCGGAGCTAGAAGCTCAAACATCTTTTAATTATACCATAATCCATACATATGACACCTTTAGAACTCAACACATACACCAAACAACCATAGCCATCCATAAACATCAAACCTCTAACAAAACCTAATATTTTTCAATCCATTAAACTCCACAAACTACCAAGCAAACTTTAAATTGATGGAGGAAAGATAATTACCTTTGTCTTGTGAATGTTTAGCCTCTAAAAAGAAGTGATTTGGTGAAGTATTCCTTGAGCTATGGTGATGGATGAGTTCGGCGTTGAAGGTGAAGAAGAGGTGAGGGTTTCTTTTTTTTTTCTTTCTTTAATTTTCTTATTCTTTGTTTTATTTTGCTTTCTGATAACAATATTGATGGTATTACCACAAATCACCTAAGAGATCAATTTTAGTAAAGGGCAACACTGATTACCTAGCATAGATAAGCATAAATACCACGATGAGTCTCCATATGTTTATACATATAAATGCTATTTCTATCCCACATTGCTAGTTTACAAAGAAACCAACAAAACATATGTCTATATAAGCCAAGACTTTATACCAATAGGAGGGTAAGCTTTTCACCTCTTTCACATAATACTTTTAATATATTCTTTCAAAGACAAATACTGACTTGCTCGTCGGAGTGAACGTCCAAAGACCCTCTCCGGCGTTCTTCTGACTTGTTTGTTCTTAATCTCAGGCGGACCTACGTCACTTGAACTCAAGAATGGAGCTTAAATCCGGTCACTCGAAGTCGTTGATAATTTCATAATTATCACTTTGTTAACACAATAGATAGGTAAATATACCAAAAAGTCCCTCACTTAAGTCTCATCTTTTCATTTAATAAGTGAAACTCCGTTTTAATTTACTTGATAAACTGATGTACTTGATTATTAAAACGACTTTCGGAAATTTATTTTCCGATAAGTCCTTATTTATTCTTAGTACTAATATTTTCTACTTAGAAATCATTATTATTCCCCAACATATCTTTAAAATTTATTATGTCGGTGTCCAATTCCGACCTACTTGGTCCTATTTACAAAATTTATATACCCGGGGCACAATTTGACAACATAACATTTTTAGGGTTATTACAAATTTTGTACCATATAAAGAATTACGATTTGAGAAAATTCGAGGACGGAATTTTATAAGAAGCAAAAAATGTAATACCCTGAAATTTTGGTATTTAAAAAAAATTAGTGGTCAGTCTCATATTGAATGATTAAAATGATAAAAATAAGAACTGGGTGGAATAATTAGATAAAAGAAGATCTGAGTAGATCGAATTTAATTTAAAAAGGAAAAATATGAGAAAGTGGCTAAAAGTACACTTTAGATAAGCTTTTAATTCTCGGAAAATTGAAATTAAATAGAATATTTACGAGAATTAGTATCTATAAAAATAATATCGATAAATTGGTTATCGATAATTATTGAAACAAAATTTGGAGGAAAAAGTGGGAAAAAATGCATTTTAGTTTAAATTAGAATTTGAGCGTTTTTGGCCAAAATTGTCAAAATAAATTATCGAAAAGTGGAATTATGATATATGAAAATAATATTATTTATTTAAAAATAAATAATATGAAGTTTATCGGACCTAAAAGATTTATCGTTCGACGAATGAAATTGGACAATTTTTAAGTTAGAAATCGAAACGGTTTAAGTCGATTTCTTTAAGGACCAAAGATATAATTTTGCCATGAATATAATAAGGCATTTCATTTGATAATTTAACTCAGCAAGCCATTTGATTCTTAGCTCTTGAACATCATCTTCTTCAACCTTTCGAAGCTTATCATGCCAAAATTTCAAATCAACATATCTCCTTCATTTGAGGTCTAATTGAGGCGATTCTTGCGGATACGGAACGAGGGAACGAGATCTACACTTCTAACCTTGTTGATTGAGGTAAAAATCGCTATATCTCAGTTCGGGTTTAGGACTATAAATTCGGGTTTTATAATAAAGGATGGTGATGATGGTTCTAATGCTTAGTTATGATGTTTTAATGAATGTTGGATGGTTTGTAGCTGAGTTTGTGTTGTTTTGATGTGAGGATGAGAGTTATGATTGTGTGTGTTGTGTGCCTATGTCACGACCCAAAATCTCAAGCCGAGACTAGCACTAGAGGATGGGAATGATAGTTCTGAAACTCATAATAACCCTAAAATTACTAAAACTTTTTCGCAAACAAATAATCATATAATGACCAGACTAACGGAAGCATTAAATAACCATTTACATATACATTGGAAGATTTAAAAAAAAATTAGTGTTTACGATCATATCACGAGTATCTACCTCCGTGTATAAAACTTACTTATCGTAGCCAACAAAATACATTTTGTATATAACAACCATTAAAACAATATATTGGATGAAACTGCTGTACTCGGCCACGATTCAACCAACGCAAAATACTACTGCAACAACTACGACCTCCGATAAAAAGATGGACTTCTAGTCAAGTCCCGAGTCTAGATACCTGAAAATCAGTTTGGAAAACAGGGTTAGCTTAAGGTGAGTGAGATATATGTTACTTATCATATTATCAAAATTAGCATCGCATTTAATTTTTTTTTTACATATATACAATCACATCAATACAATCACATTGAATTCAAGTAATTCAATTGCACAAACAATTGATTCGATCCTAATCTTAATCCTGGACAATTCTTAACCTATGCATCTTCCTAGGCTTAGCGAGAGAAATTCTTTTTTGTGTCCTTTTAGGTAAAGTCCCGGGATCAGGTCGGCCGATTTTAACTTATACCTAATGATACAGTCCTAGAATAGTTCGACCGAGTTAAAAGCTGGTATCACACTTATTTCCATAGGATCGATCACTATATCTCCTAGGATAATTCAACCAAGTTACTTCGATTAATGATAATTGCAACAATAAGCTATTCCGATTGGATCTATTTTAATCGTCTAAACTGACTTGACTGTGTGATCACATATTAACTCGGATCGTACACAAATTCACTTTGCAAACAATTAACAATTTATGAAGCAAAGAAATACAATCCATTTAATCAACAATTCAATAGAATAATTTACAAATATCCAATCCAATGAATTAATCCAATGCATATAGCAATTTCAATCAATACAATGATTTATGTGATGCATTTATATACTATTCATATAGTATATCAAATAATTGTAAGGGTAATTCCATAAAAATTCACTACCTTTACACGAAATTTCATTTTAATCACGACCTTTAAAAGTTTCCAAATAAAATTATGACCTTTCAGTTTTTTCATATCTATCATTTTAGTGTATTTTTTTACTATGTTCTTCATTAAACCATTAATTAATGACCAAAATTATAAGTCGACACCAAA
This sequence comes from Mercurialis annua, assembly GCF_937616625.2. Taxonomy (NCBI): domain Eukaryota; kingdom Viridiplantae; phylum Streptophyta; class Magnoliopsida; order Malpighiales; family Euphorbiaceae; genus Mercurialis; species Mercurialis annua. The sequence continues at coordinate 17,760,187 of NC_065572.1, read as the reverse complement.
TATTATTATCTTTCAGTTAGAGTATGTAGGATTAGTAATTTTTGGTCGGAAAAAATCTAACGAATTTTACTTTTGTGATATATTTGAAACAAAATAAAAGGTCGTGCCTTTAAATGCCAATTGTAAAGGTCGTGATTAAAATAAAACATTGTGTAAAGGTCGTGATTTTTTTATCGAATTAAACCTAATTTTAATAGGATAATACGCATAAGTAAAATATAGTCACTACATGCTATCCAATTATTGCGATACTATCACGACCCAAAATCTCGATCCGAGACTGGCGCTAGGAAATGGGAATGGTAGTTCTAAAACCCGTAGAAAGCCTAAAATCCACTAAAACCTTTTCGCAACATCATACAATTGACAATCGTACATATACTAACCGGATAAACGGAAGCGTACAAGCAAACATACTTTTATACACTAGTGAAACATACCACATCCTTTGGGCTTATCATATCCGTATTCTATGCATTTCATCCCGGGACATGGTACTAGTGTTAAGGTCACTTCACGGGAATCTATCCCCATGGAAAAAATACAAACATCGTAGCCAACATCATATACATATAAACAACAACTATACATAATATGGGAAACATGTTGCCGTACTAGGCCACGACACTGGACATACATTATACTACTGCAGCAGCTGCGGAAGTCGATACTAAACATGCAACTTGACTGCTGATCAAAAGTTAGACTTCTATTCCAGTCCGGGTCTAGGTACCTGAAAAAAAAAAACATTATGGTGGTCAACTTTAAGCTGAGTAAGTTATGCGTAACTTATCCTATTATCAAAATGACATCGCATTTTGGAAACATTTTATGCAAAGACAATCATCTTGCATACACATACTTTCAACCAATGCAAATAGGCAAATAGGCAATTCAAGCAAGTCCTAATCTTAGACTTATATCGCTCTAGGTATTTACCTAGTCTTAGCGAGGGTATTGCCTTCTTAATACATTTTTGGTAAGGTCAGTCCCGAGATAGTTCAACCGAGTTCAACTTATACCAAGTGATACAATTCCAAGATAGTTCAACCGAATTCAACTTATACCAATTGCTACATGAAACCCTAACATACACCATAACCATCCACATCACAACTCTCACTTCTCACCAATCAATCCATTAAACTCAACTATACATAATCAATTCATTCAATAAACACTAGTTTTAAGCTTTAAAATCATCAACTCCATCTTCTTTATTCAAAACCAAAACTGAGTTAAGAAGACCTAATTGAGCAATAGAAATTTTTACCTCAATTAACAAGGGTTGATGTGTAGAGCTTGTTCTCCTGGCCGCACGAATCGCCTCAATCGGACTTAAATCGAATAAGATATGGCCTTACGACATTTTATGCATGTTGAATGTTGATGAAGGTGACCATCGTTGATTTGCTTCAACTGAGAATGAATGATTTGCTTAGTGTAGAATCATTCCCTTACCCTTTTATAATTATGGTAAAAATTCTTCTTTGGTCCTCAAAAAATTTAACTTAAACCGTTCGCAATTGTAACTTAAAAATTTCTCAATTTCATCTATCGAAACGCTAAATCATATAGGTCTCATAAATTCCATATTATTTATTTCGAAATAAATAATATCCTTTTGATATCTTTTAAATTCATGTTCCAATAATTTATTTTGGCAATTTTGGCAAAACAACGCTCAATTTCAAATCTTGAGCTAACTTGCACGTTTTCTCACTTTTTCGTCCGACTTCTGCGTTAATAATTATTAATAACCATATTATCAATATTATTTTTAGAAATATTAATTCACTTCAATAATTTATTTAATTTTTATTTTCCGGGAATTAGAAGCTTATTTTCCAATTTTGAGCTAATGTGGACTTTTAGCCGCTTTCTCAAATTTATCTATTTAGCCCAATTTCATTTCTCTTGTGGAATATTATTATTAAAATTTTCTTTATCAAAATTTCAATATCGACCTACCCGGGTCTTCCTTTACTTAATTACTCCGCTCATTTTTTATTTTTATCATTTTAACCATTTAAAATGGCTAAACGCTAAATTTCAAAATACCCAAACTCCAGGGTGTTGCAGAGACTATTAATCTGATGTCGTCGATAATGAAGCTTATCGATACGTTTGTTACAAAAATAACCAGATATGTTTAATTCTATAAACGTATGTCATATATAACAATCCTAAGTTACCAACTTTGGTCAATTTCTTAAACCCCTACATATGGTTTATACTGTTTTATTATCGACTTTTAATCGCATTTTATTTCGTCGAACTATTGATCTTGTATTCTATCCCGATCGTTATTTGATTTATGTATCAAATAACTCTCTTCATGATATCGACTTATCATCATTATATATATATATATATATATATCTATTCTACTTACCGAAATCATGTTTAAAATAGGTTTTAATCAAATTTAAAACCAGTCGTTAAACTAATTCGTAATCTTGACTTGTAACTTATAGCTTGTTGAGACCTACAACTTATCGCTATCATGTTCTCATACCAATCCAAACTCAGCCATCATACTGAAACACAAACACTTACAATCTATACATTAGACATCATCAAAGTCAGTTAAACATGAAATTGATATGTTGGCCGAACCTAGCATCAATTTCTTAACCAATCTTCATCAATCAAAATCACTTAAATTCATCTCTAATTATTCAAATTAAAGCGTATCCTTAATATTTGAATCCCTTATCATCACCTTAGCATGATGACCGAACCCTTAGCCCAATTACCATATCAAAATTTCATACATTATTCAAGCATAACAATCATAATCCATAACCTAATTATCATCAAAGATTAAACACAAATTAAACATGTAATTGCTGAATATACATGTAACTTCCTCATTCAATTTCTTCAACATAACCTCATGCAAACTAAGAAAATGGAACCTCACCTTGATTGATGGTCAAAGTCGAAGGTCAAAGAATGAATTCACCATCCATATCATCAATTTCAAAACTCCCAACAATCAACAAAAACCCCAAACTCAATCTCAGAAAAACCTAACTGGAAACACTTATATTTACCTCAAATTGAATCCATAATGTAGTAGAGAATCCATTCCTCGTTCCGTGACCGCAAGAATCGCTCAATTTCGTTGAGAAACGAAAACGTTATGCGAATTTGAAATTTTTTTCTTGATCTTCAATGGAGGAAAAGGAGATACGGATTTTTGGAGCTGAAAATTGTGTTCTTGCTGAATTAAAACTTAATTCATTTGCTATTTATAATTATGGCAAAAAGTCATCTTTAGTACTTAAAGAAATAGACTCAAACCGTTTCGATTTCTAACATAAAAATTGTCTGGTTTCGTCCGTCGAACGCTAAATCTTTTCGGTCTGATAAATTCCGTATTATTTATTTTTAAATAAATAATATCCTTCTCATATCTTATAACTTCACTTTCCGTTAATATATTTCGGCAATTTTAGCCAAAAACACTCAATTTCCATTTTGAGCCAAATTGCACTATTTTCCAATTTTTGGTCCAACTTCATTTTAATAATTATCGATATTAATTTTATCGGTATTATTTTTACAATTATCAATTCCCGTCAATTATTTATTAATTTTTTATTTTTCGGGAGTTAAAACCTTATTTTTTCAACTTTGGACTAAAGTGTACTTTTAGCCACTTTCTCTTATTTACCTTTTTAAATTTAATTCCATTTTTCTTATGGAATATTCTTATTGAAATCTTCTTATTTAAAATTCAATGTCGACCTACTAGTGTTATCTTAATTTAATTAAATTCCGCTTAATTTTCTATTTTTTTTTCTCATTTTAACCATTAAAAATGACACTCACCACTTCTTTTTAAAACACCCAAATTTCAGGGTATTACATTCTTCCCCCCTTATAAAAATTTTTCCTCGAATTTTCTCAAATCTTAATCCTTTACCTAGTACCAACTTTGCCATTTTTCCATAGCCGTCTTTACTCATACCGTACTTTTCTCGACCTCAACTTTTCAATCTACTTTCCAATCATCTTATGCCAACTTTAATTCTCTTCTCTAATCTTCTTTAATATTAATCAAACTATATTTGATTAATTTCAACAATCAAAATGGTTGACTTGACCTTTTAAGTCAACTTAAACTTGTTAGAAACTACTCTTTAAGCCCACTTCGGCTACCCAGACCACTTATCCAGAAGCGTCTGTTTATCCAAAAAAATGGTATTCTTACAATTTCCGTTTTGACTTCGAGTTCAGATACTTCCTCGAAGGTATCGTAAATCAGCCTCAAAGTTGCGTCGTTGAGTTGATTTTGGAAGACTACAAAACTGCCGTAAAAGGTGTCGTCGAAGCCTATGAACAAGGCATTTAAATCATTCTTTTTCCAGATATTATTTCATATTCCTATATTTTGATATCCAATCTACAACTTTCATGAAGAGTGGAGCTCAATTTGACATCTTTTGGGCTTCTGAAATCGCCCTTGAAGTTTGCTACAAGCCACACATGTATTCCGTCATTAATTCGTGTTTTTCGCTCAGCTTTGAGTTTGAAACACAATTAATCCGATCAAATAATGCTATGATTAAATTATCCAAATTTAATTTATGCAATACCATCTATTCACATCAATTGACTTTGATTAACGATCATCGAGTCTCAGCGTTTGAACTCTGCCGAAACATAGCTTCGTGGGCTAATTTGGAACTCCATTCTGTCAAAGCCAATACGAATTTATCTTTCTTTGGAACTTCTTTTAACATTTTCTATCTCCATCTTATTTTGTATAGTTTTTGAGTTACCAAAGTCCGACGTCATCTTCCTTTGACGTTTCTCATCTTTCTCATATCCAATTACGACTATACTAATCTTTTCCTTTTCATTCTTTCGTTGCGATACTTTAATTATCAATTTATTAAATGTTGTCTTTACAGTTAAATGCGCATGGCCTTTTATCAGATACCTTTGTCGATATCTTATGGTATATAGAAATACTTTTCCTCTTATACCATCACACCCGTAATGGCTCTCTAGCGTTGAATCACATGAACTTGAATGCTTGTTACGCATCACTTACTATGCGTCACGTCCATCTTTCATAACGTACTTCTAATTTCTCGACCCTTTAACTATAATCATTCATATTGAATTGGTAGCATCTTTACCATTGTCCGATGTAATCCTTTTCTTTCTCCTTATTATGTTTCATGATCATTTCATTGATCCTAGTGCAACAATTCTCAATCACTTCCATTCATATTATTCCAATGTACATGTTGTACATGATACTCTTGGTTCTAATAAATATAAGACTGATGATTCTTTTATCATCGTCTGTCCTCGTCTTATCGTCTTTTCTTGATCATCCCGCACTTTGGAATTGATACTTTTAACCATCGACTATCAATAGGAGGTCCAAGTTATCTCCTTTCGAACTTGTCGACGTGTTGTACTCTTAATTGTGCATTTATCCTTATGTAAAACTCTTACTGATATTTAATCTATTAGTAAGGTCTATCGTAGACTGATATCAAGTCCTTCCTCTTTTGTCTTCTTGCATGTGACTATTCCAAATCCATTTCTTCTTATCTTACTTCTTTAATTCATATGTTAGGTGTCTTTTCTTTTAGACTACCTAATCATGATCTACTAACTTTCTTTTTTATTCTTATCGTATGTTAAGCGTTCTTATCTTACTTCCATGGCCCGTATTCCTTTCGCGTCTTTATCATTTCTTCCTCTCCGTTTTATATCTTCTATCTTTACCCCATCTCATTTTTAGGTAAGTACCAATCATAGGTATTTTACCGATATTTCTTGTGTCTCGCATTTATTAGTTCGACAATGTTTTACTATCTGTAGGACTTAATGCTTATATTGAAGTGTATTTTATCACATATATTTATTCTTTTTTGTCAAGAATCTTTTATTATTGTCACATGGTTTTACATCTGAGTTTCTTACAAAGCAAATACATTTGAAACATCTTTAACTGATAAGCCTTTCTATCTTTTTCTTTGGTTGAATCATTTGAAAATATCAATACTATTGTAGCTTAGAGAGATGACATCTCTCATCACTAAATAGTTGCTCGATAAAATCACGTTTCTTTCAATGTTTGTAGAAATATGATGCATGACCTATATTTTTTTGAATATCATGTTTTGTATGCTAACATTATCATGATCGGCCTTATACGATGTGTGAGCACAATCACACAATTTAAAATCTCAAGATCTTTCGAATCTTGGAAAAATAGTAATTCCCTCCAGATTACACACTTTACGTAATTATGGCGTTTTGTTATTCTTTATTGAGATATATTATGATTTTGATTATTGGAAATTTCGTTACCGTTTAACACTTATCGAAGTGTTTTTATAGCTAATGCTATCTCTTTCTAGCATTGCTAAACAAATATTCCATTTCCCGTATTCCAATCACTGTCTTTCTCATTCATCGTCTAGATCATGATCTTATATCTTATAGCCCATAGGCACACATATCAATCTTTCACAATAATCTTTCTTTAATATTGCTTACCATCCTTGTGGTAATTAAAACGTAATATAGGGGATTACGTTTCATGTCATATCTACATTATGTATATTATGCGTTCTTTGTTCAATTTCTCGTATTAGCCACTATGTAAAGGATAAAGCCTATAAGTGCGAATTTCTATCCATCTATCTCTATAGGTAGTATCTCACCATTATACATTTCATCAATGCACATCTTTATCAATTGATCACATATTCAATGAAACAATAGAAACATATCGTATATTACAATCACACAAACATGTATGGAACATAAACACACTAATCATATAAGCATGTATGGATCACAAAACAGAATTCATGTCATAACCGGTTGTGCCTGACTAGACTCGTCCCTCTTTCGAGTCACGACGCCTCGTTCGCGCTTTCTAATGCATCTTGTACTACCTCTGCCTCTTTGCACGAGTGCAGGGTTATGCCAAGTATTACTGGCATGATTACTAGGCACATGGCATTGTTCACGTCTGAAGAAGAAATGTCGGATCGAGTTATCGTGCCATTCACGATTGCTGGCTATCTATATAGCCCTAAAGGATAATGACCCATAATGTTCATGCGTCTCCTGGTAAAGTTCAACAAACTCGGGTATTAATTTCTTGATATAACGACTATTGAGTTCGCCATTGTCCTTGTTCTCCTCGGGAACTATTTTTACCATGTGTAGAAACTCCTTGGTATATGCCTCAATAGCTAGCATGCTCCTCGAATGAGAATCTATCTGCACTATAGTACTGTTCAAGCTAGACTCTGCATGAACCTCTCTTACTCTTACATTTTTTTCTCATGCTATGATACATGTGTAATTTGGCCCTGAATTGTTCACTTTTTAACTTTTCAATATCGGAATCCTCCGATGGATCCTCCTCTGATGACTCGCAGTCACTATCTGTACTATAAACCATCTCGAGTGTTAGAGATCTACCTCGAGCTACACCGATCTATTGTTGTTATCTGACATATATCCATTCTTATGGATCTTCTGGTAATCCATCATTCCTTTCAGGATAATCATTCCGATATACCAGAGCTGCTCTTTTATTGCTTGGTACATGATCTGCACGGAAATCGTTTTGATATATAGGAGGTGTTTCCTCCTTTTTGATTGTAGCATGAGGGTAAACTGCATTTCGCCCGGTCATGCCGAAACAAAAATAACTTATTGTGAGATTTCATTCTCAGAAGATCCAATAACATTGATACAATCACATTGAATTCAAACAACTCAATTAGGCAAGCAATTGATTAGATCCTAATCTTAATCCCGGACAATCCTTGACCTAGATATCTTCTTAGGCTTAGCGAGAGAACTGCTTGCTCGTGTCCTTTTAGGTAAAGTCCCGAGATAGTTCGATCGAGTTTAACTTATACATAGTGATACAGTGCCGGGACATTTCGACTGAGTTAAAAACTGGTATCACACTTATATCCATACAATCGATCACTATAAGTCCCGGGATAATTCAATCGAGTTACTTCAATTAACGATAGTTGTAATGATAAGTTAATTCGATTCGATATATTTCTATCCTCTAAATTGACTTGAATTTGTGATCACATACTAACTCGGATCGTACACAAATTCACTTTGCAAACAATTGACAATTAAGAAGCGAAGTAATACAATCCATATAATCACCAATTCAATAGAACAATTTTCACATATCCAATCCAATCAATTCATCCAATCCATACAGAATTTCAATCAATACAATCATTTATGCGATGCATTTAAATAATATTCATATAATGTATCAAATAATTTTAATAGGTTAATGAGCGTAAGAAAACTATGCTCGCTACTTGCTATCCAATTATTGTGATACTACTACGTCGGCCAAATCCCGCTAATCTGATGTCGTCGATCGTGAAGCTTATCGATACGTCTGTCACAAAACATTACTCCCTCCATTTTTTTAGTTGTCCATTTAGAAAAAATTACACATACCAAGACAATGCTCATTTTGTCTTAAATTACAAAGAAAAATACTAATATAACCCCACTAGTTAATAAATACTTTCTAAAGTAAAATATAGAGTCATTTATTAGGCATGGGTAAATTTGGAAAATAAATATTAAAATCATCTTGAATCTCTAAATGGACAACTATTGATGAAAAAATACATTTGTCTAAAGTGACAACTAAAAAAAATGGAGGGAGTACTAGATACGTTTAATTAAATAAACGTACGTCATATATAACAACACTACATTATCAACTTAGGTCAACTTCTTTAACCCCTACATATGGTTTAAACTTTATATTGTTTTGTTATCGACTATTAATCGCATTTTATTTCGTCGAACTATTGATCTCATATTCCATCCCTATAGTAATTTGATTTCCGTAGCAAATAAATCACTTAATGATATCGACGTATCATCATTATATACATCTATTCTACTTACCACAATCCTGTTTACAATAGGGTTTAATCAAGTTTAAAACCATAGAACGACCTTTTGTAAAGTCGTTAAACTATATCGTAATCTTGACTCGTAACCTATAGCTCGCCGAGACCCATAACTTATCGCTATCATGATTTCATACCAATAAAAACTCAACCGTTATACCCGAACACAAACACTTACAATCTATACATTAAACATCATCAAAGTCATTGAAACATGATATTGATATGTTGGCCGAACCTAACATCGATTTCTTAACCAGACTTCATCAATCCAAATCACTTCAACTCATCTCTAATTATTCCAATTAAAGCTTATCCTTAACATTTTAATCTCTTATCATCACCTTAGCATGTGTCTTAACCCTTAGCCCGATTACCATTTCAAAATCATACATTATTCAAGCATAACAATCTTAATCCATAACCCAATTATCATTAAAGATTAAACACCAATTCAACATGTAATTTCCAAATATATATGTAACTTTCTCATTCAATTTCTTCAACATAACCTCATCCAAAATCAGAAATGGAACCTCACCTTGATTTATTGTCAAAGGCGAAGGTCCAATCATGAATTCACCATCCATATAATCAATGTCAAGCTAAATTTTACCTATGAATCATCAATACACAAAACTCCCAACAATCAACAAAATCCCAAATCCAATCTCAGAAAAACCTAACTAGAAACACTCATATTTACCTCAAATTCAAGCCATAATCCAGTAGATAATCATTTTCTCGTTCCGTGGCCGCAAGAATCGCTCAATTTCGTTGAGAAACGAAAATGTTATGCCAATTTGAAATTTTTTTCATGATCTTCAATGGAGGAAAAGGAGATACGGATTTTTGGAGCTGAAAATTGTGTTCTTGCTGAATTAAAACTTAATTCATTTGCTATTTATAAGTATAACAAAAAGTCCTCTTTAGTCTTTAAAGAAATCGAATCAAACCGTTTCGATTTCTAACCTAAAAATGGTCCGTTTTCGTCTGTCGAACGCTGAATCTTTTAGGTCCGATAAATTCCGTATTATTTATTTCCAAGTAAATAATATCATTTCCATATCTTATAACTTCAGTTTCAGATAATTTATTTTTGCAATTTTAGCCAAAAACGCTCAATTTCCAGTTTAAGCTAAATTTCCCTTTTTTCAATTTTTCCGTCCAACTTCATTTTAATAATTATCGATAACCATTTTATCGATATTATTTTTACAATTATTAATTCCCATCAATTATCTGTTAAATTTCTATTTTCCGAGAATTAAAAGCTTTATATCTGTAATACCCCAAAATATTTAAGTATTTAATTGGACCACGTGTCCAGTGTTGCATCGCCGGAGTAGCGATATCGGAAGGATTTCCGAGAAATTAAGATAAGTATAAAATATTAGCAAGACGGTTTTGAAAAAAAAAGATTTTTTCGAGAAGCTTAATATTATATTTCAATTCTAAGGTTAGAATTGGAATTAGAAGGAGAAATGTCAAGAAAAGCTCGAAATAAGGTACAGGGACTAAAGTGGTAATTTAGCCACTACGACTTAAAATGGAAATTATTTCGCCAAGGTCCGCGAAATGTTTTATAGTATATGTGGTAAAAGTTTCGGGTCAATCGGAGACCTTTTAAAATTTGGACGCGGATACGTTTTGGGCTAAATTGTAACTTTTGAAAAGTTTCAAGGGCTAAAGTGTAAATTAGCCAATTAAGCCTCGGGAATAGCAATTAGAAGATTATTGTTGGAAATAATAATATTGGGTTAGTATTATTTATTGGAATATAAATAATACGTATGAAAGTGAGTTAAAAGGATAATTTAGCTATTTGGTTAAAATAGAAAGTTTAAAAGAGAAATGGTTTAAGTTAAAGAAGTGAGGGATCAAAAGGGCAAATTTGCCAAAACATATAAACATTTCCTTAGGCATAAGGAAATGAAAAGAAAGGAACAGATAGTTCCAGAGAGAAAAGAGAGAAAGCGAGGAAATGGCGAACGATCTCGTTCCGTCGCTCGATCTCCGTTTCTCGTCCGTTTCCTACGTTTAATAGCTCGAATTGATCGTATTCCAGAGGCGAATCGCGGTAAGCTTGTCGTTTTACCGTTTAAACGGATATATTTTAAGTTATATCGATTCAAAGTTTTAGGCTACGAAACGATTATATCGTTTTAATCGATATTAGAATTGGATTATAGTGTTTTGAGCTTAGATTAAGCGTTTCGGATGTGTTTGGAACGTTTTCACGCCGGAAGCACGTCAGAATGGCCGAGGCAAGTGTTATGCGGGCGCGTAACAAAGTTACGCGGGCGCGTAACAAAGTTACGCGGGCGCGTAACAATGTTACGCGGGCGCGTAACAGAGTTACGCGGGCGCGTAACAATGTTACGCGGGCGCGTAACATAGTTACGCGGGCGCGTAACAAACTTGCGCGGGCGCGCAAGTATTTTGCGCGGGCGCGCAAGTAGACTATGCGGGCGCATAGTTTACGTGAAGCACCTATAAAATATTTTCGCCCCGCTATGACTCCGTTTTCCGACTTTAAGTAAGTCGGATATTAAAAGTGTATCACGGACCCCGAAAACAAGAAATTTGGATATCGAACATAATGAGTTCGATTAAGGTTCCGAGATATAAGGAACCTAAGTTTAAGAATTAAGGAATAAGAGATATGACGAATGTCTCGAGTAAGTATTAGAATACTATCAAAGTTAAGAATCGTATTTGAAATACGATTATATTAACCTAAGATTATAATTTAGGGTTTTGATACTAAGCCTACGTTTATGGATTAAACGTACACGTAACTTGACTAAGTAACTGAAGTATCAACGAGCTACCAGGCCGATGAGCTGGAATAGCTGTGTGATCAAACGACGCATGAAGTTCATGGGATCTTTATATTATTATTATCCGGAAAGCGGTCACTGTGAGTGGCAATTTACTTTTGCGTATTATTATAAAAGTTATTTTCTTATATTATGAGTATTGATATTAAATATCTCGTGTCTATACGATTTGCTCGTATAAGCTGTTTTGTTTGATAGATTTGATTATATGAATGTTGTTGTATTCGTTGTTTTCGAGATAAGTGTCTAATGTGCGGTCCGAAGAGACCAACTACCTATTGGGTGTCAATAGGCTACATGATCATTGGTGAGTCAGTCTAGAGTACTTGACTTTATGATTAAGAATTAATATATGTCTATGCATAATATATTATGAATTTGATACGAGAGTGAACTTGGCTACGGTGTAGTCTGGAAGTCCCCGTATCTAGTGGGCTGGGCCCACCAGTGGCTGGGCCACCAGTGAGTTGGACTCACACATTATGATTTCGATACGAGTGAGAACTCGGCTACGGTGTAGTCTGGAAGTCCCCGTATCTAGTGAGTTGGACTCACACTTTTGAAATTAATAATGTTTGTTTATATCATAAAATTATATATGTATTAAGCGTGTGACGCTATATTTTGATAATACTATAAGTAACTTGCAAACTCACTCGGTATTTTCCCAAATACTGACCCCTCACTCTGATGTTTGCAGGTAGACAGAGTCGGATCAGACAAACCAGCTCCACTGTGCCAGAAGTCATTGGACTTGCACAAGTATGAGTTCTTAGAGCTGCAGTAGTCAGTAGTTGTTAGTATTAGATAGACGCTTTAACTTCAAATGATATTTTATATTGTAGACTCTGATATAATACTTTAATATCTATAAGTGTATTATTTAAAAAGAGTTCTTCCGAAAATGTTTTAATATATATATCATATATTATACTTTTAATATTGAAAAATTATTAGTGGTTTTAGGCTTGCTACGGGTTTCGGAGCTACCACTCCCATTCCCTAGCGCCGGTCTCGGCTCAATAATTTGGGTCGTGACAATATCCAACTTTGGCCTAAAGTGTACTTTTAGCCACTCTCTCTTATTTACCTTTTTAAATTTAATTCCATTTTTAGTATGGAATATTATTATCTAAATCTTTTTATTAAAAATTCAATGTCGACCTACCCGGGTTCTCTTTATTTAATTAATTCCGCTAATTTTTTTATTTTATCATTTTGACCATTTAAAATGAGACCAACCACTTATTTGTAAAATACCCAAATTTCAAGGTATTACAGCTTAAGAGATGTGTTAATTCATGGCTGGCCAAAGGCCTTGGTGCCCGAAGGGTGAACCAACATGCCGAAACACGGTGGAGCTGCGTTGCGGAAACTCTGGTGCGTTGCACCAGAACTGAACCAAAGCAGCCCCTCCCCCTTGTCAAAACAGGGGAGGGCAGCTATAAAGGAAAGAGATCAAACTATCCTTTTCCCGAGGTGGTAATGCTAATAATTTTGCGTAAAACTCTATACTACGAAGATTGAAATCGATCGCGACATAAAATTGGTTTTGAAAACAAACTTGGAACTAAGGCATTATCGATTTAAAAATGGTTTTATATGAAGTGTATGTGCTGTTATTAAATATTTAGAGCGCTAAGAAAAAGAGTTAAGAGTTAAGCTTTTGAAGTTTAAAAAGTCAATCTAAGAAGTTTTAATCGAGTTGTGACATAAAGTAAATTTCGATATCGAATATTGGGCCAAGGCATTATCAATTAAAAACTGATGAATATGTCGTATCGAGGCTATTTTAAACTTAAAAATGCCAAATGATGCGAGTTATAAAATAAGCATTTTATATTTAAAACGTAAGCTATAAAGTTAACGCAAAAAGTGCGATAAAGTCAAAAATGAATATAAGTTGAAAATGGTTGATATAACCATCAAAAAGGTATTTGATAAATGCTTTGAAAATAAGATTTGGGTTGTACATATTTAAAACGATTAAATACGTTAACAAAATTATTAAAGATTAAAAAGCTAAAGATAATATTTAAAGAATATCATACTTAAGGATTAAATTGATATTAAAAAGAAATCAACCTAAGGTTGTAATTTAGGTCTATGATTATTGGTTATACGCGTATTAGATTTAAATATATTTGAATTGTAATTGTGATAGAGATATCGACGAACTACGAAATCGACGATCGTGGCTTAGAGTGTTCGGCCAAAGCATTGAAAATTTTAAAAGAGGCGTGAGTATATTTTACTTACTAGCATTATCGTAATTAAATTTGGATTGGATAAATGTTTGGTTATGTTTTCAAATGCATCGCATAAATGTTTGGATTGAATTGTTTTGGATTGGATTGTTTGGATTGGATTATTTATATTGGCTTGAATTGTTTGGATGGGATCGTTTATATATGACTTGATGCTTTATTTGTAAATGTTATGAACATGTGTATGATCGGCATTAGTAATGTGATCACAGAGTCAAGTCAAGTTTATACAATAGAAATAGATCGAAACAAACTAATTTATCCTTGAATCTATCGTTTAATCGAAGTAACTCAGTTAAACTATCCCGAGACTTATATCGATCGATTATATAGATTTAAGTAGTGATACTAGTTTTTGACTTGGTCAAACTATCTCGGGACTGTATCACTTGGTATAGATTAAACTCGGTCGAACTATGCTGGGACACAATAATGGAATTAAAACGGCAATACCCCCATTAAGACAAGGTAAATTCCTAGGTCCTTAAGTGTCTAAGATTAGCCACTATATTGAATCAAGTACTCGCCTTAAATGAACCGTTTGAAATATATATGTAAATGAAATGATTGTGTTTGTAAAAAATGGTTTAAAAAGATGCGATGCTATTTTGATAGTATGATGAGTAATGTATATCTCACTAAACTTAAATCTGACCATGTTGTTTTAATTTTTTTTCAGGTACCTAGACCCAGACTTGACTAGAAGTCTGCTTTTTGACTAGAAGCCGTTTTTGCATGTACAGTCCCGACTTCCAAGTTCGCTGCAGTAGTATCATGGTCTGACCAGAGTCGTAGCCTAGCACTACAACATGTTTTTTTTTATGTTTGTTTATTGTTGTTGTCTTTGTATTTATGTTTTATTGGCTACAGTGTATCTAGGATGGACATGGAGGTTATACCCGTGTTATGATCGTAAACACTAGTGTATGTCTTTGTACAAAACAACTAGTGTGTATAAATGTATTTTGATATATATGCTTCCGTTTGTAATGTCTCTGAATGTATGATGTTTTCGAAAACGTTTTAGTGTCTTTTAGGTTTGCTACAGGTTTCGGAACTAACATTCCCATTCCCTAACGCCGGTCTCGGCTCGAGAAATCGGGTCGTGACACGTTAGATTGGTTAACTTGTGGAATATGATAATCCTAACACAGTTATCAAGAGTTTAACCGTTACAATCATCAAACAGAGAAATAAACGATAGTCGTTTTTGAAGATTTTGGATAGAGGACGTGTATGAGTAATGATGACAAGTTAAGGTTACCGTAAGTAGAACGCTTTTAGAATAAAGCATAAGATTTTCATAAATAATAGTATGAGTTATCTGAGATACGTGGCTTTGGATTTTAAAATTCGAGGACATAATTTTATCAAGAGGGGAGAATGCAATACACTGTATTTTTACAGATATTAAGTGATACCAGATGTCCTAATTTGAGGTGTTTAAAGTCAAGGAGGTTGAGAATAAATTTAAATATGTTGGACTTGAGCCAAGGGACATCAATTTTTAATTATCGGGATTTGATAAGTTAAATTGGAAATTTTATTGGTTAATAGAGGAACTAATGGACTAAAGAAAAATTGGATATAAGAAAAATTAAAATAAAATAAATAAACATTATGGGCTAATTTTTTATATGCCAAAGTCCGTTAATATTTATTAGAAAAGATACCGTCAAAATTTCTTTTAATTACAAAATTATTTTAGACCAATTTGTAACAAAAGTTAGAGTTTGAAGTTGATTGAAAAATTGTGATTCTTAAGGGATTTCCATGCTATATTCGCCCACTTAAGATTGACTATAAATAAGACCCACCCACTCACTTTATCTTATCCATCTTTATTTTCTTAAGATAACAAAAGTTAGAAACATTAAGCTCATTTCTCTACTTTTTGCGGTACCCTATCTCCATTCCCTTCAACTCATTATTTTTCTTGGAGCAACAACGACGGCGGAGCTCGGTTCTCCATATTCTGAAAACCATTTTTGATAATTGAAACTCGGTTGGAGAGCTAATACAGACAACCTCAAGGTGTAATTCATGGATTTAATTTTGGATTGAGTGTTTAGTTGTTTATGATGAGTTTTAAGCGAGTTAATTTTCCAGTTTGGTGAGTAAGAGTTGAGCTGAATTTGTATGACATTTGGTCGTCGTTTTATGGCGTTTTTTTGTCGGGTGTGGCGTGATCACGTCGGAGTAGGTCTTAACAAGCTCGGTTCTGCTCCGAGGAGTAGAACTAGGTTTGTTTGTCGAGCTGGCAGCATCCTTGTTTGTTAGCTCGATTATTTATCGGTTATTCTGATAACATTATGAGATAATTATTATTATAGAAAAAATTATTTAATAAATTAATTATCATATTAGTCCGATAATTAATTTATTTTAGCTAATTTTGATAGCTAATTAAATAGTATTCGGAAAATGTTATTTAGCGAATGAAAATGTTATATTTAAAGATTATCAATTTTATATTGAGGCTAGTACTATATGACTTCGACTCGATGTTATTTAATTTATTTGTTGTGAGTCCGGAGTCTAAAATATTTCTAGACTAGGATCAGTTTTAATTACGTTTTGTTATCGTTTTCGATCTAGATTCGGCGAGACAACTACCAGCGGGATTCAGAGTTCAAGGAGCATTACAGAGTTTCTTTACGTGTTTCGTTTTTGATAGCAAGTTGTGAGTTTGCATTTCACTTTGCGTATTGTATTTATAACTTGATTGGCGTGTTGCTAGTATAATAATTGATTGTAAAGTATGATGTTTGATTTAACGATCCGAAGAAACGAGCTACCTATTGGACGTCAATAGGACTGTGTGATCATAAGTGTTGTTAAGAGTATAGATGTTTGTATTTAGAAATGTTTGACATAAGCTCATCATATGTTTGATTATGTTTGGGAATGGAAAGGAGGGTTATGTTTGGTAGATACGAGGTTAACTCGGTGGAACTATCTAAGGACCTGTATCTAGTGAGTTAAATCGGTTGAACTATCCCAGCACTCACATCTTAGTTATAAGAAGTGACATGAGTTAACTCGATGAAACTATCTCAGGACTATTTCACATGGTAACTGTTAAACTCGGTTGAACTATCTCGGGACCTTACCACTTGGATTGATTTTATTAATACCTTTTGTTAAAGATGTAGACTTTGGGTATGTAATTATTAGTTTAAGATTAGGGTTTTGATTAGATCGTATTGTTAGTTTGTTTTGATGTGTGATTTCAGATTGGATAATATGTATGTTATATATATATATTCGATTATATTTACAATACTTTTGTAAATACGGACTCACTCTGTTTCGACTGACATCCCCACAGTGTTTCCATTTTCAAGTTTGATTCGGTGTTATATGGTCGAGCTTCCTTTTTATATTTCGAAGGTCTCAATGCAAAGCATTTGTGGAAAGCTTTGTTCTTTGCTAGAGCTACAGTAGTCGCCAATAGTAGACCTAGTTTATAGTAAACGGATTTATGTATGTATACTCCGATAAATTATTTATCTTAATAAAGTTTTCACTGTGCCATATAACCGTTTTTTGTTTAACTGTTCAATGTGATTTTATCTAGTCTTTGTGATATTTTGTTTGAGTTGAAACAAAGTGGTGTTGGATATGTAGTATCGCTTTTGTAAAAACCTGGTTTCTAAGTTTTGTGCAACGATTTTAAGAAAGTGGTTTTAACGTTTTCAAGTTATTTTTTTAAATAAGTTTTTCGAAAACATTTTATGATTGATTATGCGATTGGTTTTGCAAAACTTATTTTACTCATTTTTAGGCTTGTTATTGGTTCTGAAGCAACCAATCTCGTTCCTTAGCGCTGGTCGCGGCCCTCAATTTTGGGTCGTGAAATGTAACCAATATTTCTTAAAACGTATTTTGCTTATATGTATATTTCAAACATGTGGTTACGTTAAACGGGAAATGCTTAAATAACAATTTCTAAAAATGGATGATACGGGAGGTATGATCTAGTAGCATATTTGTAAAACATTTATAGAGGTTCTAGGCTTGTTACGGGTTTCAGAACAACCATTTCCATTCTCTAGCGCCGGTCTCGGCTTGGATTTAGGGTGCAAATCGGGTCGTGACAACAAGTTAAAGTTACAGTAAGTATAATGCTTTATGGATGAACCATAAAGTTCATAAAAATAGCGTTATAAGTTATGTGGCTATGGATTTAAAAATTCGAAGACAAATTTTTATAAGTGGGGAAGTATGTAATACTCTGTATTTTTAAAGTTTTATAGTTATACCGCATGTTTTGATTTGCGATAATCAAAGTCAAGGATGCCAAATATAAATTAAGATATTAAGGATATAGACCGAACTGGGTCTAATTTACTTATCGTAAAATAATAATTTAATTTGAAAATTATTATTCGACAAAGTGGGTGTGAGCAGGACTAAAAAAAACCTAAGGAATTAATATATAAATATGCATCTCTAAATGGATATCTAAAAGTTTTGGATAAAATTCCAAAAATTAAAATGTCGAAATACGAAATTTCGGACATAAAAATTGAAGGATATAGAAGATAACGATTAGGGACACATGGCATGGAGACAAGAAGACACGTGGCAATGCATGCTCTTCAATTCTACTTGTTTAGAAGACACGTCGAGCTTGTCTGGTCGATAGTTCTCTACTTTGATATCTAAATTTTACGTTCTTTATGTCAAAT
This sequence comes from Mercurialis annua, assembly GCF_937616625.2. Taxonomy (NCBI): domain Eukaryota; kingdom Viridiplantae; phylum Streptophyta; class Magnoliopsida; order Malpighiales; family Euphorbiaceae; genus Mercurialis; species Mercurialis annua. The sequence continues at coordinate 17,741,420 of NC_065572.1, read as the reverse complement.
TGAAGCTATCAACGTGCTCTTCAACTCTACTTGTTTTGTTTTGAAAAATTCATCTGAATAACAGATCAACGTGCTCTTCAACTCTACTTTTGGCCCAAAACGACGTATTTGGTTCGTTTTCTCGCCATTCTAATCTCAAAAATCCTTTTGTTAAAGTTTCTGAAATTTGGAGAATTGAATTCTAAGGATTCGACGTGTCATCAAATATTGGATAGTGAGATAAAGGACCATGATGGTTTTGATATACATAGTTGATTGGAAATAGCAGTTTCCATGAGTTTGCAATTTACTTTTGAGTATTGTTATTATTCGAAGTTACTTTCTATAATATGATTAAAGTAAACGCATTGTATATGATATGGTTTTGCTACAATATTTATTATGTAGTAGTTTGTTTGTAAAGTATGAATCCGATATAATGTTTCGGGGGAACAACCTACCTATTGGGTGTTAATAGGACTGTGTGATTATCGGTGTAGATATGAGTCTTAGTTGTCGATACGTTTGATTAGGTTTTGATATGAGTTTGTTATGATTTTGTTTGTGAAATACGAAGGAAGATTATGTATTTTACATACGAGGTAAATCGGTAAAGGATCTCAGTGCAATGGAATTCTCGGGACATGTATCTAGTGAGTTAACTTGATGGAATTATATCGGGACTCACAACTTGGGATTAAGCGATGGTAGCGGTTAACTCGGTGGAATTATCTCGGGACCATACCACATGGATTGATTCGATTTGATATGATATGAATGTGATACAGATATAGGGTTTGTGTTTTGTAATATGAGTTTAACATTAGGGTTTCGATAGGATCTAATGTTTTCCTTATTTTTATATCTGTTTAATGTTCATGCTATTTATTTTGTATAATACCTTTAATAAATGCGAACTCACTTAACATTGACTGACCCCCCCCCCCCCCCGGAAGTCTAATCTTATTTATGCACAGAAAAAATTGGTTCCTATCTTAAGCTATAATACTCAATAGTAGTAGAGTTCAGTTTGTATTAAACGATTGCATATGCTTGAACTTTGATTTCATGTTATGTTTGAATAAGATTTTTTATGTTAAATTTTTTTCATATGAGCTTTTAAAGTGTTTGTGTGTTATATGATATATGTTTGATGTTTGAAAGCAAAAAGTTTATTATGGTTTAGGCTTGCTACGGGTTTCGGAACTGCCAATCCCATTCCCCAGCGTCGGTCTTGTCACGACCAAAATATTGCGCCGAAACCGGTGTGAGGGAATGGGAGTGGTAGCTCCGAAATCTGTTGCAAGCATATAATTCACTATTAAATTTTTTGGAAACATGTACCCAAACAATCATACAAACATGTAACGCTTAAGTCATGTTTGTAACACAATCAGATATTATGTACATACATATCGTCGATACTACAAACATACGAGAATAGTGGGTGTTCAACTTCTGTAATAAGTTTGTACTAGCATCACAACGATCGTATAGTACATAGTGTAGCATAACACAAGAGATAAACAAATAGTAGGTATATCATATACTTGACATTTAAAAACCCTGCTATACTTGGCCACAACTTGTCCCCGTATACTACTACAGCGCTAAGGGAACTCGTACTTTGTGCAAGCCAAGGACTTCCGACACAAAAGAGATTGCATGTCTGATCTGACACTAGTCACTAGTCACTTGAAAGGGGTAAAACATCAACGGGGTTAGACTATGCTAAGTGAGTATAAATATTACTAATGGTACTACTCAAAATTAACATAGCATCTTAAAAACAAAACAAGTCTATATGAACATATAATATATTTCAAGCATTCGATCTGATCGAAAGCCTAATCCCAAAACAAACATGAAATATGGTAGAATTCCTAATCATAACAAGCGAATAATATTTCTCAAATCCTTTTTGTAAGGGACCGCGATAATTTGACCGAGTTTTACCTTTACCAAGTGGTACAATCCCGGGATAGTTCGACCGAGTTAAACTAGTACCATTACTTATATCCAAACGATAGTTCCACCGAGTTCAACTCACTAGACAAAGTTCCTAAGATAGTTCCACCAAGTTCAACCCCGTGTCTAATCAAAACGAGAATAGGAGAGTACTCTACACAATAATCGAGACTAAGTCAATGAATTACCCGGAAACTAGTGATAAGACAACCTATTGACGTACGCCCAATAGGTAGCTCGTTCCCCTGGATCATTTACTAGTTTTCACAAGCTATTATTCGATAATTTGATATTCAAAATTCATATATAACGGGAAAATAATTTATCATGCGATGCATTTTAATAATTATGCGTATAATATCATAAAACAAAAATAACGTATTAATACGCAAGAGTAACGTGTTACTCACGACTTGCTATTCATAAACTTCAAAAATAGAAAAGCGATATCGCATTATTTACATTAAGGTCCCGTTAGTAGCCGCCTCGCCGAGTCTACGCAAATTGGATAATAGCACGGATTGATAGAATTATAGCTATAATTAATTTATCCAACTTTCTAGCCAACTTCAGCTATCAAAACCGCTAAATTAAAATAGGTCGTTCACTAAATAGACTTGACATTTCCACAGTCTGTAACATCGTCTATGACATTAATTTAGACTCGAACTTCATTTAACGTTTCTATGTCTCCACAATTTCACTCAAAGTTATCTTCTAAAAGTTTTCTATTTAATTCATGTTTTTCATCCATTTTCAAGCTTCAAAATTACTTATCATAAACCATCTAAACTTTGATTAAATTATCCATATTTAATCTATGAAATACTGTCTACAATTTTCGTTTAGGTTTGAACTTAATCTGATACACGTAAGGAATCGGAAAACAAACAAAGGATCATTTTACCCACTCAACTTGTCACAAAGTATCAAAAACGTCCAGAGCTAGAAAACCGGATCAAGTATACCCTGAACTTGTCAAAACCTGGTCAAAAACACCCCTGTGCTGACGTGGCACCTTAATTGGAGAGTGGGTTTTATAAAATCATAATTTATTTTTATTAATCACAATTAAATACTAATTAATCATAATTAAATTTTAATAAAACTAGGGACCAATTTGTACTTACCATTTATTATAACGCTAAGTTCTTAACCATTATTTCACAACACACAATTTATCGCCTCCATATCCTACAACCAAAATTCATTGCCTCACCCGTCCTCCAACCAAATTCGTCGCCTTCAACCATCCTCCAACAAATATTCATCGCCTTCAACCATCCTTATCTTTCTTTTTCATTGAAATACCGTCGCTGGCTGTCGTTCGTGAAGAGGAAGGAGAAGTTGCTTCTATGACTGTGATTCTTTGCTGATGTACCAGATCTGTTGGTGGCTGCTGTACGGGCTTTCTCTAGAGTTAAATTAGTAGATTTACGGTGCTTGTATGATGGAGATAGAATAGAGGTGAGTGAAAGTGGTTCGGGGACTGATGAAATAAAGAAGAAGATGAAGAAGCTGCTTCCGTCCAAGGATCTGCTACTGGCTGTCGTTTTTTGTTTTATTTTTCAAGGGTTTGCCTGAGAAAAAGATCCGGCTTTTGTTAGCTTTGTTCTTTGTTTTCTTAATTTTGGTATGTACTTTGTTCATGTTATTGAAATGTGAAGATTAATTTAAAAGCTTTATGCTTTATTCATGTTATTTTTTTTTTCTTAATTTTGGTTTGTTTTATTTTTCTTTTTGCGTACAAGTGAGAAAGGCGAGAACTGATGAATAAACCCATTTAAGTCTGTTCATCTTTTTGTTGAAGATGAACAGACTCAGATGGGTCTGTTCATCTTTTTGTTGAAGATGAACAGACTCAGATGGGTCTGTTCATCTTTTTGTTGAAGATGAACAAACTCTGATGAGTCTGTTCATCAAGGAACTATTCGAAGATGGGAAATTAGTTTTTTTTTTATAAATCGTTTTTGTTTTGTAAAAAGGGTATTTTTGTATGGTTTTTATTTTAAAAAACTTATTAATAATTAATTTAAATTAAATATAAATTTATTATTTGTTGAATTTAAGAAATTTTATCTTATTTAATTATTATGTGTTAATTTGAAAGACTAAAAAAAATTAGGACTATTTTAATTTTTTTACCATCATAAACCACCTTGAGAAAAAACAAACATCATCAAACACAAGAGAGTGTGTTTCACTTTTTGAGGTGAGAGTGGGTAGGGGTGTTTTTGACCAAATTTTACCCAATTCAGGGTAAAAGTGATCCTATTTTCTAGCTTTGAACTTTTTTGATACTTTGTGACAAGTTAAGGGGGTAAATTTATCCTTTGTTCATCGGAAAACGCACTCGAATTGCCCATCCTGAGCAGTTTGGGTAGTGCAGACAACCCTCAAAACTGCCCAGCAAACCCACTTTGACTTGTAGTGTGCGACAGATTCTGCCGCTTCTTGCAGAACCGAGTTGATCGGAGATTGGTCTGTCACGCACTCATGCATACGTACAATTCCCAATAAGGAAAATACCTAGAACGACTTCCAAAACCGCCCACAAATTTAGCTCGAACACTATTTTTGAAACAGTGTTTTACTTACTCAATTTATGTATAATCCATTTTTAATCTGTCTTTTACGAAGTTTATATCCTTTTTAACTTCAATAATTAACAAATTAACACTCCGATAATCCAATTTATTTATCTCGCCCTTTTCCTTAAAATTTTAACATTTTTGTTAAATTTTCAAAGTCACTAACTAGTTAACTTTGAGCTAATAAACGAAATACTTAAAACAACCCAATGGCTAATCAAACTATTCATTCGTATTCTCAGACATCCCATCTAAAACTTTTGTCTAGGTACGAAAAAAAATCGACGAACCTACGGGCAGCTGGGAGCTGCCGAAATAGCCCCCATGGAATGCCCTACTGCTGGGCAGAATACTCTTCCTAGCAGAGTGCATGTCCTGAGCAGGCATGTTCTTCTCACTAGAGCAGACGATTTTTGCTCACCAGAGCAGAACTGCCACTGCCACGACTCAGTCCAACACCCACATTTTCCAGCTGACCAATTTTCTGGTAAAAAAACCGACTCTAAACCATCCAAAACGTTTCTCAAACTCAGCTCCTCGACATGTTCAAAAACAGTTTACATAACAACCAAACATCAACAAAATAAACTTAAACCTCAACAACATTAATCCAATTCATCATCAATTACCAAAGTTTAGAATTTTAACTTGAGTTTGATGAATTTGCCTCATATCCTAACAAATCCCCTCCATGAATGATCATCAAAATTCCACAATCATAACTCCAAACATCAATTACTTATCTTATCTTGCTTACCCATCGGCTTGTGATCACTCGCATAAAAAATGGTGAGGCAAATGGTGATGGTGAGGGCTATTATAGGTCTCGTGGTATGATCCTTTATACTTCTAAAAGTACGGGCTATTGTAGGTCTAGACTCATGGACTTGGGTCGTGACAAAGTTTCTATCAGAGCAATGGTTTAATATCCTAGGCCATTGCTATACGTGTTATGTATTATGTGGTTTGAGTACCTAGGAAATGCTACAACACATAGGATACAAGTCATGTCTTTAATAAGTATTCGTTTGATTTCAAAAGTTTCAACTTTCCTCTTTCGGATGTGAGTCTTTGCTTATGTTTGTTTGATAGTATACGAAGAGATGCTAATGCATCTATTTTTTTTTGTGTTGAGGTGCAATTCTATGGGTATACGATATAGACGCATTATTGCGTGCGAGATAAACGATTAGTATTTATACGACTCGATAGCAAAGTGTTTTTACGTGCGAGATAGACGGTTAATATTTATATGACTCGATGACAAGGCTTATGTGTTTAGCAACATAACACGAAGATGCTACCGGAGTTATTTGTCACGGCCCGATTTCACAGATCGCGGCAAGCACTAGGGTATGGATATAGCAGTACAAAGACCCGTAGATAGCCTCGTGGAAAATCACACAAACATATAAACCTGCAAGAAAATTACTGCTAAGTCTAGCAATTTATATAAACAATTGTAAAACCAAATGCTCGGCTCAAACCTGAGACTCCAGCAACATGCCTTATATATATATAATTTGGTTCCAAATTATAACATGCCAACAACATAAAAAATAGTCGGACCAATCCGACAAAAAAAGTATGAATAATCACAAAAGACTAACTATATCTATTGCGGTCTAAGAGTATAAAATAGTTGAGTAGTTTTATTTAAAACAAAAGAACCTCCGAGGAATCAAAGAAGTTGGAGATCAACCAAAGCTCTCAAAATCATAAACCTGAAAAATAGGGAAAACAACGAGGTCAAATAAACTGAGATGAGTTTATAATACTATTAAATTAAAAACCTTTAAAACCTTAAATTCTTTCATACTAATACATATAAGATTATGGAATAATAGTATTGAAATGAAGCTGAAACTATATTTCAAAGTAGAGGGGAGCAAATCCTCGCCAATCGCAAAGTATACCCCAAAAATAAGCCAAACATTTGTCAGCCATTTTCAAAGTACTTACAGGTGCACACAGTTTTTGATATTTCTTACCGAGTAGCTCGTTCCAATCCAGATTCATAATCATTTAAAACAGTTCGGAATCATTTACGATACTAAAATATATATGTTACTTAATAAAGCGGTAATTAGCACTACAAACTCACTGCTTGAGAAATAGCACTAAAATATATACGTTATTTAATACAGCGGTAAGTAGCACTACAAACTCACTACTTGAAAAATAGCACTAAAATATATACGTTTTTTAATACAGCGGTAAGTAGCACTATAAACTCACTACTTGAAAAATAGCACTAAAATATACACGTTACTTAATAAAGCGGTAAATAGCACTACAAACTCACTATTTGAGAAATAGCAGTAAAATATATACATTACTTAATAAAGAGGTAAATAACACTACAAACTCACTGCTTGAGAAATAGCACTAAAATATATACGTTACTTAATAAAGCGGTAAATAGCAATACAAACTAACTGCTTGCCACATGATAATCTTGGCAAGCAAGCTAACCGTGCGCAGACTCCAAAATACGAGCAGATGACGGGTCTAAAAACAAAGCACAATTTAAAATTCATACAACCCCTAACTCTAAGAATGCTAAACACCACATAGGACTAGCATCTCGAATTACAACCAAAGTACAAGTCTAACTAAAACATACGTCCATACAAACCAAACAACAAATTAAGCTTAGATGAGTTCCTATTTTTAAAACCAAAAATCCGGAGTTCTTACATAACTTAAAGATATCCGTTTAAAATCCATTGAAATTTCCAAAGCAGTGTGTTAGCTGTAAACCACATTATAGCTCAACACAACATGTCGGGCGATACAAGTCTATCCCAATCCAATGTACGCCAAAGTATAATCCATAATAAAATCAAATGCTTTAATTAAAATAAAAGTCATTTGAAAATAAGGAACTCAATCGAAAGCTTAACAAAATCAAAGTTAACCTCTAGCAACAACATACTCAACAATTTGCCAATTCACTTGGAAAATTTCACCTAAAGTATATACAACTTCAATAAGTCACCTTATATTAATTCAAAATGATACTAAACACTTTTAAATACCATAACTCATATTTGAAATATCCATTTAAACGATAAACCAAACAATTGCAAAAATTAACATAACTTTCGTATAACTCCTTAAATCAATAACCAAAGATCCTTAAGCAAAACCAACATATTTTATTCAATAGAAACAGTCCCAAATCATATTTGGGCAGCCATAGTGTCACGACCCATTTTCATGAATCGCGACCGGCGCTAGGGTATGGGTAATGTAGTACCAAAACCCGTAGCTAGCCTTTCATTTAACATATAAACACGTAAACCTGCAGAAAACCAATGCTCGAGGGCAACCGAGACTTCAGCCTAAATCTAGCAGCTATAATATTCAACAATTAAAATATCATGCTTTCCAATAATAGTATTAAATCAGCTTAACATAAATAATCCGGAATAAACGTTTAACATGCCAGAGCAATAAATAATCAGTCAGACCAATCTGACAACAACTAGAATGAAATAAAACGTCTAGTTACTACTGCGGTCTAAGAATAAAACAATTTTACAGTTTATCAAAAATAAATGGAACCTCCGAGGAAAAGTAAATGCGGAGATCACCAGACTCTCTCAGATCATAACCCTGGGAAAAATTGGGAAAACAACGGGGTCAGATATACTGAGATGAGTTTATACCTCTATCTACATTTATTAAGTGGAAAACCTTTATAACCGTTTAAAACATTTAATAACGATATTACAGATAATAGTTGGAACCCTAATCCACAATTCTAAATAATAGACATAATCCAATAGGTCTGGTCCCGAGAGCTGAACTACACCGAGTTACCACTGACCACACTTACCATATCCAGAGTCCCGAGAGCTGTGCTATACCGAGTTACTCTATTTGTTCGCGAGAGCTACGCTCACACCGAGTTACCACATTTCCATAAATACCTTACCCAGATCATTACCGGTGCGCACGCAGACCTAATGATGCCCATTAGGTAGCATGTTCCAACTAAAAGTCATAATATAAAAACAGTTCGAAATATATGTACAGTATATATATTTAATATTAAAATAACAATTTACTTAATAAAGCGGTAAATAGTAAGTACAAACTCACAGCTTGCTAATCCACGTGATAACCGGCAAGCAACTAATCCTGGTTCGCCTCTGGAGCACAAACAATAGACGGGTCTAGACAAATAAAATAATTATTAAAATATACCCTAACTCTAGAGAGTACTAGACACCATATAGGACTAGCACAATGAACACGTCGGAATTAAATAATCCAAAGCAACACAAAAATACCCAAAAGGTAATAAAGCCCAATTAATATAAGCCTATTGAGTTCTCGCTTTAAAATCCAATTTATAAATATTATTTAATAATCTTTAAATAATAATTAATTTCCAAATAATGGGTTAGCCGAGTTATCATTAACTACCAAGCTAACCTCACTTGTCTGGTGAGCCAAGTCTAACCCGACTCAAAACGTTTATCAAATATAAACCTGAGTTTATATTTATAAAATAATCCCATAAAATAATAAACAAATTTTAAAACAGAACTCAATAACTTCGAATTCAAGTAACCCAAGTTACTAATCAAAAATTTAATTATATAAGTCTTATAAAAGTTTAGGGACTAAATTGTACTTTAGCCATCTAGGGACTAAATTGTACTTTACCCAATTAGGGACTAAATTGTACTTTAGCCAATTTGATTTTCAAAATCAATTTAATCACCTTTGTTTATAATTTAAACAAATATAAAGTTACCAACCAAAAATCCACTTAATTAAGTTAAAAACATATTCAAGGGCTAATTTGTAATTCAGCCAATTTTATGTCAATTTGATATTCTTAATTAAATAAAATTACCCGAGTAATTATACTAGCCAAATTTATAAATAGCTATCGTTTTCAACTTAATAATTATAAATCAAATCTAATTTCAAGTTATTATCAAACAAAAGTAAAATCTAACTTAAGGATCTAATTGATTCAAACATAACAATTTAATGATCAAAGTTGCTAATAAGCCATCATCTTCCTCATTCAAAAGAAATCATCCCCGCCATGCTCAACCATTTGCAGAAACTAAAACTCAACTTTTCATGAAATCAAACCTTCTCAATTCAACCTAAAACAATAAACAAACAACACTTAACAACCATCATAACCCAAACATCACATTGTTGTAACTGAGAGATTCATCTCCGAGAATCTAAGGACGACGAACAACGTCCGGACCAAGGATACAACCATTAACCGAGCTTAATCCATAACAATTAATCATACTAATGTTTTTAAACATGAATGAAGTAGCAACATAGCTAAGGACAATTGTAAGGAATCAGCAGTAGCTATTCCAAGGACAAGAAACAGATTTCACAACTTGAACGGAAACCGTACGACGATTAAAACGAGATCGATAGCGTACCGTTTGGCGTAAACGAGATAGGGAAACGTAGAGAATTGAGTCCACAACGTCTGAGATCGAACGGAATCAGTTTCGATCTAAAAACGCGCAAGAACGATCACAAATACGGAATTGCCGCTTTGAACATAAACTGAATTTCAATGGGTTAAGAAACTTACCGGACAGAAGCGTTTGAGGGAAGATTTCGGTTTCGTTTCTCAGCGAAACAACAAAGGAATGGAGGCTAGGGTTTGTTGAAATTGTAGTGAATGAATTAGGTTTAAAAGATTGATATATAAGGGAGGAAAATAACTTGGGATTCGGCTGAAATCTTGCGAGAAATGAATGGTTCAAGGGCATGGTTTGTTTCTCGAACGAGAACAGCCAAATGGCCTTGTTCTCGTTCGAGAATGCCTGGTCTCGTACGAGACCAGGCACAAAAACGAGGTTCTCGTTCGTGAATCCATGAATTCTCGAACGAGACCTACGTGATTTCTCAGGTCTCGTTTGAGACCTGAGTCACACGGCAATGGTTCAACCATTTGGTTGAACCATGAGTCCAAAGGGGTATTCTTTTTTTTTAAATCAGACCTATAATCGAACCGGACCGCGAGCTAACCACAAACTTAAATAAATTCTCAAAATGCATCCTGAAGCTCGTCGATAAATATTAAAAAATTATACGGGTTATTACATTCTCCCCAACTAATTACAAATTCGTCCTCGAATTTAACATGATAAACAATTAACACCAGAATAACACGTACACAAATAAAAACTCTTAAAATCACATGATATCAAAATATCGTACCTCACGGGAAAAGAAAAGGATAGCGATTCCGCTTATCCGACTCGGTCTCCCAAGTACATTCTTCAAAAGAATGATTGCGCCAGAGGACTTTGACCATCAGAATCTCCTTGTTCCGCAACTTACGCACTTGCGTATCCACAATCTCGACTGGCTGTTCCTCATAGCACAGCTCCTGGTCAATCTTAACACTCTGAGGCACAATCACGTGCGAAGGATCAGAAATGCACTTTCTCAACATAGAAACATGAAACACAGGATGTACTAACGACATGTCTGGCGGCAGAACCAAACGATAAGACACAGCTCCAATCCTCTCTGAAATCTCATAAGGACTAATATACCTCGGTGCCAACTTTCCCTTGACACCAGAACGAACCACGCCTTTCATAGGCGAAACCCGAAGAAACACGAAATCACCAACATGAAACTCAATGTCTTTCCTCTTCGGATCAGCATAACTCTTATGCCGAATAAAAGCAGTCTCTAACCTCCGTTTGATCAACGGTACCTTCTCTAAGGTAATCTGAATAATCTCTGCTCCCGAGAGTTTACGCTCTCCAACTTCCTCCCAACAGATAGGAGATCTACACTTGCGCCCGTACAAAGCCTCATACGGCGCCATCTCGATACTCGCGTGGTAACTGTTGTTGTAAGAAAATTCAATCAACGGCAGATGAGTATCCCAGCTATCCTGAAAATCGAGAACACACATCCTGAGCATATCCTCCAATGTCTGAATAGTCCTCTCAGACTGACCGTCAGTCTGAGGATGAAAAGTTGTACTGAAATCCAACCGAGAACCCAAGGATTCCTATAACGCTTTCCAGAACCTCGAAGTAAACACAGAACCTCTGTATGAAACAATAGAAACCGGTACACCATGCAAACTGACAATCCTGTCGATGTATAGCTGAGCCAACCTTGAAGCAGTATACGAAACCTTAATCGGAAGGAAATGAGCTGACTTGGTCATACGGTCAACTATAACCCAGATGGAATCATACCCCTGTCGAGTACGTGGTAAACCAACCACAAAATCCATAGCAATCCGCTCCCACTTCCACTCTGGAATAGGTAGTGGCTGCAGATAGCCAAAAGGTCTCTGATGTTCCAGCTTCACCTGTTGGTACATCAGACACATAGAAACATACTCAGCGACATCCTTCTTCATCCCGCTCCACCAGTAGGTACCCTTAAGATCATGGTACATCTTAGTGTAACCCGGATAAACACTATAAGTAGACTTGTGCGCTTCCTCCAGAATCTGGTCCCTCAAACCATCTGAATCTGGAACACACAATCTTGAACCATGTCTCAGAACACCATCCACAAAAGTGAACTCAGAATTTCCATCCTGCTGAACCTCCTCTATAATTCGTTTCAACTGTGGATCCTCAGCTTGTAAAGCTTTGATCCGATCAATCAAAACAGGTTGCACTTGTAACTGTGCCAACAAACAACCAGCCTGAGACAACTCAAAACCATAGCCTGAAGCTATCAAACTGTGCCACTCTCTAACAATGGGTCTACGCCCAATCTCAGAAATATGAGCCAAACTGCCCGAAGACTTGCAACTCAACGCATCGGCTACCACATTAGCCTTACCAGGATGGTACTGAATAGTACAGTCGTAGTCTTTCAGCAATTCTAACCACCTCCTCTGTCTCAAGTTCAACTCTCTCTGATCAAAGATATACTTCAGACTCTTATGATCAGTGAAAATCTCACAAGTAGCACCATACAAATAATGTCTCCAGCTTTTCAGCGCAAAAACCACAGCTGCCAACTCTAAGTCATGAGTAGGGTAATTCACCCCATGCTTATTCAACTGTCTGGAAGCATAGGCAATCACCTGTCCATGTTGCATCAGAACGCAACCCAAACCAATTCGAGACGCATCACAACACCCTGTGAAACCGTCAATGCCAGAAGACAATGCCAAAACCGGAGCTGTAGTCAAAATCTCCTTGAGCTTCTCAAAGCTCGCCTCGCACTTGTCAGTCCACTCAAACTTAACACCCTTCTGTGTCAGTTTAGCCAACGGTGCAGATATTCTGGAGAAATCTTGCACGAACCAACGATAGTAGCCAGGTAAACCCAGAAAACTTCTGATCTCGGTAACTGACCCCGGCCTCTGCCAATCCATAACTGCCTCAATTTTCTTCGGATCAACCTTGATCCCATCTTTCGACACCACGTGTCTTAGAAAGGTAACCTGATCCAACCAGAACTCACATTTTGAGAACTTAGCATACAACTGATGCTCACGCAATGTCTGTAGTATAGTCCTCAAATGGTAAGCATGCTCCTCCTCACTCCGAGAATAGATCAAAATGTCATCAATGAAGACGATAACAAATTGATCCAAAAACGGCTTGAACACTCTGTTCATCATATCCATAAACGCTGTTGGTGCGTTCGTCAGACCAAAGGACATAACCAGAAACTCAAAATGTCGATAACGAGTCCGAAAAGCAGTCTTAGGCACATCTACATCAAGGATCCGAAGTTGATGATACCCAGACCTCAAATCAATCTTGGAAAAACACTTCGCACCCTGCAACTAGTCAAACAAATCATCGATGCGAGGAAGAGGATATATGTTCTTGACAGTAACCTTGTTCAACTGTCTGTAGTCGATACACAGTCGAAAGGAACCGTCTTTCTTCTTCACAAACAGAACTGGAGCACCCCACGGAGAAGTACTCGGTCTGATGAACCCGCTATCCAACAACTCTTCTAACTAGTCCTTCAACTCCTTCAGCTCTGCAGGAGCCATCCAATACGGCGGTATCGAAATCAGAGCTATACCAGAAACCACATCAATGCAAAATTCAATCTCACGGTCAGGTGGTAATCCAGGCAATTCCTTTGGAAACACATCAGTGAAATCATTCACTATCGGAACACTATGCATATCACCACTACCAGCCTCCAAATCACGAACCGCAGCAAGAAAACCCCGGCAACCCTACCTAACATCCGCTTTGCCTTGATGGCGGAAATCAGATTCGTAGGTGTCTCCACCTTTTCTCCCTGAAAGGAAAAAGGTAGATCACCTGGAATCCTGAACTCGACTAACTTCCCTCGACAGTCAATAGAAGCATAATGGCGCGACAGCCAATCCATTCCCAAAATCACGTCAAAAGAAAGAACGTCAAGTACAATCAAATCAGCACATAATTCTCTACCCTGAATAACCACTGGACAAGAAGGATAAACGACGTCCACTACTACACCTTCAGACATAGGTGTAGACAGAGCTAGAGGTTCACTCAAAACTGATGGTGCAATACCCAATTTCCCAGCAAAGCAAGTAGACACAAAAGAATGGGTTGCACCCGCATCAAATAATACCAAAGCACCAGTAAAGGAAATCAGAATGGTACCTTGCACCACAGCATTTGATGCACGGCATCCTGAGAAGTAAGTGGGAACACTCTAACCTGACCCTGCGGCTGTTGTTGAGAACTCTGCCCAGTCGCATAACTGTTGGAACCTCTTCCACCGTTACCACGACCACCAAAACCTCTACCACCAGAACCACGGCCCCGCTGGCCACCAAAAGATGCTGCAGGTTGAGAGTACCCTACAGACTGTGTAAACGTAAGTCTCTACTGCTTGTAAGACGACTGCGCCACACTGGAGTTAGACATCTGCTGCCCAGATGTCGGACACTCCCTAGAGAAATGACCCGGCTGGCCACAAGAGAAACAACCCCCAGGAGCTAACTGACACTGACCATAGTGCCTGCGTCTGCAATTCTGGCAGAACAGAATGTTCGATCCACCACTGTACCCGCGTCCTGAACCACGGTTACTCCCACTGCTACTAGAACTGTACGAATCACTCCTAGTACAATGCCTCCCCTTGTTGTGCGTACGGCGACTCCCCTTATTGGCCTGAGAAGAGCCACTGTAGTAGTTTCCACTACCATGCTGCGCTGGGGCCTGTTGCCCCCCACTAGGAAGATCACTCTTTCCCTTCTGATTCTGGAAAGGGTCAGAGATCGTCCTAAACTGAATCAACGAATTCTCCATCCGTCAAGCACTATCCACAACCCGAGCAAACTCCATGTCTGCCCCTATCAGCAAAGGGAGAAATTCCGAGCCTAAACCCCTAATATAGCGGTCGTTCACTCGCCCTCGATCACCCTGTAAATCTGTAGCAAACCGCCCCAAACGGACAAACTCTGTAGTGTAGTCAGTCACTGATCTATCCCCTTTCTTCAAACTTAGCAGCTTTTCTCTGAAATTCTCAGTAACAGAGAAGGGTAGATAGTAACCTCTGAACCTGCTCACAAAATCAGCCCAAGACAATGTACCCTTCTCTGGCCTGATGTTATCGCGAAACCAGTCCTTAGCTGGACCCTTCAGTGACATCTCCACAAGCATCACTGATTGACGATCAGTAGCTTGAATTCTCTGACTATTGTACTCAAACTCTTCCAAAAAATCAAGAGCATCCCCAGTACCATCAAAAGAAGTCGGATTCAACTTCGTGTAGGTCATCACCATCTCTCTGTCTGTCGGAATGTGACCGACACCAGCAAGTCCACCCATACCAGCTACAGCACCAGCCTGAGGTTGCTGTTGCTGCGGTAACTGACCCAGTACAGTACACTGATTCTGCAGAAGAGCCTGGTTGTTCTGCATCTCGACAATCCCAGCCAAGAAAGTAGTGAAGTCGAACACTTGCATATTCGGTGCCTGTTGTACCTCCGGTGCCTGCTGAACATTCGGTGCCTGCTGCACATTCGGTGCCTGCTGCACATTCGGTGCCTGAACACCTGTTGCACCACGTCCTCTAACTCCACCTCTGCCAGCACCAGCTCCTCTGCCTCTACCTCTACCTCTGCCAGCACCTCTACCTCTACCACGTCCAGCATTGGCCGGAACTGGTGGTACGTTCTGATCGACTTCCATGGAAATCGCATCATCAGCCACAGCTTCTTGCTCTGCCGCAGCACGAGCACGAGTACGAACAACGTTGTCCATATCCTAAGGATTAAACAAAGGCAATTTAAATAACACATAATTCATACCCAAGTATGAAACAAAACAAGTAACAATTAGGATTTCCCGAGAAATCAACAGCAATAAAATATTCACCCAAGTGAAATAGCATTAACAATTAACAGCATCAAATCAACATATAATGACTGACTCGACGCAATCCTATTGGTGTAGGCAGAATATTTTAAAAATCAAAGGATGACGTTATTAAAGACATGACAGAAACCTATATATGCAGTAGTTCCTAAGACACAACCATACTTAACAGAGTAAACACATAGCAAGCAAATGGCCTTGGTTTGAAACCAAAGCTCTAATACCAAGTTTGTCACGACCCATTTTCATGAATCGCGACCGGCGCTAGGGTATGGGTAATGTAGTACCAAAACCCGTAGCTAGCCTTTCATTTAACATATAAACACGTAAACCTGCAGAAAACTAATGCTCGGGGGCAACCGAGACTTCAACCTAAATCTAGCAGTTATAATATTCAGCAATTAAAATATCATGCTTTCCAATAATAGTATTAAATCAGCTTAACATAAATAATCCGGAATAAAAGTTTAACATGACAGAGCAATAAATAATCAGTCAGACCAATCTGACAATAACTAGAATAAAATAAAGACGTCTAGTTACTACTGCGGTCTAAAAATAATTTTTTTTACAGATTATCAAAAATAAATGGAACCTCCGAGGAAAAGTAAATGCGGAGATCACCAGACTCTCTCAGATCATAACCCTGGGAAAAATTGGGAAAACAACGGGGTCAGATATACTGAGATGAGTTTATACCACTATCTACATTTATTAAGTGCAAAACCTTTAAAACCGTTTAAAATATTTAATAACAATATTACAAATAATAGTTGGAAACCTAATCCACAATTCTAAATAATAGACATAATCCAATAGGTCTGGTCCCGAGAGCTGAGCTACACCGAGTTACCACTGACCACACTTACCATATCCAGAGTCCCGAGAGCTGTGCTACACCGAGTTACTCTATTTGGTCGCGAGAGCTACGCTCACACCGAGTTACCATATTTCCATAAATACCTTACCCAGATCATTACCGGCGCGCACGCAGACCTAATGATGCCGATTAGGTAGCATGTTCCAACTAAAAGCCATAATATAAAAACAGTTCGAAATATACGTACAATATATATATTTAATATTAAAATAACAATTTAGTTAATAAAGCGGTAAATAGTAAGTACAAACTCACAACTTGCTAATCCACGTGATAACCGGCAAGCAACTAATCCTGGTTCGCCTCTGGAGCACGAACAATACACAGATCTAGACAAATAAAATAATTATTAAGACAGACCCTAACTCTATAGAGTACTAGACACCACATAGGACTAGCACAATTAACACGTCGGAATTAAATAATCCAAAGCAACACAAAAATACCCAAAAGGTAATAAAGCCCAATTAATATAAGCATATTGAGTTCTCGCTTTAAAATCCAATTTATAAATATTATTTAATAATTTTTAAATAATAACTAATTTCCAAATAGTGGGTTAGCCGAGTTATCATTAACTACCAAGCTAACCTCACTTGTCGGGTGAGCCAAGTCTAACCCGACTCAAAACGTTTATCAAATATAAACCTGAGTTTATATTTATAAAATAATCCCATAAAATAATTAACCATTTTAAAACAGAACTCAATAACTTCGAATTCAAGTAACCTAAGTTACTAATCAAAAACTTAATTAAATAAGTCTTATAAAAGTTTAGGGACTAAATTGTACTTTAGCCATCTAGGGACTAAACTGTACTTTATCCAATTAGGGACTAAATTTTACTTTAGCCAATTTGATTTTCAAAATCAATTTAATCACCTTTGTTTATAATTTAAACAAATATAAAGTTACCAACCAAAAATCCACTTAATTAAGTTAAAAACATATTCAAGGGCTAATTTGTAATTTAGCCAATTTTATGTCAATTTGATAGTCTTAATTAAATAAAATTACCCGAGTAATTATATTAGCCAAATTGATAAATATCTATCATTTTCAACTTTATAATTATAAATCAAATCTAATTTCAAGTTATTATCAAACAAAAGTAAAATCTAACTTAAGGATCTAATTGATTCAAACATAACAATTTAATGATCAAAGTGGCTAATAAGCCATCATCTTCCTCATTCAAAAGAAATCATCCCCGCCATGCTCAACCATTTGCAGAAACTAAAACTCAACTTTTCATGAAATCAAACCTTCTCAATTCAACCTAAAACAATAAACAAACAACACTTAACAACCATCATAACCCAAACATCACATTGTTGTAGCTGAGAGATTCATCTCCGAGAATCTAAGGACGACGAACAACGTCCGGACCAAGGAGACAACCATTAACCGAGCTTAATCCACAACAACTAATCATACCAAGGTTTTTAAACATGAATGAAGTAGCAACATAGCTAAGGACAATTGTAAGGAATCGGCAATAGTTATTCCAAGGACAAGAAACAGATTTCACAACTTGAACGGAAACCGTACGGCGATTAAAACGAGATCGATAGCATACCGTTTGGCGTAAAGGAGATAGGGAAACGTAGAGAATTGAGTCCACAACGTCTGAGATCGAACGGAATCAGTTTCGATCTAAAAACACGCAAGAACGATCACAAATACGGAATTGCCGCTTTGAACATAAACTGAATTTCAATGGGTTAAGAAACTTACCGGACAGCAGCGTTTGAGGGAAGATTACGGCTTCGTTTCTCAGCGAAACAACAAAGGAATGGAGGCTAGGGTTTGTTGAAATTGTAGTGAATGAATTAGGTTTAAAAGATTGATATATAAGGGAGGAAAATAACTTGTGATTCGGCTGAAATCTTGCGAGAAATGAATGGTTGAAGGGCATGGTTCGTTTCTCGAACGAGAACAGCCAAATGGCCTTGTTCTCGTTCGAGAATCCCTGGTCTCGTACGAGACCAGGCACAAAAACGAGGTTCTCGTTCGAGAATCCATGAATTCTCGAACGAGACCTACGTGATTTCTCAGGTCTCGTTTGAGACCTGAGTCACACGGCAGTGGTTCAACCATTTGGTTGAACCACTAGTCCAAAGGGGTATTTTTTTTAAATCGGACCTATAATAGAACCGGACCACGAGCTAACCACAAACTTAAATAAATTCTCAAAATGCATCCGGAAGCTCGTCGGTAAATATCAAAAAATTATACGGGTTATTACACATAGAATTGTTCAACATAAAAACCGTATATACATCCTAAATCATGGTATAACAATTCCATAAAGCACCCAATTAATTGTTAAGCAACCTATTAATCCAAAACTCTATTCTAACATGTCAAATCAATCCTAGATAGTGCATTTCTATACAAATACTTAATTGTTCAAGCAACCCAAATAAACAACACAAGCTTAAGCAAAACAAATCCTAAGTCCAACAATTTGGTCACCAACCATATAATGCCTAAAGTCGAACTTCTAATACATTAAAAAAATCTTTAGGTATAAGATTTTCAGCCCTTTGAATACCCCAAAAACAGAAGGTTTAATCACCAAAAAAACCCCACCTTTTAGCCCCTTTTCAATTGCACCATGACGTTGCAATTTTGTCAGCTGTACCCAAATTCGTACCTTTGGGTTTCAATTCTACCCTCAACTATTAAATTGATCTCTACTCCATTTGAAAAAAGTTAAAATAAGTCATTCATTTTTAACTTTTTGTGTGGAAAAGAGTTCAAACAAGTACATTATAAGGGATTTTATGATTTTTCTCCGAGTGAAAAAGAGTCCAATTTTATTTTGAGAGTGGAATTGAAACCCAAAGGTGCGAATTTGGGTGGAGCTGACAAAATTGCAATGTCAGGATGCAACTGAAAAGGGGCTAAAAGGTAGGGAGTTTTTTGGCGATTAAGCTGAAAAAGAATTACAACTCAAGAACAACAACAATTTGATATGCCCTTCAATTAAAAGAAATATTTAAATCACCAAAGGTACAAGCAACATCTCTAAGCCAAATTCAATACACAATGACTATTTCAAGATTTAAATCAAAAGCAAAACTGAATATTAAAGCCACAACACCCAAAGTCGCAATCTAGCAAAACAACATATAAATCCTTACATGAAATCCATAGAAATCGAGTCACATGCCCCTTGGATTGACAAAAAGATCAAAACCCAGATAATAACAATCCAAATCAGCCTACAATATGATATAACAATGAGCAAATGAAAAGGGATTCGATTGAATCAAGAACCAATGGAATACATAATGAAAACTAGATTAGAAATGCTTACCAATGATAAAACAAATTAAGGGATTATGATAGGAAATAAGTTAGATTGGTGCTTCAGCCATTTTAAGGTTTTTAAGAGTAAACGTACTTAATTTAGGTCAAAATAAGGGGGTTTAAATAGAAAAACGACGAGCTCTACAATGTTTGTCACGCCCGTGACATTCTCTGTCACACCCGTGACATTCTCTGGCACGCCCGTGATACTCCTCTGGCACGCCTGTGACACTCCTCTATCACGCCCGTGAAGAGGGTTTGGACATAAAAAAGTTGATTTTTGGGCCTAACCCCAAAGTCGCTCTAAACGATCCAACACGCAACCAAAACACGATCAAACATCAAAACAAATTCCAAGAACACTAAAACAAGATTTAAGGCAACAAAACTACTAAGGATCATATGTAACATAACAAACTGTTCATCGGAAAAATATGGGATATTACATTATTCCACAGTAGTGGCAAGGAAGGACTGATGAAGAAGCATGGAGTCAGCAAAGTGAAAGATCAGAAAGATGGTTAAGATATAAGTTATTAGAATGGATGAAATGGCATGGTATTATTGGTCACACCATGTCGCCGGACGGGAGACATAGATATAGACAAGGCATAAAGGATCGCAATCGATCATGATATATATGATGTTGCATAAGGCTACAACCGACAAGTTAAGGTTATAGTAAGTAGAATGCTTTAAGGATGAAGCATAAAACTCTAAAAATTAGCATTATGAGTTATGCGACTAGGGATTTTAAAAAAATTAGAATTTCTATAAAGGGAAGAATGTAATACCTTATTTTTTTAAAGTATTAAACTTATACCACGTGTTTTGATTTGCGATAATTAATATCAATGAGGCAAAATATAAGTTAAGATATTAAGGATATAGACCAAATTGGGTGGAATTTACTTATCGCAAAATAATAATTTAATCTGCGAATTCTTATTCATTAGAGCGTGTGTTAGTAGGAGTAAAGAAAACCTAAGGAATTAAGATATCATTATGCATCTCCAAATGGAGAGCTAAGAGTATCAGAAAAAAATTAAGAAAATTAAAACGTCGAAATACAGAATTTTGGACATAAAATTTAAGGATATAAAAGATAACGGTTGGAAACACGTGGGGAGTAGTCAGGGAGACACGTGGTTATTCATGTGCGACGACGCGTGGCGATGCATGCACGGCGACACATGGCAATGCATGCGTGAAAACACGTGGAGATGTACATGTCTATCTATATAGAAAACGTTTAAAGTACCTTTTTCTTCTCTAATTGATATATTCTTTTAAAAGCGTTTTTGATACGTCAAACTTGTTTGGTCGATAACTCTCTACTCCGATATTGGAATTTGACGTTCTTTATGTCAAATTGAAGCTATTGACGTGCTCTTTAATTGATAGAAAATCAGCAAGCTGAATAGTTACGCGTCGCGCCTGCTACACGTTAGTCGCGCCCGCGACACGCAAGTCGCGTCCGCGTCTAAGGAAGATCACGCCCACGATATCCTACTAGATCTGAAAATAATTTTATTTTTGAAATTGAAAACGAGACCGCCTCAAAATCCTGAGACCACACCCAAGACATCTCAAATCATATATTAAATGGTTTGGAACTCAAAAGCTACGGTTCTAAGTGGTCGAGCCACTCAAACGAAACCCCAAAGTGAACTATAAGCTTAAAGGAACTATACGGAAAAATACGGGGTGTTAAACAAACATAACCAAATTCAAAAAATAGTCAAGTTAAATCGAGTTTCCACGTTGAAAATATAATTTGTAAAATCATTTTAATTAACTCAGTTTAAAATCATAAAACCAAGTTAAAAATCCAAGAGTAGTGAGTCTGCCAAGTTATCATAACTATCAAGGTTAACCTCACATGTCAGGCGAACAAATCTAACCCGAACCAAACATCCTACCAAAGTAAACAACTTTAACACTTTAACAAACCAAAGTCTTAATTTTGAAAAATAAGGGAACTCAGATTCAACTTTAAAACTCAAGGAAAACATGATTCTTACAAGTGTTCTATAAAAGTCTCCAAAGGCAACCACAACCAAACAAGACATAAATCAATTTACAATAGCCCTTACATAATTAATAAACATATATGAACCACACATGCCATAACTAAACACTTATAAAAAATAAACATGGTTTTCACCAAAATTAGGCCAATTAAACATTCATTGCTAAAACCACACACCTAAGATCACATAATTAACCAACCATGGTCCACAATATGCAAACATGGCTTTAAAGCATCGAATCTTAAATCAACACATTTTAGCGTGAAACTAACTAGTTTGCAAAATAAGTCATACTCACCAAAACAATTATGATCCAAACTTCCTAACTCATTTAGATCAGTTGTGTATCATACATATAATCCATATACTAAAACAACTCAGCCTTAAAGTTGTGCCAACAATACTTAAACAATCAGTTCTATTAGAAATTGTCTAAACATGCCAATTCATGAAAATCATTCTTTCAAATAACCAAACCATAAAACCATTGATCCTAGACCATTTATACAACATATTTAGACATCTTAGAACCAAAGATACACCAACTCATATCATTTATGCAATTACATCATTTAGAAAATCATTAATTCACTAATTAACACCATTACGGCCTAAGCATTCGATAACATATCAAAGTACTAAAACAACCTATAAATTCAGATCATAAACATACGCACCTCCATACATATCATACAATTTAGAATTCTAAACAAAACATCTCAATTTTATACATTCAACCACAAAAATCATATAATACACAAATTGCTAAAAACACCCTATCATTAAAACATCATACCAAATTGTTATTAAACTATATTACATCAGTAAATACATGCCCACAAAATTAAATACATCATAAATTAATATTTAATAACATGGTATAGCAAAGGATATGATTAAATCTATAAATCACCCTAGACATGCAAATCTAGGCAAAACTACACAATAAATCAATCATAAATATAAGGAAATGAAAACGTTACCGGATATTGATTAATAATAGGGTAACACCAAGATTAAACCCAAGGAATACGGTATGAACTGAAATGTACAAAATCAACAACACTCCAACGAAGAACACAAACGAAGAATATGCGTAGATCTTGTAATAAGAATATAAAATCACCCAGTAAATGAAAGGAATCACACCTGGACTTGTTCGAATGCAGAAAATAGATTATTTAAATGAAACAAGTCTTTTTAGGGTTTGGAGGTCGAAAGGAGGCGGGTTTGGTCGAGTTAAGGGTTTATCTATAGACTCTGAAAAACTCACACTGTGGGTTCGCGCCCGCTATCTATAGTTCGTTCCCGCAAACTCAATAAAAACACGATCCAACCAACAAGATTTTTGCAAATCCTCTCACGAAAAACATATCCAAAGGGCTGCCCAAAATCCATCAGTGCATTTAGGAGATATGGACCTTTTACTAAAACATGACAGATTTAAAAAAACAAACGCATACACTAATTCGAATAAGCTCGAAAAACAATCAAGTCAACACACTAAAGATGATCCTTTTTGCTTCATTTGATTATAATGAATTACTGAGTTCTAATTGAATTCCTCTTGTATTTATAATTATGGCAAAAGGCTTTCTTTGGTCCTTGGAGAAATAGACTCAAACTGTTTTCATTTCTAACTTGAAAATTGTTTGTTTTCGTCAGTCGAACGCTAAATCTTTTAGGTCTGATAATTTCCGCATTATTTATTTTCAAATAAATAATATTATTCCCATATCTAATAGTTCCATTTTCCAAAAATTTATTTTGGCATTTTTAGCCAAAAACGCTCAATTTCCAATTGGAGCTCAAATGCATTTTTTCTCACTTTTTTGTCCAAAATTTGTTTTAATAATTGTCGATATGATTTTTTATAAATACCAATTTCCGTCAATAATTGATGAAGTCTGCCTTCTGATCCGGTGAATGAGACTTGCAAAACAGGGTAAAAGCTAATGGACGGTGGTTGTCCGATTAACTCTTCGATGCTAAAGTCAGTTTAGAGCTTTGAGCAGCGTTTTAAGTATATGATTGTAATTTTGTTTTTAGGCATACCTCATGCTCCTTTTATAGTAAATGTTTGCATACCAAGAAGTGTTTTAGTAGGAAAGTGAATCATACTTTGTAGGGATTAACCCTGATGTGACGTGATCTTGCTTATTCAGACATGAGTCCTATTTAGGAACGTCTTCCTAAATAGTCTCATCTTCCTAAGTTAGAGCTTATCTTCCTAAGTTGGAGTTTGTATCCAAATAGGAAGGTACTTCAAGATTATGTAGTAGATCTGGCGGTCTATCCGAATACCAGGATTAGCGCGCTTTGGCCGAGTCCTAAGGGATTCGGTCTTCATCTTGTTGAACGTCATAATGGCGAATCCTATGGATTCTGTCGTCTTACTTATAAATATTTTTCTTCTGATGGGAGTCTTGTATCACATGAGAGTGGATCTCTTGTGACTCGGCTCCATTGTAATTAAGGTAGGATTCGATATCCATCATTAGCCCCCCCGCAAGTGAGCTGAAGTCTTGGTATTTATGCCTTGGTAAATTTTGGCTCTTTAGGAGCTGAGTCGTTTCATATCTTGGCGAGTCGTTACATATTTTGGCGAGTCGTTATACTTCTCTGGTAAATTTCTAATTTTTTTCTTTCTTGCCACGTGTCGCTTTTTGATGATTTGATGTCATCTCGTTCCTCGTACTTAAACTCTTCATGTTTCTCTTTTCATTTCCACTTATTTCTGAGAGTGATTTATTCTGAAATTATTTTCGTCTGTCATTTTGATGATTTCAGGTACCTTTCTTTTCTTTGTTTGAGCTTTAAGGATTTAGAGTAACTTCTGTGCTTTCTTCATCATCTGCTTTTCTGGTATTCTGGAAATCACTTTTGTTGTTCTTGGTGTTATTGGACATTTTCCTCGTTTTAATCTTTTCTTTTTATTTCTTTTTGTAATTTCCTGCTCTAAGATGCCGCTTAGCCCAGCAGAAGATGCTTCTGTTGCTATGGCTATTACTAAATCGGGTCTTCGCAAAGACGAAATTCTGGACATTTATTTTAAGTATAATTTTCCTTTTGATAATAAAGTGATATTACCAGGTGCCAATAGAGTCGCTCTTGAGTCCCCGGGTTCGTCTTGTAGGGCGATTGGTTTTGAAGAACAATTCGCTGCTGGTCTCAGGTTTCTGTTGGATCCTTTTTTAATAGAAGTGTGTAAGGATTTAGGAATAGCCTTAGGACAACTCTATCCCGGTACCATTAAGGTTATTATTGCTTTTATAGAATCCTGTAGGATTCGGGGTTATGCCCCTTCCCTTAATGTTTTTTATCACTTTGTCGACTTGAAGAAGTGCGATGGTGGCGTTGTCTTTGCAGTTGGTAGGAAAGTTCGGTCTCGTATTTATCTGCCTTGTTCAAATAACCGTTGGCGAAGACGTTTCTTCATAGTGTATCATAGTCTCGCCTTCCTTCATTTTCCGGATGGTTTTTCCACTCATCGGATTCAAAATCATCCGTCTCCTATGGGTTTGTTTGAATCAAATATTGCCTTTGATTTATCTTTTCATAGTATTTTCCAGCGTCCGATTTTAGATGTTTTGATTAATAGTCATCTTTGATGTTGGTGGCTTCCTATGGAGGATCCTCCGCGTGGCTTGGCGGATCTCTATTATTCGTTTCCTGAAGGTATTTATTTTAACTTCGTCATTTTCTTATTTTTTGTAGGATGTCTTCTTCATCTGATGAT
This sequence comes from Mercurialis annua, assembly GCF_937616625.2. Lineage (NCBI taxonomy): Eukaryota > Viridiplantae > Streptophyta > Magnoliopsida > Malpighiales > Euphorbiaceae > Mercurialis > Mercurialis annua. The sequence continues at coordinate 17,715,576 of NC_065572.1, read as the reverse complement.
TTGCTTTCCGGATTTAATGTAGATTTGGACGTTCCAATGGGTGGTCCGGAAGTAGATATCGCCGAGCAAATTTCAGATGATGAGGCGCAGGTCCCTTTGATTCCTGCTGGAGCGATTTTGCTTGCTGGTGACGGGGTAGTCATCGTGGCAGAGGGCGGAGCGGTTGAAGAGTCTTTGAATGATGAGGTTGTGGCTCCTATACCCCCCCAGCTCCAATGAATCTTCTTGAAGAGGTGGGGGTGGGAGGTTCAGATGGGGTAATTGTTCAGGATTCGGAGGAAGTTTTACCGAGCCGAACTGCTGCGGGTTCGGGGTCGATGAGGAGTCTCCTTCAAAGGAAAGTCTTCCTGACAGTTCTTCCTTAGCGCCTAATTTGGTGCAATGGGTTGAAGGTCATGATCCGGCTAGTTTGTTCAACCCTCGGGTTCTGGCCGAGTACATCAGGACTCTGGCGATTCCTGATGACATCACTTGGTTTGCGTCCAAGCCTGGTCAGGAGCTTTCGGACATTGCTTGCTTTCACGGTTTTTCGGTAAGTTGGTTATTATTTATGATTGTATAATTTTTATGATCGCCTTTCGTTTTTCATATGACTTATTTTTCTTTACGTTGAGTTGTAGGCCCTTCAGTCCGCTCTAGTGTTGAACGACCGTCGTCAATGCGCCGAAGAGGAAGTCGAGCGCCTCTCTTCTCTCCTGTCGACGTCCGAGTTCGAAAGGGCGAAATTAAAAGCTTCGTTGGAAGAGCATGATTCAATCCTATTGCAGCTGAAGGCGCAAGATGCGATTAATGATCGTCAGGTCAAGGTGATCGAGAAGAAAGCCGATGGCTTGATTCGGGTGATTGAGGAGCTTATTAGGGTCAATACATATATTGTTAAAGAGCGAGATAAGTTGAGGGTTGGGGTGGAGAATCTCCATATTTGTCTGCTCGACACTAAAGCTTTCTATTCTGCTTTAATCAACGAGTATCGTCTCGCCATTGGGAAGAAGCTTCTGGAGCAGAATCCCAGCACTGATTTATCTGGCGTTAATGTGTTGGATCCCCAAGTCATTGCTCGTGATCTTCTTGAGAAAATTTCGAAAGATCGCTCGAAGTAGATTTTAATTTCTTTTGTCATTATTTGTATGAGACATAGTCTCGGTTTTGTAATTTTGATTTTTGAATATATTTCCTCAACGTTGAATCGAATGTCCGTTTTATTTTTTTTGGGTTAATTCCTAAAAAAATCACGAACTTTACACGAAATTTCATTTTATTCATGACCTTTAAAAGTTGTCATTTAAAGACACGAACTTTCATTTTATTTCAAATCTATCACTAAAGTAAAATTTGGTGTATTTTATCTGACTAAAAATTCCTAATCCTAGATACTCTAACTGAAAGATAATAAGATTTGATGTTGATTAATAACTTGGGTCTGTAATTAATGGTTAAGTGAAGAATTTAGTCAATAAAAATACACTGAAATGATGAATTTGAAACAATATGAAAGTTCGTGCCTTTAAATGGCAACTTTTAAAGGTCATGATCAAAATGAAACTTCGTGTAAAGTTCGTGATTTTTTTAGGAATTAACCCTTTTTTATGTTTTATTCTTCTATTACTTGTGTGAATTGATTTTCTTTAATATTTTCCGAGTCGATTTGTGTTTTAGTTCATAGTTAATTTAAACTCTGTGTTTGGCTTTTTTGCCTTGAGAGTTATCTAAATTCTTATTTTGGCGTTTTGCCTTGTTTGAGTTAATCTAAACTCTTACTCTGGATATTCGCCTTGTTTGAGTTAATCTAATCCCAATTTTTATTGTTTTTCGCCTTTGACTAATGATGAATCTAAAATTTTGGTTTTTTGCTTTTTTTTTATTCTTCTGGCCAATCATATAGTAGAAAATTTGAACTTTATTGATTTGAAAACTGCGTACAAGATATTAAAGATAGATGTGACACCATCGGGTAAGACATAGAATCTTTACTAGCGATGGGTCGTTTTTGTTTCTATTCTTCCTTCTTCTCGGCCTTGCTTTCTTGAAGATCCACAACGGACTCGACGTAGCATTTTTTGGCGATATTCTAATTGCCTCTTAGCGTCACTACTCCCTTCTCAGTCGGTATTTTCATTGCCGGTGCTCTTATGTTGGTCACAGCTGCCGAGTCGTGGAGGAAAGGTCTTCCGAGGATGGCATTGTATGTTAGCTCCATGTCCACTATGTTGAATAATGACATGACCTTTTTGTTAATTCCTCTCTCCGGACCAATTATGACTTCCAGCGTGACCGCTCCTAGTGGATTGATGGAAGGGCCACCGAGTCTTGATAGTGGGATCGGGACTCGGCATAATCTTGATGCGGTTCCTCCAAGCATCTTGTATGCAGCGTTTGTCAAGAGATTTACAACACTTCCTTTATTAATTATGATTCGCTCCATATTCCACTTCTCGATGATAGTAGTCACCACCAAGGCATCGTTGTGGGGTGCTTTCACATGCTCATAATCTTCAACATCAAAGATTACTAGTGGCATGTGGGTTTCTCTGATGTTCATTACTTCTCTCCTCTGCTTTCTCCTGATCGTTGAACTGTTGTGTCCTCCTCCATTGATCATATGTATGGTTTCCAGTATTTTTGATGCTCTCTCGTCTTTCTTCTCCTTTTCTTTGTCATCTCTACTCATTTTTCCCCCTTTGTCATTGCTTTTTTTTGTGAGCTACAAACTTCCTTAGTTCGCCTGCGTCTATCATTCTCTCAATTTTGATTTTCAAATCTCGCAATGTCTGTCTCGTGCCTATAATCTTCGTGGAACTTGTCATTTTTTCTTGAGTCTCTGATTTCTGCTTTCATCTTTGGTGGCCACACCACATTTTTGACATTCTCTTTAATCCACATGAGGACATTAGTTCGGCTGGTGTTCAGAGGAGTGAAGTTGTTTTCATCGTCTTGGGGGTCGTACCTTGGTTCGTACCTTGTTTGGGGGGTGAATCCTTTGTTCTCCTTTGGCCTTCCTCTCCTATCTTCTGATATCGACTTTGACTTTTCCTTCGATTTTTCTTTTGACTCTTTTTCTTTTGCTTCATTACCACGAATTGATCTACGACCCTCATCTAGTCAAAATACTTTTGGGCTATGCCCATAAGGTTTGAGAAAGTTGTGGGTTTATTGACGAGCAACTTGTCCACTAATTTGACAAATCGTGTTCCTTCCCGCAGCACTTCCGTCACCATGTCGACATTCAGATTATCTATCTTCTAGCTTGCTTGTTGAACCGCTCGATGTAGCTTCTCAGTGTTTCTCCTTCCTCCTGAATGCACGACCTCAAGATGCTTGGGGTTGTTTTTGCTGGTATATTTGTGAGGTATCTGTTGATAGCGAGGTGAAGCTCTTGATTGAACCTGGTTTTAGCTTGTTGTACCACCTTTGGGCGGTCCCTATTAGAGCGGTTGGGAACACTCATCACATAATTGCGTCTAATACGCTTAATAGCCCCATAGTGGCCGTGAATCTGGAAGTATGATCTCGCGGGTTTCCTTCTCCATTGAAGGTTGGCAAAACCGGCAACTTCATATTATAGGGAATTGTTTCCTCCATTATTTCGGGAGATAGGGGTGATCCCTTCAACCTGAGGTCGTCTATGTCAAGCTCTTCAGATTTCAGTTTTTTAATCCCTTTGACTATTTTCTCCTCCAGGTCTTCTTCTACCACGTAGGTAGCTTTACTCTTTTGGGGCGATTCTGAGGATTCGCCTTCCCCCTCTTGGTGTTTCTTCTTCGGCTGTTCTTTTCCTGCATCTTTGTCTTGTCTTTTGCTCTTGGGTCGTGCGTCTTTTTTTTATTTCTCCCTTCGCTCTTCTCTTTTCGAATTGAGCCCGCTTCTGGCATCATCTTGGTTCGCATCGTTTCTGGGTGTCTCTTTTGGGGTTTGTTCGTCAGACGTCTCTCTCATCTTCTTAGTTCTCTGGGCGTTCTTCTTCGTTTCTGGTTTCGTTTTCTCGTTGATTTTTGTCATTCGTTCCTTCGTTGCTTTCTTCGCTTCCTCTGTCGTTTCTGGGTTCCTTTGTTCTTTCGTTTCTTCCTCTAGTTGGCTCCAGTCGGCTTGGGTTTGTGTTTTCTGTTCTTCCTCTTCTTCTGGTAGAGGTTGGGCTGAAATTTTCCCTTAGGATTTTCATCGTCTCATCATGCCTGTCATTTCTTCTCTTGGCTTCGTTGGCCAGCCTAGCTAGATTTGCCTGGACAGATTCCAGTACCTTTTTTAGCATATCGTTGTATAAGTCTTGAGCTTCCATGCCCGGCGCTGGTTGATCATCAGTTCTCAGATTAAAGGCAATTGGGTTGCTTCCTCTCATCGGATTGGTTTGGTACCAGGGAGTAGAAAAGGAGATTGCTCCGGTGTCGCCCTTCCCAACGGAGCTGTGCTTCCCATCTTCAGTAATGTTGATTATTTCTGGCGTGTTTTTGGGGTCCATTGGTTATTTGTCTTTAAGGTTCATTCCTTCAGAAGTCATCTTCTTTAATTAAATTTGTTTGAGTTTAGGAAAGCTCCTTCGAATTTGAAGTTTAGTTAAGCTTTTCCCACAGACAGCGCCAATTGATGGAGTCTGCCTTCTGATCTGGTGAATGAGACCTGCAAAACTGGGTAAAAGCTAACCGGACGGTGGTTGTCCGATTAACTCTCCGATGCTAAATTCAGTTTAGAGCTTTGAGCAGCGTTTTAGGTATATGAATGTAATTGTGTTTTCAGGCATACGTCATGATCCTTTTATAGTAGATGATTGCATACCTAGCAGTGTTGTAGTAGGAAAGTGAATCCTACTTTGTAGGGATTGACCCATATTTGGCATGATCTTGCTTATTCAGACATGAGTCCTATTTAGAAACGTCTTCCTAAATAGTCTCGTCTTCCTAAGTTAGAGCTTATCTTCCTAAGTTGGAGTTTGTATCCAAATAGGAAGGTACTTCGAGATTATGTAATAGATCTGGCGGTCTATCCGAATCTCAAAATTAACGCGCTTTGGCCGAGTACTAAGGGATTCGGTCTTCATTTTGTTGAACGTCGTAATGTCGAATCCTATGGATTCTGCCGTCTTACTTATATATATTATTCTTCTAATGGGAGTCCGGTATCACCTGAGAGTGGATCTTCTGTGACTCGGCTCCATTGTAATTAAGGTAGGATTCGGTGTCCATCAATAATCTATTTAATTTATATTTTCCGGAAATTAAATGCTCATTTTCCATTTTTTATCTAAACTGTACTTTTAGCCAATTTCTCATATTTTTTCTTTTTAAATTAAATTCTATTTCTCTTATGAAATATTTATTGAAATTTTCTTATAAAAATTTCAATGTCGATCTACTCGGGTCCTATTTTATTTTATTATTCCGCTGAATTTCTTAGTTATCTCATTTTAATCATTTAAAATGAGATGCACCGCTCATTTTTAAAATACCCAAATTTCAGGGTATTGCATTCATCCCTCCTTTTAAAAATTCGTCCTCGAATTTTTATAATTCTTAATTCTTTTATCTTTGTACCCACTTTGCTATTTCCCACAACCTCAGTACTTTACTCATATTGGATTCTTCTTGATACCAACCTTTAACTATCTTATACCAACTTTAACAATCCTTTTTAATTGTCTTAAATATTAATCAAAACTATATTTTATTAATTTTAACAATCCAATTGGTTGACTTAAAATTTTAAGTCATCTTGGACTTGTCAAAAACTGCCTTTTGAGCCTACTTCGGCTATTCGAACCGCTAATCCAGAAGCGTCCGTATATCAAATAAAATTGCTATTCCTGCAGTCTTCAATGTGGTCTACAAATATTATTCAGACTTCAAGTTAAGATTCTTCCTCAAAGGTATCGGAAATCAGCCTCAAAGTTGCCTCTTTGGTCTGATTTTGAAACACTACAAAACTGCCGTCATGACTTTTGTTTAAGCCTATGAACCCATCATTTAAACAAGTCTTTTTCTGAATACTATATTATATCGTTATTTTGATATCCAATTTACATCATTCGTGAAGTGTCAAACGTCATACGACATCTTTTCGGTTTCCGAAATCTTCTTCGAAGTTGGACACTAGCCCCACTTGTATCGTCATTAATTCGTGTGTTTTTCGCTAATCTTTGAGCTTGAAAAACAACTAATCCAATCTCAAAATGCTGTGATTAAACTATCCAAATTCAACATATGCAATATCAATCACTTATATTTATTAACTTCGACTAAAAATAGTCCAGTCTCGGGGTTTGAATTTTTCCCAAAACATAACAAATGAGATAGTTTGGAATCACATTCCATCGTTGCAAATTCCACTTTAGTTCTGATGAATGTACGATTGATATCTCCCTTATTGTCGTTCATTGAAGTTAATATCGCTGCCATATTGCATTTCTCGATCTCTTTGCACATCTTGGTTTACCCTTTCCATCATCGACTATCGATAGAGGGTCTAAGTTATTCGCTTTCTAACTTGTCGATGTGTTACACTCTCAATCACGTATGCATCTTTATTTCAGATTCTTACTGTTGTCTGATGGATCAGCAAGGTCAACCTGGTGTGCTTGTTCACTTTATATGTTAGGATCTTATCATCCGCGGGCATATCAGATCAGCTTTCTCTAATTTTACTTTATTCTTTATACAAGGCGTCTTTCCGTCAGACTGCCTTATTACTATCTATTTTTCTTCCTTATTTATGTTTATCGATTACTACTCTTCATGTGCGTATTGTTCAATTTCTCGTACTCTTTCATGGTGTTTTCATGGCCTGTACTCTCTTTGGGTCTTAACTTTTCTGCTTTTCAATGTATACGTTCTATTTTAGCCTTGCTTTATTCTTATGTAAATACCAGTGATAAGTATCTTACCGACATCTTTACATGTCTCGCATCGATCCATGTCAATATCATTTTTTATTATTAAGGCTCTATCTTATATTGGAGTATGTTTTTATCACATACATTTATTCTTGTTCAACTAAAATCTTTTTATTTTTACTGTCGCAGGGATTTACATATGAGTTTCTTACAAAACAAATACATTTCAAACATTTCTGACATTGCTGGCCGGTCAGTCTTTTAATCTTTTCTTTCAATTCCAATCGTTTGAAATATTAGTACAATGTAGCTCAGAGTGATGACATCTCTCCTCACTAAAGAGTTTCTCGGTAAAATCACGTATTACAATTTTGACATGAGTATGATGCATGATCTACATTTAAAATGTAGTTTATATAGAAAATATTTACTATATCTTAACACACTAGAATAAATATGGTTTTAATGATAGATAAAAGGCGTCTAGGGATCGGTAATCACTCCTAGGTCATTCAATCAAGGTTGGGTATAATTGAACTATTACAAAGGCCGAGTCAAGCCTAAAGCGTCGTTCCCGCTTTCTCGAGCCTAGAAGAACAACAAAACTGCTACTTAATCACCACATTAAAACCGAGCTCACTCTCGTGACACTAAGCCTAACTAAACGATCAATCAACTCTAAGGCTACGTAGATTCAAGCCCGCTCTTGCTAAGCCCTAATCTAGGCTTCAAATCCTATTAGTCAATCTAATTAACCACCTCTCGATGAGTTAATCAAACCCTAAACATGCTTAAGGTAACTGATCCTAAACAAGCATTAAGGCATAAGTTTAAAACATGCTTTAAGAACAACACAACCAACCAATCATACAATCACTAGAATAGCATACCGACCTCCAAACAAAATGGCTTAGCCAATCATTGCTAAGTTAACAACGCAACTAACTAATGAATAATTAAGCATTAGAGGATAAAACTACTTAGCTTTATAGAAAACCCAAGATCAAGCATTCATTGTAGGAATAACCTCCACAATAAATGAAACTAGATCTTCAATTAAAACTTCAAAGCATTCAACAATGGAGTAATCAAAGCTTGAAGATGATGGCCACGAAGCCCTATGAAAATTCTATACACAAGGAATATTACTTTAGCTAAAATGTTGTCTGAAACGTTATTACAATATAACCTTAAACAGAAATAAAATGCCTTATATAGATTAGACAAAAAGGGAATGAAAACACCTAGTACAAAAGTTATGTTTGGCTAAATCCGGATGTGGGCCTTGAGTCTTGTCTCGTCTTGAATTTTAAATTCTGAGTTTCTATTCCTTATGGCTCGATGTAGCTCTTCACTTAAAGGGGGAGAGCTCGATCGAACCCTGCCTCCTTTTAACCTGCTGCTTCCATTTACTCATGGGGCTCGATCGAGCCCCATCTCATAAGTGGAGGGCTCGCGCCTTCCCTTATTTCAGCTATTCTTTGCTCGTTTCTTCGCTTTACGACCTTGCTTCTTTTTCGATACTTGAATTCTTCCTTTTTAAGCCCAAAACACTTTGTATTGCTCCGTTGTTTCTGAAATGCTAACACAAACAATAAGCACACAAACTAATATAATTAGCAAATTAAAACGCAACAAAAGCATGTGAAAATGACTCTAAAACATTAGTGTATTTTGTACCTATCAAACCTCCTCACAAAAAACCCTTGCTTGTCCTCAAGTAAGAAATGCATCTTTCCACAACTCAGAACTAGCAAACTTGGCAATCTTGACAAGCATCAACAAACATACTACCAAATCAAGAATGCACAAATGCAAATGTCTAACATCAACAACTATAAGCGATGCAAACAAATGAGCAATACAATTATAATGACATATTTTGAAGGCAAAGAGAATATAATTCCATTAGCCTAACGTCAGTCTCAAACAATGTAGGGGTAAAGGGTTAGCTTTTTTCAAGTGGTCTAAGTCCACTGGGGTAATCCTAATTGCCACATCCATCTAGTTGCCAACTACTCAACCATGCAATTTTGAACGACACCGAGCAAGTTCTAGGAATATTAAGCAATCAATTTTTAGGTTCAAAAATGCACCAAACAATTTGGTGTTATGCCTAGTACTCAATTCCTATGTTCTCATGGAAATCATGCCCACAATAACAAATGACACAAAAGTTTCAAATTATCGCACATCATGCATCCGTATTAAGCTCAAACCGTCAAATTCGAGAGTTAACAACTAAAGGTTAATTTCACAGATATCCCTTCGCAACATGTCATACAAATTTGCATTTTATTAAGAAAGCATCGAGAATAATTGTTTAGGCTAGAAACATGCATTATCACACTAAAGCTCGAAAGATAACAAAAGTTGATACATTTCAAGTCATTGCCAAATTCACTTAATTTCACTAATAGAATTCAACAAGCTAAATACAAGAGTTTAGTGGAGGTGACTCAAACATCTTAAAGAACTAGACTCACACGACACACAAACATAAAGCAATAAAAATATAAAGCACGATAAAGCTATATACAATTTCACAACCTTCTTCATACTATTTTTAGCTTAGTCTCTAAGAACGAGATAAAATAAAAAATATAAAAAATTGTATGATATAGAATTAGAAAATGCAAATCTCGCTAGTCGGATGTCGGGGGTTCCGGAGATGGTGTAAGTAGTGGGTATCGCGGGCCGCCTTGGGATTCAAAGTAAACTCGCAATTTTTCTTCTTGCCTTCCTTGCTTAGCCTGAAGCCGTTTTACCTCATAGCCCATCATCTGCCACATTTTGCGTTGCTCTTCCATGAATTGGCGTTGTTCCACCACAAAGTCGTTGAATGCTTGTGGTTGGCCCCATTGGCCCCTTGAAATTCGGCCTAGGGCCAAGTTTCCCATTGAGCACCTTGCTCTTCATCTTGAGCACTCGTACCCGCAATCCCCTTGTCTTTTTGTCGCACATTCTCCTTTTAGGGTCTTTGGCTCGGTTTGCCCCTTTTTCGATTCTTATTCTCCCTCGTTGTGGATTTCTGCTTCCTCCGATAGTCGAGATCCATGTCGACTCACCTATCCGACACGTTTGCAATGTGGCACAATTTCACCACTCTTAACATAGGAAGCATTAGAAAGATGGTCCATGTCGATCATCCGAGGCTTTTCCCACTTGAAATGGTCGCATTCCACATCGTCATTTTTCTCGCCAAAATCATGACAAACCACCCAAATCCTATGTTCTTGTTCTTGCTTTCTAGAACAGCTTCAGTCATTTGCATGAACCGATAGGCGGTGTTGACCTTGTACTCCTTCACTTCCGGGTGGAGCATGGTGCTGTAGGCTTGCAAATCCTCTTTCGCGACTTTGTTATATTCATTCTAACCACAAGATGTATGGCCGAACCATTTGAGCACCACCAGTTGAGCGGTATCCTTCACCTTATTAGTCTTCGCCATGTTAGAGTTGTAGTGGTTAAAACCCGAAAGCTCCTCCCATATGGCATGTTCATTGAAACCAACATCTAGAATGCACTTCAATCCCTTGTTTTCCATGTAGAAATCTTCCCACAACTCATACATTGTGTAAGAAAACTTCTCCTAATTCAACCGGCATTCAAAATTATTGGGGGAGTCATCACTTGGCTTCAATGTTGCGAAAAACTCAGAGGTTAGAGCCTCACAATACTCGTGCGGAAGTTCCGCCGAATCTTGCAATTCCAAGTGACTGAGAAGCTCTTTCACCTTATCGAGAATTCCCAAACTCCGCATGGTTGTCCAATCAATTTGGAATGGCTTAGTAATTGTCTCGCTTTATGTTTCTCATGAATTTCTCCCTCCTCCGTAGAACAGTTTAGAATGGTGTGTTTTAGCGCCTAGTGAGCGAGGCCGGAGTGTTGGTACAGACAACCGTAGCTCTGGAAGCGGTAGTTTTCTGGCTAGAGCAGAGAGTGGTAGATCTAGGCGGTTGTTCTTGAGGCCGTTGTTCTTGATCGGCCTTCGATGATTTCCTGGATTAACCCATAGGTAGAGTAGGCAAAAGGGTGTTTGAAAATGTAGTTAGAGTGGAGTTTCACTAGACATTGATGGTGGTTTAGTGGTGGCAAAAATTGATGATAGTTCGACCGAGTTTAACTTATACCCAGTGATACAGTCCCGGAATAGTTCGAACAACTCATATACTAGTATCAGTACTGAAATCCATACAATTGATCACTATAAGTCCCGGGATAGTTCAACTGAGTTACTTCGATTAAACGACAGGTTCAATGATAATTTAGTTTGTTTTGATCTATTTCTATCATCTAAACTTGACTCGACTTATGATTACATACTACTTTTGATCGTATATCAAATTTCACGTGTTGGGAACAATAGTCAAATAGGAAAAACAATTACAATCCAATTCAAATACAAACAATTCCTAACAATCCAAGTATAATTTATCAATCCACATAACAATTCCATTCAATACAACCAATCCATATAATCCATTCAATTCAATTCAATCGATCAATACAATTCAAGATATGTTTGATGGTTATATCAACCATAGCCAACTTATACACTCTAGCTTGACTTATCACATTTTTACGTTAACATTTTAGCTTACGTTTTAAACGTAAAAATGCTTATTCCGTAGCCATTATGCCTTACCATTTAATGGGTTTAAAACAGCCCTAAATACATCAATATTCATCCATATTCATTCATTAAAACCTTAACTTAACATTCGGTTTCAAAACCATTTTACGTCTAAACTGAAACAAGCTCGTAACGCTTAGCATTTTAAACTTAAAACGCTTAACTTAAAAATCATTTCCTTAGTGTTTTAAACATTTTAAAACAGCCTATACACTCCATCAAAGTAAGCCAGAACATAAAATTAATCTGAAAAACGTAACTTCAGATAGAGCTTCATATCCATAGATGTAAGGATAGATGGATAGAGCTAATCCTTACCGTTATGTAGCCACAAGAATCACAGAAAACAGATCAAAAACGAAGATTATTTGACAATGGATTGAAATTTTTACATGTAAACTCCAAGTTGAAGAACATTATCCTGTTTTCTTCAGCTGATTATAATGAATTACTGAATTATAATTTAATTACTCTTGTATTTATAATTATGGCAAAAACCTTTGTTTGGTCCTTAGATAAATTGACTCAAACCGTTCCGATTCTAACTTAAAAAATGTATGTTTTCATTCATCGAAATAAATCTTTTTGGTCCGATAAATTCCGCATTAGTTATTTTCAAATAAATAATATTACTACCGTATCTAATAATTCCATTTCCCGACAATTTATTTTGGCAGTTTTGGCAAAAAACGCTCAATTTTCAATTTGAGTTAAAATGCACTTTTCCTATTTTTTGGTCCAAATTTTATTTTAATAATTATCGATAGCCAATTCATCGATATTATTTTTTTAAATACCAACTGCCCTCAATAATCTAATTAATTTAGATTTTCTGGGAATTAAAACTTATTTTTTAATTTTGGGATAAACTTTACTTTTAGCCACTTTCTCACATTTTTCCTTTTTAATTTAAATTACATTTCTCTTATGAAATATTATTATTGAAATTTTCTTATGAAAATTTCAACATTGACCTACTCGGGTACTCTTTTATTTTATTATTCCGCTTCATTTGTTATTTATCCCATTTTAATCAATTAAAATGAGATCCATCACTAATTTTTATATTACCCAAATATCATGGTATCACAATTGTTCAATCGGAATAGTTGATTTTCAATCTCAAAGATGAGCGAAAAAAATAGGAAATAATGAAAGAATAAACATGTGGCTGCTAGTCAACTTCGAGGGTAATTTCGGAAACCAAAAAATGTCGGATTGAGTTCGAAAATTCACGAAAGTTGTAGATTGGATATTAAAATATAAGAGTATGAAATAATATTCGGCTTAAGTCTGGTTTAAATGCTTGGTTCATAGGCTTCAACAACAACCATGACGACAATTCTATAGTCTCCAAAAATCATCTCAAGGAAGCAACTTTGATGCCGATGTTCGGTACCTTCGAGGAAGAATCTCAACTCGAAGTCTAAATAAAAGTTGTAGACCACGCTGTAGACTATAAGTCTACAAATTATGTTTTGCAGACAGACGCTTCTGGATAAACTGTTCGAACATTCAAAATAGACTCAAAGTGCAGTTCTTAACAAGTCCAAGTTGACTTAAAATGTCAAGTCAACCATTTGGATTGTTAAAAATTAATCGAATATAGTTTCACTAATATCAAATACGATTAAAGAAAATGATTAAAATTGATATAAGGTGATTAGAAAGTTGATTGAAAAGTTGGTATCGAGAATACTAACATACGATGATACGAGTATAGTACCACGGTTATGGAAAAATATCAAATTTTTTTCCAGATAAAGAATTAAGATTTGAGAAAATTTGAGGACCAATTTTTATAAGAAGGGAAACATGTAATACCCTGAAATTTGGATATTTTAAAAAATAAGTGGCCAGTCTCATTTTAAATGATTAAAATGATAAAAAGGAGAATTGAGCGGGATAATGAAATAAAAGAGGACCCGAGTAGATCGACATTGAAATTTTAATAAGAAAATTACAATAATAATATTTCATAAAGTAAATGGAATTTAATTTAAAAAGGGAAAATATGAGAAATGGCTAAAAGTACACATTAGCTCAAAATTGGATAATTAGCTTTTAATTATCGGAAAATAGTAATTAAATAGATTATTAATGGGAATCAGTATCTATTAAAATAATATCGATTAATTGGAATTATTAAAATGAAATTTGGAAGAAAAAGTTGCAAAAGTGCATTTTAGCTGAAATTGGAATTTGAGCGTTTTTGCCAATATTGTCAAAATAAATTATCGAAAAGTAGAATTATAAGATGTGGGAATAAGATTATTTTATATGAATCGTTTTAAGTCGATTTCTTTAAGGCTCAAAGAGATAATTTTTCCATAAATATAAAAAGGCATTTTATTTGATAATTTAACTCAGCAAGCCATTTGATTTTAAGCTCTTAACCATCATCTTTTCCAACCTTTAGAAGCTTATCATGCCAAAATTTCAAATCAACATATTTCCTTCGTTGGATGTCCAATTAAGGGGATTCTTGCTGACACGCAACGAGGGGAACGAGCTCTACACATCTAACCTTGTTAATTGAGGTAAAAATTGCTATATATCAATTAGAGTTTAGGACTGTAAATTCGGGTTTTATAATAAAGGATGGTGATGATGGTTCTATTGCTTAGTTATGATGTTTTAATGAATCTCGGATGGTTTTGAGCTGAGTTTGTGTAGTTAAGATGTAAGGATGAGAGTTCTGATGGTGTGTGTTGAGTGCCTATATCACGAACCTGAATCTCAAGCCGAGACTAGCGCTAGGAAATGGGAATGGTAGTTCTGAAACCCGTAAGAAGCCTAAAATTACTACAATTTTTTTGCAAAACGATAAGGGTTAATTACATATAAAATCACCACCTTTACACGAAATTGCAAAAATAACACGACCTTTAAAACGTGGCAATTCAGGGCACCACCTTTCATTTCTTTTCAAAAATAACACGGGCACATTTTTAGTGGCGTTTTTGCTGACGTGGCGCGACACGTGGTACTCTCATCGGGTGTCCAAGTCAGCAAAATTTTATCAAAAAACGTGCCCATGTTATTTTTGAAAAGAAATGAAAGGTGATGCCCTGAATTGACACGTTTTAAAGGTCGTGTTATTTTTGAAAATTCGTGTAAAGGTGATGATTTTATATGTAATTAACCCAAAAATTAATTATATAATGACCTGACAAAAAGAAGCATCAAATAACCATTTATATACATCGAAAGCTTCATACTAAAACACACTTTAGTGTTTACGATCATATCACGGGTATCTACCTCCGTGTATAAAACATACTTATCGTAGCCAAAAAATACATTTTGTACAGGTCAACAATTAAAACAATATATTGTATGAAACTGATGTACTAGGCCACAATTCAACCAAAGCAAAATACTACTGCAACGACTACGACCTCATATCAAAAGATGGACTTCTAGTCAAGTCGTGAGTCTTGGTACCCGAAAAACATTTTGGAAAACGGGGTTAGTTTAAGGTGTGAGATATATGTTACTATCATATTATCAAAATAAGCATCGCATTTAAAAATAATTTACATATATTCAATCACATCGATACAATCACATTGAATTCAAATAATTAAATTGGGAAAACAATTGATTCGATCCTAATCTTAATCCTGGACAATCCTGAACCTACCTATACATCTTCTTAGGCTTAGCGAGAGAAATTCTTTCTCGTTTGCCTTTAGGTAAAGTCCTTTGATAGTTCGACCGTGTTTAACTTATACCTAGTGATACAGCCTCAGGATAGTTTGACCGAGTTAAAAAAATGGTATCACACTTATATCCATTCGATCGGTCACTATAAGTCCTAGGATAATGCATCCGAGTTACTTCAATTAACGATAGTTGCAACGATAAGTTAGTCCGATTCGATCTATTTCGATCGTCTAAACTGACCTGACTTTATGATCACATACTAACTCAGATCGTACATAAATTCACTTTGCAAAAAATTAACAATTAAGAAGCAAAGTAATACAATCCTTATAATCAACAATTAAATAGAACAATTTTCACATATCCAATTCATATAGGAAATTCAATCAATACAATCATTTATGTGATGCATTTAAATACTTTTCATATAGTATATAAAATAATTTTAAGGGTTAATTCTATTAAAACTCACGACCTTTACACGAAATTCCATTTTAATCACGACCTTTGAAAGTTGCCATATAAAATTATGACCTTTCATTTTATGTTCTTTCAAATCTATCATTTTAGTGTATCTTTTTTTAGTAATTTCTTCATTAAAACGTTAATTAAAGACCAAAATTATAAATCGACACCAAATATTATTATCTTTCAGTTAGAGTATGTAGGATTAGTAATTGTTTGTCACAAAAAATCCACCGAATTTTACTTTGGTGATAGATTTGAAACAAAATGAAAGGTTGTGCCTTTAAATGCCAACTTTTAAAGGTCGTGCTTAAAATGAAACTTCGTATGAAGGTCGTGATTTTATATGAAATTAAACCTAATTTTAATAGGATAATACGCGTAAGTAAAATATACTCACTAGTTGCTATCCAATTATTGTGATACTATTAATCTGATGTCGTCGATAGTGAAGCTTATCGATACGTGTGTCAAGAAACATAACCAGATACATTTAATTCTTAAAAATCTTAGAAATGGAACCTCACTTTGATTTATGGTCAAATCCGAAGGTCCAAGCATGAATTCACCATCCATACCATCCACTTCAAGCTCAATTTTACCTATGAATCATCAATACACAAAATTCTAAATAATCAACAGAAACCCGAACTCAATCTCAGAAATCCCTAACTGGAAACACTCATCTTTACCTCAAATTAAATCCATACTGTTGTAGAGAGTCCTTTTCTCATTCTGTGGCCGCAAGAATTGCTCAATTCCATTGAGAAACGAAAACGTTATGCCAATTTGATATTTCTTTTATGATCTTCAATGGAGGAAAAGGAGATACGGGTTTTTGGAACTGAGAATCGTATTCTTACTGAATTAAAAATTAATTTACTTGCTATTTATAATGATGGAAAAAATCCCTCTTTAGTAGATTTTTGTTTTCGTCCGATGAACGCTAATTCTTTTAGGTCCGGTAAATTCTGTATCACGTATTTTCAAATAAATAATATCCTTTCCATATCTTATAACTTCACTTTCCGATAATTTATTTTAGAATTTTAGCCAAAAACTATCAATTTCTATTTTGAGCTAAATTGCAATTTTTTTCAACTTTTTTGTTCAACTTCATTTTAATAAATTTCGATAACCATTTTATCAATATTATTTTTAGAATTACTAATTCCCGTCAATTATTAATTTCTATTTTCCGGAAATTAAAAGCTTATTTTCCAACTTTAGCCTATTGTGTACTTTTAGCCACTTTCTCTTATTTACCTTTTTAAATTTAATTTTGTTTTTCTTATGGAATATTTATATTGAAATCTTCTTATTAAATTTCAATGTCGACCTACCCGGGTCCTCTTTATTTAAATTTTTTTATTTTTCTCATTTTAACCATTTAAAATGAGAGTAACCACTTTTTTTTTAAATACCCAAATTTCAGGGTATTACAACCTAAGAGATGGGTCTAGTCATGGCTGGCCGAAGTACTTGGTGCCCGAAGGGTGCATCACTGTGACGAAGCACGGTGGATCTGTGTTATGGCAGCTCTAGTGCGTTGCACCAGAACTTAACCAAAGTAACCCCTCCCCCTTGCCAAAACAGAGGAGGGCAGCCATGAAAGAAAAGGGATCAAGCTATCATTTTCCCGAGGTGGTAACGCGATTATTTTTGCATAAAACGCTAAGTTACGGAGCTAGAAATCGATCGCGATGTAAAATGGGTTTTGAAAGCAAACTTGGAACTAAGGCATTATCGATTTGAAAATGGTTTTATATGAAGTGTATGGGCTGTTATTAAACATTTAAAACGCTAAGAAAACGAGTTAAGAGTTAACTAATAGGCTAAGGCATTATCAATTGAAAATAGGCTAAGGCATTATCAATTGAAAATTTATGAATATGTTGTATCGAGGCTATTTTTTACTTATAAATGCCAAGGAATACGAATTATGGAATAAGCATTTTACATTTTAGACGTAAGCTATAAAGTTAAAGAAAAAAGTGCGACAAGGTCGAAAATGAGTATAAGTTGAAAATGGTTAATATAACCATCAAAAAGGTATTTAATAAATGTTTTGAAAATATGATTTGGATTGTACGTATTTAAAACGATTAAATACGTTAACGATGTTAAATAAAACTGTCAAACCTTAAAAAGCTAAAGTTGATATTTAAAGAATATCACATTTAAGGACTAAATTGATATTAAAAAGAAATCGACGTAAGGATATAATTTTGGTCTATGATTATTAGTTATATGTTTATTAGATTTAAACATATTTGAGCTGTAATTGTGATAGAGATATCGACGAACTACAAAATCGACGATCTTGGCTTAGAGGGTTCGGCCAAAGCATTGAAAAATTTAAAAATTGGATAGCAGGGCGTGAGTATATTTTCCTTACTTGCATTATCGCTATTAAACATATGTTATATACTATATGATTAGTATTCAATTTCATCGCATAAATGTTTGGATTGAATTGTTTTGGATTGGATTGTTTGGAATGGATTATTTGTATTGGCTTGAATTGTTTGGATTGTATTGTTTATATATGACAGCTTTATTTGTAAATGTTATGAAGATGTATATGATCGGTACTAGTAATGTGATCACAGAGTCAAGTCAAGTTTATACAATATAAATAGATCGAAGCAAACTAATCGTTGAACCTTTCGTTTAATCGAAGTAACTCGGTTGAACTATCCTGAGACTTATATCAATCGATCATATAGATTTAAGTAGTGATACTATTTTTTGACTCGGTCGAACTATCCCGGTACTGTATCACTTGGTATAGGTAAAACTCGGTCAAACTATCCCGGGACCTTATAATAATGGAATTGAAAAGGAAATACCCCCGTTAAGATTAGGTAATTCCTAGGTCCATAAGTGTCTAAGATTAGGCACTTAATTAAATCAAGTACTCGCCTTATATGAATTGTTTGAAATATATATATGTATATGAAATGATTGTGTTTGTACAAAATAGTTTAAAAAAATGTGATACTATTTTGATAATAGGATAAGTAACGTACATCTCCTGTTGTTTTAAATGTTTTTCAGGAAGCTAGAGCCAGACTTGACTAGAAGTCCGTTTTTTGACTTGAAGTCATTTTTGCATGTACAGTCCCGAATTCCACGTTCTCTACAATAGTATCATGGTCTGACCAAAGTCGTAGCCTAGTACAACAACATGTTTTGCTATGTTTGTTTATTGTTGTTGTCTTTGTATTTATGTTTTGTTGGCTACGACGTATCTAGGATGGACACGGAGGTAATACCCGTGTTATGATCGTAAAGACTAGTGTATGTCTTTGTACAAAACAACTAGTGTGTATAAATGTATTTCGATATAAATGCTTCTGTTTGTAATGTCTCTAAATGTATGATGTTTGCAAAAACGTTTTAGTGTCTTTTAGGCTTGCTACGGATTTCGGAACTACCTTTCCCATTCCCTAACGCCGGTCTCGACTCGAGAAATTGGGTCGTGACACGTTGGATTGGTTAACTTGTGGAATATGATAATCCTAACACAGTCACAAGAGTTTAATCGTTACAATCATCAAACAGAGAGATAATTGATCGTTGTTTTTGAAGATTTTGGATAGAGGACGTGTATGAGTAATGATGACAAGTTAAGTTTACAGTAAGTAGAACGCTTTTAAAATAAAACATATGATTTTCATAAATAACATTATGAGTTATCTGAGATATGTGGCTTCGGATTTTAAAGTTCGAAGACGTAATTTAATTAGGATAGGAGAATGTAATACCCTGTATTTTTACAGATATTAAATAGTGCCACATGTCCTAATTTGAGGTAATTAAAGTCAAAAAGATGTTGAAAATAAATTAAAATATGTTAGACTTGGACCAAGGAATATCGATTTTAATTTATCGGGATTTGATAAGTTAAGTTGGAAATTTTATTGGTTAAGAGCGGAACTAACGGACTAAAAAAATTGGAAATAAGAAAAAATAAAATAAAATAAATAAAGAATATGGGCTAATTTCTATTATGCCAAAGTCCGTTAATATTTATTAGAAAGGTACTGTCAAAGTTTTATTTAATTACGAAATTATTTTAGATCAATTTGTAACAAAAGATAAAGTTTTAAGGTGATTGAAAAATTGAGATTCTTAAGGTATTTACATGCTATATTAGCCAAATTAAGATTGCCTATAAATAAGATCCACCCATTCACCTTATCTTCTCCATCTTTATTTTCATAAGATAGCAAAAATTAGAAACTCTAAGCTCCTTTCTCTAATTTTTGCGGTACCCTATCTCCATCTCTTTCAACTCATCATTTTTCTTGGAGCAACAACAACGACGGAGCTCGGTTCTCCATATAACAAAAATCATTTTTGATAATTCAAGCTCGGTTGGAGAGCTAGCACAGACACCTTCAAGGTATAATTCATGGATTTTATTTTAGGTTGAGTGTCCAGTTGTTTATGATGAGTTTTAAGTGATTTAATATTTTTGTTTGGTGAGTGACATTTGAGCTGAATTTGTATGACGTTTGATGGTCGTTTTATGGCATTTTCTTGTCGAACCTTTCTTGGGTGTGGCATGATCACGTCGGAGTAGGTCTTGACAAACTCGGTTCCGCTCCGAGGTGTAAAACTAGGCCTGTTTGTCGAGATGGCAGCATTCAAGTTTAGGGACTGCTTGTCCAGCCTCTAAACCAGCCCTGTGAATCAACTTCCGGGCTAGTTTCCTGCACCTTCGAGTGTTATTTTCAGTCCGAGGTCTAAAATCACTATGAGAATGTCAATTTTATTTAGTATTTGGATTGTATTTATAAGGCTTAATTTCTTAAAAAACCCCTATCTTGCATTTTTTTTTCGTTTATACCCTGAACTTGTAAAAACACCATTTGTATCCAATTTTGAGTTTTTATGTTTCATCTCTACCCAAAATTATTAAATTGTACTCTTTTCATTTGAAAAAGAGTTTAAAACAATCCTTCATTTTTAACTTATATACTAATTAGATATTAATGTTATTAATAGTACAAAAATACCATCTTCTTCAAAAAAATTAAAAATAATAATAAATTTTTTTAATTTTTTAAAAAAATATTTCCGAATTTTTTTTAATTTTTTAAAATATTTCCGACAAAAAAATTAAAAATAATAATAATTGTTTTTAATTTTTTTATTATTTTATAAAATTAAAAAAATTAATTAATTATTTGGATGTATTTGATTATTTTTTAAGTTTAAGGATTTATTTGTAATTTTAAAAATAGAAAAAAGTATGTTTTAAACTCTTTTCCAAATGAAAAGAGTACAATTTAATGCTTTTGGGTATGGATGAAACATAAAAACCCAAAATTGGGTATAAATGGTGTTTTTACAAGGTCAGGGTATAGACGAAGAAAAAGTGCAAGGTGGGGTTTTTTTAAGGAATTAAGCCTTTTTATAAGCGTTTTGATAGGCCGATGTTGACTAGAAAATAGTTTTGGAAAAGTTAGTTTTAACTACGAATTTTGTTAGCTCGATAATTTTTCGGTTATTCATATAACATTATGGGATAAAGTTAATTATAATAATAGGAAAAGTTATTTAATATATTAATTATTGTATTAGCCCGATAATTAATTTATTTTCGCTAATTTTGATAGTTAATTATATAACATTCAGAAAATGTTTTCTAACGAACGAAAATGGTATATTTATATATTATAAATTTTATATCGAGGCGAGTACGATATGACTTCGACTCAATGTTATTTAATTTATTTGTTGTAAGTTTGGTGTCTAGAATATTTTTAGACTAGGATCGATTTTAATTACGTTTTGTTATCGTTTCGATCTAAATTCGACGAGACAACTGCCGGTGGGACTCGTAGTTCAAGGAGCATTACATAGTTGCTTCACGTGTTTTGTTTTAGATAGTAAGTTGTGAGTTCGCAATTTACTTTGCGTATTGTATTTATAACTTGATTGGCGTGTTGCTAGTATAATTGTTGTTTGTTAAGTGTGATGTTTGATTTAGTGATCCGAAGAAACGAGCCACATATTGGGCGTTAATAGGACTGTGTGATCACAAGTGTTGTTAAGAGTATAGATGTTTGTATTTAGAAATATTTGATATAAGCTCATCATATGTTTGAATGTGTTTGGGAATGGAAAGGAGGATTATATTTGGTAGATACGAGGTTAACTCGGTAGAACTATCTCAGGACCAGTATCTAGTGAGTTAAATCGATTGAACTATCCCAGGACTCACATCTTGGTTATAAGAAGTGACATGAGTTAACTCGGTGGAACTATCCCGTGACTATGTCATATGGTAACGGGTAACTCGGTTGAACTATCTCGGGACCTTACCACTTGGATTTATTTGATTGATACCTTTTGCTAAAGAATTAGACTTTGGGAATGGTATTATAAGTTTAATATTAGGGTTTTGATCGAATCGTATTGTCAGTTTGCTTTGATGTGTGATTTCAAAATGGATAATATGTATGTTTTCTATATATGTGATTATATTTACAATACCTTTGTAAATACAGACTCGCTCTGTGTGGACTGACCTCCCCATAATATTTCCATTTTCAAGTTTGATTCGGTGTCACATGGTCGAGTTTTCATTTTATATTTTGAAAGTCTCAATGTAAAGCATTTGTGTAAAGCTTTGTTCTTTGCTAGAGCTGCAGTAGTCGCTAATAGTAGACCTAGACTGTAGTAAACAGATTTATGTCTCAATACTCTAATAAATTGTTTATCTAATTAAAGTTTTGATTGCGCCATATAATAGTTGTTTGTTTGGCCGTTCAATGTGATTTGAACTAGTCTTTATGATATTTTGTTTGAGTTGAAACAAAGCAGTATTGGATATGTAGTATCTCTTTTTAAGAACATGGTTTCTAAGTTTTATGCAACGATTTTAAGAATGTTGTTTTGAATGTTTTCAAGTTATTGTTTAAACATGTTTTTTTTTGAAAACGTTTTATAATTGATTATGTGATTGGTTTTGCAAAACTTATTATTCTCGTTTTTAGATTTGTTTTGGGTTCCGAAGCAATCACTCCCGTTCCCTAGGACCGGTCACGGCCTTCGATTTTGGGTCGTGACATCTAACTAGTATTTCTTAAAATGTATTTTTCTTATATGTATATTTCAGAAATGTTGTTACGTTAAACGAGAAATGGCTTAACAGTATTTTTTGAAAATGGACCGTACGTGAGGTATGATCTTGTAGCATATTTGTAAAACATTTATTGAGGCTCTAGGCTTGATACGGGTTTCAGAACAACCATTCCAATTCCCTAGTGCCAGTCTCGACTTGGATTTAGGGTGGAAATCGGGTCGTGACAACAAGTTAAAGTTACAATAAGGAGAATGCTGTAAGGATGAAGCATAAAGTTCTTAAAAATAGCGTTATGAGTTACATGGCTATGGATTTAAAAATTCGAAGACGAATTTTTATAAGTGGAGAAGAATGTAATGCTGCATAGTTTTAAAGTATTAAAGTTATGCCACATGTTTTGATTTGCGATAATTAAAATCAAGGATGTAAAATATAAGTTAAGATATTAAGGATATAGACCGAATTGAGTCTAATTTACATATCGCGAAATAATAATTTAATTTGGTTTTGGAGAAAATCCCAAAAATTAAAATGTCGAAATACGGAATTTCGGACCTAAAAATTTAAAGATATAGAAGATAACGATTAGGGACACGTGGCGTGGAGACGAGGAGACAAGTGGCAATGCATGCGCGTTGATACGAGGCGATGTATATGTCTATATATATAGAAATTTAAACAGTAAGTTTTTCTTCTCTAATCTATATATTATCTGAAAAGCCGTTTTTGACTCGTCGAGCTTGTTTGGTCGATAACTCTCTACTTTCATATTTGAATTCGATGTTCTTTATGTTAAATTGAAGCTATCAACGTGCTCTTCAAATATAGACGTGAATGAGTAATGATCACGTGTTTTGTTTTGCAAAATTCGGCTGAATAACAGATCAAATCGGCGACTTAAGTTTTGGCCCAAAACGACATGATTGGTTCGTTGTGCTCCGACTAATTTTCTCGCCGTTATAATCTCAAAAATCTTTTGGTTAAAGTTTCTGAAATTTTTGTTAGTGATATGCACTAGGTCAATCATGTTTGACCATGTTTTGACTTTATCATTTTATTATTTATTGATTGGCAGTTTTTATCATTTTATATTAATGATTAAAATACTTGAATGGTTAATTCTTTCTAAGGTCATCGAGTATGTGACTTGATAGTAGAACCCTTAGGTTTAATAAAAGAATTATATACCATCTATCCCTAGTCTTAATAGAACATTGAGACTAGTATGATGTTGACTGATGATTATGTTTTACTAATCATGTATATGAGATATTAAGTCAAATCATAGGTGCTATTTGAGAAATAAGGCACTGGATGACCCACTGTGAGAATACTACATAGATCACTGTCATAAGTAATTCTCATTACAGTTCTATTAGTATAATCCTTTGACCTTGAAATCATCATGGATTTCTACATAGCTATTTCATATTTTGATACAGTCTTACATTATCTTTAACAGGATAATGGAATAGATTGTCATTGGATATGAAAGTAACTATGTGAGAAATGTGAGTGACTGAGAAGGAATTTGTCCCTCATTTATTTGAGTAAGATATCTATGGGCCCCTTGAAGAAGATAGACTGAAGTAAATGCATGGCCATGCTAATTGATAAGAAGTTATCATTTTTAGTCTACTTAGAGTCAAGAAACTAATGATTGAATGTTATAAGGATGACATAACTATGCCTTATATTCAATCTTGATATCGAGAGACAAAGGGATTAAAATATTATTGTAAATGGTTAAATCGGATTATCGATATTCATATAACTTGGGTAGTCATAATGTCTTGCTAGAGGCCACTTATGACTTGTGGGCTGAAATAGGGATTTCGAGCCTACTGCCAACGTTATATGAACCTACAGGGTCGCACACTAAGAACAGGCCCAAAACAGTTATGGGTTGTACAAGCCCAATGTGATTAAGTGATTAATTATATATATATATATATAATTCGTAATATATATATATATATATATATATATATATATATATATATATATTAATAAATATATATATTAATTCGAAATTTAAGGATAAGTGTTTTCCTTAATTTATTATTTTTGGAAGATAATAAATATAGTAATTAATATATATGGATAATTATCAAAAAGGAGTTTTTGATAAACATAAACTTGTAGAATTGCAATGAGATTGAAATTCGAATTTGTCTCAAACCCTAGTGTTATTTATCACTATAAATACTCATTAAGCAGTTGGTTTGAGAATCACGAAATTCATTATTCGCTTAATCACTAAAATTCGAAATTGCTTGTGAAGCAATAGTGCTAGCACACAAGCACTAGTTTTGGCTAAGGTCTGTTCGTGTGGATACTCGTAGAGGACGCGTTCTTTTGGAGGCGTTTCTGATCCGAGGCCAGGTATCACCAAAGTGAACCACCTCCTTCCTTCCTACATTGCTGTTGAATTCGACATACAAGTAAGTAATTGTTCTGTTTAATTCGAATTACATGGATCTTGGTTTGGGTTTTTAGATAAATTTTTGAAATTCCGCTGCGTTATGAACCAATAAAACCCAACAATTTTGAGGATTGAATTTTATGGATTTGACGTGTCATCAAAAATTAGCTTAGGAGATCAAGGACCATGACGGTTTTGATATGCATAGTTGATTGGAAACAGCTGTGTCCATGAGTTTGCAATTAAGTTTTGTGTATTGTTATTTTTCAAAGTTATTAGTATGATTAAAGTAAATTCATCGTATATGATATGGTTTTGTTACAGTATTTATTATGTAATAGTTTGTTTGTAAACTATGAAATCCGATATAATGTTTCGAGGGAACGACCAACCTATTGGGTGTCAATAGGACTGTGTGATCACGAGTGTTGATATGAGTCTTAGTTATCTATACGTTTGATTAATGTTTTGATATAAGTGCGTTATGATTTTGTTTGTGAAATACGAATGAAGATTATATATGTTAGATACGAGGTAACTCAGTAAAGGATCTTGGTGGAGCGGAATTCTCGGGACCTGTATCTAGTGAGTTAACTCGATCGAATTATCTCGGGACTCACAATTTGGGGTTAAGCGATGGTAGCGGTTAACTCGGTGGAATTATCTCCGGACCGTAGCACATGGATTGATTCCATTTTATACAATATGAATATGATAGAGATACAAGGTTTTTGTTTTGTATTATGAGCTTAAGATTAGGGTTTCGATTAGATCTAGTGTTTGGTTATTTTGATATCTGTTTAATGTTCATGCGATTTATTTTGTATAATACCTTTAATAAATGTGAATTCACTCAAAATTGACTGACCCCCCCGGATGTCTCATCTTATTTATGCACGGAAAACTTATGTTCATGTCTTAAGCTATAGTACTCGATAGTAGTATAGTCTAGTTTGTATGAAACGATTGTATATGTTTTAACATTGATTTGATGTTATGTTTGGATAAGATTTTTTATGTTATGTTGTTTTTATATGAGCTTCTGAAGTGATTGTGTGTTATATGATATACATTTGATGTTTGAAAGCGAAACGCTTATTGTGGTTTAGGCTTGCTACGGGTTTCGGAGCTACCACTCCCATTCCCTAATGTTGGTCTTGTCACGACCAAAATATTGAGCCAAAATCGGTGCTTGGGAATGGGAGTTATAGCTATGAAACCCGTTGCAAGCCTATAATTCATTATAAATTTTTTCAGAAACATGTACAAAACAATCATACAAACATGTAACGCTTAAGTCACGATTGTGACACAATCAGATATCATGTACATATCTATCGGCGATACTACAAACATACGAGAATAATGCACGTTCAACTTCCATAATCCGTACATAATACCATCACAAAGATCGTATAGTACATAGTGTAGCCTAACACAAGACATAAACAAATAGTAGGCATAACATATACTTGACATTTAAAGACCCTGCAGTAGTAGGCCACAACTTGTCACCGTATACTATTGTAGCGCTAAGGGAACTCGTGCTTTGTGCAAGCTAAGGACTTCCGACACAAAAGAGATTGCCTGTCTGATCTGACACTAGTCACCTGAAAGGGGTAAAACATCAACGGGGTTACACTATGCTAAGTGAGTGTAGACATTACTAATTGTATTACTCAAAATTAACATCGCATCTTAAAAACAAACCAAGTCTATATGAGCATATAATATATTTAAAGCATTTGATCTAATCAAAACCCTAATCCCAAAACCAACCTGGACTAGGATAGAATTCCTAATCATAAAAAGCCAATAATATTTCTCAATCCTTTTAATAAGGTCTCACGATAATTTGACCGAGTTTTACCATTACCAAGTGGTATAGTTCCGGGATAGTTCGACCGAGTTAAACTAGTACAATTACTTATATCCATACAATCGAGGTTTAGTCCCGAGATAGTTCCACCGAGTTCAACTCACTAGACATATTTCCCGAGATAATTCCATCGAGTTCAATCTCGTGTCTAACCAAACAAGAATAGGAGAGTACTCTACACAACCCTCGAGACTAAGTCTATGACTTACCCGGACACTGGTGATCACACAACCTATTGACGCCCAATATGTCATGACCCAACCTGCTTCCCCTAAATTCCATTATTTATGACTCGTGGCATGATCCAATTATCGTATCATTTTAAGGATTATTACATTCACCCCACCTTATAAGGAATTCATCCTCGAATTTAAATCTTTGCCACTTAACTCAAAATAAACATATATGTGTATTTCCGTAGCATACTCATTTTGACTTCTTATGTACACTCTTTTATTAGAGTGTTCCTTCTCCTTCTGACACTTTTCTGTTTATAACTTGAATATTTGTCTTTGTTATCAATTGCTTGATTCATCTCGCGATAACTGCTAACATCTTTATCAAGATGATTTGTTTTTATCGTTACATTCCTTCGTATCTTATTCGGAATTATTTAGCCTTCTTTTACGATCTATCTCGTTGTGAACTTCTTAGTTCACTCGTATTTGTTTCGCACACTATTCCTGTAATGGTAGGATAACAATTGTGGTCGTGTTGGGATTTTACTCTCGTCGTCTATTAACTTCTGGCCTTACTAGGCTCATATCTTTTTACTTGTGGATATCAACTTTGACTTACCACCTCAAGTGACTTTAACTAGTCCAAAGTTGTCTGTCTAGCTCACGTTGGCTTAGCCGAACCACTTATTCGAAAGCGTCTATTTACTAAAAAATGTTGACATTCTCATAGTCAACAATGTTGTATATGAATTTCATTTGAACTTCGAGTTGTCATTAATATCCGAAATTGTTGAAAAAATGGCCCGAAAGTCGCTTCCCTGGGCTAACTTATGAGTTGTAGAATTACTTATATAGACTGTTATTTGAGTCTATAGACTAAGAATTCACACACTCTTTTTCTGAAATAAATTCAGGATTCTTATAACTTACCTTCTTGTTTACAACTTTAGTTTAGAGTCGAACTACTTTCAACATCTCCTTAATCTCTGAAACTATCCTCTTAGCCGTTGCCAACTATGCTTATCGGAGTTGGCTTAACGAGATCCTTTACTTCTTTTGATATTAGTGATGAACTATTATTCCATAATACTCTCATCAACTTCCCTTCCACTGTCTCTCGAGGTCTTAACTCGTTGTTCTATCTTTTATTTGTTAGGTTGTACTACTCCTCGATGAATCTATATTCCCTTCTCGCCTCGTACTAGATCGCATACATGCTCATCTTTTCTTTTCACTCTTTCACTATGCTACTCTGATTAACCATTTACTAACTATTGTCTTTACAGTTAGATATATACGATCTTTCGTCATATATCCTTGTTGATATGTTATGGTATATAGGAATACTTTTCCCCTTATACCATCGCACTCTTCATGGCTCTTTAGCGTTGAATCCCATGAAGTTAAATGCTTAGTAAGCATTACTTACTATGTGTCGCGTCCATCTATCGTGACACTTCTTATCTCTTGATCCATTGACTTTTATTGCTAATATCAGATTTGGTATAATGTATATCATTGTCATATGAAATCCCTTTTCCCTTTCTTATTACGTTTCTTGACCGTTTCGTCGATCCTATTCCAACGTACATATTGTACATGATACCTATTGGTTCTTATGAACATAGGACTGATGATTCCTTTATTATCGTAATCTTTGCAAGCAAAAGCTCCACTAATATTACATCCACATTGAAGGACAAAATCAAGAATTTCGAGCAGCTCATGCTGAATGACATAGAAATTCAGTCCAATGATTCCCAAGAGAAAAGAAGTGGACTAAGAGAAAGTTCCAACGTATAGGTAATGATAATAAAAGCAGTTTACTCTTGTAACCAAGATTCCAAATGAGATGAAAATCCAAAAATGACGTCGCATGAGAAAATTAAGGACAATCCCGATAAGTTAAAAATCTACAATCGACAGCTCAGACAAAATAAAAATTGGTAAAAGGATTGCCAAGTTGGACCCGGAAGGGCGACTTGCGCAAAATGATTAGACCCGAAAATAAAACAAAAAAATAAAAATGGTTGACCTATGTCTCAAACGTGCAAGTTATAATCCGAAAGATCAATAGGTCTCCGTTATCTCGTCTACAAGGCTAGTCTCGGGACAAATGTCAATGACATCGATAGCAGACTCATATGTAACAATACGCTATCCCGAACAGTCGAAGAAAACATTACATGCTCCAGTTATCCAAAACAGCCAAATGGAACAATATAGACTTCAATTATGAATAGTAACTGATGGAGTCTGCCTTCTAATCCGGTGAATGAGACCTACAAAATAGGGTAGAAGCTAACCGGACGGTGGTTGTCCGATTAACTCTCCGATGCTAAAGTCAGTTTAGAGCTTTAAGCAGCGTTTTGAGTATATTAATGTAGTTGTGTATTTAGGCATACCTCATGCTCCATGTATAGTAGAAGATTGCATACCTAGTAAAGTCATAGTAGGAAAATCAATCATACTTTGTAGGGTTTGACCCTGATTAGGAGTAATCTACCTTATTTATATAAGTTTGGGCTTATCTTCCTAAGTTGGAGTTTGTATCAAAATAGGAGAGATACTTCGATATTATGTAGTCGATCTAGTAATCTATCTGAATCCTAGGGTAGACGCGCTTTGTCTGAGTCCATAGGGATTCGATCTTTATCTTGTTGGGTGATATCGCGGATCCAATGGATTTGGGCGTCTTCTTTATGTGTTTTGGTCGTCTTAGCAGGAGTCCAATATCGTTTGAGAATTGATCTCCTACGACTCGGTTCCATTATAGCTAAGATAGGATTCAGTATCCATCACTAGCCGCCCCCCCCCCCCCCCCCCCCGCAAGTGAGTAAATTTTAGCTCTTTTGGAGATGAGTCGTTGTCACGACCCATATTATTAAGCCGAGACCGGCGCTAGGGAATGGGAGTGGTAGCTTCGAAACTCGTACCAAGCCTTAAACCATTAAAAAAATTTCACAAATAAAAACATAATATCAAACATAAAACGTTTTCAGAAAACTATTTTCGATATTACAATTATAGATATTAAAATATTATATCAGAGTTTACATTCAAAATAAACTGTTTAAAATCAAATCACAGGTCTTATTTTGACACCTACTGACTATTGCAGCTTTAGGAACTCATACTTTGCGCAAGTTAATTGACTTCTGGCACAACGAAGATGGTTCGTCTGATCCGACTCTTACTACCTGAAAAACATCAGACAGAGGGGGTCAGTATTTTGGGAAATATTGAGTGAGTATGCAAATTACTAGTTGTATTATAAAAATATAATATCGCATAATCCAACATGTATAACTTAATACATGATATAAGCAAACAACACAACATTCTCAAGTAATAAATCCAATCGAAACCCTAATCTTATACTCCTAACTCGTCTTAATTGTATCACATTGTAATCATATCAAATCATCTTAATCCGAGTGGTCCGGTCCAGAGATAGTTCAACCGAGTTCAACCGCGACCACGTGGCATAGTCCCGGGATAGTTCAACCGAGTTCAACTCATCGCACTGTTTAATCCCAAGTTGTCGATCCCGAGATAGTTAAACCGAGTTCAACCCACGAGATACGGGTGCCGAGATAGTTCCCCTGAGTTCTACCTCGTATCTATCTTTAATATTTCCAACTCTCATATTCATATCATATGTATTAGTAATTTCAAGGACAAACTAGATAGGCTAGACTGACTCAAGTACTAGTGATCACACAGCCTATTGACACCCAATAGGTAGTTAGTTTCTTCGGATCTCATACTAATTCATGTATTCAAAGCAATAAAACGTCATTCACACAATCCAATCCACCAAACATAATAGTATGCCATACGAGCAAGTCATATAAATGTGATGTATTTAATAACAATATTCATAATATAAGAAATTAGCTTTTATAATAATACGTAAAAGTAAATTGCAACTCACAGAAACCGTTATTCAAAACAGCATTATCACAATTCCACGATCATAAGTTCCATGCGTCGTTTGTTTCATTAGCTACTCCAGGTCGTCGGTCTAGTAGCTCATCGATTTATCCATTTCCTATTCAAATCATACGTACGTTCAATTCATAAACGTAAATTTAATACTAAAACCCTAAGTTATAAACTTAGGTTAACACAATCTTATTCTAAACACGTCTCTTAACTTTGATCGTGTTCTTATACTTAGTCGAGATACTTGTTATATTTATTTTTATCGATTTCCAATATTAGGATCCTTATATATCAAAATCCTAATCGAACACAGCATGTTCGATATCCAAATTTCATGTTTTTGGAGTCCGTGATTCATTTTTAATGTCTGACATACTTAAAATCGGAAACTAGGTCGTAACGGGACAAAAATGCCCAAGCAGGCATGTTTGTGGGTTGTGCCAGTGCACGAAAGGCATTGTGTGTTCGCACAACCTTGTGTGCGTTCGCATACATAGCTGTGCGCTCAAACACCTTGGTGTGCGATCGCACACAATGTGTGCAATTTGCACACGATGGTGTGCGTTCGCACACGATGGTGTGCGTTCGCACACGATGGTGTGCGTTCGCACACGATGGTTTGCGTTCGCACACGATGGTGTGCTTTCGCACAGCCCCGGTCCGCTTCTGGGCTGCTCCGACGTGCTTCTTCACGCGTAAAACACTCATTCCAACAAAACTCAAATCTTAGCTTTTGGAAAACATCGAAAACGACCTAGTTTCGACGATTTCGATATAAACGTAAAGTACATAGCTAAAACATCCATTAATCCATCAATTTCGACACCAAAATTTCATTTCTTACCTTGATTAGATGATTGAATATGGTAGAGAATTGAATTTCGAACAAATCGATATAAAGAACGCGCGATTTGGACGAGAAACGGCGAAACGGCGGTGGATCGAAATTGATCGCCGTTTTTCCCTTGCTCTCTCCTTTCTGGAATCATCTGATCGTTTCTTTCTTTCCTTACTCATATATATATCTTGGAAAATTTGCCAATTTAATCCTTCATTTCTTTAACTTAAACCATTTCTCTTTTAAACTTTCTATTTTAACCAAACGGTTAATTATCCGCTTTAACTCAATTACATACGTATTATTTATATCCGTATAAATAATACTAACCCAAATTTCTTATTTTCTGTCAAAAATATTTTAATTTCTATTCTCGAGGCATAATTGAATAATTTACACTTTGGCCCTTGAACTTCTCAAAAGTTGCAATTTAGTTCAAAACTTATTCGCGTTCAAATTTTAAATAGTCTCCGTTTGACTCGAAACTTCTATCATAGATACTACTGCAGCATTCACAGAAGTCAAAAACTATGCACAGCTGACTTCTGGACTTCAAAATTGGCCTCTAGCTAGGTCCACAAACTAAGCACCTGGAAGACATCAAAGGTGAGGGATCAGTATTTGGGAAAATACTGAGTGAGTTGGCATTTACTAACAATATTAATATAGAAGCATAACATCGCATCTCAAGAAAACAATAATATAAAACATATAAACATGTATTTGATCATATATCATTCAACCCAATCGTAAATTTCAAGTTGTGAGTCCAACTCACTGGTGGGTCCAACCCACTAGATACGGGAACTTCGAGACTACACCGTAGCCGAGTTCACTCTCGTATCGAATTCATTTCATATCATACATATCCAATCATTTCTCAAATGCAAACACAATAGACTGACTAAATACTGTTGATCACACAGCCTATTGACACCCAATAGGTAGCTAGTTTCTTCGGATCGCATACTAGTTCTCGTATATAGAAATTAATAAAACATATAACATTTCAATCAATTATATATAATGCGATGCGTGTAAAAAGTATATATATCTATATAAAATAACTTTAATATATGATACACGAAAGTAAAGGGCAACTCACTGTGACCGCTATCCACTCTATAATGTAGTCGATGTTGTGGTACGCTCGGACTAGTCCACCTCTAGTGCCCTCACCGCTCGGTCGTACGTCTGATACATATTAATTAACGTTTAATGATTAGACGTGAACCTCATATTCTTATACATATAATACTTTAAGTTCTAAGGTTTTGTTTTATTCCTAATGTTATTTGTGAATTCGATATTCCTTTATCGTATACACGATATCTCGAATCTTGTTTCTCATATTCAAGAAACGAATATTATTCTTACATTTTCCATTATCGTTGCTCACGTAAAACGTCGAGCTAAAACTTTACTTTTAAATTTATCGGGGTCCTTAATCGTTTTTAGGATCTAATATTGAAAATATCGAAATCCCATTTCTTTAAGGCTAAAAGTCCATTTTAGTTCCTCGGGAAAAAAGTCCATTTTAGTCCCTCGTGGACCCACTGCACTACCGCACGGGGTGGTGTGCATTCGCACACCGCGGGTGTGCGTCCGCACACCGCGTGCGACTCGCACGCCGCCTCTGGAAACGTCGTTTCCGGGCTTCCTATCGTGCTATCACTCGCCATACACGCCAAACACTTCATTTCCGACAAAACCCATATTTTAGTTTTTCCAAAAACGTAAAAAACGATCCAAAATCATTATGTTCTTAATTATAAACTAAAACGGCTATATTTTCGAATTTTATCTCAAATTCTCGGAATATTACCTCGAATCGAATCTTAGGATCGATAGGGTTCTCGATTCTGAAGAAATTGCCACGAAAACCGCTTGAATCGGACGTCGAACGGCGAAACGGCGATATCGTCGGTAATTTCTGTAACTCTCTCGATCCTTCTCTCTGCTTTCCTTCTTTCATAATTCATTCCTTATATATTTTGGTTAAAATACCACTTTGATCCTTGTTCTTTTTTGTTTCTTATCATTTATCCATTAAACTTTTCTTTTGTACGATTTAGTCCATAACTAAATCGTTAACTTCTTTTATTATAACCTATACGTATTATTTATATCCAAAAAATAATACGAAGCTCGATATTAGTACTTTCCCGTTAAAATCCAATATTTCCATTTTCGACACAAAGTGGCTAAATTACCACTTTGGTCCTTGTACTTTATTTTAGGCTTTTACTTTACATTTTTCCTTTTAATTCCAATTCTATCTTTAGAATTGAAATATAACCTTAATTTCCTCATAATTAATTTCTCAAAACCGACCTACTTGAAATTTATTTATCCAGATTTTATCGGAAACCTTTCTGATTTCGCCACCCTGGCGAGTCCAAACTGGACACGTGGTCCAATTAGATATTTAAACATTTTGGGATATTACATTCTTTCCCCCTTATAAAAATTCGTCCTCGAATTTTCATAAATCTTGTTGGGATCTTAACTTATCCTTATAGTCTCCTTGACGTCCATTAATACATATTGGTTGTATCTCTTCTTGTACTTTAACTTTTACTTCTCTTCTCATAACTTCCTGTCATTGTATAGCTGCTTGCTGTTACGTTGTTGAGAATTCTCTTACTAGTACCTTCGTCTCATTTGTTATCTTCTCCGAGATAGAATGGTCCTTGGACGTATTCTTGATATTATAGTCCTTGCGTTATTACCACATGGTTGTCACTAATGGTTATCTAATATTTTCTCGTTTCATCATTGCATTCCTAGTAGCCATAGGGTTGCTACTCGGCTTCTTTATACGTGAATGGTCACGACGTGCCAATTTCATCTTAATGACGTGCTTACTTTACGCGTATTCCTATGAATATTTTCTCTCGTAATCATAACCTGCAGTTATGATCTTTACTATCGTCTGAAATTTTCACTTTCCCTTCTTAACTGGTTCTTGTCATTTCTCACTCCTTTTTATCATTGTCTGACACTTCGTTCCTTATCAACCAATCTCTTTCTGGTTATACTCTGTCTACCATAATCGCCATTCCTTAACACAGTTGAGTCTGATACTTCTCTTTTTACTATCCTTTGTTTTTCTTTTCCTTTCCTTCTTTAGTTTTCATGAACTTCGCGAAGTTTTGTTATTCATAATCCTTTATTCGTTTTCCATTGCTATAAACATTCCTCTTCTTGTATTAATTTTAATCATTTAGCTTGTATCACCGCCTTCCTTGACCGATACTATCCGTATGCTTACTTTCTTTTCTTTTACGTGCTGCTTTGAGGTTTATCTCGAGTCTCTTATTGACTTTTCAGTTAAATCTATCTTTCTTTTATGTTATGATTTCCTTACTTACGTTGACCTCATATGTTTCTTAACAGTTCACTTTCTTAAGAATCCTTCTTACTGACTAATCTTCGCTTAACTTCATCTTTAACTTTCATCCTCAACGGATTAAGTAGATCTTTAATAACTTATTTACTTCCTTTATCGTCATTCCTTCTTACTGTATAAACAACTTTCTCTTTCATCTCATATTTCTGTTTCTTACTTTCTAATAATTTTACGACTTTATTCTCACTTTTCAAGGTGTCGTCTTAGTACTAGTCATGATCATTTCTTAGCTTATCCTTATTCTGTCTCACATCTTCTTCTTGAAGTGTTTTTCGACTATTCTTAACATTTTAGAT
This sequence comes from Mercurialis annua, assembly GCF_937616625.2. NCBI lineage: Eukaryota > Viridiplantae > Streptophyta > Magnoliopsida > Malpighiales > Euphorbiaceae > Mercurialis > Mercurialis annua. The sequence goes on along the minus strand of NC_065572.1, from coordinate 17,679,910 downwards.
TGTACTTGACTTTGTAACTCTCAAAATTAGGGAATAGTTCCAACTTTGTTGTCCTATACACCTTATGCTTCTTTAGCACTTGTAACATGGTCTTTAATTGCCTTTTAAATAACTTGGGTTCTCTGTATTTATATCGACTTTCATCTTGTCTTTTATTTGCTATATCTTTTACGTCTCCCTTCCGTTTATAACAGCTTGATAGCTGTTGTTCTATTCTATCAATCCTTCTGATATGCTTCTAGAACTTTCTAATTCTTTATTCATCTTACTAGACCTCGAGGGTATATGAGTGTTCTCATTACTTTCTCTTTTATGTTACCCACCATTCTTACATTTACTGACACGTATGCTTATAAATGTGCCTTTCCCCTTATATTAGAATTTTACATCTTAACTTTTCTCTTTTCTGTTAACGCAACTTATAACTCTTAATGCTGATATTAGTATCTTTACTTAATATCATTCATATAGCATCATTATCTCTCTTGATCTATCTAACCTTAAACCTTCTCTTTTTGCAAAATCGTCTGCTTCGTTGTTTCGTATCTCTTCCCTTTCTATTTCTGTATCTTCAAACACTGATATTGATAAAGTTATATATCCTTTAAATATCACTTGATGTTCATCATTCATATTACCATCTTCTCGTTCTTCATACTTTTAATCTCTCTCCTCCAATATGACTTTCGATTGCTACTTTAGTTTTCTCAACATAAGAATAATTGTTATATTTATCATCCTTATGTATTCGTTACGTTTCTTTCGTCTAACATGACTCTCTGTCATTTCATCCTTCGTTCTATTATAAGGATAAATACCATATTCTTAAATATTGCCAGTGCATCGCAGCTTATCTGCGTATGCTCTCCGGTAATAACTCCTTATCTGCATTTTATTTTAGCCTTGTTAGCTTTATTGCAATTAACCATCACATGACTTTATTCTGTTATTGGGGTTTATTTTACAAATCTTATTCTTATTTATTTAGAATCTTTTATTATTCGTCGCATGGCTTTACATCTGAGTTTACTTACTGAACAAAATGATTTTAAAACTTCTTTTGGCTGCGCAGCTCTTTTTAAATTACTTATCATAAATCGTTTGAAATCGTTAGTACAATTGTAGCTCAGAGTGATGACACCTCTCATCACCAAGGAGTTGCTCAAAATCGCATTTTCTTTATCATTGTAAAGATATGATGCATGATTTACATTTTGAAAATCATTTTCTTATGCATTCCTATCGTGATTATGCAATATCATATGCGATGTCTGAGCACAATCGTACCTTGAAAAATCATAAAAACTTTCAAAATTTTCATAAAATCGTAAGTTTACTCTAGATTATACGCTCTGCGACTAACGGCTTTCTTTATACTTATTGGGTATATTTCAAATTTTTGTATTGCTGCCATTTTCTGTCATTTACATACTGTTCTTCTGTCACATCACTTCTTTCTCCATATCTCCGATAATTCAATTCAATTCAAAATTTTCTACTGCTGTAATCACCACATCCACTTCTGCAACATTCTATACTACATCATATACGGATGCAGGTACCGATGTTCCACATCGATTTCCTGTTCTCGTAATATATCTTTTTCTTACAACTTCTAGAACGTAATATAGGAATTACGTTCACTACAAATGTATTATGTAATGTGTATTACATTATTGTTTTTGTAAGTTATGTTTATATATTCTTTTATTAGGCGCGTGTTTAATAACAGCGCTTCCTATAGGTTCTCACTTTCTAAGGTATTATTCTATAGGCATATCCTATTCTGTCATGCAATGCAGCAGCTATATATGCACAGTAATGCAAACTCATAAACATAATACTCAAAGCATATAAATCGCTAATACTCGGAGGTGCCTGATGCGGAACGCTAGGTTCCCTAATAACTACGCCTGTGTGTCGGCCCCTAACTGTTCTACTTGAGTTGCTTCCACCTCTTTGCACAAAGTAAGGGTTAATTCTAATTCTGGAGGACATGCTGACGTAGTCTGGGTGGTACTCACGTCTAAAGTAAAAGGGTCGTACTGGATCGCCCGCCCACTCATGCTCAGTCTCGATCCTACGGGCCATCGTAGTGAGTCTCCCAAAATGCTCACCTACGTACTCATACAACTCACCAAATTCAGGTCCTAAACCTCTGACATATCTACGATTGATGGTTCTGTTGTCTTCGTTCAGATCAGGGACTCCCTCAACCATCCGCAGAAAATCAGATGAGTACATCCTACAGTAAGCATTCCTCGAGAAAAGGAGCGCATCTGTCTCCTGACTTGGTCTAGAGCTATATGTGCCTGACCATTTGCTATGTCTGCATCTTCTCTCAAATCATGATATCTCTGCACCCTAGACCAGAAATGCTCACTTCTGTACTGTTCAACATCTGATTCATCTAACAGTTCCTCTTCTTCAAACTCTACCTCTTGAGGATCTTCTTCTGCCTCTTCTTCTAATTCCTCTTCTGGATCCTCCTCAGGATCCTCCTCCGGATCTTCCTCCGGATCTTCTTCAGGGTCCTCTTCCGGATCTTCCTCCGGTTCCTCTTCATCTTCTTCGCTATATTCTATCTCCGGCGAATGTACTCTAGCTTTGTTTCTAGAAGAACTACCTATCTCCGACACAGACATATAGCCATTCTGATATACTTCTGGCGATGTTCTGGTATTTGCGTGGAATTCGTTCTGATGGACCCTAGATGGTTCGCCTACTTCATTGTGAAACCCATTTTGAAATATAGGAGGCGCTTCCTCCCGTTCTTCCTCAGCATGTGACTGAGCTCCGTTTTGCCCAGACATGCTGAAAAGAAACAATTTAAAGCATAAGCGACCACCTGAGTCCATTTCCACACGCAATTCCAATATCAACTTATAAAATGTTGTAAACATTTAGCACTTAATCCAGCCGCACGTAGTTCACGATTAAATAATCACTTAACAATCCCAACGCAAGTAATAATCACTTAGTTATCTCAGTCTTTCGTATATACATATGCTAATCACTTACTAGCTTAGTAGCACTGATTCGCGCGCGCTATACTACATATTACTAATGCATATATCACACAATTACATACAACTAAGGTCCGACTCTTGCTGTAGTAGTTCCTAGGTTTACTTACTAACATAGTATTTAATATCAAACAGACACTCAGACAAAGCTGGCAGTGGTGACTGGACCAACTGCTCTCAAGCAAGCACCAAAACAAACTTGCAGTGGTAACTTGACCAAACTGCTCTGATACCAACATTGTCACGACCCAAATTATTGAGCCGTAACCGGCGCTAGGAAACGGGAGTGGTAGCTCCGGAACCTGTAGCAAGCCATAAATCACTAATAATTTTTTGCGAATAATAAACAACGGAAGCAAATTTACATATATAACATATAGCCAAATATTTACATTAACTGTTTAAACCTCGCGGGCTCTAATTATCGTTCCCAGTACGAATTGGCCTCGCGGTACTCTATACATCAGTTAATGTCTCTAAACATCTCACCGGTACCTGGGGCCGTGGATCACATATAAAACACATAGCCTATCAAAAATATATAGAACAAAGACAGCAGGTAATATATACAATCAAAATGAACTGCTGCCTAGGCTACTATTTTGTCGACACAGGACCACTACTGCAGCATTCACAGAAGTCAAAAACTATACATACACAGCTGACTTCTGGACTTCAAAATTGGCCTCTAACTAGGTCCACAAACTAACCACCTGGAAGACATCAAAGGTGAGGGATCAGTATTTGGAAAAATACTGAGTTAGTTTGCATTTACTAATAGTATTAATATAGAAGCATAGCATCGCATCTCAAGAAAACATTAATATAAAACATATAAACATGTATTTGATCCGTACGAAACTAATATCCTAGCATGCGACACATCTCTCGAATAATCATATATCATTCAACCCAATCGTAAATTTCAAGTTGTGAGTCCAACTCACTGGTGGGTCCAACCCACTAGATACGGGAACTTCCAGACTACACCGTAGCTGAGTTCACTCTCGTATTGAATTCATTTTATATCATACATATCCAATCATTTCTCAAATGCAAAGACAATAGACTGACTCAATACTGGTGATCACACAGCCTATTGACACCCAATAGGTAGCTAGTTTCTTCGGATTGCATACCAGTTCTCGTATATAGAAATTAATAAAACATATAACATTTCAATCAATTATATATAATGCGATGCATGTAAACAATATATATATATATATATATATATCTATATAAAATAACTTTAATATATAATACACGAAAGTAAAATGCAACTCACTGTGACCGTTATCCACTCTATAATGTAGTCGATGTGGTGGTACGCTCGGACTAGTCCACCTCTAGTGCCCTCACCGCTCGGTCGTACGTCTGATACATATTAATTAACGTTTAATGATTAGACGTGAACCTCATATTCTTATACGTATAATACTTTAAGTTCTAAGGTTTTGTTTTATTCCTAATGTTATTTGTGAATTCGATATTCCTTTATCGTATTCACAATATCTCAAATCTTGTTTCTCATATTCGAGAAACGAATACTATTCTTACATTTTCCATTATTGTTTCTCACATAAAACGTCGAGCTAAAACTTTACTTTTTAATTTATCGGGGTCCTTAATCGTTTTTAGGATCTAATATTGAAAATATCAAAATCCCATTTCTTTAAGGCTAAAAGTCCGTTTTAGTCCCTCGAGCAAAAAGTCCATTTTAGTCCCTCGTGGACCCACTGCACTACCGCACAGGGTGGTGTGCGTTCGCACACTGTGGGTGTGCCCCCGGAAACGTCCGGGCTTCCCGTCGTGCTATCACTCGCCATACATGCCAAACACTTTATTTACGACAAAACCCATATTTTAGTTTTTCCAAAAATGTGAAAAACGATCCAAAATCATTAAGTTCTTAATTATAAACTAAAACGGCTATATTTTCGAATTTTATCTTAAATTCTCGGAATATTACCTCGAAACGAAACTTAGGATCGATAGGGTTCTCGATTCTGAAGAAATTGCCGCAAAAACCGCTTGAATCGGACGTCGAACGGCGAAACGGCGGCGAAACGGCGATATCGTCGGTAATTTCTATAACTCTCTCGATCCTTCTCTCTGCTTTCCTTCCTTCATATTTCATTCCTTATATATTTTGGTTCAAATGCCACTTTGATCCTTGTTCTTTTTGTTTCTTATTATTTATCCATTAAACTTTTCTTTAGTACAATTTAGTCCATAACTAAATCGTTAACTTCTTTTATTATAACCTATACATATTATTTATATCCAATAAATAATACGAAGCTCGATATTAGTACTTTCCCGTTAAAATCCAATATTTCCATTTTCGACATAAAGTGGATAAATTACCACTTTGGTCCCAAGGTATAGGTTTAACCCTATTAAAACACAAGATTCAGCACTTACCAATGAAGATAAGCAGATAAAAGACCACATTAAACCAAGAACAAGGAAAATCCAATTAGATATATTTAAGACCTTACACAAAAATAAAAATAAAAATTTATAAACCACAAAGCGAATAGACAAAAGAACAACTAAAAACACAAGTAATAAGGTATGCGAATTACCGAAGTCCAAAAAATCAAAGGAAAGCAGAAAGATAAGTCAAATTAAAGTTTTTTATGTATTATAGTCGCCTAGGGTTTGTAAGACAAAGAGGGAAAGGTTTTAGATCGGATAAGGGGTCTATTGATAGGCCACGACATGAAATAACACAACAGGCGCGATGCCCATCATGCCTGCCGTCGCGCCATACACATTTTGGCACTAAAACTGCTTGGGGCGCGTTTCGAGACGCGATGGCCCATCACGCACTCCAACGCGCCTCAAAACAAGATCCAAAAGTTGAAATCCTCTTAGGAACAGGATATCCAAAAATGAGCCTGATCAGTCGGTGCAATTGGGAGATATGGATGTTTTATCAAAACATGCCAGATTTAGAAGACACACGAACACATCTTCAAAAATTATTCGGAAATCCATCAAATTGGCATCGAAGGCCCACACGACACATGTGACACATATAAGATACAACGCAAACTACAATCAAAGCGTCACACTTGCTAATTCCACCATATACAATCTGAAACTAAGTCGGAAACACAACGAAACCATGATGGAAAAACATGATATATTACAGTAACGGTGGTGAGGATATCAATGTTATCAATTGCATTTCGGAGTCTGATAATGTAAATTTACAAAGACCTATTGAGGGGAGTGAAGTTAGGAAGGCTATTTTCAGTATGCACAACGAAAAATCCCATGGACCCGATGGTTTTATTCGTACATTTTTTAAGTCGTACTAGAATATTATAGGGGCGGAGGTTACTAAATATTGTCAGGATTATTTTATTGCAGGCGAGCTAAATTGTGGTTTGAATGACACCGGTTTTGTCCTTTTTCCAAAAATCAAAAATCCTGAAAATGTTAATGATTATTGGCCTATTATCACGATCTGAACCAACGTTAAGGAATGGGAGTGGTTGCTCCGAAATCCGTAGAAAGCCTAAAATACGATAAACCTTTTCACAATCTAATCAAACTAACGATCATACGATCACACATAAAAACCTTTTCAGGAAAGCTATTTAAAGCATTATGATTACAAACATTCATTCATTGTCTGAAAACGATATACCGAAACCAGGGTCTTATGTCACAATACCTCTTATCAACCATAGCCCTGTTTTGCATAGAAAACGGTTTAAGGTGCAATTTTTCGAAACCATAGAATTCTATCAAACATCAGAGTATATAGAGATCATTTAAAATTGTTTGACATAAGCCATATATACACACGAGGACTAAACTAACTGCAGCACTAGTGATAGGGACTTTCTCTGTACATACTTCAAAATATAGACTTCCTGTACAAGGTGTTAGTAGGATGTGCCCTAGGGCCATTTTGTATTTATACTTGTATAAACAAATCCCATTGGCAATGATATATATGTTTTATTTGAACTAAGTGCCTCATCAACTAAGTGTTTAATTATTGCATATTGTCCTTATCACATTGTGATAGAATCTATTCTTAAGGTGTTGAGAATATGAGTGACAGATTCTATTATACAAGTGATCTAAATAACCGTTCACGATCGATGGGGTCCTACGAATAAGGGCATCACATTATCCTGGAAAAATCGTCACCTCTCTTTATTCACCTGATTAGTAAAGAGTTACTAATTATAGGAAGCAGTGAGTCTCATACTACTTGATGGGGATAAGAATAAACATATGGACACTCAAAGGGTTTGGGTGAGTCGAACAAGTGACGCTAGATGACTTATACATGGTATTTCATCAAAGTCAATTTAATGTCATCTATTTCATAATTGTACATATGTTCTTTGACTTGCGGTTACACTATCTTGTATATAGATGATTAGAGTTTGATACTCCTTATCCCTAGATCTTTCATGAGCTAGGATCGCGGGATGTGTTAGCTCTAATTAGTTGAATATGGAGATAGGGGTTTAACCAAGAGAGGATTTATCACTCCGGATGAACGGAGAAAAGATTCTATACTATCTCAAATTGTTCTTGATGGATGATAAAACCTGCGCAAGTGTATATGACATACTTAGAAAGTTGTTTCTAGTGGAAGTCATATTTATCAAGAATAAAAACTGAGATGAGGTCATATGATCAAGACAAACAATATTTGACTTAACCGTGACATTAGTCGAGATCGGAATCTTAGATGAAGGGAATTTTTGAGTGTACGGTAATTATGAACATTGGTTCATAAAGAATGCATCGAAACATTCATATCTATTTCTGGGCCGTGATATGTTGCTAGACGTCACTCACGATATACGAGAATTAATAACTACTGGGATTTAATTATTTAATATAAGAAAGGCGTTTCTTATGACTCTCGTTGCCATATAGATGTGAACCTAGTTAGTCACACACAATAGGGCGTGCAACCGATTGAGTTTACGAGAGATCGATTTCATATAGATACTAGCATATCTCGGAAATTAATCTAAGATGAAAAAACAAATACAATTAGGGACTAATTTGTAAGAGTTATAAATTAGTAGGCACCTAATGTATTTTATCAAAGTTAATATGATGATGTCATGTGATGATGTCACGATGATGTCATGTGATGATGTCACGATGATGTCATGTGATGATGTCACGATGATGTCATGTGATGATGTCACGATGATGTCATGTGATGATGTCATGTGATGATGTCATGTGATGATGTCATGTATGTCTCTGTGTGTGACACCTAGCATCCGACGTGTCAGAAGGTGGCAACACCTATGCTTGATGTGTAACACCTAGCATCTGATGTGTCAGATGGTGGCAACACCTATGCCTGGTGTGTGACACATAGCATGTGAGGTGTCGAATGGTGGCAACATCTTTGCTTGGTGTGTGACACCTAGCATGTGAGGTGTTGCATTCATAAGAAAAGCTCTACCCTATAAATAGAGGTTGCCTTTGCTCATTCTACACACACTACACTTAAGAGAGCATATTTGAAGGAGTTCAAGTAGTCATCAATCACAGAAAAGCTTGGAGAAAGTTTTTCATACATCCCAGCAAAGACGTAATCGAGGCGAGAGTTTGAGTTTAGGGTTGCTCGGCAATAGAAACTCTTGTAGATTACTTCAAGGCGAGGATTCTATCGGACGCATACTCGTGTGGACGAGCTTGAGTTCGCCGTACTATTGGGACTACAAGAATCGTTAGAGAATCAACATAGGTATTCTTCTTACGCTTTCTAGATGCGTGCTTTAATTACTAGATGATACGACGATCCATTTGTTATTGATATGATCAATTTCTGGATCCGAATTGTTGGAATTCCAATTTTGAATTGAAATATGCGATTCGGACCCTCACGTCCCGCTGCACCAACAGTGGTATCGGAGCCACCGTATCAGCAAGTATTAAAGCTTTACGATTGAATGCATGTACTAATAATCATGGACTTAGGAATTATTAATTGGCATGTATTTTATAATTATGAGGGCTTAGGTCTTGTTTCCAAAAACGAGCAAACGATATTGTGACATTAATTACATTTGATTAAATTCTGTCTAGGAGATTGGTACTTTAGTGGTCCGCTCGTGACCCTCCAATCTATCCTGGGAATTTTTCTAATGTGATTATTTAACACAATGCGTGACTCGCTTGTGCATTATATTGTCATCAACAAAACATGTGGAACAAGTAATAGTTTGCTCATTCTTTTATGGCTAAATAATGAGACCTAGGAAGTCCATGATCATACATGTGTGATTGCATGATTCATTTTAGCTTTAATATGTATGAGATGCATGCTAAAATGTGTTGTGTGTTTAGTGAGATCGGAATAACTAAAAACCCTAAAAAATCTTCCTAAAAGTTAAAAGATTAAGTTTATATTGATTAATCATTAAATTAATTTATCAATGGCTCTCTATTGGAGCAATAAACTAACATGCTTTGAGTTATCATCTTGTCGGCTATGGATACATTGGGGTGAGATGATATCGTCAAGAGGCTGTTGTTGAGTTTATTGTTACACATGAGATGTTACGGGTGTATCGATGTAGTACACGGAAGTAACAGAAATTAGGCGTACCTGAGTCGTGTATTATTCAAATTGATACATCTTAGTTGATTCAATGGGTTAAAGTTAACTAATGCTGAAACCCAATAACGACAATGGGTATCTGAGGGTGAATACATTAGGAGCTGGAAATTATTGAACCTCATATGAGATATGATGAACAAGTGTTGTTCACTTGTAGTACATTGTGATCCCAATAACGACAATTAGGCGTACCTGAGGGAAAGAACAATGACTATAAGTGTCAAACCTCGCCTTACTTAGCACGAGATTGACGGTTATTTAAAATATATTTATCTCCAACTCAACATTTTAAAACGTGTTCTATAAATAATTAAGCACAAATATATGAAAAACCTTTTATACAACATTTTAACTAAACCAGTGTATGAAAACTAAATATTGTTACAAACTTTTATATATATGATTCAAAATACATCTATAAGTACAAATATATTTATTATAAACCAAAACATCAAGGCATCTCAAAACTCGGAGATGTGGCCAACCTCTATGTCTCAAGCCCAAACTCTAAGCCCAACTCCCTCTCTAGTCAATTGTATTGTAGATTGCCTTGCTAAATGAAAAGGTTTTAAAACAACTAAAATGAGCGAAAGCTCAGTGAATAGACATAACAAGCATAAAACATTTATATACTTAAAATAAGTATATCATATAGTAACGAATACTTACAACACAAAATACTTTTAAAGTTCATCTCAAAAGCATTTACAAATATAAACAATATCAAAACAATTTCACTTTAAATATGAAGTGTAGTTTGTATTAATCATCAATTATAACATTGATATATTATCCTGTAACAATAATATACACCATAGACCTGTAATCAGGAACACAACACTGATCTACAGTCTAACCAACATATCTAGGAACACTTGATGGCTAACCCTTCTCCATCATTAGCACGGCTCAGCCATTCTCCCTTCACTGACCATCAATCAAGTGCCCTGTGTCAAATGCGCATAGACACTCACAATATCTCACATGTGCATATAACTAACTCAGCACATAACCAGGTGCATATCACAACTCAGCACCACTCAAATATGTACCATTACAGAGTAAGCATATCATATAAAAAGAAATCTCAAATCATTGCATCAAAACGCAATACAATTCAACAGTAAAACCATTTCAAATTCTCATTCAAAACTTAACCAAATCAAACGACTATTGAATTGCCGAAGGTATTACACATTCATAAACAAATACTCATTATATCAAAAGCATCAAAGCTTTACTAACATCAAACAATTATATAGATTCAATTCAAAACCGATTTCATTTTATACAACATTTGCCAAAGGTAGTACTTGAAATATTTAAACAAGGCATTTCATCGAACACCTTTCGTGCATTCCAAAACAACCATTTAAAACACAATAAACCTTGAAATTTTGAATATCAAAATAGCATATTGATTTCAGTAGCAAGGGCTAGTATATCTACTCACCACACAACAACCAAAACTACTCCAAAATCACGTCACAAGCTGCCTTACTTTCTACTTGCACCGCCGTTGCCAAAACGAGCACCTAAATGAGTAATGTACATCACAAAACACCATCACAATCACATATACATACTCATACAGATATCGGATACTCATTTAACCTAAATTCATCCCCTACAAATGAATTTCTATATGATTTATGCATGATTATAAACTTAGTACCAAATCTGCCTTAGTAGGCAGAACATTAAGCCTCTATTCAAACATGTCCTGTGAATAGTATAGTCAAAATTTTAACAAACCCTTAGGTGAACTTTTATCCCTATGAGTCTAGAATCCAAATCAAAAATAATTTCATAATTTCAATAAATAAGCAATGAATTATTCCAGTTTTAGTGAGGTCAGGTCAAACTGCTTTCACAGTTGAAGCAATAAAATGTCGCGGTCGTGTTAGATATCAAAACAACCGAATAAGATCACACTCAAAGAATACAAGTTGTAGTAGATACTCTAAAATTTCTGTGAAATCAAGAATTACTCGATTTGGAGATATATAACTCGACTTATGTGCAAAATACAGAAGCTACAATTTCTGTCACAAAACAGAACAAGACCACAACTAGGTATGCTATAGTTCAAAGCATAAATAGATGAAAGAACTTACCAATTCTGTTTTCTCACACCTTATAATGACTTAGATCATTGATAATTGAGGTTTATCTTCTGAAATTAAATTAGGGATTGAAGGATTTCGAATTTGCTCTCTTAGGTTTTAGGTTTCATTATATGTAAGAATAAAGAGGTGCTTTTTAACTTACTCTAAACACTTATCCTTATATATAACATATTAAGATATTTATAATGTTTAAAATCAGAAAATGAATAATGTTACCTTTAGTACTTTAACAATTCCAGGAGTTCAATTGAAACCTTAAAGATTCAATTCGTTTCAAACTCACGAAATCAACTTAGTTACCGACGAACTCCCATTTCAATTGATATGCTAAATAAACTCTAGCGTTTTAATGCATGATAATGAATGTATAATATAACATTAGAGTACAGGTGTGTCAATAAGAATTCAATCACCCGCTTGAAATCTTTTCCAGCAAAGATTTACGTTTCCTATTTTGGAAGTGTAGGATTCGAAAAAGATAGTGGGAGGCCATTTTGATAAAGACCAAATCATCATGGTTTAAATATACAAGACAATAATACTAATTAGAGATCTTTGCTATCAATAGGTTGATAAGATAAGATGAAATCGAATCCGTTAAGTAGCAATCTCGACAATAATCGCTTAGTGGGTCCTAACTTGGTTGATTGGTTAAGAAATCTCAAAATAGTTCTTGCAAGTGAACACATAGCATATGTTCTTGAGACAAATGTTCTGGGACCATCGCTGATTAAGGCACCTCCCGAGGAACATGAGGCATTGCGCAAGTGGAAGTTAGATGACGAACAAGCCAAGTGCTATATGTTGGCATCTATGAATAAAGAGTTGCAAAAGCAACACGAGATATCTCCTCGAGGTCGCAAAATATTGTTTCACTTACCAGAGTTGTATGGTGAATCAAATCGTTTTGCTAGATATGAGATATCTAAGCAATTATTTCGGGTGAAGCATTCCGAGGGAAAAGGTGTTGGAGAACATGTGAACATGATGAAACGGCTAGAGGGTCTAGACTTCATCATGGACTTCAATCTCCAAATGGATATGATCCTTCAATCCCTTCCGGAATCGTATGGTAATTTCATCACGAATTATTATATGAATCGGATAGAATGTACACTTGCTGAGTTATCAAATACGTTGATAACTGCTGAAAAGAATAATGTTAAGGGAAAGGAAGTTTCTCTTGTGGTTGCTTCTTCTAGTAAGACTAAGAAGAAGAAAACTAAGAAGAATGTTTTGAAGGCCCAAAAGGCCATTGTAAAAAAGAAGGGCACCTCGGAGAACAAAGGAAAGTGTTTCCTTTGTGAAGGCGAGGGACATTGGAAACAAAATTTCCCCAAGTATTTGGAATCCAAGGGCAAGAACAAGAAGAATGAAACTCCCGGTAAGGGTGTGTCAATTCCTTGTTATTTCAATTCTAATAACGATAGCTCGTCCAAAGCTTGGGTATTAGTTACCGGAGCTAGCTCTCACAATTGTTCATCCTTACAGGATCTAGCAAATGAGAGGAAGTTGGACAAGGACGAAGTGATCTTGAAGCTTGGAAATAACGCAAGCGTTGCGGCTAAAGCTATAGGATCATCTTTTATTTTGTTGTATAAACATGTTTTGTATTTGAACAATGTTTTGTACTTACCAAACGCTTATAGAAATATCATGTCCATTTCTTGTATTACAAGATTAGGATATGATTTCCTATTTACAAAGGATGTTTGTATAATTAACTATAATAATGAAATCGTTGGTTATGGTTGTGTACAAAATGGTCTTTATTGCTTAAATGAAGTTTTCGCAATACAAATAATGTTTTAGAAATTAATACCGTCAGTGATCAAACTTCGAAACAACTTTGACAGTTACGATTAGGACATATTGCGGAAGATAGACTTAACAAGTTGGATAAGATGGGAATCTTGAGTAATCTTGATTCCGCATCAATTTCAACTTGTGAGTCATGTCTTAAAGACAAGATGACCCAATCACCCTTTGTAGGACAAAGTGGTAGAGCCAAAGATGTTTTGGAAATCATACATAGTGATGTATGTGGTCCATTTAAAAAAATGGCACGAGGTGGTTATTTATACTTCATTACCTTCACCGATGAATTATCATGGTATGGGTATGTTGTTCTTATGAAAAACAAGAGTGAAGCTTTTGAAAAATTTAAAGACTTCAAAAATGAAGTAGAAAACCAAATTGGAAAAAGTATTAAAATTCTTTGATCTGATCGAGGAGGTGAATACTTGAGTACGAGATTTGGTACATTCTTAAAAGACTGCGGTATTATTTCCCAAGTGACTCCTCCAGGAACACCACAGTTGAATGGTGTATTGGAACGGAGGAATCGTACATTGTTAGACATGGTACGATCAATGATGAGCTATACTGATTTACCCATTTCATTATAGGGTCATGCACTTCTTAGTGCAAATTATATTCTAAATCGAGTACCAACTAAATCCGCTCCGAGAATACCTTATGCGATATGGTATGGTAAGGAACCAAGTCTTAAGCATATTAAGATTTGGGGATGTTCGACATATATCAAAAAATTGATAACTGACAAGTTGGAATCAAGATCAATCATGGAAAGATTCGTTGGTTATCCTAAAGACAGTTTAGGATATTATTTCTATATTCCATCCGAACAAACGATTGTTGTTAGTCGGGATGCAGTCTTTCTTGAAAAACAATTTTTTCAAGAAGGGGGCAAAGGAAGAAATATAGAATTAGATGACGAGTCATCTAAAGACCAACAAAATGATACAATGGAGATTGATCAAACCCATAGTGAACCAGAATTAGTAAAATCTACAGAAACACCTCGAAGATCAAGTAGAGTATCTCATCAACCGGAAAGATATGGTTTTCTTCATGATATACAAGAGTCGTTTATTCATGAAGAAAATGATCAAATTGTTGATCCCTCTACTTATGAGGAAGCTATATATGATATAGATTCTTCAAGATGGCTTGAAGCTATGAAATCCGAAATTGATTCCATGTACAGTAAGCAAGTTTGGGAGCTAGTCGATCCACCCGATGGTATTATACCAATAGGGAACAAATGGATCTTCAAGCGTAAAATTGGTGCTTATGGAAAAGTTGAGACTTTTAAAGCTAGGCTTGTTTTGCCAAAGGCAAGGAGTCGATTATGAAGAAACTTTCTCGCCTGTAGCCATGCTTAAGTCCATCCAGATTCTTCTTGCCATAGCTGCACATTTAGATTATTAGGTTTGGCAAATGGATGTCAAGACTGCATTCCTTAATGGATATATTGAGGAGGAAATCTATATGGAACAACCTAAGGGTTTTGAATCCGCAGAAGGTTCCAAGGTGTGTAAGCTTAAACGATCCATATATGGATTGAAGCAAGCTTCGAGAAGTTGGAATCGTCGTTTTGATGAAGCCATAAAGAGTTACGAGTTTATCAAAAACGAAGACGAACCATGTGTTTACAAGAAGGTTAGTGGGCGCAATCACGTTCCTAGTCTTGTACGTAGATGATATTTTACTAATAGGAAATGATGTCGGTATGTTAACCTGTGTAAAGCTTTGGTTATCCAAAACTTTCTCCATGAAAGACCTCGGAGAAGCAACTTACATTCTCGATATTAGACTCTATAGAGATAGATCTAATAGAATAATAGGTCTCTCCCAAAGGCTCTACTTAGAAAAGATATTGAAGAAGTTCAATATGGAAAATTCTAAGAAAGGACTGATTCCCGTTAGGCATGGAATTCACCTTTCAAAGGATATGTCTCCAAAGACATCTGAGGAAAGAGATGAAATGGCAAAGATACCATATGCTTCGGCAATTGGTAGTCTTATGTATGCTATATTGTGTACCAGGCCGGATATTACCTATGCAGTTAGTTTGACTAGCCGATATCAATCCAATCCAGGTTCGGAACACTGGATGACAGTTAAGAATATCTTTATGTAATTGAGAAGAACTAAAGATATGATCTTAACATATGGAGGAGGTGATCTACAAATAGACGGTTTTACAGATTCTGATTTTCAATCAGATATAGACGATCATAAGTCTATATCCGAATTCGTATTCACATTTAATGGAGGAGCAGTGAGTTGGAAGATTTCCAAACAAGAAACCACTACGGATTCCACCACAGAAGCCGAGTATATTGCGGCATCAGATGCTGCAAAGGAAGCTGTTTGGATTAAGAAGTTCGTTTTTGAACTTGGTGTGGTTCCTACCATTGAGTCGGCGATTCCTCTTTTCTGCGACAACAATGGTGTTATAGCCCAGGCAAAGGAACCTCGGTCTCACCAGAAATCCAAACACATAGAAAGGCGTTATCATATCATCCGAGAGATTGTTGGAAAGGGAGATGTGTCTCTGCAAAAGATAGCATCAGCCGATAATACGGCTGACCCACTGACAAAGCCCATGACCCAGAGTCAATTGGATTTACATCTTGAGAAGATGGGGCTTACATATAGTAGCCAATGGCACTAGTGCAAGTGGGAGATTGTTAGTAGTATGTTCCCTAGGGCCATTTTGTATTTATACTTGTATAAACAAATCCCATTGGCAATGATATATATGTTTTATTTGAACTAAGTGCCTCATCATATAAGTGTTTAATTATTGCATATTGTCCTTATCACATTGTGATAGAATCTATTCTTAAGGTGTTGAGAATATGAGTGACAGATTCTATTATACAAGTGATCTAAATAACCGTTCACGATCGATGGGGTCCTACGAATAAGGGCATCACATTATCCCGGAAAGATCGTCACCTCTGTTTATTCTCCTGATTAGTAAAGAGTTACTAATTATAGGAAGCAGTGAGTCTCACACTACTTGATGGGGATCAGAATAAACATATGGACACTCAAAGGGTTTGGGTAAGTCGAACAAGTGACGCTAGATGACTTATACATGGTATTTCATCAAAGTTAATTTAATGTCATCTATTTCATAATTGTACATATGTCCTTTGACTTGCTGTGACAATATCTTGTATATAGGTGATTAGAGTTTGATACTCCTTATCCCTAGATCTTTCATGAGCTAGGATCGCGGGATGTGTTAGCTATAGTTAGTTGTATATGGAGATAGGGGTTTAATCAAGAGAGGATTTATCACTCCGGATGAAAGGAGAAAAGATTCTATGCTATCTCAAATTGTTCTTGATGGATGATAAAACCTGCGCAGGTGTATATGACTTACATAGAAAGTTGTTTCTAGTGGAAGTCATATTTATCAAGAATAAGAACTGAGATGAGGTCATATAATCAAGACAAACAGTGTTTGACTTAACTGTGACACTAGTCGAGATCGGAATCTTCGATGAAGGGAATTTTGAGTGTACGGTAATTATGAACATTGGTTCATAAAGAATGCATCGAAACATTCATATCTATTTGGGGGTCGTGATATGTTGCTAGACGTCACCCACGATCTACGAGAATTAATAATTAATGGGATTTAATTATTTAATATAAGAAAGGCGTTTCTTATGACTCTCGTTGCCATATAGATATGAACCTAGTTAGTCACACATAATAGGGTGTGCAACGGATTGAGTTTATGAGAGATCGATTTCATATGGATACTAACATATCTCAGAAATTAATCTAAGATGAAAAAACAAATACAATTAGGGACTAATTTGTAAGAGTTATAAATTAGTAGGCAGCTAATGTATTTTATCCAAGTTAATATGATGATGTCATGTGATGATGTCACGATAATGTCATGTGATGATGTCATGATGATGTCATGTGATGATGTCACGTGATGATGTCATGTGATGATGTCATGTATATCTCTGTGTGTGACACTTAGCATCCGACGTGTCAGAAGGTGGCAACACCTATGCTTGATGTGTGACACCTAGCATCCGATGTGTCAGATGGTGGCAACACCTATGCTTGGTGTGTGACACCTAGCATGTGAGGTGTCGAATGGTGGAAACACCTTTGCTTGGTGTGTGACACCTAGCATGTGAGGTGTTGCATTCTTAAGCAAAGCTCTACCCTATAAATAGAGGTTGCCTTTGCTCATTCTACACACACCACACTTAAGAGAGCATATTTGAAGGAGTTAAAGTAGTCATCAATTACAGAAAAGTTTGGAGAAATTTTTTCATACATCCCAGCAAAGACGTAATCGAGGCGAGAGTTTGAGCTTAGGGTTGCTCGGAAAGAGAAACTCTTGCGGATTACTTCAAGGCGAGGATTCAATATGACGCATACTCGTGTGGACGAGCTTGAGGTCGCCGTACTATCGGGACTACAAGAATCGTTGGAGAATCGACATAGGTATTCTTCATACGGTTTCTAGATGCGTGCTTTAACTACTAGATGATACGACGATCCATTTGTTATTGATATGATCCATTTCTGGATCCGAATTGTTGGAATTCCAATTTTAAATTGATACGATTCAGACCCTCATGTCCCGCTGCACCAACAGAAGGATGGAAGTCTGTCACATCAAAAAGACTAGTAAGCTGAAAAAGGTTATATCGACGGGGTCAGTAAAAACTGATTGAGTTCATAAGTTTACAAATGAGTATTAAATAAAACATCAAAATAATGCTATAAAACAATCATTCATATGCATCCATGTATAACTTCCGATCGAAACCCAAAACCTCAACGTATACCATCATAACCCATATTAAACTGATTTCCTGAATAAGTTTCTAATACTTATTGCTGATGGTTTGGTCCCGGGATAATTCCATTGAGTTTAACCATAACTATATCGTACAGTCCCGGAATATTTCCACCATGTTAAACTCATACCATTTCTTATTTCCCACTAATCAAGGCGAGTCCCTGAATATTTCCAAAGAGTTTAACTACCTAGACACAGGTCCCGAGGTAATTCTACCGAGTCCAACCTCGTGTCTATCGTATTCTCGAGAAGATATCTTTAACTTTTTCATGCTGCAGATTCTTTGATATTAACTGGTGATCGCACGGTTCCTATTGTCGCCCAATAGGAAAACTTGTTTTATCGGATCTATACTCGTTTAAAAGACATGATGTATGCATTTCTAACAAAGTATTTAATTCATAAATAATGCTAGCCAAACTATATGAACATTTTGCGTATAAAGAAATGCACTTTTAATACTTCAAATGTAAACATCGGTATAAACTCGTTGCTTGCTATTCAAAAATAACTTCAATAACGATACCCGCAAAGCTCCCTGAGTGTAATCATCCTAATAGTATTACGATAATTGGATCGTGCCACGAGTCCTAAATTATGGAATTTAGGTCAAGTAGGTCGGGAATGAGACTCGACTTATGAATTATAAATGGAATAAGAGAATTAACCGGATTACAAAATAATAACTTGAAGTAACAATTATTATTCGTTGAAGCATTATTAGCGGGACTAAGTGAAAGCTAAGAAAATTGATATAAAATAAAATATAAGTCCCCAGCAAATAATTTTCACGACTACCTTCGTGAATATTATATTGAATTAATCGGAAAAGGATTTCCGAAACTTAAGCAAGATGAGTTAAAATGGTTTCTTAGCCACTTTGAACTAAAGTGGACCTTTATCCAACTTACCAAGTAAGGGAATGAATTTTATTTATTTCACTCATAAATAAAAAAGAGAAAGAATAGATTTCCGAGGTGATTTCAAAGCACGTCGGAAAGTCGTTTTAAAAGTTAAGCACGTCGGTTTAACGTTTCAGTTAAAGTGGACCTTTAACCCACTCAAATGATGACATGTGTCCACCATTAAGGGATTTAAGAATCCACTTAATTCATTTCCTTTCACTTCTTATGATAAACTAAAGAAAATTTTAAAAAGAATGGAAAACCCTCATCTTCTTCCCCTAAAAGCTGAACCCACCATCATCTCCACACCTTGAAGAATTTTTCATCATAGCTTACTATTCTCGAGGAAAATAAACCATTGATCAAAGATAAACAAGTTAAGTCGCTCAATTTAAACTCTCGTTTGTTGAATTTAATGTTCAATTGAAAGAGAAATTGCTAGGTTTTATGATTTTGGTGATTTGATATAGCTATGGATGTTTGATGATATTTGTATTAAATTGTGAGGTGAGAATGAGGGTTATGTTGTGATAAACTTATGTGAGATGACCCATAGCTCTGAAAAGACTCTGGCCAGCTGAAACCTTGCTTCGTTGAGTAAGGATTGTCTGCCACGGTGAGGCAAAATTCTTCCCAACCGAAACAAAATTTTGCAGCCGGTAGCTTTGCAGCAGTGAGCAGAGCTGAGCTCTCCTCTAGCTGAGCAGAGGTAAGCAGCCCATAGGGGCTGCTTGGGCAGTCCCCATGGTAGGTAGGAGGAGCGTTTTAAGTCGATGGTTTTAGCTCGACGGTTTTGACGATTCAAATTGAATTTGTATGCGACAGTGCGACGTTTTGTGATAAAACATTTTGTTAAGTAAAAGCAAGTGTATATCGTTCAAAAAATGGAGTAGGAATGTGGAATTAATGAGATTTATAAATGTTAAATTAATATAGAACGTTAGGTTATTTGATACGGAAAATCAAATAACGATAAAAATTTGAATACGCGACAATTTGACGAAATTGTAAAGATTAGTTTTAAGGGTTTTAAGCAATATGTTAGTATGATTAAATGATGGATTCTAAGGCATAAATATAAATGGAAAGGATAAGTTGAAATGTTGAATTTTATATTTGGTATATGGTTAAGTTTAAGTCGACCCAAAGACAATTATTTGATAAGTAATCAAATAAAAAATTTAAAGCTAAGTTTACCTAATAAACTTAAAGACTTAAAGTATGATGGAAATGTATATCGAAAAATATAGATAAGTAATGATAGCATCACATCGAGATAAAATCGCTACATCGATAATCATAAATTGAAAAGTATCGGGTTAGACAAGGTAACACGACGGGTTATGCATATACGGTTTAGTCTCAAGTCTAGGGTTTCTATCGAATTAGATTCTCACTCGAGATATATTTTATATTTGCCCTAGGTTCGATAAGGAGCTCGGAAGCTTGATGGCCATTGTAACTGATCGCAGTTATTGGATAGCAAGTAGTGCGCTTATAGTTTACTGTCGATTATTAATACTGTATTATTTTATAAAAATGCTTTATGCAAAATGCTTTACTTAAAATGCACTATTGCATTTAAAAGCCTTGAAACCTAATATAGATCCGATGAAACAAGTTATCTATTAGGCATCAATAGAACTGTGTGTACATCAGTCATAAGAAACTAGATGAACGAAAGATATGAACAATAATACATTGAATATACATAATGTACAAACAACATCGAATAAAGTATGAAGCCATAAAGAACCTCCCTTAATATTTATTAATGCAAGTTTAACCCGGTTTAACTATCTCGGGACTATATTAGGAAATGATTAATGTAAGTTAACTCGGTTGAAACATCTCGGGACTGCATTAATCGAGATACTAGGTTAACTCAGTTGAACAAACTCGGGACATGTATCTCCCCATTTAACTCGGTTGAACTATCCCGGGACTTGGGACTAATAATTGAGCATCGATCGTGTCGGTAAAAGATATGAATTTAATCAAAAAGTATAATAAATAAGAAACATTATGAACATAGGGTTTCATTCGGTTGGGTATTCAGATGCATAAAAAGGTATTTGTTTTTTTATTAATTTTCTACTTTAATTATGAACTCGCTCAATGTCAATTGACCCCCCCAATATGTGTTTTCCTTTCAGGTAAACATATTTTCTTTAGACATACTTCTACCTTGTTTAAGGAGTCTGTATGTAAAGTAAGAGGAAGTCTATCCGTAGTGCTGCAATAGTCGGGCCCTAAAGTGTGTAAATAGTTTGTCAAACGGCATGTATGTTTTATTTATACTCTGATGTATAAAAAAGATTTTTAAAACTGCATTTTTAAACCGTTTGCATTAATATGGAATGGGTTATGCTATGATGTGAGACATCGGATTATAAGAACCAGGTTCCTATTTGACGATTTCATATTTGAATAGATGTTTGTAAACGTCATGCTTTGAAGAGTTTTTATGAAAACATTTTATGAATATTTATATGAATGATTGATTGAAATATTGCGAAAATTTATAACGTTTTTAAGCTTGTTACTGGTTTCGGAACTACCATTTCCATTCCCTAGCGCCGGCCTCGACCCGAGATTTTGGTTTGTGACTGCTAATATAAATTGAGGGCATATGGATATCACTGCAAGTATATGAATAATGATTAAAATCCGTAGGCCATTGTTTATTTGTGATAGATGATTGTTTGTACCTAGGATTGACATTGTCACTAGGTTAAGCTACGAACTACTATAGCTATAGGATTTGGGTCATGTCTCTAATACCTATTATTATGTCTCATAGGTTCTCAGCCTTCCCTTTTGGAATTTAAGACTACGGTATACGAGTGCATGTGGTCTAGACGACTTGATATCGATACTTGAACATCAAGTATGAAATAACATAAAGGCACTGTCAAAGTCATTCGATGGTAATACAAAGGGAAATTTGCGAAAGAAGTACAGACTCAAAGAAGTAGAGTAGCATGGAGAATTCTTACTGGTTAAAGAGTATAGGGCCCGAAAGAAACTTACAAAACTAAATGCTATGACATGTTATAGTCATTTATTTAAATGGTGTTAAAAGCATAATTGTTCTTAGACATGAGAACAATATGTATAAATGTCACGACATTGATAAGGAATGCATCACTACATATATTTGAATACACGCATTAGTAGAATATGCATCACTCATAGTAAAACAAGTTGTGGAAATTCTTTGGGGATGAGAGATATCACCACCCTCTATGTACAATTATGCAAATGTTTTAAAAAATGAGTTTTAAGCAAATGGTTTTTAAAATGCGCGCGAAAATGATTGAAATATTTTGAACAAGATTTGTTTTATTGTAAGTGTACCTGGACTGGAACTCTGTAACGAAAGTAAATACTCGAGATCAAGTAGTAAGCGATTCTCGAGGGGGTAACAAAAGCATATGAAAGTGGAAGTTGGAGAACACGGCTGCGACTACAAAGTACGCAGCGAGTTATAGCTAAATGAACTACAACTTACATCAAATCGAAACATACATCCGAGCTACAGATAGGAATATCCTTAAACGGGATGTCCAAGGCATTTTACCCTGAGACACTAGGAGCAAGAAAGAAGAGATGGAACCTACTGATTAAGCAGTAATTAAGACGTTACAAGTACACAATTAAAGGTGTAATAGATGGAGATAGTATATCAATAAGACGAGTTTCAAATAATGTCTGAAAACTGACAAGGTATAGTAAAACCTGATATCTTTTAAGTGAACTATCGGATCGGTTTAATTTCGAAATATGATATTCCTATGACGGTAGGTTTTGAAAGTAATAATGGGAAATTTGTGTGAACTTTGGCAAGAAGCTAAAAGAGCAAGTGATAAAAATATGAAAGATATAGTTTGGTTAACTAAGGATTATCAATGTAACCTCCACATATATAAATGAAATTGAAAACAATTGTGAAACAATAATTTCAAATTATAAAAATTCTGATAACCGAGCATATTAACTATGAAGTCTTGGCTGGCTGGTGCAAAATATACATGTAGAGTACATGTATTTGAAGGTCGGGCCAACAATGTGTAAGATATAGACATTTTAGTTTAATATGAAATGTTTTAAAAACGGTGCAAGAAGTTACTAATCAATTAATTAAATATAATAGCGGCTATGGAGCATCGAGAAGGACTTTTAGCAGCAAGAAAGGAAGCTATATTGATAAAAGATTATGTTGAGATAGTTGATATTGAACATAACTTCACACCTCATAAGTAGAGCCTATGAAGGTAGTATACGAGAAGTAAGCCACCTTGAGGGTAAGAGGTACAACGATAATAAAGAATAATGACAATGTAACACCCCGTAAATATAAAGGATTAAATTATTCGACGTAAGGGATAATTAATAGGACAGAAGAACTTAAATTAAATTTGAGGAAAATGGTTATAGATCCGAAAATATAAAATTAATTTATAGTGTCTTTGGATATTTATATTTTAACTAACGGGAATCAAGAAATGCTTATAAATTAAAATAAAACAGTGAATATTTTTAGAGTTAATATTCACAAAATATTATTCGGAAGTTACTCCAAAATTTTTATAAGATTTGTATATACAAATGTTATTGAGAGAGACTAATTTAAACCTAATAAATCTTAAAGAATTTATTAAAAATAAAATTTAGGTACCGTGAGAATAAAAGTTATGTCTTTATTCTTATTATGAATTATGGAATTTTTTGACAAAATTTCATAAAGTTTGTAGTTCGTTGTCCGTTTTAGTTACGGATGAGTATTTAAGAATTTGGGTTAAAGTGACGCGTAAGCCATCAGGTATTAGTTTGACAATTAGCCAAACTATTTAAACCCAACTCATTTGAATTAGGTTTCATCGGAAACCATTTCTTTGTTTTATCTCTTCTCGTTTTAGAGAGTGCGAGCCTAGGGTTTTCCATCTTTCAATCTGATTTCACGTTTCTAAATCGAATTTCTTCGTGAATTCGATAGTAATCGAGGTAATAACCGTTATTTTGAATTTGTTCCTATATAATTTGGATTATAAATGAACATATAACAGTTATCGTATCAAATCGATTGGATACAAATCGATTTTACGATCCGATAGCCAAATTGAATGGATTGGCGTGTGTATGGATGCTAGGTGGACGTATTTGCAAAAACAGAGCTGGAATCGGAGGCCCGAGCGGCTATGCACGTTGTGCACAGCGGTTGCACCATTGTGCAGCCCTAGAGTTGCACGAACGTGTAGCCACACGTTCGCATAGCCAATGTTGTGCGGATGTACAACAAGTTTGAGGGGGGAGTGAATGGGGCATTTTTCCCTAACATTCGACGTGTTTTTCCATCGATTTGAAAATGATTGAAACTTAAACCAGGACATTTAAAGGACTGAAAAGGATATAGACAATTCAAGACATTCGATTAATTAAAACATAGGAGCGTTTTTATTAGGTCCTATATTAATTAAAATGATTAATTATTAGAGGACCATAAGTTGATATCAAGAATAAGAATAGACAATATACGCTATATGTCTAGTTTAATCAATAGAGTCTACTCTTTAGAGTTAGAATTCTTATTTCAATTGTATTTCAACAATTGTTTTCTAACTAGATCCGACGAGACAGCGAGCTACCGAACCTGGAGAGTATAGGGTGATCGAAAAATGTTTTGTGGATAACGGTTTTGTGAGTTAGCATATTTACTTTGAATATTAATGCCAGAACATTTATAAATCAAAATGTTATTAAAATTGCATTGCATAGAGTTGATTTAAAACCGATATAGATCTACTGGAACCTGTTCTTTATTGGACAACAATAGGACTGTGTGATCACAAATATTAATAAATTATTGCATCGTTTTACATGTTAGTTAGATCCTATGACCAGATGCTTGCAAGGCGGCCTATACCTAACTGGTAGTCCTGTGGCGACAGTAATTCAATTTACAGCCCAACAACCGAACACAAAGATAAGATGACTGTGACGTTGTGAGTTCATAATTCATCTTGTGTTAAACAAGTGAGCATAAACTATGGTGATGCCCATAGTTAAACAAATGGGGTTTCTTTTAGGGTTTCATCTAGATCAGTTATTTGGCTGCACAAAGTATGTTTATATGTTATTTCTATTTTTATTAATATGCTTAAGTATCTATGTGAATTCACTCATTTTGACCTCAGTTGATTTCCCTTCCACACGTGAATAACATTTTTGGTGTGACAAGACTTCCAGTTCTTTCTCCGGATGTTGTAATTAAGTAAGTTTACTCTAAAGTTGCACATTAGTTCTATTAGCGTCCTGTAGTTCATTCGGTAAATGTTTACTCTGATAGGAAACTACTGTAAATATCATTGTGTTGGGACCAATGCATATTTTGTATAAGGGCTTTTGCTAGTTGTTTATAAAGAAAGCTGGTTTTGATAAAAGCTTTATGTTTGTACGAAATTCTTTTACCAGTTACTTGATATGTCAACTGCTTTGCACCGATGGCATTGTATTCGGACATGGTTATCATAAAGTATGTGTTGTGTACACATACTACCCTAAATCAAGGAATGAAATCGCAGGGTTTTGATTACACGTTTATGTAAAGGTTTTAGAATACTTGCGAAAAGATATTGAAACCTTTAAGTTTTACTGTTTTTCCTAGGCTTTATATGGGTTTCAGAACAACCATTCACATTCCCTAGCGTCGGTTTCAACTCGAGTTTCAAGGTAGAAATTGGGTCGTGACAGACATTGAAGTATATGATCGAAAGTATCAACGCCAAGGTATCATGACAATGTGAACTCGCGATGCGTGAATACATAAGCCATAAGAAGAACAAAGATACAGATTGATAACGCTTAGAAGAAGCGAATAAAAGAAACAAACGATGAGATCTGTAAGCCATATAGATATCAAAAGATGTAAAACACATGAAGGAGAGACTCAATGAGGAAATTGAGCTACAACACGAAGGTGTTATAGGATAGATCGAGAAAAAGAATAAGAGCTTGAAGTAAGATACATACAAATGGCATTCAAGCATAAGAAGTATAAGAACCAAATATAGATAAATGACGCGAAAAGATCTGCTAAGATTATCGAAGTGAAAAAGGTTTGAATAAACCACGCACATTGTATGGTACTCGATAAAGTAATCGAGGAAAGGAAGTGAGGACATTGCTTAGAAAGTAACGAGAGGATAACAAGGAAATCGACTTCTATGTAGTCATGGACACGTGGAGTCAAGAAGATTAGAATTAGTCTAAGTATACGACTGACATAACTGATAAACAAAATATCAGAAAGAAGATGATACATGGATGTGCACACGATCGAAAATGCAACAGGTCGACAAATTCGAAAGAGTAATTTTCAATCTCCTATTGATAGTCGATATTGGAGAGATTGAGACAAGAAGTATAAGATGATTGAGAAATGAGTAAGACAACGATAAGAGCTTCACTGGACGATGGTAAATAAACTAGTAGTCTGGCATTCGTAAAACTAAAGAATCAAGAGACAAGGTGTAATATAAGCGATCAGTCTCATTTTAAATGATTCAAATGAGACAATAAGAAATTAAGTGGAATAATAAAATAAAATAGGACCTGAGTGTTGGGTTTTCTAGGTTCATAACGCAGTGGAATTTCAATTTTTTTTATCTAAAACCCAAACCAAAATCCATGTAATTCGAATAAATAGATTAATAACATAATTAATACTTACTTGTATGTCGAATTCAAACAGCAATGTAGGAAGGAAGGAGGTGATTCACTTTGGTGATACCTGGCCTCAGATCAGAAACGCGTCCTCTACGAGTATCCAAATGAACAGACCTTAGTCAAAACTAGTGCTTGTGTGCTAGCACTATTGCTTCACAAAGAAATTTAGAATTTAGTGATTGTGTCTTGTGTTTATTTCGAAAAACACATAACTCAAAACCCTAGCCTTAAGAATCTATTTATATGAAAATAGGACATCTAGGGTTTACTCAAAAACGTGTTTTACAATCATATGCAAACACTACATTTTTGATAACTCTTTTGAGTTCATGTCTATTAAAAACTATTTTTGATAATTACACATATATATTAATTATTATTATTATTATCTTCAAAAGATAATACCTTAAGGAAAACACTTATCCTTAAATTTTGAATTTCAATTAATACATATTTATATATATATATATATATATATATATAATCTATTAATCACTTAATTTCATTGGGCTTGTACAACCCATAACTACTTTGGGCCTGTTCTTAGTGTGCGACAAAGTAGGTTCATATAACGTTAGCAGTAGGCTCGAAATCCCTATTTCAGCCCACAAGTCATAAATGGCCTCTAGTAGGACATTATGACTACCCAAGTTATACGAATATCGATAATCCGATTTAACCATTTACAATAATAATTTAATCCCTTTGCCACTCGATATCCTAATTGAATATAAGGCATAGTCCTGTCATCCTTATAATATTCAATCATTAGTTTTCTGATTCTAAGTAGACTGAAAATGATAACTCTTTATCAATTCATTTAGCATGGCCATGAATTTCCTTCATTCTATCTTCTTCAAGGGGCCCATAGATATCGTACTCAAATAAATGAGGGACAAATTCCTTCTCAATCACTCACATTTCTCACATAGTTACTTTCATATCCAATGACAATCTATTCCACTATCCTGTTAAGGATAATGTAAGACTGTATCAAAACATGAAATAGCTATGTAGAAATCCATGATGATTTCAAGGTCAAAGGATTATACTAATAGAACTGTAATGAGAATTACTTATGACAGTTATCTATGTAGTATTCTCAAGGTGGGTCATCCAGTGCCTTATTTCTCAAATAGCACCTATGATTTGACTTTATATCTCATATACATGATTAGTAAAACATAATCATCAGTCAACATCATACTAGTCTTAATGTACTATTAAGACTAGGGATAGATGGAATATAATTCTTTTATAAAATCTAAGGGTTCTACTATCAAGTCACATACTTGATGATCTTAGAAAGAATTAACAATTCAAGTATTTTAATCATAATATAAAATGATAAAAACTGCCAATCAATAAATAACAAAATGATAAAGTCAATACATGGTCAAACATGATTGACCTAGTGCATATCACTAACACCGAGTAGGTAATTATTGAAATTTTAATAAGAAAATTTCAATAATAATATTTCATAAAGAAAATGGAATTTAATTTAAAAAGGGAAAATTTGAGAAAGTGGCTAAAAGTACACTTTAACTCAAAATTTGGAAAATAAGCTTTTAATTCCCGGAAAATAAAAACTAAATAGATTATTGATGGGAATTAGTATTTGTAAAAATAATATCGAAAAAAGGCTATCGATAATTATTAGAACGAAATTTGGATGAAAAAGTTGGAAAAAGCGCAATTTAGCTGAAATTGGAAATTGAGCATTTTTTGCCAAAATTGTCAAATGAAATTATCAAAAAGTGAAGTTATAAGATATGCAAATGATATTATTTATTTAAAAAAAAAATCATACATAATTTATCGGACCTGAAAGATTTAGCGTTCGACGTACGAAAACATACAAGTTTTAAATTAGAAATCAAAGTGGTTTGAGTCGATTTCTTTAAGGATCAAAAGCGTCCTTTTCCATAATTATATACGAATTTTAATTTGAGTTTTAAACTCAGATTATCATTTGAAGATCAGCACCTCAAAACCTCCATCATCTTCAACCGTATGAGAAATATATGCAAAAACTTTAAATCATCATAACTTCTTCATTTTTGATCCGTTTTGAACAATTCGTACGGCCACGGAACGAGGAGGCGGAGCTCTACTGATATAACCCTATTAATAAAGGTAAAAATATATATCTGGAGTCAGGGTTTAGGGCTGTTAGTTCGGGATTAATTGATTAAGATGGCGATGATGGTTTTAAGTTAAATGTTTATTGAGTGAGGAGTGAGAGTTGTGATGGGGTGTAATTTTGGGGGTTTGGGTCTTGAAGGTGGCCTGCCGGAGGTTGGAATTACCACAGCACGGCGGAGCTGCCAAAGTATAACTAGTTGATCACTGCTTTGGTGCACCACACCAGAGCACAGAGGAGTGAGAGTTGTGATTGTCCACCAGGTATAACTACCGTGCGGTATAACGGTGGAGCTGCCAAAGTAGCAGCTCTAGTGTGGTGCACCGGAGCAATGACAACCCTCCCTTTTGCCAAACAAGGGGAGGGCATAGCAAAGCGGGAAAGGGGTGAGCCAACCCTTTCTTGAATCCAAACTGTGTTAATTTTTGACCAAAACGCCATATTATGCAACTAGTTTTAGTTTGGATGTAAAATACGCTTGAAATGGAGTTAATGGATTAAGGTTTTTCTTGAATGAAAATGGTGAATAATGATGATTAGGCATGTTTTAAACAAATTAAAATGCTAAGGAAGATTGACTAAAGAGTTAAGCGTTTTAAATTTAAAACGTCAAATTTCGGAGTTGTAAGAGAGTCGTGACGAAAGTAGGTTTGAAATAAAATAATGGCTGGGGCGTTTTCGGTATTAAATAAAACCGTCGAAGCTTGAAAAGCTAAAGTTGATATTTTAATGAATATCAAACTCTAAGATTGCATTGAAATCAAAAGTGTATCGACCTAAAGCTGTAATTGAGGTTTATGAATATTGGTTATACGTTTATTAGATTTAAATGTATTTGATTATTACTGTGAATTAGGTATCGACGAGCTACTGATTTGACAGTTTTGGCTTACAGGGTTCGGCCAAGACATTAAGATTATGAAAAATCGCATAGTGATGTGTGAGTATAATTTATTTACGCGTATTATCGTATTAAAAATTAGTTGATATACTATAAAAGAGAGTATTTTGATATTTACATTGTATAAATAATATTTAAATGCATCGCATAAATATTGTAGTTGATTAGATTGTATTGAATTGTATCGAATTGATTATATTTATTGATTGAATTATTTGGATTGGATGGAATTGATTATTTGAAATTATTTGTATTGAATTGGATTTTATTTGTTTTGCTTATTTTTATATTGTTTGAAAAACATAAACTTTGATATACGATCCGAAATAATATGTGATCACAAGTTGAGTCGAGTTTAGACAATAGAAATAGATCGGAAAAAAACTAACTTATCGTTCAACCTATCTTTTAATCGAAGTAACTCGGTCGAATTATCCTGGAACTATATCACTAGGCATAAATTAAAATCGGTCGATCTATCCCGAGACTTTATCTAATAGGACACGAGAAAGCAGTACTCTCGCTAAACCTAGGAAAATGTCTATGTTAAGTATTGTCCAGGTTTAAGTTGAAGATTGGGTCAAATTATTTGCCTAAGTGAATTGATTGAAATCGATGTGATTGTATACGTAAAAAATGTTTGTAAATGCGATTCTTATTGTGATGATATGCTAAGTAACGTATATCTCACTCAACTTATAGTCGATCCCATGGATTTAAATGTTTTTCAGGTACCTAGACTTAGGGCTTAGCTAAAAGTCCATTTTGGTCGGAAGTCATTTTTGTGATGTACACTCCTGACATCCTCGTCCTTTGCAGTAGTATTATGGTTTGACCAGAGTCGTAGCCTAGTATGTCTACAAGTTTTCGTTGTTTATAGTTGTTGTCTTTATGGTATATGTATATTTAGCGATGATATTGTATTTTGTCTACGGAGGTAGATTCCCGTAAGATGGCCCTAAACACTGGTAGAATATATGACGGGTGAGTATGTAGGAGATACGGAAATGATAAACCAGAAATAACTTGCATCATTTTATACTAGTTTGTATTATGTTTTGCTAAAAAGTTTTAATGCTTTTTAGGCTTGCTACGATTTTCGGAACTACCATTCCAATTTCCTAGCACCGCTCTCGGCTCAATAATTTGGTTCGTGACAACGTTGGTATCAGGGCAGTGGATTGGACGTTCGACAAAAGAGCAGGGATCTCGGGTCCGTTCCGATTCTAGGGAACTCTCGCTCATGCTTTTGTGACGAAGTGAGGCACTCCGTCCTGGAGCTATGGGATAGGAAGGAGTCCATATCGATTACCACCGCAACTTTTATAAATCAAAGTTGGTATCAGAGCAGTTGGTCCAGTTACCACTGCTAATATAATTTGAGGCAAATAGATACAACTGCTAGTCTGTGATAAGTATTTGTCAGACCTAGGTTATCGGTTATTAAGTTACCTAAGACTACTGCAGCTATAGAAAAGAGTCATATCTGAAGTTAAATGTGATTAATTGATTGATTGTTTTGTATTAAGATTGATCGATTGAATTGCGAAAGTTTGCTCGTTTTGCGGAAGTACATGATTAAGAAAAAAGGATACGTGTTATCTTTTGATAAAAATATTCATGCTCTATATGCATATTAAAATTGGATTTGTGAAAATGGTATCTCACACTACGTTTTTTTCTATAACAACATGTCTGGGAAAATCAGAGCTCAGCCGCATGCTGCAACATGAGAGGAGGAAGCGCCTCCTATTTATCAAAATGGTTTCACGACAATCATGTGCCGATTGGAGAAGAAGTTCCTCTAATTTATCTGAACGATTTTCTGCCAGAAAATGGCTTTCCTACCGATAATGGTGGGCTATCTAAGATCCATGGAAATGGAAGTGTGTCTAACCAGATCTTTTATTCCTAGAATTAGATACTTGTCACCAGAGATCCTATACAGTGAGGAGAGTGACAGCTCATTAGAGGAGGAGGATCCATTAGAGGCTTCTGACATAGAACAGTTTCGGAGTGAGCAGTTCTGGGCAGATGTATCTGAGTATCGTAAGATGAGAGAGGACATAAGGATCAGAGAGACTCAGGCATAGTCTAGGTTGAGTCGTGTTAGGGCACAGTTCAATGCTTATTCAAGAGGTATGTTGTCGGTTGAGGCATACACTACGGAGTTCTTACGCATGGTGCGTGCTATTCTTGAGATTCATGGGGACAACGACGAGGTAAGTCGTTGTTATATCAAGAGATTAGGACCCGAGTTTTTGGAGTTGTATCAGGATTCACTTGATCACCATGGATCCTTATCTGCTAGGGCTATTCAAATAGCCAATGACCATGAGTGGAACGGTGATCCTATTCGACCCTTCTTCTATAGGCGCAAGGAGTACCCGATATTGAGGAACCTATCTTGCAGTATCTATCGTAACTCCGCTTTTGTGCATAGAGGCAGGGGAAATTCCATACACGTTAGAGGACGCAGAGGTGGCATTGTGATCCGTGAGAGGGGTGAGTCTAGTCAGGCACCCCCAAGTATGGAATAATTGTTATGTTTTGTACCAAATGTGTTTCTATGATTGAAATATTTGTATTGATAGGTTGTTATGTGATCGACTGAATTGGCATGCATTGATTAGATTGTATTGATTGAGATATTGCATATAGAAATATATTTATAAACCCGCTCATATAGGCTTTATCCTAAACATAGTTATTGATATACACATGAAACAAAGAATCAAATGAAAAATAAATAAAACACATAACATATTTGCGGTATGAAACGTAATGCCTTATATTACGTTTTGACTTACCACGAGGATGGTAAGCGATATTGAAAGAAAGATTGATCCGTAAGCCTAAGGGCTACATGGTATCAAAATGTGATTGAGATAGTTAATGGTAAAGATGAACGAGTATCAAAGACAGGGAAATAGAAGATTTAAATGGTGATGCTAAAAGAATAGCATTAGCTATACAACACTTCGCTAAGTGTTAAAGGATAACGATAATTTCAATATCAAAATTATAATAAACCCCAATAACGAATAACGAAAAGCCATTAATGTCGCAAAGTGTGTAATCTAGAGGGACTTACTATGATTTTCAAATAGAGACAATGTTATGAATTTAAACGGTGCAAATATGCTCAGACATCATATTTAGTATGTCATAATCACGTTAATAGTGCATACGAGTATATATATAAATATTTTCTATATAAACTACAATTTTAAATGATGATCATGCATCATACTAGTGTCAAAATTGTAAAACGTTATTTTATCGAGCAACTCTTTAGTGATGAGAGCTGTCATCACTCTGAGCTACATTGTACTGATATTTCAAACGATTTGAATTGAAAGAAATAAAGATTGAAAGACTGACCAGTCAACAATGTTAGAAATGTTTGTAATGTATTTGTTTTGTAAGAAACTCAAATGTGAATCCCTACGTCAATAAAATATAAAAGATTCTATTAAAACAATAGTGAACATATGTGATAAAATTATACCCTAATATAGAATTGAGCCTTAATGATAAAAAATAGTACCGAGAGATCGATCGATGCGAGAAATATAAAATATCGGTAATACCCATGAATTGTAATACTGTTAGTAGTATGTGCCCTAGGGCCATTTGATCATGTATATTTGTAGAACTAATCCCAATGGCAAAGATATATATGTTCTAATTGAACTAAGTGTCTCATCAACTAAGTGTTCATTTATTACGTATTGTCCTTATCATATTGTGATAAAATCTATTCTTAAGGTGTTAAGAATATGAGTTACAGATTTTATTATACATGTGATCTAAATAACAGTTCATGATCGATGGGGTCCTATGAATAAGGGCATCGTATTATCCCGGAACGATTATCACCTCTGTTTATTCTCCTGATTAGTAAGGAGTTACTAATTATAGGAAGTAGTGAGTCTCATACTACTTGATGGAGATCAGGATAAACATGTGGACACTCAAGATGTTGAGTGGGTCGAACAAGTGACGCTAGATGACTTATACATGGTATTTCATCAAAGTCAATTTAATGTCATCTAGTTCATAATTGTACATATGTCCTTTGACTAGCGGTGACACTATCTTCTATATAGGTGATTAGAGTTTGATACTCCTTATCCCTAGATCTTTCATGAGCTAGGGTCGCGGGATGTGTTGGCTCTAGTTAGTTGTATATGGAGATAGGGGTTTAACCAAGAGAGGATTTATCACTCCGGATGAAAGGAGAAAAGATTCTATGCTATCTCAAATTGTTCTTGATGGATGATAAAACCTGCGCGGGTGTATATGTCTTACTTAGAAAGTTGTTTCTAGTGGAAGTCATATTTATCAAGAATAAGAACTGAGATGAGGTCATACGATTAAGACAAACAGTGTTTGACTTAACCGTGACACTAGTCGAGATTGGAATCTTAGATGAAGGGAATTTTGAGTGTACAGTAATTATGAACATTGGTTCATAAAGAATGCATCGAAACATTCATATCTATTTGGGGATCGTGATATGTTGTTAGACGTCACTCACTATCTACAAGAATTAATAATTAATGGGATTTAATTATTTAATATAAGAAAGGCGTTTCTTATGACTCTCGTTGCCATATAGATGTGAACCTAGTTAGTCACACACAATAGGGTGTGCAACCGATTGAGTTTACGAGAGTTATAAATTAGTAGGCACCTAATTGTAAGAGTTATAAATTAGTAGGCACCTAATTGTATTTTATCCAATTTAATGTGATGATGTCATGTGATGATGTCACGATGATGTCATGTGATGATGTCACGATGATGTCATGTGATGATGTCACGATGATGTCATGTGATGATGTCACGATGATGTCATGTGATGATGTCACGATGATGTCATATGATGATGTCACGTGATGATGTCATGTGATGATGTCATGTATGTCTCTGTGTGTGACACCTAGCATCCGACGTGTCAGAAGGTGGCAACACCTATGCTTGATGTGTGACACCTAGCATGTGATGTGTCAGATGATGGCAACACCTATGCTTGGTGTGTGACACCTAGCATGTGAGGTGTCGAATGGTGGCAACACCTTTGCTTGGTGTGTGACACCTAGCATGTTAGGTGTTGCATTCTTAAGCAAAGCTCTACCCTATAAATAGAGGTTGCCTTTGCTTATTCTACACACACCACAGTTAAGAGAGCATATTTGAAGGAGTTCAAGTAGTCATCAATCACAGAAAAGCTTGGAGAAAGTTTTTCATACATCCCAGCAAAGACGTAACCGAGGCGAGAGTTTGAGCTTAGGGTTGCTCGCCAAAAGAAACTCTTGCAGATTACTTCAAGGCGAGGATTCAATCGGACGCATACTCGTGTGGACGAGCTTGAGGTCGCCGTACTATCGGGACTACAAGAATCGTTGGAGAATCGACATAGGTATTCTTCTTACGGTTTCTAGATGCGTGCTTTAATTACTAGATGATACGACGATCCATTTGTTATTGATATGATCAATTTCTGGATCCGAATTGTTGGAATTCCAATTTTGAATTGAAATATACGATTCGGACCCTCACGTCCTGCTGCACCAACAGTCGTATCGGAGCCACCGTATCAGCAAGTATTAAAGCTTTACGATTGAATGCATGTATTAATAATCATGGACTTAGGAATTATTAATTGGCATGTAATTTATAATTCCGAGGGCTTAGGTCTTGTTTGCAAAAACGAGCAAACGGTATTGTGACATTAATTACATTTGATTAAATTCTGTCTAGGAGATTGGTACTTAAGTGGTCCGCTCGTGACCCTCCAATCTATCCTGGGAATTTTTCTAATGTGATTATTTAACACAATACGTGACTCGCTTGTGCATTATGTTGTCGTCAACAAAACATGCAGAACAAATAATAGTTTTCTTATTCTTTTGTGGCTAAAGAATGAGACCTAGGAAGTCCATGATCATACATGTGTGATTGCATGATTCATTTTAGCTTTAATATGTATGAGATGCATGCTAAAATGTGTTGTGGGCTTAGTGAGACCGGAATAACTTAAAACCCTAAAAAATCTTCCTAAAAGTAAAAAGATTAAGTTTATATTGATTAATCATTAAATTGATTTATCAATGGCTCTCCATTGGAGCAATAAACTAACACGCTTTGAGTTATCATCTTGTCGGCTATGGATACATAGGGGTGAGATGATATCGTTAAGAGATGTTGTCGAGTTTATTGTTAAGATGCGATGTTGCGGGTGTAGTCGATATAATATACGGCGAGAAAGGCAATTAGGCATACCTGAGTCGTATATTATTCAAATCGATACATCTTAGTTGATTCAATGGGTTAAACTTAACTAATGTGGAAACCCAAGAATAGCATTAAGTACTTGAGGGTGAAAGCATTAGGAGCCGGAAATGATTGAACCTCATATGAGATATGATGAACAAGTAGTTGTTCACTTATATATCATTTTGATCCCAAGAATAGCATTAAGTACTTGAGGGAAAGATAAATGAGTATAAGAATTCAATCACCCGCTTGAATCTTTTTCCAACAAAGATTCACGTTTCCTATTTTGGAAGTGTAGGATTCGAAAAAGATAGTGGGAGGCCATTTTGATAAAGACCAAATCATTATGGTTTAAATATACAAAATAACACGAATGCTAATTAGAGATCTTTGCTATCTAAGGGATAATAAGATTAAATAGAATTCTTTAAAGTGACATTCACGATAGTAATCCGCTAGTGATTTAAAATCATTTTTGTTTGATTAAGATATTTAGATGCCTCCAAGGCTATTGCGAAAAAGAAATGCACATCGGTTAACAAAGAAAAATGTTTTCATTTGTTAAGATGTAGGACAATATAAGTCATTGCCGGAAATATTTGGAATATTTGAAAGGCGGTTCGGTCAATAAAAAAAAGTGTTTCTTTTGTCAAACCGAAAGACATTGAAATGGAAATTGCATTAAGTATTGTGAATACTTAAAGGGCAATGACTGGAGGAACAACTCCATCAAGAACATGTGTCTATCTCATGTTCCAATGTCAATTGCTCATTTAAAAGGTTGGGTATTGAATACCGATGCTCATTCTCACATTTGTTTATCTTTTATGGATTTAGTAAAAGTGAGAAAGAAAGGAAAAAGATGAAGTAATCTTAAATCTCAGGAATGACGCAAGCGTTGCGACAAGAGTTATAGGATCAACTTCAATTTTCTTAAATAAACATAAGTTGTACTTAAACAAGATTTTTGTACTTACCCAATAAATATAGGAATATCATGTCCGAATTTGTATGACAAATTTGGTAGTTGATTTTTTATTTACAAAGGATGTTTGTAGTATTATGTTTAATACTACGGAGTTGGGTGTGGATATGTACAAAATGGTCTTTATTATTTAATTAAAGATGTTTGATGCAAAAGATGTTTTTAAAATTAATACCATAAGTAATCAAATCTCTAAACAATTTTGGCACTTATGATTAGGACATATTGCAAAAGATAGACTTAACAAGTTAGATAGGATGGGAATCTTGAGCAATCAAGATTTTGCATCGCTTCCGACTTATGAGTTGTATCTTAAAGGCAAAATGACCTGATCATTCTTTGTGGTACAAAGTGGCAGAGCCAAGGCTGTTTAAGAGATCATACATAGTGATGTATATGGTATGTTTATAGAAACGGACCAAGGTAGATACTTATACTTCATTTTCTACATCAATGATTTATCATGATATAGTTAAGTTTGTCTTATGAAGAACAAACATGAAAATTTTGAAATGTTCAAATGACTTCAAGAATGAAGTAGAAAACCAAATTGGAAAAAGTATTAAAACTTCGCAATGTGATCGAAAAGGGAAGAATACTTGAGTACAGAGTTTGGTACGTTCCTAAAAGGAATGTGGTATTATTTTTCAACTTACTCCTTGGGAACACCATGGTTGAATGGTGTGTCTGTCAAGAAGGAAATATCGTACAATGTGGGACATGATACGATAAATAGTGGGCTATATACTGATTTATCCATCTCGTTATGGAGTCATGCACTTCTTACCGCAAATAAAATTCTAAATTGAATTCAAACTAAATTCGCTCCATAGATACCTTATGAGATAAGGTATGGAATCAAGTTTTAAGGAAGTTAAGATTTGTTCGGAAGATATCAGGAAACTGATATCCGATAAATTTGGAATCAAAATCAATCATGGAAAGATTATGTTGGATATCCTAAAGAAAGTTTGGGATGTTATTTCTAAATTCTAACCGAACAAACAATCGTTGTTTATCGGTGGTAGTCTTACTTGATAAAGCGTTTATTCAAGAGGGAGACAAAGAAACGAATATAGAATTAGATGAGGAGTCATCTAGTTACCAACAACAAAATGAATCAATAAAGATTGATCAATCCCGCTAAGAGCTAGATTTAGTAAAAGATGTATCTACATTAACATCTCGAAGATCAAGTAGATAGAGTATCTCATCCACCAGAGAGATATGGTTTTCCAGAATGATAAACAAGAGTTGATTAGTCATGGAGAAAAAGATCAAGTGTTGATCAATCTACTTATTTAGAAGCTATATATCATATAGATTCTTAAAAAATGGTTTGAAGCAATAAAATCTGAAATGGATTCCATTTACAGTAACCAAATTTTGGGAGCTAGTCGATCCATCCGAAGGTATTATACCGATAAGGATTAAATGGATCTTCATGTGTAAAATTTGTACTAATGGAAAGGTGGCGACCTTTAAAGCTAGGCTTGTTGCAAAAGCTTTTTGCTAGAGGCAAGAAGTTGTATTGTGAATACACTTTCTCGCTGGTAGCCCTGCTTAAGTCCATCCAAATTCTTCTTGCCATAGCTACATATGTAGATTCTATGGTTAAGCATGTTGATGTAAGAACCATATTCCTTAATAGTTAAATTAAGGAGTATATCTATATGGAACAAGCCGAGGATTTTGAATCCGAAGAAGGTTCCGAGGCGTGTAAGCTAAAATGATCCCTAGTGGATGGAAACAAAGCTTCGAGATTCGTCGTCTTGATAAAGGAGTAAGGAGTTACGAATTTATTAAAAACGATGATAAACCCAATGTTTACAAGAAGGTTAGTGGGAGCAGACTCACTTTTGTGATCTTGTATCTAGATAACATATTACTAATACATAATAATATCGAAATGTTAACTTCTGTAAAGCTTTGGTTTATCTAATACGTACTCCATCAAATTCCTCAGAGAAGTAGCTTATATTCTCAGTGTTGGAATCTATGGAGATAGATCTAAGAGAATAAGTGGTTTCTCCTACAGGCTCTTCTTAGAAAAGATATTGAAGTAGTTCAATATGGAAGTTTTAAGAGGATTGATACTAGTTAGCCATGAAATTCTTCTTTGAATAGGAATGTCTTATGAGACTTCTGAAGAAAGAAAGAATCTAGCAAAGATACCATACGCTTCGGCAATTAGTAGTCTAACGTATGTGTTGTCACTTACAAAGCTAGAAATTTGTCTATGCGGTTAGTGGGACTAATCAGTTTCAATCAAATCTATGTTGAGAACATTGGATGGTCGTTAAGGATATCTTTAAGTACTTTTGAAGAACTAAAGATATGGTCTTAACTAATGGAGAACAAGGTTTTTTAAGTAGACCGTTTTACAGATTCTGATTAATAAATCAGATATGGATGATAGAGAGTCTATCTCCATATTCATATTTATCTATAATGAAGGAGTAGTAAGCTAGAAGTGTTCTAAGCGAGAATCAACTCCAGGTTCCATTATAGAAGCCGAGTATATTATGGCATGAGATGTTGTAATAAAAGGTGTTTGGATAAAATAGTTCTTAATAGAACTAAGTACGGTTTCTTCCATTAAGTCGACAGTTCCTCTTTTCTGCGACCACAATGGTGCTACTGCCATAGCAAAGGAAACTGGGTCTCACAACTTATCCAAACATAAGGAAAGGCATTATCATATTATCTAAAGAAATTGTTGGAAAGAGAAAATTGTTTCTCTAAAAGATAGCATCAGCCAATAACACGGCTGACCCACTGACAAAGCCCATGACTTAGAGTCATTAAGGTTTACATGACATAGAGTCATTAAGATTTACATCTTGTAAAGATGTGGCTTAGATATAGTTGCCAATGGCACTAGTGCAAGTGGGAGATTGTTAGTAGTATGTGCCCTAGGACCATTTGATCATGTATATTTGTAGAACTAATCCCAATGGCAAAGATATATATGTTCTAATTGAACTAAGTGTCTCATCAACTAAGTGTTCATTTATTACATATTGTCCTTATAATACTGTGATAGAATCTATTCTTAAGGTGTTAAGAATATGAGTTACAGATTTTATTATACATGTGATCTAAATAACAGTTCATGATCGATGGGGTCCTATGAATAAGGGGATCGTATTATCCCGGAAAGATTGTCACCTCTGTTTATTCTCCTGATTAGTAAGGAGTTACTAATTATAGGAAGTAGTGAGTCTCATACTACTTGATGGAGATCAGGATAAACATGTGGACACTCAAGATGTTGAGTGGGTCGAACAAGTGACGCTAGATGACTTATACATGGTATTTCATCAAAGTCAATTTAATGTCATCTGGTTCATAATTGTACATATGTCCTTTGACTTGCGGTGACACTATCTTGTATATAGGTGATTAGAGTTTGATACTCCTTATCCCTAGATCTTTCATGAGCTAGGGTCGCGGGATGTGTTGGCTCTAGTTAGTTGTATATGGAGATAGGGGTTTAACCAAGAGAGGATTTATCACTCCGGATGAACGGAGAAAAGATTCTATGCTATCTCAAATTGTTCTTGATGGATGATAAAACCTGCGCGGGTGTATATGACTTACTTAGAAAGTTGTTTCTAATGGAAGTCATATTTATCAAGAATAAGAACTGAGATGAGGTCATACGATTAAGACAAACAGTGTTTGACTTAACCGTGACACTAGTCGAGATCGGAGTCTTAGATGAAGGGAATTTTGAGTGTACGGTAATTATGAA
Source organism: Mercurialis annua (assembly GCF_937616625.2). Taxonomy (NCBI): domain Eukaryota; kingdom Viridiplantae; phylum Streptophyta; class Magnoliopsida; order Malpighiales; family Euphorbiaceae; genus Mercurialis; species Mercurialis annua. The sequence continues at coordinate 17,638,762 of NC_065572.1, read as the reverse complement.
CATTGGTTCATAAAGAATGCATCGAAACATTTATATCTATTTGGGGGTCGTGATATGTTGCTAGACGTCACTCACGATCTACGAGAATTAATAATTAATGGGATTTAATTATTTAATATAAGAAAGGCGTTTCTTATGACTCTCGTTGCCATATAGATGTGAACCTAGTTAGTCACACACAATAGGGTGTGCAACCGATTGATTTTACGAGAGATCGATTTCATATAGATACTAGCATATCTCGGAAATTAATCTAAGATGAAAAACAAGTATAAATTAGGGACTAATTTGTAAGAGTTATAAATTAGTAGGCACCTAATTGTATTTTATCCAAGTTAATGTGATGATGTCATGTGATGATGTCACGATGATGTCATGTGATGATGTCACGATGATGTCATGTGATGATGTCACGATGATGTCATGTGATGATGTCACGATGATGTCATGTGATGATGTCACGATGATGTCATGTGATGATGTCATGTGATGATGTCACGTGATGATGTCATGTGATGATGTCATGTGATGATGTCATGTATGTCTCTGTGTGTGACACCTAGCATCCGACGTGTCAGAAGGTGGCAACACCTATGCTTGATGTGTGACACCTAGCATGTGATGTGTCAGATGGTGGCAACACCTATGCTTGGTGTGTGACACCTAGCATGTGAGGTGTCGAATGGTGGCAACACCTTTGCTTGGTGTGTGACACCTAGCATGTGAGGTGTTGCATTCTTAAGCAAAGCTCTACCCTATAAATAGAGGTTGCCTTTGCTTATTCTACACACACCACACTTAAGAGAGCATATTTGAAGGAGTTCAAGTAGTCATCAATCACAGAAAAGCTTGGAGAAAGTTTTTCATACATCCCAGCAAAGACGTAATCGAGGCGAGAGTTTGAGCTTAGGGTTGCTCGGCAAAAGAAACTCTTGCAGATTACTTCAAGGCGAGGATTCAATCGGACGCATACTCGTGTGGACGAGCTTGAGTTCGCCGTACTATCGGGACTACAAGAATCGTTGGAGAATTGACATAGGTATTCTTCTTACGGTTTCTAGATGCGTGCTTTAATTACTAGATGATACGACGATCCATTTGTTATTGATATGATCAATTTCTGGATCCGAATTGTTGGAATTCCAATTTTGAATTGAAATATACGATTCGGACCCTCACGTCCCGCTGCACCAACAAATACCCCGTACGGTTGACGTTGCCAAAGTAGGCAACTTGTCTCTTTTTTTGCAACCGGAAATATCAGGCTTAAGATTATTAAAGTTATTAGATAGGTCAAGATCCAAGTAGGTTGGTTAAAAAGTCTAATATGTGATGTTTGATATTAGAACCTAATTAAAGAGTAGAAATTGGGACTAAAAGAAATGGTAAGAAAAGTTATTAAAATGGAGTTTAAATCCCAAATTGGTAAATAATATATTAATTCTCGTGAAAAAACTCGTCCTCAGTTTGGATTGCAGGCTGAGAATGCTCATCGAATTGGAATAAGTTCGGCATCATTTCTTTTTCTCGTCGCGGGTCATATGTATTAAACTAACTTTGGAATTAAATTAATTGAAATATTATCGACGGAAAATAATAATTATGAATTAGTATTATTTATTTCGGTATAAATAATGCTTATGCAAGACGAGATCTCATGACGTAAGACCTTGTCTCACACCGTGAGAGAGCTTGGCAAAATGTGCCCAGCCACCAAGGACCCCCATACGTCGAGCCTAGGTTCGACACGACGTACACGAGCCCGATAACAATCTTTAGACTCCGAAAACATGAAAAGTGATCGTCAAACGTAATGTTTTGAGTTAGGTTTTCGGAATGGATACATTAAGCAAAGGATAATCGATTAGTTGAATACAAAAATTGGTATTAAACAAGTATAAGAATATGATTACAGATTATGGAATTCACAAACCGTATTAGGATTGAATTGGATTAACTTAAGTTTGTAACTAAGGGTATTGTTTTAAGTATACAAGGTTCATGTTTATATAATAAACTTGTATTGGATTTGAAAATGTAACAGACATATCGGAAAACTAAGAGATCGAAAAGTTTTGATTAGCAAGGGTTTATTGTCGTATCGATAGCATCATAGATTGGATAGGGACCATGTGAGGTATATTTTACTTTCTTGTATTATTTGTCAAAGCTATTTGATATATTATAAACATTATTATCAATTGCATCACATATTATAGGACTTGATTGTATAGTATATCGTTTTATTGATTGTTTTTAAGTATGAAAATCTGGTGTGCGATCCGAGGTAGCAAGCTATCTATTGGGTGTTAATAGGCTTTGTGATCACCAGTGTCGGGTAAGTCTTAAGAATAGAATTAGACTAACTCCTTTGCGTTAGACACACGGTTGAACTCGGTGGAACTATCTCGGGACCTGTGTCTAGTGGGTTGAAATCAGTGTAACTATTCTAGGACTCACATATCGATTGTTTGGTAATAAATACTGGTATTAGTTTAACTCAGTCGAGCTATCCGGGGCTGTACCACTTGGTATAGGTTAAACTCGGTCGAACTATCCCGGGACCTTACCAACAGGATTTGAGAAATTTCTTGTGCTAACTCTAAAATGATACGATATTTGGATCGTGCTACGAGCCCTAATTTATGGGACATAGGTAAAGTAGGTCGTGAATGGAACTTGACTTAAGAAATATAATTGAAATAAGAGTAGCAATTGGATTATAGAATAATAATTTGAAGTATAAATATTTGTTAAAGCAATTATTAGCAAGACTTAATATAAAATAAGATATACGTCCTAAACTAATAATTTTCAAGACAATGTTCATGCAATTTTATGAAGAAATTATCGGAAAAGGATATCTGAAATAATTTGAAAAGTTAGCACGACGGTTATTTAGAAGTTTGAGTTTAAGTGAAAATTAACCGTTTCGAGCTAAAGTGATCTTATAACCACTTTGAGCTAAAGTAACACTTTAGCCAATTAATAAAGACATGAACGAATGAATGAATCATTTCATTCCTTAAGAGCTAAAAAGCTCATCTTCTCTCTTTTTCAAGGCCAGAATTCTGTACCACCATACCACCACCCAAACTTGATCAATTTTTCATGGAATTCCATGAAAATGGAAGCAATCAATCACAAATAGAAAGGTGAACTAACTAAGGTAAGTAATTTGTGATTTACATGGATGATTTGAGTAGATTATTGATGTAAATGTATAGGGTTTATGAAAGTAATTTGGGGATTTTTTAGTTTGAATCATGAAAGGTGAATTGGAGCTTAAGGAGAGGCAATTAATGGTGGAAATTGCAGCATGAGCCTTTGTCCATGGAGCTTCATGATTGTAAGGAATTTTCTGAATTTTGGTGATTTGAGAATGATGAGTTTGATGTTTAATTGGGTTATGTATTTAGTTTAGATGTAGAAATTAATGGTGTTTGATGATTGTTTCCTTAGGCATAAGTGTTGTATTGAGAATTGATGAAAGTTTGATATGAATGATGAGGTGAGGGTTCGGCCATGTAACAAAGAACAAAGAGGGGATGTAAATTATGTTTTAACACTTAATTATGAGCACCTAAAACTGAATTATGAAGAGTTTAGATTGATTACGGAGTGAATGATAAGTTTGTTAAATTGCAGAATATCGCACTACAAAACAGCCCTGTTGCAAAAGTTATATCTCGAGCTATTGAACTATGAATTATGTTCCGTTTGTTGTTACAGAAACTTAAGGGTGTTGGATAAATATGTCTAGGTTTGGGTTTCTGCATATTCGACCTCTAAGTTTCCCAAGAAAATCAGAACATTATGTTCTGCATAACAGTTCTGAAACATTGGGGCAGCCTATAGGATTAATTTTCGGGCTAGTTTCCGACACCTTCGAATGTAAAGTTCAGGCCGAGGCCTAAACCGAAATTATAGATGACATTCTTAACTTTAAGAATGTCAAATTTATTTAAAGTTCGGAATATGTTAGATAAGCATAAATGGGAAGGTATAGAGTTAGACGCGATAACATAAAAGGGGTATATACGCGTAATTAATTCTCGAGTCATAAGTAATTATCGAGTTACATCCTAACTCGATATATGTTTGATAATTGTCCTATGGTTCAACAAGTTAATCTATGAATGGACAAGAAGCTCGAGAAGCTTGACGGGGGTTACAAATTGAACGTTGTTTGGAAAGAAAGCTGTGAGTTTATGTATTTACATTTCAAGTATTTAAACTGCGTTTCTTATGTGCAACTGTTTTATGTAAAATTGCATGAATATTCTTATAAGTGCTCACATGGTTTGAAATGTTTTGACATTGTTTATAAGTATGTACTTGCTTTGAAATGGATTGAAATGCTTTGAAATGCATATCATTATTTGTTAAATGGATTCCATTGATTAAAGAACATTCATTATTGTTTGAAACCTGATATACCACCGAAGAAACTAGTCATAACATAGAGTACGAATAAAATACAAACAATACTGAGTAAGGTATAAAGCTATATATGAACTCCCTTAATAAAGACTGATGCGAGTAACTCGGTTAACCTATCTCGGGACTGCATCAGGAAAGGATTAATGCGAGTAACTCGGTGAACTATCTCGGGCTACGGGCTCGGTGATCTATCTCGGGACTGCATTAATCGAGATACAAGAGTAACTCGGTTGATATATCTCTGGCCCTATATCTCACCCATGTAACTCAGTCGTATCATCTCGGGAATAACTAAGCTTTAATATGAAAAGGATAAGTATGAAATGAGAAACATAAAGAGTCAACAACATAGCAAATGTAGGGGGTTTCATCCGGTTCTGTAAGTGGTCATTTGTGTATGACTGTTTTAAAGTGATACTCGCATGTAAACTGTGAATTCGCTCAGTGACAACGCATCCCCCCCCACCACAACAGCGTTTCATTTTAGGTGATAGCATCTGAAGTGCCAGACTTCCATTCTTATTTCAGAAGTCTTGAAGTACAGTAAAGAGGAGTCGATCTTTAGTGCTGCAAGTAGTAGAGTCCTAGTCTAAATGTTATGGACAGTTTGTAAGACGTTTTTAAAAGATTTGTGCAAACTCTTATAAGTACTAAATGTTTTGTCATTCCGCTTTAAACCGTTAGTATATTTTGGAACGGGCTATGCTAGCAATTATGTATCGCATAATAAGACCCAGGTTCCTAAAAAATGTTTCATATTATAAGATAGATCTTTGTATACTTCAAGCTTTGTAAATCTTTTATGAAAATATGTTATGTATGAAAAAAGTTTTGTATTTGATTGATGAATTGGTTTGCGCAAAAAATTATACGCGTTCTAAAAAGGCCTGTTGCGGGTTTTGGAACTGCCATTCCCATTTCCTAGTGTCGGTCGTGGCTCGAGATTTTGGGTCGTGACAAATTTGGTATCAGAGCAATATTTAGATTCATATGCCATTACTCGTATGTCATCGGTGTTTGTCCATACCTAGGATTGACATTGTCCTAGGGGTATATCTAGGAACTACTGTAGCTATAGGACTTGAGTCATGTAATTGATAAGTCCTCTTAGTTTGTGATACTTCTAACCCTCTTTGATAAAATGCGATGTTTTGTGATTGGTTGCTTTATGAATATTGTTTGTTTGTAGGGATATGTATATATGAGTAGGAAGTGCGTGTTTCATGTACGACAAGGTATGCATATGCAACATTCATACGGGGAAGGAATTGTGAGAGATGAATTATAATAATAGGTTGCTCCTACTCAGAACGTCCGAGTAAGGAAGAATCTCTCGAAAACTAGAATAGTTTCTTGAAAAGTCAGGAAGGATAAGGTAAAACGGAAGTTCGTAAGGGGTCGAGGACCAAGTTAAGTGAATTACTTGAGATAGTATTCAAGCATCACTTTTACATAGATGGTAAAGTAAATTAGATCGAGGACGCACTCGAACGTGGGGGTAATTGTGCTCAACGGTTCTTCTATCATCGAGGGAGAGCACAATTACCTGAACATCAATGGGATATTCTTGAACTAAGTGGATGGTTAAATCCAGTGGTAGCAACTAGAGGTGGTCCGAAGCAGATTAGAGGTCGCCGATCAGGGATAGTGATCCGAGAACGAGGCGAATTTAATCAGGCACCCCAAGGTACAATGCATGTGCCGTATGCTAACACGTTGTTGATAGTAGTTATACGAATGCACAACGAGCTCGAGAAGCTTGACGGGGGTTACAATTTGAACAAAGTTTGGAAAGCAAGCTATGAGTTTATGTGTTTACATTTGAAGTATTTAAACTACATATCTTATATGCAAATGTTTTATGTGAAATTGCATGAATTTGCTTATAAGCGCACACACGCTTTTAAATGATTTGACATTGTTTATAAGTACGTACTTGCTTTAAAATAAATTGAAATGCTTTGAAATGTAACACATTATTTGTTAAATGAATCGCAATGATTAAAGCATATGCATTGTGGTTTGAAGCCCGATATATAACCGATGAAACCAGTCATAAAATAGACTACGGATAATAAAGACTGATGCGAGTAAGTAGGTTTTACAATCGCCCCACCTTAGAATGAATTCGTCTTCAAATTCAAACTTTTGCCACTTACTGAATTCATTGAAGTTTTCTTTATAGCTTATCACTCCTCGTGTTTCACTTCACAATGTTTAAGTCTGATTCCAACATTATCCATACTTACGAAGTGTGAAACTTGAAAACACAAGTTGAACTTGTTACACTTCTGATGGAAATCCTAAGTTATACTATCAACCTTCAAATACATGAGTACCACGGAAGAGTGTAGTTATGGATCAACAACGCTTAAAAGAAGCGAACAAAATAAACACTCGATAAGTATAGGAAGCAATAGAGACATCGAAGGACATAAAAGAATAGGAAGGAGAGACTCAACAATGGAGTTGAGCTACAATATGAGGATGCTACTAGATAGGTCGAGGTAAGAAACGATAAGAAACGAACCTATAAAGAGTAAGAATTTGAAGTAAGATACTTATATAGAGGCATTAAAGTACAAGGATATATGAGTACTAAAAATGAATAAAGGATACAAAGAGATCGACTCGGATAGTCGATATAGAGAAGGTTTGAACAACCTAGTTCACAACACCTTCTACCACTTTCCTTTACACTTCAGGTTGAAATCGTAACCCGAAGGTATCGAAACACTACTAGAATTCATGTGATTAGCGACGGATTGTATATCCGTCGCTAATTTCGATAATACTGACGGACTTGGCGAGGGACATACTGTTCGTCGCCAAGTTCTCAAAATGAATTGGCGGGAGCTTCCTCGCCAATTTTTCCCCCCGGTTTTAGCGACGGATTGTAGAAATCCGTCGCTAATCTCTAGGGGAAAATGAAACGCAGAGTTTCATTTAATGTCTAACATTAGCGACGGATTTAGTATCCGTCGCTAATGTTAGGCATTAAACGGGCAGAACCCCTTTCCCTTCCCCATTATTTTCTTTTCCTTTCCTTTTAGCAGATCACCGCCGCCGTTCTTCTTCCCCTTTCAGTCCCGCCTCCGTTCAGTCCCGCCTCCTTTTAGCATATCACAATCTGTTCCACCGCCGTCCGAGCCCGCTGTTCACCACTGCCAGCAGAACCATCGCAGTTCACCACTGCCAGTAGCTTCCTCTCCGTCGTTCGACGCCGGCACCATTTTCTGTCGTCTTCCACCATCCGCTGCATTTGAGGTAAGGTTTTATTTATTTGTTTGTTTATTATATTTCCAGATTTAATATTAGGTTTAAATTAGGATGTAATTAGATTTAAAATTAGGTTTTTAGATTGTAAATTAGGTTTACTGATTTAATAAAATTAGGTTAAAATTAGGTTAAAAGTTAATTAGGCTTTAATAAATTAAATTAAAAGTTAATTAGGCTTTAATAAAGTTAAATTGAAATTGTTTGCATTAAATTTTGAAATATTTGATATGTTATTATTTTAAATAATAATTAATTATGTTAATTGTTAATTAAATTAGTCAATTTTAGATAATTAAATTATACAATTCAATTTAGGGTTTAGTTAACAATATTTAATTATTTTTTAGTTTGTGGTGTAGTTATTAATTAGATTATGTAATTAGTAATATTTTATTAATTGATAAAATTTAAGTTAAATATTAGATTATATATGATTAGGTTAATTAAATTGTTGATTGGTAGTTTAAATAAATTATAATTTAATTAGATTAAATGTTTTATTAGAGTTAATTGAATTGTTTAATTTGATTACGTAATTTATTCTTAATTTGAAAAATTTGAGATGCAATGGTTTGTTGGTTATGTTGGAATATGTAATGTCTGCTTACAGGACTTCCCTGAAAAATGGGTGATGCTCATTTTACGGGGAAGTTTTGCCGAATTTTCAATAAGTATACGTAATTAATAATATAACTTTAATTATTTAATTAATAGTGTTCTACAAAACTAATATAAAACTATCGTATTAGGTTTGTATGTGTCTCGCTTACGGTTTCTGACAGCCGCTTATCATAGCCATTGTTGTCTGTTTACATCGCGGCTACCGTATTCATATCTCATTTTTATTGCGGTTGTGTCTTCAACAAGTAAGTGTTACTGCATTTTTGTATTTCATTTTAATTAGTTAGAGTAAATTGAATAACTGTTAAATTTAATTAACAAAGATTTTATTCACACCGAATAAAATCTTACATAGCCGTAGAAACCCGTCCCGTGTGTTCAAGAGATTGAACGACACGGGATTGTACGTGTGTACAGTTCGTAAAACTGCTGTCGTCTGCGTAATGTGATCACGAAAAAACATATATGTATGGATATGGTATAAAAATAGTTGGTAGTTTTCTGGCGTATGTTCTCCGGGTGGCTATTTAATATAGGCTGTGTAACGCTTATTTCTTACGGAATATATAATTAGTGTTACACACCCTATATTATATAATGCACCTGGGGAACGACGCCGAAAGGCTGCCAAATATTTTTTCCGTATTCATGCATATATCGTGATCAAATTATGGGGCGCCAGTTTTGCGAATGGGATAGGACCCTACCCTTTTAGCAGTCAATTACATTGACTTTGCTACGTTGAGTTTATCAACCAGAACCTAATTATACGTCCTTCAGAAATGAATGTAGACCGAAGTTGGATGTATACGAGGCATGACAGAGGCTTCCGGCCGCTAGATTTTTTCCCTAATCTTGAAGATTTTGTGAATTTTGTTATACAACATCCAGAGTGTATGAGTGGAGAAGAGATAAAATGCCCATGTTCTAGGACAAAGTGTAGAAATACGAATTTTCGAGATGTAGAAGTTGTGAAACTACATATCTTGCAGTCTGGGTTTGTCCCAGATTACTATGTCTGGATTCACCACGGTGAGGTGAATGTCCCTCATGTTGTTCAGCAGCCGGTTAATGAATACGATTACTATAATGAGGGAGGGGGAGATTTAAACTCCGGTCAGAGAATGGTTATTGATGCTGCTGGTCCTGAAGTTTTTGAGGAAGAGACCCCGAGTGCGGCAGAAGAAGAAATATGGCCCGAAAATAGCAGACACTCACTCCTGTCCGCATCTGTTGAAATTTTGGATATTAAGTGTCGAGATCAGGGGTCGATATCTTTAATTGACGACACCTGGCGTTTATTACAAGAACTGCTTTCAGAGAACAAAAAAATGCCGAATTTTTTTGCTAATATCAAGAAGCTGGTGAAAGGTCTCGGGTTGCCGGTTGAGGTTATTGATTGCTGTTTCCACAACTATATGATTTACTGGGGGACGGACGAGGATTTAACCCACTGCAAAGTTTGCACATTTCCTCGGTGGAAACCTGTTACGAAAAGCAATTCGGCCAAAAGAAGGGCTAACGTTCCGTATAAAAAAATGTTTTATTTCCCTTTAACTCTGAGGCTGCAAAGGTTGTACGCTTCCAAAGCCACGGCTAAACATATGACATGGCACGCTGAACATGAAATGGAAGACGAGAAAATGTGTCATCCTTCTGACTCTCCAGCGTGGAAACGGTTTATTGAGTTGCATACAAATTTTGCAGATGAAACAAGAAATATCAGACTAAGCTTATGTACTGACGGGTTTCAACCATTTGGTAGTTTTGGAACACAATATTCTTCCTGGACAGTCATTGTGACGCCGTATAATCTGCCTCCAGGCATATGCATGAAGGATGAGTTTATGTTTATGACAATACTTGTCCCGAGACCTGGAAATCCAAAAGACCAGATGGATATTTTCCTACAACCGTTAATAGCGGAGTTGAATCAGTTGTGGGAATCTGGAATTCGGACGTATGACATTCAAAAGAGGCAGAATTTTCAAATGAGGGCGGCGCTTATGTGGACAATTAATGACTTTCCCGCTTATTCAATGTTGTCTGGGTGGAGCACATCAGGAAGACTGGCTTGTCTGCATTGTATGGAAAATACCGAGGCATTCACGTTGCCCGAGAGTGGTAAACAGTCCTGGTTTGATTGCCACAGAAAAGTTTTACCTACGGGCCATCATTTCCGTCGGAACGTTACTGAATTTCGAAAAGGCAAATAAGTAAAACACAAATTTGGAAGTGTGAGGACTGGAGATGAAGTATTAGCAGAGGTGGACGGTCTAGGGTTTAAGAGGGCTTATGAGACAGATACTAAGGCTACGAATGCTGAACTATCTAAAGGCCGTGGTTGGAATCGAAAGAGTATCTTTTGGGATTTACCGTATTGGAAGACAAATGTAATCCGGCATAATCTCGATGTCATGCATATTGAGAAAAATGTATTTGACAACGTTTTTAATACCGTACTCAATGTACCAGGTAAGACGAAAGACACGACAAAATCTAGGGCAGAGTTGAATAAGATTTGTGATCGTCCCGGCCTAGCACAAGATCAGGAAACCGGTAGATATCCAAAGGCTTTGTATGCTTTGGACAGGGATTTAAAAAAGATTTTGCTAGAATGGATTCAAAAGTTAAAGTTTCCGGACGGTTACGTGTCCAACTTGTCAAGGTGTGTTGATTTAAACAGTTTGAAGATGATGGGCATGAAAAGTCATGACTGTCATGTCTTCATGCAACGACTTTTGCCAATTGCTCTTCGGGAGCTTCTTCCGCCCGAAGTGTGGGAGCCTTTAACAGAGCTAAGTATCTTCTTCAGAGAATTAACTGCCACATCGCTGAAAAAGGCAGATCTTGAGAGATTGGATCTTGATATCCCGAAGATACTTTGCAAGTGGGAACGTATTTTTCCGCCGAGTTTTTTTAATTCGATGGAACATCTCCCCGTACACCTTCCGTACGAAGCTATGATGGCAGTACCTGTTCAGTATCGTTGGATGTATCCGTTTGAAAGGTACTACATCTACAGGTCTATTTCATCGATCTAGCGGTTGGTACATACATGAACTAATTATTTGATTATATAGATACCTGAGAAAACTCAAAAATAAGGTCTCGAATAAAGGCAGAGTGGAAGGAAGCATCAACAACGGATATCTATTAGAGGAAACAGTGAAATTTGCATCTTTCTATTTCAAGGATAGTGATCCGATGCTACCATGTCGGATGCAAAGAAATGAAGTTTACGAAATGGACGTTGATGATGATGTCGACAGATTATCTATTTTCAAACCGAAAGGGCGACCTATAGGTGCTTCTCGGAACAGATATCTGGATGATGCTGAATATAATGCTGCCCGAAGCTATATCCTTCTGAATTGCACTGAAATCGAACCTTTCAGAGAGTATCTCTTAATATACACATTTAAGTTCAATATTGAAGAATTTTATACAAACTGTATTAATTCGCTCGTATTCTTATAAATAGAGTTTTTGAAGGCGAGTTGTATGAAATCAACCCCGAAATCACACAGACCGAAGTTGTAGTCAAGTTGGAGAGTGAATTCGCCTTTTGGTTCGAGCAATATGTAAGTATTTATGTTGTTTTATCGTCGTAGTTGTATATATTATCGTGTTGATCCGTATAAATAATTGTGCTACAGGTGAAAGACCCAATTGTCTGTACCAATCCCTATATTCTAAGTCTTGCAGAAGGACCGCTTAGATCGGTCAAAACATTCAAGGGGTACTGTGTGAACGGGTTTAAATTCAATACTGAAGAATATGGGGAGGATTGGGTTACAATGAATAGCGGAGTTTGTGTAAAAGGATCACTCTACGGCCCGGCTGAAAGCGACTTTTATGGAGTGTTGACTGACATTATCGAGTTAGAGTCTCCAGCTCTACCGATAAAAAGGACGGTCTTATTTAAATGTAATTGGTTTGATCCTACGAAAAAGGTTGGTATGTTAGCCCATCCTCGGTATAACATAGTGGATGTTAATCACAGAAAGAGGTGCAACAAATATGAACCTTTCATTTTAGCTGAACAGTCCGATCAAGTACATTACTTACCTTATCCTAGCAAAAGGCGAGACAAGAAAGACTGGTGAGCAGTACGCAAGATAAAAGCTCGCTCTGAGCTAGACATGCCTGAAACAACTGTTCCAGCTTTCCAAGATGATAGTGCAGATCATCCGCTCGATGTCATAACAAATGAAGAACCGACAAATTTAGTTGATCCGAATGGCGAGGCGGACGAGGCTGCATTACACAACCCTCCATTAGTAGAGACGGAAGATGATTATCCACCATCTTTATCAGACGATGATGACATTGGAGCGGCAGATAATATAGAAATTGCATGATTCGTTTAAGTGTCATTTCTGTAGAATTTTGACTTTTATTTACGTTTGTTGATGTGGTAACTTTATTTTGTTAATAAATTATGTGTTATGGTTTTTATAATAGCTGTGTTTATTTTTTTCTTGTCGAATATTGTTTTGTAATCTTTTTTGCAGATATGAGAGGTTCAGGTGGTTCTTCTGCCGGCCGAGGCCGGGGTAGGGATAGAGGTAAGGGACGCGGCGAGGCAGAGCAGGATCCCCCTGAGGACTCGGATCCCGGGGCTGAGCAGCAGGTGCTAGCGGGTAGACCTGCACCGCATAGAGCGGCGAGACAGCCGCAACCACAAGACCAGCCGCCAGCGACGGACGAGACTGGGAGGGTTAGAGTTACACCAGATGTTGCAAGGTATGATTGACAACTTTTTTTATAAAATAATTTTATTTAAAAAATGTGAAAACTAAGTGTTTTTGTAATGTACAGAGAAAGATTACTGGATAGCCGGAATGACAGCAGGACAGCATAGGGCGATCTTGCCCATTTTCCGATCTAGATGGTTTGCTGAGGGTTCCTCGTGGAAGAAGATTACAGCAGAGCATAAGGGCTTCTACTTCGAGGAGTTCAAGGTTGTTAAATTAATATTTTAAATTTATGTTTTACTTTCTTTTTGATTTCTAATTATATTTATTTTTTAATGGTTTGCAGAAGGATTTTTGCTGGGACTCGACCTACCCTGAGGATCTGATTAGAGGGGTCTTCTACCGACATGCGGGCAATCGGTATAAAGATACTCTCCACAACATGAAGTCGGATAAAAAAGAGGGCAGTGTTAGTGCTGATACTTAGGCGTCATGGAAGCGAGACTTGGATACTGCTGAGGCTAAGAAGAAGTCCGATATAGCATGAGCTAATCGGATGAGTGAGCCGTCCAGAGCTGGCACCGGACCTGTTCAACATACCGCAGGATCGCGATCGGCTACGAGGCATAAGACAGTTATATTATGTTTTTAATATTAATAATCGTGTTAAATATTTTGTTTATCTACTAATTAATTTTTTCATTTCATATGATAGACTGAGGAGCTTGGTCGAGAGCCCACTTTGGCTGAGTTGCATGTACGGTTGCACCTGACCAAAGCTGATCGGACTGTCTTCGTTGACAAGAGATCAAAGGATAAAAATGTAAGTTTATTTTAACCTTAAGTGACTGTTTAATATGTTGTAGATATAATTTTATATAGACGTTGTTAATAGGATGTTTACGTGAATGTTGTGGGTATTGTGATTGCTATTACGTATAGTTGAACAGAGTGGTTTGTAGTTTTTACAGGATGTCCCTGAAAAATGGGTGATGATCAAATTTTAGAGAAAATGCTGCCAAATTTTATTTAGAAATGTTGGTTTAACTAATCTATAAATTTGTATTTTTTAATCTTAGGACCGTTTTCAGGCAGAGCTTGCTGCAGCGACACAGTCTCAGGCAACTGAAGAAGGGAGTTTGTCGACTCCAGAGCCGATCGACGAGAACGAGCTGTTTTTGTCTCTCGAGGCAATTAAGAAGCAGCGAGTTTACGGTATTGGATCGGCTTCAGCATCCTACGTCGGCCAGAGCAGCGCTAGCCGATTGCGCCGCGGCGGATCATCCCAGCAGGGGAATGTTAGTGAGGAGATAGAGAAACGTATTGCTAGGGAGGTTGAGGAGCGGCTCGAGCAGCGGATTCGTACTGTGGAGGCGGGTTTTGAAGAGCGGGTCGAGCAGCGGATCCGTATTGTGGAGGCGGGTTTCGACGAGCGGATCCGTACTGAGCTTACGCAGCTGATGACTACACTCCCACCCGAGTTACGCCCGCAGTTCCCACCACCCCCACCCCCTCCTGCTGATGACACCACCAGTTTAGATTAGGCTTTTGTGGTACATTTTGACATATTTATGCTTTTTGTTCGCATACTTTGACATATATATTTATGTGTTTTGTATGCTTTTTGACGTTTATATATATATATTACGGATTTGGTTATATATATTTATTTTTTCTTATGTATGTGAATGGTCTATTTAACAGGTCTAATGAATAACAGAAAAATATGAAAATACGCCGTAAAAAAATAAAATTTTGCAAAAATTAGGTAATTTAGCGACCATTTTTTTTAACTTTAGCGACGGACAAGTTCGTCGCTAAATAACCATGACACGACTGTTTCTTGCAATTGGTGACGGAATATTCTGTCGCCAATTGAAAGAAATGCCGACAGAATTACCGACGGACTTTTCCGTCGCCAAATTAGCGATGGAAAAGTCTGTCGCTAAGTGGTCGAAAATTGGTCGGCTGACCCGACCAATTTACCGACCGTCTGTCGCCAAATTACCGACGGACTTTTCCGTGGGTAATTTGGCGACAGCTGCTATTTTGGGTCGCTATTATAATTAGCGACCCAAAATCTACCGGCGGACATGGTCCGTCGGTAATCCGTCGCTAATTGTAATTAGCGACAGATTTCAGGTGTTTAGCGACGGAAAAATCCGTCGCTAAACACCTGTTTTCTAGTAGTGAAAATTGACCTGGAAGTCACTTCCTAGGGTCTCCGTTAACTACTTGCACATGCTGTTACTGAGCCTATGAACTAAGCATTCAGATAGTCCTTATCTGAATAACTTCTTATATTCTCATACCTTGTTTCCTTGTCTACGACTTTCGTTTAGGGTCGAATTACTTTCGGCATTGCCTTAATCTCCTTAGGAGTTCACTTCTACTTTCCCTTTCCTGTTGAGTATAAGGTTTATCTTTTACCTTATCTCAAAGCATACTTCCTCGTAGGTTTCTTATCTTATGATGCTTTATGTCTTAACACATATCCTTTACTACCAACTAGGATCTTTCCATGTCTTACGTCCTTTAATTCTTTGCCACTTTCAATACTCATGATGAACTAGTATCTGATAATAGTTTTATTGATCCTTTGTCGATCATCTCTTGAGACCTTCACCTTTGTCTTAACATTCCAATTATTAGGTTAAATTATTCCTCCATGGGTCTCTTACTTCACCCCTGCTTCCGATGGGTTTTTGAGTTTATCCAAGTACAACGTCATCTTTCTTGATGTTTCTCTTCTTCATCGTACTCTATCACTTTTTATCACGTATGTGATGACCTTTTTCCTTCTTTGCTTTCGTTGCGATACTCTGATCATTTATCCACTGAATATTGTCTCTATAATTAGACTTATATATGATCTTTCATCCCATATTTTCACCTATGTCTTATGGTCAATAGGAATGTCCTTTCCTTTATGACTTGTCATATACCTCATGATTTCCTGAACTCATGAAATAGAATGCCTACTTGTCATTGCTTGATGTATATTAAGTCCTTTCCTTTATTATGTTCCTTGAACACTTCATACTTCTTAATCCAACGTACTTATTACCTCTAGATCCTTTAATCCTAGAGAGTATAGGACTGGTAGCTTCCTTTACTATCGTCCAACAAAATTCTTATCGTTGTCTTAGCGTGTCTTTCGATCGTCTTACATCTCTCTTACATTTACACCTTCCAGCTCTACTATCGTTAGAGAGTTGGAAGTTTCTCTTTCATATTCGTCAAAGTGTTGCACTTTTGATCGTGTGCTTACCCATCTATCATTCTTTTATTGATAGTTCCTCTATCAGAAAGGATGATATTATATTTAGATCAACTCTACCTTTCTTGACTTCATGTGTCTTATGTCTACAATAAGTATGATTAGAAACCATAATAAAGAACAAATAAATGTTCCAGAAGGACCGATCCGAGTGAACTTATGATGTTTTCGAAAGAAACCAAGCTTGAGATTTCTATTGAAAGTATAATTGTGCGCAGACCCTGTATCTAGTATGCCATAGGAAGCATGAAATATTCGGTTGAAAATATGTTGCAGTATCAGCACATGTGTACAAAGATTTTGCTATAGAACCATAAATTTTCATATGTTTACTGATATGAGCAATACACATGATTTGAAATAGCAACTCTTTAGTGATGAGAGGTGTGATCACTCTGATGCGCAATTATACTAAAAGTTTTGAAATAATATGATTGAAAATCATATTTGATTTGAAAGGCCCAGGCAAGGCAAAGCAAAGTAAGATCAATTTGAAACATGAGAAAACCAGATGGAGATTCTTGTGACGCCAATATGAAATAATAAATGAAAAAGAACATAGAGACTATATAGAAATAGTTTGATAAATAAACATAGCATAATATCCTGAATAATTGTCTTTGTTATCAGGTTTGCTTCTCGTCTTATGACAATTACTAACATCTTTTAAAGATAGTTAGTCTTACTCTTACCTTCTTTCGTCGCTTATGAACTTCCTTAGTTCATGCGTAGCTATCTCATATACGATCCTCGTAATTGTAGGAAAACAACTATTGTTACGCTGTTAGGATTTTAAATCCCGTCGTCTACTACCTTTCTACCTTAGTAGACTTATGTCATTTCACTTCTTAGTGTTGACATTTCTTAGCATTTAGTCGTCGTTTATGGATATCAACTTTGAATCTTTCTTCAACTACCTTTGGCACTAATCAAAACTAGATTGATAAATTAAACCCATCCAATTGGTCCACTTATTATTTTCATCTGTCTTTTGTTGATATAACTGTTGACTTACCTTTTTAAGTCATCCTAAACTTATTTAAAATCTTCTTCTCTAGCTCGCTTTGGCTGTCCAAACTGCAATGTTGAAGGATTTGTTTACTAAACAAAAAGAGTATTTGTATATAAAATGATACGATAATTGGATCGTGCAACGAGCCCAAAACTACGGGAGATAGGTCAAGTACGACGGGAATGGAACTCGACTTAAGAAGTGTAATTGAAATAAGATTAGCAATTGGATTATAGAATAATAATTTGAAGGATAAACTATTATTTGTTAAAGCAATTATTAGCGGGAGTTAATATAAAATAAGATATACGTCCTCAGCTAATAATTTTCACGCCAATGTTCATGAAATTTTATAAATAATTTATCAAAAAAGGATATGCGAAATAATTTGAAAAGTTAGCACGACAGTTATTTGGAAGTTTGAGTTTAAGTGAAAATTAATTGTTCCGATCTAAAGTGGGCTTTTAACCACTTTGAGCCAAAGTGGCACTTTAGCGAATAAATAAGGACATGAACGAATGAATGGAATGATTTCATTCCTTATGAGCTAAAAAGCTCATCTCTTTTCTAAGGCAAGAATGCCGAACCGCCGTGCCACCACCCAAACTTCATCAATTCTTCATGGACTTCTATGAAAATTGTAAGCAATCAATCACAAATAGAAAGGTGAACTAAGTAAGGTAAGTAATTTGTGGTTTCCATGGATGATTTGAGTAGATTATTGATGGAAATTTCTAGGGTTTATAAAAGTAATTTGGGAATTTTGTGGTTTGAATCATAAAAGGTGAAGTGGAGCTTAAGGGGAGGCCATTAATGGTGGAAATTGGAGCTTGAACCTTTAACCATGGAGCTTCATGATGGTAAGGAATTTTCTGAGTTTTGGTGATTTGAGAATGATGAGTTTGATGTTTAATTGGGTTGTATATTTTGTTTAGATGTACAAAATAATGGTGTTTGAAGATTGTTTGCTTAGGCATAAGTGCTGTGTTGAGAATTGATGAAAGTTTGATATGAATGAGGAGATGAGGATTCGGCCATGAACCAAAGAATAGAGAGGGGATGTAAATGATGCTTTCATACTTAATTATAAACACATAGAACTGAATTATGATGTTTTTAGATTGATGAAGGAGTGAATGTTAAGTTTGTTAAACTACAGAATATTGCACTGCAAAACAATCATGTTGCGAGAGTTATATCTCAAGTTATATAACTCCGAATTAAGTTCTGTTTAATGGTATGGAAACTTAACGGTATTGGCTAACTTCAATGAATTTAGTAAGTGGCAAAAGTTTGAATTTGAAGACGAATTCATTCTAAGGTGGGGCGATTGTAAAACCTAGTTACTCGCATCAGTCTTTATTATCCGTAGTCTATGTTATGACTGGTTTCATCGGCTCTATATCGGACTTCAAACCACAATGTATGTGCTTTAATCATAGTAGTTCATTTAACAAATTTTGATTTGCATTTCAAAGCATTTCAATTCATTTTAAAGCAAGTACGTACTCATAAACAATGTCAAATCATTTAAAAGCGTTGGTGCACTTATAAGCAAATTCATGTAATCTCACATAAAACAGTTGCATATAAGATATGTAGTTTAAATACCTCAAATGTAAACACATAAACTCACAGCTTGCTTTCCAAACTTTGTTCAATTTGTAACCCCCGTCAAGCTTCTCGAGCTCCTTGTACATTCGTAGGTTAACTTGTTGAACCCTAAGACAATTATCAAACATATATTGAGTTAGGATCTAACTCGATAATTACTTATGACTCAAGAATTAATTACGCGTATATACCCCTTTTATGTTATTGCGTCTAACCCGATACCTTCCAATTTACGATTATCTAACATAGTCCGAACCTTTAATAAATTTGACACTCTTAAAGTTAAGAATGTCGTCTATAATTTCTGTTAGGCCTCGGGCTGAACTTAACATTCAAAGGTGTTGGAAACTAGCCTAGAAATTAATCCTATAGGCTGACCCAAAGTTTCAAAACTGTTATGCACAACATAATATTCTAATTTAGACGAGGATGCACTAGAAAGCTTGAGAACCTAGGTGCATAATGTAAAGTATCCTCTAGGAAAGTAACAAAAACTAGAGAACACACATTGAATATAAATTAAAAGAATTCGATATACTCTACAAATTGTCCGATATGCCTAAATGACCAAAGCTATGCCGTTAACATAGCTTGCATACATATGATAAAAGGATAAAGTACATATGAACTATCTCGGGACTGCATTAATCGAGATACGAGAGTAACTCGGTGGATTTATCTCAGGACCTGTATCTCACCCATGTAACTCGGTCGAATTATCTCGGGACTTAGGCCAATAAGTAAGCTTTGATATGAAAAGGATAAGTATAAAATGAGAAATATAGGGAGTTAAGAACATAGCAAACAAGTGGTCATTTGTGTATGAATGTTTTAATGTAATACTCGCATGTAAACTATGAACTCACTAAGTGACGACCCCCCCCCCCCCCCCCCACATAGTGTTTTGTTTCAGGTGAGAGCATCTGAAGTGCCAGACTTCCATTTTTGTTTCAGAAGTCTGTAAGTACAGTAAAGAGGAGTCGATCAGTAGTGCTTTGACTAGTCGAGTCCTAGTCTAAATGTTATGGACAGTTTGTAAGATGGTTTTAAAAGATTTATGCAAACTCTGATAAGTACAAAATGTTTTTTAATTCCGCTTTAAACCATTGTATGTTTTGGAATGGCCTATGCTAGCAATTATGTATCGCATAGTAAGACCCAGGTGCCTATGAAATGTTTTCATATTATGAGATAGACGTTTGTATACGTCAAGCTTTATAAGGCTTTTATGAAAACATGTTATGTATGAAAAAGGTTTTGTATTTGATTCTTGAATTGGTTTACGAAAAATATTTATACGCATTTGTAAAAGACTTGCTACGGGTTTTGGAACTATCATTCCCATTCACTAGCGCCGGTTGCAGATTAAGATTTCAGGTTGTGACATCTCTATTTCTCAAAAATAGTAGGAAATACCTAGTTCAGGATCGTTTATAAGATTAAGGTTTCGATCAGATCAAATGTTTGGCTTATATTATATAATTGTATAAATATTTGTTTATATGTGATGTTATTTTTATAATACCGTTAGTATACGTAATCTCACTCAGCATAGTCTGACCCGTTGTTGTTTAAAAATTTCAGGTGCTTAGATTATGGACTTGGCTAGAGTCCACTATTTTGGGTCCGGAAGTCTACAGTTGCATGTATATTTCCTGACTTTTGTATAGCTGCAGTAGTAGTAGTAGTAGTAGTCATCAGTTAACAGTGTCGTGGCCTTTGATAACAATGTACTGTGTTTATTGTATATATTTGTTGTTTTCTGTGTATATCATTTTGTAGGTTACGTCACTTGTATTTTGTTTCACGGTAATGTCACATGTGATTTGACCTAGATTTATTAGTATGTATATAGTATCGTTGGGATAGTACGTACGTGCTACGGAAGTTATATTCCCATATGTTTTACATTTATTGACTTATGTATGTATGTATATAAGTTTGTACTTTTTCTTCCAAATGTTTAGTCCCCGTGTGATTGTTTATTTGCGAAAAAGTTGTATTTGTTCTAGTCTTGCCACGGGTTTCAGAGCTACCACTCCCATTCCCTAGCGCCGTTCTTGGCCCAATAATTTGGGTCGTGACATGAATGGTATTTACCTAAACACGAAATGAGGCTAAAATGGAACGTTTACGTCAAGAAGAAAGCCATGCGAATAGTGATAAGAATTGAAGAATACGCACATGATGCGTAGTAATTGATAAACGTAAACGAGAAAGAAAAATAGATCGTAATAAGGCAGTTTGACACAAAGACGCCTAGTATAAAGAATTAAGCAACATAAGAGGAAGCAGATTCGATATGACCGCGGAAGATAAGAACCAAGTGTATAAAGTGAATGAGAACACAAGATCGACCTTGCTTATAGATCAGACAACAACAAGAGTCTAAGATGAAGATGCATACGTGATCGAGAATGCAACACATCGACAAGATCGAAAACGGATAACTAAGACCTTTTGTCAATAGTTGATGATGGAACGGCTAAACTAGGAAGTTCAAAGGGATTGAGAAATGCGATATGATAGCAATAAGGATTTCAATGAACGACAATAAAGGAGATATCAGCCCTGCATTTGTTAGAACTAAAGCATAACATATATGACATGCACATTGGAGTAAAATGGATAACATGATTGAGAGGCATGGAAAAAAGACCTATGAAAAATTGAAAAAGATAATGAGAAAAGGAAAAGCATGTGGACGCGAAACATAAAGAGTAATGCTTAGAGAGAATTCAACTTCATGAGATTCAATCTCAAAAAGCCAGGAAGCGAGCGATTGATATCAATAAGGATAATTTGTATAAATTTATACATAATCAAGTATGAGAAAGATAAGAAACATCAAGGAAAAATGACGTCAGACTGCGCTAAACTCGAAAATTATAAGATGCGAAGCGGAGATGGAAAACATTAAAAGGATTTCCAAAGTGAAACAAATTGGAATTGGCAACGGTAGAACGCGGTTTCAAAATAGCCCATAGAGCTATCTTCCGGGCAAAATTCGGACCCCAAGACCCGACTATTTTTAGTCGAAGAATGATTAACATAAGTGATTGGTAATGCATAGACTAAATTTGGATGAATTAATCATGGTATTACTCAATTGGATTCATTGTTTTTTCAAGCTCAAAGATCGAAAAACACGAAATAAGCATAATATAAGTATGGCTAGCAGCCAACTTTGAGAGCGATTTCAAAAACCGAAAAGATTTTGGATGAAGTTTGACTCTTCATGAAAGTTGTTGATATGATATCGAAATATAGGAATATGAAATAATATTTGGAAAAAAATTGAATTAAATGCTTGGTTCATAGGGTTGAATAACAGCCATGACGGCAGTTTTGCAGTCTTTCAAAATCAGCTCAAGGAGGCAACTTTAAGGCCGATATTTGATACCTTCGAGGAAGAATCTAAAGTCGAAGTCTAAACAAAGGTTGTAGAGCACTTTGCAGACTGTAAGAATACCAAATTTATTTGGTAAACATACGCTTCTTGATAAGCGGTTCGGATAGCAAAAACAGGCTCAAAGAGCAATTGTTTTGACAAGTTCAAGTTGACTTAAAAGGTCAAGTCAACCATTTGAATTGTTAAAATTAATCAAGAATCATTGGATTAATATTAAAAACTATCAGAGAAGATGGTTAAAGTTGGTATAAGATGATTGGAAAGTATATTAAAAAGTTGATATCGAGAAAAGTACGGAAAACTATCTTTTAATTCCCGGAAAATGGAAATGAAATAGATTATTGACGGAATTGGTTATCGATAATTATTAAAACGAAATTTGTATGAAAAAGTTGAGAAAAGTGCAATTTTATTTCAATTTGGAAATTCAGTGGTTTTGACCAAAATTGTAAAGTTAAATAATCAGAAAGTGAAGTTAAAAGATATGGAAGGGATATTATTTATTTAAAAATAAATAATACGGAATTTGTCAGACCTAAAAGATATAGCCTTCGACAGACGAAAACAGATAATTTTTAAGTTAGAAATCGAACAGATCCGATTTCTTTAAGAACCAAAAGGGACTTTTTCCATAATTATATAAGACTTTTAATTTGAGTTTTAAACTCAGATTATCATTTGAAGATCAGCAACTCAAAACCTCCATCATCTTCAACCTTAAGAGAATTACATCCAAAAACTTCAAATCATCATAACTTCTTTCTTTTTGGATGATTCTTCCGGCCACGGAACGAGGAGGAGGATTTCTACTGATATAACTATTAATCTAGGTAAAAATCGCTATCTAGAGTTAGGGTTTAAGGCTGTTAGTTCGGGATTAATTGATTAAGATGGTTATGATGGTTTTTAGTGTTATAAATGGTGTTTTTGACATGAATTAATTAAGAAATGCTAAGTGAAATTGTTTGGTGAGTGAGGTGTAAGAGTTGTAATGGGGTGTAATCTTGGAGATTTGGGTCTTTAAGGTGGCTGGCTGGAGGTTGGAACCGCCGGTGGAGTTGCCAAAGCAGTAGCTTTAGTGCGACGCACCAGAGCAATGATAACCCCCCAATTCGCCAAACCAGGGGAAGGCTTGGCGAAGAGGGAAAGGGCTGAGCCAACCCTTTTCCGAAATCCAAACGATGTTAAGTTTTGACGTAAACGTAGTGTTACGCAACTAGTTTTAGTTTGGACATTAAATACTTTTGAAAACGAGTAAATGGATTAAGGTTTTTTTTAATAAAAATGGTTGAATAATGATGCTTAGGCTTGTTTTAAACAAATTAAAACGCTAAGAAAGCTTGACTTATGAGTTAAGCGTTCTAAGTTTAAAACATCAAGTACGAAGTTGTAAGCGAGTCGTGACGAAAAGTAATTTTGAAATCAAATAATGGCTAAAGCATTATCAATTGAAAGTTGATAAACATATAGTGTTGGGGCTGTTTTAAACCCAAAAAATGCTAAGGCCTAATGTCTATGGAATAAGAATTTTTACGTTTAAAATATAATCTAAAATATTGACGTAAAAAGGGTTGTAAGACAACTTGAATAAATAAGTTGATTAGAGTTGATAAAACCATTAAAAATATGTTTGATAAAAGTTTTGAAAGTGAAATTTGGATACGTATTTAAAACGATTAAATACATTATCAGTTTTAAATAAAATCGTCGAAGCTTAAAAAGCTAAAGTTGATATTTTAAAGAATATTAAACTCTAAGATTGCATTGAAATCAAAATGGTATCCACCTAAAGATATAATTTAGGTTTACGAATATTGATTATGTGTTTATTAGATTTAAATGTATATAATTGTGATTGTGAATTAGGTATCTACGAGTTACGGATTTGACAGTTTTGGCTTAGAGGGTAAGGCCAAGACATTGAGGTTGTGAAAATTGGATAGCTAAGACGTGTATTATTGTATAAAAAAATTAATTAATATACTATACAAATATAGTATTTGATTTATACACTGTATAAATAGTATTTACATGCATCGCATAAATATTGTATATGATTGGATTGAATTGAGTTGTATCAAATTGATTATACAAAATTATTTGCATTTGATGGAATTGATTAAATGAAATTTTTTGTATTAAATTGGATTGTATTTATTTTACTTATTTGACTATTGTTTGAAAAACATGAAATTTGATATACGATCTGAAATAGTATGGGATCACAAGTCAAGTCGAGTTTAGACAATAAAAATAGATCAAAACAAACCAACTTATCGTTGAATGTATCGTTTAACCAAAGTAACGCAGTTGAACTATCCCGAGACTTATATTTATCGATCGTATGGATATAAGTAGTGATAATTGTTCTTTAACTCGGTCGAATTATCCTGGGACTGTATTACTAGATATAAGTGAAACTCAATCGAACTATCTCGGGACATAACCTATAAGGACACGAGAAAGCAGTACATCTCGCTAAGCCTAGGTTAAGAATTGTCCAGGATTAAGATTAAGATCGGATCAAATTGTTTGTCTATGTGAATTGATTGAAATCGATATCATTGTATTTGTGAAAAAAATAAATCAAATGCGATGCTTATTTTTATAATATGTTAAGTAATGTATATCTCACTCAGCTTATAGCTGACCCCATGGATTTAAATATTTTTCAAGTACCTAGACTGAGGGCTTAGCTAGAAGTCCATTTCTGTCGGAAGTCATAATTGCGATATACAGTCCAAACATCCTCGTCCGCTGCACTAGTATTATAGTTTGACCAGAGTCATAGCTAAGTACAGCAACAAGTTTTCATTGTTTATAGTTGTTGTCTTTTTGGTATATGTATATTTGGCTATGATATTGTATTTTTTTTTGCGAAACAGTTCATATGATTTTTAGACTTGCTACGGGTTTTGGAACTAACATTCTCATTCCCTTGCACCGGTCTCGAATCAATTATTTGGATAGTGACGCAAGGTATGCCATAGCGAAAGGACTTGATATATATCAAGTAATGCCAAAAAAGAGCATTGTACTTCATGAGATTCAGAAAACCATGAAGTATATGACTAGTAGTAAAGGAAAAGACATTCCTAACTACCACGGGACATGGACAAGAATATCGAATGGAAGAATGTGTGAATCTAATTATTGGCTATAATCAGTAAAGGAATGATCAAAGTGTCACAGCGAAAGAAAAAAGGGAAAAGATAAACATGCACATGATCAAGTGCAACAAAGACAAGAAACGTCGCAAACGATGATGTTGGACTTCCAGGAACTCAAAAGTCTATATGACGCGAGAAAAGAATTGAGATGCATTAGAAAGTGGTACGGCAAAACAAGTATGACTTAGGGCTAAAAGCCAAGATATCAAAAGACAACCGAAGAGATATCAATGAGACTAGTATGGAAAAATAGTTCATCACAGATATTGAAGGAATATTTGAGCCTATAGACTAAGAAAACCAACTCTGTTAAATATAGTTGGCAACGGATAAAAAGGCAGTTTCATAAATTAAAGAGATGTCAAAAATAATTCGACTTAAAATGAAAGTTGTAAACGGGAAGATAAAATATAAGGATACTGAATTTATTTCGAATAGAGATTGTTTGAATGCATTGTATGTAAGCTTAAACACCAGCCTCTGCAAGCAGTTTATAAGTCGATAGCAACTTTCGGCCGGTTTTCGACACCAGCCTAGTAAAGTGACTTTCGGGCCGGTTTTCGACACCTTCCGATATCAATCTCTACTCGAAGCTCAAATGAAAGATGAAAAGGCTATTGTAAACCATACAAATAGCAATTTCATTTAGTAAACAGACACGTTGGGAGAAGCGATTTGGATAGCTCAAGTGAGCTAGAAAACTGATTTCTGAACAAGTTAAGCATAACTTGAAAGGTATAGGTTAAAGTAGATAATCAAAGTTGGTATCTAGGGTGAGATGACCCTTATGTTATTCAAGAGAAAATGATGAATTGTAATACCCCGTAAGTTTAAATTATCTAACTGGACCACGTGTCCAATTTTAGGTTGCCTGAGTGGCGATATCGGAAAGATTTCCGAAAAGTTAAGATAAATAAAATCTTAGCAGGTCGGTTTCAGAAAGATTATCGCGGGGAATTTAATATTATATCCTAGTTTAAAAGTTTGAATTAGGATTAAAAGGAAAAATGTCAAGAAATGTCACAAAATAAAATTTAGGTATTAAATTGGTAATTTAACAAGTTAAGTCTCAAGAATTGAAATTTATGAACATTTAACAAAAAATATAAATTCTTTGATCGTATTATTTATTGGATATAAATAATTCGTATACGAATTGGTTAAAGTGTTAATTAATTAATCGATGGATTAAATTGAATAAAAGAAAAGTTCAAAGAATAAATGGTAACAAATAAGGAAAACAAGGATTAAAAGAAAACATTAACCAATTATATAAAGGGAATGAGTATGACTAAGAAGGAAGGAGAAGACTCCAGAGGCTACATCATTTCATCGTTTCTAATCATCGTCAAGCCACGGTTTCTCCGTTCGGCGTCCGTTTCGGACGATTTTCGGGTCGATCTCTTCAGAATTGAAGGCTCTATCATCTTTTGAGTATTAAATCAAGGTAAGATTAAATTATAGAGGTGGAAAATTTCGAATTAGTTGGTTGTTTTAGTGAGAATGGTGTGTTAGTATTGAATTTGACGTTTTTGAGGTTGTTTTAGCGTTTTAGCAAAAACGGAGATGCAGGTTTTGTGCGAAATGATGTTGCCCCTATTTCGACCTAGATTCCGATAATTACGAATATTAGACCCTAAAGAAAAATGAAGGACCCCGATAATTTAATGTTTCGAGATAAGCTCGACGTGTTAAGGATTAATAATAGTAGAAAACATGAAGAAAATTATATAATCTTTGAATACGATAAGTGGAGTTTGATATGTCGTGAATACGATAAAGGAGTATCGAGTTCACGAATAACATTAAGAGTAAAACTAAAACCTAGGATTTAAAAGTAATATGAATATAAACATGAAATTCACGTTTAACTATAAAACGTTAATTAATATGTAACAGAGGCGTCAGCAAGCGGTGAGGTCGGCAGACGTGGGCTAGTATAAGCATACTATCATATTGACCACATCATAGATTGGATAGCGGTCCGAGTGAGTTGCACTTTAATTTCGCACGACAAGAATGTCCGGTGTTAGCGACAGATTTTTCCGTCACTAACACCCGTAAATCCATCGGGAAACGTGTTTTCTAATAGACTACCGACGGATTAAATAAGTCGACATGATATTCGTCGGCAATCTTTGGCGACAAAAACGGTCTCTCAGGAAACATCACCGACGGAAAAAAAATGGTCGGTAACATTTGGTATCCGTCGGTGAGTTTTGACCAACAGACCGACGAAGAGCCGACGTTTACCGACGGAGTTTCTATCGGGAAACTTTCTGACGGAAAGCCGTCAGTAATACAGGGACGTTGCCGACGCTGATCCGACGAGACACTGACGGAATATTCCGTCGGTGATGTTACCGACGGTTCATCCGTCGGTAAATCCGTCATCCAATTGTTGATTTACCGACGGATAATCCGTCGGTAAGACTTTTTGTCGGAAAACGGTGTGACTTTACCGACGGAACAATCCGTTGGGAAATGGAATAATCCGTCAGCAAAGTGCTTCATTTCTGACAAAAAAAATTGTCGTTTTCCTGCCCATTATGGGAAGTTTTCTGTCTATTATACCTAATTAGAAATACACAAATAATATATACATACAAATTTACTAAATAAGAACCAAAAAAGTATCTATATATAAATACAAAACAAACGTTAACAAATTCATCGTTGTTTATGAACATAATACTGTATAGGATTACAAAAACCCAAAGTCTATTAATATCCTCGTCATCTGGACCTATAGAGAGCTCATCATCTTTGCCAGCTCTGAGCGGACCCTCTCAGCAATCCGCTAGTCGACGGAAGTCTCCAAGTCCCCCTGAATCTCTTCCCGCATCCCTTGCACCCGAGTCTTGACCTCCCTCTAGATTAGATCCTCGATTTCCTCAGTCGAGTGAGTCTGCTGGGACGACGAGCAGGAGCC
The DNA here is from genome assembly GCF_937616625.2 of Mercurialis annua. Lineage (NCBI taxonomy): Eukaryota > Viridiplantae > Streptophyta > Magnoliopsida > Malpighiales > Euphorbiaceae > Mercurialis > Mercurialis annua. The sequence goes on along the minus strand of NC_065572.1, from coordinate 17,610,299 downwards.
GCCGCGCACACTGGTGCCCTTGAATGACGCGATGTACGAAGCTGCGGCTGAACCAACTCCGTAAACCCGCTGCTTCTTCACCACCTCGAGAGACAAGACCAGTTTGTACTCATTGATGGACTGCGGGGTCGATGAGCTGCCCTCAGCCGGCAAGGACTTGGTGGCAGCTGCACGCTCTGCAAGGAAACGCTCCTGAAAAAACAAACTAGTAGCTTCAAGTTAGTACGACTTCGATAATCTAAAACATAAATAGTTGAACTTTAAATTACTAACTAAAATTTGTCGGCATTTCCTCTATAATACGAGCATCATCCATTTTCAGAGACTTCCTGCAAACACACATGGACTATATACAATTCACAGTTCACAATTTATATTTCACATATTTTAACAATAATCAAGTAATAACAATTCAATTTCAAGTTATAGTAGACTTACATGTTTATCCTGCGACCTCTTGTCGACAAACTTGTTCCGATCGTCCTTCGTCGAGTGCATATGAACATGCAACTCAGCATATGTCGTAGGACGACCGAGCTCCTGACTCTGAGACAAAAAACCATATATTGAATTCAATGCAAATAATGAACATTTAAACACTGTAATCATTTAAGTCTAAAGAATACAAATTAAGAAAACTTACCAAAACGGCCATATGCTTCATAGCTGAGCGCGATCCTGCCGTGTGGTGCACCGGTCCAGTCCTAGGCCCTGACGGCTCACTCATCCTGTTAGCCCGAGCGATAGCGGTCTTCCTCTTTGCCTCCGCCGTATCCCAGATCGCATTCCATGCCGCCAAAATATCATATGTGACACTGTTATCCCTGACACTCTTCATCGTGTGAATTGTGTCCTTGTAATGATTAGCAACATGTCTCTTAAATACATCTCTAATCGTCAGCTCGAGATAGATGGAGTCCCACCAAATAGTAAATTTGAATAATACGAAACTGAAAATTGAATAAAATGTTAATTTTAATATTACATTGAACTCATCCCAGTAGAACATCTTCTGCTCCGCCTTCAGTCTCTTCCAGGAAGAACCTTATATGAACCAGCAGGAACGAAAGATGTCCAGCAAGCCTCTGGAGACCTTCCCACTGTCATGTAGGCGCTCCCTGTAATTTGAAAACATAAAATTAGTTCAAATAGTGTTTTATAACTAAACTTTACAAAATGTATAACAGAAATACCTCAGAGCGTCAATTGCGACCTTCAGCCTCCCCGAGGCAATAATTTCGTACTCGACCTGCTGCTGGGCCTCCCTCTGCGGCCCAGGCGCCGCCTCAATCTGCGGATCATCCCCCTCAGGTGGAACATCTGTGGGGGGTAGTGGCTCTCGGATCTCCCTGTTGACGGTCCTGAACATGTCTGCGGCTACCCTGACCCCTCATATCTAAAAAGAAATAGATATGCACATACAATTTCATACACATATAACAGATATCAATAAATAATTAATCAAATTTTCGATAAACATACATATAAATAAACATAAATATCAGTCATTAATGCATGTAACAATACAAGTCATACAAATTCTATTACATTGATTAGCCCTACACTACAACTCTTTGAAGTCCTCCTCTTCGTCTAATGAGGATGGTGGAAAAACAGTTGTTGTCTCTACTATTGGTGTCGTTTCTAACGCCTCCTCATCTGCTTCCTCGTCCGGGTCAACCAAATTCGTCGGATCGTCAGTTGTTTCCACATTAAGAGCATGTTATACGACGTCGTCCTGGAAAGCCAGAATAACCTCCTGTGGCATGTCAAGCTCAGATCTAGCCTTTATCCTGCATACGGCCCACCAGTCCTTTTTATCCCGTCTTTTACTTGGGTAGGGTAAGTAATGGACTTGACCGGACTGTTCGGCTAGAATAAAAGGTTCGTACTTGTTGTACCTCCTTCTGTGATTAATGTCTACCATGTTGTATCGACGATGCATTGACATACCCACCTTTGGAGTTGGATCGAACCAATCACATTTAAATAGGACAGTCCTTTTAATTGGCAGCGCTGGATACTCTATCTCAATAATTGTAATACCCCGTAGAATTTTGAAATTTATTTAATGAATTTTACGTAATGTTTCGGATCGCTTTCGAAATTTCAACTCGTTGGGGATTCGATTGTCGTTTTGGTTTGATTTGGTATGGGGTTTGACTAAGTGTGGCCCAACCAAAAATTTCAGGTTGAAACAAGTTGGTCGGGTCTCGTTTCACATTTGAAATTTACATTCGTCTCGTTCGAGACTAATAGGTCTCGAATGAGACCTATTGTTTTAAGCGTTGGTCTCGTTCGAGACCTGTTGGTCTCGAACGAGACCTGTAGTTTAAAGGGGTGGTCTCGTTTGAGACCAATAGGTCTCGAACGAGACCTCATGATTCTACTGCTGGTCTCGTTCGAGACCAGCAGATGAACCTTGTATCAGGCGTGCTTTGGCACGATACTTTCCCCTTTCTATTAAACGATTCTACACTAGATTCTTCCTCTATTTAAAACGTTTTTAAATCTAAAACACTCCCTCACACATTCAACAAACCCTAGCTGTTCTACTTTCATTCAATCAATCCACAAATCCGTATGAATTCTTGGTAAGTTTGCTGATTTAATTCTCAGCTTAGCTCACAAATCGACATCTCCGTTTGTAACTGATATCTCACTCGTTTCAGAACCAAAGTTCGTTTCGTTTGATTCCTGAGATTGTAGACTCAGTCCTCTACAAGTCCGAGCTTAGTTTTCATAAAACGGTACGTTATATTTTCCGTTATAGTCGCCGCCGTTTATCGTTTTAAATGTAATTTACTATTTTTAGTTCTAAATCGATCTCTCCGTATTTCTATTCGTTCGTAGCCGTTTCTAGATCGAATTCAGTTCCATTTCTTCCCCGTGATAGTAGACTCATTCCTCTTCGACTTTTCTTTTTGCCAAACGGACGTAAATCAATCTGTTTTAGTCGTCGCCGTTTCATCGTTTTTACGTGTTATGTTGGTTCTACTTTTTTGAATGTTTCTGCCGATTGATGAAGATGGCTTAAGTGAGTTTCTAATATGGTTATGATTGTTATTCCATGTGCTAATGATTTGTCAATCGTTGGGTATGATTATTAGCTTATCGTTTTGAATTCTCAGTGATTAAATCCTCGGTGTTCTTGATATGATGTTAGTTGTTTTGTCTATCGTTTTAGTTGATTTCATATTCATTTTGTTTGAAACAAAAATTGGTTCGGTTGCCTTCTGTTTCTTGATTTCGCGTTATTAAAGTATGTTTATGTTAGAAGATTATTAGGTTGTTTATGGTTTTGTTAAGAATGGTGAGAATTAAATGGAGTTCATAATATGAAGTCTTGTTAAATTCGGTTTCTGCATTGTGGAGTTTTGGGTTTGCATAATTGAAGAAGATGACTATGTGGCAATAGGTGATTGGCTTTTATGAATTTCTTTTGGCTAAATATCTTTTTAGGCCACTAACTTATTTGATGTTAAATTGTTTAGTCCCTTAAGTTATTTAATTTATTATTTTATATTGATTTAAATATTAATCTACGGAATTGGCTTTGACATATCAATTAGCGATTTAAATAATATTATTATTTATAAATTGAAACTACTTTAGGCATTAATATTTTAAAATTTAAACTAATATAAACCTATTATAGTTATATGTGATTTTATTAATTGACTATATTAAATGGAAATTAATGAATTTCTTTTAAATTGAAAGTTTGTCAAATTAGTTATATTATTTTTTAAGACCTAAAAATAATATTTGAGTTATTTAAAAATTAAATTAATAATTATTATTAATTATTATTTAATTGATAATTTGAGATTTTTGGCTTAGAATGCCTTAGTGATTAAAGTTATATTTTAACTTTAAATTGTTATTACATTATTTGAATTATTTTGCCGATAATTATAATTGCTTGGGTTTCAACCTATTGAGTTCATTTTTATATTTAATCAACATCTTTATTGAATACTAAGTTATAAACTGTGGTTTATAATTCTGGTTTATGGTTGGGTCGGGTTAGACTCGGGTCGCTCGACATGTGGGATTAGTTTGGTAGGTTTAAGAAATTCGGCTAACCCACTATTTGAGGAAAGGATTTTCTTTCTTAATTAAATATTATTTGATTAATATTTTTGGATTGGATTTTATAATATGAACTCAATAGTCTTGATTTAGTTTCAGCATTGTGATTTATTGAGAATTGTGTTCTCTGTGTGATATTTAATTGTCTGATTAATTGTGCTAGTCCTACGTGGTGTATAATATTCTTAGAGTTAGGGGTTGGAGTGAGTTTGTAGTGCTATTTACCGCTTTATTAAGTACCGCAATTTATTTAAATATTATAAATGTTTTCGAACTGTTTTTACGGATTATGGATCTGGATTGGAACGAGCTACTCGATAGGCTTGTATCGAGACTGTGTACACTGGCAAGTACTCTGGGATCGGCAGACTAATATTTTGCTTACGCTGATATATGACAAGGATATGTTCCCGTCCACCCTGGGTTCATCAATATGCTATGTCATACGTACGCTGGGATCATTTCAATATTGTTTTCCATAATCATACTATATTAGTATAAAATATTTTGATTTAAGGGTTTTAAACTTAATAAATATAAATAGTATTGCGAACTCATCTCAGTATATATGACCCTGTTGTTTTCCCAAATTTTCCAGGTTTATGATTTGAAAGCTGGTTCACTCCGATTCTTTTGATTCCTCGAAGGTTTTATGTTATTTAAACTAGTTATTGTTTTAAAACTCTTAGACCGCACTAGAACTAGTTTATATATTACACTGTTATTGCACTTTGGGATTGTCAATCTGTTCGATTATTTATTATTGGCATGTTTACTCTGAAATATTTTATTATTATATTTAAGGCATGATGTTGAGCATTTCAAATAACTAAGTTATTTATATTAGAACTGTAATATAAATTGCTAGACTTAGGTTGCAGTCTCGGTTGCGCCCGAGCAGTTTCTGCAGGTTAATATGTTTGATTGATTTCTGCAAGGCTTGCTACGGGTTTTGGTACGACCATACCCATACCCTAGCGCCGATCACGATCCATAAAATTGGGTCGTGACAATAATGTCAGTTAGCATTCCATAAAAGTCGTTCTTTTATGAGCTGGCGCATTATATTTTGTAACTCAGTAATACATTGAAATGCGTATAAGCAAAGCTTACTCTCTGTAAGGTTTGATTTCCGCACAATTCAAAAGAACGTAACTCCGGGCGGCGACATATTCAGACTCGTCCAGATGTCTTTTGCTCCAGGCACCTATGAGTTCCCCAATCGTTCTGAAAATGGAAAGTCGGTCGACATCATCGTCCATCTCGGTATCGAATACCTCATTTCTTTGCAGTCGACAGGGTAACGTCGGATCATCATTTCTTCACTATTTTAAAGTTAGGTTGAACCTCCAAACCCTCAATACTTGAAGTTCTTAAGCTCTAGGAAGGAAATCAAGATTACTTGGTAAGTTTCTTTATTCACTTTTTGTCTTTGAGTTAAAGTGTAGCACTTTGTGCCTTGTTCTTTTTTGTTTCAGTAATTTCACCTTCGGAATCTTGAACATAAGTCGAGTTACAGAACTCTAAATTGCGTTATTTTTTATTCCACAAAAATTATAGAGTGTCTCCTACAACTGTTGTTATTTGAATTTATTCTGATTCAGTCATTTTGATAGCTTAAGAGTATAAGACGTTTTATTGCTTCAATAAGGAAAGCAGTTTGATCTCTCATCTCACTCAAACAGGTATAACTCATGGAATATATATTAAAATGATGGAAGGCTTTTTTATTTAGATTTTAGACTCAAAGGCATAAAATTATGTTTCTATTAAGTTCAGTATACTTTTTAGTACAAGACATGTGTTCTGCCTTAATAGGCAGAATTGATACTTTGTATAGTATATTGATACTTTGTACAGTATCATGCATTTTCATATAGAATTTGAGCCAAAATGGGTTGTGTAATGGGTATTTAGTGTATTAGAGAATTAATAGAGGAATGATATGTTAAGTGAAAACTTATTTATAATCTATGTTTTCATAATTTAGGTCAAGATAAAGGAAAGAAATGTGCCAGTGCTAATTAGGCAAAACGATGAATCGGTAGCTTGTATTTGAGTCGTATTTTGGTAAGTAGATATGCAAGCACTTGCAACTGAACTTGATATATTATTTTGATATTACATATTTTATTGTTTCTCTTTTGAGATGCACACAGGGTGCTCGACAAGATGATTAGTTTAACATTTCACATTTTGTTTTAGACAATCTTGTTTAATGGGAAAGGAATGTGATTTTGAATCAAAGTGAGTATTTTATATTGGAAAAGCTTTTATGCTATTAATATATCGATTGAATGAGTATGCAAAGCTTTATACCTTTTGACAAGTTTAATAGTCATTTATTTTGAATGATGGCTTCTGAGAGCATTTGATTTGCGAATGTTTTGAGATTGGTTTTTTTTCCAAATTCTGAGATTTTCAAATTCCTGAAGCCTATTGTATCTTAGCTAGATTATTTGGAAACAATGTGATTATTTCTTTCTTTGAAAGTCTCTGAAGACATTCCCTTCGAAATAAGAATTCCATGCCAAATTATTATCATTCCACTCTTAGAACTTCCATATTGAACTACTTCAATATCTTTTCTAAGCAGAGCCTTTATAAGAAATCAATTATTCTGTTATATCTATCTCCATATAGTCTAATATTGAGAGTTTAGGATACCTCTTCGAGGTATTTGATGGAGTGCGTATTGGATAAACCAAAATTTTACAGAAGTTAGCATTCTGATACTATCATTATTGATTAGTAATATGTTATCTACAAACAAGATCACAAAAGTGAGTCTGCTCCCAATAACCTTCTTGTAAATATTGGGTTTATCATCATTTCTAATAATTCGAAACTCCTTGCGGCTTTATAGAGACGACGATTCTCAAAGTATTCTTTCCATCCATTATGGATCATTTTAGCTTACACGCAATGGAACATTCTTTGGATTCAAAATCCTTGGCTTGTTCCATATAGATATTCTCCTTAATTTAACCATTACGGAATTTGGTTCTTACATCCACATGTATAACCACATAATCTAAATGTGTAGCTATGGGTAGAAAAATTCGGATAGACTTAAGCATGCCTACCAGCGAGAAAACGTATTCACAATACGATTTCTTGCCTCTAGCAGAACTCTTTCGTAATAAGCCTATCTTTAAAGGTCTCCACCTTTCCATTAGCACAAATTTTATACTTGAAGATCCACTTATTCCTTATCGGTATAATACCTTCGGATGGATTGACTAGCTCACAAAATCTGGTTACTGTACATGGAATACATTTCAGATTTAATCGCTTCAAACCATTTTAAAAAATATATATCTCATATATCTTCCTCATAAGAAGTTAGATTAACACTTGATCTTTTTCTCCATGACTAAACAACTCTTGTTTGTCATGCTGGAAAAATATATATGTTTCCGGTGTACGAGATACTCTACTTAATCTTTGAGATGTTAATGTAGATACATCTTATACTAACTCCGACTCCTATTGAGTTTGATCAATTTTTAATGATTCATTCTTTTGTTGGTCTTTCGATGACTTCTCTTCTCATTCAATATTCCTTGCTTAGTCTCCCTCTGAAGTAATCACTTTATCAAGAAAGACTACCACTGACAAATGATAATTTTTTGTGCAGTTAGAATATAGAAATAACATCCTAAACTGTCTTTAGGATATCCAACATAACCTTTCCATGATTTATTTGATTCCAACATTATCAGATATCAGTTTCTTGATATGTTCCAAACACCCTCAAATCTTGACATCCTTAAGAATTGATTCCATACCATATCTCATAAGGTATATAAGGTGCGGGTTTAGTGGAATTCAATCTAGAATTTCATTTACGGTAAGAAGTGCATGACCCCATAACTATATTGGTAAGTCAGTATATAGCTCACTTTTTATTGTATCATGTTCCACAATCTATGATCCCTCCTTGACGAACACACCATTCAACCATGGTGATTCCGAAAAGTAAGTCGAGAAATAATACCACGTTCCTTTTAGGAATGTACCAAATTTCGTACTCAAGTATTCTTTTTTTTTTTTATCACATCGAAGAATTTTAATACCTTTTCCAATTTGGTTTTCTACTTCATTCTTGAAGTCATTTGAACTTTTCGAAATCTTCACGTTTGTTCTTCACAAGATAAACTTAACCATATCGTGATAAATCAGCGATGTAGGTAATAAAGTATAAATATCTACCTTTGATCGTTTCTGTAAACGTACCAAATAATTTTTTAATCATCTTTGGCTCTATCACTTTGTCTCACAAAGAATGATTAGGTCATTTTGCTTTTAAGATACGCCTCACGAGCCGGAAACGGTGCGGAATAATGATTGCACAAGATTCTCATCTTATCTAACTTGTTAAGTCTATCTTGCGCAATTCGTCCCAGTCATCAGTGCCAAAGTTGTTTAGTGGTTTGATAATTTATGGTATTAATTTCCAATACATATTTATTCAAATAATAAAGAGCATTATATACATATTCATACCCAACTCTGTATTATAAAACATAATACTACAAACTTTCTTTGTAGATAGAAAATCAACTACCAAATTTGTCATACAAATTCGTACAAGACATTTCTATATACGTTGCGTAAGTACAAAAAACTTATTTAAGTACAACTCATGTCTATTTTTTAAAAAATTGAAGTTGATCATATAGTTCTTGTCGCAACACTTGCGTCATTTCCGAGCTTTAAGATTACTTCAGCATTTTTCTATCTTTCTTACTTTTACTTAATCTGTAAAAGATAAACAAATGTGAGAATTAGTATCGGTATTAAATACCCAATCTTTAAAAAAAACAATTGACATTGGAACATGATGTGGACAAATTATTGATGGAATTGTCGTTCCTCTCGTCATTTCACTTTAAGTATTCTCAATACTTAATGCAATTTCTATTTAAATGTCTTTCGGTTTGACAAAAGAAACATTTTATTTTATTGACTGAACCGCCTTTCAAATATTCCAAATATTTTCGGCAATGACTTATAGTGTCCTACATATTAACAATGAATACATTTTTCTTTGTTAGCCGATGTGCATTTCTTTTTCACAATAGCATTAGACGCATCTAAATATTTTAATTAATCAAAAAAGATTTTTAATCACTAGTCAATTAATATCGTGAACGTCACTTTAAATGATTGTAGTTAATCTTATTATCCCTTAGAGTTTAAAGATCTTTAATTAATAGTCATGTTATTTTATATATTTAACCATAATGATTTGGTATTTATCAAAATGGACTCCCACTATCTTTTTCGAATCCTACATTTCTAAAATAAGAAATGTAAATCTTCGTTGGAAAAGTGTCTAAGCGGGTGATTGAATTCTTATATTCATATATCTTTCCCTCAAGTACTTAATGATATTTTTGGGACCAAAATGATATATAATTGAACAACTATTTATTAATCATGTCTCATATGAGATTCAATCATTTTCGGCTCCCATCGTATCATCAAGTATTAACGCTTTACAATTGAATGCATGTATAAAATAACCATGGACTTATGAATTATTATTGGGAATGTAATTTATAATTGCAAGGGCATAGGTCTTTTTTTCAAAAACGAGCAAACACTATTTTGATATTAATTACATTTCATTAAATTCTGTCTAGGAGATTGGTACTTAAGTGGTATACTTGTGACCCTCCAATATCTCTTGGGAATATTTCTAGGATTTTTTTTTAACAAATACCTATGTTGTAGCAAAATATTTTCAAAAATACTAGTTACACTTTTAAAATTAAAAAATATAGTACCCACTTTTTTTTTTTGCAAAATTATACTTTGTAAGTTATAAAAATACAATAATTATTATATAAGGAATTTTTTAGATGAAATTCAAAACTCCTGTAAATAAGATCTTTTCAAAATAAATTTAGATATTTTAAATTTAGATCTTTCCAAATGAAATCAATTACTATCTTTACAAAATAAAACCAATTAAATATAATTTTAAATAAAATCAATTAAATTTTTTCTAAAATGCAATTTAAATAAAATCAAGGGTAATATTTGGTAAACGTTTATCTTGATATATAATTAAAACTGATTAGATTCAATATTCGAAAAATAAGGTTTGGTTAGCTAACGGCATACTAACAGGTAACTAGAGGTAGACTTAAAACGAATTTTGTTTAAAATGAACAATTCAAATTTACTAAAAAATTATAAATGATATACTAAATATTACTTAGCTATAGATTTGTTAACGGTATACTCACGGTTCATTAAAAATAAATTTATTAATTTTTTAGTGAAAGCACATTTTATTTAAAATACACAATTCAAATTTACTAACTATTTATTCAAAATAAACTTTATTACAAGTTTACTAACGGTTAACCCAATGTTTACTAACAGTGTACTAAAAATAAAATTATTGGTGTACTATTAGTAAACTACTAGTTACCAACAAACCATTACAGATACATAAGTGAAAAAAATTTACATCAGAAAATCAACAACATCATTGGAGGACAGCCAACAGTTTTATCCAAAGTTAACCATTAGTTTACCAAAAAACAAGATTATTGGTGTACCATTAGTACATCATTGGTTAACCAACAAGAAAATCAAGCCATAAAATTACAAAATCAAAAAATACTAGTGCTTCGCGGATCTGATCCTCGATTCCGATTTGTTCATCATGGCGGCACGAGGTCCTCCATTTGTAATTTTCTGGAAACGGAAAAAGTAAAGCGTTACAAGAAGCGAAGATGGTCGGTACGAACAAGGCGGCGCCGGATCTGAATCGAAAGAAGAATATATTGCTGTTAGTGAAGAACAAAGGGATAGGTTGCGGGTCGCGGATATGAAAAAGGAGACGCTTCTATGAACGCGTTGTGATGATGGTGGGGAATTGCGAAGGGTTTAAAGAGGCGGCGGGCTTAGTAAGACGGCAACTTGGCAGTGGCGGACTTGAGACAAGTAGTGGCAGACGGTTGCAGCAAAAAATGAACTCGATGGTGGCTGCGATGGCGGAGGGCTTGCCATTTTGATTTTTCGTGTCAACATAAATTCAAAATGAAATGTAAATATTTAGATCATATAAATAACACAATCATTAACAACAATTTAAACAATACCAATCGAACCAGAAAACAATTCAAAATAGAGAAAATAAATTTTTATAAATAACATCACAAATAACAACAATTACAAACATGGAATCGCACCAAAAAACAATAGAAAATAAACAAAAAGAATTTAAAACTTACCTTGAGATTAGATCATCACCACAAGCTTTGTTTTTTTGATCTCGGCACTGAAAACTTTTTACTTGGATATATTTTTGACACAGATCTAGTTTTTGCCATTGTCAATTGTTTTCCAAAAAAATTCAAACTGATTTTGGTAATTGGATTAATGGTGAGGTTAATGACGAAATTAATGGAAAAAATCTTTGAAATAACTCTCAAAGATAAATCCTTTCCTAAATGGGCAGCTGTAATTTTGCATTTCAGAAATTATTAAACTGAAAGAAAAAAGGTTAGAAATCAAGTTAATTACTTAACCACCGTAATTGTAAAAAGAGAAACCACTAATTGTATTTTTTAGAATAAAATGGTCCAAGCCCGTATACTTGGTAATTTTTCTCATTTTTTCTATTGTGATTATTTAACATAATATGTCACTCGGAAGTGCATTCTGTTGTATTCTCGCTTTGATATGCCAAGGAGTTCTCATGTAAAAGTGCGGAATCAACAGAATGTGCGAGACGATACATTCAGACTTCCTAGGATGATCCCTTTGTAGTAGAAGAAAGCTCAAATTACATAGCGAATGATTACGAAATCATTTCCCAGATATGTAATAGTTTTCTCATTCTTCTTTGGCTAAAGAATTAGACCTACGAAGTCCATAATCATACATGTTTGATTACATAATTCATTTTAGCTTTATATGTATGTGATACATGCTAAATTTTATTGTGTGCTTAGTTAGACTGGAATAACTTAAAAGCCTAAGAAATCTTCCTAAAAGTTGAAAGATTAAGTTTATATTGGTAAATCATTAAATTGATTCATCAATGGCTCTCTAGTGGAGAAATAAACTAACACGCTTTGAGTTATCATCTTTTTGGCTATGGATACATAGGGGTGAGATGATATCTTCAATAGATGTTGTTGAGTTTATTTTTAAGCATGAGCTGTTACGAGTGTAGTCGATATAATATACTGCGAGAAAATAAATTAGGCGTACATGAGTCGTATATTATTCAAATTGGTACATCTTAGTTAATTCAATTCTATTATACAAGTGATCTAAATAACTCTTCACGATCGATGAGGTCCTACGAATAAGGGCATCGCATTATCCCAGAAGGATCGTCACTTCTGTTTATTCTTCTAGTTAGTAAAGAGTTACTAATTATAGGAAGTAGTGAGTCTCATACTACTTGAAGGGGATCAGAATAAACATGTGGACACGCAAGAGGGTTGAGTGGGTCGAACTATTAACACTAGATGACTTGCACATGGTATTTCATCAAAGTCAATTTAATATCATCTAGTTCATAATTGTACATATCTCCTTTGACTTGTGGTGACACTATCTTGTATATAGGTTATTAGAGTTTGATACTCCTTATTCCTAAATCTTTCATGAGCTAGGTCCGGGGATGTGTTGGCTCTAGTTAGTTGTATATAGATATAGGGGTTTAACCTAGAGAGGATTCATCACTCCGAATGAATGGAGATAAGATTCTCTGGTATCATGAATTGTTCTTGATGGATGATAAAACTGGCGCAGGTGTATATGACTTATTTAGAAAGTTGTTTCTAGTGGAAGTCATATTTATCAAGAATAAGAACTGAGAGATGAGGTCATATGGTCAAGAAAAACAATGTTTGAGTTAACCGTGACAGTAGTCGAGATCAGAATCTTAGATAAAGGAAATTTTTAGTGTACGATAATTATGAACATTGGTTAATAAAGAAATGCGTCGAAACATTCATCTATATTTGGGGGTTGGGATATGTTGCTAGACATCACTCACGATCTACGAGAATTGATAAAGACTTAGTTGATGAGACACTTAGTTCAAATTAAACATATATCTTTGACATTGGGATTAGTTCTATAAATATACACAATCAAATGGCCCTAGGGCATATACTACTCACATAGACTTTCTACTTAAAGCATCTGCCCCCATATTGGCTTTTCCTGGATGGTACTGAATAGTACAGTCGTAGTCCTTTAACAACTCTAACCATCTTATCTGTTGAATGTTCAATTCACGTTGATCAAAGATATACTTGAGACTCTTATGATCTGTGAATATCTCACAAGATTCTCCATATAGATAATGTCTCCAAATATTTAGGGCAAAAATTACCGCTTCTAACTCTAAATCGTGGGTCGGGTAATTCATTTCATATTTCATTAGCTGGCGAGAATTATAAGTTATTACTCCACCATGCTGCATACAGACACAACCTAATCCAATCCTTGAAGCATCATAGTAAACTGTAAATCCGTCCGTACCTTCAGGTGAAGTTAATACTGGTGCTGTTGTTAAGCACTCTTTCAATTTCAAAAAACTGACTTCACACTTATCCGTCCAATCAAATTTAACATTCTTTTGAGTTAACTTTGTCGAAGGTGCATATATCCTCATAAATCCAGCACAAAGCGCCTGTAGTATCCTGTTAAGCCAACATTTCTCCTGCCCAGAAATTCATCCATCAAGAACAACTCGAGATAGCATAGAATCCTGTCTCCATTCATCCGTAGCAATGAATTTTTTTCTTGGTTGAACATGTAATACCCCAAACATTTAAAATAAATTATATCGTCCCACGTGTTGGAATTTTTGATAAAAGTGGCTTTAATATAATAGTGTAGGAAATTTGGAATAATTTTCATTAAACAGAATTGTCGGGATTAATAGATAATCGAGAGAAATTAATATAAAATAAAATATAAATCCCGAGTTGATAATTATTTCGTCAAAGTTCGCGAGATATTTTGTAGTATTTATGGTAGAAGTTTCGAGTCAATCAGGGACTATTTAAAATTTGGACGCGGAAGCGTTTTGGACTAAATTTTTGAAAAGTTCAAGGATCAAAGTGTAAATTAGTCAATTAAGCCTCAAGAATAGCAATTAGAAGATTATCGAGGAAAATAATATATCATGGGAATAAATAATACGTAAATATCAGAGTTAAAGTGATTAAATTGGATAAAAGAAAAGTTGAAAAGGAAAAGAGTAAAGGTAAAAGAAATGGAGGATTAAAGTGAGTATTAATTAAGTTACATATTGCTAATAAAGAGAAAGCATAGAAGGAATAAAGAAGTAGTGGGTTTAAGTAAAGGACTTAGTCAAATATTTAACAAACACACGGAGATAAATTTGAGAAGGAATTAAAAAGGTGAATGGATTAAGCAAGGGATTAAAGTAGCACATTAACCAATCCATATATGATTTTGAAATCAGATTTCATACAAAATCAAGAAGCATCAACTTGGAGAGGATGGAGAAAACGGCGATTAACTTTGAACCGCCGCCGTTACGCCGTTTCTCGTCCGAATCGAGTAATTCTTGCGCCGTTGGATTAAGGATTTGATTCTCTATCATCTCTAAGCTTTGAATCAAGGTAAGAGGTGAAATCTTAATGCTGAACCGATGAAATAAGGGCTGTATTGTATATATACTTTACGTTTATATCGCATTCGTCGTAACTAGGTCGTTTTAGTGTTTTTGGAGAACCAAATTGCGGGTATTGTTGGAAGTGGTATTAAAATTGTTTTAGGAGTGTCGAAGCACGTTGGAGCGGCCCGGAAATGGATTACGGGGCTGTGCGTATGCACGGTATGGTGTGCGAGCGCACAATAGTGTGCGAACGCACAAAAGTGTGCGAACGCACACAACGTTGTGCGAATGCACAATGCCTTTTCTGCACTCGCACAACCAACAGACATGCCTGCGTAGGCATTTTTACCCCGTTACGACCTAGTTTCCGAATTTAAGAGTGTCGGACATGGAAAAGGAAACATGGACCCCAAAAACGTGAAATTTAGACATAGAACATGATGAGTACGATTAGGGTTTGATACTAGGCTTACGTTTATGAAATAAACGTACGAGTGATTTGAATAGGAAACGGATGTATCGACGAGCTACTAGACCGACGAGCTGCAATAGCTATGGGATAGAATGACGCATGGAACCTGTATGCTTGGATGATCATATTACGGATTTGGATAACGGTTACTGTGAGTTTGCTGTTTACATTTGTGTATTATTGTTATAAGTTATTTGCTTTACTGCTGTTTTGAGAAATGCGTTGATTAATTAATTATCCTATTGCTGAGTGTGTTATTATGAGTTTGAACGCATTGTCATGTTGGGAACTTTGTGGTGATAGTTATAATTACATGAAATGTGAGATTAGTTTGTGCGATTTGAATTAGACACATCGGTTGGCTTCGCTATCGATGTCAGACGTATTAGACACATCGGTTGGGTTCGCTACCGATGTCAGGCGTGTTAGACACATCGGTTGGATTTGCTATCGACGTCAGGCGTATCAGGTACATCGGTTGACTTTACTATCAATGTCAGGCGGGTGAGATCAAAGATGATAATTATGAAATGAAATCATAAATTATGTTTTAGGATCAAAGTCCTGATTGGATGATATGTTTGGCTAAATTATCTGATATATGGTTTGTTTATTGAATACTTAGGTTATTCAGTATATATTTTTCTATATACGTGATTTATAACCATAATACTATTTTGTAAATGCGAACTCATTCAGTATTTCCCAAAATACTGACCCCCTAAGTCTGATGTTTTTCAGGTAGTCGGAGTCAGATCAGACAAGCCATTTTCGTTGTGCCAGAAGTCGATTGACTTGCACAAAGAATGAGTTCCTAGAGCTGCAGTAATCAGTAGGTGTCAGTATTAGATTGACATTTTGAATTCAAACGGTATTTTGTATTGTAATCTTAAACACAATATTTTGATACCAATACTTATAAGATTTAAAGGAATTTTCTGAAAACGTATTATGCATACTATGTATTTGTATTTGCAAAAAATTTATAACTATTTTAGGCTTGCTACGGGTTTCGGAGTTACCACTCACATTCCCTAGCGCTGGTAATTTGGGTCATGACAATTGTGGTATCAGAGCAGTTGGTCCAGGTACCTCTGCTAAGATACGTTTGTTGGTTAAGTAACCTAGAAACTACTGCAGCTATAGAGTTGAGTTCTGTCTGATCCAAGTCGTTTGCATGATTTGTTTTGTGATCAATATGATATATTGATTTGTGTAATGCATATTTACTTCTTGAGACACGTGTATATGAGATACATACACGTATTTTGTTTTCAATAAGATATGCATGCATGAGGTGCCTATTTAGAAAAAACTTCTTGGAGATGTAATGCCTCCTATGAATGAGAACATAGTTGATATTGCTACGATTTGATAGTAATATGTACGTGGTTAACATCGAATAACGCAAGAGATGCTATGAAAGTCGATTAATCGAGACGTCAAGATATGTATGAGAAAGAAATATGAAGCTACTGAAGTGGAAGAACTTGTCGGTTACAGAGGATAAAGGTCTAGAGAACATACAAAATTCAAAGTTTATAGTTTCCTAAAGTTATTTGTTTAAACGATTTTGAAAGCATAATTGTGCCTAGACCCGATATAGAAAGTATGATTGCCACGACATTGATAGGAATGCATCACTACATACATAATTAATAAAGAGAATGATAAATGAAGACATGCATTAATAGTACATGCATCATATGCATTATACTCATACGAAAAGGTGAGCTGTGGCAACTCCTTAGGGATGAGAGACGTCATCACCCTAGTGCACAATTTTGCTAAGATTTAAATGGAATTTTGAATTAAATTTCAAAATGAATCGTTTTATTTGACAGAGTTTTTAAGAGTTTTGATTTAATGTAAGTATACCTAGACAAGAACTCTGTAACGGAAGTGAAATGCTCGAGAGCAAGCTGCGATCAAGACCACGAGACGAACGAATATGTACATTCACGAGAACATAGATCTTGTGCTTCTAGCATGTGTAGTTAGTCTTGCTTGAAATTAGATAGGATACGAATAGAATAGCACATATGTTTGGATAGTAGCGCAAATCCGATTAGTAACGAGTTAGAATGTGAACGCTCACTTAGACGAGAGGTTGAGGACGTCAAACTACAAGCTAAGAAAAGATGCATAGAAGAAGATAGGATCGAAAGATCGACGAGCGTACTCTATAACGCAAGGAACATGCATGACTTACTACGCATCGACGTGATAAGCTTTAGTCATGCTCTACGAATCATGAAGGTTAGTAAAACCGTGATAATTTTTGATTGAGCCATTGGATCAAGTTGATATCGGAATACGATATTCCTAAGATGGTTACCTACGTATTAGCCATTAAGATCGTCAAACTAAGAGCCAGAAGTAGTTTCCTAAGAGTATCGATGATAGATATATATGTATAGAAGCGATGAGCCAAGTAGACAGGCGACAAGAATATAAAGTACGGAGTATGGAATTGAATAGTGTAAAATATGAGATTTGGCCAACTGAGTATAGCCAACATCAACTCCACATGAAAGCTAATGGAAAGAAATATACAGTAAGAAAGATCAAGATATAAAAGACAAGTGATGCAACAAGTGAATTAGGAGTTTGATCCTTCAACACCAAGTTTGTGATTATGAAGCAAATTAGTAAACTATGAAAGGTATAAACATGATGAATGTGTGTGGAGTGTAAAATCTCAAGTTCGGCTGATAAGGAGTAAAGCGCACGGTACGATTGGTATAGAATATCAATAGTAATCTTTGAATGAAGACATGAATGTTATACGGTAAAATGTAGAATTTAGCATAGAACTTATCAAACATATGATGGAAGCTTTGTGCATCAAGGTATGTGAAAGGATGTGAAGAAGAGACTCAATATTAGAATTGAGCCATGCTAAAGAAAGTAATATCGGATAGATGTACATAGAAGATAAGAGGTAAGAGTAAAATACCTACGAGGAGGTATCCATGAAAAGGAGGGTATAAGGACCCAAAAGGTAGATTAAGGATACCAAGAGATCCATTAAGGTAATTAATGTCAAGAGAGTATAGGTAACCTGCGTATGTCACATGGAACTCGATAAAAGAGACCGAGGAAAGAAAAGAGAAGATCACGTGGAGAGTTGACGAGGAGATTAGATGAATCGAACTTTATGTTGTCGCGGACATATAGAAACAAAAAGGGATAAAGATGATACCAGTATACGATCGGCTTTACTGACAGTTATAATGTCAGTGTAAGTATGATAGGAAGATATGTACGCGAGAAATTCATACGAGGAAGGCTGCAACCCTCTATTAATGATTGATGTTTGGATGCTAAAAGAAGAAGTACATGGTGTGAAAGATATAATGAAGAGGAATACAAAGAATGTAATAGAAGAGTATCGAGAAGCATGATAAGAGCATAAATTTGGAAACAACAAGAATGTGAATAGTAAGGATAAGTGAACCTAAAACCATGTGGTAGCAAAATGATAGTTTGGAAGTCAAGAGTCAAATTAAGATGCGATATTAAAAGGAAGAATAGATAAAGAATAGTAAATTATGACGATGAATGCTAAAAGCATCCTTGAAAATTAAAAGGTGAACAATGCCAAGAAGACAACAAAGGAAAAAAGAGCATAAAAGAAATGAGATAAAAAGGCGAATTAGAAGGTGGACGCTAAGTATAACCTAAGGGTTAATACTAAAGTTAAATATTGAAATTCCAAAAGATGGATCACGACGAGGCGAATAATGAGAAAATAAGAAAGAGGAGAAAGTAACGTCGAGTGTAGATTTATGTAAAAAGGCAGTAAACTTCCAAATATGGATATAAGGATTTGAATATGGTAAGTGATCACAAGGATCAATATACCGCAAAGATTGCAAAGAAGGGTTACGCTTGCTACAAGAGTAGTCAAGGATCTCCGCAAGGATACGGAGACCAATTTGGATAGATAAAAGAATGGATTAATGAATTTGAAGATCAATGAAAGTATGCACGATACACAATAATGGTGACAGTGACGACTCTACCAAAGACAACACACGACGACAAAAGTTGAAAGAATAAAAAATCCTCGTTGGAAATGAGTAAACGAGGTACATTGAATAAATCGGGAGTAAAATCCCAACGCGACAACAATTGTTGTCCCACTAGTACAAAGAACATATACGGAACAGCTACGCGCGAACCCAGAAGGTTCACAAAAGAGATTAAGCATCTCTTTCCTATAGGACATCAAGCATTGATGTACCAGCAACTATGGTATAAAGAAACACAATAAAACTAACAATCTTTCAAAGATGTTAGCAATGATTGTAAGGGAAAGTAAAGGACGGGATAACAAAGACAGTTATCCAAAATTATAAAGATTGAAAGATGAAACAGATAGATGTAAAGTAGGAAGAGACGAAAGTTTAAGGAATAGTGCATGGCACTAAGAAGTACGAAGTAAGTCAACAAATATACAACTAATGAAGGAGTGTAGAAGACACGAAAACGCAAGAGATGAGCCAAGTAAGTCCCTACAAAAAAACAAAGACCTTATAAGGATACGTCATGAGAACTCATCTCATGGACTACCATTGATGAACAACGATAATAAAAGGTGAAATTACATAAGATAAGTAAATAAGACTTACGAGGATAGCGGATAATGGAATTAAGTTCCCAACACCACGACGAATGGCAGTCAGACGGCGACAACAATCATATGAAGGAGACTACGTAAGTAATAAAGCACGAGTTAATTGAATGTCCACATCATTCAATAAAAAATGGTAATAGAAGTAAATATATTAGACAAAGAAGAAGAATCGAGAACGAAGGATCATGGGTACATGTGGATGCATCTAGTATCACCAGAAAAGAAGATATTGGAGATAAAGATTAAGGCGTGACAACGACCAAACAAAGAAATTAAGAGGTACGAACTGATGGATTGTCTGCATCATTCAACGACAAATGAGGAGGCCTAGTGACGAGGACTATCGTCACTAGTGATGAAGTATCACTAGAACGAACCATCATTAGTTATCGGTATTCAATTAAAAGTTTAATTATAGGGACAAAGAGTAGACAAGAGAGCAATAAGATAAAGAAAGATGAAGAGAAAAGATTAAAGGTAAAGAGTCATGGTATATGAAAGTACGACTAAAATCACAATGGAAGACGAAGATGATATGAAATGTCGTCAATGACGGTTAACATTAATATGCAAGAAGTGCAAAACTGGAATGATAATTCCAAGCGCCGACAAGCATCGTGAAAATGAATACGATGTACTTATTAAGGACCAAAATAAAGTTATCGAAAGATTAAAGTAAATAAGAAGATTGTATGAAAATTCAAGGACAAATTTTTTTTAAGGGGGGAAGAATGTAATACCCCGAATATTTAAAATAAATATTATCATGCCACATGTAGGAATTTTCGATAAAAGTGGATTTAATATAATAGTGTAGAAAATTTGGAATAATTTCCATTAAACAGAATTGTCGGGATTAAGAGATAATCAAGAGAAATTTATATAAAATAAAATATAAATCCCGAGTTGATAATTATTTCGCCAAAGTCCGTGAGATATTTTGTAGTATTTATGGTAGAAGTTTCGGGTCCATTGGAGACTATTTAAAATTTGGACGCGGAAGCGTTTTGGACCAAATTGCAATTTTGAAAAGTTTAAGGACCAAAGTGTAAATTAGCCAATTAAGCCTTGGGAATAGCAATTAGAAGATTATCGAGGAAAATAATATATCATGGGGTCATACTATTTATTTGGTTATAAATAATACGTAAATATCAGAGTTAAAGTGAGTAAATTGGATAAAAGAAAAGTTAAAAAGAAAAAAGAATAAAAGTAAAAGAAATGGAGGATTAATGTGAGTATTAATTAGGTTATATATTGCAAATAAAGACAAAGCATAGAAGGAATAAAGAAGTAGTGGATTTAAGTAAAGGACTTAGTCACATATTTAACAAACACATGGAGATAAATTTCAGAAGGAATTAAAAAGGTGAATGGAGTTAAAGTAGCACATTAACCAATCCATATATGATTTTGAAATCATATTTCAAACGAAATCCAGAAGCATCGACTTGGAGAGGAAGGAGAAAACTGCGATTAACTTCGAACCGCCGTCGTTTCGTCGTTTCTCGTCCGAATCAAATAATTCTCGCGCCGTTGGATTAAGGATTCGATTATCTATCATCTCTAAGCTTCGAATTAAGGTAAGAGGTGAAGTTTTAGGGAATTCGTCGTAACTAGGTCGTTTTAGTGTTTTTGGAGAACCAATTTGTGGGTATTGTTGGAAGTGGTATTAAGATTGTTTTTGTTGTGTCGAAGCACGTCGGAGCGCCCCGAAAACGGATTTCGGGGCTGTGCGTATGCACAACATGGTGTGCGAGCGCACACCAAGTTGTGCTAACGCACACCAGTTTGCGAACGCACACAACGTTGTGCGAACGCACAATGCCTTTTATGAGCTCGCACAACCAACAGACATGCCTGCCTAGGCATTTTCGCTCCGTTACGACCTAGTTTCCGACTTTAAGAGTGTCGGACATTGAAAAGGAAACATCAACCTCGAAAACGTGAAATTTAGACATAGAACATGATGAGTACGATTAGGGTTTCATACTAGGCTTGCGTTTATAAAATAAACGTACGAGTGATTTGGATAGGAAAATAATGTATCAACGAGCTACTAGACCGACGAGCTGGAATAGCTACGAGATAGAATGACGCATGGAACCTGTATGCTTGGATGATCATAATACGGCTTTAGATAGCGATTACTGTGAGTTTGCTATTTACATTTGTGTATTATTGTTATAAGTTATTTGCTTTACTGCTGTTTTGAGAAATGCGTTGATTAATTAATTATCCTATTGTTGAGTGTGTTATTATGAGTCTGAACGCATTATCATGATGTGAACTTTGTGGTGATTGTTATAATTACATGAAATGTGAGATTAGTTTGTGTGATTTGAATTAGACACATCGGTTGGCTTCGGTATCGATGTCAGGCGTATTAGACACATCGGTTTGCTTCACTATCGATTTCAGGCGTGTTAGACACATCGGTTGGCTTTGCTATCGATGTAAGGCGTATCAAATACATTGGTTGGCTTTGCTATCGATGTCAGGCGGGTGATATCAAATATGATAATTATGAAATGAAATCATAAATTATGTTTTAGGATCAAAGTACTGATTGGATAATATGTTTTGCTAAATTATCTGATATATGGTTTGTTTATTGAATACTTAGGTTATTCAGTATATATTTTTCTATATACGTGATTTATAAGTATAATACTATTTTGTAAATACGAACTCATTCAGTATTTCCCAAAATACTGACCCCCTCACTCTAATGTTTTTCAGGTAGTCGGAGTAAGATCAGACAAGCCATTTTTGTTGTGCCAGAAGTCGATTGACTTGCACAAAGAATGAGTTTCTAGAGCTGCAGTAGTCAGTAGGTGTCAGTATTAGATAGACATTTTGAATTCAAACGGTATTTTGTATTGTAATCTTTAATACAATATTTTGATATCAATACTTATAAGATTTAAAGGAATTATCTGAAAACGTATTATACATATTATGTACTTGTATTTGTGAAAAATTTATAACAATTTTAGACTTGCTACGGGTTTCGGAGTTACCACTCTCATTCCCTAGCGTCAGTCTCGACTCAATAATTTGGGTCGTGACAGAACACCTATATCCATATACAACTAACTAGAGCAAACACATCCCACGACCTTATCTCATGAAAGATCTAGAGACGAGGAGTATCAAACTCTAATCGCCTATATACGAGATATTTTCATCTTAAGTCTAAGGACATATGTATAGTTACGAACTAGATGACATTATATTAACTTTAGTAAAATGCCACTTATAATTCATCTAGTGTCACTTGTTTGACGCACTCAAACCCATAAGTGTCCATATGTTTATTTTGATCCCCATCAAGTAGTATGAGACTTACTACTTCCTATCATTCGTAACTCCTTACTAATAAGGAGAATAGACAGAGGTGACGATCTTATTGGGATAATGCGATGCCCTTATTCGTAGGACCCCATCGATCCTGAAAGGTTATTTAGATCATTTGTATAATAGAATATGTCTTTAATATTCTTAACACCTTAATAATAGATTCCATAACACCTTAAGAATAGATTCTATGACAACATGATAAAGATAATACGTAATAAATGAACACTTAGTTTATGAGGCACTTAGTTCAAATAAAATATATATATATATATATATTTTCCATTGGGATTAGTTCTACAAATATACACAATCAAATGGCCCTAGGGCACACATTACTAACGCCCTAATCCAAAGAAGTGCTCTTTCGGGGTCAGGGCTGGAAATCTTTGGGATACATGATATGACATAAAGGAATAGAAGCGAATCCTGAAAAAATTGAGGCTATCATGAGCATGTAAGCACCAAAACCTGTTAGGGAAGAACAAAAGCTGAACGGAAGAGTTACAACTCTAGTGCGTTTTAAATCCTGTTCGGCCAAGCACTTTTTACCATTCTTCAAAATCATAAAGAACACGAAGAGTTTCATTTGGAAAGAGGAATGTTAGAATGATTTTGAAGAACTTAAACTGTATTTAGCAACACCACCACTCCTGGGTTGACCAAGACAAAGGATTTTTTATATTTATATATAGCAACTATGACAGAAAACATTGCCACAACACAAGTGAAGGAAGATGAGATAGAACAAAGGTCGGTGTACTACACCAGCAAATTTTAATTTAAAAGGCGTAGAAACTAGGTAGCCTAAGATATAGAATTTCTCTTTGGCTTTGAAGTCAGCATCAGAGAAACTCAGAATATATTTTGAGGCTCATGTCATTGTGGTTCGAATAAACCAACCATTAATGAAAGACCTACAAGGGCTAGAAACTTATGGCCGACTCTTCTCATGGCCGGTCCAGTTGGGCGGATTCGATATACGTTATGAACTTAAGCTAGTGATAGGAGTAGAATACTCCTAGTATTTGAGTCGGTTTTGCATTCCTTTTCTATTATTTAGCATGCGTTTATAAGTATTTTGGTGCCTTATGATATGTATGAGTGTTTCAGGTGTACCAGAGCGGATGCGAGGCTATTTTGGACTAAAAGTTCGAGGAATTGATGAATCGACAAAGCAACAAAGTTCAAGCAAAAGGCAATGCCAATTGAAATCATATCTCGATTGAAATGGCTTAGGTCTCGATCGAGACCTTAAAGGATAAAATGACAGGGTTTTCTAGGCTTGTATTATCCATCGAGAAGCCGCCATCTCTATTGAGATAGGGTGATTTTTGAAGGTCCCGATCGAGACACTACATGTCTCGATCGGGACATGTGCTGAAATACTGAGTTTTGAATGCTTTGGAAGACAAAACATAAGGGACTACTTCTACTTTAGTCCAAAGAAGGCTTGTACTAGGTATTTTTATTTCCTTCTTTTGTAAGCCTTTATAAGGCATTTTATCTCATTTTAAAATAACAAAAATTATTACATTTGAGCAAATAGAGCATTCTCTCGAGTTTCAGTTTTAGTATCATTTAAGGGTTTTGTGCCTCCATCAACAATTTAATTTCCAGCAATTTGTTCTTCACCATTGTTGAAGGTTTTATACTTTTATTATTGCATGAATAAGATTTATTTATTAATGCAAGTTTTTTTGGGTTTAATCTTCTTACTAAGTATCTTTTAATTATGTTTGGTTTATGTTTAATGGTTCTTTCTTTGTTAGTGAGTATGAGTAGCTAAACCCCCCCTAGTTTGGGGTTGGTATGAACTCTTTAATGTTACTCTGAATGGATTTATATGTTATGGCTTGAATGACATTTTTTAGACATTATTCTTAATGATTGTTTTAGAGTGATCTCCTAAAGCATGATTAATGTTTGTTTAATGCATTGAGATATTGTTAAATAGATGAACTTATGTGATTAAAATCCCAAGACATAACACCATGAGAGCGGGAGCAATGCTCTAGATACAACTCGGCTCTCGATTGTTTGCCATGATGTTCATTTCTGTTTATTGCAATGTTTATTAGCTAGTATCAACCTTTGAATGTTTTATCTTATCGTTACCTTTGTTTTACTTTATCGTTGTTATTGCAAGTTAGTTATTAGTTTTGTTAATTGCTTTTGTTGAGTAGAATTCAGTTCCATTTTAGTAGTTTAATTGTTTACAATTCTCTTTCGTCGTGTGCTAACCGAATGAACGATTAGTTTAAAATCATTCTCATTGAACATTATTGTCTATGTGGGTTCGACTCCGTACTTACGAATATTACAAGTTGCGATACCGTCACTTGTGGTAAATGACCAACAACCATTACTTAAGGCCCAAGTACTAGCAGATTCTGTGGGATAAACAACGACACAAGAACAACCAGAGGAAGGAGATGAGAATTAATAATGGTGGAATATGAATGTCGATAGGGCATCTAACATTAAAGGATTAGGGATAGGAATAGTCTTTGCGTGGACCTCATAAGCAAAATTTAAGAGCTCGGTAAAGTTTGATTTCTCGACATCCAGTAACGCCGCAAAATATGAAGCACTACTAGCAGGTCTATTAATTGATAACATCGTGAAAGCTGGGCATGTGACAGTAAGAAGCGATTCATAACTCATGGTCAATCACATCTTTGGAGTCTTTGATATCACACATGCAGAAATGAGATCTTTGGAGTCTTTGATATCACACATGCAGAAATGAGAAAATACGTGGATATAGCAAAACTATTCCGAAAGAAGATAGAAAACGCATGAGGAAAATAGGATATAATAGAGATTACTCGATGAGAGAATAATGAGGCCGATATTCTCGCCAAGGCAACAGACTCTAGAAAAAAAATTCTAAGGGTACAATACTTAGTACAGTCTCCCTCGAGCATAGACAAACCAGAAGCCTTTTTTCTGCTCCAACCTTTGGACAGTTGGATGGATGGAATAGCAAAGTACCTGACTGATGGAACTTTTCTTATGGACAAAATCTTAGCGCACAAGACAACTCGGCATGTCCCATACTATTCGTTTATAGATGGTGTGCTTCACAGGAAATCTTTTACCGACCCTTGGTCGAGATGCCCAACAGTCAAAGATAGGAAATATGTTCCTCGGGACATACATGAAGGATTATGTGGAAGTCATATATCGTACAAAATATTAACCAGAAAAGCAGTCTTATAAGGCTACTACTGGCCCACCATGGCTAAGCAAGCCATTGAAATAGTCAAGAAATATGAGAACTTTCAGATGCACCAAACCTACACTCATACTCCAACCTCGGAACAGTTCCCGGTCAATAGCCCATGGCCATTCGCAATGTGGGCAATGGATATATTAGGTCCTTTTCCGATCAAAAAATGTTTCTGGTAGTGAAAGTTGACCACTTTACAAATTGGATAAAGGTGTAAGTACTCTCAACTATTATGAAAGCTAGATGCAAAGATTTGTTTTTTAAAGAAGTCATATGTCGATTTGGGGTACCTAAAGTCCTTATCACCGACAAAAGAAAGCAATTTTATCGTAAGAATTTCAAGAAATTTTGTTCTTTCTTCCAGATCGACTTGAGAATCAACTCGGTGATATATCCACAAACCAACAAAATGACGGAAGTATCTAACAGAACAATCCTGAAAGGATTGAAAAGAAGGTTGGTTAATGTTAGACACAGCGGAACGCGGGGTTCCGAATCGTATATTTCAATTCAAAATTAAAATTCCAACAGTCCAGAATATTGATCATACCAACATTAACATAATGGATCATCATAACATCTACTATTAAAAGTACGCATACAGAAACAAGAAATATACCTATGTCGATTCGCCTTTTATTTCTTTGAGCCCCGAAAGTACGGTGACCTCTAGCTCGTCCACACGAGTATGCGCTCGATTGAATCCTCGCCCGAAGTGATCCGCTTGAGATCCTCTTGAGGGAGACCAGAAGCTCAACTCTTTCTACGATCACCTCCTGGCTCAGATGCTTGAATAACTTCCCAAGTTAGTTTGTGATTGATGAATATCGTTTAGACTCTTTCAAACGATTTAGCCAACACTTTGTCTCGAATTCCTTCAAAACCGTGCTTAACTTTTTAAGTAATTGTGTTGCTATTCTTTTGCCTCAACATTCAAGCTCTATTTATAGGCTTGGATGTTTATGTCTGTAAGACACATGGAAAGACAAGCGTCGCACATGCAGCTTAGGTGTTACCACCATCTGACACATGATAAGACAAGTGTTGCACATGCAGCTTAGTTGTTGCCATCATCTGACACATGGCAAGACAAGTGTTGCACATGCAGCTTAGGTATTGCCACCATTTGACACATGGCAAGACAAGTGTTGCACATGTAGCTACCTTATGTGTCACTATGACATCATCACATCATCATTCCACTAATTTATAATTAGTGTTTTAAGTATCACTTAAGCCTTCTAATCATAAAATTTGGTTAAAGTACAATTAGGTTCCTATTAATCTATGGCTCGTACAAATTAGTCCCAAATTGAACTTTTCAACTTAGATTAATTTTCGAGATATTTTGAAATCGATCTTTTATAAACTCAGTCAAATACACTTTCTATTATGTGACACAAACTAGGTTCATATCTAGATGGCATCGAGATAAATAAGAAACGCATTTCTTATTATCATTAATAATTAAACCCCCTTTAATATTAACTTTCGTAAATCGTGAGTGACGTCTAGCAACATATCGCGTCTCCCAAATAGAAATGAATGTTTTGATACATTCTTTACGACCCAATCTTCATGATAAGCGTGCACTTAAATTCCTTTCTTTACAAGATTCCAATCTCGACTTAGTGTCACAGATAGTCAAACACTATTATGTCTCGATCATATGTCCTCATCTTTCAATTCTAGTTATCAATAAATACGACACATACTGGAAACACCTTTCTAGTATTAGAACTCTTCTATTAAATTCATAAACACTTGCGCAATCCATCAAGAATAATTTTAGATAGCATAGAATCTTATTCCCATTCATCTGGAGTAATGAATCCTTTCTGAGTAATCACTTATCTCCATATACATCTACTATCACGACCCAAATTATTGAGGCGAGACTAGCGCTAGGGAATGGGAGTGCTAGCTCTAAAACAATTGAAACTTTTTCGCAATTAACCAATCACATAACGATCATACAGACGGAAGCAAATATACAAACATATATACATATATATACACTAGTCTGTCGATCAAACATATGGGCATATAACTTCCGTACCACCTACGAACTAGCCCAATGAAACTATATACACACTGATGTATCTAGGTCACATCACGCGCGACTAGCACCGTGTAATAAAACTAAAAATTAACGTAGCCTACAAAAAGATATACATAAACAACAGCAAGCATATACAACAAAACACAGTACATTGCTGTCAAGGCCACAACTCTGTTAACTGAGGACTACCACTACTGCAGCTCTACGGAAGTCAGGAACTATACATGCGACTGTAGACTTCCAGACCCAAAAAGGTGGACTCTAACCAATTCCAAACACTAACGGTATTATAAAAATAACATCACATTTGAACAATCTTTTATACAAATATACAATATAAGCCAAGCATTTGATCTGATCGAAACCCTATTCTATAACTGTTAGTGATATGCACTAGGTCAATCATGTTTGACCATGTATTGACTTTATCGTATTATTATTTATTGATTTTCAGTTTTTATCATTTTATATTATGATTAAAATACTTGAATGCTAAATTCTTTCTAAGGTCATCAAGTATGTGACTTGATAGTAGAACCCTTAAGTTTAATAAAAGAATTATATTCCATCTATCCCTAGTCTTAATAGTACATTAAGACTAGTATGATGTTGACTGATGATTATGTTTTACTAATCATGTATATGAGATATAAAGTCAAATCATATGTACTATTTGAGAAATAAGGCACTGGATTACCCACCTTGAGAATACTACATAGATAACTGTCATAAGTAATTCTCATTACAATTCTATTAGTATAATCCTTTGACCTTGAAATCATCATGGATTTCTAAATAGATATTTCATGTTTTGATACAGTCTTACATTATCTTTAACAGGATAGTGGAATAGATTGTCATTGGATATGAAAGTAACTATGTGAGAAATGTGAGTGACTGAGAAGGAATTTGTCCCTCATTTATTTGAGTGAGATATCTATGGGCCCCTTGAAGAAGATAGAATGAAGGAAATTCATGGCCATGCTAAATGAATTGATAAAGAGTTATCATTTTCAGTCTACTTAGAATCAGGAAACTAATGATTGAACATTATAAGGATGACAGGACTATGCCTTATATTCAATTAGGATATCGAGTGGCAAAGAGATCAAAATATTATTGTAAATGGTTAAATCGGATTATCGATATTCGTATAACTTGGGTAGTCATAATGTCTTGCTAAAGGCCACTTATGACTTATGGGCTGAAATAGGGATTTCGGGCCTACTGCCAACATTATATGAACCTACTGGAACGCACACTAAGAACATGCCCAAAACAGTTATGGGTTGTACAAGCCCAATGAAATTAAGTGATTAGTATATATATATATATATAATTAATGTATTATCTTTTGAAGATAATAATAATAATAATTAATATACATGTGTAATTATCAAAAAGAGTTTTTGATAGACATGAACTCAAAAGAGTTATAAAAAACGTAGTGTTTGCATATGATTGCAAAACACGTTTTTGAGTAAACCCTAGATGTCCTATTTTCCTATAAATAGAATCATAAGGCTAGGGTTTTGAGTTACGTGTTTTTCGAAATAAACACAAGACACAATCACTAAATTCAAAATTGCTTTGTGAAGCAATAGTGCTAGCACACAAGCACTAGTTTTGACTAAGGTCTGTTCGTGTGGATACTCGTAGAGGACGCGTTCTTTTGGAGGCGTTTCTGATCCGAGGCCAGGTATCACCAAAGTGAACCACCTCCTTCCTTTCTACATTGACATACAAGTAAGTATTAATTATGTTATTAATTTATTTATTCGAATTACATGGATCTTGGTTTGGGTTTTAGATAAATTATTTGAAATTCCGCTGCGTTATGAACCTAGAAAACCTAATAATAACGATCCTAAATTAGGTATTTCCTAGTATTCACAAACGATAGTAATTTCTCAATTCCTGTTGGTAAGGTTCCAGGATAGTTCAACCAATTTTAACCTATACCAAGTGGTACAGTCTGAGATAATTCAACCGAGTTCTACCAGTACCACTACTCAATCCAAACGATCGATCGATATGTGAGTGACGGGATAGTTCAACCGAGTTCAACCCACTAGACACAGGATCTGGGATAGTTTGACCGAGTTTTTACCTTGTGTTAAATGCAAATAAGTTAGTCTAATATTATTTGATAAGAGTACCCGACACTGGTGATCACACATCCAATTGACACCCAATAGGTAGTCTGTTCCTTTAGATAGCACACCAGATTCTCATACTTAATAAAACAATCAAATGATATACTATACAATTAAATCAAATAATATGCGATGCAATTGATAATAATATCAATAACATATCAAATAGTTTTTACAAATAGGTTATCCCAATTTGATCCTGATATGGTTTTTAACCACGTTAACCTTTAATCATAATCTTGTACTTGTTTAATACCATTCGTGATATTCAACTAATCGATAAAGCTTTGCTTAAAGTAACCATTTCGAAAACCTGACTCAAAACATCAAGTTCAATGATCATTTTCCACGTTTTTGGAGTCCACGGAATGCTATCGGATTGGGGTACGTCGTGTCGGACCTTGGCACGACGTGTGGGGGTCCTCGGTGGCTGGGCACATTTTGCCCAACTTCTCTCACGGCGTGAGACATAGTCACACGTCGTGAGGCAACAATAACAGTCCCCAATGCACATTTTTCTCCACTTTTAACCCTCTGAACTCATTGTGACATGCTTCTAACTCAACAACACAAAAAACCCATCTCCAAAGTCATCACAAACGACGATAGCAACATGATTCTAATGTGTTCGATTCGATCGTAAAGTAATAACATCAAAACAGCCATATAACTCCCAATACCCTATGTCAAACACTCACTCTTACCTTGTTTTGATGCTTGGGGAAGATAGAGGAGTGAATTTCGAGAAGATCGATATATAGAACGCACAATTCCGTTGAGAAACTATCAAACCCTAAGCTTTGCAAATTTTTCCTTCGTTTCTTCTATATGATACTATCTGTTTTTGTTCATATTCATATGAATTCCTTTATATATTGACGTAAAGATGCTCCTTTAGTCCTTCCATTCTTTAATTCAAACAATTTCTCTTTTAACTTGTCTTTTTAACCAAACGATCAATTACTCACTTTAACTCAATTACATACGTATTATTTATAACCAAATAAATAATACTAATCCATAACTATTATTTTCTGTCGACAATCTTTTATTTGCAATTCCCGAAAATTAAGTTATTATATACCAATTTGGGACTTAAACTTTGTTTTAATAACTTTTTTTACCGTTTCCTTTAGTCTCAATTCTATCCTTTAAATTGAGTTCTAATATCAATTTTTTCGTATTAGAATTCTCAAAACTGACCTACTCGGGTCTTGTCTTAATATATAGCTTTGATTTTCTTCATCCTACTAGCTCGGGTCATCGAAAAGAGACAAATCGCCTACTTTGGCAAAATAAAACTTACAGGGTGTTACCTAAAGCCAACACATCCCGCCACCCTAGCTCACGAAAGATCTAATAAGGAGTATCAAACTATAACAATCTATATATAAGATAACTGTGTTACAACAAGTCATAGGACATGTGTACAATCACGAAGTAGATGACATACTATTGACTTATATGAATTACTATGTATAAGTCATCTAACATCACAAATGATCAACTTACTCAACCTTTGACTGTTCACATGTTTTTTTCGATCTTCGAGTAGCATGAGATCTCGCTACCTCCGGACATTAGTAACTCTTACTAATCGTAAGAATAAACAGTGGTGGCGATCTGGGATAATGCGTTGTCCTTATACGTACGACCCTATAAGATCGTGAACTGTTATTTAGATTACATGTACAAAAGAATCTGTCAATCATATTCTTAAAACTTGAGGATAAATTCTTTCATGAAGTAATCATGGACGAATACGTAATAAAAGAACACTTAGTTTGATGAGGATGCTTAGTCATATAAAACATATATATGATTGCCATGGGGAGTAAGTTTATATAAGTATATATAAAAAATGGGCCTATGAAACATACTACTAACAGATAATGCCAAAAGAAGTTGGGGGGAGGAATTACACAGTGTGTTATGGTCATATCGCACAACCCCAGCAACAAAAACAGGGAAAACACCTTTCAACCTCTTATTTTTTTAGTTATTTGTCAGTTTTCTTTCTACTTTATAAAATATATTTATTAATTGAAAAATTATTGAAATAATTATTATAGTTAGTGTAATACCCCATAAGTTTGACATTTGCCAAGTGGACGACAAGTCTAGTTTTGAACCACTAGAGTGGCGGAAATAGAAGATTATTGGAAGAATTGAAGTAAATAAGACCCGAGTAGTTCGGTTATAAAAATTTGATATAGAACTTTTGATATTATAATCGAATAAAAGAAATGAGATCAGGACTAAGGGAAATTATATGAGAAGTTGTAAAAGTAGAGTTTTAAGTTCCGAATCGGTAAATATTATTTTAATTCTCGGAAAGCTTAATTACTTAAAAACCACCCACCTTTAATATTTGTTGAATCTATACCTTGACCTAGGAAAAAATTCATTTGCACCCTAGTTTAGGTTCTTATGTCTCAACTCTACCATCGAGGTATTAAATTGACATTTTTTTCATTTGAAAAAAAAATTAAAATAATCCTTCATTTTTAGCTTATATTATAATTATACATTAATGTTATTTTTAATACATAAAAAACCATCTTTCTCACAAAATTTAACAAATAATAAAAAAACTTCTATTTAATTTATATCAATTATCAATAAATTTCTAAAATTTAAAAACTGTAAAAAAACACCCTTTAAACAAAATAAGATTTAATTTAATTTTTTTAAAAAATTCTGATCCACCGCTGCCATCCTCCTTCCATGAGGAACAGCTAGAAGGAGGAACTGACGTTCCTCGTTCTTTTGAAAGAAGAATGTCAGTTCCTCCTTCTTTGAAGGAGGAATTGTTCCTCGTTCTTTGGAAGGAGAAACAAATATGTTCATCTTTCTATAGAAGGAGGATGACGGCGGATTTGAAGTCAGGCGGTGGGTCTGAGGAAATTGGGTGACAGTTCCGACATAATTTGTTTTTTTAAATGGAAAAAATAAATTATTTTTAGGACATATTTAAACATTATTAAAGATGAATGACTTATTTGTATTTTTTTAAACAGAAAAAATTATAAAATAACCCTTTTATTTAGTTGTTTTTAATAAATTATCTTTTTTTGAAATTTGGAGTAGAGGTGAAACATGAAAACCCAAACTAGGGTACAACTGAATTTTTTCCTAGGTTAGAGTATAAACGAAAAAAAATTTAAAGGTGGCTGGTTTTTAAGTAATTATGCCTTCTCATAAATAGTAATGAAAAGGTTATCGACGAGAATTATTATTTTTGAGATAGTATTATTGATTTGGATATAAATAATATGTAAATAGTTGATTTGAAACAAGTAATTAGTCGTTTGATTAAAAAAAAAGTAAGAGGGACAGATTGATTAGACTAAAGAAAGAGAGGACTAAAAGAGCAAATTAGCCAGGCTATATAAATCAAAGCCTTATGAACTGAATTCATTTTGATCAGGAAAGAAAAACACAACAACTCAACGAGAAGGAGACGATCAACTAGGGTTCATTCATTCGACGTTTGAATTGTATGATTTTCGCTCCGTTCTCTTCAGAAACTCGACCTCTATCATCTCCGAGCTTCGAATTAAGGTAAGGATGCCATATTGGATTAGGGCTTTGGGAGTTTAAGGGTTGTTTTGGTTTGCATGTGTTGTGTCTAAACATTCAAACTGAAACCACGTAGTTTTTTAAATTTTCGTTAATTTTTAAGTTGGTTTTCATGTGATAATGTTTGGCTATCATGACGGAAGTGTTCACTAGCTTTTCCGAGGTCAGAAAAGGATCGACCGGGCATTGGAATGGCCTGGTCATGCACTGCTCGAAATGCAGTATGCTATAAGAGCATTACCCTGCTCGACGAGCAGGGAAAGCCTGCTCGGCGAGCAAGATCAAGCTTTCTCGGCAAGCAAGCAATGTCTTGCTCGACTAGAAACGCTAGGCCTGCTCAGCGAGCAGACCAAAAAAGGGGGCTGCCGGGACTTCTGTTTTTGACATTTAGAGCTATTTTCGAAACCTAAAAGAGAATGAAAAGATTATGTTACGTAAAAAATGAAACGTAAATGTAAGAACAAGAAGTTTTGGTTTAGAGTAAACCATTAAAAGATTAAGAGTTAACATATGAGCAAAATGTGTTTGAAAAAGAAAGAACGATATCGATTTTCAAGTATGACTACTTGAAAGTTAGGCTTTGAATTTGTATTTAGGAGTTATCAAACCATGAATAGTATGCGAATAAGATTGAATCCACCTAGGTTCTTAACCTAATGTTTAGATTTTGGGGTACGTTTACAAAATTAAATGTATATTGGTTCGAATTTATAACTGACATATCGACAAGCTGCGAGTTCGACGCGGATTAACGCAGTTTGATTATCATATCGATAGAATAGTTGATTGGATAGCGGTCTATGTCAATTACATTTTTCTTTCGTGTATTATTCGTAAAAGCTATTTGATATATTATAAATACTATTATCAATTGCATCGCATATTATATAACTTGTTTGTATAATCTATAGTTTGTTGATTGTTTATATGTATAACAAACCTGTGTGCGACCCGAGAGAACAAACTACATATTTGGCGTCAATAGGCTGTGTGATCACCAGTGTCGGGTAAGTCTTAGCAAATAGAAATAGACAAACTCCTTTGTGTTAGACTCAAGGTTGAACTCGGTGGAACTATATCGGGACCTGTGTCTAGTGGGTAAAACTCGGTCGAACTATCACGGCACTCACATATCGATCATTTGGTTATAAGTAATGGTACTAGTTTAACTCAGTCAAACTATCCAAGACTATACCACTTGGTATAGGTTAAACTCGGTCGAACTATCTCGGGACCTTACTAATAGGATTTGAGAAATCACTATCGTTGTAACTACTAGGAAATACCTACTTCAGGATCGTTTGTAAGATTAGAGTTTTGATCGGATCAAATGCTTGGCATACATTATATATTTGTATAAATGTTTTGTTAACTGCGATGCTATTTTTATTATACCGTTAGTAATATGTAATCTCACTCAGCATAGTCTGACCCCGTTATTGTTTAACATTTTCAGGTTCTTAGAGTTCGGACTTGACTAGAGTTCACCTTTTTGGGTCCGGAAATCGGCAGTTGCATGTATAGTTCCTAACTTCCCAAAACTTGCAGTAGTAGTCGCCTTTTGTTCAGAGTCGTGGCCTGTGATAGCACTGTACTGTGATAGTTGTTCATACTTGCTATTATTTGTGTATATCTTTTTGTAGGCTACGTCAGTTCTTATTTGTGTCACGGAGCTAGTTGCCCGTAATGTGACCTGAATATACTAGTAGGTATATAGTATCGTCGGCCTAGTACTTACTTGGTACAGAAGTTATACGCCCATATGTTTGTATGGATCGACTATTGTATATGTGTATATATGTTTATGTATTTTCTTTCGTCTATATGGTTATTATGTGATTGTTTCTTTGCGAAAAGTTCTAATTATTTAAGACTTGCTACGGGTTTCGGAGCTACCACTCCCATTCCCTAGCGCCGATCTCGTCTCAATAATGTGGGTCGTGACAGTTAGCACTAACTCTAAAATAAACTACTTATAGTAATCTGTTTAAAGATAATTGTATAGAGTAATAATTGAAATAGACCACTTTAAATATTTAATTATTACTATGTTAATTATGATATTTTTTTGTTAATATTCTTTATAAATAAGATAAATTATTTCTAATTAACTAATATTTTTATTATTTGATATTTTATACTTCAATACAATTTCTAACTATAGAAATAATTATTAATAAGTATAATTACTCTAATTCATAATAGCTATAAGTATTATCATTTGACAAGCAGAGGCGGATGCATGTGTAGAGGGTGGAGTCCATGGACCCCACCCTTTTAAAAAAAAAATTCCTACATAGATGTCATACATGTAAAAGGAAAAGTCTTTAGTTTCCTATAGGGTTCCGGATATTACAACTTCACGTGGCCCCCATCTCTTCAAAAGAAAGGAAAAATTTATTATTCCCACATTGAAATAGTAGTGTATAGTCAAATCATAAAGACTTCTAATTCCTTTCTACATACGAATTTTTATTTCCCACATTGAAAACCACAATCTTTTTTAAACCACACAAATCCCTATATATACACATACATAATAATAAAAATAGTATAACAAGCCAAGCTTTCTTTAATTCATTGGTTATTATATATTTGTCATAAAAATTAAAGCAGCTCTATACTTTTTTATTTTATTTATAAAACGGGTAATTTTTTTGAGAAGAAGCAAAGCAGCATCAGTTCAAATTAACATCCAGAGCAGCTGAATTTAAAAAGTTATTAAGGTACGCATATTTTGTAGTCATTTATTTTTATTAAATTTTAAAAATATAAATTCATTCAAATTGTACAATTAGATTTAATTTATAATTTAATTTGTATGCAGTGAACTATAATCATGTTAAGATATTATAAAAGGAAAGATTCGTCTACACTCGAGTCTAATAATTTATTAGTTTCTCAATCATCTGATTCTGTACGTGAACAAATTCCTATTCAAGAGGATAAATTCGACAATAGTATGAAAACACAAGCGTATTCGACAAAACAAAAAGGAGTTGATTTGAATGCTCTTCCTGCTGATCCTGGAGAACGATTGAAAATTGATAGTTATCATCCAAATGATCGAGATGAAGTTAGAAGGGCATATCTTCAAAAAGGCCCTTGTCAACCTCGTAGTCATGATTTTTAACAAAGAGATATTGGTGGTAGACTACGTCGATTCAATTCCAGTTGGTTTGATGAATATAAATATTGGTTAGAATATAGTATAAAAGAGGAAGCTGCATTTTGCTTATGTTGTTATTTATTTAACACTGAAATTAAAAATCAAAGTGGTTCTGAATCTTTTGTAAGTGAAGGATTTAAAGCTTGGAACAAAAAATCGCGGCTGGATGTTCATGATGCTGGAAATCCACATACTATGGCAGTTCATAAATGTCAAGATTTGATGAATCAAGCTCAATCTATTCATTTTGCATTTGACAGGCAGACAGACTTAGCTAAACATGAATACAAAATCAGATTGAATGCCTCTATTGATTGTATACGATTCCTTTTAAGACAAGGATTGCCTTTTCGTGGTCATGATGAGCATGAAAATTCAAGCAACAAAGGTAATTTCCTTGAGCTTCTACACTTTTATGCAGAACGTAATGATGAAGTGGGTAAAGTTGTATTGCATAATGCTCCAGGAAATCAAAAAATGATAGCTCCTTCAATCCAAAAAGACATTGTGCATGCAGCTGCAAAAGAAACAACCAAAGCTATTATTGATGATCTCAAAGATGATTATTTTGCGATTTTAGTTGATGAATGTCGCGATGTTTCATGCAAAGAACAAATGGCTTTAGTTTTGCGATATGTAGATAAAAGAGGATTTGTAGTGGAGAGGTTTATCGGTCTTACCCATGTTTCTGATACTTCAGCCGCATCACTTAAAGATGCCGTCAGTTCTATGCTTTCAGAAAACAAGCTAAGTCTCTCTAGAATTCGAGGGCAAGGTTATGATGGTGCTAGTAACATGCGAGGTGAGTTCAATGGCTTGAAAAGTTTGATTATGAGAGAAACCGGATCTGCATATTATGTTCATTGTTTTGCTCATCAGTTACAATTAGCACTTATTTTTGTTGCAAAGAATCATTTTACTATCAATGATTTCTTTGATTTAATTGCCCGTTTGTTAAATGTGGTTGGAGCTTCTTGTAAGCGTCGAGATAAGCTTTTGGAGCAACAAGCAAACAGTGTTATTGAATCATTGATCAATGGTGAATTACAAACTGGTAGAGGTTTAAACCAAGAAGTGAGTATTAAAAGGCCTGGTGATACTCGTTGGGGATCTCATTATGCTTCAATTTTAAATATAATGACTATGTTTTCTTCAATTATCTATATACTTGAAGATGTTGAAAGACATGGCGCCTATCAAGATCAAAAAGCAGAAGCACGTCGTCTCTTGGAGCTATTAGAATCATTTGATTTTATTTTTTGCTTGTATTTAATGGTGGCAATTTTGGGGATTACTAATGAGTTGAATTTAGCTTTGCAGAAAAAAGATCAAGAAATTGTAAATGCTATGTCACTTGTTAGAACTGCAAAGGAAAGATTGGAACAAATGAGAGATAGTGGATGGGAGGATTTAATAAAGGATGTTTTTTCATTTTGCAATAAGGTGAAAATTATAATACCGGAGATGGAAGATGCATATGTTAAAGGAGGGCGCCGTAGAACTTCACATGTTAGTAATTTACACCATTATCAGGTTGATGTCTTTTATGCAGTAATTGATATGCAACTTCAAGAGCTCAATCGTCGTTTTGATGAAGTCAATACTGAATTACTTCTTTGTGTTGCTTGCTTGAGTCCAAAAGACTCATTTAGTGCATTTGATAAGAAAAAGTTAGTCAAGATGGCTGAATTCTATCCGTGTGAGTTTTCTAGTGTTGAACTTATTGCACTTAAAAATCATCTTGAAAACTATATCACGGATGTACGTGGGGACGACAGATTTAGTAATTTGAATGGAATAGGAGAGCTTTCAAAGAGGATGGTGGAGGTCAAGAAGCATAATATTTACTCACTGGTGTATTTGCTATTAAAGTTGGCGCTAATTTTGCCTGTAGCTACAGCAACCGTGGAGCGAGCTTTTTCTGCAATGAAATTGATAAAGAGTGATTTACGAAATAGAATGAGTGATCAGTGGATGAATGACTGTCTAATAGCATACATCGAGAAGGATATATTTAATAGTGTCACTAACGATGTAATTATTCAGTATTTTCAGGATATGAAAACTCGTCGAGGACAACTGTAAAAAATTAATTTATTATTTGAATTTTTTTAAGTTTATATATATTTATAATTTAAATTTTTATGGACCCCACCATGCTAAATTCCTGGATCCGCCACTGTTGACAAGTCACACTACGAGTTACGTGTGCAACACGTAAGACGACGTTAGTTATATATTAAAGCGTGTATGGGTGGGGAATAAGAACATTTATACTATTGTCCTTAGTAATAATTTAATTATTATAAATTAGATTAATAGCTATGTTATAGTATATGGTTTCCATAATACTTATTTTATAATATTTGTTCCATGATAGCTATTTTATAGTATATGATTTCCATATTTTTTTTATCTAATTATTTCTCATAAATTAATTTAATGGCTACTTTATAGCATATGGTTTTTATACGGCCTAATGTCTTAAAAAACCCCGACCTTTTAGCCCCTTTTTCAATCATACCCTGACGTTGCAAATTTGTCAATTTTACCCTATTTTGTATTTTTGTGTTTCAATTGTACCCTGAAAAATTAAATTAACGTCTTTTGCATTTGGAAATTTGTTTAAAACATTCTACATGTCTCGCATATATTAATTGTATATTTTTAAAATTTCTTTAAATTTAGTTAAATTAATTAAGAATTTAAATTAGTGTTAATTTGATTATGGTTTTTAGTTAGTTTTTAAAAATAAAGGACTTATTTGTACTCTTTTGAATAAAAAAGAATTTAATTTCATGTTTAGACTTAATTAATTGAATGATTTCATCATTTAAGTAAAAAAAATTAACAAAATTTTAAATATTGGGGTACAATTGAAAACAGAAAATTCAAAAGTGGGTAAAATTGACAAATTTTCAACGTCGGGGTAGAATTGAAAAAGTTTAAAGGTGAGAGATTTTTGAGTAATTAGGCCTTTTTATAATAACTAGTTTATAGTATTTTTGGTTTCTACAATAGCAATTTTACAGTATACAGTTTCTATATTTTTTTATTTAAATATTTTTCATAAATTAAAATTAATAGTTATATTATAGTATATGGTTACCATATTTTCTATTTAATCATTTATCATAATTAAATTAGAAGCTATTTTACGGTATACGATTTTCATAATAACTATGTTAGAACATCTCCAATGGTAATCTCTATTGTAAAGAGCATATTTTTGAAAATAAAGAGCATCTTTTATATAAAGGGTAGAATTTTAAATTTTAATCCAATGGACTCTTTAAAATATAACATTTTGCTATATTTCTTTAATAAAAATTAATTTATTCAGTTACTATATTTATTTATTTTTTGATATAATTTTCTTTTTCATATATTTTATGGTGAGAAAAAAATTAAAAAGCATTTTTTATGCAATAAAAATATAATCCATGTGTTTTGAATTTGTAATTATGTTAAAGAGATAAGATATAGAGAGTGAATTTGGCTCTGCATATGTAGAGAATCAAACTCACTCTCTAGAGAGTCCATTGGACTTCTATTTTATTGTTAAATTCTCTAAAATAAAGAATAAATTTTTTTTAAGGAGTTTGTTGGAGATTCTCTTATAGCATTGTGGTTTTCATATTAGTGGTATTAATTTTAGTTAACATATAAATTGACAAGTCATATTACAAGCCATGTCTATATCAAGTAATGCGAAAATTAATTATTAAATAACTATAAAATCATCAAGCTCATACATGAAACATGTTTTATTATAATAGCAAGCAATTACATAGAATAGGATGAAGACAAGAAACAACAATAAAAACAAACGCATTAGACATACAAATAACTAAATTTCACTCAACAACATATAACAAAGCTGCAAGTGGTGAAGCAGCACAAGTAATAAGATGACTGCTCTGCTCTGCTTATTCATCACAGCACTTGTAGAGGAGGAACCTTTCCATAGTGCGACCACATTCAGAACAAACAATCCTTTCGGGTATTTTTCCGGCGGCGCCCGGGAGAATGAGCCTATTACAGTGATGCTCAGTGTGAAGGCCTTTGAGGTAATCTCTGAGAGAAGGCAGAAAGCCCTTCTGCTGAATCTCATCTTTCCAAGCAGTGTAATCTGTAAGTGAGGTTAAGAATATGCTTCCCTTGGCTTTCACAATCTCATCTGCTCCTCTGCTCAACATAGCCCACCCTCCTTCACTGCTATCAAAGCTCAGAAGTGTCATGATCTCTTTCATTATCGAATCGTTTTCCGAAGCCTTTCCGAGCTGATTCTTGGATCGCCACATGCTTTCTATTCGCACCCAGAAGTACCAAATTGATGTCAGGTCTTGCCAGCAATGGCTCAGTTTCTCGACTGTGATTGTTGCAATGTTCTTTCTGACTCGCTCTTTCGGGTTGCTTTTTCCGACATAAACCATCCCCAGTGGGATACCTGCAGCCTGTGCTACTGCTCGAGCGTTGTTGGTGAATTTTCGAATCCATTCCATGTCCTCTCCGCCGTACAGGCAAATGTATCTTCCTTCTTGCATCTGACCAAATCAAACATACAAGAAAATTAAAACACTTATAACCAACCACATTAACAATGTTGAGTGAACATACCCAGTTCAAAATTGTTGGATCAATGCCATCAACCAACAGCTCAAGTCTCCAACTCTCTTCTTTCCAGAGAGCTTCCTCTCGTAGGGTGGTAAAAGGGAAGGCTAGGCTACCCCAAATCCACATCATATGAAGTGCATTTGGGCAAGCAATTCTTCCTTGTGGATCAAGCACAACCAGCATAGGCTTCTTGTTGAAATGCCACTCTTTCTTAATGAACTGAACCACTGCCTGATCGATCAAAGTAGGACTGTACACTGAGTACCAAGTCATGCTAGACTGCAGCATCTCAAATTTCTTGTGCGTAGCGTCGTTCAAAGGGACTGTATGATCAAGAATTGGGAGCCACACAATCTCATATTGGCTTTCCTGCCTTGAAGGCTGCAGCCGCGACTCGTTGTAGATCTGTTCAAGGATTGAAATCTCTTCTTGTGTAATGTCAAGGTCTGATATCAGCAGCAGCACATTCTTTCTCCGTAGCACCTCAATGTTAACCTGTTTTTGCGCATCTCATTAGAAACCATAACATTTTTCACAATGATAAAATTGAATTCTTCTAGATATAAACCTTCCGCTTGCTGCTTCCTTCAACAAGTGGCTGAACATCATCTTTTGCATAAATCAGTGCCTTGAGAACTCTCATGTTGTCAAGGTGAGCCATGTCAAACAAATGTAGAAGGTTCTGATAAGTTTCCATTTGTTTCCTTTCATCTGCATAGGTTAGGTTACTACTATTAGTTTATTATTTCAAATTCAAAAACATATATATTCAAAAACTCACCAATGTGCTTAAAGCAGAGTCCAAGTTGGTTAGCTAGGTGGCTATGAATGTTGCTTAGCTTGTGAGCCAGGCTTGATAATTCCCAGGCCTCTGTAGTTGATACCATGTGCCTACATAACCAACAATTTAAAACTCATATTTCATATGGTGGTAAAATGAAAATCTCAAAGACATTAATGGACAGAATAAGTACTCATGTCCCAGGCCAATAAGGCCAGTAATCTGGGATGCGCAGGCTACAATACTTCGGATTGTCCAGTAGACAGCAATCGGTAAATGAGCTATTGCAGTGGAAAATGCGGAAGTGTCTGTTGTAATGTACATATGGGGAAGCTCATGGAACTCAACAATGCACTTGGCAATAGCTAGCATGACAGTAATGAGATTTTTCACAGAGTCAAATCGCGGTTTAAGCATGCTTGAATTCTCTAAAATGTCAGGCAATTGTTTCAGGATTGCCACAGATTTAGCAAGCTGGTTTGAGGTGTAGTTCTGAGCCACCAGCCAGAATTCTCCATAGTTCATTGCAAAAGCAGCTAGTGCTATAACCAGCTTGGCATCCCATGTGTAGCTTGATAGCATATTTAGTATTGCCATGGTAGTTGAATGTGCATCTCCACCACTCGTGCATTTGTATGTTAGCTGCAAACAATATGTTTTGAGAAACATTTTCAAAGAGATCATCAGAAAGGTAAGGATATATCAATCACCTCGCTAGCTACTCGATCTATCACAAATGCCAAACTTTCAAGCATCGCGCTGAAGCCGCTATGGTAAGTCCTCTCATCCAATGCATCGCTCCGTGTGGCCTACAAATGAATTATAGAAGCAAGCTGAGAGGAGTAGTTAGATATCTTAATAATGAATTAGAGGTAGCATTACCGTTGGGAGCGCATGAGAATCAG
This sequence comes from Mercurialis annua, assembly GCF_937616625.2. NCBI lineage: Eukaryota > Viridiplantae > Streptophyta > Magnoliopsida > Malpighiales > Euphorbiaceae > Mercurialis > Mercurialis annua. The sequence goes on along the minus strand of NC_065572.1, from coordinate 17,566,587 downwards.
TTGTTGGGGCAGAATGATAGAATATATCCTCGACGATATGAAGAAGAGGTTTGACATCAAATTGGCGTCCATCAGGAGAATGAGTAGCTTGAATTTGCTTTGACATGGCATTGTCATCAGAGCTTGAGAACAAGTGCCTGTCACCTTTGATAAGCTGACGAGCACCGAGGGGGTTCTGTTTGAGCAGTTGCTGCTTAGCAGGTGAACTTTGATTCATCAGTTGCTGCATTGGAGTTGGGTTTGGATTGGCGTGTTGGTTCATGTGGTCATGCGGAGGATTGATGAGCTGCTGCATGTGGGGTGGTGCAGGGCTAGCCAATTGCTGCATAGCGGTTGGAGTGGGATTGTTGAGTTGGAGCTGCATAGGAGTTGGGGTTGGATTCAGGAGTTGCTGCATACTGTTTGTGAGTTGTTGCAGCTGATTGGCTTGGGATGGATTCATCAAGGGTTGGTTTTTGTTCATCAGTTGCTGCATGTTGGCTGCAGTTTGATTCATTGCCATTTTTGGTGCTTAAACAAATAACACAACTATAGCTAAAATTGTAAACAAAATAGAGAGTTGGTTTGTGGTTTATCCTGCAAAATCCAGGGCCTTTATATAATCATGAGAAACGGAATAAAGCACTAGGGTGAGCAAATATCAAACCAAACCGAATAACCAAACCAATCCAATAATTTCAACTCTCTTCGGTTTAAAGTTAAATTGTCTTTTTAGATTGGTTTGATTTAAAAAGTAGAAGAGGTAATTATATTCTTATACAAAACAAATTGGACATTTAAATAAATTTGGTTCGTGTTAATTTATCTAAAATGTGTATAATTTTAATTCGATTCAATTTTTAAAACTAAACAAAATTTTGAATAGATTTATTTCGAACCGAATGCACATCCTGTGAAGCACACAGCAAGGCTGAATCTTCCTTTCTTGCAATGAAGTTTTAGTATAAGAAACCACAAGAGAAATATCTCTAGACATGCATGATAATCACACCATTATTTATCATCTTTTTGATCTTTTTCTTTCTGTCCCATGCACAAATCTGAACCAGTAGGTTTAAATATATGTTCCATCCAATGGCTGATATTTAAACATAAAAAATGGTGATGGGACCAACTAATATATTTTTGCTTCTTCACTTATATTTCTTCCTAATAATAACTCAGAATAAAACAAAGTTAAAAGAAAGAGAAAAGTATCACTTCTGCTTTCTTCTTTGTTCTTTGTCTTTCTTTGTTTTTTTCCAAGGATCTTCATATTCGGTACTTCTTTCACTAATTAACAACTCAATTAGGCATTGTTTAGTTAAACTCTTTCTTCTACAATTATTAAAAAAATAAGATTAAAATAAAAAAGTGTATTTAAACATTTCGTATCTAGTATACTAATTTAGAAGCTAAATTTTTGTAGTTAGATAAATGTTTTAGAAAAGTACTTTCCAAATACAAAATTTAACTTTTTAATACAAAATTTATAACTTTATAATGATGATTAAGTAAATATACCTTGGAGATCAGTTTGTTTGCTGCTTTAGTTCAAAAACAATAATTAACTAAATATATCCTTTATGGAATTGTCATTACTCTTGTGAATTGTTCTAAGAAAAGATTTGTGATATAGTTATCTATTGTATATTTTCTCTAACTGAGTTTGTTAATAGTTAGTAGTATAGTTAAAGTCAATCTCTATTATGAGATCTCTATATAATGTAACACTATACATGTGAATAAGATATATGATCACCTGATTCTACATGGTATCAGAGCCCTACTAGGGTTTAACAACAAAAACATCGATCCTTCCTTTCTTTTTTTCATGATGAATTGGCAGATCTTTACGGTCAAGATAGAGCTACAGGTGAGTTTGCTGAAACTCCGAGTGAAATGAGGTCTAGATTTGCAAATGGTAATCAGCGTGGTCTAGAAGGAGATACTATTGAGAATATTGATAACCTTGTGTCTCAAGATGAAGTTATATTAGAAAATTTTCCGACTACTAATACTGATACTTCTAATATTAGCTCTCTTGGAATACAGTCTGAAAATGTGAATACATCTAAAAAGCCAAACAAAAGCTATAATTCTACCTCTGATGCAAAAACAACAAGCAAATATGACCATGGTTGTGAGTTAGTAAAGCAAGGTTTGGATAATGTTGCTCTTTCAATTAAAAAGTCAACAAATATACTGGTAAAGGCATAACAACGACTTCCTATTTCAAAAAAAGATGTATGGAGTAAGTTAGAGGAGTTAGAGTTCGGGCCTCAGCACATGCTTACTGCTTATCATCATCTTGTGAGCAATCCTAGTGATTTGCGTGCTTTTCTTGGATGTCCCATAGTTTATCGCAAATAATTTTCGCTTGATATTATATCTATTTATATGTAATGGTGGGGTTTTTTTCAACCAAAATTCTTTTTTGGTTTTTTCCCCATATTTTTATGAGTTTTTTTATGTTTGTTTAAACAATTTAATTTAATGGAATATTTTTATTGTTCTTATTATAAATATTGTATATGTTTTTTGAATTTTAAAGTATTTGAGCAGATTATTATAAACTTCTTTAGCTCGTATTCTTGAAAATGTTACTAGTTTACAGTTTTAGTTTTATATATTATAGATTTTAGGGTTAATTACATAAAAAGTCATGACTTTTATACATATTTTTATTTTATTCATGACTTTTAAAAGTTGCCATATAAAACCACGACCTTTCATTTTTTTCAAATCTATTACCAAATTATTTTTTGGTGTATTTTTGATGACGTGGCCACCATGATTCGGCAGATTTGAAAAAAAAATGAAAGGTAAAATTCACCGGAAAAATAGTCGGTGATAGATTTGAAAAAATTTGAAAAGTCATGGTTTTATATGGCAAGTTTTAAAAGTCGTGATTAAAATGAAAATTCGTGTAAAGGTCGTGACTTTTTATGGAATTAACCCTAGATTTTATAATAAATATTAATTCTAGTTCAATTGGATATAAGTTTTACAATTACCATTTTCAAAAAATTTATAGTTTGCTGCATATATAAAAAATACGGTATTGTATTTTTTTTTGTCCTATATAAGTTTTGGAGGATCTCTTTACTTTTCATTTATCCAAAAAAAAAAATATATATATATTCTTCTTTCTTTACCTTTATTATTATATTACTCATCCAAACACAAATAAAATTTGATTTTAACTTCACTTTCTATCTCCTCCCTTCCCCTCCCTCTATATTCCCTTTCTCTTTTTATTCCTTATCCATACAAAGCTTTAAAGTAAAAATTATCAAAGTAAGAAAATGAGGTAGGTAAAGTAAAAATTTGGGTTGGACCATATAAAAGAAAGGGCTTATTAGATATTTACCTAAAATATAAAAATAATAGGAAATATTACCTCAAAGCGGAAAAGATATTAAAAATACATCAAGAAATTATCTTTTTTGTCTTTTTACTCTTCGTGTCAAAATATTTTGCAGTTTACTCTGACTATAATACTCACACTAAACTGACAGACACAACCTCTCTCTCTCTCCATTTTTATTCTCTCCTTTTTCATTATTTCTCCGTCATCGCCTCCGACATCGCACCGCCATCGCCTCCGCCATCGCCTTCGCCGTCGTTCCACTATTATTTGAGATTTAAATTATCGATTCTGTAATTTTTATGGTTTATTTTAACTTACAGACCTAAAAAATATCGATCTTACAATTTTTCAGTTTTCAGATGTAAAAATCTGTAGAAAAAAACGATTTTCATCTGAAAAAAATAATTTTCTGCAAAAAAATGATTTTCTGTGGAAAAACAGTGTCTGATTATCATATCATTATCACTACATTATCATGTCGTTATCATAATACTGCAGAAAATAAAAAAAAATCATGGAAAATAATGTTTGATTATCATACTGCTATCATAACATTATCATGGCGTACTTTGTTATAACACTATACTATCATAACATTATCATGACGTAATTTATCATAACGGTATATTATCATGGCATTATCATGACCTACTTTATCATAATAGTATATTATCATAACACTATAATAACGTGTTTTATCATAACATTTTATTATACCTTATCATATTATTATCAAACGGTATCATATTATTATCATCAAATTTATCATACTGTTATCATAACATTATTTATCTTTTATCATAATTATATCATACTATTATCATAATATTATCATGATGTACTTTTATCATAACTATATCTTAATTTTTTATCATAAACTTATCATAACATTATCACAATATACTTTATCATAACAGTATAAAAAATATTATCACAACATTATCATGACGTACTTTATCATAACTATATCATACTATTATCATAATCTTATCATATTATTATCATAACCGTATAATATTATGATATTGATATGATAACGTTAATGATATAGATATGCTAACGTTAGTGATACCGAAATGATAATCAAGCACTTTTCTTTATAAAAAATCGGGTTTCGCTGCAGTGTTATGATAATGATATGATAACGTCATAGTGTATGATAATCAGACGCTGTTTTCTGCAAAAAAATCGTTATTTCTACAGAAAATTATTTTTTTAATCATAAAATTATTATTTATGCAGATTTTTTAGATCTAAAACAGAAGAAATTGAAGAGAAATTTTTTCAGATCTGAGCGTTAAAATAACTCGTAATAATCACCACGAGTTAAGAAAAAAATTGCTAAAATTTAATATAGAAGAGCGGCGGATTGGCGGCGAAACGACGACAGATCGGTGAAGGATTGGCGAACGACGAAAAAAAAAGATAGAGAAGAAGAAGAAGATGAAGAAGAGCAGTAACTGCTCTGAGAGTATAAAAATAAGTTATAAAAGAGAGAGAGTAAAAACATAAATAAACCAGCTAATTATATTAAAAAAAGCCACGTTAGAGTAAAAACAGAAATAAAAAAAACGGGAAGTATTTTCCATATCTTTTTTTTGATGAGGCAATCTTTACAATTATTTTCAAAAATGTAGTGTTTTTCCTAATTTTCTCTAAAATACTGTTTTTTCTCTAACATTTACTTTTTTACTATCCTTTCTAAATCTTTACTTTCCATATCAATTTTTTTTTAACAGAGATAGAACTACATTATTACAAACCAACTATAGATATACTACTATTTACAAATTTAAACGCCATTCACGCCATCCACATCATTTACGTTGAATACATCGCTATTCCGAGCTCGCCAAACATGGCGGACGATGTCGCAGCCGATTGCTTCTGACGCTTCGTACCTTCCTCCAAATATCTTCAATATCTTCATCTTCTTTTGTCCATGAAGGGATTCGAACCCACGCCCCCTTGGACTTGATGCCTCACTCTTAGCCAACTGAGTTAGAGGTCATTGGCAACTTTCTTTTCTTTTTTATACTACTTTTTGAAAAACTTTACTTTCTATATTAACCCTTATTTTTCAACATTTTCTTTTATTATTTTTAATTTATTTTTTCACCATTATATTTCTGCATTTAATATATATGACATATTTAAATTTTAAACTTTTTTATTTTTTTGATTTTTTTTGAATTTTGACTTTTTCTAACTGTTGATGTTTTTCGTCAGTTTTAATATCAACACAAAATCAACATAATATCAACAACATTTATAAAACTAACTATTTTAAATTTTTAAATTTTTTTACACTTATTTTTATTTATTTTTTTATCATTTTTTCAATTTAATTTTTATTTTTTTATTTTACTTCACGTACAATGTGGTATTTTTTGTTAATGCTAAAATCAACTAAATATCAACATAACATCAACACGATATCAACACAAGATCAACATTGTAACATTACAAAAATTCAACATTATTATTGGCTTTTCACCAACGCTAAAATCAACAAAATATCAACCGAAAATCAACACAATATCAACACTGTAACATTACAATAATTCAACATGATTATTTCCTCAATGCTAACATATCATTATCCAGTCTCAGTTTAATTTTTATATTTTTAGTTTATTTCACGAATAATATTATCTTATTTGTTAATGTCAAAATTAAAAAAATATCAACACAATATCAACACAAAATAAACAACAATGTAACATTACAATAATTCATCAACTAACAATCATCAACAAATTGTATTGCAGAACTAAAAAAATGCAGAAATACAAACAAACACAGTAAAAATGCAGAAATAACAAATTTTTATTTCGTAAAATCATAAAATCATTTTATATATCATGAAAAGATAATCTTTATACATGTTTAATGATGAAAAATTAATGTTATATAAACAAAGTAGAAAAAAAAAATTGCAGATCTGAAACGAAGAAGAAAAATAAAAACGAAAAACTTCAGATCTGATGGAATCAAAATAAAAAAACGGCGATAGTAAAAACGAACGGAGAAAATGACTTCGATAGCGAGGCAAAGGTGGATCGGCGGAAATGAAGTACGAATAACAGATCTGAAGATGCCAATCTACTGAATTAAAGATGAACAAAAATGATTATGGAGAAGAAGAAGAAGCTTTTTGTAAAAATTTGAGTAAAGAGATGATGAGAGAGAAATATGAGGAGAGAGAAAATAATTGTAATTGTGAGGGTTTGTTTGAGAAGAGGGTATATATATGAACTGTATAAAAGATATTATTTCAGGGCTAATTACCCAATATACCTAAATTTGGGCCAGGTTTACTTTTATACTGATCCAACTTATTGTTTACTTTTCACACCACCCAAAATAAGAATTATAACCTTATTGCTTTGAATTATAACTTTCTTACCGTTTTTTCTTTTTCCCTTTGATTTTGGCGGTTTCTTCTTCTTCTTCTCCGTGATTCTCGTTCTGCTCCTCCACGATCTCTGCGATCAAAGTTCTGGTGCTCCACGTTCTTACTCGCTTTCTTCCATTATCACATTCGTTTAAGTTTTCATCTCCATTATCTCATACATTTCAGTTTATCTTCTTCATTATCTCCGCCATTCCGCCTCCGCCGTTCTGTTTTTGCTGTTCCATCTCCGTCGTTTCGCCTCCGTCGTTCCACCTTTGTCGCCGCGCCATCTTTCTTTTCTCTTTTTGATTTTAGATCTGAATTTTTTTGTTCTTTATGTTTTCATTTTCAGATCTGTAATTTGTTTATCTTTTACTGTTTATTCACCATTAAACATGTATAAAGAGTATTTTTAAAGAATTTCATACTTATTTCATGATATGTAGAATAATTTTGTGATTTTATGTAATAAAATTCTGTTAACTCTGCATTTTTTTGTGTTTTGTTGTATTTCTGCGTTTTTTTATTCTGCAGAACGATTTGTAGATGATGATTGATTGCTGAATTACTGTAATGTTACAGTGTTGTTGATTTTATGTTGACTTTATGTTGATATTATGTTGATATCAACTAATTTTTTTTATTTTAACATTGACAAACAAGATAATATTGTCTATGAAATAAATGCCTCCTGTAAGTTTGCGGAATAGATGTTTATTTGAAAAGCAGCAGGATGGAATGTGGAGTGCACATATTTGTTTGAATGATTGATCTATTTGTGTTTTTTTCTCGGTAAACGTTATGAAATTTCCTACATAAACATATGTTATTGGTATTCAGCCAGTTTTATATAACTTTCATTTTCTTGAGTGTTATTTTATTAGAATATACTAAATTCATTTCGGCATTTTTGAAATTTGGTTGGTTTTGTTGCTCCTTATATTATGTTCTACGTACAAACTTTATTATAAAATCAATGTTGAATTTTATTGATGTACAATTATTTAAGCTATATTAATCAAAATCAACGCAAAATCAGCTCGATGTCAACCTAAAATCAACCTAAAATTAACATGCACATATCCCTAAAATTAATTGAAGATCAACACAAAATCAACATGTGTATACTATTTGTCATTAAAATTAATCAAATATCAACTCAAAATCAACACAAAATCAATATAAAATCAACATGTGTACATTATTTATTGTTGACATTTTTGTCAGTTTTAATATCAACACAATATCAACATAATATCAACAACATTTAATAAACTGGATAGTATTAATTTTATAAATCTTTTTAACACTAATTTTTATTTTTAATATTTATTTACCTTTATTTTTCTAATAATTAATCAAAATTTATTATTTATCATATATTTTATTTTTTATATATATCAATATAAAATCAACATTAAATTAATCAAAGATTAATAAATTATTTTTTCAATCTAAAATACCAACACAAAATCAACATAATATCAACATAAATTCAAATTTGTAATATAATAATAATTCAGAATCATTATTTATATTTTTTACCTATACCAAAATCAACACCATGTCAACACTATATTAACATAAGATCAACATTGTAACATTACAATAATTTAACATCATTATTGTCTTTTTTCACCGATGCTAAAATCAACAAAATATCAACCGAAAATCAACATCATATCAACATTGTAACATTACAATAATGCAACATCATTATATGTCTTCTTCCCCGATGCTACCATATCATTATCTAGTCTCAATTTAATTTAATTTAATTTTTTTAGTTTATTTCACAGACAATGTTATATTAGTTGTCAATGTAAAAATAAAAAAAATCAGTTGATATCAACATAAAGTCAACAACACTGTAACATTACAATAATTCAGCAATCAATCATCATCTACAAATCGTTCTGCAGAATTAAAAAAAACGCAGAAACACACGAAAAATGCAGAAATAACAGAATTTTATTCCATAAAATCACAAAATTATTCTATATTACATGAAATGAGTATTAGATTCTTTAAAGATAATCTTTATACATGTTTAATAGTTGAAAACAACAGTAAAAAATAAATAAATTACAGATCTGAAAATGAAAAAAAAAAAGAACATCAAATTTCAGATCTAAAATCAAAAAGAGAAAAGAAAGATGGCGCGGCGAGAGAAAGGTGGAACGACGGAGGCGAAACGACGAAGATGGAACAGCAAAAACGGAACGGCGGAGGCGGATTGGTGCGAAGAACAAATTTGAAATTTGTGTGAAAGGTGAATTGAAAGAGAAAGGAGAGAGAAATTTGAGGAGAGAGAAAATAATTGTAATTATGAAGATTTGTGTTATTAGGGTTCTATTTATATGAATGGTATAAAAGTAATAATTTCTCCCTTACATGGTAGTTTTAAAATGTCAAATATGTATTGGTATAAAAGTAAATCAAATATGAATGTTGGTTATTTGAGTAAGAAGCCCATTATTTCACCTGTGTACAGTATTTTAAAGATACAAAAATTACTTGTATAAAAGTAAAATATTAGAGAAAGTTGGTTGTTTGTATAAAAAGCCAAAAAAATAGTAGCCGATTTTCTGTATTCTATATAAAAAGCCCAAGTAAAATTGAAGCCGAATTGAAATGGAGTTTGCGGCCTATGCTTGAACTAAAGAGCCCAATCAGGCTTCTTTGTTTTTCCATGTGAGAGCCGGAAATGTGATATATGAATGCATGCAATCAAAATTCAAAAGTGAGGCTAAGCAAAACAAAAGTTGAAGCGGCAACGAAATTTTGATAAGGTCAGTCCTTTTTAGTTTCTCTTCTTTGCCTATTACCTTTTTAATTTCCAACTTTTCTTTACTTATGCATCGCTTAGGCCTCCTCAAACCCTAATTCAAATCCGCTCTACAGTAGGTAATAGGGCAGTGGCGGAATCATAATTTTTCTATAAGGTGGGTAAGATTATATTGTGCAAAATTGATCAAATATAGATTTTATATATTCATATTTTTTGAAAAATCCAAAATAATGCCCTCTTCTTAGGTGATAAAGGGTTGAGCTAGCATTTAATTTGTACTAATCAATTATGATTCTTATATGCTGCACAGTTGCTGAGGTTACTATGGGCGAGTCAGGGAGTTGGGTTGCTTCAGGTGACTCGAATAAAGAAAGACCCGATCACTTTGCTTTCTATACATGTCAAATTAAAACACTTGTCTCCCAAAATGACTTCACTGTAAATATATGCGGGGAACGGGAAGTAGTACACTGCGAGCCTTCTCTTTTCAGTAACAGTATAGCAGCTGGGCTTTCGGATCACAAAGAGCAAACATTGAATTCACTGCTTCGACAGTCTCTCGCAATTCTTACACCGGAAGCTGATGCGGTAAGCCCCGTTTCTGTATTTTCTACAATCTCATGTATTGGAAATTCCGTTGTTTTTAGGAAAAATGTCTTAAAAAAACACCTATCTTACCCACCACGGGTTGGCTCAATTGCTCACAAGTGTGGACATTAAGCTCAGGAGTTAAAGAACCAAGGTTCGAATCCCATATCTCACAAAATGAGATTTATTGGAAACATTTGTGAATGAGTTGTTAAAAGACTCGTATTAAGTGGAGGTCCGGGTGGTGGGATGCCGAGGCTAGCCTCCCTGAGAGTTTACCCGGGTGGTCGGGCTCTGCCAGTGGTTTCCACGTTACAAAAAAAAACACGCATATGTTAGTCCCTTTTTTTATTATATACTGACTTTTTAAAATCGTCAATTTTGTCCAAATCTACACCATTCACTTTGGAATTTAGCCACAAGTATTAAATTGACCTTTTTCCACTAAAAAATAATTCAAATAAGTAATTCGTTTTGAATTTTTCGGGTGGAGAAGTGTTTAAACAAGTCATTCATAAGGGTTGAATTTTTATGTTTTTGAGTGAAAAAGAGTCAAATTCACAAAATTGGGTACAATTGATAGTGAAAAGTGGAGCTTTGACAAAATTGATGATTTTACAAGGTCAAGATATAAGTGAAAAAAGGCTAAAAGGTGAGTCCTTCCGTCCTTTTGCGTTAGAGTTGAAATCAATGTACTTGCACATATCACATATATAGGTACTTGCACAATCACACTTTTAACGACCGAATCTTATACTAAAAATGTCCGCATTGGATCTCCACACTATCAACTTCAAGCACATTGAGTCCTTCTGTCCATTTCCATCCATTTGCGTTAGAGTTGAACTCAATGTATTTGCATGGACGGAAATGGAGGGAAGAACTTAATTCGGATGTATTGATAGTGTAGGGACCCTAGGTAGCACGGACATTTCATTCAATTGACGTTTTCCGTTTCGGAAACGTTTCGGACACTTGACGTTTCGGACACGAAACTTCATTTTATACATAGGGAACTTTAAAATTATACCGTTTCGCCGTGTCCAAGTGTCCCGTTCCCCGTATCCGTGTCCGTCTCCGTGTCCGTGCTACCTAGTAGGGACCTAATGCAGACATTTTGTAGTAAAAGGGCTTGATCATTAAAAGTGTGATAGTGCATGGACCTAGAGATGCGTTAAGCCTACATTTTTAGGTAGATAGACTAATAAGGACGTGCACGGTTGTCAACTTGTCATACTTCTAGGTGTTTCCCATCTGAAGTGCTTAATTATGCTATTAAATGGGGTTAATATCACATATGAGATCTCCTTCGTGGTGTTCATTGATAATTTGTGGTGAACATGAGGCATTGGCTTGCCAAAAGTTCTTAGTCTATTTACCTTTTAGCATGTTCTTGAGTTTTTACTGCAGCCCATAGTTATTGAAGGTGCGCCTGAGGCCTGAGGCCTCTCAGGTGATGGCCGAGGGGCCTCTCCCGCCTTCCGCATTTAATAACTATGCTACGCTCAAGGATGATTGTCAGCATGCTATTGGAATGTCCTTTCTATTTTTGGACATCCCGAGTACATAACATGTCCTTTGATTAATTATTTTCCTTCCTTTCTTCTTGGAATATTGCAGTAGTATGAAAATTTACTGAAGTTGTATAGGCCATTCATGTGATATTAAGTATGGCTGGGTGATCTTCCTCTAAAGTAGACTTCTATTCTTCATCTTTCAGACAATATTCCCTCTAATTCATTTCCACAAGAATTAAGGAATTCATGTAATTATTACAGTATATATATCATAATCTTCTTGAAATACGCTTTTTATGTTCTTTGAGTAAATAAACTGCATTCCATTGTGGACTAAAAATAGAGTGCAATTTACAAATATCAAATTCCAATTAATCCATGGTCTACAAGTCAATGTGAGAATTTAATATCATGTGATGACACTTATATAAATTAATAAGAATATCTAGAACTGAAAGTCTCTTTTTTTATCTTATTGAGACAGAAAATAATAGTGATCCATAAAATTGTCGATTGGGAGTATTTTCTATTCTTGCACTCACATTTACATTAAGTATGTTATATGGCAAATGCAGATGCTTGAATCTGTTATAGGCATGCGGCAGCTACAATCACAGGTCACAAGCAGAAAGACGGGTGTAACATCTGAGAGCGAGACAGGGCTAAACAAGTCTTCCTCATCAACTAGCTTCTCTAAACCTGATGGTGCTGTTAGTTCTGAATCTTGCCAAGAGGTTGTATATACTTTTAAATAGCCCTTGTTCTTTAGTCTGTGTTTCAATATAAAATGCAGTTTCAAATGGATTGTGGCATTTTTTTTTTGAAGTAGTGTTGTAGTTTATGTTACTCCCAATTTTTAGTCTGATAAGAAGGCTTACCGAGTCACTACATAGTAATTGCACTTCTCATAGATTTCAAATTTCCCTTCTTCAGATTATGCGATCAAGTTGCCGACTTGTATTTTTCTGAACACCCCTTTTAATGATATTACATTCCTTCCTTAAGTTTATTTCCTGCACTCACTTCCTTCTTAATGTTATTAGTACTCTTGTTTGATCTAAATCAAATACAATCATACAAATATTAGGTCCTAGAATATTACTTGTTGCCTTAAGTTGTAGGCGAAAGTGCACAATATGTTGGTTTACTGTTGGCTGGATATTTTTTTATCCCACTGGCTAAAGCTATTGCTTAAGATTTGTATGATCTATTGGTTTGCTAATACATTACTTTGATCTAGCTTTCTTGGTGTTTTGATTTTGATTATTCTATCCTTTACAAAAAGTGTTTGGTTCCTAGCATTTTGGAAATTTTTTGTGTTATTCTGATAGTTACACAGATATCTTGTTTGTTGTGATATAGTATATCTACAGTATGCACATAAATTTGCATGGAGAGGAAATTGAAATTCTATTTTGTTAGTGATCAAAATCAACACAACCCTAACTTGGATTATATATTCAAAGTCTGAACTCCTTTTGCAATTCGATTCAAAGAATGACTACACATATCTCTCTCTGTAATGAATAGCCATATGCATTATTAATTTATTGACTAGTGGCTTTTCTCTCTAATGTTATTCTTTTTGATCTAGGAGGATAGTGATCTGCAGCTCTTACTAGCAGCTGATAACTCACTGGCTTGGGAGATGATCAAGAAACATTCTGATGAACTTTTCACAACGGTAATGTTCTGGAATTTTATCTGTTTCCCTGTGACTTTTTCAGGTAAATGTGCCTAGTCTTTATGATATATGAGAGCTGAGGTAGGTGATTATATTTCAGCTCAGCTATATGGAGAAGCAACTTGAGGAACAGCTTGATACGGTGGTGTCTACCTGCAGGTATGCTACATATGACACTAAACTTACTAACTGGTTAATTATCTTCTGTTCAAGTTATGTATATCTCGATAAGAAAAGTTTGATTGTCTAAATGCAATTTGAAGTACCCCCCAAGGAAACACATTAAGTGTTTCATTTCACTGAATGTGAAGTTTTCAACAGGCACAAAAGAGAGAGTATGCTAGGCAATAATGAACTCTAACCTCACAACCTGACGACTCTGTTAAATTAGCGAGCTAGTAAATATTGGATGCATTTTCTTGCAATAATGCCTGATGTCAAGTATTGATATTTGAGAGGTCTAATTGGTCACACTCATCTTAGCAGATTATGGCATGTTTATTTTGCGTGGGGTTTTTTCGTGTCTGCTCTGGCTATGCTTGTATTCTTCTTGAGGAAATGACTTCTTGAATTTTGAATGGACACAAATTGACTCAAACTGCTAACTTTAATTTCTAGGCCTATGACCCTTGCAGAGAAGAAGCATCTTCAAAAACTGATTCAGCAGCTACCACCAAAAAATCTTAACCGTGTGGCTCGAATTGTCCAGCGAAGCAAGCCTGAAGCACAATCCTGTAATGAAGTTTTTGTTGATTTGGAGCAAGAGGTAACATAAAATTTAATTTTTTTTACCGTGTTAATAGCGTCGGGTACTTATGGTACGTTGCTTATTCCAGGACAATACAACACTTTGGAGGCTCTATTACTACATTGAAGCAGTGGAGAAAGCTAAAAAGCTCGTTGTAGCCTAATTTGTGAATTTCTGTATCCTGGAGGTTTTCATTTAGATGTTATTAGGTGAACATGAGGCCGAGAAGTATCCAATTAATTCTTTAATTGGTTTTGAGGCGAAATGCTGATTGCAGTATACCGACGTTACACTCAGAAAAAGAAAAGCAGAATTTTAGTTGACAGATCCTTAGGCCAAATTTTGTCAATTTTGAGATGTCGAGCATAAGAATTGTATAAACAGCTTACCCACATATTGTGCTTAAAATACGAACAAATGATGTAAATTATTGTGTTTTCTTTCCTCAAATTTTATTCTCGAACTAATCAATTTGTTTGGTCAAATACACACTGTAATCTCTACTATTAAACAGATATAGTATTACATGCTGCTCATGAATAGCTCTCACAGGGGGTCAGTCATACACAGGTTTGAAGTTCTTGTAAGCTATAACAGCATAGAAAGGGTCTGATCCAGACAACGCCAGAAATGTCATCAACCATTTGAAGGGTGACTTATCCTCCTGAGCAGGTGGTAGTTTCCGAACAATCTCTGGTTGAGTAAATCCTTCGATACATTGGAAGTATTGCATTACGAGCTGTGTCCGACTGAATGCAGTCCCATCTCTCCAAGCTCCTATGGCTTTCTCGTAGAACATTCGATTGCTAAAACTTACAATGTACACCCCTCCAGGCCTCAGAACTCGAAAAACCTCTGCAAATACCTATAATCACCTTACATGATTCAGACCCAACAGTTTTTCAAGTCTTAGATTTTTATAACTTCTGGTTTTTTAAAGCATCGCCCAAATGACTTTCAAAGAATATATATATTGAAAAGAACAAATTATTCTAAGGTCCATATATATTATAATTCACACTTTCATCATTGTTTTATGAAAATCAAATGGTATGGCTATTCATTATATTTCCATCAACAATTTAGTTCGTTCATCAAACGATATGGCTATTCATTATATTTCCATCAACAATTTAGTTCGTTCATCAAACGATATGGCGTTTGTCAACTTTGTCAAAGGATTTAAATAAAATAACTTAAATTTCAATTTAGTTCTTGAACTTGGTTTTGACACAAATATAAATAAAAATTATAAATTTATGAAATTCACTGACTTAATAAATTCAATTTATTTAATTTTTACTTCTCTTACTTTTACATTTTTTTTCATTTAGTGCTTTTAATTTTTTTTCAACTCACTAAATCTCGTAATAATATGATTTTTATTTAGACATTAAAAATATAAATTTAAGAATTAAAATATTCAGCCTTTATTTATTTTCTTATTAGTAGTTCGGTGATCAAACATTAATTCAAATAATATATTTGATACACTTTTACAAAAATTGAAATATTAATTTAAATGAAAGGCCTAATAATTAAAAAAAAATTAAATTTTGCATATACAGTTAATTGTAACCAATCTCTTAAAAATAGTAATTTTTAATATAATTTTGGATTTATAGCTTTCAACTATAATTAATATAATTTATTTTATGTTTTAATTTCCTCAAAATTCCAAAAGGTAAATTCACAAAAGAAAACAAAAAAAAAAATTGAAAACTGATTTAGAAAAGGCAATGGCAGGTTTGAGCAAACTAAACTAACCTTCTCAGGCTGTTGAAGATACTGCACGCTTACAGTGCATATGACCGCATCAAAGCTAGCACTTTGAAACTCCAGCTTCTGCTCCTCATTCAGATTTTTCACAATAAAATAATCCAGCCTAGGGTTCTTGGCAAGTTCCTGTGCATTAAGCCCATGCCCCACCACTCTTTTATACTCCACATCTTTAGGTAAATGGCTGACCCAAGAACTCATAAGATCCAGAATTTCTGAGCCACATCTTAGTCTTTGTTTATAAAGATGAGTCAATGTTGAAATGAAGGTATCATCAACATGAGTCACTAATCTTGGAGATGAGTAAAATTCTCTGTCCGAGTATGTGTTGAGTTTGGTTCTGCCTTGTTGGCTAAGAACAAGTCTCTTCACTTTTCCTGCGGAAGATTGCTGTGTTTCTTTGTTTTCTTCTAAAGTGTTGGTAATTCTTGATGGAACAATTTTGTGTTTAACTAAACGTGAGAATGGAAGGTTTGCAAAGTTGGTGTAGGTTGCTGCCATGGTTTGAGGGATTCATTGTAAATCATCCACACAAAAATAAACCATATATCTTAAAATTATTATTTTCTATTAAATCTAATATTGCATCTCACCAGTAACTCGGTAGAGCCTCTCGGGACTGGTCCAAAATATTAAAGTATTGCCTTATTGATAACCGTACTATGTCAATTTGGTTTAAATAATAACTTGAATTAACACTCACCCAAAATGTAAAGTCTAACATAATGTATCTACAATTATAATATGAGAGCGATATGTATGACATGAATTTAATATATCAGTTGGTTTTTGCTATCGATATCAAATGAATAGGTTACATCGGTTGGCTTCACTATCGATGTCATCAGTTAGCTTTACTATCGATGTCATCCGTTAGCTTTACTATCGATGTCTGGTGCTTCAGTTATATCGCTTGACTTCACTATCGGTGTCAAGTTTAAGATTATATCGGTTGACTTTACTATCGATGTCAAGATGTCAGGCGGGTGAAGTTAAAGAAAGATGACTATGATATAAAAGTTATAGAATATGTTTAAGGTATGATTTTATGTTTTACGAGATATTTTACATAAATATTTCTAAAAATATACGTTATAGTGAGTTCAAAATATAAACAATTTTAAGTATATTTCAAAAGACTCTATTTTACATAAAGAGGCTTTAAATTGTTTTTACCCATTATGTCATATTTATTAGTAATATTGTGAATTTACTCAGTTTTATAATGACCCTGTTGTTCCTCCAACATTTCAGGAAAGTAAAAGATGTTTCGATGAAAGCTTCCGAAGTTTTATTTTCTCGAGAGTCATTTTGTACAAGTTGCAAGAAATGTTTATTCTAGATATCTGCAATAGACTATAGTTTTAATGTTTAGGGTTAATTCCATATAAAATCACCACCTTTATACGTTTTTTCATTTTAATCACGTTCTTTTAAAAGGTGTCATATAAATTCACCACCTTTCATTTTTTTTCAAATCTATCACTAATGAGAAAATTCGATGTTCTACTCCTTCCAAAGAAATATACTAGTTTGACTAATGCCCTGATTAAAACAAAAATTATATTTCTTTTCCTTTTTTTTCTTGTCGATATGGCTGTAAAGTTAAAAAAAGATAGATCGAATTTTCACATCGGTGATAGATTTGTAAAAAAATAAAAGCTGGTGAATTTATATGCCACTTTTTAAAGAACGTGATTAAAATGAAAAAACGTGCAAAGGTGGTGATTTTATATGAAATTAACCCTAATGTTTATGCATTACTGTTGAATCGTTTTAACTCTGATGCTTTTGTAAATGGGGTCATATGTATTTTATGAATACGATTGGATGAATGTTTTGATTTGAAGAGAGAAAAATTTATAGTGCTTTCAAGCTTACTACGGATTTCAGAACTACTACTCTTATTCCCTATTTCCGGTCTCAACTCGATATTTCAGGTCGTGACAATGTTATAAGTCTAGAGGCGATGGTACTGACTGGATAACCTCACTCGATTATGGGTGAGATTATCGTACGCCGGACCAAAATACTGGATTTGTGGACATTCTACCAAAACTCTTGTACTTGACTTATCAGTTACGTTTTCTTTTACTGGATGTGTTCGTTTTATCTCATCTCAACATTCATGCAGTTCATAGTATAAATTGCGGGAATTTAAACATATATGAAAGCAGTAAAGAAACCCAAATTAGGATGCTCATATGACTCGATTCTAGCAAGTAGAAAATACTCTTAAGTATTCATCTAACCTTAGAGGTTTCTAACAGATAATAAAGGACTGGCTGGTATGGATTGATTACATGCACAAAGCCTAAAATTAGGTTTCTAAATTTGATTGATTTTATTATTAGTCATATTGAATGCATATACAACCTTTTACTACTTCTTCATGGCAGTCCTACGATTTCTATGTGATTTGCTAGTTTTGATTGAATTATCTAATTAATGTGATTAATCCTTTAGCCTGTTAATAATGGATTAGATCATGATTTTTGAAAGCCTATAAACTTTGCAAGCATACACATGGGCAGTTGATATACATATAAGGATAGAAATTCTTTTTAACCTTGTAGACCAGAGTGTCTGGAATTCGATGTGTTTTGACCGTCGATGTGGTCGGAACTGGTTCTCGGGTAGAACATGGAAGTTTTTTATCTCTTTGATACGAGTCTGCTGGTTTGAACTGGGGTTCGTTCCAAGTTTGGATGGGCTCAAAATCCGCTCTAGAAGTTGATGTCCCGGGCGGGCTTGGGATTCGAAGCCCGAATGACATGGTAGATTACAATTTTGGGGTTCAGGGCCCGATAAAAGCTAGGTTTTACCCATTACAACAGATAATAATGTCGTACAACTAATTACAAAACCATGGTGTGAGCGGAGCGGGGTTCGGGGGCCGCTCGCTCAAGGCTTATGACTTACTTCTCGATTTGGAAATGGTTTGAAAAATGGAGTCGCCACCTAGTTCAACTAGGAAATGCCTTTTAACCGAATAGATAGCCTTACTCGCCTCCGGTAAGACTATCGTGCGTCGGACCAAAGACAAGGGTTCGTTGACCTCCTGAGTCTCATGTGCTTGGCTTTTCTGTTACCGGCTTTATTTTCTGAACATATTCGTTTTATATCTCTTCTCAACAGTATATGCAGTTCACAGGATATGAAAGCTGTAAATAAACAAGTGTGAAAGCAGTAAACACGTTTGACGCGCATATGACTCGATCTGGACTGGCATTTGAGGCAAGTAGTAGGTACTCCTAAGCATACATCTAACCTTAGAAGTTTCTAGCAAATAGCATAAGTCTAGCTGGTATGGATTGATTACATGCACAAAGCCTAAAACCGGATGTATAAATGTGATTGATTGATTTTATTAGGTGAGTCTTTAAAAACCTATACAACCGTTACTACATTTCCGTGTTTGTACTACGATGTCTAAATGATGGGCTGAAATTGCATTAATGGGCCAATTTTAGGTGATTAATCCTTTAACCGGTTATTATTGGATTTGGATGCTTTTGGAAAGCAGTAAAAAGTGCTAGCATGATCAGGGGCAGTTGGATATACATACAAGGTTAGAAATACTTTTAAACCTCACTGACTTTTGAGTGCCTGGCACTCGCGCGAGTTTTGACCATCTGTCTGGTCAGAATTGGCTTTCGGTCAGATCACGGGAGTTTTGCGTCTTGTCAATCTGGTTTTACAGGTTTGATCAAGAGTCGATTCCGAGTTCGGGTTAGCCCGGAATCAGCTCTGTAAGTTGCTGGTTTGTTGGGCCTCGGGCTCGTGGGCCCAGTTTATACACTATGTTACATATTTGGACTTCTGAGTCTGTTTTACATCGGGTATGGCCCGCTACATTATAAAATATGATTCTATACTAAACTATCTATGTCTGGGTTCAAACTGGGCCTGATTTGGAGTCCGAATGGGCCCGGAAACGCGTTTTGAAATTTGGATCGCGTCTAGAAAGATTTGGGAGCGAATTCGAGGAGCTGAGGAGCCATGAACACGGCGCCAGTTTAACCTGGCGGCGCCGTCAGTTCATTGTGGAAGCGCAACCATTTTATCCTGGCGGCGCCGTCGGCTTCAGGGGCGGCGGCGGCGGTTCGTCGGCAGTTTCAGGGGTCGTTTTGTTTTACTTTGTTCTCACTCGTTTTACCTCCGTTTTTCATGCAAACGTAGTCAAACAGAATAAAATTGAACAAGATATCCAAAAAACACATAATCGAAGTGCTTAAAGCTCATCTGTGCAAAATTATTTTCTGGGCAGCAAGTACGTTTTTAGGGTTTTCATGGCAAAAAGATCTAAAATCTCCTAGAAACATGCATTCTAGAAGCTCTGGATTAATTGTTTTCTGGTTTTGAACATTAAAAACAACTAATTAAAGTGATTAACATGGTTTTTCATCGAAGTTTATGGCGTTATTGAATGCATCGAATTAATTGATTATGGCTATTTAATGGCAAAATCAGCAATTATAGGCTAAACATGCATCCTAAATTTCACAGTTACAGCAATTATGACAATTATACATGCAAATTTATGGAAAAATCAAAAGAACAATATTGAGGATCCTCAGAAATACCGTTCTGAGTCCTTGGCTCGTTTACTGCAAAGTGGATGCGGAATCCAGCTTCGAATCTGTGCAGGATGTCGCGTTTTTGGAGAATTAACACGTGTTTAGTGTTTTCAGGACTGGATTTATGTGTGTGTGTGTGTATGGTGGCCGAATTCTACTGTCTATTTTTAGGGTTTGTGTGCCACCTCTAGCCAGGCTGGCTTAAGGCTATATTTATAGGGGTAAGGGATGACCTAGGGTTAGCTAGAGGTTCAGTTAGTTTTGAAGTACTATTTTCCTAGTTAGAATTTGATTAGGGTTTAAAGAAGTGTTATAAGATTAAGATTAGGTTTTAATTATTTAATTAAGATTTTATATATTTAATTCATATTTACACTTGGTGGCTACGTAAAAAGGTGCTAAAAGTCTATTTTGGTGCCTAAAAGTGTTAAAAAAGGCTACTAAGGTCCAATAGGTTTGGTCAGGGTTAATTCTAGTCCGTAAAACTTGCAAATTGGCCCATAAACTTCTAAGATATGGCAATTAGTCCAATTTCTAGACTTAGATTACAATCTCTTTGGATTTTTATGGGCTATTCACGCCTAATTGCGTTTTAATCCTCCAAGTTTGCAACTGTGCACAGATTACGCCTGCTTAGATTCTTGCAAGCAAATCAAAAGATCTACACCCGGACAGATTTCTCTGGAAATCATCATTGAACGCTTCAGTTCCTTGTCATTTTTTACCTGTCCGAAAAATAGCCGTCTACAGTTTGCCCCCTCTTTAACGAGAATTGACGAAGTAGGTCAATTCTTGTTAAAGAAGAGACTTGCTGCTAGACGAGCGACAAGGATACTGCCCACCATCGGAGGCTCTCGCTCACTTGGTGGTGTGGTAATGCCCTAGCCTGAGCATTACCAGCTGTGGTGCATGAATCTGGCCTCTTTCACCTCTAGTTCTGGCCTACTCCGCATCTGGCTTGGAGTGGTTTTCTCAGCTGCCGTTGAGCCCGGGCTGCCTGAGTTCGTGCTCCGTGGAATTAAGCTATAAACTCTCCGCCGTCCCGAGAGTGGTTCGATGGCTTGAACTCTGGTAATTGTCCTGTCCAAGGCTTTCTTATAGACAGATAGGATCATTTGTTCGTCCCAAAGGCCACCTATACCGCATAGGTGTCTGGATTCCGTTAATTATTCCACGCTTAACGGATGCTGGTGTCTTTCTACCAAGCTTCCGTGTCTTTCTACCGTATGCTGACGTTTTTCATCAGGATTTGGCGTCTTTCTGCCACTTATGGTGTCTTTATACCATGTTTCGGTGTTTCTCTACCGCGTTTTGGCATCTTTATGCCAACTGGGGAGTCTAGCTCTTTCGGATCCCGTGTTCTGGGTAACTCTCCAGGTTTGTTCTGAAGGCTCTGGGTCTTGTCTGAAGGCTCTGGGTCTTTGTCTGAAGGCTTTGGGTCTTGTCTGAAGGCTCTCGGTCTTTGTCTAAAGGCTCTGGGTCTTGTCTGAAGGCTCTGGATCTTATCTGAAGGCTCTGAGACTTGTCTGAAGGCTCTAGGTCTTGTCTGAAGGCTCTGGGACATTGTCTGAAGGCTCTTGGTCTTACTCTGAAGGTTCTGGGACTTCTCTGAAGGCTCTGGGTCTTACTCTGAAGGCGCTGGGACTTATCTGAAGGCTCTGGGTCTTACTTTGAAGGCTATGGGACTTATCTAAAGGCTCTAGGTCTTACTCTGAAGGCTCTGGGACTTGTTTTGATTTTCTGCTGTCCATCTGTATTTTTGTCTGTCTGTTTTCAGGATTATCTGTCATTCTTGGCTTTTCGTGCTCTAGGGTATCTATATTTTTCTGGCTGTTTATCCTCTAGGGTGTCTGTATTTTTCTGGCTGTTTATCCTTTGGAGTGTCTGTATCTTTCTGGCTGTTCCGTCTTCTGGCCTTGCATTCTTAGAGGTATCCTTCTGGCATATCCTCCTCTGGGTGTCTGTATTGTTCTGGCTGTTCATCCTCTGGGGTGTCTGTAGTTTTTTGGCTGTTCATCCTCTGGGGTGTCTGTATTTTTCTGGTTGTTCCGTCTTCTGGCCTTGCATCCTTAGAGGTATCTTTCTGACATATCCTCAAAGGATGTGATTTTTCGTCTTTTAGTGGCTTGTGTCTTTTAAGAGAGTCATCCCCTCATTTTTCATTTTGCATTCTTTTTCTTCTTTCTCTATTCTTTGAATTTGAGCATCTGAGCTATGGCACCACCATGGATTTTTAGGGAACTGTGCATTGATCTTGACCGCCAGGCTGACCGGCATGCTGTTTTACTAGGGGCGGATGAGGAGGTTCCGCTCTTTTTGCATCTGGAGGGGCACTTGTGTGCCAAGGCTCATCGCGAGGTGCGTTTTTCATCGTTTTTGGCGTCGGGGAATTTTGTGGATGCGCATATCTGGTATGATGCTTTGCCTGCTGCTATTCGTTCTCGGGTAGATGCTATGGGTTTTGGCCGTCTTACTAGTGGTCTGTTTACTGCAACAAGGATTTGTGACAGCGTTTCTCTGCGTGCGCAGATGGAGCGGTGGATGGATACTACCCACACTTTTCATTTACCGGTTGGGGAGCTGACTGTGACTCCTCTGGACTTTTTGCTGATTACTGGGATTTCTTTTGGAGGCGTGCCTGTGCCTTTTGACGGTGGTTTGGGATTCTATCCTCAGAGCGATGCGTATATCTTTGAGATGCTTGGTTTTGTTCCGGAGATGAGGGGTGGTAGCATTCGACACCCTGAGCTGTATGACCGTTACAAGGAGAGCTTTCCCCTGACTAGCGACGAGGTCGATCTGATTGCCAGAGCTTTTATCTGTTATCTGTTGGGGTCTACTCTATTCTGCAGTTCAGGTGCGACTCTGCCACTTTGCATGTTGCCAGCCTTAGAGGACTTGGTCGTGGTTAGTTTGTATGACTGGGGATCTGCTGCCTTGGCCTATCTTTACACCATCATAGACCGAGTGGTCCGTGGAGGATCCCGTCTTTCTGGGATGTGGCATGCTGTACACGTGAGTTATTCTATTACTTTTAACTGCATCGTTCTTTTGATTTCGTTATCTCAGCTGGTCTTATTTTGTTTTTCAGATCTGGGCCATCCAGATGGGCCTTCTGACTGGCTTCGGTGTTCTTCCGGGGTTAGGATACCCTGTGCTGAGATTTTGGAACTTTTCTCGTACTTTGACGCAGAGTCAGGGAGCTGAGTGTAGAGGTTGGCTGAACGAGCTGGCGTGGACATATGTGAGTATTAAACTCTATTTTTGAACTACTCTGGGTATCTTTTGCAGTATTAACCACCGTTCTACTGATTCCAGGTGGATGCTTCTTGGAAAACTCCTCCTGGAGTTCGTTGGCCTCGGTGGGTACAAGGTGCTGTAGCGAGATCAGGCTTGCGTTATCTGATGCATGGCCTGAGTTGTAGGTCCTGATTTCTGGGGGAGCGTGTTCTCCATTGGTGGGGTGGCCTACGTGCCCGTATGGTCCTGGTTGGACCTCCTTCGTCGATGCTGAGAGGTTACCCTGATACTGATCTGGTATCTATTACTCAGCTGAGCTATCTTGATGATTTCGCAAGGCATCGTCTTCTGGGGAGGCTTCCGTTTGACGGAGTACCCGTTGTTCAGCAGGCGGCTGCAGGATCATATGTATGTGTTATTCCTCTGTTTTTTTATTCTTTCTGGGTTTTTCCGTCTTCTTGAGTTCTCTCTTCGGTGTTCTCTCAGGGAGGTGCTAGACGTGGGTCCTGTTCTGTCCGTGCTAGGGGTAGATGATTCGGGGTTTCTTAGTCGGGTCCCATCTGGTAGGCGCGCTGGTACTGGTGACATAGTCCCTAGTTCTTTGAGTCAGATGCCAGAGAGATCTGTACGTTACGGTGGCGTGCGTGGGCCTGTGCAGGACTCTGTTCCTCTGTGTTATATGACGCATTCTTTTGCGCCTGCTGACTGTACCCATGTGAGTATTTCCCCTTTTCTATTCTTTTGTTTTGAGGGCCCGTTTTCCCTGTTTAGACCGAGCGTCCTCTGGTGGTTTTCAGGTGCCGGTGTCTGACGTGGCTCAGTTGGCCGATGCTGCTTACTACTAGCGCGATCGCTTGTGCACTATTTGTGCACAAATGAGGGTAAAACAAATATGCAATATTTCTATCCTATATCTATGCATGCATGCAATCCAATAGCTCTGACTGCTCTCTAGTTTCTTCTGTAGTTGCGCATTGACGATCTGGAGGAGCAGGTGCGTCTGACAAGGCTGGGTCCGGCTGACAGTGACATCCCTCCTGGGTTCCCTGGCGGTGGAGATGGACTTCGTGCTGGTGATCGTGGGCGTGGAGCCCGTGGTAGATGAGGATCTGATATCCGGGGAGGTCGTGGAGACTTCACTTCATCTTCTGGTGGCAGGCAGTCTGGGCGTCATTCTGGTGACTCGCTTTCTGGGAGCTGTTACAGAGACTCAGAGACCTTAGAGCAGGATTTGGACTCCGATAGTTAGGCATGTATTGTATGTTTGTTACGTTTCGAACGTTTTTCTTTTATTGATGATTGTGTAGGTCGTCATAATATTTTGTACATTCGGCGTTCTGGACATTTTATTTTTATAGCTCTGTTTTGTTTGCCATGTTTGTGTTAGCCTTTTCTGGCCTCTCTGTTTCTGTTTTCTTGTGTTGCTGAAGTCCCCAGTTCTTCTGCTAGTGGAGACCTGATGCCCCCGGTTCTCTGGCTGGTGGAGACCTAATTCCCCCGGTTCTCTGGCCGGTTGAGACCTGATGCCCCCGGTTCTCTGGCCGGTTGAGACCTGATGCCCCCGGTTCTTTGGCCGGTGGAGACTTGATGCCCCCGGTTCTCTGGCTGGTGGAGACCTGATGCCCCCGGTTCTGCTACTGATGGAGACTTGATGCCCCCGTTTCTTTGGCTGGTGGAGACCTGATGCCCCCGACTCTGCTACTGATGGAGACCTGATGCCCACATTTCTCTGGCTGGTGGAGACCTGATGCCCCCGGTTCTCTAGCTGGTGGAGACCTGATGCCCTCGTTTTTTCTTTCTGGTTGGAGACCTGATGCCCCCGGTTCTCTGTCTGGTGGAGACCTGATGCCCCCGGTTTTGCTACTGGTAGAGACCTGATGCCCCCGGTGATGTGGCTGGTGGAGACCTGATGACCCCGGTTCTGCTACTGGTGGAGACCTGATGCCCCCGTTTCTTTGACTGGTGGAGACCTGATGCCCCCGTTTTTAGTGGGAAGAAAAAAGGGAAAACCACCATCAGATTCACTCGAATGCTTCTACTTCCTTCTCAGAATTCGCTCAAAACCCCTGGAATGAGGAGAGAGAGAAGAGGGTCGAAATATGGCTTTCAATTTAAGTTTAAATGGGAATGGGTTAGGGTTATGAACTTATAATCTATAATCTGATAATCGAGTCGATTCCATGATTATAAGTTCATTCCAGATCGATTTCTAGGTTTCATCGTAAACCTAATGATCTTATTATATATTCCCTTAATCATCTTAGAGCTTTCCACAGCTCTATGCGGCTGGTTGGAGACCTGATGCCCTCGATTCTCTAGCTGGTGGAGACCTGATGCCCCCGTTTCTCTTGCTGGTGAAGACCCGATGCCCTTGGTTATCTGGCTGGTGGAGACCCGATGCCCCCGATTCTCTAGCTAGTGGAGACGTGACGCCCCCGTTCCTCTGGCTGGTTGGAGACCTGATGCCCCCGGTTCCTCTGACTGGTTAGAGATATGATGCCCCCGGTTCTTTGGCTGGTGGAGACCTGACGTCCACCGGTGCTCTGGCTGGTGGAGATCTGATGCCCCCAGTGTTTCTACTGTTCTTGAGGTTGGTGCCCGTAGTTTTTGGGCGATGTAAGGCTGGCGCCTGTGGTTTCTTGTTGATGGGGACCTTAAATCTCCCAAATCTCTCGATGAATTCTTCTGTTCCTTTTGTGTGATTGGGGAAGTATTATGCTTCTCTATTGGAGGACTTTGATGTCCCCTGCTATCAGATTTTCGTCTCTTTAGTAATTCATCTAGAGGTAGAGGCCTGTGAGGGTTATGGTGGACCAAGTCGGCCGGGCTTTGTCTTCGTATGTCATAGGCTTGGTGCATGTTCTGGATATTTCTTCTGGGTGGTGAGTCTGGTGTTTGTTTACTTTTGAAGGTACCGGCATTGAGGCTGTTGTTTCTCGTGTTTCCGGAGCTGATTCCTGAAGGTAGTGGTCTGGCGGATGTTGTTTCTTGGGTTACTAGAGCTGATCCCTGAAGGTAGTGGTATGACGGTTGTTGTTTCTTGTGTTTCTGAGTTGATCCCTGAAGCTAGCGGTTTGGCGGCTGTCGTTTCTTGTGTTTCTAGAGCCCAATTTTGCAAAAATCGGCCCTATTTTCCACTTTCTTATGGAGTGGGCTCTGCTCCCTGCGTCGTACTTTGGGTTGCCCCCTTATCGGAGTGTTCAGTTTTCTGGTCCAGCGATTTCTGGGATAAGAGGTTGGAAACCCGTCTTGTCTTTTAGGGGGAAGGCCTGACGCCTTTTCTGCATGGAAGCCCGTCTTGTTTCTGGCTACTTCTGATAATAAGGCCACATTGTCTGTTCCATAGTGGAAAGTTTGGTGCTTATTGTGAGGACTTTGATATCCCTTGATTCTGGGATGAAGACTGTGATTCCCTATGTCATATTGGATAAGAGTTCTGATGTCCCCTCGAGATTATGGGATTGCATCTTAAGATAGCGATGGCATGTCTGCATAAAGCCTATTGAGAGGACTCTGACGCCTACTGTCGTCTGGATTTCCATCTCCGGGTAGTAAAGACATGTTGCGTGTCTGCATCGTTAATCTGCTATGGGGGCCTTGATGCCTCATGCTATTTGGATGTTCTTCGTAGGCGGTAGAGGCATATCGCCAAAGTTAAGTATGAGCCCTGAAACCTGTGATGAAGGTCTTTGATGCCCCCTGTTATCCAGATTTTTGTCTCAGGATAGTAGTGGCATAATGCCTGTTCCGGGTGGCAGAGGCTTGTAGCCTGTGGTTCTTGAGGTGTATCATGCTAGTGGGAGCTTCTAGGCCTGCTCGGGACGTCCAAATTTGTGAAAACCGGCCCCATTTTTCATTTTCTTGAGCTTGTCTATTGTAGACTTGAGCTTGTCTGTTGTAGACTCGGTAATTCCCCCTCATTGAAGCATTCAATTTTCTGGTGGAGGACTGGATGTTTCAATGAAGAGTCTTGCTCTTACTTGGCTCAATCTGGCTCATGTAATCTGCCTTTGGATAGATCGATCTATGATTTCCATGACAATTTATACGCATTTCAACAATTACGTGGCGCTACTGGGAAGTGTATTTGATTATAATTATCACTCCGTTATTTTCCATTGTTTCAAAGATTGTGCTTTAGGATTTATGATCGTTTGTCTGCCCTTTCTAGGTACATGTGCTGGTCAATAATCATGACATGTATGCTTGATATGAGATCTATATTTCTAACTCATTGAACAACCGGTACAACTGTGATATTTTCTGTTTCAAGGGGCCATACCCCTGTCATCAATTAGTCCTTGAGGATTTTCTGGATTGACTATTTTTTATGAGCGTCTTATGCGGCTCGCAGGCGTCCAGAGGAGGTTTTGTAGCGCACTCCTTCTTCTACTCTTTAGATCGTCCCGCTCTCGTAGATAGGTGGGCTGCTGCTTGGTGGTGGACTTCTTTGTTGGTGGTGATTCCTATCCGGGCTAGACGTCCGTTCTAACCTGTGCCTCTACTGCTGGACGCCTTTGAGTCGCGTAATCCTTCCGGTTTATGGGCAAATCTTCTTATGCCAAGATACCTGTGAGAGATCTCTTGTGGGTACTACCCCGCAAGCCGCTATCCCTTTAAGATAGCTATCCGGTTTTTCTCATGATTCGGGAGTAATGTCTCTTGCGGCAGAATTATCTCTAGAAGTTATTCACTTTATTGTACCGGTTATTGAATGAGCTAACGACATAGCTCGATCTCATCAATGCATGCATATATGGCTATTGAAAATAACATGTCCATCAGGAAAGACATCACATAAATGAGCAAAATATATTATATCATTGACTCTGGATTTTTAATGAAATGAATAGTTCAAAAATATTCAAATGCAGGGAAAGCATTATAAATAGATCTCCTAGAGTCTGAGACTTGGGATGGGTCCCAGTATCCGTCTTGTTGGAGATGCGTTCGGTCCGGCGCTGATCCCTCTTACTTCTAATGCTTGGTCTCTTCTTGAGGTCGACGTAGGACACTGAGTTTGTAGTTGAGCTTTCTTGGAAATTTTGCTGCCTCATTCGTTTGTTCGAAAGTGATTGGAACCCTCTGCTATTCCATTCGATTGATCTGGAAAGCTAAGACCTCCGTTCTTCCGCTTGATTATTCTAGATAGATGGGATCAATGTTGCCCCCTCTGCTTATCCTGGGTAGGTTAAACCCTTGCCGTCTCGCTTGTCTATTATGTGTTACTGAAACTTCTGCTGTTCCATTCGGTTTTTTAGAGAGCTAAAATCTCTGGTATTTCGTCTGGTGGAAACCTTTGCCGTCCCATTTGGCCGTTCTGGGTTACTGAAACTTTCATTGTTCTATTCGGTTGCTCTGGAAAGCGGAAACCTCCGTCGTTTTGTCTGGTGGAAACGTTCGCCGTGCCATTTAACTATTCTGGGTTACTGATTCGGGAGTCGTGGAAGACCCGTTCTAATTCTGCGGGAGGCCGGAAGCCTGTTGTAACTCTGTAGGAGGCCGGAAGCCTGTTTTGACTCTGTAGGAGGCCGAAAGCCCGTTCTCATTCTGTAGAAGGCCAGAATCCCGTTCTGACTCTGTAGGAGGCCGAAAGCCTGTTCTGACTCTGTAGGAGGCCGGAAGCCTGTTCTGACTCTGTAGGAGGCCAGAAGCCCGTTCTGACTCTGTAGGAGGCCGGAAGCCCGTTCTGACTCTGTAAGAGCCCGAAAGCCTGTTCTGGCTATGTAGGAGGCTGAAAGCCCGTTCTCGTTCTGTAGGAGGCCGGAAGTCCGTTCTAAATCTGTAGAAGGCCGGAAGCCCGTTCTGGTTCTGTACGAGGCCGGAATCCCATTCTAGTTCTATAGGAGGCTGGAAGCCCGTTCTGACTCTGTAGACGACCGGAAGCCCGTTCTGATTCTTTAGGAGGCCAGAAGCATGCTCTAACTGCATTTTGGAGTCATGGGAGGCCTGGTAGAAACCTCCTTCTGCTCTGTCGGCTGTCTGGGTTGCTAATTATGGAGTCATAGTAGAGCCATTTTTCTGGCCCATTGGATGCCTGGGTTGCCGATGTTGGGGTTATGGTAGGAACGTTCAGATTTGTTGGACTGATTTGCTTGACATTCTGGATGTTGACTGGGTACTGGATAGAGCAGTCAGTAGCATGGCTGCAAGACAAGGGGTTAGTGAATGATGCATGTTGCTGCATCCATAAGGGGTTGGTATGATGTCATTTTATGATACTGGATGCATGATATGTTATGCAATGCAGGGTTAGTTTTGAACACGTAGCACGTAGCAGGTTTGGCACATAGAACAATTTGATATCACAGAGACACGTTGTTCCTTCCAACCTTATTTCTCCAACACACGTGTTCCGGGTGAGGTTTATTCCTAGGTGATTATGTCTGGACCCTCGCATCGCAATTTAAGATTCAGCATTCCTGCAGAAAAGCTCTTTTCTAGAAATTCTAAAGTAGATAGACAACATTTGTCGATGTAATGACTTTAAATCCCTTTCTGGAAGGAGTTGAAAACATGTAGGGTGGACGTGGAAGTCCATTTTGAAATCTGGAGTTTGATTTAGCCTGGCGGCTATATCTAGTGAAAATAAGTTTTCACTAGACTTGTTATTGGAGGTTCGATTAAGCGAAGGTGTATCACTTAGTCGGTTTTGTTTCTTTTAGGTCTGGCCTAACTAGACGTTTTGGAAATCTGGTTTTGAAACAGGAAAATTTGTTAGGCCGGACCTAAGACTGAGATTGAAATAGTAGTTTTTGAAACGTTGGATTTAGATTCATTACATTAACAGTCATGCCTCACGTACAATCATTATGTTGGGTTTATCCTAGAGGGTAGTGTCTAAGCTGGAATGCATGTGGGCTGAGTCATTGGGTTTTGGTAGTAACCCGTTTAAGGCTCCCACAGACAGATATACCTTTGATAGGTCTCCTCAATCACGAGTACAAACAACCGAGGTACTGGGCTGTGAGTGATACTACTCCAAATAAGACGTTCTAGGCAATGGAATGCAGAGCCAGAGCGTGAGAGCGGCTATGAGTATCGGGGCTGGATAGGGACTCCAAAGAGTAATTGAGAAGAGAAATTTCTAATGCAATGCAACAAGTGCGAATATGTCTAGAAAATACAGCCGGTGATCGATAAGGCGCAAACCGTGCGGTTTAGGTCCATGGCAACCGTTTTTGAAAACAATTCTGAAAACATTTTTATGTTTATGTTTTAAAAACAGTTGATTTTAGTCCCCAGTGGAGTCGCCACTGTGAGCGGAGCGGGGTTCGGGGGCCGCTCGCCCAAGGCTTATGGCTGACTTCTCTATCTGGAAATGGTTTGAAAAAGGAGTCGCCACCTAGTTCAACTAAGAAATGCCTTTTAACCGACTAGATAGCCTTACTCGCCTCCGGTAAGACTATCGTGCATCGGACCAAAGACAAGGGTTCGTTGACCTCCCCAAGTCTCATGTTCTTGGCTTATCTGTTACCGGCTTTTTTCTCTGAACATATTCGTTTTATATCTCATCTCAACAGTATATACAGTTCACAGGATATGAAAGCTGTAAATAAACAAGTATGAAAGCAGTAAACACGTTTGACGCGCATATGACTCGATCTGAACTGGCATTTGAGGCAAGTAGCAGGTACTCCTAAGCATACATCTAACATTAGAGGTTTCTAGCAAATAGCATAAGTCTGGCTGGTCTGGATTAATTACATGCAAAAAACCTAAAACCGGATGTATAAATGTGATTGATTGATTTTATTAGGTGAGTCTTGTAAAACCTATACAATCATTACTACATTTTCGTGTTAGTCCTACGATGTCTAAGTGATGGGCTAGAATTGCATTAATGGGCCAATTTTAGGTGATTAGTCCTTTAACCGGTTATTATTGGATTTGGATGCTTTTGGAAAGCAGTAAACAGTGCTATCATGCTCAGGGGAAGTTGGATATACATACAAGGTTAGAAATACTTTTAAACCTCCTTGACTTTTGAGTGCCTAGCACTCGCGCGGGGTTTGACCATTGGTCTGGTAAAAATTGGCTTTTGGTCAAATCACGGGAGTTGTGCATTTTTTCGATCTGGTTCTACTGATTTGATCCGGAGTCGATTCCGAGTTCGGGTTAGCCCGGAATCGGCTCTGGAAGTTGCTGGTTTCTTGAGCCTCAGGCTCGTGGGCCCGATTTATACACTATGTTGCATATTTGGACTTTTGAGTCCGTTTTACATCGGGTCTGGCCCGTTAAATTACAAAATATGATTCTATACTAAACTCGCTACGTCTGGGTTCAAACTGGGCCTGATTTGGAGTCCGGATGGGCTCAGAAACGCGTTTTGAAGTTTGGATCGCATCTGGAAAGATTTGGGAGCGAATCTGAGGAGCTGAGGAGCCATGAACACGGTGCCAATTTAACCTGGCGGCGCTGGCAGTTCATTGTGGCGGCGCAGCCACTATATCCCCCCGGTGCCGTCGGCTTCAGTGGCAGCGACGGCGGTTCGTCGGCAGTTTCAGGGGTCGTTTTTTGTTTTGCTTCGTTCTCACTTGTTTTAACTCCATTTTTCATGCAAAAGTAGTCAAAACAGCATAAAATCGAACGAGGAATCCAAAAAACACATAATAAAAGTGTTTAAATCTCATCTATAAAAAATTATTTTCTGGGCAACAAGTACGTTTTTGGGGTTTTCATTGCAAAAAGAGCTAAAATCTCCTAGAAACATGCATTTTAAGAGCTCTAGATTAATTGTTTTCTGGTTTTGAACATTAAAAACAGCTAAGTACAGGGATTAACATGCTTTTTCATCGAATTTTATGGCGTTTGTTGAAAGCATCGAATTAATTGATTATGGCTATTTTATGACAAAATCGGCAATTATAGGCTAAACATGCATCCTAAAATTCACAATTACAACAATTATGACAATTATACATGTAAATTTATGGCAAAATCAAAAGAACAATATTGAGGATTCTCAGAAATACTGTTATGAGTCCTTGGCTCGTTTACTGGCGAAGTGGATGCGGCATCAAGCTTCGAATCTGTGCAGGATGTCGCGTTCTTGGAGAATTAACACGTGTTTAGTGTTTCCAGGACTGGAGTGTTTAGTATTTTCAGGACTGGATTTTAGTGTCTGTGTGTATGGTGGCCGAATTCTACTGTCTATTTTTAGGGTTTGTGTGCCACCTCTAGTCAGACTGGCTTAAGGCTATATTTATAGGGGTAAGGGATGACCTAGGGTTTAGCTAGAGGTTCGGTTAGTTTTGAATTACTATTTTCCTAGTTAGAATTTGATTAGGGTTTAAAGAAGTGTTAAGTGATATGCTTCTAAGATTAGGATTAAGTTTTAATTATTTAATTAAGATTTTATATATGTAATTCGTATTTACACTTGATGGCTAAGTAAAAAGGTGCTAAAAGTATATTTTGGTGCCTAAAAGTGTTAAAAAAGGCTACTAAGGTCCTATGATTTTGGTCAGGGTGAATTCCAGTCCGTAAAAATTGCAAATTGGTCCATAAACTTCTAAGATATAGCAATTAGTCCAATTTCTAGACTTAGATTACAATCTCTTTGGATTTTTATGGGCTATTCACGCCTAATTGCGTTTTAATCCTCCAAGTTTGCAACTGTGCATAGATTACGCCTGCTTAGATTCCAGCAAGCAAATCGAAAGCTCGTCACCCAGACAGATTTCTCTGGAAATCATCATTGGACGCTTCAGTTCTTTATCATTTTTTACCTGTCCGAAAAATAAGTGTCTACACATGGGCTCAAACGGGGCCCAATTCCGAGTTCAAACTAACCCGATAACACAAAAATACGGTCGAATCGGAGTTTGGAAGATCTGGGAATCGATTTCTGGAGGAGGGCCAAATTAGGGGACAACGCCACTCACAGTGCCGGCGACAGAACTTTGCACTGCCGGCGCCGATAGTGTGCTCCGGCGGCGCCCGCGGTTCGTTGTGGCGGCGCCGGCGTCGTTAGCAGGGGGCAGTAGCTTCGTCATTTCGTCGTTTTGACTCGATTTTTCATGCAAAAACATTCCAAACGGATAAAAAAATAACATGGAACGCAAATAACACATATTGGGATTGTTTTGAAATGAATAAACTCGGATTAAGACACTTAAACAACTTATTTTGTAGCAAATTAAGTAAGATCAATGTGAAGTAAATAAGCACAAAACACCCAAGCATGCATTCTAAGCATTCTAATCAACATAAATTTGGATATTGGAATACGAAGTGCATTAAATTAACCTAGTAACATACTATTTCGAATTTACATAACAATTTCATCAAGAACATCGAATTTGGCAATTATGGAAAAAATAAAAAAAAAAGCTAATATGCATCCTAACTGACAAAAATTCAGCAATTCCAATTAACATGACATGAAAGTGACAAGGAATATTTGAGGTTTCTCAGAAGTACCGTTCTGAGTCCTGAGCTTGTTATTGGCGAATTGATTAGACCATTTTAGATTCGAATGTGCGCGTACAGCTTGTACTTGATTGATTAGACCATTTTAGCTTCGTTCTTAGCACTAAAACCGATTGATTTTGGTGTATGTGTGAGTGTAATTGTAGAGGGAGGCGGAAATATTAGGGTTTTTACCTAGAGTTTGTGCCTTTTTCTGATCTTTGATTTCCAGTTAAATTTCCGGTCCATGGCTAAACTGACTAATAGCTGTATTTATAGTGGTTAGGGGTAACCTATGATTTCTAAGGTTAAGTTTAAGTTAAATTACCGTTATACCTAATGATTAATGTTTATTAGCTAATTAATAATAGAGTTAGGATTAGGAAATACTACATTAAAAGGGATTAATCCCGTATTAAAACTTGTTGGCTAAGAAACACATTCCTAAAAATTATATTTGGTGCCGGAAAGTGTTTAAAAAGTCTCCTAAGACCCTATGGGTTTGAGTATGGTTAATTTTAGTCCGTAAAACTTGTAAATTGGTTCATAAACTTCTAAGATATTGCAATTAGTCCAAATTCTGAATTTAGACTACAGTCTCTTTAAATTTTTATGGGCTATTCACGGCTAATTACGTTTTAACATTTCAAAACGTAGTTCAATAAAACGATAATTTATAAGGACATATTACTTGAGCAAACCATAATCAAGACCTAAAATCTTTTGGTATAATGTAAGTTATCTTACGCATCCAATATTATAATGAGAAAATTACAAGATTGAACCAAACACGCTAAATGTTTTCATAAATGCTAAGTTTGAAATTTCTTTTCATTCATGCTAAGTTGGCAATATCAAATAATAACTAATCTGATGTATTTATTTCACTAAATACCATTTCTCCTTAAATTAACACCTGTAACATTTTAAAAAGAAATAAATAAAAAACAAACACATATTGAACTCTCCTAAAATTTCCTTTTTCATTTTCTCTATTTTAATATATCTCCATCTTTTTTATTCTTTCAAATAAATACACAACCATCATCTCAGTTTTTAAAATTCAATTTTGCTAGTATTTGCATTTTATCAATTACAATAATCTAGCCACAATTTCAATTTGAAAACAAATTTTTAATCTCAGTATGTAATTGAACAATAATTATTGATGCAGAAAATTAGGTATGGTATACATGATGTTGAATCAGAGATCATTTATGATTGCTACGTCTGTTTCTATTGATCATGTCATTGATGTCGATCCTAAATCTAAAAGTTGAAATGTTCAGCTTTCTTAATTTTTATGGCTAATTCTCCACTTTCTCATGGTTCTATTACATCAACAACTAATTTTTAATCCTCAATTCCTCAAAACAAGTTATTTTTATATATATTTATATAATTGTTCTGTATTAAATGTGTGAATGATCAGTAGCTCAATATCGATTTGAATATAATTTATAAGTTTATATTGAACATAGATGTTTTTTACTAAAAACACATATAAGACAAACTAATCAAAAGTTAATTATCGGTAATTATGCAGCGATATAGTTTTTCTTGGTTGATTGGTCATTCTTTTAAGCTCCATTAAAATAGAACTTTTCAAGTTGGATTAACCACTTGCTATAATATCACCATTTAAAAAAAAAAATATGTCATAAGCGTACCTATACTTGAAGACACATTTATTTCAGAAATGCAAAAAATTGCTTGGAAACCCATTGCAGGAGAAGGACATAGAGACATCTTGTTCGGTTTCGTAGAGATACAACAAATGCAGCTGACACTTTCACCTATTTTTATGTCTAATTTATTAGTTATATATGGGTTCGTTTATACTTTACACAAAATCCCCAATATGAATATCTATAATTTATCTCATAAATATGGGGTAAGAGGATTTTGTACATTGATATATAGACTTATACGGATTACGGACAATTTCAACATGCAAAATTGAATATCAGATATGGATTTTGATTTAATTTAATTTTAGTTTAAGTTATGGTCCGTTTGATTAATTAATCTTTAAAGAAGTGAAAAAATAAAGATATTTTTTGGGTTTAAATTTCAAAAAAACCGTTAGCTGTTGTTTCACTAAAACTGATGCAAAGGAAATTGTGATTCTTGATGTATAAAATAAGAAATCTACTTTTAACTTTAAAATGTTCACTATGCCCACAAGTGCTCGATAAAATTTCTCTGTTGAATTAAATTTTTTAGCTTATAAATTAATACGAGGAGTGAAATATGTTATATTTTTTTTTCAGATACATATAATTGATGTAAATGAGATGTTTTTAAGATGTGTTTAAACTATTTAAGAGATTTGAGTTTTTTTTTACATAAAATAGTATAAAATTATAAATATTTATATTTTTTAAAAAAAAATGTGTCAAAGTATGATACATATTCAATGCATCTTATATGTATAATTTATTGTCGAAGAGTTTATTACTTTTTCATGTTAATTTTATATATTTTGATTAATAATTTGTCATATGTAACCAGAGAAATTCTTAGGATATACATCCAGAGCCTGACAATGATTGTAGCATTTGATGTTTTACTATTGCTTGTTTTTATTGCAATGAACTCGTTCAGTCCCAGTTCGCGATTATATTGTTATTAGTTCATCTTTTTTATGACGACATTATATTGTTATTAGTTCATCTTTTTTTATTAATTATATATCATGTATATAAATATTGAATACATCAATGATACATTATAGATACATCACCTGATACGTCATAGATGTACCACTGCTACATTTTAGATACATTATTGATACATCGATAATACATTACCGATACATTTTTGATACATCGTAGATACATCAATTGATTTTTAAACTAGTGAAGTAGCCCATACAAGTGATAATTATATGCTAACGTTAGTTCATCTTTGATCACAAAGTCAATTTAATATTACGCTCGAGAGAGTGTTAGAAAATGAGACCATGAGTAAAGCATTCTTTCTTATGATACATTGCAGACTAAATTTTTTTTAAATTGTAATTTTTTTTATAACATAAGCGTTAAGTTATAATACATTATAGATACATGTTTGATGTATAATTTATACATTGTAATTTTTATATTAAAATAGATGGATTATTAAAATTATATTTAATATGTATTATTTATGTATCGTAAATGTATCATTAAAATTATATTTAATATATATTATTTGTATATTTTGATATGCATTATGTATAAATAGTGTATCAAAAACGTATTGTTTGTGTATTTTGTACGCATTACATGATATCTATTGAAATTCTTTTCTGATTTTTTGATCTATTTTTTATATAATTGATGGCACAATAATGTACTCCCTTCGTCCCATAAAGATAGACCATCTTTCTATTTTGGGCGTCCCAAATTATAGGTCTTAGTTACCCCTAATAAATATACATTGTTAAAAAAAACTCAACTCAAATATGTTTATAATAGTACTATTTGATATTCTAGATTATAGTAGCAGAGATAGATATTATTTTTGTATTTAATATGTATTTTTGGTGTATTTTAAGATGTACCATTAAAGTTGTATTTAATATGTATTTTTTGTATTTAAGAAGTATCATTAAAGTTGTATTTAATATGAAAAGATTCTGAATTAAATTGAGTCTGTTTGAATAGTTTTTGAGACGCATAAATGTACTCTATATTAAAAATATAGTTTTGAGACACATAAATAATACATATAAATAATATAGTTTTGAAACACATAAATAATATATATATATATATATATATATATATATATATATATATATATATATATATATATATATATATATATATATATACATTATTTTTATCTATGGTGATAGGTTTGATGAAGTGAATACATATTGTTATTAGTTCTTTTTTTATATATCACATGTATATAAAGATATTATATTGCTATCATTTGATGCGTGAATTTTAATTAAAGCATGTGATACATATATTTTTTAATTTAATATATATTATACATACTGCTTAGAGACACATAAATAATACATATTAATAATTTATTTATTTATTTATTTTGTCTTAGAAATATAAAAAAATAATCAAATATGTTCTCGATACATATCTGATACATAACAGATACAGATCTATAATACATGCTTGAATAGTTTTGAAAAACTGACGCGTGACTGATGCAATTGTAAGACGCGCGTCAGACGCGTTTTGACAGCTGTGTGACGCGTTTTAACAGCTGTTTAGCACGTTTTTTTTTTTTGTCTTTTTGGCTATTTGAGTAAGACATGTGTCTCTTATTTAGTGTTTAGGTATAAAATGTAAACTTTTTA
This sequence comes from Mercurialis annua, assembly GCF_937616625.2. Taxonomy (NCBI): domain Eukaryota; kingdom Viridiplantae; phylum Streptophyta; class Magnoliopsida; order Malpighiales; family Euphorbiaceae; genus Mercurialis; species Mercurialis annua. Next base: position 17,528,186 of record NC_065572.1, on the reverse strand, counting down.
AGTTTTTAGGTGCTAATGTAATAAATGAGTTTAGCTAGCAATTTTGTAAACTTTATTAATTTTTTATATAGTTTTGTAATCTTCTCTATTATAATTGATATATGTCAGTCAGTATAAAAGGCATATCATGGCTTAGATGACGACTTTATTCCACATTCGGTCTCCGAGTTGCTATAAAACTGAGTGAATTGCGGTTCTGTCCACATACAACTTTCAATAGGTAAACTTTGATTTGCACAACAATTAATAAATGGTGATTAAATTTGATCATTTTTTATTATCTTTTTATTATATTCTCAATTCAATTATAAATTTGAATACACTATAGTTGCTTTTTGGAATTAAAAAATATATTTTAAAACTAAATTTGTTATTAACTATTTGAATAAATTGATTATTGTTAATTATATAATGGTTAAGATTTAATTTTTATATGGCTTAATTGCACCAAAAATCACAAACTTTTGTGTGTTTTTGGTATTTAACATAATCTTTTTTTCTTGGCGTATTTAATATTAACTTTCATTTTTGGCATATTTGTCCACGGGGCCATTTTGGAGAAAAAACGACGTCGATTTGGGTGTAAAACGGTACCGTTTTGCATCCAAAACAACAAAACTTTTCAAAGAAAATGGTCTCATGAACAAATATGCCAAAAAAATGCAACGTTTTACACCCAAAACAATAAAAATTTCAAAGAAAATAGTCTCATGGACAAATATGCCAAAAAATGAAAGTTAATGTTAAATACGCCAAGAAAAAAAGATTATGTTAAATACCAAAAACACGCGAAAGTTGATGATTTTTTATGCAATTAAGCCTTTTTATATTTGATACTCTTTAAGAGAATATAATAAAAGTGATTGGAATTCATGAACTTTATTATTTATATTTTATGTTTACTATTCAAATTAATTTCCGAAGATAGAATTCATTAAAGATAATTAAGTATGAACATAAATGTAATATTACAAGTGATCTTATGAATAACAAATACAGAATATATGTATATATTAATCAAGCAGAGATGAATTAATTCGTGGATCTCAATAAAATTTTATTTTAGGCCACAATGATGAACACAACTCTGTTAATTTGATGATTTAAATTAGGTCTAGTGCCTCAAAAAATCCGACCTCTCAATCCCTTTTCAATTCTATCTTGACGTTGAAAATTGGTCAATTTTACCCTATTTTTCATTTTTGTGTTCCAATTGTACCCTGAAATATTAAATTGATGTTTTTTTTGTTTGGAAAAAATTAAAAAATATTCTCCTTTTTTTTATAACCAAATAACCTTTATTAAAGATCATTTAAAATGGAACAAGCGATAAACGGGGGAGGACTATCCCACTCCCTACGAACAGACACAGAATCAACTACTTTTGCTAGGCAATGAGCAACCATATTCGCTGAACGTTTTACAAATGCAATGGAAACAGCTTTCATATTGCTAAAGAGATGAACACAATCTAGGACTATGTCAGAGAAGTAAGATAAATCTTTAGAAGCATTGTTCAACGCAATCACTAATTCCTGACAATCAGATTCCACTCGAACAAGAGACAAACCTCTCATTTTTATCCAGCTGAGCGCTTCACGGACTCCGAAAGCTTCAGCGAATCTTGGCTCCAAATGCCAAACTATACCAGCATGCTTAGCATAACATTAGTTACCAAAATAATTGCGAACCAAAAAGCCATAAGCACTAAAGCCTTCACCGTTTGGCACAGTTGCATCCACGTTATACTTGAGATACCCCTCCTCTGGTTTAGACCAAGAATTTCTGGCCGTACGATTATAGACCGAAGAAGTGTTTGCTTTGAGGCTTCTGGCAGACAACCACTGATCCAGAAAATTTCTAGCTTCAAGAACCACCTCAGCAGAGGACCTTTTAATTTTGTTCCAGAGCACATCATTTCGGTGCTTCCATAAACACCAGAAAAGGGAACACAAACCTGCAAATCTGTCTGGAGGAAGACCAAGAAGGAGAAATTTGAACCAGTCCATGAAACACGAATCTGCATTAATGATCTGACCATCAAAAAACAGGCTAAGGCACTGCTGGGCAAAAAAACAGTCTCTGAAGACATGTTCTTCAGATTCACCTTCCAAGCAACAAAGAGGACACCAGTTTGTAACAGCAGCAAACTTATGAAGGAGATTGTTAACTGTAGGCAAGTTTCCTAAGAGGGCCCTCCAAAGACATTGCTTAACTTTTGGAAGAAGAGCAAGCCTCCAAAATCTCTTCCAATTTAAATTCAGAGATCTGGATTCTAACAAGTGCCGAGAGTTGTAAATCTGGAAGTATGCACTTCTAACCGTAAAAATCCCTTTCCTATCATGTTTCCATATCCAAGAGTCTGGTTTTAGGCAAGGGGACAGAGGAATGGATAAGATGAGCTGCTTGTCCCTCTCGTTAAATGTAGAGGAGATGATAGTAGTGTCCCAGCTACGATTAGACGCGATAAGTCGAGAGACACAGGTGGTGTTATGATCATCCGGCCTACGGGTTGTAACCATCGGGTTATCTGGAGAAAGCAGCCAAGGATCCCACCAGATGTTGGTAGTAGTTCCATCTCCAATTTTGCAAATAATGACTTCTTTAACCGTATCTCTTCCTGCCAGGATACTCCTCCAGACATACGAAGGATTAGAGCCTATCTGAGCTTGAAACAGGTTGTTGTTAGGGAAGTAACGAGCTTTGAGAACCAGCGTGGCCAAGGAAGAAGGACTCTGAAGAAGGCACCAACTGTGTTTGGCAAGAAGAGCTAAGTTGAAATCATGAAAATTACGAAAGCCTAGCCCACCGAGATGCTTTGGTAAACACATTCTCTCCCATCTCTGCCAAATAATATTCGTATCAGCTGAACCCGAAGATTTCCACCAGAACCGAGAGATTATCTTTTCAATATCATCACAAAGTTGCTTCGGAAGCAGGAAAACACTCATGGCATAAGTTGGGAGGGCTTGCAAGACAGATTTGATTAAGATCTCCTTCCCTGCCTTCGACAAGAACTTTTCTTTCCAGTCGTGAACCCTATTTTGCACTCTATCCTTAATGTAGCCAAAAGTCTGATTCTTACTCCTGCCTACAGATATAGGAAGGCCAAGGTAGATGCCCATCTCCTCAACTTGATAGACCTGAAGGATCTCACAAATCTCCAAGGCCTTATCATTCGGCGTGTTCTTGCTGAAAACGATGGATGACTTTTGAAAATTGATTTGTTGACCCGATGCAGACAATCGTTCACACAAATGGCTTCGTTCCCATATTTATCATATATTAATTGTATATGTTGAAAATTTATTTGGATTTAGTTAAATTAATTAAGAATTTAAATTAGTTTTAATTTGTTTATTATTTTTAATTAATTTTTAAAAATAAAAGACTTATTTGTACTTTTTTGAATGGAAATAAATTTAATTTTATTTTTAAACTTAGTTAAGTAAATAATTTCATCATTTAAATAAAAAAAATTGCGAAAAAATAAAAAATTAGAGTACAATTGAAACGAGAAAATGCAAAATAGGGTAAAATTGACCAGTTTTCAACTTCATGGTAGAATTGAAAAGGGGATAAAAGGTCGGGTTTTTTTGAGGTATTAGGCCTTTAAATTAACAAACTCATTCGACTAAACCATTGGATAGCTTGATCCGTTGAAATTTCATATTTATCAAAACATCTTTAATAAATATTATCATACCGTATATTTAAAATAATTTTCTTCTTTCACTGTGTTCCAGGATCTTGGCAAATTCATTTTCTTTCGACATACAAGCTAAGAAAGCTCCAAAAAGACTTGAGTGGATCAAGGATTTTTCACAAAAAAAATTAAATTTTTAATATCATAAAAAATCTTCAACATGCATCTAAATGAAATAAAAAAATAAAAATTATCCATCCTTTTAAGTCTTTTTGATAAAAAGTCTAAACAAAAGATATATAACAAACTTGGCTACATAATTAAAATGCTCAAATAAAAATTTATTTATCTTTGTGGAAGATGGAAATTATAAGTGGTAATTTCCTGAAATACATGTTTTGCTAACTTATTTACATCTTTACCTGCCAAGTTTTGATTTTTCTTTTTTACCTTTTTTTTATTTACGAAAAATACCTTATTGTTTTTTTAATTTCAAAAATACCTTTTTTCGGTTTTCAATTTTGGTTTTTGGTTTTTCGGTTCGGTCGACCAAACCGACCGGCAGTTTTTTTATATAGTGTAAGATTAGTGTATATATAATGTTAATTTTTATTTTTTATAGATTTTTTTTCTGGAATTTTTTTTTATTTTTTATAGCATAACAGTAGTGTATATATAGTGTTTTTATGGTGTTTATATAGTGTAAGATTAGTGTATAAGTAGTGTATATATAGTGTATAAGTAGTGTATATATAGTGTATAAGTTGTGTATTTATGGCATTTTGTAGTGTTTTTTGTGGTTTACACCATGAAACACTGCAAATACACCATAAACACTGCAAATACACCATAAATACTGTAAATGCACCATAAATATACTAAAAACGGCAGAAATACACTATATATACACAAAAAATACACTAAAACGTAAATATATTATAAAATTACTACAAATACACCATAAATAAATTTTTCTTTACAAAATCAGTAACAATAAACAAATCTATGAATAAGAGAAGACATAATAAATAATTATATGAATAATAGAACAATTTTATAAACAAAAAATTATAAATCTACAATAATTTATTTACAAAATATTTAAATCATTACAAAAAACCAAAAAAATTACACAAATCTAAAAACGAGTCAAGAATTTCATATCGCGAACGGAAGAGACGAACGGATTAACGCGAACGGAAACGACGAGAATCCATCGGAAGTAGACGAACGGAGGCGCGACCGGAAAGACGAACGGAAAACTAATCGGAGGAGATAAACTGAAAATCAAATGAAAAAAAAGATGAAAAGAAGAAGAAAAGAAGAGAGAAGAAAAGAGAGAAAAGAGAGAAAAAAAAGGTGATTATGTAAAAATTTAACCGAAAATAAAATAAGACTTCTTTATATAGTGGGTATTTTTGGTAAATAAGTTAGCTTATTAGATAACGTATGATAAGAGGAAAATATGGGCCAAAATGGTGTATTTGGAAAATAATCCCAAATTATAACTGAAGTGAGAAATGTTAGATTTTTTTTAAAAATAAAATAAATAAAAACCTATTTAAATTATATATTTTTATTAATAATAGGTCAACTTAATAGAAAATGTTATATATTTGTATTAATAATAGTTCAAGGAACTAATTGATTTATATTTCAAAATATTAAATAACTATATATGCTATAAAAATGAATTGTCTTCAGATTTTTTTGGCATATCATTTTGGGCCTAATATGTCATTGCGGCTAAGTAGAAGGGCCAAATTAGGATTAGAGAGAAATATAGGGCTAATTGAAAAATACGTAACAAAAGAGGCCTATTTGAGCAAAACATGGAAAACTGTTTTCTTCTCCATTAGGTTAGAGAGAGTATGAAAAGGGAAAAATAATCCAAACACTCGATTTTCCGCTTCGTGTTGATTCAAATTCAGAGTAAGATTTGTAATGGGTTTTAATTTGTTTAGTGAATAAGTTGCCAGTTAGTCTGGCTAGCCTTAAAAGGGAGACTTACGAATAAGGACAAATTGAAAGCCTAGAATGTAATCCCTTATGACCTTTGCTGCTTTTGCAACTCTCACAAAGAGACTATAGACCATCTGTTTTCAATTATATCTACACCATTGAAATCTGGAAGGAAACTATAAAGTTGATGAAGATTATGAGAAGTCCTCTCCCCTGGCGTAGAGAAGTGGACTATTTCATCAGGAGAGCTTCAGGGAGATCAAAAGCTGATGTTTGCAGAAGAATCTTGTTTGCAGCTGTAGTCTATCATGTTTGGCAGGCCAGGAATGATCTTGTGTTTATCAACAGAGTTCATGAGATAGATTCAATTATTTCCAAGATTAGCTTGGCTATTAGTAGCTATGTTTAGCTTTATGTTGCCTTTTGTAGACTTTTCTGTGTTTTTGGTGTCCTGGTAAAGGCAGTGTGTTTCCTTAGGGTTTAGCCTGTTATTCCCTCTATATGTAAGACTCTGTTTTTTGGTCAATAGCAGCTGCGTGCTCATTTTTTGTTGCTTTACCAAATAAAAAAGTTGTTAGTTGATGATATTGACAAGGTTTATGGTTATTTGATAGGATTTCAATTCGGTGTTAAAGAATGTCGAAATCAGGTGCTCAAAAGGGTGGATTCAATTTCAATCTTTGCAAAAGAAATGAAATGCTGGCAAAGAAGGGACTCAGTCCTCTTACTGCTTACGGAAAAACTGGAACTACAATTGTTTGCCTTATTCTTTAGGTTAGTTTTGTAAGCAGAGCGGGGTTCGGGGACCGCTCGCTCAAGGTTTATGGCTGACTTCTCGATTTGAAAATTGTTTGAAAAATGAAGTCGACACCTAGTTCAACTAGGAAATACCTTTTGACCGATTAGGTCACCTTACTTGCTTGTGGGTAAGATTATCGTGCATCGGATCAACGACTAAGGTTCGTGGACCTCCCAAAGACTCTTGTGCTTGGCTTATTTGTTACCGGCTTTATTTACTGGACTGTAAAAGCCCCGTATTTTTTCCGAATACTTCTGTTAACCTTATTGTTCACTTTGGGGTTCGGTTAGGTGGTTCGACCACTTGCAATCGTGGTTTTTGAGTTCCAAACTTTTTAATATATGTTTTGAGATGTCTTGGGTGTGGCCTCGGGGTTTAGAGCGGTCTCGAACTTGTTTTCAAAAATTAAATTTTTCATCAGAAACAGAGGAAGTTCACGGGCGCGACAGGTGTAGTTCGCGGGCGCGGACTATGCTTTGCGGACGCTAATCAGGTTTCACGGGCGCGAACTTGCACTGTGCAGTTCGCCGTTTTTCTATAAATAGCACCCTTATTCGACCTAAATTCATTTTACACTTTTTCTAAAACCCTAAAACGGTTGTTGCTCTCTGAAAATCACTTCCTATCAACTACCTATACTATTTTGATCATTTGTAAGTATTTTAATCTTTCTTTTCTTTGGTTAATCATTAAATTAAGGTTCTCTCGCTTGTAGATTCAATAGTTCTCTATGTATGTGTGGTACGCTGAGTTGGATCTATTTTTTTCTAGGTTTTGTTGATCTTTATCTATTCAAGAGATATGTTATTATTCTCCTTTTATTCATTATACATTAGTTACTAGATTGGATAAACACTTTGGGTGTAATGGCTTATTTTTTGTTTTACTTGTTATACAAAATCTGAAAATGATTGGTATATGTTAAATTTGGCTTATTGTTGTTGTCAATACGTTGGGTGGATTGGATAGAATATTTAAGTTGAAAAATGTATCAATTATTAAAATTCTGTTTTGGGCATTTTTAAAATCTGGAAATGTAATTGGAATTGATTTTAGGTTGCTAGCTATTGGTTATTCATTGATTTGTTAGATTCTTTGGGCTAGAATTGAGAATGGTCTTAGTGGAGGTCGTTCTTAATAATAATTTGATGTTTTAAGGACTTATTTAAGTGGCTGGAAATATTATTAAAGGGCTGATTTTAATCAATTAAAAAGTTACTTTGGGTGCCTAATTGATGGGTGGTTAAATCCATATTTTGGCTTATGTTATGTTGCCTACTTAGGGTGGTTTGGAATCATTTGTAAAGGGCCGAGAAATATGTTTCATAATAATGGTTTGCGCATATAAAAGATGTTAGTTCTACCTTGGGTTGTTGGGAAACCAATTGATTGAAATAGTGGTAAGTTATGTTAGGTGTTGGTATTGTATTCTTGGTGTTCTGTTAATATTTTCAAATGTGAATTTAAGTGTTTAATGTATTCAAATCAATTGTGGTTTCATCTAAGGTGATGTATTTAAGTTGAATGTACTTCATGTGAGAATTGCCAAGTGTTGGCAAATTACTTGGGTTGTTGTTACTTTGGTTTTGTTAAGCTTTAAGTTTATTTCTTGTTTCCAAATAAACTCTGGTTTTGAATTAAAGGATTTGAGTTTACTTTGGGCTATGCTTGGGCATACTTTTGGTCGGGTTAGACTAGTGTCGCCCGACACGTTGTGTTGAGTTATACTGCAGTTAAGGCTAACACGCTACTTTGTGAAACTCTTTGGTTTTAATAGGACTATTTACGTATTTAAGAATGTTGGAATTGATTTCAGAACTAAGAACTCATCTAAGCTTAAATTGTTATTTGTCTGATATGAATTCATTGGTTTGTTTGGTTCATATGGATGTTTACTTTACTTTGGCTTGTGCTTTGGTTGTTGTTTGAGATGCTACTCCTATGTGGTGTCTAGTATTCTTAGAGTTAGGGGTTGAATTGTTTTTAACTTGTACCTTGTTTTTAGACCCGTCGTCTACTCGTGCTTCGGAGTCTGCGTAGGGTTAGCTTGCTTGCCAAGGTTATCACGTGGAAACGCAAGCAGTGATTTTATAGTGTTATTTACCGCTTTATGAAGTACCGCAAATTATTTTAGTATTACAAATGTTTATGAACTGTTTTAAAAGATTATGGTTCTGGATTGAAACGAGCTACTCGATAGGCGAGTATCGAGACTGTGTGCACCGTTAAGTACTTTAAGATTGGCCGACTTTATGTATGGCTTACTTTGGGATCGATGACGATTTGTTCCCATCTGCTTTGGGTTATACTTAGGGATTTCATTTCAATACTATATTCCATGATCAAGTATATAAGTATATTAGTATAAAAGGATTTCAGTTTTAAAGGTTTTAATCTTAATAAATGTAAATAGCATTATGAACTCATCTTAGTATATCTGACCCCGTTGTTTTCCCAATTTTCTAGGTTTATGATTTGAATGCTTGGTCGTCTCCGATTCTTTGATTCCTCAGAGGTTTTTATATTATTTAAACTAGTCAACTGTTTTAAACTCTTAGACTGCAGTAGAGCTAGTTTATTTATTTATGAATATCTTATGTTAGTTTGTCGGATTGGTCCAACTATTTTGTTATACCTTTGGCATGTTATACTTTAGATTATTTATTATATATGTGAGGCATGTTTTAGAGTCTCGGGTTTTAGCCGAGCGTTTCAGATATTTAAGTTGTTATATTGTTATATAAACTGCTAGACTTAGGTTGGAGTCTCGATTGCCCCCGAGCAGTGTTTTTCTGCAGATTTATATGTTTGGTTGTTTATCCGCGAGGCTTGCTACGGGTTTTTGTACAACCATACTCATACCCTAGCGCCAGTCGTGATCCTCGAATTTGGGTCGTGACATGGACATATTCGTTTTTTTTATCTCATGTCAACAGTATATGCAGTTCACAGGATATGAAAGTTGTAAATAAATAAGTATGGAAGAGTGTAAACATGTATGACCCGCATATGACTCGATTAGGATTGGCATTTGAGGCAAGTAGCAGGTACTCCTAAATATACATCTAACTTTAGAGGTTTCTAGCAAGTAACAAACGTCTGGCTGGTCTGGATGTTTTACATGCACAATCCCAAACCGGATGTAAACGTTAGATTGATTGATTTTATTAGGTGATCTTGAATAACCTATACAACCGTTACTAATTTTTCGTATTAGTCCTAAGATGTCCAAGTGACTGGCTGAAATTGCATTAATTTGGCTAATTTATGTGATTACTCTTTTAACCAGTTTATTTGATTTGCCTTTGGAAAGTGGTAAACAATGCTGGCATGCTTAGGAGCAGTTTGATATACATACAAGGTTACAAATACTTTTTGCCTCGTTGACTTTGAGTGCCTCACACTCGCGCGGGTTTCGACCATCAGCCTCGGTCAGATCACGAGAGTTGTGGGTCTCGTTTATCTAGTTTCACTGGTTTAATCCAGAGACAATTCCAAGTTCGGGTTATCCCAAAATCGGCTCTAGAAGTTGCTGGTTTGCTGGGCCTTGGGCTTGGTTTATACACTATGTTAAATTTGTGGACTTATGACTTCGTCTTACATCGGGACTTGCCCATTACATTGCAGAATATTGATCTACACTAAATTATCTACGTCGGGGTTCAAACCAGGCCTGATTTGGAGTCTAGATGAGACCAAAAACGCGTCTGGAAGTTTGGATCAAAATATGAATGATCTGGGAAGCAGGTTCTGGGAATCTGGGCGTGATGAACACGGCGCCGGTGTGACTGCCATCGCCGGTAGGATGGAGTGGCAGCGGCTCCACCTTGTTTTGGCGGCAGCACCGGTTACGGCGGCGACAGAGGGACTGCGGGCAGCAGCAACAACAGTTTCTAGCATTCGTTTTGGAGCCTTTTTAGCTCGTTGCAGCTCGTTTTTGAGTCCGTTTTTCATGTAAAAAATAGGTCGGAAGGCATAAAAAGAATCAAATATTATAAATATGGCATATAAGGAGTGTTTGGAGATGATTGACAGCATCACAACTATCAAATTGTTGTATTTATTGAATTAAACATATTATGTCAAATAGGCTTGTAATTAACCTAAACATGCGTTCCATGCAATTCTAGTGTATGGGTTTTTGAATTTAAACATACAAAACATATTAATTCAATTATTAGCATGTTTCCTAATCAGTTTTCATGGCAATATTATTAAAACCAATAGTTATGGAAAAAACATTATTTTTGCAATTTAGAGTAAAATAGCTTAAACATGCAGTCTAAAATCATGAAATCTAGCAATTCTAAATAAACATGGAAAAAAGTGATGGAAAAAAGATTAGAGTCCTCAAAGTTACCGGTCTGAGTCTTTGGCCCGTTTGTTGGCAAAGTGGATGCATAATCCAGCTTCGAATCAAAGCGTATTTAGGTGTTATTTCTTGTCTATAATTTAGTGATTTTATGTGTGGTGTGTGTGTGTGTGTGTGTGTGTGTGAATATTCGGATATGGCTTTTTGAGGGGGCGGTCAAATTCTCTGCCTCATGTTTTTGTGTTTCTGGTCTGACCCTTGACTAGGCTGATTAGCAGTAGTATTTATATCGGTGAAATTAGGGTTAGGGTTTACTAAAGTCCTAGGTGATTAAAATGTGTGAAGTGATAGATTTTAAGTATTTGGATTGAGTTAAACTTCATTTAATTAATTAAATCCCGTATTAAAACTTCATGGCTAAGAAAAAGGTGTCTAAAAGTTAATTTTGGTGCCCGAAAGTGTTAAATAAATGCTCCTAAGGCCCTAAGGGCTAGGGTTAGGTCAATTCTAGCCCGTAAAACTTGCAAATTGGCCCATAAACTTCTAAGACATTGCAATTAGTCCAATTTATGGACTTAGACTACAATATCTTTGGATTTTTATGGGCTATTTACGCCTAATATTGTTTTAATCCTCCAAGTTTGTAGATGTGCAAAGCCTACTTGGATTCCAACAAACAAATATGTAGCTCGTCACCCGGACAGATTTCTCTAGAAATCATCATTGGACGCTTCAGTCCTTTATCACTTTTTACCTATCCGGAAAATAAGTGTCTACAGTTTGCCTCCTCTTTAACGAGAATTGACGAAGTAGGTCAATTTTTGTTAAAGAAGAGACTTGCCGTTAGACAAGCGACAAGGATACTGCCCACCATTGGAGGTACTCGTGATCCTGTTGGTATGGTAATGCCCTAGCCTGAATCGTTGTGCATGACTCTGACTTCATGTCCCCCGATTCTGGTCTACTCCACATCTGGCTGGGAGTAGGTCTTCTCAACTGCCATTGAGCTTGGGATGCCTGAGTATGTGCCCCGTGGAATGGAGCTATAAACTCTCAACTTTTCTGAGAGTGATATGATGGCTCGGATCTGGCAATTATCCTGTCCGAACCTTCTTAGGTTTGTAGAAGGGACAACATCCCCTTGGCCGTCCCAAGGGCCACCCTATCGAATAGGTGTATGGATTCCGTTAATTAATCCATAATTAATGGATGTTGGTGTTTCTCTACCAGTCTTTGGCATCTTTCTGCCATTTTTGGTGTCTTTCTACCGATCTTCGGTGTCTTTCTACCATATGTTGGCGTCTTTCTACCAGGCTTTGGCGTCTTTCTGCCATTTATGGTGTTTTTATACCATATTTGGTGTCTGTCTACCGTATTTAAAACGTCTCTATGCCATCTGTGGAGCCTGACTCTGTTGGTCATTTGAATCCAGTCTTATGGGTAACTTTCTGATCCTCTAGGGTTTGTTTTGACCCTCTGTTTCTTACTCTAATCCTTAGGGCTTTTCTTGAAGGCTCTGAGCTTGTTCAGATCCTCTGGGGCTTGTCTTGAAGGCTCTAGGGCTTGTTCTGATCCTATAGGGCTTGTTCTGATCCTCCGGGGTTTCTCTAATCTTCTAGAGTTTCTTTACTTCTGATCTCCATGTTCTGGGGCGTCTAATCTGAAGGTTCTGGGCTCTAGTCTTTCTGGATTCTTTTCTGTCCATACTCTGGGGTGTCTATATTTTTGACCGTCCATCTGGGATGTCTGTATCTTTGGTTGTCCAGATCCAGCGGGGAGTCTTCTTATTCTGAATTTATTGTGGAGCCTTTTGGTCTTGGGTCTATTGGGAGAAAAATAGCTCTAAGTAGCCTGTCCACGGAAGGCTTGCGCTTATAAATGCCTCGGGGGAAAGTGGATACATCCTTATTCACTTTTATCCGTATATTTTCAAATTTGGATGATTCGGTCTGGCACTCTTTCAGGATTTTGGCCTTTTACCGGAGATAGATTTTTCATTGTTTAGATTCTGGGATGTGTTTTGTATTCTGACTCGAAGTTTGGGAGTTGCTTGTAGAGAGTAGTTGACTGAGCTGGCCTGGATGGGGGTTACACAACATACAACAAACTTGTTATTGTTTAAACTGTATTTGACTTGTATACTTACTTGGAGTATTTTTCAGATCCATTCTTTGCGGAACATCCCTCTGGAGAAGACTTGGCCTTGCTGGCTGCTGGGTGCTATTGAGAGATCGGGTATGCGTTATTTGATGCATAGTCCAAATTACCGGTCTTGGTTCTCCATTGATGGGTCAGACCCACTATTCGTGTTGTTCCCGGTGAACCACCCTCGATGATGTTGCGTGGTAGGGATGTTGTTACGCTTGCCATCCGTTCGGACCACAAAGGTTATCCAGTGGCTGAATTTGTAATTGCTCCCCGACGAAGCTACTGGGACGATCTGGTGTTACCCCGTCTTCTAGGTAAGTTGCCTCCGATTGGCGTGCCAGGGCTTCAAATTTCGGACGATACTGATACGTTCCCTGGGAGCTGGGATGGCGACCCCGAGTCATTGTCGCAGGGGTGGAACTCCGATGAGTTGATTGTACGTTGTTGTACTTTAGATATCGTATTGCCTTGACAATGCTCTTTTATTTGTGTTTTGAATACATGTTTGCGTTCCTTTCTTGTGGGAAACTTCTATTTCTTAATTTCTGGCTGTTGGAGACCTGATGCCCTTAACTTTTCGCTGGTGGAGACCTGATTACCCCTGATTTCTGGCTGGTGGAGAATCAATGCCCCCTGTTTTTTTTGGTTGGTGGAGACCTGATGCCTCCTATTTTTTGGTTGGCGGAGACTTGATGCCCCTTGTCTTCTTGTTGGTGGAGACATGATGCTTGTTCTGGTGTTGGAGTAGGGTTGGCCCCTTGTCCTCATTCTAGGGTGAGATGGAGGTTCAGAGTCTGGTGTTTCTGAGGAGTACTTCCTTGCACAGTGGCCCGCTGTCTGGCCTGTAGGTTGTCTGCTCTAGGTGTTTCCGGGTGGTGTAGGCTTGGTGCCTGTTGATTTTGCTGGTGGCTTTTGAAGATAAAGGGCTGGCGCATGCTTGTTCTGGAATGGAACGGAGGCTGTGACCCGTTGTTCTTAGAGAGATCAACTATATACCGTATCTGCACAGATGAGGGTAAAAATTCCAGAATGCAATATGATCTATTCTATGTGTATGCGTGCATGCAATTTTTAGCTCTCACTGCTCTCTGGTTTGCAGTTTTGCATAGACGATTTGGGCCGTAGGTTGTAGTGCTGATAGTGGAATTGATATTCCTTTTGGGTTTCCTAGCGGTAGCTGAAGTGACTTCTGTTTCGGCGGTCGCGAATTTGTAGCCCGCGCTGGTCGTAAAGACCCTGTTTCTTCTTCGAATGGTGTACAGGCTGGGCGTGACGACGACGGTGATGATGAGCTCTCCTGTGGTGATGATGAAGATTCTAAGACCCTGGTGTAGGACTGAGATTCTGACGAGTAGGATGTTAGTACATTGTTTCCTACGCGTGGATACTGTTCTTGCCGAACTTCATTGTTGCTTCGCGTTCTAGACGTCTTGTTAAGTTTCTGATTTCCAAAAAGAGATCTGATTCTTCGTCTTCAGCTAGAATCAACCCAACCCTTAGTGTTGTGCTTAGGAGTCCCGAGATGTTTCAATAATTGGGAACCCGTAGTCCCGTGACGATTGAATTGTGGGAAGCCTTGGTCATGAGATGTTGCCATGATTGGGAACTCGTAGTCCCGTGACGATTGAATTATGCGAAGTCTTGGTCCCGAGATGTTTCCATGATTAGAAGCACGTAGTCTCGTAAATGTTTGAGTCGTGGGAGGCCTTAGTCCCATGACTAATGCCCCTTGCTGTCTAGTAGCAGAGGTTTTTTTGACTTTCATATGGAGGGGTCTGATGCCCTAAGCTATTCGGATTTCTGTCTCAGGATAATAGAGGCATTGTGCCTGTGATTAGATACTATCGTCTTGATTCTGGGGAAAGAGGATTGAGGTCTTTGATGTCCCGTGCTATCCGGATATTCTTCATATGATTGTATAGGCATAGCGCCTGTGGCTGAGTAGAAGTCCCGAAACCTATGATGAGGATATCGACGCCCCTGGCTATCCGCATTCCCGCCTCAGGATAGTTGTGGCATGACGCCTATTTCGAGTTGTAAATGCTTGTAACCCGTTGCTCTTGAGGATCTTCTTGGAGTAATGGGGTTAATCCACCTACCATATGAGATTTTGTCTCAGGATAGAAATGGCGTGTCTATTTCAACTCTATGAGAGGCCTATTAAGAGGACTCTAACGTTCGTTGTCATCCGGATTTCCTTATTTGGGTAGTAGAGTCATGTTGCATGTCTTGGCCTTTTAGGTAATACAAAGATTTGGAGTCTACTCTGAGGGTTTTGATGCCTTCTTGTAACTGGATGTTTGTCGTAGGAGAGTAGAGGCATTGTGCCTAAATTGGGTAGAAGGCCTGAAACCTGTGATGAC
The DNA here is from genome assembly GCF_937616625.2 of Mercurialis annua. NCBI lineage: Eukaryota > Viridiplantae > Streptophyta > Magnoliopsida > Malpighiales > Euphorbiaceae > Mercurialis > Mercurialis annua. The sequence goes on along the minus strand of NC_065572.1, from coordinate 17,512,956 downwards.
GCTTTCGATGCCCCTACCATTCGGATTTCCATTTAAGGATAGTAGTGGCATAGTCTCTGTTTCGGGTTGCAGAGGCTTGTCGCATGTGGTTTTTGAGGCGTATCTTGCTTGTGGAGGCTTCTAGGCCTGTACTAATTTTATAGAAGGTCAGACTCTTGTTGTGGGGACTCTGGTGCTTACTTTGCTATCTAGATTTATGCTTCCAAATAGTCGCAGCATGGTGTCTGTTCCGTTGTACTTCTAAAGTGGTGGCGACCTCACTACTAGAATTTCCGGTCTTAGCGACGGATATTACCGACGGAGGGAATATTCCGTCGCTAATTACACAATTAACTACGGAAATTGGCGAATGAAAAAATTCGTCGCCAATTTCCAAGAAATTTCAGGCGCCAAGAAAAAACCCCACTCCCGCCTCTTTTACGACTGTTATTACCGACGGATACTGACTTCCGTCGGTAAATTTACCGACGGAAGTCAATACCCGTCGGTAATGTGTTACCACCCAAAACGCTGCGTTTGGGGGCTTAGTTTACCGACAGATTGCCTACACATCCGTCGGTAAACTCAGCTAAATGAAACGATGCGTTTTAGGGCTAAGTTTACTGACGGGTATTTCTGTTGGTAAATTTAGCCCTAAAAGCGTGCAGATCCTTCTTCTTCCTCATTTATGCTATTTCCTCCATCTTCACCCTAATCTCCTTCCCCCTTTCCCCCCATTCTGCGACCGCCGCCGCCGTTCAGACCCCTTCCCCCCATTCTCTGACCGCCGTGCGCCGTGCCATTCACCTCCTTTCTCCATTTTTTTGTTTCCTCCTTCACCCCCTTCTTCTCCATTCGGCCGTCGCCCCTTCTCCGCCTCCGGCAGTTCTCCTCCGCCTCCGGTGTCCAGCAGTCAGGTAAGCTTTAATTTATGTTATTTTTAATTAATTTATTTAATTAGTAATATATTTAGTTTGTTTAAATTTTGTTAAATTAGTTTAGGGTTATATTAGATTAAATTAGGTGTAAAGTTAATTAAATTTATTTGCATTTTAGGGTTGTAGATTAGGTCGATTTTTGCACTCGCCGTAGCATTGCCTCCGACGGTTAGTTATTTTTTCATTTTAGTCAATTTATGTAGTTATTTATGTTTATAAATTGTATTATGAATTAATTAATTTAGAATAGTTTATGCGGAATGTACTATAATTTATAATAGTTAGTTAATTTTCTATATAGATTTTTATATATTGGTTAGATTATTTAGTTTATGTAAATATATTAATTGTTAATTGATTAAGGGTTATTTATAATAATATAGGAGAAATGCTCATTTTTATGCTTATTTTAAATAATTAGTTAATTGACTTAAGTTAGTAAAATGTACGTTAATTTTTGTAGTAAATTATAAGTATTAGCTGAATATAATAATGAATTAGTAAATGTTCAATTAAATTAGAGTTGTTAAATTGTGTTAATTGTAATTTAATTAATCAATATTAATTGGAATTAATTAATATTATTATTAATTTGTGATGGATGCCGAATCCTACGATAATTACAATGGACGAGTCACATGAGATCCACTCTCAGGTGATACCAGACTCCCAATAAAGACCTGAATATATGAAGGATGTGCCGAATCCCTTGAGATTCGCCAACATATCGATGAATACCGAATCCCTTAGGATCCGCCCAAAGCGCGTTAATCCGGGATTCGGGTAGATCGCCATATCTAGAAGTATCTTCCCATTTGGACACAATCTACAACATGGAAAGATAACCTCTATCTTAGGAAGAAGAGACTATTTAGGAAGACGTTCCTAAATAGAACTCATGTCTGAATAAGGTAGATCACGACAAATAAGGGTGAATCTCTACAAAGTAGCTCGATCCCTACAAAGTAGGATTCACTTACCTACTATGACTCTACAAGGTATATATTCATCTACTACAAAAGGAACATGAGGTATGCCTATAATCACAACTATATTTATATACTCAAAACGCTGCTCAAAGCTCTAAACTGACTTTAGCATCGGAGAGTTAATCGGACAACCACCGTCCGGTTAGCTTCTACCTTGTTTTGCAGGTCTCATTCACCGGTTCAGAAGGCAGACTCCATCAATTGGCGCCGTCTGTGGGAAAAGCTTAGCTCAACTTCAATTCGAAGGAGCTTTTCTGAACTCAAAACAAATTTCATTGAAGAAGATGACTTTTGAAGGAGTGAACTTGAAAGACAAACAACCAATGAATCAAAAAGGCACGCCGGAAATAATTAGCGTTACTGAAGATGGGCTCCATAACTCCGGGGGGAAAAGTGACACCGGAGGGCCCTCTTTTTCAACACCTCAATATCAAACTATCCGATGAGAGGAAGCAACCCAATTGCTTTCAACCTGAGCACTGATGAACAACCAACGCCAGGCATGGCTGCGCAAGATTTATATAGTGAGATGCTGAAAAAGGTACTAGAATCTGTCCAAGCAAATCTGGATAGATTGGCCAGTGAAGCAAAAAGAACGAATGATAGGCACGAAGAAACTATGAAAATCCTAAGGGATAATTTCAGCCCGACAGCACCAAGAAGAAGAGGGAGAACAGAAAACACAAATCCAAGCCACCAAGAGCCAATGGGAGAAAATAACAGAAGCAGGGAACCCCGAAACGGAGGAAATGAGGAAAGAGACGAGACCAGAAACCGACGGGAAAATGGAAACAGGAGTAACGAAGAAAGCCTAGGCAATCAAGATAATGGAAAAGACAAATCCAACGAGCAATCCCCTGAAACACCCAGAAACGAGCAAAATCAAGACGATGCCCGAAGCGGGTTAAACTCAAAAAGAGAAGAACGAAGGGAGAAGGAGAAAGAAGATGCCCCACCAAAAAGCAAGCGACAAGACAAAGATGCGGGGAAAGAGCAGCCAAAGAAAAAACACCAAGAAGGGGAGGGCGAGTCCTCAGAATCGCCCCAGAAGAGCAAAGCCACATACGTAGTTGAGGAAGATTTGGAAGAGAAGATCGCCAAAGCTCTCAAAAAGCTGAAGTCGGAGGAGCTGGATATTGACGATCTCGGGCTGAAGGGATCGCCCCTTTCACCCGAGATCATGGAGGAAACCATCCCATATAGCATAAAGCTACCAGTCCTGCCAACCTTCAACGGAGAAGGAGATCCCCGAGATCACACCTCCAGATTCAGAGCCACCATGGGGCTACTCAGCGTATCAGACGCTATTTTATGCAGGGTTTTTCCAACCATGCTCACGGGAACCGCCCAGAGGTGGTACAACAAGCTGAAACCAGGACCCATCAAGAGCTTCGCTTCGCTTCGCTTTCAACAGAATTTCTCAACAGATATCTCACAAACATACCAGCAAAAACTACCACCAGCATCATAAGATCATGCATTCAAGAAGAAGGAGAAACCTTACGAAGCTACATCGAACGGTTCAACAAGCAAGCTATGAAGATTGACAACCTGAACGTCGACATGGCGACCGAAGCATTGCGAGAAGGAACACGATTCGGAAAACTGGTAGACAAGCTGCTGGTTAATAAACCCACGACTTTCTCGAACTTGATGGGCATAGCCCAAAAATACTTCGAGCTAGACGAAGGGCGAAGGGCGGTTCGTGGAAAAGAAGCAAAAGGAAAAGAATCGAAAGAGAAATCCAAAGAGAAGTCGAAGTCAAAATCCGACGATAGGAGAGGAAGACCATAAGAAAATAGGCGATTTGCCCCCCAAACAAGATACGAACCAAGATATGACCCCAGAGACGACGAAAACAACTTCACACCGTTGAACACTAGCCGAAATAATGTCCTCATGTGGATCAAAGAAAACGTCAAAACGTGGTATGGCCACCGAAGATGAAAGCCGAGATAAAGGACACGAGAAAATACTGCAAATTTGACGAAGACTATGGAAATGAAACGGACAGCTGCAGAGATTTGAAGGTCGAAATTGAGAGAATGGTCGACACAGGTGAATTAAGGAAATTCGTGGCCCAAAAAGAGAAAAGCAATGACAAAGGGGAAAAGAGAAGCAGAGATGACAAAGCAAAAGAAAAAGAAGATGAACGCCCATCCAAAATATTGGGAGCCATACACATGATCAATGGAGGTGGACACAACAGCTCTACAATTAGGAGAGAAGTGATGAACATCAGAGAAACTCACATGCCACCCGTAATCTTTGATGTTGAAGATTATGAACATGTCAAAGCACCCCACAACGATGCCTTGGTAGTAACTACTATCATTGAGAATTGGAACATGGAGCGAATCTTAATCGATGAAGGAAGCGCAGTGAACCTTATGACAAACGCGGCGTACAAAATGCTTGGAGGAACCGCATCAAGGTTGCGCCGAGTCCCGATTCCACTGTCAGGACTCGGTGGCCCCTCCATCAACCCGCTAGGAGCAGCTACCTTGGAAGTGATAATCGGCCCAGAGAGAGGAATCAACAAGAAAGTCATGTCGCTATTTAACATAGTAGACATGGAGCTAACATATAACGCCATCCTCGGAAGACCCTTCCTTCATGACTCAGCTGCGGTGACTAGCATAAGAGCATTGGCAATGAAAATACCAACCGAGAAAGGAGTAGAGACGCTGAGAGGAGATCAGAACATCGCTAAGAAATGCTACGACGAGTCCGTAGTAGATCTTCAAGAGAACAAGACCGAGAAGAAGGAATAATAGGAAAGAAAAACGACCCATCGCCAGTTACGATTTTACATCTTACCCGATGGTGTCAAAACTATATTTAATGTTTTATATGCAGTCTTTTTATCAATAAAAGTTCAATTTCCCTACTATATGATTGGCCAGACGAATCACTAAAGAAACAAAAATCAAGAACTGCCATGAATGATTAAATCAAAGATGAGCAATAAGGAAATTATGAGTTTAGATTAACTCAAAAAAGGCAAATTGCCAAAAAAGAGTTTAGATTAACTCAAAACAGAACAAAATGACGAGTGTTAACTCAATTAAAAGAGTTTAGATTAACTCGGCCAAAACAAAAAGCGCTAAAACGAGGTTTAGAGTAACTCCCGAAGCGAAACAAATATCTAAATCAAGCATCGACTCGGAAACATTAAATAAAACAGAAGCAAACACTTATATTGGAGCAAAAATAAGATATATTCATAAATCGCGAATTACAAATTAAAATCAAGATTCAAAAAGAAAAAACAAAATACAAAAGAAGAAACAAAATCTATTTAGCACGATCCTTAGACAATCTATCAAGAAGATCGCGAGCAATGGCTTGAGGATCCAACCCGTTGACTCCAGAAAGATCAATATTTGGATTCTGCTCCAAAAGCTTCCTCCCAATTGCAAGGCGATACTCGCTAATCAAAGCAGAATAAAAAGCCTTCGTATCAAGTAAACGGATATGAAGCCCTTCTACCTCGGATCTTAGCTTATTTCTCTCCTCGCCAACGAGGGTATTAATTCGAATAAGCTCTTCGATCACCCGAGTCAAGTCATTAGTTTTCTTCTCGATCACTTTGACTTGGCGATCATTAATAGCATCCTGCGCCTTGAGTTGCGATAAAAGCGAATCATGGTCCTCTAGAGATGCCTTCAACTTCGCCCTCTCAGATTCAGACGTCGCCACAAGAGAAGATAGACGCTCGACCTCCTCCTCAGCACACTGGCGGCGATCATTCAACACCAAAACAGACTGGAGAGCCTACAACACAGAAAAACAAGTCATCAAATATAAATAAGGAAATAGCGAATCCAAAAAGCAGTATACTTAAATAAAAATCAACTTACAGAAAAGCCGTGAAAATAAGAAAAATTGGAAAGTTCCTGCCCTGGCCTAGAGCAGAACCAAGTAATGTCGTCAGGAATCGCCAAAGTCCTGATGTATTCCGCCAACACCCTAGGATTCAGCAAACTTGCCGGATCGTGACCTTCAACTCACTGCACCAGATTGGGAGTAGACGAAGAACCTCCGGGAAGACTCTCCCTTGAAGGAGAGTCATTACTCACTCGACGTCTTTTCCTAGACGGAGAATCCACATTTTGACTCGAGGAAATCTCTTCTGAATCGATAACAATCAATTCGCCCGAAGTCACCTCCCCGGACTCTTCCGGAATATCCAATGGAGCTGGAGGGGGAAGTGGAGATATAACAGCCTCATCACCTATCGATTCTTCAACCGCATCGCCATCATCTATGACGATAACACCATCGTCAGCAAGAAACACTGCCTCGGCAGGAATTACAGCAACTTCGGCGTCATCTCCCGGAATAGGCTCGGCGATGTGAGCTCCAAGACCGCCCATTGGAATATCCAAATCTACTTTAAATCCGGAAAGGAAATCGTCAGAAGAAGAATACATCCTACAAAAAAAACACCAAGTAAACTTAAAACAATAAATATACCTTGAAGAAAGGAATAATGAAGATCTGTCAAGCCTCGAGAAGGATCCTTCAAAGGAAACCATCGATGCCGAAGATGACTATCAACTAAAACATCTAAGATAGGACGTTGAAAGACACTATGGAATGATAAATCAGAAGCAAGGATTGACTCAGATAAACTTAAAGGAGACGGACAGCTCCGGACTAGATGAGTAGAAAAACCATCCAAAAAATGAAGAAAAGTAAAATTATGATAAACTACAAAGAAACGCCTTTGCTAGCGGCTGTTCAAACAAGGAAGATAAATATGGGACCGCCCTTTCCTACCAAGAGCAAACACGAAACAACCATCGCATTTCCTAAAATCTACAAAATAATACAGCACATTAAGAGAAGGGACATAGCCCCGAAGCCTACACGCCTCCACAAAGGCGAGCACCACGTTAATCGTACTAGGATAAAGTTTCCCTAAGGCAACTCCTAAATCCCTACATACTTCTACCAAAAATGGATCCAAGGGAAATCTAAGACCAGCAGCGAACTGCTCTTCGAAAATAATCACCCTACAAGATGAACCAGGAGAATTGGAACCGGCCATATCGGCACCAGGTAATATTACCCTATAGTCAAATGGAAAACTATACTTAAAATAAATATCCAAGACTTCGCTCCTACGAAGCCCTGATCTGGTAATGGCCATGGTAGTGCATGCATCTTCCACTCGACTAAGAGGCATCCTAGAACAGGAAATCACAAACACAAATACAAATTAAAGATCAAACAGAGAATATATTGAAGAACATATTGAAGAACACCAAGGACAATAAAGCATTTCCTAGAACAACAATTGCAGGAAGGGAAGGAAGACAGAAAAGCATCTTCAACATCTTCAAAACACAACAAACAAAGAGAAAAAACATACCTGAGAATCTGGAGAAGCAAATTGTGAAGAGTAGAATAAACAAATGAAGAACAAGGAGAAGATAATTGAAGAAATGAGAGTAATTTCGAAATAGAAGTAAAAAGAAAAAATAGAAATATGAAGAGCTTAAATACGAAGAGTTTCAAAATGACGAGCATTTATCAAATCATTAAATAATGACACGTGGCAAGACATAGAATCTTACTGGAGAAGAAAAGCAACTCGCCAATATATGAAGCGACTCGCCCAGAATATAAAAAGACTCAGCTCCAAAAGAGCTAAAATCTACTAAGGCATGAATACCAATCACTTCAGCTCACTTGCGGGGGGCTAATGATGGATACCGAATCCTGCGATAGTTACAATGGAGCCGAGTCACAGGAGATCCACTCTCAGGTGATACCGGACTCCCAATAAAGACCTGAATATATGAAGAAGGCGCCTTATCCCTTGAGATTCGCCAACATATCGATGAAGATCGAATCACTTAGGATCCGCCCAAAGCGCATTAATCCGTGATTCGGGTAGATCGCCATATCTAGAAGTATCTTCCCATTTGGACACAATCTCCAACATGGAAAGATAAGCTCTATCTTAGGAAGAAGAGACTATTTAGGAAGACGTTCCTAAATACGAATCATGTCTGAATAACGTAGATCACGACAAATCAGGGTGAATCTCTATAAAGTAGCTCGATCCCTACAAAGTAGGATTCACTTGCCTACTATGACTCTACAAGGTATATATTCATCTACTATAAAAGGAGCATGAGGTATGCCTAGAATCACAACTACATTTATATACTCAAAACGCTGCTCAAAGCTCTAAACTGACTTTAGCATCGGAGAGTTAATCGGACAACCACCATCCGGTTAGCTTCTACCCTGTTTTGCAGGTCTCATTCACCGGTTCAGAAGGCAGACTCCATCAGTTTAAAGATTAATTGGTGTGTTGGATATTTTATAAAATGTGTTATTTGTTTGCATGCTTTCCCTAAAAAATGGGCGATGCTCATTTTTAGGGGAAGTGCTGCCTGATTTTTGTTAAAAAAAATAATAACAATTCGATTGAATTTATATTGTTTCAATTACATAATTTGCAGTAATTGAAACTAATTAAGTTTTTATCTTGGTTCCTGATAGCCGGTCAGAGAAGTAGCCGTTTGTTCCGACTAGCGTGTCCAGATTCAGCATTCGCGTGTAGTTCTGCTCTACAACAAGTATATTTTATCACTTTCTGTAATTCATTGTTGTACGTAGTTAGATTTCAAACATGCACTTCACATAAAGTAACCTCTATTTTATTCCCACCGAATAAAATCGTATTCCTAGCCATAGATGTTTCCCGTCCCGTGTGTTCAATTCTTTGAACGACACGGGATTGTACAGTTTGCAAAACTCGCGCTTCCGTAATCCGATCACGAAAAACATATATGCTGAATTACGGTAAAAAAATATTTGGTGGTTTTCTAGCGTTTGTTCTCCGGGTGGCTATTGATATATGCCTTGTAATGCTTGTTCCTCACGGAATATGTGATCAGCATTACTCGGCATATATTACATAGCTCACTTAAGGAGAACGGCGTCGGAAGGCTGTCGAATATTATTCTCCGTTTTTACACATATATGGTGGTCGGGTTACGGGGCTTCAGTTTTGCGAATGGGATAGGTCCATACCTTTTTAGCAATCAATTACATTGACTTTTCTTCTGTCGAACCTGTAAACCACCTAATTGTTAGTACAAGAGACATGAATCAGGACCGCAGTTGGATGTATACTAGACATAGGAATGGCTTGCTACCGGAAGGATTTTTTGATAAGGTTGAGTAGTTTGTCGAATTTGCTTTACGACATCCTGAGTGCATGAGTGGGGTGAAGATCAATTGTCCGTGCTCTAGGAGAAAATGCAGAAACACAAATTACTGAGATCCCGAAGATATGAAATTACATGTGTTGGCTGGGTTTGTTCAATAATACCAAGTGTGGGTTCACCACGGTGAGGGGAGTGTATTGAATCCTCTTGCCTGAGCACACCCACCTGCTAATTATGATCATTTTGACAATGGAAATGAGGGAGATGATTTTGATGCTATTCAGAGAATGGTTATCGATGCAGTTGGTCCGAATATGTTTACCGAAGAGCCTCCGAATAAAGAAGCCCAGAAGTTTTATGATATGATGCGTTCAGCGGAAGAAGAAATATGGCCCGGGAATAGTAGACACTCTCCTTTATCCGCATCAACTGCACTGTTAGACATTAAGTGTCGCCATCAGGGTTCAGTTTCTTTGATTGACGACATCTGCAGATTCATGCAAGAATTGCTGCCGGGGGAGAACAAGATGCCAACAAATTTGCTAAACTTAAGAAGCTGGTGAAAGGTTTGGGGTTGCCGGCAGAGGTTATTGAATGTTGTTTCTTTAACTGTATGCTTTATTTGGGGGGGAGGACGAGGCTCTAACGTCTTGCAAAGTCTGTGGTCATGAACGATGGAAACCTATTAACAGAAGCAATTCCACCAGAACACGAAAGGCCAAAGTGTCGTATATGAAGATGTTTTACTTTCCAATTACTCCGAGGCTACAGAGGTTGTATGCTTCGAAAGCCACGGCTGGGCATATGACATGGCACACAGAACATGAAATGGAAGACGGGAAGATGTGTCATCCGTCTGATTCTCCAGCTTGGAAACAGTTTAGTGAGCTGCATAAGGATTTTGCTGAAGAAACTTGTAATATTAGACTCGGATTATGGACTGATGGGTTTCAACCGTTTGGCAATTTTGGGTCACCTTATTCTTCATGGCCAGTAATTGTGACGCCGTACAATCTGCCTCCCGGTATGTGCATGAAGGATGAGTTCATGTTTCTGACGATACTTGTCCCAGGTCCCCGAAATCCAAAAAACACAATGGACATTTTTTTGCAGCCGTTGATAGCAGAGTTGAACCAATTGTGGTAATCTAGAATCCGTACTTATGATATTCACAAGCGTCAGAACTTTCAGATGAAAGCGGCGCTTATGTGGACGATAAATGATTTTCCCGCTTATTCAATGCTGTCCGGTTGGAGCACATCAGGCAGACTGGCATGTCCGTATTGCATGGAAGATACTGATGCATTCACGCTTAACAAGAGTGGAAAACAATCGTGGTTTGATTGCCACAGAAAGTTCTTACCTCCGGAACACCGTTTCCGTCGAAATGTCACTGATTTTCGAAAAGGCAAGCAAGTAAAAAAGCAGTTTAGCGGAGTTTAAACCGGAGAAGAACTATTGGCAGAGGTAGAGCACCTGGGTTCAGGAGGAAATACGAGCCCGATGCTAAAGCTATTAATTTGGAACTATCAAAAAATTGTGGTTGGAACAGAAAAAGTATATTTTGGGATTTGCCGTATTGGAAGACAAATGTGATCCAGCATAATCTGGATGTCATGCATATTGAGAAAAATGTTTTCGACAACATCTTCAATACCGTGATGAATGTCCCCGGTAAGACTAATGACCATGCAAAATCTAGGACAGAGTTAAATGATATTTGTGATCGTCCAGAACTAGCACAAGACCCGAACAACGGCAGGTATCCCAAGGCTTTGTATGCTTTTGGACAGGGAATCAAAAAAAATTAATGCTTGAATGGGTTCAACAAATAAAATTCTCGGATGGCTAAGTGTCAAACTTATCCCGGTGTGTTGATTCCACCAAACAGAAAATGATGGGCATGAAAGAGATATGGGAGCCTATAAAAGAGTTGAGTATCTTCTTCAAGGAGTTAACTTCCGCATCGCTTAAGGAGGAAGATTTAGAACGTATGGAAGAAGAAATCCCGAGGATACATTACAAGTTGGAACACATATTTCCGTCCAGCTTTTTTGATTCAATGGAACATCTCCCTGTACACCTGCCTTAAGAAGCTAAAATGGCTGGACCAGCTTAGTATCGGTGGATGTATCCTTTCGAAAGGTAATGTCGATCTATTTTTCTTCTATATTGATCAATAAATGTATAAAGTGCTTAATTGTAGAAATCAATTCATGATTGAACATATATCTAAGGAAATTGAAAAAGAAGGTAACCAATAAAAGTCAGGTAGAAGGAAGCATAAGTAGCGGATATTTAATGGAGGAAACGGCTAAAGTTGCATCTTTTTATTTTACGGATGGCGATCCTACGCTACCCTGTCGGATGCAAAGAAATGAGGTATTCAATACTGAGATGGACGATGATGTCGACCGACTTTCCATTTTCATACCGAATGGGGAACTCGTAGGCGCCTGCCGGAAAAGATATCTAGACGAATCTGAATTTGTCGCCGCTCGGAGTTACGTCCTATTGAATTGTGCAGAAATCGAACCGTATAGAGAGTAAACTTTACTTATATACATTTCAATGTGTTGTTGAGTTATATTGTAAAATGTGGTAGCTCACAAATTGATCATTTGTATCCATGTGAAAGTGTGTTCGAAGACAAATTGCATGTAATCAACCCTGCAATAATGCCGATTGAAGTTGAAGGGAAGTTAGAAAGGGAATTTGCCTCCCGGTTTGAACGTCATGTAAGTATAGACGATTCTTCATGTATTTGTCATTCATAATTAATTGATGACCTATGTGATTGTTAATTGTCCTGTAGGTCAATGATCCAGCTATATGTACGAATCCCTATATTTTAAGTCTCGCTAAAGGACCACTTAGATCGGTCAAAACATATAAGGGATATCGTGTAAACGGGTTCAAATTCAATACTCATGATTATGGCGCGGATCGAGTTACAATGAATAGTGGGGTTTGTATGAAAGGGTCTCTCTTCAGCCCGGCCGTAAGCGAATTCTATGTAGTGCTGACTGACATTATTGAGATAGAGTATCCAGCGCTGCCAATTAAAAGGCCGTCCTATTTAAATGTGATTGGTTCGATCCAACTCCAAATGTGGGTATGTCAGTGCATCGTCTATACAACATGGTGGAGGTTAATCACAGAAGAAGGTATAACAAGTACGAACCTTTCATTTTAGCGGAACAATCCGGTCAAGTACACTACATGTCATACCCAAGCAAAAGACGGGATAAAAAAGATTGGTGGGCGGTTTGCAGGATTAAGGCCCGATCTGAGCTTGACATGCCAGAGTCTGCTGTTCCAGCTTTCCAGGATGACAATCCAAAACATGCCTTGAATGTGCAAACAACTGATGATCCGACAGATTTGGTGGATCCGGACGAGGAAGCGGATGAAGATGCGTTGCAAATTCCGCCCATAGCAGAGACAGCTGATGATTTTCTACCGTCCTCGTCAGATGAGGACGACAATGAGTTGTAGTATAGGGCTAATTAATGTAATAGAATTCTTAATTATGACTTCAATTTTACGTGCCGTTTTGACTAATATTTTTATTTATTGACTTATTTGATTATTGAGGATTTGAATAATTAATTACTTATAGATGTTTGTTATTGAGGTAAAAAAATTATTGCATATATGTTTATTCCTACTTATTTGCAGACAAGAGAGGTCTAGGTGGCCGTAGGCTGGTATAAGGCCGTGGATAGGGGGATCCGACAGACACCCCCCCCCCCCACAGACGCTCTACCTCAGGGGGGCGATCCCCCGTTGGAGGCGGCGCCACCGGCACAGCAGCAAGTCGAGTACGAGTATGATGTCTCGGGGAGGCTTAGGGTCGCACCTGACGCTATGAGGTATCACTGTTATCCCTATTATATATATTATTTCAAAAAAACTATTGGCTAAACCCATCTGAAGACCCCTGTACTACACACGTTTTTTTTCATTAGGTCCCTGTACTAATTTTTCACTCGTCTGAATCCCTTTCCTTACCCTTTTATGTTTAAAAGGTCCCTTTTTAACGGAATGGAGCGCATGTCGTCTCACTCTCCATCTAACTAACAGAATTCTACTTTAATGAAGCCATATTGGAAAACAAAATGCTGACATGGCATCACTTTCATTCAATGTCCTCACAATAACATATGTAGGCACAATAGTACCAGAATCTCTCCCTCCCACCATTCCTCTCCTCTCTTACTAATTCACTACGTAAGCAGATGACCCCATAAATTTTCTAATTCAAAACTAAACCCTTCATTAATCACTACATATTTACCCCTTTGCCCCTCCTTGTTTATATAAGTACTGCCTTATTTCCCCTATATTTTCCTCCTTCCCCATTTTACCCTTCTACCTAAGCCGTCCAAATTTTTCCAGAACAACCACATTAACAAATTATCAGTGCCGATCACCATCAAAAGGCCTAAAATTATCGAATCACCCTTCAACCCATTTTTATTCTTCTCTATATCTACCCCAAACTGGTTTCCATCATTATTATCAATTAATTCTACTTCTTCTGTAGCAGTGGTGGCTTTCGGTATTCCTCCTCCCCCGTTGATCAACAAGTTATTATAAGAACACCCTCATCAGCAGAAACAGAAGAACCGCCGTCACCACTATCAAACTTACAAGATCAATTATAACACCAATATATTACCATTATATTGTAAATACAAGATCCATTTCAACAAACTCACAAGATTAACTATAAGACCACCGCAAAACCTTTCAAGCTTTAACATCTCAAAAAAATTAAATTTCTATCGAAACCCATCTCCCTCTTGTAAGTATCTATGCCCTTCGTGGTCGTAGTAACCATATATTGTTTTGGTGATGTTAGTTATGGAACGGATGAGAGGAACGCAGAGTCTGATGGAAACAGAGGTTAAACCGATGGAGGAAGCAAGGGTAAAGTTGGTAGGGATTTGTACATATTTGTATAGAATGAGGTTACATTGTTGGCTTCCTTCATCTGCTTGTATTTAAGACTCGTCGTTTTCCTCCATTTAATTTAATATTATAGATAATTTAGGTTTCAGAAAACATTTATGTGAAGAAGAAAACAAGAAAGAAAAAGAAATTAACGAAGAAGGTCGTTTTATGGTGAGGGAGAATCATTATCTCCCTAAATGTTAGTGATGTGGCATAAAATAAAGGGCTGAATCGCGTTGACGGAAAGTGAGACTACGCGCACTCCATTCCGTTAGAAAAGGACATTTTAAACAAAAATTGGTAAGTAAAGGGACTCGGACGAGTAAAAAATTAGTACAGGGACCTAATGGAGAAAAAGTGTGTAGTACAGGGGCCTTTAGATGGGTTTAACCAAAACTATTTTAAACTAACTTTGAGTTTTCAACTGACAGGGAGCGACTACATGATAGTGGCAAGGTCTCCAGAGGCTTGCTCGACATCTTCCGATCCTTCTAGTTCCCGGAGGGTTCAACTTGGAAAAAATTGAAGGCAGAGCAGAAAACGTTCTATTGGGAGGAGTTCAAGGTAATAAAATGCATATTTAATCAATATTAAGTTTCGTATTTTGCAAATTTACTAATTATGAACTTATTTGTTAAAAATGTGCAGAAGAAGTTTGTTTGGGACTCGATCTACCCCGAGCAATTGATCAGAGGAAGAGGGATGACAGCGTCAACGATACTGTTTGGGATGCCTGGCAGGCAGAGTGGGCTACGATAGAGACAAAGAAGAAGTCGGACATCGCCCGGGCTAACCGGATGAGTGAGCCGTCAGGGCCAGGGACAGGACCGGTGCGCCACACTGCAAGATATCACTCGGGCGTGAAGCATATGACCGTTTTGGTAAGTCTTCTTTCTATTCTTTATTTAAGTAATTATAGTGTTTGTTGATTAATTATGTTATTATATGTAAATATAATATATGTTTTGTTTTTCAGGGTCAGGAGCTCGGTCGTACACCGACCTACGCTGAGTTGCATGTTTGTATGCACTCAACGAAGAAGGATCAGACCAAGTTTGTGGACAAGAGGTCCACGGATAAGCATGTAAGTCTGTTATAACTCTAAATTGAATTGTTTGAACTTGATTTTAATTAGAAACTGTAATTTGTGAATTGCGAAATGTGAATTGTGGATTGTATATAGTGCATATGTGTTTGCAGGAAGTCCCTGAAAATGGGTGATGCTCATATTATAGAGAAAATGCTGCATAATTTTAGTTAGGAATTATATTTATAATTAATTATTGTAGTTTATCGAAATTGTACTAACTTTAAGTTACTCGTTTATCTCCTCATGACCGTTTTGTTGCTAAGCGTACTGCTGCGACCCAGTCCTTGCCAGGTGAGGGCAGCTCGTCGACTCCACATACCATCGACGAGAACCAGTTGTTCTTGTCGCTCGAGGGGGTGAAGAAGAAGTGGGTTTACGGAGTTTGTTCAGCTGTGGTTTCATACATCGCATCGTCACAGACCAACCGTTTCCGTGGAGGTTCGTCGTCGTCCCAGCAGACTCAGACGCCCGAGGAAATAGAGGAGAGGATTCAAAGAGAGGTCGAGACACGGGTGCATGGGATGGAGGAGCGGGTGCGAAGGCAGGTTCAAAAGGACATAGAGGCTACCGTGGACGAGCGGATTGCCGATAGAGTCCGTTTTGATCTAGCGAAGATGATGACTTCTCTGCCGCCAGATTTTTGCCCCCCGCAGTCCCCGCGAGGCCTGGATGACGAGGACATCACTAGATTGTAGGTGTTTAGATTCAGTATTATGTTACGGAATAATTTTGTAAACGTTTGTTTTATATATTATATATAATACTTGTTATTGACACATATTCAGCGTGTTTGGATTTATAAATAGCATGTATGTAACACGTTTGTTTTGACAGGATAAACCTAAAAAATTGCAGGGAAACAGAAAAAAACTGCCGGAAACTTGTCAACTTTGCCGACTGAATATATGATTTAGCGACGGATAATCCGTCGCTAAATACTTTCTAATTTACGACTGAAGTCCACATTTCCGACGGAATATCCGTCGGCAAATAAAACAGTTGCCGACGGATATATATCCGTCGGTAATATGTCGGGACTTGGTCGGCAAGCTGGTCTAGGCTTGCCGACGGAATCCAGTAGGTGTCGACGGAAGTTTTCCGTCGAGAATATTTCCCGACGGTTATTTCTGTCGCCAAACAATGGCGACGACAGTTGTACCGACGGATTTCCTGCAGTTTTGCCGACGGAGTTCCTG
Organism: Mercurialis annua; assembly: GCF_937616625.2. Taxonomy (NCBI): domain Eukaryota; kingdom Viridiplantae; phylum Streptophyta; class Magnoliopsida; order Malpighiales; family Euphorbiaceae; genus Mercurialis; species Mercurialis annua. The sequence goes on along the minus strand of NC_065572.1, from coordinate 17,496,612 downwards.
CAGTTTTGGCAATCTGTCGGTAATGCTATTTACCGACGGATTTCCTCGTGTTAGCGACAGAATAATCCGTCGCTAACACCGGTAATTCTAGTAGTCCCTTAAGTCTCCAAATCTGGATGGCGAGGAGTTCTTCTAGCCCCTGCTGTCTAGGTAAGGAAGTCTTCTACCCCCTTATTGTCTGGCTAAGCAAGTCTTCTGCCCCCTTTGTTGTCTGGCTGAGGAAGTCTTCTGCCCCCTTGCTGTCTGACTGAGGAAGTCTTATGCCCCCTGCTGTTTGTTAATGAAGGAGTTTGATGCCCCTTGCCATCCAGGTTCTTTTGAAGTGGAGGCTTACTACCCATCGAGTTTCTGGTACACTATGATTGTGGAGATTTATGAGCCTGTTCAGGGTGTCCAAATTTGCAAAAATTAGCCCCATTTTCATTTTTCTCCCGAGCTTATCTATTATAGACTCGGTATTGCCCCCTCATTGAAGCATTCAGTTTTTTGGTTGGAGACTGGATGGTTCAATGAAGAGTCTTGCTCGTTCTAGAATATGCAGTCCGGCCTTGGACGGATTGATATGTAATTTCCATGATAGTTTATGCGCATTCGACTACTAACAGCGCTTCTAGAAAAACATATTGGAAAACCATATTGTTCGAATGGTTTACAATTTTTGATGTTCTGCTCGGCTGTTCCGGATAGTTAAAGCCTTTTCTGCTTTTGAACTATATGATGCTCAATTTAGTTGCTCTGGATGACTTAAACCCATTTTGATCTGTTTTGATTGTCCAAAATGTCGGGAACTCGTCGTCTCGTGAAATCCCATGGTAGTCTTGATGCCCCCGAATTCTACGCTGTGAATTTCTGAGCTTTTCATTTTCCAAAGATTGGTTATGCTTTCTGTTAGCTTTCCATTCCGGGCTCTAATTATTTTCTCCCTCATTGGAGCATTTTGTTTTTCTGATGGGCGGATTGGATGTTCCAACAAAGAGTCTGACTACTCCATTCATCTGCTTCGATTATGTGGCTTAGCCATGTATGACTCGTTTATTTTCCGTTTTGACAGTATATGCGCATTTCAACAATTACATGGCCCTACTGGGAAGTGTATAAGAAAATTTTCGAATAATTTGATTATTATATTTTTTTATTCCATTGTTTTAAAAATTCTGTTTTTAGAATTTATAGTCATTTGTCCGTTCTTTCGAGGTACATGTGATTGTTAATAATTCAGATATGCATATGCGATAAAAGATCCATTCATTTGACCACTGGTACAATTGAGATATTTTCTATTTCAAGGGGTCTACCCTTGTTATCAATTAGTCCTTGCGGATTTTGTAATTGACTATTTTTTGATGTGAGTGTTCTACTCGATCGTAACCGATAATCTGGGGAGGACTTTTAGTTAACTGCTCATTTCACTACTTAGACCGTCCCGCTCCAAGATAGGCTGATGGGCGGTGGACTTTGTTGTTGGTGTCCTATCTGGGCTAGAAAATCTGTTTTGACGTGTGCCTCCTCTTCGTAAAACTTTTTATGGCCAAATATTTTTGGCCAGTGGGCCGGAACCCACTAGCAGGCCGCTGTCCTTTTTGAGACAATTAGATCGACACACACTTCTCAAGGTTAGGGCCCGTTGAAACAGAATTATCTCTGAAAGTTTGTTTACTTTCTTGTATCGAATGGCTCGATTTTATCGCATATGTATATAAAAACGATTGAAAATAACATGTCCATTAGGCAAGACATTTCATAAATGAGTGAACTTGGATTTCATCATCAATTCTTGAATTTGAATCAAATGATATGTTCGAAAATAATCAAATGCAGGGAAATCATTGTAAATAGATCTCATAGAGCCTGAGACTTTGGATGGGTCCCTGTATCCGTCTTGTTGGAGATGCGTTCGATCCGGGCGCTAGTTCCTCTTGCATTGATGCTTGGACTCTTCTTGAGGTCGGCGTAGGACACTGAGTATGTAGTTGAGCTTTCCCGAAAATTCTGGTTCTTTATTCGTCTATTCAGAAGTGGTTGGAACCCTCTGCTGTTCCATTCGATTGATTTGGAATGCTAAGACCTCTGTTCTCCCGCTTGGTTGTTCCAGATAAATGGGATCCATATTGTCCCCTCCGCTTGTCTTAGGTAGATAAAACCCTCGCCGTCTCGCTTGGCTATTCTGGGTTACTGAAACTTCTACTGTTATGTTCGGTTGTTCCTGAAAGTTGAAACCTCTGTTGTTTTATCTAATTGATAGATGGGATCCATGTTGATTTCGTCTTCCTAATCGCTATCCTCGCTATCGGAAACAAGAGCCACATCTAACTGGTCTTTATAGTAGGTCCCTTTGGAGGCACCTCGCCTCCGCTCTTTCTGCTGGAGCAAGAGTTCATAGCTTTTGACCTTGTTCGTCAGTTTAAAAAAGTCCCTGAACCGATGCCCCTCAAAATGTTCCCTCATGGAAAAAGTCATGCCTCTTACTACCATGGGAACACAATGGGCCTCAGACATTTTTATTGAACACCTGGTCCTCAAATTTGTGAATCGACCGATGTACTTCTCTACAGATTCACTTGGTAATTGGGAAATACGGGCAAGATCAACTAAAGTGACATCTAGAGGTGCTCTGTAAAACTCCTCATGGAAAAATATCTCATAATCATTCCAATACTCCACAGAATTCGGCGTTAGCCTTGAATACCATGTAAATGCCATCTTTTTCAATGAGCTTGCGAACAACCTTAACTTCCAGAAATCGTGGGCTGCTGCCTCACCGCACTGGGACGAACAACCTTAACTTCCAGAAATCGGTGACATGCTCTATTGTCGACTGTCCATGCTCTTTGTAATACCCCAAAATATTTAATAAGCTAATTGGACCACGTGTCCAGTTTTGAGTCGCCGGAGTGGCGATATCAGAAAGTTTTCCGAGAAATTAATATAAATAAAGTTTTAGTAGGTCAGTTTTGAGGAAGTAATGGTGCGGAAATTAATGATTTATCTTAGTTCTAAAGTTAGAATTAGAGTTGAAAGGAAAAATATCCAGAAAAGCTTTAGAATAAAATATAGGGACTAAAGTGGTAATTTTGCCACTATACTTTGAAAAATGGAAATTTTGAGTTTGACGGGAAAATATTTATATCGGGCTTCGTATTATTTATCGGATGTAAATAATACGTATAAGTCACAATTAAAGTGTTAATTGATTTAGCTATGGATTAAATCGTACAAAAGAAAAGTTTAAAGATAAGTTGTAATAAAGAAAGAAAACAAGGATCAGAGCAGCCTTTTTACCTTAATATATAAGGTTTTGATTATGAATCATAATCAGAGGAAGAAGAAGCGAGAGAGCACCAGAAGCTTCGATCGATATCGTCGTTTCGCCGCCGTTTCGCCATTCAACGTCCGATTCAAGTGATTTTCGCGGCGATATCTTCATAATCGAAAGCTCTATCATTTCCGGGCATCAAATCAAGGTAAACACTTCAAAAATTGGTGCAAGAATCGGAATATATTGGCTGTTTTGGAGGATTAGTGTTTTAAGGATGAATTTGACGTTTTTGATGTTATTATGGCGTTTTTGAGGAAACGGAGTTATGGGTTTTGAGTATAAGTGTGTGTAGCACGTCTGGATGGTGGCGAAACACCAGAAATTGACTTTCGGGGGGCTGTGCACGTGGTGCACGACCGTGCACCCTTCATGGTCACGATCGTGCACCCACCGAAGGGCACGCCCGTGCACCCCAACTCCCACCAACGCGTATTCGAAGCATACTTTGACCTAGATATTTGACGTTTTGAGTAATTTGACTCTAAAAGACGGATTTCGGACTTTGAGAATCATAAGTCTCGAGATAAGCTCGACGTTTTACATAGTCAACGATAACGGAAAACGTTAAGAACGTTATACGATTCTCGAATACGAGGACTAGTATTCGTTAAGTCGTTTATATGACTAAAAGTTATCAAATACGTAATTAAGTATAAGAATGAAACTAAAACCTAGAAATTGAAAGTATTATACGTGTAATAATACGAGATTAACGTCTAACAATTAAACGTTTTATCAGACGTGTCAGCAAGCAGAGAGGTCAGTAGATGTGGGATAGCGACAGCATATCATTCCATCGACCACGTCATTGATTGGATTGCCGTTTCAGTGAGTTGCACTTTACTATCGTGTATTATATATATATATATATATATATATATATTAAAGCTATTTTATATAGATATGTATATTGTTTATACGCATCGCATGATATATGATTTGATTAAATGTTATATGTTTCCATCGAGTTTATATACAAGGAGCTAGTATGCGATCCGAAGAAACTAGCTACCTATTGGGTGTCAATAGGCTGTCTGATCACCAGTATTGAGTCAGTCTAGTGTGTTTGCATTTGAGAAATGATATGATATATGTATGTGTGATATGATATGATATGAATATTAATTTCAAAGTTGGATAATGAATTCGATACGAGTGAGCACTCGGCTACGGTGTAGTCTGGAGTCCCCGTATCTAGTGAGTTGGACTCACACTTTGGGATTAAGAATTGGGTCGCGATAGACAAGGCAGAGTGTGAACACTCCTGGGTCGGACCAATTAGATCAGTATGGTATGATTATTCAAAAGTTGTGTCGCATGCTAGGATATTAGTTTCGACGGATTAAATACCTGTTTATATGTATTACTTTTATATTATTGTTTTATTGAAATGCGATGCTATGTTTTATTATAATGCCGTTAGTAAACTGCCAACTCACTCAGTATTTTCCCAAATACTGACCCCTCACCTTTGATGTCTTTCAAGTGCTTAGTGTGTGGACTTAGCTAGAAGCCAGTTTTGAAGTCTAGAAGTCAGCTGCGTATGTATAGTTTCCTGACTTATGTGAGTGCTGCAATAGTGGTCCCGTGTTGACAGAGTCGTAGCCTAGACAACAGTACATTTTTGGTGTATATATTACTTGATGTCTTGTTTATATGTTTTTGTATGCTACAGGTAGGATGTTTTTTCACGGCCCCAGATGCCGGTGATGTGTTTTATTATACTAACTTATGTATATAGTACCGCGAGGCCAGTTCGTACTGGGTACGGTAACTAGAGCCCGCGAGGTTTTGAACAGTTTGTGTAAATATTTGATTAGATGTTATATATGTGTAGTTACTTCCGTTGTTAATGTTATTTGTTTATTATTTTGCAAAAAATTAATAGTGGTTTGAGGCTTGCTACAAGTTTCGGAGCTATCACTCCCGTTCCTTAGCGCCGGTTGTGGCTCAATATTTTGGGTCGCGACACTCTTCTCTAGAGAACAAACTGAACTCTAGAAATTTATATACCCTTGGGAACGGGTAGAGCTTGTCTATCCAATCGGGATAGGGTTTCATGTAAGAAGGGCGAGGCATCGGCCTTATATCGACTCCAAGCTTTTCCAACATGTCCACCGATTTCCCCTGATTATACACGCTCCGCTAGCCGACCTCCGTAGGTTGGTGTTCACCGACGTGTACGTCCTGAGCATTGGCTCCGGATCCACTTCCTTGAGGTCTGTTCAGCCCCTGTGGAGCCGATGCGCTTGGGGCCATATGATTCCCTCTGCTAGCCGGATCGGTCTCAGGACTAGTTAACAGCTTGACGAACCCGTATGTATACTCTAACTTGCTGGGCTGTTGTACCTGCTCGGCCGAACCACCCGAATCTATTCGGCGTTTGGTTTTGTTCGGCCCTTCTGTAACTCTGTTCGGCCACTGATTGTCCAGAAAAGAGTTTACCCAAGTTCTCAATCGCCTTACTCAAGCCGTCGAAGTTGTTCTTGTGCTGTCTTTGGACCAAGGCTTGATCAGCCATGATGTTCTTCATGACTTCAGACATTTGATGCATGGCGCCATCAAACATCTGTTTATTTTCTTGGGCGATCTCGTCCCTCATGGTCGAGAAATCGGCCTGTGAAAGAGAAGGGCGAGATGGGGGAAGTTGCCGAGAGTAATCTCCAAAATCATCAGTAACCTCGACATCTTTGTCCTTGGGTGCAGTTCCATCAGTGAGAAGAGGTTTCAACCCCTTTTGAGACTGAGGCTGTTGCTGCTTATCCTTGGCCATGATCTCTGAGATATCCGAATCGGATTCGTCTACTACCTCGTTACACTGCTTCAATTGTTGTTGGCGTATAGACCGAGCATGCCTGGAATCGTCTTTAAAGTCTATTTTTGTGCTAACCATAAACAGAAATTCCCCAGTGGAGTCGCCAAAAGATGTTCGCCTGAAAATATTTCCGACTCGAATCTTTACATATATAGATGAGATCGGTTTGAGGTTTGATGTTTTAACAAACTTGCGAAAAGATATTCACAGGGCTTTCTTGGTTAACAGACTTAACCAAATAAACTAACAGTATTAATCTGGGAGTTAATAAACTCATGCGAGATTAATGTCAAAACTAACAATCCGGGGATTGCGGGATTAAAAGCACTCGGCTTGATTTTTGATTGATTAATTGATGATACATAATAATGAATGCTCTGAGCTATTTATAGCTCTACAAAATCAAGATTCCTATTCTAAGTCTAACTAGTATTCCTAAGGAAAAACAATTCTAATGGGTTGTAAACTTTTATTTAAAATTCGAAAACTAATCTAAAAGGTTTTATTGGTCCTGAAACCCTAAACAAGGCCATGCAAAGCTCTGACCAATAATCTTTTTTTGGGCCGGTGTAAACAGACTGAAATGCATGAAATTCCCTTTTCCCCCTTCTTTTTATAATTTCTTCTTCTACGGAATCTGAGTTAAGAGATCTTCTCTGTAGAGAGATGAAGGTATAAAGCTTGTGACAGAAGGGATATGCTCTGGTGTTTTCAATGACTTGGGAAGAAGAAGCAATGTTGATATTTGTGTTATTACAAATGTATTGTATTTTCAACTAGTCACCATCTCAAATTACGTCTTGAGCTTATATTGATCCATTTATTTCTGTGTATTATTTGTTGTGTCAGGGAGAGAAGGAATACTTAAGGAACCACTTGCAATCAAATCCACGTACCTATATTTATCCAATAGGCTACACTTTTTCAAAGAAGACTGGTGAGTTTCATTTTTGGTTCTCGAATATACTTCTATTTCTTCTCCTGTGCAACTTTAATGTAAGTTCTACAACCATTTGTATTTAGAAGTGTGCAAGAGTATAATGATAGAGTTAATAAGGATGCTATCCATTCTTAGAACTATGAGAATACATTACATTGCTTTGGTGGGAGGGAGGGTGAGGTACATGATGGCTCTGTATTAATACTTTTCACAGAATTGATCAATTTAACCAAAATCGAAATAACTAATTTCTTTATCTCTTGAACCGAATCGATCAAATTAGGGATTTAACCAAAACCAAAATAACAAAAGAAATTAAAAATAAAACTTGAACCGATCAAATCATTCGATGATTTTGTTAAACTGATAAGAATATAAAGAATAATAATTATAAATAGGGTTAATTCCATATAAAATCTCCACCTTTACATGTTTTTTCATTTTAATCACGTCCTTTAAAAAGTGTCAAATAAAATTACCATCTTTCATTTTTTTGCAAATCTATCACGAATGTGAAAATCCGGTGTATGTTTGTTAACTCGACAACCGGAATCAACAATAAGAAAGTAAGAGGAATATATTTTGTGTGTTAATAAGGCATTAGTCAGATTAAAACATTTATTTGGGAGAAAAAAGACATCAAATTTTACTCATCGATGATAGATTTGCAAAAAAATGAAAGGTGGTGATTTTATTTGACACTTTTTAAAGGATGTGATTAAAATGAAAAAACATGTCAAGGTGATGATTTTATATGGAATTAACCCTTTTAAATATACAAAATATTATGTGAATTTGGCTAACAAAAAATAACTCTTAACCATAACCAAACTTAATGAAATAACTGAATTGACCAAAACCTTTAATTGATTTTAACCGTAATAGGTTGGTTAATTCGGTTTCACCAACTGTTTGTTCAGCTTTTCATAAGAATCTAAGGTGTATAGAATAATGTTGATCATGATGCCTTTATTTCATTTCATAGTGGTTTTGTGCTTGCGATTGTCATATATTATCAGGAGGGGTACAAATTAAAACATTGAACTGCATTTGTTATCTTCTCAATGAAGTGTAGCAAGTTGAATGAGGTTGGATTATCATAGGAACATTATTGTATGGACTAGCTTAAGTTAATACTTACTTGTTTTATATTTGTGTAATTTTTTTTTTTATTTTTCCAGAGGTGCTATTGACAAAGATCACGCCATTGAAGCAGACAGCAAAGGAAATAATTGAAGGAGGCAAAGCAATGGAAGAATAAGGCCTAGTTTTAGAATGGTAACGGCTACAATGGTGATAATGTCATTGGGATGTTGTGTTTTGTAGTGTTAATACTATATTTAAATGCGTTAGCTTGATTCTAAGATGATCTAGGAAACCTGTCTGGTGAAGAAGCTTTTATGTGTTCCATTCCAGCACTTATTTCACATAGCAGTTTCCCTTTATTTTTGTTTTGAAAAATTTATGGAAATAGTAGCATAAGTGTATGATAAGGAGGAACAAAGCGTGCAGTCATTTTGGCCAGCACATCTCGTCCTTGTGGTTTTAATGGCTAATGATAGAGTGCATCATTCTTGTGTTTCATTTCATACATGAATTTCATATCTTTTATTTTCCAAACCAACACCAAGTATGGACAAAAATAAATAATGCCATTTCGATATTTCTTTTTGATAACTTTACATCAATCAATTTTTTTCCCTAGATAGAGTTAGATAAAAGGAGGAAATCCCTAATAGGTGGGAATATGGCGGATAAATGAAACATAATCCGCTTTTGCTCGTTGGGCCAGGCAGTGTGCTTCGATGTTGTTCCTCTTGTTAATGTGTCAATGTAGACACCCATTTTCCGGACAGGTAAAAAGTGGTAAGGAACTGAAGCGCTCAATGATGATTTCCAGAGAAATCTGTCCGGGTGACGATCTTTTGATTTGCTTGCTGGAATCTAAGCAGGTGTAATCTGTGCACAGTTGTAAACTTGAAGGATTAAAACGTAATTTAGCGTGATTAGCCCATAAAAATCCAAATAGATTGTAATCTAAGTCTAGAAATTGGATTAATTGCCATTTCTTAGAAGTTTATGGGCCAATTTGCAAGTTTGACGGACTGAAATTGACCTTAACCAAACCTATAGGGCCCGAGGAACTTTTTTTAACACTTTCGGGCACCAAAACGCACTTTTAGCAATCTTTTACTTAGCCACCAATCTTTAATACGAATTTAACTAGATGAATTAGAGTTTAATGCTAATCTTAACACCTAAAAGCTTATCACACACTTTCATTCTAGAATATTCTAGAATATTCTAGAAGATTCTAGAAAACCCTAGGTCACCCCTAATGTTACACCCGTACTCTAGCCTTAAATTATGCATTCATTAGTCATTCATTAAACATTCATTATCATTCATTTAAAATAATAAAGTCTATTTAGTATGTCAATTGATTACTTTGAAAAGTATTAGGACTCAATTGAAATGGAAATTCGTCGGTAAACTAGGTTGATTTCGTTTGATTGAAACGAATTGGACTATGAGTTTTAAATTGAATTATTGGAATAATTAAAGGACTGAAAGATACTTTAGTATGTCTGAAATAAGAATTTAAAAATCTTATTTATTGTGCTTATCATAAACTATGACTTAGATAAAGTTAAAGTTCACCTCTTAAGCAATTTTTCTTTTTATAACCAAGAGAGAAAATTCGAAATCCTCCATTCCTAACTCAATTTCAGAAACCTAAATCTTAATCCTTCATGTTCTAAGTCATTGAAAGGTGTTGGAAAGAAGAATTGGTAAGTTCTTTCATCTATTTAAACTTTGAGTTATAATTTACCTCTTTGTTGCTTTGTTCTGTTTTGTGACAGAAGTTATAGCTTCTGTAATTTGCATATAAGTCGTGTTATATAACTCCAATTCGAGTAATTCTTGATTTCTAAGAAATTTTAGAGTGTTTACTACAACTTTTGTTCTTTGAGTTTGATCTGATTCTGTCGTTTCGATATCTAAAACGACCACGACATTTTATTGCTTCAACTATGAAAGCAGTTTGACCTCACCTCACTAAAACTGGTATAACCCATTGCTTAGATATTTCAATTATGAAATTCTTTTTGATTTGGATTCTAAACTCAAAGATATAATTGTTAGCCGAAGGGTTAGTTAAAATTATGTCTAGACTATTCACAGAACATGTTTGATTAGAAACTTAATGTTCTGCCTACTAAGGCAGATTTGTTGCCATGTTTATAATCATGCATAAACCATATAGAAATCCATTGTTAGGAGCTGAATGTAGGTCAAATCAGTATTAGATATATGTATAAGTATGTAAATGTGATTGTGATGGTGTTTTGTGATTTACATTACTCATTTAGGTGCTTGTTTTGGCAACGACGGTTCAAGTAGAAAGTAAGGCAGCTTTTGACGATATTTTGGACTAGTTTTGGTTGTTGTGTGGTGAGTATATATACTAGCCCTTGCTACTGAAATTAATATGTTATTATGATATTCAAAATTTCAAGTTTTATCGTGTTTTAAATGGTTGTATATGGTTGTTTTGATAATGCACGAAAGGTGTTCGATAAAAGGATTCTTTGAACGTTTTAAATGATACAGTATGCAATATTGTTTATAAATAAAAGATTTGTCGATTTAAATCAATATGTGGATTTGATTGTGGTTATGTTTTGAAATGGTTTTGTTATTGAATTGTATTAAGTTTTGATGAAATGAATTGAGAATTCTCTATATGATATGCCTACTTTGTAACGATATATTTGAGAGGTGCTGAGTTGTGATATGCACCTGGTTATGTGCTGAGTTAGTTATATGCCCATTTGAGATATTGTGAGTGTCTATGCGTATTTGACACATGGCACTTGGTTGATGGTCAGTGAAGGGAAAAGGGCTGAGTCGTGCTAATGATGGAGAAGGGTTAGCCATCAAGTGTTCCTAGATATGTTGGTTAGACTGTAGATCAGTGTTGTGTTCCTGATTACAGGTCTATGGTTTATATTGTTGTTACAGGGTAATATATCAATTTTATAATTGATGATTGATACGAACTACATTTCATATTTGAAGTGAAATTGTTTTGATATTGTTTATATTTGTAAATGTTTTCGTGATGAAATTTACAAGTATTTTGTGTGGTATTGAACTGTTTTCTATTATTGGTTATTATATGATATACTTACTTTAAGTATATAAATATTTTATGCTTGTTATGTCTATTCACTGAGTTTTTTCTCATTTTAGTTGTTTTAAAACCTTTTCAGTTAGCAAGTCAATCTACAGTACATTTCACTAGAAAGGGAGTTGTGCTTAGAGTTTGGGCTTGAGACATAGAGGTTGGCCACATCTCTGAGTTTTGAGATGCCTTGATGTTTTTGTTTAGAATAAACTTATTTGTACCTAAATATATATTTTGAATCATATGTATAAAATTTTGTAACAATACTTAGTTTTCATACAGTGGTTTAATTAAAATGTTGTATAAAAGGTTTTTATATATTTGTGCTTAATTATTTATAGAAAATGTTTTAAAATGTTGATTTGGAGATAAATAAATTTTAAATAACCGTCAATCTCGTGCTAAGTAAGGCGAGACTTGACAATTTTGGTATCAGAGCTTCGGTTTGATGGTCCTATAGACTCTTCACTTTTGGTTTTTGATATTTTATTTTATTTAATTTTGATCATAGGACCATGGAAGCTCAAGGTCATGGAGATAGGGTTTCTCAACGTGAGATTGTTGGCCAACAGGGTAGGAATGTAGAGGATGAGGCAGAGTCTAGGGGTAGTACTGATCATGAACTAGAGTCTGAGGCTAGGGCTCATGTAGTTAATCAACCAGTACCTCCTGTACCCCCAGTTGTACGTATCCTACAGCTAGATCTTGCTATCTTAGCACAAACTATCATTGCTACTCTACAAGCTCAAGACACAAGAAGAAAACCTGGGGATATCATTGAACATGGTAAAAAGTGTGGAGCATTTGATTTTCATGGCTCTATTGATTCCAAAGAAGCAGATAGATGGCTCAGAGCTACAGATAAGTCATTTAACACTTTAGAGCTGACAGATGCCCAGAAGGTCTGTAATGTTTATGGCTTACTACATGATACAATAGATGCATGGTTTGCTAGGACCATATTATTATTAGGAGATTAGTTGACCTGGGAGATATTCAAGACCGAGTTCCGCAGGGAGTATTTAACTGAAGCATACAATGCAGAAAGGCAAAATGAGTTTATTGCTCTAAAACAGGGTTCAATGACAGTGCGGGAATACATCGATAGATTTGAAGAACTTTACAAGTTTGCTTCAAAAATCTTTGCTATAGAAGCTCAAAAATGTTACAGATTCAAAGAGAGGCTGCAAACTGTTTTGAAGAATGAACTAGCATTTTATGAGGGAACACAGTTCAGAGGTTGGGTAGAAAAGGCGTTAGAAAAAGAAAAGCTGAGAGAAAAGCTTGAACAAGAGAGTAAACAAAAAGCTTATATTTGGATTGGAAAACAAGGAGGACTTAATAAGGGAACTAGCTCATTTCAACAAAGAAAATCAGATACGGGAGGATCTAGAGGTAACTGAATACCCTGGTCTTGGTTTGATTCACAGAAACCTCAGTCACATGATAGCAATTTCTCAGCGAGACAACCAGCTTCTAGTGTCGTTAGTGTGGCTAGCAAGAAGAGATCTATAACTTGATTTGAATGTGGAGGCATGGGACATATTAGAAGGGATTGTCCTAGTAGGGCACGATTTAGCTCAGGTCGTGGCAGAGATTTCCAAGGTACTGCAAATAGAGGTGGTCGAACGTCAGGCTTTGATAGAGGTTTCAGGTCGAGGTTCTGGCTTTAATGCAAATAAGGAAGGCGGAGCCTCAACCTCAGCACAGCCTATGCAAGGTACTCAAACTAATAAACCTGTTGTACAACCTAGAGTATTTGCTTTGACTCAACAAGAGGCAACGGCTTCTCCAGATGTTATTTCTGGTAGGTTGACTATCTTTGGTAGGGATGCATATGTTTTAATTGACCCTGGTGCAATACATTCTTTCATTGTGTCATCATTCATATCATGCATACCTCGAGATAAGAGTGTGATGAACCATGCTTTAGTTGTAGATTTATCAGTGGGTCAGTCAGTAGTTTGTCAACATGTTTATAAAGATTGTGAGATACAAATTGGGGATCATAAGTTTGAGGTAGATTTAGTACCTTTGGCGCTTCAGATGTTCGATGTTATACTTGGTATGGATGTTTTATCCAAATACAAAGCAGTTGTTGACTGTTAGAGGAAGAGGGTGCATTTTCAATTACCAGATAATGGTGAAGTTGTATTCAAAGGTGAGAAGAGTTCAGAACACTATGGAATGGTATCATCTTTAACTGCTTGAAGAATGTTGAAGAAGGGTTGTGAAGCATACATGGAATATGTTATAGATACAGAAAAGGAAGGCATAAAAATTGAAAATATTCCTGTTGTGAATGAATTTGCTGATGTATTTCCTGATGATTTACCAGGCTTACAACTAGATAGAGAGATTAAATTTAGTGTTGATTTGCAACCAGGCACTAACCCTATTTCTCAAGCTCCGTATAGAATAGCACCAGCTGAATTGAAAGAACTAAAGGTGCAGTTGCGAGAATTGCTTGATAAAGGTTGCATTAGACCTAGTTTTTCACCTTGGGGAGCTCCAGTGTTATTTGTGAAAAAGAAAGATTGAACTATGAGATTGTGTATTGATTACAGACAGCTGAATAAGGTTACAATTCGCAACAAGTATCCTTTGCCTCGAATAGACGACTTATTTGATCAACTACAAGGAGTTAAAATATTCTCTAAGATTGACTTGAAATCTGGTTATCATCAATTGAAAATTAAGAGTCCAGATGTTCCTAAGACTGCATTTAGGACTCGATATGGTCACTAAGAATTCCTTGTTATGCCATTCGGGTTAACTAATGCTCCAGCTGCTTTCATGGATTTGATGAACAGAGTTTTCAAGCCTTATCTAGATATCTTTGTAATTGTATTCATCGATAATATCTTAGTGTATTCTAGGTCTAAGGAAGAGCATGGAGAGCACCTGAGACTTGTTTTGCAGACTTTAAGAGAAAAACAGTTGTACGCCAAGTTTAGCAAGTGTGAGTTCTAGTTAGAGAAAGTTGTATTTCTTGGCCATGTTATCTCAGCAGAGGGATTTTATGTTGATCCTAAAAAGGTGGAAGCCATATTTAACTGGAATTCTCCGAGTAATGTACATGAGGTACGCAATTTTCTAGGTTTGGCTGGTTATTACAGAAGGTTTGTGAAAGACTTTTCTATTATTGCCTCACTATTAACAAAACTACTAAGAAAAGATGTGAAATTTGTATGGAGTCAACAATGTCAGAATAGCTTTGATGCTTTGAAATATTATTTAACTTCAGCTTCAGTTTCGACACTTCCAGTTACAGATTTGGGGTATGTTGTATACAGTGATGCTTCCAAGAATGGGTTGGGTTGTGTATTGATGCAGCAGGGAAAGGTAATTGCTTATGCTTCAAGGCAGTTAATGTTGGGTTTTCTATGTTCATAACGCAGCGGAATTTCAAAAATTTATCTAGAAACCCAAACCAAGATCCATGTAATTCGAATTAACAGAATAAGTACTTACTTGTATGTCGAATTCAACTGCAATGTAGGAAGGAAGGAGGTGTGGTTCACTTTGGTGATATCTGGCCTCGGATCAGAAACGCCTCCAAAAGAACGCGTCCTCTACGAGTATCCACACGAACAGACCTTAGCCAAAACTAGTGCTTGTGTGCTAGCACTATTGCTTCACAAGCAATTTCGAATTTTAGTGATTTAGTGAATAATGAATTTCATGATTCTCAAACCAATTGCTTAATGTGTATTTATAGTGATACAATAACACTAGGGTTTGAGACAAATTTGAATTTCAATCTCATTGCAATTCTGACAAGTTTATGTTTATCAAAAACTCATTTTTGATAATCATCCATATATATTAATTATTTATTATCTTCAAAAATAATAAATTAAGGAAAACACTTATCCTTAATTTCGAATTAATATATATTTATTAATATATATATATATATATATATATATATATATATATATATATATATATATTACGAATTATATATATATATATATATATATATATATATATATATATACATATATATAATTAATCACTTAATCACATTGGGCTTGTACAACCCATAACTATTTTTGGGCCTATTCTTAGTGTGCGACCCTGTAGGTTCATATAACGTTGGCAGTAGGCCCGAAATCCGTATTTCAGCCCACAAGTCATAAGTGGCCTCTAGCAAGACATTATAACTACCCAAGTTAAATGAATATCGACAATCCGATTTAACCATTTACAATAATATTTTAATCCCTTTGTCACTCGATATCCAGATTGAATATAAGGCATAGCCCTGTAATCCTTATAATATTCAATCATTAGTTTCTTGACTCTAAGTAGACTGAAAATGATAACTCCTTATCAATTAGCATGGCCATGCATTTCCTTCAGTCTATCTTCTTCAAGGGGCCCATAGATATCTTACTCAAATAAATGAGGGACAAATTCCTTCTCAATCACTCACATTTCTCACATAGTTACTTTCATATCCAATGACAATCTATTCCATTATCCTGTTAAAGATAATGTAAAACTGTATCAAAATATGAAATAGCTATGTAGAAATCCATGATGATTTCAAGGTCAAAGGATTATACTAATAGAACTGTAATGAGAATTACTTATGACAATGATCTATGTAGTATTCTCACAGTGGGTCATCCAGTGCCTTATTTCTCAAATAGCACCTATGATTTGACTTAATATCTCATATACATGATTAGTAAAACATAATCATCAGTCAACATCATACTAGTCTCAATGTTGTATTAAGACTAGGGATAGATGGTATATAATTCTTTTATTAAACCTAAGGGTTCTACTATCAAGTCACATACTTGATGACCTTAGAAAGAATTAACCATTCAAGTATTTTAATCATTAATATAAAATGATAAAAACTGACAATCAATAAATAACAAAATGATAAAGTCAAAACATGGTCAAACATGATTGACCTAGTGCATATCACTAACAGTTAAGACCAAATGAATTGAATTATCCTACACATGATCTAGAACTTGCTGCAGTGATATTTTCTTTGAAGATATGGAGACATTACCTATATGGCGAGAAATGTCTTATCTACACTGATCATAAAAGTTTGAAGTACATACCGAGTCAGAAAGAATTGAATTTGAGACAAAGAAGATGGATAGAACTTCTGAAAGATTATGATCTTACAATAGAGTATCACTCTGGAAAAGCTAATGTAGTAGCCGATGCCCTTAGCAGGAAATCTTCAGGTAATTTGTTTTATATCAATACCATAAGGATTCCATTATAGCTTGAACTGAGAAGACTTAATGTAGAATTAAGTGAAAGTGAAAATGGAGCTTTATTAGCTACTTTGAAGGTTCGTCCTATTTTAATTGAAAGAATTAGGGATGCTCAGAATCAGGATGACAAATTAGTGAAAATAAAGTGTGAAGTTCAACAAGATAACAGAAATGATTTCAAAGTTTCTCATGATGGCACTCTACTATACAAGGGTAGATTATGTGTTCCTAATATTGATATATTGAAAAGAGAAATAATGGAGGAAGCACACAATTCAGCCTATGATATGCATCCGGGGAGTATAAAAATGTATCGTACTTTAAAAGAAAACTACTGGTGGTCAGGAATGAAAAAAGAAATTGCAGAATTTGTGTATAGATGTTTAATATGCCGGCAAGTTAAAGCAGAGCACCAGCATCCAGCAGGTTTGCTACAACCACTTTCTATTCCTGAATGGAAATAGGAACATGTGACTATGGATTTTGTTGTTGGGTTACCTAAGACTCAACCGGGACATGATGCGATATGGATTATTGTTGATAGACTAACAAAATCAGCACATTTTCTTCCTATAAAGGTAAATTATCCTCTTGATAAACTTGCTGAGATTTCCACTAGGGAGATAGTTAGACTGCATGGTGTTCCATATTCCATTGTGTCTGATAGGGATCCGAGATTTACATCAAGGTTTTGGCAAAGCTTACTACAGGCTTTAGGTACTATTAGTACAGCCTTTCATCCTCAGACAGATGGGCAATCAGAACGAACTATTTAAACCTTAGAGGATATGTTACGTGCATGCATGATTGAATTTCAAGGTAGTTGGGATAAATATGTGCCACTCATGGAGTTTGCATACAACAATAGTTATCATTCTAGTTTGGGAATGGCTCCTTATGAAGCATTATATGGTAGAAAATGCACAACACCAGTGTGTTGGGATGAAATTGGGGAAAAACAGTTAATAGGCCCAGAAATTGTTCAAATCACTACAGAAAAAGTACAATTAATCAGAGATCGCCTCAAGGAGTCCCAAGATAGACAAAAGAGCTATGCTGATTTGAAAAGGAAACCGATTGAGTATAGTGTGGGTGATAAAGTGTTTCTCAAGATCTCACCATGGAAAGGGATATTAAGATTTGGTAAGCGAGGAAAACTAAGTCCAAGGTTTATTGGTCCATATGAAGTAATTGAAAAGATTGGTCCAGTGGCTTACAAATTAGCTTTACCTCCAGAGTTATCTCAGATTTATAATGTCTTTCATGTTTCAATGCTACGGAGATACAGGAGTAATCCTAGTCACGTCTTACAGGTTCAGCCTATAAAGTTAAAGGATGATTTATCATATGAAGAAGAACCAGTTAATATATCAAAGGAAGATAAAGAGTTAAGAAATAAGGTTATTCCTCTAGTAAAAGTATTGTGGAAACATCATGGAAGTGAGGAAGCAACTTGAGAATGAGAGGAGGATATGAAAAGTCGATACCCTCATCTATTCTAGCCTAATTTCGAGGACGAAATTTCCTAAGGTGGGGAGAATTGTCACACCCGTACTGTAGCCTTGAATTATGCATTCATTAGTCATGCATTAAATATTCATTATCATTCATTTAAAATGATAAAGTCTATTTAGTATGTCAACTGATTACTTTGAAAAGTATTAGGACTCAACTGAAATGGAAATTCGTCGGCAAACTAGGTTGATTTCGTTTGATTAAAATGAATTGAACTATGAGTTTAAAATTGAATTATTGGAATTATTAAAGGATTGAAAGATACTTTAGTATGGCAGGAATAAGATATTTAAAAATCTTATTTGTTGTGTTTATCATAAGCTATGACTTAGCTAAAGTTAAAGTTCGCCTCTTAAGCAATTTTTCTTCTTATAACCAAGAGAGAAAATTCGAAATCCTCCATTCGTAACTCAATTTCAGAAACCTAAATCTTAATCCTTCATGTTCTAAGTCATTAAAAGGTGTTGGAAAGAAGAATCGGTATGTTCTTTCATCTATTTAAGTTTTGAGTTATAGTTTACCTCTTTGTTGCTTTGTTCTGTTTGGTGACAGAAATTATAGCTTCTGTAATTTGCATATAAGTCGAGTTATATAACTCCAATTCGAGTATTTCTTGAATTCACAGAAACTTTAGAGCGTCAACTACAACTTTTGTTCTTTGAGTTTGATCTGATCCTGTCGTTTTGATATCTAAAACGACCGCGATATTTTATTGCTTCAACTATGAAAGCAGTTTGACCTCACCTCACTAAAGCTGGTATAACCCATTGCTTAGATATTGCAATTATGAATTTTTTTTTATTTGGATTCTGAATTCAAAGAGATAAATGTTAACCTAAGGGTTAGTGAAAATTATGTCTGGACTATTCACATGACATGTTTGATTAGAAGCTTAATGTTCTGCCTAATAAGGCAGATTTGTTGCCATGATTATAATCATGCATAAACCATATAGAAATCCATTGTTAGGAGCTGAATTTAGGTCAAATCAGTATTAGATATATGTATAAGTATGTAAATGTGATTGTGATTGTGATGGTGTTTTGTGATTTACATTACTCATTTAGGTGCACGTTTTGGCAACGACGGTTCAAGTAGAAAGTAAGGCAGCTTTTGACGATATTTTGGACTAGTTTTGGTTGTTGTGGTGGGTAGATATACTAGCCCTTGCTACTGAAATTAATATGTTATTTTGATATTCAAAATGTCAAGTTTTATCGTGTTTTAAATGGTTGTATATGGTTGTTTTGATAATGCACGAAAGGTGTTCGATAAAAGGTTTCTTTAAACGTTTTAAATGATACAGTATGCAAAGTTGTTTATAAATAAAAGATTTATCGATTTAAATCAATATGTGGATTTGATTGTGGTTATGTTTTGAATGACAATTTGAAATGGTTTTTTTATTGAATTGTATTAAGTTTTGATGAAATGAATTGAGAATTCTCTATATGATATGCCTACTCTGTAACGATATATTTGGGAGGTGCTGAGTTGTGATATGCACCTGGTTATGTGTTGAGTTAGTTATATGCCCATGTGAGATATTGTGAGTGTCTATACGCATTTGACATAGGGCACTTGGTTGATGGTCAGAGAAGGGAGAAGGGCTGAGCCGTGCTAATGATGGAGAAGGGTTAGCCATCAAGTGTTCCTAGATTTGTTGGTTAGATTGTAGATCAGTGTTGTGTTCCTGATTACAGGTCTATGGTTTATATTATTGTTACAGGGTAATATATCAATCTTATAATTGATGATTGATACGAACTACAGTTCATATTTGAAGTGAAATTGTTTTGATATTGTTTATATTTGTAAATTCTTTCGTGATGAACTTTACAAGTATTTTGTGTGGTATTGAACTGTTTTCTAGTATTCGTTATTATATGATATACTTACTTTAAGTATATAAATGTTTTATTCTTGTTATGTCTATTCACTGAGTTTTCGCTCATTTTAGTTGTTTTAAAACCTTTTCAGTTAGCAAGGCAACCTACAGTAAGTTGACTAGAAAGGGAGTTGGGCTTAGAGTTTGGGCTTGAGACATAGAGGTTGGCCACATCTCC
This sequence comes from Mercurialis annua, assembly GCF_937616625.2. NCBI lineage: Eukaryota > Viridiplantae > Streptophyta > Magnoliopsida > Malpighiales > Euphorbiaceae > Mercurialis > Mercurialis annua. The sequence goes on along the minus strand of NC_065572.1, from coordinate 17,476,513 downwards.
GAGTTTTCAGATGCCTTGATGTTTTTGTTAAGAATAAACGTATTTGTACCTAAATATATATTTTGAATCATATGTATAAAAGTTTGTAACAATACTTAGTTTTCATACAGTGGTTTAATTAAAATGTTGTATAAAAGGTTTTTATATATTTGTGCTTAATTATTTATAGAACACGTTTTAAAATGTTGATTTGGAGATAAATATATTTTAAATAACCGTCAATCTCGTGCTAAGTAAGGCGAGACTTGACACCTAATCACTAAAAATACATCCTTAAGCCAGCCTGGCTGAAGGTGGCACACAAACCCTAGAAATTGACCAGTAGAATTCGGCCACCACGCACACACACACACACTAAATCCAGTCCTGAAAACACTAAACACATGTTGATTCTCTAAGAACACAAGCCTCAATAAACCGGGGTTAAAACGAGTGAGAACGAAGCAAAACAAAACGACCCAGAAACTGCCGACGAACCGACGTCTCCGCTGCTGAAGCCGGCGGCACTGCCCCAATAAACCGGCGGCGCCGCCCCGTTATACTGCCGGCGCCGGCACTATAAACCGGCGCCGTGTTCTTCCTTCGCCAGACTCTCAGACTTGCTTCCTAGATCTTCCAGACTTCAATCCGAACTTCGAAACGTGTTTCCGGGGCCATCCGGACTCCAAATCAGCCCCAGTTTGAACCCAGATGTTGCTAATCCAATGTAGTTTCATACTCTGTAATGTAATGGGCCAGACCCAATGTAAAACGGACTCCGAAGTCCAAATATGTAACATAGTGTATAAACCGGGCCCACGAGCCCGAGACCCAGTAAACCAGCAACTTCCAGAGCCGAATACGGGCTAACCCGAACTCAGAATTGACTCCAGGTGAATTCAGTAGAACCGGATCGACGAGATGCACAACTCCCGTGATCTGACCGAAAGCCAATTCTGACCAGACCGATGGTCAAAACCCGCGCGAGTGCCAGACACTCAAAGTCAACGAGGTTTAAAAGTATCTTTAACCTTGTATGTATATCCAACTGTCCCTGAGCTTGCTGGCCCTGTTTATTGCTTTCTAAAAGCAATCCAAATCAAATAATAACTGGATAAAGGACTAATCACTTAATTGGTCCATTAATGCAATTCCAGCCCATCACTTAGACATCGTAGGACTAACATGAAAATGTAGTAACAGTTGTATAGGTTTTTCAAGACTCACCTAATCAAATCAATCAAATCACGCTTATACATCCGGTTTTAGGCTTTGTGCATGTAATCAATCCAAACAATTCAGACTTATGACTATTTTCTAGATACCTCTAAGGTTAGATGTACGCTTAGGAGTACCTGATACTTGCCTGAAATGCGAGTCCAGATTGAGTTATATGCGCGTCAAACGTGTTTACTACTTTCATCACTGTTTACTTACAGCATTCATATCCTGTGAACTGCATATACTGTTGAGATGAGATATAAAACGAATATGTCCAGAAAATAAAGCCGGTAACAGATAAGCCAAGCACAAGAGACTCGGGGAGGTCCACAAACCCTTATCTTTGGTCCGATGCACGATAGTCTTACCGGAGGCGTGTAAGGCTATTTAGTCTGTTAAAAGGCATTTCCTAATTGAACTAGGTGGAGACTCCAATTTTCAAACCATTTCCAAATCGAGAAGTCAGCCATAAGTCTTGGGCGAGCGGCCCCCGAACCCCGCTCCGCTCACAGTGGCGGCTCCACTGGGGATTAAAACAACTATTTTTAAAACATAAACATAAAAACTTTTTCAGAATTGTTTTCAAAAACGGTTTCCATGGACCTAAACCGCACGGTTTGCGCCTTATTGATCACCAGCTTTATTTTCCAGACATATTCGCATCTGTTGCATTGCATTAGAAATTTCTCTTCTCACCTACTCTCTAGAAGTCCCTATCCAGCCCCGATACTCATAGCCGCTCTCACGCTCTGGCTTTGCACTCCACTGCCCAGAACGTCTTATGTGGAGCAGTATCACTCACAGCCCAGTACCTCGGTCGTTTGTACTCGTGATTGAGGAGACCTATCAAAGGTATATTTGTCTATGGGAGCCTTAAACCGGTTACTACCAAAACCCAATGACTCAGCCCACATGCATTCCATCTTAGACACTACCCTCTAGGATCAACCCAATATAATGATTGTACTTGAGGCATGACTGTCAATGTAATGATTCTAAATCCAATGTTTCAAAACCTACTATTTCAATCTCAGTCTTAGGTCCGGCCTAATAAATTTTCCAGTTTCAAAACTAGATTTTCAAAACTTCCAGTTAGGCCAGACCTAAAAAAAACAAATCTGATTAAGTGATACACCTTCGTTTAATCAAACCTTCAATAACCAGTCTAGTGAAAACTCCTTTCGCTAGATACAGCCGCCAGGCTAAATCAAGTTCCAGATTTCAAAATGGACTTCCACGTCCACCCTACATGTTTTCAACTCCTTCCAAAAAGGGATTTAGCGTCATTACATCGACAAATGTTGTCTATCTGCATTAGAATTGTTAGAAGAGAGCTTTTCTGCAGGAACGCCGACTCTTGCATTGCGATGTGAGGGTCCAGACCAAACCACCTAGAAATAAACCTCAACTGGAACACGTGTGTGGGAGAAATAAGGTTGGAAGGAACAACATGTCTCTGTGATATCAAACTGTTCTATGTGCCAAGCTTGCTACGTGCTATGTGTTCAAAACTAACCCTGCATCTCATGCATCTGCATATCATGCATCTCTTGCATCCAGCATCATAGAAACATCACATACTAACCCCTTGTGGATGCAGCCATCAGAATTACTCGTCGTACTGCTCTCTGGCAAAGGCAATCGGGAAGACTCTTCAGACCTGAGAGCCCTCCCAAATCACCAGCAACGCCTCTCACGCCAGCATAGCAAGCTAAGTTAGTCAGCGACCGACTCAACAACTCCGGTTCTAGAAGCACCTCCAACATATTCTCTCGATCAGCCAGCTCAATCAACATGTCTGAAATGAACACAGGGACCCCTGTCACTCAAGGCCAGCTCAAGCAGATGAAAGGGGAAGTCATGGACTCCGTCAAGCAACAGAATGAAGACCTGAATATATGGTTTGAGAATATCATAAGGGCTCAACTAGGTGGCCAAAACAATGAGCAAAATGCTATTGAGGACCAAACAGCAGAAGTGGCAGGAAACGACGAGTCCGGTAGGAAGTTCAGGAGAGAAAGAGCCAACCCGAATTGGTTCACCAATGCGATGTATGAAGAACAGCTGAAAGTAGAAGCTGAGAATGAGAAACCTAAGAATCAGGACCCAGTACAATCTGAATCCTATCAGGACCTGGCAAAGAAAATTGAACAACTCCAGGCCACCATCAGTGGCAACCAGCTCATCAATCTAGATGAGTATTCCCTAGCGGAAGATGAAAAACTACCAGCAAAATTCAAGATGCCAGACCTAAGTCATTTCAGCGGAAGGGGGGATCCTCGCATTCACCTTAACCAGTTCATCTCTGTGATGACTACCACCATCCTGACAAACAAGCAAATCATCAGGGCCTTCCCAAGGTCGTTAGAAGGGAACATAGCCTGATGGTACTATGACCTTCCTTTGAAGACGAGAGGAGATTGGAACGAACTGTCCACCGCTTTCATGAGTCAATACGGTTGCGGTTCCAAATTAGAAGTCACCCTGAGGGACCTAGAGATGACAAAGTAAAAACCCGGAGAAGCATTTTTTGAATTCCTCGCGAGATGGTTAGATAAAGATGCGCTATTGAAAGAGAAACCATCCGAGAAAGATCGGGTCAAAATCGTTGTCCGGAATGTCTTCCCACACTGGGTCGAGAGGCTGCAAATTATGAATCCCATGACTTTTGAGGATTTACTCGACGATGGGATGCAAGTAGAAGAGATAGAGTCCGAAAAGAAACGCAGTGCCGACGGGAGGTTATCGGTCGAACTACCAATCTGCTAACAAAAGCGCCAATGTGAATTTCGTATAAAGACAAGGATCTGTATGAAGAAAGTTCACAAAATTTCCCATTCCTCTCACGAAGGTCTTGGACAGATTAATGAAGGAAGACCTCCTGCAACCAAGGCCACCCAGGAATCCGCCGAATACGAATTCGCCAAACTACAACCCTAATGCTCATTGCGAGTTTCATCAGACTCCAGGCCACTACACTGATTCTTGCATCACACTGAAGCATGCCATCCAATACCTGATAGACGATGGAAGAATAACTGATCCATCAATGGGACAACCTAGTACGCAGAAAAATCCGCTGCCCAACTATCATGCGATTCCCCCACCAAAGGGCTTGAATACCATAAACTCTGGACTAACCTATGAAGAGATTATGGATTCCTTTGTTGACAATGATCCCGCCAACGCTGAGAACCCCATAGTAGCAGAGGCACCCCCGATCGCTGGTCCTCTGACGGCTCTATTTCGACAGTTGAAATCATGAGGGTTAATAGACCATCCTCCGTTGAACGGCAAGTTGTGCGGATACCACAGGGATTTTGGACATTCTACAGAGGATTGCATGGAATTGAAAGAAGCTATCCGAGCATTGATAGCAGAAGGAAAAGTTGAATCTTCCCTCTAGATAATGAAGATCGACGAAACCCACGGAAGTGGCAGAACCATCGAGAAAGTTCTAAACTCTTTCTCAGACATCAATTCCACATCGCAGACAGATTTACTGGGCCAACCATCCGGCAAATTTGATTTCAAGGTGTTTTATACGCCATCACCTAGCAGACCCCTCAACGAGATCAAACCGACCGGAAAGGGGTCAAAATTCGACCTCGAGGACCAGATAACCACCATTCTGGTAGAATCAGCCGAAACTCTGAGTACCAAGACAGTTGGGGCCATCAATGTTTGGTACAACTCAGACGAAGACGATGCTGAGGAAGACATCGTATTCAAGAAAGGCGCAGATGCCAAATCAGAACGCGTGAACAAGCTTGCCCCAAAGCAACCGGAGGAGACAAAAACGCTTAATGGAAAGTTGGCACAGGCTGACAAGTTACAAGAAAGCCAATCAGGAAAGATCACCTCGAATTAGTCCGTCTGGGACCTGCTGATACGCTCCAAAGAACACAGAAAGGCTATGGTATTAGCACTGACGGCAATGACGATCGAACCGAACGTAACCCCAGCAGTAATGCTCAGGCAGTTAACTGAGAAAAAAACAGGCGCTATAGTCTTTACCGAAGAAGAACTACCACTAGAGGATAGACAACATAACAAAGCATTGTACATCACAGCAGAAATCATGGGTCTGCTATCAACGTTTGTCCTACCTTGATCCTCCCACGGCTTGGACTAACAACAGCAACACTGAAGTCGTCAGAATTGGTCATCAGGGCCTACGACGAGACCAAGAGAGGGGTAGAAGGAACTTTCAAGGCCCTGGTCAAAACAAGACCCATCGAGGCATGGGTAGAATTCGTCGTGTTAGATATACCAATTACATTCTCACTGCTATTGGGAAGACCATGGTTTCATGAATCGGGAGGAGTACCCTCTACGTTGCACCAGAAGATAAAATTCTCGTACGAAGGGGGGATAGCCACCATCGAAGGTGAATCAGGGAAAGTGATTAACATGATCAAATTCGCCGATAACGAGCTGATACCGAATCCAGGATTCTGAATCTCCGCAATACGATCAGAGGGAAACACATTCATGGAAGATAAGAGGATCCTCATGATGAAAAACCCAACTACATGCCTGGAATGGGAATCGAGAAATCAATACAGGGTTTATCAGAGCTCCTAGACTTCAAAGGACAAACAACTAAGGCAGGTTTAGGCTTCGATCCAGAAACTGAGACGGAAAGGACTCCGGGGCATAACCTATCAGACTACTTTATCAGAGAAGAACATGAAGCATACCAGTATCAGGGTCAAGCAGAACCAGTTATGATCATGGACAGCATGGTCCCGGGATTCGAGATCTTCCAGGATGTCATCAAGGAAAGGATGGAGAATTCAGACATCCCGGCGGTAAAAGAAATAAACATTGATGATCTGCTTTACCCAATAGTTGAAGCACCCAGCATCGGCACAATCACAGAGCTGGCCTCATTCGTCAACCTCAGCATCCATAACGCCACCAGTGAGACTGAAGTTTAGCTATAGTTTCTATTTTCGCATCCGGATATTTTGAACAATTTGCTTTGTTTTTAATTCGATTTCTTTATATTCCAGAGTCAATGATGACACCAGATTTGCTCATTCATATGATGCCTAACCTGATGGGCATGCTATTTTCAATTGTTTCAATATGCATACATACGATGAAATCAAGCTATTTCACCAGTCCATTCAATAACCGGTACAAGGAAATGAACACTTCCGGAGATAATCCTGTTTCAATAGGACAATACCCCTCAGAAAATATGAGTTGATCGAACTGTCTTAAAAAGGGCAGAGGCCTGCTAGTGGGTCCCGATCCATTAGCTAAAAAAGACTTGGCCACAAAAAGTTCTACGAAGGGGAGGCACACGCTAAAACGGATCGTCTAGCCCAGATAGGACAAAACATTAAAAAAAAAAGAGAGAGAAAAATCCACCGCCCAGCATCCTATCATGGAGCGGGACGGTTTAAGTAGTGATCGCAGCACTCACTAGAAGTCCTCCCCAGATCATCGGTTATGATCGAGTAGGACACTCATATAAAAATAGTCAATCCCGAAAATCTGCAAGGACCGATTGATAACAAGGGTAAACCGCTTGAAACAGGAAATATCTCAATTGTACCGACTATTGAATAAACCAGTTTAATAGATCTTTTATAATGTATGCATATCGAAATCATTGTCTGGCGCATGTTCCTAGAAAAGAAAGACAGAGGATCATGAATCCCCCACAGCATAAATCTTTTAGAAAATGGAACAAAAAAAAATTCAAAAACTTTTTAAAAAATTCAAAATTTCCTCATGCATTCATAGTCGCGCCAAGGAAAATGCTAAAATGCGCATTAACTGTCATAAAAACAAACATATTCTCCCAGAACAGATAGCATCCGCCCGGAGCAAGCCCAGCCGAAGACCAGATCATTCATCAAAACATCCAGTTTCCTTGGAACGGAAAACTGAACTCTCCGATGAGGAGGCAACACAAAGTACGACGCAGGAATCAGAACCCACTCTACAAGAAAGCAGGAAATAGGGCCAATTTTCGCAAAAGTAGACTCCAGCAACACAAGAAAGCAGAAAATAGGACCATTTTTTTGCAAAATTGGGCTACAAATACATAGGAAACAACAACCGCCAGACTGCTACCTTCAGGAATCAGCTCAAGAAACACAAGAAACAAGAACCGCCAGACTGCTACCTTCAGGAATCAGCTCCAGAAACACAAGAAATAGCAACCGTCAGACCGCCACCTCCAAGAATTAGCTCCGGAAACACCAGAACCGACAGCCTCCACGCCGGTACCTGCAAAAGTAAACAAACACCAGGATCATGCCTAGAAGAAATACCCAGAATAGGCACCAAGCCTACGACACCCAAAGACGGAGTCTGACCAACACGGACCACAATAAACCTCACAAGCCCCTACCTCCAGATGAATTACGGAACAGGCGACATGCCTCCGCTACCCAGAGATAAAAATCTGATAGCAGGGGGCATCAAAGTCCTCCAATAGAGAAGCAGAAATCTTTCCCAACCACACAAAAGGAACATAAGAATTTCTCATCCTGAGATTTGGGAGATTTAAGGTCACCATCATCCAGAAACCACGCGCTAGCTTCTCCACAACCGGAAGCCACAGGCGCTAGCCCCATTTGCCCAGAACACCAGGGACTTAAGGTCCCCATCAGCCAGAAACTACAGGCGCCGGCCTTACATAGTCCAAAAACTACGGGCACCAACCCTAGAACACCAGGGACTTAAGGTCCCCATCAACTAGAGGAACATGGGCATCAGGCCTCCAACCAGCCAGAGGAATGGGGGGTATCAAGTCTCCACCAGTAGCAGAACCGAGGACATCAGGTCTCCACCAGTAGCAGAACCAGGGGCATCAGGTCTCCAACCAGCCAGAGGAACGGGGGCATCAGGTCTCCATCAGTAGCAGAAACAGGGGCATCGGATCCCCACTAGTCAGAAACCAGAAACAGATACGAACATACAATACAAGCATGGCTAACACAAACATGGAAAATGAAACAGAGCTATGAAAACAAAGCGTCCAAAATGCTGATTGTACAAAGTATCGTGACAACCTACACAATCATCAATAAAAGAAAAACGTTCAAAACATAACAAACATATAATACAAGCCTAAAAATCAAAGTTCAAATCTTGCTCTAAGGTCTCTGAGTCTCCATAACGGCTCCCAGAAAGCGAGTCACCAGAATGACGCCCAGACTGCTCACCACCAGAAGACAAAGCGAAGTCTCTTCGACCGCCCCGGATGTTAGATCCTTGCCTACCACGGGCTCCACGCCCACGATCACCAGCACGAAGTCCACCTCGGCCGCCAGGGAACCCAGGAGGGATGTCACTATCAGCCGGACTCAGCCCTGTCAGACGTACCTGCTCCTCCAAATTGTCAATGCGCAACTACAGAAGAAACCAGAGAGCAGTTAGAGCTATAGGATTGCGTACATGCATACATATAGGATAGAAATATTGCATATTTGTTTTTACCCTCCTTTATGCAGAAATAGTGCACAAGAAATCACGCCAGTAATAAGCAGCATCGGTCAACTGAGCCACGTCAGACACTGGCACCTGAAAACCAGCAGAAGACGCTCAGTCTAAACAGGGAAAATGGGCCCTCAAAACGAAAGAACAGAATAGGGAAATATTCACATGGGTACAGTCAGCAGGCACAAAAGAATGCGTCATATAACACAGAGGAACAAAGTCTTGGACAGGCCCACGCACGCCACCATAACATGCAGATCTCTCCGGCATCTGACACAAAGAACTAGAGACTATGTCACTAGCACCAGCTCGCCTACCAGACGGGACCTGACTAGGAGACCCCGGACCGTCTACCCTAGCACGGACAGAACGAGACCCACGTCTAGTAGCTCCTTGAGAGAACACCAAAGAGAGAACTCAAGAAGACGGGAAAAATCCAGAAAGAATAAAAAACTAGAGGAATGACACATACCTGTGGCCTTGCAGCCGCCTGCTGAAATTGAACAACGGGTACTCCGTCCAACGGAAACCTCCCCAAAAGACGATGTCTCGCGAAATCATCTAGATAGCTCAGCTGAGGAACAGATACCGGACCAGTAGCAGGGTAACCTCTCAGATCCAGTCGAAGCGCAGGCGATACCACGTCCCTGGCACGCAGCATCGACAAAGGGGGTCCAACCAGGGCACTGGATGGAAAAAACAGAGAAGAGAACAACCCATACAGACACGTGGTCCACCCCAACAATAGAGAACACGCTCCCCCAGAAACCAGGACCTACAACTCGGGCCATGCATCAGATAACGCAGGCCCGATCTCGCTACAGCACCCTGTACCCACCGAGGCCAACGAACTCTAGGAGGAGTGTTCCAAGAATCATCCACCTGCAATCAGTAGAACGGTGGTCAACACTGCAAAAGATACCCATAGTAGTTCAAAAATAGAGTTCGATACTCACATCAGTCCATGCCAGCTCGTTCAGCCAGCCTCTGCACTCAGCTCCCTGACTCTGCGTCAAAGTGCGAGAAAAGTCCCAGAATCTCAGAAAAGGGTATCCTAACCCCGGAAGAACACCAAAGCCAGTCAGAAGGCCCATCTGGATCACTCAGGTTTGAAAAACAGAATAAGACCGGCCGAGATAACAAAATTAAAAGCACGATGTAGTCCAAAGTAGACCCCACATCCCAGAAAGACGGGATCCCCCACGGACCACTCGGTCCATACTGGTGTAAAGATAAGCAAGGCAGCAGATCCTCAGTCAAACAAACTAACCACGTCCAAGTCCTCTAAGGCTGGCAACACGCAGAGTGGCATATTCGCACCTGAACTGCAGAACAAAGTAGACCCCAACAGATAACAAATGAGAGCTCAGGCAATCAGATTGACCTCGTCGCTAGTCCAGGGAAAGCTCTCCTTGTAATGGTCGTACAGCTCAGGGTGCCGAATGCTATGACCCTTCATCTCCGGAACGAAACCCAGCATCTCGAAGATGTACGTATCCCTCTGAGGATAGAATCCTAAACCACCGACAAAAGGCACAGGCGCACCTCCAAAAGAGATCCCAGTAATCAACGAAAAGTCCAAAGGAGTCACTATCAGCTCCTCAACCGGTAAATGAAAAGTGTGGGTAATATCCATCCACCGCTCCATCAGCGCATGCAGAGAAACGTTGTCACAGATCCTCATCGCAGTAAACAGACAGCTAGCAAGACGGCCAAAACCTGTACCATCTACCCGAGAACGAACAGCAGCAGGCAAAGCATCGTACCAAATACGCGCATCCATAAAGTTCCCCGATGTACGGAACACATCTCGCTCCTGAAAGCACAGAAAAGATCAAAACAGGGTCAGAATCATCAAAAATTGAACTGAAATAGCCAAAAAACGCATCAGGAGTCGCGTGCTACAGAGGCACTGACGCCATCGTCACGGCGCCAGTGTCACTGGCGGCGGCGCCAGCTTATCCTGGCGGCATCGCCATTATATAGTGGCGGCGGTGCCATTATAACCTGGCGCCACCGCCACTTTTCTCCCTCTCCGGGATGAATATTTGGGGACTGGGCCCACTTTCGACGAAGTTTCGACAATATTACAGACGTGTTTCAAACATGCAAACAATAAAGGTCTATCTACAAGCCAAAACGATGAAAAACGCACCTCGCGATGTGCCTTGGCACACAAGTGCCCCTCCAGATGCAACAAGAGCGGAACCTCCTCCTCCGCTTCCAGTAAAGCTGAATGCCGGTCAGCCTGGTGGTCAAGATCAATGCACGGTTCGCTAACAGTCCAGGGTGGCGCCATAGCTCAAATGCTCAAATTCAGAGAATAGGGAAATAAGAAAAAGAATGCAAAATGAGAAATGAGGGGATGACTCTATTAAAAGGCACAAGCCACTAAAAGATGAAAAATCACATCCTTTGAGGATATGCCAGAAAGATACCTCTAAGGATGCAAGGCCAGAAGACGGTACAGCCAGAAAAATATAGACACCCCAGAGGATAAACAACCAGAAAAATACCGACACCCCAAAAGACGGAGTAGCCAAAAAAATATAGACACCCCAGAGGATGAACAAACAGAGATGCAGACATTCTAGAAGACAAACAGGTAAGAATGACAGACAATCCCAAAAATGGGCAGACAGAGATACAATCATTCCAGAAGATGAACCTAGAGAATCAGAACAATTCCCAGAGCCTTCAGAGCAAGTCCCAGAGACTTCAGAATAAGACCCAGAGCCTTCAGATAATTCCCAAAGCCTTCGAAGTAAGACCCAGAGCCTTCAGATAAGACCAGAGCCTTTAGTCAAGTCCCAGAGCCTTCAGAGCAAGACCCAGAACCTTCAGACAAAGTCCCAGAGCCTTTAGAGTATGACCCAGAGCCTTCAGACAAAGACCTAGAGCCTTCAGACAAAGTCTTAGAGCCTTCAGAGCAAGACCCAGAGCCTTCAGACAGAGACCCAGAGCCTTCATACAAGTCCCAGAGCCTTCAGACAAGTCCCAGAGCCTTCAAACAAGTCCTAGAGCCTTCAGAATGAACCCGGAGAATTACCCAAAAGACGGGATCCAACAGAGCCAGACTCCCCAGATGGCATAAAGATGCCAAAACGCGGTAGAGAAACACTGAAACATGGTATAAAGACACCATAAGTGGCAGAAAGACGCCAAAGCCTGACGAAAAACGTCAGCATACGGTAGAAAGACACTGAAGCCTGGTAGAAAGACACCATCATCCGTTAAGCGTGGAATAATTAACGAAATCCAGACACCTATGTGATATAGGTGGCCTTTGGGACGGCCAAAGGATCCTGTCTGTCTATAAGAAAGCCTCGAATATGACAATTACCAGGGTTCGAGCCATCAAACCACTCTCGGGACGGCCGAGAGTTTATAGCTCCATTCCACGGAGCACCCACTCAGGCAGCCCGGGCTCAACGGCAACTGAGAAAACCACTCCCAGCCAGATGCGGAGTAGGCCATAACCAGAGGTGCATGAGGTCAGAGTCATGCACCACAATGGGTAATGCTCAGGCTAGGGCATTACCACACCACCAAGCGAGCGAGAGCCTCCGGCGGTGGGCAGTATCCTTGTCGCTTGCTAATAGTGAGTCTCTTCTTTAACAAAAATTAACCTACTTCGTCAATTCTCGATAAAGAGGGGGCAAACTGTAGACACCTATTTTCCGAACAGGTAAAAAGTGATAAGGAACTGAAGCGTCCAATGATGATTTCCAGAGAAATCTGTCCGGGTGACGAGCTTTTGATTTGCTTGCTGGAATCTAAGCAGGTGTAATCTGTGCAAAGCTGTAAACTTGGAGGATTAAAACGTAATTTGGCGTGAATAGCTCATAAAAATCCAAAGAGATTGTAATCTAAGTCTAGAAATTGGACTAATTGCCATATCTTAGAAGTTTATGGGCCAATTTGCAAGTTTGACGGACTGAAATTGACCTTAACCAAACCTATAAGGCCTGAGGAACTTTTTTTAACACTTTCGGGCACCAAAACGCACTTTTAGCAATCTTTTACTTAGCCGCCAATCTTTAATACGAATTTAAATAGATGAATAAGAGTTTAATGCTAATCTTAACACCTAAAAGCTTATCACTTCACACACTTTCACCCTAGAATATTCTAGAAGATTCTAGGAAACCCTAGGTCACCCCAGGTCACCCCTAATCCCTATAAATACAGCCTTAAGCCAGCCTGGCGTAAGGTGGCACACAAACCCTAGAAATTGACCGATAGAATTCGGCCACCACACACACACACACACACTAAATCCAGTCCTGAAAAGACTAAACATGTGTTGATTCTCCAAGAACACAAGCCCTGCACAGATTCGAAGCTGGATTCTGCATCCACTTCGTCAGTAAACAAGCCAAGGACTCAGAACGGTACTTCTGAGGACCCTCATTAATTCCTTTGATTTTGTCATAAATATCACATATATGATTGCCATAATTGTTGTACTTATGTTTAGGTTGCATGTTTAGATTATTTGCTAATTTTGCCATTAAATAGCCATAATTAATCAATTCGATGCTTTTAATAATCACCATAAAATTCGATGAAAAAGCATATTAATCATTGTAATTAGCTGTTTTTAATGCTCAGAACCAGAAAACAATGGATTAAATACCCTAGAATGCATGTTTCTAAGTGTTTTTGAATGATTTTTGCTATGAACAAACCCTAAAATAGTTGCTGCCCAGAAAACTAAATTCGTCTAGATGAGCTTTAAACACTTCGATTATGTAATTTTTGGATTCCTTGTTCAATTTTATACTGTTTTGACTACTTTTGTATGAAAAATGGAGTTAATAAGAGCAAGAACGAAGCAAAACAAAACAACCCAGAAACTGCCGACGAACCGCCGCCGCCGCCGCTAAAGCCGGCGGCGCCGCCACATCATACTGTCGGTGCCGACACTATGAACCGGCGCCGTGTTCTTCCATCGCCAGACTCCCAGACTTGCTTCCCAGATCTTCCAGACTTTGATCCGAACTTCGAAACGTGTTTCCGGGCCCATCCGGACTCCAAATTAGACCCGGTTTGAACCCAAACGTAGCTAATCCAATGTAGTTTAATATTTTGTAATGTAATTGGCCAGACCCGATATAAAACGGACTCATAAGTACAAATATATAAGATAGTGTATAAACCGGGCCCACGAGCCCGAGACCCAGCAAACCAGCAACTTCCAGAGCCAATTCCGGGCTAACCCGAACTCGGAATCGACTCCGAATAAAACCAGTAGAACCGGATCGATGAGACGCACAAGTCCCGTAATCTGACCGAAAGCTAATTCTGACCAGACCGATGGTCAAAACCCGCGCGAGTGCCAGGCACTCAAAGTCAACGAGGTTTAAAAGTATCTCTAACCTTGTATGTATATCCAACTGCCCCTGAGCATGCTAGCCCTGTTTACTGCTTTCCAAACGCAATCCAAATCCAATGATAACCGGTTAAAGGACTAATCACTTAAAATTGGCCCATTAATGCAATTCCAGCCCATCACTTAGACATCGTAGGACTAACATGAAAATGTAGAAATGGTTGTATAGGTTTTTCAAGACACACCTAATAAAAATCAATCAAATCACGCTTATACATCCGATTTTAGGTTTTGTGCATGTAATCAATCCAGACCAGCCAGACTTATGACTATTTGCTAGAAACCTCTAAGGTTTGATGTACGCTTAGGAGTACCTGCTACTTGCCTCAAATGCCAGTCCAGATCGAGTCATATGCGCGTCAAACGTGTTTACTGCTTTCATCACTGTTTACTTACAGCTTTCATATACTGTGAACTGCATATACTGTTGAGATGAGATATAAAACGAATATGTCAAGAAAATAAAGCCGGTAACAGATAAGTCAAGCACAAGAGACTCGGGGAGGTCCACAAACTCTTTTCTTCGGTCCGATGCACGATAGTCTTACCAGAGGCGAATAAGGCTATCTACTTGGTTAAAAGGAATTTCCTAGTTGAACTAGGTGGCGACTCCATTTTTCAAACCATTTCCAGATCGAGAAGTCAGCCATAAGCCTTGGGTGAGCGGCCCCCGAACCCCGCTCCGCTCACAATCGAATCTTGCAGTTTTGAAAAAGCGATAACTGACGCCATATATCTTGACATGTACCCCAATGATTGTACGAGGAGCAGGTTCCCTAATTGATTGACTGAGCTACAAGGACGACATCACCTTCAAAAATAACATGATTCCACTTCATTCTGATACTCCAGCTCATCACCTCTCGCAGGGCTAAAAATTCCAGGATGCATGGGTCCCAAATATTCCTGAAAATGGTCGAGAACTTCCTTAGACAATGACCTGCTGAATTGAAGGCCAACCCTTCTACTCAACCAAAGCCTTTATCTTTGCACGTACCTGCATCATACTTGATTGTAATCGACTGAGGGTGCACTGTTAAATTATGGGCTTCTCCACTACACAAGGAAGGAGCATATGGAGATGGTGAGTTTGAATTCTGTCTTCCAGCTCGTTGGCTGTATCAAAATATGCTCAATAAGATAAGGCGTTTCAGATAGTTTCCTCAATATTCCAGCTTTTTTCTTTGAAATGGACAGAGTTCCTTGCCTTCCAAATGGCCCAAAGAATATAACAAAACAGATTTGTGCTAGAGTTATTATCCTCCACCTTACTCAAATCTCCCACTATGTTAACCCACAGCTGCTGGAATGGAGTTTCTAGGAAGCTGTATGATTGAATAGCCAGATGAGAGCCGAACCAAACTCTCCTGGCAAAATCACAGCCAAAGAACAGGTGATGTCTGTCTTCCCTGGTACACACCTCGGACAAAGCAGGCTTCCATTTAATCTCAGGTTAAGATTAGAAGCAGTGGGGATACCATTAATCAACACTCTCCATATAAACACTTTCAGGTTATTGGGGATTTTCAAACTCCACAAGAATTTCCAATTCGCACGGTCAAGAAAATTGGTATATTATCTGGTCTTCTACTTACATATTTTTGATTTTGGGGTCCTTTTTAAATTTTTTCCAGTCCCTATACTTACAATTATTTTTTCCTCCAGTCTCTATACTTACAATCTTTTTGTCCTCCAGTCACACAAAAGGACTGGAAAAAACTCAAAAAGGACCTGAAAAAATAAAAAAAAATAGGTAAGTAGAGAGATCAGATAATACAAAAATGAAGTATAAGAACCTACGGAAAAAAGTGTAATGTACAGGAGCCTTTAGATGCTTTTATTTTCTCTGTAAGTGTGGGGAAGTTGCTTGATACACACTAATCTAATTTTTATCTCCAAGTTTGAGTACTCCTTTTCTTTGCCCAGGGGTTTTACTATCTTTATCTTTAGATATAATTTTAAATTTTCAAGTATGAAATTTAAATAAAAAGTTTTTCTTGGTTGGACCAACCCAACCGGTGATTTCCGTCTGATTAGGGGTGAGCATCGGTCGGTTCGATTGGGATTTTTTGGTTTGGAAAATTCCCAAACCAAACCGAACCGAATCTTTAGTTTGGAGGTGAAAAAACCGAACCGAACCAAACAGAAAATTTCGGTTCGGTACGGTTCGGTTCGGTTAAAACCGAATTTCACTATTTTTTATCTTTTTATAATTTTTTATATTAAAATTAATTGAAATATTAAATAATTAGAGTCTAATAAACTTCCATATATGTTTAAATAATAATAATTATAAACTCATATATCAACAATAATTAAGATATAAAGACAAAAAACATATAAATATAAGTATATATGTATATTATTTTTAAAAATTATATGTATTTTATATTAAAGTTCGGTTAATTTGGTTTTTCGGTCGGTTTGGTTTTTAAAACACACAAACCAAACCGAACACCGAACACCAAACTTTACCTAAAGTACAAATCGAACCAAACCGTTTTCACCGAAAAACCGAACCAAACAACAAAATTCAGTTTGATTCGGTTCGGTTTTTCGGTTTGGTTCGGTTTTTGCTCACCCCTAATTATGATAAAGAAAATAGAAAATCCAAACAAGAGTAGTTAATGAAATTAATTATATTAGGAATATGAATTGGAATCCTAATGTATAGGGTTATGAAATAGGAAAGCATGTGGGCGAATGAAACGTCACGCTTTCCTTATACTATAAAGATTATTAATTTAACTTTTAATCTTTTATATATATCAAACTCAAATACTGTTTCTTTAATCGAAAGCCGTGTGGATATTTAAAATCGAAAATCCTCCACAGGAAGCAAAACAGCAGAAATCAAAAACCAAAACCTCTGTTCATCGTCTTGTCATGTCGTACGATTATCTGTTCAAGTACATCATCATCGGCGATACAGGTGTAGGAAAATCATGTCTGCTATTGCAATTCACGGACAAGAGGTTTCAGCCAGTTCACGATCTTACAATCGGAGTCGAATTCGGCGCTCGTATGGTTACCATCGATGCCCGTCCTGTTAAGCTTCAGATTTGGGACACTGTAATCATTCTTCTTATTCTATCTGCTTTAATTTATGCTATTTATGCTATTTATTAATGCTATTGCTATTTATTTAATCAATTCAGGCTGGCCAAGAATCATTCAGGTCCATTACTAGATCATATTATAGAGGAGCAGCTGGTGCACTTTTGGTTTATGACATTACAAGGTCTGTTTGCCTTCCCAATTTATGTCTCTACTGCTCTTTTTTAACCTAAACTAAGATGAATAGAAGTTTCTTTTATCGTCGTGCGTTAAGGTTTAGTAATTCAGACTGATGTTTGCTCAATAATTAAACTGGGTTAGTTGTTTTTGTTGCTCTTGTCAGTCTCATAGTGCAAAGACGTTACCGGGGTTTCAAGTTTGAACCTTTTTCTCCCCACTTTATTTATAAAGAAATTACTGCTTTTGGGTGTCAATAAGTTCTAGGAATAAAGTCGCTGTATGCTTCGTTTGTACATTGCAATGGCAGCAGGGTTTCAAGTTCAAGATTGCTACTTTGTATGGTATGGATCACTTCAAAAGTTCCTCGAGATTTTATTGATAATCTCACTATCTGTCATTTGAAGTATACTTACATACAGAGAGTCCTAATCTCATGAGTTCAGGATACTGAACAGCATGTGTTCTGTTGATCTTCTAAGTGCTTTCCTAGGAAAGTGGTTAGGGAGTGTTGCAATTATATGTTTGCTGTTTTTCCTCTCTTATTAAACTGTTGTTTCCTGAACTCAAATTGGGATTTTATGCAGGAGAGAGACATTTAATCACTTAGCTAGTTGGCTAGAGGATGCACGGCAACATGCAAATCCAAACATGACAATCATGCTTATTGGAAACAAATGTGACCTTGCTCATCGCCGGGCTGTCAGCAAAGAGGAAGGGGAACAATTTGCCAAGGAAAACGGACTTCTATTCTTGGAGGCTTCTGCAAGAACAGCTCAAAATGTTGAGGAGGTTAACATTTCTAACCTACATCAAATTTATTTATAGTACTACTACTAGCATCGCTCTACGGGTTTTGCACGTAGCTCTTATGTGACACATAAATGCTGTTATATTTTTTATTTAACAATTGAATAAAAATAGTTAAATATTATTAGTTTATTAATAATTTTTAAACCAAAACTAATTAGATTGAAAAGTACTCATCTACACTGAATTTATTGCATATATTGAATAAATTTATTTGTTCTTCATCCGTACTATTATGTATAGTATAAATAAATCTAACATGAAATACTTCACATTATGTTAATTTAAACAGTCACAGCCAATATTTCATCTAAATTTTATGACCCAATTTATTTATGTCTATCTAAAGTTACTTTACTCATAAAATCATATTGGAAATGTTTTAATTGAAAACGTTGAAGTACATTACTCTTAAATAGTTTTCTTGCTCCAATTGTAGTATATTTATATTTTCTTTAAGTTGGAAATTATAGTTACAAAGAAATTTTTTTAAGGTAAGTTCTGCAGATGTCATGTTAATTATATTGGTCAACCTAAATTATGATTTAAAGGAAAGTTAAATAAAGAACTATAGATGTTGGTAGCCAAAAGCAGTCTTATTTCAGTTGGATTCTACGTTACAAATTTTCCTTTAGTTAGCTTATACTTGTTGAAATCAAATTCATTACTTCCTTTTCTAATTTTACTCTACTTATAATAATTAAACTTATATTTTAACTTTATAATTAGTTAAGTAATGGCCATTAAACCTCTTATTAACTTATCAATTAGTAATAAATTAGGAAGGATTATTAGGTAAAAGTGCCTGTCCCCCCACCTTCCATCCGTGTTTTAAATATAGTATCGATATTGGTGAAACCTTCCACAACTAATTGTTTTTTTTTGTTGAAGTTGGTGTTATAGCAACTAACATATCAAATCGCTTATTATAGGCCTTCATAAAGACCGCAGGAAAGATCCTCCAGAACATCCAAGAAGGCGTGTTTGATGTATCCAATGAGGTAGTCTTTGATCTCACCTTGTTGCTCCACGCCCATGTCTGCTGAAGATGTGTTAATTTTTCTGTAAAAAAGGAATATCCAAGCATTAGTTTCTATTTTTCCCCCCTTTTTTTGAGAAGCTATCTATTTTGAGTCTTGGATGTAACTGGCATAGTGTTCATGCAAAGGCATCGGAAGGGCAAGCTACATTTGCTTTATATATTCTTTTCTTTTTCTGCTAAGTTCGAATTGGAAACTTTCTTAGTGCAAGGATGGGTAGTCCGAGCTTTTTTTGCAAATTCATACAGATTGCCTTCCGTGTGTTTGATTGGGTGAATTTCCATGATATGCTTGCCCTAAGTTTAATATGTCAATTACTTGATAATTTTAACTGCACTACATTTAAGTGTATAGATGACTAGTTTGTCGATAAGTGATGGGTACACCTGTGCTTGTTTCTGGTTGCAAGCCATAATAATTTTGCAGTGTCAAGAGTTTGTTTTTACCATCTTTATGCAGCTGCATTTCTCCTTGAGTCGGTGTTTGATTAAATATTTGGTTCACCTTTGTGATTGCAGTCTTCAGGAATCAAGGTCGGATATGGGCGGCCCCAAGGTCCTTCCGGCTCCCGAGATGGAGCTGTTGCTCAGAGAGGAGGTTGCTGCAGCTAAATTAACTGACACAAATAAGATCTGTATTTTATCCTTCAGTGCCATTTAATTTCATTCAGCTTTTTTCAACCTCTCTTATGAATATATATATATATATATATGTCTAGAAGTATTATGGGACCTTCAGTTGACATTTAATGTATAGATCCAAATCTTCTGTGGTTCTTCGAAAGTGAATTAAAGTTAATTGATAGGGATTAAACTTTTGTACATGTTTTCTTTCCAGCAGTTTTTTTTCTATAGTATTTGGAATTTATTAAGTTAATCTATTGAAAGCATGTGTAGTCCAAGGTCGCATGAGGCGCTCGTCCTGGGTGACTGCCTTTTTTTATGGCTTAGGTGGTGATCATATTTTACTTCTATGTCTCTAAAAGTTTGTTATTTATGTATATATTTTTTGGGGTTTTACCCAAATAACCAACATTCAAGTTATTATTTTTTATACGGACTCAATTTTTTCATTCTTAAAATACGGTACACGGAGATAATTATTTCTTTTATACTCTCACTATAAATACACACATAAAATCAAGGGTTAAATGCAAATTCATACACCAACTTTGACCTAATTTGCAATTACAACATAAACTTTGAAACTTGGAAATGTCAGTAACCAACTTTACACTTTTGGCAAATCGATACACCAAACTCAAAAAACACTAACGTGGATATTGTAATAAACCGCCATTTGTCGTTTTATGATTGGTCGGTGTACCAATTTGCCAAGAAATGAAAGTTGGTTACCGACATTGCCAAGTTTAAAAGTTTATGCTGTAATTGCAAATTAGGTCAAAGTTGGTGTATGAATTTGCATTTAACCCTAAAATCAAAAACCTTCATTTACTCATTTAATTTTCTTTCTTTTCTTTTATTCTCTCCTCTTCCTTCCTCAACAGCACTCATCTTCTTCCATCCCCTGCTCTCCATTTTTTCATGGTTGCCGCTTTTCATCAAGTCTTAGTGTTACTGCGCTGCTGTCTCCATCATTGTTGCGTTGTCGTCGTTCTCCTGTTTCCGTGCTTTTTTTTTTCAGATCTGAATCGATGTTTATTTTCGGAATAAAGAATAGATATCATAAGTTTTTAACGATTTTAAGAAATTTGTTAAAGACATATGATCATATTTCGAGGCAAAAAATTCATCATTCTTCTTCTCCTTCGATTTCATATCTATAAATTTTTTGTGTTAACTGTTTTTAAATAACAATGATTTTTCACTATTAAACATGTAAAAATATTATTTTTTAGGAATGTAATACTACTTTTCATGTACATAAAATAATTTTGTGTTTTTATGGAATTAAATTCTATTATTTCTGCCTTTTACTGTGTTTGGTTGTTATTCTGTATTTTTTTTATTCTACAACACGATTTGTTGATGATGATTGATTGTTGAGTTATTATAATATTATACTACCGTTGATTTTATGTTGATAATCAATTGATATTTTCTTAATTTTAACATTGACAAATGAGATAATATTGTCCGTGAAATAAACTTAAAAAATAAAAATTAAACTGAGACTAGGTAATGTTATGTTAGCATTGGGAAAGAAGACAAATAATGATGTTGAATTATTTTTGATTTTCGGTTGATACTTTGTTGATTTTATAATTGGCGAAGAAGACAGTAATGATGTTGAATTATTTTAATGTTGTAATGTTGATTTTGTTTTGATATTATGTTGAATTATTTTTGATTTTCGGTTGATACTTTGTTGATTTTATAATTGGCGAAGAAGACAGTAATGATGTTGAATTATTTTAATGTTGTAATGTTGATTTTGTTTTGATATTGTGTTGATATTATTTTGATATTTAGTTCATTTAAACAGTAGCAAAAAGACCACATTTTATGTGAAATAAGATACAAAAATTAAAATTAAATTGATACAATGTTGAAAAATAAAATAAAAATTAGTGTAAAAAAATATTGAAAAATTTAAATTAGTTAGTTCATTACATGTTTATTTTTTGTTCATTTGGTGTTGATATTAAAACTGACGAAAAACGTCAACAGTAAAAAAGTAAAAATTCACAAAAAGTCAAAAAAATTTAAAATTTTAATATATGATAAATATTAAGTGCATGAACATAATGTGTGGAAAAAAATAAAAAAAATAAAAAAAATGTTGAAAAAAGAGAGTTAATATATAAAGTAAAGTTTTTCAAAAAGTAGTTGTGCGCGGAGCGGGGTTTGGTATCCGCTCAACCAAAGCTTATGGCTAACTTCTCGATCTGGAAATGATTTGAAAATGGAGTCGCCACCTAGTTTAGTTAGGAAATGCATTTTAACCGACTAGGTAACCTTACTCGCTTATGGGTAAGATTACCGTGCATCAGAAGACCAAAGACTAGGGTTCGTGCACCTTTCCGAGACTCATGTGCTTGGCTTATATGTTACCGACTTTATTTATTGGACATATTCGTTTTAATCTCATCTCAACAGTATATGCAGTTTATAGAATATCACTACTAGAAAACAACCATTTAGCGACAGCTTTTTCCGTCGCTAAACAAGTGTTGCGACGGATTAGCGACGGACAAGGTCCGTCCCAACATTTCTGGTCGCAAAACTAAACAGCGACGGAACAAAAAAATTACAACGGATTTTTAAAAAATGAGCGACAAATTTAGATCCGTCACTGATTTTTAAAAATAAGAAAAATCAAAAAAATTAAAAAAAATTAATTTTTTTTAGTTTAAAACGTCAAATGAAATATTATTTAATCGATCGCCCACCGTCACCCACCCACTTGCTATACACCGAACACTGTCATACACCTGCAATTTTTGGGAATTTCTCAACTTCCTAGTAGGTTTCCCATCCTTCATATTGCTCCAACCAAATCCTCTTTAACCCTGTAGTTCCCCCGCGCGTAGCTCCATCTTAACCAACTCAGATTCTTCTTATATATCTATGTATATTATATTTAAATATAACTCAAGGTAACGAAAAGTTACTCTCGCAATTTACTCCCGTATTATAAAAAAATTATTTTTAAATAAATAATTAATAAATAATTTTTTAATAATCAATTAAAAAAATTATTACTTTTACACTTTACTCCCGCATTCTAATATAATAAATTATTTATATATAATTTTTTTGTTAGTAAAATTTATTTTTAATAAATAATTATTTTTGTAATAAATAATTATTTTTGTAATAAATAATTTTTTTTAACAAATAATTTTTTTTTAACAAATAATTTTTTTTATTTAATATTATTTTAATTAATAATTATTTTTTAATAAATAATTATTTCTAATAAATAATTTTTTTAATAAAAAAAATAATTTTAACGACGGATTTTACAATTTGTCGCTGAAAGTAAGCATTTAGCGATGGATGTAATATTCCGTCGCTAAATGTCTTACTTTTAGCGACGGATTGACGGATTATAAAATCCGTCGCTAAAAGTAAAAAAAATTGGCGGGGACTTTTTGCGATGGAATTTCCATCGCTAAAAGTCGCGGGATGAATCCCGCCAAATATTTTTAGGATTTACCGACGATTTCAAATCCGTCACTAAAGCCGTCGCTAAAATCCGTCGCTATCGACTATTTTCTAGTAGTGTTTGGTGCTGGAAGTAAACAAGTCTGAAAGCGTGTAAACAAATAGACTCGCATATGACTCGATCTGGACTGTACAAGTAGCAGGTATTGCTAAACATACATCTAAACATGGCGGTTTTTAGCAAATAACATAAGCCTGGCTGGTTTGGATTGATTACATGCACAAAGCCTAACACCGGATGTCTAAGTGAGATTGATTTTATTAGGTGATCTTGAATAACCTATACAACCGTTACTACTTTTTCGTATTAATCCTAAGATGTCTAAGTGACTGGCTGGAATTGCTTTATTTGGCTAATTTATGTGATTAGTCCTTTAATCGGTTACTCCCTCCGTCCATAAAATATATGCTTGTTTCTATTTTAAGCGTCCCAAATTATAGGCTGTTTTCCATTTTTAGAAATAGTTAACTAGATAAATGTCTAAAATACCTTTTATTTTATTAGCTTTAGTCAACAAAATTAAAGTGATAATGGCTTTGATAAAAACAATAATTAATACTTTTTGATAGTTTCAATATTAAAAGTAATTTTATACTCCTCCGTCCCACTCTAATTGACAAAATATGGAGTTTTTGGTGTCCCATTCTAATTGACAAAACTAACATAACTATAATTTTTTCTTTTAACTTTCCATCTTTACCCTCATTTAAATTTAAACTTTTTATGAAAAAAAGGTGAATATTTAATGAGAAATTGACTAAGATACTAATAGCATTAATTAGCTCCATTATCAATAGAGGGGTATACAAGTAACTATCTATGTCATTTATTAGTTTGTATTGGTTATTGTAATTTAGTTATTTTGTCAATTAGAGTGGGACGGAGGGAGTATATACTTTATGAGTGATTTTGAATTATTAATCAATAAAAATGCATTGAAAAGAAGAATAATGCATTACAGCAAATTAGTTTGTTTAGCTGATTTAAATCTCGAAAATAGCAAATTACAGCAGCTCTAAACTAGCTTTTTCCCATGGCAAACAAGCTTAAAACACACTAAACATGCATCTTAAGAGCTATAATTAACTAGATTTCTGGATTTAAATATAGTAAGCACATTAGATCACTCATTAACATGCTTATTCATCTATTTCATGGCAATTTGATAAAATATTGACTTTTGCTAAACATGGCAATTTTCATGGAAAGATCAACAAGAAGCTAAAATAAGCAATTTTAAGCAACTAAATTCAACAGGCATGAATATAAAAAGCAATAAAGAGAGGGTCTTCGGAAGTACTGTCTTGAGTCCTTGACTCGTTTACTGGCGAAGTGGATGCGAAATCTAGCTTCAAGTATGTGCATAGCCGTGTTCTTGGAGAATGAAAGCGTTATTTAGGTGTTTGTAGGACTAGAATTGAGTAATTTTGTGTGTGTATTGTCATAGGGGATTCGACCAACTTAGGGTTTTTCGTAAAGGAGATCAAATTTTTGCTGTCTGATTTTTACCTTTCTGGTCCGACCATTGACTCAGTGAGTTAAGAGTAGTATTTATATGGGAATGGGTGACCTAGGGTTAGCTTAGAGTCTTCTAGGGTTTGAATTATTAGGATTAGCTTTAAAGGCTTTTTAATTAATTAAATTAGTATTATGGCTTGATGGTTAGGTAAAAAGGTGCTAAAAGTGTGTTTTGGTGTCTGAAAGTGTCAAAAAGGCTACTCATACCCTATGGGTTTGATTATGGTCAATATTTGCCCGTAAAACTTGCAAATTGGACAATAAACTTCTAAGATATTACAATTAGTCCAATTTCTAGACTTAGACTGTAATCTCTTTGGATTTTTATAGGCTATTTGCAGCTAAATATGTTTTGATCCTCCAAGTTTATAACTATACGCAGATCTTGCTCGCTTAGATTCCAACAAGCAAATCGATCGCTCGTCACCCAGACAGATTTCTCTCGAAATTATCATTGGACGCTTCAGTCCCTTATCATTTTTTACCTGTCCGGAAAATAGGTGTCTACAGTAGTATAAAAAAGAAAAGAATGTTGGTAAGAAATATAAAGATTTAGATGAGTTGTAAAAAAGCAAATGTTGGAGGAAAAACAGTATTTCATATAAAAAACCCTATTTTTGTTGAATAGAGGGTCAATGCGTCTTTCAAACTTGAGTCTTGAAATCAAATAAGCTTATTTTAATTTTTGATCAATTAGACCCAAAATTTATATTGTTGGAGTAAAATAAGTACCCTGAGTCAATTCGGACTCCAGATTTGTATTTTGGAGTCAAATAATTCCACATTTAAGATGTACAATTTTTGAGTTACTTAACCCAAATTAAGATAGTTTTCGATCTAATTGACCCAAAAAGTTAAATTGGACTTATTTGACTCCGAAAACACAAGCTTTGTATATAATTGACCCGAAAAGTTAAAATTGGTTTATTTAATTCCGAAACACAAATTTGAGGGCCGCGTTAACCCTTTATTCTATTTTTATTTCAGGGGTAGTTTTTGGGCTAAATTATACATAGATAGCAATATTTTTAGATAAAAAAACTTGACAACCATGAAATGTATTTTTTGCCGAAAAACTTGTGGAAATAAAATTTAAGTTGAAAAACAATTTCGATAACCAAATTGAAATTAACAGCTTGGAAAAGAGTTGTTTTGAGTCTTCAAAGTTATACAAACACACATTAAGTTATCAAACTAATGAAGTCCTCATGAGCATAATAAATGATGGAATATACAAATAAACAAAGGGAAAACGAGGGAACCACAAATCCCATATCGACCAGGAAAACAAGGGAAGGGAAGGCACGCCACAAGCACTATAAAATGGCCACGAACCCATAAGTCCAGGACACGCAATCCGAATGAACTAACGCCCACACACTAAATCATTCATCATTAAAAAAACATCCAGTCCCGATACTCTAGATCCCAAGTCATAAATTACATCCCACATTCGGACCTATCATTAGGTGCCGTCTGTGGGAACTCCTAGAATAAATTTCACTGATCAGATTATACCATGGCGGATGTAAGCAAAGACGTAACAGGACAAACTGCAAAGGAGAAAAGCGCCTTGCCCGGCTGATCTGGAGTATAAAAAAAAGACACTCCCCATACACCCATAGCTCCAGGGGCGACCGGGAGGTCAGGAATCTCCTTTCAGGGATTCGAAAGTCCGACACTCACTCCGGAAGACGGGCTTAGTCAAGACTTCAAGGAAACCCTGAGCCGAACGATGGATGGGGCGATGAGACGTTTCAGAGAAGAGGTGGCCAATATTGTCGAAGAAGCGACCGAATCAATCAGGTCACATATACCCAACAAAAAGAATCGGAGTACGGCCGAGACACGGACAAGCGGAACAGAGAAGACACCCCCCACAGTCAAAAACCTAGAGGAAAAGTATCCGGAAGTAGTGACAGTAGAAGACAGTAAGAAGGAAGAAGCAGACTTTCCCACTCCCAGACATTCGGAGATAGGAACAGACAGCGTGGATTTGAAAGAAGTTTAGAGGCTCATTTCTGAAACAATACAGAAAGGAGCCGAAGAAAAGTCTAGAAAGCACGTCGAGACCAGCAGTATGACGGACGGGAAGTCACCCCTAGCAGCAAGCGTGTTGTCTGAGAAATGGCTAGAAAGACTCAAGATACCCAATTTTGACAACTTCGACGAAACCGGTTGTCCAGAAAGCCACGTCACCAAGTTTTACAACAAGATGGTTCTACTGGACGTTTGAGATGCAATACTTTGCAAAACGTTTCCAATCACACTTAGCGACACATCACAACGATGGTACAATGGTTTAAAAGACGGATCAATAGCCACCTGGAGACAACTGAATAGAGAGTTCATGATAAGATTTTTTCACAAACATCCCACCCAAAAGAAGCTCGGAAGACCTCTACAGGTGCAAGCAGGGCGAGAGGAAAACACTCAGAGCGTACATTGAAAGATTCAACAGCGAAGCCATGAAGATCGAGGACCTGAACAACAACACGGTGGTACATGCTCTGAAGAAGGGAACAAGGATTGGAGTACTAGGAGGAAGCTAAGCTCAGAGAAGCCAAAAACATATCAACAGGTAATGGCGTTAGCCCATAATTGTATCAGCCTTTGATCCCCCAGCCGAGACCCCTTCTACACTCGGGCTTGAAACAGCGGTCGAGCTCGGACTCAGATCAATACACCACTTGTCACCTCGCCCATATCTACAGACATGTCCACCGAAAAAATTTCAAGCAGACAATCGAGTGAAATAGAAATCCTACAAAATGATAAAATGAAAAAGTTAGAAAAAAATACATTCAGAAGAAAGATCCGCCAAAAGAAAATTACGGCGACTCAAGTACTGCTCTAAAAGAATGTCGTACTTAGGCTTGTCAGCTCTGCAGTTTGACAAAAGAGATTGGACGAAATCCTTTTCTTCGTCAGACAGTACCAGAATAGAAGAAAGGGAAACTTTACTCTGAGTAAAGCTTCATGGAAGAGAAGAAAAAGAGGAATGCTAAATTAAGAAAAATTTAGGGGTCCAACCCTTAAGAGAAGAAGGAAAAACAAAAAGGGATCAGTTCGGCCACCACCAGCAAAAATGATATCCTCGTCTTTTCAACGAGAAAAAGAATAAAAATAATGGAATAGCCTCAATGAGAGTTCCTGACTGCAAAATCTACAAGACTCGGTGAAAGAACAAATAATGCGAATAGCATTGGGATGAAGCTGCCCAACTGGAATACCTAAGTTCACACAAATATCTATTAACAAAGGATCCAAAGAAAAACACAAACCAGTTGAAAATTGTTCATGAAAAACAACAATTTTATCAGGTGAATCTGTACTTTGTGTAATACCCCAAAATATTTAATTAGCTAATTGGACCACGTGTCCAATTTTGATTCGCCAGAGTGGCGATATCAGAAGAATTTCTGAAAAGATAAAGTAAATAAGTTTCAAGTAGGTCGGTTTTGGGAAATTAACTATGACAAAATTAAGCTTATATTTCAATTCTAAAATTAGAATTGGAATTAAAAGGAAAAATATCAAGAAAAGTCCAAAATAAAGTACAGGGACCAAAGTGGTAATTTAGCCACTTTATATCGAAAATGGAAATTTTAGATTTTGACGGGATAGTATTAATATCGAGCTTCGTATTATTTATCGGATATAAATAATACGTAAAATAATAATTTAAGAGTTTATCGATTTAGTTATGGACTAAATCGTACGAAAGAAAAGTTTAAAAGATAAATGATAATAAATAAAAAGAACAAGGACCAAAGTGGTATATTTGTC
The DNA here is from genome assembly GCF_937616625.2 of Mercurialis annua. Taxonomy (NCBI): domain Eukaryota; kingdom Viridiplantae; phylum Streptophyta; class Magnoliopsida; order Malpighiales; family Euphorbiaceae; genus Mercurialis; species Mercurialis annua. The sequence continues at coordinate 17,447,932 of NC_065572.1, read as the reverse complement.
AATATATATATAGAGAAATATGAATCAGAAGAAGGAAAGGAAGAATCGAGAGAAATTGAGAGATTTACGATCGATACCGTCGTTTCGCCGCCGTTTCGCCGTTCGACGTCCGATTCAAACGGTTTTCGCGGCGATCTCTTCAGAATCGAGAGCTCTATCAATCCTAAGCTTCGTTTTAAGGTAAATATCTCTAGAGTTGGTGATAAATTCGAATATATAGGGCTGTTTTTGTGAAATTGTGTTTTAGGATTGAATTTGACGTTTTTGGATTGTTTACAACGTTTTAGCATGAACCGAGATATGGGTTTTGGAGGTGGTTATGTTTTAAGCACGTCGGGATGGTTGAAAAACCCTGGAAAACGACTTTCCGGGGGCTGTCAAGGGTGTGCGTTCGCACACATTGAGTGTGCGTTTGCACACTCCTTGAATTTTGGGGTGTGCGTTCGCACACTCATTGTGTGCGTTCGCACACTACCCTAAACATGCCAGATTCAGAATCCCAACAATCAGTTTATAGATTTGCCTCTTAGGAACGCGTCTGTCGAATTTCATGTCGATCCAACGGTTCAATTGGGAGAGATCGTCGTTTTACTAAACAGTGCCAGTGTGCAGGCAGCACCTGCACATTGCCTTGAAAACTCCTTAAAACTTCATCGGAATAAAACTAAACCCTAAAACTTAAAAGTATTATACGTATAGGAATACGGGATTTACGTCTAATCATTAAACATTAATTATTTATCAGACGTGTCAGCGAGCAGAGAGGTCAGTAGACGTGGGATAGCGAGGGCATATCATTTTATCGACCACGTTATTGATTGAATTGCGGTCACTGTGAGTTGCACTTTACTTTCGTGTATTATATATTAAAGTTATTTTATATAGATATATATATATATACTGTTTACACGCATCGCATTATATATAATTGATTGAAATGTTATATGTTTTATTAGTTTCAATATATGAGAACTAGTATGCGATCCGAAGAAACTAGCTACCTATTGGGTGTCAATAGGCTGTGTGATCACCAGTATCGAGTTAGTCTAGTATGTTTGCATTTGAGAAATGACTTGACACAGCTGGGAGCTGATGATGATTATGAAATTTACGTGGCTGGGCCACCAGCGAGTTGGACTCGCAATTGATATTTACGATTGGGTATATGATTTTGATACGAGTGAGTACTCGGTTACGGTGTAGTCCAGAGTCCCCGTATCTAGTGGCTGGGCCACCAGCAAGTTGGACTCGCGATTGATATTTACGATTGGGTTGAATGATAATGATTATTCGAGATATGTTTTAATGGAACATTTTTTAACTTAATATATTATTTAACCTCTAAACTATACATTTTTATTCTCTGAAATTTTTAAACTAATTTTATATTTTATTAGATTTTTTAATTTTTTTTGTTCTATTTAATCCTTCAACTGCAACTTTTTTGCCGATCTGACCTTCTTCGTCCAGCATGGCAAAATCGCGTGTTTTCAAACACTTTAAAGCGCGTGAAGGATAATTAAAATGCATATATTGTTCTATTTAACCACTGAACTACACTATTTTTTCTATTTGACCCTGAACTTATTTTATTTTCCCAGTGCACCTTCAAACTTTTAATTTTTATCCATTTACCCTTCTCGAAAAGTACAATTATTTAATTTTCAATCATTTTATGTCTATAATGAATGATTAAAAGCATATAAATTAATTTATATACGATCACATATAAATATTTTTAAAAATATTAAAATTTAGTCAAATAATTACAAGATATAACTTCTTGTACATGTAAATATTTATTTACATTTCAATAATGATAAAGGGAGTTTGTCTATTTTAAACGATATTATAAAATATATAAATTTACTATACTATGATAATAATAAATAAATATTAAAAAATTATAATTTTTTAGTGTGTTTCACAAATTTTCAATTTTAAAAATTTTAATATAATAACTTTTAATTTTTTGCAATTTCAAACTTTTCAAATCAATTCTGAATTTTTAAAATTTGTGTTAGAATTGGAAAACACGCTAAATTTCATGAATTTTAAAGTACTTAAGTCTTAAATGATCTTTTCAAATAATATATAAAGTACATCACTTTTTATTTTAAATTTGAAAAATATATTTAGACTTAATATATTTTTAACCCCTAAATTTTACCCTTTTGTTCCCTATATGACCTCTAAACTATTTTAGTGTTTCATTTGACCTCCTAACTATTATTTTGTTATATTTAATCCCATTTCAACAATGCCATGTCAGCAATTTTATCCAAGTCAACGCGCGTGGTGTGCACGTTTCGAATGAGGGGTTAAATAGAATAAAAAAAGAGAGTTAGGAGGTCCAATAAAACACGAAATTAGTTAGAGGTCCCAGAGAATAAAATGGTATAGTTTAGGGGTCAAATGATGTATTAAGCCAACATATTTTTATTACTTGATTCTCCCATATCTATGAAGTTTCTGTTTCCTATTCTAGGGTTTCTTAGGGTTAGGGTTTTTCTTTTTGTTTGAAGTCTTTTTTCGGATTTTCCGAGTCCTGCTATGTTTGTGTATGTTTCCTTGGTGTCTACAGTTTGTTTTATCGGGGAGGTAGTGATGGAAGAGGGGCTGATGGAAGCATGTGCTCAGTTACGACTCACAAAGGAGGAGGAGACGGCGATAAACCTCCAACATGTTGTAGATGAGGTTGTTGAGGAGAAGTCAGAGTTATGTGTGGTGGGAAAACTTTTGACAAAGAAACCTTACAACCTAAACCACATGAAGAGTGCCCTTGCGAGTGCCTGGCGGCTTGCGAAGGGGTTCAATCTCAAAGACATGGAAGATAATTTATTTATATGTGAATTCTTCTCAAAGTTGGATAGGGCGAGAATAATACGAGAGGGACCATGACACTTCGAAAAACAATTGATACTGCTTGAACCAGTAAAAGGAAATATGCAACCGAATAATCTGTTGTTGATATAGTGTTCAATTTAGGTGCGTATATATGCTTTACCTCTTAACTGTCGGGGTAAGGCGGCTATGGGAAAAATTTGTGCGAAAATAGAGAGGATTGTTGAACGAGATGATGACGAAGGGAAAGGGTGGAGTAGGTATAGCAGAATTTATGTCTCTATTGATACGACTGAACCCCTTATGAAAGGCATGAAAGTTATCAATCCGCTTGGTGATCACTGTTGGATCTTGTTCAAATATGAGCGGATTCAAAAACTTTGCTATTGGTGTGGATGCTTGATCATATGGAAGTGGAGTGTGAGATAAACCAGAACAGCTAGAGGTGTCGGAATGGCCGTATGGTCTAATTTACGTGCTGCATATAAGAGAAAGAAGATGATAGGGAGTAGAATGTCAGTGGGGATGGGAAGTAGAAGTCAAGAGGGACAACCGAGCACAAAGTCGTCTAATAATCCCTTGAGGGAGACAACCAGACGTAACTTGGCTTTTGACGAAGAAACACAAGGGGAGGAGTTGGAAGTGAATGACAGTATGGTGAGTAAGGGTGTTAATAATGCTCATGCACCTGTTGCAGGATATAAAAACAATGCAATTGTGATTGACATAGAAGGAGGGATGGAGGGATTTTTTGAAGTAAACATTTGTCAGGGAAAGTTGGATGTGGCGACGGTGAATAAGCAAGGTAGTAATAGTAATGCTAAAGTGAAAAATCATCAGGTCAGCAGTGTGAAGAAAAAGACCTGTATCCGGAACACATCTGGTCGGAAAGGGGAGAGGGAGGGAAAAGCAGAGAGGGAAAGGTGTTTTCATCCAAACGAAATCACTTGACAATTCAGGATGTGGCAAAACCGAATAATCTTTTTTAAAAAATAATAAGAGATGGATTGTCGGATCAGTTTGGAAATATTGAGATATCGACGGAGACTGCTGAGCAGTCTTGCCGAATGCAATGAACATCCTAAGTTGGAACACCCAAGGTGTGGGGAATCCTTGGACGGTTGGGGCGCTCAAATTTACTGTTCAAACTAATTCCCCAAATATTTTCTTTTTGATGGAAACTAAGCTTACTCAAGGTGAGATTGGTGCGATTTGTAGAATTTTTGTGTCATTTAACTCTTTATTATTGATTCGAATGGTAGAAGAGGCGGTCTTGCGTTATTTTGGAATAAAAGTTTAGATGTCACTATTACTTATTTTTTTTTAAATTATATTGAATTTTGTGCTATGGAGTCGGCTTTAGAGGTCCAATGGAAGAGAGTGGGCATTTATGGTTGGCCAGAGGGGAACAATAAACACATTACTTGTGAATTAATGAAGTGTTTATGTGTGGACTGAAGCTGCCCGAGTGTCTTGTTTGCTAACTTCAATCTTTTTTTATATAATTACGAGAACCAAGGGGGTTGTTTTAGAGATCAAAGGGTGCTTGACAAGTGTTGAGGATTTGGGGTTTGAGGGACATGCTTTTACATGGACGAATAGGAGGTCCGAAGAGCAGCTTATTCATGGGAGGTTATATAGATTCTTCGCTAACTCTAAATGGTAAGATATGTATGTGGATTGGCAAGTCTCTCATCTAGTCAGACATCAATCGGACCATTGTCCTATCATGTTATGCACCAAAATGGATTATCAAAACAACTATTGTCAAAATATTTTTGTTTAGACCGATGTGTATGAGACAAGAGGGTTTTGCTGAGTGCGAGATGCAATCTTGGGATAAGGAGAGGTGCATCGAAGGAAAGCTTATGGATAAGCTAAAGGAATACGACGCTGGTTTAAAGGATTAGGCATTATACTATAATATTGGCAGTGTCTGAAAAAAGTTTAAAAAGAATGTTGAGGAGTTAAAAGCCATACAAGTAAGGAACGGAAAGGAAATGTACAACGGTGCTGCTGATGTGATCCAAGCCGAAATTAATGAGTTGTTACTGCGAGAGGAGTTGATGTGGAAACAACGTTGTAGAGCGGATTGGTTACAAAGTGGTGATAGGAATACCAAAATTTTCCATCAAAAAGCTTCAAACGGGAGGAAAAACAGTATGATCCTTCGCATTAATGATGAGTTAGAAGTTTGGCAGGTTGGGGAGGGGGTGAAACGGATGGCTGTCAGCTACATTCAGAATTTGTTTCTTTCGTCAGGTTCCTCCAACCAGGAAGAGGTTTTCTCATGTATAAATTTGGATATCACTGAGGAGCAGGCAGCATGTATTGGAAGGTCGTTTTGTACTAAAGAGATTATTCAAGCCCTTAAGCATATGGGTCCGTCGAAGGCCCCTGGCCTGGATAGAATGACAGCTTTGTTCTACTGTTCTTATTGAAATGTAACGTGTGTGAATTTTTTTTATGGAAGGGATTATGTCGGAGGACATGAATCACACCAATATTGTTTTAATCCCTAGGTGGCTAAGCCGTCGTCTATGAAAGATTTTCGCCAAATTAGTTTGTGTAATGTTGTTTACAACCTAATTTCGAAGACCCTTGCTAATAGACTTAAGTAGGTCCTATCTACTGTTATCCACGAGTCGCAGAGTGCCTTTGTCCATTGCCGACTTATTACAGATAATGCATTGGTGGCTTTTGAAATGTTTCACTCGATGGCTAAAAGATCGAAGAGCAATCGGGGGTCTGTGGCGATTAAACTCAATATGAGCAAAGCGTACTATAGAGTGGAGTGATCTTTTGTGGAGGGTGTTATGAGGAAAATGAGATTTCCTGATCACTTTATTCGGTTAATCATGGCTTGTGTCAGATCGGTTTCGTTTTTTGTTATGGTGAATGGACAACCTTATGGTCTAATACATCCCTAGCGTGGCTTACAACAGGGTGATCCACTATCATCGTACCTCTTCTTGTTATGTACATAAGGTTTTTCGGCGTTGCTAAGAAAGGGTGAGGAAGATGGTTTATTGACAGGTGGTAAGGTGTGCAGAGGGGGTTCGACGATCCAACCATCTCTTTTTTGCGGATGATATCATCCTATTCGCAAAGACTAATGTTCGAGAATATCGATATATAAAAGAGGTTATCAGGAAGTAGAAAGTGCTTCGGGGCAAATAGTTAATTTCGATAAGTAGGAGATGATGTTTAGTTCAGGTACCGATCGACATATTTGTATTGGTAAAATTATGGAAGTGGGGGAAGTGGGGCACTTTAAAAAGTATCTCGGTATGCCCATGATGTCCGGTAGATCAAGAAATCCAATATTCGCATATCAAGGACATACTTCATAGAAGGTTAGACGGTTGGAAGGAGAACTATTTATCTAAGGCCGGTTGTGAGGTGTTGATCAAGTCGATTGTTCAGTCCATCTCTACTTATATTATGAGCTTTTTCTCCTTGCCTATTTTGTTTTGCAATGATATACAAAGATCTACTGCGAGGTTTTACTGGAGTGGTGCGGAGGACAAACAAAAATTATGTGGGTTAGCTGGGAAAAGATTTGTAAATCTAATAAGCAAGGTGGTTTAGGGTTTAGAAACATGCGAGCTTTTAATTTAGCCATGCTTGCCAAACAAATGTGGTGGCTAGTTCAGTATCCGGAGTCATTGTGTGGCAAAGTGTTCGGAGCTAAGTACTATTCAGGGACGGATGTTCTGAATGCCCAAGTTGGCCGCAAACCAAGCTATGTATGGCAGAGATTTGTTGAGGCAAGGAAAGTGTTAGTAGAGGGACTTGCGTGGCGTATCAGTAATGGGCAATCTGTTGTTTCCATGCATGATAACTGGATAACCACAACCAGTTATATGAAACTGATAGGTGCTAATATTCTAAAGGATGACAGTCGGGTGAGTACGTTCATAGATGAAGTCAATAGCAAATGAGATGTTGATAGGATCAAGCAAGTGTTCTCTAAAGATGATGCGACCAATATTCTGCAGATTCCTATGAGTAATCGCTTACCTCTAGATAAGTTGTTCTGGCCTCATAACAGGTTGGGTTTGTTCACGGTTAAATCCGCTCATTATATTGCGGGTTATATGCATAGAAAAGATGAAGCGGGTCCATCAACTGGGAATAATAATGCACGGCTTTGGAATAATATTTGGAAAGCCTCTCCGAAGGTCAAACATATCCTTTGGCGTCTTCGCCACAATACGCTTCCCTATAATGAAAACTTGGTGAAGAACAAGATACAAGTGTCCGGTATATGTCCCAGATGCCACGCTGAAGAGGAAACAACCATACATTGTCTAAAAGAGTGTAACACGGTTAGGGGTTTGTGGCTTTTGTCACCTTTGAGTTTGAGAATAGACAGGTTTCAGTGTGGTTCTATGTTAGAGTGGCTCACGCTCATGTGCAGTTCGTTGAAATGGGAGGAGCTGAAGTTATTTATTATGAATCTTTGGATAATATGGACTTATCGCGACAATATTGTATTTGAGAACTATCAGATGCCTACCATGATGTTATTCAATTGCATTCATTCGATTCTTTCAACAGGTAACTGTGTTAAGCGAAGGGATAAAACGATCAATGGTAGTGTTCAGTATTGGACTCCACCTCGTTCTTCCTGTATGAAGATTAATTCGGATGCAGTGGTGGAAGTGGAGAAAAATCTATCAGTATTGAGTGTAGTGTGCAGGAATTCGGTAGGGGATGTAATTCGGTGTGGAGTTACAGTTCTTCATGGCTGCGTTAATACTGAGATTGCTGAGGTTAAAGCAGTTAACTTTGCTTGCGTATGACCAGTGATTTGAATGTTGCTAGTATGTTCTGCGAGATGGATGCTTTAAACATGGAAAATATATTTCGAAATCCTTGTGGTGCTGAAAATTACTTGCAAATTCTGGTTGATGATTGTCTAGCCGATTGCGAGGGCCGAAAAGTAAGTTTTCCGGTTGCGAATCATTCTTGTAACCAAGTGGCTCATGCGTTTGCCAAATGGGGCATCTTCTTTGGTAGGAATTGCGTTTTTGACGAAAATGTTCCTTTTCCGGTCAACGAACTTGTAACAACTTATCATCATTAATAAAGTGCAATCTTAATTCTAAAAAAAAAAAAAAGAATAAGTGGAGATAAGGGTGGTGATAATGGGTTAATGTTCTTTTCACAATGAGATTCAATTATTGTGATGTGAAGTCTTGGGGGGGAGTTGTGTTTTGTTCGGAGTGTGATATGTTGCGTTATGATGCGTTCTTTTGGTGAAGAAGGATGTAATATTGGTCAAATAACGACGGATGGTCAGGGTTAGTTTTTGCTAGTTATATTATTAAGTGAACTTTTTGCAATTAATTTTAATTTTTCTCCAACCACCAATTAGAGTTGGCCACGCGCCAGAACCTGTCAAACCCGGAACCAGCCCAAAAGTGTAAAAAAGTCAAGAGAGAATTAGAGAATTACCTAAATAAAAAAAGTATTAGCAATTACCTAACATAAAGTTTGTACTTGACTTACATACCTATCCGTGTCAGCCATTTATTTTTATACCCTATCTTATTTGTTTTTATACCTAAAAATTACTCCAGCTGTTTTTATCATAACAAACTTCTTCTTTTTCCTCAAAATTTTCATCTCATCTTTTCTTTTTCAGATCTCAAATTTTTTCAAATTTCACTATTTCTTCTTCAATATTCTGTCAGATATTTTTGAATTAATGCTTCATTATTCAAATTCATACATTACGATCAATAAAAATTGTTGATTCAGTGAAAAAAAGGATATAGAATTGTTCAATCGAATTATTTTACAGTTTTAGTATGTTTAATTAGGTTTCAAAGATTTTCGAGATGTTTAAATAGTTTAAAATGTAATAAAAATTATATAACAGTTGCAAACTGTTTCATTCGCTTAAATTCAATTACGGTTTCAAATACAGTTTCAATTACGGTTTCAAACCGTTTACAAAGGTTTCAAACAGTCTAAAACAGTTTCTAAAAAACGTTTTTAAAGAGTCTAAAAATAACAGTTTCAAACAGTTTCAAAAAACAGTTTCGAACAGTATAAAATAGTTTCAAACCGCTTACAAAGGTCTCAAACTGTCTAAAACAGATTCTAAAAAATACTTTCCAATAGTTTATAAAATAACAGTTTCAAATAGTATCAAATAGTTTCAAACCGTTTACATAAAAAAATAACAGTTTCAAACCGTTTACAAAGGTTTCAAACAGTATAAAACAATTGCAAACCGTTTCCAAAGATATCAAGCAGTCTAAAACAGTTTCTAAAAAATACTTTCAAACAGTTTAAAAAATAACAGTTTCAAACAGTATAAAACAGTTTCAAACAGTTTACAAAGGTTTCGAACAGTATAAAACAGTTTCGAGAAAACAGTTTCAAACGATTTTTAAAATTAATTTAAAACATTTGAAAACCAGATCAAAATATCATTAATGAAGAACATTACGATTTTTTCAAAAAAAGTTGTAAAAAATTCAAAAAAACGATGCTACAATAATTTAAAACAACATAGAAAGAAAAAAGTAGAAGAAGAAGAAGAAGAAGAAGAAAAAGAAGAGAAGAAGAAGAAGAACTTTCTCATCTATCACCATCATATTATCTCTTAAACTCTTCTTTTATTCAAATTTCTTTGTCTTAGAATTCATTTGTATAATGTGGAAAATAGAAGAAGCAGATTCGAAAAAAACGAAGAAGAAAAAAGTTGCAGAGGAAAGAAGAAGAAGAAGAAGAAGAAGAAGAGAGAAGAAGAAGAAGAAGAGAGAGAAAAAGAAGAGAGAGAGAAAAAAAATGAGAAGGAAGAAAGAGAAAAAGGAGAGAGAAAAGAAAAAAATGAAAAAAAGGAGAAAGAGGAAAGAGAAAAAGGAGAGAAAAAAAAAAGGAAAAATGAGATATGCATGTGTTTAAAAGTAGGGGAGTAAAAATACAAATAAGTTATTTTGCTAATTGAGGTACAACTAAAAACAATAGAAAAATAGAGTAAAAAAATAAATTTTTGAAATTGAGGTATTTAGAACAAATAAGTTAAAAAAAGGAATGTTTTGTGCAAATTCCTCAAAAGTCAATTACGAACCGAGTCCAATTTTTTTGAAATCTGAAGTGCTTATTTCGACTCTGCATTAGCAGGTCCGATTCCAAACTATAAATTTTAAAAGTTTTTTAAAAATACAAATATAATTATGGCTTTTACATAAATATCTCTTTTAGTGAGGTGATTATCTTTTATACAATTCTACGCTTTCTTTTATATAAATACAATTCTATTTCTACGCTCCTCTAAACTCTACTTGTGTCTAAATTGAAATTTGATTTCTTCAAATTTTAACTATTTCTTCAATTAATTGAACTAAAATTGATTTCTCTACCAACTACAGTTGATAATATCGGACTTCCAATAAATTATCTCCATAATCATAAAGGTAATTGTCTAATTTTTAATTCAAATCCATCCATCTTTGTTGCTTTGGATTTCTATTCAAAATTCATTCATCTTTGTTGCTTTGGATTGCTAATCCAAATTCAAATTTCCATTGTCTTTCCGGCAACAGATTTTTAAAGTTTCTCTATTGACATCGATCTTCAGGTGTTGAGAATTTAAAATTGATCATAATTTCAGTGTCAAACCTATTAATCGGTTGATCTCTACAAGTGGTTGTGAGTTTACACTATAACGAGAAAAGTTACTAAAGATATGAGCTACTTGATGCTGTAAGAGCAATAGGTTGTTGATTATTCACAAATTTTAATATTATAAAAAATTATAAAAATAAAACATATATTCTTCTAATTATAATTAATCCTTACTTTCTCACGTATAATAAGTGAACTTTAATCTTTAAGACAAAAATAGTTAAGCAAATTTGTGCGGACAATGCTTGTTATATTTTTGTTATATTTATTGAAAAGTATATAATTATCTTTTATTCTTTTAATAATTCTTAAACATGCTACTTTGTAACCAAATTGTGACTTCTGAATAAATATTATATAGTTATTTACCTTATGTAATTTTAATTTTATTCAGGTGTAAAGATGCCCAACGATCATTTGATCAATCATATGAATTTATACTGTTAGATGGTAATAAAAACCAACAAAATGAAAAAAAAAATATCATATAAAGAGCAACCAACAAAATGGAAAAAAATTAATACATATATATCTTTCTTTTCATTTTTTTTTAAAATTACATCTTATAAATTATTACTTTTAAAATATATTATAAATTTTATTTTTTTTATTTGTCTAATGTTATCTATATCATTGGTATGATAAAAAATATTAACTGAATAATATAGATAATAATTTTTAATAAATTAAGAGATAAAAGAGACTAAATATTAATCATATTTGTCTTAAATGACAAATGTATGTAATTTGTGATATTAAAAACTCTAATAATTAAAAGTAACACTATAATTTTTCTTTAAACAAAGCATTAAACAACAAGTGTTTTATAATAATAAGACAAATGTCAAAAATTGAATGACAATTATAACAAGTGTTAATCTTAAAAGACTAATGTATAAAAATAGATAAGAAATGTCATAACAAGATTAAAACAGAAATTGTTAGCTTCAAAAAATAGAATAATTGCCAAAAGTGTAATGAAAATCAACCATCCACCATCTTAGATATATGTTTGTTAGAATATTTACTTTGTATTTTTTCTTAATGTTCCATGTTTTTGCACTATGCTTTCAATGTGAAATTATACTCTATAGACAAAAAGGTGGTTTGTGAGTGGTGGTTGAATCACATATCATGGTTATTGCTTTTGATATTAAAAATCAGTTTGCGTATGATGGAAAAGATTGATTGAGGACTGTACTTTCTTAACTAAACAGTTTGATAATTGTTTTTGTAAATGGATTTGTGAATCAGACATTATGTGTTAGTGTAAAATCTTCATTACATATCAGATCATCTGTTTTAGTTTTCAAACTTTTTCGAATTGCTTACAATACAAAAGAGAAGAAAATTTAAATAAAAAAGTTACAATCCAGTTTGGAAAGGATGCCATATAAATGTGTCAAATTTTGTAGATATATTGCACACATAAATATAATTACCTCAAGGTACAATAAAGGAAAACATTCTAAAACTGAACTCATCACCTTTGAGCCTGACTAATCTGGAGTTGAGCCAGATGAAGAGTAGTGATTATTTTAGCAATTAATACATAATGATTATACAATTTACATAATGCATTCTACATCAGCTACCAAATCTTAGTGGCAAACCAATTGATTGTCCAAAACACTAGTGCTTAATCAGGCTAGAGTTTGTGTAAAATCAATGGAGCCCCATGTTGTGGCCTTAGAGTGATAACAGTAGCAGGAGCATGAGTGTAGGATGGGGAAGTTCAAAGGAGAAGCGCTGCAATACAAGGGACAGAGCCAGTTTTGCTTCTACTAAAGCAAAGTTTTGTCCGATGCATATTCTAGGACCCCATCCGAAAGGCAAATACGAAGCTTGACTCTTTGATGCCTTGGAAATTCCGCAAGAAAACCTTTCTGGTTTGAATTCTGATGCATCGTCACCCCAGAATTCAGGATCCTGATGTACCAGGATAGTTGGTAAGGAAATCTGAACTCCGGCTGGTAATATCAAATTGTCAAGCCTTATCTCTTCATCAACAGCACGATTCAGCATAATTACAGGAGGGTATAGCCTAAGAACCTCATACAAAATCATAGTTACCTGTAACATCCTAAACTGTCAGAATTAATACAAACATTTTTTTAGATAGACATTATTTAGCAAGTTATTAATAGTGAGCTTAAGTTGCACGGACGTTTTAGTTTCCGTGCAACATAGCAGCGAGCATAAGGAAACTACTTACAACTTTAAGGCGATTCAACCCATCAAATTCTGGCTTTTTGCCATCAAAGACTTGCGAAACCTCATGTCTAGCTTGTTCTTGCCAGTAGGTATACTTGCCCAGCAAAATCATAGTCCAAGCAAGCAAAACAGACGTAGTTTCTTGCCCCGCAAAGTAAAAGAGCCTACACTCATCCATCACTTCTTGTATGCTCAGTCCGTCAATTTCTTTCTGATTTGATTCCATAAGTATGCCTAACAAGTCATCATTTTTTACTTCACCCGCTTCCATTTCCCTTTTACGTTTGTCGACCATTCTCTTAAGGGAAGCTTCTACTTCTCCATCGAGTTGTTTCATTCTTTTGTTAGTCTTTGTTGGCATAAACCTGCACATAAATCATACGTACAAATTAATCGTCGGATATGCATACAGTTTTCGACAAAACTAACCTTCTATTTGGTATTGAAGTTGGCATATAATATGTAAATGCTATGCATACCTCCAACCTGGTATTAGTACATGAACTGACTGAATACCCTGCATTACATGACTGACTAGCTCTCTTAGGTGACCGAATAATCTTTTTCCTTCTTCGTAGTTGCTTCCAAATGCTGCTCGAGAAATAACATCGCACGACAAGTCTTGAAGATACGGCCACACATCCAACGCATATGATTCCTTTGTGGAGATCATCATCTCCCATTTTTCAATCATCTCATTACAACTTTGATAAAATAAAGGTGACATAATCTGTAATACAGAAACAGACAATTAACATTTTGGTTGAGTTGAGTCCAATCTATTTGAGTGGTGTGTTGAATTTCAGATAAAGATAGCACCGACACAAGAAACGGGACACTTAGATACGCACACGGCGAGACGGCATTATTTTAACGTTTTCTATGTTAAAATTGAAGTTTCGTGTCCGAAACGCCAAGTGTGAGACACGTTGATTGAGGGTAAAACCTCAAAAAACATAAATAATTGAGTGTTAACCTTTAACTTCTCTTGATGGAATGCTGGGTTGATGATCTTTCTGTGCTTAACCCATTTGTGGCCCTCACGAAATATAAGTCCTGGGGCTAACATCTTACCCTGTGGATTCAACCTTTGCTTCTTAAAATCACTTACCTTTGTAAGAACATCTTTTATATGATGAGGGTTCATGATATTCACTCTGGGAGTTGGTCCAGCCCAATAAAAACAATTCTTACCTGCATAATTTTTACATAAAAATGCATGACCAAAAACTGAGAGTGAGTAGAATTGATGAGACAAGATTACCATAGGTGTGAACAAGTTGAAGGAGAAAGGGAGTGACACGAAGTGCAACATTGTCAGAGAAATGAATAGGCGAAGCAGCAGCTTTGTTGGTCATAGCCACACTCTGTTTCAAGTCTCCATAGAAAAACCTGTATGAATTGCCTTTGAGACCTTGTTTTTTCAGATCATTTTCAAGTTTCTTGGGTCTAAACCAGATCCAGTTGAGTAATTTGCATGCCCAGGTTGCTATCACCGCTAAAACAATGGAAACTGCAATACCCACCATTAATATTCTGAAGATTTACTTAGTTTCTGCGGAGAGGAGTACACTTTTTTTTATGAAAAAGAGAATCTTGAGGAGAGTGCTTGTGTTTATGCTAAAGGAGATGAAATGATCATTACAGTTTTGTTTGGTAGCCGTTGCAATCAATGGAGGAGTTGTCTGAACTGTTAAATTCGGATTTTAGTTGAAAAGACACTTCACTCCAAGTCGGACTACCAAATGCTATCAACTTTTTCTGGATTTACCAATGTTGTCAAACCCGACCCGACCATCGAACCGGTGAGGACAGAGGTTCAACTGGGGTTAAACTGTGGTTGAACCGGTATTTTAATATAATAATATACTTAATAGTTATTGATATAATTTTTTAGGAAAAAATATTTTATATAATAAAATTATATATTTATAAATTATAACATATTATTAGAATAATAATTTAAAGAATATGAATATATTTTGGTGAAAGAGTTATATATATGTATATGATATAAATAGAGATTTTATATAAACAAAAGAATTTGGCATAATGATTAGTAGTGCACACAAGGGACAACAGTGGGCAGAGTTGGACTCCCACAATTCCTCTCATTTTTAATGAGGATTTGTACACTTTTTGACCAAACCGGTGGCGGGTTAACCGGATTAATTGTTCCAAATTATCTGTTACCCGACTAGTTTGATAAGAAAAAAAGGGGTTTCTAATATTGCGGTTATTTGGTGCAGCCCGAATCGACGATGTGACCGGTTTCCGATTTTTCGGTCGAACTGGCTGGTCCGGTTCGGATTTGACAACCATTGAATTTACACGTACCATTCTCTTATATTTTGGGATTATTTGCAAAATACATGTTTATCCTAAAATATTTACAGCAGAATTGGCAATCTTTGAGTAATTTTTGTCGCTAGACTATTCAGTAACTTATTGGGCTTCTTACATATATACCTCATTTGTAAGAGTTAATTAGACAATATACTACAATATATCATTTTAATTTCAAAGATACTGGCCTAGGTTTCACTTTTGACAAATACGTTTTGATTTTTTTTTATTAGATTTCTACCTTTTTGGTTTTTCACAAATATTTCTTACTCCAATAAATTCCTTTAAAGCAGCAAAACCTAATTTCATTCAAGAAACCTAATTAACTCGCCGCCTCTTCTCTTCTTCTCATCCCGGCGCCGCCTCTTTTCGTCTTCTCTTCCCGTCCTCTTCTCTGAGCTTGAATCTCACTCACTCACGCCGTCGTCATCTTCACTATTGCTGCTATTGAGATTTTCGATCTTTCTTTTCTGTCGCTGTCAAATGCCGTAGCCGCTCTCCGTCTCGTTTTTGCTTCCGCTCCATTCCACCGCTCTGCCGCTTCTGCTGCGTTGCGCCGTTCGAAGATGCCGCTCCCTTTTTTTGCTAGTTGCGGCTGCTCTCTTTTATAACAGGCTTTGTTTTGTTCTTTGATGTGGCTGAATTCTTGAGTTTTGTTGGGTTTATTGTGGAGGTTGGTGGTGGATTGTCGTGGATGTATATATATAATCAATGTTTAGCCTGCACTATAGGTGTTTGAAGAAATGCTTATGAGAATTATAATATTTTTTGGGTGTTGGGTATCTAATGGTTAACATTGGGTAAACCGTTTGGTAACTTTGTAATAAATTTTATTTTGAGTATATTATTAATAACATCGTTAGTTAACTGGTTGTCGTCGCCGGAGGTGGCAGACCTGTTGTGATGAAATTTATTTTGTTGCTATTTAACCAATCGTTAGTTAACTGGTTTTTCTTTTGTGAATGACGGTGGTGATGTGGTGGTGGTTCGATTTTTGGTGTTGCACTTCATGCACTCTAAGTGTTTGAAGAAATGCTTATGAGAATTGTAATGTTTTTGGGTGTTGGGTAACCAATGGTTAACATTAGGTAAACCGTTGGATAACTTGTAATAAATGTATATATTATTAATAAAAGCGTCAGTTAACTGTTGTTGAATATTTTTTGTTGCTATTTAATCAATAGTGTACTAAAAAATACACCAATAACCTTATTTTTAGTACATTGAAGATATTTTTTATATTTAAAATTTTAAAATGAGAGTTTAATTTAAATAAGGTATGTGCAATATGAGAAAAAATTTATGTTGATTTATATAATAATTAAATTTGGATATATAATTCCTAATTTTAATAGTATTTTCACCTAATTTAAATTGCTTATCAGATTTTATTATATAATATTTTTCTATACAATTTAATGATTTTTTTTATCAAATCCAAGCAATACATTAATGGCACGTTGCCTTTTACTATTATACAAAGTGACGAAGTGTAGTTAATCCATAAACTTAGGTTATTAGACTATGTATTTTTTTTTTAATGTGAGGTATGACTCAGGCCCAACTTGGCCCTACCTTACATCCGTCTCTGATATCAGAGAACTAACGTCTAATAAGAAACTGAACAAAAAATAAAGGGTTAATTTTTAAGAAAATCACGAACTTTACACGAAGTTTTATTTTAATCATGACCTTTAAAAGTTTACATTTAAAAGCACGAACTTTCATTTTATTTCAAATCTATCACCGAAGTAAAATTCGGTGTATTTTATCTACTAAAAATTCCTAATCCTACATACTCTAACTGAAAGATAATAAGATTTGATGTTGATTAATAAGTTGGGTCTTTCATTAATGGTTTAGTGAAGAATTTCGTCAATAAAAATACATTGAAATGATGAATTTGAAACAATATGAAAGTTCGTACCTTTAAATGGCAACTTTTAAAGGTCATGATTAAAATGAAATTTCGTGAAAAGTTTGTGATTTTTTAGAAATTAACCCAAAAATAAACGGCAATTAAAAGGAGAGTTATTTTGGTAAATAAAAAAAAACAGGTAAGCCTAGTTAGAAAACAAATTCATAAAAGAAAAGTCGAAAACCATTAGGTAAAGTTGTAAATAAGTTAGCGAATAGGGTATTGTAGGAAATTACCACTTATATTTTCTCTCTTTTTGCGCCATATTAATAATAATTCAGATTGGGAGGGGGTCATGTTCACGATCTACACCGTTTATTATAAAATGAACGGTGTAGATCAATTTGATTAAAATTGTACTTTTTTTATCTACACCGTTTATTTTACAATGAATGGTGTAAATCGTAAACATTACTCTTGAACTTGACGGAATCCCAATCCAAATAACCCACATTAAAAAATGTCATTTTCTCTCTCTTTGTTTCTCTTTTAGCACGTTGAAGTTAAGGTCATACTAGTGCTTCGTTGTTGTCAGTATGACGAGAAAATGCTCCGGAAAGATGATTGCTACTCCAGTGACAAAAACGACTGAGAAAGTGAAAAAGATTGGCGAATTTAAATAGATTGAGATAACTGAATGTAGGGTTGAAGAGGATTTTCCAATAATTATTAGTGAGCAAATTGAGGAATGCAATAAGTTGTTAGAGAGGGGATCTAATGAAGTTGAAGGTCCATAAGTGATTGCTAAGAAGACTGCCGAGTGTGATGATTATGAGAAGATGGAGGATGTAAAAAAAACCAAAAGAAACAGAGTAACCTGTTTGATAACCGGCTGAGAAGTGAATCGAGTGAGTGAAAGTTTATTCCTCCCTCGATTAGGGATCGTACAAGATTTATTAGTTTCAATTCAAAAGATATTGTCAAGGAGGAACATAGATGGAAAAATGCAGTTGTGGGATGTGTTTATGGTATGTATCCTAAATACGAGAGAATCAATGCATTTGTGAGAAATAGATGGGAAAAATTTGGATTGTTGAATGTAATCGAAATCAATACCTCGATTTTCTTGTTTGAGTTCTAATCAAAGGAGGATTGCAGTAAGGTTTTGGGGTGTGGTCCATATACATTTGACTAGAAGTCTTTACTATTGAAAAAATGGCAACCAAGAATGTCTATGGACCCAAGTGAGATTAGATCGGTGCCGCTGTGGTTGCAACATCCAGGTCTGCCTTGGGATTCTAGTCTCCGGAAATTTTGAGCGAAATTGGAAGTATTTGTGGTAAGCCTCTTTACTAGTGATAAATGTATGATTAACAGATTGAAACTAGGATTTCCTAGAGTCCTGGTGGAGATGGAAGCAACTGGTCCTTTCCTAGTTGTGGTTGAGCTGTGTAACGAAAATGGTATATCCTTTAGACAGATTATAGTATATGAGTGGAAACTATTGATATATGAGAAATGTTGCATAATAAGTCATTCAAAAAATATATGTAGAGTAATTCGGGATACCATAAAAGCTCTAGAAAAGATAGAGAGCCAAGAAGCTTAAGATGTTGAGAATATTAATGACAAAATTGAGCATGTGGAAGATAGAATAAGTAACATTAGTATTGAAGCACATATTGTTATTGAGAAAGTTATCATCAATGAGAAGCCTGTTATCCATAAGAGTCCTAGAACCTCTAACTCTTTTAGTTCTTTAGTGATTGACCAGATGGCATTGATAATCTAAAGGGGAAGGATCATTGATGAAGTTTGAATACGTAAGGGAGGGAGTAAGGCGAGGCTAAACTCTAGGCTTCTAGATGTAGATAGATGATTGAAGTCTGTAATATGAGGGGGATTAACAATCCAATCAAGCAATTTGAAATAATTTCTTTTATCCATAAAAATAGTTTAACTATTGTTGGTATTGCTTAA
Organism: Mercurialis annua; assembly: GCF_937616625.2. Taxonomy (NCBI): domain Eukaryota; kingdom Viridiplantae; phylum Streptophyta; class Magnoliopsida; order Malpighiales; family Euphorbiaceae; genus Mercurialis; species Mercurialis annua. Next base: position 17,429,043 of record NC_065572.1, on the reverse strand, counting down.
ACTAGGCTCAATTTGAATAAATGGGAAACCGTTTGGAGTAATTTGAAGAATAAAATTAGTGATTTGGAGTTGATTAATAACTACGCTTGCTCGGTTTTGGGTAGAGTTTGGATTCTGTTTGATGGTAATAGAATTAAAGTTAAAGATATTGTTGTTCTTAGCCAGTACCTTCATTGTAGAATTAAGAGTGAAGATATGAATTGTCGGTGTACCTTTGTCTATGGTTCCTACTTGACAGTTGGGAGAGTTGATTTATGGAGTCAGTTGATTGATGTAAGCAAGATGATGATTGATAAATGGATTATCTTATGTGATTTTAACTCTATGACGAGCAATAGGGATAGAGGTGGAGGTAATGAGATGGCTAATAATCACACAAAGCCCCTGACTTTAGGGGTACCTTACGACAAACCCCCTGATTTAAAAAAACGATCAGTAAACCCCCTGATCTTTGTGTCGGCGCTCGCTAAACCCTTTTTGGACAAAAATACCCATGGCGCCGTCTTTCTTGGTCAACTGACTTAAAAAAATCTGACGACGCCGCGTGTCAGTTGACACGTCAGCAAAATATCTTAAAATTTCCAAACACCCAAAATACCCCTAAAATACCCAACCCAACTAACCCCAATCAATAAAATCTAACCCAATAAAATCTAACCAAACTCAACTCAACCCACTGTTCTCCGGCCACCACCATCCGCAGCCACTATGGCCGGCAATTTTTTTCCGGCCACCGAGGCTGTTCTTCGTTGAAGAACAGATCAATCTGTTGTTCAACGAAGAACAGACCTAGATGAAGAACAGACTGATCTGTTCTTCGTTGAATAACAAATTGAAGATGACCGAAAATTTTACGGTCATCTCGGAGAAGATGACCGGAAAATTTTCGGGCGGTGGTTGGGGTGGCAGCGGTGGTTGGATGGTTGGGTTGGTTATTGTGGTTAACCAAATGGTTATTGGATTGATTTGTTTTTTTTCTTTTTCTAAATTAAATTAGGGGTATTTTGGTGTTTGAAATTTTTAAGGTATTTCGCTGACGTGGCGCCGTCATATTTTTTTTTTTTAAGAATGGCAGTTGACTGAAAAAGACGGCCCCAAGGGTATTTTCGTCATATTTGGGGTTTAGGGGGGGTTTAGCGAGCGCCGTCACAAAGATCAGGGGGTTTACTGGTCGTTTTTTTAGATCAGGGGGTTTGTCGTAAGGTACCCTTAAATTCAGGGGCCATGGGTGATTATTAGCCCAATGAGATTGATGAGCAGGCTGCAGATCAGTTTAAAAACAAGATTATTGAATCTAATGTTGGTGAGCTAAAGAAAGTGGGGAACAAGCTCACTTGGACTAATAACCAAAATTGGCTTGATAGAATCTGGAGAACTATAGATTGGTGCTTTGTTAATGATTGTTGGCTTGAGGATTGGAATAATTATTTTTGTGAAGTTCAAGCTCCTGGAGTGTCTGATCATAGCTCTATAGTGGTCAAGATGCAGAATAACAGGGAGAAGAGAGTATTTGGTTTAGAATTCTTTAATGCTTGGTATGACCACCAGGACTTTTTAGATATGGTTAAAAGAGGTTGGGATGTGGATAGCTCTGGGTTCTATATGTACAGAGTCTACCAAAAGCTGGAAAAAAACTAGATGCGAGCTTAAAAAGCTAAATAAGGAAGAGTTCAGTGACAATTCTATTAGAGTTGTTAAAACTAGAGAGATTCTTAGTAAGCTTCAAAATGATCTTCAGGCCAATCCTTCTAGTATTGAGCTAATAGATGAGGAAAGAGCAGTTAATAAGCACTTCCAGAGACTAATTAGGTAGGAGGAGAGTATATTGAGATAGAAATCTAGAATGAAATGGATTTCTTTTGGGGGATATAAATAATAAGTTCTTCCATAGATGTATGAAGCAAAGAGTTACCAAGAAAAGAATAGTGAGACTAAAGGTCAAAAGGAACTATATTGATGATTCTGAGCAGCTTAAGGAAGAGATTCTTAAGCATTACAAATTGTTCTTTGGGGAAAAACTGTTAAATAAAAGAAATGTAAATCATGTAGTCTTTGATGAAGGATGTCTGGTTAACAGTGATGAGAATGATATGTTATGCGATAATGTCTCTGATGAAGACATTAAAAGAGCCATGTTTAGTATTGATGCTAATAAAGCCCTTGGGCCAGATGGGTTTGGAAGTGCTTTTTTTTTTTAAAAGCTGGAGGTTAGTGGGTGGGACATTTCTAGAGTTGTTATGTTGAAGCAAGCTAACTCCACCATAATTATGCTGATTCCAAAGATGGATGTTCTTGATTTTATTAGTGACTATAGGTATATGGTTGCTGCAATATCCTATATAAAGTTATCTCAAAGATTCTGGCCAAAAGATTAAGCAGTATTTTGGATAGAATTATTTCTAAGAGTCAATCAGATTTTGTCCCTAGGAGAAACATAGCAAATGACATATTACTAGCCCATAAGTTAGTTAGAAACTATCAAGGACACAATGAAGTTTCCTATGCTATGAAAGTTGACAAGTAGAAGGCTTATGGCATTATGGAGTGGGACTTCATTGTGGAAGTTTTACTAGGGTTAAATGTTGATAACAAGTCCATTAAGTTGGTGATGAATTGCATAAGAAGTGTTATAATTTAAGTTCAAGTAAATGGAGAAAGTTGTGGATGTTTTCAAAGTGCTAGAGGCTTAAGGCAGGGGGACCCTATCTCCCCCCTCCCCCTTGTCTTTGTGTTATGCATGGATTATCTTTCTAGAAGCCTAGAGCTGAGCACCTTAGAAGGTTCTGGCTTTAAGCACCACAAAAGCTACAAGAAGATCAATCTCTGTCACTCTTGGATTTCTAAGTGCCTATCATATGCAGGTAGACTTCAGTTAATTAACTCTATTCTCCTTAGTATGCATGTGTGTCGGTGTTTAGTGTTTATTCTGCATAAGTCTAAGATTAATGGTGTTGGGGAAACATTCAAAAGATATTTGTGGCATGGTATTAAAATCAAAAAGGGTAGTCTTATTAGTTGGAATATTATTTGTTCTAGCAAAAAGAGAGGTAGGCTTGGTGTTAAAGCTGTGTTTATATGGAATGTAGCAGTTGTGGCTAAAAATGTTTGGAATATTATTTCCTTTAAGCCTTCCCTTTGGACTAAATGGGTCATTATCAACAAGCTTAGACTGTCTAGATTTTGGGGTATTGCTAAGCCCTTAGACAGCTCTTGGACTTAGAGAAACATGCTGAAAGTGAGACCAATATTGCTCCTATATTTGAGTACAAGTTGGGGAACGGGGAAAAAATTTCTTTTGGGGAGATCATTTGGTGGATGGACAGTCTGTGGAGGATAGATTTAAGGGCACAGACATTAAAGGTTCTGATATTAAAAAAGCTACCAAGATCAGTAATCTTTGGAAGAATGGGTGCTGGTTCCTGCCTAACCCTATTGATGGTATCACTAGTGCTGCTTGGGATTACATAAAAGATAATTGTAGAGTCAGTAGTAAGGTGAATGATCATGTGATTAGTAGAGCTAAAACTGATGGGAAATTCACCATTAGTAGTGTCTGGAAGAGCCTGGTGCCTTTGTCACGATCCAAAATCGTGGGCCGCGACCAGCGCTAGGGAACGCGAGTGGTTGCTCGGGAACCCGTAGCAAGCCTAAAAACGAGTAAAAACTCTTTTTTAAAACCGATAATACAATCAATCATAAAACGATTTCATAAAGTTTCTTAAAATAATTACTTGAAAACGTTGAAACCACTTTCTGAAAATCGTTGCACAAAACTTGGAAACCAGAGTCTTACAAAGCGATACTACATGTCCAACACTCCCCTATTTCAACTCGAACAAAATATCATAAAAACTAGTTCAAACCACATTGTAAAGTCAAACAAACAACGGGTATAAGGCGCAAACAAAACTTTATTAAAATAAATCATTGGTCAGAATACATAAACATATAACCGTTTACTACAAATTAGATCTACTAGGTCAGTCGACACTGAGTGAGTTCGTATTTATACAAGGTATTATAAACATAAATTGCAATAACATAACACAAACTAATATCCACTCTGAAAACACACATCAAAGAAAACCAACAATCTGATCCGATCAAAACCCTAATCTTAAACTCATAATACCATATTGAAAGTCTAAATCTTTATCAAAATATATCAATCAAATCAATCCAAGTGGTAAGTTCCCGAGATAGTTCAACCGAGTTAACCTTCAGCATGTGACTTAGTCCCGAGATAGTTCTGCCGAGTTAATTCATGTCACTTTTATTACCCAAGGTGTGAGTCTCGAGATAGTTCAACCGAGTTAACTCACTAGATACGGGTCCCAAGATAGTTCTACCGAGTTAACCTCGTATCTACCAAACATAATCATCCTTTCCATTCCCAAACATAAAATGAGCTCACATCAAACATTTCTAAACACAAACATCTAGACTCTTAACAGCACTAGTGATCACACAGTCCTATTGGCGCCCAATAGGTAGCTTGTATCTTCGGATCGCTAAACCAAACATCACACTTTACAATCAATTACTAAATCAAACATCATCCCAAAACCATATTGTATGCAATGCATTTAATTAGATCATAGTAGCAACACACTAATCAACTTAGAAATACACTACGCAAAGTAAATAGAAAAATCAAGAATTGCTATCCAAAACCAAACATGTAAAGCAACTCTGTAATGCTCCTTGAACTTCTGGTCCCGCTGGTAGTTGTCTATTCGAATCCAGATCGAAAACGATAACAAAATGCAATTAAAACCAATCTTAGTCTAGGAATATTCTAGACACCAAACTCACAACAAATAAATTAAATAATATCGCGTCGAACTTGTATCAAACTCGCCTCGACATAAAATCGATAATCTTTAACTTAACAATTTCGTTTGTTAAATAACATTTTTCGAATATTATTTAATTAGCTAAAATAAATAAATTATCGAGCTAATACGATACTTAATTTATTAAATCACTTTTTCTATTTTTATAATTAACTTTATCTCTAAACGTTATCATATTAACCGATTAATTATCGAACTAATAAAACTTCTAGTTAAAAAATCAACTTTTTCCAAACTGTTTTCGAGCCAAGTTCGGCCTGTAAGACGTCAGATATTAGCCTGGAAGTTGCTTCCCTGGGCTGGTTTAAGGGCTGCTGCCCGCACCATAAATATCCCTGGTTCTGCTCCTCGCAGCAGAACCGAGCTTGTCGAGACCTATTCTGACGTGCACACGCCATACCCAACACATTTCTGACAAGAAAATGCTATAAACGACCACCAAACGCCATACAATTTCATCTCACCATCAAACACCAAATCAGAAAATTATATTTAGTTAAACTCAACAAAACTCACAAAATACACAACCAATCTTAATTTCATAAGTTATAACTTGAGGATGTATGAGTTAGCTCTCCAACCGAACTTGAATTATCAAAAACCGATATCGGAAATGGAAGAAACACTCCCCATTGTGACGATTGCTCCAAGAAAACACAAGGTTGGTGATGGTGTTGACGGTGTACACGGCAAATTGAGGTTTGGAGAGTTAAGGTTTTGAATTTTGTAACTTAAAGAAAAATGATGATGATGAAGTTGAGTTAGTGGAGGATTATGTGTATTTATACTAAGGGTTTAGTGGGCTAAAAGAATATGAAAGTCCTTGCCAAAATACCATTTAACTCAACCACTAAACATCTTATTTAATTTAATCCAAATTGATTTCATAACGAAATTTTGACGATACTTTCTTAATAATAATTAACGGACTTTGGTATAGTAAATTTAGTTTGGAATCTTGATTTTTTTTATTTTCAATTTTTATTTTTTCCGTTAATCTTAACCAAGTTAAATATCCAATTTAACTTATCAATTCACAATAATAAAAATAGACATTCCTTTGTCTAAAATCAAAATATTTTAATTTATTCTCGATCTCCTTGACATTAATTATCGCAAATTAGGACACGTGGTAACACTTAATAGCCTTATAAATACGGGGGTATTACAGCCTGAGGGAAGCAGGGTGATATCCCTAGATTTTCATTCATAAGTTGGATGGCTATGCATAACAGATTGGTTACTAAAGACAAGTTTAAGAGGTGGAAAATCATCAATGGAGAAGTCTACAGCTTGTGTAATGTAAAAAAAGAGAATAGGGAGCATCTATTCTTTGATTGTAGGTTCTCGAGGGAAATTTGGATGCAAATTCTGGAGGCTAATCACTTGTAAAACTACCGACCTTTCAATTTTTTTTCAATAACACTCTCACTTTGTAAAAACTTCAATAGCACTCTATTTCGCGTTTTTACGTTTCAATAGCACCCTAAATTTAGAAAAATAGATGATTTTATTATTATAAGGATTAAATTGTGTAAAATAACTAAATGAAAGGATCATTTTATATCTTTTTCTAATTGAACAAATACAAACAAATCCCTTAACTTAAAATACATCCAAATAAACTCTCTTCTCCACTAATTTAAATAAAAAATTAAAAAATATTAAAAAAGATTCCCCTACTTTTTTTCCGGCATCTACCTCACCCCGCCACCTAAAACCCGACGCTTCTCCTCCATCGTCCTCCATGGGAGGACGAGCTGTTCTCGTTCTCCCATGGAGGACGAACAGAGCTCGTCCTACCATGGAGGACGAACAGAGCTCGTCCTCCCATGGAGGACGAACAGAGAGGACGAGCTGTTCTCCAGATCTGTCCTCCTATGGGAGGACGGACAGATCTCGTCCTCCTACGAGAACAGATCTCGTCCTCCTATAGAGGACGAGTTCTTCCTCAAAAACAAGGAAGAACTGTTGTTCTTCCTCAAGAACGAGGAAGAACAGTGTTCTTTCTCAAGAACACTGTTCTTCCTCAAAAAAATATGGCGAATCGTGGCCGCGTTGGGTCCGAAAGAGTCGGTAACGGATTCGAGGGAGGTGGCGATTGGTCGGAATTTAATTATTTTAATTAAATAATTTTTTATTGTTATCCATCTTTAAATATGGAGAAAATAGTTCTTTTGTAGTATTTATAACATTAAATATTATTTAGAATATGTGGTAAATGTAAAGGACTTATATTGAATTTTATCCAATTGAAAAGAGTTCAATTTAATGCTTTATGGTGTTATTGAAACGTAAAAATACGAAATAGAGTGCTATTGAAGTTTTTACAAGGTGAGGGTATTATTGAAAAAAAATTGAAAGGTCGGTAGTTTTACAGGTGATTAGCCAATTCTGGATAAGATGTGTATCGATAGAAGGACTTTTTCTTGGAGCAAAGAAGTCTCCTTCTTCTCCATAAGAGCAGTTGGCATATTCTTATAACCCAGTAGGAGAAGGAAAGCTTTCACAGATGCTGTTTATTACATTTGGAAGGCCAGAAATGACATGATTTTCAATGCGAAGAGGACAAGAGTTGAAGATTTTGTAAGGGAAATTATTGATTGTATTTAAGTTGCTTTTGCTTTTAGCTTTTTCTGTTGCTTTCGATGTTGTTTGAATCAGTCTTGTGCTGAATAGTGTTTTTTTTGTCTATAGCAGTCTCTACTCTTTTTTGGTGATTTGCCAAAAAAAATAACCCACATCATCCCTAAAACAACTTGTCATTTTTTCGGCAACACCTAAGAAGCATTGAAACTTTGACAAAGTTGCGTATTCTGTTTCGGAAATACTTTGAAAATTGAAAATTCTCAAAAACTCTCAGAAACTCATTAGGAAATGTTTCGAGCCGTTTCTGTAAATAAAAAAAATAGTCACTTGTAAAAAAACCGAAAATATTCTCGAATAAATAATTTTTTAATCAATTATCCATAATTTCTATTATTTACATTATCCACAATAAATCTTATCTTCATATTTTTTTTTTGGGTTTAATTATGTTTGGTTTATTTTATTGATTGGCAAAAATATATAAATAAAATTTAATATATATAGCACTTTATAATTTATAATAATATAATATAATATAACTGATGGATACCGAATCCTACAGTAAATATAATGGAGCCGAGTCACAGGAGATCCACTCTCAGGTGATACCGGACTCCCCCTGTAGATCCTAAGATATGAAGGAGACGCCGAATCCCTTAAGATTTGGTGATATGCCAATTGATACCGAATCCCTTGAGATTCGGTGATATGCCAATAAAGACCGAATCCCACATGATCCGCCCAAAGCGCGTTAGGTCCGGGATTCGGGTAATCGACCACGAATGGAAGTATTGTCCTATTCGGACACAAACACTATATATGGAAGGATGAGCTCTACTTTAGGAAGATAAGACTATTTAGGAAGACGTTCCTAAATAGGACTCTTATCAGATTAAGGTAGATCTCGACAAATCAGGAGAATCCCTACGATATTGCCGAATCCCTACAAAGAAGGATTCACCTGCCTATTACGACTCTACAAGGTATATTCGACTACTATAAAAGGAGCACGAGGTATGCCTAGAATCACAATTACATTCATATACACAAAACGCGGCTCAAAGCTCTAGACTGACTTTAGCATCGGAGAGTTAATCGGACAACCATCGTCCGGTTAGCTTCTACCTTGTTTTGCAGGTCTTACTGACCGGTTCAGGAGGCAGACTCCATCAATTGGCGCCGTCTGTGGGAAAAGCTTAACCAAACTTCAAAAAGAAGGAGCTTTTCTGAACTCAAAAACAAATTTCATTGAAGAAGATGACTTCTGAAAGAGTGAACCTGAAAGACAAACAACCAATGGACCCAAAAAACACTCCGGAGATAATCAACGTGACGGAAGACGGGCTTCACAACTCTGGGGAGAAAAGCAATATCGGAGGGCCCTCTTTTTCAACACCTCAATACCAAACTAATCCGATGAGGGAAAGCAACCCAATTGCTTTCAATCTGAACACTGAAGAACAACAAGCACCGAGCGTAGCAGCACAAGATTCGTACAACGAAATGCTGAAAAAGGTACTAGAATCGGTCCAAGCAAATCTGGACAGATTGGATAGCGAAGCTAAAAGAACAAATGATAGGCACGAAGAAACCATGAAAATCCTGAGGGAAAATTTCAGCCCTACAGCTCCCAGAAGAAGAGGAAGAACAGAAAACGCAAACCCAAGCCGCCGAGAGACGAGAGCAGAAAACAATAAAAGCAAGGAACCCCGAACCAGAGGGAATGAAGAAAGAAACGAAGCAAGAAACCAACGAGAGAATAGAACAAGCGATGAGGAAAGTCCGAATAGAGACAAATCTAACGAGGAATCACCAGAGACACCCAGAATCGAGCATAACCAGGAGGACGCCCGAAGTGGTTTGCATTCAAAGAGAGACGAACGAAGAGAGAAGGAAAAAGAAGACGCCCCACCAAAGAGCAAGCGACAGGAGAGAGATGCAGGGAAAGAACAAACTAAGAAAAAACACCAAGACGGAGAGGGCAAATCGTCAGAAACACCCCAAAAAAGCAAGGCCACATATGTAGTAGAAGAAGATTTGGAAGAAAAGATCGCCAAAGCACTCAAAAAACTAAAATCTGAAGAGTTGGACATAGACGATCTCCGGTTGAAAGGATCCCCCCTCTCGCCCGAGATCATGGAGGAAACCATCCCACACAGCATGAAGCTGCCGATCCTGCCAACTTTCAATGGGGAAGGAGACCCCCGAGATCATACATCTAGATTCACAGCGACTATGGGGCTACTCAGCGTATCAGACGCCATTCTATGCAGGGTCTTCCCTACCACACTCACGGGCACGGCCCAGAGATGGTATAACAAATTAAAATCAGGCTCAATCAAGAGCTTCGCTTCGCTCTCAACAGAGTTCCTCAATTGATACCTCACAAACATCCCAGCAAAGACTACTACTAGCATCCTAAGATCCTGCATCCAAGAAGAAGGAGAAACCTTACGAATCTACATTGAACGATTCAACAAGCAAGCTATGAAGATTGACAACCTGAACGTCGACATGGCGACAGAAGCATTGCAAGAAGGGACGCGATTCGGAAAACTGGTGGACAAGCTACTAGTCAATAAGCCCACGACTTTCTCGAACTTGATGGGCATAACCCAGAAATACTTCGAGCTAGACGAAGGGCGAAGGGCGATTCGTGGAAAGGAAGCAAAAGGAAAAGAGTCAAAAGAGAAGTCCAAAGAAAAGACCAAGTCCAAACCTGATGACAGGAGAGGAAGGCCAGAAGAGAACAGACGATTCGCCTCCCAGACAAGATATGAATCGAGATATGATCCCAGAGATGACGAGAATAACTTCACTCCGCTAAACACCAGTCGAACTAATGTCTTCATGTGGATCAAAGAAAATGTCAAAAACGTGGTATGGCCACCAAAGATGAAAGCAGAGATAAGAGACACCAGAAAATACTGCAAATTTCACGACGATTACGGACATGAAACGGATAGCTGCAGAGACTTAAAGGTCGAGATCAAAAGGATGATCGACACAGGCGAGGTGAGGAAATTTGTGGCCCGAAAAGAGAAGAGCAATGACAAAGGAGAAAAAAGAAGCAGAGAAGACAAGCCAAAAGAGAAAGAAGACGAACGCCCATCCAAAATACTGGGAACCATACACATGATCAATGGAGGAGGACATAGCAGCTCTACGATCAGGAGAAAGCAGAGGAAAGAAGTGATGAACATTAGAGAAACTCACATGCCACCGGTGATCTTTGATGTAGAAGACTATGAATACGTCAAAGCACCCCACAACGATGCTTTGGTAGTAACTACTATCATTGAAAATTGGAACATGGAGCGAATCCTAATCGACGAAGGAAGCGCGGTAAACCTTATGACAAACGCAGCGTACAAAATGCTTGGAGGAACAGCGTCAAGGCTACGTTGTCACGACCCAATCTCAGAGCCGAGACCGGCGCTAGGGAATGGGAGTGGTTGCTCCGAAACCCGTAGCAAGCCTAAAAACGTAAAATAATTTCTCGCGAAACATAAACGTCATGCATGACATAAATAAACACGTATCATGCAGAAGCACACATGCCAGGCACATATATCCTCTGGCAGTCACAATATAAATAACGCAGCAAGCGTAAACGTTTAAAACTTTGAAACGTTAAAGTTATATTTACAGAAAACTACACATACAAGCTGACTTGCAAAATACTTATCTACTGCAGCTCTAAGAGTAAAGTACTGTTTCTTTACATACTCAAAAATACAGACTTCTGGGAGTAGGATAGAAGTCCGTTGCTTCAAAGCGTCTTTATCCTGAAAGGAAATCTGTGAGGGGTCAGTATATTGGGATATACTGAGTGAGTTCATATATTTACTAATAAGTATTCAAATAAAACATAAAGTCGTAATCAATCATATGCAGCCAAGTACAAGATCCGATTGAAACCTTAATCCTCGAACATACTAATAATCAATCGATCAACCCAATCATAAATATCAATTGCGAGTCCAACTCGCTGGTGGCCCAGCCACTAGATACGGGGACTTCCAGGCTACACCGTAGCCGAGTTCACTCTACGTATCGAAATCATAACCCAATCGTAAATTTCATATTCATCATCAACTCCCAGCTGAGTTATATCAAAACTGGTGATCACACAGTCCTATTGTCGCCCAATAGGTAGCACGTTCCATCGGATCAATACTGGTTTCAAATCCAGCATATGCAATTCGTATAAACGTTTCACATATAAAACATGCGATTCAATTAATAAGCAATATAAAATAATTGCTTAAATAAATACTTTAAAAGCAAATCGTATAAACTCACAGAAAACGCTTATCCAAAAATACGTCGGGGCTTTAGAAACGTCAAGCTTCCCGAGCTCCTGGTCCAGCTCCTTCTTGTCTCACTGGATCTAAAACAATTTCAAAACATTTGACTCACATCAGAATCCTATTCTAAGATTGACTCTAGACTCAAGACTCGACACGTTTTACTTTCATTAGTCGTCGTGCTTCTCACGCATATCCCATTAAACGATATCAAACTCGTTTACGGATCGTAAATTACTTCCAATTCAATCTTCTTATAACCTCATTAGGTTAACTACTATTCGATTTCTGATTCAATACGTGAATTCCATTAATTCAATCGAAGTACGAAGACTCAGGGTGCGAGAATCGAAGGGTGCACGCTCGTGCAGGGAGGTACACGTTCGTGTACCTTGGTACACGTTCGTGTACCATATGATGGTACACGTTCGTGTACTTTAGTACACGTTCGTGTACCATTGATGGTACACGTTCGTGTACCACAGTACACGATCGTGTACAGTCGTGCACGATCCCCCGGAATCAATTTCCGGGGTTTCCGACCTGCTATATACGTAAAAACGCTCCAAACTCAGCCAAAACGCGTATTCTAAGCTCAAAACGCTATATATCAATCCTATACTCGATAAAACGATAAAATCGTTTCGTGGCCTAAAACTTTGAATCGATATAACTTAAAATATAATCAACAAAACGGTAAAACGTCAAGCTTACCGTGATTCGCCTCGAGAGTACGATCAATTCGAGCTATTAAACGTCGAAAATGGACGAGAAACGGAATCGAGCGACGGATCGATCGGAAACGAGCGAGAGAAATGAGAAAGAGATGAAGAATGAAGACTCTGGATCTTTCATTCCTTCATCTGAAGGGTTTTAGTACATAATCGGCTAATTTTCACTTTGGTCCTTGAAACTTTTCAAAAGTTTCAATTTAGTCCAAAACTTATTCAATTAATCTTTCTATTAATTCAAATACGTATTATTTATCTCCGAATAAATAATACTAACTCAAAAATATAGATTTTCATCGAAAATCCTCCAATTTCTATTTTCGGGCTTAATTGGCTAATTTGCACTTTAGCCCCTAAACTTTTCAAAATTTACAATTTAGCCCCAAAATCTCTCCACATCCAAATTTTCAAAATTAACTCCTTAAATCCCGCTAATTGACTCATTAAATTTTATTCTGAATTTCCGATATAATTAAATTAAATTCTCCTTAATTTAATTTATCGGAAATCACGACACGTGGCACGACTTAATTACCTTAAAATATTTTGGGGTATTACATTCACCCCTCCTTAAAATAAATTCGTCCTCGAATTTAAAATTTAGCCACGTACCTTGAGTAAAAAGGTAAGGATACTTCTGTCTCATATCCTCTTCTGTCTCCCACGTGCACTCTTCTACGGATTGACTTCTCCAAAGAACTTTCACCATTGGAATCCTTTTCGTTCGTAATTGTCGTATCTGCGTGTCGACAATCTGCACTGGCCGTTCTTCGTAAGTTAGTTCCTCGCTCACGTCCACCACTTGTGGTTGAATTATTCAAGAAGGGTCTGGTACATATTTCCGAAGCATGGAAATATGAAAGACAGGATGAATTTGCGACGTCTCCTGTGGCAAGTCTAGCTTGTAGGCAACAGAGCCTATGCGCTCCACAATCTGATATGGTCCGACATATCTCGGAGCCAATTTACCCTTCTTTCCGAAACGAATAACTCCCTTCATCGGTGATACTTTGAGAAATACGTAGTCTCCGATCTGAAATTTGATATCTTTCCTCTTGGGGTCCGCGTAACTCTTTTGTCGACTGGAAACAGTATTCAAACGCTGCTTTATCAACGGAACTTTTTCTGACGTAATCTGGATAATCTCTGCTCCAGTGAGCTTCCGTTCACCGACTTCATCCCAACAGATAGGAGAACGACATTTGCCACCGTATAACGCTTCGTATGGTGCCATCTTGATGCTTGAATGATAGCTGTTGTTGTAGGCGAATTCGACTAGAGGTAGGTACGTATCCCAACTACCTCCGAAGTCTAATACGCAAAGTCGAAGCATATCTTCTAACGTTTGAATCGTCCGCTCAGACTGACCGTCTGTCTGAGGGTGAAACGCAGTGCTGAAATTTAATCGCGTTCCTAATGCGTCTTGTAAGCTCTTCCAGAAATGAGAGGTAAATACGGAACCTCTGTCTGAAACGATTGATACGGGGACTCCGTGTAGGCTTACGATCTTATCGATATAAATCTCCGCCAACTTTGCTGCAGAATAAGTCATCTTGATAGGAATGAAGTGCGCTGACTTCGTCAAACGATCCACAATTACCCAAATAGAATCAAAACCTTTCTGCGTCTTAGGCAATCCGATTACGAAATCCATCGTAATTTTCTCCCACTTCCACTCTGGAATGGGTAAGGGCTGAAGAAAACCGTAAGGTCGCTGATGCTCTAATTTGACTTGCTGACAAGTCGGGCATTTCGCTACGAACTCTGCGATGTCTTTCTTCATTCCGCTCCACCAGTACGTTGTCTTGATGTCGTGGTACATCTTCGTGGAACCAGGATGAACGCTATAGATCGTTCCATGAGTCTCCTCCATGATCTTTTGTCTCAAGTCTTCCACATCTGGAACGCACATTCGATTACCATACTTCAAGATTCCGTTGACGATACTGAAATCTTGACTCTTTTCTTGTTGAACTTCCTCAATTAAATGCTTCAATTGAGGGTCGTCTGCTTGCAACTCTTTGATCTGATCTATCAACGTCGATCGTATCGTTAACTGAGCCATTAGGTTTCCGAGAGATGAAATCTCAAACTTAACCCCTTGGCTAAACATCGTATGAATATCGTTAATTAATGGCCTCCGCCATGTTGTTGTAACGTGCGCGAGACTTCCTGCCGACTTCCTGCTTAAGGCATCTGCCACTACGTTGGCCTTGCCTGGATGGTATTGTATCGTACAATCGTAGTCTTTCAGTAGCTCCATCCATCTCCGCTGTCTGAGGTTTAACTCTCGTTGGTCAAAAATGTACTTGAGACTCTTATGATCCGTGAATATCTCGCACGTGGCACCATATAAATAATGTCTCCAAATTTTTAGCGCGAAAATCACCGCTGCTAACTCTAGATCATGCGTCGGATAATTCGCCTCGTGCTTCTTAAGCTGTCGCGATGCGTACGCTATTACTCTACCGTGTTGCATAAGAACACATCCTAGTCCAATTCTTGATGCATCACAGTAAACTGTTAATCCTTCCGTTCCTTCTGGTAGCGCCAAGACTGGTGCCGTTGTCAGACACTCTTTCAGTTTCAGAAAACTGAGTTCACATTGGTCCGTCCAATTGAATTTCGCGTTCTTTTGAGTTAACTTCGTCAAAGGTACAGCGATCTTCGAAAAGTTCTGTACAAATCGTCTGTAATATCCCGCTAAACCAAGGAAACTTCTAACTTCCGTAACTGATTCAGGCCGCTTCCATTCTATCACAGCTTCGATCTTCTTTGGGTCAACCTTAATGTCGCTTTGTGAAACCACATGACCTAAGAAAGCCACTTCCGTTAGCCAAAATTCACATTTAGAGAATTTGGCGTAAAGCTGATGCTCTCTTAGCGTCTGTAGTACTATCCGCAGATGTTGAGCGTGCTCTTCTTCTGAACGTGAATAGATCAAAATATCGTCGATAAACACGATTACGAACTGATCCAAGTACGGTTTGAATGTTCTATTCATCAAATCCATGAAGGCTGCTGGGGCGTTCGTCAATCCGAATGACATAACGAGGAACTCATAATGTCCATATCGAGTTCGGAAAGCAGTCTTTTGTATGTCATCGTTACGAATCTTCAATTGATGATAGCCTGACCTTAGATCAATCTTGGAGAAAAACTTCGCTCCTTGTAACTGATCGAACAAATCGTCGATTCTAGGTAACGGATACTTATTCTTAATCGTCACCTTATTCAGCTGTCGATAATCGATACATAGTCGAAACGATCCATCCTTCTTTTTCACGAACAACACTGGTGCACCCCACGGGGATACACTCGGTCTAATGAAACCGCGATCAAACAATTCTTCTAGCTGATCCTTAAGTTCTTTGAGCTCTGCTGGCGCCATTCGATAAGGAGGTATCGATATTGGCTTCGTGCCAGGAGCCAATTCGATACAAAATTCAATCTCGCGATCTGGGGGTAATCCAGGTAATTCCTCTGGAAAAACGTCTGGATATTCCGACACAACTGGCACGTTACTTAAATTTATACTTTTCTTCTCCACGTCTCGTACTACTGCTAAGAATCCTTGACATCCCTTCTTCAACATACTACAAGCTTTAATAGCTGAAATAATACTCGTAGAAGATTCCATCTTATCACCCTGAATTGAAACCGCTTCAATTCCAGGCGTGTTAAACGTCACCGTCTTCTTCCGACAATCCACGTTGGCATAGTGCTGAGCTAGCCAATCCATTCCTAGTATAACGTCAAAAGCTAATACTTCGAGTAAAATTAAGTCGACTAACAAATCTCGTCCTTGAACTTTCACAGGACAAGACGGGTAAACGATACTAACTTCCACACTTTCGCCAACTGGGGTAGCTACGGATAAAGGATTCCTAAGGTACGCTGGTTGCACTCCTAACTTACTAGCAAAACTAGGCGAAACAAACGAATGCGTAGCGCCCGGATCAAATAAAATTAATGCGTCTTGAGAAGCGATAGAAAAGGTACCTTGCACCACCGCATTGGAAGCCTGAGCCTCCTGAGGATTCAGTGCAAAGACCCTAGCCTGACTTCCGCCAGCCTGCGAAGTCTGGCCAGTACCGCGTCCTCCGCCATTTCTTCCTCCTCGATTCGCATAACCACGGCCTCTCTGGCCAGTAAAAGTACTTCCTGTTTGATCATATCCTGACACTATCTGCTGCGCAGTTCTCTGCTGCTGATAGGAAGGCTGTACTACAGTAGTCATCGAACCCTGAGGCATCTGCCTCGGACAATCTCTAGCAAAATGGCCCTGTTGACCACAGTTAAAGCATGCTCCATTAGCAGTGTAACATGCGCCATAGTGCCTCTTATTACAGTTCAAACATAAAGGAACTCCGCCTCCCATGTCACTCATTGATCTGGCACTAAATCCGGTGCCCGAAGTGCTGACTCTAGTTCCATACCGAGCTCTCTTATTTCTCTGTTGACGTGATGGAGGTCGAGAATAACTCCCAGCATAAGATCGGGTAGGTGCGCTCTGTACGCTGCGAAACGTATTATCTCTCACAGGTGCAACATTGGAAGGGTCAGGAATTCTTCCAAAACGGATAAGAGAAACTTCCATTTGCCTAGCACTATCAATCAGTTGCACTAAGGTCCTTCCGATATCAGACGTCAGACTCACAAATTCAGCTCCTAGACCCTCTACAAACCTTGAGTTCACTCTGACTGGGTCTGTAGTCAGGTCTGGTGCAAACCTACTCACTCTAGTGAACTCCGTTACATACTCTTGCACAGACCGATTGCCTCTACTCAGGGTCAACCACTGACTACGATAACTCTCCGTCACTGCATATGGTAAAAAGTATTCCCTAAAGTGGTTTGCAAATTCAGCCCAGGTCATAGTATCCATGGTTGGCTGAATATGCTGCTGAAACCAATCTTTCGCAGGTCCTTTCAATGACATTTCCACCATAATGATGGTCTGTCTCTCATTAGCTTGCAGGCGTCGAGCATTACGTTATACTTCTTCGAGGAAATCAAGAGCATCGCCTGTACTGTCAAACTTAGTTGGCTTGAGGCGCATATAAGCCAAAACGATATCTCGGTCAGTGAAAGCCACGTTACGCAACTGTTGCTGCTGTAGTTGCTCACGATGCATATTCTGCACCTCAGCCTGATTGGCTTGCATAGCCGCAATTCCCGTAAGGAACTGATTCAGATCAAACCCCACAACATTAGGTTGCTAGGCTTGCGCTTGCACTCCAGGTGCCTGCGCCTGGGCCTCTTGGCCACCTCCTCCTCCGTGAACAGAAGACTCATCTTGAGCTTCTGGATGGACGTCATGCGCCCCTTCTATAACATTACGTGCTGCAGCGGCAGCTCGCTCTACTTCTTGTCGTTGGTCAGACATCCTGACCATGACAAACAGCGTTACTTAGCCACATAACCGCATATTATCGCAAACGCATACCGTAATAAACGCGCATCTCATCACAAGCGAACACACACATAAGACAGACTCACATCCTAGAGGGAAAGCTGAAAGTTTGAAAATCAAACGAATACGTAACAAAGACAAGACTCGAGTCCTATGTGCGGCAGTAGAATCCTAGGAAAATCAATCACTCTTCTAACATAAGCAATGGTAACTGGACCATGCTCTGATACCAACTTTGTCACGACCCAATCTCAGAGCCGAGACCGGCGCTAGGGAATGGGAGTGGTTGCTCCGAAACCCGTAGCAAGCCTAAAAACGTAAAATAATTTCTCGCGAAACATAAACGTCATGCATGACATAAATAAACACGTATCATGCAGAAGCACACATGCCAGGCACATATATCCTCTGGCAGTCACAATATAAATAACGCAGCAAGCGTAAACGTTTAAAACTTTGAAACGTTAAAGTTATATTTACAGAAAACTACACATACAAGCTGACTTGCAAAATACTTATCTACTGCAGCTCTAAGAGTAAAGTACTGTTTCTTTACTTACTAAAAAATACAGACTTCTGGGAGTAGGATAGAAGTCCGTTGCTTCAAAGCGTCTTTATCCTGAAAGGAAATCTGTGAGGGGTCAGTATATTGGGATATATTGAGTGAGTTCATATATTTACTAATAAGTATTCAAATAAAACATAAAGTCGTAATCAATCATATGCAGCCAAGTACAAGATCCGATTGAAACCTTAATCCTCGAACATACTAATAATCAATCGATCAACCCAATCATAAATATCAATTGCGAGTCCAACTCGCTGGTGGCCCAGCCACTAGATACGGGGACTTCCAGGCTACACCGTAGCCGAGTTCACTCTGCGTATCAAAATCATAACCCAATCGTAAATTTCATATTCATCATCAGCTCCCAGCTGAGTTATATCAAAACTGGTGATCACACAGTCCTATTGTCGCCCAATAGGTAGCACGTTCCATCGGATCAATACTGGTTTCAAATCCAGCATATGCAATTCGTATAAAAGTTTCACATATAAAACATGCGATTCAATTAATAAGCAATATAAAATAATTGCTTAAATAAATACTTTAAAAGCAAATCGTATAAACTCACAGAAAACGCTTATCCAAAAATACGTCGGGGCTTTAGAAACGTCAAGCTTCCCGAGCTCCTGGTCCAGCTCCTTCTTGTCTCACTGGATCTAAAACAATTTCAAAACATTTGACTCACATCAGAATCCTATTCTAAGATTGACTCTAGACTCAAGACTCGACACGTTTTACTTTCATTAGTCGTCGTGCTTCTCACGCATATCCCATTAAACGATATCAAACTCGTTTACGGATCGTAAATTACTTCCAATTCAATCTTCTTATAACCTCATTAGGTTAACTACTATTCGATTTCTGATTCAATACGTGAATTCCATTAATTCAATCGAAGTACGAAGACTCAGGGTGCGAGAATCGAAGGGTGCACGCTCGTGCAGGGAGGTACACGTTCGTGTACCTTGGTACACGTTCGTGTACCTTGGTACACGTTCGTGTACCTTGGTACACGTTCGTGTACCATATGATGGTACACGTTCGTGTACTTTAGTACACGTTCGTGTACCACAGTACACGATCGTGTACAGTCGTGCACGATCCCCCGGAATCGATTTCCGGGGTTTCCGACCTGCTATATACGTAAAAACGCTCCAAACTCAGCCAAAACGCGTATTCTAAGCTCAAAACGCTATATATCAATCCTATACTCGATAAAACGATAAAATCGTTTCGTGGCCTAAAACTTTGAATCGATATAACTTAAAATATAATCAACAAAACGGTAAAACGTCAAGCTTACCGTGATTCGCCTCGAGAGTACGATCAATTCGAGCTATTAAACGTCGAAAATGGACGAGAAACGGAATCGAGCGACGGATCGATCGGAAACGAGCGAGAGAAATGAGAAAGAGATGAAGAATGAAGACTCTGGATCTTTCATTCCTTCATCTGAAGGGTTTTAGTACATAATCGGCTAATTTGCACTTTGGTCCTTGAAACTTTTCAAAAGTTTCAATTTAGTCCAAAACTTATTCAATTAATCTTTCTATTAATTCAAATACGTATTATTTATCTCCGAATAAATAATACTAACTCAAAAATATAGATTTTCATCGAAAATCCTCCAATTTCTATTTTCGGGCTTAATTGGCTAATTTGCACTTTAGCCCCTAAACTTTTCAAAATTTACAATTTAGCCCCAAAATCTCTCCACATCCAAATTTTCAAAATTAACTCCTTAAATCCCGCTAATTGACTCATTAATTTTATTCTGAATTTCCGATATAATTAAATTAAATTCTCCTTAATTTAATTTATCGGAAATCACGACACGTGGCACGACTTAATTACCTTAAAATATTTTGGGGTATTACATACGTCGAGTCCCAATTCCGCTATCAGGACTCGGTGGCCCCTCCATCAATCCACTGGGAGCAGTCACCTTGAAAGTAATAATCGGCCCAGAAAGAGGAATCAACAAGAAAGTCATGTCACTATTTAACATAGTAGACATGGAGTTAACATACAACGCCATCCTAGGAAGACCTTTCCTCCATGATTCGGCGGCAGTGACTAGCATAAGAGCGTTGGCAATGAAAATACCAACTGAAAAAGGAGTAGTGACGCTGAGAGGAGACCAAGGAATAGCCAAGAAATGCTATGACGAGTCAGTAGTGGATCTTCAAGAGAACAAGACCGAAAAGAAGGAAGAATAGGAAAGGAAAATGACCCATCATCGGTAACGATTTTATGTCTTACCAGATGGCGTCAAATCTATCTTTAATATTTTGTATGCAGTCTTTTTATCAATAAAAGTTCAATTTCCCTACTATATGATTAGCCAGACGAATCAATAAAGAAATAAAAATCAAGAACAGCCACGAATGATTAAATCAAAGATGAAAGATGAAAAAATGAGTTAAAGATCAAAATCAAGAAAGGCAAAATCACCAAACAAGGAAAATCAACATGAAAAGGCTGATAGCCAAGAAAACTGAGTTCAAATTAACTCAAGGCAAAATCGCCCAACAAGGCGAATCGCCACAAAAGGCGGATTGCCAAGAAAAACGAGTTTAAATTAACTCAAGGCAAAATCGCCGAACAAGGCAAATCGCCACAAAAGGCGGATAGCCAAGAAAAACGAGTTTAAATTAACTCAGAAAAGGCAAATCGCCAAAAAAGAGTTTAGATTAACTCAAAACACAAAAGATAAAGAGTTTAGATTAACTCGAAACAAAAACAAAAATAAAAGAGTTTAGATTAACTATATAAAAAAAAACAACGCCAAGAAAAGGGTTTAGAATAACCCTCGAGGCAAGACAAGTACATAAATGAAAAACTGATATAAAGCAAAAGCGCACTTTTGAAGAAGCACGAAGAAAATATATTCATAAATTGCGAATTACAAAAGAACAAAATTCGTACATTATGAAATACAATCAAAAGAAAAACTACTGGACACGGTCCTTAGATATCTTGACAAGAAGGTCACGAGCGATGGCCTGGGGATCCAACCCATTAACTCCAGAAAGATCAATATTAGGATTCTGCTCCAGAAGTTTCCTCCCAATCGCAAGGCGATACTCGCTTATCAAAGCAGAATAAAAAGCCTTCGTATCAAGTAAACGGATGTGAAGACCTTCAACCTCCGACCTTAGCTTATCCCTCTCCCCACCAACAAGGGTATTGATTCGAATAAGCTCCTCAATCTCTTGAGTCAAGTCATTGGTTTTCTTCTCGATCACTTTGACTTGGCGATCGTTAATTGCATCCTGCGCCTTAAGTTGCGCCAAAAGGGAATCATGCTCTTCCAAAGATGCCTTCAACTTTTCCCTCTCAGACTCGGAAGTCGCCAAAAGAGAAGATAGACGCTCGACCTCCTCCTCAGCACACTGGCGGCGGTCATTCAATACCAAAACAGATTGAAGAGCCTACAACACCAAAAAAAAAAAGATCAGTAAGGAAACAACAGAATCAAAAAATATTATATTCAAGAAAGAAAACACTTACAGAGAAACCATGAAAACAAGCCAGATCGGAAAGCTCCTGACCCGGCCTAGAACAAAACCATGTGACATCATCAGGAATCGCCAAAGTTCGGATGTATTCCGCCAACACTCTAGGATTAAGCAAACTAGCGGGATTCTGACCTTCGACCCACTGCACCAAATCTGGGGCAGAAGAAGAGCTTCCAGGAAGACTCTCCCTCGATGGAGAAACATCGCCAACTCGACGTCTCTTCCTAGACGGAGAATCCAGGTTTCGACCCAAGGAAATCTCTTCCGAATCAGTAACAACCAGCCCACCTGAATTCACATCCCCAACTCCCCCCGAGACAGTAAATGATGCTAGAGGGGGAGGTAGCGATGGGACCGCCTCATCACCTACTGGATCAGCCAAATCATCATCATCTACAACAATAACCTCATCGCCCGCAGGCAACGCTATCTCGACGGAAACAATGGGAACATCAGCAGGAATTACATCCACATCAACATCGCCAGGAGTAATGTTGGCGATATGAGCGTCAGGAACGCCCATCGGAACGTCCAAATCTACTTGAAATCCGGAAAGAAAATCGTCAGAAGAAGAAGACATCCTACAAAAGAAACATCAAAAGAATTTAAGCAAATTAATATACCTTGAATAAAGGAGTAGCAAAGATCCGCCAAGCCTCGAGGAGGATCCTCCAAAGGAAACCATCGATGCCGAAGATGACTATTAACCAAGACATCTAGAACAGGACGCTGAATAGCACCATAGAAAGATATGTCGAAAGCAAGTGTTGACTCAGATAAACTTAAAGGAGACGGACAACTCCGAACTTGATGAGAAGAAAAACCATCCGAAAAATGAAGAAAAGCAAAGTTATGGTAAACAATAAAGAAACGCCTCCGCCAGCGACTGGTCAGGCAAGGAAGATAAATACGAGATCGCCCTCCTCTGCCAAGGGCGAAAACGAAGCAACCATCGCACTTCCTAAAATCTACGAAATAATACAACACGTTAAGAGAAGGGGCATAACCCCGAAGCCTACACGCCTCCGAAAAGGCGAGCACTACTTTAATCGTGCCGGGATAAAGTTGTCCCAGAGCAACCTTTAAATCCCTGCATACTTCTACTAAAAACGAATCTAAGGGAAACCTAAGACCAGCAGCAAACTGCTCCTCAAAAAGAACCGCCCTATAAGAGGAACCCGGAGAATCGGAGGCAGCCATATCGGCACCAGGTAATATTGCCCTATAGTCGGAAGGAAAGCTATACTTAAAATAGATATCTAAGACTTCACTCCTACGAAGCTTTGATCTGGTAAAAGCCATAGTAGCGCATGCATCTTCCACTCGACTAAGAGGCATCCTAGAACAGGAAATCACAAATATAAATACAAAATAAAGATCAAACAAGAAATATATTGAAGAACACATTGAAGAACACCAAGAACAGAAAAGGAGTTTCCAGAACAACGATCATGAAGAACATATACAAGCAAGAAAACCATCTTAACATCCAAGTAGCGAAAAGGAACATACCTGAAGATCTGGAGAAAACAAGTCATGAAGAACCAAATGATCAGACAAAGAACGAAGAAGAAATAGTTGCAGAAATAAAAAAACATTCGAAAAGCAAGTGAGAGGGAAAAGAAGAAATGCAAAGAGATTAAATATGAAGAGTTTTGAATAAATCATTAATCATTAAATCACTAAATGTTGACACGTGGCAACACAGAATCTTACTAAAGAAGAAACGTCACCCACAAACATATGAAACGACTCGCCCGGAATACAAAGCGACTCGCCCGTATAAGAGGACTCAGCTCCAAAAGAGCTAAAATCCACTAAGGCATGAATACCAATTACTTCAGCTCACTTGCGGGGGGGCTAATGATGGATACCGAATCCTACAGTAAATATAATGGAGCCGAGTCACAGGAGATCCACTCTCAGGTGATACCGGACTCCCCCTGAAAATCCTAAGATATGAAGGAGACGCCGAATCCCTTAAGATTCGGTGATATGCCAATTGATACCGAATCCCTTGAGATTCGGTGATATGCCAATAAAGACCGAATCCCACATGATCCGCCCAAAGCGCGTTAGGTCCGGGATTCGGGTAATCGACCAAGAATGGAAGTATTGTCCTATTCGGACACAAACACTATATATGGAAGGATGAGCTCTACTTTAGGAAGATAAGACTATTTAGGAAGACGTTCCTAAATAGGACTCTTATCAGATTAAGGTAGATCTCGATAAATTAGGAGAATCCCTACGATATTGCCGAATCCCTACAAAGTAGGATTCACCTGCCTATTACGACTTTACAAGGTATATTCGACTACTATAAAAGGAGCACGAGGTATGCCTAGAATCACAATTACATTCATATACACAAAACGCGGCTCAAAGCTCTAAACTGACTTTAGCATCGGAGAGTTAATCGGACAACCACTGTCCGGTTAGCTTCTACCTTGTTTTGCAGGTCTTACTCACCGGTTCAGAAGGCAGACTCCATCAATAACCTAATATTTTTGTTATTTATATTTTTTTTACGTTTCGTGTCCTTCATTTTAAAGAAATGTGGTTTTTCCGTGTCTGTTTCATATCATTTTTGTTTCTGTGCTACTTAGGGCTAGACTCATATATCAGACCCTTGTACTACTTTTAATTTTTTTAAAGGATCGTAGGCGAATCTGAAAAAAAATTATAATTAATTTTAAATTAAAATATTTAACCAACTCAAGGATTATATGAGAATACGTATCTGATGAGTTGATTTCAGCAAAGCTCGTAAGACTCGTGCAGACTAAATATGACAACACGTATTTGATGGTCCGTTAAAAAAATTCCCTTAATATCAATGGGAGTTGGTCCAAGTGGTAAGCGGCTTGGTATCGCATAAGCAAGGTCTCGGGTTCGAGTCCTTGTGAATGCTGAAAATTCCCACTGGAAGACTAACCCACCATGCCAGGTGCGCGACACGGGTCGGATCCGGATTAGTCAGGGCGAAGCCTTGAAAACCGGATGGGCTTACCAAAAAAAAAATTCCCTTAATAATAAATGGTTTGCTCAGATATTCAGATGAGTAAAATTGAATTATAAAGACTAAGTACAAGAGTCCGTGCTAATTTGGAGAAGGTGGCAAAAATTAAATTTATTCTTTATGGATACGAAAAGCTCTCTAGCTAGAAGGTTAAACAAGTCCAATGATGTTCAGTAGAAATGTGGAGAGTAACTTTGGTGCGGCTATTGTGGGGGTCCTTAATGTTAGAGTGGTGGAGGATTAAGGCAAGTACCTTAGGTTGTCTTCGCTTATTGGTAGAAATAAAAGCCAAATCTTTCAATTTATCAAAGAAAGGATTTGACATAAGGTAAAGGGTTGGAATGCAAAATACCTTTCGAGAAGTGGTAAGAAAGTTCTTATTAAGTCCATTGCTCAAGCCGTAGCAAATTATATTATGAATGTCTTTTTAATTCCGGTAGGTTTGTGTGATGAGCTTGAACGAATGATAACTTTGTTTTGGTGGAGTAGTAAGCGTTTTGAGAGGAAGGGCATTAAATGGGCTAAGTGAAATAGACTTTGTTTGCTTAACAATTCGGTGGTTTGGGATTCAGAATAATCCATGATTTTAGTATTGCGATGTTAGGTAAACAAGCTTGGCGTTTAATTTCAATAAAGGATACCTTAATGGCTAAGGTGTTTAAAGCTAAATATTTCCCTAATTCTAATTTTTTGAATGCTAAGTTGGGATCCAATCCAAGTTATATTTGGCGTACTATTTTTGAAACGCAATCGA
Source organism: Mercurialis annua (assembly GCF_937616625.2). Lineage (NCBI taxonomy): Eukaryota > Viridiplantae > Streptophyta > Magnoliopsida > Malpighiales > Euphorbiaceae > Mercurialis > Mercurialis annua. The sequence continues at coordinate 17,403,276 of NC_065572.1, read as the reverse complement.
TTATGAGAAAAGGAACAAGGATTGGAATTGGGGATAGAAAGAGCACGCGAATTTGGCAAGATCCTTAGCTTGACGGTCCGCACTCGTGTCTCATCACTAATTCGCAGCCCAATATTCACAAGGAAGCAAAGGTGAGCCAATTAATGATGGTTGAGGAGAAGGCATGGGATATTGATTTAGTGGTTGATTTGTTCTCTCCGGATGTTGCAGCTAGCATTTTTAAAATCCCGTTAAGTATTAGGGATATTGAGGATAATTGGTACTGGATGCCGGATTTAAAGGGTAAGTTTTCAGTTAAGAACTTTTATAGGTTTATTAAGGGAGAGGTTTCAACTAGAGCAGATAATGTTTGGAGATAAATATGGAACATGCAAGTGCCGATGCACATTAAGAACTTCTTTTAGAGGGTTTGTGCTACTTATTTGCCTACATGCAATGCTATTGCCACAAAAAGAGTGTCTATTTCTGCTTCTTGCCGTGTTTGTAACTGTTTCGATGAAATAGTGATGCACTTGTTTGCTAAATGCTCTTTTGCAAAGGATTGTTAGAGGAAAGTTGGGTTGGGTATGCTGGAGGTTGATTGCTTATGCTTCTTGGAATGGGTCTCGTGTGGTTATAGGAAATGGACTCTGAATCTTCAAGTTTGGCAGCGATGCTTTGTTGGCATTTATGGAGCAACAGAATCAACTTAGTGGTTGAAGAAGGGGGTGTCGATTTTGGAGTTGGTAAATTCAGCAGGCCATCAGTTAATTGCTTGGCAAAAATCATAAGCTACTAGTTCTCTTTGAAAAGTTATTACCATGGAGAAGGATGATGGGCAAGTCCGGTGGTCCAAACTAGTGGAAGTTTTTTTAAAATAAATGCGGATGCTAGTTGTGGTAAGGGTGGGAGTTCTATTAGTGTAGGGTATACATTGAGGGATAGTAATGGAGTTTTGTTGAGAGCAAGGGATGTGAATTTTAGGGGCAGTTTTGAGCCAATAGTGGCTGAAATTATGGGAATTCGGGAGGCCCTAAGATGGTTATCAAACTTATAATATGGTGCTTAAAGTACTTAAAAGTTAAAAAAATGAGATTTTTTTACAAATAAACCCTTAAAAGACAATTTTAGGTTGATAATGTAATATAGGGGCGAACCAACCTCCAACGCCTTAAATATCCCTAAGTCCAATGAAGATCAAATCCGGCCAAAGGCTCAAACAACTATCCTGGCCCATAAGCCAAAGGACCTCTAAGCCCGGATCATGAAGCCCGGACTATAGACACTAGATCAAAAGGCTCAAAGGCCCAATAAGAATAATATTTAGAGATACCGAGATATGGACATTTTGTAGCTCGTACTCTTACTTTAACAGTAGAACTCACTCTCTAATGTTCATACCTACATCACCGAGATACAAGTAAATCCACACATTACTTGCTTAACAAGAAAAAAGAGGACCACCAAGAATTCTCTGACACGCGCGAGATACCCTCGTGTCAGTTATGCCTGACACGTGTTCGTTATAGAATAACAGGATGGGCAGCTCAGTAAATCAGAATGGGGACTAGAGAAGAAACATCCAACGAAAGGAAGACCTTCTATATAAACCAACTTATAGCTAAACCTTAAGGTATCTTCTTTTTTTTTTCTTATATTTTACATCTCTTTCTCTTCTCTTTTCTTTTGATAATAAATTGTCTTGATCATCGGAGTGAACGAAAGAAAATCCCTTATGGTGTTCTTTCTAACTGTTGTTTGTGCACTTCAAGTCTCTAAACCACCGTAGATCTACCTTAGAGCTTTAGTAATTTATCACTTAGTCATGTCCATATGAAACTCTTTTCCTATTTTTATTGTGAAAAGGGGCAAATATGCCCCTATCGTATAGGGTGTGGAGCAAGTAGACTATTTTTGAATTTTGGATCTCAATTAAACCCCCTAACGTTTCAAAAGTAGGCCATATAAGCCCCTCTATGTAACAGCGTTTACAAAACGTTAGTTTCTGCCTATGTGGAATGTCTTTGTCATATTCCACGTGGCCAAAAGGGGGAAAATATGCCCCTATGGTGTATGGTGGGAACAAGTAGGCCCTTTATGAATTTTCGATCTCCAATGAGCTATTAACGTTATAAAATCAGCACATTTAAACCCTTTTATCTAACACCATTAACTAAACCCTTTGTTCCATTACTCCATATCTACGTGGAATGTCCATATCATTTAAAATCTCGGATAAAAAATTTCACGTGTCATAGTCATTTTTAAAGTTAAAAAAACATTTTATTTGCAAATAAAATTTTATGGACCTTTTTAGCCCTCTTCCATATAGGGTCTTTAGACGAATAATGTACATAGTCCTTCCATACAAATAACATGTATGTTTGTCTTCTGTTTAAACCCAGCTGGATTCAAATAGACAGACGTATGGTATGTTCGTTAGTTCGAACCTAGGTGGAATGCATGTGGGCTGAGTCGATGGATTTTGGTAGTAACCGGTTCAAGGTCCCGACAGACAAATATACTTGTGATAAGTTCCCTCAATCATGAGTGTAAACGACCGAGGTACTGGGTTGTGAGTGATGCTACTCCATATAAGCTGCTCTGGGCAGTGGAGTTCAATATCAGAATATGAGATCGTCTATGAGCATTGAGGCAGGTAAAATGGGACTCCTACAGAGTAAGATGGGAAGAGAAAGTCTAATGCAATGCAGAAGGTGCAAAATATATCTAGTAAATGAATGTGATCGATAAGACGCAAGTCGTATGGTTGTGTCCAAGGCAATTGTTTTTGAAAACACTTCGATAACATTTTGGGTTTTTAATGTTTAAAAACAGTTTGATCGTCCCTAGTGGAGTTGCCACTATGAGCGGAGCGGGGTTTGAGAGCCGCTCGCTTAGGCTTATGGCTGACTTCGGATTTGGAAAAGTTTTAAAAAAATGGAGTTGCCACCTAGCTAAACTAGGAAATACCTTTTCTACCGACTAGACACCCTCACGCGGTTATGGGTGAAATAATCGTGCATCGGACCAAAAGACCGGGTTGATGAACACTGCCAAAACTTTTATACTTTGGCTTATCGATTATATTCATTTACTGGGTATATCTTTTATATCTCATCATAATCATACATGCAATCCACGTGATAATGTGATGGAAATGTAAAAAAGTCTAGAAAGTTGGTAATGGAAAGCAATAAAGCATGTGAGACGCGCATATGACTCGATTTGGACTGGCATATAAGACATGTAGCAAATACTCCTAAATAAACATCTAATCATGGGTTTCTATCATGTAACAGACATAGGTGGGTCTTAATCATATTGCATGCACAAGGACTAAATCGGATGTATATATGATATTGATTTCAATGAGGTCATCTTGAATGCCTATACAACCATTATTTACTTTTGATGGCAATCCTAAGATTTCTTAGTGATTTGCTGGACTTGCTCCTGTTAATATTGGATCTGGACATGCTTTGAAAAGCACATAAACATTGCAAAGATACACAAGTGCATTTGTTATACATACAAGGTTAGGAATACTTTTTAACCTTGAAGAACCAAAATGTCTGACACTCGTCTGGAGTCTGTCTATCTGTGTGATCAGAATCTAGAATCGGTCAAAACATGGAAGTTCTTTGTCTCATCGATACGGATCCACTAGTTTAAACAAGGGTCGATTCCGAGTTCAAACGAACCTGAAATTGCTTCTAGAAGTTTTTGGTCTCTAACGGGCTTGGATTTCAGGGACTAGATGATGGGACAGGTTATAAAAACGGCTTTACAACCTAAAATATATTGGGTCTGGCCCATTACAAAAAAGAATATAAAACTACAACTTAATACAGAATCATGACCTCAAACTGGGCCCAATTTCGAGCTAAAACAAGCCAAGAAACACGAAAACAAGTTCTAGAGCGAATATGGAACATATGGAATGGTCGGTTTAGTCCGTCAAACTTGCAAATTGGCCCATAAATTTCTAGGGCATAGCAATTAGTTCGATTTCTCAGACTTCATTATGACCCCTTTGGACTTTTATATCTATTTGCAGCTAATTACACTTTAATCCCTCAAATTTATCAATGTGCACCGATCTAGCACGCTTGATTTCAAATAGGTGGACCACAAGCTCGACACCCGGACGAATTTCTCTAGAAATCATCATTGGACGCTTTAATACTTTATCGCCTTTTATCAATCCAAAAAAGGGTGTCTACAATTTGGTTTAAAATATAATATGTACAAAGTACAAAATATAATAAAAGTTTTATTCTATATACGAAGTTTAAAATTATAAGAGTCAAATTGATTTTTGAAAATTTTTAAGTGTTAATTTGACAATAAATTTAACAATAATATAAATATTAAGAATCTTTTTTAATCTTTTATCCATTCCACAATAGAGTGTGTATTTCACTTGCGGGGATGAGAATGGAGGAAGGTGTGTTTGAACCGGTTTGGCATAGTTGTGGGTTGAATTAATCCTGTTTTGCAAACTTGGACCTATTTGATCTTTCGTGCCAAGTTGAAGTAGTGAATTGATCCTTTGTTCCAAGGATAATATCTAGAGATATCAAGATATAGACATCCCATAGTATGTACCGCTGCTTCAACTGCAAGACCCACTCTCTAACATTCACCGAGATATAGATAAATCCACACATTACTTGGTTGGTAAAATAAAAAAAAGAAAGCACCCAAGATTTTCTGATATATGAAATATTCTTTCCCACACACGAAATACACCCGTGCCATCTCTCCTGACCTGTGTCCCTAATGGAATAACAGAATGGACAACTCCGCAAATCAGTATGAAGATTAGAGAAAAGGCCTCCAATGAAGAGAATATCTATATAACCCACGTTATAGCTGAACCCAAAGGTACCTTCTTTTTTTCACATTTTACACTTCGTTTTCTTCTCTTTTCTTTCTATACTAAACTGACTTGACCGTAGAAGTATGCAGCCGGGTACTCTTTCCGGTTCTCTCTGACATTTGTTCGTGCATTTAAAATCTTTGGACCGCCGTGGATCTACCTCAGAGATTTTATAATTTATCAAGGCTCCCTAAATGCAACATACAAGATGTTTTAATGAGTACCAATGAACTTACTCAATGAGCTGTAACTCAAACGGTGTAAGCATTTTGCAACAATCCACTAGGTCGTAGGCTCAATTTCTCCACAAGTGCTCCCCCTCCCCAATTATCAAAAAAGATGTTTTAATGAGTTTTAATGTATCATTATAAAATAAATTAATTATTTAATGAAATAAAAGTTTAGAAAAATTTAGTCCTTCAAAATCCATAAAAAAATTACGAGAATTGTGAAGCTCAATAATCCTGTGATAGGTAACATTATTCTAAAATTACACTTATAAATCAATTAATTTAGTTTGCACCAAAGTTGAGAATAGCTATATGAAAATGGTATGCAGCTTAGAAGACGGGCTGAGTAATAGCTGCTTGTTTAATGAGCCTGATCGAATACCCAAAGGAAAAGTTAATTCAATACGGATATTAAACCTGATGCAGTACTAAACTACTAGAGGAGAAAAAGTTAAAGATAAAAACAAGCAAACAGCGGCCAAATTTTACTCTTATGATTGATTGATTGATTGATCACCAATTTGGTTGCCTTCCATTGTTTAAGAACCAGAGCAGAGTCAACTGTCATTTCTTCACTGATAATCTGAAGCTCTCATTTTCAATGCCCTTGTTTAATACATCAAAAATGTAGACAATTATTGTCGTCTTGGTCCACCTCCAAATCGTGTACGTAGGTTGTCATAAATACGAGAAACTTGCAACAGCCGTGGATCGTCTCCAGGTATCTCACGTTCCTGCGCTCAAAGTCATTTGACCATCAATCAAATAAGCAGATATATTACAAAAATCAAGACCCTGTTGCTGTATTTGAAGCATAAAAAGCAAGGGATATAACTAAAAGTTGCAAAGAACAATTGCTATGCTTCTCGCTTCAATTGCCGCTTTTTTCCTTACTACGTCCTCAAGTATCTATTTTGAGCTTTTTGGCTCCGTAAGTCGGGAGCTGATTGGTGTAGGCCAACTCAAACTCACATAAATGTCGCAAAAGGTTTATGATCCTTTTCAACAATTTTCATCGTAAGAAATGAGTAGCTTGGTCGACTTGAATGTTCACAATTTCTACTTTGAACTATTTTTTCACTTTAAATAATATAAAGAAGAACAGCCGGTTAAAAGACAGCGAATCTTTTTATTTATATGCTTATCTATTTTATTATATTAATAGATAAGCATATAAATATCAGAGGAAAACATACTGCTTCACAGCAGCAATATACGTACTTAATTATTTAAATAGAATAAAACAATTGATTAAAGAAAAACATCTCCAACATGGAGGCAAGAAGACTCACTTTTAGACCATTGTAATATGCTTCCACGGATGATAATGAAGGAATTATTTTGCGAGCTTGCATCAGGTCCCATATATAATTAGCTGTTGTATATCCACCGGTCTGCAAAATATAATTACAAGTCATTGGCAGTTAAACTTAAATTTTCAACTGATAGATTTTATTTTATTTTGATGAATAACTGAAAAGTATAAGAAATGGTTCTTTCCACTGCCCAGCAAATTAAGAAATGAATACCGACATAAAACAGAATCTACTGGCAATTTCCTCACCTTTTCACCAGCTGCTACAAGGAGGAGATCACTTCCTAGTTTTGGACTCAAGAAATAGTTTCTGGAAGTCATGTTTACCTGCATTTTCCAAGAATCCATAGAATAAGCATAGTCATCACAGCATTAGAAAACAAGGGATAATAGCCCAACCATACCAGTGTATCCTGAGCAAGTTGCATTCCCTTGGGAGTATACCCTACCATGGCACCTTCTACAAGCGTCTACAACCACATAAGTTAAATAATCTCAGGATGACCATATTCTGAAAATTTGGGATAATAAAGAAAAAGAAAATAGTAGCTAGAATAGATTACTAAGAGCCAAGAGTAACAGAACATATATACTGGAACCAGCAGGCGCGAAAAAACAGGCAGCTACTCCAAAATTCACAATAAAGCAGATGTAAGGAATATATAGAATCAAAAAACCCATTTTCCACTAACAATTAGACTAGATCAAATCTCAGACTGAGCTTAGTTTCCTATATTTGATCCAGCCTGGACCAACTATTTGGGCCTACTCTTTTGAAAAGGGCTGGCCCAATAACATATGTATACTTTTATATGTGATTTGCTGAGCTTACAGGAATGAGGTTCCCAAGCCAGCTTGGAAATATTTAGGTTTTCCCAGTTTGGGATAGGGCTTCGCCTGATAGAGAGAGGAAGGCCCAACCTGAAAATATCCTGCCCAGGAGGCCTGAACCCATGAACAGGTCTACTGACACCCCAAACTTTTCCATTATTTGCACCAGGCAAGCATAAGTCACTTAAGAACAAAAGAATGATAAGTATGAAGAATGATGCAAACATAAATCATTTCAGAGAACAAAGGAATGATAAGAATGAAGAATAAGGCTAATTTTGAAACTCATATTTACAAAAAAGAAACTCTACCCCACCAGTACATCTGAATTCTAGTAACAGAGTGACATGTAGTTACATCCATCAAGTTGTGTCATTACTCGTTACTATTTTATCCCTTGGATTTGGCCATAAAACAAAAGCAACAAAATAGTTTTTCCTATTATAATATTAAAATTCAATTTACAAGATATATTAAAATGATCATCCGACTTCTAACATGTAGTTTTTGTTACCAAAACATACCGTATATAGTTCAATTGCAGGAGTCCTTCCGGAATTCATGTATTCTTCAAAAGTTTTAGCACCATTGTCAATGTCTCCAGAATGTAGATAACACCTAGGTACAAATGGGATTATAAGACAATTTAAACTATTGTACGGTTGAAAAGTGCAACTCAAAAATCAACTTCCAGGCAATAGCTTTATTATCCCAACAAGGCGAGGTACTAGACTATTATCATTTAAACAATTTCAACTAATGCCTCCTTTATTGTCCAACTATTGTTCTCATATTGGCATATGTTATACTAATTCAACTGCACCTATTGACTCTGAATATAAGATGAATGTATCAAATCATTCAGCAACTTCATCATTCTCATCTTTTTCTAACTTACAAAATTCAGACTATTATCTCTAAGTGTGTATTTCTGGTTCTTCTCTTCTCTGACAAATTAAAGGTACACTTTCTAAACTTCTTTGTTTTCACTATGGCTATTTTATGGAGAATATCTTTGATGCAATCATTACCAGGCTAACACATACATCTTTCTACCTGTCAACAAAGTGTATTTTATTATGGAAGAGCCATGACATTATTCCCCATACAATATATTTATATGCCTGAGCCTCATGTGATATATGCTATGCAATAGAAATGGAGCTCCTGGTCACTTTAAACTTTAAGGGTGTGTTTATCTATAAAAAGGTGTGTAGTCCTACTTTCTAGTTGTCAAGATGGAACGTTTAAGAGGGGGAAAAACAAGTAAAATTATCAGTGCAATAACATAATAGTTTCTTAGAAAATTGATCCCTATTTAAGAGTAAGGATAAGCATGTACTAAGAATTAGATATAAAGCCACATAAATCTACATGTACGCCAACATAAATCATTTTTACTGGTACATTCTTCATTAATGGTGTATAGCTCAACTAAAAGCTAATGACTATGAATACGTATAGACAATAAATACCTCATTGTTTGCAACACAATAAAGACATCTGGAGTTTTCCCATCCTTCTTAAGCATTTCTAGAAGAGTTTCCATGGCCTAGTACAATGTAAGCATAAATCATATTTTTGGCATACAAATAACATAAAAAGAGAGCCTGTCAAAACTAATCAAAATATGAGTATTTAGTTATAGCAAACGAAAATATAAATACAGATGTACAAAAGTACCTCAACATTCCTAAGTTCTGCACAGGCATGAAATGCAACATGATATACGGTTAGTTGCTTAACTATAAATCCTCCTCGCCTGTGAACATAGTCGGCAGTTGGTAAATTATATAATTCCTCTTCAGATACACCCATCATTACATTTTCGGCATTGTAACTTGATGATTCAGCAGATGACCATCCTTTTGATTGCTCAACAAATTCGATTATCTATGAAAAAAAAATCACATTAGAAGAGCTTTGAGACTAAGATGATGAAAGATCTTCAAAGCAGAAATAACTTTTTTTTAATTACTTTCTTTGAGGTATCATCGGATAGTGGCTTCTTGTTCATGTGTGCAGTAATCAATCCTGCATAGCAGAACTTGTTCAAAGCAGCACCAGCTGCAGTCATATCACGGACAATAGCATACCTGTAAAGATATTTTTAGACAGTAAATACCTCACTGTTTGCATCACAAAGAGGACATTGGGAGATTTTGCGGTACTTAAGCATATTTCTAACATATTTCCTAGTACAGAAAAAGGCAATTCTCACTAGCGTAATACAGAACAAGTAGCCATATAATTAAGGAAGTCGATAACACCGAGTCACTGGCTTAAAATAAAGAGAACAAACATAGAGCAAGAGCGAATAGCATACACTCGATCTAATCGGCCAGCTGCTGCACATGCATTAAGTAGACACACATAAGTTTGTCCATTTGGCTTCACTTCATTTTTCTTCATTTCTTCAAAAATCTTAATATGGCAAAAGAATAAGTTTCATAACAAAGATGGTTTCTAAAGTATCTGACATGAGAGTATTTAAATTTGTAGCAAAAGTATACCTTCACTGCCTGGTCAGAATTGTTGCATTTGGCACATGTGGAGATTAAAAAGTTGTATAAAACTACCTGTTACATAAAGTAAAATCCATATCAATGAACTGCAAAATGTTCTACCAGATTACTGTAAATAAACTTTTTATCCGATCTGACTAGTTTCAAACATTATGTTAAGCAAATAAAAACTGCAACTTAGTTTGAAAAATTTCCGTTAAGCAAATAAAAACCGCTGCTCAATTTCCTCTTCAAAGAAAAAAAATAGAAAAGTTAAATTTCCCAGTTTTTAGATAAGGACAGGGATAACTTGACCCAGACATTCCAAGTATGAAAATCTCACAAAAAGAAAAATCTAAAAGAAACTTTATTTGAGTTATGGAAACCCAAACAAATTCTTCCATGAAATTTCTTTCAAATTTCAACAAAGCATTTTGATGTAAAACCCAGAAATGTACAGAGACGTTTATGTCACATCCCAAATTGCTTGCTAGTGTGTGCTTTTTGCAATATTCATCACAAATAAACACTATTACAAACCAGAAATGTGATAATTTTAATGCTAGGAGCACTTATACACCAGTAACCAAGCAAATCTATTAACTAATTTAGTTCTGTTATATATCACTGTACGAGGCTCATCATGATAATCCGAGGAGAAGTTTATGGTGGACAATTGCATACCTTATTACTTTAAATCTCTGAAAAATATGAATATAAAAATTTAATAGTTCAGTTTTTCCGTCTTAATATTTATAGCACTGCCCATCTTAAAACTAATATTTTTTAAATTTTGCCCATCTTACAAACTTTAAGTTCAATATTGCGGCGCATAGAGCTGAAAAATGTAAACATTGAATAAAGGAAGACAGGGAATACGTACATCGGGAAGCAAACCCGTAGCTTTCATTTGATCAGAAAAGAAGAATGCATCCTGCAATCGAGCTCCTTTCATTGTGCCAACAATCAAGGAATGAAAGGTATCTCGACTCGGCTGTACTCCATCCAGCACCATATCATCGTACACTTCTCTCAACAGATAATGCCTACACTTCACCATTTTTCATTCCATCCTTATTATACAGATTCCATCAAAAAAAATGAAAAGAGTTAGCGAGGAAATGATTAATTGACCTGCGTTGAGCAGTGACAGAACCAACAACTGTATTGTACTCCGACACATTATTTGCGTAGTTCCGTTTCGCGTACTCTTCCGTTGACGCCGCGTAGTAACGGCGGCCTAACCGTTTAAGCAGCGGACTCCGGTGACCTACAATTTAATTGTAAATGGTTATGTTTGTATTGATTGAATTGATTTGAGGGATATGATAGAGAGAATTACCAAAAATTGATTGAATTAGAAGCTTCATGATTTGAATGAGTGAAGTGAAGAAAATAGGGTTTTACTGCACAACAGGTTTAGTATTTTTCTTCATTCTAACGCCTCGTTTTGATTTCAAACTCGTCGTTTTGATATCAAACTCGTCGTTTTGATACATACATTCCAAAATAAACATGAAAAAAAAAATTCACCTATTTTGAAATATATTTATAAAAATATTTTGAACTTTCAAAAATTACACTTCCTGTACTATTTAAACCATTTTAACTTATTTTTATATTTACAAGATTACTAGAAATGGAAAATTGGAAGTGTGGGGGCAGCAGGTAGTGGTTCCTCGGCGACCACTCGGCGAAGTACGGTGACTGTTCGTTGAAATTTGGCTGACCAACAACAATTAATAGTGATATGTTTACCAATTGTTAACTAGTTGATAATTGACTGTTGACTGTTGACTGTTGAATGTTTGACTTGTTAATTTTATTGTAGACCAAATGTTAACATCTATCATATACGAGTAGATCTTAAGTGGATTTTACGTGAATTGTAAGTGCATTTACTCTCCTGAACACAATAATATAAAATCCATTAAAAATCAAGTCAAATTTACCATGTGAATCCATTAGATTCATGTTAGTTTTAAATACTCAAAATAATTAACCAAAATCCACTAGGGCCTAACTGCGGCATTTTCTACTCTTCAAGTGTGGCCGATAGCAATGGTTTTAAATGAAAACGTTTTCGCGAAGTAAAAGCATCGCCAAAAGATGTAACTGCTACCTTGTCGAGTACTACGGGCAAAAAGAAGTCGGGGTTGTAATTGGTTGAAGATGATGACATAAACATGATGATCAAGAGCTTTGCATAAAAAATTAAAAATTATGCTGCCCATGATTCGATTTTGGATAGAAATGCCGAGACTACTGAGTAGTCCTACCAACAATAATAAAAAACTCAATTCGAACCTCCAAGAAATGGAAACTCCTTGGATGGTTCGTGTCCTTAAACAATTTGAGAGCAATTATTGCCCAAATTTGCTATATTTGGCGGAACCTCGACTTCACTATAATGAAATCAATCGATTCAGGTTTATTTTTTCGTATTTAAATGGTATTATTGTTAACACTAAAAAATATAGTGACGGCCTTATCTTATTATATTCTGGAAGAAGAATTCAAATAATGAGTAAGAAATTTTTTTAAGATCATATTGACTTTGATATGTCTAAGGAGATCCTTAGTAAAATTTGGAGGGGAACAAGTGTTTGTGGTTGGCCAACAGCCCATGACCGGTGTTAGTGCTACATTTGGGACCTATTAAAGCAGATTTATAGGTCAAGATCTAGTATGTGGCTCGTATTTGGTGATTTCAATAAAATTCTTTTTGATAATAAAAAATGTAGAGGTCGTGACTAGGATAACAGGGATACGGAGGTTCTTAGACGGGTTATAACTTAAAGTGGCACTAAAGATCTTCTATGCCTTTTTTGAGTTGAGGCTGTTATTCTGGGGCTTAAGTAATTGCAGTGCAAAATTCCATCTCCTGATGGTATGTTTGTTTTATTATTTACCTCTTATTAACATATTGTTGGTGATTATGTTACATGTTTTGTGCTTGATTTTATAAATAGTGGAATTATGTCTTCTAGGCTTAATCATATGCTCATTTCCCTAATTCCAAAGGTTAAGTCTTTATATGAAAGACTTCGTTCCTATTAGTTTAAGTAATGTAGTGATAAAAGAAAAAATCTCACATGATTTAATAAGATAAAACATCACATGGCCATTTTGTACCAACATTCCACATTGCTAGTTTATAAGGAAACCTACTCAACAAGTCTCTAAATAAAGGCAAGCAAACCTATTATTATAGCAAGTTAAGCTTTATTGCCTCTTTTATATAGTACTTTTCTATATTATATTGAGATAAAAACTGAATTAAGCTTTGGAGTGGATTTCAGACCAAGAGTCTGAAATCCTATCTGACCTTATTTGTCTTGTAGGACACAACTCAAAATTCACCTAAGTATCAAATTTGTCATGAAGCGACCCAGAAGACAAGACGATCTCAGACCATATCCATCATTTGGCGCCGTCTATAGAAAACGAATAACTTTCTTATAAATAAATTTTTGATGTTCAGATTCGCTGAGAGATCTACATCTTTCGGAAGTCTTCAGCAAGCGGCAAGAGGCTAATAGGTTTATTCCAGTACTTCTTTAAGTAAATGGCCTATAATAACATGATGTAGGAGATACGCCCAACACATTAGATAATTAAATTAGGAAGTCTTTGCTAGAAAATTTATCCTTGTATATTTTAAATATTAAATTCCGATATATAAGTCTAAATATCATTTCATGTGAGACCAGTGATACATCCAAATTGTATAATGTTGGTCACCTACATTTTTACATCCATTTATAGAAATCTTATATGGATATAGATACGCCCGATACGCAAAACATAAATACCCTGTAAAAACTATATGATACTCTCCTTTTGGAATTAAGTGTCAGAGGTAGTCATTTTAAGCACCATAATGTTATAATTCATGTTATATTATGAATTGTTTTACACTTGATCTACTATAAAGCACAGGTCGACCTATCGGTTATTAAACCGAATTCAAGATAATATCAGCTACAAACGGGCAACGTCCCATACAGAAGCGGCACTCGATGAAGAAAAAGGAAAATTCTACAAACGGGCAACGTCGCGTACACAAGCGACACTCGATGAAGAAAAAATAAAAATTCTATAAATGGGCAACGTCCCATGCACAAGCGACATTCGATGAAGAAAAAAGAAAATTCTACAAAAGGGAGCGGCCAAAATTTATTGAGAAACATTTCTCAAAAGGCATCTGCCAAAATTTATTGAGAAACATTTCTCAAAATAAAAATACAACAAACGGGCCATGTCGCGAATTCAAGCGAAAATCGAGCAAGAAAAAAGCATAATACCACAAACAGCCCACGTCCCGAACTCAAGCAGCAATCGATAAAGAGAAAGGCATAATGCCATAAACGTGTCACGTCCCGAACTCAAGTGACAATTGATCAAGAAAAAGGTATAATGCCACAAACGGGCCACGTCTCGAACTCAAGCGATACTTGATCAAGAAAAAGGCATATGCCATAAACGGGCCACGTCTCGAAGTCAAGCGACACTAGATGAAGAGAAAGATATTCGTCAAAAACGAACAACTCCCTGAATTCGATAGACATTCATGTAAAATAAAAAAGAAGAATAGATAAAAAAAATAGATTATAGGAAACAATGGCAAACACTACATGCGGGCACTGTCCAGACACAAGAGGAAACTCTAAACAATAACAATAAACAAATACATGCCACAAAAGTACCGCCTGAATAGAAGAACCATACATAAATATATGCACAATTCAGACCCCTAGATGGAGAGTGAAACTCCTCGCTCAAGATTTGAGAACAAGATAGAGTAAGGCACACGACCATAACAGATCTGACACAAAAAATATTACACGAAGACCGGATTTCTGAAATGATGAAAGATCCAGACATACAAAGAAATATTATATAAAGACCAGATCTCTAAGATGATGAGAGATTTGGACATGTAAAGAAATATTATGTGAAGACCGGATCTCCGAAATAACAAGAGATCTAGACATACAAGATTATATTATATGAAAAAGTTCAATACCATATCTTCACAATGATGAGGGATCCAGAAGTGCAAGTAAAATATTATATAAAGAAGTTGAAGACCGTATATCCTCAATAATTAAAATTCGGCATACATAAATAACAATGAACAATTTGAAGATCAAACCTCCGAAGTAATGAGAGATTTGGACATGTGAAGTGGAAGACCATATCTCTTAGACAATGAGAGATCTGGGCATAACGCAAAAAGATTATATGTCGTTGAAGATTGAACCTTTGAAGTAATGAGAGATTCGGACATATAAGAAGCTGAAGATCATATCTCTTAGACAATGAGAGATCCGGACATAGAAGAAGATTATATGTCGTTGAAGACCGAACCTCCAAAGTAATGAGATATTCGGACACATAAGAAGTTGAAGACTGTATCTCTTAGACACTGAGAGATTTGGACATAGAAAAAGATTATAGGTCATTGAAGACTGAACCCTCAAAAGTAAAAAGAGGTTCGTACACATGTGAACTTGAAGACCGTATCTCCACAAGGGTGAGAGATCCAGGCGTACAGGAACAATAATAAAAAAGTTGAAGACCGAACCTCCCAAGTAATGAGAGATTGGGACATGCGAAGTTGAAGACCGTATCTCCATAAGGATAAGAGATCCGGGTGTACAAGAACAATAATAAAGAAGTTGAAGACTGAACCTCCCAAGCAATGAGAGATTTGGACATGTGAAGTGGAAGATCGTATCTCCACAATGATGAGAGATCCAGATATACGAGAATAACAATAAAGACGAAGTGGAAGATCAAACTTCCGAAGTAAAAAGAGATTCGAACATGTGAAGTGGAAGACCGTATCACCATAATGATGAGAGATCCGGGTAACGAGAGATTCAGACACATATGAAGTTGAAGATCGTATCTCTGAGACAAGGAGAAATTTGAACATGTACGTATCATGAATCAAACCAAACATAAATATTTGCATGATACGATAATGCGGGGGGGGGGATTAATGATGGAATAAGATGGTGGCAATGTGATTATGTCATGTGATTATGTTATGATGATGATGCCATGTATGTCTTGGTGTGTGATACCTAGCATGTGAGGTGTCGGATGGTGGCAACACCTATTCTTGGTGTGTAACACCTAACATGTGAGGTGTTAGATGGTGGAAACACCTATGCTTGGTGTGTGACACCTAGCATGTGAGGTGTTGGAGTTTTTCCATAAACTCTTGCCTAAATAGAGGTTGCCTTTGCTCATTCAACACAACACACAACATATTACAACACCAAGTTGTAGAGAGATAAAGATATACTTAAGGAGTTCAAGTAGTCGTTAATCATGGAAAAGCTTGGTGAAGTTTTTTATACATCCGAACAAAGACGTAATCGCGGCGAGAGTTTGAGCTTAGGGTTGCTCAGAAAGAGGAACTCTTGCGGATTACTTCAAGGCGGGGATTTAATCGAACGCATACTCGTGTAGATGAGCTTGAGGTTGCCGTACTATCGGGACTACAAGAATCGTTGGAGAATCGACATAGGTATTCTTACGATTCCTAGATGTGTGCTTTAATAACTAAATGATATGATAATCCATTTGTTATTGATATGATCATTTTTTGGATCCGGATTATTGGAATTTCGAATTTGAATTGAATTATGCAATTCGGACCCTCGTGTCCCGCTGCGCCAACGCATCCTACATTCTTAGTTTATAAGGAAACCCATTTAACAAGTCTCTAAATAAAGGCAATCTAACCTATTACTATAGCAAGTTAAGCTTTATTACCTCTTTTATATAGTACTTTTCTATATTATATTGAGATAAATACTCACTTAAACTTTGGAGAGGATTTCGGACCAGGAGTCTGAAATCCAATCTGACCTTGTTTTTCTTGTAAAACACGACTCGGAATTCACCTAAGTATGAAGTTTGTCACAAAGTGACCCGGAAGACAAGACGATCTCGGACCACATCCATCAGTTTACAAAATTATCTCTAAAGCATTAGCAAATCGTTCGGAAATAGTATTCTCTTCTTTTACATAATTCAAAGTGCTTTTGCCTGACCGATTAATTATTGATATATTATTATAGCCTTTGAGATTTTCCATTCCATGAAGCATATATAATTAGTAAGAAGGATATAACAACCCTAAACCTGATATGAGCAAGGCCAATAGTAGGGGGAGTTGACATATTTGAAATAAATTACGTGTAAAATGGGGTTCCTTACATACTTTATTAGTCTTATTGTGTAATGTCTCTGTTTTGTTACCTTTCCTTTTCATATTAATTGTCATGACCCAATCTCAGGGCCGAGACCGGCGCTAGGGAATGGGAGTGGTTGCTCCGAAACCCGTAGCAAGCCTAAAAACGTAAAATAATTTTTCTCGAAACATAAACGTCGTGCATGACATACAATAACACGTGTCATGCTGAACACACATGCCAGGCTTACATATCCTCTGACAATCTCAAATATCAAAACGTAGCAAGCATAAAACATTTAAAACTTTAAAACATTAAAGTTATATTTATAGAAAACTATACATTACAAGCTAACTTGCAAAACCCTTATCTACTGCAGCTCTAAGAGTAAAGTACTGTTTCTTTACATACTTTCAAAAATACAGACTTCTGGAAGTAGGATAGAAGTCCGTTGCTTCAAAGCGTCTTTAACCTGGAAGAAAGTCTGTGAGGGGTCAGTATATGGGAATATACTGAGTGAGTTCGTACATTTACTAGTAAGTACTCAAATAAAACATAAAACAATATTCAATCGTATGCAGTCAAGTACGAGATCCGACTGAAACCTTAATCCTCAAACATACTAATTATCAATCAAGCAACCTAATCATTAATATCAAATTGTGAGTCCAACTCACTGGTGGGTCCAACCCACTAGATACGGGGACTCCAGGCTACACCGTAGCCGAGTACTTGCTCGTATCGAACTATACCTCAAATCTCAAATTTCATGATCATAGTCAGCTCATAGCTGTATCGAATCAAAACTGGTGATCACACAGTCCTATTGCCGCTCAATAGGTAGCACATTCCATCGGATCAATACTGGTTTCAAATCAAGCGTATGCGCAGTTCACATAAAAGTTTCGCATATAAAACATGCAGTTCAAATATAAAGCAATATAAAATAATTGCTTAAATAAATACTTTAAAAGCAAATCGTATAAACTCACAGAAAATGCTTATCCAAAATAGTTCAGTGCTCGGAAACGTCAAGCTTCTCGAGCTTCCGGTCCAGCTGGTTCTTGCCTCGCCGGATCTAAGACGATTTAAAAAGAACAATTCAAATCAGAATGCTATTCTAGGATTGACTCTAGACTCGAGACTCGACACACTGAGTTCTCATCATGTCTTACTCGATTGACTTTCATTTAACTTAACAAATCTTCGATTTAGCTTCAATACAGCTTTAGGTTTATTATTAAACCTAACCTCTTAATCATTAATTGAACATTACAATCTCCCGTTTGTTTCTTTGTTATCATCGTCCAAAAGCTTTAAATCAGTTCAAGAAACGTCTAATCCAAGTTCTAGGCATCAGGAGGGGTCAAAAACGACTGAGGGGGCCCGAAAATGACCTTGGCACGACGTGCCAAGGGGTGTCGCGTCGCGACAGCGAGGGCAACAACCCCAAATTCGCACCAAATGTCACCAAAACTCATTCTGACGTGCTTAACGACTTTCCTAACATATCTAACACATAAATAACGTCTAAATCCATTCAAAAACACAATAGAAACGTTTAAATCGAATCGAATATGTAATCTATCATTTCAAATTGTTTTCTCATCAAATATACTCAATTAAACGGAGAAACGACTTGCTTACCGTGATTGCCCTTTGGAATACGATCGATTTGAGTTATAAAGCGTCGAAAACGGACGAGAAACGGAAACCGCGCGACGAACCGTAATGAAAACGGCGAGCGAGAGAACTGAAAGAAATGAAAGTGATGGTTTCTGGATGATTCCTTCAGCTGAAGGAATTATATATATTCTGGCTAATTTGCACTTTGGTCCTTGAAATTTTTCAAAAGTTTCAATTTAGTATAAAACCTATCCGCTTCCAAATTTTAAACGATCTCCGATCGACTCGAAACTTTTACCATAAATACTATAAATTATTTCATGGACTTTAGCGAAATAATTATCATTACGGGATTTATAATTTATTTTATATTAATTTTCTAAGCTAAATCCTCAAATCCCGCTAATTGACTTATTAAAATTTATTCTAAATTCCCGATATAATTAAATTAAATTCTCCTTAATTTAATTTATCGGAAATCTCGACACGTGGCACGACGTAATTATCTTAAAATATTTTGGGGTATTACATTCACCCCCCCCCCCCTTAAAATAAATTTGTCCTCGAATTTAAAATTTAGCCACGTACCTTGAGTTAATAGATATGGGTACTTCTGCCTCATATCCTCTTCTATCTCCCATGTGCACTCTTCTATGGACTGACTCCTCCAAAGAACCTTCACCATTGGAATTTTCTTTGTCCGCAGTTGTCGTATATGCGTGTCGACAATCTGCACTGGCCGTTCTTCATACGTTAATTCCTCGCTTACATCTACCACTTGCGGTTGAATTATTCGAGAAGGGTCTGGTACATATTTCTGGAGCATGGAAATATGGAAGACAGGATGAACTTGCGACATCTCAGGTGGCAAGTCTAATTTGTAGGCAACTGAGCCTATACGTTCTACGATTTGGTATGGTCCGACATATCTCGGAGCCAACTTGCCTTTCTTTCCGAAGCGAATAACTCCCTTCATTGGTGACACTTTGAAAAACACGTAGTCTCCGATTTGAAATTCTATATCCTTCCTCTTGGGATCCGCGTAACTCTTCTGTCGACTGGAAGCAGTATTCAGACGTTGCTTTATCAACGGTACTTTTTCTGATGTAATCTGGATGATCTCTGCTCCAGTGAGTTTCCGTTCGCCAACTTCATCCCAACAAATAGGGGATCGACACTTGCGACCGTATAGTGCTTCGTAAGGAGCCATCTCAATGCTCGAGTGGTAACTGTTGTTGTAGGCGAATTCGACTAAAGGTAGATACGTATCCCAACTACCTCCGAAGTCTAGTACGCATAGTCGAAGCATGTCTTCTAACGTTTGAATCGTTCGCTCAGACTCGCCGTCTGTCTGAGAATGAAACGTAGTGCCGAAGTTCAATCGCGTTCCTAACGCGTCTTGTAGGCTCTTCCAGAAATGAGAGGTAAATACGGAACCTCTATCAGACAAGATTGACACGGAAACTCCATGTAGGCTCACGATTTTGTCGATGTACTCTTGAGCTAACTTCGCTGCCGAATATGTTGTCTTGATCAGTATGAAGTGTGCTGACTTCGTCAAACGATCCACGATTACCCAAATAGAGTCAAAACCTTTCCGTGTCTTAGGTAGTCCGACTACGAAATCCATCGTGATTTGCTCCCACTTCCACTCCGGGATGGGTAACGGCTGAAGAAATCCGTAAGGCCGCTGATGTTCCAATTTGACTTGCTGACAAGTCGGGCATTTATCCACAAATTCCGCGATATCTTTTTTCATTCCGCTCCACCAATACGTTCCCTTGATGTCATGATACCTTTTTGTGGAACCAGAATGAACGCTATAAATCGTCCCATGAGTCTCTTCCATGATCTTCTGTCTCAAGTCGTCAATGTCTGGTACACACATTCGATTGCCATATTTCAGTATTCCGTTGACGACACTGAAATCTTGACTCTTCCCTTGTTGAACTTCCTCAATTAGATGTTTTTATTGAGGATCATCCGCTTGCAATTCTTTGATTCGATCTATCAACGTCGATCGTATCGTTAACTGAGCCATTAAGTTTCCAAGAGATGAAATCTCGAACTCAATCCCTTGGCTGAACATCGTGTGAATCTCGTTGATTAATGGTCTCCGCCATGTCGTTGTAACATGAGCGAGACTTCCTGCTGACTTTCTGCTTAAGGCATCTGCCACGATGTTGGCCTTGCCTGGATGGTATTGAATCGTGCAGTCATAATATTTTAGTAGCTCCATCCATCTCCTCTGTCTGAGGTTCAACTCCCGTTGATCGAAAATGTACTTCAAGCTTTTATGATCTGTAAAGATCTCACACGTGGCGCCGTATAAATAATGTCTCCAAATCTTCACTGCTGCTAGTTCTAGATCATGCGTCGGGTAGTTTGTTTCGTGCTTCTTAAGCTGCTGTGAGGCGTATGCAATCAATCTACCGTGTTGCATAAGGATGCATCCTAGTCCAACTCTTGACGCGTCGCAGTAGACTGTGAATCCTTCCGTTCCTTCTGGTAATGCTAAGACTGGTGCCGTTGTCAGACACTCTTTCAGTTTCAGAAAACTGAGTTCACACTGGTCCGTCCAGTTGAATTTTGCGTTCTTCTGAGTTAATTTCGTCAATGGTATAGCAATCTTCGAAAAGTCCTGTACGAATCGTCTATAATATCCCGCTAAACCAAGGAAGCTTCTAACTTCCATAACTGATTCAGGTCGCTTCCATTCTATCACAGCTTCGATCTTCTTTGGGTCAACCTTGATACCGCTTTGTGAAACCACATGACCTAAGAAAGCCACTTCCGTTAGCCAAACTTCACATTTAGAGAATTTGGCGTAAAGCTGGTGCTCTCCTAACGTCTGTAGTACTATTCGCAAATGTTGAGCGTGTTCTTCTTCTGTACGCGAATAGATCAAAATGTCATCGATGAATATGATCACAAACTGATCCAAGTACGGTTTGAATATCCTATTCATCAGATTCATGAAGGCTGCTGGCGCGTTCGTCAATCCGAATGACATAACGAGAAATTCGTAATGTCCGTATCGAGTTCGAAAAGCAGTCTTTTGTATGTCATCGTCGCGAATCTTCAACTGATGATAGCCTGATCTCAAGTCGATCTTGGAACAGTACTTCGCTCCTTGTAACTGGTCGAACAAATCGTCGATTCTAGGTAACGGATACTTATTCTTAATCGTCACCTTATTCAATTGTCGATAATCGATACATAGTCGAAGCGATCCATCTTTCTTTTTCACGAACAACACTGGTGCACCCCATGGGGATACACTCGGTCTGATGAAACCGCGATCAAACAACTCTTCTAGTTGATCTTTTAGCTCTTTGAGCTCTTCTGGCGCCATTCGATAAGGAGGTATCGATATTGGCTTCGTGCCAGGAGACAATTCGATACAAAACTCAATCTCACGATCTGGGGGTAATCCAGGTAATTCCTCTGGAAAAACGTCTGGATATTCTGACACCACTGGTACATCACTTAAATTTGCACTTTTCTTCTCTACGTCTCGTACTATTGCTAAGAATCCTTCACATCCCTTCCTTAACATACGACAAGCTTTAATAGCTGAGATAATACTCGTAGAAGATTCCATCTTGTCACCCTGAATTGAAACCTCTTCAATTCCAGGCGTGTTAAACGTTACTGTCTTCTTTCGACAATCCACGTTGGCGTAGTGCTGTGCTAGCCAATCCATTCCTAGTATGACGTCAAAAACTAATACCTCAAGTAAAATCGATTCAACTAACAAATCTTGTCCTTGAACTCTCACAGGACAAGATGGATAAACGGTACTAACTTCCACACTCTCTCCGACTGGGGTAGCTACTGACAAAGGATTCCTAACATACGATGGTTGCACTCCTAACTTACTAGCGAAGCTAGGCGAAACAAAGGAATGCGTAGCGCCCGGATCAAATAAAATTAGTACGTCTTGAGAAGCGATAGGAAAGGTACCTTGCACCACAGCATTGGAAGCCTGAGCCTCCTGAGGATTCAGTGCAAAGACCCTAGCCTGACTCCCGCCAGCCTATGAAGTCTGACCAGTACCGCGACCTCCGCCATTCCTTCCTCCTCGATTTATGTAACCACGGCCTCTCTGGCCAGTGAAGTACTCCCTGTCTGATCATACCCTGATGCCACCTGTTGCGCAGTTCTCTGCTGCTGATAAGAAGGTTGCATCACAGTAGTCATCGAACCCTGAGGCATCTGTCTCGGACAATCTCTAGCAAAGTGACATCGTTGACCACAGTTAAAACATGCTCCACTAGCAATGTAGCATGCGCCGTAGTGTCTCCTATTACAATTCAGACATAAAGGAACTCCGCCTCCCATATCACTCATAGATCTGGCACTAAATCCGGTGCCTGAAGTACTGATTCTAGTTCCATATCGAGCTCTCTTATTTTGCTGCTGACGTGATGGGGGTCGAGAATGACTCCTAACATATGATTGGGTAGGTGCGCTCTGTACGCTGCGAAGCACATCACTTCTTATAGGCGCAACATTGGAAGGATCGGGAATCTTCCCAAAACGAATCAGAGAAACTTCCATTTGTCTAGCGCTATCGATCAATTGCACCAAATTTCTCCCGATATCAGACGTCAGACTCACAAATTCAGCTCCTAGACCCTCTACAAATCTCGAGTTCACTCTGACTGGGTCTGTAGTCAGGTCTGGTGCAAACCTACTCACTCTGGTAAACTCCGTCACAAACTCTTGCACAGACCGATTGCCTCTACTTAAGGTCAGCCATTGACTACGATAACTCTCCGTCACCGCATATGGTAAGAAGTATTCTCTAAAGTGGTTTGCAAATTCAGCCCAGGTCATAGTATCCATGGTTGGCTGAATGTGCTGCTGAAACCAATCTTTCGCAGGTCCTTTCATTGACATTTCCACCATAATGATGGTCTGTCTCTCGTTAGCTTGCAGACGTTGAGCGTTACGTTCTACTTCTTCAAGGAAATCAAGAGCATCACCTGAGCTGTCAAACTTAGTTGGCTTAAGGCGCAAGTAAACCAAGACGATGTCTCGATCAGTAAAAGCAACATTGCGTAGCTGTTGCTGTTGTAGTTGTTCACGATGCATATTCTGCACCTCAGCCTGATTGGCTTGCATAGCCGCAATTCCCGTAAGAAACTGATTCAGATCAAAACCCACAACATTAGGTTGTTGGGCTTGCGCTTGCACTCCAGGTACCTGCGCCTGGGCCTCTTGGCCACCACCTCCTCCGCCTTGAACAGAAGACTCATCTTGAGCTTCTGGATGGACATCATGTGCCCCTTCTATAACGTTTCGTGCTGCAGCGGCAGCTCGCTCTTCTTCTTGTCGTTGGTCAGACATCCTGACCAAGACAAACAACGTTGCTTTGCTACATAACGCATATCATCGCAAACGTATATCATATTAAACGCGCATCTCATCACATACAAACACACACGTATGACAAACTCACATCCTAGAGGGAAGGCTGAAAGTTTGAAAATCAAATGAATACTTAACAAAGACAAGATTCAAATCCTATGTGCTGCAGTAGATTTCCTAGGATTCCTAGAAAACTTTCATCACATAACACTTTACTGAAATAAGCAATGGTAACTGGACCATGCTCTGATACAAACATTGTCACGACCCAATCTCAGGGCCGAGACTGGTGCTAGGGACTGGGAGTGGTTGCTCCGAAACCCGTAGCAAGCCTAAAAACGTAAAATAATTTTTCTCGAAACATAAACGTCGTGCATGACATACAATAACACGTGTCATGCTGAACACACATGCCAGGCATACATATCCTCTGACAATCTCAAATATCAAAAAGTAGCAAGCATAAAACATTTAAAACTTTAAAACATTAAGGTTATATTTACAGAAAACTATACATTACAAGCTAACTTGCAAAACCCTTATCTACTGCAGCTCTAAGAGTAAATACTGTTTCTTTACATACTTTCAAAAATACAGACTTCTGGAAGTAGGATAGAAGTCCGTTGCTTCAAAGCGTCTTTAACCTGGAAGAAAGTCTGTGAGGGGTCAGTATATGGGAATATACTGAGTGAGTTCGTACATTTACTGATAAGTACTCAAATAAAACATAAAACAATATTCAATCGTATGCAGCCAAGTACGAGATCTGACTGAAACCTTAATCCTCAAACATATTAATTATCAATCTAGCAACCCAATCATTAATATCAAATTGTGAGTCCAACTCACTGGTGGGTCCAACCCACTAGATACGGGGACTCCAGGCTACACCGTAGCCGAGTACTCGCTCGTATCGAACTATACCTCAAATCTCAAATTTCATGATCATAGTCAGCTCATAGGTGTATCGAATAAAAACTGGTGATCACACAGTCCTATTGCCGCTCAATAGGTAGCACGTTCCATCGGATCAATACTGGTTTCAAATCAAGCGTATGTGCAGTTCACATAAAAGTTTCGCATATAAAACATGCAGTTCAAATATAAAGCAATATAAAATAATTGCTTAAATAAATACTTTAAAAGCAAATCGTATAAACTCACAGAAAATGCTTATCCAAAATACTTTAGTGCTCGGAAACGTCAAGCTTCTCGAGCTTCCGGTCCAGCTGGTTCTTGCCTCGCCGGATCTAAGACGATTTAAAAAGAACAATTCAAATCAGAATCCTATTCTAGGATTCACTCTAGACTCGAGACTCGACACACTGAGTTCTCATCATGTCTAACTCGATTGACTTTCATTTAACTTAACAAATCTTCGATTTAGCTTCAATACAGCTTTAGGTTTATTATTAAATCTAACCTCTTAATCATTAATTGAACATTACAATCTCCCGTTTGTTTCTTTGTTATCATCGTCCAAAAGCTTTAAATCAGTTCAAGAAACGTCTAATCCAAGTTCCAGGCATCGGGAGGGGTCGAAAACGACTGAGGGGAGTCGAAAATGACCTTGGCACGACGTGCCAAGGGGTGTGGCGCCGCGACAGCGAGGGCAATAGCCCCAAATTCGCACCAAATGTCACCAAAACTCATTCCGACGTGCTTAACGACTTTCCTAACATATCTAACACATAAATAACGTCTAAATCTATCCAAAAACACAATAAAAACGTTTAAATCGAATTGAATACGTAATCGCGATACGGTTTCGTCGTAACCCATTGTTTCAAATCGTTTTCTCATCAAATATACTCAATTAAACGGAGAAACGACTTGCTTACCCTGATTGCCCTTCGGAATACGATCGATTTGAGTTATAAAACGTCAAAAACGGACGAGAAACGCCGCGCGACGAACCGTAATGAAAACGGCGAGCGAGAGAAATGAAAGAAATGAAAGTGATGGTTTCTGGATGATTCCTTCAGCTGAAGGAATTATATATATTCTGGTTAATTTGCACTTTGGTCCTTGAAATTTTTCAAAAGTTTCAATTTAGTCCAAAATCTATCCGCGTCCAAATATTAAACGATCTCCGATCGACTCGAAACTTTTACCATAAATACTATAAATTATTTCGTGGACTTTAGCGAAATAATTATTATTACGAGATTTATAATTTATTTTATATTAATTTTCTAAGCTAAATCCTCAAATCCCACTAATTGACTTATTAAAATTTATTCTAAATTCCCGATATAATTAAATTAAATTCTCCTTAATTTAATTTATCGGAAATCTCGACACGTGGCACGACGTAATTATCTTAAAATATTTTGGGGTATTACATTAATGGTCAAGTAGAAAAGTTTTCTCAAACCTAGAATAGGCTTGCGGCAACATGATCCTATTTTCTATATCTTTTTACGATTTGTACAGAATGTCTATCAGTAATGATAAGGAAATCAGTGAAAGATAAAAGAGATGCATGGTATACGAGCTTGCTTAGGAAGTCCTATTGTATCTTGCTTTTATTTTTGCAGATGATAACATTCTTTTTACTAGAGCATGTACTACATAGTGCCAAAAAATATTGGATATTCTTAAGACTTATGAGACTGAATGGGGCTAGAAAGTGAACTTGGAGAAATCTCATATCTCCTTCAGCGGCTATAAAAATATGTGTGAGCAGAGCGGGGTTCGGGGGCCGTTTGCCCAGGCTTATGGCTAGCTTTCAATTTGGAAAGGTTTGAAAAATGGAGTCGCCACCTAGTTCAACTACGAAATGTCTTTTATACCTATGAGATAACCTTACTCGCTTATGGGTAAGATTATCGTACGTCGGACCAAAAGACTGGTTTGTGCATCCCCGAGACTCGTGTGCGTGCTTATTAGTTACTGGTTTATTTACTGGACATATTCAATTATCTCATCTCAACAAATAATAGCAGTCCACATGATATATTACTGGAAAGTAAACATGTCTAGAAAAAGCAGTAAACAAGTAGACTCACATATGACTCAATCTGGACTGGCATAGGAGGCAAATAACACTTATCCCTAACCATACATCTAAACCTAGAAGTTTCTATCAGGTAATCGATTAATGGCTGGTCTGGATCGTTTTACATGTATAAAGCCTAAAACCAGATGTCTACGTGAGATTGATTTTATTTTAAGTCATCTTGAAAGCCTATACAACCTCTAATTACATTTTTCATGCCAGTCCTATGATGTCTAAGTGATTTGCTGAATTTGATTGGTTTAATTACCAATTTAACGTGGTCGATCCTTTAGCCTGTTAATATT
The DNA here is from genome assembly GCF_937616625.2 of Mercurialis annua. Taxonomy (NCBI): domain Eukaryota; kingdom Viridiplantae; phylum Streptophyta; class Magnoliopsida; order Malpighiales; family Euphorbiaceae; genus Mercurialis; species Mercurialis annua. The sequence continues at coordinate 17,376,010 of NC_065572.1, read as the reverse complement.
TAAAATTTTCATGGTTTTGGAAAGCGTTTTAAACAATTTCAACACACACATGGGCAGGTGCTTAAACATGCCAGGTTAGAAATACTTTTAACCTTGTCGACCAAGAGTGTTTGGCATTGGATATCGTCTAGCAGTTAGTGTGGTCAGAATTCGGACTCGAACAGAATACGGAAGATCTTTGACTTGCCGATACAGATCCACTGGTTTGAACCCGAAATTGGTCAGTAGCTACCCCAATTTCGGGTTCATCCAAAACAGCTAGAAACGCAACAAATATGGCAATCATGGCATTTTATGCTAGAAACATGCATTCTAAGCGTCTGGATTAAATAATATCAACATGTGATTATAGCAACACATATAAAAAAACAGCCTATATCAATACTTCTAATGTAATCATATTGAGAATTTAAAGGCATGGCAATCATGGCAAAGGCACTTTATATCAAAGAACACAATTTTAGGCAATTTCACAACAAAACAACCTAGCATGCATTCTAATATATCAAACTATCAGTTCTAAATTATATGAGATAAAAAGTGACGAGAGAAAAATTTGGGTCCTCACAAGTACCTTGTTGAGTCCTTGGCTCGTTTTCTAGTGATTCAGATATGGAATCCAGCTTTGGATCAGTGCGTAGTAGCTTGTTCTTGAGTAATTAAAGCGTTTTTAGCTTAGATATGGAGTTTGATTATATGTACATGTGTTTCTGGTCCAACCTTTGGCTAGGCTGTCTAGGGGGTTCTATTTATAGGGGTGAAATTAGGGTTAGGCTTCCTAGAGTCTAAATTAGATTAGAATTTTATTCGCTAGAGTTTTAGATATACAAGAATGGGGAAATAGTGTGAAGTGATGAGATGGGTTAGAGTTAGCATTAGGCTAGACTACCATTTTATTAATTAATTTCGAATTATTCTTGTAGGCTAAGAAAACAATGGTTAAAAGTTATTTTTGGTGCCCAAAAGTATTGAATCAATCTTAAAGACTTTCTAGGACCCTATGGGTTTGGATATGGTCAATTTTAGTTAGTCAAACTTGCAAGTTGACTCATAAACTTCTAAGATATTGCAATTAGTCCACTTTCTTAGACTTAAACTACAATTTCTTTAGATTGTTATAGGCTATTTAAGGCTAGTTACGTTTTAATCCCTCAAGTTTGCAGCTGTGCATTGATCACGCCTGCTTGAATTCAAACAAACGAATCGATAGCTCGTCACCCGGATAAATTTCCATCATTGGACTCCTCAATCCTTTATCATTTTTTTACCTGTCCGGAAAATAGGTAACTACAATATGACGTCCATCCAAGATGTGGGCCAACTGCCGAATATCTAGGGTTCCTACAATTATCTACAAATTATAAAAAGTTATCTTCAGTTATCTAAAAGAGCCCATATGGAAGAAGATGAAAGGGTGTAAAAAAGGGGTTGTATAAAGCAGGAAAAGAGGTTCTTATCAAGTTTATTGTTTAAGTTATACCTTCTTATGTCATGAGTTGTAATTTACTTCCCAAGTCTTTTTATGACGAGCTACACAACGCTACAAGTAATTTCTAATAAGGTAATTTAGAGGACCATAGTAAACTTCATTGGTAAGTTGGGATCTTTTATGTAATTTGATGGAAACCGAACCTAACGGTCCGATACATGACCTACGCGTTTGAACCCTATCAAGTATGGAAGATCAATTTAAGCTCAGACAAATAATCGAATCCTTTAGGATTTACCCATCCTAGGTGAATACCTTAGGATTTACCCATAAAGTTCACCCATCTTATGTGAATCGCGTAGGATTTGCCTATAGGGTTCACCCATCAAGACTGATCCTCTTAGGGCTCGGCCATCTTACAATTTGAATAATTATACAAGATCTTATCTTATCCAAACACAAATTTCTTGTCTGAATACAACTCTAATATCCATATAGAAGGTTCTAGCATTATCTAGAAGGATCTCTAACCATCTACAAGATAAATGGAGAATCCTACTCAAACTGCATTAACTACAATATTGGAGTCCTAATCCTACTCGGATATAGGAATCCGAATTCTACTTGGACACTAGCTACCAAGTATTGCCCTCCTACTACTATAAAAGAAGCATGAGGTATGCTTAACAACACATTATTATTATAATTATGCTACAAGCTTTTAAATTATTCATAAAGCCTAGACTGACTTTACCATCAGAGTGCTCATTGGACAACCAACATTCGATCAGCAGTCTAACCCTTATTTTGCAGGCTAGCCCGCCAAGAAGGAAGACTCCATCAATTGGCACTGTCTGTAGGTGTCACGACGCAAAATCGAGGGCCGCGACTGGCGCTACGGAACGAGAGTGGTTGCTCCTGAACCTGTGTCAAGCCTAAAAACAATTAAAACTTTATGTAAAATCGATCGCACAATCATACATAAACCATTTTCAGAAAACTTCTTTAAACAATGACTTGAAAATGTTGAAACCACTTTCTGAAAATTATTGCACAAAAACTTATAAACCAGGGTCTTACAAAGCGATACTACATATCCAACACTGCCCTGTTTCAACTCAAATAAACTATCACATAGACTAGTTCAAGTCACATTGAATGGCCACACAAACAACGATTGTAAGGCGCAATCAAAACTTTATTTAAATAAACCATTTATCAGAGTATGCAAACATATAATTGTTTACTACAAACCAGGTCTACTACTGATGACTGTTGCACTTGAGTGAGGAACAAAGCTTTCCATGAATGCTTTGCACTAAGACTTCCGGAATATAAAATGGAAGCTCGATCACTTAACACCGAATCAAACCTGAAATAAAAACACTGTGAGGAGGTCAGTCGGCATTGAGTGAGTTCGTATTTACACATAGTATCATAAATACAAATTGCATAAACCATTATTAATAAATTTCGAATTTATTCTTATAGGCTAAGTAAACTATGGTTAAAAGTTATTTTTGGTGCCCGCAAGTATTAAAAAAGGCTTTTGGGACCCTATGGGTTTAGGTATGGTCAATTTTAGTCCGTCAAACTTGCAAATTGGCCCATAAACTTCTAAGATATTGCAATTACTCCAATTTCTTAGCCTTAGACTACAATTTCTTTGGATTTTTATTGGCTATTTCTGGCTAATTACGTGTTAATCCCTCAAGTTTGCAGTTGTGCACTAATCACGCCTGCTTGAATTCAAACAAACTAATTGATAGCTCGTCACCGGGACAAATTCCTTTAGAAATCATCATTGGCCGCTTCAGTCCCTTATCACTCTTTCCTTGTCCAGAAAATAGGTGTTTACAGTTTGCCCCCATCTTTAACGAGAATTGACAAAGTAAGTCAATTCTTGTTAAAGAAGTAACTCGCTATTCGACAAGCAATAAGGATATTGCCCACCATCGGAGGTACTCGTTCGCTAGTGATTTGGTAATGCCCTACCCTGACCATTACCGGTCTTGGCACATGACTCTAGCTTCACGCCCCTTGGCTCTGGTCTACTCCGCATTTGGCAAAGAGTAGATCTTCTCAACAGTCTTGAAGGTCATCCATTGGGTTCGGACTGCCTGGTGTGTGTGCCCCGTGGAATGGAGCTATAAACTCTCAGCCGTCTTGAGAGTGATCCAATGGCTTGGACCTTGGTAATTATCTTGTCTAGTTATTATTAGGTTTACAGAAAGGACAACATCCCCTTAGCTGTCCCAAGGGCCAACTATTCCATATGTGCCTAGTTATTATCCTGTTTGGTGCCTCCAATGTTTATAGAGGGAACATCATCCCCTCGGCCATTCCAAGGGCCACCCTATTGTGTAGGTGCCTAGATTCCGTAGTTATTCCGCAACTATCAAAAATGTCTGAGGTTTATTTGAATTATTGCAGATAATATCTGGGTGTCTTCTTGACATTCTCCTCTGTACGGAGTTTTACATGTAGGGACAAGCCATTGTTATGATGTTCTAGTTGCGTTTTGCAAATACTGAATGAAGTGGCGATGTCTTTCTATCATATCTAGGTGTCTTTCTACCGTATCTTGGTGTCTTTCTACCATACCTCGATGTCTTTGTGCCATATCTTGATGCCTTTCTATCATGCCTAGGTGTCTTTCTACCATAACTCAGTTTCTTTCTATCATAACTCGGTGTCTTTCTACCATATATTGGTGTCATTCTACCATTGCTTTGGTGTCTTTCTACCGTATCACGATATTTTTCTACCATTGCTTCAATGTCTTTTTACCATTGCTTCATGTCTTTTTACCATTGCTTTGGTGTCTTTCTACCGTATCATGGTGTTTTTCTACCATTGCATCAGTGTCTTTCTACCGTATCGTTTTGATCCTGTCTTCTGGGGCATCCTGCTCTGTCGAGGAAATTACTCGTTCTGATCCATTAAGGAGGTCTTCTAGTAGGATCCACTAGGGAGATATTCTGGTTCGACTATTGAGGAAGTTTTCGGTGTATTTTTCTAGAAAAGCTTCTCTGGTACAATCCACTATGGAGTTATTCTGGTGTATCCATTGGGGAAGTATTCTGGTCTATCCACTAGGAATTTTTACTTTTTAATCTGTCTTACGGGGAAGTCTTCTGGTTGAAGTTCGTTGGTTAACCCACTTGGGATTTTTTTTTCTGATTTGTCTTCTAGGGAAGTCTTCTAATTGATCAACTAGTTGGTCCACTGAGGATTTTTATTCCAGTTAGTCCAGTTGGGAGTGTAGACACTCTACTTCTAATCCTCTGGGAGTTTTTATTTTTGGTTTGATCCTCTAGGGGTAATCTTGTGGTCTTGCCAGATCCTATAGGGGAATCTCCTGGTCTGTCCGTTGAGGAGGTCTAGTCTTGTCAGATCCTCTAGGGAAATAGTATTATTAGATCTTCTAGGGAAGTGATCTTATCGAATCCTTTGGGGAGTATTTTTTTCTGTCCGTTGAGGAGGTAGTATTGTCTGATATGCTGATGGGACTGAGGATGGTTGGTTATCATGCTCTACCGAGGATGAAACTTGATCCGGTAATCGGATTCGTTAATAGTATGTATCATTTGTATCAGGAATGCTTCATCATCCACCCCCTCCGAGGTTGAAATTTAGTGTAGTCCTGGCATCTGGGATTTAAAATCCAAGTTCTAGTGTTCGTAGATATTGAAAACTCGATTCCTAGTATTGAGGATCTGAAAACCTGTGGCTCTGGTATTGAGGATCTGAAAACTCGTGGCTCTAGTATTGATGATCTGAGAACCCGTGGCTCTAATGTTGAAAATTTCAAAACCCGTGGTTTTTGTGACGTATGATCATCATGATAAATACATCTATGAGATGTTAGGGTGTATACCGTGGGTAAAAGGGCGTGATCTCCGGTATGCTGAGTTATTTGAGCGTTATCGCGGTTGTATGTCGAGGAATGAACGTGAGGTTGACCGGCTTGCTCGGATCTTCATATTTTATTTGTTGGGGAGCGGGTTATTCTGCAACTAGAGTTCGACTCTCCCCATGTGTGTGTTACAGGCGCTAGAGGACTTAGACTAGGTCACGTCCTATGCCTGGGGGTCTGCTGCCCTTGCCCACCTCTATAGTAGAATGGACCAGGTTGTCCATGGGAGATCCCGTCTCTATGGGATGTGGCCCGCTGTGCATGTGAATGTTTCTTCGAAACCCTCAGTTTCTTTGTGTGTTTCTATATCATTTTTATGACTCTACTTTGTGTTTGCCTCTTTTCTGATTTGGCCTATCTAGTCCGGTATCTTGACTGGATTTGGTGAGCTGCCGGGGCCGGGCATTCCTCTGCCGTGTTTCTGGAATTTCTCCCGCATTTTGACTTTTACTTAGAGAGCTGAGCATAGAGACCGGATGAACGACCTGGCATGGATCGATGTAAGTGTCAATCTTTTTTATGATTACTTTTTACTTAAACTGTGATGCTAATCAATAGCACTGTTGCAAGTGAACTAGATCTGGAACACCCCTCCGGGGGAGCATTGGCCTCGTTGGTTTCAGGGCGCTATCAACAGATTTGGTACGCGCTATTTGATGCGTGGACCAAACTGTCAGTCTTGGTTTTTGAGGGAGTGCGTGCTCCACTAGTGGGTCAGACCCAATGCTCATATGCTTCCCGGGGATCTGCCTCTGTCAATGATGCGTGGTAGAGACTTCGTATTGCCTCCTCTTCGTTCTGATTTGAGAGGTTATCCGGCTACGGAGCTCATGTCTGCTCCTCACTTGATTTATCTAGACAATCTAGTGAGATATCGTCTTTTGGGAAGATTGCCTCTGGTAGAGGTGCTAGGGCGTCAGGTGCCTATTGTTCCAGATATTCCAGTGCAGCAGGCGGTTGCAGGGCCATAGGTATGTACCAATTCGTTGTTCTTTTACATTTCTGGACTTATTCTGGATATCTTTCTGATTCTCTTTTCTAATATCTTCTCAAGGAAGAGGTAGGCTAGGAGCCTATGTCGTTTGTTCTAGAATAGATGAGCGTGGATCTCCTTGTGAAATTCTAGCTAGCAAAGGAGATACTTCAAGCTCTCTGGGGATCATTATTAGTTTTTTGTGTCAGATACCGGAGGCGTGTTCCCGTTATAGTGATGCGCATGGGCCTATGCAAGATTCTATTCTCACTATCTATCTTGCGCACTCTTTTGCGCATGCTGATTGCACCCATGTGAGTCTTCTTCTAGTACTCGGGCTTTTATTTTTGATGTAACTTCCTGTACGCTTAACTGAGTACTCATTTCTACTTTACAGGTGCTGGTATCAGACGTCATTCAGGTGTCTTATGCGGCCTATTACTGGCAGTACCGGTTGTGTAGTGTATCTGCACAGATGAGGGTAAAAATGCAATATGCCTATAATTTATTCTAAACGTATGCATGTATGCAACTATAGCTCTGAATGCTCTGTGGTTTTTTGCAGTATTGCATTGATGATTTGGAGGAGAGGCTGCGGTAGACTGAGCCGGGTCTTACTGTAGTTGAGATGACGTTTCTCCAGATTCCCCTGTGGTAGAGGTGTTAACTCTGGCGGTGGACTTGGAGCCCGTGGTAGTTGCGGTCTTGGAGGCCGTGGCGGTTGTGGAGACCATTCTTCTTCTTCTGGTTGTGCGCAGACTGGGTGCGACGATGATGACATGCCCTCCGGGAGCGATGGTGGCGATACGGAGCTACTGGTACAAGACTGGGATTCTCACGAGTAGGTCATACCCCTTGTAATTGTTTGATATTTCAGATATTGTCCTACTTTGGTAGTGACCTTATGTATGTCAATAAACTATTTCATATGGTTTGCGTTGTGGATGCTTCTTCTATTGAAATCCGTCTTTGTCTTGCATTCTAGATGCCTCATTTGTATTTCTACCTTGTGAGAAGAAGTCTGATGTTCTATTTTTCGCTAGATACAGCCTTGCTTTTCTGGTGTGGTAGTTAGGAACCCATACTCCTATGATGTTTTTTCGGTGATGGAGATCCGATGCCCCCTAATTGCTGGTTGATGGAGATCTTATGCCCCCTGATTTCTGGTTCACAGAGATCTTATGCCTCATGTTATCTAGTTGGTGGAGATCTGATGCCCCCTGTTTTCTGGTTGGTGGAGATCCGATGCTCCTCTGTTCTTGATTCTAGGGAAGACTTTGATGCCCTTTGCTATCTAGTATTTCCGTCTCTGGATACTTGAGGCATGTTGCCTATTTGGATACTTCTGGTATAGAGGCCTATCGCCTATTGTGAGGACTTAAATGTCGCATGCTATCTAGATTTCTATGTCTGGATAGAGGATGCATGTCGCCTATATGGATACTTCTAGTATAAAGGCATGTCGCCTGTTCTGATTCTTGAATTGGAGGCCCGACGCCTATTCTGATTCTAGATTTGGAGGCCCAGCGCCTGTACTGATTGTGAAATTAGAGGCCCGACGCCCGTGCTAATTCTAGAATTGGAGGCCCGACGCCCGTGCTGATTCAGGATATAGAGGCTCGATGCATATTGATTCTTGAGATTTGTTCTGATTATGGAGGCTTGCCGCTTGTTCAGAGCGTTGAAATTTGCAAAAATTGGCCCCATTTTTCATCTTTCCGTGGAAATAACTTTATCGTATGTTTTTTCTAGACTCTGGTTTGTCCCCTCATTGAAGCATTCAGTTTTTTTGTCATGGAACTGATGATTCAATGAAGAGTCTTAGCTACTTGTCCTGGACTCTGGATTCTGCTGTCTGGTCTTGGCAGGACCGATCTGTTGTTTCTATAATAGTTTGCGACATTTCAACATAAGAATATTCCTGAACTGCATAATTTATCGATAAATGTTTTCATCCCATTGTCTCATGGATTGTGATTTTAGAATTTTTGGCCATTTGTCTGTTGTTTCTAGGTACCTGTGCTGGTCAATAATTAATATGCATGCCTGATAGAAGATCTATATTCTGGCTCATTAATATCCGGTACATTAATTGAGATACTTTTTGTTTCAAGTGATCATACCCTTGTCGTCAATTTACTCCTTATAGAATTCCATGATTAACTATTTTCCCTCTCTCTTGCTTTTGTTTCGTAACACTTTGTAGCATTGTTTATAATCCTTAGGAGGACATTAGTAATATCCTCCTTTCATTTATTACACTCTGAGATGGTCGTCTGGGCAGTTGATTGTTTTTTTGTAGTATTATTCTCTCCTTTTTTTTATCTAGGTATAGCGACCTTTTTGATTTTCAATTTGAGTTCTGCCCTTTTTCTTAATGGGATATTTTATTCGCCTTATATTTTTTATCCGAGAGGTTCTTGTAGATTCTCTCAGCTGGATGTTACCATCTCTTTGAGACAGTTTATTCGTTTGTAATTTCACTTCCTTGCCTTTTAGGGGTAGAACCTATTGAAACAGTATTATCTATGGACTTCGATTTTATAGTTTCCCTGTACCGAACATTAAATGTGCTGGTTATGTACAACTCGATTCTATCACACATGCACGTATGTCGATTGAAAATAACATGCCTGTTCGTCGACACATCACATAGATGACCAGAATTATAGTTCATCATCGACTCTAGAACTTGAATGCATCAGACAAATAAAATTGTTTGAAAATATTCAAATGCAGAAACAGGTTTGCCGAAACTCTTGGCTCGTAAGAGAACAAAACTTTGAATGACCCAAACGTGGGCTGGGTCATCACCTTCAAAGGGTACCAAGCCTTTAATAGAGTCTTGCTGGAAACTCTACTGCTCCATTCGGTTGCTCTAGAAAGCTAAAACCTCTATTGCTCTATCTGGTTGAAACCTTCGCCTTTCCATTTGAATGTTCTGGGTCACTTAAGCTTTTGTTGTTCCATCCAGTTGCTCTTGAAGGCTGACACTCCGTTGTTCTTCCTGGTTAGAACTTTTTTCGTTCCATCTACTTTGTTGTACCATTCGGTTGCTTTCATTACTAGAAAACAGTCGATTAGAGACGAATTTGAAATTCGTCGTTAAAAGTGAAAAAACCTGTCGCTAATCTCGCCAATTTTTTTTCACTTTTAAAAGTAATACATTTAGCGACGGATTATTACATCCCTCGCTAAAAGCAATACATTTAGCGACAGATTATTACATCTGTCACTAAATGATTACTTTTAGCGACAAATTTCACAATTCGACGCTAAAAGTATTTTGTTTATTAAAATAATAATTAATTAAAAATAATATTAATTAAAAAATAATTATTATTTAAAATAAAAGTAAATCAAAATAATTAACTAAAAAAATAATTATTTATTAACAAAATAATTATTTATAAAAAAATATTATATTAGAATGCGGGAGTAAAGTATAAAAATTATAGTTTGTTTTTTTAAAAATAATTATTTATTTATTTAAAAATAATTAGTATGAACAAATAATTATTTTATGATACGGGAGTAAATTGTGGGAGTTACTTTTTGTTACTTTCTTTCTTTTTTGTTACTTTCAGTTATATTTAAATATAATATACATAAATATATAACAAGAATCTGAGCTGGTTAAGATAAAGTTATGTGCAGGGGAACTACATGGTTGAGGATTGGGTGGGGGCAATGTGAATGATGTGCGACCTATTGGGAAGTTGGGAAATTTGCAAAAAATGCGGGTGGGTGACAGTGTGTGGTGTATGGCGGTTGGGTGGGTGACGGGGGGCGACCGATTAAAATAATATTTCATTTTATGATTTTAATTAAAAAATTAATTTTTTTTATTTTTAAAAATTAGTGACGGATTTAAATCTATCGATAAATTCGTCGCTAATTTTTTAAAAATCCGTCGCAATTTTTTTATTCTGTAGCTGTAAAGTTTTGCGACCAAAAATTTAGCGACGAACCTTGTCTGTTGCTAATCCGTCGCTAAACTTGTTTAGCGACGGAATTTAGCCATTTAGTGACGGAAAAATCTGTTGCTAAATGGCTCTTTTCTAGCAGTGTTTTAATTTGGAAAGCTGACACTTTCATCATTCTTCCTGGTTAAAAAATTTGTTGTTCAATATGGATTGTTCTGGGTTATTGAAGCTCCTACTATTCAATTCGGTTTCTCTGAAAGCTGACACTGCTGTTATTTTGCCTAGTTGGAACTTTCGTCATTCCATTTGAATTGTTTAAGGTTACTGGAACTTTTGTTGTTCCATTCGGTTGTTCTGGAAAGCTGAAACCTCCATCATTTCGCTTGATTATTATGAGGGTCATTAGACTGAACTTCTATGCCATTTCATGTGTTGTGTTGGAATTCTATCCTACAGTTTGGATGTTATAGCAGTCGAGCTTCTGTTTATGAAGATCACAATACGTGATTGATTAACTTCTAGACTTCTGCATTGATAAGTATTATGCCTTCGAGCTTGGCGGGATGTACAATATTAGTGCTCATCGGATAAGTTTGCTACTTGTCAACTAGCTTCGACAAATTCACTTTGGAAAGCATGTGGAGGCACTGGTAACCTCTTTTGGGTTTATTTTGTAATGTACTTCTTGGCCGATCTATGCTGATTATGACTGCAGACGGTACCTCTGCGGTTGGCATTTCCCGGTTTGATTCTGTCATCCTAGCTGAGTTAACTGATCTGAATCTTCTACTGAAGGAAGATTCTTTTACAAGGCAAAGCTACTTGACCCGTCTGCCTATACGTATCGTTGATGATGGGGTCGTAGGAGACTTTCTAACTATTGAATGACATGTCCGGTAGGATTAAGTTGACTTATCAGGTTGTTTGGGTCGCCGATGCCAGAGTTGTATAAGAGTTAGTAGGAACCCTTCTTTGATTTTTCGGCTATTTGGATCTTCGATTCTGGAGTCGTGGAAGAACCGTTTTCTGATTTTTCAATTTTTGGATCGCCGCTGCTGGAGTTTTGGTAGAACCATTTTCTGATTTGTTGGCTGTCTCGATTCCCGATGTTGGAGTTGTGGAAGACTTTTTGATTTGTCGGCTGTCTAGATCCCCAATTCTGGAGTTGTGGTAGAATTTATGATTTGTCGGCTATATGGATCGCCAATTTTAGAATCATACTAGAACCCCTTCTGATTCGTATGGCTAGTTGATTGACATTCTGGATGTCGGCTGGGTACCTAATAGAGCAGTCAGTAGAATGGCTGCAAAACAACTAGTCAGTGCGTGACACATGTATGCAGTTGAATCCACAAGGGGTTAGTATATGATGTAGGGCATTCTGGTTGCATGATATGCATGAGATGCACATGCACAATATGCAGGGTTAGTTTAACATATAGCACGTAGCACTTAGTAGATAGAGCATAGAGTAGTTTGATATCACATATACCAGTTGTTCCTTCCAACCTTGTTTCTCTCACACACGTGTTCCGAGCGAGGTTTCACTCCTAGAATTTTTTGGTCTGGACACTTGCATCGCAATGCAAAGTTCGACGTTTACCTACTAGCTCTCTTTAGCAGTTCTAAACAGACAAGCGACAATAGTCAATGTAAGAATTCGTTTGTCCCCTTTTGAAGGTGTGCAAATATAGAAAGTGGACCTGGCGGTCCGATTTGAAATCTAGGAAGTGATTTAGCCTAACGTCTAATCAAGTGCATGGCCAAACACTTGATTGGACTCGATATTAGAGGTTTGGCCAAGTGAATGACTTTAACTTGATTAGATATGATATTTAGGTCTGGCCTACCAGGATGTTTTTTTAAAAAAAATCTGGTTTTGAAAATTTGAAAATGTCGTTAGGCTTGACCTAAGACCGAGATTGAATCGTATCCTTTATAAAATGGATTTGGAATCCTTACATTGACATTTATACCTAAGGCACACATTATATTAGGTGTTTTCCTAGAGGATAGTTACTAAGCTGTGATGCATGTGGGCTGAGTCATTAGGTATTGGTAGTAACCGGTGTAAGGCACCCATAGACTGATATACCTTTGATGGGTCTAATCAATCACGAGTATAAACGACTGAGGTACTGGGCTGTGAGTAATGCTACTCTATATAAGACGTTCCGGATGTTGGAGTGCAATGCTAGAGCGTGAGAGCAGGTATAAGCATCGGGGCTGAGAAGGGACTCCTAGATTATAGGGGAGGAGAGAAAGTTGTCTAATGCAATGCAACAGGTGCGAATATATTTGGTAAATAAATCAGTGATCGTTACGGCACAAGCCGTGCGGTTTAGGTCCATGGGAACCGTTTTTTAAAAACAATTATGAAAACGCCTTTATGTTTATGTTTTAAAAACAGTTCATTTTTATCATCTCCAGTTGATTCGCCAATATAAGTGGAGAGGGGTTTGGGGGCCGCTCGTCCAGGCTTATGGCTGACTTCGGATCTGGAAAGGTTTGAAAAAAAGAGTCGCCACCTAGTTCAAATAGAAAATGCCATTTATACCGACTACATAACCTTACTCGATTATGGGTAAGATTATCGTATGCTGGAGCAAAAGGCCAGGTTTGTGGACCCCTCCGAGACTTGTGTGCTTGGCTTATCAGTTACTGGTTTATTTACTATACATAGTCGATTATCTCATCTCAACAAACAATAGCAATCCACAGGATATAATGCTGGAAAGTAAATATGTTTGGAAAAAGCGGTAAACAAGTAGACTCGCATATGACTCAATCTGGACTAGCACAGGAGGCAAACATCACTTACCCCTAAGCATACATCTAAACCTAGCGGTTTTTATCATGTAATCGAGTAATGGTTAGTCAGGATTGTTTTATATGCATAAATCCTAAAACTGGATGACTAAGTGAGATTGATTTTATTTTAAGTCATCTTGAAAGCCTATACAACCTCTAATTACATTTTTCATGGCAGTCCTATGATGTCTAAGTGATTTGCTGGATTTGATTGTTTTAATTACTAATTTAACGAGGTTAGTCCTTTAACATGTTAATATCTAGATTTGGCATGCTTTAGGAAAGCGTGTTAAACAATTTCAACATACACATGGGCAAGCAGTAAACATGCAAGGTTAGAAATACTTTTTAACCTTATTGACCCGGAGTGTTTGGCATTGGCTGTCATCTGGCAGCCGGGGCTAATAATCACCCATGGCCCCTGACCTTTGGCGGTCCGATCATAAAATCCCTGATTAAAAACGATCACAAACCCCCTGATCTTTATGGCGGCGCTCACAATACCCCTTGAGTGAATAAATCTTTGGGTTTTTCAAATTTCGCAGATGTGGCACGCAATTAGTCGTTCTGACACGAAAACGTTGCGCCTATTCCCCTGTACACATGTCTCACATGTGTAAGCTTGTGTCAGCTGACGTTTTGAAGAAAAAAAATTAAAATGACAAAAAAAAGATTTACCAAGATTTTTTAACCTTGTCCTAATTCTTTTAACCTTATTCTTTCTTTCCTTCTCTCTTCTCATTCTTCATCACTCGCAGTCGTCCATCGTGTTCCTCTCCTTTCTTCTTCTTCTTCTTTCCTCCTCTGTTTTTTTCTTCTTCTTTCTTGCCCCTCTTATTTTTTTAATTTTTTTTTCTGGTCCTCCTCTTTTCTTAAATTTTTTCTGATCTCTGTTTTATTTTAAAAAATGGGATCCACATAAATGAAGAAAATGGGAAAAGAAGAAAGGGAAGAGAAGGGAAAAAACGAAAAGGTATGTCTTTTTTCCTAGAACATTTATTTTGCCAGTTGTATTTGTTGGTTGTTGATTATTTGGAATTTTGTGGTTGAGTTTTTTTATTGGATGTTGTTTTTGTTGGTATTTTATTTCTAATTTTTCATTGGTTTGTGTGTTTTGGTTTGGTTTGTATTTTACTGGTTCATTATTTAAAATTTGGTTGTTTGTTTGTTTTTTTTGTTGGTTTGAGCAGCCCTTATTAAAGAAAGTGTTTTTGAGTGCTTTAAGATTATTCTGAACTACAATGGAGACTTTGAAGACTTTGGTTATTTTAGTGGGGATGTGAGTATTAGGAAATTTGATATTCAAGATATAAGATTAAATAGACTAGATAAGTGGTTACTTAAATTGAAAGTTGAGGGATTGTTAATGTATTATTGGAGGCGGCTGGCATGGATTATAGTCAAGATTTAATGCCTATGGAACATGATGACCATGTCATGGACATGGCACGGGCCGGTGTAGCAGATGGTACTATTGATGTGTATGTTAGAAAGTTAAGCTGTGTTGACGCGTGCAACCTAAGGCTTGTATTTCGACAGACATTGGAGTTGAAACAACTTGAAGATGAGGATGATGCAGTGGAGCTGCAGGCTGTTGCTGAGGCTGAACCAATGGAGGTGCTGCAGATTAAAGGTTTGGGTGAACCAGTGGAGGTGCTGCAGATTGAAGGTCCAGGTGAACCAGTGGAGGTGCAGCAAATTGAAGCAGGTGATGAACCCCTGGAGGAGCAGCAGCCTAAAGCTGAGGGTGAACCGCTGCTGGTTCAGACTGAAGGTTGACACAATTGAGTGACCTTTTTATTGTAAAGTTATGGAATAGTTGTAACCTTTTAGGTTAGATTATATAATTTGCATTTTGTATGAATATTGTTTTGTAAGAATGTGGATTTTTGCCTTTTGGCTTTTAAGCTTTTGTATGGTTGATTGAATGTTGCAAATGTATTGTTATTGTTATTTTTTTCTTCAATATTGGTTGTTAGACATATTGAAATGTATTGTTTTGCATTCGTCTACTTAGATTATTTTTTTAGATATTGCATTACTTCATTAAATGTTTTTGTTGGGTAGTTGGTTGTGTGTGTCAGTAAACACACTGGTTGTTGTATTAAAACTGTTTTGCTTACTTAAACTTAGTTTACTAGTTGAATGTGGACCCTCATATTGAACTTATAAATCAATCATGAACCCTCATATTAAACTTATTAATCAACCGTGGACCCTACAGTTCTATTTAATAATCAACCTTAGACCTTATACTCTTGTTTAATAATCAATCGTAGACCTTATATTTTTGTTAAATAATCAACAGTGGACCCATAAATTAATAATTTACTATACATCCATAAATTAATAATTAGTAAATTAATAATTAATTAATGATATGCCAAGTCAATTTTTTTTCACTATTACAAATCTATTTTGCTTAACAAAATACCTAACATTACAAACCATTTTATAGGTTAATAATAGTAAGTCAAATTTTTCTCATGTAATGTAAGGCTAAACTGCATCCTGCAACTACACAAGTCTGCACACTTAACCTCCATGAGCTTGATCTGGTCCTTTAGTGTATCTATTTCCACTAAAAGTAGACAACTTTCCTCAATTAAGATTCCTTTTTCTTCTACGTACATCTCATGGGACTACTTCAATCCCTCATTATCATAATTTATTTCCTGGACTTCATCATTTTTATATGCAACCAATTCTTTTGCCTCGTCCAGTTGTACAGTCATGACATTAAGCTCACTTTTCAAACCTTGGAGCACCATCATTTTGATAAGGCATGTCATTGTCAAGCCAAGTAAAAAATTCACACTAATTCTGGAAAATTTAGGTCAAAAAATAAAGGCTCATTATATGGAGAAGTTAGAATTTATTTATAAAGCACATCAATTACTTGCTGTTCGCTTAGAATAAGTTTGAAATCTTCGACCAGGATTTCTATCTGTTGAAGAAATCTGTAAACGACATGGGATTCTGCAATCGCAAACCACTTGTGCAGATACTCCTTCTATTGGTCGTCTTCTTGCTAAAAATCAATTCTCAATTTTCCAACCCTAAGACTTTAAGTTTGTAAGCAGAGAAATAGGAATAGACGAAGAAGAAATATGATAAAACAAAGAAAAACAATGGAAACATGAAACGAAGAACCAAATAGATAAAACGAAGAAAAATGAAGAACCAAACCAAATAGCTTATCGTTGTCTCTTGTGAGTTTAAATGCTGTTAACACATGTGTCAGTTGTGTTAACACCGGCTATTCCCTCAGTGCTGCAACTTTCGGGGCTATGGGTGATTTGATTGTTTAACTTAGGGGCCATGTATGATCACGGAAAAAACTTTAGGGTCCATGTTTGATCATTAATAGTAAATGAGGGGCTGTAGTTGATTATACTTTTTAACTGTGAGTGAACATGGCGCCGTTACATTACTCATTTTCACAAACCTGCAACAACAGCAAACAACCAAACCATTCACAAATACACATATGCAATCTAATTTTTATAACCAAACCATTCACAAAATAAATACAATCAAACCAACACCATCAATTAAGAAAATAAATACAACCCAAACCAAACTACAACCTGCACACCAAAATAATTAAACTATACGCAGTGTATCAAAATATTACTGCACATTTACAAAAACAAAAACATAAATTTAAACACCTAGCTCTTCCTAGGTCGTTTCCTCAAATGGTCCTTGTATCGAGAAGACACATCTTTACCAATCTTCTTGCGCTTTCCTTTATCAACTTGAGGAACAGGTGGTTAGGGTGGAACAACATCATCAACTGCACTCCTTTGGCAGTGAAGATTATGCCCTCTTGAATAGGTTGCTACCCTTGGTCAACAACATTAGACTTCTATAAAAATAGCTCATTGAACATTAACACATGAAATCAAAAAAGAACAGCCCAATGAACATTAACACATGAAAGCATTTAGCAGAACTTGCTAAGGCTGTTTTTGTTTCAAATGGGAATGTCTGGTCTTCTGGGATGCATGAGGCACTTGATTGGTAGCATACAAAAAAAGCACACACAGTTAATAAAAATACTTAGACATGCAATCCAAATTTGAAAAAGTTAACTTACATCGGGATTCTGCCCTTCACTTTCATTGACAGCCTATCCTTCACCTTCATTCACATCTGCTTACTCTTCACCTCCACCCGAAGTGTAATACCCCAAAATATTTAATTAGCTAATTGGACCACGTGTCCAGTCTGGATTCGCCAGAATGGCGAAATCAGAAAGATTTCCGATAAGACTAAGATAAATAAGTTTTAGTAGGTCGGTTTTAGAAAAGATTATTGCGGAGCAATTAATATCATATTTCAATTCTAAAGTTAGAATTGGAATTAAAAGGAAAAATGGCAAGAAAAGCCCAAAATAGAGTACAGGGACCAAAGTGGTAATTTAGCCACGTTGTGTCGGAAATGGAAATATTGGATTTTGACGAGAAAGTGTTAATATCGAGCTTCGTATTATTTATCGGATATAAATAATACGTAACAGTAATAATTTAAGAGTTTATCGATTTAGTAATGGACTAAATCGTACGAAAGAAAAGTTTAAAGGATAAATGATAGTAAACAAAAAAAACAAGGACCAAAGTGGCATATTAGCCAAGAAATATAAGAAAAGGAAATATGAATTAGAGAGCAGAAGAACCATCGAGAGAAATTGAGAAAACCTTCGACGATACCGTCGTTTCGCCGCCGTTTCGCCGTTCGACGTCCGATTCGAGCGATTTTCGCGGCGATTTCTTCAGAATCGAATCCTCTATCGATCCTAAACTTCGTTTTAAGGTAAATATCTCGAGAATTGGTGATAAATTCGAATATATATGGCTGTTTTAGTGAAATTGAGTTTTAGGATTGAATTCGACGTTTTTGAAGTTATTATAGCGTTTTAATGAAAACCGAGATGCGGATTTTGTATAGCTGAATGTATAGTACATCGGGATGGCTGAAAAGCCCCGGAAAACGACTTTCCGGGGGCTGTCAAGGGTGTGCGTTCGCACACATTGAGTGTGCGTTCGCACACTCCTTGAATTTTAGGATGTGCGTTCGCACACTCATTGTGTGCGTTCGCACACTACCCAAATCATGCCAGATTCAAAATCCCAACGGTCAGCTTATAGATTTTCCTCTTAGGAACGCCTCTGTCAAATTTCATCTCGATCCAACGGTTCAATTGGGAGAGATCGTCGTTTTGCTAAACAGTGTCAGTGTGCAGGCAGCACCTGCACATTGCCTTGAAAACTCCTTGAAATTTCATCGGAATGAAACTAAACCCTAAAACTTATAAGCATTATACGTACAGGAATACGAGATTCACGTCTAATCATTAAACATTAATTATTTATCAGACGTGTCAGAGCAGAGAGGTCAGTAGACGTGGGATAGCGAGGGCATATCATTTCATCAACCACATTATTGATTGGATTGCGGTCACTGTGAGTTGTATTTACTTTCGTGTATTTATATTAAAGATATTTTATATAGATATATATATATACTGTTTATACGCATCGCATGTTATACAATTTGATTGAAATGTTATATGTTTCTATTAAGTTTATATACGAGAACTAGTATGCGATCCGAAGAAACTACCTACCTATTGGGTGTCAATAGGCTGTGTGATGACCAGTATTGAGTCGGTCTAGTGTGTTTGCATTTGAGAAACGAGTTGATATGTATAACACGATATGAATATGAAATTTGAGATTTGAGGTATAGTTTGATACGAGTGAGCACTCGGCTACGGTGTAGTCTGGAGTCCCCGTATCTAGTGGGCTGGGCCCACCAGTGAGTTGTACTTACAACTTGAGATTTATGATTGGGTTGAACGATATATGATTATTCAAGAGATGTGTCGCATGCTAGGATATTAGTTTTGTACGGATCAAATACCTGTTTATATGTTTTATATTATTGTTTTCTTGAGATGCGATGCTATGTTTTTATAATAATACCGTTAGTAAATGCGAACTCACTCAGTATTTTCCCAAATACTGACCCCTCACCTTTGATGTCTTTCAGGTGCTTAGTTTGTGGACTTAGCTAGAGGCCAATTTTGAAGTCCAGAAGTCAGCTGTGTATGTATAGTTTCTGACTTCTGTGAATGCTGCAGTAGTGGTCCCGCGTTGACAGAGTCGTAGCCTAGACAGCAGTACATTTTGAATATATATATCACGTGCTGTCTTGTTTATATTTTTTTAGGCTACGTGTATTATATGTGGTTCACGGCCCCAGATGCCGGTGACAAGTTCTGAGACACTAACTGATGTATACAATACCGCGAGGCCAGTTCGTACAGGGTACGGTAACTAGAGCCCGCGAGGTTTTGAACAGTTAGTGTAAATGTGTGTTTTATATATTATATATGTTTATTTGCTTCCGTTGTTTATTGTTATCTGTTTATTATTTACGAAAAATTAATAGTGGTTTAAGGCTTGATACGGGTTCCGGAGCTACCACTCCTGTTCCCTAGCGCCGGTTGCGGCTCAATGTTTTGGGTCGTGACACGAAGCTTGTCCCTTTTCCTTTAAATGATGCCTTTCATTGTGGCCAAATTTTCCACATATGCTACACTGAACTTGCTGCTGCCCCTTGCGTGGTAATTTGGCCCTCTTGGCATGTGCTTGGCTTACTTTCTCGGCAGACTGCTTCGCAAGCTCTTCAGCCTCCTTTCGCCTCACCTTTGGTTTTCTCCCTCTTTTCTTCTTTTACACCGGTGAGGGTGGGAGTATGATGTGGAAGGGGTTTGGGTCTGTTTCCCACATATCAGCCCCATTCATTGGGTTGATAACAAAGTTGTAAACTCGTTCGTATGTAGCTTTGCTATAACAGTCATCCACACAACTCTCCGGGATTTCATTATTTTCATAAATACACGGACAAGCATGCATGCATGGAATCCAAAGATTAGGTTTGTGATCGTTTTAAACATCAGGGGGTTTTGTGATCGAACCCCCCAAAGGTCAGGGGCCATGGGTGATAATTAGCAGGCAGTCGGTATGGTAGGAATTTGGACTTGGTCACAACACAAAAGTTCTTCATCTCGTTGATACAGATACATGGTTCAAAACGCAGTCAATTCCAGTTTGAATGAACTCGAAATTTGGTCTAGAAGTTGATGGTCTCGTCAGGTATGATCTTCTGGGCCCGGCTGTCATCGGAGATTAAAAATCTCGACTTTGAGTCCCGAAATAAAATGGGACAGGACCATTACAATACAAACTATGATTATAAATAAATACATACAAGTGGGCTCAAATAGGGCCCATATCCGAGTTCGTAGACCCGGAGACAAAAAATTAAGATCGAATCGGAGTCCGGAGGATCTAGAATGCATTCTAGGTCAGAGGGATGATGATCATGGAGCCAGTCCCCACTGGTAGCGTCGCTACTCCACACTGGCAGCAGCGCCATAATTAACTGGCGGTGGCGCCAGTTCTAGGGGGTAGTTGGTTCGTCTCTTCGGCTTCATTTCATACGAAAACACACAAAAAACCATTAAAACGCAAGGGAAAACGTACCAAAACATACTAGGATCAAAATATAATGTCTAAAATTGAATTAAACATCTTAAACTCATGCTTCTAAATATAATGGCAAACCAGCTAGAAACACAACAAACATAGGAATCATGGAATTCTATGCTAGAAACATGCATTCGAAGCATTTAGATTAAATAATATCAGCATGCGATTATAGCAACACATATAAAAAACCTATATACATACTTATAAGGAAATTATATTGAGAATTTAAAGGCATGAAAATCATGGCAAAGGCAGTTTATGTCAAGAGCACAGTTTTAGGCAATTTTACAGCAAAACAACCCCGCATGTATTCCAATATATCAAACTAGCAGTTCCAAATTATACGAGATAAAAAGTGACGAGAGTATAATTTGGGTCCACATAAGTACCTTTCTGAGTCTGTGGCTCGTTTTCTCGTGATCTGGATATGGATATGGAATCCAACTTCGGATCAGTGCGTAGTTGCTTTTGAGTAATTAAAGCATTTTTAGCTTTTATCTGGACTTTAATTGAATGTGATGTGTGCGCAAGAGGTGGTGTGGTTCGGCCAACCTAGGTATTTTCTAGGGTTTTTGGTGTTTGATTATACATACAAGTGTTTCTGGTCCGACCTTTGGCTAGGTTGTCTAGGAATTCTATTTATAGGGGTGAAATTAGGGTTAGGCTTCCTAGAGTCTAAGTTTGATTAGAATTCTATTAGCTAGAGTTTTAGATATACAAGAATGATGGAAAAGTGTGAAGTGATGAGATGGGTTAGAGTTAGGATTAGGCTAGACTACCATTTTATTAATTAATTTCTAATTTATTCTTATTGGCTAAGTAAACTATAGTTAAAAGTGATTTTTGATGCCAAAAGTATTTAAAAAGGCTTCTAAAAGGCTTCTAAGACCTTGTGGGTTTGGATATGGTCAATTTTAGTTTGTCAAATTTCCCAATTGGCTCATAAACTTCTAAGATATTGCATTAGTCTAATCTCTTAGACTTACACTACAATTTCTTTGGATTTTTATAGGCTATTTACGACTAATTACATTTTAATCCCCTAAGTTCACAGTTGTGCACTGATCATGCCTGCTTGAATTCAAACAAATGAATCGATAGCTCGTCATCCGGATAAATTTCTCTGAAGATCATCATTGGACGCCTCAGTCCTTTATCATTTTTTTACCAGTTCGAAAAATAGGTATGTACAATATGATGTCCATCCAAGAAGTGGGTCAACTGCCGAATATCTAGGGTTCCTACGATTATTCGCAAATTAAACAATGCTATCTTCAGTCATCTAAAAAAGCACATATAGAAGAATATGAAAGGCTGGAAAAAAGGGTTGTATAAAGTAGGAAAGAGGATATTGTAATACCTTCTTATGTCATGAGTTGTTATTTACTTCCCAAGTCTTTTTATGACAAGCTACACAACGTTACAAGTAATTTCTGGTAAGGTAATTTAGAGGACCACGATAAACTTTATTGATAAGTTGGGATCGTTTATGTCATTTGATGGAAACCAAACCTATCGGTCCAATATCGGACATACGCATTTGAACCCTATCAAGTATGGAAGATCAATTTAAGATCAGACAAACAACTGAATCCTTTAGGATCCACTCATATAAGGTGAATTCCTTAGGATTTACCCATAAGGTTCACCCATCTTATGTGAATCGCGTAGGATTTGCCTATAGGGTTCACCCATCAAGACTGATCCTCTTAGGTCTCGACCATAATACACCGAATAATTATTATAGTTCGTATAAGATCTTATCTTATCCAAACACAAACTTCTTGTATGAATACAACTCTAAAATCAATATAAATGGTTCTAGAATTATCTAGAAGGATCTTTAACCAAATAAAAGATAAATGGAGAATCCTACTCAAACTACATTAACTACGATACTGGAGTCCTAATCCTCTTCAGATATAGGAATCCTAATTCTACTTGGACACTAGCTACCAAGTATCACCCTCCTACTACTATACATGGAGCATGTGGTACTTAACAACACATTATTATTATAATTACGCTACAAGATTTTAAACTATTCATAAAGTCTAGACTGACTTTACCATCGGAGTGATAATTGGACAACCAACGTTCCATTAACAGTCTAACCTTAATTTTGCAAGCTAGCCCGTCAAACAGGCAGACTCCATCAATTGACATTGTTTGAAGGTGTCACGACCCAAAATCAAGGGCCACGACCGGCGCTAGGGAACGGGGGTGGCTGCTCCGATACCCGTAGCAAGCCTAAAAACAATTAAAAGCTTTTCGTAAACCGATCACACAATCATACATAAAATGTTTTCAGAAAAATTCTTTAAACAATGACTTGAAAACGTTGAAACCACTTTTTGAAAATCATTGCACAAAAACTTAGAAACAATGGTCTTACAAAGAGGTACTACATATCCAACACTGCCCTGTTTCAACTCAAAAACAAAATCACATAGACTAGTTTAAGTTACATTGAATGGCCACACAAACAACGGTTATAAGGCGCAATCAGAACTTTATTTAAATAAACTATTTATCAGAGTATACAAATATAGAACCGTTTACTACAAACTAGGTCTACTACTGACGACTACTGCAATTCTAGTGAGGAACAAAGCTTTTCCATGAATGCTTTGCACTAAGACTTGCGGAACATAAAATGGAAGCTCGATCACATAATACCAAATCAAACCTTAAATAAAAATACTGTAGGGAGGTCGGTCAACACTTAGTGAGTTTGTGTTCACACATGGTATTACAAATACAAATTGCATAAACAGAAACAAACTAATTATCCAGACCCAAAATCATAGATCGCGACCAGTGCTAGGGTATGAGTATGGTAGTGCCGAAACCCGTAACTAGCCTCACGGATAACCACATAATACAAATAAACCTGCACAAAACTGATGCCCGGGGGCGACCGAGACTCCAACCTAAATATAACAGTTTATATAAAAATTATATAGCCAAATGCTCGGCTCAAACCCGAGACTTCAACATCATGCCAATATATAAATAAATTGAATGCGAAGTATAACATGCCAACAACATAATAAAATAGTCGGACCGACAAACAAAAGTATAAATAAACCATAAAAGGTAAACTAGTTCTACTACGGTCTACGAGTTTAAAATAGCTAACTAGTTTAATAAAAATCAAGGAACCTCCGAAGAATGAAAGAAGTCGGAGATCAACCAAAAGGTCTCAAAATTATAAACCTGGAAATTGGGAAAACAACGGGGTCAGATATACTGAGATGAGTTCATAATACTGTTTACATTTATTAAGTTAAAACCTTTAAAACCATAAATCCTTTTATACTAATGTATATCGCATCATGGAAACAATATTAAAATGAAACCCAAAGTATAACCCAAAGTAAACGGGAACAAAATCTTGTCCATCATGTAAGCAAGACATCTAGTCAGCCAAACCCAAGTACTTATCGGTGCACACAGTCTCGATAATGCCTATCGAGTAGCTCGTTCCAATCCAGTTCCATAATCATTCAAAACCAGTACGAAAACATTTATATATACTAAAATACATAAGTTGCTTAATAAAGAGGTAAATAGCACTACAAACTCACTGCTTGCGAAATCACGTGAAAATCCTAGCAAGCGAACTAACCCTGCGTGGACTCTAAAGCGCGAGCACACGACGAGTCTAAAAACAAGGCACAAGATAAAATCCATAATGTCACGACCTGAATTCCATCCTAATCCAAGTCATGACCGGCGCTATGGAATGGGAATGGTTCTTCTGAAACCCTTAGCAAGTCAAGAACCTCTAGAATTTGTTTCGGAAATATTGTTACAAGACCGCATCTCGCGTACGATCCGTTTTCAGAAAATATAGTTAGAACCTTTCTTGTTTAAATCAAACACATTTTTGAAATATACATATATGCGAAATCTAGTTTTCAGAAGTACTGGTTGGATAATCATATTATCTCAACCCTCGCTTCCTTCTGAAAACCTAGCGTGGTGATCAGTGGGAACTAGGGACTTATCTCTCGCTTGCTTAACACATGGGCAGCCATGTTCCTAACCACACGCCACTGTTAATATGTTTAATAAAATAGTGCGGACACCTATACGTCTCGCAACGGTGGTATTAAACATATTAAAATATACAGCGGACCGGTTATACGTAGCCGATGTATATTAAACACTGTTTTTGACCCTCCAAAAAACACACGAGGCCGGCTCGGTAACTAGATACATATGCCACTAAGCATCCACCCAAAAGGTATACACACGTTCCCTAGATCCTATCAGAGTATCTAAACAGAGGACTAGTGGCACGACTGTTGGCATATCACACTTATACTATTGCAGCATTCTAAGAGTACATTTAGATCTCGCTCTAGAAGTTCTTTTAGGTATAGCAATACCTAATTATAATTATTTAATAGTATAGACTTTATTGCCAAACAATTCACAGTCGTATACTAATTATTTAGCAACATCATTTGTTAAATCTTTTAAATTGGTTAAACGTCGACTTTAAGTCTTTTAAAGTCCTTTTTAAACGTTTAACTTTACTTTTAAAATCTCATTTTAAAAATCATAAGGATTAGGTTTAAAAATATTTATTTAAAATATTTTAGGTTCGGTCGGACAACAACTTGGGTTACTAGGCGAAAGCCCCTCGGAAATGCCCCCTAGAAGTCCACCGTCAAACCTAAAAAATTCTCCGACGTGCGTGCCCCCCTCGAGTAACTGTGCGTCTGCAAAGAACTAGTTGTGCGGGCGCACAGTTGACTCGCTTGTGCGGGCGCGCCGCCTGCACAGCCCTGGGAAAATCAATTTCCGAGCCGTTCCGACGTGCTATTTTTGCACAAAACGTAAAAAATATATATCCTATTTTATGTCTTACTAAACGTACACACAATCAATTCACAATTCGGACGTATAATTTAATAGTTTGGTTCGGTAACTGTTTATAAACAAATATATTCGAAATATATCGAAATAAATGTTTAATACGGGATTAATACCTCAATTACTCAAGTAATTGTCGAAGAAACAGAGTTAGAATCGAGAATCGGACGAAATGAAACTGAACCTTAGCTCTCCTTCTTTCTCTTGAGCTAAGCAGCTCTTCCATTTCTTTCAAATGAAAGAAATGGCTTTGATGCTTAACATTTCAAAGTGAAATATTATTTATATAGAAAAGGGTAAAGTACTCTTTAGTACTAGCTCAATCATGCATTTTAATGTACTCTTTGGCCGCGCTTGATAAAATTTCTATTTCCAAATTTTATCAAATTTTCACGATAACCTTTTTAAAATATTTCGAATATTGGCACCAAAAATATTTACACGGTACTTATGAATTATTCTGCACCTAATTCATAAGTTTATATTACCACCGTTTGCTATATAAATATCCAAATTTAAATTTCCAAAATTTAAATTTGAAATCCCGTTGCCACATTATAATTTTAGGGACACTTGTAAATTAAATTTATCTTTAAATTTAATTTACGTACTCTCGTCTAATAAAATATTAGACACGTGACAATATTTAATCCCTTAAAAATATGGGATGTTATACATACAACGCCTAACTCTAAGAATATTAGACACCACATAAAACTAGCATCTCAAACCACAACCAATATACAAGCCAAAGCAAAACATACATACACACCAAAGCAATTTAACAAGTTAATCTTAGATGAGTTCTCGCTTTAAAACGATATTCGGAGTTCTTACATAACTTAGTTAAAACAATTAAGACCAAGTAAAATTCCAAAGTAGTGTGTTAGCCAAAATACCATACTACAAGCTCAACAATACATGTCGGGCGATACAAGTCTAACACGACCCAAACATAAACCAAAGTGGAATCCAGAAACCTTTAAATAAAACCAATAAACATTTGAAGACAAAGAACTCAACAAAACTTAACTATTCCAACAAACCACTAGCAACAACATGCCAAACAATTAGCCAACACTTGGCAAAATCAAACAATGTAAATACATCGTGTTAAACCATTTTAAATGAACTTAATCAAAATTTTAAATACATCCAAACTCATAAACCCATATCTGCAAGAACTCAAACCACCAATTTAACTATGGAAAAACTTAACATAACTCATATACAATATCATGAATCGATTACTAAACAAACTTAAATAATTCCAACATGTCTAATCCACCAAAAATAGTCTTATAACATACATAGACAGCCACTGATATACCTCAACACTAAACTTAACCAAACAATTATATACATAAGCAAAATAAGCCTGAAAAACGACAATTGATTTACTAAACAATTAAATAACCAAAGCATCAATTCCAAAGTACTAAAACAGCCCTAGATCATGCATTTACAGCCGTATATTCATGATACAAAAGCGATGGAATTCATATCATAAACATACGAATCAATATAACCCTTAATTCTAATAAATGATTCACAACACCCAAGGTATAAACAATTATAATCTTGCTAATCCAGTCCTCAAACATACATACTCAAATTTAAATCATGGAAAATCAAAAAACAAACATCACAAACCCAATGTACAGATCTAACACAACAATAACCGAATCTTTATGCAAAACACAAAGGAAGGTGGAACACATACCTCTTGAAAGCAAAACAAATGGTATGCCTAGAAATTGAATCAACCACAAGCCTACAATAATGATATAGGAGGAGCAAATGAATCAAGAATCGCACAGATTAACAACTAAATGATTAAACCATGAACGATATGATTTAATCACTTGCCATGGATCAAAATATGAAAGGGATGAGTGGGAAATAGAGTTTGATAAGTCTCAGACGTTTTAGGATTTTAGAAAGAGTGAAAACTGATTTGGCTCATTAAGAGCCGTATTTATAGAATTCCAGCATGCACGATCGTGCAAACCATTTGCATGGTCGTGCATGTGATCGTGCACAATGCAGAAACTCATAAAAAACAATGGACGATCGTCCAAGTTATCACGATCGTCCAATGTCCTAACTTCCGAAACATGGTTTTTCTTCGCCAAAAAGAAGGTTAAAACCACACAAACCACACATAACACACGAGAACAATGCCAAATCTCAAGGGACACTCGAACCACACTAAACCACACATAACACCCTTCAAAGATCACACAACCGATTGAATTCGCCATGCAAAGAACGATACGTGCCAACGACACAACACGAAGTGTACACAAGCAACTTCAATCAAACAAACATTGAATACTCATATGAAATACATGCATTACACATATAATACTCATCAAGACACAACCAAGGTACCATATATGCTAATTCCAACAAAAAAAAATCCGAAATCAAGTCTGAATCACAATGGTAACATGTTGTAAATGTACGGGTATTATACTAATCATCCTATCTGAAACACACATAAAAACAAACCAACTGTCCGATCCGATCGAAACCCTAATCTTAAACTTATAGCATTTGCTATCCGTATCATATTCATCTCATATCATTTAACCTCATCCATCTAACATTGATAGCAAATCAAACCGATGTAACCTTAACACCTGACATCGATAGCGAAGCCAACCGACGATAAAGCCAATCGATGTATCTTATATGTCTGACATCGATAGTGAAGCCAACCGATGTATACTTTTCATATCACAACTTTTTATACTATATCAAACCGAATAATTCCAAGTGGTACGGTCCCAAGATAATTTCACCGAGTTAACCATACCATCACTTAATCCCAAGTTGTAAGTCCCTAACAATTTCACCGAGTAAACCTCATATCTATCATGCATAATCCTACTTTCCATTTCACAAACACAAACTATGAGATCATATCAAACATTTTTAAGTATTACCATCTAGACTCTTATCAACACTAGTGATCACACAATCCTATTGACGCCCAATAGGTAGCTCATGTCTATAGATCGCTTAGCTAAACATCACACTTTACAAACAACTATTATATCACAAATATCGTATCAAAACCATATTGTATGCAATGCACTTAATTAAATCATGCTAGCAACACACCAATAAACTTATTAATACAATATGCAAAGTAAATAGCAAACTCATAAAAACCGCTAGTCGCGGTATAATCTCTATCACTAGATTGCTCCTCGAGGTCACACCAACTCCAACGCCGACTCCTTCGATATAGACGGGTCTAACACAATACAACTAAGTTAATAATCTTTACAACAACAACCACGCCTAACTCTAAAATCCTAACACGCGACATCCAAAACACAAGAACAAGCAAGGCAACACTCAATAACATCACAATTCATAGAGACACATAACTCGTGTAAAATCATATAATGTCAAAAATATTTTTTGAAGCAAAACTATCCAAAATGAAATCCAATTTTTCATAAAATATTTTGATATTTTAAATAAAACAGCCACAAAAGCAATTATTTTTCAGAATAGTCAGATTACATTTTGATCCCCCAACCTTCGTAAAATCGTACTTTAGTGCCTGATTTTTAAATTCGACGAAAATTACCATTATCAAATCACATACCAAAAATCAGTATTTAAAATATTACATCAGCCTCTAACGCACTCATAATTCTAGATATGACTAAAATATCGTTTAGCCCGTCGAATTGCCAAAAATGTAATTCGGTCCCTAAAACTTACGATTTCGCCAAATCGCAACCAAACTTAACTAAACTTTAACCAAAATTGAACAACATATTTAACAAAATAAATATTTAATCAGCCCCTTGGGTACATAATATATGCAGATTTGGTAAAATTTCAATTTGGCCCCTCAAATTGTCGGAAATAGGACTTAAGCCCCTAAATTTAAAATCAACAAATTTACTAAAATCGACCAAATCAACCAAATCAACATTTAATCATGTTATTCAAGTTCCAAATCATAAAATTTTCAGAGATTAAATCAAGTGATAATTTCCACATGCAAACAATTAAAGTTGATCAATTTAACATATAACATGCTTATAGAATTAGCTACTTTAATCAACCAATAAACTAACAATCATTCCTTGATTAGATATCAATCAACATGCTAGCATAAACCTATAAATTTCAAGCGACTAATATATATATATATATATATATATATATATATATATATATATAAAAAAAAATCACCTTGGTAAACATTTGATTATGCTCAAAACATAACAATAATAAAAACTCATGAAATCAACCAAAAATGACAAAAAACTCAATATGCAACCCATATTTTCTCACCCAAATAAAAAATAATTAAAATGGTTTATACAAAATACCTCTAAGATGATATCTACAAAGTTTGAAGAGAATCCATCAATGAAATTTGCGGAAAATGGCGATTTACATAAAAATTCCATATTTACTAATCTACCCATAATTGACTCAAACGAATTATGAATACGGTCGGTATCTAGAATATGATCCCAAGAATACCTCACGAAAATTATAGCCAAATCCAATGGTTGGATTTTGAGATATCAACAAAACAATATTCTGTTTCAGCTTTATATAAGAAACTTGAAAAGAGGGGTTAGGGTTTTTAATTTTAGCTAGCAAAAATGATGAAGATGAAGTTAATGGTGCTATTTATACTTGTGAGACAATGGCAAAAAGGGATGGACATGCAAGTCCTTGCGAAAGTACAGTTCAATTCAAACACTACATTTAATCTTCCAATTCAATCCAAAATAATTTCGTAATTATACAAAACTTTGACGATAATTTCTTAATCATAATTAACGGACTTTGGCATAGTAAAATGTTTCCCAAAACCTTTATTTATTTTATTTTAATTTTTCTTAAGCTCAATTTTTTTAGTCCGTTAATCTCGCTCTTTACCAAGTTAAATTTCCAATTTAACTTATCAATTATCGATAATTAAAATAGACATTCTTTGGTCTAAATCTAAAATATTTTAATTTATTCTCGATCTCTTTGACTTTAACTATTGTAAATTATGACACGTGACAATACTTAATGGCCGTAAAATATGGGGTATTACAGTGGGAAAGCTTACAACAGCTTTAAATTGAAGAAGCTTTTTACGAACCAAACAAATTCGATTGAAGGATGAATCACGACGGATCCAACGTAAAAATAAAATTCTGCAGTACCTAAGGGCGCCAGCCTTATGTGTAATAACCCAACAATTTAAGGGATAAAATATTGCCACGTGTCTAATAGTTTATTAGACGGGAGTAGGTAAATTAAATTTAAAGATAAATTTAATTTACAAGTATCCCTAAATTTATATTGTGGCTATAGGATTTCAAATTTAAATTTTTAGAATTTAAATTTGGTAAACTATATAGTTAACGGGGATAATATACACTTATAAATTTGGTGCAGAATAATTTATAAGTCCCGTGCAAAATATTTTTGGTGCCAATATTCGCGAAATATTTTAAAAAAGGTTATCGTGAAAATTTGATAAAATTTGGAAGTAGAAATTTTATCAAGCGCGGTCAATGCGGACCTTATAAATTGAAAATGATTTATTAAAAATAAAATATAAGTCGGATAAGAATAAAAATTATATTTTTATTCTTTTTATATTTTATAATATTTTTGAGTAAACTTTCACGAAATTCAGAAGTCGTTTCTGTTTGAACTACGAACGACTAATTAAGAAATTGGTTTAAAGTGCATAAATGAGTTAGTATTAAACTTCACTTTAACTGTTTATATATATATATATATATATATAACCTTTGAAATGAGAAATAAGGAAATGGAGGCGCAACAGTGCGCAAGAATTACGATTACAATACGCTTCGTCCGTTTCTCGATTTTAACTCTGTTTATTCAACGATTACTCGATTAATCGATGTATTAATCCCGTATTAAACGTTTATTTTGATATATTTAAAATATATATTCGTTTGTAAACGGTTACCGTATCGAATCGAACATATACATATTGTTTTTACGTTCTGAACCAGAATATGGATAGATTGGATTGTGTATACTTGTTAGGAATGGAAAAACGGAGTTGGACTACGTCGAAATGCCCTGGGAATCGAGTTTCCCTAGGGCTGTGCACGTTGGTGCACGAACGTGCACCATCCATGGTGGACGACCGTGCACCATCTTGAGGTGCACGAACGTGCACCAATTGTGCACGATCGTGCACTAGCCAGGGGTGCACGAACGTGCACTAGGCCAATACTGAAGTGGGGGGATTCGTTTGGGCTTTTTTCTCTATCCGTTTGACGTAGTTTCGTCGAACTAAAACGTTTAAGTACGATAACTTCTTATGAAAGAAAGTGAAAAGAGTTTTTAAACCTAAGCTAAAGACATTTAAAATGAGATTTTAAAAGTAAAGTTAAACGTTTAAAAAGGACTTTAAAAGAGTTAAAGTCGACGTTTAAATGGTTTAAAAGATTTAGCAAACGATATTGCTATATAATTGGTATTCGACTGTGAATTGTTTTGGCAATCAAGTCGATACTAGTAAATGATTTTAATTAGGTATTGCTATACCTAAAAGGACTTGTAGAGTGAAGTCTGAACGTTTTCTCGAGGTGAAAACTGTTTATATGGTTTTAAAAATAAAAAGACCATAAGTGTTATGTGTTATGTGTTATGTGTTGTCTTGAATTTTTTATTTTTGATCCGACAAGCTGTCCATCAGTCAGACCAGGACTCAGGGGAGTCTGTCACACATATGACGGTGATAAATAGTAACTTAGCAGTAATGTGGGTTTACGTGTTTACATTTGAATATCATTATTCAAATGTTTTAAATCCATAAATTGCAGTAGTATAACTTAGCCAAGAAAGGTCCGTTGGAACGAGCTACCTATTGGGCGGTAATAGGGTTGCGTGATCATCAACACTGATTCTATATGTACTTCTGTCGAGGTATAGAGGTATGTCTGCCGTGTTAAGTAATTGGGAAAATGAATGCCCTGACTTAACGGGTAAACCCTGAGACGGCAGTAATACGGCTACGGTCGCAGGTAAAACCGCGATAGAAGTTTCTGATTACGGTCTAGGTACCAGAGATATAGAATTGGACAGTAGTGATTCAATTCACGGTCTTTATTCTGTTGTCTATAAGCTCGAGAGATGAGTGTGTCTGTTAGGAAAATTGTGGAATAGGGTTTCATATGGATCGACGTATTGGTAATATTTTATATATATAACTGTTTTATATATATTATGCGATTTTGGTATTTATCTGTAAACTGTCTACTCACTCATTTTTGACCCCGTTGTTGTTTCCCATATTCAGGAAACGAGCTTTGAGGTCAGTCGAGCTTCCATATTCCTACATCAGGCGAGCTCTTCTTTCGGTATTGTATGTAAGATTTTGTACTCTTAGTGTGCTGCAATAGTGTAAGTGCAATGTGCCAGCAGCTGTGCCACTAGTCCTTTGTTTAGATACTCTGATAGGATCTAGTGAACGTGTATACCTTTTAGGGGGCTGTTTAGTGGCATATTGTATCTAGTTACCGAGTCGGCCTCGTCTGTTTTTGTGAGGGTCACAAACAGTATGTTTTATATACGCGGACTATGTGTAGCCGGTCCGCTGTGTATTTTAATATGTTCAATACCACCGTTGTGAGATGCAAAGGTGTCCGCTTTGTTTTAGTAAACATATTAACAGTGGCGTGTGGTTTGGAACGGGGCTGCCTATGTGTTAAGGCAAGCGAGTTATAAATTTTTTGTTTCTAGCACCTACCACGCTAGGTTTTCAGAAGGAAGCGAGGGTTGAGATAACGAGGTTATCCAACCAGTATTCTGAAAACCAGATTTCGCTTATATGTGTATTTTCAATCGTGTTACTTTAAAAGAGAAAAGTTTTAACGGCATTTTCTGAAAACGGATCGTACGCGAGGTGCGATCTTTTAATATTATCTGCGAAACTTTTTTAGAGGTTCTAGGCTTGCTTCGGGTTTCGGAACAACCATTCCCATTCCCTAGCGCCGGTCGTGACTTGGATTAGGGTGGAATTCGGGTCGTGATAAAGGTGGTATCAGAGCAACGTTTTAAGTACTCAACCGTCTGAAGTACTATTGCTGATACTATTAAGTAAGTTGTGTTAAGAATTAAGGGGATTCTTAGTAGACTATTGCAGCAACATAGGATTTGAGTCATGTCTTGATTAGTTTTCAGTTGTTGAAAACATTCAGCTATAGATAGCAATTCGTATACTTGGGTAGTGTATATGTGATGTTTGATTAGAAACATATGAGATGTTCTTATGTTTGAAACACGTCATTAACGAGGGAACATGTGAGATGTTCCTGTGTTCAAGATGCGTTATTATAGACCAGTGTTCAAAGAAGTTGATTCTGTTCGAATACAGAACGGGAAAAGATTCTAGAAGAATTGTTTGTTCGAGAAAATAGTTAGATTTTCTCTGAACTATGTGTGTGATTGATGTGTGTTTTATTTATATGTGTTTATAAGGTGTTACGTGTTATATCAAAAATGTGTTTGTCTATAACTGTTATATCGGCTACTTGCGTAATGGCTACATGTGTTTCAGCATGTCTGGGCCTAGCAGAGCTCAGCTACATGTTGTGCCTGATACACATTGTTTTCCGATCAGCCAGTTATGCCTGATAATCCATTAATAGTTGAAGATTCTATTTCAGTTCATGAGATGGATACGGATGATGATGATATCAAAGTGGAGGATCTGGAGAGATCAATGGGAGACATAGATGTTATTGACGACAGTTATGATTCAGTGTCTAGGTCTACTGTTATATCAGCCTATATAGGGTTTAGGCTGGAGAAGTACTCAACATAGGTGAGCCGTCTGAGGAGTATCCAGAAAAGAATGAGTCATTCCCAAGGTCAAAGGTGGGAGAATGTGTATGCCAATGAGGAGCATAAGGAACAAAATTTT
The DNA here is from genome assembly GCF_937616625.2 of Mercurialis annua. Taxonomy (NCBI): domain Eukaryota; kingdom Viridiplantae; phylum Streptophyta; class Magnoliopsida; order Malpighiales; family Euphorbiaceae; genus Mercurialis; species Mercurialis annua. The sequence goes on along the minus strand of NC_065572.1, from coordinate 17,341,553 downwards.
AGATAGGCAAAGACACTATGTGAGTAGGTTCACGAGAGAGGATCTACCAGTGGAAGCCTATGCTATAGAGTTCACTAGAATATGTGAAGAGATTCCTGAATTGATGAGAGATGGAGTTGAAGTTGGTGAGAGATTTGTGAGAGGCTTGGGTCCAGAGTTCGAGGAACTGATGGCGGAGAAATCTGACTCACTGATGTATTTGGCCGGACGTGCCAAACAGATTGAGCAGCGATTGAGCTAGTCGCCTAAGAGCTGATGACAAGTGAAACAACCCTTTCTCTGTACAACAAGGAGGGAAAGGAAAAAAGGATAGTTAAAACCCGATGCGGATGAGGAAAAGGTCCAATGATTCGCGAGGCAATACCGCCTCGACAATCATCCTCAGGTATCATTTAGATATGTGTCTTATGTTTAAGTAAGCACGTTGATGTGTTTTAGTATGAGATACTAAAACTAGAAAACATAAAGTACAAAATAGAGAATATCCTTAAACAAGTACACACATACTAATGAATAATAGTTGTTAATAAGCAGCTTGGCAATGAATAATAACATAAAAGATAAATATTAAATAAAGAACTATAAATCCTAATGTGAGGATTAGGAAAATCTTGAAATGGCACAGAGAATTAGTTTGAAAGAAACTTGTTAAAGTTTTGTTTTACAGTTGAACGTATAATTGTGCTCAGATGCATTAAAGGTGCATGTTGCAAAAATCACTGTAGAAGAAGCATACCTTAATTTTATATATGACATATATACATAAAATGATTTTGACTAGGGCATGCATCATATATCTTGATATATCAGTATATCAAAGAAAAGTGAATTAAGGTAGCAACTCCTTGGGTATGAGAGATGTCATCACCCTGAAGCACAATTATATGAAAAAGGTTTTGAACCGTGAATTTGAGAATTCACAATTTGTTTGAAAAGTGAGATTTAAAAAGGCCTGCCGGCAGGGGCAAATCATAATTGTCTCAGAAGGGACAACTTGTATTTGTCTAATAAATGTATTTGCATTTGTTAAGCGTGAGTGTACGCGAGACAAAACTGTATTTGTTCAAACGAAAACTCTGTGATTGTGACAAGGTAAATGGGAAAAAGGGAATAGAAAATAACGGTTTGTAAGAATAAATAATAAAGACCTAAAATTCTAATGTTTCATAGCGAGACATTAGAGAGTAATGAAAGTGCAGGGAAGAGTAAAGAAAGTAAGAATTTATATTCTTACTCGGGAGTAGACTAGTATAAGTATAGTGGTGAACTTTTGTGATGTATAAAAGTTCGAGAATAGAAAATAGAAAATTGTCACGATTAAGATAAAAGAGTAGAATCTAATTGAACACGACTCGGTTTGTTTGACTTCAAGTCACTATAAGTGAACAAAGTCATACGTACGTGTTTAATTAAACGGATTGGAGATCAGTCTTACAGACAGGGTAGATGTCAGCAACGGACATATCTCTTAGATCCATACGAGTGATTAGATAAACCAAAATTAATAAGTCTGAGAGGAGTAAACCTCGGCAGTTAATCAATAAACAACAACGAAACATCTAAAAGAATGATTGTGAAAGGAAGTGTGAGAATTCTCAGAACCAAGTAGGTACAGCACTAGTTCTGATATGAACAAAGAGAAGTACTTAATATGTTAACGATTGACGGAGTTGTTAAGTCGTGTTAACAGATATTCATTAAGAAGATGATTAACAAATTATAAAATAAATAAATAATATACCTACAAGTATGTCAAACCTTGAATCAAGATTAGATAAAGATGTTATCAAGGTATAACAGAGTTAGAAGTAGTGAAATGGAGGAGTGAGTTTTAGAAGTTGTCTGGAAACTAACAGGGTATAGCAAAACCCTAATAACTTGTGATCAAACCATTATTCGGTTTGATATTGGGATATGATAGTCCCAAGACGGTTATCTATGTTTTAACCGTTGCTATCGTCGAACGGAAATTCAGACGGTGCTCGATGATGGAGGCATTATTGTGTAACTTGCATGCATTTTGGCGGTAAGCCAAAAGTGCAAGTGAAAACGATAAAAAGTATAAACTTTAATTGACTTGGAAGCATCAACATAAGCTCCATATATGTATATAAATGAATTTGAAAACTGTGGTAAGACAGTATTTTCAAAAGATAAAAATTCCGAGAACCGAGCCTTATTACTGTGAGGTCTAGGTTGGCTGGTAACAGAATATACATGTAACGTACATGTAATTTGAATGTCGGGCAAAAAATGTGTAAAGTATGGCAGACTAAAAGTGAAAAATGTTTAATAAATATTTTTTTTCAAAGTGAAATGTTTTGAAAACGGAGCTAAAGTTGATATTTAGTTAATTAAATACGATAATAACAGCTATAATACAGTTATGATAACAGTTAGCTGTGAACAAGGAAGCTAGATGTATGTGGAAAACAGGTTAAGAAGTCTAATTAACCTTGGAAAAACCGAAAACTAGTGGCGGAAGTATAGTTTTGCGGTGATTGTGAACGAGTTGGGAAGGTGTTTCATGGTGAGATAGTTAGATTATAACTACCCCTACACCTATACGACCACATCATTAGTGAGAAAAACGATCAGCTATTCAATCTGCAAGAGAAAGTTACTATAGATTGATAAGAGGTAACAGACATTCTATACAAGGTATAGAATCATAAGGACTATAAAGGATGAGTAGTCTGTTTTTGGAACAAGAGTTCAAACAGATGAAGAAGGTAAGGTGATAGATTAAAATACTTAACCAACATTACCCTAAAGTGATTGAAAGATACAAAAAATTTATAATAAGATTAAAAATCTTAGTTATAAAAAGGTATAAACAAATGTACAACCAATAATAAACAGTGAACTAGAAAGTTCAAGGATTAAAAGGAAAGTATACAAGTATCGTTAGTAGCCAACTTCAAGGACGATTTCGGAAACCGAAAAGAGGTCGGATTGAGTTCGACTCTTTATGTAAGTTGTAGATTGGATGAAAAAATATAAGAATATGAAATAATATTTGGAAAAAGACTGTTTAAATGTTTGGTTCATTGGTTTCGACAATAGCCATGACGGTAGTTTTACAGTCTTTCAAAATTAGATCGAAGAGGCAACTTTGAGGTCGATTTCCAAGACCTTCAAGAAAGAATCTTAACTCGAAGTCTAAACGAAAGTTGTAGAACGCATAGCCAACTATTAGAATACCAAATTTATTTGGTAAACGGACGCTTCGAGATAGGCGATCCGGGTAGCCGAAGTAGGCTCAAAGAGAAGTAATATAAGGGAATAACCCGAGGTTAACGAGTACCAAGATTTATGATAACAGAAGTCAAGGTTATAGGTTGAGAACCTATAAGTGAAAGTGCAGTGGGATGAGATAAAAAAATTGATTGAGAGATGTGAGATCCAGTTAGAAGAGAACTGCAAGATGCTAATATAAGCATTCATATACTAGTAAAAAATGTATATGGTCCATAAAGACAAGTAGAGTAGAGATGGAAAAGTTGATAGACGAAAGGTAGTCAGTAAGTTGTGCACATATATGCCATAGAATACAGTAGTTATGCCACAGACGACAGCAATAATGCTTATAATGTGAGAAGCATAGAACAAGGAATAGAAAGAGTAGTCTTTAACTGTATAAGTAAAATAAGAAGTGTAAGTAAATTTGAGGACGAATTTATATAAGGGGGAGAGAATGTAATAACCCGAAAATTTAAGGGATAAAATATTTCCACGTGTCTAATAGTTTATTAGACGGGAGTAGCTAAATTAAATTTACAAGTATCCCTAAATTTATATTGTGGCTATAGGATTTAAAATTTAAATTTTTAGAATTTAAATTTTGTAAACTATATAGTTAACGGGGATAATATAAACTTATGAATTGGGTGCAGAATAATTCAAAAGTCATGTGCGAATATTTTTGTTGTCAATATTCGCGAAATATTTTAAAAAGGTTATCGTGAAAATTTAATAAAATTTGAAAGTAGAAATTTTATCAAGCGCGGTCAATGCGGACATAATAAATCAAAAATGATTTATTAAAAATAAAATATAAGTTGGATAAGAATAAAAATTATTTATTCTTTTTATATTTTATAAGATTTTTGAGTAAATTTTCACGAAATTCGGAAGTCGTTTTTGTTTGAACTACATACCACTAATTAAGAAATTGGTTTAAAGTGCATGATTCAGATAGTACTAAACTGCAGTTTAACCGTTTATATATATATATATATATATATATATATATATATATATATATAACCTTTGAAATGAGAAATAGGTTACAGAAACCATATTCTCATTTCAGCAAAGGAAATGGGGGCGCAATAGTGCGCAAGAATTACGATTCTGATCCGTTTCGTCCGTTTCTCGATTCTAACTCTGTTTCTTCAACGATTACTCGAATAATCGGGGTATTAATCCCGTATTAGACGTTTATTTTGATATATTTTGTGTATTTATTCGTTTATAAACGGTTACCGTATCGAATGGAACGTATATGTATTTCTTTTACGTTCCGAACGTGAATATGGATAGATTGGATTGTGTATACGTATTAGGAGCGGAAAAACGGAGTTGGACTACGTCGAAATGCCTTGGGAATCGAGTTTCCCCGGGGCTGTACACGTTGGTGCACGAACGTGCACTATCCAGGGTGCACGACCGTGCACTAATGGTGAAGGATCGTGCATTAGCCAGAGGTACACAAACGTGCACCCAAGGTGCACAAACGTGCACCCAAGGTGCACAAACGTGCACCAGGCCGACACCGAAGTAGGGGGATTCTTTTGGGGCTTTTTTCTTTATCCGTTTGACGTAGTTTCATCGAACTAAAACGTTTAAAAACGATAACTTCTTTTGAAAGAAAGTGAAAAGAGTTTTTAAACCTAAGCTAAAGACTTTTAAAATGTGATTTTAAAAGTAAAGTTAAATGTTTAAAAATGACTTTAAAAGAGTTAAAGTCGACGTTTAACCGGTTTAAAATATTTAGCAAACGATGTTGCTAAATAATTGGTATTCGAATATGAATTGTTTTGGCAATCAAGCCGATACTAGTAAATGATTTTAATTAGGTATTGATATTCCTAAAAGGACTTCTAGAGTGAAGTCTGAACGTTTTCTCGAGGTGAAAACGGTTTAAATGGTTTTTAAAAATAAAGAGAGCATAAGTGTTATGTGTAATGTGAATTAAACTATTAGACTAAACCTAGGTTTCAGGACCTAGATGTTTATACCAAATATAGGTATTGATGTGTTGTCTTATGTTTTGTATGTTTGATCCGACTAGCTGTCCAGCAGTCAGACCAGGACTCAGGGGAGTCTGTCACGCATATGACGGTGCTAAGTAGTAACTTAGCAGTACTGTGAGTTTACGAGTTTACTTTTGAATATCATTATTCGAAAGTTTTAAATCCATAAATCGCAGTAGTATAACTTAGCCAAGAAAGGTCCATTGGAACGAGCTACCTATTGGGCGGTAATAGGGTTGCGTGATCACCGACAACGATTCTAGACGTACTTCTATTGAGGTATAGAGGTATGTTTGTCGTGTTAAGTTATTGGGAAAGTGAATGCACTGACTTAGAGGGTAAACCTTGAGAAGGCAGTAATACGGTTACGGTCGCAAGTAAACCCGCAATGGCAGTTTCTGATTACGGTCCAAGTACCAAAGATACAGAATTGGACTGCAGTGAGTCAATTCACGGTCTTTATTCTGTTTTCTATAAGCTCGTGAGATGCGTGTGTCTATTAGGACAATTGTAGACTAGGGTTTCATATGAATCGACGTATTGATAGTATTTTATATATATAACTGTTTTATATATATTATGCGATTTTGATATTTATCTGTAAACGGTCTACTCACTCAGAAATTTTTATACTTTTGACCCTGTTGTTGTTTCCCATTTTCAGGAAACGAGCTTTGAGGTCAGTCGAGCTTCCACATTCCTACATCAGGGGAGCTCTTCTTTCGGTATTGTACATAGGATTTTGTACTCTTAGTGTGCTACAATAGTATAAGTGTAATGTCCCAGCAGCTGTGCCGCTAGTCCTTTGTTTAGATAATTTGATAAGATCTAGTGCACGTATGTATACCTTTTGAGGGGGGCTTCTTAGTGGCATATTTTATCTAGTTACCGAGTCGGCCTCGTGTGTTTTTGTGAGGGTCAAAAACAATATGTTTTATATACGCCGGCTATGTGTAATCGGTCCGCTGTGTATTTAAATATGTTTAATACCACCGTGCGAGATGCAATGGTGTCCGCTTTATTTTATTAAACATATTAACAGTGGCGTGTGGTTCAGAACGGGGCTACCTATGTGTTAAGGCAAGCGAGTTATAAGTCCCTGGTTTCCAGTATCTACCACGCCATGTTTTCAAAAGGAAGCGAGGGTTGAGATAACGAGGTTATCCAACCAGTACTTTTGAAAACTAGATTTCGCTTATATGTGTATTTTCAGAAATCGTGTTACGTTAAAAGAGAAAAAGTTTTAACGGTATTTTCTGAAAATGGATCGTACGCGAGGTGCGATCTTTTAATAATATTTGCAAAAAAATTCTAAAGGTTCTAGGCTTGCTACGGGTTTCGGAACAACAATTCCCATTCCCGAGCGCTGGTCGTGACTTGGATTAGGGTGGAATTCGGGTCGTGACATTATGCCACCACTTGTGCTGCCAACTTACGTAGGATCCTCAAACATAATGAAATCTACGTCGTATAACGATGGCTTGGGTAAAAATCTTAATAATAATATGGATGTTATACCTAACTCTCGCATTGCACATGTTAGGGTGAGCAACCCAATCAATTTCTCGAACCTTGATGGATTCGGTGAACTTACTCTAACGGTGGTTGTCCCACTGATACACCATCAAACGTTGATGAAGATGATATAAAAATTTCAGAAAAATATGGACCATATGGCTCAAGAGGCCAGAGACACCACTAAAGCTCATGTGGAAAGCATGAACCTTTAAAGGGCAGAGTATGTGACTCTATCCCGAAATTGCTACCGACGAAACATGGAAACTTCGGCCAGAGAAACCAGACAGTATAAGAAAACAAACACAACGAAAGATCGGGAAGAGGAAGGAGAATCATCTGAAACTCCTCTAAAATTTAAAGCAACTTACGCAGTAGAGGAGGACCTTAAAGAGAAGATCACCCGTGCCTTGAAAAATATCAAAGCAGAAGAACTTGATATTGACGAACTAAACCTAAAAGGCTCACCCCTAACTGCTGAAATCTTAGAGGGAAAGATGCACATTAACATGAAACAACATATTCTACCAACATTCAGTGGAGAAGATGATCCAAGGGACCACATCTCACAATTCCACGCAATAATAGGACTAATCGATACAATATATAAAATCATGTGTCGAGTCTTCTCAACAACATTAATAGGCACCGTCCAATGATGGTTTAATCTCTTAAAAGTTGGTTCAATCAAAATTTATACTATATTGTTTAACGAGTTCTTGGCTAGGTATTTGACTAACAAACCAGCCAAATCCACCACAAGCATCCTTTGGTCATGCAAACAAAAGAGGGACAAACTCTCTAAAGTTATATGGAAAGATTTAACAAAGAAGTCGTGAAAATTGATAATCTAAACATGGATATAGAAAGCGGAGCTCTTCAAGAAGGGACTATGTTCGACAAACTTGTACACAAGCTGATAATCAATAAGCCAACAACATTCTCAAATTTAATAGGGATAACCAAAAGTACTTTGAACTTGATGAAGGGAAGAGAGCCATCCATAAAGCAAAATCAAAAGGGAAGGAAGTAAATCATGCTCATAGTACCATTATTTGGATAAGATGAATTTATCTAAATTCAGATAAGTCTTTAAATTAAATCATATATTAGTCATATGTAAAATAAATATTTATCCACAAGATTATAATGTTCATTAGAATACTACAGTTTAATATAATTATTTTAGACGTGTTTGAGGTTATCCATTCTTAAAAATATTAAAAGCACAAATGATATATGCCATATGTAGTTGTAGTTTATTAAAAAAAAACCAAATAAAAAAACAATAGACAATATACAAAAGCTTTACACAAGTAAGAAAAAAGAAAAAAAATAGGTATAAATCTACCTTGAATGAATCACGCTAAGGGGAAAAGATATGAATGGCTAAAGATTCGCCATGACGACGCTCTACCTATGTTAGCTTCAAAGCAGAGCATCACAAAAATGGCAATTGTTGAGGATTGCTCAAAAAACTACAAAAAGCAAATAACCACAAGTTACCAAATCTCTAAAACGGACATAAATATCCTATGAGATAAGTGTACTTGTGGGGGAGTTTGAAGGACTTATTCGTCAAAAATATTCTCTGAAGAGAATATCAAAAAAGTAAAACTCTCAAATAATGAAAGAGTTATATAAATTATAGAAGGAAAACGAGAAGATTAACCTCGAACAACAATTACTTTTTAAAAGAGTAAACATGATTAGCATTTGAAAAATACCATCAAACAATGGGTTATAAACCCCAAGAGAAGATAAAAGTGACATAAACAATCAAAGAATAGGGTATAATGACGTGCATAACATGGAAGATAAATATGTCAAAAATTATAACAACTGGACAAAAGCTTAGTATGTCAAGAAAATTAACAAGTTTAAAGAAGAATGATATTGGCCAATATAAGGGCTCCACCCAAAGATGAAGGTAAGCCCAGTATAAGGGCTTCACCAAAGATGAGGTTTCGCCCAACAAAAGGGTTTCACTCAAAGATGAAGATTCGACCAATATAAGGGCCAACCAAAGATGAAGGATCTGTCAATATTAGGACTTCACCTAAAAATGAGGGTTCTCCCAATATAAGGGGTTCACCCAAAGATAAGGGCTTTGCTCAGGTATGCACCCAAAGATGAAAGTTCGCCCAAAATAAGGATTTCACCCAAAGATGAGGGCTTCGCCCAATATAAGTGTTTCTACCAAAGATGATAGTTTCGCCAAAACAAAGGAATAAACCGACACAAACTTTATCAGAATAAAAGGTTATGCAAGAATATAAGGCTTCGCCAAAACAAGCTTCGCAGAATGAAGATAAAGACAGATGGCTAAATTCCAAAAATGGCATAAATACCCAAAAGAAATTATCATACTTGTAGGGGAGCTAATGATGAAAACTGAACCAATTGGTTCAATATCAGACCTAAACCCTATCAAGTGTGGATAATCAATTTAAGATCAGACAAACAACCAAATTCTTTAGGATTTACCCATTTTATGCGAATTCTTTAGGATTCAACCATAGGGTTGACTCATCTTAAGTGAATCCTTTAGGATTCACACATCAAGACCAGTCCTCTCAGGGCTTGTCCATAATACACTTCAAATAATCATCATAATTCATATAAAATCGTATCTTATCCGAACACAGACTTTTTGTCTGAATACAACTCTAAAATCAATATAAAAGGTTCTTACATCATCTACAAGGATCTCTAACCATCTAAAAGATAAATGGAAAATCTTATTTAAACTACATTAACTACGATATATATTAGATATTGCTCTCACCCTACTATTATAAAAGGAGCATAAGGTTTATGCCTAACAACACATTATGTTTACAATTACTCTACAAATTTTTAAATTATTCGTAAAAACTAAACTGACTTTACCATCGGAGTGCTAATTGGATAACCAATGTCCTATCAGCAGCCTAACCCTTGTTTTGCAAGTTAGCCCTTAAAGAAGGCAGATTCCATCATGACTTAATGGTGACAGGTGCCCTGGGCTTTCAAAATTTTCATTCTTTTAATTTAACCTTCTTTGCAAAACATGCTTCACATTTGTTGAAGTGTCCAAAATCACTTGTGCCCAAATTTCTAAAGGCTTTTTATACGTTTTACAGGTTTTTCTCAAACATTTACTTTTATACTATGTAATCTAATTCTTTACATTCAGTATTGGTTTAGTTTTCTTTTATAGATCTAATTTTATATTCTTTTCTTTCATACAGTTTTATCTATTTTCTCTCATCTTCTAATATTTCTTCTCTCTGGTAGATGAAACAGCAGCACCGGCGGCATGGTGAAGATGGAACGGCGGCAGCAGCTGAACTATGGTAAGGCGAAACGGCAGTGAGAGCGGAGAAGGTAAAACAGTGGTTTCTTCTACATTCTCCTTGATTTTCTAAACCGACCAACTCTTTCTCCACCGTCTAAGTCATCGTCGGCTGCACCTACTCACATGTGCTAGTTCAAGCTCCTACAAATCACTTACACTTCCGTCGCCGTTCCACTTCACCATCCGTTCCACTTCAGCATCCTTATGTTGCCGCCGCCTATCTATTTCACCATTGTTCTGTCTTTGCTGCCGTTTTGTTGCAATTCGTTCTGCCTTCATCATTGTTCCAGTGCTCCGCCGCCATTATGCTGCCTCCACGCTTCAATTGAGAGCATAATAAAAAACATCCAATAGCATCATCTTCATGAAAGTACATAATGCCCTTTGTTTGAATTGACTGGTATTTTTTTCTTCATGCTATTGAGTACTTTTATTTTAGTAATCTATAACGTCAAGTTGTTTATATAGTTGAATTTTTTTTTGAGACATGAAGTTCATTTAGGCTTTTTAAATATTGTGAGTGCTTCTTTGCATTGAATGTAGTCGATTAAAAGAATGATTCTGAAAGGAGAAAAGTGTTCTGTTATTGGATGTTTTGCATTTGCCTTATTACATATAAACAAATGTTGCGTCACTTAAAATGTGCAGGTCTGAATATTGAAGTTGATAGAATATAGAGATTATTTGTAGAATTATTGATGGCAATTTGACTAGATCAATTACGGCTTTTCTCCATTTATAGTGCATTGTTAGGCATTAACATAGCACTAATTTTTTAACTTAAACTTGATTGTAATGCAATTTAATTATTACTTTTTTCACAGTTATAAACATAATGTTGGCTTTCTTAATTTAATTCAATTTTATCTAAGTATATCTTTCTTTCTGTAAGGATACAAGTGGTGTTCAACGGTGGAATAACTGTTCTAGTTGTAGTGTTTGGCTTAAGACCTACCAACCGCGCTCAGGCCAACATCAAGCTCCACAATGTTACCGGTTATTCTTGACTTGCGTTTCCAGACTTTGTTTGTGAGATTTTTCGATTTAATTTTGATTGGATTTGTTAATTTTTGATTTGTTTATGCTATATTCAGAGGATGTTGTTGATGTAAACAAAGCAGTTGAGTTAGATACTTCCATGGCTAAAGCTTACTTTTGAAAAGAGTTAGTATATTTGAAACAACAGCTATTTGTGTTGCTTTTTATTTGTGTTTTGATAAGAAATGTTAATCTTCTAATTTCTTCTAATTTATGTTGTGACCTCTCTCGCAATTATCATAACAGTACAATCCATCCATAATGGGGTTCCATGCAACCTACCAACATGTAATCCTTTTCTCTCTTTTTCTCCTTTGCATATTTTTTTGATGATTAATGGGTTATGAAAATGGGTCTGTTTGCAGCTCTCTTCTTGACAACATATTCACTTCCTCTTCTTGATTGGACAGCACATAATTACATCGGGATAATACATCAACAAACATCTTATCATGTAACATTGTATATAATTTGCAAGGTTTATGATTGTATTGTTGAGTTTTGTGTGTGAATGTTATGGTGTGATGTGGAAGCTAAATATAACGAGTCTTTACAAAAGATAAAAGTAGCAAAAGGTTCTTAGTTATGTTTACTACTTTAGTCTTAACTCCTAACTAAACTAGCTAGAGTTTCTCTGTTTATATTACAGGAAAAGGAAGTTCCCAGACCAAAATCTTCATAAAATGGCTGCTTTAAACGTCATTGATAGATTCACATATTTTCCACAATATGAGGATAAGGAACTACAAGAGCAAAGCTAAATTTTATTAGGAGTCTTATGGAAGATAAAAATATCAACTAGAATTGTATTTGATTGCTTTCGTGGAAGCATCACTCTGCAAAAAGGTGTAAAAGAAATGAATGATTACATAAATTTAATTATCTTATGCTCGTTTGATTTTTTATGCCTCGACGATTCGCACTTGAGGCTTCTTATTCAATTTTATTGTGTTCATAAGGATCTTTTTTAGTATAAATATATTTAGATTATGTGATCACGACTAGAAAGAATATGTGTATCTTTTTTTTATTAGTTCTTGAATTTGTTTTCGTCAACTCATGTTAAATGGATCATTGATAATTTTGAATAATTATAATGTTTTCATGTTGATTTTGTGTTAATCTTGTATTGATAGTTGGTTAACTTTAACGACAAATATTGTACACGAGCTTTTCGTCAGTTTTAATATCAACCCAATATCAACAACATTCAATAAACTGGGTAATATTAATTTTTAAATCTTTTTTATACTAACTTTTACTTTTTTATATTTCTATTTTTTTCCTCATAATTGATGGAGTCCGCCTTCTGAACCGGTGATTTGACTTGCAAAATAGGGTAGAAGCTAACCGGACGGTTGTGGTCTAATTAATTCTCCGATGCTAAAGTCAGTTTAGGCTTTGAGCAACATTTTCAGTATATGAATGTAATTGTGTGTTTAGGCATACCTCAAACTCCTTATATAGTAGTTGAATGTATACCTTGTGGACTTTGAATAGAAAAGTGATTCCTATTTAGTAGGGTTTGACCATGAATAGGAAAGAGGTTCCCTATTCAGGTAGAAGTCTTATTCGGAAATATCTTCCTGAATAAGTTTATCTTCCTACGTTGGAATTTGTCTCCAAGTAGGAGAGATATTCAATAGATCTGATACTTGGGCGAATCCCTTGGTTGACGCGCTTTCATTTTTCATTTTCAATCTTCAATAGTATATGAATGTAATTTTTACTCTTTCATTTTCATTTTCAATCTTCAATCTTCGTTTTCCGGGTAACTTTTTTAAACTAGCTTCAAGGCTTTCTGTTTTAGTTGCACTTTGTCTTGTTATTATCATATGAGTAGCTTTCATTCTGTTTCGTAGTTGGGTTCATGGTGTTCTTCATTTTCTTGGTGTTCTTTATTTTCTGGGTAATTTTACCTGTTTTAATCTTATTTTTCTTTTTGAATGTCCTTTCTCTTGTTTGTTAAAATTCCCACCCTTTAGATGGTTGCCAAGAAGGCGAGAAGCGAATGGGCTTCGATGGCTCTTACTAACTCTAAACTAACTAGTGAAGACATTCAAGACCTTTATATTAGATATAATTTTCCTTCGGGTTATGGTGCTCGGAAACCTGACCCCCGGATGCGGGCCTTTGGGTATCCTGGTTTGTCTAGGGAAGCCGTTATTTTTGAAGAACAATTAGATGTAGGCCTTCGGTTTCCCTTAGATCCTTTTCTCATAGAATTGTGTAGTAAAGCTAAAACAGCTGTAGGAGCACTTTATCCTGAAGCAATTCAGAGAATCTTTGCTTTTACAGAAGCGTGTAGGCTTCGGCAACTCCCTTCTTTAAACATATTTCATCGCTTTGTAGAGTTGAGAAAATGTGATGAATGCTTCGTCTTTTCCCTTGGTGGGAAAGGTAGATCCGTTATTCATTTGCCCTGTTTGGATAATGATTGACAAGCAAGGTATTTTGTTGTCTGTCATGATTTTGCGTTTTTCCATTTTCCATTTTCCGTTATTCATTTGCCCTGTTTGGAGCACTCTATTTGAGTTTATTTTGGCTTTTCACCTCTCCCAGCACGTCATTTTTCAAGAGCCTCTTTTTCTTGTTTTGGTGGATGGTCATGTTAGGCGTCGCTGGATGCCTTTGAAAGATCCTATGAAAGGACTCGCTGATTTAGAATATCAATTTATTGGAGAAGCTATTATCGAAGGTATAATTTCGAAAATCTTTCTCTTTTCTCTTTGTAGGATGTCTTCTTCCTCGGATAATTTGCTTTCTGGTTTCAAAGTAGAATTGGACGTTCCAATGGGCGGAGTCAAATTTGGTGCAGATGTTCAGATGGGCGAAGCTAAAGTTGCTTCAGTTCTTGCAGGGGCGATTCTGTTGGCAGGTGATGGGATATTTGTCATAGCGGATGAGGCTACTGATGATGTAGTTGCTGACGGCGAATCCACCGAGACCGAGGCTGCGGCGGTTCCCCTTCTAGCTCCGATGACTCGCTTGGAGGCGACGGAGTTTGTAGATCTCGATACGACTGTTGTGCAGGATTCTCTTGAGGGGATCCCTTCTTGGAGTGCAATTCCTATTGCTGATAAGCTACGGTCTCGAAAGCGACGCCGCGTAGATAAGGGGTCTTCTTCAGAAGGAGCCCATGTTGAGGATTCAGATTCTGCTCTGAAGTTAGCCGAATGGTTAAGAAGCAGAAGTCCGCCATTTTTCTTAATCCTCCTGTTATAGCTGAATATATCAGGAGTCTGGCTATACATAAAGATATGACTTGGTTTGATTCAAAACCTGGATATTAGTTAGTCGATATTGCTTGCTTTCATGAATTCTCGGTGAGTCTTCTGATATCGTATGTTTATTTATTTATTTTTCTTTCTGGCGATTAATTCATGTTGGTTTCTTTCTTATGATAGGCTCTTCAAGCTGTTTTAGTTCTGGATGACCGTCGGCAATGTGTCGAGGAGGAAGTTGGACGTCTATTTGAGCTATTGGCAGCGTCCGAGTCAGATAGGGCGAGCTTAAAAACTTCTTTAGAGGAGCATGATTCGCTTCTCTTGAAGTTGAAAGCTCAGAACGCCGTTAACGACCGTCGAGTGTTAGTTATCGAGAAGAAAATCGCCGGTCTGACTCGGGAGATTGAGGAGCTGATCTCTGTCAATACTTATGTCGGGGATGAAAGAAATAAGCTAAAGGCCGAGGTTGAAAAGCCTCATATTCGTCTCCTCGATACGAAGGCCTTCTATTCTGCTTTGATTTACGAGTATCGTCTCGCCATTGGGAACAAGCTCCTAGAGAAGAACCATAGCATTGATCTCTCTGGCATGAATGGGCTGGACCCTCAGGTCATAACTAAAGCTTTGATGGTGAAGATGGCGAAAGATCGCGCTGTAGGGAAATAGTAGTGATGTATTTTTCTCTTTGTTATATCGCCTTTTTGCGTATTTATATTGTATCTTATTTGATTTTAATGACGGATTCATTTTTCCATTTGGTGTTGATTTTTCTTTTCATATGAATTCATCTGAATGTCTTTGATTGCTCGTTTAAATTCTTGAATCCAAATTTTTATTACTGGGCGTGCTTGCTTTTAAGAGAATTGTTTTGATCCTTTATGTGATTTTGGCGTTTTGCCTTTTCAGAGTTGATATAAATTGTTTGATATTTGGCGTTTTGCCTTTTTAAAGAGTTAATCTAAACTCTTGTTTGATTTTGGCGTTTCGCCTTTTTAAAGAGTTAATCTAAACTCTTATTTGATATTTGGCATTTTGCCATTTTTTTAATGAGTTAATCTAAACTCTTGTTTTTGGCGTTTCGCCTTTTTTAAAGAGTTAATCTAAACTCTTGTTTGATTTTTGGCGTTTCGCCTTTTAATTTTGATTCCTTGTTTGGTATTCATGTATTGCACGCTATTTGGGCAATCTGAAATTTTATTGATATAAATGGATTCGCTTACAAAAATAAAGATACTTATAACATCATCGGGTATGACACAAGGTCTCTATTGGCGATGGGTTATCTGGTTCCTATTCTTCTTCCTTTTCCTTCTTGCTTCCTTGGAGGTCGACAACAGATTCGCTATAGCCTCTTTTGGCGATATTTTGATCTCCTCTCAGTGTTACTACTCCCTTTTCAATTGGCACCTTCATAGCTAGTGCTCTTATGCTAGTGACCGCAGCTGAGTCGTGGAGGAATGGTCTTCTGAGGATCACGTTACAAGTCAGTTCCATGTTTGCTATGTTGAATAGGGACATGATCTTCTTGTTGATTCCCTTATCTGGACCGATTACAACTTCCAAAGTCACAGCGCATAGTGGGTTGATAGAAGGACCTCCGAGTCCTGACAATGGAATTGGGACTCGTTGTAATTTTGCCGCGGTTCCCCCAAGCTTTTGTATGCGGTATTTGTCATGAGATTCACAATGCTTCCCTCATCTATGAGGATTAGCTCGATGTTCCAGTTCTCAATGATGGTAGTCACACCAATGCATCATTATGCGGGGCTTTCACATGCTCATAGTCTTCGACATCGAAAATGATCGGTGGCATGTGGGTTTCCCTGATATTCATCACTTCTGCTCGCTGTTTTCATCGGATGGTTGAGCTGCTATGTCCTACTCCATTGATCATATGTATCGTTCCTAGAATCTTGGATGGCCTTTCCTCTTCTTTTTCTTTGCCTTTTTCATCTCTACTCCTCTTTTCCCTTTTATCGCTACCTTTTGGTTTATGTGCGATGAACTTTCTCAGCTTGCCAACGTCCATCATCCTCTCTATCTCTACTTTTAGGTCCCTGCACTCGTCAGTTTCTTGCCCATGTTCATCGTGCAATTTGCAAAACTTCCTGGTGTCTCTAATCTTAGCTTTAATCTTTGGTGGCCATACCACGTTTTTCACATTTTCCTTAATCCACATGAGGACATTGATCCTGCTAGTGTTTAACGGCATATAATTGCGTTCGTCATATCTGGGGTCAATCATCGGTTGGTATCTGCTTTGGGGGGCAAAACGCCTGCTTTCTTCAGGTCTTTCGCCTAACGTCTGATCTTGATTTGGGTCTCTCTCTCGATTTCTCTTTCAAATCCTTTCCTTTTGCCTCTGTTCCTCTTATAGCTCTCCATTCTTCTTCCAGTTCAAAGTATTTCTGGGCGATCCCCATCAAGTTCGTGAAGGTGGTTGGCTTGTTGACCAGCAACTTGTCTACCAATGTCCTAAATCTTTATCCTTCTCTTAGCGCTTCGGTCGTCATGTCAACATTCAAGTTATCTATTTTCATAACTTGTTTGTTGAATCTCTCGGTGTAGCTTCTCAGTGTTTCTCCTTCCTCCTGGATATATGATCTCAGAATGTTGGTAGTTGTTTTGGCTGGGATGTTAGTAAGACACCTGTTGAGGAATTTGTACCATCTTTGGGCGGTTCCCGTCAGGGTGGTCGAGAATACACGACACAGGATTGCGTCCAAGACGCTTAACAGGCCCATAGTTGTAGTAACTCTGGACGTGTGGTCCCTTGGGTCTCCTTCTTCGTTGAATGTCAGTAAGGTGGGCAGCTTCATGTTGTAGGAGATTGTTTCTTCCATGATTTCAGCTGACTGGGGCGAACCTTTCAGCCTCAGGTCGTCTATGTCCACCTCTTCTGCTTTCAGTTTTCTTAAGGCTTTAGCTATCTTTTCTTCTAGATCTTCTTTTGCTACGTATGCAGTTTTGCTTTTCTAGGGGGATTCAGATGATTCGCCTTCATCTTCTTTGTTTTTTTCTTTTTCTGGATTGCGCCTATCACAACCTAAATTATTGAGACGCGACCGGCGCTAGGGAATGGGAGTGGTAGCTCAAACTCCCGTAGCAAGCCTAGAATCACTATAAATCTTTCACAAATAAAATATATTATATATAAACGTTTACAAAACAATTCGTAGAAACCACGGTCTTACCAAGCGATATCTCATCAAGCACTGCCCTATTCTAGTCATAATCACGACCAATTCCACTCATGGAAATTGGTATCGAAATCAAATGGATAAAACACCTTTTATAAACAAATATCATCTATTAATCGCATCACAGTTTACAATTAAAATTCCGTTTGAAATCAAAACATTACTCTTATACTGACACCTACTGACTACTGCAACTCTATAGGAACTCGTACTTTGTGCAAGTCAGGCAACTTCTAACACAAAGGAGATGGTATGTTTGATCCGACTCCTGTCACCTGAAAGATACAACAGTGAGGGGTCAGTATTTGGGGAAATACTGAGTGAGTTTGCAAATTACTAAAGGTATTATAAAAACATAACATCGCATGCTCAAAATGTATATAAACCAATACATGATACAAGAAAATAATATTACGTTCTCAAGCGCTAGATACGATCGAAACCCTGATCGTAAGCTCCTAACTCATCTTACTGTATCGCGTTCATATCGACTCATTTCATATAGAATCATTTAAATTCAAATGGTCCAGTCCCGAGATAATTCAACTGAGTTCAACCCACTAGATACGGGTCCCGGGATAGTTCCACCGAGTTCAACCTCATATCTCTCGTTCATGTTCCATCTTTCATGTGCGTATCATGCGCATTCATACCATCAATAACAATCTGGACACGCTAGACTGACTCAAATACTGGTGATCACACAGCCTATTGACACCCAATAGGTAGTTAGTTTCTTCGGATCGTAAACCAGATTCATATATTCAAAAAAATCGATAAAACAATATATCATACATTCAAATTGTATATGAATGCGATGTATCTGATACTAATATTCATAATATATGAAAAATAGCTTTTATAAATAATACGCGAAAGTAAAATGCAAATGACAATGGCCGCTATCCAAATAACTGCAATATAATAATCCCACAAACATAAGTTCTACGCGTCGTTCGATCCCTTAGCTATTCCAGGTTGTCGGTCTAGTAGCTTGTCGATACATAAGTTTCCTATTCAAATCATATGTACGTTTAATTTATAAACGTAAACTTGGTATCAAAACCCTTATCATACTCTTTATGTTCTATGTCCAAATTTCATCAAATTGAAGTCCGTAAACTTCAAACAACTTAAAACACTAAGCATCGAACCTCAGAACATCGAAACGAGTCACGAATGACCTAAAATTGGTCCAGGAAGGGTCCTGGGATGACGTGAGGACCTTCCTCACGTCGTGAGGCACTCCCTCACGTCGTGAGGGAGCTCCTCACGTCGTGAGGGAGCTCCTCACGTCGTGATGACGTGACCTCCAACCTCTAATCCGATACCAACATGTTTCCAACATTTTTCCGACCTCCTAACATGTATCCATATAAAAATGACATCCCAAACAATCATAAACGTAGTAAAAACGCTTAAAACGAATCGAATACGCGATTTCAATAAAATCGCTCGATTCAAAACCTAGGCAGAAACTAAAACTTCACTTACATAAACCAAACGTTGATTCTTACCTTAGTTTGATGTTCTAGGATGATATACAATCCTTTCCTCTTTCCAATGCAACGAGAATCGCTCAATTCCGAGTCCGAACAAAGGAATTATGTTGATTGCAAGTTCGCTCGCGTCGCGAGATTATGTCTCACGTCGTGAGACACCCCTAAACAGCTCCAAATGTTGCCTCGACATGCTTCCGACACCCCAAACACATTCCGACATGCTTCTACATCAATATAACACAAAATCAACTCAATAATCATCAAAAACGTCAAACATGACGTGGTTACGATTAGTTCGATTCGAACTCAACATAACAGCCCTATAATTCATATTTCTATGATTCAAAACAGCAATATTACCTTGATTTTCAGGGCTTAGAAGATAGAGGACGGATTTCTTAATCTAACGGCTCGAGAATTGCTTGATTTTGTCGAGAAACGAAGAAACCATAGCTATCGTAAGTTGGATCGCTCAAAACCTTCGTATGTAAGGTTTCATTCTCTTCTGATTCATCTCCTTCTTCTTCTTATAATCACATATATATATATATATATATATATATATATATATAATGGCTAATTAGCCATTTTAGTCCTTCATTTCTTTAACTTAAACCATTTCTCTTTCAAACTTATCTTTTTAACCAAATGGTTAATTATTCACTTTAACTCATATAACGTATTATTTATACCCAAATAAATAACATTAGTTCACAATTATTATTTTTCGTCGATAATTTTTTAATTGCAATTCCCGAGAATTAATTTATTATTTACCAATTTGGGACTTAAACTTCATTTTAATTTTTCTCACCACTTTATTAGTCCCAATTTTTATGCTTTATTCAATATAAATTTTCAAGTTGGAATTTCATAATCCACCTTCTTGGGTCTTATTTACTTTGATTCTTCCAATAATTTTTCCATTACCGCCACTCCGGTGATCCATAACTTTACACGTGGTCCAATTGGCGATGTCAAATCTTTGGGGTATTACATTCTTCCCTCCTTATAAAAATTCATCCTTGAATTTTCATATATATTTCTTACTTACCTTAATCCATTAATATCTTTAACTTCATTCATAATAAGAACACCGTACTCATTTTACTATGCTTGTTGGTGCGTGGAATCATTATCCCAGCTTCCGCACTCCTTGTACAAAAACATCAACATTCTTTGACCACTTTCATATCACTTTCTTCTTAAAATAATATTAGTTGTACTCTTGTGCACTATGACTTTTTACCTTTGATCTCTCCTCTATGCTTCTTCTCTTTATCCTAAATACACATCTCTTTTTTTTCTATTCTTTGTCTGATACTTAATGCTATGAACTCTTATCCTTGGAATTAATCTGTTAGTTTGATACTAATAACCAGTGGTAGTTCGTTCTGGTGATACTTTATTACGAGGTACGATAATCCTTGTCATTAGGTTCCCTCATTCGTCGTCAGATGATGTAGACAACCCATTAGCTTGTACCTCACAATCTTCCTTGTTTGGTCGTTGTTACAATCCGGTTCTTATTTATCCTTATGTTGGGATCTTTGTCCCGTTGTCCGTTGTCCTCTCTTGTCTCGTCGTTTCACTTATCTTATACAACTCCATTCTTTACTATCGTTGCTTATCGATGGTTATTCATGAGATGAATCCTCATGACATATCTTTATAAAGTCTGTTCTTTCCTTGTAGGGGCTTACTTTATTTATCTCTTGCGTTTTTGCGCCTTGTATACTCTTTTATTGATTGTATGTCCGTGGAATTACTTTCTTCTTATTAAGTGCGATGCACTGTTCCTTAAACTTTCGTCTCTCCTTACTTCACATCTATTAATTTCATTTTTCATTCTTTATACTCTTGGATAACTATCTTTGTTATTCCGTTCTTTGCTTTTCTTTGTGAACATTGCTAACATCTTTTAAAGATTGTTTGTCTTACACTGTGTTCCTTTATACCACAGTTTCCAGTATATCAATACTTGACATCCTATAGGAAAGAGATGTTTAATCTCTTTGTGAACCTTCTTGTTTCGCGCGTAGCTGTTCCGTATACAATCTTTATACTTGTGGGATAACAATTGTTGTCGCGTTGGGATTTTTACTCCTATCGTCTACTAACTACTTGCCTTAATAGGCTCGTATTCTTTCGTTTTCTTTCCACTTGTTTACACATACCATAATGTTCTCTAGTGGTACCGTTACTTGTTCCATACTCAATCTTCTTATTCATGCCTTACACGTTTCCCCATCTATTCGATACACTTCATTTACTCATTTCCAATGAGGATTCTTGATCCTTTCAACTTTTGTCGCCGTGCATTGCCTTTGGCAGCGTCGCCATTATTTCCATCTTCATTTATCGCGCATATATTCATTGATCTTCAAATTCGTTAATCCACTCTTTATCTATCCAATTGTGTCTCTGTATCCTCGCAGGTATCTTTGCCCATCTTTATCGCGAGCATAAACATTTTGTAGTCTTCATGACAATATTGATCCTTATGATCATTTATTATATTCGAATCCTTGTTGCCACATTTGGTATTTTACAATCTATCTACCTCATTCCTTGTTGACATTACTCTGCCTTTTGTTGGATTTCTCGCTATTTGCCTCGTCATGATTCGTCTTTTGGAACTTTAATATTTGGCTTTAGTATTAACCCATAGGTTATACTCGTCTTTAACTTCTTACTCATCTTCTTATCCTTTCGATCTTCAAAGATGCTTTTAGCATTCATCCTCATAATCCAATTATTTCATATCTATTTTGTCTTTTCAATACTCGATCTTGGTTTGTCTCTTAGTTTCCAAACTATTTCTCTTTACTATCATGTAGCGTTAGGATTAACTCTCATTACTATACACGATCTTGCTACTTCCACTCGTTATTTCTTTCTTTTGTCTATAATGTAGATGTATTTCTTCACGATTTTCCTTCAACTTCTTATTCTTAACCAACCATTGGGATTAGTATCCTCGGTGCTATAATCCTACGGAACTCTTCTTGTATTCCGTATTCTTTCTCTTATCGTATTTTTTAATCATCTTCTATTGCATTCTTCACGTTCCCCTTCCTCGCATCTTGTACATCGTGTACTTCATCTTCTCACATTCACAACATCGATAGTTGATAAAGAGTTGTAGTCCACCTTGCCTAAATTTCGTGACGTGGTGCATTCTCGATTGCTTGCATATCGCCTTATCGTACTCACACTGACATCTTAATTGTGAGGGAAGCCGATCCCTTATATTTATGTCATCTTTATCCCTTTCTGTTCTATGTGTCTATGACTACATATAGTTCTCTCCACGTGACTTTTTCTTTTTCTTTCCTCGATCACTCTTATCGAATTTCATGTGATATATGTAGGTTACCTGTGCTTTCTTGATACTAATTACCTTAACGGATCCCTTGGTATCCTTAATCTACCTTTTTAGTCCTTGTACTCCTTTTCATGAATACATCCCCGTAGGTATTTTATTATTATCTCTTATCTTCTTTGTCGATCTATCCGACATTACTTTCTTTAGTTTGGATAAATTCTGATATCGAGTCTCTTCTTCTCATCCCTTCACATACTTCGATGCACGAAGCTTCAATCATATTTCCGATAAGTTCGATGCTATATACTACATCTTAACCATCCACTTTCATGTGGGTTTGGGGTTGGCTACACTTAGCTGGCCAAATCTTATACTCTAAACTACTATATTCCGTGTGGGACTAGCGTTAACTATACTTAGTTGATCCAATTCCATTCTCCACACTTCATATTCTTTTCGTACGTTTACTTAGCTCGTCACTTTTATCGATATATATCCATTATCGATACTCTTATGAAAATCACTTCTAGCTCTTAATTTGACGATCCCAACGGTTAATACTCAGGTAGCCATCATAGGAACATCGTGTTCCAATATAGACTTGATCCAACAGTTCAATCGGAAGTTATCACTATTTTACTAAACCTTCACGATTCGTAGCTCGTGTCTAAAATTATTTTATTGATGTATAGCAACCATGCTCGTTCCTTACTCTATGGTATAGATCCGTCAATCTTTCGATTCTATCTTACTATGCTTCTCCTCTTATCTCGCATTTTGACGTCCTCGACTTCTCGTCTAAAAGGGCGTTCATATTCTAACTTGTCGCTAATCGGATATGCACTACTATCCGACCACATGTGCTATTCTAGCTGTATTCTAGCTCGCTCAATCAAGATTAATTACATATGCTAGAAGCATAAGTTCTATGTTCTCGCGATTATACGTATTCGTTCTTTTGTGGCCTTGATTGCAAGTTGATCTCAAGCATTTTACTTGCGTAACAGAGTTCTGATCTAGGTATACTTACATGAAAATAAATCTCTTGAAAACTCTTTCAATAAAACTGTCAGACCCCGCCTTACTTAACACGAGATTTGACAGATATTTAAAATATATTTAATACCAAATCAAAATCGTATAACGTATTATGTAAATAATTAAGGATAAATATATGAAAAACCTTTATACAACATTTTATTTAAACATTGTATGAAAACTACATATTGTTACAAAAACATCAAGACATCTCAAAGCTCGGAGATGTGGCCAACCTCTATGTCTGAAGCCCAAACTCTAAGCACAACTCCTGTACTATAGAATTCCCTACTAACTGAAAATATTTTTAAAACAGCTAAAATGAGCGAAAACTCAGTGAATAGACATAACAAGCATAAAACATTTATATACTTAAAACAAGTATATCATATAATATTGGTTGCTAGAAAACAGTTTAATACAACGCTGAATACTTGTTAAATCCAACATGGAAGCATTTGAAAATATAAACGATATCAAAACAATTTCACTTTAAATATGAAACATAGTTCGTATCAATCATCAACTATGACCGTGATATAATACCCTGTAACAATAATATAGACCATAGACCTATAATGAGGAACACAACAGTGATCTACAGTCTAACCACCATATCTAGGATCACTTGACGGCTTCTTCATCATTAGCACGGCTAAGCCCTTCCCCCTTCACTGACCATCAATTAAGTGCCCTGTGTCAAATGCGCATAGACTCTCACAATATCTCACATGTGCATATAACTAACTCCGCACATAAATAGGTGCATATCACAACTCAGCACCTCCCAAATATATCGTTACAGAGTAGGCATATCACATAAAATAAATCTCAAATCATTTCATCAAAACTCAATACAATTCAATAATAAAACCATTTCAAATTATCATTCAAAACATAACTAAATCAAACATTTCCATACGTCACTTACCAAATCAAATGTCTATTGAATTCGCCGAATGGAAAAACATTTGCATAACCAATAAGTCAATATATCAAAAGGATAATATCTCAACCATAATCAAATTCACATATTGATTTAAATCAACACATCTTTCATTTATGAACAACATTGCATAATGTATCATTTAAAACGTTCAAAGAAACATTTTATCGAACACCTTTCGTGCAATATCAAAACAAGCATATAACCGTTTAAAACACAAGAAACCTTGACACATTGAATATCAAAATAAAAAATTTGATTTCATTATCAAGGGCTAGTATATCTACTCACCAAAATCGCTTCCAAAACACACACCACAGGTTCACCGTTTTGCCTAATTCGCACTAGTACTATTCTTTCCCTTATCTGCACCTAAACCATATAAATATAGACTATAGTCAAGTATTCAGTTTATATATACTCCTTATAGTATTTCCCAAATACACTATACAACCATTACACAACCCTTTGGATCAACTCTATACGAAAAAACATTAAAAGGAACAAAGTATCAATTATGCCTACTAAGTTAGAACATATGCCTTGTACTGAACATGCTATAAAACTCAATATATAATCAATTGGATCAAACCTTTGGAAAAATCGTATCCCTATGAGTCTATAATCATAATCAAAAGGTCTTGAATCAATCAAAGGTCGGTACACAAAATTATTCTAATTCTCCTAAACAAGCTTCAAGCTGCAGGGCAGGCTGCACAATTTAATGTTATGATCAAAACGAATAATTCAGAGACTGAATTAGGAAAACCTTAAACTTAAAAAGTTTTAGATAACATTCTAAAGTTTCCATATCAGAAAACAGAACACAATTTGGAGTTATAGAACTTGAGATATGCATCTTGCACTAAACTACAAATACTAAATTCAAAAACAGAACATGATATCACTAGTTAAACTTCAAATAGACAAGCTATTTAGATAAAAAATTCTTACCAAATGATCTTGAATCTCTTCATAGACCTTAAGAACAATTAGAATAGAAGCTTTGGAGTTTTATAATTAGGTTATATGTTGTGAATTTTGTTTGCAAAGTCTCCATGTTTAAGTAATCTAACAAATTATGAAATTACCAAAATATACTTAGGTCTTTAACCTTGCTAAACACTTAGCAACTCTTAAGGGTAATTTTGATATTTACACATTGATAGATATGCTTAATACAAATATCCTCTTAATCCCTCAATGATATATTAAACATATTTTTCAATCCTTGAGGTTTTCCTTTTGTTCAATTATACCGATTCAATTAAACTAATCGTAACTTTTGTTTTCAATTTATTTTTGACATATAAAATGCCTATATCCTCATTTCAATTTCTCTTTTATAATAATCATACATGATATGTAATGCATAATGAATTCTAAATGAAATTTTTTAATGAATTATAAACGAGATTAAGTTACGGCTATGACAATTCTTCCCATCTTAGGAATTTCGTCCTTGAAATTAAGCTATAATAGATGAGGATATCGACTTCTCATATCCTCCTCTCATTCCCAAGTTGCTTCCTCACTTTCGTGATGTTTTCACAATACTTTTACTAAAGGAATAACCTTATTTCTTAACTCTTTATCTTCCTTTGCTAAAATAGTAACTAGTTCTTCTTCATATGATAAATCATCCTTTAGCTCTATAGGTTGAACTAGTAAGACGTGATTAGGATCACTTCTGTATCTCTGTAGCATTGAAATATGAAAGACGTTATGAATCTATGATAACTTTGGAGGTAAGGCTAACATATAAGCCGCTGGACCAATTTTCTCGATTACTTCATATGGACCATTGAACCTTGGACTTAGTTTTCCTCACTTACCAAATCTTGATATCCTTTTCCATGGTGAGATCTTGAGAAACACTTTATCACCCACACTATACTCAATCGGCTTCCTCATCAAAACAACATAGCTCTCTTGTCTATCTTGGGACTCCTTGAGGCGATCTCCGATCAACTATACTTTTTCTTTTGTGATTTGAACAATTTCAGGACCAACTACGGACGTTTCCCAACTTCATCCTTACAAATTGGAGTTATGCACTTTCTACCATATAATGCCTCATATGGATCTAGACTGAAAGATGTTGTTGTAAGTCAATTCCATTAATGGTATGTATTTGTCCTTACTACCGTAAATTTTTATTACACATATTCGAAACATATCCTACAACGTCGAATTGTCCTTATTAACACATATCATCCTTGCTTATGATTCCAATCATAAGTGTCATAACATATTAATTTACTCGCACTTCAACTTAATTACCAATTGTCGATATCTTTATTGCTCGTATTACCAACTTTTCCACTTTCTACTTCCCTTTATCCATTTAATCTCCTCTTATTTACGTGGCTTTTACATTACTTTTTACCTCACATCTTTCGCGTTATCAACAACGATTCCAATTTGTTAGTGCACACTTCTTATTTTACCTTACACAACCTCACTTTTCCTTCCATTTATAAAAATCCTTTTCACATTCTATCATTTTTCATTCACATCTTCTCAATTCTCAAAAAAACGATACTTTTATTATCGGAAATTTACCACCTTATACTAGACTTCTTTCTCGAGGAAATTAGATCATTTTTTAGCTAAGAATCCGTTCAACATTTCTGCATCATGTGTGAGATTATCCAACGATTTCTTACTCAACATGTTTCCTATAACATCTACTTTTCCAAAATACAATTATAGTGTAATCTTAGCTTTAAATTGATCTAATTCAAACTTCTATCTTGAGATTCAATTAAATTTGTATCGTGAAAATCTCACTGATTACATCATACAATCAATGTCTCGACTTGGTGTACATTACTTCCAACTCATGACCTTGACTGTTAGAGAAAATATATTCATATCTCAATCACTTTTAATCTTAATCCCATTTTCCATTTGATTCTTATTCCCACTACAACAATCCTTAAATCCTTGTCCATCACTTTCAATAACTCCAATGTTAACTCTCATTCACATTCTCCATTTACTTTTTGAATCTCATACTTACATACTCATTTTCCCTTGTATCACAACATCCTTATCTTTACTTGTCACCTTTTATTTTTAATCACCTTTTCCTTACTATGTACCTTCACTTATCTGTCCTTATACTTTTATTCCTTCAAGTAAATCATGAATTCCTTTCATGATCAATACACAAGACTTATTGATTATCTTTAATATTAGCCACTTTCCATACTCATTTCCGTTAATCCTTTATTCACCTCCGTTTTTTACTCCTTTTCCATATCATCATCTCTCGTAATAGATGGAATTTCAATTTAGTATTAGCATCATATTTCACCACCAATACAACTTACTTGGTACTACTTCACTTTGTATGATAGGGTTGTCCTATAGAATCGGTTTCTAACTCTTATTCGATGTATTTCCGCATCTCATATCACGCTGCTCTATCATTAGTGCAACATCGCGTTAGCATACTCTTAATTAATCTACACGCTCGATCCACCGTATAATACTTTTATCTCAAAGGATACACATGTCTTACATTATTGGTATCATCATCTAGAATACATGATAACACTACTCTATCGTTATTAAATTTCTACTCGGGTAGAAATCCAAATATTCATTAAGAATTACTTCTTATAACTTGAATAGCAGAACCTACTTGAATTCTTTGACTCACGGTCAATGCTTATATCTCGGACCTCTTCTGATACTACAGAGTTATGTCCAGCCATACTTATTAAAAACTTAAATTCACATTAAAACATAGGGCGTCCCCCTTTTTCTTTTCAAAAATTTCAATATCTGAAATAAAAGAAAATTTTATTTAAAATTTTATTTCCTTGTGCGTACAATGTTTTTAAATAAACTCTTTTGAAAATACTTTAACACTTCTTTAATAAGTTGCTTTAGACATTTTCAACTCTATAGAAATCGTTCTTTGCTGTCTTCTTTCGTTGATCATTACATGTCAACGATAACGCCTCGATCACTAGCATTCTATATCATCTATCATCTTATACTTTATGTAAATAAAACTCAATAGTTCCAGTTTAACTGAATAACATATACGATCTTATTCTACTCCATCAAATGATATTTAAACACTGTATGTAAAAATACCTCAAAACATGCGGGTCGCTCCACAGTCTACACCACTTCGATAAGGATCCAATTTTTCACTTGAACAAATTTCCACATCACTTAATATCCTTAATATCCTTGTAAGGTTTAATCAACGATTTCCTCCCCTTCTAGCTCGCATGTCATTAAAGAATCATTACGGGGTTGGTCAACATATGTAAATCCATTCTCTATATGTACTATTTATCCACTGTAACTGACTAAAGATGAAGAGTGGATTCATGTAGATTTGTTGATACAAATCCGTCTACTCGAGATCTAACTCTCTATTGCATCTAATGTTGATCAACCTAACATCATACTTCATTTCAGAAACATACCCATCCAATATTATATCCCATCGGTGTACTTGAACACTAACACTTCACATCTCATGAATGTCTCTAACTGTTCTCTCGGAACACCTATTATATGGTTTCTTATTTGTTCAATTTAAATCAATCTTCTCATAACATGCCTCAAAGAGTAAATCTATATGCTAAGCATACTATTAGCACTTATCCACCGCGCAACTTGGTCCAAAAACTTATTCTCACAAACGTGTTGTCGTTCAGGTTCTACTAATTACTCCAATACTTTCTCTTTTCCCACTAGGTACCTTATTCTTTTAATATCCTATTTGAACTCTTTTCCTTGTTCAAATCATACTTCATTTTATCAACATTTGCCAAAACCTCATTATTATCCTTGCTAGGATCATTTTCTAGCTCATATTATTTCTCCTACCCATTTCCTCACCACAGACTAGCATCTTCGGGAAGTAAAACTAATAGATCACAATTAATCCTATATTCTGACATTGCTAACAATCAAACAATCAATCATAACATACTCCCTCACTAACATGCTACCTTGATTTAGAGCAATGAACTCGTTATGCTTCTCATATTTATATGCTTAAGTCAAGTACTCTCTACATAACTATATTTTTAACTGTTCCTAAGTCAAGAGATCACCATATAGTAATCTTCCCATATTAAACCATGTATCAGTAGCATCATATAGTAGACCATACACATCGCTGACTTTTTACGGTTCTGTCAACTCTATGGTGTTGAATGCCTTTTTTGTAGCCTTAAATGCTCCACATTTCTTTGCATGCTCAATAATATCCCCAGGTTTTCTCCTTTATTCTTGAGCACTCAATAATGGTTTTTGCTAAAATAGCAGGATTAAGTTGTAAGATTAGGACAACATGCGATTCAGGACGTACTAGTTTATTATCTACATGAGCCCTAGCCTGAGACTCTACTTCCTGATCACTACTATCCCTAGACTCTGCCTCAACCTCTACATTCCTACCCTGTTGGCCAACAATCTCAAGTTGAGAAACCCTATCTCCATGACATTGAGCTTCCATGGTCCTAAAATAAAAATAAAATAAAATAAAATATCAAAAACCAAAACTAAAGAGTCTACAGAACGATCAAACCAAAGCTCTGATACCAAAATTGTCAGACCCCGCCTTACTTAGCACGAGATTTGACAGATATTTAAAATATCTTTAATATCAAATTAAAATCGTATAACGTATTATGTACATAATTAAGCATAAATATATGAAAAACCTTTATACAACATTTTATTTAAACATTATATGAAAACTACATATTGTTACAAACTCTTATACATATGTTTCAATATATATATATATATATATATATATCTATATAGGTACAAATAAGTTTATTCTAAACCAAAACATCAAGGCATCTCAAAGCTCGGAGATGTGGCCAACCCTATGTCTTAAGCCCAAACTCTAAGCCCAACTCCTGTACAATAGAATTTCCTGCTAACTGAAAACATTTTTAAAACAACTACAAGGAGCGAAAACTCAGTGAATAGACATAACAAGCATAAAATATTTATATACGTAAAATAAGTATATCATATAATATTGGTCACTAGAAAACAGTTTAATACAACGATGAATACTTGTTAAATCCAACATGGAAGCATTAATTTCACTTTAAATATGAAACATAGTTCGTATCAATCATCAACTATAACAGTGATATATTACCCTGTAACAATAATATAGACCATACACCTGTAATCAGGAACACAACACTGATCTACAGTCTAACCATCATATCTAGGCACATTGGACGGGTAATCCTTCTTCATAATTAGCACGGCTAAGCCCTTCTCCCTTCACTGACCATCAATCAAGTACCCTGTGTTAAATGCGCATAGACACTCACAATATCTCACATGTGCATATAACTAACTCCGCGCATAACTAGGTGCATATCACAACTCACCACCTCCCAAATATATCATTATAGAGTAGGCATATCACATAATAGAAATCTCAAATCATTTCATCAAAACTCAATACAATTCAATAATAAAACCATTTCAAATTATCATTCAAAACATAACCAAATCAAACATTTCATACATCATTTAGCAAATCAAATGACTATTGAATTCGCCGAAAGTCATAACATTTGCATAACCAATAAGTCAATATATCAAAAGGATAATATCTCAACCATAATCAAATCCACATATTGATTTAAATCAACACATCTTTTATTTATGAACAACATTGCATAATGTATCATTTAAAACGTTCAAAGAAACATTTTATCGAACACCTTTCGTGCAATATCAAAACAACCATATAACCGTTTAATACACAAGAAACCTTGACACATTCAATATCAAAAATTAGCAAATTGATTTCAGTAGCAAGGGCTAGTATATCTACTCGCCAAAATCGCTTCCAAAACACACACCACAGGTTCACCGTTTTGCCTAATTCGCACCGGCACTTTTCTTTCCCTTATCTGCACCTAAACCATATAAATATAGACTATAGTCAAGTATTCAGTTTATATATACTCCCTATAGTATTTCCCAAATACACTATACAGCCATTACACAACCCTTTGGATCAACTCTATACGAAAATGCATGAAAAGGGACAAAGTATCAATTCTGCCTACGAAGGTTGAACATATGCCTTGGACTAAAAATGCTATAAAACTCAATATATAATCAATTGTATCAAACCTTTGGCAAAATCATAGCCTTATGAGTCTAGAATCATAATCAAAAGGTCTTGCATCAATCAAAGGTCGGTACACCAAATTATACTAATTCTCCCAAACAGGCTTCAAGCTGTAGGGCAGATTGCACAATTTAATGTTCTGAGAAAAACGAATAAACTTAGAGAGTTGTAGATAACATCCTAAAGTTTCCATAGCAGAAACCAGAACACAATATGGAGTTATAGAACTCAAGATATGCATCTCGCACTAAACTGCAAATACTAAATTCAAAAACAGAATATGATATCACTAGTTAAACTTCAAATACACAAGCTATTTAGATACAATTTCTTACCAAATGATCTTGAATCTCTTCCTAGACCTCAAGAACAATTAGAATCAAAGCTTTGGAGTTTTAGATTTAGGTTTTATGTTGTGAATTTTGTTTGCAAAGTCTCCATATTTAAGTAATCTAATAAATTATGAAATTACCAAAATATACTTAGGACTTTAACCTTGGCTAAACACTTAGCAACTCTTAAGGGTAATTTTGACATTTACACATAGATATATATGCTTAATACAAATATCCTCTTAAGACCTCAATGATATGCTAAACATATCTTTCAATCCTTGAGTTTTTTCTTTTGTTCAATTATACCTATTCAATTAAACTAATCGTAACTTTTGTTTTCAATTTATTTTTCACATATAAAATGCCTATATCCTCATTTCAATTTCTCTTTTATAATAATTATACATGATATGCAATGCATAATGAATTCTAAATGAAATTTCTTAATGAAGTTCTAAACGAGATTAAGTTACGATTATGACAAAAACGACTCATTTTGAAATTTAAATCAAATTTCCATTCAAATTCTAGCAAAATTGTGCACAAGGGTGATGATACCTCTCATCCCCAAAGAGTTGCCACAACTCACCTTTTTGTCTGATCATAATGCACATGATGCATGTTCTATCAATGCATGTATTCATTTATTGTTCTCTTTAATAATTATGTATGTAGTGATGCATTCCTACCAAGGTCGTGGCAATCATATATTTCTATATCGGGTCTAGGCATAATTATGCTTTCAAAATAGTTTAAACAAATAACTTTAACAAGTTATAAACTTTAAGTTTTGTAAGTTCTCTATACCTTTATCCTCTATAACCGATAAGTTCTTCCACTTCACTAGCATCATACTTCTTCTTCATTTCTCCTGGCGTTTCAATCGCTCAATTCCGACAGCATCTTGTCTAAACATGCTAAAACACGAGCTGTCTCGTCGTAAGATTTCATCTCCTCAAGGTTCCATCAGGATATAAATATCGCGCATGCATATCCTATCAAAAACAACATACACGTAAGTATCCCGTTTATGCGTGTCACAAGAAACAAACAAGCATTTCACAAACCAATCTGTCATACTTATCGCAAAGTAAACAATGCAAACGACTTGGATCAGACAGAACTCAACTCTATAGCTGCAGTAGTTCCTAAGTCACTTAACCGACAAAACACATATTAGCAGAGGTAACTGGACTAACTGCTCTGATACCAACTTTGTCACGACCCAAATTATTGAGCCGCGACCGGCGCTAGGGAATGGGAGTGGTAGCTCCAAATCCCGTAACAAGCCTAGAATCACTATAAATCTTTCGCAAATAAAATATATTATATATAAACGTCTTCATAAAACTTCTTTAGATAATATAATTATAGAAATTAAAATATCATGTTTCTTTCCTGAAAACGTTTACAAAAAAATTTGTAGAAACCAGGGTCTTACCAAGCGATATCTCATCCAGCACTGCCCTGTTTCTAGTCATAATCACGATCAATTCCGCTCATGGCAATTGGTATCGAAATCAAATGGATAAAACACCTTTCATAAACAAATATCATCTATTAACCGCATCAGAGTTTACAATTAAAATTCCGTTTGAAATCAAAACATTACTCTTATACTGACACCTACTAACTATTGCAGCTTTATAGGAACTCGTACTTTGTGCAAGCCAAGCGACTTCTGACACAAAGGAGATGGTATGTCTGATCCGACTCCGGTCACCTGAAAGATACAATAGTGAGGGGCCAGTATTTGGGGAAATAATGAGTGAGTTTGCAAATTACTAACGTACTATAAAAACATAACATCGCATGCCTAAAACGTATATAATCCAATACATGATACAAGAAACTAATATTACGTTCTCAAGCGTTGGATCCGATCGAAACTCTGATCTTAAGCTCCTAACTCATCTTACTGTATCGTGTTCATATCGACTCATTTCATATAGAATCATTTCAATCCAAATGGTCCGGTCCCGAGATAACTCAACCGAGTTCAACCGCGACCAATCACTTATGTGGCGTTTGAGAAAACTAAAAATTAAGTGTTGAATTTTAAGTGCTGAAAATAATAATTGCTGATTTTTTTAAATGGTGAATTAAATAAGTTTGTTTGATAACTGCAAGTTTATAATTACTAAATATGATTGAAATTATTATATGTACATATTAAACCTTTAAAGATTAACTATTTTAAAAATAAATTGTTAAACATAAATTAAATAAGTGATATATAAAAAAATATTATGAATAACATATATCATATATAAAAATATTAATTTTAGTTGCATATGTTGATAATTAGTTCTTAAAGATTATAACAATGCTCCCCTTTAACTTGAAAATTAGCTCTTAAAATAAAATAGTAGTTTTTAAAATTTTAAAAAATCATTTAAATCTGATAATCTTCAAGTTTGGCGAATCTCATGTAATCGAGTGTCGATACCATCAAACTTTCACCTTTTAAGCGAGTGCTAGGATTTCTCCCCTAAAGGTAGATTATGTACGACTTGTTTCCATTATAGTTATGTTGGAGTTCGGTTTCATCAATTATCAACAAAAATTCAAATAATATTAAAAAGCGTAAATATTAAATAAATGACATATAGATTATAAAAAGAAAAGTAAAGATAGAAAATAAAATATTTCTAATAAAAAATATGGTACTTTGCTATTTTAAGTGCTGATCTAAATATAATACACTCATTGTGATAGTAAAAAAAATATGTGAGAAAATATTTTTATTTGTGAGTAATAACTGAAAATTATAAGGATATAAAGTTTATTCAATGATAAAATTAATATTTGATAACTTAATGTTTTCAGTAAAAAAAACAAGTTAAAATTTTTGACTTATTATTTAAAGTGATTTTTGACTTAACTGAATAAGTTAAGTTGAACCTTTTTGAGTTATCAAACCAAATTAAAATAATTAAGTGCTTAATATATTAATTTAAGTAATAAGTTGGGTTATCAAACACCCACTTAATCCCAAGTCGTGGGTCCCGAGATAGTTCAACCGAATTCAACCCACTAGATACGGGTCCCGGGATAGTTGCACCGAGTTCAACCTCGTATCTCTCATTCATGTTTCATATTTCATGTGCGTATCATGCGCATTCATATCATCAATAACAATCTAGACACACTAGACTGACTCAAATACTGGTGATCACACAGTTTATTGACACCCAATAGGTAGTTAGTTTCTTCGGATCATACACCAGATTCATATATTCAAAACAATTGATTAAACAATATATCATACATTCAAATCGTATAAGTGTGATGTATCTGATACTAATATTCATAATATATGAAAATAGCTTTCTAAATAATACGCGAAAGTAAAATGCAACCCACAGTGACCGCTATCTAAATAATTGCAATATTATAATCCCACGAACATAAGTCTAATCATACTCATTATGTTCTATGTCCAAATTTCATCAAATTGATGTCTGTAAACTTCAAACAACTTAAAATTATAAGCATCGAATCTCAGAATATCAAAACGGGTCACGGATGACCTAAATTGGTCCGGGAAGGGTCGTGGCATGACGTGAGGACGTGACCTCCGACCTCTAATATGATACCAACATGTTTCCAACGTTTTTCTGACCACCTAACACGTATCCACATCAAAACGACATCCCAAACAATCATAAACGTAGTAAAAACACTTAAAACGAATCGAAGACGCGAATTCAATGAAATCGCTCGATTCAAAACCTAGGCAGCAACTAAAACCTCACTTACAGCAACCAAGAATTTATTCTTACCTTAGTTTAATGCTCTAGGATGATAAAAAATCCTTTCCTCTTTCCAACGCAATGAGAATCACTCAATTCGGAGTCCGAACGAAGAAATTATGCCAATAGCAAGTTTGCTCGCGTTGCGAGATTATGTCTCACGTCGTGAGACACCCTTAAACAGCTCCAAAGGTTGCCTCAACATGCTTTCGACACCCCAAACGCATTCTGACATGCTTCTACATCAATATAACACAAAATCCAACTCAATAATCATCAAAAACGTCAAAAACAACGTGGTTACGATTAGTTTGATTCAAACTCAACATAACAGCCCTATAATTCGTATTTCTAAGATTCAAAACAGAAATATTACCTTGAATTTCAGGGCTTAGAAGATAGAGAACGGATTTTTTGATCCAACGGCGGGAGAATCGCTCGAATCCATCGAGAAACGAAGAAACCATAGCGATCGTAAGTTGGATTGCTCAAAATCTTCGTATGTAAGGTTTCATTTTCTTCTGATTCATCTCCTTCTTCTTCTTATAATTATATATATATATATATATATTCACTTTAGTCCTTCATTTCTTTAACTAAAACCATTTCTTTTTCAAACTTATCCTTTTAACCAAATGGTTAATTATTCACTTTAACTCACATACGTACGTATTATTTATACCCAAATAAATAATACTAGTTCACAATTATTATTTTTCGTCGATGATTTTTTTATTACAATTCCCGAGAATTGATTTATTATTTACCAATTTGGGACTTAAACTTCATTTTAATTTTTCTCACCACTTCTCTTAGTCCCAATTCTTATCCTTTATTCGATATAAATTTTCAAGTTGGAATTTCATAATCGACCTTCTTGGGTCTTATTTACTTTGATTCTTACAATAATTTTTAAATTACCGCCACTCCGGTTATCCACAACTTGACACTTGGTTCAATTGAAGATGGCAAATCTTTGGGGTATTACAGCACCTTTCCAATGTCCTTTTCCTGTCTCTTGCTTTTCGCAGGGGCATCTTCTTTTTCCTTTTCTCTTCGTTCTTCTCTCTTGGATTTACGTCCGCTTCGAGCATCACCTTGGTTTTCTCCATTCTTTGCGGCGTTCCCTTGATTCTCTTCCTCTGACTCTTCATTCCTATGATCTCAGTTTTCTCGGTTTTCTTGTTCACCATCGTTTCTTCCTTCATGTCCTCATCTAGTCGGTCCTTGGTGATTTGGGTTCCTTATGATTTCTGCTCTCTGTCTCCATCGAGCAAAGGGTGGGCTGAAATTTTCTCTCAATATCTTCATGGTCTCATCATTTGATCGTTTGGCTTCTGTAATACCCCAAAATATTTTAAGATAATTAAGTCGTGCCACGTGTTAAGATTTTCGATAAATTAAATTAAGGAGAATTTAGTTTAATTATATCGGGAATTTAGAATAACTTTTATTAAGAGAATTAGCGGGATTTAAGGAAATAAATTAAAAAATTAATATAAAATAAATTATAAATCCTGAGATAATAATTATTTCGCCAAAGTCCGCGAAATAATTTATAGTATTTATGGTAAAAGTTTCTAGTCGATCGGAGATCGTTTAAAATTTGGACGCGGATAGGTTTTGGGCTAAATAACAACTTTTGACAAGTTTCAAGGACTAAAGTGCAAATTAGCCATTTGTATATAATATTTGGATTATTGAATGAATCATCCAGAAGCTTATATCAGTATCAGATTTCATTTCTTTCGTTTATAGCCGTTTACACCGTTTCTCTCGTACGATCTCCATTTCTCGTCCGTTTTAAACGTTCTATAACTCGAATCAATCGTATTCCGAAGGGCAATCACGGTAAGCAATTCGTTTCTCCGTTTAGTTAAGTATATTTGATGGAAAAACGATTTGAAACGATAGGTTACGGCAAAACCGTATCGCGATTACGTATTTGATTCGTTTTACACGTTTTTATTGTGTTTTTGGATAGATTAGGATGTTTTATGGATGTTGGATAAGCTCGAGATTGATTTTTAGGGTCGGAATGGCCGTTTCGGACGGCTGGAGTCGTGCCCACGAAGGGGCACGACGTGCTCAACATTAGAGCACGTCGTGCAGGGGCACGACGTGCACCAATGAGGTGCACGAC
Organism: Mercurialis annua; assembly: GCF_937616625.2. NCBI lineage: Eukaryota > Viridiplantae > Streptophyta > Magnoliopsida > Malpighiales > Euphorbiaceae > Mercurialis > Mercurialis annua. Next base: position 17,303,775 of record NC_065572.1, on the reverse strand, counting down.
GTGCACTAGGGGGTGCACGACGTGCACCACCATTATTTTGAAGGGGAATGATCCTAAAAACCTAATTTGATGATTCCCCATCCCGATATCGGCTCCCGGACTCCGAAAATGTGAGATTCGGACGTAAAACGAGTAAATTATGACTAGTTGTTTGGGATGAGTTAGTTTATGGATATCAATTGGTTTTATTAAGAAAATCTATATTCTATATTGAGAATTGAATCGAGAAGTATTAAGATTGGAAGAAGTATGAATCGCTTATCGGAAAAGATTACGTTCAAAGCACGACGGTTAATGAGTGCAGCGTGTCGTGTCTCCAGTCTAGAGTCAATCTTAGAATAGGATTCTAATACAAGTCAAATGTTTTAAAATTTGTTTTAGATCCGGCGAGAGAATAAGCAGCTGGACCAGTAGTTCGGGAAGCTTGACGTTCCTAAGCCCCGACTGGATAAGCGTTTTATGTGAGTTTATACGATTTGCTTTTAAAGTATTTATTTAAGCAATTATTTTATATTGCTTTATGTTTGAATTGAATTGCGCATACGCTTGATTTGGAACCAGTATTGATCCGATGGAACGTGCTACCTATTGAGCGGTAATAGGACTGCGTGATCACCAGTTTTGATTTGATACAGCTGTGAGTTGATTATGATTATGAAATTCGAGATTGGATGTATGATTTCGATACGAGTGAGAACTCGGTTACGGTGTAACCTGGAGTCCCCGTATCTAGTGGGTTGGACCCACCAGTGAGTTGGACTCACAACTTGATATTAATGATTGGGTTGCATGATAGATGATTAGTATGTTCGAGGATTAGGGTTTGGATGGGATCTTGTACTTTGCTGTATATGATTGAATATCGTTTTATGTTTTATTTGAGTACTTATTAGTAAATGTATGAACTCACTCAGTATATCCCAATATACTGACCCCTCGCAGACTTTCTTTCAGGTTAAAGACGCTTTTGAAGCAACAGACTTCTATCCTACTTCCAGAAGTCTGTATTTTTGAAAGTATGTAAAGAAACAGTACTTTACTCTTAGAGCTGCAGTAGATAAGTGTTTTGCAAGTCAGCTCGTAATATATGGTTTTCTGTAAATATAACTTTAATGTTTTAAAGTTTTAAATGTTTTATGCTTACTGCGTTTTGATATTTGAGATTGCCAGAGGATATGTATGCCTGGCATGTGTGTTCAGCATGACACGTGTTATTGTATGTCATGCATGACGAATATGAATCGCGAAAAATTATTTTACGATTTTAGGCTTGCTACGGGTTTCGGAGCAATCACTCCCATTCCCTAGCGCCGGTCTCGGCCCTGAGATTGGGTCGTGACAACTTTGTTAACCATCTCGTTCAGATTTGCTTGGAAAGCTTCCAACATATTTTAGGATCTTCATGGTATACTTCTGGAGTCACCATGCGGGTGTTTGTTCACTGTTTGTTCCGAGATCAGGGAATGCAATAGGGTTACTTCCTCTAATCGGATTGAATTGGTACAAGGGAGTGGAGAAGGAAGTTCCTTTAGTATTACTCCCCCAGCAGTATTGTGTCCGTCATTTCAGGTGATGTTTATCACACAAGTGTTTATTGAAGGAGATTTGGGTGTATCGGTTACTTATTCTTGAAGTTTGATCCGTCAGAAGTCATTCCTTCAATGAGAATTTGTTTTGAGTTCAAAAAAACTTCTTCTTGTTCGAAGTTTCAGAGCTTTTTTCCGCAGACGGCGCCAACTGATGGAGTCTGCCTTCTGAATCGGTGATTTGACTTGCAAAACAGTGCAGAAGCTAATCGGAAGGTTCTGGTCCGATTAACTCTACGATGCTAAATTCAATTTAGACTTTGAGGAGCGTTTTCAGTATATGAATGTAATTGTGTGTTTAGGCATATTTCAAACTCTTTATATAGTAGTTGAATGTATACCTTGTGCACTTTGAATAGGAAAGTGATTCTTATTTAGTAGGGTTTGACCTTGAATAGGAAAGAGGCTCCCTATTCATGTAGAAGTCTTATTCGAGAATATCGTCCTGAATAAGCTTATCTTTCTAATTTGGAGTTTGTGTCCAAGTAGGAGAGATATTCCATAGATCTGATTCTTGAGCGAATCCCTTGATCGGCGCGCTTTAGCCGTTCTGCCTTATCTTCGTGATTCGGATTTACTCCTTCGGTTAAGGCGAATCTCATGGATTCGGTTCCCGGTTTCGTCAGACTATTAGCCCTTTTGGTTAATAGTTCGATATTGTCTTTGAGAGCGAATCTTGTATGACTCGACTCCATTGTTCGTATGGTAGAATTCGGTATCCATCAATAATTAATAAGTATTTATTATTTACCATATATTTAATTTTAAACATATGTCAACATAAAATCAACATAAAATTAATCAAAAATTAACATGTAATAAATTAACTATTCTAAATTTTTTAACCCTAATTTTTAAATTTTTTAACACTAATTTTAAAACTTTTTTACACTAATTTTTATTTTTTTAACATAATTTCAATTTAAATTTTATTTTTTTATTTATTTCACGAACAACATTTTTTTTTTTGAGATAACAAAGTTCTTTTTTACTAATGTTAAAATCACTCAAATATGAACCGAATGTTAGCACAATATCAGCAAAATGTTAACAAAATATTTAATAAATTAGGTAATATTATTTTTTAAAATCTTTTTTTATAGTAATTTTAATTTTTTTTTATCTTTATTTTTGCTTATTATTAATCAATATTTATTATTCATCATATATTTAATATTAATTTTAATTTTTCATATATCAACATAAAATTAACACAAAATCAACCAGAAATCAATATGTAATAAACTAACTAATTGAAATTTTTAAATTTTTTAACTCTAATTTTTATTTTTTTGAACATTGTTTTAATTTTATTTTTTTTATTTTATTTAACGTATAATATTATCTTTTTTGCTAATGCTAAAATCAAACAAATATCATCATAAGATCAACATAATATCAACACAAGATCAATATAAAATCAACAATATAATCTATATACTTATATAGGATATTAAACTCCCTGGGTCACTCAAGTCTCAGGAAATTTTAAAAAGGTCACTTAAGTCAATTTTCTTACAAAGTGGTCACTGAAATATACCTTTTATTATAAAAATATTTCTATTGTTACGAAAAGAACACTAAACTTTTTGTGAACTACAAAAAAATCATTGGGTTATTTTTTTTATTACAAAAAGGTTACTGAACTATGTTTCTTTTTGTAATTTTGGCTTGCCACATAAGCGAAAATGTTAGGTTTTTACGTCGTTTTATATGGGTGAACCTTTTTATAATAAAAGGCATAGTTCAGTGACCATTTTGTAAGAAAATTGACTTTAATGACCTTTTTCAGATTTCCTGAAACTTGAGTGAGCCGGAGAGTTTAATATCCTACTTATATAATAAAGAGGACCAGAGGAGCATCTTCATTAGTTCCCTTTTTTTTAAACAACCTATTTTATATTTATGAAATTCCAATTAAAAAATTTCAATAAAAATACTTATACTATGTTTAACCTACCAATTAAAAGAAGCATAATACAGTCAAATTACATTTCTTCTACAATATCATTCTACCAAGAAGAATTGACAATTTCTTATTACCATCTACCACCATTCTATAGGGAATAATTCACAATTTTGATTATACTACAGCAGAACTTATGCATACAAGTAAGTTTACTTAACTCTTTGTACTATGTTTTACTTTCATAGGCCGATTTAGTTCAGTTGGAATTTGGTAGAGGAAATCTTTTATAATTCCAACCGAAATAGCCATCGGAGTACTATGTGACTCATTCTCACTAACAATAACGAACACCTCCTCTACAAATACTTTGAACCCTGACAATAAAGTTAACAATATAAAATAAGTTGAATTCTAGAAAGAAAAAAATTATCAGTGGACAGAGGACATAGGAATTGAGTTTTACAGAAATAGAAATATTCATCTAAATTCCCAAACATAAATATTCATCTAAATTGATCTATATATTTTCTCATATATATGAATTTATAGAAAAATTGAATTTGAGAAAATATTTATAGAAACAGAAATATTCTCAAATTCAATTGTCTTTTGGAGCTTTTAAAGATAAAGAAAGGATATATGTAATTGATTTATAAATTTATATAGATGCAATTGGCTTTTGTCATAAAATTTGGTATTGGGCAGTAGCACAATGATTTCATATTTATGCTGAAAGTAATATTCTGGCTAATGCCCATCAGGTGTTTGATGAAATGGATATAAGAAATGAAATATAAATAATATATGTAATAGTTCTACCAGCAACTAATATATCTTGTGTGCTGCAACTTGCAAGAGGCATGAGCTTATATCAAAGCTGAAGGTTGAGATTAGCTGCTAGAGTTTGTTCAGCTAGAACTCTTATATTTTTTTTATAATTATTTAATTCCTTTTTATCATTCTTTTGTGATTTAACAGAATAAAGCTTTCATTTTTTGGTGGGGTGTTTTCTAAGCAAAGTTCAAAAGATTGTACTTATAGTAAGAATATTTCTGTTTCTGTAAAAGGGTTATGTTTTTTTGTTTCTTTTTTCAATTTTATTAAAAAGAGATGTTAATTTCGCTTCCTTCGGAAAATGCAAAAGAGTATATGAAATCATCCCCAATGATGTTACCAAATCTGGATTGCCTTCAAATTTAGGAATCAATTTCTGGATTCAAGCCTCCACCACTATTTACCATGATGTCAATGTTGTTTTTGATCCTAACCATGAACAGAATGCGTTTCGGAAGTTCATATCAAATCTAGAAGGTAAAATCTTTTGAGTATTTGTTATTTCACATATCTGAAAATCTTTTCTTACTAAGGCCATTGTATGGAGTATTCTCGGCCGATAAATAAAAGATAAACTACTCTCTATTGTACCAAAAGCACGAAAAAAGGTAAGGCATGCATAAGTTGTCTGTACAATTAATCAATTCAATCCAACTATTAAACGTATGAAATCCAATACTTTTTTATGATGTGATTTGCTCTTCGTATACAATATTAAATGTGACCATAAATTTCTGATTTCATAATTTTAATTAGTATTTATGTGTGTAAATTGACAAAAGTGATATACAACCGACATAGTTTCATATGATTTTGTTCTTTATGTTGATCAAAATTTTGCATTATTATTTCTACAAGATTAACAGAGTGTTTCTATAATGATTTAGAAAAAATATAATTCTCATTTTGCTTGAATAATATGCATCATACTTTATTGTCTTTTGTGAATACTTTACGTATCATCTCTAATCAAGCTATATATGCTTTTTGTAGGAAGCTTTTAAGAGTATTATGGAAAGTAAGTGACAGAAACTGCATGATGTCTATTTGAGTCTTATATTTATTATACAATGACTACCCGAGAATGAATTTTAAGTGCTACCAGTTATTTTAAAGATTTGAACCTTCCATATCCTAAGATGATTGACATAGATGTTCCTGCCAATATGGTATATGGATTACAATATTCATCTGCAAAGCCCGTAGAAACCTTATCTAACTCAAAATGGCTAGTTATGCTCATTTTATAATAACCGGTATACCATAGTCATATGAATATCTAACATGTAAAAAAAATTCCAAATTAAATAATGATATTAATGAAAATAATGAAAATAATGAAAATAATAATTAAGACTATTTCCATATTAATTCTGATATCAATGGAAATGAATATTTCCATATCAATTATTGATATCAATGGAAGTAACAATATTTTCATAATATCAATGGAAACAATCATTGTAGAATATTTCCATATTAATAGAAATGGAAATAATCTCTCCATTCATTTGGTCCATAAACAAAAAATTTAAAATAAATATAATATATATTTAATAGCCAAAATCTTGCAATTACCTACAGTAGTGGGATTGTGATGATTTCCTATTGATGGTTATGGGGTTATAAATACAACGTTTTAGGGTCTCTAAGCTTATACAACACTTTTCAGAAAACCAATACCATCATTGACTGAGAGCGAGAGCTTAGAAGAATTTCAAAATAATTAGTTCGAATTTCGTTGGAAAAACGTAACAATGGCTGGAGGTAACACTACAAAAAATTTGGCTTCTTGTGACGAATAAAATTTATCATGTTAAGCCCAAAATTTGTCACAACAACGTTATTGTGACTACTTTTGTGACGAATTTTGTTGGTCACAACAAACAAGTCACAATAAGTCAATTTTATAGTTTGTCACCATAAATTTTCTATTGTGATAAAATTGTTTTGTCACATTCATATTTATTGTGACGAAAATGTATATCACAAGTAATCCAATGTTGTCAAAATTTGTCGTAATATACATCGACTTCTAGTGACAAAACGCTAATAACATGACAAAAAAATATTTATCACAATTCATATAAATTTGTCACTACATACACCGAGTTATTAGTGACAAAAAGATTATATGGTGATAAAACCATATTTATCACAATTAATATACATTTGTCACCACATACGCCGAGTTATTAGTGACAAAAAGATTGTGAAGTGACAAAAAAATATTTATCACAAGTAATCAATCATAAAGTGACGAAATTGATTGCCATAATAATTAATTAGTTGTGATAAATGTAATTTATCACAACAAGTAATTTAACATAATGTGACGAGATTAATTGTCATTATAATTAGGTAGTTGTGATAAATTTAATTTATCATAAAAAGTAATTTAACTTAACGTGACGAAATTAATTGTCATAATAATTAGTTAGTTGTGATAAATTTAATTTATCACAACACGTAATATAATGATAATGTGACAAAATTAATTGTCATTATAATTTGTCGACGGTGACAAATTTAATTTATCAAAATAAGTAATTTATCATAACGTGACGAAATTAATTGTCATTATAATTTGTCAACAGTGACAAATTTAATTTATCACAACAAGTAAGTTATCATAACGTGACGAAATTAATTGTCATTATAATTAGTTAGCTGTGACAAAAATAATTTATCACAAAAAGTAAGTTATCATAATGTGACGAATTGTCATTACAGTTTGTCATCGGTGACAAATATAATTTATCACAACAAATAATATATTATAACGTGACGAAATTAATTGTCATTATAAGTTGTTAACGGTGACAAATTTAATTTATCACAAGAAAAAATTTATCATTACGTGACGAAATTAATTGTCATTATTATTAGGTAGCTGTAACAAAATTAATTTGTCACAACAAGCTATTATTTCCATTTTTATCGATACCAAAATAATTGAATACGGTAATTTGTTGCTAAAATCAATGAATAAAAAACAAAATCAATTCAAATATTACATAAAATTATCAATGATTAAGTCTTTAATAACACTAAAATAACCGATCGTATGAAACATGTAAACTATTTGCTATAAAGAAAAGAAACTAAATTAGGCCTAACTTTTGATATAGGAGACGTCCATCTTCTTTCATTCAATTCCAATCTGCAAGAAAAAAAATACGTTTATTATATACACTTTTATTTTCAAACTGACATAATTAAGTGAATAATTTTCAAATTATAGAAAAAATTTAAAAGCGTAACGAATTAAAAAATAGTAAGCCGTCACATACCAATCATTAGATGGTTCGTCATCAAGAGATTTTTCACAGCCATCGATACATGTTTCGTCGCCATCAATAGATATTTCCTCATCATCTTTTGCATTCAACATTTGTTGAACAAGATGCTTGAGTTTGCTATATGATTGAGAAATGTTATCAATTTTCACCTGTTGATTTTGAATTTGGTCATTTAGTTCTTTAACTTGCTTTTCAGTCTCAAACTTCTCTGCTTGTAAACGAGCTTCAAACTCTGATTCTTTAGCTGTTATCCGTTTGGCTCCATATCCGAGTCCACGAGCATAACCAGACTTCGGTATATCCAAAACCTTTTGTAGAATTTTCCTCCCATCAATTGCAACGCCTTCCTCGAGTGCTTTTGAGCGAATAGCTTCAATTTGTTCCTAATTAATTAAATATGCTTTAATAACACTTTATAAAATTGTGTTTAGATAACTATATATATAAAAAAAGAACTTACGTATTTATCTCCAGCTTCTGGGTCAATCCATGAGCCGTCTTTTTTACGGTGTGCTTGACTGTAGAGCCTCATTTCAGGTGGCTCTTCATCAATGACTTCAGATGTTTCCTATAACGTTCATACAATTGATTAAAAACTAAATGATAAAGAATTTAAATACGAAATCAAAAACAGATTACATATAAACTCATATTTACCATTTTATACAAACGTTGGCAATAAGACTTTGATCCCAAAGTGTGAGAAAAGGTCACTTTCTTGCGATTATTAATGTTTACAGTGCTTCGAGCCTATTATAATAAAGCCAACACATAAAGGTTTTAAAGGTACATATCATATTATCAATAATAAAAGCTTTATATAATTAGAAATAAACTATTTTAACCAAAATAGTAGAGATATTCGTATCTCAGAAGCATAACTCGTAAACATGCCAAATACTCGGCGAAGTACAAGCATTTTCTCGAGTTATGTTAATTATGTAGACATCTGAACTCGAGGTAAGGCATAAAACTCGAAGAGTTTCAAGCCTTTCATCGAGTTTGAGCTTCTCAGATATGAACTAACTCGAGGAAGGAAAAAATACTCTACGAGATCATTCATTCCTCGAGATTTTCATTTCTGTATAAGCTCATTTTCGTGGAGAGGCTTTAAACTCGAAGTGTTTCAAGTCTAACCTCGAGTTTAAGCTTCTTCAGAGTTAAAATAAATCATGAAAAGGTTAAAAATCATTTAATATTGAAATCCTTTGAACAAACCTCGTATTTTCGTTCAGAACACAATATGTGAAGCTAATTTAGATATAATTGGAAACATACTACCAACTAATTAGATAATAAAGTACTCATTTTTAGCAAACGATAATAGACAATTGTATATAAAATTGAAACATTACCTTAAAGTGTGCATGTTCATCAAAATGTTCACATAGGTTCTTCCAATCATTAATTTTTACATCCTTGGGTGGATGTTTTTCAGCTTCTTCACGAGTAGGGAACGTCTTATAGTGTAAGTGACACTGATACTTGAAGTTTCTAAATCGTCTAGCCATCATTCCATATACTACTTCTCTTGCATGTGGATCACTTAAATCAATCTCAAATTCACCCTATCAATAAAAAAACATATGAATAGTCACATATTATAAGAATACAATTATTCGAAATAACAAGTGTGCTATAAAATAATTATTAATTTTACCTGAATAGTTGTAAGTAAGGCTTCCTTTTGTTCAGCGCTTATTTGAGACCAATAAAGTTTACCTAGCGGTGCCATTAATCGAGTGACAATACCAATTTCCATTTTGAATATCTTTTCTGAAGGACCAATTGGTAATCTATTTGTTTTTGCAATCACAATTCCACCAATTTTTGAACCATCTTTAGTCATTTTTTTAACTTCAAATCCTCTAGCTTTACCTCTACCATTCTTTTTTGGAAGAGGACCTAAGAAGTACAACAGTTTACCTCATGTTAGTTTGCTTTTTGTTTCCAAATTGATATGTACCTTTTTAAAAAAATAATTTATATGCAGTTTGTAAACGTTATAGTGACTGAATATAAACTATATGTGAACCATATGTCAACCTCAGAAAACAAAAAACAAACACAGAATAGAGAAATACGTAAGAAATACAAAACTTTACCTCATACTAGTTTGCTGCTCTATTAAACTTTATATGTAATTATCATACTATTTTAAAATTTCATATGTATGTCTTCTACTATTTTTAAATTTAAATGCAGTTTTTAAAACGTTTTTGTGCCCAAATATGAATCTTATGTCAACCGCATGAAACACAAAATAATCACAAAAAAGAGAAACAAATTGATATGTATGTGTTATACTATTCTTAAACTATTTTTAAATTAAAACACATTTCTTTTTGGGAAGAAGACCTAAGAAATACTACAGTTTATCTCATGTTAGTTTTCTTCTCAATTCAAATTGATATGTATCTCTTATACTATTTTTAATTTTTATTTAGATGCAGTTTTTTATAGGTTTTTGTAACCTAATATGAACCTTATGTCAACCGTATGTCAACTTTATGAAACACAAAATAGAGAAAAAAAACGAATTGCAAAAAATATAAGGTAAAAAATAACTTGAAAACAATATTTCCATTCCAGAAAAAGCATTGAAACACAATTTCATTTGTTAATTATATCAATTATCTAAGCAAAATAAATGAAACACAAAATAAATTCAACCTAACCTTCATCAACGTTTGTTGGTTCACCGGACATGGTTTCAGTTTCACCATCCCTGTTAACTTCAGCAGCCACTGGTATTGCAGTTGAATCATCACGGTGGTTGTGATGTTCAATACTATTTGGGTTTTGAATTGGAGGAGACAGAGATGTTGTGTTCACCAAAGGAGGAATAGGTTCCGACTCAGTTTCGGTAGTCTGAGATTGTTGTGATATATTTTTCATCGATGGTTTGTCATTCCCCTTCCTCAAATAAGCTTTCAGTCTAGCTGATCTTTGTAATTCGTTAAACGATATAACTCTTTTTCTAGTATTAAGTGACATTGTTCAGAAAATCGTTGAAACAAATTGAATTGAAAAACAAGTATGGTGACAATTGTTTATAATTTTTTTTATGATCGATATTTTGATAAGAACAAAAAAACCACTTTATTTTGTCATTCAACAACGTGATTCCTGCAATTATGGTTAATGCTAAAGAAGTTTCCTTTTAGAGGGAACTTCTTTAATTAAATAATTAAATAAAGAACAAATTATTTTCGTTTTCTTCTCTTTTTTTTCGTTTCCCTCCTATTTTAATATTGTTTCCCTCCTAATAAATTCGTTTTTAAATTTTTCTGATTTGATTTGCCAAAATCGTGTCAAATCTAATCAGTTTGAGATATATTCTGAAAATCTTGTTGCAGAAATATTGTTTTTTACTCGAGGTAGTAGAGAAAGTCGACGAGTTTTATATGTTTCATCGAATATATGCTCTACTGAACTCGTCATAACTCGATGACATGGAAAATATTCGACGAGTTTAAACAATATACTCGAGTTATAATCTATTTTTTTCAACTTAATCCAAATACCATCACTTTCCTTTAGATATAGAAGCAAAATGCAAAATAAAAAGTCTTTGTTTCCCATATTAAAAGCAAAACAAAGAGTCTAATGTTGATAAATGGTTGATTTTATGCTTATTTATGATTAGATATCAAAAATTTATGTGTTATTCAACGTAATAGTTGACCACTCCATTTTTATCGCTCTAACATAAATATTTCAAAACAATATTTTGTCTTAATGTTTTTGGAGGTAATATATGCCTTTTGTAAATAAATTGCAATAATAAGAAATTTTTCCACTTTTGCCTATTCTTATAATTTATTTTAATGTTTTTAATTAGTATAATTTGAATTTTTAATAGCTAAATTTATTCGGTTGAATATGATTTTACTCGCATAACCATTATTAAAATTGTATTTTAGGGTTTAGGGCTTAATTAGGGTTTAGGGTTTAGGGCTTAGGGTTTAGGGTTTAGGGTTTAGGGCTTAGGCTTAGGGTTTAGGGTTTTGGGTTAGGATTAGTGTTAGGGTTAGAAAAAACAACATTAATTAGCAACATTCAATTTTTTTTAATGACCGCTAAAAAAATAAAACAATATTTAATTTATTTTTTTAATGGCCGCTAAAAAAATAAAACAATTAATATTTTATTTAGTTTTCCAAGGACATCCATTTTTCATATCGTTGACATAAAAAACCTCATGTATACTTGAGAACTGAACACGAAAGAATGATTTGTTTCAATTCCATTTTTACATTAACAAAGCAATGTGGCAAAATTTACATGAAGTTAATTTTATAAATTTTGATAAAAATTAAGAGAACTTAAAATATACGTTACATGTGCCTCAATTTAACGTTGCATGTGCCTCAACTTACGTGAGATGTAAAAATAAACCTACAACTTCAACCTACTCGTAAAATAAGAAATGATTTCATCACAAATAAACTAACTCGTTTTTAAGTACATAAATCTCAAATTCATGTACATATCTTGCAACCAAGCACTTTTGCAATTTTGAAAACAGATTGGTTCAGGCAGTACACACTTTAATAATCACAAGTTATGAGTAGCACACACAGACATGTTATTATGTCGTTGCATTCTATAAAGTTTATACATTTAATAATGTACGTAATTTAAAATTTTATGAAACAAATTAGCAAAAATATATAGATCATATCATAATATATTAATAATTTTAAATGTTTAAATATTAAAAAATCGACTCAACCAAAAAATAAAAGCTTAAAGACTGATGTAATCAAAATATTAATTACATATTTTTAAAATTTAAATATTTAAATTTGTAAAATATTAACATTTATTCAAATTTTCTAGATCATAATCCTTTTTTTTACGAATTTAGATATTTAAATATTAAAAATTGGTGGAAAAGAAAAATAAAAGCTAAAAGACCGATGTAACAAATTAATTACATATTTGTAATTCATAAATATTTAAATTTATCAATTTTTATTCTTTGGCTTTATAAGAAAAGTTAATCAATAAAAGTCATCTAACTATCCTAATTTATAACAATTTAACAAACTTAAATTTAAAGTTTTGTCAAAAAAAATATTAGTGTACAATGATCTAGAATTAACAAGTGTTAATATTCAAATTTGATAATAGCATTTAGAAATATTCATACTTGGTAATAACATTTCAGACCTACTAATAACACATGAGTTTATCACAATTAAACCTACTTATGTTCAAATACATAAACCTCCAAATTCAAAATACTAAATCCATAATCAACAGCTATGCATATACATCTGCTCCACGTCTTCAAAACTGCACCTACAAGTCTCCAAAACAGCGTATCCAGAATTAGACATTTAGAACCAACTATGCAATCAGCCACCCATCTTATCTGCAATTTGGAAAACAGAGCATATTTCAGGAAGAAAAGTAATGCCCTGAAACCAAATGAATGACAACATACAGATATGAAATAATCAAAATATTTTGGTTGTTACTAACCCTTAACTCTCCGGTGTATGTGGAGGTGAAGGATCATGTGCTCCCAAGGTGCCGAAACAAGCCTTCCATCGGCGATGTGACCTTCGTTGTTCTCTTTTAATCTCTTCGATAGATGTTTCAATATTAGTCAACCTGGACTTTGTTTCATTTAACAAAGAAAGTACTTCCTCTTCAAAAGCTCCCCTTCGCTTCGGCTTTCTTGGTCGCCTCACTTCCTCCTCTCTTGGTTGATCTATACCGACATCATCCCTCACCACCTCACCTTGACCATTCTCGGTTTCCAGTTCTCTACTTACATTATCCTCATCTTCGTCACAGTCATCTTCTATTTCTGCTTTTCTTCCCTTTCCTCTTCTCGGCTGGCCAGTTTTAATTAAATAACAATTTCGGTCCTTTACATTCATTAATTCTCCATCCATATCAAGAATGTCGGCTTTACGGAGCATAGTTTCATTAAGATACGCATCCCCCAAACATTCCATCTTATGCAAATCATCCTCATCAATAGCACTATGAAGCAATGCTATACAAGTTACTAAATGACCATTTCTAAGTGCAACTTTAGATGATGTTGCCATGGTCATCATGCTTTTAAAAATTAAGTGTATGAAATCAACACTTTTTGCCGAACGTCGCACTAAATAGTCAAGTACTAATAAATCATCCTTCGTTACTCTATTCGACTCCTTTTTACCACATATAGAATGACAAAGGAATTTATGAAATATAAGATATGATGGTTCAATTATGAGTCCATTAGGAGCTTGTTGTAAATCGACCGAGTCTTCACCGGTCAATTGCTTCCATACTCTATTAACATCAAAATTTGAAGGACAACCTCTAATGCCACCTTTAGGCAACTTCAATTTCTGATTCATAAAATCATACCCTATGCTATAATCAACCCCTTTTATTCTAAAAGAAATTGCTTTTTCATTCTTAGAGGCATAATTCAAGGTGGTATAAAATTCCCTAGTTAACTCTTTATAAACTTGATACTTACCATGTGCAATAAAATTTAAACCCATTCTACCAACTATTTCATCAATTTTTGATTTCAAACCCATCCTAGTCAACAAAGCATAATCAAAATATCTAGGTATAACAATAGGCTTGCGTGAAATAGTTTCGTAACGAATACCTTCTTCGTCGGAGAAAATTGGAAATGGGCAATCATAATTTGAGGACAAATCTTCTCTTCTAACAAATTTCGGAGGCATAGTTGAACTTGATGATTTCCCTTTTGAAGCAACTCTTTTAGCTCGTCCCTTTGTTGATACCATCATTTTGGTTAATGATTTGATAAGATTATGATAGCAATTTGATGAATTAGAGGCTAGGTTTCGGGTTGTGGAATGGGGAAGATTTAGAGAATTTTTTTTTTCACTTGTTTTGATTCTAGGTTTCGAAAGAAAAGTGGGAGGTTTATTTTTCAATTGCAGTAATTTTCAAAATAAATCGAGGTGGGTCTAAATACTCGACGAAAACAAAGCCTGAAATCGAGTTTGGCATAACTGGACTAGCATAAACTCGATGTTAGGTTTAAACTCGTCGAATATTAACCCATCATCGAGTTTATGCAGCACTGAACAGCAACAAAATCGATGTTAGGCTTAAAACTCGTCGAGTATTTTGCCAGACATCGAGTATTTACTTGTCCAGTTCTTTATATGCACATACCCTAATTAAAATAATAATTTTAATCATTTAAATTATTAAAACTATAACAAATTAATTGAAATCTCAAAATTTTAAATTATTGATTTCATTTTTTTACCCTTGAAAAAATGCCTCTATTGAAAACATTAATTTATTTTCAACACCCTTTAAATTTTTTATTCCAATTTTATCCTCATCTAAGGTATATGTCTCTTTAGTGTGTGTCTAATGTATCATATAATTTACCTCTCCTTTTTTCATATAGCGGGAAATACCCATTTGATATTGCAAAATTTGATTTCATTCCTAAATAATCAAAACTCTTTTCTTCCTTCCTAATTTGCCGTGTTCTTCTTTATGACCTAAATCCATGGTGACTACACGGGGTGCCACTGAGAACGACGGTAATATCAAAATCGCTGATATGGGTAAGAAATCCGTTGCAAAAAAAGCTTCAAAAAACAAAAAGGTAGTGTCAACCGGAGAAGCTTCAGTTCCTCCATCTCCTATACAGTTGAGTAAGAAGAGACATGCAAATGATTCACCTCCGAAATCGAAGAAACACAAAGGCATTTCCAGAACTGAATCCAAGAAATCTCCTTCTAAGGTATGATTTCATTAGTTTATAAGTCAATTAAGAACCTACTGCATTAGAATTGTTTGATGTCTTAAAATAATAAATTGACTCTGTTTATATGATTGTTTGAAATTATGTTTAAGTATGATTGTTTGGAATTATGTTTATATAAAATTGTGGTTAGGTTGGTTGGTAGATAGTTTTGAAGGTACAGTTATGAACTCTATTTTTTTAGGGTACTGAAATTTCAGTTTTTGAAGGTTAATTCCTCCATTCTACTGGGTTTGACAATGAAATTTCAGGTTTTGATTTGGTTATTTTTGGGCATTGTATTAAGAGGAATGTTAGAAATTGGATTTACAAAGTTGGCAATGTTTCTTGTATGCTATTTGATAAGAACTTAATGTGTATGGTTGTGCTTTTGAATAGCTTATTTTCTATTTAAGTTTGAACACCAAAACAGAAAAGGAGTTGAATCTTGCTTGGGTGAAATTTTTGATATCTAACAGTTTTCACTCTAATTTCCATACAGCTATGGCAGTTTAAAGTAAGCCGAGAAGATCGTGTTCACTCGAAGATTGATACGCGCATGTCATACGATGTCATTTCTGATATCAAATCGACTCTGACTCCAGGTGAATTGGAAAAGTTTAGACAATCTTGCTTTGGCTACTTTCTTGATATTCCCAAGATCAAAGTGCAAAATCAGATCATACATTGTTTATTGTTGAGGAAGGTGGAGCAGCTAAACAAGTCTGAATTGTGGTTTGAGGTTGGCGGTCATAGGCTGAAATTCGGAATCGACGAATTTTCTTTGATCTCGGGTTTAAACTGTCAAGGTGACAGCAGTAAGTATGCCTATACAAAAGCTGAAAACGGCATTTTGGATAAGTACTTCAGCGGGCTGCAATCTGTTTCTAAACAGACCCTTCAGGATTTTTTCAAAGCTAGGCGTTGGGAGTCGGAGGAGGATGGGTTTAAGATAGCATTTATGCATTTTTTGCATAACTTCTTGCTTGCTTCACCGAGGACTGCTCGTATCCCTTTGAAGGACTTTGACGTAGTTGATTCGGCTGATTTGAACGACTATCCATGGGGTATTGACGTTTTCAAGTACACGTTTGATTCTTTGTCAAAAAGAGCTGTTCTTAGTCCGGGATCTCTTATTATTGAAGACAACATTTACAAGTATCGACTTCAAGGTTTACCATATGCACTGGTATGTTGGTTCTACGAGTGTTGCCCGGCGGTGGAAAATACCTTTGCTCAGCTAGTGAACAAAGATGCTATCCCGCGGATTCTGAGGTGGCAAGCATTCGTTCCTGCAAAATACATTGTTGTTGACAGGGATTTATTTGTTGAGATTGCATCCGATGAGGTTCGTATGTGTTAAATTTTCAATTTTTCAAATGTAATTTATCATTGACTCTGTTTTCATATATGGTGTTCATTTGTTATGAGTAGATGATTTTCCGATCAATTGTTCCAACCCCGGCAGAGATGAATGCCCTTCGTCTAGGTGACTTATTCAAAAAAATTAAGGGAAACGAGGAGGGTTATTGTCCGGCATTTAATATATTGAAGGACGGTGAATCAACGTCGAACACTTCGAATTTAAATGTTATGGAAGAGAGGCTGGAAATTTTGATGGCTGGTCAAAAGACGATTAAGGATGATATAATGGATTTGAAACGTTTATTCACTTCCAAATGTTCCGAACTTTTGACAGTTGTCAATTCATTGAATGATAGGCTAACTCTGATTGGTGATTCTAAAACGGTAATTTGTTTTGATTTATGTATTTTGTACTTTTATCACTTAAAGTTTAGTTAAATATAATTTATGTTATTTCATATTATGTTATTGTAACCTGATGGGAACCTAATGTGAACTCCATATCTATATCAGGTTGAAATTGAGAAACATGATGTTTCTGATGGCTTGCAGACAAGGGTTGACAAAGAAAAAAAGGTTGTTCTTCCTGCAGAGGACATTTCAGTGAAACCAAGTAAAAATGGTACTTCTATAGTAACGGAACGAGAAGAAAGGGATGGTAGGGAGTCTGCTGTTCCTGTTTCTGCTGATACTAAAGCTACTTCCAGCAAAGAAAGGGATGGTAGGGAGTCTGCTGATGAAAAAGAAGGTGCTGAAAAAGTCGAATTGGAAGATTTGGTTTGCGAGAAGGCTGTACTTGAAGGCAAGGATGACCGTGGTGAACCTTGTGTTATTGTTTCTTCCGAACACGTTGATGTTATCTCTCCGAATTTTGAGGTATATTTAATAATTTGAAATTAAGCTGTTTTGATTAACTATATTAATTTGTTTATTGTCAATTTACTAGGTTTCGCGACAAAGCGAGTTGAATTTAAAATCTCCACCAGATGACACCATCAATCAGACTAAAAAAAATGCAAGTGAATCGATTGCTGAATTCAAATCAAAGGAGGTATTGTTTGCTTTAAATTATATTTATAGTTTAATTTTATAGTTTACTTACTGTATCCTCTCTTATGTTTTTGGTAGTCTGGTCCTTCTTCAAGCCGCTTCATACCGACGCAAACTGGTTGTAAAGTCCGTATTTGTCCATTTGATGCTAATCACATTTTATTCAGTGATGCCACCAAACAAGACATCATTCAGAATTGGCTGGAAGAAGGACGTCCTAAAGGGGCCAAGTTCGTATCTCGACTAACTTTTTTCAGTTCTGTTTTAATGCTCACTTATTTAATTTTTTTTTCTTTGTTTGTTTAGAAGGCAAAGCTGGATATACGATCCAAAGATTGATAAATTCCATCCTCGTCTTTCTCTTGGCGTGGTTGATATTGAAACGAAATCCTGGTTTTACCATCTCTACCACGTTGGAAAGCCTCTTGAGTGTTCTGTAAGTATATCCATATTTCTTTTATTTGTTCTTTTTATTTTATTTTATGTGTTTATTATTTGAATTACTCACGATAGTTTTGTTAATAACATTGTTGTGACTGTATGGCTACTTAACCTTGAATTTTGTTTATTTGGCAGCATGTAGATGTTCTCTTTTATTATCTGAGAAAGAAAATAAAATCTGGATGTGCTGCAAACAGTAGATGTACGTCAACTGATAATTTTTTTGATCGGCGTATTCAAACTCTCTACACAGCATACAAGAAAAAGCAAGATGTGTCACTTGTTTCTTTGAAACATACAGTGGCTATCTACATTAAAGGTGGTGCTATGCGTTGCAATACGAATTGGGCTAATGTTGACGATGTTCTTTTTCCGATCAATTGTGTTAACGATTGGCATTGGATTTTGGCTCGCCTGAATTTCAAGGAACGATGCATCTATATCTACAATTCGTTGAGGTCGGCGCAATATGACAGATCAGCAACTGAATATGTTACTTGCTATAGTGTGTTGCTTCCACTATTCCTTCAAGCTACCAATTTTTATGATTCTCGAGATGACATCGATACTACTGCCGGTGCTTATGAGGGAAAGAGAATAACTGATCCGTTCAGAATAGAGATTGTGGAAAACATGCCTATCCAAAATGATGTGTAAGTCTATAATTTGTTTTTAACTTTAGTTAGTTGGGTTATATTAAAGAGTTATGGTGACAGAATAGGAACCTAATGTCAACCTTGTTTCTTATGTTTTTTTATTTTTTTCTCACTTTTCGTAGTGATTGTGGAGTTCATATGTTTTCCGCTGCTGAGTTCTTTGTTGATGGGAAAGTTATGGGGCATGATTATGATGTCAAAGAACACCGTGCTCGTTACGCTTCGTCATTATATTTGTATGCTCGTTGGAAGGAAAGCTCTTCTTGTGTTAGTGAAGATGAGGGTCCTCTAAAACTCAAGAGAACATCTGCCTAGGGAGTGAAGAGGAAGCTAATTTATGGAGGTTCAAGATGAAGAATGTTATTGATTTTTGTTTGTAAAGAAAGTCTCCTTTTTGTCACACTTTTATTTTGCTTGGAGGACATAAATGTCCATTTATTTCTTATTTGAAGTCTATTTTAGAGTATTTGTAAAAACAGGTAATTACAATATGTGTAGTGTTTTAGCAAATTTCCGCAAAATTGTGAATTGTCAATAGTTATATTAAAAGGCAGGAGTTCAATTCTATTTTTCTGTTCTGTTCTATAGTAGAAGTACAAAATTGAGAAAAAATAATTGGTATTACACCAAACCTTAAAATCAAACTAAACCAAAGGAATCAATTGAATGTTTGGCTGATATCTCATATATAATTCCATAAGTTCAAACTCGATGTGTGGCTAATATCTCGACGAGTTTTCATCAACACATCGAGTTTCTGCTATCCAGTTTTCCACAAATTTCATGTTGGGCTGCATAACTACTGCCATAAAACACCAAAATTCTACAATCTACATTCAAGGCAATATAAAAAAGCATCTCTCAGTAAAATTCATACTTTCAAACAAGCTACAAGAATCCAAAAAGAGTTCAATAAGCGGTAAATTTCAGTCACTAATCATCGTCTTCGTCTTCATTGTCACTGTCATTTGAGTCTTCTAGTACATCAGTGTCGGCATCATCATAATTGATCGTAGTATCATCCTCCTCATCGCTAGAATAAATCGGGTTTGAGTTTTGATCTTGAAACATTTGACCAACATCAACTTCATCCGGTAATACATCCATAGGATGCAAGAGTTCCAAATTTTCACCACCATTTTGATCGACTTCATGACTATTATCTGCCTCGTATTGCTGATAGGGCTCATCATTCAATATTGAATCTTCATTGCACACTTTTTCCTTTTCTGGCACATCAAATATATTACTGTGAAATGATTTTTGCACAATTTTCCAATGACCTCCATTTTTCATATCGTTGACATAAAAAACCTGCTGTACTTGAGAACTCAACACGAAAGAATCACTTGTATACCATTTACGGCTCACATTAACAGAAACTAAGTTGCCATCTGTTTTAATTCCATTTTTATCGCCAACATCCCACCAATCACATTTAAACAAGAAAACATGATTCCCATTAACATATTGGAGGTCAATGATATCTGTTAGCACACCATAAAACTCGATTTCTTTCGACTTATGCTCTCCCGTTACTGAAACTCCATTATTTTGAGTCCGACGAAAATTATCACGCTCAACTGTGTGAAACCTAACTCCATTGACAATTATCCCACTGTACCTAGCAATTCGTATATCAGGACCTAATCTCAACGCATATATATGATTTGTTGCTGCAACCAAACCAGTAGCACGTAAGCGTCCAACCTGAAAAATAAGTTTAATGGTGAAATTAGAGGCATAATTCAATATTTAGTACTTTTATAGCATCATACTTACACACTCCTTGAACCAACTGGAAAATCCTGCCTGGTGTCTTTTTTGCACATCTATAACACTTTCCTTTTGTAATTCTTCAATGTGAATCCTGCTTAACGTTTATAAAATTAGATAAAAAATGTAAAATAAAGCTATTTTGAAACTCTAAAGTCTTTGTTTTTTCAAAATAAAATAACTTACTTAAGATATTCATCAACATCCTCATAATTGTTAAGCACATACCACTGCAATTTTTCAAAATCAGAATGGGATAACGTTTTATATTCTGTAGCTCCTAAAGGTCTTGCATTGTTTGAAAATATGGAAAATCCATTTTCCACTCCTATTTGCACAGGAAAATTATTTCTCTCAACGCGATTATATATTGTCTCAACCCCATGAAAATACAGTGAACAAAAGTTCAAACATTCTTTAGTGATATACGCTTCAGCAATTGAACCCTCCGGTCGAGCTAAGTTACGTACATAATTTTTCAAAGTACGTAAGAATCTGCACAACAAATTTGTTGTAAATGTGAATAAACCATATAGATATATAAAAATTAGTTAAAACTGCAGCAAGAAAACTAAAAATAAAATTTCCTTATCAACTAACCTCTCAATAAAGTACATCCACCTATAGTGAACAGGGCCTCCTAATTCTACTTCACGTGGCAGATGAATTGCCAAATGCATCATTACCACGAAAAAAGATGGAGGATATATCATCTCAAGTTTACATATTATCAAAATGATATCGCTCTGCAACTTTTTAACTGTAGATCTTTTTAAAGTCTTCGAACAAAGCTCCTTAAAGAAAGAGCTCAACTCTGATAATGCAGTGTAAACCTCACTACGCAAAGACCCAAAAATTGATGCTGGAAGTAACCGTTGCAAGAATATATGATAATCATGGCTTTTCATCCCCATAACTTTGCAGTCCTGAACACTTACACATCGAGAAAGATTGGAAGCATATCCGTCTGGCAACCGGATTGACTGCAACCATTCGCAAAACTTTCTCCTTTCAGGCTTCGGTAATGTATAACAAGCAAGTGGCATAAAAAATTTATTTCCCTTTTGCTGTAAATGTAACTCTTTTCTTATACCCATTGCTTCTAAATCCATTCGAGCCTTAATGTTATCCTTAGATTTTCCATCAATATTCATCAACGTACCCAATATATTTTCACATATATTCTTCTCAATATGCATTACATCTAAATTATGACGTAATTTTAATGTTTTCCAGTAAGGCAATTCAAAGAATATACTTCTCTTTGTCCAATTGAGCTCTTCAGGACCACGTGCACGCTTTTTTTGGTTAGGTGTCTTCCCAAAAACGAGGCTTTTTGGAAGCAAATCTAATTGCCTTAGAACTTCATCTCCTGACAACTCTTCAGGCTTTGACCCGTGCTCTGGTTTGCCATCAAATTTTCTGCTTTTTCTCCAAGAATGTTGGGCATGTAAATATCTCCGATGACCCATGTAACATTGCTTCACTCCATTTTTTAATGTTAGCGAACACGTCCACTTATTACACACAGGACATGCCAATTTTCCTTTTGTGCTCCATCCAGATAACATTCCATATGCTGGAAAGTCATTTATTGTCCATAATAATGCAGCATGTAATTGAAAATTCTTACCGCTATATGCATCATATGTTGTCACACCGGTCTCCCATAACTCTTTTAACTCATCAATTAATGGCCTTAAATATACATCGATATTATTTCCGGGAGATTCCTTACCAGGAATAAGCAAAGATAACATCAAAAAATTCTCCTTCATGCATTTCCATGGTGGTAAGTTATATGGCGTCACAATCACCGGCCACATGCTATAACTCGTGCTCATATTTCCAAAAGGGTTAAATCCATCACTAGCAAGCCCAAGTCGCACGTTACGAGCATCTTTGCCAAACCAAGCATCTTTCTGGTCAAAATCTTTCCATTCCGTAGCATCAGCTGGATGTCTAATCGTATCATCATCTACACGTTTCTCCTTATGCCACCTCATATTTTCACCAATATCTTTAGACATAAATAACCTCTGAAGTCTAGGTACTAAAGGGAAGTGTCTAAGAATTTTTTGAGCAACCTTCTTGCGTTTTCCGAAACCTAATTTCCATCTAGGAGCCTTACAAGTTGGACACGTGTCAAGATTTTCATTTTCCTTCCAAAATAGCACACAATCATTTACACAAGCATCAATAGTTACGTAACCGAGTCCTAAATCACGCATCAATTTTTTAACCTCATAACTTGAGCTTGGAAGGGTTTCTCCTCTCGGGAGTGCATCCTTGAACAACTCCAAATTCGAAAAAAATGACTTATTATTAGAATTTGTGAGTGCTTTGATATTAATCATCTTAAGAAGAAAAGAGAGCTTTGAATATTTTTGACTTCCAGGATATAGTTCACAATGAGAATCATTCCACAATTTAGCAAATTTTGCTACTTCTCCTTCTAGCATGTTATTATCTTGATTGGGAAGTCTGTCTTCCATGTCGGTGTCCATAAAAGTTGCATTACACATATCATCTAACATTTCTGAAACATCATTTCCACTATCCTCCAATTCATTGTCCGAATTAATAGAGCCATCTAATCTATCACGAGGTTGAGAAGTCTCACCATGGTGCACCCAGTTTGTGTAGTTTTCACTAATTCCATATTGATATAGATCCATTTTTACTTCTTGCAATGGCTTCAAATAAATATTGATGCAGTTCTTGCATGGACATCGAACTCTGCCATTTGAATCAGTAAAGTCTTTTGCAACATTCAGAAAATTTTTGACCCCTTGAATATAACATGAACTAAATCGGTACGACGTCATCCAACTTTTGTCTGATGGCGTCCCTTTAATTCCAAAATAATATATTAGGCAACATCAATATTTGGTACAAATCTATCAATTGAAAATATAATTAAAACTTACCCATTACAAATCAGATACCGTTAGCTATTTTAAAAATATATCCAATTTCTTTCCCTGAACTACCTGCAGTTCTAAAACAAGGCTAACATTTGGTTAGTGTTACTGTTAAAACATACTCAAGGTCAGGCTATATAGTCGACGAATTTTTAAACTTAACTCGAGTTTATACGTCGTTTGCAATGTTAAACTCGATGTCATGCTTAATAGTCGACGAGTTACATCCTTAACTTGACTTTTTTATCTCTGTCAAAGCACAAACTTGATGTAAGTCTTAATACTCGACGAAATGGAAGCAAAACCTCGAGTTCTTGATTTTACTGAGCTAATAAACTCGAGAATAGGTGATAAGTCGTCGAGTTTGAAGCCCGACCTCGAGTTTGTACGAATCAGTTAAAAATTTAAATTATCAATTGAACAAATAAGCAATTTAAATGTGAAATTCATCCTACATTAATCAATTTAGTCTCTTTTCATAAGTTAAAAAATACCTGGACAAATAAGCATCAACAAACACAAAATCAATGAAAGTGCGGCGGCGTGAGAAGCGTACAAACGTATGGAATTGATGCGGTAGTGTGGTGTCAATATTCAGCAAAAAAAGTTTTTCCCTAATGAAGAGTGCTTCGATTAACCTAATTTGGATATTTGAATCTTAATTGTCATATACCTTTTTTTATCAAAATAAAATATAATTTCATAACCCATTTAAACCTGTTATCATATTTTTTTTTTCAATTCCATGGTGACAAAACATTTATTAATCACAATATCATTTAATTTCGCTTAATTGCTGAAAAATAAAATTATTCACAATATTTTTACATATTATGATAAAATTTATTTTATCATAATAACTGTATTTTTAATATACAGTGACAAAACAGTTTTTGTCAAAACCCATTGTCACAACAAACACAATTAATTGCTATAGTGACAAAAATATTTGACACAATATTTAATTATCACAACATTATATAAGTTTAATTAATTGCTGAAAAAATAAATTCGTTACAAAAGTCTTTAAATATTATGCTAAAATTTATTTTATCATTATAACTGTATATATTTTCTATTTTACCATTTATTTTCTGCAATTAGTTTTTGTTTCTCTATTTTGTGTGTATTTTGTGTTTCATAAGATTGACATATGGTCAATAAACGGTTTATTTACGGTTATTATAACTATAGTTTAAAATACAGGCACAAAACATTTGTTTTGGCAAATTACTTTGTCACAACAATATATTTACTTTTTTATATAGTGACAAATAAATATGACACAATAAATATTATAACTGTCTTTTTAAAATATCGGAACCAAACATTTGTTTTGGCAAAATATTTTGTCAGAAAAACAAATTTACTTTTTTTATTGACAAATAAATTTGACGCAATAAACAGTAGTGGAAAGAGTTTTTTTCGAGTTATTCCTTAACATATATATTTTCTGCACTTCCTTTTTCATACTCTATTTTGTGTTTTATAAGGTTGACATCAGGTCCATATGCAGTCGTTATAACTGTAGGTTTAAAATACGAAAACAAAACATTTGTTTTGGCAAAATACATTGTCACAAAGACATATTTACTTTTTTATAACTGACGACAAAATTTGACACAATATTAATTTATTATAATATCTTTTATTGGCAAAATACTTTTTCACAACAAACGTAATTAAATTTTATAGTGACAAAATATATCTAATTGCTGCAAAATAAAAATTGTCACAACTTTTTTAAATATTATGATAAGAATAATTTTGTCATAATAAAAATATTTTAAATTACGGCGACAAAACATGTTTTTGTCAAAATAGTTAGTCACAACAAACATAATTATTTTTTATAGTGACAAAAATGGTTGACACAATATGTATTTGTCGCAATATCATTTCATTGAACTCTCATTGTGACAAAATAATTTTTTTTGTCACAACTAACCTATTTATTATGACAAAATATAGTTTGTCACATATTTTTTTGTCACAGGAAGCCAAATTTTTTGTAGTGTAACTCGATCCTTTTCGCTTCCGCTTTAACGTGTTCATATCGATTAGAAGACCATTAGTATGTTTAATTAGTTGGTTCTATCATTTGGTATCAGAGCCTCCATAGTCTCTACCTTATTTGATGAAAAACGTTTTCTCCATGAAAATTTTATGTGTTGTTATTGTTTTTCTTATGGGTTTATGTTCCTACATGCAATTACAATGATACAATTTGGTGCAAAAACTAATGCATGTTTATGTATCTATTTGTTTATTTAATAAAGTATATGATTTATGGTCATATTATATGAAAAATTACAATAAATAAAATTGATACATAATATTCAATTTATTTTCATTATTAAGAATTTTATGCAAATATTTATTTTTAATAATTATAATGTGTTGTTATGCCATTTATTTAAAAGTTATATTTTAATGATTATCTATAACAAATATAAAAGTGTATTCGCGGGGGAACACTTTCATTCACGGACAAAAATACTCTCTATATATTTTATCCAAGTTGATATTCCTAATTGTGACATATAAAAATATGTGTGCTTAACAAATAGAAAGATGACATTCCTAATCCATAAAGGAAACATATTAAAAATAATTATCGCAATAACTATCATTATATATTAAATTCTTAATCCTAAAAAGATTTGTGCAACAACTATCATTATGTGTTTAAATTCTTAATCTTAAAAGGGATTGTACAGATATATCACTATATATAAAAGAATATGACGAGTTTCATCACCATTACATAATCATATTATAATATTTGTGTTAAAGCTTTGATATTTTTTATATTTTTTAGTTATTTACTATGAAAAATGATATAAATTTACTTCAATCATATTATCATTTTTTAATAACAACAATATCACAAATTAAATCTATTTCTCAATTTTAACTTTCTAACATTTCCAATAAAAAAAATTAAAATTTTATAAAATAATTAAATAAAAAAAATAAAAAAATACAAGTCTAATAAATTTTAAATAATAATATACTATTAAAAAATATACAATTATAATTTTAAATAACAGGTCATATAGATATCGTTAGCGTGCGTAGCACGTGGCCAAAAAAATTAGTGTTTTATTATTTGTAATTGATATGTAACATTTAGCATAATAATGGTTAGCACAATATATAATTTTAGTTTTAAATATACTGTTTAGTGATTCATATGATCTTAATTAATTTAGAGAATGCCCGCAGCATCTCTTATTTAACAAGATTACATATTTTTTAAATTAAGATCACATAAAACAATAATTGTAATTAATCATGTGATATGTTATAAAATCTACCCACAAGAGTTTTGTAATAATTTTATGAATAATTAGGATATAATATCAAATTATATTTCCTAATTAACCCACATGTATTAGGAAAAGGAACATATTTTGATAGTTTTATCATTATTGATGGAGTCTGCCTTCTGAACCGGTGAATGAGACCTGCAAAACAGGATACAAGCTAATCGTACGGTGGTGGTCCGATTAACTCTCCGATGCTAAAGTTAGTTTAGAGCTTTAAGCAGCGTTTGGAGTATATGAATGTAATTGTGTTTCTATGCATACCTCATTCTTCTTTTATTGTAGATGGATGCATACATTGTAGAGTTATAGTAGGTAAGTGAATCCTACTTTGTAGGGATTGACCCCGATTTAGCGTGATCTACCTTATTCAGACATGAGTCCTATTTAGGAACGTCTTCCTAAATAATTTCGTCTTCCTAAGATAGAGCTTATCTTCCCATGTTGGAGATTGTGTCCAAATAGGATGATACTTCGAGATATCATAGTATATCTGGCGATCGGTCCGGATCCAGGATTAACGCGGTTCGGGAGGATCCTAAGGGATTCGGTTTTCGTCTTATTGAATGATATATCGGTGGGTCCTATGAATTCGCCCGTCTTCCTCATATATTTAAGTCTTCCATTAGGAGTCTGGTATCACCTGAGAATGGATCTCCTGTGACTCAGCTCCATTGTAATTAACGTAGGATTCAGTATCCATCAATTATATGTAATCCCCGTAATTTTAAGTGAATAAAATATGTCACGAAGTTAAATTTGGATAAGTAAAATATTAAAAAAAAATTGAGGCACGAGTATTAAGAAAAATATTCGTAAAAGATCTGTGTTATTTGTCGAGAAATAAAAGTCAAGTTTGACAATTCTAGGTCGTCAAATTAAATCACGGGAAGTGATTTAATAAACTGAGAGTATATATATTAAATTATTATAAATTTAATTTATAATTGTCCCAAAAAAGAATATCATGGGCATAGGTTTTTAAAATTTAAATTTTAATAATCGGATTTAAACGGGACTAATAAAGCGTTGGAAAATTAAAATAAACTAATTTATAAGTTCCGAGAGAATATTTTTGATATCAATATTCACGAAATAATATTAGGAAGGTATCCTCAAAATTTTATGAAATTTCAACGTAGTTTATTTTATTAAGTGGGTCTAATTTAGCCCTAACAAATCTTAAATGATTTATTAAAAAATAAAATATAAGTCCCATGAGAATAAAAATTACGTTTTTATTCTATTTACGAATTATAGAATTCATGATTAAAATTTTATAAAATTCGAAGTTCGTTCTCCGTTTTAGTGCGGACGATAGTTAAGAATTTGAATTAAAGTGCAAAATTGAGTTAGGGGACAAATTGGCCAATTAGCCAATTTGTATATATAGTTGGCCATCTTCATTTTGAATATGCAGAATGCATATTCTTTAGGTTTCACGCACAGTAACAGTGCAATGAACCCTAACTTCATTTCCTCACCATTTTTGATTCTGATTCTCGTTTTCGACTCTGATTTCTTCGGCAATCCGCAAGTAGACGAGGTAACAATCACAAATTTGACTTCGATTATACATAAAACGGTTTATAATCGAAGAAATTACGTTAACCATATCGAACCGATCGAATTCGTATTAGTTTAATGTTAAGATTTCAAATTCAAATTGGTTTGATGTTTTTAGACGGTTTCGGACGTCGAAATTAGGTCGGAATTGCCCGAGGAGCGGACCACGAGGCTGTGCGAAACGCACAAACCATGGTGTGCGAACGCACAGCCCTTTTGTGCGATCGCACACATCCTTCTATGTGACCGCACAGCTATTTTCCAAATGGAATTATTGCATTTTTGCCCTAACGCGAATCAGTCATTAAATTCGATTCAAACGGACTATAAAACGTAGTTTTGGACGTTCAAAAGAGTTGAATGAATACTAAAAGGAAAAGTATTCAAAATATTAAAACAATAAGACGTTTTAATTAAATTATGGATTATATAAATTGATTAGAGAACGATAAGTATAACTTAATAAAGTTATACGATTCTATTAAACATAGGAATCAAGAAATTAGAGCTTTAAAGTTAGTCGTACTCCGATATTAACATTTGATTAAATGTTTAGATACGACCAGTCTGAGACTTCAGTCGCAAGAAGTTAAAGGAGCAAAGTTTTGGATAAGCAAGTTGTGAGTATACTCTATTATTTTTCGATATTCGTAAAGTCAAGTATTTTATATACTATCGGGTATACGCAACGTGATATGTATTATGTATTCAAAATATACGTCTGTATATTTTATATGGATTTATTTGTTATGTACTTGTAATTGTGTTGTGATTGTTAATACCTTATTATAATAAAGATATGATATATGAGGTAAAAGAATTGATAACATAAGATACACAATAATAATAAATGATAAACAAATATAAATACACATAACATATGAACAGAACCCTCAATAATTAAAGATATGAGGTTAACGCAATCTGTGTTACCAAGACGGGACACAATAATAATGTATTACCTTATGGTTTATCATATTCTGTTAGTATGATTAAATTTGTGCATTTTATAGTTTACTATTGAGTGTTCGAACTAGAGCATTGTTTAAGTTAAGACTTACCTTACCGGTGAAGTCAAATACTTACTATTATACTGAGAATGTGAGAGCGATTAGTATAATACGTACATAATATATCAGTTGACTTTGCTATCAATGTCAGGCGACCAGAAAACATCGGTTGGCTTCGCTATCGATGTCAGGCGTACAGAATACATCTGTTGGCCTTGCTATCGATGGCAGGCAAATAGAATACATCAGTTAGCTTTGCTAACGATATCAGACGTATCAGATACATCAGCTAGTTTAGCTAGCAATATCAGGTGATTAGATCATATCGGTTAGCTTTGCTAACGATGTTAGACGTATGGGATACGTCAGCTAGTTTAGCTAGCAACGTTAAGTAAATTAAATACATTGAATAGTTTTACTACCAATATAATACGAGTGAGGTTAAATTAAAGTGGTTATAAGTCAATAATTACAGTTTATGAACTATTATGATTCTATTGACTTTTAAAATATTTTGAATAAATATTTTCAAGTTATTAAAAAGGAGTTTTATATAGTGAGTTCAAATAAAAAGAGTTTTGTAAATGTTTTTAAAATATTCTATTTTACGTAAAGTGATTTTAAAGTGTTTAGCCTTTATGTAATATTTATTAGTAAAATTGTGAACTCACTCAGAAATATTTATATTTCTGACCCCGTTTTCCATCCAATTTTTACAGGAAAATTTATAGAGATTCGATGAAGGCTTCCAAAGTTTTATTTCCTTGGGAGTCATTTTGTACAAGACATGCAAAGGAGATTTTTACATCTTAGAAGTACGCAGTAGTCTAGTATTCTATACTTAATACATAGATAAGTAGTTAAAACGTTTTAACTCTAATGTTTACAAATGGGGTCATATACTTTGTGAAAACACTGTATACATTGTGATTATGTTTCAAATAAGTTATATTGAAAGTGTTTGCAAATGTTATTGTAAATTGTTAGTCATAACGTTTTTTAAAAGCGAAAAAAATTTACAGTGTTTTTAGGCTTGCTACGGGTTTCGGAGCTACCACTCCCATTCCCGAGCGCCAGTCTCGGCCCATGAGATTGGGTCGTGACAATTATAGTGTGCATCTAATGGAATTAGAACTTTAGTCCACAGTCAAGTTTTATGTCTCTATATTCATTTAGTAAAAATACATTTTTACGTTGGTAAAGCATGATATAGTTATTACTTTCTTAATTGTTTCTATAAATTGCAGCTAGTCAACCTGTTAGTTACTCTGATGTAAAATATGATGTTCCCGAACTCAAGGGTGACAACTTTAAGGTCTGGAAGGAGAGAGTTCTCCTACAATTGGGATGGATGTATATTGACTATGCTATCAAAAAGCCTAAACCACCTGTAATCACTGAGTTGAGTACCCCAGATCAGGTTGATCTTTATAAGAGGTGGGAGCGATCTAATCGCCTCTGCGTTATGTTCATAAAGACCAAGTATCTACTAGGATTAGGGGTTCTATTAAACAATATCACAATGTTCGTCTCTTAATAAATGCAATAGATGAACAATTTGTCACTTATGATAAGGCTCTGGCCAGTACACTTATCATGCAATTCTCATCCATGAAGCTTATTGGATAGGAGGTGTGCGTGATTATATCATGCGCATGAGGGATATTACGGCTCAATTGAAGACTTTAGAAGTTGATATGTCAGAAACCTTTTTGGTTCACTTTGTTTTGTGCACTCTGCCTCATCAATATGGCCCTTTTAAGATTTCTAATAACACACATAAAGATAAATGGTCAGTTAATAAACGTTTGACCATGTGTGTTCAAGAAGAGGGAAGGTTGGCTATGGAAGAGGGTGAGAAAGTAAATCTGACCTTCTCTGAAAGGAAGAAGAAAAATCGTGCCAAAGAAAAAGGAAATTCAGTGTCAAATCGGACATTAAGAAAGAGTCAAAGTGTTTCTTTTGCAAGAAGGAAGGACAAATGAAGAAAGAATGCTCGAAGTTCAAAAATTGTCTTGACAAGAAAGGTACTTGACTTTCGTTTGTATGTTATGAATCAAATCTAACAAATGTGGTAATAATACTTGGTGGATTGACTCTAATTCTACAATCCATCATGTTACAACTACCTTTCAGGGTATGCAAAACCTACGAAAGCCGGTGGGAAACGAGCAAAACATTCATTCAGGAAGTAGAATGAGCTCACATGT
This sequence comes from Mercurialis annua, assembly GCF_937616625.2. Classification (NCBI taxonomy): domain Eukaryota; kingdom Viridiplantae; phylum Streptophyta; class Magnoliopsida; order Malpighiales; family Euphorbiaceae; genus Mercurialis; species Mercurialis annua. The sequence continues at coordinate 17,272,058 of NC_065572.1, read as the reverse complement.
GGAGGTTATCGGTTCTTGTAATTTGGTGTTAAGTAATGGTTTTATTTTGCATTTAAAAAAGACTTTTTATGTTCCTAGTTTCTTAAGGAATTTAATTTCCGTTTCAAGGCTTGTGTCTTTTGGTTTTGACTTTAAGATTTCTGATAATGGTTTTAGATTATTCAATAAAATCCAAATTTGTTGGTTATTGTGCATTGTCTGATGGTCTTTATTCAATTATATTGCAAAGTAACGTTACATATAACTCCTTAAATGTTACTGTTGGGTTGAAGTGTTATATTATGAATGAAAATTGTTCTCTATTATGGCACCGGAGATTGGGACATATCTCCATTTTAAGAATTAAAATGGTTGGTAAATGAAGGAGTACTTAGTGCTCTTGATATTACTAATTTTGAGACTTATGTGGATTGCATTAAAGGAAAGCAAACCAACAAGTCTAAAAAGGGTGCAAAGAGAAGTACTGAATTGTTAGAAATTATACATACTGATATTTGTTGTCCTGACATGGATGCAAGTAGTCCAAAATATTTTATCACCTTCATAGATGATTTCTCATAATATATGTATCTCTATTTACTTTGTTCTAAGGACGAAGCATTAGATGCCTTTAAAGTTTTCAAGGCTGAAGTAGAGAAACAATGTGATAAACAAATTAAGATAGTGAGATCAGATAGAGGTGGAGAATATTATGGTAGATACACTGAGAATGGACAAGCACCTAGACCATTTGCGAAGTTTCTTCAAGAACATGGGATTGTTGCCCAATACACTATCCCTGGTACTCCGGACCAGAATGGTGTGTCCGAAAGAAGAAATCGAACTTTAATGGACATGGTGAGAAGTATGAGGAGTAAACAAAAACTTCCTCAATTCTTATGGACCGAATCACTAAAGACGGCGGTGTATATATTAAACCGAGTTCCAACCCAGGCTGTTCTAAAGATGCCTTTTGAGTTATTCAAAGGTTGGGAACCCAGTTGGCGACATATACGCATTTGGGGATGCCTGTCTGAAGTGAGAATTTATAATCCACAAGAAAAGAAACTTGACCCTAAGACTATCAGTGGGTATTTCATTAGATATGCCAAAAAGTCTAAAGGTTATAGATTCTATTGTCCATCTCACAGTACTAGAATTGTGGAATCAAGAAACGCAAAATTTCTCGAGGATGACTTAATTAGTGGGAGTGACCAATTGCATGACTCAGTCTCTGCATTGGATCACAATGAAGCTCAACCCTCTACTTGAAGTGATAGACTGATTATCATACACTCCTCAGGCTCAAATGTGTGTAAGACAACCAGTTGTTGAAATTCCACTAGTTAATGGTGATGATCCAGTAGATCAAGTTGTTAATCAAGATAATGTTGAACAACCAATTGAGCAACTAGTTGAACAACAAGTCGCTCAAGTAAATGATGAAACAACATTAAGAAGATCTACTAGAGCAAGAAGATCAGCAATAACACGTGATTATGAAGTGTATTTACAAGAAATGGACTGCAATATTGGAGTCGAGAATGATCCTGAAATGTTTTCACAAGCTGTAAGTTCTAAAGAATCTAACTTATGGCACAATGCCATGCTTGAGGAGGTAAACTCTATGACAACTGACCAAGTTTGGGATCTCGTCGAGATGCCTAATAGTGTAAAAGCCATTGGATGCAAATGGGTCTTGAAAACAAAGAAAGACTCGCAAGGCAACAATGAGAGACATAAAGCAAGACTTGTAGCAAAAGGGTTTACTCAAAGAGAATGAATCTTACACAGATACATTTTCTCATGTGTCGAAGAAAGATTCTCTTCGCACGATTATGGCATTAGTAGCTCACTTTGATTTTGAGTTAAATCAAATGGATGTGAAAATAGCATTCCTTAATGGACATCTAGAGGAAGAGGTTTACATGAAAAAACCTGAAGGATTATCCTCTAGTAATGGTGAGCACTTAGTCTGCAAGCTTAATAAATCCATTTACGGTTTGAAACAAGCCTCCTGGTAATGGTATTCAAAGTTCCATGATGTCATCACTTCATTCGATTTTGAAGAGAACATCATGGATAATTGTATATACCAGAAGATTAGTGGGAGTAAGACATGTTTTTTTGTTTTATATGTGGATGATATTTTGCTAGCAACAAACGATAATGGATTGTTATATGAGGTGAAACAATTTCTTTCAAAGAACTTTGATATGAAAGATATGGGCGAGGCATCTTATGTCATCGGAATTAAGATCCATAATGAAAGATCACGAGGCATTTTAGGTTTGTCTCAAGAGACCTATATCAAAAAGGTTCTAGAGATATTTCGGGTGAAAGATTGTTCATCAAGTGTAGCACCCATTATAAAGGGTGACAAATTCAGTCTGGATCAATGTCCAAAGAATGACCTTGAAAGGGAACAAATGAAGGATATTCCATATGCTTCTGGTGTAGGAAGCCTTATGTATGCTCAGGTTTGTACCAGACCTAACATTGCATATGCTACTGGAGTATTGGGTAGATATCAGAGTAACCCAAGCATTGACCATTGGAAAGCTGCAAAGAAGGTTATGAGATATCTTAAAGGAACAAAGGATTACATGCTTATGTTTAGACGGACCGATGAATTGGAAGTGGTTGGCTACTCTGACGCTGACTTCGCTGGCTGTATAGATTGAAGAAAATCCACTTCAGGATATGTTTTTATGATAGCTGGTGAGCCCTGTCTTGGAAGAGCACCAAGCAAACATTAACAGCTACTTCCGCCATGGAGGCTGAATTTGTATCGTGTTTTGAAGCTACATCTCATGGTGTTTGGTTGAAGAGTTTTATATCTGGGCTTAGAGTTGTCGACTCTATTTCTAAGCTAATAAAATTGTATTGTGATAATTCAGCAGCTGTTTTTATGGCTAAGAATAACAAAAGTGGAAGTCGAAACAAGCACGTCGACATTAAATATCTAGCCATAAGAGAACATGTTAAAGATGATAAAGTGGTCATCCAACACATTAGCAATGAATTGATGATTGCGGATCCTTTGACTAAAGGCATGCAACCAAAGAAATTCAAGGATCACGTAGAAAGCATGGGACTTAGTTCCATAGTGTAATCTTTCATTATAAGGTATATTATTTTAATAAACTCTTATTCAGCTATGATATTTTCTGATATGGTTGTGCACATTTATTTAATTTATTGAAAAACATCATTTGCGTGGACCTAGTTTATTCACTAAAGAATACATCCTATCAATTAATAGAGAGATTTAATATATAATAATACATGAAAGATAATACTCGTTCACAAAGAATCTATCGCCATAATTTATATATTTTGTTTCTTTTAGTGTTTTGTTATATGGATCAAGTGAGAGAATGTAAGAATATTTTCAAATTAAATAATAATATTAATTAAAGTAATACTTAGGACTATTTCCATATTAAATATGATATCAATGGAAATGAATATTTTCCATATCAATTATTGATATAGTAATAATATTTCCATAATATCAATAGAAATAATCATTGTAGAATATTTTCATAATAATACAAATAGAAATAATCTTTCCATTAATATGGTCCATACAAAAGATTTAGAATAAATGTAATATACATTTAATGGCCAAAATCTTGCAATTATGTCACGACCCAAATCCCATGGGCCGAGACCGGCGTTAGGGAATGGGAGTGATAGCTCCAAAACCCGTAGCAAGCCTCAAAATGTAAAACAATTTTTTTCGCAAGCATCATATATCATGCACGACATACTCTTACACGTGTCATGCTGAAAACATGCCAGGCTATACATTTCCTCTGGCAATCACGAACACGCAACAAGCGTAAAACATTCGTAACTTTAAAACGTTTAAATTATATTTACAGAAAACCGTTTAATACAACTAAACACAAACATCTATCTACTGCAGCTCTAAGAGTAAAGTACTGTTTCTTTACATGCTTTCAAAAATCTCAGTCTTCTGGATCAAGGATAGAAGTCCGCTGCTTCAACACTTCTTTCACCTGAGAGGGAAAGCTGTGAGAGGTCAGTATACGGGAATATACTGAGTAAGTTCATATATTTACTAATAAGTATTCGTATAAAACACAAAACAATGCAATGGCGTTTAAATCACATGTAGCCAAGTACAAGATCCGATTGAAACCCGAATCCTCGAACATGCCAAATGTATATAATCAAATCAAATTGATCCAAATGGTCCGACCCGGGAGCTATTCTGACTCAACCGCGTCATCCGCGACCAATCTCTTAATCCCAAAGTGTGGGTCCAACCCACTAGATACGGGGCTCAGGTTACTTTAACCGAGTTCTCGCTCGTATCGCATTCATATATCCAACTTCAAAATTCATATTCAAAATCAAGTTTACAGCTGTATCAAATCAAAAATGGTGATCACGCAGTCCTATTGTCGCCCAATAGGTAGCACGTTCCATTGGATCAATACTAGTTTGAAATCAGTCATGTATGCAATTCATGTAAATATTTCGCATCACAAATATTCAAATCAAACGTAAAGAAATATAAGATATTTGCTTGTGAAAATACTTTGAAAGTAAATCATATAAATTCACAGAAAATGCTTATCCAAAATACTTCGGTACTCAGAAACGTCAAGCTTCCCGAGCTCCTGGTCCAGCTGCTTCTTGCCTCGCCGGATAAAAACGATTTCAAAACATTTGACTCACGTCAGAATTCTATTCTATGATTGACTTTAGACTCGAGACACGACATACTATTCTTATCGACTATCGTACTTCTCACGTGTATCCCGATTAACGGTATTTAACTCTTTTTCGATTCGTATCTCTATTCCGAAACAATTCTCAATCAACCTCATTAGCTTAATGATTTAAACTAATTGATAATCGATCGAATACTAATCGATTTTTAAATCCCGATACGCAATACGAAAAATTATTCAAAACGAAATGGCGATCCGATTGACTGTGCGTGCGCGCGTCTGCCTGTGCCGCTGCACAGGGGACTGTGCGCCCGCAGAGTGTGACTATAAATGATCGTCAAAGAAATGAAGAAACAGATGATGAAGGTCTCGATCCTTCACTTTGAAGGAAATCATATATATATATATATTGTCAATTTGCATTTGTTCCTTGAAACTTTTCAAAATTACAATTTAGTCCAAAACCTATCCGCGTCCAAATTTTAAACGGTCTCCGATTGACTCGAAACTTTAGTCATAAATACTATAAAGTATTTCGCGGACTTTGGCGAAATAATTTCCGTTACGGGATTTATATTTTATTTTATATTATTTTCAAAGTTATTTCCTTAAATCCCGCTAATTTGATCAATAAAATTTATTCTAATTTCCCGATAAAATCAAATTAAATTCTTCTTGATTTAATTTATCGGAATTAACGACACGTGGCATGACTTAATTATCTTAAAAATATTTGGGGTATTACATTCACCCCCCTTTAAAATAAATTTGTCCTCGAATTTAAAATTTAGCCAGGTACCTTGAGTGGACGAATACGGATATTTCTATCTCATATCTTCTTCTGTTTCCCATGATCATTCTTCTACGAACTGACTCCTCCAAAGAACTTTCACCATTGGAATCTTCTTCGTCCGTAACTGTCGTATTTGCGTATCCACAATCTGCACTGGTTGCTCTTCGTATGTTAATTCTTCACTTACGTCCACTACTTGCGGTTGAATTACCCGAGAGGGATCGGATATATATTTCCGAAGCATAGAAATATGGAAAACTGGATGAACTTGCGACATCTCCGGTGGCAAGTCTAGCTAATAGGCAACTGAGCCTATGAGTTCTACGATTTGATATGGTCCGACGTATCTCGGAGCCAACTTTCGCTTCTTTCCGAAACAAATCACTCCTTTCATCGGTGACACTTTAAGGAAAACATAGTCTCCGATTTGAAATTCAATGTCTTTTCTATTAATATCCGCATAGCTCTTTTGTCGACTGAAGGCTGTAGTCAGATGTTACTTTATCAACGGTACTTTCTCGGAAGTAATCTGGATGATCTCCGCTCCAGTTAACTTTCTTTCTCCGACTTCATGCCAACAGATAGAGGATCGACATTTACGCCCGTATAATGCTTCGTACGGAGCCATCTCGATGCTTGAATGATAGCTGTTGTTATAAGCAAATTCGACTAAAGGTAGGTAGGTATCCCAACTACCTCCGAAATCTAATACGCAAAGTCGAAGCATATCTTCCAAAGTCTGGATCATTCGCTCAGACTGGCCGTCTGTCTGAGGATGAAAAGCAGTGCTGAAGTTTAATCGCGTTCCCAATGCTTCTTGTAAGCTTTTCCAGAAGTGAGAGGTAAATGCGGAACCTCTGTCTGAAACGATTGACACGGGGACTCCGTGTAGGCTTACGATCTTATTAACTATTCTTGAGCTAATCTTGCCGCAGAATAAGTCGTCTTAATAGGTATGAAGTGCGCTAACTTCGTCAGATGATCTACGATTACCCAAATGGAATCAAAACCTTTCTTCGTTTTGGGCAATCCGACTACGAAATCCATCGTAATTTGCTACCACTTCCAATCTGGAATGGGTAATGGCTGAAGAAATCTGTATGGCCGCTGATGTTCCAACTTGACTTGCTGACAAGTCGGACATTTTGCCACAAATTCTGCGATATCTTTCTTCATTCCACTCCACCAATACGTTGTCTTGATGTCGTGGTACATCTTCGTGGAACCAGGATGAACGCTATAGCTCGTTCCATGAGTTTCCTCCATGATCTTTTGTTTCAAGTATTCCACGTCTGGTACACACAGTCGGTTGCCATACTTTAGTATCCCATTAACAATACTGAAATCTTGACTATTTCCTTGTTGAACTTCCTCAATTAGATGCTTTAATTGAGGGTCGTCTCCTTGCAAGTCTCTAATTCGATCTATCAACATTGATTGTATAGTTAACTGAGCCATCAGGTTTCCAATAGATGAAACCTCGAACTCGACTCCTTGGCTGAACAACGTATGAATTTCTGTTTAACAGCCTTCGCCATGTCGTTGTAACATGCGAGAGACTTCCCGCCGACTTTCTGCTTAAAGCATCTGCCACTACGTTGGCTTTACCCGAAAGATATTGTATCGTACAATCGTAATCTTTGAGTACCTCCATCCATCTCCTCTATCTGAGGTTCAACTCTCATTGATCAAAAATGTACTTTAAACTCTTGTGATCTGAAACGATTTCAAAATATTTGACTCAAGTCCGAATCATATTCTAGGATTGACTTTAGACTCGAGACACGACACACTATTCTTATCGACTATCGTACTTCTCACGTGTATCCTGATTAACGGTATCTAACTCTTTTTCGGTTCGTATCTCTATTCTGAAACAATCCTCAATTAACCTCATTAGGTTAATGATTCAGACTAATCGATAATCGATCGAATACTAATCAATTTATAAATCCTGATACGCAATACGAAAAATTCTTCAAAACGAAACGGCGATCCGATTCACTATGTGTGCACGCATCTGGCTGTACGGCTTCATAGGGGACTATGCGCCTGCACAGTCTTACTGTGCTCTCGCACAGCGCTCACAGAGTCTACAGTGCGCTCGCACAGTCCGTAAATTGTGCGCTCGCATGGTTTGGCTGTGCGCTAGCACTGCTCGGCCGTGCGGCGCACAGCCGCGGGTTTTCACCCCGGCGTGATTTCCGACATGCTTTCGATATAAAAACGCTCCTAACACGCTCATAACGCATAATCTAGGCTCAAAATGCTATAATTCAATCCGAAAACCGTTAAAACGAGAAAATCGTTATGTGGCCTAAAACTTTAACTCGATATATAACCCAATTCATCCATCCAAATGATAAAACGTCAAGTTTACCGTGATTGGCCACTGAAATACGATCAATTCAAGCTATGGAACGTCGAAAACGGACGAGAAACGGAGATCGAGCGATAAACCGTAAATGATCGTCAAAGAAATGAAGAAACATATAATGGTCAATTTGCATTTGGTCCTTGAAACTTTTCAAAATTACAATTTAGTCCAAAACCTATCCGCGTCCAAATTTTAAACGGTCTCTGATTGACTCGAAACTTTAATCATAAATACTACAAAGTATTTCGCGGATTTTGGCAAAATAATTTCCGTCACGGGATTTATATTTTATTTGGTATTAATTTTCAAAGTTACTTCCTTAAATCCCGCTAATTTGATCAATAAAATTTATTCTAATTTCCCGATATAATCAAATTAAATTCTTCTTAATTTAATTTATCGGAATTCACGACTGGGGCAACCTCCTTCGAAGCTGGGTATGCACATTATATCCAAATTCAAGAGATGAGGCTCTAGAATTCCCAGCAGTTTGAGTAAAAAGGGAAGTTGGACTTGTAACTGTGAAGCTATAAGGTATCATACCTTGGCGATTACTCTTGACACGACTTAATTATATTAAAAAATTACCTACACTAGTGAGATTGTAATGATTTCTGATTGATGGTTATGGGGTTATAAATACAATGTTTTGGGGTCTCTAAACTTATACACACTTTTCAGAAAACTAATACCATTTTGGAGTGAGAGTGAGAGTTTAGAAGAATCTCAAAATAATTAGTTTGAAATTCGTTGGAAAAACGTAACAATGGCTGGAGGTAACTCGGTCCTTTTCGCTTCCGCTTTAACGTGTTCATATTGATTAGAATACCTTTAGTATGTTAAATTAGTTGGTTCCATTATAACATTGTCATTTTGAACTCTTTTTACAGCATTTTCACCGAGGTTTAACTTTCTCCTCTTAGTTCCAAGCTTTCTTTTATTGACACAATTTTAAATATAATTAAGACTTTAGTATTATAAAGTACTACTTAATCTTATTATTATGACTACTATAACATTACTTATACCGATATTAGTTTCATATTTTTCATTTGTTTTCTATTGATCGATGTTACTTATACAAACAAATATGAAAAATCTGACAATTCCTTTGTCCTTCGAAAAATAACTATAAAAATGAAAAAATCAAGCACCTATGATGTACAAAATTTTCAATTACCGTAAGTATAGCTTTAATAATTTATTTTTTATTATAAAAAATAAATAATCTAATCACTTATAATTTTTCTACATGTCATTCAAATTTTATATTGCAACTCAAAATTCAAATTAGTTAAGAAATTAGAATCTTGAGTTTTTATATAAATTCAAGTCATGTTAAAAAAAGTGAATATAATATGATATTAAAACATAAAAGAGCAAAGAATTATTTCATAATATTATGCGTTTTATTTTGTTATGAATTATTTAAGTTACCATTTTAAATTTAATCATACTTTTAAGTTATATATAAATTTGATTCCGCGCCAATGTGCGGGCTTACAACTAGTATTACAATAGTTCAACATCATTATTGTTTTCTTCAACAATGCTAAAATCAACAAAATATCAACCGAAAATCAACACCATAACATTATAATAATTCGCTTTAAAAAAAAATTAAAATAATTCAACATTATTATATATATTTTTCACTACTGCTAAAATCAACACCGTAATATTATAATAATTCGCTTCTCAAAAAAATACAATAATTCAACATTATTATTATTATTATTATTATTTTATATATATATATATATATATATTTCACTACTGCTAAAATCAACACAGTATCAATCAAATATCAACTTAAAATTAACAAAAAAAAATAACATATCATTATCACTAGGGGTGTGCAAAAACCGAATTGAACCGAAAAACCGAACCGAACCGAATCAAAATTTTAAGATTGGTTCGGTTTTTTGGTTAAAATGGTTTAATTTGGTTTTTGCCAACCTAAAAATTTGATATTCGGCTTTCAATTTGATTTTAGATTTTTGCAAACCGAACCGACCGAAAAACCGAATAACAAATTAATTTTATTTTATTTTTGAAAAAATTAAAATTTATATGTTTATTTATACTGTTTTAGTATTTATTCTTTAATAATATATAATATATAAGTCAATAAATTTATGATAATAGATAAAATATACAAACAACATATGTTAAATTATTATTAATCAATATTTATTTAATTTTTTATATTAAAAAACTGAAAAGAAAAATTAATTAAAAAATTCGGTTTTTAGCCGAATCGAACTGAACCGAACCGAATTTTTTGGTTCGGTTCAATCTCGGTTTTTATCTATTTCGGAACTGATTCAGTTTTAAATTTTGGCCTATTTTCGGTTTTGGTTTTTTCGATTCGGTTCACCGAACGGACCGACCGAAACCGCCCGGTGCACAGGCCTAATTATCACTGTGTGTATAAAGACACTCATCAATTACAAGTGGGAAAAAAAGTACATCCAGAGTTTTTACATAGCTCCAAAGCAAACTATCAATTACAAGTGGACAATAATTTCTAAGCTATAAATTTTTCAAATATTATGTTTCGGTATTTAAGAGTTTGAAACTCAAATTGACAACCTATAAGAGATGAAAAGACAAATAAAATTCATTATCAATTTCAATTCACACAATAAAATTAAAAAGAAATTTGCATAAGTTCAAAAAAAGAACTAAAAAAGCATCACTAAAAAGAAAGAAATTGCAGAAAAAGATTGGAAACATTGTTCTACTATAATGCATGTTTCTTTACAACAGCACCACCATGAAAATCAGATCTTTTAAAGATTCAAATTTTGTTCTACTTTTAACATTTTGTACACTAAAACACAAAAATGGATGTTCCATTTGCAGCTCTAGAAGTTTTTTTAGTTGGAGGAAAATGAAACCCTCATATCTTTCTAAAGTAAGCAACCAACCACAACTGGTAATCATAATGACTCAGATATCTACAACAAGAAAACCCTTAGGCCATGTTTGGTTCATGGAATAGGTGCGGAATGAAATAGCTATTCCGTATAGAATGGCAATTTTTTGCTTTGGTTCATAGAATAGGTATTCCAAAGAATTGATATTCCATGATTTTATGGAATAAACACTCCTTTCAAAAACTAAAGAATGGCTATTCCATTCTTTATGAAATAACTATTCTATTTCATACTATTCTATTCCATGAACCAAACATGGCCTTAACTCCATATCTTAGTTAACCTCTCATTATCATCAAGAACAGCTAAATCAAGCACACACCAACCACTTCGCTCTATCTAAAAAAACATTCCATACTCTTCTAAACTAAGATCATAACTGTAATCAATAATAACATTCACCAAAAACCACACCTTTTCAGCTAGCTAACCGTAATTAATAAAACAAAAACTACTATTTTAATTTAGAAGAAAAAAAACCAGATGGGTATCGATTTCAGTGTAAACTAGCAAAGCTAAAAGATTGCAGGACCATGCCTTGCAATTTGGCTTGGTGCATTAACTCTGTTAATGTGTTTAAGAGGAGTGCAGTTGGACTCGTGGCTTCTGGCTTAGAAGCACTTTAGGCATTCGATTGGAAGGCATGGTTTCATCAACTTGGATCATGCTGTCTGCTTTTGATGTTCAGTGGCAGCAACCCCCTTCCCGACCTGCTGTAAAATTAACTCTGATTCGGTGCTCAATTCGCATGCAGCTGCAGGAGTGTGATTCAGGATCATTATGGTCACGTTTTGGTTTCTACAGGGAGCATAATTCCAGCCATTGGTGATGCTGTGAAAATGGTTCTGGTTATGGCAATTTGCAGCAAGGCTCGATGGGTTTATCCTACAATTGCCTTATTTATGAAGATATTCTTCATTTAGTCTCTTGGTTTAATAGTACAGGAATTGTAATCAAGTTGCTGACATAAGAGATTCATGATGATATTATGATTACGGAGGATGTTTCAAATCATATTACATCTTATATTATCCAGGATTTTCCTTCTATGACTATTGAAATTCTAGCTTTTTAAAGATTAAAAAAACAAGCGCCAATTAAACACTCTTGGCACAACAAGTTAAACAAATATATACCAGTTTTACTTTATCTTCCTTTTTCAATTTCGGGGAAAGAAAAACAAATATATGCAATGGTTATGGAAAATAATAATTAAAGTAAACAGGATTAACTTAAAAGAAAATATAATTACACTTGTATTGGCCTGCACCCAAGCTAATAATTATAATAATGAAACCTTTTAGGCAAAGTATTAGTATGATAAGCCTTCTCCAAAGACTTGAATGAAGTTGGATTAACCTGTAAGAAGAGATAATTCCCAGCAAAAAGATCACCAAAATGAGCTTCACTTTCTTTTAATCTCCTCAGTACTTTTGCATAAAACCCATAAAAAATATTAATTTTCTTTCTCAAGAACCTCCTCATTAAACTTGGAACTTTAAGTCTAAATCTTTTTCTTGAATGAACCTTTCTGCACTTTTTTCTTGATGTTCTCACAGCTTGTGCCTCGTAAAACTCTTCATTATTCAGTCTTTGATACGAAAACTTGGCTGCAGAAGAAGAACCCATGAAAAAATATGTTGTCTTTGGAAAATGAAATGAGAGGGCAGATTATAAGTAAAATTTGGTGAGGAGAGGTCGTTTTCTTGGCAAGAAAATGCAGTTGAGTTTTTATAATGAGAACATAAATGAAATTAGAGGGTTGGTTTTAAGAAACAGTTGGGAGGTATTGAATGCAAAAGCAAAAGCTGCTAAAATTGGGTGTGATTTATTGTGGGTACAAATTTTCCATATTTTTAGTTTGCTAACAACATATCTTTCGGATGAGGATTGCTTCAAGAGGAAGTGAAATAACAAGTGGTTTGAATAATAGATTAGAGTTTTAAGATAGGTCAATGAATAGAATGGGGAACTATGGTTCCATACTCAATATTTTTTAATTTGAACCAACTCTTCAATCAGGAATAAACCTTAGCATCATAATCATTTTTTTTCACACTCATCAAAGTTGGAATAGACAGAAAAACATTATTGCCAGCTGTTTCACAGTTTTTTTTTTTAAAAAAGTTAAAATTTCTATTGATAAAATGAAAATTACATAAAAGAATAGTTGTTCAACAAATTGAAAGAACTAATCTATAATAATGATAAGAGCTGTTTGATTCAGTCATCGAACAGGGTTTTTTCAACCATTAAAAGGTTACCAAATACATAAATATTGAGACTACGATCTTGAAACCGCTTGAATCTTCAAACTTCGAACTTTTCAAATTTCATCTTCAATATATATCCAAAAGTTATCTTCAAACCGGTAGATCTGTTGAACATTCATTTTTTTCGATTTTCGTCTTCAGAAAAGTTCTAAGAAAATAATTTTTATATCTCACAACACCTTCCATTATAAAGATCATTCAACAAAAACTATAACAAATCTTAATAAAATTCTAGATCTAAAAATATTTATAGATCTAAAAAGATATAAATATAAAAAAAAGTCGTAGAGATAGTAATAATTTGGGCGGAGAAAAAATGATTTTCCGATTAAGATCGGAAATCACCTTCTCCCACCCTCAACAAGAACAAGATGAGAGTTTTTTTAAAGAAAAGGGAGAGCTTTTTTTAGAGAGAGAGAAGGGAGAGCTTTAAAGAAAGAAGGGAGAGCTTTTTTTTCATTTCTTACTCTGCTTCACAGTTAGAACCAAATATATCTAAAATCTACTCTCTTTTCTTTACATTTGAGTTATAACTTATGGTGTTTATCCCACACAACAAATATGTCACATTAATTTTATAATAAGCATTTGTAAATTTTTATTCATTTACTTATTTTTTATTATTAAATATTCACACATGACAAACGCCTCATAGGTTTGTTACATGAATAACGTGACACATCCGTTGATTGTATAATTATTCTATAACTCATTTTGGTACCTACTTTAATTTTTAAGAGTACTGAAAGTAATATCTATTCTACCGTTGGAGTGCAATAACTAGAGAGAAAAAAACTAATCCTTAATACACTTAGATCCCATTTACTTACAAGGCTTAATAACCAAGAAAACCTAATTTTATTAATGGAATTTGATGCTTTTAATTCACTGATCCGTAAAATTTCTTCAACAAACTTCTTCACAGGAGTGTGTGCTTTTTACCTTTTTATCCGAAAAACTACTATATCCTCCTCCATCTTATATAGTATATATATAATATATAAGCTCTTTTTCATCAATAAAAATCTCTTCATAAAATTATAATTTTTTGGTGTATGTTGTAGAAATGTTATCAAAATATTTAGAATTGAGTTTACATGTTACAGATTGCTGGTTGATTAAAGTGAATTTAAAATCGATTTTGTTAGAAAATCAAAGAATGTCGTAGCTCATTTGTTAAATCAGGTAACACATTCTGTGTACGATGTCCTCCGACTATATTTATATTACTTTGAAGCTTGATTTTCTAAAAAAAAAAAAAAGACCTCGTAATAAATATTGCTTACCCATCAGTTCCAATTACCACCGGACTTGGAAACTTAAATGCAAAGAAGACTTAATAATTGAATTTGATTTGATCCAAATTGCACATCACATCTGATGGTTTGTAATCAAGGTCAACCCACTGACTGGCATATCAATCCATAAAAGAGTGAAACTATTATCCAGTTACAAAAATAATGTACAAAAGAGCAAATAATGTCATTCCCTTAATCTACTCTGAGCTAGTAAAAAAATGAATGAACAAAGAATATGATTAGTTGACCACAGAGAAATTTGAAAATCCGGTTACATTAGTAGAGCTTTATTCTCATCTGAATTGAACTCCTACATATCGGACATGTCTCCAGGCTTTCTCCGCATTCACAGCATGTCTGATGCCCACAGTTAAAGGCCATATCTTTCGTATTACTGAGGCAAATTGGACAAAGCTGCACCATCCCCACAAAACTCAGTTGGAGTATACTCGAATAATGAACTTTGTTTAAACAGCATTTCCAACATTCCAAAACACTCACCTGATTATCGTCAACTGATGTTGGAGCGGTTGGAACTGAACTCGTTGGAGCTGAACTGGCGGGTGCACTGACAACTGGATAAGAAGGCACACTTGGCTTAAAGCTACTGGAATGGGAATGTTTCGAGCTGTTGAAACCATATAATGGTGGCGGAAGTGAAACCCTCTCAGGAACATTCCCTCTGCGACGACTGCCAAATTAAGACACAGATTGTGTCAGTGCAAGGGATGGAAATCTTGATAATAATGAACCACAATAACACGAGTTTCTTACCCTAATAAATTATGCTCTATTGTTGCCTTATACTGTGAAGGAATTTCCATCAGAGCAGCAAGAGCAAATTCTGTTTCCTTACGGGCTGTGTCCGTCCGCTTTGACATAATTTCTGTAAAATTCACAAACTGCATATGGAGATGGGAAACAAAAATCTCATTGAAAAGGATATTAATAAAAACATATGAGAAAGCCAGTAAAAAGAAATGACATAGAACAGTCACCTGGAAGTTATCAAACTCTCGAGCAGGTATGTTATCATCAAACTCTTTCATGGTGTCCCATGGTCCATCTCCAACCCCAACTAATACTATCGATAAGGGAAGCTTGCTGAGGGAAAAACAACAATGTATAAAAATGAAAAATAAGCCGAGAGAGAGGACGTGGGGAACTAAGAGAAAAAAAATAACTCAGATATTACCTAGCCTTTACAATGGCTTCAACTGTCTTCTGCTCCTGAGTACTTAGCTGGCCACTCTCTGTATTAACACTTCTGGTGACCTGATACAATCACAGATTCATTAAACCGTGGTAAATACAGTTACTCAGATACCAAAAAAAATGTAAACTTATCATTCCTAGGTATACCATCTATAGCAACAGTACATACTTCAAAAAAATAGCACATTTTTAACATTTTGTTCTTCATGTTATGTTCATGAATCATGTCAACATCAACTCTATTTGTATCTAACCAAAGATTCCATTACAACATGACACCATACCTGCCCATCTGCAATTATTAATAAAACATGGTACTGGCCACCAGTCTGCTCAACAATGCTACATGCCATTTCAATGACAGGTGCAAAGGACGTTGGCCCTGCCAAAAATGATGATAAATTATAAATACAAGTTGCAAAAGCTATTGACAGCCTAAATTCATACTTTAAAATGAGAAATTAAATTTGAATGATCTTTGAGATGAACCTGCAAGTCGTAGATTGGGCACAATTTCTCTATAGCGACTTAAGACTTCTTCAAATCCATTACAAAATCTATCATCTGGGTAGAAGCTGAAGACATCCTGATCATGTGTGGATGCTGCCAACAAAAGAAGTTACACCAGTCACTGCACATGTTAGTATGGTACAGAATTTAGATAAAGATACTAAGCAATTTATATGGACATACCATCTCCAAATCCATAACAGGGAATCAAGTTATCCTCATCAAAAGCAGCTAAAGTTTTCCCGATAATGGAAATCGCTTGCTCATAAGGATTCAAACCATCTCCAATGTGGTGCAGGCTCCGTCTATTATATGACTTTGCACCTATAAACAAATCACATTTAGAAGTATGCTCCGCAAAAGAAAGCCCATAAGATACATCGTCTGTAAAGAAAATAAATTTTAACCTGTCCACTCATTGCTCTTTGTGAAATCAATACCAACAATAAGATTAGAGGACTCGAGACCAGCACGTGCAAGAGCTTCCGTCACCTGCAAAGTTGATGATAGTTTAGATTATCTCGAGATTTTGGATGTTTTAAACTGTTCGTACATACATGTGCATGAAATCTAGTACCACTAGCAAACAGCATATTTTTGAAAGACAAACCCAAGATACCCCCATGTAAATATGTCCTTTACAAGAAAGAAGCGCCAACAGGCAACTTCACTGTCAATAAAATCCAAGCAAATAAGACACAGTAGCACAACAAATTGCTTTAGTTCCGACTTCCGAGTCAAAGACAGGCGAAAATTCACATCAGTTAAGGAAACTTTACTATTGTTCGGTTCTAATTCTGTACATGGAACTGATTTCAAAACATTACTAGTAATCCACTAAAACCTCAGAAATCATATATATACATCTTTATTCACCCGTCACCACCTTATTAAGCGTTAAATTTAAAACGAAGAACGCATGTAAATTACCTGGTCCAAAGATTTATAATCATCAGCAATTCTTGAATACCTCCTATCAAGCTGCCTTCTTTCACCACTAGAGTGGTGCTGCTGTGCCGGCGCATAAGACTGTTCAACCGGGTATGGCTGCTGCTGTGACGGCGCATACGAGTGTTCAACCGGGTAGGGCTGCTGCTGCGGAGGTGGATAGCTGTAGTTGTAACTATCTTGGGTATAGTAAGGCTGAGCGTAGGGGTGCTGTGAATCCCATGACGAAGAAGAAGTTGAACGCAGGGAAGAATTAGAGCTCAAACTCCTATCCTTTGAACTATTGAGCCCCATCAACTTCACTAATCTACAAAAATTTCGCAATCACCTTTTGTAAAACTCTCTCCTCAAACAAGAACACAAATTCACTATTTATTTGTTGAAAACCAAATTATAAAATATGAGAACTGAAAAACAAGAAGCATGGAGTTGAAATACATGAGTAAATATATACATGTAATATGAAAAGGAAGAAACAAGGCAAGTTGTTAAAAATGTTGGTTGCTGGCCAAAACAAGAATGACCTAATCAAAGTAGTAATGGGGTTAAGAAACGTAACCGCCTTATTAAAGATTCATCTTTGTTCACACCACCACCGCTTTAATAGAGACGGGCCTTATCAGCTAAGCACAGAGTCAAACCAAAATTTGGGCAGAAGAGTCAAAACCAAATGGCGGCAAAACTTAGTTGCTTCCAGAAATACAGAATTTATTCAAAGAAATCAGCAGCAATTTAAGAATGATGATTGAAAGAGAGGAGCGATACCTAGACGCAGAGGAGTGAGCGAATTCATCTTCTTTATAAGAAATGCGAGATTCTTGAAATGATTGAATTTCAAAAGCAGGAGAGATTTGTGGATCTGATGCCTTTCTTTTCAATATTTTTTTAGCAAAGTGAAAAGGCTTTTTAGCGAAAAGCAAGAATTATTGTATTTGGGAAGTTTCGTGTTAATGGAAAGCAGAGAGTTGTAGTGTCACTTACCCGATAGATAATACGCACTAGCACTACATACACAGACAGACATGGGGTAAAGGATCGGATAGTGCAACCAACTCATTAAATTATCCCACACTCCAAACTGACCACGCCACGTTAGCAAAATATTTTAAAAATTCCAAACATCCAAAATACGCCTAATTTAATTTAGAAAAAAACTAAACAAACTAAATCTAATGTAAACCATTTGATTAACTCAACAACCGATCCAACCACCGCCGGAAAATTGGATTAATGACATATTTATTTATAAAATTAAGAAAATTTTTTAAATTAGTCCCCGATTAAGCTTTTTTTTTTCATTTGTGCCATGCAGACCGCGGAACACTTAAGCGGCTTGGGGTAAACCGCGGAACACTTCCGCGGTTTGCCACGTTGGACAAAGCAAACCGCGTAAGTGTTCCGCGGTTTGCTTTGCCCATGTGGCTCCTCCCTGACTGGCCAGCGAGGAGCCACGTAAGCCAGACCGCGGAACAGTTCCGCGGTTTACACAAACCGCGGAACAGTTCCGCGGTCTGGAAGGTACTAAATGAGAATTTATTATTTTTTGGGGGTAATTTGAGAAATAATTAGCCAATGAAATATACAATGGTCATTAACCCCGGAAAATTTTCCGGACATCTTTTCCGATTTGAAGATGATCGGAAAATTTTTCGGTCATCATCTTCAGGCGAGAAGACGACTAGCTGGGTCGTCTTCTCAGGCATAAGATGACCCATCAGTTCGTCAAGAACAAATTCAAATATGTTCTTGAACAGATGTGAATCTGTTCTTCCAAGAACAGATTCAGGGCTGGTAGACAACCGCCGCCGCCGGCAGCGAGTAGGTTGGGTCGGTAGCTGTCACGACCCAAATTATTGAGTCAAAACCGGCGCTAGGGAATGGGAGTGGTAACTCCAAAACCCGTAGCAAGCCTAAAACCATAAAAACTTTTTCGCAATAACAATAAACACACGGAAGCAAACATATAGCATATATACAAATATTTACACTAGTTATTCTGACAAACACATGGGCTCTAGTTTCCATACTATTACGAACTGGCCTCACGGTACTACATACATACTAGTGTTTCGTAAACATATAACCGGCATTTGGTGCCGTGAACAAAACACACAAACGTAGCCTACAAAAAGATAATCACAGGGACATCAAATAAAACAATAAACCAAATGCACTGCTGTCAAGACTACTACTCTGTCGACTCTGGACTACTATTGCAGCTCTACAGAAGTCAGGAACTATACATGCTTCTGCCGACTTCCGGATCCAAAAAGATGGACTCTAGCCAAGTCCAAACACTAAGCACCTAAATGTTTAAAAACAACGGGTCAGGCTATGCTGAGTGAGTTTACAAATTACTAACGGTATTATTAAAATAGCATCGCATTTAAAACAATTATTTATACGATATACAATGTAAGCCAAGCATTTAATCCGATCGAAACCCTAATCTCGTCAATAATCTTAAACTAGACAAATCCTAGTATTCGTAGTGAATACAATCTTTTTATATGGATGGAGGTTACGGGATAGTTCAACCATGTCAACCACCATCTGGTCGGGCATCGAGATAGTTCAACCATTATGCCTCATACCATCTCAAGTCCAACGATACAGCGGAGTCCCGGGATAATTCAACCAAGGCGACTCACTAGATACATGCTGCGGGATAGTTCAACCAAGCTGACCTCGTATCGCAATCACAATAAGTTAGTCTAGTTCTACTTGCTAAGACTTACTGACACTGGTGATCACACAGCCTATTGACAGGCAATAGGTAATTGTTCCCTCGGATCACACACCAATTTAAAACAATCAAACATACGATATACAATACAATTCAATCATATAATATGCGATGTATGCGATATCACTATTTATAGTTGTAATACCCCAAAATATTTAATTAGCTAATTGGACCACGTGTCCAGTTTTGACTCGCCAGAGCGGCGATGTCGGAAAGATTTTCGAGAAATCAAGATAAATAAAATTCAAGTAGGTCGGTTTCGAGAAGTTAACAACGAGGTATTTAATATTATATCTTAGCTGGAAAGTTGAAATTGGAATTAAAAGGAAAAATGTCAAGAAAAGTCAAAAAATGGAGCTCAGGGACTAAAGTGGTAATTTAGCCACTACGTCTCAAAAATGGAAATTTATAAGTTTTGACGGAAAAATATTAATATTGGGGTTCGTATTATTTATTGGATATAAATAATACGTATATGAGTTAATTGAAGGATTAATTGAATTAATTATGGACTAAACTGAACAAAAGAAAAGTTTAATAGTTAATTTATAATAAAGAAAGAAAACAAGGATGAAAAAGAGATTTTATCCAAACAATATATATAAAGGAAGAATATGAATCAGAAGAAGCAAAAGGGAGAGAAGCATCCAGAGGGTTCATTTCTTATCGATCGATTTCGTTTCTTCGCCGTTTCGCTGTTCGGCGTTCGTTTCGGACGATTTTCGTGTCGATCTCTTCGGAATTCAAGCCTCTATCTCTCCCAAGCATCAAAACAAGGTGAGTTACACGTTTTTACCACGAAAAATGAAGATTAAGGGGCTGTTTTATCGTTATATCGTAATTATATTGAATTCGACGTTTTGAGGCGTTTATGGTTGATTTCGAAGTGAAAAAGTGTGTATAATGTGTTTAAACGAATTGGGTATGAATTGGTATGAGTTTTGGGAGTTTTGGAGCTCCGGAAATGGTCCGGAGACGCCGGAAAACGTCGCACCCGATTGGTGCACGACGTGCTGCACTTCAGCATGTCGTGCTGGTGCGCGATGTGCGCCACAAGGGTGCACGACGTGTACCATTGAAGGGCACGTCGTGCCCTACTTCGACGCCGATCTCCGGGGGACTTCCATGAGCGAAAAATGGCATCCAATACCTTGATTTGGGTATGAAACTCAGTCAAATGTATTGAAATGGACATAAAACATTATAGAAATTAATGTTAATATGATAAGTAAGAATTCGGTTAAGAAAGTTATATAATTTTCGAATACGAGGAGTAGCATTCGTTAAGTCGTAAGTACGACTAAGGATCATCGAGTTTACGAGCAAACTAGAAATGGAATCCAATCAACTTAAACTTGGAACTTAAAAGTATTATACATATAAACATGAAATCCACGTCTAATTGTTAAACGTTATATCAGACACATCAGCGAGCAGTGGGGTCAGCAGAAGTGGATTAGTACGAGCACATCATCATATCGGCTTCATTATAGAGTGGATAACGGTAACAGTGAGTTGCACTTTACTTTCGCGTATTATATATTAAAGCTATTTTATATATACATGTATTGTTATACACATCGCATTATATATGATTTGATCAAATGTTATATGTTTCTATCAAGTATATATATGAAGAACTAGTATGCGATCCGAAGAAACTAGCTACCTATTGGGTGTCAATAGGTTGTGTGATCACCAGTATCGAGTCAGTCTAGTGTGTTTGCATATGATATGATATGATATGATATGAATATGAATATGAATTTCGAAGTTGGACAATGAATCTGATACGAGTGAGTACTCGGTTACGATGTAACCTGGAGTCCCCGTATCTAGTGAGTTGGACTCACACTTTGGGATTAAGAGATAGGTCGCGATCGACGAGGTAGAGTGTGAACACTCCCGGGTCGGACCATTTGGATCAGTATGATTTGAACATTCGTAAGTTGTGTCGCATGCTAGGATATTAGTTTCAAACGAATCAAATACATGTTTATACATATTATTTTATATTATTGTTTTCTTTAAATGCGATGTTATGTTTTTATAATAATACTGTTAGTAAAATGCAAGCTCACTCAGTATTTTTCCAAATACCTCACTTTTGATGTCTTTCAGGTGCTTAGTGTCTGGACCTAGCTAGAAGCCAGTTTTTGGGATCCGAAAGTCAGCTGTATATGTATACTTCTGTGACTTCCGTAGTGCTGCAGTAGTGGTCCTGTTTCGACATAGTCGTAGCCTTGACAGCAGTATATTTTGAATTTTATATTTTACTTGTTGTCTATGTTTATTTTTTTGTAGGCTACGTATGATGTGTTTTGCTCACGGCACCAGATGCCGGAGATATGGATAGTTACACTAACTTATGTATATAGTACCGTGAGGCCAGTTTGTACATGGTACGGTAACTAGAGCCCGCGAGGTTAACCAAGAAGTTAGTGCAAATACTTGATTATATGTGTGTGTGTGTGTGTCAACTTCCGAATGTGAATGTATTGCGAGAAATTGATGGTGGTTTTAGGCTTGCTACGGGTTCCGGAGCTACCACTCCCGTTCCCTAGCGCCGGTCTCAGCTCAAAAATTTGGGTCGTGACAATAGTATATAAAATAACTTTTACGAATAATACACGAAAGTAAAATATAACTCACATGGACCTCTATCCAATCTACTATGTACTCGATATGCTGGTCAAACACTGCAAATCCCAAAATGTCTACCTCGTAGCTTGCTGATACGTCTGATACATATTCAAATCAAATACACATTTTGTACATAAAGGTGAACCTTGTAAATCTAAAACCCTAGGTTATAGATTTAGGTTAATGAAATCTTAATTTGTATTCATTTCCTAATTTCAATAAGTTATTAATTGAACTCTTATTCAATCGATATGCTTATATCGATCTAAACTTACTATGCAAACTTCCATTTCTGTTATGTCTCATTAACATTTCGTTGTTATAATGTTTATTTAGCGTATATACAAAACCCGGGAGTCACCGACGAGATAGTGCACGGCGTGTCGGACCTCGGCACGGCGTGTCGGACCTCGGCATGTCGTGCCGAATGTTTTTAGGGAGGGGCACGTCGTGCCCCTCTCTGTCGCGTCACGCCTCCCCTGAAAAGGTAGAGGCGCGTCGTGCCAGGACAGAAATGGCCTAGTCGCGTTGCGCTGAACGTCAGGGCGTCGCGCCCCCTGCTGGGTTCGATTCAAGCAGGGCGAGGCCACGCCTCCGACTCTGATACCTCCGCAACACCGTTCCGACATGCTAGGTTTACAAAACCCAACGCAAAGTTAGTCGAAAACATCAAAAACGACATGGTTTTGGCAAATTCGATCAATCTATAACGTCACAACGTAAAACAGCCGCTATTCATCAATTCTCGCAACAAAAACGTTGAACTTACCTTGTTTTGAAGTTTAGGAATGATAGAGGCTTGATTTCCGGAGAGATCGACTACAAGAACGCGCGATTCAGATGTCGAACGGCGAAACCCTATCGATCGTCGTTTTTTCCTTTGTTTTCTCACTATCTGATTCTTGTTTCTTCTTCCTTAACTTAATTCATATGGTTTCTTATTTATTGGTTGGCTAAATAGCCACTTTGATCCTCCATTTCATTAACTTAGACCATTTCTCCTTCAAATGTATCCTTTTAACCAAACGGCTAATTATTCACTTTAACTCAATTACGTACGTATTATTTATATCCAAATAAATAATACTAACTCATAATCATTAATTTCCGTCAATAATATTTTAATTGCAATTCCTGAGATTTAACTTATTATTTACCAAATTGGAACCTCGACTTTATTTTTATAACTTTTCCTTCCGTTCCTTTTAGTCCCAAATTTTATCCTTTAAACGAATTCTAATATCAAACTTTCCTATTAGAATTTTTAAAACCGACCTACTCGGGTCTTGTCTATCCAATTGTTTCGATATTCTTTGTCCTGTTAGCTTGGGTTATCGGTAAAAGGACAAATTGCCGATTCCGGTAACGCCAAACGTACGGGGTATGTTAGTAGTGATAGGTTGACCGGATGGGTTGGGTTGATTGAGTGTGGTTGGGTTTGATTGAGTGTGGTTGGATGGGTTGGGTTTAGGGGTATTTTGGGTGTTTTTATTTTATATTTGGTGACGTGTAAGTTGACACGTGGCGCCGCCATTTATTTCCAGAATTACAGCCGCTAAAATATAAGGAATATTTTCGTCCATAAGGGCCATGAATGGCGCCGCCACAAAGATCAGGGGATTTTGTGATCGTTTTTAAACATCAGGGGATTTTGTGATCAAACCCCCAAAAATCAGGGGACATGAGTGATTATTAGCCATATATTTAAAATCAAAATAATTACACAAACATAACGCTTTCATTCATACAATAACTTAATAAAGTATTTTTCATGTTAAAATTATTAAATGACAAAATAATGATAATAATAATAATAATTAGAATATGTTTATCTACTTGTTATAAAAATGAATTGGTACAACCGTGCATGAGATAAACACTCTTAAAATTATCATTTTCTCTATAATCTTTTAATTTTATATAAATAATCCATTTTATAAGAGAATTTTAGTTTGTTAGTACTTTAAATATTAAAATGATATAAAAACAATAATAATGTTTATCTAAACTTAAAATGATAGTAATTAATTTAAAAAAATCCCTCTTTATTAATTTAATTTTTTATTAAAAAATAAATTAACAACA
The DNA here is from genome assembly GCF_937616625.2 of Mercurialis annua. Lineage (NCBI taxonomy): Eukaryota > Viridiplantae > Streptophyta > Magnoliopsida > Malpighiales > Euphorbiaceae > Mercurialis > Mercurialis annua. The sequence continues at coordinate 17,247,540 of NC_065572.1, read as the reverse complement.
AACACTCTATTAAATTATCTAAAATTTACTAAATGTCTCTCGATATAATTATATAAAGTATACTGGAAATATTTAGTTGTTATACATTTTTAAAATATTTTCTAATTGATGGGTGTTGGGTGTTTTCCAACTTTTAGCAAGAAACCGTCAGTAAGTGTGTTAAATGCGGGTGTGCCAGGTACGAATTTCTAATTTGTGTAACAACTTGACATTGTAACAAGGGGGTTTGGTTAACCTTATAACAAGTACTCCAATAGTTTGCTAAGTAAATTAGAATGAAAATAACGCAAATAAACTGAATTCTATTGTAAATGTGTTTAAAAATTGAAAAGTAATGAAAAATAACAAGTGTTTGTGAGTGTATTTGTGAAACACCCCGTAAGTTCAAGTTCCACGTGTCCTGCAGAGAAGGATCGGAGTTGCAAAAGTAAAGAGAACTTTGATATTAAGAAAACGGTATTAAGACCCGAGTAGGTCGGTTATGAAATTCTAATATAGAAAATTTGATATTAGAATTCAATTAAAGAATAAAATTGGGACAAAAAGGAAACGGTGAGAAAAATTATTAAAATAAAGTTTGGGGTCCCAAATTGGTAAATAATGAATTAATTCTCGGGAATAGTAATTAAAATTTTATCGACGGAAAATAATAATTTTTGTATTAGTATTATTTATTTGGATATAAATAATACGTACGTATTTGAATCTAAGCGAGAAATTGATCGATTAGTTAAAATGGAAAGTTCGAAAGAGAAATGGTTAAAACAAAAGAAGTGAGGGACCAAAAGGGTCAATTAGCCAAGCATATATCTATAACTTCATGTGAATTGAAGTTATCAGATAGAAAGATCCAGAAACGAGGAAGAGATGGCGATCAACTTCGATCCGCCGCCGTTTCGGCGTTTCTTGTCCGAATTGAATGATTCTTGTGCCAATCTTTCGGGAATTCGATTTTCTATCAACCACGGGCATCAAAGCAAGGTAAGATTGAGGTTTCATTTCGGAAATTGGTGAGTTAAAGGGCTGTTTCGTTTTAAATGAATCGAATGGATCGTAATCACGTGTTTATAGTAGTTTTTGGATATTTTTGATAGTCGGTGAAACGTGTATTGTTAGCAATGATGGTTAGATCATTTTTAGAGAGTTGGAGCATGTCGGAGCGGCCCAGAAGCGGATTCCAGGGCTGTGCGGAAGCACATCCGTGTTGTACGAACGCAGAGAATGGCGTGCTATCGCACAGCAGGGTGTGCGAACGCACAGTTCCTCTTGTGCGCTCGCACAGGCAATGAACACACATGTTTGAGCATTTCTGCCCCGTTACGACCTAGTATCCGACTTTAAGCGTGTCGGACATTTAAAAGGAATAGCGAACCCCATAAACCATGAAAATGGATATAGAATTCGATGTTTTAAAGTTAGGTTCTTGGAGTAAGTACGTAAAGCAAAGTTTAATCGATAAGTTGATTACCAAGAATGGTATTAACTAAACATAAACGTAAAGCAAAGTTTAATCGATAAGTTGATTACAACGAATGGTATTAACTAAACGTAAAAATGTGATTGAAGATAATCGAATCTACAAACCATATTAGGATCGAATGAGGATAACCTAAGTTTATAATTTAGGGTTTTAGTACTAAGTCTACGTTTATGATTTAAACGTACAGGTAATTTGAATAAGTAATTGATGTGCTGACAAGCTACCAGGCCGATGAGCTGGAGTAGCTACGAGATCGAATGACGCATGGAACCTACGTGATCGGATGATGATATTGCAGTTTTGGATAGCGGTTTTAGTGAGTTGCATTTTACTTTCGCGTATTATTTATAAAAGTTAATTTCATATATTATGAATATTATTATTAGATACATCGCACTTATACGATTTGATCGTCTGATATATTGTTTTATCGATTTTTTTGAGTATATGCATCTAGTGTGCGATCCGAAGAAACTAACTACCTATTGGGTGTCAACAGGCTGTGTGATCACTAGTATTTGAGTCAGTCTAGCGTGTCTAGATTGTTATTGATGATATGAATACGCATGATACGAACGTGAAATATGGAATATGAATGAGAGATACGAGGTTGAACTCGGTGGAACTATCACGGGACCCGTATCTAATGGGTTGAACTCTGTTGAACTATCTCGGAACCGACGACTTGGGATTTAGTGATTTATCATGGTTGAACTCGGTTGAATTATCTCGAGACCGGACCATTTGTATGATATGATTCGATATGAATACGATATAGTAAGATGAGATAGAGCGTAAGATCAGGGTTTTGATCGGATCCAATGCTTGAGAACATAATATTATTTTCTTGTATCATGTATTGATTTATATATGTTTGAGCATGCGATGTTATATTTTTATAATACCATTAGTAATATGCAAACTCACTCAGTATTTCCCAAAATACTAACCCCTCACCATTGATGTTTTTCAGGTGATCGGAATCGGATCTGACAGACCATCTCCTTTGTGTTGGAAGTCTTTTGACTTGCACAAAGTACATGTTCCTAGAGCTGTAGTAGCCAATAGGTGTCAGTATAAGATTTATGATTTGATTTCAAACGGTATTTTATAATGTAAACTCTGATACGATTTGTAAATGATATTTGTTTATAAAGATATTGTTTTCATCCGTTTGATTTCTTTAACCAATTGCCATGTGTGGAATTGGTAGTGGTTATGACTAGAAACAGGGCAGTGCTGGATATGAGATATCACGCTGTAAGACCCTGGTTTCTGCAAATCGTGTTGCATCGGTTTTCAGAAAAGTAATATGAGATTTTGATAATTATAAATATAATGTTTAAACTAGCTTTCTGGAAATGTTTTATATATAATAATATATTTTATTCGCGAAACATTTATAGTGGTTTTGGGCTTGCTACGGGATTTGGAGCTACCACTCCCATTCCCTAGCGCCGGTCGCGGCTCAATAATTTGGGTCGTGACAGATTTGGTATCAGAGCAGTTGGTCCAGTTACCTCTGTTAATATGTGTTTTGTTGGTTAAGTAACCTAGGAACTACTACAGCTATAGAGTTGAGTTCTGTCTGATCCAAGTCGTTTTCTTGTTTGTTTTATGATAAGTATAGTATGATCGATATAGAATATAGTTGATATTGTTAGGATTCGATAGTAACACGTACGTGGTTGGCGTCGAATAACGCAAAGATGCTGTCGAATTCGATCAATCGAAATTCCAAAAAGAGAATGAAGAAGTATGAAGCTACATGAGTAGAAGAACCTTCCGGATACAGAATTTAAAGGTCTAAAGGGCTTATTAAACTCAAAGTTAATAACTTGTTAAAGTTATTTGTTTAAACGGTTTTAAAAGCATAATTGTGCCTAGACCCGCGATAGACATTGATAATTGCCACGACATTGATAGAAGTGCATCAATGTATACATCAATACATGCATTAATAGGACATGCATCATATGCATTATGCTCAAACGAAGAGGTGAGATGTGGCAACTCTTTGGGGATGAGAGGTGTCATCACCCTAGTGCACAATTTTGCTAAGATTTCAACGGAATTTTGATATAAATTTCAAAACGAATTGTTTTATTTGAAAGAGTTTTCAAGAGTTTTGTTTTTAATGTAAGTATACCTAGACCGGAATTCTGTAACGGAAGTGAAATGCTCAGGAGCAAGCTGCGACCAAGGCCGCGAGAAGAACGAACACGTGTAGTCGCGAGAACATAGGATTTGTGCTTCCAGTATATGAACTTAGCCTTGATTGAATAGACTAGAATGCGACTAGAATAGCTGACATATTCGGATAGTGGCGCAGATCCGCTTAACAGTAAGCTATAACATGAACGCCCTTTTAGACGAGAAGTCGAGGACGTCAAACTGCGAGATAAGAGGAGAAGTATGATAAGATAGAATCGAAAGATCGACAGATGTATACCATGGAGTAAGGATCGAGCATGGTCGCTATACATCGATAGGGTAATTTTAGACACGATCTACGAATCGTAAGGTGTAGTAAAATAGTGATAACTTTCGATCGGACCGTTGGATCGAGTTGATATTGGAATACGATATTCCTAAGACGGTTACTATTGAATTAACCGTTGGGATCGGCAAAATAAGAACTAGAGGTGATTTTCATAAGAGTATCGATGATGAAAATATATATGGATAAAGGTGATGAGCCAAGTAGACGGGTGATAAGAATATGAGGTATGGAGTATGAAATTGGATCAATTAAGTATAGTTAACACTGGTTTCGCATGGAATTGATTAGTTTGAAGTATATGATAAGTAAGATTAAGAAGTAAACAATAAGTATTGCAATAAGTGAATTAGGAGTTTGAACCCTCACAACAAGTTTGTGAATACGAAGTTGATTAATATACCACAGGAAGTATGGACGCGATGAATATATGTCAAATTTTGAGTTCGGCTGATAAAGAGTAAAGTGCATAGTGCGATCGATATAGAAGATTGATGACGACCTTTGAAAGGTTAGATGCATTATGTAGCATCGAACTTATCGGACATATGGATGAAACTTCGTACATCAAGATACATGGAAGGATGTGAGAAGAAACTCAATATCAGAACTGAGCCACACTCAAGAAGGTAATAGTAGATAGATCGAGATAGAAGATAAAAGATAAGGGATAAGAGCAAAATACCTACAAGAAGATATTCATGTTGAAGAAAGTATAAGGACCCAAATAAAGATAAAGAATGTAAAGAAGTCAGTTAAGGCAATCGATATAGAGGAAGTACGAATAACCTGCGTATGTTGCATAAAAACTCGATAAGTCGAACTCTATGTAGTCACAGACACATAGAGACCGAAAGGGATAAAGATGATATGAACAATAGGATCGGCTTCACTGATAATTAAGATGTCAGTAAGGATATTATAAGACGATATGCGCACGATTGAGAACGCACTACATCGAGGAATCCAGGCGAAGTGGACTACAACTCTCTACCGATAATCGATGTTATGAGTGCAAAAGAAAAGAGTACAAGAGGTACAAGATACGATGAAGAGGAATACAAAGAATGCAACAGAAGATGATCGAGAAGCACGATAAGAGCATGAATATGGGACACAAGAAGAGTACCATAGGATTGTAGCACTAAGGCTACTAATCCTATCGGTTGACTAAGAACAAGAAGTCAAAGAAGAAGCGTGAAGAAATATATCTACGGTTTGGATAAGAATAAAGGAGTAACAAGTAGGAAAAAGCGAGATTGAAGATAGTGAGATTATAGATAGTAATGAAAGGTAAACATAAGACTACATGACAGTAAATGGAGTCAATTGGAAAACTAAGAGCCAAACTTAGATCGAATAATTGTAAAAGGAAATAGGTGAGGAATAGTTAGATTACGACGATGAATGCTAAAAGCATAATAAAGATTGAAGAATGAACGATGCTAACAAGGTGACAAAAGAACAAAACAGGCACAAATAAGATGAAATAAAGGTGAATAAGAAGACGGACGTTAAGTATAACCTAAGGGTTTATACTAAAGTTAAATATTGAAATTCCAAAGGATGGATCACAACGAGGCGAATAGAGAGAAACACACAAAAAGGAAAAGTGAAAATCGAAAAGAAATTAATGTGAAAAGACTGTAATGTGCCAATAAGGGGGCGATAAGCATTCGAGTATAATACATGATCACAAGGATCAATATACTATAAAGATTGTAAGGAACAACTTACGCTTACAATAAGAACAAGCAAAGATCTGCACGAGAATATAAAGGTAGAATTGGATAGATAAAGAACGAATAAACAAATTTGAAGATCAATGAAAATATATGCGATGCGCGATGCGTGATTAAGGTGACAGTAACGACACTACCATAAACAACATGCGACGACAAAAGTTGAAAAGATCAAGAAACCTCATCGTGAATGAATAAATGAAGTGCATTGAACATATCGCAAGATAAGTTAAGTATGAATAAGAAAGTTGAGCATAGAACAAGTAACGACGTCACCAGAGGACATCCTAGTGTGTGTGTGTGTGTGTGTATGTAAAATTGGAAGAGGATTAAGACCCTCACATAAGAAGTATAAGTATAAGGATTAGTTAAACAGTGTCTCATCACGATAAGATCCAACATTAAGTGTAACGATTCTATTTAGTTGTAAACTAGGAGGCTAAACCAGATGAATTGGAAATAAGAGGAGACAACGAGTATAAAGAATAGTGCATAACACTAAGAAGCAGGAAGTAAGTCAACGTGTATACAATCAATAAAAGAGTATACGAGGCGCGAGAACGCAAAAGATAAATCAAGTCAACCCTACCAGAAAAGCAAAGGCCTTATGAAGATGCATCATGAGAATTCATCTCATGGATGACCTTCGAGGAATAACGATAGTAGAGAGGGAGTTTTGTACGATAAGTGAAACGACAAGCAGAGAAGGATAGTGGATAGTGGGATTAAGTTTCCAACATCACAACAAATAGCAATCGGACGACGACTACAGCCATACGAAAGAGATTACATAAGTAGTGAAGTACGCGTTAATTGAATGTCCACATCATTCAACAAGCAATGATGATAAGATTAAACATATTGGACAAAGGGAAAGAATCGAGAACAAAAAATCGCAAGTACATGTGGATACGACCAATATCGTCATAAAAGAAGATGTTGAAGATCAAGATCAAGTCGTGACAACGACTAAACAAAGAAAATTAAGAGGTACGAGCTAATGGATCATCTACATCATTCAACGATGAATGAGAAAGCCTAATGACAAGGATTATCGTCTCTAGTAATAAGAAATTACTAGAACAAACTACAGTTGGTTATCAGAATTTGAAGTTAAAAGTTTAATTACAAGAATAAGAATTCAGAATATTGAGTGTCGGGCAAAGAACAGACAAAAAGCCATATATATAAGATAAGGAAAGGAGATTAAAGGTAAAGAGTCACAATACATAAGAGTACAACTAATATCGCTATAGAAGAAGATAATAACATGAAGGTCGTCAATGACAGTTGACGTTATTTTACAAGAAATACAGAAGCTGGAATAAAGATTCCACTCGCCGACAAACGTCGTAAAATGAATACGATGTATTGGTTACGAATGAAGTTAAGGATATCGAAGAATTAAGGTATGTAAGCAGTATATATGAAAATTCGAGGACAAATTTTTATAAGGGGGGAAGAATGTAATACCCCGTAAGTTCAAGTGCCACGTGTCCTGCAGAAAAGGACCGGAGTTACAAAAGTAAAGAGAACTTTGATATTAAGAAAACGGTATTAAGACCCGAGTAGGTCGGTTTTGAAATTCTAATATAGAAAATTTGATATTAGAATTCAATTAAAGAATAAAATTGGGACAAAAAGGAAACAATGAGAAAAATTATTAAAATAAAGTTTGGGGTCCCAAATTGGTAAATAATGAATCAATTCTCGGGAATAGTAATTAAAATATTATCGAAGGAAAATAATAATTTTTGAATTAGTATTATTTATTTGGATATAAATAATATGTACGTATTTGAGTCTAAGTGAAAAATTGATCGATTAGTTAAAATGGAAAGTTCGAAAGAGAAATGGTTAGAACAAAACAAGTGAGGGACCAAAAGGGTCAATTAGCTAAGCATATGTATATATAACTTCATATGAATTGAAGTTATCAGATAGAAAGATCCAGAAACGAGGAAGAGATGGCGATCAACTTCGAGCCGCCGCCGTTTCGGCGTTTCTCGTCCGAATTGAATGATTCTTGCGCCAATATTTTGGGAATTCGATTCTCTATCAACCACGTGCATCAAATCAAGGTAAGATTGAGGTTTGATTTCGGAAATTGGTGAGTTAAAAGGCTGCTTCATTTTAAATGAATCGAATGGATCGTAATCACGTGTTTATAGTCGTTTTTGGATGTTTTTGATAATCGGTGAAACGGGTATTGTTAGCAATGATGGTTAGATCATTTTTCGAGAGTTGGAGCACGTCGGAGCGGCCCGGAAGCGGATTCCGGGGCTGTGCGTAAGCACAGCAGGGTGTGCGATCGCACAGCAGGGTGTGCGTTCGCACAGCCAACGAACACATCTGTTTGAGCATTTCCGCCCCGTTACGACCTATTTTCCGACTTTAAGCGTGTCGGACATTAAAAAGGAATAACGGACCCCAATGAAAATGGATATAGAACTCGATGTTTTAAAGTTGGGTTTTTGGAGTAAGTACGTAAAGCAAAGTTTAATCGATTAGTTGATTACCACGAACGGTATTAACTAAACGTAATAATATGATTGAAGATAATCGAATCTACAAACCGTATTAGGATCGAATAGGGATAACCTAAGTTTATAATTTAAGGTTTTAGTACTAAGTCTACGTTTATGAATTAAACGTACAAGTAATTTGAATAAGTAACTGACGTGCCGACAAGCTACCAGGCCAATGAGCTGGAGTAGCTACGAGATCGAACAACGCATGGAACCTACGTGATCAGATGATGATATTGCAGTTTTGAATAGCGGTTTCAGTGAGTTGCATTTTACTTTCGCTTATTATTTATAAAAGTTAATTTCATATATTATGAATATTATTATTAGATACATCGCACTTATACGATTTGATCGTATGATATATTGTTTTATCGATTGTTTTTAGTATATGCATCTAGTGTGCGATCCGAAGAAACTAACTACCTATTGGGTGTCAATAGGCTGTGTGATCACCAGTATTTGAGTCAGTCTAGCGTGTCTAGATTGTTATTGATGATATGAATGCGCATGATACGAATGTGAAAGATGGAATATGAATTATAGATACGAGGTTGAACTCGGTGGAACTATCCCGGGACCCGTATCTAGTGGGTTGAACTCAGTTGAACTATTTCGGGACCCACGACTTGAGATTTAGTGATTTGTCGCGGTTGAACTCGGTTGAATTATCTCGGAACCGGACCATTTGGATGATATGATTCAATATGAATTCGATATAATAAGATGAGATAGAGCTTAAGATCAGGGTTTCGATCGGATCCAACGCTTGAGAACATAATATTATTTTCTTATATCATGTATTGATTTATATATGTTTGAGCATGCGATGTTATATTTTTATAATACCATTAGTAATATGCAAACTCACTCAGTATTTCCCAAAATACTGACCCCTCACCATTGATGTTTTTCAGGCGATTGGAGTCGGATTAGACAGACCATCTCCTTTGTGTTGGAAGTCTTTTGACTTGCACAAAGTACATGTTCCTAGAGCTGCAGTAGCCAATAGGTGTCAGTATAAGATTTATGATTTGATTTCAAACGGTATTTTATAATGTGAACTCTGATACGATTTATAAATGATATTTGTTTATAAAGATGATGTTTTCATCCGTTTGATTTCTTTAACCAATTGCCATGTGTGGAATTGGTAGTGGTTATGATTAGAAACAGGGCAGTGTTGGATATGAGATATCGTGCTGTAAGACCCCGGTTTCTGCGAATCGTGTTGCATCGGTTTTCAGAAAAGTAATATGAGATTTTGATAATTATAAATATAATGTTTAAACAAGCTTTCTGTAATCGTGTTACATATAATAATATATTTTATTCGCGAAACATTTATAGTGGTTTTAGGCTTGCTACGGGATTTAGAGCTACCACACCCATTCCCTAGCACCGGTCGCGGCTCAATAATTTGGATCGTGACAATTTGCCTTTGCGAGTGTTTTTTGGATGATTGATGAGGGGCTTTAAAAGAGAAAGTATTCTTCAATATATAAGGAGTGTAGTGGCTGTTGAAACCTCTTCTAAGTCCTTGCAGTTGTCTTAGAACCTCTTGATGAAGTGCCAGTGAGCAGAGCGGGGTTTGGGGGCCGCTCGCCCAATGCTTATGGCTTACTTCTCAATATGGAAATGGTATGAAAAATAGAGTCGCCACCTAATTCAACTAGGAAATGCCTTTTAACCGACTATATAACCTTACTCGCCTCTGGTAAGATTATCGTGCATCAGACCAAAGACTAGGGTTCGTGGACCTCCCGAGACTCTTGTGCTTGGCTTATCTATTATTGGCTTTATTTACTGGACATATTCGTTTTATTCTTGTAATACGCCATAAATTTAAAGGACTAAATAATTCCACATAAGGGATAATTTATAGGACAGGAAGAACGTAAATTAAATTTGAGGATAAATTTAATTTATAGTCTCTGAAGGTATAAAATAGTTATATAAGCTAAAATATTAAATTAGGATATTTATATTTTAACTAACAGAAATTAAGAAATACTTATAAATTAAAATAAATAATTTATAAGTCCCGAGTGAATATTTTTAGAGTCAATATTCACATAATATTTTTAGAAAGTTACTCCTAAAATTTTATAAGATTTATAGATAGAAATTTTATTGAGAGGGACTAATTTAGCGCTAATAAATCTTAAATGATCTATGAAAATAAAAAATAGGTCCTGTGAGAATAAAAGTTACATTTTTATTCTTATTATGAATTATGGAATTCATGGGTAAAATTTCATAAAGTTCGGAATTTGTTGTCCGTTTTAGTTACGGACGAGTATTTAAGAATTTGGGTTAAAGTAATGCGTAAATTCCTAAAGACTAGTTTGGCTTCTAGCCAAACTTTATATATCAAATGAAATCAAAATGAATTCATTTGTTACTCAGAGAACAAAACTTAGGTTTTGCTCCAGTTGACGCGCGACGATTAGGGTTGCCAATTCCAATTCGATTTCTCGTTTCTAACTCGAATTTCTTTGGTAATCTGTTAATAATCAAAGTATTAATCGTTATTTTGATTCACTTATATAGAAGTTAGATTATATTTGAAAATATAACGGTTATAGTATCGAATCGAATACGTATTGATTTTACGTATCGATTACGGAATTGAGTCGTTTACGATGTGAATTAGTCTTTTGGATCGAAAAAGATGTTTAAGTAGGACGGAATGAGCCCGGGAATGAAATTCTCGTGGCTGTGCATGAAGCACAGCCACTATGCGCAAGCACGGTAGGCTCTGCGACAACACAGCCAGACTGTGCGATCGCACAGGGACCTGTGCGGACGCACAGTGTCCTGTGCGGGCGCATAGGACTTGCGCCAGCGCACACCTCCGACGTGCATTCGCACATCGAGCTCCGAATCGACGAGGTTCGGACAAATTCGAACGGTATGTTCGATACGAACTCAAAAGGACTTTGAAATATGAACCAGGACGTTTAAAGGACTAAAAATGACTTAGATAACTAAGGGAGTTTGATTAATTAAAACATAGAGATGTTTTAATTAGGTCCTCTGTTAATAAAAGTGATTAAAAATTAGAGGACTATAAGTTGATATCGAGAATGAGAATAGACTATACACGCTATATGTCTAGTAATGTCTATGGAGTCTACTCTTTAGAGTTATAATTCTTATTTCAATTGTGTTTTAACAATTGTTTTCTAACTAGGTCCGACGAGCCAGTGAGCTACCGGACCAGAAGAGTAGAGGGTGACCGAAAACTGTTTTTTGGATAACAGTTTTGTGAGTTCGCATATTTTACTTCTGAATATTAATGCCAAAATATTTATAACTCAAAATGTGATTAAAATTTCATTGCATAGAGTTGATTTGAAACCGATATAGATCCATTGGTATGTGCTATCTATTAGGCAATAGTAGGATTGTGTGATCACCGGTATTAATAAATTATTGCATCGTCTTGCATGATAGTTGGGTCCTATGGTCAGATGCTTGCAAACCGGCCTAGACCTAACAAGTAATTCAATTTACGGCGTGGCAACCCTACACAGAGTTAAGATGGTTGTGATATTGTGAGTTCACAATTCATTATGTGTTAAACAAGTGAGCATAAACTATAGTGTTAACTATAGTTAACCAAACGGGGTTTCTTCTAGGGTTTCATTTGGATCGGTTATTTGGCTGCACAAAGTGTGTTCACATGCGATTTCTATTTTTATTAATATGCTTAAGTATCTATGTGAATTCACTCATTTTTGACCCCCATTGATTTCCCTTTCACATGTGAATAAATATTTTGACGTGACAAGACTTCCAGTTCTTTCTCCGGAAGTTGTAATTATATAAAGGTCACGCTATAGCTGCAGGGTAGTTCTGTTATCGCACAATAGTTCATTTGTAAATTTTTTAACTCTGAGATGAAACTACTGTTAGTATCAACGTTTTGGGACAAATGCATGTTTTATACAAAAAGGGCTTTTCCAGTTCTTTATAAATAAACTTGGTTTTGATAAAAGCTTTACGTTTGTATGAAATGCTTTAACCGGTTACTTGATATGTTAACTGGTTCGCACCGCTGGCATTTCATTTGGACAGGTTATCATAGAGTACGTAGTGTACACGTACTACCCTGAGTCTAGGAATGCAATCGCGGGGTTTTGATTACATGTTTATTTAAAGGTTTTCAAATACTTGCGAAAAGAGATTGATACCTTCTACGTTTTCAAAACGCGAAAAGTTTTTACTATTTTTCCTAGGCTTGCTACGGGTTTCGGAAAAACCATTTCCATCCCCTAGTGCCGGTCTCGACTTGAGTTTCGGGTGGAAATCGGTTCGTGACAAAGTTGGTACCAGAGCATAGGATGCGAGGTAACTCGGTGGAGCAGGGCTCTTGGGACCTGCCCAATTCTAGGGAACTCTCACTCATGATCATGTGACGAAGTGAGGCTCTCCGCCCTGAAGTGTATTGGATACGTGCTCTGATAGGTACATATGGATGTCACCCTATGGGATAGGAAGGAGTCCATATCGGCTTACGACCGCAACTTTGATAAATCAAAGTTGGTATCGGCAATAACATTGCCGATACAAGAGTGATATAGTCTAAGGAACTATTGCAGCAATAGGATTTGAGTCATGTCCTTGCTAGGTCATCATTTGATTTTGAAATATTCAAATTTTCCTTTTAGGCCGAGAGTCTATATTGTGTTAGATACGAGTTATATGCTGTGATACGCATGTATACATGAGATGTGACCATTAAGATGGTTATATGCGTGCATGTTGATCTAGTATTTATTGTATATTTATTTGATTGCATTGTGGTTTGATTTGGTTAGGATGGCTGACCAAAGACAAACTCGTGCCCGAGCTGCAATGATACGAGATGCACCTGAAGAGGCTCACGATGAGTCATCTATGTATTTAGGACAACATGAATGTCACGACCCGATTCTCGGCATCGAGACCGGCGCTAGGGAATGGGAGTGGTTGCTCCGAAACCCGTAGCAAGCCTTAAAAATACATTAAAATCACTTAAAATTTTTCGCGGAATTCAAATCATTTTTGAACATTTTAAAATCGCAGTTTAAAACGTTCTATTAAAAATTACCATTTAAAACATGCACATAATTTTCTCTTTAATTATGGCATTTTAGTATCAAAACCATTTCTCTATGGTTTAACATGCATCTCATTATGCATACCATCTTACTATGGTAATTACTGCATTTCACTAATGCAGGCCATTTCTCTATGGACTTAACTGCATTTCACTATGCAGATGCGTTCGCCGCATTTTATTCAAGTGCAGTCGCTCGGACTTCGCACAGCATTCACATATTACATATTATCAGAGTTTAAGCGTTATAATAAAATATAAAGCATAAATAAGTCCAACGACTACTAAGGTATCACCGTTCATTACTCTAGCTACTGCAACTCTAGACACATAAAGGAAAGTCATTCTCACTTTATTCAAGCCAGGGATTTCCGGAACAAGAAATTGGAAATCCACACGTCAAACTACTCGCCTGTAAAAATATTAAATTCAACGGGGTCAGTTATAAAAACTGGTGAATGCGTACAACATGTACTAATAAACATTAATATGAAAGCAATGCATTCCAGATTACCGATTCATATGAAACCCTAAACCATGATTCATGTTCCTATATGCTTTCAAAACAGGAAACATAAATATTCCACATCATTTCATCATATTCGGGTTAACCTTTTATTTTTCTTTGGCCGTATTTATTTTCTCTTTTTGTACTTTTAGCCAGTCAAATCCGATTATTCTTATTTTACGTATTTGAAAGTCCCAGACTCTTCTTACAATACAACGGATTTCGGCAGTACATAAATACTGTCGCCAATTTCACTTTTTTTAATAAAAGGTTCAACCTCTCAGATCTCGGCAGTTTCTCTTTACTGCCTTTGGTCGTCTATATTCCGTTGCCTCTGAAGATCTGTTCACACAGAGTCTAGGCCGTCGCCTGACTTTCCAGGCCGTTGCCAGGATTCACACAGCACATTCACATGCAACCCATTCTAAATGCAATACCGGTGATCACACAGCACTATTGCCGCCCAATAGTAAGCATGTTTCAATGAATCTAAATCGGTTTCAAAACTATGTATATAGTTCATGCGATTTAAATTCAAAATAAAATAAAGCATTTGCAAATCATGTAAAGCAGTTCGCAATATTTTTAATACTAATATTTAGCAGTATAAGTTGTAAACACACTCACAGTACTCGCTTATTCCAAATATTAAAAAATATCACCCGTCGAATATTCAAAACCTTTGCTCGCCGGTTTCCGCGACAAAACTCGCTGGATCTAATTTAGAGATTAAACATTAATAAATGTAATAACTCTAAATTCTAGGATATACTCTAGACCGACTCAACCATATAAACCACATAATCACAAACCAAATTTGATTCCGACTATCTATTTCCGCGTCACCGTATTTCTATATGATACACCACGTAGTTTATTTATTTCAATAAATAAACATAGAATTATAATTCCATATAATTCTAACACACATTCAATCACATAGTTTTCTAAAGATACACTATTAGAACATCTCAACAAATATACCACATTTCATGAATAACCAAAAATATTTTTCCGTAAAATATTTTTGACCCGGGGCTCGGCCCCCCCTTATTTTCTGCCAAAAACATTTCGGCACTAACTGCTGCCAACTGAGTTTAGGACTGAGCCAACATGCTCTATCCCCTCTACTCATACTCCGGTCACCGTATTCCGGTGGTTTTGGCCGGAAAACTCAAAAACGCTAAAAACGCTTAAAAATTCATTTTAAGCCATTTTAACACCGAAATTCACCAAAATCATTTTCAAATACATTTTTAATTTTTATCTTGTAAAAACAGCAGCCCAAAATTTTAAAATAATATTTTTCATTATTTTAACCATTAAAACCGAAATATCAATTAATAATCAAAACCGATTATTAATCCGTCAAAACACTACACGAAAATCATTTGAACTCCACAAATAATTATCAAACATATTTCATAAATTTTTCACAAATATTTTCTGCCCAGAAATTAAAAATGACATAAATGCCCTTTTTCCACAAATTTTAGCCGAATAGAGTTATTAAAAATTAAACCCGATTATTAAATCGCTAAAAATTCACCATTAGATATTTATTTATCATCATTCAAACATTTAGATCAACCTTAAACAAACTCATTTCCAGAAATTTAAAATCATTAGATTTACCCACATTTAAGCATTTTTTTGAGTTTTAAACTATTAAAAACCGAAACCCAACTAATTAAATTAACACCCGAATTAATCAACATTTTTAATCCACAAAAATCACGCTTTAAAGCATATATAAACTTCAACATATAGATCAGCCCAGAAATTTAAATAAATAATTTAATTTTCACGGAAAAATTATTTTAAAAACCGAAACCCATCAAACTAGCAACTAAAACCAACTAATCAACCATCAAACATCACATATAAACCATCCTAAGCATGTTTCTAGGACTCAACCAACATCAGCAACTAAAAACTAAGATTTGAGCTTGAAATTATACCCCAAACGAACATGCAAATAGAGATTAACGTTCTACGCAATATCCCCGACAACTTTTGTTAAGAAAATTTTGAGAGAAAATGTAAGAATAAATTTTTGTGTTGTGAGCTATGGAGTATTCGGCACCCACACTCAAATGGAGAAGAAGATGAATTAACTTGGGCACCAAGTTTAGCTTAGGAAAATATCTAGATATTTATTTGGTTGTTCAATTATTTACAAGTTTGCCATTATGGCATTCTTGTAAATAATTCGAACTCTAGGGGCAAAATAAACTCAACTTTCTCAAATATTCAAAAACATTAAAACATAACATATGGGCTGAGTTAAAATATTTTTGGGCCTTTAAAAATATTTAAAATAATTATTTTTACGGGTTTTAGTGAAAAATCACAAAATTCACTTTTAACACGTAAAATTGCCAAAAATCACATTTAAGGCAAACACATAGCAAATCACATTTTCACCCATATAAATTCGTCACGTGAATTTATTCACTATTTTCGAGGTCCTAATCAATTAAAAATCGGACACACACGAAAATAAACGCTAAAAATTCTACGGGGTATTACATTCACCCCTCCTTATAAGAAATTCGTCCTCGAATTTCAAAACAAACTATTACCTTGAGCAAACAAGTGGGGATATCGTTTCCGCATATCCGCCTCTGTTTCCCACGTACATTCCTCAATTGTACGGCTCCTCCAGAGCACTTTTACCATAGGTATCTCCTTACTACGGAGTTTCCTAATCTGGGTATCCACAATTTCTATGGGTTCTTCCTCATATGATAGTTCCTCGTCTATCTCAACCTCCTGAGGTTGAATAAGTCTATGAGGGTCAGGTATATACTTCCTAAGCATCGACACGTGAAACACTGGATGTACTTGCGACATCTCAGACGGTAATGCTAACTTATAAGCTACCGCTCCTATTCGCTCAACTACCTCGTAAGGCCCTGCATATCTCGGCGCTAGCTTTCCTTTCTTTCCAAATCGGATTACACCTTTCATAGGTGATATTTTAAGAAACACAAAATCTCCGACTTGAAATTCTATATCCTTTCTCCTCATATCAGCATAGCTCTTTTGCCGACTAAATGCAGTTTCTAAACGTTGCTTAATCAACGGCACTTTCTCAGACGTAATCTGAACAATTTCAGCTCCTGTCAACTTTCTTTCTCCAACTTCCTCCCAACAAATTGGAGATCTACACTTACGTCCATACAACGCCTCATACGGTGCCATCTCAATACTGGAATGATAACTATTACTATATGAAAACTCTACTAACGGTAGATACTCATCCCAATGGCCTCCGAAATCTAAAACACACATTCTTAACATATCCTCCAAAGTCTGGATAGTTCTTTCAGACTGTCCATCCGTTTGGGGATGAAACGCTGTACTAAAATCTAAACGCGTTCCTAAAGCCTCTTGCAGACTTTGCCAAAATCGGGATGTAAAAACTGATCCTCGATCTGACACAATTGACACAGGAACTCCATGTAAACTGACTACTTTGTCAATATAAATCTGTGCCAACTTTGCTGCCGTATAGGTAACCTTGATCGGAATGAAATGAGCCGACTTTGTCATTCGATCAACGATAACCCATATCGAATCAAAACCATGTTGCGACTTAGGCAATCCAACGACAAAATCCATGGTTATTCTTTCCCATTTCCATTCTGGTATTGGTAATTGTTGCAAAAATCCAAATGGTCTCTGATGTTCCAACTTCACCTGTTGGCATATCGGGCACTTAGCAACAAATTCTGCTATATCTCTTTTCATACCATTCCACCAATACATCTCCTTAACATCGTGATACATCTTGGTAGAACCAGGATGAACACTATACTTAGATCCATGTGCCTCCATCATAATTCTCTGTTTCAATTCCTCTACATTTGGTACGCACACCCTTGTACCAAATTTCAGAATACCACCTTTCAAATTATACTCAGAGTTCATTCCCTTTTGAACTTCTGCAATAACATGCTTTAGTTGAGGATCCGTTGTCTGAAGTTCCTTAATCTGATCATTCAATGTAGGTTTAATCGTCATTTGAGCTAATAAACTCCCCAAATACGAAACCTCTAATTGAACTCCTTGATCAAACAACGAATGCACTTCTCTAATCATTGGTCTCCTCTCAACTAAAGTAACATGAGCTAAACTTCCTGCTGATTTTCTGCTCAACGCATCAGCCACTACGTTAGCTTTGCCAGGATGATACTGTATCGTACAGTCATAATCCTTTAGCAACTCCATCCACCTTCTCTGTCTGAGATTCAACTCTCTCTGATCAAATATGTATTTCAGACTCTTGTGATCAGTGAATATTTCGCATTTTGCTCCATATAGGTAATGTCTCCAAATCTTTAATGCAAATATCACCGCTGCTAATTCTAGATCATGGGTTGGATAATTAACTTCATGCTTTTTCAACTGGCGAGAAGCATAAGCTATCACTCGACCATGTTGCATCAGTACACATCCTAACCCGATCCTAGAAGCATCACAATAGACTGTAAGTCCATCACTACCTTCTGGTAATGCCAGAACTGGAGCTGTTGTCAAACACTCCTTCAGCTTTTGGAAACTCACTTCACATTGATCATTCCAAATGAACTTCGCGTTCTTCTGAGTCAGCTTAGTTAATGGTGCAGACAACTTAGAAAAGTCTTGCACAAACCGTCTATAATAACCAGCTAAACCCAAGAAACTACGAATTTCTGTCACTGAACTTGGCCTTTTCCAATTCATCACCGCTTCAATCTTTTTAGGATCTACCTTAATCCCACTTTGAGATACTACATGTCCCAAAAATGCTACCTCTTTTAACCAAAATTCACACTTCGAGAATTTGGCATAAAGCTGATGATCTCTCAAAGTTTGTAACACAATCCTTAAGTGTTGCGCATGCTCCTCCTCTGTGCGCGAATAAATCAAGATATCATCTATGAATACTATCACGAATTGATCTAGAAACGGTTTAAAAATCCGATTCATCAAATCCATGAAAGCCGCTGGTGCATTTGTCAATCCAAATGACATCACCAAAAATTCATAATGACCGTATCTTGTTCTGAATGCAGTCTTTGGAATATCATCATTTCTGATCTTCAACTGATGATAACCAGACCTCAGATCAATCTTCGAAAAGTACCTCGCTCCTTGCAATTGATCGAATAAATCGTCAATTCTGGGTAAAGGATACTTATTCTTGATTGTGACCTTATTGAGTTGTCTATAGTCTATACAGAGTCTCATAGATCCATCCTTCTTCTTAACAAACAACACAGGTGCTCCCCAAGGTGAGACACTTGGTCGTATAAATCCACGATCAATTAATTCTTCTAATTGATCCTTCAACTCCTTTAGTTCTGCTGGTGCCATACGATACGGAGGTATCGATATTGGACTTGTACCAGGAACTAGATCAATACAGAATTCAATCTCTCGATCTGGTGGTAATCCAGGTAACTCTTCTGGAAACACATCAGAATACTCCGACACTACTGGTACATCATTCACACTTCCAACTTCCTTCTGAATATCTCGTACCAGAGCTAAAAATCCTTGACATCCTTTACTCAACATCTTTCTCGCTTTCAAAGCCGAGACTAAACTCTTTGGGGTTTCCAACTTCTCTCCCCGAATAGAGATAAGTTCAGTTCCAGGTGCATGGAACGTCACTATCTTCTCTCTACAATCCACATTTGCATAATGTCGCGACAGCCAATCCATTCCTAGGATGACGTCGAATTCTAAAACATTAAGCAATAACAAATCCGCAAGCAATTCTCGCTCTCCAATTAACACAGGACACGACGGATACACTACTGTAACGTCTATGCTTTCGCCTACAGGTGTAGCTACTAACAATGGGTTTTGCAAAATCACAGGTTGAATTCCTAATTTTAATGCAAAACTCGACGATACAAATGAATGCGTAGCACCGGGATCAAATAAAATTGATGCATCATGCGAAGATATTGAAAATATACCTTGCACTACCGCATTCGACGCATTCGCCTCTTGAGGATTGATCGCAAAAACTCTAGCCTGCCCTCCGCTAGCAGTTGCTCCAGATCCTCGTCCGCCTGTGGTCCTTCCTCCACCACGATTACCAAAACCATATCCTCTTCCACGTTGTCCATTAAACACATTCTGGTTCTGTGCCTGCCCAGACACTGCAGGATATACAGGTCTAGGTTGTTGAAACACTGGTTGAACAACACTAGCACTTGAACCTTGTGGTCCAGACATAGGACATTCTCTTGAGAAATGACCTTGCTGTCCGCATGTGTAACAACCTCTAGTTGCCCAATAGCATGCTCCAAAATGCTTCTTTCCACAAGTATTACATAGTGGTACTGTTCCTCCTGAACTTCGTCCACTAGAACTTGATCCAGACATACTGAACCTCCTATCTTTCTTTCCTTTCTTAAATCCTTTACGATATGGTCCAGTGAACCTATTCGTATTCGAACTAGTAGTTCCTTCTCTTACGAGCTCACCAGTAACATTGATCTTTCCAAATTGGATCAAAGTACTTTCCATCTGACGTGCACTATCGATGATTTGAACCAGATCCTTACTAACATCAGATAGAAATCCAATATATTCGGGTCCTAGCCCCTTAATAAACCTTGAATTCACCCTATCTCTATCCAACATCAGATCAGGTGTGAATCGACTCAATCTTGTGAACTCCGTCACATACTCCTGCACAGTCTTTCCTATCTTATTCAGATTCAACAACTTCTCTCGATGATTCTCCGTTACTGAAAACGGCAGAAAGAAATTCTTAAATCGAGTGACAAACTCATTCCAAGTCATCTCTCCCATACTTGGTTGAATATGCCTTTGAAACCAATCCTTCGCAGATCCTTTTACTGACATCTCCACCATCAGTATAGACTGTCTTTCACTAGCATTAAGACGTCTAGCATTCATCTCTACTTCATCTAAGAAATCTAATGCATCGTTTGATCCATCAAACTTCATGGGCTTGAGCCTCATGTAAGCCATAACGAGATCACGATCAACATTAGCACCAACTCTCTGCTGTTGATAATCCAACTGCTCTCTGTGCATATTCTGCACTTCCGCTTGATTCGTTTGCATGGCTGCTATGCCAGCTAAAAATTGTTCGAAATCAAAGCCCGGAATATTAAAATTAGGCCCACGGCCTCTACCACGACCTCGACCACGTCCACGTCCACGACCACGACCTTCGCCTGCTGCGGGTATCGCATCGTTATGAACGGACTCCTCATCATGAACATTCTCCTCTTGAATGTTTTCCTCATGCTGATCAGCCATTCTGATCAAAGCACGTCGTCTATTAAAAATCTATCTAAACGTTCTAATCGTATACTATCAGGCTCTACTTACTCCTAACAAGCATACAGACTCGATCCTAGAGCACAGCTGGGAATATTTAAAACAAATGATGACTTAACAAATGACATGACAGAAACCTAGATGTTGCAGTAGACTCTATATCAATTTCCTAATCCTTTAGGTCAACTTAATGCCAAGGTACCTAGGAATCAACAACTTATACCACCTTTACTATCAACCACTTTTCGACTATCACTCAGTCAGTGGAAATGATACCAACTTTATCACTCCTTACTCATATTAGTAATGGTTTAAGACTATAAACCATCACTTTGATATCAAACTCGACAATGGCCCGTTTTTCGACCATTGCTCTGATACCACCTTTGTCACGACCCGATTCTCGGCATCGAGACCGGCGCTAGGGAATGGGAGTGGTTGCTCCGAAACCCGTAGCAAGCCTTAAAAATACATTAAAATCACTTAAAATTTTTCGCGGAATTCAAATCATTTTTGAACATTTTAAAATCGCAGTTTAAAACGTTCTATTAAAAATTACCATTTAAAACATGCACATAATTTTCTCTTTAATTATGGCATTTTAGTATCAAAACCATTTCTCTATGGTTTAACATGCATCTCATTATGCATACCATCTTACTATGGTAATTACTGCATTTCACTAATGCAGGCCATTTCTCTATGGACTTAACTGCATTTCACTATGCAGATGCGTTCGCCGCATTTTATTCAAGTGCAGTCGCTCGGACTTCGCACAGCATTCACATATTACATATTATCAGAGTTTAAGCGTTATAATAAAATATAAAGCATAAATAAGTCCAACGACTACTAAGGTATCACCGTTCATTACTCTAGCTACTGCAACTCTAGACACATAAAGGAAAGTCATTCTCACTTTATTCAAGCCAGGGATTTCCGGAACAAGAAATTGGAAATCCACACGTCAAACTACTCGCCTGTAAAAATATTAAATTCAACGGGGTCAGTTATAAAAACTGGTGAATGCGTACAACATGTACTAATAAACATTAATATGAAAGCAATGCATTCCAGATTACCGATTCATATGAAACCCTAAACCATGATTCATGTTCCTATATGCTTTCAAAACAGGAAACATAAATATTCCACATCATTTCATCATATTCGGGTTAACCTTTTATTTTTCTTTGGCCGTATTTATTTTCTCTTTTTGTACTTTTAGCCAGTCAAATCCGATTATTCTTATTTTACGTATTTGAAAGTCCCAGACTCTTCTTACAATACAACGGATTTCGGCAGTACATAAATACTGTCGCCAATTTCACTTTTTTTAATAAAAGGTTCAACCTCTCAGATCTCGGCAGTTTCTCTTTACTGCCTTTGGTCGTCTATATTCCGTTGCCTCTGAAGATCTGTTCACACAGAGTCTAGGCCGTCGCCTGACTTTCCAGGCCGTTGCCAGGATTCACACAGCACATTCACATGCAACCCATTCTAAATGCAATACCGGTGATCACACAGCACTATTGCCGCCCAATAGTAAGCATGTTTCAATGAATCTAAATCGGTTTCAAAACTATGTATATAGTTCATGCGATTTAAATTCAAAATAAAATAAAGCATTTGCAAATCATGTAAAGCAGTTCGCAATATTTTTAATACTAATATTTAGCAGTATAAGTTGTAAACACACTCACAGTACTCGCTTATTCCAAATATTAAAAAATATCACCCGTCGAATATTCAAAACCTTTGCTCGCCGGTTTCCGCGACAAAACTCGCTGGATCTAATTTAGAGATTAAACATTAATAAATGTAATAACTCTAAATTCTAGGATATACTCTAGACCGACTCAACCATATAAACCACATAATCACAAACCAAATTTGATTCCGACTATCTATTTCCGCGTCACCGTATTTCTATACGATACACCACGTAGTTTATTTATTTCAATAAATAAACATAGAATTATAATTCCATATAATTCTAACACACATTCAATCACATAGTTTTCTAAAGATACACTATTAGAACATCTCAACAAATATACCACATTTCATGAATAACCAAAAATATTTTTCCGTAAAATATTTTTGACCCGGGGCTCGGCCCCCCCTTATTTTCTGCCAAAAACATTTCGGCACTAACTGCTGCCAACTGAGTTTAGGACTGAGCCAACATGCTCTATCCCCTCTACTCATACTCCGGTCACCGTATTCCGGTGGTTTTGGCCGGAAAACTCAAAAACGCTAAAAACGCTTAAAAATTCATTTTAAGCCATTTTAACACCGAAATTCACCAAAATCATTTTCAAATACATTTTTAATTTTTATCTTGTAAAAACAGCAGCCCAAAATTTTAAAATAATATTTTTCATTATTTTAACCATTAAAACCGAAATATCAATTAATAATCAAAACCGATTATTAATCCGTCAAAACACTACACGAAAATCATTTGAACTCCACAAATAATTATCAAACATATTTCATAAATTTTTCACAAATATTTTCTGCCCAGAAATTAAAAATGACATAAATGCCCTTTTTCCACAAATTTTAGCCGAATAGAGTTATTAAAAATTAAACCCGATTATTAAATCGCTAAAAATTCACCATTAGATATTTATTTATCATCATTCAAACATTTAGATCAACCTTAAACAAACTCATTTCCAGAAATTTAAAATCATTAGATTTACCCACATTTAAGCATTTTTTTGAGTTTTAAACTATTAAAAACCGAAACCCAACTAATTAAATTAACACCCGAATTAATCAACATTTTTAATCCACAAAAATCACGCTTTAAAGCATATATAAACTTCAACATATAGATCAGCCCAGAAATTTAAATAAATAATTTAATTTTCACGGAAAAATTATTTTAAAAACCGAAACCCATCAAACTAGCAACTAAAACCAACTAATCAACCATCAAACATCACATATAAACCATCCTAAGCATGTTTCTAGGACTCAACCAACATCAGCAACTAAAAACTAAGATTTGAGCTTGAAATTATACCCCAAACGAACATGCAAATAGAGATTAACGTTCTACGCAATATCCCCGACAACTTTTGTTAAGAAAATTTTGAGAGAAAATGTAAGAATAAATTTTTGTGTTGTGAGCTATGGAGTATTCGGCACCCACACTCAAATGGAGAAGAAGATGAATTAACTTGGGCACCAAGTTTAGCTTAGGAAAATATCTAGATATTTATTTGGTTGTTCAATTATTTACAAGTTTGCCATTATGGCATTCTTGTAAATAATTCGAACTCTAGGGGCAAAATAAACTCAACTTTCTCAAATATTCAAAAACATTAAAACATAACATATGGGCTGAGTTAAAATATTTTTGGGCCTTTAAAAATATTTAAAATAATTATTTTTACGGGTTTTAGTGAAAAATCACAAAATTCACTTTTAACACGTAAAATTGCCAAAAATCACATTTAAGGCAAACACATAGCAAATCACATTTTCACCCATATAAATTCGTCACGTGAATTTATTCACTATTTTCGAGGTCCTAATCAATTAAAAATCGGACACACACGAAAATAAACGCTAAAAATTCTACGGGGTATTACATTCACCCCTCCTTATAAGAAATTCGTCCTCGAATTTCAAAACAAACTATTACCTTGAGCAAACAAGTGGGGATATCGTTTCCGCATATCCGCCTCTGTTTCCCACGTACATTCCTCAATTGTACGGCTCCTCCAGAGCACTTTTACCATAGGTATCTCCTTACTACGGAGTTTCCTAATCTGGGTATCCACAATTTCTACGGGTTCTTCCTCATATGATAGTTCCTCGTCTATCTCAACCTCCTGAGGTTGAATAAGTCTATGAGGGTCAGGTATATACTTCCTAAGCATCGACACGTGAAACACTGGATGTACTTGCGACATCTCAGACGGTAATGCTAACTTATAAGCTACCGCTCCTATTCGCTCAACTACCTCGTAAGGCCCTGCATATCTCGGCGCTAGCTTTCCTTTCTTTCCAAATCGGATTACACCTTTCATAGGTGATATTTTAAGAAACACAAAATCTCCGACTTGAAATTCTATATCCTTTCTCCTCATATCAGCATAGCTCTTTTGCCGACTAAATGCAGTTTCTAAACGTTGCTTAATCAACGGCACTTTCTCAGACGTAATCTGAACAATTTCAGCTCCTGTCAACTTTCTTTCTCCAACTTCCTCCCAACAAATTGGAGATCTACACTTACGTCCATACAACGCCTCATACGGTGCCATCTCAATACTGGAATGATAACTATTACTATATGAAAACTCTACTAACGGTAGATACTCATCCCAATGGCCTCCGAAATCTAAAACACACATTCTTAACATATCCTCCAAAGTCTGGATAGTTCTTTCAGACTGTCCATCCGTTTGGGGATGAAACGCTGTACTAAAATCTAAACGCGTTCCTAAAGCCTCTTGCAGACTTTGCCAAAATCGGGATGTAAAAACTGATCCTCGATCTGACACAATTGACACAGGAACTCCATGTAAACTGACTACTTTGTCAATATAAATCTGTGCCAACTTTGCTGCCGTATAGGTAACCTTGATCGGAATGAAATGAGCCGACTTTGTCATTCGATCAATGATAACCCATATCGAATCAAAACCATGTTGCGACTTAGGCAATCCAACGACAAAATCCATGGTTATTCTTTCCCATTTCCATTCTGGTATTGGTAATTGTTGCAAAAATCCAAATGGTCTCTGATGTTCCAACTTCACCTGTTGGCATATCGGGCACTTAGCAACAAATTCTGCTATATCTCTTTTCATACCATTCCACCAATACATCTCCTTAACATCGTGATACATCTTGGTAGAACCAGGATGAACACTATACTTAGATCCATGTGCCTCCATCATAATTCTCTGTTTCAATTCCTCTACATTTGGTACGCACACCCTTGTACCAAATTTCAGAATACCACCTTTCAAATTATACTCAGAGTTCATTCCCTTTTGAACTTCTGCAATAACATGCTTTAGTTGAGGATCCGTTGTCTGAAGTTCCTTAATCTGATCATTCAATGTAGGTTTAATCGTCATTTGAGCTAATAAACTCCCCAAATACGAAACCTCTAATTGAACTCCTTGATCAAACAACGAATGCACTTCTCTAATCATTGGTCTCCTCTCAACTAAAGTAACATGAGCTAAACTTCCTGCTGATTTTCTGCTCAACGCATCAGCCACTACGTTAGCTTTGCCAGGATGATACTGTATCGTACAGTCATAATCCTTTAGCAACTCCATCCACCTTCTCTGTCTGAGATTCAACTCTCTCTGATCAAATATGTATTTCAGACTCTTGTGATCAGTGAATATTTCGCATTTTGCTCCATATAGGTAATGTCTCCAAATCTTTAATGCAAATATCACCGCTGCTAATTCTAGATCATGGGTTGGATAATTAACTTCATGCTTTTTCAACTGGCGAGAAGCATAAGCTATCACTCGACCATGTTGCATCAGTACACATCCTAACCCGATCCTAGAAGCATCACAATAGACTGTAAGTCCATCACTACCTTCTGGTAATGCCAGAACTGGAGCTGTTGTCAAACACTCCTTCAGCTTTTGGAAACTCACTTCACATTGATCATTCCAAATGAACTTCGCGTTCTTCTGAGTCAGCTTAGTTAATGGTGCAGACAACTTAGAAAAGTCTTGCACAAACCGTCTATAATAACCAGCTAAACCCAAGAAACTACGAATTTCTGTCACTGAACTTGGCCTTTTCCAATTCATCACCGCTTCAATCTTTTTAGGATCTACCTTAATCCCACTTTGAGATACTACATGTCCCAAAAATGCTACCTCTTTTAACCAAAATTCACACTTCGAGAATTTGGCATAAAGCTGATGATCTCTCAAAGTTTGTAACACAATCCTTAAGTGTTGCGCATGCTCCTCCTCTGTGCGCGAATAAATCAAGATATCATCTATGAATACTATCACGAATTGATCTAGAAACGGTTTAAAAATCCGATTCATCAAATCCATGAAAGCCGCTGGTGCATTTGTCAATCCAAATGACATCACCAAAAATTCATAATGACCGTATCTTGTTCTGAATGCAGTCTTTGGAATATCATCATTTCTGATCTTCAACTGATGATAACCAGACCTCAGATCAATCTTCGAAAAGTACCTCGCTCCTTGCAATTGATCGAATAAATCGTCAATTCTGGGTAAAGGATACTTATTCTTGATTGTGACCTTATTGAGTTGTCTATAGTCTATACAGAGTCTCATAGATCCATCCTTCTTCTTAACAAACAACACAGGTGCTCCCCAAGGTGAGACACTTGGTCGTATAAATCCACGATCAATTAATTCTTCTAATTGATCCTTCAACTCCTTTAGTTCTGCTGGTGCCATACGATACGGAGGTATCGATATTGGACTTGTACCAGGAACTAGATCAATACAGAATTCAATCTCTCGATCTGGTGGTAATCCAGGTAACTCTTCTGGAAACACATCAGAATACTCCGACACTACTGGTACATCATTCACACTTCCAACTTCCTTCTGAATATCTCGTACCAGAGCTAAAAATCCTTGACATCCTTTACTCAACATCTTTCTCGCTTTCAAAGCCGAGACTAAACTCTTTGGGGTTTCCAACTTCTCTCCCCGAATAGAGATAAGTTCAGTTCCAGGTGCATGGAACGTCACTATCTTCTCTCTACAATCCACATTTGCATAATGTCGCGACAGCCAATCCATTCCTAGGATGACGTCGAATTCTAAAACATTAAGCAATAACAAATCCGCAAGCAATTCTCGCTCTCCAATTAACACAGGACACGACGGATACACTACTGTAACGTCTATGCTTTCGCCTACAGGTGTAGCTACTAACAATGGGTTTTGCAAAATCACAGGTTGAATTCCTAATTTTAATGCAAAACTCGACGATACAAATGAATGCGTAACACCGGGATCAAATAAAATTGATGCATCATGCGAAGATATTGAAAATATACCTTGCACTACCGCATTCGACGCATTCGCCTCTTGAGGATTGATCGCAAAAACTCTAGCCTGCCCTCCGCTAGCAGTTGCTCCAGATCCTCGTCCGCCTGTGGTCCTTCCTCCACCACGATTACCAAAACCATATCCTCTTCCACGTTGTCCATTAAACACATTCTGGTTCTGTGCCTGCCCAGACACTGCAGGATATACAGGTCTAGGTTGTTGAAACACTGGTTGAACAACACTAGCACTTGAACCTTGTGGTCCAGACATATGACATTCTCTTGAGAAATGACCTTGCTGTCCGCATGTGTAACAACCTCTAGTTGCCCAATAGCATGCTCCAAAATGCTTCTTTCCACAAGTATTACATAGTGGTACTGTTCCTCCTGAACTTCGTCCACTAGAACTTGATCCAGACATACTGAACCTCCTATCTTTCTTTCCTTTCTTAAATCCTTTACGATATGGTCCAGTGAACCTATTCGTATTCGAACTAGTAGTTCCTTCTCTTACGAGCTCACCAGTAACATTGATCTTTCCAAATTGGATCAAAGTACTTTCCATCTGACGTGCACTATCGATGATTTGAACCAGATCCTTACTAACATCAGATAGCAATCCAATATATTCGGGTCCTAGCCCCTTAATAAACCTTGAATTCACCCTATCTCTATCCAACATCAGATCAGGTGTGAATCGACTCAATCTTGTGAACTCCGTCACATACTCCTGCACAGTCTTTCCTATCTTATTCAGATTCA
Organism: Mercurialis annua; assembly: GCF_937616625.2. Lineage (NCBI taxonomy): Eukaryota > Viridiplantae > Streptophyta > Magnoliopsida > Malpighiales > Euphorbiaceae > Mercurialis > Mercurialis annua. Next base: position 17,218,554 of record NC_065572.1, on the reverse strand, counting down.
ACAACTTCTCTCGATGATTCTCCGTTACTGAAAACGGCAGAAAGAAATTCTTAAATCGAGTGACAAACTCATTCCAAGTCATCTCTCCCATACTTGGTTGAATATGCCTTTGAAACCAATCCTTCGCAGATCCTTTTACTGACATCTCCACCATCAGTATAGACTGTCTTTCACTAGCATTAAGACGTCTAGCATTCATCTCTACTTCATCTAAGAAATCTAATGCATCGTTTGATCCATCAAACTTCATGGGCTTGAGCCTCATGTAAGCCATAACGAGATCACGATCAACATTAGCACCAACTCTCTGCTGTTGATAATCCAACTGCTCTCTGTGCATATTCTGCACTTCCGCTTGATTCGTTTGCATGGCTGCTATGCCAGCTAAAAATTGTTCGAAATCAAAGCCCGGAATATTAAAATTAGGCCCACGGCCTCTACCACGACCTCGACCACGTCCACGTCCACGACCACGACCTTCGCCTGCTGCGGGTATCGCATCGTTATGAACGGACTCCTCATCATGAACATTCTCCTCTTGAATGTTTTCCTCATGCTGATCAGCCATTCTGATCAAAGCACGTCGTCTATTAAAAATCTATCTAAACGTTCTAATCGTATACTATCAGGCTCTACTTACTCCTAACAAGCATACAGACTCGATCCTAGAGCACAGCTGGGAATATTTAAAACAAATGATGACTTAACAAATGACATGACAGAAACCTAGATGTTGCAGTAGACTCTATATCAATTTCCTAATCCTTTAGGTCAACTTAATGCCAAGGTACCTAGGAATCAACAACTTATACCACCTTTACTATCAACCACTTTTCGACTATCACTCAGTCAGTGGAAATGATACCAACTTTATCACTCCTTACTCATATTAGTAATGGTTTAAGACTATAAACCATCACTTTGATATCAAACTCGACAATGGCCCGTTTTTCGACCATTGCTCTGATACCACCTTTGTCACGACCCGATTCTCGGCATCGAGACCGGCGCTAGGGAATGGGAGTGGTTGCTCCGAAACCCGTAGCAAGCCTTAAAAATACATTAAAATCACTTAAAATTTTTCGCGGAATTCAAATCATTTTTGAACATTTTAAAATCGCAGTTTAAAACGTTCTATTAAAAATTACCATTTAAAACATGCACATAATTTTCTCTTTAATTATGGCATTTTAGTATCAAAACCATTTCTCTATGGTTTAACATGCATCTCATTATGCATACCATCTTACTATGGTAATTACTGCATTTCACTAATGCAGGCCATTTCTCTATGGACTTAACTGCATTTCACTATGCAGATGCGTTCGCCGCATTTTATTCAAGTGCAGTCGCTCGGACTTCGCACAGCATTCACATATTACATATTATCAGAGTTTAAGCGTTATAATAAAATATAAAGCATAAATAAGTCCAACGACTACTAAGGTATCACCGTTCATTACTCTAGCTACTGCAACTCTAGACACATAAAGGAAAGTCATTCTCACTTTATTCAAGCCAGGGATTTCCGGAACAAGAAATTGGAAATCCACACGTCAAACTACTCGCCTGTAAAAATATTAAATTCAACGGGGTCAGTTATAAAAACTGGTGAATGCGTACAACATGTACTAATAAACATTAATATGAAAGCAATGCATTCCAGATTACCGATTCATATGAAACCCTAAACCATGATTCATGTTCCTATATGCTTTCAAAACAGGAAACATAAATATTCCACATCATTTCATCATATTCGGGTTAACCTTTTATTTTTCTTTGGCCGTATTTATTTTCTCTTTTTGTACTTTTAGCCAGTCAAATCCGATTATTCTTATTTTACGTATTTGAAAGTCCCAGACTCTTCTTACAATACAACGGATTTCGGCAGTACATAAATACTGTCGCCAATTTCACTTTTTTTAATAAAAGGTTCAACCTCTCAGATCTCGGCAGTTTCTCTTTACTGCCTTTGGTCGTCTATATTCCGTTGCCTCTGAAGATCTGTTCACACAGAGTCTAGGCCGTCGCCTGACTTTCCAGGCCGTTGCCAGGATTCACACAGCACATTCACATGCAACCCATTCTAAATGCAATACCGGTGATCACACAGCACTATTGCCGCCCAATAGTAAGCATGTTTCAATGAATCTAAATCGGTTTCAAAACTATGTATATAGTTCATGCGATTTAAATTCAAAATAAAATAAAGCATTTGCAAATCATGTAAAGCAGTTCGCAATATTTTTAATACTAATATTTAGCAGTATAAGTTGTAAACACACTCACAGTACTCGCTTATTCCAAATATTAAAAAATATCACCCGTCGAATATTCAAAACCTTTGCTCGCCGGTTTCCGCGACAAAACTCGCTGGATCTAATTTAGAGATTAAACATTAATAAATGTAATAACTCTAAATTCTAGGATATACTCTAGACCGACTCAACCATATAAACCACATAATCACAAACCAAATTTGATTCCGACTATCTATTTCCGCGTCACCGTATTTCTATACGATACACCACGTAGTTTATTTATTTCAATAAATAAACATAGAATTATAATTCCATATAATTCTAACACACATTCAATCACATAGTTTTCTAAAGATACACTATTAGAACATCTCAACAAATATACCACATTTCATGAATAACCAAAAATATTTTTCCGTAAAATATTTTTGACCCGGGGCTCGGCCCCCCCTTATTTTCTGCCAAAAACATTTCGGCACTAACTGCTGCCAACTGAGTTTAGGACTGAGCCAACATGCTCTATCCCCTCTACTCATACTCCGGTCACCGTATTCCGGTGGTTTTGGCCGGAAAACTCAAAAACGCTAAAAACGCTTAAAAATTCATTTTAAGCCATTTTAACACCGAAATTCACCAAAATCATTTTCAAATACATTTTTAATTTTTATCTTGTAAAAACAGCAGCCCAAAATTTTAAAATAATATTTTTCATTATTTTAACCATTAAAACCGAAATATCAATTAATAATCAAAACCGATTATTAATCCGTCAAAACACTACACGAAAATCATTTGAACTCCACAAATAATTATCAAACATATTTCATAAATTTTTCACAAATATTTTCTGCCCAGAAATTAAAAATGACATAAATGCCCTTTTTCCACAAATTTTAGCCGAATAGAGTTATTAAAAATTAAACCCGATTATTAAATCGCTAAAAATTCACCATTAGATATTTATTTATCATCATTCAAACATTTAGATCAACCTTAAACAAACTCATTTCCAGAAATTTAAAATCATTAGATTTACCCACATTTAAGCATTTTTTTGAGTTTTAAACTATTAAAAACCGAAACCCAACTAATTAAATTAACACCCGAATTAATCAACATTTTTAATCCACAAAAATCACGCTTTAAAGCATATATAAACTTCAACATATAGATCAGCCCAGAAATTTAAATAAATAATTTAATTTTCACGGAAAAATTATTTTAAAAACCGAAACCCATCAAACTAGCAACTAAAACCAACTAATCAACCATCAAACATCACATATAAACCATCCTAAGCATGTTTCTAGGACTCAACCAACATCAGAAACTAAAAACTAAGATTTGAGCTTGAAATTATACCCCAAACGAACATGCAAATAGAGATTAACGTTCTACGCAATATCCCCGACAACTTTTGTTAAGAAAATTTTGAGAGAAAATGTAAGAATAAATTTTTGTGTTGTGAGCTATGGAGTATTCGGCACCCACACTCAAATGGAGAAGAAGATGAATTAACTTGGGCACCAAGTTTAGCTTAGGAAAATATCTAGATATTTATTTGGTTGTTCAATTATTTACAAGTTTGCCATTATGGCATTCTTGTAAATAATTCGAACTCTAGGGGCAAAATAAACTCAACTTTCTCAAATATTCAAAAACATTAAAACATAACATATGGGCTGAGTTAAAATATTTTTGGGCCTTTAAAAATATTTAAAATAATTATTTTTACGGGTTTTAGTGAAAAATCACAAAATTCACTTTTAACACGTAAAATTGCCAAAAATCACATTTAAGGCAAACACATAGCAAATCACATTTTCACCCATATAAATTCGTCACGTGAATTTATTCACTATTTTCGAGGTCCTAATCAATTAAAAATCGGACACACACGAAAATAAACGCTAAAAATTCTACGGGGTATTACAATGAACCGGCTAATGCGGCAGGTAGAGGCCGTGGGCGCGGTAGAGCTAGAGGTAGAGCCTCACTTCTCATCAACCGATAATATGTCGTTGAAATCTCCTACGACACACCAAGGCAACGAACACTCTAAGCTGAGATCATGAATAATTTGCCATGACTTTCTTCTATAGGCTCTCTCCGGGCACCCATAAAAATAAGTTAGTCTCAACATTTTACCATCGACTGAACTAACCTCAAGATCAATATAGTTCACAAGTGTAATACCCCAAAAGATTTAATTATCTAATTGGACCACGTGTCTAGTTTGGACTCGCCAGAGTGGCGTTATCGGAAAGTTTTCCGATAGAATCTAGATAAATAAATTCTAGTAGGTCGGTTTTGGAAAAGATTAATGCGGAAATTTTATTATTATATTTCAATCCTAAAGTTAGAATTGGAATTAAAAGGAAAAATGTCAAGAAAAGCCCAAAATAAAGTACAAGGACCAAAGTGGTAATTTAGCCACTTTGTGACGAAAATGGAAATTTTAGATTTTGACGGGAAAGTATTAATATCGAGTTTCATATTATTTATTGGAGATATATAATACGTATAAGTCATAATTAAAGTGTTAATTGATTTAGCTATGGACTAAATCGTACAAAAGAAAAGTTTGAAAGATAAGTTGTAACAAAGAAAGAAAAGAAGGATCAAAGCAGACATTTAACCTTAATATATATGGTTTGGGATATGAATTGAAGATCAGAGAAAGAAGAATCCAGAAACGAAGAAAATCCACAGATCACGATCGTTTCGCTGCCGCTTCGCCGTTCGACGTCCGATTCAAGTTTTTTCGCGGCGATTTCTTCAGAATCGAGAGCTCTATCCGTTCTAAGCTTCGTTTCAATTCAAGGTAATATCTTGAGAATTGATGTCAAATTTGAATAGAAGATGGTTGTTTTTGTATTAAAGTTAAGGATTTGGAATTTTGACGATTTTAGCTTGATTTAGCGTTTATAGAGAAACCACGATACGGGTTTTGTCAAAAATGGTGTTTAAAGTGTGTCGGAAGTGGTAGGAATCGGAGAAACTCCCAGAAAGTGGGTTTTCCGGGGCGATGTGCGCAATCGCACACGGTGTGCGGACGCACACTGGTGTGCGGACGCACACTGGTGTGCGGACGCACACTGGTGTGCGAACGCACACTGCACTGGGCGGACGCACAGTGCCTTTGCGCGCCCGCACAGTGGGTCCATAGGGACCAAAATGGGCTTTTTGCCCAAATCAAATGGGATTTTTATATTTTTTGATATTAGACCCCAAAAACGATTAAAGACCCCGATAATTTAAAAAGTGAGGTTTTAGCTCGACGTTTTACGTGACCTACGATAATGGAAAACGTTAAGGATGTTATACGTTTCTCGAATACGAGAATCAGGGTTCGATATATCGTGAATACGATAAAGGAATATCGAGTTCACGAATAACATTAAGAATGAAACTAAACCGTAGAATTTGAAAGTATTATACGTATAAAAACACGAGATTAATACCTGACTATTAAACGTTAATTATTATGTATCAGAAGTGTCAGCGAGCAGAGAGGTCAGTAGATGTGGGATAGCAAGGGCATAACATTTCATCGACCACGTCATTGATTGGATTGCGGTTTCTGTGAGTTGCACTTTACTTTCGTGTAATATATATTAAAGTTATTTTATATATGTATATTGTTTTATACGCATCGCATTATATATGATTGATTGAAATGTTATATGTTTTATTAAGTCTTTATATACGAGAACTAGTATGTGATCCGAATAAACTAGCTACCTATTGGGTGTCAATAGGCTGTGTGATCACCAGTATCGAGTCAGTCTAGTGTGTTTGCATATAATACTGATTGATATACGTATGATATGAAATGACACGATATGAATATGAATTTTGAAGTTGGACAACGAATCTGATACGAGTGAGCGCTCGGCTACGGTGTAGTCTGAAGTCCCCGTATCTAGTGAGTTGGACTCACACTTTGGGAATAAGAGATAGGTCGCGATCGACGAGGCAGAGTGTGAACACTCCCAGGTCGGACCATCTAGATCAGTATGATTTGATTATTCGAAATTTGTATCGCATACTAGGATATTAGTTTCGAACGGATCAAATACCTGTTTATATGTATTACTTTTATATTATTGTTTTATTGAATTGTGATGCTATGTTTTTATATTAATACCGTTAGTAAAATGCAAAACTTAGTATTTCCCCAAATACTGACCCCTCACCTTTGTTGTCTTCAGGTGCTTAGTGTGTGGACTTAGCTAGAAGCCAATTTTGAAGTCCAGAAGTCAGCTGTGTATGTATAGTTTCTGACTTCTGTGAATGCTGCAGTAGTGGTCCCGCGTTGACAGAGTCGTAGCCTAGACAGTAGTACATTTTGAGTGTACATATTACTTGCTGTCCTGTTCATATGTTTTTGATAGGCTACAAGTAGTATGTTTTGTTCACTGCCCCAGATGCCGGTGATATGTTTTATTACATTAACTTTTGTATATAGTACCGCGAGGCTAGTTCGTACAGGGTACGGTAACTAGAGCCCGCGAGGTTAACAGAACAGTTAGCGTAAATATTTGTGTATATATGTTATGTATATTTGCTTCTATTGTGTTGTGTTATTTGTTTATTATTTGCGAAAAATTAATAGTGATTTGAGGCTTGCTACGGGTTCCGGAGCTACCACTCCCGTTCCCTAGCGCCGGTTGCGGTTCAATATTTTGGGTCGTGACAATGTTGGTATCAGAGCAGTTGGCCCAATTACCACTGCAAGCTTGTTTAAGTGTTTGTTTGAGGGCAGTTGGTTCAGTTACCACTGCCAGTTTTTTCTGAATATCTGTTTGATTTGGGATACTCTGTCAAATAGGTAAACCTAGGAACTACTGCAGCGAAGGAGTCGGACCTTAGTTGTCTGCATTTGTTTGATACGTGCATTAGTAATATGTTGTATAGTGCGCGCGAATTAGGGCTATCAAGCTAGTAAATGATTAGTGATAAATCACCAAAAGGGATCCGAGCTACACAAGCCTACACAAACAGCAAACAGAGGTAAGAAAGAACTTCCGGTGGGGGTCACCGGACGTTCACTCCGACGCTCAAGTAAGATTTCTGAGTAAGGAAGAAGAAGAAGAGAAAACATGAATAGTTTTCAGAGAATAGAAAGAATTACCTAGGGTTTGCCCTTAAACCCCTTATTTATAGTTAGGATTTAAGGACAAACCTTGCCTTGCTGGCAGGCTGTCCTTGGAGTGGTCCCTGAAAACGGTTACGCCTACGTGGAGGATATTCCCCGTATGGGGCGCAGGTTGTTTGGTAACAGCAAACAGAGGTCAGAAAGAACTTCCGGTGGGGGTCACCGGACGTTCACTCCGACGCTCAAGTAAGATTTCTGAGTAAGGAAGAAGAAGAAGAGAAAACATGAATAGTTTTCAGAGAATAGAAAGAATTACCTAGGGTTTGCCCTTAAACCCCTTATTTATAGTTAGGATTTAAGGACAAACCTTCCCTTGCTGGCAGGCTGTCCTTGGAGTGGTCCCTGAAAACGGTTACGCCTACGTGGAGGATATTCCCCGTATGGGGCGCAGGTTGTTTGGTATGTCAGGTGGAGGGAACATTCCTCACGCACCTGTCAGAGGATCTTCTGTGGTCCCAGGATCTGGGACACGTGCGTGTGCTCGTGGGCCAGATCTCGAAGCTCGGTCAGAGCCTGAAGCCCGGATTGCTTGGGCCAAACTTACATATTTCTAGTTTCTGAGCTTGAGTGTATCTCGAAGCTCAAGTCGTCTGTACTGAGCTCTCATGTCTCTTGTCCAGAAGCTCGGAAAGAATCTTCGATCCGACCTTGTCAAAAACACGCGTCTCAGATGATGTTCGGATGTTCATCGATCCGGTGACCCCCCAGGTCACGTGGTCTATGATTTAGGAGATGGTCGGAAGTCGACATCAGGTCGGTGAAATGCTTGACTTAGCGATGTTCGTTCTTGGCGAGGTTGCTTCGCCCTTACTAAATGTACTACGTTATCACTAGTCCCCCCAGTATGTTGGATATTTATGTCCGAGTTGGTTGTGTTGTCCGAGTTCCTGGGTCACGTGAGTGTTGGTGTGATTGTCCTGTCTTTGAATCATCTCTGACACCAAGCCGTTTGTCAGAAAGGAGGGTGAGCTGCTTTTTGGGTGGGAAGAGGTGTGTGAAAGGATATGTCTGTCGAGATGTCCTGTTTGACAGCTGTTGTCGTAGGTGGCGGTTGCTTCTCGTCTACGCTGAGTCCACATGTTCAGCAGTTATTGCCTGAGCGATTTTCTAGGAGGCGTTTTGAGTGGGAAGAGAGAAAATTAAAGGCGTGTCTTTTCAGTTTCCCTCTCTTTTCAGCTATAAATTTCATTTTTCAAAAACTTATAAAACTTTTCACTCTCTTTCTGAATTCTTCGTCTTCTCCAAGTTTCTTTGCCTCTTTGAGTTTTTACATCTTCTCTGAGTTCTTTTATTTCTTTGTGCTTTTGTTGCCTCTTGCTGTTAGAAGGGATTGCTGGTTCTGACTTCTGAGATCTTAAGTTTCACTGCTGTTCTTGCCCCGTGTTCCAAGTCATCTTCTCTGCATTTCTTCACAAGTAAGTGTTTCTTAACCTTCTGGCTTGACCTTGTGATTTATTGTTTTGTGTTTACGTTGGTGATCCTGTATGATTTGTTCTGTTTGCTTCGTTGTTTATTTTTAGAAATTTTCCAGAAATTGATGTTCTTCGTTCGTTGTTTTTGCCCTGTTTTATGTGATTTTGTTATCTTAGCGCCTCTGAGTTTGTGTTTTGTTCATCGTTTGTTTAGGAAAAATTTCCAGAGATTGTTTATCGCTTGTTCATTGTTTCTTGTTCTATGTTTTATGCTTGATGTTGTGTTTGTAAGTTTCTTGCTAGATTGATTTCCAGAAATTTCTTTGTTTAGTGTTTTATGTTCTTTTGTTTGGGGAATGAATTTCCAGTATTCTGGGAATTCATTGTGGTGTTCTTCGTGTTCTGATGGTTTCGCCCCTTAGGAACTCTCTTGATCCATGATTTCTAGTTTTTGTAAGTTTTTCTTGTTTTTCTCTCATCCGAGCTGGTTTCCGTGTCTTTAGGTATGTCGGGTGATTCATCAGAACACGAAGAAGGGAGGGGATATGATGATAATGACATGGGTACGGACGAGCCATCAACTGAGTTCCATGTGATTCGACCAAACCGAGCTGCTACCTCGGTGGCAGAAGAAACTGGCACTTCAAGACCCCAACCTTCTAAGAAAGGGAAAGGGAAGAAAACTACCGCCGATGTTGGCGATAAAAATGACGACCGCGATATCAAAGCCTCGTGATGCACGGTGGGATTCCTAAAGGCCGTACGACAGGCTTTTGACATCCCTGAGGAGCACGAGCTCTCGGTGATTCCAGAGGGAAAGAGGCTAAATGACGTGCTGCCTGCGAATACTATAATGCTCACTCTGGAGCATTTTCAGTCCGGGATCAGGTTTCCCATCAGCGAGGATTACAAACAGCTGAGTGACTACTTCGAGGTGCCGCTATCCCAGATTCATCCTAACGGAGTACGCCACTACTCCTGTTTCTTAAAGCTTTGTCAGAAGACCGGAGTGGTGCCAAGTATGAGGTCATTCTGCTGCCTATACCTCATGTCTCTGAAGGACCGGAATCACTTTGCTTATATGCGATTCTGAGGTGAGAGGAAGGAGGTTCAAGGAGGGTTGATCTCCGGGGTGATTGATTCTCTCCGAGATTTTAAAGAAGATTACTTCCAGATCTCCCATCCTACTGCCTTCGTCGGGATGGTCACTTCGTGGGTAACCAAGTGTTTCAAGCCAGAAAAGTGGTTCCACATCCCGGGTCCTTTGGAGCTTAAGGACATTCTGATTCTCCGGGATGATGTTCCTTCAGGTGAAAAGGCACAGGCTGATGATCTGTGTCCGAAGGTCCCTTTCGACTTCGGGAAGAACACGGTGCCTTCCGGAGTTGGTTTGTTTTGATGTCTCTTCCTTGTTTGTTTTTTGTTTTGTTTTTTTTGGTTGCTTGTCTTGTGTTTGCTTGTTGTTTTGTTCATGTCGACTTGTTATTGCTATACGTGTTTTTAATTTTGATTTTTTACCCTTGCAGTGGACAACATTGACCTGGGGAAGCTTGCTGGGGAAAAACGCAAGAGGCCGGTGAGCCGAAATGTCACCCCTGCGCCTCCTCCGCTTCCCGAAGCTGCCGAGGTTCCCAAGTCTCCAGCTGTTGAGAATGTGGTTCCTGAAGCCCTATTGCAGGGTTTGGACGCGATTCCCCTGCGTGTTCGTTTATCGGAGGGGATAGAGGTTCCGCCGGGTGCTGAGCCAGTTGGGAACATTCCGTTTATCAACATTGACTCCACCGAGACGGTTGATGGTCCCGCTCCAAAGGGAGCTGATCTCCGGGGTGCGGGCCCCGAGGTGGCAGGCCAAAGTTCCCGAGCTCCTTAGACCCAGGCGTCGGACCTCCCTGAAACTTTCTCAAGTTCGAGCACCACGGCATCCGGGCCGCATACGATAACTCGAGCGAGCTTCTCGAGTGGGTTAGTCGGCATAACAAAGGTTTGCCTGTGACCTTGAACGAGCTTGCTATTGCCGGGGATGTAGCTCGGGTTACTACTATGCCCGCTGACCGGGAGCATTACAAGACCTTCAAGCCTGAGAACCTGTGGGCTGTGATTTCGTCTTTTTGCCTCCAGGTGATTTCTCATGTTTAACTTATGTAATTTACACTTTACATTATCTGTTTTAGGCTTGTGTTCTGACTTAGAGGGTGCGTTTCTTGTTTTCAGGCTTCTCAGATGTCATATATGGCCGACCAGAACCATAGTAAGACTGAAATAGACCTGACGCTAGCGAAGAACCTTCTGCTGTCCGAGAAGACCAAGACTCGGGATGCCGAGAAAAGGGCAGCAGAAGTTGAGAGGCGGGCTTCCGAGGGGGCGACCTTAGTAGCCAAACTGGAGAACCAGTTGAAGGACTCCAAAGACCGTCGGGCTGAGGATCTTAGTGTGCTGGATTCGCTGCGGGCTGATGTCAGCCGGTTGGAAATCGAGAAGTCTCTGGCTAAGGACGATTTCACTAAGCAACTGGCTGATCTGCCTACCCGAAACAATTTGGCCACTAAGGGTCTCCGGGATACCGTGGCTGACCAGAAGAAAACTGGCTGAGATCACGAAGCGGGCTGAGGACGCTGAGGCTAAGGTTAAGGGGGTTACAGGCCGAGAGGAAGCAATCTATGAGGAATTCCGCCGGATTCTGTACGTCAGCGAGCTCCAGGTCGGGGAGTACGTCCGAGGTCGCTTTGGGGCTGAAGTGGATGTGTCCAATTTTGTTTTGGACGTTGAAGAGTTGGGTCGGCGAGCTAAAGAGCTTCCTGAGGACTACGATGTGCCGACTGACATCGAAGATTACCTCGCCGAGGACCAGAGCTAGATTTTGATAGTTACTTTGTCTCTGTAATTTTTGGATAATTATGTTTTTCTTTTGTAATTTTTGAATTCAAGCACCAGGCTCTTTTCACCTTTTATATAAATTTTCCTTGATTTTTCTTGTTGGTCTTGCTATTTTTCCCTGAATGCTCTTTTTGCCATGTTTCATAGTTTTGTTAATGAGAATTTTGTCTAAGTGTGATAGCTTGTTTTCCTAGATAACTCGACTTGGTTTATGGACTAGTCTTGTTAGCATGGTTCCTTTATTTTTACTTGTAGACTTCTTGACTTAGTTTTGGATTAGAATTGCTAGTATTGATTTCTTGTTTTTTCGAGATGGGGTTGAACCGAGTTGTATTATTGTCTAGTCCTTGTGTTCCGTATATCTCGAGATGGTTATAGCCCGTAGGGGAAATATAGCCCCTTGGTGACATGTAGCTCGGGGATGGCACATAGCCCGTGGATGGCACATTGCCCGCGGATGGCACATAGCCCGCGGATGGCACATAGCCCGTGGATGGCACATAGCCCGTGGATGTTTTTACCAAGTAAATTGCTCGGGTTTTGAAAGGAAGACATGAATTCTTTTTAATCTTTTTTATTTATTGAGGGGAAAAACTTATGTTTGAGTTTTACAAAAGCCTAACCCAAACATAAGTGAAAAAATCCCTAAGGCACCTTGATTTAACAAGTAAATTACTGATAGTATTTCCGAAGAACCTGGAAGTTCCAAGTTCTCGGGAGCACTCTGTTTGACATGTGTGCTATCTTGTAAGCTCCGGCTCTGCCGACCTCGACTACTCAGTAGGGCTCTTCCCAGTTGGGCTGCAGTTTTCCGACCCCGGCGTTTCCTTTGGCGATGTCTGCCCGTCTCAAGACCAGATCGCCAACCTGGAAGTTCAGGGGTTTAACCCTCTTATTGTGGTACTTATCCATTCTCTGCTTATATGCCTCAATTCTGAATGCCGCCTGTTCTCATCGTTCCTCCAACAGGTCTAAGCATAAGTTCTGTTCTTCTTCATTTTTGGCCTCATCAAAAAACTGGACTCTCATGGTCGGCATTCCGATCTCCACTGGTATCATTGCTTCACACCCGTATGTCAGAGAAAACGGGGTGTCTCCTATTCTTGCCCTCGGAGTAGTTCGGTAAGCCCAGATAACCTTAGGTAGCTCTTCCAGCCACTATTTGTCATACTGCCCCAGCGTGGCTTTAAGCCCTTTCAATATTGTCCGGTTGGTCACCTCAGTTATCCCATTTCTCTGTGGATGAACCACTGAAGTGAAGCGTAGGTTGATATGCAAATCACTACAAAACTCTTTAAAAGCTCGGCAATTGAATTGCTTCCCATTATCGGTTATCAAAGCTCTAGGTATCCCGAATCTGCATACGATTTGCCTCCAGAAGCAATCACGAATCCGTGCTTCAGTGATAGTTCTTACTGCCTTTACCTCAATCCACTTCGTAAAGTGATCCACTGCCACTATCAAGAACTTTTTTTGCCCCATGGTTGCTGTAAATGGTCCCAGAATATCGATCCCCCCATGTTGCGAAAGGCCAAGGGCTGGTGATAGGACACTGCTCTGTAGTCGGAGCATGTCGGATGTTCTGATGCCTCTTGCAGTTCTCACACTTTTTCACAATCTCTTCAACTTGTCTGACCATCAGAGGCCAGTAATACCCCTGTAGAACTGCTTTCTTTGCTAACATGCGAGGAGCTATGTGTGCTCCGCAGATACCTTCATGTATTTCTCTCAAAACATACTCGCCCTCCTCTGATGTCAGGCATCTCGACCAGGAGTGAGTAAATGACTTCCTGTACATGACTACGTCGAGAAAGGCATAGTAAGGGGCTTGGCGCAAGATTTTGTACGCTTTATCTCTGTCCTCTGGCAGAGTTCCAGCCATCAGGTAATGGGCTATGCCTTGCATCCAATTCTCCAAAGGCTGGGTGAGAAAGATGGTTTCATGGTTGCCAATGTTGGAATGCTTTTGAACCGAAAAATGGACCCCAGGCATTCTCTCATCCACTGTTGCGGCTTTGGCCAAGACGTCAGCCTCTTGGTTTTATAAGCGAGGGACTTGCTCTATCACCCACTTTCCCCCTAGTTCCTGAATCTTGTTCAAGAAGAACTTGACTCTGTCAACATATCTTCGCATTTCTGGATCCCGAGCTTCAAAAGTACCCAGGATTTGGCAAACTACCAGCTGAGAGTCACTTCTTATCGTCACGTGCTCAGCTTTAACCACATTTACCATTATCAGGCCAATCAATAAAGCCTCGTATTCCACTGCGTTGTTAGATGTAGGGAAATCGAATTTGACCGAGCTCCGAAGTGTAACTCCCTGAGGCCCCTTCAGGACCACGCCTGCTCCGGATCCTTCGAGGTTCGATGCCCCGTCGACTTCCAGGACCCAGTTCAGAAGTTGCTCATCTGCTTCTTCCGGTTGATTGCTGGTCGTGGTCTCGGCTATAAAATCAGCTAATACTTGTGCCTTTAGAGCCGGTCGTGGTTCGTCCTAGATGTCATATCCTCCCAACTGAACCGACCAGCTAACCAGTCGCCCCGACATTTCCGGCCTCTGCAAAGCTTTCCTCAAAGGTTGGTTCGTCCGTACTACTATGATGTGAGCTTTAAAGTATCTCCTCAGCTTTTCTGCTGTCACTTTCAACGCCAAAGCAAATTTCTCAATCTTCGGATATCTGATCTCTGGGCCTTTCAGAACTCTGCTGAGATAGTAAACCGGGGTTTGTAGGCCTTTATCTTCCTTGACTAGGAATGCCGCTGATGTGTCCTCGTTCACCGAGAGGTATTAATACAAGATTTCTCTTGGCTCGGGTCTGCCTAGCACCGGAGGAGTGCTAAGGTAAACTTTCAACTCCTCAAAAGTTGCATTGCACTTGTTTGTCCACTGGAAATTCTTTGTGTTTTTTAATATTTTGAAAATGGCAAGCATCGCTTGGTCGAGCAACTCATGAAGCGTCCCAGTGCTGTGACTCTGTCGTTCAACTTCTGCACCTCTTTCACTGAGGTTGGGGCTTTCATGTTCATTACTGCTTCAATTTTCTCCGGGTTTGCCTCAATTTCTTTTTCTGAGATGAGGTGTCCGAGAAACTTTCCTGACCGTACCGCGAAAACGCACTTCTCCGGGTTTAGCTTTAGATTAAACTTCTTCAGTTTTTCAAAGGTTTCTGCCAGGTCACCTGCGTGATCCTCGATTCCTCTGGATTTTACCACTATGTCGTCTACAGAGACCTCAACATTTTTTCCGAGTTGGTTCTTGAAAACATGGTTCATGAGTCTCTGATATGTTGCTCCAGCATTTTTCAGGCCGAAAGGCATCTTCTTGTAACAATACGTTCCCAAGTCTGTTGTGAATCTTGTTTTCTCCTCATCGTCTTTGCTCATCAGGATTTGGTGATATCCCTGAGAAGTGTCTAGGAAAGCGTATACCGCAAATCCACACGTAGCGTCTACTAGCTGGTCGATGTTCGGTAAAGGGAAATGTCTTTCGGACAGGCGTTGTTTAGATCAGTGAAGTCTATACAAAGCCTCCATCTGCCGTTGGACTTTTT
Source organism: Mercurialis annua (assembly GCF_937616625.2). NCBI lineage: Eukaryota > Viridiplantae > Streptophyta > Magnoliopsida > Malpighiales > Euphorbiaceae > Mercurialis > Mercurialis annua. Next base: position 17,203,292 of record NC_065572.1, on the reverse strand, counting down.
GATCAACACCACGTTGGCTAGCCACTCCGGGTAATCCACTTTCCTGATGAACCCGGCTTTCAAAAGCTTCTCCACTGCATTCCGGATAGCCATCTGTTTCTCTAGAGAGAAAGTTCTTTTCTTTTGTTTGACAGGCTTGCACTTAGCGTCCACATTCAACTTGTGCGAGATTATCCTTGGATCTACACCCCCCCCCGATATCCTCCGGGTTGTTGGTAAACTTTTCTACGTACTGTCTCATCCGAGCTATGATAGCTTCTCGGTGCTCATCCGGCCAATCTGTTCCCAGCTTCACACACATCTCGGAGCCCTCCGTTAGTTCAATTGTTTCCAGGTTTTCCCTGGGTTTCTGAGCCTTTTTCTCTCTGAGCAGCAGCTCCGGTGTATCTATGTTCATCGTTTCCACCGTGCTGCCCATCGTTGCCATGTAACATTGCCGAGATAGGGTTTGGTTTCCCCTAATAGTTATGACCTCGTTTTCTACTGGGATTTTCATCATTAAATGTCGAATACTAGTCACTGCATCTGTGCTATACAACATAGGTCTACCAAGAATACCATTGTATGCTAAAGGCATGTCAACTATCATGAAAAGTGATCGTACCTTCCGTGTTGGTTCCGCCAGGATACCCTCTGTTCCGTCCTCTTGCGGTATTTCGACACCAAAATTCCAGGTCCAACTCGACCATGCCTTCAGGGCAGACTGGCGCTCCGCCCAGTCCCAAGAGATGGATGTTCACTGGTTTGAGGTCGGTCTTGGATCCACCGAGTGCCAAAAATACTGGCAAAGTTAACAGGTTCACTGAACTACCATCATCCACAAGCAGTCGCTTTACCCATTTCAATCCGACTATTGCTGACACTATTAGAGCATCCTCATGGGGAAACTCTACCCCCTTCGCATCCTCTGTCCCAAAAACAATGCTCGGCCAAGGCGATCCTGTGGACACTGACATGACCATTCTTTGTTTTTTCTTTCGGCGTTTTCGACTATATTCAGATTCCAGAGTTCCACCCAAGATTGTGTTAATCACCCCTATAACTTGTGTTTTCTTCGATGGGGGTGCAGCTTCTCTGCTTCCACCTGGCTCAGACCTGACCGAGTTGACCCTCGTGCTCCCTCGGTCTTGACCCTCCTTAGCGACCACAAAATGTTGTAGCCGCCCCTGGCAAACTAGCTTGTCTATTTCACTCCGCAAACGTCCACACTCCTCCGTTTCATTGCCATAGCCGTCATGAAATTCACAAAACTTAGAACGATCCCCGTCTTTCACCAATCTCGGGGGATAACGAATTTCCTCATTGTTGTGCTTGATCCATGACAAGATCTGCTCTCGCGGAGTATTAAGCGATACATATTGTCTGGGTACGCCTGCTCGGTCCACATAACCTTCCGTTCCTCCGCCAATACTGAAACTTGGCTTTGTCCCAGGCCCCGTGCTGGGTGAATTGCATTGAATGTTAGAAGACTTGTTTCCCCTGTATCCCGAAGTCTCGTTCAGAGGTCGGTACCGATCTTGACTACGGCTAGATCCCGGGGTGCTTTGCGATTTACTGGGTACCGAGCTAACCATTCCATATACTTTCCTCTGCCTCTCCTCATCGAGGTTGATATAGTTCCAAGCCATGTTCATCAACTCGGTGTAAGTATCAACCGGGTCGGTGATCAGGTTATCTCGGAAGACTTGCATGCTAGTGTTGTCTTTCATAGCGTCGATGGCAGTATCATCGTTCAAATCTTCTATCATTATAGCCTCCGCATTGAACCGAGCAACATAGACTTTCAAGCTTTCTCCCTGCCTTTGAAAACATTTCTTTAAGTCACTGGATCTCTTCTTTCGCTCTATGCTCGGAGCGAAGTGAGTTTTAAACGCAATAGCAAGCTCCCTGAAATTGTTGATAAAGCCCTCCTTGAGGTTCTGGTACCACTTCTGCACAGCATCGCTCAGTATTGAAGGGAACACCTTACACACAGTTGCGTCCGAAACACTTTGTACCCCTATTGCAACCTAGAAACAACTTAAGTGAGTCATCAGATCGGATTTGCCGTTATATCTGTCAATAGGTGGATATTTAAACTTATCTGGGAATGGGTCGTCCCAAATAGCCTTTGACAACGGGCTAGCAATGCCACAGGTGATGAAGGATCGGGACTCTGCCTTGTGCCCTCTTTGTTTATCTAGCTCGGCCTGGACAAGGCGAGTGACTTCGTCACACAGTGTTTTCTGATGTTGCGAAGCTTCCCCCGAGCTGTGAACACTCTCCGCCCCATGTCTCCTGACCGGTGGAGCTCCTGCTCTCGCGGTCCGCAGAGGATCTGCCTCCGGGTCTGGGTATCCCCTCCCCAAGCCAGCGTTTCCGTGCTGTGTCCCCGGTAGCAGATTCTCATCTTGCACCCCCTCCCTTCGAGGAGGAGGAGGATCATTCCGACCTTCTTCTCTTGGAAAAGGGCGGTCATGCCGACCTTCGTCTCTCGGCATATTAGTATCACGTCGATCTTCGCCTCTCGGCGCTTGGTGCTCTGTCTGGGTTCTAGGCCTTGGTCGTGGTGGGTCATTCCGACCTTCTTCTCTCGGAGGCTGACCGTCACGAAACTCAGGTCGAGGAGGTAGGGGATCATTCCGATCTTCTTCTCTCGGAATACCCCTTTCACGGAACTCGTCACGGGGTGGTAGAGGGTCATCTAAACCTTCTTCTCTCGGGATGTGTCTACTGGGAGGATCTCTTCGATGATGAGTTTTTCCAGAAGGAAATCCTGATGGATTCATGACAGGGGGTGCCCTGAAACCAGGCCCTTGGTTCATCTGAGCCATGAACACCTGCTGGATCTGTTGGGCTTGCAACATTTATTGATGCAAGTATTCCATGTATTCATGTACTTGTGCCATTCCTGGGTGAACCACTCCGGACCCACTGGTCCCTGCGGTGGTTGTGACGGCCGAAGTTGCCTCAGTTGAAAAACTAAGCTGGATAGGAGTTAGCGTGTTTCTCAAGAAACCTTGCTGTATCAGTGGATTCGGAGTCTGAACTCCAGGTGGTTGCATATTCCAACCTCTAGGATGGTTGGTAGGAAGATCTCTCATTCCATACAAAGGAATCACCGGTGGATGGCTCCCGGATGCACGGTTGTCACTGCCCTGAGTGTGCACCGGTGGGTTTGAATCTGTACCCAATGGAGGCCTTCCATCATAGACGATAGGCTGACCTTCGAACCCAGTTAACTCTGAAGTTGTCCTGACCGTATCTCCTCCAGATGTATTCAACAGAACTCCTCCATTACTGGTTTGTTTTTCTTTGTCCACCATTTTCACGCAAGATCGCAGAGAAAGAAACAGAAAATAATAACACCAGACCGTGGGGGTCACAGACGGCGCTAAGTGATAAATCACCAAAAGGGATCCGAGCTCCACAAGCCTACACAAACAGCAAACAGAGGTCAGAAAGAACTTCCGGTGGGGGTCACCGGACGTTCACTCCGACGCTCAAGTAAGATTTCTGAGTAAGGAAGAAGAAGAAGAGAAAAGAGGAATAGTTTTCAGAGAATAGAAAGAATTACCTAGGGTTTGCCCTTAAACCCCTTATTTATAGTTAGGGTTTAAGGACAAACCTTGCCTTGCTGGCAGGCTATCCTTGGAGTGGTCCCTGAAAACGGTTACGCCTACGTGGAGGATATTCCTCGTATGGGGCGCAGGTTGTTTGGTGTGTCAGGTGGAGGGAACATTCCTCACGCACATGTCAGAGGATCTTCTGTGGTCCCAGGATCCGGTACACGTGCGTGTGCTCATGGGCCAGATCTCGGAGCTCGGTCACAGCCTGAAGCCCGGATTGCTTGGGCCAAACTTACATATTTCTAGTTTTTGAGCTTGAGTGTGTCTCGAAGCTCGAGTCGTCTGTACTGGGCTCTCATGTCTCTCGTCCAGAAGCTCGGACAGAATCTTCGATCCGACCTTGTCAAAAGCACACGTCTCGGATGATGTTCGTATGTTCATCGATCCGGTGACCCTCCAGGTCGCGTGGTCTATGATTTAGGAGATGGTCGGAAGTCGACATCAGGTCGGTGAAATGCTTGACTTAGCGATGTTCGTTCTTGGCGAGGTTGCTTCGCCCCTACTAAATGCACTACGTTATCAATTAGTATTCGCATACATGAGCGACTGAGGCAACTAAGTATTTATTACTAAACTAGAAATGTTATATGGTTATTTGCTTGCGAACTACGTGCAGCTAAATTAAATGCTAAGTGTTTACAGCACCTTATAAGTTAATATCGGAATTGCGTGTGGAAATGGGCTCAGATGGTCGCTTATGTTTGAAATTGTTTCTTTTCAGCATGTCTGGGCAGAACGGAGCTCAGTCACATGCTGCTGAAGAACGGGAGGAAGCGCCTCCTATATTTCAAAATGGGTTGCACAACGAAATAGGCGAACCATCTGGGGTCCATCAGAATGGATTCCACGCAAATCTTAGGAGATCGCCAGAAATTTATCAAAATGGCTATATGTCTGTGTCATAGGTTGGCAGTTCTTCTGGAAATAGAGGTAGAGTACACTCGCCAGAAATAGAGTATAGCTGTAATACCCCAAATATTTTAGAATAATTAAGTTGTGCCACGTATTGTGAATTTCGATAAATTAAATTAAGAAGGATTTAATTTAATTATATCGGGAATAAAGAATAATATTTATTAAGCGGATTAGCAGGAATTAAGGAAATAACTTCAAAAATTAATATAAAATAAATTATAAATTCTGAGATAATAATTATTTCTCCAAGGTCCGCGAAATAATTTATAATATTTATGATAAAAGTCTCGAGTTAATCGGAGACTGTTTAAAATTTGGACGCGGATACATTTTGGACTAAATCGTAACTTTTGAAAAGTTTAAGGACCAAAACGTAAATTAGCCGGTTAAGCCCGAGAATAGCGATTAAAAGATTATTGATGGAAAATAATAATTTTGGAGTCGTACTATTTATTTGGATACAAATAATACGTACGTAATTGAGTTAAAGGAAGTAATTAATCGTTAAGTTAACATAGGAAGTTTAAAAGAAAATTGGTTTAAGTTAAAGAAATGAAGGATTAAAAGAGTACACTAGCCGAGTATATATATAAACCTTCATCAGATGAAGGTATGAAGAATTCAGAATCCCGTTTCATCTTCTTTTCCTTTCTTCGTTAAATTCCTTTACGGTTCGTCGCTCGATCTCCGTTTCTCGTCCGTTTCCGACGTTCTATAGCTCGAATTTATCGTATTTCGATGGAGAATCACGGTAAGCTTGACGTTTTTTTATTTGGATGAGTAAATTTAAAGTTATATAGAGTTAAAGTTTTAGGCCACGAAACGATTTTATCGTTTTAATGGTTTTAGAATTGAATTATAGCATTTTGAATATAGATTAAGCTTTTTGGATGCGTTAGGATCGTTTTTACATCGAAAGCACGTCGGAAACGGAGCCGGGGTGAAAACCCGCGGCTGTGCGCCGCACGGTCCAACTGTGCGAACGCACAGCATACTGTGCGATCGCATAGTGCTGTGCGAACGCACAGTCTTAAGGGACTATGCGAACGAACAGTCAGGGACTGTGCCACTGTGCGAACGCACAGTCCACTATGCGAACTCACAGTGAGACGTGCGCTCGCACAGTGTTTCGCCCGATCGTTTCATTTTTGAGTTTTTACCCGTTTTCGCGTAAATTTATCGGAATTGATTAGTTTATCGATTAGTTACAATTATTTAGCCTAATGAGGTTAAACGAGGATGAATTTAGAAATGATATTCGATCCGTAAATGAGTTAGTAACCGTTTATCGGGATATACGTGAAAAGCACGACGGTTAATGAATTTAGCGTGTCGTGTCTCGAGTCTAGAGTCAATCTTAGAATAGGATTCTGACGTGAGTCATTTATTTTAAAATAGTTTTAGATCCGGCGAGGCAAGGAGCCGCTGGACCAGGAGCTCGGGAAGTTAGACGTTTCTGAGCACCGGAGTATTTTTGGATAAGCGGTCACTGTGAGTTTATACGATTTTCTTTTAAAGTATTTATACAAGCAAATATTTTATATTGCTTTATATTTGATTTGAATGTTTGCAATGCGAATTCTTTACTAAACTGCACATATATTTGATTTGAAACCGGTATGGATTCGGTGGAACGTGCTACCTATTGGGCGGTAATAGGACTGTGTGATCACTAGTTTTGATTTGATACAGATGAAGACTTGACTATGAATACGAATTTTGAAGTTGGACTTATGAATTCGATACGAGCGAGCACTCGGTTATGGTGTAGCCTGGAGTCCCCGTATCTAGTGGGTTGGACCCACCAGTGAGTTGGACTCACAACTTTGAGATTATATGATTTGATTTGAGGATGTATGATTAGCATGTTTGAGGATTAAGTTTTCAATCAGATCCTATACTTGGCTGCATGAGGTTTGAACGTTATTGCATTGTTTTATGTTTTATATGAATACTCATTAGTAAATGTATGAACTCACTCAGTATATTCCCATATACTGACCCCTCACAGTCTTTCTTTCAGGTCAAAGCGTTTTGAAGGACGGACTTCCTTTTCTTGTTCCGGAAGTCAACACTAGTGAAAAACTATGTCAAGGAACGTTTTCTTCGTAGAGCTGCAGTAGCCGGTAGATGTCTGTCTGTGATATGAGATTTATATTCAAACGGTATATTGAAATGGGAAACTCTAGTTTGATATAAAAATATATATATTATTTGTTTCTAAAGATCGTATTTTAACTGTTTGATTTCGTTAACCAATTGCCATGAGTGGAATTGGTCGAGATTATAATTAGAGACAGGGCAGTGCTGGACATGAGGTGTCGCTCAGTAAAACCCTAGTCTATAAGAATGATTCGCAATGGTTTTCAGAAAGCAATAAAGATAATTTGATATTTATAATAGTAAAATTTAAAAAGGTTTTCTGAAAATGTTTTATAAAAAATAATATATTTAATTCGCGAAAAATTCGTAGTGGTTTTAGGCTTGCTACGGGTTCCGGAGCTACCACTCCCGTTCCCTAGCATCGGTCTCGGCTCAATAATTTGGGTCGTGACAATATCGAAGAATATGAAGAGGAACCGGAGGAAGATCCGGAGGAGGATCCTGAGGAGGATCCAGAAGAGGACCCTGAGGAGGACCCAGAAGAGGATCCGGAGGAGGAAAATCCAGAGGGAGAGTTAGAAGAAGAGGAGCTGTTAGATGAATCAGATATCGAAGAATACAGAAGTGAGCATTTCTGGTCTAGGGTGCGGAGATACCGTGATTTGAGAGAAGATGCAGATATAGCAAACGGTCAAGCTCAGATAGCTCTAAATCAAGCTAGGAGGCTGATGCGCTCCTTCTCTCGAGGAATGCTAACAGTAGGGTTGTATTCTGCTGATTTTCTACGAATGGTTGAGGGAGTCCCTGATCTAGACGAAGATAATAGAACTATCAACCGTAGATACGTTAGAGGCTTAGGACCTGAGTTTGGTGAGTTATATGAATATGTAGGTGAACATTTTGGGACGCTCACTACGATGGCCCGTAGGATCGAGACTGAACGTGAGTGGGAGGGCGATCCCGTTCGACCCTTCTATTTTAGGCGTGAGTTCCATCCGGATTATGTTAACACATCCTCTAGAATCAGGACCAACCCCCACTTTGTGCACAGAGGCGGAGGCAACTCCGGTAGACAGGTTAGGGGCCGACACACAGGCATAGTCATTAGGGAACCTAGCGTTCCGCATTAGGCACCTCCAGGTATCAGCGATTTATATGCTTTGTATATTGGTGTTAATATGTTTGCATTGCTATGTATATGTTTGTTGCATTGCATAATAGAATATCAGTGTTAGGATATGCCCATAGGATAATACCTCAGGTAATGAGAACCTATAGGAAGCGATGATAATAAACACGCGACTAATAAAAGAACCCATAAACATAATTTACAAACACAATAATGTAATAAACATACATCACATAATTATCGCGAACGTGATTCCTATATTACGTTCCAGAAGCTGTAAAGTAAAAGGATAGATTAATGAAGAGGGAGTTGATGCGAAACATCAGTACCTGTGGTATATGACATGATACATGGTATCGAAGAAGTGGATGTAGTGATTACAGCAATAGAAAAATTTGAATTGAATTGAGTTATCAGAGATACGGAAAAAGAAGTGATGTGACAGAGGTATAGTCAGAAAAACAACAGTAAGTGACAGCAATACAAAAATTTGAAATATACCCAATAAGTATAAAGAAAGCTGTTAATAGTCGCAGAGTGTACAATCTAGAGTAAACTTACGATTTTATGAAAACTTTGAAAGTATTTATGATTTTCAAGGTACAATTGTGCTCAGACATCGTATATGATATTGCATAATCACGATAGGAATGCATAAGAAAATGATTTAATGTAGATCATGCATCATATCTTTATAATAATGTAGAAAAATGCGATTTTGAGCAACTCTTTGGTGATGAGAGGTGTCATCACTCTGAGCTACAATTGTATTAACGATTTCAAACGATTTATGAAAAGTGATTTAAAAGAGCTGGCCAGCCAAAGAATGTTTTGAAATCTTTTGTTTGATAAGTGAACTCAGATGTGAAACTCTGCGACGAATAATAAAAGATTCTTAATAAATAAGAATAAAATTGTAAAAGAAACCCCAATAACAGAATAAAGCCATGTTAACGATTAATTGCAACAAAGCTAGTGGAGCTAAAGGAGAATATGAATAAGGAGTTATCGCCGGAGAGCATACGCAGTTAAGATGTGATGCGCTGGCAATATTTAAGGATACAGTATTTATCCTCATGATAGGATAAAGGATGAAATGACAGAGTCATGTTAGATGAAAGAAACGTAGCGAATCGAGGGACATATTGGAGGAAAGAAATTAAAAGTATGAAGAACAAGAAGATAGTAATATGAACGGTGATCATCAAGTAATATTTTAAGGATATGTAACCTTATCAATGTCAGCATTAGAGGATATAAAGAATCACATTAAAAAGGAAGTAAGGGATACGAACGACGAAGCAGATGATATTGTAAGATGTAAAGGTTCAAAGTTAGATAGATCAAGGGATAATGATGCTAATTAACTGATATTAAGTGAAGTCACTAATATCAGCATTAAGAGTTATAAGTTGCGTTAACAGAAAGGAGAAAAGTTAAGTTGTAGAATTTTAGTATGAAGAGGAAGGCCACACGTATAGATACATGTATCAGTAAACTTAAGGATGGTGTAAAACATGAAAGAAAGTATAATGGAAAAACTCATATACTCTCGAAATTTATTAAAATGATTAGAGAAATGGAAAATTCTAGAAATATGTCAAAAGGATTATCATAATAGAACAGTAATAATGGAGCTATTATAAACTGAGGAAAGATGTAATAGATACAGTAAGTAAAGGATAAGGTGATACTTTATTGCTATTGAACGGAAAGGAGTGAACTGCATCTAAGAAGCCACGATGTCATAAGAACGAGAGGTGGTATTAGTATAAAGAGATCAAGTTATTTAAAGACAATTAGAACCATGTTATAAGTGCTAAAGAAGCATAAGGAGTATAGGACAACAATATCAAAACTATTCCCTAATTTTGGGAGTTACAAATAAGATAATACCAGAAAGAGTGAGAATAAGGTCGTGGAATTACTCGAAAGTAAAAAGCAGAAGTGTAAAATAAAGAAGAGAAAGTTGTTTATACGGTAAGAATGAACAACGGTAAAGAAGGTAATGGAAACCTATAGAATCGTTGGATTTAGAATAATGTGAGTACAAAAGTAGATAAAATATCAAAGATCTATTGAATCAGTTAAAGGTTAAAGATAAGAAAGAAGTTAAGCGAAGGCTAATTAACAAGAAGGATTCTCGAAATAGTTAAATGTTAAAGAAACATATGAGATTCTTATGAGGTCATCATGAATAAGGAACGGTGACGTAAAGGAAAGACAACTTTGACTGGAAAGTCAATAAGAGACTCGAGACGTACCTCAAAAGAATAATTAGAGGGAAGTGAAGAGGATAAGAATACGAGTAGTATTAGTAAACAAAGGCAACTGTACAAACCATACGATTGAAAGTAACGTGAAATGAAACGTTTAAGACAATGGTAAAGGACGAAGGATCACGACAACAAGTTCGCGATAGCTTGAAGAAGAAAAGGAAGAAGAAATTGAAGATAGTAAAAGATGTATCAGACTCAACTATGTTAAGAAACAGCCAATGTTATAGACAAAGTACAAGTTGAAAAAGATTGGTTAATGAGGAACGAAGTGTCAGATAACGGTAGAGAGAAGTAAGAAACGACGATAACCAGTTAAGGAAGAAAGGTGACAACGTCAGATGATAATAAAGATTAAAAGCCGTAGATTGTGATTATAAAGGAGAATACTCATAGAAGTATAAATAAAGTAAGTACGTCAGTAAGGATGGAGTCGATACGTTGTGACTATTCACGCATAAAAGAGATAAGTAGCGACCCGATGATGACTAAGAATGGAATAATGGATTTGGAGATCATTAAATAATGACTAGTGACAACCATGTAATAAGGACACAAATATCTCAATATCGAGATGCGTTAAAACCATACTACTTCATAAGGGCAACATATGAACAAGAATAGCAATAAGAAGATTCTTCGTTATGCAACGACAAGAGGCTATTGTGAGCAATTTAGATAATCGATTAATGATAAGTATGAAGTCACAGCTATATGCGGGAAGTTAAAAAGTGAAAGTAAAAGAAGAAACTACCACTGACTCGCAAGAATGAACATCGAAGGCGGTGTAAGAACAGTTATAAGGTCCCAACAAGTTTTATGGAAATTCGAGGACGAATTTTTTATAAGGGGAGAAGAATGTAATACCCAAAAAGATTTAATTATCTAATTGGACCACGTGTCTAGTTTGGACTCGCCAGAGAGGCGTTATCGGAAAGTTTTCCGATAAAATTTAGATAAATAAATTCTAGTAGGTCAGTTTTGGAAAAGATTAATGCGGAAATTTTATTATTATATTTCAATCCTAAAGTTAGAATTGGAATTAAAAGGAAAAATGTCAAGAAAAGCCCAAATAAAGTACAAGGACCAAAGTGGTAATTTAGCCACTTTGTGTCGAAAATGGAAATTTTAGATTTTGACGGGAAAATATTAATATCGAGTTTCGTATTATTTATTGGAGATAAATAATACGTATAAGTCATAATTAAAGTGTTAATTGATTTAGCTATGGACTAATACAAAAGAAAAGTTTGAAAGATAAGTTGTAACAAAGAAAGAAAAGAAGGATCAAAGCAGACTTTTAACCTTAATATATAAGGTTTGGGATATGAATTGAAGATCAGAGAAAGAAGAATCCAGAAACAAAGAAAATCCACCGATCACGATCGTTTCGCCGCCCTTTCGCCGTTCGACGTCCGATTCAAGTGATTTTTGCGGCTATTTCTTCAGAATCGAGAGCTCTATCCGTTCTTAGCTTCGTTTCAAGGTAATATCTTGAGAATTGATGTCAAATTTGAATAGAAGATGGCTGTTTTTGTATTTAAGTTAAGGATTTGGAATTTTGACGATTTTAGCTTGATTTTAGCGTTTATAGAGAAACCACGATACGGGTTTTGTCGGAAATGATGTTTAGAGGGTGTCGAAAGTGATAGGTATCGGCGAGACGCCCGGAAAGTGTATTTTCCGGGGCGGTGTGCGGACCCACACCGTGGATTTTCCGGGGCGGTGTGCGGACTTACACCGTAGTGTGCGGACGCACACCATCGTGTGCGATTGCACACTGGTGTGCGAACGCACACCCAAGGTGTGGGAACGCACACTGGTGTGCGGACGCACACCCATAGTGTGCGGACGCACACCCATAGTGTGCGGACGCACACCCATAGTGTGCGGACGCACACCCATAGTGTGCGAACGCACAATGCCTTTGCGCGCCCGCATAGTGGGTCCATATGGACCAAAATGGGCTTTTTGCCCAAATCAAATGGGATTTTTATATTCTTGGATATTAGACCCTAAAAACGATTAAAGACCCCGATAATTTAAAAAGTGAGGTTTTAGCTCGACGTTTTACGTGAGCTACGATAATGGAAAACGTTAAGGATGTTATACGTTTCTCGAATACGAGAATTAGGGTTCGATATATCGTGAATACGATAAAGGAATATCGAGTTCACGAATAACATTAAGAATGAAACAAAACCTTAGAATTTGAAAGTATTACACGTATAAAAACACGAGATTAATACCTGACTATCAAACGTTAATTATTATGTATCAGACGTGTCAACGAGCAGAGAGGTCAGTAGACGTGGGATAGTAAGGGCATATCATTTCATCGACCGCGTCTTTAATTGGATTGCGGTTTCTGTGAGTTGCACTTTACTTTCGTGTATTATATATTAAAGTTATTTTATATATATGTATATTGTTTATACGCATCGCATTATATATGATTGATTGAAATGTTATATGTTTTATTAAGTCTTTATATACGAGAACTAGTATGCGATCCGAAGAAACTAGCTACCTATTGGGTGTCAATAGGCTGTGTGATCACCAGTATCGAGTCAGTCTATTGTGTTTGCATATAATACATGATTGATACACGTATGATATGAAATGGCACGATATGAATATGCAACGAATCCGATACGAGTGAGCACTCGGCTACGGTGTAGTATGGAGTCCCCGTATCTAGTGAGTTGGACTCACACTTTGGGAATAAGAGATAGGTCGCGATCGACGAGGCAGAGTGTGAACACTCCCGGGTCGGACCATCTAGATCAGTATGATTTGATTATTCGAAAGTTGTGTCGCATACTAGGATATTAGTTTCGAAGGGATCAAATACATGTTTATATGTATTACTTTTATATTATTGTTTTATTGAATTGCGATGCTATGTTTTTATATTAATACCGTTAGTAAAATGCAACCTCACTCAGTATTTTCCCAAATACTGACCCCTAACCTTTGTTGTCTTCAGGTGCTTAGTGTGTGGACTTAGCTAGAAGCCAATTTTGAAGTCCAGAAGTCAGTTGTGTATGTATAGTTTCTGACTTCTGTGAATGTTGCAGTAGTGGTCCCGCGTTGACAGAGTCGTAGCCTAGACAACAGTACATTTTGAGTGTACAAATTACTTGCTGTCTTGTTTATATGTTTTTGATAGGCTACAGGTAGTATGTTTTGTTCACTGCCCCAGATGTCGGTGATATGTTTTATTACACTAACTTTTGTATATAGTACCGCGAGGCCAGTTCGTACAGGGTACGGTAACTAGAGCCCGCGAGGTTAACAGAACAGTTAGTGTAAATATTTGTGTATATATGTTATGTATATTTGCTTATGTTGTGTTGTGTTATTTGTTTATTATTTGCGAAAAATTAATAGTGATTTGAGGCTTGCTACGGGTTCCGGAGCTACTACTCCCGTTCCCTAGCACCAGTTGCGGCTCAATATTTTGGGTCGTGACAACAAGACCTCCGGATGACAACTCCAAACTCAGCTGTCTAAAAACACGCCAAATCCCCCCTCCCCCTTTCTTCCTACACTATCGATAGTAAACGAACCATCAAAGTTCAAAACACTTTGTAACGCTGCTACTCTCACACCCGTAATCATCGTTTCACACAAGAACAGAAAAGAAGGCTGAAGCCTCCTGGCCATGTTTTTTAGGAACCTTATTATACGCGGGCTAGCCATCCCACGACAGTTCCAATCGATGCAACTCATTCCTTCGGGCCGACCTTATTAACAAGGTCCTCCGGTCTGTAGCTTTTAGGGTCCACAATTATCAAGTCCGTTACTGAAAAATTTGGCCCACTTTCATTCTGTCCACTAGTTTGGCCCAAGTTTGATCTCTTCCTTTTCGGGTCCAATGCCAGCTCCTCATTCAGCTCACTCAATTTAATTTCAAATGCTTTTTTTGTATTGATTTGAACGTAACTTTTTGCTTCTCTAATCTCCAACTCAACTGGCTTTCCCCAAAATATCTCATACTCATTCAATTTTGATTTTTGAAAATCAAAATTCTATTTAGAAATCTCCAACGACAAATTCTCCACCCGCTTCCCACTCAAGGTCTCCACCTCCTCGCCGCCACTGTTATCACCATCCTCTATCGGACATGTGTCTGAGTTCCTCAACCACTTATTCATCGTATTCACTAGTCATTTCTTCATTACAAATCTCATATATGAATCATATGGTAACTGCTCCTTCAGTATCGGGTTATCAAAATATTTAGAACAAAATTTCTCCGAATGCCCCATGATTCCACAAAAGAGAACAGAACATAGGGACTCTTTCATACTGAAAATCAATCCAGCTCCATGCATTCACACTTGTCTTCAACTCCATTGCATCTTCAACGGCTTACAAACATCAATTTTAACCCGAATTCTCAAACTACTTCCTCCAGCCGAGTTAGTTTGTTTCTTATCATGACTAACAAACTTTCCTAGGAAGTTTCCGACATCTTCACCTAGTTTTTAATAGCTAAACCCAATGGGATTTCAAGGAACATGTACCCACAACTCCACATCCCATAACTCCACATTCTTCACCGTTTCGCCCACTACCAACTGCCGACATAAGAATAAGTGAAATTCAAATGTCCACGGGCCATCATCTAACACCCTCCTCAAGTCAAGTTCATGATAAATTTGGAACAAAAAAAATTGGAGAAGCCTCCATGATACGAAATCCTCTCACCGGTTTTCATATCGGAGGTAAAACAAATTTAACAGCTTCACAATTTACAGTTTTATCAGTAAGGAACCTCCCTACCAAACACCACCTGAACTCTTCACTATCATCCGCCGGCTCAATCCCCGAAATATCCAAACCTCCTTCCTCCTCCTCCTCTTCCACCTGAAGCCTCAAACTAAACCTACTCCCACTCCTCCTCTATTAATGAGAACAGAAAAAATCACAGGTAAAACTAGCACGGAAAACCCTAAAAAATTGACTTCAAAAGCTTTACGTACAAGAATCAATCTAAATCATGCATTGGTTATACTCTAACCAATACAATCTCATAGTAGGGGAACAATATTTTGAGGTTAGTGAGATCTATTTCAAGTGGCTATAGCTCTGCAGTGCATTTATGAGGTTTCAGTTTCGAGTTTTGATGGGACCAGTTGTTGTTAAGGTTATATTTCAGTTTAATTTAATTTAAGGCAGAAGTTATAAAAAAAACCCTCGACTTTTTCTCAAAAGTACAGATCAGCCCTTTTACTTTTTTAGGCACAATTAAGCCCTCTTGTTTTTAAAATTAAACAATTAAACCCTTGTTATTTTAAAATCGAACAAATAAACTCTTTTGGTTTATTTTTGTGACACTTACCCCCTTAAATTTTTCGGTAAATATTTTAAACATTAAAATTATTTTGAACTTTTTTCCTATATGATTATGAGAGACATGTCAGTTATTAACGAGTGTTTCTAATGGTGTTGAACAAAAGGGGTTATTTGTTCTTTTAGAAAACAAAGAGGGTTTAATTATACCAAAAAAAATAAAAAGGCCGATCTATAATTTTGTAAAAACTACGAGGGTTTTTTTTTTTTTACCTTTTGCCTTAATTTAATAATTGAAAAATCTTACTACTAACAAAAGAAATGAGTGGAGACTGAACTGGTAGTGCGTAAACTGAAAGACAAGAGACACGAATCGCACCACTATTCGCACAAAATGAACAAAATCCAAAATGAACCAATCATGTTCGACCATTTCTCTGCCAACATAGACGCAACCACACCCGATAACGCAGTGTCTCACTAAACTCTCTTTGAATCCCGCGGAAAAGCCTGTCCGATTAATCAGCTGCTTAGGGTTTTAGTTTGAGCACCATCACCAAGTCGGATCTCTTACAAAAATCCGATTCATCAAAAGAAATGAAGCAAAAACCGGATCAGATTCGAACATCAAAGCTGCTCACCTATCTTTTAATCGCACTCATCATCTGTCTCGCTCTCATTTGTTTATACTACGGATCCGCCGTCGCTCCGGCGCTCTCTCGACCCGACCGCTTCTCTTTTTCTAACGAAGGATCCGACCCGGCTGATATTGATGATGATGACCTGTTTCAAGAGCTCGTTCCGCAGAGCATACCTGTACGATTGTTTTTTTTTTCATTTCTTATATTTATTGTTAAAATTACTGTTTGGTAATTGTGAAAATGACTGTAATTACAGATCTGTGATATGAATTACTCGGAGTTGATACCTTGTTTGGATAGAAATCTTCATTATCACCTCAAATTGAAGCTCAACTTGACCTTAATGGAGCATTATGAAAGGCATTGCCCGCCTGCTGACCGCCGTTTTAATTGTCTGATTCCCCCTCCCCTTGGTTACAAGGTAACTCATCCTCTGCTTCTACTTGTTTTTAGCATGGAGTGGATTGTTTTTCGGTTTTTTGTTTTGATTCGGACGTAATGTACTTTGTTAGAATTCCAGATTCCTATAAGATGGCCTGAGAGTAGAGATGAGGTGTGGAAGATTAATATTCCGCATACGCATCTTGCGCAAGAGAAATCTGATCAGAATTGGATGGTGGTTAATGGTGATAAAATTAATTTTCCTGGCGGTGGTACTCATTTTCATTATGGTGCTGATAAGTACATTGCTTCTCTTGCTAGGGTAATCTCTATATTATGATTCTATATTTTTCTCCGTCTTTAGTTTTTCTATTCCTTCTTATTAGAGCTTATAATTGAAATCATTTTGTGTAGATGCTTAAGTTCCCGAATGATAAACTTTACAATGATGGGAAGGTTAGGAACGTCCTTGATGTTGGTTGTGGGGTGGCGAGTTTTGGAGCTTATCTTCTTGCCCATGACATTATAGCTATGTCCCTTGCACCTAATGATGTACATGAGAATCAGATACAGTTTGCATTGGAAAGAGGGATTCCATCAACTCTTGGTGTACTAGGAACGAAAAGACTTCCTTATCCAAGTAGAGCTTTTGAACTCGCTCATTGTTCCAGATGTCGGATTGATTGGCTCCAGAGAGATGGAATTCTCTTACTAGAACTTGACAGATTATTGAGACCAGGAGGGTACTTTGCATATTCTTCTCCTGAAGCTTATGCACATGATCCAGAAAATCAAAGGATTGGAAATGCTATGCATGATCTTTTTAAAAGAATGTGTTGGAGGGTTGCTGCAAGGAAAGACCAGACTGTGATATGGCAAAAGTCCACCAGTAATAGCTGCTTCTTGAAAAGAGATCCGGGGGCTCAACCCCCTTTATGCAGTTCTGATGATGACCCAGATGCAACTTGGAATGTGCACATGAAATCATGCATCTCTCCATACTCAAAAAGTAAGCAGTTCACGAACTAATATCTACACTTAAAGCACATTAAGAGTTTCTGCTTTTTCCCATCTTTTGGTAGGATTTCTTCTCTTCCTAAGTTTCTGCAACTTGCTGCTTCATTTCAGAGGTGCACAAAGAGAGAGGAAGCGGACTAGTTCCTTGGCCTAAGAGGCTAATTGAGGCACCTCCTCGCTTGGAAGAGATTGGCATCAGTCCTGAAGAATTTCATGAGGACACTGTATGTTTCTAGAATCATAACAGCTTAGATAATAATTTTATATGGTCAGTGTAATTCCTCTTCCTACTTCCTATTTTAATGGCCTCTAAACTGCTTATTTGATTCAGAAAATATGGCAATTTAGAGTGAGCGAGTACTGGAAGCAGATGAAATCTGTTGTACGGAGGAGCTACTTTAGAAATGTCATGGATATGAACTCAAACCTTGGGGGGTTTGGTGCTGCTCTCAAAGACATAGATGTATGGGTGATGAATGTTGCTCCAGTCAACCAGTCTGCTAGATTGAAAATTGTTTATGACCGTGGCTTAATCGGAACAGTTCATGACTGGTATGCTAATTATCCCCTGGCTGCCCTTAGACCGTTACTTGATATTTTTGACATTTGCATTTTGATCGATTATTTCTCAGATTTTTGTGCACCAGTTATCTTAAGATTATAATGATAGCATATTTTGTACTAAAGGCAATAAATTGTAAATGTCATAAGAAGGATCCTAATGTTGATCCTTGAAGTAAAAAACATCTATTGCAAAATGGGATAGTTAGTTAAGATGATGGACAACTGCAATAATGAGGAAAAAGCAAAATATGTTTCTTCCAACATGTTCTGTAAAAGTAAGGGATCTGAAGTTCGGCTTGTGGAAGTACTTGAGTAATCTGATTTCCAGTTTGGCTCATGGAATGACTTTTTTGATTTGGTGAATTAGCACTTAGCAGATTGACTATTTTTTATTTCTCCTTCCCTGTTGCTGTCTCAATGCTATTATGTTTCTTCCAGTAATTGATTGCATAAGTTGTTCTGCATAATCACTTATTCGTGATTCAGAACTTCCCTTGGAATTTAGCAGTACTCTGTGAATGGTAGTACTTGTATATTATTTTGAGTTACATCTGATGCACTTTTGTAGGTGTGAAGCATTTTCTACATATCCACGCACTTTTGATCTTCTTCACGCCTGGGAAGTGTTTACCGAGATTGAGGAGCGGGGGTGTAGCTCAGAAGATCTGTTAACTGAGATTGATCGGATACTGAGACCCCAAGGATTTGTCATTATAAGAGACAAACCCTCTATTATAAACCATATCCGCAAATTTTTGCCTGCCTTAAGGTGGGATCATTGGTTATCCGAAGTTGAACCAAGGAGTGATGCTCTTTCCGTGAATGAAGAGCGAGTTTTGATTGTGAGAAAGAAGTTATGGAGTGGAGAAGTTTCAACCATGTAGACGTTATAGCAAGGTGTATATTTTTTCTATTATGTTTGTTTACTGATGTGACATTCTTTTCTTTCCCTAAAAAGTAAATAATGTGTTTTACCTGCATGGTTTACGATGGGTTGAATTAGCCAACGACAAGTTATGAATATGGTACCATTCTCTGAATGCTAACTTTTTCTTTTTCTCAGTAATTGAAGGGGAAATGATTAATATAAATGCTACATATTTCAAGTCCTTGAAGGTACGACACTGCAATTTTGGAGCTCTAAGCCGCAGGTGATGCTAATTGGAAATTCAGACTAGTCTTCAGATCTCCCAGTGACGGCAAGATTCTCCCTACTGCAATATCAGGTCTACAATATTGTAGGCAATTGTTATATATGTGAAGCAAATACATGAGATACGAGTTTGAAGACCATTTCTTCTGAAGAAAAGGAGTAAAACAGGAAGTAATATTACTAAGGATTGGTTGGATCATGAATAAAATATGGATTCTGTCTAGGTAAGAATTTCTCACTAAGGATGTTTTTCCGTAATTTTCCGTATTTATTGGAATGTAATTGTTTAGACCCTGATGGCACCTCACAGCTAATCATTTGAAATAGTTAGATTTCTTCTCTTGGAGTCTTTTTGTAGCAAAGACGGTTTGTAGGTAAAAAAGTAAACTTAAATATTGCCATAATTTGTGGATTTTATACAATTTACTTCAGCGTGATCCATTATGTATATGATTATTCTTTGATTCGCATCATCAAAATGGATTCGATCTTATTAATATGATCACTAAAACATGGTCATCAAGGTGTTTTTTTTTTAAAAAATTGGCCTTTTGACTTATTGGGGTGTGCTAGAGGTTTTAGATCAATGAATTGGAATGACTCGATTGATTTATCTATCTTTTTTATATATATAATAAATCTTATTTTTGTGATTTTGGTTCATAAATTAAGCCATTGTTAGGATTTTAAAGAACCTAAAAATAAAAATTTCAGAGCTCTTTAAACTCTATATATAGCAATTTAAAATCTAAAAAGAGAACTTTTGTAATTGTTCGTCTGGAAATATTTCGGACTCGAATTTTTGAATTTATAATCGGGACCGGTTTGAGGTTTGATACTTTAACGAACCTACGTAGATATTCACAGGGCTTGTTTGGTTAAAGACACTTAACCACGTGATCTAAAAGTAATAATCTGGGAGCTACGAACTCAGGCGAGATTAATACTGAAAACTACTCCTAAGTTAAAACAATCCGGAGATTGCGAGATAAAAAGCACTGGGCTTGGTTTTTGATTGATTGATTTGTTGATACAAAAATAATGAAGCTCTGAGCTATTTATAGCTCCTCACAATCGAGATTCCTAATCTAACTAGGACTAAAACTCTGAAAGAAAAACACTCCTAATGAGTTACAAATTCCTAATAAGAAGAATAATAATAATAAAAAGACTAATAAAAAGGCTTTCTATTGGGCTCGAATCCCTGATAAGCCCACACGATACCCCTGTTCAGCAAATTTCTGGGCCGGTGTAAACAATGCCCCCAACAAGCTTGAACTATTTATTTGGGCTTGTTCCCCTTTTTTAGGCCCATGTGTCAAACATTGAAATTTTAAAGAGGTGCGCATCTATTGACTGTTCGGTACCCCATTCGTGCCACCTCATCACCAGTTGTTTTCCACGATGCCACGTCTTGGCTTCACGACCCTTCGGCTTCCTCCATTTGCACTCTTAAGAAAAATATCATCTTATATTCTCATTACCTACTTTCTTCGCAAAATTCAAGATTTCTCTCTCTTCTCAGCAATCTCATTCTCTGCAATAACTCTCCTGGTAAGTATTCACATTTGCCTGTTTCTACATTGCCCTCTCCTTTTTCTTGATATCGCCTAATCAAGGTGTGATAATTTGCAGCTACCATGGCTGCTCCCAACGATACCATCGCCGCTCAAGTCACCGAAAAGATCGAAGAGATCCGTGCAGCTGCGCCAACCACAGACTTTCAGGTAATAGTTAAAACCAACGATGAGCACGAATGTGTTGGACCCATTCTTGTCTCGCCCAGCCACCTATGCGAGATTGCCACTCCGTTCCATGATGAAGTCCCACCACGCTTTTCACTCCCTCAACAGTCCTCTGTCTGGGTGAACACAATGTTCAGAAATTGGCCGACCGAGCACAAAGGATATCAAGAGTGGGTTAACAGAGTGAAACCCCATTTCGGCCAACTGTGGAAGGATGTCGGGATTTATGACATAATCGGCCTCTGTAAGGCGAGCAGACCGATAGCGAAGCACTACATCATGGGTGCCTCTCTTTTCTGGTCAAGTGCGGTTCACTGCTTCTGTTTCAAGTTCGGCATGATGACGATCACACTTTTAGACATGGCAGCCATCCTCAATATCCCAGTCATCGGCGAACGTATATTGCCCAATCTAGACGCCGAAGTACCCATTTTCAAACTATCAAAGGCCCAAAGAAGCTATGGTCCCTTCGTCAAACATTTCATGGGCGAAGAACATTACAAACCCGATGTTAGAGAACACATCGCCTTTCTCGCCTTCTTCATAGCCAAGTTCGTCCTCTGCACATCCTCCTTCAGAGTTACCACAGACTGCTTCACCCTCGCCGCTGCTCTTGCTGAAGGGCGAAAATGTAACCTTGGGGAATTCATGCTTGCTCACCTATACAGAAGTCTCAACAAAATCGCCCCTCACGGTGATGACAGGATCTTCCAGAGTCCAAGTGACCCTCTATGGGTGTTGCAGTTATGGCTCGCCTTATATTTTCCCGAGTTATTCGAGGTCGGCCCTTAAATCAAGGCCGAACTTTGCGGCTATCAATTAATCGCCGCTGGTACTCGCCTTCCTCACGTACTGGATGTGCTGGAAGTTTTTACCAACTCCATCAGAGCTTCGGAATTATTCTGTCCGATCTTATCCCTGAAATATCCTCCTTCCTGGCTTTTCGTCGCCTGGGACTGCGAAGATACAGAAGAGGCTAGAGCCGATCCATGGTTAAAACTTGGGGTCCAATATTGGGGCAGTTCTTTGAAGTCCCGTAATCTAATCGCCGGCTTGGAATACAATTGTAGCAGTATCGAAGCATACTGCCCTAACTATGTCGCCCGTCAGTTCGGCTATAGTCAAGGAATTCCCTGTCCTTTATTGATCTCCTTCAATAATCGCGGGACCTATAGACCTTCAATCGAAGACTACCCTGACCTTCAATTCATCCTTCGCCTGAACAGGGCTTATCTTCCCCCCATTTCTGAAATTTCTCGTCCTTCTATATCTCCCCCTTGCACTTCCGAATACGAAAGCTGGTGGGCTTCAGCCATCGAGTCCTATTTCGACCTCTCACCCAAAGAAATCCTCAGTCTTCATAATTTTCAATTACCTCCTTTATCTCGAAACCCTACTCTTGCCGATCTGTTTCTTTTGCAGGCACCAAAACGTCCCAAATTTGAAGGTAATCTTTCCATCTTTTTGAAATAGCTAAATTTGAACTTTTTATAAATTTAAGTATGACCCATTAGATCGCCCTGGTATGAATCTTAAAATGCAACGCCATAGGCGACTGACTAGGCTAAAGTATGACGAAAAGATGAAAAAGGTCTGGAAAGAACATTATGAAAATAAGTACTCATATGAATTTTATCTTGCCCATATTCGCCCCAAATTTAAATATAAAAGCCCACCAGTGCCTAAGGTCAATATGTCCACCCTTGATCCCATAAAACTTCCTAAGAAAAAAATTAAAAAACGAAAGCCTGAAATAACAAATGAAGGCGTTACTTATACTGGCATTAGATGCCCTTCTGATGTCGAGGCAATAGCCGAACTTATCCGGGTCGGCTATGATAGAATACCAGGTAAATTGAATATTTTTGCCTTTTCTAAGATCTTACTTAGCTCGCCTTTTAACTTTGTCTTTTCTTTCAGTTGGTGTGCCTCGATGGAATAAAGGCGATGTTTTCGACACTGATGGCGAAGAAAATGTTGAATCAAAGAAGGCAAGACACAAGCGCCCTACGAAAAAGCCATCAAAGAAAGAACCAAAAGCCAAGAGGGCGAAGAAGGAATCAACTGGGTCTCGTATGTTCGACCCTACTCCCAATGAAGCTCCCTCCACTCAACCAAGTGCCCACTCTTCTTCAAAGGGGCGATACTGAGACGGCCGACGAACAAACTGGGGATGAAGGTCGTTCGGTTCAACAGTCACTTTCTCAGAAGACCCCATCTGAAGTGAACCCATCTGACGTGACCCCCACTGCATCCCAGATACTCACGTTCTCGCCGCTGCCCAAGTTGCTGTCGCCATTGAGCTCATCTCTGGCTAACTTACCAGCACGGCTTGACGCCAAGAAGACTAAGGTACCTCATATTGGTTTTACATCGCCCTAATAGTAAAATAGCAGCTGATTTTTTACTATGGCAAAACTTGGCAGATTCCTGATGATGCTCCGGCCGATTGTGATGACGTGGCGGCGAAGGCAGCGGCTTTCCTGAATTCTGATAGCGAAGAAGATGATTCGCCTATCCCAGAAAGCGAGATGCGTGAAGTGACCAGCGGTTCTACTGAAAATTGGGGCGATCATTTGGACGTCGTCTCTGAACTGAAACCCCAAGGGACTGCTCTTTTTAAATCGCCCAAGGATTTCGAGAGGCTTCAAAAGTCGGCAACTGCCCTGACTGATGCTCCTCCAGAGGTTCTCAGCGAAAAAGCTCGTGGTGCCATGGCTAAGTTGTCGGCATCGCTCCCAGCTTCCCGGGCGATCTATGATGAATCAACGACTATTCAATCTGAACATGACAAATTGATCGCCCAGGAGAATGTTGCCAAAGAGAAGCTGGAGGGGTTGAAAGTGAACGTGAAGTCGGCTGTCTCAACTCTTACGTCTCGCCGAGATCATGCCAAGGAACTTAGAGAAAAAGTTGCCGCTATGAAGCTGGAGCTAGAGACCGAGGAGAAAGCCATTAGCGAGCTCGAAGCTTCTATGGATAAAGATTTGCTCGAAGGTGTTGATGTAAAAAAGAGCCGAAACGACCTGAAACACAGCTTTGCCAAACTGAAACCAAAAGTGGCAGAAGCTCGTACACAATTCAGCACCCTTCGCAGTGAGATGGGCGATATATTCAGCCATTTTTAAAATTTCCAAGTCCAGAACAATTTGCATCGTTTTGTTTTGTAATAGTTTTGAATTTTAGCACCTTTTGATCGGCCTGGTGGCCGTATCTTGTTACAATTTAACAATGTTTTAGTTTCGTATTTTAATCGGCCAGGTAGCCGAAATTTTCGCTTCTGCTTGCTTTTGGTGTTGTTTCCCTGTTATCATAGCATTATCGGTCTCCAACTTAGTCCGATATTTGAAAATTTATTTCATAAAAAATTATTACATATGTTTGAGAAAAACGGAGGACCCGTTGAAAACACTCAAAACTGTAATAATAAAGAACCGAAATTACATTTAATATGAATATCGGTTTTAAGAAACTCCGAACGTTCAACGTTTTATATGAACATTCGCTGACTCAGGACATTCGGGGATGAACATCCGTTGACTCAGGACGTTCGGCGAAAGGTTTACGGTAATCGTCACTCCTCGTCTGCTCCAAATAGCCGTCGGTCAATATTCTCCCAACAACTAGGGACGTATTTCTTTAGAAACTGACCGTTGATCTCCTTATCGTGCTCCTCTCCGTCAATATTTGCCAGTACATATGCCCCACCAGTTAACTTGGTGGTCACAATAAACGGTCCTTCCAAGTTCGGGCTCCATTTTCCAAGTCGCCTGTCTTTGTGGCCAATAGGTAGGATCGCTTTCCATACCATATCGCCTATTGCGAATGACTTGGGTTTTACACGCTTATTGTACGCCCTTTCGACCCTTCTTTTCTGGGCTTCAAGGTGATCTAGCGCGGCCAGTCTATCCTCGTCGAGGTCCAAGGAGTCTATCACCATCTTGTCAAAGTAATCGTCCTTGGATAACTTATTCTGATATAGACGGCGAGTTGACATGACAGTAAGCTTCATTGGCAACATTGCATCATATCCATACACCATTCGGAAAGGCGAAGTCCCGGTGGCCGACTTCTGGCTGGTCCTATAGCTTTGTTCGTTGCCTCGGCCTGTCCGTTGGCTTGCGCATAGTATGGCGTCGAGTGTACCATTTTTATCTTCATCTGAGAAGCCCACCAAACTATCTCACCTCCCGTAAACATCCTCCCTTGATCTGTGGTTATCAACTCGGGCAATCCGTGTCGGGGAACGATATGTTCTTTAAAGAACTTGATCACCGCTTCTTGTGTGGGCGATTTAAGAGGCTTCGCTTCAACCCACTTAGTGAAGTAGCAAGTGGCGATGATGATAAAAGTATGACCATCTGTCGAGCCAGGATAAATTTTTCCTATGAGGTCGACTGCCCAACCTCTAAATGGCTCTGGCTTGATGATAGAATGGAGTTCTTCTGTCGGAACATGCTGTATCGGGCCACACTTCTGACAGGCTTCACATCCTTTAGCATATCGTATGCAGTCTTGCTCCATTTTCGGCCAATAAAAGCCGTATTTATGGATCAGCCATCTCATTCTAGGACCTGCCTGGTGAGCCCCCGCTATCCCTTCGTGTACTTCGGCCATTGCTAGCATTCCTTCTTTTGGGCCGATGCATCTGAAGAGTAGCCCTTCGAAACCCTTTTTGTATAGTTCTCCCGCTAAGACGACATAATTCAGGGCCAAGGTTCTCAACCTCCTATTCGTCATGTCTGGCTTTTCAAACCAATTCAAGATTTCGGTCCTCCAATCTTGGGTGATATCGAGTTGGTAGGCCGAATATTTCTTTTCGTCGAGGGTGATGCCCCCAGTATGGAGATTCGGCGACTCTCTTTCGATTGTATCGAACTGGAGGTTCATCTTGTAACCACTGCCGTGTTGAGCCAGATCATTCGCGATACCATTATCGGCCCTCTCGGTATATTCTATCCTTGTATCCTGAAAGCCTTCGATCAGATGCTTCGTCTTGTTGCAATACCTCACTAGTAGCTCGGACTCGCATTTGAATTCCCCCGTCACTTGTTTGATAACCAACAAAGAATCTCCTTTCACATTAATCGCCTTTACCCCCAACTCGGACAAAATTTCGAGACCGAATATTAGGGCCTCGTATTCCGCCTGATTGTTGGTACACTCAAAATGGAGCCTGAATGACAATCGGTAAGATGCCCCCCAGGGGCGAGATGATGTGTACTCCGGCGCCTGCCTATGGCTGGTCTTGGACCCATCGAACCACATCTCCCATATGGCAATGTCACAGCAACTAATCATTTCCTCCCTGAGGGTAATACCAGGGTGATCGGCCAAGAAATCGGCCAATACTTGTCCTTTCACTGCCCTCTGGGGAACGTACACTAATGTGAACTCGGACATCGCAATTGCCCACTTCCCAATCCGATTTCTTAAGTATGGTTTTGATAGAATATACTTAATGATATCAGTCTGGGATAGTACGTACACCACTACTGGCAACATGCAGTATCGCAGTTTGCAACATGTGAAGTAAGAACACAGGCACATTTTCTCTATATCGGTATAGCAAATTTCTGTGTCGGTCAGTCCACGGCTCAGGTAATAGACTGCTCTTTCGACCCCGTTATCCTCTTGGGCGAGCATGCACCCCAAGGATTTTTGTGCAGCCGATAAATAAAGTAGCAATGGCTTATTCGGCCTTGGGGGGGTCATAACCGGAGGTTTGGCCAAGTACTCTTTCAAGTCGTCGAACACCCTCTGTTGCTCGCCTGTCCATATCCAATCATCGGTCTCTTTTCCTCGTAGCAAGACACTCCAACTGCGAAGTCGGCCTGCTGTGTTTGCTATAAATCGTCTAAGGAAATTAATTTGACCGATGAGCCTCTGGAGCTGCTTCTTGGTTTTGGGTGGTTCAGCATTGATGATCGCCTTAGCTTTATTCTTGTCTATTTCTACTCCCCGCTGGTGAACCAAGAAACCCAAGAAGTTTCCAGCCGAAACGCCGGATTTTAGAGGATTCATTTTTAATCCGTTACATCGTATGCTTTCGAACCCTTTCCGAAGATCGGCCAGATGGACTTCACTGGTATTTGATTTGACCACCACGTCGTCGATGTAAACTTCAAGGCAATCGAGACCTCTGAACATTTTGTTCATCGCTCTCTGGTAGGTTGCCCCCGCGTTTTTTAAGCCGAAAGGCATAACGACCCATTCGTAAGCTCCAATCGGCCCGGGACATCGGAAAGCCGTTTTGGATACGTCCTCTTTGCTGATTGGTACTTGGTTGTACCCAGAATGTGCGTCGAGAAAACTGAGTATCGTGTGCCCCGCTGCTCTATCTATCAGCATATCGGCCACAGGCATCGGGTACTCGTCTTTAGGTGTGGCAAGGTTGAGGTTTCGAAAATCTACGCACACCCTTAGATTTCCATTTTTCTTCATCACTGGGACAATGTTGGAGAGCCATTCAGTGTACTGAGCTTCCCGAATAAACTTAGCATCTTCCAAATGTTTAATTTCTTCCTGGATGAGTGTATCCACTTCCCTTGACATTCGTCTGGGAGGTTGCCAAAACGGCCGAAATCCACTTTTCAAGGGGAGCTTATGTTCGGCGATTTCGGGATCAAGACCTGGCATTTCATCGTACGACGTCGTGGAACTCAATGAGTAGAGCGATAAGCCGTCCCTTGAGTTCATCGTCTAATCCGATGTTGACATAAATAGGCCTGGGCGATTCAGCTGTCCCTAAGTTTACTTCAAGAAGGTTGTCTTGTACTTGGGCGGGGTCATCTTCCAGTTTCCCTGTTGCCAGCTGTATATCCCCAATTTTCAGCGACCATGTTGGATCTTGATCTTGGTCTTCATAGATACATTCGGCTGATGCAATGTCGTACAGCGAGGCCAGCCGTCTGATCTTCTCCCTTAATTCCTTATGTCGTGCTATCATTCTAAGCGCTTGAGGATAGTAGATCGGCCGTTGCCCCCTAAGGTCACTGATACTAGCCGATCCGAGTTGACTAATAAGCGAGGTACACTTGCCTCCCCTTTTGAACTAAGGGATTGTATGTTCCGTACTTCCTCGTCATATAAACGTGCTTCAAGCACATTATGGTCTTCGCTGAAGGGGTTGGGATCGCCCTGTACAACTTCGGCTTCACCGTCCTCTCGCCATATAAATAACATTTGATGCATGGTCGACGGTATACACATATTGGAGTGTATCCAATCTCGGCCGAGTAAAATGTTGTAGTTGCTTCGGGCGTTGACCACAAAAAACCCTTCTTCGATTTCTACTCGCCCAACCCTTATTCGGAGGGTAATGTATCCCTCAGCCGGCGTTTCGCCTCCGGCGAAATCGGTCATGTAGACATCAGTTGGGTCAAGCTGATCCCGATTTATGCCGAACTTCTTAAGCATCTTCGCCGGTAAATATTAACCCCAGCTCCGTTATCAATAAGGACCCTGTTGACCGATACTCCATTCAAATCGGCCTTGATATAAAGCGGCCGAATGTGCCTTGTCATTCTTGTTGGGGGTTTGCTAAGTGATACCACTGCCGTGCTATCGGCACTATCACCTTCCGGAACGATCACATCGCCTTCCAACGTCGCCTTCTGCCCAGGCTTGCTTCTGTATGAATCAGGGAGCGTGACCACTTTTACTCCGTACTCGTCTCTCACAACCGGGACCCAAGCTTTCAACACCCCCTTTTGGTGCGAGACAATGACCTCACGGTCTTTTGGCAATTTTGCCTTTAACTGACCATCTTGACGAGATACAAGTACATCTCTGTAGGACGGTTTCTCACCGTGATCTACTTCGCTCTTATGAGCCTTTGACGTGCGAGTTGTATTGGCAGAATCATCTGTTCGGCTTACTTGCTTTGGGACCCATTTCTTTCTGACCTTGGGGGTTTGCTGCTCATGTGGCTCGGTGTTCGTATCGGTCCGGCCCTTGCCTCCCAACCTTTCAATTATAGTTCTATTCCCTTGCTCGTCTTTAGGAGCCAATCTTGCATCATGATTTGCCCTCGATTCCTGTCTTAACCTTTGCATTCGCCTCTTTTGGGTTTTCTTCATACGAGGGGTCGCCTCCGTTGGCCGAAAAATCCGTTTGAACACAGTCGTCTTAGACCCCTGCTGCGGCCGATGCTTCTGCCACTGTTCCGTGGGCGATTTTGTCTTGAATGTTTTGGGATGTTCCCTTACTCTTTCGGCCTGTTTGGCTTCGAAACAAGTACTGCATGACGGGCAAGTTACCTCTGTTGTGGGCGAGACATGGCGTTTTCTCTTCTGCTGCTGAGGTCGCCCTTGTTCTCCTCGCCATTTGGAACCATCGGCCTCCATCCTGGGCTTAGGTCTTCTTGGGTTCCACTTGCTCCGGATTTGTCCCTGCTCCAGGAAACTGTCAAAGTGAGGCCGAACAGTGTTAATAGAAACATACTTTGCATCGGCCTCTTTCTTTGTTGGAAACAGAAGTTTCCCCTCGTTGATCGCCTTCTAGATCACGTTTCTGAAGTTCACACAATTGTTCGTGCTGTGTCTCCAAGAATTATGGTACTTACAATAATCCTTTCCGACCAGCTCTTTTGGCGGCGGGATTACGTGACCCTCGCTCAGGGCGATTTGTCCATCCTTAAACAAGGCATCAAATATGTCGTCGGCTTTGGTTAGATCGAAGGAATATTCCTTCTGTACCACCGCGGTTTTGTTTTTCTTAACAAAGCCAGGCTTTCGCAAGGCCGAACACTCCAGGGGCTTAGTTCCCAAAAATTCGGCCATGTTGACTTCATCTTCGGAGCCACTATCTTCACTGTCCGAAATTACGGCCACATCCAGCTGGTCCTTGTAGTAAGTTCCTTTAGAAGCGCCTCGCCTCTGTTCCTTCTCTTGAAGAAGTCTTTCATAACTCGTCACTCTGTTTGTCAATTCGAACAAGTCACGGAATCGATGACCTTCAAAATGCTCCCTCATGGTGAAGCTCATTCCTCTTACTACCATTGGGACACAATCGGCCTCAAACATCTTAGTGGAACACCTTGTTCTAAGGTTCCTGAATCGGCCTATATACTTCTCAGTCGATTTGTTCGGTAGCTGAGAGATTCGGGCTAGGTCGGCCAAGGTGACGTCGGGTGGTGCTCTGTACAACTCCTCATGGAAGAGGATTTCGAGATCTTTCCATGTATCGACTGAATTTGGTGATAACCTGGAGTACCACGTGAACGCCATCTTTGTTAGAGAACTGGCGAACAATCAGAGTTTCCAAAAATCGTGTGCCGCAGCTTCTCCACATTGGGCTGAGAATCGGGCGACATGCTCAACCGTCGATTGTCCCTTTTCCTCGCCCGAAAACAAACTAAACTCGGGCTCCTTGTATCCCCTTGGGAAAGGGTACAACTTATCAATCCAGTCCGGATATGGCTTCATGTATGATGGGCGAGGCATCGGTCTCAGGTCCACTCCGAGTCTCTCTAACATGTCCACAAGTTGCCCTTGATTATATATATTTGGATCGCCCCCTTCTGAAGATGATCGTTCGGCCATATTGGGCTCTTGGGCGTTGGCTCCAGTAGAGGCACCTTGTGGTCTGGATTCGCCTGGAGGGTTCGAAGAGCTTGCCCCCGGGTGATTGGCCCTTCCCGCAAATTCGGCCTCATTCCTTGTTAAGAGCTTGACCGAGCCATACGTATATCCCAACTTACTGGGTTGCTTGATAGGTGTAGAATTACACCTATTATGTAGGTCTATTTTGATGTAATTATGCCATGATTAGTGTCCATTTAAGTGGTTTTATTGCTCATTTTCATGTCGAAGTGTTTCAGGTACATATTGGCGAGAATCGGGCAATTTGGAGCGTAATTGGAGCAATCAAGATTAGAGGAAGCAGAAGTGATCAAGTCAGAGCTTGTTTCTATCGAAACTTCCTCAGAAACCTCCTCAAAAACGTCTGTCTCGATCGAGACAGATTGGTTTCTATCGAGATCTCCTCATAAACCATGTCAGAAATGCATCCAGTGAGCTTTTCACCTAAGCCTGTTTCTATAGAAACCATTTCATTTCGATAGACACAGCTCATTAATGAAGATACGTGATTTGGAGCTAAAAAGGCACATGTGGACAATTGTGTGATCTATTTTGATTGGCTACCTCATTTAGACTTGTCATATAGTGTATTTTTATTCCCTTTTTATCCTTGAACTATAAAAGGATCCATTCTTTTCTATTTTTAGGGTATGCACTCATTTTTAGATTTGTAGCCCCCATTTCACTTACTATTCTCAGCTTTTTGAATTACACTTGTTTTTAGTGATATTTTGAGTTTTTGTTATGGATTGAAGATTATTATTATTAATAGAAGATTATTGGTTCCTTATTATTGTTCTTCATTATCTCTTTTATGCTTTGGGTCTTCAATTATTACAAGGTAATTAATCTCTACACTATGTTTATTCTTATTTCTTACTTATTAGTTATTGTTAGTATGTTTGTGATTAGTAGCTAAACCCCTTGTTTAGGGGTTGTTAATGAAGGTTGATTGTGATTAGTTGATTAGGGTTTGTTTGGGTATAAGGGTTTGTAGTGATTTGTGTGCTTTATGCCTAAGATAGATTGATCTCCTAGTCCTAGGTTAAAAGGGTAGTTAATTAGGCGAGAGTCATTTAATAACCCGAAATTAGCAAATCATTTAATTAGGGCTTAATCACGCGAGAGCGGTTTAGGACTTAATTGGTTATAGGTTAGCTTCGCGATTGGATTCAATTGATATAATCGAAATCTAATTACGCGAGGGCGATTTAGATTTCGGTGTATTAATTAAATTACAATTAGCTCTAATTACGGACTCGAGAGAGCGGATTAGGCATTTTAGAAAAACTTGACCCGAACCAAATACTAAATCAACCCCGGTTAGCTAGAACGTTTCAACCCTAATTAGCAACCTCTAAGCGTTTCTCTCTATTGATTAAATCTTGTGTTAATTAGCGATTGCCTAGTTAATTGTTTAATTTAAGTAACGATTTAATTGCTTGCTTAGTAGTTAATTGTTGATTTTATTGATTTTAAAAGTTCCGTAGTTATTACTTCAAATCAATTTACTTGTTGTTTTCCGAATTGAATTTTAAAATCCGTGTTCGTTCACTTTAAACCTCTTGTCCTTGTGGGTTCGACCTCGACTTATCGAGTACTACGAGTTAGCGAGTGAAAATTCTCTAACAAGTTTTTGGCGCCGTTGCCGGGGACAAGGTTGCGTTTAATTGATTGAAAGTATTTTGAAATTCGGTCGAGTTAGCGTTATTTTCTATTTTTGGTTTTATTGTTTATTAATTGTCTTTCGTGGTTTACACTCGGTTTTCTTGTTTTTGTTTGTGTAGGGATTTTGATTTTTATGTATGCACAATACGCGACGAGCAAATCTACCACTAGAACCGTTCCAAGATAATCTCGGTAACTACGAACGAGGTGTAAGAAGAAGAGCCCGTATACCCGAAGTTATGAATAACGAGGGAAACAATTATGATGAAGAGGGGAGGTTCAATCCTCTAATGGATGGAGGGGAACAACAATATCCACCCGCTCCTCCATTAGGGAATGTGAACCGACCAAGGCAACAAGACCACCCAAGGGATGATCGACCCCAAGCGCACGCACAAGTGCAAAACCAACAAAGACAAACTTTGGGCGAGTTTTTCTTGCCGGATGTGGATAATGCCACTTTTGGTGCTTCGCAATGCCGGTTCAAGCGGCAACTTTTGAGATCAAGCCGAGTACCATTCAACTTTTGGAAAACCGTTGTGCCTTCTTTGGGTTGAGTCACGAGGATCCTAATGAGCATATCACCAAGTTTTTGGGTGTTCTAAACACATTCAAGCTTCATGGGATAACGGCGGACCAAATTAAGCTTCAGATGTTCCCCTTCTCTTTGAGGGACAAAGCTAGCATTTGGTTACATTCTCTACCAAATGAGTCTATTCATAATTGGAGAGAGTTGGCTCAAGCTTTTCTCAACAAATATTTCCCTCATGGCAAGACTACAAAGTTGACTAAATATATACTTGAGTTTGTCCAATTTCAAGGAGAATCACTTCATGAGGCGTGGGAGCGGTTCAAGGATTTACAACGGAGTGTGCCTCATCATCGGCTCAATAGAGAGCACGTTATACAAATATTCTATGATGGGACAAATGTCACTACCCGAGCTATTATTGATGCGGCTTCGGGCGGTTCGCTTATGCAAAAGACTTATGAAGAAGCTCTTAAATTAGTGGAGAAATTAGCCGTGGTTAGTAGTACTTGGGGTCCTATGGAGAGAAGAGCGCCACCAAATCAAAAGTCACTCATGACTCTTGATCAAGTGAGGGAGATGGAGTCCATAAAAGCCACAAATGCTTCGCTTCAAGCTCAAGTGGATGCTCTCAAGAAACAAGTCGCTCCTATGCAAAGAAATGCTCTGGTGGCTTATGTTCAAGTCGGTTGTGAGTTTTGTGGTGATTTTGGTCATTCGGGAGGAGAGTGCCTAGTTACGGGTCAAGCCTTGAGTGAGCAAGTGAATTACATTGGGGGGCAAAGGCAAGCTAATGATCCCTATTCCAACACCTACAACCCCAGATGGAGGAATCATCCAAATTTCGGGTGGAGGAATCAAGAGGGGCAAGGCAATGCTCAAGGGTCTAATCAAACGGGTCCAAGCTTCCAAAGCAACAATAGGCCTCCACAACAACAAGGTCACTATCAAGGAAACCCGAACCATGGAAACAATTATAGTGGAAGACCCCAACACCCTCCGGGTTTTCAACAACCACGGAACACGGATGAGGGAAACGTGCTTGGCAAGGTACTTGAGAAATTGGAAAAGATGGAGCAAAGGGAGAAGAACCAAGCTTCCACTATTCATCATTTGGATACCCAAATTTCTCAAATGGCTATCTCTATTTAAGGTAGACCACAAGGGGGATTGCCCTCTACTACGGAGAATAACCCAAGGGAGCACCTAAAAGCAATAGAGCTTCGGAGTGGGCGAAACTTGGAAAAAGCTAATGGTAAGAAGCATGTGGTTGAGGAGGATGAGCCTCAAGTGGTGATTGATGTTGCTAGCTCTAGTCAAGAGCCACCTATTGTTTGTGAGGAGGTGGCTATTGAGGTTGAAGAGCCTTATGTGAGACCGCCACCGCCACCACCGTTTGTACCACCGGTTCCGTTTCCAAGCCGGTTAAGGAAAGCTCAAGGGAACGAAAAATTTCATAAGTTCCTTGAGATTTTCAAGAAATTGCAAATTAATCTTAGCTTGGCGGATGCACTCCGAGAGATGCCGCAATATGCCAAGTTCTTGAAGGACATCATTACCAACAAACGGAGTTGGGATAGTGGTGCAACGGTTCCCATTCCGGAAGTGTGTAGCTCAATCATTTTGAATGATCTACCGGCTAAGTTGAAGGACCCAGGGAGTTTCTCTATACCTTGCACTATTGGCACTATGAGTTCAATAAATTGCTTATGTGATCTTGGTGCTAGCATTAATCTTATGCCTTTAACTCTTTTCAGGGCATTATGTGGAGATCAAACCGTGAAGAGCACCTCGATGGTACTCCAACTAGCGGATCACTCATTGAAGAGGCCGTATGGGATTGTTGAAGATGTTCTCGTGAAGGTCGATAAGTTTATATTCTCGGTTGATTTTGTCATTTTGGATTATGCGGTGGATAAGGAATGCCCAATCATCTTAGGGCGGCCCTTTATGAATACCGGGAGAGCTTTGATTGATGTCCATGGTGGGAAATTGACGTTGAGAATCGATGAAGAAACGGTTGAGTTTGATATGAAGAAAGTCATGAGGAGTACCATCGAGGAGGAAGAATGCATGCGGATGGAATTGGTTGATGAAATGGTTGAGGAGCAACTAAGATTGAGCATCGGGACATTTAATAAGGGCACGGAAAGGAGTTTGGTACAGCAGAAATTCTCAGAAGCCTGTTTCTTTCGAAATGGTTTTGGTCCCTTAGAAACAGTGCACCAGAAAACAAACAGTGCAGAAATGAAAAATGCCTGTTTCTATCGAAACAGACCTGTCTCGATCGAGACAAACGTTTCTGAGGAGGTTTCTAAGGAGATCTCGATAGAAACAGGCAAACTGAAATCCAACACTGTTTTTCCTCAACTTTCAAAGGTTACTTTCTATTCCGATGAGCTCAATGATGAGTATTCTGATGAAGATGAGCCGGAACAAGAAAGTTTGACTAAGAATGAGGGAATCACTCCTCCCTCCTCCGTTGTGCCACCAATTGTGGAGATGAAGCCATTGCCACCACACCTCCGGTACGCCTTCGTTGGAGAAAACAAAACCCTCCCGATTATCATTTCCGCTAAGTTAACGGATGCTCAAGAGAAGCAAGTTGTGCAAGTAGTGAAGGAGCATGTGTTAGCAATGGGGTGGCAAATCTCCGACATTCGGGGCATAAGTCCACAAATTGTGATGCATAAGATCCATCTTGAAGACGATTCAAAGAAGTCAACTCAAAGGCAACGAAGACTAAATCCGAACATGAAGGAGGTAGTACATAAAGAGATCGTCAAGCTCCTCAACGCCGGGATAATTTACCCTATTTCCGATAGTGAGTGGGTAAGCCCAATTCAATGTGTACCTAAAAAGGGAGGTATCACGATGGTGGAGAATGAAAAAGGGGAGCAAATATCCACAAGGACGGTAACCGGTTGGCGGGTATGCATCGATTATCGAAAGCTCAACACGGAAACTCGAAAAGATCACTTTCCGCTACCATTCATCGACCAAATGTTAGAAAGAGTTGCGGGTCACAAGTTTTATTGTTTCCTTGATGGGTACTCCGGATACAACCAAATATTAATTCTCCCGGAAGACCAAGAGAAGACTACCTTCACATGCCCCTACGGTACCTTTGCATACCGACGAATGCCTTTTGGTCTATGCAACGCACCCGCCACATTTCAGAGATGCATGACCTCAATCTTCAATGATATGATTGAAGATATCATGGAGGTATTTATGGATGACTTTTCTGTTTTTGGTGATTCTTTTGATAGGTGCTTGGCGAATCTTGAACGCGTGTTGAAGCGGTGTGAGGAAACAAATTTGGTGCTTAATTGGGAGAAATGTCATTTCATGGTCGATGAAGGTATTTTGCTTGGGGACAAGATTTCCGAGAAGGGCATTGAGGTCGATAGAGCTAAGACGGAGGTAGTCGAGAAGTTGGTTGCCCCGATCACGATGAAGGGAGTCCGGGCATTTTTGGGCCATGCGGGTTTTTACCGGCGATTCATTAAAGACTTCTCATCTATTGCAAGACCGTTGACAAATCTTCTAGTAAAAGACGCCCCATTTGAGTTCACAAAGGAATGCTATGAGGCATTTGGGAAATTGAAGGAGGCACTTGTGGCCGCTCCAATTATTTCATCCCCGGATTGGAATTTGCCATTTGAGCTCATGTGCGACGCAAGCGACCAAGCTTTGGGGTGTGTGTTGGGACAACGTAAGGATAAACGAGTCCATGTGATCCATTACGCTAGTAGAACTTTAGCGGGGGCTCAATTGAACTACACCACCACGGAGAAGGAGATGCTCGCTGTGGTCTTTGCTCTTGACAAGTTTCGATCTTATCTTCTTGGGGCTAAAACTATTGTTTTCACGGATCACGCGGCATTGAGGCATCTTTTCGCAAAACAAGATGCTAAGCCTCGTCTAATCCGGTGGATCTTATTGATGCAAGAGTTTGACATCGAGATTAGGGATAAAAAGGGGATGGAGAATGTAGTTGCGGACCACCTCTCTAGGCTTGAGAATCCGGAAGCAATCCCAATCGGAGTGGAGATTAATGAGAGATTTCCGGATGAGACGTTGATGGTAATCTCGGAAGTGGAGACACCTTGGCATGCGGATATAGCTAATTACTTGGCTTCAAATGTCATGCCACCGGATTTATCATACCATCAAAAGCGGAAATTTCTAAGTGATGTGAAACGTTTTTTGTGGGATGAACCATATCTCTTCAAGATATGTGGTGATGGGATGATTCGGAGGTGTGTGCCCTTGAAGGAAATGATGCAAATTTTGAGCCATTGTCATGAGTCGAATTATGCCGGGCATTATGGGGCATCAAGGACCGCCGCTAGAGTGCTTGAGAGTGGTTTCTTTTGGCCAACACTATTCCGGGATGCCAAGGATTTCGTGAGCCATTGTAACCGATGCCAACGGTTTGGCAACATCTCCAAGCGAGATGGGATGCCATTAACCTCAATTCAAGAAGTAGAGATCTTTGATGTATGGGGCATAGACTTCATGGGGCCATTTCCGATGTCTCATGGGAACCTTTTTATCTTGGTTTGTGTGGATTACGTATCAAAATGGGTAGAAGCGGAGGCTTTACCTACAAACGACGCTAAGGTGGTCGTGAAGTTTCTCAAGCGTCTAATAAACCGATTTGGGACTCCAAGGGTTATCATTAGTGATGGGGGATCGCATTTTTGCAACCGGCAATTCGAAGCTTTGATGAAAAAGTACAATGTGTACCACCGAGTTGCTACCCCCTATCATCCCAAACGAGTGGCCAAGTGGAGGTTTCAAATCGTGAATTGAAGCGGATTTTAGAAAAGACGGTAAATGGGACTCGAAAGGATTGGTCTCTCAAGTTAGATGACGCCTTGTGGGCCTACCGCACGGCATTTAAGACACCTCTCGGTATGTCGCCTTATCGGATTGTGTATTGTAAGGGGTATCACTTGCCGGTTGAATTAGAACACAAGGCTTATTGGGCGATTAAAAAGTTGAATTATGACTTCAAGGCGGCGGGTGAGAAGCGTTTGTTGCAACTCAATGAGTTGGATGAATTCCGATTCGATGCTTATGAGAATGCAAAACTTTATAAGGAAAGAACGAAGAAATGGCATGACGCTCACATCTCGCCGAAGTCTTTTGAGGTAGGAGCCTTTGTGTTGTTGTACAATTCGAGGTTGCGTTTGTTTCCAGGAAAATTGAAATCTCGGTGGAGTGGACCTTTCAAGATTCGGAACGTGGCGAATCATGGTGCTTTGGAACTTGAAAATCAAAACGGTGAAACGTTTAAGGCCAACGGACACCGTTGCAAGCCCTATCTAGGACCTTTGACGGATAAAATTGGCGAAAAAGCTTATCTCGCCCCCCTTTCGTGAGCCTCATTGGAATGACGGTCGAGCTTTCGACCTTAAACAAGCGCAGTCGGGAGGCAATCCCGAGAGGTTCGCATTTTTACCTTATTTTTATGTTTTTGCATTTGCTTTATCTTGTGTCATTTTGTTGATTATGTGATCTTTGCGTTATTTTGCTTTAATTCTTATTTTTTTGAGTTTAAATTTATATTTTTGCTATTTCCGTATGATGCCGGGGTGTTATTTTTGCGTAATGTGCAGGAATTAGGAGAAGCGAGCAGTGACCATTTGCAATATGCCTGTTTCTTTCGAAACAAGCTTTGTCTCGATCGAAACTCCATTTTCTCGATCGAGACTTTGCTATCTCGAAAGAAGCAGTCATATTGTTGAAGTGCACTGAATCATCAGCACGAAATTAACAGTGGCCTTCATCACATAGCCTGTTTCGATCGGAACGGTGAAATTCTCGATCGAAACTGAAGTTTAAGAACCAATATTCTGCGGACGTGGATCAATCTCTACCGTCCATCTCTGCTCATTTTCTTCTCCTTCAACCTTCCCTATGCGCAGAAATTGAAACCAACAACAGCAGCCCCTAAATTTCTCTCAAACAATCGCACACCACCACCACTCAACCTCCATTTTACCCCATCAAATCACCTCCAAATCCAACAAAAATTAAAACCCACGTCCAAAATTCTACACTCTACAAACCCAGTAATCAGAAAATCAAACACCCAAAAATAAATCCAAATCCGAAAATTACAAGATGGTGAGAAGAAAAAACGCCTATGGCGCAAGAAATGCTCCAGAACCTGACTTGCCTCCACTTCCGGCCGCTGGACAACCTCGCCAAGCACGTCTTCCAAAGGCAGCCGCTGCCACCTCTTCGAGAGCGGGAAATTCAACTACGGCGAGCCTCACTCGTCGATACAAAGCTCCTTTCGAGATACGAAACGAAGAGGAGGGTGAAAGATACGAAAAAATCAAGGTGCGGGGCATTGCTCAACCATGGAAAATCGATTGGGAGTCGCTTAAAAATTTGGGTATCAAAAAGGATGTGAAGCGACAATTGCGAGTTTGGGGCTTAATGCACTTGGCCAATGCTGACCACAAAACATACGCGGAAATGGTACATGAATTTTTCACGACATTGCGATCTCCGGAGGAGTCAAGTACTGACATAATCTATCGGATGAAGAATGTGGAGCATCGTGTGGAAGCTTTTGCGGGGAGAACGGGAATGAGAAACGAAGGCTTGAAATGCACTCCGAATAACTTGAATGAATTGGCAATTTGGAAAGCTTTGTCCGACGAGGATAATTATGACGCCCGAATATCCAAGGTAAATGCAATTCAAGATATCTCTATTTGTGTTGCATTGAAATGGTATGGGCATACTTTCTGTGGTAGGCACGAGTATTGCAAGGTTGCAAATGAGGATATGTTAGCTTTGAATTCGTTGTTGCATCCGGATGTTAGTGCATATAGGGTGAACATGCCATATCGGTTGTTTCAGTTATTGCGAGATGTGCCGCGACATAGTTATCGGATTGGTTTAGGGTGGATGGCTACATTTCTGTCAACTACATATGGGGGCTATTATTTGCATGAACAGGAAGCTATGGAGTACATGCCCCCTAAATCGATCAATTATGATCACTTGGCTTTGGGTTTACTAGCGAAATATGGCGAGGTGATACCGTACTATCAGAGGACGAGTTGTATTAACCGCCATGGAGCGGAAGCAGCAATGTTAGCCGCACTAGCTGAGGAAGGAGAGCTTGCAGAGATATCAGAGGAGGGTTTGAGACCAAGCAAGCTGCCGGTGCACAGAAAGGGGAAGGAACCAATTGGTTCATCAGCACAGGCCGAACCTGATTTTGGAGAGCAGAGAGGCACTCAGTGGACCGGGTATGATCACCGTTTTGACGAGATAGAGAGGCAGAACCGAGAGAATTGGGCCTTGCAGAACCAGTTGTTGACTGAGATTCAAGATGATCAGAGGCAAGGGTTGGCAAGAATAAGATATGAGCAGGGTCGGCTAAAGGAAAAATTTGATCGCCAGGATGCATACTTGAGGCGTTACTTCAATGCTTCTGGAGGGGAGCGATACCCATCACCCGAGCCGTCGCCGGATCCCCCGGTTTTCGACTAGCGAGATTTGTTTTCTAATCCCTAACTTATGCAATTTTCCTTTTATTTATTTCATTGCAATGTGGACATAGCATGAAATAGTGTGAGGAGGGGGTTAGTAAAATTGTTTCGTTAGTGATTAGCTTTTGTTAGGATGTGTGTTTAGGATGTTTGTTATCTTTTATGTTTTTGGTGTGTTTGATTAGTTAGGCTTTATGTTTTTGTTTTTAATGCTATTTTGGTGTGGGGATGCCTTGTATCACTTAGCCTTGAGCTTGATATTGTTAAAATTTGCTAGTGATCTTTTGTTGTTTGAAACACTTTTCATGTTTGTTATTCCGACTCATAAATGGATTGAAATGCAACTTCTTTGAAATAGCAATAGTTGATGATGCTCACATAGTGAAATGCTAATTGCATGATTATAATTCAATTGAGTTTGAGATTGTGGTTGCATAGTAGTTACTTTGATGCGGATTCATGAGATGTTGTTTTAAATTTTTAAAGGTTGAGTTGATTTTAGGCATGATTGATTTGCTTGTGCGGAAATTAAACTTTTGGCATTACACAACTTTTTGATGAAAATTTGAGCCTAATGTTTTTGTTGAGAGAATCTTGTGTGCATTTAATTCCTAGAACTTGATTTGTATCCGTTCAAAATCACATTGTTGAGTTTTTGGCACAAAAATGAGAATGGCATTAGGACTACACATTTTTCTTAAAACCACTTAAAAGACTACCCCATTTTTCCATTAGTTGCACAAATTTGAGCCTAAACCTTTTTCTTGATTTTAACCCCAAAATTCACACATTTAAACTTTTCAACATTTACCTCTTTAAAACACCTCATTTAACTTGATTGGCTTAATTTTTAGAAACAATTTATCACAACTTGATGAAAAAGAAAAAAAAATAGCGAACAAATGCCTTATAGAAAAAGAAAGAAAATCAAACAAAGAAAGAATAAAATTGGTTGAGAAAAAGAAAAGAAAATGCATATAAAAAAAAAGAGAAAAAGAAGAAAAATGAATGCAAAAGAATAAAAAGAGGCAAGAAATGAAGAAATTGTTCGTTTTGTGTTTGTAATTTCCAAGTTGGATCTTTGAGTTTTGTTTTGTTTTTAGCCATCAAGTTATTTGTTTAGCCAAATTTTACCCTTTTAAACCTACCCTACACCTTAGCCCCATTACAACCCATTTTAAGTCCATTTGATTTGTGTTGATTACCGAACTAAGTGGTGGAGTCCCGGATTATAGCCAAGCCTATGGTGAATTTATGTGTGCTTTATGAGCTTTAAATTTGTTTTGCACTACCCTAAACACGTTGAGCGTCAGAGTGTAAACTTGTGAGGATTCATGCCTTTTGGTTAATTTTCGCACAAATTTACTTTGAATTGCCTTTGTGAAAACTCATACTTATTTGACATGTCCCGCAAGTGATAATGTGACTCTATGTGATTGAGTTATTGAGTGCTCTAAATTATGATGGTGCGAATGAGTTTTCACTAGTGTGCATCTTTAGCGGTTGCTATACTTGGAAGGAGACATTCATCCTTTTATGACTTGTGAATTTAAATGCGATTTGTGTTTCAGCGATTCAAGTTGCTAGCATGGTTGCCTAAGCGAGATTCAATTCTTGCTCGGGACGAGCAAAGGGTAAGTGTGAGGAGGGTTGATAGGTGTAGAATTACACCTATTAGGTAGGTCTATTTTGATGTAATTATGCCATGATTAGTGTCCATTTAAGTGGTTTTATTGCTCATTTTCATGTCGAAGTGTTTCAGGTACATATTGGCGAGAATCGGGCAATTTGGAGCGTAATTGGAGCAATCAAGATTAGAGGAAGCAGAAGTGATCAAGTCAGAGCTTGTTTCTATCGAAACTTCCTCAGAAACCTCCTCCAAAACGTCTGTCTCGATCGAGACAGATTGGTTTCTATCGAGATCTCCTCATAAACCATGTCAGAAATACATCCAGTGAGCTTTTCACCTAAGCCTGTTTCTATAGAAACCATTTCATTTCGATAGAAACAGCTCATTAATGAAGATACATGATTTGGAGCTAAAAAGGCACATGTGGACAATTGTGTGATCTATTTTGATTGGCTACCTCATTTAGACTTGTCATATAGTGTATTTTTATTCCCTTTTTATCCTTGAACTATAAAAGGATCCCTTCTTTTCTATTTTTAGGGTATGCACTCATTTTTAGATTTGTAGCCCCCATTTCACTTACTATTCTCAGCTTTTTGAATTACACTTGTTCTTAGTGATATTTTGAGTTTTTGTTATGGATTGAAGATTATTATTATTAATAGAAGATTATAGGTTCCTTATTATTGTTCTTCATTATCTCTTTTATGCTTTGGGTCTTCAATTATTACAAGGTAATTAATCTCTACACTATGTTTATTCTTATTTCTTACTTATTAGTTATTGTTAGTATGTTTGTGATTAGTAGCTAAACCCCTTGTTTAGGGGTTGTTAATGAAGGTTGATTGTGATTAGTTGATTAGGGTTTGTTTGGGTATAAGGGTTTGTAGTGATTTGTGTGCTTTATGCCTAAGATAGATTGATCTCCTAGTCCTAGGTTAATAGGGTAGTTAATTAGGCGAGAGTCATTTAATAACCCGGAATTTGCAAATCATTTAATTAGGGCTTAATCACGCGAGAGCAGTTTAGGACTTAATTGGTCATAGGTTAGCTTCGCGATTGGATTCAATTGATATAATCGAAATCTAATTACGCGAGGGCGATTTAGATTTCGGTGTATTAATTAAATTACAATTAGCTCTAATTGCGGACTCGAGAGAGCGGATTAGGCATTTTAGAAAAACTTGACCCGAACCAAATACTAAATCAACCCCGGTTAGCTAGAACGTTTCAACCCTAATTAGCAACCTCTAAGCGTTTCTCTCTATTGATTAAATCTTGTGTTAATTAGCGATTGCCTAGTTAATTGTTTAATTTAAGTAACGATTTAATTGCTTACTTAGTAGTTAATTGTTGATTTTATTGATTTTAAAAGTTCCGTAGTTATTACTTCAAATCAATTTACTTGTTGCTTTCCGAATTGAATTTTAAAATCCGTGTTCGTTCACTTTAAACCTCTTGTCCTTGTGGGTTCGACCTCGACTTATCGAGTACTACGAGTTAGCGAGTGAAAATTCTCTAACATTGCTGAGTTGTTTCGGCCGAACCACCTGGATACCCGAATCGACTCGGTGTTTGATTTTGTTCGGCCAGCCTATAACCCTGTTAAGCAGTGGATTGCCCGGAAAAGAGTCGTCCTAGGTTTTCCATTGCTTTGTTGAGGCCGTCCAAGTTTCCTTGGATCTGTCGTTGGACCGACGTTTAGTCGGCCACGATGTTCCCCATCACTTCAGACATCTGATGCATCGCACCGTCGAACATCTGCTTGTTCTCTTGAGCTATCTCGCCCCTCATGGCCGAGAAATCGGCCTGTGATAAAGATGGGCGAGAAGGAGGAAGTTGACGCGAGTAATCCATCCCATCGTCGGTCGCATCATCATTCTTGTCCTTAGGAAGGTTCCCCTCGGCATCCGAAGTATTCAGCACCTTGTTTGACTGGTTCACCTGTTTGTCCTTGGCCATAGTTTCAGATCTGTCTGAGTCAGATTCGTCTACTACGTCTCCTCCCTTTAGTTGTTGTCGGCGTAAAGACCGAGCGTGCCTGGAATCGTCCTTAAAGTCTGTTTTTGTGCTAACCATAAACTGAGTCCCCAGTGGAGTCGCCAAAAGATGTTCGCCTGGAAATATTCCGCACTCGAATCTTTGAATTTATAATCGGGATCGGTTTGAGGTTTGATACTTTAACGAACCTACGCAGATATTCACAGGGCTTGTTTGGTTAAAGACACTTAACCACGTGATCTAAAAGTAGTAATCTGGGAGCTACGAACTCAGGCGAGATTAATACCGAAAACTAC
The DNA here is from genome assembly GCF_937616625.2 of Mercurialis annua. Lineage (NCBI taxonomy): Eukaryota > Viridiplantae > Streptophyta > Magnoliopsida > Malpighiales > Euphorbiaceae > Mercurialis > Mercurialis annua. Next base: position 17,159,225 of record NC_065572.1, on the reverse strand, counting down.
TCTTAAGTTAAAACAATCCGGAGATTGCGAGATAAAAAGCACTGGGCTTGGTTTTTGATTGATTGATTTGTTGATACAAAAATAATGAAGTTCTGAGCTATTTATAGCTCCTCACAATCGAGATTCCTAATCTAACTAGGACTAAAACTCTGAAAGAAAAACACTCCTAATGAGTTACAAATTCCTAATAAGAAGAATAATAATTATGGTTCAGTCATCCAGGTGTTTCGGCCGAAACAACGCAGCAACCCAGTAAGTTGGGGTATACGTATGGTTCGGTCAAGCTCTTGACAAGGAATGAGACCGAATCTGCGGGAAGGGCCAATCACCCGGAGGCGAGCTCTTCGAACCCTCAAGGCAAACCTAGACCACAAGGAGCAGCCTCTGGAGCCAACGCCCAAGAACCCAATATGGGCGAACGCTCATATTCAGAAGGGGGCGATCCAAACATTTATAACCAAGGGCAGCTCGTGGACATGTTGGAAAGACTCGGAGTGGACCTGAGACCTATGCCTCGCCCATCATACATGAAGCCATATTCGGACTGGATCGACAAATTGTACCTTTTCCCAAGGGGCTACAAAGTGCCCGAGTTCAGTTTCTTTTCGGGCGAGGAAAAAGGGCAATCAACGATTGAACATGTCGCTCGGTTCTCAGCCCAGTGTGTTGAAGCGGCATCACACGATTTTTGGAAGCTCTGATTGTTCGCCAGTTCTCTGACAAAGATGGCATTCACATGGTACTCAAGGCTATCACCGAACTCGGTGGACACATGGAAAGATCTCGAGATCCTCTTCCATGAGGAGTTTTACAGGGCACCGCCCGATGTCACCCTGGCCGACCTCGCCCGAATTTCGCAGCTACCGAGCGAATCGGCAGAAAAGTATATCGGCCGATTCAGGAACCTCAGAACGAGGTGCTCCACCAAGATGTCTGAGGCCGATTGCGTCCCGATGGTAGTAAGGGGAATGAGCTTTTCCATGAGGGAGCATTTCGAAGGCCATCGATTTCGTGACTTGTTTGAGCTGACAAACAGGGTTACAAGCTACGAAAGACTTTTGCAAGAGAAAGAACAGAGGCGAGGCGCATCTAAGGGGACTTACTACAGAGACCAGCTTGACGTGGCCGTTGTATCGGACAGTGAAGATAGTGGCTCCGAAGATGAAGTCAACATGGCCGAATTCTTGGGAACGAAGCCCCTGGAGTGTTCGGCCTTGTGAAAGCCTGGCTTTGTTAAGAAGAACAAAACCACGGTGGTACAGAAGGAATACTCTTTCGACCTAACCAAAACCGACGACATATTCGATGCCTTGTTCAAGGATGGACAGATCGCCTTAAGCGAGGGTCACGTAATCCCACCGTCAGAGGAGCTGGGCGGAAAGGATTATTGTAAGTACCATAATTCCTGGAGACATAGCACAAACAATTGCGTGAACTTCAGGAACGTGATCCAGAAGGCGATCAACGAGGGGAAACTTCTGTTTCCGACAAAGAAAGAGGCCGATGCAAAGTATGTTTCTTTTAACACCGTTCGGCCTCACTTTGGCAGTTTCCTTGAGCAAGGACAAATACAGAGAAAGTGGAATCCTAGAAGACCTAAGCCTAGAGTGGAGACCGATGGCGAGGAGAGAGAGGGCGACCTCAGCAACAGAAGAGAAAGCGCCATAGCTCGCCTACTGCAGAAATGACCTGCCCGTCATGCAATATGTGTTTCAAAGCTGAGAAGGCCGAAACCGCGAGGGAGCATCCCAAGACATTCAAACCCAGAGCGCCCACGGAGTAGTGGCAGAAGCATCAGCCACAACGGAGGTCTAACACCACCGTGTTCAAAAGGATTTTTCGGCCAACGGAGGCGACCCCTCGTATGACAAAAACCCAAAAGAGGTGAATGCAGAGGTTACGACAGGAATCGAGGGCGAATCATGACACGAAATTGGCTCCTAATGACAGGCAAGGAAACAAACCTATAATTGAAAGGTTGGGAGGCAAGGGCTAGATCGATACGAACGCCGAGCCATATGAGCAGCGAACTCCTAAGGTCAGAAAGATATGGGTCCCAAAGCAAGCAAGCCGAACAGCTGATTCTGCCAATGCAAGTCGCATGACAGAGGCTCACATAAGTGAAGCAGATCTTGGTAAGAAACCGTCCTATAGAGATATACTCGTATCTCACCAAGATGGTCAGTTAAAGGCGAAATTTCCCAAAGACCGTGAGGTCATTGTTTCGCACAAAAAGGGGGTCCTGAAAGCTTGGGTGCCGGTTGTGAGGGACGAGTACGGAGTCAAAGTAGTTACGCTCCCCGATTCGTACAGAAGCAAGCCTGGGCAGAAGGCGACGTTGGAAGGCGACGTGATCGTCCCAGAAGGGGATAATGCCGATAGCACGGCAGTGGTATCACTTAGCAAACCCCCAACAAGAATGACAAGGCACATTCGGCCGCTTTACATCAAGGCCGATTTGAATGGAGTATCGGTCAACATGGTCCTTATTGACAACGGAGCTGGGGTTAATATATTGCCGGCGAAGATGCTTAAGAAGTTCGGCATAAATCGGGATCAGCTTGACCCAACTGATGTCTACATGACCGATTTCGCCGGAGGGGAGACGCCGGCTGAGGGATACATTACCCTCCGAATAAGAGTTGGCCGAGTAGAGACTAAAGAAGGGTTTTTTGTGGTCAATGCCCGGAGCAACTACAACATATTACTCGACCGAGATTGGATACACTCTAATATGTGTATACCGTCGACCATGCATCAGATGCTCTTCTTATGGCGAGACGACGGTGAAGCCGAAGTCGTTCAGGGCCATCCCAACCCCTTCGGCGAAGATCATAACGTGCTTGAAGCACGTTTATATGACGAGGAAGTGCGCAACATACAATCCCTTAGTTCGAAAGGGGAGACAAATGTACCTCACTTACTAGTCAACTCAGATCGGCCAGTATCAGTAACCCTAGGGGGCAACGACCGATCTGCTATCCTCAAGCGTTTAGAATGATAGCACGACATAAGGAAATAAGGGAGAAGATCAGACAGCTAGCCTCACTTTGTGACGTGTTATCAGCCGAATGCATTTACGAGGACCAGGATCAAGACCCAACAGGATCGCTGAAAATTGGAGATATACAGCTGGCTACGGGAAAACTGGAAGACGATCCCACCCAAGTACAAGACGACCTTCTCGAAATAGACTTAGGGACAGCTGAATCCCCTAGGCCTATTTATGTCAACGCCAGATTAGATGAAGGATTCAAGGGACGGCTGATCGCTCTACTCGCCGAGTTCCGAGACTGTTTCGCCTGGTCATACGATGAAATGTCGGGCCTTGATCCCGATATCGCCGAACATAAGCTCCCCTTGAAGAGTGGATTTTGGCCGTTTCGACAACCTCCCCGACGAATGTCAAGGGAAGTGGACACACTCGTCCAGGACGAAATTAAATGTTTGGAAGATGCTAAGTTTATCAGGGAAGCTCAGTACACCGAATGGCTCTCCAAAATAGTTCCGGTCATGAAGAAAAATGGAAAGCTAAGGGTATGCGTGGATTTTCGAAACCTCAACCTGGCCACTCCTAAGGACGAGTATCCGATGCCTATGGCCGATATGCTGATAGACAGGGCAGCGGGGCACACGATACTCAGTTTCCTCGACGCACATTCTGGGTACAACCAAGTACCAATCAGCAAAGAAGACGTATCCAAAACAGCCTTCCGGTGTCCCGGGCCGATTGGAGCTTATGAATAGGTCGTTATGCCTTTCGGTTTGAAAAATGCGGGGGCGACCTACCAGAGAGCGATGAACAAAATGTTCAGAGGGCTTGATTGCCTTGAAGTTTACATCGACGATGTGGTGGTAAAGTCGAATACCAATGAAGTTCATCTGGCCGATCTACGGAGAGGGTTCGAACGCATACGATGCAACAGATTAAAAATGAATCCCTTAAAATGCTTTCGGCGTTTTGGCTGGTAACTTCTTGGGTTTCTTGGTTCACCAGCGGGGAGTAGAAATAGATAAGAACAAAGCCAAGGCGATCATCAATGTTGAACCACCCAAAACCAAGAAGCAGCTCCAGAGGCTCATCGGTCAAATTAATTTCCTTAGACGATTCATTGCAAACACGGCAGGACGACTTCGCAGTTGGAGTGTCTTGCTATGAGGAAAGGAGACCGGTGATTGGATATGGACGGACGAGCAACAGAGGGTGTTTGATGATTTAAAAGAATACTTGGAAAACCTCCGGTCATGACCCCCCCAAAGCCAAATAAACCATTGCTGCTTTATTTATCGGCTGTACACGAATCCCTGGGGTGTATGCTCGCCCAAGAGGATGACGGGGTCGAAAGAGCAGTCTACTACCTGAGCCAAGGGCTGACAGACACAGAAATTCGCTATAGCGACATAGAAAAGATGTGTCTGTGCTTGTACTTCACATGTTGCAAGCTGCGATACTACATGCTGCCAGTAGTGGTGTACGTACTATCCCAGACCGATATCATTAAGTATATTCTATCAAAACCATACTTAAGAAATCGGATTGGGAAATGGGCGATAGCGATGTCCGAATTCACATTAGTGTATGTTCCCCAAAGAGCAGTGAAAGGACAAGTATTGGCAGATTTCTTGGCCGATCACCCTGGTATTACCCTCAGGGAGGAAACGATTAATTTCTGTGACATTGCCATATGGGAGATGTGGTTCGACGGGTCCAGGACGAGCCGGGGGGCAGGCGCCGGAGTACACATCGTCTCGCCCCTGGGGGCATCTTACCGATTGTCATTCAGACTCCAGTTTGAATGTACCAACAATCAGGCAGAATACGAGGCCCTAATATTCGGTCTCGAGATTTTAGCCGAGCTAAAAGCAAAGGCGATCAACGTAAGAGGCGATTCTTTGTTGGTCATCAAACAAGTGATTGGAGAGTTCAAATGCAAGTCCGAGTTATTAATAAGATATTGCAATAAGGCAAGACACCTGATTGAAGGCTTTCAGGATACGAGGATAGAATATATCGAGAGGGCCGATAATGGTGTCGCGAATGATCTGGCTTAGCACGGTAGTGGATACAAGGTAAATCTCCAATTCGATGCGATAGAAAGAGAAACGCTGAATCTCCACACTGGGGGCATCACCATCGACGAGAAGAAATTCTCTATCTACCAGTTGGATGTTACCCAAGATTGGAGGGTCGAGCTCTTGAATTGGTTCGAAAATCCAGATCCCGCGAATAGAAGGTTGAGAACTTTAGCCCTAAATTACGTTGTATTAGCTGGCGAATTATACAAAAAGGGTTTCGAAGGGCTACTCTTCAGGTGCATCGGCCTAAAAGAAGCAATGCTTGCGATGGCCGGGGTACATGAAGGAATAGCGGGCGCTCACCAGGCGGGCCCTAGAATGAGATGGCTGATCCATAAATACGGCTTTTATTGGCCGAAGATGGAACAAGATTGCATAAGATATGCCAAGGGGTGCGAATCTTGTCAGAAATGTGGTCATATACAGCATGTCCCGGCCGAAGAACTACACTCCATTATTAAGCCATGGCCATTTAGAGGATGGGCAGTCGACCTAATAGGGAAGATATATCCTGACTCGTCAGATGGCCATACCTTTGTAATTATCACCACTTGCTATTTCACCAAATGGGTCGAAGCCAAGCCCTTGAAATCGCCGACGCAAGAAGCTGTGATCAAGTTCTTCAAAGAATACCTCGTCCACCGACACGGGTTACCTGAATCAATAACCACAGATCAAGGGACGATGTTCACAGGAAGCGATATAGTTTGGTGGGCTTCTCAAATGAAGATAAAAATGTTACACTCAACATCATACTATGCGCAAGCCAACGGACAGGCCGAAGCCACGAACAAAGCTATCAAGCTTATAGTTCAAAAGATGATTGAAGAAAACCCAAGACAATGACATGTTCTTTTGTCAGAAGCAGTTTGGGCGAATAGGACCAGCCAAAAGTCGGCCACCGGGACTTCACCTTTTCGATTGGTGTATGGCTATGATGCAATGTTGCTGATGGAGCTTACTGTTACGTCTACTCGCCGGAGATACCAGAGTGAATTATCCAAGGACGATTACTTTGACAAGATGTCGATAGACTCCTTGAACCTCGACAAAGATAGACTTACCGCGTTAGATCACCTCGAAGCCCATAAAAGAAGGGTTGAAAGGGCTTACAATAAGCGCGTAAAACCCAAGTCATTCGCTATAGGCGATATGGTATGGAAAGCGGTCCTACCTATTGGCCACAAAGACAGGCGATTTGGAAAATGGAGCCCGGACTCGGAAGGACCGTTTATCGTGACCACCAAGTTGACTGGTGGGGCATATGTATTGGCGAATATAGACGGGGAGGAACATGAGAGGGCGATCAACGACCAGTTTCTAAAGAAATACGTCCCTAGTTGTTGGGAGAATATTGACCGACGGTTATTTGGAGCCGACGAGGAGTAACGATGCCAACTGAAATTCGCCGAACGTTCTGAGTCGACAAATATTCATATAAATATTCCGGTGAACGTTCGGCCTTTCAGAAAACCGATGTTTACATATTTCATGTAATGTCGGTTCTTAATTGTTATAGTTTGAGTTTTTTCAACAGGCCCTCCGGTTTTCTCAAACATATGTAATAAGTAATTATGAAATAAATTTTTATATATCGGACTAATTGTAGACCGATGATGATATGATAACAGGAAAACAGCACCAACTCAAGCATTGACAAAATTCTCGGCCAACTGGCCAATTTACATAAAAAAATTAAAACTGAGTCCAAATTGTGACAAGATACGGCCACCAGGCCGATCAATAAGTACTAAAAATAAAATGTTACAAAATTATAAAATAAATTGTTCTGGGCATGAAAAGTTTAAAAATGGCTGAAAATATCGCCAATTTCACTGCGAACGGTGCTGAATGATTTGCAGGCTTCCTCCACTTTGGGCTTCATTTTTGCGATGCGTTGCTTCAGATGGTTTCGGCTCTTCTTAACATCGACACCCTCGAGAAAATCCTTGTCCATTGAAGTTTCCAGCTCGCCAATACCCTTTTCTTCTGTCTCGAGCTCGAATTTCATTGGAGCAATTTTCTCTTGAAGCTCTTTGGTACGATCTCGGCGAATGTTCAGGGTGGAAACCGCCGACTTCACAATCACCTTCAACTCCTCCAGCCTTTCTTTCGCCTTGGTCTCCTGAAGCGTTATCTCGTCATGCTCAGATTGAATCGCCATGGATTCATCATAAATCTTCTGGAAGGCCGGAAGCGAAGCAGATAGTTTGGCCATGGCACCACGAGCCTTCTCGCTGAGAATTACGGGAGGAGCATCGGCCAGGACAGTCGCAGATTTTTTGAGCCTCTCGAAGTCTTTCGGCGATTTGAAAATAGAAGTACCTTGAGACTTCAATTCAGAGACTACATCCAAGTGATCGCCCCAGTTTTTAGAAGGGCCGCTACTTCCATTTGAATTTCGCCCTCAGGTGTCGGCGAATCCTCATCTTCGCTATCGGAGTTAAGAAAAGTCGCTGCCTTCGCCGCAATGTCATCATGTGCCGAAGTCTCAGCTGGTATCTGCCAAGTTTTTCCACAATAAAATATCAGCTGCTAGATTACTATTACGGCAGTGCAAAACAAAGATGGGATACCTTAGTTTTGGCAGCAAGGCGCGCCGGTAGATTAACCAGTGAGGAGCTTAAGGGCGATTGCAGTGGAGGCAGCGGCGTAAAGGTCACCATTTGCGAGACAGTAGGAGTCTCATCAGTTTTCTGCGAAAGTGACGGAAGAGCCGAACGACCCTCGTCACCAGTCTGCTCATCGGCAGTTTCAGTATCGCCCCGCGATGATGAATGAGCACTGAAAGGCTGTATGGGGGGAACTTCGTTGGGAGACGGGTCGAACATCCGAGACCCAGATGACTCTTTCTTTGCCTTTTTCGCCTTAGGCTCTTTCTTAGACGATTTCTTATTGGCGGGACGCTTTGACCTCGCCTTCTTTGTCTCCGTGTTTTCTTCGCCATCGGTATCAAAGACATCGCCTTTGTTCCACCTCGGGACGCAAACTGAAAGAGAATAGAGTTAAAACAATAGTTTTAAATAAATTCTCAAAATAACTCATGGGATTACCTGGTATTCTATTATAACCGGTTTTGACCAGTTAGGCTATCGCCTCGGCATCAGAAGGGCATCTGATGCCTGTATAAGACACACCTTCACTTGTTATATCAGGTTTACATTTTTTCGCCCTTTTCTTAGGGAGTTTTATTGGATCGACAGTAGAAATGTTGACTTTTGGTACTGGTGGGCTTTTATACTTCAACTTAAGGCGAATATGGGCAAGATAAAATTCATAAGAGTACTTAGGCTCATAATGTTCTTTCCAGACTTTTTTCATTTTTTCGTCATATTTCAACCTAGCTACTCGCCTATGTTTTTGCATTTTTAGGTTCATAGCAGGGCAATCTAGGGGGTCATATTTAAATTTGTAGAAACGCTCAAACTTAGCTATTTCATAAAGATGAAAAAGGTTACCTTTGAATTTGGATCGTTTCGGTGCCTGCAAAAGAAACAAATCGGCATGAGTAGGGTTCCGAGATAAAGGAGGTAAAGAAAAATTATGAAGACTGAGGATTTCTTTTGGCAAGAGGTCGAAATAGGACTCTGTGACCGAAGCCCACCAGCTTTCATATTCAGAGGTATAGGTTGGAGACACAGAAGGGCGAGAAATTTCAGAAATAGGAGGGAGGTAAGCCCTATTTAGGCGACAGATGAATTGAAGGTCAGGATAGTCTTCTAAAGAGGGTCTGTAGGTCCCGCGATTATTGACGGAGATCAATAAAGGACATGGAATTCCTTGGCAAAAACCGAATTGACGGGCGACGCAATTAGGGAAGTATGCCTCTAGACTGCTACGCTTGTATTCTAGACCGGCGATTAAATTGCGGGATTTCAAGGCACTGCCCCAGTATTGGCCGCCGCGTTTGAATTGTGGATCGGCCCTCGCTTCCTCTGAATCATCACAGTCCCAGGCGAGAAACAACCAGGCAGGAGGGTACTTTAGAGTCAAAATCGGGCAGAATAGTTCAGAAGCCCTGATAGAGTTGTTGAAAACTTCTAAGACGTCCAAAACATGAGGAAGGCGAGTTCCTGCGGCGATGAGCTGGTAACCACAAAGTTCGGCCTTGATCTGAGGACCGACTTCAAAGAGTTCTGGGAAGTAAAGGGCGAGCCATAGTTGTAAAACCCAGAGAGGACCACTTGGCCATTGAAAAACCCTTGTATCGTCGTGAGGGGCGATCATGTTGAGGCTTCTATACAAATGAGCAAGCATAAATTCCCCCAAGTTGCACTTGCGATCTTCGGCGAGAACAGTGGCGAGGGTGAAGCAGTCGGTAGTGACTCTGAATGAGGGAGTGCAGAGGACAAATTTAGCTATAAAAAAGCGAGGAAGGCGATATGTTCTCGGGTGTCCGGTTTATAATGTTCTTCGCCCATAAAGAGGTTGACGAAAGGACCATAACTTCTTTGAGCTTTCGTCAGTTTAAAAACTGGAACTTTGGCGTCTAAGTTGGGCGAGATACGTTCGTCAATGACTGGAATATATAACATGGTCGCCATGTCAAGAAGCGTGATGGTCATCATACCGAATTTAAAGCAGAAGCAGTGGACGACGGTCGACCATAAGAGGGAGGCACCCATGATGTAGTGCTTCGCAATAGGTCTACTGGCCTTGCAGAGGCCGATCATGTCGTAGATTCCGACATCTTTCCATAATTGGCCAAAATGTGGTTTTAGTCTGTTTACCCATTCTTGATACCCTTTGTGACCGATCGGCCGGTTCCTGAACATCGTATTGACCCAGATGGAGGACTGATGGGGAAGCGAAAAGCGTGGTGGGACTTCTTCGTGAAATGGAGCGGCTATCTCGCATTGATGACTGGGCGAAACAAGGATTGGACCGACACATTCTTTGTCATTGTTGGTTTTTACTATTACCTGAAAATCTGTGTTCAGAGCAGCAGCTTGGATCTCGTTCATTTTGTCGGTCACTTGAGCGGCGATAGCGTCATTCGGAGCAACCATGGTAACTGCAAAATAAGAGAACACCTCAGTTAGACGAATGTTTGAGGGGGCGATTCAAAAGTAGGAAGGGCGAAGACGAGCACTTACCAGGGGAAGATTTGGAGAGCACTTGAAATTTGCTTAGAGAGAGAAAGTCTTGACAAATGCAGAGAGAGTAGGTGAATGAGTAAATGAGATGGTATTTTTCTTAAAAGTGAAAATCAGAAAAAGCCGAAAGGTCGTGGAGTTAAGGCGTGACATCGTGGAGGACAGCTTGTGATGACGTGGCACGAAGGGGGTACCGAAAGATCGATAGATGCGCACCCCTCTAAAATCTCTTTCAATGATTTGGGCCTCAGTGTTGGGCCGGGAAGTATCAAAGGAAGGATTAAGAGAAGAACAAGCTCAGAAATAAATGTTTCAAGCTTGTTGGGGGCATTGTTTACACCGGCCTAAAGAATTGCTGGATAAGAGCTTCATATGGGCTTACAAGGGATTCAGGCCCAAAGAAAAGCCTTTTGATTATTGCTTTTTCTTCTTATTAGGAGTTTGTAACTCATTAGGAGTATTTTTTTTTAGAGTTTTAGTCCTAGTTAAATTAGGAGTCTTGATTATGAGGAGTTATAAATAACTCAGAGCTTCATTATTTTTGTATCAACAAATCAATCAATCAAAAACCAAGCCCAGTGCTTTTTATCTCGCAATCTACGGATTGTTTTAACTTAGGAGTAGTTTTTCGGTATTAATCTCGCTTGAGTTAGTAGCTTCCAGATTATTACTTTTAGATCACGTGGTTAAGTGTTTATAACCAAACAAGCCCTGCGAATATCTGCATAGGTTCGTTAAAGTATCAAACATCAAACCGATCCCGAATATAAATTCAAAGATTCGAGTCCGGAATATTTCCAGGCAAACAGTTTTTATGACCTTTTCATAAACTGAAAATTAATTAGAGAAAAGATAGAAAGTAAGTTAGACTTTGAGAAATTAAACAAGAAATTTTAAAAGTGATTGGATCAAAATCAAATATACTTTTACTACTCAATCAAAAATTGAAATTTGAATATCCACTAAACTTTAACAAGTTAAAATTGGTGTTTTACAAATTCATGTCACTACTCGGTTTTCCGGAATCGCGACCGGTGCTAGATAACGAGAGTGGTTGCTCTGGAACACGTAACAAGTCTAAATATGTAATAACCAATCATAATCTTCCATACCAAATGTTCTGAGGCAATCGAGACATCAACGTCCGTAACATGACAATGATCATAGCATATATACAGATTTTCATTCATATGCCAATACTCGGATCAACCCAAAATTCCAATTTTAACTAACATTCATATCAAATGCTCGAATCACTTTGAATTTCCAACATAACATAAACAAATATTCGTCATGGCATAACTAACATTTCAATAATACAAGTCTTATAAATAAAGTTCACATAATTAATCAAACAACGACGTCTAAGAAGAAAAATATTTACTTCAAACTTCTTTTTGAAATAAAACTTCCGGAATGAAATTGCAAGTCCACTGCACACATTAACCATTAAAACCTGAAAGAAGGGGAAACAACAACAAGGTTGATCGAAACTGAGTGAGTTCATATTATAGCAATTAATTATAAAGCTGAAAACCGAAAATGTTTAAAAACATTCAAAACTTATTTATATCGCGTAAAATACAAATGGAACCTTAGTCCTAATTACCTCAATATCATCATATGAAATCAATATCAACATAAAAGGGTGGGGACCCTATTCTTCAATTTTGAAAGTATTGTTAGTCTTTTTAAAAATAATTAGGGAATAAATTGTCAATTTTTCTCATTGTGTAACAATCCTCTGGCCCAATTATTGTGGCTAGATACGAGACTTTTATAGTCGATTTTTAACTTAAAATAATTGTAGAAACCAAATTAAAACACACTTACCCTCGTCCAAATCAAGTTTTATCCATAAAGAGGTGGTGTTGTGATGGAGTGATGAGTCTCGCATGACTGAAACTGAATTTGCATTAGAAGATGCGATCTAAATAAAAAAATAGCGTTATGTATACGCTTTGTAGAAACTGAATTATTTTCAAATCTGGTTACACTTTTTTTAATTTACAAAAGCATAGCTATAACAATGGAGTCGGAAATGTTAGCTGAATTGGCTAATGGCATCGGAGACAATCATAACGTCTCGTCCGATTCATCTTCACCTCCTTCGAAACAACCCTTCATAATCGGTACGTTCATTCCTTTACATAAACATTGTCATGAATTGCATAATCAAAATGTGTTTGTTTTCTTTATAAGGTGTTGCTGGTGGGACTGCATCTGGCAAAACAACAGTTTGTAATATGATCATCTCTCAGCTCCATGATCAAGGCGTTCTTCTTATCAATCAAGTATTTATGCACCGAAACTTATCGAATCCTATGTTTCGTTTCCATTATCCGAAGTTTCTGTTGAACCTCGGAGCTTTATATTTATAATATTTTATTGGAGTTTCCGTTTTCAATGTTTCCATTTTATTTCCGTACGTGCACCATAGTCATTGTTGAATGATGATGATGATACGAGTTATTTGTCGTCTATGAATATATTATTATACACTTACAGGACTCATTTTATCACTCCCTCAATGATGACCAATTAGCAAAAGTTCAAGAACACAACTTTGACCATCCTGGTAATTTCTTTGATCAAACCACAAACACTGGCAATTTCTAGTTGTTCACCTCACTCTGTTTTTACTTGCTTTTCAGATTCATTTCATACAGAGCTTCTGCTTTCCTGCATGGAGAAACTGAAACAAGGCCAATCTGTTACTATACCAATTTATGATTTCAAAACCCATAAAAGCACAGGACCAGGACTTGAGGTTAAACCTGCAGATGTCATTATCTTAGAGGGTATACTCGTTCTTCATGATCCTCGTGTTCGTCATCTCATGAACATGAAGATCTTTGTTGACACAGGTTCCTTTCGCGCAAACTTCTCCAATCCTGCATTTTTGTGTATATGTTTCTAGATACGCCTTTGAAACGCTATACTATATATAAAAATATCGTTTTGCTGTTTTTAAATTAGGCATTTCTATTTTTCAGCATTTATGTTTCCGTGCTGTGTAGCCTGCAAGTTTGTGCAAATGTTGTTTACACAATACCATGACCAACTTTCACAGTGCAGATTCTGACCTTAGGCTTGCGCGAAGAATTCAGCGCGATACAGTTGAAAGAGGAAGAAATGTCCAAAATGTGCTTGATCAAGTCAGTCAATAACTTTCTTTATTACATTATGCATAATAACTTTGACAAGTATGCATAATCATCTTACTAACCAGTAATCACACATGAACTTGCAGTATGCCCGATTTGTAAAGCCTAGCTTCGAAGAATACATCCTACCATCAAAAAAACACGCAGACATTATAATTCCGCGGGGGAGAGATAATGATGTCGCTATTGATTTGATAGTACAGCATATCCAAACCAAACGCGGACAGCATGATTTGTGTAAAATATATCCAAATGTTTTCGTTGTAACGTCAACATTTCAGGTAATTAATACCGCTAAACTCAAGTTCTAATTGCATTACATGTTGTACAGAAACAGAATCGTTGAAGCAGAAAATGTTAGATATGGAAAACGAAATAACACCATTTTGTTTTGTACAAAATAGGTTAAAATATAAAGTTTCATAGTCTCAAAAGAGTTTCTGGAAATAAAAATGAAATTCCGGAAACATAGACTCGAGAAGTTTTCGTGCAACATAGGTAGCACGGTCATTTTATAAACAATATCTTGATTTGCAGTTCCTAATAATGTAATGTTTGTGAATTGGATTTAGATACAAGGAATGCATACGCTGATACGAGATGTCAAAACAACGAAGCATGATTTTGTCTTCTATGCAGACCGATTAATTCGATTGGTATGTCTCTTGATGAAAAGCAGAGATTTTAGAAATACAACTGTGTTGTTGTCATGGTGTTAAGGTAATTTGTGTTTCAATTGAGATCTCAGGTTGTGGAGCATGGTCTCGGTCACCTTCCTTTCACTGAGAAACAGATTACAACTCCCACAGGTAATACTTCTCCATCACCAAAGCTTGAACAGAATAGAGGGTATAAACGAGTCCCATATAGTCGAAATATTATCTAACTCAAACTCCACTACTTAAAAATTTGAAGCTCGAAACTCGATTCATCTCAATAGTATAATGAGATATTAGGACTTAGCTCGATTATTCATAAAAAGTTATAACTGTAAATATATAAGCATTAAGTGTAAGTTGATGTAAATTTGATTAGACTCGCGAATTTGTTTAGTCGAGTATTTGGATACTCTCATGTAGGTTGAGATCAAACTAGACTGATATAACATTAATTAACATCTAGTTGATTGTAAAGTACTTTTCCATTAAAACTCGAGTAGCTCACAAATTGTGTCGACTCAATTACATTCAACATTCACATCAAGTATGGGAATTTGATGTGTGTAATTGTGTTTTATGGGTTGCAGGATCCATATACCCTGGAGTAGTATTCTGTAAAAGACTGTGTGGAGTATCCGTTATTAGAAGGTATGCATGCAAATTCCATCTCCATCTTTAATTTTTATCCTTCTGAAAAGATGAAGTAAATTGAATGGTGTGCCAGTGGGGAGAGCATGGAAAATGCTTTAAGAGCGTGTTGTAAGGGCATAAAACTTGGTAAAATCCTCATTCACAGAGAAGGCAACAACGGCCGGCAGGTATAGGCTCTTCCAGTTGCATACATTTTCTTCTCTGTTTCGAACAACAACTTCGACATAGCTATATGTAATGTCTGTGCAGTTGATTTACAAGAAGCTACCCGCCGATATCGCAAGCCGCCATGTCTTATTGCTTGATCCTGTTCTGGCTTCAGGTTTGATATCTGATCATGGGTTCGAACCGGGTCCAACAAGTCAGGTTGGAGCCCGGTTCAACTTACTATTTATTCAAGATCGAGTCATTAATTAAATATATGGGTGTTCAAGTAAACTTTTACGAAGCTACGTAAAAGTTTACTTAAAAGTGAAAGTCATAACCAGGATGTAAAAAGAAACAAATCTATACGGATTTAGGGTTTGATTTGGGACGGACTAGCAGGAAAACAGCTCGAATTGAAACGCATGCTTGATGCAAATTAGTTCTTCTTTTCGACACATTTGATGATCTTATAATGTGTGTATGCATGAACAGGATACTGTGCTGTAAAAGCTATATCTCTCATTATCAGCAAGGGAGTTCCGGAATGCAACATCATATTTCTTAATCTTATAGCAGTAAGTCATTCATTCTAATGCAACATTATTGTCCTTACTTTTATGTTAACCCACAACTTCAAACTGCAGGCACCTCAAGGTATACATGCAGTTTCTAAGCAATTTCCAATGGTCAAGATTGTAACATCGGAGATCGATGAAACGTTGGATCATAATCTTCGCGTTATTCCAGGAATGGGAGAGTTTGGGGATCGCTATTTCGGTACAGATAATAATCATAGCTAGCAATTGCCTGCCATCTAATTTTTGATTCCAAAACCTTTCCATTTTCTGCTGTATTTCATCAATTTTGTATTAAGTTCAGTTCTATCCAATACAACTATATTTTCAAGTTAACTAAATACAAATATATTCATTTTATAAAGTAAATTTGAACCAATTCCACCATTAAAGTCAATCTGAAATAGAATTGCACTATGGGTTTAAATAAAACGAAAGAAATGCTAGTTTGCTTTTCTTCAGCATTCCCCAATTCCTTTTCTTCTCTTCAAGACATAATATAAGCACCAACAACACATTACCACCATTTTAGCTTACATGTAGAAAGAAAAAAAAACAAGCTATTGGATGGAATGGTCAAATAATATTCTTTTTAATGAAAAGGAAAATTGTATTTGCAAAAACTACTCTAATTTTAAATAGGTTTAATCATCAAAAAAACTCCACCTTTTAGCCCCATTTCAAATGCACCCTGACATTGCAATTTTGTCAGTTACACCCTAATTCGCACCTTTGGTTTTCAATTCCACCCTCAAATACTAAATTGATCTCTTTTTCATTTGAAAAAAGTTAAAATAAGTCATTCATTTTTAACTTTTTATATGAAAAAGAGTTCAAACGAGTACATTATAAGAGTTTTTATGAATTTTTTCCGAGTGAAAAAAAGTCCAATTTAATTTTGAGGGTGGAATTGAAACCCAAAGGTGCGAATTAGGGTGCAACTGACAAAATTGCAACGTCAGGGTGCAACTGAAAAAAGGCTAAAAGGTGAGGGTTTTTTTTGGCGATTAAGCCTTTTAAATATATTCGTAAAAAGGTTATTAAAATATAGGTTTAATGCCTTATAAAATCCCGACCTTTCATCTCCTTTTCAATCCTATCCCGACGTTGAAAATTTGTCAATTTTACCCTATTTTGCATTTTTTTCATTTCAATTGTACCCTGAAGCATAAAATTGACCTTTATTTATTTGATAAAAATTCAAAAGAATTCTTCAAAAATGCTCAATTTAGTATAAAAAATTAATCTAATGCAAAAAGGATCAATTTAGAAAATTTTTTCCAAATAAAAAAAGGTCAATTTTATGCTTTAGGGTACAATTGAAATGAAAAAATAGAAAATAAGGTAAAACTGACTGATTTGCAACGTTAAGGTATGATTGAAAAGGGGATGAACGGTCAGAATTTTTTAAGACATTAGGCCTAAAATATATTAAAAAGATTCTGAAAGGTTTTGAAAATAATGAAATGTGATTGAGCAACGAAAATTGTCCAATAAAATAAAATAATAAAGGCTTAATTATTTAGAAATCTTCGTTCTTTGGACTTGTTTCAATTGTACTATAACATTGAGAAAAAGCCGATTGTACCCTATTTCATATATTCGATTTTAAGTTGTATCCTAAATTGAAAATGTTGAACGATTTTATTATTATAAGGATGAAAACATACAGAACAACTAAATTTAAGGATAATATCATATTCTTTTCTATTTGAACAAATTTAAATAAGTCCTTTAACTTTAAAAGACTCAAAAAGTCATAAGTAAAATTTTAATTGGATATGTAATAAATAAATTTTTTAATTTTTATTAAAAAAATTAATAAATTAAAAACCGACATGTCAATAGTTCCGACTCCGAATTCATCATTGTCTTCTTCGAACCCGCCTCCGTTCGTCTTCCATGGAAGACGAGTAACTCATCTTCCATGGAGGAAGAGCAGATCCTCGACAGCTTTAGAGTTCTTTGTTAAAAATATTAATACAATTAATATGTGTTAAATAATATAAATTATCATGTTTTTTTCTTTGAATTTGTGCAGAAAGACATTTTTGTTGTATTTATAAGATCAATTTTTTTTTTGTAATATATGTCAAATATAAATGATTTATTTTGAATGTTATCGAAACAAAAGGTTTTGAAAATAATGTATGAGCTATCTAGCTAAGTTAGAAAATGCATTTTCTACTGACTAGATAACTTCACTTGCTTATGGGTGCGATTATCGTGCATCAGACCAAAAGACTGTTGGGTTTTCTAGGTTCATAATGCAGCGGAATTTCAAAAATTTATCTAAAATCCAAACCAAGATCCATGTAATTCGAATAAATAGATTAATAACATAATTAATATTTATTTGTATGTCGAATTCAAACAGCAATATAAGAAGGAAGGAGGTGGTTTACTTTGGTGATACCTGGCCTCGGATTAGAAACGCCTCCAAAAGAACGCGTCCTCTACGAGTATCCCATGAACAGACTTTAGCCAAAACTAGTGCTTGTGTGCTAGCACTATTGCTTCACAAAGCAATTCGAATCATTTAGTTTCAAAAAACACATAACTCAAAACCCTAATCTTAAGAGTCTATTTATAGGAAAATAGGATATCTTGGGTTTACTCAAAAACGTGTTTTGCAATCATATGCAAACACTACGTTTTTGATAACTCTTTTGAGTTCATGTCTATCAAAAACTCTTTTTGATTATTACACACACATATATATATATATTAATTATTATTATTACTATCTTCAAAAGATAATACCTTAAGGAAAACACTTATCCTTAAATTTCGAATTTCAATTAATATATATTTATTAATATATATTTATTACAAATTAAATTATATATATATATATATATATATATATATATATATATATATATATATATATATATATAATCTACTGATCACTTAATTTTATTGGGTTTGTACAACTCATAACTGTTTTAGGCTTATTCTTAGTGTGCGACCCTGTAAGTTCATATAACATTGGCAGTAGGCCCGAAATTCCTATTTCAGCCCACAAGTCATAAGTGGCCTCTAGCAAGACATTATGACTATCCAAATTATACGAATATCGATAATCCAATTTAACCATTTACAGTAATATTTTAATCCATTTGTTTCTCGATATCCTGATTAAATATAAGGCATAGTCCTGTCATCCTTATAATATTTAATCATTAGTTTCCTGATTACAGGGAGACTGAAAATGATAACTGTTTATCAATTCATTTAGCATGGCCATGCATTTCCTTCAGTCTATCTTCTTCAAGGGGCCCATAGATATCTTACTCAAATAAATGAGGGACAAATCCCTTCTCAGTCACTCACATTTCTCACATAGTTACTTTCATATCCAATGACAATCTATTCCACTATCTTGTTAAAGATAATGTAAGACTGTATCAAAACATTAAATAGCTATATAGAAATCCATGACGATTTCAAGGTCAAAGGATTATACTAATAGAACTGTAATGAGAATTACTTACGACAATAATCTATGTAGTATTCTCAAGGTGGGTCATACAGTGCCTTATTTCTCAAATAGCACCTATGATTTGACTTTATATCTCATATACATGATTAGTAAAACATAATCATCAATCAACATCATACTACTATTAACACTAGAGATAGATGGAATATAATTCTATATAAAATCTAAGGGTTCTACTATCAAGTCACATACTTGATGACCTTAAAAAGAATTAACCATTCAAGTATTCTAATCATAATATAAAATGATAAAAGTTACCAATCAATAAATAACAAAACGATAAAATCAATACATGGTCAAACATGATTGACCTAGTGCATATCATTAACAATCTCCCACTTGCACTAGACCCAATCTACATTAAATCTAATACCCATGGACCTAGTATGACTCTCATGCTTAGGCTGTGGAAGAGCCTTAGTTAGCGGATCAGCAACATTATCATTTGTCGAAACTATGCATATCTTCACGACTCCTCTCTCAATGATTTCTCGAATGAGATGATAACGTCTAAGTATGTGTTTGGATCGCTGATGTGATCTGGACTCCTTTGCTTGTGCTATAGCCCCATTGTTATCACATAACAAATACACTGGATCAGATATACCAGGAACAACTCCTAATCCAGTTATGAACTTCTTGATCCAAACAGCCTTCTTAGCTGCGTCTGAAGCAGCTATATACTCAGCTTCTATTGTAAAATCAGCAACGGTGTCTTGCTTCGAGCTCTTCCAGCTGAAAGCACCTCCATTCAAACAAAACACATAACCTGACTGTGATTTATAATCATCTATGTCAGTTTGGAAGCTAGCATTTGTGTAACCTTTTACAATCAACTCATCTTCCTGGCCACCATATAATAAGAATGCATCCTTGGTTCTTCTCAAGTACTTAAGGATGTTCTTAATTGCTGCCCAATGACTTTCACCTGGATTTGACTGGTATCTGCTCGTTGTACTCAAAGCATAAGAGACATCAGGTCGAGTGCACAACATTGCATACATGATAGATCCAATAGCAGAAGCATATGGAATCTTACTCATGCGGTCTCGCTCATCCTGTGTCTTAGGACACCGAGCCTTGCTGAGACTGATGCCATGTGACATTGGCAAGAATCCTCTCTTGGAGTCTTGCATACTAAACCTGTTTAATACCTTATCAACATAAGTGCTTTGACTTAGGCCAATGATTCCTCTAGATCTGTCTCTATAGATCTTGATGCCTAACATATAAGCAGCATCGCCCAAGTCTTTCATTGAAAAACATTTCCCTAACCATGATTTAACATTTTGCAGTATGGGAATATCGTTTCCAATGAGTAGTATGTTATCAACATAAAGCACTAAGAAAACATATCTCTGACATAATGTTGATAACATGTTGATTTTTCAATCATTAAAAGAAAAATAAAGTTAGTCTTAATTTGTTGTATTGATGAGCTGTTGACATGCTTTTGATAATATGTTGATTGTTTTTACTTAAATCAATCAATGTTCTCATTTTACAGTCATCTTGACTAAATTAGCATTAATTGTTGATATCATATAGACATTATATTGATAACTTGTCAATATGATAATATTAATTCTATTAAAAGACAACAAAAGTACAAAAAATTCAAAATAAATGAATCAGATAAAGAAATTATCAAAGTAAGTACACAAAAAAATATGAAAAAACAAAAATAATAAGTCAAATAAAAAATTAAAATAATCCTTACATACAAAAACAAAATAATTATCAAACATACAACCAAAACAATAGTTCACTAATTAAAAAATCTATTTCAAAACATTTTTCTTTCTCAATTTTATTCGCAGCTGCACAGTTCTTTCAACATTACTTGTATAATTATTTTCCGTCTTCTACCTCCCATACTTAACCAAGTTTTGACAAAGCCGGTTATGATACAGTTCCATTTCATCCAACGAATATGACGAATGAATACGCTTGCAATCAATCAAATGCTCGACGAATAAACGACATGTCAACAATAAAACCTTTTCAAATTCATAGGTTGCAGTGGAAGATTTCTTCTTTGAAGAACCAGAAGTTGACCTATTTTTAGGAGACTGCTACAATCAACAATAAATCAACATCATATCAACATACGTCAACATGTATATTAATTTTTATTTATTTAAATTTCTCACTTAAAGAAGTGAAGTTAAATTAACATTACACAAAATAACAAAGATGGAATACCTTAATTAAAGCATCATCCAAAACCTTTTCAGGTTCACTAGAAGGTTTCTTCTTCGAAGAACTTGTAAATCGAGATCTCAATCAACAAAATTACAGTCAATGGAGTTAAAAAAATAATTTTAAAACAAATTAAGTAAAAATTTAAATGAACTACAAAAAAATCAAAAGAACAGTTACATTAAACTATCTAATAATTTAAAAATCAATCAAACCGATAAAAAAGAATTAAAGAACAATCATTGAAATTTAAAAAACAAAAGTAAAACATAGGTCATGATTTCAATCAATAAACAACAATAAATGAGATTAAACAAACTAATTTCAAAATATATTAAGCAAAAAATCAAACAAATTATTCAAAAATCAACAACAAAAACTTAGAAATTAGACTGACCTATTCGAAAAAAACACGAACAACAGATCAACGAAGAACACAACACAAACAATATAAATCAAATGCAAATACTGAGAACTCAACAAAACCTAAAAATTTAAAAAACAAAGAATAAGAACTCACAGGATTTATAGGCACCAAAATAAGAGAGGAATTGTGGAGGAGAGATTCGTAGATAAAATGAGTTCAAAATGGAGATGCGATACCGAAGATTGTGGTGACAGAGTCGAAGTGGAGAAGAAGAACGAGAAACCTCAAAATTGAGAGAGAAAATGGAAAAAATGTATAAAAGATATAATTTTGTAAAAGAAGTCAGTTTTGTAATATAGAAGGTGATGAAAGTAAAGTTTGAACTTGGGCTGTATAAAAGTAAATGGATTGCAAAAATCCGTATTTCGCATAAAAAACCCTAATTTATAGGGCTTTTATGCCAAATATGATATTTGGTGGCCTAATTACTTTTATACTGTTCAATCCATCTCTAATATTTCCTACCACATTTCTTTAAAAACATAACATTTTCTGTTGAATTTATTTCTATTAGACGTGTTTCATCAGTTCCTCTCTATGTGAGGATTTTCTTCCTTCTGTTGGATATTAAACTATGCAGGTCACCAAACTTTTTTCAAATTACAGAAAGGTCATTAAACAAGCTTTTCTTATAAAATGGTCACTGAATTATACCTTTTATTACAAAAAGGTTCACCCATATAAAATGTAACGTTTTCACGCAAAAGCGCAACATTTTTTCTTACGTGGCAAGCCAAAATTACAAAAAGGGAGATAGTTCAGTGACCTTTTTGTAATAAAAGGTATAACCCAATGACTTTTTTGTAATTCACGAAAAGTTTAGTGTTCTTTTTGTAACAATAAAAGTATTTCTGTAACAAAAGGTATATTTTAGTGATTATTTTGTAAGAAAAATCGGTTTAGTGACCTTTATGTAATTTCAGAAAAGTTTAGTGATCTATAGAGTTTAATATCCTCCTTCTGCACCTTCACGATTTCTTCCACAATCTTGCGATTGTCTATATATTTCCATTTTCTTCTCAATTTCTTTCACAATCATCTCATAATTGTTCTCTATTTTCTATTGATTGTTGATATTTATAAATCTGTACGTTTCTGTATTTTTTTAAATCATTATTCCATTTTAATTTTAAACTCATTTTCTCCACGAACTTCTCCTCCATGAAATCCTGTAAGTTCTTGTTCTTTTTTTTATTATTTTTAAGCTTTGTTGAGTTCTCGGTACTTGCATTTAATTTGTACTGTTTGTATTGTATTTTTCATTGATCTGTTGTTCTTGTTTTTTTCCGAATCATGTCAGTCTAATTTCTAGGGTTTTGTTGTTAATTTTTGTATGTTTGATTTTTTTGCGTAATCTGTTTTAAAATTAGTTTGTTTAATCTCGTTACTATTGTTTGTTGATTGAAATCATAACTTAGGTTTTATTTTTGTTTTTTTAATTTTAATGATTGTTCTTTAATTCGTTTTTGTTAATTTGATTGATTTTTAAATTATTAGGTATTTTAATGTGACTGCTCTTTTAAATTTTGTGTAATTTATTTGATTTTTTACTTAATTTATTTTGAAATTATCTTGTTTAATTCCATTGACTATTATTTTATTGATGTAAATCATGATTTATAAAAGTCTGGGTTAACTCATGTAGTGAAGCCAACCGCGCGACCTAATTTCAAGCGTTCAAAGACGGCTGAAAAATTGCTGAAATGTCTAAAATAAAGACATCGTATACTAAAAAGAATTGTCAAGTATGTTTCATTCAAAACAACGAAGAAAAGTTTATGTTGAATTTTTTGAAGAAGTTTCGGTCCAGAAATCGACGAAGGTATTGTTCATTTAATTTTATTTTGTATAGTTAATTTTTTTTAACTTGTAGTGATTGTTTTCTGAACTGTTATTGTTTTTATTTTGTATCTTATTTTGTTCTCTTTTAGAGAAACTTGCTAATTTTTATTTTTTTACTTGTTGACGTGTTGTTGATACGATGTTGTTTGTAACAGTCACTTAAAACTAGGCCAACTACTAGTTATCACTACTAGAAATTCGCTGATTAGAGACGGATTTTAGTGACGGACTTCAAATCTGTCGCTAAAATCAATATTATCGACGGATTTAGCGATCGCTAATTCCTAAATTTTCGTCGCTAAATTTGGCGGAATGATTCCCGCCAATAAAAATTGCACTTTTAGCGACGGATTATTGAATCCGTCGCTAAAAGTAAATAAATAGCGACAGATTGTTTAATCCGTCGCTAATGCATCACATTTAGCGACAGATTAGACAATCCGTCGCTAAAAGTTTTATTTTAAAAAAAAAAATTAGTTAATAGAAAATTTTTTATTAAATATTTATTAAAAAATAAATATTAAAAAATAAATATTTTTTTAAAAATATTGTTAATTAAAAAAATATTTGTAATTAAAAAAGTATTATTAGTTAAAAAATTATTATTAATTAAAAAATTATTATTAAATCAACAAAATTATTATTTTTTAAAAAAATATTATGAATAAAAGTATTTGAAAAATATTAATGTAAAAAGTCATTATATTAAAATGTGGGGATAAAGTGTAAAAGAAATAATTTGTTGTTTTTATTTAAAATAATTATAAAAAAGCTATTAAAAATATTAAGTATAAAAAATAATTAGTATGAAAAAAAAATATTTTATATTGTGGAAGTAAATTGCGGGAGCAAATATTTGTTACTTTTAGTTATATTTAAATATAATATACATACATATATAACAAGAATATGAGTTGGTTAAGATGTAGTTACGCACGGGGGAATTCAAAAGTTAAAGAGTTTTGGATTGGAGCAATGGAAGGATGGGTGACCTACTGGGAAGTTGGAAAATTTGCGAAATTAGCAGGTGGGTGACAGTGTGTGGTCTACCGCGGGCTAAGAAGCACGAAAACTTCGACAAAGTTGCGTTTCCCGTTTCGGAAACGTTTCGGAAACCGGAAACTCTTGGACACCAGTACGAAACGTTTCGCGCCGTTTCCATAAATAATAAAAATTAAAAATTTGTAAAAAAATTAAAATTATTACTACAAATAAAAAAATCTAACTAGTTACCCATAAATTTTACATTCGCATTACCCACAATACATCAAATATACTTATTTGTGTTGAATTGTATTATATTTTTTTATATATTTATAAAATTTTAAATATTTAGTATATTAAAATGAATATTATCATAAATATTTAGATAATATTTTTATAGATATATCCCTATATTTTTGTTATTTGCACGTTTCCCCCACGTTTCGTGTCCTTCATTTCGAAAAACTTTCGTTTCCCCGTGTCCGTTTCGTATCGTTTCCGTTTCCCGTTTCCGTTTCCGTGCTACTTAGACCGCGGGTGGTTGGGTTCGGTGGGCTACCGACTAAATAATATTATATTTTATGATTTTAATTAATTTTTTTAAATTTTAAAAAATTAGCTCATTAAAATCCGTTGCTAAATTTTTAATAATCCGTCGGTAAAGTTTTTTTCTGTTGCTAAAAAATTTTGCGACCAGAAATCCACCGACGGACAACGTCCGTCGGTAATCCGCCGCCAAACACATTCGCCGACGGATTTTGGCTGTTTAGCGACGGAAATTTCTGTCGCTAAACAACGAATTTCTAGTAGTGTATTCGAAGAAGAAACCTTTCAGTGAACCTGAAAAGGTTTTGGATAATGCCTTCATTAAGGTATTTCATCTTTGTAATTTTGTGAAATGGAATTGTGATGTAGCAGAAGTCACAAATAAACACAAGATAAATTTAAGAGTTGTTGATAATCAAATTATACTAGCAATTAACTTCTAAAATCTATTGATTCAATAAAGAGAATACTAGATGGTAGGCATATAAAATCGTTGATTCAATTGAATACCGATATTTAGAAAATAATTAAACTGTCTCAAAACATCAAAAACTGCCATTCAACAACTCATAAGGTTGTTTAAATACTAAGACAAAATAAAAATCCTAAACTGGGTGTAAAACAAAATAAATTAAAAAGCCTTAAAAAATGCCGAAATCACAAAAACGCTATTTTGATGGCCCAGATGATGGAAATCAGCCCAAAAGCAACGTAGGCCATGAGCAAAACTGATGGGTATAGATAGTTGGCCCGTTTCCAATAAAGTTAGACTCCGGAACTGCCCAAATCGCACACTTTAAACTTCGGTAGAATTATGAAACTGCCATTACGCCACTTTGCGCTCCCTTTTTTCCATGAACTCAAAATCCGCCTCCCCAAACGCATTAAATTGTATTGTAAACGGATTTGTCAAAACTTGGTCAAGTATGAGAGATGGAAGATGGAAAACAATCGTACAAGTAATGTTGAAGGAACCGTGCAGCTGCGAAGAGAAATAAGGAAGAAAAATATTTTAAAATATTTTTTTTTAATTTACGAACTATTGTGTTGGTTGTATGTTTAATATTTTTTTATTTTTATATGTAAGGATGATTTTAATTATTTTTTTGAATTATTGTTTTTTTTTTCATATTGTTTTGAGTACTTACTCTGATAATTTATTTATCTGATTCATTTATTTTGAATTTTTTGTACTTTTGTTATTTTTTAGTAGAATTACTACTATCATCTTAACAAGTTATCAACATAATGTCAATATGATATTGACAATTTCTAATACCCCGAAATTTTGATATTCTAAAAATAAGCGGTGTGTCTCATTTTAATAAATTAAAATGAGAAAAATAAGGAGTTAAGCGGAATAATTAAATAAAGGAGGACCCGAGTCGGTTGACATTGAAATTTTAATAAGAAAATTTCAATAATAATATTCCATAAGAGAAATGGAATTGAGTTAAAAAGATAAATAAGAGAAAGTCACTAAAAGTACACTTTAGCCCAAAATTGGAACAAATAAGCATTTAATTTCCGGAAAATAGAAATTAAATAGATTATTAACCGGACTTAGTGTTGATAAAAATAATATCGATAAAATGGATATCGATAGTTATTAAAATGAAGTTTGCATGAAAAAGTTGAAAATGCAAGTTAGCTCAAAATTTAAAATTTGAGCGTTTTTGGCCATAATTGCCAAAATAAGATATCGGAAAGTGATATTATAATATATGGGACTAATATTATTTATTTGAAAATAAATAATATAGAATTTGTTGAACCTAAAAGATTTAGCATTCGACTGATGAAATTGGACGATTTAAGAGTTAGAATTGCGGACGGTTTAAGTCTAATTCTTTGAGGACCAAAGAGGGACTTTTATCTTAATTATAAAAGAGTAAGGGAATGATTTTTAAATCATAAATTCAATTGCATTCAGCTGAGCCAAAAAACCGTAACCCTCTCCTCTCTTGAAGATGGATCATGTCAAATCTTCAAATGATCATAACTTTCTCGTTTTTGATCCGTTTTGGACGATTCTTGCGGCCACGGAACGAAGACGAAAAGCTCTATACATCTATCCCTTTTAATTGAGGTAAAAATTATTACCTCTGAGTTAGGGTTGCTGCTGTTAATTCGGGATTAGTTGAGTTTGATGATAATGATGTTGTTAAGTAAAGAAATGATGTTTTTGGCATGAATTAAGTAAGGAATGCTAAGTCTAATGGTTAATTGATGGTTGGTTTGTGAGGAATGAGAGTTGTGATTATGTGTATGCTTTAGGGTTCTTGAGGCTAATTGAGGGTTTTCATGTGTTTGATGTTCATAAGGTGTTATAAGCTTAAATGGAGCAAATTTGGTGACTATTTTGGATAATTGATCTTCAGCCTCCTATAAACAACCAAGGTGAGCTTTGAGTTCGAAGTTTGGTTTATGAAATTGGGTAGAGAATGAGGATAATATTTCGACAATAGCATAAGGTTTAAGGTGTTTGACAATTGTTAATGTCAAGCTATACAATGATGAGTTGTTTTGAATGAAGTGTTTGGCCTTACGTCAAATTCATGATTGGATGATTTTTACAAAGTTAAAGTCATAGATTATGAGTATTTAGGATGTATGTGGGTGGTTGAATTGGTTAGGATAGAGAGGCATAATCTTGATAGGATTATAGTCTCGATACAAAACTACGCGAGCTAGTTTGACAATTTGACGATGAATTGTCAAACAATCCTAATCAATGTGTGAATCATTCTAAATGATGATGCTAAGGTATGAAATTGATAAAAAGACTAGAGTTAAGTCAACCTAAGTTAATGACTTAGGATTGTGTATGTGGCATACGTTTATTGAATTAAACGTATTTGGTTATGTTTGTGACAGACGTGTCGACGAGCTTTACGATTGACGCCATCGACTAAGTGGAATACGGTCGACGTATAAATACTGAATGAATGGAATAGCAAGTTGTGAGTATATTTTACTTACGCATATTATCGTATTAAACCTGTTTGATATACTATATGGCTAGTAATAAATGCATCGCATTGATATATGATTTGATTGGATTGGATTGGATTGTTTATGTATGGATTTGATTATTTGTGTATGGATTGAATTGTTTGAATGGTTTGTATTGGCTTGGATTAGTTATTTTATATACGGATTGATTTGTATTGTTTGGTTTGAACTGTTTTGGCTTAAATGGTTTGACTTGTATTGTATTGTTTATATTGCTTTGTATATGCAACTTGTGAGGTGTATATGGTTCGAATTAGAAATGTGATATGCCTTTTTGGCTATTGGATAGTCATTTGATTTGACAAATGATGCATTAAAGTATTTGTTGTTGAAGTTGTTTTGAGATTTGGTTTGTGGCCAAATGGTTATTTAGTTGTGCTTATATGGTTTGAGATTTATGTTGGTGATATGCCACTCTGTAATGATGTATATGAGAGGTGTTGAGTTGTGATATGCACCTGTGATTATGTGCTGAGATAGAGATATGCACATGAGAGAATATTTCGTTAGGTGTCAATGCTCATGACTCCGGGCTAAGTCCTGAACGATGGTCGGTGAAGGGAGAAGGGCCGAGCCTGCTAATGAAGTAGAAGGGTTAGCCGTCACGTGGCCTAGAAAGAGTTTGGCTAGGCTGTAAGCCAGTGTTGTGTTCCTGATTACAGTCCTAGGGTTTGGTGAATTATTACAGAGATGGATATCACAATTGTTGATATAATGTTCATGTTATTATGAGTTGTATAGAGGTTGAGAATATTGAATATGCCTAATATATGTATATGAAAGGATTGTGTTTGCATAAAACGTTTTAAAAACGCGATGCTATTTTGATAATAGGGTGAGTAACGTATAACTCACTCAGCTTAAAGCTGACCCCCCCACAATGTTTTCTTTCAGGTACATAGACTATAGACTTTGTTAGAAGTTTATTCTTTGATCGGAAGTCAATCTTGAAGTATACAGTCCAGACTTCCGTAGTTGCTGCAGTAGTGTTTTGTCTGACCAGAGTTGTGGTCTAGTATAGTATTTTGATACGATATTGGTTTGCGTTTGCTGTCATTATATATACGTATGTTTTGTACACGGAAGGTGAATACCCGTGATATTTGCTTTGTAAGTTGTACATTGTGGTTTGTGTTTTAAACAGGTGCTAGTAGCACAGTTTTTAAACGTTACATTGCCGATTGTTCGGTAATGTATATTTGTATAAACGCTTCCGATCGAAATGAAAGTTTTGTTTATGATATTTGCAAAAAAAATTAATAGTTTTTAGGCTTGCTACGGGTTTTGGAACTACCATTCCCATTCTCTAGCGCCGGTCTTGACTCGAGATTTCGGGTTGTGACAAGTTTGGTATCAGAGCAGTTAGTCCAGTTACTACTGCTAATATGGTTTGGGGCAGATCGTTACTACTGCCAGTCTTTGATAAGTGTTTGTTTGACCCTTGGTTTTTTTTATATAGTTACCTAGGAACTACTGCAGCTACCGAAAAGAGTCGTACATGTGTCTGCTTGTCATTTGGTTAATCGATAGATTTGCGATATGTTGTTTGTTTTTGTGAAGTACATGGTTGAGGCGAGGATGCGTGCTACGTTTTGATAACATATGCATGTGCCAAAGGCATATTGAAGTTGGACATTGTGAGAATGGAATCTCACAACAATTTATTTATGTTTCAACATGTATGATCAAAATGGAGCTCAGTCATGTACTGCAACAGGAAAGGAGGAAGCCCCTCCTATATATCAAAACAGTTTCTACGCAAATCATGTACCACGCAACGTAAGAGACCTTTTGTGTATCAGTATGGCTTTCATGCCAGTATGGTGGATCATCATAGATCCATCAGCGGTTCATAAGAGAAGGATTTGTCAGAGGATTCTGATGACAAAACAATTCAACAATGAACAATTCTGGGTTGAATTACAGAGGTATCAGATGTGAGAAAGGATGTGCGGATAAGAGAACTTCAGACAGAGGTCCGTCTGAATAGTATCAAGACGTAGTTAGAATCTTACTCAAGGAGTATGCTATCTATTGAAGCATACACCGAGGAGTTTTGTGAATGGTAAGAACAGTTCCTGAGATTAGCAAGGACAACGACGCAGTCAACCGTCGTTATATCAAGGGGTCTAGTACTCGAGTTTGTAGAACTGTATCAAGATATGCATGAGCATTATGGCTCATTATCCGCTATGGCTATTCCAATAGCCAGCGACTGAGAGCAATAACTCGATTTGATCCCTCTTCTTCAGACATGAAGAATACCTTGTGCTTAGGAGTCTCGCCAATAGTACTTGGAATAACCCTGCACTCGTGCAAAGATATAGAAGTAATATTAGACGCGCTATAAAAAGCGAACGTGGCATCATGACTCGAGAAAGGGGCGAGACTAGTTAGGCACCACCAGGTATGACCTGATTTTGTGTTATGTGCCATACATGCTTATATGATTAGCGTGTTTATATGCCATACGTGCCTATATGATTGATGTGTTTGTATTGATTGATGTGTTTGTATTGATTGTTTGTTATGTGATTGATTGATAAGATATGCATTGATGAGATGAAAGCCTAAATTGTTAGATTGAGAAACCCGCGCACATAGGCTTTATCTTATACGTAGATGCTAGTATAGGAATTGAACAAAGAACACATAAAAATACATAATGAACATATGACGTGGAACGTAATCCCCTATATTACGTTTTAATTACCATGAAAATGGTAAACGATTTTAAAGAAGGGATGTTAGGAAAGAATAACATATGTGCCCAAAGGGCTATGAGATGTGAGGATATGATTGAGATAATGGGTTGAAAAGATGGATGAATGTCAAAAAACGAGAAACGGAACATTCGTTAAACAATGCTAGGGAAGAATAGAATTAGCTATAAAACACTTCGATAAGTGTTAAAGGACAACGATAAGTCCAATATCAAAATTATAATAAACCCAAAAAAAGAATAATGAAAAGCCGTTAATGTCGCAAAGTGTGTAATCTGGAGGGACTTACTGTCATTTTCAAAAAGAGAAACTCTCATGATTTTAAACAGTGCAAATGTGCTCAGACCTCGCATATGATATGTCATGATCACGTTAAACAAATGCATATAAAACATGATTTTCAAAAAAACATCATGCATCATATCTTCACAAGTAGTGAAGGAAACATGATTTTCTCGAGCAACTCTTTGGTGATGAGAGATGTCATCACTCTGAGCTACATTGTACTGATATTTCAAATGATTTGAAAGAAAAGGAATGATTGAAAGACTAACCGGTTAGCAAAGTCAGAAATGTTTGAAATATATTTGTTTTGTAAGAAACCCAGATGTAAAGCCCTGCGACAATAAAAATAAAAGATTCTTGTTAAATAAGAATAAACGTATGTGATAAAATACACCCCAATATAAGCATTAAGCCCTTATAATAATAAGGTAAAATCGAGATGATCGATGTAAGGCGTGAAGGGTGTTAGTAAGATACCTATGATTGGTACTTACCTAAATACGAGATGGGGAAAACATAGAAAATGTAAAGCGGGAAGAAAAGAAAGATAAAGACCTGAAATGAATACGGGCTATGAAAGGACCATGTAAGGATGAGAAGGATCAAATGGCTAGTACGTGTATAACACTTAGTACTCGATAAGAATAAACGAGGAAGGAGCAGATCATAGTAAGGTAGTCTGATAGAAAGACACCTAATATGAAGAATAAAGACGTAAGGTAAAAGAATATGGATTTGGAATAACCGCAGGCAGAAGAGCCAATCGGAAGGACTTGACATAGGTCTAAAAAGGACCCTACTGATAGATTAGTTATTAGTATGAGTCTGATATAAGAATGAGTGCACAAGCGAGAATACAATACGTCGATAGATTCGAGAAGGGAGAAGTTATACATCCTATCGATAGTCGACATTAGAAATATCGAAAGGAAAAGTATAAAGTGATCGGGAAACACGATAGGACGAAGATAAGAACTTCAACGGACGATGATAAAGAAATCATTAGTCCTATGTTAATAAGAACCAAGAAGTATCATGTACAATATGTACATTAGAATGAGATGGATAAGAAAAAGGAAAGATATACATCGAATGATGGTAAGGATGTTAGCGATCCCGAATAAACGATCAAAATTAAAAGATCGAGAGATAGGAAGTATGCCATAAAGGATAGACATGGCGCCTATTAAGGAATGCGTAGCGAACAATCTTTTTTCATGGAATTCAACGCAGGAGATGGTATAAAAGGGAAAGTATTCCCATATACCATAAGATGTCAATAAGGATATCGAGTGGAAGATTGTATAAACCTAACTGTAAAGATAACAGTTAACAAGTGGATAATCAGAGTATTGCAGCGAAAGCGTGGAAGGAAAAGATACGTATAAACATGATCGGGCGCGAAAAAGATACAAGAATCGTCAAGTAAGAAGACGTTGGACTCTGATGAACTCGAGAGTTATATGATACGGAAGGAAGGTAGAGGACGTTAAGAGAACCTTCAAAGTAAGATAAATTGGAATTAGCAATGACAAAATGCAGTTCCAAATTAGCCACGAGGGTATGTTTCGGGCAAAGATTGGATTAGTTATTGTTCAAGCTCAAAGATGAGCGAAAAACACAAAATTAAGCAAGAAAGGCGAGTGTGGCTAGTAGCCAACTTCAAGGAAGATTTCGGAAACCGAAAAGATGTCGGATGAAGTTCGACTCTTCATGAAAGTTGTAGATTAGATATCGAAATATAAGAATATGAAATAATAATTGGAAAAAGACTGGTTTAAATGCTTAGTTCAATGGCTTCAACAACAGCCATAACGGCCGTTTTGCAGTCTTTTGCATTCGGCTTAAGGAGGCAACTTTGAGGTCGATTTCCGATACTTTCAAGAAAGAATCTTAACTCAAAGTCTAAACGGAAGTTGTAGACCGTATTGCCGACTTTAATGATACAAAATTTATTTGGTAAACGAACACTTTGGGATAAGCGATCCGGGTAGTCGAAGTAGGCTCGAAGAGCAACTTTTGACAAATCCAAGTTGACTTAGAACGTCAAGTCAACCGTTGGGATTGTTAGAATTAATCAAATATAGGTTTGATTAATACCTAAGAAGAGTATAAATAAGGGTGAAAGTTGGTATAAGATGAGCAGAAGGTTAAGTGAAAAGTTGGTATCAAGAATATCAAAGATGCGAATAAAGTACCACGGCTTTAAAGGAACAGAAAACCTGGTACAAGATAAAAGGATTTAAGAGTTAAGGAAATTCGGGGACGAATTTCTATAAGGAGGGAAGAATGTAATACCCCGAAATTTTGATATTCTAAAACTAAGCGGTGTGTCTTATTTTAATAAATTAAAGTGAGAAAAATAAGGAGTTAAGCGGAATAATTAAATAAAGGAGGACCCGAGTAGGTTGACATTTAAATTTTAATAAGAAAATTTCAATAATAATATTCCATAAGAGAAATGGAATTGAGTTAAAAAGATAAATAAGAGAAAGTGACTAAAAGTACACTTTAGCCAAAATTGGAACAAATAAGCATTTAATTTCCGGAAAATAGAAATTAAATAGATTATTAACCGGAATTAGTGTTGATAAAAATAATATCGATAAAATGGCTATCGATAGTTATTAAAATGAAGTTTGCATGAAAAAGTTGAAAAAATGCAAGTTAGCTCAAAATTTGAAATTTTAGCGTTTTTTGCCAAAATTGCAAAAATAAGATATCGGAAAGTGATATTATAATATATGGGACTAATATTATTTATTTGGAAATAAATAATATGGAATTTGTTGAACCTAAAAGATTTAGCATTCGACTGATGAAATTGGACGATTTAAGAGTTAGAATTGTGAACGGTTTAAGTCTAATTCTTTGAGGACCAAAGAGGGACTTTTATCTTAATTATAAAAGAGTAAGGGAATGATTTTTAAATCAGAAATTCAATTGCATTCAGCTGAGCCAAAAAAACCCGTAACCCTCTCCTCTCTTGAAGATGGATCATGTCAAATCTTCAAATGATCATAACTTTCTCGTTTTTGATCCGTTTTGGACGATTCTTGCGGCCACGGAACGAGGACGACAAGCTCTATACATATATCCCTTTTAATTGACGTAAAAATTATTATCTCTGAGTTAGGGTTGCTGCTGTTAATTCGGGATTAGTTGAGTTTGATGATAATGATGTTGTTAAGTAAAGAAATGATGTTTTTGGCATGAATTAAGTAAGGAATGCTAAGTCTAATGGTTAATTGATGGTTGGTTTGTGAGGAATGAGAGTTGTGATTATGTGTATGCTTTAGGGTTCTTGAGGCTAATTGAGGGTTTTCATGTGTTTGATGTTCATAAGGTGTTATAAGCTTAAATGGAGCAAATTTGGTGACTATTTTGGATAATTGATCTTCGGTCTCCTATAAACAACCAAGGTGAGCTTTGAGTTCGAAATTTGGTTTATGAAATTGGGTAGAGAATGAGGATAATGTTTCGACAATAGCATAAGGTTTAAGGTGTTTGACAATTGTTAATGTCAAGCTATACAATGATGAGTTGTTTTGAATGAAGTGTTTGGCCTTATGTCAAATTCATGATTGGATGATTTTAACAAAGTTAAAGTCATGGATTATGAGTATTTAGGATGTATGTGGGTGTTTGAATTGGTTAGGATAGAGAGGCATAATCTTGATAGGATTATAGTCTCGATACAAAACTACGCGAGCTAGTTTGACAATTTGACGATGAATTGTCAAACAATCCTAATCAATGTGTGAATCATTCTAAATGATGATGCTAAGGTATGAAATTGATAAAAAGACTAGAGTTAAGTCAACCTAAGTTAATGACTTAGGATTGTGTATGTGGCATACGTTTATTGAATTAAACGTATTTGGTTATGTTTGTGACAGACGTGTCGACGAGCTTTACGATTGACGCCATCGACTAAGTGGAATACGGTCGACGTATAAATACTGAATGAATGGAATAGCAAGTTGTGAGTATATTTTACTTACGCATATTATCGTATTAAACCTGTTTGATATACTATATGGCTAGTAATAAATGCATCGGATTGATATATGATTTGATTGGATTGGATTGTTTATGTATGGATTTGATTATTTGTGTATGGATTGAATTGTTTGAATGGTTTGTATTGGCTTGGATTAGTTATTTTATATACGGATTGATTTGTATTGTTTGGTTTGAACTGTTTTGGCTTAAATGGTTTGGCTTGTATTGTATTGTTTATATTGCTTTGTATATGCAACTTGTGAGGTGTATATGGTTCGAATTAGAAATGTGATATGTCTTTTTGGCTATTGGATAGTCATTTGATTTGATAAATGATTCATTAAAGTATTTGTTGTTGAAGTTGTTTTGAGATTTGGTTTTGTGGCCAAATGGTTATTTAGTTGTGCTTATATGGTTTGAGATTTATGTTGGTGATATGCCACTCTGTAATGATGTATATGAGAGGTGTTGAGTTGTGATATGCACCTGTGATTATGTGCTGAGATAGAGATATGCACATGAGAGAATATTTTGTTAGGTGTCAATGTGCATGACTCCGGGCTAAGTCCTGAACGATGGTCGGTGAAGGGAGAAGGGCCGAGCCTGCTAATGAAGTAGAAGGGTTAGCCGTCACGTGGCCTAGAAAGAGTTTGGCTAGGCTGTAAGCCAGTGTTGTGTTCCTGGTTACAGACCTAGGGTTTGGTGAATTATTATAGAGATGGATATCACAATTGTTGATATGATGTTCATGTTATTATGAGTTGTATAGAGGTTGATAATATTGAATATGCCTAATATATGTATATGAAAGGATTGTGTTTGCATAAAACGTTTTAGAAACGCGATGCTATTTTGATAATAGGGTGAGTAACGTATAACTCACTCAGCTTAAAGCTGACCCCCCTACAGTGTTTTCTTTCAGGTACATAGACTATAGACTTGATTAGAAGTCTATTCTTTGATCGGAAGTCAATCTTGAAGTATACAGTCCAGACTTCCGTAGTTGCTGCAGTAGTGTTTTTTCTGACCAGAGTTGTGGTCTAGTATAGTATTTTGATACGATATTGGTTTGCGTTTGCTGTCACTATATATACGTATGTTTTGTACACGGAAGGTGAATACCCGTGATATTTGCTTTGTAAGTTGTACATTGTGGTTTGTGTTTTAAACAGGTGCTAGTAGCACAGTTTTTAAACGTTACATTGCCGATTGTTCGGTAATGTATATTTGTATAAATGCTTATGATCAAAATGAAAGTTTTGTTTATGATATTTGCAAAAAAAATTAATAGTTTTTAGGCTTGCTACGGGTTTTGGAACTACCATTCCCATTCCCTAGCGCCGGTCTCGACTCGAGATTCCGGGTTGTGACACAATTAATGCTAATTTAGTAAAGATTTTTGGAAAATGAGAACATTGATTGAATTAAGTCAAAAGCAATCAACATATTATCAAAAACATGTAAACAACTCATCAACACAACATTTTAAGACTAAATTTTTCTTTTAATGATTGAAAAATCAACATGTTATTAACAGTAATCAACATGTCAACATAATTGAAATTTCCACTCAAATTTCTAATTGTTTTATCAAATATATGAAATTCAATCACAATACTTGATACAAATAAGTTTTTCTGCAATCATGTTCATGCTCTACATATTCTTTTTAGTAATGACAACGCCGATTTGCATGTCAATAGCTCATCCCACATATGTCTTATAGTGAAGCATGTTTGAGACTAAATTTGAAATATAGACATTAGTTGATTTATCAATATTTATTGAGTAGTCTTGCTGGTCACAGACTTCTGCATTTATGTTGACGTTTTGTTGCATTGATCTCGATGACGATACATACAATTATACATCTCTTATTTTTTTGTTCAATTTCAAATGCAAATTGAAAATTGTGTTGGATTTGATTCTTTATATCTTTCATCTGAAAGTAAAAAGCCAAAGTATCATTATCTTTTATTATTAGTAGTAGATTAGCTTTAACCTGAAAAAGATGAAAACAAACAAGAGTTGAAATACTTATATACATAATGTCAATAATAAATTAACAACGAATCAACATAAAAAATAATGAAATATATATTCTTAAAAAACGGTAACAATCAACAAAATACCAACAAGAAATCAACAACATGTCAACATGATAATGCTAACATATCATTATCTAGTCTCAATTAATTTTTTTAGTTTATTTCACGGACAAATTTATCTAATTTGCCAATGTTTTTTTTAGAATAAAAATTCTCAATGTTAAAATCAAGAAAATACCAACTGATTATCACACAAAATCAACATAAAGTCAACATAAAATCAACAACACTGTAACATTATAATAATTCAGCAATCAATCATCATCAACAAATCGTGCTGCAGAATAAAAAAACACAGAAATACAACCAAACACAAAAAAATGCAGAAATATACAAAAATTTATTCCATGAAACTACAAATTTATTTTACATAACATGAAGTTAAAATTATATTCTTCAAATATAATCTTCATACATGTTTAATGGTGAAAAGACAGTATAAAACTTGTAGATCGGAAAATAAAATAGAAAAACAAGAAAAAGAACAATGAATAAATTGTCGATCTAAAATTTAAATTGATGACGACGACCAGAGAAGAAAATGATATTGGCGAAGATGACGACGAAGACGGTGATGAGAACGATGATGGAGGAGCGGAGGAGTGGAAGAACAAAGGACGCCGCAGCAGAAGATGGCGGAACAGAGAAATGAAGGACGGTAAAGAAGAGGTGACCTGAGAATGAAAGGAAGAAAACATGAATGTAGAGAGAGAAAGTTGAGCTGAGAGGATGAGAGAATTAAATGAAAGAAAGAGAAAATAACTGAAGTTATGATTGTTTGTATTATTAGGGTAATATATATAGTGATGATATAAAGTAATAAACATGTATGATAGTTTTAATATGTCAAAGTTAGAGCCGTATAAAAATAAAAAATTGTTGAATGTTAGTTATTTAGATAAAAAAAACTCCAATTTATACGGAAAAAATCATAGAAATACACTATAAAAAACACTATAAAACATCATAGGAAAAAACACCATAAAAACACTAAAAATACAGAAGAATAAATAAATTTATAAAAAAGATATGAAACGTAAAAAAAAAAAAAATTTGAAATTAATACTCCAAAACCGATATCTCAAGTATATGACAAATGAGAGAAATCTATATACTTATATAATTGAGAGGACAAATGGAGGCCTCTCATTGATTCTCACCAAATAAAGTGTTCTCATTGATTCTCATAAAATAGAACGCTCACATTGAATCTCACAAAATAGAGCATTTTTGTAGTCTCCAATTTTTTAAAACTTTTTATTTTACTTTAATTAATTAATTTAAATATAAATGTGATAATCACTTAAGCTTCCTAATTTAAGTCCAACTCATAAACCTAAAAGAAATCGTCTCCAATTTTTTTAAACTATTTATTTTATTTTAATTAATTAATTTAAATATAAATGTGATAATAACTTAAGCTTCCTAATTTAAGTCCAACTCATATACCTAAAAGAAATACAAAACCTGAATAACAACCGGTGATTTAAAAGAAATCAAACATCATCAAGAAAGGCAAGGAAGATGGCTGTAAAAGGTGATTTCATGCATGCATTGTTGTTAATTAAATACGTTATAAACATTTTTATATAGATATTGTTGTTTCTTATAATAGACCTGATTCCTTTTTCTGGCATCATTGGAGCAATTAGTTTTGTTTTTAGAATATGATAGCTTATTATTTGTATTTGCATACATATTGTTTTAATTTTTAAAACCTAAATGAATAAACATTTATTGCTGGCATTAGAAAGTTTTTTTAATTAGTTCTTGCTTTCATCTTTTTTTATTAATTCCTATGTATATGTATTTATGAGGTAAATTTCATCGATAAACAGTGTATTGGAAATGAAATACGGTGATGACATAATTCTAAGGTATATACAAATAATGCTCGAAAATTTTTAAACTTGAATTTATCAAAATATTGGCGATGTTAAAATTTTATCCTTAATTTTTATTATGTTATTCTAGTTTTAATAGATCAATAACTCAGCTTTAATTTAATTTTTAATTTTTGTAATAGTTGATTTATGATATATTTTGATATTTTTATCAATATATATGCTACATTTGATAACAAAAACATTCATATGTGCACAAGTTGATTTTTTCTCATATTCATTCCAGATTATTGATTATCAACTGGATTAATATTATTCATCAAAAATTATCCTTTTTTCTTAAACTTTTTTCTCTTTCCAGAAAATACGATTGATATATATATTGCTTATTAGTAGTAGCATTTAGTATCAAGATAATTGCTTATCTAGACACAAGAATCTACTATTTGTCTAAATCAGGTCTCTCTCTACATACATATTCATATATATAATTAATAATTATTTGTTTTTGGTTTATAATTACAAGAGTGTTGGAGTTTTAAAATTGACAGTGATTTAAAATTTATAAGGGATTGGAATCTTTTTAAATGCTGAGCCAAATACTGGTTATTTGGTAAATTAATAGCATTGCTTGGGTGACAATTTGATAAATTCATGATTAGTACGTGTTTATAAGATTGATCTACATACTCTTTATTGCATATGATTTCTATTGGTAAAATATTAAATTTCTAATGCCATTGCAATTACAAAATTCATTGAATATATAATTGGAAGGATCAAAGAAGCACTTTTATAAATTCACAATTTAAATAAAATATTTAAAAATTGTTATTAATAGATAAATCTTATTAGCGTTTCAACTTGAATATAATACTAATGGTAAGCATTTTCATAAAACTTAAATTTAAATAAAACACTTATTTAATTATTTTTTAAAATTATTGATAGGTAATTCTTATTAATTTTTTAAATTGAATAGTTGTTATTAATAGATAATTCTCTTTAGTGTTCCAACTTGAATAAAAAATGGTAAGTATTTTCATGAAATTTAAATTTAAATAAAATATTTATTCATTTATTTTTTAAAAAAAGATAGGTAATTCTCATTAGTTTTTCACATTGAATAAAACATTTATTTATCCTTTTATAAATTTTAAAATATATATTCTAGCCATTATTTGTATGAATATATTTTTAAAATATAATTATTAATTAGATTCCGTGCAAATGCACGGGTTACGACTAGTTCTTATATAGGCTCAGTTTATTATGTTATCCGTGGTAAACCAATCATATCATAACACCTCATTAAAATGTGGCAAAACTCATACGGAAGCCCCTACTTTACATTTTTTGTGCGATATGTCCCTAACGCAAAGTTGTATACGCGGAGATCCCTGTACTTAGCAAAATCAAATATTTACACTCTTACGTGGATGGAAAATCGAGAGTGTGTCGCACTCTCCGTTAGTGAGAGTGGAAAGAGAAAACGAGTGATAACATATATTTTTTTTAATAAATAATGACATGATAATTATATTTTTATATTAATGGTGACATGGCAAATTTTAAGTCAAAAAACATGCTGAGTAGACCTCTTCTCTTTCATTATTTTCTTTCTCAAACTCATCAGCAGGAGGAACCTTTCTTCAGCAAACAACGGCCACCTATCCAAACACACATATTGTTTCTTGTTTGCTCTTGAAAGTTTCTATCTAATGTCTATGAGGAAATTCTATTATCAACCTCCGCTCAATAATTCACCTATCTCTGTCCAGCCATGCCGCCTCCTCCGATCCACCACCACAATAACAACCTCCAAAAATAGAAATCCACCCAGAAATATGTAATTAATGTATATCTTGGCAGTATTAAACTGAGATTATACGTATTGAGTTGGTTTTGACTACTAAAAATAAATTTGTATTTCGCTTCAAGAACGTAATTTGTTTTTTACAAAGTAATTAAAAAAAATCAGGTCATAGTATGGAAACCCAGATGAGGTTAGAGTATAAAAATGATATATATTTTTCATAAAAAAAAACTAAAAAAGAAACAGTAGACAACAATAGGGTATTTTGTTTTCTGATGAGGATAAGTAAATAACACGAATTGAAGATTGTGATGGTGGTTAGATTTGAAAATACCGTTTCTGTTAATAACCAGGCGTCCCTAGATAGAAGAAATAGTCACAAACCATGCTTTCAAGCTCCATCACAAATTAAAATTAATTTTTAAACAAATAAAACTATAATAATTATAAATAAAAACACAATAAGTTGTTATTTTTAAACTCACCAACATTCTGTTTATCTTCATTCATATTTAAAAGTAATTATATGATAATAAAAAATAAAGAAAATGAAAGGAAAGACCAAAGAAGAAGAAAAAGCTACGGGTTGAGTGGCTATGGAGGCAAGTTCAGTACTTAAATTTGGAGAAGACTGTTAGATGGTGACGGTGGAATCAAGGAAAAAATGATGATGGGTTGAAATCAAGAGAAAAATTTGGAATTTTTAAAATAAGAAAATAATATAATAAAATACCTCAACACGGAAAAAATATTAAAATTACCTCAAAAATATACTCCCTCCGTTCCGTTTAAGAAGGGACAAATGACTTTTTCACATATATTAAAAAAGCATTAATTATAATAGTGTTTTCTTATTTTACCCCTATTTATGATAGTGTTGTATTTTGTGTATAGACTAATATCATTGATTATGGAAAGAGAAAAGGGGGTAGAAAAGGAAAATTCATATAAATTGGCACAAAAAACACGATATGGCCTTCTTAAGTGGGACAAATAAAAATGGGATATGTCCCTTCTTAAATGGGATGGAGGGAGTATTATTTTTGACTTTTGACTCTCACCTTTCTCCCAGCTGACAAATTCACTCACAACAACGAGACTTCCTTTTCTCTCTCTTCAAATTTCTCTCTCTGAAAGCTCGTCTTTAAGCTCTCGATTTCAAGTTCGCGATTTCAAAATAACCAACCGGATTCAGTTATAAATCTGAAGAACAACTAAACATTTATCAAAAATCGTTTCGCTTCAACAATTTATATATTCCTCAAGATAATTAACTGTTTTTACCTATTTTTTTTAATTTTCAAAAAATAAATTAGTTGTTATCATTATAATATATGTATTAAGACTATTATGATAATGTATTGATACTTTGGTGATAATTGGCTGAGAATTAAAGTTAGATGTTATCATGGAAGTATATGTAATAAAACTTGTATCTAAATGTATTTATGATAACATGATGATATTTACTCATACTTTGATGATAACTGGCTGAGAATTAAAGTTAGATGTTATCATGTAAGTATATGTAATAATACTTCTATCTGAATGTATTTGTGATAACATGATGATAATGTGCTCAAAGCTTCTATCTGAATGTATTTTTCATAATATGATGATAATGTGCTAATACCTTGATGATAACTGCTCTAGAATTACACTGAGCTGTTATCATGAAAGTATATGTGATAACATGATGATAATGTTCTCAAAGCTTCTATCTGAATTTATCTGTGCTAACACGATTATAATGTGATGATAACTTCCTGAGAATTAGAGTGAGATATGATATGATAATATTATGATAAAATGATAACATTGGTGATAACTGCTGATTCTATATGTTTTATTAGTATGATGATTTAGTAGTATGATGATAATATGATGATAATGTGCTACACTGAGCTGTTATCATGAAAGTATATGTAATATAACTTGTATCTTAAGTTATTTGTGATGATATGATAATCTGATGATACCTTGGTGATAACTACTTTAGACTCAGCTTATTATATTCTTATCATATATTTATCATAAATAATATATGTTAAAAATATTATGGTGATGATATGATGATAATCTGCAATTACCTTGGTGATAACTGCTACACTGAGCTGTTATCATGGAAGTATATGTAATATAACTTGTATCTTAAGTTATTTGTCATGATATGATAATCTGACGATACCTTGGTGATAACTGCTTTAGACTCAGCTTATCATATTCTTATCATATATTTATCATAAAGAATATGTGTTAAAATATTATGATGATA
The DNA here is from genome assembly GCF_937616625.2 of Mercurialis annua. Lineage (NCBI taxonomy): Eukaryota > Viridiplantae > Streptophyta > Magnoliopsida > Malpighiales > Euphorbiaceae > Mercurialis > Mercurialis annua. The sequence continues at coordinate 17,116,277 of NC_065572.1, read as the reverse complement.
ATATGATGATAATCTGCTCATAGAATACCTTGGTGATAACTGCTTTAGCTTGATGATAAAAGAATATGATTATCATATTCTTATCATATATTTTTCATAAGCTAATCATATTTTTATAACATGCAGAAAATAGAAAATATTCAAATCTTAATGCATCATAATGAACAATGGACTGACGAAGGCAGGTTTATTGACTTCCAAATAACAGGACTTTTATTGGAAATGGAATGCACATTCAAAGAATTTTATGAAATAGTATATCAACGTTTGCTTCTACAAGATAGTGCAGTTCAGTTAGATATAAAATTTCTGATACGTGACAATTATCCTCCAATGAAAATTGAAGACGAAGGAAGTCTCAGATTCTATTTAAAGTTAAAGAAGAATGAAAATAATTTCACAAAATATCTAATTTGTGTTGTTATTAATAAAATAGAATCTAAGCAGTTAATGGAATCATCATCATCATCAGCTGCAAACAAAGAAAACAATTCAAGTTTTGTTTATGAAGACAATACATCACTGCTCTATGATCAGTCATATGGATCAAAAGAAATATCTAACACAAATATGGATATGATTGAATATGCAAAGCTCATCTGCAACCTTCAAGAAAATCTTCAAGAACATGACTTTGAAGAAAATATTGCTCCAAACATACAAGTAAATCAGAAAATAGAAGAAGGAGGAATATTCATAGACAAAGAGACACTAATAACAGATATGAGTCTGTATGGATTAGCAGACCATTTTCAATATAAGGTAATATTATATTATATCCTTTTATTTTATTTTATTTTTAAAATACAATAATCTGTTTATCTTTTCTATTATCATATCACTAATTATCATACACATATCATAAATGATACAGGTTGTAAAATCCTGCACGAGACAGTACCGGTTAAAATGCATCGATGACTATTGTGAATGGAAATTTTATGCATCAAGGATTGGACATACCAAAATGTTTCAGGTGCGAAAATTCAATAATAGTCATACATGTTCATTGGAGGTTAGAATGGGAGAAAATAAATATGTCAGCTCAAGAACAATAGCAAAAATCATAAAACCAAATTTGTTGGATGTCAAGACAATTTATACACCTAATGACATAATCAGAGATATGATAAATGATTATCGCATTAAGTTGGATTACTGGAAGGCTTGAAAATGTAGAGAAATAGCAATGGAGCTTCTAAGAGGAAAACCAGAAAATTCATTTGCTCAACTACCAAGATATTTTTACATGATACAGCAAACAAATCTAGGTTCAGTTGTAATGTTGAAAAAAGATGAGAATAATTCATTTCTCTATGCTTTCATGTCACTAAAGGCATCAATAAGTGGATGGAATCACTGTATTCCTATTATGATTGTGGATGGAACCTTTTTGAAAAGTCCATATGGAGGTACTCTTTTTTAAGCTTCAACGCATGACGCAGCTGGTAAGCAAATAATACTTATAATCAAATTATTCATGAGTTTATCATTACATTATCATAATTGTTTCATCCTATAATCTTCTGATGATAATAGAATTAAAATCAGATTGTAAATAGAATTATCATAATATTATCACAGTATATTTACATTATCACACAATTATCATCTGCTTATCATAGCATTATCATAATATTATAATAGCATATCATTATCTTATTTTATTGCATATATTAATTTAATATCATATTATATATTGCAGGAAAAATATTCCCCCTTGCATTTGCAGTTACTGATTCAGAAAATGATGCATCGTGGAATTGGTTTTTTACTAACATCAAATCTGTGTTTGGTATAAGAGAAGAAATGTGTATAATTTCAGATAGACATGACAGCATCAAAAAAGCAATAGAGAGTGTTTTTGAAGGAGAAGTTCAACATGACATTTGCATTTATCATTTACTGAATAATGTGAAATACAAATTCAAGAAAAAGAACAAAAAAATTAAAGATCTGTTCATGGCAGCAGCAAGAGCTTATACAAAAACAGAGTTCAAAATACATATGGACAAACTACACAAGACCAGTCCAAAACTTACAGAATATCTCAATGGGGTTGGATTGAAAAAGTGGGCAGTATCACAATTTGTGAACAAAAGGTACAATATTTTGACATCTAATACAACAGAGTCATTTAATGCAGCAGTTAACAGAGCAAGAGAATTACCAGTTACAATGCTTATGGAATACTTAAGGAACTTGGTTCAAAGATGGAGCTGCAAAAACAAAAATCTTGCTAAAGAAACTTTCACAAAGTTGTCAACTAAATATGAAACTCTTTTTAGGGAAAACTACTTAGAATCAATGGAACTCAAGGTAAATCATAAATTAGCTTACAACAATTATTAAATTCATGGTTATCATCTTACTATCATAATATCATAAACATTATCATCTGACTATCCAAAATTTATCATCTGACGATCATAAGCTTATCATCTGACTATCATAACATTATCATTGATTTATCATATGTTGAATTTTATCTTCTGGTCATCAGGTGGATGGAACTTCAGATGAATACATATTCAGTGTGATTAACTTGGGAAGTACTTTTACTGTTAACATGAAGGATATGACTTGCACATGCAACAAATTTCAAGTAGATATGCTTCCTTGTAGGCATGCTTCTGCTGTATGTTATGACAAGCATCAAGACCCGCATGAATACTGCTCAAATTACTTCACAAATGAAGAGATGCTTGCTACATATGAAGAAGTTGTATACCCTGTAGATAAAGAAGACACATGGGATATACCTACTGAGGTAGAAAATTATATTATCTTACCTTCTGTTGGCAGAATTAAAGCAGGAAAGCCAAAGAAGAGAAGAATAAAAGGAGCAGTAGAACAACAGACACAGAACAGGTGTACATGGTGTAGAGCTTATGGACATAATCGTAAAACTTGTAGGAATATGCCAAAAAAGAAATAGAACTGTTATTATGTAATTGAAATATTCCATTTCTTTTTTCATTTAATAAAAATTTAACAATTCAAAAATTATTATCATGCACTTTTCATTTGTAAATTGTTTGGAGTAGTAATCTGTAAGAATATCATACACTTATCATGATACTAAATGATAAATATACTGATTATCATACACTTGTCATTTAATTATCATACACTTATCATGAATTATTGTTATAAATTTGGAATAATAATCTGTAAGAAAAAGTTTTAAAAATATGTTATCATATGCTTATCATATTATATTATACTTTTTAAAATATGTTATCATTTTAAAATCATACTCATTTCATACACTTATCATGTTAATATCATATAATTCTCACATGATTAACATACTGATTATCATAAACTTTTCATTTGATTGTCATACATTTATCATGTTAATATCATATGACATTCATAATAAATCATTTGATTAACATACTAATTATCATACACTTATCATGAATTATCATATACTTATCATTTAGTTATCATTTAGTTATACTTCCATAATTATATCTCAAAAATTTAAACAAACAAATTAATTGACATAATACCATCAGCAACATTCAAAAATCATTATAATAAACAAACAATTTTGTTTTACTAACATACATGAAAGATTAAACATTAAAAAAAATATTCAATATGAAGACTACCCTGAATACTCTTCACTTCATTCAAATATCTTGTATCACATCCTTAGCATATAGTAATCTGTAAAAACAATAATTACATGTTCAAATTTACTAATTATCATATATGCGTGATCACTGTACTTTTATTATCATATAACTATCATGAAAGTAGTAAGATAAGAAAAATATAATTATCATACACTTATAATTATCATACACTTATCATATCATTATAAAATCAAATCCTTTCTTAATAGTATTAACAAAAAAATAAAATTGTCAAACATTACTAAAACTGTAAAACAAATCAACAAATATACAACAAAAACAAAATTTACAATTCAATCAGACACGTAACCACTCTTGTTCTTCCACCTACCATACATGAAAAGATTAACTGCATATATGTTACGTATTTGTTTAATACGAAGAGCCTTCGGAATACGCTTCCCTTCAATCAAATATTCAGCAAAAGCAGTAGCATACACACCACAATCTCTGCATGTATTTTAAAACACAATATCAGTTTCTAATTAAACTTAATAAATAAAAAACAAAACAGAACTTAAAAATTAAAGAATCTTACGAATTTTGTTGAACAGAAAGGTCATCAATAAAAGCTACTGCAAATGGATCAGTTGTTTTCTTGCCAACATAATAAACTGAGTTGAATTGTTGATATCAGTACGATCGTAAAATCCAACATAGTTCAAAATTAATGGCAGTAACGTTGAATATGCAGTCATAGCTTCGCGTACAGGCTCATCATATAGCAGATTCCTAGAAGAATTATACACATAGAAGCACCTTTCATCAAAACTCAGCTTGGCAAGAATAAAATGGTCTTTAAATTCGCCATCAATTTTAAGATGACTGAAAAAAAAGTATGAACTTCAGATCACCCCATGCCTTCTTATAAAGTTCATCCTCTCCAACTATAAAATTATATATTGCATCAAACTGTGGCAGATCAGTGACATTTTGATTCTCAAGGTAGAGTCGATATCCATTCTGCACATACTGATCAAACCAATTTCCACAAACACTATAGCTGTTGTTCAAAAAAATACACTTCTTTCGCAGGTACGTAAACTGGCAATCAATATGCTGAAACAAAAAAAACAAATTGAATATAAATATAACAATAACAATATCAAGAAATTCTAATAATATTACATACTAATATTCAATTATCATAAAACTAAATAACAGTACATCTTCCTTATCATGAAATTATCATGAACCTATAAATAATATTATCATAAACTTATCATAAAACAGAAGTATGATAATATTAACAATAAAATCATAAAAATATATAGTATCATAACCTTATCATCATATTATCAATAAGCATAATAATGATTGAATTCACTAAATATATTACATTATCATAACCCAATCATAACATTATCATGTAGTTATCAAATATATACAAATAATAATAAGTTGAATAAATGCTACTTACACTCGATTCCAAATAACCACCAGGTGTATTCAACTTATGGAAGAAATCTTTTATAGTAATTTCCTCTCCACCAAGCCTAAATCCTGGGCGTAATATCTTTTCTCTTGGATAGTAAATTTCATTGCTGGAAAATACAAAGTTAGTATTTAAAGCAATTAAACAAATGAAAACATGATAACAAAAAAACTTACGTTTGATGTTTTCTCTTATGCGCGTTAGTTTCAATCCAGTCATTAAACTCAGAAAGCCAAAATTGATTGCACATATCATGAACACTTTCCATCAACAAAGGGCAATGATTTGTAAAAGTCAGCCTCATTGATTTAACTTTGTCTTCCGAGTCTAAATTCCTTATTCGCTCAATCACGGCATATTCAGCCGGTATATCAACCTGAACTGCTTTCCTTTTAAAAACAAGTTGTTCCAATAAACAGTCATAAATTATAAATAAAATAAATAAAAAGAATACCAGAATTAAATAGTGGTAACAAAATAAAATATATTACTTTTAGTCTACTTTTTACAACAGGAACTGTGTCGTCATTTTTATCTGCGATTTTAGGTGAAACAGGCTTTACAGCTAAAACAGCCGATTCATTCAACTTTTTCTACATAAATAACAGAACACGCAGTAAAAACACAAGTTAACAAAAACTAAAACAAACTAACAAAACTAAATTCATTTTATAAATACCTCAGTTGGAATATAAACAGACAACGAAGCAACAATATTTGATACATCTAACTCCGCAGCAGCAAGATCAGCTATCTCATCAGATTCATTTACCTTCTCTAAATAAATCTTATTAGAAGGAACAGCCAAATCAACCTTTTCAGAATTAGCATCAACCGGAGTTAGCAAAAACTCATCGCTACAAACATCAGCAAGCTTATCAACTTCATCTTGCATAAATTGATCTAACATGGTTGGTTTAGAAGTATCAACTTCAGAAGCATCCTTATTGACATTTTGTAAAATCACAAAAATATTATTATCATCATATTATCACCACATTATTATATCAAATAAAACAGTCAGAAATAACATTATCAGAAATTTATATAACATGATTATACCTCAATACAAGAATCTTTTAATCCCACTTCAATTCCTCTACCAACTAAATCAAAGCCGAATTGATCACCAATTTCACCAAAATAACCATCTTTTTCCACAAACAATTCAAATCCAGGCTGTTTTCCAGAAACCTTATTCACACCTCTACTATACTTAGGAATAGCCACAACATCACCAGACACAGGTGTGACTCCATCATTAACCTCATAATCAATCTGTACACAGACATAATTCATCAAAAATATTGAACAAATAACAATATCACCTAAAATATAATAATATTATCATCATATTATCAATACATTATATTATCATACATTTATCATCTAAAATACTCTTGTATTATAATATATTATCATATTATCATCATATTATCATCACATTATATGTCCATAAAAAAGTTACCTTCGCACTCTCTACTTCAGAAACGTGCTCTTCATTCAATTTATCATCAGCAGCAGGTTTGATCTGATCATTACCCTCAGCATCAACTATAAAACAGACAATTTATTGCAACGTCAAACAAACAGCAGCATCATAATAATAACAATAACACTAAAACGAATATTAAAAACGCAAGATTAAAATAAAAAATTTACAATTCTGCTCTCTAATACAGCAACGTGCTCAGCGTTGGCTTGATCATCAGCAACAAGTTGCATATGATAATTAACCTCAGCATCAATCTGTAAACAGACACATAATAGTAAAAATATCAAGCTAACAAACATTATCATCACAATATCATGAAAAAACAATACACTTATCATCAGTGGCGGAACCAGGACTCCAATTTAGGAGGGTCGAAATTTTTACGTTCGGCTATTTAAAAAATCAAACGGCTATAAATATGGTGTAAATTTGTTAATTTGTAGTTCTAGGGGCGGGTTTAACCGCCCCTACAAAGAAAAAACCGCCCCTAACACATGTAGGGCGGTTTCTAGGGGCGGTTATAACCGCCCCTACTGAAAAAAAAACCCTAAAAATTCTATTTTTTTTAATTTTTTTCCGGCGAGGAGGGTCGGCCGACCCTCTTCGACCCTCCCTAGTTCCGCCCCTGCTTATCATATATTTATCATAAACTAAAGTAACAAAAAAATAAAAAAATAAATATACCTTTGTAATCTCAAAATCAGAAACATGCTCAGGATTGGATTTAACAATAGTCTGTAATCAGAGACAAAACAATAAAAATATTAATCAAACAAACATTATCATCATATTATCATGGTATTATCATGATCATATTATCATAAACTTATTAACACTATAAGACATTATCAATATATAATCATGATATTATCATGTTATTATCATGATATTATCATGATCATAAAATGATAAAATAATGAAAAAAACATAAAATTTACCTTTACACTCTCTGAATAATAAACTTTCTGCACCATCACATTCTCACTTTCATGTTCGCTATATTCATCAGAAGAAATATCATTGTTACTCTCGTCCTCAGAATCTTTCTCATTTCGACTAGAATACTCAGCAGAATCATCATTTTTAAACTCGTCCTCAGCAAACTTCTCATTTTTACTCTCTTCCTCGGCCAATTTAGTCATATCTTCAGCAGGTTTATTATTTTTGACCTCTTCATCAGCCAATGTAGTCACATCCTGTAACACCCCGTATTTTTTCTAACTTGTTCCGTTAGCCCAAACGATACCTTGGGTTCATTGAGTGGTTCGACCACTTAGATTCGCGTGTCGAAGGTTCCAAACCTTTTAAAATGTGTTTTAAGATGTATTAGAAGTAACCTCGGAGTTTGAAACGTTTTCGATTTAAATTTCAAAATCTCAAAATTTCATCGGAGGCAGTAGCATTTCGCGGGCGCGATATGCATGAATCACGGGCGCGATTCATGTATCGCGGGCGCGAAGGAGGTGTAGCGGGCGCGATGCGTACACTGTGCAGTTCGCTGATTTCTATTTAAACTCACCTAATTCGACTTAAACTGATTTTACACTTTTCTAAAAAACCCTAAAACGGCACATACTCTCTGATTTTCATATTCCACCTATTCCTAAGCCTTTGGTGATCATTAGTAAGTATTTTCATCATTTCTTTAAGGTTTAATTCATGTTTTATCTATCCTTGGGTTGTGTGCTCATTAGCTTTGGGTTGTTGTTCGTTCTTAGGCTGATTTGGATTGTTCTTATTGCTGGGTTTTCTTGTTGTGTGTTATCTCAAAAGGTTAGTAGATCTAATCCATTATTTTGTGTTGTTAAGATTGTTAGCTTTTCGATTGGATTCGATACATTGGGTGGTTTGAGTATATTTTCTGTTTGTATTGATTTTAAATCTGTAAATGGTTGATTTAAGGTGTTATTGGCTTGTTCATATTACTTGTAACTTGGGTGGTTTGGTTTAGATGTTACAATTGAAAGGTTTATCAAATTGCTAACATTTTTGTGTTGTAAATTCTGTTTTGAAACTCTATTCAAATCTGGAAATTTCAAGCGAATGAATCATAGGGTGTTAGATACTTAACAATACTTTGGGTGGCTTGGAGAAATCGTTTAAGTAGATTAGTGTTGCATTTGATTAAAGCTTTTGGGCTAAACTCTGTTTTGATTTAAAAACTAAATCTGGAAATTTCTTTTAAAAAGGTTAAAAGGGTGTTTGTTAACAATTGTTTCACTGAGTGATTTGAGGTAATTGTCTAATGGCTAAAACATATGTTAAATATGGTTTTGATGGTTTAAATCGCTGTTTTAAGAACATATATATGTGGCTGGAAATTTGTAAGTTTAAGAATTTATTTTATAAAGTAAAATCGAATACTTTGGGTCTCTTTTGGTTGTTGGCTTAATTTGCTAAGTGTTGTGGTTTTGCCCTAGCTTTGAGACATACTTAGGGTGATTTTAATCAAGTTACTAAGGGCTGGAAATTATTTACTAATTGGTTTTAACTTATTTCAGGATGTTAGTTCTATCTTAGGTTGTGGTTTGATTTTGATTAAACTATATAAGGCATATAAGAGTGTTATTTGTCATGTAAGGTTTTGATTGATTTATTCTATTTTCAAGTTGATACTTAAAAGATGTTGAATCTTATTGATTCTATTTAAGGTGTTATATTTCAATGTACTTGGGGTGCTACTTCCTAAGTGTTAGCAAGCTTAATTGTTTATGGCATTATTAAGTTTCGGTGTGAGTTCTTATTTAAAAACTGAATTTGGTTTCATTTAAGGTTTGATTAAAGACTTTGGCTTTAAATTTGGTTTATGGTTGGGTCGGGTTAGACGTGGTCTTCCGACACGTTGTGTTAGGCTATACTGCAGTAAGGCCAACACACTACTTTGGGAACTGTTATTGTTTTGAAGATTATTTAAGTATGTAAGACTTTGGTTTTGTTTTTTTAAAGATATGAACTCACCTAAACTGAACTTGCCTTATTTGGATAATTAGTTGTATGGATGTTTAGTTGTACTTTGATTACCTTGTTTGATTGTTGGTTGCAATGCTAGTCCCATGTGGAGTCTAGTATTCTTAGAGATAGGGGTTGTTCAGAATTTAACTTATATTATGTTTTAGACCCGTCGACTGCTCGTGCTACGGAGTCTACGCAGGGTTAGCTGTTGCCAAGACTTACGTGGATAAGCAAGCAGTGAGTTTGTAGTGCTATTTACCGCTTTATTAAGTACCGCATCGTATTTTAATATTATAAATATTTGTGAACTGTTTTTACGGATTATGGATCTGGATTGAAACGAGCTACTCAATAGGCTTGTATCGAGACTGTGTGCACCGGTAAGTACTCTGGGAAACGGCAGACTAAAGTCTTGCTTACGCTGGTATATTTATATGACGAGGATTTGTTCCCGTCCACTCTGGGTTTATCGGTATGCTATGTCATACTTACGCTGGGATCATTTCAATACTGTTTTCCATAATCATATTATATTAGTATAAAAATGTTTTGATTTAAGGGTTTTAAACTTAATAAATGTAAATAGTATTGCGAACTCGTCTCAGTATATCTGACCCCGTTGTTTTCCCAAATTTTCCAGGTTTATGATTTGAAAGCTGGTCCACTCCGATTCTTTTGATTCCTCAGAGGTTTTTATGTTATTAAACTAGTTTCTGTTTTCGAACTCTTAGACCACAGTAGAACTAGTTTATATATTACATTTGTCATTGCATTTGGGATTATCGATTAAACCGATTATTATTATTAGCATGTTTACATTGGAATATTTTATTATTATATTTAAGGCATGTTGTGGGATATTTCAGATATTTAAGTTATTTATATTAGAACTGTATTACAAATTGCTAGACTTAGGTTGGAGTCTCGGTTGCCCCCGAGCAGTTTTCTGCAGGTTTAAATGTTCATTTGATTTTTGCAAGGCTTGCTACGGGTTTTGGTACAACCATACCCATACCCTAGCGCCGGTCACGATTCATGAAATTGGGTCGTGACAAAGTTGGTATCAGAGCTTTAGTTTCGAACTAAGGCCAAAATTTTTGCATGTTACGTGTTTATCGCTTTAAGACATGTTAAGTGTTACTGTTGTGTCATAGGATCTACTGCGGATTTAGGATTCAAGTTTTGTCTTTTGAAACGTCATCTTTTGTTTTCAAAACTTTCTACCTTCATCTTTAGGGATGTTTGAGTCGGTCTTATGTGTTACTAATGTTTTATTTGCGAAATGTTTTTGCTTTACTCTGGAATGTTAGTGTTATTACGCTAGATAAATTGTTGATTTGTGAACTATTAAATTGTACTCTGGGTGTTGCCATTTGGGCATTGTTTGAGATTTGTTGTTTCATTCTTAGGAATGAACACTCGTGGGCGTGCTGCAGCTCAGGCTGAGGCTGAAGCTGATGACGCTATGTCGATTGAGGTTGACCAGCATGAACCAGAGGTTCAAGTTGGCAGGGGACGTGCAGGTGGAGTTCCGGCTGGTAGAGGCCGAGCTGGCAGAGGTCGGGGTGGCAGAGGTCAGGCTGCTGGAGGCAGAGGTAGGGGACGTGGTGGTGCAGGCGTTCAGGCACCAGGTGTACCACAAGCTCCTATTGACCCGTTTGACTTCACGACGTTTTTAGCCGGGATCACTGCACTCCAGAATAATCAAGTGCAACTGCAGGCGGGACAGATCGCCATGCAGAACCAGTATGCTATGCTGGGACAGATTGTGCAGCAACAAGTACCACAGGCTGGTGGTGTTGCGGTTGGTGGTGCTGGAATCGCTGACAGAGACTTGGTGTTGGCTTATTTGAGGCTGAAGCCGACTGAGTTTGCGGGCGACGGCGACGCCCTAGATTTTCTGGAGGAGGTTGAGCAAAATGCTCAGAGACTACAGGCTTCTGAGAGACAGACCGTTATGCTAGTAGAGATGTCCTTGAAGGGTGCTGCAAATGACTGGTTTCGCAGGGAGATTCGCGCAGTTATGGCTACAATTACATGGGCGGACTTTGTGACAGAATTCAAGGAATTTTATCTGCCTTTCTCAGTGACAGAGGGTTTCAGAGACAGACTGCTGGTTCTGAGGAGAGGAGACAGATCAGTACATGAGTACACTACTGAGTTTGTGAGACTGAGTCGCTTTGCCCCAGATCTGCAGACTGAACAGCAGAGGGTGAACGACAGATACGTAAAGGGTCTGGGTGCTGACTTTATTAGCCTTCTGACTGAGACGACCAAGGAATTTTTTGCTGTAGTGGACAGTGCCCTTCGGATGGAGACAAATTTACTGCACTTTGGGAAAATGACTGAGACGAAGAAGGCGAGCGGTGGTTTTCAGAGTAGTGGACAGCAGGGTGGTAGCAGCAGCTATCAGCACAAGCCTTCCCAGTACAAGAGTCAGAAAGGGGGTGTTCGAAAAGGGTATCAGCCGTATTCTCACAGTTCTGGTTACAGTGGGAGTAGCCGTGGATCTGGTCGCGGTTACAGTGGTACTTCTAGCGTCCCGTTTTTTCAGAACTGCAGGCGCAGACATTCGGGACAGTGCACAGTGGCACCAGGTAGTTGCTATGCTTGTGGCCAGCAGGGTCACTTTGCTAGGGAGTGTCCGTCATCTGGACAACAGATGTCGTCGGCTAGTGTTGCTCAGCCGTTCTTTCAGCAGCAGAGACCTGTTTTCACTCCTTCGGCAGGGTATTCTCAACCTGCCGCTTCATTTGGTGGCCAACGGGGCCGTGGTTCAGGAGGGCGTGGTTTTGGTGGCCGTGGGAACGGTGGTAGAGGCTCGGGTAGCTACAGTTCTTCTCAGGCACCGCAGCAGGGACAGGGTCAGGCCAGAGTATTTGCTCTGACTCCTCAGGATGCTCGTGCATCAAACGCCGTGGTGCAAGGTACTATTCCCATTTCATTTGTAGATGCTTTGGTCTTATTTGATGCGGGTGCAACACACTCTTTTGTTTCTTCGAGTTTTGCTGCTAAGTTGGGTGTGACACCATCTAGGTTATTAGAGCCTTTATCTGTATCTACGCCTTTGTCTGATAGTGTTGTGGTGGACGTGGTCTATCCGTCTTGTTCTGTGGTTATACATGGTAGGGATCTTAGTGCTGATTTGATTATGCTTGACGTGTTATCTTTTGATGTCATCTTGGGGATGGATTGGCTTTCACGCCATTTTGCTTCTATCGACTGTCGAGGGAAGTCGGTATTGTTTGGGATTCCTGGTGATATGCCTTTTTCCTTCCAAGGAGAAAAGACAGAAGCACCTAAGAATCTAATTTCGGCGATCAAGGTCAAACGTATGATGGGCAAGGGTTGCCAGGCTTTCTTAGCAGTTGTTCGTGATTTAGAGGGCGACAGTGGTGACGTGCATAGTGTTCCGATAGTGAATGAGTTCACTGATGTGTTTCCAGAGGAGTTGCCTGGATTACCACCTGATCGTGACATCGAGTTCTGTATTGATGTCGCTCCGGGGACAGCTCCTATTTCGATACCTCCGTATCGGATGGCTCCTGCAGAGCTGAAAGAGTTGAAGGAACAGTTACAGGAATTGCTTGATAGTGGTTTTATCAGACCGAGTACTTCTCCGTGGGGTGCTCCTGTGTTGTTTGTCAAGAAGAAGGATGGGTCATTTCGGCTGTGTATTGACTACAGACAGCTGAACAAGGTTACTATCAAGAACCGGTATCCTCTTCCTCGTATTGATGATTTGTTCGACCAGTTGGAGGGTGCTAAGTGCTTTTCGAAGATTGATTTGAGATCCGGGTATCATCAACTTCGGATTCGAGACGTCGATGTGCCTAAGACTGCTTTCGGAACGCGGTATGGGCATTTCGAGTTTCTGGTCATGTCTTTTGGGTTAACTAACGCACCAGCAGCGTTTATGGATATGATGAACCAGGTATTCAAGCCGTTTCTGGATCAGTTCGTTATTGTGTTTAATGATGACATACTGATTTATTCTCGGAGTGAGGAGGAGCATGCTTTCCACTTGAGAACGATACTACAGACTTTGCGTGAGCATCAGCTGTATGCTAAGTTCTCGAAGTGCGAATTCTGGCTGGATCAAGTTACCTTCTTAGGACACGTGGTGTCAAAGGATGGGATCAAGGTTGATCCGACGAAGATTGAGGCGGTTATGGATTGGCAGAGGCCGAGGTCAGTTACCGAGATCAGAAGTTTTCTGGGGTTAGCTGGCTACTATCGTCGGTTCGTGCAGGATTTCTCCAGAATATCTGCACCGATGACTAAACTGACACAGAAAGGTGTTAAGTTTGAGTGGACTGACAAGTGCGAGGCGAGCTTTGAGAAGCTCAAAGAGATTCTGACTACAGCTCCTGTGTTAGCTTTGCCATCTGGCATTGAGGGGTTCACTGTGTATTGTGATGCTTCCCGTATCGGTTTGGGTTGCGTTCTGATGCAACATGGAAAGGTGATTGCCTATGCTTCTCGCCAGCTGAAGAAGCATGAGGTGAATTATCCTACTCATGATCTGGAGCTAGCAGTTGTGGTCTTTGCTCTCAAAATTTGGAGGCACTATTTGTACGGTGCGACTTGCGAGATCTTTACTGATCATAAGAGTCTGAAGTACATCTTTGATCAGCGTGAGTTAAATCTGAGGCAGCGAAGATGGTTGGAATTACTGAAAGACTACGATTGTTCTATTTAGTACCATCCGGGTAAGGCTAATGTGGTAGCCGATGCGTTGAGTCGCAAGTCTTCGGGCAGTTTGGCCCATATTTCTGAGGTTGGGCGGAGACCCATGATTCGCGAGTGGCATGGTTTGTTAGCTTCGGGTTACAGGTTTCAGGTTTCACAGAATGGATGTTTGTTGGCACAGTTGCAAGTGCAACCGGTTTTGATTGATAGGATCAAAGCTTCACAAGCTGATGATCCACAATTGAAACGGATTATGGATGAGATCCATCTGGATGGGAATTCTGAGTTTGTTCTGGCGGATGGAGTTCTCAGGTACGGTTCTCGACTGTGTGTTCCGGATTCAGATGGTTTGAGAGACCAGATTCTGGAAGAAGCGCACAAGTCATCTTACAGTGTTCATCCGGGTTCTACCAAGATGTACCATGATCTCAAGGGTACGTACTGGTGGAGCGGAATGAAAAAGGATGTTGCAGAGTTTGTGTCTAAGTGTTTGACTTGCCAGTAGGTAAAGTTAGAGCATCAGAGACCGTTTGGATATCTGCAACCGCTACCTATTCCAGAGTGGAAATGGGAGCGAATCGCTATGGATTTCGTGGTTGGCTTGCCACGTACCCGACAGGGGTATGATTCGATTTGGGTGATAGTTGACCGTTTGACCAAGTCAGCTCACTTCTTACCGATCAAGGTTACTTACCAGGCTTCGAAGTTGGCACAGTTGTACATCGATCGGATTGTGAGTCTCCATGGTGTACCAATGTCGATAGTTTCGGACAGAGGTTCAGTTTTCACCTCTCGATTTTGGAAGGCGATGTAGGAATCTTTGGGTACGAGATTGGATTTTAGTACTGCTTTTCATCCTCAGACTGACGGTCAGTCTGAGAGGACTATTCAGACTTTGGAGGACATGCTCAGGATGTGTGTTCTAGATTTTCAGGGTAGCTGGGATACTCATTTGCCTTTGATTGAGTTTTCCTACAACAACAGTTACCATGCTAGTATCGAGATGGCACCTTATGAGGCTTTGTACGGGCGCAAGTGTCGATCTCCTATCTGCTGGGAGGAGGTTGGCGAGCGCAAGCTTTCGGGAGCAGAGATTATTCAGATTACCTCAGAGAAGGTACCATTGATCAAGCGGAGACTGGAGACAGCTTTTAGTCGGCATAAGAGTTATGCTGATCCGAAGAGGAAAGACATGGAGTTTCGGGTTGGAGATTTCGTGTTTCTTCGGGTTTCGCCTATGAAGGGCGTTGTGCGTTTTGGTGTTAAGGGGAAGTTAGCACCGAGGTATGTTGGTCCGTATGAGATTATTGAGCGTATTGGAGCAGTGGCGTACAAGTTAGCGTTGCCACCAGATATGTCGTTGGTTCACCCAGTGTTTCACATTTCCATGTTGAGGAAGTGTGTTTCTGACCCTTCTCAAGTGATTGTACCACAGAGTGTTGAGGTTGACCAAGAGCTGTCTTATGAGGAACAGCCTGTCGAGATTGTCGATACACAGGTGCGTAAGTTACGGAACAAAGAGATTTCGATGGTCAAGGTTCTGTGGCGGAATCACTCCGTAGAAGAATGCACTTGGGAGACGGAGTCCGACATGAGGAACCGTTATCCTTTCCTCTTTCCTTGAGGTACGTTGGTATTGTTTGTTGCTTTTATGCCATGTTAGTACTTTGGGTTATGTGTGTATTTATGTGCTACTTGGTGAGTGATATTTTGGGCATTTGTACTATGTGCATTATTTTGGTGTGTTTATGTGAGTTGTTGTTTAGTTTCGTTGTTGTAAAATCGAGGACGATTTTGTTTTTAAGTTGGGGAGAATGTAACACCCCGTATTTTTTCTAACTTGTTCCGTTAGCCCAAACGATACCTTGGGTTCATTGAGTTGTTCGACCACTTAGATTCGCGTGTCGAAGGTTCCAAACCTTTTAAAATGTGTTTTAAGATGTATTAGAAGTAACCTCGGAGTTTGAAACGTTTTCGATTTAAATTTCAATATCTCAAAATTTCATCGGAGGCAGTAGCATTTCGCGGGCGCGATATGCATGAATCACGGGCGCGATTCATGTATCGCGGGCACGAAGGAGGTGTAGCGGGCGCGATGCGTACACTGTGCAGTTCGCTGATTTCTATTTAAACTCACCTAATTCGACCTAAACTGATTTTACACTTTTCTAAAAAACCCTAAAACGGCACATACTCTCTGATTTTCATATTCCACCTATTCCTAAGCCTTTGGTGATCATTAGTAAGTATTTTCATCATTTCTTTAAGGTTTAATTCATGTTTATCTATCCTTGGGTTGTGTGCTCATTAGCTTTGGGTTGTTGTTCGTTCTTAGGCTGATTTGGATTGTTCTTATTGCTGGGTTTTCTTGTTGTGTGTTATCTCAAAAGGTTAGTAGATCTAATCCCTTATTTTGTGTTGTTAAGATTGTTAGCTTTTCGATTGGATTCGATACATTGGGTGGTTTGAGTATATGTTCTGCTTGTATTGATTTTAAATCTGTAAATGGTTGATTTAAGGTGTTATTGGCTTGTTCATATTACTTGTAACTTGGGTGGTTTGGTTTAGATGTTACAATTGAAAGGTTTATCAAATTGCTAACATTTTTGTGTTGTAAATTCTGTTTTGAAACTCTATTCAAATCTGGAAATTTCAAGCGAATGAATCATAGGGTGTTAGATACTTAACAATACTTTGGGTGGCTTGGAGAAATCGTTTAAGTAGATTAGTGTTGCATTTGATTAAAGCTTTTGGGCTAAACTCTGTTTTGATTTAAAAACTAAATCTGGAAATTTCTTTTAAAAAGGTTAAAAGGGTGTTTGTTAACAATTGTTTCACTGAGTGATTTGAGGTAATTGTCTAATGACTAAAACATATGTTAAATATGGTTTTGATGGTTTAAATCGCTGTTTTAAGAACATATATATGTGGCTGGAAATTTGTAAGTTTAAGAATTTATTTTATAAAGTAAAATCGAATACTTTGGGTCTCTTTTGGTTGTTGGCTTAATTTGCTAAGTGTTGTGGTTTTGCCCTAGCTTTGAGACATACTTAGGGTGATTTTAATCAAGTTACTAAGGGCTGGAAATTATTTACTAATTGGTTTTAACTTATTTCAGGATGTTAGTTCTATCTTAGGTTGTGGTTTGATTTTGATTAAACTATATAAGGCATATAAGAGTGTTATTTGTCATGTAAGGTTTTGATTGATTTATTCTATTTTCAAGTTGATACTTAAAAGATGTTGAATCTTATTGATTCTATTTAAGGTGTTATATTTCAATGTACTTGGGGTGCTACTTCCTAAGTGTTAGCAAGCTTAATTGTTTATGGCATTATTAAGTTTCGGTGTGAGTTCTTATTTAAAAACTGAATTTGGTTTCATTTAAGGTTTGATTAAAGACTTTGGCTTTAAATTTGGTTTATGGTTGGGTCGGGTTAGACGTGGTCTTCCGACACGTTGTGTTAGGCTATACTGCAGTAAGGCCAACACACTACTTTAGGAACTGTTATTGTTTTGAAGATTATTTAAGTATGTAAGACTTTGGTTTTGTTTTTTTAAAGATATGAACTCACCTAAACTGAACTTGCCTTATTTGGATAATTAGTTGTATGGATGTTTAGTTGTACTTTGATTACCTTGTTTGATTGTTGGTTGCAATGCTAGTCCTATGTGGAGTCTAGTATTCTTAGAGATAGGGGTTGTTCGGAATTTAACTTATATTATGTTTTAGACCCGTCGACTGCTCGTGCTACGGAGTCTACGCAGGGTTAGCTGTTGCCAAGACTTACGCGGATAAGCAAGCAGTGAGTTTGTAGTGCTATTTACCGCTTTATTAAGTACCGCATCGTATTTTAATATTATAAATGTTTGTGAACTGTTTTTACGGATTATGGATCTGGATTGAAACGAGCTACTCGATAGGCTTGTATCGAGACTGTGTGCACCGGTAAGTACTCTGGGAAACGGCAGACTAAAGTCTTGCTTACGCTGGTATATTTATATGACGAGGATTTGTTCCCGTCCACTCTGGGTTTATCGGTATGCTATGTCATACTTACGCTGGGATCATTTCAATACTGTTTTCCATAATCATATTATATTAGTATAAAAATGTTTTGATTTAAGGGTTTTAAACTTAATAAATGTAAATAGTATTGCGAACTCATCTCAGTATATCTGACCCCGTTGTTTTCCCAAATTTTCCAGGTTTATGATTTGAAAGCTGGTTCACTCCGATTTTTTTGATTCCTCGGAGGTTTTTATGTTATTAAACTAGTTTCTGTTTTCGAACTCTTAGACCGCAGTAGAACTAGTTTATATATTACATTTGTCATTGCATTTGGGATTATCGATTAAACCGATTATTATTATTAGCATGTTTATATTGGAATATTTTATTATTATATTTAAGGCATGCTGTGCGATATTTCAGATATTTAAGTTATTTATATTAGAACTGTATTACAAATTGCTAGACTTAGGTTGGAGTCTCGGTTGCCCCCGAGCAGTTTTCTGCAGGTTTAAATGTTCATTTGATTTCCGCAAGGCTTGCTACGGGTTTTGGTACAACCATACCCATACCCTAGCGCCGGTCACGATTCATGAAATTGGGTCGTGACACATCCTCAGCAGAATCAGCATTTTCCCTCTCATCATCGACAAATTTAGTATTTCTAATCTTTGTTCAGCATAATTGCAACTTTCAGTCTCTTCATTAGAAGAATTATCTTCTTTATGACCATCAGAAGAGTACACCTCATTATCAACATTATCAGACTACATATAAAATGAAAAAACTTGTTAAAGTCATATTTAAAAGGAAAACATAATATTATCATACATTTATCATTTAAAAAAACGCATAAGCACGTACCTTTACAGATTTATCATTGAAAATATCAATTAATTGATTAGTTTCAAAACTCTCCATGCAATCATAAATCTGTTTTCTGACACCTAACTCCATATCAGAATACTCAATACCACTATCAAACACCAAATCTTTCAATTCATTAACAAACTTCATGCAAGCAGACTTCGCCACTTCCAAAATACTATCACCCTCAGTATTAACAGCATCAGCTTTCTCTTTTTTAAAGCCAGAATCTTGATCATTCAGTCTAGACACAATATTTTCACTTAATTCATAAGCAGTTGCTTTAATGTTTGACCTTGATATAACCTACAATATACAATAAAAAATCACTAACTAACAGTACACAAAATTAATCAAAATTATAATAAAACAAGATATTTATACCTTTTCATTTGGATTATCAAAAACTTTGAAATCAAAGTTCTGAATCTTTCTCATATCCTTCGGACTCCAACGCATAAACCGAGGATACACAATAACATTATTCAAAGAACACAAAAAAGCAGGCACAGTAGTCAAAGTTTTATAGAACCAAAATTGAATGGCATAGGGAAAGCCATACAATCGATAAAAGGTAGCTTGTTTTGATGCCTGCAGCAAGGTCCAAAGCTTATTCTTGGTAGACTGCACAAATAAATCAAAAGAATATTTTCCCCATGGAAAATCATCAATATCAGGGCAGTCCAGTAGATGAATAAATCGGCTGTCGATCAATGTATTATCAAAGCTGCCCAACAGAAAACACTGGACAAAATACAGCTTCGCGAACTTTACAGCATCATCATCATTCTCCCACACCGCATCTTTAAATTTCGATTCAATCACAGAACGACTAATCTTATTATCATCATTAAAAAATTTATCAAAAAAAGTTCCACCAGTGAAATAGTCAGAAAACCTAGACTCGTCCCCACCGCACGCAAGACCGGTCACCAATCCAAACTCATACAAACTGAAACGCAAGTTTCGCCCACCATAGTAAAACCACAGCTCATCAATATTTGGATGATGGACTTCCCTTAGCAGTATGGAATGTATAAGCCTAAGACTCAATACAACCTTTCCAATATCCAAATACAAACCAAACCTACTGCTCTTAGATGTAGACAACTGATCAGAACTAAGTTTCGATTTAATATTTTTTATCACATCAAAAGAACAAGCCTTGCCAACTTTTCCAACAAACCGGAGATTCGGAGCAATTAAAAGATCAAAGTTCTGCAATAAACAAATAATACATTCATAAATCAGTTACATTATCATAATATAATCATAACAATACAGGTCTATAATGATCACATTATCATACATATATCATATTATATAGTACATTATTTATATTATCATACAGTTATCATACAATTATCATATAAAAAATATTATCATTATAATATATATCAATTATCATCAAGTTATCATTTAAAAACTTAACGTATAAATACTACAAAATAAATTAAAATTAGCAACGATATCATCATATTATCATATAATTATCATACAAATGATAATATCATAAACAGTAGAAGCAAAGTATAATAGAAACTTCATCAAAAATTCCAAATGTATCATATTATATTTACATTATCATAAAATTATAATTAGATTATCATTTTTATAAATCAGAAAACTATATACCAGAAAACACATATTATCATAACAGTATCATCAATTTATATAACAAAATGAAAAACTGTAATTAGAATAAAACATGTATTATCATATCATTATCATACAAAATGATATTACCATAAAAAATCTGATTATCAATCAAAAATCATAAAAAACATATTATATTTACATTATCATACAATTATCATAAAAAATATTATGTTATTAAATCAAAAAATAAAAAACAAAAAATAGATAATAATATTACTACAATCGACTAACAAAAACAAAATATTATAATATCATCATATTATCAACTAATATAAACAATATTATCATAAAAGTATCACAACTTAGATAAAATTTTATACCTGAATATAATTATTTTTATTCAGATTATCACTTCCAAGCCTTCTCATCTTAATGTCTCTTTTAACTACCACAGGTTTTGCTTTCCTTTTACCACATACAGATTTTTTTACTGCTCTCCTCTTCATTCTTGATTTTTTCTCAGTCTTACAAACAGGAACTTCATCTGCATGTAACATTTTGATTCTTAAACTTTTTCGAACTGGAGAATTAACGACATTCTCCACTTCATTATCAACAGTGACAGGCCTTTTCATTTGTCTAATGATTTGAGTTACTGTTTTATTCAAATCAGAATCACTCATGATGTCAGATTAACTGAAAATAAAACACAAATCAGTTATAATCAACACAATACAAGAGAAAATCAACAAAAATGAACAAACAATTAAGAAATTAAAATCAAAAATCAAAAAAAAATTACCTAAATAACCTAAAAAACGATTATAGGCAAATTAATTGAAAAATGTAAACATTACTCACCAAACGCACTGATAAGATTCAGAAAAACACTGATATATCAATGAGAACCAGAAACGAAGAATCAAAATCGATGAAGAAAGAAGAAAAAAGAAGACGAAGAAACGGGAATAAAGCGTGAACAGGAAAGAGAAAGAGAGAAAGAGAGGGAAAGAGCGATAACTGCTCAGGGAGTAAAAACATAAATATTTGAAAACTGGGAGTATAAATATAAATGGGCTGAGTCATTAAAATAAAAAAATACCGCCCATGTAGATAAAGACAGATATGTCCATAAAATAGAGAGTATTTTCAGTATTTTTTTATCACTGAGGTAATATCTGTAAATATTTATAAAAAGAGAGTATTTTTCCTAATTTTCTCTGAAATCAAACCTAGGTGGTGGGCCCACCATTTTAATTTATTTTCTCTAAACATGACTTTTAAAACAAAAAGTTACTCCGTTAACTTACGGAAAGAGAGAGTGTAATACACTCTCCAATTTTTGTTTGCATAAGGGCGTAAATATTGGATTTTACCAAGTACAGAGACCTCGGCGTGCACAACTTTGCATTAGGGACCTATCGCACAAAAACTCTAAAGTAGAGGGGCTTTTATATGGGGTTTTCCTTAAAATGTAGGTATTCTTATAATTTCGTTTGTTATTTGCATACACTTTTGAATAATGATATTACAAGAATATCCTTATTTTAATGAGGTGTTACGATATGATTGTTTTATTTCACAGATGACTTGATGAACTGAATCTACCTAAAACTTTCTCGACAAATAAATAAATTTAAGAAAAAAGATGGTGAGAGAATGGTAGTAAATTTTCTTTAAATAACGAAAAATTATGGGTTTCTATTTTATCGGGTAGTAGATGGATTTGTGCAGATTTTATTTGGCAAGGGTCTTCATATAGGCATATTCTCCTCTATGCTAGCAATGTAGCAACTGTTCGGATTGATTTTTGGAACGAAATTGTTCACTTGACTTCATTTATGGGCACGGTAATTTTTAGTGGAGACTTTAATGAAATTCTTAATCTTGAGGAACGCACAAACTGCTCAGCATTCACTCCATCTATGGCTGCCTTGAAAGAGTTTATTAATGAAGCGGAGCTTATCGATTTACCTTTGAAAGGAAGATCGTTCACTTGGCATAACTCCCAATCTAGGTCCCGAATTGATCGTTGTCTTGTCTCCGCTTCTCTCTGCTGTGTGGCCTTTTATGTCTATTACTGCGTTATCTAAAGGTTTGTCAGACCATTCTCCTATTCTTTTTAGCTCTGCTAATGATGTAGATTGGGGTCTAAAACCCTTTCGCTCTATAGATTCTTGGTGGAAGCATGATCAATTTGCAAATTTTGTTGAAAAATCTTGGGTGGAAGCTGGGAGTTCGAATTCTGCTCTTGTTCATAAGCTGCGTGAGCTTCGTGTTCGGCTGAAAAATTGGAATCAAACCACGTTTGGTGATCAGGAAAAAAGGCTTGATATTATTTCTCAGAAAATAGACTCTTTTGATATTATTGTTGATTCTCGTGTTCTTAATGATGATGAATTGGAGTCCTTAACTGCTCTCAAATCTGAGTTTTGGTTTGCTGGAAATGCTTTAGAGTCTATTTGGAAACAAAAATCGAGAGTCAATTGGCATACTCAGGGAGATAAGAATACATGTTATTTTCACAGTATTGCTTCGGTTCATTACCGAAACAATACAATCAGTTCTATTCAGGTTGGTACCGAGCTCTTCACTGAACCTGCTGCTATGAAAAATAGTATCCGTATGTTTTTTGGTAGTCTTTATGGGAAGAAACATAGAGCATATTACAACTTATCGCAGCTTCTTTTTAACAGTATTGCTTCATCTCAAGCCGATCAGCTTATCCGTTCCTTTAGCAAAGCTGAAGTGTGGTCAGGGGTTAAATCTATTAATCAATCGAAAGCGCCAGGGCCAGATGGCTTAAACTTCTTATTTTACAAGAATGCCTGGAACTTTATGAAGGCGGACATCATGAATCTATTCAGCACTTTCCATGAGAATTCTTCTCTCCCTAAAAGTATTAATGCCTCTTTTACTATTTTGATTCCAAAGGTTGTAGGTTCTAATAATTTATCGGATTATCGACCTATTAGTTTGATAAATGGCATATACAAAATTCTGTCCAAGGTTCTTTCATGTCGGCTTGCACCTCTGCTTCCTAGTATCATATCAGATAACCAACATGCTTTCATCAAAGGTAGGAGTATTCTTGATTGCTCGATGCTTGCTAATGAAATTCTTCATTTAGCGAATAGACGAAAATACAGGTTATTGGTCCTTAAACTTGACTTTCATAAAGCGTTCGATAGTATTGATTGGAATTATTTGTTTGCTGTGATGAAGATGATGAACTTTCCTAAAACTTGGATATCCTGGATGTCCAAATGTTTATCTACGGCCTCGACTTCTATTTTGCTTAATGGCAGCCCTACTGAGCCTATTCATTTAGAGAGAGGAGTCAGACAAGGTGATCCAATTTTGCCATATCTCTTTGTCTTGGCTCTCGAAGGTTTACATGCTTTATTACAGAAAAGCTAAGTCCATGGACTTGATTACGAGATACGCGTATAGTGACAGCCACGATTCTATCTCTCAGCTGCAGTTTGCTGATGATACTCTATTGTTTTTGCCTTTTGATATCTCGAAGCTGCAAAATCTAACTAGAATTCTTAGATGTTTTGAGCTTATTTCAGGATTAAAAATCAATTACCATAAGAGTTCTTTGATGGGAATAGGAGTAAAAGAGCAAGATCTTGTTTTAGCTTCTAACATCATCGGATGTAAAATGGATGGGTTCCCTATTCGTTATTTAGGGATGCCTCTGTCTTACAGAAGGATTACCACGGGAACTTGGTCTAATGTGATTCAGAGATTTAAAGGAAAATTATCGTTATGGAAAGGTTCTTTGTTATCTCCAACTGGGCGTTTGATTCTCATTAAGTCTGTTCTTCATAGCATCCCTATTTACTTCATGTCTGTCTTCAAAATGCCTATCGGTGTGCAAAATACGCTAGAAACTTATATGAGGCGTTTCTTATGGAAAGGAGATATATCTAGTAGAGCCCTTTGCAAGGTGTCTTATTTGTTGCGACTTTAGCAAAGGAGGTCTGGGTCTTACTCGGCTTGATGTTAGAAATCGTTGTCTACTTTTCAAATGGATTTGGAAAATTCGGTCGGCTAAACAAGATTCTCTGTGGGCAAAAATTGTTGCTTCTACGTCGAATATTACTTCTTGGGGCTGTTTTGTTAATGATGTTAACTCATTGTCTCATATTTGGAAAGGGGTTCGAAATGCCTGTTTTCTTAACGAAGTATCTTGGAATATTTTCATCAACCATGTTTCGTTTCGAGTCAATAAAGGGAATTTAATTTCCTTTGGGAAAGATAATTGGATTAATGGATGTTCCCTTTCTCTTTTACATCCTCGGCTTTTTAATTTGTCAAAACAGAAATTTCTCTCTATTCTTGAAGTTAAAGCAGTAGGTTGGTTATGGAGACGAAGATTACGTATAACTGAGAAGGACGACATCATTCCCCTTCAAACTGTGATTGATCATCTCGTCCTTACAAGCACCGAAGATATCATTTTATGGGACGGCAAGCATCAGCAATTTTCTGCTCATTCCCTAGCTGTTATGTTGACAGCTCCTTCAACAGAATCTGCTACTCCTTTACTGAGAGATTCAATCGGTCAAGCCTTCTTAAAGCTGTGGAATTCTGTTTCTTCTCCAAGAATAAAATTCTTTTCTTGGACTGCACTTCATGGTCGGCTTGCAAGCAGCTCTTTTCTTGCAAACCGTAACATTATTTCTGCAGCAGAAATAGGTTGCAATTGGTGCGGAATTTTGGAAACTACTTATCACATCCTTATGCATTGTTCATTTGCCATTTCAGTTTGGAATATGTGTATGTCGAAGGTGGGTTTGCTCTGGGTTATGCCTCGTTGTCTTTAAGATTTCATTCACCAATGGTGTCATTTGATTCATCATAATAACTATTCTCAGTTATGGTTCAGTATTTGGATTTTCATGATTTGGTACCTTTGGAAAAGAAGGAATATGCGTATCTTTCAGAGGAAGACAATTTCAGTGGAGGACGTCGTTTTTAATGGATTCACCATGGCTTCTAATTACAATAGATACCATAACCCATCTTATGCTTATTCTAGTTTGGAGTTGTTTAGAAACTCGGATTGTATTTTACTTGGATGATTTTGTTTGTTTTTGCCTTTCTCGTTAGCGGTTTGCTTTCGAGTTTTGGTTTGCCTTTTCTCGAGGCTTCTTAATTCATTTTCATTCATCAAAAAAAAATAACGAAAAATTATTAGGTAGATTCAGTCCGCCACGTCATCCGTGAACTAAACATATCATATTATGACACGTCATTAAAATGATGACAATTTTTTAATATTAATATTTAAAAGTGTAAATAAGTAACAAACGGATTTATAAGATCGCCATCATTTTAATGATGTGTCATTGATTATATAGGGATGACGTGATAGACTAAGTATACATGGCATAAGTGAAATGCAATGAATACTGAGAGCTGGAAAGCAGGAGAATCAAACAGACAAACAGACAAACAAAAGATCGTCAGATTTGCTTTCTTGAAATTCATTAAATTGGTTTATCCACGCATTTACATATACTCATACTTTTGTCTTGTAACCCAAAATAAAACACCCCACCCGCTTCTTCAAGAGTAACAGCAAGAGTAAGAGCAACAATGGTGGGCATTGATTATTGGAGAGTATGGGTTACTGGATTGCTAGTTTTGAGTGTAAAGATATCAGCTTTGCCACTCTCACCATGTGGGTTTCCAGCAATTTATAACTTCGGCGACTCCAACTCAGACACTGGTGGCATTTCTGCTGCTTTTGAGCCAATCAGAGCTCCTTATGGTCTGCCTTTCTTCCATAAACCTGCTGGTCGAGATTCCGATGGCCGTCTCATTATCGACTTCATCGGTAACTAACTTCCTTCACTCTTCCTTTCTTAGTTTCTGTTTTCAGAAATGCTTCTAAAATGTACAATTTTGGCAGCTGAGAGGTTAAACTTGCCCTACTTGAGTGCATATCTGAATTCTATTGGAACAAACTATAGGCATGGAGCTAATTTTGCTACCGGAGGTTCAACCATTAGGAGGCAGAACGAGACCATTTTTGAGTATGGCATTAGTCCATTCTCTCTTGATATGCAGATTGTTCAGTTTGACCAGTTCAGATCAAGGACTGCTGATCTCTACAATCAAGGTTCATCATTTTTTCGTTCCTTTTTTTTTTTGATAGTATTTGGTGAAAGTTTAACTTTGTTTTGGTTGATGTTCAGTGAAGGGAAGCCCTGAAGCAGACAGACTGCCTAGACCTGAGGAATTTGCAAAGGCTCTTTACACTTTCGATATTGGCCAGAACGATCTCTCTGTTGGGTTTAGAAAAATGAGTCTTGATCAGCTTACAGCAACATTGCCTGATATCATTAACCAGTTGGCTACAGCAGTCCAAGTGAGTACCTTTTCTATTGTCAAATTATGTGAATCTGCCAAACTACATTGTTTGTTCAACCCGGAACAGCTTTAACAATGCTAAACAATCCCTAACAAGAACTATGCTAAATAGTGATTCCTAAAGTGTCCACCTATGTTGCACGGAAACGAAAACTTTAAAACAGGAAACGCTGAAATGAGAAATGAAAAAATGACTTTTCTTTCAAGAATATGTATAAAAATAAAGTTTCAGAAATGAAAATGAAACGTTGAAACGTAAAACTCGACAAGTTTCATGCAATATATGTGACTGCATTAACATTTTGCTACATTACATTATAGTCCGATGACATGGTTTTGGGAATATATGTGTTTCAGCATCTATATGAACAAGGAGGGAGGGCATTTTGGATACACAACACAGGCCCATTTGGTTGTTTGCCGGTTAATCTGTTCTATGTCGGCTCAAATCCAACTCCTGGTTATCTCGATGAACTTGGCTGTGTCAAGGCTCAAAATGAGATGTCTGTGGAGTTTAATAGCAAGCTTAAGGATAGAATTATCAAGTTAAGAGAAGAGCTTCCTGAAGCTGCAATCACATATGTGGATGTTCATGCTGCTAAGTATCAACTTATCAAGAATGCAAAGAGTTTAGGTAATATATGGTTACATATTCATTATGATTCCAGCGCTTTTCATATATGAATACAATCAGCCTGGTTGGTACTTGGTAGGGTGTGCTAAAACCGAATTATCAAACTGAATTGACAAATTTGGTTTGGTTACTGCTTGGTTTCTTATGAGTTGTAATTGACAGGATTAGCGGATCCACTGAAGGTCTGCTGCGGATATCACGAAAAATATCAGCATGTATGGTGTGGGAATAAGGGAATGGTTAACGATACTGAAACGTACGGTGCCTCCTGCAAAGACCCTTCGATGTTCATAAATTGGGATGGTGTTCATTACACTGAGTTCACAAATCATTGGGTTGCTAATCATACACATAATGGGTCACTGGCTGATCCTCCAGTTCCAATTACTCATGCATGCCATAGAAAATGAGTGGAAGAAGCAGGTTATTTTGTTACATTTTTTATAATTGGTAGCTCATCATCAGCAACCACTAAATTTGTAACCTGCACACATGAATAAATGTCTTAGTCTTTCATGGTTGAATACAGCAAAAATGAAACTTGTCAACAATAAAAAGAACTCATCAAGGAAAGTGATAGATTTGCAGAAGCATAGCAAGAGAAGGTGCAATCGATGTACTGAATTAAGGACCATGTTAACCCTGCATATTTATCAAAGTCATCAATACTGCCATGTTATATTCAACCGGTTCAACCACCGGAAGTCGGTGGCCTTACCCATTTGGTTTTTAAAACACTGATCCGAAGGTATTCACCATCTTATTGGCTAACCATCAAATATTTACTGTCAACCTATTTCTTTCGCTTTAGAATGTTTATTGTTTTAACTTTTGACACAAGAATTAAGAATATAATATTTATATTTAAATTTATAAATATTTTTACTAAATTTACCTATATTATAACTTGTTGATATTTATTATTAATTTTTTATTTATCTTATTGTATTCTTTCGATCAACTTATGGTCGGTTTCAATTTGGTTGATATTAATTTAGATAAAAATTATACACAATAATTTAATTGTATATTTATTTATACACACACAAACTCTCGCACGCCCGCGAATACACACTCTCTCTCGCGCGCGCGCACATATATATGTTAGAGTTTGGTTTTTCGGTCAGTTTGGTTAACAATTGGTAAAAACCGCCAAAACCAAAAATCTTAATTTTTTATTATTTACACTCAAACTAATTTATTTTGATTATTTTAACCAAACCAAAATAAGTTTTTTTTTATTAGAAAAGGAGAAATATATAACTCTTAAACGCCGAAGCGATATCTTCAGTAATACAAGGCCAAATATGATTAGCAACATCCTTCGTAATCACTACTTCCTGCGGAATAGATAACGCCCATTGAGCTAGATTATGGGCGGTTTTGTTATTACCTCTATGAGTAAAAACAAAACAAACACTGTTAAAATACGGAAGTAAAGGAAATGTATCCTTAAAAACTATGCCTACGTACGCAGTGTCACAGATCCCTTCTTGCAGTCTCTCAATCACCGATTGGGAGTCGCTTTCCACAATAATGTTCAAGAATCCACATGCCCTTGCAATGTTAAGACCATAATAGATAGCGAGGCTCTCCCCAATTGCAATAGACTGAATAGCTGGAACCCGCTTCCCTGGATAGACCATAACCTTGCCGAGCTTGTTATGGATAATAATCCCCAGACCTGCTGAAGAGCGCCCATTCCCAGCTGCCAAATCAGTGTTCAACTTCAACAAATTATGTGCGGGCGTCACCCAGGAAATTGGCCATTTAGAGGAGCAAGAACACCCTGACCCGCAACATCTTTTTGAACGAGAAAGTCCCTGCACCGCATTAGAACTGACTGCATAGGCTAATCCTTCCATCCGAACAACAACAAGTTCATAGAGTACCAAATCTGCCAAAGGATAGTGACAAATAAGGGGAGGTCTTGCTTGGATAGCCGCTTCACCATAACTTCAAACCAACAGTTCATGTTAAGGTTAAGGAAGAACTAGCAATGAGAAAGTAGTATAATTCGAAGAGCTATTCGACTAACAACGGGATGGCTACTTACATCGATTCCCACCAAATTGTTCAACTGGTTCCTACACTCAACTGACCGATCCTGCGGTAGAGTTCGAGAAAATTCCTAAGACCTCAGAAGTGGAAAGTCCAGCACATGAAGGTCCTCGAATCCAATTAGAATCCCCATCTGAACGGCCCAAATCTGAAAAAGAAAAACACATAACCGGTTAAACAACACAGAAGCAGAAATATAGAGCACGGAGCTAAAAGAGTAGAGAATGGACTCACATGTACGACAGACCACATCTTAAGAAGGTGGGATCCTCCACGGACGGTTCGGTCCATACTAAGGTATAGATGGTCAAGAGCAGCAGACCCCCATTCATAAGTCGCGACCCGATCCAGGTCTTCCAAACAGGCAATACATATGGGCAATGTAGATTCAGAGTTGCAAAACAATGTAGTCTCCAGCAGATAAAATATGAAAGCCCGGGCAATCATATTCCTGTAACTTTGCATTTCTTCTACATACTCTTCCTGAAATTTCAATCGATCGAATTTAACAGCATCTTTCACATTATTCAATGCTAACCACGTACGTGTTACTATTGAGTCATAGTAACATCGACTATATTCTAGTCATAGGGGGCATTGCATCTCCCCAAGATTCCATCTGGATATGCATGTCGCATATGCATATCCTATCGAAAACAAAATATGCGTGTGCACCTCATATATGCATGTCACAGAAACAAACAAGTATTTCACAAACCAACCTATCACACTTATCGCAAAACAGACAGTGCAAACTACTTGGATCAGACAGAACTCAACTCTATAGCTGCAGTAGTTCCTAGGTCACTTAACCGATAAAATTCATATTAGCAAAAGTAACTGGACCAACTGCTCTGATACCACAATTGTCACGACCCAAAATATTGAGCCGAGACCGGCGCTAGGGAACGGGAGTGGTAGCTCCGGAACCCGTTGCAAGCCTAAAACCACTATAAATTTTTTCGCTATAAAACAGATAAAATATAATGTATAAACGGAAGCAACGTCATATATGTATATATTTATACCAATTAGTTGACATAATACACGAGGGCGTCTCACTTCCGTACCATGTACGTACTAGCCCACTTGTCAACTCGTACAGAGGGGTCATAGTCGTAAACATAATAGCCTAACTTATGGCTCATACCCCAAGTGAAAAGATCTTTCTATACTAGGTCGCTAATCATCATTGTATACTACTGCAACAATAGAGAGACTCGTGCTTTGTGCAAGCCAAGCAGACTTCTAGCACAAAGAGATGATCTGTCTCATCCGACTTCAATAACCTGAAAGACATCAAAGGTGAGGGGTCAGTATTTGGGAAAATATTGAGTGAGTAAGCACATTACTAATAGTATTGCTAAAACATAACATCGCATACGATAAAACATATAAATAAAATCAATATATAACATAACATGTTATTATATAATCCAAGTATTAAATCCGATTGAAACCCTAATCACGATACTCAATACGATCTATACTTATAAGCGATTCATAACGATAATAATCAATTCGATCGATCCGATGGGTAGGGTCCCGAGATAATTCAACCAAGTTAAACCACTACCGTCTCTTAATCCCAAGGTGTGGGTCCCGAGATAGTTCAAACGAGTTAAACCCACCGGATACGGGTCTCGAGATAGTTCAACCGAGTTAAACCTCGTATCCAATTCGATATACGTATTCCAACTTCGATACGATACGATACGATACGATAAGCGAGGTTCGATATTCGATATTCGATATAATTCTATGACACGATAACAATCTAGACACGCTAGACTGACACACTTACCGGTGATCACACAGTCCTATTGACGCCCAATAGGTAGCACGTTTCCTCGGATCACACACTGGTATAAAAACTATAATAATTCGATAATAACGATAAACGATAATCGATAATCGATAAAATCAATTCGATAAACAATATATCAACTCATGTACTATGCGATGTGGTTATTAATAATATATCAAAATAATAACTTTTAAATAATAATACACAAAAGTGAAGTGCAACTCACAGTGACCGCTATCCAAATATGCAATATTATAATCCCGCAAGCGTAAGCTCCATGCGTTGTCCGATCGCGTAGCCGCTCCAGCTAGACAGCTTGGTAGCTTGTCGGTACGTCAGTTACCTAGTCGAGTTACCTGTACGTTTAATCCATAAACGTAGGCTTAGCACTAAAAACCTAAGTTATAAACTTAGGTTATTCCAATTCAATCCTATTACGATTTGTAAACTTCAGAACTTTCAATCCCATTCTAACACTTGGTTAATACCCTTAGTGGTGTTCAACTAATCAATTTGGCCTTGCTTAATATGCTTATTCCAAAAGTCTAGCTCAAAACGTCAAGTTTCATGTTCATTTCACGCTATCGGAAGCTATTTTTCGCTCACGGAAGTCCCCCGGAGATCGGGGTCGAAGTAGGGCACGTCGTTCCAGTTTGGCACATCGTGCCCTTCATTTTTCATGAAGGGAACGACGTGCCCTTCACTGGTGCACGTCGTGCACCCCTATGGTGCACGTCGCGCACCAGCACGACGTGCTGAAGTGCAGCACGTCATGCGCACTTCGGGAGCAACGTTTTTTGACGTCTCCGGACCGTTTCCGAGGCCTTAAAACACTCAAAATCCATATTAACATATACCCAACTAATTTAAACACAAAACGCATCAAGAATTCATACGAAAATGATGAACAACGACACGTTTTCGGCGTTTCGATTCAAACGTGACGTTTTGTATCTAAACAGCCCGTAACCTTCGATTTTACCACCCAAATCCGAAATCTTACCTTGAAATGAAGCTTAAGATTAATAGAGCTTCCAATTCCGAAGAGTTTGCTGCGAAAATCGTCCGAAACGGACGCCGAACGGCGAAACGGCGGCGAAACGACGGTGAGGAACGATGAATGAATCGTTGTCTCTGGAGCCTTCTCTTTCTTTCTTACTCTTCTGATTTATTTCATACTCTAAACCTTATATGTTATGGCCAATGTATCATTTTGATCCTTATCTTCTTCAATGAATACAATATGTTCTTTAAACTTTTCTTTTGTTCGATTTAGTCCATAACTAGATCAATTAACTCTTTAATCATAACTTATACGTATTATTTATATCCGATAAACAATACGAATCCCAATATTAATATTTTCCCGTCAAAACTTATAAATTTCCATTTTTGAGACGTAGTGGCTAAATTACCACTTTAGTCCCTGAACTTCATTTTGTGACTTTTCTTGACATTTTTCCTTTTAATTCCAATTTCAACTTTCCAGCTAGGATGTAATATTAAATACTTCATCGTTAACTTCTCAAAACCGACCTTCTTAGATTTGTATTCACTTTAATTTCTCAAAATTCCTTGCGATATCGTTACTCCGGCCACCCAGAACTGGACACGTGGTCCAATTAGATAATTAGAATCTTTTGGGATATTACAGAATCCTTGTTAGCTTGCCGGTCAGAATCTCTACATGGCTCCGAAAATCTCAAAGATGGCGCCATACTATAAACCAGATTGATAGTTGCAAGTTGAGAGATATACAAAACTAGAAAAAAAAAAGTGAGAATGAAAGTGAGTTAAGAAATCTCTCTTTCAAAGCACTATATATGGAGCCAAAGACAAAAACTGCCCCTATACCTGAAAGTGGATATGCCAGAATAAAAATCTCTGGACTACCAAAATCCAGACTCTGGACCTTAAAAGTTTTGTCCCCATTAGAGCAACAAATATTTCCCAAAGGATCGAATTAGGAATACAGCCGCACTAGAGGATTGCATCAGAAACATAGCCGCCCTAGAGGATTGCATCAGAAACACAGCCAAAGGATCAAATTAGAAATATAACAACCGCAAAGGATCGAATTGGAAATACAACCTAGAGGATCGAATTAGAAATACAACCACCCAAGAGGATCGAATTAGAAACACAGCCACCCTAAAGGATCGAATTAGAAATACATCTGTCCTAAAGGATCAGATTAAGAACACATCCACCCCAAAGAATCGAATTAGAAATACAAGAGGACAAATTACAAGACCAGAAGAAATACCTAGAAATAGAAAGACATCACCATGCCATCCGGTATATGTAAAACGCAACTCCCAGAATAGCATAATAACGGTCTAATACTACGTGCCAGACTCCGGACAGAGGAGGATCTAGCGTCAAGAAGA
Organism: Mercurialis annua; assembly: GCF_937616625.2. Taxonomy (NCBI): domain Eukaryota; kingdom Viridiplantae; phylum Streptophyta; class Magnoliopsida; order Malpighiales; family Euphorbiaceae; genus Mercurialis; species Mercurialis annua. The sequence goes on along the minus strand of NC_065572.1, from coordinate 17,082,299 downwards.
CACCGAGTTTTTAGGTTTTATACATGTAATTAATCTAGACCAGCCACAATCTGTTACTTGTTAGTTAGAAATCTCTAAGGTTAGATGTATGTATAGGAATATCTGCTACTTGCTTCACATGTAGTAACTTTTTTTATATTTCTTGCCAACTTCAATACTCAAAAGACTGATCAGATTTACTTTCTTGAAATTCATTAAATTTATTTATTCACACATTACATAAAACAAGAAAGGGACTCGCACTTCTGTCTTGAAACCCACAAACAAAACCCAGTTGTATGCTTTCTTAAACCCTTATGCATGAGCTACATTTCTTCAAGAAGAGCAACAATGGTGGGCATTCATTACTGGATTGGGTTGATAGTTTTAAGTTTCAAGATATCAGCAGCTTTTCCATTATCAGCATGCGAGTTTCCAGCAATTTATAACTTTGGTGACTCAAACTCAGATACTGGTGGCATTGCTGCTGCTTTTGAGCCTGTTAAACCTCCTTATGGTCAATCTTTCTTCCATAAACCTGCTGGCAGAGATTCCGATGGCCGTCTCATTATTGACTTCATCGGTAACTACTTTCGAACTTTCTATCTTTTTTTATATATACATACACTTCACTTGGGTGGTGATTTGTTTGGTATTTTGGCAGCTGAAAGACTAAGACTGCCCTACTTGAGTGCATACCTGAACTCTATTGGAACAAATTTCAGGCGTGGAGCTAATTTTGCTACTGGAGGTTCAACCATTAGGAGGCAGAATGAGACTATTTTTGAGTATGGCATTAGCCCATTTTCTCTTGATATGCAGATTCTTCAGTTTGACCAGTTCAAATCAAGGACTGCTGATCTCTACAACCAAGGTTCAACATTGTTTTGGGGTTTTAGCTATATTTGATAGTATTTGGTGAAAGTTGAACTTTGTTTTGGTTGATGTTCAGTGAAGGGTAGCCCGGAAGCAGACAAACTGCCTAGACCTGAGGAATTTGCAAAGGCTCTCTACACTTTTGATATTGGCCAAAATGACCTCTCTGTTGGGTTTAGAAAGATGAGTCCTCACCAGCTTACAGCAACACTGCCTGACATCATTAACCAGTTAGCTACAGCAATCCAAGTGAGTGCCTTCTCTATTGCCAAATTATGTGAATCTCCCAAACTACATTGTTTGTTCAACCCGGACAGCTTCAACAATGCTTATCAACCCCGAACAAGCACTACGCTAAATAGTGATTCCTAAATTGTCTGTATTTGTTGCACGTAAAGTCTCAGAGTTTCATAAGCGTTTTCAAAAATGAAAATGAAATGATGAATCGTAGAAGTCAACAAGTTTTTGTGCATTGTATGTCTCGACCTGTTGTTGCATATTGTTATAGTCCGGTGACATGGTTCTTGGAATATATGTGTTTCAGCATCTATATGAGCAAGGAGGGAGGGCATTTTGGATACACAACACAGGACCATTTGGTTGTTTGCCAATCAATCTGTTCCATTTCCTCTCAAATCCAAGTCCTGGCTACCTTGATGGACTTGGCTGTGTCAAGGCTCAAAATGAGATGTCTGTGGAGTTTAATAGCAAGCTTAAGGATAGAATTATCAAGTTAAGAGCAGAGCTTCCTAAAGCTGCAATCACATATGTGGATGTTCATGCTGCTAAGCTCCATCTCATCAAGAATGCAAAGAGTTTAGGTAAGTCAGGATAATTGCTAATTAAGTATGAAAAATATGGCCACATATTCGTTATGGTTCAAACTTTTTTCTTGTCTGAATACAATCAGCCTGCTTGGTAGGGGTGTGCGAAAACTAAACCAAACTGGATAACCGAACTAATTGGCAGATTCAGTTTGGTTGGTTTAGTTTGATAATGTTGGTTTTATTGTTTGGATTCAAAACACTTTCGGTAATAACCAAACTGAACTAAAAAAAGCCATAACAAAACCGGCCGGTTCGGTATGGTTGGAAATATTTTAAGTTCTTGTAAATTTGGTTCGGTTTAGAAAAAATTAAAATTTTGGTTTAGTTTGAACCAAATGTACACCCTAGGGCTTGGTTTCGATCTTATGTTTGTTTTAATTTACAGGATTAGCTGATCCATTGAAGGTCTGCTGCGGTTATCACGAGAAATTTGATCATGTATGGTGTGGGTGTAAGGGAATGGTTAACAACAGTGAAATGTATGGTGCATCCTGCAAAGACCCTTCAATCTTCATAAATTGGGATGGTGTTCACTACACTCAGTTTTCTAATCATTGGGTTGCTAATCATACACTCAACGGTTCATTGGCTGACCCTCCAACTCCAATTACTCATGCATGCCATAGGCAATGAGTTGAAGAATTTAAGCTATATTGCGCGAAAGCTTGTTGAGTCTTACATTTCAGCGTTAACATAGTAATAATTTGGTTATGAATGAGTGAAATGTAACAAGCAGTCAGTTCAAGTGAAATGTAAAAGAGTTTAAAATTGCTAGCATAAAGATTTATGTAAGAGAATTTATGATAAATTTATCTATATTATGCTAGTGAAAGGAAGTTAAATAACTTTCTTGCGCATCTCACCTGCAATTTTCTTGATCTTTTTCCTCTACTCTTTCAGGAAATGGATACAAATTAGACAATAATTATCTACTGCTTTTTATAACCACCAATTCTCATATCTCTGCTCACTATTAGGTGAGCGTTCTACAAGCAATGTAACAGACCACTAATAAGGACTCGCATAAAGGCTAAACCAAGGCATCTTTCTATCGCTTAATGAATAAGGACTCGTGTCTTCATGGCGAGACAAATAGGTAGATTTCCCAATAGTTCAGGGGAAGCATGAATTACTAAAAACTGTCAACTACTCCGGTGATGTTCAACACTAATACAACAATTATTCATATATACAGGCTATAAACAAGGAGTCATTGACGATGTCCTTCCGGCAACGCAACCACGTTGTAGAAAGGTACTGCCCGCTGAGGCAACGCTCCATCCTCTTCATCATCGTCAAATTCTAGCAAGTACCTGCATAGCAACAGAAATATGAACATGATACAACATTTAGTACTAACTCGAACATTTTCAAGTCTAAACTGCTATCGGGTGAAGCATTTGATCTCATGCGGGCGATTACAGTCAAACATTCTGTTTTAGACTATGTACGAAGAGAAACGTATGTATCTCTTGAAAATTGCAGCATTTTACCATAAATTATTCTCCAACTATTTTAGCATTTGTTTTAAATTAGAGATCACCAAAATAAGTTTTATTTGCAGAAGGACCTGAGTGTCTTTAGTTTTAGAATAAATCATTGAATGGGAGAGCAAGCAGAGAGAACATGAAGATTGCAGAATATCCAATTAGAGCAAGCTAAGAATGAAATCAAAAGAGGAGGATATTACTTACTCGTCAGTCTTTCTCTGTAAGAAAATCAAATGATTGATAGAAGTCATCGCATGATATGCAAAATAAACATTAGCAGTCAGTCCCAAAATAAATGTTGGCTACAATAAGAGAGAGGGGAGGACGGGACTGCTTACCTTCCTAGGGGGACTGACAACAGTTGCCTTATAGAGTGCTGTGGTTCCGGGATAAACGGCCAAAACATGTCTTCCAGAGGGGAAATCCGGAGCACTAGATGGATCAGTTTTCTTGGGAAAAGGTATAATACATGACATGGGCAGCTTGTATTTTCTGAAAGTAACATTTTACAAAGATAAACAAATTTCAATCTGTATGCTTAGAGTGTGTTCATGAAGAAGCAATCAAAAGAAACATTCAAATATGAAGAAGAGAAAAAAAAAAGTCAAACAAAATCGCTATCCAGAAAGCATCCTTGGACCAACATACCTTTGACCACCACCACCATCTTCATCATCACCTGGTTCCTCATCAAGTACTTCAAATCTGCAAGGACTTAAATGATTAACAATAAATTGACAAAAAGATTCAACTGAATATACTAGAGAAGTATTCTCTTCAACAGTGTGCCCCATAAACATCTATTATACAAAAAGTACTAATTTAATCTAGAGCTAAAACTAAAATGCGTACAAGTATAAAACATGGCAAATAGAGAATGCTGGAGGTCACTTGACAAGGACTTACAAAGTCATGCGCTGTGAGAATGCTACAGCCTTTGCTATAATTACATAACACTTCATGAAATGGTGTTTGCTTTAGATGTTAGGATACATAAGGTGTAGCGTGATAGAAATTACTAGTCACCTAGTAATTTTAAAGCTAATTTTAAACCCACAAGTCATAACCCTACAATGCATTATTGGGAAAAGATAACATGATAGGATACATTGAGATAGACTATAGAGAGTAAACAAGTTCTTAACAGTTCCATATTGGAATACAATATTGAGCATGCTGATGATGCCCAGATGATAATAATATACTAGCTTCATATGTATTTGTCCCAACATGTCTGGTAGTTACTGATGAGAAGATAAAAATCACTTTACTGCTAACAAACACACCAAAGCATACTAGAACTCGAGCATCAAGGAAATGATGAAAAATAAATAATCATTTGCATCACCATGTTCTCATTTACAAAAGAAATATTTTTCAGGTACCATAAACCCACAATCATGGGGCCTGCTAGATAACTGAATCATCTCATGTACGGGAGTTAAACTTACTCTTTTGTCTCCCTATCAAATTGCATCACTTTTACAACGAACCATTCATCTTTTTCAGCATTATTTCCAGTAACCCTAGCCGCAACCTGCAAAATAAGTCAAATCCTTCAGTACAAAGGATGAAATGGAACCATATTTGTCTGTTCATGAAACAACATTGAGAACATCACTTATAATACGGTGGAAACCACAACTGCTAAGTTACAAAGGAATACAAGCATACCTGTTCACCCTTTAGACTAGCACAAGCCTCAATTTGATTTCTCATTGAAGGAGAAAGCCTTGATATATCTGATTCAGCCTTCATTCTCTTCTTTCTCTGCTCAGTACCTTCTGATATCCATTTAAAATTGTTTCATCAATGTAATATTTAAAATTTCATTTTTGCCTCATCAAGATCTAGGCGTAGAATTTAAATTGATTTTCCTTGAGACAAGTCATGGTTAAAATTCAAATTCAAACTTACAAACCTACTATTAAGCCATTATGTTTTGTATTCAGTTATGTCAAGGCAATGACAAATACTAACCACCTACTTATTAGTTATTATTCATCAGAACCCTTTAACTGTGCTAAGTTTTCAATGGGAATTGTAAGGTAAGCGATCTTACTGGGTCTCCTACCAGCTTAATTTACTCTCTCAAGGCTATTCTTAGGGGAAATTCTTACCTAGACCCGGTCCAGCCACTGTACAACTATAAGAACTTATTCTGTTTATTGATCAGTCAAGACAAATATCATAGTTTTTTTATTGGAAGCAATGCTAAAAGCAGCAGCAGGGTACAAGGCAGTGCATGATATTATTCAACGATTGAAAAATAAATCATCAGCAGCAGAGATCTGGGACAGATGCCTAACAAATGCATATTGTTTTCTCTTTAGAGTCTATTATGGACATCTTCCAGCAGAAGAGGCATGTTAATTTGAGTTGTGAAGTTCAACTTGTTCACGCAGCTTCATTTCACGAAAAAATAGAAGATTCAAATGCTTTACGAAATGCAGTTATTGACCGTCTCATGCAAAAGAAAAGTAGAAGCGGGAGAAAGCGAACAAAAGAAACTTCTAAGATAATGTAGGCAAAGCTTACAGTTTGTAATGCATACCTATCCTTCTTCGTTGCTGTCCAGGAGGCCCAGGTGGGAGTAGACCATCCAGTTGACTTAACAGGAGATTAGAAACACTGCAAAAACAACACTACTTAAGATAGTGCTGGACAAGCAAAAACACTAAATCACTTTTGAGGCTACTTGGTTCTATGAGTTCGATCAGGATTAGCATACCCCACTGAACCACTAGGCACATTTTTATAGAAAATTTCTAAGTAGGCCTATATTTGGTAATCAAAAGAGAGAGCAAGAAGGAAGACATATAGCAGAACCAATAAGCTTTAGTATAGATATAAAAAGACTTACTTCACTTCACTCTCAGAGAGATCCTTGGCCTGAGTATATAAATTCTTGAGTCTTGATAAAGAAGTATCACCGGGCTTCTCAACCACCTCAGGAGCTGCATTTACAGCCAAAAGTCCACACAGTTAAATATAAATAAGCAGTAAATTATTTTCAAAACATGAATGAATAAAAAATAATAAGAAAACAGACAGAATAAGACAAAGACTGAGCAATTGTAATTAATCACGCATACAATTCAGTGGTTAGACAGAGGAAGAATGATGAACAGACTAGCTCTGCAATAATACGAAATAAACTATTCATGATGTTTTATGAATCAACTGAAAAATGCTCTTTAAGTATAAATTTATATTAAAATCTATTCAAAACAAAACGGATAAATAACAAGAACATAACAAAAGGAATCAGATATTACTCCAAAGGAAATAGACAAGAATTCACTAGACAAATACATGCTAGATTTCATTGGAACTTTAATCCATCAGAGAAAGAAAAATCACTCATTCAAAAGCTATAAATTACTGAGTTACTTTAATTCCAATTTGCTTACGCGAAGAACAATTTAAGTCCAATAGCCTCCGTTATTTGCGAAAAATTTATCACCTCAAATCCGCTAATGTCAACTATGGAGTACGACAAGCAACTAAAATCTAGTGAGAAATGCAACACGAAAACATACAATCATGTATGATGCAGAAATGGAAGAGAAAGCTAACACGAAGAACATTTGACTGTGGATATCAGTGTATGATATATAAAACACGATCTAGTGTCATAATAACAACTGCGGAATGAATAAGCAATGAGAAGCATATATGGAAAATGAGCATTAAAGTAAACAATTGGCAGTGATGTCCAATCGTCGTACATGATAGTCTACCACAACCAAAAAATCAATATAATTACTTCCCATATATCAGTCAATCTCTGAGCATACACGAACGCACATTACAAATTTCGGTAATCATTAGTTTTCCTTATCAATACAAGATCTAAGAGAATGTGCAGAGCATATCGAACACATGATCTGAAAGCAAATGCATGCATGCACATGGAAAACCAAACTCCAGCATACAGAGCCAATTAATCACCAATTATAACCTAAAATAAACTCATATAAAAAATGCAGCTACAAAAGCCAAATTCAAGTTCATCAGCAATTGTTGGTCCACAGTTAACAATGAATTTAACTTACTTGCATATAAACATGATCCTAACTTGTACAAATTCCAAAAACATTTTGAAAAAACAGTTAACGAACATAAACTAAAAATTGAAGCAACACCCAACAAAATTAAAGGTAAGAAAAGAGAAACCCACTGGCTTGAAGCTTCTTATGCATCTTATTGATCTCTAAAAGAACTTCTTCTTGATCTTTCCTTAAGCGATCAAGCTCCCTTGAGTTCTCCAATATCCCCGATATATCCGCCGCCGACATCGATCTTTACTTTTATTCAACTCTAATTCTTCTTCTCTTTGGATCATCCAATTGATTAACTAATTTATCAATTTCAGGATTATAATTATTATCCAACCATTATTGATTATTGTTTTCATTCAAAATTAGCCGATAATCGATTTTCTTTCATTATTCAAATTGACCAGCTTTTTATCTTCTAACTGCCACGTGACTCAATTAAAGCGATAGTTGGATGTTTGATTGTCTCCACGTGTCTTAACATAGACTCAGTACCAACATCATCACTGTGCTACTCAATGCATATTAATATCAACTTATTGATCTTTTTTTTTAAGAACAAAGCATCAATTCACCACAATTTCAAAAAAAAAGCATTAATTCACCACCTAAATTTGGTATAAAATATTACTAAAATCCATTTTTGCTAATTTTGGTATTGGTCATTTGTCATCGAATCAACTCTTCTGACACAAGAACACATTAAAAAAAGTGAGATTGCTAGTTACACTAATTAATTCTAATTTAATCACAATCGCCGTCTTCTCGCCTGAGGAGGTGGCGATGGCGACGGGGTCTGAGTCAGACAATGGTGAAAAGCTGCGGAAGGTTGTCGAAGGAAGAAGAAGAATAAAGGAAGAAGAAGAAGAGAAAGGAAGAAGAGAAAAAAAAAGTCTCTCATTTTTTATTAAAAAAATAAATTAATTATTAATTTTTTAAAATTATAATGGTATAATTGAAAACTAAAACTTATTAAAAATCAATTTAAGTTATAGATAAATTTTTTAGGGCTTGTTTAGACCTTTTTTTTTTACGGAAAGTGTAGCTCATTTGCTGGTGTGAGAGTGGGAGGGCTTTTTTGGTGCTAAATGATATAGTTGTGGGTTGATTTGTCCAAAATCAGCGAGAATGACTTTTTTGATATTTCGTGCCAAATTCGGGAGTGGATTGATCCTTTGTTCAATTCTTTAAATTCATTCATTTTATATTGGAACAAGGTAAAAAAAACTTTGAGGTTTTTCCAAAAATATATATTAGCCCTTTTTATTTTTTTAGGTACAAAAAACTCTTTTTGTTTCAAAACTGAACCCATTAAAATTTTAAAATGGGACAAATAAACCATTCTGCTAAATATGCAGTTAATGGAGGCAAATTGGTTAAGAAAAAAGGTCCAAAAATATCCTTCATATAGATAAAATATTTCAAATTAATCCTTCAAAGATTTTTTTGTTTAAAAATTATTAAAAAATATCAAAAAGAATTAAAAACGACCTCTGGCGAGCTTGTCGGAGGTCGTCTGCTTAAGAACAGTCCCGACGATCTGCTCTCTTTTGAGAACAAAGGGTGATTATCGACCTTCGTCTGTTCCAGCGAAGGCGTTTGTTTTGGCGAAAGTCTATTCTGAGAGATCATACGATTTTTGGTGTGCTGGTGGTGGTTCGAATGTTGCAGGAAAAGGTCGGTAACGGTTGTTCTATTTTTTAACTAAATTTAATTTGATTTTAATCAGGTTTAATTGGGTTTTAATTTCTTTAATTGAGTTTAGATAGATTTAATTGAATTTTAATTGAATTTTAATTGATTTAATTTGATTTTAATTAGTTAGATATAATTGACTGATTAGTCTAATTTGATTTTAATAATAAAATTTAATTAATTAGAGTTAATTAGAAAGAAAATGGTGAAATAAGGCTAAATATTTTATAATTATAAAATTGGTAAATATTTTAAATATTAAGGTTATTTTGAATTTGTTTTCTATTTTATGAATTACACGTCAAGAATTAACAATGGTTTTTAACTTTGATAGACAAAAGGGTTTTTTTGTTTGGTACAAAAACTGAGGGCTTTTTTATATCCAAAAAAGATAAAGCTATATTTTTAGAAAAACCTCGAGGGTATTTTTTTACCTTTTGCCTTTTATATTCTAGTAAAATAATTACACTAATTAAGTTATAAATTAATAAATATTTTTCAATTAAATTATTTAGTCGGTAATTAAATTTAAAAAAAAAATTGTTAAAGTAATTTTGAAATTCTAAATAGATAAAAATTTATAGACAAATATATTTAGGGAAAAGGGTTGTTTACACCTCTAATGTTTACCCCAAGGCCCATATTTGTCTTTACATTTGATTTTGGCTGAAATACACCTATGACGTTTTTAAACTAGCCTACTTGTACCCTTATTTTTGACGGGCTTAAATAATTTAAATTTTTCATCATCTATTTCCTATGTCAATGATGACATGGCTGTACACCTACGCACAAATTTTTTTATTCCCTTAATGTTTACCTCAAGGTCTAGATTTGCCCTTAAACTAAACATTAATTTAAATTATTTTTCAATAAAATTGAAGGACTTTTTGAAAAAATTTACATTCTATAACTCCAGCGAATTATCGGAATAAAAATTGAGAGACTTTTTTCAGATTTTACATTCCGTACCCACTGAAGGAGCCACCGTCCGCCAGCAAACGAGGAGCAAATGCTCCTCGTCTTCATCCTCATATAGGATGAACTCGCTGGAGTTCATCCTCCCTGAAGATGAACCCAGATCTGGTGTAACACCCCGTAAATTTAAAGTATTAATTAATGCCACGTTTAAAGTATTTTATTATATGGGAGTATTATGAGCGGAGCGCGGTTGTGGGGTCGCTCACCCAGACTTATGGCAGGACTCTATTCTAAATTGGGCTTTGAGAAAATATGGAGTCGCCACCTAGGTTAGCTAGGAATGCCTTTTGTACCGATTGAATAACCTCACTCGTTAATGGGTGAGGTTATCGTACGTCGGACCAAAAGATTGGGTTCGTGGACATTCTATCGAAACTCTTGTACTTGGCTTATCAGTTACATTTGCTTTTATTGGATGTATTCGTTTTATCTCATCTCAACATTCATGCAGTTCACAGTATAAATTGCGGGAATTTAAATACGGATGAAGCGGTAAAGAGACCCAATTTAGACGCTCATATGACTCGATTCTAGGAAGTAGAAAATACTCCTATGCATTCATCTAACCTTAGAGGTTTTTAATAGATAACAAAGGACTGGTTGGTCTGCATTGAGTACATGCACAAAGCCTAAAATGGGATTTCTAGATTTGATTGATTATTATTAATCATCTTAAATTCCTATACAACTGTCAAACCCTTCCTTACTTAGCACGAGATTTGACATATATTGTAATACCCCAAAATAATTAATTAGCTAATTGGACCACGTGTCCAGTTTTAAGTCGCAGAAGTGACGATATCGGAAAGTTTTCCGATAAATAAGTTTCAAGTAGGTCGGTTTTGAGAAATTAACTATGAGAAAATTAAGGTTATATTTCAATTCTAAAGTTAGAATTGGAATTAAAAGGAAAAATGTCAAGAAAAGTTCAAAAAAATAGGTATAGGGACCAAAGTGGTAATTTAGCCACCTTGTGTCGAAAATAGAAATATTGGATTCTGACGGGAAAGTGTTAATATCGGGTTTTGTATTATTTATAGGATATAAATAATACGTATAAGTCGTAATAAAAGAATTTAACGATTTAGTTATGGACTAAATCGTATAAAAGAAAAGTTTAAAGGATAAATGATAGTAAGCAAAAAGAACAAGGACCAAAGTGGCACTTTAGCCGGATTATATATGAAATGAAAATATGAATTTGAGAATCAGGAAGCGTCCAGAGAGATTGAGAGATTACCGATCGATTTCCGTCGTTTCGCCGCCGTTTCTCCGTTCGACGTCCGATTCGAGTGATTCAAGCGGCGATTTCTTCAGAATTAAAAGCTCTATCATCTCCGGTCATCAAATTAAGGTAAGAGATTGGGTTTTGGTATGAAAATGATGGTTTGTTGGCTGTTTTAAGTTAGGATTAAGTTTAAGTTGAAATTTGACGTTTTTGAGGTTATTATGGTGTTTTCGAAGAAACCGAGATGTGGGTATTGAGCGTGGGTATGTTTAGCACGTCGGGATTGTGGCGAAACCCCGCAAAATCTGATTTCCGGGGCTGTGCACGTGGTACACGACCGTGTACCACGGGTGCACGAACGTGTACTTGAAGTACACGAACGTGCACCTAGCAAGGTACACGAACGTGTACCTGAAGTACACGAACGTGCACTTTTCCTGGTGCACGAACGTGTACTAAAAGTACACGAACGTGTACTCTTGAGGTGCACGAACGTGTACTTGGTTTTACGATCGTGCACCCACTAAAACGCAAACCCGTGCACCCCAATTCGCCCCCACGCGTATACAAACTATAATTGACCTAAGTGTTTGACGTTTAGAGTAATTGGACGTGAAAAGACAGGTTTCGGACTTTGAGAATCATTAATCTTGAGATTAGCTCGACGTTTTAGATAAATAATAATAATGGAAAACGTCAAGGACGTTAAGCGATTCTCAATTATGAGAAATTGTATTCGCTAAGTCGTTTATACGACTAGAGATATTAAATACGTAAATAAGTGTAAAACAAAACTAAATCCTAAAACTTAAAAGTATTATACGTATAAGAATATGAGAATCACGTCTAACTATTAACGATTTATCAGACGTGTCAGCGAGTAGTGAAGTCAGTAGAGGCGGACTAGCGAGAGCATATTATCAGATTGATCATATCATTTCTTGGTTTGCGGTCACTGTGAGTTGTACTTTTACTTTCATGTATTAAAACTATTTGATATATATATATATATATATATATACTGTTTACACGCATCGCATTATACATGATTGATTGAAATGTTATACGCTTTATTAATTTCTATATATGAGAACTAGTATGCGATCTGAAGAAACTAGCTACCTATTGGGTGTCAATAGGCTGTGTGATCACCAGTATCGAGTCAGTCTAGTATGTTTGCATTGAGAAATGACTTGATACAGCTGGGAGCTGTTGATGAATTGATATTTACGATTGGGTATATGATTTAGATACGCAGAGTGAACTCGGCTACGGTGTAGTCTGGAAGTCCCCGTATCTAGTGGCTGGGCCACCAGCGAGTTGGACTCGCAATTGATATTTACGATTGGGTTGAATGATATATGATTATTCGAGAGATGTGTCGCATGCTAGGTTATTAGTTTCGTACGGATCAAATACATGTTTATATGTTTTATATTAATATTTTCTTGTGATGCGATGCTATGTTTCTATATTAATACTGTTAGTAAATGTCAACTCACTCAGTATTCCCCAAATACTGACCCCTCACCTTTGATGTCTTTCAGGTGCTTAGCTTGTGGACCTAGCTAGAAGCCAATTTTTGAAGTGCAGAAGTCATCTGTATATGTTAGTTTATGACTTCTGTGAAGGCTGCAGTAGTGGTCCTGTGTCAACAAAGTAGTAGCCTAGTCAGCAGTTTATTTAGATTGTATATATCAACTGCTGTCTTTGTTTATATGCTTTTTGATAGGCTACGTACGTTGTATAAAATCCACGGCCCCAGATGCCAGTGAGATGTTTGAAATACTAACTGATGTATGTAGTACCGCGAGGCCAGTTCGTACAGGGTACGGTAACTAGAGCCCGCGAGGTTTTGAAACAGTTAGTGTATATATTTGGTTATATGTTATATATGTATATTTGCTTCTGTTGTTTGATATTGTTTGTTTATATTATATTTGCGAAAAATTAATAGTGATTTTAGGCTTGCTACGGGTTCCGGAGCAACCACTCCCGTTCCCTAGCGCCGGTTGCGGCTCAATAGTTTTGGGTCGTGACAATGTTGGTATCAGAGCAGTTTGGTCTAGTTACCACTGCTAAATTTGTCTGATTGTTCGTTTGACTGGAAATATTTGTCAGTAAGTATACCTAGGAACTACTGCAGCAAGAGTCAGACCGTGGTTGTCTGTAATTGTGTTATGTGTGCATTAGTAGTATGTGGCATTACACGCGCGAACCAGGACTATTAAGTTAGTAAGTGAATAGTATCTGTTTATACGGACGACGAACACAACTGAGTATTTATTGCTTATACTAGAAGATAGAAAGTGGTTATGTGGTTGCAAATTATGAATGATTGAGATGATAAAGTATTTATTACTTGCGCTCAGGTTATTAAAATGAATATTTGCTTGTGAATTACGTGCGACTGGATTAAATGCTAAATGGTTACAGCATTTATAAGCTGATTTTGGAATTGCGTGTAAAATGGGCTCAGATGGTCGCTTACGTTCGAAATTGTTTCTTTTCAGCATGTCTGGGCAAAACGGAGCTCAGTCGCATGCTGATGAAGAACGGGAGGAAGCGCCTCCTATATTTCAAAACGGGTTTCATAATGAAGTGGGCGAACCATCTGGGGTCCATCAGAATGGATTCCACGCAGAAACTAGAGCATCGCCAGAGATATATCAAAATGGTTTTATGTCTGTGTCGGAGATAGGTAGTTCTTCCAGAAACAGAGTTAGAGAACATTCGCCGGAGATTGAATACAGCGAAGAAGAGGAAGAGGAACCGGAGGAAGATCCGGAAGAGGATCTTGAAGAAGATCCTGAGGAAGACCCTGAGGAGGATCCTGAGGAGGATCCAGAAGAAGAATTAGAAGAAGAAGCAGAAGAGGAAAATCCTCAGGGAGAAGAGTTTGAAGAAGAAGAAGAGTTAGATGAATTAGATGTCGAGGAATACAGAGGTGACTATTTCTGGTCAAGTGTGCGGAGATACCGCAATTTGAGGGAAGATGCGGACATAGCTAACGGTCAGGCGCAGATAGCCCTAAATCAGGTTAGAAGGCAGATGCGTTCTTTTTCTAGAGGGATGTTAACTGTAGGAGCGTATTCTACTGACTTTCTGCGGATGGCAGAGGGAGTTCCTAATCTGAACGAAGACAATAGGATCATTAATCGTAGATATGTCAGGGGTTTAGGACCTCAGTTTGATGAGCTGTATGAGCATGTGGACGAACATTTCAGCACGCTTACTACAATGGCCCGTAGGATTGAAACAGAGCATGAATGGTCGGGTGATCCGATACGACCCTATTACTTTAGACGTGAGTACCACCCAGATTACGTCAGTACGTCCTCCAGAACTACAACCAACCCCTATTTCGTGCAAAGAGGTGGAAGAAACTCTGGTAGAACAGTTAGGGGCCGACATACAGGCATAGTTATTAGGGAACCTAACGTTCCGCGTCAGGCACCTCCAGGTATTAGCAATTTATATGCTTTTAGTAATTGTGTTTATATGTTTGCATTATTGTGTTTATATATTTGCTGCATTGCATAATAGAATGTCAGTAATAGGTTTTGCCTTTTGAGATAATACCTTAGAAAGCGAGAATCAATAGGAAGCGTTGTAGTTAAACACGCGCCTAATAAAAGAACATATAAACATAATTCACAAAAATAATAATATAATATATACTACACAATACATTTGTAGCGAACGTAATTCCTATATTACGTTTTAGAATTTGAGGAAAGAGATAGATTGTGTACCGGGAGTCGATGTGAAACATCGGTATCTGCGTCTGTATATGACGTAGAATAGAATGTTGCAGAAGTGGATATGATGATTACAACAATAGAAAATTTTGAACTTAATTGAGTTATCGGAGATATGGAGAAAGAAGTGATGTGACAGACGAACAGTCTGTAAATGACAGAAAATGACAGCAATACAAAAATTTGACAGCAGTACAAAAATCTGAAATATACTTAATAAGTATAAAGAAAACCGTTAATAGTCGCAGAGCGTATAATCTAGAGTAAGACTTACGATTTTATGAAAATTTTGAAAGTTTTTATGATTTTTCAAAGTACAATTGTGCTCAGACATCGCATGTGACATTGCATAACCACGATAGAAATGCATAAAAGAATGATTTTCAAAATGTAGATCATGCATCATATCTTTACAATGATAAAGAAAATGCGATTTTGAGCAACTCCTTGGTGATGAGAGGTGTCATCACTCTGAGCAACAATTGTACTAACGATTTTAAATGATTTATGAAAAGTGGTTTAGAAAGAGCTGCGCAGCCAAAAGAAGTTTTAAAATCGTGTTGTTCAGTAAGTAAACTCGGATGTAAAGCCCTGCGACAAAGAATAAAAGATTCTTATTAAATAAGAATAAAATTGTGAGAGAAACTCCAATAAAAGAATAGAGCCATGCTAATAACCATTGCCATAAGGCTAATAGAACTAAAGAAGAATGTGAATAAGAAATTACCGCCGGAAATACGCAGATAAGCTGCAATGCACTAGCAATACTTAAGGGTACGATATTTATCCTTATGATAAAACGAAGGATGAAATGATAGAGAGTTATGTTAGAGGAAAGAAACGTAATGATTACGCAAGGACGAAGAATATAACGATTATTCTTATGGTGAAATAAGTAGCATAGTAAACGAGGAATACAATAGAGAAAGGAAATTAAAAGTATGAAGGGCAAAAGAGATGGTAATACGAATGATGAATATCAAGTGATATTTGAAGGAGATATAACATTATCAATATCAGTGTTTAAGGACACAGAAGTAGAAAGAGAAAGGGGTACGAAATGGTGAAGCATACAATTTTGCAAGATGTGAAAGTCTAAGTTAGATAAATCAAGAGAGATGATGATGTTATATAAGTGATATTAAGTAAAGTTACTAATATCAGCCTTAAGAATTGTAAGTTACGTTAACAGAAAGGAGAAAGGCACACGTATAGATATACGTATCAGTAAATGTATGAATGGTGAATGATGTAAAGAAAAGTGTAAGGGTAAAATTCAAATACCCTCAAAATTTAGTAAGGTAATTAGAGAAGTAAAAGTTCTAAAAATACGTCATAAAGATTGTCAGAATAGAACAGCAATAGTGAAGCTAGTATAAACAAAGGAAAAATACAGTAAATACAGTAAATAAGGAATAAAGTGGTACCTTATTACTTTTGAACAGAAAGAAGCAAATTACAACTAAGAAGTCATGATGCCATAAGGACAAGAGATGATACTAGTACGGAGGAAACAAGTTATTTAAAAGACAATTAGAATCAAGATATAAGTGCTAAGTAAGCATGAAGCGTATAGGACGACAGTGAGTTGAAATTATTATAAATAGAGAATTGTAACATAAAGGAGAGACATTTTTGACTGACAAATCAATTAATGACTCGAGAAGATTTTTAAGGACTAACTACAGAAAGTCAAGGGAGATAAGAATACGGATAGTATCGGTCAAAGAGAATGGCTGTACAAGTTACACGATTAAATGTAACGTGAAGTGAAGCGTTGAAGATAACAGCGAATGATGAAGATTTACGACCGTCAGAACAGCCTGAAGTTCACGATAGCTTAATAAGCCAAAGGAAAGAGAAATGGTAGATAGTAAAGAGTGTGTCAGGCTTAGCTATGTTAAGAGACAGTAAATGTGATAGACGTGAAGTAAGATGAAGAAAATTGATTGAGAAAGAACAAAGTGTCAGCAATGATAGAACAGAGTGAGAAATAGCAAGAACCAGCCAAGAAAGGAAAGTGATAGTTACAGACGATAGGAAAGATCATAACTGCAAGTTATGATTACAAGAGAAAATATTCATAGGAATATGAATAAAGTAAGTACGTTATTAAAGATGAAGTCGACACGTCGTGACTATTCATGTATAAAGGAGGCGAGTAGCAACCTTATGGCTACTAAGAATGAAATGATGAAACAAGAAAACATTAGATTATGATTAATGACAACTAAGTGGCAATGATGTAAGGACTATGACATCAAGAATACGTCCAAGAACCATTCTATCTCGGAAAAGATAATAGATGAGACAAAGGTACCAGTAAGAGAATTCTCAACGATATAACAACAAGTACGAAGTTAAGAATTAAATAAAAAGGAAAAAGCTGCGGTCAAAGCATAGTAATGGACGTCAAGAAAACTGTAAGAATAAGTGAAGATCCCAACAAGATTTTTGAAAATTCGAGGACGAATTTTTATAAGGGGGGAAGAATGTAATACCCCAAAATAATTAATTAGCTAATTGGACCACGTGTCCAGTTTTAAGTCGCAGAAGTGACGATATCAGAAAGTTTTCCGATAAATAAGTTTCAAGTAGGTCGGTTTTGAGAAATTAACTATGAGAAAATTAAGGTTATATTTCAATTCTAAAGTTAGAATTGGAATTAAAAGGAAAAATGTCAAGAAAAGTTCAAAAAAAATAGGTATATGGACCAAAGTGGTAATTTAGCCACCTTGTGTCGAAAATAGAAATATTGGATTCTGAAGGGAAAGTGTTAATATCGGGTTTTGTATTATTTATAGGATATAAAGTGTTAATATCGGGTTTTGTATTATTTATAGGATATAAATAATACGTATAAGTCGTAATAAAAGAATTTAACGATTTAGTTATGGACTAAATCGTATAAAAGAAAAGTTTAAAGGATAAATGATAGCAAGCAAAAAGAACAAGGACCAAAGTGGCACTTTAGCCGGATTATATATGAAATGAAAATATGAATTTGAGAATCAGGAAGCGTCCAAAGAGATTGAGAGATTACCGATCGATTTCCGTCGTTTCGCCGCCGTTTCTCCGTTCGACGTCCGATTCGAGTGATTCAAGCGGCGATTTCTTCAGAATTAAAAGCTCTATCATCTCCGGTCATCAAATTAAGGTAAGAGATTGGGTTTTGGTATGAAAATGATGGTTTGTTGGCTGTTTTAAGTTAGGATTAAGTTTAAGTTGAAATTTGACGTTTTTGAGGTTATTATGGTGTTTTCGAAGAAACCGAGATGTGGGTATTGAGCGTGGGTATGTTTAGCACGTCGGGATTGTGGCGAAACCCCGCAAAATCTGATTTCCGGGGCTGTGCACGTGGTACACGACCGTGTACCACGGGTGCACGAACGTGTACTTGAAGTACACGAACGTGCACCTAGCAAGGTACACGAACGTGTACCTGAAGTACACGAACGTGCACTTTTCCTGGTGCACGAACGTGTACTAAAAGTACACGAACGTGTACTCTTGAGGTGCACGAACGTGTACTTGGTTTTACGATCGTGCACCCACTAAAATGCAAACCCGTGCACCCCAATTCGCCCCCACGCGTATACAAACTATAATTGACCTAAGTGTTTGACGTTTAGAGTAATTGGACGTGAAAAGACAGGTTTCGGACTTTGAGAATCATTAATCTTGAGATTAGCTCGACGTTTTAGATAAATAATAATAATGGAAAACGTCAAGGACGTTAAGCGATTCTCAATTATGAGAAATTGTATTCGCTAAGTCGTTTATACGACTAGAGATATTAAATACGTAAATAAGTGTAAAACAAAACTAAATCCTAAAACTTAAAAGTATTATACGTATAAGAATATGAGAATCACGTCTAACTATTAACGATTTATCAGACGTGTCAGCGAGTAGTGAAGTCAGTAGAGGCGGACTAGCGAGAGCATATTATCAGATTGATCATATCATTTCTTGGTTTGCGGTCACTGTGAGTTGTACTTTTACTTTCATGTATTAAAACTATTTGATATATATATATATATATATATATATATATATATATATATATATATATATATATATATATATATATACTGTTTACACGCATCGCATTATACATGATTGATTGAAATGTTATACGCTTTATTAATTTCTATATATGAGAACTAGTATGCGATCTGAAGAAACTAGCTACCTATTGGGTGTCAATAGGCTGTGTGATCACCAGTATCGAGTCAGTCTAGTATGTTTGCATTGAGAAATGACTTGATACAGCTGGGAGCTGTTGATGAATTGATATTTACGATTGGGTATATGATTTAGATACGCAGAGTGAACTCGGCTACGGTGTAGTCTGGAAGTCCCCGTATCTAGTGGCTGGGCCACCAGCGAGTTGGACTCGCAATTGATATTTACGATTGGGTTGAATGATATATGATTATTCGAGAGATGTGTCGCATGCTAGGTTATTAGTTTCGTACGGATCAAATACATGTTTATATGTTTTATATTAATATTTTCTTGTGATGCGATGCTATGTTTCTATATTAATACTGTTAGTAAATGTCAACTCACTCAGTATTTCCCCAAATACTGACCCCTCACCTTTGATGTTTTTCAGGTGCTTAGCTTGTGGACCTAGCTAGAAGCCAATTTTTGAAGTGCAGAAGTCATCTGTATATGTTAGTTTATGACTTCTGTGAAGGCTGCAGTAGTGGTCCTATGTCAACAAAGTAGTAGCCTAGTCAGCAGTTTATTTAGATTGTATATATCAACTGCTGTCTTTGTTTATATGCTTTTTGATAGGCTACGTACGTTGTATAAAATCCACGGCCCCAGATGCCAGTGAGATGTTTGAAATACTAACTGATGTACGTAGTACCGCGAGGCCAGTTCGTACAAGGTACGGTAACTAGAGCCCGCGAGGTTTTGAAACAGTTAGTGTATATATTTGGTTATATGTTATATATGTATATTTGCTTCTGTTGTTTGATATTGTTTGTTTATATTATATTTGCGAAAAAATAATAGTGATTTTAGGCTTGCTACGGGTTCCGGAGCAACCACTCCCGTTCCCTAGCGCCGGTTGCGGCTCAATAGTTTTGGGTCGTGACATATATTTAAAATATCTTTAATACCAAATCAAAATCGTATAACGTATTATGTAAATAATTAAGAATAAATATATGAAAAATATTTATACAACATTTTATTTAAACATTGTATGAAAACTACATATTATTACAAACTTTTATACATATGTTACAAAATATATATAGGTACAAATAAATTTATTCTAAACCAAAATATGAAGGCATCTCAAATCTCGGAGATGTGGCCAACCTCTATGTCTCAAGCCCAAACTCTAAGCCCAACTCATGTACTATAGAATTCCATGCTAAATGAAAACATTTTAAAACAACTAAAATGAGCGAAAGCTCAGTGAATAGACATAACAAGCATAAAATATTTATGTACTTAAAATAAATATATCATATAATATTGGTTACTAGAAAACAGTTTAATACAACGCTGAATACTTGTTAAATCCAATATGGAAGCATTTGCAAATATAAATGATATTAAAACAATTTCACTTTAAATATGAAACATAGTTCGTATCAATCATCAACTATAATAGTGATATATTACCCTGTAACAATAATATAAATCATAGACTTGTAATCAGGAACACAACACTGATCTACAGTCAAACCAACATATCTAGGAACACTTGATGGCTAACCCTTCTCCATCATTAGCACGGCTCAGCCCTTCTCCCTTCACTGACCATCAATCAAGTGACCATTGTCAAATGCGCATAGACACTCACAATATCTCGCATGTGCATATCACAACTCGGCACCTCTCAAATATGTACCATTACAGAGTAGGCATATCATATAAAAAGAAATCTCAAATCATTTCATCAAAACGCAATACAATTCAATAGTAAAACCATTTCAAATTCTCATTTAAAACTTAACCAAATCAAACGACTATTGAATTGCCGAAAGGTATTACACATTCATAAACAAACACTCATTATATCAAAAGCATCAAAGTTTTACTAAAATCAAACACTTATATAGATTCAATTCAAAACTTCTTTCATTTTATACAACATTTGCCAAAAGTAGTATTTGAAATATTTAAACAAGGCATTTCATCGAACACCTTTTGTGCATTCCAAACAACCGTATATAACCATTTAAAACACAGTAAACCTTGAAATTTTGAATATCAAAATAGCATATTTATTTCAGTAGCAAGAGCTAGTATATCTACTCACCACACAACAACCAAAACTAGTCCAAAATCACGTCACAAGCTGCCTTACTTTCTACTTGCACCGTCGTTGCCAAAACGAGCACCTAAATGAGTAATGTAAATCACAAAACACCATCACAATCACATATACATACCTATACAGATATCCAATACTCATTTGACCTAAATTCGGATCCTACAAATGGATTTCTATATGGTTTACGCATGATTATGAACATGGAAACAAATTGGCCTTAGTAAGCAGAACATTAAGCTTCTAATCAAATATGTTCTGTGAATAGTCTAGACATAATTTTAACAAACCCTTCTGTGAAGTTTTAGCTCATTGAGTCTAGAATCCAAATCAAAAAGAATTTTATAATTTCAATATCTAAGAAATGAGTTATACCAGTTTTAGTGAGGTGAGGTCAAACTGCTTTCACAGTTGAAGTAATAAAATGTCGCGGTCAGTTTAGATATCAAAACGACAGAATCGGATCAAACTCAAAGAACAAAGGTTGTAGTAGACACTCTAACGTTTCTGTGAAATCAAGAATTACTCGATTTGGAGTTATATAACTAGACTTATATGCAAATTACAGAAGCTATAATTTATGTCACCAAACAGAACAAAGTAACAAAGAGGTAAACTATAACTCAAAGCTTAAATAGATGAAAGAACTTACCAATTCTTCTTTCCAACACCTTGTAAGATTTAGGTTTCTGAAATTGAGTTAGGAATGGAGGATTTCGAATTTTCTCTCTTGTTTATAAGAAGAAAAATTGCTTAAGAGGTGAACTTGAACTTTATCTAAGTCATAGCTTATGATTAGCACAACAAATAAGATTTTTAAATATCTTATTCCAGCCATACTAAAGTATATTTCAGTCCTTTAATAATTCCAATAATTCAATTTAGAACTCATAGTTCAATTCATTTCAATCAAACGAAATCAACCTAGTTTACCGACGAACTTCATTTTCAATTGAGTCCAATCAATTTTCAAACTAATCAATTGACATGTTAAATAGACTCAAATTTTTTAATGAATGATCATGAATGTTTAATGAATGCATAATCTAACATTAGAGTACGGGTGTGACAACAACCTTTAACTATTTTTTCATGGCAGACCTAAGATTTCAAAGTGTTTTCTGGTTTTGATTTGATTTAACGTGATTAGTCCTTTAGCCTATTAATATTGGATTGGATCATTATAGACACATATTTTTTGAACAAGTAAAACATGATGAGGGACTAAAGCGTCCAATGATGATTTCCAGATAAATCCGTTCGGATGACGAGTTACAGATTTGCTTGCTAGAATTCAAGCACGCGTAATCAGTGTACAACTGTAAACTTAGAGGATTAAAACGCAATTAGCCGTAAATATCCTATAAAAATTCAAAGAGATTATAGTCTAAGTCCAAAAATTGGACTAATTGCATTGTCTTAGAAAATTATGGGCAATTTGCAAGTTTTATGAACTAAAATTTACCATACCCAAACCCATAGGGTCCCAAGAGCCTTTTTTAATATTTTCGGGAACCAAAACTAACTTTTAGCGCCTTTTTGGTCAGCCACCAAGTGTAAATCCTTTCGTTAAAAAAAAAACAAGTGTAAATCCGAATGTAATAGCAAAAACCTAAAGTAAATAATTTAAACCTAATCCTAATCCTAATCCTAATAATCTATCACTTAAACTTCTTTAACTTTAAAATAAACTGTAACTAGGTAAATAGTAATTTAAAACTAACTGAACCTCTAGTTAACCCTATGTCACCCCTAAGCTCTATAAATAGACCATTAACACAGCTTAGCCAAAGGTCGGACCGGTGGCACACAAACCCTAGAAAAACACAGTAAAATTTGATCCCCTCTCCCCTAGATACTAGCTTGGCTGAATATTCCATACACCACACACACAAAATCACACCAATATCCAATCCTAAACACTAAAACATGTGTAAATTCTCCAAGAACGCAACACAAGCACCAGATTCGAAACTAGATTCCGCATTCACTTCGCTACCAAACGAGCCAAGGACTCATAACGGTACCTCTGAGGACCCATAAATCATCTCTTATTTCTTTTTTGTATCATTATATATTTAAAACTGTCGAATTATTGTGATAGATTGCATGCTAGGTTGTCTATTGCTTATAACTGTCAATTATTTGCCATAACTGCTGTTTTTTTAATATTTTTGCCATGATTTACATGAAAACTAACTAGGAAGCATGTTAATAGTTGAATTAATATGTTTTGTATGTTTAAATCCATAAATCCAAACACTAAAATGGCTTAGAACGCATGTTTTGGTTAATTACAAGCCTATTTGCTATAAGCTGTTTAGTTCAATAACTGCTGCAATTTGATGTTTATATAAATCCTTTAGTTCTTTTTATGCCTTTTGACCTATTTTTTGCATGAAAAACAGACTTAAAACGAGCTCAAACAGACTTAAAATGTTCCGAAACCATTGTTGTAAACTGCCGAAAACTGCCGATGTCTGATGTCTGCTGTCACAACCCGATGTCCACCCGAAACTCGAGCCAAGACCGGCGCTAGAAAATAGGAATGGTTGCTCCAAACCCGTAGCAAGTCTAAAAATCTTTATAATTTTTTTGCAAATCAAGACCATACATCACATATGATCCGTTTTCATAAAACATCGTTAAAACATTTCTCTCGTTTAACGAAACAGATTTCTAAAAACTGGGTTAGTAAAACCCTGATTGTGTTTCCAGAAACCAGAGCGCAAACATCAATCTCATTTGACGTACCTACTCTGTTTCCAATATAATCTTAAAATGCTAAAAATATGAAACCAATGTATCTCTCAAACAACTGGTCAAAGAATTTTAGAAAACACACATCTTTTCAATCATATACATATACAGTAGTTCAAATCAGAGTATATCAAAATAAGTTTGAACTGCTGTAAACAAAAAGACAGACTTTCCCGTACCCAACTACTTGCAGCTCTAAAGGTATGGCTGACATTGACCTCCGGAATTATTTTGGAAATCCGACCTTAAACCTTGATAGCCTGAAAGGTGAACAATGAGGAGGGTCAGAAATATAAATATTTCTGAGTGAGTCTACAATTTTACAATTGAATATTCAAATCGCAAATACATAAAACATTTGTATATGTAAAATATTACCAATATGGAAGCATTTGCAAATATAAATGATATTAAAACAATTTCACTTTAAATATGAAACATAGTTCGTATCAATCATCAACTATAATAGTGATATATTACCCTGTAACAATAATATAAATCATAGACTTGTAATCAGGAACACAACACTGATCTACAGTCAAACCAACATATCTAGGAACACTTGATGGCTAACCCTTCTCCATCATTAGCACGGCTCAGCCCTTCTCCCTTCACTGACCATCAATCAAGTGACCATTGTCAAATGCGCATAGACACTCACAATATCTCGCATGTGCATATCACAACTCGGCACCTCTCAAATATGTACCATTACAGAGTAGGCATATCATATAAAAAGAAATCTCAAATCATTTCATCAAAACGCAATACAATTCAATAGTAAAACCATTTCAAATTCTCATTTAAAACTTAACCAAATCAAACGACTATTGAATTGCCGAAAGGTATTACACATTCATAAACAAACACTCATTATATCAAAAGCATCAAAGTTTTACTAAAATCAAACACTTATATAGATTCAATTCAAAACTTCTTTCATTTTATACAACATTTGCCAAAAGTAGTATTTGAAATATTTAAACAAGGCATTTCATCGAACACCTTTTGTGCATTCCAAACAACCGTATATAACCATTTAAAACACAGTAAACCTTGAAATTTTGAATATCAAAATAGCATATTTATTTCAGTAGCAAGAGCTAGTATATCTACTCACCACACAACAACCAAAACTAGTCCAAAATCACGTCACAAGTTGCCTTACTTTCTACTTGCACCGTTGTTGCCAAAACGAGCACCTAAATGAGTAATGTAAATCACAAAACACCATCACAATCACATATACATACCTATACAGATATCCAATACTCATTTGACCTAAATTCGGATCCTACAAATGGATTTCTATATGGTTTACGCATGATTATGAACATGGAAACAAATTGGCCTTAGTAAGCAGAACATTAAGCTTCTAATCAAATATGTTCTGTGAATAGTCTAGACATAATTTTAACAAACCCTTCTGTGAAGTTTTAGCTCATTGAGTCTAGAATCCAAATCAAAAAGAATTTTATAATTTCAATATCTAAGAAATGAGTTATACCAGTTTTAGTGAGGTGAGGTCAAACTGCTTTCACAGTTGAAGTAATAAAATGTCGCGGTCAGTTTAGATATCAAAACGACAGAATCGGATCAAACTCAAAGAACAAAGGTTGTAGTAGACACTCTAACGTTTCTGTGAAATCAAGAATTACTCGATTTGGAGTTATATAACTAGACTTATATGCAAATTACAGAAGCTATAATTTATGTCACCAAACAGAACAAAGTAACAAAGAGGTAAACTATAACTCAAAGCTTAAATAGATGAAAGAACTTACCAATTCTTCTTTCCAACACCTTTTAAGATTTAGGTTTCTGAAATTGAGTTAGGAATGGAGGATTTCGAATTTTCTCTCTTGGTTATAAGAAGAAAAATTGCTTAAGAGGTGAACTTGAACTTTATCTAAGTCATAGCTTATGATTAGCACAATAAATAAGATTTTTAAATATCTTATTCCAGCCATACTAAAGTATATTTCAGTCCTTTAATAATTCCAATAATTCAATTTAGAACTCATAGTTCAATTCATTTCAATCAAACGAAATCAACCTAGTTTACCGACGAACTTCATTTTCAATTGAGTCCAATCAATTTTCAAACTAATCAATTGACATGTTAAATAGACTCAAATTTTTTAATGAATGATCATGAATGTTTAATGAATGCATAATCTAACATTAGAGTACGGGTGTGACAACAACCTTTAACTATTTTTTCATGGCAGACCTAAGATTTCAAAGTGTTTTCTGGTTTTGATTTGATTTAACGTGATTAGTCCTTTAGCCTATTAATATTGGATTGGATCATTATAGACACATATTTTTTGAACAAGTAAAACATGATGAGGGACTAAAGCGTCCAATGATGATTTCCAGATAAATCCGTTCGGATGACGAGTTACAGATTTGCTTGCTAGAATTCAAGCACGCGTAATCAGTGTACAACTGTAAACTTAGAGGATTAAAACGCAATTAGCCGTAAATATCCTATAAAAATTCAAAGAGATTATAGTCTAAGTCCAAAAATTGGACTAATTGCATTGTCTTAGAAAATTATGGGCAATTTGCAAGTTTTATGAACTAAAATTTACCATACCCAAACCCATAGGGTCCCAAGAGCCTTTTTTAATATTTTCGGGAACCAAAACTAACTTTTAGCGCCTTTTTGGTCAGCCACCAAGTGTAAATCCTTTCGTTAAAAAAAAAACAAGTGTAAATCCGAATGTAATAGCAAAAACCTAAAGTAAATAATTTAAACCTAATCCTAATCCTAATCCTAATAATCTATCACTTAAACTTCTTTAACTTTAAAATAAACTGTAACTAGGTAAATAGTAATTTAAAACTAACTGAACCTCTAGTTAACCCTATGTCACCCCTAAGCTCTATAAATAGACCATTAACACAGCTTAGCCAAAGGTCGGACCGGTGGCACACAAACCCTAGAAAAACACAGTAAAATTTGATCCCCTCTCCCCTAGATACTAGCTTGGCTGAATATTCCATACACCACACACACAAAATCACACCAATATCCAATCCTAAACACTAAAACATGTGTAAATTCTCCAAGAACGCAACACAAGCACCAGATTCGAAACTAGATTCCGCATTCACTTCGCTACCAAACGAGCCAAGGACTCATAACGGTACCTCTGAGGACCCATAAATCATCTCTTATTTCTTTTTTGTATCATTATATATTTAAAACTGTCGAATTATTGTGATAGATTGCATGCTAGGTTGTCTATTGCTTATAACTGTCAATTATTTGCCATAACTGCTGTTTTTTTAATATTTTTGCCATGATTTACATGAAAACTAACTAGGAAGCATGTTAATAGTTGAATTAATATGTTTTGTATGTTTAAATCCATAAATCCAAACACTAAAATGGCTTAGAACGCATGTTTTGGTTAATTACAAGCCTATTTGCTATAAGCTGTTTAGTTCAATAACTGCTGCAATTTGATGTTTATATAAATCCTTTAGTTCTTTTTATGCCTTTTGACCTATTTTTTGCATGAAAAACAGACTTAAAACGAGCTCAAACAGACTTAAAATGTTCCGAAACCATTGTTGTAAACTGCCGAAAACTGCCGATGTCTGATGTCTGCTGTCACAACCCGATGTCCACCCGAAACTCGAGCCAAGACCGGCGCTAGAAAATAGGAATGGTTGCTCCAAACCCGTAGCAAGTCTAAAAATCTTTATAATTTTTTTGCAAATCAAGACCATACATCACATATGATCCGTTTTCATAAAACATCGTTAAAACATTTCTCTCGTTTAACGAAACAGATTTCTAAAAACTGGGTTAGTAAAACCCTGATTGTGTTTCCAGAAACCAGAGCGCAAACATCAATCTCATTTGACGTACCTACTCTGTTTCCAATATAATCTTAAAATGCTAAAAATATGAAACCAATGTATCTCTCAAACAACTGGTCAAAGAATTTTAGAAAACACACATCTTTTCAATCATATACATATACAGTAGTTCAAATCAGAGTATATCAAAATAAGTTTGAACTGCTGTAAACAAAAAGACAGACTTTCCCGTACCCAACTACTTGCAGCTCTAAAGGTATGGCTGACATTGACCTCCGGAATTATTTTGGAAATCCGACCTTAAACCTTGATAGCCTGAAAGGTGAACAATGAGGAGGGTCAGAAATATAAATATTTCTGAGTGAGTCTACAATTTTACAATTGAATATTCAAATCGCAAATACATAAAACATTTGTATATGTAAAATATTACCAATCAATTGATCCAGATGAAACCCTACAAGGCATAGTATTGTATAGGTCTCAACCTACATGACTCGGGCCTTAGACCGTGAACTGAATCACTGCCGTCTAATCCGGGTGTCTAGACCGTAACCATGAGACTGCCATCACAGTGTTACTTATGACCGTAACCGTTATTGCCGCCTCAAACTGTTAATTCAGGGTCGCTAGCACTTCCAACGCCCAATGACTTAACTGACCTCTATGTCAGACACATGCTCATATTGAGAATACTACTGGTGATCACACAGTCCTATTGACAACCAATAAGAAGTTTATTCCAATGGATCTTTCATGGTTAAGATATACTAGTGCGATTTGTTATTTAAAAACAGTTTATATATAAATATTCAAAAGTAAAAACCACAAAGTAAACTCACAAAACCGATGTCCCCCAATAGCGTATGCTCCTGCTAGCACACTAGTTAAACACTCTGGTGTTCTGACTTGGCAGATCGACACTTGTCGCATCTAGTTGGAATTCAAATGTCAAATAATATCAGACTTCGAATTCCTAACTATTATCATCACATATAGACGCATATAATTTAGGCCAAATGTTATAAAAAGGCCAAACCTTTCACAAAAGTTTCACAAAAGTCCTGACCTTTCAATTTTGTCGATTTTGGCCAAAAAATGATTATGTGGTTTCACAAAAGTCCTGACCTTTCAATTTTGTCAATTTTGGCCAAAAATAAATTATTTGGTTTCACAAAAGTCCCGACCTTTCAATATTTGGCATGCCACATAAGCGGCACATAGGCGCCACATAGGCAAATTGAAATCAAATTGAGAGTTGGCCACAACTGAAACCAAATAATTTGTTTTCGGCCAAAATTGCCAAAATTGAAAGGTCAGGACTTTTGTGAAACTTTTATGAAAGGTTTGGCCTTTTTACGACATTTGGCCTAGAATTTAAATAATTTCCGTCTATAAACCACTTTAACTAAATCTCGATATTGAACTTCTCGTTCAATTTATAATACCATTATCGGTATGGACTTATTTTCCTTTTAACATTAATCATTTTGATTAATATAGGGATTTATTAAACCCTAACATTGTTTTAATAAACCAACTATGTTTTACTTTACACTCTTTTATTTTGTTTAATATCCGTCAATCCGTGTTACAAGTGTTGGGTTTTCTAGGTTCATAACGCAGCGGAATTTCAAAAATTTATCTAAAACCCAAACCAAGATCCACGTAATTCGAATTAATAGTTTAATAACATAATAAATACTTACTTGTATGTCGAATTCAAACATCAATGTAGGAAGGAAGGAGGTGGTTCACTTTGGTGATACCTGACCTCGGATCAGAAATGCCTCCAAAAGAACGCGTTCTCTACGAGTATCCACACGAACAAACCTTAGTTAAAACTAGTATTTGTGTGTTAGCACTATTGCTTCACAAAGCAATTTCGAATTTAGTGATTGTGTCTTGTGTTTATTTCAGGAAAAAAAATATCTCAAAAACCTAGCCTTAAGAGTCTATTTATAGGAAAATAGGACATCTAGGGTTTACTAAAAAATGTGTTTTCAATCATATGCAATCACTATGTTTTTGATAACTCTTTTGAGTTCATGTCTATCAAAAACTATTTTTGATAATTATAAATATATATATTAATTATTTTTATTATCTTCAAAAGATAATACCTTAAGGAAAATACTTATCCTTAAATTTCGAATTGATATATATTTATTAATATATATTACCAATTATATATATATATATATATATATATATATATATATATCACTTAATTTCATTGGGCTTGTACAACCCATAACTGTTTTGGGCCTGTTCTTAGTGTGCGACCCTGTAGGTTCATATAACGTTGGTAGTAGGCCCGAAATCCCTATTTCAGCCCAAAAGTCATAAGTGGCCTCTAGCAAGACATTATGACTAACCAAGTTATACGAATATCGATAATCCGATTTAACCATTTACAATAATATTTTAATCCCTTTGTCACTCGATATCCTGATTGAATATAAGACATAGTCTTGTCATCCTTATAATATTCAATCGTTAGTTTTCTGATTCTAAGTAGACTGAAAATGATAACTCTTTATCAATTCTTTTAGCATGGCCATGTATTTTCTTCAGTCTATCTTCTTCAAGGGGCCCATAGATATCTTACTCAAATAAATGAGGGACAAATTCCTTCTCATTCACTCACATTTCTCACATAGTTTCTTTCATATCCAATGACAATCTATTCCACTATCCTGTTAAAGATAATATAAGACTGTATCAAAATATGAAATAGCTATGTAGGAATCCATAATGATTTCAAGGTCAAAGGATTATACTAATAAAACTGTAATGAGAATTACTTATGACAATTATCTATGTAGTATTCTCAAGGTGGGTCATCTAGTGCCTTATTTCTCAAATAGCATCTATGATTTGACTTTATATCTCATATACATGATTAGTAAAACATATTCATCAGTCAACATCATACTAGTCTTAATGTACTATTAAGACTAGGGATAGATGGAGTATAATTCTTTTATAAAACCCAAGGGTTTTATTATCAAGTTACATACTTGATGACCTTAGAAAGAATTAACCATACAAGTATTTTAATCATAATATAAAATGATAAAAACAGCCAATCAATAAATAACAAAACGATGAAGTTAATACATGGTCAAACATGATTGACCTAGTGCATATCACTAACAACAAGTCCATCCAGATTGCTTTCGGATTGCATAAACACATCAGATCAAGACAGGTTTGAAAAACCCTAAATTTCTTTCCCCTCGGTCACAGGCTGTGCGCCCACACAGCACGCTGGACGTGCAGCAGCCCCGTGAATCTCGATTCCCGGGCCGTTCCAACCTACTCCAAACGTTTAAAAAACACTAATTCGATATCCTATTACACTTATACGCAATCCAAACACAATTCAGACATATAATCCGATCGACCGGTTCGATAACCGTTTAAAACTCAAATATAATCCAAATTACTAATAATCGAATTCAAATTAACGGTTATTACCTCGAATACGTGAAAATTATCAAAAAAAATAGGAGTCGGAATCGCAAAACGGATAAAAAACGATCGAATCCTAACTTCTCGCCACTGATGCGCATGAACAAAAGAGAGGAAATTAAAAAATGAAGTGTTCTGCTTCATTTCCTTTCAAATGGAATGAATATATAGATTTGGCTAAAGTACACTTTAGTGCTAGCTCAATCATGAACTTTAATCCAACTTCTTAATCAGTCGTCCGTAGCAAAACAGAGACTAATTCCAAATTTTGCAGAACTTTTCTCAAAAATCTAATAAAATATAAAACGAATAAAAATATAATTTTTATTCGAATCCGAATTATAATTATTTTTATTAAATCCTGAAAGATTTATTAGGTGCAAATCAGTCTCATTTGAATAAAATTACTATGTCCAAATTCTATAAAATAATTGACGATATTTTTGCCAAATTATTTCGCGAATAATGATATCAAAATCATTCGCTCGGGACTTATAAATTATTTTATTTCAATTTGCACTAACGAATAATACTTAATTAGTTAATAATTGAAAACTAATTGAAGTAAAAGTTTAGAGACTAAAGTGGACAGTTTGTCTTACTTGCCCGCCGCCACCCACCGCCTCACATTTATATATATTTTTTTAATATTATATATATATATATATATATATAATAACTTATATTCGTTAATTACACGTCGAGACTTCCGAGTTTCGACCTTTTAATTTCGAGATTTTATTCGAAATAATAAACTCTCCAATTAGACTGGTATATTGATATATTAATTATCAATATATTTTTATAAACGACGCTCAGAAGTATTCCCTGTTCTATTAGTTCCGTTCATTTTTCTTTATTAAAATTTAAATTTCTAATTTAAATTTTAAACTCTCATTATTATGATATATCTTTCGGAATACTATAAATTAAATTTACGCTTAAATTTAATTTGCATATTTCAGGCTAATAAAATCTTAACACGTGACTTATAAAAATACGGGGTATTACACCTGCTCACCGCCGCCGCCATCACTAATGGCGCCGTCGCCAGTTGCAACTGGCGGCGCTGCCGGTCATCCACTGCCGGCACCGCAGTCACACTGGCGCCGAGTTCATCCTCCTTGCATCCTCAGATTCCAAGACTTAGATCCAGATCTTCAACTTAGGTTTCCGGGCTCATTAGGGCACGGAATTAGGCCTAGTTTATAACTAAAAATACTGTTTTTGATGTACTTTACTTCTTTGCTTTGTATTGGTCCAAGCCCGTTGTAAAACGGACCCAGAAATCCATCGATGTAACATTAAGTATGAACCGGGCCCATGAGCCCGAGGCCCAGCAAAGTAGCAACTGACAGAGAAGATTTTGGGTTCACCAGAACTCGGAATCTATCGCGGTTCAAACCAGTAGAACCAGATCGACCAGACATACAACACTTGTGATCTGACCGAAAGCTAGTTCCGAGCAGACAAATGGTCAAAACCCGTGCGAGTTCCAGACACTTATAGTCAACGAGGTTAAAAAGTATTTTCTAACCTTACATGTATACCAACTGCACATGGGCCTGTATATAATGTTTACCGCTTTCCAAAAACATATCAATTAACAGGTTAAATGACTAATCACGTAAACTAGCCAATTAATGCAATTTCAACCCATCACCCAGACATCATAGGAGTTCCATGAAAATATAGTAATGGTTGTATAGGATATTTAAGACTCACTAATAAAATAAATCAATGTTAGACTCTCGGTTTAGGTTTTGTGTATGTAATTAATTCCGACCAGCCAGACTTTGCTATTTGTTAGAAACCTCTAAGGTTAGATGTATGCTTAAGAATACCTGCTATTTGCCTCAAATGTCAGTCCAGATCGATTCATATGCAAGTTAAACCAGTTTACACGCTTTCATACCTGTTTATTTACTAGCTTTAAATCCTGTGAACTGCATATACTATTGAGATGAGATCAATGTGAATATGTCCAACAAATAAACCAATAAGCCAAGCACACGAGTCTTGGGGAGGTCCACAAACCAAGTCTTTTGTTCTGATATACGGTAATCATACCCATAAGCGAGTAAGGTTACTGTGAGCAGAGCGGGGTTCGGGGGCCGCTCGCCCAAGGCTTATGTTGACTTCTCGATCTGGAAATGGTTTGAAAAATGGAGTCGCCTCCTAGTTCAACTAGGAAATGCTTTTTAACCGACTACATAACATTACTTGCCTCCGATAAGATTATCGTGCATCAGACCAAAGACTAGGGTTCGTGGACCTCCTTGAGACTCTGTTACCTGCTTTATTTACTAGACATATCCGTCTTTATTATCATCTCAACAGTATATGCAGTTCACAGGATGTGAAAGCTGTAAATAAACATGTATGAAAGCAGTGAACACGTTTGATGCGCATATGACTCGATCTGGACTGGCATTTTAGGCAAGTAGTAGGTACTCCTAAAGATACATCTAACCTTAGACGTTTCGAGCAATTAGCACAAGTCTGGATGGTCTGGATATTTTACATGCACAAAGCCTAAACCGGATGTATAAGTGTGATTGATTGTTTTTATTAGGTGAGTCTTGAAAATCATATCAACCGATTACTACATTTTCATGTTAGTCTTGTGATTTTTAAGTGATGAGCTAAAATTGCATTAATGGGCTGATTTTAGGTGATTAGTCCTTTAACTTGTTATTATTTGATTTTAATGCTTTTGGAAAGCTTCAAACAGTGCTGGTATACTGTGAGCGGAGCGGGGATCGGGGGTCGCTCGCCCAAGGCTTATGGCTGACTTCTCGATATGGAAATGGTTTGAAAAATGGGGTCGCACCTTTTTCAACTAGGAAATGCCTTTTAACCGACTAGATAACCTTACTCGCCTCCGGTAAGATTATCGTGCATTGAACCAACGACTAGGGTTTTTGACCCCCCGAGACTCTTGTGCTTGGCTTATCTGTTACCAGTTTTATTTATTGGACATATTTGCATTTATCTCATCTCAACAGTATATGCAATTCATAGGATATGAAAGTTGTAAATAAACAAGTATGAAAGCAGTAAACACGTTTGACACGCATATGACTCGATTTGGACTGGCATTTGAGGTAAGTAGCAAGTACTCCTAAACATACATCTAACCTTAGAGATTTTTAGAAAATAACATAAGTCTGGCTGGTCTGGATTGATTACATGCACAAGACTAAAATCGGATGCAAATGTTTGATTGATTGATTTTATTAGGTGGGTCTTGAAAATCCTATACAACCGTTACTAAGTTTTCATATTAGTCTTACGATGTCTAGGTTATGGGCTGGAATTGCATTAATGGGCCAATTTTAGGTGATTAGTCCTTTAATCGGATATTATTTGGTTTGGAGTGTTTTTGGAAAGCATTAAACATTGCTGGCAATGCTCAGGGGCAGTTTGATATACATACAAGGTTAGGATTACTTTTCAACCTCGTTGACTTTGAATGCCTAGCACTCGTGCGGGTTTTGACCATTAGTCTGGTCAGAATGGGCTCTCGTCGATCTGGTTCTACTGGTTTGATCTATAGTCAATTCCGAGTTCAGGTTTGCCCGAAATCGGCTCTGAGAGTTGCTGGTTTGCTAGGCCTTGGGCTATTGGGCTCGGTTTATACACTATGTTACATATTTGGACTTATGGCTCCGTTTTACATCGGTTATGGCCCATTACAATACAGAATATGATTCTACACTAAATTATCTATGTCTGGGTTCAAACTAGGCCCGATTTGGAGTCCGGATGAGCCCGAAAATGCGTTTGGAAGTTCGGATCAAAGTCTGGAAGATCTGGGAAGCAGGGACGACAAACACGGCGCCAGCTTAAGCTGCCGGCGCCGACAGGATGATGCGGCGGCGCCGTCGATTTGTTCTGGCGGCGCCGCAGGTTATAGTGGCGGCGACAGGGTTTTTGACAGCAGTTCCAGGATTTTGTTTTGCTTCGTTCTCACTTGTTTCAAGTCCGTTTCCCATGCAACTGATAAGTCACAAGTCATGCGATTATGTCCATGGACACTATTCTTAAAACAATTCTGATATGTCCATGGACACTATTTTTAAAACAATTCTGAAAACGTCTTTATGTTTTATGTTTTAAATACAGTTGATTTTTATCCTTAGTAGAGTCGCCACTGTGAGCGGAGCGGGGTTCAGGGGCCGCTCGCCCAGACTTATGGCATGACTCTATTTTAAAATGGGCGTTGCAAAAATATGGAGACGCCACCTAGCTTATATATGGATGCCTTTTATATCGACTGGATATACTCACTCGCTTATTGGTGAGATTACCGTACACTGGACCAAAAGACTAGGTTCGTGGACATTCTACTGAAACTCTTGCACTTCGCTTATTAGTTACATTTGCTTTTACTGGATGTATTCATTTTATCTCATCTCAATATTCATGCAGTTCACAGTATAAATTGCGGGAATTCAAACACATATGAAAGCGGTAAAGGGAGCCAATATGGACGCTCATATGACTCGATTCTGGAAAGTAGCAAATAGTCGTATGCATTCATTTAACCTTAGAGGTTTCTAGCAGATAACAAAGATCTGCCTGGTCTGGATTGATTGCAAAGCCTAAAATCGAGTTTCTAGATTTGGTTGATTTTTTTATTAGTCATATTGAATTCCTATACAACCTTGAACTACTTTTTCATGGCAGTCCTATGATTTCTAAGTGATTTGCTAGTTTTGATTTGATTTAGCTAATTAACGTGATTAGTCCTTTAACCTGCTAATATTGAATTAGATCATGCTTTTGGAAAGCGTTAAAACATTGCAAGCATACACAAGGGCAATTGATATACATACAAGGTTAGAAATACTTATAAACCTTGTAAACCGGAGTGTATGGCACTCAATGCTTTTTACCGTCTTTGTGGTCTGAACTGGTTTTTGAGCTGAACATAGAAGTTGCCCGTCTCGTCGATACGAGTCCTCTGGTTTAAAACGGGGCCGATTCCGAGTTCGGATGGCATGTAATCTGCTTTGAAAGTTGTTATCCATGGCGGGCTTGGGCTTCGAGCCAAGATGACGTGGAAGATTACAATTCTAGGCTTCAAGGCCCGATACAAACTGGTTTTGACCAATTACAACAGATAATAATGTCCTATTTCTAATTACAAATCTGTGGGCTCAAACGGGGTCCAATTCTGAGTTCGAACGAATCCGGAAACACAAAAATACAATTAGATCGGAGTTTGGAACATCTAGGAATCGATTTTGGAGGAGGTCAGAGGCAGAGGGAAGGTGCCACTCACAGTACCGGCGGTGGAACTGTGCACTGCCGGCGCCGGCAGTGAGCTCTAGCGGCCCCGGTGGTCCGTACTGGCAGCGGCGGCGTTGTCTGGAGGGGCAGCAGCTTCGTCGTTTTCATCGTTTCAGCTCGATATTTCATGCAAAATCACTCAAAACGCGTAAAAACGAACTGGAGATCATATATAGACATTAAGGAATTGATAAACATGCATTAAACATGCATTAATCAACCTATATCATGCTTTCTAGACCGATTTCAAGCAAAATACAGTAATAACACCAGAAATACCCAAATATGGCAATCTACATCTAACATATAACCTAGGCATCAGAATTAATTGAATTTCGAGTATGACACATAAAACATGATTGGGAAGCCCCAAAAAAACTAAAAAAATGACTTTTCATGGCAATTATATCAAAATAATAGCAGAAGTAATTTATGTCGAAAATAGTAAAAACAACCTAAACATGCATTTTAATCGATTTAATGCAACAATCATGAATAGTAAGGCATAAAATGTTGGGTTTTATTGGTTCATAACGCAGCGGAATTTCAAAAATTTATCTAAAAACCCAAACCAAGATCCATGTAATTCGAATTAATAGAATAATTACTTACTTGTATGTCGAATTCAACAGCATTGTAGGAAGGAAGGAGGTGGTTCACTTTGGTGATACCTGGCCTCGGATCAGAAACGCCTCCAAAAGAACACGTCCTCTACGAGTATCCACACGAATAGACCTTAGCCAAAACTAGTGCTTGTGTGCTAGCACTATTGCTTCACAAGCAATTTCGAATTTTAGTGATTTAGTGAATAATGGATTTCTTGATTCTCAAACCAATTGCTTAATGTGTATTTATAGTGATAAACAACACTAGGGTTTGAGACAAATTCGAATTTCAATCTCATTGCAATTCTACAAGTTTATGTTTATCAAAAACCCCTTTTTTGATAATTATCCATATATATTAATTACTATATTTATTATCTTCCAAAAATAATAAATTAAGGAAAACACTTATCCTTAAATTTCGAATTAATATATATACATATATATATATATATATATATATATATATATATATATATATATATATATATATATATATATATATAAAATTAATCACTTAATCACATTGGGCTTCTACAACCCATAACTGTTTTGGGCCTGTTCTTAGTGTGCGACCCTGTAGGTTCATATAACGTTGGCAGTAGGCTCAAAATCCCTATTTCAGCCCACAAGTCATAAGTGGCCTCTAGCAAGACATCATGACTACCCAAGTTATACGAATATCGATAATCCGATTTAACCATTTACAATAATATTTTAATCCCTTTGTCTCTCGATATCCTGATTGAATATAAGGCATAGTCTTGTCATCCTTGTAATATTTAATCATTAGTTTCTTGACTCTAAGTAGACTGAAAATGATAACTCCTTATCAATTAGCATGGCCATGCATTTCCTTCAGTCTATCTTTTTCAAGGGGCCCATAGATATCTTACTCAAATAAATGAGGGACAAATTCCTTCTCAGTCACTCACATTTCTCACATAGTTACTTTCATATCCAATGACAATCTATTCCATTATCTTGTTAAAGATAATGTAAGACTGTATCAAAACATGAAATAGCTATGTAGAAATCCATGATGATTTCAAGGTCAAAGGATTATACTAATAGAACTGTAATGAGAATTACTTATGACAATGATCTATGTAGTATTCTCACAGTGAATCATCCAGTGCCTTATTTCTCAAATAGCACCTATGATTTGACTTAATATCTCATATACATGATTAGTAAAACATAATCATCAGTCAACATCATACTAGTCTCAATGTTCTATTAAGACTAGGG
This sequence comes from Mercurialis annua, assembly GCF_937616625.2. NCBI lineage: Eukaryota > Viridiplantae > Streptophyta > Magnoliopsida > Malpighiales > Euphorbiaceae > Mercurialis > Mercurialis annua. The sequence goes on along the minus strand of NC_065572.1, from coordinate 17,043,869 downwards.
ATACATGGTATATAATTCTTTTATTAAACCTAAAGGTTCTACTATCAAGTCACATACTTGATGACCTTAGAAAGAATTAACCATTCAAGTATTTTAATCATTAATATAAAATGATAAAAACTTCCAATCAATAAATAACAAAATGATAAAGTCAAAACATGGTCAAACATGACTGACCTAGTGCATATCACTAACATAAAAAAGTTACAGGAGATTATGGAGGGTCCTCAGAAGTACCGTTCTATGTCCTTGGCTCATTTTCTAGCGATACAGATGTAGAATCAACCTTTGGATCAGTGTATTGTAAGGCCTTCTTTAGTGATTAAGGTGTCTCTAGCTTCTTTGAAAAACTAGTGTGTGTGTGTGGTGTCTAGGTGGTTCGGTCAAGGTGGAATTTTCCCTACGATTTCTATGCTTTTCTACTCTTTAATTGCCGACCTCTATTAAGCTGTCTTAATGTTGTTTTTATAGAGGTGAATTAGACTTAGGGTCTTTAGAGTTTTTAGCTAGTTAAAAGCTTGTGAAGTGATGGATTTTTAGGTGTTAGGATTAGTTAAAATCACTATTATTTTAATTAAATTAGAATTTAAGCTTGGTGGCTAAGTAAAACAGGGTTAAAAGTCATTTTTGGTGCCCAAAAAGTATAAAGAATAGTTCTTAGGGCCTATGGGTTTTGATATAGTCAATTTTAGTTTGTCAAATTTGCAAATTCGCCCATATGCTTATAAGATATTGCAGTTAGTCCAATTTCTGAACTTAGACTACAACGTCTTTGAATTTTATGGGCTATTTACAGCTAACTACATATTAATCCCTCAAGTTCGCAATTATGCACTGATCTTGCCTGCTTGGATTCAAACAGCCGAATCGATAGCTCGTCACCCGAACTAATTTTTCTGGAAATCATCATTGGACGCTTCATTCCCTTATCACTTTTTACATGTCCATAAAATTTGTGTCTACAAGTTCGTGAATTTAATTTATAAGTCTCCCTAAATATATACTGTGGCTATAGAATTAAAAATTTAAAATTACCGAGCTAAGAAAAGCATATAAAATAGAAATAAAATAATTTATATGTCTTTAGCAAATATTTTCAGTCTCATTATTCCCGATATAATTTCAAGAAGTTATGTTTAAAATTTAATAAAATTTGGATATTGAAATTTTATTAAGCGGGATTGATTTAAACCCAATAAATCTTTAATGATTTATTAAAAATAAATTATAAGTCTGATGCGAATAACAATTGAAAATTTTGTTTGTTTTATTTTTTATTGGATATTTGGGCAAAGTTTCACGAAATTTAGAATTAGTTTCCGTTTTACCTACAGACGACTAATTAAGAAACTGGATTAAACTGCATGATTGAACTAGTACTAAAACATACTTCTTATTTGTAGATGCGTACTTTTAATATTAGATGATATTGTGAACGGAGCGGGGTTCGGGGGCCGCTCGCCCAAGGCTTATGGCTGACTTCTCGATCTGGAAATGGTTTGAAAAATGGAGTCGCCACCTAGTTCAACTAGGAAATGCCTTTTAACCGACTAGATAGCCTTACTCGCCTCCGGTAAGACTGTTGTGCATCAGACCAAAGACTAGGGTTCGTGGACCTCCCCGAGACTCTTGTGCTTAGCTTATCTGTTACCAGCTTTATTTTTTGGACATATTCGTTTTATATCTCATCTCAACAGTATATGCAGTTCATAGGATATGAAAGCTGTAACTAAACAAGTATGAAAGAAGTAAACACGTTTGACTTGCATATGACTCAATCTGGACTGACATTTGAGGCAAGTAGCAGGTACTCCTAAGCATACATCTAACCTTAGAGGTTCCTAGAAAATAGCATAAGTCTGGTTGGTCTGGATTGATTCCATGCACAAAGCCTAAAACCAGATGTATAAGTGTGATTTGATTGATTTTATTAGGTGAGTATTGAAAAACCTATACAACCGTTACTACTTTTTCGTATTAGTCCTATGATGTCTAAGTGATGGGCTGGATTTGCATCTATGGGCTAATTTTATGTGATTAGTCCTTTAACCGGTTATTATTGGATTTGGATGCTTTTGGAAAGCAGTAAACATTGCTAGCATGCTCAGGGCCAGTTGGATATACATACAAGGTCAGAGATATTTTTAAACCTTGTTAGTGCCTAGCACTCGTGCGGGTTTTGACCATCTGTGTGGTCAGAATGGGCTTTCGGTCAGATCATAGGAGTTGTGCGTCTCGTCGATCCGGTTCTACTGGTTTGATCCGGAGTCAATTCCGAGTTCGGGTTAGCCCGGAATCAGCTCTGGAAGTTGCTGGTTTGCTGGGCCTTGGGCTCGTGGGCCCGGTTTATACACTATGTTACATATTTGGACTTCTGAGCACGTTTTACATCAGGTCTGGCCCGTTATATTACAAAATATGATTCTATACTAAATTCTCTACATCTGGGTTCAAACTAGGCCTGATTTGGAGTCAGGATGGGCCCGGAAACGCGTTTTGAAGTTTGGATCGAAGCCTGTAAGATCTAGGAATTGAATCTGGGATCTGGCGAAGGAAGAACGCGGTGCCGATTCATAGTGACGGCGCCGGCAGGATGAGTGGCGGCGCCGCCAGTTTGTTGTGGCGGCGCCGCCAGCTTCAGTGACAGCGGTGGCGGTTCGTCGGCAGTTTCAGGGGTTGTTTTGTTTTGCTTCGTTCTCACTCATTTCAACTCCGTTTTTCATGCAAAAGTAGTCAAAAAAGCATAAAATGGAACAAGGAATCCAAAAAACACATAGTCGAAGTGTTTAAAGCTCATCTATGTAAAATTATTTCCTGGGCAGCAAGTACGTTTTTCAAGTTTTCATGGCAAAAAGAGCTAAAATCTCCTAGAAACATGCATTCTAAGAGCTCTAAATTGATTGTTTTCTGGTTTTGAACATTAAAACAACTAATTACAGTGATTAACATGCTTTTTCTTAGAAATTTATGGTGATTATTGAAAGCATCAAATTAATTGTTATGGCAATTTTAATGGCAAAATTAACAAAATAATCTAAACATGCAACCTAAGATAAATTACAGCAATTATGGCAATCATATATGCAATAGTAAAATCAAGGGAATTATGATTGAGGGTCCTCAGAAGTACCGTTCTGAGTCCTTGGCTCGTTTACAGACGAATTGGATGCGGAATCCAGCTTCGAATCTGTGCAGGATGTCGCGTTCTTGGAGAATTAAAACGTGTTTAATGTTTTCAGCACTGGATTTTAGTGTGTGTGTATGTGTGTGTGTGTGTGTGTTGTGGCCGAATTCTACTGTCTTTTTTAGGGTTTATGTGCCACCTTTGCCAGGCTGACTTAAGGCTGTATTTATAGCGATTGATTAGGTCTAGGGTTAGCTTATGTGTATTTACAGGTTTGTCCTAGCTAGAGTTTGGTTAAGGGTGAAAGAAGTGTTAAGGGATAAGTCTAGATGCATTTAGAGTTAGGTTTTAATTAATTAATTAGGATTTTAATTCTAATTTTCGGATTTTGACTTGCTAGCTAAGTAAAAAGGTGCTAAAAATCTATTATGGTGCCTAAAAGTGTTAAAAAGGCTACTAAAGTCCTATAGGTTTGGTCATGGTCAATTCCAGTCCGTAAAACTTGCAAATTGGCCCTTAAACTTCTAAGATATGGCAATTAGTCCAATTTCTAAACTTAGATTACAATCGCTTTGGATTTTTATGGGCTATTCATGCCTAATTGCGTTTTAATCCTCCAAGTTTGCAACTGTGAACAGATTACACCTGTTTAGATTCCAGCAAGCAAATCGAAAGCTAGTCACCCGGACGGATTTCTTTGGAAATCATCATTGGATGCTTCAATTCTTTATCACTTTTTACTTGTCCGAAAAATAGGTGTCTACAGATATTATGATCCATTATGTTAGTGTTGATATGATCAACATTCTGGATTGTTGGAATTTTGATTTTGAATTGAAATATACGATATGGAACCCCGCGTCCCGCTGTGCCCAACAGCGGTATCAAAGTCACCTTATCATCGAATATTAAAGTCTTACGATTGAATAATTGCATGATTATGGAATTAGGAATTTTTTATTAGTCGGCATAAGAGATATACAGATCCGAAGAGGAAGGACATGGATGTTTCAGGTGGGTGACTTTGTGTTTCTTCGGGTTTCGCCCATGAAGGGCTTTGTTCGTTTCGGTGTTAAGGGAAAGTTAGCACCGAGGTATATTGGACCGTACGAGATTATCAAGCGTATTGGAGCGGTGGCGTATAAGTTGGATTTTCCGCCAAATATGTCATTGGTTCATCCTGTGTTCCACATTTTCATATTGCGGAAGTATATTTCTGATCCTTCTCACATGGTAGTACCGCAAAGTGTCGAGATTGACCGTGAGTTATCTTACAAGGAGCAGCTTGTCGAGATTGTTGATACGCAAGCGCATAAGGTATTGAACAAGGAGATTCCGATGATCAAAGTCCTTTGGCAGAACCATTCTGTTGAGGAGTGCACCTGGGAGACCGAGTCTGATATACGCGATCGCTATCCTTTTTTTTCCTGGAGGTACGATAAATTGTCTTATATAATTTTTTTTATGATTCGTGTGTGTGTGTTATTTGTTTACTTGAGCTATCTGTGTTGTCATGTTAAATTTGAGGACAAATTATTACTACGTTGGGGAGGATGTAATATTCCTTTTTTTTTTTTTGGTTTTTTTCCGTTGAGTTTTCAGTAATAATTTGAGTCGTTTGTTGATTCATTCGCGATTAGATTCATGTTCAATTTGTGATGGGTCGGTTTGGCCCATGAATTAGTTGGATTATCTCGGTTGGGCTCGTGTGGCCTATGCAAAGCCAATGCAAATTTAAATAACATTTTCATTCCCATTCATTGAAGATTTGACCCATGCATTTATTTGAATTACCAAATTATTTTGGCAACAGCACGCTTTGCATGCAGCGTGCTTCACCTATTCTGCCATTCTATATAAGTCTTATTTAACCCTAATTCTTACACTCACTTTCATCAAACCCTAGCCGTCATTCTTTATCAAATTCACTGAAATCATTCGATAAAAATCCATCTCTTCGTGCAAAAATTGGTAAGAGTTCATCTCATTATAAGTTTATGCTTCCTTATTGATACTATCATTTCTTAATCCGTTTTCTTTTCTTTTAGCATCAAATTGATATTCGTTTCCTCACTGATGTAGTTCAAATCATCCTCTTCAATCCCAAAGGTTTATAATTGAATTTGGTACGTAAAATCCTCTCCGTTTAAGCGCTGTATCAATTTAGGTTCGATATCGTCGCATCGTTTCCTAACTCACATCTCTCTAGTTTTAGCATCGATTTGGGGTTTGTTTCTTTGTGGTTGCTGTACTCATCGTCCTTGTCTATTTTAAGCCTTGAAATCGTCAATCGGTACATTCAATCTCTCGTGTTTTAGAGCCGTGCAGTTCAGCGTTTTGAGATTGGTTGACTGTGTATTATTTTGCCTTGCTGCTATGTCCTAGGCTATGTATTTGGGCATGATTCTTGTTATGTTAGACTTTAATCTCATATTGTTATTTGATTAACTGTTTCATTCTCGAGTTTACGTTGAATCGATTCGCTTTTATCGTCGTTAAAGGGCTGTTGTCCTTGTTTTTGATTGATGCCGATAGTTTCATGTCCTCTAATGTTGTTCATGTGTCTCCTAAGGCTGTAACTGATGTAAGGTTGCTTGGTTACTGAAATTGTTCGATGAATTTGGAAGTTCTTGTTTGTTACTATCTGTTTGAAATCATTACTTAATATTCAGTTCTTGGTTTCATTATTGGGGTTGGCGGCAGTGAGCGGTTTCATATTGTTTAGCTAATGTGCTTGTGTTTTGATTGGTTGGTTATTGTTTAAATGTGGTTATCAAATTGATATTTGACTAAAGTTTATATGTAAATTACAATTCAAACATTAATTGTCATATTCAATATAATGATATTTATTTTTTACAAATGCAAGCAATCGTAAGAATTATTTTGTTTTTTTATCAATATATTGGAACATATAATTTGAGTTTTAGTCCATTTACGTTTGCTATTAAAAAATTAACCAACCAAAATATCCATAGAAGTGTTTAGGATGAGTTAGAATTTCAAAAATTTAGCAGCAAAATGCTATTATTTAATTATCATAATAATTCTATCAAGGCTAAGTAAATAAATATTCTGATAATTTAAAATAGAATGTTAATTATGATAATTTTAATTCTATCCAAATAGAACTCATCTTAATTTACTAGTAATGTTTGATGGGAATTAGAAAAGATAATTGGTATTTAAGATTGCTTTAAAAGTGGGGTCTTATGAATATTTGATATTATTGTCGGTAACTATTGGTTACTCTTATTTAAAGCTTTTGAGTTCAGTTTTAATATTTAATTATTATTTTATTAAAAGTATTATTTTAGAATTATAAACTATGATTTATAATCTTGATAAAATATTTGGGTCGGGTTAGACTTGAGTCGCCCGACATGTGAGGTTAGCTTGGTAGTTATCGGTAACTCAGCTAATCCATTATTTGGAAATTTATTTAATTTATTATTTAAATAATATTTTCTGGATCAGATTTTAAAGCATGAACTCAATAGACTCAAATTGTTTATCGCATTATCTTGACTTATTGTTTGTGCTAGTCCTATATGGTATCTAGTATTCTCTAGAGTTAGGATCCGTTTTAATTATTATTTATATTTGTTTAGACTCGTTGATCATTCGTGTTTGAGAGGCGAACCAGGATTAGGTTGCTTGCCGGTTATCACGGGGATATCAATCAGTGAGTTTATATTTACTATTTACCGCTTTATTAAGTAAATTGTTATGTGCTATATATATATATATATATATATATATATATATATATATATATATATATACTGTATACGCATATTTCGAACTGCTTTTATCATTATGACTCTTAGTTGGAACATGCTACCTAATGGGCATCATTAGGACTGCGTGAACACCGGTTTGATTTGATAAGGTATGGTATAGTTGGGTTAACTCGGTGGTAGCCTAGCTCTTGGGACCTCGTAGAGTAACTCGGTGTAGCTAAGCTCTCGGGACTCTGGTTATGGATTAAGTGCGGTCGGTGGTAACTCGGCGTAGCTCAGCTGTCGGGACTAGCCCTTTTGGATAAATTATACAAAATATAATATTTGTGGTTTAGGGTTCCAACTATTAATCGTAATGCTTATATAAAATGTTTTAACTGTTTTAAAAGGTTTTCCACTTAATAAATGTAAATAGTGGTATGAACTCATCTTAGTATATCTGACCCGTTGTTTTCCCCATTTTCCAGGTTTATGATTTTGAGCGAGTTAGCTGATCTCCGACTCTTTATTTTCCTTAGAGGTTTTTCTTTATTTTTATTAAAGTTGTCGGATTAGTTTTACTGGTTTTATTGATGCTTTGGCACTATTATGTTAACTCTATACATTTATTATTCATGCCATGTTGGAATCTCGGAGTTAGCAGAGCATATATTATTTAACTGTCGATATTATACATTTTTAAAATAAGGTTGGAGTCTCAGTTGCCCTGAGCGTTGGTTTTCTTGCAGGATTATGTGTTTGCAAGTTATCCGTAAGGCTACCTGTGGATTTTGGTACTTCATTACACATACCCTAGCGTCGGTCACGATCCATGAAATTGGGTCGTGACATCTACATAATTACTTAGGAAAATTAATGAAAACAAATTTTGCATGTAAAACATACATAATGCAGCCAGACAATCGATCTAGATGAAAACCAAAACATCAATTCCATAATGAATAAAATATAGTATGAACCATGATATATTACATGATACTTTAATAAAAAATTTAGACTGTAACAATGTTACTGTAGTCTTAATTATGTATTGGATATCTAGGCTGTAAACTATGTTATTGCCGCCTCGGGGTTACCCATTAAGTTTTGGCCGTCAACATTTCCATCGCCATATGAATTAACATAATCATGCTTATTTCTATGATAATCACAAACTTAGTCAATTATCAATACTGGTGATCATGCAACTCTATTGCTCAATAGGTAGCATGTTTCAATGGATCTATATCGACTTCAAATTGACTTGATGCAATGGGATTTAAATAACATTTTGAGTTATGAAAATTTTTATTATCAATATTCAAAAGTAAAATGCAAACTCACAAAACCGCTATCCTAAAAAAAACATGAAAACTCTTTACTCCTTTGTTCTTGTAGCTCGCTGGCCGGTCGATCAAGTTAGAATTCAATTATTAAAATACAATTCAAATAAGAATTCTAACTCTAAAAAGTAAACTGTATCGAAAAACTAGACAACTACATTAAACTCTTTTAAACGTCTTGGTTAACGTTTCGAAGTCCAATTGAATCAAAGTCGAACACACGACTCGAAATAGAAACGAAATGCTCGACTGTCGATGAATCTGCGTCATTGTGCGTCCGCACAGCCCTTGCACAGGTTGTGTGTTTTCACAACCACAGGGTGACTCCCCGGGCTTTCCGACGTGTTCAGGACTACGTTTTTTTGCCCCGAATACTAAAATACATCCAAAACAATCCAATTCCGCAATCGGAACGCAAAATTGATTCAAATTCGATTACTTCGATATGGAAACTGTTATAAATTCAAATATAATCTAAATTATAAATAACCGAATTCAAATTAACTTTTATTACCTCAAATACTAGCGGCTTCTCGAAGAAATTTGAGTTAGAATCGAGTAATAGGATCAGAAATCGTAAACCTAATTTTCGCGTGAAGAACGAAAGAACTGGAGCTATTTTTAGTTTCCATAACTCATAACAAATACATAAAAGGAGTATATATAGTTTGGTTAAAATCCAAAGTAATCCCTGGTGACTTACGCGTCACTTTAAACTAAATTCTTAATTATTCGTTTGTACCTAATACAGAAACTAACTCCTAATTTCATGAAACTTTATCCAAAAATTGCATAAAATATAAAACGAATAAAAAAATAATTTTTATTAGCATGGGACTTGTATTTTATTTTTAATAAATATTTAAAGAATTATTGGATTCAGATCAGTCCCATTTCATATAAAAATTACGTCCAAATTTTATGAAATATTAACAGTAGCTTCCTAAAATTATTTCTTGAATATTGACCTCAAGAATACTCACTTGGGACTTATAAATTATTTTATTTTAATTTATAAATATTAATTTCCTCCATATTAATTCCGTTTATTAAAATTTAAATTCTCAAATTTAAACTTTAAACTCCTATAACTACGATAGATTTTTAAGGACACTTATAAATTAAATTTACCTTCTCTCGGTCCAATTAAGTTATACTATGTGGCTTAATTAATGACCTAAATTTTTGGGGTGTTATAGTGCCATGGGGCCATTTTGTATGTATACTTGTATATGCCAATGATATATGTTTTATATGACTAAATGTTCTCATTAAACTAAGTATTCTTTTACTACGTATTATCCTTGATTACTTTGTGAAATAATTTATTCTTAAGTGTTAAGAATATGAGTGAGAAATTTTTTTATATAAGTAATCTAAATAACAGTTTACGATCTCATTGGGTTCTACGTATAAGGACAACGCATTTTCCTGGATCGTCACCACTGTTTATTCTCCCGATTCATAAGAGTTACTAATGGCCGGAGGTAGCGAGTCTCATGTTACCCGAAGATCGAAATAAACATGTGAACACTCAAAGGTTGAGCAAGTTGAACAGTTGTAACATTAGATGACTTATACATGCTAAATCATATAGGTCAATATTATGTCATCCAGTTTGTGACTGTACACATATCCTTTGACTTGTGGTAGCACAGTTATCTTATATATAGGTGATTAAAGTTTGATACTCCTTAACTTTAAATCTTTCATGAGATAGGGTTGCGGGATGTGTTGACTCTAGTTAGTTGTATGTGGAGATAGGTGATTACTCAAAGAGGATTTATTACTCCGGATGAACGGGGCTAACATTCTACGGTATCTCGATTTGTTCTTGATGGATGGTAAACTTGCGCAATTGTGTATGATTTTAATAGAAGAGTTCTAATACTATAAAAGTGTTTCTAGTATGAGTCATATTTATCAAGCACTGGAATTGAGAGATGAGGACATATGATTAAGACATAATAGTGTTTGACCATCTATAACACTAAGTCGAGATTGGAATCTTGTAATGAAGGGAATTTGAGTGTATGCTAATCATGAACATTGGTTCATAAAGAATGTATCGAAACATTTATTTCTATTTGGGAGTCGCGATATGTTGCTAGACGTCACTCATGATTTATGAGAGTTAATAATTAAAGGGGGTTTAATTACTAATAACAATAAGAAATATGTTTCTTATTTTTCTCGTTGCCATCTAGATATGAACTTAGTTAGTCACACGCAATAAAATGGTAATCAATTGAGTTTATGAGAGATCGATTTCATATAAAAACTAGCATATCTCGGAAATTAATTTAAGTTGAAAAACGGAGTTCAATTTGGACTAAGTTGTAAGAGTTATAAATTAGTATGAACGTAATTGTACTTGAACCAAGTTTTATGATTAGAAGGCTTAAATAATTAACTATTGTAATTGATGATACTTAAAGCACTAATCATAAGTTGGTGGTATGATGATGTCATAGTGATACATAAGGTCAGTGACGGAGCCAGGATTTCGACATAGGGAGGACCAAATTGCAATATGTAATATATGAAGTAGACAAGCTTAAAAAAATTAGGGGTGGGTTAATTGTAAAAAATAAAAAAAATTGGTGCTAATTTTAACAATTTTGAGATTTTAGAGGGGGTCATGACACTCCCATACCTCCCCTATCTCTATCATTGCATAAGGTAGCTAGGTGTCACATGGTAGTAACACCTAAAGTACATGTACAACACTTGTCTTACCATGTGTCTTAAGGACACTAAACATCCAAGCCTATAAATAGAGCTTGAATGTTGAGGCAAAGAAAACACAACACAATCATAAAGGCATAGCAACACAATTGCTTAAAAGTTGAGCATGGTTTCGAAGGAGTTCGAGACAAGGTGTTGGCTAAATCATTTAAAGGAGTTTAAACGATATTCATCAATCAAAATTTATACTTTGGAAGTTTTTCAAGCATTAGAGCAAGAAGGTGATCGTAGCAAGAGTTGAGCTTTGGGTCTCTCTCAAGAGGAACTCAAGCGGATCACTTTGGATAAGGATTCAATCGAGCGCATACTCGGGTGGACGAGTTAGAGGTCACCATACTTCCGGGACTCAAAGAAACAAAAAGAAAACCGAGATAGGTATACTTATTATTTCTAGATGCGAACTTTTAATATTATATTATACGATGATCCATTATGTTAATGTTGATATGATCAACAGTTTGGATTTTAGGAATTTCGATTTTGAATTGAAATATACGATCCTGAACGCCTCGTTCCGCTATGCACAACATGAATCATAATACACACACCATAGTTTGATACATAATATAGAGCGTAACAATGTTACTAACATCACAATTGTGTATGGTTATCTTGGCCGTGAACTATGTTACCGACGCCTCAGATTTACCCGTTAAGTCTAAACTGTCAATATTTCCGTCTTCATTTGACTTAACATAATCATCCTTAACTCTATGACCATGGTAAGCTTAATCTATTATTAGTACTAGTGATCATTCAGTCCTATTGTTGTTCAATAAGAAACACGTTCCAATGGATCTTTATTGGTTCAATTTCATACTAGTGCGATTTATCTTTTAAAACAGTTTAAAATTAAATATTCAAAACTAAAAACAACATAACCTCACAGAACCATTATTCCTCAAAATATATGCTCCTAGTAGCCTATTAGTCAAACAACCAAGTGATGTGACTCGGCAGATCGACAACTTATCGGATCTAATTGGTATTTAAACTGAAAAATATAATAAGTCATCGAATCCATAACTTTAGTCGTATCGTATGAACCTCTAAACTTTAAACGATCCCCGTCTATGTCACGACCCAAATTCAGAGATCGTGACCCGCGCTAGAGTATGAGTATGGTTGTATTGAAACCCGTAGCTAGCCTCGCGGAGAGCCACACAACATATAAACCCACAAAGAAACCACTGTTCGGGGGGCAACCGAGACTCCAACCTAAGTCTACCAGTTTAAATAAACAATTATATAATAAAATGCTCGGCTCAAATCCGAGACTCCAAAAGCATGCCTTATATATAAATAAATGATTCCAAGGTATAACATGCCAATAACAAAAATAAATAGTCGGACTAATTCGACAACCTCAACAGTATGAATAAACAAAAAGGACTAACTAGTTCTACTACAGTCTAAGAGTGTAAAACAGCTAACTAGATTTATTAAAGCAAAAGAACCTTCGAGGAATCAAGAAGTCGGAGATCGACCAAAGCTCTCAAAATCATAAACCTGGAAAATGGGGAAAACAACGGGGTCAAATATTTTTGAGATGAGTTCAAAATACTATTTATATTTATTAAGTTAAAACCTGAAATCCTTTCATACTAATATATATAAGATTATGGTATAACAGCATTGAAATGAAATTCAAAGTAGATGGGAACAAATCCTCATCAATCCCAAAGTAAGCTAGACATTTTTTCAGCCAAACCCAAAGTACTTATCAGTGCACATATTCTCGATAGTGCTTATCGAGTAGCTCGTTCCAATCTAGATCCATAATCATTAAAAAAGCAGTTCAAAAACATTTATGATACTAAAATAATATATGTTACTTAATAAAGCGGTAAATAGCATTACAAACTCACTGCTTGTGAAATCACGTGATAAATCCTGGCAAGCAACTAACCCTGCGCAGACTCCGAAGCACGAGAAGACGACGAGTCTAAAAACAAGGCACAAGTTACAATCCAAACAACCCCTAACTCTAGGAATATTAGATAGCACATAGGACAAGAACCTAAAACCACAACCAATGTAGAAGCCAACTAAAGTATACAATCATATAAACCAAACAACAAGTTGAGCTTAGATGAGTTCTTACTTTTAAAACCAAAATTTGGAGTCTTACATAACTTAAATAATCATTTTAAAAACACTTAGAATTCCCAAAGTGGTGTGTTAGCCATAAACCACATTTTAAGCTTAACACAGCATGTCGGGCGACCCAAGTCTAACTTGATCCAATCATTAGCCAAAGTGCAATTCAAAGTAATAACCAAAAGTCCTTTAATTAAAATCAAAGTTATTTGAAAACAATGAACTCATTTATAAGCTTAATACCAAAAGACCAATAGAACAACAAGTCAAATAATTTGCCAACACTTGGCAAATTTCACCCAAAGTACTGACCACTAATATAAGTCACCTAAAATGAAATCAAAATGAGTTTAAATACTTCCTTAACATACCAATTCAGATCTGAAATAACCTAATAATCAACCAATAAAACCATGGCAAAAACCTTACAAAGCTTGTGTATCAATTCTACAAACGAGTATCAATCAAACCTAAACAATTCAAACATATTTAAATATACTAAAACAGTCCTATGAACACATTTCCAGCCACTTACATACTTGATCAAACAAACCAAAATAAGCAACATAACTTAGGCAATACAAACCCAAAACCAACAATTAAGCCATTAATCGATGAAGCACCCAAAGTATCAATTTTAGTTTACTAAATCAGCTGAACAATATTTCCAGCCACAATTATATTCTTAAAACACCGAATTAACCTAAGAAAATCCACCATATGACATAACTCCTAGATTTAGCCAACGATTCCAACACACCCAAGGTATAGTCAACAACAACAAGATAAACAGGTCTAAATAAATATTTTCAGATCAATACATGGCAAAAATATAATATATAAGCCACAACATCCAAAGTCTCAATCTAGCAAAAACAACCTATAAAACCTTAAAGGAAATCAATAGAAATGAAGACACATACCTCTTGAATGGACAAAGTGATGAAAACCAAAAAAAAAAATTCCAAATCAGCCTACAACATGATATGACAAGGGATAAATGAAAAAGGATCCGATTGAATCATGAACCAATGAAATACCCAAAGGAAAACTATGATTGAATCACTTACCAATGATTAAAATGGAGGAATAATGTTAGGAAATAAATTAGAATGAAGTTCAGCAGTTCTAGGGTTTTAAAGGAGTTTAGAAATGTTTAGAAATGGATTTAGGTCGAATTAAGGTGAGTTTAAATAGAAATCAGCGAGCTGTACAGTGACACATCGCGCCCGCGACCCACATATTGCGCCTGCGACACACAGGTCGCGCCCGCGAAAAGCTTCTTCCAACCCAAAAATTAAATTTTTGAAATTTAGCTCGGGACCGCTTCAAAAGCCCGAGCCACACCCAAAACATCTAAAACCAACATATAAAAGGTAATGAACCCCCAACCATGTTTCCGAGGAACCAAACCAACTAAAACAAACCCGACGTACATCAGAAAGTTCATCGGAACAAGCCGAAAAAACACGGGGGATTGCAGTCTATAAACGACTCTTTAATAATTTAGACTCATTCCCAGTATAAACTTATATTCCTCTTTTCTATAATTGATTTGATCAATCAATAACTTAATTAAAACGTCGTAATGTTTTAATAAACTGATTACTTTTTCATTTCATTTATCTTTTTCTTCAATAGGTTTATATAACCTATAACTTAATTAAAACGTTGCAACGTTTTAATAATCCGAATACCTTTTATTTTTATATTCGTTACAATATTTTGAACGTCCCAAATCACGTGTTTATAATCCGTTTAAATCATTTTCGGATCGATTAGAATGAACCGTATGTAACAGAACCAATTTAACAGTTACAAATCACTTAAGGTAAAAGCCCAAAATTATCCCCCGAGTAAACGTACTATGCGTCCGCATAGTAGGTACTATGCGTTCACACAGTACACAATGTGCGTGTGCATAGCCCTAAAAATTTGGTTACAGGTTTCCCAACCTACTCCCGACCTCGAATTTCAATCTGAACACCTAAGCCACATCTAATCCAATTTGATTCCGCAATTTAAACGTTAAACTTGTTCAAATTCGATCGATTTGATACGATTAACGTTATATTTTCGATTAAAAATCAAATAACATATACTCGAATCCAAAATAATGACTATTACCTCGTATATTAGCAGATTACCGAAAATATTTGAGTTAGAATCGAGAAATCGGTCGAAAGAATCAAATCCTAGAACCATCACAACATCGCAGTAATTGAGAAAGAAAAGAGACGAGAAAGGAAGTGAAGCTGCTACTTCAATTCATTTTAATGAAATTAATTTTATACATTTGGCTAAATGACATTAGTCACTAGCTCAATATCTCACTCTAACCCAAATTCTAACTTATTGTCTTTAATAATTACGGAAACGAATTCATAATTTCATGAAAGTTTACCCAATTTTTTTTAAAAATATAAAACAAATAAAAATATAAATTTTATTCGCACGAGACTTATGTTTTATGTTATTTAAATCTTTAAAGATATTGGGTCTCGATAAGTCTCACTCAATCATTTAAAATACGTCTAAATTTTATGAAATTTTGACAGTAACTTCTTAAAATTATTTCATGAATATTAACATTAAAAAATTTGCTTAAGACTTATAAATTATTGGCCAAATGTTGTAAAAAGGCCAAACCCTTCACAAAAGTTTCACAAAAATCCTGACCTTTCAATTTTGTCGATTTTGGCCAAAAACAGATTATTTGGTTTCAGTTGTGACCAACTCTCTCAATTTGATTTCAATTTTGCCTACGTGGCATGCCACATGTATACCATCATGGCAAACACTAGGTAAAATGTGAATTTCAGTTCTTAGAATTTTTTTAAAAAGATATTTACACCCTCAAACTTTAAATTGTTTCATCCTTAATTTTTTTAAATATTTAAAAATATTCAAAATAGTTAATATTATAATTAAAACTCGTTCATCTACTTTGAGATGAATCCATGTCGTGTTATTCACAAAAAAGACGAATGGATTTCAATTATATCAATTTAAAAAAATAAAAATATTAATTTCACATTTAAAATATTAATTCGTCCAAAAATAAAAACACCCAAAAATACCACTAAAACTAATTAAATTAAATTAAAAAATATACTAACCCAACCCAAATCACCCGGTCAATCTGACCACCCACCCGCCTACCGCCGTCCGCCCACGATCGGAAAATTTTCCGGTCGTCCTCCCCACGTACAGATCCATGGCGGATCTGTTCAGATCCGGCACGGATCTGTTCATGAAGTACAGGTCCAGCTGGACCTGTTCTTCATGGAGAACAGATCCAAGCCGGATCTCTTCATGGAGAACGGATCCGACAAGGATCTGTTATCCATGAACAGGTCCCGCCGGACCTGTTCTCCGGTGAACAGATACACCGGCCGGTGGGTCTGTTCACCGGATCCTATTTAAAAGTTAGAAAATATTTAAAAGAATTATTTAATTAAAATTTGTTTGTTTTCCGGTGATGGGTGGATGATAGTGACCGGAAAAAGGTAGTGGCGGTAGATAGCGGGTTTCAGTTGAGTAGTTTGATTAAAACAAAAAATACAAAAAATAGTTACATTGAACGACGTCATGGAATATTTAATTTTGTTTAATTTATAATTTGAAACAATTTAAAGTTTGAGGGTGTAAATATTTTTAAAAAAACTCTAAAAACTTAAATGAATATTTTACCTAGTGTTTGCCATAATGGCACACGTGTGGCATGCCTTGTCAGCGCCACGTAGGCAAAATTGAAATCAAATTGAGAGTTGGCCACAATTGAAACCAAATAATTCGTTTTTGGCCAAAATCGACAAAATTGAAAGGTCAGGTTTTTTGTGAAACTTTTGTGAAAGGTTTGGTCTTTTTACGATATTTGGCCTAAATTATTTTATTTTTATAAGCTTTTCCTTTGTCCTGGTTACACCCACTTATAAAAATATAAATCTCCAAATTTAATTTTTTTGAATCTTAGAAATACTGATGGAGTCTGCCTTCTGATCCGGTGGATTAACCTACAAAATAAGGTAGAAGCTAACCGGACGGTGGTTGTTCGATTAACTCTCCGATGCTAAAGTCAGTATTGAGCATTGAGTAGTGCTTTATGTATATGAATGTAGTTGTTCGTTTAGGCATACCTCAAACTCTTTATATAGTAGTTGAATGTATACCTTGTGGTCTTTGAATAGGAAAGTGATTCCTATTTAGTAGGTTTTAACCCTGAATAGGAGTATAGCTCCTTCTTCGGATGAAAATCCTATTCAGGAATATCTTCCTAAATTGGAGTTTGTTTCCAAATAGGAAAGATCTTCGTGAATCTAGTCGTTTGACCGAATCCCTAGGTCGACGCACTTTATCCGAGTCTTCAGGGGATTCAGTCTTATCTTCGTGGTTTGAAGTACTATTCCATTCAAGGCGTATCTCATGGATTCAGATGTTAGTTTTATCTAGTTTAGCCCTTGACAGAGAGTCTGATATCGTCTGAGGATGGATCTCCTGCGACTCGGCTCCATAGTACTTATGATAGGATTCGGTATCCATCATTAGCCCCCCCGCAAGTGAGCTGAAATCATGGTATTTATGCCTTGGTAAATTTTAGCTTTATTTGAGGCGAGTCGATTGATATTCTGGCGTGTCGTTTCGCTTGTTCACCAAAGTTTCCATATTTTCTCTTTCTGCCATGTGCCAGTCATATGTTCTTTGTTGTGTCTGGATTTAAGACAAGTGTCTCTTTGTGTCTTCTCATATTCTTTTAGTTCCATATTTAAACTGTTGTTAGTGTTCTTGGTATTCTTTTGTTTCTGGGTGATTTCACTCATTCTTCGTGTTCCTCATATCCTGGGTATTTTTACCCATTTTGATCTTCTTTTCCTTTAGGTCTTCCGTCGATATTTGTTTGTGTTGTATCGCCCTTAGATGGCGGCTAGGAGGGCAAAGACAGAGTTTGCCTCTATGGCTATTACCGACTCTTGTCTTGATAAAAATGAAGTTCGAGATATTTATTTTTAAGTATAATTTTCCTTCTGAGTATAAAGATAAGTTACCCGGTTACTGGAAGCCTGCTTTTGGGTCTCCTGGTTCGCCTCGTGAGGCGATTGTTATTGAGGAACAGTTTGCCGCTGGTCTTCGATCCTTTAGATCCTTTTTTGGTAGAATTATGTAGGGATTTGAATATTTCCATGGGATAACTCCATCCTGGAACTACTCGAGTCATTCCTGCTTTTTAGAAGCGTGTAGGCTTCAGGGTCAATCCCCTTCCCTTAACATCTTTTATCATTTTGTTGAGTTGAGAAAGTGTGATAGCTGTTTCGTCTTTGCTATCGGTAGGAAGGGTCGATCTTCCACTTACATGCCCTGTTTAGATAATGGTTGGAGGAAGCGCTATTTCATAGTTATTCATGAGTTTGCCTTCTCCCAATTTCCGGATGGTTTTTCCGTTTTTCGCGTTCATAATTATCCATCGCCATTAAGTTTGTCTGAGTCTATTCTCGCTTTTGATTTTTCCTTTCATAGTATTTTCCAACGTCCTATATTGGCGGTCTTGGTAAGTAACCATGTTTGGTGTCGATGGTTTCCTTTGGAGTATCCCTCAAAGGGTTTGGCAGATCTTAACTATGAATATATGGGAGGTATTTATTCCTGATTTTGTTTTTGTTTCCATTTTCTTTTGTAGGATGTCTTCTTCATCTAATGATCTGCTTTCCAGTTTAAAAATTAATTTGGATGTTCCGATGGGCAGAGTTGCGATAAATGTAAATGTTCCAGTTGGCGAAGCTGAAGTTGCTCTAGTTCCTACTAGGGCGATCCTGTTAGCGGGCAATGGGGTAGTCATCATAGCTGATGAGGCTGTCGATTCTGCAGTTGTTGGTGCTGAACCTGTTGATGGAGAACCTGTTGATGTCGAGGCTCCTGCGGTAGTTCCCCCTATAGCTCTCGCGACTCCAGCGGAGGCGACATATTGTGCAGGATTCGGAGGAGATTCCTCCAAGCATGGATCCTGTTATCAATGAGTCACAGTCTCGGAAAAGACGACGTGTCGTTGAGGGATCTTCGCCGAAAGGATCCCATTTTAATTATTCGACATTTGCTCCTAAGTTGGCTGAGTGGGTCGAAAATCAGAAGCCGGCCAGTTTGTTGAACCCTCCTGTTCTAGCTAAGTATATTAGGATTCTGGCGATCCCTGAGGATATTACTTGGTTCGATTCCAAGCCTGGGCATGAGTTAGCCAATATTGCTTGCTTCCACGGATTTTCGGCGAGTCTTTGATATCATAAGTTTATTCATTCATTTGTCTTTCTGGTGTTTTATTCATTTCGATTTTTCTTTTTATAGGCCCTTCAAGCTGTTTTAGTTTTGAATGAACGCCAGCAGTGTGCCGAGGAGGAAGCTAGGTGTCTATCTAAGCTTTTAGCGGCGACCGAATCAGAGAGACCAATCTTGAAAGCTTCTCTGGAGGATCATGATTCGCTTCTTTTGAAGTTGAAGGCTCAGGATGCTGTTAATGATCATCGGTCTTAGTTATTAAGAAGAAGACCGCTGATCTGATTCGGGAGATTGAGGAGCTCATAACTGTCAATTCTTATGTCGGGGAGGACAGGAATAAGTTGAAGGCTGAAGTAGAAAAACTTCACATTCGTCTCCTTGATCGAAGGCCTTCTATTCCGCTTTGATTGACGAGTACCGCCTCGCCATTGGGAATAAGTTTTTGGAGCAAAACCCGAGCATTGATCTCTCCGGTGTGAATAATTTGGACCCTCAGGTTATAGAGAGGGCTTTAATGGAGAAAATGGCAAAGGATCACGCTGTAGGAAAATAGTTTCTATTTTCCTTTTATCGTATTGCCTCTGTGCGTATTTATAATGTACTTCGTTTATTTTAATGAATGATTCATTTTCCGTATTGATTTTTCCTTTTGCGTTTATCTATTTGAACATCTTTGATTGCTGGTTTATATTTTGTACTTGAGAATGGTTGTTATTTCCGGGCGTTCTCGTTTCTGATAGTGCTATGCTGAATTCCTTTTTTTTTTTGGCGATTCGCCGTTTTAGAGTGAATATGAACTCTTCTATCTTTGCTTGGTGTCATCAGAGTTAATCTAAAATCTGTTTGATTTTTGTCATTTCGCCTTATTAGAGAGTTAATCTAAACTCCCATTTTTTAGCGTTTTACCTTTATAAAGAGTTAATCTAAACTCTGTATTTGTTTGTTGGCGTTTCACCTTTTTAGAGAGTTAATCTAAACTCTGTATTTGTTTATTGGCGTTTCGCCTTTTTAGAGAGTTAATCTAAACTTTGTATTTGTTTGTTGGCGTTTCGCCTTTTTAGAGAGTTAATCTAAACTCTATATTTGTTTGTTGGCGTTTCGCCTTTTTAGAGAGTTGCTCGACTCTTTTTTTTTATTTTGAGTGTTTCGCCTTTTATTTCCAATTTATTTTTTGGCATTCGTACATTGTACACTATTTGAGAAAACTGAAATTGTATTGATATAAATGGATTTGCTTACAAAAATAAAGATAGTTGTAGCTCCATCGGGTATGACGCAAGGTCTCTACTAGCGATGGGTTATTTAGTTCCTACTACTCTTCCTCCTTTTCCTTCTTACTTCCTTGAAGGTCAACAACAAACTCGTCATAGCATTTTTTGGCGATATTCAGGTCTCCTCTTAGTATCACTATTCCCTTCTCAGTTGGAACCTTCATAGCTAGTGCTCTTATATTGGTGATTGCAGCCGAATCATGAATGAAGGGTCTGCGAAGGATCGCGTTATAAGTCAGCTCCATGTCTACTATGTTGAACAGGGACATGATCTTTTTATTGATTCCTTTCTCTGGCCCTATTACAACTTCTAAAGTCATAGCGCCAAGTGGATTTATAGAGGGTCCACCGAGTCCAGATAATGGAATCGAGACTCGGCGCAATTTTGTCGCGGTTCCTCCCAAACTTTTGTATGCAGCATTTGTCATAAGGTTTACCGCGCTTCCTTCATGTATGAGGATTTGTTCCATATACCAGTTTTCAATTATGGCAGTAACCACCATAGCGTCGTTGTGGGAGGCTTTCACATGCTCATAATCTTCGACATCAAAAATCACTGGTGGCATATGGGTTTCCCTAATGTTCATTACTTCTCTCCTTTGTCTTCTTCGGATGGTTGAGCTGTTATGACCTTCCCCATTAATCATGTGTATCGTCCCTATAATCTTGGACGACCTTTTTTCTTCCTTTTCTTTGCCTTTATCATCCCTGATCCTCTTTTCTCCTTTATCACTGCTTTTTGATTTATGGGAGATGAAATTTCTCAGTTCGCCCGCGTCTATCATTCTCTCAATTTCTACTTTCAAGTCCCTGCATTCGTCGGTCTCGTGACCATGTTCATCGTGGAATTTGCAAAACTTCCTGGTGTCTCTGATCTCAGATTTCAACTTTGGTGGCCATACCACATTCTTCACATTTTCTTTAATCCACATGAGGACGTTGGACCTGTTATTGTTTAACGGCGTGTAGTTGCGCTCGTCGTCTCGGGGATCATGACTCCTCAAGCCTCGATCTCCTATCGTCCGATCTTGATTTGGGTCTCTCTCTTGACTTCTCTTTTGAGTCCTTCCCATTTGCCTCTTTTCCTCTAATAGCTCTCCATCCTTCGTCCAACTCAAAGGTATTTCTGGGCGATTCCCATCATGTTCGAGAAAGTGGTCGGCTTGTTGACCACCAGCTTGTCCACCAATTTTCCGAACCTTGTTCCTTCCCTTAGCGCTTCGGTCGACATATCAACATTCAAGTTGTCTATTTTCATAGCTTGTTTGTTGAATCTTTCAATGTAGCTTCTCGGTGTTTCTCCTTCCTCCTGGATGCATGACCTCAGGATGCTGGTGGTCGTTTTGGCCGGGATGTTAGTGAGATATCTGTTGAGAAATTGTATCGACAGAGAGGCGAAGCTCTTGATCGATCTCTGCTTGAATTTATTGTACCATCTTTGGGTAGTTTCTGTCAGGGTGGTCGGGAATACTCGACACAGGATCACGTCCGAGACGCTCAGGAGGCCCATAGTTGCAGTAAATCTAGACGTGGGATCCCTCGGGTCTCCTTCTCCGTTGAATGTTGGCAAGGTGGGTAGCTTCATGTTGTAGGGGATTGTTTCTTCCAAGATTTTGGCTGATAGGGGGTGAACCCTTCAGCCTCAGGTCGTCTATATCCAACTCTTCATATTTTAGTTTCTTCAAATCTTTGGCTATTTTCTCCTCCAAGTCCTCTTCTACCACATACGTGGTTTTGCTTTTTTGGGGCGATTCAGAGGATTCGCCTTTGTTTTCCTTGTTCTTCTTCTTGGACTATGCCTTTCCAGTATCTTTTTCTTGCCTCTTGCCTTTTGTTGGGGCATCCTCTTTCTTCTTTTCTCTTCGTTCCTCTCTCTTGTAGTTAAGTCCGCTTCGGGCATCATCTTGATTTTATCCATTCTTTGTTGCATTCCCTTGATTTTCCTCTTATAACTCGTCGCTCCTGTGTTCTCTGGTTTGTGGGTTTTTTCCACCTTCGTTTCTTCCTTCGTTACTTCCTTCGTTTCTTCCTTCGTTTCCTCTGGTTGGGCCTTGGTTATTTGGATTCCTTGTGTTTTCTGCCCTGTGTCTTCGTTGGGAAGGAGATGGGCTGAAATTTTCTCTCAGTATTTTCAAAGTTTCCTCATGATTGTCGTTCGACCGTTTGGCTTTGTTATCCAATCTTTCCATATTTTTTTGGACAGCTTCTAGCACCTTTTCTGGAATCTCGTTGTACACTTCTGGGGTTACTACGCCTGGTGTTTGCTCGTTGTTGGCTCTAAGGTAAGGGAATGCAATAGGGTTGCTTCCCCTGATCGGGTTAGTCTGGTATTTGGGGGTGGAGAAGGATGTTCCTCCGGTGTGACTCCCCTCAGCTGTGTTGTGTACGCCGTCGCCGGTGATGGTTATCACCTGAGGCGTTTGTTGATGGACTTTAGGATCCATCGGTTGCTTATTCTTGAGGTTTGATCCATCAGAAGTCATCTTCTTTAATGAATATTTGTTTTGAGTTCAGAAAAAACTTCTTCTTGTTTGAAGTTTTGTAAATTTTTCCCACAGACGGCGACAATTGGTGGAGTCTACCTTCTGATTCGGTGGATTAACCTGCTAAACAGGGTAGAAGCTAACCGGACGGTGGTGGTCCGATTAATTCTCCAATGCTAAAGTTAGTATTGAGCTTTGAGCAGCGTTTTGTGTATATGAATGTAGTTGTTCGTTTAGGCATACCTGAAGTTCTTTATATTGTAATTGAATATATACCTTGTGGTATTTGAATATGATAGTTATTCCTATTTAGTAGGGTTTGACCCTGATCAGGAGTGTAGTTCCTTATTCGGATGAAAGTCCTATTCATGAATATCTTCCTAAGTTTGAGTTTATCTTTCTAAGTTGAAGTTTGTATCCAAATACGAAAGATCTTCGTGAATTTGGTCGTTTGGCCGAATCCCTAGGTCGACGCGCTTTATCTAAGTCTTCAGAGAATCAAGTTTTATCTTCGTGGTTTGAAGTGCTATTACAGTCAAGGCGAATCTCATGAACTCAGTTGCTAGTTTTATCTGGCTAAGCCCATTGGGCGAAAGTCTGATATTGTCTGAGGATGGATCTCCTACGACTCAGCTCCATAGTTGTAGCAACCCTCAATATTATGACATAAGAATCTGACGTGTGACACACGTATCGTTTAAAGTCAAATGAAATACGTGTTGTGTTTGATATAAAACTAAGTTAAATATGTGCAGGAAATAAATGAATTGTGATTTAAGGATAAGATAAAATTATATTTGGAGTTATAATTAGGTATGAATAGACAAATGTTCATATCGGGTAAAATACGCGTGCAGAATAGTATTTGATGTAATAGCGGTTAAAATAAAATAAATTAATATATCAATATGCATCTTTAATTGAAGAGCATAATGTTTTGGAAAACTCCCCGAAATTAAAACGTCAAAATATGAAAGTTTGGACGTAAAAAATTAAGAATAAAGAAAATAACGATTAGGAGGCACATGGCGTGCATACGAGAAGACAAGTGTCACGCATGCAAGATGACAAGTGTCACGCATGCAAGATAACAAGTGTCACGCATGCACGGTGACACATGGCGCACATGCACGGTGTCACATGGCGCACATGCACGGTGACATGTGGCAAGAGACACTGCCTATAAATAGAATTCAAAAACGTTTAAAACACGTTTTCTTGTTTTGTCGATATCTCTCAATCCAGACATTAGCAATCGACGTGCTTTATGTCAAATAGAAGCTATCGACGTGATCTTCGACTAAACCATTTTTATTTTTCGAAATTGAGCCAAAATATATATCAGAATATCGATGAAAAATTCTGCCAAAAACGACATGTTCGGTTCGTCGTGCTTCGACCAATTTTGTCGTTCGTTCTTACGAAAACTTAATCTCTCAAATCCTTTGGTCAAAGTTTTTGATTTTTGAAGAGCGGTATCTTGAAGATTCGTTGCATGTAGAGGCATCGAGATCCAAGCCTTTGTGAGTTCGTATTTTCATAATGAGGCGCACGATGTGTGAGTTGTACTTTACTCTTAAATATTAATGTGATGAATTTTTTTATATACATGAATGTTTGGAAAAGATATTTGAAAACCCGATATTATTCCGACGAAATGAACTTACCTATTAGGCAACAATAGGATTGCGTGTAAAGTAGTAATGCCAATGAATAGATAGTGTTATACTTGATATATATATTTGTTTGCGATTGCAAGTGTGTGTTTATTTCAGATATAAATGTGCTTGTGAATCATGGTTGAAATATTAATATGTGTGATGTTTGGTTGTGAGAATCATGTCATGCTTATATTTGGATATTCAATGAGAATTGATAATAGTTGTTGGTTGCCTAAAATGGCGATTCGGGCCAACGACGTGAGAATGAGTTATTGGCTGCCTAAAGGGCGATTCGGGCCAATAACGTAATGTTGGTTGTCTATATGGCGATTTGGGCCAACATTGTGATAAATTCAGTTATTCGTTGTCTAATACGCGATTCGGGCCAATAACGTAATGTTGGTTGCCTATATGGCGATTTGGGCTAACATTATGATAATTTAGTTATAGGTTTCCTAAATGGCGATTCGGGCCAATAGCAGTATGTTGGTTGCATAAAAGGCGATTTGGGCCAACATGTGAATTACATGTAAAATAAAATATTCATATGTAAGTTTGATTTTGATAGGAATTGATGTGATTATGTTTGATTGGAATTTAGTATTGTATTGTGATGTTGTTAAGATTATTGCTTACATTGAATGGATAATCCTTGGAGTATTCTCGGTCTAAACAGTTAACGGTAGTTGTTTCTGCTTTCCATGGTTAACCTATGGATTGAAATATTATGAATAAATGTGATTCAAGGTGATAGTTATGAATTAAGAATTAGGGGTTTGTCTGGTTTTAGTATACGGTTATATGTACTATTATTATATTATTTTATTAATCTTTATTAGTAAACGTACAAACTCACCAGTTTTAACTAACGTTTTAAAGTTGAACCATTTTCAGGTATTGGTTCACGTCTTTGAGGTTGACTTCCGAATTTGTTGTTAACGAAAGATATTTTTAGGATCTTGAAGAATGTATAATCGTCTTGCTTCTAGTAGATCCGCAGTAGCAGTAATAGTGTATTACCAGTCTGTCGTCTTGAGCGCTATGTATATTTTGGATGATATTTATCATTTTTACTTATATGTACATTTGACATGTTTCTGACATTGGTATGAGGTTGGTGTTTACATGAAGTGATTTTCCATGATAAGTAAAGTATAATTTAGAAAACAAAAAGGGTGTGTTAAGTGAATTGAAGAAAGATAAATACACGAAGCGGGAAAATTGATATCATGACATTGGTAATGAGGCACGGGAAATAAAGAAAAATGAAATGAATTTGTTTTTCATGCATAACGTGATAATGACTGACGAAAGAGAAAGAAAGATACTTTGAATAAGGCTAATTTTAATATAACATGTTATGCATATGTTTATGAAATCAATAAATCATTAGGCTTGCTATGGGTTCCGGAGTCAAAACTTCTGTTCCCTAGCGCCGGTTGCGACTCATGGATTTGGGTCGTTTCAAAGTTGGTATCAGAGCAATGGTTAAGTATACCTACGCAATTCTGACTGTTGTGTGTTCTGTGATATGTTTAATATATTGTGTGTGATTTGATTAGCGTGATAATGTGTTGTGGTTGGTTTTTATTGATTATCTAGGGATACTGCTGCGGATATTAGGATTCGGGTGATTGGTTTTCTTATTTGAAGTCAAGTCGTGTTTGTTGAAATTGTGATTTGATGGTATTGTTATTTATGGTTAAGAGAGTATGCGACGTGTGATGTCATGACTGAGAAATTTATGTGATGTGATTAACTATGCTTGGGCATTATACGATTGAAATGATATTATTGTTATGATACAATTATGATAACATGATTGTGATAATATTATGAGTAGTATGATGTGTTGCGCACGAGTTGATAAAAATTGGGTACAGTGGTGCAAATTATATGATAAATGATATGTGTATTTGATTGTTTTGTTGTTTACTAGTAATGCCAAAATATAGAGATATTTGAGGTAGCGGGTCAGGATCGTAGGATAATGGTTTTCACGATCCGACAGTTGAGAATGCAGAGGTAGAACCAAGGGAGATAGAGAGTGATCCGACCGAAGGCGAGTATGAGCCATTGAGTGATACCGAGGAGGATCCTAGCAAGGAAATAAGTGATTTGGGTCACGAGGTAGGCGGTGATAGAGTACTAGAAGAGCTGGCAGAGCAGTTTGTTCCAGGCTTAGGATTTGATAGAGAGAAATTTATGAGGGAGTTATCAAGTTTGCTAGAGGTTAGTAATGCTAGGAGAGCAGAGCAAATGACTATGTGAGAGGTTGAGCAGAGGATTAGACATTTTGATCAGGAGCACAAGATTAGATTGGCGATACTAAGAACTAGATTTAGTATTATAGCTCGAGGTAAAAGGTCAGTGACTGATTATACTGACGAGTTTTTACAGATGAATGTGTCAGTACTGAGCTGATGGGGAGTGTCATGGAGACGAATATTAGATATATTACTGGTTTGGGATTGGAGTATTTCAGGTTGTATAGGCATGTGCATAGAGAAGGACTTCGATTAGGACTGACTGATTCTATAGTGATAGGTAGGACCATTACAGGTATGCTTGCTAGGCGAGGCCAAGGTAGAGCTCAAGGTGGAGTAGTGAGTTTCCGAGACGAACTAGGTGATGCAGGAGCTGGCTTGAGTGCTCCAGCGGATAGGCATGCAACTGATGCAGGTTGAGATGGTGGAGATGAGCCGTAAGGTATTTTCAATTTGAGTATGTTATGTTAATTGTTTACATGTTATGTGATATGAATATTATTTAGTAAGTATATGTAGAAATTTTAAAACTCGAACATAGATAGATGATAGCCGCATATGATTAATAACGATATATGACAATATGTGATCAGGGCATCATCGTTGACATCAAATGTGATCAAAGAAGAAAGAATAAAGAAGGGAAGAGTGAAGAACGATATTTACAGAGTTTGAAAATGTCTCAATTGTTTATTAAAAAGAAAGAATTGTTTATAATTTTTTGTAACAAAATTATGGCCAGCATGTTGTTCGCGCGAAAGAGTTAGTTGAAGGTCATATGTCATACACTACATTGCTAGGATTGCATTGAAATATAAATAAATGTGAAAGAAGTACGAAAATGATTAGATCATGCATCATGAATATATGCGAAATAATTGTTCATCTCTTTGGTAATGGAAGGTAACATTACTCTGGCATGATTTTGTAAAAGAAAGAATTACTAAAAAGAAAGAGTTTTTGTGTTTCAAACGAGAGTTTTGAAATCGATTGAAAAACATAACATTGAAAAGAAAAAGGGGGCGCCCTAAGTATTGAAATGAATTTGAATTTTGATTTATGGACATAGCTATGTGATGTCGGAACTGTTCGAGATAATGATAGTGATCGTGGGACAAAGAATTCAAGTGCGTTCTAATATTCAGACTGTAAGGAGAAATTTTTATTAAATATCTGAATTTCTACCCGAGTAGAAATTTGATAATGATAGAGTGGAGTTACTAGATATCTTACATGGTAATATTGATACTATAAGATAAGTGTATCCTTCGAGATATAAGGATTATGCAGCGGTTCGAGCGAATAGATCAATGAAGAGTACTATTGCAAGATCCTGAATTAGGAATAAAGTAGTGCGATGCGAGATGCATAATGATGTCAAATGAAATGCAGACAAGAGATGCGAAGATATACCTTATTGCAAGAAGCAAAGTCGTAACAAGTTATTATGTTGATGGTTAGAGATAACGTTATTAAGGTGTGATTTCTCTCGTAGTAGAACACAAGTGGTGCAGAATGAGGAAGTAAATTGAAAGTAAAGGACGGAAGTGAGTACAAGATTAAATTAATTATTCTTGTTTATGATTAATGAATTGAATACCGATTAAAGATAATGAGTATGTCTAAGTATATTGATTATGAAAGGAAATATATGATTGATTAAAGAAAGTATAAGTGGAAGAGCGGATAAGTGAAAGCAAGATTAGTACGTAAAAGAAGTGCAAGGATATTAGAAAACAAAGGGAGAGTAAGTAGATACGAGAGTAAAGGAAATTAAGAAAAGATGTGAAGGGATGTTGATGTCAGAATCATATAAAGTAATGAACAAGAATTTAAGGTTGATTACACGAGGACTACAGTAATAGGGAAAATAATTTAATGGAAAGCGTTGTCAGGAGACGATTTAATGTGAATATGAAAGAGTTTCCTCTAATAAGTAAAGTCATGAGTTAGAAAGTGATGTACTTCAGATCGAGACATCGATTGTATGATGTAATTGTTGAGATTTTCGCATAATTATGTGTGAATTAAATCTCAAGCTGAGAAATTGATGTAAATCAATTCTTAGCAAAGAATACACTACAAATTTATCTTGAAAAGGAAATTGTTATAACAAACGTGATGAGTACAGCTTTTGGATAGTCTTAGGCGTGATGCAAAAACGTTTAATAAATTCTGAACTAGGAAATGTTATCATTTATTGAGAAAGAATTCTAGTATAAGAAGATAAGTTGCGAGTAATGGAATTAGTATACTATAAATAGTATGAAATTGCAAGTAATAAGCGGAAATGAATGAAAAGGTTATTATATAAGGACGATAGAGTGACGTTGTGTAAGATAAGATATTAGGTTGTGAAATGACGAACGGAAATCGTTACCATGGAATGGATTTTATATGAGATAAAGTAAAGGTATAAAGTGCAAGAATGTGAACATTGATATTACAATAAGATATTAAATAAAGTAGAAAGATGAAAGGTTGATATTAAGTTAAGATTGACATATACTATCGTGTTGGAGATTTGGTATAAAGAGTAGAATATTATCGGTAATTTGATGGAAATGGAGCTACGAGTATGTAAATATGCTAGTGTACTAAAGATGAGTAACATGAGTAAAGACTATTGCTGATAATGGAAAAGTAATGAAGTAAGATATTGGAGTAAAGATGATTGCGATTGTTAGGAGAATAATAAGGAACAAAGAAGACATATCGTTGTTTGGTTATGGACATACCCAACAAGTGAAATGTATGAATTCGGTTAGGAAACGATTCATAAATGTAAGTATCATACGAGATGGATAAGTGATAAATTGTGGAATACGTCAGACCATCTAAGATTTTGGAACAAATGAGAACTTTAGCTTACAAGATAAGCTTCCCACCATTGCGTGTTATACGACCGCGAAGTGCCAAAAGTTATCATACAGAAAGTAATTAGTCCAAATTCAACGTCATACTCATAGTCTTGAGTTACAATTCGAGGACGAATTATTTTAAGGGGGGGGGGGAAGAATATAACATCCCTCACTATTATGGCATAAGAATTCGACGTGTGACACACGTATCGTTTAAAGTCTAATGAAATACGTGTCGTGTTTGATATAAAACTAAGTTAAATATGTGCAGGAAATAAATAAATTGTGATTTAAGGATGAGATAAAATTATATTTGGAGTTATAATTAGGTATGAATAGATAAATGTTCATATCGGGTAAAATACGCATGCAGAATAGTATTTGATGTAATAGCGGTTAAAATAAAATAAATTAATATATCAATACACATCTTTAATTGAAGATCATAATATTTTGGAAAACTCCCCGAAATTAAAACGCCAAAATATGAAAGTTTGGACGTAAAAAATTAAGAATAAAGAAAATAGCGATTAGGAGGCATGTGGCGTGCATACGAGAAGACAAGTGTCACGCATGCAAGATGACAAGTGTCACACATGCAAGATAACGAGTGTCACGCATGCACGGTGACACATGGCGCACATGCACGGAGACACAAGGCGCACATGCACGGTGACACAAGGCACACATCACGGTGACATGTGGCAAGAGACACTGTCAATAAATAGAATTCAAAAACGTTTAAAACACATTTTCTTGTTTCATCGATATCTCTCAATCCAGACATTGGAAATCGACGTGCTTTATGTCAAATCAAAGCTATCGACGTGATCTTCGACTATACCTTTTTTATTTTTTGAATATGAGCCTATATATCAGAATATCGATGCAAAATTCTGCCAAAAACGACGTGTTCGGTTCGTCGTGCTTCGACCAATTTTCTCGTTCGTTCTTATGAAAACTTAATCTCTCAAATCCGTTGGTCGAAGTTTTTGATTTTTGAAGAGCGGGTTCTTGAAGAATCGTTGAATGTCGAGGAATCGAGATCCAAGCCTTTGTGAGTTCGTATTTTCGTAATGAGGCGCACGATGTGTGAGTTATACTTTACTCTTAAATATTAATGTTATAATTTTTTATATATATATGAATGTTTGGAAAAGATATATTATATATGTTTTGAAAAGCCGATATAGTTCCCACAAAATGAGCTTACCTATTAGGCAACAATAGGATTGCGTGTAAAGTAGTAATGCCAATGAATTGATAGTGTTATACTTGATATATATACATATATATATATATATATATATTTGTTTGCGATTGCAAGTGTGTGTTTATTTGAGATGTAAATGTGCTTGCGAATCATGGTTGAAATATTAATGTGTATGATGTTTGGTTGTGAGAATCATGTCATGCTTATATATGAATATTCAATGAGAACTGATAATAGTTGTTAGTTGCCTAAAATGGCGATTCAGACCAACGACATGAGAATGAGTTATTGGCTACCTAAAGGGCGATTCGGGCCAGTAACGTAATGTTGATTGCCTATATGGCGATTTTAGGCCAACATTGTGATAATTCAGTTATTGGTTGCCTAAAGTGCGATTCGGGCCAATAACGTAATGTTGGTTGCCTATATGGCGATTTGGGCCAACATTATGATAATTCAGTTATAGGTTTCCTAAATGGCGATTTGGGCCAATAACAGTATGTTTGTTGCTTAAAAGGCGATTTGGGCCAACATATGAATTACATGTAAAATAAAATATTCATATGTAAGTTTGATTATGATAGGAATTGATGTGATTACATTTGATTGGATTTTACCATTGTATTGGGATGTTGTTAAGATTATTGCTTACATTGAATGGATAATCCTTTGAGTATTCTCGGTCTAAACAGTTAACGGTAGTTGTTTCTTCTTTCCATGGTTAACCTATGGATTGAAATATTATGAATAAATGTGATTTGAGGTGATAGATATGAATTAAGGATTAGGGGTTTGTCTGGTTTCAGTATACTGTTATATGTACTATTATTATATTATTTTATTAATGTTTTTTAGTAAACGTACAAACTCACCCGTTTTAACTGACGTTTTAAAGTTGAACCATTTTTAGGTATTGGTTCACGTCTTTGAGGTTGACTTCCGAATTTGTTGTTAACGAACGATATTTTTAGGATCTTGAAGTATGTATAATCGTCTTGCTTCTAGTAAATCTGCAGTAGCAGTAATAGTGTATTACCAGTCTGTCGTCTTGACCGCTATGTATATTTTGGATGATATTTATCATTTTTACTTATATGTACATTTGACATGTTTCTGACATTGGTATTAGGTTGGTGTTTACATGAAGTAATTTTTCATGATAAGTAAAGTATAATTTAGAAAACAAAAAGGGTGTGCTAAATGAATTTAAGAAAGAAAAATACACGAAGCGGGAAAATTGATATCATGACATTGGTAATGAGGTACGGGAAATAAAGAAAAATAAAATAAAACTGTTTTTCATGCATAACGTGATAATGACAGACGAAAGAGAAAGAAAGATATTTTGAATAACATGTTATGCATATGTTTATGAAATCGATAAATCATTAGGTTTGCTATGGGTTCCGGAGTCAAAACTCATGTTCCCTAGCGCCGGTTGCGACTCATGGATTTGGGTCATGACAATAGTACTTATGATAGGATTCAGTATCCATCAATTACGATATATTTCTTAGGACACTTATATATTAAATTTACACTTAAATGTAATTTATGTACTCACGGTTAGAAAAATCTTAACACGTGGCCCATATTAGCACTTTCAAAGTGCGGTGTGTTACAAATCTAAGATAAAAGAAGGGTATAAACGACTTGACAAACTAACAGAAATCAAATGGAAATCAGAATATCAATCACACTACCTTTTCAAACAATTCATCATGTCTTTTTCTCTAATTTATTTGATTTTTTTCAAGTTCAAATTCAATTTTTCTATTTTCTACAATCTTTTTAAATGTTTTGCTTTCTAATCATCATCTGAAACTCCCGAGGTGAAAAGTAATATCTTAAGCTCATGAGACACACAACTAAGTACAAACTAGGATGTTATCACTTCCACACACTAGTTCGCAAAACATATCAATTAATTTGTTAAGCAAATCAAGATAAAAAGAGAAAAATGTGAAAAGGTAAAATGCGGGTTTTGAAGGATTTATATCAACAAAAATAAATTTAAGGCTCAACTTGGTAAAATTAGGGGAAAATGGATAAGCCATTTTAAGTAGTCTAAAGAATGGTTTTTTGCAAATGTCATTTATCATATTCAAGTCATTTGACCTACAATGCAATTTTACCATGGACACAAGGCAAGTTTTAGAGAATTAAAACATGTATCGATTCATATCACAATAAAAGAAGACATAGCGAAGTATGCTCAATATGACCCAAAACAATCTCACAAAAAATTGGTGAATATATTATGTAACTTACTGTACAAAACATGCTTTATTGTTCGAAATTTTCAAAAGTGTTCATATCAGGACTTTTATGCCATGACTTACAATGTTCATAAAAAAATAAGCATTTCGCAAAGTTCAAATTTTCACCTTGGTCTTATTAATTCATGTCGGCTAATAAGGAAATTGGTATTCAATTATCATTCTCAAATTGTTGTTCAAAAATAAAAGCAAATTTTTAACCAACTCATCAAATAGGGGGAAAGGAACCACTAAACTTCCAAGCATTTTGACAAGGTAATCAATATGGTAAAGACCCTAAGGACATGCAGCACCCTGCAATTTTTAAATTTTTAAGCTACGCCACGTGTCCTAATTTGGATAATTGAAGTCGTGAAAATTTAAAGTTTGGTAAAATATTAAGGAATAGGTCTGAAGTCGATATATTTTAATTACGACTAATAATAATAAAATTTGGTAAATATTATCCGTTAAAGTGGGTTTGAGCGGGACTAAGGAAAATTTTAATAAATTAATATAAAATACAGTACAGGTTCTGGGATAATATTTTCAATATTAATATCCGCGATTTAATTTTAAGAATTAATCGACAATGTTTCATGAAATGATGAGGTAGTTTTTATAATGGGTTTAATATACTTTTGGTGTTTCAACTTTTTTAAAAATTACATTTTTGTGTTTGAACAAAAATTTATAACGAATGAGTAAGTGAACTTGTTAAAAACTTACCAAGTTAGTAGTTGTTATGTCCGGTTTCGTTCCGGTAGCCCATAAAAACGCAGGTTATCTGGATTTATCAAGTTACACATAAGCAAATATTAATTAAAACGTATATGATATGGATTTTAGGGATTAGGGAATTTGAAAAGGACTAAAGGGCCCTTGCCTTGTAACGGTGATATGTTTTATTTAAAAACAAAGGTCCTCTTCTTCTTCTTCCTCTATACTTTTGATTTTTATCTTTTACTTCTATTCTTTCTTTGACATCAATGAGTTCAAAAAGAATGGATTTTTGTTATTGTGACAGGAGAAGTATACATCGAACTTCACGGACAGAACGAAATCCGAGACGAAAGTTTATGACATGCGAGATGGTAGATTGCAGCTATTTTAGATGGAACGATGACGACATGTGCGAAAGAGCTAATCGAATTATACTTGGTTTACTAAGAAAGATTTGAAGTTTAGAAGCTGAAGTTGCAAGAAGCTGGAAAAGGGAAAAATTCTTATGGGCGTGGGCAAAATTTTCAATTGTAATTCTTATATTTAAGTGAATTGAATGTTGTAAGTTGATGTAGGATCTGTATTGTTGTTTGGTAGTTTGTGAGGTTTGTAAAATGGAAAGCACTTTATAGTATTTTGAGTTGATGAAATGAATGTTTGTAATGCTTTGAATGAAGATGTTAACTTTGTGCCAATATATTTTGAGTTGAATTTGATGTAGTGAATGTGTTTGATTAAATGCCTGAACTGAACTAGGTAAATGCCTGAATTAAATACCTAAAATAAGTTTGCTACATCGTTGTAGACAAGGTGTTTGATGAAATGTCTAAAAGAAAGTATATAACAGACTCAATATGTATGTTTGATACCAAGTACAACAGCCTCAATATGTATGTATATAGCAGCCTCAATTGTAACTTCAAAACTATTAACCCATAAACTAAGCAAAACAAATGAAATAAACTCTTAATTATAAAAAAGGAAAAAACTTGAAGAACAACTTCTGAGTCAACTGTAATTTCACAATTTTAAGTAGTAATATGTCTAATACAAAATATGACATTCATGTGTTGCAGCTAATCACTAAAAATACAGGCAAAACCCCGTAGTAGCCAGATTGACTTGAGTTCAATCACTGGGACAAAATAGATTACATAAACAAGATTGACTTGAGTTCAATCACTACCTAAAGTAAGCAAAAAAGTTAGGAACAACCTAAGCTACACAAAATACAAAATCATGACTGCATTGTATTAATTATGATGTAGAATCTCCTGGCAATGTCTCTGGAGCTGGTTTAGACCTAATAGACTCTTGGTAGGGATAATTGGTACTGAAGACTCAGCTACTGTACTCTTTTTGTTCTTCTTGTTGGCTCTAGTTTTTGCTCTATTTTGTGGCTGAGATGCAGTTGCACATTGTTTGCCCCATCTCTTATACCCATTGATCTATCAGTCATGAATTTTGGTTCAGGTTCATTTCCAACCCTTCTTAAACCTTCTCTGTAGACAACCCTTTTGTAATACCCCAAAATGTTTAATTATCTAATTGGACAACTTGTCCAGTTTAGAGTCGTCAGAGTGGTGATATTGGAAACTTTTCCAAGAATTTAAAGATAAATAAATGTTAAGAAGGGCGGTTTCAGGAAAGTAATTATGCGGAATTTAATATTATATTTCAGTTCTAAAGTTAAAATTGGAATTAAAAGGAAAACTGTCAAGAAAAGTCACAAAATGAAGTTCAGGGACTAAAGTTGTAATTTAGCCACTACGTCTCAAAAATGGAAATTTATAAGTTTTGACGGGAAAATATTAATATTGGAATTCGTATTGTTTATCGGATATAAATAATACGTATAAGTTATGATTAAAGAGTTAATCGATTTAGTTATGGACTAAATTGAACAAAAGAAAAGTTTAAAGGACTGTTAATGACAAAAGAATAAAACAAGGATCAACGAGGCCTTTTAGCCAAGATATATAAGGAAATGATCATGAAAGAAAAGGATCAGGATGATAAGAGAAGAGAAATATCGAGAGATTGAATACATATCGCCGATTCACTTCGTCACTTTGTCGTTTCGCCGTTCGGCGTTCGTTTTGGACGATTTTTGTGTCGATCTCTTCGGAATCAAGCCTCTATCTCTCCCAAGCATCAAAACAGGGTGAGTTGCACGTTTTTACCACAAAAAATGCAGATTAAGGGGCTGTTTTACCGTTTATATCGTAATTATGTTGAATTCAACGTTTTGAGGCGTTTGTGGTTGATTTCAAAGTGAAAAAAGTGTTTATGATATGTTTAAATGATCTAGTTATGTTTTGGAATGAATTTGGAGTAATTTGGAGCTTCGAAAATGGTCCAGGAGCCTCAAACGTTGTTGTCGAAGTGCGCACGACGTGCTGCACTTCAGCACGTCGTGCTGGTGCGCGACGTGCACCCCAAGGGTGCACGACGTGCATCACAGGGATGAAAAATGGAGGGCATGATGTGCCAAGCTGGCACGACGTGCCCTACTTCAACGCCGATCTCCGGGGGACTTCCGTGAGCGAAAAATGGCATCCGATAGCTTGATTTGGGTATGAAACTTAGTCAAATGTTTTGAAATAGATATAAAACATTATAGAAATGAATTTTAATATGATAAGTAAGAATTCAGTTAAGAAAGTTATATAATTCTCGAGTACGAGGAATAGTACTCGATAAGTCGTAAGTACGACTAAGGATCATCGAGTTTTCAAGCAAACTAGAAGTGGAATCCAATCAACTTAAACTTAGAACTTTAAAGTATTATACATATAAACATGAAATCCACGTCTAACTATTAAACGTTTTATCAGACACGTCAGCGAGCAGTGGGGTCAGCAGAAGTGGATTAGTACGAGCATATCATCATATCGACTTCATAATAGATTGGATAGCGGTCACAGTGAGTTGCACTTTACTTTTGTGTATTACATATTAAATTGATTTATTATTATATTTTATATATACGTGTATTGTTTATACGCATCGCATTATATATGATTTGATTAAATGTTATATGTTTCTATCAAGTTGATATACGAGAACTAGTATGCGATCCGAAGAGACTAGCTACCTATTGGGTGTCAATAGGCTGTGTGATCACCATTATCGAGTCAGTCTAGTGTGTTTTTGCATATGAGAAATGATTTGATATATACATGTATGGTATGAAATGAAATGACATGATATGAATATGAATATGAATTTCGAAGTTGGACAATGAATTCGATACGAGTGAGCACTCGGCTACGGTGTAGTCTGGAGTCCCCGTATCTAGTGACTTGGACTCACACTTTGGGATTAAGAGATAGGTCGTGATCGACGAGGTAGAGTTTGAACACTCCCGGGTCGGACCATTTGGATCTGTATGATATGAATATTTGAAAGTTGTGTCGCATGCTAGGATATTAGTTTCGAACGGATCAAATACTTGTTTATACGTATTATTTTATACTCCCTCCGTCCCATAAAGATAGAAAAAGTACCACCTTTTTTTGTCCCATAAAAATAGAAAAAGTAGAGTTAGTTAAATTAAAAATTATCAAAATACCCCTACATGCTTATCATAAAACATTAAATGCATATGTTGAAAAGATAAACAAATGAGTTGTAAGTGCTATAATTAGTAGAGTGGCTTTGGGAAATGTACATAACTAATAAAGTATAAAGGGTAATTTAGACAAATTATCACAAATTACCTATAAATAACTACTTTCTTAATTCTTGTAAAATGGGTACTTTTTCTATCTTTACGGGACGGAGGGAGTATTACTGTTTTCTTGAAATGCGATGCTATGTTTTTATAAGAATGTCGATAGTAAATTGCAAACTCACTCAATATTTTCCCAAATACTGACCCCTCACCTTTGATGTATTTCAGGTACTTAGTGTGTGGAATTAGCTAGAATCCAGTTTTGGAATCCAGAAGTCAGCTATGTATGTATAGTCCTCTGAGTTCTGTGAGTGCTGCAGTAGTGGTCCAGTGTTGACAGAGTCGTAGCCTAGACAGCAGTACATTTTGATTGTACATGTTACTTGATGTCTTGTTTATTTTTTTGTAGGCTACGTGTTTTATATGTTGTTCATGGCACCAGATGCCGGTGATAAGTTTTATACGCTAACTGGTGTATATAGTACCGTGAGGCCAGTTCGTACAGGGTACGGTAACTAGAGCTCGCAAGGTTTTTGAACAGTTAGTGTAAATGGTTGGTTATATGTTATGTATGTATATTTGCTTCCGTTGTTTGATGAATTGTTTATTATTTGCAAAAAATTGATAGTGGTTTTAGCATTGCTACGGGTTCCGGAGCTACCACTCCCGTTCTCTAGCGCTGGATTCGGCTTAATAGTTTGGGTCGTGACAATGTTGGTATCAGAGCAGTTGGTCCAGTTACCACTGCAAGTTTGTTTTAGTGTTTGTTTGAGAGCAGTTAGTCCGGTTACCACTGCCAGTTTTGTCTGAATGTCTGTTTGATTTGGAATATCCTGTCAGTAAGTAAACCTAGGAACTACTGCAGCAAGAGAGTTGAACCTTAGTTGCTTGCATTTGTTTGACATGTGCATTAGTAGTATGTGGCATAGCGTGCGCGAATCAGGGTTAATAAGCTAATAAGTGATTAATATCTGTATATACGAACGACTGAGGCAACTAAGTGTTTACTACTTATGCTAGGATTGTTGAATGGTTATTTGCTTGCGAACTACGTGCAGTTGGATTAAATGCTAAATGTTTACAGTATTTTATAAGTCAATATTGGAGCTAAGTGTGGATTTGGGCTCAGATGGTCGCTTATGTTTGAAATTGTTTCTTTTCAGCATGTCTGGACAGAACGGAGCTCAGTCACATGCTGCGGAAGAACGGGAGGAAGCGCCTCCTATATTTCAAAATGGGTTTCACAACAAAATAGGCAAACCATCCGAAGTCCATCAAAATGGATTCCACGCAGATATTAAAAGGTCGCCAGAAATTTATCAGAACGGATATATGTCTGTATCAGAGATTGACAGCTCTTTTGGAATCAGAGGTAGAATACATTCGCCAAATAGAGTATAGTGAGGAAGAGGAGGATCCAGAAGAGGACCCAGAAGAGGCTCTAGAGGAAGAATCAGAAGAAGATCCTCAAGAGGAGGACTTTCAAAAAGAGGAATTGAAGAAGAACAAACTCAGTGTTCTTATCTTTAAGGTGTGTTGGATCTCCAATGAAATGTAAAGAGATCATAATGATCAAGGTGGATACTGCATCTTGGAAGGGATTTCCTGACTCATCAAGGATAGGGGTGCCTTCCTCAGTAACCCGTATGGCATTGAGAATGTCTAAATGTTGCTCTTGGGTTAAATGGTAGTCCCACCTACCTTTAAGCTGTCCTGAGAATCCAGCTATGAGGAGCTCAGCAATGGCTTTGTCTTGGACATTTGTTTGGGTTTTGTAAGCATTGGCTGCCATAGTCATCTGTTGAAGAAGACTAAGGATTTTGTATTCAGGAAGGCCATCTAGGTTCCATTCATAAACAGAACTGGAATTGTACCTTGACTGTCCAAGAGTCATGACAGGAGGGCCTATGTCTGCGTTAACAGAGGTTTTCGCTAATTCCCATTGTAATTTATGAATTGTAGGTTGAGACTCTTGAAAAGCTCCTATGTTTGAGGAATCTATGTCTGAGTCTTGGCCTAAGGCATTGACGATTCTAGGGCCAGTGTTATTTTGAGTAGTGTCTTGTACTACCTGATTTGTATTTGACGCGGAGGATTGTATCCTACTCAATCGATCTCTAATGGCTGAGGTAATCTCTTGCCTATTAGTCTTGAAGTCCAGCTGGGTAGTCCTGGACACTTGAAATGGCTTAAAAATTGGATTTTTAAGTTTCTTGTCTAGTGGTTCGGACCGACATCCTGGGTAATTACAATTTTTCTGAATATGCGTTTCGATTCTAGAAAGCTGCTTACTTATGGACTGTAAATGAGTATTTGTAAAATTATTTTGTTTGACAATGTTTCTAATATTGTTAGAATCATTTTTCAAAACATTCTTGTAAGGTGTGGCTTCTATTGGTTGATCAAGATGGGTTATTGTAAGCATTCTGAGGGGTGGATGTTCTGACTCCACTATTCTCCCATCAGCTAATTTCCATTCAGGGATCTTTCTTCTCATAGTGACAGGATCTGCAGATTTTGTAAAGAATGGATAAGATATCCCATTTTCTTTTGCATAAAATTCAAACCAATCAAAAAAGTGTATTTGAATTTTATGTTCGTAGAGAAAATTGTAAATTTTTTGTTGAATTTCTTTTCGCAATTTAAGAAAATGTTTGAAAAACCATATTCTTTTTTCGGTGTTGTGAAAAGCATAAAATTCATCTTGTAAAACTTGTTTGTCAACCTCAAAATCTTTTTCCAAAACATTTAATTCAATGTTAACGTTTTCTGTTATTGCAGAAAAAGTTGGAGAAGCTGGTGAGGGAGGTCTAAATGATTGTCTTTCAGATTGACTAGCATAGACCGACTGAGGTACACTAGTTGTGTACCTATATATATATATATATATATATATAACATTTGCTTAATAAAGAGGTAAATAGAGATATAAACTCACTGCTTGCTATTCCACGTGAAACTGACAAGCAATCTAACTCTGGTTCGCCTTCTAAGTACGAACAATCGACGGGTCTAAATAAAATATTAAAATCATAATTAAAACAGACCCTAACTCTAGAGAGTACTAGACACCACATAGGACTAGCACACACAACAACCAACAAACGTATAATTGAACACATAAGATTAAAACGTATTAAAACTATAATCCAATCAAACCATATAAGATATATATTAAATTACAATTCGAGTAATTTATTAAACAAATTATTTTAACCCAAGTTAAAATCTATAACACTGAGTCAGCCAAGTTATTAAAAACTTCCAAGCTTCTTCCCACTTGTTGGGCGACCACAGTCTAACCCAAGCCAATTTGATTTTCGAAATCAAAATTAACTACTAATTCTCAATTTACTAAATTACAAATCAAACAAAAATCCAAAAGTTATCCTCAAAATAAAACCGATGGATAAAACTTAACTTGAATAAGCTTTTAAAAACTTTAGGGGCTAAATCGTAAATTAGCCAAAATGCCATGCCAAATTGATATTAAAATCAAATATAATTACTCGGGTAAATATATAAATTTAAGTTATAAAATACATGTCGTTTTCAATTTACCAATTTATAAATCGAAACAAACTAAAAGTTAATATAAAATCAATTAACAATAAGTGTGATTAACTAGAATTTAGCTTAAGAAACCAATTGTTTAAAAACAAGATAACTTAGGGA
Organism: Mercurialis annua; assembly: GCF_937616625.2. Classification (NCBI taxonomy): domain Eukaryota; kingdom Viridiplantae; phylum Streptophyta; class Magnoliopsida; order Malpighiales; family Euphorbiaceae; genus Mercurialis; species Mercurialis annua. Next base: position 17,002,480 of record NC_065572.1, on the reverse strand, counting down.
TCCCTCTATTCCATTAACCATCACTACCAATAAGATTGCAAAACAAGCTAAGTTACATAAACAGATTAAGGATTTGGTAAAATCATAACATGGCATTCAAGGTATAATCCACATTTGGCCTAACAAAATCTACCCCAAATTCTATTCAATGATAACCCATCCACTTCATGCACAAGAATAGACAAGCATAAGAAACCCAAGGAAAACAAAAGCTTTGGCAGCCATGACATGAAGAGAAACAACAATCATACAAGTCTTACGTGAGAATGGAACGTACTGTTCGAAGAAACACGAGCTCGATGATCCTAAGATGGGATGGCACGGACTAGTCGATGATAACAGGAGCCTAATGATACAATAATTCTGCCCAAGGATTCAGAAAAAAATGCAGCGACAGTAGATTAAGAAACAGCAGCAAAATATTAAGAACACGACTAATTGTAACGGCAGCAAACATAAGAGATTTACGTACTGTTTTCGGATTTAAAGCTCTAGAATTGAAGAAGACGATATACCCGGATGTCGTGAAGGAAAACAACTCAATACGATACTAAAACGTCGAAGAAACGAGTTAGGAACGGCACGAGACGATATCGAATGAAAAACAATAATGGAAGTGTGAAGCTTACCGCTTGAAACGATTAAAAAGAGTTGATGAATGATGATGATCTCAGAAACGTTTTGAGCGATTGACGGCTAGGGTTTGTATTAAACGATGAAAAATTAGGTTAAGAATAAGAAGAATCGTGAAATAGAAGCATATATACATGAATATGAAGGTGATTCTGCAAATCTTATTTCTAACAAATAATTGGACTTTCTAATTAATAAAGTAATGGGCTTTTAAAGGCCATGAATGGGCCAATTTTCATGCTTAAAAGAAAGAAAATTACACAAATGGGCTGAATGTGGATTTTTTTTTACAAAAATGCTAAGACTTTTAAATTCTTTCATTAATGCTAATCTTTCTTTACATTTTTGAGCTAATAACGCTGAAAACTTACATTTTGTACATAAATGATATATGCCTTACACTTGGCATATTTGATCCCTTTTTTTTAGACACGTGATTTGTTCTTTTCTTTTATAAAATAGGTGCACCTCTCTCTATTACCATTAATTCTTTCCTTTGACCCACAATTTTCTCTTTCCATTATTATTATATCTCATTTTTTTTCTCTACAAAATTTTCTATTCAAGGTTTATGAGCTATAGATGAACAGGAAGAAGAAGACAAAATTTCATGAATCTTCAAAAATTAATGTATCTTGTATATTATCTTCTTCATCTTTAAAATTTTTCAATTCTTATTCTAGGAAAGAAGAAATATTAAATTGCTACTATAAAGCAAAAAAAAACTTACAGTAATTGTTGTTTATTTCGTCTTTCTTGTTATTTTCACGTTGTTTGATGTCGTGTTATTCAACTTTTTAATTTTTTATAAGATGATTTGTATTTTTTACTTTTGTTTCTTTTAACTTCATTTTTTATAGATTTACTTAATTATCATCCAGATAATCTTTTTATATTGCATGTATCTTTATTTTTCAGGATAAAAAAAGTTATTTAATTGGGTGTGTTCCATTCTTGCTATTTGACCTAAAATTTAAAATATTATAATTTATATGTTGGGTATCAATTTTGTGTTTGAAACTTCTGCATGTGTTGTTCAATGGTATTAATTTTTTCCTTTTAATATTTTAAATTTGAATGATTATATAATTTTAAAATGAAAAAGTTGGCATCTTTTAAGTAGAAATCAAATAATAAAAAAACAGGTTAGATTAGTATAAACTAGTATTTTTAAATTAGTGTTTCTGGTTAATTTATAGCAATTAATAAATTATTCATCATATTTAATGTTTTGTCAAAAAATATTATTCGGAAAATCTAATGATAACATAGTACTACTCGCTAGTCTTGGATTATTAGCATAGTGGATTGTATGTATGTTAATTATTTAATATTTGTTTATGTTAATTTGGAGTGTTTTATTTATTAAGTTGTATATGATATGTATTTTTAATGTATTCAAAATGTATCAAGGACCAGTATATGTTCTATAAATGAATTTGAAAATTTTCATATTTTTCGTGTTAAGTTTGTACTTTTAATTATTAGATTGTATGTAATATGTATTATTTATGTATCCACGATGTATAAATAATATTTCAGAGATGTACTGTTTATATATATTGTATGCATTTTGTAATTTCTAGACATATTATTGGTTATTGATTTTTATTTTATTTTTCTTAGTTGAGAATTTTGACAATATTATTATTAATTTATTATTATTCGTAGAATATATATGAGTTGTTTCTGAGATATAGCTGAAATGTTTTATAAATGAATCTGAATTTTTTAAAAAATCTCATTTCTTAATCAATATGGATCGTTTATATATCCAATATGTATCATGCATCACCGAAAAAAAGAGAGAAGCAAATATGAAGCATATACCTATAAGGATAATAGAGAAAGAGCAAAAACTGCAGAAATAACCAATATAGTTTGATTAAATGAATTAAATTTTAAATTTTGTATAGTTTTTTGGTGTGTTAAATTTAATTAGAATTTTACTTTCATGATACAACTAATGTTTTTAGTTTAATTATGCAGTGGTTGTGTAAATATTTTTGAATTTACTTTAATTAATGGTTATATTGTTTGTTTTAAATTTTTTAATCTGCTTTTTTTATAATTGTGTTAATGTTATAATAGTTTAAATAATTAATTACTCTTTTTATGTATCAAACATGTATAGAAGATATATCTTCTGCTTTCAGTCTTATTATAATAAAAAAAATTATTTGTATATGTTATGTATCAGAAATATATTTTAGTCTGGGTTAATTTTTTTTATTGATATATTTAGTTTTCTATTCTTTTGAATCAAATATGCATCTACATTTTTCTTTTTTTATAATTATTTTCTTTTATATATTTTTTAATATGAGATACGCTATATATACTTTTAAAATACATAAGTGAGTTATAAAATAAATTATAAATATACTGTAAATTAGTATTGCAATTTAATAAAATCTAGAATAGATATTAAATAAATATAATATTAAAATTATATTTTTATGTATATCTATGTATTATAATGTATTATTAATTTGTATTTAAGATGTATTATTTTATGTATTTTAAGATATATTGTGTACCAAAAATATTTTTTTTAGTTATATATTTTGTAATATTAAAATTGATTAAATGAAATATTAACCTGGCATTGTCTAAAACATGACAAAAAATAAATTAAGTAGCATTAATTTTAATAAGCTCTGACAATTATTTTATGTTGTGCTAATTTTATAAAAATTCAAAAACCTTTAATATTTTTTAAATTTTAATATTTAGTTTTTAATTGTTAATTTCTATGTTGAGTGAAAATGCATTTAGTTTCACGTGCCCACCTCCTGCAACAATAAAACATTCATAGGTATATTATCAAATAACCATCAAGTACAAGAAGTGGGGTCCATGGGTTAGATAAAAATAAAAGCATGTGAAAAAAGTTTTGCTTTCAACTTTCTTTAGAAACAAATCCCGTGACTTTTTTTATATACGTGGCGCACATTAATTGGTTGGATAAAAAAATCCTATGTGATTTTCTCTCTCCATGTTAAATAGATGTGATGGACGGTGTGTCAGTCTTAGGCTGACTTCATAAATCGTGTAAAATGTCATTTTTTATAGGTGATGATGTAATTATTGGGCTAATTACGTAATGTTGTTAATTTTTTCCGATTTTTGTATACTTTTGTAGTTTTCTCTAAAAGAAAAGAATGAAAAATCAACGTAAAATGCATGACTTTTTCATGCATTAATAATATTTCACACAAATTCTCTTTTATTTTTTCTTTTTTTTCTTTTTTTTCTTTTTCTTTTAAGATTCAATAATACCAATTAAAATAATCAAACCACAACCGAATCAACAACGACTATAAAAAAAATTTAAATAAAAATAATAATAAAAACACGAGACATTACAATTTAATTTTCTCAAACAATCTTCTAAACAAGACCTTAATCTACTTATTAAATTAATTTTTTTTTACAATTGGTATCAGAGCCAATCTTGTTTAGAATTGTTTGTGTTTTTGATCAATGATTATATATACATATATATATATATATATATATATATATATATATATATATATATGTATATATATGTATATATATATGTATATATATATATGAATTCTGTTGATAATTTATATTTATATAATCATTTTTATGAATTCATGATTTATGAATGATCCATAATTATATTCAATTTTCATTTAGTTGATTATGAAAATTGAATTTAATTTAATTTTTGTTCAAATTCTTTAATATTAAGATTTGTTGTGATTTTGGTACGGTTTTGCATGATATGGTTCAAATTAGATTAAGTGTACATGTTCTGCGATTTTAATTGGAAAAACCCATTTCCAGTTCCCTAAAGAGGACCTGTTTTGATTATCTCGTCCCTAAACAAATTTTTGTATGTTACTGGTCCCTAAACTAAACGGATTCGCTATTTCAGGTCCCTAAATGGAAGTCTGTTAAAAGCGTGTCTGCACGCTCCGTTAGCTAGTTGAAAGAATTTTTGAAAACGCCACGTATGAAATAATTAACTAATTAAATAATACACATCAGCATTATAACATGACATGACAACGGGTCAAATTAAAATGTTAAACTGGTTGAGATATAAATGTTTGCTTAGGGATCTTAGGGTTCCAATTCAACATAAATCAGTCTTAACATCTTTCTCTCATATACAAGAAAACGACCTTTTAGGGTTATTTCTTGTGTTGATTTTAGGGTTATTTCTTGTGTCGATCTCCTAATTATGGCCGAAGGATTTTCAGAAGAGGATTATGTAGGTGGATTCCCTGTGTGCAATGTTCCTAAATGCAAATGCGGATTGCAGGCGAAGGTCATGGTGTCTTGGACTGAAAAGAATCCTGGGAGGCGATTCTTTCGATGTCCAAATGCTAAGGATAGTTGTATGAAATTCTTTTTCTTGTGTAAAACGGTAATTTTAGGGTTTCTGATTTGGATCATTTGGATTTTAGGGTTTGTAATTTAAAGGGTTTCTGATTCGATTCATTGTGATTTTAGGGATTTCTGATTCGATTCACTCTGATTGTGTGGATTTTATTAGTTTTAGAGATTGTGTTGATTCAATCTATTTGTATTTTTTTATATGGCATTTTATAAAGCCAACTGTTGTGCATAGATGTAGGTGAATCGATGCCCCTTCTTCATGTGGTATGACGAGGAATATGCTCCTCACCTGAAGCACATGTTGTATACTATGAAGAAATCAAATGAAGAGCTACAGAAAGAAGGGGAAAAGCTCAGAGGAGATGTATTCGAGCTGAAGTATTTGATTGACAGAGCAAGTACAATTGATGCAATTGAAGTGGAGGACCAACTTATTAAAGCTACTAATAAAATTGAGGGGATGGAGGTGGAGCTAACAGACTTGTATGCTGCAAATAGGGGACTGCAGATGGAGATTAGAGAATTGAAGAATGAACTCATAGCTGCCCGGATTGGAGAAAAAAATAGGGGAACTGAAGGCTTATAAAGCATTTGTGAAACTTGTCTTGTTGGCAGTGTACTTATTATCTTATGAACTATTTAGAATAGTTGTTTGTAAGCTTATGTGCTTGTTGGATAATGGCTGTTTTTAACCATATTATTATGTAATTGATCGTTTTATTATGCAACTCAACTTTTCTGGTGTTAATTTGGATTCTAATGTCTGTAGTTGAGTACTTCTATATTAAGAATTTCCATGTCTGTAAACTGATTCATAAATTAAGTACATAACAACTTTGTGCTTAAACTAAGTACATACGTTGAGTACCTAAAACAACAATTCAGTACCTAAAACAATAAGATTGAGTCATAAATTAAGTACGTAACTGTGTGCATAAACCAAGTACATACATTCAGTACCTAAAACAACCATTCAGTACCTAAAACAACCACAACATTGTGGCACAAAACATCCCTAAGTTTCATAACATAACATTCCTAAAACTACCACAACATTGTGGCTCAAAACATTCAAAAGCATGGTTCAAACAAAGCAAGTTCAAACTACAGACTTGCAAACCATGAACAAGCACAAATATATGCTTCAAAATCCAAAAATTAAGTTCTATCTAAGACTTGGTAGCCAAACAAACTACTTCTTAAGCCTGTTTGTTGCATGAGCTTTCCCTTTCACTTGCCACTGTCGAGATGGCTGGTTAGTTGAGCCATAAGGTCCATACAAAGGGGTTGCCGATGCCGTCCCAGGCTGCAAACACACATATGAAATATGTATAAGACTGACATTAACAGTATTTTTGTATAAAATACTAACATTTACTAACAACACAAATAATATCACTTATTACTTACATGGAGTATTCCTCTGCCATTTTCGTCGATGAAAGTACCATGACCGTTAACTGGTCTCCGACCTCGTCCTCGACCTTGGCCTCGTCCTCGACCTCTAGAAACTGCTTGACCACGTCCTCGACCTCTCCCTTGCCCGATTGCATTGTTAGAGGCACTAATATTAGCTTCACCACGTCCTCCGCCGCTTGATACACTAGCCAGTGCTCTTAGCGCTGCCAATTTTCTTATTGATTCAGTCCTCAACCTTTCTTGATATGCACGTAGATTTGCCAAATGTGGCGTAAGCCAATCATGAGGACTGTCATTGTCGGTTTCAGGGTTTGCATTTGGAGTACTGGACTCCACCTCAGGCTGACTACCACTTAGAGGCTGGGTGCACTGTTCTTGTTCAGCCATAAGCTCAGGAGAGTTAGTGACTGGGTCAACCACATGCTGATCCGACTCATCATCAAGAAGATTCTCTGGTACATCATCTGAAAGAATATCAGGTACATGGTAAGGAGTGGTTTCTTTGGCCTTTCTTGATTTTTTACGAGACCCCACAATTCCTTTCGCAAAGCATCAGATGGCCTAGTAGCTGGTGTGGCTGCCGGTGTCTGTTTCCTTTTAGGTCTGCTAGAAGAAGTAGTTGTATCCTACAAAAAAAAGGCAAAAAGATCTTAAATTACCATATGAAAATACCAAAAATATAAAAAGCTCTTGAATTACTTACCCTTTTAGGGCATCCCCTTGCATTATGACCTGCTTCTTTGCAAATGCCACAAGTCATTGCTGAACCTTCCTTTGATAATTTTCCTACACGAGGTTCTTCAGGTTTTCTTCTCCGCGACTTTTTTGGCCTACCAGGCATTTTCCTAATCGGAGGTTGCACTATAGGGTCTTTTCCACTCTTAGGCCAAAATATTTTTCCTCTAACTGGTTTCATCATGTGACCATAAGCCTGCTTGTATGTATCCTCCTTATACCAGTTATCAACATAATGCTCTGGTTCCACAGAGATCCCATTCTCTTTCTTACTATAAATGGCATTAACAGCATGAGGACAATGGATCCCACATAGATCCTATTCTCTGCAAGTACAGGTTCTTCTATCCATATGAACTGTGTGGCGATCATCTTTGTCATACACATTTGTGAACTCATATTCAACGTCACCGTTATAAGCTAACAGCCAGTTGAAGGACAAGCTCTTGTTCTTCTCTAATTTTTGCATCGCTCTTGGTGCTATGTCATTAATCCATGTGCTGCACTGTCCTCTTTTGACATGCAGTCGTGTCATCACTTGAACACGTATGTCTTCCAACATACTGATGATGGGCTTACATCTAGCTTCAAGAATCCATCCGTTAAATGTCTCCGACAAATTGTTGTCTATAACATCACACTTGATGTCTGTTCTGAAATATGCCTTGCAAAATGCTTCTACATCGTACTCAAGCATCTCTTTAGCAATCCCTTACCCAATTTTTCAAGCAATTTCAGTTTTGCCCTCAAATCCCCTTCATAAGTAGCCTTTGCACATGTCCAGAAAGAAAATTTTATCTCCTCACCTCTCCAATTTTTGGCCCTAGAAGCATAAACATGCCTAGCACATTTCCTATGTTCAGCTTGTGGTAACATCTCTTCCATCGCAATCTCTAGCCCCTAACAAATTTAAGCACATTTGAAGCATACCAAATTTAAACACATTTGAAGCATACCAAATTTAAACACATTTCAAACATACCAAATTTATACAAATATGCAGGTCCTATTTACAAACCAAAAATGACAAATTTAAATCATAACAGCAGTTTTAATATCTTTTGCATGTCAGAAATGATGGTGTATCCGTCGCCCTCGCCTAGCTGCAAGTCATGCTTCAAGCACCTTAGGAACCAACTCCAGTTAACATTATTCTCAACTGACACGACTGCCCACGCTATTGGAAACATCTGATTATTCCCATCTCTACCAATTGCACAAAGCAGTTGGCCTTTGCACAAACCCTTCAAAAAGCATCCGTCTAAACCTATTATCCTTCTACATACACTAAGCCAGCCCCTCTTACAAGCATCAAAACAAACCTAAAACCTAACAAAGTAATTCTCCCCACTTTCCTCTGCGGATGACTTCACAAGACATGTCATTCCAGGATTACTTAACCTCAACTCTTCAACATACTCATGGAGCCTTGAGTACTCCTCTGCATAAACTTTTCTTAGATCTTTGTGCACCCTGATTTTGATATTCTTACACAAGGTAAGACTGATGTCCAATTTGAAGTCTACACGACATATGGCTTTCAGTTCTCTAAGCTTCATGTTAGGCTGGCACAGTAGTCTATTCATAAAAAACTTATCCAAGAACTTACTGGTTGCCATGGAATTATGATGGACAATGTGGCAGTGGTGATGCCCCTTGTATGTCCTGATTTCTAAATTTCCCTCCTTTCCCACATTTGAGGCAAAAAACACCCATACATCCAGGTGCACACAGTGCCCTCACCCGCTGTTTGTCATTTTTCACAAAATGGACAGCCCACAATAGCATATTTAGCAACCGCAAATCGACATTCTTCTAAGTTTTTGAAAATCATACCCAACCCAAAAATTGGAATTTGGGTTTCAGGATCATAATTAACCTTGCTACTAGCCCTCCTCAGTGCATCATCCCCACATTCCTCATCACTTTCGCTGTAGAAACTACCCAACTCATCACTGTCATAGTTGACACTGTCATTCTCATTATCATCAGAAGAACCACTGTCTGATTCCAGTTCATCGTCTCCATCAGACTCAGGATCATCAACCTCTAAAGTATCCTCATCCCTCTCACTTCCCTGATGACCAGCTCGCTCTCCATCCCCCTCATCAGCTCCCTCTCCCTCCCCCTGACCAGCTCCATCTCCATCCCTTTCTCCAACTCCCCTTTTACTTTTCCTGCCGGTAGGTCTCGACTTCCTTACATTCATTCTTGCTGCTTGTAATTCATCGTCTTCATCATCTGTCAAAATGCTCACATTGACACAAACATTATCAAATGTTTCCTGGGGCAACCCATCATCCAAATTCACATCGTTGTCACCCTCGTTTGGTACCCTTTGTCTACCCTCATGTGGTATAATTTCTCTAACCTCAACATCCTCTTCTACATCACCTACCCTCTTGACATATATGTGAATTTCTGGACCCTCATGCTCCTCATCAATGATGCGCATCAAAGTTGAATCATCAGGGACTAACACATAGCCACGTCGCATACCGTTGTAGTAAATTGTCTGCATATCTCTACAACCAGTTGAGCATATATATGACCTTAAATCAATGTAAGAAATCAGGTCCAAATCCAATTGTACAGCAGCTGTTATTGCACTACCTCCCTCATACTCCTCCAGTCTAAACACTCCCCCGTAATGTATTACCAACGTTGCAAGAACATCCAACATATTACTTGCAACAAACACAAATATCCCATTACTGAAATGCACAGTAGCTAACCAGTTACCCATCATTAGCTCAGAAATGGGAACACAAAGAAACTCTGTAAAAGCCACCATATTTTAACATGTCCATACAAAACAATATGAAAAAACCTTAAACACTATGAAAAAACCCTAACAGACAACTTATTTTATTAATTTAATATCAAAAAAGTCTGAAACCCTAAAAACATAATAATTAATCAATTAAGCAACAACTATAACACAAAACCCTAACTACTCGACAAAAACATCACAATAGTAAAACCTAAAATTTCTTAAACTGGGGACCACAGATGACAACATTAACCATTATTATAAAAAGCACAAAATTATTCTAATCGGTATGCAGGGGACCACAATGTGAGTAAACAACAATATCTACTAACCTTTTTATCGCAGCACAGGTCCCAACAATGGCGATTGCTTTAAATATCAAACCCCACCAACGTTAACCCCACATACCCTACCAGAAGCAGATGGGTCTTCGATTCAAGTGAATGACAATAAAAAATGGAAGTTTCTAAACCTACCGGAAGCACATGAGTCGTGGATTTTTTAGTGAAGAGGAATAGAAAATTTAGAAAATGACGAAACCTAACTGAGAAATAAACAAGAACGGCATATGATATGATAAAAAATTAGGTTTAGGTTTAGAAGAAACTTTTGTTTTCAATTGAGATGAAACGGTGCCGCGTTCTGTTCAAAATTGGAGATCAGGTAAAACGGATTGTTTCATTCTTACCCAGTCACATTAATTGTGTGTCTGACTTGGCTTCCTACGTGGAAACTCTATTTAAGTTCATACAATAACAACGGAGCGTGCAGACACGCTTTTAACGGACTTCCATTTAGGGACCTGAAATAGCGAATTCGTGCAATTTAGGGACCAGTAACAGACAAAAATTTGTTTAGGGACGAGATAATCAAAACAGGTATTCTTTAGGGACCTGGAAATGGGTTTTTTCATTTTAATTCGATTAAAGCATTTTGAAATTTTCTGAATAATTTGGGTTACACTCTGTTAAAGTTTTTCGGCCAGAAAATTAAAATGTTTTGGACAGAAGTTGTATACTTACACTGTTTGACTCACCCATGAGGTTTATGGTTAAAACTGTTTTTGCGTAAGAGTCATACCCATTAGATATAGAGAAAAATAAGCGCGTGTGCCATATATATGGGTGTGGCCCACGCGCATAGTGGAGTGAGTCTATTATTCACACACACCGTGGTCATCATTCTCCTTTATAAATTTATACTGTTTTAAGATGAAAGATCTAGTTTGATCCTTATAGTTCTATTGTCTTATAAGATTGCCCATAAATTAATTATTCTTCCTATTAAATCCGAAATAATTACAGTTTTATCCTCTCTTTTTTATGCAGACTCATTTCTTTTTTTTATGGTATATTTATATATTACTATATTAGTAATATTATGGACTATAGTATCATATTTTAAAAAATTTAGTGATTAATTACAATGACATTAAATTATATATACTCAATTTTTTACTTGAATTTATTTCAACAGTATAATCACCAAAGTAATTTCCGCTGTTCAATTATTTTCTATAAGTGGTGCCATATGTATTTTTCGTGCAAATAATATATTTTTTCAAAGAACAATTATTATTTAGCAGAAATTTACACATACATGTAGTAATGAGTAATATAGTTATTAGGTGTCTGTTGTAAATATTTAATCGGCCCAAAGGAAGACTAAATATTTGACTAGATATTACTATTTTTTACTGGATTACTACACCAAGAGAATCAACTATAAATCAACTTTTGATCCAAAGATTAGATTTGATGTCACAATGATTATCTTGAAATGCATTGTTATTATTATTGGTATATAATCACAATTTGGCATTTATTTATTTTTGTGAGCTCATTATTTTGTTTATACATTGCTCTCTTTACAGTAGAGGTGGCAAATGGGTGGGTATGGGTTGAGTTTAAATGGATAGGGTTATAAATGGGTACTACCCATTTATGACCCGTTTTAATTTTATATGGGTACTCATACCCTTATAACCCTATATAACCCTAACCCGCCCATTAACCCACTTTATATGAATAATGTTAAAAATTGACTTTTTAAAATTTAAAGTATATTATATTTTAATTGTACTTTTTGTGAGAATTAATGATTTTTAGAGAGAACATGTTCCGGAAAAAAATAATCTCCGAAAAAAAATTCTGGGAAAAAGAAGTTTCCGACAAAAAAAAGTATTTTCTGCAAAAAAAAAATTCCAAAAAAAATTATTTTCTGGAAAAAAATTTTCTGGAAAAAACTATTTTCTGGGAAAAAAATTATTTTCTGAAAAAAAGAAATTTCTGGAAAAAAAATTTCCGAAAAAAAAAAGGTTTTCTGGAAAAAAAAATATTTTCGAAAAAAAAAAATTCGAAAAAAAAAATTTCAAAAAAAAATTATTTTCCAAAAAAAAAAAATTATTTTCTGGAAAAAAATATTTTGGTTTATTATGACTTTTGAATATTGATTTTGAAATTAAAAATTTATTTGATATTCTAAAAAAAAATTAAAATACTCTTAAATTGACATGTGTCCTTCAATCAATTTTGCCTATTAGATTATTATGGGTAGAGTGTGGGTACCCATGTCAAACCCTTTTATAACCCTTATTTTAATGGGTTGGAAGATTTTTACCCATTTACACCCATCTAACATATAACTACCCTTTTATAACCCATACCCTTTATATAATGGGTGGGTAAATGGGTATGGGTGGGTAAATGGGTATGGGTGGAAATTGCCACCTCTACTTTACAGCTGATTTTGTTAATGCTTCTTCGGTTACTGCCACAATTAATAGCATTCCGATGCTTAGTGGTAGTAATTTTAAAACTTGGAAAAATAAAGTGACTATGGTATTGGGATGCATGGATTTAGACCTTGCATTGAGAGAGCCATGTCCTACACCTCTTATGGATCTAAATTCTTCTGATGAACTAAAGAAATTTAAGAGGTGGGATCTCTCTAACCGCATAAGTCTAATGATTATGAAAAATACCATCCTGGAGACTTTTCTGGACACCATGTCTGAGAAAATTGATGCTAAAAAGTTTCTTGATACTCTTGAAGAGCTTTTGTCTAAAAGCGATAAGGCAGATACAAGTGCATCTTTAAGAAAGCTTGTATCTATGAGGTATAAGGATAAAAGAAGCATAAGAGAGTATATCTTGGAAATGTTTCATCTTTCAGAAAAATTAAAGACACTAAAAATCGAAATTTCGGAAGACTTTCTCGTTCATTTAGTGTTGATATCACTTCCTCCCCAATTTGGACAGTTTGAGGTGAGCTATAACTGTGAAAAGGATAAGTGGACATTTAATGAGCTCATTTCTCAATTGGTGCAAGAGGAAGAGAGGATGAAACAATATAAGACTGAAAGTGCTCATTTTGTATCAACTTCCTCTAATTGTGGTAAAAAGAGAAAAGGAAAAGAGTTGCGGTGTCTGGACCACAAAAAAAGCAAAAGGGACCATCCGTTGGACATCAAGAAAAGAAGTGCTTCTTTTGTAAAGACCCTTCTCATATGAAGAAAGATTGTGCTAAATACCACACTTGGCGTGTGAAGAAAGGTACGTCCTTCGCTCTTGTTTGTACCGAGGTTAATTTGGTTTCAGTACCAATATATACTTGGTGGTTGGATTCTGGTGCTACAACTCACATAAGTATATCTATACAGAGTTGCCAGAACTACCGAAGACCTAGTGATGATGAGAAATACATCTATATGGGCACTGGAAATTCGGTTGAAGTTTTAGGCATAGGGACTTTTCGGTTGTTGTTAAGTACTGGTTTTTACTTAGAATTAAATAATACATTTATTATACCGTCATTTAGACGTAATTTGATTTCAGTTACTGTTTTGGACAAAGAATGATTTTTTTGTTTATCTGGAAATGGAATGTGTAATGTTTATTTTAATTATATTCTTGTTGGAACTAGTACTCTATCTAATCACGACAGCCTTTATTTACTTGATACGATAAATTCGTATAATGAGTCCCATAATGTTGAAACCAAAGGCACTAAACGCAAATTATCAAATGAGAACTCTTTCACATTATGACATAAGTGTTTGGGTCATATCTTTAAAAAGAGAATTGATAGGCTTGTGTTAGAAGGAATTCTTGAAAAACTTGATGAATCAAATAATAAATTTTGTGTTGAGTGTATAAAAGGGAAAATTACAAACAAAAAAGAATAGGAGTTGAGAGAGTTAAAAATGTCTTAGAACTGATACATACGGATATTTGTGGGCCATTTCCTACAGTTTCATGGAATGGTCAACAATACTTTATCACGTTCATTGATGACTACTCTCGATATGGTTACCTATACTTAATTCATGAGAAGTCACAGGCATTGGACGGTTTTAAGTCTTTCAAGGCTGAAGTTGAAAATCAACTTGGTAAGACTATTAAGGCCATTAGATCTGATCGTGGTGGTGAATACTATGGTCGGAATGATGGATCAGGCGGACAACGTCCAGGTCCATTTGCTTGTTTCCTCGAGGAGTGCGGGATTGTCCCTCAATACACCATGACAGGTAGTCCAAATATGAATGGTGTAGCAGAGAGACGGAATAGAACCCTTAAGGATATGGTAAGAAGTATGATTTCTCGTACAACCTTACCTCACTCATTATGGGGAGATGCAATAAAGACTGCAGCTTACATCCTTAATAGAGTTCCTACATCCAATCTTTTTTTATGGTTGTCTATCACCGAGAACCAAAATTAAATTATTCAAGTATTTGAGCTATGGCACCACCCTGGATTTTTAGGGAACCGTGCATTGATCTTGACCGCCAGGCTGACCGGCATGCTGCTTTACTAGAGGCGGATGAGGAGGTTCCGCGCTTATTGCATATGGAGGGGCACTTGTGTGCCAAGGCTCATCACAAGGTGCGTTTTTCATCATTTTTGGCTTGTAGATAGACTTTTTATTGTCTGTATGTTTGAAATACGTTCGTAATATTGTCGAAACTTCGTCGAAAGCGAGCCCAGTCCCCAAAATAATTCGTCCCAGAGAGGGAGAGAAGTGGCGGTAGCGCCAGGTTATAGTGGCGCCGCTGCCACTATATACTGGCGGTGCCGCCAGGATAAGCTGGCGGCTCTACCAATGACACTGGCGCCGTGATAATAGCGCCAGTGCCTCTATGGCACGCGACTCCCGATGCATTTTTGTGGCTATTCCGGTTCGATTTTTGATGATTCTCACTCCGTTTTGGTCTTTTTGTGTGTTTATTAGCGAGATGTGTTCCGTACGTCACGAAATTTTGTTGATGCGCGTATCTGGTACGATGCTTTGCCTGCTGCTATTCATTCTTGGGTAGATGCTACGGGATTTGGCCGTCTTGCTAGCGGCCAGTTTACTGCGACGAGGATCTATGAGAGTGTTTCTCTGCGTGCGCTGATGGAGCGGTGGATGGATACTTCCCACACTTTTCATTTACCGGTTAGGGAGCTGACAGTGACTCCTCTGACTTTTCGCTGATTACTGGGATTTCTTTTGGAGGCGCGCCTGTGCCTTTTGACGGTGGTTTGGGATTTTATCCTCAGAGGGATGCGTACATCTTCGAGATGCTGAGTTTCGTTCCGGAGATGAAGGGTCGTAGCATTCGATACCTTGAGCTGTATGACCGCTACAAGGAAAGCTTTCCCCGGACTAAGGACGAGGTTGATCTCATTGCCCGAGCTTTCTTTTGTTATCTGTTGGGGTCTACTCTTTTCTGCAGTTCAGGTGCGACTCTGCCACTCTGCGTATTGCCAGCCTTAGAGGACTTAGACGTGTTTAGTTCGTATGACTGGGGATCTGCTGCCTTGGCCTATCTTTACACCAGCATGGACCGAGTGGTCCGTGGGGGATCCCGTCTTTCTGGGATGTGGCCTGCTATACACGTGAGTTGTTTTATTGCTTTTAACTGCATCGTGCTTTTGATTTCATTATCTCAGCTGTTCTTATTCTGTTTTTCAGATCTGGTCCATCCAGATGGGCCTTCTAACTGGCTTTGGTGTTCTTCCGGGGTTAGGATACCCTATGCTGAGATTCTAGGACTTTTCTCGCACTTTGACACAGAGCCAGGGAGCTGAGTGCAGAGGCAGGCTAAACGAGTTGGCATGGACTGATGTGAGTATCGAACTCTATTTTTGAACTACTCTAGGTATCTTTTGCAATGTTGACCACCGTTCTACTGATTGCAGGTGGATGCTTCTTGGAACACTCCTCTTGGAGTTCGTTGGCCTCGGTTGGTACAGGGTGCTGTAGCGAGATCGAGCCTGCGTTATCTGATGCATGGCCCGAGTTGTAAATCCTGGTTTCTAGAGGAGCGTGTTCTCCATTGGTGGGGTGGCCCACGTGTCCGTATGGTCCCGTTTGGACCCCCTTTGTCGATGCTGCGTGGCAGGGACGTGGTATCGACTGCGCTTCGACTGGATCTGAGAGGTTACCCTGCTACTGATCTGGTATTTGTTCCTCAGCTGAGCTATCTGGATGATTTTACCAGACATCGTCTTTTGGGGAGGCTTCCATTGGACGGAGTACCCATTGTTCAGGTTCAACAGGCGGCTGCAAGGCCACAGGTTCGTGTCATTCTTCTGGTTTTTTCTCTTTCTGGGTTTTTTCTATCTTCTTGAGTTCTCTCTTCGGTGTTCTGTCAGGGAGGTGCTAGACGTGGGTCTCGTTCTGTCCATGCTAGCATAGACGGTCTGGGGTCTTTTAGTCGGGTCCTATCTGGTAGGCGAGTTGGTGCTGCTGACATAGTCTCTGGTTCTTTGAGTCAGATGCCGGAGAGATCTGCACGTTACGGTGGCGTGCGTGGGCCTGTCCAGGACTCTGTTCCTCTATGCTATAGGACGCATTCTTTTGCGCCTGCTGACTGTACCCATGTGAGTATTTCCCTTTTCTGTTCTTTTATTCCAAGGGCTCATTTTCCCTGTTAGACTAAGTGTCTTCTGCTGGTTTTCAAATGTCGGTGTCTGACGTGGGTCAGTTGGCCGATGCTGCTTACTACTGGCGTGATCGCTTGTGCACTGTTTCTGTACAAATGAGGGTAAAAACAAATATGCAATATTTCTATCCTATATGTATGCATGTATTCAATTCTATAGCTCTGACTGCTCTCCGGTTTCTTCTGTAGTTGCGCATTGACGATCTGGAGGAGCGAGTGCGTCTGACAGGGCTGGGTCCGGCTGACTGTGACATTCCTCCTGGGTTCCCTGGCGGCGGAGGTGGACTTCGTGCTGGTGATCGTGGAGGTGGAGCCGGTGGTAGGCGAGGATCTAACATCTGGGGCGGTCGTGGAGACTTTGCTTCGTCTTTTGGTGGCGAGCAGTCTGGGCGCCATTCTGGTGACTCGCTTTCTAGGAGCCGTTACGGACACTCGGAGGCCTTAGAGCAGGATTTGGACTATGATAGTTAGGCTTGTATTGTATGTTTGTTACGTTTTGAACATTTTTCTTTTATTGATGATTGTGAAGGTTGTCACAATATTTTATACATTCAGCAATCTGGACGCTTTAATTTGTTTGGTATATTTGTGTTAGTCTTTTCTGGCCTCTCTATTTCAGTTTTTGGTTTCTGACTAGTGGAGACCCGATGTCCCCGATTCGCTGGTGGAGACTTGATGCCCCTGGTTCTTCTACGGGTGGAGACCTGACGCTCCCGGTTCTCTAGCTGGTGGAGACCTGATGCCCCCGGTTCTGCTACTGATAGAGACCTGATGCCTCTGTTCCTCTGCCTGGTGGAGACCTGATGCCCCTGTTTCTCTGGCTGGTGGAGACCTGATGCCCCCGGTTCTCTGGCTGGTGGAGACCTGATGCCCCCCGGTTCTCTAGCTGATGGACACCTGATCCCCCCGGTTCCTTGGCAGATGGAGACCTGATTCCCCCGATTCTGTGGCTATGTGGAGACCTGATGCCCCTGGTTCCCTGGCTTGTGGAGACCCGATGCCCCCGGTTCTCTGACTGATGGAGACCTGATGCCCCTGGTTCTTCTGTTGGTGGAGGCCTAATCCCCCCGATTCTCTGGCTGGTGGAGACCTGATGCCCCCGGTTCTCTGGCTATTTGTGAGGTTAGTGCCCTCGGTTTCTCGGCGATGTAAGGCTAGCGCCTGTGGTTTCCGGTTGATGGGGACCTTCAGTCCCTGGTTTTCTGGGGAAATGGGGCTAGCACATGTGGCTTCTGCTTACGGCGAGGCTAGCGCCCGTGGTTTTTGGACGATGGGGACCTTAATTCTCCCAAATCTCCGGATGAGGAATTCTTCTGTTCCTTTTGTGTGGTTGGGGAAGTATTCTGCTTCTCTATTGGAGGACTTTGATGCCCCCTGCTATCAGATTTTCATCTCTGGGTAGCGGAGGCATGTCGCCTGTTGTGTAATTTATTTGGAGGTAGAGGCTTGTCGTTCGTTGATCTTTGCGGTTCTGGAGTTTTCTTTGGAGGGTACCGGCCTTGAGGTTGTCGTTTTTGGAACTTATTCCTGCAGGTAGCGGTCTGGCGGTTGTTGTTTCTTGTGGTTATGGAGTCCAATTTTCCGAAAATTGGCCCTATTTTATGATTTCATGCGGAGCGGGCTTTGCTCCCTACATCGTACTCTGTGTTGCCCCCCATCAGAGCGTTTAGTTTTCTGGTCCGAGGATTTCTGGTGTAAGAGGTTGGAAACCCGTCTTGTCTCTTGGAGGAAGGCCCGACGCCTTTTCTGCATACTTCTGGAGTAAGGAGGCGGAAGCTCGTCTGACTATTTCTGATAATAAGGCCATGTTGTCTGTTCCATAGTGGAAAGTTTGGTGCTTGTTGTGGGGACTTTGATACCCCTTGATTCTGGGATGAAGACTGTGATTCTCTATGACATATGGGATAAGAGTTTTGATGTCCCCTCGAGATTCTGGGATTCCATCTTAGGATAGTGATGGCATGTCTGCATGAAGCCTATTGAGAGGACTCTGACGCCAACTGTCGTCTGGATTTCCATCTCCGGGTAGCAAAGGCATGTTGCGTGTCTGCATCTTTTTGGTAGTATAGAGACTTGGGAGTCTGCTCTGGGGGCCTTGATGCCTCCTGCTATCCGGATGTTCTTCGTAGGCGGTAGAGGCATATCGCCTAAGTTCAATATGAGGCCTGAAACCTGTGATGAAGGTGTTTGATGCCCCTGTTATCCAGATTTTTATCTCAGGATGGTAGTGGCATAGTGCCTGTTCCGGGTTGTAGAGGCTTGTAGCCTGTGGTTCTTGAGGTGTATCCTGCTTGTGGGAGCTTCTAGGCCTGCTGGGGACGTCCAAATTTGCAAAAATCGGCCCCAATTTTCATTTTCTTGAGCTTGTCTATTGTAGACTCGGTATTGCCCCCTCATTGAAGCATTCAGTTTTCTGACAGGATGTTTCAATGAAGAGTCTTGCTCTTGCTTCGCTCATTCTGGCTCCTACAATCTGGCTTTGGCTGGATCGATCTGTGATTTCCATGATAGCTTATGCGCATTTCAACAATTACATGGCGCAACTGGAAAGTGTATTTGATTATTATTATCATTTTGTTATTTTCCATTGTCTCAAAGATTATGCTTTAGAATTTATGATCGTTTGTCTGTCTTTTCTAGATACATGTGCTGGTCAATAATCATGGCATGCATGCTTGATAAAAGATCTATATTGCTAACTCATTGAATAACCGGTACAATTGAGATACTTTCTGTTTCAAGGGGCCATACCCCTGTCGTCAATTAGTCCTTGCGGATTTTCTGGATTTGACTATTTTTTATGAGAGTCTTATGCGGCTCGCAGGCGTCGAGAGGAGGTCTTGTAGCGCACTCCTTCTTCCACTCTTTAGATCGTCCCGCTCTCGTAGATAGGTGGGCTGCTGCTTGGTGGTGGACTTCTTTGTTGGTGGTGATTCCTATCCGGGCTAGACGTCCGTGCTAACGTGTGCCTCTACTGCTGGACGCCTTTGAGTCATGTAAGCCTTCCGGTTTGTGGCCAAATCTTTTTATGCCAAGAGACCTCTGAGAGATCTCTTGTGGGTACTACACCGCAAGCCACTATCCCCTTAAGATAGCTATCCGGTTTTTCTCATGATTCGGGAGTAAAGTCTCTTGTGACAGAATTATCTCTAGAAGTTATTCACTTCTTTGTACCGGTTATTGAATGAGCTAACGACATAGCTCAATCTCATCAATGCATGCATATATGGCTATTGAAAATAACATTTCCATCAGGCAAGACATCACATAAATGAGCAAAATATATTACATCATCCACTCTGGATCTTTAATGAAATGAAAAGTTTGAAAATAATCAAATGCAGGAAAAGCATCATGAATAGATCTCCTAGAGCCTAAGACTTGGGATGGGTCCTTGTATCTGTCTTGCTCGAGATGCGTTCGATCCGGGCACTAATTACTCTTGCTTCTTATGCTTGGTCTTTTCTTGAAATTGACGTAGGACACTAAGTCTGTAATTCAGCTTTCCCGAGAATTCAGCTGCTTTATTCGCCTGTTCAAAAGTGGTTGGAACCCTCCGATGTTCCATTCGATTGGTCTGAAAAGCTAAGACTTCTGTTTTTCCATTTGGTGGTTCCGGAAAGTTTACGCCTTGTTTATTGAAACTTATGCTGTTTCATTCGGTTGTTCTGGAAAGCTGAAACCTCTGTCGTTTTATCTGGTTGTTATGGGTTACTGATTTTGGAGTCGTGGAAGACCCGTTCTGATTCTGCAGCAAGCCGAAAACCCGTTCTGCTTCTGTAGGAGGCCAGAAGCTCGTTCTAACTCTGTAGAAGGCCGGAAGCCTGTTCTGACTCTATAGAAGGCCGGAAGCCCATTTTGGTTTTGTAGGAGGCCGGAAGCCCATTCTAATTCTTTAGGAGGCCGGAAGCCCGTTCTGATTCTTTAGGAGGCCGGAAACCCGTTCTGACTCTGTAGGAGGCCGGAAGCCCGTTCTGGTTCTGTAGGAGGCCGGAAGCCCATTCTAGTTCTGTAGGAGGCCGGAAGCCCGTTTTGACTCTGTAGAAGGCCGGAAGCCCATTATGGTTCTGTAGGAGGCATGAAGCCTGTTCTGATTTTGTAGGAGGCCGGAAGCCCGTTCTAACTGTATTTTGGAGTCGTGGAAGGCCTGGTAAAAACCTCCTTCTGATCTGTCGGCTGTCCGGGTCGCTAATTCCTGAATCATAGTAGAGCCATTTTTCTGGTCCGTTGGATGCTTGGGTTGCCGATGTTGAGGTCGTGGTAGGACCGTTTTGATTTGTTGGACTAATTTGCTTAACATTCTCGATGTTGACTGGGTACTGGACAGAGCAGTCAGTAGCATGGCTGTAAGACAAGGGGTTAGTGAGTGATGCATGTTGTTGCATCCACAAGGGGTTAGTATGATAGCATTTTATGATATGGATGCATGATATGTTATGCAATGCAGGGTTAGTTTTGAACACATAGCACGTAGCAGGTTTGGCACTTAGAACAGTTTGATATCATAGAGACATGTTGTTCCTTCCAACATTATTTGTCCCACACACGTGTTCTGGGCGAGGTTTATTCCTATGTGGTTTGGTCTGGACCCTCGCATCGCAATGTAAGAGTCGGCGTTCCTGCAGAAAAGCTCTGTTCTAGCAATTCTAATGCGGATAAACATCATTTGTCGATGTAATGACTTTAAATCCCTTTCTGGAAGCAGTTGAAAACATGTAGGGTGGACGTGGAAGTCCGTTTTGAAATCTGGAATTTGATTTAGCCTGGCGGCTGTATCTAGCGAAAGGAGTTTTTACTAGACTAGTTATTGGAGGTTTGATTAAGCAAAGGTGTATCACTTAATCGGATTCGTTTCTTTTAGGTCTGGCCTAATTGGAAGTTTTGAAATTCTGGTTTTGAAACTGGAAAATTTGTTAGGCCGGACCTAGGACCAAATTGAAATAGTAGTTTTTGAAACATTAGATTTAGAATCATTACATTGACAGTCATGCCTCAAGTACAATCATTATATTGGGTTGATCCTAGAGGGTAGTGTCTAAGATGGAATGGTGTGGGCTGAGTCATTGGTTTTTGGTAGTAACCGGCTTAAGGCTCACACACACATATATACCTTCGATAGGTCTCCTCAATCACGAGTACAACCGACCGAGGTACTGGGCTGTGAGTGATACTACTCTGTATAAGACGTTCTGGACAATGAATATAGAACCAGAGCATGAGAGCGGCTATGAGTATCGGGGCTGGATAGGGACTCCAAAAGAGTAGGTGAGAAGAGAAATTTCTAATGCAATGCAACAGGTGCGGATATGTCTGGAAAATAAAGTCGGTGATCGATAAGGCGCAAACCGTGCGGTTTAGGTCCATGGCAACCGTTATTGAAAACAATTCTGAAAACGTTTTTATGTTTTAAAAACAGTTGATTTTAATCCCCAGTGGAGTCGCCACTATGAGCGGAGCGGGGTTCGGGGACCGCTCGCCCAAGGCTCATGGCTAACTTTTCGATCTGGAAATGGTTTGGAAAATGGAATCGCCAACTAGTTCAACTAGGAAATGCCTTTTAACCGACTGGATAGCCTTACTCGCCTCCGGTAAGACTATTGTAATACCCCAAAAATGTTTAATTATCTAATTGGACCACGTGTACAGTTTGGATTCGCCAAAATGGCGTTATCGGAAAGTTTTCCGATAAGATTAAGATAAATAAGTTTTACCAGGTCGGTTTTGAAAAAGATTAGTGCGGAGAATTTAATATTATATTTCAATTCAAAAGTTTGAATTGGAATTAAGAGGAAAAATATCACGAAAAGCTCAAATTAAAGTGCAGGGGTCGAAAATAGAAAGTATAGGTTTTAACGGGAAAGTATTAATATCGAGTTTTGTATTATTTATTCGATATAAATAATACGTATAAGTTATAAATAAAGTGTTAATTTATTTAGCTATGGACTAAATCGTACAAAAGAAAAGTTCAAAAGTTATTTTGTAACAAGGAAAGAAAGCAAGGGTTAATGAAGCACTTTAACCATATTATATATATATATATATATATATATATATGTATATATATATATATAATCTAATTCAAAGAACAAGGATCAGAAGAAGGAGAAGAGAGGAGTCCAGAAGCTTCAGTTACATCGATCGATACCGTCGTTTCGCTGCCGTTTCTCCGTTCGACGTCCGATTCGAGCGATTCAAGCAGCGATCTCTTCAGAATCGAAAGCCCTATCGTCTCCCAGCATCAATTGAAGGTAAATATCTTGAGAATTGGTGAAAAAATCGGATTTTATTGGCTGTTTTTGATGGAATTAAGATTTAGGATTAAATTTGACATTTTTGATGATATTTTGGCGTTTTTGAAGAAACCGAGATGCGGGTTTTGTATAGTTGAATGTATAGCACGTCGGGATGGTTGAAAAGCCCCGGAAAATGACTTTCCGGGGGCTGTGCACGTGGTGCACGACCGTGCACCACGGGTGTGCGTTCGCACACATTGAGTGTGCGTTCGCACACTCCTTAAATTTTAGGTTGTGCGTTCGCACACTACTCAAAACTTGTCATATTCAAAATTCCAACGGTCATTTTATAGATTTTCCTCTTAGGAACGCCTCTCTCAAATTTAAACAGTGAAGTTTTAACTCGACGTTTTACATGGGCAATGATGATGGAAAACATTAAAGATAGTATACGTTTCTCGAATACGAGAAACAGAGTTCGATATATCGTGAATACGATAAAGGAATATCGAGTTCACGAATAACATTAGGAATGAAACTAAACCCTAGAATATGAAAGTAATATACGTGTAATAATATGAGATTAATATCTAATCACTAAACATTAATTAAAATGTATCAGACATACGAGCAAGCAGTGAGGGCGATAGACGAGGACTAGCACGAGCATACTATCACATCGACTGTGAGTTGCACTTTACTTTCGTGTATTATATATATATAAAGTTATTTTATATAGATATGTATACTGTTTTTACGCATCGCATGTTATATGATTTGATTAAATGTTATATGTTTCTATCAAGTTATATATGAGAACTAGTATGCGATCCGAAGAAACTAGGTACCTATTGGGTGTCAATAGGCTGTGTGATCACCAGTATCGAGTCAGTCTAATGTATTTTCATATGATAGGTGATTGAATACGATATGATATAAAATGACACGATATGAATATGAATTTCGAATTTGGATAATGAATTCGATACGAGTGAGCACTCGGCTAAGGTGTAGTCTGGAGTCCCCGTATCTAGTGAGTTGGACTCACACTTTGGGATTAAGAGATAGGTCGCGATCGACGAGGTAGAGTGTGAGCACTCCCGGGCCGGACTATCTAGACTAGTATAATTTGGTTATTGGAAAGTTGTGTCGCATGCTAGGATATTAGTTTCGAATGGATCAAATACTTGTTTATTATTTTATATTATTGTTTTCTTGAAATGTGATGCTATGTTTCTATATTAATACCGTTAGTAAATGCAAACTCACTCAGTATTTTCCCAAATACTGACCCCTCACCTTTGATGTCTTTCAGGTGCTTAGTATGTGGACCTAGCTAGAGGCCAACTTTGAAGTCCAGAAGTCAGCTGTGTATGTTTAGTATCTAACTTCTGTGAATGCTGTAGTAGTGGTCCCGTGTGATAGAGTCGTAGCCTAGACAGCATTACATTTTGAGTGTATATATTACTTGTTGTCTTGTTTATATATTTTTGTAGGCTACTTGTTTTATATGTGGTTCACGGCCCCAGATGTCGGTGACATGTTTTGGGACATTAGCTGATGTATATAGTACCGCGAGGCCAGTTCGTACAGGGTACGGTAACTAGAGCCCGCGAGGTTTAAAGAGTTAATGTAAATATTTGGTTATATGTTATATAAATGTGTTTGCTTCCGTGATTAAATATTATTTGTTTATTATTGCAAAAAATTATTAGTGATTTAAGGCTTGCTACGAGTTCCGGAGCTACCAGTCCCGTTCCCTAGCACCGGTTGCGGCTCAATGATTTGGGCCGTGACAACTATCGTGCATCGGACCAAAGACTAGGGTTCGTGGCCTCCTCGAGACTCTTGTGCTTGGCTTATCTGTTACCGGCTTTATTTTCTGGACATATTCGTATTATATCTCATCTCAACAGTATATGCAGTTCACAGGATATCAAAGTTGTAAATAAACATGTATGAAAGCAGTAAACACGTTTGACGCGCATATGACTCGATCTGGACTGGCATTTGAGGCAAGTAGCAGGTACTCCTAAGCATACATCTAACCTTAGAAGTTTCTAAAAAATAGCATAAGTCTGGCTGGTCTAGATTAATTAATTGCACAAAGCCTAAAACCGGATGTATAAATGTGATTGATTGGTTTTATTAGGTCATCTTGAAAAACCTATACAACTGTTACTACTTTTTCGTATTAATCCTACGATGTCTTAGTGATGGGCTGGATTTGCATTAATGGGCCAATTTTAAGTGATTAGTCCTTTAACCGGTTCATTATTGGATTTGGATGCATTTGGAAAGCAGTAAACATTGCAGGCATGCTCATGGGCAGTCAGATATACATACAAGGTTAAAGATACTTTTAAACCTCGTTGACTTTGAGTGCCTGGCACTCGCGCGGTTTTCGACCATCGGTATGGTCAGAATTAGCTTTCGGTCAGATCATGGGAGTTGTGCGTCTCGTTGATCCGGTTCTACTGGTTTGATTCAGAGTCAATTCTGAGTTCGGGTTAGCCCGAAATCGGCTCTGGAAGTTGCTGGTTTGTTGGGCCTCGGGCTCGTGGGCCCGGTTTATACACTATATTACATATTTCGACTTTTGAGTCCGTTTTGCATCGGGTGTGGCCCATTACATCACATAATATGATTCTGTACTAAATTCTCTACGTCTGGGTTCAAACTGGGCCTAATTTGGAGTCCAAAAGGGCCCGGAAACGCGTTTTGAAGTTCGGATCGAAGTCTGGAAGATCTGGGAAGCGAATCTGGGATCTGGTGAAGGAAGAACACGGAGCCAGTTGAACCTGGTGGCGCCGACAGTTCATTGTGGCGGCGGCGGCGGTTCGTCGGCAGTTTCAGGGGTTGTTTTGTTTTGCTTCGTTCTCACTCGTTTTAGCTCCGTTTTTCATACAAAAGTAGTCAAAACAACATAAAATCGAACAAGGAATCCAAAAAACACATAATCGAAGTGTTTAAAGCTCATATATGAAAAATTATTTTCTGGGCAGCAAGTACGTTTTTCAAATTTTCATGGCAAAAAGAGCTAATATCTCCTAGAACATGCATTATAAGATTTCTAAATTAACTGGATTTATGTATTTGAGCTAAAACATGATTAATTGCAGCAATTTAACATCTCTATCATCGAATTTTATGGCAATTATTGAAAGCATCGAATTGATTCATTATGGCTATTTAATGGCAAAATTAGCAAATAATCTAAACATGCAACCTGATGGTTCTGCGAATGGTAGGATCTTCTCTTGTCAACCTGAGATCACAAACACATGTTAGAATGAGTCGGACGTTGTGTCCGACAACACTCAGATGCCTAAGTCAGATACCTTGTAAAGTTTAAAGATAAATGACGTAGCTTTAAGAGAATGAGTTAGGGTTTTACCTTTGGTCTTTCTTCTATTTATATAGAATCCTCTCCAAGTAATCGACTCAAGGTCATCTTCTTGTGATTGTGTTTAATTCGGACTCATGCTGAAAAATAGGGATTATGTCAATCCCAATCTTTCCGGATTCCAAAGATCATATCAGTTAGGATCTGTGTCTACTGACTAATGACAGCCGTTTGGTATCTGCTGTCTGCTGCGCTTGTTTGACTATATGTACTGGGGTCAACTGCGTATCCATCATTAGCCCCTCCCCTCTCTATTCCGTAGCGCAATCATTTATGGTTGTTTGAAAAACTATCCTGATAATTTAAATGCAAGGTAACCTTAATTATGAAGTAGTTATCCCATTTTCATGCCGTGTGGTCCACTATTTGAATTTCAAAAATTTGAAAATCAAAATCAAAAATACCCATCTCTTCCGTTTCTTTTATACTCTCTCTCTTCTCCACGTGTCCTTTCACACATTTCCTTATAACTTTTTTTCTTTCTTCTTTCTCCCATTATTTCTTTCTTTCCTGCAAATTTCTATTTCCTTGTTTCTTTCTTGGCGACCGTCCCCTCCATTTTTACCAGGTACTTTCTTTCTCCTTTCTATTTTATTTTCCTCGCATCATGACTCGCACCCGATCTAGTGTTGCCACTCCTTCTTCTGAGACCACTGTAGATTACCGTAGGGATTTAGTTGAGTTTACTTCTAGGATTGATGACGGTATGCTTTCTGGTATACGCGAGACGTACGACATTCCCTTTGATTACACCCTGCATTCCTGTGATCCTTCTTTTAGTGCTAATTATCGCCCTGATGCCCATCGCATCGTCGTTTATAAAGAACGGTTTCGAGGCGGTCTTCGCTTCCCTCTTACTCCTTTTCTTCACGATTTTATTATTACCCACAAAATACCTCTAGGACAAATTCATCCAAATGCTATTCGGTTGTTGTGTGCGTTTGCTGAACTGGTTCATCATAAAGGTCTTGTTCCAACCTTGGGTTTAGTGGCCGAAGTTTTCAATGTTTCCCGGCGAGCCAACGAGTTTTATCTTTATCTTCCTTTTGTCCGGGGCAAGCGTCTGCTCGCTGGTCTTCCTAAACTTAACAAGGGCTGGCAAAACTTGTTTTTCTGTATTGGTCATGAAAATGCCTTTTCCTCATTTCCCCTTTTTTGGTTGGACAAACCTTTGAAAATTGCTGTTACTAAACCTCCGAAGAAGGATCTGCTTCTTCTGAAACAGCTCATTGGTGCTGCGCGTATCAAATGTTTCAATGCTCCTGATCTAGTTAACAATTACCTGGCTCGCTTGTTTCCTGAGTACGCTCCCCTTGTGGATGATTCTGGTGGATCCCCATATCCTAGTGCGGGTAGCCAATCTCTTTCCCACGAACCTACTGAATCTGCTTCACTTATGGATCTAAGTTCTTCTGAAAAGGGTATGCTAATCTCTCATTTTTTATAATTTTTGTTATATGTATTGATCTGCTCTTGCCGTGTTCCCAGAAATGAACTATCTGGATGACATCAAGATTGTTGTGGAGGAGTTGCCTGGTGTAACGCCTTCTGCGTCTGCTCTTGCTTCTTCTACCCCTACTGTGTCTGGGGGCTCTCAGACGATGCCTGCATCGCGGTCTGTGCTGAATAAACCTCCTATGAAGAAAGGGGATGCTTCTTCTAGAAAGGTGCCTGAGCCCTCTACTCGGTTGAAACAGGCGTCTGGGAAGCGCCGAAAGCTTGACCTGGATCTGTGTCCTGATCCTCACGTCTGGATTGAAGAGCATCTTGGTTCTGCATCCATTCAGGATACGGATGTGTCTGGTTTGTATTCCCAGTTTCTTCAGTTGAATGGAGATATGGACGCGTGGAGGCAGGTACCCGTTGATGACATTTTTGACAAGTTTGATGCTTCTTTGCTGCATGTAAGTATATGTTTTGTTGATTTTCTCCTCTTCTTTTTTACTTTGCTTGTTCTGTTATCGTGACTTATCTGCTATTTATTTAGGTGGTTTAAGATGTTTCTGTTCTGCGTCAGCAGAAGGATCACTTGGTGAAGAAGTATGAACAAGAGCTTGCCTCTCTGCGAATGTCTACTCAGGCGGAGACGCAGAAGCTGAGAAACTCTCTACAAGCGGCTATTGACAAAGGCAAGATCTTGGAGCGAAAAGTTGCTGATCGTGACGCTTCTCTTTTGGAGGTGCAACGGGTTCGCGATAGGTTGTTGTCTGAGCAAAAAGAGAATAGGAAGGATGTGAATGCCTATATTTCTGGTTGTTTAGCCGATTTTTGTGCTACTGCTGTCGGGGTGGTTCGTCAAGATTATCCCGACTACGATATTGGGAAGTTCTTAGCCATTGACCTTCGTGCCTTGGGTCAGCGCGTCATGGCGAAGACAGTTGCTAAGAAGAAGTTGTCTGTAGAAGCTTCTGCGGAGAAAAGGACCTCTTCTGCACCTCTAACACCGCGATCAGCGTCTGGAGCTACATCGACTTCCGAAGATGGGTTGGCTTTTGACAAACCTCCTCCATCTGAGACTGCGGCCATTAAGAGCACAGATGACATTGAAGGGGAGGTCCCCGAAGAACTTCCCTCCGCTGATTCTTCTATTCTGGTTGAGCATCCTTCTGATATTATTCCTGAAGATACTCTTGGCGTGGATGCTGCTCCGGAGAAAGTGCTGTCTGCTGAAGAGGATTGTGTTCCTGTCAAAGAGACTGCGCCTTCTGAGGATGAAGTTGTGTAGGCTGTCAAGCCCCTTTTCTATATACTTATTCTGTTAAGCTAGCTTTCTTTTGTAATTGCCTTTGGGACAAAAACTTCTTAGTTCTTTCTTTTATTTCGGGCACTTACGGTTTATTTGAACTGGCCCACTATTTTTAGAACTGGTGTCTTTCGTAATTACTGATGCAATCTATGTTAAAGAGAAAACAAAAGATGCAATGCTTTATTAAAATTTCAAAACGATAGCAAATACATCTACTGGAAATACTTCTTCATGTCATTGATATTCCAGGTTCGGGGGAGAATCGGCCCTTCTAAGTGAGCGATTTTATAAGCCCCTCTTCCTACTACTTCTACAACTTGAAATGGACCATCCCAGTTGGCTCCTAGTTTGCCAACTCCTGCTGCTCCCTTGCCAATTTCTGCTTTCCGGAGTACTAAATCTCCTACCATAAAGCTTCTTCCCTTCACCTTGGCATTGTGGTATTTAGCCATCTGACTTCGATACGCTTCTGCTCTTACTGCAGTCTGGTGTCTTCGGTCTTCCAACAGGTCCAGGCATAATCACATGGATTCTTCTTTCTTCTCTTCGTCAAAGACTTGAACTCTTAATGAAGGCATGCCGATTTCTACTGGCAGCACAGCTTCTGTGCCATACACCAGACTAAAGGGAGTTTCGCCAGTGGCTTTTCTGGGTGTGCTGCGATACGCCCAGATGACTTTGTATAGCTCATCTGCCCATTTTCCCTTCAGATCATCAAGTCTCTTGATTATTCCTGTGAGGATAGTTCTGTTTGTGACTTCGGTAAGTCCATTCGTCTGCGGATGGGCTACTGAGGTGAACTTCAGCCATATGTTCAACCCTTCACAGTATGCTCTGAACTTGCG
This sequence comes from Mercurialis annua, assembly GCF_937616625.2. Taxonomy (NCBI): domain Eukaryota; kingdom Viridiplantae; phylum Streptophyta; class Magnoliopsida; order Malpighiales; family Euphorbiaceae; genus Mercurialis; species Mercurialis annua. Next base: position 16,972,379 of record NC_065572.1, on the reverse strand, counting down.
GCAATCGAACTGCTTCCCGTTGTCAGTGACTAAGGAATGTGGTATGCCAAACCTGTCCATTTATATTAGTAACATGCAACTTTATATGAGTATATGGTAAAAAATAAAATGTTTTACCTTCCCATGACTTCTCTTGATAGCCAAGTTTGAATCTTCTCCGTGGTGATCGTCTTCATTGGCTCTACCTCCACCATTTGGTAAAGTGATCTACGGCTACCACGATGAACTTTACTTGTCCCGGCGCTGGGGGGAAAGGTCCCAGTATGTCTACGCCCCAAGTCATGAATGGCCATGGACTACCGATGGGGTGTTGCTCAGATGCGGGTGTTCGTATCACTGCCCCGAACTTCTGACACTTATCACATTTAAGTACCAGGTCTTCTGCATCTTTCTTCATGGATAACCAGTAGAAACCTTGTAAGGATGCTTTCCTAACCAAGGCTGCTGATGCCTCATGAGCCCCGCAGATTCCCTCGTGAATTTCCTGCATAACATATAGGCCTTCTGTCTTTGTCAGGCATCGGGACCACTGGTGCGTAGCTGATGCCCTGTAGAGTACTCCTTCTAAGACTGAGTACGATGCCGACTGTCGAACTACTTTTGCTGCTTCAGCTGTTTGCTCTGGGAGAGTGCTGTCTGCTAGGTATGCCAATAGTTTCTGCATCCAGGTGTCTACTTCTTCGATAGGTAACACTTCCTCCTCTGCGTCTACAGAAGAAGTCGAGCGTTCTTCTTTCATTTTCATCTCCATGAAACGCTGGTTCTTCGCAGCTGCTGCTTTGGAGATTGCATCTGCGGCTGCATTCTCTTCTTTGGCTATGGGGAAAATCTCCCATTCACCTCCGAATCTCTCTATGTCATTCAAGATTTATTTTGCTTTCTCCATATATCTTGCCATCTTCGCCTCTTTTGCTTGAAATTGTCCTCCTATTTGTCTTGTGACTAACTGGGAATCGCTATGGACTCGTAGGACTTCGGTTTTCATTGCTTTCGCAATTGACAATCCTGTTATGAGAGCTTCATATTCTGCAATACTATTAGTTTATTGCGATAAATTGTGTTTATATTTAAATTATGGACTGATATCATACCTGCCACGTTATTGGTTGTTTTAAATTTCAAGTGTACTACATACTTGATTGTTATTCCCATCGGTCCTTCCAAGATAACACCTGCTCCGGCTCCGAGGTCATTGGACGCTCCGTCTACGTAGAGATTCCAAGTAACTGCTTCTCTGGGTTCTTCGGTGTCTGGTTTCTCCGTCATCTCTACTACAAAGTCTGCAAGTGCTTGCGCCTTCAATGTTTTCCTTGGCTCATATCTTATATCATGCTCTCCCAACTGGATGGACCAGCTAACCATCCTTCCCGAAGTTTCCGGCCTCTGCAATGCCTTCCTCAGAGGTTGATTAGTGCGTATAATGACCGTATGCCCTTGAAAATATGGCCTTAACTTCTTCGCTGCTACTACCACCATTAATGCCAACTTGTCAATTGTCGGGTAATTTAGTTCTGCGCCTTTCAACGTTCTGCTGGAGTAGTAAATGGGCAACTGCTCTTCTTCTTCTTCTCTTACTAGTACCGACGCGATCGTTTCTTTACCTGCTGATAGGTACAAGTACAGAACTTCTCCTGTCTTTGGCCAACTGAGTAACGGCGGGCTGGTCAAAAAGATCTTCAATTCCTCAAACACTTTCTGACATTCCTCATTCCATTCGAATTTTTTCATGTTGCGCAGTTGTTTGAAAAAGGGGAGACATCTCTTTGCAGATGAAGAAACAAATCGTCCCAACGCTGTCACCCTTCCGTTCAATTTCTAGACTTCTCTGATGCTTCGCGGTGCCACCATGTCTAGGATGGCTTGAATCTTTTCTGGGTTCGCCTCTATGCCTCTCTGACTCACTAAGTACCCCAGGAACTTTCCGGCTTTAATGCCAAACGCGCACTTCTCCAGATTTAACTTCATGTTAAATTTGTTCAATACCGCAAAGGTTTCTTCCAAGTCCTTGGCGTGCTCTTCTGGTGTACTGCTTTTTATGATCAAATCGTCCACATAGACCTCTATGTTCCTTCCCAATTGGTCTTTAAACATGAAGTTCAGCCGTTGGTAAGTTGCTCCTGCGTTTTTCAGCCCAAATGGCATGACGTTGTAACAATATGTTCTCAAGTCAGTAGTGAAGGCTGTCTTCACCTGATCTGCTTCGTTCATTGGTATCTGATGATAACCCTACTTTGCGTCTACGAGACTATACAGCTGGTAGCAGGCTGTTGAATCTACTAGCTGATCAATATTCGGCAGCGGATAGCTGTCCTTCGGGCATGCTTTGTTTAAGTCCGTGAAATCTACGCACATACGATATCCTCCACTTGCTTTTTTCACCAAGACAACGTTAGCAACCCACTCCGGGTACATTACCTCCCTTATGAACTTGGCTGCCTCTAACTCCCTGACCTCTTCTTCTATGACCTTTCTTCGGTCCTCTGCGAACCGTCTCTTCTTCTGCACTACTGGTTTGACATCTTTATAAACAGTCAGTTATGGGATGCAATCGCTGGGTCTATTCCCACAACTTCTGAGGCATCTGCGGCAAAGGTGTCTCCATTCTTCTGTAATACGCTCTTGATCTCTACCGCCACAACCTCTGGTATTTCTGTTCCAATCATTACTACCTTCTTCTGGGTGATCTGGAATTCTACCATGTTACCCACTGGGGCATTCCTATGTCCTTCTTCCTCTTCTGGATCTTCAGGGAATGCCTCAATGTTCAAACTTTTGCCTTTTTCTTCAGTTATCAAATTGCATTCTCGTGCAGCTAGCCGGCTCCCTTTCACGGTTACTATCCCTTTTTCGTCAGGAATCTTAAGTGTCAGCCATCTGATGCTGGTAACCGCGCCACACTGGTACAGGAAAGGCCTTCCCAAAATGGCATTGTACGCCAAAGGAATATCCACTATGTTGAAAACTGCTGTCATGGTCTTCAGTGGCCCTTCTTCTGCTTCTCCCAAAATTATCTCCAGCTCTACCATTCCTTCTGGTCTAATAGGCTTTCCTCCTAAGCCTACCAAAGGAACGGAAACCTGCCTGAGATCCGTTACCGATCCCCTTATCCCCTTAAAGACTTGCAAGGTGAGGAGATTAACTGCGCTTCCTTCGTCCACCAGGATCCTCATTACTCTGAAATTTTTAATCAATGCTTTGATTACTAGCGCGTCGTTGTGCGGTTCCTGTACATGCCTCCCATCTTCTGGTCCGAAGGTAACTAGTGGTAGCTCCTCTACGGATGCTCTAGTACTTATCGAGTATACGCCCTTACGAATCTTCTTCTTCTGTGACTTTGAATAGGGTTCCCCCCCTTCTATCATGTTGATCACACCCATGGGTTCTTTGAATCTTTTATTTACCTCTTCTTTTTCCACATGCTCGGGTTTCCTTTTTTCTGCATTTCCTTCCGTGTGTACGAACTTCTTCAATACTCCTGACTGGATCAGCTGTTCTATCTCCCGTTTCAAGTCCCAGCATCTATCTGTGTCATGGCCATATCCTTCATGGAATCTACAATACTTGCTCTTATCTCTTTCTTTGTCTGGGTGTAGCTTTCTGGGTGCGTTGTACATGACTCTATTGTTCTTCATCCAGCTGAATATCTCTACTGGTGCTCTGTTCAAAGGCGTAAAGTCAAACGGCTTATTTCCTCTTCCAAATCTCTGCGTTCTGTCATCTCCTCCTCTACTGCGGTATCTCTCCGGTTTGTCTTCCTCGTATTGTTTTGTCAGCGTTCTTCTTGCTTCATCCAGTTCTACATACTTATGCGCTATTGCCATTAACTCTTGGAAAGTGGAAGGCTTTTTCATTAGGATCTTGTCTCTCAGTCGTTCAAACTTTTTTCCCATCTTCATAGCTTCTATGGATGTATCATGGTTTAGGTGTTCTATCTGGACGGCTTCTTTATTGAACCTGTCCACGAAGTTCTTCAATGTCTCGCTCTCTCCTTGTCGGCACTTCCGGAGATCACTTGAGTTCTTCTGCAGAGGGATGTTTGTGTGGAAACGCCCTTTGAATGTCGTCGCCAGTTCCGCAAACGTTCTTATGGTATTGGACTTCAGTCCGAGGTACCACTTCTGCGCCGATCCCTTGAGTGTGGATGGGAATACTCTGCACAGCATCGGATCCGAAACATCTTGAAGCATCATTATCGTTTTGAATTTTGAGATGTGGCTTTTTGGGTCTCCCGTTCCATCAAAGGGTTCGAACGTTGGTAACTTGAAACGAGAAGAGAATTTTACGTCTAATACCTCCCTCTTCAGTGGTGAAAAATCGTCCCCTCCTTCATCGTCTTCGTAGCTATCCTTTTGGTATTTTCTCATCGCATGCTTAATCTTCTCATCCAGAGTGTTCTTTTCTCCTGCCTCTCTTCTTCTGTTTGAAGAGTGGCTTTCTGCGTCTCGTTCCTTCCGTCTGCTTCTCCGTTCTTCCTTCTCCAGGTCTACGTATTCTCTCTGCTTCTTCGCGACTTCTTCGTCTCTTGCTTTTTTGCCTTGCTGTGTGGCGTCATCTCCCTTTTCCTTTCCTGCGTCTCCTGGGAGTGGTGCAGTGAAAACACGTCGGGAGCCGTTTCTTTATCTTTCCGCGCATCTTTATCTCGTCCTTTTCGGATTGGTTCAGATTGTTGCCTTCTCTGAGCCGGTGCTTTATTTGCCTCTACTGTCTTCTCCTTCGCAATCCCAATCAACCTATCTTGGAACTCGTTAAAACTCTTCATCACCGCCTCATGGTAGAGCGGTGGTAGCTGGGCTCCTGGTGCTACATATGGTGGAATGTATCCAGCTGTTGTAGCGGCGACAGTTCCTTCTACGTCTAGGGACGGAAAAGGAATTGGCGCGGTGGGTCTTTGATATCCCTGGTGATACTGGCTACCCCACGGGCTATAGCTCTGCGGCCAGCTCGTCGCGTTTTCATTATACATGGGCGATGGATAGTACATGTTCTGTGGTGTATAATAATTCCAAGGAGGAAATACCTGATTAGTTCCGGGTAGTTGTGCTCCTTTGCCCATTAATCTTGCTGTTGATCCGGGTATGGAAACCGGTGGTGTGATGCCCGCACTTGTGGCTCCAGTTCCCACTGGGATTCCAGAGCTTGTCCTCAAAGGACCTGTCATTCCCGCAGTCCCCGTCGGAGGTGGGTGAAGGGGAAAAACTATCCCGTCTGTTCTTGCTAGCAGAGTTGGATTGTTACCTCCGGCCATCTCTCTATTTCTAACTCCGACTCCAAGTGGTGGTGGTTCATCATGGTTGTCCATGAATTTGTTTCAGTTCGTAGAACCAAAATTGATTTATTTAGGAAATGATGGATAAAGGACCAGAACAAGGGACAAGACTCACTACAACGGCCCTGAATATGGACCCAGAGACCGATCTATTCAGGTCCCTGACCCAGTACGCAGCTATAACAGCTGAAGATATCAAGATAACACCGAAATCCCTTAAGATCAGGGATAGAGGCGAATCTCAAAGAGATAACTGAGACTAATAGAGAAACAATCCTATTAGGATACAAAGACTATGCAACATATATATAGACGAAGCCTAAGCCAGGTAACTCTGATATATTCGCTTCTCATCATTACTTTCACTGAGACCTCATCAGAGACTGACTTAGGCATCGGAGGGTGTTCGAGCCAACACTGGCTCGAATCCTTCTAACCTGTTGATCTTAGCAGGTGGGAGCTCAGCGACAATAGTGACAACGACGATCATCAAAACCATCATTTGGCGCCGTCTGTGGGAACGACATTTGTTTCTGATATAAGTTTTAACCTTGGTTTTGAAGACGGGATGGAGGGAAGAGAAGAACCACCACCGCCGGGAGTGGTCGTGACAACAGCAGGCTTACCAGCAAGCGGTGGTCCGATCATCCCACCCCTGATGCCCGAAGGAGGAATCAGAATTAACGTTCCGATCTCCAGTGGGACCGTACCAGCAACCACGGGAGTCGCGTACGACATCACACCACCACCCATGATGAGAAACGTTCAGGGCATACACCCACTGAGGAACACAACCTCGCCGTGAGGATATTATACTCCACAATACCAGCCACCTATGACCTACCAGCAACAGGCAGGAGGATGGTATCCAGGTTACTATCCGTGGAGTCAACCTAACCAACCAGGGTATCCGCGACCCGTCCAGCCTATTCCCTTCCCGTCCCTAGACATAGAAGGAACAGTGACGTCAACGGCGCAGATACCCGCATACGTACCCCAGGGGGTGCCTATGCCACCCCTCTATCATGAGGCAGTAATGAAGAGCATCAATGACTTCCAGGACCACCTGATAGGACTGGCAAGAGATCAGGAAAAATTCGCAGAAAAGCAAAACCAGGGAGTTGACGTAGGGACCAGACGTAGAGAGGATCCCCCAGTCACTAAGGCAAAAGAAAGAGGAAACGCACCGAGAAGAGGACAGTCGGAGCCCATACTACAAAAGGAGAAGGAGGGGCTAGACAAGGGACCAGGAGCAGTCCCACTCCTGGGAGATAAGACAGCCCAGGAGAAGGTCGCAGAAGCAGCGGTGCGGAATAGCGGTCGAATTCATGTAATTGAAGACGACAAATCAAAAGGAACCAAGATGCCAGGGAAGCACAACAAGGACGCAGAAAGCCATTCATCCAACAAGAGGAGGGGAGCAGACGAAAGGAGCAACATTGACGAGAAAATTAAGAACGCCATGAAGAAATATCAGAAAGAAGGCAAGAAAGCAGAGGAGGAGCGAGAGAACGAAGACTCCCCACTCAACTCAGAGATACAGTCGGTAAGGTTCCCTTCAAGGTTTAAATTACCAACTTTTGAGCCTTTTGATGGAACAGGAGATCCAAAAAGCCACATCTCGAAGTTCAAGACGATCATGATGCTACAAGATGTGACTGATCCCATGCTCTGTAGAGTGTTCCCTGCGACGTTAAAAGCATCGGCGCAAAAATGGTACTCATGTCTTAAGGCAGGGTCAATAAGTTCTTTCTCCGACTTAGCATCAGCATTCAAAGCAAGGTTCAGAACAAATATCCCCATGCAGAAGAGTTCCAGCGACTTGAGGAAGTGCAAACAAGGAGAACAGGAGACCCTCAAAAATTTCGTAGAAAAATTCAACAAGGAAGCAGTGCAAATCGAAAACCTGAACCATGACACAGCCATCGAAGCAATGAAAATGGGAACAAAGTTTGACGAACTCCGTGACAAGATCCTGATGAAAAAGCCGACCACCTTTCAAGACTTAATGTTGATCGCTCATAAATATGTGGAACTAGACGAAGCCCGAAGAACCCTCACGAAACAACATGAGCACACCAAGCAGGATAGTTCCAGATATCGAGGGAAGAAGGAGGAAGAACGGCCACGGACTCAGTGATATGGCGCAGGGCACAGACCCTACGATTTCACCCCGTTGAATAAAGCCCCAGTATACATACTCAGCTGGATGAAACAGAACCGAGTGATGTTCAACACACCCCGGAAGATGGATCCGGACATCCAGAGAGACAAGAGCAAATAATGTCGCTTCCATGAGGGCTATGGCCACGACACGGACAGATGTTGGGACCTCAAAAGAGAAATAGAGCAGCTAATCCAGTCTGGACTCTTGAAGAAGATTGTCAACGACAGACCCGGAGACAAAAGAAAAGGGGAGTCAACAGAAAAGGAGGAACAAAACAAGAAGCAGAAAGAGGTCGCAGGCGTAGTAAACGTGATAGAAGGAGGAGAGCCCTACAGCAATAATCAGAAAAAGAAAAGGAACAGAAGAGGGTCGGCCACGGTGTTCGCAATTGAAAGAGAAGTAATCCCAGAGATATCGTTCGGACCAGACGATGGACATCATGTGAAGGGACCACACAATGACGCGTTGGTGATAGAAGCCATAATCAGAAATCACCTAGTAAAACGGATACTGGTAGATGAAGGCAGTTCTGTGAACTTATTAACCTTGGAGGCATTCAAAGAGATGAAAGGCTCAACAACAGACCTGCGGAAGTCCTCAGTCCCACTAGTAGGCCTGGGAGGAGCACCAATACGTCCAGAAGGAACAGTAAGTTTATATGTAGAGTTGGGAAATAGAAGTGAAGGGCCAGTCAAAAAGATGCATGCTCAGTTTAATGTAGTAGACCTTCCACTGGCCTACAACAGCATACTGGGCAGACCATTCTTGTACCAGACGGGAGCAGTGACTAGCATCAGGCTGCTGACCCTGAAAATGCCAACGTCATCTGGGATAGTAGTGGTCAGAGGAGACCAGGAGATGGCCAAGGAATGCTGCTTGGTAACAACAAAGGAAGATGAGAGTTTGACTATTGAGGCGTTCCCAGGAGACGCAGTAGAAGAGGAGGAGTCACAAGGAGCAAAACCAGTAGGCGTCATGAAAGAACTTCACCTAACTGAGACCAAGATGGTCAAAGTAGGCACAGAGGTACCGGAAAAGGTAGCACAGGAAATAACAGAGATACTGAAAAAGAACGTGGAGTCTTTCGCCACTGAACCAACGGAGATCGTGGGAATCAATCCCAAAGTAGCGTCGCACAAGCTGAACGTAATCCCAGGGAGCGTACCCAAAGTCCAAAAGAAGAGGAGATTCACTGAGGAGAGGCAGAAGATAATCGCAGACGAAGTAAACATATTGGAGGCAGCAGATTTTATCCGCGAAGTTTTCTACCCTGAATGGGTGGCAAACGTCGTCCTAGTAAAGAAGGCAAACGGGAAGTACAGGATGTGTGTCGATTTCACAGACTTGAACAAGGCCTGCCCAAAGGACAGCTACCCGCTCCCCAACATAGACCAGTTAGTGGACTCAACAGCCTGCTATCTCCTATATAGCTTCGTAGACGCAGCGCAAGGGTATCATCAAATACCGATGGAGGAGAAGGATCAAGAGAAAACTTCATTCGTCACAGACCGAGGGACATACTGTTACAAAGTCATGCCGTTTGGATTAAAGAACGCAGGAGACACCTATCAACGTCTGGTCAACTTTATGTTCCAAGACCAGCTGGGGAGGAATGTAGAAGCCTACGTGGATGACATAATTGTGAAGAGCCTAACAGCAGAGGAACACGCCCAAGACTTAGAAGAAACCTTCAAAGTCCTGAACAAGTTCGGAATGAAACTCAACCCGGCAAAATGCGCTTTCGGTGTTAAAGCAGGGAAATTCCTAGGCTATCTGATCAGCCAACGAGGAATAGAAGCAAACCCAGAAAAGATCCAAGCAGTGATAGATATGAAGGCCCCCCAGAGTGTGAGGGACGTACAGAAGCTGAATGGCAGAGTCACGGCACTGGGACGTTTCATTTCTTCCTCAGCCAAAAAATGCCTGCCGTTTTTCAAACAACTCCGGAACATGAAAAAATTCAAATGGGATGAGGATTGCCAAGTCGCATTCGAAGAATTGAAGGCATTCTTGACTAACCCGCCCCTACTGAGTAGGACCGTAGCCGGGGAGAACCTGTACCTGTACTTATCAGTAGGGAGAGAGACTATCGCCCCAGTACTAGTACGGGAGGAAGAGGAGGAGCAATGGCCGATATACTACATAAGCAGAACGCTAAAAGGGGCAGAGCTCAATTACCCAACCATAGACAAACTTTCACTTGCCGTCGTCATAACCACCAAAAAGCTCAAACCGTATTTCCAAGGACACACAGTCATAGTGCGCACAAACCAGCCTTTGAGGAAAGCATTGTACCGACCTGAGACTTCAGGACGATTGGTCAGTTGGTCGGTACAACTGGGAGAGCACGACATCAGGTACGAGCCAAGGACCACTTTGAAAGCCCAGGCACTCGCGGATTTCGTGGCAGAGATGACAGAGAAACCGTGTGACTCAGCAACCGAGGAGTTGATATGGAACCTATTCGTAGAAGGAGCCTCCAGTGACCAAGGAGCCGGAGCAGGTGTAGTCCTATTAGGACCTCACAAAATCGCAATTGAGTATGCAGTACACCTAAGCTTCAAGGCTACCAACAATGTGGCAGGTACAAATATGTTTTATTCATTTCTCAGGCAAATATTTCTGCCATATGCTAACAATGTAGCAGAATATGAGGCCCTCTTAACAGGACTCGAAATCGCGATTGAAGTAAAGGCGGAAAAGCTAAAAATCCACAGTGATTCCCAACTAGTCACTAGCCAGGTGCTGGGACAATTCCAGACCAAGGACCAAAACATGGCAAAATACATGGCAAGAGCAAAGGAACAACTCAAGAAGATCGAAAAGAACGGAGGACAATGGGAAATCACACCCATCCCCAGAGAAGAGAACACTAGAGCAGATGCAATAGCCAAGGCAGCCGCAGTGAAAAGCCAGCTATACGTATCACTCCAAATGAAGGAGGAGCGGTTAACACCAACAGTAGAGGAGCAGCAGGTGTTACCAGTCGCAGTCCTTGATCCATGGATGCAACCCATAGTGGCATATTTAGAGAACGGAGTTCTACCTGAAGGACGTACCGAAGCGGCTAAGCTAGTTCGAATTTCCTCCGTCTATTCACTAATAGAGGGAGCACTGTACCAGACCTCAGTCACACACCCATGGTCTAAATGCATATCACTAGAAGAAGGAAGCTACCTCCTTTGGGAAATCCATGAAGGAGAATGTGGAGCTCATGAGGGCGCAGTAACTCTATACAGAAAAGCAATGTTACAGGGATTTTATTGGCCCACGATGAAAAAAGACGCTGAAGAAATGGTCAAGAAGTGCGATAAATGCCAGAAATTTGGGTCGCTCATCAGAACCCCAGCCGCTCACCAGTCAACTATTGGAAGCCCTTGGCCCTTCATGATCTGGGGAGTAGACATACTGGGACCTTTTGTCCCAGCGAGAGGACAAGTAAAGTTTATAGTAGTCACAGTCGACCATTTCACCAAGTGGATAGAGGTACAACCCATGAGCACCATAACAAGTAAGAAAATCCAGAAGTGGTTATCAAACGAAGTCATGAGCAGGTATTTGGTATTTTTCATTTTTTCCTTTAGTCAAAATCAAAACAAAACCACACATTAACATGTCACAGGTTCGGCACTCCACATGCCCTAGTCACAGACAACGGGAAGCAATTTGACTGCGCCAGCTTCAGAGATTTCTGCACTGAGCTAGGAATTCTCTTAAAATTCTCCTCAGTAGCACACCCGCAAACCAACGGACTAACAGAAGTCACCAACCGCACCATCCTTTCTGGAATAAAGAAGAGGCTAGGAGACTTAAAAGGGAGATGGATTGATGAGCTTTATCACGTGGTATGGGCCTATCGAACTACCCCCAGAAAAGCAACAGGGGAAACCCCATTTCGCCTCACGTATGGCACCGAAGCTGTTCTCCCAGTAGAACTTGGAATGCCAACCTTACGAGTTCAGGTCTTAGACGAAGATCGCAACGAGGAGTCCCTAAGGCTATGCCTGGACCTCCTCGAAGAAAGAAGACAGCAGGTAGCAATCCGAGCTGAGGCATATCGCAGACCGATGACCAAGTATCACAACGCCCGAGTCAAAGAAAGAAAATTCGAAGAAGGAGACTTAGTCCTGAAAAAGGCAGAAATTGGAAGAGGAGCCGCCAGAGTTGGAAAATTAGAGGCCAACTGGGACGGTCCATATCGCGTAGTAGCAGTAGTCGGCAAGGGCGCATACAAAATAGCTCACCTAGATGGGACTCCATTACCTCGGACTTGGAATGTTGAAAATCTGAAGCTATACCTTCAGCAAAAGATGTAACCACCATTCATGAATAAAGTTACTTCTTTTCTTCTTACTTTATTTAAATTTATTCATTTATGTCAGCCATATGAGTATAACCAGTAGTATGACGAAGACACAAGACGCAGCTACACATGTCTATATAAAAAAAAGAGAGAGAGGAACGCAATCAAAGTATATGACACAACAAGACGACTCTGCAACCAGTCGCCAACACTTGAATACGAAAATACAAATTGTTCGGTTAATCAAAAGAAGGGAGTCTACAATAAAGACTCCCCAACTACGTACAAAAGCTACCTAACAAGTAGCAAGAAAAGAAACAAAACGGCCAAACACACGGCCTATACATCTTCCTCTGGCAGGGTCGCTCCCTCCTTTGGACCAACCGCATCTCCTACGGGAAGCAAAATGTCAATTGGGTCCACGTCACCCAGCCCTTGGTCTGAGGCACTAGCTTCAGCTTCGGGGGTCAACTCAGTAGATGGCACAGCCACCTCAGTCCCAGCAAGAATTTCAGAAGAAGGTGTCACTTCCTTCTTCTCAGCACCTTTGACACTCTCCTCGGATCCGATCGCATCAATAGCCCCATCATTAACTGCATCCGACGGAAGAATAGGAGAAACACTCCGCCCGGCTTTCTTTGCAGCCACCTTGGCCGCAACACGCTGACCGACCGCGCGAAGATCAATGGACAGAAACTTACTTATATCATACTCCGGGTAATCTGCACGCACAATTTTATTGACGGTAGAGCAGAAATCAGTCAAACACCCACTTACGTACACATTAGCATCATGTTTGCTACTTCTCTGCTCCTGCAACAACTTGTCATAGGAGAGCCTCAATTCCATCAGAGCATTCTCACGATCAGAGACCTTTTTCTCCATAATTTTCAGGCGATCAGCAACCGTCTGACTCAGCTTGGATAACCTGACCTTCTCCGCAGCCGCAGTAGCCCGAAGGGAAGCCATTTCCTTTTCATGCTTGTGACTCAAGGAGACCATCTCATCTCGGTGACGACGCATCAAAGCATTCCCTTGCAAAAGCTGACAGAACATGGTACAAATAAAAAACTAAACAAAAACAGAGGAAAAGAAGAAAGAAAAGACAATGAGGAGGGAATTATTTCAAACCTGAAGTAAAGCGATGTCAACCCGGTCGCAGGCATCACTTTCCGAGAGATCGGTCCAAGACTCCATATCATGAGGGAATTGAACAAACTGCGAGAAAAGAGACGCAATACCAGGAGAGGTCACAGTCACATTGTCCTCGTTTCGCTCCAACCACTCCCTGGGACTGGGGCAAGCATCCAGGTTCATTTTCAGTCGCTTGGCAGAGCCCTGTTTGGCTTTGTCACGACCATCACGGTTCTTTTTCGCAGAAGGGGCAGCCAAGGTGGCATCCATGGATTTCTCCAACTTCACCATAGGCTTAGGAGGGAGAGAAGTAGACGCTGGAACAACACTAGTAATCACAGGGACATCTTCATCAAAGGACAATTTCAACGAATCCATATAGTTATCACCCATATCTGCAGTTACCAAAAAACAAACGAATCAAAAGATGAATAAACATCAAGTAAAAGAAAACGAGACAAATTGAAGCATACCATGAGAGGCAGTCAAATCTACATAAGATCCAGTAGGAGAATTATGGCAAGATTGAGATAGGGTACCCTCACTCTCTAGAGGACCCTCAGTCACAGCACGAAGGGGCAACTCAAGATGAGGAAACTCTCGCAGAAGGTATTTATCTACTAAATCACAACAATCGTACATACAACTTTTGGCATCATCAACAAGAGAATCTACTACCTCCAACTCAGTAGCAGAAAGGGGAGAGAAAGCCAACGAGGCTGCATCATCAACCCACTCAGTAGGAAAATCAACAAAAGCTTCATCATGACTGACAACAAAAAATGACCGCTGCCAACGTTTAGTGATCTTAGGGAGACCTTCAACTACCCTCTTACCCCTATGAGCAACTAAACGAACGTAAAACTCATTGTTGCGACGAGACACGAAGAACAGTTGGCTAAGGAGACCCAGAGAAGGGACTAAGCCCCGTTCGTGAGACAACTCAACGAAGCAACAAAGAGTCATAATGGCGTTAGGGTGGATTTGAACCAGAGGAACTTGATAGTCTATAATAAAGGCTTTGATCAGAGGATCCAAAGGAAAATGCAAGCCACAACGCAACTGCTCTTTATAAACAATAACCTTGCCGTCACCAACGAAGGTGTTAGCAGCAACTCGAGAACCGCAGACATAAAGAGAATAGCTAAGAGGTATACCATACTCTTCACGGAATTCAGCCAAAATCTCTTTATCAACATTGGAGGTAAAAGTATCAAGAGAATTCCTATACTCTACAGCTGTACCAGATGAGGGAAGAGAGACAGAAGACCTAGTCCGAGGCATTGAATCAATTACACTACTAATAAAGCAGATGAAAGAGATTTACCTGATAAAAGGAGGAAGAAAACACCCAAAGATTGAAGGAAATGAAGCCGAAGCAAGAGCAGATCAGAGGAGGAAGAAGGAGCAGTTAAAAGAGAAAAAGGAAATTTGAAAAAAGCATCTAAAGAAGCAACTAGAGAACCGTTAAGCGGTTACCTGCGTGAAACGTGGCGACAGGCGGAAGTCCAGGGGATTTCAAATGATTACAATTTTGAAATTTTAAAAATTAAACCAGCTCCATAAGCGCCCAAGTAAAAACAACGGGCTGGGCCTAGGTAACTTTTTCTAAAGCAAGTACGCCGAAAACCAAGCCCGACAGAGTAACGGCCCCAACGAGCAGTCACACAAACAAGCATAAATACTTGACAAAACTGTTTTTCGGGAGGGACTAATGATGGATAAAGGACAAGAACAAGGGACAAGACTCACTACAGCGGCCCTGAATATGGACCCAGAGACCGATCTATTCAGGTCCCTGACCCAGTACGCAGCTATAACAGCTGAAGATATCAAGATAACACCGAAATCCCTTAAGATCAGGGATAGAGGCGAATCTCAAAGAGATAACTGAGACTAATAGAGAAACAATCCTATTAGGATACAAAGACTATGCAACATATATATAGACGAAGCCTAAGCCAGGTAACTCTGATATATTCACTTCTCATCATTACTTTCACTGAGACCTCATCAGAGACTGACTTAGGCATCGGAGGGTGTTCGAGCCAACACCGGCTCGAATCCTTCTAACCTGTTGATCTTAGCAGGTGGGAGCTCAGCGACAATAGTGACAACGACGATCATCAAAACCATCAGGAAAGAACAATCGTTTCCCACAGACGGCGCCAAATGATGGTTCTGCGAATGGTAGGATCTTCTCTTGTCAACCTGAGATCACAAACACAGGTTAGAATGAGTCGGACGTTGTGTCCGACAACACTCCGATGCCTAAGTCAGATACCTTGTAAGGTTTAAAGATAAATGACGTAGCTTTAAGAGAATGAATTAGGGTTTTACCTTTGGTCTTTCTTCTATTTATATAGAATCCTCTCCAAATAATCGACTCAAGGTCATCTTCTTGTGATTGTGTTTAATTCGGACTCATGCTGGAAAATAGGGATTAGGTCAATCCCAATCTTTCCGGATTCCAAAGATCATATCAGTTAGGATCTGCGTCTACTGACTAATGACAGCCGTTTGGTATCTGCTGTCTGCTGCGCTTGTTTGACTATATGTACTGGGGTCAACTGCGTATCCATCACAACCTAAACATAATTATAGCAATTATGGCAATCATATATGCAATATTTATGTAATATCTCAAAATATTTAATTAGCTAATTGGACCACGTGTCCAGTTTTGATTCGCCAGAGTGGCGATATCAGAAGAATTTCTGAAAAGATAAAGTAAATAAGTTTCAAGTAGGTCGGTTTTGAGAAATTAACTATGAGAAAATTAAGGTTATATTTCAATTCTAAAGTTAGAATTGGAATTAAAAGGAAAAATGACAAGAAAAGCCCAAAATAAAGTACAGGGACCAAAGTGGTAATTTAGCCACTTTGTGTCGAAAATAGAAATATTGGACTTTGACGGGAAAGTGTTAATATCGAGTTTCGTATGATTTATCGGGTAAAAATAATACGTATAATTCGTAATAAAAGAGGTTATCGCTTTACCTATGGACTAAATCGTATGAAAGAAAAGTTTAAAGGATAAATGATAAGAAACAAAAAGAACAAGGACCAAAGTGAACCTTTAGCAAAGAAATATAAGAAACCAAATTCAAAGAAAGAAGATCAGAGAAGGATCGAGAGAAAACAGAAAGCTATCGCCAATTTCCGTCGTTTTGCCGCCGTTTCTCCGTTCGACGTCCGATTCGAGCGATTCAAGCGGCAATTTCTTCAGAATTGAAAGCTCTATCATCTCCGGCCATTAAATTAAGGTAAGAGGTCGGGTTTTGGCATGAAAATGATGAGCTTGTTGGCTGTTTTGGTTAGGATTAAGTTTTGGTTGAAATTTGACGTTTTTGAGGTTATTATGGCGTTTTTGAAGAAACCGAGATATGGGTATTGACTAGGGAAGTGTTTAGCACGTCGGAATGGTGGTAAAACCCCGAAAATCGACTTCCGGGGAGCTGTGCACGTGGTGCACGACCGTGCACCACGGGTGCACGAACGTGTACTGGAAGTACACGAACGTGCACCTAGAAAGGTGCACGAACGTGTACCTTAAGTACACGAACGTGCACTCTTCATGGTGCACGAACGTGTACTAGAAGTACACGAACGTGCACTTGGTTGCACGATCGTGTACCCACCGAATGGCACGCCCGTGCACCCTGACTCGCCTCCACGCGTATGCAAACTGTAATTGACCTAGGTGTTTGACGTTTTGAGTAATTTGACTCTAAAGGACGGGTTTCGGACTTTGAGAATCATTAATCTCGAGATTATCTCGACGTTTTAGATAATTAATAACAATAGAAACGTCAAGGACGTTAAGTGATTCTCAAATCTCAAATTATAAGAGTGGTATTTGCTAAGTCGTTTATACGACTAAAGTTATTGAATACGCAAATAAGTATAAGATGAAACCAAACCCTAAAACTTAGAAGTATTATATATATAAAAGTATAATTTTCACGTCTAACTATTAAACGATTTATCAGACGTGTCCGCGAGTAGTGGAGTCAGTAGAAGTGGACTAGCGAGAGCGTACTATCAGATCGATCATATCATTTCTTGGATTGTGGTCACAGTGAGTTGTAGTTTACTTTCACGTATTATATATTAAAGTTATTTTATATATATATATATATATATATATATATATATATATATATATATATATATATATATATATATATATATATATATATATATATATATATATATATATATATATATATTGTTTATACGCATCGCATTACATATAATTGATTGAAATGTTATATGTTTTATTAATTTATATATATGAGAACTAGTATGCGATCCGAAGAAACTAGCTACCTATTGGATGTCAATAGGCTGTGTGATCACCAGTATCGAGTCAGTCTAGTATGTTTGCATTTGAGAAATGACTTGACACAGCTGGGAGCTGATGATGATTATGAAATTTACGATTGGGTATATGATTTGATACGAGTGAGTACTCGGCTACGGTGTAGTCCGGAGTCCCCGTATCTAGTGGCTGGGCCACCAGCGAGTTGGACTCGCGACTGATATTTATGATTGGGTTGAATGATAATGATTATTCGAGAAATGTGTCGCATGCTAGGATATTAGTTTCATACGGATCAAATACATGTTTATATGTTTCCTATTATTGTTTTCTTGAAATGCGATGCTATGTTTCTATACTAATACTGTTAGTAAATGTCAACTCACTCAGTATTTTCCCAAATGCTGACCCCTCACCTTTGATGTCTTTCAGGTACTTAGTATGTGGACCTAGCTAGAGGCCAAATTGGAAGTCCAGAAGTCAATTGTATATGTTTAGTATCTGACTTCTATGAATGCTGCAGTAGTGGTCTCGTGTGACAGAGTCGTAGCCTAGACAGCAGTACATTTTGAGTGTACATATTACTTGCTGTCCTGTTTATATGTTTTTGTAGGCTACGTGTTTTATATGTTGTGCACGGCACCAGATGCCGGTGATATGTTGGATACACTAACTGATGGATATAGTACCGCGAGGCCAGTTCGTACAGGGTACGGTAACTAGAGCCCGCGAGGTTTTTGAACAGTTAGTGTAAATGTTTGTGTATACATGTTATGTATACTTGCTTCTGTTGCTTTATGTTATTTGTTTATTATTTGCGAAAAATTAATAGTGATTTAAGGCTTGCTACGGGTTCCGGAGCTACCACTCTCGTTCCCTAGCGCCGGTTGCGGCTCAATATTTTGGGTCGTGACAATTTATGGCAAAATCAAAGGAATAATTAGGGTCCTTAGAAGTACCGTTCTGAGTCCTTCGATCTTTACTGGCGAAGTGGATGCGGAATCCAGCTTCGAATCTGTGCAAGGCTTGCGTTCTTAGTGTTTTTCTGGACTGGATCTTAGTGTGTGTGTGTGTGTGTGTGATTTTCGGATTTGCTACTCTAGGGTGGTGGCCGAATTCTGCTTAGTATTTTCTAGGGTTTGTCTGCCACCTGGTGTCTGATTACTAGGTTTTATGTGCCACCTTTAGCCAGGCTGGCTTAAGGTTGTATTTATAGTGATTAGGGGTGACTTAGGGTTTGATTAGAGTCTTCTAGGGTTTAAACTGTTAAGTGATAAGTCATTAGGTGTTAAGATTAGCATTAAACTCTATTTATTAAATTTTCCTTTTAATTTTCGGATTTGAACTTTCTAGCTAAGTAAAAAAGTGATAAAAGTCTATTTTGGTGCCTAAAAGTGCTAAAAAAAAAAGGCTACTAAAGTCCTATGGGTTTGGTCAGGGTCAATTCAAGTCCGTAAAACTTGCAAATTGGCCCATAAACTTCTAAGATATGGCAATTTGTCCAATTTCTAGACTTAGATTACAATCTCTTTGGATTTTTATGGGCTATTCACGCCTAATTGCGTTTTAATCCTCCAATTTTGCAACTGTGCACAGATTACGCCTGCTTAGATTCCAGCAAGCAAATCGAAAGCTCGTCACCCGGACGGATTTCTCTGGAAATCATCATTGAACGCTTCAGTTCTTTATCACTTTTTACCTGTCCGAAAAATAGGTGTTTACACCCGTGCATGGTCGTGCTGCCTGGTGCACGTTTGTGCACCCAGGCTAGTGCACCATTGCTGGTGCACGTTCGTTCACTGTAAGTGCACGTTCGTGCACCAGTTCGTGAACAACCCCTGGAATTCGCAATGCCCGCGCTTTCCGACGTGCTTAACGTCACTATTTCGATCCCAAACATCTATTCAAACACCAATCTATCCATTTCCTCTATCGGAACGTAAAATAATTACGTATACGTTCGATTTGATACGGTAACCATTATATATTCGAATATAATCAATTTTCTATATAACCAAATTCAAAATAACAGTTATAACTTCGATTAATAACGGATTACAGAAGAAATTTGAGTTAGAAACGAGAAATCCGATCGAAAACGGATAACCTACCGTCGATTGCGTTGTCGGCGTTCTCTCTGAAGCTAAACCTAAGTTTCTAAGTTCTGATGCTAAATGAATGAAGTCATTTGAATTCATGTTTATATATGTTTGGTTAAAAGCCAAACTAGTCCTTGTGACTAACGCGTACTTTAACCCAAATTCTTAAATACTCGTCCGTAACTAAAACGGACAACGAACTCCGAATTTTATGAAATTTTAACCATGAATTCCATAATTTGTAATTAGAATAAAACGTAATTTTTATTCTCACAGGGCCTATTTAATAAATCATTTAAAAAAAATTAGGGCTAAATTAGAATCACTTAATAAAATTTTTATCTACAAATTCTATAAAATTTTAGGATTACTTACTAAAAATATTCCGTGAATATTGAATTCAAAAATATTTACACGGGACTTATTTTATTTTTATTTATATGCATTTCTTAATTCTCATTAGTTAAAATATAAATATCCAAATTTTATATTTTTAACTTCTACATCTATTTTTTATTTCCGAAGATACTATAAATTAAATTTAGCCTCGCATTTAATTTGCGTTCTCTCAATCCTATAAATTATTCCTTACATGGAATAATTTAGTCCTTTAAATTTACGGGGTATTACATCTGTGTAGTGTTTTGTTGGATAATCTCCCAGGAGAAGAGGTGGCATTGGCTGCACTGGTAAGCTTGAATTTATGGGCAAACAGAAGTAAGGTGGTCTTGTCTCAAGGTGTAAGTAGGACAGATGAGGTGGTAAATATGGCAGGTTCTCAATTGGCAGCCTGGACAGCAGCTAATGTTGGGCCTCAGAATTTACGTTACTCTCCGATGAGCAGAGAGGACGGTTTGGTGAGATGGAGTAAACCAAAAGTTGTGTTTGTTAAGATCAACGTCGACACGGATGTGTTTTCAGAGACCAACAGAATCGGTTTGGGTTGCGTTGTGCGAGACTATAATGGAACCATCATTCTGGCAAGAAGTTGCACCATGGTTAGCACCGTTTCTCCGAGACATGCTGAGATTATGAGTATCCGGAAATCTCTTAGCAGGTAAAGATAGGCAGCAATGTGGTGATTGCGTTAGATGCGATGAATGTCATTTTAGAGTTGTGGAACCCCAATTTGGCGGAAGCGGAAGTGTTGATTGAAGATTGTATGGATTTATCAAAACAATTTCTTAATTTACCTTTTTCGTTTCTAAGACAGTCTGCGAATCAGGCAGCTCATCTGTTAGCGCAATTTGCCGGTTCCATGTCAGGTCATCAGGAATGGTTTTCTAACTATCATGAATATCTTACGTTTGTAATTGTTTCGAATTTGATTTAATGCCATCGTTGAATTTCAAAAAAAAAAAAACTCTAACTAATTTAATATTAAGTTATCAACTATATATAAAATACATTGGTATAATTATAATAAAATTTAATTAATATAATAAATATTAAATAAATATTTTTAATATTAATTAATTTTAAAAATCATTAACTGAAGTATTATATTTATTTCTAACAAAAACTCTAATCAATTTAATATTGATTATAAATAAAATAAAATGGTATAATTATAATAAATTAATATATCACGCTACGAGTCACGTGCGTAGCATGTAATATGAAATTAGTATTTTAAAAATGAATTTCATAAAATGCAAGAATTAATTATTATATTGTAATTGTCAAATGCTTTTTCTAAAAAAATGCCTAGAAAATTTGAGAAAAGATTTGATAGTGTTTTAGCATAATTGGTATTTCATCCGGAAAAAAAAATTGGTAATTTGAAAATCAAAATCATTAACCTTTTGACATACCAAAACGTGCAAAATTGTTGCAGACAACATTCTTGTGTCATGAGAAATCATGCAACCCACGATTTTAAATTAAAAATTTGATCAAATTCTGATGTAAAACACTTTTACTAGTCCTTGACATCTAGAGCTTGATAAATTTTGATCCGACAGTTTTACTTTTATATTTTTGAATACTAAAAATAAATAAATGAACAAAGAATCAGTTTACCTTTGACACGAAGTTTTTAAAAAAGTCTAAAATAGAAAACCTGCATCATTTGTATTTTAAATTTGTTAAAATAGGCTCAAAAATGTCTCTCTCTATTCTCACCTAAGAGAGTGAGATACACTTTTCGCATTTGATGGTAGTGTCTCTTACCAAATTGGTTTTTAATGGTAAAAAAATTAAAATTGTCCTAAATCCTAATCTTTTTTAACATTTTAAATTAATACATAATAATTTAAAAAATTAAAAATAATTTAATTCTTCTAATTTAAAACTTTACATATCAAATCAACCCCTATAATTTATATTTTTTTGCAAAAAAGTTACTCCCTCCGTCCCGTAAAGATAGAAAAAGTACCACCTTTTTTTGTCCCATAAAAATAGAAAAAGTGGAGTTAGTTAAGTTAAAAATTATCAAAATACCCCTACATGATTATCATAAAACATTAAATGCATATTTTGAAAAGATAAATAAATGAGTTGTAAGTGCTATAGTTAGTAAAGTAGCTTTGGAAAATGTATATAACTAATTGATTACAAAGGATAATTTAGACAAATTATCACAAGTTACCTATAAATAACTACTTTCTTAATTCTTGTAAAATGGGTGCTTTTTCTATCTTTACGGGACGGAGGGAGTATTTTTTATAAAAAAAATTGATCTCTCCTCGCCTGAGAAGAGGAGTTGCTACTCCGGTGAGGCGGAGCAGATGCTCCTCACAAAAACGAGGAGCGATCTATTCCTTTTTTTATGCGAGGAGCGGATCTACTCCTCCCACGAAAGTCTATTCTTGAAAAAAAAAAACAGACTAGCAAGAACAGATTGAGAAGCTGATGCTCCTACAAGGAGCAGATGCTCGTCTTCTTTAGTGAAGAGGGGAGCTCCTCCTTGTCAGAAATCGAAAAAAATTAATTTTTTAAAAAAGGTATTCAAAAAGGTTCCTAAATTACTTACAGTTTAATTATAATTAATTTATATTTAATTATGATTAATTAGAGTAAATTATGATATTTATGAAACTCAGTCTTCAATTAAAGTGCCACGTTAGCATAAGAGGGTTTTTGAGCCGGTTTGGACAAGTTTAGGGTATAAGTGATACGAGTTTCTAACTTTGAAATTTTTTAAAACTTTGTGCCAAGTTGAGGGGGTGAAATGATCCTTTATTCATAGATAAATAAACAAAGGATAAGTTTACTCCTCAACTTTCATCAAAGTTTCAAAAAAGTCAAAAGTAATTAACTCGTATCACTTACACCCTGAATTTGTGTAAATCGAATCAACAATCCCTTTTTGCTAACGTGTCACGATAATAGGATAGCGAGTTTTATACCAATCATAATTTACTCTAATTAATCATAATTAAATATTAATTTATTATAATTAAACTAAATTAAATTAGGGACTTTTTTGAATTTTTTATTTAATTTTTTTTATTTTCAGGCGAGGAGCAGCAGCTCCTCTACTCCTTGCATAAGGAGCAAATCGCTCCTCAGATAAGGAGTAGTATGTTCTTCACAAACAGATCTATTCGTATCCCACCTGAGAACAGGTCGGGAAAACTCTTTTCCCGACCTAAGAAGATGATGAACCGCTAGAAATATGGTCTCCAGAAAAAATGGTGGTCTGAAAAAAAAAAAGTGGTTGGCTAGAGTGTTTTGGTTGAATTTGAGTGGTTTAATTGAATTGGGTTAAATTATTTTTTATTCTTTTAATTAAGCCCTTATAATAAAAATATTAAAAAATATATAATAAAGTCCTCCATATTTTTTGCTAATATTAATCTGATATATAAAGTTTGAAAATTAAAAAGATTAAATTGTTATAATTATTATGTGTTAATTTTAAAAAAAATAAAAATATTTAGGACCATCTTATATTTTTTACTATCCAAAACCACTTTGACAAACAAAAACCACCATCAAATACCAGAGAGTGAGTCTCACTCTCTGGGATGAGAGTGGGGAGGGAGATTTTTGATATGATTTACACAAGTTTAGGATAAAAGTGATCCCGGTTTGCTGTTTTTGATTTTTTTTTTTATAACTTCAATGCAAGTTAAGGGGGTAAACTAATCCTTTGTTGATAAATAAATTTACTAAACTATCTCATAAATGAGGTGATGTATTATATAGTTCATTTACTTACTAATTTTTAATTACGTATTCTACACATGGATCATAATCTGACTTGTTAATTCTAGGGTTCACATCATAAAAACTCATATATTTTACACGTTTTTTTTTTCAATTTAATCACGTCATTTAAATAGTGTCATATTTGGACACCCACTTTCATCATTTTTCCAGATCCATACACGGAGTCATAATTTGATGAGGTTGCAGCCAAAAAATGACTTTTACCTTAGAAAATTACACCAATAAATGAGTAATACCTCAGCGCGGTATATGAATTTGGATAAAACATGAAAGTTGGTGTTCAAATATGACACTTTTAAAATGTGTGATTAAATTGAAAAAATGTGTAAAACTAATAATTTTTTATGACAGCAACACTTAATTTTATATACTAATTAAACTATCATATTTCTAATAATATGTTTTATTTAAGTGTAATGTCATAAAAATTCACCAACTTTATACATTTTCTCAATTTAATCACGTTTTTTAAAACTTCTCATAAAAATATACCAACTTTCATTTTTTTGCCAAATTCATACACGGTGCTGATGTGGCACTCATTCATTCGTGCAATTTGCTGAGGTGTAAGTCATTTTTAACCAATGAATAAGTGACACATCAGCACCGTGTATGAATTTGGAAAAAAATAAAAGCTTGTGTATTTTTATGAGAAGTTTTAAAGAACGTGATTAAATTGAAAAAATGTGTAAAGTTGGTGAAATTTTATAACATTAACCCTTTTATTTATAATCAATATCAAATTAATTAAAAAATTGTTAGAAATAAATAGTATATTTCAATTTATTTATTTTTAATATTAATTAATGTCAATAACATTTAGTTATAATCTATTATAATCATAATAACATATTTTATTTACAATTAATAAATTAGCTACAGTTTTTGTTGGATTAGAAAATATTTTATGAGTCGAATTAAATTTGATTTTATTAATCAAATTTATTATAAATAATAATGTATTTTATTTAGGATTAATTACATATAAAATCACCACCTTTACACGAAATTGCAAAAATAACACGACCTTTAAAACGTGGCAATTCAGGGCACCACCTTTCTTTTCTTTTCAAAAACAACATGGGCACATTTTTAGTGGCATTTTTGCTGACGTGGCATGATACGTGGCACTCCCATCGAGTGTCCAAGTCAGCAAAATTTTATCTAAAAACGTGTCCATGTTGTTTTTGAAAAGAAATGAAAGGTGATGCCCTGAATTGACACGTTTTAAAGGTCGTGTTATTTTTGCAATTACGTGTAAATGTGGTGATTTTATATGTAATTAATCCTTTTATTTATAATATATCTTAAATTAGTTAGTGTTTTATGACTTAGAAAATATCTTATGAGTTTGATTAAGACTGTAAATTATTTTGATTAACTATACAAATACTCTTTTTTGATCAATAATGATTATATTCAAAAGTCACAAGGAGTGGCAAAGACCAAATATTAAAAGCTTTCGCACAAAAAGTAGTACACTCTCGTTAGCACGCTAGAGGCTACACTCAAAATAAGGCCAAATTAACAATTCGAGAACATAATTGTAATATCTCGTGTTTTCAAACTTGAATTTTTGGTTCTGTTATCCATTACAAATTGGTTGTTTTCTTTCATTCATTGTTCTTTTGCGTTTCGACATGTTGTTATTATGTTTCCGACTTGATTTTGGATTGTTATAAGTTAGAAGTAACACTTGTAATACCTTTGTAGTGTCTTTTTAGTGTCGCATATGTGTACCATGAGCCCTTATGTGTTCGATGTTGATTCGGTTTATTTTTGAGTATTTATCGAAACAATATTCAAGTGTTTTCCAAATCTGTCATGCTTTAGTAAAACGTCCATATCTCCCAATTGCACTGTCGGATCGAGCCTCCCTTTGGGTATATTGTTTCTGAGAGAATTTACTAAACTCTAGTCGGTTAAGATCGTTTTTAGATGACTCGGGTGCGACCTAAATGTCGCGGGAGTGACGCGTGGGTTGTTAGGTTTTGCGAAGTGTATAAAAAGACCCATAACTCGACCTAATCCGCCTCCTTTCGACTCCTAAACCCTAAAAATGACTTATGACAATGAAAAATCTATATTGCTTCATTCTAAAACATACGGGTTTTATTCATTATGCTAAATGCGTGATTTTATATTCTAATAACAAGATCTACGCAATTTCAACGTACGAGTTCTCCCCGAGTGCTTGGTGATCTGAATTAGTTTATGTGCAAACCTATTGTTTTTTATTATTTTCACTTGTTATCATCTCATATAACATTCTTGGGTAATATCTACGCCCATTTTTATTTTATGATTCATATATTGCGATTTGTGCGTAGAAATGCATGATTTAGGGTTGTTGATGATTGAAATCGTATGAATGTTTGGTTGAGATGTATATTCTGATTTGGTATGATTAAAAAGATGTTTTGGTATGTATAATCTGATGTTACATGGATTATAAGCAATTGGGCATGGTTAATCAAAGATTAGGCAATTTCTAACAAATTATAAATTCAATTCGAATTGATGTTTTGTGTTGATGTTGGATCTGAATTGGCTTAATGTTATTTCAATATATATGTTGGGTTATTGATCTAAGCTATTGGGATTTATCAAACACTTTTCATGTAATAATTTGTGATAGGAGAATTTACGTAAAAATGGTGAATTCATGGGTTATGAGCATTGTTATCGCACGATTGTTTTGAAATGTTGTACCTACTGTTTTAGGATGATTATTATGATGTTTATATTTTTTAGGATCATTCATTATACGATTTAGTTGACGGATGCATGATTTGATTTGATTGGCATATTTAGGCAATTTCTAGCTAAATTGCGTATTGGATTGTTTAAGTGCTTTTGGCATGAGTTTAGATCTAAGTTGTTTTGATATACTGTATTTATGTATGATAATACTACTGATCTAAATGAGTTTTGGAAATTGAATCATGTTTGTTTGGTATGTGTTGGCTTATTTGCAAAACTAGCTAGTTTTACACTAAAGTGCTTCGTTTATGGATTCAATGCTTTGTAATGACTTAGTATCTAAGTTTTTATCATATTATTGATTATGGCATGTATTTCATCTGATTTAAGGTGTTTGGGTTTAGCGATGCATGTTTAGACCCGTTTTTGGTTTAAGTGTTATAATTGTTTAGTTGGCTTGTTTTTGTGAAAGCTTGAATGGAAGCTCGACCACAAAACACTAAGTAAACCTGGAACAAAACACTATGGCAAGGTCAGACAACACTAAGTGCGTTCACAGTTACTAATGGTATTATCAAAGATAATATCGCATATTCTTAAAACATATATAAACATAATCTAATATGAGATACGACTGAAACCCTAATTCTAAAATGTATCACAATTACTTATACTATAATATAAATCCTATTCTATTTGTATCAAATCAAACTAAATTGATCCATATATTACAATCACGAGACAGTTCAACCGAGTTAACCTCTACCATCGCTTAATACCAAGTTGTAAGTCCCGAGATAGTTCAACCGAGGTAACTCATTAGATACAGATCCCAAGATAGTTCCATTAGATACGGAGTTGAAACGAGTGAGAACGAAGCAAAATAAAATCCCAGAACTGCTGTCGACGAACCGCAGTCGCCGCCGCTGCAATCGGCGGCGCCGCCCCAACAAACCGGGGGTGCCGCCGCCTCATCCTGCCAGAGCCGGCACTATGAACCGGCGCCGGGTTCTTCCCTTGCCAAATCCCCAGACTTCCTTCCCAGATCTTCCAAACTTCGATCCGAACTTCAAAACGCGTTTCCGGAACCATCCGGACCCCAAATCAGGCCCAGTTTGAACCCAGACGTAGAGAATCCAATTTAGTTTAATATTTTGTAATGCAACGGGTCAAACCCGATATAAAACAGACTCAGAAGTCTAGATATGTAACATAGTGTATAAACCGGGCCCACGAGCCCGAGGCCCGGCAAACCAGAAAATTCCAGAGCCGATTCCAGGCTAACCCAAACTTGGAATTGACTTCGGATCAAACCAGTAGAACCGTATCAACAAGATGCACAACTCCCGTGATCTGACCTAGTGCCCATTCTGACCAGACCGATGGTCAAAAGCCGCGCGAGTGCCAGGCACTAAAAGTCAACGAGGTTTAAAAGTATCTCTAACCTTGTATGTATATCCAACTGCCCCAGAGCATGCCAGCAATGTTTACTGCTTTCCAAAAGCATTCCAAATCTAATAATAACTTGTTAAAGGACTAATCACCTAAAATTGGCTCATTAATGCAAATCCAGCCCATCACTTAGACATCGTAGGACTAATACGAAAAAGTAGTAATGGTTGTATAGGTTTTTCAAGACTCGCCTAATAAAATCAATCCATCATACTTATACATCTGGTTTTAGGCTTTGTGCATGTAATCAATCCAGACCAGGCAGACTTATGCTACTTGCTAGAAACCTCTAAGGTTAGATGTATGTTTAGGAGTACCTGCTACTTGCCTCAAATGCCAGTCCAGATCGAGTCATATGCGCGTCAAACGTGTTTACTGCTTTCATACATGTTTATCTACAGCTTTCATATCCTGTGAATTGCATATATTGTTGAGATGAGATATAAAACGAATATGTCCAGAAAATAAAGCCGGTAATAGATAAGCCAAGAACAAGAGTCTCGGGGAGGTCCATGAACCCTAGTCTTTGGTCTGATGCACAATAGTCTTACCGGAGGCGAGTAAGGCTATCTAGTCGGTTAAAAGGTATTTCCTATTTGAACTAGGTGGCGACTCCATTTTGCAAACCATTTACAGATCAAGAAGTCAACCATAAGCCTTGGGCGAGCGGCCCCCGAACCCCGCTCCGCTCACAGTAGCTCATTTCTTCGGATCAATATATTGGTTTTCATACTACATAATCAAACTATATTATAACAACCATAGTAATAAATAATATAGTACGCGATACGTTTACTTTAATGGTAATATAAAAAATAACGTATAATGATAGCACACAAAAGTAAATTGTAAACTCACGACTTGGTATCCCAAAATCAAAAATAAGCAAAGCAACTTCGTTATGTTCCTTGAACTCTGGGTCCCGCTGGTAGTTGCCTCGTCGGATCTAGTTCGAAAACGATAACAAAACACAAATAAAATAGATTATATTCTATACTCAAAACATAAAGCGTATAAATTAAATCTCTTCGTATTCAGATCGCTCGCCTTGATATATAATCGATAACCTTTAAAAATACAATTTTGTTCATTAACTAACATTAGTCCAAATATTATTTAATTAGATATCCAAATTAGCTAAAATAAATTAATTATCAAGCTAACACGATAACTAACTTATTATCTCACTTTTCCTATTATTTTAATAATCCTTAACTCAAAATGTCAATTGATTAGTCGATCGAATAGCGAGCTAACAAATCGTTAGCTAAAAACTTAATTTCCAAAACTATCTAACTAGTCAACTTTGAGCTATCAAAACAGCCATTTCAAACAATCCAAAATAATGTTAAATACTTCGAGCGTACTCTCATAAACTCCATCTATAAATATCGAATGGGTTTGAATTAAATTAGACATGCGTGGGGGGTCGGAAAACTGGTCCGAAGTCGCTCCCCCATGCAGCTGGGAACAGCCCTACTTGCTGCAGCAAGTAGGATTCTGCTCAGGCAAGCAGTTTTTCTTACCTAAGCAGAACAGATTTTGCTCCTCAGAGCAGAACCGATTTTATCGGGACTCATTCTAACAACCTCCTGCCACAAACAACCCGAAAATGCAGTCAAAAATCATCCAAAACAACACCCAATCACAGCTCCAAGACCAACCCATAAAATTCATCCACTTAAACCTCCAGAAAAACAACCAAACTTACAACCAAATTGAAATCAAAAAATTGAACCTTAACCGTGTGTGAGTTAGCTTCCAAACCGAGCTTGAATTTTTAAAATCAGTTGTCGGAAACCCGAGATATGTTCTCCGCCGTGCTAAGTGTCAAAGGAACACAAAGGATGTTGATGGTGATGAAGGTGGTGACAGGGATTAAGGATGAGGAAGGGTTGGGGTTTCTATTTGATTCTAAAATGATCAAGTGGAGAAGATAATACTTAGTGGGTGAGTAGGGGTATTTATATTAGTGGGATGTGGGTTAAATTACAATCCAACTCAAGTATAATTACCCTTTTAACCCAACACTTAACTAATCATCCAATAACAATTTCGTAATTCTACGGAACTTTGATGATAACTTTTTAAAAATAACTAACGGACTTTGGCATATTTAAAATTATTCCGGGACCTATATTTTATTTAATTTCCTATCGATAATTGAGGCCCCATTTAATTTCACTTAATAACATTATATACATCCAAATTCTACGAAATTTTAATCATAGCTTCTTAAAATTATTTTACGAATCTTGACGTAAAAAATTAATAGCTCAAGACTTACCAAATAATTTATTGACGTTTTTTTGGTCCCCTTCAAACCCGTTTTAATGCATAATAATTTCCAACTTAAGTTATTCTTTCATGACAATTAAAATAGACCCACTTTGATCTAAATACTTAATATATTAACTTAATTTGTGCTTTTTCGATCTTAATTATTTTCAAACTAAGACATGTGGCACTATTTAATACTTTTAAAAGTACGGGATATTACATATAGGGCTTTATTAAAACGTCTCATAGTTTTAATAAACCGAGTGTCTTTATATATCTAAGTCCTTTTTAGACGTTTGAACGTCCTAGTTTGACTTTTAGAAGTTTGCTGGATCAAAATTGAATATATGGTTTAAAATTTTCAGAACCTTGTCAAACCAGAGTGCTCTGTGCGAGTGCGCGTCGGGATTGTGCGCCCGCACAGTCTCAACAGGACTGTAAGCTCGCATAGTCTGGTTGTGCATGCGCATAGTGGTTGTGCTTCACGCACAGCCATGAGAACTTCGTTCCCAGGCTTACCGACCTATTTACGATCCAATTTTATGATTCCGTAGACTAATTCATACACCAAACTACCCAATTTCGCAATCAAGATGTAAAATTAATTCGAAATTCGATCGATTCGACACGATAACCATTATAACTCTTAATATAATCCAAATTCTATAAACCAAATTCAAAATAACGGTTATTACCTCGATTACTAGTGAATTCACGAAGAAATTTGAATTAGAAACGAGAATCAGATCGAAATTTAGCTAACCCTAGTTCAAGGTTAAGAAATTGAAAGAAATGAAGAACTAAAACCTAATTTGGTTTTTGTATTTTAATTTCAAATCAAATTTGAAATCTTATATAGTTTGGTCAATTGACAACCCAGTCCCTGGTGACTTACACATCACTTTAATCCAAATTTTTAAATATTCATCCGTACCTCGCACGGAAACTAACTCATAATTTCATGAAATCTTATTCAAAAATTTCATAAAATATAAAACAAATAAAAATATAATTTTTATTCTCACGGGACCTATGTTTTATTTTTAATAAATTATTTAAAATTTATTGGATATAAATCAGTTCCACTCAAAAACAATTCTAAGTCCAAATCTTATGACATTTTAATGGTAACTTCTTAAAAATATTCCGTGAATATTGACCTAAAAAATATTTACTCGAGACTTATAAATTATTTTATTTCAATTTATAACCATTTCTTAATTCCCGATATTTAAAATTTAAATTTTAATTTCTATAATTGTTTTATATTTTTAGAGACACTATAAATTAATTTCATCCTTAAATTTAATTTTACGTTCTCCCCTACCTATTTATTATTCCTCACATGGAATAATTTAGTCATTTAAATTTACGGAGTGCTACATTTTCAAAGCATCTTATATAACCCATTGACAAGACTAATAGGGCGATAAATCTTTTATGTTGGATGACCGTGCCATTTTCGGAACCAGAACCATAACAGAAGAAATAATACCTTTAGTTAAGGTACTAAATTTATGAAATTTCGCAAAAAAATCAACAATAACATCCTTCATCATTGGTAAAGCTCTATGATTGAAATAAAAATTGAACCCGTCTGGACCCTCTGGTGCCTTATTGACACCACAAAAAGATATAGCGTTGTGGATCTAAGAAACCTGAAAAGGTTTAATCAAGGAGGCAGCCTGCAATTCTGTAATCTGATCAAAATCAAGGCCGTCAATATCAAACTTAACCCCTGCTTCCCAGCTATACTAGGCATTGTATAAGTTTTTTTATGTGAAATCAGATTTGGATTTGAAAAAACAGTTCCATCCACAAGAATGAGGAAATATGATTATTTCTATAATAAGAGGAGGCCATAATGTGGAAGAATTTAGTATTTTTATCACCCTCAACATTCCATTTGAGTCTAGATTTTTGTATCCAGATGGATTCCAAGCGCTTTTCCACTCTCCATAAATCTACTTTAAGTCTAGCAGTTTCGGCCATGTCTTCATCAGATTGGAAACCCGATTCAATAGCTAAATCTTTAGCTAAAATGTTCTCTGCAAACTCCTTGATTATTTTGTTGTGGTCCCCAAAAACTTCCATATTCCAAACCCGAATTTTTTTATCTCATGTCCTTTAATCTCTAAATGAGATTAGGAGTGGTATCACAAACTGAATTCGAGCTCCCAATCACAAATAAATGGAACCCCTCATGATCCCACCAAACATCAACAACAAAAATATTTAGGCCTTCAATATAAAATAATAGCAGAACGGACACAGATAGGGACATGATCAGACTATCCTCCAGGCAAAGCCGATAAAGATATGTGTGGCCAAATTGATCATGCATTAGAAGAGATCAAAGACCTGTCGATATGAGATTTGGAGAATGAATTTTTTCATGTGAACAATCTTCCTTGGAAAGGAAGATCTAATAATTCCAAGCTATTAACAAAATCACGAAGAGCTAGCATAGAAATAGAGTAGCCAACACTATTCAATATTTTCTCAGGTGTCAAAGTTTCATTGAAATCCCCACTGATGATAATCGTTCCTTTGAAACCCAATAAACTATCTAGCTCATGCCATAGAAATAATCTCTTAGACGCCATATTACTAGCATAAATAAGGATATGACGGCAACAAAAATAATCATGAACAAAGTCCAAAGCAATCCATCTCCCCCCCCCTGTAATAGTGACAAACAGAGTTCCAAATAAGCAATAAACCACCGGAAGCACCAATAGATGGAACCCAAGCTTAACCAAAATCCAAGTTAGGCCATAAGTAACTAATAAAGAAATCATCGATATTTCTTTTTTAGATTCCATTAACTCAATGAAAGATAGATTATGAACGGTTACCAATTTTCAAATAAAAATTTGTTTCCTGCTATTCAATAAACTGCCTCTACAATTCTAGGACACAAAAGTAAGTGGCAAAGACATAAAAAAATAAATTACCGTCGTGGCTATTAAGCTGAAACTCATTGCCTGCTGCCATACATTCGGTTTGATAATTCCTTTAAGGTTGCGGCTTTATCCTCTAGATTAAATAAACACAAATCATGTCCAATCCTCCATGTCTTGCTAATTTCATCATCCAGATTTGAAGTATTAACATCCTCCCTTGAAGCAATGTATAATCTGTTCATGTTTGTTATTTTTCCATCAGATATAGCATTAACCGAATCTACTTGGTCAGTTGAGCAAGAGTATATAAGACTCAAGTGATTAATATGTTTCACCCACCTGCTTGGAGTAACAGTATGCCCTGAGATATGCTCATCTACTACCACCTGAACTTGCTCATTATCTGAATGAACGTTTGTACCTTCCTTTCCTGCACTTCGTTGTTAAACACCTACTCATTGCCGGTCTTCTCAGCTGATGATGATACCGGATTGAAGGATTGATCTTCCTTTGAACTTTGTGAGTCACTGTTTCGTAAATTCACTGTTCCCTCTGTATATGCAGCGTTAGCTTCACTTCAGCTCAGGCCAACAACACCGTTACTAAACACAAGTGAATGAACGAACCCTTCTGTGGTGCGCCCATTATTAACGTCGTAATGCAATAAATCGTCGCCAAGTGCAATGGAGACTTGCTATTCTCCAATACTAAGAACCGAATGTTATCTCCGTTGATGATGTTATCAGTGCTAACCTCATCAAAATCAATAGGCAAAGTTAATTCAACGACATAAATCAAGATTGATTTATCACCATAATTCAACTATAACGAGTGTTTGATAAAACTGCAAGCACGTGAAATTAGAACAAGCTCTTAGTCGAGATGGTTTTTCTCATCGACCAAAGGATGAACAACGATAGTTTTCCCAATAGCGTTCCCAATTTCCATAAAAACCTCTGGATTCCATAGTGAGATAGGCAATCCCGTTATTGTTACCCAAACCAAATGTGTAAATGCTTGATTGAAATCTTCTACCCATGAGAATGACTGGAAGAAATCTATCAACCTTGTCCCATTATATAATAGAAAATTCTCAGCCAATTTCATTGTAGCAAAAGTAATAAGAATCACATTACTTCCGAGTAAAGATACCCCTTCTACAGTAATTCCCTTATCAGTAAGGAATCTCTTCGACTTCAATACCTTTGCTATATCAAAAATCCTAGCAACTATCGATCGATGTATCCACTTGTTATCAATTGTACCCAATTCAATAGGGAGAAATAAACACATGCCATACGTTATAGGGAAGCCGCAACATGCAAACTATTATTTGAAGCCATAACCCTCGACTTAACCTCTTTATATGATCGTTTATCCTGAACGATAAATAAGACACAACTCTAGATGGCTGAGCAGCCATTTTTTTATCCATAGTGACAACACTTCTCCTCTCAAGGAACTTGGAGACAAAAGCTCTCATTTGAATTTACCTATTGAAACCATATTCAATTTGTTAGATTCCCTTTAAAAACAAATTGGTATCAAGTGGAGAGGTCCAACTGATATATAAACACATGTATATTCATACTTGTAACAAATGTGGGATTGTCCATTTTAACACTCCCCCTCACATATCGCGTGGGTTGGGCCAAATACAGATTTTAGATTTCGGATTGTGTGAATGGATAAAGTTTTGATACCATGTTAGATTCTATCTTAAAACCAATTGGTATCAAATGGAGAGGTCCAACCAATATATAAACACATGGACATTCACATACATAACAGATGTGGGATTCCCACTTTAAAACAATCTTTCAATAATCCAAGACTTTGCCTTATTCGAATTCGGACGTAGGAATCCAAAACTAACATTAAGTTTGGTAAGTTTTGCAGTCAATAAAACCCTACCAATCACACCATAACTAGCAAACACGTTTTCTAGGTCATGATATCTATAATTTTTGGGGAAGTTCTCAAAATAAATCACGTTAGGATTGTTGTGTTTCTCCGCAACACCTAGTTTAATGTTGCATACACCTAACCTTGCAACATAGTCGTTCCAAGCTGAATTGGTGACCGGAGCATGGTGGCCTGAAGGATTAGGTTTTACGATGAGGTAGGGGGCTGGTGGCATCAGGGTTTTTTTATTCCACTATTAATTTGTAATTTTTTAAACAAAATAATTAAAGTACCAGTGAGTGTGTAATTATATTAATTAAATTTATTATAAGTATACTAATAGATTTTAAATTTATAATCAATGTTAAATTAATTAATATTTATGTTGGATTAAGAAATATCATATGAGCTGGATTAATTTTATTATGTTAATAAAATTTATTATAGTTATATATAATCATAATTGAATTAGTTATA
Organism: Mercurialis annua; assembly: GCF_937616625.2. Lineage (NCBI taxonomy): Eukaryota > Viridiplantae > Streptophyta > Magnoliopsida > Malpighiales > Euphorbiaceae > Mercurialis > Mercurialis annua. The sequence continues at coordinate 16,937,187 of NC_065572.1, read as the reverse complement.
GTTTTTGTTGGATTAAAACAATATTTTATAAATTAATTTCAGATTATTAATTTTATTAATTAATTACAATTATAATCAAAATAATAGCAAGAATATTACCATAGAAATTCTTGAATACATGCTACGAACGTGCCTCGTAACATGATTCAGGAATTTATAAATGTGAGCAGAGCGGGTTTAGGGTTTAGGGTTTATTTTCTTGAAAAATAAAGTCGCCGCCTATTTTCTTGATTTTTTTATATCTTTTTAAACGTTATGGAAAATAAGTTAATTTGACCTAACTTGGGGAAAGTTTTAGCAATTAATCCAAAATAATAAGTTAAGTTGACCTAACTTGTGGAAAGTTTTAGCAATTAATCCAAAATAATATGCTTAAATTTTTTTTTAAAAAAAAACAGTATGCAAATCAAATTAATAATCACTACCTTTACAAAAGTGTCAATCAAACTAGTATCAATTTAAAAAGTTCAAAATGAAGGAGAACTTATATTCAAGTACACCTACTCAGACATTAATCTTCCATCTACACGTAACACGTCACAACAAATGACAAAATCACAAACCAAAATTTCAGAAACTAACGTACGACCAAATACATAGAATCATTACCCAGCTGAATAGTAAAAGGGAAATTAACCAATTCAAGAAACAAAAAATTAATAATATTTGTTTCCCTATGTTGTATGTTTGTGTTGATGGCTTTGTAGAATTTGATTTGTTTTGATCTCTTTTATTATAAAATTATTATTATAAATACCGAACCAAACATTCCTCAAAAATAACGAATTAAAGCTGACAACTTAACCTTTTTTTTTGTTTTTGGTTAGAACCTGTTTGGTTTTCTGTTACAAAAGAAGAAACAAGTGTCCCAGATTCAAATTCCGTATTTCTGTTGAAACCAACGTAAGAATTGCTAATCTCTTTACTGGGTTGTCTTTAGTTTTCGGGTTTGTTATGTCTAATTTCTAAAGTTCTGATCTTTGTATCTCATTCATATTGTCTCATTCTTAATGATCAACAGCTTAACTTATTTGATGCTTTTGTGAAAATTCTTGCACATGTTGTGTTTGATGATTGGATGTGCTTCATGATTGACTTTCTGCAATTTTATTGTTATTGTTATAGTGGTTCCATTGTTTAATTAGAGGTTTTAAATGCTTGAGAACAATTATACGACGAACGGTTGTGCCACGTCATCCCTGCATAGATCAAATGAGGTTGGAATATTTAATGATAAAAAAAATAAGCAGTAATTAAGGATTTCCTATTGCTTAGTGGCTTATTGTAAAAATGGCGTGGCATAACCGTTGCGTGTTCGTTCTGAAAGGAAAGAAAAATGAACTTTTCTTAATGTTTACCAGTGATGATGATTCATAGAAAAGATAAGTACTTGAACTCGCATCTATGCTCTTACTCTTTATTGCCTAAAATGCATATTCACAAGCATGTAACAGTCTGTGCTGATTGAATAATATATGCTAGATGCGGTATCTTGTGTCTGCCTAATTGATATTATATATCATAATATCTAAGCAAGTTATGTTCATCAACTTGCTGCCTGGAGCTATTAATTATGAAAAATAAAGGAGGTCAACTTCATGTTAGGTTAGGACCAGAAGCTGAGTAGGTCAGATTTGTTGCATTTATTGGACAATAACTGCAATTGCAACAGATACATTCAAGTTCTGGCTGATGATGTTTTGGTTGTGGGACTTGTATTGTGTGTCTAATGAGTTCAATTTTTGCAGGAGATTGCTTATCAGCTCTTTGGATTTTTCTCTAAAACCGTTTTATAGTAATACGTTTTCCCATGAAGGAATGCATTGCATTTAAAGGAACCTGAAAAAGTATCTGCAAACTTGATGAGCGAGTGGAACAGATTTTGCAAATTTAATTGTGGAATAAGAAGATTTGGACTATAATGCGTCTCCCTATCCGTAGGTAAGACCAATACCGGTGATTTATTATTTACCTTCCATCGTAGCACCAAATTTAAATTTGGATAACGGTGAAAGTGACATCAATATTTGTAAAACTTTTTCTCTTTTGAGCAGCAGTGTATATACAAGAAAACCTAACGAGACAATGAGGCTTTTCATGACAACTTTTGTCGGAATTATTTTTGGATTCTTTTTAGGAATATCATTTCCAACACTCTCACTATCTAAGGTAGGTGTGTTTTCGATTCTTTTTACTTATCTGTTAATTGTTCTCATCTGTGTAGTTTAACCGTCACTTAAAAAGGTAAGCTTATGTTTTACAATTTTATAATTGATAGATGAATCTTCCATCTAGTCTATTTCCTTCAATTGATCTGACATATATTGAGGACAAGTACTCTGGTCTTTCAACCCAAGCATTGTTCAATGCTTGGTCTTCTATAAAGGGTAACAAAGGTGACTCTCGGCATGGCAACGGAACAAAGGTACTAATATTTTATAATTATTTTCTTTCAGTCCAAATTATGTTTAAGCTTTGCTACTTCAATGGCCATTGCCCTATCCTTAATCACCAATCACAGGAAGTTCTATACGAAGAAAAATTAAAGTCCCGATTCTGTTTGTTCAAAGATGCAAATTTTGAAGATATTCCGATGTTTTTATACACCTGCCTTCTTCTTGTAGTAAACATTGATGGTCCGGCAGTTTCATTGTTAAATAGTTAGGTTACAACTGCTGAATCAGAGAGGGTCAGGTCCTGCAGATTTCATGTACTGATACTGACTATAGAATCCTCCATTTTATTCAGATATGGGTACCAACAAATCCTCGAGGAGCTGAAAGACTTCCTCCAGGTATAATACAATCTGAGTCGGATTTCTATCTCCGCCGATTGTGGGGTCTGCCTAGTGAGGTCAGTTTCTTGCAACATGATTTAATATTGAAAGTATATCTTATCTGTAATATCATGTAATTCCGTTGATCTAATTCTTGTAAATATTTTTTAGCATAGTATATAAATGCAAGGAAAGATAAAATATGAGGAAATGACACAAGATTGCTATCAACATGATTTTATTTTGAAGATTATATCTGTAACTTCGCATAATACTTTTGATCTGATTCTAGAAAGTTTGTGTAGCTTAGTATATAAATGCAAGGAAAGATAAATATTACGAAGTGATACAAGACTACTATTCTGTAATTGGTTGCAAAATTCTTTCAGTGTTCGTAGAGAACAAAAAGTATTAATAGATTCTGTTCTGTTTTTAAATTTCAGATTATATATACAGTAAAATTTTCATAATCTTGAGGCCTTAGCCACCGGTTCCATCGTATAAACCTCCATTGCCTAACTTATTGTTAAGAACACTATCTTGGAATCCAAATTTTAGCTGATGGACTGTTGTTTCATTGACATTTTTGGTGTAGTATCCATACTATATAGGTCATCGCAGTATTTCTTATTTCTTTTTGTTCTTAAGTTATGTTAAGGGAAAATGAGTTTAGTAATTAATTGAAGGACAAGAAAATTTGGAATGTTCTGAAATGCATAAGAAATGGATTACTAAAACACATCCCATGAACAAGACACTTGACAGTTGGTTGCTAAAAGATGCACTGTTGCTTCAAGTTATCTAACAGGGAAAAACCACGTATTTTTTTATTTTGTCTACTAATTTATGAGATTTCTTATGACTCCACTAAACATCACAATCTCAAAAGCCTATCAATTTATGATGCTCATAATTTCTTCTCTATTCTAAATAGTTGGCTAATGGATGTAACGTTTGCAGGACTTGTCCACCAAAGCAAAATATCTTGTAACTTTTACTGTTGGCTATGGTCAGAAAGACAATATTGATGCAGCAATTAAAAAGGTATATTGCTTCTCTCTCCCTGTCTCTCTCGCTTGCTCTCTCTGGCTTCTACATTTTGTTCACTAGAGTATGTTTCACAGTTCTCAGAGAATTTCACCATTGTATTGTTTCATTATGATGGCCATACAACTGAATGGGATGAGTTTGAGTGGTCAAAGCGAGCTATCCACGTGAGTGCTCCCAAGCAAACTAAATGGTTAGAATCTAGCCCCTCTCTGAAGTTTCAGTTGGCTGAATTCGTTGCAATTTCGTTTCGTAAACTTCCTAAAATTTGTTGAAGGTGGTATGCTAAACGTTTTCTACATCCTGACATCGTTGCACCCTATGAATATGTTTTCATGTGGGATGAAGATCTTGGGGTGGAGCATTTTGATGCCGAAGAGTAAGTGCTGAATTTTCACTGCCTTTCTAAAATTGAGATTACTGTTTTAGCATCTGTGATGATTTAACTCTTCTCTGTTTCAGATACATTAAACTGGTAAAGAAACACGGTCTGGAGATTTCACAGCCTGGATTAAATCCAGAGAGAGGGACAACATGGGCCATGACAAAAAGGAGAGATGGCTCAGAAGTTCACAAGTATTGAACGCCTTTAATCTGTCTTTAGATCTTGTATAAATCTGGTCATTTGTAGCTTGACTGTTCCCCACTTTCAACAGGGACACCGAGGAGAGGCCTGGTTGGTGTACCGATCCACACTTGCCACCTTGTGCAGCGTATGTGTGAATAAATAAGTCAATGCTATTTCTACCCATTTAAATTTTATTTTCCTCAGAACTCCTGAAAATATATTATTTTGGTACATGAACATGTTATTCTAAAATGATTACAAGCAGATTTGTAGAAATCATGGCAACTGTGTTTTCTCGGGATGCATGGCGTTGTGTTTGGTATATGATTCAGGTACAGACTAACAAATTTGGTTAATTTTTTGTCACCTCATTTCTGAATTTATCTACATAGCTTAGCGATCTTTTTGTCGTATTGCAGAATGACTTGATTCATGGGTGGGGTTTAGATTTTGCTCTGAGGAAATGTGTTGAGGTAACTAAAAAAAATATTAAATATTAAAAGCATGCTATGCCACCTCAATCATTTATCGATTTTGTCTCTGCTTGCAAACAGCCTGCACATGAGAAAATAGGAGTTGTAGATGCTCAATGGATTGTTCATCAAAGCGTTCCATCACTTGGGAACCAGGTAACATCCAAAGCCCTTTTCTAACATGAATAATTGTTTAATGTGCAGCGTATTTAGTTGTGTTTATTAAATGTTCTGCAGGGAAATGCAGAGAGCGGGAGAGCACCGTGGGAAGGGGTATGTTCCTTCTTTTGATTATTGAATCGTCCGACTTCCCTTTGTCTCATTTAATTACGGAAATGTTAAAGGTCTGATTTTCTTTTAGGTAAGGGAAAGATGTCGAAAAGAATGGACTATGTTTCAAGATCGAATGAGCAACGCGGAGAAAGCCTATTACGAGGCAATGGGGATTGATCCTCGGAATTTAACAACCAAATACGGAAACATTTCATAAAATCACCTCAGTCTAATCTATGTTGATGCAATTTTGACGATTCTAGATGGTTTAGTGAGGATATATTTTCTTCCTAGTTATTTTGATTCTTTCAAAGTAATCACACGCCTTCATTCCATTATCCTGTCCACAAATTGACCATGAATGTGGCTGTGTTATCTTTTGTTCTTAGAGTTTGATTCTTGTTTTTTGCACGTGTCCGGCCTGTGGACTAAGGAGTTTATAATCAGTTCAAACCAAATCAAACAGAACTAGTAATTTTATAATAGATCAAAATACTTTAAACTGAATTTTTTTACCATCAAAACTGAATTAAATTGAAAAACCAAGAACTATTAGTATTTCAAACCAAATCTTTTATAATTTGATTCTATTCAGTAACCAGTTTCAATTTGACTTGGCACACACATTGGTTTTTATATGCACCTGCTGGAAAGAGAGAACTACAGTGTCTAGTAATTCAACAAAATGCTGACTTTATAAAGAAAAGTTGGAATCTCAGGCTTCACAAATCATGAATTTTTGTTTGCAAGAAATATATCTGGTATCACCAACTAGAAATAATTTTTGGTAATTGCCTCTTCCAGCTCTTTGAACTCCCATGCATTATCTGCCGAGTATTCGCCTGCGACAAGAATCAACAAATATAGTATACTATAAGCTTGACCACCAGCAAACTTTTAAGAATAAGGAAAGGGCCTTACCAATTGAATCTCTACGAAGAGCAGTCAAATGAGCACAACTGCAAGTGAAGAGTCGAGTTATAAATAATTTTACCTCAAAATATTAAATGGAATCGTGAAATAAACTTCCATCAAAAATTTGCTAACTAGGCATACATTTCAAAAACCATCATAGTTAGAAGTTAATGATTAATTTCAAAACCACCAACGGTATGAAAATGATAAAAAACAAGGCAAAAATATGTTATACCTGCCAAGAGCTTTTCCAAAGTCAGCACATAGTGATCGAATGTAAGTTCCTTTGGAGCATACCACTCGAAAAATCAAATTTTGTCTGCAAGACAAATTTAAGTCAAAATTTGAACAAGAAATTTCTTTTATTTTTAGTGAACTCAAAGTTTCGAGATGGTTGATATGTACAACTCCATTCAATCTCATCGACCATGATTATTTAAGCTCTAGCTCAAATCTTCTTTCATAAGCATTTATCATGCGATCAGAAATTCCATTCAATTTCAGATCTTGCATTGCCACCTTAATGGTTGCAATGTAATTTAATAAACCAGGAACTGACTTAAAATTGAAAAAGGTTATCAAGGACTCTGATTACTATAAACTGGCAGTGAAGTTTTTTGTTTTCCGCAGAAAAAATAGCTATAAACTAACTGCCAATATCACAATCAATTATAGCATCTTGACTGCAATCACTTCTGATGAAATGGAATAGTGTCAAACTCCAACCTAGCATACATGTGAAGCAGAGAATGCATATATATAGAATACGTGAAGAACACAATACGCATAGCAGATTCTTCAATAGTTTATGTCAAATGCACACCGTCAAACATAAACATAAACATAAACAAGATCTGATCTCAGAATGAAGATCAGAAATTGAAGACACGTCTGGTGGCTTGTGCTTATACATTTCTAACAAAAAGTTAATGCACCTGTCTTCTAAGCTTCGCTCTATGTTGAACTGAAAAATTGAAACTCTTCTAGGTGAAAGCTCAATACTTTCTCCTCTTCTAGCTTTCTCATACATCTTCTCGCCTCCAACCTATGACAAGGCAGCAAAACTCTGAGCAAGGAAACTAGTAACAAATTACCGGCAGCCTTTGTAAACAAACATGTGCTCACATGCAGACAAATCAATGTTATGCTGTTTTGGAAAAGAGTGGTAAGGAAAAGGTTTTTCGACCCATCAAAAAATTTCACAAAAAAAAAAGCAAATGCAGTTTTGGATAAAAGGTAAAGCAGCAATTCCAAGCAGAGACACCATCTTTACCTTCCAATGCATCAAAGCCAGTTTCACTGCTTCAAAAGAAGCATGTCAGCAGAATTCTAAACACATCAAGCAAGAATTCCAAACCCAGAACCAAGTTGTCGGTCACTAGACTTGCAAGCAAGAATGTAGCCACATTACAGTTCTAAGTAAAATTGTTGCACAATTGAAAAGAAGTCCAATCTCGTATCTTCAATATAGATTTTGTTGTGCTTCATTTATGTTATAACGTAAAATAAATTATTGAAAGATATTTTATCCTTCGTACAACAAAATCTAGAAGCCTATGGAGGAGGACCATCAGTGTTTTACTTTTAGCATTTAGTTTCTAGCTTCGAGACAATTAGATACAGTTCAGATGATCGGAAAAATATGCTTCCACTTATAACAATACTATGTGTGCTTTTAACAGATACTTCAGTGTTTACTGGAGTATTATCATCTACTATCATATTTAGTTGCAAATTTATTCTGAAAACTCAGTTGTGTTCCTCACTTGAATGCATGCAGGAAAGGAAGTGTATATTTTGAGGGCACAAGCAAGGATCTTGAAGAAAAGTTATACATAACTGCAAATTTATATATTAAAATAATTAATCGATACAGCACAAGTTCTTAACTTTGATGGCAGAGAACATCGGAGGAACTTGCCAAATTTCCCCATTAAAAGATGCAGTTGCTTTCCTTATGTCATCATCTTTGATGTGCTCCCAAGGCTCACGCTGAATAACCTAAACAAGAGGATGAATCACATGTGAGGAATTTCGTTGGACGCATCAAACACAAATGTTTCAGTTATGATGCTTCAGAGTAAGAAAGAACGAGCACAAGCAGTAATCATGCATGATCTAACCAGAAAATATAATTACGAAAATTTCTTCAAAATAACAACATACTGGCGAATCAGCATCCCAAGTTGAAGTTGCCTCACCTAGGCGGAAAACTCCACTATAACCCTTAATCATACCTTGGTAACTACATACATATAACAAAGTCATAAAAGCAGCATATCATAGAAAGAATAATATAAAGATTTAATCTGTGGACCATAAAAGATATGGAAGAGAATGATGGGAAAAGGGCTTGGTAGGCAATCTATAAAATGAAGATCTCATAACTAGTCTAAGAAATAAGTTGAAATGCAGTAATACCTGTCTACTACTTTAGTCGCTTTACCAATGCATACAATCAATAAGCCAGTTGCCATGGGATCCAATGTTCCAGCATGCCCCACCTATAACCAAAATGAAACAATAAGACAAAGTTACACCTAGTTCAGATGCAATGTCAACTGAGAATATCAATGAGGGACCTTTTTCACTTTGACAAGGCGACGAAGCTTTCCACAAACTGTAAATGAAGTCCATCCTGGTTGCCATATCATAGCATTACTTTTTTGATAACAAAAACATCATGGTTGCAGATTTGAAATTTTTACAATATTCAAGAAACCTGAACTGCATGCATATGGAGGTTTCAGAAGTTCAATAAAAAGAAGTCTTCTGAAACTTCAAAGAAATGCTAACCAAGCAAGCCATTTGACTGAACAAATAGATTGGGGTTGAGCCTGGATCAGTCGATGAACAATAAGGTATTTCTCGAATGAGTAACCAGACAATATACTGTGCTGTTGGTAGAAACATAAAAATTGGGCTGTATAATCCTGTCACAGCTAAAGTCTATGACCATATCTTCTCTTTCTATAGATGCATTAAAATTTGTTAAAGAATTAAATTCCCTTAAGTCTTAAGAGATGAGAAGCTTCACCACATATTGCTAAAGAGAGGCAAACTTCTACTGCAGAATCTTAAATCAATAAAAGTCTTGTGTAATTTTCTTTTTCTACATCAGCTATATAAATCCCCTTAGTGAAAGTGATGAACCAATGCATTTATGAAACCACTGACGCGGGTGTGTCTTATGACCTCCTGCCCAACATTTTAATATCCTCGAGTGATGGATACGCAGGCATACAGCAATTAGTTGCTGGAAAATGGTGCACACTCTATCTACATACCTTTAATAGGAAATTTTTAAACAAAAATTCAGTTTAGTAAGTCTTTTATAACAGTTCTTACAAATTACATGCTCTAAAGTTAGTAACAGAATAGAAGACATATTAATCAAAAGCCTAATCCCTTAAATTCCAAACATTTGGAATAAGTTGCAAATTAAATGAAAGACACTTTGAACATACCTTTAGGCTTATTGACCAAAACCACAGTTCCATTGGGACCATCCCACCTAGGCGGAAGCTCGGTGGTCCTAGTAAGAAGATAAGGTTCCCCATTGTCAAGTTCATTATTTTTGTTGGGGACTTTCTTCAAACACTTGAAGAACTCCTCCACTTTCCTCTCTGTAACATCTTTATCAGCATTCTTTATGGAGTTTGTCTCCACCAAATTCAAATCTTTCTTCTCCTGCTCCTCAAAGAACACCACCCCTTCATCTTCATCTCTGTCACCTACCCTCTTCTCATTTCTTTTCTCTCCATTTTGGCTAGACTTAGAAGCTTGAGGATCAAGAAACGCCTTGTCAAAACACTGGTCAGGGTAGTATTTCTTCTCCAGCTGATAAACCATTTTATAATGCTTATCTTTCTCCCATGGATAAGCAAACGCATCATAAAAATGCAACTCCTCTTCCCTCTTGTGCAAGCTCTTAAAGTTGGCAACTTCAGGCTTTAATTCAACGAAGCCATCATCTTTGCTCCTGTTTTCATCATCAGAATCAGACCCATACATTCTTTTTCTCCTCTTACTATAATACTTTCTCTTGGATTTATCCGTGGACAGTTTCTGATCAACCCATGAGTCAAGACCCAGATCAGAATCTTGGTCGGGAGAGGTATCAGAGTCGGCCTTCGTGACCCGGGCGGGTAGAGAGCGGGTATGGGGAGAAGGGGAGTGAGCTGGGCGGGTGATGATGAGGTCATATTGAAGTGGGTAGGGTGTGGAGGTTGTGGAGAAGAGGTTTCGGGGAAGTGATGAAAAGATGAGTAAAGATTTGGGTTTTGAAAAGAAAAGGGAAGTGGGTTTCGGACGGAGGAAGAGAAGGGAAAGAGATTTAGCCATTTGATGGTTGGAATTTTGTTTATTGATTTGGGGGGTTTAAGCATGGTTTATTCTCTTTCTCAATTTTTACAATAACCACTCTAAACTAGACCTGTTCATGGCTGGGTTCGGGCCGGGTCCGGCGGGCTTTTTAACTTGAGATTTTTAGACAAATACCTTTAAAACACCTAAATATTCTCAAGGGTACCTGCTGACTAAAATTAATTGAAATTTACAGTTTGACTAAAGTTTTATTGCAAAAATAAACTTTATATTTTGAATAGTACGATCTGATGGTAAGCAATTATTCAAATAACTCTCCATCCCCATCACCAGCTTTACTGGACAGTGACGTCATAGCCGGAGCAGAAGATGACGCTTTCCCCTTTGGATAACACTTCGCCTTCCGATTTAATCCAGGAGACAATTTAGCCCTCGGTCATTGTAGAACTGAGCGCCGGCATGAAAATTTCGCGGATCTTGGATGGGACTGTCAACGCATTTTCGTTGTTGCAGGAGCGTTTGGCGGTGTTTTATTAACGGAAATGTGGAAGGAAAATGGGGGGGAGAGAGGAGGAGAAGGAAATTAGTTTGTTTGAGATTGAGAGTTTGGTGAGGAATGAAGATGATGAAGCTGCCATGGTTTGAGAGAGTTGGGATTGAGAATTTTTTAGAGTTGAGTGAGAGTTTTAGTAATGTAATGTGAAGAGAGATGGGTGCGGAGAAGACGAGGAGAAGTTTGTTGGAAGGATTTAAGTTGTCCAACTGTATGTTCTGTGTTTAATTCGCTTGCTTCTTTTTTTGTTGCTTTTTTTTGTCGCTAGAAAGTTGGTTAAGTCTTTACTAATCAGTGGTTAAGATATTCCACCATTTTATTGAGCCATAAGCCAAGATCATGGCCACATAGAGCGGCACCACTGCTGTGAGAATATGGTAGAGGTCTGTTGCACTGATCATTGTGTGGGATATACGGTTTAAGTTGAAAACCCAGAGGGAAATTTCAAATTATGCAGAAGCATGAGACTTTTTAGCAGCCCATTTGCAAAGAGAGTGAAGAAATTGGGAAAGAAAGGAGGCAACTTTAAAAGAAAGTGAAGATACAGAAGTTAAAGGATGACAAATAAATATAATAATAATGGCAGACCAAAAAATAAAAGTGGAGAACTTTGAAAAAGCTTTTGTATAAATTTTGGAGACAAAAGGCTATAGGCTATAACAATAGAGTATGGATATGTAAGTGAAAAGTAAATAGAGAAAAATAAAGTAAAGAGTGGAGTGCAGAGTTAAAAGGGAAAAATAAAATTGAGAGGGAAAAGTACTATCAGTTTACTAAATAATAACTTAGTGTACTTTACATTTTATTATTAATTTATTAAAATACAACTTACTTAACTAAAAGAAAATTTACTACCGGTTAACTTAAGACATAAATTTACTAAAAGTTTATTATTGGTTTGCTAACAAATAAGTTAGTTTACTATAAATTCACTAAGAGTTTACCAACAGTCAACTATCAGAGTCTAGTCTATAAAAAAATAAAATTATTTTAAAATATATATTTAAAAAACTAAAATATTTTTTTTCTCTATAAATAAATACAATACATAAACTTTTACTTAAAAAATGGCCATTACAACTAATTGATGTCTTCACGATCCTTCTCCTCTAGGCTTCCCTTCATCCGCTATAAAAAACACTACTTAACAACTTGCTTTATAAATCTTAATTAATTTCACAATCTAATTAGTTCTCTAATGGTTTACTAAATATCTGTTCACTATAAGTTCACTAACAGTTTACTAACAGTTTACTAACAGTCTATTATTAGTTTACTTAAAAATCAAATTACTATTTTTTATTTTACTAAAATTAAAATGTTATTACTTAATTTACTAAAATTATTGGTGTTACATTAGTAAACAATTGGATAACCAACAACAAAACCGTTACAAATACACAAGTGAAAAAAAGTACATAAAAATTAAGAGCATCATCCAAAAATAATTTTAAATTTACCAACGGTTAACTCAAGGTTTATCAACAGTATAAAATTAAATTTATTGGTATACTATTAGTAAACCATTGGTAAACCAACAATAAAATCATTACAATCATAAATTACAAAATAAAATCACAAAATATAACGGGTTCGATTTTTCTCTTTCAGGTGGAGACTCCATTTTTCTTTCGATTCGAATCTCTCTGTTGTAGCATCATTGGGACGAAGAGTTTCATTGAACTGTGACTCCGTGCTCTTAATTTTTGTCATCAAAGAGTGAGTTCAAAACATCATGATATACTTTATTAATAGTTTATTGTCGGTTTATTTAAAAATCAAATTAATTTATTTTTAAATTATAAAATATTAAAATAATTTATTACTTAATTTACTAAAATTATTGGTGTACCATTAGTAAATTATTAGTTAACCATCAATAAAAACATTATAAATTTACCAATGGTTAACTCAAGGTTTATTAACATTATTATTAAAATTAAATTAGTTAACTAACGGTTTACTATCAATTATCTTCAACGTAAAGTTAGAAATTAGACCAGCTACATATTAAGAAATAAGTATAAAAAAACATATGAACAGAAAAAATGAATTGTATCAAAACATATAGGCCTAATTACTTAAAAAAATCCATCTTAAACTTTTTCTTCGTTTATACTCTAACTTTATAAAAAAGTCATTTGTATCCAATTTTGGATTTTTAGGTTTCATCTCTACCCAATATAAGAATATAATTTACAATTTAATGAATTAAAGGATGAAAAATTAAAAACAATTAACTAAAAGATTATATCATATGTCTAATTAGTATATAAATATTAATTGAAGGATTATATTAAACTTTTTTTCAAATAAAAATAGGCAATTTTAGTACTTTTGGGTAGGGACGAAACATAAAAACACAAAATTGGATACAAATGACCTTTTTTTAAAGTCAGGGTATAAACGAAAAAAAATTAGAGGTGATATTTTTTTAAAATAATTAAGCCAAACATATATTAAAATATAGTTTACTATTAGTTAACTAACAATGCACTAAATAGATACTAAATTTATAAAATTAAATAAAAATAACAATCAATATTCATAGTTCTGGAAAATAATCCTATACAACAAAACAAGTCAAACAAACAACTAAATAAGTCAAACAAACAACTAAAACTGAAAATCCATATATTAGACAATCACAAGTAAACCATTGGTAAACCGAGAACAAAATCATTACAATCATAAATTATAAAATAAAATCACTAATCATATTAATAAAATCAACCACCCCAAAGCCACCGATCATATCACCAAGAAAACCTGCCAACGCATTAAAAAAAGTGACATATACAAATAAAAAATTTACAGATATCTTGTTTAATTTTCTAACTGCTTATGCAAATTTCCTCAATATATTAACTCACCAAAACACTACAAAATTACAGACTTATTTTTTTGACCATGCCTTGGCGCTTTTGGATTATATGAGCTTGGCATCTAACCAACCTTTCCATCCCCCTTGCTGCAGTATTCGTTCAACCAACATAAGCAATCAAAAGAGATGCCACTAGCAAGTAAAAGGCTATTTCGAACAAATTCTTAAAATTCATAATATACAGAACCCTTAAGCAATCAATTTCAATTGCATTAATTAGCTCCATCCTTATCAGCCTTACTATTATCACTAACGTGTACTGCTTTGTTAGCCTCCATATTTAGTTGATCTACAACATTTAAAACCCTCAAATTTAGACAATCCGAAGACAATCCGGTCTTTTTGATTAAAAACTAATTAACCAACCCCACTTATCCTACAAATGTAAAATTAAATTGATCAAAAACTAATTAACCACTTTTGCAAGAACATTTAATTTGAACCAAATTGGTCAAGGGAGTGTGAGAGTACTCAGCTTTCACTTGGATAAAACATCAAACACTTGGTGGGCAATCCCACGAACGCCGACTATCATACCATCTGAATTAGTACTACTTGATGCATTCGGTAATATTCAAGAAATTGTGGCAATTACAGACTCTAGGCATTTCCAAATATTAAAATTTTCAATAATAATAACTCAAATCAAGACTTTGAATTGCAATGAAAGTACCTTAAGCTCACACTTTAAAGCAATCACTTGCAAAACCAACCTTCCTGTGAGCTCTTGTCTCACCGCAACATCTTTTTTTTCCACCAAACAGGTTGCCACAATCTTCTCATACCCACCGCCACCATCCACCATAGAAGCCACGGTCGCTGTTTGTGGTAATAAATTAGAAAGTTTCAAACCTTAATATCTCCACGATCCATCACTCTTCTCGTCGTTCTCGTTATTATCGTTGCTATCTCCAGTGATGAGGATCTCGTTTTTTTTAATTTCTTAAATCGTAAAAAAAATCAAGAAAAAACCAATGTTTTTAAAACCGGACCGGAGATCAAACCGGCTTCTCCGAGGGTTCATGGTTCGACCGGTTCAACCGGGTTCAACCGGATTTTTTAATTATAATAAATATAAATTATTTAAATTAAAAATACATGTATTATAAATTAAAAAAATATGATTAAATATTTAAATAAATAATTTTCAAATTTTACTATATAAAATATAATTATAAATAATCAATATTTAAAAATATATAAAATACTTATTCTAAATGGAAAAACTAAATTTTAATTTTAGTAAAAATTGTTATCAAAATTAGACAATTATTTACTAAATGCGTGAAATACATTTATAATTGAGTAACATTTAAGTGTATATAGAATAATAATATTGTATGAGAAAAAAAAAAACTTTTAATTTAACATGTCATCATATTTTTATTTTAAAATTTAAAAATAATTTATTGTATAAAAATACAATCATAAATAAGTATATAAAAGAATTTTTTTTATATGGAAGAGAAAAATATATAAATATATAAATTTTTAAGTTTAATAATTAATAATTATTAAATTTAAAAAATATAATATGACATTTTATAAATATAATATATGATTATAAATATAATTTTTTTATGTATAATAGTAATATTAGAGAGAGTATAATTATTTATTTGAGTGAAAATATTATTTTATTAAAGTTGAAAATGACATGTGAGAGAGAGAAAATAATTTGTGTAAGAGTCATAATTAATATGAGAGATAAAAAGGTGCACATGGGTGAGAGAAATAATGAGAGAGAAATAAAAAGACACATAGGTAGGGGACCACACATGCATTTTTTTATCAAAAAAGTACCTTTTTGGCTAATTTTTTGAAAACCGGATTTGTCCGGTTTTTATGAAAAACCGGATTTTTCCGGTTAAATCCGGTTTTTGACCGGTTTTGACCGATTTTTATAAAAGACGATTTTCACCATAAACCGGACCGGACAGGCAGCCGGTTCCCGGTTAATCCGGTCCGACCGGCCGGTCCGGTCCGGTTTTCAAAACATTGGAAAAAACATAAAAAAGAAAGGTTGAAGAAGAATGACGTATCATTGCAAGGAAACATGTGGGTCCGTATGAGTGAGAATATTAAGGCTTTTGATAGTGCTGAGCCTAATTTCCACTTTTAACTTTCTTATAAGTCCAAGTCCGGCCGAAGTCCGGCTCGAGTTTTATATTTCCTACCTAAACTCGGCACACAATATTATTGCAGGTTTGGACCGGGTTTGGACGGACTTATATATAATTTTTACAAAAATAAAAGCCCGAGCCCGCCAATAAAATAACGTCTTTTTACGGGCTCAGCCTCGGGACGGACTTATTACAAAAAAGAGGAATTTGCATAAAAAAACTCTTTTTTTAAACTTATTTGTTTTTAATAGCTCAATTTCAGAAATTTACTTTTTTACTCTATTTTTCTATTGTTTTTAGTTGTACTCTTAATTAGCAAAATAACTTATTTGCATTTTTACTCTTCTTCTTTTAAACACATGCATATTTCATTTTTTTTCTTTTTTTTCTCTCTCCTCTTTCTTTCTCTTTCCTCCTCCTCCTCCTTATTCGTCTTCTTCTTTTTCTCTGCAATGTTATCTCTCTCCTCTTTTTTTGTCTCTTTTTTTTCTCTTTCCTCCTCCTTTTCCTCTTTCTTCGTCTTTTCTTTTACTTTCTCTGCAAATTTTCTTTTTTTTTTCTTCTACCTTTTCTCTTTCCCACATTATATAAATGAACTCCAATACAAAGAGGAAAGTTTGTAATTGTGAAAGAATTGAAGATATAATATGATGTTAGTAGCTGAGAAGCGTCTTCTTCTTCTTCTTTTTCTTTCTATGTTGTTTTAAATTATTGTAGTATCGTTTTCTGGAGTTTTTTCAATTTTTTCGAAAAAATCGTCATTTTTCTTCATTAATGATGTTTTTACCTAGTTTTCAAATGTTTTTTAATTAATTTTAGAAATCATTTGAAACTGTTTTTTTTAAACTGTTTTATACTGTTTGAAACCTTTGTAAACGGTTTAAAACTGTTTTATACTGTTTGAAACTGTTATTTTTTATACTATTTGAAATGTTTTCTAGAAACTGTTTTAGGCTGTTTGAGACCTTTGTAAACGATTTGAAACTGTTTTATAATGTTCGAAACCTTTGTAAACAGTTTGAAACTATTATATATTGTTTGAAACTGTTATTTTTTAGAATGTTTGAAAGTGTTTTTTAGAAACTGTTTTAGACTTTTTGAGAACTTTGTAAACGGTTTGAAACTGTTGTATACTGTTCGAAACCTTTGTAAACATTTTGAAACTGTTTTTTTGAAACTGTTATTTTTAGACTGTTTGAAAGTGTCTTTCAGAAACTGTTATAGACTGTTTGAAACCTTTGTAAACGGTTTGAAACTGTTTATTTGAAACTGTTATTTTTGAAACCGTTTGAAACTGCATTTGAAACAGTGTTTGAAACTGTGTTTGAAACTGTTTTTAATAGATTTTTAATGAGAACAAATAGATTAAAAATTTATAGTTTTCTTTGTTTTTGGAGAAAGTTATGATCGTTGGATTTGAATTTCAAGAGAAATTTGAAGCGATTCGATTAGGAATTAAAAATTCGAGCGGATTCGAAACTATCAATAAAATTTTAAAAAATAATAATAAAATTACAGGAATTAATTTCTTGAAATGTTATGAGCTAAAAATTAGATTTAGTTTGTTAATTTGTTAATTTTTTTTGAAAATAAATTGAAAAAGATGAAGAAAAGAAGAATAAGAAAAAGAAAAAGAAGACGAAGAAAATAAATAAATTGTGATGTAGAGTAAATATGGAGTATAGAAATAAAATAAAAGAGTAAAAAAGTAAATATAAAACACTTTAAGGTAGACAAATAAAGGTGGAAAATCTGGATTAACAAATGCTAATATTTTTCTTTTTTAGGTATTTTGCTAATTCTCTCTACAAAAAATCGTTGACAAGCCCGGCCCTAAGCTTCGGGTTTAAGCGGGCCTAGACGGATATCCAAGTTCATGAACAGGTCTACTCTAAACTGATGCACTGAAAAGAAATCACATTTATCTATATTATCTGTATACTTATATAATTCGAGAGGATCAACAGAGCTCTCTTATTTATTCTCATCAAATAGAATTTTTTTATTAATACTCACCAAATAAAGCATTCTCATCAATTTTCATTTTTCAAATCACTTATTTAAACATATTTATTTAATGAGTATTTTATATTAACTTTTAATCTCTACACATTATAATGTTCTAATGTATATTAATTTGAGGTTTTTACACAAATATCGAGAAAAATAAAAATATTTTCAAAAATACTATATACATTTTTTAACAAAAATATAAAAAGTAATTATAAAAATAAAATTTTTAAAATATATTTACAAAAATACGATTTTTATATAAAATTTCAAATTTTTCAGTTTTTATATTTATTTGATATATAATATGCATATAATCTGTATATTATCCGTATATAATTCGTATATAATACAAATTATATACGTTTTTTTAATCAGATCTGAAACTGAAAATATCAAATCCGAAAAACGGAAAAGATGAAGATGAAGCCAATCTGAAAATCTAAAAACATATTGAATAGATCTATACATACAACTAGGCCTGTGCAATCGGTCGGTTCAGTCAGTTCGGTCGACCGAACCGAAAAAGCTAAAAACTGAAATTGGATGAAAACCCAAAACCAAAGTTGGTCCAAACCAAAATTAAAAAACCAAAAAATTTTAGTTCGGTTTAAAACCAATTTTTAAAAATTTTTTTTTCCATTTCTTTTAAATGAAAAATTAATAAATTATTGATTAATAATAACTTTACATATATTATTAGTGTGCTTTATCTATTATAATAAATTTGTTAACTTATATATTAGATATAATTAAAAAACTAATACTAAAAAAGTATAAATAAATATAATAATTTTAATTTCTTTTTAATAAAAAAACTTGTTATTCGTTTTTTTGGTCGGTTCAGTTTGCAAGAATCTAAAACCGAATTGAAAACCGAATATCACATTTCTAAGTTGACAAAAAACGAATCAAACCGTTTTAACCAAAAACCGAACCAAACCGAAATTTTTAGTTTGGTTCGGTTTTTCGGTTTAATTCAATTTTTGCACAGCCCTACATACAATAATAAATCCTAAATATATACATACAAATCATTATATACATATAAATATAATTTTAAAATATTACATTCAAATAGTGGTGGTGTGGAGAGGACAGCGGGCGTGGAGGGGACAACGTCGGCGTGGGTGTGGAGGAGAAAGCGAAGATGCGGCGGCAGTGGCAGTGGCGGTGCGATTTGATGTCGTGGTGGTGTGGTTTGGAAGATAATTAGTGGTGGTTGTTAATGGAAGAATAGAAGAAAAATAAAATTAGAATTTTAAGAGATGAAGAAAAGAAAGAATAAAATGTGGTAATTTCTACAATACACTATTTTTTATTTTATTTACAATTTTATCTACCGTTTTTTGACTTTTTTTTGTAACTATTTTTTTTACCAAAAATACCTTTTTTTTAATTTCACAAATATATTTTTTCACTTTTAATGATTTATTCTCTTTTTTATATAATTTTTTTTGGTATTTTTTTTATCTTTTTAACGTGCTTTTAGTATAACTATAGTATATTATAGTGTATCTATTGCGTTTTTAGCATAATTATGGTGTTTTTATAGTGTAATAATAGTGTATATATAGTGTATTTATGATGTTTTTATAGTGTAACAATAGTGTATATATAGTGTATTCATGGTATTTTTGTAGTGTTTTTATGGTGTATACCACAAAAACACTGCAAATACACCATAAACACTGCAAATGCACCATAGATATACTAAAAAGGGCAAAAATACATCAAAAAACATAGATATACCGAAAAACACCAAAAATACATTATAAATGCACCAAAAATATACTATAACGTAAATATATTATAAAATCACTACAAATACACCATAAATCAATTTGTTTTTTACAAAATCAGTAGCAATAAACAAATTTATGAATAAGAGAAAGGTAAAATAATTATACGAACAATAGAATAATTTTATAAACAAAAAAATTATAGATCTACAATAATTTATTTACAAAATATTTAAATCATCACAAAAAACCTAAAAAAATTACACAATTCTAAAACGATGTCGAGAAATCCATAACGCGAGCGGAAGAGACGAACGGACTAGCGCGAACGGAAAAATTACCGTAAACGACGAGAAATCCTTCGGAAGTAGACAAACGGAATCACGAACGAAAAAGCGATCGGAAAAGACAAACTGTAAAACAATTTGAAGAGACAAACTGAAAATCAAACGACAAACGGAAAAGAAGAGAGAGAAGAGAAAGAAAAAAAGAGTCTATGTAAAAGTTTAACATAAAATGAGATAAGGCTTTTATATATAGTGGGTACTTTTATAAATAAGCTACTAAAATAGGTAGCGACGGAAATTAAGGAAAGATTGCTAGAATTGGTATAAATAAAATTCAAAAATACGGTATTTTATAAATAATCCCAAATAAAATTAGGATTTGGGTGGAGAAGCTGAAGAAAAAAAAGAGAAATGGTATTTTTATTAATAAAAGAGATAAGGTAATATTTTTAAAAATATGACAAATATTTTTATAAAGAGAAAGATAAGATGGTATGTTTATAAATATTTTATTTTATTGTTGTATAGAGTATAAATCTTTATATTAATTTATAATCTCTTTCACTCTTTATTTTATTGAATATTTTTTTTTAAAAATAAAATTAATCCAGAATTTGAACAAGTCCACATTTCATATAATATATTAATTTCAAATCTCTTCCACTCGTTTATTTTATTGAATATTACTTTTTAAAAATAAAATTAATCTAGAATTTGAACAAGTTTACAGTTTATATAAAATATTTATTTATTTTTTATTAATTTAACTTTATAGTTTATTTGATTTTTATCCAATATAAAAAATATTATTAAAAAAATATTAATATTGTAGATAGTTAATATTTTTAAAATTATTATTTAATTTATATTTATTTTTAATAAGTATTCTAACTTATATAACTTATAATCTCTACAAATCATAAGTTTTTAATATATAAATTTCTAATATCTACCAATTATTTATTTATTGAATATTAATATTTTAAAAATAAAATAAATATAGAATTATAAAAAGCTTTTATATAAAATATTTATTATTTTAATATTATATTTAATTTAATTTTTACCTAATATTATTATTATTAAAAGAGTATTAATATTAGAGATCATCAATATTTTTAAATAATTTATCATTAATATTAAAATATATTTATATTTTATCAGTCTGTATATTATGAATTTTTTCACATTTTCTATTTATGCTATCTTTATAAATTTATTATTTAAATAAATTATTAATTTGATTCCGCGTAAATATGTGGGACTTACGACTACTAGTTATATAATTGAAAAGACCAGCAGAAATTTCTCATTAATTCTCGCCAAATAGAATTTTCTCATTAATTCTTACTAAATAGAGCATTCTCATCAGTTTGCATTTTTTTAAATCACTTATTTAAATTACATTTATTTTAATGAGTGTTATAATATATATTAACTTCTAATCTATAAACATTATTGCGTTCTAATCTATATTAATTTCTAATCTCTACACTTTAAAGTGTTTAATATATATTAACTTTTAATCTCTACAAATCATTTATTTATTGAATATTTTTAAAAAAAATAAAATTAATCTAAAATTTTGACAAATTTACATGTTACAAAAAATATTATTTATTTTTTTATAATTTTAACATTATACTTTATTTTATTTTTACCTGATATAAAAGTTATTATTAAAAGAGTATTAATATTAGATATCATCACTATTTTCAAATAATCTACTATTAACATTAAAAGAGAATTTTTTTATTAGTCCGCATATTATGAATTTTTCACATTTTTTTATGTATGTTTTTATAAGAAATTTATTATTTAATAAAATTATTAATTTGATTCCGCATAAATACGCGGGACTTGCGTCTAGTTAATATGTAATGCCCATGATACGAGAAATGCTTGTGATAATTTTGCACATTGGAACACATGATGTAATATTCCGTACTCAAAATAACTTAGTTAATTATATTTAATGTTCTGATAGAGATAATTTTGATTAAATTAAATATTTGGGAATTTAGTGATGGAACACAATTACACATACTAGATATGATGAATTGAGTCCCATAGAATTCGGTTATCAAAGCGAACCTTAAGACTCGTCAAAGAATAATAAGTCAAGATCACCACACTCATACTAGTGGGCGAGTCCTACGAGACTCACCCACTTAAACGGAATCCATACGAATTCGCCCAAATAAGTAATGATCCAATCTCATAGGATTCAGCAATCTTATATACTCCAAAAAAATCCTAAGATCTAATATGAATCTTATTCGAAATTTAGAATTTCAATTCAACTACAATACCGATGATCACGGGGATTCTAGAAGACCGTGATCTTCTAGAAGAACAAAAATATTCTATTTAGGAGTTATATTTTTATTTGAACTCATATCCCTAATAGGAATCATTTTTCTATTTGGATTCTACTAACTATTCCATCAACCACTATATAAAGAATTTAAGGTAACCTCTGTTTTAAGCATCAAATTGCTCATTGGATAATCACCGTCCAGTTAGCATTCTAACCTCTGTTTTGCAGGTTAACCCATCGAGAAGATAGACTACATGAATTGGCGCCGTCTGTGAGAAAGGTTATAAAAACTTCACTGAAGGAGCTTTTTGCGAACTAATCAAATTTTAATTAAAGGATGAACTCTAACGAGATTGGCCCCAAGAACAAACAACCAATGGATTTAAAAAATCTAAAGATCACCCCACCACCAACACTACCCAGCAGAGGAGAAAAATCGATTATCATGGGGACTGCCCCTAGCAGCTCAGGCGTGGATCCACTAACTTTAACACCAGAATAACAAACTCAACAAGTGAGGGGATCAAACCCCATCATTTTCCATCACTAGACGGATCAAGACCAACCTCATACGGTGGTCTTTTCAGAAATATATCACCAGACTCTGGTAAAGTTGATTGAAATATTCCAAGCCAACCTAGATAAGATAGCAGAGGAAGCAAGAAACACGAAAAAAGCTCACATAGAGATCATCAATCTTCAGAGGACAGAGTTTGTAACTTCCCCGCTGAATTGCCATAGGCAAAACTTGGAGAACCCTAGAAAAAAACGAAGGCGGAAGGAACCCATAAAATCAAGGGAATGAGACTCAAAATGCTGGAGATGGAACAAATTTGGAAAACAATAATCGCCACAATGGATAGCATAACGATGCAAGAAACGAAGAAAGAAACCCGCATATTCAGAGAAATGACGCCCAAAACAATGGATATGGGGGAGAAACCGATAGAATACGGGCAACACCATGCATATTCTAGTCCGATCTTTAGCTAGCCTGTCTAACTATACTATTTATAAGGGTTGATTATGTTTAGGGTTAGCTAGAGTTAGAATTTTGCCAAATTATTTTTACGTCCTTTTCTAATTTTAATAAATGCATTTGAGATAAGTAATTAAGGTCTTTAGATTAGTGAAAACTACTCTAAAGGGAGCAAATCCCGTATTAAGACTTGATGGCTAAGGAAAACACCCTCAAAAGTCAGTTTTGGTGCCCTAAAATATTAAAAACGACTTTTGCGATACTATGGGTTTGGATATGGTCAACTTTAGTCCGTAAAACTTACAAATTGGCCCATAAACTTCCAAGATATTGCAATTAGTCGAATTTCTGAACTTAGACTACAATCTTTTTGGATTTTTATAGGCTATTTTCGACTAATTACATTTTAGTCCTCCAAGTTTGCAGCTATGCACAAATCACGCATGCTTAAATTCCAGCAAGAAAATCGATAGCTCTTCACCCGAACAAATTTCTCTGAAAATCATCATTGGACGCTTCAGTCCCTTATCACCTTTTACCTGTCCGAAAAATAGCCAGCATTGAGGAAGCTCGACAAAGGCGATAGGATGCCGAACTCGGAATCTCTAAATCTTTTTAAGGATGTTGTCACTTTTTCAATAACTTGCCTAGGTTCTGATTTTAGTATTTTGAAAGAGGTGAAGTCATGAGAACCACCTTTGTCAAGCCGTAAATACTTGCAAAAAAATGAACCGAAAAGGGAATTTTATTTTACCGACATAAAGCTCGAAGGCAAAAGAAATGCCTGATCCCATTATGATGAAATTGACTAAAGGGCATGTTATAAAACTTAAGAAAAGCCAATAAATCAGCTTGAAAAGGAATTCTAACACCGGAATGAAGGTACTCTGTGCTCATAACTATGAAATATGGATCAGCCGGATAGTTTATGGTTAAACTTGGAGGGGACAACTCTAAACTATAGTCCTCGAGCCGGACGGTTTATCTTTTGTTGAGATAGTTTAGATAAGGCTGGTTAAGCTCGGCAAGGGTAGTTTCCATCCTAACCTTACGGAGCGCGAATGTCTTACTACTTCTAACCCTTATTCGTTTAGGCTGAACATAAGATGTAGCCTCCGAACAGCCCATCCCTCGGCCTCATTATTTTGTTCAGGAAAATTATTGTGATCTACATCATTATTTTGCTCAGTCGAATCGGTGTGGCCGGTGTCAACATCCTGATCGGATATGTTTTTTTCTGATTTTCTTTCCTCGTGGTATATATCTCCTCAACAGTATTCTGAGAATCCTCCTCACTCGACATTATTAGAAACTAAAAAGGGGATCTAGCGAGAAACAACCTAAACTAAATCACCCAACCCAACTATACACATTAACCAAAGAAAATATTCAAAAACATGAAGAACAAATACCAAACACAAGAACGAATACATAAGAAAACAAATAAAAAACAAGAATCAATAAACTTACTAGTGAATCTTTAAGCTAGAGATCGAAAATCCGATGAATAGCAAAAGGAAGAATAAAGGAAGAAAGAGAAATAAGTGAACAAATGAAGAAGTAAAAGGGTATATATAGAAACCGAAGCAGGCAACCCGAATGACACCTCAAAAGTCGTATTAGTGGCAGAAAACTTCCAACACGTGTCACACAAGAAGTCCTCAACACGCTACCACAAGAAAAACACACAACCGAACAAACACACGCCGAGCACGAGCAAACAACCTCAACCCGGACATAAATAGCTAGCATGCGCGGGGGGTGGGGGGCATATTGATAACAAGATATACGGAACAACCGCAAACCAAGCCACAAGCTCATCAAAAGCCCGATCACCAAGAACGATCAAGGCACACCCCCACTGGCCGAGTAGGCTCTCCTCGGTTAAAGAACGATCATATCCATAACCATCTAGCCAAGCGAGCCAAACAAAACTAACCTCACAGAGATAAAAGACCGAGTAAGATCAATCTTGCATAGATAATTGTAATACCCCAAAATATTTTAAGATAATTAGGTCGTGCCACGTGTCCAGATTTTTGATAAATTAAATTAAGGAGAATTTAATTTAAATATATCGGAAATTTGGAATAAATTTTATTGAACGGTTTTAAGGGAATTAAGTAAATAACTTTGAAATTTAATATAAAATAAATTATAAATCCCGTAACGGAATTTATTTCGCCAAAGTTCGCGAAATAATTTATAATATTTATGGAAAAAGTTGCGAGTCAATCGGAGACCGTTTAAAATTTGGACGCGGATAGGTTTTGGACTAAATTGAAACTTTTGAAAAGTTTCAAGGACCAAAGTGCAAATTAGCCAATATATATATATATATACACACACATATATTCATGATGAAGGATCCAGATACCAAACCTTCATCAGTTTCTTTCTTTCCCTTTTCATCGTCGTTTTCATTACGATCCGTCGCTCGATTTCCGTTTCTCGTCCGTTTCCGGCGTTCAATAACTCGAAACGATCGTGTTTCAGTGGCGTATCACGGTAAGCTTGACGTTTTATCGTTTAGATGGATATATTTTGAGTTATATCGATTCAAAGTTTTAGCCCACGAAACAATTTTATCGTTTTATCGATTATAGGATTGAATTTGGATATTTTGAATTTAGATTGAGCGTTTTGGGTGCGTTTGGAACGTTTTTGTACATAGGAGCACGTCGAAAATCGACCTCGAGCTAAGCCTGTGGCTGTGCGTTGCAGAGCCGAGCAGTGCGAACGCATAGTAAGGCGACTGTGCGGACGCACAGTCCCCTATGCAGCCGCACAGGCAGACGCATGTACGCACAGTGTTTTTGCCGATCGACCCGTTTTGAGGAAAATTGTCGTACGCGCATACCGAGATTTGAAATCGATTAGTATTCGACTAATTATCGATTAATATGAGACGTTAACCTAATGAGGTTAAAAAGGAAATTATTTAAGAATGATATTTGATCCGTAAACGAGTTAGATACCGTTTATCGAAATATACACGTGAGAAGCACGACGGTTAATTAGTATAATATATCGTGTCTCGAGTCTAGAGTCAATCTTAGAGTAGGATTCTAATACAAGTCAATTGTTTTAAAATCATTTTAAATCCGGCGAGGAAAGAAGCAGCTGGACCAGGAGCTCGGGAAGCTTGACGTTTTTAAGCCCTGACGTATTTTTGGATAAGCGTTTTCTGTGAGTTGATTGTTACTTTTTAAGTATTTTAAAATATATCGTTTTTATATTGCAAATGCTTTATATCATTTATTTACATCGTATTTGCTTATATCGTGAATGTTTATATGAAATTGCATTCATACATAAATTTGAAACCAGTATAGATCAGATGAAACGTGCCTTCCTATTGGGCGGTAATAGGACTGTGTGATCACCAGTTTTGATTTGAGAAATTATGAATGGGCCCATAGTATCAAATATCGAAAATCGTAACGTATCGACGTTGGAATATATATATCAAATTGTATACGAGGTTTAACTCGGTTTAACTATCTCGGGACCTGTATCCACTGGGTTTAACTCGGTTGAACTATCTCGGGACCCACAACTTGGGATAAAGTGATGGTAGAGGTTGAACTCGGTTGAATTATCTCGGGACCCTACCAATTGGATCGATCGAGCTGATTATTATCGCGATTATCGTATATCGATAGATATTTGGAGAATAGGGTTTCATCTGGATCAGTTACTCGGCTGCATTTGATCGAATCGTCTACATTATCGATTTTATGTTTTATTTAAATGCTTATTAGTAACTATACAAACTCACTCAGTATATTCCCATATAATGACCCCTCACAGATTTCCTTTCAGGCTAAAGACGCTTTGAAGCAACAGACTTCTATCCTACTTCCAGAAGTTTGTATTTTGAAAGTATGTAAAGAAACAATACTTTACTCCTACAGCTGTAGTAGATAGGTGTTTTGTAAGTCAACTTGTAATATATGGTATTATGTAAATATAACTTTAATGTTTTAAAGTTTTAAATATTTTATGCTTGTTGTGTTTTGATATTTGAGACTGCCGGAGGGTATGTATGCCTGGCATGTGTTTCCAGCATGACACGTGTCTATGTCTGTCATGCATGACGTGTATGATAATTGCGAAAAATTATTTTACGGTTTGAGGCTTGCTACAGGTTTCGGAGCAACCACTCCCATTCCCTAGCGCCGGTCTCGACCCATGAGATTGGGTCGTGACAATGTTGGTATCAGAGCATGGTCCAGTTACCATTGCTTATGTCATAAGAGTGATTGATTTCTCTAGGATTCTACTGCAGCACATAGGACTCGAGTCTTGTCT
Source organism: Mercurialis annua (assembly GCF_937616625.2). NCBI lineage: Eukaryota > Viridiplantae > Streptophyta > Magnoliopsida > Malpighiales > Euphorbiaceae > Mercurialis > Mercurialis annua. The sequence continues at coordinate 16,909,597 of NC_065572.1, read as the reverse complement.
TTGTTACGTAATCATTTGATTTTCAAACTTCCAGCTTTCCCTCTAGGATGTGAGTCTGTCATACGTGTGTGTTCGCATGTGATGAGATGCGCATTTAATATGATTTATGTTGCGATGATATGCGATTATGCGACTAAGTAACGATGTTTGTCTTGGTCAGGATGTCTGGCCAACGACAAGAAGAAGAGCGAGCTGCCACTGCAGCACGAAACGTTATAGAAGGGGCACATGATGTTCACCCAGAAGCTCAGGATGAGTCTTCTGTTCAGGATGGGCTTAACTTACCACCTAAAGCGGCTGGTGATGGTAGAGGCCAAGAGGCCCAGGCACAAGCACCTGGAGCGCAAGCGCAAGCCCAACAAACTAACGTTGTAGGTTTTGACCTGAATCAATTCCTTACAGGAATTGCAGCTATGCAAGCTAATCAGGCTGAGGTGCAGAATATGCATCGTGAAAAACTACAGCAGCAACAGCTACGCAATGTTGCTTTTACTGATCGAAATATCGTCTTGGCTTACATGCGCCTCAAGCCAACTAAGTTTGACGACTCAGGTGATGCTCTAGATTTCCTTGAAGAAGTAGAACGTAATGCTCGACGCCTGCAAGCTAACGAGAGACAAACCATCATTATGGTGGAAATGTCTATGAAAGGATCCGCGAAAGATTGGTTTCAGCAGCACATTCAGCCAACCATGGACACGATGACTTGGGCTGTATTCGTGAATCGTTTTAGAGAATTTTTCTTACCGTTTGCAATGATGGAAAGTTATCGTAACCAGTGGTTGACCCTGAGTAGAGGCAATCGGTCTGTGCAGGAGTTTGTGACTGAGTTCACTAGAGTGAGTCGATTTGCTCTCGATCTGACGGCAGACCCAGTCAGAGTGAACTCGAGGTTTGTAGAAGGTTTGGGAGCGGAGTTTGTGAGTTTGACATCGTATGTAAGTAAACCTTTAGTGCAACTGATTGATAGCGCCAGGCAGATGGAGGTTTCTCTGATCCGGTTTGGGAGAATTCCTGATCCTTCTAACGTTGTACCTATACGGAGTGATACGTTTTGCAGCATGCAGAGCGCTCCAACACAGTCATATGTTGGGAGTTACTCAAGGCCGATACAACATCAGCGAGAACGTAAGAAAGCTCGACATGGATCTCGAGCTGGAACTATATCAGGCGGCATCAGGATACGATCAGACATGAAGTACCTTTACTGGCCAGAGAGGCCGCGGGTATGGGAATCGAGGAGGAAGAAATGGCGGAGATCGCGGTACTGGTCAGACTTCACAGGCTGGCGGGAGTCAGGCCAGAGTCTTTGCACTGAATCCTCAGGAGGCTCAGGCTTCCAATGCTGTTGTGCAAGGTACCTTTCCTATCGCTTCTCAAGACGCACTAATTTTATTTGATCCGGGCGCTACGCATTCTTTTATTTCGCCTAGTTTCGCTAGTAAGTTAGGGGTACAACTGGCTTATCTTAAGAATCCCTTATCCGTAGCCACCCCAGTAGGTGAAAGTGTGGAAGTTAGTATTGTTTACCCATCTTGTCCTGTGAAAGTTCAAAGACGAGACTTATTGGTCGACTTGATCTTGCTTGAGGTATTAGCTTTTGACGTCATACTAGGAATGGATTAGCTAGCTCAGCACTACGCCAATGTGGATTATCGGAAGAAGACGGTAACGTTCCACACCTGGGATTGAACCAATCTCAATTCAGGGTGACAAGACGGAATCTCCTATGAGTATTATCTCATCTATTAAAGTTGGTCGTATGTTAAAGAAGGGATGTCAAGGATTCTTAGCGATAGTACGAGACGTGGAGAAGAAGAGCGTAAATATAAGTGATGTACCAGTTGTATCGGAGTATCCAAATGTTTTTCCAGAGGAATTACCTGGATTACCCCCAGACCATGGGATTGAGTTTTGTAACGAATTGGCTCCTGACACGAAGCCGATATCGATACCTCCTTATCGAATGGCGCCAGCAGAGCTCAAGGAACTTAAGGATCAGTTAGAAGAATTGTTTAATCGCAGTTTCAGACCGAGTGTATCCCCGTGGGGTGCACCAGTGTTGTTCGTGAAAAAGAAAGATGGATCGCTTCGACTATGTATCGACTATCGACAGCTGAACAAGGTGACGATCAAGAACAAGTATCTGTTACCTAGAATCGACGATTTATTTGATCAGTTACAAGGAGCGAAGTATTTCTCCAAGATCGATCTGAGGTCAGGCTATCATCAGCTGAATATTCATGATGATGACATTCAGAAGACTGCTTTTCGAACTCGATACGGACAATACGAGTTTCTCGTTATGTCATTCGGGTTGACGAATGCACCAGCAGCCTTCATGGATTTGATGAATAGGATATTCAAACCGTACTTGGATCAGTTCGTGATTATATTTATCGACGACATTTTGATCTATTCGCGTACGGAAGAGGAGCACGAACATTATCTGCGGATAGTACTACAGACGCTAAGAGAGCATCAACTTTACGCCAAATTCTCTAAATGTGAATTTTGGCTAACTGAAGTGGTGTTCTTAGGTCATGTGGTTTCACAAAGCGGTATCAAGGTTGACCAAAAGAAGATCGAAGCTGTGATAGAATGGAAGCGGCCTGAATCAGTTATGGAAGTTAGGAGTTTCCTTAGTTTAGCGGGATATTACAGACAATTCGTACAGGACTTTTCGAAGATCGCTGTACCCTTGACAAAGTTAACTCAGAAGAACGCGAAATTCAACTGGACGGACCAGTGTGAACTCAGTTTTCTAAAACTGAAAGAGTGTCTGACGACGGCACCAGTCTTGGCACTACCAAAAGGAACTGAAGGATTCACAGTTTACTGTGATGCGTTAAGAGTTAGATTAGGATGCGTCCATATGCAACATGGTCGAGTAATTGCATACATGATAGGAGTAAAATACTCCTATTTCGAGTCGTTTCATTACGTTTTTATGCTATTTACCGTGCATTTTACGGTGTTTGTGTGCCTTATTATGTGTTTGAGCTTTTCAGGGCATTGAAGCGTTTTGGAGCGTTTTTAGCCAAAGAAGTGAAGGAATCGACAAAGAATACAAGGAGCGAAGTCTTATCGAAAAATCCATGATTGAAGCCTGTCTCGATCGAGACAGACACTTATGGAAGTGTATCGATCGAGACAAGAGATAAATTTCAGGCAGTAGCTTTTGGAGAAGCTTGTCTCAATCGAGACACATTCCTTTAATGAATGTCTTGATCGAGACAAGGGGTAAACATTGGCTCAGATTTCGATTTGAAGACACAAGACTTGAGGCCCACTTCCTTATTTGGCCAAACACTCATGTAATAGGATGTTTTTATTTCCTTTTTGGAGAGTACTATATAAACACTTTTATCTCTATTTTTAGGGTATGTCTCATTAGTGTAGGAGACATCAATTTTAGTGTAGTTGTAATTCCTTTTGCTCTCACGTTTATGTGGGAATCTTTATTGTTCTTGGTGTTCTTCATAAAGAATTTCCAGATTTTGTTCTTTTTGGAATTGATCCTTATTAATGCAAGCTTTTATTATTGAATCTTCATTATCTTGTTTATGTTAGTGCTCTACAACCTACTTAAGGTAATCTTTCTTACTTTTAATATGTTTATTGAATGTTGTTTAGTGAATAATGTTAGAGTAGTTATGGTTTGCTAAACCCCTTGTTTGGGGGTTGTTTATGATAGTTGTGTGATGATTAGTTGATTAGGGGTGGTTTGTAATTAGGGTTTGATGTGATTTTTGTGCTTATTGACCTAGGTTAGATTGATCTCCTAATCTATGGTTGTTGGACTAATTGCTTAGGCGAGGGTCACTTAATTAGTCGGATTTAGAAATCACATGTTTAATGCTTAATCACGCGAGAACGGTTTAGGTTTTATTTGGTTATAAGTTAGCTTCGTGATTGGATTCGATTAGTATTATCGAAATCTAATTACACGAGAGCGATTTAGATTTCGGTATATTAATCTAATTTCAATTAGCTCTAATTGCGGACTCGAGAGAGCGGATTAGGCATTTTAGAAAGACTTGACCCAAACCAATATTTTAAACAACCCCGGTTACCTGGGATTCATAGACTTGATTAGCAACCCTTAAACGCTTTTTACTTCTTGTTTATTCCGTTGTTTAGTTAATCGTTGCTTGATTAGTTTATTGTTAAGTTTTTGTCTTGTTTACTTTAGTTGTTTTTAATTAATTGTGATCCAAAACTCATGCTATTTGTGTGCTAAACGAATTGAGTGGCAACTAAACTCATTCTCATCATAACTCTACATTCCTCGTGGGTTCGACAACCCGGACTTAAAGTCCACTTTTATTACAAGTTGGTGAGTAAAATTACCAACAAGTTTTTGGCGTCGTTGCCGGGGAATGAGAGCGCTTTATGATTGATTTAAATTAGTTGAAACTCGGTCGAGTTAGCTTTATTTTCTGTTTTTTATATTTTGGTTCATTTTTGCCTTTTTCGTGGTTTACGCTTGGTGTTCTTTTTTGTGGTTGTGCAGGAAATTTGTGTGTTTGTTGGTTGATCTTCAAATATTATTTTTATGGTGAATCTATTTGGACGTGAGTCATGGCATGGGATCCGAATTGTGAGATTTGTAGGGATTTTAGTCATATTGGAGCCGAGTGTCCTACACTCTATTCAAATTGGAATGACCATGTCAATTATGTGGGTGATCAATGGCAAGCTAGTGACCCTTATTCCGACATGTATGATCCGGGTTGGCATAACCCTCTAAACTATGGTTGGGACAACAATTGGGAGAACTTCAATGAAAACTTGAACTTCAGTTCAAGCTATCACCCACATCAAAACCAATGGGACCTCAATTTCAATTTTGGCAGTGAATCACAACAATCACATGGTTTTCAACAAGATGAAATGTTTGATGAATCTAGCAAAATCGACAAGATCATGGAGTTGTTAGATAGAACGGAGGTACATCATGAAATTCAATCTACACATCTTCATAACCTAGAGATACAAGTTGCCCGGTTAGCTAGTGCTTACAAGAGACAAACCAAGAAGGATTACCGGTCGCAATAGAAGATTCTCCAACACATCATGTTATAGCCATCGAGTTGGAAGATGACAATGCTTTAGTGGAACATCATCCCACAAAGGTTCATGTAGAGGTCGAAAAAGAACTGTGTGAGGAGGGTGAACTTGAAGCTCCAATTTCCAAACCACTTACTTGTCCCATGAGTTTAAATGATGAAAGTGGAGAGAAATTTTGTATTACGGTACTCTAGGAGGTATTCAACAAATCCTTTGATTATAAGGATCCATACTTATAGGGATTTGATTCCGAGTATGATGGAAATAATACCAAATCTATGAATATGCTTCATGCTCCCCATGTTCATTATTATAGAGAACAAGCATAATCCATATCATTTAAGCTTTATTCGAAGGAGCCAACAAGGAAAAAGAGGGAGAAGCTGCTACCGAGACGGCTTCCGCACGTTAGGTTGTATTTTTAACAATCTTACACGAAGAGTCTAGCTTTGGACTCCAACTAAAGCGCACTCTGGAGGCATTCCCGGGAGGTTTGATTTTAATGATTGTCTTTTTACTTGTTTTTAGTTTAGTTAGTTAATTTCAATATTTTATTTGCTATTTTTAAATTTTTGTTGTTCGATCTTATGCCGGGTGTGTTTGATTTGTGTTGTGTAGGAAAAAGATAGAAAAAATTCATTTCTTCTCAAGTGTGAGTGTCTCGATCGAGACAAGAGTAAAAAATCAGGCAGTATCTTTTGCAAGGGTGTGTCTCGATCGAGACACACATCAAACTCATATGTCTCGATCGAGACAATCATTTAAAGGGGAGATTGACTTTAATTCAAACACAAGCATATTTCACTTGGAGAGATGAGGTGGCTCCATTTCAAGCCTTCAAATTCAAGCCATCTATACACTTCTTCTTCTTCAAGTCAAATTCCGTCCACCACCCTACACCATCTCCGGAACCCCCGGCATTTGACTAGCGAGATTTGCATTTTCTAACTCTATCTCATACAATTTCATGTTTTAATTTATTTCTTGCTTAGGGACTAAGCTAGAAATAGTGTGAGGAGGGTTGTGAAATTGTATCTCGCTCTATCTTTTGTTTTATCGCTTTATGTTTGTGTGTTTGCTTTATGTTTGTCGTGTGAGTCTAGTTGTTTTAGGATGTTTGAGTCGCCTCCACTAAACTCTTGTACCAAGCTTGAAATGTTGTTAGTGAAGATTAATGAATTTGGCAATGTCTTCAAATGTATCAACTTTTACTATCTCTTGTGCTTAAATGTCATAATGCATATGTCTAGCATAAACAACTATTCTTGATGCTTTCTTAATGAAATACAAATTAGTATGACACGCTTTGAAGGGATAGGGGTGAAAATTGACCTTTAGTTGTTGATTCTTGAATATGACGGTTTAGCTTAATACGGATGCATGATTTGCGGTAATTTTGAAAAAAAATTGTGTTATCTTAATTTTGGGCATGATTGGCATGAGAACATAGGAAGTGAGCATGAGGCATAACACCACATTTATTTTCGAGCATTTTGAGCCTAATTGATTATTGTGAGTGTCGTTTTGTCCGAAATTTCTAGAATTTGCTCGGTGTCCATTTGAGATTGCATTGTTGAGTGATTGATAATTAGATGAGTGTGGAATTAGGTGTAACCATTTCTAGAGACCACTTTAAATCTTACCTTTTACCTCTAGATAGCCAATTTTGGGCCTAGACCTTTGTTGATATTCCCACATTCACATCATAATCCATTCTTCAATTTCCACTTTTAATCACCCGAACTTGACTTGAGAACTAGTGTGAGGAGAAGAGGGTATTAGCTTGATGAAAATGAAGAAGTGTGAAATTGAGCTCCAAAGACAAAAATCTACGCCTAAGGAAGAAAAAGAAAGAAAAAAAATTCAAAAACAAAAGAAAAATTGAGAAAGGAAAAGAAAAATACAAAAATAGAAAGGAAGAAAAGAAATAAAGGCGTTAGAATGAAAAGAGAAGTTCAGTTTTGCTAAAAATTCCAAGCTAGCCTAAAAGCTCGATGTTAATATAATAACTAGTTTCAATCAAGTTTTAGCCTAAATTATCAACTTTGACCTACCCCGACCCTTGGCCACGTTACAACCCGTGCAAAGTCCACATGATATTTTTCAATCACCAAACTAAGTAGTGGAGTTTAGGGCGTCGCGTCAGGGCCCAGAAAGCCCAAATCAGGAATCCTCACTCGGCGAAGGACTGCACGTTCGTGCAGCAGTGTACTGCACGTTCGTATGCAGTACGCTGCACGATCGTGCAGTTGCTGTGCTGCACGATCGTGCAACACTTGCTACACGTTCGTGCAGCAGTCTGCACGAACGCCTGTTGGCTGCACGATGTGCAGCCCCGGGGTTCATTCCCCGGGCCATTTCCGACGTGCTAAAACCTTCCAAATCCAATCTGCAACGTTTAGCAATATCAAATATACGAGATTCAAGTTTAAAACGTCGAATTCGAATCGAAAATCGTTAAAACGATAAAACCGCTCGAAACCCAAAACCAAAACGTCAAGCTTACCTTAATTTAATGCTCATAATCGATAGAGAATTGAATTCTGAACAAATCGATATAAAGAAAGCTCGATTTGGACGAGAAACGGCAAAACCGCGACGGATCGAAATCGTTCGTCACATTTCTCCTTCGTCTCTCTGATACCTTCTGCTCCTTCTTCTTCCTTTCTTAATTCATTTGGTTTCCTTAATATATCATGGCAAATTAGCCACTTTGATCCTTCATTTCCTTAACTTAAACCAATTCTCTTTTAAACTTTCTAATTTAACCTAACGGTTAAATTATTCTTTTATACGTATTATTTATATCCAATTAAATAATACTTGGCCCGAAATTATTATTTTCCATCAATAATCTTTGAATTGCTATTCTCGAGACTTACTTGGTTAATTTACGTTTTGGCCCTTGAACTTTTCAAAAGTTGCAATTTAGCCCAAAACACATCCGCGTCCAAATTTTAAAAGGTCTCCGATTGACCCGAAACTTTTACCACATATTCTATAAAACATTTCGCGGACCTTGGCGAAATAATTTCCCTTCGGAATTTATATGGCTAAATTACCACTTTAGTCCCTGTACTTTATCTTGCAACTTTCTTAGCATTCTTCCTTTCTAATTCCAATTCCAACTTTAGAACTGAAATATAACGTTAAATTCTTTGCTATAATCTCTTTTCAAAACCGATCTACTAAATACTTATTTATCTTACTTTTATCGGAAGACTTTCCGATATTGCCACTCTGGCGACTCGAAACTGGACACATGGCCCAATTGGATAATTAAACATTTTGGGGTATTACATTCTTTCCCCCTTATAAAAATTCGTCCTCGAATTTTCTTATTCTTTTCTTACCTTAATCTCTTTTACGTCTAGAACTTAGTAGGGATACCGTGTTCATCTTACAACACTGGTCGGCACATGAAATCACCATTTCAATTTCTGTACTTCTTACACTTTAACGTCAGTTATTACTGACAACCACATCTTTGATCTTTTCTTCTTTATTCTACAACACAATCCTTGTGTTTGTCTTTTGTTTGACATTCAATACTATAATCTTTGTCATTCAACATCTCCCTTTTATAACGACATTAGTCGTATTCATATGTATCTACGATTCGCCGTTCTTAATTCTTTACTCTTGTAATCTCTTCCATATGGCCGTCATCACGGTCTGATCTTTGTTTATCATTGCACTGGGATCTTCATCCCATTATTTGTTATCCTCTTTGGTCTCGTCACTTCACTTTTCGTACGAAATTTCCTTTGTTATCGCCGCTTATCGTGATTATCCATGAGGTGAATTCTTATGACGTATCCTTATAAGGTCTTTGTTTACTTTCCTTGTAAAGCTTACTTAACCTTCTTCTTGTATCTTAATATTTCATATATCTCTCTATTCGTTTGCATATCCACTGATCTATTACCTTTAAGCATGACGTACAATTCTTTGAAATTCCTTGTCTCTTCTTATCCCACATCGATATGTTTCATCAATCTGGTTTTCAACCAGATAGGATTATCATATAGGTCGCTGAATTCTTATTTTAATAAGACAGCGTATGACCAATGCTTTGGTAAGCTTTCTTTGCTTATAATCCCTAAATGAGAATCTTAATCCTTTTCTAATTATATACTTGCATCAGAATGTCCTCTGATGACATCGTTACTTGCTCCATATTTGATCTTTTTATTCATCATAATTTAACTCTTTCTTATCTATCCCTTCCTTCCAATTCTTAATCTTAATTGGCTCTTAGCTTCCAAATCATTTCCCTTTACTATCATGTAGCGTTAAGCTTACTTCTCATTACTATCCATGATCTTGTTACTTCACTTGTTATTCCTACTTTTGTTCATACTGCAGACGTACTTCTCCGTAACTTTCTTTGACTTCTTGTCCTTTGTTAACCAATAGGATTAATAGTCTAGATGCTAAGATCCTATGGTATTCTTCTTGCATTCTCTATTCACGCTCTTGTCGTGTTTCTTGATTATCTTCCCTTACATTCTTTACTTTCCTTTTCAGCGTATCTTATACATCGTGTATTACTTGCTTTTAGTATCCACAACATCAATCATTAATTGAGAGTTGTGCCCTTCTTCATCTGAATCTCTCGATGTAGTGCGTTCTCAATCGTATATATTATCATGGCCGTCTGTAAAGCCGATCATATGCGGGTATCACTTCTATCGCATCTCGTATTCCTGATATTTCTTGTTTCGGCACTCTGAACGTCGGTTACCAATTAAATAATGGGTCGCAATTATTTTGCCTGAATTATCGACGTAGTGCATTCTCCATTACTTACCTATCGTCCTATTGTACCCTTACTGACATCTTAACTATCAGTGAATTCATTCATATGACTCTATCATCTTTATTCCTTTTTGTTTCTATGCGTTGACAACTACATAGAATTTCATCCATTTGATCCTCTCATCATCTTTCCACGTGACTTCCTCTTTTTCATTTCTCAATAACTCTTATTAAGTTCCTTGCGACATATGCAGGTTATCCGTACTTTCCTTAATTATTATTACTTTAACCGATTTCTTATTATTCATAATCTATTTTTGCATCCTTATACTTTATCATACACGTCATGTATCTTTGGCACTCCCTTGGCCATACATAGAAAGTCAGTGGAATACTGTCCCACTGGTAGTGTTCCTTGTAATAAGGAGCGCATTCGCCTTCTAATCTAATCTAGAGTCACTTATGCCCAACCGTTGGCTATCTCTGCATTCTTCCTCAGATTGCGACATTTCCGTACATTGGACCAGAAATACTCGCTCCGGTACATCTCGACATCGGACTCGTCTAATAATTCTTCTTCCCTGAAGTCCTCTTCCCTAGGATCTTCTTCTGGAAATATATCAAACAAGTTTGATCGTATCTAACACATCTTAATCCTTTAAGGATCATAATTAATTTCCTATATTGATCACATCACTCTTTATTTGATCTAACTTGAAGTTTAAGGCTTAGCACTTCACAAGCATCCATTACATTTGTACCTTTTTCAGCCTATTATTTTGCTTCATAATCGATACCTTGAGGTGGAAGTTTCAACTCTCAATCCACCGATTGCAGTTCTTGTTATTTATCTCTTGATCTAAGTACCTTGATCTTTCCCGATTATCCTTAACCGGAACTAATAGTTGAAAGAATTTCCCAAATCGGGTCACAAACTTAGTTCATGTTATTTGGTCTTTCACCGCTCTAATTGCATGTCGGAACTAGTCATAGGTTGAACCTTTTATCGACATCTTGATCAACAATACTATTTGTCTTTCCTTCGCTCGATGTATACGAACATCTTACTTTACTTTTCTTAGAGGATCTAGCATACCGCTTGATCCGATAAACTCTTTTAGTCTTAACTTAAGTATACTAACATTAAATCTCTATAGGTGCTCCTTTCTTCACGATAATACTTGTCTTTGTATTCATCGTCTTATCATTGACACACAATTCCTTATATTAGTTGCTTTTACGGCTAACTGATTTATAATGACGTTGGGTTACTGCGGCACTCCCGATGCCTGTACATTCCCACTTTATCTTCTTAGGTTCCCGTTGACCTTCATCGCATTTCTGGCCTTTGCAGGCCACTTGGACTAGGTTGCACTCGCCTTCGTCACCTCGACCTTCCTCTCGCGTCTCATATACTTGCTGTACAACAGCACGCGTTCTCGCAATTCTTCGTTCCTAGTATAGCGATTATATAAAGGAATACTGATAAATTCCTTAAAATATAATCTTTACTAATCATCACGTCTAATCGATGTCCACGTACATTGAACTCTAGGGACGTCTCCTTCCTTTAAGCCTTCTATGATTACGTCTCTTATTGGAAGTCTGCTGAGTGCTCTGACTCAATGTAGACTTAGCAAATTATCAAAACATATACTCGCGTTGTATATGTTATACACATATTACTATCGTAGCTATAAACATCTATGTTGACCGGATTCAAGAAAATCAGTGTCCCCTAGATTTCCTTGATTACGTATCGTAACTTAAGTCTTGCGAGCATTCCGCTCACATGAACTTAATCAAACATCAAGAATATTTAAAATATAGCATACATATCATACGTTATTAATCGGATATGTTTTACTATCCGAACACACCTACTATTCTAGTCTGCTAAGTTCGTTAGCTAAAGACACAAATCTTACATTCTCACAATTATACATATTCATTCACCTTTTAGCCTTAATCACAACTTGCTCGCGAGCACTTTACTTCCGTCACAGAGTTCTGGTCTAGGTATACTCACAGTAAAAACAAAACTCTTTGAAAATCTTTCAAATAAAACGACTCAATTGAAAATTTCATTTAAATCTTAGCAAAATTGTGCACTAGGGTGATGACGTCTCTCATCCCCAAAGAGTTGCCACATCTCACCTCTCCGTCTGAACATAATGCATATGATGCATGTCCTATTAATGCATGTATTGATGTATGTAGTGATGCATTTCTATCGATGTCGTGGCAATTATCAATGACTATTACGGGTCTATGCACAATTATGCTTTTAAAATCATTAAACAAATAACTTTTTAAAAGTTGTAAACTTCGAATTTTGTAAGTTCTCTAGACCTTTAAACTCTGTACCTGGAAAGTTCTTCAACTTCTGAAACTTTCCATTCCTTCCTCTCACTGTAATACCCCAAAATAATTAATTAGCTAATTGGACCACGTGTTCAGTATGGATTCGCCGGAGTGGCGATATCAGAAAGATTTCTAATAAAGATTAAAATGCATAATGTTAGTAGGTCGGTTTTGGGAAGTTAACGACGAAGTTATTAATATCATATGACAGTTGTAAAGTTAGAATTGGAATTGAAAGGAAAAGTGTTAAGAAAAGCCCAAAATAAAGTATAGGGACCAAAGTGGTAATTTAGCCACTTTGAGATAAAAATGGAAATTATCTCGCCAAGGTCCGCGAATGTTTTATAGTATATGTGGTAAAAGTTTCGGGTCAATCGGAGACCTTTTAAAAATTTGGACGCGGATGCGTTTAGGACTAAATTGTAAATTTTGAAAGTTTAAGGGCTAAAATGTAAATTAGCTAATGAAGCCTCGAAAATAGAAATTAGAGGATGATTGACGGAAAATAATAATTTTGGGATAGTATTATTTATCTAAATATAAATAATACATAAGTAATTGAGTTAAAAGAATAATTTAACCGTATGGTTAAATTATAAAGTTTAAAAGAGAAATGGTTTAAGTTAAAGAAGTGAGGGATCAAAATGACCTTTTTGCCAAAATATATATAAGGATCAGGAATGAAAGAGGAAGGATCGAGAGAGAAAGAAGAGGGAGGTATCAGATGAGAGAAAAAGTGACGATCACTTCGTTCCGCCGCCGTTTCGCCGTTTCTCGTCCAAATCGCGAGTTCTTTATATCGATTCGTTCAGAATTCGATTCTCTATCATCTTTGAGCTTCAAATCGAGGTAACCTTGACGTTTTAGTTGCTGAAATTGAAGGTTTAAGGGCTGTTACGTTGCGATCGAATCGTATCAACCGTAATCGCGCAGTTTTTGACGTTTTTGATGATTATTAAGTTGAGTTTTATGATGTATTGATGTAGGAGCATGTCGGAATGAGTTTGGGGTGTCGGAAGCATGTCGGGATGAGTTTTGGAGCTGATTAAGGGTGTCTCACGACGTGAGACAATGTCTCACGACGTGAGACACAATCTTGCAAAATGAGCGAACTTGCAATCAGCGTAATTTCTTCGTTCGGATTCGGAATTGATCGATTCTTGTTGCGTTGGAAAGAGGAGAGGATTTTCTATCATCCTAGAGCATCAAATCAATGTAAGAATCAATTTTTGGTTTCTGAAAATAAGGTTTTAGTTGCTGCCTAGGTTTTGAATCAAGCGGTTTCATTGAATTCGCGTATTCGATTCGTTTGAGCATTTTCATCACGTTTTTGGTTGTTTGGAGTATTGTTATGATTATGGATATGTGTTAGGAGGTCGGAAACACATTGAGAACACGTCGGTATCGTATTTGGAGTCGGAAAACACATCCTCACGACGTGAGGGAGTGCCTCACGACGTGAGGGAGTGCCTCACGACGTGAGGGCAAGCCTCACGACGTGAGGGCAAGCCTCACGACGTGAGGAGACTCCTCACGACGTGAGGAAGGCTTGGCAAGGTATGCCAAGCCTGTTTTAAAGTGGGAATGGTGTCCCGGCGTCCGACGCGAAGTGTTTCAACTTGATTTTTACTTGCGGACTCCGAAAACGTGAAACTTGGACTAAGAACATAAAGAATGTGGTTAGGATGTTGATACTAAGTTTACGTTTAGGAATTTAAACGTACCTATAATTTGAATAGGTAATCGACGTATCGACGAACTACCAGACCGACGAACTGGAATAGATACGAGGTCGAACAACGTATGGAGCTTACGCTTGCGGGATTATAATGCAGTTTTGGATAGCGGTCACAGTGAGTGGCAATTTACTTTCGCGTATTATTAATATAAGAGTTATTTTCATATATATACGTATATTGTTTATACGCATCGCATTATATACAATTGATTGGACGTTATATGTTTATTTAATTTCTATATGCGAGAACTAGTATGCGATCCGAAGAAACTAGCTACCTATTGGGTGTCAATAGGCTGTGTGATCACCAGTATCGAGTCAGTCTAGTGTGTTTGCATTGAGAAATGACTTGACACAGCTGGGAGCTGTTGATAAATATGAAATTTACGATTGAGTTATGATTTAGATACGCAGAGTGAACTCGGCTACGGTGTAGCCTGGAAGTCCCCGTATCTAGTGGCTGGGCCACCAGCGAGTTGGACTCGCAATTGATATTTACGATTGGGTTGAATGATATATGATTATTCGAGAGATGTGTCGCATGCTAGGATATTAGTTTCGTACGGATCATATACATGTTTATATGTTTTATAATATTGTTTTCTTAAGATGCGATGTTATATTTTTATAATACTGTTAGTAAATGTCGACTCACTCAGTATTTTCCCAAATACTGACCCCTCACCATTGTTGTTTTCAGGTGACCGGAGTCGGATCAGACAGACCATCTCCTTTGTGTCGGCAGCCTTTTGGCCTACACAAAGTATGGGTTTTTATAGAGCTGCAGTAGTCAGTAGGTGTCAGTATTAGGTTTACGATTCAATATTCAAACGGTATTTGAAAAGTAAACTCTGATATAATTTATTAATTGAATTGTTTAGAAAGATAGCATTTATCCGTTTGAATTTGATACCAATTACCGTGAATGGAATTGGTGATGTTTGTGATCAGAAACAGGGCGGTGCTGGATATGAGATATCGCTCGGTAAGACCCTGGTTTCTAGGAATTGTTTCGCGAATGTTTTCAGAAAAGGAATATGATATTTTTTATAATTGAATTATATTATTTAAAGAAGATTTCTGATAATGTATTATATATAACAAAACGTTTTAATCGCAAAAAATTTATAACGGTTTTAGGCTTGCTACGGGTTTCGGAGCAACCACTCCCATTCCCTAGCGCCGGTCTCGGCTCAATAATTTGGGTCGTGACAATTGTGGTATCAGAGCAGTTGGTCCAGTTACCTCTGCTAATTTGTGTTTTGTCAGTTAAGTCACCTAGGAACTACTGCAGCTATAGAGTTACGTTCTGTCTGATCCAGGTAGTTTGCTTTGTTTATTTGCGATAAGTATAATTGATTGGTATGTGAAGTGCTTGTTTGTTTGTTGCGACACACGTATATGAGATATACGCGCGTATTTCGTTCTCGATAAGATATGCATATCCAGATGGAACCTCGAGGAGGCGAAATTTTATAATGAAACAGTTCATGTTTTGGCATGTCTAGGCCAGAAACTATTAAAATGATCAATTGATACGCTAGAAGGCGGACAACGAAGAAGTATAAAGCTACAGAGGTGAGAGAACTTTCCGGATACAGAGTTTAAAGGTCTAGAGAGCTTACAAAACTCAAAGTTTATAACTTTTACAAGTTGTTTTGTTTAAACGATTTTGAAAGCATAATTGTGCCTAGACCCGATATAGAAATGTGTGATTGCCACGACATTGATAGAAATGCATCACTACATACATAATTAATAAAGAGAACAATAAATGAATACATGCATTAATAGTACATGCATCATATGCATTATGCTCAGACGAAAAGGTGAGATGTGGCAACTCTTTGGGGATGAGAGACGTCATCACCCTAGTGCACAATTTTGCTAAGATTTGAATGAAATTTTGATTTAAATTTCGAAACGA
Organism: Mercurialis annua; assembly: GCF_937616625.2. Taxonomy (NCBI): domain Eukaryota; kingdom Viridiplantae; phylum Streptophyta; class Magnoliopsida; order Malpighiales; family Euphorbiaceae; genus Mercurialis; species Mercurialis annua. The sequence goes on along the minus strand of NC_065572.1, from coordinate 16,893,734 downwards.
GATGTTTTATGTGAAAGAGTTTTGTTTTTATGTAAGTATACCTAGACCAGAACTCTGTGACGGAAGTGAAGTGCTCGCGAGCAAGCTACAATCAAGGCCACGAGGCGAATGAATACGTATAATTGCGAGAACATAGAAGTTATGCTTTTAGGATATGAACTTAGCCTTGAGTTAATGAGCTAGAATATAGCTAAAATCGTGAATACGTTGGAAAGTGATATGTACCCGATTAGTGGTAAGCTAGAAAATAAGTATCTTTTTGACATGATGTCAAAGATATTAAACTACGATATAAGAGAAGAAGTATATATGAAGAATGAAGTTTATATACGAGAAGTGAATAACAGATGTGTGTGAATAGCGGAATGTAATCGATTGAACGATGAATTATAAGACGTTCCTATCTTCAAACAAAGTGATTAGGACATCGTGTTACAACACGATAGGAATATGAAAAGGGGGATAGTCGAGTATAGGAATCGACTCATAGCTTACACCTTGAAGATAGAAGATTACCCTTAGGATAAGATAATGTGGATACTGCGTGATATTAGAAAGTCGTCAAGTTTAATAAGACCGTGACAACTCTTTAGTGAGCCATTGGATCAGGTTGTCACTGAAAAACAATGTTTCTAAGACGGTTACCTAAGTATTAACCGTTGCGATCGTCAAACCGAGGACTTGAATTAGTTTTAATAAGAATATCAATGATGGATATGTATGGATTGAGGAGATGAGCCAAATAGATGGGCGACAAGAACATGAAGTATGAAGCATGAAATTGAATGGTATGAAATGTGAGATTGGGTTTGCTAAGTACAACCAACATCAACCCCCTATGAGAATGGATAGTTGGAGGTATGTAATAAGAAAAATCAAGAGATAAACGACAAATGTTACAATAGGTGATTTAGAAGTTGGAACTTCCACCACAAGGTTGCGATTATAGAGCGAATGAAAAGATTAGGGCAAGTATAAGTGTGATAGATGTACGCGAAGCAGGATCTTAAATTTTAAATTTGGCTAATAAGGAATAGAGTGCATAGTGCGATTGATATAGAAGATTAATAGTAATCTTTGAAAAGTTAGATGCATTATGTAGCATCGAATTTATCGAACATATGAATGAAGCCTTATATATCGAAATATGTGAAAGAATATGAAGAAGAAACTCAATATTGAAATTGAGCCATATTAAGAAAGTACGAATAATCCGCATATGTCGCAAGGAATCCGATAAGAGTGGTCGAAGAAAGGAAAAGAGAAAGTCACGTGAAGAGTAGACAAGAAGATTAGATGAATCAAACTTTATGTAGTTGTTATACATAAAGATAAAGAGAGATAAAGATGACACGAGTATGTGATCGACATTACTGATAGTCATGATGTCAGTGCATGTGATAAGACGATACGTATGCGATCGAGAACACACCACGTCGAGAAATTCAGACGAAATAGGCTAAGACCATCATTCATGGTCGATGTTGTGGATGCAAAAAGACGAGGTATACGATGTACAAGATGCGAAGAGGGGAAAACGTAAAGAATGCAATAGAAGATGATCGAGAAAGCACGATAAGAGCATGAATATGGAGTCTAAGAAGAGTCCTATAGGATTTTAGCATTGAAGCTACTAGTCCTAATGGTTGATTGAGACAGGAAGCTAAGGAAGAAACGTAAAGAAATACAACTACGGTATAGATGAAAGGAAGAAGTTGCGAATGAAATTAATAAGAGTATAGATAGTAAGAAAAGGTAAACCTAAAGCTACATGATAGCAAAAGGAGATAGTTTGGAAACTGAGAGTCAAACTAAGACCGAGTATCAGAAAGGGAAGATAAGGAGTAATTGGATTATAACAGTGAACGCTGAAAACATCTTTAAAGATCAAAAGATGAGAAATGTCGAGAAGACGATAGAGAAGAAAAGAAGAGCACATACATAATAAGCTAAAAAGGTATATAAGAAGTTAGGGACGAGTATAACCTAAGGGTTAATACTAAGGTCAACATTTAAATTTCCAAAAGATAGATCACGACTAAGCAGATAGTGAGATATTCACTAAAAGGAAGAATGAGCATGGAAAGAAGACTAAGGAAATAGGGTATAAAATGTCAAATATGGCAATAAAGATTCAAGGATAGTACGTGATCATGAGGATCAAGATATTGTAACGAATATAAGAATGGTTACGCTCGCGATAGGGATAGATAAAGATCCCCATGAGAACATAAGGATGCATATGGATAAGTGAGAATGAGATAATGGATTAACGGATTTGAAGATTTATAAGACTATATGTGATATGCAATGATGATAACAGTGGCGACACTGCTACAAGCAACACACAGCGACAAAAGTTGAAAGGATCAAGGATCTCATTAGAAAGGAGTAAACGAGGAACATTGAACAAATCATTAGTAGAGCTCCAACGCGGCGACAATTGTTATCCCACTAGTATGAAGATCGTATGCATAACAGCTACGCTTGAACCAAGAAGGTTCACACAAAGATTAAACATCTCTTTCTTATGGGATATCAAGCAGTAATGTGCAAGTGTCTGTGGTATAAAGAAACATCACGTAAGACTAACAATCTTTAAAAGATGTTAGCAATAATCGTAAAGTAGAATAGAGGACGGGATAATAAAGACAGTTATCCAAGAATGTAACGAATGAAAGATGAAACAGATTAATGAGAAGTAAAAAGAGGTAAGAAATTTCAATGTTTAGTGCATCGCACTTAGGGAAAAGGAAGTAAGTCAACGAGGATACGACAAAGGAAGTAGTACGTAAGGTACAAGAACATAAAAAGAAGAAGATCAAGTAAGTCCTTGCAGGGAAAGCAAAGACATTATACGGATGCATCATGAGAAATATCTCATATACGACAGTTGATAAACGACAATAGTAAAGGATGAAATTGCATAAGATAAGTAAATAAGACCTACAAGGATAGCGGATGATGGGATTAAGTTCCCAACACCATGATGTATAGCAATCAGACAACAGTAATAATAATGCGAAAGAGACTACGCAAGTAGCGAAGCACGGATCATTTGAGTGTTTACATCACTCAACAAGGAACAGATGAAAGTGTCATGTATATAAGATCGAAGCGAAGAGATTAAAGATAAGGGATCACGAGGCATCAAAATACACCTGACATCACGATAGAAGAAGGTGGTAACATGAAGATCGTCAATGATGAATGACGTTATTGTACAAGAAGTACATAACTGAAATGATAATTTCACGCTCCAATAGGCATCGTGAAATGAACACGGTGTACCTATCATGAAGGGAATTCAAGATGTTAAGAGTTTAAGATAAGTCAAGAAAAGTATATGAAAATTCGAGGACGAATTTTTATAAGGGGGGAAGAATGTAATACCCCAAAATAATTAATTAGCTAATTGGACCACGTGTTCAGTATGGATTCGCGGGAGTGGCGATATCAGAAAGATTTCTGATAAAGATTAAAATGCATAATGTTAGTAGGTCGGTTTCGGGAAGTTAACGACGAAGTTATTAATATCATATGACAGTTGTAAAGTTAGAATTGGAATTGAAAGGAAAAGTGTTAAGAAAAGCCCAAAATAAAGTATAGGGACCAAAGTGGTAATTTAGCCACTTTGAGATAAAAATGGAAATTATCTCGCCAAGGTCCGCGAATGTTTTATAGTATATGTGGTAAAAGTTTCGGGTCAATCGGAGACCTTTTAAAAATTTGGACGCGGATGCGTTTAGGACTAAATTGTAAATTTTGAAAGTTTAAGGGCTAAAATGTAAATTAGCTAATGAAGCCTCGAAAATAGAAATTAGAGGATGATTGACGGAAAATAATAATTTTGGGATAGTATTATTTATCTAAATATAAATAATACATAAGTAATTGAGTTAAAAGAATAATTTAACCGTATGGTTAAATTATAAAGTTTAAAAGAGAAATGGTTTAAGTTAAAGAAGTGAGGGATCAAAATGACCTTTTTGCCAAAATATATATAAGGATCAGGAATGAAAGAGGAAGGATCGAGAGAGAAAGAAGAGGGAGGTATCAGATGAGAGAAAAAGTGACGATCACTTCGTTCCGCCGCCGTTTCGCCGTTTCTCGTCCAAATCGCGAGTTCTTTATATCGATTCGTTCAGAATTTGATTCTCTATCATCTTTGAGCTTCAAATCGAGGTAAGCTTGACGTTTTAGTTGCTGAAATTGAAGGTTTAAGGGCTGTTACGTTGCGATCGAATCGTATCAACCGTAATCGCGTAGTTTTTGACGTTTTTGATGATTATTAAGTTGAGTTTTATGATGTATTGATGTAGGAGCATGTCGGAATGAGTTTGGGGTGTCGGAAGCATGTCGGGATGAGTTTTGGAGCTGATTAAGGGTGTCTCACGACGTGAGACACAATCTTGCAAAATGAGCGAACTTGCAATCAGCGTAATTTCTTCGTTCGGATTCAGAATTGATCGATTCTTGTTGCGTTGGAAAGAGGAGAGGATTTTATATCATCCTAGAGCATCAAATCAATGTAAGAATCAATGTTTGGTTTCTGAAAATAAGGTTTTAGTTGCTGCCTAGGTTTTGAATCAAGCGGTTTCATTGAATTCGCGTATTCGATTCGTTTGAGCATTTTCATCACGTTTTTGGTTGTTTGGAGTATTGTTATGATTATGGATATGTGTTAGGAGGTCGGAAACACATTGAGAACACGTCGGTATCGTATTTGGAGTCGGAAAACACATCCTCACGACGTGAGGGAGTGCCTCACGACGTGAGGGAGTGCCTCACGACGTGAGGGAGTGCCTCACGACGTGAGGGCAAGCCTCACGACGTGAGGAGACTCCTCACGACGTGAGGAAGGCTTGGCAAGGTATGCCAAGCCTGTTTTAAAGTGGGAATGGTGTCCCGGCGTCCGACGCGAAGTGTTTCAACTTGATTTTTACTTGCGGACTCCGAAAACGTGAAACTTGGACTAAGAACATAAAGAATGTGGTTAGGATGTTGATACTAAGTTTACGTTTAGGAATTTAAACGTACCTATAATTTGAATAGGTAATCGACGTATCGACGAACTACCAGACCGACGAACTGGAATAGATACGAGGTCGAACAACGTATGGAGCTTACGCTTGCGGGATTATAATGCAGTTTTGGATAGCGGTCACAGTGAGTGGCAATTTACTTTCGCGTATTATTAATATAAGAGTTATTTTCATATATATACGTATATTGTTTATACGCATCGCATTATATACAATTGATTGGACGTTATATGTTTATTTAATTTCTATATGCGAGAACTAGTATGCGATCCGAAGAAACTAGCTACCTATTGGGTGTCAATAGGCTGTGTGATCACCAGTATCGAGTCAGTCTAGTGTGTTTGCATTGAGAAATGACTTGACACAGCTGGGAGCTGTTGATAAATATGAAATTTACGATTGAGTTATGATTTAGATACGCAGAGTGAACTCGGCTACGGTGTAGCCTGGAAGTCCCCGTATCTAGTGGCTGGGCCACCAGCGAGTTGGACTCGCAATTGATATTTACGATTGGGTTGAATGATATATGATTATTCGAGAGATGTGTCGCATGCTAGGATATTAGTTTCGTACGGATCATATACATGTTTATATGTTTTATAATATTGTTTTCTTAAGATGCGATGTTATATTTTTATAATACTGTTAGTAAATGTCGACTCACTCAGTATTTTCCCAAATACTGACCCCTCACCATTGTTGTTTTCAGGTGACCGGAGTCGGATCAGACAGACCATCTCCTTTGTGTCGGCAGCCTTTTGGCCTACACAAAGTATGGGTTTTTATAGAGCTGCAGTAGTCAGTAGGTGTCAGTATTAGGTTTACGATTCAATATTCAAACGGTATTTGAAAAGTAAACTCTGATATAATTTATTAATTGAATTGTTTAGAAAGATAGCATTTATCCGTTTGAATTTGATACCAATTACCGTGAATGGAATTGGTGATGTTTGTGATCAGAAACAGGGCGGTGCTGGATATGAGATATCGCTCGGTAAGACCCTGGTTTCTAGGAATTGTTTCGCGAATGTTTTCAGAAAAGGAATATGATATTTTTTATAATTGAATTATATTATTTAAAGAAGATTTCTGATAATGTATTATATATAACAAAACGTTTTAATCGCGAAAAATTTATAACGGTTTTAGGCTTGCTACGGGTTTCGGAGCAACCACTCCCATTCCCTAGCGCCGGTCTCGGCTCAATAATTTGGGTCGTGACAATTGTGGTATCAGAGCAGTTGGTCCAGTTACCTCTGCTAATTTGTGTTTTGTCAGTTAAGTCACCTAGGAACTACTGCAGCTATAGAGTTACGTTCTGTCTGATCCAGGTAGTTTGCTTTGTTTATTTGCGATAAGTATAATTGTTGATGCTTGTTCATTATTGCCAAGTTTACTAGTTGTGAGTTATGGTTTGATGCATTTCTTGCTTGAGGACAAGCAAAAGTTTAGTGTGAGGAGGTTTGATAGGAGTAAAATACTCCTATTTACTCGAGTCGTTTCATTGCGTTTTTATGCTATTTACCGTGCATTTTGAGGTGTTTGTGTGCCTTATTATGTGTTTGAGCTTTTCAGGGCATTGAAGCGTTTTGGAGCGTTTTTAGCCAAAGAAAGTGAAGGAATCGACAAAGAATACAAGGAGCAAAGTCTTATCGAAAAAGCCATGATTGAAGCCTGTCTCTATCGAGACAGGCACTTATGGAAGTGTCTCGATTGAGACAAGAGATAAATTTCAGGCAGTAGCTTTTGGAGAAGCTTGTCTCGATCGAGACACATTCCTTTAATGAATGTCTCGATCGAGACAAGGGTTAAACATTGGGCTCAGATTTCGATTTGAAGACACAAGACTTGAGGCCCACTTCCTTATTTGGCCAAACACTCATGTAATAGGATGTTTTTATTTCCTTTTTGGAGAGTACTATATAAACACTTTTATCTCTATTTTTAGGGCATGTCTCATTAGTGTAGGAGACATCAATTTTAGTGTAGTTGTAATTCCTTTTGCTCTCACTTTTATGTGGAAATCTTTATTGTTCTTGATGTTCTTCATAAAGAATTTCCAGATTTTGTTCTTTTTGGGATTGATCCTTATTAATGCAAGCTTTTATTATTGAATCTTCATTATCTTGTTTATGTTAGTGCTCTACAACCTACTTAAGGTAATCTTTCTTACTTTTAATATGTTTATTGAATGTTGTTTAGTGATTAATGTTAGAGTAGTTATGGTTTGCTAAACCCCTTGTTTGGGGGTTGCTTATGATAGTTGTGTGATGATTAGTTGATTAGGGGTGGTTTGTAATTAGGGTTTGATGTGATTTTTGTGCTTATTGACCTAGGTTAGATTGATCTCGTAATCTATGGTTGTTGGACTAATTGCTTAGGCGAGGGTCACTTCATTAGTCGGATTTAGAAATCACATGTTCAATGCTTAATCACGCGAGAGCGGTTTAGGTTTTATTTGGTTATAAGTTAGCTTCGAGATTGGATTCGATTAGTATTATCGAAATATAATTACGCGAGAGCGATTTAGATTTCAGTATATTAATCTAATTTCAATTAGCTCTAATTGCGGACTCGAGAGAGCGGATTAGGCATTTTAGAACGACTTGACCCAAACCAATATTTTAAACAACCCCAGTTACCTAGGATTCATAGACTTGATTAGCAACCCTTAAACGCTTTTTACTTCTTGTTTATTCCGTTGTTTAGTTAATCGTTGCTTGATTAGTTTATTGTTAAATTTTAGTCTTGTTTACTTTAGTTGTTTTTAATTAATTGTGATACAAAACTCATGCTATTTGTGTGCTAAACGAATGAGTGGCAACTAAACTCATTCTCATCATAACTCTACATTCCTCGTGGGTTCGACAACCCGGACTTAATGTCCACTTTTATTACAAGTTGGTGAGTAAAATTACCAACAATACACTTCGCGACAGCTTAAGAAGCACGAAACAAACTACCCGATGCATGATCTGGAGCTAGCAGCGGTGATTTTTGCGCTGAAGATCTGGAGACATTATTTATACGGCGCCACGTGCGAGATCTTTACAGATCATAAAAGTTTGAAATACATTTTCGATCAATGAGAATTGAACCTCAGACAGCGAAGGTGGATGGAGTTATTAAAAGATTACGACTCCACGATACAATACCATACGGGCAAAGCTAACGTGGTGGCAGATGAGTTAAGCAGGAAATCAGCAGGAAGTCTCGCACATGTTACAACGACATGGCGGAGACCATTAATTAACGAGATTCACACGATGTTTAGCCAAGGAGTGGAGTTCGAGATTTCATCACTCGGAAACCTAATGGCCCAGTTAACGATACGATCGACGTTGATAGATCAAATCAAAGAATTGCAAGCGGATGACCTCAATTAAAGCATTTAATTGAGGAAGTTCAACAAGGAAATAATCAAGAATTTAGTATCGTCAATGGAATACTGAAATATGGCAATCGAATGTGCGTTCTAGACGTGGAAGACTCGAAACAGAAGATCATGGAAGAGACCCATGGAACAATGTATAGTGTTCATCATAGTTCCACGAAGATGTACCATGACATCAAGACAACGTATTGGTGGAGTGGAATGAAGAAGGACATCACGGAGTTTGTGGCTAAATGCCCAACATGTCAACAAGTCAAATTGGAGCATCAGCGACCTTATGGATTTCTTCAGCCATTACCCATCCCAGAGTGGAAATGGGAGCAAATCACAATGGATTTCATAGTCGGACTACCCATGATACAGAAAGGTTTTGACTCCATCTGGGTAATCATGGATCGCTTGACGAAGACATCGCACTTCATACCAATCAAGACGATGTATTCTGCAGCAAAGTTAGCACAAGAATACATCGATAAGATCGTGAGCCTACACGGAATTCCCGTGTCAATCGTTTCAGACAGAGGTTCTGTATTTACCTCTCACTTTTGGAAGAGCCTACAAGAAGCGTTAGGAACGCGATTAAACTTCAGCACTGCGTTTCATCCTCAGACAGACGGCCAGTCTGAGCGGACGATTCCACGATTCTAATATAAGACAGTTGTTTTAAAATCGTTTTAGATCCGGCGAGGCAAGAAGCAGCTGGACCAGGAGCTCGGGAAGCTTGACGTTTTTAAGCCCCGGCGTATTTTTGGATAAGCGTTTTCTGTGAGTTGTTTGTTACTTTTTAAGTATTTAAAAATATATCGTTTTTATATTGCAAATGCTTTATATCATTTATTTACATCGTATTTGCTTATATCGTGAATGTTTATATGAAATTGCATTCATACATAAATTTGAAACCAGTATAGATCAGATGAAACATGCCTTTCTATTGGGCGGTAATAGGACTGTGTGATCACCAGTTTTGATTTGAGAAATTATGAATGGGCCCATAGTATCAAATATCGAAAATCGTAACGTATCGAAGTTGGAATATATATATCGAATTGGATACGAGGTTTAACTCGGTTGAACTATCTCGGGACCTGTATCCCAGTGGGTTTAACTCGGTTGAACTATCTCGGGACCCACAACTTGAGATAAAGTGATGGTAGAGGTTGAACTCGGTTGAATTATCTCGGGACCCTACCAATTGGATCGATCGAGCTGATTATTATCGCGATTATCGTATATCGATATATATTTGGAGAATAGGGTTTCATCTGGATCAGTTACTCGGCTGCATTTGATCGAATCGTCTACATTATCGATTTTATGTTTTATTTAAATGCTTATTAGTAAGTATACAAACTCACTCAGTATATTCCCAAATACTGACCCCTCACAGATTTCCTTTCAGGCTAAAGACGCTTTGAAGCAACAGACTTCTATCCTACTTCCAGAAGTCTGTATTTTGAAAGTATGTAAAGAAACAATACTTTACTCCTACAGCTGTAGTAGATAGGTGTTTTGTAAGTCAGCTTGTAATATATGGTTTTCTGTAAATATAACTTTAATGTTATAAAGTTTTAAATGTTTTATGCTTGCTGCGTTTTGATATTTGAAACTGCCAGAGGGTATGTATGCCTGGCATGTGTTTCCAGCATGACACATATTTATGTCTGTCATGCATGACGTGTATGATAATTGCGAAAAATTATTTTACGGTTTGAGGCTTGCTACGGGTTTCAGAGCAACCACTCCCATTTCCTAGCGCTGGTCTCGGCCCATGAGATTGGGTCGTGACAATAACAAACCGAGAAAAGTTGTCCTCGCATAGGAGTACAAGCATAAGTAAAGACCGAGCAAGATTTCACCGAGCTATAATACATAAGCAAGACAAAAGACACAATTCGACAAAAAAGTACAAAAGTACACTGGCAAGACGCCGAAAAAACCTGCAATAGACAGGCAAAAAGAGCATGTGTCAGACCTTGCCAGCTCGGTCTCCTACCAACTATTGGCCACAATGAGACCTCAACTATAAAAGACCGAAACACTAGATAGGTAAAGGTTAATACTATTTTCTCTTAAAAATCACATTCTACTTTCTTTTCACTATTCTTTCTCACACTTATATTGATTTGACCGTAAGAGTGGTTTGTCGGAATCTTTTTTCAGCGCCCTTCTAACCGTGTTCTTTGTGGCCTTTCAGGTACTTGTGGATCACACCCAACCCAACCTTAAGAACATATATCACAACAAAAAACAATTCCATAACAGAAAAATTTATTCAGAAAACCCAAAAAAGTATAAAATATAAACAGATGGACGAAAAACGGTGAAATTCTGGTCTAAAACAGGAAATCACCGTTTTCCATCCAAGAAAAAGGAAACGGTTGGAAACAGTGGAAAATAAGATATTTTTTCTCTCTAGCTTACACACACCCTTTGCTGGAGAAATTCTTAGGTAGATCGAGTCTACCACATAATCCGTAGACGAAAACACTCATAATAGAACACCTCATTAAAATAATGGAAGTATCGTAATAATTGTGCAATAAATGTATATCTTAATGGTGATATTACGATATTGCCATTATGTTAATGAAGTGTTGTATTATGAGTGCTTTATATGACGTTTGATAAAACTGAAAATTAAGTGCTGAAAATAATAATTGCTGATTTTCTTAAGTGCTGAATTAAATAAGTCCGTTTGATAACTACAAATATTGAAAATTATTAAAATTATTTATTTTATATATATAGAACCTTTGCATATTAACTATTTTAAACATAAATTATTAAATATAAATTATATATCATTTAAATTTTTAAAATATAAAAAAATAATATTTAAAAACTATTATGAAGTCCAAATAATATTTAAGTGCAAAAATATTAAATAAATTACATCTAGAATTTAAAAAGAAAGATAAAGATAGACAATGAAATATAATAATTATAATTTTAAATGTTTATCTATATATAATGAATAATTACTTTTAATGGTTATTGAACTTTCATTTTTTTATTTCAGTCTAAACTTTAACTTTTCTTATTTACTGAATTTTCAATGTTGTTCATTTTAATTTTTTCTGGCCAAAAGTGCTTAGTTTGCAGTTAAAATTTGCCATCGGGCAGCCGGATTTGCTAGTTTTATTTTTAAAATTTATCACACATACATAATTTTATTTTAAAAGTAAATCTTAAGGCCAAATTATATATATGTGGTAAGTTTTTAGGTAAAAAATATATTTTGTCTGCCACCTAAGCATTTTTTGTTGAAAAAAAACAAAATGAATAAAAATGAAAGTTCAATAATCCAAAAAGAAAAAAATAAAGTTGAATGATTGAAATAAAAAAAATTGAAAGTTGAGTGACTCTTAGAATCAATTATCCAAGTATAATACATTCATTGTGATATTAAAAATATAAACAAAATAATATCTATGAGATTAAATATTTTTACTCATGAATAGTAATTGAAAATAATAAGAATATAAAATCTATTCTATAATTAAGAATTTTTTTTATAATTTAATGTGGTCAGTAAAAAATAAGTCAAAATTTCTGATTTATTATTTTAAGTCGTTTTTGACTTAATTGAATAAATTAAGCTGAACATTTTTGAGTTATCAAACCAACTTAAAACAATTAAATGTTTAATGCATTAATTTAAGCAATAAATTGGGTTATCAAACACCCTCTTAGTCTATAGATGATGTGGTAGACTCGGTCAATTTAAGATTTTTTTTAAATAACAGCAAAGGAGAGAAATTCTTAGGTAGACCGAGTCTACCACGCATCCGTAGACTAAGTTATTCATAATACAACACCTCATTAAAATGATGGCAATATCAATGTGCAAAATTAAATGTAATTAAATGAGGAACAAAGGGTCAAAGCGCCCCCTGAAGTTGTGACATAGCGTCATTTGCAGTTTTTACTTATTTGAGAAACTAACTCCAACATTTTTTATTTTTGGATCAAATAACCTCATAATTTATATTTTTATTGTAAATTAGGATAATTTTATCAAAACAATTAGAGAACTTTTTAATTTCTATTTCTCATTCCTCACCTTCAATTTGTATTTTACGTGTTTTTAATATAAAATTATAGAATTATTTGACTCAAAAATAAAATAAAAAAAATTAAAGTTAGCTGTTCAAACAAATAAAAACTGGATTAAATAATCCTCTGTCACAAATTCAGGAGATGCGTTAACATTTTGTTCATTAACTGAGTATAGGTACAAAATGAGAAAGCAAATACTAAATTGAAGCTCCACTTTCTCCCTCTCCTTGTTTTTAAAAAAATTATCCCCTTTCCCATCTTTTCAAAATTTTGGAGGGGAAATTTCACTTTCATTTCTCCTTCAAAAAAATGGAATCTTCATCATCAATGGGTAAGGAGGGGGAGGATTGGGAGCTTCGCCATGACGAAGATGGCTTCACTTACAAGATCCTCACCAGCAATAAAATGGCCGAGGCCGTTCAGCCTCCTGTCACTGACCGCAAAGCCGAAGAGAGGTGCAGAAAACTACGCAAGAAAAACATTCTTATCAAGTTAAAGTCTCAGTACCAAAAAGAGATTGTTCAGTGGGAACTTTTGTCGAGCACCTTGCTCTCAATGCAAGACCGAGCTAATCGGCAGCTTCAAATGCAAAAAGAACATCAGAATTTAGGTCACACAGCGTTGATTTCGTTGGAATCGTCCTCTATGCCTCCACAAGGCAAGGAAAAAACTTATGGGTCATTAGTTGATGAGCTTCTTTTGCAGGTAATTTTAGGTTTCTTATGGGTCAATATCTGTTTAGGGTTTAGAGAATGTGAATTGATGAAAAAATAGAGGCAAAATGTGTTCTTTAGTTTCATTTTGTATCAACTTAGCTTTGAGTTAAGCTTGTTTGAAACAAATCATGCCCAAGAAATTGAATTGAATTATTCTCTTGCAAGAGAAATGAAAATTGCAGTAACCATCAAATTCTGGGTAGCACGGACACTTCACTCAATCAGTGTTTCCCATTTCCGCAACGTGCTGAACACTTCACATTTCACACCCGAAACTTCAATTTAACATAGGAAACTTTAAAAGAACACCGTTTTGCCGTGTCTGTGTTCAAATGTTAAGTTTCTCTGGTCCGTGTCCGTGCTAGCTAGATCAGATTTACAAACATGAGAGTTTGCTAAATTTAATAGAATAAGATTGATTTGGATTCTTGCACTTTCTGGACTTTTCAAACAAGATACTAGTCTTAATTTCATATTGCTATGCTTAATTTACAGAATTTTGATGCTGTATTTGGTTCTTGAAAATGCAGGCAGAGGCACAAGAAGCTGTAATAAATGACATGACATACTTATGTGATGTAGCAGAATCAATGTGCAATGCTGAACAGGAATCACTAGCACAATCATATATTAATCTACCCATTTGGTCTTCGCCTCGTAAGCTTATGGCAGGCCTTCGTGATGATGAGTAGGTAGGTTTGTTTGCAGTAGTGTTATTATTTTCCTAGTTAGCTTTAGATTTCAAGATTGTTTGGAAGAAGATAGGGTTAGTTAAGGTATGGGTTTGTAAAGTAGTTGAAAGAAAGGCTTGTTATGAACCCTTTGTTGTTTAGGGAAAAAGTAAAGTAAAGAATGGGTTTATAAGAAAAAATATGCTGAAAATAAATCTTTATTTCTCCAATTTGGTGGATTCAAAATTCATACCTCACCATTAGAATCTTCTTTCCAAATATCGGCTCGCAATCCTTACTAACTCTTCACAACAAGTGTGTATTGATTCTTATCTAAGTGCTTGCAGAAGACTTTGCTGTAATTTATTCTGTTTGTTGTTGTACATTTCTTCTTTATTAATTAGTCTGACAGTCCCCTTTTTTTATTTGTTTTTTCTAGTTTGCTAATGTTTTCTGAATGTAAAATCTGGTGTAGTTAGAGCCAACCATGGGATTGAGTTAGGGCAGTGAAGAGCTGAGCTTCTTATGTATAGCTTTGACATTATTAGATTTACTTGTTCATGTCTATGCTAATATAGTATGGCAACTTATCTATGTTTTGATATTTCTGTTTCCATTTCCAGAAATGCTTATGAAATTCCAAAATTCTATATTTATAACCTATTCTTATAATAATGTATTATTTGGTAATTTCATGTTTCAATGTTTAATTTTTCAACTTTTTTCGTTTTCGTGCTATATATGAGTAGCTTGCATAATCTTGTTTATAGGCTTACTTATGAATTATTGGGAAAGGTTTGTACATACTAAATTCTGAACAGTCTCTGATCAAGCAATGAGGTGTTTCACATAAGGTTCCTATTTCATATTTCACAATTCATCTGGATGTTTGCGGTAGCTCGGCTCATTTACTTATCATAGTAAAAGAGGTTCAAGTCTGATTTTAGGCTGTTTGAATAACTGAGTTCAGCCTCAACATGCTGAAGAATGATTTGCAGTTGAAGTCTGATGGACTCGCGACAATGAGCAATGTGCTAAGGAGTTGTGGTTGTGCCGAAATAGAAATGATGTCTGAAAAGTGTGAAAAGTTTGTATGCTATTGCGAGGAATATCTACATTCGAACTCAAAGTGGGTTTAAAGTACATTGCACTCCTTATCCGAACATTATTCAAGAAATCCTAGCATGAAATAGTTTGATCTAATCAAAGACAAATTTGCATCAGAATAAAAATAAACTGACCCTTGAGTAAATTTCCCCTTTCAATTTATTTATAAAAAAATGAGTGTATCACTTGGCCAAGAGAATGGTAGAGAACTTCAAAAAGAAATCATTAGGAGAACAAATTCAACTCCCAAATTCCAGCATGAACATTTCAAAAGGCTAATGATGTTATTACAAGATATAAAAAAATTAGGTGTCGGCAAAAAAAATTCTTTGTTGCTCGGACAGCTTGGTCTAAATATTTCTTTGTTATGACAATGTCTTCATATCTTCTTCGGTAAGAAGAGCAGGAACTACCTGCACAGGCTGAATGGAAAAACCAGCTTTCTGACAAGCATCCTCCAGAAGCTTTACCTGTGAAGCCCCACCAGGACAGTAAACAACGACAGCTCCTCCGCTGCCGGTAAATTTTGAAGCAGCACCTATTCTTCGTGCCACCTCCACCATTTCTATGTTCATAGCACCAAGGGCATCGTTGCCGAACATGCTCCTGCAAATATTGATATATCTATCAAAGTGCACTGGCGTAGCTGCCTTAACAATAAAAGGGGCAATTGCCTCTCCTATTATTTTTTTAATAACTTAAGTATTAATTAATAGTTCTTAAGTTGTTGACCCTTAATAATATATTTTCTATTTACTTAATATAGCTACTATAATTTAATATTTTTTGCTGATCTTAATTTACATTCCTGTGGCGGCAACTACATAGCAACATTATGATACATCTTAAGCTTAAGAGCCGTTTATAGAAAAAGAATGCAAAATATGCTTGAGGAAAAGGTATGCAGTTGCTTGAAGCCTTGAACATGGACTGTCGTATAAATGAAGCCCACAGAACTTCGTTGACATTTATGATTAACATCCTTTTGTTTCTCTCTTCGTTTTTATTTTTATTCAAAAAGGAAAGTTTAATTGAAAAGAAGCTACTCTAATGCATGTGACCAGCCTTAAAAAGACTAAATCAGCAAAAAGGAATAAGACATTCTCATCACGTATAGAAAACATAAAAATTACATTCATCCAGCTATTTCCTAAACAAGAAATATTTAATTGAAGACTACTTATAACAGCATTTGGTCCTAAAAACAATTAACGTCGCCAAATGCAAACAAAAAAACCCAAATTTTGAAAGCACCAAGAGCTAAACATAATGAACATAAACTCATCATAAGCAGAACTTAGTTACCTTCTAAGGTCAAAGTTACGGTTCATCAGGTCTGCAAGTTTGTCGTAATTCTTTTCAAGAATAGCAGTACGTCCTTCTACTGCAACATCTGCAACTTTTTCCATGGATGATATAATAAATTTATCACCATCAAGCCACCTTTTTCGAACTGTACTATGTACCTGCACTTAGAACTGATAATTAGAAATGCAGTTCACAGCAATCATAATAAAAATATCATACATGTTAGAGAATTTTCCTCAATAGCCAGCAATATGAACAATATAAATAATGTCATTATATCAAAGATCTAATATATATATATATATAAGTTGCGGAGAACTGGCTTTCAAACAAGATGAATAGGAAATCATCCTTTGAACAGATAGTGCACAAGTTGTGATGCTATAAAGAAACAATGCTGAAAATAGTATAAAAACACACCCTGCCTCTTGTTAGTGCATGCAAACATATAGGCTTCCCCAGTGCACAGGCAGATTCATAATTGGAGTTTACAAACAATTAGAAATAGATAGAGCTAGGAATAATAAAAAAAATGAGCATGGAATGTATGCAGATAGTTTCACCAATACATGCACAACATCAATGCCTTACAAACTGATGTATATCTATGTAGCACAGAAACAAAATCTCTAAAATGGAACAAGTCTAAATAGCAAACAGCTGGGCCATTCTTTTTATAAGAAAAGTTTATTTCAGAAGTAGAAATAGAATACCGAAATGAAGGACTCAAAAAGTTCCCGTGCTATATGTACACAAACATGTAATGCTTTATACAATTGATGCTCACAAAAAAGTGATGCCTATACAGTTGATATTACAAATATAATTGCAGGGCAGGCAGAGCCATCCTAATTGACAAAAACAACAGGATAAAAGAAAGTTGAAGACGTAATAAGAACGGTGCTAACCTTCCCAGAATCACTTGGATTCTCAGCGTAGATAAGATGAAGGGGTGGAAGAAGGCTAATATCCATAGGTGTATAGATCCCATGACCCAGCCTATCCATAATATCCTTGGAAAAATCCTGCATAATAACACTCCCCAATCAGTACATATAGGCCATCATATATAAACCAGTCTGATGAAGACGTCAGCACCAACAAGGCTCCTTACCATGTAAACAAGACCCCCATACACCTGAGCCACTCGATCTTGAAGGCCAGCAACAATCCCAAGTTCTTTCTCAGCACTAAGCACAAGTTTAGGCCGGATTTCAACTTTAATCAAATGCCTGACTTTATAGAAATCAAGAAGACAATTCAAGGCCGCAGTTACGATAGCACTAGAACCTGAAAGTCCAGTCTGAAATAAATATCAAAATCACAGCTTAGAGCCAAAAAATTATATTGTGAAGGTATAATATTTGTTTTAATGGTCGAAAATGAGAAGCGGGTACCTGGCGAGGAATGTTAGTATCATAAGAAAGAGTGAAATTTAGAGAATGAAGGTTGATCTCATTCTCCTTACAATGCTTGAAAAATACTTTACAAATAGCCATCAGCAATCGTACTCCTCCATAATACCCTTCACTTTGCAATCGATCCACCTACAATAAAATTTAAAATCCATTACGCACACAAAATTTATCAATTAGGCACACAAAATTTACCAATTACGCACACAAAATTTATCAATTATGCACACATTTGTGGAACAAGACACGTTGATTTAATGAAGTGGCCGAGCTATAGGGCAATTGACAGATGCAAGAATTCAATTATCTTCCAATTCTAAGGCTTGAAAACATGGGCATTTTAAAAAGTTATATAAAATCGATGGATCAATCAAACAATTATGATAAATGGAGGGCGAACCAGGTGATTGAGAGAAGAGAATTGGACAAGATCATGCGTCGGATGTGGCTTGATGACGAGATCATGAGATGGGTGTAACTGAACGGTTGCCCAGAAATTTCCAAGACTAAACGACAGGGTACGCCCATAATAAACATCACTTGGATTCCCTAATAGACCCACACGCCCGTATGCTTTGTGTTCTATTACCGTTGGTGGTGCTGCCACCGCCGCCGCCGCCGTTGATTTCTCCTCCATTGCCTTTAAAGCAAAGATATCAGAGGTAGGAGACAATGTCGTTTTAAAGTTGTTGTAGTTTTGGATTTGGCGTTATCTGCTCTGCTCTGCTTTCGTCAGCATCTAATCATGAAAACTATCTTCCTCTTTTTGTTCTGCTAAAAGGTTCATTTACCGCCTAAATTTAGAACAAAATACCAACAATTTTCGACGGAATGCCCATACCTTTCCATATTTGCATTTCTTGGGTGCATATTTTCCGATAATTATCAATTTGGCTTCTAAACTTATTCAAATTAATACTCTAGTATTTCAATATATATTTACATTAATTTAGTTTTTGAATCGGTTTAAAAATAATTAAAAAACATTGTTATCAAGTCAGTTTCAAATTGCAAGTTATGAAACTCTTGGAACATCCACAATGGTATATTGTGGATGCTTATTAAGCGGTTGGTCTCTACTAATAACTCAACAATGAGACCTTTATTACTATTTTTTAATAAATATTAAAGATGTAAATTAAAAGTAAAAAATCGAACATAACAACAATATTACAGTTGCATTGAATGGATTCTTCTCATTTAGAGTAAATTAAAAAAAAAGTCTTAGTTGATGGAATGTTTAAAATGTTGCAAGAATGGGAAAGTCGGCAATAAATTAAGGCATCTAACAGTAATCGAGAACGTGTGTAGAAACCTCTTTTCCAGACACATAGAAAAGTGATAGAGGACTGAAACGTCCGATGATGATTTTCAGAGACACCCGTCCGAAAAATAAGCTAGCGATACGCTTGTTAGAGTCCAAGTGGACTAGATTGATGCGCAACGGGAAACTTGAAGGAATAAAACATAATTGTAACCCATAAAAATCCAAAGATTGTGATAGAAGTCTAAGAAATTCGACTAATTATAATGCTTTAGAAATTCATGGGCTAACTGTAGGTTTGACATACTAAACTGCCCAAAACCTAACCTTTGTGGTTTTGAAAGCCTTTTCGGACACTTTAAGGGACCACATATTATCTTTTGCCACTTTTTTCATGGCACATACTGTATATTCCGAAAATATTATTTAAATAATATAAAATAGAGTTCTAACCTAATCTAAACTCTAGCCACACCTAACCCTAATCCCTACACAACCTTTATAAACACCCCACTACTAAACCCTAATAAGGAGGCAAGCATGTGGCACACAAACAAACATAAACCCTAATTTGCATAGTATAACCATATTTTCCAACCACAAAACACATAATTTTAAGCCACCTTTTGTAGAAAGAATCAAGTTTCTTATGCTTTAATCATTCAAGAATCAACTGTTGCACATAGATTTATATTGGATTCTACATACGGATCACTAGAAAAATGATCCTAGGACTTAGCAAGGTACTTATGAGGACCCTATTCAGCTTCTAAACACATAAGTATATTCATTTATGTATTTAATTTTGATTTTGATTCATTAGTATGCATGATTAAGGCTTTTAGCGTTCTTGACTAATTTGCCATGATTGCCATTGATTTCACTAACATATTCATGTTTTAGGATGTTTTAAAAAAAATTACATGGTATTTTGATTATATTTGAATTCCAGCAACTTAATTGCGCGTTTTAATTGTTTTAGCACGTGTTTTCGGTCAAAACCTGAACCCGAGCCGAACCCCACATGCTCCACCATTGATTGTCATTACTCCTTTCTTGAGAACAAGAACGGATAGAGTTTGTCGACCCAATCGGGTTAAGGCTTCATATGTGACGGGCGAGGCATTGGCTTGAGGTCTACGCCGAGTTTTTCAAGCTCGTCAAGCAATTGTCCTCGATTGTATTTATTTGGTTCGCCCCCTTCTATAGGCGTGTATTCGCAACCAGAAGCGTCCTCCTAAAGTTTCCCTGTGTTCGGAGCCACATTCTCGCCATGTGGATAAATTCCCCTTTTAGTCTAGTCAATAACTTTATAGAGCAATAGGTGAAACCCATCTTATTCGGTTGATGGATCTGTTTGGCCGAACCTCCCTAATACCCGAACTTATTCGGTGTCTAGGTATGATCGGTGTCACGACCCAAAATATTGAGCCGCAACCGGCACTAGGGAACGAGAGTGGTAGCTCCGGAACCCGTAGCAAGCCTCAAACCACTCTTAATTTTTCGCATATAATAAACAAATAATAATAAACAACAGAAGTAAATATACATATATAACACATAAACAAATATTTACACTAACTGTTCAAAAACCTCGCGGGCTCTAGTTACCGTACCCTGTACGAACTGGCCTCGCGGTACTATATACACCAGTTAGTGAAACAGAATATATCACCGGCATCTGGAGCCGTGAATAAAACATAAAACACATAGCCTACAAAACGTATAAACAAGACAACAAGTAATATGTACAATCAAAATGTACTGATGTCTAGGCTACGACTCTGTCAACTCTGGACCACTACTGCAGCACTCACAGAAGTCAGAAACTATACATACACAGCTGACTTCTGGACTTCAAAACTGACTCCTAGCTAAGTCCACACACTAAGCACCTGAAAGACATCAAAGGTGAGGGGTCAGTATTTGGGAAAATACCGAGTGAGTTTGCATTTACTAACGGTATTATTATAAAAATATAGCATCGCATTACAAGGAAACAATAATATAAAAGTAAAACATATAAACAGGTATTTGATCCGTACGAAACTAATATCCTAGCATGCGACACAACTTTCGAATAATCAAATCATACTGATCCAGATAGTCCGACCCGGGAGTGCTCACACTCTACCTCGTCGATCGCGACCTATCTATTAGTCCCAAAGTGTGAGTCCAACTCACTAGATACGGGGACTCCAAACTACACTGTAGCCGAGTGCTCACTCGTATCGGATTCATTGTCCAATTTCTAAATTCATGTCATGTCACTTCATATCATACGTGTATCAATCATGTATTATATGAAAACAGACTAAACTGACTCGATACTGGTGATCACCCAGCCTATTGACACCCAATAGGTAGCTAGTTTCTTCGGATCGCATACTAGTTCTCGTATATAAAAACTTAATAAAACATATAACATTTCAATCAATTATATATAGTGCGA
Source organism: Mercurialis annua (assembly GCF_937616625.2). Taxonomy (NCBI): domain Eukaryota; kingdom Viridiplantae; phylum Streptophyta; class Magnoliopsida; order Malpighiales; family Euphorbiaceae; genus Mercurialis; species Mercurialis annua. Next base: position 16,872,300 of record NC_065572.1, on the reverse strand, counting down.
TGCGTGTAAACAATATACATATATATAAAATAACTTTATTATATAATACACGAAAGTAAAGTGCAACTCACAGAAACCGCAATCCAATCAATGACGTAGTCGATGAAATGATATGCCCTTACTATCCCACGTCTACTGACCTCTCCGCTTGCTGACACGTCTGATACATAATAATTAATGTTTAATGATTAGACGTGAACCTCGCATTCTAATACGTATAATACTCTAAATTCTAAGGTTATGCTTCATTCTTAATGTTATTCGTGAACTCGATATTCCTTTATCGTATTCACGATATATCGAAACCTGTTTCTCGTATTCGAGAAACGTATACTATCTTTAGCGTTTTCCATTATCGTTGCCCACGTAAAACGTTAAGCTAAAACTTCACTTTTTAAATTATCGGGGTCCTTAATCGTTTTTAGGGTCTAATATTTGAAAATACTAAAATCCCGCTCAATTAGGGATAAAAGCCCATATTGGTCCCTATGGACCCACTGTGCGGGCGCACACAAGCACTGTGCGTCCGCACAGTGTAGTGTGCGTTCGCACACTTCGGTGTGCGTCCGCACACTTCGGTGTGCGATCGCACACTTCGGTGTGCGATCGCACACCGAGTGCAGCCCCCAGAAAATCGATTTCCGGGGCTTTCCGTCCATCCCGACATGCTTAGAACCTTCTAACACACCAAACCCATATCTCCGTTCGAATAAGCTAAAACGATCTCAAACTATCGAATTAAACGTTTTTATATTTATTACACCAAAACTGCCTTAAACTCATCATTTTCAAGCCAAAAACCGACCTCTTACCTTGATTTGATGCCCGTAGATGATAGAGCTTTCGATTCTGAAAAGATCGCCGCTTGAATCACTTAAATCGGACGTCGAACGGAGAAACGGCGACGAAACAATCGTGATCGGTGGATTTCTTCGTTTCTGGATTCTTCTTTCTCTGATCTTTATTTCTTTGAATTTGGTTTTACTTATATGATTTGGAAAAAAGTCCGTTTTGATCCTTCCTTTCTTTCTTTGTTACAGCTTATCTTTCAAACTTTTCTTCTATACGATTTAGTCCACAACTAAATCATTTAATTCTTTTATTACGACTTATACGTATTATTTATATCCGATAAATAATACGAATTTCGATATTATTATTTTCCCGTTAAAACCTAAAATTTCCATTTTCGAGATGTAGTGGCTAAATTACCACTTTAGTCCCTGTACTTTATTTTGGGCTTTTATTGATATTTTTCTTTTTAATTCTAATTCAACTTTAGAATTGAAATATAACCTTAATTTCCTGATAACTAATTTCCCGAAACCGACCTACTTGGAATTTATTTACTTTAATTTCTCTGAAATCTTTCCGACATCGCCACTCTGGCGAGTCCAGATTGGACACATGGCCCAAATAAATAATTAAATTTTTTGGGGTATTACATTCTTCTCCCCTTATTTAAATTCGTCCTCGAATTTTCATAAATCTCGTTGGGATCTTAAAATTTTCCTTATACTTTCCTTGACGTCCATTAGTACGTTTTGGTCGCAGCTTTTCCTTTTACTTAAACTCTTAACTTTCCATGCACAGCTATAACTTCATACTTGTTGCTAATCGATTGTTTATCCAACTCATACTAGCTGCTTACTATTATGTCGTTGAGAATCCTCTTACTGTTACTTTCGTCTTGTTACTCTCCAAATCTACTATTCCATTCTTAGTCATTGATATGAGTATTTTACTCCTATTTAGAATGTCTTTTCCGCATGTTTTCATTATATTTTATCACGGTTTTATGGTATTCCGAATGCCTTATTACGTGTTTTAGTATTTCAGGTACTTGAGAGCATTGCGGAAGCATTTTTGTGCAAAAGTTGGAAAAGACGATAAAAGAGATGCGGAAGCTCATTTGCAAATCTGAAAAGCTGACCCCCGTACACTATTTTACAAATTTGGACCATCTAGAAGCTTCAAATGAATTCGTGTTCTTCATGAAAGTTAAAGACGACGTCCTAAGCTTTCCAATGGTTCAAGAATCAACTCAATCGAACATTTCTACACCGATTTATGAAGGTTTGAAGATTGCAATCCGGAGCAGCAAAAGGCAGCTCGAATCGAGCTCACCTAGTTCAGAATGGAGCTCGATTCGAGCCACATGAGGCTGAACTCAGAATGGCTGAGCTTGAATCGAGCTCCTCACTTGGCCAAAGTGAGCTCGATTCGAGCCAAGGCTAAAAAGAGGGGGGATTTTTGATTTCAAACATCACAAGGCTTGATTCAATTGCCATTTTGGGCCCAACAACATGTGTAATGAATGTTTTCCTTTCCTCTTTTGTGGGTACTATAAAAACAACATTAGCTCTATTTTTAGGTCACAACTTTACTCTAGAGAATTATTCCCTTTTGCTATCACTTTTCTTAGAATATAATCTCTTTAGAATTAAGTGCTCCATAGCTTCCTCCATTGTTGAAGCTCTTGAAGCTTTTATTTGCTTTGTATGAATAAGATCTTCATTATTATTGCAAGCTTATTTATTATTGAATCTTCATTATCTCTTGTGATTGATTGCTCTACTCATTTAATTAAGGTAACCCATCTTTACTTCTTAATGCTCTATTACTCTCATTCATTGATTGCTTGTGTTGCTTTAAGTATGAGTGGCTAAACCCCCCCTTGTTAGGGGGTTGGTATGATAACCTAGGGTTGTATGATTGGTTGGTTCATAGTGTTGTATGCTTATGTCTTACTCCTATTGCTTATTGCTTGATTAGGATTAGATATCCTAATCATGTTTAGAGTTTGATTAATACACCGAGAGGTGGTTGATTAGATTGACTAATAGAATTGAAAATCCAGGTTTTAGAGCGCCACGAGAGTGAGTTTGAACCTAGGTGGCCCTAGAGTGGATTGATTAATCGCTAGTTAATGATTTGGTTTTGCCGTGTAACACGAGAGTGAGCTTGGTATTTATTAGATGATTAAATAGCGGTTTTGTCATTCTTTGAGGCTCGAGAGAGCGGGAATGATGTTTTAGACCTCACTCGGTCCTTATCAACTTCCAATTTGACCAACCATGAAATGCATAACCTAGGAGGGATTACCAATCCCTTGACGTTTCCCTTCTATTGAATTACATCTTTGATAATTAATGTTTCTTTAGTTGTTAATTGCAATTTCGTGCTTAGTAGAATTCCTAATTAGTAATTGGATACTTGAAACTTCAACCACCTTTGTTTTGCTAAACGAATTGGATCATAACTAAATTTCATTCTCGTCAATCACTCCTATTTCACTCCTTGTGGGTTCGACCTCATATTTACCGAGTATTACGAGTTGGGTTTTATCTCAACAAGTTTTTGGCGCCGTTGCCGGGGAGTGACGAGTGTCTATTGATTGATTGAAATTAGTTGTAGTTCGGTCGAGTTAGTTTTATTTTCTGTTTTTATTAAAATTGTTTGTTTTTGCTTTTTTCCGGGTTACGCGTGGTTTGCTTGTTGTTGTTTGTGTAGGATATCAACTATAGTGTACGCACAATACCCGAATGGCTAATCTTCCACTAGAACCGTTTCAAGACAATCTCGGGGGCTTTGAAAGAAGTGTGAGGCGGGAAAATCGTAGACCCGCTATCATGGAAAATGAGAATGAAGATTATGAGGAAGGTGATCGGTTCAATCCTCAAGTGGAAGGAGCGGAACAACATTATCCGCCTCCTCCACAAGTTGAGAATGTGAATCGCCAAAGGCATCAAGAACGCCCAAGGGATGATCGACCCTACTCGCATCCACAAGTGCACAATCAACCAAGACAAACTTTGGGCGAATTCTTTTTGCCGAATGTGGATAATGCCACGTTTGGATGTTTTGTAATGCCGGTTCAAGCGGCAACCTTTGAGATCAAGCCAAGTACGATACAACTTTTAGAGAATCGTTGTGCGTTTTACGGGTTGAGTCAAGAGGATCCCAATGCGCACATCGCCAAATTCTTGGGTGTACTCAATACGTTCAAGCTTCATGGGATAACCGCGGATCAAATCAAGTTGAGAATGTTCCCCTTCTCTTTAAGGGACAAGGCTAGCTTATGGCTTCACTCTCCACCCAATGAATCCATCCACAATTGGAGAGAGTTGGCTCAAGCGTTTCTCAATAAATATTTCCCTCATAGCAAGACTACAAAGTTGACCAAGGATATTCTTGAGTTTATTCAATTTGAAGGGGAGTCACTTTATGAGGCATGGGAGCGTTTCAAGGATTTACAAAGGAGTGTCCCCCATCATCGGCTCAATAAAGAGCATGTGATCCAAATCTTCTATGATGGGACAACTATTACTACTAGAGCAACAATTGATGCGGCTTCGGGCGGATCACTAATGCAAAAGACGTATGAAGAGGCGCTAGAATTGGTGGAAAAGTTGGCGATAGTTAGTAGCACTTGGGGCCCTATTGATAAAAGAGCGCCATCTACTCAAAAGTCGGTAATGACTCTTGATCAAGTGAGGGAAATGGAGGCCATAAAAGCAACTAATGCTTCTCTACAAGCACAAGTGGATGCCCTCAAGAAACAAGTTGCTCCAAGAAACGCACCGGTTATGTTCAAGTGGGATGTGAGCATTGTGGGGACTATAACCATAGTAGTGGGGAGTGTTATGCCACGGGGAAAGCTTGGAGTGAGCAAGTGAACTATGTTGGAGGCCAAGGGCAAGCTAATGACCCGTACTCTAATACCTACAACCCCGGATGGAGGAATCATCCTAACTTTGGATGAAGAAACCAAGAAGGTCAAGGCAATGCTCAAGCCTCCAACCAAGCGGGTCCTAGTTTTCAAGGAGGAAATAGACCTCAATATCAACAACAACAACCACAAGGTCAATACCACAACAACCAACACCAAGGGAACAATTATGGTGGTAGACCACAACACCCTCCCGGTTTCCAATAACCAAGGAACATGGATGAGGGAAACATGCTTGCCAAATTGATGGAGAAATTTAAAAAGATGGAGGCTGAAAACAGGCAACTTCACAATGAAAATAGGCAAAGGGAGAAGAACCAAGCTTCCACCATCCATCACTTAGAGACCCAAATCTCGCAAATGGCACTTTCGCTTCAAGGTAGACCTCAAGGGGGATTGTCCTCTACTACGAAAAACAATCCTAGAGAGCATGTGAAAGCCATCAAAGTTGTGGAACTTCGAAGCGGTAGAGTCCTTGATGTTGATCATGATAAGGATCTTGAAAAAGCTAATGGCAAGAGGCCAATGATTGTGGAGGTTGAGCCTCAAGTAGTAATAGATGTTGCAAGCTCTAGTCAAGAGCTACCAAAGTCGTGTGAGGAGGTGGCTATTGATATTGATGTTGAAGAACCATATGTGAGGCCACCACCACCTTTTGTGCCTAAAGTACCATTCCCAAGCCGGTTGAGAAAGGCTCCAGATAATGAAAAGTTTCATAAGTTTCTTGAAATATTCAAGAAACTTCAAATAAGCATGAGCCTAGGGGATGCCTTACGAGAGATGCCCCAATACGCTAAGTTCTTGAAAGACATAATTATGGACAAGCGAAGTTGGGAACAAGGCGGAACAATTCCTCTAACGGAAAGTTGTAATTCTGTTATCCAAAGCAATCTACCGACCAAGCTACAAGATACAGGGAGTTTCACGATTCCTTGCTTAATTGGCACTTCTACTTCTCTTAATTGTCTTTGCGATTTAGGTGCAAGTATAAATCTAATGTCGTTATGTCTTTTCAGGAAAATATGTGGAAACCAACCGATAAAACAAACTTCCATGATGCTCCAATTGGCCGACCATTCGCTCAAGAGACCGCACAGGGTTGCGGAAGACGTGCTAGTAAAAGTGGGCAAGTTCATCTTTCCGGTGGACTTTGTTGTGCTTGATTATGCGGTCGACAAAGATTACCCCATGATTCTCGGGCGTCCTTTTTTGAATATGGGGAGAGCATTGGTTGATGTTAATGGGGGGAAGATAACATTGAGAATGAATGATGAGAGCATGGTGTTTTACATCAAGCATGGCAAAAGCAAGTGTGAGGAGGAGAAATGCATGAAGATTGATACTATTGAGCCCACATTGCATGTGCCTATGAAGGAGGTTCCTAAGAAAGAACCCGAAGTTGTGTGTGCAAAAATCAAGACAACACCTCATGTCAAGCCACGCAAGGGAAAACCAAGACGTTGGGCATCATGGAAGTTGAAGCTCAACGGGATAGAAACCGTAAGCAAGAGACAAATATGCACGGAAGTTGCTACTCTTGGTGAGTACGTCCAATTTCGAACCTCTCAAGCACATTCACAAGCGGGGAAGTTGATTTCTAAGTGGAGCGGGCCGTTTAAAACACGGCGCAAATTGGATGATGATTTGATTGAGTTGGAGGGGGCCAATGGAGATGTTTTTAAGGTGCTTGGAGAATGGTGCAAACCATATCCTAGAGTGTTGTTCTATGAAAGTCGCGAGCAAGTTGCTCTTTTTGATCCTCCATGATTTTGAGGATCGCTAGTCGAGCTTTCGACTCTAAATAAGCGCACTTGGGAGGCAATCCCAAGAGGTTCGTTTTAGTACTTTCGCCTTTTTCTTAGTTTGTTTGTTATTTTAGTGTTTTTGTGTGATTATTTTCTGTATTTTGTGTTCAAGATAACACCCGGTATGTTCGGTTTTGGATGTGTAGGAGATTGGAACTCGTGTAAAATCTCCAACACTTCATCTTCTCCAACTTTTTTCCATATTTGGCCCCGAACCGCCGGTGTTCGATTAAACACACAAGATTTTATTTTCTAAACTCAACTCCTATTCAATTTTTATATGTCTAATTTCTTAGCATTGAGGACATTGCATCGAAATGTGTGAGGAGGGTTGAAAAATTGATTGTAGTTGCGTAGGATTGTTTGTTTGTTTTTATTGTTTTTCATTTGTTAATTTTAGTTTGTTTGTGTGTTTTTGATGTTTTATTTAGGAGAATTTTGGTCAAATCTTTGAGCATACCCCTTAGCTTAATTTTGTAGCATGTTAGCTAAGTTGATCAAGTACTTGCTTTATATCAAATGTCATGATCTAATTAATGAATAATTGAATGGTGTTTCTTGTTTTGACAATTGTTGTTGATGCTTGCTTAGTGAAATGTCAATTAGATGACATCGGTTGATAAGATTAGGGTGAAGTCACTTGTTAGCAATTTTTGACTCTAAATGCATGATCAACGAGCTTGATGCGGAATTATGATGTGTATGTAGTAAAATTGTTGAATCCTAGGAAATTGGGCATACGTGGCATGATAGTTGTCATTCTAGCATTGGTTAAAACACACCTAATTCTTGAATTTTCGAGCCTACATTTTTGTTGTGTTTTGCATGTTTTAGTCCTAGAACTTGCTCCTATGTCCGTGCAAGATTGCATTGTTGAGTTTTTGGCAATTAGGTGATAATGGCAATTAGGATTACACACTTCTTCAACCCACTCAAAAAGCCTACCCTTTGACCCTTAGATAACACAATTTTGAGCCTTAACCAAATTTTTGCTTTAAACCATGGTTTCACACAAAATCAACCTTTTCAAAGTTTACCTCTTAAAAATTCCAAATTTGACTTGATTAACTCACATTAAAATAGATGGAAACTCTAGCTTGATGAATCAATGGAGTTGTGAACTTAAACTTACAAGAAGAAATGCCTTACAAAAGAAAAACAAAAGAAAACAAAAGAAAAAGAAAAGAAAAGAAAGAAAAAAAAATAAAGGCATGAAAAAGAGTTCTCATTTGTTAAAAAGTTCACTTGTATGTAAATTTCCAAGCTAGATCAAGTAAAAGAGTGCATATGTTATTCAAGTCAAGTTTTTAGCCAAATACTATCTCTTTACCTACCCCTAACCCTTAGCCCCGTTACAACCCTTAAAAGTCCATTTGATAATTGCCGGAAACCGAGCTAAGTAGTGGAGTCCGGACTTTGAGCAAGCCTATGGTGACTATTGCATGTGTTCCTTGTACACCTTTCTTATCTTGAGCGAGTGAAATCTAGTGAGGTATACGCCATTGCTTGAAGTAGAACGTTTATGTCATGTTGTGCCCAACGTAGCTTGAATCCAATTTGTATACACGTCCCGCATAAGATAGCAACTTGTTAATGTAGAATGGTCGATAAGCATGCTTCCGTGATGGTAATCTTGATAATATCAACTTATGTCATTGACATTGCATTTCTCACTTGTTTGCATCGCCGCAGTTGTTAGGTCGAGAATAATTCATTAGGTTATTCATTAGTTGGAACATTATGTGCGATATATATGCGGGTTTGAGGTTATTAGCTAGCATGCATCCCCGAGTAAGATTCATTTCTTGCTTGAGGACAAGCAAGGATTTGTGTGAAGAGGTTTGATAGGAGTATTTTACTCCTATTTATAGTGTCTTTTCCGCATGTTTTCATTATATTTTATCACGGTTTTATGGTATTCCGAATGCCTTTTTATGTGTTTTAGTATTTCAGGTACTTGAGAGCATTGCGGAAGCATTTTGGTGCAAAAGTTGGAAAAGACGATAAAAGAGATGCGGAAGCTCATTTGTAAATCTGAAAAGCTGACCCCGTACACTATTTGACCAATTTGGACCAGCTAGAAGCTTCAAATGAATTCGTGTTCTTCATGAAAGTTAAAGTAGACGTCCAAAGCTTTCAAACGGTTCAAGAATCGACTCAATCAGACATTTCTACATCGATTTATGAAGGTTTGAAGATTGCAATCCGGAGCAGCAAAAGGTAGCTCGAATCGAGCTCACCTAGTTCAGAATGGAGCTCGATTCGAGCCACATGAGGCTGAACTCAGAATGGCTGAGCTCGAATCGAGCTCCTCACTTGGCCAAAGTGAGCTCGATTCGAGCCAAGGCTAAAAAGAGGGGAGATTTCTGATTTCAAACATCACAAGGCTTGATTCAATTGCCATTTTGGGCCCAACAACATGTGTAATGAATGTTTTCCTTTCCTCTTTTGTGGGTACTATAAAAACAACATTAGCTCTATTTTTAGGTCACAACTTTACTCTAGAGAATTATTCCCTTTTGCTATCACTTTTCTTAGAATAGAATCTCTTTAGAATTAAGTGCTCCATATCTTCCTCCATTGTTGAAGCTCTTGAAGCTTTTATTTGCTTTGTATGAACAAGATCTTCATTATTATTTCAAGCTTATTTATTATTGAATCTTCATTATCTCTTGTGATTGATTGCTCTACTCATTTAATTAAGGTAACCCATCTTTACTTCTTAATGCTCTATTACTCTCATTCATTGATTGCTTGTGTTGCTTTAAGTATGAGTGGCTAAACCTCCCCTTGTTAGGGGGTTGGTATGATAACCTAGGGTTGTATGATTGGTTGTTTCATAGTGTTGTATCTTATGTCTTACTCCTATTGCTTATTGCTTGATTAGGATTAGCTATCCTAATCATGTTTAGAGTTTGATTAATACACCGAGAGGTGGTTGATTAGATTGACTAATAGAATTGAAAATCTAGGATTTAGAGCGCCACGAGAGTGGGTTTGAACCTAGGTGGCCCTAGAGTGGATTGATTAATCGCTAGTTAATGATTTGGTTTTGCCGTGTAACACGAGAGTGAGCTTGGTATTGATTAGATGATTAGATAGCGGTTTTGTCATTCTTTGAGGCTCGAGAGAGCGGGACTGATGTTTTAGACCTCACTCGGTCCTTAGCAACTTCCAATTTGACCAACCATGAAATGCATAACCTAGGAGGGATTACCAATCCCTTGACGTTTCCCTTCTATTGAGTTACATCTTTGATAATTAATGTTTCTTTAGTTGTTAATTGCAATTTCGTGCTTAGTAGAATTCTTAATTAGTAATTGGATACTTGAAACTTCAACCACCTTTGTTTTGCTAAACGTATTGGATCATAACTAAATTTCATTCTCGTCAATCACTCCTATTTCACTCCTTGTGGGTTCGACCTCGTATTTACCGAGTATTACGAGTTGGGTTTTATCTCAACAGTCATCATCGGGTCGCTACTAGTCTCTTTTATACGTGAATAGTCACGACGTGTCGATTCCATCCTTAATGACGTACTTACTTTATTCATACTTCTATGAGTATTTTCTCTTGTAATCATAATCTGCGGTTATGGTCTTTACTATCGTCTGTAGTTGTCACTTTTCTTTCTTAGCTAGTTCTTGTCATTTCTTACTCCTTTCTATCATTATCTGACACTTCGTTCCTCATCAACCAATCTCTTTCAACTTGCACCATGTCTAACACCTTCACTGTCTCTTAACATAGCTAAGCCTGATACATTCTTTAATATCTACAATTTCTCTTTCCTTTGTTTCTTTAAGCTATCGTGAACCTCACGTCGTTCTGTTTATTATGATTCTTCACTCGTTTACCATTTTCTTAAACGTTTCATTTCACGTTACTTTCGATCGTATGGCTTGTATAGTTGCCCTTATTTACTAATACTACTCGTATTCTTATCCTCTTCACTTCCCTCTAGTTATTCTTGTGAAGTTCGCCTCAAATCTCTTATTGACTTTTCAGTCAACGCTGTTCTTTCTTTACGTCACTTTAATCTTTGACTGATTTAATAGGTCTTTGATATCTTATCTACTTTCTTTATCGTCATTCCTTCTCATTGTAAAAACAACTTTCTCTTTCATCTTACACTTCTGCTTCTTATTTTCGAATAGTTTCAGTTTTGTTGTCTTATACATCCTATGCTTCTTTAGCGCTTATAACATGGTTCTAATTGTCTTTTTAAACAACTTGATTTCTCTGTACTAATATCATCTCTTGTTCTTATGACATCGTGGCTTCTTAGATACAATTCACTCCTATCTGTCCAATAGCAATGAAGTATCATCTTATCCTTTACTTACTGTATTCATTACGTCTTTCCTCCGTTTATAATAGCTCCATTATTGCTGTTCTATTATGATAATCCTCCTGACGTATTTCTAGAACTTTCCATTTCTCTAATCATCTTACTAAATTTCAAGGACACATACGTTTCCTATCACATTTTCTTTCATATTTTTCACCATTCTTACATTTACTGGTATGCATGTCTATGTGCGTAACCTTTATTTTTATATGAAGTCCTTCCTTTAGCTTTTCCCCTTTTTTCCATTAGGTAGCTTATACTTCTGATGCTAATATAGATTATGTCATATGTACTTAAGATTTCATTTGATATCCACCTCCTAACATTGTTTACTTCTTGACTCTTCAAATTTTAAATCTTTATACTCTTTTAAAATCACTTCTTCTGTCGCTTCATATCTTTTCCTTTCCATTATGTCTCTCGTTCGCTATGTTACTTATCTCCGCATAAGGATAATCATTATATTCTTCATCCTTGCGTCTTCGTTACTTCTCTTTCGTCTAACATGACTCGCTGTTATTACACCCTTTGTTTTAACATAAGGATAGATATTGTATCCTTAGACATTGCCAGCGCATCGCATCTTGTCTGCGTATGCTCTCCAGCGATAACTCCTTATTCACATTCTCTTTTAGCTTCACTAGCTTTGTTGCAATTAATCATTAACATGGATTTATTCCGTTATTGGGGTTTGTTTTACAAATCTTATTCTTATTTATTAGGAATCTTTTATTATCTGTCGCAGGGCTTTACATCTGAGTTTACTTACTGAGCAAAACGATTTCAAAACATCTTTTGGCTGGCTAGCTCTTTTTAAATTACTTTTCATAATTTTTTTGAAATCATCAATACAATTGTAGCTCAGAGTGATGACACCTCTCATCACCAAAGAGTTGCTCAAAATCACATTTTTCTGCATTATTATAAAAATATGATGCATGATCTATATTTTGAAAATCATTTTCTTATGCATTCCTATCGTGATTATGCAATATCATATGCGATGTCTGAGCACAATTGTACCTTGAAAAATCATAAACACTTTCAAAATTTTCATAAATCCGTAAGTTTACTCTAGATTGTACACTCTACGACTATTAACGGCTTTCTTTATTGTTATTGGATACATTATAAATTTTTGTATTGCTGTCACTTTCTGTTGTTTTACTGACTATACCTCTGTCACATCACTTCTTTTTCCATATTTTCGATAACTCAATTCAATTCAAAGTTTTCTATTGCTGTAATCACCACATCCACTTCTTCAACACACTGTATCATGTCATATACAAACGCAGGTACCGATGTTCCACATCGATTCCCCTTTCAGTAATCTATCTTCTTCTTTACAGCTTCTAGAACGTAATATAGGAATTACGTTCGCGACAAATGTATGATATTTTGTTTATTATATTATTGCTTTTATAAATTATATTTATACGTTCTTTTATTAGTCACGTGTTTATCACATCGCTTCGTATAGGTTCTCGTTACCTGAGGTATTATCCTATAGGCATATCCTAATACTGATACTCTATTATGCAATGCACCAAACATATACATAGCAATGCAAACATATTAACACTAATACACAAAGCATATAAATCGCTGATACCTGGAGGTGCCTGATGCGGAATGCTAGGTTCCCTAATGACTATGCCGGTGTGTCGGCCCCTAACTCTTCTACCGGAGTTGCCTCCGCCTCTGAGCACAAAGTGGGGGTTGGTCCTAATTCTGGAGGATGTGTTAACGTAATCCGGATGAAACTCACGCCTAAAATAGAAGGGTCGTACGAGATCGCCCTCCCACTCACGTTTAGTCTCGATTCTACGAGTCATCATAGTGAGCGTCCCAAAATGTTCACCTACATATTCATATAGCTCACCAAGCTCAGATCCTAAGCCTCTGACGTATCTACGGTTGATGGTTCTGTTATCTTCGTTTAGATCAAGAACCCCCTCAACCATTCGCAGCAAATCAGCAGAACACAATCCTACTGTTAACATTCCTCGAGAGAAGGAGCGCATCTGCCTCCTAACTTGACTTAGAGCTATCTGTGCCTGACCGTTTGCTATTTCTACGTCTTCTCTCAAATCACGGTATCTCTGCACCATAGACCAGAAATGCTCGCTTCTGTACTCCTCAATGTCTGATTCATCTAACAATTCCTCTTCTTCAAACTCCTCCTCTTAAGGATCTTCTTCTTCTAACTCTTCTTCTAATTCCTCTTCTGGGTTCTCTGCTAGGTTCTCCTCTAGATCCTCCTCCGAATCTTCCTCCGGATCTTCTTCAGGATCCTCTTCCGGATTTTCCTCCGGTTCCTCTTCATCTTCTTCACTATACTCTATTTCTGGCGAGTGTACTCTACCTCTATTTCCAGAAGAACTGCCAACCTCTGACACAGACATATAACCATTCTGATAAATTTCTGGCGATCTCCTAAGATTTGCGTGGAATCCATTCTGATGGACCCCAGATGGTTCGCCTACTTCGTTATGAAACCCATTTTGAAATATAGGAGGCGTTTCCTCCCGTTCTTCAGCAGCATGTGACTGAGCTCCGTTCTACGCAGACATGCTGAAAAGAAACAATGTCAAACATAAGCGACCATCTGGGCCCATTTCCACACGCAATTCCAATATCAACTTATAAAATGCTGTAAACACTTAGCATTGAATTTAGCTGCACGTAGTTCGCAAGCAAATAACCATTTAACACTCCTAGAGTATGAAGTAATCACTTAGTTGCCTCAGTTGTTCGTATATACAGATACTAATTACTTATTAGCTTAATAGTCTCAATTCGCGTGGGCTATACCACGTATTACTAATGCACATAACACACAAATGCAGACAACTAAGGTCCGGCTCTCTGCTGCAGTAGTTCCTAGGTTTACTTACTGACAAAGTATTTCAACCCAGACAGACATTCAAACAAAACTGGCAGTGATAACTATACCAACTGATCTCAAACAAACACTGAAACAATCTTGCAGTGGTAACTGGACCAACTGCTCTGATACCAACATTGTCACGACCCAAAATATTGAGCCGCCACCGGCGCTAGGGAACTTGAGTGGTAGCTCCGGAATCCGTAGCAAGTCTCAAACCACTCTTAATTTTTTGCATATAATAAACAAATAACAATAAACAACAGAAGTAAATATACATATATAACACATAAACAAATATTTACACTAACTGTTCAAAAACCTCGCGGGCTCTAGTTACCGTACCCTGTACGAACTGGCCTCGCGGTACTATATACACCAGTTAGTGAAACACAACATATCACCGGCATCTGGGGCCGTGAATAAAACATAAAACACATAGCCTATCAAAACGTATAAACAAGACGACAAGCAATATGTACAATCAAAATGTACTGCTATCTAGGCTACGACTCTGTCAACTCTGGACCACTACTACAACACTCACAGAAGTCAGAAACTATAGATACACAGCTGACTTCTGGACTTCAAAACTGACTCCTAGCTAAGTCCACACACTAAGCACCTGAAAGACATCAAAGGTGAGGGGTCAGTATTTGGGAAAATACTGAGTGAGTTTGCATTTACTAACGATATTATTATAAAAATATAGCATCGCATTTCAAGGAAACAATAATATAAAAGTAAAACATATAAACATGTATTTGATCCGTACGAAACTAATATCCTAGCATGCGACACAACTTTCGAATAATCAAATCATACTGATCCAGATAGTCCGACCCGGGAGTGCTCACACTCTACCTCGTCGATCGCGACCAATCTCTTAGTCCCAAAGTGTGAGTCCAACTCACTAGATACAGGGACTCCAGAGTACACCGTAGCCGAGTGCTCACTCGTATCAGATTCATTGTCCAACTTTGAAATTCATATTCATATCGTGCCATTTCATATCATACGTGTATCAATCATTTATTATATGAAAACACATTAGACTGACTCGATATTGGTGATCACACATCCTATTGACACCCAATAGGTAGCTAGTTTCTTCGAATCGCATACTAGTTCTCGTATATAAAAACTTAATAAAACATATAACATTTCAATCAATTATATATAATGCGATGCGTGTAAACAATATACATATATATAAAATAACTTTAATATATAATACATGAAAACAAAGTGCAACTCACAGAAACCGCAATCCAATAAATGACGTAGTCGATGAAATGACATGCCCTTACTATCCCACGTCTACTGACCTCTCCGCTTGCTGACACGTCTGATACATAATAATTAATATTTAATGATTAGACGTGAACCTCGCATTCTAATACGTATAATACTCTAAATTCTAAGGTTTTATTTCATTCTTAATGTTATTCGTGAACTCGATATTCCTTTATCGTATTCACGATATATCGAACCTTGTTTCTCGTATTCGAGAAACGTATACTATCTTTAGCGTTTTCCATTATCGTTGCCCACGTAAAACGTCGAGCTAAAACTTCACTTTTTAAATTATCGGGGTCCTTAATCGTTTTTAGGGTCTAATATTCGAAAATACCAAAATCCCGCTCGATTAGGGCTAAAAGCCCATTTTTGTCCCTATGGACCCACTATGCGTCCGCACAGTGTAGTGTGCGTTTGCACACTTCGGTGTGCGATCTCACACCGAGTGCAGCCCCCGGAAAATTGATTTTCGGGGCTTCCCATCCATCCCGACATGCTTAGAACCTTCTAACACACCAAACCCATATCTCCGTTCGAATAAAAACGCTAAAACGATCTCAAACTATCGAATTAAACGTTTTTATGTTTATTATGCCAAAACAGACTTAAACTCATCATTTTTAATCCAAAAACCGACCTCTTACCTTGATTTGATGCCCGTAGATGATACAGCTTTCGATTCTGAAGAGATCGCCGCTTGAATCACTTAAATCAGACGTCGAACGGAGAAACGGCAGCGAAACGATCGTGATCGGTGGATTTCTTCGTTCCTGGATTCTTCTTTCTCTGATCTTCATTTCTTTGAATTTGGTTTTACTTACTCCCTCTGTCCTAATAGAGTTGTCCACTTTGCCTTTATCACACAGTTTAAGAAAAGCAATTATTGTTTGTGGGTTTTGTGAAATTTTCCTTACTTTTCTTGTCATATCCCTATTTAATATAAGGCCCACTTGCAATTTACTCTCAATTTACTCATTATTAGATTTTAAATAGGGGTAATATAGAAAAACTAAGTGTAAAAGGTAGTTACTTTTTGAAAGTGGACAAGAGCTTTGGCACAAAAAAATTTCTCAAAGTGGACAACTCTATTGGGACGGAGGTAGTATATGATTTGGCAAAAAGTCCGTTTTGATCCTTCCTCCCTTTCTTTGTTACAACTTATCTTTCAAACTTTTCTTCAATACGATTTAGTCCATAACTAAATCAATAAATTCTTTTATTACGACTTACACGTATTATTTATATCCGATAAATAATACGAATTTCGATATTATTATTTCCCGTTAAAACCTAAAATTTCCATTTTCGAGACGTAGTGGCTAAATTACCACTTTAGTCCCTGTACTTTATTTTGGGCTTTTATTGACATTTTTCCTTTTAATTCTAATTCTAACTTTAGAATTGAAATATAACCTTAATTTCCTCGTAACTAATTTCCCGAAACCGATCTACTTGAAATTTATTTACTTTAATTTTTCTGAAATCTTTCCGATATCGCCACACTGACGAGTCCAGACTGGACACATGGCCCAAATAAATAATTAAATCATTTGGGGTATTACAATTGGTCCTTTGTAGCCATGTTCAGCCACAAATTTTTCAGAAAAGAGTTTTCAAAAATTCTCCATCGCCTTGTTCAAACTGTCCAAATTATTTTTATTTTGCCTCTATAATGTCGCTTGATCAGACATGGCTGTTGTCATTACCTCAGAAATCTGTTGCATCGCTCCATCAAACATCTGCCCATTTTTTAAGAAATTTCGTCTCTCATTGCAAAACAATTGGCCTGCGATAAAGTTGGCGGGGGTTGACGCGAATAATCTTCTAATTCTCCCTCGATATCCAAATTGATATTCTTGACTCCAGAACTAGCAATAACCCCATCAGTGGAGGGCGACAGAGTTCCTTTGGGCAGCTGTTGTGTTTGCTTGTCTTTGGCCATGATTGCTATGATATTTAGGTTTAAATATTCTGTTAATTCTCCCTTCCTTCCCAGTCGAACTCGGCGTTGAGACCGAGTTTGCATGTAATCGTCTTTAGAAAGATCAGTTTTTGTGCTAACCATAAACGAGTCCCTAGTGAATTCGCCAAAATATGTACGGACAGAAATAAACTCTTACTCGAATCTTTCAATTTATAAATGGATATTGTTTAGTCTTGATGCTTTAACTGAACCAGTGTTAAGAGTCACACAAGGCTTTTGGGTTAACAAAGTTAACCGAAGAAACTATAAGGATTAATCTAGAGGTTAAGAAACCGATGTGAGATTAATATCAAATCTAATCCCAAATTAACAAAAATATGAGGATTGCGGGATAAAAAGGACATCACTTTAGTTTTTGATTGATTGATTGAATACTAAAGATAATACAAATAAATGTTGAGCTATCTATAGCCATTTAAATATAGAATCCTAATCTAAGTACAATTCCTATTTTTAAAAGGAAAAACACTTCTAATGAGATTAAATCTCTTATTACGACAAATACCAAACTTAACGACTCCCGTGAGCCTCATTATTCAAATAAGCTCATTTGACTCTTATTTGTATTTTTGGGCTGGTGTAAACAATTATTTTTATTTTTTTTGCGAGATCTATGAACTTAACTGATTAAAACATCAAATTGAGACATAATTTAATCATAAATTTAAAGATTCGAGTGTTGGATTCACAAACAACCATAATAATTTATCATCTAAAAGGCCATAAAAGTTGAATTAATGGTTGAATAAGTAAAGATAAAAAGTTCTTCATATACCCGCAAACATTTATTCAAAGTGTATATCTTATTAATTTATTAAAATTGTTAATTTAATTCTGTAATCAGATCAAAACTATGGAAATTATTAATTTATCACATACTAATTTTAAGAACAAATTACTTTAAATCCCCTCATGTTTGTCATAATTCATATTTTAATCTCTTTTATTTAAAAATCAAATGATTTGGTCACTCACTTTTAATTATGTCAACAATTTAGTCCCTCAATCTATTTTTGATGTCAGTCAACCGAGTTAAAAGATTTACGGGTAAATTAATTTCAAACTTGAGGGGCAAAATTGTAGACAAAAACAAAACTTGAAGACCATATCATTTTTTTTCTGTTTTTTTATTTAGTCCTTTGACTCGGTTGACTAACACGAAAAATGGACGGAAGGACTAAAGCGTTGACTGAAACAAAAGTGAGGGACTAAAATGTTCGATTTTCAAATAAAAGAGATCAAAATATGAATTATAATATATGTGGGGGTTTCAAAGTAATTTTCTCTAATTTTAAATATTATACCGTATATTTTATTTTCCATTTTGAAACTTGAGTAATACAAGGGATATTACTAATAACTTATTAGATCGTAATTACTAGTTCTTTATAATATTTGAAAAGTTAATCGTGTTTTTCCTAACAATTTGATCAAATTCAATGCTTTCATTTTGTATATTTAACTTTTTATTTGAACTTATTCAAAAGGTTTGATTGTTAAAAATAAAGTGACCTTTAAACTTAATTTTCTTTCAATTTTTTAATGAAATCATCAAAATTCAAATAAAATTTCAAAATAATTTACAGTTATCTATTAAACCATAACGTCTTATAAATATATTAAGGTTTGTAAATTAATTAAAAATAAATCTAAAAACATTTAAAAAAATTAATTTGTTTTTATTCCATAAAAAAATATTAATTTTGATAAATTTTAAAAAATAACAAGAAAAACCTAAAAATTGGTCTAATGTTCACGGGTACAACTTTATTTTCACAGTTTACATTTGTATTGTTTTCATTACAATTTTCTATTTTTGTTTATAAAGTTTCACCAACACTATTTTCATTTTAAGCTCACACGTAGAAAACGGCTATTCTTCATCATATTTTGCACTAAATTCCGTCTTTAAACATGTTTAGCGACGACAATGTTCGCCGCTATATATTTAGTCGTAAAAAAATTTGCGACGGGAAAAATTTTTTGCAACGGGTTTTTAAAAAATTAGCGACGGATTTAAATCCATCGTTAATTTTTAAAAATAAAAAAAATAACAATAATTTTTTTAATTAAAATCATAAAATAAAAAATTATTTAATCGGTCGTCCATCGTCACCAACCTACCCGCGATAGACCACACACATTCATCCACCCACAATTTTCGTAAACTTCCCAACTTTCCAGTAGGAACTTCCCAATTTTTCAGTAGGTCACTCATCCTCCTATTACTCCACACAAATCTCTTTAATCTTATAATTCCATCGCCCATACATCTTAAACAACTCAAATTATTCTGAGAAAACAACAAAAATGCCAAAAATTGAGCTCTAATTACACTAATTGTCATTTAACTCATTTATTTTACATTCATACCACAAAACACCAAAACTTTACATTCATAACATCCCAATAAAAAGAAGACATATGGTTCTTCTTTCTCTTTCCCACGTGGTCCACTCTTCTCTCTCATGTGTCCTCTTCCTCTATTTCTCTCTTCTTTCTCTTTCCCACGTGGTCCCCCCTTTTCTCTCTTTTTTTATCATTTTCTCTCTCATGTGTTTTTCTTTCTCTCATTCTCTTATCACGTGGTCCCAATTTCTCATACACACACACACACCATATACCTAAATAATTCATTTATATAACATAAATTTTAAAAATAATATTATTTTTAATTTTAAAAACTTAAATTTATTAAATTTATTAAATTTTAAAAATACATAAATACACAAATAATACAATTTTTATTAATTATTTAATTTTTATGTCATGTATAATTATATATTATGATGTATCTATCATGTATAAATATATATCATGATGTATCTATAAAGTACATTTTAAAAGTATCTCTATCATGTTTAAAATATGTATCGGAAAATGTATCAATATATAAATGAACCTATCGAATTAGTCGGTTGATTCAATTGTGCGGCCATATGGTTGATTCAAATATGCCCCAACGTTTTAAAATTGCTAAAAGCAGTTATATGAAATTTAACGTAGATATTCTAGAGCGGATACATGTATAATACACTTCAGATATATTTTTGATTCATTTCAGATACATTTCCGATTCATCTCAAATATATTAGATAATAATTAATTTATTATTTTAACAAATAAATAGTTTAACGACGCGTATATGGGTAATTTATCCTTTTCCAAAATCTTGAATCAAAAAAGTGAATTAGATATTGTAAGCTTAAAGTTTAATTAACCAAATTAATTAAACTTTTTGATTGTTATCTTTTACTTTTATCAATGTAATTGAATCAATCGACCAATTCGATTTTATATTTATACATCTCTGATACATAAATTATACATGATAGATACATTTTTTAATTGTACTTTATATATACATCGTTGATACATCATTTATACATGATAGATACATTTTTTACTACATAATTTATACATAATAGATACATTTTTGTTTTGTGAGTTGTATATAATATGTATCAAAGATGTATAATTACTATTTTAAATATAAATTTTCAAATGTACATATTAGATATATCGATGATACATAATTTATACATGATATATATATTTTTAAATGTACTTAATAAAAACATCTTCAATATATATAATTTATGTATGAAACTTGTGTTCGGTATGTATTATTAATATATTTTTATATTTTAAAATGAAATTTTTAAATGTATTTGATAAATACATCGCTGATACATAATTTATACATGATAAATGTATTATTTATACTTTAGAGAAGATTCGATATATATCAAAAATGTATCCGATAAGTAATTCATAAAATTATATTTTTTAGAATTATATCATTTGTGTATCTTGTATTTTTATATTTTAAAAATTTAATATATCTATATTTTAAAATTAAAATTAGTATTATTGTTTTGTTTTTGAAATTTATATAATATATCTCCAGCATTTTTATAATATATCAAATATGTATCAGAAATGTATCAAATATGTATCAAATATGTATCAGAGTTGTATCAAATATATCTCCAGTATTTTTGTAAATATTTTTTCTAATATCTTGAATTTTTTTTAAATTTTTTGACAGTATTTTTATAAATATTTTTCCTAATAGTTTTAAAAAGCTTCTATCCAATAATAAATGGAAAATTAAGGTACTTGATAAATAAAAAAACAAAAAATTAAGGGATCAGATAAAAAAATGTAAAATTAAGTGATCACGTAAGACGAAATGAAAATTCGAGAATTGGGTGGAAATTTGGATATCAGGTCACGCGAGTGATCAACTACACGTTGTGGATGAATAAGTTTATTTTAGATGAACCTTTGGGTATTTTTTAAGACCCGGTATGATATCTGAATTTCAATTAGCTAGCAGCTAAAATATATCCAAACTATATTTTTATAATAATAAAATATATTTTGTTTGTAAATAGAGATTTATTAATAAAAAATATATTTAACTGTCATAAAATTACGATTCGAGTATATTCTAGATAGGAATTGAAATTAAGGTACCATTAGTGATTTTTATTTCTCCAAAATATAGGACATACCGAAATCTTTTGCTTGCCATCCCAATTCATCTTAAAGTGCTTTCTAATTTCTTGACCCATTATTCCAACATACTGCTTCAACACGTCATGTTTCAGAAATGAAACAATTGCACCTGTTAATTGCTTATAAGGAAATCAGGTCACGCGCGGGAGTTAATAAGAGTGGAGATTTGGACACATGTAAGCTTGAGAAAGATGGCAGTAAATGAAAACTAAATGAATTTTTGTGCTATTAATTGAAATAATAATGGTACCAAAGAAATAACTCTAGTTAAATTAGCAATTGTTGAAAAACAATGATAATTTATGATTTTTTTTGTTATTTTCTCAATTCTTAATATATATCTATGTATATTATATTTAAATATAACTAAAAAAACAAATTACTCCCACAATTTACTCTCGCATTATAAAATAATTATTTTTTCATACTAATTATTTTTTAAATAAATAATGTATAAATTAGTTTTTTAGTAATTATTTTAAATAAAAATAGTAAATTATCACTTTTATATTTTACTCCCGCATTTGAATATAATTATTTTTTAATAAATAATTGTTTTTTTAATATATAATTATTTTTTTAATATATAATTATTTTTAATAAATATTTATTTATTTGTTTATTTATTTTTAATTAATTTGTTTTTATAAAAATAATACTTTTAGCGACGGATTCCACTATCCGTCGCTAAAAATGAAATAAAAATTGGTGGATTTCACCCTGCCATTTTTAGCGACGGAAATTCATTTTTAGCGACGGAATATCCGTCTCAAAAATTGGCGGGATTCATCCCGCCAATTTTTTAAGATTTAGCGACAGATTAAAAATCAGTCGCTAAATCTGATTTTAGCGACGGATTTCTTTTCTAATAGTGTTGGTAAATCCCTCCAACAATGTCTCTGCCACCATTCCACTGCTACTTCACCACCTTAATCTCAATTCAACGAACCCACAAACATTACCCCAATCCTTTCACTTTCACTCTATTCAATGGACTTTACAACTAGTCAATAAAATTCTCAAACATTTATGAAATCATGGACTAAAAGCTCTCCTTTTCTTCAGAATTCTCTCTCACAATCGGAGCAATATCAGTAGACGGTGGCGCTTGGGAGGAGGAGGTGAGTCGAATCAAATGGTTTCTCTTTTCAATGGTATGTATGAGCTGAAACGCGTTTGTTTCATCAATCGTGGGAATCATAGAACAAGCTAGTGTTCTTCGACGGCATGATTTGGATGGGAAAATGGGACGGATTGGCGGCAGCAGCGGTGAAGGGTGGTTCTTGGTGGAGCTTCCACGCCCGGAGTGTTGGTTGGTTGATGATGCAATGAATAGCTTGCATTGTTACGCTTCATTAACTGTGTCACGACCCGAAATCTCGAGCCGTGACCGGCGCTAGGGAACGGGAGTGGTTGCTCCGGAACCCGTAGCAAGCCTAAAAATGAGTGAATTTTTTTTTTTTTGCAATATAATGATAATATAAATAAAACGATCCTTCATAAAACATTTTCATAAACTTGAAATATTTACAATACTTGTAACATCGTCCGAAGCGATGTACGATAAGCCAGGGTCTTATCATGCGATATCACACATCAAGCATAGCCCGGTTTGCAAAATATAGTAAACGGTTAAAACCGCAGTTTAGAACTTTATTTACATATCAGAGTTTGGATAAAACATTAAAACCGTTTAACTAAGCCATATTAATAACTAGGACTTGACATCTACTGCAGCTCTATCGATCGACGTCTTCTTATTTACATACTTCCAAAATACGGACTTCTGAACAAGGATAGAAGCCCGTCACGTCAAAAAAATTTACCTGAAAGGAAAGACTATTTGGTGGTCAGTAAACACTGAGTGAGTTTATAGTTTACAAGTGAGTATTATTTAAAACAAAACAATGCTATAAATATTTATTCATATGCATCCAAATATAAATTCCGAATGAAACCCTACACCCAAATAAATTATTCATATTAGAGAACCATTGTAACCATAGTATATAACATCACATTATTTAATCCTTAGCGGTACGGTCCCGAGATAGTTCGACCGATTTACCGTTACCACGTGGCATAGTCCCGAGATAGTTCAACCGAGTTACTCACACAACTACTTAATCCCAAGGTGTGAGTCCCGAGATAGTTCAACCGAGTTACTCACTAGATACAGGTTCCGAGATAGTTCTACCGAGTTACTCTCGTATCTATCCAAAAACATAATCTTCCTTTTTATTTCACATTTCTAATTATAAAGCGTTCAAATCAAAACTGGTGATCACACAGTTCCTATTGCCGCCCAATAGGAAAGCTTGTTCCATCGGACTTACATTGGTTTCAAAACAATGATGCATGCCATTTATAATAAACATTTTAATAATAAAACAATGTTATGCAATTTATATAAAAGTTTTGCATTTAAAAGTAATGCACAGGTAATACGTCAAATGTAAACATATATAAACTCACCGCTTGCTACTCCTAAAACCTCGATCGATTAACTGCCGTCTAGCTTAAGGTGCTCCTTGTCCGTTAGCTGCGTTCCTTGCCGGATCTAAATAAGATGTAAATTAACTTAAATAAGACTCTAACTCGATAGACTTTATAGACTTAAGATAAAACGCACACTTAATTCGCTATAATTTAACCGCGTCTACCCTCGACGTAAAACTAACTAAGTAGACCTTTTTAAGGTCTAATAAAAATTCTTAATTGTTTCCATTGAATTTTAGTCCAACTTTTATCTCCAATTTCATACAATCCTAAATCCAAGAATTTATTAAATAGAAGTTTACAAACTTCTAGCAACTTGACATGTTAATCGTCAAAGTTTTGTTTATCGACAAGGCTTGTAAATGACTAACACATTCCGGGTTCTCCAACTGGTTCTTGCTGTCCTCCCTGGACGGAAGACTCATCTTGAGCTTCCTCAGTTTTTTCTTCTTGTGACACTTGTGGTGCTTCTCCCTGTGGCGCGACAACATGGGCCCTAAGTTGTCTTTGATCAGCCATCTGATCAAAGTAAATCATACTACGATCAATAATCACATAGTAGTCTCTTTCGAGCTTAGTCTACCTTTAGGCATATGTCAATCCTATTGGCAAGCGCACCTAACTATGCCATACATATCACACCTATAAGACAGACGCACATTCTAAGAAGGGAAACTAAAGATTTGAAAGAAAATAAGCAAAGCAAACCAATGACATGACTCGAATCCTATTGCTGCAGTAGTTCCTAGCTTAACCTAGTAACTTCATCCATCCTAGGTACAAACAACCTCGAATGTATACAGGCAATGGTCTACGAATCTAAACCATTACTCTGATATCAACTTTGTCACGACCCGAAATCTCGAGCCGTGACCGGCGCTAGGGAACGGGAGTGGTTGCTCCGGAACCCGTAACAAGCCTAAAAATGAGTGAAATTTTTTTTTGCAATATAATGAATAATATAAATAAAACGATCCTTCATAAAACATTTTCATAAACTTGAAATATTTACAATACTTGTAACATCGTCCGAAGCGATGTACGATAAGCCAGGGTCTTATCATGCGAAAATACACATCAAGCATAGCCCGGTTTGCAAAATATAATAAACGGTTAAAAGCGCAGTTTAGAACTTTATTTACATATCAGAGTTTGGATAAAACATTAAAACCGTTTAACTAAGCCATATTAATAACTAGGACTTGACATCTACTGCAGCTCTATCGATCGACGTCTTCTTATTTACATATTTCCAAAATACGGACTTCTGAACAAGGATAGAAGCCCGTCACGTCAAAACATTTTACCTGAAAGGAAAGACTATTTGGGGATCAGTCAACACTGAGTGAGTTTATAGTTTACAAGTGAGTATTATTTAAAACAAAACAATGCTATAAATATTTATTCATATGCATCCAAATATAAATTTCGAATGAAATCCTACACCCAAATAAATTATTCATATTCGAGAATCATTGTAACCATAGTATATAACATCACATTATTTAATCCTTAGCGGTACGGTCCCGAGATAGTTCGACTGAGTTACCGTTACCACGTGGCATAGTCCCGAGATAGTTCAACCGAGTTACTCACTAGATACGGGTCCCGAGATAGTTCTACCGAGTTACTCTCGTATCTATCCAAAAACATAATCCTCCTTTTTATTTCACATTTCTAATTATAAAGCTTTCAAATCAAAACTGGTGATCACACAATTCCTATTGCCGCCCAATAGGAAAGCTTGTTCCATCGGAATTACATTGGTTTCAAAACAATGATGCATGCCATTTATAATAAACATTTTAATAATAAAACAATGTTATGCAATTTATATAAAAGTTTTGCATTTAAAAGTAATGCACAGGTAATACGTCAAATATAAACATATATAAACTCACCGCTTGCTACTCCTAAAACCTCGATCGATTAACTGCCGTCTAGCTTAAGGTGCTCCTTGTCCGTTAGCTGCGTTCCTTGCCGGATCTAAATAAGATGTAAATTAACTTAAATAAGACTCTATCTCGATAGACTTTATAGACTTAAGATAAAACGCACACTTAATTCGCTATAATTTAACCGTGTCTACCCTCGACATAAAACTAACTAAGTAGACCTTTTTAAGGTCTAATAAAAATTCTTAATTGTTTCCATTGAACTTTAGTCCAACTTTTATCTCCAATTTCATACAATCCTAAATCCAAGAATTTATTAAATAGAAGTTTACAAACTTCTAGCAACTTGACATGTTAATCGTCAAAGTTTTGTTTATCGACAAGGCTTGTAAATGACTAACACATTCCGAGCTCAATCTCAACATTTTGAATAGCTAACATTATGTTAGTATTCAACTTATCTCAAATTTGCAAACAACTTCCTAACAACCCAATTTTACTTAAACGTTACGTTTTAGTCGTAACTTAAACTTCTATTTATAGCTTTTAATCTTTAACTAAATTCCATTTTTCATAATCAATCTTAATTATCATTTTAACTAACTAATAACTAATCTTAACTTAATCTAAAAATATGTATTCATATAATTTTTTTCCATTTCCTAAACACTTCTATAAGTCCTATTAACATTGTTTATTGCTAATAACCCGTCAAACTTGCGTTTAATCGCACCAATCAAAAATACACGAACGAGGGCCGATATACGTCAAAGTTCAGCTCTCCCCCGACGTCCGAGGGCTACAATTGCAGCCCTCAAAGGCTGCCGCAGCTCTGCTCTTTAAGAGCAGAGCTGCTGCCCTGCGGCAGAATTCTGCCGAGGCAGAATTCTGCCCGTAAGGGCTGCTCATGGTGAGCAGCGTTTGCTGCTCACCGGAGCCAACTCCGGTCGCCGGAAAACCTTAAATTTCACACCAATATTTCACCATAACCTTCCCTAATTATTTGATAAATTTCAGCTCAAAGTCACCTCTTAAACTTATCATTTTATCAACACAATTCACCAATTAATAAAGCTGAAAATAAATTGTTTAAAATTCTTTCATAATTCTCCAAAACCTAACATCAATTCACCCTCCAATTGACCTTAATTAACCAACCAAGCTTTAAATAAATGAAAGAAAGAGTTTACCTTTGATTTTTTAATTGATTTTCCTTTAAAATCCCTTAGCTTGAAGTTGATTAATGGTGGTGATGGAGGAAGGGGTGGGTTCGGCAATGAGAGCTTGGTGAGGATGAGAGTTTGGTCTTTTGTGGCTTATGGTGGAAGATAAGAGAAAATATAAGATTATGATTAATAGCTAATGGGTTTAGTTAGTGGGCTTTGGGTAAATGGGCTTAAAAATAGAAATAGGCTTTAATTAATCTTAGGTCCTCTTTTTTTTTAACTTAAATTATATTTTATTTCACTTCCGTAAACGTCGTCATGCTAAACCCGAATCGTTTCTTAAACTTAATAAATTTTCGTAGTAATTTTATTTGTATCTTTTATTTGGGCACTTAATTTATTAGTTACGACTAATTTCTTATTTATTTATAATCCCACTAATAAATGTTCTCGAAAAATAAAATTTTAGCTTAGACTTTATATTATTGATTTCTTAAATTTTCTAAGACCCGACAAAATTCTAAAGTCTAATCTATTTTCCGTCCTTCTTACTTGAATTTCTAAACTCCAAATATTTCCGGTATGACTTTTCCTTAAAAATCTTACGGGTTATTACATTCACCCCCCCCCCCCCCCCCCCTTGAAATAAATTCGTCCTCGAATTTGAAATTTAGCTACGTACCAGGGTTAAACAGGTACGGATATCTCTGCCGCATACTATCCTCTGTCTCCCACGTACATTCTTCGACATAATGATTTCTCCAAAGAACTTTCACCATTGGAATCTCCTTGGTGCGTAGCTTTCGTACTTGTGAGTCAATGATCTCTACCGGTTTCTCTTCATACGTTAATTCCTCACTCACTTCTACTGTTTGTGGTTGGACAATACGGGAGGGATCTGATACATATTTGCGGAGCATAGAGATATGAAACACAGGGTGAACCTGTGACATGTCTGGGGGTAACTCTAACTTATAAGCCACTTTTCCGACACGCTCCACGATCAAATATGGACCCACATATCTTGGAGATAATTTTCCTTTCTTGCCAAAACGAATTACACCTTTCATAGGTGATACCTTGAGGAAAACGTAATCTCCAACTTGGAATTCTATATCCTTCCTCTTCGGGTCTGCGTAACTCTTTTGTCGACTAAAAGCAGTATTCAATCGTTGTTTAATTAACGGTACTTTTTCCGATGTAACTTGTATAATCTCTGCTCCTGTCAATTTTCTCTCTCCAACTTCTTCCCAACAAATAGGAGATCTACATCTACGTCCGTATAGAGCCTCATAAGGAGCTATCTCAATGCTCGAATGATAACTATTATTATATGAGTACTCCACTAAGGGTAAATAGGTATCCCAACTTCCTCCAAAATCCAAAATGCAAAATCGGAGCATATCTTCCAATGTCTGAATTGTCCTTTCAGACTGACCATCTGTCTGTGGATGGAAAGCAGTACTAAAATCCAATTGTGTCCCTAAGGCTTCTTGCAAACTCTTCCAGAACCGTGAAGTAAAAACTGAACCTCTATCAGAGACAATTGACACAGGAACTCCATGTAAACTGACAATCTTGTCAATATACACTTGTGCCAATTTTGCTGCAGTATATGTCGTCTTTATGGGTATAAAATGTGCTGACTTTGTCAGACGATCAACAATTACCCAGATAGAGTCGTAACCTTTTTGCGTTCTAGGTAACCCAACCACAAATTCCATGGTAATCCTTTCCCACTTCCACTCTGGGATGGGCAAAGGTTGTAGGAATCCATATGGTCGTTGATGTTCCAATTTAACTTGTTGACAAGTCGGACACTTGGCTACATACTCTGCAATATCTCTTTTCATCCCATTCCACCAATACCTTCCTTTGATGTCATGATACATCTTGGTTGATCCAG
Source organism: Mercurialis annua (assembly GCF_937616625.2). Lineage (NCBI taxonomy): Eukaryota > Viridiplantae > Streptophyta > Magnoliopsida > Malpighiales > Euphorbiaceae > Mercurialis > Mercurialis annua. The sequence continues at coordinate 16,843,246 of NC_065572.1, read as the reverse complement.
GATGTATACTATACACAGTCCCATGGGTTTCTTCCATAATTTTATGCCTTAGTCCTTCCATATCTGGCACGCATAACCTTGTGCCGTGTTTTATCACTCCATTGTCTATGCCGAAATCCTGACTCTTTCCTTGTTGAACCTCCTCCATTAATCGTTTTAGTTGAGGATCATCCACTTGCAATTTCTTGATTTGGTCATCCAATGTCGGTTTAACGCTTAACTGAGCTAACAGATTCCCAAAGTTTGAAACTTCAAACTTAACTCCTTGATTAAACAACTTGTGTATTTCTTTAACTAATGGCCTTCGCCATATGGCTGTAATATGCGCAAGACTACCGGCAGACTTTCTACTCAAAGCATCCGCCACTACATTGGCCTTTCCTGGATGGTATTGGATAGTACAGTCGTAATCTTTCAACAATTCTAACCATCTCCTCTGCCTAAGGTTTAGTTCTCGTTGATCAAATATATACTTTAAACTCTTGTGATACGTGAATATCTCACACTTTGCTCCATACAGGTAGTGTCTCCAAATTTTCAACGCAAAAATCACTGCCGCTAATTCTAAATCGTGAGTTGGATAGTTCACTTCATGCTTTTTCAGCTGGCGAGAAGCATAAGCTATTACTCGACCATGCTGCATAAGAACACATCCTAATCCAACTCTCGAAGCATCACAGTAAACTGTGAATCCTTCCATCCCTTCGGGTAAAGCTAATACAGGTGCGGTTGTCAAGCACTCTTTCAATTTGAGAAAACTGGCTTCACATTTATCTGTCCAATCAAACTTAGCGTTCTTCTGGGTTAGCTTGGTTAACGGAGCAGAAATTTTTGAAAAGTCTTGCACAAATCGTCGGTAGTATCCTGCTAATCCCAGGAAACTACGGATCTCCGTAACTGACTTAGGTCGTTCCCATTCCGATACTGCTTTAACCTTCTTTGGGTCGACCATAATCCCATATTGAGATACGACATGCCCCAAAAACGCTACTTCCTTTAGCCAAAATTCACACTTTGGCGTAGAGCTGATGTTCTCTTAACACTTGGAGTACCAATCGCAAGTGATGCGCGTGTTCCTCCTCTGAACGCGAATATATCAAGATATCATCGATAAATACGATCACGAACTGATCCAAAAATGGCTTGAATACTCTGTTCATTAAGTCCATGAAAGCCACTGGTGCATTTGTCAGCCCAAATGACATCACCAAAAACTCGTAATGTCCATACCGAGTTCGAAAAGCCGTTTTTGGAATATCGTCTTTACGAATCTTTAACTGATGATATCCAGATCTAAGATCAATCTTAGAAAAATACTTCACCCCTTGTAATTGATCAAACAAATCATCGATCCTTGGTAGTGGGTACTTGTTCTTAATCGTCACTTTGTTAAGCTGACGATAATCTATGCATAGTCGAAGTGACTCATCCTTCTTTTTAACAAATAGCACTGGTGCACCCCATGGTGACACACTTGGTCTAATGAATCCACGATCAAGTAACTCTTCTAGTTGATCCTTAAGTTCTTTTAATTCCACTGGCGCCATTCGATATGGGGGTATGGATATTGGTTTTGTATCGGGAACTAAATCAATACAAAACTCAATTTCTCGATCTGGTGGTAATCCCGATAACTCTTCTGGAAAAACATCGGGATATTCCGATGCCACCGGTACATCCTGCACCCGGTCACTTTTCTTTTCAATATCTTTTACTACCGCCAAGAATCCTTGACAACCCTTTCTTAGCAACTGACAGGCTTTAATAGCCGAAACTATACTCACAGGAGATTCTAGTTTTTCACCTTGGATTGAAATAGGTTCAACTCCAGGTGGCCTAAACGTGACTATCTTCTTACGACAATCTACGTTAGCATAATGATGAGCTAGCCAATCCATTCCTAATATCACGTCAAGGCTAATACTTCTAGCAAAATTAGATCAGCAAACAATTCTTGCCCTTGGACGCTCACAGGACAAGAAGGATAGACTATATTAACCTCTATACTTTCACCTACAGGAGTAGCTACAGATAAAGGGTGTCTTAAATAAGCAGGTTGTTTTTCCAACTTTACCGCAAAACTAGTTGAGACAAACGAATGAGTGGCACCTGGGTCAAATAAAACTAATGCATCTCGAGAAGCAATAGGAAATGTACCTTGCACGACAGCATTAGAAGCCTGAGCCTCTTGAGGATTCAGCGCAAAAACCCTAGCCTGACTTCCACCTGCCTGTGAGGTCTGACCAGCTCCACGACCTCCACCATTTCTTCCTCCTCGATTTCCATGACCTCGGCCCCTCTGGCCAGTAAAGGCACTACCCGTCTGCCCATATCCAGATGCTGTAGGGTACGCAGGTCTTTCCTGATTGTATGATGGTTGAGCCACTGTAGTCATTGACCCTTGAGGTCCTTGCCTTGGACATTCTCTTGCAAAGTGACCTTGTTGGCCACAGTTAAAGCATGCTCCTGTAACCAGATGACATGCCCCAAAATGCCGTTTGTTACAATTCTGACAAAGGGGCGTTCCCATTCCTATGCCACCCGTAGTCCTAGCACCAAACCTAGCTCCAGAAGTCCCAGCTCTACTACTATGTCTGCCCCTCTTACGATCCCGATTACGCTGAGGTCTAGGAAAATTCCTAGTAAAGGATTGAACTGGAGCACTCTGTACTACCTGAGCATACTCACTTCTGGTTGGTACCTGACCAGAAGGATCTGGGAGTCGTCCAAACTGAATCAAGGAAGTCTCGATCTGTCGGGCACTGTCTATCAGCTGAACTAAATTCCTATTCACATCTGCCATTAAGCTCACAAAGTCAGGACCTAAGCCTTTCACCAACCTAGTGTTCACCCTTACCGGGTCTACCATCAAATCAGGTGCAAATCGACTTAACCTTGTGAAATCTGTAACATATTCTTGCACCGACCTATCTCCTTTGCTCAAGTTCAGTAATCGATCACGGTGTAACTCCGTCACCGAATATGGAAGAAAATACTCCCTAAAGCGATTAACAAATTCAACCCACGTCATCTGACCCATTGTCGGCTGAATTAGGCGTTGAAACCAGTCCTTTGCTGGCCCTTTCATTGACATTTCCACTAAAATGATCGATTGCCTCTCATTAGCTTGGAGACGTCTAGAGTTACGTTCAACTTCTTCCAAAAAGTCTAGTGCGTCTCCAGAACCATCAAATTCCGTTGGCTTAAGGCGCATATAGGCCAGTACAATATCCCGATCAGTATTTCCAGCCAGGCGTTGCTGCTATTGTAGTAGCTGTTCACGCTGCATATTCTGGTTCTCTACTTGAGCAGTTGCTATAGTTGCAACCCCGGCCAAGAACTGATCCATGTTAAAACCTGCAGGATTCGCTGGTTGAGGCATTCCCGGTGCCTGCACCGGTTCCTGCTCATTGGCAGCTGGGCCTCTACCTCTTCCTCGGCCCCTGCCTCTACCTCGGCCTCTTCCACGGCCTCTGCCTCTTCCGGGTTCTCCAACTGGTTCTTGCTGTCCTCCCTGGACGGAAGACTCATCTTGAGCTTCCTCAGTTTTTTCTTCTTGTGACACTTGTGGTGCTTCTCCCTGTGGCGCGACAACATGGGGCCTAAGTTGTCTTTGATCAGCCATCTGATCAAAGTAAATCATACTACGATCAATAATCACATAGTAGTCTCTTTCGAGCTTAGTCTACCTTTAGGCATATGTCAATCCTATTGGCAAGCGCACCTAACTATGCCATACATATCACACCTATAAGACAGACGCACATTCTAAGAAGGGAAACTAAAGATTTGAAAGAAAATAAGCAAAGCAAACCAATGACATGACTCGAATCCTATTGCTGCAGTAGTTCCTAGCTTAACCTAGTAACTTCATCCATCCTAGGTACAAACAACCTCGAATGTATACAGGCAATGGTCTACGAATCTAAACCATTACTCTGATATCAACTTTGTCACGACCCGAAATCTCGAGCCGTGACCGGCGCTAGGGAACGGGAGTGGTTGCTCCGGAACCCGTAACAAGCCTAAAAATGAGTGAAATTTTTTTTTGCAATATAATGAATAATATAAATAAAACGATCCTTCATAAAACATTTTCATAAACTTGAAATATTTACAATACTTGTAACATCGTCCGAAGCGATGTACGATAAGCCAGGGTCTTATCATGCGAAAATACACATCAAGCATAGCCCGGTTTGCAAAATATAATAAACGGTTAAAAGCGCAGTTTAGAACTTTATTTACATATCAGAGTTTGGATAAAACATTAAAACCGTTTAACTAAGCCATATTAATAACTAGGACTTGACATCTACTGCAGCTCTATCGATCGACGTCTTCTTATTTACATATTTCCAAAATACGGACTTCTGAACAAGGATAGAAGCCCGTCACGTCAAAACATTTTACCTGAAAGGAAAGACTATTTGGGGATCAGTCAACACTGAGTGAGTTTATAGTTTACAAGTGAGTATTATTTAAAACAAAACAATGCTATAAATATTTATTCATATGCATCCAAATATAAATTTCGAATGAAATCCTACACCCAAATAAATTATTCATATTCGAGAATCATTGTAACCATAGTATATAACATCACATTATTTAATCCTTAGCGGTACGGTCCCGAGATAGTTCGACTGAGTTACCGTTACCACGTGGCATAGTCCCGAGATAGTTCAACCGAGTTACTCACTAGATACGGGTCCCGAGATAGTTCTACCGAGTTACTCTCGTATCTATCCAAAAACATAATCCTCCTTTTTATTTCACATTTCTAATTATAAAGCTTTCAAATCAAAACTGGTGATCACACAGTTCCTATTGCCGCCCAATAGGAAAGCTTGTTCCATCGGAATTACATTGGTTTCAAAACAATGATGCATGCCATTTATAATAAACATTTTAATAATAAAACAATGTTATGCAATTTATATAAAAGTTTTGCATTTAAAAGTAATGCACAGGTAATACGTCAAATATAAACATATATAAACTCACCGCTTGCTACTCCTAAAACCTCGATCGATTAACTGCCGTCTAGCTTAAGGTGCTCCTTGTCCGTTAGCTGCGTTCCTTGCCGGATCTAAATAAGATGTAAATTAACTTAAATAAGACTCTATCTCGATAGACTTTATAGACTTAAGATAAAACGCACACTTAATTCGCTATAATTTAACCGTGTCTACCCTCGACATAAAACTAACTAAGTAGACCTTTTTAAGGTCTAATAAAAATTCTTAATTGTTTCCATTGAACTTTAGTCCAACTTTTATCTCCAATTTCATACAATCCTAAATCCAAGAATTTATTAAATAGAAGTTTACAAACTTCTAGCAACTTGACATGTTAATCGTCAAAGTTTTGTTTATCGACAAGGCTTGTAAATGACTAACACATTCCGAGCTCAATCTCAACATTTTGAATAGCTAACATTATGTTAGTATTCAACTTATCTCAAATTTGCAAACAACTTCCTAACAACCCAATTTTACTTAAACGTTACGTTTTAGTCGTAACTTAAACTTCTATTTATAGCTTTTAATCTTTAACTAAATTCCATTTTTCATAATCAATCTTAATTATCATTTTAACTAACTAATAACTAATCTTAACTTAATCTAAAAATATGTATTCATATAATTTTTTTCCATTTCCTAAACACTTCTATAAGTCCTATTAACATTGTTTATTGCTAATAACCCGTCAAACTTGCGTTTAATCGCACCAATCAAAAATACACGAACGAGGGCCGATATACGTCAAAGTTCAGCTCTCCCCCGACGTCCGAGGGCTACAATTGCAGCCCTCAAAGGCTGCCGCAGCTCTGCTCTTTAAGAGCAGAGCTGCTGCCCTGCGGCAGAATTCTGCCGAGGCAGAATTCTGCCCGTAAGGGCTGCTCATGGTGAGCAGCGTTTGCTGCTCACCGGAGCCAACTCCGGTCGCCGGAAAACCTTAAATTTCACACCAATATTTCACCATAACCTTCCCTAATTATTTGATAAATTTCAGCTCAAAATCACCTCTTAAACTTATCATTTTATCAACACAATTCACCAATTAATAAAGCTGAAAATAAATTGTTTAAAATTCTTTCATAATTCTCCAAAACCTAACATCAATTCACCCTCCAATTGACCTTAATTAACCAACCAAGCTTTAAATAAATGAAAGAAAGAGTTTACCTTTGATTTTTTAATTGATTTTCCTTTAAAATCCCTTAGCTTGAAGTTGATTAATGGTGGTGATGGAGGAAGGGGTGGGTTCGGCAATGAGAGCTTGGTGAGGATGAGAGTTTGGTCTTTTGTGGCTTATGGTGGAAGATAAGAGAAAATATAAGATTATGATTAATAGCTAATGGGTTTAGTTAGTGGGCTTTGGGTAAATGGGCTTAACAATAGAAATCGAGGAAATTACACCCTATATCTCAATTTTTATAAAATTATACGTTAGCGACTCAAAAAAATATTATGTGCAGAAATCTCTCATTTTATTTTTTATCTTTTCATTTATACCTCAAAATATTTTTATTCCCTTTTTATCCTTGTTATCCTCAAGCCAAGGCAAAGATCCAACATTCAAACTCTACCACTGTCGCTAACCATATCACATGCTCCGACGACCGTCCATGACTTCCGTTTATGGTCCGACGACCACCGATGACTGCCGCAATCAACCAAAAACCTGCCGTCTAATCTCAATCAAGCTCTTTCTCGATTAAGCCAAATCGATTAGATCTATAACATCCCAGAAAATGAGGAACAATCATTGTTTGGATTTTCTCAAAAGGCAAGCCTCTAATCTCTTTTCAAATTTTTTTAGGAATCTTTTGGTTTTGCTTTTAATCTTCTGATTTGTTTCCTCTCCTTCTTTCTGTTTGGTTGTTACCGAAAATAAATCTGAAAATATAGATTGATAGTTTTGTATACATAATACAGGAATAGTAGAAGGTTTTAGTTAGATGATAAGATCTATTGATAGTATTTTTGTTGATATTCAATCATTCTCATGATGATCTTTGGATTCCGGTCCATGTTATGAGAAAATTCTGAAGTTGTGTGGTAGTGTGTTCTCATAGTATTAGGAAGCTAACAAAGGATGGGAGCATCAAAATGAATAACCAGGTATAACGTGGAAGCGGCCAACCGTTGGTTGGATAAAACTCAACTCGGATGCGGGGAAAGCTTCTGATGGTTTGCGTTGTCTTGGGAGTATTATCTGAAATGTAGATGGGAATATGATGGATGCGACAATATGCTGATTGAAAACTGTATTGATATAATTTCTGCCAAAGAAGAAGCTATGTTGGTACTGCAACTTGCGAAGGATTGTGGTTGTTCGAAGTTAATTGTGAAGAGTGGCAATGGCTAACTTATTTTTGCTTAGAATTATGAAGCAGACTGTTTAACTGAGTTAGACGATCTTATTAAGGAACTACATATTTTAGCGAGTAGCTTTGATCAATTTCTTTGGTGTTTTACTCACAGAGAAGCAAACCAGATAGCCCATGAATTGGATGCAATAACGGAGTCGAACACGAGTAGAATCTGGTATAAAGAGCATCCTGCAATTTTAGATCCAATTTGACAAAGAGATAAGATGGTTATGAGTAGTGAAGGGTACTGCTGGTTTGGATCTTAATTGTTTGCTGTTTTAGTGTTTCTTTGAAAAAAACAAGGATAATCAACTTGTTATGATCTGTAAAGACAATCTTACTAATTATAAATATGCAAATGTTGGATGTTTGTTTAAATTAACCTTATATCTTTATCATTTGCATTTTATTCTTTTTTTGGTGTGATTTTTATTCTAATAGGTTTATGATTTCTTTTAAAGTCAAGTGGGTGTTTGTTTGTTTATTGGTTTTACTTTTCTAAATCTGTTAAATTTATATTTTTGACCATGTTCTATATAAGGCCAATAAGTGTTTTTTTTTTTTGTAATATGACTAATTTATAATATAAACTAAATGTCAATTAAAAATCAACTATTAATCAACTGAAAATCAACTAAATGTCAACCAAATATCAAAAAGTTTCTTTTTCTTTCGCACTACATTTATAGACAATTATTACTATTTTTCCCTTTTTGATGTTGACAAACGTTGATTTCTACTGTTTTGACGGATTTGTTTTAATCTGTTGAAATTCTTATTTTATAATTTTTCAAATTGTAAAGATCAAACAAATGTCAATAAAAGATCAATCAAATATCAACTACATGTCAACCATAAATCAACCAAATGTCAACTAAAATTCAACTACATGTCAACCATAAATCAACCGAATGTCAACCAAATATTTTCATTATCTTTTGCAAAATTTATTTATTTAAATATTAGTTATTATTAATTTATTATCACTTACATATAAATTTAAAATCAAGTTAAATTTGATCTCTACATGTAAAATGTCATCTACAGTGGTCGATCAACATTTGTGGTAAAATACTAAAAAAATAAAATAAAATATCATTTTGCTCTCAATGGGATTCGAATTCAAAATTTCTTCCGCGACACATTTTAAAACTATTATTATCTATTTTTTTTCATTTCTTAATGTTGACAAGTGACGATTTTTACTATTTTGACTAGTTCGCTTAAATTTGTTGAAGCCGTTATTTTAAAATTTTACCACTTTGTAAAGATCAATTAAATGTCAACTATAAATCAACTAAATGTCAACCGTAAATCAACTGAATTTCAACTTAATATCTACTGAAGATCAACCAAATATTTTTATTGTCTTTAACGAAATTTATTTATTAAAATATTAGTTATTGAAATTTCTTACCAATTTCATTTAAATTTAATGTCTACATGTAAAATATCAACCGCGACGTCCGGTCAACAGTTGTGGTAAAAATATTAAAAAAAATAAATAAGAAATAATTTTACTCTTAGTGAGATTCGAATCCAAAACTTTTCCCACGACACATTTTTAAACTATTATTATCATTTTTTTCACTTCTTAATATTGACAAGTGACGATTTCTATTGTTTTGACAAATTCACTTTAATTTGTTAAAACTATTATTATATAAATTTACCAATTTTAAAGATCAACCAAATTCAACCGAAGATCAACTAAATGTCAACCGAAGATTAACCATACATTTTATGTTTAAAATATTATATTAATTTTCAGTACATTTGAATTTTTTTGTGTTTATAGATTAACTAAATGTCAATTAAAGATTAATCAAACAAATATCAACTAAAGATTAATCAAATGCCAATTAAAGATTAACTAAATATCAACCGAAAATCAACCAGATGTTTTTATTATTTTTTACGAAACAGAGAACATGAACCAAAACATGTAATCCAATATTTTAAAAATCAATAACACAACCAACAAGAGTTGATTCTCAATATTGACACTGAATATACATGGCAGTATGCCATAATCAAGATTGGAACGGAATCCATCTTGAAATGCTACAGAGTTATTATATGGTATAACCAAATAATATTTCTGAATAAAAACTCGGGGTTTAACCCATCAGGAATGGAAGCCTTGTCTTGATGCATATTAGAGACCACAACTTTGCTTCTTCTGGATCAATATTCCTCATTGACATGGAATTCTGCTCTAGTATAACTTTTTTATTCACACACTCAATAAAAAAATCACCAATAGAGGTATTAGAACTAAACAAATTCAAAAAAAAAGTTAAGCATCAAGTTATTTAAATTTCCATTAATAACATGCCAAACAATGATAGGAATGATAGTACCTAAAAATTTCCACCAGCCAATTGTATTTTCAACATCAAATCCAAAACTTTTTTGAAATTTTCCAACTTTATGCATTTCAACAAGCTTCTCCTAAGACGGACCGCCACAAGCAAACAATTTAGTCCTACAAGTATAAAGTGATAATACCACAATAAGCCAATTAAAGTTTTACCATCCACCTGATTGCCTTTGGATGCACCAAATTCAATAAATTCCATGATGATATATGTTACACTTAGATAATCAGATAGATATATAACATAGGTTAGCTGATAAGCAAAATCCAATACAACAAGAAAAGAATCAGCTTAGACTATTCTCGCAATAAACAACAAGGACATACACACATCATTTAACCTGTATAATTCTAAATGTCTTTTTACAATGTTAGTCAACAACAAAAAATTTATCAAAAATTAGAGTTAACTCAGATCACAAATTGTATCAACATTGATAACTACTAAGAAATTTAAAATGCATTAAGAATTCAAAAGGATTGGCAAAGATTCATTTTTTCAAATAAAAGCTTACTAGATCATAAATGTCAATAAAAAATACGTTGAATCTACAGGCTAAAGCAAAAGTTAAAACAAAATGAAAAGAAAAATGAAAAATAATAAAAAAAAATGAGTTATTATTACCTTTCTGAAAGTGTGAGCGAGAGGCACCAACGATGCCAGCACCAACATTGATGAAAAACGATAGAACGGAGGAGCAGTGGAACGACGAAGTGGATGGACAAAGGTTTGGCGGAACGGCGGAACAAAGGACAATAGAGTAGAGGAGCGAAGGACATCGGAGCAGAGAAAGGAAGGATAGTGGAGCAGAGAAATGGAGATCGCCGCTGCCACTTCTAGGAGATCGTCGTTGCCGTTTCTAGAAGATTGTCGCCGCCTCTTGAATGAGATGATGAAGCCAGCGATATTTACAAATCTTGTAAATGTGGATTCTTAAAGAAGGGTAATTTTGTCCTATTTTTAATGAAAACCTCTGTGTTTGGTGATTTTATGTATTTATGAAAACTATTTTTTTATCGTGAGAGATTTTTGTATTTATTTATTAGCTGATGTATTTGTGAAAGGAAGGGGACCATTTGGGTTATTTGTGTGCTTAACCCATAGAAATAGGCTTTAATTAATCTTAGGTCCTTTTTTTTTTAACTTAAATTATATTTTATTTCACTTCCGTAAACGTCGTCATGCTAAACCCGAATCGTTTCTTAAACTTAATAAATTTTCGTAGTAATTTTATTTGTATCTTTTATTTGGGCACTTAATTTATTAGTTACGACTAATTTCTTATTTATTTATAATCCCACTAATAAATGTTCTCGAAAAATAAAATTTTAGCTTAGACTTTATATTATTGATTTCTTAAATTTTCTAAGACCCGACAAAATTCTAAAGTCTAATCTCTTTTCCGTCCTTCTTACTTGAATTTCTAAACTCCAAATATTTCCGGTACGACTTTTCCTTAAAAATCTTACGGGCTATTACAAACTGCTACGCTTTATTATCGCCACCATATTGACCTCGTTAATGCTTTTACTTTTCTTTGAGAGAAGCGGTTATTAGGTGATCATTTGTTTACTCCTATTGTCGATTTTGGTAGTAATGATGATAAAATTAAGATTTTGTTTCCATTGCATGCTAGAAACCTTCAAGAAGGTGAAATTTTGGAGAAATTAGAGATAAAAGTTAATGAATTGTCGGTTGATGTTGATAAAGTTTAAAACTTGCTTAAGGGTTTAAGAGTTTTTAATGAGCTTGGTGGGGTTTTTGAGAGGCTTTCGAAGCCTAGCCCTTTTAGGCACCCAAAATTCCAATCCAGTGCCTCTTTAGAATTTAATTTCAAAAGAGTAACTGGACCCACGTGTTCCGCATTGTAGGAATACGGAACACGTGGCGTTCCACATTGCTACAATGCGGAACGTGGTAATTAAGCAGCTGATTAATTGCTTAATCAGCTGCTTAGCAACGTCCCGCATTGTAGCAATGCGGAACGTTGCTTCTTCCCAATGATTGGGGAGCACTTTTGTCTCCCCAATCATTGGGAGATGCAATGATTGGGCAATAAAGTGCCAATCATTACTGAAACTTAAAAAAAATTGAATATTAAATGGAAAAAATATTAACAAACGCTATAAAATAATAACGATTTTAAAATATATTAACAAACGATATGATTAATAAACGACTTTAACAAATGATTTAATAATTTGACGTCGACGGCTGATCTTCCTGAGGCAGCGTGGGACGATAACACTGATCTAATGGAGTGAACTGCTGATCATCCGTACACAGCGAGGGACGGTAATTCTGAGACGGCGACGGTGTTGGGGGCTGGTGGAATTGAGATGGCGGTGGTGTGGCCTGGTGAAACTGAGATGGCGGCGTGCCCACCGGAGTCGTATATGCCGTCTGTCCATATAACAGGTCAAAAAACCGCATCGACGATGGTGGGACCTGATACAATGATACCTGGGGTCCCTGAAACACAAAGTAGAAAAGCGACATTTAGACTATCTAATAAATACGAGGTTAGAAAATCAATAAAATAATAAATCACGTGAAACCTGTGGGAACAAAGTCGGAGGCCACGGAGGCTGTGATGCAGAAGCGGAGGTGGAACCGTAGTACTGATTCGGCCCATAGTACTCCCCCCGTTTGTCTGAAGTGGTTGTAGGATCGAAATGGTAGTAGACTAGTGGGGTAATAGGGGCGTCCGGGCGCTGGCAAGGCTGAGGGGCTCTAGGCTGCCGTCTACGCGTTCCCTTATCTAGATTGATCGTCAGGGGAGGGAGAGGAGGTAGTACGTATGCCAGAACTGCTGGCTCTGCTGAGGGCAATGTGGCGTCACGGCGCTCCTCTTCGTAAGCCAATTGGGAACTGCGTGCAGCAGTCCCAATCCTAGAAGCACGCGCCTCTCTCTACAAGGCGATAATCTCCATTGTATCGCGCTGTTTAAATCGAACAAATAAATTGTAAGTGAAGATACTAGTAAGATATATTTAATTACTAAATTAGCATAAAAAAATTTACTTACACTATGTCCGGCCGCTGCGCCCTCATGGGTAATCCAACGCCTGCTGCGGCTCCGGAAACACTCCAGATACTCTGAATCATAATGAGGTGGATGCTGCAGCTGGTAGCCGTGAACAACGTAAGCCGCTTTGTTGTTCCAAATCTGGACATAATCATCGAGCAGCTCCACAAAGTTGTAGTTCCCCCTGATACTTGATGTAATGAAGACGCTGATCCTGCATGGCGGCCATGGGAATAGGCTGCAGTATGCCGAACTGATGAAGAACTTTGTCCGGCTGGTGCCACTCGACGATGTGGTAGTATATCAGTGGCACTCGGGCACGCCAAATATGTTGCCTTGTCAGGTACATCTGGGCGATGGATTAGATAACGTCGTCGGAGTATGGCTGCCACACGATCTGTTCAGGTAAATTAAAAAGTTAGTAAAAATTTGTGCTCACATTAGTTCAATTGAAATAATATTAAAACTTACATTGTCGTGATACAACCCGTCCAAAATAAGTCCGAAGTGACAGACAGAGTGTTTGGGGACCCGTTGGCCCCCCCGCTCCCGTTGTCTAGGACCCCCCATCTACAAACATTATTAAATTATATTACAAGTAGAGTGAAAAAACAAATAGAGATAACTTTAGACTAAGTATGTACCTGTCACCCAAATGTAATTCCCCCGTGACACTAAAGTCGGCCAAACGGGTACGCAATGGCGTCAGACGCTCAAACGCCTAGAGCTGTAGAATCCACACAGCGCCCCAAATGTTCTGTCTGTTCTGTGAAGCTGTGGCGGCGAGGTATGGAAACGGGTCGTATGTCTGGCTGGTATGGAAACGAGCTTTGTCCCCCCTCTTTTTCAATATTTGGATGCATATTGGAGTGTAGCGAATGTTGGTGTCAATCAATGACGCATACGTCTTCCAACGTGTGTCGAACATTTCGACAAGCTTATCAAAAATTGCCTCAATCATTGTTGTGATCGGAAGCCCCCTTACATTCTTCAGGGTCGCGTTGACAGACTCGGCATAGTTAGTTGTCATCACATTGTGCCGTTGTCCCTTTTTGTCGTACACCCTTTTCTTTCGGCCGCTTTTCTTTCTTAGTTAGCCATGCATACGCTTCTGGGCTTCTAATCTTGATGATGTCCATGTAGCTAGTGTATTTCTTCTTCTGATATGCTCGGCCTAAAACACAAATGTAGCCACAATGTTAACGGGCAATAATAACCTATTTTGTCAACATAATGTTAAAAACATTACATGCTTTCTCCGTCAGCTTTTTCAAAATCTTGTTCCTAAACTTGGTCTGAAAATTATTACAGAAATGTCTGATGCAGAACTTGTGAGCGACACCGGCCCATTCTGGACGCCTCAAAATCAACAATATTCCAGCGTGTCGATCAAATATAATGGCCACCTTCCTTTTGCGAATCACTTGCTCCCGCAAATGTTCAAAAAAGTACTTGTAACTGTCAGCACTTTTAGATTCAACAAGTGCAAATGCCAGTGGAATTATTGTGATTGTTCCCATCTATTGCCGATGTGATCAACATGGTCATTTTGTATTTTCCATACAAATGAGTACCGTCGACGAACATAACCGGCTTGCAGAACGAAAACCCTTCAATTGTCGGGTTGAAATTCCAGAACATTCTGATGAACGTTACAACTTTTGGCTGAAGGATCCCGTTATCGTATACCTCGGCGCCTACATATCACAAGTTGAACAATATTAGAGTTATTCTGTAGTTTACTAGTTCTATAACAAAACCACATAATAGTTGGTAATTCGAATATACCTTATGCATGCCAGAATGATCCAGGATTGACATGAACCATCTCGTTCATGAACTTGTGAACCAAAGCGAATAAATCATACCAGCCCCCCTAAACAGCAGAGATTGCCTTTTCCTTCGCATTGCAGGTTCTTTTATACGGAGGCCTAACTCCATATGTTTGCCAAATTCCAGCAATGAGGGTCTTGATCCGTATATCACGCTGCTACATTACCTGAGTTTTGATATAGTTTGCGATCGGACCAGACCCAAAGTTTCGATGGTTAGGATAAGGTAACAGCTGATTGCAAGTGTGTGGCCCATTATATCTTGTCAACGTCCACGTCTGATTTATTTGTAAAAGTGTAGCGTGCAACCACCATCTGCAGATTTCGTTGTGCCTACAAACCAACACTATTATCGTGTTGGTAGTCTGGTGACTCTTGTGCTCCCTTCCCACAACGACTGAATAAGAAGTCGCACAAGATTGAATGGCATCACGATTTGGGAAGTCCATCCCTTCTTGGAACTCCATCCTAGGATTCCACATAATATTTTCATCAGCCTCCGAGGCAACGTCAAAGTCGCAAAAATCCACCCATCTAACATGCTCATGAAGTTGCGACTAATATTGTGAATCTGCTCACGAATCTTTCCCGACATCCTCTTCGTTGCTGTCATAGAAATCCTGTTCTTCCTCTTCATCGCTACTCCTCTCCAACCCGCTGGAAATACTTGAAACCAACTGGTCCAGTAAAGTCTCGTACTCCACGTACAATTCCAAAATATCCAGTTGCGGAAACCTTATAGCTTCGTTCAAAATTCCAAACAAATGCTCATTATTCTCCACATAAAACAACGAGTACGAGCGTGTCACACCCCCTTCAATTCTTGGAAGCCGGAAGTAGATTTTTGTAATTTCTACTTCGGAGTCTGTAGAAACTGCCCTTTTACAAATATATTGTAATTCTTCCAAATTCATTCTCTCACTAAGTGCCATATTAACCGGATGACCGCCATGATATTTTACTCCACACGGAGAACTTACAATACGGCCATCGCACCATATAAAAAAAGATAGATTTGGAGTCGTCATTTCTAAATAATAAAAAAAAATATGTAACCGTTATATTTAAAATGCAATTCTTAAATTTATAGCCTATTTTATCAATTGCAATTACTCTTACTTTATTTCTAATAAATTATTTCAAATATCATAAAAATAAATTAAACATATCAATGTACAATTATATAAAATAACAATCTACATTAATAATCTATAAAATAAACATAGTCTAGTACAATAATATTTTAATAAACTACAATATTTTTTATCATTTTTCTAACAATAAAATATTAAAAAAATTAAATGAACAACTTAATTATAATTTGTCAAAAAATTAGCACAATTATTTTTCTAAACTATAATTAATAATTAAAGTCCAACATTTCTCTATATTATAATAATTTCTAATATCTACTATCATAACAATATTTAAAGCAATAATTAAAAAAATTAAACGGACTCGCCTCTTGTAGTCCTCGAGAAAAAATAATTTTGCACAGATAATGTAGCTTTTCCAAATATTCCGCACAAATATTTTCCGTTCAACTACGAAAATAATTTCTTTTTTGCTTCTCACTTTATTTTATCTCTCTCTCACAACCCATATTTCATCTATCCCTAATCCCTTCCATTTTTCTTTAACTGATTTACAATAACCCCTTCATGTTGAAGGGGTTATTTATAGGAAATGCGGAACACATTTGTTACCGTTGGGAGCTGGCAGCTCCGCAAACGGTAAGATTCCTTGCCATTGCAGGGAATCTTGCAGCATTCTGCATTCTCATAATGTGGAACGCTGCTTAATCAGCTGATTAACTCATTCCGTAGTGTAGGAATGTGGAACGCCACGTGTTCCTTTCCTACAATGCGGAACGAGTGGGTTCAAGCACTCTTTTATAATTAATTTCCAAAGAGACACTGGATTGGAATTTTGGTGCCTCAAATATCAAAAACCCAGCTTGGTGAGTGTCCTTTGAGAGAATTGAGGAGTTTAAGTTTGGGGTTAAGCAAACATCTCAAGTACTTATGTTATTTGCTTAAACCGTTAGATAAAGAAATGTGCAATTGTTAGTCTTTCGTCTAACTTTTAGTTGTAATTATAACATGTAGAATAATAATTCTTTAGGATTCAATTTTTACTATTTTAATACATCTTCGACATATTCGATGATTGTTAAAAATTTACATTATGGATATATTTTTTATACATATTTAATACAACTTTAATATATATTTAATACAATTTTGATACATATTTAATACATCTCCGACACATATATGTGATACATTTCCGATACATAATTTATACGTGTTATTTATCAAAAGAAAAATAAACATGATACATTTTTTAGATATACTTAATAAATACATCGTTGATACATTGTTTATACATGATAGATACATTTTTTACATCCTTTTTTTTGGCTTTATGATATATATTTTTATATATATTATATACATCTGTGCGCACATTTGATACATAATTTATACATGAGAAATATATTATTCATGCATTAGACCCGTGTTTAGTAATATTGCATATATTTTTATAAATTTTTTATACATATTTAATACATCTCTTATACACATTTAATACATAATTTGTAGTTAATAGTTATCTCCGATTTTTTTCAATGTAATTCAGATCTCGTAATTAATTAACGAATACACCTTTGATACATATCTGATAGATAATAGAGATATATCTATGATACATAATTATACATGACACATAAATTATTTATGCATTAAACACATGTTCGGTATGTATTCGAAATGTATCGATAAATAATTTATAAAAATTGTATCATTTGCGTATTTACGTATTTTTAAAATTTAATATATTTATATTTTTAAAATTAAAAGTAATATTTTCTCAACATTTATGTTATATAAATAAATTATTTAGGCATATATAGTGTGTGATAGAGAGTGGGAACCACGTGATAAAAGACAGAGAGAGAGGAGGGAGACCACGTGAGAAAGATAAAGGGCGGACCATGTGAGAGAGAGAGATGAAGCAGCTGACATCATTATTCACATGGTGGTGTAAACATAGATTCTCTTATTGATGATGTCATGGGCGCGCGTGTCCTCTTTTTATTGGAATGGTGATAATGTAAAATTTTTGGTTTCTTCGGTGGTAATGTGAAATACTCTATTCGTCTCAAATTGATAGACAATATTTCAAATTTTCTTATTTCAAATTATAGACACTAAATATTTACTTAATTAAGTAATTTCCACATAAATCCTCATTAATCATATGAAATATCTTGAGAATACAATAAAAATCACAAAAGACAAAAACTACAACTATATTAAATGAGGACAAATGTGGCATTGTTTCAAATATTAACTCATTTTATCTAGAATATATAAAGTTTTTAATATCCGTATTTGTCCTAAACTGTCTATCAATTTGAATCAGAAAGAGTAGTTGAGTTGAATGGCGATTGATGTAACTGTAGGTCATTTTTTGATATTTTTGTTATTTTCTCATAAATTTAATAAACTTTGGATTCAAAATCAAGTCATACAAAAAACATATTAGATTTTAGAGGTTTTTTTACAAATACCGGGAAAAATGAAAATATTTTCAAAGATACTACTTGCATTTTATTTAAACAAAAATATAAAAAATAATTAAAAAAGTACAATTTTTCAAAAAAATAATTACAAAAATAGATTTTTTATATAAAATTTCATATATAATACGTATAGATGAAGCCAAATATTGTATATAATCCGTATATAATACGAATTGTATACGTTTTTTTATTAAAAAAATCAGATCTGAGTATATCAAATTTGAAAAACGGAGAAGATGAAGATGGAGCCAAATTTTGTATATAATTCGTATATAATCCATATATAATACAGATTAGAGTTTAGGTGAAGAAGATGAAGAAAAAGAGGGAAATGGTATTTTTGTTAAGGCCTAATTACTTAAAATACCTTCACCTTGTAACTTTTTTTCGTTTATACCCTGACCTAGGAAAAATTTCAATTGTACCCTATTTTGAGTTTTCATGTTTCATCTCTACCCCGTATGAGTGTAAAATTGACAATTTAATTTATATAAGGATGAAAATGTTAAAAACAACTAAATAGAAGGGCTATATTATATTTTTTCTATTTGGAAAAATACAAACATGTTCTCTAACTTTAAAAGTGTCCAAACAAGTCCAATAAGTAGCAAAATCATCACTGCTTGATGAATGCGAAGAGCGCACAGGTGAATCAGTGACTACACTCATCCTGCATAATCAACATATTCATACAATACAATACTCAGACCTTACAACTAATAATTAATTATTGTTATGAACAAAAAATGGCAACAAATTGAACAAAATCAATTGAAATTAAAATCGGCAGTACATTAATCGTTAAAGCAGAAAATCGAAATTGATAGTAATCTTTAGTAGCTAAATGGAGATTTTGAAATTAAAATCAGCCAAAAAATTCGAAATTGGCAGTTAAAATTACTGGACCTGTATCAAAATCAAATTTCACAAAAATACAATACCTAGGGCAAGAAAGACAACTCATCGGAGAGCAGAGCTTGTGATGCGCTTTTGGGCGGTGCAACGACGGGTGGTGGAGACGGTGATAGGAGGAGATGGAAGAATAAGGAAGTATAAGTGATCGTGGGTTTTCTACAGTTACTTTTCCATATAATTAAATTTTAACCTTATCCCTATACTAAAATGATTAAAAAACCTAAACTTTAATTTTGTCCTTATACCACTGAAAACTTTAAATGGTTTTTTTAATAATTTCTAATTTAAAAATTATTTATAATTATTATAAATTATTATTATTTGTTGAATTTTGTGAGGAAGAGAGTATTTTTTATACAATTAATAACATTAATGTTTAATTAAAATATAGGTTAAACATAAAGGATCATTTTGAGCATTTTTCTAAATGAAAAGAGGTCAAATTAATTCATTAGGATAGAGATGAAACATGAAAACTCAAAATAGGGTACAATTGAACTTTTTCCTAGGTCAGGGTATAAACGAAAAAAAATTATAAGGTGGGGGGTTTTTAAATAATTAGGCCTTTTGTTAATAAAAGAGATAAGATGGCATTTTTAGAAATATGGAAAATATTTTTGTAAAGAGAAAAATAAGATAATATGTTCGAAAATATTTTACCTTATTTTGACATAGAGTGTAAAAATTTCTAGATTTTATAATTTTTAAATTATATCGAACTAAAATATATTAAGTTGAATTTATTGTTTAAAAAAAATATTTGAGTTTAATTTTAAATTCTTATTTTAAAAGAGAATACAAGTAGTTATAAATATGGAAATAATTATTTTAGTGAAATAATATAGTAAAATATATTTAGTATTTTTATAATTATTAATTTACAGTAAAAATAAAACTAAAATGCATCAAGAAGTTAATAAAAAATATATCATAAGTTCACTAAATTATTAATTTAATTATGTAATCCAAATCAGAACTACAAACAAATTATTAATTCCTTAATATTAATTTAATATTGTATTGCTCTCTCTCCTTTTTCTTTCCGATTACAAACTTGATTCTTACATCTATTTACCTCAAGTGTTATAATGGAAAAATTAATGACAAGAAGATAACAGTGTAGGAAAATAAAAAGAACAATTATCGAAATCCCAATGGAAAAGATTAGTTTGATTGAGAGATAATAAGTTAAGCTGTACAGTTCACCCAGAAAATGTACAAAGCAAGAAGAGTCGAGAAAAGAAGAAAATGCAATGAATTTAAACAATAAGATAGCCACACCCTCAGTCTTGCTCCTCTTCGTCGTCGTCATCATCGGGCAGGCCCGACATCTCGTCTCCGACATCTTGAAGCAGTGCATCCACATCCTCTCCTAAGTCCGCCAACCTTCCGCTCAGCTTTTCCACCTTACTCTGCTCTTGCCCTAGGCATACTAGCAAATCATTTAGTTCTGCCTCACTCTCTTTCTGGGCTTCTTCCCTAGCTTCTGCTTTCACCGCTTCAATATCCAGAATACTTGAGCCTCCACCGCTCTTCAAAGCTTTCACCTCCTTTTCTAGATGGAAGTTGGCTTGTTCAAGGCTGTTATACGCATCCGACAAGCTTTTTAAATCAGACTCCATCTTCCCAGCTAAATTCTGGTACATAGATGCCTCAGACTCAATTTTGACCTTCTCTGCCTTAAGCATCTCGATCCTTTGATTAGCTTCCTGAAGATCTCTTCGGAGTGTCTCGGTCTGGACTCTTTCCAAACCCCCACTTGCCCTTTGTTCAGGTTGGGAAGAGCCACCCCCACCTGTCTTGGCAAGGTCCTCGGCTAAAGTTGCATTTCGGCCAAGAAGATTCTAATAGAGGAAATTGAAACCATCAGATCAGTGTAGTCTTCGAGAGTTCTAAGACTTGATGCAAAAGTTGTAATAGCTAGTACCAATCTAGGGGGCGTATTCGGTTCAGACCGAACCAAACCATAAATTTTCTCTCTTTTCTTTAGACCTAACTAAATAAATTTTTATTTTTTATTAAAATATTTGATTTTTTTGGTTCGGTTTGTACTAAAAGTGAACTGGACTCTTTTACTTCTAATTTCAAATGAACTGAAAGACCAAGTTGTTTTTATTATTTCAACCCAAATTTATCGGTCTGCCTATTCAATTGGGTTCAGTTCTACACACCTCTAAAATAAGATTCCACTGTTTGCTAACATGGCGGTATATGATAATTACTACAATTACCAATTCAGGAAAACAGCAAATTTTAATTTCCCTCCGTAAAATCAAATATAAGTATGATAATAAAGCATAATATAAACACCTTAGAACAAAAGGGCAATCCTGAAGAACAGGTTCTGACCAATGTAAGAGAACGTCAGTTCCTAAACCAACAGGACACAATGGCAACCGGTCAAGATTTAAGACAGCAGTTTTTTTATAACAATTCTTATATGTAAATCAGCTATAACATTGACACAGGTAGTAGTACTTCTCTCATCCATTTTGGGTTACTTTAAAGGCATGTTTGATTCTTAATTAAAAACTCCCTCTGTTCCACCTTTCCAATTTCAAAAGCCTAGTTCAAGTTTTTTTGTCCCAACTTATAGACACTCAATAATTATTTAATGTCATATATATATAGCTTTATTAAATTTTAGTAAAATACAATTAAAACAAAACAAAAGGATGCACTTCATCATTTTGTCAAACTCAATTTACCTGTATAAACTAAATTTATTAATACTTGTATTTGTCCGCATGTGCCTATCAATTTAACGGAGGGACTACCAAATTATAATCTAAGAGTTGAATTGATTCATAATCTCATCCAGAAGGGATAATAATACTTCACATATTATTACCATCAACTTGACATTTCTAAGAGTTTCTGCCCAGTGCAATCAGTTCAAGGTATTAACAGTGCCTATAAAAGAAATGGCCTGGTAAACTTTTATTTCGACATCAGAAACTAAACAAAGAGCAATTCATGCCTGAAGCTGTATTGAGAAATGATTGCAAGATGCACACATATTATAGATGAGAAAGGCACCTGTATCTCAGAGCACTGCTTCTCCACAAATAATTTCAGCCGCTTGATATAGTCTTTATCATTTTCTTCGTTCTTCTGCTCCAACTCAGCAGGCATAACTGCAACCTCACTTTTTGGACGACTGTACACATCTATAATAGTTTCTCTTATATCTGCCTCCAACTTACTGACAAAATTGACAAAAAAACTATCAAAAGTTGAAGAGAGGATGGGATGATCCTTAATCTTCTGATCAGATGAATCCTGCTCATCTACGTCTTCAATCTCCGCCATACTAGCAGCAGCGGATCTAGTCAATGGTTTAAGAGATTCTGCAGGCTTCGTGGAGGAGAAATGGAAGCTCTTCATCATTTCGTCAAACTTAAGAAAGTATGATGTGAGTCCAACTTTCTGACTTATCGCATCAACTACCGTATAGGCATCCTTTCCACTTTCACTGGACTTGTTGTAAATAACACACTCTCCCAAAAGAACTGCTGCTAACCCTCTTATGCACACAGTTGCTGATGGATTTGACACCAACTCAAGCAGAAATGTCAAGTGGGGACGTGAATCTAGAAAACATTGAACTGCATTGGCGCAATCAGCCAGCCAAGTTACCAGCAATTTCAAAATAATTGGTTGAACAAATAAATTCCCTGGTGCATTTCCATCTTTGTTCTTCATGCTGGAGGCAAGAGCCAAGTATTTCACCATGCGGTGCATCAGTGGCTCTGGAACTCCCAAGGATGGTGTGGGTGACTCAAGTTCAATCCGAAGAACCTGCAACCATTCTTCGAAAATTTGGTAAATCTTGAATAAGGTGAAAGGTTTCCATTGAGAGAAGAAAACACACTGATAACTGAGAGATACTGTAGTACTATAATATTTTAGTCTCTTTTTTTTTGCGATTATAATTTTTTTAAAAGAAATTAGATAAGAGCTTGTTTATACATCATAGCTGTTATTATCTTCTTGTGTTATCTATATATTGACTGCATTAAGAGACAAACTGTTTGCCAACTTAACAGCCAAAACATGTTGACTGGTCTATAGCTGAAACTTGCTAAAATATCCAATTGAAGTCCTGTAGTGGGTGCTATATATTTGGCATTATTAAAAACGGAATCAATTGCGATTGCATGGGTAGATAACAGCTGACTATAAATAAAATAAAAGTTTTCACGAGTCTTTTGGACATACACTTGATTTCTCATCACAGCCCAACACAAACAGAAATCCAAGTCACGCATTTGTTAAAATATTTAAATAATTAGCTTTAACTAACTATTTTCCAACATGTTTGACTAATACGTTAAAGTGAAGAAGGCACACTGTAAAACATTTGAGAGGAAAGGAAGTAACGCAGTAAGCTCCCAAACACCAGAAACAATTATGGAAGTTGTAATTCAAAGTTGGCACTAGGCACAGCATTTTGTGCATCTTCCCACAGCATGCGTTTCCTATTTCCCAATATAATCATAGAAGTCATCCCATTCCCATGTTTGTCCAGAACCAGAATAGAGAAAGAAATGAAATTGCATACCTTTTCCTTGCACTGCATATTGTCCTTAAGTATATGAGACAGCACACTAGCAGCCCTGCAACAGGTCTGCAATCAAAGTATAAGCAGACTGTTCATTCACATGCCGAAACACAAACAAATAGATCTCAGGTTCAACCAATGCAAATCAACATTTATAGATAAATATTTTTTAAATGAGACATTCTAACTAGTTGGTGCATTTTTTTTTTTGGCATAATGTCTTAAAAAACCCCGACCTTTC
Organism: Mercurialis annua; assembly: GCF_937616625.2. Lineage (NCBI taxonomy): Eukaryota > Viridiplantae > Streptophyta > Magnoliopsida > Malpighiales > Euphorbiaceae > Mercurialis > Mercurialis annua. The sequence continues at coordinate 16,819,315 of NC_065572.1, read as the reverse complement.
ACTCCCTTTTCAATCCTAACCTGACGTTGCAAATTAGTCAATTTTACCCTATTTTGCATTTTTTCATTTCAATTGTATGTCATATCGAGAATCGAAATTGTAATTTTGTGAATCGAGAATCGAGAATCGAATCGAATCGTAAGATTCGGTTAATATGAATAAAAAAATATTATATAAAACTATGAATATAAAATATTCTTATATCTCTAAAAAAATAATTTTATAAAAGTAAATAAAAATTATATTCCTAACTTAGTTAGTTGTTTAATTTGTAACACTACACAACATCCTGATTCCTAAATTAAAAAGAATTCTATATTAGTACAACATATAAAACTTCTATAAAAGTTAAAATAGACAAAAGATAAAAAGTATTTTAAAATTTGAATAGCACTGTTGGCGTGAAAAGTAACACTTTTTGACAATACACAAAAGACAAAAATTCCCACTCTTCCACACACTCTTCTTCTTTACGTTTCTTCTTCAACAAAGCTTTTATCTTTTTTCTGCAACAAAAGCTTTCTCTTCTATTTTTCCTTCTTCAACTAAATATATGGAGCTTTTTTGTAAGAGTTTATCGTTTTCAGGGTTTTTCTTTTCTTTTTCACCTTAAACATATTAAAAATATGAAATTTTAACTGAATCGGATGTATCGTCCGAGTCGACCGAGTCAACCGATTCACGACCGATTCGAACGAGTCACGACCGATTCTAGCTCATCTCCGATTCACCCTATAGAGTCGCATCGTTTTTGCTGCGACTCGACTCGACTCGTCCGAGTCGACTCGTGACTCGTACGAGTCTAACAACAGTGAGTGTACCCAGAAATATAAAATTGGATTTTTTTTATTTGACAAAAGTTCAAAAAAATTCTCTAAATTGACATTTTTTTGCATTAGATTAAATTTTTATATTAAATTGATCATTTTTAAAGAATTTTTTTGTACTTTTATTAAATAAAGAAAAGGCAATTTTATGCTTTAGGGTACAATTAAAATGAAAAAATGCAGATTAGGGTAAAATTGACAAATTTACAACGTCAGGGTAGGATTGAAAAGGAGACGAAAGGTCGGGGGTTTTTAAGGCACTAGTTTCGTATTACGTGCTACGCACGTAACTCGTAACGTGACACGTCAATTTACTTTTTGAAAGGAGTTCGTTTAAATGTTAAAAGCATGAATGAAATTTGATCTCTCTTTTTCATTATTGATTAATTATCTAAATAGAGGTTATTATAATAATTTATTGTGTATATTATTTTAAAGAATAAACAAATAAATTTTACAAAAATTAAGATATAAAAACATATGTATTATATAATTTGACCTTTTTTTTGTTAAAAGGTGATTATGTTATATTAAAATAATTGAGGCAAGGTCAAGAACATCGTGAACATCTTTTTTTAAAAGAAATTAACATCTTGAAGATCTTGGGCATATTGACATAATATTGCAGCTAAATATAAATTTGTCCTATAATTAAATAAGTAATTTATTTATTCTATCATTGTGTTTTATACTTTTATTTTTATTGGAATTTAATTTCTTACACTTGTGATTATTTCTAAAATTAAGTTATTATTATTTAAAATTATATAAATAAAAAAATTAAAATAAATTTAAAAATCATTTAATCGAACATGAGGCTAATCCTAGACTTTTTAATACTCTCATCTTCAAAATCAAAAACTCCATAATCATAACCTTCTCATATATATAATCCCTTTAAAGTAGATATAGTTCCTAAAAATTAGTTTAGGAATTTTATAATTATGTTATTTGAAAATAATTCGAAATTCAATTTAATTTCCAACTGTGGCCAATTCACCTAAAATAGAAATCCTTTAATATCAATTATGTAATGATCATCTATTTTTATATATATATATTTATGGATACATGTAAATGTAAAATAAATACAACTAATTTATTTAGATTTTACTATTCATAATTAAGATTAAGAGTGTTTAGAATAGGATAATTTGTTTCAGCATCTTTTATGGTATTTTATACGTTTTTTTTGCAAATAATTACCATAAAGATTAGTTAATAATTAACATAATACTAAGAGCATTAATTAAAAAGTGTTTGTCTCCCAGATTTATCCGTATATCTTTCATGGTATTCATCTATGTTATTTCAATGTTATACTTTTTCACTAATTATCAACATATTAAAAAAGGTTTACTGGACAAAATATTGTACAAATATTGTATCGTAATTTAATTAGAAATTTCCATAATTTATTTAGATTTTTTATCATAATTGAGTTCTTCTTTAGTAATAGTAGTTAAATAGACTCCTTGTTCTAATTAAATTACTCATTAGTAAGTGTAGTTAAATGAGTATTCTAATTATATTATTAATTAGTAAATTACTATAATACCGTAATTTAAATAATTAATTAGTAATACTATATGAAGGGTAATTAGGTAAATGTGCCTGTCCACCCCCCCCCCCCCCCCCCCCCCCCCCCTCATCCGTGCTTTTATATATAGTATAGATTAAGCCTTTTTTTGAGAATACTATTTGGTGCATTTTAACTTCTCGTCAAAAGTCATTATGATAAACAAAGACATCACCTCAAGATCTCCGTCACTTTCACCCAAAGTAAGACCATGTAACAGCATGCTGCCATACAAAAAGTTCATAAGATAATCTCCAGAATTACTCATATATCAATGCAAATTTAGTAGGTTAATAAACAGAAAAATCAATCACAGAATGCTACAGATACAACTAACCTTCCAAAAGACATGTTTACATCCTCCTCAATAGGAGCATGTGTCATTGAATGTGGTTGAGGAATTAATGTGGATGCTAACATTGTTTGACCCTCAGAATTTCTCTGAACGAATAGGAAGAAGTCGGAATTAGAAGATCAACACATTGAACTACAAAACAAAGAGTGATTCTCTACTATCACATATTATACATAACAAACAAACTATTGATTTAGAACATTCAACTAAATAATTCAACAGAAGAAGCAATGATGAGTTCAATGAACAAATACATGTATTAACCTCACAAAAGATTTTAAAAACATTGTCAGCTGCCATGAACTCTTGGATACTGGAAGTCCGCAAAATGATTCTAAGTATAGAATTCAAAGCAGGTTCAACTTGTGGCTCCTCACCAAGAACTTTGGTGGCAAGAGCATCACGATTTTTGGGATGTCCAGCAATCAAATCACCAACACAACGCAATGCCTACCAAAGTAAATAAATTTACAGTATAAGCAAAACAAAAATATAATCCAAGACATAAACAGATTAACATTAATCAAACCTAAGACTGAACCAGTAACTTAAAAACTTTTCATGTTTGCACATGTTTGTGCTAAAGTAATTGTCTTCTACAATGGAAAAAAAAATTAAGAACGTCCAAGGAAGATGTATTACTCCACAGCGCACAGAAACAGGTGCCCACTGGCTTTCAACACCCAGCATCAGAAGATAATCCAACACCTTTTTCTACAAGAAAAAGCAATGCAATTTTAGGATCAAAACACCTGCAATGCTATTATTAATCAAAGAAAATATGATAATGTAATAAACCTGAACTAGAGCAGTTTGATTGGTCAGCTTGTTCGTATCCACTCCGGACCCAGCCTCTGAACCTCTTATAATTAACAATTTAATGGTTTCTAATGCGCTGAGTAGATTAATCGTCTACTGGCATGGTGTTTGTTGCACAAAACAAAGATCACCAGTAAGGCTTGAGTGATTGGAGGCTCAAACTTATTACACTAGTCAAAAAATCAAATTGTTGAAACAATAAAAACCATAAAAATCTGAGTATCTAACCTTCTGTTGGGTAAAACTGTAAGCACTCCCTCGTAGCTTCAAAATTGATATCAAGGCATCAAAACCTATTGTCTCTCTCAGTAGTATCTAAACCAAAAACAGCTCAGATTAGCATGACAAAAAAGGTTGCTGGCACAACAACAGTATCAGAAGCTACAGACCTGATTAGATGTATTGCTACGCAGAAGATTGTTCAATAATTGAAGACAGTCCTGGCCAGTACAAAATTTGGGTGTTTTAGCAAAAGATTTATATATTTCTCCACCGCGTAATAACTTGGAATCAATAGCAAGAAAATGAAATCTTTCTTCCATGGATTATCCAGAATAGGTTATCTAAGCTCTACACGGATGATATTCACAACGAAATATTCACTCCTGCATTTCAGGTTGGACATTTTGGAAATATCCCCTTGTGAAGCTTGTTGGTGGTAAAAATAAAAAGATTACAAATCCCATTTCTGTACTCCAAATAAAAAATTCACAATTCTCACAAAACATGAAGTCATTTCCAAAGGCACAGTTCGTTAAGATTGTAAAAGCTAAACTATAAATGTTCTAAATGAAAATTATTTTCAATCTAAATCCTGAGAAAGACCATTCACTGAAAAAGTTCATATAATGATATTATAATTAGGGATGGTTCCTGTTCCTAACAGGTGTAGCCACCAACTGAATTCAGGTTTCAGAAATTGGTCATAATTTTACATAGTGAGCTGCTTTATTCATTAAAAACTTCAGAAGATGTGATCAAAACTTAAACCTCAGAGACAGAAATTGCACAGGAAAAGATATGCATGTAATTTAGTTTTTTGTTCTTATAAAACCTGGAAGATGCATAAAGTTATGAAGAAGCCTACACAGAAGAACAAGTGTCCTAGAAGTAAACAAGCTAAACAAGTTTGTAGATCAAAATTATAAAATTGTTTGGAAGAAAATCACCTGCACAACGACACCACCTTCTGAACCTCCTTCCTCTCTGATAATGCTAAATATTTTCTCAAATGCACCTTCAAATACCACAATTTTTTGAATCTCCTAACATCATCAACCAAATCAGTTAGCAGGGCCATTGTGCATGTGGTTTCAGTAATGGCTGAAAGCAAATCAAGTATGGAAACAAAGATACATGAGATGGTGATGAGAAGGCTCACCTCGGCTTCTCTAGTTAAGTAAGTAAGAAGCAGTAAGGCCTCATTTCGTATAACCTACACAGTACCATGAATATTTTACTGTAACAGAGCTGGTAGTGGTGTAACAAAACTGAAGAGTAGATGACACAAAGCATAAAAGAAAAAAATCATAGTTTTACAATGGTCATACACTCAAATGTAGAAGGCATACGACCAACAATGCAGATTCTGAATACTGGCAGTGGCTCAGAAAATTGCCATGTGATGAAAAAAAAATGAAAACTATAAAAGCTTTTTAGCTGAAACTTGTCATTCAATAAAAAGTTTTGTACCTCACGATCCATAAGCATATCCATGAGTCGAGTTATACCACGTGGAATAGTTAGAATGGCTTCCTGCAACCTGAATATGAAGCAACATTATTTTCAGCATAACGTATAAATCAATTAAATTCTAGGTAAACAGGAAAGAAATTGTATAAATGCATACCTGTTTGGAGAATTCGTCAGAAGGGCAGTCAAAATTTGAAGTGTATAATATCGCACATAGAAGTCATCTTCCGACTGCCAAAATGCCATAAAGAAAGACGCGTTGAAACATTAACTAAATGGATACATAAAATAATGAAGATAGCACTTAGGCTGTATTGAGAGCTCTCACCAACAACCCTAGGAGAAGGGAAATATTTTCTGCCTCTCGGGAAAGCAAATCAGTGTTCATCAAAGCTGGTTGGACCTCATTCTTCGGTCCTTTTGCATGATCAATAGGTGTCAAGGCACTTACAAGAGTTTCTAGGGAACCTCGAACCTGCATACATACTCCTTTGTCAGTACCAAATGAAGTGAGAGGTTAAGATAAGATGTAGAAATAATGTAAATTTCAATAAGCAACACATTGAATGTACATGCAAAATTGCGACCTATGCAATGGAACTTCTAAAAAAGAAAGATCTCTAGGATTTAAAAGACTGAAAAACCAAACCACTGTAAAATTCAATGGTTTATTCTGTATAGCAGGTGAACAACATATACACACATTGTTGAGCAACAGACCAAGCTTTAAAGAATGAAAAGAATAGAATTAAAAAGAAAGAAAGGAGAAGCAGATAGAAACCATTTCAATGTCATCTCTTTCCTCCTTCAATACACCCATAAGCACCGGAAATCCTGCAGCAAAATAACAGAGTCGGGCAATGAATAATTATACAACGTAATGATTGTGCCACGTCATTCGTTCAAAAAACCAATGACGCGTTTGCCATGTTGGAATATTTAATAATAAAAAATTAAGCAATAATTAAAAATTTCCTAACACAAATGCTCATTGGCTTGTTGTAAATGACATGACACAATCGTGAGCAATACAAATTACAATGACAAGACAATCCTAACGATGGTCTATGAAATAGAAAAGGGGAACACACCCATTCCTCCAAATGCCATCTGCGCAGCACGACTTTCTGCAACAACAGACTGAAGCTCAGCCATGGCATTTCTCCTGTCTTCTGCCAGGACACCATTACTGATTCGGTCCAGCAGCCGTTCAACATAGCTACGGATAACAAATGATAGTTCTATCAGTAATAAAAGATTTAATGCAAAATTCACACAACCCAAAACCATTAAAGCAGCAACACTTTACCTATCTTCATTAGTAGCAGAACTCTCATTACCAAAAACAAGCCCAACCACTCCCTGCCACCGCCAATTCAATTATCATTACTCAACTATAAATGGAAACCGTTTTATAAATTACCACTACAATGTAAATCAACTGAGAAATTTAAAAAATATCGCACCTTATAACGAGAAGCCAAATCCATTGTAGCTACTAATTATTCTTAAGCTCAACTATAACCTATGCATACCAAGCAAGAAATTGAAAAAATTAAACAAGTGAAATTACTGATGAGCAATTAGGGCTAAATTAGGATCGTAAAAATTGATTGCAACTAAAAGAAGCGTATAGAATCAGTAACCTGACGTTGAGATTGAGAGATGTCTGTGTTTTGACCCAAAAAAGACGCAGATCATAGCAATAACAGAGAAGGGAAAAAGGTTCAAATACCCTTTATGTTTAGTGTGAGGTTCGTATAAGCCCTTTAAAGTTTTTTGGAACAAAATAACTCCCACACCACACGTCTACAATTTGGTACATTTAAATACGTTTCTGAATTGTAATGGCTAAACTTGTATTGGGGTGCTTCTACTATACGACTTTTCACTTATTGGTCCTTAGAAATCACTTTTCCTCATATGAGTCTTTCTACATCTATTATTTTATTAAGACTAGTTTCGCATTACGTGCTATGCACGTGGCTCGTAACGTAACTCGTCAATGTACATATTAGTAAATTTATTATAATTATATCAATTTTTTATTTATAATTAATATTAGATTAGTTAAGAATTTTCGTAAAAGTAAATATAATATATTCGGCTATTAAATTTTTTCCATACTGAATTTATTTTTCCTTTGGTTTTATAATAGCCATAATTAAATAATTAATTTAATTATATTAATAATATCTTTAAAAATAATAAGATAGAAATTTAAATAATAATTTATTAACCAGATATAGTATTTTAATTCTGTAGTTAAATCAAACTAAAAGATAGGTATTCCTACTAATTTGGAGACAATTTAGTTATTTTTTACATACTAAAAAGTAAATTGGAGATAATTTAGCTACCTATTCTAATTAGAAATTTAATTAAATAATAATTAATTAAATAACTAATTAGTTAATGACTATAAAACCTTTATCTAGTAATAAATTGAAAAGGATTATTCAGTAAATTTGTCTGTCCCCCCCATCCGTGCTTTTATACATAGTACTAGCGTTTCGCCACGTGCTACACACGTGAGCGGCATTTACGTGACCCGTTATATATATTATTTATATTTAAATTAGTAAAATATATCACTATAGTTTATAGTGAATTATTATAAAATATTAAAATTGAAATTATAGCACGTGAAGATATTTACATGACCCTGTTATATATAGTGAATATTAATAACGTTAATAAATATATTATTTTAATTAGATTAATAAATATAATATTTTAATTTCAATAGCCAACCTTTTATCTTTAACTCCTTGTTACTTTTTCCTTTGCATTTTAGGGTATATAGATTTAGAATCAGCCAAATAAATAAGAAACAACACCAAATGAATTCATCTCCTCCTACGTAGATAAATTTATAAAATGGCTTTGGCTAATGTTTAACACATAGCTCAAACCAAATTAATTCAACACCATAAATTAATTGGTCGATGCAGGATTAATAACCAACTGTTACGGTTATACCTAACAATCTTTAAAACATAGATTTTAATTTTCAAAATGTAATATTCATTGGAAGTGCAACAAAATCTGGATGAAAACTTAGACATAAGGTATAGAATGGAAAAAAGGAATTGAATAATTCTAAAATAATAACAAAAAGTACCGATAATTAAAAAGAACACGTATTACGGTATTAGCAACATCAAATTAAAGCAAATTAGTAGAAGACCTTGCGCTCACATCAATGCCAATTACTCTGGTAACAGTAACACCATATACTATGATAAAGGCCACCAACAATAATCTCTTTATATTTCCATTTACAATTCGACTTCTATTTGTATTACCATTACACTTGTACTACTTAGACTTCTAGTGGGTATTAAATTCTTATTTAGTTAATCCTTATATTACAGTTAGACTTCTATTTATATTACAATTAGATTTGTATTTAATTTCGTAAATTTTTTAATTATTGAAGGTTAGAGTTGTAATTTTGCCTGTCCCCCCCCCCCCCTTCACACTTATAGAATAGTTATAGATAGATATAGATATAGAAGATATAGATTAATTGATTCGTTTTTTACCAGACCGTTAGTTGTGTTGTGTTGTGTGTGCTCATATTCCGTCTCCACGAGTCTTACAATCATATTGGTCGCGCATCATCTGCATGTAGGAAAGTGTCTATATTAAGTCCAGAACAATCAAGTGAGCTTATTCAGGGTTAAAACCCATGCAAGCCATTTATATTTGGGGTTTTTTCATAAACAAACAACATTTGTTAAATTATTAATTTTATACAGACAAAAGTTTTTAATATAAAAACTATTATACACGCTGGAAAATATTACTTTTATACGAATCTATATATAAAATATTTCAAATCAAACCCTCATAAATCAATAATTTTCTCTCTCATCACAATTAATTTTTCTCTCCTCTCTCTCAACTCATCTCTCTCAGCTCGTGTTTGCTCCATCTTTTTCCGCCGCGACGTCCTCTGTTCCTCCGCTCCTCTATCATTGTTCTCATCATCATCTCCGCCAACGCCCTCATCTCTTATGGTCGTCGTCGTTATCAATTTTTATTTCAGATCTACAATTTATTCATTGTTCTTCTTCTTCTTTTTCTTTTTTATTTTCAGATCTACAAGTTTTATACTGTTTTTTCACCATTAAACATGTATGAAGATTATATTCAGAGAATATAATGTTAATTACAGGTTATGTAAAATAAAATTGTGGTTTAATGAAATAATGTTTTGTTATTTCTGCATTTTTTTGTGTTTGGTTGTATTTCTATGTTTTTTATTCTGCAACACAATTTGTTGATGATGGTTGATTGCTGAATAATTATAATGTTACAGTGTTGTTGATTTATGTTGATTTTGTGTTAATAATCAGTTGGTATTTGTTTGATTTCAACATTAAAAAATTTTATTCTAAAAAAATATTGGTAAATTAGATAATTTTGACCGTGAAATAAATTAAAAAAAAATAAAATTTAACTGAGATTAGATAATGATATGTTAGCATTATTATGTTGACATGTTGTTGATTTCTTATTGATATTTTATTAATCGTCACCGTATTTTAAAAATATATATTTTATTTTATTTTTTATGTTGATTCGTTGTTGATTTATTGTTGACATTATGTTGATAAGTATTTCAACTCTTTTTCATACTAAATTTTATGTTGACATGTTGTTGATTCGTTGTTGATTTATTATTAACGTTATGTTGATAAGTATTTCAACTCTTTTTCATATTCATGTCACCACTAGAAAACAGCCATTTAGCGACGGATTTTTCCGTCGCTAAATGGCCAAATTCCGTCGCTAAAAGTGTATAGCGACGTCCGTCGCTATATATTTGGTCGCAAACAAAATTTACGACGGGACGAAAAAATTTGCGACGGATTTTTAAAAAATTTAGCGACGAATTTAGTGATGGATTTAAATCCGTCACTAATTTTTGAAAATAAAAAAAATAAAAAAAAATATTTTTTTGTAATTAAAATCGTAAAATTTAATATCATTTAAACGGTCGCAAACCATCACTAACCCACCCGCGATAGACCACACACTGTCACTGACCCACAATTTTTGTAGACTTGCCAACTTCCAGTAGGTCACCCATCCTCCCATTACTCCACCCATATCTCTTTAACCATAGAGTTCCCTCGCGCGTAGCTCCATTTTACCCAACTCATATTTTTGTTATATATCGATGTGTTTTATATTTAAATATAAATAAAAAGAAATATTTATTCCCACACTTTATTCCCGCATAATAATTAATTTTTATATAATAATTAATGCAATATAATAATTAATTTTTTTTTAATAAATTAATTATATAAAAATAATTAATAATTTTTTTTAAATAATTAAATAATAAATAATTTTTTTATAAAAAATAATCATATTTTCAAAAACAAATTAATAATGTTTTTTAATTAATTAAATTTTAGCGACGGATTATGAAATCCGTCGCTAAACTCGTCTCTAAAATTGACGAGAATTATTTCGGCAATTTTAGTGACGGATTTAGTGACGGGTTCAAAATCCGTCACTAAATCCGTCACTAAAATTGGCGGGAAAATTCCCGCCAATTGTAACGACGGAAAATCCGTCGCTAAATTTGGCGGGATAACTCCCGCCAATAATTTGATGAGATTAGCGACGGATTCAAAATTCGTCGCTAAATCTGTCGCTAAATGCAATTTTAGCGATGGATTTTGAATCCGTCACTAAAATCCGTCGCTAAAAGCAGAATTTCTAGTAGTGTCAATTTTATGTTGACATGTTGTTGACATAATGTTGATAGCGTGTTGATTTTTCAATCATTGAAAAAAAAATAAAGTTAGTCTTAATTTGCTGTGTTGATGAACTGTTGAAATGTTTTTGATAATATGTTGATTGTTTATGACTTAAATCAATAAATGTTATCATTTTACAAACATTTTAACTAAATTAGCATTAATTGTTGATATCATATTGACATTATGTTGATAACTTGTTAATATGATAGTAATAATTATACTAAAAAACAATAAAAGTACAAAATATTTAAAATAAATGAATCAGATAAAAAAATTATCAAACTAAGTACTCAAAACAATATGAAAAAACAAAAATAATAAGTCAAATAAAAAATTAAAATCATTCTTACATAAAAAAACAAAAAAATATTAAACATACAACCAACACAATAGTTCACCAATTAAAAAATCTATTTCAAAATATTTTTCTTTCTCAATTTTATTCGCAGCTGCACAGTTTCTTCAACATCACTTGTATAATATTTTCCGTCTTCCACCTCGCATTTTTAACCAAGTTTTGACAAAGCCGGTTATGATACAATTCTATTTCATCCAACGAATAAGACAAATAAATAGGCTTGCAATCAATCAAATGCTTGACGCATAAACGTCATGTCAACAACAAAAAACCTTTTCAGATTCGTAGATTGCAGTGGAAGATTTCTTCTTTAACCAAAAGATGACCTATTCTTAGATGACTGCTACAATCAACAACAAATCAACATTATACTTCAACATGTATATGAATTTTTATTTATTTTTATTTCTAACTTAAAGAAGTGAAGTTAAATTAACATTTCACAAAATCACAAAAGATTGAAAACCTTAATTAAAACATTATCCAAAATATTTTTAGGTTCAATCAACAAAATTACAGTCAATGGAATTAAAAAGAATAATTTCAAAACAAATTAAGTAAAAATTCAAATAAATTATACAAAAATCAAAAGAACAGTTACATTAAATTACCTAATAGTTTAAAAATCAATCAAATTAATAAAAAGACATTAAAGAACAATCATTGATATTTAAAAAAATAAAAGTAAAACATAAGTCATGATCTCAATAAATAAACAACAATAAATGAGATTAAACAAACTAATTTCAAAATATATTAAGTACAAAATTAAAGAGATTATACAAAAATTAACAACAAAACCCTAGAAATTAGACTAATCTAATTCGAAAAAACAAGAACTACAGATGAATGAAGAACACAATACAAACAATATAAATCCAATGCAAGTACTGAAAACTCAACAAAACCTAAAAATTAAAAAAAACAAAGAACAAAAACTTACAAGATTTATATGCACCAAAATGAGAGAGGAATCGTGGAGGAGAGGTTCGTGGATAAAATGAGTTCAAAATGGAGATGCGATACCGAAGATTATGGTGACATAGTTAAAGTGGAGAAGAAGAATGAAAAACCCCCAAATTGAAAGAGAAAATAGAAAAAGCGTATAAAAGATATCATTTTATAAAAGAAATCAGTTTTGTAATATAAGAAGGTGATGAAAGTAAAGTTTTGAACTTGGGCTGCATAAAAGTAAATAGGTTGCAAAATCCGTATTTCATTTAAAAAGCCCTTTATATTTGAACTTTTTATATATATACTTGTTTTGTACAACTGTTTATACATATACGGTGTATAAAAGCTGATGACGATTATGGCTTTTTTCCTTGTGTTCTTTGCATTTATACGCTTTTTCAAAATATGGTATTAACAAATGTTGTTATTTCTAAAATTCAAACTTCACTTGTTCCACAAATAAAAGAAATTGACAATCTAACAGTGTTTCACCACCAATTAGAATATTATGTATATGTATATTAATTTTCTTTTTTCTATTTAAAATTTTAACAATAAAAAGTTTAATTATTTGGAAATTTTATACTTCAAAAATTACTAGTTCATTTATTTTAAATTTTACACTTGTAAAAATGTAATTTAAGCTTCACATGATGAATATTACTAGTTCATCTTTTTAAGTTTTATACTTCATCTTCTTATTTAAACTCCAACTACTCTAAATCACCTATTAATTTCTCAAAATTGAAAAAAATATTTCAAATATTTTAAATAGAAATTTGACAAATAAATTCAAAAGCGTAATAAAAGAAACTTAAAGAAAAAAAATTAATTTTTAAATTGTTAAAATCGGAATTAAAATATTTGATTATAAAATTAAATATTTAACAAATTTACTTACATTGACAAGATTTATTTATTTTTTATATATGAATTTTTTTTATACATATACGTGAATATTTGTCTTTTATACATATAAATGAAAAAGATTATATTATCTTCGAATTTTTTAAAAAGGATAACTGTTATGTACATGATTTGTTTTTCTTTCAATTTGTTGATATTTGATTGATCTTTGTTAGCATTTTAATTGTTTGTGTCGTTTTTTCATATAGATCACATTCTTATCAATGTTTCACATATACAAAGACTTAATTCTGAGTATTGATGGAGTCTGCCTTCTGAGCCGGTGATGAAACCTGCAAAACAGGGTAAAAGCTAACCGAACGGTGGTTGTCCGATTAACTCTCCGATGATAAAGTCAGCTTAGGCTTTGAGCAACGTTTTTAGTATGTAATGTAGTTATGTGTTTAGGCATACGTTAAACTCCTTTCATAGTAGATGATTATACCTTGTAGAGTTGGAATAGGAAGGCGAATCCTATTTTGTAGGGTTTGACCCTGATTAGGACCATTATTCCTTATTCAGACATGAGTCCTATTTAGGAACGTCTTCCTAAATAGTCTCGTCTGCCTAAGTTAGAGGTTATCTTCCTAAGTTGGAGTTTGTATCCAAATAGGAAAGATACTCGAGAATATAGGCAGATCTGGCAATCTGTCCGAATTCCGGAGTCGACGCTCTTTGTCCGAGTCCTTAGGGATTCGGTCTTTATCCTTATGGATGATATCATATTCCAGTCGAGGCGGATCCTATAGATTCGGCCGCCGGTTTCGTCTGGCTTAGTCCTTAGGGCGGGAGTCCGGTATCGTCTAAGAGTGGATCTCCTGCGACTCGGCTCCTTAGTATTTAAGACCTTCGTATCCATCATTAGCCCCCTCCCCCCCCCCCCCCCCCCCCCCCGCAAGCGAGTCGAAGTCTTGGTATTTATGCCTTGATAATTCTAGCTCTCTTGGGGGCTAGTCGTTTCATGTTCTGGCGATTCGTTTTGCTTTTTTAGCTAGATTCCTATTTTTTCTCTCTCTGCCACGTGCCGTTTGCTGATTCTTCATTATATTTTGATTTTAAGACAAGTGTCTGTTCATGTCTTCTCTAACTCATATTTAAACTGTTTAGTTGTATATTATTTACATTTTTGCTCTTTAGTAAAATAGAGTAAATAATATTTCATATAATGAGCAACCAACAATCAATAAATGAGCAATCGAAAAGCAACCAAAAAGCAAATAAAAGCTTAAAATCGAAAAATAAAAAACAAAGCAACGAGAAACAAAAAAATCAACCACCACAAAATAAAACTGAAATTGAGTCATATTTAATTTAACATATATTTTCCTTCTCATTTGTTTTTTAAAATTTACATCTTATAAGTTGCTTTTGAAATATATTCATAGATTTTATCTTTTAATTTTAATTTGTCTAGATTTTTTTATTTATATTATTGATATGTAAAAAAAGTAAAATAATATATATGATGGAGTCTGCCTTCTGATTCGGTTGAATGACCTGCAAAATAAGGTAGAAGCTAGCTGACGGTGGTTGTCTGATTAACTCTCCGATGCTAAAGTCAGTATTGAGCTTAAGCAGAGTTTTGTGTATATATTGTAGTTGTGTGTTTAGGCATACCTCAAACTCCTTTTATAGTAGATGATAGTATACCTTGTAGAGTTGTAATAGGAAGGGAGTCCTATTTTGTAGGGTTTGACCCTTATTAGGAGTAATATTTCTTATTTAGACATGAGTCCTATTTAGGAACGTCTTCTTAAATAGTCTCGTCTTCCTAAGTTGAAGGTTATCTTCCTAAGTTGGAGTTTGTATCCAAATAGAAAAGATACTCGAGAATATATAGTAGATCTAATAATCTGTTCCAATTTCGGCGTCGACGTGCTTTGTCCGATTTCTCAGGTATTTGGTCTTCTTCTTGTCGGATGACATGTTATTCTAGTCAAGGCGGATCATATGGATTCAGCCGCCCGTTTCGTCTGGTTTAGCCCTTTTGGCGGGAGTCTGGTATCGTCTGAGAGTGGAGCTCCTACGACTCGGCTCCATTGTACTTAAGATAGGATTCGGTATCCATCATTAGCCCCTCCTGCAGCTGGCGAGTCGTTTTGCTTATCCAGCAAGATCTTATTTTTCTTCTCTCTACCACGTATCGTTTGCTTTCTTTGTAGTAACTTAATTTTAAGACAAGTGTCTGTTTATGTCTTGTTTAATTCGTATTTAATCTATTATGTCTTCTATTTCCATTCATGCTTTTTGAAATCATTTTCTCTCTTTGAAAACGCTCTTGCTTATTTGAACATTTGATTTTGCTTTCATATTCTTCAATCTTTAATTTCCAGGTACTCCTTGTGGTTGATAGATTTAAATTAACTTCTTTATTCTGAGTAGCTTACGCATCTTTTAACTTCTGGGTCATCAATTTCTGGCTAGAATTATGTTGGTGTTCTTGGTGTTCTTCGTTATTTCCCTTGTTTGATCTTCTTCCTTTTTAATCTCTCGTAATACCTGTTCCTGTTTAAAATGGCGGCTAGGAGGGCGAAGATGAAATTTGCCTCAATGGCTATTACCGATTCCTACCTTAGCAAAGATGAGGCCCGGGATATATATTATAAATATAACTTCCCTTCTGAGTATAGAGTTAAGCTTGCTGGTTACAGGAAACCTGCTTTCGGGTGACTCGGTTCGCCTTGTAGGGCTATCATCTTTGAGGAGCAGCTTGCTGCTGGTTTTCGGTTTTCTTTAGATCCCTTTTTGATAGAGTTGTGTAGGGATTTAAAGATCTCCGTAGGAGAGCTTCATCCCGAGACTATTAGAGTCCTTCTCGCCTTTAATCCCCTTCTCTTAACGTTTTTTTATTATTTTGGAGAGTTAAATAAGTACGATAGTTGTTTCGTTTTCGCTGTTGGTCGTATGGGTCGCTCATCTATTTATTTTCCCTGTTTGGACAATGGATGGCGAAAGCGCTTTTTCATAGTTACTCATAATTTTTCTTTTCTTCATTTTCCTGATGATTTTTTCATTTATCGTCTTTCGAATTATCCTTCTCCTTTGAATTTGTCCGAGTCGATAGTTGCTTTTGATTTGTCATTTCATAGTATATTCCAGCGTCCTGTCTTAGAAGTTTTGGTGAATAGTCACGTTCGGTGTCGATAGCTTCCTTTGGAAGATCCTTCGCGTGGTTTGGCGGATCTTCACTATGCGTTTCTTGAAGGTATTTATTTCTAGTTTTGTTCTTTTTTTTTGTAAGATGTCTTCTTCATCTAATGATCTGCTTTCCGGTTTCAAAATAGATCTAGACGTTCCGATGGGCAAGCGTGAAGTAGATGCTGCTGCCAACAGATTCCTGAGACTAAAGCTTAGGTCGCCTTGGTTTCTGCTGGGTGATCTTATTAGCTGGCGACAGAATAGTCGTCGTGGCGGAAGATGTTGCAGTTGGCAAGCCCGCAGATGATGAGGCTGCTATCTCCATTCCCCCTAACTCCGGTGATTCCTTTGGAAGAGGTGGAGGTAGTAGAGCTTGATAAGGCCATCGTTCTAGATTCTGAGGAAGCTTTCCTTAGTCGCGGTCCTGCTGATTTGCCTTCTCGGAAGATGCGTTGGGTCGATGAAGGGTCCCCCTCAGGGAAAGGCCCTTGTGGCAGTTCGTCTTCTGCTCTGAAGTTGCGGAGTAGGTTGAGGGCCATGACGCTGGGAGTCTACTGAATCCCCGAGTTCTGGTTGAGTATATTAGGAGCTTGGCGATCCCCGAGGACATCACCTGGTTCGCCTCCAAGTCCGGTCATGAGCTTTTGGATATCGCCTGCTTTCATGGCTTCTTGGTGAATTATGTTGATTTTAGTTTCCGCTACTTAGTTTTCCTTGATTTTTCTTTAATAACTTATTTTCCTTGTTGTTTTCATGTCATGCCCTTCAAGCCGTGTTGGTTTTGGACGATCGCTGGCAATGTGCCGAGGAGGAAGCTGAGCGCCTCGCAGTTCTTTTGGCGACGTCCGAGTCTAAGAAAGCGAAGTTGAATTCGCTGGAGGAACACGATTCGCTTCTTTTAAAGCTGAAGGCTCAAGATGCCATTAAAGATCTCCAGGTCAAGGTGATCGAAAAGAAAATCGATGATTTGACTCGGGAGATTAAGGAGCTTATAACGGTGAATACTTACGTTGGAGAGGAGCTGAATAAATTGAGGGCAGAAGTGCAGAAGCTTCACATTCGTCTTCTCGGCACTAAGGCTTTTTATTCCGCCTTGATTAGCGAGTATCGCCTCGCCATTGGGATAAAGCTTCTGGAGCAGAACCTGAATATTAACTTGTCTGGCGTGAATGGATCGGATCCTCATGCCATAGCTCATGAATTGCTCGCGAAGATGGCGAAGTATCGTTTGTTAGGAAAATAGATTTTTGATTTTTTGGCCTTCGCCTTTTTTTGTATTACTTTGATGATTTTGTAACTTGTATCTTCTTTGAATATATGGTTCTTTTTTCTTCATTGTTGAATTTTATTTGAATGCTTGGTTTATTTTGCTCTCTCTTTGAATTTTACCTAATTGGTTCGCCAATGTTTTACTTTCTGGTTGTTGATGTTTTTGCATTTTCGAGAGTTAGTCTAAACTCTCTTTTGTAAAGTTCCTTGTATTTTCCGAGTTGATTCATACTTTGCTTGTTTCATATTATTTTAGAGTTGATGTAAACTCGATCTTTTGTTGGCGTTTCGCCTTTTACGAGAGTTAATCTAAACTCTAATTTTGGCGTTTCGCCTTGTGTGAGTTAATCTAAACTCTAATTTTGGCATTTCGTCTTGTGCGAGAGTTAATCTAAACTTTAATTTTGGTTCTGATTTTATCGTTTCGCCTTGCTCGAGTTAATCTGAACTCTGATTTTTTGCGTTTCACCATTTGTTTTCCCATTCCTTTTATTGCGTTTGATGGATCACATATTACTTGAAAACTGAAGTTTTATTAATATAAATGACTCCTTACAAAAATTTAAAGATAATTGTAACACCATCGGGTTTGACATAAGGTCTTTATTAGCGATGGGTTATCTGATTTCTACTACTCTCCTTTCTTCTCTGGTTTGATTTCTTGGAGGTCTACAACGGACTCGTCGTAGCATTTCTTGGCGATGTTCTGATCTCCTCTCAACGTTACCACTCCCTTCAGTTGGTAGTTTCATTGCCAGGGCTCTTATGCTGGTTACTGCAACTGAATCATGGAGGAATGGTCTTCCAAGAATTGCATTATTTGTTAGTTCCATGTCTACAATGTTGAATAGGGACATGACCTTCTTGTTGATCCCCCTTTCTGGGCAGATTATGACCTCTAGAGTGACAGCGCCTAGTGGGTTGATAGAGGGGCCTCCGAGTCCGGACAACGGGATCGGTACTCGGTGCAACCTGGCTGCGGTCCCTCCTGGCATCTTATACGCAACATTCGTCATCAGATTCACAGCACTATCTTCGTCAATGAGAATTCGCTCCATGTTCCAATTTTGGATGATGGTTGTTACCACCAGAGCATCATCATGAGGTGCTTTCACATGGTCGTAGTCCTCGACGTCAAAAATCACCGGTGGCATGTGTGTCTCTCTGATATTCATTACTTCTCTCCTTTGTTTTCTCCTAATGGTTGAACTGCTATGCCCTCCTCCATTGATCATGTGTATAGTTCTCAGAATCTTGGATGGCCTCTCTTCTTCATTTTCCTTTCCCTTATCGTCCCTACTTCTCTTTTCTCCCTTATCGCTGCTTTTTTATTTGTGAGCTATGAACTTCCTTAGCTCGATGCATCTCTCATTCTTTCTATTTCCACTTTTAGGTCTCGGCACTCATCCGTCTCGTGTCCGTAATCCTTTTAATATTTGCAGAATTTCCCGATATCTTTGGTCTTAGCCTTCATCTTGGGTGGCCATGCCACATTTTTTACATTCTCTTTGATCCACATGAAGACGTTGGTTTGGCTTGTGTCCAGCGGTGTATAATTGCGTTCATCGTCTCGGGGGTCATACCTTGGTTCGTATCTTCCATGGGGGGCAAAGCGCCTGCTCTCTTTGGGCCTTCCCCGTCTATCTTCCTATCTTGACTTTGATTTTTCTTTGGGTTTTTCCTTTGATTCCTTCCCTTTCGCTTCTTTTCCTCGAATAGCCCTGCGACCCTCATCAAGCTCGAAGTATTTTTGGGCTATGCCCATCAGGTTCGAGAAAGTGGTGGGTTTGTTGACCAGTAGTTTATCCACTAATTTGCCAAATCGCGTTCCTTCTCTCAGTGCTTCCATTTCCATGTCGACATTCAAGTTGTCTATTTTCATAGCTTGTTTGTTTAACCATTTGATATAGCTACTTAGCGTTTCTCCTTCCTCCTGTATGCACGACCTCAGAATGTTGGTGGTCGTTTTGGCTGGTATATAGTGAGGTGTTGAGAAATTCAGTTGATAGTGGGGCGAAGCTCCTGATCGACCATGGCTTGAGTTTATTATACCATCTCTGGATGGTCCCTGTAAGGGTGTTCAGGAACACGCGACACAAGATAGCGTCCGATACGCTTTGAAGTCCCATAGCGGCGGTAAATCTGGACGTATGGTCCCTCAGATCTCCTTCTCCATCAAAAGTTTGCAAGGTGGGCAACTTCATGCTATAGGGAATCGTTTCCTCCATTATCTCGGCCGAAAGGGCCGAGCCCTTTAACCTGAGGTCGTCTATGTCCAGCTCTTCGGATTTCAGCTTGTTTAGTGCTTTGGCGATCTTTTCTTCCAAATCTTCCTCAGTGACATATGTGGCGTTGCTTTTTTGGGGCGATTCCGAGGACTCGCCCTCATCTTCCTGGTTCTTGTTTTTCGACTGTGCTTTTCCTGCATCTTTATCCTGTCTCTTGCTCTTTGGTGGTGCATCCTCCTTTTCCTTTTCTCTTCGTTCTTCTCTTTTAGAGTTAAGCCCGCTTCGGGCATCATCTTGATCTTCCCTGTTTCTGGGTGTCTCTCTCGAATTTTCTTCTCCAGTATCTTCTTTTCTATACTCTTGAGTTTTAGGGCTATCTTCCTCTACGTTTCTCCTCTCGTTCCGTCCTTCGTTTCCTTCTCTGGTTGGTCCTTCGTGGCCTGGGTTTGGGTTTTCTGTCCTACACCTTCGTCTGGCAGGAGATGGGCTGAAATTTCCCCTTAGAATCTTCATGGTTTCATCATGGTTGTTATTTGTTCTTTTGGTCTCGTTAGCCAATCTGTCCAAATTTATATGGACAACTTCCAATACCTTTTTTAAGATCTCGTTGTACATCTCTTGCGCTGCCATGCCTGGCGTTTACTCTCCATCAGCTCCTAAATTGGGGAAAACAATGGGGTTGCTTCAGCTGATTGGGTTGGTCTGGTACTGGAGAGTGGAGAAGGAAGTTCCTCCAGTATTACTCCTTCCAGCAGAGCTATGAATTCCATATTCGGTAACGTTGATTACCTCCGGTGTGTGCTGATGGGTTTTGGGATCCATCGGCCGTTTGTCTTCCTGGTTTGTTCCGTCAGAAGTCATCTTCTTCAATAGAATTTCTTTGAGTTCAGAAAAGCTCCTTCGAATTGAAGTTAGTTAAGATTTTCTCACAGACGGCGCCAATTGATGGAGTTTGCCTTCTGATCCGGTTGAATGACCTACAAAACAAGGTAGAAGCTAACCGGACGGTGATTGTCCGATTAACTCTCCGATGCTAAAGTCAGTATTGATCTTAAGAAGAGTTTTGTGTATATATTGTAGTTGTGTGTTTAGGCATACCTCAAACTTCTTTTATAGTAGATGATAGTATACCTTGTAGAGTTGTTATAGGAAGGTGAATCCTATTTTGTAGGGTTCGACCCTGATTAAGAGTAATATTCCTTATTCAGACATGAGTCCTATTTAGGAATGTCTTTCTAAATAGTCTCGTCTTCCTAAGTTTGTGTTTGTATCCAAATACGAAAGATACTCGAGAATATATAGTAGATCTGGTAATCTGTCCGAATTCTGGGGTCGACGCGCTTTGTCCGAGTCCTCAGGGATTCGGTCTTTTTCCTGTCGGATGACATGTTATTCTAATCGAGGCGGATTCTATGGATTCGGCCGCCCGTTTTGTCTGGTTTAGCACTTTGGCGGGAGTCTGGTATCGTTTGATAGTGGATCTCCAGCGACTCGGCTCTATTTTACTTAAGAAAGGATTCGGTATCCATCAATAAATAATGATTAAATAAAATCAAACATAGAACATAATCGTCTTAAATGACACATGTCCTTGCCTTTGCTACAACAATGACATCTATTTCCAATCTCTCTTCCTATATAACAACTTGTCTATAAAATCCAATAAATTTGTTTAAACACTAAACACGATAATATGATTAAAAAGATAAAAAAAACATTAAAAGAAATGTGAAAATACCAAAAATTCATGTGGTTGATCATTATCATATTAAAGACAAATTTTGTTTAGCATGTATTTTTTCTCCTTCAACATTATAAACCAAAAAATTCACTATTTCACCTATTAAACCAGCACCAAAGAAACTACAGCAACAACAAAACAATCTCTAGTTTTATGAAAAAAGAAATAATTACCACATTCAAAACATTCTCGTATCAACACTTTATTACCTAATTTTTGTAACATTAATTATATTTCTCCAAATTATATATACGAAAACTACCCAAAAGAATTCTTGTCACCGACTTTGTTTGAATTTTCAAAGTTTTCACTAAAGCAAGTTATTCTATTAAACATTAAAGACTCATGTTATAAAAATATTTCATCTTCATCTTTAGAAAATTCTTGATCTTTTGAAGAAGAAAGAGCTATTTGTTGAAAAGAGATGTCAAATACAAGATGTTGGAAAGACTATTGCTTGTTTGATTGAAGAAAGATGGTAAACGAGACAAAATGATCAAAAGGTTTAGAAAAGAGCGTATAAGTGAAAAGAGAACATAAAAAAAGAAGCACGCTTGAAATTAGAACTTTCGGATATGTGTTTTGTAAAGTTTAAAGAAAATAGCGTACCCTACGTAATTTTCTCTTTATATTTCAATAATATATTAAATTTCACTAGGAATTTTTTTCTTATTAGGAATAGGAGTCAGATTCAAATTAGGAATTTTCATTTATGATGGCTATAAATAGCTCATTGTTTATTTATATTATTTTATCATTCGATCCATTAATCGAAAACAAAAACCCTGTGCTTTTTCATCCCACAATCTCCAAATTATTTTTAACTTAAGAGTAGATTCGATATTAATCTCGCTTGAACTTATTAATCTACAGATTAATCCCTATAGATTTTTTGCTTAACTTGATTAATCAAGAAGCCCTGTGCGAATCTGAACATTGGTTTGGTTAAAGCATCAAACCTGTTCAGTACCCATTAATTAACAAATTTAAGATTCGCGCTTGGAATTGATTTCTAGTAAAAATCTTTTGGCGACTCCATTGGTGAAGCATATATGGTTTGCACAAAACCGATCTTTTTAAAGACGACCACAGGAAAAGTCGGTCTCAACGCCGGGTTCAACTAGAAAGACAGGGCGAATTCACTAACGAATGAGACTATGAAATCACTACAATCATGGCTAAGGAAAAGAAAAAACAAACACAGCCGCATAAGGGGAATCTAACACCCCCCGTTGATGAGTTAATTATGTGGCGAAAGATATTGATCTAGATATCAAGAAAGATTTGGAAGACAAATCCCGCCAACTTTGTCACAAGCCAATTTTTCGACAATGGGGAATGAAGTCGCTTAAAAAAATCGGCAAATGTTTGATGGTGCGATATAAAAAATGTCCGAAGTAATGAAGAATGTCATGGCCGACCAATCAACGGTCCAAAGAGAGATTAGAAATAACCTGGACGATTTGAACAAGGTGATGGAAAATTTGGGCAAACTCTTTTTCAAGGAAGTGTTTGATCAAACTAGTAGAACCGGATCGACGAGACGCAACACTCTCATGATCTGACCAAAAGGCAAATCTGACAAGACTGATGGTCAAATCCTGTGCGAGTGCCAGGCGCTCAAAGTCAACGAGGTTGAAAAGTATTCCTAACTTTGTATGTATATCAAACTACCCCTGAGCATGCTAGCATTGTTTATCGCTTTGCAAAAGCATTTCAAATCAAATAATAACCGGTTAAAGGACTAATCACCTAAAACTGGCCCATCGATGCAATTTCAGCACATCACCTAGACATTGTAGGACTAATACAAAAATATAGTAACAATTGTATAGGTATTTCAAGACTCACCTAATAAAATCAATCAATCAAACGTTTACATCCGGTTTAGGCTTTGTGCATCTAAATTATCCAGACCAGCCAGACTTATGACTATTTGCTAGATATCTCTAAGGTTAGATGTATGACTAGGAGTACCTGCTACTTGCCTCAAATGCCAGTCCAAATCGAGTCATATGCGGGTCAAACCTATTTACTATTTTCATCCCTGTTTATTTATAGCTTTTATATCATGTGAATTGCATATACTGTTGAGATGAGATAAAAAACGAATATGTCCAGTAAATAAAGTCGGTAACAGATTAGCCAAGCACAAGAGTCCCGGGGAGGTCCACGAACCCTAGTCTTAGGTCCAATGCACGATAATCTCACCGGAGGCGAGTAAGGTTATCTAGTCGGTTAAAAGGCATTTCCTAGTTAAACTAGGTGGCGACTCCCTTTTTCAAACCATTTCTAGATCGAGAAGTCAGCCATAAACCTTGGGCGAGCGGCCCTCGAACCCAGCTTCGCTCACGTAGCAAACATACAATACCAGCATAACTATCTGAATCCAAATCCTGCTCCAAGGTTTCTGAGTCTTCGTAATGGCTCCCAGAGGGCGTGCCACCAGAATAATGCACAGTCTGCGCAACACCAGAAGACGAAGCAAAGTCTCCACGACCTCCTCGAATGTTAGATCCTCGACTATCACAAGCTCTCTGCCCATGGTCACCAGCACGAAGTCCACTCCACCGCCAGGGAACCCAGGAGGGATGTCACTGTCAGCTGGACCTAGCTCTGTTAGACGCACCTGCTCGTCTAGATCGTCAATACGCAACTGCAGAAGAAAACAGAGAGCAGTCAGAACCATTGGACTGCATACATGCATACATATAGGATAGAAATATTGCATATTGTTTTTACACTCATTTGTGCAGAGACGGTGCACAAGCGATCACGCCAGTAGTAAGCAGCATCGGCCAACTGAATCACGTTAGACACCGACACCTAAAAGCTAGAGAAAGACACTCAGTCCAAAAGGGCAAACGAGCCCTTAAAAGAAAAACATAGAAGAGAGAGAAACACTCACGTGAGTACAGTCGACAGGCGCAAAGGAATGCGTCATGTAGCACAAGGAAAGAAAATCCTGCACAGGCCCACACATGCCACTGTAACGCGCAGATCTCTCTGGCATCTAAATCAAAGAACCAGAGACCATGTCACCAGCACCAGCTCGCCTACTAGACGGGACTCGACTAGGAGAACTAGGAACGTCTACCCTAGCACAGACTGAATGAGACCCACATCTAGCACCTCCCTAAGAGAACATTAAAAAAGAACTCAAGCAGAGGAAGAAATCCAGAAAAACAAGATCGGAAAGTAACTCATACCCGTGGCCCTGTAGCCGCCTGCTGAACGTGAACGACAAGCATTCCGTCCAATGGAAGCATCCCCAGAAGATGATGCCTCGCGAAGTCATCTAGATAGCTCAGCTGAAGGACCGATACCAGACTGGTAGCAGAGTAACCCCTCAGATCCGGTCGAAGAGCATGCTATACCACGTCCCTGCCACGCAACATCGATAGAGGTCCAACCGGGACCATACGAGTACGTGGGCCACCCCACCAATTGAGAACACGCTCCCCCAGAAACCAAGATCTACAACTCGGACAATGCATCAGATAACCGCATGCCCGATCTCTCTACAGCACCTTGTACCCACTAAGGCCCGCGAACTCCAGGCGGAGTATTCTAAGTCGTATCCACACTGCAAATAAGACCTAGAGTAGTTCAAAAATAGAGTTCAGTACTCACATCTGTCCACGCTAGCTCGTTCAGCCGGCCTCTACACTTAGCTCCATGACTCTACGTTAGAGTATGGGAAAAGTCCTTAAACCTCAGCATAGGATATTCTAACCCCAAAAAGACACCAAAGCCAGTTAGAAGGCCCATCTAGATACCCCAGATCTGAAACAGAAGAAAAAACCGATTAAGCTAACGAAATCAAAAACACGATGCAGTAAAAAAGCGATAAAAGAAATCACGTGTACAGCAGGCCACATCCTAGAAAGACGGGATCCTCCAAGGACAACTCGGTCCATGCTAGTATAAAGTCAGCCATAAGTCTTGGGCGAGCGGCACCCGAACCCCGCTTCGTTCACAGTGGCGACTCCACTAGGGATTAAAATCAACAGTTTCTAAAACATAAACATAAAAATGTTTTTAGAATTGTTTTAAAAAACGGTTTCCATGGACCTAAACTGCATGGCTTGTGCCTTATCAATAACAGATTTATTTTCCAGCCATATTCGCACCTGTTGCATTGCATTATAAATTTCTCTTCTCACCTACTCTTTAGGAGTCCTATCCAGCCCCAATACTCATTGCCGATCTCACGTTCTGGCTTTGCACCCCATTACCTAGAACGTCTTATGCGGAGCAGTATCACTCACAGCCCAGTACCTCAGTCGTTTGTACTCGTGATTGAGGAGACCTATCAAAGGTATATCTGTTTGTGGGAGCCTTCAACCGGTTATTACTAAAACCCAATGACTCATCCCACATGCATTCAGCTTAGACACTACCCTCTAGGATCAACTCGATATAATGTTTGTATTTGAGGCATGACTGTGAATATAATGATTCCAAATTGAATGCTTCAAAAACTACTAATTCAATCTTAGTCTTAGGTCCGGCCTAACAAATTTTCCAGTTTTAAAAACCAGATTTTCAAAACTTCCTGTTGGGCCAGACCTAAAAGAAACAAATCTGATAAAGTGAAACCCCTTTGCTTGATCAAAACCTCCAATGACCAGTCTAGATATAGCCGCCAAGCTAAATCAAATTCCAAATTTCAAAACGAACTTCTACGTCCACCCTACGTGTTTTCAATTTCTGACAGAAAGGGATAAAAGAGTCATTACAATCGACAAATGCTTTCTATCTGCTTTAGAACTCCTAGAAGAGAGCTTTGCAGGAACGCCGACTCTTGCATTGCGATGCGAGGGTCCGAAACAAAACACCTAGGAATAAGCTTCGCCCAGAACGCGTGTGTGGGATAAATAAGGTTGGAAGGAACAAAGTGTCTCTGTGATATCAAATTGTTCTATGTGTCAGACTTGCTACGTGCTTCGTGTTTAAAACTAACTCTGCATCTCATGCTTCTGCACATCATGCATCTCATACATCCAGCATCATAGAAATATCATATACTAACCCCTTATGAATACATCCATATAGAAAAATAGTCTTGACTGCTACTCACGAAAGCAAGGGTCCAGGGTATCAAAGCGCTCAAGCCAAACACCTTCGAGATGACGCACTATGATGACCAAGGCCAAGCCGCAGCCAGGGTCAGAATGAAAGGATCCTTTCAAGAAGATGAGGAGATTACAAAGGATACTGAACAAGCGCTGAGATTTAAAATATTCCAAGACGTCCTCAAAGACCTAAAGGGAGAACCGAAGGATGCCCCTCTATAAGACCTACCAGTCGAAGACATGATCGATATCACACCCAATGATCGGACCCTTGCGGAGGATACTATGGCGGACCTGGAAAAATTTGTACTTAGGAGCATTTTTGATTTATGTTATGAAACTGATGTAATGTCGGCATCCATTTATAAGGATGACGACCTTTTTGCTTCCAGAGTCGATGATATAACCAGTAATTATGCGCATTTGTGTTATGTCTTACTTGATGGACATATTATTTTCAATGATCATCCCATACGCCATCAAAATTGATGCATTCAATATTGGTACAAAGGAATTTCCCAGAGAAATTTATGTTTCAAGTGGCCTTACTCATGTGGCGAGAAAGAGAGTTGCGCAAGTCATTCTGAAAAAAAAAATTGGTATTTGCATGGTCTTATGATGGCATGCCCAGGATCGACAAGGAAATAGCAGAACACTATCCGCCCATGAAACCAGACGCAAAACCGATAAAGCAGAAGCTCCGGAGATTCAGGCCCGAATGGGCATCTTTAGTGAAAGACGAGGTGAAGAAACAGCTCGAGGCAAAATTTCTAGAGGTGGTCCAGTACCCGGAATGGGTGGCAAACATAGTTCCAGTACCAAATAAAGACAACCGTATCAGGGTCTGTGTGGATTATCGGGATCTGAAAAAAGGAACCCCCAAGGATCATTTCCCATTACCTCATATAGATTTGCTAATCGATAGCTGTCACGACCCAAATTATTGAGCCGAGACCGGCACTATAGAATGGGAGTAGTAGCTCCGAAACCCGTAGCAAACCTAAAATAACTATAATTTTTTCGCAAATGCATAAAACATTTTTCGAAAATGTCTTAGATAATACAGTTATAGATATTAAAAATATCATATCAGAGTTTACATTCAAAATAAATGTTTGAAATCAAATCACTAATCTTATACTGACACCTACTGGCTATTGCAGCTCTAGGGACTTGTCACGACCCAAATTATTGAGCCGCAACCGCCGCTAGGGAACGGGAGTGGTAGCTCCGGAACCCGTAGCAAGCCTTAAATCACTAATACCTTTTTCACAATAATAAACAAATAATATTTAATCACGGAAGCAAACACATTTATATAACATATAACCAAATATTTACATTAACTGTTTAAACCTCGCGGGCTCTAGTTACCGTAGCCTATACGAACTGGCCTCGCGGTACTATATACATAAGTTAATGTCTCAAAACACCTCACCGGCATCTGGGGCAGTGGATCACATGTAAAACACGTAGCCTACAAAAGCATATAAACAAGACAACAAGTAATATGTACACTCAAAATGTACTGCTGTCTAGGCTACGGCTCTATCACACGGGACCACTACTGCAGCATTCACAGAAGTCAGAAACTATACATACACATCTGACTTCTGGACTTCAAAAATGGCCTCTAGCTTGGTCCACATACTAAGTACCTGAAAACATCAAAGGTGAGGGGTCAGTATTTGGGAGAATACTGAGTGAGTTTACATTTACTAACGGTATTATTATAAAAATATAACATCGCATCTCAAGAAAACAATAATATAAAACATTTAAACATGTATTTGATCCGTACGAAACTAATATCCTAGCATGCGACACATCTCTTGAACAATCATATATCGTTCAACCCAATCATAAATCTCAAGCTGTGAGTCCAACTCACTAGTGGGTCCACCCACTAGATACGGGGACTTCAGGTTACACCTTAGCCAAGTGCTCACTCGTATCAAATCATTATCTGAATTCGAAATTCATATTCAAATCATTTCTCAAATGCAAACACACTAGACTGACTCAATACTGGTGATCACACAGCCTATTGACACCCAATAGGTAGCTAGTTTCTTCGGATCGCATACTAGTTCTCGTATATATACTTGATAGAAATATCTATTATTTACTCAAACCATATATCATGCGATGCGATAAACAGTATAAATATATATATATATATATATATATAATAACTTTAATATATAATACACGAAAGTAAAATACAACTCATAGTGACCGCAATCCAATCAATGACGTGGTCGATGAAATGATATGCTCTCGCTATCCCACGTCTATTGACCTCTCTGCTCGTTAACACGTCTGATACATAATAATTAACGTTTGATAATTAGACGTGAACCTCGTATTCTAACACATATAATACTTTAAATTCTAGGGTTATATTTCATTCTTAGTGTTATTCGTGATCTCGATATTCCTTTATTATATTCACGATATATCAAACCCTGTTTCTCGTATTCGAGAAATGTATAATATCCTTAGCGTTTTTCATTATCGTAGCTCACGTAAAACGTCGAGCTAAAACTTTATTTTTCGAATTATCGGAGTCCTTAATCATTCTTAGGGTCTAATATTCAAAGATATTGAATTCTTGTTCAATTAGGGTTAAAAGTCAATTTTGGTCCTCCGTGGACCCACTGTGCGCCCACACAGGGTGGTGTGTGTGCGTCCGCACACCGGTATACGTTCGCACACCTTGGGTGTGCGTTCTCACACCACGGGTGTGCGATCACACAGTGCATGCGATTTGCACACAGCCCCGGGAAAGTCGTTTTCCGAGGCTTTTCAACCATTCCGACGTGCTATACATTCAACTATACAAAACCCATATTCCCGTTTCCTCAAAAACGCCATAATAAGATCAAAAACATCAATTTCAATCCTAAATCATAATTCCATTAAAACAGCCAACAAAATCCGAGTTTTACACAAATTCTCGAGATGTTTACCTTGATTTGAAGCTTAGGGTTGATAGAGGCTTCGATTCTGAAGAAATCGCCGCAAAAATCACTCGATTCAGAAGTCGAACGGCGAAACGGCGGCGAAACGACGATATCGTCGATATTTTTCTCCACTTCTCTCGATCCTTCTCCTTCCTCTCTGATTCAATTCTTCTCTCTATATATTGAATGGCTAAAGTGCCACTTTGATCCTTGTTCTTTTTGTTTATTATCATTTATCCTTTAAACTTTTCTTTCGTACGATTTAGTCTATAACTAAATCAATAAACTCTTAAATTATAACTTATACGTATTTTTTATATCCAATAAATAATACGAAACTCGATATTAAGACTTTCCTGTCAAAACCCAAAATTTCCATTTTCGAAACATAGTGGCTAAATTACCACTGTAGTCCCTGCACTTGCTTTTGGGGCTTTTCTTGACATTTTTATTTTAATTCCAATTCTGACTTTAGAATCGGGATATATTATTAAGTTCTTCGCTATTATTTTTTCCGAAACCGACCTACTAAAACTTATTTATTTTAAATTTTATCAGATAATTTTCCGATACCGCCACTCTGACAACTTAAAACCGGACACGTGGTCCAATTAGTTAGTAAAATATTTTGGGATATTACAGGACTCATACTTTGTGAAAGTCAATTGACTTCTGGCACAACAAAGATGGTTTGTCTGATCCGACTCTGACTACCTGAAAAACATCAGAGTGAGGGGTCAGTATTTTGGGAAATACTTAGTGAGTTTGCTATTTACATTCGTGTATTATTGTTATAAGTTGTTTGCTTTACTGCTATTTTGAGAAAATTGTTGATTGTTTAATTATTCTATTGCTGAGTGTGTTATTATGAGTTTGAACGTATTATTATACTGTGAACTTTGTGGTGATATTTATGGTTTGTATGAATGTGAGATTAGTTTGTGCGATTTGAATTAGACACAACGGTTGGCTTCGCTATCGATGTCAGGCGTATTAGACACATCGGTTGGCTTCGCTACCGATGGTAGGCGTATTAGACACATCGGTTGGCTTCGCTATCGATGTCAGGCGTATCAGGTACATCGGTTGGCTTTACTATCGATGTCAGGCGGGTGAGATTAAATATGATAATTATGAAATGAAATCTTAGGTCATGATAGGATTAAGGTCCTGATTGGATTATATATTTGGTTAAATTATCTTGTATATGGTTTGTTAATTGGATACTTGGGTTATTCAATGTATATTTTTCTGTCTATGTGATTTATAATCATAATACTATTTTGTAAATGCAAACTCACTCAGTATTTCCCAAAATACTGACCCCCTCACTCTGATTTTTTTCAGGAGCGCACACTTTAGTGTGCGAACGCACACACGGTTGTGCGAACGCACACATCCTCTTGTGCGCTCGCACAACCAACGACTAAGTCGTTTAAAGGCATTTTTGCCCCGTTTATACCTAGTTTCCGACTTTGAGAATGTCGGACATTGAAAAGGAAATACGGACCCCGAAAACGAGAAATTTGGATATCGAACATAACGTGTTCGACTAGGGTTTCGAGATATAAGGAACCTAAGTTTAAGAATCAATGAATTAGAAATATAGCGAATATCTCGACTAAGTATTAAAATACTATCAAAGTTAAGAATCGTATTTGAAAAACGATTATATTAACCTAAGTTTATAACTTAGGGTTTTTGATACTAAGTTTACGTTTATGAATTAAACGTACATGTAATTCGGATAAGTAACTAACGAATCGATAAGCTACCACGTTGACAAGCGGGAATAGCTAATGGATCCACGACACATGGAAATTCATGGGATCTTATTATTATTATTATTCGGAAATCTGTCAATGTGAGCGGAAAATTTACTTTCGCGTATTATTATCGTTATAAAAGTTATTTTCATACCTTATTAGTATTATTATCAATACATCGCATGTATACGATTTGCTTGCATGAGATGTTATTGATGGATAAAGGACCAGAACAAAGGACAAGACTCACAACAACGACTTTGGGCATAACCCCAGAGACCGATCTAGCTATGTCCCTGACCCAGTACGCAACTATAACTGCTGGTATAGATAACGCCGAAATCCCTTGAGATCAGGGATAGAGGCAAATCTCAACAAAGAGATAACCGAAACCAACAGAGAAACAATCATACTATGATACAAAGACCATAAAATGTATATATAGGAGAGGCCTAAGCCAGGTAAGATTCATATTCACTTCTTATTATTA
This sequence comes from Mercurialis annua, assembly GCF_937616625.2. NCBI lineage: Eukaryota > Viridiplantae > Streptophyta > Magnoliopsida > Malpighiales > Euphorbiaceae > Mercurialis > Mercurialis annua. The sequence goes on along the minus strand of NC_065572.1, from coordinate 16,787,363 downwards.
CTCTCACTGAGACCCCATTGGAGACTGACTTAGGCATCAGAGGGTGTTCGAGCCAACACCGGCTCGAATCCTTCTAACTTGTTGATCTTGACAGGTGGGAGCTCAGCGACAACAGTGACAAGGACGATCATCAAAACCATCATTTGGCGCCGTCTGTGGGAACGATATTCGTTTCTGATATAAGTTTTAATCTTGGTTTTGAAGACGAAATGAGTGAAAGAGAAGAACCACCACCGCCGGGAGTGGTCGTGACAACGACAGGCTTACCAGCAAGCGGCGGTCCGATCCTCCCACCCCTGGCACCCGACAGAGGGATCAGGGTAACTGTTCCGATCTCCATTAGAGCCGTACCAACAACCACTGGAGTCGCGTACGACATCACACCACCGCCTATGACGAGAAGCACTTATGGAACACACCCACCGAGGAACACAACCTCGCCGTGGGGATATTATACTCCGCAGTATCAACCGCCTATGACCTACCAGCAACCAGCAGGAGGATGGTATCCAGGTTACTATACATGGAGTCAGCCTAACCAACCAGGGTATCCGCGACCCGTCCAGCCCATTCCTTTCCCTTCTCTAGACACGGAAGGAACAGTGACGTCTACAACGCAGATACCCCCATATGTGCCCCAGGGGGTGCCTATGCCACCTCTCTATCATGAGGCAGTAATAAAAAGCATCAATGACTTCCAAGACCACTTGATAGGGCTGACGAGAGATCAGGAAAAGTATGCAGAAAAACAGAACAAGGGAATTGACGCAGAGACAAGACGCAGGCGGAATCCTCTAGTCACGAGAGAGAAAGGAGGAGGAGACGTACCCAGAAGGGGACAATCTGAACCAGTACCTCAGAAGGAGAACGACGCTCTGAACAAAGGAACAGGGACTGCCCCGCTCCTTGGGAATAAGACAACTCCAGGAAAGGTCGCAGACGCAGCAGCACAGAATAGTGGACGAATCCATGTGATGACGATAAATCCATGGGAACAAAGATGTCTGGAAAACACAGCAAAGACGCCGAAAGCCACTCATCCAACCGGAGGAACGGAGCAGAAGAAAGGAACAATATCAACGAAAAAATCAAAAACGCCATGAAGGAGTACCAGAGAGAAGACAAGGGAGCAGAGGACGAGCGGGAGGACGAAGACTCCCCACTCAACTCAGAGATACAGTCGGTAAGGTTTCCTTCAAGGTTTAAATTACCAACCTTTGAGCCTTTTGATGGAACAGGAGATCCGAAGAGCCACATCTCGAAGTTCAAAACGATCATGATGCTACAGGATGTGACAGACCCCATGCTCTGTCGAGTGTTCCCTGCGACACTAAAGGCATCAGCACAAAAATGGTACTCATGTCTCAAAGTAGGGTCGATAAGTTCTTACTCCGACTTAGCATCATCGTTCAAAGCGAGGTTCAGGACTAATATTCCTATGCAAAAGAGCTCCAACGACCTAAGGAAGTGCAAGCAGGGAGAGAAGGAGACCCTCAAGAATTTCGTCGAAAGATTCAACAAAGAACCAGTTCAGATCAAAAACTTGAATCACGACACAGCCATTGAAGCAATGAAAATGGGAACGAAGTTTGAAGAACTCCAGGACAAGATCCTAATGAAAAAATCGACCACTTTCCAAGACTTAATGCTGATCGCTCATAAATATGTGGAATTAGACGAAGCTCAAAGGACTCTAACAAAACAACATGAACACACCAAGCAGGACAACTCCAGGTACCGAGGAAAAAAGGAAGAGGATAGGCCAAGGACTCAGCGGTATGGCACAGGGCAAAGACCCTATGATTTCACTCCATTAAATAAAGCACCAGTCTACATACTCAGCTGGATGAAGCAGAATAGAGTGATGTTCAACACACCACGGAAAATGGACCCCGACATCCAGAGAGACAAAAGAAAATATTGTCGTTTCCATTAAGGCTACGGTCATGACACGGATAGGTGCTGGGACCTGAAGAGAGAGATAGAGCAGCTGATCCAATCTGGACTTTTGAAGAAGTTTGTCAATGACAGACCATGAGAGAAAAGGAAGGGGGAGCCAATAGAAAAAGAAGAGCAAAATAAAAAACAAAAAGAAGTCGCAGGCGTAGTACACGTGATAGAAGGAGGGGAGCCCTACAACAACACTCAGAAAAAGAAAAGGAATAGAAGAGGATCAGCCACTGTGTTCGCAATCGAAAGAGAAGTAATTCCGGAGGTGTCATTTGGACCAGACGATGGACAACACGTAAGAGGACCGCACAACGACGCGCTAGTGATAGAGGCCGTGATCAGAAATCACCTTGTAAAACGAATACTGGTGGATGAAGGCAGTTCCGTGAACTTATTAACCTTGGAAGCATTCAAAGAAATGAACGGCTCAGCAACAGACCTGCGGAAATCCTCAGTCCCACTTGTGGGACTCGGAGGAACACCAATACGACCAGAGGGGACGGTAAGCTTATACGTAGAGTTGGGATACAAAAATGAAGGGCCAGTTAAGAAGATGCATGCTCAGTTTAACGTAGTAGACCTTCCCCTAGCATACAACAGCATACTAGGCAGACCTTTCTTATACCAGTCAGGAGCAGTGACTAGTATTAGACTGGTGACTCTGAAGATGCCAACGTCAGAAGGAATAGTAGTTGTCAGAGGAAACCAGGAAATGGCTAAAGAATGTTGCATGGTAACGACAAAAGAAGATGAAAGCTTGATCATTGAGGCATTCCCAGGAGACGTAGTGGAAGAGGAAGAGTCCCAGGGAGCAGAACCAGTAGGCGTTATGAAGGAACTTTGTCTAACCGAAACTAAGACAGTCAAGGTAGGCACAGACATACCAGAAGAGATAGTCTAGGAGATAACAGAGATACTAAAGAAGAACGTAGAGTCTTTTGCCACATAACCAACGGAAATAGTGGGGATTGATCCCAGATTAGCGTCACACAAGCTGAATGTAATTCCAGGGAGCACACCCAAAGTCCAGAAGAAGAGGAGATTCACTGAAGAGAGGCAGAAGATAATTGCAGACGAGGTGAACGTATTGGAAGCAGCGGGCTTCATCCGTGAAGTTTTTTTATCCAGAATGGGTGGCAAATGTGGTCCTAGTAAAAAAGGCAAACGGAAAGTACAGGATGTGTGTTGACTTCATGGATTTGAATAAGGCCCGCCAAAGGATAGCTACCCGCTCCCCAACATAGACCAGTTAGTAGACTCAACAGCCTGCTACCTCCTATACAGCTTCATAGACGCAGCGCGGGGGTATCACCAAATACCGATGGAAGGAAAAGATCAAGAGAAGACTTCATTCGTCACAGACCGAGGCACATACTGTTACAAAGTCATGCCATTCAGACTAAAGAATGCAGGAGCTACCTATCAACTCCTAGTCAACTTCATGTTCCAAGACCAGTTGGGGAGGAACGTAGAGGCTTATGTTGACGACATAATTGTGAAAAGTTTGACACCAGAGGAGCACGCACGAGACTTAGAAGAAACTTTCAACGTTTTGAATAAATTCGGAATGAAGCTTAACCCAGCGAAATGCATTTTTAGAGTAAAGGCAGGAAAATTCCTAGGCTATCTGATTAGCCAGCGAGGAATAGAGGCAAACCCAGAAAAGATTCAAGCAGTGATAAACATGAAGGCCCCCCAGAGTGTGAGGGACGTGCAGAAGTTGAATGGCAGAGTCACGGCACTGGGACGCTTCAATTCATCCTCAGCCAAGAAATGCCTACCGTTCTTCAAACAACTCAGGAACATGAAGAAATTCAAATGGGACGAAGATTGTCAAAACGCATTTGAGGAACTGAAATCATTCTTGACTAATCCGCCCCTACTGAGTGGACCTATAGCCGGAGAGACCTTGTACCTGTACTTATCGGTAGGGAGAGAGACTATCGCCTCAGTACTTGTGCGAGAAGAAGAGGAAGAGCAAAGGCCAATCTATTACATAAGCAGGACGCTGAAGGGGGCGGAGCTCAACTACCCAACCATCGAAAAACTTGCACTCGCCGTGGTAGTAACCACCAAAAAGCTCAAGCCATATTTCCAAGGACACACAATCATAGTACGCACGAATCAGCCCTTGAGGAAAGCTTTCCATAGACCAGAAACCTCAGGACGATTGGTCAACTGGTCGGTGCAGTTGGGAGAACACGATATTAGATACGAACCAAGGACCACCTTGAAGGCTCAAGAACTCGCCGACTTCATAGCAGAGATGACGGAGAAGCCATCTAACTTAGTCACCGAAGAATTGACATAAAACCTGTTTGTAGATGGAGCCTCCAGTGAGCAAGGGGCCGGAGCAGGCATAGTCTTATTAGGACCTAACAAAATCACAATAGAATACGCAGTGCACCTGAGTTTCAAGGCTACCAACAATGTAGCATGTACAAACACGTTTTTGTTCATTTTTCAAACAAATATCACTATTTTGTCCTAGCAATGTAGCAGAATATGAGGCCCTCTTAACAGGACTCGACATAGCAATAGAAGTAAAAGCGGAGAAGTTGAGAATTCATAGCGAATCCCAACTGGTCACTAGCCAAGTTCTGGGACAATTCTAGACAAAGGACAGGAACATGGCAAAGTACATGGCGAAAGCAAAGGAACAACTCAAAAAGATTGAAAAGAACGGAGGACAATGGGAGATAATACCCATCCCCAGGGAAGAGAACACTAGAGCAGACGCAATAGCTAAAGCCGCCGCACTGAAAAGCCAACTATATGTGTCACTCTAGATGAAAGAAGACCGAACGACACCAACTGTAGAAGAGAAGCAGATGTTACCAGTCGCAGTACTTGATCCATGGATGCTACCCATAGTAGCATACTTGGCAGACGGAGTGTTACCTGAAGGGTGCACCGAGGCTGCTAAGCTGGTTTGAATTTCCTCTGTATACTCCTTGGTAGAAGGAGTGCTGTATCGGACCTCAATCACACACCCATGGTCCAAATGCATATCACTGGAAGAAGGAAGCTATGTTCTTAGAGAAATCCATGAAGGAGAATGTGGAGCTCATGAAGGCGCGGTCACTTTATACAGAAAAGCAATGCTACAAGGCTTCTATTGGCCCACCATGAAGAGAGATGCTGAAGAGATGGTTAAGAAATGCGACAAGTGTCAAAGGTTTGGGCCACTCATCAGAACCCCAGCCATCCACCAATCAACTATTGGAAGCCCTTGGCCTTTCATGATATGGGGAGTAGACATATTGGGACCTTTTGTCCCAGCTAGAGGACAGGTGAAGTTTATAGTAGTAGCAGTCGACCATTTCACCAAATGGATAGAGGTACAGCCCATGAGCACTATAACGAGTCGGAAAATCCAGAAGTGGTTATCGAATGAAGTCATGAGCATGTATTTTTGTATTTATATTAAATTTGGCTAAAAACGAGACAAAACCACACACTAACATGTCACAGGTTTGGCACTTCACACGCCTTAGTCACAGACAACGGGAAGCAGTTTGACTGCGCCAGCTTCAGGGATTTCTGCACTGAGCTAGGAATTATCCTGAAATTCTCCTCTGTCGCACACCCGCAAACCAATGGACTAACAGAAGTCACAAATCACACCATCCTTTCTGGAATAAAGAAGAGGCTAGGAGACTTAAAAGGAAGATAAATTGATGAGCTCTATCATGTGATCTGGGCTTATCGAACCACCCCCAGAAAGGCAACAGGGGAAACACCATTTTGACTCACGTACGAACAGAAGCAGTTCTCCCGATAGAAATTGGGATGCCCACCCTACGGGTCCAAGTCATAGACAAAGACCGCAACGAGGAGTCACTAAGGCTATGCCTGGACCTCCTTGAAGAAAGAAGGCATCAAGTAGCAGTCCGAGCCAAAGCCTATCGCAGACAGATGACTAAGTATCACAACGCCCGAGTCAAAGAAAGAAAATTTGAAGAAGGAGACTTAGTCCTAAAGAAATCAGAAATTGGCAGAGGGGCCGCCGGGGTTGGAAAGCTTGAAGCCAACTAGGACGGGCCATACCGAGTGGCAGCAGTAGTAGGAAAGGGAGCATACATGATAGCTCACCTAGATGGAACTCCATTACCCCGGACGTGGAATGTTGAAAATCTGAAGATATACCTTCAGTAAAAGATGTAACCGCCATTCATGAATAAAGTTACCTCTTTTTCTCCATTTATTTTATTTTTATTTTTAGTACTTATAAACATCACACCGAAGATATACGCTAGTATATGACGGTGACACAGGACGAAGTCGAACACTTAATCGAAATACCAATAGCGACGTAAACATATGACGCAATCAGAAGACTCAACAACCAATAAAAAAGAAAAGTCACCAATACTTGAACATACAAGATAGAAATTGTTCAGTAACCCAAAAGAAGGGAATCTACCGTAAAAGACTCCCAAAGTACATACATAATGCTACCTAGCACGTAGCAGGAAACAAAAACCAAAACGGCCAAACACATGGCCTACATATTTTCCTCTGGAAGGGTCGCTCCCTCCTTTGACCAATCACATCTCCTGCGGGAAGTGAAGTATCAACTGGCTCCATGTCACCCAGCCCCTTGTCTGGCACGCTGGCCTTAGTCCCAGAGATAGGCCCAGTGGGAGATATGACTGCCTCATTCACAGTAGAAAATTCAGAAGAAGGCGTTAATTCCATCTCATCAGCAACCTAAATATTCTCCTCGGACTCTATTGCGTCAGTGACCCCATCATTGACCACATCTGATGGTAGAACGGGTGAAACAGTTAGCCCCGCTTTCTTCGCAGCCACCTTAGCCGCAACACGCTGATCCAGCGCGCGAAGGTCGATAGACAAAATCTTGTTTATATCATACTCCGGGTAATCTGAACGCACAATCTTGATAACTGATGGTTTTGATGATCGTCTTTGTCACTATTGTCGCTGAGCTCCCACCTGCTAAGATCAACAGGTTAGAAGGATTCGAGCCGGTGTTGGCTCGAACACCCTCCGATGCCTAAGTCAGTCTCTGATGAGGTCTCAGTGAGAGTAATGATGAGAAGTGAATATATGAGAGTTACCTGGCTTAGGCTTCGTCTATATATATATTGCATAGTCTTTGTATCCTAATAGGATTGTTTCTCTATTAGTCTCAGTTATCTCTTTGAGATTCGCCTCTATCCCTGATCTTAAGGGATTTCGGTGTTATCTTAATATCTTCAGCTGTTATAGCTGCGTACTGGGTCAGGGACCTGAATAGATCGGTCTCTGGGTCCATATTCAGGGCCGTTGTAGTGAGTCTTGTCCCTTGTTCTGGTCCTTTATCCATCATTAGTCCCTCCTGAAAAACAGTTTTGTCAAGTATTTATGCTTATTTGTGTGACTGCTAGTTGGGGCCGTTACTTTGTTGGGCTTGGTTTTCGGCTTACTTGCTTTAGAAAGAGCTACCTAGGCCCAACCCGTTGTTTTTACTTGGGCGCTTATGCAGCTGGTTTAATTTTTAAAATTTCAAAATTGTAATCATTTGAAATCCCCTGGACTTCCGCCTGTCGCCACGTTTCACGCAGGTAACCGCTTAACGGTTCTCTAGTTGTTTCTTTAAATGCTCTTTTCAAATTTCCTTTTTCTCTTTCAACTGCTCCTTCTTCCTCCTCTGATCTGCTCTTGCTTCGGCTTCATTTCCTCCAATCTTTGGGTGTTTCCTTCCTCCTTTTATCAGGTAAATTTCTTTCATCTGCTTTATTGGTAGTGTAATTGATTCAATGCCTCGGACTAGGTCTTCTGTCTCTCTTCCCTCATCTGGTACGGCTGTAGAGTATAAGAATTCTCTTGATACTTTTACCTCCAATGTTGATAAGGAGACTTTGGCTGAATTCCGTGAAGAGTATGGTATTCCTCTTAGCTATTCTCTTTCCGTCTGCGGTTCTCGAGTTGCTGCTAACACCTTCGTCGGTGACGGCAAGGTTATCGTTTATAAGGAGCAGTTGCGTTGTGGCTTGCGCTTTCCTTTGGATCCTCTGATCAAAACCTTTATTGTAGATTATCAAGTTCCTCTGGTTCAAATTCACCCTAACGCCATTAGAACTCTTTGTTGCTTCGTTGAGTTGTCTCACGAACGGGGCTTAGTCCCTTCTCTAGGTCTCCTTAGCCAACTGTTCTTCGTGTCTCGTCGCAACAATGAGTTTTACGTTTGTTTAGTTGTTTATTTGTACTGTGTTCTGTCAGCTTTTGCAAGGGAATGCTTTGATGCGTCGTCACCGAGATGAGATGGTCTCCTTGAGTCACAAGCATGAAAAGGAAATGGCTTCCCTTCGGGCTACTGCGGCTGCGGAGAAGGTCAGGTTATCCAAGCTGAGTCAGACGGCTGCTGATCGCCTGAAAATTATGGAGAAAAAGGTCTCTGATCGTGAGAATGCTCTGATGGAATTGAGGCTGTCCTATGATAAGTTGTTGCAGGAGCAGAGAAGTAGCAAACAGGATGCTAATGTGTACGTAAGTGGGTGTTTGACTGATTTCTGCTCTACCGTCATTAAAATTGTGCGTGCAGATTACCCGGAGTATGATATAAGTAAGTTTTTGTCCATTGATCTTCGTGCGCTGGGTCAGCGTGTTGCGGCCAAGGTGGCTGCGAAGAAAGCGGGGCGGAGTGTTTCTCCTATTCTTCCGTCGGATGCAGTTAATGATGGGGCTATTGATGCGATCGGATCCGAGGAGAATGTCAAAGGTGCTGAGAAGAAGGAAGTGACGCCTTCTTCTGAAGTTCTTGCTGGGACTGAGGTGGCTGTGCCATCTACTGAGTTGACCCCCGATGTTGAAGCTAATGCCTCAGACCAAGGGCCGGGTGACGTGGACCCAATTGACATTTTGCTTCCCGTAGGAGATGCGGTTGGTCCAAAGGAGGGAGCGACCCTGCCAGAGGAAGATGTATAGGCCGTGTATTTGGCCGTTTTGTTTCTTTTCTTGCTACTTGTTAGGTAGCTTTTGTACGTAGTTGGGGAGTCTTTATAGTAGACTCCCTTCTTTTGATTAACCGAACAATTTGTATTTTCGTATTTCAAGTGTTGGCGACTGGTTGCAGAGTCGTCTTGTTGTGTCATATACTTTGATGGCGTTCCTCTTTCTTTTTATATGAACATGTGTAGCTGCGTCCTGTGTCTTCGTCATACTACTGGTTCTACTCATATGGTTGACATAAATGAATAAATTTAAATAAAGTAAGAAGAAAAGAAGTAACTTTATTCATGAATGGTGGTTACATCTTTTACTGAAGGTATAGCTTCGGATTTTCAACATTCCAAGTCTGAGGTAATGGAGTCCCATCTAGGTGAGCTATTTTGTATGCGCCCTTGCCGACTACTGCTACTACGCGATATGGACCGTCCCAGTTGGCCTCTAATTTTCCAACTCCGGCGGCTCCTCTTCCAATTTCTGCCTTTTTCAGGACTAAGTCTCCTTCTTCGAATTTTCTTTCTTTGACTTGGGCGTTGTGATACTTGGTCATCTGTCTGCGATATGCCTCAGCTCGGATTGCTACCTGCAGTCTTCTTTCTTCGAGGAGGTCCAGGCATAGCCTCAGGGACTCCTCGTTGCGATCTTCGTCTAAGACCTGAACTCGTAAGGTTGGCATTCCAAGTTCTACTGGGAGAACAGCTTCGGTGCCATACGTGAGGCAAAATGGGGTTTCCCCTGTTGCTTTTCTGGTGGTGGTTCGATAGGCCCAGACCACATGATAAAGCTCATCAATCCATCTCCCTTTTAAGTCTCCTAGCCTCTTCTTTATTCCAGAAAGGATGGTGCGGTTGGTGACTTCTGTTAGTCCGTTGGTTTGCGGGTGTGCTACTGAGGAGAATTTTAAGAGAATTCCTAGCTCAGTGCAGAAATCTCTGAAGCTGGCGCAGTCAAATTGCTTCCCGTTGTCTGTGACTAGGGCATGTGGAGTGCCGAACCTGTGACATGTTAATGTGTGGTTTTGTTTTGCTTTTGACTAAAGGAAAAAATGAAAAATACCAAATACCTGCTCATGACTTCGTTTGATAACCACTTCTGGATTTTCTTACTTGTAATTGTGCTCATGGGTTGTACCTCTATCCACTTGGTGAAATGGTCGACTGCGACGATTATAAACTTTACCTGTCCTCTTGCTGGGACAAAAGATCCCAGTATGTCTACTCCCCAGATCATGAAGGGCCAAGGGCTTCCAATAGTTGACTGGTGAGCGGCTGGGGTTCTGATGAGCGACCCAAATTTCTGGCATTTATCGCACTTCGTGACCATTTCTTCAGCGTCTTTTTTCATCGTGGGCCAATAAAATCCCTGTAACATTGATTTTCTGTATAGAATTACTGCGCCCTCATGAGCTCCACATTCTCCTTCATGGATTTCCCGAAGGACGTAGCTTCCTTCTTCTAATGATATGCATTTAGACCATGGGTGTGTGACTGAGGTCCGGTACAGTGCTCCCTCTATTAGTGAGTAAACGGAGGAAATTCAAACTAGCTTAGCCGCTTCGGTACGTCCTTCAGGTAGGACTCCGTCCGCTAAATATGCCACTATGGGTTGCATCCATGGATCAAGGACTGCGACTGGCAACACCTGCTGCTCCTCTACTGTTGGTGTTAACCGCTCCTCCTTCATTTGGAGTGATACGTATAGCTGGCTTTTCACCGCGGCTGCCTTGGCTATTGCATCTGCTCTGGTGTTCTCTTCTCTGGGGATGGGTATGATTTCCCATTGTCCTCCGTTCTTTTCGATCTTCTTGAGTTGTTCCTTTGCTCTTGCCATGTATTTCGCCATGTTTTGGTCCTTGGTCTGGAATTGTCCCAGCACCTGGCTAGTGACTAGTTGGGAATCACTGTGGATTTTTAACTTTTCCGCCTTTACTTCAATTGCGATTTCGAGTCCTGTTAAGAGGGCCTCATATTCTGCTACATTGTTAGCATATGGCAGAAATATTTGCCTGAGAAATGAATAAAACATATTTGTACCTGCCACATTGTTGGTAGCCTTGAAGCTTAGGTGTACTGCATACTCAATTGCGATTTTGTGAGGTCCTAATAGGACTACACCTGCTCCAGCTCCTTGGTCACTGGAGGCTCCGTCTACGAATAGGTTCCATGTCAACTCCTCGGTTGCTGAGTCACACGGTTTCTCTGTCATCTCTGCCACGAAATCCGCGAGTGCCTGGGCTTTCAAGGTGGTCCTTGGTTCGTACCTGATGTCGTGCTCTCCCAGTTGTACCGACCAACTGACAAATCGTCCTGAAGTCTCAGGTCGGTACAATGCTTTCCTCAAAGGCTGGTTTGTGCGCACTATGACTGTGTGTCCTTGGAAATACGGTTTGAGCTTTTTGGTGGTTATGACGACGGCAAGTGCAAGTTTGTCTATGGTTGGGTAATTGAGCTCTACCCCTTTTAGCGTTCTGCTTATGTAGTATATCGGCCGTTGCTCCTCCTCTTCCTCCCGTACTAGTACTGAGGCGATAGTCTCTCTCCCTACCGATAAGTACAGGTACAGGTTCTCCCCGGCTACGGGCCTACTCAGTAGGGGCGGGTTAGTCAAGAATGACTTCAATTCTTCGAATGCGACTTGGCAATCCTCATCCCATTTGAATTTCTTCATGTTCCGGAGTTGTTTGAAAAACGGCAGGCATTTTTTGGCTGAGGAAGAAATGAAACGTCCCAGTGCCGTGACTCTGCCATTCAGCTTCTGTACGTCCCTCACGCTCTGGGGGGCCTTCATATCTATCACTGCTTGGATCTTTTCTGGGTTTGCTTCTATTCCTCGTTGGCTGATCAGATAGCCTAGGAATTTCCCTGCTTTAACACCGAAAGCACATTTTGCCGGGTTGAGTTTCATTCCGAACTTATTCAGGACTTTGAAGGTTTCTTCTAAGTCCTGGGCATGTTCCTCTGCTGTTAGGCTTTTCACAATTATGTCATCCACGTAGGCCTCTACCTTCCTCCCCAGCTGGTCTTGGAACATAAAGTTGACCAGACGTTGATAGGTGGCTCCTGCGTTCTTTAATCCAAACGGCATGACTTTGTAACAGTACGTCCCTCGGTCTGTGACGAATGAAGTTTTCTCTTGATCCTTCTCCTCCATCGGTATTTGATGATACCCTTGCGCTGCGTCTACTAAGCTATATAGGAGATAGCAGGCTGTTGAGTCCATTAACTGGTCTATGTTGGGGAGCAGGTAGCTGTCCTTTGGGCAAGCCTTGTTCAAGTCTGTGAAATCGACACACATCCTGTACTTCCCGTTTGCCTTCTTTACTAGGACGACGTTTGCCACCCATTCAGGGTAGAAAACTTCGCGGATAAAATCTGCTGCCTCCAATATGTTTACTTCGTCTGCGATTATCTTCTGCCTCTCCTCAGTGAATCTCCTCTTCTTTTGGACTTTGGGTACGCTCCCTGGGATCACGTTCAGCTTGTGCGACGCTACTTTGGGATCGATTCCCACGATCTCCGTTGGTTCAGTGGCAAAAGACTCCACGTTCTTTTTCAGTATCTCTGTTATTTCCTGTGCTACCTTTTCTGGTACATCTGTGCCTACTTTGACCATCTTGGTCTCAGTTAGGTGAAGTTCTTTCATGACGCCTACTGGTTCTACTCCTTGTGACTCCTCCTCTTCTACTGCGTCTCCTGGGAACGCCTCAATAGTCAAACTCTCATCTTCCTTTGTTGTTACCAAGCAGCATTCCTTGGCCATCTCCTGGTCTCCTCTGACCACTACTATCCCAGATGACGTTGGCATTTTCAGGGTCAGCAGCCTGATGCTAGTCACTTCTCCCGACTGGTATAAGAATGGTCTACCCAGTATGCTGTTGTAGGCCAGTGGAAGGTCTACTACATTAAACTGAGCATGCATCTTTTTGACTGGCCCTTCACTTCTATTTCCCAACTCTACATATAAACTTACTGTTCCTTCCGGACGTATTGGTGCTCCTCCCAGGCCTACTAGTGGGACTGAGGACTTCCGCAGGTCTGTTGCTGAGCCTTTCATCTCTTTGAATGCCTCCAAGGTTAATAAGTTCACAGAACTGCCTTCATCTACCAGTATCCGTTTTACTAGGTGATTTCTGATTATGGCTTCTATCACCAACGCGTCATTGTGTGGTCCCTTCACATGATGTCCATCGTCTGGTCCCAACGATATCTCTAGGATTACTTCTCTTTCAATTGCGAACACCGTGGCCGACCCTCTTCTGTTCCTTTTCTTTTTCTGATTATTGCTGTAGGGCTCTCCTCCTTCTATCACGTTTACTACGCCTGCGACCTCTTTCTGCTTCTTGTTTTGTTCCTCCTTTTCTGTTGACTCCCCTTTTCTTTTGTCTCCGGGTCTGTCGTTGACAAACTTCTTCAAGAGTCCAGACTGGATTAGTTGCTCTATTTCTCTTTTGAGGTCCCAATATCTGTCCGTGTCGTGGCCTGATGGATAAAGGACCAGAACAAGGGACAAGACTCACTACAACGGCCCTGAATATGGACCCAGAGACTGATCTATTCAGGTCCCTGACCCAGTACGCAGCTATAACAGCTGAAGATATCAAGATAACACCGAAATCCCTTAAGATCAGGGATAGAGGCGAATCTCAAAGAGATAACTGAGACTAATAGAGAAACAATCCTATTAGGATACAAAGACTATGCAATATATATATAGACGAAGCCTAAGCCAGGTAACTCTCATATTCACTTCTCATCATTACTCTCACTGAGACCTCATCAGAGACTGACTTAGGCATCGGAGGGTGTTCGAGCCAACACCGGCTCGAATCTTTCTGACCTGTTGATCTTAGCAGGTGGGAGCTCAGCGACAATAGTGACAAAGACGATCATCAAAACCATCATTTGGCGCCGTCTGTGGGAACGACATTCGTTTCTAATATAAGTTTTAATCTTGGTTTTGAAGACGGAATGGATGGAAGAGAAGAACCACCACCGCCGGGAGTGGTCGTGACAACAGCAGGCTTACCAGCAAGCGGTGGTCCGATCATCCCACCCCTGATACCCGAAGGAGGAATCAGAATTAACGTTCCGATCTCCAGTGGGACCGTACCAGCAACCACGGGAGTCGCGTACGACATCACACCACCACCCATGATGAGAAACGTTCAGGGCATACACCCACTGAGGAACACAACCTCGCCGTGGGGATATTATACTCCACAATACCAGCCACATATGACCTACCAGCAACAGGCAGGAGGATGGTATCCAGGTTACTATCCGTGGAGTCAACCTAACCAACCAGGGTATCCGCGACCCGTCCAGCCTATTCCCTTCCCGTCCCTAGACACAGAAGGAACAGTGATGTCAACGGCGCAGATACCCCCATACGTACCACAGGGGGTGCCTATGCCACCCCTCTATCATGAGGCAGTAATGAAGAGCATCAATGACTTCCAGGACCACCTGATAGGACTGGCAAGAGATCAGGAAAAATTCGCAGAAAAGCAAAACCAGGGAGTTGACGTAGAGACCAGACGTAGAGAGGATCCCCCAGTCACTAAGGCAAAAGAAAGAGGAAACGCACCGAGAAGAGGACAATCGGAGCCCGTACTACAAAAGGAGAAGGAGGGGCTAGACAAGGGACCAGGAGCAGTTCCGCTCCTGGGAGATAAGACAACCCAGGAGAAGGTCGCAGAAGCAGCGGTGCGGAATAACGGTCGAATTCATGTAATTGAAGACGATAAATCAAAAGGAACCAAGATGCCAGGGAAGCACAGCAAGGACGCAGAAAGCCATTCATCCAACAAGAGGAGGGGAGCGGACGAAAGGAGCAACATTGACGAGAAAATTAAGAACGCCATGAAGAAATATCAAAAGGAAGGCAAGGGAGCAGAGGAGGAGCGAGAGGACGAAGACTCCCCACTCAACTCAGAGATACAGTCGGTAAGGTTCCCTTCAAGGTTTAAATTACCAACTTTTGAGCCTTTTGATGGAACAGGAGATCCGAAAAGCCACATCTCGAAGTTCAAGACGATCATGATGCTACAAGATGTGACTGATCCCATGCTCTGTAGAGTGTTCCCTGCGACGTTAAAAGCATCGGCGCAAAAATGGTACTCATGTCTCAAGGCAGTGTCAATAAGTTCTTTCTCCGACTTAGCATCAACATTCAAAGCAAGGTTCAGAACAAATATCCCCATGCAGAAGAGTTCCAGCGACTTGAGGAAGTGCAAGCAAGGAGAGCAGGAGACCCTCAAAAATTTCCTAGAAAGATTCAACAAGGAAGCAGTGCAAATCGAAAACCTGAACCATGACACAGCCATCGAAGCAATGAAAATGGGAACAAAGTTTGAAGAACTCCGTGACAAGATCCTGATGAAAAAGCCGACCACCTTTCAAGACTTAATGCTGATCGCTCATAAATATGTGGAACTAGACGAAGCCCGAAGAACCCTCACGAAACAACATGAGCACACCAAGCAGGATAGTTCCAGATATCGAGGGAAGAAGGAGGAAGAACGGCCACAGACTCAGCGATATGGCGCAAGGCACAGACCCTACGATTTCACCCCGTTGAATAAAGCCCCAGTATACATACTCAGCTGGATGAAACAGAACCGAGTGATGTTCAACACACCCCGGAAGATGGATCTGGACATCCAGAGAGACAAGAGCAAATACTGTCGCTTCCATGAGGGCTATGGCCACGACACGGACAGATGTTGGGACCTCAATAGAGAAATAGAGCAGCTAATCCAGTCTGGACTCTTGAAGAAGTTTGTCAACGACAGACCCGGAGACAAAAGAAAAGGGGACTCAACAGAAAAGGAGGAACAAAACAAGAAGCAGAAAGAGGTCGCAGGCGTAGTAAACTTGATAGAAGGAGGAGAGCCCTACAACAATAATCAGAAAAAGAAAAGAAACAGAAGAGGGTCGGCCACGGTGGTCGCAATTGAAAGAGAAGTAATCCCAGAGATATCGTTCGGACCAGACGATGGACATCATGTGAAGGGACAACACAATGACGCGTTGGTGATAGAAGCCATAATCAGAAATCACCTAGTAAAACGGATACTGGTAGATGAAGGCAGTTCTGTGAACTTATTAACCTTGGAGGCATTCAAAGAAATGAAAGGCTCAGCAACAGACCTGCGGAAGTCCTCAGTCCCACTAGTAGGCCTGGGAGGAGCACCAATACGTCTGGAAGGAACAGTAAGTTTATATGTAGAGTTGGGAAACAGAAGTGAAGGGCCAGTCAAAAAGATGCATGCTCTGTTTAATGTAGTAGACCTTCCACTGGCCTACAACAGCATACTGGGCAGACCATTCTTATACCAATCGGGAGCAGTGACTAGCATCAGGCTGCTGACCCTGAAAATGCCAACGTCATCTGGGATAGTAGTGGTCAGAGGAGACCAGGAGATGGCCAAGGAATGCTGCTTGGTAACAACAAAGAAAGATGAGAGTTTGACTATTGAGGCGTTCCCAGGAGACGCAGTAGAAGAGGAGGAGTCACAAGGAGCAGAACCAGTAGGCGTCATGAAAGAACTTCACTTAACTGAGACCAAGATGGTCAAAGTAGGCACAGATGTACCAGAAAAGGTAGCACACGAAATAACAGAGATACTGAAAAAGAACGTGGAGTCTTTTGCCACTGAACCAACGGAGATCGTGGGAATCGATCCCAAAGTAGCGTCGCACAAGCTGAACGTGATCCCAGGGAGCATACCCAAAGTCCAATAGAAGAGGAGATTCACTGAGGAGAGGCAGAAGATAATCGCAGACGAAGTAAACATATTGGAGGCAGCAGATTTTATCCGCGAAGTTTTCTACCCTGAATGGGTGGCAAACGTCGTCCTAGTAAAGAAGGCAAACGGGAAGTACAGGATGTGTGTCGATTTCACAGACTTGAACAAGGCCTGCCCAAAGGACAGCTACCCGCTCCCCAACATAGACCAGTTAGTGGACTCAACAGCCTGCTATCTTCTATATAGCGTCGTAGACGCAGCGCAAGGGTATCATCAAATACCGATGGAGGAGAAGGATCAAGAGAAAACTTCATTCGTCACAGATCGAGGGACGTACTGTTACAAAGTCATGCCGTTTGGATTAAAGAACGCAGGAGCCACCTATCAACGTCTGGTCAACTTTATGTTCCAAGACCAGCTGGGGAGGAATGTAGAGGCCTACGTGGATGACATAATTGTGAAAAGCCTAACAGCAGAGGAACATGCCCAGGACTTAGAAGAAACCTTCAAAGTCCTGAATAAGTTCGGAATGAAACTCAACCCGGCAAAATGTGCTTTCGGTGTTAAAGCAGGGAAATTCCTAGGCTATCTGATCAGCCAACGAGGAATAGAAGCAAACCCAGAAAAGATCCAAGCAGTGATAGATATGAAGGCCCCCCCGAGTGTGAGGGATGTACAGAAGCTGAATGGCAGAGTCACGACACTGGGACGTTTCATTTCTTCCTCAGCCAAAAAATGCCTGCCGTTTTTCAAACAACTCCGGAACATGAAGAAATTCAAATGGGATGAGGATTGCCAAGTCGCATTCGAAGAATTAAAGTCATTCTTGACTAACCCGCCCCTATTGAGTTGGCCCGTAGCCGGGTAGAACCTGTATCTGTACTTATCGGTAGGGAGAGAGACTATCGCCTCAGTACTAGTACGGGAGGAAGAGGAGGAGCAACGGCCGATATACTACATAAGCAGAACGCTAAAAGGGGCAGAGCTCAATTACCCAACCATAGACAAACTTGCACTTGCCGTCGTTATAACCACCAAAAAGCTCAAACCGTATTTCCAAGGACACACAGTCATAGTGCGCACAAACCAGCCTTTGAGGAAAGCATTGTACCGACCTGAGACTTCAGGACGATTGGTCAGTTGGTCGGTACAACTGGGAGAGCACGACATCAGGTACGAACCAAGAACCACCTTGAAAGCCCAGGCACTCGCGGATTTCGTGGCAGAGATGACAGAAAAACCGTGTGACTCAGCAACCGAGGAGTTGACATGGAACCTATTCGTAGACGGAGCCTCCAGTGACCAAGGAGCCGGAGCAGGTGTAGTCCTATTAGGACCTCACAAAATCACAATTGAGTATGCAGTACACCTAAGCTTCAAGGCTACCAACAATGTGGCAGGTACAAATATGTTTTATTCATTTCTCAGGCAAATATTTATGCCATATGCTAACAATGTAGCAGAATATGAGGCCATCTTAACAGGACTCGAAATCACAATTGAAGTAAAGGCGGAAAAGTTAAAAATCCACAGTGATTCCCAACTAGTCGCTAGCCAGGTGCTGGGACAATTCCAGACCAAGGACCAAAACATGGCGAAATACATGGCAAGAGCAAAGGAACAACTCAAGAAGATCGAAAAGAACGGAGGACAATGGGAAATCATACCCATCCCCAGAGAAGAGAACACCAGAGCAGATGCAATAGCCAAGGCAGCCGTAGTGAAAAGCCAACTATACGTATCACTCCAAATGAAGGAGGAGCGGTTAACACCAACAGTAGAGGAGCAGCAGGTGTTACCAGTCGCAGTCCTTGATCCATGGATGCAACCCATAGTGGCATATTTAGCGGACGGAGTCCTACCTGAAGGACGTACCGATGCGGCTAAGCTAGTTCGAATTTCCTCCGTTTACTCACTAATAGAGGGAGCACTGTACCGGACCTCAGTCACACACCCATGGTCTAAATGCATATCACTAGAAGAAGGAAGCTACGTCCTTCGGGAAATCCATGAAGGAGAATGTGGAGCTCATGAGGGCGCAGTAACTCTATACAGAAAAGCAATGTTACAGGGATTTTATTGGCCCACGATGAAAAAAGACGCTGAAGAAATGGTCAAGAAGTGCGATAAATGCCAGAAATTTGGGTCGCTCATCAGAACCCCAGCCGCTCACCAGTCAACTATTGGAAGCCCTTGGCCCTTCATGATCTGGGGAGTAGACATACTGGGACCTTTTGTCCCAGCGAGAGGACAGGTAAAGTTTATAGTCGTCGCAGTCGACCATTTCACCAAGTGGATAGAGGTACAACCCATGAGCACCATTACAAGTAAGAAAATCCAGAAGTGGTTATCAAACGAAGTCATGAGCAGGTATTTGGTATTTTTCATTTTTTTCCTTTAGTCAAAAGCAAAACGAAACCACACATTAACATGTCACAGGTTCGGCACTCCACATGCCCTAGTCAGAGACAACGGGAAGTAATTTGACTGCGCCAGCTTCAGAGATTTCTGCACTGAGCTAGGAATTCTCTTAAAATTCTCCTCAGTAGCACACCCGCAAACCAACGGACTAACAGAAGTCACCAACCGCACCATCCTTTCTGGAATAAAGAAGCGGCTAGGAGACTTAAAAGGGAGATGGATTGATGAGCTTTATCATGTGGTCTGGGCCTATCGAACCACCCCCAGAAAAGCAACAGGGGAAACCCTATTTCGCCTCACGTATGGCACCGAAGCTGTTCTCCAAGTAGAACTTGGAATGCCAACCTTACGAGTTCAGGTCTTAGACGAAGATCGCAACGAGGATTCCCTGAGGCTATGCCTGGACCTCCTCGAAGAAAGAAGACAGCAGGTAGCAATCCGAGCTGAGGCATATCGCAGACAGATGACCAAGTATCACAACGCCCGAGTCAAAGAAAGAAAATTCGAAGAAGGAGACTTAGTCTTGAAAAAGGCAGAAATTGGAAGAGGAGCCGCCAGAGTTGGAAAATTAGAGGCCAAGTGGGACGGTCCATACCGCGTAGTAGCAGTAGTCGGCAAGGGCGCATACAAAATAGCTCACCTAGATGGGACTCCATTACCTCGGACTTGGAATGTTGAAAATCTGAAGCTATACCTTCAGTAAAAGATGTAACCACCATTCATGAATAAAGTTACTTCTTTTCTTCTTACTTTATTTAAATTTATTCATTTATGTCAGCCATATGAGTAGAACCAGTAGTATGACGAAGACACAGGACGCAGCTACACATGTTCATATAAAAAAAAAAGAAGAGGAACGCAATCAAAGTATATGACACAACAAGACGACTCTGCAAACAGTCGCCAACATTTGAAATACGAAAATACAAATTATTCGGTTAATCAAAAGAAGGGAGTCTACTATAAAGACTCCCCAACTACGTACAAAAGCTACCTAACAAGTAGCAAGAAAAGAAACAAAACGGCCAAACACACGGCCTATACATCTTCCTCTGGCAGGGTCGCTCCCTCCTTTGGACCAACCGCATCTCCTACGGGAAGCAAAATGTCAATTGGGTCCACGTCACCCAGCCCTTGGTCTGAGGCACTAGCTTCAGCATCGGGGGTCAACTCAGTAGATGGCACAGCCACCTCAGTCCATGAAGAATTTCAGAAGAAGGCGTCACTTCCTTCTTCTCAGCACCTTTGACATTCTCCTCGGATCCGATCGCATCAATAGCCCCATCATTAACTGCATCCGACGGAAGAATAGGAGAAACACTCCGCCCCGCTTTCTTCGCAGCCACCTTGGCCGCAACATGCTGACCCAACGCGCGAAGATCAATGGACATAAACTTACTTATATCATACTCCGGGTAATCTGCACGCACAATTTTAATGACGGTAGAGCAGAAATCAGTCAAACACCCACTTACGTACACATTAGCATCCTGTTTGCTACTTTTCTGCTCCTGCAACAACTTGTCATAGGACAGCCTCAATTCCATAAGAGCATTCTCACGATCAAAGACCTTTTTCTCCATAATTTTCAGGCGATCAGCAGCCGTCTGACTCAGCTTGGATAACCTGACCTTCTCCGCAGCCGCAGTAGCCCGAAGGGAAGCCATTTCCTTTTCATGCTTGTGACTCAAGGAGACCATCTCATCTCGGTGACGACGCATCAAAGCATTCCCTTGCAAAAGCTGACAGAACACGGTACAAATAAACAACTAAAACAGAGGAAAAGAAGAAAGAAAAGACAATGAGGAGGGAGTTATTTCAAACCTGAAGTAAAGCGATGTGAACCCGGTCGCAGGCATCACTTTCCGAGAGATCGGTCCAGGACTCCATATCCTGAGGGAATTGAACAAACTGCAAGAAAAGAGACACAATACCAGGAGAGGTCACAGTCACATTGTCCACGTTTCGCTCCAACCACTCCCTGGGACTGGGGCAAGCATCCAGGTTCGTTTTCAGTCGCTTGGCGGAGCTCTGTTTGGCTTTGTCACGACCATCACGGTTCTTTTTCGCAGAAGGGGCAGCCAAGGTGGCATCCATGGATTTCTCCAACTTCACCACAGGCTTAGGAGGGAGAGAAGTAGACGCTGGAACAACACCAGTAATCACAGGGACATCTTCATCAAAGGACAATTTCAACGAATCAAGATAGTTATCACCCATATCTGCAGTTGCCAAAAACAAACGAATCAAAAGATGAATAAACATCAAGTAAAAGAAAACGAGAAGCATACCATGAGAGGCAGTCAAATCTACATAAGATCCCGTAGGAGAGTTATGGCAAGATTGAGATAGGGTACCCTCACTCTCTAGAGGACCCTCAGTCACAGCACAAAGGGGCAACTCAAGATGAGGAAACTCTCGCAGAAGGTATTTATCTACTAAATCACAACAATCGTACATACAACTTTTGGCATCATCAACAAGAGAATCTACTACCTCCAACTCAGTAGCAAAAAGGGGAGAGAAAGCCAACGAGGCTGCATCATCAACCCACTCAGTAGGAAAATCAACAAAAGCTTCATCATGACTGACAACAAAAAATGACCGCTGCCAACGTTTAGTGATCTTAGGGAGACCTTCAACTACCCTATTACCCCTATGAGCAACTAAACGAACGTAAAACTCATTGTTGCGACGAGACACGAAGAACAGTTGGCTAAGGAGACCTAGAGAAGGGACTAAGCCCCGTTCGTGAGACAACTCAACGAAGCAACAAAGAGTCCTAATGGCGTTAGGGTGGATTTGAACCAGAGGAACTTGATAATCTACAATAAAGGCTTTGATCAGAGGATCCAAAGGAAAACGCAAGCCACAACGCAACTGCTCCTTATAAACGATAACCTTGCCGTCACCGACGAAGGTGTTAGCAGCAACTCGAGAACCGCAGACAGAAAGAGAATAGCTAAGAGGAATACCATACTCTTCACGGAATTCAGCCAAAGTCTCTTTATCAACATTGGAGGTAAAAGTACCAAGAGAATTCCTATACTCTATAGCCGTACCAGATGAGGGAAGAGAGACAAAAGACTCAGTCCGAGGCATTGAATCAATTACACTACTAATAAAGCAGATGAAAGAGATTTACCTGATAAAAGGAGGAAGAAAACACCCAAAGATTGAAGGAAATGAAGCCGAAGCGAGAGCAAATCAGAGGAGGAAGAAGGAGCAGTTAAAAGAGAAAAAGGAAATTTGAAAAGAGCATTTAAAGAAACAACTAGAGAACCGTTAAGCGGTTACCTGCGTGAAACGTGGCGACAGGCGGAAGTCCAGGGGATTTCAAATGATTACAATTTTGAAATTTTAAAAATTAAACCAGCTCCATAAGCGCCCAAGTAAAAACAACGGGCTGGGTCTAGGTAGCTCTTTCTAAAGCAAGTAAGCCGAAAACCAAGCCCAACAAAGTAACGGCCCCAACGAGCAGTCACACAAACAAGCATAAATACTTGACAAAACTGTTTTTCGGGAGGGACTAATGATGGATAAAGGACCAGAACAAGGGACAAGACTCACTACAACGGCCCTGAATATGGACCCAGAGACCGATCTATTCAGGTCCCTGACCCAGTACGCAGCTATAACAGCTGAAGATATCAAGATAACACCGAAATCCCTTAAGATCAGGGATAGAGGCGAATCTCAAAGAGATAACTGAGACTAATAGAGAAACAATCCTATTAGGATACAAAGACTATGCAATATATATATAGACGAAGCCTAAGCCAGGTAACTCTCATATTCACTTCTCATCATTACTCTCACTGAGACCTCATCAGAGACTGACTTAGGCATCGGAGGGTGTTCGAGCCAACACCGGCTCGAATCCTTCTAACCTGTTGATCTTAGCAGGTGGGAGCTCAGCGACAATAGTGACAAAGACGATCATCAATTAATTTTTCGCAAATATAATATAAACAAATAACAACAAACAACGGAAGCAAATATACATATATATAACATATAACCAAATATGTACACTAACTGTTTCAAAACCTCGCGGGCTCTAGTTACCGTACCCTGTACGAACTGGCCTCGCGGTACTATATACATTAGTTAGTGTTTCAAACATCTCACCGGCATCTGGGGCCGTGGATTATATACAACGTACGTAGCCTATCAAAAAGCATATAAACAAAGACAGCAGTTGATATATACAATCAAAATAAACTGCTGACTAGGCTACTATTCTGTTGACACAGGACCACTACTGCAGCATTCACAGAAGTCATAAACTATCGTATACAGATGACTTCTGCACTCCAAAATTAGCTTCTAGCTAGGTCCACAAGCTAAGCACCTGAAAGACATCAAAGGTGAGGGGTCAGCATTTGGGGAAATACTGAGTGAGTTGACATTTACTAACAGTATTAATATAGAAACATAGCATCGCATTTAAGAAATATTAATATAAAACATATAAACATGTATTTGATCCGTACGAAACTAATATCCTAGCATGCGACACATCTCTCGAATAATCATATATCATTCAACCCAATCGTAAATATCAATTGCGAGTCCAACTCGCTGGTGGCCCAGCCACTAGATACGGGGACTTCCAGGCTACACCGTAGCCGAGTTCACTCTCGTATCGAAATCATATACCCAATCATAAATTTCATATTCATCAATAGCTCCCAGCTGTGTCAAGTCATTTCTCAATGCAAACATACTAGACTGACTCGATACTGGTGATCACACAGCCTATTGACACCCAATAGGTAGCTAGTTTCTTCGGATCGCATACTAGTTCTCGCATATAGAAATTAAATAAACATATAACATCCAATCAATTGTATATAATGCGATGCGTGAAAACAATATATATAATTTCATAAAATAAGTTCAACATATATAATACATGAAAGTAAAAGTACAACTCACAGTGACCGTAATCCAAGAAATGATATGATCGATCTGATAATACGCTCTCGCTAGTCCGCCTCTATTGACTTCACTACTTGCTGACACGTCTGATAAATCGTTAATAGTTAGACGTGATTCTCGCATTCTTATACGTATAATACTTTTAGGTTTTAGGATTTAGTTTCGTTTTACACTTATTTATGTATTCAATATCTCTAGTCGTATAAACGACTTAGCGAATACTATTTCTCATAATTGAGAATCGCTTAACGTCCTTGACGTTTTCCATTATTATTATTTATCTAAAACGTCGAGCTAATCTCGAGATTAACGATTCTCAAAGTCCGAAACCCGTCCTTTAGAGTCAAATTACTCAAAACGTCGAATGCCTAGATCAATTTCGGTTTGCATACGTGTGGAGGCGAGTTGGGGTGTACGGGTGTGCGTTTTGGTGGGTGCACGATCGTGCAACCAAGTACACGTTCGTGCACCTCAGGGGTACACGTTCGTGTACTTATTGTACACGTTCGTGTACCATGAGAAGTACACGTTCGTGTACTTCAGTACACGATCGTGTACCTTGCTAGGTGCACGTTCGTGTACTTTAAGTACATGTTCGTGCACCCGTGGTACACGGTCGTGTACCACGTGCACAGCCCCGGAAATCAGATTTTCCGGGGTTTCGCCACAACCCCGACGTGCTAAGCATACCCACGCTCAATACCCATATCACGGTTTCTTCAAAAACGCTATACTAATCTCAAAAACGTCAAATTCAACCCAAAATCACAATTTCATTAAAACAGCCTATAAACTTGCTTTTAGCACCAAAAGTCCGAAGATTTACCTTGAAATAAAGCTCAAGATCAGTAGAGGATTGAATTCCGGAGAGATGGCCACGAAAATCGCTTGAATCGGACGTCGAACGGAGAAACGGCGGCGAAACGACGTAATCGAATGAATTTCTCTCGCTCTCTCTGGATACTTCTTCCTTCTTTCTGATTCAAATTCTAAAACCTTATATGTTAAGGTTAAAAGCTCACTTTGATCCTTTCTTTCTTTCCTTGTTACCATTTATTTTTCAAACTTTTCTTTCGTACGATTTAGTCCATAGCTAAATCGTTAAACTCTTTTATTACGACATATACGTATTATTTATATCCTATAAATAATACAAAGCCCGATAATAACACTTTTCCATCAAAATCCAATATTTCTATTTTCGACACAAAGTGGCTAAATTACCAATTTGGTCCCTATCTCTTATTTTGGACTTTTCTCGCCACTTTCCCATTTAATTTCAATTCTAACTTTAATTGAAACATAATATAAATTTTCTCCGTAATAATCCTTTCTAAAACCGACTTGCTAAAACTTATTTATCGGAAAACTTTCCGATATCGTCACTTCTGCGACTCGAAACTGGACACGTGGTCCAATTAGTTAATTAATTATTTTGGGGTATTACAGATGTGATGAGAATGAATTGCTTTAATGTTCTAATTCGTTTAGCATAAAAAGGTAGAGTTTTTGTAAACACTTGACCAATTAAAAACGAAGGCCAAATGTCCAGACTGGACCCTGATGTTTGGTTCGGTTTTGAGTTTGGACTTTAAAGAAACTTTTTTTCGAATCGTGTCGCCATTTACTTTTTTTTTCCCATTTGACCTTCCAGTGACAGAATGACAACCTGACCGTTAATTTGTGGCCAGCGTGTCACGTTTACCCAAACGAAACCATTCTCTATATGTCCTTGCATCCCGCGTGGAAAAAATTAGAACGATGTTGTTCCTTAATTTTGCAATGCAAGGAGTGTACAACATCATTTATTGCACACACACCCAAATCCAATTGTTAGGGTCAAATGTATCTGTGCAGCAATAATTTATCTTTAACTCTTTCACTTTCACCAACCATGTCATCCTCCTTTAATGCTCCTCATAAACTAAGATAAAATCAATAACTGCTCGAGTATTTACCAAATAGCAAGGGAGGGACCACATGAATAAACTTTGTGGGCAAGGATGGAATCTGGAAAGAAGAACACCTTGTGAGAAGTTGTGGTCCCGACGCCGTACGCTTGAGGTTAGTGTTTTTTCTTGTCTTTTTTTTTGTAAAAACCCTAACTGACAATTATATTTTATAGCAATGTCACTTTATTTAGTTAAAAAGAAAAATATTTATTATTTGATTTAAAAAGAAAAACATTGATTGAGTCAGGTTTTGTTGGGTCTGGCTTATATGAGTTAGGGTTTATGGGTATGGGTTAGCTGAATTAGGGATTTTTGGGTATGGGTTAGCCGAGTTAGGGTTTTCTGGGCCTGAGTTAAGTGAGTTAGGGTTTACTAGGCCGAGTTAGCTGAGTTAGGGTTTGTTTAGGCCAATTGGTCTATGGATGCAAGAATTAAAATTATTTTGAACCTACTGTGGTATTAAATTATATTAATTGCTCTAAATCTGTTTTAATTACTAAAATTATTTATGTTTGATAGACAATATAAATATAGTGTTACACTAAGGTAAAACTAATAACTACTTAAGTATTTTCCAAAAAGTAAGGGCGGGACCACATGAATAAACTTTGTGGGCAAGGGTAGAATCTGGAAAGAAGAACAGCTTGTGAGAAGTTGTGGTCCCGACAGCGTACGCTTGAGGTTAGTGTTTATTCTTGTCTTTTTTTCGTAAAAACCCTAATTGGCTATTATATTTTATAGCAATATCAATTTATTTAGTTAAAATATTTGTTGTTTGATAGTGTTTTTTAAGTTAAGGTTTGGTTAAAAAGAAATACATAGATTGAGTTAGGGTTTACTGAGTGTGGGTTTTCTGAGTTAGGGTTTTCTGGGTCTGGGTTAGCCGAGTTAGGGTTTTTTGGGCCTGGGTTAGCTGAGTTAGGGTTTTTTGGGTTCAGTTAACTGAGTTAGGGTTTACTGGGTCGAGTTAGCCGAGTTAGGGTTTATTTAGGCCAATTGGTCTATGGATACAAGAATTGAAATTATTTTGAACCTACTATGGCTATGATATTATATTAATTGCTCTAAGTATGTTTTAATTACTAAAATTATTTATGTTTAGTTTAAATATATGAAATTGAACATGATTTTTATAGGATGGACATTATAAATGTAGTGTTACATTATGGTGGACAATGGAATATGGAATCTATTGTGGCATATGTCAATGGGGAGGCAGACCACTACGAAAGGTTTGACATGGACTATTTATCATATATGCACCTTCGAAAAAGATATAATGGGGCATTAGAAGAGAGTAAGGTTATTAATGTATTGGTTTTGTGTGGAAGTAGGCTACAGGATGGGTTAGTTTTGGTAGAGAATGATATGAGGGTATAACAGAAGTAACAACCTACCTTCAAAGGACTCTAGCAGCAATAATGCACATATATCCTCAATATGATGCTGGTGTACCCCCTTCTACCAATATTGCTGGTCTTCAAGTATAGCAGTGATACTTGATGATGACGAAGAAGAAATTAAGGATAATCAGGCTGATGAAGCTAATGTTGCTATTGAGGCTACTGGGGATAATGGACCTAATGAGGCTAATGAGGCAAATCAGGGTAATGAGGGTAATGGGGGTGCTGAGGTTAATGAGGCAAGCGACGAAGAGCTTATTAAAGTAATTGAAGCAATTGAAAATGTGTATAACCAAGTTGACTCCCAGGCTACTAATCAAGTGGAGAAACAAGCTAGTGTGGTCAATAACACACCAGTTACACCCTGTAATACAACTCAGTCCTGTTTTAGAAAATGGTGTACAACATGTTTGCGAACATGGAAGACATGCCAGAGCTGCCTGACCTTATACCTGACCATGTTAATGAGGGTGATATGAGTGGTGGGGTTCCTAAAGAAGGCACATATCATGGTGTCTCTAGGTAGGCTATTAAGGATAATGTTGGTCAGGGTAATGATGGAGATGGTGTGGGAAGTAAAGGGGTTAGAGAGTGTACTGATGATATTGTGGCTAGTGCAGGGGAAGGAGAGGGTAATGGGGGGCCTAATATGGGTAGTGAAGATTCCAGTGACGTGAATGCTACTGAGGATGGGGATTGTAATGAAGAATAAGAGAAAGGAAAGGAGGAGAATGAGGAGGTGGTTGATACTAAAGACGAGGAGGGATATGCTAGTGAAGATGACATTGCTGAAATCATAAAAAAATAGTCAGCACAGAGTTAGATATGATGTGGATGATGATAGACCATATTTTGTATTGGGATTGACATTTAGAAATTCCATTGAAGCTAGAGATGCTATTGCTAAGAATGCTGTTGCAAAGGGATATGATTTGAAGATAAAATCTAATGAGAGGTGGAGGGTTAGGGCTACTTGTAAGGCTAATGGATGTCCATTTTCAATGCTTATCTCAAGATATGAAAAAACTGATAGCCTGATAATGAAGACACTAAAGCCAGAGCATACATGTTATAGAGTGTACAAGAACTCTAGGGCCACAACAAAATTTATGGCTGTTTCTTTGAAGGAGCTGGTGTATTCAAACCTCAAGATTAAGCTAAAAGAGCTAGTGAAATCTGTAGAGAAGGAGATGAGGTTGAATGTTACAATACGAAAATATCATAGGGAAAAAAGAGCTTTACTGACTGAGCTTGATGGTAGTTTGAAGGCTGAGTTTGGTAATATTGCAGCGTATGCTGCTGCCATAAAAGGACTAACCCAAGCAGTTCAGTGACCTGGAATTATGCATGGACGCAAAGAGGGTTGGGAAGTTTGTGTTAAAAAGGATTTATAGTTGCTTCGATGCATTGAAAAGGGGATGGAAGCAAGGATGCATGAGAGTTATAGGTGTAGATGGTTGTTTCTTGAAGGACAAGGTGCCAGGCAAAGTTTTTGTGGCAGTTGGAAAGGATGAGAATGAGCGAATATTCCCAATTGCATGGGCTGTAGTGGATAAAGAGACAAATAAACTGGATCTTGAAGTGGCTGGCATTTGATCTTGAACTTAAAGATGGAAACTCAGTGACAATACTGCCAGACATGCAAAAGGTGATGACTATAACTTTTTTTTAAAATGATAGCTGTTTATAAGTGTGCTTTTTATAACTTTGTTGTTTTATATGTGGGCTTTTCATAACTTAGTTCTTTTAATATGTGGGCTTTTTATAACTTAGTTGTTTATACGTGTGCTTTTTATAACTTGGTATTTTATAACTTAGCTTTTAGAACTTAGTTGTGTATATGTGTGCTTTTTATTACTTAGCTTTTTATAACTTAGCTTTTATTGCTTTGCTTATTATAAGTGTGCATTCTATTGCTTAGCTTTTTATAACTTATCTTGTAATCCCTGAATTTATTACTTAACATTTTATAACTTAGTTGGTGATGATAGACCATATTTATTATGCATTTTGATAACTTAGTTGGTTTGTTAATCATTTATGTTGTTTTAGGGACTTCTTCCAGCTATTCAGGAAGTGCTACCCCTAGGTGAACATCGATGGTGCGCGAGGCATGTGTACGCTAATTGATCAAAGGATTGGTCTGGAAGTGAACTCAAAAAATTATTTTGGATATGTGCATGGTATTACACACCTTCAAGATGGTGCAGGAGTTTTATTTCAAGTATGAGCAAGTCATGGGATGTTGATAATAACATGGCTGAGTCCTTTAACTCAATAATCTTAAAAGCAAGGTACAAGCCTAATGTGTCAATGTTGGAAGATATTAGGGTGATGTGCATGAAGAAACTGGCTACGAAAAAAGAATTTGGTTAACAATTGGAAGACTGAATGGAATCCAAGTTGTATGGAACGGTATCATGAAAACAGACTCAATTCCTTTGGATGCCCAATTTTTTTTAATGGAACAGAAGGCTATGAGGTTGATAAAGGGGAAGATAGACACACTATCTATTTGCATAAGAAGCTATGCACATGCCGTGCGTGGGACTTAACTGGAGTACCATGTAGTCATGTCATCTCTACTCTTCTACATGATGGCAGAGATCCTATAAAGGAAATTTCTGAGTGGTACCATAAGTCAACCTATGAAGCAGCCTATAGTGTTCCAATGGAGCTTATGCCTGGCAAGAAACTCATGCGTATGGATTCATTTGAGACAGTTGAGCCATCTCCACTTATCACAATGGCTGGCAGACCAAAAACTAAAAGAATAAGGCCAAGGCATGAGGGTAAGAAAACAAAGGATGGAAAGATGTCAAAGATAGCTCAAGTCGAGGCATGTTCACATTGTCATCTTCCAGGCCACAACAAATCACTTCACACTAAGAATCATGTATTTTTAAAAGTCCAACAATATTGTGCTAATTTTATTTAGGTTGTATGTTTTAGTATGTGACTTGAAAACTGGAATGAACTACATGGTAAATTGAATTACATAGTTTCTATATTAGGGTGAGTATATGAGTTTGTTGACAGTCTAGGCATCTTAAACTATTAAGTGGTGGTAAATTAGGTGGTTTAAATTACTTTGGTTATGCTGCTATGTGATATGATGTGCTTGGTGGTTGTTTCTTACAGGGTGATACTACTGTATCCAGCATTGTGTTAGATTGTGCACCAGCTTTTATTTCCCCTATTAGTGCACCTGCTGTTATTCCATCTCCAACTACAGCCTCTGTTGTTGGAAGCAATGGCTCTGTCACCAGACCTCTTGGCAGACATACAACTATATCAACAATAAGGATGGCTTCAGCAACTAGACCTTTTCCTGGTATTGTATTGAAGGATAATGCACCGATTGAGAAAAGGACATCCACTAAGACAGCAGTTGCAAAGGGAAAGGGAAAGGAGAAGGTTGTTTATGCTGCAAAAAAGAGTAAGTTTTACAAAATGAACATAGGGTTCGACTATTTTGAAGAGCCCAACACATACAACGTGTTTTGTGATGTAAGTGACCTTTCTTTTGCTTGTCATTTAATTGGTTATGCTATTATATATAGGGTTAATTTCTAAAAAAATCACGAACTTTACACGAAGTTTCATTTTAACCATGACCTTTAAAAATTGCCATTTAAAGGCACGAACTTTCATTTTGTTTCAAATCTATCATTTCAATGTATTTTTGTTGACTAAATTCTTCAATAAACCATTAATGAAAGACCCAAATTATAAATCGACATTAAATCTTATTATCTTTTAGTTAGAGTATATAGGATTAGGAATTTTTGGTTCGATAAAATACACCGGATTTTACTTTGGCGATAGATTTGAAACAAAATGAAAGTTCGTGCCTTTAAATGACAACTTTTAAAGTTCATGATTAAAATGAAACTTCGTGTAAAGTTCGTGAT
This sequence comes from Mercurialis annua, assembly GCF_937616625.2. Lineage (NCBI taxonomy): Eukaryota > Viridiplantae > Streptophyta > Magnoliopsida > Malpighiales > Euphorbiaceae > Mercurialis > Mercurialis annua. Next base: position 16,756,075 of record NC_065572.1, on the reverse strand, counting down.
TTTTTTAGAAATTAATCCTTATATATATGCTGATGTTTCTTATGATTCTGGTTACCAGCCTGGTCTACCAACTGAAAGCCTCATTGCTAGCAATGAAAGTGGCTCGGAAAAGGTGGGACATAGTACAGACCCACATGTCAGTTTTTCAATACTTAACGAGCGAGACTTGCGAATTGTTCGTAGAAGTTCAAGGATATCTAGTAACCAAGGCACTAAACAAATCCTAATCATGGAGATGGACTTGAAGTCCGTAGGCCTACTAACCTTCCTTTCAAACCCCCACCCATAAGAGGAAAAGGTGAATCCTTCTAAAGGAAACAATGTGTTGCATTTTGATGGGAACTAGTTTCTGCAGGAACTTTTTGAATATTTTGTTAAGTTCCATAAGGAACTACATGCCTGAGAGTTGTGGCCATTTTTTTAAATCAGGACATGTAGTTATTTTTGTAATTACACATACATTTATGTTGCTAAAGTACATTGGCATTATTAAGAGATATGTGTATATGTTTAATGTTAATTGTAATGAATCTTTTGGTTTTACTCATGTGTATTTGTGTTGTGTCTGGTTATATTTGGTACTAACTTATTTGGCCTTAATTTGGTCATCTGTATATGTGTTGGGGTAATGCTTGTTTGGCACTAAGTTATTTGGTATCATTTTGGCCATGTAAATACATCAATAAGCTATTAACATAAACACATTATTAACATCAGTAAGCTATTAATAGGCAAACCAAGTTGTGCAACAACAAACATATATGTGCCTAAATTACCATAACTCATTTTATGCCCAAACCATTTTATTTATTAGAATTCAATATCAAAGAGTTTCATACAACAGAATCAATAACAATAGGACTATAGCAACATTAGCAATATTCAATTGGTTCCTCACTCTAGCCAACTCTAAACTTGTATTCTGTCTACCAAACTTCAGGACCCTAACATCTTCAATCAACCCTTAAAGTTCAGAATATGACCTTCCATTACTCATGGAATCCAATTTTATTTTGCAGGTCTTTATTGTCTCTCTGCAGCCTCTCTGTTTCTAGCTTCAAACCATGCATAATTTCCTTTGCCTTAACCAAACTCAACTCTCCATCAACCCAATTGAAATGATTGCACCCTCCATTATTTAGCAAATCTCCTTCATGCTGTAGTTAAGACAACAAGCAAACCTTAGGAATTGACACATAAAAGAACATAAAAAACTCAGCAAACATTTAGCTATTAAAAAAAGACTCAAAAAGCTAACACGTAATCAAACACCTAACATCATAAAAGCGACAACCATACAACCTCATATCAGAATTCCTCCATGTCCACGAAGTTCTCAACACCTCTAATGCACCACAAGCACAGCCGTTAGGCCCCTCTTCGAAGTGATTTCGTAGTCTTCTTGACCTTCAAGACGATGCTGACAAAGAGGATGACATCTCCTTCAAATTGAGAAAGACTAGGTTTACTGATTATGTTTTTCTAATTACTAGAAGTGATTGTAGAAAGTTTGATGGTGGGGTTTATAAATTAGGTTTTTCTAATTAGCAATTTTGAGTATTAGGATATTTGGGAATTTATCTTTTATGCTCTAGAGAGAGACGACGTCGTTTTTTATTTGCCCCGCATGATCCTAATTGTAACAGGGGGGACACGCTGGCCACAAACGACGTAATTTAGGTTAAAGTGACATGCTGGCCACAAACTAACGGCCAATGTCTCACTCTAGGTTCAGAAGGTCCGATGAGCTATTTTTTTTAAACGGCGAGGACACGATTCAAAAAAAAAATCTTTAGGGTCCAAACTTAAAACCAAACCAAAACATCAGGGTCCAATCTATATATTTGTCCAAAAAATATCAATTGTAACTAACAAATTGATTCATAATTCACTAACTAAAGATTAGCAACTATCACAGAAATACCAATAAATAAGTAAAATGAGAAATCAATAAGATAAAACGCATTTAAGGGTTGCTAATTCAAGCCACATATAAATCATGCATTATTGGGGAATCTAGTGATCTCCGCTAGGGTGTAGCTATCCAAAAACATCAATCCTGCTCTCTCGAGTCTCAAAGATTGAAAGAATCAAAACTCAACTAGCTAGCCGGAATCCAACTCACTCTCGTGCTATTAGATTTCGACCAACCAATTGAATCTGATTAATATGGAAACTCCAAGACCACCCAAACCCTAACTCGCTCTCGCGTAATCAAGTCCTAGGAATGCGATTAACTAGGTCGGTTTAATTAACAAACTCTCGTCTAATCAATTAAACAATCATCAAGGATTAAGAGATCAATTTAACCCTAGCATTAAATCTAATAATTATAATCACTAATCAACCCAACAACACAATCATACATACATAGAAATCATCAACAACCCCTAAACTAAGATTCTAGCTACTCATAACAAACATTAAACTCAAAGCTACTAAGTAAGTATATTTCATAGTTTAGATATACTTACTTAAGTAGATGAATTCCAAAATAAGTAATTGCATTCAATAAAGATAACTCTTGTTCATACAAAATCAAGCTTGCAACACTAATAATAGTGGAACATCTAGAAATGAACAAAGGTTTGTGATAATACACAACCCAATAAGGATTCTAAGCTAAAACTAGGAGAATAAAACTAGGAATAAATGTTGTGTCAAAAGTGTATCAAGTGTATGCCTTAAATCAAGGTAAAGTGCCTTATATAGGCATTACAAAAGAGGAAATAAAACATCCTAGTACAAGTCATCTCTAGCCAAATATAGAAGTGAGCCTCGAGTCTGGTATCTTTTTGTTTGAATTCTGAAGCCAATTTTATCTCATGTCTCGATCGAGACATCCACTAAAAAGGAGTGTCTCGATCAAGACAAATATCACCAAAAACCTCTGCCAAAATTCCCCTTAAGATCTCGATCGAGACCTTCATTTAAAGGGAGTGTCTCAATCGAGACCTGCCTTTCTCTGACACCTCGCTTCGCTCCTTCGCTCTTTCGCTTAAAGACTTTTCTATTCCGTTGATTCGTCAATTCTTCATACTTTTAGGCCAAATTAGCTCAGCAAAGCTCCATTGTTCATGAAACACTCAAAGATGCAATAAGGCACACCAACACCCATAATTGCACAATAAAAAACAGTAAAGCGATGCGAAAACGACTCAAATACTAGGAGTATTCTACTCCTATCAAACCTCCTCACACTAAACTCTTGCTTGTCCTCAAGCTAGAAATGAATCTTACTTAAGAGCACATGCTAGCTAATGAAATTATACTTGAACATGAATCAAACATCAAAGTTCCAAACCAAAGTATAACTCGAATAAACGTTTCATGAACCAACAACTACAAGAAAAAATAAATAATGAATGCAATTACAATGACATGATTTGATGACATTAAGACTACAATCACAAAAGCATTCTAATGAAACAAGTCAAGTTATGAAGTTGATATTATATGCGGGACATGTAAACAAATTGGTCACGAGATAACTTAGACAATTCATGGTATTTTTTCCTATGTTTCAAGCAATGACATAATCTTGTCAAGATTTTACTCGCTCAATAGTTTAGGGTGTACAAACACGCATGCAAAGTCAACATAGGTATGCTCATAGTCCCGGACTCCACTACTTAATTCGGTTTTTGACAACTATCATATGGACTTGGTTGGGTTTGTAATGGGCTAAGGGTTAGTGTAGGTAAAAAGAGGTAAAAATTGGTTAACAATTGACTTGATAACTAAGTTACAATAAACTCTAACTTTGATCTAGCTCAATTTTTTTGTATGATGTGAACATTTCTTTCTTTTTCATGCCTTTACTTATTCTTCTGCAACTTTTATTTTTTTCTCTTTTTCTTTTATTTTCTTTCTTTTCTAATTTTTCTTTTTCTTTTTCTCAAGGTACTTCTTTCCTTACGTAGGCATTTTGTTTACTTTTTATTTTCTTTTCATCAAGTTAGATTCAAGTATATCCAGAACATCAAAGTCAATCAAGTCAATTAGGGTGTTTAAAGAGGTAAATTTTGAAAGGTAAATATGTCAAAAAGTGGTGAAAATCAAGAAAATTCTTAGCTCAAGTTTTGTGTTATCTAAAGGTGACGGGGTAGGATTTTTGAAGTGGTTTTAAGAAATGTGTATTTCTAATTACCATAATCATCTAATTGCCAAAAACTCAACGACGTAATTTGGAACGAACATTGAGCAAGTTCTAGGACTTAGCATGCAAAACACAACAAAAGTTTATGCTCAAAATATTCAATCAATAAAAAATATGTGTTCTTTCCATATACTAAAAACTTAACAAACTATGTCTGTTATACATTAAATTCAAAATTTAACGCAATTATACAACATACATATTATGCATCCTCATCAAGCTAACTCGAAACATGCATCGAGGTAAAAAATGCTAATAAGTTACTTCACCCTAATATTATCAAAACATGTCATACAGTTAGCATTTTGTTAGGAAAACATCACTAATAATTTTTAACACGAGAAACATAATTCAAAGCATTCATTGGTCGGAAAAACAACAATTGATAAATTCAAGAATCTCATTCAATTTAACTAACATGTTTGACAAAATTAAGCTAAAGTTATATGCTTCAAATGTACCAATATCATAACCTTAAACAAAACAACACATCCTAAAACATTTAACTAAAACAAAAAAACAAAAACATAAAATATAAACATAACTGTGAGCGGAGCGGTGTTCAAGGGCAGCTCGCCCAGGCTTATGGAAGAACTCTATTCCGGACTAGGCTTTGAGAAAATATGGAGTCGCCACCTAACTTAGCTAGCAATGCCTTTTATACCGACTGGATAACCTCTCTCCCTTATGGGTGAGATTATCGTACGCCAGACTAAAAGACTGGGTTCGTGGACATTCTACCAAAACTCTTGTACTTGACTTATCAGCTATGTTTGCTTTTACTAGATGTATTCGTTTTATGTAATCTCAACATTCGTGTAGTTCACAATATAAATTGCGAGAATTTGAACATAGATGAAAGCAGTAAAGGGACCCAATTTAAACAGTCATATGACTCGATTTTGGAAAGTAGCAAATACTCCTATGCATTCATATAATCTTAGAGGTTTCTAACAAGTAACAAAAGTCTGACTGATCTGGATTGATTACATGCACAAATCCTAAAAACCGGGTTTCTATATTTGATTGATTTATTTAGTTATCTTGAGTGACCTATACAACCTTTTACTAATTTTTCATAGCAGTCCTAAGATTTCTAAGTGATTTGCTTGTATTTGGTTTGATTTAGCTAATTAATATGGTTAGTCCTTTAGCCTTGTTAATACTGGATTAGATCATGCTTTCTGAAAGCGTTTAAATAATATAAACATACACAAGGGTAGTTGATATACATACAAGATTAACGATACTTTTCAACCTTATAGACTGGAGTGTCCGACACTTGATGCGTTTTGACCGTCGGTGTGGTCTCAACTAGCTCTCGGGCAGAACATGGATATCGTCCATCTCGTTGATACGAGTTCACTGGTTTGAATCAGGGTCGATTCCGAGTTTGGATGGGCTCAAAATCGTGTCTGGAAGTTGCTGGTCGCACTGGATATGGGCTCCAAGACCCGGTTGGCTGGACAAACTACAAATGGGTTTCGAGGCTAGAAATACAGAGGGACTAGCCCATTAACTATTACAAACAGGTCATACAACTAATTACAAATTCGTGGGCTCAAACGAGGCCAAATTCCGAGTTCAAACAAACCCGGAAACACGAAAAGAAGACTGGATCAAATCTGGAAAGATTTGGAAATCAGCTATGGAGGAGGCGAAGAACAGGGGGTGAAACCACACACAGTGCTGGCAGCGCAACTGTGTACGGCCAGCGCCGTCAGTTCGGGATGGCGGCATCGACAATAACAATAATGGCAACAGCTTCGTCGTTTTGTTGTTTTGGTTCGATTTTTGATGCAAACAAAAACGCATTAAAAAGTTTCTAATGTCGAATTAAAACACTCAAATAGCTGATTTTGTGGCAAATTTAGCAAGAGAAATTTGAGGCAAATAAGCTCAAAAACATCCTAGCATACATTCTAAGCTATGTAATTAACATAATTTTGGATTGTTAGAATACAAGGTGTATTAAAACAGCTTATCAACACATAATTTTTGAATTTACATGGCAATTTTATCAAGAATACCAAATTTGGAAATTATGGGAAAAATCAATAAAAGTAAGCTAACATGCATCCTAATATACAAAATCCAGCAATTGCAAATAAATCATGGCATAAAATTGATTGAGAATGAATTGAGGGTCCTCATAACTACCGTTATGTGTCCTTGGTTTGTTTACTAGAAAAATGGATGCAGAATATGTTGGTGCAGCGGGACGCGAGGGTCCGGATTATATATTTCAATTTAAAATTGAAATTGCAACAATCCGGATCTAGAAATTGATCATATCAATAACAAATGGATCATCGTATCATTTTTTAATTAAAGCACGCATCTAGAAATCGTAATGGATCGTCGTATCATTTAGTAATTAAAGCATGCATCTAAAAATTGTAAGAAAAATACCTATGTCGATTCTACAATAATGCTTGTAGTCCCGATAGTACGGCGACCTAAAGCTCGTCCACATGAGTATGCGTCCTATTGAATCCTCGCCCTAAAGTAATCCGCAAGAGTTCTTCTTATTGAGCAACCCTAGGATCAAACTCTCGCAGCGATTACGTCCTTGCTCGAATGTATGAAAAATGTCGACAAGTGTTTCCCGTGATTAACGACTACTTGAATTCCTTCAAGTATAGCTTTATCTCTCGATAACTTGGTGTTGTAGTATGTTATGTGTGTTGTGGTTGAATAAGCAAAGGCACCCTCTATTTATAGGCTAGAGTTTATGGAAAACTTCAACACCTCACATTCTAGGAGTCACACACCAAGTAAATGTGTTTCCACCATCTGACACCTCACATGCTAGGTGTCACACACCAAGCATAGGTGTTGCCACCATCTAACACCTCAGATGCTAGGTGTTACACACCAAGCATAGGTGTTGCCACCATCTAACACCTCACGTGATATCATCGTATGACATCATCTAATCACTAATCACATTAACTTGGATAAAATACAATTAGGTTCTTACTAATTTATAACTCTTACAAATTAGGTTTTATGTCTCTGATGCTAACTTTCAAATGAAGTTGTTCATTTATATAGCTTGGCTAAAGTGTGACTTAGCTCAAGCAGCTCAAACTCGTACTTTAACTCAATTTCTTAATTAGCGTCCACGCTTAATTTTAAAAAAGTTTCGGAATTACATGAAACTTGACAGATAAATTCTTAAAAATATTTCACAAACGACGAAATAAAAATTATTAGCTCAGGACTTATATTTTATTTTATATTAATTTTTCTTAACCTTTACTTAGTCCCGCTAATTACCCACTCTAATGAATAATTATTTCCAATTAAAATTATTATTTTGCGGTCAACTTTATAAACTTACTTCTATTATTTCCCATAACACAATTCTCATTCCTAACCTACTTGACCTAAATTTCGTAACTTAGGACACGTGGCACGATCTAACATCTTAACAATTTACGAGTTATCATATTCACCCCTCCTAATAATAAATTCGTCCTTGAATTTAAATATTAGCCACGTACCAGGAATAAACAGATATGGATATCTCCGTCGCATATCGTCCTCCGTCTCCCATGTACATTGTTCCACAGAATGGTCCCTCCAAATAACTTTCACCATCGGGATCTCTTTGGTTCTATGCTTCCGTATTTACGTATCAATTCTCCACAATTGATTCCTCTTCATATGAAAACTTTTCATTGACTTCCACCATCTGTGGTTGTATCACACGAGTGGAATCCGATACATATTTTTGAAGCATGGAAATATGAAACACAGGATGAACATGTGACATGTCCGGTGGCAAATTCAGCTTGTAAGCAACTTTGCCAACGCGTTCTGTGATTTGGTATGCATCAACATATCTTGGAGATAACTTTCCCTTTCTGTCAAAGCGAACTACACCCTTCATAGGGGATACCTTGAGGAAAACGTTGTCTCAAACTTGCAATTCTATATCTTTTTTTTTATCTGCATAACTCTTATATTGATTGAAAACAGTTTTTAAACGTTGATTAATAGATGGTACCTTCTCCGAGGTAATCTGAATAATCGTTTCTCCCGCAACTTCCTTTCTATGACCTCATCCCAATGGATAGGGGATCTACACTTGTGTCCATATAGATCCTCATAAGGAGCAATCTCAATGCTCGAATGATAATTATTGTTGTATGAGAACTCTACCAAAAGTAGGTATGCATCCCAACTACCTCCAAAATCTAAATTACAAAGTTGAAGAATATCTTCTAAAGTTTTGATCATTCTTTCAAACTGATTGTTTATCTAAGGATGGACTGAAATCTAATTGTATTCCCAATGCTTCTTGCAAACTCTTCCAAAAACAAGAGGTAAAGACTGAACCTCTATATCATAAACAATTGACACAAGAACTCCTTGTAAACTGACAGTCTTATCAATATATACTTGTCCAACTTTGCTGCTGAGTACGTCATCTTAATGGGGATAAAGTGTGATGTCTTCATCAGACGATCCATAATCACCCATATAGAATCAAAACCTCTTTGTGTTCTCGGCAAACCGACCACAAAATCCATGGTGATCATTTCCCATTTCCACTTTGGAATACGCAAAGGCTACATAAATCCATATGGTCGTTGATGTTCCAATTTGACTTGTTGACAAGTCGGGCACTTGGCTACATATTCTGCGATGTCCTTCTTTATTCCATTCCGCCAATATGTCTCTTTATATCATGATACATCTTGGTTGATATAGGATGAACACTATATATGGATCCATGGGTCTCTTCCATGATCTTCTGTCTTAGATCATCCATATCTTGCACACACAATCTAGTGTCATGTCTTAACACTCCATTGACAATACTGAAATCTTAATATTTTCCTTGTTGAACTTCCTCCATTAGGCGTTTCAGTTGAGGGTTATACATTTGTAATTCCTTGATTCGATAAATCAACGTTGGTCGAATACTCAACTTGGCTACCAATTTTCCATGGTTTGAAATTTCAACCCTAACTCATTGGTTATACAACATATGAATCTTTTTAATTATTGGCCTTCACTAAAAATCCATGACATCCCTTCCTTAACATTATACATCTGGATATTTCGACAGCACCAGTACGTCCCGTACCTCCCAATTTTTCTTTTGCACATCCTTCACAATGGCCAAAAATCCATGACATCCCTTCCTTAGCTACATGCTTTAATGGCAGAAACAATATTCGTAAGGGATTCCAACTTCTGACCTTGGATTGAAATAGGTTGAACTCCAGGTACACTAAACGTTACCATCTTCTTTCTAAAATCCACATTGGCGTAGTGTTGAGCTAGTAAAACCATTCCTAGTATAACAACGAAGGCTAACATTTCTAGAAAAATCAAGTCAGCAAACAACTCCCGCCCTTGAAGACTCGCAAGACAAAAAGGATATACTATGCTAACTTCTCGCAACTGAGGTAGCTACTGACAAAGGACGTTGTAAATAAACGGGTTGCCTTCCCAACTTAACCGCAATACTAGGCGAAACAAACGAATGCGTAGCACCCGAATCAAATAAAACTAAGGAATCTTGAGAAGCAATAAGGAATGTAACTTCCACAACAGCATTGGAAGCCTGACCCTTATGAGGATTCAATGCAAAAACTCTGGCCTGACTCCCACCATTCTGTGAAGTCTAACAAGTTCCACGACCTCCACCTTCCTCCTCGATTTCCATAACCTCGGCCTCTCTGACCAGTAAATATACTCCCCATCTGACCATATCCAGAGACTGCCTTATACGTAGGTCTCTGCTGATAATAGGATGGTTGTGCAAATGTGGTCATCGAACCCTGGGGTCCTTTGCGCAATCTCTAGCAAAATGACCCGGTTGGCCATAATTGAAACACACTCCCGAGACGAAATGGTATACTCTATAATGCCTCTTGCTACAGGTTTGACAAAGGAGTGTTCCAACTCCTGCACCACCTGTTTTCCTAGCACCAAACCTTTCTCTGGAAGTTCCAGCTCAATTACCATGTCTACCTCTTTTATACTCTCGATTACGGTGGGGTCTTGGGAAATTTCCAGCATAAGACTTCACTTGAACACTTTGCACCACATGAACGTTCTCATTCCTGATCCAGACTTGACCAGAATGATCTGGGAGTCGTCCAAATTGAATCAGGGAAGTCTCGATCTGTCGAGCACTATCTATCTGCTACACCAAATCCCTATTCATATCTGACATCAAACTCACAAACTCGGGTCCTAAGCCCTTCACAAACCTTGTGTTCGTCCTTAATGGGTCCACTATCAAAGCCGGTGCAAATCAGCTTAACCTTGTAAAATCCATAACATATTCTTGCACCATTCTATCTCCTTTATTCAAATTCAATAATCTATCACGATTCAACTCCGTCACTGAATAAGGAAGAAAGAACTCTCTGAAGCGATTGACAAACTCAACCCACGTCATCTAACCCATAGTCGGCTAAATCAGACATTGGAACCAATCTTTGATTGGTCCTTTCAAAGACATCTCCAACAAATAATAAACTATCTCTCATCATCTTGGAGGCGTCTAGCATTATGCTCCACTTCTTCCAGGAAGTCCAACGCATTTCCAGAACCATCTAACTCAGTTGGCTTAAGGCGCATGTAAGTCAAAACTATGTCACGGTGAGCATTCCCGATCAAATGTTGTTGCTACTATAGCAACTACTCTCGATGGATATTCATCACATCAGCTTGGTTGGTCTGCATAACCGCCACACTAATCAGAAACTGATCCAAATTGAAGCTTGAGCGATTTTCTTGTTGAGGCATTCCTGGTGTCTGTACTGGTTCTTGTACTCCGATAGATTGGCTTCTGCCTCGGCCTCTTCCACGGCCTCTACCTCTTCTGGCTACTTCAACCAGTTCATTGTGTCCTCCCTCGATCGAAGAGTTATCTTGAGCCTCCTCAGCTACTTCTTGTGCCACTGCGGCACGAGTCCTAGTTTGTCTTTGGTCAGCCATCCTGACCAAAGCAAACAACGCTACCATCAGCAATCATACGACAAACACATAATCAATTTATGCTTATATTTAAGCGCAAAACTAATCATATATGTAAATGCATCTAATCACATAATCTTGATCACACACGCGTAAACAAACTCACATCATATAGAGGAGAGTTGAAAGTTTTAAAAAACAAATGAGGACATACACATAACATGATTCGAATCCTATAGCTGCAGTAGTTCCTAGGTACTCAAACCACATAGGACGTATCGGCAATGGCCTAAGAATTTAAACCATTGCTCTGATACCAACTTTGTCACGACCCAAAATCACGGGCCAAGATCAGCGTTTGGGAATGGGAGTGGTATCTCCGAAACCTGTTGCAAGCATAAAATTACTCTAAACTTTTCATGATCAAATCAAACAAATCAAACATACGATCATTCATAAAACATTTTCAAAAAAACTTTTCAGACGATATGACTACAAACATTAAGTCATTATCTAAAAACGATACATAAAAACAGGGTCTTACAATACGATGCCACGTATCAAGCATAGCCCCGTTTCTCACAAAAGCAGACGGTTAAAGCACATTTCAAAAATATGCAAGTCTATCAAACATCAGAGTATAGACAAAACATTAAAACCGTTTGGCAAAACAATATACACTAGGACTAGACTACTGCAGCGCTATCGATTAGAACCTTCTTTCTATACATATTTCAAAATAAAAATTTATGGAAGAAGAGTAGAAGTCCATCACGTCAAACGACTATTCACCTGAAAATGGTTTATATAAATTGGGTTAGTAAATACTGAGTGAGTTCATAAGTTTACAAGTGAGTATTATATAAAACAATCAAAACAATGCTATAAATCATTCATTCATATGCATCAAAATATAACTTGTGATTGAAACCCTAATTCTCGATTTATATCGAATCTTCCAAACTGAATCCTTCTTTTGAGCGAGGCGATCAACTTATTCTTGATTGTTCGGTCCCAATAATTCAACCGGGTTAACCGATACCATCTCGTGCAGTTCCGGGATAGTTCAACCGAGTTAACTAGTACCATTTCTTAAATCCAACGATCGAGATGAATCCCGGGGTAGTTCCACCAAGTTAACTCATTAGATATAGGTCCGGAGATAATTCTACCGAGTTAACCTCGTATCTAAAAAACGAGAGAGACGTCTTCAAATTCTTGAACAAACGAAGGAGTGTAGAGCTCTGAACTTTACTAGTGATCACATAGTTCCTATTGTCGCCCAATAGGAAAGAACGTTTCATCGGATCTATACATGTTTCAAGATAATGATGTATGCATTTAACACAAAGCATTTTTAATTAAAAACAACAATATGCAATTCGTATAAAACATTTTTACATTTATCAAGCAATGCATTTTCAATACATCAAAAGTACACGTATATGCACTCACTGATTGCTATCCAAAAACTTTGATCAAATGAAACCCGTCAAGCTTCCCGAGCACCTTGTCCAGGGTAGCAGGTTGCTTGCTGGATCTAGGAAAGATGCAACGTAACTCGAGTGAGAATCTAACTCTAGAGACACTATTGACTCGAGACTCAAACACAAACATAGCTCGTCGTATTCTAAAGCGTCTAACTCGATACAACTCTATCTTTACTTATTGATGTTCGATACCATCTTGATACAAACTTTAGGTTTACCAGATAAACCTCACGTCTTTACCTTAACCTTTACGTTCAAACCCAAACGTCAAAACTTTACGATTTTACGTCCATTTTTTATCAAATCGAAGTTTGGTACACTGAAGTGGATCAAAAACAACCAAGGCAGCCCTGCCTTGGCCTTGGCACGTCGTGCCAAGGAGTGTCACGTCGCGACGCCCCCCTCGCGTTGCTCCCTTGGCCGACGCGACGTGAATGCAGGGGCAACACGCTCTAATGGCTACCAACAGCCCTAAAAACAACTTTCTGTCATGCTTCCGATATTAACAAACATACCCAACATCAACACAACGCTCACAAACATCAAGAACGTATGTAAAACGCTTAAAACGAATCAATTATGTGGAATGGATACGGTTTCCACGAAACCCCAACTTTTTTCCAACCAAAAACCCATCAATTATATCAAACCAAACATCAAAAAGACTAGCTTACCTTGATTCCTCCATGAACTTCGAGAATCAAACAACGAGAATTGTCAAAAACGGTTAAGAATGACAAACCCTATCTCGGAATGATGATGATCGATGAAAATGATAAGAAAATGAGTTTTCTTAAGGTTTTATGTCTCTGATGCTAACTTTCAAATGAAGTTTTTCATCTATATAGCTTGGCTAAAGTGCGACTTAGCTCAAGTAGCTCAAACTTGTACTTTAACTCAATTCCTCAAATAGCGTTCGCGTCTAATTTTAAACAATCTCGGAATTATATGAAACTATACTGTTAAATTCTTAAAAATATTTCACGGACGACGGCGTACAAATTATCAGCTCGGGACTTACATTTTATTTTACATTAAATTTTCTTAGCCTTTAATTAGTCCCGCTAATACCCGCTCTAACGAATAATAATTTCCAATTAAAATTATTATTTTGCGATCAACTTTATAAACTTATTTTGATTATAACCCACAACCCGATTCTCATTCTCGACCTACTTGACCTAAACTTCATAATTTAGGAAACGTGGCATGATCTAACACCTTAATAATTTACAGGCTATTATAGAAGGTGACAAATCTGTAGAGGAGGCGACGCAGTATGTAGAGAGGGTGACAAAGTAGTTGCGGGTTCAAAAATATTGTAGCGGGCACAACAAATTTTGTAGCGGGCACGACATTAAAACCGTATCCTTTTGACATATGTCATGGGCATGACATAGAGCATCACAACGCAAATTTCATGGCTGTTGAAGGCCCAACATATATATTTTGAATGCCCCAATAGATAAGTGACATGCGGCACTAGCCGTTGAAGAACTTTGTCATCTTGCATTTGTAGAGGGCGCGACAAATGTGTATAGGGGCGACAAAGCTGTTTTCTAGAAAAAGATTTTTGTTTGTTTCTTTTTTGATTGGCTTTTGCAATGGGTAAAAGTATACAGTCATTTCCAATGTTTCAAGGTGATTTACAAACCTTAAAACAACAAACTTTCATCTTTAAATTGATCTTCATTTGTTGTAGTTTTGGAGTAAGCTTGTAAACTCCTAATCATTGTAAGTTAGAGTTTATCTTTGAGAAAACTGAACCCTTGTAAGTTAGAGATTAGTTTTGGAAAATCTCATAGTTGGTGTTTAGCTTGAAATCACTAAGTTTGAAGTTAGCTTAGAAAACTCTTTGTGAATCTTGATTAGTGGATTCTAAATATAAATATTCGATTGAGTAGTGGAGTAGGATGATTTGTGATTCGAACCACTCTAAACCGTTGTCTCAATCTTCTATTCTCTTAAACTCTCTTTAATTCTTAATTCCGCTAAAAAGAATTTAAATCTTTCATTCACAATGAAACACCAAAGGTTTTTCATACCGTATAGGGAAGTATAGTTTTTTACTCGTGTTATTAAGTAATTTTGAGAAAAGAATTAAATGTTGGATATTGTTTTGGTTATGATTGCGGTATTGATATGTGATTCTCCCGAATGTTGAATTCAAGCCTAGAGTTGCGAGATCTCGGCCGACATGATATAGATTCCATTTTGAATTTTGTATATCCTTTTAAAGTGAAAAATATTTATGGAATCAGTTTTGTATAATGAGCATAGCCAGAAACCCGGAAACTATGTTTGTTTCTGATTCATAAATCTTAGGTTGTTTATCGTGCTCGTGTTGCTATGATGGGTCGATATCGAGCTTAAAAATTTCCTGAGTTAGGCATGTTTTATATATCTTGAATTGTGTAGTAAAAAAAATCTAGTGGAGCGTTTGACAGTGTCGCGGATCATATCCTTGGATTTCAGTGAGTTCATACTATTATATTGATGTTATTAAGTAACTGTTATGATTATAAATCATAAAATGATTTATTATTTTTTTGAACTATTTTTAATATTGTTATAGAGACATTTAAATATGCTACCTATTAGTCATTAATGGGACTGCGTGCGCACTAGTGATGATTGATCTCAAGATTATGATATATAAATGGATTATGGATATTGATAAGGATTTGTTTTGTGATGTACCTCGATGGAGCTTTGGGATCACGGCTTCACAATGATGTACTCGGTCGAGCTTCAGTCTCTCGGGCTTCATACCTCGTGGATTAAGTGACGATCGGTCATGTACTCAATTAAGTTACATACTCTCGGGCTTCACGATCTTTAGTCTCATTGATTATCTTTTATATATGTCATGGATGATGAATAAAGATTCCATTTATTTATATATTTCTAAAGGCTTAATGTTTTAAACAATTTTTTATTTTTAATTAATAATTATATATAATGACATAAACTCATTTTGTTTTGACTAATACGTGTTGTTTTTCCCACATTTCAGGTTTTATCGTTATGTGTGTGGAGCGTCGCCTCCAAAGTTATCTTATTGGAATTTATTTATTTTCAAAGTGCATTTAATAACTATTTTAAACTCTAGACCACATTAGTGGTAAGATTGGCCCAATTTGTTAGTTCAGATTTATCCGACGCTTGAATATTATTGTGTATTGTGTTATGGATTTATGTTGTCCGTGTTATGGTATCGTGTTTGAATTTCCTATATATGATGATTGAGTCTCGGTCTAAATCTGAGTATTTGATGACTAAGATTGGAATTTAAAATTGTTGTCAAGTATTGATTCTTATTTATATGTTCATTGATTGGTATCGGGCACTCGGTTTTCTCCGAGCATTGGTATTTTATATTTAATTTGGATTACTGTTGTTCTTTTGTTGTTTTCCTTTAGGCTTGCTACAGGTCTCGAAGCTACCACTCCCATTCCCTGGCGCTTATCATAATCTGTGAGATCGGGTCATGACAAAGTTGGTATCAGATCTTAGGTTCATGATAACTTATGCCTATGTATTTGTGGAATTATGAATGGTATGTGAAAGTTGGCATGTTATTACCAATGTTGTGTCTGAGGGACTATTACTGAATTAGGATTCATGTCTTGTCTTTGTACATTATCGTTTTTGCTTAACTTCATCCTTTATTGATAGGACGTGAGTTGTCTATCTATCGTATTATGCTATGTGATTATGTTTATGTATGGATTGTACTTTGTTTTTCTTGTCGGGCTCAGGTGTGATTGTGGTTATTGAATATTTTATTTTATTTCTCAAAATGCATAGCCGTACTCGTGCCTGTTCCTTTGTTATGGCAGAGCAGGTCAAGGAAGCCTAGGATGAGGCTTTGGCTCAGGTTGATAAGAATGGACCAGAACACGAAGCTGCTAAAGGTCGTGGTAGACCTAGGGATGATGATATGGAGGAAAACATTCAAGCATTAGAGATGCCAAATATGCAAGTGTTTTATATGAATAATTTTTTGACTGGAATTTTCGTACTATAAAATAATCAAGTGTAGTTGGAGGCTGGTCAAGTTGCTATGCAACATCAGTATGCCATGATCGTGGTAGTTGGTTCAAAATCAGCAAAGTAATGTCAAAGCAAACAATGTTAATGATCTAGGGTTGGCTTACATTGCTATTGAAACCTACTTATTTTTATGGCTTTAGAGATGCATTAGATTTCCAGAGGAAGTTGAGCAGAACGCTTAGATGCTGCAAGCTGATGATAGGCAAACTATCATGTTGGTTAAGATGTCAGTGAAAGGACCGGCCAAGGATTAGTTCTGATGGGTGATCCGACCTATTATGGGTCAACTGTCGTGGACTGATTTCACAACAAGCTGTAAGGATTTCTTTCTTCCACTTTATATGATTGTGGATGACAAATATACATTATTTACTATGGTAAGAGATGATCGTACAGTTCAAGAGTATATCACTGAATTTGCTAAACTTAGTTGGTTTGCTCTTGACAATCTAGTAGATTAGATGCATATGAATACACGATTTGTTAAGGGTATAGGCCCTAAGTATGTCAGTTTGTTGACTAAGGAAAATAAGGAATTTGTTCAGGTGATTGATAGTGCGAGGCAATTAGAGAGTATCTTTTTTTTTAGTTCGGTAAGCTTTTTGGGTTTTTGCAATAGAAGAAAAGTAGAGGCGAGGGTTCTAGTAGCGGGAAGCAAGCCCCAATGTAGTTTTGTAGCGGCATGTGAGCGGAACGGGGTTCGAGGGCTGCTCGCCTAGGCTTATGGCTGACTTCCTAATTTGGAAATGGTTTGAAAAATAGAGTCGCCACCTAGTTCCACTAGGAAATACCTTTTCTACCAACTGGATAACCTTACTCACCTCCGGTAAGATAATCGTGCATTGGACAAAAAGACCGGGTTCGTGGACCTCCTCGAGACTAGTATGCTTGGCTTATCAGTTACCGTCTTCATTTATTAGACATATTTATTTTATTCTCATCTCAACATTCGATAGCGGTCCATAGGATATATTCCTGGAAGTAAACAATCTTGAAAGCAGTAAACATATTAGTTGTCAGTGTGGTCAGAACGGGTTCTTGGTAAGAACATGGAAGTTTCCAGTCTCATTGATATGGTTCAGTCGGTTTGACCCATGTCAATTTCGAGTTCTGGTGAACCCGATATTTGTTCTAGAAGTTGCTGGGTTTGCTGGCCTCGCGCTCGTGGGCCGATTTCTACTCTATGTAACATATTTAGTCTCATGGACCCGATTTATAGTGGGTCTGACCTATTACAGTACATGAAATCAAACTATATTGAATTCTCTATATCTGGGTTCAAACCGGGCCTCATTCCGAGATTGAACGAGCCCGGGAACACGTTCGGAAGTTTGGATCGAGTTTGGGAGAATCTGGGAGTCTCGGTGCGATAAATACGGCGCTGGTGTGACTACCGGCGCTGACGCCGCCACCTTGTTCTGGCGGCACGCCGGTCTGATTGGCGGTGACAGAGGTTCTTCGGGCAGCAGCAGCAACAGTTTGACAGAATTTGTTTTTTAGCGTTTTCAGCTCCTTTCAGCTCGTTTTGGGTCTGTTTTTCACGCAAAAATAGTCAAAATGCATAAAAAGAAGGAAAAAAAATATAATAATATGGAAGTGTTTAAGCGCGAAATAAACACTGAAATCATCGATTTACAACAGCTTTAAAGGTTTATTTTTCATAGCGATTTAACTCGAAAACAACCCAAACATGCTAACCTGATGCTCTAAACTATTGCTTTTCTGAATTTAAGAATATAAAACATCTTAATTTAGTTATTAGCATGTTTATTCATGGCAATTTGATAAAAATATTAATTTTAGCTAATAAAGCAATTTTATGGAAAAATTGACAAATAAGCTAAGATGTAATCCTAAGCAATTAAATTCAATATGCATGAACATAATTTTATGAAAGACAATAGAGAGGGTCCTCAAAATTACCAATCTAAGTCATTGCCTCGTTTGCTGGCAAAGTGAATGCGGAATCCAACTTCAAATCTGTACAGGATTGTGTTCTTAGAGAATTAACACGTATTTAGTGTTTTTAGGACTCGAATTAATTGAGATTTGTGTATGTATATGTGTGAAAATTCGGTTAGACCTAGGAATTTTTAGGGAGGAATCCGATTTTTGCATGTATGGTTTTTACCTTTCTGATCCGACCTATGACTAGGCTATTTAGCAGTACTATTTATAGAGGTGAGCGCGACCTAGGGTTTACGAGAATCATTTTTGCATTAGGTTTCTAAACGAGTGTAAAGTGATAATGTGAAAGTGTGTGAATTGATAAGCCATCTAGTGTTAGAATTAGTTAAAACTCCTTAATTTAATTAAATTCGTATTAATTCTTTAGGGTTAAGTAAAGTGTGCCTAAAAGCTATTTTTGGTGCACAAAAGTATTAAAAAAGTCTCTTAGGGCCTTAGGGGTTTGGGTAAGGTTAATTGTAGTACGTAAAACTTGCAAATTGGCCCATAAACTTTTAAGATATTACAATTAATCTGATTTCTGGACTTAAACTACAATTTCTTTGGACTTTTATATGCTATTTGCGGCTAATTATATTTTAATCCTCCAAGTTTTCAGCTATGCACAGACTACGCTTTATTAGATTCTAGCAAGCAAATCAATAGCTCGTCACCTGGACAGATTTCTCTGAAAATCATCATTGGACGCTTCAGTCCCTATCACTTTTTACCTATCAAGAAAATTGGTGTCTACACGGAAGTTATTATAGATTTCATATGCCATATGGTCAGAAGAAATTTTGTAATTATAAGAAAGAAAGACATTATACTAAGAGGTTTTGCTTTGGTGTTAGGTGAAGTAGCTAGAGTTCAGGTGGCAACAATTTAGGATCTGGAAAATAGTTTTATCAAAATTGAAGAAGGACATAATATGGCATATATCATATACCGATTAATCGTTATTTGGTGTGCGGGTCGCCGAGACACTTTGCGAGAGAGTGCCTATTTTTTGCTCAAGAAAGTTCGTCAATTAGTATTTTTGAGCCTTTTTATCAACATTCTTAACCGCCTTTTCCAAGTCCTATAAAATTTGTTCAACAGAGTACTTTGTTTGTTGGCCAACATGGCCGTGGTAATGGAGGCCGAGATGATGGAGTTTGTAACTCGGGTTAGAATTCTTGGCTATATTCTCAACAGAAAGATTGTGGGTAGGCGGGAATGTTCATTTTGACTCCCCAAGGTGCTCGTGAATCTAATCATGTAATACAAGGTATTATTTCAATATCGTTTGTTAATGCCATGGTGTTGTTGATCTGGATGCGACTCGTTCTTTTGTGTCTCTATGTTTTGTTGTGAAATTTGGTATCACACCTTTGTGCATGGAAATTTAGTTACTAGTGTGAACACCTATGTTTGATAGTGTTAAAGTGGATATTGTGTTTTTGTCATGTTCAATGGTAGTTCAGTGTAGGATTTTTCATGCTGATTTGATTTTTCTTGAGGTGTTTTCTTTTAATATGAATTGGGTCATTGATTGATTAGCTCACCAGTATGCTAGTCATTTCTATGTTGCTTTTCTATTGTTTTAAGCTCAATTTTAGTTAAGTGATTATGGTGATCATGCTATTTGATATTTTTGATGTTCTTACCATGATCTTTGGGCATGCATGTTGGTTTGATTATGTATCAAATTCTGGAATTCACATGCAATGTGTTTAGGTTGAGTTTTGGTATGATTCATATGTTTATTTTGGATTAAATGATGCTATTTTTTCTTAGATGGCGTTTTAATCAACTTTAAGGTAAAATGCAAGGTGATTTGTGAGATTGTTCAAATCTGAAAATTCATAATGTATATGGTATTTGCATGTTAGTTCGTTGGTGAGGGTGAATTTGGCATGTGTGTTTGTGGGTTTTATTGCCATGTTTGAAAGTTTAAGGACCAAAATGCATGTTTGGCTAAGTTTACGCATGAGATATGTTGCTGGAATTATTATGTCGGCTTTTTATACATGTTTGGTTAATTTGGTGTGTTTTAATGTGATTTGGCGAATTTAAAAATTTGGGTACCAAATTGTCAAAATTGACCATTTGAGGGGCTAACTGGTAATTTTTCCAAATCTAAGTTTTAGTTGCCTTAGGGAATTTTTGGTATGTTTGTATGAGTAGTTTGGTTTGTTGGATTTAAATTGGTTTGATTTGAGTACTTGTGGTCAATTTTTACAGTATAGCACTAAGTGTATTTTTTTACAAAATTCAAGGATTATTTTTTAATTTGACCAATTTTTGAGATTTTTCCCAAGGGGCTTTTTCGATAACATATTTTGATTAAAATATTATATGGAGTTATGTGAAATCGATTTGAATGGTTTTGCTTCCGAAAGAAATTCTGACATTTTCGATAAACTAGAGAGTTTTGGCATTTTGGCCAAGCGATGATTTTAAAGCCTTAAGGGTTTTTTTAGCACAACATTTTCATGGAAAGAGTTTCATATGTTTTTGGGTTTGTTCTGGAGTCAGATGCGCTCTGAAAGTATATTTTGACGTTTTTACAAAAAACAGGTATTTCGTGTTCTAAGCCAAAATAGTTTTTGAAGTTAGAAATCGTTCTCGAAATGCAAGCGTCACGACCTGAATTTCGCCCAAAATCTCGAGCGGAGACCGGCGCAAGGCAATGGGAGTGGTTGCTCCGAAATCTGTAGCAAGCCTTAGAACCTTTACACATTTTCTGCATTTTAAAATCATAAAAAGGTTCGCAACCTTGCTACGGAAACACTTTAAAACTTTTTTTGAGAACGCGATCGAAAAACCATTATTGTATATCAAGAAATGAGAGCGTAAAAATCAATCTCTTATGACGTACCTGCTTTGTTTTCAATACAATATCAAAATGCTATTAGCATAAGACCAGTGTACCTCTTTAAACAACTGGTCAAAATATTTTAGACAAACGCGCAACTTTTCAAACATATATCATATATAGTAGTTCAAATCATAGTTTATCAAGATATAGTTGAACTACTGAAAACAGAAAGACAAACTTCTCATACCCAACTACTTGAAACTCTACAGATACAGACGACGACTTCCAAAATTATTGTGGAAGCATGACCTCATAGATCTATAACCTAAAAGGGAAAACAGTTGGGGGTCAGAATTATAAATATTTTTGAGTGAGTTCACTTTACTAATGCATATTAAATAAAATAAGATCGCGTATATCAAAAACCATTCATACTACATAGCCAAATATTCAAATCCGATCGAAACCCTAATTCAAAGTACACACTCTATACTCATACCAGTACGTATCAAATCAAATCAAATCAAACTTAATCCAAGTGGCACGGTTACGAGCATATTAACCGAGTTACCGAACCTTGTAGCACCGTCCCATGAAATTCTACCGGTTACTGATACTACTACTTAATCCAAAATTGTGAGTCCCGAGAATCTCCACGAGGTTACTCATTAGATACAGGTCCTGAGAATATTCTCCACCGAGATCCCACTCCCAAGAGACTTCACCGAGTTACCTTGTATCTAACAAACAAAGTCCAATTTATTCCTACTCAAAATCACTAAAGACAAACACGTAAGACTTAGACCAATACCGGTGATCACACAGTCCTATTGACACCTAATAGGTAGCTCGTTCCTTTGGATCTATACAGGTTTTCATACTACTATACGAAACCACATCATAATAATCAAAATATGTAATATCATATAATATGTGATGCATTTATTGTAATTTAATACAATAAAAGCTTTTAATAATAATATAAAAAGTAACTGTAAACTCATAGAACTGATATCACCTAAAGCGTATGCTCCTGATAGTCCGTTAGTCAAACACCTCGGTGTCTTGACTCAATCTATCGACACTCATCGTATCTATACATAATCAAAATGTCACTCACACATCACGTATAGACTCTATAAATAAAAACATAACTTATACATTTGAACTAATCCTAAGTTAGGACATCTCGTTCAAACCGTAATATCGTTCTTGGTATAAATTTTATACAAACAAAAATCAAACTCGGCTTAAACACCTCGCTTAACTTTCTGAACATCCTCGTTTATGTTTACGGTCCGTAAAACTCAAATTGAAAACTAAAACACTGTTGATATGCACGTTTGTGCACCTCTCTGCACGTTATCCTTACTTCAACGTTCGTGCATTACGCACAGCAGCTTGGAAATAAAATTTTGGGCCCTTCGACCCCAAACTTTCGCTCGAAACACTTTAATCAACTATATGACATCCAATTCAATCCATATTTTCAATTGAAATGTCAAATCGATTCGAATTCGATGGGTTTGATACGATAACCGTTTTAAACTCAAATATAATTCAAATTACTAATAACTGAATTCAAATTAACGGTTATAACCTCGCATGCTAGCAGATTGTCAAATGAATAGGAGTCGGAATCGAGAAATCGGATGAACGAATCAAAAACCCTAATCACCGCGCCTCTAAGAGCTAAGAAGCTTAATGTTTCCATTAAAAAAATGAAGAAATGAGTTTGATGTGCTCATTTCATTCATTTGAAATGATTTATGTAGCATTGGCTAAAGTACTCTTTAGTATTAGCTCAATCATGCACATTAATCCAACTTATTAATTAGTCATCCATAGCCCAAAATTCTAATAAGAAAACGAACTAAATATAATTTTTATTCGAATCCGACTTATATTTTATTTTCTTAAAATCAAAAAAGATAACTGAGAAATCTATTTTTATGGACACTTAGAAATTAAATTTTAACCTCCTATAACTTTAATATTTTTTTATGGACCCTTAAAAATTAAATTTATCCTTAAATGTAATTTACGTACTCCCGACCTTATAAAATCTTGACACGTGGCCTATTCTGACTATCAAAAATTACGGGGTGTTACAGCAAGTGAGGTAGTAAATTTTGGAGAATTAAAGTTTAATTATGTCTTTAGATGTTTTCAACGTGTTGACGAGAATCTGGGTTTCGGGCCTTCAAATGAGGTTTCAGCCAAAATTAGCGTGTCGGCGCCCCAGAAGTTTATTCAAAATTTTTGGAACTTGTTTTGGGATTTGAAGATGATTTTTAACTAGAGCGTATTCGGGATTTGGAAATTTTTTAAGTTTGGCAATTTGTGATTTTCTCTATTTGGGTGCTTCTACATATTTTAATGTTATCGAGTGTTTGCCTTGTGTGTTGTTTGTCTCGTCTTGTTTGATTGATTAGAAATCTAGAGTTAGGCGTGGTTGTTTTTGTATCGTTTATTAACTTAATAGATTTGTGCTAGACCCGCCTATATTGCGGGAGTCAGAGTCGGGGTAGATCTTGAGGAGCGATCTAGTGACGGAGATTATACCGTGATTTCGCAGTTTCTATGAGTTTTACGTGTTAAATTTATTTTATTAAGTAAAAGCATATTAATAATACGAAATGTTTAATTATCGTTTTCAAAATACACCAAGTAGCAGTGACAACGCCTTTCAGCGGTAGTCCTCTAGTAATCAAGCAAGAACAAACAAACAATAATTTTCGAATCAATCGTATGGAAAACATGGAACATGCTTCCTATTGAGCGACAATAGGACTGCGTGCGCACCGATGAAAATTGATATAGGAATATGATTACACGTGTATTGAGGTTTTGGAATTGTCGTAACAATGTACTCGATTGATTAACTTCTTAGGATTCGTTAAGCAATATACTCGATTGATTAATTTTTTCGGGCTTCGCTAGTGATGTACTTGATGGATTAATTTCTTGGGTTTCACAACTTGTGGTTAAGTGAAGTCGGTGATGTGCTCGATGGATTAATTTATCGAGCTTCACGACTCCTTGGATTTTATGGAATTCGATTGTGGATTAAGGGATTGATCGGTGAGTGTATTCGATGGATTAAGTTTTCGGGTTTCAAGATCACTTGGATTTTTGATGGTATTATAGGATATCAAGAAATTGATGTTTAAGGTTCCATTGATTTCCGTACTGATTTATATACGTATTATTGTTTTGGTTTTCGAACTCAAATATTAGATATAACTTATAGAACTCACTCGGTTTCGACTGACCCCGTTGTTGTTCCCATTTTCAAGATTTATCATTAAGCGTGCGGACTTACATTTTGCACTTTGGAGGTTTGGTTTTAAAAATAAGTTGAGTCGTTTTGATTCTAGCCCGCAGTAGTTGTTAGACATCGAATCTGTCTGTTAGATTTTACTACGTTTTGTTTTTCCCACTTTGTTATAAAAAGATTTTGTTTTCTCTATCTCACGTTTTAATGTATATGCTTGCAGTGAGATGAGAGTTGGAGTGTCGGTTTCTCCCCGAGCATGTGGTTGTATGTTTTTGTTAGTTGTCGTTTTTTGAGGCTTGCTACGTGTTCCGGAGCAACCACTCTCGTTCTCTAGCGCCGGTCGCGATGCTGTGAAATCGGGTTGTGACACTAATGTAGAGAGAAGTCAGTCATATTTAACATTCCAAGTGACATACAACTTGTTTTTCAAGGGGAAAAGGTGGACGCGCCTTCAAACGTCATATGTAGCTTATAGGTTGGCTTTGCTACTGGATATGTCACAAGTTCACAATGCTTTTTATAATTTGATGTTGCGGAAATTACATGTTTGATCCTTCTCAAGTTGTCATTTTGCAAAATGTTGAAATCAACAAAGAGTTGGCTTATGAAGAAGAACCTTCAATGATTGTTGACACATAAGTATGTAGATTGCAAAATAAAGAGATTATTATGATTAAAGTTCTTTCGCGTAATCACTCGGTTGAGGAATTCACGTGGGAGATGAAATTTGATATGCATACCTGTTACCCTTTTCTTTTTCATTGAGGTATAATAGTTTTTTGATTTTATTGTCGTTAGTTTGAGGACGAATTATCCTAATGTAGAGTAGAATGTGATATCCTTCAGTATTTCGATTTTGTTCCATTGTGTTTCAAATTTGATTTCAAATTGTGACGTATGATGATTAACACATGTTGTGGTTGTTGTGTTTTGATATATGACATAAGTATACCTCATGTGTTTGATATGGGTATTCAATGTTTTATTTGATTCAGAATCATCCATATGAATTTTGTGAAGGTTTGCGAATCGTTTGACAGATATGAAACTCCCTGGATCACTAGACTTAGGCCAGATTATAGAAAGGTCACTAAACGGACTTTGTTACAAAAGTGTCACTAAATTTAATAATTTGATACAACGGGAAGTCACTCGCACGAAACTCACCATTTTTGATGATATGTCTCGCCGGATTTGTCCACATCATGCAGGCCTTATATGCCACATCAATAAATAAATCTCTAATTAAATATTAATTTAATAAAACTTTAGGCATCATTTTGGACTCTTTATCTTCTTCCTCTATACCTAAAATAATCAACCAAAAATAATCCCAGCTGTCGGCAACAACTTATGATTTTTTTTCCTCACTAGCCATTGTTCTTCATCCACCCTGCCGAGCCGTTCATCTCCAACGAGACGTCAGTCTCCAACAGCCGATCTCCAGCAACGTCGTCTTCTAACAGCAATGTCGCCGTTCATCTCCAACAAGTCGATCTACTACTTCTGCTCCACCAGTCCACCAAAATAACCACAACCCACAACACCACCATCAAACAAAACTACCAACAATGCTCCTCCGCTTGAAATGCCTTTTCCTTCACCCAAACCCATCACCAGATCTGAATCCCCATAAACAGATCTGAATCCTCTGGTTTAATCTATATTAATGCGAGGAGAAAGCAATTAAAGATAAAGGCTTTTCTTGCATCTATCGCCAGCGTCTACTCCAGGTGAAGCGGATCCACGGTTGTTGCGGCTCTTTCCCGTCACGTCACCTAATGTTTCATTAGATTCTGCAGATCCTTCTTCTGAATATATGATGGCATTGAGAATGAGATGATGATCTTGGGTTCAATTGTATAATTTAGATTTTTTTTTCATTTTTATGGTAATAAGTTTGTTTTCTGGGAAGTGTTTGTTTACTGAGAAAGTTTAGTTACAGACGCGTCAAATGAAAAGTTAAAGATGAGAGCATGGTGGTGAATGGAGAGGAAGAAGGGTGGAGCTTCTGCGCGTGGAGGTGATGGCAGGTGCCGGTGGTGAATGCAAAGGAAGGACGCCGACCAAGAAAAATGAAGAAGATGAGATAAATTTAGGGGACATAAGATTTAATGGTTAATTATATTTAAAACCCCTGGAAATGATGGAAAAGATGATGTTAGGTTTCTATATTTTTATTTATATATTAATATAATTTTTGAGGTTTTTTTAATTAAAACTAGTCTGACGTGGCATATAAGACGTATGATGTGGACAAATCTGGCGTGCCATGTCACCAAAAACGATGAGTTTCGTGCGAGTGACATTCCGTTGTAACAAATTGTTAACTTCAGTGACACTTTTGTAACAAAAATCCGTTTAGTGACCTTTCTGTAATATGGCCTAAGTTTAGTGAATCGGGGGTTTAATATCCATCGTTTGGTTGTGTCTAGCCTTTCAACGGTCATTGAGGAATTCCCAACGATTGTTGATTTGTTGATGTGATCTCATTTTTGGACAAAAAGGATCATGATAGTGTCCAACGTATGGACCAACAATTGTTGGAGTGATGAATGATAATTGACACCATTTTTTATGTATATGCTGAATTAAGTTTATTTCATTTCAAAACGATTTATTAACAAAATCAAACACTTTTCTCTTAACTCAAACATGACTTTTTAGTGGATTTACCATCTTTGTTCAAACCAAAATCACAACTAATTTCTAACAACATAATCAAAGCATATTTGAGAAGAATTTACAATATGCATTGACGGTTTTCCTTCGGTTTTATTTCAAGAGCTGTTTGAGCTTGTATCTAACGATTTCTCCTTGGTTTCTTCTCTGTTTTATTTCCTTTTCAAAGGAGAACGTCCAGAGGAACTTTTGAACCTATTTTACTAGTAACTCTTGTATTACATGTATGTTTGACGGATTTGATTGTGGTGAGAAATGTGAAACATTTTGATTCTTAAATGTTAAAGTTCATTTTAATTTTATGGCTATGCATGATTGGCACTTGTATGTTAAAATAATAAATCTATATGATTGTTGGGATTTCTAGGTTCATAACGCAACGGAATTTTAAATTTTTTTATCAAAAACTCAAACCAAGATCCATGTAATTCGAATAAATAGATTAATAACATAATTAATACTTACTTGTATGTCGAATTCAAACAGAAATGTAGGAAGGAAGGAGGTGGTTCACTTTGGTGATACCTGGCCTCGAATCAGAAACGCCTCCAAAAAAATGCGTCCTCTACGAGTATCCACACGAACAGACCTTAGCCAAAACTAGTGCTTGTGTGCTATCACTATTACTTCACAAAGCAATTCGAATTATTTAGTGATTGTGTCTTATGTTTATTTCGAAAAACACATAACTCAAAACCCTAGCCTTAAGAGTCTATTTATAAGAAAATAGGGCATTTAGGGTTTACTCAAAAACGTGTTTTGCAATCATATGCAAACACTACGTTTTTGATAACTCTTTTGAGTTCACGTCTGTCAAAAATTCTTTTTGATAATTACACATATATTTTAATTATTATTATTATTATTATCTTCAAAAGATAATACCTTAAGGAAAACACTTATCCTTAAATTTCGAATTATATATATATATAAAATTTATTAATCACTTAATTTCATTGGATCTGTACAACCCATAACTGTTTTGGGCTTGTTCTTAGTGTGCGACCCTGTAGGTTCATATAACGTTGACAGTAGCCCGAAATATCTGTTTCAGCCCACAAGTCATAAGTGGCCTCTAGCAAGACATTATAACTACCCAAGTTATACGAAAATCGATAATCCGATTTAACCAATTACAATAATATTTTAATCCCTTTGTCTCTCGATATCCAGATTGAATATAAGGCATATTCCTGTTATCCTTATAATATTCAATCATTAGTTTCCTGATTCTAAATAGACTGAAAATGATAACTCATTATCAATTCATTCAGCATGACCATGCATTTTCTTCAGTCTATCTTCTTTAAGGGGCCCATAGATATCTTACTCAAATAAATGAGGAACAAATCCCTTCTCAGTCACTCACATTTCTCACATGGTCACTTTCATATTCAATGACAATCTATTCCACTATCCTGTAAAAGATAATGTAAGACTGTATCAAAACATGAAATAGTTATGTAGAAATCAATGGTGATTTCAAGGTCAAAGGATTATACTAATAAAACTATAATGAGAATTACTTATGACAGTTATCTATGTAGTATTCTGAAGGTGGGTCATCCAGTGCCTTATTTCTCAAATAGCACCTATGATTTGACTTTATATCTCATATACATGATTAGTAAAACATAATCAGCAATCAACATTATACTAGTCTCAATGTACTATTAAGATTAGGGATAGATGGAATATAATTCTTTATAAAATTTAAGGGTTCTACTAGCAAGTCACATACTTGATGACCTTAGAAAGAATCAACCATTCAAGTATTTTAATCATAATATAAAATGATAAAAACTGCCAATCAATAAATAACAAAACGATAAAATCAATACATGGTCAAACATGATTGACCTAGTGCATATCACTAACAGTGATGACATGTTTAGATTAGTTTGGAAGAAATTCTAGGTGTTTTCATGTTGGCTTGATATATTAAGTTGTAAAATTATTGGTAAATATATATTGAATTGGATTAGTGAAGTTTTAAAATATTGTTTGAGATTGAACATTTGTGTATATTGATGGCTTTGAAAAATTGGTAAAGGTTATGCTCTGTATTTATTTTAATTTATTTTTGCGAGTTTAACATTTCAAATGTAATATTCGGATTTAGAAATTATCTTGAAAAATTGATTCATTCGTGTTGTTAAGTTATTTTGAAAATGAATTAATTGGTTAAAGTTGTTTTGGTTATGATTGCATTGATTAATATTTATTTGATATTTAATTTTTTATATTGGTTTATAGCCGTTTTAAAGTGAAAAAGATTTATATAATTGGTTTTGAGGCTCGCAACATAATAAGAAACATGAAAGTTACGATTGG
This sequence comes from Mercurialis annua, assembly GCF_937616625.2. NCBI lineage: Eukaryota > Viridiplantae > Streptophyta > Magnoliopsida > Malpighiales > Euphorbiaceae > Mercurialis > Mercurialis annua. The sequence goes on along the minus strand of NC_065572.1, from coordinate 16,726,376 downwards.
TGCGATGCATAATTGTCCAATTGTGGGTTATATCGTAGTTTTGTTGTTATAATTTGATGTCGAGTCTAGAACTCTCTAAAGTAAGGCTTTTCTTTTATATATCGTGAATTATATGTTAATTTTAGTTTATTTTTAGAGTGGTCAACATCAAGGGTACCAGAGTTGGAGAAAATTTGGTGGAGCATTTGACGGTGTCGCAAATCATCTTCTTGGATTTCAGTGAGTTTATATTATTATTGATGTTATTAAGTAATTCTGTCATTTTTAAATTTGAAGTGTATTACTAATGTTTTTAAATTGTTTTTAATATTAGGCCAAACCCTTAAAAATACCAAACCTTTATGATTTTTATCAGTTATGATCAAATCTTTTAAAATTTATAAATATATCCCGTTTTAGCAAATTATGTTCCTTTTATAGCCAAATTAAAAAGGTTATAAAAAAACATAATTTTCCAAAACAGATTATATTTGTAAATTTTGAAAGATTTGATCATAATTGATAAAAATCGCAAAAGTTTAGTTTTTTTTTATAATTTACCCTTAATATTATTATAGAGAAAATTGGATGTCCTACCTACTACACATTATTAGAACTATGTGTCCACCGGTTATTATTGATTTCAGGCTTGTGATATACATAGATTATTGATATGGATATGGATTTGGATGTGAATTTGGGTTCAATTTGTGATGTACTTGATTGATTGGGCTTTTAAAATAAAAGATTTTTTTTAAAATGAAGTCTAATTTTGTGCAAATTAAGCTGAATCTAATATAGTTTAGACTTTATGTGAGAAGGGTGTGGAATCAGTCTTATACAGCTTACCCTATGTTCATTATTGTGCAAAAACTGAAAATATTGAAGTATGAGCTTAAGCAACTTAATAAAGATAAATTCAGTAATATTTCAGTTCAAGTTGCCAATACTAGAGGTATCCTTGATGAAATTCAAAGAAATATTCAGGACAGCCCTTTGAATCCTGATCTGTTAGATGAGGAACATGCCATAGGTAATCATTATAAAAAATTGATGAGGTGGGAAGAAAATTTTTTCAAGCAAAGATCTAGGGTTCAATGGATTGAATTAGGTGATTTAAATACCAAATTCTTCCATAAATCTTTGAAACAGAGGCATGTCAGCAATAAGATAAGTCATTTGAAAATTGATGGAGTTAATGTGACTGTTCAAAATGAAATATCTAAGAACATAGTAGAGTATTACAAAAGCTTATTTGGCATTTTAAAACCTAGGAGTGCTAATGTGGATTATAATACTATGTTAACTGGTAGAGTTTTGACCGATGAGGATGGTCAAAGGCTGTGTTGCCCAGTTACTGATGTGGAAATTAAGAGAGCCATGTTTGAGATAGGGAATGATAAAGCCCCTGGGGCTGATGGGTTTAATAGTGTATTTTTTAAGAAGAGCTGGGAGATAATTGGGAGTGATGTTTGTCTGGCTATAAGGGACTTTTTTCAATCTGGTCATTTGTTAAAGCAGATCAATTCAACCATTATTACAATCATTCCTAAAGTGGAGAATGCAGAATGTTTGAATGAGTTTAGGCCCATATCATGCTGCAATGTGATTTATAAATGTATTATAAAAATTATTGCTTCCAGAATGAAGGATAGTTTGAAATATCTTATTGATAAAGCCCAATCAGCCTTTGTCCCTGGGAGGAAGATAGGGGATAACATCCTTTTGGCTCATGAACTAGTTCATAATTACCACAAAGCAAAAGGCAAAGGAGACTGTGCATTGAAGATTGATCTCAGGAAGGCATATGATTCAATCAATTGGGACTGTATTGAAGAGGTCTTATTGGGATTGAGGTTTCCAGAGATGTTCATAAAGTGGGTCATGGCTTGTGTGAGGACTCCTTTCTATTCTGTAATGATTAATGGAAGTCCTGAGGGGTTCTTTAAAGGTGTTTGTGGTATCAGGCAGGGTGATCCCATGTCACCACTATTGTTTGTTCTGGTAATGGAATATCTTTCCAGATCGTTTAATCTAATCAGTGGTAGGGATTTTGATTACCACTCTGGTTGCAGAGAGATGAAATTAAATCATATGTGCTTTGCTGATGATTTATTCATCTTCTGCAAAGGCAACATGAAAAGTATCTGTCAAATTAGAGATACTTTTAATGAGGTGTCAACTTATCCTCAAGCACTTTAATCATATGCCTTCATATCAATGCTAATTTGACAGATACTTTTCATGTTGCCTTTGCAGAAGATGAATAAATCATCAGCAAAGCACATATGATTTAATTTCATCTCTCTGCAACCAGAGTGGTAATCAAAATCCCTACCACTGATTAAATTATTTTTAATATTAGGCCATAAAAAGGTGCACTGAGTGGGTGCTATCACCAGGTGATGTGCTAAAGGGAAAACAACATACGGTAGTAATCACTTGTCAAAAACCTCATTCACGGATAAATAATGATGAAATGGAGAATGCAACTGTCAATCTTGTTAGTATTGTAAATGATGATGAGGAGATTGAAGAAGTTGTCGAAGATGCTCCTCCTACATTCGAAGAAGGAAACAAGGCGGTTGTTGACGAGCTAAAAGAAGTCAATCTTGGAACAATTGAAGATCCTCGCCCCACCTTTTTGAGTGCCAATTTATCCACTAAAGAGGAGAATGATTACGTCAAACTACTCTTAGAATTTCGAGACATCTTTGCATGTAAATATACAGAAATGCCGGGACTTGATCCAAAAGTTGTTGTTCATCAATTGGCTGTAAGGCAAGGAGCTAAGGTGGTAAAACAAGCTCAATGACTTTTTTGGCCATAGTTGATTCCACAGATTGAAAATAAGGTTAACAAACTCATTGATGCTAAATTCATTGAGGAGGTCAAGTATCCTACTTGGGTCTCCAATATTGTGCCAGTAAGGAAGAAGAATGGGAAAATCCAAGTTTGTGTAGATTTCAGAGATCTAAATAATGCATGCCCTAAGGATGATTTTCCATTACCTATTCCCGAGATCATGATTGACGCTACAACTGGCCACGAAATTCAATCATTCTTGGATGGCTCATCGGATACAACCAAATTGATCTCAGGAAGGCATATGATTCAATCAATTGGGACTGTATTGAAGAGGTCTTATTGGGATTGAGGTTTCGAGAGATGTTCATAAAGTGGGTCATGGCTTGTGTGAGGACTCCTTCCTATTCTGTAATGATTATTGGAAGTCCTGAGGGGTTCTTTAAAGGTGTTTGTGGTATCAGGCAGGGTGATCCCATGTCACCACTATTGTTTGTTCTGGTAATGGAATATCTTTCCAGATCGTTTAATCTAAGCAGTGGTAGGGATTTTGATTACCACTCTGGTTGCAGAGAGATGAAATTAAATCATATGTGCTTTGCTGATGATTTATTCATCTTCTGCAAAGGCAACATGAAAAGTATTTGTCAAATTAGCAAGATCCGCAAGCACTTTAATGAGGTGTCAGGCCTTCATATCAATGCTAATAAGAGCAGTGTAAACTTTAGTGGTGTGGATAGGGTGGTTAGAGGGAACATTTTGCAGGTGTTGGGGTTCATGGAGGGTACTTTTCCCATTAGATATTTGGGAGTACCATTAATTAGTAAAAGGTTGACAAAAGAAGACCGTGGTTGCCTGATTGAGAAAATCACTAAAAGAGTGTCCCACTAGACTATGAAGCATCTCACCTATGCTGGTAGATTGTAACTTATCAACTCAGTGATGTTCAGCATGCAGGTTTATTGGAGTTCTATATTCATACTCCTAGTTGCAGTGATTAAAGGAGTAGAAAGGATTTGTAAAAATTTCCTATGGAAGGGTGTTCCTGAATTTAAAAGTGGTAATCTTGTGGCTTGGAATGATGTCTGCAGATTGAATAGTGAAGGGGGTCTGGGAGTAAAAGACCTAGGCTTATGGAACAAGATTGCAGTAATGAAACATATATGGGATTTAGTTGCTGTAAAGAGTTCAAACTGGGCTATTTGGAGTATCAAAAACAAGTTAAAGCTTCTCAGTTTCTGGGGTATTACAAGACCTATGAATGCTAGCTGGAACTGGAGAAGTCTCATAAAGCTAAGGGAGGGAATTAAAGGTTGTTTTGATTATAAACTTGGTAAGGGTGAGCTGCTGTTTTGGCATGATCCTTGGGTTGATGGTAAATCCTTGGTTGAATCATTTCCTAGTATTGTAATTGATGATACAGATGTGCATAATAATGCTAAAGTGAAGAATTTATGGAGGAGAGGAAGATGGGTTTTGCCAGATCCTATTGATGAAAACACTGTTGCAGTATGGGATAAAGTGAGAGAGTTCAGAATCACTCCAAATGATGATGAGATTTCTTGGAGAGCTAGTAAATCAGGTAACTTCTCAATTCAATCAGCCTGGCATTATTTCAGAGATGAAAATCATAAAGTGCCTTGGTGGAAAGTGATTTGGAGCCCAGGTTGTATTCCAAGGCAATCTTTTATTACGTGGCTTGCAGTAAAAAATAAACTCAGAACTAAGGATAAATTGAAGAAGTGGGGATGCGTTGGCGATGATATTTGTGTTTTGTGTAAGGGGGAGATAGAAACCATTGATCACCTGTTCTTTAAATGCCAGGTTGCTGATGGTATCTTTCAGAAGGTTCTACAGATATGTCTGATCAACTGGGAAGTTCTTAATTGGAGGAGAGAATGGTCTTGGTTTAGCAACAGAGCTAAAGGAAAGAGCCTGATAGCTAGAACAAGAAGGTTAGCTTTTGTCTGCACAATCTATTACATTTGGAGAGGAAGAAACAGATGTGTATTTGAGAATGAACAGGTGAATTTTGCATTAATTTTGTCCTGGATTAGAAGAGATATGTTGTTGAAGTTGTATGTCAAGAGAAGCAGAGTGCCTTTGTTCTTACAGATTTATCAGAATTGGCAACAATGTTTTTGATTTTTGATCGACTGTATATACTGGGTATAGCTTTAGTCTGGGCGTAGACTATTGGTATAGATAGTTTGTTAGTTTGTTGTACTGGTGTCTGTTGATCCAGTAGTAGATTTGAGCTGTAAATTGAGTTTTAATCTAATTCCATTGGTATTTTTATCAAAAAAAAAAGTTAGAAACTTATTTAGTTTATGTATTTGATTGATATCAATGAATTATCTGGATGTTTGCTTTTTGAGCTATTTATTGTATATTTGATATATTTGACTTTTATTGAATTAAACTAAAAATGAACTTCTAAAAATAAATATGATATCTTGGAATAACTGACTTTTTTGTGTTTTAATTAAATAAATTAATTATTATATATTAAATTAAATATTTTAACACACACACACACATATATATACAGTGGCGGATTCAGGAATTTTTCCAGCCCTGGCTAAACAATACTAAAATATATTATTACATAAAATTCATATTATTAACAAATATTGAATAATCTTCTAAAAATGGCTTCATATCCATCAATCAGAATTTGTTGTTCATAATTCTAATTATATCGGCCGAATTAAAATAAACACGTCTCTTTCATATCAAAAGTGTGGCTGAATTACCTTTTTTTTTATCACATTTTGACAATTTTTTAACATTTTAACAAAAACAATTATAATCTAAATGAAGTCATCTTGATTAGTTTTATTATCTAAAAAAATACACAAACAAAATCATTAAAATAAGTATTTCATTAATTATCAATAAATTAAAATAAACTAAAAAGATACACAAACAAAATGATTAAAATAAGTATTTCATTAATTATCAAAAAATTAGAATAAAATGATATTAATTAAACAAAAACTTTACTTGCTGTAGTTTAATCAATTATATTATTTTTGAAGACTACATTAATTTATATAGCCTAAATGTAAATTTAATATATTTATTGTACAAAAATCTATTTTAAATTAATATGTATAAAAAAAATACCAAAAATAAAAAAAATTGGATGTCGTTTAATCTTAAAAGAGAGAAAATAAAAAGTTATTAGAATTGATAATTTTTAATTGAGGATTTTAGTTTAATTTTGAAATATAAAAAGTTAGAGGTATATAGTTTAAAAATTTAGGGACTCTAGAGAATTAAGGAAGAATTTGGATTAGAGAATTTTGTACTCTCAAAATTAGATTTATTGACAAGGAATGATTGAAATACTTAAGAAAAATAGGAATTGATTTAAGAAATTTGATAATTTGGCTCTAAAATAAAAGGAAATATTTAAACCTAAACCAAAAAAAGGCCGTCTTTTTCGTTATGAGCATAAATGGCTGAAAGCTGCTGCCTGCAACAAATATCTAATGCTGCTCCACAAGCCCCACCGCGACGCCTTCGATTATCTGACTGTTGTCTGGGCTCTAGCCTACCCTAACCTTTAAGTAGATCTGCCCCTGTATATATATATATATTTTATAAGGGTCGAATTATTTTAAAAAATAATGTCATTCAATATAAAAAATGTCATTCACTTGCTTTGCCAAATGATATTTTATTCGACCAAGCAAAATTTCGTCATGTTTGAATAAACTTTTCGTTCCGCCTTATAAAATTAAGACCTACGTCCCAGATAAACTACTACCTAATATATCTATATTATACTTGCAAATTAAATTTTATATATCATGCTGAAATATAAGAAAATCAGATAATATATTAAAAAAAGGTTTATCTTAGTTCTCGGATTAATATAGAATACTCTCTTATTTTTATCTTATCTTCCAAAATCAGAAAAACTTCTTAATGGCCACCTGAAATTTCTAGGAAGCTGCTTAGAAACACATATGAATGTGTCATATACCAAAAATAAAAATAAAAATTCATGTTTATGAGAATTGCATGTTACTTTCAATCTTTCATACAAAACAAATAATTGTCTCTTTCAATATTTTCCTATTTTTTTCATGCCAATACCAACAAACTATGGAAGATGTCAATACTTTATTGTATTTGAAAGTAAAACAAGAAATGCACAATATAGGAAACAACATCAGGATACACTTTTCTGTTCTAACTTTCCTGTAAAAATCTAATTTTGGGTAAGAAAAACTATTTTATGATCTGTTAACTTTCCTTTTTTTTTTTTAGTATTATAGTGGGACTTTGGTTAAGTAATCAATCAAATCACTTAAGCAAGACAATGCTTATTTTTAAACAGAAATCTTAAAAATAAAATCCACTACTATTTCACATTAACCTCAATTAATTTGTTATTTTCGCAAATTTTAATACATTATTAACTGGCTTAGTACAGTATTTGACCCAACATTTATATTGTTTCACTTATTTAACTCTTCATCTTTTAGTTTAACCTTTTTAAAGTCTTAATTTTTTTATTTTACTTTTCCAGCTTTAAAAATTGTCATTTTTGTAATCGTATGATCCATTTTTATCCAGTTAGAACAAGAATTTGGTTACAAACAAAAAGATGCGGATGAATAGATCTTTTAAACTGGCGTAGAATAGGATTAATATATATTTTAACTCCATAATCTATACTCTTTCACCCATTTAACCTTCATCTTTCAGTTTAATATCTTTCATATCTTAACTTTCAAATTTTTATGTAAAATAAATTTTATAACTAATTACTATTTATCCACTGACTGTAGTTATCCAATGAATTTTTAAAAATCAATTGTTTATCCGTTGACATTTAAATAACTTAACTACTGCCTCATTCACGGTCATTTAAAGGATCTTTTTGCCTGAATTAAAATATAAATTTGGCCCGTGAACTTATTTTACTTTTTTTAAAAATCTATAAATTCATAAAATAGTTAAAAAAAATCCAAATAAATTAATAGAAATATTATGGTTTGGTGAGTAATTTGAAATTTTTTTAAAAACTTATTTGAATTTTTGAGTAATTTTGTAGACTTTTTTTTTGAAAGAAAAATAGTTTTAAGGGTCAAAATGAATTTTATATTTGACAATCAGACTCTTTAAATAAGTCGAATAACAAAACTAATTAACGAATGACGGTAAAAGTTAATTTAATCAAACATTAAAAGGTAAACAATTGACTTTTTAAAAATTATAGGGAAACTGGTAATTATGATCTAATGTCATGAGAAAATTAATAATTATCTCTAGTTTTTATTAGAAAATATTAAAAAGATAATTGTATGTAGTTGGTAAACTTTTAATTTTTAAGATAAATGTATTTTGTAATTTTAAGAAAATAGTTTCTTATGTTTTTCAAAAAGGAGCAGAAAAAAATAAAAATAATAAAAGATAATTTAATATATTAAAATATAATTAGAAATTATAAAAAAATAAAATTATTAAATTGAAATTTAAAAATAAAAATTAAATTAACTATAAAATAAAAAAATTTAGTCTATATTTTTTATAGTAAAACTAAAATAAAATATTATTTTTAAAAAAAATATTGTGTTGGATGAAATTGTTTTTTTTTAAATGGTTCTTTTGTTTTGTATTATGTATTAATCATCTATCTCTAATATCATTTTGTTTTAATCCATTTGATCTTTCATCTTTTTGTTCTGATAATGCGTTGAACTAGTGGCAGTTCGGTCATTATTTTTTCGCCATATAAATTTGTCCATGCGTTACTCTTTATTTCAAAAGTTAAAATGGTTAAATTTAAAAGTTGGAATATTAAAGATTTTAAACTAAAAAATAGACGGTTAAACGAATACGATAATACAAATTCAGGGGTTAAATTATATTTAAATCTTCATACTAATGATGTCACAATTTCAATTTTCACATTTATCAAATTTATTAGTTTAAAATTTCTTTCGCGTAACGAATATAAACATCATTTGAGTGTATAGTCTAATGGTATGAATGTATCATTTGCATCTGAATTAAAACAAAAAATCCTTTTTGGCATGGTTAATAATGGATACCAAATTCTATCATAAAAATTATGTAGCCGAGTCGTAGGAGATCTATCTTCAGATGATATCAGACTCTCGCCCAGAGAGCATTTATCAGATAAAACTAATAACCGAATCCATGAGATTCGCCATGACCGACGTAAGTCACATTACGAAGATAAGACCGAATCCCCTCAAGACTCAGATAAAGTGCGTCGACCTAGAGATTTGCCCAAACGACCAGATTCACGAATATCTTTCCTATTTGGATACAAACTATAACTTAGGAAGATAAACTCAAACTTAGAAAGATAAGCTTATTTAGGAAGATGTTCCTAAATATGACTTTCTTCCTAATAAGGAACTACACTCCTAATCAGGGTTAAACCCTACTAAATAGAAATAACTTTCCTATTCAGAGTCTACAAGGTATACATTCAAACTACTATATATAAGAGTTTAAGGTATGCCTAAACACACAACTTACTACAGCTACATTCATATACTCAAAACGATGCTCAAAGCTAAATACTAACTTTAGCATCGGAGAATTAATCGGACCACCACCGCCCGGTTAGCTTCTACCCTGTTTCGTTGGTTAATCCACCATATTAGAAGACAGACTCCATCAATTGGCGCCGTCTGTGGGAAAAAGTTTTTTCTGAACACAAAACAAATATTTATTGAAGAAGATGACTTTTAATGGATCAAACCTCAAGAATAAGGAACCAATGGATCCTAAGATCCATCAAAAAACCCTTAAAGTGATAACCATCACTGGCAACAGCGTACACAACACAGCTGGGGGGAGTCACACCGGAGGAACGCCCTTCTCCACCCTCAAATACTAGACCAACCCAATCAGGGGAAGAAACCCTATTGTGTTCCCTAACCTCGGAGCCAACAACGAGAAAACACTAGGCGTGGTAATCCCATAAGTATACAATAAGATTCTAAAGAAGGTGTTGGAAGCTGTCAAAACAAATCTGGACATATTGGCTAACAAAGCCAAATGATCGAACCACAATCATGATGAAACCATGAAGATACTGAGGGAAACTTTCAGCCCATCTCCTACCCGACGAAGATGCAGGGCAGAAAACACAAGGAATCTAAATCACCAAGGACCAACCAGAGGAAACAAAGGATGAAACGAAGAAATGAAGGTGGAGAAAACTCAGAAAACCGAGAACACAGGAACGACGAGTCAGAGGAGGAAAATCAAGGGAATGTAGCAAAGAATAGAGAAAATCAAGATGATGCCCAAGCGGACTTAACTCCAAGAGAGAGGAACAAAGAGAAAAGGAGGAAGAGGATGCCCCAGCGAAAAGTAAGAAGCAAGAAAAAGATGCTGGAAAAGCACAGTCCAGAAAAACGTACTAGGAAGACGAAGGCGAATCCTCTGAATCGCCCCAGAAAAGCAATACCACGTATGTAGCAGAAGAGGACTTGGAGGAGAAAATAGCCAAAGCTTTGAAGAAGCTAAAATTCAAAGAGCTGGATATAGACGACTTGAGGCTGAAGGGTTCGCCCCTATCAGCCGGAATCATGGAAGAAACGATCCCCTACAACATGAAGCTATCCACCTTGCCCATGATTAACGGAGAAGGAGACCCAAGGGACCACACATCCCAATTTACCGCAACTATGGGCCTCTTAAGTGTCTTGGATGTGATCATGTGTTGAGTATTCCCAACCACCCTGACAGGAACCGCCCGAAGATGGTACAACAAACTCAAGCCGAGATCGATCAAGAGCTTCGCCTCTCTGTCGACAGATTTCTCAACAGATATCTCACTAACATCCCGGCCAAAACGAACACCAACATCCTGAGGTCATGCATATAGGAAAAAGGAGAAATGATGAGAAGCTGCATCGAAAGATTCAGCAAACAAGCTATGAAAATAGACAACTTGAATGTTGATATGGCGACCGAAGCGCTAAAGGAAGGAACAAGATTCGAAAAATTGGCGGACAGGGGAATCGCCCTGATGGGAATCGCTCACAAATACTTTGAGCTGGACAAAGGACGGAGTGCTATCAGAGGAAAAGAGGCAAAAGGGAAGGACTCAAAAGAGAAGTCAAGAGAGAGACCCAAATCAAGATCGGAAGATATGCGATCGAGGCCAGAGGAAAACAGGCGTTTCGCCACCCAGAGCAGATATGAACAAAGGCATGATCCCCAAGACGACAAGCGCAACTACACGCCGTTAAACATAAGTAGGACCCACGTCCTCATGTGGATTAAAGACAATGTGAAGAATGTGTTATGGCCACCAAAGCCGAGATAAGAGATACCAGGAAGTTCTGCAAATTTCATGACGAGCATGGACACAAAACAGACGAGTGCAGAGATCTGAAAGTTGAGATAAAGAGGATGATAGACGCTGGAGAAATGAGAAAGTTCATTGCTCATAACCCAAAAAGCAGTGATAAGGGAGAAAAGAGGAGCAGGGATGACCAAGGCAAAGAAAAGGAAGAAGAGAGACCGTCCAAGATTCATGATTAATGGGGGAGGGCATAACAGCTCAACCATTCAACGAAAGTAGAGGAGAAAAGTAGTGAACATCAGGGAAACCCATATGTCACTGGTGATTTTTGATGTCGAAGACTATGAACATGTGAAAGCACCCCCACAATGACGCGTTTGTGGTAACTACCATCATTGAAAACTGGAATATAGAGCGAATCCTCATAGACGAAGGAAGTGGTGTAAACCTTATGACAAATGCCGCATACAAAAGTTTAGGAGGAACCGCGGCAAAACTGCGCCGAGTCCCGATTCCATTACCAGGACTTGGAGGATCCTCTATCAACCCACTTGGCGCTGTGACTCTAGAGGTTGTAATGGGTCCAGAAAAAGGAATCAACAAAAAGATCATGTCCTTGTTCAACATAGTAGACATGGAGTTGACATATAATGCGATCCTTGGAAGGCTATTCCTCCATGATTCAATTGCGGTCACCAGCATAAGAGCACTAGCTATGAAGGTGCCAATGGAGAAGGGTGTAGTAACACTGCGAGGAGATCAGAATATCGCCAAAAAATGCTATGACGAGTCCGTCGTTGACCTTTAAGTAAGCAAGCTCGAAAAGGAATGAGAGTAGTAGGAACTAAATAACCCGTCGCCAATAGAGACCTTATGTCATACCCGATGGTGTTACAACTATCTTTATTTTCTATAAGCAAATCCATTTATAATCAATAAAATTTCAGTTTTCTCAAATAGCGTACAATGCACGAATGCCAAGGAATTAGAAATAAAAGGGAAAAACGCCCAAAACAAACACAAAGTTTAGATTAACTCTCTACAAAGGCAAAACACGAAAAAATAGAGTTTAAATTAACTCTCAAATAAGGTGAAACGCCAAATATTAAACAGAGTTTAGATTAACTCGCAAATAAGGCGAAACGCCAAAAATCAAACAGAGTTTAGATTAACTCTCTAATTAGGCGAAACGCCAAAAAATATAAACAAAGAGTTTAGAGTAACTCTTTAACGAAGCGAACCGACAAAACAAAGGAGTTCAAAATAACTCTAAAGAGGCGAAACGCCAAGATGAAACACAAGAATTCAACATAGCGCCATCAAAAGCGAAAGCGCCCAAAAATTTAAACCAGCAATCAAACATATTCAAATGGATAAACACAAAAGGAAAAATCAACATCAAATAGAGAATGAATCATTCATTGACAATAAATAAAGTACAATGCGCACAAATTCGATACAATAAAAGATGAAAAATAATAAAAACAATGATTATTTCCCTACTGACCGATCCCTCGACATCTTCTCCATAAAAGCTTTCGCTATAACTTGAGGGTCTAACCCATTCACACCAGAAAGGCCAATGTTAGGGTTCTGCTCTAGTAGCTTATTCCCAATGGCGAGACAATACTCGCCAATCAGAGCGGAATAGAAGGCATCCATATCAACAAGACGAATATGAAGTTTTTCGACTTCGGCCTTCAACTTATTCCTTTCGTCTTCGACATAGGTGTTGACAGAGATCAGCGCTTCAATCTCCCGAGTCATATCAGCGGTCTTGTTCTTGATAACCAGCACTCGGCGCTCGTTAACCGCATTATGAGCTTTCAACTTTAAGTGGAGCGAATCATGTTTCTCCAAAGAAGCCTTCAAGCCTGATCTATCCGACTCGGACATCGCCAACAGCGCTGATAGAAGCTCAGCCTCCTCCTCGGCGCATTGCCGACGATCATTCAAAATCAAAATAGCCTGAAGGGCCTATTCACAAGGAAAAACCAAAACAAATGAACAACCAGAAAAAAAAGGATGAATCAACATATGATGTCAGAAGACTTACCGAAAACCCATGGAAGCACTCAATATCGGCCAACTCATACCCAGGCTTGGAATCAAACCGAATAATATCTTTATGGATTGCCAGAATCCTGATATACTCAGCTAAAACAGGCGGGTTCAGCAAACTAGCCGGCCTATGATTTTCAACCCACTCGGCCAACTTCGGAAAAGATACCGAACAATCAAAATGGGCTCCTTCCGAGGAAGATCCCTCATCAACACGCCGTCTTATCCGAGACTGCGACTCATCGGTAGCGGGATTCATGCTTGGAGGAACCTCCTCCGAATCCTGCACAACAACTGTATCAAGATCTATTATCTCTGTCGCCTCCAATGAAGCCGCCGGAGCTAGAGGGGCAATCACTCCAGCAACCTCAGCATCAACAGGTTCACCATCAACAACTGCAACATCTATTGCCTCACCCTCTATGATAACTACCTCATCGCCCGCTAACAGGATCGCCTATGCAAGAACTAAAGTGACATCAACCTCGTTAACCGGAACATGTGCATCTACCACAACTCTGCCCATCGGAACATCCATATTTATTTTGGAATCGGAAAGCATATCATCAGATGAAGAAGACATCCTACAAAAGAAAATGGATACAAAAACAAAGTCAGGAATAAATATCTCCAATATATTCATAGCGAAGATCCGCTAAATCCTTTGAGGGATCCTCCAAAGAAGACCATCGACATTGAACATGGCTGTTTACCGAAACTGCCAATATAGGACACTGTAAAATACTATGAAAAGAAAAATCAAAAGCAAGAATAGACTCGGACAAACTCAAAGGCGATGGATAATTATGAACGCGAAAAACAGAAAAACCATCCGAAAATTGGGAGAGGCAAACTCATGAATAATTATCAAATAGCGTTTTCTCCAACCGTTATCTAAATAGGGAAAATAAATGGAAGATCGACCCCTCCTACCGATATCAAAGATGAAACAGTTATCACACTTCTTCAATTCAACAAACTGATAGAGACGTTAAGGGAAGGAGATTGAATCTGAAGCCTACACCCTTCTACAAAAGCAAGAATAACTTAAATAATTCCAGGATGGAGTTCTCATTGTCCCTACATAACTCTACCAATAAATGATCTAAAGGAAACAGAAGACCAGCAGTGAGCTGCTCCTAAAAAACACTTGCCTCACGAGACGAACCAGGTGTAATACCTCGAATATTTAAAATAATTAAATTTGTGCCACGTGTCGTAAATTACAATAAATTAAATTAATATGGATTTAATTTAATTTTATTGGGAATTTACACTAATTTTCATTAAGCGTATTAGCGAATTTGAGGAAAATGTTAAAAAATTAATATAAAATAAAATATGAATCCCGTGAGGGAAATTATTTTCTCCAAGGTCCGCGAAATATTTTATAGTAATAGTGGTAAAAGTTTCGAGTAAATGGGAGACCTTTTAAAATTTGGACGCGGATGCGTTTTTGGTTAAGTTGCAACTTTCGAAACGTTTCAAGGATCAAAGTGCAATTTAGCCATTATATATGTAATGAATTATTCAGAGGAATGACAGAATAGATATCGAAGGAAAAATTAACCATTTGGTATGGATATAATAATACGTACGTAATTGAGTTAAAGTGAATAATTAACCATTTGGTCAAAAGGATAAGTTTGAAAGAGAAATGGTTTAAGTTAAAAAAGTAAGGGATCAAAATGACCTCTTAGCCAATATATATAAACAAATAGTATGAATCATTAGAAACAAGAAGAAGATCAAAAGAACAAATGTTCAGGTGAGGGTTTTGACGATAACTTTCGATACGCCGTCGTTTCGCCGTTCTCGTCCAAATCGCGCGTTCTTTATATCGATTTGTTCAGAATTCAAATCTCTATCTACCACAGGCATCAAATCAAGGTAATTTGATGGTTTTTGATATTGAAATGATAGGATTATGGCTATTTTGTTTTAAACGAATTAAACGAATTGTAATCGCGTTTTTATTGTTGTTTTCGATGAGATTTGAATCGGGTTATGTGCTAAGATAAGTTGGGTATGAGTTAGAATGAGTTATAGGATACATTAGTGTTGGAATAGGCCCTTCGACCTGTTGGAATCGCGCCCCAGCGAAGAGGGCGCGACGTGCGGAGCTTCATTACGTCGTGCATACCAAAAATGGCTTGTGCATGACGTGCAGCCCTTGTGCACGATGTTTCCCCATGATTTTTAGGGGGGAATGACGTGCATAGAGGGGGGCACGATTAGCCCCTCCCAAAACAACTTAGGCACGACGTGCCAAGCCCGGCCACGACGTGCTCTGCCCTAACGGCAACTTCCGGGAGTTCCGATGAGTGAAAAATGATTCCCGTGAACATGAAATGAATATGCTACGTTGATGGAACGTATTTGCGTTCAATAAAAAGTTATGGATGTTATCATGAGTGGCCGGATAAGTAGTAGAAAAAGTAATCAGGCTAACATTTTAGCAATTGATTAAGGGGGGTCACGTTTTGAAGTTGAGTGAAAAAGTAAGAAGTTAATCAAAGAAAGGAACTTGGAATTTGGCTAAGTCCTTAATCTAAGATTGACGTTTATAAATTAAAAATACTTGTAATTCGAATAGGTGATGGAAGTATCGATAAGCTACCAGACCGACGAATAGCTACAAGATCAAATAACGCACGGAACATACGTGATCGGATCGTGATAATGCGGTTTTAGGATAGCGGTTTCTGTGAGTTGCAATTTACTTTCGCGTATTATTTATTAAAGTTATTTTCATATATTACGATTTTATGCATCGCAAGTATATGACTTGATGATTTGAATGATCGTGTTTGAATTGAGACTCTAGTATGCGATCCGAAGAAACTAGCTACCTATTGGGTGTCAATAGGCTGTGTGATCACCAGTAATCGAGTCAGTCTAGAATTTCTGATTATGAGAAATGATTTGATATATACATGCATGATATGATTATGAATATGAATTACGAAGTTGGATATATGAATGCGATACGAGCGAGAACTCGGTTAAAGTTTAACCTGAGCCCCGTATCTAGTGGGTTGGACCCACACTTTGGGATTAAGAGATTGGTTGCGGCTGACGTGGTTGAGTGTGAACACTCCTGGGTCGGACCATTTGGATTGACTTGATTTGAATATTCGTGAGTCGTGTCATGTTTCAGGACTTTAGTTTTGAACGGATCAAGTACTTGCTTATATGTATTCTCGTATTATTACTTGATTTGAAATGCGATGAAATATTTCTATAATACCATTAGTAACTTGCAAGCTCACTCAGTATTTACCCAAATACTGACCCCTCACTATTGTTTTTCAGGTTATCGGAGTCGGATCAGACATATCATCTCCTTTGTATTGAAAGTCTTTTGACTTGCACAAAGTACAAGTCCTTAGAGTTGCAGTAGTAAGTAGGTGTCAATATAGGGTTTATGATTGGATTTCAAACGGTATTTGAAATGTAAACTCTGATATAATTTGATAAATAAGTTATTTATAAAGATGACGTTTTACCCGTTTGATTTCTCTAACCAACTGCCATATGTGGAGTTGGTAGTGATTATGACTAGAAACAGGGCAGTGCTAGATGTAAGATATCGCACTTAAGACCCTGGTTTCTGTTAATCATGTTGCATTAGTTTTCAGAAAAGAAATATGAGATTTTGATAGAAGTAATTATATTAATTAGAGAAGCTTTCTGAAAACGTGTTATATATGACATTATGTTTTTATTTGCGAAATATTTATAGTGGTTTAGGCTTGCTACGGGATTTGGAGCTCAATAATTTGGGTCATGACACCAGGAGACTCAAAAGCAGGCATACAGTAACCGGGTAATCTAACTCTATAATCAGAAGGAAAATTATACTTATAATAAATATCTCGAACTTCGTTCTGATCAAGACAAGAATCGATAATGGCCATAGAGGCAAACTCTGTCTTCGCCCTCCTAGCCGCCATCTAAAGGCGATACAACACAAACAAATATCGACAGAAGTCCTAAAGGAAAAAAAGATCATAGCAGGTAAAAATACCTAGGAAATGAAGAACACCAAGAACGAGTAAAACTACCCAGAAACTGAAGAATACCAAGAACACTAACTGCAGAAAAGAAGAAGGATAATAGCTACCTAAAAAATTATAAAAACTACACAAAACACATGAAGCCTTAAAGATAGTTCAAAAGTTATCTGAAAAATAAAGCTTGGAGATTAAAGAGGAGAAGAAAAAAAACAAGCAATTTCCGGAAATGAAAATAAAATAAGTTAAAATGCACGAAGAGGGAAACAACAGTTTAAATATGGAATGGAAAGAATATGAGAAGATACAAACAGACACTTGTCTTAAATCCAGACACAACATAGAACGGATGACTGACACATGGCAAAAAGAGAAAATATGAAAATCTTGTTGAACTAGCGAAACGACACGCCAGAATATGAATCGACTCGCCTCAAACAAAGTTAAAATTTACCAAGGAAGAAATACCATGACTTCAACTCACTTGCGGGGGTCTAATGATGGATACCGAATTCTATCATAAGTATTATGGAGCCGAATCACAGGAGATCTATCTTCAGATGATATCAAACTCTCGCCCAGAGGGCTAAACCAAATAAAACTAACAACTGAATCCATGAGATTCGCCATGATTGAAGTAAGTCACATCACGAAGATAAGGCTGAATCCCTTGAAGACTCGGATAAAGCGCGTCGACCTAGGGATTGGCCCAAACGACCAGTCCCGAAGATCTTTCCTATTTGGATACAAACTCCAACATAGGAAGATAAACTCCAACTTAGGAAGATAAGCTTATTTAGGAAGATATGCCTAAATAGGACTTTCTTCCTAATAAGGAACTACACTCCTAATCAGGGTTAAACCCTACTAAATAGGAATCACTTTCCTATTCAGAGTCTACAAGGTATACATTCAACTACTATTAAGAGTTTGAGGTATGCCTAAGCTCACAACATATGACAACTACATTCATATACTCAAAACGATGATCAAAGCTCAATACTGACTTTAGCATCGGAGTGTTAATCGAACCACCACCGCCCGGTTAGCTTCTATCCTGTTTTGCAGGTTAATCCACCAGATCAGAAGCAGACTCCATCAGTTAATATATTGATAAATATTATATGCAATACTAGAAAATTGAATCTCTCAATCTGTATAACTGAAGCCTATAATAAACTAGTAACCCAAATTTCATCTAACTTTGCAAAGTCTGATTGTTGGTTGCTTTCTCTCAATGTAATTGCAAATTAGGGAATAACAGTTGACTTATATTTTTAGAATACAGAAATCAAGTATTAATCGATTAATATTTGTATAAATTTATTGCTTTACAATAAAGATTGTTGTACATTTTTAGGAATAATGTCATACAAATTCACAAACTATACACGTTTTTTCATTTTAATCATGCCGTTTAAAAATCGTCATTTTCATATACCAGCTACCAATTTTTCTCAAATCCATACACCGTTCAAAAATCCAGCAAAGTGTCAATATCTGATTCGTTATGACATGTTACAATATGGTTGCCAAATCAACAGTTTTCAGCAGTTTTTTGAACGGTGTATGAATTTGAGAAAAATAATAGTTTGTATATGAAAATGACGATTTCTACACAGCGTGATTAAAAAGAGAAAATGTGTATAGTTGGTGAATTTTTATAACATTAACTCATTTTTATGATATCTTTAATCCTACTCTAAAATAATTCAAAGATTAGTTTAAAAACTAATAAAAAAATGGGTTATTTATAATGTACACCTCAAGCAGGATTGTGCAAAAAGCAAATCAGATTGAAAAATTAACCGAACCGTTGTTCGGTGAAAACAGTTTAATTTGATGGGTAATTAAGAAAAGTTTGAAGTTTGGTTAATGATTTGGTTAGGGGGTATGTGAAACCGAAATAACAAAAAAACGGAAGAAATCGAACTTCTTATAATAAAGAAGGATTTTATTTTAACTTAATATCTAAATTTCGGGGCTTTTTTTATTTTTGCCTAAATTTTAAAGTTTTTATTTGATTATGAATATAAGTATAAACCGAATTTACTGAAAGCGAACCTACCAAAATTTTGTCAGGCTAAAAAATTTACAATTTGATCAACCACTTGGAAAAATTTGGCACTGTCGATTCTAGCAGATTTGAAACTGAACGGATTGATCGATGATCAGTAAAGACCTCTTTGATGTATTATTATAATATGAAAGGGAATATTTGTTCCGTCCATAAAAAATAGGTTTATTTAATACAAACGCATATTAAAAATGATTTTTTTTTGAAATTACCTTGTTCTGCTAAAATAATAGTAAAAATACGTGTTGACAATTTTAGAATCAACATTTTCCACCGAAAAATGTGCCAATGTTGAATTTGAACATAAATAAAAGGTTGTGCATTTGTTTGCCAAGTTTGAAAGGTCATGTTATTTTCGTAAAAATATGTAAATGTCATGATTTTTAATGTAATTAACCCAAATTTTTATTAGTATGTAATTTACTTTGAAAAATTACAGCTCATACGTGATCTCCATTTTCAGCTCAAAATCCGCAAAGAGAACAATTGTGTTTCGCTTTTTCTGAATAAAATTATTCTTCATGTGTTAAGATATCGTGATTTCCTTCTTCTTCATGAGAACAATACTTTCTGCTTTTTTTTGTTCGATCAATTTAAAGTTACAATCTCCCTTTTCAACGATTTTCATCTTCTTCACCTTGATTGTGGTATTTTTAAAAATGTTCATATACAAGAACATAAAAGAACATATGATAGTAAAAACTTTCAACATACTGATTAATTATAATAACGAGCTCTATCTCTGAATTGCCTATCCTGTGCTCGAGAGGGTCCCCGACCTATTGGATGATATCTGATTGGGAAATTGTATTTATTTTAATTATAATATGTATGAGATACTTTAGTATACTGATTGTTTATACAAGTAAAAAAAGATTAAAAATTATAAACTAGATAAATTGATTATTTTTCTTGATACTAGTTGTATATTTTAATAATATTTTAAGTATACCACTAGTAAGTATATTGATGATGATAGAAGTTTATATTTGAGGCCCTGGAAAATTTAATAACTATTAAATCATTATTTTTTGTTTCTGCTTTCAGTGTTTTGGTAGTGTATTATATATATTTTATGTATATCTTAATAACAAGGTTTTTATTTAATTGTTTCTACTTACACTGTTTTAGCAATATCTTATGTCTATTTTATGTATATTTTAATAACATGGTTTGTGTTTAATTATTACTGCTTACTGTTTTTGACATATTTTATGTATGTTTTATGTAATAACACGCTTTATGTTATAATTATAATGCTTAGATTGTTTGGTATACTATATTTATGTTTTATGTATATTTTAATAACATGTTTTGTATTTTTCATTTTTATATATAATGTTTGGTAGAGATGGATCGCAAAGTGAAAGAAAAAAACACATGTTTAAGTTATTTAATTATACTTTTATTATGAAACATGTATACTAAAAGTATGCCAGTAAGTCTGCGACAATAAGATGTTTATTTTTACTGTGGTTATCGAAATGAATTGATAGAGAAAGAATCATTATCGTTTATTTTTGGCTAATAGTTTTAAAAACTACTGACGTTTGAATTTTTTTCAATTGCACCATGACCTTGAAAATTCGTCAATTGCATCATGACATTGTTTAACTGTTTTCAATCTCAATCTAAAACATCAAATTAAATTCTTTTCATTTTGATAACATTTAAACTAAGTCCTTCATATTTATCATTTATTTTAAATATACACATCGCCACCTTCGTCGGACTCGCCAACGCTCTTGGACCCGCCGCCGCAGCTCTTGAATGGCTCGTCTTCCACGGAAGACGAACATATCTGTTCCGAGAGGGGCGGCGGGTTTGCGGGCGGGTGGTGATGAATTTGGAGTTGGAGGTTGACGCATTTCGATTTTTTATTTATTTAATTTTTAATAAAAATTAATTAATTATATAGCTAATTAAATATTCATTTAGGATTTATTTGAATATTTTTAAAGATAAGGGACTTATTTGAATTTGTTCAAATAGAAAAAATATAATATTACCCTTAAATTTAGTTATTTTGAATATTTTCATCCTTCTACTAATAAAATAGTCAAATATTTTCAATTTAGGGTGCAATTGAAAGTTAAAAAAAAATATGAAATAGGATAAAATTGACCGACTTACTACGTTATGGTGCAATTGAAAAAAAATAAAGATCAATAATTTTTAAGACTGTTAGCCTTTATTTTTTTATATTATTATTTATCTTTGATTATTTTATAATTTACAAAAATATGCGCGCATAACATACAAATACATATGTATTGTATACCATAATTAAATAAAATTATACATACAGTATACATATAAAACATATGTATCATATAAAAAAAATCTATAATACATATTGTATTATTAAAAGTAATTTATTTAAAAGTAGGTTCAAATACAACAAAACTCTGCAACTTTCATGTGTTTTGCATATTTAACATAAATTTTTAATTTTAGCAAAAAAAGTACACGAACTTTCTAATTTTTACAATTAAGAACACTTTTGCATTTTCTTTGAAAAATGGTGTTGTTTTACATCCAAAAAGCTGTCGTTTTACATCAAAAACGGTGTCGGTGTCTTAATTAAAAAAATTGGAAATTTCATGTACTTTTTTGCAAAAATTATAATTTTATGTTAAATATGAAAAACACACGAACGTTGGTGATTTTTAGCAACTTAAAACTCAGTGCTTTCAAGTTAAACACCAACAATGAGATTTTCCAAAACTAATATCTAACTTACAAGGGTTGAATTTTCTCAAAACTAAACTCTAACTTACAATCATCAAGAGTTTACAAGCTTACTCCAAAACTACAGCAAACAAGAGAATAAAATGAGAGATTGTTGTTTCAAGATTTGTAAATCATCAGTCTTGAAACAATGCAATGAATTTATATTTACCCAAAGCAAACCCCAAGAAAATCACAAACAAACAAAAGAGCATTTCATCTTTAGTTTTTAACGCTTCATTTTAAAAAGAAATCATCTTGGCATTATAATCACCATATTTAATTACCAATTCATCAAGCATGTTATAAACATCATCATCAACAATATAGTCATCAACAATAATGTCATTTTTAACATTTAAGCATGCATCATGTGATTCAACACCATCCCAAGATAATAAGGTTGGGGGTGTACCTCAAATGTTAGTTCCTCCTTAAATGCCATAAAGCATAGGTTGGATCCTCCTTTAGCACCTCTTCTTGAAGAGAAGAATCTCACATGCTTTCCCTTTCCCTTTCCGTTACCATTACGCTCTTGAGCTCATTAACTCTCTTATTGAGCCTCATTATTTTTTGTTCATTACTTTCTTTCTTGGTGTCTTTATGATGAAGATCATATATAGAGGTCTTGAAAGCAATGCCACTTTCCTTCGACTTCTACTTTTGGATGTTCTTGATGTAAGACATTTCATGGAGGAGCAACTTGCCAACCAACTCATTTGTCCTCAAGGTGGACAAGTCATGAGCTTCTTCAATGGTGGTCACTTTGGGTTGCCATAAAAGAAGAGGAAGGGATCTTAGGATTTTACCATTAATTTCCCTTAACTTGTAGAATTTTCTAAGTAAATCATTGCTTGTAATAATTCCAAGGAACCTTTTTATCGTCAAGAAAACATCTTCATGAGGCAAGCATTTGAAGCCTTCATATTCTCCAAAAAGCAACTCAAGCTTCTTTTCTTTGACTTGGTTAGTACCTTCATTATATTTCTCCAAGATCTCCCACATTTGCTTTGCACAAGTCAAGTGTTGAATTCTTCCTACTTGTTCTCTTGAAATTGAGGAGATGAGAGTTGTCATCGATTTTTAATTTAAACCATTTTCCTTCAATTTATCTTTGGACCACTAATCTCCTTCTAAAGGAGTTTCATCTTTGTTGATCGGATGTTTTCATCCTTTGAGAAAGACCTGCCAAAGATATACCCCTTGTATATCAAGAAAAAGTTCCATATGAAACTTCCAAAGTTTGTAGTTTGGACTATAAAAAAACATTTTGAGAGTGATGAAGAAGTTTTTGGTTGCCATTTTTTATCGTAAAGCTCTTGCAATCAAGCACAAAAACGATCGCTAAGCTCTAATGCCAACTGATATTCCCTATACGGTATGGTAAATCTTTAGTGTTTGATTATGAATTAAAGATTTAAATTCTTTTTAGAAGAATTTAAAATTTAAAGAGAGTTTAAGAGTATAGAAGATTCAGATCATAAATCGATCCTACTGCACTATTCAATCAAAGATTGAGATTTAGAATCCACTAATCAATATGCATAATGAGTTTCTAACCTAACTCCAAACTTAATATTTTCAAGCTAAAAACCAATTATGGGATTTTCCAAAGTTAATCTGTAACTCGCAAAGGTTGAGTTTCTCAAAGATAAACTCTAACTTATAATGATTAGGAGCTTACAAGCTTACTCTAAAACTACAACAAACAAGATAATAAAATGAGATGTTTATTGTTACAAGGTTTGTAGATCATTAGCCTTGAAACAATGTAAATGAGTTTATATTTATACCCCAAGAAAACCCCAAGCAATGCACAAACAAACAAAACAAATTTTAGTGTCAGGACCAAGTTCGCGCCCGCTACCCTTAGAGTTCGCGCCCGCGACCTTTCGTTCTTTGTCAGAATCTTTAACTGTTAGTGCAACATGTCGCCACTTTATTAGGGGTCTTCAAATATGTCGATTGGATTTCTAACGGTCATTATCTTCGCGCTCGTGACTCTATGTTCGTGCCCATAAAACTTGAACTGAAGGTTAGGGCTTCATCCTTTACACACCTCGCTATCGTGAAGGCTAGGGCTCGCGCCCGCATGGTCCACTTCGCGCCTGTGACTGAGCTGTTCTGTGGGTGCAAAAAGCTACTAGACAACTTTAAAATTTAACAACTCGATTTTTTCTAGAAGAATCCAAATTGACTCCTAAGTGTTTCAATGTGTCCCTACACACTTATAAACAAGATTAGAACACTCATAATTCATTACCAAAGTCAAAATAAAGGAGTATGAAAGGACAAAGGTCCAAAAAGGGTATATTAGGTAAATGAGTAAAATTTCAATAAGAGATTTTTAATACGTACTCTTTAGAGTGACGTGTTATATGCTTTTACAGGAAAGTGAGCAAGCTCTTTGTCTCTTAAGTGATATGGTAGTTTTGTGGTATTCCATCATTAATCTCCCCTAAATCCATTTTTCTTAGTTATTTATTTCTAATTTTGCAATATGGGTTGATGGATATCGGGTTGGTTTGATCGTGAAAGGTTTCCTCTCTTTTTCTATGTTTGCCTTGCTGACAGCCTGTCATGTCTCATTTAATACGCTTAGGACCCTTTCAGGTTCTGCAGCCATTTTATTTTCTTTCCCAATTAAGAAAATAATTTCCGAAAATCTCATGTCTTCTGGTTTTTCTATCATTTCTATTATTCCTACTTATTCTTTTGGTTTCTTTTTTTCTCATCTTTCTTTCCCTCTTTGCCTTCTGTCCTCACATCTTTCTTTTCTTTTGTTGAACCATGGCCAAAGGACACCCGAAAGCCTTTACTTCCATTAAGACGTACCCTTGTTGTTTGCTACCATATTATGTTGTTACTATCCGTGACTTCTACGGTATCCCTGAAGATTATTCGATGCTTCTTCCCGAGAATGGGGATTTTGCTAATGCATGTGTTGCCCCCATGCATTCTTTTATGAAATTCTCGATATATTATGGAAAAGTTTAAGTGTTTGACTGTGAATGAAAGATTTAAATTCTTTTTAGTGTAATTAATAATTTAAAGAGAGTTTAAGAGTTTAGAAGATTGACACAAGGATTTAAAGTAGTTCAGATCATAAATTGATCCTGCTCCACTACTCAATCAAGGATTGAGATTTAGAATCCTATAAATGAGATTCACAAGAAGTTTTCTAAACTAACTTCAAACTTAGTGCTTTATAGAAAAACAGAAATTAATGAGATTTTCCAAAGCTAATTTCTAACTTACAAGGGTTGAGTTTTCTCAAAGATAAACTAAAACTTACAATGATTAGGAGTATACAAGCTTACTCCAAAACTACAAAAAAAAGTTATTTAAGGTTGATAGTTTGTTGTTTCGAGGTTTGTAAATCATTAACCTTATAACTATGCAAGTGGGTTTATATTTATACTCATTACAAACTCCAAGAAAAGCACAACCAAACAAAATCTACTTTGTAGGAGACAGAGGCATCAGGCCCACTACACTTTTGTTGCCCCCGTGAACTCTAATATTTGATAGAGTCTTCTACGGCTAGTGCCACATATCTCCACTTTATTGGGGGATTTCAAATATATATATTGGATCCTCAACGGTCATATGCTTCGCGCTTGTGACTCTAATTCCGCACCCGTGACATGCCTCAAAGAGGTTAGGATTTCAACCCTGGGCAAGGTCGTGCCCGTGAATGGCAATGGTTTCACCTGTCACTTGTGTTTCGCGCCTGTGTTACTCTCTTATTGATGGTGCGAAAACCTATTAAACAGTTTGGAAAAGTGACAACTCGATTTTTGCTAGAACGCTCCAAATTGATTTTCGAGTGATCCAAAATATTCCTAAACACTTATAAACAAGATTAGAACACTCATAGTTGATTATCAAAGTCAAAACAAAAGATCATGGAAAGACAAAGGTTCAACATTCTCCTCCTTTTTGAGTTTGACAATCACATGCTAAAATGGCTAAGATAATTAAGAGACAAGTTGATTTTGACTCCCCTTACTAAATGCACATAAGATAAAAAACAAAATTAAGACATAAGTAAGAAAATTTCAAAAATACTTAGCAATTTAAGCATAGAGACTTCTCCCCCATTGGTAAGACAAAAATAATAAGGACATATTTAAAAATAGACAAAGGAGCTAATTGAAAGATATTTTGAAATTAAATATTAGTTTCTCATTCATTTGAGGCGCAAAGGCGCGAATTTGATATGTATATCAAGCATAAAATTTAATTGACTGAACTTGTGGATTGAAATGATAAAAAAAATAAGGACTAATTCTTGAAACTGAATTATACTGAATCAAAGTCCAATCATTAAAATGGTATTAAAGTATATCAAAAAATTTAGGAGAATAAGATATGAAAAAAATGATTCTCCTCCTCAAAACAATACATTTTGAAAACATAACATAACAAGAATCCATATTTAAATGATTGAAACATTTTAAAAACACATTGATTATATGATACGGTTTAAAGGATACTTATCTTATCATTTTCAAAAAATTCTTCCTTGGATGCTCATAGAATGCATCCTTACTTATTAATCATCCACTATATGATATTGAATTTGTTTTAGAGGACATCAAATGTATGAACGAAGGATCACTTTACCCCCTCAACTTGGCATAAAGTATTAAAAAAGTCCAAAACTATAAATCAGATCACTTTTACCCTGAACTTGGCAAAACCAGCTCAAAACCCCCCTATGCTAATGTGGCATCTTAATTGGAGAGTGAATTTATAATTAATTATAATTTACTCTAATTAATCATAATTAAATCCTAATTAATTATAATTAAACCCTAATTAATCTAGGGGATTTTTTACACCTTTTTTGACCCGATTTTGCCAAGTTCGGTGTAAAAGTGATCATTTTTTGCTAATTTTGAGTTTGGATACTTCGTGCCAAGTTGAAAGGATAAAGTGATCTTTTGTTCTCAAATGTACCTATAAAGCAAGTCACTGAGGTAACTAAGCAACTTTGGGTTCTTGAAAATTAATGCTTGAATAGTTAAAAGGGATTAATCTTAATTAAATTTTTCTCACATGGCAATGAATATTTTTATGACCATATTTCATACAATATACACATTGAATTATATGATTCACATGTGATTGCATTTGAGGTGATTTGGCTCTAAAGGTCTCATGAGAACAAGCACAAGCATGTGAACAAGTACTAACATGTGAAAATGAATCAACATGTGAGTTCCATTTAGCTTTCATATTCCATTTGTGACTATATTGAGAAGCATATCCATGTCTAAAGGGTCTTGTACTCTTGTTATTCTTAGCCTTTTCAACCAATAATGATTAGGCTTTTTAGCATGCACATTAGCCTATTTTGCCTTACTTGGTTTGACCAATTTAGGAGGAACTTCTATAGAAGAATTTTGAGGCAAAGATGCTTTGACAAATTTAGTCATATTTGAAGTAGAAGCATCTTGATTATAGCCAGTTCCAAATTTTTTGCTTGGGCATCTTTAAGATATAAGACTTATATTTAAAGTCTCCTTTCCTTTTTGAAATTTTGAAAATGAATCTTTTACTTCAAGAATTTTAGTTTTTTGTTTTTTAATTTCCTTAAGCAAGTTATTAATATTTATATCTTGCTTTGAGATAGATTTTAAAGCTAATTTCAAAACTTCATTATTAAAATTAAGCTCATGAAATTCTTTACTTAAAACAAGCATTTCATTTTTAGCTTTTGAAACTTCATTTTAAAAAGAAAGTATAATGGCATTATAATCATCACGTTTGATTACAAATTCATCAAGCATGCTATGCACATAATCATTACATGCATCATCATCAACAATATCTTCTTTAACATTTAAGCATGCATTATGTGATTCAACACCAATACCATCCCAAGATAATAAAGTTAAGGGATTACTTTAGGTGTTTGTTCCTTTTCAAATTCCATGAAACACAAGTTGGCATCATATTGGCTCTTATTTTCAGATTGCGAATGATCATCTTATGAAGCCTTAGATCCCCCTTTACCACTTCTTCTTGAAGAGGAAGATCTCCCATGATTGTCCTTTCCCTTGCCTTTAAAGCTATTAAGCTCATTAACTCTCTTAGTGAGCCTCATAATTGCTTGTTCATTATTTTCCTTCTTGGTTTCTTCATGATGAAGATCACATGTGGATCTCTTGAAAGCAATTCCATCTTCCTTTGGTTTCTCCTTTTAAATGCTCTTGATGCAAAACATCTCATGGAGGAACAACTTTCCAATCAACTCATCCATCCTCAAGGTGGACATGTCATGAGCCTCTACTATGACGGTCACCTTAGCTTGCCACAATAGAATAGGAAGGAATCTTAAGATTTTACAATTGATTTCCCTTAAATTATAGAATTTTTCAAGTGACTCAAGGCTTGTAACAATTCTAAGGAATCTTGTAGTCATTATGGAAACATCTTCATGAGGCAAGTATTTGAATCCTTCATATTCTCCAAAAAGAAACTCAAGCGTTTTTGCCTTGACCTGGTTAGTACCTTCATAGTATTTCTCCAATGTCTCCCATATTTTCTCCTGAAATTGAAAAACTCTTGCTATTAAGCATAAAGAAGAGTACAAAACTCCAAGGTCTCTCAAATGTTGAATTCTACCCACTTTTTCTCTTGAAATTAAGAATGTAAGGGTTGAGATGACTTTCCTATTTTGAGCATTCTCCTTCAATTGATATTTGGACCAGTCCTCTCTTTCTAAAGGAACTCTATCTTTATTGACTAGATGCTTTCATCCTTTGAGAAAAACATTTCAAAGATCTATCCCTTGCATATCAAGAAAATTTTCCATTTGATACTTCCATATTTAGTAATTTGAACCATCAGGAAATGGTTTTTGAGTGATAAAGAAATTCCTGGTTACCATTTTTGATTGAAAAACTCTTGCAATTAAGCATAAACATTGATAACAATTGAAATCCCCTATACATTATAGCAAATTGTTGGTGTTTGATTGTGAATGAAATGTTTAAGTTCTTTATAGCAGAACTAAGAATTTAAAGAGAGTTTGAGAGTATAGAAGATTAATAAAAGGATTTAGAGTGGTTTGGATCATAAATCGATCCAAATCCACTACTCAGTTAAAGATTAAGATTTAGAATCCACTAAATGAGATTCACAAGAAGTTTAATAAGCTAACTTCAAACTTAGTGCTTTATAGCTAAACACCAACTAATAATATTTTCCAAAGCATCTCTAACTTATAAGGATTGAGTTTTCTCAAAGCTAAACTCTACCTTACTATGATTAGGAGTTTACAACTTTACTCCAAAACTACAACAAACAAAAATAATTTAATGTTGAGAATTTGTTGTTTCAAGATTTATAAATCATTAACCTTAAAACAATGCAACTTAGTTTATATTTGTACCCATTGCAAACTCCAAGCAAAGCACAAACAAAAAAAACTACTTTGTTGGAGACAGAGGCTTCGCACCAGCTACACCCTTGTAGCGCCCATGACACTCTGATTTTTGTTAGAGTCTTCAACGGCTCATGTCGCCACTTCATTGGGGGTCTTCAAATATATCTGTTGAGTTTTCAACAATCATAATCTTCGTGCCTGTGACTCTAATTTTGCGCCCATGAAATTTCCCAAGGAGGTTAGGGTTTCAACCCTAGGCAAGATCGCGCCTGTTACTGGTAATGGTTGCTCCTGTGGCTTGGGTTTCACGCCCGTGACACTCTGTTGTCATAGATTCAAAAACCTACTATATAGCTTGGAAAATCGACAACTTGATTTTTGCTGGAAGGCTCCAAATTGACTCTCGAGTGTTCTTAAATGCCCGTACACACTTATAAACAAGATTAGAACACTCATTATTGATTGTTAAAGTCAAAACAAAGGAGTATGAAAAGATGATTCTGCTCAGACCGCTATTATGATTGATACTGCTTCTACTTGCGCTCGTTTTGTGAAGTGATCAATAACTACGAAGATAAATTTCTTTTGGTTTATGGACATCAGAAAAGGACTTAGGATGTCTATTCCTCATGTTAGGAATGGTCATGGACTATGCATAGACTTCATTTCTTGGGTGGGTATGTGCGATCTATCGCCATGTTTCTGGAACTTGTCACACACTTTCATTATCGCTTTGGCATCTGCTTCCATCGTCGGCCACTAATATCCTTGTAGGGATGATTTTTTAGAAACTATTGTTGGTCCCTCATGTGCCCCCACATATCATGGATTTCTCGTAAGACATATTTTCCATCCCTTCTTAATACACATCTGGACCAGGGGTGGCTGATAGAAGTTTTGTATAGCATTTCGTTGCATACATGATGTCGGTTCTCCTTAGATTTTCTACTTCTTTTTGGTCGATGAGGGTTTCCTCTATTTGAAGATATTATATAGCTGGATGCATCCATGAGTTGGAAATTGCTCTTTCAGTTCCATGAGTTGGAATTTCTCGTTCTCTTTGGGTGCTACTTTTGCTATTGTGTCCGCCTCCATGTTGTCTTCTCTTGCTATCTTGTTAATTTTTCATCGTCCCCTCCATGTTGTCTAAAACCAACTGAGAATCATAGTAGATTTTGAGGTATTCTGTTCTTACTTCTACTGCTAATGCCAGTCTGATCAGGAGCGCTACATATTCTGCCATGTTGTTTGTTGATGTGAAGTTTAAGTTAATTGTGCATTCGATTTGTACTTTGTATGGCCCTTTTAAAGATGACACCTGCTCCTGCCTTTTTTTTTGTTTTTTAATCCATCTATGTATAGTTCCCATTGTGTGTCCATGATTACATCTATTTTAGAGTAGCTGGTGAATTCTGCAATAATATCTACCATGGTTTGTGCCTTTATTGCTTGTCTTGGTTCATATTGGATGTCATGCTCTCCTAGTTCTATGGACCACTTCACCAATCTTTGGGAAAGTTTCGGTCGTTGAAGCGCTTGTCTTAGTGGTCAGTCTGTTTGCACCACTACCGAGTGTGCTTGGAAATATGCTTTCAGCTTCTTGGTCGTTGATGTTAAGGCCAGCGCCATCTTCTTAATCTCAGCGTATCTATTCTCCGCGTCTTTCAACGTGCGGTTGACATAGTAAATTGGAAATTGTTGTCCTCCTTCATCCTTTACAAGGACCGTCACCGTAGTGTCTTTACATACCGAGACATATAAGTATAGGACTTCTAGTTTCGGCAGCCTACTTAGAAATGGTAATTTGAGTAGGAACTATTTAACGCTCTCGAACGCTTTTTCGCGCTCCATTTGAATGGTTTAGTTTTCAATGTTTTATAGAACGGTAAACATCTCTTGGAGGATGACGAGATGAACCATCCTAGCGTCGTTATTCTTCCGTTAAGGACTTGGACTTCATGTAGGTTCTTAAGAGGGGTCATTTCTAAGATAGCTTTGATCTTTGGCCTAATCACTCAAAAACCCCTCAGCTTTAAACTTTTTTTCAATTCCACCCCGACGTTGAAAATTTCTCAATTTTACCCACTTTTGAATTTTCCGTTTTCAATTGTACCCCAATATTTTAATTTTTGTTAATTTTTTTACTTAAATGATGAAATCATTCAATTAATTAAGTCTAAACATGAAATTAAATTCTTTTTTATTCAAAAAATACAAATAAGTCCTTTATTTTTAAAAACTAACTAAAAACCATAATCAAATTAACACTAATTTAAATTCTTAATTAATTTAACTAAATTTAAATAAATTTTAAAAATATACAATTAATATATGCGAGACATAGAGAATGTTTTAAACAAATTTCCAAACGCAAAAGACGTTAATTTAATTTTTCAGGGTACAATTGAAACACAAAAATGCAAAATAGGGTAAAATTGACAAATTTTCAACGTCAGGGTATGATTGAAAAAGGGCTAAAAGGTCGGGGTTTATTAAGACATTAGGCCTTGATCTTTTATGAATTTTCTTATATTCCCCTCTAGGACAACATGTATCCTAGGAATTTTCCTCCTTCTATTCCGAACGTGCATTTGTCGGGATTCACCTTCATGTTGAACTTGTCAAGGACTTTCATCATTGCTTGGAGGTCTTTCGAATGGTCTTCTTCCTTTTGGATTTTTACTATCACGTAGTCTACATATATCTCCATTGGCTTCTAGATTTTTTCTTTGAACATAAATTTCATCAGCCTTTGATAGATGGCTCCTGTGTTTTTCAATCTAAAAGGCATCATCGTATAATTGAATCTATCTTTATGTGTTATGAAACTCGTCTTTGTCTGATCTTTTTCTTTAATTGGGATATGGTTGTATCCCTGCGCCATGTCCGCCAAACTATAAAGTTTGTAGCACACTATTGCATCCACTGGTTTATCAATGTTGGGCAACGGAAAACATGCTTTAAGGGTAAGCTTTGTTAAGATCTGTGAAATCTATGAAAATGCAGAATTTTCTGTTGGCTTCCGTGACCAGCACCACGTTGGCTAACCACTTTGGGTATTTGACTTGATAAATCTTGCGGATTGTAATTTCCCGATTTCCTCTATGGTGCTTTCTATCGTTTCTTTGAGTGCTTTCTTTTCTTTTATTTGATATCTTTTACCAATGGGTCCACATTCAACTCGTGGCAAGCTATTCCTAGGTCCACTCCTCTTATCTTTGACGCTTTGACAGCAAAGTTTGTGTGGTGTTTTTTTAGTACCTCAACTTCTCAAAACGGTTGGTTCCTAGCTTCACTAGATTGCCCAGGATGACTTCCCATGCTTCTGTTTCCCATACTAGTTTGGAAATAGGCTACTCGCAGGGTATGTTTTAATGGCAACAATTCCGCCGTGGCAACTCTATGTAAAAATGCTTCCTCCTTAAAGTTTCCAATCACAGTGAAAGTTCGTCTAGCTGTTGGGAGCATCATTCTTTGATTTATATCGACCGCTACCCCGTATTTATATAGAAATTGCCGTCCTAGCATCATGTTGTATAGCAGCTTCCAATCGACTATGTGAAACGAAATTGCGATCGCTTTCTCTATTCTGTTACTCCTTAGCTTTAGTCATACGGTGCAGTGCCAATCGAGTGTAGTTTTTCTCTTCCCGTTCCGTTAACTTCCGTCGGGCGTAGCATTATCCTTAACATGCTTCGGCCAAGGATTAGATAGGCGTCCCATGTTACCATATTGACCGCGCTACCAAAATCCACAGATACCCTCCGTACTTTCCTTCCTACTACCTTTGCTTTGATAACTAATGCCTCTCCTCCTGTCTCTCCTTCATTCTTTATAGTCAAATGGTGCATGCTTATCGGTGTCATTTGTTGGCTTTGTTTGTACTATTTAGCCGCTGCCTCTTGGTTTTCTTCTCTAAGCCTTTTGTCCTTGTCCCTTAATCAACTTTTTCACCATATCCAAATTGTTCGTAAGGGAAATCAAATTACCATCAGCAATCTGTAAAGTATAGTCAGTCTTGTGATAACCTTGGATTTCAGAACCATTTATTAGACCCAAGGATTTTGCTTTATCAATCAAGGATTTAAATCCTTCAGCTGCAATAACAAAGAGAAGAGATGAAAACAGATCCCCCTGCCGCACACCTCTTTCCATAGAAAGTTTGTCAATTTGACTTCCATTAATAAGAACTGAAAGTTGAGATGAGCTCAAAAGAAAGGAAATACATTGAATCCATTTACCACCAAAGTTCATTTTCTTAAGAACCTTTTGAATAAAAACCCAAGAAACACTGTCAAAAGCCTTATGAAAATCCAACATAATAGTAAATTTCTACTCTTTACGCCTCGGGGTTAAGTTGATAATTTCAGAAGCTATTGCATGGAAATCATGAATACTACGACCTTTGATGAAGTCAAATTGATTTTCTGAAATAAGAGTTGGAAGAAGGGTTGCCAAACGATTCACTAATACCTTATAAAGCAGCTTGAATATCCCATTCAACGGACTAATAGGCCGGAAGTCTTTTATATTAGTTGCACCCTTGATTTTTGGAATTAAAATGAGAAAAGTCGTATTCAAACCCTTCGGGAAAAAGCCTTCATCGTGAAAATCACCAAAAAAACTGCATCAAATCAGCCTTAAAAACCCACCAAGCATTTTGGTAAAATAGCATGTTCAACCCATCCAGTCCTGAGGCAGTATTTGCATCACAATTTTTCAAATCTGTGTGGACCTCCTCCTCCCCAAAGACGGATATAATCAATTCAACAGTATGCATTGGTAAATAGTTGAAACATAAGCCCCTAATCTTGAAACTGACCTGAGTTGTTCTTCAATAAAAATTGTTATAAAAAGATGAACTTGCTTTTTGATATCTGAAGGGGATGAGTAGCAAACATCATCAACAATAATCTCGGAGATGAAGTAGCAGCCATATAAAAGAAGGAAGTATTTTATTGTCCAATAGACTCCACTTCAACCTCATCTTTTACAGCCACATGTGATTTACAACTACTGGGAGATGCTACCAAAATTAGCTTGAAGAGAAGAGATGGAAGATTTTTCTAAGTCAAACAAACCTATATTATCCATAATAGTTTCAAGATTAGAGAAATCTTATTGAATAATATTGGCTTTAACATTTATGTCACCAAAAACTAATTTAGAAACCAAGGGGGATTGCAGACTTCTTTCATTGATAGATATCCAATAAGACTCAAGAAAATTAGCAAAATTAGGATGCTTCCACCAAGCATTTAAAGATATAAAAGGGCGAGGACCCCAATAAACACTACTTGCTGATGAAAAATAAAGAGGAACATGATCGATGAACTAACGAGCTAGAGTCTTTAGATGCCAATTAGGCCAAATATGAAAAACTAATAGAGAAATAAATCATTTATCGATATTAGATTTGGATATTATATTATACCAAGTAAAAAATCGACCATGTAATGGAAACTCCAAAAGATTTGCCACATTGATAGTCATGACCCAAATTCATGAGTCGAGACCGACACTATAGAATAGGAATGGTGGTTCCAAAAACCCTTAGCAAGCATTGAAACCTCTACAAATTTTTCATGTTTTGAGAACATAAAAATGTCTCAACTTCTTTTAATAAGTATTTGAAAACCTTTTCTAAAAAATATAACAAAAACATTATGATTGTATCTTTAGAAATCAAGGTTGAATATAAATTCCTTATAACATAATAGCCCTATCTGAATACAATGGTATTAGTGGAAAACCAGTTAATATAATAAAAGATTGGTTAAAACATTTTATACAAACATAAAGCTTTATCATAACACCAGTTCCAATTTATAAGTAACTGACAAAAGCACTTTGTGCAAACACGCAACATTCAAAACCATATACACAAAACTCATACATTTTCCAATCCAAATGGCATTACTAAAAACTCGTAGTGACCATAACGCGTCCTAAAAACAGTCTTTGAAACATCATTATCTCAGATTTTCAACTGATGATAACTCGATTGCAAATCAATCTTGGAAAAGATTTTGCTCCTTGCAAATGATCAAAATAATCATCAATTATGAGCAAAGGGTACTTATTCTTGATTGTAACCTTGTTCGGATGTCTGTATCTATGTAGAGCCGAAACGATCCATCCTTCTTCTAAACAAACAAGAACGGTGCACCCCAAGGTGAAACATTCGTATGAAAAAACCATGATCAAGCAATTCATCTAATTGCTCTTTTAATTCCTTCAACTCTACTGGTGCCATCCGATAAGTAGGTACTGATATCAGTTTTGTACCAGGAGCCAATTCAATACAAAACTCTATATCTCTATCTGGTGGTAATTTGGGTAATTTTTCTAGAAAAACATCAGGATATTCCATTACTACTGATACATCATGTACACTACCTTGTCTCTTTTCCATATCTCTTATAATAGCTAAGAATCCTTGACATCCTTTCTTCATCATTCGCTGAGCTTTTATAGCTGAGATTATGCTAGTATTAGATTCAGGTTTCTCACCTTAAATTGAAATTGATTCAACTCCAAGACTATTGAATGTCACTGTCTTTTTTTGACAATCCACACTCGCATAATGTTGAGCTAACCAATACATCCTCAATATCACGTCAAATGCTAGTACCTCTAGCAAAACTAAATCAGCAAACAGACCCCATCCTTGAACATTCACAAGACAAGATTGGTAAATGATACCTACATCCACACTTTCACCCATTGGTGTGGCTACTGATAACAGATTTTGCAAGTAAGCGGGTTGCTTTCACATCTTAATTTCAAAACTCGGCGAAACAAACGAATGTGTAGCACCCAGATCAAATAATACTAATGCAACCATATAAGCTATAGAAAAGATACCTTGCACAACTTCAATTGAAGCTTGAACTTCCTGTGGATTTAGCGCAAACACTCTTGCTTGACTCCTTTCTGCCTGAGAAGTTTGACCAGTTCCTTACCCTCCAGCATTCCTTCCTCCGCCTCTATTTTATCAATACCTCGACCTCTCTGATCGGTAAATGTACTTTCAGTCTGACCTTTTCTAGAAGCTGCTAGATACACAAGTCTCTGATGTTGATGAAAGGGCTATGCCACATGTCAATAGACCCTTATAGTCCAGACATCGGACACTCTCTAGTAAAATGGCCCTCTTGGACACACACAAAACACGCTCCTGTAGAAAGATGACATACTCCATAATGTCTCCTCCTACACGTCTGACAAATTGGTGCCAAAATTCCCGCAATTCCTGATTTTTGTCCACTCAAACCAGCTCCAGGGGTATTAAACAGTTTTTCATGTTTACCTTTCTTAAATCCTTTGTGACATGGTCTTATGAAATTACTTTAACTAAAGTGTATCGGAGTATTGACCGTTGCACTAACATGCTCACCTTTAATTGATATCTGTGTAAGTATGATATGAAATTCTCCTAAACTGGACTAAGGAAGTCTCCATCTAACAAGCACTATTTATTACTTGAATCAGATTTCTACTAGCTTCTGTCAACAGTCCAATAAACTCGGGCCCTAAGCCCTTGATGAACCTCGAGTTGACCCTCTCTGGATCAATCATCAAATCAGGCAAAAACCCACTCAGTCTGGTAAAATCCATCACATATTCATGCACTGACCTATCACCCTTGGTCAAGACTAACAGTCTATCATGATAGCTCTCTGTTACCAAAAATGGTAGAAAGAACTCTCGGTAATGATTAAGAAACTTTGCCCAAGTCATCTAAGCCATAGTAGGCTGAATCATACGTTGAAACCAATATTTTACTAGTCCCTTCACTGACATATCAACCAACAAAATTTACTGTCTTTCATCTTCCTGAAGACGTCTAGCATTTTGCTCAACTTCCTCAAGCAAATCCAAAGCATCTCCAGCACCGTTAAACTCAGTTGGCTTCAACTTCATATACATCACTATCATTATTTTCACCTTGGCGTTGTTGCTATTGTAGCAACTTCTCCCTATGCATATTCTGAGTCTCAACTTGATTACCTTCATAGTCGCAATTCCAGCTAAAAACTTATTCATATCAAAGCTTAGGGCATTAGGTGGTTGAGGCATTCTTGGTGCCTGAACTGGTTCCTGTATCCCCGCTGCTTGACCTCTAGCTCTACCTCGATCCTACCACGGCCTTTTCCTTCCACTTGGATCGGTACATTCTATCCTTCATGAACTGATGATTCATCCTGACCCTTTTTTTTATGTTGTGCTATAGCAGCACAAGCTCTCGTTTGGCGTTGGTCAGCCATCCTGACCAAATCAAACCGCGGTACCACTAATATTAATACGCCAAACACATTCTCAACATATAAACACAAATAAAAACACATAACACAGAAACATCTACTAACTAGAGCTGAAAGTTTTCAAGACAAATGAAAACGTACCAAAGACATGACTCGATTCCTATGTGATGCAGTAGTTCCTTAAACTCTATCATGTCACGTATCAGCAATGAAATCCTAGACAATAAAATCCTAGACCATTGCTCTGATACCAACTTTTTCACTACTCAAAACCATAAGTCGAGACCGGCGCAATGAGAATGGTAATTTTGAAACCCATAGCAATCTTAAAAACCTTTACAATTTTTTCGAGTTTTATAAACATAAAAGTGTCTCAACTTATTTTCATAAGTATTTGAAAACTTTTTCTGAAAATGTAATCAAAACACTATGATTATTTCTCCAGAAATCAGGGCATAAATATAAATTCCACATAACATAATAGACAAATCTGAATACAATGCCAACACTAGAAACAAGTTAATATAATAAACAACTGGTTAAAACATTTTGTACAAACATAAAACTTTATCATAACACTAGTTCCACTTTGTACAAACACGCAACATTTAAAACCATATACAAAAAAACAATAGTTTCATATAAGAGTAAACCATTTAAAATGAACTAATGATGGATAGATCGAAATATGCAACTCTAGAATGGCATTATTCAAAAACGAATTCTGGAGTATGGACTGGAAGCCTGATCACGTAAAAATTCTATTACTTGTAAAGGGGAAATATCCACGACTCAATATTGAGTGAGTCTACTATAACATCCCACACTTTCTAATGGTTAGAATAGGCCACGTGTCAAGATTATATTAGGTGTGAGTACGTAAATTAAATTTAAGTATAAATTTAATTTATTAGAGTCCCTGATAATGTATTGAGGTTATAGGAGGTTAAAATTTAAATTTGAGAAATTTAAATTTTAATAAACGGAATTAATCGGGAATATGGAAATTCATATAAAATTTAAATAGAATAATTTATAAGTCCTGAACGAGAATAATTTTGATGTCAATATTCGTGAAATAATTTTAAGAAGCTATCATTAAATTTTTATGAAATTTGGACTTAGTAAAAGTAAAGTAGATTGAACAGGACCTAAGTTATTTTCAAAGATTTTTTTAAAATAAAATATATGTCTGATGCGAATAAAAATTATTCGTTATATATTTTATTGAATTTTTGGGTAGAGTTTTGCGAAATTTGGAATTAGTCTCTGTCTGAGTTACAGGCGACTAATTAAGAAATTTGGGTAAAGTACGTGATTAAGCTGCTTGAGCTAAAGTGTAATTAGACAAATATATATATATGTAACATTTCATTTTAAATGTTATAGAATCATTTTCTATTCTTCTCTCTATTCATTTGTTTAGGCGACAGTCTACGTAGGATTAGGTTTTGGCAGTTTTAATCTGATTTCTCAATTACAACTCTGATTTCTTCGGTAATTCGCTAGTATTTGAGGTAATAACCGTTAATTTGAATTAGATTATTTATAATTTGGATTATATTTGAGATTTAAATGGTTATCGTATCAAATCAATCGAATTCAAATCGATGCGACGTTTAAATTGCAAAATTAGATAGTATGGATTGTGTTTTAGTGCTCGGAGCGGAAAAAGCACGTCGGGATAGATCGGATTAGCCCAGGGGATGAATCTCAGGGCTGGACGGACGACACATCAGCTATGCGCATGCACAGCATGTAAATGTTGTGCGCTCACACAACGCCGCCGAAGGGGCTTAAGGCGTTTTTGCGTGCTTCGAACAACGCGTTCGACCTTAGATCAATCGGACTCCGAAAAGTGAATTATGACGTTGTAGACACCTATTTCCCGGACAGGTAAACAGTGATGAGGGACTGAAGCGTCTAATGATGATTTCTAGAGAAATCTGTCCAGGTGACAAGCTATTGATTTGCTTGCAAGAATCTAAACAGGCGTAATCTGTGCATAGCTGCAAACTTGGAGGATTAAAACATAATTATAAATAGCCTATAAAAATCCAAAGAGATTGTAGTCTAAGTTTAGAAATTGGACTAATTGCAATATCTTACTATGGGCCAACTTGCAAGTTTTACCGACTAAATTGACCATACTCAAACCCATAGGATCTTAGAAGCCTTGTTTTTAATACTTTCGGACACTAAAAATGACTTTTAACTCTGTTTTACTTAACTTAAAAGGAAGATTACGAATTTAATTAAAAATAGGATTTCTTAGCTAATCCTAATACGTAAAGGCTTATCACTTCACACACTTTCACACTCCTGACATAACTGAACCTCTAGTTAACCCTAGGTCACCCCTAACCTCTATAAATAGACTATCAACACAGCCTATCTAGAGGTCGGACCAGAAACACAAGAATCCTAGGAAGAATTTGACCTCCCCCCCTAAAAGCCCTAGCTTAGCCAAATTTCACACTACACATACACACAAAATTATTCAATTCCAGTCCCTAAAACACCTAATATAAGTTTTAATGCTCTAAAAACACAATCGTGCCCAGATTAAAAGCTGGATTCTGCATCCACTTCATCATTAAACGATCCAAGGACTCAGAACGGTAGTTCGAAGGACCTTCTTAAATTTCATATCACTTTTATGTCATATCAATTGCAATTGCTAGATTTTTATAATTAGAATGCATATTAGTCTATTCCATTGGTTTTTGTCATAAATTGTCATAATTGCCAAATTATGCGTTATGGATAAAATTGCTATACAAACTGAGGTAAACATGGTATTAAGCATTTTTTAGGTGTTCTCTATGTTAGTAATCAAGAATTATTTCGATTACGCAGCTTAGAATGCATGCTATGGTGTTTTTAAAGCTTGTTACCTCAAATTGTGTTAGCTAAATTAACCATGAAATTAGCTATTTTTGTGTTTTTAATTAGATGTTAGACACTTTAAATCAATCCCAGCATGTATTTTTTTCATTCATTGTATTGTTTTATGCATTTTTTGAGTATTTTTGCATGAAAAACCGATTTAAATGACGAAACGGCGAATTGCTGAACCTGTTGTTCAGAAGTCGCCGCCATTGTAACCGACGGCACCACCAGAACCGGTGACGCTGCCACTATAGACTGCCGGCGCCAATTTGTGGGAGCCTTAAAATAGATACTACCAAAACCCATCGACTCAGCCTAGATGCATTCCAGCCTAGACACTA
Source organism: Mercurialis annua (assembly GCF_937616625.2). Taxonomy (NCBI): domain Eukaryota; kingdom Viridiplantae; phylum Streptophyta; class Magnoliopsida; order Malpighiales; family Euphorbiaceae; genus Mercurialis; species Mercurialis annua. Next base: position 16,685,498 of record NC_065572.1, on the reverse strand, counting down.
CCCTCTAGGAAAATACCCAACATAGTGTTTGTATTTGAGTCATGCTGTCAATTTAACGATTCTAAATCCAAGTTTTCAAAAAATATTATTTCAATTCCAGTCTTAGGTCAGGCCTTACAAAATTTTCCAGTTTTGAAAAACTAGATTTTTAAAATATCTTGTTAGGCCAGACTCAAAAGAACAAATCTGATTAAGTGAAACCCTTTCGCATAATTGAACCTCTTATAACCAGTCTAGTGAAAACTCCTTTCACTAGATTCAGCCACCAGGCTAAATCAATCTCCAGATTTCAAAAAGGGTAGCCATATCCATATTTACATGTTTACACTTCTTCCAAAAAGGGATAAGAAGTCGTTACATTGACAAGTGTAGTCTATTTGCTTTAGAACTGCTAGAATAGAACTTGCAGGTGTACAAGACTGTATCATCCGGGATTCGAAAGTCCATACCAGAATTCCTAGGAATAAACCTCGCCTGGAACACGTGTGTGGGAGGAACAAGGTCGGAAGGAACAATTTGTTTCCATGATATCAAATGTTTACTTGCTACCTGTTATGTGTTATGTGTTTAAAACTAACCTTGCATTTCATGCATATGCATCTTATGCATCTCATGCATCCAACATTATAGAAATCACGTACTAACCCCTTGTGGATGCAGACATTAAAGAAACTCGTCCAACTGCTCTCTAGCAAAGACAAGCTGGAAGACTCACTAGACCAGCAAGCCCTACCAAAAGCCATAAAGTCCACTTACGCCCGTTGAACTAGCTAAACAAGTCTGCGAGGAGTTAAGCAACGTGAGTTCTAGAAAATCTTCTGCCAGCTCCATCGTCAACTCAGCCAGCACATTTGACATGTCTATAACATCGGGAACAACACCCCCTGTGATGTAATCCCAACTCGACCAAATGAAGGAAGAGCTCATGGACTCTGTCAAGAGGTAGAATGAGGAATTGAAACAATGGTTCACAAATCTTATGAAGTCCCGATGGGGGCAAAAATTGGACAAGACGAGAAATTGTCATCTACTACCAAGGGAGGAAACACTGATAATGACCCCCTAGGAGAAACAAGAAAGAAAGATGAAGTCGAGCGGAAGCATAGGGCAGATTATGACACGCTCGGAGCAGAAGCAAACGAGCCCACTACCATTAATCAAAAATGGTTCAACAACGCACTATATGACAAACAGCTGAAAGTGGAGGCCGAAGGAGAAAAACTCAAGAGCCAAGGATCTGCTCAATCTGAAGCCTATCTAGACCTAGTGAAGAAGATAGAGCAACTTCAGGCTAGCATGCTGGCAAAGAACAAAACCAGAACATGAACTTGGATGAGTACTCTATAGGAGAGGACAAAAATCTACCGGCAAAGTTCAAAATTCTGGATCTCAATCATTTCAACGGAAGGGGTGATCCCACAATTCACCTGAATCAGTTCATCTGTGTGATGACCACAACTGTCTTGACAAATAAACAGATTGTCAGAGCCTTTCCGAAGTCACTAGAAGGGAATACATCCCGCTGGTATTACGATCTACCGATAAAGACGAGGGGACATTGAATGAACTAACCACCTCCTTCATGAACAATTATGGTTGTGGTTCTAAACTAGAGGTCACCCTGAGGGACTTAGAGTTAATGAAACAGAAGCCCGGAAAAGCATTCTCCGAACTCCTTGCCAGATGGCTTGATAAAGCAGACCTCCTGAAAGAAAAGCCGTCTGAGAAATATTGGGTTAGGATTGTTGTCAAGAATGTCCTCCCGCATTGGGTCAAAAGGCTACAGAATATGAATCCCAAAACTATTGAGGATTTACTAGACGACGGAATGCAGGTTGATGAAATAGAGTTTGAAAAGAAGCGTAGCACACCTACAAAAAGTTATCGATCGAACTACCAGTCAGCTACCAAGAACGCCAGCGTAGATTTTGTCCAAAGGCAGAATTCCCGATTTCCTTATAAAGATCTTGTTGAGATTGATGAAGCAAGACTTTTTGCAACTCAGGCCACCTAAAAATCCATCGAATCCGAATGCGCCAAATTACAACCCCAATTCTCACTGCAAGTTTCACCAAACTCAGGGCCACCACACTGACTCTTGCCTCACGCTGAAGCATAACATTCAGGACCTGATAGACGATGGAAGAATCACTAATCCATCGGTTGGACAACTAAGTGTGTTGAATAATCTGCTGCCAAACTATCATGCAATACCCCCGCCAAACGGTTTAAATACCATAAACTTTGTCCTGACCTACGATGAGGTCATGGATTCCTTTATTGACACTGACTCCAACAGTCCTGAGAGGTTAGACTCAACAAAGACGACACAAGCCGAAGAGCCACTAACAACCCTATTTTTCCAATTGCAATTACAAGGGTTGATAGACCATCCTCCTTTGAGTGGCAAATTGTGCGAGTACCACAAAGATTTCGAGCATTCAACAAAAGAGTGCACAAAACTGAAAGAGGCCATCCAGGAATTAGTGAAACAAGGAAAGGTCAAAGATTCCCCTCTCCAGATAATGAGGATCGACGAAGCCCATGGAAATGGCAAAACTGCTGAGGAAGTCCTGCATTCCTTCTCAGACATCAATCCCCCGGGCCAGATGGATATATTTTGGCAACCATCCGGAAAATTTGACTTCCAGATGTTCTACACGCCATCACCTAGAAAACCTCTCAGCGAGATTGAACCTACTGGTTGGGAACCAGCATTTGATCCCATTGATCAAGCGGTCGCTATTCCAAAGAGACCATTCGAAAGTCAAGATATCAAAACTGTTGGGTCCATCAATGTACATTAAACCAAAATCTTGGGAAAGCGCACTAACACTGTAATGGTGGATGATGGATCTGCTATCAATGTTTGTCTCGCATTGATCCTCCCAAAGCTTGGACTAATGCCAGTAACGATGAAAACATCAGAACTGGGCATCAAGGCCTAAGATGAAACCAAGAGAGGAGTGGAAGGAACCTTCAAAGCCCAAAACAAAACCAGACCCATCGAGGCATGGGTGGAATTTGTCGTACTGGACATACCGGTTATCTTCCCACTACTGTTGGGAAGAACATGGTTCCACGAACTAGGAAGAGTGCCCTCTACGCTTCACCAAAAGATAAAGTTCTCGTACAAAGGAGGGATAACAACGATCAAGGGCAAATCGGGAAATGTGATCAATATATGATCAAATTCGCTGAAAATGAGTTGATACCAATACCAGGGTTCCTGATCTCCGCAATATAAACGGAGGAAAGCACATTCATGGATGCAAAAGGAATCCTGATGATGAAGAAAGCGCACTATAAAAATCACTGCAAGGCTTATCAGAACAACCAAACTTCAAAGGTCATACTACAAAAGCCGGATTTGGTTTTGACCCAAAGTCGGAGAAGAAGAGGATCATTAAGAACACCCTAGCCGACTACTTTATGACTGAAGAAATCAAATCAGGGCCAAGCTGAACTGGTCATGATCCTAAACACTAAAGTGTCGAGATTAAAAATCTTTAAAGACGTAATCAAGGAGAAAGCGCAACTGGCACGGGCATCAATGATCCGGGAAATCGCGATAGACAATGTACTCTACTTAAAAACCGAAGCCTCCGAGGAGAAGACAATATCACAGTTAGTAGCCTTCGTCAACCTCAGTATCCATGATACCGCCAGCAAAACAGAAGTGGTAGCTTCACATATGTTCGGAGCATTTAGAGATCTGTTCTCCTAAACCATCCAACTATGTAATAGCCTAGCTTTAGTTTCTATTTTTTACATCCAAATATTTTGAACTATTTGTTTATTTGATTTCTTTATATTCCAAAGTCAACGATGAATTCCAGATTTGCTCATTCATATGATGTCTTGCCTGATGGGCATGTTATCTTCGATTATTTCAATATGCATATACGATGAAATCGAGCTATTTTACCAGCCCATTCAATAACCGGTATAAGGAAGTAAACACTTATAGAGATAATCTTGTTTCAATAGGTGACCCTTGAGAAAATATGAGTCAATCTAACTGTCTCAAAAAGGATAGTGGCCTGCTAGTGGGTTCCGGGCCACTAACTAAAAAGACTTGGCCATAAAAAAAATTACAAAGGGAGCACACGCCAAAACGGATTTTCTAGCCCACATAGATCTCTACCAACGAAGTCCACCGCCCAAAAGCCGCCCAGCAACCTATCTTAGAGCGAGACAGTCTAAGTATTGAGTCACAACACTCAGTAGAAGTCCTCCATAGATCATGGGATACGATCGAGTAGAACACTCATTTAAAAAATAGTCAATTACGGAAATCTGCAAGGACTAACTGATAACAGGGGTGCAGCCGCTTGAAACAGGAAATATCTCAATTGCACCAATTATTGAATGGATCAGTTAAACATATCTTTTATAATATATACATATCATAATCATTGACTAGCGCATGTTCTTAAAAAGGACAAACAAAAGATCATGGATCTTCATAGCATAAATCTTTGAGACAATGGAATAAAATAATTCAAAAACTTTTCAAAAATTTCAAAAACTTTTCAAAAAATTCAAAATTTCCTCATGCATTTTCCAGTTGTGCCAAGTAAAAGTTGAAATGCGCATCAACTTTCATAGAAAGAAACACGGCTCTGCCAGGATAAACAGCACCACCCTAAGAAAACCCAGTAAAAGACCAAACTAGTAATCAAATTATCCAGTTTCTCGGATCAGAAAACTGAACGCTTCGATGAGGGGGCAACACAGAGCACCAATGCAAGTAGAAAAGATCAATCCATCAGAAAAGTGAAAAATAGGGCCAATTTTTGCAAAGTTGAGCTCTAGAAACACCAGAAACAACAGGCTTCAGGCCTCTACCTTCAAGACATAATGCCAAAATCAACAGATGTTAAGATCGTGTTCTCTAAAAACACTAGAATAGACCTTATGCCTCGAGTACCTAGAGACAAGATTCGGATAATAGGGGCCATCAAAACCCTCGCACCAGGCGACATACATCTACCTTCAGAAATACACAAAACATGTGAGATGCCTCCTATGTAGAGACGGAAATCTAGATAGCACGAGGCATCAAAGTCCCTCATTAACAGAAAACAGGGAGCAAAAGACTTCCTCAACTAGACAACAGGGGCAGAAGAACTCCTCGTCCAGAAAGATGGGGATTTAAGATCCCCATCACCCAGAAAACTGAGGACTTAAGATCCCCTTCACCCAGAAATTGGGGACTTAAGATTCTCATCACTCTAGAAACCAGAGGCTCCGAGTCTCCATTACACTAGAATCAGAATAGGTGTCAGCCTTACTCCAGCATCAAAACAAACGCTAGACTCATACCAGCCAGAAACCAGGGGGCATCAGGTCTCCACTAGCCAAAAACCAGGCGCCAGCCTCACACCAGCTAGAAACTAGGGGGAATCCGGTCTCTACTATCTAGAAAGACAAGGGCATCAGGTCCCCAACAACTAGAAACAAGGGGGAATCAAGTCTCCATTAGCCAGAAACTATGGGGAATTAGGTCTTCGACAACCAGAACCCAAGGGGCATCAGGTACTCACCAGCCAGCAACCAGGGGGCATCAGGTCTCTAACAACCAAAAATTAAGAGATAAAAGTCTCCTTCAAATTAATACCAGAATTACAAACTCCCACATACGGACGTCGGAATAGCTAAACTGGACATAGCAGAAAACAAAAACTATGCTATAAAAACAGGGCATCCAAAATACCAGACATACAAAACGGTGTGCTAACATATACAGTCATCGTCAAAGCAAACATGTAAAAAAAGGCAAGCCTAATCATCAGAGTCTAAATCATGCTCTAAGGTCTATGAATCTCTGTAGCAGCTCCTAGAGGGCATGTCACCAGCATAGCGCCCATTTTGAAACTCCACGACCTGAAGATGAGTCAGAGACTCCACGACCTCCATGGACGCCAGGTCCTCGACTACCATGGGCTCTAAGCCCATGACCGCCGACACGGAAACCGCCTCCACCGCTAGGGAATCAAGAAGGAATGTCACTATCAGCAGGACCCAGCTCGGCCAAACGCAATCGCTCCTCCAAACCGTCAATGCAAAACTATAAAAGAAACTAGGAAGCAGTCAGGGCTATAGGGTTACATACATGCATACATATAGGATAGAACATATTGCATTTTGTTTTTACCCTCATTTGTGCAGAGACAACACACAACCGATCACACCAATAGTGGGCAGCATTAGCCAGCTGAAACAACCTCCAACATTGGTACCTGAAAACTAAAAGAGAACGCTCAGTCCAAGAAGGAAAATAGATCCTCAAGACAAGAAGTATATGAAGACACTCACGTGAGTACAGTCGGCAGGCGCGAAAGAATGCGTCATGTAGCACAGAGGAACAGAATCCTACAACGGCTTGTGATTGTAGCAAGACGACCTCTTTGGCATCTGTCTCAAAGAACCAGAGACTGTGTCAGCAGCGCCAGCTTGACCACGAGTAGAGACTCGACTAGTAAACCCAGGAACGTATACCCTAGCACGTACAGAACGAGTCCCGCGTCTAGATCCTCCCTGAGAGAACACCAGAAAAAGAACTCAAGCAGATGTAGAAATCTAGAAAAAGAAAACTAGAAAAGTATAATACATACATGTGGCCCTGCAGTTTCTCGCTAATCCTGAACACCGGGAACGGCAGGCACCCCATCCAGAGGCAGCCTCCCCAAAAGATGATGTCTCGCGAAGTCGTCTAAATAACTCAACTGAGTGACAGATACCAGATTTGTAGCTTGATAACCCCTCAAATTCGGTCGAAGAGCGGTTGATATCACGTCCCTACCGCGCAACATCGATAGAAGAGGTCCAACAGGGACCATACGTGCACAAAGGCCACCCCACCAATGAAGTACACGCTCCCCGGAAACCAAGAACAAAATCTCGAGCCAAGCATTAGATAGCGCATGCCCGACCTGTCTACATCTCCCTAAAACCTCAGGGTGGTGCCATAATCCGAAATAAAGGAAATTTGGTTCGCTAGTTCAGAGAATGCAAAGTAAAGAGAGAGGAAAAGAAATGAGAAAATGAGGAAGATCCTCCCTTAAGAAGGCATAAGGCCACTAGAGGATAATGAAGTACACTCATAAAGAATATACCAGAAATTACCCAGAGGACACAGAACAAGCATTTCCTAGAAAATTTGATAGAATTGTAGAAGGTCATATCAAAAAACTTCTCCAAACGACAAATGCGCATAATTCTCCAGCTGACAAAATTAGAGATACAAACACCTCAAACGGTGGAAACCAGAAATATAGACACTTTAGACGGGGGAAGTCAAAGAAACAAAGACCTAAGACGGCAGACATCAGAAATACTGACACCCTAGACGGTGAACATTAGAAATACAGACACATCAGACGGTGGAAGCCAAAGATGTAAACCCCCTATGATGGTGGACATTAGAAATACAGACACCTCAAACGGTGAAAACCAGAGATACAAACACCCTGGACGGTGGAAATCAGACATACAGGCACTAGAAGATGGACATCAAAAATATAGACACCTCAGATGGTGGAAACCAGAGATACATACACCTCAAAGGATGGAAACCAGAGATACGGAAACCCCATATGGTGAAAATCAGACATCCAGATACCTCATATGGTGGACATCAAAAATACAAACACCACAAACAGTGAACATTAGAAATACAAATGCCTCGGTCAGTGGACATCAAAAATACAGACATCTTAGATGGTGAACATTAGAAGTAAAGACACCTCAAACGGTGGAAGCCAGAGATACAAACGCCCCAAAGGACTGATCATGAATATTCCCAAAGAATAAGATATGACAAAATTGCCCAAGAGATAGAATTATGCTGGCCAATGATAGAAAGACATCGCCACGCCATCCGATACATGCAAAATGCAATAGTAATGGTCTAAGCCTATGTGACAGACTCTGGACATAGGAGAATTTAGTGTCAAGAAGACACCCCAGAAACTGTCTGCAAAAGTTCAAATAAACTTTAGAAATTTCTGCTAGTTGTGGGATAACTACATAAACCAAGCACCTATACAATAGGGTGGCACTTGGGACAGCCAAGGGGATGTTGTTCCCTCTACAAATCTGAGAGGCTCCGAATAGGATAATACCAAGAACCTATGCAATAAGGTGGCCCTTGAGACGGAAAAGGTATGTCCCTTCCATCTAAGAAGTACCGGACAAGATAATTACCAGGGGTCTAAGCCATTGGATCACTCTCTGGAAGGCTGATAGTTTACAGCTCCATTCCACGGGGAACACAACGGGCAGTTCAAGCGCAATGGACGACCTTCAGAACAATTGAGAAGACCCACTCCCGTCCGGATGCAGGGTAGACCGGAAATAGGGGACATGAAGTTAGAGTCATGCACCACACAGGTAATGGTCAGGCTACAGCATTACCAAACCACCAGGCGAGCGAGTACCTCAGATGGTGGGAAGTATCCTTGTCGCTTGTCTAACCACGAGTTACTTCTTTCATAAGAATTGACCTACTTTGTCAATTCTCGTTAATAAAGGGGCAAAGTGTAGACACCTATTTTCCGGACTGGTAAAAAGTGAAGGGACTGAAGCGTCCCAATAATGATTTCCAGAGAGAAGTCTGTTTTAAATTGTCAAGTTTCAAATATTTAGTTACTGAGATTCGATTATGAGTTATTAATATTAAATTTTTAAAATGGAAAAATAAATAAAAAATTAGCAATTAGAAGGGTTGTTCCTAAAGGGCCCAACAAATTGCTAATTGGAATTATAAGGTCTCTTTTAATTTTAATTGATTCTTTTATTCCATTGTGGTGTTTTACATCGTTGACGGGATCCATTTAAAAATAATTAGATGATGAAAAAATTTCCAAAGATTGAGATTCCTTATTTCTGGCTTAGCCGCTTCAAAGGAATTATTGGCATAAGATAAGGGAAACGAATTATCTCCGCCTTCTCGCTCCAGATATGTAAGGTTTAACGTTAGCGCCCTTACGATCTTAACTCCGTCTCTTCCTCAGAATCAAGCTTTCCGATAAAAGTTTCAAGCCGGATTCATCCTAGTTGTTGAGATCATATTAAGGCAAAGAAGTGAAAGGAAGCTACCTTTTAAGCCGTAGAGTTAGGACTCCGACCTGGCTAAAACAAGAACCTAGCTAGGCGGGGGGGAGTTTCGAAAGTAAGAATAAAAAAAACCCTCCTATCCCAACAGCTGTCAGGCCACTAATCACTTCTGGTAATTGACTAAAAGTAGGCTTCTTGATTGAATGCAAAAACGTTTCAATTATTCTTTTATTTTAGTAGTAGCTAGAGACAAAAAACAAATAACAAGGGTCAAGGTCGGCCAGTGAGACGATGGGGGATAAGCTTCATCGTCGAGAGGGAAACAGCCTGGATCACCAGCTAAGGCCCCTAAAAGAACGCTTAGTGATAAAGGAGGTAGGGGTGCAGAGACAGCCATGAGGTTTGCCTAGAAGCAGCCACCCTTAGATCGAGGCAGGGATAAACTTGTGAAGAAGCCCCCAAACCAATCCTATCTATAGCGCTAGCGCTTCGCGTTCTTTCTATTCCATCCCATTTCATTCCGGGATAGGCGGCTAATACTAATCTAATAAGTGAAGTAGTCGTCGTCTAACCGTACGTAACTCAACGAGAAATTTCCTACTTGTCCAATTTCCAATGAATCGAGATAACCATTCGTTCCGGTATAAATAGTCATTATCTGTTCCTCCACCGTGAGAGGAGCTGCTTGAGATTGTTTGAGCAACTCGCGTAATCATTGACCTCTTGCCAATTGATTCTGAGTAGTCTTATCGAGATCCGAAGCGAATTGCGCAAAGGCTTCTAATTCTGCGAATTTGGCCAATGCCAATTTTAACTTACTAGCTACTTGTTTCATAGCTTTAATTTGAGCTGCAGATCCGACTCTAGAAACGGAAATACCCACATTACCCACTCCAGCTCCCCTGGAGAGTCCAATTTTTCCTCCACGACGATAAGGGGCTAAAAGATCTACTACTTTAATTCCTGTCTCAAAAATCGACAATTTTGTATATAACTGTATAAAGGCAGGTGCACAAGTCGTCGAATCCCTTAAAGGTTTTGGGCAGGAGTATCAACGACAAGTCGTGCCCTCAAAGTTTATGTTTTTATATGATCGAAGCATCAAAAAGAAAGTCTGAATTTTCCACGTCCCTTGATCTGGCCAAGCATTCCTCTTTCTAGTACAGAAAAAGAAAAGAGGATAAAATATGCTCATGCTCCTATTGAGATGAGACTGGATCTTTCATTTTCTTCTCTTCGATGGAAGTTTGATTTTCCAAAATGTATCCTAATTTTTGGCCCAATGATGGATATCAAATCCTATCTTAAGTACAATGGAGCCGAGTCGTAGGAGATTCATTCTCAAACGATACCGGACTCCCGTACAAAGGGCTAAACCAGACGAAACAGGCGGCCGAATCCATAGAATCCGCCTCGACTGGGATACCACATCATCCGATAGGAAGAATGCCGAATCCCTGAGGACCCGGACAAAGCGCGTCGACCCTGAGATTCGGACAGATTACCAGATCTGCTAAATATCCTCGAATACCTTTCCTATTTAGATACAAACTCCAACTTAGTAAGATAACCTCCAACTTAGGAAGACGATATTATTTAGGAAGACGTTCCTAAATAGGACTCATGTCTGAATAACGAATATCACTTCTAATCAGGGTTAAACCCTACAAAATAGGACTCACCTTCCTATTACACCTTTACAAGGTATACTATCATCTACTATAAAATGAGCTTCAGGTATATGCCTAAACACACAATTACAATATATACACAAACCTCTACTTAAGCTCAATATTGACTATAGCATCGGAGAGTTAATCGGACAACCACCGTCTGATTAGCTTGTACCTTGTTTTGCAGGTCATACTACCGAATCAGAAGGCAGACTCCATCATTAATTTATTGAAAATATACAATAATATAACTAAAAAAAATAATCATAAATTTCAAATAAATTTTAAAATAGGATTAATTTAATTAAACTAATTATAAATTAAAATATAATAATTATTTTATAATTCTTATGTCAATGGCAAATGCAATAAATATTATCTACCGGAAGGAGTATAAACTTTCTATAGTATATTTATTAAATAAATAATTGATTCATCTATGGAATACATCTTTATTAGATAGTGATTTAAAATAACCTATAAATATAGTTTTAATGTAGAAATTTATCAAAACGATTATCGTTGAGAGCAACAATTAATTTAATTTAGTTGACTAAAACTAATTTAATTGAGGATATTTCAAATATTCATATAGTTAATCAATTTTTATAAATGGAAACAAGTCTATTTTATGATGTTTAAAATAAAAATCGGTCTATTTTTTATGGACGGATGGAGTAGTATTTATTTTAGGATCAATTACAAATTAAATCATGAATTTTAACTTGTTTTCAAGTATAATATGAATTTTAAAATTTGTCAATGTCAGTCACCAACTTTCAATTTTTTGACAAATCAGACCATCAAATTACAAAAGCACCGACGTGAATTTTATAATGGACAGCCACGTCAACATTTTTGTTGTTGCATGATTAATCGGTGTTTTAATTTGCCAAAAAATAAAGTTAGTAACTGATATTGTCAAATTTCAAAATTCGTGTTATAATGGCAAATCATGCTAACTTTCGTAATCCTTTATTTTAAAAGGTTCAACATAGAGCCCCTCAGCTACAACAGTTTTTAATATTGTTTTTTTAAAACCCCAAGTTTATAGTTCTAATTGGTTAGATAAAAACAATATTGTAGAAAAGCAGCACTAAACTTAATTAATTAAATAAAAATTCATAAAAAGAATTGCGTTTAATCAAAAAAATAATTTAGTTCAATTTGCATACCATTGTCTCAAAACCATCTCCTTCTGTTGTGTCCTTGTAATCCACTACACATAAAAAAAAAAAAGATAAATAATGACTCATTTCAGGCTGTCCAGTAAACTTATATTTATGCCAAAAAAAAAGTAAACTTATATTTTAGCAAATTGACAATGTCATAAGTCAATTTAAGTGAGAATTCCAAGCTCATATGGACTGAGCTATCAAGAAATACTATTAATGTTTACTTATTAAATCAATAAGTAAAAAAAATTATTATTTTGAACATACATCTAGTAATAGCTATCTGAGGAATAGAGAGGAGTATTTCTGTTTTCTTATGATGCTTATACAATATAAAATTCAATTATTTTAGCATGATGCCTCCCCCTAGCTTAGCGAAAATAATATCTTTGAAGTATTAATTAAGAAATAAGAAGGACCATTATTTCTATGCAATTCTTTATAAGTACAGTCAAACCTTCTAATAATTAATATACATGATGTATTAGTAATTTATTAATTATTAGAATTATTAATTTATTGAGTACTTTATAAGACGTAATACTGAAATTGGTTCCTTAATATTTTATTAATTATTAAAATTATTAGAATTATTAATTTATTAAATATTAATTATTAGAGGGTCTATATTCAATTTGAGATTTTTTTTATTTAAATTATAATGAGACAAAATTTCAACATGCAATATTTATGTTAAACTGTAATATTTCTACTGTGTAAACTATAGTGGAATTTTAAAAGCTGAATTTAAAAATAATTTTTTTAAGTGTTGAATTTAATACTTAAATTGCTGAATATCAATATCTTTTTACTAAACATATTTTGATCTTGATTTTGAAATATTAATTTTTAGATTCTAGCCACTAATATAAATAATAAAATTGAAAATAAAATATTAAAATATCCATTCTACATGTCAAAGTGAATACATAACTATAATGATATTACTAGTTAATTATATTAAATTATAAATAATTATATTTATTACATATAAAATCACCACTTTCTACATCTATTTTTAATTTGATCATATTTTAAAAAATTGTCATATCATATGAGACCACAATCTTTCACAAAATTTTAAATCTATCACGGCCTTAAAATTCGACGAATTTTTGATGACTCGGCAAATGATGATAGATTTGAATTTTTTTGGAAAGACGATTGTTTTATTGGCAACTTTTAAAAACATTAATTATGTTAAAAGTAGGTGTAAATGTGGTGATTTTTATGCTGAATTACAATAGAACAGTGGAATCAAACCTTCAAATTTTATGATGAATTACAATATCTTCTTCATAAATATACTGTTAAAACCTGAAATGTTTTCATATTCTTTTTATAATAGAAAAGGTTAATAGTTAATTTTAGAGAAAATGTTCTATAATACACTATTTTGTATTCTATTTACGATATTATATTATTTTTAATATATTTATGGTTTTTATCTTTTTCTTTTTTTTTATCAAAAATACCTTCTTTTTTGATTTCACAAATAGCTTTTTTCACTTTTTAATGATTTATTTCCTTTTTTATACAATTTGTTTCTTATGAAGTTTTATTTTTATTTTTTTATCATGTTTTTTAGTGTAACTATGAAGTATTTATAGTGTATCTATTATTTTTTTAGCGTAACTATAATGTAATTATTGTGTTTTTATAGAGTAATAATAGTGTATATATAATGTATATATGATGTATTTAATATACCATAATAACTGTAAATGTACCATAGATTTACTAGAAAACGGCAGAAATACACAAAAAAACATATATACGCCGAAAAACACTAGAAAAACACTATAAATACACCAAAAATATATTATAACATAAAAACACTATAAAAATACTGCAAATACACTATAAATCAATTTGTTTTTTTTATTACAAAATCAATAACATTAAAATAAATAAACAAATCTATGAATAAGAGAAAGAACAAATAATTATATTAACAATAGAAGAATTTTATAACAAAAAAAATAATAAATCTACAATAATCTATTTATAAAATATCCAAATCATCACAAAAACCCAAAAAAATGACAAAAAAATTAAAACCGATGTCGAGGAATCCATCATAAGAAACGCGGTGACGATAAAATTAATGGAAGAATCACAACGATGAGAAATCTACCGAAAAAATGCGACACCGAGAAAACGGAGAGTAATCCGCCGGAAGAAGCGCGACAACGAGATGAAAGAACGTTCGGCAGAGCGATGAGCAACGGAAATAAATGAACGCGAAAGCAAACAGAAAAGAAGAAGATAAAAAGAGAAATTTTTGAGAGGAAAAAAATAGAAAGAGAAGAGTGGTTCAGCAAAATTTGGAGATAAATGAAATTTTAACTTAAAATGAAAATAAACCTTGTATATATAGTATGGTATTTTTATAAGGCTAATGGACTGAAAAAAAAAGATCTTGATCTTTATTTTGGTTTTCAATTCCACCTCGGTGTAGCAATTTTTTCAATTTTATCCTATTTCGGATTTTTGGTTTTCAATTGCACCCGGAAGCATTAAATTGAGCTCTTTTCATTTTGGATAATATTCAAAATAGATCCTTTATATTTATCAAATAATCTAAATATTCTTTAATGTTAAAAATTATACAAAAAAACAATCTTCTTCATAAAATCAAAAAATAATAATTAATTTTAAATTAATTAAATATAAAAATTATTTTTTTAAATTGTTGGAGGAGGAGGAGGTCCTGGCCAGAGGAGCTGTTGCTCCTCCGGCCTGGAGCATAAGCTTCTGAGTCCAGGAGTTGCTGGAGGACGAGCACCTGCTCCTCCTCCGGAAACTAAAAAAATAAAAAATAATAATTTTGTTTAATTTTAGGATTTATTTATAACTTTTTTAAATTTAAGAATTATTTGAATTTATCCAAATGAAAAAAATATGAAATAATCCTTAAATATAGTTGTTTTACATATTTTAATTTCTATAATAATAAATTCATTTAGTTTTTCTAATTTAGGTGCAATTGAAAATTAAAAATCCGAAATAGAGTAAAATTGAAAAGATTACTACGTCGGGGTGGAATTGAAAACCAAAACAAATATTAGAGTTTTTTTCCAGCCTATTAGCCCTTTTATAAATATCTTTGTTATTGTTTTGATAAATAATATGTTTATTAGTGTTGAGTGGTAAATGCTTTTCAAAATAGTATATTCGACAGATAATTCCTTATTTTTATTCGAATTATTAATTAAAATAATTTGCTAAGATATTTCAATCCATTACAAAAGTCTTAAATAGGTAGTTTTTCACATTATTAGTAGAAAAAATGAGTGGTATAATTAGTATCATTAATTGAGAATCTTCAAATGAATAGTTGACTGTTAGTTACCTTCTATGGATTAAGACTTCATTACTATAAGTTTTTGTTTCTGAAAGGACAGTCGTGAGTCATATAACCTTTCAACTCCTAAGCCTAACCTTTCATTAATTTAATTTCTAGTTCTAATAAAGAGTCAATCACATTGGAGACCTTACAACTTTGTAAATTTAAACCGCAAAAGTCTTTAAAATGTACTCTTATCGTTTTAGAAAATTTATTTTTCATAGTATTAATTATAAATAATTGCATTGTTGCATTTTCTCTCATAATCAAAGATAATTTTTTGTTCTAATATGAATAATAAAATTAAAATACAGATTTTGTTGTTCATGAATTTCAATTATTTTTGTTGTAACTTTTTAATAATCACTAACATTAATTATTTTATTGGATAAAAATTTAATTCTCTCTTTTTTACAAAATAATTGTTCGCTTCGTCATTTTCACAGAATTTAAAAACACACTTAATATTTATTTTCATTTTTTATATAACTCTTATTAAATATTATGACTAATCCAGTTCTTTTTTTTTTTGTAAACCCATCCGGTTTCCAAGGCTTCGCCCTGACTAATCCGGATCCGACTCGCGTCGCGCACCTGGCATGTTGGGTGAGTCTGCCAGTGGAAATTTTCTGCATTCACAAGAACTCGAACTCGAGACCTTGCTTAAGCGATACCAAGCCGCTTACCACTTGGACCAACTCCCATTGGTTTTAATCCAGTTCTTTGAAATACTAATAGTACATAGTAAATGTTAAATAAAGATGACATAGAAAAATTAATTTGAAAAATATAATTTGCCAAATATATATTTGGAATAAAAAAACATATTGGAAAGTAAGGAGTAATGGATTTTATTTTATAATTTTATTTTTATTTTTAATAGATATTTGATCTTTTTAAATATTATTCTTTTCATTCCAAATTGATAGACAATTTAGATAAATAAAATATTAAATAAATAAATTTATCTAGATAAAATAAATAATTTTATCAAAAATTACCACATATTCTCATTTATTGTTAATTTTAATTAATAATTTAACATTCAAATAATAAATGACCATCTATAATTTAGGATAAAAAATGAAGAAAATAACAAGAAAAGTCATAATTCACAATTACTTTTCACCAATTGCCATCTTAGTTAGACTTATTTCTTTGTTACCATATTATTTCAATTAATAGCACAAAACATATTTAGTTTTCATTTAATACCATCACCCTCAAACTTACATGTGTCCAAAATCCATTCTCATTAATTGACTTCCCCCACTCTCTTTTCCTTTTTCTGCACACCACACTCGTGCACTGCTATTGCCACATCACCTTTTATATATTCACACAACCAACTCCATCTCTCTAAGACCTCACAAGGTTATTCATCATTCAAGAAATTAAAAGCAGTAATTAAGAAACAAGAAAGGCTGATTGAAAATGAGAAACATGAGATGTCACATTGACTTTCCGAAACAAAAATGGTTGGAGAAGACATGTTAATTAATTTAAAAGCTAAAAAACTTTTATAATTATGTTTTTCATGTGTTTATTTTTTATTTTATTTTCCATTTATTATGAATAGAAGCTTTTTAAAACTATTCGGAAAAATATTTATAAAAATACTGTCAAACAATTAAAAAATATTCAAAATACTAGAAAAAATATTTACAAAAATGTTGGAGATATATTTGATACAACTCTGATTCATATTTGATACATTTTTCGATACATATTTGATACATTTCTGATACATATTTGATACAACTTCGATACATTCCCGGTACGATGCATCTCCGGTACATATTTGATATATATTCCATCGTTCAAAATATTTTTTTCTTATTTTTATATATTTTTTTGTTTTATTACATGTTTTTTATATATATATTTGCACATTTTCGATACATATTTGATTCATTTTTGATATATATTTTATTCATTTTTGATACATATTTGATTCATTTTCGATGCATCTCAGAAATATCAGATAATTATTAATTTATTATTTAAAAAATAAATAGTTAAAAGACGCGTAAGTGAATTAGTTTATCTTTTCCAAAAACATTTGATGGAAAAAATGAATTATATGTAGTAAATTGGAGTTTAATTAATCGAATTAATTAAATTTTTTAATTTTAATTTTTAATTTTTTATCAATTTAATTGAACCAACCGACTAATTCGATAGGTTCATTTATATATTTATACATTTTCCGATACATATTTTATACATAATATAAACATTTTTAAAATGTACTTTATAGATATATCATGATATATATTTATACATGATAGATGCATCATAATATATAATTATACATGGCGTAAAAATTAAATAATTTATAAAAATTGTATTATTTGTGTATTTATCTATTTTTTAAAATTTAATAAATTTAAATTTTTAGAATTAAAAGTAATATTATTTTCAAAATTTATGTAATATAAATAAATTATTTTGGCATATGGTGTGTGTATGAGAAAGGGGGACCACATGGCAAGAGAGAGAGAGAGAGAAACACATGAGAGAGAAAAAAGGGGAGACCACGTGATAAGAAAGAGAAAAAAAAAGAGAAAGGGGACACATGAGAGAGAAAAAAAAGACCACGTGGGAAAGAGAAAAAAAGACCACGTGGGAAAGAGAAAGAATGACCACATGTCTTTTTCTAATTGGGATGGCATGAATGTAAAGTATTGGTGTTTTGTGGTATGAATGTAAAATAAATGAGTTAAATGGCAATTAGTATAATTGAAACCCAATTTTTGGCATTTTTGTTGTTTTCTCTAAAAAAATGGGAACAATGCACTTCAATTAATAATTTAACATTCTAAAGTGTTTTCTCTTTCTCCTATTGTTTTTATTTTTTGTAGAATTTTTTTTACTTAAACCTGATTCCATGCATTTATTATTTCATATTTAAATAAGAAAAATTGACGGATAACATTATATAGAAAATACTATTTAATCCACCATTTTGTATGTTTTTCTTACATGGCAGCATTTCATTCGTCCAATTCTCCTTCAAAAACATGTATTTCATAAAACAACTTCTAATACATCCACTTTTTTATTGACTCGTCAGATAGGTTGAAAAGGAAATTATATAACATCACTCGTATTATATATCGTTTTATTAGATTTTGAATTTGAATTACAACATCTCTATTTTTAAAATAAAAAAACGATACATGAAGTCACCTAAATGTACCTAATAAAAATCCAATAAAGGTAGAACCCTTTCTCCTCATATTCCAAACAGATCTTCCTACCAAAGTTAAACTTTTTATTTTTGAATTCCATAAATCATAAAAATACTCTTTACCAATAAAAGAAAACTTATTACATTTAGATTTTTATAAACACATAACTAAAGTCCAATTTCCCTTTTCATCTACCACGATTACCCATAATTAGAATCCTTAATCAAGTAGGAAATTAAGGGCACATTAGTAATAATCATAAACTTTCATGAGAATAAAGAGAAATGCTTATGTAGACTCGGTCTACCACGTCATCCGTAAACTAACCTATCATATTATGACACGTCATTAAAATGATGACAATCTTATAAATTCGTTTTTTACTTATTTACACTTTTGAATAATAATTTTACAAGATTGTCATCATTTTAATGACGTGTCATAATGTGATAGGTTTGGTATACGGATGACGTGGTAGACCGAGTCTACCTAAGAATTTCTCGAGAATAAGATATTACAATTTTGGATAAAAAAAACAATTTAATTTAGGAAAATGTGAAAACCGGCTCCTAATAATATGCCTGAACTGCCTACGAATGCCAGATCAGCACAATCCTTGTTGGACAAAGTTTATTACAATAAATCCAACAACATAGTAATCTCCGAATAAAAAAGTTCGTATCCGTCAGATTAAAACCATCGAAAATATTTTATGTTATCGAACGGTGGTCAGAGTTTTAAAAAAATCATTATATAAGGAGGAGATGGGCTTTTGAAAACATAAATTTTAAAGAATTAATACATATTTTTTGTGTTATAAATTATTTATCTGAACAACACAAAAAGGAAAAGAAAAACTACCAAACGGCTATTGTTATTGGGTTTGTGTTCGTGAGGGAAAGAGAGAGAATTGTGGGATTTTGCGGGATTTCTGTTTCCGGATTTCATTTTTATAAATTATTTCTAAAGTCTCTGCCTTTTTTAAAAAAAAAATTTGGGTTTGGATTGAATTTTTGATTCAGAAACATGGCTGACGGCTATTATAATTCCAAGAAAACGGATGATATTTGTGAACAAGTTTGTGGCCAGGTGATTCTTTTTATTAATTTTTGTTGATTTTTTTCAATTTTTAAAAATTGAATTGAGTTAATTTCTTCAACTTCAATGGTCATTTGGTTATTTCGATTTTTATATGAATTGCTGCCCCAATTTGTTTGTAGTTTTTACTGGTGTAAGGAACTGACAATGTATATTCAGATGAATTCTTAATCATCTGAATATTTCAAATTTGTGGTCATTTGCAGTATTTTTATTGTGTGGTAAAGTGGAATGGATGTCAAAATTAATTATCTCCATTCATAAAATGGATGGTTTGTAGTTGTTTCTGCTTTATTTGGTTAATACTTTCTGTAATGTAAAAATGCTGCTTTATTTTTTGTATGTATGGCTAATACATTTATTCACTTCCTTTGGTTGTAAATATAGTTTCTATTTCGGATCGGATTTCGGTAATCTGATATCGAACATACATGTTGCTTGGTCATGCCTATTTTTTTTTGAAGTATTCTCTGAGTTGATAAAGTATAATTTTTTGGTTGATTAATGTGGTTATGATGATATTGTCTTCATTTATTTAATTTGAATTTGTTAATATTTATGGCAGCAGTCGTCTCGAGCAGCTTTAAGCATGTCAAGACTGAAGTGTATCTTGCGAGGATTGGATATCAAAGCTTACATATTGTTGTTCGTGGTTATTCCATTAGCGACAGTTGGTGTGTATGTTCATGGCCAGAAGATTTCTTACTTTCTGAGACCTTTATGGGAATCTCCCCCGAAATCTTTTCATATTGTTCCTCACTATTATCATGAGAATGTATCGATGGAGTCTCTTTGCAGACTTCACGGATGGGGAATTCGCGAATCACCTAGACGGGTTTTTGATGCTGTTTTATTCAGTAATGAGGTAGATATTCTCACCATTCGTTGGAATGAATTGTATCCTTATATTACACAATTTGTTCTCCTAGAATCAAACTCAACTTTTACTGGTCTGCCCAAATCGTTAGTGTTTGCACGTAATAGGGACAAGTTTAAATTTATAGAGCCCCGTTTGACTTATGGGACAATTGGTGGGAGATTTAAGAAAGGCGAAAACCCCTTTGTTGAAGAGGCTTATCAGAGAGTAGCATTGGACCAACTAATTAGAATAGCTGGTATAGAAGATGATGATTTGTTGATTATGTCTGATGTCGACGAGATTCCTAGTGCTCACACGATTGATCTCTTGAGGTGGTGTGACGACATCCCACCTGTCCTTCATCTTCAGTTAAGAAATTACTTGTATTCTTTTGAATTTTATCTAGACAGCAAAAGCTGGCGCGCTTCAGTTCACAGGTACATGACTGGGGAAACTAGATATGCACATTATCGTCAGGCGGATATTCTTTTGGCAGATTCGGGTTGGCACTGTAGCTTTTGCTTTCGCTACATTACTGATTTCATATTTAAGATGAAAGCTTATAGCCATTATGACCGGGTGAGGTTTTCTCATTTTCTGAACCCGAAAAGAGTTCAAGATATTATCTGTAAAGGAGCTGATCTATTTGACATGATTCCCGAAGAATATACATTCAAGGAGATCATAGGAAAGTTGGGACCTATTCCTCATTCTTATTCGGCAGTTCATCTTCCTTCACATTTACTGAATAATGTCGATAAGTACAAATATCTCTTGCCTGGAAACTGCATAAGAGAAAGTGGCTGAGCTTGTTGTAATATCTCGGAAACTTAGTCGTATATCTGTAAATGTTGGAAGATTCATGCTGTGGTTTACACCAAATAGGGCTGTATTAGTAAGTGATGTGTGGCTGCAGAATTGTTATAGGTGGTAGACCTAGTATCCAGAAAGTCAATGCAATTCTTTAGAAAGTTGTAGTTCGAGGGACTTGACGGGCGAAAATCGTGCTCCTTTTTTTTAGATGTAACCAATTTTTCGAGGGGGTGTAGCTAGCTTGTTAGTTTCTGTAGTAGCCCACCTCTTGTCAATATGCCATAGGCATACCCCCCCAGGTTGAATGACATTTTCCCAGTTTTTCTATGATGGGAATTTTTGATTTTCACTAATTTATTATTATACCTTTTGTTCATTTACATTACATGTTATGTATGGTATTTGAAGATTTTGACATTTTCTTTTGTGCAACAAATTGGCCAAGTCTCTTATATAAAGCAGGGAGGTCTGTTTTTGTAAAGTTCTTGGGAAGTGCTTATGTGGGAAACTATGGAGTGGAAGACTTAAGACTCCTTATTAATGAGAAAGTGCCTTAATCATGGTGGATTGAAAATGTTGAAAAATAAAATAATATTGTGTGTGTTTGAATTGTCAGCAATTTTAGTCATCTGTTTTTGACTCTCTGTTTATGCCAATGAATTTGCCTGGTGCTGCTTTTTCTGGGGTAATCTTTTCCTGTGGCTTGCAAATAAGCAAAATAAATAAATATTATCTCTATTGTAGAAAACTTGTACACTTTTATTTTTAAATGTCTAAAAATAATTATCAATTATATACAATTTATAATTAATTTTACATTTGAATTAAAATGAACAAAACAAGATGAGTTAATATTATAATAATTAAAAGAAAAAATCACACCTATGGTATCTGAGCTTCTTTAAATCTTCTATTTAGTGTTTGAACTTTCATATTTTTTATATTACTATATTAATTTTTTTAAAGTGTACCAAACAAGCGTTTTTAGCTGTTTTTCAGTCACCAGTATGTTTAAAGACATAAATAATTTCCCTTTTTAACAAAGGTCAACGCGCCCGCCTGAACTTGTGACACATGGTCATTTAACATAATATTTACTTGTTTGAGCAACTAACCCCAAAACTCTTCATTTTTCGGTCAAATAACCCCATAATTTATATTTTTATTGTAAAAAATAAGTTTAGGATAATTTTCTCGCAAAAATTAGAAAACTTTTTAATTTCTATTTTGCATCCGCCAAATGGCCCTATATCAAAAGAAAATTTGTAAAAAATACTTTAATTGTAACTTTACTTGTAAAAAATCATTCGGTTTTGAAACATTATTTTGCTCTCTTATTCTAACGTTTTTTTTCCTACTCTTTAAATTTATAAAAATATTATTTTCAATTTTATGTTTAGAAACCTTATAAAATGGTAAGGAACTCTTTTTAGAAATGGTTGCAAATTGTACTTTTAAAAACCGTTTCAAACAATTTGAAACCTAGTGGAACCTTTTCGAAACTGCTTTTTAAAAACTGGTTAAAACAAATTTAAATAAAAACACGTTGGAATGTGATTAATTTGGAACAGGAAACGAAAGTACAAGAGTAAAAATGTTAATTCTGACACCCATCGAGGTATTATTTTCAAATTATAGGATGAGGTTAATTTACAAATATATTTTTTTGAACATTTTTGTAAGCATCTCTAAAAAAAATGGAAATTGTGTGCACAATCTTACACTTATATATGGAATAATAATTTCAAATCATATCGACAAATTTTAAAATTATTGTTGATTCTATTAGTTGTCGGTGATTGAAAAATGGCTAAAAACGCTCCTTTTATAGATTTTTATAAAGTTAAGATACCCGTTTAAACAAATTAGACGTCGCTGGTATAATTTATCCTAATTATAGTTTCTTAAAATAAGTAAAAAGTTTAATATGCCATCTTTTTGGATAATAACAATAAATGTATATTAAAAAAAATTCACCAACTTTACACGTTTTCTTATTTTAATCACGCTGCTTAAAATTTCACATGTTCATGCACGAACTACCATTTTTTCTCAAATTCATGCACGGTGCTGAGGTGGCACTCATTCATTGGTGTAAAATGACCTCCACGTCAGCGAATTATACCAATGGAGCCGTGACACCTCAGCACTGTGCATGAATTTGAAAAAAAATGGTAGTTCGTGCATGAAAATGAGAAAATTTAAACTGCGCGATTAAAATGAGAAAACGTGTAAAGTTGGTGAATTTTTTATGACACTAACCCTAAAAACTATTCTTTTCGTCCCATTTAAAAATATTTTTTCATTAATTTATACACATATTAAGAAGATACATAGCATTTTTTCTGCCTTATTAATTATACGTTTGAATTATACATATATTAATTTTTCTTGTAATATAAATTAACTATTAAAATAAACAAACGGTCAGCGAAAAAAATTATGTTAAAAAGTACAACAAGATTTTTCAAGTGAAACATAAAAAAATAACAAATAGACTTTCTAAATGAGACAGAGGAGAAATATTATTTATACATATAAGGTAAAAAAAACTTTTAAACCTTAAGACTGTTTAGTTATGGATCTAGTTTCATTTGAAAATACTGCTAGATAGAACAGCTGAAACTTCAAGAAATATGTTCTAGAATGTCGTGTAGGAAAAAACTAGGATCCAATTGACGGAATCAAGGTCGAAACTTCAAAATTTCGTTTTTAGGTTGAGGTTGCGTCAACACAATCTCATGCTATGATGAGCATAAATCTTTCATATGCCATAACTCTTGACTCGGTTGGAGTTTTTAGATCCATAATATATCAAATTTAATGAAATTGAATGTTACAGCCCGATCTCATGACCCACGACCGGTCCTAGGAAATGAGACCGGTAGCTCCAAAATCATAGAAGGCCTTATAATTCAGTTTTTACTTATTGTCCATCATGTGCATACCCAAGAGAGCACACATTTCATGAGAGACTTATCTTTAACATACGTTCTCATTCATTTTATTAAGCATTTCAAACCATATATACATAATGCACAATAGGTGAAACACATTACACATTTCCATCTTATTTTATATAGGTAGGTCACTAAGGCTATTGTGGATTAAAAAATTTAAAACCTCCTTTACATACTTGTGACAAACAAAATTTTGAGGAAATAAAAGAACGGAAGGCAACCTCAACCAAACTGTTTTCCTGTATAATAAAAAAATTATGGGGATCAATATAAAACTGCGTGACTTTGTAACATTTACTAATGAACATTAATCAAAATCAAAATTGCATGCTTATGCAAACCAAACGCAAATTATATTGGAACCCTTATCCTCATGTTATGTGTGTTTATATTTTATCATATGTATAGTCCAATGATCATGGCCACGAGCACTCCTTCTGGCAATATCCCCCTAGACTGCGAGCGGCTCCTAACGATTACTAGCGATCTTCTCTAGGTTGTGAGCTACTCGAAACATCACCCATTTGGGGCTGCGAGTATGGCTCTAACAATCACTAGATGTCGTTCATGTAATCATTTAATATCATTTTCGTGAGTTTAGGCTTCCACCTGAAAGCCTCGCATCTTTTTCTTTATTACTTATTTATCAATTATTATACATGCTTAAACTAATTAAACACTGATGTGCACATGATCCTATTGTTATCTTAGGTAGCTCGTTTCATTAGATCCATACCAGTGTTCAAAAACTTTTTGTATGCCATGCGATTAAATAAAACAATGAGTAATTGTAATATTTAAAAGAAAATAAAGAAGCTCACAATTCTTTTGCTATTTTTCAATCTTTATTCATTGTTGCTCTAATCCTGAGATCCTAGTGCTCGTCGGATCTAACCATTAATCCCTTATCAATATCTTACCATTTTGGAATAAGAGCCTAATTCTAGACTCATGATAAAACTCATTTACACCTTTTACTTATACGTGTTTCGTTAACCAATTATTGATTCTAGCTCCAGTTTTCAAAACACTTTCTCTCGAAAATCATTTCATAAACATTTCAAATCTCTTTTCATATCTTTGTTGGCCGAATTTGTGAACTCCAGGCTCGATGTTTAAAACTCACTTTTCATCTCGTTGGCCGAATTTAACAACTATAAGCTCAATGTCTTATATCAAATTTGTTCGTTTCGTATCGGCCTAATAAAATAATCCAAGGCTCGACGGAAAAAAAATCAACATCATAACTTGTCAACTGAGGTCGTACATTTCCAGCCCGATTATTAATATCTTAAACTATCGGCCGAAGCCACTTGCTCTCTAGGCCCGGTTAATGATATTTTAAATGACGTAATTGGTTGAAAGCGCTTTAAAAATACATTTAGCAAACATTAATTGAAAACAACATCTTAAAGAAATTCAAAGCCTATTCGATAATTCCAAGTTACCATTAAACCCTTATAAGCTTAATACGTCATTTACGTGTTATCATAATAATTTCAGTCTGAAACAACCCAAGGGCAACTTACAAGTCAAGTTCTAACGCTAGGTTCGGGTTACATAATTTTTGTAGAAATTTTTTCTTTGACACAAAAATCCTCGGATCGTACGAATCTTGCGATTTCCACTGAAACATGTACATCTATCATTTTAGACAAAAAAATTATTCGCATTACATTCAATAAATTATATAATTCAAATCATTAACGTATTTATACATTAACTCACTGTAGACACCTATATTACGGACAGGTAAAAAATGATAAGAGACTAAAGCACCCAATGATGATTTCCAGAGAAATTTGTCCGGGTGATGAGTTATCGATCCGTTTGTTTGAATTCAAGCAGGCGTGATCAGTGCACATTTGCGAACTTGAGCAATAAAAACATAATTGTAGACTCCTATTTTTCGGACATGTAAAAAATGATAAGGGACTGAAGCGTCGAATAATGATTTCCAGAGAAATTCATCCAGGTGACGAGTTATTGATTCGTTTGTTGGAATTCAAGCAGGCACGATCAGTGCATAATTTTGAAGTTGAGGGGGTTAAAACGTAATTGGCCGTAAATAGCCTATAAAAATTCAAAGAAATTACAGTCTAAGTCTAGAAATTGGACTAATTGCAATATCTTTGAAGTTTATGGGCCGATGTACAAGTTTGACGGACTAAATTGACCATACCTGAATCCGTAGGGTCCTAAAAGCCACTTTTACGGGCACCAAAACTAACTTTTAGCACCCCTTTACTTAACTAGCAAGTGTAAATACAGATTTTAATTAAAAATAATTTAAAAAAATTCTAATCCTAATAGTCTATCACTTAAGATTCTTTCAACTTTAACTCAAACTCCAACTTTAGGTAAATAATAAATAACAATTTACTTAACTACTAGGTAGATTTACTCTAACCTAACCACTATAAATAGAATAGTCAGGCGGCCTAGCTCGAGGTCGAACTGGTCACCAATTTTGGTACGTACAGAAAACGCAGAGAACCCTAAAATACCACCATAGGCTGAACCCTACCCCACACACACACGCTAGTCAATTCTACTCAATCAGACAAGCTTCTACGCTTTGATTACTCAAGAACGAGCTACTACGCACTGATCCAAAGCTGGATACCACGTTCGGATCACAAGAAAATGAGCCAAGGACTCAGAACGGTACTCCTGAAGACCCAAAAATCACTCTTATCACTCTTAATGTCATCTTAAGCATGCTTGTTGTTTTAGGATGCATGATTAGTTTACTTTATCGATTTTTTCCATAAATGTTGATTTTGGTATTCTTGCTATAATTTCAATAAAAATTGATTAGGAGCATGTTTAGAGTTGTTTTAATGCATGATAAAACTCAATTCCATATTTTACTTGATTTTGACGCTTAGAACGCATGCTAGAACTGTTTTTTATGCTTTATTTTCCATGAATGTGTTCTTAGTGCTTTTGTCATGAAATTGGTTATTTTAGGTGTTTAATTCGATTTTAGACGCTATATATCAATCCCAATACATGTTTGTATGTTTTCCTCGTTCGTTTACATTCGTGTTTAAAGTTTTTGCATAAAAAAGCGAACCAAAACGAAGAACTAATGCGAAGAACGATGAAGCGACGCCACCAGAAGAAGTGGCGCCGACGCCAAAATAAAGTGGCGCCACCAATCCTTAATCCCCATAACCCCCATAACCGATTTCCAGATCCTCTAGAACCCGATCTAGATTTGTTTTCGCGTTTCTGGGTTCATTTGAACTCAAAATTGGGTCCCGTTTGAGCCCACGTGTACATATTTAATTGTAGACGATGGTTGAAATGTTTAATGAGAATGTACCTTTTTATTTTGGGCCTCGAAGCCTAGATTTGTAATTTGTCCAACAAACCTGGCTTTGAAGCCCACGATGGATGAAACCAGCAACTTCCAAAAGCAATTTTGGGTTCACCCAAACTTGAAATCGACTGCGGTTTGAACCATTAACGTGAAGAAGAACTTTTGTGTTTTGACCAAGTCCAGATTCTGACCACATCGACTGTCAGACGACATCCAGTACTAGACACTCTAGGTCGACGAGATTTAAATATATTCCTAACCTTGTATGTATATCAATTGTGTGTGGGTACGTTTGCATTGTTTACTGCTTTCCAAAAACATGTCCAGATCAAATATTAACAGGATAAAGGACTAACCATGTTAACTTATCTAAAGACAATCAAATCCATTAAATCACTCAGAAATCATAGGACTTCCATGAAAATGTAATTAGTGGTTGTATAACTTATTCAAGATGACTAAGATAAAATCAATCACACTTAGACATCTGGTTTTAGGATTTATGCATGTAAATTGATCCAGAGCAGCCATTATTTGACTACTTGCTAGGAACTGCCAGGCTTAGATGTATGTTTAGGTAAATTGCTATTTGTCTCGCATGTTAGTCCAAATTGAGTCATCTGTGCATCTTACTTGTCTACCGCTTTCAGACGTGTTTACTTTCTAGCATTATATCTTGTTGTTTACTTTTTTTTTTTATGTTGAGATGAGATAACCAGATATGCCATGCAAATATTTGATGTGTTCGATAAGACAAGTACAAGATTTTTGTTAATGTCCAACGAACCCGGTCATTTGGTGTGATCTACTATGAGCGGAGCGGGGTTTCAGGGTCGCTCGCCTAGGCTTATGGTTGACTTCGGATCGGGAAAGGTTTTGAAAAATGGAGTCACCACCTAGTTTAACTAGGAAATGCCTTTTATATTGACTGGGTAGATCTCTCACGCTTCTGGGTGAGACCACCTTAAGCTTGGGCGTACAAAGACATTCTATTTTAAGCGGCCATACCCCTGTTATCAATTAGTCCTTGCGGATTTTCTTAATTGACTATTTTCTCTCTATTTGCCTTTTGTTCGTGAATCATCCTCTTCGGATTTTCAATTCATCAAATTTTTTGTTCCCTAATTTTTTCTTGAGACGTCCTTTGCGGATTTTGCAACCCACCATATTATTTTTAAACGTGAAAAAGCTTGAGCTTGTCGATATTAATCGGCTTTATGAATTCGTTTTCCTCCAGGTCATTCAGACTGCATCTTTTCCTAGCACCTTCTGGACCAAGTATGGGCCTTCCCAATTCAGTTTGAACTTGTCTCTAGGATAAGTTGTTAGAGAGCGTGTATGTTTTAGAACAAGATCACCAGCTTTGATCTCTCTTGTCCTAACCTTCTTGTTAAAAGCGTTTGCCATCCTTTTTTGATACATTTGGTTGTGAAGGAGAGCTTTCAGTCTCTTTTCCCCGAGTAGGAGGATTTAGGCGGCCTTTCCTCTAACCATTGAGCTTTTGGGATGTTGGATTCTTGGAGAACCTGTAGTGACTTGAATTCTAATCCAATAGGAAGCACAGTTTTGCATCCGTATACTTGGGAAAAAGTGATATTCTGGTTGACGTTTTGTTGGTACTCCGATACCCCTATAATGCGTAGGGTAGTTTTCCCGACCAGTCTCTCTACGCCCAAAATTAAGGTGATCTCACCCATAAGCCTGAGAGATCTACCCAGTCAATATAAAAGGCATTTCCTAGTTAAACTAGGTGGCAACTCAATTTTTCAAAACATTTCTAGATCCGAAGTCAGCCATAAGCCTGGGCGAGCGACCTTGAAACCCCGCTCCGCTCACAGTTTTTAATCGTAAATAGCATATACAAATCCAAAGAAATTGTAATCTAAGTCTGCACTAATTTTAATGTTTTATAAGTTTATGGGCCAATTTACAAGTTTAATCGGCTAAATTGCCCATACCAAAACCCTAAGTATCCTAGAAGTTGTTTTTAATACTTTCGGGCACCAAAAATAGCTTTTGATCATCTTTTACTTAGCATGCAAGAATAAATCCAAAACTTAATATTAATAATTATCTAATTAACACTCCTAAATCCGTCACTTCACACGCTTACACAATTTTGACTCAACTCTAACACCTTGTTGATAGACTCTAGCTACCCCTAAGCTTCCCCTAACCATTATAAATAGAACCCCAGGACAACCTAGCTAAAGGTCGGACCAGTGAAACCAGTACGTAATAAAAACAAACCCTAAAAATACCTTGTGTTGGCCGAACCCCCCCCCCCCCCCCCTCAAACACACAGTTCACAATCAATTCTAGTCCATAACAAGCTTATACGCTTTAATTATTCAAGAATGCCCTGCTATGCATAGATCCAAAGCTGGATTCCACATCCGGAGTGTTTACGCTTTATAATTTCATGTTTAGCCGATTTCTAGTGTTTTGTCATAAAACTGCCATAATTTCCATAACTATCAATTTCGATGTTCTTACCATGATTGCCATTAAAATTGATTAGAAACGTGTTACTAGGCTGTTTTAACACGTTTTATAAATCATATCCGGTTTTCGTATGATTATGATGCTTTGTACGCATATTATAACATTTTTTACGCTTTCTTGCCATAAGTGTGTTCTTGCTCAAATTGCCATGATTTCACACTAAAAACATGTTTTTCATCTGAGTAAGTGTGTTGTATCAACTGTAAATTGATTCCAGTACATGCCAATGTGTTTTTTTGGTTCGTTTTAATGTGTATTTTAGCGTTTTTGTATGAGAAACTGAACCAAACGACAAACTGCCTCCCTCCTTCGCACTGGCGTGCCGCCTGAACATAGTGGTGCCGCCGCCACTCACTTTGGCACCGTGGTGCCCCCTATTCTTCGATCCAGAATCGCTCCCAAATCTTCCAAACTTTGATCCATACTTGGTTTTGCATTTCCGGGTTCGTTTGAACTCGGAATTGGGCCCCGTTTGAGCCCAAGTTTATGTAATTAGTTGTAGAATTTTAATACGCGTTTTAATGGACTTGTCCTAATTTATTTCAGGTCTCGAAGCCCACAATCTAAATCTATCCAGTCAACCGGGCCCTGAAGCCCATATCCGACGGAACCAGCGACATCCATACGCGATTCCGAGTTTGTCTGAACTCGAAATCAACCCTAATTTAAACCAATGGATTTGTATTAACGAGATGAAGAACTTATGTGTTTTGACTGAGTCCTAATTCTGACCACCTCGATGGACAAATTGCATCGAGTGCCAGACACTACGGTCTACAAGGTTTAAAAGTATTTCTAACCATGTATTTATATCCGCCTTATGTGTATGCTTGCAATGTTTTAATGCTTACTAAAGCATGTCTAAATCCAATATTAACAGGCTAATAAATCTAATCACGTTAACTTAGTTAAATCCAATCAAATTGAGAAAATCACTTAGAAATCATAGGATTGTCATGAAAATGTAATTAGTGGTTGTATAGACATTCAATGTGTGACTTAATAAAATTCACCTCACTTAGACATCCAGTTTAAACTTTGTAGATAAAAAATGGTAAAGACTCATCACTGCCTGTTATATGATAGAAACCACCATGATTAGATGATTGTTTAGGAGTACATGCTACATGTCTCACATGCCAGTCCAGGTCGAGTCATATGCACGTCTTACTTTTTTACCACTTTCAAACATGTTTACATTTCCAGTACTATATCCAGTGAATTGCATGATTATTGAGATGAGATAAATCAGATATTTTAAGCAAATATTTGAAGCGTTCGATAAGCCAAATACAAGACTTTTAGTAGTGTCCACGAACCCAGTCTTTTTGTCTGATGTAAGATGGTCTCACCTATAAGAATGGGAGATCTACCCAATGGGTATAAAAGGCATTTCCTAGCTGAGTTAAGTGGCGACTACATTATTTTTTCAGACCTTCCCAGTCCAAAGTCAACCATAAGCCTGAGCGAGCGGCACTCAAACCCTGCTCCACTCACAGTGGCGACTTCAATGGGGATGATAAAACTGTTTTTGAAACATCAAAACTAAAAATGTTTTCAAAATTATTTTCAAACACAGATGCCTCGGACACAACCACATGATTTGCGTCATATCGAAAGCTCTTATTGTCCTGACATATGTGCACCGCCTGCATCACATTAGACTTTCTCTTCTCATCTTACTCTCTAGGAAACCCTATACTACCCCCGATGATCATATCCGATTTTACGTTTTGGCATTGCACCCCAACGTCTCAAACGTCTTATGTGGAGTAGCATCACTCACAGCCTAGTACCTTGGTCGCTTGTACTCGTGATTGAAGAGACCCGTCAAAGGTATATTTGTCTGTTGGAACCTTAAACCGGTTACTACTAAAACCCATCGACTCAGCCTACATGCATTCCAGATTACACACAAGCCTCTAGGGAATTACCCAACACAATGTTTGTATTTAAGGCATGATGTCAATGTAAAGATTCCGAATCCATTTTCAAAATTCCTATTTTAATCTCAGTATTAGGTTAGGACTAACAATTTTTCAAGTTTTCAAAACCAGATTTTCAAAAATATCATGTTAGGCCAGACCTAAATACCTGATCCAATCAAGTAAAATCCATCTTGGTTAAACCCTCTAATATCCAGTCCATTCAAGTGTCAATCCATACACTTGACCAGCCACCAAGTTCACTTACTTTCCAGAAATTCTTTCAAGGGGACCGCCAGGTCTACCTTCTTCTATGTTTGCACACATTCCAATTAAGTGGACAAACAATTCTTACATTGACAATAGTCGTTTGTCTGTGTTAGAATTTTTAGAAGAGAGCTTGTAGGAATACGTCTACTTTTGCATTGCAATGCAAGGGTCTAGACCAAAAATATTAGGAATGAAACCTCGCCCGGAACAAGTGTGTTGGAGAAGAAAGGTTGGAAAGAACAATATATCTATGTGATATCAACTACTCTACATGCTAAATGCTAAGTGCTACGTGCTATGTGTTAACTGACCCTGTATATCATGCATGTGCATCTCATTCATATCACACATCTCACGCATCCAGAATGATGTGCATCACATAGTAACCCTTTATGGATGCAGCCAATAGGGAAGCTCCCGAATGGCTTGTCGATCGGAATCCCTGCATGGCTCCTTAGGTCTCCATAGGGATGCCATATCGTAAATCAAAACGAAATGAATTTGCAGGTTGAGAGAAAAGAAAGTTAAGAGAGAGACACGAGGAGAAAAAGTAAGGAAGAAAGTCTCATCTTCCGAACACTTATAAGGCATAAGCCCACAAAAGGATGAAAGCTGCCTCAGTCCTTTTTACACCCAAACAAGACTACACCAGAGTTCAAAATTCAACAACCAACGTAGTAACTGAATAAGAAAATGATTCCGTAGAGGAGCAGACTAGAAAAATGCAGAGAAGAAGAATTCCTCAAAGGATCAGACTAGAAGAATTTCCCAATGGATTAGACCAGAAGAATTCCTAGAGGACATAGCAGATATAGAAACCTCCCTAGTGGATGGTCTAGAAGCCACCCCAGAAGATGGGATCAAAACGGCTAATGATAGAAAGACATCGCTACACCATCCAGTATATGCAGAACGCAACACCCAGATATTGTCTACAATAGTTGAAATAAACTTCAGACATCTCCGATAGTTGTAGAATAACTACGGAATCCAGGCACCTATGCAATAGGTTGGCCCTTGGGCCGACCAAGGGGATGTTGTTCCCTATACAAATCTAAGGAGGAACCAAACAAGATAATTATAAGGTACCTACTCAATAGGGTGGCCTTTGGGACGGCCAAGGGGATGATGTCCCTTTTGAAAACCTAAGAAGTACCGGACAAGATAATTACCAGGGGTCCAACCCATTGTATCACTCTCAGGACGGCTGAGAGTTTATAGCTCCATTCTACGGGGCACACAATAGGAAGTTCATGCTCAATGGATGACCTTCAGGACAGTTGAGAAGACCTACTCTCAGCTAGATACGTAGTACACCGAAAACAGGGGGCATGGAATCAGAATCATACACCCCAACTGGCGATGCTCGGACAAGGGCATTGCCAAACTACCGGCGGGGACCGTGGTGTGGTCGTCCGTCTCAAGTTTGCCGGCAGTATATCTGATGGTGGATAGTATCCTTGTTGCTTGTCGAACAACGAGTTATTTCTTTGACAATAATTGACCTATTTTGTCAATTCTCGTCAAAGAGGGGAAAAATTATAGACAGCTATTTTCCGGACTGGTTGAAAGTGATAAGGGGCTGAAGCGTCCAATGATGATTTCCAAATAAATTTATCCGGGTGACGAGCTTGTGGTCCACTTGTCGGATTTAAGCTACTTAGATATGTGTGTAGTTGCAAAACTTGAGGGTTTAAAATGTACTTAATTGTAAATAACATATAAAATCCAAAGAAATTTTGATCCAAGTCTAAGAAATTGGACAAATTATAATACTTAGAAGTTTATGTGCCAATTTTCAAGTTTGACGGGTTAAATTGACTATACTCAAACCCATAGAGTCTTTGAAGTCCTTTTAACACTTTTAAGCACAAAAAAACAACTTTTAACCATATTTAATGTGGCACACTTAATTAATTCCAAAGTTAAACTAATATATTAAGGGTTAATGTCATAAAAATTCACCAACTTTACACGTTTTCTCATTTTAATCACGCAGTTTAAATTTTCTCATTTTCATGCACGGACTACCATTTTTCTCAAATTCATGCACGGTGCTGAGGTGTCACGGCTCCATTGGTGTAATTTGCTGAGGTGGAGGTATTTTACACCAATGAATGAGTGCCACCTCAGCACCGTGCATGAATTTGGGAAAGAGTGGTAGTTCGTGCATGAAAATGAGAAAATTTAAACCGCATGATTAAAATGAAAAAACGTGTAAAGTTCGTGATTTTTTTTTGACATTAACCCATAAATTAATAAGGTAAATTTTAAATTAATCATAATCCTAATTAGACTTCAAAAGCTATCACTCCACACACTCTAGTATTCCTGATGCAATACGAACACCTAGTAAATCCTAGGTTAACCTAAATCACTATAAATAGGACCATAGGACAACCTAACTAAAGGTCGGACTGGAAGCACAAAGACGAAGAATCAAACACTGAACCCTATAAAAATACTAGTTTGGTCGAAACCTACTGCACCACCACATACACTAGTCAATTCCAGTCCAAAATTAAGCTAGATACGCTTTAATTACTTAAGAACGAACTGTTGTACAAAGATCCAAAGCTGGATTCTACATCCGGATCACTAGAAAACGAGCCAAGGACTCAGAATGGTACTTCTAAGGACCCTATATTCATCTCTATCACTTTTTTTCACATGTTGCATGCCAGATCTCTAAGATATGTTGTTTTAATTGATGAATAGCTTAAACTGTTATTTTTTCATGATTGCCATGGTTACTAGAATTGTTAATTCTGATAATTATGCCATGTTTAGAACATATCTATATTAGAAAAAATGCATTTTAAGAAGTTTTGTATGCTTTAATTGATCGCAAATTCCAGATCTAATCAGTTCTGTAGGTAGACTTGCCATTTTTAACCATAAACTGCCTTTTGCCATGCTTAATGTTTTTGTCATCTTTGCCTCTAGATCAGCTTATAAACACATTTTTATGACGTTTTTGAGTGCTTAGGACGTTTAGATTTCAATTCAGGTACCTATTTAGTGCATTTTAAGCGTTTTTGGAGTGTTTTGCATGAAAACCTTAATCAAACGACAAATTGCCACCGTCCCCCGCACTGGAACCGTCGCTACTATGGATTGGAACTGCCACCACTCCCTTTGTCTTTGTGGTGTGTTCTATTCTTTGTTTCCAGATCTTTCAGAACCAAATTAGATCTCTTTTTTGTGTTTCCAGATTCGTTTGAACTTGGAGTTGGGCCCCATTTGAGTCCACAGACATATAAATAGCTGTAGGATCTTAATTTGTGTTGTAACAGGCATGTCCCAATTTATTGCGGGCCTCAAGGCCCACATTTGTAATCTATCTAGCCAACCGGGTCTTGAAGTCCAAATCTGACGAGACCTGAGACTTCCAGACGCGATTTGGGGTTCTTCTGAACTCCGAATTGACCCCGGTTTGAACTAGAGGATCTGTATCGGCGAGACGAAGAACTTCCATGTTCTGACCAGGTCCTTATTTTTACCACATAAATAGACAAATCATATTGAATGACAGACACTTCGGTCTACAAGGTTTAAAAGTATCTCTAACCTTATAAGTATATCACCTGCCTTTTTGTATGCTTAAAATGTTTAAACGTTTTACAAAAGCATGTCCAAATCCAATATTAACAGGCTAAGGACTTAATCAAACAAATTAATAATTAAATCCAGCAAGTCGAGCAAATCACCTAGAAATCATAGGATTGCCATGAAAGTGTAATTAGAAGGTTGTATAGGCAGTCAAGCTGACTTAAATAGAATCGATCTAACTCAGACATCTGTGTTTAGGCTTTATCAATGAACAATGATCCAGACCAGCCAATATTTGTTTTTGATAGATATTTCAGGGTTAGATGTATGTTTAGGAGTACTTGCTACTTGCCTCACATGCCAGTCCAGATAGAGTCATATCCGCGTCTTATATAGTCTAGTGCTTTGCTTTATTGCTTTCCTACGTGTTTACTTTCCATTACATTATCCTATGAATTGTATGAATACTTAGATAAGAAATAACCAAATATGACTAGTAAATAAAATGTAATTGATAAGTCAAATACAAGAGTTTTGGTGAAATGTCCATGAACCGGGTCTTTTGGTCCAATGTAAAGTGGTCTCACCCATAAGCGAGAGAGATCTACCCAGTCGGTATAAAAGGTATTTTCTAGCTGAGTTAGGTGGCGACTCTATTTTGCTAACCTTTTCAAATCCGAAATCATCCATAAGCCTGGGCAGCGGCCCTTTAACCCCACTCCTCTCACAAAGAGTAGTAAGAAAGATGTAAACAGTAAGCTGGTTCTATTGTGAACATTTCACGATAAGCTAGTTTCACTGTAAGCATTCATGTATGAATCATGAAATGAATGTTGTTAAGATAGGGATTCAAAAACCCTTGTTTGAAGTTAAGTTATGCTACGTAAATCATAAAGCTCGATATATGAAAAGTGTTTTGGGGGTTATTTAAGTTGTATGGCTTTAGATTTTAAATTACAGGACGAATTTTTATAAGAATGGGATAATGTATTACCCCACAAATTTAAAAGAATAGAATATGACGTGCGGTCAAATTTTAATAATCAAAATTATATAAATAATGTTTTGAAGTCCAAATATTAAAGAAAACATTCGTAGAGGACGTATTTTACTTATCGAGGGATAAGTAATTAAGATTGGAAATTTTTAATCGCTAAAGCGAGTTGAGAAGGATTAAAGAAACCTTAGAAAATTAAAATAAAATAATTTATAAGTCCTGAGCGAATATTTTCAGGGTTAATATTCGTGAAATATTTTTAATAAGTTATCGTTAAAGTTTCATGAAATATGGACGTACTTTAAATAATTAAGTGGGACTGAACGGGGCCCAACATAATCTTTAAAAATTAAAATAAAATAAAATAAAACCGTCTGATTTTGATTCTTCGATTCTCGATTCTAACTCCTATTTCTTCGATAATCCACAAGTATATAAGGTATTTATCACAAATTAAATTTATTTTTAGTATTTAATAGTCTATTATTCATAATTAAAGTTTATCGAATGATATATCGAATTGATACTGTTTTAATCGTTTGGATTACAGATTTGAGTTAGGTTGTACTCGAATTAATGTTTTAATTAATTTAATCGATTAATTATGGAATTCAATACGGTTTTTCGATTTCCAATTAATTCGAACGATTCAATTAAGAATTGAAATGAATTATTATTGGTTTATCGAAACATATAAGCGTTATCTCGGAATGAGAATTATAACTAAGTGGAGTTATATTAATATGATTAAAGTTACGGGTTATCTATAGTGAAGTATGTTGGGTTTTATAGGTCCATAACGCAGCGGAATTTCAAAAATTTATCTAAAAACCAAAACCAAGATCCATGTAATTCGAATTAACAGAATAATTACTTACTTGTATGTCGAATTCAACAGCAATGTAGGAAGGAAGGAGGTGGTTCACTTTGGTGATACCTGGCCTCGGATCAGAACGCCTCCAAAAGAACGCGTCCTCTACGAGTATCCACGCGAACAGACTTTAGCCAAAACTAGTGTTTGTGTGCTAGCACTATTGCTTCACAAGCAATTTCGAATTTTGGTGATTTAGTGAATAATGAATTTCGTGATTCTCAAACCAATTGCTTAATGTGTATTTATAGTGATACAATAACACTAGGGTTTGAGACAAATTCAAATTTCAATCTCATTGCAATTCTTACAAATTTATGTTTATCAAAAACTCTTTTTTGATAATCATCCATATATATTAATTATTTATTATCTTTAAAAAATAATAAATTAAGGAAAACACTTATCCTTAATTTCGAATTAATATATATTTATTAATATATATATATATATATATATATTACGAATTATATATATATATATATATATATATATATATATATATATATATATATATATATAATAATTAATCACTTAATCACATTGGGCTTGTACAACCCATAACTGTTTTGGGCCTATTCTTAGTGTGCGTCCCTGTAGGTTCATATAACGTTGGCAGTAGGCCCGAAATCCCTATTTCAGCCCACAAGTCATAAGTGGCCTCTAGCAAGACATTATGACTACCCAAGTTAAATGAATATCGACAATCCGATTTAACCATTTACAATAATATTTTAATCCCTTTGTCACTCGATATCCAGATTGAACATAAGGCATAGTCCTGTCATCCTTATAATATTCAATCATTAGTTTCTTGACTCTAAGTAGACTGAAAATGATAACTCCTTATCAATTAGCATGGCCATACATTTCCTTCAGTCTATCTTCTTCAAGGGGCCCATAGATATCTTACTC
This sequence comes from Mercurialis annua, assembly GCF_937616625.2. Taxonomy (NCBI): domain Eukaryota; kingdom Viridiplantae; phylum Streptophyta; class Magnoliopsida; order Malpighiales; family Euphorbiaceae; genus Mercurialis; species Mercurialis annua. The sequence continues at coordinate 16,646,951 of NC_065572.1, read as the reverse complement.
AAATAAATGAGGGACAAATTCCTTCTCAGTCACTCATATTTCTCACATAGTTACTTTCATATCCAATGACAATCTATTCCATTATCCTGTTAAAGATAATGCAAGACTGTATCAAAATATGAAATAGCTATGTGGAAATCCATGATGATTTCAAGGTCAAAGGATTATACTAATAGAACTGTAATGAGAATTACTTATGACAGTGATCTATGTAGTATTCTCACAGTGGGTCATCCAGTGCCTTATTTCTCAAATAGCACCTATGATTTGACTTAATATCTCATATACATGATTAGTAAAACATAATCATCAGTCAACATCATACTAGTCTCAATGTTCTATTAAGACTAGGGATAGATGGTATATAATTCTTTTATTAAACCTAAGGGTTCTACTATCAAGTCACATACTCGATGACCTTAGAAAGAATTAACCATTCAATTATTTTAATCATAAAATGATAAAAACCGCCAATCAATAAATAACAAAATGATAAAGTCAAAACATGGTCAAACATGATTGACCTAGTGCATATCACTAACAAAGTATTGATAATACAAATAAGAGTTAAGAATTCTATAGTTAGTCGTATTCAGACATTAACAAGTGGTTTAATTCTTAAATACGACCACTCGGGAGACTACAGACGCAAGGAGTAAAGGACTAACGATTGGGATAAGCAAGTAGTCATAAAGCCCAATATTTTCATATATTATTGGCTATATGAATTGGAATGTTATGTTTTGAAAGTATGTAGGTTTTGAATATATTTTGAATTATTATATGTTTTTAACATGTTATGTTTGATAATAACAAAACAAATATGTTATAAATAAGTCATAAAAAAAGAAGTACTGGGGGGGGGGGGGTAAACCTAGTATGATACAAGAACAAATAACAAACAATATACGAACAAACACATGATAATATGTATGATGATAAATATGAATGTTTTGTAGATGAGTGATTTAATGTATGTAGATGTGTTGTATTAGATATGATCTGAGAAATGATCAAAGAACTAAACATAACCTACAAAAACATCGAATAAGAATAATGAAAGATTGTACTAATGCACACTCAATAATAAGTATTGATATAAGGTAACTCGGTGAGTTATCTCTCCGGATCTGTATTAATAATAATACTTCCAGATACAAGGTAACTCGGTGAGTTATCTCTCGGGACTTGTATCTCACCAATAACTCGGTAGAGGCTCTCGAGACATAGTTCTCGGTGGAGTATGTTTTCTCGGGATTGGTGTAATAATAAAATATTGCCTCATTAACAACCACACTATGTCAATTTGGTTCAAATAATAACTTGAATTAAGACTCACCGTAATTGTAAAGTTAAACGTAATGTATCAACAACTAATATGAGAGCGATGCGTATAACACGAATAGTATACATCGGTTGGCTTCGCTATCGATCTCATTTGTTGGGTTTCCTATCGATGTCAGGTGTTTCAGATACAACGATTGGTTTTGCTATCGATATCAAGCGGGTGAGGTCAAAGGAATATGACTATGAAATGAAAGCTATAGAATATATATATATATATATATATATATATATGATATTATGAAATATTTTATCTGATTGTTTTAAAAGTATATGATGTTTGAGTTCAAATGAAAAAGAGTTTTAAGTATAGTTTCATAAAGACTATTATATAAAGCGGTTTTAAAAGGTTTTTACTCTTTATGTAATATTTATTAGTAATAGGGTAATTCTCTGAAAAAACCTCCACCTTTTATCTCCTTTTCGTTTGTTCCCTGACGTTGTAAAATCTCCAATTTTACCCAAATTCACACCTTTCGTTTTTAATTCCACCCTTAAGCATTAAATTGACCTTTTTTTCACTTGACAAAGGTTCAAATCAATACTTAATAATTAAACATGTATACTGAATAGGGCTTAATAATATATTTAAAAAAAAAAATACTTTCCACAAATTAAAAAAATTTAATAATAAATTTTTATTGAATACAATAAATATTATTATTTTGTATAAATTCAAATTCGATTTTATTCGACCTCGCTACTTTATTTGATATTATAATTAATTTAAATAATTTTTGTAATATATCATTAAAAATATTAATTTAATTAACTAAATAATTAATAAAAATACTCCATTTGGTCGTCTTCCATGGAAGGAAGACGATGGAGGAACCCCCCACCCCCCCCCCCCCCCCCCCCCCGATTTTTCGGTGCGGCGGTTAGGCATCCTTAAGGAAGACGAGCTGGTTGTCTTCCTCCCATGGTTCGTGTTCCATGGAAGACGAACCAGAGCTGGTTCGATTTGCCGAAGGGTAAAAAGAATTTCGAAAAAAATTAAGCTAAAAACGATATAAAAATATAATTTAAATTTATTTTTGGAATAAAATCAGCAAATTTTAAATAAAAAGGTTTGTATAATATTTAAAATAAATTTTTAAAATTTTAGAAAGATAGTTTTTTCGTTTTAATTATAACATTAGGGACTATTTTAAGTATTTGTTAAAATATGGAGCATTGGAAAAAAGATCAATTTAATGCTTGAGGGTGTAATTGAAAGCAAAAGGCGTGGATTTTAATAATTGAGGGTGGAATTGAAAACGAAAGGTGCAGATTTGGGTAAAATTGGTGATTTTACAACGTGAGGGTGCAAACGAAAAGGGAATAAAAGGTGGAGGTTTTTTCAGGGGATTAGCCTTAGTAATATTATAAACTCACTCAGTTTTATACTGACCCCGTCGTCCATCTAATTTTACAAGAAAGACCAAATTGATCAAAGAAAGCTTCCGAAGTTTTTATCGGAAGTCATTGTTATACGAAACCTGGAAAGAAGATGTTTATTCTAGAAATTTGCAGTAGACTTGTGTTTTCATGGTTATGTATTAATGATAAGCGTTTTAACTCTGATATTTATTTTAAATGGGGTTATATGTATTTTGGTAATTTTTCTTGAATGAATGTTTGTTTTGAAAAGCAAAAAATTTACATTGTTTTAAGGCTTGCTACGGGTTTCAGGGTTGCCACACCCTTTCCTTAGCAGCGGTATCGACTTGAGATTTCGGGTCGTAAGAGTTCTTGAGTTGGTCTACTGTTTTCAGATTTCTAAAGTGTTGATTGTTGGAATAAAGTTTTACAAGTCGAGGATCTTTAGTTAAAACGCATTATGGATGAGGTTTGTCAAGATGGGAACTCAGAGTTCATAATAGTCGATGGAGCTCTTAAGATGATTATATGTGGTTTGTTCCGGATGTCAATGATTTGAGAAATCGGATTTTAGAGGAAGCGCACAAGTCGATGTATAATGTACATTCGAGGTCCACTAAGATGTATCATGATGTTAAAGGTACGAACTGATGGAGCAGAATGAAGAAAGATGTTTAGGAATTCGTTTCCAACTGTATGACCTGTCAACAAGTGAAGTTAGAACGTCACAAACCATTTGGATATTTATGACTACTCCCTATTTCAAAGTGAAAATTAAAAAGGCTTAATGGACTTTGTGGTTGGTTTACCACGAATACAACAAAGGTTTAATTCCATTTGGCTGATTGTTGACCGGATGGCCAAATCGGCTCATTTTCTTCCAATCAAGATTTCTTATAAGACGAATTAATTGGCACAATTGTACATCGATATAATCATTTGTTTGCATGGTGTACTAGTGTCAATTAATTCAAATAGAGGTTCGATCTTTACCTTTTGATTTTGGAAGAAGTTATGAGAGATTTTTGGTTCGCGGTTGGATTTTATTATTTCTTTTCATCATCAAACGGACGGGCGATCCGAGATGACAATTGAAACTTTAAAGGACATGCTTAGAATGTGTATGATAAATTTTGGAGGTAGTTGGAATACTTACTTACCGTTGATTAAGTTTTCGTGAAACAATAGTTACCATTCTAACATTAAGATGGAACCTTACGAGACTTTGTATGGGCGCAAATGTTGATCTCCAATTTGTTAGGAGGAGGTCGGCGAGCGTAAGTTGTTTGGAGAAAAATTTATTGCGATTACCTCGGAGACGGTACCATTGATTAGGTGGAGGTTAGAAACCGCTTTTAGTTAGCATAAGAGTTATGCGGATCTAAAACGCAATGATATTGAGTTTCAAGTTGGTGACTTTGTGTATTTTCGGGTTTCTCCGATGAAGGGTGTTGTTTGTTTTTGTGTTAAGGGGAAGTTAGCACTAAGATATGTGGGACCGTGCGAGATTGTTGAGCAGATTGGAGCGGTGGCATACAAGTTGGCTTTGCTACCATATATGTCATTGGTTCATCAGTGTTCCACGTGTCGATGTTACGAAAGGACATTTCTAATCCTTCTCATGTGATAGTTCCTCAAAATGTAAAGATAAATTAAGAGTTAACATATGAGGAAGAACTCGTAAGCATTGTGGATACATAAATGCATAGACTGAGAAACAAGGAGATTCATATGGTAAAGGTCTTGTGGCGTAATCACTCAGTTTAGAAGTCTACTTTGAAGACAGAGTCCGATATGCATAGTCGATATCTATTTTTTTCCACGAGGTATGCTATGTGTTATGTGATTTGTATTTCTTATTTATGTGTTCCCTTGGTTGTTGGTTTGTTGATGCATGCTTGTTATAATTCGAGGACGAATTATCCTAAAGGGGGAGAATGTAATATCCCGTATTTTTCCGGCATGTTATCGTTGTGATTCTGACTTGATTTTGGATCGTGTTGTGTTAGGGTTAGCATATGTGGTACATTTCTTGTCTCTTGATGATTATCATATGTGTATCCCATGTATTTCGGATGAGTATTCGATGTTGGATTCATTCAAGACGTTTACATGCTTTTCGTATTGTGTTGTTGGCACGTATCGTTGGCCGGGTGGCGAATTCATTTGTTTATGTGATCTTTGGGGAGTGTTTGTGTGGTTTCGAGTGGGATGAGTGTTCCTTGATGTTTGTCTTTTCGTTTCAAGCGTTTAACACCTCATTTTAGCCTTGAAAAACAATTTTTTGGCTGCCATGATCGTTTGGACAATCGTTCATAATTTGGTCGATCGTCCAAAGTTTTTTCCGATCTGACAAAGGGGTGAACGAACCCTTGAACGATCGTTCAAACTTTTGAACTATCGTTCATAATCTAAATGATCCATAAATGTTCGTTTATCCTGGATTTTGTATATATATTCAGTTTTGGCTTCTCTTGTGCGAACCAAAAACCCTAGGAGCAATTTTTAGCCCCTAACTCACCCCCTATAATGATCTTTTGAATATCTTGTGAGAGAAACCTTAAAAAAATCTTTAAACACTTGATTAAACACTTATAATTCAAAGATTTGAGTGATTTGGGAGTTGAGTTCAACATAAACCTCAAGTTTTGAAGTTCTTGGGTGATTTCTCCAACTTTTCCTATAAACCCTTTGAGTTTGACTTAGAGTTCTTCAAGAGTAACCATTTAGGTATCTTGATGATTATTTATGTATTTATGGGTTTGGTTTTGCTGCTTATGTGTATATGTTGAGGATATATGGCTTCTTCATGCTTAATTAATGAGCCCACATGTTAATTTTCATGATTGCCATGCTATATGTTGAAATTATGGATTGGGTATTGTTAAATTGTTAGTATTGGTTGACACCCATGTTTGGATTTGTGTGAATTTGGTTAAGCATGCTATATTATGTTGGATTCGTTGTATTGTCATGTGTTATGGCTGATTTGTATTGGATTAGTGGTTCAACTTTCAATAGGTGTTGATTTGATTTGGAATGGTTTGTTCTTAGGATTAAGGTTGTGCTCCTCATATTTAAGTTGAGATATCGATATGTGTTTTAAATGTATTTTTCGGATTTATTATATATGTTTTATATATAATTTTTTACTCGTGGTTAAAGGATGGAGAATGGTCTCCCTATTTGAGGGTTAGGCTTGGAAGTCATGAGAACTCGGCTACTCGATGTTTCTATTATTTCAAGCTTTATGATTTCAACTATTTGAGTTTTAAAAGTGGATTTTCTAGAAATGGCTTTTAACCTTAGAGCACATCAAAGATATGAATGGTAATGTTTGATTATATATGTATTGATGGGTTGAGTTATTGTGTTATGGTATATATGTTAAGTTATTTGATTATTGAATTGTGTCTAGAAATCTCTAGAGTTGGGATACGTTATCAAATGTAAATTGATTTGTGCATTGTTCCTAGACTCAACGTCTACTCGTTCATCAGAGTCGGACCTACGCTAGTGGAGCATTTTAGAGTACTTTTTGGGAATAGCGTATAATGAGTTTATTTTATTGTTTTTAATAATTAAGTAACCCGTATTATTATTTACACAAAGTATATGTATATATATTGTTTCCAAATGTTTTCGAAAACCATCATGGACTTGTTGGAACATGCTTACCTGTTGGGCAGCAATAGGACTGTGTGCGCACCAGTATGATTTGGTAAGGTATATGATCGGTATTGGATCCATTTGTGGTGAGGATAACTCAATGGAGCTGCGCTCTCGGGACCCGTATTGGTATAATAACTCGATGAAATCTAGCTCTCGAGACTCCTATTTGTTGTTAAGTGCGGCCGGCGGTAATTCGGTGGAGCTCCGCTCGCGGGACGAAAGCCTTCTGAACATATGATTATCAAGCTTCATATATATATATATATATATATATACACACACATACATACATATATATTATGGTTTAGGGTTCCATATATTCCATGAATGGTTTAATATATTGTCTTAAATGGTTTAAACGTTGTTTAAACTTAGTGATTAATTGTAATATTATTAACTCACTCAATATTATATGACCTCCGTTGTTGTCCCCACTTTCAGGCTTATATTTTGGGCATGGTATGTCTTCCAATTCCTACTCCTCGGAAGTAGCATATATATTTTGTATAACTATGGCCAAACATTTTTACTATAGACCGCATTAGTATTAGCATTATGTTAGTTGTGATTATGTGTTAGGATGTTTATTATTCGGATATGTCCAAAATTGATATCGCGGTGTATATTTGTATGTTGCCCTTGTGTGGACAAGGAGGCTTCTGCATGAATGCTTATATATTTAAGTTTGGAGTTTTTTATTGTTGCCGAGTATTGGCATGGATTATATTATATGCTGTTATGCATGTAGTTGGAGTCTCTGTTGCCCCCGAGCATTGGTTATGTTGTATTGTTGATATGATGTTTGTTATCCCTTAGGCTTGCTATGGATTTTAGAGCTCACACTCCCATTCCCTAGCGTAGGTCACGACCTACAATTTTGGGTCATGACAGTAACTGAGAAGAAATTTATCCCTCACTTGAATAGACTGAAGGAAATACATGACCATGCTAAATGAATTGATAAAAAATTGTTAGTTTCACTCAATTTGGAATTAGAATACAAATGATTGAATAGTATAAGGATGATAGTATTATGCTTTATATTCAATTTGAATATCGTGAGACAAAGTGATTAAAATATTTATTATAAAAGGTTAAGTCAATAGATATTCATATAGTTTGAGTACTCATAATGTCTTTCTATATGTCGCTTATAACTTGTGGGCTGAAATAGGGATTTTGTGTCTACTGCTAACATTATATGAACCTACAGGCTCACACGCTAAAAATAGACCCAAAAAAATGGTTCTGTCAGTCCAATAAAATAATATGATAAATAAATATATAAAGATATATTTTGAATATATAATTATGTTGTTGAATCAATCGTTAATTCGTTTTAAGATAAAAAGTTATCTTAATTAAAAATAGGGGTATTGACAAAATAAATCCTAATATTTCACTTTTTTTACAATTTAAGCCTAACGTTTAAAACGTAACGAAACAAATCCTAATCTTTCCAATTTTTGCAGTTTTTAGCCCAAACTGTTTCCAGCCATTATTTGCGCATGTGGTAATATTATTGACATATTAAATTCCAACGTTTTAAAGTAATTGCAAAAATTCAAAAAATTAAAGATAACAAAATCCCCGGAATTCAGGATGAGGCTACAAAGTACAAAAATTGGAAAAATTGGGATTTATTTCGTAACATTTAAACGTTAGATTTAAATCGCTAAAAAAACGAGATGCTAGAATTTATTTTACTAATACCACTTATAAAAAATTCATAAAAATTCACCAACTTTACACGTTTTCTCAATTTAATCATGCCTTTTAAAACTTGCCATAAAGATACAATTTTTTTTTTTCAAATCCATACACGGTTTTGACGTGACATTCATTTATTGGTTAAAAATGACCTTCACCTAATCAAATTACAACAATGAAGGAGTGTTACCTCAGCACTGTGTATGGATTTAGAAAACAACGAAAGTTGGTGTATCTTTATGACAAGTTTTAAAAGGCGTGATTAAATTGAAAAAGCGTGTAAGTTGGTGAATTTTTATGACATTATCCCTATATTTAATCATTAGTTATTATTTAAAGATAATTGTTATATATATAACTATTGATTAAATGAATTTTGAAATTAAAGATAAGCGTTATTTTGAGGGTATTATCTTTTAAAAGTAATTAATTAAGTATATTTATCAAAAAGATTTTTGATAGATATAAACATGTAAAGTTGTCAAATATGTAGTGTACAATTGGATTAAAAATACGTATTTGACTCAAATCCCAATAGTGTTGTATGCCTATAAATACACACATAAGTTTAGGGTTTGAGATATGTATTTTACAAAATTAAACACAAAACATATATCATGAAATAGTTAAACTCACATTAATTCGAACTTGCTTTGAGAAGTAAAAATACTAGCATACAAGTACTTGTTTTGGAAGAAGTATGTTGGTGTGAGTACTCGTAGATGACACATTCTTTTCAAAGCATTTTGATTCGCAAAAAATAACAACAATGAACGAGGCAAGTTATCACCAAGGTGAACCAGCTCTCTTTCTTCCTACACACCTGTCGTGAATTCGACATTCAGTAAGATTTTTTTATACAACTATGTCAACATGGATTTTGTTTTGAATTTTGATAATAATTTTTAAAATTTTGTTGGTTATCTATACTATATATAAAAGCACGAATGGGGGGGGGGGGGGGGGGGAGGACATGCAAATTTACCGAATAATCATTTTAAATTTATTACTAAATAAAAAATTTATAGTAATCAACTAATTAGTTATATAAGTAATTACTAATATTATAATTGAAGTCAAATTAGCACAGAATTGTATCATAATGTACATTTTCTTAATCCTAACTAATTTCCTCCTTTTACGTTTAAATAGAATAAAATTGTACTAATTGGCAAATACTTTCATTACTTGCTTTGACTACTTTTACGTTTTTGTAGCATAAAATTTTACAACATTAGTTTTATTTTAGATTAAATTTAAACAATCATATGCGCAAGGTTTAATCCTTTAGGTAAATTATAATCTAAGTAAAATTATCATTGGAATCATAATTTCAACAATTGTATGACTATTTGTTTGCTAAATTATTATGGTGCCATAACATATAATTACATCATACTATTAGCTATAAGGCACATTTATAATAACATTGTGTTGGGTTTTAATGCATAATTCAAATTGGAAACCAAATCCATTAATGGTTGAAACCGAACAAGTCTATCTCATACTAAAAAAAAAATTCCACAGATAAAGAAAAAATAATACATGAGCAACCAAAATAATTAATGATCTTAAACTAACTCATATAAAAATTTCCTAATTCAAGAAAAATTCTAAATAATTTATTATTAATTATTGATGGAGTCTGCCTTCTGATCCGGTTATATAACCTGCAAAACAGGGTAGAAGCTAACCGGACGGTGGTTGTCCGATTAACTTTCATATGTTAAAGCCAGTATTGAGCTTTGAGCAGCGGTTTGAGTATGTAATGTAGTTATGTGTTTAGGCATACCTCAATCTCCTTTATAGTAGATGATTGTATACCTTGTAGAGTTGTAAAAGGAAGGTGAATCCTATTTTGTAGGGTTTGACCCTGATTAGGAGTGATATTCCTTATTCAGACACGAGTCCTATTTAGGAACGTCTTCCTAAATAGTCTCGTCTTCCTAAGTTAGAGGTTATCTTCCTAAGTTGGAGTTTGTAACCAAATAGGAAAATACTCGAGAATATATGGAAATCTATCCGAGTCCCGAGGTCGACGCGCTTTATCTGAGTCCTCAGGGATTCGATCTTCGTTCATGTGGATGATATCATATTCCATTCGAGGTGGATCCTATGGATTCGGTCGCCGGTTTCGTCTGGCTTATCCCTTTGGGCGGGAGTCTGGTATCGTCTCAGAGTGAATCTCCCGCGACTCGACTCCTTTGTACTTAAAATAGGATTCGGTATCCATCATTAGACCCCCCGCAAGTGAGCTGAAGTCTTGGTATTTATGCCTTGGCAAAATTTAGCTCTCTTGGAGGCGAGTCGTTTCATATTATGGCGATTTATTTTGCTTCTCCAGCAAGATTCCTATTTTTTCTCTTTCTGCCACCTGTCTTTCGCTGATTCTTTGTTGTAACTTGATTTTAAGACAAGTGTATGTTCATGTCTTCTTTAACTTCATATTTAAACCGTTGAGTTATGCATCATTTCAACTTTTTCTTTCTTTAATATTGCATCTCTTGAATACTGATTTTACTCCATTTTTTAATCTTTGAACTTTGAACTTCCAAGTAATTCTCGTAGTTATCATAAAGGTTTTGGGTTATATTTATTTCCTTGTTATGTGTAGCTTTTTCATGCTTTTCTCTTCTAGGCTTCATCGTTTTTTATTTTCTGGGTAGTCTTCTCTTGGTGTTCTTGGTGTTCTTCGTTTTCTTGGTTATTTCCCTTATTTGATCTTCTTCTTTTTTCAATCTTCCATAATACATGTTCCTGTTAAAAATGGCGGCTAGGAGAGCAAAGACGGAATATGCCTCAATGGCTATCACCGATTCCTGCCTTAGCGAATATGAAGTTCGGGATATATATTATAAATATAACTTCCCTTCTGAGTATAGAGTCAAGCTTTCTTGTAATGGGAAATCTGCTTTCGGGTCTCCCAGTTCGCCTAGTAGGGCTATCGTCTTTGAGGAACAGCTTGCTGTTGGTCTTTGCTTTCCTTTAGATCCTTTTTTGATAGGGTTATGTAGAGATTTAAGAATTTCCGCAGGAGAGCTTCATCCTGGGACTATTAGAGTCCTTCTTGCCTTTGTCGAAGTGTGTAGACTTCGGAGTCAATCCCCTTCACTTAGCATTTTTTATTTTTTCGTGGAGTTAAGAAAATCCGATAGCTGTTTTGTTTTCGCTGTTTGTTGTAAGGGTCGCTCCTCTATTTATTTTCCTTGTTTGGACAATGGTTGGCGAAAGCGCTTTTTCATAGTTACTCACAATTTTGCTTTTCTTCATTTTCCGGATGGTTTTTCCATTTATCGCCTTTCGAATTATCTATATCCTTTTAACTTATCCGAGTCGATCCTTGGTTTTGATCTATCATTTCATAGTATATTCCAGCGTCCTGTTTTAGAAGTTTTGGTGAACAGTCACATTCGGTGTCGATGGCTTCCTTTGGAAGATCCTTCGCGCGGTTAGGCGGATCTTCGCTATGAGTTTATTGAAGTTATTTGTTTCTGATTTTGTTCTTTTTCTTTTCTTTTGTATGATGTCTTATTCTTCTGACGATCTGCTTTCTGGTTTCAAAATAGATTTGCACATCCCGGTGGGCGAACCCATAATAAATGTTGCTGCTGAACCAATTCCTGAGGCTAAAGCTTAAGTCGCCTTAGTTCCTGCTGGGGCGATCTTTTTAGCTGGCGATGGAGTAGTCGTCGCGGCGGGAGAGGTTGGTGTTGAGGTTGGTGATGGCGAGCCTGCGGACGATGAGGCTGCTATCTCTTTTCCCCTAGCTCCGATGATTCCGTCGGAAGAGGTGGAGGTAGTAGACCTCGATAAGGCCATTGTTATTGGCTCAAAGGAGACTTCTCCGAAGTGTGATCCTGCTGCTCTGCCTTCTTGGAAGAGGCGTCGGATTGATGATGGTTCCCCCTCAGGGGAAAACACCTATGATAGTTCATCTTCTGCTCCGAAATTGGCGGAGTGGGTTGAGGGCCATGATCCGGTGAGTTTACTGAACCCCCGGGTTCTGGCTGAGTATATTGGAAGCTTGGCGATCCCCGAGGACACCACCTGGTTCGCCTCCAAGCCTGGTCATGAGCTTTTGGATATTGCGTGTTTTCACGGCTTCTCGGTGAGTTATGTCGGTCTTGGTTTCAGCTACTTATTTTTTTTTGTTGGTTTTTGATTTTTCTTCGTTGACTCATTTTCCTTCATGTTCTTTTTATGTCAGGCCCTGCAAGCCGTATTAGTTTTGAACGATCGTCGGCAATGCGCTGAGGAATAAGTTGAACGTCTCGCAACTCTTTTGGCGATGTTTGAGTCTGAGAAAACGAAGCTGAGAGCTTCGGTGGAGGAGCATGATTCGCTTCTCTTGAGGCTGAAGGCTCAGGACGCCATCAACGATCGCTAGGTAAGGGTTATCGAGAAGAAAACCGATGATTTGATTCGGGAGATCGAGGAGCTGATAACGGTGAATACCTACGTCGGAGAGGAGCGGAATAAGTTGAGGGCTGAAGTGGAGAAACTTCACATTCATCTCTTTCTCACGAAGGCTTTTTACTCCGCCTTGATTAGCGAGTATCGTCTCGCCATTGGGAGAAAACTCTTAGAGCAGAACCCGAATGTTGATTTGTCCAGCGTGAATGGATTAGATCCCCAGGTCATAGCCAAGAATTTCTAGCGAAGATGGCGAAGGATCGTACGCTAGGAAAATAGACTTTTATTTTTTTGGCTTTTGCCCCCCCCCCCCCTTTTGTTTTGTTGTATTGCTTTAGCGATTATCTATAATTCGAACCCTTTTGAATATATGATTCCTTTTTCTTCATTGTTGATTTTATTTGAATGCTTGGTTTATTTTATTCTTGCTTCGAATCTGGTCTTATTGGTTCCCATGTGCTTCATTTTATTATGGTCGATTTTTTGTATTTTCGAGAGTTAATCTAAACTTTGTATTTTAATGTTTCTCGAATTTTCCGAGTTAATCCGGACTTTGCTTGTTTACTTTCAATATTATTTTAGAGTTAATTTAAACTCTGTTTTTTGTTGGCGTTTTGCCTTATTCGAGAGTTAATCTAAACTCTGTTTTTGGCGTTTCGCCTTATTTGAGAGTTAATATAAACTCTGATTTTTGGCGTTTCGCCTTATTTGAGAGTTAATCTAAACCCTGATTTCTGGCGTTTCGCCTTATTTGAGAGTAAATCTAAACTCTGATTTATGGCGTTTCGCCTTTTATTTTCAATTCCTTTTTTCTCATTTGGTGAATCACACGTTACTTGAATACTTAAGTTTTATTAATATAAATGACTGCTTTTATAAATTAAAGATAATGATAACATCATCGGGTATGACACAAAGTCTTTACTAGCGATGGGTTATTTTTAATTCCTACTACTCTCCTTTCTTTTCCAGTTTGTTCTCTTGAAGATTTACGACGGACTCGTCGTAGCACTTTTTTAGCGATGTTCTGATCCCCTCTTAACGTCACCACTACTTTTTTTGTTGGTACTTTCATTGACAGGGCTCTTATGCCGGTGACTGCAGCTGAATCGTGGAGGAATGGTCTTCCAAGAATTGCATTGTACGTCAGCTCCATGTCTATTATGTTAAATAGGGACATGATCTTTTTGTTGATTCCCCTTTCCGGGCCGATTATTACCTCCAAAGACACAACGCCGAGCAAGTTAATAGATGGCCTTCCGAGTCCGGATAATTGAATCGGGACTCGAGGCAACCTTGTTGCGGTCCCTCCCAACATTTTGTATGCAGTCGTCATAAGGTTCACAACACTCCCTTCGTCAATGAGAATTTGATCCATGTTCCAATTTTCAATGATGGTTGTCACAACCAGAGCGTCATTAAGGGGTGCTTTCCCTTCGTCTTGACGTCAAAGATCAATGGTGGCATGTGTGTCTCCTTAATATTCATCACTTCTCTCCTCTGTTTTCTCCTAATGGTCGAACTACTATGTCCTCCTCCATTGATCATGTGCATAGTTCCCAGAATCTTGGATGGCCTTTCTTCTTACTTTTCTTTTCCCTTATCGTCCTTGCTCATCTTTTCTCCCTTATCACTTCTTTTTGTTTTGTGAGCTATGAATTTCCTTAGCTCGCCCGCATCTATCATTCATTCTATTTCCACTTTTAAATCTCTGCACTCGTCCGTTTCGTGCATGTGTTCATCATGAAATTTGCATAATTTCCTGGTATCACCGATATCCGCCTTCATCTTAGGCGGTCGTACTAAATTTCTTACATTCTCCTTGATCCACATGAGGACATTGGTTCGGCTGGTATTTAGCGGTGTGTAATTACGTTCATCGTTATCACGACCCAATCTCATAGGTCAAGACCGGCGCTAGGGAGCGGGAGTGGTAGCTCCGGAACACGTAGCAAGCCTAACGATCTATCGGTAATTAAAAAATGATTCAACGATATGCATGGCAGTTATACAAATGTGTCATGCCAAAAACGATCAAACGATAATGCGCATATATAACTTAACTATAAATACTTAAAACATCAGAGTACGAAAGTATTAAAACTTTAATTACAACATATTACACTAGGACATCTGACTACTACAGCTCTATGATTAAAATACTTTTCATGTACATACTTCAAAAATAGGTAGACTTCTGGACTAAGGATAGAAGTCTGACTCTTCAAAATACTTATTTCCTGAAATGTAAACATATGAGGGATCAATATAAGGGGATATACTAAGTGAGTTTGTATAGTTACTAATAAGCATTTAGATAAAACATGAAATCAATAATGTAAACAACTCATTCAAAGTAGGCAAGTAACGGATCCGAATGAAACCCTATTCTCCAAATATTTATTCATATACGATTATAACGTACGCTTTCCATATCGATCGATCAAATCAATCCAAGTGGTAGGGTCCCGAGATAGTTCGACCGAGTTAAACCTCTACCGTCAATTAATCCCAAGTTGTGGGTCCCAAGATAGTTCAACCGAGTTAAATCCACTGGATATGGGTCCCGAGATAGTTCGATCGAGTTAAACCTCGTATCCAATTCAATGTATATTCCAACTTCGATACGATACGATATTCGATGTTCGATATTCGATAATATGGGCCCCTTTTTATAACTTCCCAAATCAAAATTGGTGATCACGCAGTCCTATTACCGCCCATTAGGAAGACACGTTACATCAGATATATACTTGTTTCAAATCCAAATATGTATGCAACTTTATATAAACATTCACGATATAAAAAAATGCGATATAAATAAATGATAAAAGCATTTGTGATCTAAAAATGATATACTTTTTAAATACTTAAAAGTAAATAAACAAACTCGCTAATCTTGCTATTAACAGCAAAAGCAAAGCAATCTCTTCGATCAGGTTCCTAGGGCTCCGGGTCCAGTAGCTGGATGATTCACCGGATCTATATTGATTATAAACAAACAAACTCAAATCACAAACCTATTCTAGAATTGACTCTAGACTAAGACACAACGAAACTTTAAACATAATCTTGTCGTGCTTCAAACATATCTTGTCCGATAAGCAATCCTTAACTCTTTATTGTTTCCCAATACTTCTCGATTCAATTCTCAATATAGAATATAGGTTTTCTTAATAAAACACATTGATAACCATATTCTATCTCATTCCAAACTACTAGTCACATTTCACTCGTTTAACGTCCAAATTTCGCATTTTCGGAGTCCGGAAGTCGATATCGGGTTAGGGAATCGTTGGATTAGGTATTAGGGCGCCGTATCCTTCAAAGAGTGGGAGGTTCACGTTGTGCACCCCCTTGGCACGACGTTCCCCTCAGTTTTGGGAGGTGCACGTCGTGCCCTCGCACGACGTGCTTTGATTTTGAGCACGTCGTGCCCCATCGTGGGCACGAACCCAGCCACTGAAAACGGACATTCCGACCCCTGCATCTCAACATATAAACACTCCAAATCAATATATTCACCAAAGCATTAATCAAGCTAGTCGAAAACGCAAGAAAATGCTTAAAAACAAGTTTAAAACAATTAAACGATTCGATACGAGTAAAACCTTAACATCTTAACTCGATATATCTTCGAATTAAACAAACCAAATACCAAAACAACAATCTTACCTTGAGCGTAGCTGAGATACAAAGAAATTGAAACAAAAACTGTTGAATTCGGATCAAAAACGGTGAAGAACTGTGGCTTGGATTCAAAGGAAATTTTCTCTCTTCCTCACCTCTCTGGAACTTTCTTCTTTTCTTTGGAAATATGACTTGGTGGCTTTGGAGATAAGGATTAAGCCTTTATATATGAATGGCTAATTTTCACTTAGGTCCTTAAACTCTTTAAAATTGCAATATAACCCAAAAACACGATCGCGTCCGAATTTTAAACGGTCTCCGATAAATACGAAACTTTTACCATAAATACTATAAAATATTTCGCGGACTTTGTCAAAATAATTACTACCACAGGATTTATAATTTATTTTATAAAATAATTTATAAGCTTTTTTTTAAATCCCGATAATTATGCGCAATGAATATTATTCCAAATTTCCAATATTATTAAATTAAATTCACCTTAATTTAATTTATCATAATTTATGACACGTGGCATGATTTAATTGCTTGAATATATATGGGGTATTACATTCACCCCCTCATTAAATAAATTCCTCCTCGAATTTAAAACTTAAGCCACGTACCTTGAGCGAATAGATATGGGTACTTCTCCCTCATATCCTCTTCTGTTTTCCACGTGCATTCCTCCACGGAATGGTTCCTCCAAAGAACTTTCACCGTGGGAATCCGCTTTGTCCATAGTTGTCGTACTTGTGTGTCAACGATTTCCAGTGGCTCCTCTTCGTACGATAGCTCCTCATTCACATCCACCTCTTGTGGTTGAATCACGCGAGAAGGATCCAATACATACTTCCTAAGCATGGAAATATGAAAGACAAGATGAACCTGCGACATATCCGGTGGCAAGTCTAGCTTGTAGGCAACTAAGCCTACGCACTCCACGATCTGATAAGGTCCGATGTACCTTGGAGCCAATTTGCCTTTATTTCCGAAATGAACTACTCCCTTCATTGGTGAGACTTTGAGGAAAACGTAATCTCAAATCTGAAACTCCACATCTTTTCTCTTGGGGTCTGCGTAGCTCTTCTATCGACTGAAGGCTGTATTCAAACGTTGTTTTATCAACGGTACTTTCTCGGAAGTAATCTGGATAATCTCTGCTCCAGTTAACTTTCTCTCACCAACTTCATCCCAAAATTGGGAGATCTACACTTGCGTCTGTATAAGGCTTCATATGGAGCCATCTCGATACTTGAATGGTAACTATTGTTGTAGGAAAATTTGACTAAAGGTAGGTAGGTATCCTAACTACCTGCGAAATCTAGAACGCACAATCCAAGCATGTCTTCTAGAGTCTCAATCGTTCTTTCAGACTGGCCGTCTGTCTGAGGATGGAAAGCAGTGTTGAAATCTAATCGCGTTCCCAATCCCTCTTGTAAACTCTTCCAGAATCGAGAGGTAAATACGGAACCTTTGTCTGAAACAATCGATACCGGTACTCTATGTAAACTAACGATCTTGTCGATGTACACTTGGGCTAACTTTGCTGCAGAATAAGTCGTCTTGACTGGAATGAAGTGCGCTGATTTCGTCAAGCGATCTACGACTACCCAAATGGAATCAAAACCCTTTTGCGTTTTTAGTAATCCGGCAGCAAAATCCATCGTGATTCGCTCCCACTTCCATACTAGAATGGGTAACGGATGAAGAAATCCATATGGTCGCTGATGCTCCAATTTAACTTGTTGACAAGTCGGACATCTTGCCACAAATTCCGCGATGTCTTTCTTCGTTCCACTCCACCAATACGTTTCCTTGATGTCGTGGTACATTTTGGTAGAACCCAGATGGACACTGTAAGTCGATCCATGGGTCTTGTTGTCTTAAGTTGTCCGTGTCTTGTACAGCGCTCCATTGACGATACTGAAATCTTGACACTTTCCTTGTTAGACTTCATCGATCAAATGGTTTATTTGAGGGTCGTCTTCTTGCAGTTCTTTGATTCGATCGATTAGCATCGACCGGATAGTTAGCTGAGCCATTAGATTTCCAAAAGATAAAACCTCAAACTTGACTCCTTGGCTAAACATCGTATGAATTTCTTTGACTAATGGTCTCCGCCACGTTGTTGCAATATGCGCGAGACTTCCTGCTGACTTTCTGCTCAAGGCATTTGCCACTACATTGGCTTTGCCTGGGTGGTACTATATCATGCAGTCGTAATCTTTCAATAGCTCTAACCATCTCCATTGTCTGAGGTTTAGCTCTCGTTGATCAAAGATATACATTAAACTCTTGTGATCGGCAAAAATCTCGCACGTGGCGCCGTACAGATAACGTCTCCATATCTTTAACGCGAAAATCACTACTGCTAGCTCCAAATCATGAGTCGGATAATTCACTTCGTGTTTCTTCAATTGTCGAGAAGCATAAGCGATCACTTGACCATGTTGCATAAGGACACAACCTAGTCCCACTCTCGATGCGTTATGGTATGCTGTGAATCCTTTCGTTCCTTCTGGTAGTGCTAGAACTGGTGCCGTTGTCAGACATTCTTTCAGTTTTAGAAAACTGAGTTCACACTGATCTGTCCAGTTGAATTTAGCGTTCTTTTGAGTTAGCTTCGTCAAGGGTGACGAAATCTTCGAGAAGTCCTTCACAAATAGTCGATAGCATCCTGCCAAACTGAGGAAACTTCAAATTTCTGTAACTGATTCGGGTCGTTTCCATTCTGAAACAGCTTCGATTTTCTTTGGGTCAACCTTGATGCCACTTTGAGATACTATGTGACGCAAGAAAGCTACTTCCGCTAACCGAAACTCGCATTTGGAAAACTTGGCATAAAGCTGATGTTCCCTCAGCGTTTGAAATAATATCCGCAAATGATGCGCGTGTTCTTCCTCTGTATGCGAGTAGATCAAAATGTCGTCGATGAACACGATCACGAACTGATCCAAGAGTGGCTTGAATATTCTATTCATCAGGTCCATGAAAGCCGCTGGTGTGTTGGCCAGTCCGAACGATATAACTAGAAACACGTAATGACCATATCGAGTTTGAAAAGTAGTCTTTGATATATCATCATCTCGAATCTTCAATTGTTTATAACCCGATCTCAGGTCAATCTTGGAGAAGTTTTTTTCACCTTGTAATTGGTCGAATAAGTCGTCGATTCTCGGTAACGGATACTTGTTCTTGATCCTCACCTTGTTTAGTTGTCGATAATCGATGCAAAGTCGAAGCGATCCATCTTTCTTTTTGACGAACAACACTGGTACAACCCACGGTGACACACTTGGCCTGATAAAGCCACGATCGAGCAATTCTTCTAGTTGATCTTTCAGTTCTTTCAATTCTGTCGGTGCCATACGATAAGGAGGTATCCATATCGGCTTCGTGCTAGGAGCCAATTCGATACAAAACTCAATCTCGCGATCTGAGGGTAATCCAGGTGATTCCTCTGGGAAAACATCTGGATACTCTGATACTACTGATACATCACTTACATCGCCATACTTCTTTTCCACGTCACAAACAATAGCTAGAAATCCTTGACATCCTTTTCATAACATACGAGAAGCTTTAAGAGCAGAAACGATGCTTGTGGGAGATTCTGTCTGATCACCCTGAATTAAAATCAGTTCAATTCCATGGGTGTTGAACGTTACCGTCTTCTTCCGAAAATCAACATTGGCGTAGTGCTGAGCTAGCCAATTCATACCCAGAATAACGTCGAAAATAAACACTTTGAGAAAAATCAAATCGACTAATAAATCTCGTCCTTGAACTCTCATAGGAGAAGAGGGGTAAACGATACTTACTTCCACACTCTCACCAACTGGAGTAGCTACCGATAAAGGATTCTTAAGATACACTGGTTGCATTCCTAACTTAGTTGCGAAACTAAGCAAAACAAACGAATGCGTAGCACCCGGATCAAACAATATTAAAGCGTCTTGTGAAGCAATAGGGAATGTACCTTATACGACAGCATTAGAAGCCTGAGCTTCCTGAGGATTCAACGCAAATACTCTTTCTTGACTTCCACCGGTTTGTGCAGCCTGACCAGCTCCACGTCCTCCATCAGTTCGACCCCCTCTCTTACCATAACCTCTTCCATGTTGTCCAGTAAACGTACTGTCTTGCCCATATGCCGCTGGGTAGGCAGATCTCTGTTGCTGATAAGTTGGCTGCGCCACACTAATAGTCGATCCTGAAGGTCCTGATCTAGGACAATCTCTAGCAAAGTTACCCTGTTGGCCACATTTGAAACATGCCCCAGTAGAAATGTGGCACACTCCATAGGGCCTCTTATTACATGCCAAACAAATAGGAGCTCCGCCTCCTAATCCACTGGTAGATCTAGCACCAAACCCTGTGTCCATGTCGACCTCTCTTGCGATCTCGCTGGCGCTGTGATGGCCTTGGATGACTCCCAACATACACGACTATGCTAGAGCACTATGAATAGTGTGATAGGATCACTTTGTGCAGGCATATAAATGGAAGGATCTGGAATCCTTCCATGCTGAATCAAAGATAGCTCCATCTGCATGGCACTGTCGATTAGTTGTACTAAAGGCTTACTCACATTTGATTTCAAACTCACAAACTCGAGCCCTAAGCCCTGAACAAACCTCGCGTTCGTCCTCACTGGATGCGCTGTTAAAACTGGTGCGAATCTACTTAACCTTGTAAACTCTGACACGTACTCATGTAGTGACCTTCCATCACGATTCAACGTCAACCATCTGTTACGATGACTTTCTGTTACAGCAAACGGTAAAAAGAATTCCCTGTTATGGTTTACAAATTCTACCCATGTCATCTGGTCCATCGTCGGTTGGATATTACGCTGAAACCAATCCTTGGCAGATCCTCGCATAGACATTTCTGCTAGAATAATCGATTGTCTTCTGTCAGCTTGCATACGTCTGGCATTTCGTTCCAATTCTTCCAGGAAATCCAAACCATCTCCTGTTCCGTCAAACTTAGTTGGCTTAAGATTCATGTAAGCCAAAACAATTTCACGATCTAAATTAAAAACATTACGAGCTTGCTGGTGTTGCAGTTGCTCTCGATGCATAGTTTGCACCTCAACTTGGTTAGCTTGTATAACTGCAACTCCCGTAAGGAATTGATTCAAGTTAAAACCTGCGACATCAGGTTGTTGAGCTTGCTGTTGCACCCTTGGTGCCTGAACATTTGCATGTTGCCTCCACCTCCACCGTGAACAGAAGACTCATCTTGAGCTTCTTGCGGAATATTATACGCTGCTGCATTCTGTGCTGCTTCAGCAGCAACTCTTGCCGATGCAGCTCGATCTTTGATTTGTCGTTGGTCAGACATCCTGACTAAGACAACATCGTTATATACCCATTTAAACGCACCTTGACGCAAACGTAAAGCGTATAACGTATAATTCCACGTATTCCATCGTATACGATCAAACCAACACATAACAGACTCACATCCTAAAAGGAAAGCTGAAAGTTTTGAAAATCAAACGAATACTTGTCAAGGACATGACTCGATCCCTATGTATTGCAGTATAATCCTAGGTTTTTAATGACCGAACACCTAGTGTCAAACAGTCTTTAATCACATAACGTATGACCGATATGAGCAATGGGAACTGGACCATGCTTTTATACCAATTTTTTCACGACCCAATCTCATGGGCCGAGACCGGCGCTAGGGAACGGGTGTGGTTGCTCCAGAACCCGTAGCAAGCCTAATAATCTATCGATAATTCAAAAACGATTCAACGATATACATGGCAGTTATACATACGTGTCATGCCAACAACGATCAAACGATAATGCGCATATAAAACTTAACGATAAATACGTAAAACATCAGAGTACGAAAGTATTAAAACTTTAATTACAGCATATCACACTAGGACATCTGACTACTGCAGCTCTATGATTTAAATACTTTTCCTGTTCATACTTCAAAAATAGGTAGACTTTTGGAGTAAGGATATAAGTCTAACTCTTCAAAAATAGTTCTTTCCTAAAATGTAAACATGTGAGTGGTCAATATATGGGGATATACTGAGTGAGTTTGCATAGTTACTAATAAGCATTTAGATAAAACATGAAATCAATAATGTAAACAATTCATTCAAAGTAGCCAAGTAACGGATCCGAATGAAACCCTATTCTCCAAATATTTATTCATATACAATTATAATGTATGCTTTCCAAATCGATCGATCAAATAAATCCAAATGGTAGGGTCCCAAGATAGTTCAACCGAGTTAAACCTCTACCATCACTTAATCCCAAGTTGTGGGTCCCGAGATAGTTCAACCGAGTTAAACCCACTGGATACGGGTCCCGAGATAGTTCAACCGAGTTAAACCCACTGGATACGGGTCCCGAGATAGTTCAACCGAGTTAAACCTCGTATCCAATTTGATGTATATTCCAACTGTGATACGATAAGAAATTCGATGTTTGGTATTCGATAATATGGGCCCCTTTTTATAATTTCCCAAATCAAAACTGGTGATCACGCAGTCCTATTACCACCCAATAAGAAGGCACGTTCCATCAGATCTACACTGGTTCCAAATCCAAGTATGTATGCAATTTTATATAAACATTCACGATATAAACAAATGCGATATAAATAAATAATAAAAGCATTTGCGATCAAAAAACGATATACTTTTTAAATACTTCACAAGTAAAAATACAAACTCACTAATCTTGCTATTAACAGCAAAAGCAAAGCAAACTCTTCGATCAGGTTCCTGGGGCTCCGGGTCTAGTAGCTGGATGATTCACCAAATCTATATAGATTATAAACATACAAACTCAAATCAGGAACCAATTCTAGAATTGACTCTAAACTCAAGACACAACGAAACTTAAAACATAATCTCGTTGTGCTTCAAACATATCTTGTCCGATAAGCTATCCATAACTCTTTATTGATTCCCGATACTTCTCGATTCAATTCTCAATATAGAATATATGTTTTCTTAATAAAACCAATTGATAACCATATTCTATCTCATTCCAAACTAATAGTCACATTTCACTCGTTTAACGTCCGGAATTCGCATTTTCGGAGTCAGAAAGTCGATATCGGGTTAGGGGATCGTCGGATTAGGTATTAGGGTGCCGTATCCTTCAAAGAGTTGGAGTTGCATGTCGTGCAACCCCTTGGCACGACGTGCCCCTCAGTTTTGGGAGGTGCACGTCGTGCACCTTCTTTGGGCACGTCGTGTGGGGTATTTTGAGCACGTCGTGCCCCATCGTGGGCACGAACCCAGCCGTTGAAAACGGACATTCCGACCCCGCGTCTTAACATATAAACACTTCAAATCTATATATTCACTAAAACATTAATCAAGCTAGTCGAAAACGCAAGAAAATGCTTAAAAGCGAGTTTAAAACGATTAAACGATTCGATACGATAATAACCTTAACGTTTTAACTCGATATATCTTCGAATTTAACAAACCAAATACCAAAACGACAAGCTTACCTTGAGCGTAGCTGATATACAAAGAAATAGAAACAAAAACAAAAACCGTCGAATTCGGATCAAAAACGGCTATCCGAGAAGCAAAACGGTGAATAACGATGGTTTGGATTCACAGGAAATTTTCTCTCTTCCTCACCTCTTTAGAACTTTATTCTTTTCTTTGGAAATATGACTTAGTGGCTTTGGAGATAAGGCTTAATCCTTTATATATGAATGGCTAAATTTGCACTTAGGTTCTTAAACTCTTTAAAATTGTAATATAACCCAAAAACACGTCTGCGTCCGAATTTTAAACGGTCTCCGATTGATACAAAACTCTTACCATAAATACTATAAAATATTTCACGGAGTTCGGTGAAAGAATTACTATCATGGGATTTATAATTTATTTTATAAAATTTTCTAACCTTTTCTTTAAATCCCGATAATTCTGCGCAATGAATATTATTCTAAATTTCCAATATTATTAAATTAAATTCACCTTAATTTAATTTATCAGAATTTACAACACGTGGCACGATATAATTGCTTAAAAATTTATGGGGTATTACAATCGTCTCGGGGGTCATACATTGGCTCGTATCTTCCCTGGGGGCGAAGCACCTGCTCTCTTCTAACCTTCCTCGTTTATCCTCCGATCTTAATTTTGTCTTTTCTTTGGATTTCTCCTTTGATTCCTTCCTATTCACCTATTTTCCATGAATAGCCTTGTGGCCTTCATCAAGCTCGAAGTATTTTTGGGCTATGCCTATCGGGTTTGAGAATGTGGTGGGTTTGTTGACTAGCAGTTCATCCACCAGCTTGCCGAATCGCGTTCCTTCTCGCAGCGCTTCCGTTGCCATATTGACATTCAAGTTGTCTAATTTTATAGATTGTTCCTTGGATCGTTCGATGTAACTTCTTAGCGTTTCTCCATCTTCCTGAATGCACGACCTCGGGATGCTAGTGGTCGCTTTAGCTGGTATATTAGTAAGGTACTTGTTGAGAAATTCCATCAACAGAGAGGCGAAGCTCTTGATCGACTCTGGCTTGAGTTTGTTATACCATCTTTTAGCAGTTCCCGAGAGGGTAGGGAATATGCGACACAAGATTGCGTCCTAGACGCTTAGAAGCCCCATGGTAGCGGTAAATCTGGATGTATGGTCCCTCAGATCTCCTTCTCCGTTGAAAGTTGGCAAGGTGATAAACTTCATATTATAGGAAATTGTTTATTCCATTATCTCAGCTGACAGAGGCGAACCCTTCAGCCTGAGGTCGTCTATCTCCAGCTCTTCAGATTTCAATTTTTTCAGTGCTTTGGCGATCTACTCTTCCAAATCTTCCTCAGCAACGTATGTGGCTTTGTTCTTTTGAGGTGATTCTGAGGACTCGCCTTCATCCCTGTCACGACCCGATTTCCCCCTCGAAACTCGAGCCGAGACTGGCGCTAGGGAATGGGAATGGTTGTTCCGAAACCCGTAGCAAGCCTAAAACCTCTATAATTTTTTCGCCACCTTAAATATAAATCTAGATCGTACCTCGTGAACTATTCGTTTTCAGAAAACACCATTAAAACATTTTCTGTTTAACGTGGAAGACACATTCTGAAAATATTCATATAAGCAAAATCACGTTTTCAGAAATGCTGGTTGAATAACCCTAGTTATTCTGACCCACGCGCATTTCTGAAAACCGGTGCGGTGGTACAGGGACTTAGCTCACGTGCCTTGCCTCACAGGCATCCCTGTCACAAACCACGCATCCGAACAATATGTTTAATAAAATATGTCGAACATTTTTTTTCTTTCAAAACGTTATATCAAACATATTTAAAACATGCACAGCAGACACACAAACGTAAGGCCAGCTAAATTGTACACAGTGTCCTTACACACCAAAGACACGAAGCTTGGCCCACCCGTAGGGGACACCAAAAACACCATATGCCTATTACGTAGTCACCTAGTAGAGTTAGACAAAGTCAGGTTCCTATCAGAGTATATAGACAGAGGAACCCTGACGTGGCCACAAGCATAACACACCTATATACACTATTGCAGCATTTAGGAGTTTAAAATGTTATTTATATAATAAAAAGATAAGCTTCCCTGATGGAAAATGGTGGAAGCTCGACCAGACCTGGTAGCTAAGTACCTGAAAATGATAAACAACAACGGGGTCAGAAATATAAATATTTTTGAGTGAGTAGATCGGTTTACAATTAAATACCAAAATCGCATATAGACAAAATATCGGTATATCAAAATGTTACCAGTCCTCGATCCAAATGAAATCCTAATCCTGATACTTTATAGTGCTATCATATGTAATGCATATGCACAACTCTTGTTTAATACAGGATGAGCTGTATATGTATGTATCACAACCATCTTGACTCTGTATAGGGTTGTTGGGCCTGAACTTAAATCACTGCCACCTCAGGACTACCCATTAGGTTTAAGCCGCTTAGCAAGCATCAGGCTTAAAACCTAATCTCAGTATGTATGCTTATAATATTTACCTCTCATCTAGTTCATTATCAGCGGTGATCACACAGTCCTATTGTTGCCCAATAGATAGCTCGTTTCAGTGGATCTTCCTTGGCTAAGTTTCATACTTAGTGCGATTTATAGATTTAAAAACGATCAGATATTAATATTCAAAAGTAAACAAATGAACTCACAAATACCGCTAGGTCTGGAACTTAATCCTGTGGTTGATGTCAGACTGCTGCCTAGCTGGTCGGACTAAACACACAAAGCAAACAGGATAAAACACATCAATATATGTTTCCTATAAAATTTCTAGGTTCATAAACCCAGATATAGGTCAAACATATAATCATATAAACACGTAACACTTACGGTCTGTTTTCTTTTAAAACCATAGTATTAATTTTTCATTTTGAGAAAACATTCTAACTCCTCTCTAGAAGTTATTTTAGGTATCGCAATACCTAAAGGAAACCATTTATAGTATAGACCTAATTGTCAAAACAATTCCCGGTCATATACTAAGTATTTAGCAAAACCGATTGCTAACTCTTTAAAACCATTTAAACGTCGACTTTAACTATTTTAAAGTCCGTTAAAAACGTTTAACTTTACTTTTAAAATCTGTTTTTCAAAGTCTTTAGGTTTAGATTATAAAACTCTTTCACTTTCTTCCAAAAGAAGTTATCGTCTTAAAAAGTTTTCGGATCAACGAAACTACGTCAAGTTCTTAGGGCAAAAAGCCCCGAAAAGAATCCCCCCCTTATCGGCATCTCGGAACGACGCACGATCATGCACCTCACATTAATGCACGAACGTGCACCTTGAGTGCATGATCGTGCACCTCACATTGGTGCACGGTCGTGCACCCTGGATGGTGCACGTTCGTGCATGAACGCGCACCCGAGTGCACAGCCCCGGGAAAGTTTATTTCCCGGGCATTCTGACGTGCTTTAACCCCGTTTTCCGTCCATAACACGTATACACATTCCAATCTATCCATATTCGCGTTCGAAACGTAAAAACAATACGTTTACGTTCGATTCGATACGTTGGCCGTTTATAAATGAATATATATTCGAAATATACCGAAATATATCAAAATAAACGTTTAATATGGGTATACTACCTCGATTACTTGAGTAATCGTCGATGAAATGGAGTTAGAATCGAGAAACAGATCGAACGGTATTGAAACCTAATCGCCGCCGCACGTACTGAGAGCTTTTGCTCTTATTTCCTTTGAAAATGAAATGAATATGGCTTCTAAGCCAAAACTTATAACCTAAAGTACACTTTAGTACTAGTTCAATCATGTACTTTAAACCAACTTCTAAACTAATCGTCTGTAGTCTAAACGGAAACGACTTCCAAATTTCGTGAAAATTTTACCAAAAATCAAATAAAATATAACAAGAATAAAAATATAATTTTTATTCCCATCCGACTTTTATTTTATTCTTAAAAAATCATTTTGATTTAATAATTCCGCATTAACTGCGCTTGATAAAATTTCTGCTTCCAAATTTTATTAAATTTTCACGATAACCTTTTTATAATATTTCGCGAATATTTGTACCAAAAATATTCGCTAGGGACTTATGAATTATTCTGCACCCAATTCATATATCCATATTGTCACCGTAACCAAATTTAAATTTGCAATCCTATAACCATATTAAAAATTTAGGGACACTTGTAAATTAAATTTATTTTTAAATTTAATTTACCTACTCCTGTCTAATAAAATATTAGACACGTGGCTATATTTTATCACTTAAATTTTCGAGTTATTACAATCCTCCTGATTTTTCTTCTTCGATTGTGCTTTCCCTGCATCTTTCTCTTGTCTCTTGCTTTTTGTTGGTACATCCTCCTTTTCTTTTTCTCTTCATTCTTCTCTTTTAGAGTTAAGCCCACTTCAGGCATCGTCTTGATTCTCCCCGTTTCTGGGAGCATCTTTTGGATCTTCTTCTTCAGAGCTGTCTTTTTTTTGCTCCTGATTTTCTGGGCTCTCTTCCTCTTCGTTTCTCCTCTTGTTTCTTCCTTCGTTCCTTCGTTCCTTCCTTTGTTTCTTCGCTCGTTCCTTCCTTCGTTTCTTCCCCTGGTTGGTTCTTGATGGCCTGGATTTGTGTTTTCTGTCTTGCACCTTTGTCGGGCAGAAGATGGGCTGAAGTTTTTCCTTAGGATCTTCATAGTTTCATCATGGTTGTCGTTCGTTCGCTTGGCCTCGTTAGCCAATCTGTCCAGATTTGTCTGGACGGCTTCCAGTACTTTCTTTAGAATCTCGTTGTACATCTCATGCGTTATCGTGCCTGGCATTTGTTCTTCATCAGCTCCTAAGTTGGGGAAAAGCAATAGGGTTGCTTCCCCTGACTGGGTTAATTTGGTATTGGGGAGTGGAGAAGGACGTTCCTCCGGTGTTACTCCCTCCAGCAGTGCTATGGGTTTCATCTCCTGTGATGTTGATCACCTCCGGTGTGTGTTGATGGGTCTTGGGATCCATCGGTTGTTTGTCTTTCAGATTTGTTCCGTTAGAAATCATCTTTTTCAATAGAATATGTTTGAGTTCAGTAAAGCTCCTTCAAGTTCGAAATTGTTAAGCTCTTCCTACAGACGGCGCCAATTGATAGAGTCTGCCTTCTGATCTGGTTATGTAACCTGCAAAATAGGGTAGAAGCTAACCGAACGTTAGTTGTCTAATTAACTCTCTGATGCTAATGTCAGTATTGAGCTTTGAGCAGCGTTTTAAGTATGTAATGTAGTTGTGTGTTTAAACATACCTCAAGCTCCTTTTATAGTGGATGATTGTATACCTTGTAGAGTTGTAACAGGAAGGTGAATCCTATTTTGTAGGATTTGACCCTGATTAGGAGTGATATTTCTTATTCAGACATGAGTCCTATTTGGAAAAGTCTTCCTAAATAGTCTTGTCTTCCTAAGTTGGAGGTTATCTTCCTAAGTTAGAGTTTGTGTCCAAATAGGAAAGACTCTTGAGAATATAGGCATATTTGGCAATCTGTCCAAATCCCGGAGTCGACGAACTTTGTCTGAATCCTCAGGGATTCGGTCTTCATTCCTGTGGATGATATCATATTCCATTCGAGGCGGATCCTATGGATTCGGTCTCCGGTTTCGTCTGGTCTAACCCTTTGGGCGGGAGTCTGGTATCGTCTGAAAGTGAATCTCCTGCGACTCGGCTCCATTGTACTTAAAATAGGATTCGGTATCCATCAATTATATATAAAATTTATTATTATAATTACAATAAATTTAATTAACATAATAATTTATAAATAAATAAATATTGTGATGTCAAACTGATTTTTAAAATTAATAAATTAAAATATTATATTTATTTCAAATAAAAATTATAAGTAATTTGTTATTAATTATAAACGAAATAAATTATTATAATTATAATGAATTTAATTAATATATAAATTGACGAGTACACTACGAGACAAGTGCGTATCATGTAATGCAAAACTAGTAAATCTAAAAGTATCAATGTTATTAAAACAGAACCGGATCGATCGGTCGATCGGATTAACCGAGTTCCGGTCATCTATTTGGTCTGGTTAGATATCAAAGTCAAAATTTTAAAAATCGGTCAAAATCGGATTGAACCGGAAAAATCCGGTTTTTGACCGAAACCGGACAAACCCTATTTTTAAAATAAATGGTTAAAAAGTAACTTTTTGCCCAAGAGAATATTTGTGTGGTCTTCACATATATTATTTATTTCTCTCTCTTACACAACCACACTATTTTTTCTCTTTCATACATCATCATTTTTTCTCTCATACACAATTTTCTCTCTCATATATATTCCCTCCTTTCCAACATATATTAATTATTAACTGATATTTTAATATTATATTTCACCCAGACAAACTTATGAATTATGTCTCATGTTTTTTATTTATTACTAAATATATTTTATATTTTTATTTATTAATTTTGGCTATTTAATTTAACAGTTATTATTTTATAAAAATATTAAAAGTTATGTTTTTCTTTTTTATACAATATAGCTATTTTATATACACATAGATGTTTATCAATTATAATTATATTTCACACGTTTAATAGTTAATTTTATTTAAAGTCATCATATGTTTATTTATAAATTTTGATTTATAATTTTAATTTTATGAAAACTATTATTAAAATAAAAAATTAATTTTTTGTCTCAGTTAAGAGTAATTATTTTATATATACTTAAACATTTAATATTCTATTTTACATAATAAAATTTAAAAAATATTTTTATTTGATTAATTTATCATATTTTTTATTTATAATACATGTATTTATAATTTAAATAATTTATATTTATTACTCTGGTTGAACCCGGTTGAACTAGTCGAACCTTGAACCCTCAATGAAGCAGGTTCGATCTCCGGTTCAGTTTTAAAATCATTGAAAAATACCAACACAATTTGAGCAGATCCGTGCACACCAGAGTCCCACATGCAAATAATGTAGAGAAAAATTGATAACTACCCACTATTAGCATAAATAATCCTAAAGATACGGGCTTAAGTTTCCAAATTGATAATTACGGTTTTCTTTTTATTTCTTGTAAAAATATACTTTCTAAATTGCAAGAATATGCTAATCATAAAAATAAGAAAAAGAATCAACTCATGATCCAAATATTCCTAACATTGCTCTCAATTCTTAAAATTCAAAATCAAAATCAGAAATAAAAAACAGAATTGCATCAGACAACAAAGAGAAAACCAAATTGATCAGAAGATTCAGCGCAGACAAGCTCGACGTCGCTCCTCATAAGTGAAAACACTGCCGTTCTTCCCACCATCAACAATGGCACCACCAATGGAGGCGGCGGTTGTTCTGCTTTAATGTTCCTCTTGTTTTCTTATTTAATTTATTTGTGATTTGAAGTTGTCTAATTTGATGGTTGTGGATGATGGTGGTTGTCGGTGATGGTCTGATTTTGATGCTGCACTATATGTGTTTGAATAAATGCCTATGAGTATCTCTATTGTTTCGGGTGCTGGTTCACCAATAGTTAATCTTTGGTAAACAATTGGTTAACTTGTAATAAATTTTATTTTGAATATAGCGCTTATCGGTAAATTTGAATTGTGTATTTTAAACAAATTGTACCTTTTAAAAAATTGTTAATTTTATTTTTAATACTCTATTAGTGAACTGTGAATAGGACGCTGACAAATTTATAATCTATTAATTAGTTACCCAATGGTCAACCAAAGGATGACCAACTATATATTAAAGCAGTTCATTAGGTTTCAAAAGTTAACCAAAATTAAGCTGACCAAATATTATACATACCGATAAACGATTTATTTATTGGTTTACCATTATAATACCAACTATACAGTTGATAGTATAGAAGAATATTTAATTCAATAAAATATAATACAACAGGAAAAATAAAATTCATCAACACTTCATTATATTAAACAATAACCAACTGTGTGCTAAAAACATTGTGAATTAATTACAAACAATTTAACTAATTGAAGTTCTCATTCTATGCTAAAGACATATAGCTAACAAAACCAAAATATATTGCAATCTGAAATCACACACTATATTGCAATTTTATGATATAATGGTTAACCAGAAAAAAACAAAATTCAGCAACAGATTACTAACGGTTTTATTAATGATATATTCAAAATAAAATTTATTATAACACTACTGGAAAACAGCCTATTAGCGACGGAATTATCCGTCGCTAAAGGCCCTATTTCCGTCGCTAACGTGGGTTAGCGACGGAATAGCGACGGACGCTGTCCGTCGCCACAAGAATGGTCGCAAAAGAATTTGCGACCATTCTTCAATTCCGTGGCAAAATTAGCGACAGAATATCGGTCACTAATTTTGCCATATCTGTCGCAAATTTGTCTTAGGATGAGACCGATCCTGAGACAAATTGGCGACGGAATATATTAAATAGCGACGGATATATCCATCGCTATTTTATATAATTGACGACGGACTATAATCCGTCGCTAAAGGTGTCATTTCTGTCTCAGAAATGACACACTTAGCGACGGATATATCCGTCGCTATTTAATATATTCCGTCGCCAATGGCACTGCTTTTTTGGCAGAAATTTGCGGTTTTCAGCCGATTTTTACGTTTATTCCTGTCGTTTTACACCTACTAAATACAGTAACGTTAATACGTTCATAAATCACAATAAATTGAAACAAACACTGAATATATATATATAAGTAATATTAAAGTATACATATAACATCTGAAAGAAAAAACCCACAATTTGTTCGAAAAGTAAACTAGGACAAGACTACAAATCTGTAGTGTCGTCGCTGTCTGGCGGGGGAGGGGGGAACTGTGATCGATACTCTGCAGGAAGAGTAGGCATCAGTCTCGCGACCTCCTCACGGATAAGCTGGGCCATGCTTTCCTACTGCTCACGCCGCGCAGCCGCCAGCTGCTCCGCCAACTCTTGTCTCTGCTTCTCTGCTAGCCTCTGCTCAACCTCCCGCAACCCTCTTGAATGTCGGCCTGAACACGGCGATCAATCTCCTCTTCTGTCTGCTGCGACATCCTGGAAGAGCTGCCTCGCTGCGTCCTGCTGCTCGGGCCTGCATATCTGCTGCTCGCCGAACCCAGACGTACACCCGGTGCTTCTTGTTGACGCCCTCAATGTCTAGAAACAGCTGGGTCTCGTTTACCTCCGCTGGACTTGCAGAGCTACCCTCTCCGGGTGACACATATTTCCATGCTGGGGAGTCTGACGGGTGACACATCTTTCCATCAACCATTTCGTGTTCTGCGTGCCACGTCATATGCTTGGCGGTGGCTTTAGAAGCGTACAGTCTCTGCAGTCTCGGAGTTATAGGAAAATAAAACATTTTCCTATAAGGGACGTTAACTCGTCTTTTTTCACAGAATTTCCTTTAGGGGGCGGTTTCCACCGTTCGTGATCGCAAATTTTACATCGCGCTAAATCCGCGTCTGACCCCCAGTAAATCATGCAGTTGCGCAAACAGCAATCGATAACTTCGACCGGCAACCCAAGACCTCTAACCATCTTCTTTATTTCGGCAAAGTTCTTTGGCATCTTGTTCTCCTCTGGGAGTAGCTCTTATATAAATTCGGTCACATCATCTACTAAAGCTACTAAGCCACTGTGACGACATTTGATGTCCAACATTTTAACAGCCGCAGATAACGGAGAGTGTTTGCTATTACCGGGGAATACAGGTTCTTCGGCCGCACGCATCATATCATAAAAATGTTTAGCTTCGTTATTCGGTTCCTCCTCCGTGAACACTACTTCTGGAGCGCCAGCATCGATAACCATTCTCTGAACGGAGCTGAAGTCGTCTCCCCCCTCATTTTCCATGTCAACGTCATACTCCGGTAGCTGTGCAACGGGACGGGGATTTAAAACATTTCCCTCCCCATGAAAAACCCACCCTTGATAATCTGCCACAAATCCTTTCTGCAGAATGTGTAGTTTCACCGTTTCGACGTCTCGATAACTCATATTTTTACATCTTGTCTTAGGACAAGGGCATTTAATCTGGGGCCCACTCATACACGCGGGATGGCGTAAAGCAAAATTAACAAACTCTTGCACGCGCTCGGTAAAGCCTGGGTATAGCAACCCGCCCTGGAGCCGTCTATACATCCAACTTCGGTCTGTATCCATTTCTGTAGCACGGATAATTATGAGGAGTTTTCGCTCGGAAATAGCAAAGTCAATGTAATTGACTGCTTTAAAGGTATGGACCTATCCCATTCGCAAAACTGGCGCCCCTTAACTCGGCCACGATATATGCCTAGCAACGGAGAAAATATTCGGCAGCCTTCCGGCGTCGTTCTCCTTCAGTGCGATATTTAGCATATGTGGTGTAACGCTAATTATATATTCCGCGAGGAATAAGCGTTACATAACATATACTATACATCCACCCGGAGAACAAACGCTGGAAAACAACCGAATATTTTTCTACCGCTACTAGACATATATAATTTTCGTGATCGAGTTACGGGAGGACCAGTTTTGCGAACTGTACAAACTGTACAATCCCGTGTCATTCAATCGCTTGAACACACGGGACGGGAACTCTACGGCTAGGTTTACGATTTTATTCGGTGGGAATAAAATCGAGGTCATTTTAGGTTTAAACAGCTTATAAATTAACTGATTATAAATAAAAAATAATAATAATAACATTACTTACTTGTTGCAGAGCAGAACCGCAACAGATAAAAAAAATATAAGGAATGTCGGACCGCTGCAACCAACTGACGGCTATCAAACCTATATATCACGCTAAAAGTATATTAAATTTCTAGAAAAAATTGGGCAGCACTTCCCCAAAAAAATGAACATCGCCCATTTTTCAGGGAAGTCCTGCAAGAAAATTACAATTCAAACTAAAATACAATCTAATTAAACAACTCATAGGCCTAAATATTTTATTAAATAACAAAATAACCTAAAAGAATCAAATTACCCTAAAATCCAAAAGTGACCTAATTAAATAATTATTAAACCTAATAAAAAAATCAAATTACACATTTTAATAACAAATTCATCTAAACCAATTACAAAAACATAAATAATTATTATTAACTAGTAAAATTATATTTAAACTACCAACATATAAAATTAATTACAATAATTAATTAACCTAAACTACATTTGGAAAAGTTACGGTTTTAATTAATTAACTTAAATTATCCAATTAAACTACCTAATCAAGAATCACACAAATAATTATTCAACTAATTAACTAAGCAAATTTATTCGACTAATTGATTAAGCAATTAAACATCTAATAACTAAAACAAATTAACAATTTTAATCTAATTTAACTTAATTAATTTAACCTAACTATTACTAACCAAATATAGCAGCGAGCAGGGCAGCGGCGACAGCGGGGCAGCGGGGTCCGGACTGTTTTGCATTTAATTAATTTAATCTATATAATTTAATAAAAAAACAATTGAAAAAAAAAACTACCTCAAGTGATGGCGCAGCGCGGTGGTGAAGGAGGATGGCTGCAGCGTGGTGGTGGCGGGAGGAGGAAAAAATAAAGCACAAACCAGAAAATGGGGGAGGAGGATATCGGCGGGGGAGGAGTAACGGCGAGGGAGGAGGAGAACGGCGAGGAGGAGGAGAACGGCGAGGGAGGAGAACGGCGAGGGAATTAAGAAAAAGAAAACAGAAATGGGGAAGAAGAGAGAGTGCAGCGTTTAAATTAGGTTTAAGATTAGCGACGGATGTGTTCCGTCGCTAATCTTAAACCTAATTGAAACGCAACGTTTCACATAAAAGAATTGGCGACAGATTTATATATCCGTCGCCAACTTTGGCGACGGATGAATCAATCCGTCGCCAATTCTTCAACTGAAACGATGCGTTTCAATTTGGTCCAACTTTAGCGACGGATTTACAAATCCGTCGCCGAATTTGGACCAAATTAGGGCGCCATAAACTCCCGCCATGTTCCCGCCATGTTCCCGCCACGTTAGTGACGGAATAGCGACGGATAATTCCGTCGCTAAGGTGGCGGGAGCTCACCCGCCACAATTTTTACCACATTGGCGACGGATGTTGCGTCTGTCGCTGTATCCGTCGCCAATATGACTTATTAGCGACATAAATTTAGTCCGTCGCTAATTTCTGTCGCTAATTAGCTGTTTTCTAGTAGTGTAAGTTAACCAATTGTTTACCTATTATTAATCATTGGTTAACCAATACCCAATATATTACAGACATCAATAGATATTCTCATAAGCATTTCTTCAAACACCAAAAGTACAAGCTGTGCAACACCAAAAAAAGCGAACCACCACCACATCACCACCGTCGTTCACAAAAAAAAAATGACTGCAACACCAAAAAAATTATTACAAGTTAACCAACAGTTTATCCAATGTTAACCATTGGTTAACCAACACTTAAAACATTACACACATTAACGTTCTATTCTCATAAGCATTTCTTCATCTTGATTCAGTAATGACTTTGCTGGTAATACGCAAAGCACCTGCCCAAAAAATAATTATCTAAATTAAAGCTCTAACAATTCAAAACAAACTGATTTAGAAGCAAAATTCACGATTAACTATACTTGAACTCAAAAAAACATCAGAGAAAACATACCAGAAAATAAAATTCGAAATGTGAAATGGGTTTAGTAAATTTATCTGAGAAAGAAGAAGGCAGAGAGAGCAGAGGAAGCCAATTCCACCTTGAGCAAACTTTAACTAGTCTCGTTTGTCAGTTCAAATCCATTCCCATCCATCTTTCTAATTCTTCCATTCGAACACCTTTCAGTTTCAATCCTTAAGATTCCAACCACAGCCTTAACAAGAAACTGATTTACCCAATGGA
Organism: Mercurialis annua; assembly: GCF_937616625.2. NCBI lineage: Eukaryota > Viridiplantae > Streptophyta > Magnoliopsida > Malpighiales > Euphorbiaceae > Mercurialis > Mercurialis annua. Next base: position 16,610,462 of record NC_065572.1, on the reverse strand, counting down.
TGATGATGATGGTTTTGACGAGCCGCAAATTGTTTTGACGAGCGGCGGCTAGAAAAATATGAAGATGACTTGCGGCGGAGGAAAACGATCGAAGTTGGAGAAGAAAGACTCAGCGATTAGGATCGTATTTGTCTCATTTTGAAAGTGTAAAAATTGAAATTAGAAAGGTTAAAAATCGAAGAATATGAGATAAAATGACAAATATCAATTTTTAAAGTTAAGACCGTAATTATCTAATTATTTTGAGCTAAGCCTGTGTTTTGTCTAATTAACTCAATAATATATTGAGTAAATAAGTCTTGAAAGGAACTCTTTATTATTGTCGAACAGGCTTGGGTCGGCTCTTTAGCATCAAAATGAAAATGATTTTCTTAACGATTTTTAGAGTTAGGGTGAAATAGAAAATTATAATTAAAGAGGTATAACATGTACACAATAAAAAAAAGGGATAATTGTAAATTTCTCCCGACTTTAAATCATAATTACTAATTCCTCTATGACTTTTGAAAAGTCAATTGTTAACCCCTGACGTTTGTTTAAATTAACTATTACTTCCTTCGTTAATTAACTCTGTTATTTGATTTAGTCAAAGGTCGGATTGTAAAAAATAAAGTTCATTTTGACCCTTAAATTTATATTTCTTTTAAAAAGGTTCACAAAATTATTAAAAAAAATCAAATAATTTTTTAAAATAATTTCAAATTACTTACCAAAACATAAAACTTCTATAAATTTATTCTTTTATTAAAATAAGATAAAAATAATAATCTTTAATCAAAAAAAATTATAAATATCAAAAATTAATTGTATTTAATATATTTATTTAGTTTAAAATTTAAAAATTTTATGTTCAAAATCAAATCATATCAAAAATGAATTTTTATTGAATATATTTTAAAATAATTATATAAATATTTTATTGTTTATTAAATTATTATAGAGATTAACAAAAAATATTAAATTTAATTATGTTTTTGATGTTTATAAATTGTTTTGGTAAATTTATTTTTAATCTTATTTTAATAAATTAAAATATTTATAGAAGTATTATGTCTTGATAAGTAATTTGAAATTATTTGAATTTTTTTCGCAATTTTATGAATTTTTAGAAAGAAATATAAATTTAAAGGTCAAAATGAAATCTTTATTTTTAACAATCAGAGGGTAATACTTAATTTAACCAAACAATTGACTTACTAAAAATCATTAGGAATTATGACCTAAAGTTAGGAGAGAATTAGTAATTACCCTATAAAAAAATTGGGATTATTTATAAAAATACCCTATTTTTGAAATTTATTTATACCATTTTTTTTTTCATCTTTCCTTAATTTCTGTTGCTACCTGTTTTACTAACTTATTTATAAACGTACCCACTATATATAGAAGTCTTATCTCATTTTAGGTTAAATATTTTATATAACCACTCTTTTTCCTCTGTCTTATCTCTCTTTTTTCTCAAAATTCTCTTTTCTATTCTTCTTTTACGTTTAATTTTTAGTTTATCTCTTCTGGTTGCTTTTCCGTTAGTCTTTTCCGTTCGCACTTCTGTTCGTCTATTTCCGATGGATTTCTCGTCGTTTCCGATCGTTTTTTTTGTTCGTTTTTTCCGTTCGCGCTAGTCCGTTTGTCTCCTTTGTTCGCGCTATGAATTTTTCGACATCGTTTTTAGATTTGTGTAGTTTATTTAGGTTTTTTGTGATGATTTAAACATTTTGTAAATAAATTATTGTAGATCTATAAACTTTTTTGTTTAAAAAATTGGTCTATTATTAATATAATTATTTTTTCTTTCTCTTATTCATATATTTGTTTATTGCGGCTGATTTTGTAAAGAACAAATTGATTTTTGGTGTATTTGTAGTGATTTTATAATATATTTACGTTACAGTGTATTTTTGGTATATTTATAGTGTATTTCTTGTGTTTTTCGGGATATCTATGTTTTTTGGTGTATTTCTGTGGGTTTTTAGTATATCTATGGTGCATTTGCAGTGTTTATGGTGTATTTGCTAGGGGTGTACATGGTTTGGTTTGATTGGTTTATGACTGATTTTTTAGTTCAAACCAATTATACTGGTTTAGAAAATTTTCAAATCAAAAACCATACATATGACAAACTGGCAAAATTGGTTTGGTTTAATTTGATGGTTTTTTTGGGAACCGGTTCAAACCATCATCAAATTATTATTTTAGTTATCATGTAAAATAAAAATTTAAAATAATTAATTCATCATAAAAATGAATCTTATATTCATATAACAATATAATAATGACTAACAAATGAAAAAACTTATTTTCATAAAGTTTTCATATTAAGTTTTTTACATTTTTAATACTGTACAAATATAATATTTATTAATCGATAATATATATATATATATATATATATATATATATATATATATATTACTTTATCAAAGTAAAATTTTAAAAAATAATGATAAAAGTTTTATTTTTATGATAAATTTTCTATATTTCTAATATAAATGTGTACATTTATGTGTATATATATATTGGTTTGGTTTAATTTGGTTTATGTTGGTTTATAATTTTTAAAACTGCAAACAGACCAATAATTAAAATATTTTAATATTTCAAACCAAAATCAAACCAGTAATCTTTCAAACCGTTATATTTAGTTTGGTTTGGTTGAATTGATTTGACTTGATTGGTTTGAATTATTTTTGTACAATCTAGTATTTGCAGTATTTTTATGGTATACACCATAAAAACACTATAAAACACTACAAAAATGCCATAAATACACTTTATACACTATTATTACACTATAAAAATACTATGAATACACTATATGAACACTATTTGTACACTATAAAAACATCATAATTACACAAAAAAACGCAATAAATACACTATAATATACTATAATTATACTAAAAACAAGATAAAAAAAATACCAGGAAAAAAAATCTATAAAAAAGAAAATAAATTATTAAAAAGTGAAAAAAAGTATTTTTGAAATTAAAAAAAGAAAAAGGTATTTTTCGTAAATAAAAAAAATCAAAAACTAACAGGTAAAATTGTAAATAAATTAGCGAATAGTGATTATAGGAAATTACCACAAAGAAATTCCCCAAAAAAAATTTGGTTTGCTGACTAATGTAAAGTTTGAGATAACTGAGTCGCTGAACATAATTTCCTCATAATTAAAAGCTTAAGATTAATAATCATTATAAATGCATCTTTTATTCTTGTATATCATAATTCATAGGCATTTCATTCAAACTGCTGAACTGATTAAAGAACGGCAAATTATGCCCTAAATAGATAGAAATTTATCCTCAATTATGTTTACACAGACCATGGATTTCCCCATGGAAAAGAACAGTAATTCAACACCAACACAACACAGGGCAACAAATGAATTTGCAGAAGCAAAATTGCTTTTTTGTACAGAGTGCTTCAAGTAATGTGTTGTTTTCTTATCAGAAAGGTACAAGTACGCAATCCTTTCTTAACCACCGTCAATGTTAAGTACCATAGATTCTGCTTTGATTGATCGAAAGAAAATTTAGTTACCTTGACTTGCGTCGACATGGAAGCAATGCAGCTCCTCTCAGCTAATCGCTATCCCAATCCTCATCCACCTCTTTTTGTGTCTTCTTTTTATAATTTACTTCGTTCGTCTCACATTGCTTGTGCTGGTAATCTTCAGTTTCACCACTATCCCCATAATCATGTTTCCATTCATTGCCAGCTCTCGAGTCTTCTTCGACGTCTGTTTCTGATTCCCATTCAGCAACTTCTGAGTCACTAATCATATTCTCTGACCCTGAATCTTCCTGAGTTATTCTTTGCCTAATGTTATCTTCAGAAGTTCTAAAGGAAGAGCGGGTCCTTTCCTGCTCCGCATGTCTAGATATATTAAACTCATGGGGCAATTTATCATTTTCCTCTGCATCACTCCTAATAGCATTAAATCCCATCTTCTCATTTCTGCTGCTCCTGAAATCATGACTAGATTTTTTACGTGATGCATTTAAGTCATACTGTTGCCTAGAATTTGATTCCAACTTTTGACTATCTTGATCTCCCGATATATCTTCTAATTTATGACTTGCCTCCACTCTTGGTGCTCTTGCTTCACCTTCTTCCTCAGAACTTGATTCCCACATCGCATTATCAAGGTCGCTCAACATCTCCTCTGATTCCGACTTTTCTTCAACCACCTCCCTTTGAAATTTAATTACTGGATTCCGTCTGCTGATATTCTTATCATTATAGTCCCTACCAATGTCCCTACCAATCCCATCCCGCTGCCTCTGCACACCTCTGTATCTACTTTGTGCACTATGAACTTCATCAGAAGAGTCATCAGCATCACTCTCAAATTTATGAACATTTCCAACATCTCCAGAGTCCCACTGATCGCCACCATCAGACATGTCACTATCATTGTCTCGATCAGAATTCCTCCGCGTGTCATGCGCATCTTTCCACCGCCTTGCCCCTCTTTCCTCACCATCAGAAATTTCATTTCTATACATTTCTGATCTTCGAACCCTTCCACCATATTCCTCTTTGTTCCAATACCTTATCTTGCCAAATTCCTCTTGTTCTTTAGCTTCTTCCTCAGCCCATTCTTTATCTGCTGCATCCTCTATTTCAGCTATAAACTTGTCCAGCTCCTCCTGGTCACTTTCACCAGGATCTGGAAGATTTAAGTCATCAGTGGGCTGTGCTACCGGCTGTATGTCGCCTTGGAAGACATAAGGGCTGCCTTCCTTCTTGTCAATAGCATTGAAAAAAGTGGAGGCTACTCTCTGGATGCTAGCCATGGCAACTGGATCCTCAGGATTTACGCCCATTCTCCGAAGTTGCTGTTCTATTTTTTTAATGTTCAACTTCTGAGATTCAAGAGCTTGCTCAAATCTGGCTTTAAATAGTGCCTACAAAAATTGATAAAAATGGTATAATTCGCAAGCTGTAATGACAATCACAGTTTCAATTTCAGGTCACTATTTTCTTTTTCTTTTAGCCCCAACCCGTTCCAGCAGTCTCAGTGCAGATGCGGGCAGAAACAATTAAAGGTTTTAAATGCTCTACAGTATATACCAAATTTGTATCACGAAAGGAAGCATACAATTATATTTTGCAAAATCCAGAAATAAGAAATATAAAATAATAAAACACAGTTGCGTACCTTTCTTTTTGTAAGGGTATTTATTGGTATCAAATTTTTGGGCTGCCGATAGTTTCTTCCTCGGAACATTATGATTGTTTTCACATTATGAGTGTTTATCACAATTCCCCCACTCAATCTTGCTAGCATAGTAGCCATTTCCTTTATTTTTTCTTTGGGAAAGTTGTCACAGCATACTTGCACAGTCTCATGAAACTTCCAGTGAAGATGCATATTCTGAACAACACCTCCAAATACTCCACGAACACCGACAGGAACATAATTTTTATTTCTAAACCCGATCTTCTTATATGCCTGAATTTGCTCAGGTGTAAACAGCTCAGGATCATGCAAAGGAGGTGGCAGGTCAGGCAACTCATATTTCTTAAGCTTTTGTAAAAGGAGTGCAACTTTTTTCTTAGCCTGTGGATTACAATTGAAACAGAGTAATTACTAGTTAGATGTAGATAAAATTACATAGCAGAACTAGTAAAAGCAGTGAAGTACAGGGAAACCATGAAACAATAATAACACGGTAGCATAAACATGCTAAATCATTTTCGCGAGTTTCACAAGTGATGAGAATAAGAATTAAACAGAAATCTTAAAACGGAAAGCAAAGAACACATACTCTTTTGAGATTGTAAATCATTCTCTCCTCATCAGTCATCAATTTCTTCTTCAACTTCTTGGCCCTCCGAATCTCTCTAACGGTTTTACTGGACTCTTTTTGCATCCTTTGCTCCACTTTACTTCTCATACTCCTCCCTCTTGGAGTAGACATCCAGCGGCGCGTACCATTATAAAAAGAATGGTTCAATGGTAAGTACGAGCAAAACCTATCTTCATCACTAATACTCGGTTGCATAAGTTGGGTACGAGTGAGCTTCGGACTAACATTCTTTACTAACAAAGCATTTCTGTAAACATTCAATAAACCATGTTTCAAAATCAAAATCAAATTCGATTAGCATTTCAATAATTCAAAAAATTGAGAGTAAAGTTTGAATGTTTAATACCTGTTGGGATTGGATAGAAGTTGAGAAGAGAGGGTCTTGAAGTTATGGCTGTAAAGTTTCCTTACAGCAAACATCTGCGTTGCTCTCTTTATCTCTGCTTCTATTTCATTCTGTTCGACTAGGATTTTTCAGGGTTTTAGGTTTGGGTTTTCATCTTCTTTAATGTTCGCTTCTCTGTTTATGGCTTAGGCATCTAAACGACGCCGCTTAGGATATTGATATTCCAATTTGCCTTTTTTCAACACTTCACTACGCTTTCTATTTAAACAAAGGCTCACTTTACCCCTCAATTTAGCAAAATCGGATCAAAAACATCCCTTCCTACTCTCATCCAAGACAGTGAGACACACTATGCAGTTTTAATGGTGGTTTTCTTTCATCCTAAATGATTTTTTATGGCAAAAAATTTAAAATGATCCTTTTTTTTTACATTATAAATTAATACCTAATAATATTTTTTTAAAAAAATTAATTCCTTTAATTTAAAATTTTGTATAAATAATTAAGCCCCAAATTCTTTATATACAACAAATCAACCCCAGATTAATTTTTTAACAAAACAATTTTTTTTTAAATTAGAACAAACTCATATGGGTTTGTCCATCTAACTCCTCATGCGAGGAGCGGATGCTGCTCTGCCTCTGAGAAGAACAGCAACTCCCTTCTCTGGCGAGGAGGCTCCTCCTCGCCTCCTCGCCGGACTTGAAAAAAAAATTAATTTTTTTAGAAAAAGGTTAAAAAAACCCTTGTATTAATTAAAGTTAAAATATGATTAATTAGTGTTTAAATATAATTAATTAGAGTAAATTATAATTAATTAGAAATCCACTCTCCAATTAAGGTGCCACGTCAACATAGAGGTGTTTTTGACCCGGTTTTGATAAGTTCAGGATAAAATTTATACGGTTTTCCAGTTTTAAACTTTTTTGATATTTTGTGCCAAGTTGAGGGGGTAATGTGATCCTTTGTTCCTTTCTATTTATATGAGGCTTAACTATCACGATCCGAAATCTCGAGTCGAGACCGGCGCTAGAGAATGAGAGTGGTTGCTCCAAAACCCGTAGCAAATCTGAAACACTATAAACCTTTTGCGATCTACTCAAACCATCAATCATATGATCACACATAAAAACATTTTCAGAAAAGCTATTTAAAGCGTTATGATTATAAATATTCATTCGTAATCTGAAAACGATATATAGAAATCAGGGTCTTACATCGCGATGCCTCTTATATAACCGATTTAACGAATAATAATTTCCAATTAAAAATTATTATTTCTCTATCCGCTTAACAAACTTATTCCGGCTATCTTTCTTAACTCGATTCACATTTCCGACCTACATGGCGTAAATTTCATAATTTAGGACATGTGGCACAGTCTAATTATCTTAACATTTTTCGGGTTATTACGTTCACCCCTCCTTATAATAAATTCATCCTCGAATTTAAAATTTATCCATGTACTTGGGATAAACAGATATGGATATCTCTGTCGTATACTCGCCTCCGTTTCCCTCGTACATTCTTCCATAGAATGGTTCCTCCAAAGAACTTTCACCATCAAAATTTCTTTGGTCCGCAACTTTCGTACTTGTGTATCGACGATCTCTATTGGTTCTTCTTCATATGACAGACCTCCACCGTTTGTGGTTGAATCACACGAGAGGTATCTGATACATACTTTTGAAGCATGGAAATATGAAACACAGGGTGAACCTGTGACATGTCTAGTGGTAATTATAGCTTATAAGCAACTTTTCCAATGCGTTCTATGATCTGGTATGGACCAATATATCTTGGAGATAACTTTCCCTTTCTTCCAAAGCGAATTCCTAGGTGCTTTTCTTCTTCTTCTATTGTTTACGACTTGAATAACTGTCTTTCTTATCAAGTCTTTGATTTATCATACGATGACCGCTAATATCCTTAAGGATGGTTAGTCATGTCATACATTTATTTGTATCTTACTTTCAGGCCTCTAACTCTTCTTATGATAGTCATTAGCATGTCAATGCTCAATGTTCGTTGTAATAGAGATGACCAATCTCATTGTTAACTTTCTTAGTTCACACGTAGCCGCTTCGTACATGATTTTCGTAACGGCATGATAACAATTGTTATCGTGTTGGGATTTTAATAGACAACGTGATTAAAAGCTCGTATCTTTTTACTTCTTGACGTCAATGTTTTCCAACCTTTTCTTTCGTTCGTTCTGTAATACTAGACGAATCGTCTTTATATCGTATCGTTTTCGGCACAGATTTAAAACGTTGGTTTTTAAATATCTTTCATATTAATCAAAATTGTATTTGATTAATTATAACAATCCAACTTGAATAACTTAGTATTTCAAGTTACTTTTACTTGTCCAAAATCTGCTTTTCTAGCTCACTTCGGCTATTCAAAAGCGTCGGTTTATCAAACAGAATTGGTATTCTTATAGTCAACAATGTTATCTGCAACTTTCATTTGAACTTTGGGTTGAAAATAATACCCGAAGGTGTCAAAAAATGGTCCGGAAGTCGCTTCTCTAGGCTAGTTCAGGGACTGCAAAACTGCTTGTATAGGCTGCTGTTTGAGTTTATAAACAAAGCATCCAAGATAGTCCAAATATGAATGAATTCAGTATTCTTATACTTCATCATCTTATTTACACTTTTTATTTAGACTCGAACTAATTCTGGCATTTCTTTAAGGATTAATGTCATAAAAATTCACCAACTTTACACGTAAATCATGCAGTTTAAATATTCTCATTTTCATGCATGAACTACCACTTTTTCTCAAATTCATTTACGGTGCTGAGGTGTCACGGCTCCATTGGTGTAATTTACTGAGGTGGAAGTCATTTTACACCAATAAATGAGTGTCACCTCAACACCGTGCATGAATTTGAAAAAAAAAGTGGTAGTTCGTGAATGAAAATGAGAAAATATAACCTATGTGATTAAAATGAGAAAACATGTAAAGTTCGTCATTTTTTGTTACTTTGACCCTTTCTTTTAATCTCCGAAATTGTCTTAAAGTCGGCTTCTAATAATACTTTTATCCTTTTTTTTTCTTGTGTTTTCACTACTTTTGAGCTTTAAAAACATCCAACTAAATCAAACAATGTCTTGATTAAATTATTCAAATTTAATCTATACAATACCATTTACTCATCTCAATTGACTTCGATTAAGAATAATTGAGTTTTGAAGTCCAACTTTTATCCAAAACATAAAATTTTATTGAGAATCGTGTTTCATAACCCTCTTAATTGTTGCTAACTATACTTATCGGTGTTGGCTTACTTAGCAAGAGCTTTAAATTTTCTTTAGTCCTTTACTTCCTAATTTGATATTCACGATGAACTATTATTCCTAATAGTTCCATCAGTCTCCTTTTGATTACTTCTTGAAATCTTAATATTAGTCCTAACTTTTACTTGTTAGGTTGTACTACTTCATGAATCTCTATTCCCTTCTCGCATCACATAAATTCCAAAGTTTATTGGAGTTCGGCGTCATCTTTCTTGACGTTTTCTATCTTGCCCGCTTTTATCATTTATAGGTTTATACATGACATCTTTATTGATGTCATATGGTAAGTACGAATGTCTTTTCCTTTAACACCAATCACACACTTCATGGCGTCGTGGTATCGAATCTCATGAAATTGAATCTACACTTGGTATTACTCGATATGTATCAAGTCCTTTTTCATAACATATCTTATCTCTTGCTTCCTTTAATTTTAATTGTCTATATCAGATTGGTAGTACCTTTACCATCATCTAGTAAAGTTCTTATCTTTGTCTTAATGTATTTCTTAATCTTCTTGTACTTTTTGTTTCAATATCTCCAACATAGACTATCGATAGGAGGTTGGGAGTTACTCATTTCGTCGACGTGTTGCACTCTCGGTCTTGTGCATAACCATCTGTCACATTCTTACTGATATCTCGTTTATCAGTAAGGTTGACCTTATACTTAGCTCAACTCTATCCTTCTTGACTCCATGTGTCTATGACTACATTGAATTCGTCTTCCTTTTTATCTGCTCGTTAACTTTTTAAGTGACGTTCTCACTTCCTTTCCTCGATTGCCTGTATCGAGTATTAGTCGATATACTCAGGTTATTCAAACCATTTCAATATCGATTATTTAAATCGATCTCTTCGTATCCTTTATCCATCTTTGGTTCTCACACTTTCTTATACATGAATACCTCTGTAGAGGTACCTTTCTCTCGTCCCTTATCTCTTATCTTGATTTATCTGATAATACTCATTGTTATAGTTCAATTCCTTTATTGAGTCTCTTCTTCATACTCTTTTACATACTTCGATGTCTATATGTCTTACTAGCCTTAACGATCATTCTCTTCGTTTGCTTCTTCAAAGCGCCATCATTCTATAACTATGTTAACATCTATATATACGCGCATTACGCGTTCATATCGTGGTGATGGTTACATATATCGATCATACACCTTGGTATCGATATCTTCGATCGTCACTGCACCTCTTAACTTTGAGGTGACTTACTCCTTCCATACGATTATTATATTTGTAGGGTATACATATGATATGAGAAATCTATGTTCACAATCAATCTATTTCTATACGATCTTTATGTTTGTCATTGTTCTTATTACGATTTTGTTATTGGTGTCATAGGGATTTCCATCTGATTTCTTACGTGTCAAATCATTTTGAATTTGCCCGTCGGCAATTCAAAACATTTTCCTTCCAAATCAAATATTATTTATTCATATCCTTTCAAAACTTTTAGTACAATTTCACATCAGAGTGATGACACCTCTCATCACTAAAGAGTTGCTATTTCAAATCTCTTTCTAGGTTCGTATCAGCAAATGTATGATACATGGTCTATATTTTGTAAAATCATTAATTTGTATCAAAATACAAATACATATATGCCGATACTGTAATGCATTTTCAATCATGTTTCTCATGTTTTGCATGGCATGCCATATGATGGGTCTGCGCACAATTATACTTTCAAAAGAAATCTCAAAGCTTTATTTCTTTTGCAAACTTGTAAGTCAATTCAGATCGAAAATTCTATGACATTTAACTTTTCATCATTATGGCTTTTTATCAATCTTATTGATGTGTCCGTTTCTTATTTTCTATCTTTTCATCATATACTATCAATCTATGTTCGCGGCATAACTTATGTTATGCATGTATATTTGACATTTTGTAGAGTATGTTACACTCTTTCAATAAGTATTTGATGTGTATTTTCTATGTTTTACTTCCTTTGTAAGGAATATCGCAAAGTTGTGCATCATCTACTCGATAACAATCTATCTCTTATGTGATTCATCTATACTATAATTGCTTTCCTTATTGGCCAAACCATAACTACTATAAAACTTATAATAGCGCAACACATACACATCATACATGGGGGTGCCCGACTAGATTCACCATGTTCTCGGATCACTATTCCTGATCGGCGACTTCTAACTCGCCTCAGACTACCGCTACTTATTGCTATTAGGTTGAACCGTTTGCTTGGTTCAAGAACATCCAATTGGCGTTCGGGTGGTCTTGATCTTTCTCAAAGATGGAAGAACGGTCGAACGGGATTACCTTGTCGTTCGAATGTTTCCTCGATCTGATTTGCTCTACCGGATAAGTAGGAAAAATGCTCGAATACATCCTCAAGCAATTCACTGAACTCAGGTCCTAAACCCCTTACGAACATCTAGTTGATCTCTTCACTTCTTCCTCTTGTCAACTTAGGTATTACTTTGGTCGTTCGAAGAAATTCCATAGCATAGGCTCCTATTGGAGAGAAGCCTCTAGCAAACAAGTTCAAATACCCCTTGATTCGATTAAGGCTTTCTTCAGTCATCCTTTCTCTTTATATGATATCTGATCGGAGACCTCTATATCTCTGAATCTCTTCCCAATATTCATATATCCTTATGTCTTTGACACGTGGATCCATTTGAGGATTCAGGCGGTCCATCGCGACGATTATCTCTCTCGGGTATCAAGGATTCTTCTTGAATTTCCAAAAAACCATTCTGATGTTATCTATAATTGATAGGAATTACGAATTTCAATTTGACGGAAAATGGACGTAGAATTGTAATGAATTACTGTCTTGGTGCGAGATTGATATTTTGAGTTGTGTAACTCCCAAGTAAGTCTTTTTTGTTCGTACAGAAACTTGCGGATGTTATCTACAACCATCTAAGTTTACGTGTTTTCTAATTCAGTCTCTAAGACATTCGTTTTGACCAAAACATTATATTGCTCAGTCTGTCCTGCAGCTTAAACCTTGTTTAGTAAAATTGGTATAATTTAGTATACAGACCTTGTATTGATGCAACGCTTTTTTTAATTATGATTCTAGACTCATAAGGCTATAAGTTTGACAAAGGGTTTCCTCCAATTTTTTTTATAATGAGTTTTATACATGGTTATATGTTCTTCCTTTGTAGGCAAATTTGATACTTTGTTCCTTTCATGCATTTTCATATAGAATTGATCCAAAAGGGCTGTGTAATGGGTGTATAGTGTATTTAGGATGACGTAAGTTCAATACAAAGATGTAAGGTTTAATTGTTAGACCTAAAGACCTAATCGGTATGATATCAAGTATCGATAAGAAAAGGTAGGGTTGTATCGTATTAGACGCGATTAGAACTCGACGAACTATGTGTAAATTATGTCTCGAGACTAGAATATCTCTAGAGTTAGATTCTTACTCGAGTTACGCTTGTATGTTTCCTAGACCCGGTGAGACAACCGTCTTCCGGACAAGGTGCTCGTGACGCTTGACAAGTGTCGTTGATCAAAGTATATTAGATAGCAAGTGGTGAGTGTGATATACTTCTCGTTGATATTCATAAAGTCAAGTATTTTTATATACTACAGGCTATATGCATATATTTTATGTTTGGATCGTATAATAGTTGTATGTTTGAAAGTATTATACTATGTATGTTTTGAAAATGATCAATTATCATAATATGTTATTTTGATAATGACATAAGTATATGATGCAAGGATTAAAAGTACGGGGAAGGGGTAAAGTAATTGTAATATGTAATCGCATATCAAATGATATATGGATAAATAAGTATCGTACATTCCCATATGTACTATAAATCATAATGACAATACTATATGTGCGTGTATTATAGATGTATGTTCTTAATTTGTAATGTGCATGTTATGGTCAAATAAGGATCAAAAGAGCCATAAATATGTAATACCTTATACTTTTAGAGTACCAAATAAGGTTCCACGAGGCGTAAGTTCGAGAATTAAATCAACGACATTAAAATTAAGTTTAAATAATAAGAAATTAGACCAAAGCGGTCTATTAAAATTATCGTAAAATAATAAATTAAGTGGGATTTATTATTTGATAAATTGGAATTTAACGGGACTAAGAGACAATAATAAATCAAAAGAAAATAAATGAAAAGTCCCGAACTAATAAATTTTACGATAGAATTCGTAAAATAGAATCAAGGAACTAAGATTGGATCTTAAAAATTTGGACACAAGCATCTTAACTAAGCGGAACTTGATTATTGGAATAAGGAAAATAAATAAATAATTGGATTCGAATAAACAAATAATGCGGAGTTCATTATCTATCGATATAGAATAATCGTCAAGGTTCCGTGTAATTATGAAAACGATTTGGATTAAATTGGTAAAATTGAAAATTTAAGGATTGAGTTGCAAGAGGTGCACAATTCAAGTGTTAGAGTGCTATTTTTTCCCCATAATTAATAAGATAAGGACACCTTGCATTCCACCTTTTCATTTCCTATAGCAAACTAAAATCAGAGAATGAATTTGAACCAAAAACCTTCATTTTTTTCCTATATTTGCCGAACCCTTCATCATCAAGCTAAGGGTATCAATTCTCAACCAAAATCCATGGTTCTTGAGGCAAATAAATCATAAAGCAATGGTGATTAAGGTAATTAAGCTTAGGAATTGGTAAGTTCAATTGTGAATTTTGATGGAATTCCAATAAGAAAACTAAGGATTTTTAAGCTTTGAGTTAATTTTAGATGTTTAATGTTTGTTAAGGAATAAACTATGGATATGGAGCTTGAGTTGTTGAGTTTTGATGATGGAAACTTGGAGCAAGGATTCGACCGAATGGGTTATTAAAACTCAAGGTAATTTCTGAATTTAAAAGGTTTATGATGATAAGTTTGATGAGTTAAAATTGAGGTGCTTTTGAAATGAATTTTGGTTAAGTGTTTAAGTTGGAATTTTGATGGATATAGGGGCTGTTTTCAGAGATGTTTTAAAGGGCTTTAGACACGTCGGAATTTACAAACTTTTAAGTCGATCCCATGCCCGTGTAATGCAGAAAACTGCTGCAATTTTATAGCATAAAACTGCTGCAATTGGCAGCAGTAAACTGCTGCAAATTGGCAGCAGTTGCTGCTGCAAATGGCGGAGCTGCCAATGAGCTCCGGCAGCCATAAAAATGGCACACGGACACTAGGTCGATGTACGCATACTCGAGTCCAAAACATAATTTTTGAAACTTCAAAATCATGGTTAAAGGGGTTTAAAACTGAGTTTATAAAATGCAGAAAATTAAACCTAAAACAGTTTGTGACACTCATTTTCGATCGAGTTTCGGAAGACTTTGAGCGATGGTTTTAAAAAAGGTTTAAGTGGTATGTCGTAATGAATATACGGAGAATAAAACGTAACAATTGGATTAGAATTTGGATAAGTATAAGTAGCTAGAATGATTGAAATAGGTATCATGATAGTTATATTAAAAATCTGGACATGTTGTCGACCAAGCTGTGAAGCCTACTTCGCAAGCGAAAACGGACCTCGAACTATAATAATCTTAACCCGAAAGTGAGTAGAATATATAGAGGATGTTACGTAGATGAGATATGGGTAAAATAATAGTATTATTGCTAAGTTAGATTAAAAAATATTAATGTTTGAAGTAAAGTCAAAAACTGGAAATATAAGTTAGAAAAATAAACTAAGTGTTAAAACATAATAAAAGGGGCAACTTTGGAATTAAATTGTGAACAAATGGTAAGTCGGAATCAGTTGAAATCTTCATGGATATTGTAGGTGGAAGTGTGAAGTTTATGAATGTCAAATTTATTTTGGAAAATATCCGCTGTAGTTATCCTGTTCCGCTGTCTGAAACAGCAGCGAAAGTAAGCTGATTTGACAGCTTTAGTACCTAGATCTGAGGTACCAACTTCGGGATTGATTTCTGACATCTTCTGATCCTAGTTTCAGTCCGAGGTCCGAACGAAAGTTTTAGAAGACATTCCGAACTTTAGAAATGTCAATTTTATATCGAATTTGGACTACATTAATTCACAGTTTTAATACCTCAAATATGGTCCAAAAATATGAAATAAATAGGAAAATTTAAGAAGCTAACTTTGAGGAAAATTTTGGAAACTATAGAGACGTCGAATGAAGTTCGAGTTTAAATGAAAGTCATAGACGATGTTGCGGAATATGGATATATCCAATTTATTTTGAGTTCGGGTTAATTTAAATAAGCGGTTTCGATAGCCGAAGTTGGCTGGAAGCCCAATTTTTGGATAAGTGATTCTAGTTAGATTTTTATTAATTAGTGCAATTATTAAAATTTTCGCAGACTCGGCGAGATTACTAACTAGACTCGGAACGTGACAAACGCTATACCGCTTTGTTAATTCTCAAAGATTATGGATAGTAAGTGGTGAGTTTACAATTTACTTTTGTGTGTTATTAATAAAAGCTATTTATTTTAATTATCATTATTATAAATGCATCGCATAAAGTATTTTTATTCATAATGATTATTATTTTTATTGAATGTTTATTTTTTATAAAATAAAACTAGTATAATGATCCAAGGAAACGAGCTACCTATTGGGCGTCAATAGGCCGTGAGATCACCAGTGTCCGGGTCAGTCATAGAATTAGTGTCGATAGATGTTTGTATTTGAAAATATTTGATATGAGCTCGTTACATGATGACCATGTTTGTGATTATGAAAGAAAAGGAGGATTATGTTTTGTGATACGAGGTAACTCGGTGGATCTGGGATCTCGGGACCTATATCTAGTGAGTAACTCGGTTGAACTATCTCGGGACTCACACCTTGGAATTAAGCAGTGGCATGAGTAACTCGGTCGAACTATCTTGGGACTATTCCACGTGGTAGCGGTAACTCGGTCGAACTATCTCGGGACCGTACCACTTGAATTGAAATGATTTGATACAATTTGAATGAATGTAATACGAGTAGGCTATGTGTAGGAAATTGTACGAGTTTAAGATTAAGAATTCAATCGGATCTAATACTTGGTGTATATTATGTTCTTATATATGTGTTCTATTTTTAAATGCGATGTTATTTTATATAACACTATTAGTAATGTGTAAACTCACTCAGCGTTGTCTGACCCCCAAACAGTGTTTTATTTCAGGTGATAGTATTTGAAGAGATGGACTTCCATTCTTGTTCCGGAAGTCTGTAATATATAAAGTATGTATTGAAGTACGCTTCGATTCATATAGCTGCAGTAGTCAGTAGATGTCAGTCTATATTTGATTTTTTGTATCAAACGAGGTCCAGCTGTTAACTCTGGTTTTATAAAATATATATACACGATTTATAAAACTATGTTTTTACCCGTTTGATATTTTCACCAATTGTCTATGAATGAAATTGGATGATTCGGAACAAGGCAATGTTGAGTTATGTTATCGTAGAGTAAGACCTTGGTTCCTATCGATTATGCATCGATTTTTAAAGAACGTTTTCGACGCATATGAAATATTGTTTTACGATGTTTTCCTGAAAACGTTTCGTGCATAATTTTGTGTTTGATTTGCGAAAAAATTTACTCATTTTGAGACTTGCTACGGGTTCCGGAGCAACCACTCCCGTTCCCTAGCGCCGGTCTCGGCCCTCGATTTTGGGTCGTAACATAAACGTTTCAAGTAAGTTGTGCTAAGGCATATTCAATAATAAGATTCGAGATACGAGGTAACTCAATACGTAGAACTATCTCGGGACATGCATCTCACCAATACTCGATAAAAGTTCTCGGAACTCATATGATAAAAAAATCAAATATAGTATATCGAGAAACAATACGAGAACGATAACTATGATATGAAAGATTATACATCGGTTGGCTTTGCTATCGATGTCAGACGTATGGAACACATCGGTTGGCTTGGCTATCGATGTCAGGTGATCGGAAACACATCGGTTGGCTTGGTTATCGATGTTAGGTGATCGAAACACATCGCTTGAGTTTGCTATCGATGTCAGATAAGTAAAGATTAAAGAAAGTTAACATAAAACAAAAAGATCGAATACGAATACGAATCATTTACATGAATGTGGAGTATGATTTGAAAAGGCGCTATTTTACATAAAGCGGTTTTAAAAGGTTTCACCCTTTATGTAATATTTGCTTGTAATATCGTAAAGTCACTCAGTTTTATATTGACCCTGTTGGCCCTGCCATTTTTCAGGTATAGCAAGTATCGATTTGAATAAGCAAGTTTTCAAAGTTTTAATTCCTCGGGAGTCTCTTTTTACAAAATTTGATAGAAAGACTTTCATTCTAGCCATCCGCAGTAGACTAGGACTCCTTGGCTATGTATTTACATTTACGCATTCTAACTCCGTTGTTTGTTTAAAAAGGGGTCACATGCATTTATAAAATTGTTTTATTGAAAGTATGATCGATTCAAAAAGCCAAAAATTTACTATGTTTTTAGGCTTGCTACGGGTTTCGGAGCTATCACTACCATTTCCTAGCGCCGGTCGCGTCCCATGAATTTGAGTCATAACATTTATGGCCTAGATACTATAATACCCCAAAATATTTTAAGGTAATTACGTCGTGCCACGTGTCGAGATTTTCGATAAATTAAATTAAGAAGAATTTAATTTAATTATATCGGAAATTTAGAATAAATTTTAATAAGTTAATTAGCGGTTTTTAAGGATTTAACTTCGGAAATTAATATAAATTAAATTATAAATCCCGTGATGGATTTTATTTCGCCAAAGTCCGCGAAATAATATATAGTATTTATGGTAATAGTTTTAAGTCAATCAGAGATCGTTTAAAATTTGGACGCGTATAGGTTTTGGACTAAATTGAAACTTTTGAAAAGTTTCAAGGACCAAAGTGCAAATTAGCCGGATTATATATATAAAACCCTTCAGATGAAGGATCCAGACCTTCATCTGATCATTTCTTTCTCTCGCTTCGTTCTCGATGGTTCGTCGCGCGGTTTCCGTTTCTCGCCCATTTCCGACGTTTTATAACTCAAAACGATCGTATTTCAGTGGCGTATCACGGTAAGCTTGACGTTTTATCGTTTAAACGGATATATTTTGAGTTATATTGATTCAAAGTTTTAGGCCAAGAAACGATTTTATCGTTTTATCGATATTAGGATTGATATATAACGTTTTGGGTTTAGATTTAGTGTTTTCGACATATTAGCGGTTGTTTGGATGTCGGAAATGTGAAAATTAGTAGGAAGCACGTCGGAATCGAGCCGGGGCTAATAGCCCGTACTGTGCGTAGCACAGTTCATACTGTGCGTTCGCACAGGTGCTGTGCGAAAACACAGCGGGACTGTGCGAACGCACAATCTGCTGTGCGAACGCACAGTCAGACATGCGCTCCCACAGCAGTTCGCCCGGCCGTTTTATTTCCAAATCGCAACCTGTATTCGTACAGTGTTTTCGCCAATTGACCTAGTTTTTCGAGAAAATTTTGTACGCGCATATCGAGATTTGAAATTGACTAGTGTTCGATTAATTATCGATTAATTAAGAGGCGTTAACCTAACGGGGTTAAACGAGAATTGAATTAGAAAAGATATTTGATCCGTAAACGAGTTAAATACCGTTTATCGGAATATACGTGAGAAGCACGACGGTTAATGAGAGTTCAGTGTGTTGAGTCTCGAGTCTAGAGTCAATCTTAGAATAGGATTATAATATGAGTCAAATGTTTTAAAATTTGTTTTAGATCCGGCGAGGCAAGAAGCAGCTGGACCGGGAGTTCGGGAAGATTGACGTTTTTAAGCCCCGACGTATTTTTGGATAAGCGTTTTCTGTGAGTTTATACGATTTGCTTTTAAAGTATTTATTCAAGCAATTATTTTATATTGCTTTATGTTTGAATTTCATGTTTATAATGCGAATTTTTTTATATGAATTGCACATACGCTTGATTTGAAACCAGTATTGATCTGATGGAACGTGCTACCTATTGAGCGGCAATATGACTGCGTGATCACCAGTTAGATTTAATACAGCTGTGAGTTTGATTATGAGTATGAATTTCGAGGTTGAATATATGAATTCGATACGAGTGAGCACTCGGTTACGTTGTAACCTGGAGTCTCCATATCTAGTGGGTTGGATCCACCAGTGAGTTGGACTCACAACTTGAGATTAATGTTTGGGTTGGACGATATATGATTAGTATGTTTGAGGATTAGGGTTTCAATCGGATCCTGTACAAGGCTGCATACGCTTTGAATGCTATGGCATTACTCTATGATTTATTTGAATACTTATTAGTAAATGTATGAACTCACTCAGTATATTCCCATATACTGACCCCTCACAGACTTTCTTTCAGGTGAAAGACGCTTTTGAAGTAAAGGACTTCTATCCTTCTTCCAGAAGTCTGTATTTTTGAAAGTATGTAAAGAAACAATACTTTACTCTTAGAGCTGCAGTAGATAGGTGTTTTGTAGGTCAGCTTGTAATATATAGTTTTCTGTAAATATAACTTAATGTTTTAAAGTTTTAAATGTTTTACGCTAGCTGCGTTTTGATGTTTGAGACTGCCAGAGGATATGAATGCCTGGCATGTGTGTTTAGCATGACACGTGTTTATGTATGTCATGCATGACGTTTATATTTGCGAAAAATTATTTTACGTTTTTAGGCTTGCTACGGGTTTCAGAGCAACCACTCCCATTCCCTAGCGCCGGTCTCAGCCCTGAGATTGGGTCGTGACAGATACCTTATACATAATTGTGACGGTAGTGATTCAGTTCATGGTCTTAATTTTGTATTAAACAAGGTGTGTGAGTCGAGGTCCTTATGATAGTTAGTGGATTAGGGTTTCATCTGAATCGATTATTTGGTATACTTTTATATATAACTGATTTCTTATTTGCGATTTTAATATTCGTTTGTAAAAGTGTAGACTCACTCAAAAATATTTAAATTTCTAACACCCTAATGTTTTCCCTTTCAAGTTATCGAGTTATGACATGGTCGAACTTCCATAATAATTCTGGAAGTCATCGTCTGTATCTCTAGAGCTGCAAGTAGTTGGGTATCGGAAAATTTGTCTTTTTAAATTTAGTAGTTCACTATGTTTTAATAAACTCTGATTTAAACTATTGTATATGTTAAATGTTTTAAAAGCTGCGTATTTATCTAAAATGCTTTTACCAGTTGTTTAAAATGTTACACTTATTTTACGTTTTTAGCATTTTAGCATTGCATGAGAAACAAAGCAAGTACGTCATAAGAGATTGATGTTAATGCTCTGGTTTCTAATAATAAAATTAGGCTTAATTACTTAAAAAACCCTCACCTTTAGTTTTGTTTTCGTTTATACCCTGACTTAAGAAAATTGTCACAAATACTCATGATCTTGTTTTTATGTTTCACCTCTATCCCAAATTTCAAAAAAAAGATGATTTCTTAAAAACAACTAAATATAAGAGTTATTTTATACCTTTTTCTAATAAAAAAATTACAAACAAATACTTCATCTTTAAAAACATTCAAATAAGTCCTAAAATTTATTAATTTTTTTAATTTAAATAAAATAAAATAAAATAAATAAAATATTTTTTTAATTACAACCTACAATTATACTCCAATTTAAAAAACCGCTAATATCATTTCCTATTATTTATTAATAAAAAAAAAATTCAACTTTTGAAACGGACGCTGAGAAAGGAGGAACGGCTGCTCCTCCATGGAAGGAGGAGCAGCTGTTCCTCCTTCCATGGAGGAACAGTTTGTTCCTCCATGGTAGAAGGAACACGCTGTTCCTCCTTTCCATGGAGGAGCAGCTGCTCCTCCTTGGAAAGGAGGAACAGATATGTTCCCCCTTGAAAAGGAGGAACATTGTGTTCCTCCTTTCCATGGAAGAACAGTGTTCTTCCTTCCATGGAAGGAGGACGACGGTTCTTCCTTCCACGGAAGGAGGATGGTGAAGGTGGGCTGAATATTTAAAAAAAAATTAATTTAATTTTGGTTAAAGAGTTTTTTTACAGTTTTTAATTTTGATAGCGGATTCTAAAATTGGAGTACAGTTATAGATCGGGAATAATTAAATAATTATGATTAATTGATTTTATTAAAGAATAAGGTGTTTTTGTATAATTAATAACATTGACGTGTAATTAGAATATATACTAAAAATGAAGGACTATTTTAAATTTTTTTTCAAATAAAAAGAGGTAAATTTAATATCTCGAGGGTAGAGGTGAAACATAAAAACAAGGTCATGAGTATATGTGGCAATTTTTCTAGGTCAGGGTATAAACGAAAAAGAAGTTAAAGGTGAGGGTTTTTTAAGTAATTAAGCCATAAAATTATGGTTATGGTATTGTTTTAAAACAGAGCGGTTGATGTTATGAGTCAAGTAATTTACGCCCTTATTTCTAGAGTTACAATACCAGTTTTTAAAAATGTGTTTTCGTTAAACAAAAAAAAGATTTTAGCGGTATGAAAACAGATCATATATGATATATAATCTTGAAATGTAAAAACATTTGCATTGTTTTTAGATTTGATACGGGTTTCGGAGCTATCAATCCTATTCTTTATCGTCGATCTCGACTCATGGAATTGGGTCGTGATAAATCCGTCATTTAAAAAGGAAAAAATCACTGCTGAAGCAGATGTATGTTTAAAACATGGTAAAATTTACATATATACAGTCTGAGTATTTATAGTATAGCTCGTATATTACATTAAAGAGGATGAAATCTACCTTAAAGTTGTTGTCTATGTAGAGACATGGTAAAATTTACACTAAATCACTAAGATATCTATATATATGAATATATGCCCTTTTCACTGTTAGATTTCAAATTATAGGTACCATGATATTTTAAAAAGAAATGAATTTTATATTTATAAATTTATTTATATTAAAATAAAAATTTGATATAGATTTAATGATATTGTTTTTTAAATTAAAATTAAATATAGTTTTTTATTAATTTATTAATTATTTTATCCATATTATGTATTATTTTATCTAATTAAATTATATATATTGTTATATAAATAACTAATAAAAGAGAGCAAGTGAGAGAGTAATTTTTTTTGTTGCTTTTTTATGTGGGTCCGGTATTTTTTTTTTGTAACCTACAAGCACATATGTAATTATAGAATTGATGATATTATATTTTTTTAATTTTTTTATATTAATTTTTAATAAAATAAAAATTTAATTATAAAATTAAAAATATTATATTTTAAAATAAAAATTATTAACTTTTTTATTTATAATTTATTTGATACACATCATGCATTATTTTATCTTATTAAATTTATATATATATACATATATATATATATATATAATTTTTCCATATGCAACAATTGAATATTAATTTTTTTTAAAATTCTAATCAGTTTTTTATGTGATAAGGAAAAAAATAAGTGAAAATTTGATTTTTTTTATTATTTTATATGTTGATCCGGTAATATTTTTTTTATAACCCACCTACATATTTTTTTATAAGTTGAATTTTTATTTTATACACTGTCATTTACCACTGACCAGCAGTGGCGGAACTACGTTCATCGAGTGTGCTTTAATCCGGACAGAAATAAATATATAAACGTATTATGTAGTAATGAATAGAAGCAAGTACTTTGGCTCAGTTTCTTCCTTACAAGTCATGGTTTGATTCCAATGTCTGGTATATCATTTTTATTTTTCAATTATTTTACTAAAAGCTACTAACTTTATCACTTTTGCTTTTTATTTTTTGCAGTTATACAAAAAATAATCAATAAAATTTCACGTAGCCCCTTAATTTAAGACAATTAAAAAAATCAAATAAAAAATTATTAATGTAATACCATCCAAACTAACAAGTCATGATCAGGGGGCGGATCCAGGGGGAGTCGAAGAGGATCGTCCGACCCTCCTCGCCGGAAAAAATAGAAAAAAACAATTTTTTCATGTAGAGGCGGTTATGACCGCCCCTATAGGTGATAGGGGCGGTTTTTCATGTAGGGGCGAAATGATAGTTATTAATTTTACACTGTTTTTACCCTTGTTTTATTACTCTAAATGGCCGAACTCGAAAATTTCGACCCTCCTGATTTGGACTCTTGGTTCCGCCCCTGGCCATGAGTATTACTCTTTATCTAAAATTACGAATTTGAACTTTTTTATTTTTTTTATTCTAATTGGAGCAGCGAAATATTTTATATTGAAATTATTTAAAATTATAAATATGTGCACTTTTACGTTAAAACTATTTCTTTTTTACATATTAATTAGCCGGGGCTAAAAATAAATTCTGGTTTCCCCGCTGCTGACCATAATTATAATAAAGATAAATTCTGGTTCTCACTCTCTAATTAATTATAAGTGACCATAATTATACAAAATAAAAAATAACCGAGATATTCTATTTAGAATTTTTAATTAGCAGAAGTTATAAATAGTTTGATTATAAAATTTATATTTACTTAACAAATTTATTAATTTTTATTATTTTTCTTATATGATGTATTTATTAAATATGAATTAATTAATTTCTATATAAATTTCATTTCAGAAGAACTTACTTAAAGAAAAAAAAGGTTAGCACTAAAATTTAATAAATAGCATAATCCAGAAATTAAAGTGTAAATCTGTAATTTTTTTTGTAAGATACTAACATAATAATATTTAAAAAGGACTAGTTTCGCATTACGTGCTATGCACGTGGCTCGTAACGTAACTCGTCAATGTACATATTAGTAAATTTATTATAAATATATTAATTTTTTATTTATAATTAATATTAAATTAGTTAAGAATTTTTGTAAAAATAAATATAATATATTTGGTTATTAATTTTTATTCCATACTGAATTTATTCTTCTTTTGGTTTTATAATAACCATAATTAAATAATTAATTTACTTTTATTAATAATATCTTTAAAAATAATAAGATAGAAATTTAAATAATAATATATTGATTAAATATAATATTTTAATTTTGTAGTTAAATCAAACTAAAAGATAGGTATTCCTACTAATTTGGAGACGATTTAGTTATTGTTTACATATTAAAAATTAAATTGGAGATAATTTAGCTACCTATTCTAATTAGGACTTTAATTACAATAGTGATTGATTAAATAACTAATTAGTTAATGACTATAAAACCTTTATTTAGTGATTAATTGAAAAGGATTATTCAGTAAATTTGCATGTCCCTCCCCCTCCCATCCGTGCTTTTATATATAGTATAGACTAGCGTTTCGCCACGTGCTACGCACGTGAGCGACATTTATATGACCCGTTGTATATATTAAATATTAATTAAATTATTAAATATACTACTTAAATTAAAAATACATTGTTCTTGTTTATATTATAATTGTAGCACGTGACTGATATTTATATGACCATCATATATGTTATAATTAATTAAATTAATTAATTAAATATTTTAGTTTGCAAACATAATTCATATCATCATAGTATAGACATATTAAGGATGAATATTTTTGCATGAATTACTAATTTTGATGGTATCCAATTAGTTGTAGTATTACTATAGAGTTTAACATTCATTGAATCACATAAATAATTAATAATAAAAATAATTGCTATGCAATTATTTTTGGTGGAGTCGATTATTGTAGTCACAAAACGTTTTGAAGTTGTATTTAAAATTTAACTTCTATTATTTTACTGTAGTTAATTAGAGTTGGTTATGTTAGATTAAAATGTTAGTATTTCACATGACAATAACAACTTAAAACATGCTTTTCTTTACTAAAATTAGAACTTCACTTATTTATTTTCATATTATATATGTACTTAAATTTATAATTTTTTTAATTATTGAAAACTAATATTATGATTTTACATGTTCCTCCCTCCCTCCCACATATAAGATAAGACACATGTTACGCACGTGAGCGATACCTAAATAACCTGTTATATAAATATAATATTTATTAAAAGATTATATATATTATTAAATTAAATATTCAATAAATTATTATTATTTTTTGAGAAAATTTGTTAAAAGAGAAGAATAATTTTATGTTATTATGATATGAGTTGCAACCCAAGAAATATATTTTCAATGATAAGCGCTAAACCAACTCCAACAGCTTCCCTAAGCCACACACAGGTTCAACAAACACCGTGGCAGTTTAATGGAAATAATATACTTATAATAGTTTAAATTAAACAAGACTCTAGCATTAAATAGGCATCCAAGTTAAAATAAACTTTCAAATTTTACTTCCTACTATTATATAACATCTTATCGTAGTTGAATGTTAAAATAATGAAATTTGATGTTTGTGTATTCCTATTAAAATTATAATTTCATCAATACGATTCTTTTTTGTTTTGATATTGATTTTTTTGACAATAATTATACTTTTAATGAACCATATTATCGTAATTTTATCTGTCCTCGTGACATTTATATGACCGGTTATATGTATTATATATTAATTTCATTATTATTTAAATATTTTACTGTTTAACTATAATTGTTTAAATTATTATATGTTTTTTTACTAAAATTATAATTATAGCACATGCGTGATATTTACATTACTTATTAATAATATGAACAACATTTTAGTTTTTAGTAAACTATTAAAAATAATTTTTACTTAATTTAAAATTATACGTGGACAATATTTATAAGATCCGTTATATATATTAAATATTAATAAATTATTCAATATGATTTTATTTTTATTAAATTATTACAATTTTATTTTGTTTTTTCTACCCTAATTTTTATTTTAAAAAAGTTTATAGAAATTGAAAATATTTTATTATTATTTATTAATAACATAAACAATCAAAATCAATTAAAAGCAAAATCATGATCCATGCATGTTCAGGAAAAGTGTGTGAGCAAATTTAAAATAGTCAAAATATTAGAACTAATTAGGGTATTATATATTTTTATTTCAACGTAACAAAACCACTTGCAAGTTCAAATATTCCATGTATATTCTTATTGTTTCATCTAATAGGAAATAGCTCAAATATTACATGGACATTATCCTTTCATATGTGAAAATTACCAACGTGTAGAAACATCTTATGTATATTAGACATATGTAAACTCTTAACTAATTAAATTATGTTTCTCTATTAAAATTAAACTCTTAGTTGAGTATCTTATTAAAACGCTAGCTTAGTTATTTTTGCCTTGTCTTAGTTGAATGTAATTTTTTTAATTATTTAAGGCTACTATTGTAATTTTGCATGTCCCCTCCCCCCTTCCCACATATAAGATAGTTACTAGTTTTTCGCCACGTGCTACGCACGTGAGCGATATTCACATGACCCGTTAGATATAAAAATTGTTAAATATAATTATTTATAAACTTTTAAATTATAGTATTTGATAATATTTTTTTTATGTAATTTAAATATGAATAACTATTTATAATTAATTTTATACATTAATTTTATTTAAATTGAAATTATAGCACGTAAGTGGTAATTTTTATATATTAGTTTTTAGCCGCACGCGAGCGATACCTATGTGACCCGTTATTTAAATTAATTTTAATAAAAAAATTAAATATAATACCTTTTTAAAATAAATTATTAAAATTAATTTCATTTAAATTGAATAATGAATTTTTTTCTCTAAGCTAAAATAATTTTACTAACGTAGTATCTCATTATATATATTAAATAAGTTTATATTTCTTTAATATATTTTTGAGTTCTAATTAATGTGTTGATCTTTGACTAATATAAATTTTAAATATTTTTTTATCGAATAAATAAAAAATCCAACTATTTGTATACCAATTGAATTTTCAAACTAAAAAGTTCAAATTTTTATCATGTATATTTATAATATATGTTTCTAAACATATAAAGACGAAAAGTAATTATCCACACTAGTTTATTCATCCACAACAAACAATTATCATATGAACTAATAACCGAAAATGGGAAAAGAAATTAGCTTAAAAAAAGCATCACAAAATTGAGCTTTAATAGCCATTAGTAGTGGCTTATTAGAATTAGAACCATCATTAGCTTTCAATTATTTCTCCAATTGAATTGGTTTTGAAATTTTGGATGGTGCTTAATTTTTGTTTAACTCGTATGGTTCTAATTATTTAATGCTGCATACAATTATATAGACAATTATTATTAGAACTTTAAAGGTGAAGAAAGGTGCCGGTGATAGCTCTATCCATGGTGTGCTAAGCCTAAACCAACAACTTTCTCATGAATATTACACAATATTAAATAAAACAAACTAAATAAACACAGATTTACTTAAAATAAATGATCTTTTTAAAATTAAATATTCGAAAATTTAAACCATGAACAATCAAAAAACTAACCTATTATCACGACCCAATTTCCCCCTCGAAACTCGAGCCGAGACCGGCGCTAGTGAATGGGAATGGTTGTTCCGAAACCCATAACAAGCCTAAAACCTCTATAAATTTTTCGCAAATATAAATCTAGATCGTATCTCGCGTACGACCCGTTTTCAGAAAACACCGTTAAAATAATTGTTCTTCCATTTAACGTGGAAGACACATTCTGAAAATATTCATATAAGCGAAATCGCGTTTTCAGAAATGCTGGTTGAATAACCCTAGTTATTTTGACCCACGCGCATTTCTGAAAACCGGTGCGGTGGTACAGGGACTTAGCTCACGTGCCTTACCTCGCAGGCAGCCCTGTTTCAAACCGCGCACCCGAACAATATGTTTAATGAAATATATCGAACACTTTCCTTTTAAAAGCGTTATATCAAACATATTTAAAAACATGCACAGCAGGCACACAAACGTAAGGCCAGCTAAACTACACACAGTGTCTTTGCAGACCAAAGACACGAAGCTAGACCCATCCGTAGGGGGCACCATAAAACACCATATGCCTATTAGGTAGCCACTTATTAGAGCTAGACAAAGTCAGGTTCCTATCAGAGTATATAGACAAAGGAACCATGACGTGGCCACAGCCATATCAAACCTATATACACTATTGCAGCATCTAAGAGTTTAAAGTGTTATTTACATAATAACAGGATAAGCTTCCCTGATGGAAAAGGGTGGAAGCTCGACCAGACCCGGTAGTTAGGTACCTGAAAATGAGAAACAACAACGGGGTCAGAAATATAAATATTTCTGAGTGAGTAGATAGGTTTACAGTTAAATACCAAAATCGCGTATAGACAAAATATCGGTATTTAAAAATATTATCAGTACTCGATCCAAATGAAACCCTAGTCATGTTACGTTATAGTGCTATCATATATATAATGCATATGCACAACTCTTGTTTGATACAGGATGAGCTGTATACTTATGTATCACAACCATCTTCACTCTGTATAGGGTTGCTAGGCCGGAATTTAAATCACTGCCACCTCAGAACTACCCATTCGGTTTAAGCCGCTTTATAAGCATCTGGCTTAAAACCTAATCTCAACATATATGCTTATAATATTTACCTCTCATCTAGTTTATTAACACCGGTGATCACACAGTCCTATTGTTGCCCAATAGATAGCTCGTTTCAGTGGATCTTCCTTGGCCAAGTTTCATACTTAGTGCAATTTGTGGATTTAAAAACAATTGAATACTAATATTCAAAAGTAAACAAATGAACTCACAAACACCGCTAGGTCTGGAACTTAATCCTGTGGTTGTGGTCAGACTGCTCGCTAGCTGGTCAGACTGAACACACAAAGCAAACAGGATAAAATACATCAATATATGTTTCCTATAAAATTTCTAGGTCCTTAAACCCAGATCTAGGTCAAACATATAATCATATAAACACGTAACACTTATGATCTGTTTTCTTTTAAAACCATATTATAAATTCTCGTTTTGAGAAAACGTTCTAACTTCTCTCTAGAAGTTATTTTAGGTATCACAATACCTAAAGAAAACCATCTATAGTATAGACCTAATTGTCAAAACAATTCTCGGTCAAATACTAAGTATTTAGCAAAACCGTTTGCTAAATCTTTAAAACCGTTTAAACGTTGACTTTAACTCTTTTAAAGTCTTATATAAACGTTTACCTTACTTTTAAAATCTCCTTTTAAAAGTCTTTAGTTTTAGTTTTAGAACTCATTTCACTTTCTTCCAAAAGAAGTTATCGTTTTAAAACGTTTTTGGATCAACGAAACTACGTCAAGTTCTTAGGGCAAAAAGCCCCGAAAAGTCCCTATCCATCGGCGTCTCGGCACGGTGCACAATCGTGCACCTCAGGGTAGTGCACGATCGTGCACCATTAGTGCACGTTCGTGCACCCCAGATGGTGCACGTTCGTGCACCCTCTCATGGTGCACGTTCGTGCACCCGAGTGCACAGTCCCGGTAAAGTTGATTTTCCGGGCTTTCCGATGTGCTTTAACTCCATTTTTCTGCCCCTAACACGTATATACATTCCAATCTATCCATATGCACGTTCGAAACGTAAAAGTAATACGTTTACGTTCGATTCGATACGGTAACCGTTTATAAACGAACATATATTTAAAATATATCGATATATATCAAAATAAACGTTTAATACGGGTATACTAACTCGATTACTTGAGTAATCGTTGAAGAAATGGAGTTAGAATCGAGAAACGGATCGAACGGCCGAAATCCAGTTCGTCGCCGCACTTCAGAGCTTCTGCTCCTTATTTCCTTTGAAAGGATTTGAAAAATAGGCCTGTGAGCCTAATTGTTGTAACCTAATGTGATATATATATATATATATATATATATATATATATATATATATATATATATATATATATATATATATATATATATATATATATATATATATATATATATATGATTAGCTAAAGTGCTGTTTAGTACTAGCTCAATCATGCACTTTAAACCAACTTCTAAACTAGTTGTCCGTAGGCTGAACGGAAACGATTTCCAAATTTCGTGAAAATTTTACCAAAAATCAAATAAAATATAAAAAGAATAAAAATATTGTTTTTATTCCCATCCGACTTATATTTTATTTTTAATAAATCATTTTCGATTTATTAAGCCCGCATTGACTGCGCTTGAAAACATTTCTGCTTCCAAATTTTATCAAATTTTCACGATAACCTTTTTAAAATATTTCGCGAATATTAGCACCAAAAATATTCGCTAAGGACTTATGAATTATTCTGCACCCAATTCATAAATCCATATTCTCTCCGTTAACTATATAACTATTCAAATTTAAATTCTAAAAATTTAAATTTCCAATCCTATAGCCATATTAAAAATTTAGAGATACTTGTAAATTAAATTTATTTTTAAATTTAATTTACCTACTTCCGTCTAATAAAATATTAGACACGTGACTATATTTTAACTCTTAAATTTCCGGGTTATTACACCTTACAAGCACGCTCTGATTAAACGACTTCACAATTTAAATTTAAATGGTAATGCACTCATTATATAATTCAACCTCATGTACTTTCAGTGCACTTCTTATATAACTGAAACTCGTATATTTTTTAATTTTAATTATTTTTTAATATTTTTTAAATTAATGAAGACTATCTCTTATATACTTTTTAATTTACTAGTTTCGCATTACGTGCTATGCACGTGGCTCGTAACATATTTTTTTTCCATACTAAATTTATTTTTCTTTTGGTTTTATAATAACCATAATTAAATAATTAACTTAATTTTATTAATAATATCTTTAAAAATAATAAGATAGAAATTTAAATAATATTATATTGACAAAATACAGTATTTTAATTTTGTATTTCAATCAAACTAAAAGATAGGTATTCCTATTAATTTGGAGACAACTTAATTATTTTTTACATATTAAAAACTAAATTGGAGATAATTTAGCTATCTATTCTAATTAGGACTTTAATTACAATAATGATTAATTAAATAACTAATTAGTTAATGACTATAAAACCTTCATTTAGTAGTAAACTGAAAAGGATTATTCAGTAAATTTGCCTGCCCCCCCCATCCGTGCTTTTATATATAGTACTAGCATTTCGCCACGTGCTACACACATGAGCGATACCTATGTGACCCGCTATTTATATTAAATATAATTAAAATATTAAATATAATATTTTATTTAAATAAATTATTTCATTTAAATTGAAACTATGTTACGGTCTTGATATTATTAGTTTTTTTAGATAAACACATAAAGCACGTTTATTATTTTCAACATATATATATTTACAATATACTAGTTTCGCATTACGTGCTATGCACGTGGCTCGTAACGTAACTCGTCAATGAACATATTAGTAAATTTATTATAATTATATAAATTTTTTATTTATAATTAATATTAAATTAGTTAAGAATTTTTGTAAAATTAAATATAATATATTTGGTTATTAAATTTTTTTCATACTGAATTTATTCTTCTCTTGGTTTTATAATAATCATAATTAAATAATTAAATTAATTTTATTAATAATATCTTTAAAAATAATAAAATAAAAATTTAAATAATAATATATTGACCAAATACATTATTTTAATTTTGTAGTTCAATCAAACTAAAAGATAGGTATTCCTACTAATTTGGAGACAATTTAGTTATTTTTTACATACTAAAATTAAATTGGAGATAATTTAGATACCTATTCTAATTAGGACTTTAATTACAATAATGATTAATTAAATAACTAATTAGTTAATAACTATAAAACCTTTATTTAGTAGTAACCTGAAAAGGATTATTCGGTAAATTTGCCTGTCCCCCCCCCATCCGTGCTTTTATATATAGTATAAATAGATGTATACATAATAAAAATTTGAATTTTTGGATTGAAAAACTCAATTGGTAGAGTTAGTGCAATAACAGGTACGGGTGAACGAATTAGTTTGATTTTTTATTTACCAATGAAAATATGTTCACGTTCTATAAAATATAAGTGATGGATGACCCGTTATATATTAATTATTAATTAAAATAATAAATATGACATATGACATAAAAATTAGGTTTATTTAAACTGAAATTATAGTGTATGAGTGATATTTAATCTTAAATGTATTAATAAATTAGAAATGTTTTATATTTTTTAATATTTTATTGGTTAAACCATAAATTTTATTTATATGAGCCACCATGTGATGTTTAAAAACCTTTTAACCTCTGTTAACAGATTTAAGGTGTGAATTGGACCTTAGTCAAAAATATGACGTGCCACAAAAATCTAACAAATTTTTTTTATTATAATTCGTTACAACCTAATCTCAATATTAATGCTAATTTTGACTAGTATTTTTCTATCAAAGCTACAATTCTTATAGAATTAAACTCCTATTATTTATATTTTTTTATTAAAAGTTATATTTTTAATATTTTGTTAGAAAAACTTATATTGGTATAAAATTAAGTTTAGATCGGTAAATAGCTTATGTGGAATTAAATTATATAAATTTCACCTTAAATTAAGAGTCTTATTGGATTTTTTAATTTATACTATTCATTTTATAATAAACGGTGTAGATTTAATGAATAAAGTCAATTTCATTTGAACATGAGAGAATTCCAATCCGTTTGACTATTAGTGTAGTTTTTATCTCTCACCAAACTTTATTTTTATTAAATAATTAAGATAATTCTAATAAATAAACTTTAGTACAGGTGATTGTAGATTAATAATGAGTATTGCTAGGTTAGTAATGACCCATTTAGATGGTTAATTTTTTATTCTGATAATTCTAATAAATAAATTTTAGTACAGGTCTATATTTATTAGTTTCACTTTAAATATATGTATATATATAGTTTCTTTTAGATATAGTATTCTATTAGAACTTTTTTTTTTGAGGAATTAGAACTTTAACTTCCAAACATGGTTAGATGTATAATGCATTTTTTCCAGAATTTATCAATAATTAGACTCCTATATGGTTTATTACTGTAATTTTAGATTTTAAATTATTACTTATGCTTAACATTTTTGCATTAATTCCTTATAACAAAAAATAACTTGCATTAGTTCCCATTAACCCAACAACTTCCCTTTGAATTGAAGTATTTTTTTTATAATTATTTGAAGTGTTAATATCCTCCCATCATTAACAATACATCTTTCTTTATTTTATTTTTTCTATGGTATTAACTTAACTACAATTTATCAGTAGTTTTTCCTATATTATTAACTTAATTACAATTTATCAGTAATTGATGCTAGCTACAATTTAGTAGTATAGATTTAAATAACATAAAAGATTCAAATAAAAAATACTGATTTTAATATAGAAATAAAAATAACCGTACTAATAGAATTGTATTTGAATTAGGACATAGGACTGTTTTTTATTTTTCTGTAGAAACAAAATATTCAAAATAAACACAAATTAGTGTTTGAATAGGATATTAAGACTTTCAATTGAAAGTGATTAGTTAATTATAGATAAATCAAATATCACTTGACGGATACCGAATCCTACGATAAGTTACAATGGAGCGGAGTCACAGGAGATCCATTCTCAGGTGATACCGGACTCCTAATGAAGACCTGAATATATGAGGAAGGCGGCCGAATCGCTTGAGATCCGCCGATATATCAATAAAGACCGAATCCCTTAATATCCGTCCAAAGCGCGTTAATCCGGGATTCGGGTAGATCGCCATGATCCACTACAATATCTCAAAGTATCTTCCTATTTGGACGCAATCTCTAACATGGAAAGATAAGTTCTATCTTAGAAAGAAGAGACTATTTAGGAAAACGTTCCTAAATAGAAATCATGTCTGAATAAGATAGATCACGACAAATCAGGGTGAATCTCTACAAAGTAGCTCGATCCCTACAAAGTAGGATTCACTTACCTACTATGACTCTATAAGGTATGCATTCATCTACTATAAAAGGAGCATGAGGTATGCCTAGAATCACAATTACATTCATATACTCAAAACGCTGCTCAAAGCTCTAATATGATTTTAGCATCGGAGAGTTAATCGGACCACCACCGTTCGGTTAGCTTCTATCCTGTTTTGCAGGTGTCATTCACTGGTTCAGAAGGCAGACTCCATCAATTGGCGCCGTCTGTGGGAAAATCTTAACTCAACTTCAATTTGAATGAGCTTTTCTGAACTCAAAACAAATTTCATTGAAGAAGATGACTTCTGAAGGAGTGAACCTGAAAGACAAACAATCGCAAGGAAGAAAAAGAAAATCAATAGAATCCTCAATTCCGCCGCCGGTGACTTTTGACGGGGAAGATTTCGGGAGAATAGCCGAAGAGCACAACGAAGCTCTTGTAGTGGCCATGGTCATCGAACACCGGAATGTCGAAAGAATCTTGGTCGATGAAGGGAGTGCAATAAACTTAATAACAAGAAGGGCCTACGAAAGCCTAGGAAGAGATCTAGCAGAATTAAAGAGGAATGCCACGCCGGTGGTAGGATTTGGGGGCTCCCCAATCAAGCCCAATGGAACAATTACACTTGATGTCAAGCTAGGGAGGACAAGGAAAAGCGGGAAATTACCTACACGGTTTAGTATCGTGGAAATTGATTTGCCATATAATGCGATATTGGGAAGACTTTTCCTCCACGATTCGGCGGCTGTAACTAGTGTAAAAGCATTAACTATGAAGATACCGACAAAGCAAGAAATTATTACAATACAAGGAAACCAAGCTGCAGGAAAAGAGTGCTACGATCAGTCAATAAAAGAATCATGCGAAGCAATGGCGATCGAAGAAATTCTCAACCATGATATCGAAGAGAAAGAAACCACGCCCGAAGGCGAAACGAAGAAATTAAAACTCGGCACGGAGAAAAGAGTAAACCTCGGAGCGAATATGAATCCCAAAATCGAAGAAGACATCACGGCGATATTAAAAAGCAACATCGGAACTTTCGCCGCCAAGGCCTCGGAGATTGTCGGGATAGACCCTCAAGTCATCACACATGATCTAAATGTAGCAGAAACGGCGAATCCCGTCAAACAAAAGAAGAGGAAGCTCTCCGAAGAAAAACAAAATATAATAGCGGAAGAAGTAGAAAAAATTGGAAAAAGTCAGATTCATCCGAGAAGTCCATTACCCCGAATGGGTGGCGAACGTAGTGATCGTAAAGAAAGCTAACGAAAAAAACAGAATGTGCGTGGACTACACCGATTTAAACAAGGCGTGCCCCAAAGATAGTTACCCACTGCCTGACATCGATCAACTCGTGGATTCTACTGCCGGACACGCAATGTATAGCCTAGCAGATGCACCCCAAGGCTATCACCAGATCCAAATGAAAGAACAAGACCAGGAGAAAACATCGTTTATCACGGAGGGAGGAACCTACTGCTATACGGCGATGCCCTTCGGGTTGAAAAACGCAGGAGCAATGTATCAAAGGCTCATGAACTTCATGTTCAAAGACGAAATAGGGAAGCGAGTCTAGGTGTACGTGGATGACTTAATCATCAAGAGCGAGAACGAAGAAACTCACGCGAAAGACTTAGAAGAGACATTTAACATACTAAATAAATTCGGAATGAAGCTGAACCCGGACAAATGCACATTCGGTGTACAAGGAGGAAAATTCCTGGGATTCATGATATCCCAAAGAGGAATAGAAGCAAACCAAGAGAAGACCAAAGCAATTATGGACATGAAGTCACCAAGAAATATAAACGAAGTCCAAAAACTCAATGGGCGAATCACAGCACTCGGTAGATTTATGTCCTGTTCAGCAAAAAGATGTTTGCCTTTCTTCAAAGACCTTAAAGGAACGCAAAAATTTGAATGGAACAAAGACTGCGAAGAAGCATTTGAAGAAGTTCCTGGTCACCCCCCATTACTTAACAGACCGCTGAAGGGAGAAACGCTATACTTGTACATCTGCGCTACGAAAGAAACCATCGGAACAGTGCTAGTAAGGGAAGAAGATGGCGAGCTGAAGCCAATCTACTACATCAGCAGAGTCCTAAAAGGCGCGGAAACAAGATATCCCGAGATCGAAAAAATGGCACTAGCTATAGTAACCACGGCTAGAAAGCTAAAGTACTATTTTTAGAGCCATAACATGGTAGTGAGAACGAATCAACCATTGCGAAAGGAGATCCAAAGACCCGAAACGTCTGGAAGACTGGTTCATTGGTCTATTCAGCTCAGCGAACATGACATAAGATACGAACCCCGCCCGACTCTTAAAGCGCAAGCCTTGGCGGACTTCGTAGCAGAAATAACTCCTGGCGAAACCAAACAGCCTAAACCAGAGCTAATATGGGAACTCCATGTAGATGGAGCCTCAAACGAAAAAGGAGCCGGAGCAGGAGCTATCCTCAAAGGACCCGGGAAAGTCAAAATCGAGTACGGAGTGAACATTCAATTCGTTGCCAGCAATAACGTGGCTGAATACGAAGCCCTGATTACAGGCCTCGGCCTAGCACTAGAGATAAGAACGGAGATTCTAAAGATCTACAGCGACTCTCAGCTAGTAGTAAATCAAATCAAAGGAGAATATCAAGCCAAGGAAGCTGGAATGATCGAATATCTGGAAAAAGTCATGACGCAACTTCGACAACTTGAAGCGCAAGGAGGACAGTGGGAGATCATTCAAATCCCAAGAGAAATAAATACTGAAGCTGACGCCATCGCCAAATCAGCATCCGAATTAGGAGACCTATTCACAAAAATGCAGCTGAAAGAAACCCTCGAATCACCCAGCACCAAACGAAACAGAAGTCATGGCGATCGAGGAAGCTGATTCTTGGATGACCCCGCTGATAAGTACAATGGAGCGGAGTCACAGGAGATCCATTCTCAGGTGATACCGGACTCCTAATGAAGACCTGAATATATGAGGAAGGCGGCCGAATCCCTTGAGATCCGCCGATATATCAATAAAGACCGAATCCCTTAGGATCCGCCCAAAGCGCGTTAATCCGGGATTCGGGTAAATCGCCATGATCCATTATAATATCTCGAAGTATCTTCCCATTTGGACGCAATCTCCAACATGGAAAGATAAGCTCTATCTTAGAAAGACGAGACTATTTAGGAAAACGTTCCTAAATAGGACTCATGTCTGAATAAGGTAGATCACGACAAATCAGGGTGAATCTCTACAAAGTAGCTCGAGCCCTACAAAGTAGGATTCACTTACCTACTACGACTCTATAAGGTATGCATTCATCTACTATAAAAGGAGCATGAGGTATGCCTAGAATCACAATTACATTCATATACTCAAAACGCTGCTTAAAGCTCTAAAATGATTTTAGCATCGGAGAGTTAATCGGACCACCACCGTCCGGTTAGCTTCTACCCTGTTTTGCAGGTCTCATTCACCGGTTCAGAAGGGAGACTCCATCACTACTCATACTCATTAAACTCTATATCACAATCATATTGCGGAAGTTTACACATGATAAAATTATACTTCTAATTGAACATCATATAAATAGTATTTTATTAGGCAAGAATAAATGATTCTGATTTTTCTCTAGGCTACATAAATTACGATAAATAGTATCACTTGAAACATCAAACGAATAACTAGAAAGAAAAGTGTTGGAACACAAATATGAATAATTGTCTATAAAAAAAACATGGGTTAATTCCATAAAAAATCACAAGCTTTACATGAAATTTCATTTAATCATGACCTTTAAAAGTTGTCATTTAAAGACACGAACTTTCAGTTTGTTTCAAATCTATCATTTAAGTGTATTTTTGTTGACTAAATTCTTCATTAAACCAATAATAAAAGACGCAAATTATAAATCGACATTAAATCTTATTATCTTTCATTTGGATTATGTAGGATGAGGAATTTTTAGTCGGATAAAATACACCGAATTTTACTTTGGTGATAGATTTGAAACAAACTGAAAGTTCGTGCCTTTAAATGACAACTTTTAAAGGTCATGATTAAAATAAAACTTCGTGTAAAGTTAATGATTTTTTTAGAAATTAACCCAAAAAACATTACCTATGGAGGAGTAATCACTTGCCAAGATTGTATGAAGAGAATAGCTGGAATGACTCTGCTCAAAAATAAAATATATTATTTAAAATATGTATAAAAATAGACTGCATAAAGGAGAATTTGAAAGGCATGAGTTAGTAGTTATGCCTATAAAAAATTTAGAACGTAAAGAACTTGGCTAAATATATATATCAAATTAATAATGCTTTGTCTTTTCAAAAGAAAAAAAGCATTACTTTTCCCATGAGAAAAGAATTAGTGATCTATACTAAGATAAAAACATTTATAAATATTAATTTCGCATTACGTGCTATGCACGTGGCTCGTAAGTAAATTTAGTATAATTATATTAATTTTTTATTTATAATTAGTATTAAATTAGTTAATAATTTTTATAAAAATAAATATAATATATTCGGTTATTAAATTTCTTTTCATAATAAATTTATTCTTGTTTTACTTATATAATAACCATAATTAAATAATTAATTTAATTTTATTAATTTATATCTTTAAAAATATAAGATACAAATTTAAATAATAATATATTGACCAAATACAGTATTTTAATTTTGTAGTTCAATCAAGTTAAAAGATAGGTATTCCTACTAATTTGGAGACAATTTAGTCATTTTTTACATACTAAAAACTAAATTGGAGATAATTTAGATATCTATTTTAATTAGAACTTTAATTACAATAGTGATTAATTAAATAACTAATTAG
Organism: Mercurialis annua; assembly: GCF_937616625.2. Classification (NCBI taxonomy): domain Eukaryota; kingdom Viridiplantae; phylum Streptophyta; class Magnoliopsida; order Malpighiales; family Euphorbiaceae; genus Mercurialis; species Mercurialis annua. Next base: position 16,571,350 of record NC_065572.1, on the reverse strand, counting down.
TTAATGATTATAAAACCTTTATTTAGTAGTAAATTGAAAAGGATTATTGAGTAAATTTGTCTGCCCCCCATCCCATCCGTGCTTTTATATATAGTATAAATAGATAGAACTTTAATTACATTAGTGATTAATTAAATAACTAATCAGTTAATGACTATAAAACCTTTATTTAGTAGTAAACTGAAAAGGATTATTCAGTAAATTTGCCTACCCCCCATCCGTGCTTTTATATATAGTACTAGTTTTTCGCCACGTGCTACGCACGAGAGCGATATTAATGTGACCCGTTATTTATTATATTTATATTTCTTTGTTTTAGTAATATATTGTATATTATTTTTATATTTTATTAGGATTTGTTTTTGATATAAAAAGTCAAAATTCCAATCTTATGCTAAATAATTTTGTTAGAATTTCGGGACATATTTGTATTCCTTTTATAAGTTTTATAGTAGTGGTAATTTTCCAAAATACATGTTTTGTCATTTTATTTACAACTTTACATTGTAAGTTTTGACTTTTCTTTTCTGACTTTTTTCATTTACGAAAAATATCTTTTTTTTTAATTTCATAAATATCTTTTTCGGTTTTCAATTTCAATTTTCGATTTTTACAGTTCGGTCAACCGAACCGACCGACATTTTTTTTATATAGTGTAAGATTAGTGTATATATAGTGTTAATTTTTATTTTTTATAGATTTTTTTCCTAGAATTTTTTATTTTATTTTTATAGTGTAACAGTAGTGTATATGTAGTGTTTTTATGGTGTTTATATAGTGTAAAATTAGTGTATATATAGTGTATAAGTAGTGTATAAGTAGTGTATAAGCAGTGTATAAGTAGTGTATTTGTGGCATTTTGTAGTGTTTTTTGTGGTTAAACCAAGAAACACTGCAAATACACCATAAACACTGCAAATACACCATAAAAATTGTAAATGCACCATAAATATACTAAAAAACGGCAAAAATACACCATTAATTCACCAAAAATTCACTAAAACGTAAAGATATTATAAAATTATTACAAATGCACCATAAATCAATATTTTCTTTACAAAATAAGTAGCAATAAACAAATTTATGAATAAGAGAAGACAAAATAAATAATTATATGAATAATTGAACAATTTTATAAACAAAAAATTATAGATCTACAATAATTTATTTACAAAATATTTAAATCATTAAAAAAAACCTAAAAAATTACACAAATCTAAAAACGCGTCGAGAAATTTATAGCGCGAAAGGAAAAGACGAACGGACTAGAGCGAACGGGAAAGACGAACGGAAAAACAATCGGAAACGACGAGAAATCCATCGGAAGTAGACGAACGGAAGTGTCATGACCCAAATTTATGAGTAACGACCGGCGCTAGGTAATGGGAGTGGTAGCTCCGAAACCCGTAGCAAGCCTAAAATCATGTGTAAATTTTTCGCAAATCAAATCATGTTTCATATATCAAAATACATGTGACCCCATTTTACAAAACATCAGAGTTAAAATGCGCTATACAGATACATAGACAAAAACATCTAGACTACTGCGGACCGTTAGAATGAAAACCTTCTTTTACTTCTTGTGCAAATGACTTCCGAGAATTAAAACTTCGGAAGCTTGACTCTAAATCATATCATACTATCCTTGAAAAATGGGAGAAGCAACGGGGTCAGTATAAAACTGAGTGAGTTCATCAAAATTACACGCAATATCACATAAAGGGTTAAAACCGTTGAAAACCCATTATATATATATATAATACTCTTTTAAAATCATATTGCATACCCTGTTTACTTTCCTTCATAACTCTTTGTTTATTTCATAAACTTATAGTTTGTACGTACTTGACATCTTTGATTTCTTATTATGGTATTGACATTTTTCTTTCTCGTTTTGTTGCAATAGTTTTCGATCGAATCTTAAATCTTAGGTTATATCATCACGATTCTAAATCGAATTAAATCATTAGCAAGTCTCTTGTGACTTTATCCTTATGGTTGGGTCCCGAGATAGTTCAACCGAGTTGCCTTCAACCATGTGGCACAGTCCCGAGATAGTTCGACCGAGTTACTCATGCCACTACTTAATCCCAAGTTGTTAGTCCTGAGATAGTTCAACCGAGTTACCTCCATGTCTGCATCCGGACTCTGCACCCTGCAAGTCTTTTGAACTTAATTGTCGATTCATATGATTCCTATTGACATTAATAGGAAAGTTTGTTCCGTATTGCTTCACGATCTTGTTTCGTACAATTTCTCGATGTATACTTACTTTTTATTTCGTATGAGTCCCAAGGACTATTATCGAGAATGGATGAGATACAGGTCTCGGGATAATTCTACCGAGTTCAACCTTGTATCTCAGTTCTTATTATTGAGTGTACCATAGTACAATTCTCATTTTACGTTTACTAGTTGATTTTGTATTTTTCTTTCTGTTATATTGATCCTTTATGGACCATGGCATGCACATTACAATCTACAAGAATACATCTATAACACACGCACGTATGGGTATTTATTATGTTTGATAGTACATATCGGAATGTACTATATTTCCTTATTCATATTTGATTCGATACTTGTAATTTATTCGATGTTCGATTTCATATTGTATAGCTTTACCCTTCCCCGATATTTAAATAAGTATATTCTCTTTATTTATTTATGTAATTATGAAAATAACATAATACAATAAACACGTATTTCAAAACATATATACGTAGTACATTTGCAAACATACATTTCAAATATATAAATATTCATATAGCCTTTCGTATGAAAATACGCGGCTTTATGAATATTGACGAGTAATTTAAAGTGTACTCACCACTTGCTATCCAAATTCTTCAAATAATTATGACGATATCTCAATCCGTTTGCCTCAAACCTTGTTAATAGTCGCTCGTCCGATCTACGCAAATATAATAATAGCAAGAATTAATAAAATTCTAACTATTATTAACTTAACCAAAACTTATGTTTCTAGCCAATTTCGGCTATCTAAACCGCTTACTTAAAATAGTCCGACCTCTAAACAAAATCGATATTCTTAAAGTTTAGAACGTCGCCTACAACTTTCATTTAGGTCTCGGACCATGAAACGCACCCGAAGGTGTCGAAAACAAGCTCATAAGTTATTTCCTTGGAGCTGTTTACAAGTGCAGGGCTGACTGCACAACAAAATGTTCTGTCCAAAATGAACATCCTAGAGTCCGATTCAACAAAAGCTCAAACTTAGACAATTATAGTTAACATCCTAAAGTTTCCATATCAACAAACAGAACTTGATTTGGACCTATACAGCCCGAGATATTGCCTTTGCAATATCGTTGTTTTGCAAGACATTTTCTGCAAACGTCAACTTGTGCGTATCGACTCAATTCACAGCTTATTACGTAGCGAGGCTAATCTATCGATACCACATTCTAACAACAACACAATACAGCCCCTATACACCTCCTAATTATATGCAATTCAAGACTTAAACATTATCAAATTCACTTATTCTTGAAACTCACACTTAGACCGAATGATTCATTGCATTTTCCAAATAAACTTCATCAATCAATTTCAATTATAATTCAGTTCTAATAACTCAAAACCAAGTCTTTAATAATCATTTGAATCATTTATCCCTATCTTAGCTTCATGGCCGAAACTCTACTACACTTTACTTTCAATTTCATTCATTAATCATCAATAACAACACATCATTAAACTCAAGCAATTTCGGAATCCTAAGTTATTTCTTATCCAATTCACTCAACAAAACTTAATCAATAGTATCAATTGAAAATCAATCCAAAAACAGAGCATGCTCACCTTGATTGGTATTTTTCATCACCAAAAGTTTAGCTTCCAAAATTCACCATCAATTTGCTCCAATTCAAGCTTATAAACACCTAACAACATCAATTAAACACTAACTTCATTAAACCTAAAAATCCCGAAATTCACAGCTTAAACCTCGACCATATTTTGATTTTCTTACCTCAAATTGAATCCATAGATTTGTAGATAATCGTTTCCTCGTTCCGTGGCCGCAAGAATCGCTAAATTTCGTTGAGAAACGAGGAAGTTATGGCATTTGTAAGATTTGGGTGAAAAATGGAGAAGAGTTTCAGGATTCTTCTCTTCTTTGCTGAAAATTCTCTATTGAATGAATGATTATTCATTCATAAATGATGCTAATAAGCGGGTTAAAAGTTCACTTAGGTCCTTGAAGTTGCCACCTCCTTAACCTTCACTTTCTAACTTTTCTTTCGTCTGATTTAGTCCACTAATCCTTTAATCATTCGATTCTCGATAAATTCCGTATTATTTATTTTCCAAATAAATAACATTAGTCTCATATCTTATAATATCACTTTCCAATAATTTATTTTGGCAATTTTGGCCAAAAACGCTCAAATTTCCATTTTGAGCTAACTTGCACTTTTTCTCACTATTTCGTCCAAATCTCATTTTAATAATATATCGATACCAATAATCGACATTATTTTCTTACCTTATGAAAATATAGTAATAACAACTTCTTTCGGAAGTTTGTGGCTAAAAGTCCACTTTAGTCCTTAAAGTGGTTAATTTGTATTCTAACTCAACCCCTCTATTAACTGACATGTTTAACTAAATAATGTCTGAAAGTTATGAAACCTTTTCCATAATTTCTAAAAAAATATCTCATGGATATTGGCGTGAAAATTATTAGTTCGGGCTTTATAACTTATTTTATTTTATTCTCTTTAGTCCCGATTAAAACCAATTGCTCGCATAATAAATTTCAATTAAAATTATTATTTTACGATAAATCCAATAGACCCGCTTCGGTCTAAGTCCTTATTATCCAATCTTAATCCGATATTCTCGTTCTTAATCTTTACGATTATGTCTTGTGGCACTACACGTAATACCTCAAAAATTTAGGTTATTAAAGGAAGCGCGACCGGAAAGACGAATAGAAAAGTAATCGGATGAGATAAACTGAAAATCAAATGAAAAATAAGAAGAAAAGAAGAAGAAAAGAAAAGAAAATAAGAGAGAGAAGAGAGAGAAAAAAAAAGTGACTATGTAAAAATTTAACTTAAAATAAGATAAGGCTTCTTTATATAGTGGGTATTTTTGGTAAATAAATTAGCTTATTAGGTACTGTAGGATAAAAAAAAAAGATGAGGTAAAATGGTGTAAATACTTTACCTAAAATATGTATTTGGAAAATAATCCCTTTATGGTATTAGAGTTAAACAGTTAGAGTGTGTGTTTGAAATTGTACACTGTGCATGAATTTGTTGCCGAGAAAGCAATAAAGTTGCATATGGATAAGTACTTTAGTTCTTTTTGAGAAACTCATATTTAGTTTATATTACAATTACTTTTATTTGCAATTAAACAGTGTATGGTTATTTAGAAAAATAAATTTATGAAAGATATTTTAATTATTAAATTTTAGTTTTATATATTTTTTAATTATTGAAAGTTAATTTAGTGGCTTATTAGAATTAAAACCATCACAAACTCTTAATTTTTGCTCTGTGTCAACATAATTTTCTAATGATTTTGAAATTTTCGTTGGTGTTTGATAATGATAATGAATGTTAAGATCGGTTGCTTTTTGCTTAACTCTTTTAAGTCAATAATTTTACAAACAACCACCATTAAAAGTATACATAATTTAATAAATAGAAGCAACAAATTTTTCAGCCAGAGCAATAATATTTATTAGTGTTGTCAACAACTCTCAAGTCTAACCGCTAGATTTTTAAAAAAAAATACACATTATCGAATTAAATAAATTAAATCAACACAATACATTATCGAATCAAACAAATTAAATCAATACAATAACAAATATTTCCAACAATTAATTAATATCCATAAAAATTCAAGTAATATAAACATTTAAAAAGGCCTAGCCTTGCAATCAAATTGAAACGATGACATGTCACTTGCTAAATTAATAACAGAATAATTTAGATTTAAATTGTTCAATGCACTTATTATATAAGTGTATTTTTAATGCACTTTTTATATAACTCAAACTCATAATGTATTTTAAGAGTTTTTCTTTTTTATGGAACACTCTAAAAATTGATCATTATCTCTTCCCATTCACTATATTCGGTTGCCAAATGTCTCTATATCAATTTTACATAAAGTGAATATGCTTTTTATAATATAATTTTGTATTAAACTTTTAGTTAATTTATATTAGAATTAGTTTTCTATCTAAAATATAATTGTTTACGCTTTTGATTACTAATAATAATATAATTTGACTACATAAGTGTTTGCACTGGCCCAGAAGGTGCATTAAAAAGGCTCGAAATGTTTCGGCCCATGATTAGAAGAAATGAGTTGGGTGAGCTCATCTGGAATTTTAAGTCTAATGAGAGCTTTATTTTATTTTAGCTTTTTTCTATTTATTTTAGGAAGACGATTTTCATTAGAATTAGGACTCTTTATTAGGGTTAGTTCTTTATAAATAACTAGTATCATTGTATTATTTTTTTAACACACATCATTAATCAAAAACCAAAGCTCAGACTTTTTATCCCAATCTCCGGATTAAATCTTAGTTTAGGAGTAAAATTGATATTAATCTCGCTTGGATCTCAGGATTCCCAGATTAATACTATTAGTTTAATCGAACGGCGGAAACGTTATTCACAATTTGGACAACGTTACTTGAATTCGGGTTACGTCACTTGAATTAAGGTTACGTCATTCAAATCCTGTTTACCTCATCTAGAATCACCCCCGGTTAAAGCATCAGTACCTAAAGTTACCCATTAATAAATTCAAAGATTTGAGCAAGGTGAAAATCTCGCGAACATCTTTTGGCGACTCCATTGGGGACAGTTTATGGTCAGCACAAAAACCGGAGTTTTTTCAGACGATTACAGGGAAACTCGGTCTCAAAGCCGAGCAAAATTTCAAAGCAAATTCGGAGACACGGAACAACCTGATCCAGAAATCATCACCATCATGGGAAAAGGAGACAAGCAGCCGCAAGCCAAAGGAGTTCAGAATACGACACCTGAGGTGACATCTGCTAGTAACAAAGCCAAGGAAGACGATGACATGGAGAAAGAGTTCGACGAATTTTCCCGAGAAATACCACTCACTCGCCCGTCGTTATCCAGAGCCGATTTTACCATTATGAGAGACGAAATAGCTCAGGAAAATCGGCAGATGTTCGACGGAGCGATGCAACAGATGTCCAATGCTTTCAAGGGGATGTTAGCCGATCAAGCAGTCGTCCAACAATCAATCGTGAAGAATATAAGCAACTTGACAAGCTCAATCGATCAGAATACCCGTAGGGCCGATTATACCTCGACGTCACAAAGAAATGGCGGCTTCGGTAATTAGGTCGATGCAGGGCAATCGCCGGGCAGAACCGGGTTCACTTATGGATCGGTGCGATTGCTAACGCGCCCTGTTGGTAATTTTACTCACCAACTTGTAATAAAAGTGGACTTTAAGTCCGGGTTGTCGAACCCACGAGGAATGTAGAGTTATGATGAGAATGAGTTTAGTTGTCACTCAATTCGTTTAGCACACAAATAGCATGAGTTGCAATAACACTAACTTAACACAACTAAAAGTAAAGAAGTACTAAATTAAGCAAATAACTTATTAAGTAATGATTAACTAAACAACGGAATAAACAAGAAGTAAAAATCGTTTAAGGGTTGCTAATAAAATCTATGAATCCTAGGTAACCAGGGGTTGTTTGAAATATTGGTTTGGGTCAAGTCTTTCTAAAATGCCTAATCCGCTCTCTCGAGTCTGCAATTAGAGCTAATTTAAATTATATTAATATACCGAAATCTAAATTGCTCTCGCGTAATTAGATTTCGATAATACCAAACGAATCCAACCACGAAGCTAACTTATAACCAAATAAAACCTAAACCGCTCTCCCGTGATTAAGCCTTAAACATATGATTTCTAAATCCGACTAATTAAGTGACCCTCGCCTAAGCAATTAGTCCAAAAACCATAGATTAGGAGATCAATCAAACCTAGGTCAATAAGCAGAAAAATCACATCAAACCCTAATTACAAACCACCCCTAATCAACTAATCATCACACAACTATCATAAGCAACCCCTAAATAAGGGGTTTAGCCAATCATAACTAAAATACTAACATTAAAGCAATAAACATTAAACATTGTAGAAGTAAGAAATAAATACCTTAAGTAGTTAATGGAGCACAAAAGCATAAGATAAAGAGTATGGGGCTTCACTAATAATAACTTGCATTAATAAGGATCAATCCCAAAAATAACAAAATATGGAAATTCTTTATGAAGAACACCAAGAATAATAAAGATTCCCACATAAAAGTGAGAGCAAAAGTAATTACAACTACACTAAAATTGATGTCTCCTACACTAATGAGACATACCCTAAAAATAGAGATAAAAGTGTTTATATAGTACTCTCTAAAAGGAAATAAAAGACATCCTATTACATGGGTGTTTGGCTAAATAAGGAAGTGGGCCTAAGTCTTGATTCTTCAAAATTCGAAATCTAAGCCCATCATTTATCACTTGTCTCGATCGAGACACTCATTAAAGGAGTGTGTCTCGATCGAGACACTAGTAGCTCAAAATCTACTGCCTGAATTCTTGGCCTTGTCTCGATTGAGACACTTTCTCTTGTGTCTGTCTCGATCGAGACAAGCTTCTAGATTCTCGAAGATTTCGCTTCTTTGCTTTCTTGATGATTCTTTCGCTTCCCATAGCCAAAACCGCTCTAAAAACACTCGGATGCCCTGAAAAGGTAAAGCACGTAATAAGATACTCAATTCATCTTAAAACACTATGAATATAGCATAAAAGTGCTTTAGAACACCCTAGTAATTAGGAGAATTTTACTCCTATCACGCCTAGAGGGACACACTGGTGCCAAGGGCGATTCCCCCGGATCGGGAACCGGGAGATACCAAGGCAACGATCCATCCGGCTTAGGAACTGGACGACACCAAGGTAATGACCCATCTAGCTCAGGAACCGGGAAGCACCAAGGCAACGACCAGTTGCTGGGACAACAATGCCCGAACCAGCAGTTACCACAGGATAACGTCTACGGAAGTGATAACACTCCCATGGGAGAAAGCAATAGCCTATATAACCGGGGGCAACTGCTCGATGAGTTAGAAAAACTGGGGGTAGATGTACGACCGATGCCGAGGCCCTCATATATGAAACCATATCCCGATTGGATTGACAAGCTGTATTCATTCCCTAGGGGGTACAAGGTGCCTGAATTAAGCATATTCTCAGGCGAGGAAAAGAGTTAGTCGACCGTGGAACATGTCGCGCGATTTTCGGCCCAATGCGGAGAGGCCGGAGCGCATGACTTCTGGAAGCTGCGTTTGTTTGCTAGTTCCCTTACCAAAGTGGCATTCACATTTGTCACCAAACTCATTTGGCGTATGGAAAGACTTGGAGATGAAGTTCCATGAAGAATTCTACAGGGCGCCACCTGACGTTACCCTGGCCGATTTGGCGAGAATTTCCCAGCTGCCTAGTGAGTCTGTCGAAAAATACATCGGTCGCTTCCGGAATTTGAGGACAAGATGCATCACTCACATATCCGAAGAAGATTGCGTGCCGATGGTTGTGAAAGGGATGAACTTCGCCATGAGGAAACATTTCGAAGGTCACCGCTTCAGGGACTTGTTTGAACTCACCAACAGGGTTACAGGTTATGAGCGGTTACTCCAGGAAAAGGAACACAGGCGAGGATCCTCGAAGGGTGCCTACTACCACGATCAGTTAGATGTCGCCGTCGTCACTGATAGTGAAGATGATTCATCTGACGACGAAGTGTGTATGGCCGAGTTCCTAGGGAAAAAACCGACGGAGTGTGCAGCATTGAGGAAGCCAGGATACGTGAAAAAGAATAAGGTGTCGGTCATCCAAAAAGAGTACTCATTTGACTTGACAAAAGCCAATGACATTTTCGATGCTTTGTTGAAGGACGGGCATATCTCTTTATCCGAAGGCCATGTTATACCTTCGAATGAGGAACTAGTTGGCAAAGATTATTGCAAGTTCCACAATTCTTGGAGACACAGCACTAATAATTGCATGGTATTCCGAAACATGGTCCAAAAAGCGATAACCGAAGGGAAGTTGTTATCCCCTGCCAGAAGGGAGGCCGATGCAAAATGAGTCTCGATTAATGTGATTCGGCCCATTTGGACCAAGTGTTGGGTATCGGGAAAGTGTTGGAAAAATGGAGCACTAAGAAACCACGGCAAAGAGTGGTCGTGAATAACGTAGCTAAGCAACATCGGACGACCAAGCCAATTGAACTAGAGCCGATCTTCCTGCATTGCCAGCATTGCCAACGACGCCCTCGGACCGAGTTTGTCCGAAAGACGACCAGACCGAGCCCTAAAACCTTCAAACCAAGGTCGCCCATGAAGGAATGACAGCATCACGTTCCCTCTAGACAGAAAGGAAAATCGGTTTTCAAAAGGGTCTTCAGGCCAACGGAGGAGACCCCTCGTATGGCCAAGACCCAAAAGAGGCGAATGCAGAGAATGCGTCAGGAATCGCGATTGGCCGCGTCAGAGCCCAAAATAGCGCCGGAATTCCAATTGCCAGTCAAAGACCGATTATCCGCTAATACACCCACTCTCGGCTCTAAAAGGCCGATTCAAGAGAGACTGGGGGCAACCAGAGACGGTCCTAAAGAAACCCAGGGTACACATAATCGGTCAGAGGCCGATTCATTTGATACGCCAAAGCGCAAGCTCAGGAAGATTTGGGTAGAGAAGAGACGAAGCACGGATAGTGAGATACCATCTCCTACTGCGGCAGAGGTCAAGAAATCGCCAAACAAAGATAGGTGATCATATAAGGATGTAGTCCTAACTCACGCGGATGGTCAGCTAAAAGCCTAGGTTCCTGTGAAGAAAGAGTTGGTCGTTGTACACCAAGATGGACAACGCAAGGCGTGGGTTCCGAAAAATGACAACCGAAAAGAGGTACAAGTGGTTACTCTTCCAGATTCTTTTAGGAATAAACCAGGGCAGAAGTCAATCTTGGATGGAGATGTTATAATTCCGGACGAGAATAGTGCAGATGCCTCCGCAGTTGTTTCTTTACGCAAACCTCCGGCGAGAATGACAAGGCACATCAGGCCTTTATACATTAAAGTCGAGGTAAATAGCGTGTCCATTGGGAGAATACTGATTGACAACGGTGCATGAATAAACATCTTGCCATCCCGAATGCTCAAGAAATTCGGAGTAGAACGACACCAGCTGGAAGCCTCAGACGTTTATATGACAGATTTCACTGGAGGCGAGACTCCCGCTGAAGGGTACATCACCCTGAAAATAAAGGTTGGCCGAGTTGAGACGGAGGAAGGATTTTTTGTTGTTAATGCTAGGAGTAATTACAACGTGTTACTCGGCGCGACTGGATTCATTCCAACATGTGCATTCCCTCCACCATGCATCAGATGCTGATATTATGGCGGGAAGCTGGGGAGGCCGAGATAGTGCAGGGCAATCCAAGCCCTTTCGGCAAAGATAGCAACGTGTTAGAAGCTATGATGTATGACGAGCAAGTGAGGAATATCCAATCCTTGAGTCATCGAGATACGAGCAGTCCCAGGATTCTCGTCAATGCGGATCGGCCAACAGACATTACCCTCGGGGGCAGCGGCCGATCCACAATCCTGCAGCATTCCGATGGATAGACGACATACGGAGTTGCGAAATAAAGTCTGAGACTTAGCACTAAGTCACGGAGTAATGTCTGCGGAATGCATATACGAGGATCCAGATCAAGACCCTACCGGTACCTTGAAAATAGAAGACCTTAAAATAGTCACGGGGAAGTTGGGGGACGATCCAGCTCAAGTCCAAGATACGCTTTTATAGGTAAATTTAGGATCAGACGCATCCCCCAAGCCGATATACATTAGTGCAAACCTCGACGTCACGTTTAGGGACGAATTGATAACGCTTCTTCGAGAATACAAGGATTGTTTTGCGTGGTCATATGCAGAAATGCCGGGCCTAGATAAGTCCATCGCCGAACACAAGTTACCCTTAAAGAATGGGTTTCGCCCATTTAGGCAACCACCCCGACAGATGTCAAAGGAGGTCGAAGAATTGACCAGGGAAGAAATTAATCGGCTGAAGGAGGCTAACTTCATACGAGAGGCTAAATACACAGAATGGTTATCCAACATAGTGCCCGTAATGAAGAAGAACGGCAAACTACGAGTATGCGTTGATTTCAGAAACTTGAACCTGGCAACACCAAAGGACGAATATCCGATGCCGATAGCAGATATGTTAATCGATGGAGCAGCCGGGCACACCATCCTTAGTTTTTTGGACGCTCATTCCGGTTATAATCAGGTACCGATCCACGAAGCCGATATCTCTAAAACCGCGTTTCGCTGCCCTGGGCCGATTGGTGCGTATGAATGGATTGTGATGCCTTTCGGTTTGAAGAACGCTGGTGCGACGTATCAAAGAACTATGAAAAAGATGTTTGAAGGGCTGGAATGTTTAGAAGTATACATCGACGATGTGGTCGTAAAATCGTCCACTAATGCAGCGCACCTTGCCGATTTGTGTAAAGGCTTTGAGCGTATCCAGACCAATGGTTTGAAGATGAACCCATTAAAATGCGCTTTCGGGGTATCGGCAGGACATTTCTTGGACTTTTTGGTTCACCAGCGGGGGGTAGAGGTAGATAAGAATAAACAAAAAGTGATAATCAATGCTGAACCACCAAAGACCAAGAAACAACTACAACAATTGATCGGACAAATAAATTTTTTGAGGCGATTCATTTCGAATACAGCCGGCCGATTACGTAGTTGGAGCGTTTTGTTGAAAGGGAATGACACCAACCATTTTGTATGGACCTCTGAGCAACAACAAGTGTTTGACGAGCTGAAAAAATACTTGGTGAAGCCGCCGATTATGATGCCACCAAAGCCAAATCAGACTTTGTTGCTGTACATATCGGCGGCTCCCCAATCTCTGGGTTGTATGCTCGCTCAAGAAGACCAATGTGTTGAAAGATCGGTCTACTACCTCAGTAGAGCTCTGACCGATACTGAAATACGGTATTCAGACATCGAAAAACTGTGTTTGTGTTTGTATTTTACCTGCTGCAAGTTGAGATATTACATGCTGCCGGTCGTAGTTTATGTCCTTGCACAGACCGATGTAATAAAATACATTTTATCCCGACCATATCTCAGGAATCGGATGGGGAAATGGGCCGTGGCAATGTCAGAGTTCACTCTCGTCTATGTACCTCAGAAAGCTGTAAAAGGACAGGTCCTTGCCGATTTCCTTGCAGATCACCCAGGAATCGCCATAAAGGAGGGAATCGGCTGTATGGAACTACATCCTTGGAAGTTATGGTTTGATGGCTCTAGAACAGACAGGGGTGCTGGAGCAGGAATAGTCATCGTTTCACCCTCGGGGGCACGGTTCACAATGTTTTGTTCATTCAATTTCAAGTGCACCAACAATCAAGCCGAGTATGAAGCTCTCATTTTAGGGTTAGAAATCTTAATGGAACTGGGGGCAACATCGATCCAAGTATGGGGAGATTCGATGTTAGTGATAAAACAAGTAGCTGGAGAATACAAGTGCGAGTCAGAGCTTCTAATCCGATATTGCAACAAAGCCAAACATCTCATCGGTGGTTTCTCAGACACATGGTTGGAATACACAGAGAGAAGTGACAACATGGAAGCAAATGACCTAGCACAGCACGGTAGTGGTTATAAACCTTGTTATGAGTACGAGGCGATCCAGCGAGATATACCAAACACTGTGACTAGAGACGAAGTAATGTTCAAAGCAATTCACTCCGTGTACCAATTGGATTTTTCTACAGATTGGAGGAAAGAAATAATTAAATGGTTTGAGTCACCGGATATGGCCAACAGAAGGCTACGAACTTTGGCCCTCAATTATATAGTTCTTGCCGATGAGTTATACAAAAGAGGGAGTGATGGTTTGCTTTTTAGATGCATCGGCCCAAAAGAAGCTATGTTAGTTATGGCCGAGGTACATGAAGGGATCGCAGGCGCACATTAGGCTGGTCCACGGATGAGGTGGCTAATCCACAAGTATGGGTTCTATTGGCCCAAAATGGAACAAGATTGTATCCGATATTCCAAAGGATGTGAGGCGTGCCAAAAGTGTGGTCCCGTGCAGCATGTTCCGGCAGAGACGTTGCATTCGATCATTAAACCTTGGCCATTTCGTGGATGGGCCGTGGATTTAATCGGTAAAATATACCCATCATCATCCAAAGGGCATGTATTTGTGATTGTCGCTACCGATTACTATTCTAAATGGGTTGAAGCCGTACCATTGAAGTCACTAAGTCAGGAATCGGTCATCAAATTCTTCAAAGACTACATAATTCTGAGGCACGGTCTGCCAGAAACCATTACTACAGATCAAGGAACTATGTTTACCGGGAGCGATATCACTAGTTTTGCTAAAGTTATGGGGTTCAGGTTGGTGCATTCCACTCCATATTATGCGCAAGGAAACGGTCAGGCCGAAGCGACAAATAAGGCGATAAAGGCGATTATTCAGAAGACGATAGAGGACAATCCAAAGCAATGGCATCAGTTGTTGCCAGAGGCTGTTTGGGCGAATCGCACAAGTTAGAAATCGGCCACTGGGACAACTCCCTTCAAACTTGTATATGGATATGACGCAATGTTGCCAATGGAATTGACCGTGGCTTCTACGAGGCGAAAGATGCAGCATATCCTGACAAAGGCCGATTATCATGACAAAATGGTGCTTGAGGCTTTAGACATGGATGAAGAGCGATTGTTGGCACTTGATCATCTAGAGGTTCAGAAGAGAAGGGTAGAACAAAGTTACAACAGACGAGTTAGAGAAAAGAAGTTTCAGCTAGACCAACTTGTTTGGAAAGTCATTTTACCCATCGGGGCGAAGAAAGAAGCACTAGGGAAATGGTCACCAAATTGGGAAGGACTTTATAAAAAGACTGTCCAGGTACTACGAAACGGTGCGTACGTACTTGCTGACATTGAAGGCCGAGTTTATGATAGGGCGATTAATGCACAATATCTCAAGAAATATGTTCCGAGCTGTTGGGAAGGAGTTGACCGATGAATATTTGAGAAATAAAGTGCAACCACTAAGCATCGGAACGTAAGCCGATATCCTTGTATATCGGTACTTTGAGGGTGTATCGGAAATACAGCCGATATTTTTGTCAAAACGTGTAATGCTGATTTTGGCCTGCGAGATTAATGACTTCTATATAAAACATCGGAATACCAGCCGATCTTTGGCATGTGGTACTGATTTTCGGCTTTTGAGCCTAGTTTTGTTTGATAACACAATTGAACATCGGAATATTAGCCGATAACATTTTTTCATATTATCATTTATGTGGTTAAAATGTTACAAAAGAAAACTAAGCAATTCGGAAACCATAGCCAAGCTCAATTCTTTGATTTAATGCCTGACAGGTTAAAAATTATTTCAAAAGTAAAACTACAAATGTACTGAAAAGATATTGCAGGAAAATTAACCATGTTCAAAATGTATCAATTGTTTGGGTATTACAAAAATTAGCCGAAATGGCTGAACAGATCGCCCATGGCAGTGCGAATGTCAGATAAGTTCTTCACAGCTTCTGAGTACCGTTTCTCAGCATTCGCCAGTGTTTTCTTCAGCTGGTTCCGGCGATTCTTCATATCAGTCCCCTGGGAGATAAAATCGTCAAGTTGTTTCTCCAAAGGGGCAGTGATTTCTTCTTCTGCCTTGAATTCTACCTGAAGCTCCTCAATATTGGACTTCAGTTCGTCCATCTTGGTGGTATGAGGAGCGAGTTGGTCTGAAGTCTTCTTCGCGTTAGTCCTGAGCGAGCCGAATTCGTCATCAAGCTTGCGCTTGGTCTCCAGCGATTGCTCATATGAAGATCTGGCAGGTGCAGTTTCAGCGTATAACTTTGTCAGGTTCGGAAGCTCTTTTACTATGTTGGCGATGGTCTTCTTGGTTTTCTCTGCTACTTTGTTCTCATCCTTCACCAAAAGAAGCGCCTTCAGCAATGTTTTGAGCGATTTAGATTCATCTAGATCGCCCAGCACTTGCAGACCTTTCTCCTTCATTGTTGCGATATTGTTTTGGTGCACAATTACATCAGCTTCAGAATCGCCAGTATTTGATTCTTCTGAGTACCGTTTCTCAGCATTCGCCAGTGTTTTCTTCAGCTGGTTCCGGCGATTCTTCAGATCAGTCCCCTGGGAGATAAAATCGTCAAGTTGTTTCTCCAAAGGGGCAGTGATTTCTTCTTTTGCCTTGAATTCTACCTGAAGCTCCTCAATCTTGGACTTCAGTTCGTCCATCTTGGTGGTATGAGGAGCGAGCTGGTCTAAAGTCTTCTTCGCGTTAGTCCTGAGCGAGCCGAATTCGTCATCAAGCTTGCGCTTGGTCTCCAGCGATTGCTCATATGAAGATCTGGCATGTGCAGCTTCAGCGTATAACTTTGTCAGGTTCGGAAGCTCTTTTACTATGTTGGCGATGGTCTTCTTGGTTTTC
Source organism: Mercurialis annua (assembly GCF_937616625.2). Taxonomy (NCBI): domain Eukaryota; kingdom Viridiplantae; phylum Streptophyta; class Magnoliopsida; order Malpighiales; family Euphorbiaceae; genus Mercurialis; species Mercurialis annua. The sequence goes on along the minus strand of NC_065572.1, from coordinate 16,554,747 downwards.
TCTGCTACTTTGTTCTCATCCTTCACCAAAAGAAGCGCCTCCAGCGATGTTTTGAGCGATTTGGATTCGTCTAGATCTCCCAGCACTTGCAGACCTTTCTCCTTCATTGCTGCGATATTGTTTTGGTGCACAATTACATCAGCTTCAGAATCGCCAGTATCTGATTCTTCAGAGCTGGAGGAACCTTCGGTAGAGCCCTCAACATCGCTTTTCGAATCAGAGTCGAAAGCAAGGAGTTTGGTCTGCAAAATGAAGAATTAGCATTGTATTCATAGGCGATGGTATAAGGGCTTAATATTGGAAATGTACCTTCAAAGCCTCAATGCGGGTCATATCAGGTTTCAGAGTCGAAGGTCGTAGGACCGAAGCAGTAGCAGTGGCCGATGTTGAAACAGGAGAAGCTCCGGCACTTTGGCGATCAACGGAACTCCCGCTCATCTTAATAGAAATACGGGCGGTGCTCGTCTTTTTCTGAGCATCAACATCAGGTTGCTTTGAAGAAGCGGCTTTCGATGTGGTCGAGGGTTTGGCAGGTGCTGGTTTGGTCTTCTCCAACTTAGGTTTGGGCTTGACAGCCGATTGCGTTGTTGTCGGTTTCTTTCCAACCCTCTTCCTCTTAAGGGGTTGCTCATCCTCTTCCTCGTCTTCATCCCCTAGAATCGCTCCTTCCATTTCAGCTTCTACTTCTGCATTATGAGATAAGGTCATAAGTAGATTTGTGTGACTTAAAAGTAGGCGAGTAGAGGTTTATGAACTTACCAGCAGGGATCTTCAGTTCTTGGACAAGTTTGTCGATGTCTTTACAATTACCTGGTACAAAATAACCAGTAAACGTTACCTTTTTAGGGTGAGATTTTGGTCTCTTATCGGCTAACATATATTCAGAGTCCGGTACTAAAGGTGCTTTATATGTGAAGGAAGGGCGAATATACTATTGGAAGATGGGGTAGGGCCGATGTGGATATCTTTTCTCCCATACTTTCCTCCATTTGAGTATGTATTTTCGCCAAGCTTCTCTTCTATGGGTTTCCATTTTTAAACTAAGAAAGGGGCAATTGGTGGGGTCGTACTTGAATTTGTAAAAACGCTCAAATTTAATAAGTTCAAGGCGATGCTCGTAATTACCTTTCCTTTTCTTCGGCTGTGGGACCTGTAAAAGAAAAACATCAGCGTGAGTACGTTTTCGCTTCGTTTCAGGAAGTTGAAAAATATTCAATTTAATGATATCTTCTGCTGATAATCCGAAATTAAGGCCAATCACGATTTCCCACCACTCTTCAAACTCATCTGTGGAAGAAGGGTTCCCGTCGGGTATCGGTAATTCATCAGGGGAGGGTAGATATTTTTCATGGAGATGACCAAGGTAAGCTATGTGTCTGGAGGTCGGCAAGGCAGGGCGATTGGAGCCGTAGTAATTCCTATCAATTAAAAAAGGGCAAGCAATCTCTTGTGTATAGCCGAACTGCCGCGATAAATAGTTGGGACAGTACGCCTCCGACCCGCTATGTTTGAAGCTGTTGCCGATCATGAGATTGTGACTGGTTAATGCATTACTCCAGTTATCCCACCATTGAGAGTGGAGTTCCTCGTTCAACTCAGAATCTTTCGTCACCTCCCAACCATATGTTAACCACTTTGGAGGAAATGGTATGCTCAAGATGGGGCACCAAGGGTTTGGTGTTTGTTCACGGGTTTCTAAGAAGTAACCGACGACTTCTTTGAGGTGTGGTAAAGTTGCGATTCCTTGAAATAATGTATAGCCAAAGCACACATCCGAAGTTCGTTCAGAGAGTTTGACGATATCGGGAAAGTACATGAATATCCATGCTTGGATTATCCACATCGGTCCACTAGGACACCTATGTGTCTTCACTTTGTTGTCTTTAATCATACTGTGGAGACATCTGTAGAGCGATCCAAGGATGAATTCTCCCATATTTAGGGGGTGACCTTTGGCTAAGGCGACAGCGATATGGAGGCATTCTTGGGTAACCCTGAAGGATGCTGCGCATATTATGAACTTAGCAAGGAAATAAGCAAGGAAGGCGATATGCTCATTAGCAGTTGGTGGTTGATTGTTTTGACCGATATTCTTGGATAGGAAGTGTTTGAAGCTTTTTGCGGATTTCTCAGGACCAAGGCAATTAAGAGGCGATACCCGGATACCGGTTATGTTAACATTGAACATAAAAGCCAGGTTCAGTAGTGTGATTGACATCGGTCCTCTTCGAAAGCAGAAAGTGTTGGTGACATCGGACCAGAAGAGGGATGCCCCAAAGCAATAATGTTTGGCGATGGGAAAGGTGTTCTGACTAATTCCAATAAGCTCATATAGACCTGTAACTTTCCAGACATCGCCGTAGTATCCATGAAGCCTCAAGACCAGTTTTTGTAATCGGCATTGGTGCTCGGCCAGTTTCTAAAGGTCTCGCCAGTCCATACAGACGAATAATGGAGTTCTGAGAAGCGAGGAGGAGCATGATCTGGAAAAGGGACGGCGGTTTCACAAAGCTCTGAAGGAGTGGTGAGAATCGGACCTACGGAAAATCGGCTATCATTTAATTCTAATATTACCTCAAAGGAAGTCGATGGGGCGGTAGATTTAATTTCGGCGATTTTGTTGGATGCTTGGAGAGCGGCTTCTTCTTGGTGAGACATGATGATTTGACGATCTACTTTGAATACTAGGCGATTGGGATCTAGAAAATCGGCAGAGAGTCAACAAATTTGAGAGATTTTCGGGAGTCAAAGATTTAGGTAAAATCCAAAAAAGGAAATAATGGATATTTTATACTTGGGCAATAACAGTTACTGAAGACCAAGAGTTAAAGAAGGTTTTTTACCGCCTGGGCCGAAACAGGGGAAGCGAAGCCCATATTGGGTTTTAGGCCGGCAATAACAAGCCCAAAGTCTAAACTTTAGACTTGTTGGGGGCATTGTTTGCACCGGCCCAGAAGGTGCATTGGAAAGGCTCGAAATGTTTCGGCCCATGCTTAGAAGGAATGAGTTGGGTGGGCTCATTTGGGATATTAAGCCCAATGAGAGCTATATTTTATTTTAGCTGTTTTCTATTTCTTTTAGGAAGATGATTTTCATTAGAATTAGGACTCTTTATTAGGGTTAGTTCTCTATAAATAACTAGTATCATTGTATTATTTTTTTTTATCACACATCATTAATCAAAAACCAAAGCTCAGACTTTTTATCCCAATCTCCGGATTAAATCTTAGTTTAGGAGTAAAATTGATATTAATCTCGCTTGGATCTCAGGATTCCCAGATTAATACTATTAGTTTAATCGAACGGCGGAAACATTATTCACAATTTGGACAATGTTACTTGAATTCGGGTTACGTCACTTGAATTAAGGTTACGTCATTCAAATCCTGTTTACCTCATCTAGAATCACCCCCGGTTAAAGCATCAGTACCTAAAGTTACTTATTAATAAATTTAAAGGTTTGAGTAAGGTGAAAATCTCGCGAATAATAAGTTTTCTTACTGTTTGTATCCATCAGTTTCTAATTTAATTTTGATAAGATTCTTATGAAAGTTGGGTTTCTACTTCTATATTTTCATATAAATAATTTTTCTTACTATTTGTATTTGAGAACTTTAGTTTCTAATTTATTTGGATAATGTTTTTAAGTTTTTGATGAAGGTTAGGTTTCTATTTCTATTTTTCCGAAATTTACAGATAAAATAATTGCTATGTTTATTCTTTTTAATCAAACAGAAATTCTGTTATAGAATGAAACTTTTAATATTTTTAATTATTTTGAAATCATTAAAGGTTAATTATTTTTCCGGTCCCCCCTTATGTAAATTAAAATATAGCACGTGGTTCATACTTGTATGACCCGTTATATACACTATAATTAATAATTAATTAAATTATATGACTCGTTGGTTAATTTTAAATATTAATTAACTTATTAAATATGATAATAAATTTTTATAAAAATTGATGTTATATTGTATGAGTATTAAGTGATTAGTCAATTACATCAAAAACAAAAGGCCTAATTACTTAAAAAAACCCCACCTTGAAACATTTTTTCGTTTATACCCTGATCTAGGAAAAAGTTCATTTGTACCCTTTTTTTGATTTTTCGTTTTCAATTGTACCCCAAAATTTTATTTTTTGACAATTTAATTAATTAAAGGAAGAAAACATTAAAAATAATTAAATAGAAGGGTTATATCATCTTTTTTCTATTTGAAAAAATACAAATAAGTTAAAAAATGAAGGATTATTTTAAGCTTTTTTCTAAATAAAAACAGTTCAATTTAGTGCTTTAGGGTAGAGTTGAAAACGAAAAATCAAAAAAAGGGTACAAATGAACTTTTTCCTAGGTCATGGTATAAACGAAAAAATATTATAAGTTGGGGTTTTTTTAAGTAATTAGGCCAAAACAAAAATAGTTTTGTTGTGTTTGAGAAGGAACTGTTGTATCTTTAGGATTATTTTGAGTGTACTGTAAACCCTAACATATTTCGTTTGTCAAAATTAAACATATTAAGTATATTTTTTTTTGATGAATAATATGTATATTAAAGCCACAAGAAGGGGCAAAACCCTTAACTCAAAGTTTTCGCACAAAAAGTGGCACGCTCAAGACGGCACACTAAAGGCTACGACTAAGAGAAAAGGGCAAAAACATCAAGGTTTCGAAAAAAGAATACAAGCGGGATTTCTTCCAATCCCGAATACGGAAACTCCCTATTACAAGATTTAAAGAGAAACACCGAGTGAGAAAAACATTGAAAGATAACCGTGTCTATGTTTTTCTCCACATTCTGAAAACTCCTCTCATTTCGACACTTCCAGATTTCCCAAACCGTAACAAACCACAGCAATCTTCATAATCTCGAATAAGGACCCAAAGGTATAATTTTGCGCCATTGCCACAAGAACTCCACAAAAGAATTCGGAAGACACCAAGAAACACCCACTCTTTGCAAAACACTATACCAAATTTTTCTAGCGAAATCGCAATGAATTAAAATGTGGTCTTGAGTTTCCACCACTCCACAAATAGAACAAAGAGAATTGTCTATAGAGATAATATTACGGATTGCTAAAAAACTAAGAGAAGGGAGTCTTTTATGAACGGCTAACCATAGAAAAAACTTCACTCGAGGTGGGGCTTGAGATTTCCACACAATTAAATAAGGATTATCTCCATTAATTGCTTCAATCTTACCTGCATTCATAATCAAATCCACTTGATTATTATCATTCATTAGATCCCGCCTACTCACAGTACCATGGCCATTTTGAAATTCTTGTCCCTCATGCATCACACTCGGCTCACCCATACCTGCTCCCATCTGATAAATCTCACCACGCCTAGCATCTGAAGAAGGCACTGTGGACCTGCTGTTCGCTGCCAACAGCTTGCAAAAAGCACCCGACGAATAAATTCCACTTTTATCATTCCAAATAACCGCATCCAACCTTTCTACTCTAGGCACTAAAACATTAAAAACAGCCTGTAATTCAATTAACAACAGTTCGCTACCTCTTAAACGCCGCCTCCAACGCCACCCCTCATTCCAAATAACATCAATAGAAGCATGTTTTTAGTTTGAGAGTTGGAAAAGCCGAGGAAATCGAACATTAGCGGGCCCCTCATTCATCCAAGAATCATGCCAAAGCGAGATAGAATCTCCTTTACCAATCATGAAATTCAAATTCGCAGCAAAAATAGACCAAACTCTTTGATCAATGCAGCATGATTTTCTAATGTTTTTCCAAATAAACGACAACTTTTTAACATCCCCATTATTTAGAAAATCCCAATCCACCACATTAGAACAACTCGAAACGACTTTAAACCAAAGAGAATTCTTGTTAGTAACCCTCAACTTCCAAACCCATTTAAACAGCAAACTTTGATTTCTAATTTGCAAACTAGAAATACCTAACCCACCACTTTTAAAATCTTGGCAAATCACCCTCCACGAGATTTTACTAAGAACTCGAGAATTAACATCTCCTTTCCAAAGAAAACGCATCATGTATGACTCTAGTTGTGACTGAATTGCTCGCGGCATACTAAAAATAGACATAAAATACACCGGAACACTGAACAGCACAGATTTGATAAGAACTAACCTTCCTGCGGGAGAAAGTAAAGAACCTTTCCATAAAGCCAAACGCGACTTGAAACGCTCCACCACATGATCCCAAGCACCCGTAGAGAGTCTTTTTCTGGCTAATGGCAAACCCAAGTACTTTATCGGAAACGCGTCAATCCTGCAACCAACTACCTCCGCCGCTGCCAATATATCCATCTCGCTAGTATGAATTCCCATAATGGAGCTCTTATGGAAGTTGATAGTAAGCCCCGAGATTAGCTCAAAACATCTAAGAATACGAGTCAAATTCTTAAGATGATCAATGTCATAAGGAACATATAAAATGGTATCGTCCGCGAATTGAAGCATCGAGATAGGGTCCTGATTTCCAGCATAAGAAAATCCCTGAGTTAGCCCCAATTCCATAGATTTATCAAGTAAGCGCTTCAAACCCTCCACCGCTATGACAAATAGATATGGAGAAATAGGGTCTCCTTGACGCACTCCCCTCTGTAAGCTAATAGGATCAACAGGGCTGCCATTAACCATAACTGACGTAGTGGCGGATGAGAAAAAATATGAAATCCACTCTACCCATTTTGCAGGAAACTTCATACAACTCATAACCGATAACAAATAACTCCAATCAATGCTATCAAAATCTTTCTAGAAATCAAGCTTTAGAACAAGCAATTTCACCTTATTCCTCGAAGTTGAATGGACGAACTCATTGGCAATCATCGAGCACTCCTGGATACTTCTTCTTTTAAGAAAAGCATGTTGATTTTCAGACACAACTTTGGACATCAACAGTGCTAATCTCCTCGAAAGAGTCTTCGATAACAATTTGAAGAAACCATTAACAAGACTAATAGGTCTATAATCCTTAACATTGGCTGAGCCCGCCACCTTTGGAACAAGAACCATAAAGGATGTATTAATACCCTTAGGTAAGATGTTGAACCTGAAAAAATCAGAAAAAAATTCCACAAACATATCTTTCATAAATGGCCAAGCTTTCTTGTAAAAAAAGAAGTTAAACCCATCCGGCCCTGGAGCTTTCTTCTCTCCACAAGAACAGATAGCGGCAAAAATCTCCTCTTCTGAGAATGCCGTGACCAGCGAATCACTTTCAGCCGGTAACAAACTGCTAAATTGCAGCCCTGTAATATCAAACTGGATGATGTCCCCTCTGCTATATAAACGACTATAGAACTCTCTGATATAAAATCTGATATCCTTAGGCTCCGTGTAAATTAAATCGTCGAATTGAATCGAAGAAATAAAATTGTTTCTATAGTGAACCGAAGCCATGTTGTGGAAAAACTTAGTATTTCTATCACCTGCAGTATTCCACTTTAATCTTGATTTCTGAACCCAAAGAGATTCTAATCTCTTCTCAGCTGTCCACATATCCTCTCTAAGACTAGACAACTCCTGCTTCTCCTCTTCAGAAATAACACCCGCATCCCCGGCAATCTCCTTCAATAGAATCTTCGCCGATAGTTCCTTGATCTGTTTAGCCTGATCTCCAAACACCTCTGAGTTTCAAGCTCTAATCCGATGCCTCAACTCTTTTAATCTTTGAATGAGATTCGAAGAAGACAAACAAATGTCATTCCAGCTCTCTTTAACAAATTCTTCGAATTCTTCATGTTCCCACCACGCATCAATGGACCGAAAAGGTTTTGGACCCCAATCGACAACCTTATCAGATTTAAAACAAATAGAGACATGATCAGATTGTCCTCTAGGTAATGATGATAGTGACATCCTTGGCCATAACGCACTGACTGAAGCCGAAACTAAACACCTGTCAATCCGAGATCTAGAATGAGAATTTTGCCAAGTAAACGTCCTACCCTGAAGAGGAAGATCTAGCATCTTGGCGTTGTTAATCAAATCCCGCAATGCCAACATGGAGGGAGTGAAAACCGTCGCATTTAACCTCTCCTCTAGATGCAGCGTTTCATTAAAATCACCACTTATGAAGATAGTACCCATGAAATTTAAAAAATCATTTAATTGCCGCCAGAACAACTCCCTTTCCAAAGCAACGTTACTCGCATAGATCAGAATGTGACGACAAGGACGGGCCTCAAAAACAAAATCCATAACAATACACCGATGCCCTTTCGTAATTATAACATTACGAAGCAAAATAGAATTCCAGATAAGCAACAAACCACCAGAAGCGCCAATAGAGGGAATAAAATCAAACTTATAATCCAAGTTAGGCCATAGCTTATTAACAAGAAAGTCATTCACAACCTCTTTTTTCGACTCAATTAAACCAATAAATGAGAGGTTGTGAGTAGAAACCATGCTTCTAATAAAATTCTACTTCCTATTGAAAGAAAGACCACCTCGACAATTCCAGGAAACAAAAGATAACGGCAAAGACATAATAACTAAAAAAACCTTGAAAAGGAAAAAAAGTTACTATTTCAAAGCCAATTTCTCTTCTAACTTCGACACTGTTGCTGATTTGGATTTTCGATCAAAAATCCCCAAATCGTATCCGACTTTCCACGTTTTGCTTGCCTCATCATCCGGAGTAACTGCAGAGATTTTATCACAGCTCTTACTATTTAAATGGTTCATGTTCTGTATATTAGCGTCTGAAATTTCCCTCTCTTCCTCTGACTGTGAAACTGAGCAGCTCGTAATCGCACCTAGCACATTGAGTTTCTTCAGTGGCCTCACTGTTGATTTAAGCCTAACTGCAGTTGGTAATTCTACATCAACCTCCCTTGAATAACCTTTTAAGTTCAGACCTGCATTCTCAAATTCCACTTCTCTTTGTTTCACAGTTAACTCCACTACTGTACCCTCACTTAACTGAACAAGAGCTTGTTCTGTTAACCCATCAGAATTATGGACTGAAACTGAGTGCTCCCTTGAATTATCCACCGCTACCTGCTCTAAAATTTTTGTAGGAGAGACCTCTGATTGTTTTTCTTGTGAAAACGATATTTCTTGTCCTCTGCAATAGTTGACAGTAATGTTCTCAGCTTCATAGAAATTCCCCTCTGACCTTCTGGTTGAAATTACATTCACAGCTTCAATATCTGCCCTGATAGGACCTCCCAATTGTTGCTCATTAAAATATCCTCTAGTTCCCTCCTCTAACAATGAGTTCGGTACTACTGTATTGAAGGAATTCAGCAAATTGACTCCCTTAATTGAAGAATACAACCCATTATCTAAACTGCCTATTATATTCTGTGATACCTCTTCTCCTCCGAACTTCCTTGAATACAAGGAAATATCCATGTCTGCAAACCAAACTCGTTCAGATGTTTCTGCCATAAAAACTTCGCATGTCTCTTCTCCAAGCTGTACATTAATGGACTGATGGATGAACTTGCAAGAAGTGGAAATCAAAACAAGTCCTGTGTCCAAACGTTCCCTTTCCTCTACCATCGGATGAACATTGATCGTTTCTCCCAACGAGTCCCCAATAATTTTAAAGATTTTTGAGCTCCAATGCATTAAGGGGATTCCTGTCACCGATACCCATACAAGTCTCAAAAAAAGCATGTTGATAGTCTTCCGCCCAAATAAAGGTTTGAAAAAAATCCGTGAGAGTTGGACCGATATTCACAATAAAATCCTCCGCCTTAATGATTGACTCAAATGTGAGCAGAATGAGATTGCCTCCCATCAATGATACCTTCTGTACCACAATATGTTTCTCAATCAGAAAATTCTTAGCATGTAAAATATCCTGAATAACATTCACCCTTCCTACAATCGAACGCAACATCCAATCTTTATTGACCGATTCCATCCTCTCCTCGCGAATTGTCAATACTTGCTTTGGGTCAGACCCTAAGCTGTTCGTTATACGTTGAACGACAATCGATTTTGAATCCTCAATCATCACCTGGCTATATAATCTTCCATCTCTGAATGTAGGAGAGGAGATAATCTTCGGTACAACCTTCTTCATCTCAGGTTTCGAAACGGGATTCGTTTTGGTTGAAGGGAATCGAGATACATAAGCCCTTAGTTTGAATTTTCCAATTGTCACCATATTCAATTGGCTAAGAATCCAACCCATGGGTTTATTCGAATCAGGTCTCAAAAACCCAAAACTGCAATTCCTTTTGGTTAGCTTAGTTGCCAACAAAACTCTACCTACAACCCCATATCTTTCAAACACCTTTTCTAGGTCTCGGAATCTCCATGTTTTAGGATAGTTCTCAAAGTACACCAGTCTTGATTTCTCTCCTTGCTGTGAGTTAGGATTATTCAATATCCTAGGATTTGCAACGTTGCTGCATGGAATGATAGGGTTTTCTCCCGCTGGAATAGTAACCTCCAGGGAGATGGGATGCTGCCTCTCTGAGTTATCGTAGACTACCTGCTGCTGACGGTTGCTGTTGATGACGTTGGTCAGAGCTCGTTGAAAGCGGTGCTCGGGACTAGGGTTCCACCTATCCATCGCAGACGTTTTTCCAATTCTTTTATTAAGTATATTATTAATATTAATCTCTTAATTACTTTATAGTGAAATTAGACTCCTATTTCAAACTGAACTTACAGTCCTATTCGAATCATTATAACTGTATTGAACTTCTTTTAAATTTGATTTTTATCAATTGATTAGATAATTTTTATTAAAATTAAATTTGTATTTAATTTTGTAAATCTATTAATTATTGAAGGCCAGTATTGTAAATTTGCCTGTCCCTACTAGCGTTTCGCCACGTGTTACACCCGTGAGCGACATTTACATGACCCGTTATATTTATTAAATATTAACTAAATTGATTAAAATTGTAATTATATGACCCGTTATATATGTTAAATATAATATTTAGTTTTCAATAAATTATCGTGAATATAATTTTTTTAATTTTTAGTTATAGCATGTAAATGATGTTATATGACCCGTTATATATATTTAAATATTAAATATTATATCTTAAATATTTTGAAGTAATACTTTCATTTTGATATAATTTTTAAACTACATACTTAATATTTAAAATTTTAATTTTTGAAACCCCTCTGGAGTATAGAATACAAAAACACTCTTTCTGTACTAAATTTTTTGATTTAATACATTGCTAATATGTTTGTCAGATTGCAATCACATTTGAGTTAATGCACCGGAACTACATGATTAGAGATTAGGGGTGTGCAGAAACCGAACCAGACCGTGAAACCGAACCGAACCAAACCGTAATTTGCTCTATGGTTCGGTGATTTGGTGACAATGGTCTGGTCCGGTTCCTGATATAAGGAATACCGGTTATCGGTTAACAAGACTAATAGGTCTATAATCCTTAACATTGGCTGAGCCCGCCACCTTTGGAACAAGAACCATAAAGGATGTATTAATACCCTTAGGTAAGATGTTGAACCTGAAAAAATCAGAAAAAAATTCCACAAACATATCTTTCATAAATGGCCAAGCTTTCTTGTAAAAAAAGAAGTTAAACCCATCCGGCCCTGGAGCTTTCTTCTCTCCACAAGAACAGATAGCGGCAAAAATCTCCTCTTCTGAGAATGCCGTGACCAGCGAATCACTTTCAGCCGGTAACAAACTGCTAAATTGCAGCCCTGTAATATCAAACTGGATGATGTCCCCTCTGCTATATAAACGACTATAGAACTCTCTGATATAAAATCTGATATCCTTAGGCTCCGTGTAAATTAAATCGTCGAATTGAATCGAAGAAATAAAATTGTTTCTATAGTGAACCGAAGCCATGTTGTGGAAAAACTTAGTATTTCTATCACCTGCAGTATTCCACTTTAATCTTGATTTCTGAACCCAAAGAGATTCTAATCTCTTCTCAGCTGTCCACATATCCTCTCTAAGACTAGACAACTCCTGCTTCTCCTCTTCAGAAATAACACCCGCATCCCCGGCAATCTCCTTCAATAGAATCTTCGCCGATAGTTCCTTGATCTGTTTAGCCTGATCTCCAAACACCTCTGAGTTTCAAGCTCTAATCCGATGCCTCAACTCTTTTAATCTTTGAATGAGATTCGAAGAAGACAAACAAATGTCATTCCAGCTCTCTTTAACAAATTCTTCGAATTCTTCATGTTCCCACCACGCATCAATGGACCGAAAAGGTTTTGGACCCCAATCGACAACCTTATCAGATTTAAAACAAATAGAGACATGATCAGATTGTCCTCTAGGTAATGATGATAGTGACATCCTTGGCCATAACGCACTGACTGAAGCCGAAACTAAACACCTGTCAATCCGAGATCTAGAATGAGAATTTTGCCAAGTAAACGTCCTACCCTGAAGAGGAAGATCTAGCATCTTGGCGTTGTTAATCAAATCCCGCAATGCCAACATGGAGGGAGTGAAAACCGTCGCATTTAACCTCTCCTCTAGATGCAGCGTTTCATTAAAATCACCACTTATGAAGATAGTACCCATGAAATTTAAAAAATCATTTAATTGCCGCCAGAACAACTCCCTTTCCAAAGCAACGTTACTCGCATAGATCAGAATGTGACGACAAGGACGGGCCTCAAAAACAAAATCCATAACAATACACCGATGCCCTTTCGTAATTATAACATTACGAAGCAAAATAGAATTCCAGATAAGCAACAAACCACCAGAAGCGCCAATAGAGGGAATAAAATCAAACTTATAATCCAAGTTAGGCCATAGCTTATTAACAAGAAAGTCATTCACAACCTCTTTTTTCGACTCAATTAAACCAATAAATGAGAGGTTGTGAGTAGAAACCATGCTTCTAATAAAATTCTACTTCCTATTGAAAGAAAGACCACCTCGACAATTCCAGGAAACAAAAGATAACGGCAAAGACATAATAACTAAAAAAACCTTGAAAAGGAAAAAAAGTTACTATTTCAAAGCCAATTTCTCTTCTAACTTCGACACTGTTGCTGATTTGGATTTTCGATCAAAAATCCCCAAATCGTATCCGACTTTCCACGTTTTGCTTGCCTCATCATCCGGAGTAACTGCAGAGATTTTATCACAGCTCTTACTATTTAAATGGTTCATGTTCTGTATATTAGCGTCTGAAATTTCCCTCTCTTCCTCTGACTGTGAAACTGAGCAGCTCGTAATCGCACCTAGCACATTGAGTTTCTTCAGTGGCCTCACTGTTGATTTAAGCCTAACTGCAGTTGGTAATTCTACATCAACCTCCCTTGAATAACCTTTTAAGTTCAGACCTGCATTCTCAAATTCCACTTCTCTTTGTTTCACAGTTAACTCCACTACTGTACCCTCACTTAACTGAACAAGAGCTTGTTCTGTTAACCCATCAGAATTATGGACTGAAACTGAGTGCTCCCTTGAATTATCCACCGCTACCTGCTCTAAAATTTTTGTAGGAGAGACCTCTGATTGTTTTTCTTGTGAAAACGATATTTCTTGTCCTCTGCAATAGTTGACAGTAATGTTCTCAGCTTCATAGAAATTCCCCTCTGACCTTCTGGTTGAAATTACATTCACAGCTTCAATATCTGCCCTGATAGGACCTCCCAATTGTTGCTCATTAAAATATCCTCTAGTTCCCTCCTCTAACAATGAGTTCGGTACTACTGTATTGAAGGAATTCAGCAAATTGACTCCCTTAATTGAAGAATACAACCCATTATCTAAACTGCCTATTATATTCTGTGATACCTCTTCTCCTCCGAACTTCCTTGAATACAAGGAAATATCCATGTCTGCAAACCAAACTCGTTCAGATGTTTCTGCCATAAAAACTTCGCATGTCTCTTCTCCAAGCTGTACATTAATGGACTGATGGATGAACTTGCAAGAAGTGGAAATCAAAACAAGTCCTGTGTCCAAACGTTCCCTTTCCTCTACCATCGGATGAACATTGATCGTTTCTCCCAACGAGTCCCCAATAATTTTAAAGATTTTTGAGCTCCAATGCATTAAGGGGATTCCTGTCACCGATACCCATACAAGTCTCAAAAAAAGCATGTTGATAGTCTTCCGCCCAAATAAAGGTTTGAAAAAAATCCGTGAGAGTTGGACCGATATTCACAATAAAATCCTCCGCCTTAATGATTGACTCAAATGTGAGCAGAATGAGATTGCCTCCCATCAATGATACCTTCTGTACCACAATATGTTTCTCAATCAGAAAATTCTTAGCATGTAAAATATCCTGAATAACATTCACCCTTCCTACAATCGAACGCAACATCCAATCTTTATTGACCGATTCCATCCTCTCCTCGCGAATTGTCAATACTTGCTTTGGGTCAGACCCTAAGCTGTTCGTTATACGTTGAACGACAATCGATTTTGAATCCTCAATCATCACCTGGCTATATAATCTTATTAATCTCTTAATTACTTTATAGTGAAATTAGACTCCTATTTCAAACTGAACTTACAGTCCTATTCGAATCATTATAACTGTATTGAACTTCTTTTAAATTTGATTTTTATCAATTGATTAGATAATTTTTATTAAAATTAAATTTGTATTTAATTTTGTAAATCTATTAATTATTGAAGGCCAGTATTGTAAATTTGCCTGTCCCTACTAGCGTTTCGCCACGTGTTACACCCGTGAGCGACATTTACATGACCCGTTATATTTATTAAATATTAACTAAATTGATTAAAATTGTAATTATATGACCCGTTATATATGTTAAATATAATATTTAGTTTTCAATAAATTATCGTGAATATAATTTTTTTAATTTTTAGTTATAGCATGTAAATGATGTTATATGACCCGTTATATATATTTAAATATTAAATATTATATCTTAAATATTTTGAAGTAATACTTTCATTTTGATATAATTTTTAAACTACATACTTAATATTTAAAATTTTAATTTTTGAAACCCCTCTGGAGTATAGAATACAAAAACACTCTTTCTGTACTAAACTTTTTGATTTAATACATTGCTAATATGTTTGTCAGATTGCAATCACATTTGAGTTAATGCACCGGAACTACATGATTAGAGATTAGGGGTGTGCAGAAACCGAACCAGACCGTGAAACCGAACCGAACCAAACCGTAATTTGCTCTATGGTTCGGTGATTTGGTGACAATGGTCTGGTCCGGTTCCTGATATAAGGAATACCGGTTATCGGTTAACGGTGCGGTTTTGGGGTTTTGGTTAACCGAATAAACGAAGGAACCGAAAGATATAAAACGACGTCGTTTTATATACACGTGTGATGCGTGTGAGAAGCATCTGGAAGCCTTTGAAACCTGATTAATTCCCACCAAACCGACGTCGTTTACCCTTCATATAAAAGCCTTCTTATATTTTTTTAACCCTAATTCTCTCATTTCCTCTCTTCACTCGCAGCCGTTTTCTCTCTGATCCTCTCTTTTGTTCTTCTTCTTCATTTTTCATGAAACCCTAAATCCTAATTAATTCTCTCATCACTCATCAGTCTCTGATATTCTTCAGTCTTTTCATCTCCTAATTAATACCTTACCTTACATACACTTAATCATGTGCAGTTTTCTCAGATTAAAATGCGTTTTTTCTTGGTAAGTGGATGACCGATGGAGCTATCTGACTCTGATTTTTTTATTTCATCTTTAATCTATGCTCTGTCTAATATGATTTTATGGTTTTTGTGTTTCTGGTGTTGAATCTATGGTGTTTGTGTGCTTACTTTGTGAACTCTGATATGGCGAATCTAACGGATCTGCTAAAAAGGTATGAAGTATGAAGCTGTAATTTTTTGATAAGTTATTTAAAATCTTTGTTCTTTATCTAATCTTTTTTCTCTGGTTTTGACTTTTGATTCATGAACACCTACCTGTCATGATTCGAACCGTTGCTGTTTGATATGGTGAATCCGATTCGAAAAGGTATGATTCGTATGATTCATGAAGATGATTTGGCAAGTTTTATCTTTAATCTTCAATTTATAACCTAAATCATAATCTAATATGATTTTATTTTCTCTGGTTGGTATATGTTTTGTTGCTGTCTGATGTGGTGATTATTTGGATCTCTGGACGTGTTGCTGGCTTTATTGATGAACCACTGATCTTTTAAAAGGTATGCTACTAAGCCTACTATGATCTGTTATCTATTGACTATTCTATTTATTTGTTGTTGTTGGTTTGGTTGAGTGACTTGAGTCTGTTTGATGTCATCTGCTATAGGTCTACTGGTTTATATTACTAATTGGTGGTGGAAGCAATAGATTGTGTGGAGTCTGTCCCTGTCTCTCTGTTTGAAAAGATTCATTAACTTGGTGAATCGTTGGTGGAAGCATTATTATTGGTTGCTCAGTTGCATCTTAATATGGTGAGAGTCTATTATTTAGTATAATTTAGTTTATTGTAATTTGTATATTAGTTGCATCATTTGGTTCATTGATTGGTTGCATTTGTGTTTTGGTCAGAGTCAGATGTCTAACTGTGAGCAAGAGCCTGTTGTTGTTGCTTCTTCTGCTGATAGTGGTGAGTTACCTCTGGCCTCAGAACAACAGCATGGTGCTGCTGCTGAGGGCTCATCTCAGCCCTCTCAGCAGCAACATGTTGTTGATGCTGATGGTGCTGGAAATAACCCAAAACCAGTAGAAAAGAAAAGAAAGGCAGTTGTAATGAGATCCAAGGTTTGGGATCACTTTGAACGCATTTGTGATGAAAATGGAAAACTGCTATTGGCTAAGTGTCTGTATTGTGCTAAAGTGTATAACTCTGATACTAAATTGAATGGGACCTCAACACTTAGATCACACAATATGGCATGTTTAAAAAATCCTCATAGTAAAGATATTAGGCAAGCCTTACTTACATTGCAACCTGTTAAAAATGTGGGTGATGGGGGAGATGGGGAATTAGGAACTTGGAAATTTTCACAAGATGCTATTAGGGCTGCTCTTGCTTATATGATTGTGGTTGATGAGTTGCCATTTAGATTTGTTGAGGGTATGGGTTTTAAAAAGTTAATGAATGTTGCTTGCCCTAGATTCAAAATACCATCTAGATGGACTGCTACTAGGGATTTCCATCAATTGTACCTAGATGAAAGGTTAAAACTGAAAACTTTTTTAAAAACTCAGAGTCAGAGAGTTAGTATTACAACTGATACTTGGACAAGTATTCAGAGGGTTAACTATATGTGTGTGACTTGCCACTGGATTGACAATGACTGGAACCTTCATAAGAGAATTATTTCTTTTGTCCCTGTTTGTGGCCACAAAGGTGATTACATTTCTAAAACTTTAGAAAACGGCTTGCTTGCATGGGGTCTGAAAAAGGTTTTCACTGTCACAATGGACAATGCTGGCAGCAATGACACAGCCATTGCTGCTTTTAAAATTAAATTGCAGTCATGGGGCACAGATGTAGCTAGATGTCAATATTTGCACATGAGGTGTATTGCACATATTTTAAATTTGGTTGTTTCTGATGGTTTAAAAGACATGAACTCATCTGTTAAGAAAGTTAGGGATTGTATTCGATATGTTAGGAATAGTCCATCTAGACTGAAAAAGTTTAATGATCTTGCTTTTGATGCTGCACTTGGTACTAAAAAGTCATTATGTTTAGATGTGCCTACTAGATGGAACTCTACATATCTTATGCTTGAGACTGCTTGTCTGTTTAAGTCTATTTTTGATTCTTATGAGGAAGTGGATGAATCATTTAGAACAGACATGGCAGACAATATTCCTAATTTTCTTGATTGGGAAAATGTAAAGAAGTTTGCTAGATGTCTTTCTTATTTCTATATCACTACTTTGAGGATTTCTGGATCCTTATATGTGACAGCTAATATGCATTTTCAAGAGATTGTTGACCTGTCTTTTATGTTGGATGAAATGATTGCAAGTGAGGATTTACAGATTGCACAAATGGGAAAAAAAATGAGAGAGAAGTTCAACAAATATTGGGGTGATCCCCATAAGATCAACAAACTCATTTTTTTTTCACATATTCTTGACCCAACTTCTAAAGTGCATGATTTGAAGTTTGCTCTGTCTAATTTATTTGGTGCTGAACATGGACATGTCTTGTTTGAAACTGTTAAGCATGAGTTGACTGAGCTGTTTGTTGAGTACAAGTCTAGTGAGGGAGGGTCTGTTTTTGCTCAAATGCCTGTCCTGGCAGTGCCACCTCCTGCTAAGAAACACATTTCTATTATGAAGGCAAAGTTTATGGAACATAATAAGGAAATGGGAGAAACTGGCAGCAAGAAATCCGAGTTGGAATTATACCTGAGTGAGGCCACAGTTGAGAACGATGATGGTTATGATATTTTGAAGTGGTGGAAGCTAAACTCAGGTCGTTTTCCAGTCCTTTCGAGGATGGCTCGTGACATACTTGCTGTTCCAATTTCAACCGTTGCTTCTGAATCTGCCTTCAGTACCTCTGGCAGAGTTCTTGACTGTTTCAGGAGTTCATTAACTCCAAAGTTGGTGGAAGCATTGGTGTGCACCCAGGATTGGCTTCGGGCAGAGACTGTTCCTCTGGTGGTTGAAGAGTCTCTGGATGAACTTGAAAATTTTGTAAAAGGTTATGTGTTCTAACCTGTAACTCAGTTGTTTTTATCATTTTTATTGATTGATTCATTATGTACTTGGCTAATATATTATTTTCTCTGTTAAATGCAGATTTGCCAAACTGAATGAGTCATTCAACTTGAAGTTGGACTCTTTTGGTGATCTATTTTTGCTTTTGGTGGAAGCATAAGAATGATGTGTTTGTTCTGTCCCTGATTTTGGTTCTATCCCTGTTTTGGTTGCAAAGAGGCTACTGAAAAGCCTCAAGTCCTGAACTGAAAGTCTGAAATGGTGGTGGAAGCCAGATTGATAATCTTCATTTTGAAACTGTAAAGTGTTCAACTCATTCTCTATTTTTTTTCAATTTTTTCATTTCTAAAATTTTAAACTCTAAAATTTTGAACTCTTTCTATTTTTAATTATTTAATGGTTTTGAATTTTTTAAGTTTTTAAGTTTTTTAAGTTTTAGCTTTTGTGTCAAATTATGAATGTTTAATTTAAGTCTTTTACCATGTATTATTTCTATTTTCTTCCTTCTGGATCCTTAAAACTTCAAAATTCTGTATTCAGATTCCTTTTTTGCAAAGACATTACTATTCAAACTTAAATTATTTTACTTACCTTCTCAGTTTTAATTTTATTTCTTTTTTTTGGCTGTGATGAAGCTTCCACCACTTCAAAATCTGACCTACATAAGGCCTTTTAATTTGCATGAGATGGCTATGTGTATATTTAAATCACAGAGCAACCGTGCGAATAGGATCGCCTTATAATGATCTGATAATTTTAACATTCTGAGCCCTTTTTTTTAAAACCTTTTTAGACTTTAGTATCTTTTAACTTTAAGTTGATTGAGTTGGTATATTTTGTGTAATCTAAAACTGTAATTTTTTCATTCTACACAGAATGAAATTCTGGTAGTGTGAATTTGCTGGTTGCTGCTTGGCCACTTCTTCTGAGTTCCTGCAAATTCTGCCTACATACATGCCTCTTTTTTTTGATGCTATATACTCCTGTTTTTTGTAAAGGGTACAGAAACATACAGATTCATTGATTATATTGTAATTTGTAAATGTTGCTGATGATATGTAATAGATAGCAATTTAGAAATTATAGTAATACATTTATTAGCTTCTTGTAAGTTGAACTTTCATAGTACAAAATGTACACATTATTTGTACTGCAACCAAAATGGTTTAGTAGTTTGATTTTTACTTAATTTTACAGGCTTTTGTATGTATTTTTGTGTATAAAAATGGGCCTATTTGTCAGGCCCAAACCGAAATCAAATCACCGAAATAACACCGAACCGACCGACAAATTCGGATAATTTTTTTTTCGGTTTTTAGCTAAATTATCTACGGTTCGGTTGATGATTTATACAATTTCGGTATAGCCGGTTTTGGCAATTTCAAAACCGAACCGACCGAACCGAACTGATGCACACCCCTATTAGAGATAGACTTTTATACAACTTGTTTTTTGTTTAATTGTTTCCTTTTATTTTTACGAAAACAAAAAACAATTCTAATTTAAATATAATAATTCTATTAGTACAGACAGTTTTTATTTTAATATTGAAATTAATTTTTTTATAAGAATTTTAATTAATATTATCTTAATAATTATACCCTTAATAAATTTTATTTGTTCTTATTTTCCGCTGTAAGAGCCCTAAACAGCACAATAACACATGACTAAAGCAGGTGTAACTGAAAAAGAAAAATTCATTTATTCATGACTAACAGTAATTAAAACCTTGGCCACATGCTCTCAGTTTAGTATTTTTTTCTTTCATAAATCAACACAAATTCCTTAATACATTCTCCTCTCAAAAATATACCTAATATTTTTGTCGAATCAGAAATTAATAAACACAAGATTAACAAATACTAATTTAACTATTTTTGGCCAATTCAATTAGTTTTTCGGCCGAATTAACATAATATAAGTTCATAAACATGTGATATTTATCTCATTGGAAACACCAAATTCCTTTGATGAATTTTTTTTGTATAGTTCGGTTTTTTTCATGGACTTTTAATTCATATTGGAAACCAGTGTTTTAAAAACCGAACTGGTGATTGAACCGCTGAAGTCACCGGATTCCGGTCGGACCGGTTCAACCGGTTCAACCTCCGGTTGAACCGATTGGACAGATCGTCCATATATTAGTAAATATGGTCGACAATCGGGCACTACTCAACAAATTATAAAGTTTGACCGGGACAGTGGGTGAATGGTGAACCCCACTTAAAAGAAACATTTCCTTTTCTTTTTATAACCTTATAAGAAAACCCTAATTTCTAAGATTCATATTTCTCCGCCTCCTTTTACACACTTGCTTTTCTTTCAATTTTAAATTCTACACATAATTAAAACAAAAACTAAAGATCACTTCCATTTTATCCATTTTCTCAGCAAAAGGATTCCACTTTTCTCCATTATATAATGCTTAAGTTTCTTTTCTTTCACAAAATTTTAGTATTTGTAATTTGTTAAACTAGCTTTTCTTTATACTTTTCTAATTTTGCTCCATGAGAATCTATTAAGTTCGGACTTGTCATGAGAAAAAAAAGAGTATCTTCTTCTATTTGAGCTGGATTTTCTCTTCTAACTTTCTCACAGGTAAAATAACCTTGAAAAATGGCAGCAATGGATTTCCACCATTATAATAAAAAAACGAACAGTTTCTCGCCACCGGTGATAAGCCATGAAAATCCATCGCTAATTTTAAAACACTGGTGAAAAGTGAAATCTGAAGAAAACCCTAATTTTGGATAAAATGGTTTAAATTTTCGTTTTGATATAACCGGCCGGTTTCTACATTTTTCCGGTTCAGCGGTTCGGACGGTTCTGAACGGTTCTGAGTGGTTCAATCCGGTTAAACCAGATTTCCGGTCCAAAGGTGTGTTTTGGACCGTTAGAGCAGCCGGTTGGCGGTCGGACCGGTCGGACCGGCCGGTCCGGTCCGGTTTTTAAAACACTGTTGGAAACACCAAATTCCAAAGAGGAAATTAGGCCCGGCACGGAGAAAGTGCTAAATATTCTCATGAGTACAGCCCAACTAATTTTATTGCAAAAATACGATACAAACTGAGCGTTTCTTCTTTTTAAACTTTTCTTTTTAAATTTTGCAGATTTTCTTCTTGAAAATTACGATTTTTTTCCTCTGTGTTCAATTCGTCTTTGTCTTCAAACTTCATCGAAATCTGATCGGCTATGGAGATCCAAGCCTTTACAGAGCTCAAAATCCTCCATTTTCATGGCCTTCTTCTCTTGCGTCGCTTGGCTTTACATTGCCGGACGGTTTTTTGTTTTCCGATCATTTCTCACTTCATTTCATAAATGTTGAATCGTGATTGACGAAAAATTTATAGATTGCTGACTAGATTTTTGTTGATTGACTCTGATTTGAGCTCATCGGAAGTGATAATTTAGATAATCACAATTTATCTGCTGAATTATTAAATATTGATTATGTTATAACAGATTGTGGCAAGATGCGGAAAGCATAACGTTATTGTTCTGATTCCAGTTATACAAATTGTTTACATTGGATTAGTGTTCATCAGTTCTTGAGAGAATTGGGATCGAGTTAGCTTGGTGCTTTACTAAACATGCTGTATAAAATTGCTGCTTATGATGTGTTTGATAAAATGCCTCAAAGAATATTAGGTGAAGTTCTTTTATCAGGAATATTAGGTGGAGTTCTTTTATTATGCAGAAGCACTTTTCAGACATGAAAAGGATTTTGTGGAGAAGCAAGGATGGAAGGAATGGTGCAAGTATTCCGTGGTAAAGCCATCAACTTTCTCAAGCTCTATCCACAAGTTAAGAGGTATAGTATGAATTTGAATGTTTATGTCCTTTTAAAAACGCTTAATATTAGATGATAGATTGCATGTTGCATGAAATGTATGAATGTTTTACTAATAGTATACCAATGAATTTAATTTTAATAATACTGTTAATAAACCTTGAGTTAACCGTTGGTAAATATAGAGAACTGCTTGTTGCAGAGTCACTATTGAAATATGTTTGCTTTATTTTTTTATAGTCCAGCTAAGTGGACTGCGGGTAAATTTGAAGTCTTTTGTGTTGTGTCAAAATTGATGAACAATCAGTTGCTCTATTTTTCATATGGTTTAGATCTACTGGTAATGTGATATTCAAGTTTTATTAATAGGGTCTAGGGATGTCAAGGATATTTTGAAAAAGTTGGCAACATCAATTTTGAAAGAGTTGGCAAGGATATTTTGGTTGCTGGGATTGGTACTAGAGTACAATAACTGGTGCAGAAAAATTCCCCAGGGTGCAAATTGGAGATCTTGTACTTGGCTTTAGGGTAAGCACTGATCTAGGAGTTAAAATAGAAAAATAATTTTGGAACTTTATGTGCAATTAGCACTAAACAGAATCCACATGCAGATAGCTTAGTCCCCATTTTCAGTCATGAATTCTATTCTTTGATTTAATATTTACTCTTATTAGAATGGCGTTTGATGGAATAAGCCTTGCACCAAAAAGAGGCATAATAGATCACGCATATCCCCATATTTTTACTCATTCTAAGAACATTCCATCGATAAACCATTGTTTTGTTGGTTAAAGCCAACATGTGATTCTTTTATCCTAACTTTGTTTTCTAATTAATTAATTATTTCAATCTCAGTTAATCGATATATTTTGTTTATAAAGTCATTTCAGGTAGGATTGATTACTATGTGCTTTTATTACTCGATGCATCATATCAAGTAAGTTCTTTGGCAGCAACATTTTGGTTCTACATGTTTACATTTTGTTTTTTTAGCAAACTAATAGTGAACTATTAGTAAACGTAAATGCAACAGGACAAAGGATGCTCGTAAGGTGTTCGATTAGCTGCCTCAACCGGATGTTTTTAATAGTGCTTTATTTTCTGGTTATGCGAGGAAGGGATGAGGGTTGTGTAGAAGAGGCAAATGATTTGTTTTCTGAAAATTGAGAGTTGGGAGTGGAGCTGAATTTAATACCAAGAATTATGGCTTTACATCCTTTTTATATTGAATGTTTTTAATATTGATTTGTTTTTAATATTGTGTCATCTGATGGAATAGGAGATGGAGAGTTTGTCCAATAATACTAGAGGTTACTAGAGGGTTGCTAATGGTTTACTAATTTATTTTTTAGGAAGTTGTTTGCTTGGCGATTCTCGGGACTCCTCGTTCCGCTCTTTCGATAATTGGAAATTATCAGCAGTAGAATTTTCATATTCTGTGTGATACAAAAAGTCTAGACTGGGGTATGCTCCAATGAATTGTGCAGATGTTTGACTGTAATGTTGTTGTAAACAATGGTCTCCAAGTTTTGGTTTTCCTTTGAAATGAGAAGAGTACAGAAACTTAGATTCATTATTTGATTTATTACACTTAGCTTAAGTTAGTTATAAAATCATGAACATGATTGTAATCTGCCTTACAAAAAATGTAACAATACAAATTTATGCTATTTTTCATTTTCTCTAAGTGAGTTTTCTTTTCATGGCAATTTAAATATCAATTTTCCTTTTGGAACTTGCAATTCATGTATAATTAGCTGTAAATTTATTAATTTGGAGATTACATTTAGAGGGCTTGTTGAATTGGGTTAATTCGTCAAAATTAACAATTTCAGAAAGGTGATCTGTAATAAAGTTAATAGCAATTATTTGACCCAACAATAGTAAACTGTTTTTTAAGTAAACTGATAGTCAACCGTTGGTAAACTTATATTTAATAAACCGATATAAACCATAAATTTAATATTTTATAATTTTTTAAAAAATAAACAATAATAATTTTTATTAAATAAACTGATAGTCAACCGTTGGTAAACTTATATTTAGTAAACCGATATAAACCATAAGCTTAAGATTTATGATTTTTAAAAATAAACAATAGTAAATTGCTTTTTAAGTAAACTGATAGTAAACCGTTGATAAATTTATATTTAGTAAACCGATATAAACCATAAGTTTAATAATTTATAAATTTTAAAAAATAAACAATAGTAAATTGTGTTTAAGTAAACTGATAATCAACCGTTGGTAAACTAATATTTAGTAAACCGATATAAACCATAAATTTAATATTTTATAATTTAAAAAATAAACAATAGTAAATTATTTTTTAAGTAAACTGATGGTCAACCGTTGGTAAACTTATATTTAGTAAACCGATATAAACCATAAATTTAATATTTTATAATTTTAAAAAAATAAAAAATAGTAAACTGTTTTTTAAGTAAATTGATGGTCAACCGTTGGTAAACTTATATTTAATAAACCGATATAAACCATAAGTTTAATATTTTATAATTTTAAAAAATAAACAATAATAAATTGCTTTTTAAGTAAATTGATAGTAAACCGTTGGTAAATTTATATTTAGTAAACCGATATAAACCATAAGTTTAATAATTTTATACTTTTTATAAAATAAACAATAGTAAATTGTGTTTATGTAAACTGATAGTCAACCGTTAGTAAATTTAAATTTAGTAAACTGATATAAACCATAAGTTTAATATTTTATAATTTTAAAAAATAAACAATAGTAAATTATTTTTTAAGTAAATTGATGGTTAACTGATGGTAAACTTATATTTAGTAAACCGATATAATCCATAAATTTAATTTTTTTTTAAATAAATAATAGTAAATTGTTTTTTAAGAAAACTGATAGTCAACCGTTGGTAAATTTATATTTAGTAAACCGATATAAATTATAAATTTAATATTTTATTACATTTAAAAATAAATAATAATAAATTGCTTTTTATGTAAACTGATAGTCAACCGTTGGAAACTATACTTAGTAAATCGATATAAATATAAGTCAAAATTTGTACATTAAATTCATGTAAACTTCAACAAACAAGCCAATTTGTGGTCACGTTTATGGTGCTAAACAACTGAAGCTTCTTTGTTTAACTCACTCTTCAAAAAACTGTTCTTTTTTCTATTTTTATTCCCATCTTTTTCATGAAAACAATTATTTTATGGTGCGGTCAATATGAAAAAATATCTCCATGGATCATACTTTTATTATTTTCTCAACTCCTCATTTTGTTTCTTTCACTTCTCCTCGAGTTTATCTAAGAACTCAAAATATTAAATTACCATTAACTTATTGTTCGGGTATTTGTGATCTTCTTCACGTCTGCACCTCCGCCATTCGTCACTGCCTCTTCCTCCTCTCCATCTCCTCTGCCTGAACCAGCTGGTTATCTGCGCTTCCACCATCTCTCAACACATCCGCCTCCTCTACAGCTCCGTTGTCCGCACCACCAGTCCGTCCTCTGCGCCTCTGCCGTCCTATCAACCTCCGCCGCTGGTTTTAATTTTAAATTAATTCTGCCGGTTTTAATTTTAAAATTTAAATGATGATGATGATGACGATTGTTTCACTGATACTTTTGATTTGGGTTTTTGTGTATCTACAAGTAGCCTTACTAAATCAGTGAAACCTCCGGACGAGAACCTCTGGCATAAATTAGCGGATCCGTAAATTTTATAGATAAAAAGTTCTTTTTGCAAAAAAAATTCAGTCAAACCGTGTATTTTAATTAATTATAGTCAAGAGGTATGTGTGAGATTATTTTACTGTTTAATAGGTATTTGTCTAAAAAACTCAATTTCAAATCTTTTCCTTACTTTAAGCGTAAGCATGGTGTAAAAGAGCAGAAAAATAAGAATTTTGTTTCCTATTGACATATTTATAGCAAAAATTATTATCTAAATCTCTAAATTTTTGAGAATTTATTTTTCGTTTGTTATCTAACATATTTATAGCAAAAACTATTACCTAACTTTGTGAGAATTTATGTATGAGTTAAACTCCAACTTATTGAGTTTGTTTTTCAATAGTAACTTAATTCTTAAATTAAATAATTATTTTATTTTATTATTAATTTTGTTTTTTAATACCCTTAATGAAGCCTATAAATGTAATTTTGTCTGTTCCCCCTTCCCACATATAAGATAGTTATAGATAGATAGATAAATAGATAGATAGATAGATAAATATAGGTATACATATGAGTTAAATTGAAAAAACCACATTCGTATAAATATTTAATTACTGCTTTATCATTAATGAAGTGATATAATTGTTTTAGGCCTTTAGCTAATTTCAACTTGTTCAAGTCAAATTCGTATTCCTGCCTTCCTTCCAGCTTTTTTCTCATACTAGTTTCGCATTACGTGTTATGCACGTGGCTCGTAACGTAACTCGTCAATAAACATATTAATAAATTTATTATAATTATATCAATTTTTTAAATTAATATTAAATTAGTTATCAAATACAGTATTTGAATTTTATAGTTCAATCAAACTAAAAAATAGATATTCCTACTAATTTGGAGACATTTTAGTTATTTTTTACATACTAAAAATTAAATTGGAGATAATTTAGCTACCTATTCTAATTAGGACTTTAATTATAATAGTGATTAATTAAATAACTAATTAGTTAATGACTATAAAATTTTTATTTAATAGTAAACTGAAAAGGATTATTCAGTAAATTTGCCTGCCCCCCCCCCCATCCGTGCTTTTATATATAGTACTAGCGTTTCGATACGTGCTACGCACAAGAGCGACATTTATATGATCCGTTATATATTGTAATAATAATAAATTATTAGAATTTAATTTTATTTGTTATTCAAATTTTTAATAATACTTTTTAATTAGATTATATATTAAAAGTAAATTAAAAAACAATATTCTAATTAGTAATAGTGGTAAAATTCTGGTTAACTTGTAATATTAGCTATGGTTTTTAAAATAAATAAAAAGTTTCTAACATGTAAATTACTATGACCCGTTAAAAACAATTAATTTCCATTGTTTTCTAGTTAAAATTTGAAGATTAATTAATTAATTAAATTTTTAAGAATTACATTTGTATTTAACTATTGTTGGTTCTAAAACTATGCGTTGGGTATTAATTAATGTATGATTCATTAGTATTAGAAGTGGAATTTTAGTTAACTTGTAAGTTTAACTATAATAGTATTTATGTTTGCAGTTAATTTTTTTTTTGTTAGAATTACTATTACCTAGCTATTAATTAATGTACGATTCATTAGTATAGTTAATACTTTTTTTTTCCACTAACCAATAAGTACATTGTTTATAGTAAACTGTTAATTGTGTAAATTATGTTGGCTATTTTATTGTAACTTCTTAATTAATAATATAATGACAAAAAGCTAATTGATAATTAGAGTAAACTAAAAATTTAATGAATATGAGTTTGAGCAGGGGTATAATATTCTTAAAATTTAGCACGTAGATTATAAATTATTTAAATTAACTTTTTATTTACTTTATCTTTTTAATTATAAATTATATTTTTATTGAAGTCTACGCACATGAGCAATATTTATATGACCCGTTATATATACTAAATTTTAATTTATTACATAAAATAATTTAGTTATTAATAAATTGTTATATACTATTTTTATTTTTATTAAAAATATAGCAAGAGAATGATATTTAGATGACATCCCTGATTCCTCATGTAATTTGTATTCTTCGTGCAATTAAACCTCTTCGGTGGTCTAAATTTCTAAAAGCTAACATAGCTTCCTTAAATGAGTTAAATTGTTAGTCAATCTTAATGTTTTTGTTATTATTTAATAATGATTAAACTTTTGAGAAAAAAACAAAAATATTCCAAAATAGACCAAATATTACTCAAATAGCCCAAACCCAAAATCTTTACATTCATAAGTACCAAATAAACTAAAAGTTTACATTAACTAGCCAACCACTAAATAATAGACACATGTCACACTTAAAGTGAAAAAAAAAGTCAAAAAAAACGTGTTAACAGCTGTAAAAACATGTGACAACGTGACAGTAACGCGTCTGACACGCGTGTCAGTCACGCATCAACGCGTGTCAGCGTGTCAGAATTATTTAAACATATCATTCATGTATCTTTTATGTATCATTAATGTATCAAAGCATATTTGCAACTCAATTTCAGTTTTTATGATATTATTTGGTTAATTAATAAACCAATTTCACTAATTAGGCAATTGTACTAAATTTTTATTATTGGATGAATCTCTATCAAGTCTTCAAGAACCAGAAACTTGGATTAGTTAAGGATGTAATTTTGTCATAATGAGTTCTTTAAATAAGGATATTCGAATTACTTTTGTTCATTAAAAATAATGTATCGGCGATGTATCTACAATGTATCATTCTCTCCAAAATTTATTCGTTGAAAATAAATATAATGAGTTGTAGACTGTCTAGAAGTTATAATAAATAATATATCTATAATATATTAGCGATGTATCAATGTAGTATATATAATGTATCGTTGATGTATCTAATATATATACATAATAACTTATACTTAAAAACTGAACCTACTTAAATTTTTGTTAGTGATAGCTAAAAATTTATGGCAGATCAAGCAATATGTTGTTAATAAGAGCATATGATTTTAAATTTTATAATCTATGGTATATCAATAAAATTGATTTCGTTAAAATAATCCGAAAAATGAAAAAATGGATCTACGATGTATCAGCTGTGTATTTATAAAGTATCGGCAATTTATCTACAATATATTATTGATGTATGTTTTATGTATCATTAATGTATCATAACGTATATGTAACTCAGTTTCAGTTCTTATAGTTTTATTTGGTTAATTAATCAACCAATTTGGCAATTGTACTAAATTTTTTATTATTGGATGAATTTGTTTCAGGTCTCTAAGAACCCAGAAACTTGAATTAGTTAAGGATGTGTTTTTGTCATAATGCGTTCTTTAAATATGGATATTTGAATTACTTTTATTTATAGAAAATAATGCATCGACGATGTATCTACAATGTATCATTTTTTCCAAAATGTATTCGTTGAAAATAATTATTACGAATTGAAGACTAATTCTAGAAGATATAATAAATGATGTATCTATGATGTATAACGATGTACCAATGTTATATGTATAATGTTCATTTCTGTATCTAGTATGTATACATAACTGCAAATTATTCAAGTAAAATTAAATTATTGTTTAAGAAAGTAATACTAGTCTAGAAGTTTAAGAATTCACACAATCAAATGTAACTTTTACAAATCCTATCTTGAAATAGGCAGACTTTAATCTAAATTCAAACCAATAATACAAATCGGTAGTAGTCATATTCAATTGTAAAGTACATCTCATAAATAGCACAGATACGTCTCATAACTAACTCAACTACATTCTTCAAAATAAAGGAAGTAGACTGAACTTCTAGCAAAACATATTGATGAAGCCATTAAACTGCAAAACTAGAGAAAAACAGTAAGCAAAAACAGGTTAATAAATATCAATTAATACATATAAATATTTAAAAATAATAAATTTCAAATACATCTAATAAACAACTAAAATACATCTAAAAGCAGTATAGATGTCTCACACAACCATCTCAAAAATCTAAATTAACAACAACTTCAAACTTCTTCCTATTAATAAAGTATTAAAGTACTAGCTTTGACACTATTATTAGCTTCTACATATTCTAAGTGCATTCTATCGAATATGATGTAGTCCATAAGCTAATTATCAACAAAACTAAAAAGATGAAATCTTTAAACTAAATAAGTCCAAAAAATAAGTTAAATTGTAGTCAAATCAGACTTACCAACGACCTTAACAGAGAATAACTAATATGTGGAAATGGTGGAAGTAAGTGGAGTCTTTCTACCATGCAAAGTAACAACTTTAAAGTCAACTTTTTCATTTTCTTTTCTAATCTCACCTCTAATACCAAACACCTTCCATTATCAAAAATTTATAATACCGCATAATAAAAAAATGCCAATTTACATATAAATAATCCAAAACAAATTATTGAAATAGAGCATACTTTATTGGTGTAGAAGCCTAAACCATATGACATGTATGGAAATAATAATAATAAAAGAGTATAAATATGAACTTAATTATATTCAAATCTGAAAATTTAGAGGTAATAATCAACAAATTCATGAATGGTGAATAGAAAAGAACCAAAAATATCCAAAAATCAAAGTAAATTCAAAAAGGCATATATTCAACATTCCATCAATTAAAGACAAATGCAGCAAATAAATCTATAAACAAATTAAATTCCAAAACAAAAAACAAAAATTAAGAGAACCCATTTATATAAGAACCCTCATCTAGCTTTAGGTATTATATTAACAAGAGAAAAGAAGTCAATTTTTTTTGATTTCATAGCTTCTGAATATACAATTGAATAATAAAATGAAATTGGAATTGGGGGTTTAATCCCTAATTCTTGATGATGAAGGTTCAGTAGCCATACGATTATAATGGTGAAGTCCGGAGTTAAGCGGTGACGAAGTTAAGAATTTGAACGAGAGGGTGTAAGTAAGTGAAAGCTAATGTATGTGAAGGTGGAAAAGTAAAGAGAGTTAATACAAATGATGTTTTGTGCATGTTGGAAAAAAGAGAATAGTTTGTGAAATAAAAAAACCAAATTGGTCACTAATTGTAAAATATAAAGTGACAGGAAATGTAAAGATTTGAGTAAATGGCCATTTGAGAAATAAAGTTCCGTGTTTTTAATATTTTTGTAATTTTTTCTAAACTTTTATCACTTATAATTCGATATAGATGTCATAATTCACTTTACCATTTTTTTCGTATGTCAACTAATAGAGCTCTTACTTAATTTGTTTTGTAATAAACCCTTATTATAAATTAATCTCATATTTATTTATCCAATTTACCAAATCAACGTATATCATCTAATAGAGTTTGTATTTTATTAAACTCTTACTTAATTTATATTGTCCTATTAACTTTAAACTCTTATTCTCAAGAATGAAAAATCCGTAGTACAAACTCTTATTTATATATTTTCTAATCATAAATTAATAATATAATCACAAATGATTTTGAAAATTTAGTCGATATTTAACGATATACTCATAAAAAATAAACTAATAAATTAAACGATGCCATACCACTTGTTGGCATTAAGAGGTAAATCAAGGCTAAATTAATAACACAATAATTTAAATAGTTTAATACACTAATAATATAACTTAAACTAATCAGTTTATACATGAATAAAATTTAAAGATTTTTTTTATAAAACTCCTTAAAAATTGATCATTATCTTTTTCCTCTCAAAATTTAAAAAACATCAAGAAATTGAATAACCATGAAAACCATAAAGCTAAAATAATTAAAAAAACGGACTTGTTTGCCAGACTTGACAACAACATAAGAGTCACTCGAAACAACACCTTTAACTAAGAGCAAGATTCACTCCTCTATGCACATGAATTCTCAGCAGACCCATCAAATTTTCTACGTTAATTTTTTTGTAAGAAATTTTTTTGTTTTAATTTGGATGGAGATTTATATATATATATATTCAAACACTAAAATTACACAAATATATATTGAAGGTGTAAAGAAGAATTTGGAAGGCACAATATTTTAACAGAATCGTTATATAGTTTGTCTCTGCGAACAAAATAAAATTATGTGGCTCTAACAAAAGAATTAGTCATTAATATATGCACTAAATTAGTAAAGCTTACCTTCGTATACTGATATTTTTTATGAATAAAAAGAAATTTAAAAACAAAACTGCAATTACACTACTCCTGTATGTCTAAACCCATCAATATGGCCAAGTGAGTCTCTTTGTCTTTTAACCAAATATTCATCATCTGTAAGGCAATTTTTCTATCCAAACACGATCTGCAGTTGAATCTGCAATAGCTACGACCATCACATAATTTGTTTGCATCTGCGTTATAATACTCATAGTTAGCTAGAATTAGACTTACATTCAACTTCATCTTTTAGTGTTTCAACTTTAACTAAATACTAATCCTTTTGACTATTATATAATTTTAATTAATTTTTTATTAGTTTTATCTTTTAAATTATCAATTATACCTTTAATAAAACCTATTACCGTAATTTTGCTTGCCCTCCCCCCCCTTCCCACATATAAAATAGTTATAGATAGATTATAGATAGATTAAGTGGTCCGTATTATGTATAGTTCTACTACAATAAAACTCATATTTGAGTAAAATCCGATTATTTTATTAGTAGTGAATTTGCAATTAAGTTCTACTTCTATTAATTTAAGTAATTAAATTCTTAATTAATTAATTATATTTTATTATTATACCCTTAATGAAAGCTATTAGCGTAATTTTACATGTCTCTCCCTTCCCACATATAAGATAGTTATAGATAGATAGATAATTATAGTTTAATATTTTTGACTTACTATTTAAAAACTTATCTTCTAGATCTCCTATTCAAATTAAACTTTTATTATAATTAAATCTTGCACATTTAATTATTTTATTTTATATTATCTCCTATGTTTCGTTTTTTTTAATTGACTTCCTTATAGTACTTTAGTTCTTAGTTAAATTTTATTAGCTTTTTCTTTAATAGTAATCAAATTTTTAATTTGACCCTAATTCGTCCAAATGGAGCATAAGCAACTGCCAAAAATATTTTAGAGTTTTGTCCTAATTTGATAATGAAATTTAGCATTAATTAATAAAAATCCTATTACCTTAAGTATTTGTAATATTATTTCGTATAGTTAGTTACAGAAATTAAATTTTAAATTGATATTAAAATTAGACTCCTATTTAATTTTATGTTCTTTTTCCTATCAGAGTTAAACTCTTAGAGAGTTAAACTTTTAGAGAGTTAAACTCTTAGAGAGTTAAACTCTTAGTTAATTACTTCTATGGTAATTATTAATTTATATCGACTATAATATTGTAATTTTGCCTGCCTCCATCCTTCACACTTATAAAATAGTTATAGATAGATAGATAGATAGATAGATAGATAGATAGATAGATTAAGGGTTTAGGTAGCCAAAAAAATTAATATTATATTAAAACTAATAAAATTACTTAGTGTCATAATTTAGAATTATAAATTAAAACAAAATAAACATACTTTAATATACATAGCTGAATGGAACAAATTAATATACTTGATCATACTTCAATAATAATCAAATGAATTTATCCTCCAATTTATAAGACATAGTGTTTGATTAAGAGTGTATAACTTGGTAACCAAATATCGTAATTACAAAATCTTATGAGTTAGTGGTGTTTAATTAATGGGAAGTTCTTACCTAGATCCGGTTAATAAAAAATTCATGTACCTATCCAATAAAGTGTTAGAAAAATGAGAAGAAAGAGAAAATAATAAGAAGAAAGAGAAAATTATGTTAGATTTTCTAACATCTCATTGGGTAGGTGCATAGAAAATTCATGAACCGGGACTAGGTAAAAATTTCCCGACATGACATTATGAGTTTTAGTGTTTGAAGTTTAATTAAAGACATGTATAAAGATTTATTAGTGCCGTAGTTTATGGAGGAGTGATTCTTATAGTGCCGTAGTTTATACAGTAGTATTTGAAGTTTAATTGAATGCTAATAATTTTTTTATATTATATAATTTAAATTAATTTTTTATTAGTTCTATTTATTAATTATAAATTATACTTTTAATGAAATCTATTACCGTAATTTTGCCTATCCCCCTCCTCACATATACGATAGTTATAGATAGATAAATAAATGGCCAAATGTTGTAAAAAGGCCAAATCTTTCACAAAATTTTCACAAAAGTCCTGACCTTTTAATTTTGTCGATTTTAGCAAAAAACTGATTATTTAGTTTCACAAAAGTCCTGACCTTTTAATTTTGTCGATTTTGGCCAAAAATGGATTATTTGGTTTCACAAAAGTTCAGACCTTTTAATATTTGGCATGCCACATAGGCGTCACATAGGCTCCACATAGGCAAATTGAAATCAAATTGAGAGTTGGCCACAATTGAAACCAAATAATTTGTTTTTGGCCAAAATCGACAAAATTGAAAGGTCAGGACTTTTGTGAAACTTTTATGAAAGGTTTGGCCTTTTTAAGACATTTGGCCTAGATAAATTATAGATAGATAGATAGATAGATAGAAAAAAGTCTCATAGTTGACATATGATTTTCAATAAACTATAGGAATCAA
This sequence comes from Mercurialis annua, assembly GCF_937616625.2. Taxonomy (NCBI): domain Eukaryota; kingdom Viridiplantae; phylum Streptophyta; class Magnoliopsida; order Malpighiales; family Euphorbiaceae; genus Mercurialis; species Mercurialis annua. The sequence continues at coordinate 16,520,100 of NC_065572.1, read as the reverse complement.
ATTGTAACTTTTATGCCATTTGTGTTGTGCAATTGAAGCAGTAAGTAGAGTGAACAAAACTGATTTCTTCTCTGTAAAGTTAGACAGCAAAAGGATGTACATTTAAGAGATCTGAAGAATTCACATTAGCCCCTCATAAAGATGTTCCCAATCAACAAGGGGAATACCATCAATATTGTCGATAGGATGGTGGCAATTGGGGCAAAAGCAGTTTGCTCCATAGATTTGAAACAGTAGGGACAAAAAAGAGCTGAAAAATAAATATCAGTTGGACCCATTATAATGATTAGAATGTGAGAAAAAGAAGAGAAATGAACAAGTTATAAACAAATAGCAAACATAAAAACATAAACATTTCAAAAAATATAACAGACCTTAGAAAAGGGGTTTAGAGAAACTGGATCATATACAAACATACGTGAGATCATAGCTAGGCTGTGTCTAAATGAGATGAAAGAAACACCATAACTTACCTTGCCATGTTATTAGATGAAAGAAACAGCTTCAGATGATCGTGTGTTAAGTGAGAGCAGATAAAATGAAATGGAGAGAAGGAGATAGGCTCTCTTTAAATTTAGAGTCACCAATCTGACACAGATGTACAGAACCTCCATCAGGCAGCCAAAGTGATCATCTGCCGTCATTTGAAAGGATTATATTTTTCTGCTGAAATCTATAATTATTGCCTATTAGGGTGTCTTTTCAACTTTGAAAAACTATATGCATGGCCATGCTACTACATGTTTGGGACACAGCAGAAGTTTCATAACTTTGAAATATTATATGCATGGCCATGGAGGTTTATGGCCTAACATTTGAAAGATATGTGAAGTGGAGATCATGCACGATCTCATGTGCATGGATATTATATATGCTCACTACGCACAAAATTTCATTTTTTTTATGGTCAAGTGTGTATATATATATTTAAGGATCTTAATATTAAATTATTTAACCGGGTTGAATTAATTTCAAAAAATTAATAAATAATTGGAACTCTATTATGAATTTGTGATTTTAATTCAATAACATGCATCATAATAACATGCGTCATAATATCATTAAATTATTCATATATTTTCATAGTAACTTTAACTCAATCACATCATATGTGTCATAATATCATTTAATTATTCACATTTTTTAAAAATAATTTTAACTCAATCACATCACATGTCAGAAAATATAAATAAAAATAATATATAATGATAGAGCATATCTTACTTAACATATCTACATTTTTTTGGGAACACTCCATCAGTGATGGAGGCAAGATAGGGTTAGAGGAGGCTTAAGCTCTGTCATAAAATTAAAAATATAATTTTTTTAAAAAAAGATAAGAAAATATATTTAAAAAAATACCCTATCTCATATTTTTAAATTATAATTTTTAGCATATACATTTTTTATAGTATAATACTTTATAAATGTTTTAATAAACAGTATAATGTCTCAAGTTAGGTTCCAGCTTCTTGATTATACTCCATGACCTTTCTTTGAACCATTTTCTACTACTGTAGACGAACTTATATCGCATAAAAAAAGTTTATGTTAGTAATTCTTGAAAATTCCATAATTTGAATTTTTGATCCACTTTTTCCAATAAATTTTGTATCCACATCATTAAGGCACAAGCATTTCAGTCACTTTAAAAACAAGAATTGAGAGGCATGTCTCGGATGGAATTCTTAATTAGTCACTCGATTTCACGGACTTTAATGTTTATATAAGTTATGTGCCAACCGAGCTACATAAGTTCTAGAATTGATTCATAAGTATATTTTGTGGATATCAAATTTACCGGGTCAATTAGTCAATTCAAAATTACACAAAAGGTACTATATTTTAAATTGTTAAAGAAGATCACTACATTATGATTTTATTTCAATGATTGTAACTGTAGTCAAAAAATGCAAATAACTCCGACATAGCAATGCTAGAATTTCAAAAAAATATATAACTATGTATCTTTTTCTTAACAAATTGTATAACTTAATACTATTTTGTAATTCACGATTAACTCAGTGTATATTCTTTTTTGGCCTAATGGTAAAAAAAACCCAAACCATTACGACTTGTTGTAATTATATCCAAACCTTTTAATTTTTACAATAATATCCAAATTGCATTTTTTTTGTTGCAATAATATCCAAATTGCATTTTTTTTGTTGCAATAATATCCAAAATGCATTTTTGTAGCAATAATAGTTAAATCGATGGGTAAACTTGTTGTTTTCAACTAAGATATTAGGCTATTATTATGTTTTGATGTATAATAATATAGTAAAAGTCCCAAAAAAATGGCAAAAAACTCAAAAAAATTCACATAAAAAGTGCAATTTGGATATTATTGCAATAAAATAATACAATTTGGATATTATTACAAAAATTAAAAGGTTTGGATATAATTGCAGCAAGTCGTAAAGGTTTGATTTTTTTTTGCCATTAAGCCTTCTTTTTATGATAAAACTTAACTATAATATGGCCACAATGACCTTTATGTCGTAACAATTTTTAACTATTTAAAATACTATACTCTTTCTATAATTTTAGTTAAATCGAGTGACCGAAAAAGTTTAATATCTTATATATGATGGCATTTCTACAACATCTTAAAATGATAATAATATTAAATTATCATATTCCTATAACAATGAAGTGGATCTCTTCACCTCTCATAAGATCTTTATTTATGGAAATGTGATAAAAAGAAAGGAAACAAATTAACAAACAACATTTCAAAAAATACTGAGTGATCTTTTCTGCCGTCAACATAATGAAATGTACAGATACTGTTTATATATATATATATCAGTCTTCATTTATAGCATTATGATCAAGCAAAATCAAACAAACAGTGTGTTAGTTTTGAGTAAGGGATTATATTTTTTGCTGCAATGTATAATCATTGCCTTTTAGGGCGTCTTTTCAACGTTGAAAAATTATGTACCCTAAAAACTCAAACTCTAAAACAACCCTAATAACCCTAAAATGACAACGTTATAAAGAAAAAACAAGAGTCATGAAGTGGAACGTATTGGGAGTGCTGACATTGGAATGCGTGGATATTATGCTCAATACTCGCAAATTGATATATATATATATATATATATATATATATATATATATATATATATATATATATATATATATATATATATATATATATATATATATATATAAATTAATTATTTAACCAAGTTAAGTTAATTTTAAAAAAATTAATAAATTAATTATTAATTTATTTAACATTCATCATAATATTAATGAATTATTTATATTTTGTTATAGTAATTTTAACTCAATCACATCATATGTCACAAAATAAACAAACTGATTTGTAATGATGAAACATATCTACTTAAGATATATATACTTTCTTGAAAACACCCCATCAGTGATGATGGAGGTAAGGTAGGGCCAGAAAAAACTTGAACTCTATCATAAAATTAAAAACAGTAATTTTTTTTAAAGGTATGAAAAAATATTTAAAAAAAAATATTATATGTTAAATTTTTAAATTATAGATTTATTTTTTGAACAAATGATCATTTTATTCCTTCAACTTGGCACAAAATATCAATAACGTTAAAATTTAAAAAATGATCATTTTTATCCTGAACTTGGCAAAATCGGATTAAAAATTCTCCTCCCCAGAAGTAAGATACACCTTCCGTTTTTGATGGATTTTGATAAAATTGTCCCCTTTTAAAAAAAAATTGTTTTGTGTCTGTGGCCAACCAGATATTGCAGGCCGTTGCTAATCACCCTGATTAACACTAATCAGGATGTTTAAGAGCAGCCCACAATATCTGCTGTAAGTGCTCCTAATTAGGGATTGTTATTTGAAGTTATTAGAGTATGTTTCGTCCACATGCAAGCAAAAAAGAGAGTATTCTAGCCTTCTGCGAACACATGACAAATGGAAATGGAGTGTTTAATTTCAATTTTATTTTTATTTTCCAAATACATCTTTTAAAAATTTGTTTAAGAATATGAGCTGCCAAAATATACTTCTTCTAAAAATAATTATCATTTTACATTATAAATATCTATATCTATAATATATCTATTATAAAAGCGAAGGGGGATAGATAAAATTACAACAAAAGCCTTTAATAATTAAAAAGATTTACGAAGTTAAATACAAATATAATTCTAATAAATTTAGTGCCTTTTTAAACTCAGGATTTAATCAAGGAATATTTCATATTTAATTTTTATAATCAATATCTCAACAGGGAAAGCGTTAACTTTTTTAAAATTATTATTAAGAAGTTTAATGTTAAATATAGTCTCATTGTATTGAAATAAAATAGGATTATTTTTCAAATACCTGTTTTTGGCAAAGTATTTACATCATTTTGGCTTATCTTTTCCTCTTATCCAAGACTACCTAATTCGTCAATATATTTACCAAAATATACACTATATAAGCATTATTTCATTTTAGATTAAACTTTTACATAGCCACCTTTTTTTCTCTCTCCTCTCTCTCTTTTCTCTCAAAATTCTCTCTTCTTTTCTTCTTTTTTTTCATTTAATTTTCAATTTATCTCCTCTTGTTACTTTTCCGTTCGTCTTTCCGGTCGCGCTTCCGTTCATCTACTTTCGATGGATTTCTCATCGTTCCCGGTCGTTTTTCCGTTCGTCTTTTCCGTTCGCGCTATGGATTTCTTGACTCTTTTTTAAATTTGTGTAATTTTTTAGTTTTTTTTTAATTATTTAAATATTTTATAAATAAATTATTGTAGATCTATAATTTTTGTTTATAAAATTGTTATATTATTCATATAATTATTTATTTTGTCTTCTCTTATTTATAGATTTGTTTATTGCTACTGATTTTGTAAAGAAGATATTGATTTATGGTGCATTTGTAATAATTTTATAATATCTTTACGTTTTAGTGTATTTTTTGTGTATTAATAGTGTATTTCTGCCGTTTTTTAGTATATTTATGGTGCATTTACAGTGTTTATGGTGTATTTGCAGTGTTTATGGTGTATTTGCAGTGTTTCATGGTTAAACCACAAAAAAAATTACAAAATGCCATAAATACACTACTTATACAATGTTTATACACTACTTATACACTATATATACACTAATTTTACACTATATAAACACCATAAAAACACTATATACACTACTGTTACACTTAAAAAAATAAAATAAAAAATTTCAGAAAAAAAATCTATAAAAAATAAAAATTAACACTATATATACACTAATCTTACACTATATAAAAAAACTGCCGGTCGGTTCGGTCGACCGAACCGAAAAAACCGAAAATCGAAATTAAAAACCGAAAAAGGTATTTATGAAATTAAAAAACAAAAGGTATTTTTCGTAAATGAAAAAAGTCAGAAAAGAAAAGTCAAAACTTGCAATGTAAAGTTGTAAATAAAATGCCAAAACATGTATTTTGGGAAATTATCACAAATATAATTCTTCCTGTAATAGAAAAAAATACAAGTTATTGTCCATGGCATAAAAGTTTCCATGAGATCATAATTTTTTTTTAAAAATAAAAATAAATTCAAATAATATATTAATGATTATCTTCAAGAGCGATTTCAAAAATGTTTTAAATAGGGGGCAAAAAGTTTATATTTGATAATAATGGTTAGAATTTTAATAGAATATTATATCAAAAGGGAACTCTCTCTCTCTCTCTTTAAATATTTATATATATATATATATATATATATATATATATATATATATATATATATAAATTAATTAATTTATTCGAGAAAGGTCAAAAGTGCCCTTTCCAATGTGTTTGATCCAAACAAACAATAAATAAAATTAAGAATTTATTTTAATTTAAAAAGAAAGTTTAATCTATACTATATATAAAAGTACGGATTGGGGGGAGGGGGGGGATAGACACATTTACCGAATAATCCTTTCTATTTTATTAACAATTAGGTTTTAAAGTCATTTACTAAAGCTATTGAATAAACAACCTATTTTATAGCTATTGAATAAACAACCTATTTTATAGCCTTAATTCAATTTAAATAAGGACTCTAAACATAATTATCGAATAAAAAACCTATTTTATAGCCAACAATTATCAAATAAACAACCTATTTTATAGCAAAACAATCCCACGTTGACTTGCTTTAGCCAAAAAATCTCACGTTGACTTGCTTGAGATTTTATGGTAACATATGATTGGAAAAACATTAATTATAAAGTACTACAATTAAAATAATAATTTAAATTAGAGAAAACAACAAAATTGCCAAAAAATAGCTTCTATTTTCACACATTATCATATCACCATGAAAAATAACATCTATGCCACTTTTATAAAAAAAATTTCAAAAAATACCATTCTGACAACTAATGTCAGTGCGCCAGCTGGCCTGACGCACGCGTCAGGCCAGCTGACGCGTCATCTGGTGCACCAGCAAAAGCTGGTGCATCAGATAAAACTGACCCGCGCATGATGCGCGGGTCAGTTACTGAATTGGACCCAATTCAGTAAGGAATTGGGTCCAATTCCATATCCAATTCAGTTTACAAACTGAATTGGATATGACAATTTTCTTTTTTTATTATTTTTTAATAAAATAATTCATTTATTTATATATTTATTTTAAAAATTTAAAAATTTAAAATATAAAATATACAAAAACACAAAATGATACAACTTAAGAAAAGATAATTTTATAAATTATTTATCGGATACATTATTGATACATATACCGAATACGAGTGTGATGCATAAATAATTTATTTATCATGTATAATTATGTATTAGAGATGTATTTATCATGTATAAATATATACCATGATGTATTTATAAAGTACATTTTAAAAATGTATCTATCATGTATAAAATATGTATCGGAAAAAGTATAAATATATAAATGAACCTATCGAATTAGTCGGTTGTATCAAAAATGAATCAAATATGTATCAAAAATGAATCAAATATGTATCAAAAATAATCAAATATGTAACAAAAATGAATCAAATATGTATAAAAAATAATCAAATATGTATCGAAAATGAATCAAATATGTATCAAAAATGAATCAAATATGTATCGGAAATGTATCATATATATATAAAACAAATACGTAATAAAACGAAAAAATATGTAAAAACAAGAAAAATATTTTGAGCAATCGAATAATATATCAAATAATGTATCGGAGATGTATCACGTACGTATCAACTATGTATCAATGTACTTGAGAGGTAATAAATGGACTTTCATTAAAAAATTCAATTAAACTTGCAGTGACAGTTGACAGTTCAATTACTACTAAAATACCAATTCTAATTACCGTAATAAACCCACCTTTTTCCTCAACTCTTCTTCTAACAATCACTAATTTTCTCTATCTTTTTCTTCCAATTTTAAAAACCGCACAATCTTTCCCTCATTTTCAAAAATCGAACACAGAAGTAAAAAAATTCTAGTTATATGAATTAATCAAAAAATTTCCTACATGATTTCATAGGCAATGAAAACAAACCCACTAAAGATCTAAAAATTTCTGGGTATATGAATGATAAAAAGAAAAAGGCTAGATCTGTTTCTCAGCTTCTTGTTCTACAAAAGTAATCAAATAACTTTCTACATTATTTATTTTAAAATTGACTTAGTAACTCCAATAATGCTGAAACTGAATTCTTTGGCGCACTACTAATTAAAACTCATCGTTTTCATCTTGTGCATTCAATAATAACTTTTTCTTTCCGCCTCTTGTTGCGGCGGCGGAGGCGACGGCTAAAGCTTTAACTCTAATTTGAATGCCGACTCTAGCCATTTCCATCATGAAATTCGCTTTAATGCAGTGATAGAAAGGATTTTAATGGTGGAAATTTGGGTTGTGCAGTAAGAAGAAGAAAGAGGAAAGTGAGGGTAAAAAGGACAAATGTAAGAGATTGTAGAGAAGGAAAAGGAAATCATTAATGATACGTGTCCCTATTCTATGAGAATGGTACTAATGAAAGAAAAGTGATAATTATGGCATTGATGTAAACTTTTAAAAAGAAATGGTAGAGTGTGAAATAAAAGCTCATATTGTGGTTTTTTTTTGTTATTTTCTCTTTAAATTAACACTATGCTTTTACTATTTAAACATATTGTTCATTATAAATGAATATTTCATGAAACCATTAACATTAAAAAAATTAAACAACAGTATTATAAAATTTGAAAAGTGAAAACCTCAAAATACCCACTAGATTGTCTTTAATTAGAATCAGACTCTATTTCAAACAATTAAAAATATAGAATTTTAGTGCTCGAATTGCATTAGTATTTCCGGCAAAAAAAATTGCATTAGTATTCTAAGTTTGCTAAATCTAATATTAAATGGAAATTAAATAGTATGATTATATAAATTAATAGTTAAAATAATATTAAGAACAATAGAGAAAAATAACTTCAAAGCTCATTTTTTGAATATTACGCACAATTAGTTTTGTTATTATATAATTAAACTATTTAATTATTTTTTACTTAAATATTCACAATTTTAATGTATTATTTTATTAGTAATAATTTATTATATATTAAAAATTAACTATCAAAAGCATATTCACTAATATAAGAAAACAATGGAAAATGCTATTGTTTTTCAGAGAAAAAAATAAAAAATATTAATTAATCATAATATAAATTTTATAAGTCAACTAGAAATAAATTTACAAAAAATAAATCAACCAAAAAAGTACAAGAATTTTCAAATATCTTTTCATAAATATAGTCCATTAACTAAATATTTATATTCGAACATTTAAAATTATTATTTTTTAGCTATGAACTGGTGTATTAATAAAAAAATTATTGTAATAATCAAAAAATTCAAAATAATTTACTTTAAATATTTTTATATTACTATTAAATATTAATTTTTTTTGAAATGACTAAATATTAAATTATTAAAACATAAATTGACGAGTTATATTACGAGCCACGTGCGTAGCACGTAATGCGAAACTAGTTATAATAAAAGTGGTTCACTTAATGGGGTCATTCTAGAGTACCACTGAAGTTTAGGTACCACTGGAGTTGATAACCATCGGATCATTTCCTAATTAATTTCCTCTGTTGATTATATTATCAGCTACTTATTCAGTGGGTGATATAATTAAATCACAACCCTCTTTTATCTGATCAGCCACAATTATCTTTAACTTGCTCTTCTCTTCCGACAATTTGTCTTCGCCACCAACAGCTACTCCCCTTCATTCTCCTCCACTTCCACCTCCTCCACTCCTCACCCAACCACCACCGCCACCGCCGCCGCAACCGCAACCGCTCCCTCTCTTCTCTCCTCCTATCAGATCCTCACTGTCCCTTCTCCCTCTCTTCACTAGCCGACTCTGATCGTCCCGCCCTCTCATTCCTCTCTTCAATCGCCGCTTCTTTTTAGCTCTCTCAAACCCCGGTTCTGGCCCACTCTTTCAATGGCTTTACGAAACGTTTTGTTGATAGGATACCCATCCTTGGTTCGTTTTCTTTCTTCTATCCTCTGCTTTTGGGTTTGTATCTCCCGAGAATTCACTCCTCGGATTCTGCCTCAAGTCCTTCACTTACTAGGTTTGAAGCTGTTCTTCTGCTATTTACTCTTCTGAAGCTAAATCACGCGGCAGTCAGGCGATTCTTGTGCAAATTCATGATCTGCCTCAGCCCTTTCTTTATCGTATTCCTTGTACTAAGGTTAGTTCAATTTGGTTGTCGAGTATTAGTCCGTCTGTAGGAGTTTCCTTTCCTGCTCTTAAGCCTCAAATTACTGATAAGTCGACTAAACGTCCCATCATTGTTGGTGTTGTTCTTGATTGTTATTTTTTCGGGAGCTAGAAGAACTCTGTACCCATTCGGCAAATTCCTCAGTGTGCTCTCGTGGGTGCGTGGTAAATGTCCATGTATATCGCTCAGTTAGAGTTTTTTAACGGGCAAGCACCGGACCGTATGAATAGCTTCAGATGAAGTTCATATTGTGATGGTAAGCAATACTTCCATGTCTCTAAGTAAAATACTATAGCTGTTTCAACCCAAATGTAGTAGCGAGTAAGGGAAATGTATATGCTTAGGGATGACATGTGACATATTTCTTGTGTTAGGTTTGGAAGGCAGAGTTGGTATTAACTGATTTTTTGTTGCATAAGATGTTTACTTCGTCTGAATTTGATGGGATTAGTTCGTTAGAACCCGGTGCTGGAACTGTTATGTATCTTTAGTCTACATGTTGGTTAATTTATAGTAGAAGCTCTCACAGTACTTGGAGAGTTCAAGCCGTACGGCTTAACAGCTGAAGCTCTCGACGGCAAGCCTGAATATAACAATGTCGCCGCCGATACGTACGACTACTTCCTTTTTGACCCCGAAATTGTCCGAGACCAATGCAAACTCAACGATTCCGATATTTACGAGTCTCCTTTTAGTGATCAGTGTGATCATGAGCTCTTCATTTGAGGAAACACGTAAGCTACTCTGTGTAGTCTGTAGTGATTTGAATTTTATTTAGTTTGCTTAAAATTTAGAATTATTAAATGAGGGTTTTATTTTTATGATTTATTGTTGTCGGGTGTAACAGGATAATATGGTCGATTGGCTCGCGAGTTTTCAAGAGATTCACGTCTCTTTCTCCGGTTAAAATGGTAAATGCCTCCTATGTTACTTGCAACATGTGCATTATGCTTAATACTTTTATAATTAATGATATTGAGATTCTATTATAAATTGTTATATTAGGCGGCTGGTGTCTCCTGGGCGATACGTTTGATTTAGTTTTTGTGCATTATTCTTTTTAAAAGTGTTGAATTGAATTCTAGGTTTGATTTGGTTTTTAAAAAACTGACTCACATTTGGTAAATTTCAAGTCTTTTTTAGATTTTTTTTGGTGTAGTGAGTTTTTGGATTTAATTTGGATTTAAGGGTTTTTTGTTTTTGTTATGAGCAGTTCAACAGCAGCTTCACCACATGTTATCATCATCTTCTTCAGTTAAAAATGGTATTGATAAGAAGCATAATAGGTCTATATAAGATCTGAGTGATCCTACTTCTACTCTAAGGAACTTTGAGGATTCTAGGAAGAATTCCCTTCTTTATACTCATGTTATTGCCTTCACTTTTTATGAGCTCGAGACGATAACTAAGAGATTTCGTTCTGATTATATTCTGGGAGAGGGTGGGTTTGGGACTGTGTACAAAGGCTACATTGATGAGAATGTTAGGGTTGGTCTTAAGTCTCTTCCTATTACTGTCAAGATTTTGAACAAGGAGGGTCTTCAGGGCCATCTCGAATGGCTTGTATGTTGTCCCTTTGTCATTTTTAGCCATTTCTGTAAATTTTGGTTCATCGGTTAACTTAACTCTCTTGTTCTGACTATATGAATTGGGATGTTATTGCAGACGGAAGTCAACTTTCTGGGGCAACTTAGGCATCCTAATCTGGTTAAGTTGATTGGATATTGTTGCAAGGATGATCATAGATTACTTGTTTATGACTTCATGTTCAGAGGAAGCCTCGAGAATCACCTTTTTCAAAGTATGTTTTTTCTTTTCTTTCATCCTTCCTTTTGTCGTCTATTTGCTTTGCTCTTCATATATTGCCTTTGTTTGATGCAATTGGCATATCTTTATATTTGGACAAATTATGCATGTTTTTAATAATACAGGTAAAAGAAAGTCTACATGAATTTTTTTTTTTACAGAGGTTTTCACTCGTTCAAAGTATAGGATTTTTACTTCTGAAAGATGTGTCCTTTGCATTTGCTTTTCGTAATTTCCATAGCATAGCAATTGTTGCAAACTTTATCGCATTATAAACACTAGGATCGACGGTTTCCTTCTTGCATTCTAGATAATCTTTGCTGTCTCACCGGTCACCATACATTCCTTACAATTTCGTAAAGAAGAACATTAATTTTTTCTAGCTTTGCTACCCCCTAGCTCCACTGATATCTTGCAACAGTTATCTAAAGTAGTCTCAGTAATCACAATATTTTCTTAGATATTTATTATGAAATTTAAGATTCCATTGGAAGTTTTATTGGGCATATAACCTTGAGTTGTCCTGTTGCGATCTTCTCAATTTTATTTCTTTTCTTTTCTTTTTTAACTTTTACCAGGTGAATTAGTATCAATTCCCGTTCTCTGTACTATTACTTCAATGTGGCCTTTTCCATTTGGTTTGTTACTTCAGCCAGCAGCTGAAGGAAGTACATCAACCCAACCTACATTTTTATCAGCATGTCCTTTATCAGATACGCGTGATATTTTCCGCTCTCGGAAAGATATTGGTCAGAGTCCACGACACAATGTCACTTTTATGGCTATATTGTCCTCGCATCTGATTCTGAAGGATTTGCTGGAAGAGCCACAGGTATGTGTATGTTCAAAGAGCAAGAACTTCGGAACGAGACTTAAAAGGCTACCAAGAATCTTATAGAGGTAGCGTTTCAAGTTTGATTGTGTCCTTCTATTTCTAGCTAATTACATGTCTTTTCATATCTTATAGTTTTTTATAATTGAACCTTAAGTTTGCTATTCTGACTTATATATTCTGTGAGCTGATAAGCAAACAATTTTACTTGCTATGCTAGAAATTGGAGTTGGCTTGTTCCCAGATGTTGGATTTTTATATTTAGCTGCACATAGTCTCGGAGAAAGGATCAATTGGTATATTTCTTAAATTTTTCTACTCTGACTCATCATGTTATCATTTGTGAACCTGCTCTATGATTTGATTAGAGGAATTGATCTTTACTCAAACAATAAAAGTTGTCAAATTCATTCCTACCTTAAGGTGAAATGCATAAATTAGAACAGCCTTTTATGTTACACTCTTCTTTTTTGTCAGAGTTTGAAATTTTTTCCTGCTTGCTGGATTATCATTCTTCTTTACGAATTCATAGTATTGAGATTGTTGGTCTTTGAAATTTTATAATAACTATAGCACTAACTCTTCCTTTTTTTTTTTATAATATTGATCTTTTTTTTAATATTGATCTTAGAAGAATAGCAGGGATAATTTATCTTTGTATATAATGTTTATATTTTTGAAAAGTGAATAAAAACATGAATTATATAAAATAAAGAACATATGAAGGTATTAATATAAAACCATGAAGTGATTAAATTGTTGTGATTGAATTGAAGATATGTATTAGTTTAGGATTGTGATTGCTATAGTTGGCTCAACTATTTGTTTATTGTTTTTTATGGGTTTGAAGTAGGCTCATCGAGTTGCTCACAAGTTGTGGACTGAATGGCATAGGCAGCTCACTCTTGCTTTACACTCGCGAATAGCTGATGTTTTTGCTGTGGATATACATCCAGCTGCAAAGATAGGGAAGGGGATTTTGTTTGATCATGCAACTGGTGTTGTGATTGGTGAAACGCCAGTGATAGGGAATAATGTGTCGATTTTGCATCATGTCACACTTGGCGGAACAGGAAAGGCGTGTGGCGATCGACATCCGAAGATTGGAGACGGAGTATTGACTGGAGCTGGTGCGACAATTTTAGGCAATGTAAAGATTGGGGAAAGTGCAAAGATTTTTGCTGGCTCGGTTGTGCTGATTGATGTCCCCGCTAGAACTACGGCAGTTGGAAACCTGGCTAAGTTGGTGGGTGGAAAGGAAACACCTGCGAAGCATGAGGAATGTCCCGGAGAATCAATGGATCATACTTCTTTTATCTCAGAATGGTCAGATTATATTATTTTATGCGATATTTTATCTTATATCTAATGCTTTATACCAGTTTCATGGTTGTGCTTTGCCAAATTCTGCATTGTGATGAAGATGTTCTGGTAAAGATTTGTGTATCTACGCCTGTTTGTAATCTACCAATGAAACACATAAAAACTATTATCATTAAGCAATAAGCTGTCTTCGATTTGGTTCTTGCTGCGTATGAATTCTACATGATACCGTAATCTCATCAACTCTTTAAATTAAATCCATCTTTCATTTCTAATGTTCAAATTCAATTTATATTTTCTGTTATCCCTTTGATAGTAGTTGGATATGTTTTTTTTTCTTTTATAAAAAAAAACCGAATCAATTCTAATACTCTGTTAAATCTATGGATAGCTGATAGTTGTTTTATGCTTGACTGCTGCTATTGTTCATAATAAGTTTCTGAATGTTTATCCTAAATGTTTGTTTTATCCATCCGTTTTGGTTTATACTTATATATTTCAATGTGGTAATGTACGTGACAATTCTAACGTCCAGCTCGACAAGTTTGTCGCATAAATACTGTGGGCAAACAATATAGCTGTAGAGAGCAAATAGCAAATTATACACTTAAATGGCATACCTGTATGCAACATCTGCGATAGCAAAGGGACGCAGAATCAGCTCACTAAAGACTGCCCCTTTATGTGCCATCATATAGATGCGGTAACCTTATAACAGGATTCACAGCAATAAATGAAATAGAAATTGACCAATACACTTTAAAAATATGGGTCTACCCATACAATCTGTTGAAATATAAAAATTATGGTAAATTTTTTCGCTTTTTAGTTTTAGAGGCCGTTCTTTCTGCAGCTATCCTTTTATTTCTTCTTTCTTCCTTTTCCGCTTCACTTGGAAGTTCTCCAAAATCAACCCAAGCAATAGCATCTTTCGATATATAATTCATTATATTGTTGATTTTGTGACCCACTATCCATATCATAAATTTTAATCGAAGCTCTTGACTTGCAACCTAAAATAAAAAGTTAATTAATAATTTAACACACATAAATAGATTACATAAAAATTATAAGGAATATTACTTGTAATGTACGTACATTCTGCGCCGAGCATGGAGAAATAGCACAATTTATGTTCTTGCAGCTCGCATATTTTGAATGAAATAAAGTCCGCAATCATACCTATAATTTTAATAATGCATATCAATAACTATAACTATCATAATGTACTTAACAATAAATGTATATTTAAATTTTGGATACTTCAAAAATAAAAACATACCCATTATTTTGTTTTGGACAAGTTGTATTCACTGTGTTACCCGTCTGCTAGTATATTTATTTTCTTTCTTATTTTCACTTTCACCTTTCTCTTTCAAACTCAATATATGGTTAGATATTATAATCTCATTTTATTTGTCAAGTATAACTGTTGAGTTAGTATAACTATTTGAGATGAGCTTCTTGTATCAGATAAACCAAACTATATGTGCTTGTGTTGCCTTTTTCATATACTGTTTTGCCATTTTTAATGCAGATTCGTGCTGAAATTGCCAAAGACACAATGATTACTCCGAAAGAGGAAAAGTGAAAATCAGGCTACAAATGTTTTATATTAAAGAAATATATGAAAGCAAGATTGAATAATATAAAGGTTACATTTTGTGAGCAAGATCAGACATTTACATGCACATGTGGCTTGTTTGAAGAAAATGGGTGGCCGTGTTCACATATGTTTGCAGTGATGAAAATGTGTGATTTCAGTGCTATTCCTCCAACATTGCTGCAAAACCGGTGGTGCAAAAATGTTATACCAAATGGGGAGAGGCTGAATTCGACCATGCCTACATCCATGACAGCAATGAAGGACATCAGGTTTGGAACTTTACACGGAGAATGTCTCCAATTGTGCAGTGTTGCTTCAGAGTCGGAGGATCTTTATAAACAAGCTATGGTTGGTGTGTCAGTTTTTACAACCCGAATCATGCGGTCATCAACGTGGGAAGAGCAATCAATTTTGAATAAAAAACATCGCCCCTACAAACCAACTATAATGAATCCTAATGTTGTTCGCACAAAAGGATCTGAACCCGAGGGAAAAGGAAAAAAATTCGGTCAGCGACTTTGTGGCATATGTAGAACCGGGGCATAAAAGAAGTACATGTAAAAAGCTAGATGTGGGAGCAAGAACACAAAAAGATCACAACTCGAAGGATTCTATAATTGGAGAATTTGGATTATCAGACATTGAAGATCCTTTCCTAAATGAACTACCGCTATCTACCGATGATGATGATATATTTTGTTAGTTTGTGATTTTATATGGGTTCTTAAAGTGAATATTATAATTATGTGATTTTGAGTTTGGGTTTGGTATTCTTGACTTTTGTTAATAAGTTTATCTCATCAAATGTCTTTTTCAAATTTCTGTATTCTTGACTTTTATGTGTAAAATACATTTTTTTTAGTTAGCTTAATTAACTTGTTTTTAGTAGTTGTTAATTTTATTAGCCTGCTTCATGTCACACAGGGTCTGTAATTTTCCTATTTCGTGTCTTAATGTATGAACCTTAAATGGCATAAGCAGCTGAAGTCATTTACTGATCAAAATTATATGTTTGGCAGTCATGAGTTGGGGAATTTTTTTGGCCATGTATTGATAATCAAAATTATATGTTTGACACTCACATACAAATCAACCCATAAGTTCTCCAGAGCACTCATGTCATAATGATTTGCATAAATTACATGAGCTTCTGCAACTAAAGTTAGGTTAATTAAGGAGAGTTTTGTTGCTATCCTGTCGTGCACTTCGATTTCACGCATGCCGAGTCTCTTGCGGAGGCGCGTGATGCTGAACGGTGGTTTGATATGGCTCAAAGCTATCCTTCTTCTCGTAATCTCTTCTTTAAATCCCTAATTTGGTTTTATTTTTTTGAAAAACAAATGTAAACCTTGTGATTAGTTAAGATTGTAAAGGTGGCTTATTACACACAGAAGCAGCTCCTGCAATGGAGGTGCAAAAGAAAGGTACTATTATACTTGTAATTTTTGTTTGATGGAACTATTATACTTATAATTAATTGATGATTAAGCGTGTTTTTTTATTGATAAACACTATTAGTTAATTTATGTTTAATTCTGTGTGTATCTAGACTGTGAAAGAACTTATAGAGGGGTCTTTACCAACTTAAAAAATTTCCATCTGCATAAAGTTTCAAATAAACCACCTGCATTGCCTACAGGAAATTAATTTTAAAGATACTCTGGTACTTTAGGTGTTGTTAACTTTTATCTCGCATGTAAGAAACAGTGTGTTTGAGACTTGTGATGCTGTTATTTGAATGTATCGTTGTTCTTGCATGCTTTGTTTTAGCCCTGTATGTTTTCTATGCGCTCTTGTGATTGTTTGACAGAGGTAACAAACTGCTCTGACTCGGTTTGTGTTACACAAAAATTCCGGGAGTTACTTTATTGGAGCACCAATCAGCATATAATGCGACTTGAATGATACTGTTGAGTTTTAATCATGGTTTCCCTCTGTTTTTATTTAGTCTCTCTAAGATTTACCAATTTATGTTTCATTTTTTCTCAACCTGAAAAGCGCTAGCCTATGCAGTAAGCAGATGAAGATTTCTTTATGTAAGTTATTATCTACAATCACTTCTTATAGAATTTGAGTTGAATATTTCAGTTTGGCATTAGATTTCTACTGTTGTCGTTACTGTTAATTAAAGGTTGCTCATTTGTATGACAGGTAAAAATCTATCGCAAGACGGAATACTCCATATCTTATGGGATTCTCGAGCAGGTGAGTTTGAGTTTAACAGTATATTTTTGTGATTGAAATGTGAGACTTGTATTTTTCTCACCTACAAGGCTTAAAATTTTGCATTGCTATTCCTATTATCCTGCTCTATATTAAGTAACTTAATGTGTAATACAATTGTTCTTTGCGTACTGGTTGCTTACTGGTTCAAAATTACGGACAATTCTTGCATGGAGTTTTTGTTAGAGGGGTGAAGACCAGCTTTATGCAAGAAACTTTGCATTTGCCTCAGGATTTTATTAGTGCTATCAGTGCTTTCTTTGCATTTACCCTAGAAAAACCTAATATTTTAGGGTTAGTTTTAATTACGTAGTTAACTAACTAATTGATTAACTTGTTCTTAATTTTAATTTATTTATAATTAATCATGATTGAAATTTGATTATTTTATTTTATTGTTGTGCAGGATGCTTCCAAGGAGAGATATTGAGGTAGTTGTTTATAAAGGAATGCCCTTTTTGTTTAAAAGTGGCGATGATTCAAAAAGGAAAATGATGGCATACTTGGGTATTGCTGGTGGTAATGTAAATCTTATATAGGAGCTTATTTAACAATTTGATATTCATATTCAGTTAAAGTTGCTATTTAGGATTGTAGTTGAAGATAATACTAAATTTATTGTGAATGAATTTTGATGGTTAAATGAAGGGTTGGTTTTCTTGGTTTTATGCAAGAAACTTTCACAACTGGCCTATTTAGGGACACTATGATTTAATATTTTTACAAAAAGTATTATCATTCATGTTTGGGTTCAAGGAATAATATTATGGTAAACTACTATTTGATTGAGAAAGATTATTTCTTCTCAACATATTGGTACTACAAGTAAAGCTACAAACAACTGAAACAAGCCATTTCCAGAGATCATCAAAGTTCAACCTCTCAATAAAACCTATAAAATCAACAGCACTTAAATGTATGCCTAGTTTAGACTACAATAAGTGAAACACGATAATCATCAGACTGCGGAATCAACAAGAAGTGCAATATAATTTGGAGAGAAACCGGAGACAGAATTCCCAACTGTCTTAAGAACCGAGCATCAGTTGTCGAAGCCAAGATACTTTACATTTTGGTTACAAGCAGCATTCAGAGCCATATAAACTCACCTCAAGTTCAAAAGCCTTTTCATTACATTGAGCCATCAATCCAATAGCAGTCTGCAACAGGAACACAGTTTAAAGAATGAAGAAACTATTTTTGACTTAATATATAAATTGAAAAAAACAATAGCATGTTACGGAATAAAGTTGCGAGAAAATAATATTACCTGCTGCATTAACTCCAAGAACAGGAGGTGATGCATTAACTCCAAGAACAGGAGGTGATGCATTAACTCCAAGAACAGGAGGTGATGCATTAACTCCAAGAAGCCATCTACACCATTTTCCAAATCCTACACCATTTTCCAAATCCTAAAACGAACGGTAACGCTATACCTTTAAAACAATTACAAACTCTCAGAATCTCTTCTCGGTCGTGTATACTGAACAACTGCAGGAAAAGCAGAAATTTTGCCCGAAAAATCAGACCTTTCCTCCAGCTATTATCAAGGTTCTCTTTGTCGTCTTGGATTGGTTTCAACAGAGGGCGTTCCTCGAATTCATTGAGCATTTCAACAACACGATAAATTTTTTTAGCAAAGGATTCATCCATCACTTCTCTGCCATACAAAACACTAATGTCCTGAAGTAGAGACTTTGATTCAGGTATTCTCTTCATATGCATCAAGAAAAGTGCCAAGTTGCACTGCTTGTTATAATCAACCTCCAAAGCCAGAGCTTTCCTGCAAAGAAATGATTTTCAGTTAGTTAATAAAGATTGTAATTCAAATAATTTCTTTTGATTCTCTGAGATTTGAGTATTAAATAACTGTTGTTTCTATAATTATTTACTTTTAGACTTATAATAGAGTTTTATTTGTGTTAGAATTTAAATTAGAGTATGAGTTTTAAACTATCTACAATTCTTTTAAGATAACAACAAATAATTATCTCATTTAATTACCACCATTAACCAATATTTGACGATATATTCCATCGTTCATCTATTTAATCATTCGTTCTTCTATAAAATAACGTATCAAGCAAAACAAAAACTCCCAGATTAAAATGAAGAAAACCATAACACGCTCAGCCAGTATACTATATCTGCCTTTTGCCGTACGAGCAACTATTGCCGAAATCATCGCAACCTCATCATTGCCGGATTGGATTCAATTCAAGTCAACATGTCGCCTATTCAATCAAATAGCATTAGAGCAACACATTTTACAAAAGCTAGATCTAATGAGTTTACTCGACAAGAACTACTACTCCTACAAAGATGAAGGGGAAATTGAGCAGTTCTTCATCATGTGTGGTAAAGCTAACAATCCTATGGCATTATATTTTAATGGATGTCGACAATTTTTCAATAAAAAAAACCATGATGTGGCTGAAATTGAAAAGTCAGTTGAAGGAGGATTCGCTCCGAGTATTTACGCTCTAGGTGTTGCCTTGATTTCACTAAACAAACAAGAAGAAGGACTAAACTTATTGAAGAGAGCGTGGAAAAATAATAACGACAGAACTCCTTATTTCTCAAATATGATGTTGAGACGTGTTACTGCAAGTTCTAAATTTCCAGTATTTAACTTTCCCAAGGAGCTAATAGGAGCGTTTTGTCAAAATGTTGCTCACTCAAAAAAAGCTATTCAAAGCACTTCGCAAATATATTTTCTCACTGATTGTGTTGATTGTATGTTGTGTGAAATTGAACACAACCTACGCGATCTCATGTATGATTGATTTAATGGTCGACAGTTTGAATATTTTAAATTTAGCTGAATAAAATTATCTATGTTTTAGATGTTTCTTCTACTTTATATATTTATGAAATTCAGAGAATCGACTTACTGATATGGCTATGTAGCAAGCCCGCATATAATTCATTTTCTCCTAAGCCCTAAAAGATCTTTATTAACAAGTCACAGATGTACAACCACTGTTTATATATATACAAAAAAGGTTTATTCGCAGGTTATGGATAAACAGCCACTGCATATAATAGTCATCAACCTCTTGATAGTGTCCAACAGTTTTCCAAACTAGAACATTAACTATGTAATATACTAACTTATACTCATTAAAGACATCTATGATGATGGAAGTATTATGTTTTTATTGGATCACAGCCAGGACAATTTGCTGTAATAATTTTAGCATTATATCTACACATACAAATACTATAAACAGAATGTAAAGCAAATCAGCTTCCAGCACAAATTGTATCATCAAAATCCATACCTTACAGAAATCTTATAGAGACTTGGGATCCATGACCTCAATATCCCGAGCAAGGGTTAAATAGCCTTCATTTAGTTTAATGTTGTTGATAATATACTGCAATGCCTCTCTGTCCTCATCCTCTGAAGCATGAACAACATTTACATGGATTATAGTCGCAGTCGCAGCTGCAGCCACAACAGGACAGCAGCGCTAGAAACGACAGCTTGTTGAACGACAGCTACAACAGACCCACGAGAAATTGAAACAGGGTATTCCACTGCAGGCAACAATATTAATCGTCGCAAAGTTAAAATCAGGACACAGAAAAGCATTATAACATGGATAAACATAATCTTGTTGCATACAGTTTCTATGAGATCAAAATACTTATGTCACATGGAGACCACAATCATAACATGAATAGACATATTCTTAAGTTATAATCGCATCAACAATAGCTGAACTTTTCCCGTCTTAAATTAAAAATATGGTAAATAGAAAAGCTGTTCTCAAGCTAACATAAATTTGTCATATGAGCTCATTTTTTCCAGTTTGATTAGGAATAAGGCAATCAATCATTGAAATTTGAAGTTCATGTCATAGTAACTGCACTGATGGGCATAAAGATAAGAGCATATAAGACTAAGGGACAAGGAAACAGTACCACAACCACTTCCAAAATTGACAAGCCCTGCGATTTTTCCGATTTCTGCTCGAAGAAAATTAACAAAATTACAAAGGCTAATGGTCCACATTCAAGATTTATAGAAATTAGAAAACAAGAAAATATGAATAGTAATGTTCTCACCTTGGTATTAAAGGATTAGAATTCGCCAATACAAACTCACCGACCCTGCAAAATCAATACAGATAGCTTATTACAGAGGATCATGATTTCTATTTATCCAAAACTGCGATAGTGAATGGCACTACTCTAAACAAGAACAAGTATAAGCTATATGCAAGAAAAATACAAACGAAAATACTCTTTGCAACATTTGGATGCAGGCTGAAGAGTATAACAGTTAAGCTTTCTCAAAATCGATTTGATTCCTATTTCTCTAACTAACAACTCTCAAACTGAGACTCTAAGAATCATACTCTATTTTTGACACAAAAAAAAACCCTGACTATCCTAGTAGTAGTATCTTAGTTTTCTATTGGACCGTTACCATATAAATAGGGTAACATGACCTAAGAAAGGCCTTAATTCTTCATGAGGCTAGGCCTTGGTTTGTGCATAATGCACAGTAAAATCTACCCCACGCTGCAACTTCCAAATGACTACAGTAACTGCATTATTCTCCACCAGCTGACACTATTTTTACCAAAGTTAGCTTATTGCAGCAACCACCACCAAATCATGGACATTTCTGACATTACTGTTTTGCTAACATTACCACTATTGATATTATTTTGACAAATACAAAGCCAGTGCGCATCGATAATTGTAGAAAAACTTAATGGAAAAGACAGTTTTCTGTAGCTTATAATCGTTTTAGAAAAGGATAGTTTTATTATGGCCAGTGACCAGTAGCTACCATATAATATCAAAAATATGAACTGCCAGTTCAATTATTTTTGCACTAATAATTAATTACTTGTAGGTCCTATCTATTTATTTTCACAATCAAACAATAAAGCTAATGAGTGATAAAACCATTCATATAATTCTAATTAGAAACCAGCCAAACGAGATCAACCCCATAAATCTGATCTAATCTAATCTGTTTAAGCAAAACGACAACTCGAAATTGACACGATGATTATCTACACTTGATAGTTAAGCTTAAAATTATGATATGTGGAAAATTAATGGTATAATGGAGAAAAAGGAATTCATTATTGTGCTTAATTTGATGTACTAAAACAAAAGGCAGCATGGATTACAAGTTTTTGTACAATTACAACAAAGATGTACCTTCGTACATTTTGGAGATTTGGCGCGTCTAGGGGTCAGGCGTTTTCCTTTAGGATAACAGCATAACCAAGTGCAGCAAGAGCAATCTCGGCATGACGGTCTGCAACAAGAGCATTCCGGGCATGACGGTATGCAACAAGAGCAATATGGGCAAGACGGTATGTAGCACTTACTACTGCATGCTTGTCTTATACAGCGACAACAATTGGATTTTGGACAAGTACAAGAACACGAGCATGAGCAACACCCGGAACAACAGCCACAACAGGACGACAGCTCTAGACAGCGACAACAACAACAAAATTACAAAATGAATGAATTAAATTAAAGTGCAAGCTTTTGAGAGAAATAAGTGCTTAATCTTAAAAAGAGTATAACAATTAAGGTTTCTCAAAATCGAGCCTAGAGCTGAAGCAAAAAATAATACGACCCACTTAATTTTTAAAAGAGAAACAACAAACAATAAGCTAAATTGCTCTAGATGACACCAATCAACAGACATATCATGAGGAATAAAGCAACACAAACTAAAAATAGCATACGTAAAGAGAACATACATTTTTAGGCAAACAGAAACCTTGAGGAAGCGCGAAACAGTTATGCAAACAGTATTCTTGCCACAACCCCAATCTCGTTCCCACATTAGATTGTATCACATTACAAATTTGATCAATTCCCTAAAAACATAAACACAAACATCAATTACAAGCAATTTTATAACAAATCAAAAACTACAACAAATGCGCCAAAAGATTGAAACAAAAGGGTTTGCCTGAGTCAGATGTTGAGCTCTATCAGTGCCTTGGGTGCTCAATAAAGTGGAAGCTTCTCTGCATTCAAAAATAAACACATAATTAAATCGATCCTAGGGTTTGATAAGGAAAAATAACAATTGAAAATGGAATTGAAAATGAGTTATGTATGAAAGTAATCGAAGGCGCCGTCGAGCAAGTATTCGACGGTGTTGAGTACTTCGTTGATGAGAAGTCTTGGTTTTAAATTCAGCGATTCAAACACTGTCTCGCTTTCCCTTCTTTCCATTTTGTGTTCTTATCTAATGCTCATTCCTTTAAATCCAGTCAATCATTTGCAGTTTCTTAATGAATTGATGATGAAGAGAGAACGAGAGAAGCATGAGCTCGAGAAGAATTGGAAGCTTCTCTGCATTCAAAAAATTGACGATGCTCTGCCTTTTTTTGGTGTTTTAATTGATTTTAATGAAATCGATTAGATTTTTTGGGGGATAGATGCTTGGAGATTAACAGAAAATGGATTAAATTTACATGGATCTGAGTATATGTAGAAAACGATGCTCTGCCTTTACTTGCTATTAAATGGAAAGGGAAAACAAATTCTCAGGAGCTGATGGATTCTGCGGATTTGTTTTAAGAAACAAAATTAAGAAAGAAAGAAGATAAAGAAAATAATTAAATGGAGAAAAACTAAAATTACCTGCTATAACATGTTAAATCCGGTGAATGACACAAGTGGTACCCAAATTTCAGTGGTATCGTATAACTAGCCCACTTAATGTGGGAAGGCTAGGATCAATATTATAGAAAAAATAGGACCTATCATTAACAAATACAACTACGTAAAAACGTGTTTCTTGCAGTAAAAAATCATGAAGTATGTAAACTGTAAAATAATTAATAAAATAAAAAAATAAAAAATAGTTAAACAAAAACAAAACTGAAAAAAACATAATCGTAACAAAGTATAAATAATAACTAAAATAAAAGTGCACCAATAGTAATAACACTAATGATTATTATTATATTTAACGGGTCATATAATATTGCTCACATGCGTAGCGCGTGGCGAAAAACTAGTATATAAAAGCATGGAGGGGGGGACAGGTAGATTTACTCTTACCGGACAATGCTAAATGGCCCGAAAAATTTTGGACACAAAATGGCCCGAAATAATTTTTTTTTGCAAATAAAATCTCAAATTGATTTTACCTACAAATAAACCCTTTTCATTTATGGTTTGGTAATAACTCTTTTTTGAAAATAAGTAATTTGACATAAATAGTAAAAGACTTTGTCATAATTTTTTCTTTTATTTGTTATAAAAAGAACAATTAATGGCTTCATTAATATATTACTTGGTCATTATAATTCATTAGATTAGTGAGTTTCATAAAATTAAAAAATAGTAATTAGTATTTAAATAGAATACACATTTTAATAATTTATATATAAATTCATATCATTTGTTTATATTAATAATAATTTATATTATTTTTTATATGACATTTATATTGATTATGCGTTTTTTCAGTTTTATATCATTTTTTTGGTTTTATATAAATAATTATACATAAAAAATATAAATATAAATTTAAAATTAATATATAAGAAATGATATTATATTTAATAATTCAATTTTTATTTTTCAATTTTAAATTATATTAAATTTAAAACTAATATATAAAAACTAATATTATATTAATTCTATTTTTTTCAAACTTTATATTAATAATTATACAATAAAAAGAAAATATAAATTTAAAACTAATATATAAAAAATTATATTATATTTAATAATTCATTATATATATTTGGTAAGATATATGATGAGATTTTATTTCAAAAACTATCCTTAATAGATATGGAAATGTAGGAGCGGTCAATATTATATTCATTCATACTAACAATTATTCTCCTATTAACTATAATAAAGTGTCCTTGACCATAATAAATGACTCGCTATTTTCAATAGAAATAAAATTCATTTCCACTTTAATAAATTTTTTTGCCTATTATAAATAACTAACTATTTTATGTAGTCTATATAAAAAAGTGATATAACTATTTTTTTCTTCATTCAACAGTGAAAAAATTAAAAATTAAAATAAAATGTAGATACAAATGGATCTATAACATGAATAATGACAAAAATATTTGATTTAATTGAAGAAGATAGCTTATTCAATTTGAGTATATTACTATTAAATATAAAATAAAATAAATTAACTTTTAATTAAACTAATAAAATATAAATATAAATATAAATATTTCAATTGATATTACTATTTTTATGTAGTCTATATAATAGAGTGATATTATTATTATTATTTTTCATTCAACAGTGGATAAATTAAAAATTAAAATAAAATGGTAGATACAAATGGGTCTAGAGCAGAAATAATGAGGGAAATATTTGATTTGAGTGAAGAAGATAGCTTATTCAATTCAGATAAAACCAATTGTTATATGAACTCCAGTTTGAACTTGAAATTTTAAACTCTTTCTAGTTTGAGTTCAAACTTGTATAATATATTCGAGTTCAAGTTGGTCGGATATTTCGTCCCACCTGTCATGCCACATAAGATTTCGGTGTCCCAGTCAACAAAAATTGGCTGGATATTTCGTCGATGATGAATTTAAAAAAAGAAAAGAAAAAGTAAAACACAAAATCAACGATCAAGCCAATATGGCTATTCAAATTAGGAGTATAAATAAGTCAAGTTGAGTTCAAATTAGGCAAAAACTCAATTCAAAGTCTTAAGTTTCATTATGTTATACAAGTTTTATGTCGAGCTCAAACGATATATAAGTTGTTCGAAATCAACTCGAGAAGCTCGTGATTCTCAATTTTTAATATCTCTAAATTTAGGTATATAATCATCATAATTATATAATTTATGTTTTATAATAAAAAAAATAAATGTATAATTACTAATAATAATTTTTATTTTTTTTTACTCAAATCGAGTTGAGTTTAAGTTTGAACTTGAAAATTTAAACTCATTCGAGCTAGACTAAAAAACTCGTATAACACATTTGAGTTTGAGCTTAAGTTTAGTATAATTCGGTCTCAACTTTATCCGTTGATTAACCATATTTTTCGGTTTTAATTTTTGATATTCAATTCAAATAATTGGTTTTATCGGGTTTTTACATACCCTTAGATAAGGACAATTTTTCTAGGGTAATTAATTGCAAATTGATACACAAACTTTACCCTAATTTGCAATTACAACACAAACTTTAAAACTTGGCGAATTGGTACACCGATTTTAATTTTTTGGCGAATTAATACACCGAGCTAGAAAAACACTAACGTGGACATTGTCATATAAAGCCACGTGTTGTTGTATGATTGGTCGGTGTATTAAATTGCAAAGTTTCAAAGTTCGTATTGTAATTGCAAATTAGGGTAAACTTCGTGTATTAATTTGCAATTAACTCATTTTTCTACTACAAAAATATATCTTATATTTATTGTTGAATCAAATACGTCCTCTTTAAATTTTAACATCATGCTAAAAAAAGTTATTATTTTAAGCAGATTGAAAAAATTTAACTATATAAATTTTTACATAATAACAGTACAAAATTCTCTAATAAATCGTATTATTTTCATTAATATTTTTAAAGTAAATATAATTTAATAATTTAATTAAAAAAAATGTAGTACAACTACCAAATTGTATACATGCATCATACAATTTTCTTCAAATTTTATAGAATAATTTTTTTTATTTGTTGATTTTACTTATATTATATTTCGTATAAAATTGTGGACATGTGTTAAGAGAATTAAAATATTATAATAAAATTTAATAAGTACTAACTTTTTTATACAAAATTTTTTAAATTGAATTTATACGCTAACAATAATATTAATATGAACTCCTTTAAATATTTTATAATAATAAATTATATAAAAAAATAATTAATGTGGGCTCCTATAAATTAGCTAATAACAACATATCATTAAAGGCTAAATTATGACATGATAATTTTTTTTCTATAAATATGTAATAGTAAATGTTATTTAATAGTAAGTGGCATTGACAATTGAGAAGACCAAATAGGTAAGTAAATAGTTTTTTCTTTTTGCAGGGACGTCCCTATAGAATTTTTCATTGTAAAAATTACAGGATATTAAACTCCCTGCGTCACTCAAATCTCAAGAAATTTCAAAAAGATCACTAAAGTCAATTTTCTTATAAAGTGGTCACTGAACTATACCTTTTATTACAAAAATATGTTTATTGTTACGAAAAGAACACTAAACTTTTTGTGAATTACAAACAAATCATTGAGTTATTCTTTTTATTACAAAAAGGTTATTGAACTATGTTTCTTTTTGTAATTTTGGATTGCCACGTAAGCAAAAATGTTAGGTTTTTACGTCGTTTTATATGGGTGAACCCTTTTGTAATAAAAGGTATAGTTCATTGACCATTTTGTAAGAAAATTGACTTTAGTGACCTTTTTGAGATTTCCTGAGACTTGAGTGACTCAGGGAGTTTAATATCCAAAAATTACATTTTGGCCAAATTGTGTTCATAAATTTTCGGGTCGAATGGATTTACCTTTACCTAATAATTCTTTTTAATTTATAACTGATTGATCACTTAAATGAAGGTTTTATAGTAATTGATTAGTTATAATAATAAAATATTAATATTAACTACTTCTAACTTATTTAAAATCTTAAATAAAGTTAAATTCCTTCTATAGTTAAACTACTCTTAATATTAGTACTCGGAACCATATTAATTTTGAAAATAGTCCCTAGTGCATTAAAGACTAAAAATATTAGAGATAGATGACTGTTTAGTTTGATTTACGACAATTTTTTTTTGATTAAAGAAGGCAAATGCCAAAACAAAAGCATTAGATGCTTCTAAACATACGGGGAAAAGAAACCCCAACATTATCATCAATAAGGTAGCTTTGAAGACCATTTGGAATGCTATCATACATCAGCAGCCCCACATTGTGAGAAAAAACGAGACTAGCCATGTGATCAGCGCAACGATTGCCTTCCCTATGGGTGTGAGGAACGACAACCGACCAATCCATGTAAATCAAATTCTTGATAACGTTCCGGAGACTGGCGTTCGCATTAATTCTACAGTGATCGTTGTTCAAGCTATCCGCTCCGAGCTTTCTATCCATCTCTAAAATAATGTGGGTAAATCCACGGTTCCAAGCCGATTATAATCCATCAAACGCACCCCAAAGTTCAGCTTGAAGGACCGAACAAGCTCCAATGTTCCTGTTAAAGCCGAAAACCCATTCTCCGCTGCTTGTACGAGCTAAACCACCTGCTGTTGCTATTTTATCTAGGCCTCGAACAGCACCAACGGTGTTGATCTTCAACCAACCCCGAAAGGGGGGATCCCACCCTACAAGCTGCTCCGTTCTTGGCTGTAATCCAGGATTAGATAGCTTGATAAATGTTTTAGCAGAGAGAGTGTAATGAGCCATTTGACGAATAGACTGGACAATCATCTCGGAGCTGCTCCTCTCCTTGCTAAAAATGAATTTGTTGCGATGATTCTATAAGGACCAGCAGGTAAGGCCAAACAAAATTCTCCAATTCTCGCAGTCATCATTGTGATTATCCTGAATATTAACAAAAAACCAATGATCAAAAAACAGGCTAAAAAAATTATGGACAAAATTTGAGGCGAGCAACTTCGTCCACACTTCCCTAGCGAAAGTACAATGACGGAGGACGTGGTCTCTGTCCTCAATGCTGCTGCCACTGATTTCACAAGACTCATCGGTAGTCATGTGACGTCTCTTACGCTCACTGTTGGTGAGGATCTTATTCTTAGCTGTAATCCATAACATGGTGCGCACTCTATGGCACCCGGCCATGACCAGATAGCTCTCCATTTATCACTGTCCTCATTCCTATTCGGAACAAACTGCGCGTTATAAGCTGAACTAACACTAAAATTGCCAGAGCTGGTAAGGCCTGATAGGTCCGATCTGCAGCGTTATTGTTGGATGGAGGTTTCACAGCAGTTACGTGAAGAAGAGCTGAGCAAGGAAGGCGAGCCGAGAGATACTCCCAGTTCCATCGCCCATGAATGACAGTATCAGCAACTTTCTTAACAAGATCCGAGTCGTGAAGCAAAGAGATGTTCAGAGACTTCAAAGTACCGAGATCTCCAATCCAAACATCCTCCCAAAAGTTAATATGCTTTCCATTGCCTAAAGACCAGTGAATACCTTAAGAAATATCATTCCAAAGATAAAAAAGGCTTCTCCAAATCGGCAAACATCGACCGTTAATCTGCATAGGGAGGACATTATCCACCCATTTGTACTTAGATCTGAGGACTTGCACCCAGAGAAGATTCGGTTTAGATATAACTTCAAATCCGAGTTTCATCAAGAATGCATTATTATGCTTATCATACAAAAAAAAGAAGCAAATCAATCGCTAATTATACCAACAACAACAAAAAAGCAAATCAATCACTAACTTTAACAAATTCAACTTTGAAAATTCCACAGAAGTTTACTAGATTAAGAGTCACATGAAGAGAATTTATTTTTGTATATAAATCAATTATAAAATTGTTAAAATATATTGAAAAAATTACAAAAATTATAGATAAATAGTATTGATGTTAATTAATTTTAAAACAAAATATATTGATATGCCTTGAATTTAATCAATACATTAATTAACGAATAATGTTACGAGCCACGTGCGTAGCACGTACTGTAAAACTAGTTCAATTAAAAGAGTCTATTTAATATATTTATAGAATAAAATTTTATTTTTTAATATAAAATGGAGGCGAACTACATAATTAACACAGTAATTTTTTTCTTATTACAAACAATCATAAAATAGAATAGCATCCTTGACCAAAAATATACTCATCACACTTGTCCTATATTTATTTTAAATTATAAAAATAAATATTAAAATAGTCCTATTTGTTAATAAATGATTTGTAAATTCAATATAAACGAAATATAAAATTTTAAAAAAATTACCTATTTATTTTTATGAAATTTGATCAGAGATTTAAAACAAATACGAATTAAAAAATTGAATTATTTAAATAAAATAAAATAAATAACAAAAAGATATCACAGACTTTTATTGACTTTTACAACAATTGATTAGTATATTTAAAATTATTTAAAAAAATATTATTTATTTATTTTAATTGTTTATTTGGACAAATACATTAATCTACAAAAAGTGTCTTTTCATAATTACTGATGGAGTTAGCCTTCTGATCCGATAATGTGACCTGCAAAATAGGATAGAAGCTAATCGGACGATGGTTGTTCGATTAACTCTATGATGCTAAAGTCAGTATTGAGTTTAAGCAGAGTTTTGTGTATATGAATGTAGTTGTGAGTTTAGGCATACCTCCAACTTCTTTTATAGTAGATGATAGTATATCTTGTAGAGTTGTAGTAGGAAGGTGAATCCTACTTTGTAGGGTTTGATTCTGATTAGGAGTGATATTTCTTATTCAGACACGAGCCCTATTTAGGAACGTCTTCCTAAATAGTCTCGTCTTCCTAAGCTAGAGGTTATCTTTCTGAGTTGGAGTTTGTATCGAAATAGGAAAGATACTCGAGAATATTCTTTAGATCTGGTAATCGGTCCGAATCTTAGGGTCGACGCGCTTTTTCCGTGTCCGCAGGGATTCAGTATTCTTCATGTCGGATGGTGTTTCAGTCGAGGCGGATCCTATGGATTTGACCGCCTGTTTCGTCTGGTCTGGCCCTTTGGACGGGAGTCCAATATCATCTGAGAATGGATCTCCTGCGACTCGGCTCCATTGTACTTAAAATAGGATCCAATATCCATCAAATAACTCTAAAATAAATTTATGAAATTCATCTTCTTTAAAGTAAATATTTTAAGTCCATCTACTCTAATAATTAATTTTATGATTTAATTTTTAAAATATTTATTAGTAATTTAATAAATAGAATTATGTTAGTTTTTATATTAACAGTTTTAAATAAAGGAATACTTTATTAATAATTTTAGTTAGATGGATAATTAGAAAAATGAAAGAATAATAATTAAATATTTATAATATAAAATGATAATTATTATCAGAAGTAGACGTATATTTTGGCAGCTCCTATTCTTAAACAAATTTTAAAATATATTTGGAAAATAAAAGCAAAATTGAAATTAAACACTCCATCTCCATTTGTCATGTGCTCCCACAAAGCCAGAATACTCTCTTTTTTGCTTGCATGTGGACGCAACATACTCTATAATAACTTCAATGAACAATCCCTAGTTAGGAACACTTTGGCCGGCCTCCACTGCGCACTATCCACGAGCCAGGTTGTTTGGGAATACAGCTCAAATCAGGAGGTAAATTCCGTTTAAGGATAAATATGGCTGAAAGACCAATAGTGAACAAGTACTGCAGGGGGAGAAATTAAAAGGACTTTGATAAGAGAGAAAAAGAATGCTTCAAATAGATGGGGTCAGCGATATGCCCTGATCTGATGTGGAACAACCAAAAGTCATTCTGAATATCAGCTCGGGTTACGGACCGATGCGGAAAGCACCAATAGCCCAAGTCCAAGCTCTTGATACACATGCAGAGATGTTGTCACTGCAATTGTGAAATGTATCACACTGTTACAACGTGCCTCGGCACCTACGCGCTCAAGGTTACGGCCACCGAGCTCCCCATTTTTCCCGTCTTGACACAAATACCAAGGAGTCTTACATGTGTGCAAGTCAACGGACGAGTAAATCCTTCAGAAACCCTTCATGAGTCTATTAAAAAGCCTTCGGAAGCCCTTTGTGAGTCCTTCGGAAGCCCTTTGTGAGTCCTTCGGAAGCCCTTTGTGAGTCCTTCGGAAGCCCTTCCTGAGTCCCTCGGAATTCCCTCAAAAGTCTCTCAAAAGTCCATTGGAATGCCCCTCAGAAGGCCTCTCGACATTCTCTAGGCGGCTTCTCGGAAGGCCCCTTGGCAGCCTCTCGTAAACCCTCTCGTAAGGCCCTCGGCATGCCTTGGCATGCTTTCCAAGCGTACCTCCACAGAATGTACCTCAGCTTGTTTTGCTACACAGACATCTAAGCTGACTTAACTTTGTTTTGGAAGGAAAATCTTAATGTCTCACACTAAGTCAAAATGTCCCTCATAATGGATATCAGAAGCCCCTCGGAAGCCTCTCGTATGGCCGCTTGTGAGTCCCTCGGAAGCCCTTCATGAGTCCTTTGGAAAGCCTAACAGAATTCCCTCAGAAGGCGTATGTCCCTCGTCATACGCCTCTCTGGCTTCTCGGCATGCCTCTTAGAAGCCTCTTGGGAGGCCTCTCGATAGCCTCTCGACTAGGCCGTCGGTTGCAGTCTTGGCAGCCCTCTCGACTAGGCCTTTGGCAGCTCTATCAGCAAACCACTCGGCAGCCCTCTCGTAGCCCTCTCGCCATGCCTTTGTATGCTTTACAAGCATTCCCCAGCAGAATGAATCTCAACTAATTTTGCTAGCCACACAGCTTAGCTGGCTTAACCTCGTTTTCCTTGAAAAATCTTAATGTCTCGCATTAAGTGAAATTTTACACAAGGTTTTTTGAAAAGTATTTCTACAATAGTTAGTATGTAGTAAGTAAGAATTTTATAAGAAGTATGATGATTTTTGAACATATATTTTATTTATTATGAATTATTAAAAATTAAATGATTAAAAATAAACAACTATACTTTTGGTGCTCAATTTTTTTTTAAATAAATTGTGTTCCTAAAAGAAATATATCTTAACACTTCTACAAAAATCGTGGATTAAAGTCCTACGGAAAATCTAATAGCTTTTAAGGGGGTGCACCATGCTTCGCCTCCCTAAACCAATTGTGAAAGGCTTTTGGTGTGCGCAATTTGGCACACATATGGATCTAGACTCACCGCACATCTAGACCACCTTTTAACTCCAATTCGTTTGCACCCTCACGTTGCAAAATCGTCAATTTTACCTAAATTATGACCTTTTGGTTTTAATTGCACCCTCAAGTATCAAATTGACCTCTTTTTCATTTTAAAAGAGCTCAAATTAGTACTTTATATTTTAGCATACATACTAAATAGGGTTTAAAGTTATATTTAAAACAAAAAAACTCTTCTTTCTAAAAATTATAAAATATAATAATAATTTTTTATTTAGGCTTAATCACCAAAAAATGGCAAATCTATACATCTTGTGTCAGTTATAGCCAAACCTTTGAAAATCACCAGATTTAGCCAACCCTTATATATTCTTTTTTTTATAGTCATTTTTTAATTAAACCGGTTTTTTGACACCTTGTCGACCACGTCGACACTGAAAACTAAGCAATTGGCTGACATGACTACTGACATATTTAAATTAGGTTTGGCAATAGCTGACACGAGAGAAATAGATTTGGTATTTTTAGGTGAATAAACCTGATTTTAAAATCAAACCAATTTTTAAATTCAATAATTAGTAAATTAATTATATCAGTTTTAAATTCACATATATTTAAAACTAATTAATATTTTCTATCTAATACTAATTATAATTAATCTAATTTTTTACTAAATCTTATAAATTTGATTTATAGTATATTTTAATAAATATGTAAATAATTAGTTAATAATTAAAATTAAAAGATAATTTTGAATTTTTAGCCATCTTTGATTCAAAAGAAGTGAATTAATATTGAATTAAGTTTGGTGAAACTGTTTAATGATCATGATGATTCAGAGTAATTTTTTTTTGTTTATGTGTGTAGTTGAATTATGAATACTGTCGTATGTTTGTTGTGCATATTACTCTCATGTTGTTCGTCGAATGACGAACAATTGGGTCTCAAACGGCAGCGGTGTCGACGGACCGGCGATTGAAATTTTGAAAACATAAATTTAAGATTAATATGACATTTTTTGTTTTTAATAGATTTTAAATTAATTATATATTCATCAAATATTATAAAATAAATTTATTAGAATCAATTAAATTTGGTAAAAAATTAGATTAATTTTAAATAGCATTAAATAAAAAATATAATTATATAAATATATATATGAATTTTATTTTATTATATTATAATTAATTTATTAATTATTAAATTTAAAAATTTGTTTGATTTTAAAATTAGGTTTATTCATCTTAAAATATCAAAACTATGCATTTTGTGTCAGTTATTGATGGATACCGAATCCTATTCTACTTATAATGGAGCCGAGTCGCAGGAGATCTATTCTCAGACGACACCAGACTCCCGCCCAAAGGGCCGAATCCACCGGATCCGCCTTGACTGGAATACATCATTCGACATCATAAAGACCGAATCCCTGAGGACTCAGACAAAGCACGTCGACCCCGGGATTCAGATAAGATCTCCAAGATCTACGCATATTCGGAGTATCTATCCTATTTGGATACAAATTCCAACTTAGGAAGATAGCCTCCAACTTAGGAAGACGAGACTGTTTAGAAATATCTTCCTAAATAGGACTCATGTCTGAATAAGGAAGGACACTCCTAATCAGGGTCAAACCCTACTAAATAGGAATCACTTTCCTACTACAACTCTGCAAGGTATACATTCGATTTCTATAAAAGGAGTTTGAGGTATGCCTAAACACACAACTTATAATAAAATCAATTATTCTCCCTTAAAGCCTAAATTGACTTAAGCATCGGAGAGCTAATCGGACAAACCGTCCGATTAGCCATCTATACTGTTTTGCAGGATTAATGCCGTCGAGATGCCGGAATCCATCAATTGGCGCCGTCTGTGGGAAAGCTTGAAAACTTCAAACTAGAAGAAGTTTTTCTGAACTCAAAACAAATTCTTATTGAAGTATGGTATCTGGCGGAATTAATCTTAAAAACAAACAAATAGATCTAATGGATCTGCTAAACTGGAAGAGTCAGAAGTATCGACAGTTATCGGAATTAATGAAACAATTAAAGAAATTAAGCAGGTGAAAAAAGGAAATAAGGAAGCAGGCACGTCAAGTAATCTGAATGGCCAAAAACAAGCACATGGAAAAGAAAAAATAGAAGGAAGCAAGAAGTGGGGGCTGAACAAGCAGGTCATGTTATTAGTTATTGGTGGCCGAATTGAAAACAGCAGGTGATGAAGAATAAAACAGGTCACGAGAAGACATCAAGACATGTTATTATATAATTCATCTGTGATTAAGAAATTTTTAATGAGAGCTCAATTTCATGAAAGCACAACAAAATACTGGAATATGCAGTGTCTCATTCGAAACGCTTATATCTCAAAATAAGAAAGCAATTTTTTAGCAGAGAATAGAAATTTTCCAACAACACTGAAGAAAATTTGAATAAAACAACAGACGAAGGTGGAAACACGACGAAAGCTCTTATGAAGACTATCAACAAAAAGATGAATCACGATAAGTATTACTAATCCATATTTTATCTTATCACATTCTAATTAAATCGGGTTCAACGCTTTTATTAGAATTATTATAATATGCTTATAATGCATGATGAATCTCTTTATATATTCTAAAATTTCGCATGCTATATATTAAAATTTGGTTATTGATTTTGGTTTCAAAATCAAAGAAAATAATAAATTATTATTTTAGTTTAACTCACACTTTTATATGACTTCAAATATATTATGCCTTTGATTCAACAAATATATTATATGTCAAGATATTTTTCTGGCTAGAATATATATATATATATATATATATATATATATATATATATATATAAAGGCCAAATATGGCTTAATTAAGAAGAGACTCGGCCTAATAAGGCTAGGTCAAAAAGAAGAAATCAAAAGGAACACCAAAAAGAATAAAAGAAAAAAATCACGAAAACCAGGAGAACAACGCCCGAGAAGCAAAGAGCGAAGCAGCCCGAGAGGTGAAACCTGAGAGTCAAACCAAAGGCGAAACAAACATATAGATGAAGAGAGTTTTAATCAGGAGCAAAAACAGTCCAAAGACCGAAGGTCAAGATGTCCTAGAAAGCTGAAGGAAGAAATCGCGCTAAAGCAAAAATAAAACTTGACGAAACGATCTAAAGATCAAAGGACAAGATGTCACAGGAAGCTAAAGTAAAAGAATAAATCAACAAAATAAAGAGAATACTGCCCGGAAATAATGAAGAAGGACATAATATCCCTAGAAACAACAAGAAACAAAAAAGATGGAAGGAATGAAGAAAACAAAAATAATGTCAAAACTAGGAAGATAAAAAAGATACCACCCGAAAAGGTGGAAACCAAAACGAAGTCATGAGGAGACCAAATTCAAGAAGAGAAATAAAGGAAAAATGCTCCAACAAAAAGACAAAGGCGAATCCTCATATTGAAGTAAAAACACACACATAGCGGAAGAAAATCTGGAAGAAAATAGCCAATGCGCTAAAGGAAATGAAAGCTGAAGAGCTCGACTTGGACGATTTAAAACTAAAGGGCTCGCCCCTATCAACCGAAATAAAAAAAAAGAGACTGGACTCGACAAACTACAAACTACTCAATAATAATTTGAGGAGAAAAGAGCCTTACAAGGCAATGAGACGAAGACCAATGAATAAAAGTAAGGAAAGAATAAAAAAATACGAGAATCAAGCGAACACGCCCTATAAGCAAAAATCAAAACTGAAGAACTCGACTTGGACGACATGAAACTGAAGTGCTCACCCCTATCAATGCAATAAAAGAAAGAACGAAAATAGCCCAAGAGGCGAAAAACAGAGACATGATCTAAAAAAC
Source organism: Mercurialis annua (assembly GCF_937616625.2). NCBI lineage: Eukaryota > Viridiplantae > Streptophyta > Magnoliopsida > Malpighiales > Euphorbiaceae > Mercurialis > Mercurialis annua. Next base: position 16,482,910 of record NC_065572.1, on the reverse strand, counting down.
GGGTATAAATACCCTTTAAGATCGGTGTATTTGTGGGGGAGCTTGAAGGAAGAGATACAAATTCCACGAAGAATACGATCAAAAAAAAAAGACAAACAATTAGCGGAAGCAAATAACTCTAATTACAAAAACAAAGAAAAATCCAGAAAAAGGAAATAAAGCGAGAGATGGTGGCAACAGAACTCCTACAAGGAGTAAAAGAATATAGAAAGCATAACAGAAATCGGTGGCAAGAAAAGAAAAAATAAATAAAAAGGCCGAAAGAAGAGAAGAAATAAGAAATCAAATGAATTTTACCCAGAACAATAATAAAGATGGAGAAAGAAATCAATAAAGAGAACACCACTTGAGATCATGAAGAACCAAGCGATGTAAAAATGAAGGAAAAGACCTCGGGCAAAACGAATGAATAAACCAAAAAGGCTCCGCCAAAGAAGAATAAGACAAGGCTTAACCAAGAAGAGACTCGCCTTAATAAGGCTCGGTCAAAAAGAATAAACAAAGAAGGCTCCGCCAAACAAGAATAAGCCAAAGCTTAAACAAGAAGAGACTCGCCTTAATAAGGTTCGGTCAAAAAGAGTAAACCAAGAAAACAACAAAAAAGAAAATAAAGCTTGACGAAGATGAATCATCCAAAGAAGACTCATCCAAAGGAAAACCCCAAGAGGGACAAAGAAGATAGATTCGTCTGAACCTTGAAGAAAACCCCAAGAGGGAAAGAAGGATGAATAAGATAGAAGTCAAAAGGCCCATCATCAAGTATAGACTTTTGTCACGACCCGAAATCTCGGGCCGAGACCGGCGCTAGGGAATGGGAGTGTTAGCTCCGAAACCCGTAGCAAGCCTAAATTTCACTATAAATTTTTCGCGTTTTAAAAACATTATATGAGTTATAAAACAGTTTTCAGAAAAAAAAAACTGGCAATATAACATCTGAAAACAGAGCAACCTATAACAAGTATCACAGACCACCCTGTAACAAACATGACGACATCATGATACACAAACACGGTATCAGTGATACTCGATAAACCATTTAGTTAAACAACTACTACACAGTAACCGTAAATAATATACAAACAGTAGTAGTTTCAAAATCAGAGTTTGTACAGCAAAACAAGACCTCTAAACTACTAGACTACTGCGGCTCTAGAATTAAATTAATTATTTTTGTTTACATTTCAAATACGTCGACTTCCGGAAGAAAAAGTGGAAGTTCGATCACGCAAAATACTATGTACCTGAAATGTGGGAAAAACAACGGGTCAGTGAAAACTGAGTGAGTTTACAAAATTACTAATGAACATTAAATAAAATAAAATCGCATGTAAAATCATTTATATAATACAGCCAGATAGTTGATCCGAATGAAACCCTAAACCTCGAATTATATATCACAACATGCTATAATCCACAATATACTATCCAAGAAGTCTGGACCGTGCACATGGGACCATTGTCACAAACATTCACTTATTTTACAGTATCCGGGCCGTGCACATGCGACCGTCGCCTCAGATCTGTATCAGGGTTTGGGTCGTGCACATGGGACCATCGCCTCAGATTTTCCCCCGCTATGTCTAGGCCGTGCACATGGGACCATCGCCACAGACATTTAATTAATCAATGCTTAATTCTAATAAGATACTACTGGTGATCACACAGTCCTATTGCCGCTCAATAGAAAAGCACGTTCCATCGGATCTATATCAGTTTTTTAAATAATATATGCAGTTGGATTTAAAATAAATATTCAGAAACTTAAACAATGTTGCAATAATATTCAAAAGTAAAAATGCAAACTCACAGTCCACCGCTATTTTTCAAAATAATACTCTCTTACTGCTGCTGCAATTCTGACCCTGGGATTCGCGAACTCGCCAAATCTAAATATAAATTATTCGTTAATAATTATAAAATAAATCATGCTTAACTCTAGAGTTGACTCTATCCTCGCACTATAATCAAACACACAAAACTTTAGACTTCTGTTCCTTTTAAAATTATTAAATCGTTTATCAACTTGAGTTCTGATTTTTAAAATATTTTTTTTATATATTTTCGTCGACCAAATTCATAAATTCTAGGTTCGACGTTTAAATCTCAATTTGTTTCCTTGTAAACATAAATTACAATTATAACCTGTCGGCCGAAATCTCATGCTCCCCAAGCCCGGTTATTTATATTCCATTATAATAATTAGTTTCCGAATATAAGACTTTACTTTAAAATAAAATAACAATACATTTCTTAGAACTCAACATTGATAATAGGAATTACCTAAACTTACTAGTTCTAAATTTATATCAAACATCAATACGTAATCTAGTTTTATAATTTAGAATAATATATCCAAACTTAATTCGCGAGTAATCTAATAACCAAACCCTTTTTTTTATATATAATCAATTGATAATCAATAATTTGAAAACTTAGGCTGTAAAAAGTATTTTAGCTTATCAATTAGAGGTACCACCCACATTTTCTTTGGCTTGTAATGGATGCTTTAATTAGCTTAGTTTTTAGGACCATTTATTCTTTGAAACCCCCAATTTAAAAAAAATCATAAACATGAATTTGATTAGTTCAAATCAGTTACAACAACTTTTAAAAAGAAAAGTCATTTATTATCTATGAAACATAACCAATGGCTAAATTTTTAATCACACATAAAATTGATATTTCCACTTTTAATTCCTGCATTTTTTTGTGTGTTATAATCATTTCTTCTATAATTAGTCTAACTTAATTGATATTACATGATTTCCAGCACCTTTCATAATAGTCTTCTTCTTCACCTAAACTTCAAAATTCACAATTCAAGTACAACATAACATCCAATAGAATTTTCTAATTGAACTCATGAACATCCATAACAACGTCAACTCTGTATCTCAACATACTTCCATGATTCACATCTAAAATTTATATTCTTAAAATTAACTTTTACCTTCAAGATATTAAAGACCCACAGTACAGAAATGATAAGGAATCTTGAAGAGTTTCTCTAAAATATGAAGAACCACTTCTCAAAATTGACCGTCCAAAATTTTGAATCTGTCATTTCCCTTCCTTTCCAACAACTCAGCCATAACTCTTATCTCTTACACTAACCTCCTCCTTTTCCTTATTAATATAAGACTTCTAGATTTTATTTTTGTAAGCTCAGAGCTTAGAAAAGAGCTTCTGAGTTTTAAAATTGAGAGATGATGAATTCACAACAAAACGACTATAACCAAACAATCACTCTAAAATTTCAATTAATTTAAACTCTAAAATTGTAATCAAAGTATCAAATAAACCATTATTTCCTTATATGTACCTCGCTTTCTTCAAGATTCAATTGATAGGTTAGGAGACACTTCGTGAACTCAATCGTCCAATTCGATTCCGCCGTCGATTATATTAATTGGTCGATGATTTGAAGCTTCCGTTGATAAATTGATTATTAAAGATGATGGATTTTAATATTTCTTGGTGTTTCGACGAAGAAATTCGTTAAGAATTTGAAACCTAGGGTTTAGTTTTGATTGTTAATGAAGAACAAAAGAGAGCAGGAGAAATAATGAAAGATAACCCAACTTTGGGCTATTTCAAGTCTTATTTCCCGTTTTGTTTTTTTAAATTTCATTAAAATGATTAAAAGTTCACTAAGGTCCCTCACCTTTACTACTAATTCAATTTCCCTTATAAAAATATTTTAATTTTAATTAATCAAACACTTAAAATTTGAAATTTGAATTTTTAACATTATTTTTAAAAATAAACTCCAAAATTATTCCGATAAATTTTCTTAGTCCAATTTAATATTTAATTCCACTTTTTCAATTAAAAATATAGCTTATGTGGCAAAACTGACAATTAAAAAATACGGGGTATTACAACTTTTGGTCATACCCGATGGTGTCAATCGCCCGTCGTCAAGTATAGATCTTTTGTCATACCCGACGGTGCCAATCGCCCATTGTCAAGTATAGACGTTTGTCATACCCAATGGTGCGAACTATCTTTAATTCATACAACGCAGCAAAGCAGACATGAATCGGAATAAATAAAGGCGAAATGCCGAAAAACTAGAGTATAGATTTACTCTTAAATAAAGGCAAAACGCCCAAAAAACCAGAGTATAGATTTACTCTAAAATAAAGGCGAAACGCCCAAAAACCAGAGTATAGATTTACTCTAAAAATAAAAGCCAAATAGAGTTTAGATTAACTCTAAAAGCGAAATATCAAAGATCAAAATCAACTCGAAGCAAAATAAAGCGAAAGGCGAATCAACTAAATAAAGCAAAATAAAGCGAAATACAAAATGCCAAGAAATAGAGAAATGCGAAAGAAAGGCAAAATGCCAATAAAAAAAATGCAAAAGATCTCAAAACAGAAGACCGAGTCTAAAATGATTCGGGTAAAAATAAGGTCAAGTGCCAAAATAAGGGGACTCACTCAAATCAAAAGAAATAAGGCTACATGCCTAAATCAACGAATCACAAACAACTCGCCCAAATCAGAGGAAGAAATCTTAGTAAGGAAGGCAGTCCACCCGAAAAGAATTAAAATCAAGGAAAATCGACGAAATAAATTGAATGACCTGATCTCAAAACGGGCATAAATACCCTATGAGATCAGTGTATTTGTGGAGGAGCTTGAAGGACTCATATCTGTCCAATGAAGAAAACAAAAGGAACAAAATGAAAAAGAATTGCAAACAAGAAGAGTCACCTCGAAGAAACAATTACTCATTAAAAAAGTAAACATCAGCTGGAATAAAAGACTTCGAGTAATGAAGATAAAGACAAACACAAAGAACACAGAAATGTTGAAATCCGAAAACCAAGAAAAGAAGAATGAACATCAAGAATAAAGAGGAATAAACGATTTAAAATCACAACTAACGAAGATCAAACATAGCAAAACAAATGGAAAATAAGGAGTAATGCAGCAGTAAAGAAGAATACATAGGAAAAACGAAAAAGAATCGGACGAGTACTAAACAAAAAAGGTTCAAAACCCTGAAATAAAAAAAACAAGGTTTCGCGCACAAAAGAAGGTTCTCCCAAGCTGAGGGAACACCCAAAGATAAGGGTTCACCCAGTACAAGGGCTTCGCCCAAGCCCTTAGGGCTTCGCCCACTAATGAAGATTCATATAGTATAAAAGCTTCGCCAAATGATGAGGAGTCGCCACATGAATTTTGCCTATAAAAATATTTAAAAGAAAACAATAAGTCTCGCCAAGAGAATGAGCTTCGCTATAAAGAATCGCCGAGAAGGATCTCAACAAAGAGGAAAAGGATAAACAAATAAAATTCAAAAGGCCGATGGATCGAATCACAAAATTGATTGGAAATTAGAAGACAATTGAAGAAATTTAAAGAACATAAAAACAATCAAAACATGAACAAAGGAATACCTGGAGATAAGGCATCAAAATAAATCAACGAGATTCGCCAAGTCTCGCCAAAAGAAGAAATCAAACACGAGAATTAAAGATTGAAGATGAGGCAAAGTTACTTTCGAACAACCAAAAGTAAAAGATGAAAAATGAAACAAATACAACAGTTTAAAGACAAAGGAAGATAGAACGAATGGACACATGTCCTACCTTCAAAAAATAACGAATAGATGAACGACACATGGCGAAAAAGGAGAAAAACTGGAACCTTGCTGGAGAAGAAAAAAGGAACGCCGAAATACAAAACGACTCGCCTCAAATAGAGCTGAATTACTCCAAGGCATAAAATACCATGACTTCAGCTCACTTGTGGGGGGGCTAATGATGGATACCGAATCCTATTCTACTTATAATGGAGCCGAGTCGCAGGAGATCTATTCTCAGACGACACCAGACTCCCGCCCAAAGGGCCGAATCCACCGGATCCGCCTTGACTGGAATACATCATTCGACATCATAAAGACCGAATCCCTGAGGACTCAGACAAAGCACGTCGACCCCGGGATTCAGATAAGATCTCCAAGATCTACGCATATTCGGAGTATCTATCCTATTTGGATACAAATTCCAACTTAGGAAGATAGCCTCCAACTTAGGAAGACGAGACTGTTTAAAAATATCTTCCTAAATAGGACTCATGTCTGAATAAGAAAGGACACTCCTAATCAGGGTCAAACCCTACTAAATAGGAATCACTTTCCTACTACAACTCTGCAAAGTATACATTCGATTACTATAAAAGGAGTTTGAGGTATGCCTAAACACACAACTTATAACAAAATCAATTATTCTCCCTTAAAGCCTAAATTGACTTAAGCATCGGAGAGCTAATCGGACAAACCGTCCGATTAGCCATCTATATTGTTTTGCAGGATTAATGCCGTCGAGATGCCTGAATCCATCAGTTATAGCCAAATCCAATTTAAACATGTCAGTTGTGATGTCAGCCAATTGCTTAGTTGACAGTGACGTGGACAACATTGTGTCAAAAAAATCAATTCAATTCAAAAATAGCTAAAAAGAAACAAAATATATAAAATTTGGTTAAATTTGATGATTTTTAAAGATTTGTCTATAATTAGCACAAAACGTATAACTTTGTCATTTTTTGGTGATTAAGCATTTCATTTAATATAAAATAAATATATTATTTATTCCGATATTTAAACAGCCCCGTCGCCGCCATCCGGTCCGTTGAAAAAATGTATCATTAAATAATTTTAAATTTTAAAATTGAGTTTTAATTATTATTATTTTTTAAATAAATGAGTTCGTCTTTAATTTCTGTGTGTTGACAAATGATCCGAAATCTATTTACAGAGACAGCAACCAGATCTTTAATTTCTGCAAAGCCAGTGAAAGAAGCAGACCGAGCAGCGCCTCTCATATCGAAGGTCACAGCTCTATAAACTTTCTCTCATAACTGCAATTTCCTTCGGGAAAGCTTTACTGCGTCAGTGGTTTCTACTGTTGTGTACTCGACTGTGTAGTTTGACATTTTTCTGTTTTACAAATTGACAAAAGCAGAAAGAAACCAGAACTCAAGATATTGCAGAAATTAAGTTATAGAGTGGCTTATTGGGGTTGGTTAGGCAAGTTTGGGTGAGCTTAATTTGGGTATTTTTGTTTCGCCAGGACCAAGACGAGCGGGTTTTATTTTCTATTTTTTGAAAAAAAAAATATTTTTTAAATTAGTTATATTGTAAATTGATTTATATTGATAAAAAAATTATTATTAATTTTTAAAATTTTATGGATGGTTTTTGTTTTAATTATAACATTGATGATTATTTAGAATATTTTATTAAAATTTAAAGGTTAATAGGTCGAAAAACTATTGACTTTTTTTTTTCAATAGCATACCGACCTTGTAAAAGAGTCTACTTTATCCTATTTTATATTTTTAATTTTTAATAGCACCTCGACTTTGTAAAACAGTCAATGTTACCCTATTTCGTATTATTGAATTTTAATAACACCATAATTTTTTAAATTGAATTCTTTTATTTAGGACTTATTTGAATTTTCTTTAAATTAAATGACTTGTTTGAATTTGTCCAGGTAAAAAAAATATAATATGATCCTTAAATTTAGTTGCTTTGAATATGCATTAAAATCATCTCATTTTTTCAATTGAGGATGCTATTGAAATTTAAAAATACAAAATAGGGTAAATTTGATTGTTTTATAAGGTCCAATGTGTTATTGAAAAAAACAAAGTAAAGGTCGGTAGTTTTTTTAACCTATTAGCCAAATTTACTATATTAAGAAAAATCAATTTAATTTTTGAGGGTGTAATTGAAATCAAAAGATATACATTTTAAATTTTAATGATTGAGGATGCAATTAAAATTGAAATATTATAATTTGGATAAAATTAACAATTTTGCAATATGAGTGTGCAAACAAATTGAGACCAAAAGGTAGGATTTTTTCCAGAGGGTTAGGCATGTTTATATGACATGTTATATATATATATATAGATTTTTTGTGAAACTTTTGTTTTATGCTTTTATTTGCAGGGAAGACCAAAAACTATATATAATTTTTTAGTAATGGAATGTAACTACTCAAAAGTTTAACATCTCAAACAGAAAACAAAAACATACGTCTCAAGCAGAAACCAAATATTTCTAAAAATCTATCCTATCACATAAATCTCTTAATAGTAACTAATAATAGGTCTTGAAGCCTGAGAAGCCCCTTAAGGAGATGGTCCAATTTTAAGATCCAAAGGATCTTCCTTCCTAATTGTTGCCGATGATGAAGCTTTTGCCAAATAGTTCACAGGAAACAAGCTTAGATTAGTAGTAGGTGAATGGTGAGAAGTAATGGGTGCATAAGCATAATTTGCCATGTGCAACACCGGTGGAGCAGCTGCTCTAGTTTTGCCACCCAAAGCAAATCCTACCATGTTAGGAATATTTCCAGCAGCATAACCTGGATCAGCACCAGGATATTGATCCAGGCAGAGATGGGGGAATGTGTTCACAGTCCGAGCATCATGTGATGGGGTTTCCGAAGGACTAGCCTGTGACGAACTGGTAGCAGTTTGTTCTCGGGACATGTCGAAGAGCCTTGATCTACGTTTCTTTTTATGAGAAGAAATTTGTCTGAGAAAATACTTCTGAGCATGACTAGCAACTTGGGTGGAGGTTCTGCTACTCACAAACTTCTTCGAAATTCCTTTCCAATCACCTTTTCCAAGTTTCTCCAAACCCTCCAAGAACTTCCTGTGCTCTTCTTCACTCCAGGGCTTCCCTTTTTTCCGACCACCTTTTTTACTTTCAACAATGATATTTACTCCGAACAACTTCAAACAAAGCCCGCCGCCAGAAGCTCCTAGTTCCTCCGCCATCGCCGCCGCACTTCTTCTCCAAAATAATAATCTTGAGCAGTTAAAAATAATCTTGAGCAAAACTCGATCAAAGTTATAGTGCATGTTAAGTTAAACCATATTATATATAGAGAATAATTATTAAGTAAACAAAATCTCTTCATATCAAATGGGTAATGCCATTTGGGAATCTTTCTTCAATGAAACAGGAAAATCTTCTCATCTCTCTAATGCCCAACTTAAGTAATCCTTATCATTTTAGGAAATTATTTTTAACGCTTCTGATTATGTCACCTTGTTTTAATAGCCGTTAGATCTTTTCTACTTTTTACTTTTGACAACAAAACAGGAAATTTTTGTTTATTTTAGTCATTAATTAATCAATCAATATAATTTATTTTAGGCCTAATGGTAAAAAAAACCCAAACCTTTACAACTTGTTGCAATTATATCCAAACCTTTTAATTTTTGCAATAATATCCAAATTGTATTTTTTTATTGCAATAATATCCAAATTTCATTTTTTTTAGCAATAATAGTCAAATTGATGGCTAAATTTATTGTTTTCAATTAAGATATTAGGCTATTATTATATTTTGATGTATAATAATATAGTAAAAGTCTCAAAAATGGCAAAAAAATTCAAAAAAAATCACATAAAAAGTGCAATTTGAATATTATTGCAACAAAATAATGCAATTTGGATATTGTTGCAAAAATTAAAAGGTTTGGATATAATTGCAACAAGTCGTAAAGGTTTGGATTTTTTTTGCTATTAAGCTTTTATTTTATTGTTTTGGGTTTTGACAGAACTTTATTGAATCTATTTATATTATTAATCGCATAATCAAGATCAGTAATCTTAAACTTTTTGGTAGTTTTTCTTCATATTTTGGTTCTTTTTATTTTTAATACTAAGCTTTTTATATTTGATATGTAGATTTCTTTGGAAACTTTAATGTGAGTATTCTTCTTAAGAACTTAAATTTAAATATGGCAATCATAATTTGATGACCAAATTTTGCGTTGTCCCTTTGATAACTAATTAATTTAGTTATACGTAAAAAAAAAAGAACTAATCAATTTAATTTTCATAAAAAATAAACAATTTAATTATGGATTGAGATTCTCTCATATTCATTTGAAGATGGTTATGTTCATTAATTCTACACTATTCATTACAAAATGAATGGCGCAGATAAAAAATTCCAAATTTAATCAAATTTTAGTTCTCTTTAATATTAAGCTTTTATATTTTAATAATTCTTTAAATAGTTAATTCCTTATAAATTTATCAGATATGTGACCTAATAGTAAAATTAGGGGCACAACTGTTCTAAGACCATCTCCAATCCATACTCATTTTTGGATTTATCAAATATGTGACCTAATAGTCTTATTTTTAACTCCAACCCATACCTACTTCCTATCCCATTTCTTTGTTTGTGAATAGTAGCAACCCACTTCTTGATATGCACTATTCACACAAACCCATTTTTTGGTTAATTGAATATTTACTGAATTACTTTTTAATTATAATTTATATAGCTAACCTTGTAAATATTCATTTTGGTCCAAACTTTTCATTAAATATCAATTAAATTTTTAATAATATAATCCAAATTATTTTTATTGGTAAACATAAAACCAATAAATTAAATTATTTAAATTAAATACATAAAATTTAAACAACATATTTTTTATTTAAACATAAAAATTACGTTACATTAAACATAAACATTACATTACATTAAACATTAAAGCGGGTAGATAAATATTATAATTAAACTAATCCTAGAACGGAAATTAAAATAATAGTTAATAAACAACATCAAACATTAAAATTAATTGTTTCAATTTTAATTATTAATTGTTTTATTTTTTATAAACATCAAAATTGGCCTATCAGAAAAATGAGGTAATGGGTTGGAGTATAAACACTATAGCAAACCCAAAAGTGTGTAAATTGAAATTTAAAAATGGGTTTTGGGTTGAAGATGCCCTTAGAATAGGCTCTAGTCTGAAATGACATGGGTATTTTTTTTTTAAATAGATGTAGAAATTATAATAAATTCACGTCCAGAGGGAAGTTGAATCCGAGCTGTCAGGATATCAGAGGTGAACTAGATGTTAAGCCAAAGTTGAAAAAAAAAATCCTCAAAATAGGACGGCGGAAGAAGTGTCTAGGTGTATTCATGGTAAGGCGGAGGCAGCGGTGGTAGCAGGTGGCAGAGGCAGTAGGGTCTGGGTTTCAGGTGGTTCATGTCCCTCTTCTTCTTCCAAAAAAAGGAAATTGGCCTATCTGACTTCATTTAAAGTTATAAAATGGGTGTTTCTTGTTTGGATAAATTATGTGTAGGAATTCAATTCAATGGTATTAGATTTCATGGTAATACTTGATTGCTTTAAAAAATAGCTGAAAGGATTGAATTATAGCAAGTTTGATCTTTCTAAACATCAAAATTGGCATTTCAAAATTCAACTAAGGGCATCTCCAAGGAAAATAACTAAATTTGCTTATCATTTTTCAATTTGGTGAATTTTTACCAAATTCATTCTAATGGGATTCATCAATTTTTTCAACAAAAAAACATACTTTTTTACTTTTTAATATGTTAATCATTTGCAATCCTCAACATTTAATATGGGAGCTACATGCTTGAATTTCTCAGCATGGCTGAAATCGTGGTTGAAGAATTTGACGGAAGAAGATGCTTATCTCACTGCTATGGTTTGCTGAAATATCTGGATTCATAGGAACAACGTAGTGTCGTCAGATAAGAGGAATTCTCCGCTGGAAGTAGTCAACCGATTGCTTGGAGAAGGGCTAAGGTCAGTATTTATCCCTCTTCTTCTAGTCTCTTGCAGAAATTTGATGGTTGTGTTAAGTGGGTAAAACCCAGTGAAGGTGTTATCAAGATAAATGTGGATGCAAGTTGTAGAAGTGATGGTAGCTCGATAGGTGTTGGGTTGGCAATTCGAGATAGCAATGGTGCATTACTTCATGCTAGAGCAGTAAACCTCATAGGCAACTTTGATCCAAGAGCAGCAGAAATTTTGGGCATCAGAGAAGCTCTTGGCTGGGTGCAGGATGGGCAACAGGTGGTGATTGAGTTAGACGCTATGGAGGCTTTCTGGATATCAGGAATCATCGTCATGTTGAGTCCGATTTCTTGATTACTGACTGTGTAAAGATAGCGAAGCAGTTTTCTAATTTGAGTTTTGTTTTTGTAAGGCGGTCTGCGAATCAGGCTCCGCATGTCTTGGCGCATTATGCCCATTTCTTGTCAGTTCATCAGGATTCATTTAACCATTTTTTGGATTTCTTACAACAGTTATTGCTTCTGATTCTAGTTAATAATACGATTCGATCTTTGATTTAAAAAGAAACCAACATCAAAGACTCTACCTTTCAGGTAACCTCATTCCATCTCAAGCCAAAATCAGCAAACATATTCTTGGTGACCTTATTCCATCACAGAAAAAAACATTAACCATATTTCAGGCTATGTTTTTATATTGAACCCCACCTTGATTTTCGATTCTGGTCACCTAATTGTGTTTTTATTATTTTATTTTTAGTTAAATTTGATTAACGCTCTAATATATTGATAGTAATTGTCCCATATAATGTATTGTATTGACAACTGCTCACAGTGATATATATTCTTAGTGCTCATTATTTATATAAATGTAATTGAGTAAATTATGTTGTAGCTATTGTTAGTGTCTGATTTTAGACCAAGAATCACAATTAAAATAATGGAGAACATGCGGGAGAATATATTATCTGGAAATCTCAAACTGGATAATGAAATGAAGGTTTTTTTTAGATTAGTGTTATAATATATTTTGTAGTTTAGCCGACTTTTTTGAATTTATTTTGGAGCTGTTTGTAGAATGTGTTGAAGAAGAGTGCTTGAATTTTTAATTAATGAAGGCAAGAAGATTTATTTTCATCTTGGATTCAGGTGATCGTTTCTTATTTGTTGTTCAATTGGCATTTATTAAACGATTACTTTATTAATTAACATATACATTGTGATATATTTTCTGGCTTACATACCTTTAGAATTTGAACCTTACCTTATCTTTCTTGATCACTGTGTTCGTATTATTTGATTTTTAGTTAAATTTGATTACTACTCTAATGTATTGATAGTAATTAATCGATATAAGTTATATGAATTTCAGCTTAAAGTTTTGATTTTCAGACTGTATTCTGAAGGGTACAGTCACTTGATTACTCCAATTACCTCAATTCATCTCCCCCAAATCCTACTAATAAGTTTTTATTTCAAAATATTTGGCTTTTTTTGTATCTTTCATTTCTTTGTTATCATGTTTATTTGTTCATTATCACTTTATCATATCATATGAAATTAGTTGGTGTTTATTTTGAAATCGAGAGTAGAAAAGGAAAAACTCAATTTGAATCTTAATGTTGCAGCATAAAAGTAGACAGGACATGTTTGGTTTCACAACGATTAAAGAACCGGAATGATAGTAGGTATGACACAGGAAAAAATATTTATTGAACAGTATATTTTTTTGGTTGGTTGAACTATATAATTCTAATCCAGTAACACCTTAGGACATCTCATACCCAACTCTAAAAAAGAGTTGGGTCCTACCATTTAGAGTTGGGCAACTCCAACCCAACTTTAAAAAACAACTTTTTTTTAGAGTTTTGAATAGTAAACTCTACATGTAGAGTTTCACTATTCAAAACTCTATAAGGACTACTTTGTACTTTTTTATTTTTATAAATTATTTGTTTAGTCCATTAGTTTTAATTTATATAATTATGTCATTTGATAAAATAGTATATTTAAATATTATAATTTATATTTTTATTATAATATTTTATTACGACTTTTAATAAAATTAAATAATTAATTAAATAATAAAAAAACCGCATATACTATAAATTAATAATATATAAAATCAACAAACAATATTTTAATTAATAATACAAACAATTACAAAAATAACAATAATAAAAATAAACAATATTACTAATAATAATAATAATAATAATAATAAAACTATATGGTTTACTATTGATAAAAATTATATGTATTTAATTCTAGGATGAATATGTAAAAAAAAAATCAATTTGAGTTAAGTTGTTAAAATAATAAAATAGTGTAGTTTTAAAATATTGTTTTAGAATTAGATATAGAGTTTGTGGTTGGAGAAAAACTAATTTAGAGTTAGAGATAGAGTTTGTGGTTGGAGAGAAATTTACTCTATCACTAAAATGTAGAGTTTCAAATTTAGAATGGGTTGGAGATGGCTTTAAATTTTGATTTTCAGGTACCTAATCTAAATGTTAAAGTGTTTTATTTTTTGGAGATTTGTTAATTCACGATCACTTTATATTTTGATTTTCAGATATATAATATGATTTTTGAAGAGTTTCATTTTATGGGTTTGATTTTTTCCTTTACATGTGATGATAACATTGTGATCTTATTATTTTAACCAAATAACTATGATTTTCAGATTAAAGTTTTAAGTCTCTCTATTGGCTTTTGTTATGTTTACATCTAGGACATTTCTCTTTTTTTTTTATAGCTATCTGATCTAATTTTTTAATATGACACCAATAATAGAAATTATAGTAACAATCATTATACATACATGTGATAATTTATTTATTTTAATTTGGAATTTATAACTCCTTTGAAGTGCATATACAAATGTTTCTATTGTTTTATCAAATTAAGCCCTATATATTATTATATATTTTTGATATTTGGTTGAAGAAGTCCCAATATTGTTAGGAATTTATTAAACCCTATTGGAGATGAAAAACCACTACAACCTTTTGTTTTATTTAGGAATTATTAATATTACATTTTTCGAATTTAATCATATTTCAAGTTATATATAAATTTGATTTCACGCAAATGCACGAACTTGCGACTAGTGTTTTAAGATTATTTAAGATGTTTTGATTTATTTTTCATATATGAATGAATAAATATTGATAAATAATAAATCCAAAAACACTTCCAGATGATATGAAATGGCATAACAATTTTTTAAAACCAAACATTTACGTATCTTGTCAATTACGACCAAAAAGTTTAAGAATTAGGACTATGGTGCAACTTTTTGTTAAGGATTTGTTAGATGATAGGAGTAAGATTGGGGCAATGATTAAAGAGTAAATTTTTGAAATAGTGTACGATCACGAAGTAAAGAGCAATTACTGATGAATAATTAAGTCATTTTACAATTAAACTGGAGTGCAGTTATCACAAGTGGAGTGCAAAATTTCCACGCTAAAGTTTTTCTGAGATTTTTTTGTTTGTTTCTTTTACGTTTGCTTTGCAGGGAAGACCAAAAACTATATATAATTTTTAACAAATGGAATGTAACTACTCAAAAGTTTAACATGTCAAATAGAAAACAGAAACCTACATCTCAAATAGAAACCAAATATTTCTAAAAGTCTATCCTATTACATAAATCTCTTAATAATAACTGATAATAGGTCCAATTTTAAGATCCAAAGGATCTTCCTTCCTAATTGTTGCCGATGATGAAGCTTTTGCCAAATAGTTCATAGGAAACAAGCTTAGATTAGGAGTAGCTGAATGGTGAGAAGTAATGGGTGCATAAGCATAATTTGCCATGTGCAACACTGGTGGAGCAGCTGCTCTAGTTTTGCCACCCAAAGCAAATCCTACCATGTTAGGAATATTTCCAGCAGCATAACCTGATGGGGTTTCAGTAGTTTCCGAAGGACTAGCCTGTGACGAACTGGTAGCAGTTTGTTCCCGGGACATGTCGAAGAGCCTTGATCTACGTTTCTTTTTATGAGAAGAAATTTGTCTGAGAAAATACTTCTGAGCATGACTAGCAACTTGGGTGGAGGTTCTGCTACTCACAAACTTCTTCGAAATTCCTTTCCAATCACCTTTCCCAAGTTTCTCCAAACCCTCCAAGAACTTCCTGTGCTCTTCTTCACTCCAGGGCTTCCCTTTTTTCCGACCACCTTTTTTACTTTCAACAACGATATTTACTCCGAACAACTTCAAACAACGATGTTCCTCCGCCATCGCCGCCGCACTTCTTCTCCAGAATAATAATCTTGAGCAGTTAAAAATAATGTTGAGCAAAGTTATAGTGCATGTTAAGTTAAACCATATTATATATAGAGAATAAATTATTAAGTAAACAAAATCTCTCCATATCAAATGGGTAATGCCATTTGGGAATCTTTGATAAATGAAACAGGAAAATCTTCTCATCAAATGTTTTTTTACCTTTTTTAGTCTCTCTAATGCCTAACTTAACTAATCCTTATCATTCTAGGAAATTCTTTTTAACGCTTCTGATTATATCACCTTTTTTAATAGCCGTTAGATCTTTTCTACTCTTTTTTTTTTGACAACAGAACAGGAAATTTTGGTTTATTTTAGTCATTAATTAATCAAGCAATATAATTTATTTTTTTTGAATTCATTTTAACAGAACTTTATTAAATCTATTTATATTATTAATCGCATTACAAGATCAGTAATCTTAAACTTTTTGGTAGTTTTTCTTCATATTTTGGTTCTGTTTAATATTAAGCTTTTATAATTTATATGTAGATTTTTTGGAAACCTAAATTTAAATATGGCAATCATAATGTGATGAGCGACTTTTGCGTCAATTTAATTATTCATAAAAAAAACTAAACAATTTAATTTTTATTAAAAAAATAAACAATTTAATTTTATGTTTAATTGTGGGTTTAGTTAAGGGTGGGCAAAAAAATTGGTCAAACCGATTAACTGAACCGAAACTATAAAATCGAACTGGAAAATATGATTAACCGGTTCAAGAGTTTAGGTTTATGGTAAGGCGGAGGCATCGGTAGCAGAGGCGGCGGTAGGGTCTCTTCTTCTTCCAAATAAAGGAAATTTGCCTATCTGACTTCATTTAAAGTTATAAAATGGGTTTTTCTTGTTTGGATAAATCATGCGTAGGAATTCAATGGTATTAGATTTCATGGTAATACTTCATTGCTTTAAAAAATAGCTGAAAGGATTAAATTATAGCAAGTTTGATCTTTCTAAACATCAAAATTGGCATTTCAAAATTTATAAGATTTCACACCAGTTCAGTCTAAATATTAGCACACTGAAGTTTCACTAAAGAAATCCATACCATTTTTGGAGATTCAATTGTTGCTTCCATGGTTTTAATAATATATATACCCCCAGCAGTACCTGATTAAAGTGCTTTAGAAAGCCATGGAAGTCACAAATGAAACTCCAATAGTACTTGCTTAGTACAGTAATATTAATAGATCTATTAAGGCTGCAACAAAAAAACCATTAGAGCCATTTCTAGTACTGATCTTCAACAAGCTTGGCATTTCTTCCATACGCTCCTTAAGCCAGAAACGGAATGCATCCTACACGGTCCGTTAAAGCAAATCAAGCTGAATCTACATGTTGCCGCTGAAGAAAATGCTGAGAAAACCAGACAGCTTCAGCAGCAAACCGGGACAGCACGAAATTCGTAAGCTGTAGTCATTACTGGGTGACCATACCCAATTATATATATCTGTAACATGTCATCATAGTCGATCTAGCCAACCGAATATACTATCCTGAGAACTAAATTGCAGATCCTGCAGATAATAAAAAGTGTTAATTGAATATCATGCAATCAATAATTTACTTGGTTAATAAGATAAATATGCATATGAGTATAATTAGACATCAGGTCAGGCTTACAGCAAGAGAGAAATCTGGTGGTGTGTCTAGATCTAAGTTAGCAAGTTCAGCAATCCCACAAGGTGCATTATTGATTCCAGTCACTTCATTAGTATGAGCAATGCTGGTATATGATGCATTATTTTGTCCTGAATTATTGAAGAAAAGAGAAGACGAGCCTAGAATTTCTTTGCATAGCAAAGGATCGTCGATGCCACAGAAATCAGTGTTTTCTACAGCCTGAGATTCTCCGGCCAACCATTCCGGGTATCCTACATCATCCTCGGGCTGCGCAGCATCTAACTCGGGCTGAGCTGCATATACCTCAGACTGAACAGCATCTACAGGCACATATTCTCCCTTAATAATAACCTTCTCTTCCTGTAAGCCCAAAAACCATGGTAAGCACCATCGGCAAGCATACTACGATGTAACATACAAATAAGAAACCTTTCATTTTGCATTAGAAATTGAAGTCAAAATGAGCTTTTGGCTGCTAAGATAAATCACGTTTCATTAAATTCAACCGGTAATGAAAATATAGTCCATCCTTGCATTTTTACTGCATATATCTCAATCTCCTTATGCAGCAATATGTCATGACGATGTCAAATACCTGAAAAGAGGACTGTAATATATTATCAGCACAATCATAACATATACGAGATGTCCCTGGTCGTGGTGGATTGGGAGGATTTGGATTAGGAGTCCTTGGACTAGTTTGAAGTGCCAAAATATCACAATCTTCAACAAGAGTAATGTCATCATTATTGTCCATTTGCTTTTGCTGTTGGTAAATAATTTTAGAGACCACATATTCTCCTTCCTTCTCATCTTCATCAGTCCCAAGATGGTATTGATGCATAACCCAATTAGATTTATCAGGCTTTGTACCCTTCTTTGAACTTTTGTAAAGAACCATGATCTTCTTACACCCCTTCTGCATTCCATTTTCTGTCACAGGTTTGGTCTTCCCAGTCTTGTGCCAGCGAACATGCTCCTCACTTGAACCATCTTCATTATGGACTTTGCGGCGCTTCCTTTGACCAGTAGCATAAGCATTAATTGTTCTATGGAAGAAATGGACACTGCTTCCATCTTTCTTAGCACCTGAAAAACATTAGAAATTCAGAGAAATAGTTTGATTCATCAAAACTACAGAGGGATTCTTCAAGTTGTGCACTATGAAGAAATGTTCAGTATGGTTTGTGGATTCATGAAAGGCGAGCAAGCTTTATGAGTTCAAGCAGAGCAGTTCACATAATACATGAATCTGAACTTGAAATTTATTATGATGCATTGACACTTGCAAAACATAACTCAGATGACAAGTTAAGTGCAACAATTTTGAAAGCGTACATAAATTCAGTTGAACGAAAAAATTTCGATTCCTACATTTCAGAGTTTCATTCCATTTCCAAAAACACTTATGCAACTCCTAAGCTTGATATTTACAACATATTCCCATTCGAGTCCTACATTTCAGAGTTTCGTTTCCGTTTCCAAAAACACTTATGAAACTCCTAAACTTGATATTTACAACATATTCCCGTAAAAACATGGTTTTAGTGTTTTCCGTTTTAGCATTTTCCGTTTCATTGTTTCCGCTTCAGTGCAACATAGTACATAAAACGTTTTCACCATATTACATAAATGCACAGTCAAGGTATAGGGTTAAACAAGCGGCACTATAAGAAATTGGGAGCTCCATACCAGGAAGTTTTTCAGGATGGGCATAACAAATTCCTTTGTCATCAACCAGTGTAGGAATGAACTCATCGATAAATGCATGTGGTTTTGAGGCTCCAATACCACATTTTGCAGCTAAATGTTCCAAGAGCTCAGCATCAGATGGATCAAACTTTACACCAGCAGGCAAACCAGGCCAATCATGAGAAACCTAAACAGGAGAAGCTCCAAAACATGTCATTACTTGTAACACTGAGATGCATAATAGCAATGTATAAAGTGGCAGATTTTCGCGACACATTAATACAGGTCAATAAAAATACTAAAGACAGCAGCAACTTACATCACTATTATCTATACGATGGTGGCAATTTGGGCAATCGCGATTAGCCCCATAGTCTTTGATTTGATAAGCACAAGCTCGAGCTGGATTTTTCACCTTTCTCGCAATTGTTCGACTGTCAATAAGCCAAGCCCTGCAGCAATAAAAAACTTCACAAAATGAGGCATTTTATTACAGAGCTATGCTTTTATTCACCTTAAATACTTACAGAACTAGATTCTTAGTAACATACAACTCCTACATTTTATAAATTCATTACAAAAACTTATCTTGAACCTCACAAAATGCAGCTAAACTAATTTTTGTACAACATTCTAAATATGAAACCATTTTGCAAATTTGAAAATTACCCAAAAACACATACATTTCCATAAACACATTCCTTGACATTAAAAGGAAAAACAAAAAACAAAAAGGTTCAAGAGAATCAATCAGAAATTTGTTTAATTTTAGGTTCTTTCAAGCAGTAATTGCCCAATATTTCAACCCAATTAATTAATTTAATTGATGAACCCAATAGCTTACCTTGCCATGTCTAAATTAGAAGAGTATGTGAGAAGCTTTACAAAGGCTCTTCCTTTTCTCCACTACGCTAAGCTAAGTGATATAACAGAGAGTGAGAAATAGAGAGAGTGGCTCTATTAAATTGTTGTCTTTTTCTGTCTTATAATGAGCGGGAAAACTTGGCTTTGTTCAGGCTTCTCAGGTTCGGACTCTTAGCCTCAGGCTCGGTGTTTAAGAATCTTTGTGAACTATGTAAACGAAGCTGCTGTTTTAAGCTACTCTTACGTTGACTAGACCTAGCCCTGAGGCTTAGCTTCGGATACGTCGGAGAATGTTAGTAATAAGGTGTATTGGGAAATGAGGAGACAGTGTTAGTTTTGTAAATAAATTGAAAACTGACTTGGCTTCCAAGCCAAACATCCAACAAAAAATGTTTTGCTCTTTATATTGTTTACCGTTGTAAATTGGCAAACCCATTACGGAGGCGCCTCTACTTTACCAATTTTGTTCGAGAGGCTCCTACCACAAAATAATTTATGTTTGGGCTTCTGTTTTTGGCAAAATTTCGATTTTCAGATTTTTTTAAGGGACTGGAGAGATAAAAAAAATTATAAATAGAAGGATTAGAGAAAACTAAAAAATAACCTGCAAATTAAAAAATAAGTAGAGGAACCAGAAAAACAAAAAATTAGTTCAAGGACTTTTAAAAAAAATATATATAGTACAAGAACCTTTAGGTAGATTTAGCCTTGTAAATTTGTTGTATAATTTGATTAAATTATACTAGCTTTTAGAAGTCCTAATTGCTAAAATAATTCTGAATTTTCAAGTGTATAACAATTTTAGCACCAACTTTTAGATTAACAAAAATAACACTAAATTTAATCATCTTAAAAAAACACGTTGGTCAAATTTTTAAAAATAAACTTTTAAGGTAAGTAGTTTAAATAAATTTTGAATAAAAAAATTGATAACTAAACAAATATGGCAGCCGAATCACGGTTTAACCTGTTTAATTATTGATCAAATCTGCTAAAATAAAAATAAATAAATATATTATAATTTTATTAAATATATAAAGATTAATTGTAAATTAAATCACGAACTTTAGCGTGATATGTAATGACAGCATTAATTTTGAAATTTGTCAATATAGACTATCTATTTTCATATTTTGACCAATCGAAACACCATTTGTTTTCAATTCAAATTTATGAAGTTGGATATTGGAATTGGCACGTCTCTTGCCTCGTCCAAAACACATCGTTTCTGCTTAAAATGAACTGTTCCAATCCTTGCCACTGCCAATGTGGGCCTAATTTGAATGGTTAAGGCATCTTTAAGTGCATTGAGAGGTTGTGGATTCAAACCCTGCCTCCGTAACTAACAACTAACAATTGGGACTTTAAGAGTCGATTACCATTTTTGACAAAAAATTAATCCCTACCACTAAACCACGTCGTTTCAACAAAACTTATTGAACCTAAATCCTAATTTGCTCCTTTTTCTCCTCTTCTCTACCGTTCAGCTCAACCCCCTTCTTTCAAACATGAACACCCAACCCGTAATTTGCTCCAACAGATACTGCAATTACACAATTCCCCTTTTAAAAAACCAACTGATGGAAATCGAACTCTAAAATAATACAATGGACCGAGTCGTACAGGAATCGCTTACCGAAGCAAATTCAAGAACTTGCCCAAACTAGCTATGTCCGGTTATGGAGGACTCTCTGTGACCAAAGACAACTCAAGAGGATTCGCCCTGAAATCCCAAAAGGGTTGAATTCCTTAGGATTCGGTGAATCTCAAAATAACATCCGAAGTGCGTTGCCAACGGATCTCATTATGTGAGTAACTCAAATGTTATAAAGATTCTAGAAAACCAGATCTTGCGGAATCACTTTCCTACTTGGAAACATATTCCTATCTGGAAGGATAATCCTATTTAGGAAGACATTTCTAAATATGACTCTTGCTAAGTAGGAATCTTTTTCCTATTTAGATTCATACAACTGAATAGTAATCTTTTTCCTATTCCAACTCTAAAATGTAATTATCATGCTCACTGTATAAAGTACTTGAGGTATGCCTGCAACACCATTACATTCAATACAACTCCCTTAAGCTCAAAGACTGACTTAAGCATCGGAGAGCTAATTAGACAACCACCGTCTGATAAGCCATCTACACTATTTTGCAGGTTCAAACTCCGTTGAGAAAGCATACTCTATTAATTGGCGCCGTCTGTCGGAAAAGCTTGACAACTTTAATGATCGAAGGAGCTTTTTCTGAACTCAAAATAAATCTATTAGCGGAATGAATTCCAATGGATCAAACCCGAAGAACAAAAAACTGATGGATCCGAAAAAATCTGGATATTACGCCTCCTTAGGCTTTGAATACCAGAGTTAACACCTTCAACACCTCCAATGTCACCGGGGTTGACGCTGTGTTGGTCATTTACCGCAAATCCATTTTTCAAAACTTTTCCAGATCCGAAGTCAGGCATAAGTCTGGGCGAGTGGCCCCTAAATCCCGCTCTTCTCACAACAAGTGATTCATAGTTGGGTGTTGATGTGATTAACATTTTTAACCTTGGGCCCTCCATGCCCCTTTTCAAAACCCTACCGGGACACTTCCGCTGTGTAGGACTCCAATAAAAATGGATATGAAAAGTTACAGCCAAATCCTCAAAATTGTGTATAGATCCTCCCTTCAGACTTTGATAACAAATCTGAGCCGATCCCTTCAATGTGGTCGGAAAATCTAACAAATCGAAGCATTTATTATAATATGCACTCACATTGGTAACTGAAAACAAAGCAAATGGGTATGCAGGTAAGACTTCCAATAACAATTATCAAAGAGTGGCATTTTATATGAAGGTGGGAAAGTTTCATCTCTGATGGCCTTTGACAATGGTGAGCCGATTCTGAAACTGCTTGCTGGTTTTACTTCTGGTTTGTTTACCCCTCTGTTTTTCCTACTCCATTTGGATGTACTCATTATGATTTTTCTTCCAGGCTGAATATGCGCCTGAGCTATGTATACTTTCAGCCACCTCTCTTCTAGGCAGTATGGGTTCCACTTTTATGGGTGTTCTTCCCTTCGATACTCTTCCACTAAGTCTACCCACGATGCTCGTGGAGGTAGAGTAACGTGGGTAGCCGATATTGTCCTATTTTCTTCTATTACCTCTAGAGGGAAACCCGACTGGTCAACCAATTTGGGATAATGCTCTAGTCGGCGGGATCATCTGTGTTTCATGTGGGGTTTGAGACAAGAGAGACTAGTGTATCTGTTACGATGATGCCATTTGTAGGCTGAGGTATTCCATATATTCCTAAAGTTGTATAAGTGTTGGGAGAGATGCGTTAAGACAATTCATTCATGCTACTAGGGTTGTGATAGTAGCCACGGTGGTCGGAAAACTGAGATCCGTCGGAGCAAAGATATATAGTGATATAAAGAAAACTTTAAGGTATATGGGATGTGGGTGTTACAAATGAAGATTGGTTCGTACCGAACAAAGGTCCAAAAAAATGTTGTATGGTCTGAAAGATGGTCTTCTTGTAGGATAACTAAGGATCCCAAATGGGTGTACTGCAATTACACCGCTTCTAGTGGCCAAACTACTATCGACTCTAGTAGTGGCTGGGGGTATGAAGAAATTTTCATCTAGGGGTGAAACGTCAATAGCTCTACTATCACGTCCATTACCACCATCTATTAAGACCCCAGTTCCCGACGTTCTCGGAAACACTATCTGTTCTATAACAGAATCATGATCCTCCATTGTTGTCAACTTCTCAGGTTTTTAAAGAACTAAAAGAGTGAATCAAAGAAAAGGAAATATTCCCACAGACGGCGCCAAGTGATAAATCACCAAATGTCGAGATTGATCAGATGACACCCAAAATTCCAAAAACACAAACAACGGTCAGAAAGAACACCAGAAGGGGTTTTTTGGATGTTCACTCTAACACTCAAATAAGTATATTTGGTGAAAGAAAAAAGAAAAAAATAGGTGTAAAGAGATAAAAAATAAGGGTACTTTAGGTTTTTAGGGTAAGGTGGTTTACATAGGTATTTCATGTACCCTAAGTTCTTCTTCTATCTCGTGTTTCCTTGATGAGTTTTCCTCCTAGAATATAAGTTGAGCTGGCCTTTCTGTTATTTTGGTAGAAGAAGTGTGTGATAATTGTAGGGTGCGCGCATTGGTATACTTCTCCTCTTATTAGAGAATAACGTGGCCTTTACGACTTCTTCTACAAAAAAAGTGCATTTCACTAGAGTCTCGGTAGCGAAACTTGATAGTTTTGATCCGAGATACGGTTTATTACAATCCAGACTAAAAGTGATTTGAGCCGAGATTGGCATTTTCATAGGCTAATGGGCCATATTGAGTTATTTTGTTGAAGTTAGCCTATTTATACGTCTGAAGGTTGCTTTGCCCTTACTAATTTATTAAGGCCTAAATCTATTTAGTATAATGCAAATGGAATCATTAATATCTTTTTAAACAATTAATGCAATGCATAAAACGTAAACATAAATAAGAACTAAAAATCAAACAACATTTAATTAAAAATATTTAATTGCGTTTAATTGTATTTAAATAAATTATATGTGATTTATCAGTTTATCCGTTTATATATGAAATTAATCGTATCATAAGCGACTAATCCAATTACTACAGGAACTTATTTATACCAAATCTTAAGATGCTCTACTTCATATAGAGATTAAAACTACTCAACAAAGCGAAGGTTCTTTAAGATTTCATATCACTTGCATGAAGATTTCACATCACTTCTAAATCTAAATGTTACCATCTTAAAGTTCCATTAAAGAAATTCAAGATTCAATTGTTACTTCCATGGTTTAAATTGTATATATGCCCCCAGTACCTGATTAAAGTGCTCTAAAAAAGCCATGGAAGTAACATATGAAACTTCAATAGTTTAGTACAATAATATCAAGAGATCTACAACACTTCACAACAATTAAGGCTGCAACACAAAAACCATTAGACCCATTTCTGCTCCATAATAGTAGTACCTTCTAGCATACTGATCTTTGCATACTGAAAAATTCAGTCATAACAACTCCACTTCAAGCTTGGCCTTACTTCCATACACCCCAACCAGAAACAGAATGCATTCTACGCCGCTAAACCAAATCAAGCCGACTCTATATGTTTCCGCTAAAGAAAATGTTGAAAAAACCAGTCAGCTTCAGCAGAAAACCGGGACAGCACGAAATCCGTAAGCTGTAGTCAATACTGGGTGACTACACCCAAATTATATATAGTATACGTCTTCAAAATCGGCCAATCCAACTATCCTGAGAATTAAATTGCAGATCCTGCAGAAAATAAAATATGTTCATTAAATATCATGCTATCATTAATTTACTTGGCTAGTAAGATAAATATGCAGATGCAGTGTCATTAGAGGCCAGCCGGGCTTACACAAGAGAAATCTGGTGGTGTGTCTAGCTCCAAGTTGGCTAGTTCAGCAATCCCATAGGGTGCATTATTGATTGCGGCCATTTCACTTGTGTTGGAAATGCTGGTGTATGATGGATTAGCTTGTCCAAAATTATTGAGGAAAAGAGAAGATGAATCGAGAGTTTCCTCGCGTAGCAAAGAACCATCAATGCCACAGAAATCAGTGTCTTCCACAGCTTGAGATTCTCCAGCCAACCATTCTGCGTATCCTGCATCATTCTCGGGCTGAGCTGCATATACCTCTGGATGAACAGCATGTGCAGGCACATCGGCTTCTCCCTTGACAGTAACCTTCTGTTCCTGTAACCCAACAAAAACTTGGGCAAGCATCATCAGCAAGCTTACTACAATACAACATACAAATAACAAAATCTTTCATATTCCATTCAAAATTGACTTCAAAATGAACTTTCTTTGCTATAACAAACCGCTTTTTATTGAATTCTGCCTGTATTGTACATAATAAGTCCACCCTTGCATTTTTACTGCACATATCTACATCTCCGCATGCAACAATCTGTTACTTACCAGAAAAGAGGACTGTAATATATTATCATCAGCATCATCATCACATATATGAGATGTCCCTGGTCGCGGTGGATTGGGAGGATTTGGTGTCCTTGGACTAGTTTGAAGAGCTGATAAATCACAATATTCAGCAAGAGGAATATCATCATGACTCTCAATTTGCTTTTGCTGCTGGTATATTATTTTAGATACCACATATTCTCCTTCCTTCTCGTCCTCATCAGTCCCAAGATGGTATTGATGCATAACCCAATTACATTTATCAGGCTTCATACCCTTCTTTGAACTTTTGTAGAGAACCATGATCTTCTTACACCCCTTCTGCATTCCATTTTCCGTCACAGGTTTGGTCTTCCCGGTCTTATGCCAGCGAACATGCTCCTCACTTGGACCATCTTCATTATGGACTTTGCGGCGCTTCCTTTGTCCAGTTGCATAAGCATTAATTGTTCTATGGAAGAAATGTACACTGCTTCCATCTTTCTTAACGCCTGAAAGAAGATCAGAAATTCAGAGAAATTGTTTGATTCATCAAAACGACAGAGGGATTCTTCAAGTTCAGCACAATGAGGAAATGTTCAAGCAGAGCAGTTCAAATGACAAGTTCTGTGCAACAACTTGGAAAGCATTGAATGTACATAATAAACTACATTGCACAAAAAACATATCAAATCCTAGGTTTCAGTGTGTCATTTTTGTATCCGAAACTCCGAAAATGTGATTTCTTTATTTTCTATATTAGCATTTTCAGTTATGTTATTTCCATTTCCATTTCCATTTCCATTTCCATTTCCGTGCAAATAGAATATAAATCTTATTCAGCTAGTCATATTAATAGGTTGTATTAGCTTACGGACACAGTCCGGGTTTATCAAATGAGGTTAAACAAGTGGCACTATAAAAATTGGGAGCTTCTGACCAGGAAGTTTTTCAGGATGCGCATAGCAAATTCCTTGATCATGAACCAGTGTAGGAATGAATTCGTCGATAAATGCATGTGGTTTAGAGGCTCCAATGCCACATTTAGCAGCTAAATGTTCCAGAAGCTCAGCATCAGATGGATCAAACTTGACACCAGCAGGAAAACCAGGCCAATCATGAGAAACCTAAACAGGAGAAAATCTCCAAAATAAGTCATCAGTACTTATAGCAAAGATACGCATCATAAGACAACATCAACTTACATCACTATTGTCTATAAGATGGTGGCAATTTGGGCAGTCACGATTAGCTCCATATCCTTTGATTTGATCAGCACAAGCCCGAGCCGGATTTTTCACTTTTCTCGCAATTGTTCTGCTATCGATAAGCCAAGCCCTGCAGCAATAACACAACTTGAGGCCTTTTATTGCACTTTTTCATCTCAAGTACAGAAATAAGTACACCATCAAGCTACATTTAAGAGATTAACTACAAAAAATTATCTTGGAACCTGCCGATATCCTATTAAACAGAAAAGAATCTGCATTCTAACTTTAGTTTATGATTGCACTAAGCTAATCATTGACTCTGGATGAAGAAACAGAACACATTATCATCATAATGGAATCTCACAAGCAAAACATCCCCATTTTGCAAATTTCCTTATTTAAAGAACCCAAATATTAAAAATTAGAGTTACATTTCTTCAAGAGAATGCAGCATCACCCATAAATTTGATTTCTTTTAGGTTCTTTCAAGCATCAACTAATTTGTCAACATTTCAAATGATCAAAAATACTGTTGAATCACCCAATTAATTTTAATGAATGAACTCAATCTTAAATGAAACTTACCTTGCCATGTCTAGTTAGATAAAAGAAACAGAGGGAAATAGAAGAGTATGTGATAAGCTTAGTAAAGGCTCTTCTTTTTCTCCACTACACTAAGCTAAGTGCTAACGTATTTATAGACACAGAGGCTTTGTATTCTGTCTTGTCCTCACTTCTAATGAGCGGGAAATTTTGCTTTGTGGGGCCTTTTCAGGGTCGGGCTCTCAATCTGAGGCTCGGTGCTGAAGAGTCTTTGTAAACGAGGCAACCTAAGCTGATGCTCAACGTTGACTAAACCTGGTTCTGAGGCTGAGGTTCGGAAACGAACCGCGGATATGTTGGAGAATGAACCTCTGAGGCAGTGTTAATTTTGTAAATAATTTGGAAACTGACTTGGCTCCCAAGCCAGACATGGAAACTATAACTGTTTACCGTTGTAAATTGTTATAATTTGATTAAACTACTGTTGTTTAAACTAGGGGTGCCATGAGGACAATTTGTAAACCGGTACATTGTAATACGGTTTTTAAAATTAAAAATCTAAACCTAAAATTTTAAACGGTTAACCGGTAAATCCGTTAACCATAAAAAACGGTTCGGTTTTACGGTTTTACGGTTTTTAACCATATAACCATTAGAAAAATTAAAGACAAAAAAGATAAAATTTTAATTCTATTTGATTTTTTAGCAAACAAAAAAAAACTATAGAAATTCAAATTATATTAAAAATATAAATCTAAACTATCTTATAAATAGTTAAGTCAATGCAAATATTTAAAACTATTATTATTTATAAATAATTTATGAGTAATATTAAAGCTAGGTTTGTATTTTTTGAATTGTTTGTGGTGTTGTTCACGTCCACTTTCTACTATTTATATACTTAAATATTCCTATTTCTGTTAAGTAAATATTTTAATAAGGAAAATAAATTTCTTTTAAAATATTTTCATATATAAATTCTCCTAAAATATATAAATATTCCTAAATAAAATATATGTCAATATATTTTTATAATTAAATTTATTGTGTATATTATAAAATCCATATTATTTTACAGATCATAAAATATATCTTATTAATTATTAAAAATATATGAATATATATATAAACCGGTTAACTGATTAACCACGGTTTTTAGAAATCCAAAACCTAAACCTAAACCATTAACCATGAAAACTAAAAATCAAAACCTAAACCTAAACCGTTGGACCGGTTAACCACATTTTCCGGTTCGGGTTTCTGGTTTTGGTTCGGTTAATCGGTTTGACCGGTTTTTTTGCCCACCCCTAGTTTAAACATTCAAGTATATTCGGAAATTATGTAAACGTGCATAATTTGACCAGGTAGGACTATAATTGTAATATGTTTATTTTTACTTTTTCTTTGATGAAATATATTTATTTTTACTAGTTGTTCCGCAGAATCACTATAATTTTTGAACAAATTACTCTGAGACCCCTCACATATATCATAATTTACAGTTTGCCCTTATTGGAAAATCCTATTAAATGGCCCGTTAGTTTAAGTTATGTTAATAATTAGGGGTTTCTGTCAATTCATTAATGATGTGATACTCAGTTTTAAATGATTTGGTACTTACTTTATATACCTCTTTTCTGAATAGTAAAAAAGTGATAACGGATTGAAGCGTAGGTTGATGATTTTTCAGAGCACCCGTCCCGGATGACGAGTTAATGATCCGCCTGTTAGAATTCAAATGGACTTGATCGATGTGCAGCGGCAAACTTGAAGGGCTGAAGCGTAATTATCGCAAATAACTCATTGTATTGTTATTGTGATAGAAGTCTAAAAAATTGGACTAGTTACAATGTTTTAAAAAGTTTATGGGCCAATTTGTGGGTTTGATAGACTAAATTGCCCAAAACCTTGGCTTAGTGGCCCTGAAGACCCTTTTTAACACTTTCAGGGACCAAAAATAATCTTTTGCCACTTTTTTTCCTGGCATGTATTTATTAATCCAAAAATAAAATAATTACCTAATATTAACCGTTTGAACCTAACCTAAATATCTAACTCTAACCACCTCTATAAATAGTACAAATGAGAAACCCTGTAGGAGGTGGCACACCATTAAATAGACAGACCTTAAACTGGCAAAAACCCTAATTTCGGTATTGCCCTAGGCCAAATATTTTCAATCACCAAAATTCAGCCACGTTTAGTCAATCAAACAGAGTTTTCACGCTCCGATTTTTCAAGAACACACTGCTGCACTGCGATCTACGCTGGCTTCTGTATCCGGATCACTAGAAAATGATCCTAGGAAAACAGTCTGAGGACCCTATTCAGTTCCTATCACATGTTTGTCATCATCTTTGCATTTAATTTTGAATTTTGATTCATTAGGATGCATGTTTAGCGTTTTTACGTTCTTGATACAAAATTGTCATGATTTTCATGATTTACCATGAGTTTCGCTTTAGATATATGTTTCGGTTATTTTAATCACTGTTGAACATATTATGTTGTATATATGAATTTTCAGACACTTGTTTATGCGTTTTCGGTGTTTTCGCACATTTTGATCGAAAACTGAACCCGGACTGACCCCGGAGTCTGGCGTCGCCGCAAGAATGATCCGGCGCCGCCGCCATTCCTTGTGGCTCAACTGCCACTTCTTTTGGCGCCATGACCCCAGTTCCTTAGCACTCCCAGATTTTCGTACTCGATTCTAGAATTTGTTTTTGTATTTTCAGGCTCATCCAGGCTCAGTAGCGCTCCCTATTTGAACCACTGGACTTGTATTTAGTTGTAAATTTATTTTATTTAATTACTCGGACCAGTCGCAGTCAGCCTATTATCTCAGCGTTAGCAATAAACCGACGTTAGGGAATGGGAGTGGTAGCTCTGAAACCCGTAACAAGCCTAAATTCACAAGAACTTTTCGCAAATATAATACAATACATACACGAACGGAAGCAAACACACACACACACACACACACACATATATATATATATATATATATATATATATATATATATATATATATATATACAGATATTTTCATTGCACTTTCTGATATCCACGTGGGTTCTAGTTACTGTACCCTATACAAACCGGCCTCACGGGATTATATACATACTATCATGTCATGAACATATCACCGACATCTGGTGCCGTGAACAAAACGAAATACACGTAGCCTACAAAATATATAAACATAGACAGCAAGTAAAACATAAACCAAATTGTACTGTTATCAAGGCTACGACTCTGTCGACACAGGACCACTACTACAGCACTAAAGAAGTCGAGGACTATACATGTGGGGCTGACTTCCGGATCCCAAAAATTGACCTCTAGCTAGGTCCAGACACTAAGCACCTGAAAGCAGGGGCGGAACTAGAAAATTTGAAATGGGGGGGCTGGAAAAAAAAATTTCGTAAAAAATATAACTACATCGTAATATAAGTAAAATTATACATAAAAAATTTATAAAAGTTATAAATTTTGAAGATATTAACAAGAAATTAGAGATAACACTTATGTAAAAGTATAAATTTAATGACTATATTTTTTCAAAAAAAAAGATGAAGTACTAATTTGTTCTTTTTAAAAAGTTTGTGGGGACGGTCGCCACTTCACCCTATAGGCTGGTTCCGCCCCTGCCTGAAAGGTATCAAAAGTGAGGGGTCAGTATTTGGAAAAATATTGAGTGAGCTTGTATTTTACTAACAGTATTATTATAAAAACATAACATCGCATTTCAAATAAGCATTAGTATAAAAATACATTTAATCAAATACTTGATCCGTTCGAAACTAAAATCCTGAAACATGCCACGGCTTACTAATATTCAAATCAAGATGATCCATATGGTCCGACCCGGGAGCTATTCTGACTCAACCACGTCAGCCGCGACCAATTTCTTAATCCCAAAGTGTGGGTCAAATCCACTAGATACGAGGCTCAGGTTACTTTAACCGAGTTCTCACTCGTATCGCATTCATATATCCAACTTCGAAATTCATATTCATAATCAAGTCATATATGTATATCAAATCATTTCTCATAATCAGATACTCTAGACTGACTCGATTACTGGTGATCACACAGCCTATTGACACCCAATAGGTAGCTAGTTTCTTCGGATCGTATACTAGTTTCTCGTACATAAAACTTAATAGAAACATATGATAATCTAGCAAATCATACGTAATGCGATGCGTTTAAATAATAATATAAGATATAATATCAAATTATATAAATAAATAATACAAGAAAGTAAAGTGCAACTCACAGTGACCGCTATCCAATCTATGATGAAGTCAATATGATGGTATGCTCGTACCAACCCACTTCCGCTGACCCCACTGTTTTCTGACACGTCTGATACATATATAAATCAAATATATGTTTAGTACATACACGTAAACCTTATAAACCTAAAACCCTAGGTCATAGATTTTGGTTATCACCATTTTGTTTCGCATTTGATTTCTCAATTCCGATAACTTCTTAATCGAATTCTTACTCATCATATTATTGTTCGTTTTTATAATGTTTTATATCCATTTCAAGACATTGCCAGAGTTCTATATTCGTATCACGTTATCGGAGATCATCCTTCGCTCACGGAGGTCCCCGGAGGTTACAGTCGAGGTAGGACACGTCGTGCCAGCTTGGCACGTCGTGCCCCTCTAATTTCATGAAGGGCACGTCGTGCCCTTCACTGGTGCACGACGTGCGGGTGCACGTCGTGCACCAGCACGACATGCTGAAATTCAGCACGTCGTGCCCCTTCAGGTACGACGTTTTTAACGTCTCCGGACCATTTCCGAAGTCCCAAAACACTCAAAATATACCTTAGCACCCAATTCATTTTAATCCATAAATTATCATTTTACACTTTAAAAAATATCAAAAACAACTCGATTCCTAACTCTATGATTCAAACGTAACTTTCTATACGAAACAGCCCATATAAAATGAGATACAGCACCATTAACTGAGAGATTACCTTGATATGATGCCATAGAACGATAGAGGATTCAATTCCGAAGAGATCGCCGCAAAAATCGTCTGAAACGGACGCCGAACGGAGAAACGGCGAGCGAACGAAGTTTTGATCGATAAACTGAAGCTTTTGGATTCTCTTTCTTTGATTCTTCATTCATAATCCTCTTCTTATATATATTTTGGTTAAATCATCCCTTCAACCCTTGTTTTCTTTGTTACAAATTAACCTTTGAACTTTTCTTTTGTTCAATTTAGTCCATAACTAAATCGATGAACACTTTAACCGTACGTATACGTATTATTTATATCCAATAAATAATACGATCCGAGAATTTATACTTTCCCGACAAAACTTATAAATTTTCCATTTTTCAGACGTAATTGGCTAAATTACCACTTTAGTCCCTGAACTTTATTTTGTAACTTTTCTTAGCATTTTTTTTCCTTTTAATTTCCAATTTCAATTCCAACTTTAACTTAAAATATAATATTAAATTCCTCGCGATAATCTTTCCGAAATCGACCTACTAAAATTTTATTTACCTTAATTTCTCGGAAATCTTTCCGTTTTCGCCGCTCCAGCAACTCAAAACTGGACACGTGGTCCAATTAGATAATTAAATCTTTTGTGGTATTACAGCTTTGAAGCCCAACCATTGGTCCAATAACTTTGAGCAGCCTTTCCCGTGTCATCCGGATCCAGAATCGATTCTGGTTCAAACTAGTGGACTCGTGTTGATTGGAGGAACAACTTCCGTGTTTCGACCAGATTCAGAATCTGTCTGTATTGACATACAAATGATAGAAAACCGCTTAACATTATCTTTTAACCTTCTATGTATATCAACTGCCATTTGGGTATGTTAATATTGTTTATTACTTTGAATGTATGCCCATATCCATCATTAGCAAGACTAATCAGATAATCACGTTAATTTAGCTCTAAACTAATCAAATCATATTGAAATCTTAAAAATGTCATGAAAACTATAATTAGTGGTTGTATAGGTATTCAAGAAGGTAATTAATAAAATCAATCCCACTTTTACATCCGGCTGTTTTAGGTTTTATGCATGTAATTTGAATAAAATCCACATCTATTTATTACTCCCTCCGTCCCATTCTAATTGAACACTATTTCCTTTTTGGGTATCCCATTCTAATTGACACTTTTTATTTATAAAGTACTTTTCACACTACTTTTCTCTTTATACCTTTTTCAATTAATGCATTTAAAAAGCATATTTTTGAAAAGTTGTGATGCATTTAATGTAATATAAGGATATAAAAGTAATGTTACTAAAATTTCTTAAATAATGTGCAATTGAAATTTTTTCAATTAGAATGGGACAGAGGGAGTATATATTAGAAACCCCAGGGTTAGATGCTTGTTTAGGAGTATTTGCTACTTGTCCACCATGCCAGTCCCGATTGAGTCATATGCGAGTCTTAAAGCATGTTTACATTTCTGCACTTATTCTCTAGCACTTGACTTTTCAGTCATTTACTTTCCAGCACTTTATTTTTCTGGACTGTCGTGTTTTGATGAGATTATCTGTTCTAAATGGGCGAGCCCGACCCCCGCTCCGCTCAAAGTGGTGACTCCACTAGCGATAATCAAAAATGTTTTTAAACATATAGAACCAAAAAATGTTTTTAAAACCGTTTTCTCTACACATAATCACAGACTTGTGACTTATTGATCTTATCGATTTACCAGACATATCCAACACTTATTGCGTTGCATTAGAATTTAAACTACTAGAATTCTTCTATTTAGCGACGGATTAGCGACGTAATCCAACCGTCGCTCAATAATTTGTCGCAAATTTTTGTAGCGGCGAAGAAAAATATTTAGCGATGGAATTATCAAAAATTAGAGACGGATTTAGCGTAATTTAAAAAAATTGAAAAAAATAATTTTTTTTATAAATTGAATAATTTATTTATTTAATCTGTTGCTGAAATTTTTATTTGGCAATGGATGTTAAATCTGTCGCTAATTGCGTCAGCAAAAATGGCGGGAATTACCCGCCAAGATTCGACGAATTTAGCGACGGATGAAAAATCTGTTGCTATGTCAAAATAATTGGTGGGAGTGCTCCGGCCAATTTAAATAAGGATTTAGCGACGAATTTTTAATCCGTCGCTAAAGAAAAAAATTAGCGATGGAATTTGAATTCGTTGCTAAATTTTGTCGCTAAAACATTGTTTTCTAGTAGTGTTATCTTCTCATCTTATTCTAGGAGTCTCTTTTTATCATCTGTGATGCTCATAACCGATCTCACATCTTGGCATTGAATTCCAATGGCCAAGCTATCTTATTGTAATACCCAAAAATATTTTAAGATAATTACGTCGTGCCACGTGTCAAGATTTCCGATAAATTAAATTAAGGAGAATTTAATTTAATTATATCGGGAATTTAGAATAAATTTTAATAAGTCAATTAGCGGGATTTGAGGATTTAACTTCAGAAATTAATATAAAATAAAATATAAATCCCGTGATGGAAATTATTTCGCCAAAGTCCGCGAAATAATTTATAGTATTAGTGGTAAAAGTTTCGAGTCAATCGGAGACCGTTTAAATTTTGGACGCGGATAGGTTTTGGGCTAAATTGCAACATTTGAAAAGTTTCAAGGACCAAGTTGCAAATTGACCATTATATATAAGTTTCCTTCAGATGAAGGAATGATACAGAACCTTCATCAGATACATTTCATTTCTTTCGTTCGTTCTCACCGTTTCTCTCGTACGATCTCCGTTTCTCGTCCGTTTTCGACGTTTAATAACTCGAATCGATCGTATTTCGAAGGACAATCACGGTAAGCAAGTCGTTTCTCCATTTATTTGAGTATATTTGATGGAAAAACTATTTGAAATGATAGGTTGCGGTGAAACCGTATCGCGATTACGTATTCGATTCGTTTTATACGTTTTTATCGTGTTTTTGAATAGATTAGGATGTTATATGGATGTTGGATGAGTTCGGGATCAATTTAGCACGTCGGGAGGGCTGTTTTCAGCGGCCGGGTTCGTGCCCACGAAGGTGCACGACGTGCACCCAAGGTGCACGACGTGCACTAGGGGGTGCACGACGTGCACCACCCCTCCTTTGAAGGGGAATGACCCTAAAAACCTAATTTGATGATTCCCCATCCCGATATCGACTTCCAGACTCCGAAAATGCGAGATTCGGACGTAAAACGAGTAAATTATGACTAGTTGTTTGAGATAAGTTAGTTTATGGATATCAATTGGTTTCATCAAGAAAACCTATATTCTCTATTGAGAATTGAATTGAGAAATATTAAGAAATGAGAGAACAATGATTCGTTTATCGGAAAAGATTACGTTTGAAGCACGACGGCTTATGTTTTATGTCTTGTCGTGTCTCGCGTCTAGAGTCAATCTTAGAATAGGATTCTGATGTGAGTCAAATGTTTTGAAATTGCTTTAGATCCAGCGAGGCAAGAAGGAGCTGGACCAGGAGCTCGGGAAGCTTGACGTTTCTAAAGCCCCGACGTATTTTTGGATAAGCGTTTTCAGTGAGTTTATACGATTTTCTTTTGAAGTATTTATTCAAGCAACTATTTTATATTGCTTTCTATTTGAATTGCATGATTTATATATTAAATCTTTATATGAATCGCACATATGCTTGATTTGAAACCAGTATTGATCCGATGGAACGTGCTACCTATTGAGCGGCAATAGGACTGTGTGATCACCAGTTTTGATTTGATACAGCTGTGAATACGATTAAGTACATGAATTCTGAAGGTAGATGTATGATTGTGATACGAGAGTGAACTCGGTTACAGTGTAACCTGAGCCCCGTATCTAGTGGGTTAGACCCACCACTGGGATTAAGAGAATTGTCGCGACTGACGTGGTAGAGTGTGAATACTCCCGGGTCGGACTATTGGATAAGTTTTCCTCTGAGTATATACGGTTAACATATTCGAGGATTAGGGTTTCAATCGGATCCTGTACTTGGCTGCATATGATTGATTACGATTTTATGTTTTATTTGAATACTTATTAGTAAATGTATGAACTCACTCAGTATATCCCAATATACTGACCCCTCACAGATTTCCTTTCAGGATAAAGACGCTTTGAGGCAACGGACTTCTATCCTACTTCCAGAAGTCTGTATTTTTTAGTATGTAAAGAAACAGTACTTTACTCTTAGAGCTGCAGTAGATAAGTATTTTGTCAGTCAGCTTGTATGTAAAGTTTTCTATAAATATTACTTTAACGTTTTAAAGTTTTAAACGTTTTACGCTTGCTGCGTTATATATATTGTGACTGCCAGAGGATATGTGTGCCTGGCATGTGTTTCTGCATGACACGTGTTTATGTATGTCATGCATGATGTTTATGTTTCGCGAAAAAATTATTTTACGATTTTAGGCTTGCTACGGGTTTCGGAGCAACCACTCCCATTCCCTAGCGCCGGTCTCGGCCCTGAGATTGGGTCGTGACAAAGTTGGTATCAGAGCATGGTCCAGTTACCATTGCTTATGTCAGAAGAGTGATTGGTTTTCATAGGATTCTACTGCAGCACATAGGACTCGAGTCTTGTCTTTGTTACGTATTCATTTGATTTTCAAACTTTCAGCTTTCCCTCTAGGATGTGAGTCTGTTATACGTGTGTGTTCGCATGTGATGAGATGCGCGTTTAATACGGTATGCATTTGCGATAATATGCGATTATGTGGCTAAGTAACGCTGTTTGTCTTGCTCAGGATGTCTGACCAAAGACAAGAAGTAGAGCGAGCTGCTGCTGCAGCACGTAACGTTATAGAAGGGGCGCATGATGTCCATCCAGAAGCTCAAGATGAGTCTTCTGTTCAGGGAGGAGGTGGTGGCCAAGAGGCCCAGGCGCAGGCACCTGGAGTGCAAGCGCAAGCCCAGCAACCTAATGTTGTGGGTTTTGATCTGAATCAGTTTCTTACGGGAATTGCGGCTATGCAAGCCAATCAGGCTGAGGTGCAGAATATGCATCGTGAGCAACTACAGCAGCAACAGTTGCGTAATGTGGCTTTCACTGACCGAGATATCGTCTTGGCTTATATGCGTCTCAAACCAACTAAGTTTGACAGTACAGGCGATGCTCTCGATTTCCTCGAAGAAGTAGAACGTAATGCTCGACGCCTTCAAGCTAATGAGAGGCGGACCATCATTATGGTGGAAATGTCATTGAAAGGACCTGCGAAAGATTGGTTTCAGCAGCATATTCAGCCAACCATGGACACTATGACCTGGGCTGAATTTGCAAACCACTTTAGGGAATACTTTTTACCATATGCGGTGACGGAGAGTTATCGTAGTCAGTGGTTGACCCTGAGTAGAGGCAATCGGTCTGTGCAAGAGTATGTAACGGAGTTTACCAGGGTGAGTAGGTTTGCACCAGACCTGACTACAGACCCAGTTAGAGTGAACTCAAGGTTTGTAGAGGGTCTAGGAGCTGAATTTGTGAGTCTGACGTCTGATATCGGAAGAACCCTAGTGCAACTGATTGATAGCGCTAGGCAAATGGAAGTTTCTCTGATCCGTTTTGGAAGAATTCCTGACCCTTCCAATGTTTCACCTGTGAGAGATAATACGTTTCGTAGCGTACAGAGTGCGCCTACTCAGTCATATGTTGGGAATTATTCTCGATACACACAACGTCAGCGAGAACGCAAAAGACCTCGACGCGGAACACGGGTTAGTACCTCAGGCACCGGATTTAGTGCCAGATCGATGAGTGACATGGGAGGCGGAGTTCCTTTATGTCTGAACTGTAATAGGAGGCACTACGGCGCGTGTTACACTGCTAATGGAGCATGCTTTAACTTGTGGTCAACGGGGCCATTTTGCTAGAGACTGTCCGAGGCAGATACCCCAAGGCTCGATGACTACTGTAGTACAACCTTCTTATCAGCAACAGAGGACTACACATCAGGCAGCGTCAGGATATGATCAAACAGGGAGTACCTTCACTGGCCAGAGAGGCCGTGGTTATGGAAATCGTGGAGGAAGAAATGGCGGAGGACGTGGTACTGGTCAGACTTCGCAGGCTGGCGGGAGTCAGGCCAGGGTCTTTGCACTGAATCCTCAGGAGGCTCAGGCTTCCAATGCAGTGGTGCAAGGTACCTTTCCTATCGCTTCTCAGGACGCACTAATTTTATTTGATCCGGGCGCTACGCATTCGTTTGTTTCGCCCAGTTTTGCTAGTAAGTTACGAGTGCAACCAGCGTACCTTAGGAATCCTTTGTCAGTAGCTACCCCAGTCGGAGAGAGTGTGGAAGTTAGTATCGTTTATCCGTCCTGTCCTGTCAAGGTTCAAGGGCGAGACTTATTAGTGGATTTGATTCTACTCGAGGTATTAGTTTTTGACGTCATATTAGGAATGGATTGGCTGGCACAGCACTATGCCAATGTGGATTGCCGGAAGAAGACGGTAACGTTTAACACGCCTGGAATTGAAGCGGTATCAATTCAGGGTGATAAGATGGAATCTTCTACGAGTATTATCTCAGCTATTAAAGCTGGTCGCATGCTAAAGAAGGGATGTCAAGGATTCTTAGCGATAGTACGAGACGTGGAGAAGAAAAGTGCAAATTTAAGTGACGTACCAGTGGTGTCGGAATATCCAGACGTTTTTCCAGAGGAATTACCTGGATTACCCCCAGATCGCGAGATTGAGTTCTGTATCGAATTGGCTCCTGGCACAAAGCCGATATCGATACCACCTTATCGAATGGCGCCAGCAGAGCTCAAAGAACTTAAAGATCAACTAGAAGAATTGTTCGATCGTGGTTTCATCAGACCGAGTGTATCCCCGTGGGGTGCACCAGTGCTATTCGTGAAAAAGAAGGATGGATCGCTTCGATTATGTATCGATTATCGACAGCTGAACAAGGTGACGATCAAGAATAAGTATCCGTTACCTAGAATCGATGATTTGTTCGATCAGTTACAAGGAGCGAAGTACTTTTCCAAGATCGATTTGAGATCAGGTTATCATCAGCTAAAGATTCGCGATGATGATGTTCAAAAGACTGCTTTTCGAACTCGATACGGTCATTACGAATTTCTTGTTATGTCGTTTGGATTGACGAACGCCCCAGCAGCCTTCATGGATTTGATGAATAGGATATTCAAACCGTACTTGGATCAGTTTGTGATCGTGTTCATTGACGATATTTTGATATATTCACGTACAGAAGAAGAGCACGCTCAACATCTGCAGATAGTACTACAGACGCTAAGAGAGCATCTGCTTTACGCCAAATTCTCTAAATGTGAATTTTGGCTAACGGAAGTGGCTTTTCTAGGTCATGTGGTATCACAAAGCGGTATTAAGGTTGACCCAAAGAAGATCGAAGCAGTAATAGAATGGAAGCGACCTGAATCGGTTACGGAAGTTAGAAGTTTCCTCGGCTTGGCGGGATACTACAGACGATTTGTACAGGATTTCTCGAAGATCGCTGTACCTTTGACGAAGCTAACTCAGAAGAACGCAAAGTTCAACTGGACGGACCAGTGTGAACTCAGTTTTCTAAAACTGAAAGAGTGTCTGACGACGGCACCAGTCTTAGCACTACTAGAAGGAGCAGAAGGATTTATCGTATACTGCGATGCGTCAAAAATTGGGCTAGGATGCGTCCTTATGCAACACGGTCGAGTGATTGCATACGCTTCGCGACAGCTTAAGAAGCATGAGACGAACTATCCGACGCATGATCTAGAGTTAGCAGCGGTGATTTTTGCGCTGAAAATTTGGAGACATTATTTATACGGCTCTACGTGTGAGATCTTTACATATCATAAAAGCTTGAAGTACATTTTTGACCAGCGAG
Organism: Mercurialis annua; assembly: GCF_937616625.2. Taxonomy (NCBI): domain Eukaryota; kingdom Viridiplantae; phylum Streptophyta; class Magnoliopsida; order Malpighiales; family Euphorbiaceae; genus Mercurialis; species Mercurialis annua. Next base: position 16,442,224 of record NC_065572.1, on the reverse strand, counting down.
AGTTAAACCATAGACAGCGGAGATGGATGGATCTACTAAAAGATTACGACTGCACGATACAATACCATCCAGGCAAGGCCAACGTAGTGGCGGATGCCTTAAGCAGGAAGTCAGCAGGAAGTCTCGCGCACGTTACAACGACGTGGCGGAGGCCATTAATCAACGAGATTCATACGATGTTTAGCCAAGGGGTTGAGTTTGAGATTTCATCTCTCGGAAACCTAATGGCTCAGTTAACGATACGATCGACGTTGATAGATCAGATCAAAGAGTTGCAAGCGGACGACCTTCAATTGAAGCATCTAATTGAGGAAGTTCAACAAGGAAAGAGTCAAGATTTCAGTATCGTCAACGGAATGCTGAAATAAGGCAGTCGAATGTGCGTTCCAGACGTGGAAGACTTAAGACAGAAAATCATGGAAGAGACTCATGGAACGATGTATAACGTTCATCCTGGTTCCACGAAGATGTACCATGACATCAAGATAACGTACTGGTGGAGCGGAATGAAGAAAGATATCGCAGAGTTTGTGGCTAAATGCCCGACTTGTCAGCAAGTTAAATTGGAGCATCAACGACCTTACGGATTTCTTCAGCCGTTACCCATCCCGGAGTGAAAGTGGGAGCAAATCACGATGGATTTCGTAATTGGATTGCCCAAGACGCAAAAAGGTTTTGACTCTATTTGGGTAATCGTGGATCGTTTGACGAAGTCAGCGCACTTCATTCCTATAAAGACGACTTATTCTGCAGCAAAGTTGGCGGAGATTTATATCGATAAGATCGTGAGCCTACACGGAGTTCTCGTGTCAATCGTTTCAGATAGAGGTTCCGTATTTACCTCTCATTTTTGGAAGAGCTTACAAGACGCGTTAGGAACACGATTGAATTTCAGCACTGCGTTTCACCCTCGAGCGGACGATTCAAACGTTAGAAGATATGCTTCGACTATGTGTATTAGACTTCGGAGGTAGTTGGGATACGTACCTACCTCCAGTCGAGTTTGCCTACAACAACAGCTATCATTCAAGCATTGAGATGGCTCCTTACGAAGCATTATACGGTCGCAAGTGTCGATCCCTGATAGGAGTATTTTACTCCTATCTTTAGTGTCGTTTCCGCATGCTTTATTAACGTTTTATCACGGTTTTATGATATTTCGTATGCCTTATTACGTGTTTTAGTATTTCAGGTACTTAGGAGCATTGCGGAAGCATTTTGGTGCAAAAGTTGGAAAAGACGACAAAAGCGATGCGGAAGCTTATTTGCAAATCTGAAAAGCTGACCCCTGGGAAGTAATTGACCAATTTGGACTAGCTAGAAGCCTCAAATGAACTCGTGATCTTTATGAAAGTTAAAGTAGACGTCCTAAGCTTTCCAACGGTTCAAGAATCGACTCAATCGGACATTTCTACACTGAGTTACGAAGGTTTGAAGATCGAGATTTGGAGCAGAAAATGGCAGCTCGAATCGGGCCCCTCATTTAGCCCAAGGAGCTCTATTCGAGTTTGGGCTTGCTGGAATGGGGAAATATTATTTCAAGATGCAACAAGGCTTTATTAATTTGCTATTTTGGGCCCAACACATGTGTAAATGAATGTTTGTCTTTTTCCTTCTTTTGTAAGTACTATATAAGGAGCCTTATCTCTATTTTAGGGATAGAAGATTTCTCTAGACATTATTCTATGATTGTACTTTTAAATCTTCTCCTAATTTTAGAAATCCCTAAGTTTAGTCCTTACCTTCTTCAATAGAATTTCCAGATTTTCATATTTTCCTCCATTGTTGAATACTTAAGCTTTTTCTATTGAAGATTTATTCTCATTTTATTATTGAAGTATTATCTTATTGAATGTTATTGGCTTGGGTTTCTACAAAGGTAATTAGATCTATCTCTCAATGATTTATTATTCTATTTGTTTGATGTTTGTTGTTTCAGCCATGGTTGGCAAAAACCCCTTTGTTTGGGGGTTGAAATGAAGTTTAGAAATGTATGATTTGGGTTAGGGTTTGGGCTTATTGTTGTTGTTCTAATTGATTTTCCTAATGCTTGTTTTAGATTAGCTACCTAAAGCATGATTCTAGGTTGGTTAACACTTTGAGAGAAGGTTAATTAATTAGATAGATCAATTAGGATCCTAATTAATGACACCATATGAGTGGGTTAGAAATTAGGAAACCTTAGAGTGGATTGTTAATCGCCAATTGGCTTGTTAATCGTGTTTAGTGCCACGAGAGTGGATTAGGCTTGGTTAGTTGGCTTGTTTGTGATTTTATAACTCCTTGAGGCTCGAGAGAGCGGGAGTTATGCTTTAGGAACGCTCGGTTCACTTGTTGAAGCCCTAGACCCGAACCATTGATTGCATGACCTAAGCGTAGTTTCGACCTCCAAACCCCTTTATTAATTGAGTTATCCGTAATTGTTTAAGCACTTTATTCTTCTAGAATTGTTGATTAATTGTTAATTGAAAGTTTTGTTTTAGTTAATTGCTATTGTTAAATTGATACTTGAATTCAAATTCCAATTGTCTATTATGCTAAACGAATTGAATCGCAACTAAAGTTCATTCTCATCAATCGCTCTAGATTCACTCCTCGTGGGATCGATTCCGACTTCCGGATTATTACAAGTTGCGCTTTTTGCTCAACAAGTTTTTGGCGCCGTTGCCGGGGAGTGACGAGTGTTTATTGATTGATTGAAATTAGTTATTGTTCGGTCGAGTTAGCTCTATTTTTCTGTTTTTATCACTTTTGTTGTTTTTGCTTCTTTCCGGATTTACGCGTGGTTTGCTTGTTGTTGTTTGTGTAGGAGATCAACTATAGTATATGCACAATACACGAAGGGCCAATCTTCCGCTAGAACCGTTTCAAGGCAACCTCGGGAGATTTGAAAGAAGTGTGAGAAGGGAGAATCGTATACCCGTTATCATGGAACATGGGGATGATAACTATGAGGAGGAGCATTATCACCCTCAAGACGATGGAGTGAGGCAACATCCGCCTCCTCCACTCGATGAGAGAAATCGGCAAGAGCAACAAGGGGACAATCACCCTCAAGTTCAAGGCCATCAAGCACAAAGACAAACTTTGGGGGATTTCTTCCTCCCGGATGTGGATAATGCTACCTATGGGTGCTTTGCAAGACCGGTCACCGCGGCTACTTTTGAGATCAAGCCTAGCACGATTGAACTCTTAGAGAATTGGTGCCAATTCTTTGGGTTACCAACTGAGGATCCGAATGAACACATAGTCAAGTTCTTGGGAGTGTTGGACACATTCAAGCTCCATAATGTCACCTCCGATCAAATCAAGCTTCGGATGTTTCCATTCTCACTAAGAGATAAGGCTAGCTTGTGGCTTCGATCACTACCTAATGCATCAATCCACAATTGGCGGGATCTTGCTCAAGCTTTCCTTCACAAGTACTTTCCGATGGGGAGAACCGCGAAGTTGACAAAGGACATCATTGATTATTACCAATATGAGGGGGAATCTCTCTATGAAACTTGGGAGAGGTTCAAGGATCTCCAAAGGCACGTACCTCATCATCGACTTGTTAGGGAGCATGTGCTTCAAATATTCTATAATGGTTTGGGTGAGATCACAAGATCTACCATTGATTCGGCCGCGGGAGGTTCTTTGATGCAAAAGACGCTTGATGAGGCTAATGAGTTGATTGAAAAATTGGCTATGGTGAGTAGCACTTGGTCCTCGGAAAGGAGAAGACCACCGGCTCAAAAGGCATTAATGACGCTTGATCAATCCAAGGAGTTTGAAGCAATGAAAGCTATGAATGCCTATTTGCAAAGTCAAGTTGATGCCTTGAAGAAGCAAGTGGCTCCACGGAATGCTCCGGTTGCGTATGTCCAAGTAGGTTGTGAGCATTGTGGAGATTTCAATCATGGAAGTAATGAGTGCTATGCCACGGGTCAAACTTGGAGCGAACAAGTGAATTATGTGGGAGGTCAACGCCAAGGGAATGATCCTTACTCGAATACCTATAATCCGGGGTGGAGAAACCATCCTAACTTCGGATGGAGGAATCAAGAGGGCCAAGGCAATGTGCAAGAAAATCAACAAGCGGGTCCTAGTTTCCAAGGAGGAAATAGGCCCCAACAACAAGGTCCTTATCAAGGCCCTTATCATAACCATCAAGGGCAAGGAAACAACTATGGTGGTAGACCTCAACACCTTCCGGGATTCCAACCACAAAAGAATACGGATGAGGGAAATGTGCTTTCCAAAGTGCTAGAGAAGTTAGAGAAAATGGAGCAAAGGGAGAAGAATCAAGCTTCTACTACCCATCATTTGGAAACTCAAATTTCTCAAATGGCAATTTTGCTTCAAGGAAGACCTCAAGGAGGGTTGCCATCCACTACGGAAAACAACCCTAGAGAGCAAGTTAAGGCGGTAGAGCTCCGAAGCGGGAGAAACCTTGAGAAAGCCAATGGAAAGAAGCATGTTGTTGAGGAGGATGAGCCTCAAGTGATTGTTGATGTAGCAAGCTCAAGCCAAGAACTACCAACGGAATGTGAGGAAGTGGTTATCGAGGTTGAAGAGCCCTATGTGAGGCCACCACCGCCGCCACCGTTTGTACCACCGGTTCCATTCCCAAGCCGGTTAAGGAAAGCTCAAGGGAACGAATAATTATGAACAAGCGTAGTTGGGAGCAAGGTGGGACAATACCGCTCACGGAGCATTGTAGTTCCATAATCCAAAGCAACTTACCGATAAAGCTTAAGGATCCAGGGAGTTTTTCTATACCTTGCACTATAGGAAATATGAATGCTATAAATTGCTTGTGTGATCTTGGGGCAAGTATTAACTTGATGCCATTGTTTCTTTTTAGGTCTTTGTTTGGTGATCAACCGGTAAAGCGCACCTCGATGGTATTGCAACTTGCCGATCACTCTCTCAAAAAGCCGTATGGGATAGTGGAAGACGTACTCGTTAAAGTGGATAAATTCATCTTTCCGGTGGATTTTGTGATCTTAGACTATGCGGTAGATAAAGAATGTCCTATGATTCTTGGTCGCCCTTTTATGAACACCAGGCGTGCTCTCATTGATGTTCATGCCGGAAAGCTCACCTTGAGAATTGATGAGGAAAGTGTGGAGTTTGATATGAAGAGAGTGATGCGGAATGCCATCGAGGAGGAGGATTGCATGAGAATTGATGTGATTGATGAGATTGTGGAAGAGCAACTCCGGGAGAATGTGCAATTGTTGAACGAAGCAAAGAGGGTAGAAATTTGTCCTCAACAAATCTCTCAAGTTTCGTTTCATTCCGAGTCGGGGGAAGATGAATATACTAGAGAGGATGAACCGAAGCCGGAAAGTTTAAACAAGAGCAATGGTGTGACTCCACCATCTTCGGAGTTGCCCCCGAAGGTTGAAATGAAGCCGCTTCCGCCACACCTCCGGTATAATTTTGTTGGGGAGAATGAGACCTTGCCGATAATCATCTCAAACAAGCTCTCTAAGGATCAAGAAAGGAAGGTTGTGCAAGTGGTGAAAGAGCACATGTTAGCAATGGGTTGGCAAATCTCCGACATTCGAGGAATAAGTCCTCAAATTGTGATGCATAAGATTAATCTCGAAGACGAGTCAAAGAAGTCGGCTCAAAGGCAACGAAGATTGAATCCGAATATGAAGGAGGTAGTGCACAAAGAGATCGTCAAGCTCCTCGACGCCGGGATAATCTATCCGATTTCGGATAGTGAGTGGGTTAGTCCCATTCAATGTGTTCCTAAAAAGGGCGGAATGACGATGGTGGAGAGTGAAAAAGGAGAGCAAATCTCCACAAGGACGGTAACCGGTTGGCGAGTATGCATCGATTATCGGAAGCTCAATGAGGTAACCCGAAAAGATCATTTTCCGCTACCATTTATCGATCAAATGTTAGAAAGGGTAGCGGGACACAAGTTTTATTGTTTCCTCGATGGGTATTCCGGGTACAATCAAATATTAATCCTCCCGGAAGATCAAGAGAAGACGACCTTCACATGCCCCTACGGTACCTTTGCATATTGGCGAATGCCCTTCGGACTATGCAACGCACCCGCCACATTTCAAAGATGTATGACCTCAATCTTCAACGATATGATTGAAGATATTATGGAGGTGTTCATGGATGACTTCTCCGTGTTTGGCGATTCGTTCGATGGTTGTTTAGCGAATCTAAGGCGGGTTTTAGCACGATGTGTGGAGACAAATTTAGTGCTAAATTGGGAAAAGTGCCACTTCATGGTGGATGAAGGCATTGTACTCGGGCATAGGATATCGGAGGCGGGAATTGAAGTGGATAGGGCAAAAACGGCGGTTATTGAAAAATTAGTCGCTCCGACTACGGTCAAAGGAGTTCGGGCATTTTTGGGCCACGCGGGTTTTTACCGGCGATTCATTAAGGATTTTTCGTCGATTGCTTGACCTTTGACAAGTTTGCTAGTAAAAGATGCGTCGTTTGACTTCACAAGGGATTGTCAAGATGCTTTTGAGAAGCTAAAGTTGGCACTTGTGACCGCTCCCATTATCTCATCTCCGGATTGGAGTTTGCCTTTTGAGCTAATGTGTGATGCTAGTGACCAAGCATTGGGTTGCGTGTTGGGGCAAAGAAAGGACAAGCGGGTGCATGTGATCTACTACGCTAGTAGAACTATGGCGGGAGCACAACTCAACAATACCACTACCGAAAAGGAGATGTTGGCGGTTGTCTTTGCTCTCGACAAGTTTAGACAATATTTGCTTGGGTCGAAATGCATCATATACACCGATCATGCCGCTTTACGGTATCTATTCACTAAGCAAGATGCAAAGCCAAGGCTCATTCGGTGGATTCTTCTCATGCAAGAGTTCGATGTAGAAATCCGAGACAAGAAAGGTACGGAGAATGTGGTGGCGGATCACCTTTCGAGATTCGAGAATCCGGAACCAATTCCAATTGGTGTGGAGATTAATGAGCGGTTTCCGGACGAAACGCTTATGATGATTCGGGAAGTGGAGACACCATGGTATACCGATTTTGCAAATTACCTCTCATCGGGAGTCATGCCTCCGGACTTGACATCCCACAAAAGGAAGAAGTTCTTATCCGATGTTAAAAGGTACTTGTGGGATGAACCTTTCTTGTTTAAAATATATGGTGATGGAATGTTAAGACGATGTGTGTCCTTGGGGGAAATGATGCCCATTTTGAGTTCATGTCATGAGACCGGACATTATGGTTCGGCTAGAACCGCCGCTAGAGTGCTTGAGAGCGGGTTCTTTTGGCCAACTTTATTTCGTGATGCCAAAGAGTTTGTTGACCATTGTGATCGGTGCCAACGTGTAGGTAACATCTCAAAAAGAGACGAGATGCCTTTGACTTCGGTTCAAGAAGTGGAAATATTTGATGTATGGGGTATAGATTTCATGGGGCCTTTTCCGGTGTCATTCAAAAACCAATACATTTTGGTATGTGTGGATTATGTTTCGAAATGGGTAGAAGCGGAGGCTTTGCCCACCAATGATGCTAAAGTGGTGTTGAGTTTTCTTAAGCGGCTAGTGAATCGGTTTGGGACTCCTAGAGTGGTTATTAGTGACGGTGGTTCGCATTTTTGCAATCGGCAATTTCAAGCTCTTATGAGGAAGTACAATGTGCATCACCGGGTCGCCACACCTTATCACCCCCAAACGAGTGGCCAAGTTGAGGTTTCGAACCGTGAATTGAAAAGAATTCTCGAGAAGACGGTGAATGGATCCCGGAAAGATTGGTCTTTGAAATTGGATGATGCATTGTGGGCGTATAGGACGGCCTACAAAACTCCACTTGGGATGTCTCCATTCCGTATTGTTTATGGGAAGGCGTGTCATCTTCCTCTAGAGCTTGAGCATAGAGCGTATTGGGCTATTAAGAAGTTGAACTTTGACTTTAAGAAGGCGGGGGAAAAGAGATTGCTTCAATTGAATGAGTTAGATGAATTCCGATTAATGGCATATGAGAATGCCAAGCTCTATAAGGAGAAAACGAAGCGATGGCATGATGCTCACATCTCCCCAAAGGTCTTAGAGGTTGGTTCGTTTGTACTTCTTTACAATTCACGCTTGGGGTTGTTTCCGGGAAAATTGAAATCTCGTTGGAGTGGCCCATTCAAAATCCGGAATGTGGCGAATCACGGTGCGGTGGAATTGGAGAATTCCAAGGGTGAAACTTTCAAGGTTAATGGCCACCGGTGCAAACCGTATCTTGGACCCTTGACGAATCGGGTGAAAGATGAGATATCTTTCACAACTCCTACATGAGTCCTCCGTGAGATGGTCGAGCTTTCGACTTTAAACAAGCGCACTTGGGAGGCATTCCCAAGAGGTTCGATTTAATGTTTTTGTTGTTGTTTTACCTTCTTTAGATTGTTTAGATATTGTTTTTTGTTAGTTTTATGTCTTTTTGTTCGAGATAACGCCGGTGTGTTTGGTTTTGGTGCGTAGGTGTGGCGAAAAAGGAAAAGAAAAACGGAAATGAATCGAACTCCCCTTGTATAAAGGAGCTCGAATCGAACCCCCCTTGTATTGGGGAGCTCGAATCGAGCTCTCCTCTCGATTCGAGCTCCACAAATCTGGTGACAGATTTGTGTAGCTCGAATCGAGCTACCTTTGAAGAAAAGTGTAGCTCGATTCGAGCTACACATTAATGGGTGTAGCTCGATTCGAGCTACACCTATTTAAAAGGGGGGGTGATTTTTTTTTTAAAATGTCCTATTGGTGGAATGTTGGAAGCTCTTGGATTGATGAGGTGGCGGCATTTTGGCCTTCAAATTAGAAAAAACAGTTCACAAAGATTATTGACATGGCAAGATCTCCACCCCTCCTCTCATATTTTTCAAATCTTACCACAAAAAGAACTCCAACACTTCTTCTTCTCCAAATTCTTTTCCCCAATTATCAAAAACTCCATAGCCAAGACCTCCATTCTCTTTCTTCTAGCAAAAATTTTCCAAGCTCTATCTCCACCATTCTCAAGCCAAACTCAAAACTAAAAACACTTCCAAACACCCTTTTCCCTCCTCTACAATGTCTCGGAATACAAGAGCAAGCCGAGCCTCCAAGCAAAAATCCATACCTCCTAGTGAGCAAGAATTTCAAGTTGAACTACCACCACAACCTATCCGTTCATCGAAGAAAACAACCAATTTCGGGGCTCTCTCACGGAAATACAAGGCATCCTTCGAAATCCACTCGGTTAGTGAGGGTGAACGCTATGAGAAGCTTAAGGAATTTGGTGTCACCAATGCGTATGAAATTTGTTGGATGACTATGGAAAAATTGGGCATTCATGAGAAGTTGGATGATCTCATTCAATTCCTTTTTCTTGATAAGTTGATAAGGATACCGCATGAGCAATGCGAAGCACTCACATACGAATTCTTCACTACACTTGAGGCCACCACCGACACTTCTATTACCTTTCGGTTGGACGGCAAGGAGCGGGAATATTCAATGATCAACTTGTATCAAGATTTTGGGTTAACCGACTTAGGGATGAAATAATTGTCGCATAAGGGTGATTTTGATGCAAACGTGATATGGAACAAGGCATCGGGGAAACCAAGCTACGACTCACACTTTTCCAAGTTGAAAGAAGTTCGGGATATTGCCACCATAATCTTGCTTAAGTGGTATGGCTACACCTTCTATGGATGTCACGAGCATCACAAAGTAGCACGGTCGGATTTGTTCCTTTTGCAAGCTTTGAATCACTCAACGGAACGAGAGAAGCAAGTGCATTTGGCATATCGGTTGATAAAGTTGCTTCAAGAGGAGCCTAAAGCTCAAAAGAAGAAAGGTTTTGGATGGTTGGTGTTGTTTTTGGCACGAAAGGATCCGGAGTTTGATGAAAGCAAGTATCATGTTCAACCACCACGAATGATAGACATGGATCACTTGAGTATCGGAGGGTATGTGAGGAAGGAAAGAGTTGTGGGAAAGTACAAGCATGATAATTGGGTGGAAGCACATCCCGGCGAACCAATTCCGCCTAGGTTGCGCGCATCACCAAGGCAAGAGGTAGAGCCGAGGCGAGCTAAAGAGCCGGTGAGGAGGAAAGACAAGCATGTGGCCGGAACAAGCGCCGAAGGAGGAGCAATACCGGAGGGCGTGCAATGGGAGCCTCCCGCTCCTAATGTGGATACAAGGAATGACTTTGAAGCCGCCCAACTCTGATTCATGGAGGATCAACGCAAGATTTGGGCACGTATGGAATATCGCATGACGAGGCTTCATGATCGACAAAGGCGCCACGAGGAGAAATTACGTGACTATTTCAATGCCCCGGGGGCGCCGGCTTATCCATCTCCAACTCCATCGCCCGAACCACCGGAATTCGACTAAAACAAGATTTGCATTTCTCTAACTCAACTCATACAATTTTGCTTTATATTTCTTACTTAGGGACTAAGTTCGAAATAGTGTGAGGAGGGTTAGTCAATTGTATGTCGTTAGTTGAAATTTATCTTGTTTTATGCTTTAGTGTGTTTTATTTTGCTTTGTTGTTTTAGTTTGTGTTAGTAGTCTAGTTGTCGAGTCGCCCCCGCTAAAGCTTTGTTATGTTGTTAGGATGTAATCTCTTGTCTTGAAATCATGTTTTTGGAAATGAGACTTTATGCAATTTTTGGAAATTTGTCAACAATTAGTATCTCCCGGTTTATGAATGTCTAAATGCTTTTGTCTAGTTTAAACAATTTATGGTTGATGCTTGCTTAATGAAATGCAATGGAATTAGACATGTGTAGTTAGCATTCAAAAACGAATCTTAAAATGGTATGATTTTTGGGTATGATCGAGGTACTTGACTCGGATTCATGATATGTGTTTTGAATTGAAATTTTTTGTGTCACTTGGAGTATGAGCATATTTTGGCATGAATTCATAGGATTTAAGCATTTGAGCATGACACCGTTTTCTTTTGCTAAATTTTGAGAGCATTTTGAGCCTAATTTATTATTGCGAGTGTCATTTTATGCCGGAATTCCTAGAATTTGCTTAGTGTCCATTCGAGATTACATGGTTGAGTGATTAATGATTAGATGAATATGGCAATAGGTGTAACCAATTCTAGAGACCACTTTAAATGCCTACCTTGTACCTCTAGATAGCCAAGTTGGGCCTAGACCTTTGTTGATATAACCGTATTCACACACCAATCCCGTCTTCCATTTCCACTCTAAACACCCGAACTTGACTTGAGAACTAGTGTGAGGAGGTTGAGGTAGTAGCTTGAGGAAAAATAAAAAAAAAATTTGAACTTGAACTTATATATGCCTAGAAAGAAAGACGAGAAAGAAAATCAAAACAAAGAAAGACGAGAAAGAAAAAATATAAAAGAAAAAAAAATAGAAAGCAAGAAAAGGAAAAGAAATAAAGGCATTCAAATGTAAAAAGAGTTCAATTGTGTTAAATTTCCAAGCTAGCCCAAGTTTTTGATATTAATGTATTATCTAGTTTCAAGTCAAGTTTAGCTTAAATATCAACTTCAACCTACCCCGACCTTTGGCCAAGTTACAACCCGTAAAAGTCCATATGATAATTATTGATCACCGAGCTAAGTAGTGGAGTCTAGGACTAAAAGCAAACCTATGGGAATTCCGTGTTTTGTGTGCTTCATTTCTTTGCCTTAAACACTTGTGTGTAAGAGCGAAATCTTGTGAGATACTTAGGCTTGTGTTTAATGATTATGAGTGATTGCCATTGTGTTCATATTCTAAGATTGACCAAATGCTCGCATGTCCCTTAAGTGATAGTACTCTCGTGATTGCCGTTCGAAAATATTTGTTAAACTTTTGTTTTATCTTGAGTGCCATTTTCATATGTCTTATCTATTGCATTCTTCATTTGTTTGCATGAATCATGAGTTGTTGATATTAGAGAATTGCATTTGAACCTTTATCGATTAGGAGTACTTTTGTTGACAAGTAGTCGGTTTTTGCTTAAGTTCATTTCTTGCTTGGGGACAAGCAAAGATTTAGTGTGAGGAGGTTTGATAGGAGTATTTTACTCCTATCTTTAGTGTCGTTTCCGCATGCTTTATTAACGTTTTATCACGGTTTTATGATATTTCGTATGCCTTATTACGTGTTTTAGTATTTCAGGTACTTAGGAGCATTGCGGAAGCATTTTGGTGCAAAAGTTGGAAAAGACGACAAAAGCGATGCGCAAGCTCATTTGCAAATCTGAAAAGCTGACCCCTGGACAGTAATTGACCAATTTGGACTAGCTAGAAGCCTCAAATGAACTCGTGATCTTCATGAAAGTTAAAGTAGACGTCCTCAGCTTTCCAACAGTTCAAGAATCGACTCAATCGGACATTTCTACACCGAGTTATGAAGGTTAGAAGATCGAGATCCGGAGCAGAAAATGGCAGCTCGAATCGGGCCCCTCATTTAGCCCAAGGAGCTCTATTCGAGCTTGGGCTTGCTGGAATGGGGAAATATTATTTCAAGATGCAACAAGGCTTTATTAATTTGCTATTTTGGGCCCAACACATGTGTAAATGAATGTTTGTCTTTTTCCTTCTTTTGTAAGTACTATATAAGGAGCCTTATCTCTATTTTAGGGATAGAAGATTTCTCTAGACATTATTCTATGATTGTACTTTTAAATCTTCTCGTAATTTTAGAAATCCCTAAGTTTAGTCCTTACCTTCTTCAATAGAATTTCAAGATTTTCATATTTTCCTCCATTGTTGAATACTTAAGCTTTTTCTAATGAAGATTTATTCTCATTTTATTATTGAAGTATTATCTTATTGAATGTTATTGGCTTGAGTTTCTACAAAGGTAATTAGATCTATCTCTCAATGATTTATTATTCTATTTGCTTGATGTTTGTTGTTTCAGCCATGGTTGGCTAAAACCCCTTTGTTTGGGGGTTGAAATGAAGTTTAGAAATGTATGATTTGGGTTAGGGTTTGGGCTTATTGTTGTTGTTCTAATTGATTTCCCTAATGCTTGTTTTAGATTAGCTACCTAAAGCATGATTCTAGGTTGGTTAACACTTTGAGAGAAGGTTAATTAATTGGATAGATCAATTAGGATCCTAATTAATGACACCATGAGAGTGGGTTAGAAATTAGGAAACCTTAGAGTGGATTGTTAATCGCCAATTGGCTTGTTAATCGTGTTTAGTGCCACGAGAGTGGATTAGGCTTGGTTAGTTGGCTTGTTTGTGATTTTATAACTCCTTGAGGCTCGAGAGAGCGGGAGTTATGCTTTAGGAACGCTCGGTTCACTTGTTGAAGCCCTAGACCCGAACCATTGATTGCATGACCTAAGCGTAGTTTCGACCTCCAAACCCCTTTATTAATTGAGTTATCCGTAATTGTTTAAGCGCTTTAGTCTTCTAGAATTGTTGATTAATTGTTAATTGAAAGTTTTATTTTAGTTAATTGCTATTGTTAAATTGATACTTGAATTCAAATTCCAATTGTCTATTATGCTAAACGAATTGAATCGCAACTAAAGTTCATTCTCATCAATCGCTCTAGATTCACTCCTCGTGGGATCGATTCCGACTTCCGGATTATTACAAGTTGCGCTTTTTGCTCAACAATCCCCTATCTGTTGGGACGAAGTCGGTGAACGAAAGCTCACTGGAGCAGAGATCATCCAGATTACGTCAGAAAAAGTACCGTTGATAAAACAACGTTTGAATACTGCTTCCGGTCGACAAAAAAGCTACGCGGACCCCAAGAGGAAGGATATCGAATTTCAGATCGGAGACTACGTTTTTCTCAAAGTATCACCGATGAAGGGAGTGATTCGTTTTGGAAAGAAGGGTAAATTGGCACCGAGATATGTCGGACCTTACCAGATCGTAGAACGCATAGGCTCAGTTGCCTATAAGCTGGATTTGCCACCAGAGATGTCGCAAGTTCATCCTGTCTTCCATATTTCCATGCTCCGGAAATATGTACCAGACCCTTCTCGAATAATTCAACCACAGGTGGTGGACGTGAGCGAAGAACTGACTTACGAAGAACGACCAGTGCAAATTGTCGACAGGCAGATACGACAATTACGAACAAAGAGGATTCCAATGGTGAAAGTTCTTTGGAGAAGTCAATCCGTAGAAGAGTGCACGTGGGAGACAGAAGAGGATATGAGGCGGAAGTATCCATATCTATTTACTCAAGGTACGTGGCTAAATTTTAAATTCGAGGACGAATTTATTTTAAGGGGGGGTGAATGTAATACCCCAAAATATTTTAAGATAATTACGTCGTGCCACGTGTCAAGATTTCCGATAAATTAAATTAAGGAGAATTTAATTTAATTATATCGGGAATTTAGAATAAATTTTAATAAGTTAATTAGCGGGATTTGAGGATTTAACTTCAGAAATTAATATAAAATAAAATATAAATCCCGTGATGGAAATTATTTCGCCAAAGTCCGCGAAATAATTTATAGTATTAGTGGTAAAAGTTTCGAGTCAATCGGAGACCGTTTAAATTTTGGACGCGGATAGATTTTGGGCTAAATTGCAACATTTGAAAAGTTTCAAGGACCAAGTTGCAAATTGACCATTATATATAAGTTTCCTTTAGATGAAGGAATGATACAGAACCTTCATCAGATACATTTCATTTCTTTCGTTCGTTCTCACCGTTTTTCTCGTACGATCTCCGTTTCTCGTCCGTTTTCGACGTTTAATAACTCGAATCGATCGTATTTCGATGGACAATCACGGTAAGCAAGTCATTTCTCCATTTATTTGAGTATATTTGATGGAAAAACGATTTGAAACGATAGGTTACGGCGAAACCGTATCGCGATTACGTATTCGATTCGTTTTATACGTTTTTATCGTGTTTTTGAATAGATTAGGATGTTATATGGATGTTGGATGAGTTCGGGATCAATTTAGCACGTCGGGAGGGCTGTTTTCAGCGGCCGGGGTCGTGCCCACGAAGGTGCACGACGTGCACAACATCAGTGCACGTCGTGCAGGGGCACGACGTGCACTAGGGGGTGCACGACGTGCACCACCCCTCCTTTGAAGGGGAATGACCCTAAAAACCTAATTTGATGATTCCCCATCCCGATATCGACTCCCGGACTCCGAAAATGCGAGATTCGGACGTAAAACGAGTAAATTATGACTAGTTGTTTGGGATAAGTTAGTTTATGGATATCAATTGGTTTCATCAAGAAAACCTATATTCTCTATTGAGAATTGAATTGAGAAATATTAAGAAATGAGAAAAGAATGATTCGTTTATCGGAAAAGATTACGTTTGAAGCACGACGGCTTATGTTTTATGTCTAGTCGTGTCTCGCGTCTAGAGTCAATCTTAGAATAGGATTCTGATGTGAGTCAAATGTTTTGAAATTGTTTTAGATCCAGCGAGGCAAGAAGGAGCTGGACCAGGAGCTCGGGAAGCTTGACGTTTCTAAAGCCCCGACGTATTTTTGGATAAGCGTTTTCAGTGAGTTTATACGATTTGCTTTTGAAGTATTTATTCAAGCAACTATTTTATATTGCTTTCTATTTGAATTGCATGATTTATATATTAAATCTTTATATGAATTGCACATATGCTTGATTTGAAACCAGTATTGATCCGATGGAACGTGCTACCTATTGAGCGGCAATAGGACTGTGTGATCACCAGTTTTGATTTGATACAGCTGTGAATACGATTAAGTACATGAATTCTGAAGGTAGATGTATGATTGTGATACGAGAGTGAACTCGGTTACAGTGTAACCTGAGCCCCGTATCTAGTGGGTTAGACCCACCACTGGGATTAAGAGAATTGTCGCGACTGACGTGGTAGAGTGTGAATACTCCCGGGTCGGACTATTGGATAAGTTTTCCTCTGAGTATATACGGTTAACATATTCGAGGATTAGGGTTTCAATCGGATCCTGTTCTTGGCTGCATATGATTGATTACGATTTTATGTTTTATTTGAATACTTATTAGTAAATGTATGAACTCACTCAGTATATCCCAATATACTGACCCCTCACAGATTTCCTTTCAGGATAAAGACGCTTTGAGGCAACGGACTTCTATCCTACTTCCAGAAGTCTGTATTTTTGAGTATGTAAAGAAATAGTACTTTACTCTTAGAGCTGCAGTAGATAAGTATTTTGTCAGTCAGCTTGTATGTAAAGTTTTCTGTAAATATTATTTTAACGTTTTAAAGTTTTAAACATTTTACGCTTGCTGCGTTATATATATTGTGACTGCCAGAGGATATGTGTGCCTGACATGTGTTTCTGCATGACACGTGTTTATGTATGTCATACATGATGTTTATGTTTCGCGAAAAAATTATTTTACGATTTTAGGCTTGCTACGGGTTTCGGAGCAACCACTCCCATTCCCTAGCGCCGGTCTCGGCCCTGAGATTGGGTCGTGACACTTATGCGGAGTAGCATCACTCACGGCCTCGTAACTCGGTCGCTTGTATTCGTGATTGACGAAACCTATCAAAGGTATATTTGTTATGGAGAGGTAAGCCGGTTACTACCATACTCTTCGACTTAGCTTACATGCATTTTAACCTAGTCATTTCCCTCTAAGAAAATAGGGGTTTTTACATAAATACCAAAAAAATAGAAAATATTTATAAAAATACTAGCTAAAAATTCTCTTTATAAAAAATACAATCTTTTTGAAAATATTTACAAAAATACTATCTATTTGTATATAAATATATGATTTTGTATACATTCAATACAAAAAATTATATATAATCAGATATACACAAATACATTTTTTTTGTATATAATTCATATATAATACGAATTATATACAAAATATTTTAAAATTTAAAGACTTAACTTTTATTTTATTTTTAATAAAATATTTTTCTGTCCAGAAAATAAATTAAAATATAATTACTGAAATTTTAATAAAATGGATTTTTATACAATTAATTAATATATATTATACATTAATTTTATATATAATCCGTATATAATACGAATTATATACGTTTTTTTTTAAAAAATTCATATTTGAAAACGAATTATATACGAATTATATACGTTCTAAAGAACGGAGTAGATGGAGACGAAAACGAACTGGAAATTTAAAAACAAACTAAAATTTGAAAATGAACGAAAAAGGCAATTGATAATCAAGTATTAGGATTTGAAAATTCAAATGACAAATCATATACAATAAATCCTACATTTATACATACAACAACAAAGAAATAATAGATCTATACATACAAATCTGATTTCATAACATTTTAGATATGAGATTAAAAAATAAAATCGAACATGGCGTGAGGGAGACGAGCATCGGCGTGAGTGGCGGTGGCAGAGACGGCGTGAGCAGTGGCGGTGTGAACAGCGGCAGCGACATCAGTGTGAGCAGTGACATGAGGGGAACTAGCGGCAGCGGTTAAAGAATTGTGGTGGTGTTTGAAAGATGAAGTTTGATGATGGTGGTGGCCATTAATGGAAGGGGGTTTTACAAAAATACCGGGAAAATAGAAAATATTTATAAAAATATAACCTCAAAGTTTCTTCACAAACAATACTATATTTTTAAAAATACTAACAAAAACATAATTTTTTGTATACAAAAAGACTTAAGTAGCAATTTGCCCCCTCAACTTGTAAGCAATGGGCAATTAACACACAAATTAACTTTGTGGGCAAATTAATCATGAACTTGTATATTATGGGCAATTAGCCCCATTTTTGCAATTTGACCCTTAAACTTGTAAGTTATTTGTCCCTCAATTGGCAATTTGCCCCATCAAATTTTAAGTTAATTTTTTAAAATGGGGCTAATTGCCCATAATTAGCAAGTTCATGACTAATTTGCCCACAAAGTTAATTTATGTGTGAATTGTTCATTGCTTACAAGTTGAGGGGGCAAATTGCTACTTAAGTCTATACAAAAATATGATTTTGTATACACTCAGTATAAATTTCGTATATAAATCTAGATAATATGCATATATACTTGTATTGTATATAATCCGTATATAACACAAATTATATAGAATTATATACGTTTTATTAAATTTCCAGATTTGATAATATCAGATCTGAAATTTCAGATATGATATTTCAGATCTGATAAGGGGTGGTGCTGTGGAGGCGGGCGAGCGGCGGCGATGTGAAGAAATGGTGAGTGGCTACGACGGCGTAGAGGAGAAGCGGGCGGCGGCATGGAGGAGCAGCGGGCGGTGGTGGAGTGGAGGAGCTGACGAGCGGCAGAGCAACAAACACACGATAAAGGGCGGTAGCAAGGTCTAATAGGTGAAGGTTGTGGTGGACATTAATGGAGGAACATAAAGAAATTAGGGTTTGAAGGAAAAAAGAAATGAAGAAGATGAAGAGATGGTATTTTTATAAATATTTTTAAAAAGAAAGTATTGTTTGTAAAGAGAAAAATGAGGTGGTGTTTTTATAATTTTTTTTTAATATAGGGTTTAAATTTTCCAAAAAAATATCCAGTATAATGTTTATAGGGTAATCTACACAAATCCCTCAAAACATGTCATGTCTTTTATTTCTACCTCAGAAATTTAATTTTAACAGTAATCACTCAAAAAATTTAAAAAGTTTCCACAAATCCCCTCTACCCCAAAATAAGTCAGTTTTAACACAAAATTGGACATTTATGGCCTCTTTCTTCTTCACTGAAACATAAATAAAGAAATTGAAAAACACTCTAGTTATCCAAGACAGCGATGGTTAGATCGGCAGCGCGGCAGTCGGACAACGGTGGTAGGATCGACAGTGTTCGGCGCGGCGGTCGGACCGGAGGCGCGGCTGTCGACCGGCGGCACGATGGTCTCCGCAAAGTGCATCCCTGCATTTTTCTATCATCTCATTCAATTAATTAATTTTTTTCTGATCTATTTTAATGGTCGCCGCTTCTTATCGGTACTGTGGCAGCTCCTCCGTTAATTGCTTTAGGATTGCAAACTAAGCATAGCAGGTCATCAGCTTCGACGGAGCGACGTCTGGACTTAGTGGTTGGGTCTTCTCTGCGTTCTCTAGTGTATAAATGAAGTTGATTCTTTTGCTTATAGAGCTATCATCGACAATGTTGTTTTGGCACAAACTAGAGACCAACTCTAAATAGCATTCTCTGTCAATTTTGGACTTTCACTTGTTTTTATTTTTCTTCATGCTTCCATCATTCTTCAATAGCAGAAAAATTGCTGTTATAGGCCTACAACAAGAACTATGATGACTATGGCCACAATTGATTTCATTCTTATGGTGAAATGAAATAAATTAACTAATTTGTGCCAAAATTTCAAGGTTTGAATTCAAGAAAGACCAAAGTTAATGGAATCAGGTTCATGACTTTACCATTTTATAAATCAATTTAAATAATTAAACTAATATAACTGTTTTTATTATTCCCTCTACTCTAAAAGACATCTTAAGAGTTTGTATTACTTGAAATTTACTTAATAGTTTTATTAAAAAAACACTTTTGAACGGTTGTGATATCGAACAATTTAAAATTAATTTCAAGTTCATATTAGGTCGATAACAAGTTAAAACAACTAATTTTTAAACAAAAAATAAAATAAACAAACCTCATAAAAATAGTATTTAATATGAACAAAGAACTACGTATTTTTTCTCCAATTCTTTTATTCAAAAAATACTACTGAAAGTTTATGAGACAATAAAATACAAAGGTGACAATGAGTCGATTTATGGTTATATAAACATATGGTAAATTAATAAAATGTATATCTAAAATTTAAAGTTGATAGTGCGTGGATTCATGATTGCATAAACACAAGGAATTCATGATTGCATAAACACAAGATAAACTTATAAATATATATTTAAAATCTAAAGTTTGAGTTTACATTGAGTTGATATCGAATTTACGTTGAGATTACACTTAATTTTATATTAAGTTTACATCGACCACAGCGGAAAACTTAGATAGTTCAGTTGATATAGGTTCACGTCAGGTTGATATATGGTTTTATAGACTATCAAATACATTTCACTTAAGAGAAATATTCAATTTGTATATTACACTAAATCTCATAATTTTATTTATATAAAATGTCAGTTAAGATTGTAAAGAGCAGTAAGATAATTTTTATAAAAAAAATGAATTAAGATAGTCCAGTTGATATAGGTTCACAGGTTAAAATCAGGTTGATTTTCGGTTTTATAGACTGTCTACATTTTAGTTAATAGAGATATTCAATTTGTATATTACACTAAATCTCAAAATTCTCTCTATATAAAATTCAATTAAGATTGTAAAGAACAGTAAAATAAATTTTATTAAAAACTGAATTAAGGTAATTCAGTTTATATAGGTTCATATCAGGTTCACATCAGGTTGATTTTTGGTTTTATAAACTATTAAATACATTTCATTTAAAATAGATATTCAATTTGTATATTACACTAAATCTCAAAATTTTCTCTATATAAAATTCAATTAAGATTATAAAGAACAGTAAAACAAATTTTATTAAAAACTGAATTAAGGTAATTCAGTTTATATAGGTTCATATCAAGTTCACATCAGGTTGATTTCGGTTTTATAAACTGTTAAATACATTTCATTTAAAATAGATATTCAATTTGTATATACACTAAATCTCAAAATTCTCTCTATATAAAATGTTATTTAACATTGTAAAGAGCAGTAAGACAAATTTTATTAAAAATTGAATTAAAATAGTTCAGTTAATATAGGTTCACATCGGGTTCATATCAGGTTAATTTTTGATTTTGTAGACTGTCAAATACATATCAGTTAAAATAGATATTCAACTTTTCTGTATTAATAAATTTTATATTTTCAACATGCAATCTCCGGCAATGTCCACATACACCAACACACGAATTAATTTGGATACTCATTACAAACATTAAATTTTAAATGCTATCTCATGCTTTCAATTTTCTGGATTAGCTTCCTGACTACTGAAGCTATAAAACATATAATAAGACCCGCAAGCTTTTTTGGAATGACATTATATTTGTTCATAGCAGTGTGTGAATATTCCTCATATCCATATCTATATATGTTATTTAGCTGTGCATAATTTAGCCAATATTATTTCTGAATGTGAAAGCTCATAGCTGCAATCCGCTAAGTAACTCATTTCCATCACGCTTTGGTTTCATCATCTGCTCGCACATCTTAGTGCAGAAAAGAATGGTTCTTGGATTTCAAAATCCAATCTGATATCCAGATATCTTCTTGTTCAAATTCACAAACCAAAATCAATCTCAAGCAACCAGATGACTTTCTAAACCAATTAAGATTAAGGAGAGCGTACTTCTACACCAATTTCAACATCTTCTTGGACACTTCAATATTTTGAGAATTTCAGTACCACTCTTGTTCTTAATCTTCAATCCATAAAATTTGAATTTGAAACCTCTCTATCTGATTCAAATTCCAGTTCCACTTTGTCCAACCCGATTCATGAATATAACCACAATACCCATCTCACCATTTTCACGGATTATTTCAAAAAAAGAAAAAACAGAAAAAATTAAAAAACTACTGATCTAGCGATCTGGATCCAGCGAGGGGAGAGTAACACCGTATCCGACGGTCGAAAGCAATAATAGGAAGAATCGAGGGAGAGAGCAACACCGAAGATTTGACAATCGATAGCAACAATATAAAGCAGCGATAGAGGAAGCAGCACCGGCGATCCAGCTACCGACCACCAAAGGTCCAGTATTTCGGCTACGATGCCAAAAGTCCGGCCACCGGCCATCTGATTGTAACAAATCGGCCATAGATAAACTGACCCAATATATTTTCTCTAAATCTAAAGCAGCTATGGGTTTGGTTGTTGGAGAAGATAAAGAAAGGGTAAAATAAGACTAAAATTATAATGAGGTATAGATGCAAACTGATTTTAAAAAAAGAGAGATTTTTGCATAAAAATATTTCCTGAGTCACTAACATAAACTTTTCATATTTTGGGTTATTTGGTGTAATTTTCTCATGTTTATACTTGAGATATATCAATATAAGGTCCAATGCCCATTTTCAAAATCCAGTTTCAAAATTAGTTTTTCCAAAACAAAATCTACATTTTCAAAAACAAAAACCAAATTCCCAGTATAATGTTTATTTTTTTTGTGTGTTTTTGGTATTTTTAGATAGGTTTATTTTAAGTGTATTTTTTTGATATCTTTACTAACGTTTTTTTTTTTCAAGTTTTCAAAAAAATTTAATTTCTTATTAATATTTTTACAATTTTTTTTCCAAATAGTTTTTAGAAAATCGATATGCTTAACCAGCGAAGAACAAATAGAATTTGCTACAAAAGTTAGGGCTAAAAGTTTTCCTATGTCATTTTACAAAAGACTAAATTTTATTATTTGAATAATAAAAGAGTCATTATTCTTTAAGAAAGAGTCATTATTAGGTGAATGAATTTTATCAATTTGTGTTGTTTCTTTAATTATTTTCATGTGCAATAAGGCTCCACTTTGAAGCTTTATAGCCTAACTTATTTATTTATGAGAGAATAATTAATCAACTTATGTTTTAAAATCAATTGTTTTTTGGTGAAATTTCATTGCATTTAAATAAAATATTTCAAACTAAAGATAATATTAATTATATGTAAAAATTAGGTATGTAGTTTGTCATTCATATATAGATGGTTTGACATCTATTTTTTTTTTAAAATAAAATAAGTGATCTAATCTACAAGTTCCAAAAATTATTTTGATATGAATAATTGATTAAAAAATTCAATTTAAATTTATTTCTTTTAATTGCAATATTTTGCATCCTTTTAAAACAATGAAATTCGATCTAATTTGATTTTTTATAGATTAACAATATATATACTTTAAAATTTAATGTCAATGTTATTATAAATTGAAAATGGTTAAATCTGAAGCGAGGGCTGGAAACTAAGTCTAACTATATAAGAAGGTAAAGCACAAATTACATGTACATCAACAAGAGCAACAAAATGGATTTGGTTTGATGAACCTTATTCTATAACATTTAATGATGACAACAAAACCCAATTCCACTTGTAATTTGCTCACAGATATTCATATGAACTAGTAGTGGAAATGGAGACATCAGATGCTCTTTAGTAGCTTTTCTATAGCAACTGAACTAACTACATTGACATTTTCTTGTCAACTTGTATTTTCCTAATTTTCTTCAGACTACTGTTTATTAAACCGCTGACTAAAATACCTCCGTGCACGCTTTGTGTCGTTGGAGGGATCCGATCAATAACACTGGTTAAAGCAGAAAAAGAAACCTCTTGGTTTGTTGTCTTCCATCTCGGACTTGGGGGTTTCCTCCGAGTCATCTCTTACAGCCATTAAAGAACTCGTTCCAGGAGACTCCGGTGGGAATACAGAATTCTCAGAGGTGAATATCCGGGCAGGGATGACAGGCTCTGGTGGACAAACTGTAGAAAGATAGCGCAGGAGCATCTGTATGATCTCGGTGAAATTCGGTCGACCATTTGGATCCTCTTTCCAACATGAGGTCACAATCATTGCCAATTCTTCTGGGAGATCGTCTGCAGTCGGTCTCACATTCTGGAAAAAGCAAGAAAATAATACTCAGGTACATAATTGATATTTGAGATTTTTAAAGACTAAGAACAGAACACTCTATCAAATAATCAATTTACCCAAAAGCTCAAGCTATTAGGTGAGACTCCAATGATTATATGATCTCTAACACGCCCTTACATGCGAATGTCCTTTGAGCTTGAAGCGTGAACCAGTACAAGCCCACTTTTACTTTGTACATTTAATTAACCAAATGGGATTGCTAAGGATTAAACATTAGACCTTTCGATCAAAGAGGCTCTCATACCATATCAAATAATCAATTCACCAAATAGCTCAAACTGTTCGGTGGAGCCCCAACAATAGTTTTATCTCTAACACACTCCTCTCATTTCATATGAAACCACGAAGCAAACCCCTGCCATATATGCTAATCTTTCAATTGAATCATATGGATGTCAAGCTGGTTCTTTTTCATGTTTGAATATAAAGCCTCAAAGACATATTCCATGTGCTAAAATGCAAATAACTGAAAAAATCAATGGTTGTTTGTTGCTGTACTTTTTTAAAACACAATCGGAATTGACATTTAACTGCTAAGTTGGGGAGACATTACAAGGCAATGGATTTACATTTTGACGCAGCGGATGCTCAACACGAGTAAGACCTACTTTGTGGGGTACCGCATGATGTTCTTCCCATCCAGAACTCTAGTCTGCCTGGCCAGTCAACAAGCCCTATCTTCTTAAGTTCTTACTGCACTTGCACCAAGTCTTTCATTCCATGAGAACATAGAACTCTTAGTTTGTAAATTAATAACCTCATTGTTCAAAGATACCCTAAAGTCGTAATATCAAAGTTCCGATCCACTGACAAGCGAATTCTCATGTAATCTGAATTCTTAAAACGGCATTACCATTGACTAGACATAACAGCTATAAATTAATTTACACTTTGTGCTAAACATTTCAGGAATAAATGGTGAATGGAAAATAGATCACTGCTCACCTTAAAAGCAGCTGCATATGCTGCCTGTAAATTTGACATGCCTTCAAATGGCAATTTATTGTGAATGAGCTCCCACAAGACAATTGCAAAGCTGTAAGCGTCCACCTTGTGGTTGTAATGTTTTTTCTCACCATGCCTTAGTGTAACAGTGCTGTAAAGCTGTCATGGGGGTACAAGGGTTGATGACAAGTATAGTCAAAAATTGAATAAAATCAGAGCCAAAATAGGAAAAAGATCAAATCTGAAGTATCATAGTAATCAAATACAATACCTCTGGAGCCATCCAACGATATGTCCCTGTTTCAGCAGTCATCATCTCTGTTAATGATTCTTCTCTGGCTAGACCAAAATCCGCAAGTTTAACTGTTCTATGGTCTGCCGTCAAAATCAAGTTCTCTGTAAAAGGGACATGAGATTCGATTTGTAAGGAATCAGGATCATGCTAATTGATCGACTCCAACAAGAAAAACCGTATATCCATATCATTGTTTAGCTGCCTAAGAGTTTGTAGCCTACAAAGTTGCTGAAATGCTTAGCTCAAATATCTAAGCCCTCGAAAAAGAACATACATACTGAAAAAGAGACTCGGTACAAGAGGTATAACCGGTAATAATTTGATAATCTGTCGTAACTATATAAATTAATCAAGTAAAAATGACTAAACCTGTAAGTGATGAGAGGAAATCATGTAAAATTTGAGTGTATCAAATAATACTTAATCTCAACTAACACTTGATCCCACGGTTGTTGAGGTTGGCTTTAATGATCAAATACCTGGAATTTCCCTGGTTCACCCTTATATTTAGTAAGACTTAATATCCGATAGTCAACATCTGTCTAAATTAAATGCTTCTCTATAAGAGTATTGAACTCGCTTTTTTCTTTACTCTCATTCTCTACGGTGATGCTTTAAATGTTCCCATTAAGGCTCTCTCTATTTGTTAGCTCTGTAGGTAAGCCTTCATCAAATAATCACCCGACATCTCAAGAAAAGATGTCTAGGAATACCCATCCTAGAACCCCACCCATCATATACTTCCGATGAATCTAATTCTAGTACAGAGTTGAAACCTTCCACCTAAGCTGATCAAGCATGGAACTTTCAAAGAAATGACACAAAACCTCATGCACTGTATTAATACTTTACTCAAAATAATACTCCAAACTTCATCTAGCGGATAAAATATCAACATATGAGCGGAAGGTACACAACCATATTTATCTAAGTTGCTCTTGTTTTCTTGTAATTTATAAATAGTGGGAAAAATCTATTACTGAAAAATCGATCAAGTTTTCTCTCTTCATTAATCATAAAGGAACAAATCATAGCATAAACAACTTAGAAGGGGATGGCCAAAATGTTCACTCGTAAACTACTAAGAGAAAAAAAATTGTGTAAAACATAAACTAATCCTTGAAAGACATTTGGTTGGATCTAAGAAGCTGGGACAAAAGTAGAGAGTAGAAGAGCATATGAATTAACTTTATTATAAATATCACAGAAGTAATTAAATGAAGTAGAATATGACAAAAAGTAAATACACCAATTCCTCTATTCCGTCAGTCCAATGTTGGCGGTGAAGGTACTTCAAAGTGCATCTAAGACCAATGTCCACCAAATTGTAGTTGGATAACTAAGTTGGTTATACAAAATATAATAAGCACTTATTCTAACTAAAATACTAACTTTAGAAGAAAACAAATCCACTGAGCATGATCTGTAACTTTTACCCTACCAGGTTTTAGGTCGCGATGAATGATCCCATGGGAGTGCAAGCATTCCATTGCACGAGCAATATCGAGTGCAAACCCAATCGCAACATGCAATTCGAGGCATCTTGGCCGCATGTTCAGCAAATATTTACGCAATGTGCCACCTAATAGAAGCTCAGTTACAATCACCATGACAGGTTCCTTGCAAGCACCAATAAACTGGTACAAAAACAGTAGCAACAGTTACTATGTATGCAATCACTTCAATAGCGTAAAGTAAAAAAGTGTATTCAAAGAAAAACAACCTTGACTAGATTTTTGTGTTGAACTCGAGATAACATTGCAACTTCTCGTGCAAATCGTGCTTCTCTCTTGGCAATCTCTTCTGGAGTTTCTCCTCTATGAACAATTTTGATAGCAACAATTTGATTCCTATACCTTTAAAACAACAAAAACCTATAAATTACCATATAAGATAGATAAAATCCACAATTCATCAGACAAGCAAAATTATGTATTGAGCAACAAAAACAAAGTTTGACTTACTTTCCTTCATAAACTTTGGCATGAGCACCCTCTCCAATCTTTGGACCAACAAAGAGAAGTTTAGGATCAATCAACCATTTAGCATCCAAATTAAAGTCTCCACAATAAAACCCATTATCAGTAGATCCCATTTCTAAATATCACCAACTCAAGAAAACTTTACCATCTACAATCAAACCCTTTTCCAAACTAAATCAAAACAAAACTCAGCTAAGCTCAGCTCAGTAAAGGGTAAAGATAAAGAAATGAAAACATGATTAACAACTAAAATTTAAACCATTTCAGATTCAGAAAAAGATTTAACATTGGCCACATCATTTAAAGAAAGTGACTGAAAGAGCAGCAAATAAAGTAAAAGAATGCAAGAATTTTCAAAGAACAAAAAACCCAACAAACCTCTGTTTAATATATGAATCAAAAAGAAGCTAAAATAGAAAGAGACAGATAAAGAATTTATATAAAAAGTGAGTTTTGAAGCTCTATTACGCGTAATGGAAGAAAAGCTGTGTTTTTTTTGGTTTAATGTGTTTGATCTGCTGAGAGATAGATGGATAGATAGAGATAGATAAAGAAGCCGCGGCAGGATTCAAGTCACTGTCAACACAACGAACAAAGGATCAAATCACCCCCTCAACTTGGCACGAAATATCAAATGAGTCATTTTGGCCGGTTTTGGTACAAACTAACCCAAAAGTTGCGTTTTTGTCTCAAAAACCCCCCTCTGCCAGAAATTGTTCAATACGCGCTGATAAAAGCGAGTCCTTGGTTTTCGTGCGATTTTGAGCGGGAAATTAATGACACGTGGACGGCTGATCTGCACTAACCATAACGACTCTAAAAATTAACATCTAATCAAAAAAAAACCTGACCTTTCTTCGATCAAAGCTTCCATTTTTCTGTTTCTCTTAGTTTTCTCTCACCTAGGGCAAAATTAGGTACTTTCAATTCGTTCATAGCAAACAAAATTCCTCTTAACTTCACATTCCCAAAGTGAAACCCATCACGCTAGAAGAAACCCACAGAAGAATCGTTGCAAACGTCGCTGATTTGAAGGGAGTGAACTCGTCCTCTGTGAACTGCGAAAATCAGCAATCACTGCCAGGTATTGGGTTTTACTCACAATTTATTTTGTAAAAGCTATTTTGTTCGTTGGTTTATGAGGGTTGGTGTGTCTGCATTGTATGTTATTGATTATTATGTTGTGCTATTCATTTTTTGTAACCTAGGGTTGCTGTGTTTGCATTTAATTCAGTTGTATTTTAATTTTAAATGTGTGCAGAATGGAGGACAAGTTGGCTATCAAAGTGTTATTGAAAATTAAGCATGGAGGGGTGTTCCTCTTTAATCCTGATTTTAGATATGCTGGGGGAAGGTATTTCAGGCAAGTTATTTCTGACCTTCATCAACTTAACTTCTGTAGGCTGCAACATATTGTAAAGGGGTTGGGGTATGCACAGACACCTAAGATATTCTGGTTACCTAATGGGGGTCTTGTGAATAAAGATTTGAGGTTTTTATATAATGATGATTTCAGGGAGGTACTTTTAGATGAGGGTAGGGACACAAGGGTAGCTAATCTAAACATTTTTCTTGATCATGAAGTAGATGAGCCAAAGATCCTAGGTCAAACTGATGTGTTGTTGCTGAAATGGAAATCTGATATGGATGACAGTGATGAGTTAGATGTATTTGGGGGATCAAATAGGGAGACTGAAGTTGGGGGAACAAGTAGGGAGGCTGAAGTTGGGGGAACAAGTAGGGAGGCTGAAGTTGAGCCAGATAACCCAGAGAATTTATTAATGAAAAAAAAATTAGCTGAAATGTGGGATGAAATTGTGGCAAGGACAGGAATTGAAGAAGATGGAAGAGTTGAAGTGGGAATAGAGGTTGACAGTCAGGATCAGAGGGTTGTAGAAGAGGGGCCAGAGGTTGAGAGTCAGGTTTATGTGGAACAAGATGTTCATATCAATGCTGAAGAGGGGCCAGATGTTAATCCAGTGCATGGCAATGTAGAAGGGGCAGAAAATGCTCACTTGTTTGATACAGACTGGCTAAGTGGCTTTGATGCAGAAGTAGTGAATGAACCTGGTGTTGACCACACTGCCAACAATAGGTCTTCTAGTGTAAACATGAGTGACCATAATAAGGCTTCTACTGAAAGAAGGCAGGCAAAGGGTAAAAGGAAGCAGACTCCTAAGACAAAAAGTAGGGGTAAGGCCTCTGTTACTGAGAAGGGGAAGAGAAGGGTGTGTAAGTGGGCCAGTCTATGTGTGAGGAGAGAAATAAATGAGCATGTTGATGATGTGGAGGAGGATAGCAGTGGTGATGAGAGGGGCTTAGATTATACTAATGAAGCTGATTACTGCTCTGATGTAGATGATGAGGAATTGTTAAATGCTAGAAGCAAAATGAGGGATAATTATATGAGAAAAATGGATAGAATAGCAAGAGCTCAAAGAGAGGCAGAATTGGGAGATATACAAGGGGAGCCAGTGTTGGTAGGTGAAGATGTTCAAGAGACAAGAGTTCCCAGTGCTACAGTAAGGGTGGTTTATGACCCTCAAACCAATAGTCCTGCATTTGTAGTAGGAATGGTATTTGAAAATGCTGCTCAGTTTAGAGAAGCTTTAAACAAATATGCTGTCAATAGGGGTGTTGAGCTGACAATGCTGAAAAATGAACCATCCAGAGTGAGGGCAACTTGTAAGAAGGAGGGTTGTGATTGGACAATATTAGCTAGCAAGCAAACTAGCACTGGTGATTTCAAGGTTAAAACCTATGATCATCACCATAAGTGCTACAGAGAGTTTAAAATTAGACAAGCAACTCAGAAGTTTTTGGTGGACTATTTCAGAGATAGAATCACTAATTTTTCTCACCTCAAAGCAAAAGAGTTGAAAGCTAGGGCTAAGAAGGAGCTAAAATTGGATGTCACTGATATTAAGTGCAAAAGGGTGAAAGCTGATCTGTTGGCAGAGTTACAAGGGGACTACTTGGAGGAATATGGTCTGTTGTGGGACTACAGAGAGGAGCTACTGGAAACTAATCCTGGAAGCACAGTTGATATATTGGCTGATAGGACCAATCCTGCTGAGTTTGGTGCCATGTACATTTGCTTTGCTGCTTTGAAGCAAGGATGGAAGGCTGGGTGTAGGCCTGTTATAGGGCTGGATGGTTGTTTTCTAAAAACAATTTGCAAAGGTGAGTTGCTGACAGCCATTGGAAGGGATGCCAATAATCAGAGATATCCAATTGCCTGGGCAGTTGTGAGAACAGAATCCAAAGCTACTTGGAGGTGGTTTTTAAAACACTTGAAGCAGGACCTTGACTTGGGAGATGGAACCAAATTAACCTTGATAACTGATATGCAAAAAGTAAGTTTTGTGAATATTTAGTAGATGTAAATTTTATTACACTTGTTTAGTGACTGACAACATGACTTTTATGGTACTTTCAGGGCCTCCTTCCAGCCATCAAGGAGGAATTTCCTGAAGCAGAACATAGATGGTGTGCACAACATATCTTCATGAGGTGGCAAAAAAGATGGAGTGGGGGTGATTTCAGGAAGCAGTTTTGGATGTGTGCAAGAAGCACATTTGAGGAGTATTTTCATGATCAACTTGAGAAGATGGATGCCTTAGGTAATGGTTCAGTTGAACATTTACTTACATATCCACCACACACATGGTGTAAGGCATATTTTTCATTTGATTCTAAGTGTGATGCTGTTGATAATAACATGTGTGAATCATTCAATGGGGATATGTTAG
This sequence comes from Mercurialis annua, assembly GCF_937616625.2. Classification (NCBI taxonomy): domain Eukaryota; kingdom Viridiplantae; phylum Streptophyta; class Magnoliopsida; order Malpighiales; family Euphorbiaceae; genus Mercurialis; species Mercurialis annua. The sequence goes on along the minus strand of NC_065572.1, from coordinate 16,411,669 downwards.
AGGCTAGGAAGATGCATATTTTAGGACTTCTTGAATGGGTTAGGAAAGATGCAATGAATAGGATTCACAAAAAGAGGATTGAGTGTCAAAAATGGTTTACTAATGTGAGTCCCAGTTCTGTTTTGATGCTTGAAAAAAATATGAACAGGGCTTGTAATTGCCATTTAGATCACAATGGAGAATCTATGTATGAGATTTCAGAGGGAGAAAATGGTCACACTGTTAATATTCTTACTAGAAGTTGCACATGTAGGTTTTGGGATTTAACTGGAATTCCCTGTCCTCATGGTATTTGTGGCATATACCATAGTGGAAAGGATTTATTAAGCTTCATAGATGATTGTTATTCTAAGGATAAATACTTGGCTAGCTATGGGTATGCAATGATGCCAATTAAGGGAAAATCAATGTGGCCAAGGACAGGGAAAGAGCCCCTTTTGCCTCCAAAGGTCACCAAAAATGCTGGCAGACCAAAGAGGGCAAGAAGAAAAGATCCTGAAGAGCCAAAGCCTTCTGGAAAATTGGCTAGGACAGGTGCTGTGATGACTTGTGGTTACTGCCATAACAGAGGCCATAATGCTAGAGGATGTGTGAAAAAGAAGAATGGTATTCCAGTGCCTGCAAAGGAAAAGGGCAAGCAATTGCATCTGATTGATGAAGATACTGACATAGAGGAACAAGCACCAGCAACAGGAACAGCTGAACAAGCATCAACAAGACCAGCAAATGAACAACCACCAGCTCCAACTGCTCAGGTTTCTTTCTTGTTTTGCATTCCTGTTTTTTGGTTGGAGGGGGACATTGACCCAATTTAGACAAGTTTGAGGAGTTATTTGATTCTTTTTTTGCTAGTTAAGGGGGGAATTTGATCTGAACATATATTGTACAGGGGGGTGATTGATCCATATTTTATTTTGACTTTCATTTTTTTCCAGGAAAGGGGCAATGCTTCAGGGGTTCAAAGGGGCAGGGACAAACAAAAGATACGTCTCCCTAGTACCAAATCCAAGAAAAACATGTCAAACACAGTGGGAGCAGGACTTTGCCGAGATGACATTACAGGGGAGGTTTCATTCAATGTATGTTGGCTAAGTGATTTCTTTTTTTTCTTTTTAAAATATGTCTGATTATGTTAGCTAAGTGCTTTCTTGTTTCTTTCATTGTAGTCTGGTCAACTAGGGGATAACTTATTCAATTCAGACAATCCAATACCTAAAGAGCTCCAAAGAAAGATACTCCATAAAACTAGCACCGTGCAATATGAGGGCAGACCTTATTATGGCAGATTCAGGGCACCTGGCCCTCAATGGATGGGGAGTGAGAGCATATCAACTACACAACTCGAATCTGAAGTTGAGAGAAGGATTGGGCAGATGCAGAGGAATAAAGGGGTTACAGTAGAATCAGCTCCTAACCCCCCATATAACAGCTTCTCTATCCCAACACCACCTGCCTTTCATAGTGTAGGTCCACCACATTTCACCCACACAGTATCTGGTCAGTCTCTGTCACAAACTGATTCAAACTCAGTCACTACACCAACTCCATTCAATGTGCAGCAATCCACTTCCATGGGATCACAACTTTCACAGTCTGCTTCGCATGTACCTGGAGTGCAACAGATACCCAACTTAGGAGGTGTTGCCCATGGCCAGAGGCAAAAGCCAACAAACAGAGTTAATGCTCCTTTCAAGCAGCCAACTCCCAAGCCAAATTGGAGGATATGACTGACCACTTGGCTATGGAGTTCGTTTTGGTTTGTATTTTGTGAATTTTGTGTGCCTGTGTGCACAATGATGATGGTAGTCATCTAGATTAGGTATTTTGGCAATGTAGTGCATGTATAAGCAAACTACATTTTGGGCAGTTTATTAACAGGTTTCTTGTAATGAATGTTGCTCTTTTTGTTATGGGAACAGGCTTGTATCTCTGTTTTTGGTTAAATGAAAGATTAGTTTGTTATGTCAAACAGCAGTGTTATTTTTTACATGTAATATCACTAACAACAACAACTGCATGCACACACAATACTAACATTTGCTTAACCTGCAAAATTTCATTCATAATTAATAATTCCATTACATCATTTAGATAAAATAAACTACAAGTCATTAGGCACTGCCAATGACAGCAACTATTACAAGACCTACAACCATTACAAGTACTCCAAATGCACCACCTACACACCAGAATCTCCTTTTATAAATATCCCCTTCTTCCCTAGCTAGTTTCACCAAATTCTCCAACTCTCCTTTATCTTGCAGGTTATTGAAACAATCATTCCCAAGAACCAAATCATCAACTTCATCCAACAATTCATTAATCAATTGCTTCGATCGAGCAGTATACGCATCATCAACCCATTCAAAGTATCCACAACCCAACTCAGCATTTTTGCACCCATAAAATCTTCTTCCTGGGTTATCTTTTGTCCAAGATACCCAAATCGGAGCCTTCACAAAAACCCCGCAATCACAGTAATGAGGTCTTCCTTCGTAATGAAAATCAGGCCGGTTGGAGCGCTCACGTCGAAGGCAACGTCGTCTACTAGATCGACTTGAAGATCCTCGAGAAGTTGCCCCAGTTGACATGTTCAACAAGTAGTAACAGAGAAATTAGGGTTAAGAAAAACTGAGGGATAGGGAATTTCAAAGAGAGAAGAGAAAATAAATAAATTTGGGATTTCAGAAATTAGGGATTTCAAAGAGAAAAGAAAATTAGGGTTAAGAAAGAAATTGGGTTTGTAAGAAACGGTTTCTATTTAAGGATCAACGGTTTCTATTAAAAAATTAATAAAATGGGTTGCGTGTATCTCAATCGCGAACTGAGACTGGCAGAGGGGGGTTTTTGAGACAAAAACGCAACTTTTGGGTTAGTTTGTACCAAAACCGGCCAAAATGACTCATTTGATATTTCGTGCCAAGTTGAGGGGGTGATTTGATCCTTTGTTCTCAACACAACAGTAAAGGGCATTTATTGTATTTTTTGTTTCTGCAAATTAAAGGAAAAATTGAGTAAGAGTGTTAAATACATTAAAAATATAAATAAGACAAATAATGTATAAGTGTCATGTAATATAAAAAAGTTTTTAAAAAAAAAATAGTTAAAAAAAGAACAAAACATCCGGTCCAATGCTGGTTGAACTGGTTCAATGAAAATTTATAAAAGTAAGAATATTTAAAATTAGCGATGATTTTAAATTTTTAGCAATAGATTTTTCCGTCACTAATTTTATTTGTTTTGTTTGGCTGGTTCAATTATCGGTTCAATTATCGGTTTGTCCAATTCGATTCGGCCGAAATTTTGGTTTTTTGCTGTTTTAGAACCGGACTACTGACCGAATTCCGATTCGACCGGTCCAGTTCTTGAAACACTACAACAAAATATCAACTTACACCCTCAAATCGGCACGATAGATTAAAAAATCAATTTTACAAAAATCGATTAGAAAAACTCCAATTTTCCTTCTCATTCATTTCTTCTTTGTTTTGAACAGTAAAACAAGTTCGATGAACGATAACTATGTTTGTCAAAACCTCTTCTTCCGTTCGTTATCGGTTTGACGAACCCAATACTTCCAGCAACTATTAGATCATTGATTTATGTAAATTTTGGTAAATTTCTATTTATTTATCATTCATTGATGTAATTGCTTGTGTTGGAGAAGAAGAACCGAAGACAAAAACCGTCATTGTTGATCCTCCTCGCTACTGACGAATGACGAACGGATGCCCTGCTGCCACTTCTCTATTCCGTTGCTCCCTCTGTTTTTGCTGCTGCTCATCGGTTCGAAGCTCGTTGATAGATGGTGGAAGAGATGGGGGCTGTCGGTGGTTAATTAGTTTAGCAAGATTTATCGGGATTAGTGAGGAGTTTTAGTTAAATTGGGCTAATGAGGATTAACAAAAATCAATTATGTTTAATTAGAATTAATTATAATTAAATAAATGCCCCACTCTTTGTTTTTGTCAGAGAGGTGAAACCGATTTGGTTTGACAAAGGTTATTTTTTGAGCAAATTACAATGAAGCCTTCACATTTGACATAATTCACACTTTAGTCCTTGTTTGAAAACTAAACTATATGACCTTTCACTTTTGCTTCTGTCAACATTTTAGTCTCTCCATCCATTTTTAGTGTTAGTCAATGAAGTCAAAGGACTTATGGGTAAATTAATTATCAAATCCGAGGGACGAAATCGTTGACAAAAACAAAAATGAGGGGTGAAATTGTTGAGAAAAACAAAAGTGGGGGACCACATAGTTTTATTGACTTCATTGACTAACATCCAAAATGGACGGAAAGACTAAATCGTTGACAAAACAAAAGTGAGGGGCTATATAGTTCAATTTTCAAATAAGAGATACTAAACTGTAAATTATATCAAATATGAGGGGTATAATAGTAATTTTCTCTAGTTTTTTTAACTTATTTTTCGTAGTATTGACCTTTTTAATCTTTCCTACTAACTTGAAAGATGGATTTGTTTATTAATCAAAAAAAAGATCTCTCTTTTAAAGTTCTATGGTCCTTTTTCTTTAAAAATATTCATTTCAACTTTGGCTTTTTGAAAAATGAAGAATATAATTGTATGAGTTAAATCAAATTTTTTTTTTTGCCAATATTTAATATTTACTTTTATGGTTTCTCTGCTTTATTAAATAAATCTTTTTAATATAAAATTTATTTTATATTTGAATAAATTTTGTTATAATGTATTTTATGTTTATATGTGTTTTTTTTAGAATATTTAAGGACCTTTAGTGATTGCACAGATTTAAATTCAAGTTCTTCATAATCCAAGATATTTTAATAATTTTATAATCTATCTTTTTAAAATTTCACTAAAAATGGTTAGAAAAGATTAGATTTTAACAAATCAAGCATGTTGTCGTCTAATTAAACAAGTGTTAAATTAAAATCCTCATGTAATGCTTCATTCGCTAATGTTTTTGATTTTTCTTCTTTTCGATTAACTTTGTATTTATAGCTTACTTGTTTTTTCAATATTTGTTATATTATAATTTAAAATATATAAATTTTATTTGTGTGACCTTAACTAATTATATTTTTAATTTTTTTAATAATATTTCTATTAAAAAAAGAAAAAAGAAAAAAAAAGATCAATAACATGGTTGTCCTTGTGCTAGCATGCTATTTGTTATAAAATTAAAAACATTTACTTCCTACAAATGGACATGTAAACTAATCAAAATGCTTGAAAGTTATTTAAAAATTATTCCAATAAAAGTATTTAAATTTATTTTTAAATTAAATAAAATTTCTTCAAAATTAATTAGTTCTTATCTATATTATATATTAAAGCACGGAGGGGGGGACATAAAAACTTACTGAATAATCCTTTTCAGTTTACTACTAAATAAAGGTTTTATTGTAATTAACTAATTAGTTATTTAATTAATCACTATTGTAATTAAAATCCTAATTAGAATAGGTAGTTAAATTATCTTCAATTTAGTTTTTAGTATGTAAAAAATAACTAAATTGTCACCAAATTAGTAGGAATACCTATCTTTTAGTTTGATTGAACTACAAAATTAAAATACTATATTTGGTCAATATAATATTATTTAAATTTGTATCTTATTATTTTTAAAGATATTATTAATAAAATTAAGTTAATTATTTAATTATGGTTATTATAAAATTGAATAAATTTAGTATGAAAAAAATTTAATAAACGAATATATTATATTTACTTTTATAAATTTTTTAACTAATTTAATATTAATTATAAATAAAAAAATGATATAATTATAATAAATTTACTAGTATGTTCATTGACGAGTTACGTTGCGAGCCACGTGCATAACACGTAATGCGAAACTAGTATATTTAAATGAATCAAATTGAAATTTAGAAATATTTGAATTAATTGTGCAAACAAATTAGACTTTTTAAAATAAAATATATTTTTAATTTTTTTTATGAATAAATATATTTTTAATTGTGCAAACAAATTAGTCCATGATGTCTTTATAGCATTTGATTTAAATAGTTTTGAATATCTAACTGCAAACGTACTTTCTCACTCAGGGTTGACTGACCCAACCAAAATTTTCAGATCCTAGTAAGTGATTGTTTTGCGTTTTTGGGAAGCTTGTTTAGCGTGGATATTACTACTAGAATACAGGCGTTTCGCGACAAATTTTAGCGACGGATATGGAATCCGTCGCTAATATAGCTGTTTAGCGACGGAATTAGCGACAGATTCCATATCTGTCGCTAATATTCATCAACGACGGTATTTTTATCGCTACCCTGTCGCTACTTTTGGCGGTTTTTGAAGAGAAGCCATAACGCCTTTTTTGATCGATTTTAGTGACGGATATGGATATCCGTCGCTAAAATCGACTGAAAAAGAAACGTTGCGTTTCAATTTACCAAGTAGCGACCGATTAAATATTCTGTCACTAAATTAAGTAACGGAAGAATTAAATTCGTCGATAATTGGTAAATTGAAACGATTCGTTTCATTTAACTCGACTTTAGCGACATATTTCCATATCCGTCGCTAAAATCGAGTTAAATGAAACAGAGAACCCTTCTTCTCAATTTTTCTGATTTCTGAAACTTAAAAAAACTGTCGCCGCTCTTCCCCTATTTCATCTCCAGTGTCGTGTCCCTTCCGCCGCCACCAAGCCTCCTTTCTCCCCTATTTCATCCTTCTTTCTCCCTATTTCGAGTCTTATGTTAGTTTTTGTATTAGTAGATTAGGTTTTTAATTTGATTTAGTTTTTGTTTAATTTTTTTTAATTTAATTTCAGAAAACCGCTGCCTTCGTTCAATCGCTGCCTCCTCCAAATTTCCAGTTTACACTTACTGAATTAGAGGTTGGTATTATTTCAATTAAATTAATTTTTTTGTTAATTTTTATTAATTGGTTTAAATTATTTAATATTTGTTATTTCTGTTTATATATGATTAAATTAGGTTGTTAAATTAGGGTGTTAATTAGATTGTTAAAACTATGAGTTAAATTAGGTTTATTTATTTGTTAATTTTAGGATTACAAAGTGTTAATCTTAGGTTTAATAATTATTAATTTTAGGTTTAGTAATTTATTAATTTCAGATTTATTAATTGTTATATTTAGGTTATAATTACCCATGACCCCTTAATTTTAGGGGTACGGGCGATAAACCCCCTAATGCTTAAAAACGGGCGCTAAACCCCCTGATTTTTGTGCCGGCGCTCAAAAAACCCCCTAAGCTTCAAATTTGACCAAAATACCCCTTACGCCGTCTTTTCTGGTCAACTGACATTTTTTATTAAAAAAAAATTGACGGCGTCACGTCAGCTGCCACGTCAGCAAAATATCTTAAAACTTCAAAACACCCAAAATACCCCTAATTTATTTTAGAAAAAGACAAAAAAAAACCAAATCTAACCTAAACCTCTACCCTAACCCAACAGCCGACCGAACCACTACCCATCAACAGCCGAACCACCGCCGGAAAATTTTTCGGTCATCTTCTCCGATTTAAAGATGACTGAAAAATTTCCGGTCATCAAAAAAATATGTTCCTTAGAGGAACAGAGATCAGTTCCTCAAGGAACAGAGATCTATTCCTCAAGGAACAGATCGCCCGATATGTTCCCTGAGGAACATATCGCCGATTTGTTCCCTGAGGAACATATCTGCAGATCTGTTCCTCTGAGGAACATATCTGCAGATCTGTTCCTCTGAGGAACATATCTGAATTTTTGATGATCAGAAAATTTCCGGTCATCTTCGAATCGGAGAAGATGACCGGAAAATTTTCCCGCGGTGGTCGGGTAGGGGTAATGGTCGGGTTAATTCATTGGATTAGATTGAGTTGATTTTTTTGTCTTTTTTTAAATTAAATTAGGGGTATTTTGGGTGTTTAAATTTTTTAAGGTACTTTGCTGACGTGGCAAATGATGTGACAGTGTCAGATTTTTTTTAAAGAATGTCAGTTGACCAGAAAAGACAGCGCCAAGGGTATTTTGGTCAAATTTGGAGCTTAGGGGGTTTGGTGAGCGCCGCCACAAAGTTCAGGGGGTTTAGCGCCCGTTTTTAGACATCAGGGGGTTTAGCGCCCGTACCCTTAAAGTTAAGGGGCCATGGGTGATTATTAGCCTTATTAACATTAGGCTTATTATTTGATAATTTTAGGTTAATTAAATGAATTTATATTATCCTAAAATTGAATTCAAATTTTAGGTTGTATTAAATTTATAAAATTTTCCATTTTTTGTTATTCTTAAATTATTTTATTTTTAGTTTAATTTAAATAGTAGGCTTTGTTAAAGTAGGGTAATTAGAATTTATTTGTCAAATTCAGTATAATTATATTTTAATTAGATTATAAATTTTAAATTACGTTTAATTTTAAATAATATAGATTACAATTGACAAATTTAAGTTAATTATAGTTATGTAATTTTTTTTAAATTATTGGATATAATTATTAGGTTATAGTAGTTTAATTAATTGGTCGTGTTTGATTTAGGTTAAAATATTTTTAAATTATAATAAATGGTATTGGTACATGGTTGTTGTGAGTGCTTAGTTTGATATTTACTTTAGAACCTTATAATTTGCTTGCAGGACTTCCCTTAAAAATGGGTGATGCTCATTTTTAGGCGAAGTGAAGCCCAATTTTTTTTAAAAAATGAATGTTTCTATTAATTATATAATAACAAAATAGTGAAACTAATTGCGTGATAGGTTTAATAGCCTTCAGTTGGTTGCATCGTTCAGACATCCCCATCGATCTTTGTTTTCTGTTGCGGTTCTGCTCTGCAACAAGTAAATACTGTTATTATTTTTATTTTTATTTTCATTTATAATTAGTTAAACTATAAGCTGTTTCAACCTAAATTGACCTCAATTTTATTCCCACCGAATAAAATCATAAACCTAACCGTGGATTTCCCGTCTTGTGTGTTCAAGAGATTGGACGACACAGGATTGTACAGTTTGTACAGTTTGCAAAGCTGGTCCTCTCGTAGCTCGGTCACGAAAACCATATATGTCTAGTAGCAGTAGAAAAATATTCGATTGTTTTCTTGCATTTGTTCTCCGGGTGGATGTATAGTATATGTTTTGTAACGCTTATTCCTCGCGGAATATGTAATTAGCATTACAACGCATATACTAAATATCGCACTTAAGGAGAACGGCGCCGGAAGGATGCCGAATATTTTTCTCTGTTGCTAGGCATATATCGTGGCCGAGTTAAGGGGCGCCAATTTTGCGAATGAGATAGGTCCATACCTTTAAAGAAGTCAATTATATTGACTTGTTATTTTCGAGAGAAAATCCCTCCTAATTATCCGTGCTACAGAAATAGAATCAAACCGATGTTGGATGTATAGGCGGCTCCAGGGCGGGTTGCTATGCCCAGGTTTTGACGAGCGCGTGCAAGAGTTTGTGAATTTCGCTTCACGCCATTCCACGTGTATGAGTGAGCCCAAGATTAAATGCTCCTGTCCTAGGATAGGATGCAAAAATACGAGTTATCGAGATGTCGAAACGGTGAAACTAAACATTTTGTAGAAAGGTTTGTGGCAGATTATCAAGTATGGATAAGTCCGTCGCTAATTCCCTTTTTTCCAGTAATATATTGCTTCTACAAAGTCTGCTCATGGTTGTAAACGCATAGCTATAAGTTTACCGCTTTTAATATTTTATGAATTTTGTAAATACTCTGATGTTTTAAACTATGAAAGGATGCTGCATTTGTTTATATTGTAATTCGCTATTTAAAAATTAAATATTCTTGATAAAAGTTGGTATCGATTAAGGCTTGCTACGGGTTCTGGAGCAACCACGCTCGTTCCTTAGCGCCAGTCGCGATCTGCGTAATTGGGTCGTGACAAAGACCTTAGCCTATAGAATTCGATCCCCCCACCTAAAAAAACTCTAAGTTGGCCGAACGTCACATCACACTCACACACACACAAAGTCACTCAATTCCAGTCTGAAAAACACCCAAATACACTGCAATTCTCTAAGAACGCAAACTTCCACATATTCGAAGCTGGATTTCACATTCTCTTAGCCAGCAAACGAGCCAAGGACTCAGAACGGTACTTCTGAGGACCCTCAATTCATTCTTTATTGCTTTTTATGCCATGATTTTTGTTCAATTGCTGAATTTTTCCAAATAGGATGCATGTTAGATTATTTTTGTTTTTTTTTTTAATAATTTCCAAATTATGTGTTTTTAATGATTTTTTCATGTAAATTCAAAAATTATATGATTATAATGCTGTTTTAATACACATTGTATGCTAACAATCCATAATTATGTCAATTATAGAGCTTAGAATACATGTTGGGATATTTTTGTGTTTTAATTCGATGTTAGACACCTTAATAATCCCAAAATGTGTTTTTTGCTTTCCTTGTGCTTTTTGATGTGTCTTAGAGTGTTTTTGCATGACAACCCGATCCAAAACGACGAAACGACGAACTGTTGTCCCTACTGCCCCAGACGCCGGCGCCGCCATGCCAACCCACCAGCGCCGCCGGCAATACACGGTGCCGTCGGCGGCACTGTTGGTGGAGGCACCGCATGTTCTTCCCCCTTCTCCAAAACCAACTTCCAGATCTCCCAGATTGCGATCCATACTTGCAATTAAGTTTATAGACTTGGTTGGGCTCGAAATTAGGCCCAGTTTAAACCCAGGTGTAGGGAATTTAATGCATTTCAATTTTATGCACTGTAATAGGCCAGACCTGATGTAATGCGGACCACGGATTCCAAAATGTAACATAAAGTGTAATTTGGGCTCATAAGCCCACAACTGGCGAACCGAGCTGCATCCATGCCGAGTTTAGGGACCACCCGAACTCGGAATCGACCCCGATGCTAACTGATAGAACTATATCGACGATACAGACAACTTCCATGTTCTGTCTGAGAACCAGTTCTGAACACACCGACGGTGAAACATGCACGAGTGTCAAACACTCAAAAGTCAACGAGGTTTAAACGTATTCGTCACCTAGTATGCATACCAACTGCCCGTGAGCACGTTTACAATGTTTACTGCTTTCCAAAAGCATGTCAAATCCAATATTAACAGGCTAAAGGACTAGCCACGTTAAATTAGCTAAATCAAATTAATTCTGGCCAATCACTTAGACATCTGAGGACTACCACAAATAAGTAGTAAAAGATTGTACATGGCATTCAAGATCACCTAATAAAATCAAACAAACTTAGACTCCCAGTTTAGGCTTTGTGCATGTAATCAATCCAGACTAGCCAAACTTATGTTATTTATTAGAAAGCGTGAGGTTTAGATGTATGCTTAGGAGTATTTGCTACTTGCTTTGCATGAACAGTCTAAATCGAGTCATATGCGCGTCAAACGTGTTTACTGCTTTTCCAGACTTGTATATATTTTCAGCACTATATCCTATTGACTGTTATTGTATGTTGAGATAAGAATAACAAATATGTCCGGTATATAAAACCAGTAACTGATAAGCCTAGCACAAGAGTCTCGGGGAGGTCCACAAATCCGGTCTTTTGGTCTGATGCACGATAACCTTACCCCATAAGCGAGTAAGGTTATCTATTCAGTATAAAAGGCATTTCCTAGTTGAACTAGGTGACGACTCCATTTTTCAAACCTTTTCAAATCCGAAGTCAACCATAAGCCTAGGCGAGCGGCCCCCTAACCCCGCTCTGCTCGCACTAAATTAATCATGAGATAAAAAAACTATATATTTGAATTATCTCATTTATGCGATTTTTAAATTTTCTAGTATGAGATTCAATCCATATCTATAGTTTTGGATCTCTACTCTTATAACCCGAAAATATTTTTAAATTATGATTAAACGATCGCTACTTTAAAAAAGACGTTTAAAGGTCAAATAGAATTGAGTCTTAAAATTTGACTAGTAAATTGAGTTAGTCATGATTGATAGAATAATTGAAGAGGAAAAGATTTGTCGAGGCCACACTTAAAATTTTCTAGTAGTCTGACACATCTATTATGTAGACAACAAAAACTTATTTTGAGATTTTAATCAAACAATAAATATGTTATGGTGATATTGGTAAGGCATACAATTATGATGAAGATCTTATGATCATTTATTGTAGTTAAATAAATAAATGGATCTTTTGTCATAGTAAGATTATATGGTTTTCTATTGAGAAACTATATCCCTAATGTGAGCAACGGGGTTTGTTCGTGCACTCAAGATTTTAGCGACCACGATAATGTTGGTAATCAAAACCTGAGACATACTGTAGACACCTATTTTTTGGACAAGTAAAAAGTGATAAGGAACTGAAGAGTCCAATGATGATTTCCAGAGAAATCCATCCGGGTGACGAGCTTTTGACTTGCTTGTTGGAATCTAAATTGCAAACTTGGAGGACTAAAACGTAATTAGGCGTAAATAGCCCATAAAAATCCAAAGAAATTATAATCTAAGTCTAGAAATTGGACTAATTGCCATATTTTAGAAGTTTATTAACCATACCCAAACCCACAGGGTCCCAAGAATCGTTTTTAATACGTTCGGGCACCAAATAACACTTTTAGACATAGTTATCATTTAATTAATTAATTAATTAATACGAATTTAAAAAGTAAAAATCTAAGGTAAATAGTTTAAAGTTAATCTTAACACCTAATGACTTATCACTTAACAGTTTAAACCCTAGAAGAATCTAATCTAACCCTAGATCACCCATTCCCCTATAAATACAGCCTCAAGTCAGCCTGGCTAAAGGTGGCACATAAACCCTAGAGGTGGCACACAAAACCTTAGAATTAGACAAGCCAAATTCGTCCCCTCCCCTAGAAATAGCTAGCCGAATTGTACACCAAAAACACACACAAATCACATCAATTCCAGACCAGAAAAACACCTAAGTACGCATTGATTCTCTAAGAATTCAAGTCCTACACAGATTCGAAACTGGATTCCGCATCCACTTTGCCAGTAAACGAGCCAAGGACTCAGACTGGTACCTCTGAGGACTCTAATCTTCTTTCCATCACTTTTTGCTATGATTATTTAAAATTTCTAGATTTCATGTTTTTAGACTGCATGTTTAGGCTATTTTACTGTAAATTGTTTAAATTATGTTTTTGCCATAATTGTTGGTTTTAACAATATTGTCATGATTGCCATAAACATTGACTAGGAAGCATGTTAATAGATGAATTAATATGTTTTGTATGTTTAGATCCAGAAATCCAGACACTAAAATTGCTTAGAATGTATGTTTAGGTTAATTACAAGCTTATTTGACATAATATGTTTAATTCAATAACTACTGCGATTTAATAGTTGTGATGATGTAAATACTCCTTACCTGTCGTATTTAGAATGTTTGATTTTAGCATGCAAAACGGGCTCAAAAACAAGCTGAAACGAGCTAAAAACGCTCAAAAAAGGATGCTGGAAATTGTTGCTGTCTTCTGCCTTTGCAGTGCCGCCGCCGCCACTTCATCCTGCTGGTGCCGTGTTCGTCGTTCCTTAGCCTTTCCCAGATTCGTTTCCAGATCTTCCAGGCTTCAATCCAAACTTCAAGACGCGTTTCCAAACTCCGAATTAGGCTCAGTTTGATTCTAGAAATATTGTTTTAGTTGTAGAGCCTAATAGTAAATGGTTTTTAACCCGATATTTTTAGGGCCTCGAAGTCCGCTATTGTACCCAGTCAACCAGGCCCATCGAACCAGATCCGATCTGACCAGCAACTTCCAGACCAATTTCTAGGTTCAACCGGACTTCGAATCAACTCCGGCTTGAACTAGTGGATTCGTATCGACGAGCCGGTCAACTTTCGTGTTTTGACTGAGAGCCAGATCCGACCGGACCGACGGTCAAATCGAGCCGAGTGCCAGGCATTCAAAGTCAATGAGGTTTAAAAGTATTTCTAACCTTGTATGTATATCTAACTGCCCTTATGTATGCTGATACTTTTTATCGCTTTCCAAAAGCATTCCAAATCAAATAATAATCTGTTAAAGGACTAATCACCCAAATTTGGCCCATTAATGCAATTTCAGTCCACCACTTATACATCGTAGGACTAATACGAAAATGTAGTAAACGGTTGTATAGGTCTTTTTAAGACTCGCCTAATAAAATCAATCAATCACATTTATACATCCAGTTTAGGCTTTGTGCATGTAAAATATCCAGACCAGCCAAACTTATGCTACTTGTTAGGAACCTCTAAGGTTAGATGTATGTTTAGGAGTGCCAGCTACTTGCCCCAAATGACAGTCCAGATCGAGTCATATGCGCGTCAAACATGTTTACTGCTTTCATACATGTTTATTTACAACTTCCATATCCCGTGAACTGCACCTAATATTTAGATGAGATAAATGCGAATATGTCCAGTAGCCGGTAATAGATAAGTCAAGCACAAGAGTTTCGGGGAGGTCCACGAACCCTAGTCGTTGGTCCAATGAGCGATAATTTTATCGGAGGCGAGTAAGGTTATCTAGTTGGTTAAAAGACATTTTCTAGTTGAACTAGGTGGAGACTCCATTTTTCAAACCATTTCCAAATCGAGAAGTCAGCCATAAGCCTTAGGCGAGCGGCCCCCAAACCCCGCTCCGCTCACACATACTAATTTGAAGAATGAGCGTGAAGGTTCGGAATTGCCACCCGACGGGACCGAGACATTTCTAAATTCGAAGATGACCGGATTCCATCATGGTACAATAATAACTGCACCAACCAGAGATTCAGGTTCGGGTACTAGTATTCCATAATTTATATATAAACATTTAGATTTTATTATTTTTAATTCATATAGTTAATTGCATGTGATGAAAGCGGTAAATCATGTATACATACAATTGTAAAGAAATACAATTTCCATAACCATATACATATAGTCCTATGTCTGAAATTGATTTTATTAATGTAAATGTTGATTTATTAATGGGTTAATTACATATAAAATCACGACCTTTGCGCCAAGTTTCAAAAGTAACATAACCTTTGAAACGTGTCAATTATAGACACCACCTTTCATTTCTTTTTTCAAAAATAACATCGGCGATTTTTAGTGGCATTTTTGCTGATGTGACATGACACGTGGCAGACCCATCAGCTGTCCAAGTCAGCAAAATTTCACCAAAAAATGTGCCCATGATGAAATTGAAAAAAAATGAAAGGTGGTGTCTATATTTGACACATTTTAAAGGTAATGGTTATTTTTGAAACTTGGTGCAAAGGTCATGATTTTATATGTAATTAACCTTTTATTAATTAATCCTAAATTATTCTTACGTGAGAGTTGATTTTAATTTCACCATCTTTAATGACTTGTAGAACCGACTAATTACATGTTAATTAATCCTAAATGTCCATGTCAATTGAATTAATTTAATTAGTCAAATCAAACTAACTATTTATCATACCTAGAATTAATTATGAAAAATATATACAAATAGGTGATTTATCTGAGTATGCAAAAGGTTCCCGGTAGATTTTTTTTAAATTCAAGAAACCACTATCTGTCTTATTTGGAGAATTAAGAGCTTTAAACTTAATGAGACAAATAACGATCCCTGACCCAAATAGCCCGAACTTTGTCGCCAACTCATACTGCATGTAATATCCCAAAATTTCTGAAGTTAATTGGTGTATTAAAATGGAATAATAAAGGCCTAATTACTTAAAAACACCCCACGTTGTAATTTTTTTCGTTTATACCCCGACCTAGGAAAATTTTCAATTGTACCCTATTTTGGGTTTTTCGTTTTCAACTCTACCCCAACTAAGGATATAATTGATAATTTAAATAATTTAAGGATAAAAACGTCAATAACAATTAAATAGAAGGATTTTACCATATTTTTTCTTATTTAGAAAAATACAAATAAGTCCTTCAACTTTAATTTTTTTTAAATAAGTCCACATAATTAATTGTTTTTAAAAATTTATTAAAACATTAAATTATTAAAAAAACTTTTCCATCCACCACCATACTTCTCTGATCCGTCACTAAATTTAAACAAAAAAATTAATTTTTATTTTATTTTCCGCCCGAGTTCACCGGAGCCGCCGTCCCCCTTCCGGAAAAGGAGGAGCAGCAGCTCCTCCTTCATTTTCCTAGGTCGGGGTATAAACGAAAAAAAATTACAACGTGGGGTGTTTTTAAGTAATTAAACCAATAATAAATGAAACAAAAATAAAATTTAAGGGGTGAATAAAGATAAAAGAGGATAAGGAGGAACTTAAGTGATATTTGACCATCAACTTAGCCTCCAAATAACATGGATAAGAAGGATAAATTCTTATTTGATCCTTCAAATTCTTTGAAAAATAGTTTTAATACAACAAACTTCTGAAGCTCGTATCTTCCTATTCTGACATCGGAATTCGATGATCCATATGTAAAATCGAAGCTATCGACGTCCTTTTCAATTTTATGGATTTTATTTCATAAAATATGATTAAGAAACAGTGCAGAAATTTAAGAAATATGTCTGCTCAAATCAAACCGCTCGGTTCGTCATGACTTGGGTAACCGGGACAATGGAAAATATTATTTAAATTCAAAGTGAGAATTTAAATATCCGGAGGTTCTTATTAAATTGTTTGGATCACAAAGAATTAGTTTTACAATTTTTAGACGAATAAGTAAAGTTCTATGGAATTTAAGTTTTAATCGCTAAAATAATTAAAATAAATTATTTTAAAAGTCCCGAAATATTAAATTTGAGTTTAATATTCATAAAATAATATTTGGAGATGTTTGGGAGAATTCGATAACGAAAATGGTAAAAAGTCAATTTTACTCTAAACTTCAATTTATTCACGAATTTACCACAAGGGCAAACTTATAATTTTGCTAAGTCTTATCAAATATCTTAAGTCTTCTTTCCCACTCCATATCCAGCAAACTTTCCTTTCCTCCATTGTTGGATGCTCTCAACTCTCAATTTACTCTACGCTATATAATTTACTCATTATTTCTTAATAGTCCCTAAGCAAAAAAATGTAGATCAGCAATCGTAGATTATTAATTAAGTGTTTATTTTATGATCAAGTAAGATTTTAAGGAGTGTGTGGGTGATTTAAATTTCTGAAAATATTGGTGTGATCAAAATTTAAGGTAAGGATTTCTTTACTTTATTTTTTTTTGTTAATTAGTGATGGATACCGAATCCTATCTTATCTATAATGGAGCCGAATCGTAGGAGATCCATTCTCAGACGATATCGGACTCTCGCCAGAAGAACCAAACATAGAATGAAGATGGCCGAATCCATAGGATCCACCACGATATCATCCAACAAGACCAAATCCCTGAGGACCCGGGCAAAGCCCGTCAACTCTGGGATTCGGATAGATTACGATATCTACTACATAATCTCGAAGTATCTCTCCTATTTGGATACAAACTCCAACTTAGGAAGATAAGTTCTAACTTAGAAATACGAGACTATTTAGCAAGACGTTCCTAAATAGGACTTATGTCTGAATAAGGTAGATTACTCCTAATCAGGGTCAAACCCTACAAAGTAGGATTCACTTTCCTAATATGATTCTACTAGGTATGCAATCATCTATTATAAAAGCAGCATGAGGTATACCTAAACTCATAACTATATTAATATACTCAAAACGCTGCTCAAAGCTCTAAACTGACTTTAGCATCAGAGAGTTAATCTGAGAACCACCGTCCGGTTAGCTTCTATCCTGTTTTGCAGGTCTTATTCACCGGATCAGAAGGCAGACTCCATCAATTGGCGCCACCTGTGGGAAAAGCTTAACCAACTTCAAAATCGAAGGAGCTTTTTAGAACTCAAAACAAATACTATTGAAGAAGATGACTTCTGACATAGTGAACCTGGAAGACAAATCAAGAAACATGCCGTAATATAGAAAAAGAAAAACACCAGAATCCTTGATTCCGCCGCCGGTGACTTTCGACGGAGAGGATTTCGGAAGAATCATAGAAGAGCACAACGAGGCCCTGGTGGTAGCCATGATCATCGAGCATTGGAACGTGGAAAGGATCTTGATCTACGAAGGGAGTGCTATTAACCTAATAACAAGGAAGGCTTATGAAAGCCTTGGAATGGATCTCACAGAATTGAAAAGGAATGCTTCTCCCGTGACAGGATTTTGTGAATCTCTTATCAAACCCATGGGAACGATTGTACTTGATGTCAAACTAGGAAGAACGAGGAAAAATGAAGAATTACCTACATGGCTTAGTGTTGTAGAAATCGACCTGCCGTACAACGCAGTACTGGGGAGACCATTCCTCCACGACTCGGCAGCTATAACAAGCGTGAAAGCACTAACAATGAAGATACCGACGAAGCAAGGAATCGTTATAGTGCAAGGAAACCGAACCACGGCGAAAGAATGCTACGATCATGCGATAAAGGAATCTCTTGAAACAGTGCCCATTGAAGAAATCCTCAATCACGACATTGAAGAAAAAGAAACAACCCCGGAAGGCGAAACGAAGAAGCTGGAGCTTGATGCGGAGAAAAAAGTAAACCTGGGAGCGAGCATGAACCCCAAGATCGAAAAAGAAATTACAGCAATGCTAAAAAGGAACATCAAAACGTTCGCTGCCAAAGCCTCAGAGATCGTCAGAATAGACTCGCACGTCATCACCAACGACCTAAACGTGGCAGAAACGGAGAACCCAGTCAGACAGAAGAAGAGAAAATTCTCTGAAGAAAAACAAAGGATAATAGCGAAAGAAGTGGAAAAACTCGAGAAAGCTAGATTCATCAGAGAGGTGCACTACCCCGAATGGGTAGTCAACGTAGTAATCGTGAAGAAAGCTAATGGAAAAAACAAGATGTGCGTAGACTACACCGACTAAAACAAAGCATGCCCCAAGGATAGCTACCCGTTACCCGATATCGACCAGCTCGTGGACTCTACTGCCGGACATGCAATGTATAGCTTAGTAGATGCTGCCTAAGGTTATCACCAAATACAGATGAAAGAACAAGATCAGGAGAAAACGTCATTCATCACCGAAGGAGGAACCTGCTGCTATACGACGATGCCCTTCGGGTTAAAAAACCCTGGAGCAACATACCAGAGGCTTATGAATTTTATGTTTAATGACGAAATTGGAAAATGAATCCAAGTATACGTGGACGACTTAATCATCAAGAGCGAGAACGAGGAAAGCCATGCAAAAGATCTGGAGGAAACATTCAGAATCCTAAACAAATTTGGGATGAAGCTGAACCCAGACAAATGCACGTTCGGGGTACAAGGAGGAAAGTTCCTGGGATTCATGATATCCTAGAGAGGAATAGAGGCGAATCCAGAAAAGATCAAGGCGATAATAGACATGAAGGCACCTCGAAATATAAACGAAGTTCAAAATCTCAACGGGCAAATCACTGCACTCGGAAGATTCATGTCATGCTCAGCCAAAAGATGTTTTCCGTTCTCCAAGGCCCTAAAAGGGACACAAAAATTCGAATGGAACAAAGATTGCGAGGAAGAATTTGTGGAACTGAAAAAATTCCTGACCACCCCACCGTTGCTTAGTCGGTCGATAAAGGGGGAAACACTCTACTTATACATTTGTGCGAGGAAAGAAACCATAGGGACAGTACTGGTAAGAGAGGAAGATGGCGAGCTAAAACCAATTTACTACATTAGCCGAGTCCTAAAAGGTGCAGAAATAAGGTACCCGGAGTTTGAAAAAATTGCATTCGCCGTAATAACTACAGCTAATAAATTGAAATACTAGTTCCAAAGCCATAATGTGGTAGTAAGAACAAATTAGCCTCTGCGAAAGGCGATCCAGAGACCTGAGACGTCCGAAAGACTCGTCCATCGGTCCATCCAACTTAGAACATGATATCTGATATGAACCCCGTCCAACACTCAAAGCGCAAGCCTTGGCGGATTTTGTAGCTGAGATAACCCCTGACGAAACAGAAGAATCTGTACCAGAATTACTATGGGAACTTCACGTAGATGGAGCTTCAAATGAAAAAGTAGCAGGAGCCATTCTCAAAGGACCCAGAAAGGTGAAAATCGAATACAGAGTAAATATCCAATTCGCCGCTAGCAATAACGCTGCGGAATACGAAGCCCTGATCGCAGGACTCAGCTTAGCTCTGGAAGTAAAAACAGAAATTCTGAAAATATACAGCGACTCTCAGCTGGTAGTAAATCAAGTCAAGGGAGATTATCAGGCTAAAGAAACAGGAATGATTGAATATTTGGAGAAAGTCACAAAACTACTCCGTCGACTAGAAGCACAAGGAGGACAACGAGAAATTATACAAACCCCACGAGAGGAAAATACCGATGCTGACACCATCGCCATATCAACATCCGAGCTAGGAGATCTGTTCATGAAAATACAACTTAAATAAACTCTTGAATCGCCAAGCATCAAAAAAGAAGAAATAATGACTATCGACAAAGCCGACTCCTGTATGACCCCGATCAAATACTTAGACCGAGGAGAACTACCGACAAACAACGTCAAAGCCATTCGAACCATCTGCAAATCTGCCAACTACTCGTATCACAACGGAGTTCTCTACCAAACTTCCCTAACTCATCCTTGGTCAAGATGCGTCTCGCCTGAAAACGGAAGCTCAACCCTGAAGGAATTCCATGACGGAATATGCGGGGCACACGAAGGAGCGATCACCATCAATGCTTCAAGGCTACTACTAGCCAACCATCAAATAGGATGTGAAAGCACTGGTGAAAAAATGTGATAAATGCCAAAGGCACGACAACGTCAGCCACAGGCCGGCGGTACCACATGGATCTCTAGAGAGTCCTTGGCCATTTTCCACATGGGGAATCGATATAGTAGGACCATTCGAAACTGGAAGAAACAAAATGAAATTTGTGATCGTAGCAGTCGAACACTTCACAAAGTGGGTCGAAGTAGCACCAGCCTCAACTATAACTGCGGCTAGAGTGGAGGAGTTCTTTAAAAATGAAGTAATATGTCGATTTGGCATTCCTCACACAATAGTAGCAGATAATGGAAATCAATTCGATTGCAAAAGATTCAAGAAATTTTGTGAAGACATGATGATAAACCTAAAATTTACATCAGTGGTGCACCCGCAGACAAATGGAATGACAGAAGTGACGAACCAAACTACAGCGCAGGGGATAAATAAATGATTGGCCAATACAAAGAAAATTGGGTAGACGAACTCTACAGCGTCCTGTGGGCATACAGGACGACCCCAAGAAGAGGAACGGGCGAGACACCCTTTATGCTCGCCTATGACACTGAAGCAGTAATACCGGTAGAGATCGGAATACCGAGTATCATAGTAAAATACCTAGAAGAAGAGGCAAATGAATCAAAAATAAGGTTATGCCTTGACCTACTGGAGGAAAGGAGAAAACAAGCAGGAATTCGAGCTGCGGCGTACAAGAAACAAGCTGCCAAGTACCACAACAAGAGAATAAACTCTAGAGAATTTATTCTGGGCGATCTCGTCCTACGAAATGCCGAAATTGACAGAGGAAACGCTGGAGTAAAGAAAATGCAGCCAAATTAGGAAGGACCCTAAATAATGGAAGAAACTATTGGAAAAGGCGCATATAAGTTGAAAACAATGATCGGATCCATGGTCCCAAGATATTGGAATGTAAAACATCTAAGAAAATACTAACAATAGACTAGCTCATAGCATGTACAAGTTTTTCCATTATGAAATAAAGAAGATTCTACAATGAAATACAAATTTAATAGACTCGTTTGAGTCCTAGTTAAAATAAAGACTCGTTTGAGTCAAAAAAACAAACAGCAGATCCGTTTGGATCCACAAACAAATTATATACATCCGAATCTCAATTAGGTTCGCGATTACGCATTTGTGAAGTTTAAAATAACTTCGGAAAATAAAGAACAAAACAAGCGTGAGTTTAGATTAACTAAGAAAAAAAGGAGCAACAATTGAAAAAGATCATATATTAATTGAAGGATGAATTACAACGCAATTTACAATGGATCCGCCACGATCCAGTATAAAAATCAAGCAAAAAATAAGAAAGCTAAGCTTTCTTCAAAGCATCCTGTTTTTGCTTGTCCAGCTTTGCCTTTACCTCTTTGGCTAACGAGGCCGGGTCTAGCTGATTCACCCCAGAAAGGTCGATACCAGGGTTCTGCTCCCGCAACTTAGCCCTGATGGCCAACCGGTACTGAGTCATCACCTGGGAATAAAAACCTCGAGACTCGCCCAATCGGCGGCGAAGGCGCTCTTCCTCCTTCTTCAGCTCATCCCGCTCCTTTGTAAGAGCATTTGTAGAGGACTTTAGAGACTGGATCTTTTCGGAAAAATTTGAACCCGAGTCTCTAAGGCCAAGATCTCCCTCTCCTTGGCGGCTTTGGAAGAACGCAATTGCTGGTTCTGACCCTCTGCTTCACCAAGAGCCTGCTCCATCTTCATTTCTCTAACTGCCAGGACTCGGAGTTTTGTTGAAGTTTCTTCAGCTGATCGACCGCATCCCGACGGCGTTTCTCTAGAACGGCGATCGATTGAACCAGCTACAAGGAAAAAGAATCAATAAGTACAAGACAATACTTCACTACAAATAAACAGAGAAATGGAACTTACCGAAAAGCCGCCTAGATAGGCGAACTCAGTGAGACCATCGCCATGATCCCAATCTATGGACTCTATGTCCTCTTTAATCATAATATTCTCCATGCAAGCATGAAGAATCGCAGTGTTGGACAGCCGACGCGGATTTTGAGCATCCGCCCATGCAGCGAAACGAGGCGTTTCACCACTAGAAGCTTCCTTAGAAGATTTTTGTTTCTTGAGTCGCTTGGAAGAAGGACCGGTTTGATCCTCATAAGGCCTCTTCTTGCCAACAGACTGCACCTCTTCCTGAGGAGACTCAGAATCTTTCGGTCGAGGCAAAGCCGAACCAAAACCAGCGCCCGAAACTTGATCAGCAGTGGGCAGGGTATCTTTTGAGCTCGGGCTCGGGCTCGGGACAGCAGTAGTGGTGGGGACGACTCCACTAGTTACCTCGCCCATATCTATAGTCATATCGACATTAAATTTATCAAGGAGATGGTCAAGATAAGTGGACATCCTACAAACGACAGAAAATAGCATAGGTTAGAAAAATACCTTCTAAAGGAAGATCTGCCAAAAGTAAATCACGGTGATGCAAATATCGCTCCAAACGAATGCTGTGTTTAGGCTTGTCAGTCCGAAAATCCGACAAAAGTGCCAGGGCGAAGTCCCTTACTTTGTCAGATAATGAAAGAACAGAAGAAAGCGAAACGTTACTTTGAGTAAAGGTTCGCGACAAAGAAGAAAAAGACGAATGCTGGACTAAGAAAAACTTCGGAGTCCAGCCTTTTAAAGAAGAAGGAAGAGAAAAAAGAGACTGATTCGGTCGACCACTAGCAAAAATAAACTCCTCGTCCTTTCCGCGAGAGAAAACATAAAAATAATTAAATAAACCAAGAGAAGATTCTCGGCCGCGAGACCTACAAGACTCAACAATGCAGCAAATAATGCGAATTGCATTCGGATGAAGTTGACCAAGGGGAACGTTTTAATTACGACAAATATCTACAATTAAGACTCAAGAGAAAAACGAAGACCCGCTACGAATTGTTCGTGAAAAACAACAATTTTCGTAGGCGAATCTATACTATGATTCGTCCGATAAGTTTTCCGGGCCTTACAATAGTGTATGACTTGGGAAAATTAAATTCTTCAGCTAAATCTGTTATTTGTTGAACAGATAGAGAATTCCGGGTATGCTCTAAGTCATCACGAGCACCCCGAATCCCATATATTGTTTCTGACATTTTAAAATTAAAATGCAGGGGGGGGGGGTAACAAGGAAGAACGATGGAATTTCGATTTTAAAAGATCAAAAGAGAAGAAAAAGATGAAATGAGACGAACACGAACAACAAAACCCAGATACTAAAACAAAAGAACAAAGAAGCAAAAGGAAAGCACAAATACCTCGAAATCAAATAAGCTGGATCAAATGAAAGATACGGAGCAGCCTGAAAATGAGAAATCTTGAAGATGATTAATGCAAAAAAAAAAAGCAAATTGCTTGAAGAAATCTGAAGACTTTTTGCAGAAAAAAGAAAGTAAAAGAAGAAAAGAGACAAATGAACATTTATATACCCAGAAGAAAGGATCAGGAAGTTGAAGAGACAAAACCCTAAGGGTCGCGTCGGATGAATGACAAATGTCATAAAAACATGACACTTGTCTCTCATTCAGGAACCACAGTTCGTCGATGAATGCCACATGGCAGAAAGAAGAAAAATATAAATCTTGCTGGGGAAGTAAAACGACTCGCCAGAATACAAAACAATTCAGCTCCAAAAGAGCTAAAATTTACTAAGGCATAAATACCAAGACTTCAGCTCACTTGCGGGGGGCTAATGATGGATACTGAATCCTATCTTATCTATAATGGAGCCGAGTCGCAGGAGATCCATTCTCAGACGATATCGGACTCCCTCAAGAAGAACCAAACATATAAGGAAGATGGCCGAATCCATATGATCCGCCACGATATCATCCAACAAGACCAAATCCCTGAGGACCCGGGTAAAGCGCGCCAACCTTGGGATTCAGATAGATTGCCAGATCTACTACATAATCTCGAAGTATCTCTCCTATTTGGATACAAACTCCAACTTAGGAAGACGAGACTATTTAGGAAGACGTTCCTAAATAGGACTCATGTCTGAATAAGGTAGATTACTCCTAGTCAGGGTCAAACCCTACAAAGTAGGATTCACTTTCCTACTATGATTCTACTAGGTATGTAATCATCTACTTTAAAAGCAGCATGAGGTATGCCTAAACCCATAACTACATTAATATACTCAAAACGCTGCTCAAAGCTCTAAACTGATTTTAGCATCGGAGAGTTAATCGGACAACCACCGTCAGGTTAGCTTCTACCCTGTTTTGCAGGTCTCATTCACCGGATCAGAAGGCAGACTCCATCAATTAGTATGAATTAATTAGAAATTATGGGTAATTAGTTGTTTAATGTTTCTTTTATAAAAAATGAAGTCTATAAGGATGTTTGAGAGTGATTTATTCCTGGAAATTTTCATTTGCTTAAAGATTTGATTTTTATTTAATTAAAAGCTTGAGTTTGGTGTTAAAATTAGGCTTAATTCCTTAAAAACCCCCCACCTTGCATTTTTTTTCGTTTATACCCTGACCTTGTAAAAACACCATTTATACCCAATTTTGAGTTTTTATGTTTTATCTCTACCCAAAAGTATTAAATTGTACTCTTTTCATTTGAAAAAGAGTTTAAAACAATCCTTTATTTCTAACTTATATAATTATTAGATATTAATGTTATTAATTGTACAAAAATACCATTTTCTTCAAAAAAATAAAAATAATAATAATTTTTTTAAAAAATATTTTCGGATTTTTTTAAAAAAATTTAAAAATATTTCCGAATTTTTTTAAAAAATAATAATAAATTTTTTTAATTTTTTTATTATTTTATAAAATTAAAAAAAATTAATTAATTATTTGGATGTATTTGATTATTTTTTAAGTTTAATGATTTATTTGTATTTTTATAAATAGAAAAAAGTATGTTTTAAACTCTTTTTCAAATGAAAAGAGTACAATTTAATGCTTTTGGGTAGGGATGAAACATAAAAACCCAAAATTGGGTATAAATGGTGTTTTTACAAGGTCAGGGTATAAACGAAGAAAAAGTGCAAGGTGGGGGTTTTTTTAAGGAGTGAGGAAATCGAGGGCCGCGACCGGCGCTAGGGAATGGGAATTTTGGTTCCGAAACCCGTAGCAAGCCTAAATTTACCTAAAACTTTTTCGCGTATCAAAATCGTTTTAATACTTAATAAAACCATTTTCGAAAAATCGGCAATATAACGCCTGTAAACTTAATAAACCACACCTGTGAAAACGCACAAACCACTCTGTGTAAAATACCAATTAACCATATATTAAATTCCTGGATAATTCATTTTCCCAAAATACATCATTATGTCATGGCATAAAATAAACATAAATTGTTTGCTACATGCTAACTCTAATATCTTGACTACTGCAGCTCTAAGAAAAATAAGACTCCCCATAATTGAGACTTCCGGAACAATGGTTGGAAGCTCGACCACATCATCAAGTATTAATCCTGAAAGAAAACACTGTTGGGGGGCAGACAACGCTGAGTGAGTTCACAATTTACTAACGGTATTATACTTAAAGATAAGGTCGCATTAACGATAAAATATACTTTACTTTATGATCAATAAATAGTTTATAATTAAACATACCTCGATAATAAACAATTAATTAAACATACTTCGATAGTAAACGATTTGATAAACATAAATAAACATAAAATATAATTTAATAGTTTCCAATATCGGATCCGTTCGAAACCCTAAACCCAAATGCTATGGACTTATTGGACACAATCGATAATAACTGCTTTTTCGAATCATATCGTCCGAGTGGCCGGGTCCCGAGATAGTTCGACCGAGTTACCCGCTACCACGTGGCATAGTCCCGAGATAGTTCAACCGAGTTACATCATGCCACTACTTAATCCCAAGTTGTGGGTCCCGAGATAGTTCGACCGAGTTACCCACTAGACACAGGTCCCGAGATAGTTCGACCGAGTTACCTTGTGTCTATCACATTTCTTTTTATCCTCCTTATTCCATTAATCGATCGATAATCATAATTTATCATTTCAAATCATTGACCATAGACGCCTAGACTCGTATCAGTACTGGTGATCACACAGCCTATTGACGCCCAATAGGTAGCTCGTTTCCCCCGGATCACATATTGGGTTTAGTAATAATAATTTCACAAAATAGGCAACTTATAAATTCCTTATAATAATCATACAATTAACAAAGCTTTTAAAATAATAAGTATTTTATAATTCCCATAAATTTTCTATGCCACGCGTATGTATCTTAAGTTTTCAAGATAAATAGCATCTACTTAAGCAATTCGTGCTATTTAAAACCTTATTCGTCATTTCAATGACGTTCTCGTAATACGGCAATCATCGCTTATATTTTTCTTTACTCTTTTAATAAACAAATAATTATTTGATGGTACAATATAAAATGTGAACTATTATAGTTCAACTTTATTCTTATGCGACCTTTAATAGAATATAGGATATTTTATTTGTTTATGGCATAAAGTGAATTATTAATGGAACAATTAAGATTTTTTTTTTTTAAAATATTTTAATAGGTTTCTAAGAACTTCAAAAAAATAAACTTAATAATCAATACACATACCTTTAAAACTAAAATACTTAACACCACATACATATAATAAAATTAATAATAATACACGAAAGTAAATCGCGAACTCACCTCGATCGCTTAATCCAAATTTCATAAAGCACAATAAAATAGCCCGTTGTTTAACCCTCCAAATTCTCTATTTCTCCAATCCAAATACCCGTACGATCTATAATACAAATAAATACTAAATTAACGTCTTAATTCGTAAACTACTTTATTTTTTGAAACTTCGCGTTTATATTCAAGCGTTCAAGCTTGAATTTATTCTAAGTCCATTTCTTTTACTCTTTCCTTCTTAATGTCTAACTAGCCAATTCGGATAATATTTAACCTAGTCGTTTATTTACTACTTTAAATTTTCAAATTTTTCTAACACTTAGGCAATTGTTGATTCACTATAATACAACTTTCATTAAAATAAACTAATTTCTCTTAAATTGTATATTAAGTTCGTAGTTAATCCTAGGTTTAGCCTTTAAGCTTGATTTCCATTATACTTTAACATTTGTATTTGAACTTAGCTTAATCTATAACTCATTTAAAAATCAACTTCAAAAATTTATTTATCTAACTTTATCAATTCTATTTTCTGATTTCCATTTTATTTCAAAAATCAATCTTAATTTTAATTTTTTCCAAAAACGTCCCAATAAAAGAAAATTCGGCGTACGGGTCCGGGAGCGACCAGCTGGTCTGCCCAGTGAGCAGACCAGCTGGTCTGCTCATAGCTGAGCATACACGGGTCTGCTCTGGTTGAGCAGACCGTAGTCTGCTCAACTTGAGCAGACCGGTCAGGCCGAATGGCCTGACCGGTCTTCTCTCCGGCCACCACTCTCCGCTCCCAGCCCGACTCCAACTCCGGTTCTCCAAAAATCATAATTTAGCATCAATTAAAAATTTCCAGCAATATATAAAATCATTAATTTTAAACCAATTTGACACAATTCACATGAATTTCATTAATTCCTTCTAATTTAGTGTTGTTATTCATAATTAAACACTCCAACAACAAATTAAATTTCAATTCAATTAATCTCTACTAACTCCATAAACCCTAACATCTTCAACTTAACATAATAACTTAATAAATTGAAACTACTAACCTTATTTTATTGTTGCTAGAGGTAGATAATAAACAATAGAAGCTTGAATTCCCAAACCTCAAGCTTTAATGGATGGTGTAGGAAAATATTTCTTCTTGGTGAAGAAGAAGAAATGAAACTTCTTCCTTTTTCCTTTCTCTGGAAATTTCTTTGGGTTTTTGGCTAAGAAAAATGTATTGCTCTTTGGTTTTAAATTATCACTTAAAGGGAATTGGGTTGGGCTTGGCTTTTATTTTATTTCATTATTAATTTTGGGCTTATAAATTGTAGTATTAATTAGGCCTATCATAATTTGGCTCTACACCATTTATTTTGGTTATTTAGAATTCCTATTAATTTATTTATTCATTAATTTATTAATTAAGCACGTCGATAAATTTCTCGGGCTAAATCCAAACTCTCATCGATTATAAATTATACGGACTACTTTTTTAATCCAAAATATTAATTATCGCATTTTTCCTTAAATTTATTATTTAGCCGTATAATTTATTTATCGCGCTTAAATCCGTGTCTAAAAATAATATTCCAAATATTTATGGATTCTCTTAAAATAATCCAAATAATAATATTTACGGATATTATTTAAATATCCATCTTAAAATCATTTATTTTATTTAATGGAAATTTCTCACAATTTCCCATTAAATCCCAACAAGCTTATCTCAATATCAAAATATGAGATAAATTTTAATTCCGATTAATTTAATCTAATAGCATAATCAATCTTTATTAAATTTAATCTCTCGATAAAATTCTATTTTCCGTCTTATTTACGGAAATTCTCTTATTTTAGCCCAATTGGCTAAAATAATATAATTAATCCAATCAAATACTTTTCCAAAAATACGGGGTATTACATTCTTCCCCCCTTAAAAAAATTCGTCCTCGAATTTTCTTATTATATTTATCGTCCAATTTGTTTTTAATATCGCCTTTTTCTTCAGTAGTACTGATTACTTCCGTCACTTTCTCGGGGCACAATCTCATAAAATATTTTATTCTATGATTCTCTAAAACTTATACTTATTTTATTTTTATGTTATTCATATATCATGTAGTTAGTTTTCCAAACTAACTAAAAATCACTTTTTCTCAACTTCGTAAAATTTTAGGTTTTTAGCCCACTTCAGGCCACAAAACTAACGTCCAGAGTCTGTCCAAATTTTAGTTTGTCACTTAAAACTCATTCTATGCAAGGCCGTCTACAACTTTCATTTTGTTCTCATGTCCAAAATAGCACATCTTGAAATCGGAAATTGATCCAGAAATAGTCTTCGTAGGTTAGCTTTAAAATATACTTAACCTTTAATTTATAGGCTTACTTAAATGTGTATGTTTGCCTGCTTGCCTAAGGCAGGTCTTGCTTTTCGGGATTAATTTGGGCTTGTCATTATCCTTTCCGACATATTCTCTTCTGCATATTACTAAGAACTTTTACGAAAAACTTTTGCGAACATGTCCAAAATTACCTCTAAAATAGCTATCTCGAACACCTATTACGATCTTTATTTTCACATCCTAAATCCGATAACTCTCTTAACGTTAACTAATTCGCAATGTAAAATTGCGTTTTAAACTCAAACGAACTACAACTTCTTCCACAAATAAATTCATGGTATTCAAATTGTTGAAATTTTGATATTATAGCTTCTATCAAGGTCAATGTATTCCAAAATGTTAATGATTTAATGGTAACTTTAAACCATTAAATGAAACACTTAAAATCGTCCAATTGTCTATTACTTTCTTTAAATGCACTCTCTGCAACTCTCTCTGCAATTTCCATTTAGATTCAAATTGACCTTGACAAGCGTTAGAGGTCGGAAAGTTTGTCCAAACTACCTACCCCGAACTTTTCTTAATTTGACATGTAGTTTCTTTAGTTGAATTCTTTGAACTTAATTGAAAGTAACTACTAGTCCAAACGTAGTTATAAGTTTTGGATTATCCCACTTGATATATAATCAAAGTCCGTATGAAATGTTAGTAGTTACGTTCACCTTCACCTTCCATTACCATTGAATAATCCATCGAAATCTCTTTATCAAATGTCTGCATCCATTCTGCGGACGCCTGAACACTATACTATAAACTCATTAATAATTTAACACCAACAACTAACATGCTTACTCATTCCTCCATGCCTCTTCTTCAATTACGACCTTCTACATCTATTTTTATGGTTTGTCCCTTCCTTAAAGTTATGCAATTCATATACCATATTTCCGTCTTACTTCAATAATCCGAGCACATATTTAAATAAGATTTATTAGAAAACAGGATTTAGCTAACCTGCAATATAGCTGCAGTACTTGTGAAGTTTCCTTACTTCAATCTTTTCCATTAGGTTTTCATACCTTTACGTCTTTCATGTAGCTTTTCTATTCATACGCCTTCATTGTTTCTAAAAAAAAATTCATAAGTAGCTCGTATTATTCCGTCATGAGTCATTTCTCACATCCTGTTCCAACGATTATTTTCTAATATACCTCACGATAAATCTCTATTTCCTTCTCACATCGTATAAACTTAAAGTTTATCAGAGTTCGACATCTTTCTTGACGTTTTCCGCCTTCTTTACTTTCAATCATGTACATGTTTATACATGATATCCTTATCGGTGTCTTCACTCTGAGAGTTCATCTCCTTTAATTCCTTCTTCATAACTATCATCATGGTTTATGTTCTTACTTGCATTAAGTTATTCATGTCTTATACTCATCACAGAGTTCTTATCCGGTTACCTCCATCTTTAATACATTATATACTTTAAACGTTAGTTTACTTTGATTCCTTCGTTGGTCCTAATATACATATCCTCAAATTACATATTTAGTACCATCTGCGATATGAAACATGTGCTAACCTTTCACATGCAGTGTTCTCGTTCTCCTTTAAGAGTCATCGACAATATTTTATAGCTATTGGACTATAACTTTCATTCTTTGTCATTCACATTCAGGTCTCGTGATCTTATATTTTCAATACCTTTCTCATACATTTTCATATATACGTTCCTTGGTTTCTTGTTCAGAATTTTTAACTTCTTAACTTACTCCCTATAATATCCATATCCCGTCTCTTAATCTCTTTAACTAAATACTTCACAGCATTCGTATTTATATGGATTTTCAATAAATAATCTCAATACATCTTATATTTCCTCAAATGGTTCACTAGCCTGGTCCTTTCTATTCATATAAATCTTCTAGTAATACTTTTCATAAACATAGTCGTTTGGCTCTCCGTTTAACGATCACCACAATTCCTTCCTAAGTAACCTTCTTAGGAATGTCACGCTCCGACGTCAAACCAATCCAACGGTTCCATTAAAAGATACCTTAGTTTTACTAATTTTGGCGATTCCCCGATATCGCTTAAAATTCGCTTCTTTAATTAGTAAGGATCGCCCCTTATCTCTATTACCTTAGTCTTATAATTTGCTTACTAGGTTCTGCTATCTTTCTTTACACATCTACTATCTTATAGCATGATATCATAAATACCTCATTTACAGATAGGAACATCCTAGCTTACCGCTTAATTGTATATACATCGCTATACAGATACGCCTTACTATTATACTCGCACTATAGTTCGTTGAACTACGGAAAACCTTGTATAGTCAAAATGTAAATCTTCATTTCGTATTCTAATGCACATTTGTTTTGCCTTCGCGAGTTGCTTGCAGCTTAATCTCGAGCATTTTACCTTCGTTACAGAGTTTCCGGTCTAGGTATACTTACGTTTTAAAACAAATCTCTTTAAAAAATAATTCAATTATCTTTTCAATTTAGAGAAAATGACCCTTTATAAAAATCACATTCAAATCCTTTAAAGATTGCATAATTGTGCTCTAGGGAGATGACGTCTCTCATCCCCAAAGAGTTGCCACAAATTACCTCATGTCTGGGCCAAATGAGCATGATGCATGTCCTACTAATGTATGAATCCATTTATTATTCTTTCCATTAAATGTGTATGTAGTGATGCAGTTCTATTCATGTCGTGGCAATAATGCATTTCTATCTCGGGTCTAGGCACAATTATGCTTTTAAACCCGTTTTAAACAATTACCTTTAAATCATAAACCTTTAACTTTGTAAGTTCTCCAGACCTTAACTCTGTAACTTTGTAAGTCCTTCTACCTCTTTAAATCCATGTCTTTCTATCAAACATCCTTTAACGCTTATATCGTATGCTTATCATAGCATCCTTGTACCATATACTATTTCATATGTAAGCCTAGTCATCGAGTCGCATACATACTAATTACTTAGTTCACCCATAATCACACACAGCAATCGCGGACTTACATCCTAAATAGGAAGGCTGAAACGACAGAAAACAGAAGGTAACATGCCAAAGACATGACTCGAATCCTATGTGCTGCAGTAGTTTTCTAGGTAAACGCATCCAAGCAGTGGTATCCTGGACCAACTGCTCTGATACCACATTTGTCACGACCCGAAATCGAGGGCCGCGACCGGCGCTAGGGAATGGGAATTTTGGTTCCGAAACCCGTAGCAAGCCTAAATTTACCTAAAACTTTTTCGCGTATCAAAATCGTTATAATACTTAATAAAACCATTTTCGAAAAATCGGCAATATAACGCCTGTAAACTTAATAAACCACACCTGTGAAAACGCACAAACCACTCTGTGTAAAATACCAATTAACCATATATTAAATTCCTGGATAATTCATTTTCCCAAAATACATCATTATGTCATGGCATAAAATAAACATAAATTGTTTGCTACATGCTAACTCTAATATCTTGACTACTGCAGCTCTAAGAAAAATAAGACTCCCCATAATTGAGACTTCCGGAACAATGGTTGGAAGCTCGACCACATCATCAAGTATTAATCCTGAAAGAAAACACTGTTGGGGGGCAGACAACGCTGAGTGAGTTCACAATTTACTAACAGTATTATACTTAAAGATAAGGTCGCATTAACGATAAAATATACTTTACTTTATGATCAATAAATAGTTTATAATTAAACATACCTCGATAATAAACAATTAATTAAACATACTTCGATAGTAAACGATTTGATAAACATAAATAAACATAAAATATAATTTAATAGTTTCCAATATCGGATCCGTTCGAAACCCTAAACCCAAATGCTATGGACTTATTGGACACAATCGATAATAACTGCTTTTTCGAATCATATCGTCCGAGTGGCCGGGTCCCGAGATAGTTCGACCGAGTTACCCGCTACCACGTGGCATAGTCCCGAGATAGTTCAACCGAGTTACATCATGCCACTACTTAATCCCAAGTTGTGGGTCCCGAGATAGTTCGACCGAGTTACCCACTAGACACAGGTCCCGAGATAGTTCGACCGAGTTACCTTGTGTCTATCACATTTCTTTTTATCCTCCTTATTCCATTAATCGATCGATAATCATAATTTATCATTTCAAATCATTGACCATAGACGCCTAGACTCGTATCAGTACTGGTGATCACACAGCCTATTGACGCCCAATAGGTAGCTCGTTTCCCCCGGATCACATATTGGGTTTAGTAATAATAATTTCACAAAATAGGCAACTTATAAATTCCTTATAATAATCATACAATTAACA
The DNA here is from genome assembly GCF_937616625.2 of Mercurialis annua. Lineage (NCBI taxonomy): Eukaryota > Viridiplantae > Streptophyta > Magnoliopsida > Malpighiales > Euphorbiaceae > Mercurialis > Mercurialis annua. Next base: position 16,377,664 of record NC_065572.1, on the reverse strand, counting down.
AAGCTTTTAAAATAATAAGTATTTTATAATTCCCATAAATTTTCTATGCCACGCGTATGTATCTTAAGTTTTCAAGATAAATAGCATCTACTTAAGCAATTCGTGCTATTTAAAACCTTATTCGTCATTTCAATGACGTTCTCGCAATACGGCAATCATCGCTTATATTTTTCTTTACTCTTTTAATAAACAAATAATTATTTGATGGTACAATATAAAATGTGAACTATTATAGTTCAACTTTATTCTTATGCGACTTTTAATAGAATATAGGATATTTTATTTGTTTATGGCATAAAGTGAATTATTAATGGAACAATTAAGAATTTTTTTTTTTAAAATATTTTAATAGGTTTCTAAGAACTTCAAAAAAATAAAATTAATAATCAATACACATACCTTTAAAACTAAAATACTTAACACCACATACATATAATAAAATTAATAATAATACACGAAAGTAAATCGCGAACTCACCTCGATCGCTTAATCCAAATTTCATAAAGCACAATAAAATAGCCCGTTGTTTAACCCTCCAAATTCTCTATTTCTCCAATCCAAATACCCGTACGATCTATAATACAAATAAATACTAAATTAACGTCTTAATTCGTAAACTACTTTATTTTTTGAAACTTCGCGTTTATATTCAAGCGTTCAAGCTTGAATTTATTCTAAGTCCATTTCTTTTACTCTTTCCTTCTTAATGTCTAACTAGCCAATTCGGATAATATTTAACCTAGTCGTTTATTTACTACTTTAAATTTTCAAATTTTTCTAACACTTAGGCAATTGTTGATTCACTATAATACAACTTTCATTAAAATAAACTAATTTCTCTTAAATTGTATATTAAGTTCGTAGTTAATCCTAGGTTTAGCCTTTAAGCTTGATTTCCATTATACTTTAACATTTGTATTTGAACTTAGCTTAATCTATAACTCATTTAAAAATCAACTTCAAAAATTTATTTATCTAACTTTATCAATTCTATTTTCTGATTTCCATTTTATTTCAAAAATCAATCTTAATTTTAATTTTTTCCAAAAACGTCCCAATAAAAGAAAATTCGGCGTACGGGTCCGGGAGCGACTAGCTGGTCTGCCCAGTGAGCAGACCAGCTGGTCTGCTCATAGCTGAGCAGACACGGGTCTGCTCAGCAGAGCAGACCGAAGTCTGCTCTGGTTGAGCAGACCGTAGTCTGCTCAACTTGAGCAGACCGGTCAGGCCGAATGGCCTGACCGGTCTTCTCTCCGGCCACCACTCTCCGCTCCCAGCCCGACTCCAACTCCGGTTCTCCAAAAATCATAATTTAGCATCAATTAAAAATTTCCAGCAATATATAAAATCATTAATTTTAAACCAATTTGACACAATTCACATGAACTTCATTAATTCCTTCTAATTTAGTGTTGTTATTCATAATTAAGCACTCTAACAACAAATTAAATTTCAATTCAATTAATCTCTACTAACTCCATAAACCCTAACATCTTCAACTTAACATAATAACTTAATAAATTAAAACTACTAACCTTATTTTATTGTTGCTAGAGGTAGATAATAAACAATAGAAGCTTGAATTCCCAAACCTCAAGCTTTAATGGATGGTGTAGGAAAATATTTCTTCTTGGTGAAGAAGAAGAAATGAAACTTCTTCCTTTTTCCTTTCTCTGAAATTTTTTTTGGGTTTTTGGCTAAGAAAAATGTGTTGCTCTTTGGTTTTAAATTATCACTTAAAGGGAATTGGGTTGGGCTTGGCTTTTATTTTATTTCATTATTAATTTTGGGCTTATAAATTGTAGTATTAATTAGGCCTATCATAATTTGGCTCTACACCATTTATTTTGGTTATTTAGAATTCCTATTAATTTATTTATTCATTAATTTATTAATTAAGCACGTCGATAAATTTCTCGGGCTAAATCCAAACTCTCATCGATTATAAATTATACGGACTACTTTTTTTAATCCAAAATATTAATTATCGCATTTTTCCTTAAATTTATTATTTAGACGTATAATTTATTTATCGCGCTTAAATCCGTGTCTAAAAATAATATTCCAAATATTTATGGATTCTCTTAAAATAATCCAAATAATAATATTTACGGATATTATTTAAATATCCATCTTAAAATCATTTATTTTATTTAATGGAAATTTCTCACAATTTCCCATTAAATCCCAACAAGCTTATCTCAATATCAAAATATGAGATAAATTTTAATTCCGATTAATTTAATCTAATAGCATAATCAATTTTTATTAAATTTAATCTCTCGATAAAATTCTATTTTCCGTCTTATTTACGGAAATTCTCTTATTTTAGCTCCAATTGGCTAAAATAATATAATTAATCCAATCAAATACTTTTCCAAAAATACGGGGTATTACACCTACATGCTTTAATTGTACATATAATATATATATATATATATATATATATATATATATATATATATATATATATATATATATATATATATATATATATATATATATATATATATATATATATATATATGTATATTTTAATATCAAAAGGTATATGTATAGTTTTGAAAATTGTTATGCATTTGATTACGTTTGGATGTGTTTGTTGTTGATATACACAAATTCATGATATTAGTGAATTCAAGTGTATTATGTGTAACAATTGTTAAAACGAATAGAACAACGTGAATATGTCACATAGGTTGGCTGTGCTATCAATGTCAGGATTGTATGTTACATCGGTTGACTGTGTTATCGATGTCACGATTGTATGATACATTGGTTGGCTGTGCTATCGATGTTAGGTGAATATGGTTGATCGGTTGGTTGTGCTATCAGTCCCATAAGATTATGTTTGTATGTTACATCGGTTGGCTGTGCTATCGATGTCAGGTGGATATGGTTGATCGGTTGCATGTGCTATCGGTCCCATAAAATTATGTATCATATGTATATGATGGACCAATTAATTATACTATCAGTCCTAGATGTTATGATTATATTGGTTAGTTTTGCCATCAATGTTAGATGGCTGAAATTGAAAAATGTGTTCTCGATTTAAAAGTCAAAGTGAATGATTGACTTTTATTGATATTGAATGTCTTGTCGAAATATGTTATGTGTGAGTTCAATCTCTAACTGTTTTTAAAATGTTTTCAAAAATAGATAAAGTTATTTTAAATATAAAATGATTTTCACTTTATGTAATATTTATTTGTAACAACATAAATTCACCAGTTTTATACTGACCCAATCCTCCCAAAAGTAAAAGTTGATCTGATGTTGAAGAAGGCTTCTAAACGTTTATTTTTCGGAAGTCTATTTTGATAAAAAGAATGTAAAGAAGGTTTTAAGTTCTAAATTGTCCGCAGTAGTCTTATTGTATACAAATGTTATAAAGCGCATTTAAATTCTGATGTTTTTTCCCATCAGTTATTTAATAAATTTTTCATACATTTCTATTTTTAAAGGAACAAAGGGTCAACGCGTCCCCTGAACTTGTGAGACGGGGTCATCTAGCCCAATTTATACTTTTTTGAGGAACTAACCCCAAAACTCTTTATTTTTGGGTCAAATAACCCCATAATTTATATTTTTATTTTAAAAAACAGATTCAGGATAATTATATCGCAACAATTAGGGAAGTATCTACTTACTTTTTTACATCCCTCACCTTTGATTTGTATTTTACGCATTTTGAAAATACAGTTATAGGGTTATTTGACCCAAAAATGAAGAGTTTTGGGGTTAGTTGCTCAAAAAAGTATAAATTGGGTTAGATGATCCCGTGACACAAGTTTAGGGGGCGCGTTGACCCTTTGTTCATTTTTAAAGCAAAAAAAATTATAGTGTTTGTCAGGCTTGCTACGGGTTTCAGAGCAAGCACTCCCATTTCCTAGCGCCGGTCTCGACTCGAGATTTCGGGTCGTGACACTGCAAGATACACCAAATTTAAGGGCATCATATGGATAATTGTATCACTCTCTAACATAAGATTCAAGACGTGATTGACAACGGGATCATCTTAGACCTTTGAAGGAACAGGAGCGGTGACCTTACCCATGTTTGAGGCATTTGGAGATCTATTGTCCCTAATATTCTTAATTGGTTAAGTTCCGATTTTCAGTATTTGAATGTTTTTGGACAATTTGTTTATTTGATGCATTCAAGTTACATAGTCGACGATGAACTCTGATTTTTCTTATTTATGCAATGTCTTTCCTGATGCGCATGTTATTTTCAATTGTCATACATGTATAAGTGATAGAATCGATTTATATATGACTAGCACATTCAATATCTTGTACAAGGCAACGATAAAATCAAAATCCAGAGAATGGAACCCCTATAAGGCGACGGAATGAAATTAAAAACGAATGAATTATCGCAAAAGGACGGTAACAACATGCTGAGGGAATTCAGAAGAACTCTAAGCCAAAAAATAATCAAATAAACATCCTAGAAAGTAAGAGGACAACACTCAAAGTCAGAGTATAAAAGGTCGCCATACCTAAATAGGAGCAAAAAAAAAAAAAGCCTCCCACCAATTGCGATAAGCACTCAAAGGTCCAGACAACTATCTTAGAGGGAAATAATCTAAGTAATGAGAGGAGGATATCACGAAAGTTTTCCTAGGGATCATCAACTTGCGACAACATCGCGTGAAACAAAAAGCGAGAGAGAGGTGAAAGGATTGATTGACACATGGGTATTGATCACTTGAAATAGAAAGTATGTCAATTGTACCGGATATTCAATGAGCCAGTAAAATAGATCTTTTATCCTGCATACATGTTATGATTATTGACCATCACATATTTCTAGAAAGAATGGACAAAGGACCAAAAAACTTACAAGTATAATCCATGAGACAATGGAACGAAATTTTTTATCAATAAATTCTCCAATTCAATAATATTCTTATGCATTTTCCAGCCACGCTATGTAAATGTTGAATTGCCCACATACTGTTTAGAAATAAACAGATGGGTCCCACCAGCGTCAAACAACAAAATCCAAAATAAGCCAAACAAGGCAGGAAAAATTTTCATTGAATCATCCAGTTCCCATTTACAAAACGGAATGCTTTAATAAGGGGGACAAACCAGAGTCCACAAGCAAGCAGCATGGCCTATTCAATCGGAAATGGAAAATGGGGCCAATATTTTCAAATGCACAACATTAATTCTAGAGGCATCAGGTCACTACCACAAGACACCGGAGGGAATTAAATTCATGTTACCAGAATAGACGTTAGGCCTCCACTACTAAAAATAGGCGTTAGGCCTCCACTACCAGGATATGCGTCAAGCAACCACTACCAGAATAGGCGTCAGGCCTCCACTACCATAAATATGCGGTAGGTCTCTAGAATCAAGAATAGGCGTCAGGTCTCCACTGGAAAAAAACATGCGAAAGGCCTCTACCTCAAGAATCTCCAAAATTAAGAACAGGCGACAAGCCTCTAGAATCAAAAATACAGGCGACACACCTCCACTTTCCAGAAACAAGAATAAAGGCGATACGCCTCCACATTCATAAACAAGAATTCAGATAATAGGGGCATCAAAGTCCTCATCAACTAATCAGTAGGAGGCATCAAGAATTTCTCATCTAGATAGTAGGGGCATCAAGATTTCCTCATCCAAGAAGTAGGAGGCATAAACTCGCTACCATCCAGACAGTACAGGACTGTAGGTTCCCACCATCCAAGCAGCCGGGGGCATCAAGTCTTTACCAACCGGACACTATGGGACAATAGGTTCCTTATCGAGATCCATTTTCATAGATCGTGACCGGCACTAGGGTATGGGAGTGGTTTCTCCAAAACCCGTAGCTAAACTCACGGATAAACATACAATCAAACAATATAGCAATCAACCTGCATAAAAGCAATTCCCGGGGGCAACCGAGGCACCAACCTAAGTCTAGAAGTTATATCAACAACATATAAGTAATGCTCGGCTCAACCTCGAGACTCCAACAACATAGAACATATAGATTATAATCAATCCAAAGTAATATCATGCCAACAAGTATATAATAACAGCCGGACCAGTCCGACAAACCACAAGTCCAAAAATAATGCAAGACATATACTAATACTACTACGATCTAAGAGTATAAATAGTTTTGACATCTTTATTTAAATAAAAGAACACCTCCTAAAGAAAATGAAAACCGGTGATCAATTAGGTGTGCTAAAAAAATAATTAACCTAGGAAATGGTGAAATAGCAGGGTCAGATATACTAAGATGAGTTCATACTACTATTTACATTTATTAAGTGAAAAACCTTTTAAACCATAAAACCCTTTTATACTCTATCAATCCCAAAGTAGACGGGAACATATCTCCATAAAAGTAGACGAGAACATATCCCCGTCAATCCTAAAGTAGGCTAGACAATTGTATGCTGATCCCAAAGTACTTACCGGTGCACATAGTCTTGATGATACCCATCGAGTAGCTCATTTCAATCCAGATCCATAATGAATTCAAAACAGTTCAAAACTACATATAAAATATATATTCAAATATACACTTTACGTAATAAAGCGGTAAATAATAATATAAACTCACTGTTTGGTAATCCACGTGGGAAACCTGGTAAGCAACTAAACCTGATTCGACTCTGAAGCCAGAGCAATCAACGAGTCTAAGATAAACTACAAATAGGCAATAAAATCAACCCCTAACTCTAGAGAGTACTATACACCACATATGACTAGCACAAACAACAAATCAAAGCATAATCAAACGTTGAGTATCACACATATTCAGCCAATCACCAAATTTATACCACTTGTTAAGTCTAATTGAGTTCCTGCTTTGAAAACATAGCCCGAAAATCCATTTCAATTAACTTAGTTAAAACCATAAAACTAAGTTTAAAATCCCAAAGTGGTGAGTCAGCCAAGTATTCATAACTATCAAGCTCAGCCTCACATGTGGGCGACCCAAGTCTAACTCGACCTAATATTTTACCAAAGTATAAACCAAAGTTTAAAGTTCGGAAAACCTTTTGATAAACCTAATAATCATTTGAAAAAACGGAACTCAATAGCTCAACCAAACCAACTATATATCAACATGCACACAAGGTGTTCGATAAAAGTCCAAAATGGACAACATGCTGAACCGGTTAAACGCAAGCCACATAACATACTAGCATGTTAACACTAAACCAATCATGTTACAAGATGTCAAGCAACTCATATAACATGTTTATGCAACTAAAATATAATATGCCGCAAGTTCAACACTTAGCCAAAATCGGCAAAACATGCCAACACCAACACCAACACAACATGATATGACACGTAAATGAATCCAAGTTCAAATCTTACATCATGATAATAAATACAATTTCAGATTCAACATAGTATGGCATAGGCATGTGAAATCAACCAAATCGAAACATGGCAATTTAACACCTTACTTTGCATAATCAACAACAACCTAACATGTTTCTATAGTGTTAAACCACATACAATTGTCTAGAAGGTAAGGGAGTTCCAGCAACGAAAGAACGAATCTAAAGAGGACCAAACGAATAAAAAACGTACCAAAATAAACGAATAACACATGAAGGATTTACATACCTAATAGTCAAATACGAAGGGAAAACGAGTAGGCAATGCTAGGGACTAGGGTTTGTTAAAATATGTAAACGTGAATTAGTTCGAGTTAAGGGGTATATTTGTAGGTCTCGACATAAAAATACACGACAGGCGCGATGCCCATCGTGCCTCGCTCTATTTTGGCACTTTTTGGCCTGAGGCGCGATGCCCATCGCGCCTCATAAAACTGATCCAACCACACAGTTTTTAGCAAATCCTCTCAGGCACAACATATCTGAAGATGAGCCCGATCTAACGGTGAAATTGGGAGATATGGATGTTTTACTAAAGCATGACAAATTTAGAATGCACACGAACACATCTTCAATAATTATCAGTGAACAAATCAAAGCGTAATCGAAAACCCATACGACACATGAAACACATACAAGATAAATATCAAGACTCAATCAAAGTGTCACACTTGCTAATTCCACCATATAAAAATCCAAAACTAAGTCGAAATCACAACGAAACCATGATGGAAAAGTACGGGGTATTACATTCATAATTACCGGCATATAGAAAAGTCTAAGCCAATTTCAACATAATAGCAAAAATCGGGCTACTTTTCACAAAATTAGAGAAGGCATCTAGAATGCAAGTAACAATAAAAGACAACAGACAATACATCCGGACATATAGTACAGTGTTGTGACATAGAAAGGATCAGTATTAAAGTAGAAAAATATTTGAAACATCAAACGAATATAAAGGAGTAGAAACTACGATCCGACTAGCGGTCCAGCAGTCAGACCAGGACTCCAGGGAGTCTGTCACACACACGGCGGTGCTAAGTAGTAACTTAGCAGTACTGTGAATATACGTGTTTACTTTTGAATATCAATATTCAATTATTTTAAATCCATAAATCGCAGTAGTATAAACTAGCCAAGAGAGGTCCATTGGAACGAGCTACCTATTGGGCGGCAATAGGGTTCCGTGATCACCAACACCGATTCTAGATGTACTTCTGTCGAGGTATAGAGGTATGTCTATCGTGTTAAGTCATTGGGAAAGTAAATGCCCTGACTTCACGGGTAAACCGTGAGACGACAGTAATACAGATACGGTCGCGGGTAAAACCGCGATGGCTGTTTCAAGATTACGGTCTAGGTACCAGAGATACAAAAGTGGACGGCAATGACTCGGGTCACGGTCTTTATTCTGTTGTCTATAAGCTCATGAGATGAGTGTGTCTGTTAGGACAATTGTGGACTAGGGTTTCATATGGATCAACGTATTGGTAATATCTTTTATATATAACTGTTTTATATATATTATGCGATTTTGGTATTTATTTGTAAACTGTCTACTCACTCAGAAATATTTATATTTCTAACCTCGTTGTTGTTTCCTAATTTTTCAGGAAACGAGCTTTGAGGTTAGTCGAGCTTCCACATCCCTTCTTCAGGAAAGCTCTTCGTTCGGTATTATACATAGGATTTTGTACTTTTAATGTGCTGCAATAGTATAAGTGTAATGTGCCAGCAACCGTGCCGCTAGTCCTTTATTTAAATACTCTTATAGGATCTAGTGCATGTGTGTACCTTTGGATGGCTGCTTAGTGGCATATTGTATCTAGTTACCAAATCGGCCTCGTGTGTTTTTGTGAGGGTAAAAAACAGTATGTTTTATATACGCCGGCTATGTGTAACCGGTTCACTGTGTATTTGAATATGTTTAATACCACCGTTGCGAGACGCAAGGTGTCCGCTTATTTTATTAAACATATTAACAGTGGCGTGTGGTTGGGAACAGGGCTTCCTGTGTGTTAAGGCAAGCGAAAGATAAGTCCCTGGTTTCCAGTAATCACCACGCCAGGTTTTCAGAAGGAAGCGAGGGTTGAGATAAGGTTATCTAACCAGTACTTCTGAAACCATATTTTGCTTATATATATATTTCAGAAATGTGTTTGCGTTAAACAAGAAAGGTTCAACGGTGTTTTCTGAAAATGGATCGTACGCGAGGTACGATCCACCAATAATATTTGCGAAAAATTTCTAAAGCTTCTAGGCTTGCTACGGGTTTCGGAACAACCATTCCCATTCCCTAGCGCCGGTCGTGACTTGGATTAGGGTGGAATTCGGGTCGTGATAGGGGTATTACATATGTCCTCTAATTTGGTGTAGCTGGCAGTATACATCAACAACGAAGGTCGTTTTCTTTAGGTCAGGGGCCTTTTTCACCGTCATTGGCTTCATCAAGTTCAGAGCTGTAACTTCCTTAAATATGACAAATAAGGGTTCCTCAAACTTAGAGAACCTTCTATTAAGAGCCTCTTTCATGCTTAGCCTCTTTTGGGCATTGTACCATTCTTTCATGGGCGGTCTTGGCACAACAACCTGTTTGTTTACATTTCCGAACATAGCTACGACTTCATTTTTTATTTCACGCTTGAAGGCTCCCATCTCGGTCCTCAGTTCAGCAAATATGTAAGCTTTGAAACTCTCTAACTCATCTCGTTTGACGATATTTCCTTTATTGGCCTATGAAGCATGCTCCAAGCTTGTATACTGCTTTATGGAGTGTCCCGCCTCTTGGCAAAACTCTTACGATGGCGGTTGTTCTACAAGCCTTCTGAAAACATGGGCTGTCGATTTCCTCAATTTGAAAGAAGGTACGTATTCCTCCTCTTCAAAATTTTCCTTGTAGGTCTTGGGGAATGTTCGATCTTCATTACCTGCCCATCCACTTGATTCTGTGGACCCTTCTTCACAATTTTTCCTCTTGGCACTCTTCTCGAGCAATTCTGAAATGCAGGGTTGATTCCTTGTCTCTCGCCCCATTTGGCGTGCAAATTCATGTTCCGCTTGATTCCATGTCTTGGTTCTGGCTAGCAATTGACTGATGGTTGGTATTCCAGATGTTTTCTGGGTATCCAAACGAGCGCTCGGAGGGATGAAGTTCTGATCCCTTTCCTCCATGATCGGCTCGAACTCCCGAACAGACTGCCTTGCCTCGGCTTGAGTGGTAGCTTGGTTCTTGATATCGTAGGGCATCATCTTGGAGATGTCTGTAAGTAGCGGTCAAAGATATATTTCCTATATGGCTACATCCACAAGGGGTTAGTATACGATGTTTATGATGTCGGATGCATAAAATGCGTGAGATGTATATGCATGAAATGCAGGGGTTAGTTTTTAACACATATCACGTAGCAGGTAGAAAGTAGCAAGTAAATAGTTTATATCACAGAGACAAATTGTTCCTTCCAACCTTATTTCTCCCATACACGTGTTCTGGGCGAGGTTTGTTCCCAGGAATTTTGGACTGGACCCTCGCATCGCAATGCAAGAGTCGACGTATACCTTCAAGGTCTCTTCTAGCAATTCTAAGGCATATAGACGACATTTGTCCATGTAATGATTCTTTGATCCCTTTCTGGAAGGAGTTTAAACATGTAGGGTGGAGGTAGAAGTCCACTTTGAAATTCTGAAGATAGATTTAGCCTGGTGGTTGTATCTAGTGAAAGGAGTTTTCACTAGACTGGTTATTGGAGTTATGATCAAGCGAAGGAGATTCACTTTATCGGATCTGATTCTTTTAGGTCTTGCCTAACAGGGTATTTTGGAAATCTAGTTTTGAAACTGGAATATTTGTTAGGCCGAATTTAAGACGGAGACTGAAATGGTAGTGTTTTTGAAAACTTGGATTTGGAATCATTACATGACAACATGCCTCAAATACAAATATTATGTTGGGTATTTTCCTAGAGGGTAGTGTCTAGGCTGGAATGCAAGTGGGCTGAGTCGATGGGCTTTGGTAGTAACTGGATTAAGGCTCCCATAGACTGATATACCTTTGATAGGTCTCCTCAATCACGAGTACAAACGACTAAGGTACTGAGATGTGAGTGATACTACTTCTCATAAGATAATCTGGACGTTGGAGTGCAACGCTAGAGTGTGAGAGCGGCGATGAGTATTGTACCTTGATAGGGACTCCTAGAGAGTAAGTGAGAAGATAAATTTCTAATATGATGCAGCAGGTGCCAACATGTTTGGAAAATAAAGTCGGTGATTGATAAAGCGGAAGCCGTGCAGTTTAGGTCCATGGAAACCATTTTTGAAAACAATTTTGAATGCGTTTTAATGTTTTATGTTTTAAAAACAGTTGTTTTTAATCCCTAGTGGAGTCGCCACTGTGAGAGGAGCGGGGTTAAGGGGCGCTCACCCAAGGCTTATGGCTGACTTCTCGATTTGGAAATGGGTTTTGAAAATGGAGTCGCCACCTAGTTCAACTAGGAAATGCCTTTTAAACCGACTAGGTAACCTTACTCGCTTATGGGTAAGATTACCGTACATCGGATCAAAAGACCGGGTTTGTGGACCTCCCCGAGATTCGTGTGCTTTGCTTATCGGTTACCAGTTTTATTTGCCGGACATATCTGCATTATCGCATCTCAACAGTATATGCAGTTCACATGATATAAAAGCTGAAAATAAACAAGTCTGAAAGAATAGTAAACACTTGGACTTACATATGACTCATTCTAGACTGGACATGCATAGCAAGTAACAGGTACTCCTAAGCATACAACTAATCTTAGAGGTTTCTCACAAGTATCAAAAGTCTGGTTGGTTTGATTTATTACATGCACAAAATCTAAACCGGGAGTCTAATTGATTGATTGATTTTATTAGGTGATCTTTAAAAACCTATTCAACCGTTACTACTCATTTCATGGCAATCCTACAATATCTAGGTGATGGGTTGAAATTTCATTTAACTAATTTATGTGATTAGTCCTTTAACCTGTTAATTACATCCTTTTGGAAAGCGGTAAATATTGCTGGCATGCCCAAGAGAAGTTGGTATACATACAAGGTCAAAGATACTTTTTAACCTCATTGACTTTGAGTGCCTAACACTCGCGCGGATTTTGACCATCAGTCAGGTCTTAAGTAGATCTCGGTCAGATCATGATAGTTGTGCATCTCGTCGATCTGTTTCTATTGGTTTGAATTGCGGTCGATTCCAAGTTTTGGTGAACCCATAATCTGCTCTGGCAGTTACTGGTTTGCTGGCCCGGTATATACTTTATGTTACATTATTGAACTTCTGGATCTGTTTTACACCGAGCTTGGCCCGTTGCAAAGCAGAAAAATAAAGTACATAAAAAACAGTAAATCTGGGTTTGAACAAGGCCTAATTCCGAGCTCACATGAGCCTGGAAACCTAAGTTGAAAATCTGGGAGACATCTGGAAGATCTGGGAGCGAAGTCTGGGAAGCAGGAAATGAGGAACTCAGCGCCGGTAGTGTGTAACTGGCGGCGCCGCCGGTTGTGATTGGCAGCGAGGCTGCTGGTAGTTACGACGGCACATAGGTAACAGGGACAACATCAGTTCAAACTTCGTTTTCAGCTCGATTTTCACTCATTCGAGCTCTGATTCTCATGCAAATACAGGCATAAGACTGAAAAATGTACGAGGAAAACAATAACAATAATATGGGAGTGTTTAAAAGTGAATTAAACACGTAAATTTAGAATTTACAGCAACTATTTAAGGCTATTTTTCATGGCAAAGACAAGTTAACATGCCTACAAACATGCATTCTAGAGTTCCTAACTAGCTAGATATCTGGATTTGAGCATAAAAACAGTTAATTATAGCTAATTAACCTACTTATTATCGATTTCATGGTAATTTGATATTAACTCTAGCATGGCAATTTTATGGCTAAAATTTGCAAAATCTAACATACACCCTAAATCTAATAATCACAACAATTATAGATATGTTCATGGCATATATTCATGGAAAATCAAAGAGATAAAAATAGAGGATCCTCAGAATTACTGGCCTGAGTCCTTGGATGGTTTGATGGAAAAGTGGATCCGGAATCCATCTTCAAATATGGTGCTTGTGTTGAGTTCTTGGAGAATTAACATGAACTAGTGTGTTTTAGGAATGAAATTGGTGTGATTTTAGTGTGTGTGTGTGTGTGTGTGTAGGGAGCCTTCGACCAGGGCTATTTTTCTAGCTAGGGTTTTCGAATTTGTAGTGTTTTTAGAGTTTGTGTGCCATCTTTTGCTGGGATGACTTAAGGTCCTATTTATAGAAGAAATATAGGGTTTTAAGATTCTGAAAATTTACTGTTTTACCCAGTTGCAGTGTCAATTAAAGTTGAAAGCTTTAAATTTTGAAATAGAGTTTGAAATCTTAAAACTTCTATTTTATTAATTAAATTTGGATTTCTCTTATTTGCTCAGCAAAATGTTGCTAAAAGTCTATGTTGGCGCCCGAAAGTATTAAAAAAGGCTCTTGGGACCCTATGGGCTTGGGTATGGTCAATTTCAGTCCATAAAACTTGCAAATTGACTAATAAACTTCTAAGACATTACAATTAGTCTGATTTTTAGACTTAGACTACAATCTCTTTAGATTTTTATAGGCTATTTACGACTAATTGCGTTTTAATTCTCCATATTTGCAGCTGTACACTGATTATGCCTGCTTGGATTCCAGCAAGCAAATCTGTAGCTCGTCACACGGACGGATTTCTTTGAAAATCATCATTGGACGCTTCAATCTCTTATTACTTTTTACCTGCCCGGAAAATAGGTGTCTATACTTTCCGAATCCGTAGTTAGTCATAAGTTTGGTTGAGCGCCCCTTGAACCCCGCTTTGCTTACAATTATATTTTTTCAAAAAATGATCATTTCTATAACTTACAATTGATTACGAAAAAATAATTTATTAAACGTACAAAAATTAATTAAATCTTTGATTTGTTAATACGATATGATATTACTATAGTTTATTGATTTAATTTTACAAATATTCTTCATATAAAATAACCTGTTTATTATAAGTTTAATTGAAACAAAAAAGGAAGTTTTTGATGATTTCTTAATTCGGAGATTATGGCGCAACTTGAATTTTGATTATTGTTTTTCTAGTTCATGTGATGACTCTAGCGGTGTAGTTTGAATTTAGAATTCTAGTTTGATTATTTCCATTAGAATTATGAAGGCGGGGAGATGAATTAGCTTGGATTTTGTCTGGTTCTCTATTCCTATTCGGATTATTCTTGTTTATTCTAACAATTGACTTATTGTTATAGTTAGTCTTTGGAATGATCTTCTTCTAGAGATAAGTTGCGACTTTTTATGTATTATTTCGGGTGATTTTAATAAGATTTTAAAGCCGTCTGAGAGTGGGTTGTTCTATATTCTCTTCCTTAATGATTGATTTATCGGAGTTTATAAATTCGATTTGTTTGTTGGTAGTTCCTTTGCAAGGCCATTTCTTCACTTGGCAGAACAATTACTCGAAGTCTAAAATTGATAGATGCTTTATTTCTAACTCGGCTTGGCCTATTATTCATATAAACACTTTAGCTAGGCCTTTTTCTAATCATATTCCCATTTTATTTTCATCTTCGAGTAGTATCAATTGGGCCTCTCGTCCTTTTAGATCTGTTAATGCTTAGTGGAAGCATTGGGAGTTTCTTCCCTTTTTGATGAGTTCTTGGCAGTCCATTAGTGATAAAAAAAATTGAATTATTCTTTGGTTTGTTAGTGACATGATCTTCGCTCTCTGATTAAAGACTAAAGTAAAATAGTTTTTGGTGATCTGAATACTAAAACGGGAAATAATGCAACATCAGATAACTATTCTTGAAGATGCATCCGACTTGATAGATTTATCTGAGTCTAAAAAAGTATAGTTGATGTCTCTATTATCTAAGCTTTATTCAGTTAGTAAATAGCTGGAAATGCTTTGACTTCATAAATCTTGACTGAATGGGGTCTTCTTGGGGATAAAAATACGCGGTTTTTCCATTTGGCAACTACGATATCAACAACCTAATTTCAAAAACCACCATGGATGGGAATTCTTTTTCAGCTCCTAATATTAAGAGGCATATTTAAGTGTATTACCACAACTTGTATAAGTGCAGCAACAACATCAGTTTTGCGCTAAATAGTCTTCAATTTCAATAGCTCGAACGAGTTATGACTAATAGCTTGACAATCGGGTTTATGGAGGAAGAAACTACTTCAACACTTAAAGATTGTGATGCCAATAAAGCCTTGGGACGGGACAGTTTTAACATGTTCTTTTATAAAAATACTTGGCAAATTTTAAAGGTTGATATCATCCATATTTTTAATAATTTGCGCTCTTGTGCTCAACTTCTGATGGGAATTTATACAGCTTTTTTGGTTCTTATTTCGAAAATAAAAGGAGCTATTAATGTTAAAGACTTTTGACCTATAAGCCTTATTAATGGAGTACTTAAAGCTTCTTTCTAAGGTTCTTGCGAATCGCCTAGCTCCGCTTCTTCCAATTTTTATTTCGGAACATCAATCCGCCTTTAGTAAGGGGCAAAACATTCATGAATGCCACTCTATTGCAATGAGCTAATCAATTTTTCAATAAGGCAGAAACAACATAACTTTTTGATAAAACTTTATTTTCAGAAAGTTTTCGATAAGATTTCATGGCCTTTTATATTGAGTATTATATGAAAGATGAAGTTTGGTAATACTTGGGTGAATTGGATTTCTTCTCTTCTTAGTTCCTCTCAATTATCGGTCCTTATCAACAGTAGTCCTTGGGATAATTTTATGATGGAAAAAGGAGTTTGAGAAGGAGATCCTCTTTGTCCTATGTTATTTGTTAAAGGAGCGGAAGGTTTTAAAATTTTGATAGAGAAATCAATGTCTTTAGGGTTGATTGAAGGCATCAAGATTCAAGGTTATCATAAATATGCTACCGTCCTGCAATTTGCAGATGACGCCCTTTTATTTATTCCAAATGATTTGGAAATGGTTAAGAATTTACTTCAAATTCTCTGATGTTTTGAGATTATCTCCGGATTAGGAATAAACTTTCAAAAAATCTCTATTATTGGCATTTATATGAGCTTATATGATACTTCAGTTGGTGCAAATATTATGAACAACAAAATGTAGACTTTGCCTGTTTCTTATTTTGGTATATGCCAGTTTGTCATAGAATGTCAAACTTGTCTATTTTCCAGCCACTTGAGAATAGTTTCAATCAACATCTGGAAAGGCAATCTTCTTTCGCTTGCAAGATTTTTGGCTCTTATTAAATCAGTTCTTCAGAGTGTACCAGTTTACTCCATGTGTAATTATGTCATTCCACAAGCTGTTATTTCCTCTTTTGATAGGAGTATTTGTAGACACCTATTTTCTTGACATGTAAAAAGTGATAAGAGACTGAAGCGTCCAATGATTATTTCCAAAAACATTCGTCTGGGTGACGAGCTTGTGGTCCGCTTTTTTTTAATTCAAGTAGGCTATATTAGTGTGCAGTTGCAAACTTGAAGGATTGAAATGTATTAGCCGCAAATATCCTATTAAAATACAAAAACAATTATGATCTAAGTCTAATAAATTGTACTACTTGCAATATCTTAGAAGTTTATGGGCCAATTTGCGTCTTTGACGGACTAAATTAACCATACCCAAACCCTTAGGATCCCAAAAGCCTTTTTTGACACTTCTATGAACTAAATAAGTCATTTAATCCTATTCATCAACCCATGCCTGTATTAATTCCTAAGATACACTTTTAAACTAATTTGTATAGGCACGTGCACACTCAACATGCACCTCTAACATTCACTTGCACACTCCTAATTTAACTTAGACTCTAGCTAACGCTAAGCTAACCTAACCTCTATAAATAAAGCATTAACTTAGAATAGAAAAAGGTGGCACCAGCACGTATCAAAGAACCAAATACAAACCCTAAATTAGATTAGTGTTGGTCGAACCACACACCATACACACACAAGTCGATTAAATAAGCTAGAAACGCTTCAATCAATCAAGAACGCACTAGGAAACATCGATCCTAAGCTGGATTCTACATCTGGATCGCCAAAAAACGAGCCAATGACTTAGAACGGTACTTCTGAGGACCTATTCTTATTTCTATCACTTGTCATGCTTATTCTAGAACTACTAGATTTCATGTCTTAGATTGCATGTTTAGGTTATTTTGCTTTAAAATTCCATAAACTATGGTTTTGCCATAATTGCTATGTTTTTAATCTTTTGACATGATTGCCATGATTTAGAAACATGCTGATATGTTGTTTTCACTAGCTTTTAACCATTTTATGTTAATCCCGTTTGAGTCTGATCTTAAATTGTATGATTAGAGCTTAAATTGTCATGATTTTCATGAAATCAGTTTAGAATCATGTATTTAGGGTGTTCATATCAGTTTTAAGCATTGTGTTTCGACCCTAAAATATGTTCTAGTACGTTATTCCTTTGTATTCGGCTCGTTGTTTTGCCACGAAACCCGAACCAAAATGACAAACTCCCGCAAGCTAAGTATGTTGGCGCCTCCGCCACTCCATAGTGGCATCATCATGGCGCCATTGTTCTTCAGTTCCAAACGCTTCCAGATTTTCCAAACTCGATCCAAACCTTCTTTCTATGTTTTCGGGTTCATTTGAACTTGGAATTGGGCCCTGTTTGAGTTCACAAATTTATAATTAGTTGTAGGATATGATTATTTGCAACCGGCCAAAAACAATTTTCTTCGGGCTCAAAAGCCTTGTTTTATAACCCGCCATGCCAACTGAACCCTGAAGCCCAAGCCCGCCAGAGACAAGAATATTCCATAAGCAATCCGGGTTTGTTTGACCTTATAATTGAACCAAGTTCAAACCAGTGGATTCGTATCGATAACACGAAGAACTTTCATGTTTTGACCAAATCTTGATTTCTATCACACAAACTGCCAGACGATAGACAAGTGCCAAACACTCCGGGTCTACAAGGTTAAACGGTATTCCTAACCTTGGCTAATAATCACCCATGGCCCCTGACTTTTAGGGTTACGTGCACAAAACCCCCTGAAGTTTAAAAACGGGCACTAAACCACCTGATCTTTGTGGCGGCGCTCACAAAACCCCCTAAACCCCAAATATGACCAAAATACCCCTAACACCGTCTTTTCCAGTCAGGTGTCAGTCTTAAAAAAACTAACGGCGCCACATCAGCTGCCACGTCATCAAAATACCTTAAAAATTTCAAACACCCAAAATACCCCTAATTAAATTTAGAAAAGGACAAAAAAAATCAACCCAGTCTAATCTAAACCAATCGATTAACCAAATAACTAACCCAACCAACCACTACCAACCAACCACCACCGCCGGAAAATTTTTCGGTCATCTTCTTCAAACGAATGATGACCATAAAATTTTCCAGTCATCAAACCTTTGGATCTATTCTTGAAACAGATCCATGGATCTGTTTCAAGAATAGATCCATGGTGGATCTGTTGCAAGAATAGATCCACATCGTGGATCATGTTCTTGGAACAGATCCGCGCTGATCTGCTCCAAGAACAGATCCGTCGTGGATCTGTTCTTCAAACAGATCTGATGCTGGATCTGTTTCATGAACAGATCCACCATCTTTGGATGACCGGAAAATTTTTCGGTCATCATTCCCTCGGAGAAGATGACCGGAAAATTTTCCGGCGATGGTGGGGTGGCGGCGGTGGTTAGATCTATGGCGATTTGGGTTTGAATGGTTGGTTGAATTTTGGTTGGATTTTTTTATTTAATTAGATATTATATTTAGGGGCGTTTTGGGTTTTTTTTATTTTTTTATTTTTTGAGGACGTGTCAACTAATACATGGCGCTGTCAATTTCTTTCTGTTTTAAAAGACAGCCGCCAAATAAAAGACGGCGCCATGGATATTTTCATCCATAAGGGCCGTGGTGAGGGCCGCCACAAAGATCAGGGGGTTTAGTGCCCGTTTTTAAATTTCAGGGGGTTTTGTGCACGTAGCCCTAAAGGTCAGGGGCCATGAGTGATTATTAGCCCCTAACCTTGTATGTATATCAATTGCCATTGTGTATGTTTATATTATCTAAACGCTTTCCAAATCATGTCCATATCCAATATTAATAGGCTAATAAACTTAACCATGTTAACTTAGCATTAATTCCAGTAAGTCTAGCAAATCAATTATAAATCATAGGATTCCCATTAAAAGTAATTAAAAGGTTGTATATGCATTCAAGCTGACTAAAATAAAATCAATCTTACATAGACATCTAGTTTAGGCTTTGTGCATATAAAATGTTTTGACCCACCTTTTTTTGTTACTTGATAGACATCACATGATTAGATGCTTGTTTAGGAGTACATGCTTGTAATACCCCATAAATGTTTAAGTAATTAGATTGTGCCACGTATCCTAGGTCACGAAGTAGGTCGGAAATAAGAATCGAGTTGAAAATTATTATCAGAATAAGTTTATAAGATATATCGTGAAATAATAATTTTATTTGAAAATTATTATTCGTTAGAGCGGGTATTAGAAGGACTAAAGAAAAGCTAAGGAAATTAATATAAAATAAAGTATAATTCCCAAGCTAATAATTTTTACGCCATCGTCCGTAAAATAATTTTAAAAATTTATCGGTAAAATTTTGTGTAATTCGGAGACTGTCTTAATTTTGGACGCGAACGTTAATTAAGGATTGGAGTTAAAGTACGAGTTTGAGTTGCTTGAGCTAAACTAGGCTTTAACCACTTATATATAAGGATGATCTTTCATTTGAAATGAAATTTCCAGAGAAACCAAATCCATTTTCCTTTCTTCTTCGTCGCCATCATCGTTCATCACTTATGATCTTCGTTTCTCGACCGTTTTTGACTTCGAATTGATCGGAATTAAGCGGGTAATCAAGGTAAGCTCATTGTTTTGGTGTTCGGTTGAGTGAATTTGATGGGAAATATATTTGAAGTTTTAAGGTTGTGAGCGGTTTCGTCGTTTTAGCGATTTTGGATGCGATTTTGACATTTTAAGCTTGGATTATGCGTCATGGATGTTTCTAAGCGTTGTGGTATTGATGGGTATGTGAAATTAGGTCGGAAGTGAGTCGGAAACACATTAGAATTGTGTTTGGGATCGGAATTCACATCCTCACGACGTGAGGGCATGCCTCACGACGTGGGGGGGGGGGGCCTCATGACGTGAGGAAGGTCCCCACGACCTGCCAGGACCAATTCCGAGCCATTTTTGTCATTTTTGACCTGTTTGGATGTTCCGAAGTTCGATGCTTATTGTTTTGAGTTGTTTAAAGTTAACTGACTTCAATTTAATGGAATTTGGGCATAGAATATAATTAGGGTTTGATCTATGGAGTGAGACGTTTAGGTTTAGGGTTTAAGTTGCAAACCTAAAGCCGTATTGAGGCGATATCGAAGAGCTATGAGTAAAGTGGAAGTGAGTCGAGTTAGACGCGATTAGAACTCAACGAGTTATGTATATGTTTGTGTCTCGAGTCTAGAATGTCTCTAGAGTTAGATTCTTGGTCGATTTATATTTATTTGTTTCTTAGATTCGGCGTGGCAAGCAGCTAACGGTCAAGGAGCTCGCAAAACTTGACGGTGTTTAAGTAACTTGGTGTTTTTGGATAGCGGTTTTAGTGAGTTTATATATTTACTTTTAAAGTATTTAAAAGAGAATTACATATAATGCAAATGTTTTATATTGTTATATGTTTTAGTAAATGTTTACATCACAAGTGTTTTATATGAGTTGTATATACGCTTGATTTTAAACTAGTATAGATATGATGGAACGTGCCTTCCTATTGGGCAGTAATAGGACTGCGTGATCACCAGTTTCGATTGACTTCATTTATGATTATGAAAATGAATATAGAAGTTGGATATGTGATTGATAGATACGAGGTTGAACTCAGTCGAACTATCTCGGGACCCGTATCTAGTGGGTGATCTCGGTCGAACTATCTCGAACCCACAACTTGGGATTTAGCGTCTGGCAGCGCTTGAACTCGGTTGAATTATCCCGGGACCGGGCCATTGGATTAAATGATTGATTTGATCGAATATGATCGGCATGTTTAAGGATCAGGGTTTCAATCGGATCCTTTACTTGGCTACACGTGATTGAAATGTTTATGGCATTGTTTTATGTTTTTACTATAAATGCTTATATTTTGGCAAAAAAAAAAACTATAAATGCTTATTAGTAAATTGTATGAACTCACTTAGTATATTCTCGTATACTGACCCCTCACAGTTTTCCCTCTCAGGTGAAAAGAACTTTTGAAGTGACGGACTTCTATCCTTGTTCCAGAAGTATGATATTTTGAAGTATGTAAAGATATAGAACTTTACTTCTAGAGCTGCAGTAGATAGGTGCTTTATGTTTTGTTGTATCAAATAGTTTTCTGTGTATATAACTCTGATGTTCATAAATATGTTTTTCTGTGCTGTAACCGTTTGCTTGGTGCCAGTTGGCTATGTGTGGCCTAGCATGTTTATAGCATGACACGTGCTTATGTTTGTCATGCATGATGTACGTTTGTTTTGCGAAATATTGTTTATGATTTTATGCTTGTTTTTGGAGCTACCACTCCCATTCCCTAGCGCCAGTCTCGGCTCGATATTTCGGGTCGTGACAATACTACATGTCTCACATGCCCGTCAAGATCGAGTCATATGTGCGTCTCTCCAGATTTACCGCTTTCCAGACTTATTTACATTTCTAGCACGATATCATATGGACTGTATGTATAATTAAGATGAGATAACTAGATATGTCATGTAAATAACGATGTGGTTTATAGGCCAAGTAGAGGATTTCAGGTAGTGTCCACGAACCCGGTCTTTTAGTTCAATACAAGGTGGTCTCACCCATAATCATGAGAGATCTACCCACTTGGTAGAAAAGGTATTTCGTAGCTTATCTAGGTGGAGACTCCATTTATTTCAAAACCTTTTAGATCCGAAGTAATCCATAAAACTAGGTGAGCATTCCCCGAACCCTGCTCCGCTCACAATGGCGATTCCAATGGGGATGAGTAAACTATTTTTAAACATTAAAACGGAAAACGTTTTCAGAAGTATTTTCAAAATTGTTGCTTTAGACAAAACCTTTGCGACTTGCATCCTATCGACCATACTTATTTACCTGACATATCTACACTTGTTGCATTGCATTAGATTCTTCTCTTCTCATCTTACTCTCTAGGAGTCCCTATACCAGCCCCGATGCTCATAGCCGAACACACGTTTTGGTGTTGCACTCCAACGTCCAAAACATCTTATGTGAAGTAGCATTACTCACAGCCCAGTACCTCAGTCGTTTATACTCGTGATTGAGGAGACCTATCAAAGGTATATCTTTCTGTGGGGACCTTAAACTAGCTACTAACAAAATCCATCGACTTAGCCCACATGCATTCCAGCTTAGTCACTAGCCTCTAAGGAAATACCCAATATAATCTTTGTATTTGAGGCATGATATTAATGTACGGATTCTAAATCGATTTTCAAAATATCCAATTTCATTCTCAGTCTTAGGTCGAGCCTAACAACTTTTATCCAGCTTTCAGAAAGTAGATTTTTAAAAACACCTTGTTAGGCCATACCTAAATAAGAGATCCAACCAAGTAAAGTCAATTTACTTAGTCAACCTCTAATATCTAGTCCAGTCAAGTAAAGTCCATTTACTTAATCAATCGCCAGGCTCAATTACATTCCATATATTCTTTCAAGGGGACCGTTGGGTATACCTTTTTATATGTTTTTACACCTTCAAATTAAGAGGACAATCAATTCTTATATTGACTATGCCGTTTGTTGTTTTAGGACTGCTTAAAGAGAGCTTGCAGGTGCACGTCGATCATAGAATTTTAGATGCGAAAGTCCATACCAAAACTCCTAGGAATAAACCTCGATAGGAACCGTATGTGGGAGGAATACGGTTTGAAGGAACAACATGTCTCTGTGATATCAGTTGTTTTATGTGCTAAGTGTTAACTAGCCTTACATATCATAAGCATGCACTATGCATCTCATGCATCCAATATGCCATGCATCATATACTAACCCCTTTGTGGACATAGCCATATAGGAAGGATAGTTTTGAATGTTGCTCATAAAGGAAAGTGTCCAGGGTAATCAGACACTCAAGCTAGCTATCTTTGACCTTGACGCACTGCAATGACGAGAACCATATTACCAGCCAGATTGAACCGAAGTGGTCTGCTCAAGAAGTTGACCTGATCACAAAGGAAGGTAACCAGACTCCAGGATTTGAAATATCATAAGATTTTCTTGAGGACATGAAAATGGAGCCGAAAGACGTTGCCCTACAAGACCTGCTTACCGAGGACTTGTTCGCAAGCATGCTCAAAGACCTGACTCTTGCAGAAGATACATTGGAAAATCTGGATCTTTTGTTCTTAATAATTTTTTTTTATTTATTTTATGAAACCGATGTAATGTCGGCATCCATTTATGAGGATGACGATATTTTTGCTTCCAAAGTTGATGATATAACCAGTAATTATGTGCATTTGTGTGATGTCCTTCCTGATGGACATGTTATTTTCAATGATCATCCCATTCACATATATATTAAAACATATGCATTTAATATTGGTACAAAGGAAATCCTAGAGAAATTTCAGTCTCCAGTGATCTTACCCCTGAGGCAAGAAAGAGTGTTGAACAAGTGATCTTAAAAATAAAATCGGTCTTCGCATGGTCGTATGATGACATGCCCGGTATTGACCGAGATATACCGGAACATTATCTGCCCATGAAGCCGGACACAAAGCTGATAAAGCAAAAACTTTGGAGACTTAGGCTAGAATGGGCATCACTGGTAAAGGATGAGGTGAAGAAACAACTTGAGGAAAAGTTTTTAGAAGTAGTCTAGTAGCTATAATGGATGCAAATGTAGTGCCAGTACCGAAAAAGGATGGCTGTATCAGGGTCTGTGTCGATTATAGAGATTTGAACAAGGAAACTCCTAAAGATTATTTCCCTCTGCCACACATAGATGTACTGATTGATAGCACAACTGCTAGTGCAATGCTCTCATTCATGGATGTGCTCTCCAGATATAACCAGATCATGATGGCCTTGAAAGATAAGATTAAGACACCCTTCATCACAAGGTGGGGGAATTTTTGTTATCGGGTGATGCCATTCAGGCCGAAGAATGCAGGCGCCACATACCCAAGGATGGCCACGACTATTTTCACGACATGGTCCACAAGGAAAGCAAAGTCTATGTTGACGATATGATAGTGAAATCAGACACAAAAGAGAGTCCATGGGAAGCCCTGGATAAGTTCTTAGCAAGAGTCGACATTATAATCTAAGACTCAGACCCAAGAAATGTATGTTCAGGGTGACAAAAGGAAAGCTTCTAGGACACATAGTACGCAGACATGGAATCAAGATTGATCCAAACAAAGTCAAAGCCATTCGAGAAATGCAAGTACCTGAGACGAAATTAGAGGCAATGAGCTTCATTGAAAGATTACAATACATCAGTTGATTCATCACAAAGTTGGCAACAGTCTATGACCCGATCTTCAAGTTTCTTACGAACTACTAGCTAGTAGTATGGAACGACCACTGCCAAAAGGCGTTCGACAAGATAAGAGAATATTTAATCGATCCACTAGTCTTAAGATCTCTTAAAAACAGAAAACCATTAATCTTATACCTGGCCATGGAGACAAATTCCATATGAGCAATGATGTCATAAGAGGATCCATTTGGCGTCGAACACGCCATCTATTACCTGAGCAAAAAGTTGCTGCCATACAAAAAAAAGTACTCATTGGTAGAGAAAATGTGTTAGGAAGTCATCTAGACTACCAAAAAGCTCAAACACTATTACCAGTCTTATCAAATCCATATAACATTGAAGATTTACCCACTCTTGCACCACTATGAAGCATCCAGTTTAGCCAAAAAAATTGCAAAGTGGCTTATTCCACTAACAGAATTTGATATCCACACATCCATAAGAAGGTAGTCAAGGGCAGAGCAATGGCCAAATTTCTAGCATAGAATCCCGTAGAGGATGAGTAAACCTGAAAACTAGATTTCTTTGATGAGGGATTAGCATCCATTTTAATCCAAGGATGGATGATGTATTTTGATGGAGCAATCAATCAGAACGGAGTCAAAATAGGTGTTCTCTTAGCCACGCATGAAGGGGAACATATACCTCATGCAAAAAAATTTGACTTTGAGTTAACTAACAACATGGCCGAGTATTAAGCCTTCATCTTAAGGGTGGAAGCACTGAGGGCTGCGAGCGTGAAAGGTGTACAATATGGAGACTCCATGTCGGTGGTATATCAAGCCAAAGGAGAATGATAACTCAAGGTAAAAAGGTTGAAGCGCTATCATGACTAGTTAACCAGCTTATTGACAGGATTTAAAAACTGCACATTCTCTAACCTTTCGACGAAGGAGAATCAACAGACTGACGCCATGGGAACTTTAATGTCTATATTGGACAATCCCAAACAGAAGAAGATAAGGCCATATATCATGGTAAGATCCAGGTGTCCGTCCCATAAGAGCAAACAAGTAATTAATGTGCAATTTTGACTAGAGGGGAAACATTAGTGCTACGATGTTCAAAAATTCATAAAAGAAAGAGAGTATCCGAAAGACGCAGTTCGAAAGGAGAAATACAGACTTATAGTTTTCTCTAGAAGCTTCATTTCCCACGCATGAGTACTATATAGAAGATCCATTAAAGGTGTGTTGCTCAGGCAAAAGCAGTGGGCATCTTGGAAGAAGTATATGCAGGATTATGAGGTCCTCATATGAATGGCTATGTTCTAGCAAAGAAAATAATCTGTCAAGGATACTATTGGCCAAAGATGGAGCGAAATTGCATTAAAATGGCGAGGCATTGCACATAATGCTAGATGTGCGGGAATGTCCACCTCCCATAAAGCGAAGTTACCAGCCTATCAGCACCATGGCAATTTTTAGCATGGGGAATAGACATCATCGGTGAGATCAGACCAACAACATCGAATGGGCACATATACATAATTGTGGCCATAGACTACTTCACCAAGTGAATCGAAGCGTAGTCCTACACATATATTGGATCCAAATAGATGGCCCAATTTATCAAAGAAATCTTGATCTGTAACTATGGAGTTCCACATCACGTAGTGACAGATAACGAGGTTCAATTCAGAAATATACCACTGAACTTTTGAAAGAGTATGCGATCGAGCATCATAAATCATCCCCCTATGGACCACAAGCTAACGGAGCGTTCGAAGCAGTGAATAAGAATATTAAGCTCATGCTATCGAAGATGGTAGAGATTTATAAAGACTGGTCAGAATCGCTACCATATGCATTATGGGGATATCGGACAACTGATTGAACGTTAACCAGAAATTTTCCTTTTTCTCTAGTATACAGATGTGAAGTCGTACTGCCTATTTAAGTAGAATCCAAGTTGTTGCGAGTTCTCCAAAAAGCCATCTTCCCAAAATCTCAATAGGCTGAAGAACGGGCTGCAGAAATTCTATTACTTGGGTAGAAGTGGTTGAAAGCTCTTTTCCATAGCCAGATGTACCATAAAAGAATGGCAAAAGTTTCAACAAAAAGGTTAGAAAAAAAGAGACCAGGGCTGGCGATCTCCTTATGAAACATACACGCCCTTTGTTGAGTGATCCCAGAAGGAAGTTCAAGCCTAATTGGGAAGGTTCATACTTAATCCATAAGGTGCTAGGAAAAGGCTTAATCAAGATATCAGATCTGGAAGGAATCAAATTCGTGGAGCCGGTCAACATTGAAAAGATCTAGCTCTTCCCTGTCTAAAAAAAGAGGAAAATCATAATGAGTTGAAAATCTGCAAAGGACGGCGCAAGCAAAAATTAGGGTTGTCTTCGATGAGTCAAAAATCTGAAAGGACAACTTATGAACGAAAGGCGAGAGATAGGCAAAATAGTCAAATACGAAAAATCTGAAAGGACTAGTTGACAACAAGGGTACAATTGCTCGAAACAAAAAGTATCTCAATTGTACTAGTTAATAAATGAGCCAGTAATATAGATCTTTTATCATACATGCATGCCATGATTTTTGACCAGCGTATGTACCTAAAAAGAATGGACAAAGGAACATAAATTCTCAAAGCACAATCTCTAAAACAATGGAATTAAAAAAATTATTAATAAATCAAAATTTTAGAAAATTTTCTTATGTACCTCCCAGTCGCGCTATGTAAATATTGAAATATGCACATATTGTTTAGAAACAAATAGATGGGTCCCACCAGGGTCAAACAGCAGAATCTAAAATAGGCCAAGCAATGCAGCAAAACTCTTTATTGAATCATTCGGTTCCCATCCAGAAAACCGAATGCTTCAATGAGGGAATAAACTAGAGTCTAGAAGCAAGTAGCAGGGCCAATCCCATTAGGAAAATGGAAAATGTGGCCAACTTTCATAAAATCACAGCTCCAATAATAACAGACGGCATGCCTCTACCTCAAGAATCTCTGGAACCAAGAAATAGGCGTCGCGCCTCTACTACCAGAATAGGCAACATGCCTCCACTACCAGAATAGATGACATGCATCCGCTACCAGAACATGCGTCAGGCCTCCACCACCAAGAATTAGGCGTCAGGCCTCCACTACTAGAAATAGGCGTCGGGCCTCCACTACTAGAAATAGGCGTCATGCCTCCATCACTAAAATAGAAAACAGCAGGCACCATATTTGGACATACAGTACAGTGTTGTGACAAACAAAGGGTCACTATAAAAATAGGAAACTATTCGAATACAAGGAATAGCAATTATAGATCAAAATCACAGTCTTACACCAGCGGCTTTGTATCACCGCCTTCACTCTTATCTTCATCACAATCAAAGCGCCCAGCCTGAGTACCATTAGAAGAAAAAGCAAAGTCTCCACAACCACCAGGGACTCCAAGTCCGCACCCACCAACCAGGAAATCACCAACTCCACTACTAGGGACTCCACGTCCTCGCCCGACAGTATGAGGGTTTCCAACTCTACCACCGGAGGGCCCAAGATCAGCCCCCCGCATCTGGTCCTTTAGTTACTCGATATGATATTGCAAGAAAGCCCAAAGAGTAGTCAGAACTATAATTGCATACACGCAAACATGCATACATATTAAAATAGAGCACAAGCATATTGCATATTTACCCTCATTTGTGCATATACATTACATGGATGGTCCTGCCAGTAATAAGCCGTATCAACCAGCTGAACAGCCTCAGATACTGGTACCCATAAACCATAAACAAGTACTCATTTAAGGGGACAAATCATCCTCAGTGTGAACAAAAGCATGAACCCGAGAGATAAAATCACATGAGTACAACGCGAAGGCGCAAAAGAGTGCACAACATATGCATCCGGGACCAAACTATGCATAGTCCCACGTGCATCCTAATAGCGAGTGAACCTCTCCAGCATTTGGTACATCAAGCCAGGAATAATTCCAAAAGAGCTCGCAACCTCTTGCCTACTAATCGGGACTTGCCTAGGAGATCTAGGAACAACTATTTAGGCATGACCAGTACGAGTCCCATGCGTGATTCCTCCTTTAGAAGACACTACAAAAAAGGGGTTAAATGAACATCAAAGCAAACCTAGAAAATTTAAAGACCAAAAAAGTGGTGCATACCCGTGGCTCGGCAACTGCCTGCTCAAAAAGAGCGTTCGAAGCAGCTGGCACCTGACGCCCTGGCATACCTATCAAAGACAATCTACCAAGAACATGATGTCATACCAGATCGTCCATATAGCTCAGCCGAGGAGCAGACACAAAGGCAGTAGCAGAATAACCCCTCAGATGTTTTTGGAGAGCGAACCATACTACCTTCTCAAATATCAGACAAGACTACCTCCTCAGCAGACAGACCATACTACCTTCTTAGATATCATATTAGACTACCTCCTCAACGGACGAACCAGATTACCAGACCGGATTTTATCCTCGATAGAGAAAGACACTTCCAAAAGGCGAGATCAAATTCAAACGGCCAATGAGACACTGCCATGCCATCCAGTATTTACAGAACGCAATACCCATAATAGCATAACAACAACTTGACCCTACATGCAAGACTCCAAATAGAGGAGAATCTAATGTCAAGAAGACATCCAGATATTGTCTGCACAGTTCAAATAAACATTAGACATTTTCGATAGTTGTGGAATAACTATGGAATCTAGGCATCCACATAATAGAATGGCCCTTGGGACGGCCAAGGAGATGATTCTTCCTCTACAAACCTAAGAGGCAGCGAACATGATAATTATCAGGCATCCATACAATAGGATGGCCCTTGGGACGGCCAAGGGGATGATGTTCCTTCCGCAAACCTAAAAAGTATCAGGCAGGATAACAACAAGGGATCCAAGCCATTGGATCGCTCTCAGGATGGCTGAGAGTTTATAGCTGCGTTCCACGAAGCACACTGTAACACCCCTTAAATATAAGTAAACAAATAGGCCCGAGGTCAAATTTGGATAATCAAAATATTAAATATAAATTTTGATTTTATTTAATATTTTGAGGTACGAATATTAAGAAAAATATTCATAAAAGAATTATTTTAATAGTCAAAGGACAATAGTCAAATTTGACTATTTAAAGTTATTAAATTAAATCGCAGGAAGTGATTTAATAAATCGGGATGCAAATTAAATTTAAGCATAAATTTAATTTTTATGTGTCCCTATATGCGTATAAGAATTATATGATTTTAAAATTAATATTTGGGAATTTAAATTTTAATAATAGGATTGATCGGGACTAAAGAGAAGCTTATAAATTAAAATAAAATAATTTATAAGTCCCGAGCGAATAATTTAGGGTCAATATTCACGAAATAATTTTAAGAAGCTATCGTCAAATTTTTATAAACTTTGGACGTAGTTTTTATATTCAGCGAGACTGATCTAGACCCAATAAATCTTTCGAGATTTATTAAAAATAAAATACAAGTCCCATTCTAATAAAAATTATATTTTTATTCGTTTTATATTTTATATAATATTTAGGTAAAATTTCATAAAAATGGCAGTAACGGTTACGATCACAGGTAATACTATGATGGCAGTTTCATGGTTACGGTCCAAACACCTGAATTAGACGGCAATGATTCAGTTCACGGTCTAAGGCCCAATTCGTATAGGTTGAGACCCATACAACAATCTGCCTTGTAGGGTTTCATCTGAATCAAGTAATTGGTAATATTTTAAATATACGAATGTTTTATGTATATGCGATTTGAATATTCAATTGTAAAATTGTAGACTCGCTCAAAAATATTTATATTTTTGACCCCCCCCCCCCCCCCATATTCACCTTTCAGGTTATCAGTACGAGGTCAGACTTCTATAATAAGTATGGAAGTCAATGCCAACCATACCATTAGAGCTACAAGTAGTTGGATAATGGGAAGTTTATCTTTTAGTTTACAGTAGTTCAACCTATTTTAATAAACTCTGATTTGAACTACTGTATATGATATATGTTTAAAAAGTTGTGTGTTTTCAAAAAATGCTTGTACTAGATGTTTAAAGAGGTACACTGGTTTTATGTTAAAAGCATATTAATATCATATTGGAAATAGAGCTGGTGGATCATAGGAGATTGATGTTTGCACTCTTGTTTCTTGAAATACAATCAGATCCTTAAGACCCAATTTTCTAATAATGTTGGTATTGTATCCGGACAGGGTAATAGGTTATATGTAATTACAATTGTGCCCTGATGTCTAGAGATACAATACAGTTTATGAACGTGTTTTCAGTAAAGGTTTTAAAGTGATTCTACAACGAGGTTGCAAACCTTTTTATGTTTTAAATGCAAAACAATTATAAAGGTTTTTAGCCTTGCTATGGGTCTCAGAGCAACCACTCCTACTTCCTAGCGCTGGTATGGGCTCGAGTTTCGGGTAGAAATCGGGTCGTGACACACACAACGGAAAGTCCGAACCCAATAGATGACCCACATGATAGCTATGAAGTATAGCTCTCAGACAGGCGCAAAGCAAACAAGAGCTAGGGGCATGAAGTTAGAGTCATGCACCAGAATCGGTAATGCATAGGCCAGAGAATTACCAAAACACAAGCGAGAGAGTATCTTCAGTGGTGAGAAGTATCCTTGTTGCTGGTCGAACGGTGAGTTTCTTCTTTGACAAGAATTGACCTACTTTGTCAATTCCCATCAAAGAGGGGGGGAAATTGTGGACACCTATTTTCCAGACAGGTAAAAAGTGATAAAGGACTTAAACATCCAATGATGATTTTCAGAGAAATTCGTCCGGGTGATGAGCTTGTGGTCCGCTTGTTCGAATTCAATCAGGCAAGATCAGTGCCCAATTGCAAACTTGAAGGATTGGAATGTAATTAGCCGTAAATAGCCGATAAAAATCCAAAGAAAATTATGATCTAAGTCTAATAAATTGGGCTACTTGCAATATCTTAGAAGTTTATGGGTCAATTTGCGTGTTTGACGGACTAAATCGAAATTGTAATTAGAAGGTTATATAGGCATTCAAGATGACTAAAATAAAATCTCACATAGACATCTGATTTAGGCTTTCTGCATGTAAAATGATTTAGACCCACCTCTGTCTATTACTTGATAGACATCCCAAGATTAGATGTACGCTTAGGAGTACTTGCTACATGTCTCACATACCAATCAAGATCGAGTCATATGATCGTCTCACAAACGATGTGGTAGAGGATATTAAACTCTATAGATCACTTGGCTTTTCACAAATTACAGAAAGGTTATTAAACATAATTTTCTTATAAAATGGTCACTGAATGATGTCTTTTGTTATAAAAATGTTTCTGTTGTTACAAAAAGAACACTAAATATTTCGTAAATTACAAAAAAGTCATTGAGTTATACCTTTTATTACAAAAAGTTTACTGAACTATATCCCTTTTTTAATTTCAGCTTGCACACGTAAGCAAAAATATTGAGTTTTTATGTGAAAACGGTACGTTTTATATGGGTGATCCCCTTTGTAACAAAGGTATAGTTCAGTGACTATTTTGTAACAAATGTTTGTTTATTGACCTTTATAACATCCCATAAATTTAAAGGATTAAATTATTCTATGTGGGGAATACTTAATAGGACAGGGAGAATGTAATTAAATTTAAAGATAAATTTAATTTATACGTGTCTCTAGATTTGGACGTAGATTTTATATTAAGTGGGACTGACTTACACTCAATAAATATTAAATTATTTATTCAAAATAAAATATAAGTCTTGTGTGAATTAAAAATTTATATTTATTCGTTTTATATTTTATAGAATTATTGGCTAAAATTTCATGAAATTATGAGTTAGTTTATGTATTAGGTACAGACAAATATTTAAGAATTTGGATTAAAGTGATGCGTAAGTCACCAGGGACTAGTTTGTTAATTGACCAAACTATATGTAACATTTCAAATTGATTTTGAAATGTTACAAAAACCAAAATTAGGTTTCAGTTTCTCATTGGGTTAATTGCAAATTTATACACAAACTTTACCTTAATTTGCAATTACAACATAAACTTTGAAACTTGGCAATGTTAGTAACCAACTTTACACTTTTGGCAAATCGATACACCAAACACGAAAAACACTAATGTGGACATTGTAATATATCGCAATGTGTCGTTGTGTGATTGGTCGGTGTACCAATTTGCCAAAAAATGAAAGTTGGTTACTGACATTGCCAAGTTTCAAAGTTTATGTTGTAATTGCAAATTAGGATAAAGTTCGTGTACGCATTTGCAATTAGCCCTTTCTCATTTCTTCTCTATTTCTAACTCGAATTTCGTTGGTAATCCGCTAGTAATCAAGGTAATAAACGTTAATTTAAATATGTTTTATATAATTTGGATTATATTAAGAGTTATAACGGTTAGCATATCGAATCGATTTTACCTTCCGATTGCGAAATTCAGTTTTTTGGAGTGTCGATTACTATTAGAAATAGGAAAAACAAATTTAAGAACGTCGGAAAGCCCGGGGGGAGTGCCTTGTCGCTGTCCAAAATGCACAGTCAGGCAATACGAACGAACAACCGGTGTGAGAGGTTATGCGATTGCATAGGCTCTGATGTGCAAACACACAGCTCGGCTGTGCGGACGCACAGCGACACCGTCTCGCCGGTGTACGAGCATTTGATTTGCAATCGAACCGTACGTTTAATTTTAATTCAATAAACTTCTAAAAGTCAAACTAGAAAGTTCAAATGTCTAAAAGAACTTAGACATATAAAGGTACTCGGTTTATTAAAACAATGTGATGTTTTAATAAAACTTTATATTAATCAAATTGGTTAATAATAAGAGGACTTCAAGCTTATATCGAGAGTCAGGATAGGCGATAAGTTATATGTCTATTATTTTCAATAGAGTTTACTATTTAGAGTTAGAATTCTTAATTGAATTGTGTTTTAATAATTGAAATCTAACTAGATCTGACAAGTCAGCGAGCTACCGGACTAGCAGAGTACAGGGTGTTCAAGTTCTGTTTTGGAGATAATGGTTCTGTGAATTTGCATTTTTACTTTTGAATATTGATGCTAAAATGTTTGTAACTCAAAATTTTATTTAAATCGCAATGTATTGAGTCGATTAGAAACCGATATAGATCCATTGAAACGTGCTATCTATTGGGCAACAATAGGACTGTGTGATCACCGGTATCAACAACTTAACTAAGTTATGCATACCAATAAATATAAGCATGTTATGTTATGTCATTGGGCATTGGAAATGTTGACGACCCTGACTTAACGGGTAATCCTGAGACGAAAGTAACACGGTTACGATCACGAATAAGCTTGTGACTATAGTAGCATGGTTACGGTCTAGACACCCCAATGCAGAGTTAGATGGTAGTAATTCAGTTCATGGTCTAAGTTCTGTATAGAACAATTATGCATTGCACTGTGGTCAAAACCCATAGTTTAATCACTAGTGAATTCATAACTAGGGTTTCATCTGGATTGGTTGTCTGTCTACATAAATGTATGTTTTACATGCAATTTTTGTTTTATTAATATTCCTAAGTAAGTATGCAAATTCACTCAATATTGACCCTCGTTGATTTCCCTTTTATCGGTAGATAGAGTTTTGACGTGATAAAGCTTACAGTGCTTTCTTCGGCCCTTTCTTCGGAAGTCGTATTTAAATAAGGCCACTCTAGAGCTGCAGAGTAGTTCTATCTATCGCACAATTGTTCATTTTTTAAATGTTTTACTCTGACATGAAATTATTATTAGTATCTATGTTTTGGAAATGTTGCGTACAAAAGGACTTATTCCAGTGTTTATAAAGTAAAAATTGGTTTGTATTAAAAATTTGTGTTTATACAAAATGTTTAACCGGTTATGTGTTGTGTTAACTAGTTTTAGACTGTTGGCATTGTATTTGAACAGGGTTATTATATGGTATATGATGTGTAGGCGTACTACCCTGATTTCGGAAATGCAATCGCAGTGTTTTGATTACATTTTCGGATAAAGGTTTTCAAGTACTTATGAAAAGAGGTCGAAACCTTTATATGTTTCAAAATGCAAAAATTATATAGTGTTTTCTAGGCCTGCTACGGGTTTCGGAAACAACCATTACTATTCCCTAGCGGCGGTCTCGGCTCGAGTTTCGGGAGGAAGTCTTATGGGATAACGTTTTACTTTTTACTCATTATGGAGGTTTAGGAATACGGTCTCTTAAGCTTAAGAATCAAAGTATTTTGCTTAAGTGGGTGTGGAAATTACTTTCTTTTGATAAATTTTCTTTATAATTTAAAGTGATTAAAATAGTCCAGGCATTACCGATTGGCATGATTTAATTTCTGGAAATAATAAACATCTTTCAATAATATGGCATGGAGTACGTAAATTGTGTATTGGTAATAGTGGTAATTGGAATTTGTTTATCCAACTGGCTCGTTTGAAAGTCAAAATGGAGAAAATATTAGATTTTGGAGAGATTTGTGGTTAGAAAATCAATGTCATCCTTTAGCCATCACTTGTGCTTCTATGTTCAAGTTGTTAATAAATAAAGAGGATACTATTCCTGTTGTTTGTGATACCTAGTCAGGTTAGATTACAAAGTTGAGATAGAGGTGGAGAATGCGAATTGGAGAGCTGGATTTGTTGGCAGATTTACTGTAGAATTTTGATGATGTTTGAAATGATTCCCAGGTGCTGGACAGACTACATGGGATCAAGGAAGGCAGCATCGACTCCTCGACCAGCTACTTTTGAACCAATCATGACAACTATCCTCTAGGTACTGCTTTTGCTCAGATACCATGGAAGGTTAAAGCTCCTCTTATAACTTTTGCTTGGCTTCTTTAGTAGGACTGGATTGCCTCGAAACAGTTTCTTTATATAAAGATATATTCTTAGTGTTGATGATTAACTATGCTTGGAATGCTAGGATATTGAAAGTGGTTTGCACATAATTATGCATTGCAGGACGGCTTGGTTATTCTGGTATTCTTTCCTTCACTGCATGAATAATATTGCTTGGCCTTTTCCTTTAGATATTGAAAGCTTTTATTTTCAATGGTTAGCTTTGAAAAAAAAAATGAGATTTAGATACTTATGGAGTACTACTTAGTTTATAAGTATTTGAAAGATTTGGAAGGCTTAGAACAAGAAGCTATTTAAAGACGAGGAAACAAACTACCCAAATTTAGTTTTCACTTGTATTAATAAGAGTGTGATTCATTACAAGTATCACAACCCTTCTTTTGTTTATGATAGTAATGACCTTTTCAGAAGTTTATATTTCTTTGTGCGAGATTAGCATTCTTTCTCCGATTTTTCGGGTTTGTAGCTTCTTTTACCTTACACTTTTTGTGATTGAACTAAGACAACTATCATTTACCAAAAAAAAATATAAAATAACCTATAATTACTATACTTTAAAATTTTAAATTTTAAAATCAATAATTTTTTAGAAGTTTTATTGATTAAATTTGTAAAAGCTCTTTATATTAAATTACTATAAATATTTATTATTTATGAAAACTTTTTTATTGATATATTTTTTAAAATTTATTGATTAAATTTTTAAAAGCTCTCTTTATATTAAATTACTTTTGAACATTAATTATTCATTTAAAAAATTCAATTTATAACCGCTTTAACCTTCCATAATTCATAACTTATAAATATAAATTATATTTATAAACTAATAAATTAATTCATTTTGAAATTTGTCACTCGGCAATCTATAACCAACTACACACTTTTTATATTAAATTAATTGTAAACATTAATCTATAATCAATCTATTTGTCAAAATATGCTCAATCATAATTTGCAGCTCAAAATTATAATAGATATAGATATAGATTTATTAAAACTTTTTAATTTATAACTGATGGATACCGAATCCTACCTTAACTATGATGGAGCCGAGTCACAGGAGATCCACTTTCAGATGATATCGGACTCCCGCCAGAAGAACCAAACATATAAGGAAGATGGCTGAATCCATAGTATCTGCCATGATACCATCCAACAAGATAAAGACCGAATCCCTGAGGACTCGGACAAAACGCGACGATCCCGAGATTCCGATAGATTACCAGATCGACTACATAATCTCGAACTATCTCTCCTATTTGGATACCAACTCCAACTTAGGAAGATAAGCTCTAACTTAGGAAGATGAGACTATTTAGGAAGACGTTCCTAAATAGGACTCGTGTCTGAATAAGGTACATTACTCCTAATCAGGGTCAAACCCTACAAAGTAGGATTCACTTTTCTACTACAACACTGTTGGGTATGCAATCATCTACTATAAAAGGAGCATGAGGTATGCCTAAATATATAACTACATTAATACACTCAAAACGCTGTTCAAAGCTCTAAACTGACTTTAGCATCGGAGAGTTAATCGGACAACCACCGTCCAGTTAGCTTCTACCCTGTTTTGCAGGTCTCATTCACCGGATCACAAGGAAGCCTCCATCAATTGCCGCCGTCTGTGGGAAAAGCTTAACCAACTTCAAAATTGAAGGAGCTTTTCTGAACACAAAACAAATATTATTAAAGAAGATGACTTCTGAAGGAATGAACCTAAAAGACAAACAGCCAATGGACCCCAAAAATACACCGGAGATCATTAATGTTACTGAAGACGGGATGCACAGCTCTGCTGGGAAGAGTGACGCCGGAAGGACCTCTCTTTCTACTCCCTAGTATCAGACTAACCCGATGAGAGGAAGCAATCCAATTTCTTTCAATCTAGGAACTGATGAAGAACAAACGCCAGGCATGGCAGCGCAAGACATGTACAGCGATATGCTGAAAAAAGTGCTAGAATCCGTCCAGGCAAATTGGACAGGTTAGCCAACGAAGCCAAAAGGACAAACGACAGACATGATGAAACAATGAAGATCCTAAGGGAAAACTTCAGCCCAACTTCTACTAGACGAAGAGAGAGAACAGAAAACCCAGAGCCAGGCCGTCAGGGACCAGCCAGAGAAAGAAGGGAAAAAAAACAAAGCAAAAAACGAAGAGAGAAATGAAGGAAGGCATGAAGAGAGAAACCAAGGAAGAAATGAAGGGAGAAACGAAGAAGAAGAAAGCCCAGAGAACCATGAGCATGAAAAAGATGATTATGAAGAAGAAAATCCAAGAGAAACGCCCAGAAACGGTGCAAACCAGGATGACGCCCAAAGCGGGCTCAACTCCAAAAGAGAAGAGAGAAGGGAGAAAGAAAAAGAAGATGCGCCACCGAACAGCAAAAGACAGGACAAAGACGCAGGAAAAGCACAATCAAAGAAAAAACACCCGGAAGGAGAGGGCGAATCCTCGGAATCGCCCCAAAAAAGTAAAGCTACGTACGTTGTAGAAGAGGACCTGGAGGAAAAGATCACTAAGGCATTGAAAAAGCTCAAATCTGAAGAGCATGACATAGACGACCTTAGGTTGAAAGTTTTGCTTCTTTCAGCCGATATAATGGAGGAGATCCCATATAACATGAAATTGCCAACTTTGCCAACCTTCAATGGAGAAGGAGATAAGAGGGACCATACGTATAGATTTACAGCCACCATGGGACTGTTAAGCGTATCAGACGCGATCCTGTGACGAGTGTTCCCAACCACTCTCACAGGGACCGCCCAAAGATGGTATAACAAGCTCAAATCAGTGTCGATCAAGAGCTTCGCCTCTCTATCGACGTAATTTCTCAGCAGACACCTCACTAACATACCGTTGAAAACGACCACCAACATCCTAAGGTCGTGTATTCAGGAATAAGGAGAAATACTAAGAAGCTATATCGAGCGATTCAACAAAGAAGCTATGGAGATAGACAACTTGAATGTCAATATAGCAACTGAAGCACTGCGAGAAGGAACCCGGTCCAACAAGTTAGTGGACAAATTGCTGGTTAACAAACCCACAACTTTCTCAAACCTGATGGGCATAGCCCAAAAATATTTTGAGATGGACGAAGGTCGTAGGGTCATTCGTGGGAAAGAGGCAAAGGGGAAAGAGTTAAACAAAAAACCCAAGGAAAAGTCGAAATCAAACTCGGAAGATAGGAGAGGAAGGCCTGAGGAGAGCAGACGATTCGCCCCCCAAGAAAGGTACGAACCGAGATATGACCCCCGAGATGATGAACAAAACTTTACACCGCTTAACACCAGCAGGACCAACGTCCTCATGTGGATTAAAGAAAACGTCAAGAATGTGGTATGGTCACCTAAGATGAAAGCTGAAATCAGAGATACAAGGAAATACTGCAAGTTTCACGAGGATTGCGGGCATGAGATAGATGGGTGCCGAGACCTAAAATTCGAAATCGAAAGAATGATAGATGCAGGCGAGCTAAGGAAGTTTGTAGCTCAGAAAATGAAAAGCAGTGATAAAAGAGAGAAAAGGAGCAGAGACGACAAAGGAAAAGAAAAAGAAAAGGAGAGGCCGTCAAAGATTTTGGGAACCATACATATGATCAACGGAGGAGGGTACAATAGTTCAACAATCAGGAGAAAACAAAGAAGAGAAGTAATGACCATAAGAGAAACCCACATGCTACTAGTGATCTCCGACGTTGAGGATTACGAGCATGGGAAAGTGCCCCATAATGATGCCTTGGTGGTGACAACCATCATTGAAAACTGGAACATGGAGCGAATTCTTATTGATGAAGGAAGTGCGGTAAATCTGATGACAAATGTAGCATATAAGATGCTAGGAGGAACCGCATCAAGGTTGCGTCGAGTACCGATCCCGCTATCCGGACTCGGTGGCCCCTCTATCAACCCACTAGGTGCAGTCTCACTAGAAGTCATTATCGGCCCGGAGAGGGGAATTAACAAGAAGTTCATGTCACTATTCAACATAGTGGACATGGAACTAACATACAATGCCATCCTAGGAAGACCCTTCCTCCATGATTATGCTGCAGTAACCAGCATAAGAGCACTAGCAATGAAAGTACCAACGCGAAGGGAGTTGTAACACTGAGAGGAGACCAAAGCATCGCCAAAAAATGCTACGACGAGTCCGTTGTAGATCTCCAAGAAAGAAAGACAGAGAAGAAAGAAGAATAGAGGAAGAAAAATGACCCATCGCTAGTAAAGATTTTATATCTTACCCGATGGTCTCACAACTATCTTTAAATATTTTACGCAGTTATTAAATCAATAAAGTTCAATTTTGCTACTACGTGATTGGCCAAACGCGATAAAAAAAGAACCGGAAAATAAAGAAAAGAACCAAAGATAAGAGTTCTTATTAAAATAAAACAAAGGAGAAACAATAAAAATTGAGTTTAGATTAACTCAAACATGGCGAAACACCCAAAATAAGAGTTTAGATTAACTTGAGCAAGGCAAATCGCCAAAATAAGAGTTTAGATTAACTCGAACAAGGCGAAACGCCAGAATAAGAGTTTAGATTAACTCTCTAGGCAAAAATGCCAATCATAGAGTTTAACTTGACTCTAAATAAAATATAAATCGACTCAGAAAATATCAAGAACGTCTTTAGAAGACCAACTCCCAGAAATACGAAAAAAGTCATAGACGAACGAATCAGGCGAAATCCAAAGCAATAAATAAAAATAAAGCAAACATTCGAATCAACAATGGAGAAAAAAGAGATATATTCATAAACAAATCAAAATTACAAAAGATGAGACTACCTGTCTTATACAAATAAGGCGAAAGCCAAAAGGGAAATTAAAATCTACTTTTTTAACAAGCGATCCTTCGAAATCTTCTCAAGCAGGTCACGAGCGATGACTTGGGGATCCAATCCATTAACGCCAGATAAATCAATGTTTGGATTCTGCTCCAGGAGTTTCTTCCCAATGGCGAGACGATACTCGCTGATTAAAGTAGAATAAAAAGCTTTTGTGTCGAGCAGACGAATATGAAGATTATCCATCTCGGTCCTCAGCTTATTCCGCTCTTCACCAACATAAGTATTCACCCTAATGAGCTCCTTAATCTCCCGAGTCAGATCATCAGTTTTCTTCTCGGTCACTGTGACCTGGCGATTATTAATAGCATCTTGAGCCTTCAGCTGCAGAAGAAGTGAATCATGCTCTTCCAGCAAAGCCTTCATCTTCGCCCTTTTAGATTCGGATTTCGCCAAGAGAGAGGTGAGACGCTCAACTTCCTCCTCGGTACATTGCCGGCGGTCATTCAATACCAGCACGGATTGAAGGGCCTACAGTTAAAAATTAAATAAATAAGTTACCACGGAAAAATCAACAAAACAAAAGGTGAAAAATAAAAACCAACTTACCGAGAAGCCATGGAAGCAAGCAATGTCCGAAAGCTCATGACCGGGCTTAGAAGAAAACCAAGTAATATCATCAGGAATCGCCAGACTCCTGATGTACTCAGCAACAACCCGAGGGTTCAGCAGACTGGCCGGGTCATGACCCTCAACCCATTCTGCCAACTTTGGGGCGGACGAAGATTTACCAGGAAGACTTTCCTTTGAAGGAGACTCCTCATCAACCCGACGTCTCTTCCGAGATGGCGAATCTACAGGACTTCGACTTGTGGAAACTTTCTCTGGATCCAGGACAATCGCCTTGTCCAAATCTACTACCTCCACCCCTTCAGGAAGATTCACTGGAGCTAGGGGGAATAGAAACCGCAATCTCATCGTTCAAGGGTTATTCAACCGCATCATCCTCTGACACGACGACTATTCCGTCACCGACAAGTAAAATCGCCCCAGCAGGAACCAAAGCAACTTGAACCTCATCTTCAAGAACTGGCTCGGCAGCAACATCTACTTCGGGACCGCCCATTGGAACGTCCAAATCTACTTTAAAGCCGGAAATCAAATCATCAGATGAAGAATAGATCCTACAAAGAAAAGGAGAATGACAAAGTGAGAAATACATACCTTCAAGAAACGTACAATGAAGATCCGCCAAGCCACGTGAGGGATCCTCTAAAGGGAGCCATCGACATCGAATGTGACTATTAACTAAAACATCTAAAATCGGACCCTGGAAAATACTATGAAATGACAAATCAAAAGCAAGAATAGACTCGGACAAGCTCAAAGGAGATGGATAATTTTGAACCCGATAAATAGAGAAACCATCTGAAAAATGAAGAAAGGCGAAGTTATGATATACTATGAAGAAATGCCTCCGCCAATCGTTATCTAAACACGACAAATAAATGCGAGATCGACCTTTCCTACCGAGGGCAAAAATAAAGCAACTATCACAACTTCTCAACTCTATAAAATGATAAAAAAACGTTAAGAGAGGGGGATTGACCCCAAAGCCTACATGCCTCTACGAAAGCAAGAATAACTCTAATGGTACCAGGGTAAAGTTGACTTATGGTGATCCTCAAATCTCTACACAACTCCACTAAGAAAGGGTCTAACGGTATCCTAAGACCAGCAGCGAATTGTTCTTCAAAAACAATCCCCCTTTAAGACGAACCCGGAGACCCAAAGGCAGGTTCATGAGCACCAGGCAACTTGACTCTATAGTCAGATGGGAAATTATACTTAAAATAAATATCTAGAACTTCGTCTTTATAAAAACACGAATCAGCAATGGCCATAGCAGCATACTCGGTTTTTGCCCTTCTAGGCGCCATCTCAGAACAACGCAATACAAACAGGAATTATCCAAAAATTGACAAAGAACAAGATTAAACAAAGGAAGTAACCAAGAACACCAAGAACACTAAAAGAAGCTTACCCAGAATATTTAAAACAACAAGAAATCAGAAAATACAAAAGAAGCAAAAGAGTTGTTCTAAACCGCTAAATTCAACTAAAAGTACCTGAAATCTCAAACTGGAAGAATGAACAATCAAACGCAAGAAGATTGCAAGAAAACAAAAAGAATTTCGAAGAAGAAAAGGAAAGCTTTCAGAAATAAGTAAAAATGGAAGAAGAGACATGAACAGTTTAAATACGAGGAACAAGACGCGAACAAACATCAAGTTACAACAAAGAATCAACAAGGGACATGTGGAAAAGAAAAGAAAAATGGAAATCTTACTGGAAAAGTGAAATGATTCGCCATAATATAAAACGACTCAGCTCCAAAAGAGCTAAAATTTACAAAGGCATAAATACCAAGACTTCGGCTCACTTGTGGGGGTGCTAATGATGGACACCAAATCCTACCTTAACTATAATGGAGCCGAGTCACAGGAGATCCACTCTCAGACGATATCGGACTCCCGCAAGAAGAACCAAACATATAAGGAAGATGGCCGAATCCATAGGATCCGCCATGATACCATCCAACAAGATAAAGACCGAATCTCTGAGGACTCAGAGAAAGCGCGTCGACCCCGGGATTCGGATAGATTACTAGATCTACTACATAATCTCGAAGTATCTCTCCTATTTAGATACCAACCCCAACTTAGGAAGATAAGCTCTAACTTAGGAAGACGATACTATTTAGGAAGATGTTCCTAAATAGGACTCATGTCCAAATAAGGTAGATTACTCATAATCAGGGTCAAACCCTACAAAATATGATTAACTTTCCTACAACAACAATGCTAGGTATGCAATCATCTACTATAAAAGGAGCATGGGATATATGCCTAAACACATAACTACATTAATACACTCAAAACGCTGTTCAAAGCTCTAAACTGACTTTAGCATCGAAGAGTTAATCGGATAACCACCGTCAAGTTAGCTTTTATCCTGTTTTGCAAGTCTCATTCACCGGATCAGAAGGTAGCCTCCATCAATAACCAATTGGGAGAAGCCCTTTTAGTGAGGTAAGGAAGAAGATGGGTAAGCGATTCCCCTTTAATTGCATTGATCAGTTGGATGATAGTCAAATAAGCATGTAGTTGAATGAGACAGCAGGCGGGTTACACGTTCCACTGTGCGAAGATGTGAGGTGCAGGTGGTGATGATCACCCCAGGGTATGCGCTAGCGCCCTTAACAACCACAACCATTCTTTTTATTGATTAGACTCCTTATACGAGTTCTATGAAATTATATGGATGTTTATCCCTATTTTAAAACTTTTATTAGGAATCACGATAGGCATACTAATAATTGTACGATTAGAAAGAGAAATATCTGCAGGGATACAATAACATATTGGACCTGAATATGTTGGGCCCTACGTTTCTTATTTAAAATACAGTAATTTTACTAAATAATATAAAAGTTATATTAATAATTAAAAAAATTCTTAGATGTTACAATTATATTTTATTGCATTATGATGTAGAATTCATCTAATATTATATATATAGTTTCAAATTAATTTTAAAATAAATAGAAAAATAAATATAAAGAATTCTTATAAATATATAGAAAATTCATTTCAGTTAGACGAATTTTTAATGTTTTATTTTATTTTTTTCAAACATATAATATTAATTTTTTAGCCGCATCGATATACATATTACTTAAAACACATAAACAATTGAATTAAATATTAGATCAAGAAATAGAACCTGATTTAGAAACATCTATTTGTTCTTGATCATTTAATTTCATATGAATCTGAAATTATGATCTTCTTCCTTTGAATCTTAATCAGGAGATGACCCTATTCTCTTTATGTATTTATGTTTTTCCTGAACGTTAGGAGAAATCATATAATCGCTCTAATAATATTAAGAAAGGGACCTAATTATTTATACTGCTTAAGATATTGAATGGGCTTCCATCAAAGCCTGTTAAATCCAGCTCGCACTTTATCCTCCACACACAAATTAGAGCCCAGTCCTCTTTATTTTATAGTGGCCCATTAACAAATTATTTAAAACTCCAACACGTTTATCTTTTAATTCCATTTTTTGAGTAAATTACCGCGAGACTCCACAGATGTTATAATTCACAGTTTGATATTTTATTTTAA
This sequence comes from Mercurialis annua, assembly GCF_937616625.2. Classification (NCBI taxonomy): domain Eukaryota; kingdom Viridiplantae; phylum Streptophyta; class Magnoliopsida; order Malpighiales; family Euphorbiaceae; genus Mercurialis; species Mercurialis annua. The sequence goes on along the minus strand of NC_065572.1, from coordinate 16,332,822 downwards.
ATCCAACGATTTGATACCTCACTTTTAATTTTGCAAACAATTCCAACCTACTGTTAAATTTGGGTAACAAATTGTTAATGAGATTAAAAATGAGGTACCAAATCGTTTTAAAATGAGGTATCAAATCGTTAATATCATTGAAATGAGGTACTAAATTCTTAACGTAAATGAAAGTGAGGTACTAAATTATTTGAAAGTGAATACTAAATTTTTAACAGAATTACTAAAAAGATTAATTGTTAACAGAATTAAAAGTGAGTTATCAAATTATTTAATTTTTAAATAAAAGATATCAAATTATGAATTATAATATATATGGTGGTCTTAAAATAATTTCCTCTTTGTTTGTTCATGTCAGAACTTGACAATATCCTTTCTTTAATGATAAAATTTCACAAATTAAACAATTTTATCGTTTTTGCAGATGAAAATAATGGGAAAATGGGAATTTTGTCTAGAAGTAAAAGCTTTTTTATGTTTATGACCAGATATAACAGAAAGTTACATTTTGTTATGGCCAGATAATTATAAAAGGTTATACTATTTATAAAAAAAATTATAAAAATTAAATATTTTAATTTTAGGATTAATGTCATAAAAATTCACAAATTTTACACGTTTTCTCATTTTAATCACGCAGTTTAAATTTTCTCATTTTCATACACGAACTACTATTTTTTCTCAAATTTGTGCACGGTGTTGCGGTGTCACGGCTCCATTGGTGTAATTCGCTGAGGTGGAGGTCATTTTACACCAATAATGAATGTCACCTCAGCACCGTGTATGAATTTGAGAAAAAGTGTTAGTTCGTGCATGAAAATGAGAAAATTTAAACTTTTTTTTGACTTTAACCCTTAATTTTACCCAATTTATCGTAAAATGCATAATTTCGTTTTAATTATGTTCAACTATATAATTTTATTTATCTGGCTCTGATGTGTGGTATTGCCACATCAGCGCCACGTAGGCGCCACATGAAAATCACGTAATTAGATATTATTAAAACAAAATCACGCGTTTAAAAAACAAATTAGATAAAATTAAAAAAATTAAACTTTTTTGTGAAATTGTTTTCAGAGGTTTCGGCTTTTCTATCATTTAACCTTTTTTAATTTACATCAGATATTATTATATCTATATATATACTATATATAGAAGCACGGATGGGAGGGACAGGCAAATTTACTGCTAAATAAAGGTTTTATAGTCATTAACTAATTAGTTATTTAATTAATCACTATTGTAATTAAAGTTCTAATTAGAATAGGTAGTTAAATTATCTCCAATTTAGTAATTAAATTGTCTCCAAATTAGTAGAAATACCTATTTTTTAGTTTGATTGAACTACAAAATTAAAATATTGTATTTGGTCAATATATTATTATTTAAATTTGTATCTTATTATTTTTAAAGATATTATGAATAAAATTAAGTTAATTATTTAATTATGTTTATTATAGAACCAAAAGAAAAATAAATTCGGTATGAAAAAAAATTTAATAATCGAATATATCAAATTTACTTTTACAAAAATTCTTAACTGATTTAGTATTAATTATAAATAAAAAATTAATATAATTATAATAAATATACAAATATATTTATTGACGAGTTATATTACGAGACATGTGCATAGCACGTAATTCGAACTAGTAATGATAAAAGTGTAGCATCAGTAGTGAAATATGTCCATGTTGATGTTTTATTAGCTAAAACTACAAACAAGTTTTTCATGATTAATATATTTATATTTAGTATGCGAGTGGAGTCTAATTTAAATGACTAAGCATTTTAAGTGTACTTTTAAAATTTCGACCTTAAATTTCAGCATAGCCGGTCTGGGCTGATTTAATATAATAATTTCTAACACCACCTAACTAGATTAAATATTATATCTGAAAATAAATATATATATATATATATAATATAAAAAAGAAATTATGATAAATTTAAATTTTTTAAATTATGTCGGTGGTGAAAAGTTGAGAGAGCAAAAGACCCACTACAAAGTTACTTTTGACCACCAATATCATTTTAGAGCCACCGAATTGAAGACTTTTTATCCAAAAAGAGTTATGATTTCACTATCAAAATTAAAAACTAAACTGGCTTTTTAAATACTTAATTATATCATTTATTAAAACGTTTATTGGACTTTTTCTAATTGACAATGGACTTGTGGTAAGTAGTCGGTGAGTTTGCCCCTCCAATCTTTGACTCCAACAAATTCTTGAATCCTCAATATTCCTCAGGTTTTTTGTTTCATTAATGGTAAGAAAACATGTTATTTCTTAATTAATTGTTGGTATATGGGTCGGGTCGCACATGACGGATTGACCCGAAATTACCCAATATGGGTTTGCATGGGAGAGTGTTCCAACCTTTATTGAAAGGTTGCAACTCCATGAAAGGTGGTAACTTATTAAAAAGTTACACCTATTCATGACACCCAATTGATGTTAATATATATGTATTATATTACATATCAAAAAAGATTGATTGAATCATAAAAACACTCTCTAAATATATACAATAAAGATAATACACAAGGTGGTGGATTATAAGTATTTTTCATAGTAAAAATACTTAAGACTTAGTGACATAAATCATTCAAACTTGTGGAATCAACAAGAGGTATGTATAGAACGATTCTATATTATTTCCGCATATTCCAACATTGTTATCAGAGCCTATAATGTTGATTTTCATGTTTTGTTTGATTGAAATTCATGATATTTTAAAAATGAATTTTTTATATTAAATGCATCATTATTTGCTATATTTTGTGTGATTTTTAAATGTCTAATTTCTGTGTTTCATGACGTATAATGAATATATTATTAAAGTATGTTGTGCAAGCTTTAAAACGGTATAGAGAACACGAAATTTGGATTAGTATAGTAAACGTTATGATGATTTAAAGTTAGATAGTTAAAAAATTCAATCTTGGAAATTTTGAAATTTTGTGTTTTTCCAGCAACTTTGACGTAATTTTTCGATCATTTTTATAACTGGTAATTCGGTAAAAATTACGTATTTGCAAAACTACGTAATGTCATCTTCAAAATGATATAAAGATCATCGAAAACGGATGTATGTAATGAAAGTTATGAATTTTTGAACATACCACCATGAAAAATCGAAATTTGGAAACTTTTCACTCAAACGGTGCAACTAGTGAAGATAAAGTGTGTTTTACACTCTCTTTAATGGACTTTGAGATTCACACCCATATTAAACGATGTCGGAATTGAAATCCGATTGCACCATTGAACTCAGAATAGCCATAAATGGGGGGATAGGAAAAATTTCGGCGACGGTATACGAAGGCACGGAGGCGCGTGTATTACACGCGCCACGCGCGACTGGGATTGGCTGCATAAGCAGCCAGCGTATTGAACAGCCCCACGCGCAGTGGAGGCGCATGGGGGCACGTGGAGACTCCTCCGGGGGTCGAAAAAATTCTGAAACACCACTGAAAAATTATAAATTTAATTTCTGAATTTTTCATATATTATTTATATTTTTTTAAAGTATATACTATTTAATTTGTATTTATTATTGAATATAAGTTAATAAATTTAAAATAAATTATTTTTAACAAAAAATTAAATATAGAAAAATATTTAATATATTTCAGAAACTATTTTAAATATTGTTGAGTTTCAGTGGGAGAAAAATATTTCTCTACCTATGTATTTTATTTTATTTTTATAATCATTTACTTGATTAAATGCAATTTTTTTTGAATTTTCAATTGGAAAATTTATAAAAAAATTGTATATAAATGTTGGAAAATTAATTTAATTTAATTTAATTTTCTAAACTTAAGTAATACCCCTATAATTTTTGGTGAATATTTTTTGAGTTATGTTGTGTATAAATTTTTTAAATTGGATTTTGAGATTTATTTTAATAAAAGTCTATTTTTCCTCAGATCTCTCATGAGAATTATGTCTTGTTTAAGGAGATTTGCGAGAATCGGAAAGTATAGGAGAGATCATTGGAACAAATGGGTTCCTGGCATGAGCAGAATTCAAAGAACTCCTATAGTTTTGAGGTCTCAAACGGGAAAAGATAGACTGCGATTATTGAAAATTAATCTCGCAAACTATAAGATGGAACCGAAAAGAGACATTATTGATCATATTATAATTGTTATTGGAATGCTTCAGACCATAACTCATAGTGGAGAAGTTTTAAGTAACAGGCAAAAGTATAAAGGCTTACGTAAGACACTTCCAGAGTATTTTCAACAGAAACTTGATAGTTTTTGGTCGAAAGAATTTAATGAAGATTTAAATCATTTTAGTAAAGATTCAAAAGACATGTTAAATGGAAAGACCAATATTTATGAAAGATTGGTCTATCTATTTTTAGATGATTATACTTGGAAGAATTTGAACAAGTCTTCGACTTTGCCTGTTAGCTCCACTTTAAGGACTTCTAGAAATCCAATTTCTAGCTATCCTTGGTTAAAGAATATGAGTTCTACCGTTTTGGATATGAAAAAGGTTGAAGAATCGATTCCTAGAACAGTTAAAGATGGATAGTATAATGTATTTTATTTTGGATTGTTGTTTTATTATATTTGTTGAAATATTTATGAATTATTTGTATATTATTCCAATAAATATTTTATGAAATAGGGCATTCTTTGATTGGTAGAATTTGTTGTTCTCATCTAAGAATAAAATGGTGCAAATTTAAATTAAGTTAAAGAAAATTTAACATTTGAATGATGAATTTGATTGGGGACATAGTGAACTTTTGGTTCTAGTTCATATGAATATATTTTTTTAACTTAGTTTGAAATTGCGACTAGATAAATATGATGATGTGTATGATTGCATAATAAATTAATTTTTACATTAAATGTGTCTCTTTATAGTTATTATTGAATTGAAATGGCTTCGAAAAACATCATAGCTAAGCTCAATAAGGGTGAAAAACTTAATGGTGACAATTATAACATATGGCATTTGAAAATGCATTATATACTTGAGGAGCAAGAAGCTCTCGATGCTGTTAATAATGCAATGGATGAACCAATTGATGAGGTCAATGTCAACGATGCGCAATTTAAGCGCGACATGGCTTCATACACTATTTGGAAGAAAAAGGATTCACCTGCAAGAGAAATCCTTAGAAGTTTCATGAATGATGATTTGGTGTATGAGTATCAGCAGTATTCTACTGCAAATGCCATGTGGGTTGCTTTGCGCGAGAAGTTTGGAGGAACTACTGTCTCCAAACTAAGGCAGTTGACTATCATATTCGACAATTATAAGAAAGTCCCTAATAAGTCAATGAAACAACATTTGAGGGATATGTCGAATATGATAATGGAGTTGAAATCAGCTGGACATAACCTCACTAATGAACAGCAAGTCCAAGCAGTCATTCGATCTTTGCCTAATAATTGGGAGCATATGAAAGTGAATATGACTCACAATGAAAATATTAAGACTTTTGGTGACATCGCGCGCCATTTAAAACTTGAGGATGAGCGCCTTGAGGCTGCTAAGCCTAATATTCAAGCATATGTTGCGGAATCTAGTTTCAAACAAGGTGGTAATAAGCGCAAGTGGTGTAAAAAGAGTTGGAAAAATAAAGGCAAAATGGATGTAGCTGGATTGGGACCAAAAGGTGGAAACAAGCACCAAAAGCGCAAAAGAGGAAAGCGCGGTGGCAAAAAGGATAAGACTAAGTCGGCCTGTTACAATTGTGGCAAAATGGGTCACTTTTCTCGTGAGTGCACTGAGCCTAAAAAGGTAATGTCTTATCTTACTTCTTCCAAAAGAAGTTTTATTTCTAAAGTTTTAGTTTCTAGTACTGTTTTGCTAACCGAATCTCATCCTATGTGGACTGTAGACTCAGGGGCAACCGACTATGTAGCTAGAGACAGAAATGAATTTGTGGAGTTTCGTTGAATTCCGAGTGGCTCTAAATGGATATATGTTGGCAACAACGCAAGAGTTGAATTCAAAGGAATTGGTACATGCAAATTGATTTTGCAAGAAGGCTGAATTCTTTATCTACATGATGTCCTTTATGCTCCTGAAATCCGACGAAATCTGGTCTCCGTTATTGCTTTGTTGAAATTAGGATTTGGTTTATATTTTCAAGATGATTATGTTAAGATTTCTAGTGGTAATTAGTATTATGGTTGTGGATTTATTGTGGATGGTTTTATGGTGTTGAACACCAAATGTTATTCTAATAATAGTGATGTTTGTTTTTCATTATTTTCTCAATCTAGCAATCATGATATGGATGCTTGTTTATGGCAATGCTAGATTAGGACATATTGGGCAAGACAGAATGAATAGATTGGCACGTGATGGTCTTTTAGGATCAAACACGAAATTCATTTTGCCCACTTGTGAGTTTTGCTTACAAGAAAAAACAACTAGAAAACCTTTTCGAACGGGTAAACGAGCTGAATTTCCTTTGCAACTTATACATTCAGACATTTGTGGACCAATGAATGTTAGAGCATGACATGGTGCTTCATATTTCATTACCTTTATAGATGACTTCACTCGATATGGTCATGTCTATTTGATCTCCCATAAATCGGAAGCATTAGATTGCTCTAAAAAGTATTTAAATGAGGTCGAGAATCAATTAGATAAAACGGTTAAAGCCTTAAGAACTGATCGAGGTCGAGAGTATCTATCAGACCAATTTAAAGAATTGTGTGAAGAAAAAGGTATAATGAGGCAATTAACTACTCCTAGAACTCCGCAACAAAATGGTGTTGCCGAGCGGAGGAATAGAACGTTGCTTGAAATGGTTAGGTCCATGATGGCTCAAGCTAATCTCCCAGTTCATTTTTTTGGGTGATGCATTATTAACAGCAGCCTATGTACTTAACCGAGTACCTTCAAAATCAGTATCCTCAACACCTTATGAGTTATGGGCTAAAAAAAACCCAATTTGAGTGAGTTGCGTTCTTGGGGATCTGCAGCATACATTCTTGATTCTTCCCACAAATTTGGTAAATTAGGACCAAGAGGAAAGAAATGTATCTTTATTCGATACTCTGAAAACTCAAAAGGTTATGTTTTTATTGGTGAGGATAATGATGGAAGGAAAACTGAAATTGAGTCCAGAGATGTCACTTTCATTGAAGATAATTTTCCTACAAAGGAAAATATGGATAGAAATTATCATCTTTATGAGATTCAAGAAGAAGGAGAAGTTGATTTAAATCAACAAATAGTTGAACCTCAAAGTGAGGTACCTAATCTTATTTTTGATAGTGGGAGCACACAAGGGTTGCTTCACCCATCTCAATTGAATGGGAGAGTTGAGGAATCTGAACCAATTTCAATTGGTAAAGACGATAGTTCTCACTTACGAAGGAGTATACGTTCAAAAACTCCGAAAAGGCGTTTTGCTATAGAAAATGAAGCCTATATCGTTATTCCTACTGATGATAATGAACCCAAAACAATAAAGGAGGCACTTGAATGTCCTGCAAAGAAACAATGGAAAGTTGCATTGGAAGAAGAAATGAAATCTATGAAAGTAAATCAAGTTTGGAATTTGGTTGACTTACCGCATGGACGCAAAGCCATTGGAAAAAAATGGATTCTTAAAATAAAGCGTAAAGCGGATGGTTCCATTGATAGATATAAAGCTCGCTTGGTAGCAAAAGGTTATACTCAACAAGAGGGAATAGACTATGAGGAAACTTTTTCACCTATAGTCAAATTTTCCTCAATTCGCCTTATTTTGGCAATTGTGGCGAATTTAGATTTAGAATTGCATCAAATGGATGTTAAAACAGCTTTCCTTAATGGAGAACTAGATGAAGAAATCTACATGGAGCAGCCTGTAGGTTTCGTTGTTAAAGGTCAACAGCGCAAAGTATGCAAGCTCCAAAGATCAATTTATGGCCTGAAACAGTCATCGAGACAGTGGTACCTTAAATTTCACAAGGCTATTTTAACCTGTGATTTTAAGATGATTGAAGAAGACCACTGTGTTTACATCAAAAGATCTGAAGAAAAATTAGCAATTCTATGTCTTTATATTGATGATATTTTGATTGCTGGAAATAACAAAGAGTATGGGTGACCTCCTGGGAAGTCCTCGTGTTGCACCCCTTTTTTGCATTTATTCGGTCCGCGCCTGCATTTTCTGCTATTATTAGCGCCGAGAGATAAACAAAACGAGCAACGAGCAACGAGCAACTGCAAGTCAGGGACTAAACGGGAAATAATGGAAAAAGTTCAGGGACCAAAACGTACTTTTAAAGATAGTTTTTATTTTGGTTGAATGAGTTTCAACGCAGCAGATATATACGATGATCGTGCAAGGTATGACGGGTGCGATCATACCAGAACTAATGCACCGGATCCCATCAGAACTCCGAAGTTTAACGTGCTTGGGCGAGAGCAGTACTAGGATTGGTGACCTCCTGGGAAGTCCTCGTGTTGCACCCTTTTTTTGCATTTTTGCGGTCCGCGCCTGCATTTTCTGCTATTATTAGCGCCGAGAGATAAACAAAACGAGCAGCGAGCAACTGCAAGTCAGGGACTAAACGGGAAATAAGGGAAAACGTTCAGGGACCAAAACGTACTTTTAAAGATAGTTTTTATTTTGGTTGAAAGAGTTGCAACGCAGCAGATATATACGATGATCGTGCAAGGTATGACGGGTGCGATCATACCAGCACTAATGCACCGGATCCCATCAGAACTCCGAAGTCAAACGTGCTTGGGAGAGAGCAGTACTAGGATGGGTGACCTCCTGGGAAGTCCTCGTGTTGCACCCCTTTTTTGCATTTTTGCGGTCCGCGCCTGCATTTTCTGCTATTATTAGCGCCGAGAGATAAACAAAACGAGCAACGAGCAACGAGCAACTGCAAGTCAGGGACTAAACGGGAAATAATGGAAAAAATTCAGGGACCAAAACGTACTTTTAAAGATAGTTTTTATTTTGGTTGAATGAGTTGCAACGTAGCAGATATATACGATGATCGTGCAAGGTATGACGGGTGCGATTATACCAGCACTAATGCACCGGATCCCATCAGAACTCCGAAGTCAAACGTGCTTGGGCGAGAGCAGTACTGGGATGGGTGACCTCCTGGGAAGTCCTCGTGTTGCACCCCTTTTTTGCATTTTTGCGGTCCGCGCCTGCATTTTCTGCTATTATTAGCGCCGAGAGATAAACGCAACGAGCAACGAGCAACTGCAAGTCAGGGACTAAACGGGAAATAATGGAAAACGTTCAGGGACCAAAATGTACTTTTAAAGATAGTTTTTATTTTGGTTGAATGAGTTGCAACGCAGCAGATATATACGATGATCGTGCAAGGTATGACGGGTGCGATCATACCAACACTAATGCACCAGATCCCATCAGAACTCCGAAGTTAAACGTGCTTGGGCGAGAGCTGTACTAGGATGGGTGACCTCCTGGGAATCTTCGTGTTGCACCCCTTTTTTGCATTTTTGCGGTCCGCGCCTGCATTTTCTGCTATTATTAGCACCGAGAGAAAAACGAGCAACGAGCAACGAGCAACTGCAAGTCAGGGACTAAACGGGAAATAATGGAAAACGTTCAGGGACCAAAACGTACTTTTAAAGATAGTTTTTATTTTGGTTGAATGAGTTGCAACGTAGCAGATATATACGATGATCGTGCAAGGTATGACGGGTGCGATCATACCAGCACTAATGCACCGGATCCCATCAGAACTCCGAAGTCAAACGTGCTTGGGCGAGAGCAGTACTGGGATGGGTGACCTCCTGGGAAGTCCTCGTGTTGCACCCCTTTTTTGCATTTTTGCGGTCCGCGCCTGCATTTTCTGCTATTATTAGCGCCGAGAGAAAAACGAGCAACGAGCAACTGCAAGTCAGGGACTAAACGGGAAATAATGGAAAACGTTCAGGGACCAAAACGTACTTTTAAAGATAGTTTTTATTTTGGTTGAATGAGTTGCAACGTAGCAGATATATACGATGATCGTGCAAGGTATGACGGGTGCGATCATACCAGCACTAATGCACCGGATCCCATCAGAACTACGAAGTCAAACGTGCTTGGGCGAGAGCAGTACTGGGATGGGTGACCTCCTGGGAAGTCCTCGTGTTGCACCCCTTTTTTACATTTTTGCGGTCCGCGCCTGCATTTTCTGCTATTATTAGCGCCGAGAGATAAACGCAACGAGCAACTGCAAGTCAGAGACTAAACGGGAAATAATGGAAAAAATTCAGGGACCAAAACGTACTTTTAAAGATAGTTTTTATTTTGGTTGAATGAGTTGCAACGCAGCAGATACATATGATGATCGTGCAAGGTATGACGGGTGCGATCATACCAGCACTAATGCACCGGATCCCATCAGAACTCCGAAGTCAAACGTGCTTGGGCGAGTGCAGTACTAGGATGGGTGACCTCCTGGGAAGTCCTCGTGTTGCACCCCTTTTTTGCATTTTTGCGGTCCGCGCCTGCATTTTCTGCTATTATTAGCGCCGAGAGATAAAAAAAAGAGCAACGAGCAACTGCAAGTCAGGGACTAAACGGGAAATAATGGAAAAAATTCAAGGACCAAAACGTACTTTTAAAGATAGTTTTTATTTTGGTTGAATGAGTTGCAACGCAGCAGATACATACGATGATCGTGCAAGGTATGACGGGTGCGATCATACCAGCACTAATGCACCGGATCCCATCGGAACTCCGAAGTCAAACGTGCTTGGGCGAGAGCAGTACTAGGATGGGCGACTTCCTGGGAAGTCCTCGTGTTGCACCCCTTTTTTGCATTTTTGCGGTCCGCGCCTGCATTTTCTGCTATTATTAGCGCTGAGAGATAAAAAACGAGCAACGAGCAACTGCAAGTCAGAGACTAAACGGGAAATAATGGAAAAAATTCAGGGACCAAAACGTACTTTTAAAGATAGTTTTTATTTTGGTTGAATGAGTTGCAACGCAGCAGATACATATGATGATCGTGCAAGGTATGACGGGTGCGATCATACCAGCACTAATGCACCGGATCCCATCAGAACTCCGAAGTCAAACGTGCTTGGGCGAGTGCAGTACTAGGATGGGTGACCTCCTGGGAAGTCCTCGTGTTGCACCCCTTTTTTGCATTTTTGCGGTCCGCGCCTGCATTTTCTGCTATTATTAGCGCCGAGAGATAAAAAAAAGAGCAACGAGCAACTGCAAGTCAGGGACTAAACGGGAAATAATGGAAAAAATTCAAGGACCAAAACGTACTTTTAAAGATAGTTTTTATTTTGGTTGAATGAGTTGCAACGCAGCAGATACATACGATGATCGTGCAAGGTATGACGGGTGCGATCATACCAGCACTAATGCACCGGATCCCATCGGAACTCCGAAGTCAAACGTGCTTGGGCGAGAGCAGTACTAGGATGGGCGACTTCCTGGGAAGTCCTCGTGTTGCACCCCTTTTTTGCATTTTTGCGGTCCGCGCCTGCATTTTCTGCTATTATTAGCGCTGAGAGATAAAAAACGAGCAACGAGCAACTGCAAGTCAGAGACTAAACGGGAAATAATGGAAAAAATTCAGGGACCAAAACGTACTTTTAAAGATAGTTTTTATTTTGGTTGAATGAGTTGCAACGCTGCAGATACATATGATGATCGTGCAAGGTATGACGGGTGCGATCATACCAGCACTAATGCACCGGATCCCATCAGAACTCCGAAGTCAAACGTGCTTGGGCGAGTGCAGTACTAGGATGGGTGACCTCCTGGGAAGTCCTCGTGTTGCACCCCTTTTTTGCATTTTTGCGGTCCGCGCCTGCATTTTCTGCTATTATTAGCGCCGAGAGATAAAAAAAAGAGCAACGAGCAACTGCAAGTCAGGGACTAAACGGGAAATAATGGAAAAAATTCAAGGACCAAAACGTACTTTTAAAGATAGTTTTTATTTTGGTTGAATGAGTTGCAACGCAGCAGATACATACGATGATCGTGCAAGGTATGACGGGTGCGATCATACCAGCACTAATGCACCGGATCCCATCGGAACTCCGAAGTCAAACGTGCTTGGGCGAGAGCAGTACTAGGATGGGCGACTTCCTGGGAAGTCCTCGTGTTGCACCCCTTTTTTGCATTTTTGCGGTCCGCGCCTGCATTTTCTGCTATTATTAGCGCTGAGAGATAAAAAACGAGCAACGAGCAACTGCAAGTCAGAGACTAAACGGGAAATAATGGAAAAAATTCAGGGACCAAAACGTACTTTTAAAGATAGTTTTTATTTTGGTTGAATGAGTTGCAACGCTGCAGATATATACGATGATCGTGCAAGGTATGACGGGTGCGATCATACCAGCACTAATGCACCGGATCCCATCAGAACTCCGAAGTTTAACGTGCTTGGGCGAGAGCAGTACTAGGATGGGTGACCTCCTGGGAAGTCCTCGTGTTGCACCCCTTTTTTGCATTTTTGCGGTCCGCGCCTGCATTTTCTGCTATTATTAGCGCCGAGAGATAAACAAAACGAGCAACGAGCAACTGCAAGTCAGGGACTAAACGGGAAATAATGGAAAAAGTTCAGGGACCAAAACGTACTTTTAAAGATAGTTTTTATTTTGGTTGAATGAGTTTCAACGCAGCAGATATATACGATGATCGTGCAAGGTATGACGGGTGCGATCATACCAGCACTAATGCACCGGATCCCATTAGAACTCCGAAGGTAAACGTGCTTGGGCGAGAGCAGTACTAGGATGGGTGACCTCCTGGGAATTCCTCGTGTTGCACCCCTTTTTTGCATTTTTGCGGTCCGCGCCTGCATTTTCTGCTATTATTAGCGCCGAGAGATAAACAAAACGAGCAACGAGCAACTGCAAGTCAGGGACTAAACAGGAAATAATGGAAAAAATTCAGGGACCAAAACGTACTTTTAAAGATAGTTTTTATTTTGGTTGAATGAGTTTCAACGCAGCAGATATATACGATGATCGTGCAAGGTATGACGGGTGCGATCATACCAGCACTAATGCACCGGATCCCATTAGAACTCCGAAGGTAAACGTGCTTGGGCGAGAGCAGTACTAGGATGGGTGACCTCCTGGAAATTCCTCGTATTGCACCCCTTTTTTGCATTTTTGCGGTCCGCGCCTGCATTTTCTGCTATTATTAGCGCCGAGAGAAAAACGAGCAACGAGCAACGAGCAACTGCAAGTCAGGGACTAAACGGGAAATAATGGAAAACGTTCAGGGACCAAAACGTACTTTTAAAGATAGTTTTTATTTTGGTTGAATGAGTTGCAACGTAGCAGATATATACGATGATCGTGCAAGGTATGACGGGTGCGATCATACCAGCACTAATGCACCGGATCCCATCAGAACTCCGAAGTCAAACGTGCTTGGGCGAGAGCAGTACTGGGATGGGTGACCTCCTGGGAAGTCCTCGTGTTGCACCCCTTTTTAGCATTTTTGCGGTCCGCGCCTGCATTTTCTGCTATTATTAGCGCCGAGAGATAAACGCAACGAGCAACGAGCAACTGCAAGTAAGGGACTAAACGGGAAATAATGGAAAACGTTCAGGGACCAAAACGTACTTTTAAAGATAGTTTTTATTTTGGTTGAATGAGTTGCAACGCAGCAGATATATACGATGATCGTGCAAGGTATGACGGGTGCCATCATACCAGCACTAATGCACCGGATCCCATTAGAACTCCGAAGTTAAACGTGCTTGGGCGAGAGTAGTACTGGGATGGGTGACTTCCTGGAAAGTCCTCGTGTTGCACCCCTTTTTTGCATTTTTGCGGTCCGCGCCTGCATTTTCTGCTATTATTAGCGCCGAGAGAAAAACGAGCAACGAGCAACGAGCAACTGCAAGTCAGGGACTAAACGGGAAATAATGGAAAAAGTTCAGGGACCAAAACGTACTTTTAAAGATAGTTTTTATTTTGGTTGAATGAGTTGCAACGCAGCAGATATATACGATGATCGTGCAAGGCATGACGGGCGCGATCATACCAGCACTAATGCACCGGATCCCATCAGAACTCCGAAGTCAAACGTGCTTGGGCGAGAGCAGTACTGGGATGGGTGACCTCCTGGGAAGTCCTCGTGTTGCACCCCTTTTTTGCATTTTTGCGGTCCGCGCCTGCATTTTCTGCTATTATTAGCGCCGAGAGATAAACGCAACGAGCAACTGCAAGTCAGGGACTAAACGGGAAATAATGGAAAACGTTCAGGGACCAAAACGTACTTTTAAAGATAGTTTTTATTTTGGTTGAATGAGTTGCAACGTAGCAGATATATACGATGATCGTGCAAGGTATGACGGGTGCGATCATACCAGCACTAATGCACCGGATCCCATCAGAACTCCGAAGTCAAACGTGCTTGGGCGAGAGCAGTACTGGGATGGGTGACCTCCTGGGAAGTCCTCGTGTTGCACCCCTTTTTTGCATTTTTGCGGTCCGCGCCTGCATTTTCTGCTATTATTAGCGCCGAGAGATAAACGCAACGAGCAACGAGCAACTGCAAGTCAGGGACTAAACGGGAAATAATGTAAAACGTTCAGGGACCAAAACGTACTTTTAAAGATAGTTTTTATTTTGGTTGAATGAGTTGCAACGCAGCAGATATATACGATGATCGTGCAAGGTATGACGGGTGCGATCATACCAACACTAATGCACCGGATCCCATCAGAACTCCGAAGTTAAACGTGCTTGGGCGAGAGCTGTACTAGGATGGGTGACCTCCTGGGAATCTTCGTGTTGCACCCCTTTTTTGAATTTTTGCGGTCCGCGCCTGCATTTTCTGCTATTATTAGCGCCGAGAGAAAAACGAGCAACGAGCAACGAGCAACTGCAAGTCAGGGACTAAACGGGAAATAATGGAAAACGTTCAGGCACCAAAACGTACTTTTAAAGATAGTTTTTATTTTGGTTGAATGAGTTGCAACGCAGCAGATATATACGATGATCGTGCAAGGTATGACGGGTGCGATCATACCAGCACTAATGCACCGGATCCCATCAGAACTCCGAAGTTAAACGTGCTTGGGCGAGAGTAGTACTGGGATGGGTGACCTCCTGGGAAGTCCTCGTGTTGCACCCCTTTTTTGCATTTTTGCGGTCCGCGCCTGCATTTTCTGCTATTATTAGCGCCGAGAGAAAAACGAGCAACGAGCAACTGCAAGTCAGGGACTAAACGGGAAATAATGGAAAAAGTTCAGGGACCAAAACGTACTTTTAAAGATAGTTTTTATTTTGGTTGAATGAGTTGCAACGCAGCAGATATATACGATGATCGTGCAAGGTATGACGGGTGCCATCATACCAGCACTAATGCACCGGATCCCATTAGAACTCCGAAGTTAAACGTGCTTGGGCGAGAGTAGTACTGGGATGGGTGACCTCCTGGGAAGTCCTCGTGTTTCACCCCTTTTTTGCATTTTTGCGGTCCGCGCCTGCATTTTCTGCTATTATTAGCGCCGAGAGATAAACGCAACGAGCAACTGCAAGTCAGGGACTAAACGGGAAATAATGGAAAACGTTCAGGGACCCAAACGTACTTTTAAAGATAGTTTTTATTTTGGTTGAATGAGTTGCAACGCAGCAGATATATACGATGATCGTGCAAGGCATGACGGGCGCGATCATACCAGCACTAATGCACCGGATCCCATCAGAACTCCGAAGTCAAACGTGCTTGGGCGAGAGCAGTACTGGGATGGGTGACCTCCTGGGAAGTCCTCGTGTTTCACCCCTTTTTTGCATTTTTGCGGTCCGCGCCTGCATTTTCTGCTATTATTAGCGCCGAGAGATAAACGCAACGAGCAACTGCAAGTCAGGGACTAAACGGGAAATAATGGAAAACGTTCAGGGACCAAAACGTACTTTTAAAGATAGTTTTTATTTTGGTTGAATGAGTTGCAACGCAGCAGATATATACGATGATCGTGCAAGGTATGACGGGTGCCATCATACCAGCACTAATGCACCGGATCCCATTAGAACTCCGAAGTTAAACGTGCTTGGGCGAGAGTAGTACTGGGATGGGTGACTTCCTGGGAAGTCCTCGTGTTGCACCCCTTTTTTGCATTTTTGCGGTCCGCGCCTGCATTTTCTGCTATTATTAGCGCCGAGAGAAAAACGAGCAACGAGCAACGAGCAACTGCAAGTCAGGGACTAAACGGGAAATAATGGAAAAAGTTCAGGGACCAAAACGTACTTTTAAAGATAGTTTTTATTTTGGTTGAATGAGTTGCAACGCAGCAGATATATACGATGATCGTGCAAGGCATGACGGGCGCGATCATACCAGCACTAATGCACCGGATCCCATCAGAACTCCGAAATCAAACGTGCTTGGGCGAGAGCAGTACTGGGATGGGTGACCTCCTGGGAAGTCCTCGTGTTGCACCCCTTTTTTGCATTTTTGCGGTCCGCGCCTGCATTTTCTGCTATTATTAGCGCCGAGAGATAAACGCAACGAGCAACTGCAAGTCAGGGACTAAACGGGAAATAATGGAAAACGTTCAGGGACCAAAACGTACTTTTAAAGATAGTTTTTATTTTGGTTGAATGAGTTGCAACGCAGCAGATATATACGATGATCGTGCAAGGCATGACGGGCGCGATCATACCAGCACTAATGCACCGGATCCCATCAGAACTCCGAAATCAAACGTGCTTGGGCGAGAGCAGTACTGGGATGGGTGACCTCCTGGGAAGTCCTCGTGTTGCACCCCTTTTTTGCATTTTTGCGGTCCGCGCCTGCATTTTCTGCTATTATTAGCGCCGAGAGATAAACGCAACGAGCAACTGCAAGTCAGGGACTAAACGGGAAATAATGGAAAACGTTGAGGGACCAAAACGTACTTTTAAAGATAGTTTTTATTTTGGTTGAATGAGTTGCAACGCAGCAGATATATACGATGATCGTGCAAGGTATGACGGGTGCCATCATACCAGCACTAATGCACCGGATCCCATTAGAACTCCGAAGTTAAACGTGCTTGGGCGAGAGCTGTACTAGGATGGGTGACCTCCTGGGAATCTTCGTGTTGCACCCCTTTTTTGCATTTTTGCGGTCCGCGCCTGCATTTCCTGCTATTATTAGCGCCGAGAGAAAAACGAGCAACGAGCAACGAGCAACTGCAAGTCAGGGACTAAACGGGAAATAATGGAAAACGTTCAGGCACCAAAACGTACTTTTAAAGATAGTTTTTATTTTGGTTGAATGAGTTGCAACGCAGCAGATATATACGATGATCGTGCAAGGTATGACGGGTGCGATCATACCAGCACTAATGCACCGGATCCCATCAGAACTCCGAAGTTAAACGTGCTTGGGCGAGAGTAGTACTGGGATGGGTGACCTCCTGGGAAGTCCTCGTGTTGCACCCCTTTTTTGCATTTTTGCGGTCCGCGCCTGCATTTTCTGCTATTATTAGCGCCGAGAGAAAAACGAGCAACGAGCAACTGCAAGTCAGGGACTAAACGGGAAATAATGGAAAAAGTTCAGGGACCAAAACGTACTTTTAAAGATAGTTTTTATTTTGGTTGAATGAGTTGCAACGCAGCAGATATATACGATGATCGTGCAAGGCATGACGGGCGCGATCATACCAGCACTAATGCACCGGATCCCATCAGAACTCCGAAGTCAAACGTGCTTGGGCGAGAGCAGTACTGGGATGGGTGACCTCCTGGGAAGTCCTCGTGTTTCACCCCTTTTTTGCATTTTTGCGGTCCGCGCCTGCATTTTCTGCTATTATTAGCGCCGAGAGATAAACGCAACGAGCAACTGCAAGTCAGGGACTAAACGGGAAATAATGGAAAACGTTCAGGGACCAAAACGTACTTTTAAAGATAGTTTTTATTTTGGTTGAATGAGTTGCAACGTAGCAGATATATACGATGATCGTGCAAGGTATGACGGGTGCGATCATACCAGCACTAATGCACCGGATCCCATCAGAACTCCGAAGTCAAACGTGCTTGGGCGAGAGCAGTACTGGGATGGGTGACCTCCTGGGAAGTCCTCGTGTTGCACCCCTTTTTTGCATTTTTGCGGTCCGCGCCTGCATTTTCTGCTATTATTAGCGCCGAGAGATAAACGCAACGAGCAACGAGCAACTGCAAGTCAGGGACTAAACGGGAAATAATGGAAAAAGTTCAGGGACCAAAACGTACTTTTAAAGATAGTTTTTATTTTGGTTGAATGAGTTGCAACGTAGCAGATATATACGATGATCGTGCAAGGTATGACGGGTGCGATCATACCAGCACTAATGCACCGGATCCCATCAGAACTCCGAAGTCAAACGTGCTTGGGCGAGAGCAGTACTGGGATGGGTGACCTACTGGGAAGTCCTCGTGTTGCACCCCTTTTTTGCATTTTTGCGGCCCGCGCCTGCATTTTCTGCTATTATTAGCGCCGAGAGATAAACGCAACGAGCAACTGCAAGTCAGGGACTAAACGGGAAATAATGGAAAACGTTCAGGGACCCAAACGTACTTTTAAAGATAGTTTTTATTTTGGTTGAATGAGTTGCAACGCAGCAGATATATACGATGATCGTGCAAGGCATGACGGGCGCGATCATACCAGCACTAATGCACCGGATCCCATCAGAACTCTGAAGTCAAACGTGCTTGGGCGAGAGCAGTACTGGGATGGGTGACCTCCTGGGAAGTCCTCGTGTTGCACCCCTTTTTTGCATTTTTGCGGTCCGCGCCTGCATTTTCTGCTATTATTAGCGCCGAGAGATAAACGCAACGAGCAACTGCAAGTCAGGGACTAAACGGGAAATAATGGAAAACGTTCAGGGACCAAAACGTACTTTTAAAGATAGTTTTTATTTTGGCTGAATGAGTTGCAACGTAGCATATATATACGATGATCGTGCAAGGTATGACGGGTGCGATCATACCAGCACTAATGCACCGGATCCCATCAGAACTCCGAAGTCAAACGTGCTTGGGCGAGAGCAGTACTGGGATGGGTGACCTCCTGGGAAGTCCTCGTGTTGCACCCCTTTTTTGCATTTTTGCGGTCCGCGCCTGCATTTTCTGCTATTATTAGCGCCGAGAGATAAACGCAACGAGCAACTGCAAGTCAGGGACTTAACGGGAAATAATGGAAAACGTTCAGGGACCAAAACGTACTTTTAAATATAGTTTTTATTTTGGTTGAATGAGTTGCAACGCAGCAGATATATACGATGATCGTGCAAGGTATGACGGGTGCGATCATACCATCACTAATGCACCGGATCCCATCAGAACTCCAAAGGTAAACGTGCTTGGGCGAGAGCAGTACTAGATGGGTGACCTCCTGGGAAGTCCTCGTGTTGCACCCCTTTTTTGCATTTTTGCGGTCTGCGCCTGCATTTTCTGCTATTATTAGCGCCGAGAGATAAACGCAACGAGCAACGAGCAACTGCAAGTCAGGGACTAAACGGGAAATAATGGAAAACGTTCAGGGACCAAAACATACTTTTAAAGATAGTTTTTATTTTGGTTGAATGAGTTGCAACGCAGCAGATATATACGATGATCGTGCAAGGTATGACGGGTGCGATCATACCAGCACTAATGCACCAGATCCCATCAGAACTCCGAAGTCAAACGTGCTTGGGCGAGAGCAGTACTGGGATGGGTGACCTCCTGGGAAGTCCTCGTGTTGCACCCCTTTTTTGCATTTTTGCGGTCTACGCCTGCATTTTCTGCTATTATTAGCGCCGAGAGACAAACGCAACGAGCAACGAGCAACTGCAAGTCAGGGACTAAACGGGAAATAATGGAAAACGTTCAGGGACCAAAACGTACTTTTAAAGATAGTTTTTATTTTGGTTGAATGAGTTGCAACGCAGCAGATATACACGATGATCGTGCAAGGTATGACGGGTGCGATCATACCATCACTGATGCACCGGATCCCATCAGAACTCCGAAGTCAAACGTGCTTGGGCGAGATCAGTACTGGGATGGGTGACCTCCTGGGAATCTTCGTGTTGCACCCCTTTTTTGCATTTTTGCGGTCCGCGCCTGCATTTTCTGCTATTATTAGCGCCGAGAGAAAAACGAGCAACGAGCAACTGCAAGTCAGGGACTAAACGGGAAATAATGGAAAACGTTCAGGGACCAAAACGTACTTTTAAAGATAGTTTTTATTTTGGTTGAATGAGTTGCAACGCAGCAGATATATACGATGATCGTGCAAGGCATGACGGGCGCGATCATAGCAGCACTTATGCACCGGATCCCATCAGAACTCCGAAGTCAAACGTGCTTGGGCGAGAGCAGTACTGGGATGGGTGACCTCCTGGGAAGTCCTCGTGTTGCACCCCTTTTTTGCATTTTTGCGGTCCGCGCCTGCATTTTCTGCTATTATTAGCGCCGAGAGATAAACAAAACGAGCAACGAGCAACTGCAAGTCAGGGACTAAACGGGAAATAATGGAAAAAGTTCAGGGACCAAAACGTACTTTTAAAGATAGTTTTTATTTTGGTTGAATGAGTTGCAACGCAGCAGATATATACGATGATCGTGCAAGGTATGACGGGTGCGATCATACCAGCACTAATGCACCGGATCCCATCAGAACTTCGAAGATAAACGTGCTTGGACGAGAGCAGTACTGGGATGGGTGACCTCCTGGGAAGTCCTCGTGTTGCACCCCTTTTTTGCATTTTTGCGGTCCGCGCCTGCATTTTCTGCTATTATTAGCGCCGAGAGAAAAACGAGCAACGAGCAACGAGCAACTGCAAGTCAGGGACTAAACGGGAAATAATGGAAAACGTTCAGGGACCAAAACGTACTTTTAAAGATAGTTTTTATTTTGGTTGAATGAGTTGCAACGCAGCAGATATATACGATGATCGTGCAAGGCATGACGGGCGCGATCATAGCAGCACAAATGCACCGGATCCCATCAGAACTCCGAAGTTAAACGTGCTTTGGCGAGAGCAGTACTAGGATGGGTGACCTCCTGGGAAGTCCTCGTGTTGCACCCCTTTTGCATTTTTGCGGTCCGCGCCTGCATTTTCTGCTATTATTAGCGCCGAGAGATAAACAAAACGAGCAACGAGCAACGAGCAACGTCAAGTCAGGGACTAAACGGGAAATAATGGAAAAAGTTTAGGGACCAAAACGTTCTTTTAAAGATAGTTTTTATTTTGGTTGAATGAGTTGCAACGCAGCAGATATATACGATGATCGTGCAAGGCATGACGGGCGCGATCATAGCAGCACTAATGCACCGGATCCCATCAGAACTCCGAAGTTAAACGTGCTTGGGCGAGAGCAGTACTAGGATGGGTGACCTCCTGGGAAGACCTCGTGTTGCACCCCTTTTGCATTTTTGCGGTCCGCGCCTGCATTTTCTGCTATTATTAGCGCCGAGAGATAAACAAAACGAGCAACGAGCAACGAGCAACTGCAAGTCAGGGACTAAACGGGAAATAATGGAAAAAGTTTAGGGACCAAAACGTTCTTTTAAAGATAGTTTTTATTTTGGTTGAATGAGTTGCAACGCAGCAGATATATACGATGATCGTGCAAGGCATGACGGGTGCGATCATACCAGCACTAATGCACCGGATCCCATCAGAACTCCGAAGTTAAACGTGCTTGGGCGAGAGCAGTACTAGGATTAGTGACCTCCTAGGAATCTTCTTGTTGCACCCCTTTTTTGCATTTTTGCGGTCCGCGCCTGCATTTTCTGCTATTATTAGCGCCGAGAGAAAAACGAGCAACGAGCAACTGCAAGTCAGGGACTAAACGGGAAATAATGGAAAACGTTCAGGGACCAAAACGTACTTTTAAAGATAGTTTTTATTTTGGTTGAATGAGTTGCAACGCAGCAGATATATACGATGATCGTGCAAGGTATGACGGGTGCGTTCATACCAGCACTAATGCACCGGAACCCATCAGAACTCCGAAGTCAAACGTGCTTGGGCGAGAGCAGTACTGGGATGGGTGACCTCCTGGGAAGTCCTCGTGTTGCACCCCTTTTTTGCATTTTTGCGGTCCGCGCCTGCATTTTCTGCTATTATTAGCGCCGAGAGATAAACAAAACGAGCAACGAGCAACTGCAAGTCAGGGACTAAACGGGAAATAATGGAAAAAGTTCAGGGACCAAAACGTACTTTTAAAGATAGTTTTTATTTTGGTTGAATGAGTTGCAACGCAGCAGATATATACGATGATCGTGCAAGGCATGACGGGTGCGATCATACCAGCACTAATGCACCTGATCCCATCAGAACTCCGAAGTCAAACGTGCTTGGGCGAGAGCAGTACTGGGATGGGTGACCTCTTGGGAAGTCCTCGTGTTGCACCCCTTTTTTGCATTTTTGCGGTCCGCGCCTGCATTTTCTGCTATTATTAGCGCCGAGAGATAAACAAAACAGGCAACGAGCAACTGTAAGTCAGAGACTAAACGGGAAATAATGGAAAACGTTCAGGGACCAAAACGTACTTTTAAAGATAGTTTTTATTTTGGTTGAATGAGTTGCAACGAAGCAGATATATACGATGATCGTGCAAGGCATGACGGGTGCGATCATACCAGCACTAATGCACCGGATCCCATCAGAACTCCGAAGTCAAACGTGCTTGGGCGAGAGCAGTACTAGGATCGGTGACCTCCTGGGAAGTCCTCGTGTTGCACCCCTTTTTTGCATTTTTTCGGTCCGCGCCTGCATTTTCTGCTATTATTAGCGCCGAGAGATAAACAAAACGAGCAACGAGCAACGAGCAACTGCAAGTCAGGGACTAAACGGGAAATAATGGAAAAAGTTCAGGGACCAAAACGTACTTTTAAAGATAGTTTTTATTTTGGTTGAATGGGTTGCAACGCAGCAGATATATACGATGATCGTGCAGGTATGACGTGTGCGATCATACCAGCACTAATGCACCGGATCCCATCAGAACTCCAAAGTCAAACGTGCTTGGGCGAGAGCAGTACTAGGATGGGTGACCTCCTGGGAAGTCCTCGTGTTGCACCCCTTTTTTGCATTTTTGCGGTCCGCGCCTGCATTTTCTGCTATTATTAGCGCCGAGAGATAAACAAAACGAGCAACGAGCAACGAGCAACTGCAAGTCAGGGACTAAACGGGAAATAATGGAAAAGGTTCAGGGACAAAAACGTACTTTTAAAGATAGTTTTTATTTTGGTTGAATGAGTTGCAACGCAGCAGATATATACGATGATCGTGCAAGGCATGACGGGTGCGATCATACCAGCACTAATGCACCGGATCCCATCAGAACTCCGAAGTCAAACGTGCTTGGGCGAGAGCAGTACTGGGATGGGTGACCTCTTGGGAAGTCCTCATGTTGCACCCCTTTTTTGCATTTTTGCGGTCCGCGCCTGCATTTTCTGCTATTATTAGCGCCGAGAGATAAACAAAACGAGCAACGAGCAACTGTAAGTCAGAGACTAAACGGGAAATAATGGAAAACGTTCAGGGACCAAAACGTACTTTTAAAGATAGTTTTTATTTTGGTTGAATGAGTTGCAACGAAGCAGATATATACGATGATCGTGCAAGGCATGACGGGTGCGATCATACCAGCACTAATGCACCGGATCCCATCAGAACTCCGAAGTCAAACGTGCTTGGGCGAGAGCAGTACTGGGATGGGTGACCTCTTGGGAAGTCCTCGTGTTGCACCCCTTTTTTGCATTTTTGCGGTCCGCGCCTTCATTTTCTACTATTATTAGCGCCGAGAGATAAACAAAACGAGCAACGAGCAACGAGCAACTGCAAGTCAGGGACTAAACGGGAAATAATGGAAAAAGTTCAGGGACCAAAACGTACTTTTAAAGATAGTTTTTATTTTGGTTGAATGAGTTGCAACGCAGCAGATATATACGATGATCGTGCAAGGCATGACGGGTGCGATCATACCAGCACTAATGCACCGGATCCCATCAGAACTCTGAATTCAAACGTGCTTGGGCGAGAGCAGTACTGGGATGGGTGACCTCTTGGGAAGTCCTCGTGTTGCACCCCTTTTTTGCATTTTTGCGGTCCGCGCCTGCATTTTCTGCTATTATTAGCGCCGAGAGATAAACAAAACGAGCAACGAGCAACTGTAAGTCAGAGACTAAACTGGAAATAATGGAAAAAGTTCAGGGACCAAAACGTACTTTTAAAGATAGTTTTTATTTTGGTTGAATGAGTTGCAACGAAGCAGATATATACGATGATCGTGCAAGGTATGACGGGTGCGATAATACCAGCACTAATGCACCGGATCCCATCAGAACTCCGAAGTCAAACGTGCTTGGGCGAGAGCAGTACTGGGATGGGTGACCTCTTGGGAAGTCCTCGTGTTGCACCCCTTTTTTGCATTTTTGCGGTCCGCGCCTGCATTTTCTGCTATTATTAGCGCCGAGAGATAAACAAAACGAGCAACGAGCAACGAGCAACTGCAAGTCAGGGACTAAACGGGAAATAATGGAAAAAGTTCAGGGACCAAAACGTACTTTTAAAGATAGTTTTTATTTTGGTTGAATGAGTTGCAACACAGCAGATATATACGATGATCGTGCAAGGTATGACGGGTGCGATCATACTAGCACTAATGCACCGGATCCCATCAGAACTCCGAAGTGAAACGTGCTTGGGCGAGAGCATTACTAGGATGGGTGACCTCCTGGGAAGTCCTCGTGTTGCACCCCTTTTTTGCATTTCCCGCGGTCCGCGCCTGCATTTTCTGCTATTATTAGCGCCGAGAGATAAACAAAACGAGCAACGAGCAACGAGCAACTGCAAGTCAGGGACTAAACGGGAAATAATGGAAAAAGTTCAGGGACCAAAACGTACTTTTAAAGATAGTGTTTATTTTGGTTGAATGAGTTGCAACGCAGCAGATATATACGATGATCGTGCAAGGTATGACGGGTGCGATCATACCAGCACTAATGCACCGGATCCCATCAGAACTCCGAAGTGAAACGTGCTTGGGCGAGAGCAGTACTAGGATGGGTGACCTCCTGGGAAGTCCTCGTGTTGCACCCCTTTTTTGCATTTTTGCGGTCCGCGCCTGCATTTTCTGCTATTATTAGCGCCGAGAGATAAACAAAACGAGCAACGAGCAACGAGCAACTGCAAGTCAAGGACTAAACGGGAAATAATGGAAAACGTTCAGGGACCAAAACGTACTTTTAAAGATAGTTTTTATTTTGATTGAATGAGTTGCAACGCAGCAGATATATACGATGATCGTGCAAGGTATGACGGGTGCGATCATACCAGCACTAATGCACCGGATCCCATCAGAACTCCGAAGTGAAACGTGCTTGGGCGAGAGCAGTACTAGGATGGGTGACCTCCTGGGAAGTCCTCGTGTTGCACCCCTTTTTTGCATTTTTGCGGTCCGCGCCTGCATTTTCTGCTATTATTAGCGCCGAGAGAGCAACGAGCAACGAGCAACTGCAAGTCAGGTACTAAACGGGAAATAATGGAAAAAGTTCAGGGACCAAAACGTACTTTTAAAGATAGTTTTTATTTTGGTTGAATGAGTTGCAACGCAGCAGATATATACGATGATCGTGCAAGGTATGACGGGTGCGATCATACCAGCACTAATGCACCGGATCCCATCAGAACTCCGAAGTGAAACGTGCCTGGGCGAGAGCAGTACTAGGATGGGTGACCTCCTGGGAAGTCCTCGTGTTGCACCCCTTTTTTGCATTTTTGCGGTCCGCGCCTGCATTTTCTGCTATTATTAGCGCCGAGAGATAAACAAAACGTGCAACGAGCAACTGCAAGTCAGGGACTAAACGGGAAATAATGGAAAAAGTTCAGGGACCAAAACGTACTTTTAAAGATAGTTTTTATTTTGGTTGAATGAGTTGCAACGCAGCAGATATATACGATGATCGTGCAAGGTATGACGGGTGCGATCATACCAGCACTAATGCACCGGATCCCATCAGAACTCCGAAGTGAAACGTGCCTGGGCGAGAGCAGTACTAGGATGGGTGACCTCCTGGGAAGTCCTCGTGTTGCACCCTTTTTTTGCATTTTTGCGGTCCGCGCCTGCATTTTCTGCTATTATTAGCGCCGAGAGAGCAACGAGCAACGAGCAACTGCAAGTCAGGTACTAAACGGGAAATAATGGAAAAAGTTCAGGGACCAAAACGTACTTTTAAAGATAGTTTTTATTTTGGTTGAATGAGTTGCAACGCAGCAGATATATACGATGATCGTGCAAGGTATGACGGGTGCGATCATACCAGCACTAATGCACCGGATCCCATCAGAATTCCGAAGTTAAACGAGCTTGGGCGAGAGTAGTACTAGGATGGGTGACCTCCTGGGAAGTCCTCGTGTTGCACCCCTTTTTTGCATTTTTGCGGTCCGCGCCTGCATTTTCTGCTATTATTAGCGCCGAGAGATAAACAAAACGAGCAACGAGCAACGAGCAACTGCAAGTCAGGGACTAAACGGGAAATAATGGAAAAATTTCAGGGACCAAAACGTACTTTTAAAGATAGTTTTTATTTTGGTTGAATGAGTTGCAACGCAGCAGATATATACGATGATCGTGCAAGGTATGACGGGTGCGATCATACCAGCACTAATGCACCGGATCCCATCAGAACTCCGAAGTGAAACGTGCTTGGGCGAGAGCAGTACTAGAATGGGTGACCTCCTGGGAAGTCCTCGTGTTGCACCCTTTTTTTGCATTTTTGCGGTCCGCGCCTGCATTTTCTGCTATTATTAGCGCCGAGAGAGCAACGAGCAACGAGCAACTGCAAGTCAGGTACTAAACGGGAAATAATGGAAAAAGTTCAGGGACCAAAACGTACTTTTAAAGATAGTTTTTATTTTGGTTGAATGAGTTGCAACGCAGCAGATATATACGATGATCGTGCAAGGTATGACGGGTGCGATCATACCAGCACTAATGCACCGGATCCCATCAGAACTCCGAAGTTAAACATGCCTGGGCGAGAGCAGTACTAGGATGGGTGACCTCCTGGGAAGTCCTCGTGTTGCACCCCTTTTTTGCATTTTTACGGTCCGCGCCTGCATTTTCTGCTATTATTAGCGCCGAGAGATAAACAAAACGAGCAACGAGCAACTGCAAGTCAGGGACTAAACGGGAAATAATGGAAAAAGTTCAGGGACCAAAACGTACTTTTAAAGATAGTTTTTATTTTGGTTGAATGAGTTGCAACGCAGCAGATATATACGATGATCGTGCAAGGTATAACGGGTGCGATCATACCAGCACTAATGCACCGGATCCCATCAGAACTCCGAAGTGAAACGTGCCTGGGCGAGAGCAGTACTAGGATGGGTGACCTCCTGGGAAGTCCTCGTGTTGCACCCCTTTTTTGCATTTTTGCGGTCCGCGCCTGCATTTTCTGCTATTATTAGCGCCGAGAGATAAACAAAACGAGCAACGAGCAACGAGCAACTGCAAGTCAGGGACTAAACGGGAAATAATGGAAAAAGTTCAGGGACCAAAACGTACTTTTAAAGATAGTTTTTATTTTGGTTGAATGAGTTGCAACGCAGCAGATATATACGATGATCGTGCAAGGTATGACGGGTGCGATCATACCAGCACTAATGCACCGGATCCCATCAGAACTCCGAAGTGAAACGTGCTTGGGCGAGAGCAGTACTAGGATGGGTGACCTCCTGGGAAGTCCTCGTGTTGCACCCCTTTTTTGCATTTTTGCGGTCCGCGCCTGCATTTTCTGCTATTATTAGCGCCGAGAGAGCAACGAGCAACGAGCAATTGCAAGTCAGGTACTAAACGGGAAATAATGGAAAAAGTTCAGGGACCAAAACGTACTTTTAAAGATAGTTTTTATTTTGGTTGAATGAGTTGCAACGCAGCAGATATATACGATGATCGTGCAAGGTATGACGGGTGCGATCATACCAGCACTAATGCACCGGATCCCATCAGAACTCCGAAGTTAAACGAGCTTGGGCGAGAGTAGTACTAGGATGGGTGACCTCCTGGGAAGTCCTCGTGTTGCACCCCTTTTTTGCATTTTTGCGGTCCGCGCCTGCATTTTCTGCTATTATTAGCGCCGAGAGATAAACAAAACGAGCAACGAGCAACGAGCAACTGCAAGTCAGGGACTAAACGGGAAATAATGGAAAAATTTCAGGGACCAAAACGTACTTTTAAAGATAGTTTTTATTTTGGTTGAATGAGTTGCAACGCAGCAGATATATACGATGATCGTGCAAGGTATGACGGGTGCGATCATACCAGCACTAATGCACCGGATCCCATCAGAACTCCGAAGTGAAACGTGCTTGGGCGAGAGCAGTACTAGAATGGGTGACCTCCTGGGAAGTCCTCGTGTTGCACCCTTTTTTTGCATTTTTGCGGTCCGCGCCTGCATTTTCTGCTATTATTAGCGCCGAGAGAGCAACGAGCAACGAGCAACTGCAAGTCAGGTACTAAACGGGAAATAATGGAAAAAGTTCAGGGACCAAAACGTACTTTTAAAGATAGTTTTTATTTTGGTTGAATGAGTTGCAACGCAGCAGATATATACGATGATCGTGCAAGGTATGACGGGTGCGATCATACCAGCACTAATGCACCGGATCCCATCAGAACTCCGAAGTTAAACATGCCTGGGCGAGAGCAGTACTAGGATGGGTGACCTCCTGGGAAGTCCTCGTGTTGCACCCCTTTTTTGCATTTTTACGGTCCGCGCCTGCATTTTCTGCTATTATTAGCGCCGAGAGATAAACAAAACGAGCAACGAGCAACTGCAAGTCAGGGACTAAACGGGAAATAATGGAAAAAGTTCAGGGACCAAAACGTACTTTTAAAGATAGTTTTTATTTTGGTTGAATGAGTTGCAACGCAGCAGATATATACGATGATCGTGCAAGGTATAACGGGTGCGATCATACCAGCACTAATGCACCGGATCCCATCAGAACTCCGAAGTGAAACGTGCTTGGGCGAGAGCAGTACTAGGATGGGTGACCTCCTGGGAAGTCCTCGTGTTGCACCCCTTTTTTGCATTTTTGCGGTCCGCGCCTGCATTTTCTGCTATTATTAGCGCCGAGAGAGCAACGAGCAACGAGCAACTGCAAGTCAGGTACTAAACGGGAAATAATGGAAAAAGTTCAGGGACCAAAACGTACTTTTAAAGATAGTTTTTATTTTGGTTGAATGAGTTGCAACGCAGCAGATATATACGATGATCGTGCAAGGTATGACGGGTGCGATCATACCAGCACTAATGCACCGGATCCCATCAGAACTCCGAAGTGAAACGTGCCTGGGCGAGAGCAGTACTAGGATGGGTGACCTCCTGGGAAGTCCTCGTGTTGCACCCCTTTTTTGCATTTTTGCGGTCCGCGCCTGCATTTTCTGCTATTATTAGCGCCGAGAGATAAACAAAACGAGCAACGAGCAACGAGCAACTGCAAGTCAGGGACTAAACGGGAAATAATGGAAAAAGTTCAGGGACCAAAACGTACTTTTAAAGATAGTTTTTATTTTGGTTGAATGAGTTGCAACGCAGCAGATATATACGATGATCGTGCAAGGTATGACGGGTGCGATCATACCAGCACTAATGCACCGGATCCCATCAGAACTCCGAAGTGAAACGTGCTTGGGCGAGAGCAGTACTAGGATGGGTGACCTCCTGGGAAGTCCTCGTGTTGCACCCCTTTTTTGCATTTTTGCGGTCCGCGCCTGCATTTTCTGCTATTATTAGCGCCGAGAGAGCAACGAGCAACGAGCAACTGCAAGTCGAGGACTAAACGGGAAATAATGGAAAAAGTTCAGGGACCAAAACGTACTTTTAAAGATAGTTTTTATTTTGGTTGAATGAGTTGCAACGCAGCAGATATATACGATGATCGTGCAAGGTATGACGGGTGCGATCATACCAGCACTAATGCACCGGATCCCATCAGAACTCCGAAGTTAAACGTGCCTGGGCGAGAGCAGTACTAGTATGGGTGACCTCCTGGGAAGTCCTCGTGTTGCACCCCTTTTTTGCATTTTTGCGGTCCGCGCCTGCATTTTCTGCTATTATTAGCGCCGAGAGATAAACAAAACGAGCAACGAGCAACGAGCAACTGCAAGTCAGGGACTAAACGGGAAATAATGGAAAAAGTTCAGGGACCAAAACGTACTTTTAAAGATAGTTTTTATTTTGGTTGAATGAGTTGCAACGCAGCAGATATATACGATGATCGTGCAAGGTATGACGGGTGCGATCATACCAGCACTAATGCACCGGATCCCATCAGAACTCCGAAGTGAAACGTGCTTGGGCGAGAGCAGTACTAGGATGGGTGACCTCCTGGGAAGTCCTCGTGTTGCACCCCTTTTTTGCATTTCCTGCGGTCCGCGCCTGCATTTTCTGCTATTATTAGCGCCGAGAGATAAACAAAACGAGCAACGAGCAACGAGCAACTGCAAGTCAGGGACTAAACGGGAAATAATGGAAAAAGTTCAGGGACCAAAACGTACTTTTAAAGATAGTTTTTATTTTGGTTGAATGAGTTGCAACGCAGCAGATATATACGATGATCGTGCAAGGTATGACGGGTGCGATCATACCAGCACTAATGCACCGGATCCCATCAGAACTCGGAAGTTAAAGGTGCTTGGGCGAGAGCAGTACTAGGATGGGTGACCTCCTGGGAAGTCCTCGTGTTGCACCCCTTTTTTGCATTTTTGCGGTCCGCGCCTGCATTTTCTGCTATTATTAGCGCCGAGAGAGCAACGAGCAACGAGCAACTGCAAGTCAGGTACTAAACGGGAAATAATGGAAAAAGTTCAGGGACCAAAACGTACTTTTAAAGATAGTTTTTATTTTGGTTGAATGAGTTGCAACGCAGCAGATATATACGATGATCGTGCAAGGTATGACGGGTGCGATCATACCAGCACTAATGCACCGGATCCCATCAGAACTCCGAAGTGAAACGTGCTTGGGCGAGAGCAGTACTAGGATGGGTGACCTCCTGGGAAGTCCTCGTGTTGCACCCCTTTTTTG
Source organism: Mercurialis annua (assembly GCF_937616625.2). Lineage (NCBI taxonomy): Eukaryota > Viridiplantae > Streptophyta > Magnoliopsida > Malpighiales > Euphorbiaceae > Mercurialis > Mercurialis annua. The sequence continues at coordinate 16,301,817 of NC_065572.1, read as the reverse complement.
CATTTTTGCGGTCCGCGCCTGCATTTTCTGCTATTATTAGCGCCGAGAGAGCAACGAGCAACGAGCAACTGCAAGTCAGGTACTAAACGGGAAATAATGGAAAAAGTTCAGGGACCAAAACGTACTTTTAAAGATAGTTTTTATTTTGGTTGAATGAGTTGCAACGCAGCAGATATATACGATGATCGTGCAAGGTATGACGGGTGCGATCATACCAGCACTAATGCACCGGATCCCATCAGAACTCCGAAGTTAAACATGCCTGGGCGAGAGCAGTACTAGGATGGGTGACCTCCTGGGAAGTCCTCGTGTTGCACCCCTTTTTTGCATTTCCTGCGGTCCGCGCCTGCATTTTCTGCTATTATTAGCGCCGAGAGATAAACAAAACGAGCAACGAGCAACGAGCAACTGCAAGTCAGGGACTACACGGGAAATAATGGAAAAAGTTCAGGGACCAAAACGTACTTTTAAAGATAGTTTTTATTTTGGTTGAATGAGTTGCAACGCAGCAGATATATACGATGATCGTGCAAGTTATGACGGGTGCGATCATACCAGCACTAATGCACCGGATCCCATCAGAACTCCGAAGTGAAACGTGCTTGGGCGAGAGCAGTACTAGGATGGGTGACCTCCTGGGAAGTCCTCGTGTTGCACCCCTTTTTTGCATTTCCTGCGGTCCGCGCCTGCATTTTCTGCTATTATTAGCGCCGAGAGATAAACAAAACGAGCAACGAGCAACGAGCAACTGCAAGTCAGAGACTAAACGGGAAATAATGGAAAAAGTTCAGGGACCAAAACGTACTTTTAAAGATAGTTTTTATTTTTGTTGAATGAGTTGCAACGCAGCAGATATATACGATGATCGTGCAAGGTATGACGGGTGCGATCATACCAGCACTAATGCACCGGATCCCATCAGAACTCCGAAGTGAAACGTGCTTGGGCGAGAGCAGTACTAGGATGGGTGACCTCCTGGTAAGTCCTCGTGTTGCACCCCTTTTTTGCATTTTTGCGGTCCGCGCCTGCATTTTCTGCTATTATTAGCGCCGAGAGAGCAACGAGCAACGAGCAACTGCAAGTCAGGGACTAAACGGGAAATAATGGAAAACGTTCAGGGACCAAAACGTACTTTTAAAGATAGTTTTTATTTTGGTTGAATGAGTTGCAACGCAGCAGATATATACGATGATCGTGCAAGGTATGACGGGTGCGATCATACCAGCACTAATGCACCGGATCCCATCAGAACTCCGAAGTGAAACGTGCTTGGGCGAGAGCAGTACTAGGATGGGTGACCTCCTGGGAAGTCCTCGTGTTGCACCCCTTTTTTGCATTTCCTGCGGTCCGCGCCTGCATTTTCTGCTATTATTAGCGCCGAGAGATAAACAAAACGAGCAACGAGCAACGAGCAACTGCAAGTCAGGGACTAAACGGGAAATAATGGAAAAAGTTCAGGGACCAAAACGTACTTTTAAAGATAGTTTTTATTTTGGTTGAATGAGTTGCAACGCAGCAGATATATACGATGATCGTGCAAGTTATGACGGGTGCGATCATACCAGCACTAATGCACCGGATCCCATCAGAACTCCGAAGTGAAACGTGCTTGGGCGAGAGCAGTACTAGGATGGGTGACCTCCTGGGAAGTCCTCGTGTTGCACCCCTTTTTTGCATTTCCTGCGGTCCGCGCCTGCATTTTCTGCTATTATTAGCGCCGAGAGATAAACAAAACGAGCAACGAGCAACGAGCAACTGCAAGTCAGGGACTAAACGGGAAATAATGGAAAAAGTTCAGGGACCAAAACGTACTTTTAAAGATAGTTTTTATTTTGGTTGAATGAGTTGCAACGCAGCAGATATATACGATGATCGTGCAAGGTATGACGGGTGCGATCATACCAGCACTAATGCACCGGATCCCATCAGAACTCGGAAGTTAAAGGTGCTTGGACGAGAGCAGTACTAGGATGGGTGACCTCCTGGGAAGTCCTCGTGTTGCACCCCTTTTTTGCATTTTTGCGGTCCGCGCCTGCATTTTCTGCTATTATTAGCGCCGAGAGAGCAACGAGCAACGAGCAACTGCAAGTCAGGTACTAAACGGGAAATAATGGAAAAAGTTCAGGGACCAAAACGTACTTTTAAAGATAGTTTTTATTTTGGTTGAATGAGTTGCAACGCAGCAGATATATACGATGATCGTGCAAGGTATGACGGGTGCGATCATACCAGCACTAATGCACCGGATCCCATCAGAACTCCGATGTTAAACGTGCTTGTGCGAGAGCAGTACTAGGATGGGTGACCTCCTGGGAAGTCCTCGTGTTGCACCCCTTTTTTGCATTTTTGCGGTCCGCGCCTGCATTTTCTGCTATTATTAGCGCCGAGAGATAAAAAAAACGAGCAACGAGCAACTGCAAGTCAGGGACTAAACGGGAAATAATGGAAAACGTTCAGGGACCAAAACGTACTTTTAAAGATAGTTTTTATTTTGGTTGAATTAGTTGCAACGCAGCAGATATATACGATGATCGTGCAAGGTATGACGGGTGTGATCATACCAGCAGTAATGCACCGGATCCCATCAGATCTCCGAAGTTAAACGTGCTTGGGCGAGAGCAGTACTAGGATGGGTGACCTCCTGGGAAGTCCTCGTGTTGCACCCCTTTTTTGCATTTTTGCGGTCCGCGCCTGCATTTTCTGCTATTATTAGCGCCGAGAGATAAACAAAACGAGCAACGAGCAACGAGCAACTGCAAGTCAGGGACTAAACGGGAAATAATGGAAAAAGTTCAGGGACCAAAACGTACTTTTAAAGATAGTTTTTATTTTGGTTGAATGAGTTGCAACGCAGCAGATATATACGATGATCGTGCAAGGTATGACGGGTGCGATCATACCAGCACTAATGCACCGGATCCCATCAGAACTCTGAAGTGAAACGTGCTTGGGCGAGAGCAGTACTAGGATGGGTGACCTCCTGGGAAGTCCTCGTGTTGCACCCCTTTTTTGGATTTTTGCGGTCCGCGCCTGCATTTTCTGCTATTATTAGCGCCGAGAGAGCAACGAGCAACGAGCAACTGCAAGTCAGGGACTAAACGGGAAATAATAGAAAAAGTTCAGGGACCAAAACGTACTTTTAAAGATAGTTTTTATTTTGGTTGAATGAGTTGCAACGCAGCAGATATATACGATGATCGTGCAAGGTATGACGGGTGCGATCATACCAGCACTAATGCACCGGATCCCATCAGAACTCCGATGTTAAACGTGCTTGTGCGAGAGCAGTACTAGGATGGGTGACCTCCTGGGAAGTCCTCGTGTTGCACCCCTTTTTTGCATTTTTGCGGTCCGCGCCTGCATTTTCTGCTATTATTAGCGCCGAGAGATAAAAAAAACGAGCAACGAGCAACTGCAAGTCAGGGACTAAACGGGAAATAATGGAAAACGTTCAGGGACCAAAACGTACTTTTAAAGATAGTTTTTATTTTGGTTGAATGAGTTGCAACGCAGCAGATATATACGATGATCGTGCAAGGTATGACGGGTGTGATCATACCAGCACTAATGCACCGGATCCCATCAGATCTCCGAAGTTAAACGTGCTTGGGCGAGAGCAGTACTAGGATGGGTGACCTCCTGGGAAGTCCTCGCGTTGCACCCCTTTTTTGCATTTTTGCGGTCCGCGCCTGCATTTTCTGCTATTATTAGCGCCGAGAGATAAACAAAACGAGCAACGAGCAACTGCAAGTCATGGACTAAACGGGAAATAATGGAAAAAGTTCAGGGACCAAAACGTACTTTTAAAGATAGTTTTTATTTTGGTTGAATGAGTTGCAACGCAGCAGATATATACGATGATCGTGCAAGGTATGACGGGTGCGATCATACCAGCACTAATGCACCGGATCCCATCAGAACTCCGATGTTAAACGTGCTTGTGCGAGAGCAGTACTAGGATGGGTGACCTCCTGGGAAGTCCTCGTGTTGCACCCCTTTTTTGCATTTTTGCGGTCCGCGCCTGCATTTTCTGCTATTATTAGCGCCGAGAGATAAAAAAAACGAGCAACGAGCAACTGCAAGTCATGGACTAAACGGGAAATAATGGAAAAAGTTCAGGGACCAAAACGTACTTTTAAAGATAGTTTTTATTTTGGTTGAATGAGTTGCAACGCAGCAGATATATACGATGATCGTGCAAGGTATGACGGGTGCGATCATACCAGCACTAATGCACCGGATCCCATCAGAACTCTGAAGTGAAACGTGCTTGGGCGAGAGCAGTACTAGGATGGGTGACCTCCTGGGAAGTCCTCGTGTTGCACCCCTTTTTTGGATTTTTGCGGTCCGCGCCTGCATTTTCTGCTATTATTAGCGCCGAGAGAGCAACGAGCAACGAGCAACTGCAAGTCAGGGACTAAACGGGAAATAATAGAAAAAGTTCAGGGACCAAAACGTACTTTTAAAGATAGTTTTTATTTTGGTTGAATGAGTTGCAACGCAGCAGATATATACGATGATCGTGCAAGGTATGACGGGTGCGATCATACCAGCACTAATGCACCGGATCCCATCAGAACTCCGATGTTAAACGTGCTTGTGCGAGAGCAGTACTAGGATGGGTGACCTCCTGGGAAGTCCTCGTGTTGCACCCCTTTTTTGCATTTTTGCGGTCCGCGCCTGCATTTTCTGCTATTATTAGCGCCGAGAGATAAAAAAAACGAGCAACGAGCAACTGCAAGTCAGGGACTAAACGGGAAATAATGGAAAACGTTCAGGGACCAAAACGTACTTTTAAAGATAGTTTTTATTTTGGTTGAATGAGTTGCAACGCAGCAGATATATACGATGATCGTGCAAGGTATGACGGGTGTGATCATACCAGCACTAATGCACCGGATCCCATCAGATCTCCGAAGTTAAACGTGCTTGGGCGAGAGCAGTACTAGGATGGGTGACCTCCTGGGAAGTCCTCGCGTTGCACCCCTTTTTTGCATTTTTGCGGTCCGCGCCTGCATTTTCTGCTATTATTAGCGCCGAGAGATAAACAAAACGAGCAACGAGCAACTGCAAGTCATGGACTAAACGGGAAATAATGGAAAAAGTTCAGGGACCAAAACGTACTTTTAAAGATAGTTTTTATTTTGGTTGAATGAGTTGCAACGCAGCAGATATATACGATGATCGTGCAAGGTATGACGGGTGCGATCATACCAGCACTAATGCACCGGATCCCATCAGAACTCCGATGTTAAACGTGCTTGTGCGAGAGCAGTACTAGGATGGGTGACCTCCTGGGAAGTCCTCGTGTTGCACCCCTTTTTTGCATTTTTGCGGTCCGCGCCTGCATTTTCTGCTATTATTAGCGCCGAGAGATAAAAAAAACGAGCAACGAGCAACTGCAAGTCAGGGACTAAACGGGAAATAATGGAAAACGTTCAGGGACCAAAACGTACTTTTAAAGATAGTTTTTATTTTGGTTGAATGAGTTGCAACGCAGCAGATATATACGATGATCGTGCAAGGTATGACGGGTGCGATCATACCAGCACTAATGCACCGGATCCCATCAGAACTCCAAAGTGAAACGTGCTTGGCGAGAGCAGTACTAGGATGGGTGACCTCCTGGGAAGTCCTCGTGTTGCACCCCTTTTTTGCATTTCCTGAGGTCCGCGCCTGCATTTTCTGCTATTATTAGCGCCGAGAGATAAACAAAACGAGCAACGAGCAACTGCAAGTCAGGGACTAAACGGGAAATAATGGAAAAAGTTCAGGGACCAAAACATACTTTTAAAGATAGTTTTTATTTTGGTTGAATGAGTTGCAACGCAGCAGATATATACGATGATCGTGCAAGGTATGACGGGTGCGATCATACCAGCACTAATGCACCGGATCTTATCAGATCTCCGAAGTTAAACGTGCTTGGGCGAGAGCAGTACTAGGATGGGTGACCTCCTGGGAAGTCCTCGTGTTGCACCCCTTTTTTGCATTTTTGCGGTCCGCGCCTGCATTTTTTGCTATTATTAGCGCCGAGAGATAAACAAAACGAGCAACGAGCAACGAGCAACTGCAAGTCAGGGACTAAACGGGAAATAATGGAAAAAGTTCAGGGACCAAAACGTACTTTTAAAGATAGTTTTTATTTTTGGTTGAATGAGTTGCAACGCAGCAGATATATACGATGATCGTGCAAGGTATGACGGGTGCGATCATACCAGCACTAATGCACCGGATCCCATCAGAACTCCAAAGTGAAACGTGCTTGGCGAGAGCAGTACTAGGATGGGTGACCTCCTGGGAAGTCCTCGTGTTGCACCCCTTTTTTGCATTTCCTGAGGTCCGCGCCTGCATTTTCTGCTATTATTAGCGCCGAGAGATAAACAAAACGAGCAACGAGCAACGAGCAACTGCAAGTCAGGGACTAAACGGGAAATAATGGAAAACGTTCAGGGACCAAAACGTACTTTTAAAGATAGTTTTTATTTTGGTTGAATGAGTTGCAACGCAGCAGATATATACGATGATCGTGCAAGTTATGACGGGTGCGATCATACCAGCACTAATGCACCGGATCCCATCAGAACTCCTAAGTGAAACGTGCTTGGGCGAGAGCAGTACTAGGATGGGTGACCTCCTGGGAAGTCCTCGTGTTGCACCCCTTTTTTGCATTTCCTGCGGTCCGCGCCTGCATTTTCTGCTATTATTAGCGCCGAGAGATAAACAAAACGAGCAACGAGCAACGAGCAACTGCAAGTCAGGGACTAAACGGGAAATAATGGAAAAAGTTCAGGGACCAAAACGTACTTTTAAAGATAGTTTTTATTTTGGTTGAATGAGTTGCAACGCAGCAGATATATACGATGATCGTGCAAGGTATGACGGGTGCGATTATACCAGCACTAATGCACCGGATCCCATCAGAACTCGGAAGTTAAAGGTGCTTGGGCGAGAGCAGTACTAAGATGGGTGACCTCCTGGGAAGTCCTCGTGTTGCACCCCTTTTTTGCATTTTCTGCGGTCCGCGCCTGCATTTTCTGCTATTATTAGCGCCGAGAGAGCAACGAGCAACTGCAAGTCAGGGACTAAACGGGAAATAATGGAAAAAGTTCAGGGACCAAAACGTACTTTTAAAGATAGTTTTTATTTTGGTTGAATGAGTTGCAACGCAGCAGATATATACGATGATCGTGCAAGGTATGACGGGTGTGATCATACCAGCACTAATGCACCGGATCCCATCAGATCTCCGAAGTTAAACGTGCTTGGGCGAGAGCAGTACTAGGATGGGTGACCTCCTGGGAAGTCCTCGCGTTGCACCCCTTTTTTGCATTTTTGCGGTCCGCGCCTGCATTTTCTGCTATTATTAGCGCCGAGAGATAAACAAAACGAGCAACGAGCAACTGCAAGTCATGGACTAAACGGGAAATAATGGAAAAAGTTCAGGGACCAAAACGTACTTTTAAAGATAGTTTTTATTTTGGTTGAATGAGTTGCAACGCAGCAGATATATACGATGATCGTGCAAGGTATGACGGGTGCGATCATACCAGCACTAATGCACCGGATCCCATCAGAACTTCGAAGTGAAATGTGCTTGGGCGAGAGCAGTACTAGGATGGGTGACCTCCTGGGAAGTCCTCGTGTTGCACTCCTTTTTTGCATTTTTGCGGTCCGCGCCTGCATTTTCTGCTATTATTAGCGCCGAGAGAGCAACGAGCAACGAGCAACTGCAAGTCAGGGACTAAACGGGAAATAATGGAAAAAGTTCAGGGACCAAAACGTACTTTTAAAGATAGTTTTTATTTTGGTTGAATGAGTTGCAACGCAGCAGATATATACGATGATCGTGCAAGGTATGACGGGTGCGATCATACCAGCACTAATGCACCGGATCCCATCAGAACTCCAAAGTGAAACGTGCTTGGCGAGAGCAGTACTAGGATGGGTGACCTCCTGGGAAGTCCTCGTGTTGCACCCCTTTTTTGCATTTCCTGAGGTCCGCGCCTGCATTTTCTGCTATTATTAGCGCCGAGAGATAAACAAAACGAGCAACGAGCAACTGCAAGTCAGGGACTAAACGGGAAATAATGGAAAAAGTTCAGGGACCAAAACATACTTTTAAAGATAGTTTTTATTTTGGTTGAATGAGTTGCAACGCAGCAGATATATACGATGATCGTGCAAGGTATGACGGGTGCGATCATACCAGCACTAATGCACCGGATCTTATCAGATCTCCGAAGTTAAACGTGCTTGGGCGAGAGCAGTACTAGGATGGGTGACCTCCTGGGAAGTCCTCGTGTTGCACCCCTTTTTTGCATTTTTGCGGTCCGCGCCTGCATTTTTTGCTATTATTAGCGCCGAGAGATAAACAAAACGAGCAACGAGCAACGAGCAACTGCAAGTCAGGGACTAAACGGGAAATAATGGAAAAAGTTCAGGGACCAAAACGTACTTTTAAAGATAGTTTTTATTTTGGTTGAATGAGTTGCAACGCAGCAGATATATACGATGATCGTGCAAGTTATGACGGGTGCGATCATACCAGCACTAATGCACCGGATCCCATCAGAACTCCGAAGTGAAACGTGCTTGGGCGAGAGCAGTACTAGGATGGGTGACCTCCTGGGAAGTCCTCGTGTTGCACCCCTTTTTTGCATTTCCTGCGGTCCGCGCCTGCATTTTCTGCTATTATTAGCGCCGAGAATAAACAAAACGAGCAACGAGCAACGAGCAACTGCAAGTCAGGGACTAAACGGGAAATAATGGAAAAAGTTCAGGGACCAAAACGTACTTTTAAAGATAGTTTTTATTTTGGTTGAATGAGTTGCAACGCAGCAGATATATACGATGATCGTGCAAGGTATGACGGGTGCGATTATACCAGCACTAATGCACCGGATCCCATCAGAACTCGGAAGTTAAAGGTGCTTGGGCGAGAGCAGTACTAAGATGGGTGACCTCCTGGGAAGTCCTCGTGTTGCACCCCTTTTTTGCATTTTCTGCGGTCCGCGCCTGCATTTTCTGCTATTATTAGCGCCGAGAGAGCAACGAGCAACTGCAAGTCAGGGACTAAACGGGAAATAATGGAAAAAGTTCAGGGACCAAAACGTACTTTTAAAGATAGTTTTTATTTTGGTTGAATGAGTTGCAACACAGCAGATATATACGATGATCGTGCAAGGTATGACGGGTGCGATCATACCAGCACTAATGCACCGGATCCCATCAGAACTCCGAAGTGAAACGTGCTTGGGCGAGAGCATTAATAGGATGGGTGACCTCCTGGGAAGTCCTCGTGTTGCCCCCCTTTTTTGCATTTCCTGCGGTCCGCGCCTGCATTTTCTGCTATTATTAGCGCCGAGAGATAAACAAAACGAGCAACGAGCAACGAGCAACTGCAAGTCAGGGACTAAACGGGAAATAATGGAAAAAGTTCAGGGACCAAAACGTACTTTTAAAGATAGTTTTTATTTTGGTTGAATGAGTTGCAACGCAGCAGATATATACGATGATCGTGCAAGGTATGACGGGTGCGATTATACCAGCACTAATGCACCGGATCCCATCAGAACTCGGAAGTTAAAGGTGCTTGGGCGAGAGCAGTACTAAGATGGGTGACCTCCTGGGAAGTCCTCGTGTTGCACCCCTTTTTTGCATTTTCTGCGGTCCGCGCCTGCATTTTCTGCTATTATTAGCGCCGAGAGAGCAACGAGCAACTGCAAGTCAGGGACTAAACGGGAAATAATGGAAAAAGTTCAGGGACCAAAACGTACTTTTAAAGATAGTTTTTATTTTGGTTGAATGAGTTGCAACGCAGCAGATATATACGATGATCGTGCAAGGTATGACGGGTGTGATCATACCAGCACTAATGCACCGGATCCCATCAGATCTCCGAAGTTAAACGTGCTTGGGCGAGAGCAGTACTAGGATGGGTGACCTCCTGGGAAGTCCTCGCGTTGCACCCCTTTTTTGCATTTTTGCGGTCCGCGCCTGCATTTTCTGCTATTATTAGCGCCGAGAGATAAACAAAACGAGCAACGAGCAACTGCAAGTCATGGACTAAACGGGAAATAATGGAAAAGGTTCAGGGACCAAAACGTACTTTTAAAGATAGTTTTTATTTTGGTTGAATGAGTTGCAACGCAGCAGATATATACGATGATCGTGCAAGGTATGACGGGTGCGATCATACCAGCACTAATGCACCGGATCCCATCAGAACTTCGAAGTGAAATGTGCTTGGGCGAGAGCAGTACTAGGATGGGTGACCTCCTGGGAAGTCCTCGTGTTGCACTCCTTTTTTGCATTTTTGCGGTCCGCGCCTGCATTTTCTGCTATTATTAGCGCCGAGAGAGCAACGAGCAACGAGCAACTGCAAGTCAGGGACTAAACGGGAAATAATGGAAAAAGTTCAGGGACCAAAACGTACTTTTAAAGATAGTTTTTATTTTGGTTGAATGAGTTGCAACGCAGCAGATATATACGATGATCGTGCAAGGTATGACGGGTGCGATCATACCAGCACTAATGCACCGGATCCCATCAGAACTCCAAAGTGAAACGTGCTTGGCGAGAGCAGTACTAGGATGGGTGACCTCCTGGGAAGTCCTCGTGTTGCACCCCTTTTTTGCATTTCCTGAGGTCCGCGCCTGCATTTTCTGCTATTATTAGCGCCGAGAGATAAACAAAACGAGCAACGAGCAACTGCAAGTCAGGGACTAAACGGGAAATAATGGAAAAAGTTCAGGGACCAAAACATACTTTTAAAGATAGTTTTTATTTTGGTTGAATGAGTTGCAACGCAGCAGATATATACGATGATCGTGCAAGGTATGACGGGTGCGATCATACCAGCACTAATGCACCGGATCTTATCAGATCTCCGAAGTTAAACGTGCTTGGGCGAGAGCAGTACTAGGATGGGTGACCTCCTGGGAAGTCCTCGTGTTGCACCCCTTTTTTGCATTTTTGCGGTCCGCGCCTGCATTTTTTGCTATTATTAGCGCCGAGAGATAAACAAAACGAGCAACGAGCAACGAGCAACTGCAAGTCAGGGACTAAACGGGAAATAATGGAAAAAGTTCAGGGACCAAAACGTACTTTTAAAGATAGTTTTTATTTTGGTTGAATGAGTTGCAACGCAGCAGATATATACGATGATCGTGCAAGTTATGACGGGTGCGATCATACCAGCACTAATGCACCGGATCCCATCAGAACTCCGAAGTGAAACGTGCTTGGGCGAGAGCAGTACTAGGATGGGTGACCTCCTGGGAAGTCCTCGTGTTGCACCCCTTTTTTGCATTTCCTGCGGTCCGCGCCTGCATTTTCTGCTATTATTAGCGCCGAGAATAAACAAAACGAGCAACGAGCAACGAGCAACTGCAAGTCAGGGACTAAACGGGAAATAATGGAAAAAGTTCAGGGACCAAAACGTACTTTTAAAGATAGTTTTTATTTTGGTTGAATGAGTTGCAACGCAGCAGATATATACGATGATCGTGCAAGGTATGACGGGTGCGATTATACCAGCACTAATGCACCGGATCCCATCAGAACTCGGAAGTTAAAGGTGCTTGGGCGAGAGCAGTACTAAGATGGGTGACCTCCTGGGAAGTCCTCGTGTTGCACCCCTTTTTTGCATTTTCTGCGGTCCGCGCCTGCATTTTCTGCTATTATTAGCGCCGAGAGAGCAACGAGCAACTGCAAGTCAGGGACTAAACGGGAAATAATGGAAAAAGTTCAGGGACCAAAACGTACTTTTAAAGATAGTTTTTATTTTGGTTGAATGAGTTGCAACACAGCAGATATATACGATGATCGTGCAAGGTATGACGGGTGCGATCATACCAGCACTAATGCACCGGATCCCATCAGAACTCCGAAGTGAAACGTGCTTGGGCGAGAGCATTAATAGGATGGGTGACCTCCTGGGAAGTCCTCGTGTTGCCCCCCTTTTTTGCATTTCCTGCGGTCCGCGCCTGCATTTTCTGCTATTATTAGCGCCGAGAGATAAACAAAACGAGCAACGAGCAACGAGCAACTGCAAGTCAGGGACTAAACGGGAAATAATGGAAAAAGTTCAGGGACCAAAACGTACTTTTAAAGATAGTTTTTATTTTGGTTGAATGAGTTGCAACGCAGCAGATATATACGATGATCGTGCAAGGTATGACGGGTGCGATCATACCAGCACTAATGCACCGGATCCCATCAGAACTCCAAAGTGAAACGTGCTTGGCGAGAGCAGTACTAGGATGGGTGACCTCCTGGGAAGTCCTCGTGTTGCACCCCTTTTTTGCATTTCCTGAGGTCCGCGCCTGCATTTTCTGCTATTATTAGCGCCGAGAGATAAACAAAACGAGCAACGAGCAACGAGCAACTGCAAGTCAGGGGCTAAACGGGAAATAATGGAAAAAGTTCAGGGACCAAAACATACTTTTAAAGATAGTTTTTATTTTGGTTGAATGAGTTGCAACGCAGCAGATATATACGATGATCGTGCAAGGTATGACGGGTGCGATCATACCAGCACTAATGCACCGGATCTTAACAGATCTCCGAAGTTAAACGTGCTTGGGCGAGAGCAGTACTAGGATGGGTGACCTCCTGGGAAGTCCTCATGTTGCACCCCTTTTTTGCATTTTTGCGGTCCGCGCCTGCATTTTTTGCTATTATTAGCGCCGAGAGATAAACAAAACGAGCAACGAGCAACGAGCAACTGCAAGTCAGGGACTAAACGGGAAATAATGGAAAAAGTTCACGGACCAAAACGTACTTTTAAAGATAGTTTTTATTTTTGTTGAATGAGTTGCAACGCAGCAGATATATACGATGATCGTGCAAGGTATGACGGGTGCGATCATACCAGCACTAATGCACCGGATCCCATCAGAACTCCGAAGTGAAACGTGCTTGGGCGAGAGCAGTACTAGGATGGGTGACCTCCTGGGAAGTCCTCGTGTTGCACCCCTTTTTTGCATTTCCTGAGGTCCGCGCCTGCATTTTCTGCTATTATTAGCGCCGAGAGATAAACAAAACGAGCAACGAGCAACGAGCAACTGCAAGCCAGGGACTAAACGGGAAATAATGGAAAAAGTTCAGGGACCAAAACATACTTTTAAAGATAGTTTTTATTTTGGTTGAATGAGTTGCAACGCAGCAGATATATACGATGACCGTGCAAGGTATGACGGGTGCGATCATACCAGCACTAATGCACCGGATCCCATCAGAACTCCGAAGTGAAACGTGCTTGGGCGAGAGCAGTACTAGGATGGGTGACCGCCTGGGAAGTCCTCGTGTTGCACCCCTTTTTTACATTTTTGCGGTCCGCGCCTGCATTTTCTGCTATTATTAGCGCCGAGAGATAAACAAAACGAGCAACGAGCAACAAGCAACTGCAAGTCAGGGATTAAACGGGAAATAATGGAAAAAGTTCAGGGACCAAAACGTACTTTTAAAGATAGTTTTTATTTTGGTTGAATGAGTTGCAACGCAGCAGATATATACGATGATCGTGCAAGGTATGACGGGTGCGATCATACCAGCACTAATGCACCGGATCCCATCAGAACTCCGAAGTGAAACGTGCTTGGGCGAGAGCAGTACTAGGATGGGTGACCTCCTGGGAAGTCCTCGTGTTGCACCCCTTTTTTGCATTTCCTGCGGTCCGCGCCTGCATTTTCTGCTATTATTAGCGCCGAGAGATAAACAAAACGAGCAACGAGCAACGAGCAACTGCAAGTCAGGGACTAAACGGGAAATAATGGAAAAAGTTCAGGGACCAAAACGTACTTTTAAAGATAGTTTTTATTTTTGTTGAATGAGTTGCAACGCAGCAGATATATACGATGATCGTGCAAGGTATGACGGGTGCGATCATACCAGCACTAATGCACCGGATCCCATCAGAACTCCGAAGTGAAACGTGCTTGGGCGAGAGCAGTACTAGGATGGGTGACCTCCTGGTAAGTCCTCGTGTTGCACCCCTTTTTTGCATTTTTGCGGTCCGCGCCTGCATTTTCTGCTATTATTAGCGCCGAGAGAGCAACGAGCAACGAGCAACTGCAAGTCAGGGACTAAACGGGAAATAATGGAAAACGTTCAGGGACCAAAACGTACTTTTAAAGATAGTTTTTATTTTGGTTGAATGAGTTGCAACGCAGCAGATATATACGATGATCGTGCAAGGTATGACGGGTGCGATCATACCAGCACTAATGCACCGGATCCCATCAGAACTCCGAAGTGAAACGTGCTTGGGCGAGAGCAGTACTAGGATGGGTGACCTCCTGGGAAGTCCTCGTGTTGCACCCCTTTTTTGCATTTTCTGCGGTCCGCGCCTGCATTTTCTGCTATTATTAGCGCCGAGAGAGCAACGAGCAACGAGCAACTGCAAGTCAGGGACTAAACGGGAAATAATGGAAAACGTTCAGGGACCAAAACGTACTTTTAAAGATAGTTTTTATTTTGGTTGAATGAGTTGCAACGCAGCAGATATATACGATGATCGTGCAAGGTATGACGGGTGCGATCATACCAGCACTAATGCACCGGATCTTATCAGATCTCCGAAGATAAACGTGCTTGGGCGAGAGCAGTACTAGGATGGGTGACCTCCTGGGAAGTCCTCGTGTTGCACCCCTTTTTTGCATTTTTGCGGTCCGCGCCTGCATTTTCTGCTATTATTAGCGCCGAGAGATAAACACAACGAGCAACGAGCAACTGCAAGTCAGAGACTAAACGGGAAATAATGGAAAAAGTTCAGGGACCAAAACGTACTTTTAAAGATAGTTTTTATTTTGGTTGAATGAGTTGTAACGCAGCAGATATATACGATGATCGTGCAAGGTATGACGGGTGCGATCATACCAGCACTAATGCACCGGATCCCATCAGAACTCCGAAGATAAACGTGCTTGGGCGAGAGCAGTACTAGGATGGGTGACCTCCTGGGAAGTCCTCGTTTTGCACCCCTTTTTTGCATTTTTGCGGTCCGCGCCTGCATTTTCTGCTATTATTAGCGCCGAGAGATAAACAAAACGAGCAACGAGCAACGAGCAACTGCAAGTCAGGGACTAAAAGGGAAATAATGGAAAAAGTTCAGGGACCAAAACGTACTTTTAAAGATAGTTTTTATTTTGGTTGAATGAGTTGCAACGCAGCAGATATATACGATGATCGTGCAAGGTATGACGGGTGCGATCATACCAGCACTAATGCACCGGATCCCATCAGAACTCCGAAGTGAAACGTGCTTGGGCGAGAGCAGTACTAGGATGGGTGACCTCCTGGGAAGTCCTCGTGTTGCACCCCTTTTTTTCATTTTTGCGGTCCGCGCCTGCATTTTCTGCTATTATTAGCGCCGAGAGATAAACAAAACGAGCAACGAGCAACGAGCAACTGCAAGTCAGGGACTAAACGGGAAATAATGGAAAAAGTTCAGGGACCAAAACGTACTTTTAAAGATAGTTTTTATTTTGGTTGAATGAGTTGCAACGCATCAGATATATACGATGATCGTGCAAGGTATGACGGGTGCGATCATACCAGCACTAATGCACCGGATCCCATCAGAACTCCGAAGTGAAACGTGCTTGGGCGAGAGCAGTACTAGGATGGGTGACCTCCTAAAAAGTCCTCGTGTTGCGCCCCTTTTTTGCATTTTTGCGATTCGCGCCTGCATTTTCTGCTATTATTAGCGCCGAGAGATAAACAAAACGAGCAACGAGCAACTGCAAGTCAGGGACTAAACGGGAAATAATGGAAAAAGTTCAGGGACCAAAACGTACTTTTAAAGATAGTTTTTATTTAGGTTGAATGAGTTGTAACGTAGCAGATATATACGATGATCGTGCAAGGTATGACGGGTGCGATCATACCAGCACTAATGCACCGGATCCCATCAGAACTCCGAAGTTAAACGTGTTTGGGCGAGAGCAGTACTAGGATGGGTGACCTCCTGGGAAGTCCTCGTGTTGCACCCCTTTTTTGCATTTTCTGCGGTCAGCGCCTGCATTTTCTGCTATTATTAGCGCCGAGAGATAAACAAAACGAGCAACGAGCAACTGCAAGTCAGGGACTAAACGGGAAATAATGGAAAAAGTTCAGGGACCAAAACGTACTTTTAAAGATAGTTTTTATTTTGGTTGAATGAGTTGCAACGCAGCAGATATATAAGATGATCGTGCAAGGTATGACGGGTGCGATCATACCAGCACTAATGCACCGGATCCCATCAGAACTCCGAAGTGAAACGTGCTTGGGCGAGAGCAGTACTAGGATGGGTGACCTCCTGGGAAGTCCTCGTGTTGCACCCCTTTTTTACATTTTTGCGGTCCGCGCCTGCATTTTCTGCTATTATTAGCGCCGAGAGATAAACAAAACGAGCAACGAGCAGTACTAGGATGGGTGACCTCCTGGGAAGTCCTCGTGTTGCACCCCTTTTTTGCATTTTCTGCGGTCCGCGCCTGCATTTTCTGCTATTATTAGCGCCGAGAGATAAACAAAACGAGCAACGAGCAACTGCAAGTCAGGGACTAAACGGGAAATAATGGAAAAAGTTCAGGGACCAAAACGTACTTTTAAAGATAGTTTTTATTTTGGTTGAATGAGTTGCAACGCAGCAGATATATAAGATGATCGTGCAAGGTATGACGGGTGCGATCATACCAGCACTAATGCACCGGATCCCATCAGAACTCCGAAGTGAAACGTGCTTGGGCGAGAGCAGTACTAGGATGGGTGACCTCCTGGGAAGTCCTCGTGTTGCACCCCTTTTTTACATTTTTGCGGTCCGCGCCTGCATTTTCTGCTATTATTAGCGCCGAGAGATAAACAAAACGAGCAACGAGCAACGAGCAACTGCAAGTCAGGGACTAAACGGGAAATAATGGAAAAAGTTCAGGGACCAAAACGTACTTTTAAAGATATTTTTTATTTTGGTTGAATGAGTTGCAACGCAGCAGATATATACGATGATCGTGCAAGGTATGACGGGTGCGATCATACCAGCACTAATGCACCGGATCCCATCAAAACTCCGAAGTGAAACGTGCTTGGGCGAGAGCAGTACTAGGATGGGTGACCTCCTGGGAAGTCCTCGTGTTGCACCCCTTTTTTGCATTTTTGCGGTTCGCGCCTGCATTTTCTGCTATTATTAGCGCCGAGAGATAAACAAAACGAGCAACGAGCAACTGCAAGTCAGGGACTAAACGGGAAATAATGGAAAAAGTTCAGGGACCAAAACGTACTTTTAAAGATAGTTTTTATTTTGGTTGAATGAGTTGTAACGCAGCAGATATATTAGATGATCGTGCAAGGTATGACGGGTGCGATCATACCAGCACTAATGCACCGGATCCCATCAGAACTCCGAAGTGAAACGTGCTTGGGCGAGAGCAGTACTAGGATGGGTGACCTCCTGGGAAGTCCTCGTGTTGCACCCCTTTTTTACATTTTTGCGGTCCGCGCCTGCATTTTCTGCTATTATTAGCGCCGAGAGATAAACAAAACGAGCAACGAGCAACGAGCAACTGCAAGTCAGGGACTAAACGGGAAATAATGGAAAAAGTTCAGGGACCAAAACGTACTTTTAAAGATAGTTTTTATTTTGGTTGAATGAGTTGCAACGCAGCAGATATATACGATGATCGTGCAAGGTATGACGGGTGCGATCATACCAGCACTAATGCACCGGATCCCATCAGAACTCCGAAGTGAAACGTGCTTGGGCGAGAGCAGTACTAGGATGGATGACCTCCTGGGAAGTCCTCGTGTTGCACCCCGTTTTTACATTTTTGCGGTCCGCGCCTGCATTTTCTGCTATTATTAGCGCCGAGAGATAAACAAAACGAGCAACGAGCAACGAGCAACTGCAAGTCAGGGACTAAACGGGAAATAATGGAAAAAGTTCAGGGACCAAAACGTACTTTTAAAGATAGTTTTTATTTTGGTTGAATGAGTTGCAACGCAGCAGATATATACGATGATCGTGCAAGGTATGACGGGTGCGATCATACCAGCACTAATGCACCGGATCTTATTAGATCTCCGAAGTTAAACGTGCTTGGGCGAGAGCAGTACTAGGATGGGTGACCTCCTGGGAAGTCCTCGTGTTGCACCCCTTTTTTGCATTTTTGCGGTCCGCGCCTGCATTTTCTGCTATTATTAGCGCCGAGAGATAAACAAAACGAGCAACGAGCAACGAGCAACTGCAAGTCAGAGACTAAACGGGAAATAATGGAAAACGTTCAGGGACCAAAACGTACTTTTAAAGACAGTTTTTATTTTGGTTGAATGAGTTGTAACGCAGCAGATATATACGATGATCGTGCAAGGTATGACGGGTGCGATCATATCAGCACTAATGCACCGGATCCCATCAGAACTCCAAAGATAAACGTGCTTGGGCGAGAGCAGTACTAGGATGGGTGACCTCCTGGGAAGTCCTCGTGTTGCACCCCTTTTTTGCATTTTTGCGGTCCGCGCCTGCATTTTCTGCTATTATTAGCGCCGAGAGATAAACAAAACGAGCAACGAGCAACGAGCAACTGCAAGTCAGGGACTAAACGGGAAATAATGGAAAAAGTTCAGGGACCAAAACGTACTTTTAAAGATAGTTTTTATTTTGGTTGAATGAGTTGCAACGCAGCAGATATATACGATGATCGTGCAAGGTATGACGGGTGCGATCATACCAGCACTAATGCACCGGATCCCATCAGAACTCCGAAGTGAAACGTGCTTGGGCGAGAGCAGTACTAGGATGGGTGACCTCCTGGGAAGTTGATAGGAGTATTTTACTCCTATATTTAGGGTCGATTTTACTCGGTTTTCATCATGTGTAGTATTGTTTTTATACATTATTTGGCGTTTTTACGTTTAATAGTGTTTGTTAGTGTTTCAGTGGAAATTAGGTGAAAAACGACTATTTGGGGCAAATTTATGGTGGATTGCGTGTACGAGTAAAAAGCGTAGCTTGCGGACGAAGGAATTGAACTTCACGAACGAGATTAAGGAAAAAAGGGGATGTTCCCGTTCGAAACAAAGGTTTCACGAACGGGAACCATGCAGAATGAGCATGAGTCCCGAACGAGAAGGCCTTGTTCCGTTCGGGACTCAAGAAGAAATCAAATCTCAAAGCTTTCGGTCTGCAGTTTTTTCGAACGGAACTATGGTTTCCCGTTCGGGAAAGAAGAAAATTGGGCATGTCACGAACGGAACTATGGCTTCCCGAACGGGAAAGAAGAGAATTTGGCGTGCAGCAGACTTTGAATTGGACTGAAATTCCTCCTCAAATTACAATTACAATTCCTATTACAAATTGATTTGTAATACGAATTAGAAGACTCCGGAACTTCTCCTACTATATAAAGACCTTGTACTAGACTCAATTTAAGACGTAGAATAGATTAGACATTAGATTAGAGTAGTTATAATTTAGTTTTCATTAAATAGCTTTTAGTTTAGTTTTTTCCAGCAGTTTATAAGTAGTTTATAATTAGTTTCTGCAAGACGATTGTTGAAGATTTCAAGCTTAATCAAGACGATTCTTTCCGAAATTGACAACTCCGGTATTTATTGTTTAATTATGCTTTCTTCTTCATCAACCTTCTTGTTTTGTTTCAGTTTTAATATGAGTAACTAAAACCCTTGTTCGAGGGTTGACATGAACTTATAAATTGGTAATTATTTGGATTGGATGGATTAGTATTAATTCGTGTCTTAATTATTAATCTTATTGCTTGGATTAAATTAGCTACTTAGTTCATGAGTTTGTGTTTAGTTAACTAATTGAGAGATTGTTAATTAAATAGACATAGATAATTAAGAACTTAGAGGAAAACGCCGTGAGAGCGGGTTGGAATTTAGGTAGTCATTGAGTTTGCTTCATAATTATAATTTGATTATTTAATTCAGTTTTAATATCGTGAGAGCGAGTTAATATTTGGTTAGTTAATTAGGTTGTGATTTTATTCGGATCTTTGAGGCTTGAGAGGGCGGGATTCGGTGCTTTAGAATAGCTCGATTCGCGATAAAATCACTAAGAAATCCTATTCCATAATTTTGCTTATTTATTTGGGATTATCAGTCCTTGAACTTTTTAATCTTATTGTTTTAAACCCTATTTTATTATTTGTTTTCAGTTTATATTAGTTTAATTAAATTACAAAACCCTATTGATTTTTTCTAGCTAGCCGATTAAAGAATATTTGATATTAGTGATTAAGTCCATTGTCTCTGTGGGATCGATACTTGGTCTTCCAAGTTATATTACTTGAGCGATATCGTACACTTGCGATTATTTGCCAACAAGTTTTTGGCGCCGTTGCCGGGGACAATTGCGTACTTAATAAATTAAGAGTATTATATTCTTGATTGTGTTAGCTTTTATTTTCTGTTTTTTATTTTTATTTTTTTGTGTTTATTGGATTTTACGTGGGGTGTTCTTGTTTTTGGGTGTGCAGGAAATTTGATATTTGTTGGTGTTTCCTCAATTTGTTTTTGGTGTACCTATTTTGGAAAGAGTAATGGCATGGAATCAAAATTATATGCAGTACCAAAATTTTCAGTATAACTGTGAAATTTGTGGGGATTTTGGTCATACTCGAGCTGACTGTCATGTACTCTATCCAGATTGGAATGGACATGTCAACTATATGGGTGATCAATGGCAAGATAGTGAAACTTATGGTTGGAACGATACTTGGGAGAACTTCAATGAAAATTTGAACTTTAATTCAAGTTATCACCCACATCAAAACGAATGGGATTTCAATTCCAACTTTGATAATGAACGACAACAATCACCGGATTTTCAGCAAAATTGGAATGTGGATGAAGGAAGCAAGATTGACGAATTCATTGAGGAGATGAGAACCGGTTTCCAAAATCAAGCCGCGGTCAACCACCGTCTTGAGACGCAAATTTCTCAATTGGCTATTTTGATTCAAAATATAGCTCAAGATGGTCTACCATCTACAACAGAATCAAATCTAAAAGAGCAAGTAAAAGTAATTGAGCTTCGAAGCGGAAAATCACTTGACAGTCCATATGTTACGAAGGTGGTTCAAGTTGACGATGTGCCGATCAATAGTGAGGATGAGATGGCTGCAATTCCATATGTCAATGCTTTAGTTGGACATCATCCAACAAAGGTACATGTAGATGCCGAAAAAGAACAGTGTGAGGATGGTGAACTTGAAACTCCGATTTTCCACCCAATTACAACATCCATGAGCTTAAATAATGAAAGTGGAGAGCAATTTGGTATTACGGTACTCTACGAGGAATTTAATAAAACCTTTGATTTCAAAGATCCTTTCTTAGAAGGATTTGATTCCGAGTATGATGGAAATAATACTAAATATATAAATATGCTTCATACTCCTCATGTTCCTTACTATAGAGTACAAGCATACTCTATATCATCCGAGTTTTATTTGAAGGAGCCAACAAGGAAAAAGAGGAAGAAGATGCTACCAAGACGGCTTCCTCATGTTAGGTTTTATTTTTAGCAACCTTATGCGAAGAGTCTAGCTTTAGACTCTAACTAAAGCGCACTTGGGAGGCAATCCCAAGAGGTATTATTTTCCTTTCATCTTACACTCATGTTTTTCAATTTTTTTTTATTATTTCATTACACTGAGGACATTGCATGAAATAGTGTGAGGATGGGGGAAAAACATATCGTTTAGTTAGGATTTTTATTTATTTATTATTGTTTGTTTATTTATGTTTTCTTAGGTTTAGTTTGTTTTTTTTCAGTTTGTTTTTCTTGTGTTTTCATGCTTTAGTAGATTGTATTAGGGTGTTTTAGGATAGTCGTAGTTTTTTTACAATGCCTTGTATCGCTTTAAATCTTTGTCTTTCAATTATGAAAAAAAGTGTTAGTTGATTTGGTGTTATCTTTTAAATTTGTCAATTTTAGATTTTCCCAAATCAATGAATGTATAAACGCGACTTCTTAATTCGACAATTGATAAGCGATGCTTGCTTAATGACTTAATAATTCGTTGACATAATCCGATGAAATAAGGGTGAATTCAAAATTTAGACTTGTTCAAATCGTTGAAACATAATTGAATAACTTGATGCGGATTCATGACATGTTGATTGTTTATTTTTATAGTCGTTTTTAAACTTTTGGCATAAGTAGCATAATTTAAGTAGGAATTGAGTTTATGGCATAACACTACACACTTTTGAGAGTTTTGAGCTTAATTTTCTTGTTGTGAGTGTTGATTTCATGTTTTATTCCTAGAACTTGCTCGGTGTCCGTTTAAAGTTACACGATTGAGTTTTCAACAATTAGATGATTATGGCAATTAGGTATACCCTTTCTTTTAGACCACTTAAATAGACTACCCTTTATCCCTTAGATTACACCAATTTGAGCCTTAAGCCTTTTTATTGTTTTTACCATATTTTACCCTTTACCGTTCTATGCTTTACCTCTTTTGTTTACCTTATCGTCTTAATATATTATTTGTTATGACTATGATGAATATAGGTGATTCGAAACTCGAGATTAGTGAAAAGAAAAAGTGAACTACATTGTGCTTAAAAGATAAAGTTACGCCTTGAAAAAAGATTGAAAAAGAAAAAAAAAAGAGATAGAAATTTGCAAGCAAAAGCTTCAAAAAGAAGAAAAAAAATTATGAGATTGCAAAAAAGCAATGAGTAAAGCGTAATTCAAAAAGAAAAGAAAGTTATAAGTTCATATAAACGCAAAAGCGGAGTTAGATCGACCTAGAAGTTAATAGTAGTAATAAATAGTATATTAAGTTGATAATTAGCCTTTGTTTAACCTTTTTACCTACCCTTTACCTTAGCCACGTTACAACCCCAATAAAAGACCATATGATTTTTGTTGATTACCGAATCAAGTAGCGGAGTCCGGGACTATGAGCAAGCTTATGGTGAGTATTCATGTTTTCAATTGTGAGCTTTCTTTGTTATATACCCTACTTGTTGAAATATTGATGCCATTAGCTTAGTTTTTACTAAATTGTGCTATGATTTGCCTAAGTGAGAAATTGATTATTTTCCATGTCCCGCAAGTGATAGTGAAGCTTGAAGTGTGATTCAATTTGACCTTGTACTAATGAGTTAGTAACCGTTGTTATATTGAATTATGTCATAAAATTATTATTGTTATTTGATTGCATCATTATTTAGTTGTCGGTTTTAGAAGGTTGTTTTTCATATTATTCATGGGGTCGGGGATTTCTTTGATTGATTTATTGTTAAGTTATATGCTAAGGATTTCTAACATATTTTGTAGAGTAAGATTTATTTCTTGCTTGAGGACAAGCAAAGGTTAAGTGTGAGGAGGTTTGATAGGAGTATTTTACTCCTATATTTAGGGTCGATTTTACTCGGTTTTCATCATGTGTAGTATTGTTTTTATACATTATTTGGCGTTTTTACGTTTAATAGTGTTTGTTAGTGTTTCAGTGGAAATTAGGTGAAAAACGACTATTTGGGGCAAATTTATGGTGGATTGCGTGTACGAGTAAAAAGCGTAGCTTGCGGACGAAGGAATTGAACTTCACGAACGAGATTAAGGAAAAAAGGGGATGTTCCCGTTCGAAACAAAGGTTTCACGAACGGGAACCATGCAGAATGAGCATGAGTCCCGAACGAGAAGGCCTTGTTCCGTTCGGGACTCAAGAAGAAATCAAATCTCAAAGCTTTCGGTCTGCAGTTTTTTCGAACGGAACTATGGTTTCCCATTCGGGAAAGAAGAAAATTGGGCATGTCACGAACGGAACTATGGCTTCCCGAACGGGAAAGAAGAGAATTTGGCGTGCAGCAGACTTTGAATTGGACTGAAATTCCTCCTCAAATTACAATTACAATTCCTATTACAAATTGATTTGTAATACGAATTAGAAGACTCCGGAACTTCTCCTACTATATAAAGACCTTGTACTAGACTCAATTTAAGACGTAGAATAGATTAGACATTAGATTAGAGTAGTTATAATTTAGTTTTCATTAAATAGCTTTTAGTTTAGTTTTTTCCAGCAGTTTATAAGTAGTTTATAATTAGTTTCTGCAAGACGATTGTTGAAGATTTCAAGCTTAATCAAGACGATTCTTTCCGAAATTGACAACTCCGGTATTTATTGTTTAATTATGCTTTCTTCTTCATCAACCTTCTTGTTTTGTTTCAGTTTTAATATGAGTAACTAAAACCCTTGTTCGAGGGTTGACATGAACTTATAAATTGGTAATTATTTGGATTGGATGGATTAGTATTAATTCGTGTCTTAATTATTAATCTTATTGCTTGGATTAAATTAGCTACTTAGTTCATGAGTTTGTGTTTAGTTAACTAATTGAGAGATTGTTAATTAAATAGACATAGATAATTAAGAACTTAGAGGAAAACGCCGTGAGAGCGGGTTGGAATTTAGGTAGTCATTGAGTTTGCTTCATAATTATAATTTGATTATTTAATTCAGTTTTAATATCGTGAGAGCGAGTTAATATTTGGTTAGTTAATTAGGTTGTGATTTTATTCGGATCTTTGAGGCTTGAGAGGGCGGGATTCGGTGCTTTAGAATAGCTCGATTCGCGATAAAATCACTAAGAAATCCTATTCCATAATTTTGCTTATTTATTTGGGATTATCAGTCCTTGAACTTTTTAATCTTATTGTTTTAAACCCTATTTTATTATTTGTTTTCAGTTTATATTAGTTTAATTAAATTACAAAACCCTATTGATTTTTTCTAGCTAGCCGATTAAAGAATATTTGAAATTAGTGATTAAGTCCATTGTCTCTGTGGGATCGATACTTGGTCTTCCAAGTTATATTACTTGAGCGATATCGTACACTTGCGATTATTTGCCAACAAGTTTTTGGCGCCGTTGCCGGGGACAATTGCGTACTTAATAAATTAAGAGTATTATATTCTTGATTGTGTTAGCTTTTATTTTCTGTTTTTTATTTTTATTTTTTTGTGTTTATTGGATTTTACGTGGGGTGTTCTTGTTTTTGGGTGTGCAGGAAATTTGATATTTGTTGGTGTTTCCTCAATTTGTTTTTGGTGTACCTATTTTGGAAAGAGTAATGGCATGGAATCAAAATTATATGCAGTACCAAAATTTTCAGTATAACTGTGAAATTTGTGGGGATTTTGGTCATACTCGAGCTGACTGTCATGTACTCTATCCAGATTGGAATGGACATGTCAACTATATGGGTGATCAATGGCAAGATAGTGAAACTTATGGTTGGAACGATACTTGGGAGAACTTCAATGAAAATTTGAACTTTAATTCAAGTTATCACCCACATCAAAACGAATGGGATTTCAATTCCAACTTTGATAATGAACGACAACAATCACCGGATTTTCAGCAAAATTGGAATGTGGATGAAGGAAGCAAGATTGACGAATTCATTGAGGAGATGAGAACCGGTTTCCAAAATCAAGCCGCGGTCAACCACCGTCTTGAGACGCAAATTTCTCAATTGGCTATTTTGATTCAAAATATAGCTCAAGATGGTCTACCATCTACAACAGAATCAAATCTAAAAGAGCAAGTAAAAGTAATTGAGCTTCGAAGCGGAAAATCACTTGACAGTCCATATGTTACGAAGGTGGTTCAAGTTGACGATGTGCCGATCAATAGTGAGGATGAGATGGCTGCAATTCCATATGTCAATGCTTTAGTTGGACATCATCCAACAAAGGTACATGTAGATGCCGAAAAAGAACAGTGTGAGGATGGTGAACTTGAAACTCCGATTTTCCACCCAATTACAACATCCATGAGCTTAAATAATGAAAGTGGAGAGCAATTTGGTATTACGGTACTCTACGAGGAATTTAATAAAACCTTTGATTTCAAAGATCCTTTCTTAGAAGGATTTGATTCCGAGTATGATGGAAATAATACTAAATATATAAATATGCTTCATACTCCTCATGTTCCCTACTATAGAGTACAAGCATACTCTATATCATCCGAGTTTTATTTGAAGGAGCCAACAAGGAAAAAGAGGAAGAAGATGCTACCAAGACGGCTTCCTCATGTTAGGTTTTATTTTTAGCAACCTTATGCGAAGAGTCTAGCTTTAGACTCTAACTAAAGCGCACTTGGGAGGCAATCCCAAGAGGTATTATTTTCCTTTCATCTTACACTCATGTTTTTCAATTTTTTTTTATTATTTCATTACACTGAGGACATTGCATGAAATAGTGTGAGGATGGGGGAAAAACATATCGTATAGTTAGGATTTTTATTTATTTATTATTGTTTGTTTATTTATGTTTTCTTAGGTTTAGTTTGTTTTTTTTCAGTTTGTTTTTCTTGTGTTTTCATGCTTTAGTAGATTGTATTAGGGTGTTTTAGGATAGTCGTAGTTTTTTTACAATGCCTTGTATCGCTTTAAATCTTTGTCTTTCAATTATGAAAAAAAGTGTTAGTTGATTTGGTGTTATCTTTTAAATTTGTCAATTTTAGATTTTCCCAAATCAATGAATGTATAAACGCGACTTCTTAATTCGACAATTGATAAGCGATGCTTGCTTAATGACTTAATAATTCGTTGACATAATCCGATGAAATAAGGGTGAATTCAAAATTTAGACTTGTTCAAATCGTTGAAACATAATTGAATAACTTGATGCGGATTCATGACATGTTGATTGTTTATTTTTATAGTCGTTTTTAAACTTTTGGCATAAGTAGCATAATTTAAGTAGGAATTGAGTTTATGGCATAACACTACACACTTTTGAGAGTTTTGAGCTTAATTTTCTTGTTGTGAGTGTTGATTTCATGTTTTATTCCTAGAACTTGCTCGGTGTCCGTTTAAAGTTACACGATTGAGTTTTCAACAATTAGATGATTATGGCAATTAGGTATACCCTTTCTTTTAGACCACTTAAATAGACTACCCTTTATCCCTTAGATTACACCAATTTGAGCCTTAAGCCTTTTTATTGTTTTTACCATATTTTACCCTTTACCGTTCTATGCTTTACCTCTTTTGTTTACCTTATCGTCTTAATATATTATTTGTTATGACTATGATGAATATAGGTGATTCGAAACTCGAGATTAGTGAAAAGAAAAAGTGAACTACATTGTGCTTAAAAGATAAAGTTACGCCTTGAAAAAAGATTGAAAAAGAAAAAAAAAAGAGATAGAAATTTGCAAGCAAAAGCTTCAAAAAGAAGAAAAAAAATTATGAGATTGCAAAAAAGCAATGAGTAAAGCGTAATTCAAAAAGAAAAGAAAGTTATAAGTTCATATAAACGCAAAAGCGGAGTTAGATCGACCTAGAAGTTAATAGTAGTAATAAATAGTATATTAAGTTGATAATTAGCCTTTGTTTAACCTTTTTACCTACCCTTTACCTTAGCCACGTTACAACCCCAATAAAAGACCATATGATTTTTGTTGATTACCGAATCAAGTAGCGGAGTCCGGGACTATGAGCAAGCTTATGGTGAGTATTCATGTTTTCAATTGTGAGCTTTCTTTGTTATATACCCTACTTGTTGAAATATTGATGCCATTAGCTTAGTTTTTACTAAATTGTGCTATGATTTGCCTAAGTGAGAAATTGATTATTTTCCATGTCCCGCAAGTGATAGTGAAGCTTGAAGTGTGATTCAATTTGACCTTGTACTAATGAGTTAGTAACCGTTGTTATATTGAATTATGTCATAAAATTATTATTGTTATTTGATTGCATCATTATTTAGTTGTCGGTTTTAGAAGGTTGTTTTTCATATTATTCATAGGGTCGGGGATTTATTTGATTGATTTATTGTTAAGTTATATGCTAAGGATTTCTAACATATTTTGTAGAGTAAGATTTATTTCTTGCTTGAGGACAAGCAAAGGTTAAGTGTGAGGAGGTTTGATAGGAGTATTTTACTCCTATATTTAGGGTCGATTTTACTCGGTTTTCATCATGTGTAGTATTGTTTTTATACATTATTTGGCGTTTTTACGTTTAATAGTGTTTGTTAGTGTTTCAGTGGAAATTAGGTGAAAAACGACTATTTGGGGCAAATTTATGGTGGATTGCGTGTACGAGTAAAAAGCGTAGCTTGCGGACGAAGGAATTGAACTTCACGAACGAGATTAAGGAAAAAAGGGGATGTTCCCGTTCGAAACAAAGGTTTCACGAACGGGAACCATGCAGAATGAGCATGAGTCCCGAACAAGAAGGCCTTGTTCCGTTCGGGACTCAAGAAGAAATCAAATCTCAAAGCTTTCGGTCTGCAGTTTTTTCGAACGGAACTATGGTTTCCCGTTCGGGAAAGAAGAAAATTGGGCATGTCACGAACGGAACTATGGCTTCCCGAACGGGAAAGAAGAGAATTTGGCGTGCAGCAGACTTTGAATTGGACTGAAATTCCTCCTCAAATTACAATTACAATTCCTATTACAAATTGATTTGTAATACGAATTAGAAGACTCCGGAACTTCTCCTACTATATAAAGACCTTGTACTAGACTCAATTTAAGACGTAGAATAGATTAGACATTAGATTAGAGTAGTTATAATTTAGTTTTCATTAAATAGCTTTTAGTTTAGTTTTTTCCAGCAGTTTATAAGTAGTTTATAATTAGTTTCTGCAAGACGATTGTTGAAGATTTCAAGCTTAATCAAGACGATTCTTTCCGAAATTGACAACTCCGGTATTTATTGTTTAATTAAGCTTTCTTCTTCATCAACCTTCTTGTTTTGTTTCAGTTTTAATATGAGTAACTAAAACCCTTGTTCGAGGGTTGACATGAACTTATAAATTGGTAATTATTTGGATTGGATGGATTAGTATTAATTCGTATCTTAATTATTAATCTTATTGCTTGGATTAAATTAGCTACTTAGTTCATGAGTTTGTGTTTAGTTAACTAATTGAGAGATTGTTAATTAAATAGACATAGATAATTAAGAACTTAGAGGAAAACGTCGTGAGAGCGGGTTGGAATTTAGGTAGTCATTGAGTTTGCTTCATAATTATAATTTGATTATTTAATTCAGTTTTAATATCGTGAGAGCGAGTTAATATTTGGTTAGTTAATTAGGTTGTGATTTTATTCGGATCTTTGAGGCTTGAGAGGGCGGGATTCGGTGCTTTAGAATAGCTCGATTCGCGATAAAATCACTAAGAAATCCTATTCCATAATTTTGCTTATTTATTTGGGATTATCAATCCTTGAACTTTTTAATCTTATTGTTTTAAACCCTATTTTATTATTTGTTTTCAGTTTATATTAGTTTAATTAAATTACAAAACCCTATTGATTTTTTCTAGCTAGCCGATTAAAGAATATTTGAAATTAGTGATTAAGTCCATTGTCTCTGTGGGATCGATACTTGGTCTTCCAAGTTATATTACTTGAGCGATATCGTACACTTGCGATTATTTGCCAACAGAAGTCCTCGTGTTGCACCCCTTTTTTGCATTTTTGCGGTCCGCGCCTGCATTTTCTGCTATTATTAGCGCCGAGAGGTAAACAAAACGAGCAACGAGCAACGAGCAACTGCAAGTCAGGGACTAAACGGGAAATAATGGAAAAAGTTCAGGGACCAAAACGTACTTTTAAAGATAGTTTTTATTTTGGTTGAATGAGTTGCAACGCAGCAGATATATACGATGATCGTGCAAGGTATGACGGGTGCGATCATACCAGCACTAATGCACCGGATCCCATCAGAACTCCGAAGATAAACGTGCTTGGGCGAGAGCAGTACTAGGATGGGTGACCTCCTGGGAAGTCCTCGTGTTGCACCCCTTTTTTGCATTTTTGCGGTCCGCGCTTGCATTTTCTGCTATTATTAGCGCCGAGAGATAAACAAAACGAGCAACGAGCAACGAGCAACTGCAAGTCAGGGACTAAACGGGAAACAATGGAAAAAGTTCAGGGACCAAAACGTACTTTTAAAGATAGTTTTTATTTTGGTTGAATGAGTTGCAACGCAGCAGATATATACGATGATCGTGCAAGGTATGACGGGTGCGATCATACCAGCACTAATGCACCGGATCCCATCAGAACTCCGAAGATAAACGTGCTTGGGCGAGAGCAGTACTAGGATGGGTGACCTCCTGGGAAGTCCTCGTGTTGCACCCCTTTTTTGCATTTTTGCGGTCCGCGCCTGCATTTTCTGCTATTATTAGCGCCGAGAGATAAACAAAACGAGCAACGAGCAACGAGCAACTGCAAGTCAGGGACTAAACGGGAAACAATGGAAAACGTTCAGGGACCAAAACGTACTTTTAAAGATAGTTTTTATTTTGGTTGAATGAGTTGCAACGCAGCAGATATATACGATGATCGTGCAAGGTATGACGGGTGCGATCATACCAGCACTAATGCACCGGATCCCATCAGAACTCCGAAGTGAAACGTGCTTGGGCGAGAGCAGTACTAGGATGGGTGACCTCCTGGGAAGTCCTCGTGTTGCACCCCTTTTTTGCATTTCCTGCGGTCCGCGCCTGCATTTTCTGCTATTATTAGCGCCGAGAGATAAACAAAACGAGCAACGAGCAACGAGCAACTGCAAGTCAGGGACTAAACGGGAAATAATGGAAAAAGTTCAGGGACCAAAACGTACTTTTAAAGATAGTTTTTATTTTGGTTGAATGAGTTGCAACGCAGCAGATATATACGATGATCGTGCAAGGTATGACGGGTGCGATCATACCAGCACTAATGCACCGGATCCCATCAGAACTCCGAAGTGAAACGTGCTTGGGCGAGAGCAGTACTAGGATGGGTGACCTCCTGGGAAGTCCTCGTGTTGCACCCCTTTTTTGCATTTTTGCGGTCCGCGCCTGCATTTTCTGCTATTATTAGCGCCGAGAGAGCAACGAGCAACGAGCAACTGCAAGTCAGGGACTAAACGGGAAATAATGGAAAACGTTCAGGGACCAAAACGTACTTTTAAAGATAGTTTTTATTTTGGTTGAATGAGTTGCAACGCAGCAGATATATACGATGATCGTGCAAGGTATGACGGGTGCG
This sequence comes from Mercurialis annua, assembly GCF_937616625.2. Lineage (NCBI taxonomy): Eukaryota > Viridiplantae > Streptophyta > Magnoliopsida > Malpighiales > Euphorbiaceae > Mercurialis > Mercurialis annua. The sequence goes on along the minus strand of NC_065572.1, from coordinate 16,270,791 downwards.
ATCATACCAGCACTAATGCACCGGATCCCATCAGAACTCCGAAGTGAAACGTGCTTGGGCGATAGCAGTACTAGGATGGGTGACCTCCTGGGAAGTCCTCGTGTTGCACCCCTTTTTTGCATTTTTGCGGTCCGCGCCTGCATTTTCTGCTATTATTAGCGCCGAGAGATAAACAAAACGAGCAACGAGCAACTGCAAGTCAGGGACTAAACGGGAAATAATGGAAAAAGTTCAGGGACCAAAACGTACTTTTAAAGATAGTTTTTATTTTGGTTGAATGAGTTGTAACGCAGCAGATATATACGATGATCGTGCAAGGTATGACGGGTGAATCATACCAGCACTAATGCACCGGATCCCATCAGAACTCCGAAGATAAACGTGCTTGGGCGAGAGCAGTACTAGGATGGGTGACCTCCTGGGAAGTCCTCGTGTTGCACCCCTTTTTTGCATTTTTGCGGTCCGCGCCTGCATTTTCTGCTATTATTAGCGCCGAGAGATAAACAAAACGAGCAACGAGCAACGAGCAACTGCAAGTCAGGGCTTAAATGGGAAATAATGGAAAAAGTTCAGGGACCAAAACGTACTTTTAAAGATAGTTTTTATTTTGGTTGAATGAGTTGCAACGCAGCAGATATATACGATGATCGTGCAAGGTATGACGGGTGCGATCATACCAGCACTAATGCACCGGATCCCATCAGAACTCCGAAGATAAACGTGCTTGGGCGAGAGCAGTACTAGGATGGGTGACCTCCTGGGAAGTCCTCGTGTTGCACCCCTTTTTTGCATTTTTGCGGTCCGCGCCTGCATTTTCTGCTATTATTAGCGCCGAGAGATAAACAAAACGAGCAACGAGCAACGAGCAACTGCAAGTCAGGGACTAAACGGGAAACAATGGAAAAAGTTCAGGGACCAAAACGTACTTTTAAAGATAGTTTTTATTTTGGTTGAATGAGTTGCAACGCAGCAGATATATACGATGATCGTGCAAGGTATGACGGGTGCGATCATACCAGCACTAATGCACCGGATCCCATCAGAACTCCGAAGATAATCGTGCTTGGGCGAGAGCAGTACTAGGATGGGTGACCTCCTGGGAAGTCCTCGTGTTGCACCCCTTTTTTGCATTTTTGCGGTCCGCGCCTGCATTTTCTGCTATTATTAGCGCCGAGAGATAAACAAAACGAGCAATGAGCAACGAGCAACTGCAAGTCAGGGACTAAACGGGAAATAATGGAAAAAGTTCAGGGACCAAAACGTACTTTTAAAGATAGTTTTTATTTTGGTTGAATGAGTTGCAACGCAGCAGATATATACGATGATCGTGCAAGGTATGACGGGTGCGATCATACCAGCACTAATGCACCGGATCCCATCAGAACTCCGAAGTGAAACGTGCTTGGGCGAGAGCAGTACTAGGATGGGTGACCTCCTGGGAAGTCCTCGTGTTGCACCCCTTTTTTGCATTTCCTGCGGTCCGCGCCTGCATTTTCTGCTATTATTAGCGCCGAGAGATAAACAAAACGAGCAACGAGCAACGAGCAACTGAAAGTCAGGGACTAAACGGGAAACAATGGAAAAAGTTCAGGGACCAAAACGTACTTTTAAAGATAGTTTTTATTTTGGTTGAATGAGTTGCAACGCAGCAGATATATACGATGATCGTGATCCCATCAGAACTCCGAAGTGAAACGTGCTTGGGCGAGAGCAGTACTAGGATGGGTGACCTCCTGGGAAGTCCTCGTGTTGCACCCCTTTTTTGCATTTTTGCGGTCCGCGCCTGCATTTTCTGCTATTATTAGCGCCGAGAGATAAACAAAACGAGCAACGAGCAACGAGCAACTGCAAGTCAGGGACTAAACGGGAAATAATGGAAAATGTTCAGGGACCAAAACGTACTTTTAAAGATAGTTTTTATTTTGGTTGAATGAGTTGCAACGCAGCAGATATATACGATGATCGTGCAAGGTATGACGGGTGCGATCATACCAGCACTAATGCACCGGATCCCATCAGAACTCCGAAGTGAAACGTGCTTGGGCGAGAGCAGTACTAGGATGGGTGACCTCCTGGGAAGTCCTCGTGTTGCACCCCTTTTTTGCATTTCCTGCGGTCCGCGCCTGCATTTTCTGCTATTATTAGCGCCGAGAGATAAACAAAACGAGCAACGAGCAACGAGCAGCTGCAAGTCAGGGACTAAACGGGAAACAATGGAAAAAGTTCAGGGACCAAAACGTACTTTTAAAGATAGTTTTTATTTTGGTTGAATGAGTTGCAACGCAGCAGATATATACGATGATCGTGCAAGGTATGACGGGTGCGATCATACCAGCACTAATGCACCGGATCCCATCAGAACTCCGAAGTGAAACGTGCTTGGGCGAGAGCAGTACTAGGATGGGTGACCTCCTGGGAAGTCCTCGTGTTGCACCCCTTTTTTGCATTTTTGCGGTCCGCGCCTGCATTTTCTGCTATTATTAGCGCCGAGAGAGCAACGAGCAACGAGCAACTGCAAGTCAGGGACTAAACGGGAAATAATGGAAAAAGTTCAGGGACCAAAACGTACTTTTAAAGATAGTTTTTATTTTGGTTGAATGAGTTGCAACGCAGCAGATATATACGATGATCGTGCAAGGTATGACGGGTGCGATCATACCAGCACTAATGCACCGGATCCCATCAGAACTCCGAAGTGAAACGTGCTTGGGCGAGAGCAGTACTAGGATGGGTGACCTCCTGGGAAGTCCTCGTGTTGCACCCCTTTTTTGCATTTTTGCGGTCCGCGCCTGCATTTTCTGCTATTATTAGCGCCGAGAGATAAACAAAACGAGCAACGAGCAACTGCAAGTCAGGGACTAAACGGGAAACAATGGAAAAAGTTCAGGGACCAAAACGTACTTTTAAAGATAGTTTTTATTTTGGTTGAATGAGTTGCAACGCATCAGATATATACGATGATCGTGCAAGGTATGACGGGTGCGATCATACCAGCACTAATGCACCGGATCCCATCAGAACTCCGAAGTGAAACGTGCTTGGGCGAGAGCAGTACTAGGATGGGTGACCTCCTGGGAAGTCCTCGTGTTGCACCCCTTTTTTGCATTTTTGCGGTCCGCGCCTGCATTTTCTGCTATTATTAGCGCCGAGAGGTAAACAAAACGAGCAACGAGCAACGAGCAACTGCAAGTCAGGGACTAAACGGGAAATAATGGAAAACGTTCAGGGACCAAAACGTACTTTTAAAGATAGTTTTTATTTTGGTTGAATGAGTTGCAACGCAGCAGATATATACGATGATCGTGCAAGGTATGACGGGTGCGATCATACCAGCACTAATGCACCGGATCCCATCAGAACTCCGAAGATAAACGTGCTTGGGCGAGAGCAGTACTAGGATGGGTGACCTCCTGGGAAGTCCTCGTGTTGCACCCCTTTTTTGCATTTTCTGCGGTCCGCGCCTGCATTTTCTGCTATTATTAGCGCCGAGAGATAAACAAAACGAGCAACGAGCAACGAGCAACTGCAAGTCAGGGACTAAACGGGAAATAATGGAAAAAGTTCAGGGACCAAAACGTACTTTTAAAGATAGTTTTTATTTTGGTTGAATGAGTTGCAACGCAGCAGATATATACGATGATCGTGCAAGGTATGACGGGTGCGATCATACCAGCACTAATGCACCGGATCCCATCAGAACTCCGAAGATAAACGTGCTTGGGCGAGAGCAGTACTAGGATGGGTGACCTCCTGGGAAGTCCTCGTGTTGCACCCCTTTTTTGCATTTTTGCGGTCCGCGCCTGCATTTTCTGCTATTATTAGCGCCGAGAGATAAACAAAACGAGCAACGAGCAACTGCAAGTCAGGGACTAAACGGGAAACAATGGAAAAAGTTCAGGGACCAAAACGTACTTTTAAAGATAGTTTTTATTTTGGTTGAATGAGTTGCAACGCATCAGATATATACGATGATCGTGCAAGGTATGACGGGTGCGATCATACCAGCACTAATGCACCGGATCCCATCAGAACTCCGAAGTGAAACGTGCTTGGGCGAGAGCAGTACTAGGATGGGTGACCTCCTGGGAAGTCCTCGTGTTGCACCCCTTTTTTGCATTTTTGCGGTCCGCGCCTGCATTTTCTGCTATTATTAGCGCCGAGAGGTAAACAAAACGAGCAACGAGCAACGAGCAACTGCAAGTCAGGGACTAAACGGGAAATAATGGAAAAAGTTCAGGGACCAAAACGTACTTTTAAAGATAGTTTTTATTTTGGTTGAATGAGTTGCAACGCAGCAGATATATACGATGATCGTGCAAGGTATGACGGGTGCGATCATACCAGCACTAATGCACCGGATCCCATCAGAACTCCGAAGATAATCGTGCTTGGGCGAGAGCAGTACTAGGATGGGTGACCTCCTGGGAAGTCCTCGTGTTGCACCCCTTTTTTGCATTTTCTGCGGTCCGCGCCTGTATTTTCTGCTATTATTAGCGCCGAGAGATAAACAAAACGAGCAACGAGCAACGAGCAACTGCAAGTCAGGGACTAAACGGGAAATAATGGAAAAAGTTCAGGGACCAAAACGTACTTTTAAAGATAGTTTTTATTTTGGTTGAATGAGTTGCAACGCAGCAGATATATACGATGATCGTGCAAGGTATGACGGGTGCGATCATACCAGCACTAATGCACCGGATCCCATCAGAACTCCGAAGATAAACGTGCTTGGGCGAGAGCAGTACTAGGATGGGTGACCTCCTGGGAAGTCCTCGTGTTGCACCCCTTTTTTGCATTTTCTGCGGTCCGCGCCTGCATTTTCTGCTATTATTAGCGCCGAGAGATAAACAAAACGAGCAACGAGCAACGAGCAACTGCAAGTCAGGGACTAAACGGGAAATAATGGAAAAAGTTCAGGGACCAAAACGTACTTTTAAAGATAGTTTTTATTTTGGTTGAATGAGTTGCAACGCAGCAGATATATACGATGATCGTGCAAGGTATGACGGGTGCGATCATACCAGCACTAATGCACCGGATCCCATCAGAACTCCGAAGATAAACGTGCTTGGGCGAGAGCAGTACTAGGATGGGTGACCTCCTGGGAAGTCCTCGTGTTGCACCCCTTTTTTGCATTTTTGCGGTCCGCGCCTGCATTTTCTGCTATTATTAGCGCCGAGAGATAAACAAAACGAGCAACGAGCAACTGCAAGTCAGGGACTAAACGGGAAACAATGGAAAAAGTTCAGGGACCAAAACGTACTTTTAAAGATAGTTTTTATTTTGGTTGAATGAGTTGCAACGCATCAGATATATACGATGATCGTGCAAGGTATGACGGGTGCGATCATACCAGCACTAATGCACCGGATCCCATCAGAACTCCGAAGTGAAACGTGCTTGGGCGAGAGCAGTACTAGGATGGGTGACCTCCTGGGAAGTCCTCGTGTTGCACCCCTTTTTTGCATTTTTGCGGTCCGCGCCTGCATTTTCTGCTATTATTAGCGCCGAGAGGTAAACAAAACGAGCAACGAGCAACGAGCAACTGCAAGTCAGGGACTAAACGGGAAATAATGGAAAAAGTTCAGGGACCAAAACGTACTTTTAAAGATAGTTTTTATTTTGGTTGAATGAGTTGCAACGCAGCAGATATATACGATGATCGTGCAAGGTATGACGGGTGCGATCATACCAGCACTAATGCACCGGATCCCATCAGAACTCCGAAGTGAAACGTGCTTGGGCGAGAGCAGTACTAGGATGGGTGACCTCCTGGGAAGTCCTCGTGTTGCACCCCTTTTTTGCATTTTTGCGGTCCGCGCCTGCATTTTCTGCTATTATTAGCGCCGAGAGATAAACAAAACGAGCAACGAGCAACGAGCAACTGCAGGTCAGGGACTAAACGGGAAATAATGGAAAAAGTTCAGGGACCAAAACGTACTTTTAAAGATAGTTTTTATTTTGGTTGAATGAGTTGCAACGCAGCAGATATATACGATGATCGTGCAAGGTATGACGGGTGCGATCATACCAGCACTAATGCACCGGATCCCATCAGAACTCCGAAGTGAAACGTGCTTGGGCGAGAGCAGTACTAGGATGGGTGACCTCCTGGGAAGTCCTCGTGTTGCACCCCTTTTTTTCATTTTTGCGGTCCGCGCCTGCATTTTCTGCTATTATTAGCGCCGAGAGATAAACAAAACGAGCAACGAGCAACTGCAAGTCAGGGACTAAACGGGAAATAATGGAAAAAGTTCAGGGACCAAAACGTACTTTTAAAGATAATTTTTATTTTGGTTGAATGAGTTGCAACGCAGCAGATATATACGATGATCGTGCAAGGTATGACGGGTGCGATCATACCAGCACTAATGCACCGAATCCCATCAGAACTCCGAAGATAAACGTGCTTGGGCGAGAGCAGTACTAGGATGGGTGACCTCCTGGGAAGTCCTCGTGTTGCACCCCTTTTTTGCATTTTCTGCGGTCCGCGCCTGCATTTTCTGCTATTATTAGCGCCGAGAGATAAACAAAACGAGCAACGAGCAACTGCAAGTCAGGGACTAAACGGGAAATAATGGAAAAAGTTCAGGGACCAAAACGTACTTTTAAAGATAGTTTTTATTTTGGTTGAATGAGTTGCAACGCAGCAGATATTTACGATGATCGTGCAAGGTATGACGGGTGCGATCATACCAGCACTAATGCACCGGATCCCATCAGAACTCCAAAGTGAAACGTGCTTGGGCGAGAGCAGTACTAGGATGGGTGACCTCCTGGGAAGTCCTCGTGTTGCACCCCTTTTTTGCATTTTTGCGGTCCGCGCCTGCATTTTCTGCTATTATTAGCGCCGAGAGATAAACAAAACGAGCAACGAGCAACTGCAAGTCAGGGACTAAACGGGAAATAATGGAAAACGTTCAGGGACAAAAACGTACTTTTAAAGATAGTTTTTATTTTGGTTGAATGAGTTGCAACGCAGCAGATATATACGATGATCGTGCAAGGTATGACGGGTGCGATCATACCAGCACTAATGCACCGGATCCCATCAGAACTCCGAAGTGAAACGTGCTTGGGCGAGAGCAGTACTAGGATGGGTGACCTCCTGGGAAGTCCTCGTGTTGCACCCCTTTTTTTCATTTTTGCGGTCCGCGCCTGCATTGTCTGCTATTATTAGCGCCGAGAGATAAACAAAACGAGCAACGAGCAACTGCAAGTCAGGGACTAAACGGGAAATAATGGAAAAAGTTCAGGGACCAAAACGTACTTTTAAAGATAGTTTTTATTTTGGTTGAATGAGTTGCAACGCAGCAGATATATACGATGATCGTGCAAGGTATGACGGGTGCGATCATACCAGCACTAATGCACCGGATCCCATCAGAACTCCGAAGATAAACATGCTTGGGCGAGAGCAGTACTAGGATGGGTGACCTCCTGGGAAGTCCTCGTGTTGCACCCCTTTTTTGCATTTTCTGCGGTCCGCGCCTGCATTTTCTGCTATTATTAGCGCCGAGAGATAAACAAAACGAGCAACGAGCAACTGCAAGTCAGGGACTAAACGGGAAATAATGGAAAACGTTCAGGGAGCAAAACGTACTTTTAAAGATAGTTTTTATTTTGGTTGAATGAGTTGCAACGCAGCAGATATATACGATGATCGTGCAAGGTATGACGGGTGCGATCATACCGGCACTAATGCACCAGATCCCATCAGAACTCCGAAGTGAAACGTGCTTGGGCGAGAGCAGTACTAGGATGGGTGACCTCCTGGGAAGTCCTCGTGTTGCACCCCTTTTTTGCATTTTTGCGGTCCGCGCCTGCATTTTCTGCTATTATTAGCGCCGAGAGATAAACAAAACGAGCAACGAGCAACTGCAAGTCAGGGACTAAACGGGAAATAATGGAAAAAGTTCAGGGACCAAAACGTACTTTTAAAGATAGTTTTTATTTTGGTTGAATGAGTTGCAACGCAGCAGATATATACGATGATCGTGCAAGGTATGACGGGTGCGATCATACCAGCACTAATGCACCGGATCCCATCAGAACTCCGAAGTGAAACGTGCTTGGGCGAGAGCAGTACTAGGATGGGTGACCTCCTGGGAAGTCCTCGTGTTGCATCCCTTTTTTTCATTTTTGCGGTCCGCGCCTGCATTTTCTGCTATTATTAGCGCCGAGAGATAAACAAAACGAGCAACGAGCAACTGCAAGTCAGGGACTAAACGGGAAATAATGGAAAAAGTTCAGGGACCAAAACGTACTTTTAAAGATAGTTTTTATTTTGGTTGAATGAGTTGCAACGCAGCAGATATATACGATGATCGTGCAAGGTATGACGGGTGCGATCATACCAGCACTAATGCACCGGATCCCATCAGAACTCCGAAGTGAAACGTGCTTGGGCGAGAGCAGTACTAGGATGGGTGACCTCCTGGGAAGTCCTCGTGTTGCACCCCTTTTTTGCATTTTTGCGGTCCGCGCCTGCATTTTCTGCTATTATTAGCGCCGAGAGATAAACAAAACGAGCAACGAGCAACGAGCAACTGCAGGTCAGGGACTAAACGGGAAATAATGGAAAAAGTTCAGGGACCAAAACGTACTTTTAAAGATAGTTTTTATTTTGGTTGAATGAGTTGCAACGCAGCAGATATATACGATGATCGTGCAAGGTATGACGGGTGCGATCATACCAGCACTAATGCACCGGATCCCATCAGAACTCCGAAGTGAAACGTGCTTGGGCGAGAGCAGTACTAGGATGGGTGACCTCCTGGAAAGTCCTCGTGTTGCATCCCTTTTTTTCATTTTTGCGGTCCGCGCCTGCATTTTCTGCTATTATTTGCGCCAAGAGATAAACAAAACGAGCAACGAGCAACTGCAAGTCAGGGACTAAACGGGAAATAATGGAAAAAGTTCAGGGACCAAAACGTACTTTTAAAGATAGTTTTTATTTTGGTTGAATGAGTTGCAACGCAGCAGATATTTACGATGATCGTGCAAGGTATGACGGGTGCGATCATACCAGCACTAATGCACCGGATCCCATCAGAACTCCGAAGTGAAACGTGCTTGGGCGAGAGCAGTACTAGGATGGGTGACCTCCTGGGAAGTCCTCGTGTTGCACCCCTTTTTTGCATTTTCTGCGGTCCGCGCATGCATTTTCTGCTATTATTAGCGCCGAGAGATAAACAAAACGAGCAACGAGCAACGAGCAACTGCAAGTCAGGGACTAAACGGGAAATAATGGAAAAAGTTCAGGGACCAAAACGTACTTTTAAAGATAGTTTTTATTTTGGTTGAATGAGTTGTAACGTAGCAGATATATACGATGATCGTGCAAGGTATGACGGGTGCGATCATACCAGCACTAATGCACCGGATCCCATCAGAACTCCGAAGTGAAACGTGCTTGGGCGAGAGCAGTACCAGGATGGGTGACCTCATGGGAAGTCCTCGTGTTGCACCCCTTTTTTGCATTTTCTGCGGTCCGCGCCTGTATTTTCTGCTATTATTAGCGCCGAGAGATAAACAAAACGAGCAACGAGCAACGAGCAACTGCAAGTCAGGGACTAAACGGGAAATAATGGAAAAAGTTCAGGGACCAAAACGTACTTTTAAAGATAGTTTTTATTTTGGTTGAATGAGTTGCAACGCAGCAGATATTTACGATGATCGTGCAAGGTATGACGGGTGCGATCATACCAGCACTAATGCACCGGATCCCATCAGAACTCCGAAGTGAAACGTGCTTGGGCGAGAGCAGTACTAGGATGGGTGACCTCCTGGGAAGTCCTCGTGTTGCACCCCTTTTTTGCATTTTTGCGGTCCGCGCCTGCATTTTCTGCTATTATTAGCGCCGAGAGATAAACAAAACGAGCAACGAGCAACGAGCAACTGCAAGTCAGGGACTAAACGGGAAATAATGGAAAAAGTTCAGGGACCAAAACGTACTTTTAAAGATAGTTTTTATTTTGGTTGAATGAGTTGCAACGCAGCAGATATTTACGATGATCGTGCAAGGTATGACGGGTGCGATCATACCAGCACTAATGCACCGGATCCCATCAGAACTCCGAAGTGAAACGTGCTTGGGCGAGAACAGTACTAGGATGGGTGACCTCCTGGGAAGTCCTCGTGTTGCACCCCTTTTTTGCATTTTTGCGGTCCGCGCCTGCATTTTCTGCTATTATTAGCGCCGAGAGATAAACAAAACGAACAACGAGCAACTGCAAGTCAGGGACTAAACGGGAAATAATGGAAAAAGTTCAGGGACCAAAACGTACTTTTAAAGATAGTTTTTATTTTGGTTGAATGAGTTGCAACGCAGCAGATATTTACGATGATCGTGCAAGGTATGACGGGTGCGATCATACCAGCACTAATGCACCGGATCCCATCAGAACTCCAAAGTGAAACGTGCTTGGGCGAGAGCAGTACTAGGATGGGTGACCTCCTGGGAAGTCCTCGTGTTGCACCCCTTTTTTGCATTTTTGCGGTCCGCGCCTGCATTTTCTGCTATTATTAGCGCCGAGAGATAAACAAAACGAGCAACGAGCAACGAGCAACTGCAGGTCAGGGACTAAACGGGAAATAATGGAAAAAGTTCAGGGACCAAAACGTACTTTTAAAGATAGTTTTTATTTTGGTTGAATGAGTTGCAACGCAGCAGATATTTACGATGATCGTGCAAGGTATGACGGGTGCGATCATACCAGCACTAATGCACCGGATCCCATCAGAACTCCGAAGTGAAACGTGCTTGGGCGAGAACAGTACTAGGATGGGTGACCTCCTGGGAAGTCCTCGTGTTGCACCCCTTTTTTGCATTTTTGCGGTCCGCGCCTGCATTTTCTGCTATTATTAGCGCCGAGAGATAAACAAAACGAGCAACGAGCAACTGCAAGTCAGGGACTAAACGGGAAATAATGGAAAAAGTTCAGGGACCAAAACGTACTTTTAAAGATAGTTTTTATTTTGGTTGAATGAGTTGCAACGCAGCAGATATATACGATGATCGTGCAAGGTATGACGGGTGCGATCATACCAGCACTAATGCACCGGATCCCATCAGAACTCCGAAGTGAAACGTGCTTGGGCGAGAGCAGTACTAGGATGGGTGACCTTCTGGAAAGTCCTCGTGTTGCATCCCTTTTTTTCATTTTTGCGGTCCGCGCCTGCATTTTCTGCTATTATTAGCGCCGAGAGATAAACAAAACGAGCAACGAGCAACTGCAAGTCAGGGACTAAACGGGAAATAATGGAAAAAGTTCAGGGACCAAAACGTACTTTTAAAGATAGTTTTTATTTTGGTTGAATGAGTTGCAACGCAGCAGATATATACGATGATCGTGCAAGGTATGACGGGTGCGATCATACCAGCACTAATGCACCGGATCCCATCAGAACTCCGAAGATAAACGTGCTTGGGCGAGAGCAGTACTAGGATGGGTGACCTCCTGGGAAGTCCTCGTGTTGCACCCCTTTTTTGCATTTTCTGCGGTCCGCGCCTGCATTTTCTGCTATTATTAGCGCCGAGAGATAAACAAAACGAGCAACGAGCAACGAGCAACTGCAAGTCAGGGACTAAACGGGAAATAATGGAAAAAGTTCAGGGACCAAAACGTACTATTAAAGATAGTTTTTATTTTGGTTGAATGAGTTGTAACGTAGCAGATATATACGATGATCGTGCAAGGTATGACGGGTGCGATCATACCAGCACTAATGCACCGGATCCCATCAGAACTCCGAAGTTAAACGTGCTTGGGCGAGAGCAGTACTAGGATGGGTGACCTCTTGGGAAGTCCTCGTGTTGCACCCCCTTTTTTGCATTTTCTGCGGTCCGCGCCTGTATTTTCTGCTATTATTAGCGCCGAGAGATAAACAAAACGAGCAACGAGCAACTGCAAGTCAGGGACTAAACGGGAAATAATGGAAAAGGTTCAGGGACCAAAACGTACTTTTAAAGATAGTTTTTATTTTGGTTGAATGAGTTGCAACGCAGCAGATATTTACGATGATCGTGCAAGGTATGACGGGTGCGATCATACCAGCACTAATGCACCGGATCCCATCAAACTCCGAAGTGAAACGTGCTTGGGCGAGAGCAGTACTAGGATGGGTGACCTCCTGGGAAGTCCTCGTGTTGCACCCCTTTTTTGCATTTTTGCGGTCCGCGCTTGCATTTTCTGCTATTATTAGCGCCGAGAGATAAACAAAACGAGCAACGAGCAACGAGCAACTGCAAGTCAGGGACTAAACGGGAAATAATGGAAAACGTTCAGGGACCAAAACGTACTTTTAAAGATAGTTTTTATTTTGGTTGAATGAGTTGCAACGCAGCAGATATTTACGATGATCGTGCAAGGTATGACGGGTGCGATCATACCAGCACTAATGCACCGGATCCCATCAGAACTCCGAAGTGAAACGTGCTTGGGCGAGAGCAGTACTAGGATGGGTGACCTCCTGGGAAGTCCTCGTGTTGCACCCCTTTTTTGCATTTTTGCGGTCCGCGCCTGCATTTTCTGCTATTATTAGCGCCGAGAGATAAACAAAACGAGCAACGAGCAACGAGCAACTGCAAGTCAGGGACTAAACGGGAAATAATGGAAAAAGTTCAGGGACCAAAACGTACTTTTAAAGATAGTTTTTATTTTGGTTGAATGAGTTGCAACGCAGCAGATATTTACGATGATCGTGCAAGGTATGACGGGTGCGATCATACCAGCACTAATGCGCCGGATCCCATCAGAACTCCGAAGTGAAACGTGCTTGGGCGAGAGCAGTACTAGGATGGGTGACCTCCTGGGAAGTCCTCGTGTTGCACCCCTTTTTTGCATTTTTGCGGTCCGCGCCTGCATTTTCTGCTATTATTAGCGCCGAGAGATAAACAAAACGAGCAACGAGCAACGAGCAACTGCAAGTCAGGGACTAAACGGGAAATAATGGAAAACGTTCAGGGACCAAAACGTACTTTTAAAGATAGTTTTTATTTTGGTTGAATGAGTTGCAACGCAGCAGATATTTACGATGATCGTGCAAGGTATGACGGGTGCGATCATACCAGCACTAATGCACCGGATCCCATCAGAACTCCGAAGTGAAACGTGCTTGGGCGAGAGCAGTACTAGGATGGGTGACCTCCTGGGAAGTCCTCGTGTTGCACCCCTTTTTTGCATTTTTGCGGTCCGCGCCTGCATTTTCTGCTATTATTAGCGCCGAGAGATAAACAAAACGAGCAACGAGCAACGAGCAACTGCAAGTCAGGGACTAAACGGGAAATAATGGAAAAAGTTCAGGGACCAAAACGTACTTTTAAAGATAGTTTTTATTTTGGTTGAATGAGTTGCAACGCAGCAGATATTTACGATGATCGTGCAAGGTATGACGGGTGCGATCATACCAGCACTAATGCACCGGATCCCATCAGAACTCCGAAGTGAAACGTGCTTGGGCGAGAGCAGTACTAGGATGGGTGACCTCCTGGGAAGTCCTCGTGTTGCACCCCTTTTTTGCATTTTTGCGGTCCGCGCCTGCATTTTCTGCTATTATTAGCGCCGAGAGATAAACAAAACGAGCAACGAGCAACGAGCAACTGCAAGTCAGGGACTAAACGGGAAATAATGGAAAAAGTTCAGGGACCAAAACGTACTTTTAAAGATAGTTTTTATTTTGGTTGAATGAGTTGCAACGCAGCAGATATTTACGATGATCGTGCAAGGTATGACGGGTGCGATCATACCAGCACTAATGCACCGGATCCCATCAGAACTCCGAAGTGAAACGTGCTTGGGCGAGAGCAGTACTAGGATGGGTGACCTCCTGGGAAGTCCTCGTGTTGCACCCCTTTTTTGCATTTTTGCGGTCCGCGCCTGCATTTTCTGCTATTATTAGCGCCGAGAGATAAACAAAACGAGCAACGAGCAACGAGCAACTGCAAGTCAGGGACTAAACGGGAAATAATGGAAAACGTTCAGGGACCAAAACGTACTTTTAAAGATAGTTTTTATTTTGGTTGAATGAGTTGCAACGCAGCAGATATTTACGATGATCGTGCAAGGTATGACGGGTGCGATCATACCAGCACTAATGCACCGGATCCCATCAGAACTCCGAAGTGAAACGTGCTTGGGCGAGAGCAGTACTAGGATGGGTGACCTCCTGGGAAGTCCTCGTGTTGCACCCCTTTTTTGCATTTTTGCGGTCCGCGCCTGCATTTTCTGCTATTATTAGCGCCGAGAGATAAACAAAACGAGCAACGAGCAACTGCAAGTCAGGGACTAAACGGGAAATAATGGAAAAAGTTCAGGGACCAAAACGTACTTTTAAAGATAGTTTTTATTTTGGTTGAATGAGTTGCAACGCAGCAGATATTTACGATGATCGTGCAAGGTATGACGGGTGCGATCATACCAGCACTAATGCACCGGATCCCATCAGAACTCCGAAGTGAAACGTGCTTGGGCGAGAGCAGTACTAGGATGGGTGACCTCCTGGGAAGTCCTCGTGTTGCACCCCTTTTTTGCATTTTTGCGCTCCGCGCCTGCATTTTCTGCTATTATTAGCGCCGAGAGATAAACAAAACGAGCAACGAGCAACTGCAAGTCAGGGACTAAACGGGAAATAATGGAAAACGTTCAGGGACCAAAACGTACTTTTAAAGATAGTTTTTATTTTGGTTGAATGAGTTGCAACGCAGCAGATATTTATGATCGTGCAAGGTATGACGGGTGCGATCATACCAGCACTAATGCACCGGATCCCATCAGAACTCCGAAGTGAAACGTGCTTGGGCGAGAGCAGTACTAGGATGGGTGACCTCCTGGGAAGTCCTCGTGTTGCACCCCTTTTTTGCATTTTTGCGGTCCGCGCCTGCATTTTCTGCTATTATTAGCGCCGAGAGATAAACAAAACGAGCAACGAGCAACGAGCAACTGCAAGTCAGGGACTAAACGGGAAATAATGGAAAATGTTCAGGGACCAAAACGTACTTTTAAATATAGTTTTTATTTTGGTTGAATGAGTTGCAACGCAGCAGATATTTACGATGATCGTGCAAGGTATGACGGGTGCGATCATACCAGCACTAATGCACCGGATCCCATCAGAACTCCGAAGTGAAACGTGCTTGGGCGAGAGCAGTACTAGGATGGGTGACCTCCTGGGAAGTCCTCGTGTTGCACCCCTTTTTTGCATTTTTGCGCTCCGCGCCTGCATTTTCTGCTATTATTAGCGCCGAGAGATAAACAAAACGAGCAACGAGCAACTACAAGTCAGGGACTAAACGGGAAATAATGGAAAAAGTTCAGGGACCAAAACGTACTTTTAAAGATAGTTTTTATTTTGGTTGAATGAGTTGCAACGCAGTAGATATATACGATGATCGTGCAAGGTATGACGGGTGCGATCATACCAGCACTAATGCACCGGATCCCATCAGAACTCCGAAGTGAAACGTGCTTGGGCGAGAGCAGTACTAGGATGGGTGACCTCCTGGAAAGTCCTCGTGTTGCATCCCTTTTTTTCATTTTTGCGGTCCGCGCCTGCATTTTCTGCTATTATTAGCGCCGAGAGATAAACAAAACGAGCAACAAGCAACTGCAAGTCAGGGACTAAACGGGAAATAATGGAAAAAGTTCAGGGACCAAAACGTACTTTTAAAGATAGTTTTTATTTTGGTTGAATGAGTTGCAACGCAGCAGATATATACGATGATCGTGCAAGGTATGACGGGTGCGATCATACCAGCACTAATGCACCGGATCCCATCAGAACTCCGAAGATAAACGTGCTTGGGCGAGAGCAGTACTAGGATGGGTGACCTCCTGGGAAGTCCTCGTGTTGCACCCCTTTTTTGCATTTTCTGCGGTCCGCGCCTGCATTTTCTGCTATTATTAGCGCCGAGAGATAAACAAAACGAGCAACGAGCAACTGCAAGTCAGGGACTAAACGGGAAATAATGGAAAAAGTTCAGGGACCAAAACGTACTATTAAAGATAGTTTTTATTTTGGTTGAATGAGTTGTAACGTAGCAGATATATACGATGATCGTGCAAGGTATGACGGGTGCGATCATACCAGCACTAATGCACCGGATCCCATCAGAACTCCGAAGTTAAACGTGCTTGGGCGAGAGCAGTACTAGGATGGGTGACCTCCTGGAAAGTCCTCGTGTTGCACCCCCTTTTTTGCATTTTCTGCGGTCCGCGCCTGTATTTTCTGCTATTATTAGCGCCGAGAGATAAACAAAACGAGCAACGAGCAACTGCAAGTCAGGGACTAAACGGGAAATAATGGAAAAAGTTCAGGGACCAAAACGTACTTTTAAAGATAGTTTTTATTTTGGTTGAATGAGTTGCAACGCAGCAGATATATACGATGATCGTGCAAGGTATGACGGGTGCGATCATACCAGCACTAATGCACCGGATCCCATCAGAACTCCGAAGTGAAACGTGCTTGGGCGAGAGCAGTACTAGGATGGGTGACCTCCTGGGAAGTCCTCGTGTTGCACCCCTTTTTTGCATTTTTGCGGTCCGCGCCTGCATTTTCTGCTATTATTAGCGCCGAGAGATAAACAAAACGAGCAACGAGCAACTGCAAGTCAGGGACTAAACGGGAAATAATGGAAAAAGTTCAGGGACCAAAACGTACTTTTAAAGATAGTTTTTATTTTGGTTGAATGAGTTGCAACGCAGCAGATATATACGATGAGCGTGCAAGGTATGACGGGTGCGATCATACCAGCACTAATGCACCGGATCCCATCAGAACTCCGAAGTCAAACGTGCTTGGGCGAGAGCAGTACTAGGATGGGTGACCTCCTGGGAAGTCCTCGTGTTGCACCCCTTTTTTGCATTTTTGCGGCCCGCGCCTGCATTTTCTGCTATTATTAGCGCCGAGAGATAAACAAAACGAGCAACGAGCAACGAGCAACTGCAAGTCAGGGACTAAACGGGAAATAATGGAAAAAGTTCAGGGACCAAAACGTACTTTTAAAGATAGTTTTTATTTTGGTTGAATGAGTTGCAACGCAGCAGATATATACGATGATCATGCAAGGTATGATGGGTGCGATCATACCAGCACTAATGCACCGGATCCCATCAGAACTCTGAAGTCAAACGTGCTTGGGCGAGAGCAGTACTAGGATGGGTGACCTCCTGGGAAGTCCTCGTGTTGCACCCCTTTTTTGCATTTTTGCGGTCCGCGCCTGCATTTTCTGCTATTATTAGCGCCGAGAGATAAACAAAACGAGCAACGAGCAACTGCAAGTCAGGGACTAAACGGGAAATAATGGAAAAAGTTCAGGGACCAAAACGTACTTTTAAAGATAGTTTTTATTTTGGTTGAATGAGTTGCAACGCAGCAGATATATACGATGATCGTGCAAGGTATGACGGGTGCGATCATACCAGCACTAATGCACCGGATCCCATCAGAACTCCGAAGTGAAACGTGCTTGGGCGAGAGCAGTACTAGGATGGGTGACCTCCTGGGAAGTCCTCGTGTTGCACCCCTTTTTTTCATTTTTGCGGTCCGCGCCTGCATTTTCTGCTATTATTAGCGCCGAGAGATAAACAAAACGAGCAACGAGCAACTGCAAGTCAGGGACTAAACGGGAAATAATGGGAAAAGTTCAGGGACCAAAACGTACTTTTAAAGATAGTTTTTATTTTGGTTGAATGAGTTGCAACGCAGCAGATATATACGATGATCGTGCAAGGTATGACGGGTGCGATCATACCGGCACTAATGCACCGGATCCCATCAGAACTCCGAAGATAAACGTGCTTGGGCGAGAGCAGTACTAGGATGGGTGACCTCTTGGGAAGTCCTCGTGTTGCACCCCCTTTTTTGCATTTTCTGCGGTCCGCGCCTGCATTTTTTGCTATTATTAGCGCCGAGAGATAAACAAAACGAGCAACGAGCAACGAGCAACTGCAAGTCAGGGACTAAACGGGAAATAATGGAAAAAGTTCAGGGACCAAAACGTACTTTTAAAGATAGTTTTTATTTTGGTTGAATGAGTTGCAACGCAGCAGATATATACGATGATCGTGCAAGGTATGACGGGTGCGATCATACCAGCACTAATGCACCGGATCCCATCAGAACTCCGAAGATAAACGTGCTTGGGCGAGAGCAGTACTAGGATGGGTGACCTCCTGGGAAGTCCTCGTGTTGCACCCCTTTTTTGCATTTTTGCGGTCCGCGCCTGCATTTTCTGCTATTATTAGCGCCGAGAGATAAACAAAACGAGCAACGAGCAACGAGCAACTGCAAGTCAGGGACTAAACGGGAAATAATGGAAAAAGTTCAGGGACCAAAACGTACTTTTAAAGATAGTTTTTATTTTGGTTGAATGAGTTGCAACGCAGCAGATATATACGATGATCGTGCAAGGTATGACGGGTGCGATCATACCAGCACTAATGCACCGGATCCCATCAGAACTCCGAAGTGAAACGTGCTTGGGCGAGAGCAGTACTAGGATGGGTGACCTCCTGGGAAGTCCTCGTGTTGCACCCCTTTTTTGCATTTTTGCGGTCCGCGCCTGCATTTTCTGCTATTATTAGCGCCGAGAGATAAACAAAACGAGCAACGAGCAACTGCAAGTCAGGGACTAAACGGGAAATAATGGAAAAAGTTCAGGGACCAAAACGTACTTTTAAAGATAGTTTTTATTTTGGTTGAATGAGTTGCAACGCAGCAGATATATACGATGATCGTGCAAGGTATGACGGGTGCGATCATACCAGCACTAATGCACCGGATCCCATCAGAACTCCGAAGTGAAACGTGCTTGGGCGAGAGCAGTACTAGGATGGGTGACCTCCTGGGAAGTCCTCGTGTTGCACCCCTTTTTTGCATTTTTGCGGTCCGCGCCTGCATTTTCTGCTATTATTAGCGCCGAGAGATAAACAAAACGAGCAACGAGCAACTGCAAGTCAGGGACTAAACGGGAAATAATGGAAAAAGTTCAGGGACCAAAACGTACTTTTAAAGATAGTTTTTATTTTGGTTGAATGAGTTGCAACGCAGCAGATATATGCGATGATCGTGCAAGGTATGACGGGTGCGATCATACCAGCACTAATGCACCGGATCCCATCAGAACTCCGAAGTGAAACGTGCTTGGGCGAGAGCAGTACTAGGATGGGTGACCTCCTGGGAAGTCCTCGTGTTGCACCCCTTTTTTGCATTTTTGCGGTCCGCGCCTGCATTTTCTGCTATTATTAGCGCCGAGAGATAAACAAAACGAGCAACGAGCAACGAGCAACTGCAGGTCAGGGACTAAACGGGAAATAATGGAAAAAGTTCAGGGACCAAAACGTACTTTTAAAGATAGTTTTTATTTTGGTTGAATGAGTTGCAACGCAGCAGATATATACGATGATCGTGCAAGGTATGACGGGTGCGATCATACCAGCACTAATGCACCGGATCCCATCAGAACTCCGAAGTGAAACGTGCTTGGGCGAGAGCAGTACTAGGATGGGTGACCTCCTGGGAAGTCCTCGTGTTGCACCCCTTTTTTGCATTTTTGCGGTCCGCGCCTGCATTTTCTGCTATTATTAGCGCCGAGAGATAAACAAAACGAGCAACGAGCAACTGCAAGTCAGGGACTAAACGGGAAATAATGGAAAAAGTTCAGGGACCAAAACGTACTTTTAAAGATAGTTTTTATTTTGGTTGAATGAGTTGCAACGCAGCAGATATATACGATGATCGTGCAAGGTATGACGGGTGCGATCATACCAGCACTAATGCACCGGATCCCATCAGAACTCCGAAGTCAAACGTGCTTGGGCGAGAGCAGTACTAGGATGGGTGACCTCCTGGGAAGTCCTCGTGTTGCACCCCTTTTTTGCATTTTTGCGGCCCGCGCCTGCATTTTCTGCTATTATTAGCGCCGAGAGATAAACAAAACGAGCAACGAGCAACGAGCAACTGCAAGTCAGGGACTAAACGGGAAATAATGGAAAAAGTTCAGGGACCAAAACGTACTTTTAAAGATAGTTTTTATTTTGGTTGAATGAGTTGCAACGCAGCAGATATATACGATGATCATGCAAGGTATGATGGGTGCGATCATACCAGCACTAATGCACCGGATCCCATCAGAACTCTGAAGTCAAACGTGCTTGGGCGAGAGCAGTACTAGGATGGGTGACCTCCTGGGAAGTCCTCGTGTTGCACCCCTTTTTTGCATTTTTGCGGTCCGCGCCTGCATTTTCTGCTATTTTTAGCGCCGAGAGATAAACAAAACGAGCAACGAGCAACTGCAAGTCAGGGACTAAACGGGAAATAATGGAAAAAGTTCAGGGACCAAAACGTACTTTTAAAGATAGTTTTTATTTTGGTTGAATGAGTTGCAACGCAGTAGATATATACGATGATCGTGCAAGGTATGACGGGTGCGATCATACCGGCACTAATGCACCGGATCACATCAGAACTCCGAAGTGTAACGTGCTTGGGCGAGAGCAGTACTAGGATGGGTGACCTCCTGGGAAGTCCTCGTGTTGCACCCCTTTTTTGCATTTTTGCGGTCCGCGCCTGCATTTTCTGCTATTATTAGTGCCGAGAGATAAACAAAACGAGCAACGAGCAACGAGCAACTGCAAGTCAGGGACTAAACGGGAAATAATGGAAAAAGTTCAGGGACCAAAACGTACTTTTAAAGATAGTTTTTATTTTGGTTGAATGAGTTGCAACGCAGCAGATATATACGATGATCGTGCAAGGTATGACGGGTGCGATCATACCAGCACTAATGCACCGGATCCCATCAGAACTCCGAAGTTAAACGTGCTTGGGCTAGAGCAGTACTAGGTTCGGTGACCTCCTGGGAAGTCCTCGTGTTGCACCCCTTTTTTGCATTTTTGCGGTCCGCGCCTGCATTTTCTTCTATTATTAGCGCCGAGAGATAAACAAAACGAGCAACGAGCAACGAGCAACTGCAAGTCAGTGACTAAACGGGAAATAATGGAAAAAGTTCAGGGACCAAAACGTACTTTTAAAGATAGTTTTTATTTTGGTTGAATGAGTTGCAACGCAGCAGATATATACGATGATCGTGCAAGGTATGACGGGTGCGATCATACCAGCACTAATGCACCGGATCCCATCAGAACTCCGAAGTTAAACGTGCTTGGGCTAGAGCAGTACTAGGTTCGGTGACCTCCTGGGAAGTCCTCGTGTTGCACCCCTTTTTTGCATTTTTGCGGTCCGCGCCTGCATTTTCTGCTATTATTAGCGCCGAGAGATAAACAAAACGAGCAACGAGCAACTGCAAGTCAGTGACTAAACGGGAAATAATGGAAAAAGTTCAGGGACCAAAACGTACTTTTAAAGATAGTTTTTATTTTGGTTGAATGAGTTGCAACGCAGCAGATATATACGATGATCGTGCAAGGTATGACGTGTGCGATCATACCAGCACTAATGCACCGGATCCCATCAGAACTCCGAAGTCAAACGTGCTTGGGCGAGAGCAGTACTAGGATGGGTGACCTCCTGGGAAGTCCTCGTGTTGCACCCCTTTTTTTGCATTTTTGCGGTCCGCGGCTGCATTTTCTGCTATTATTAGCGCCGAGAGATAAACAAAACGAGCAACGAGCAACGAGCAACTGCAAGTCAGGGACTAAACGGGAAATAATGGAAAACGTTCAGGGACCAAAACGTACTTTTAAAGATAGTTTTTATTTTGGTTGAATGAGTTGCAACGCAGCAGATATATACGATGATCGTGCAAGGTATGACGGGTGCGATCATACCAGCACTAATGCACCGGATCCCATCAGAACTCCGAAGTTAAACGTGCTTGGGCTAGAGCAGTACTAGGTTCGGTGACCTCCTGGGAAGTCCTCGTGTTGCACCCCTTTTTTGCATTTTTGCGGTCCGCGCCTGCATTTTCTGCTATTATTAGCGCCGAGAGATAAACAAAACGAGCAACGAGCAACGAGCAACTGCAAGTCAGTGACTAAACGGGAAATAATGGAAAAAGTTCAGGGACCAAAACATACTTTTAAAGATAGTTTTTATTTTGGTTGAATGAGTTGCAACGCAGCAGATATATACGATGATCGTGCAAGGTATGACGGGTGCGATCATACCAGCACTAATGCACCGGATCCCATCAGAACTCCGAAGTTAAACGTGCTTGGGCTAGAGCAGTACTAGGTTCGGTGACCTCCTGGGAAGTCCTCGTGTTGCACCCCTTTTTTGCATTTTTGCGGTCCGCGCCTGCATTTTCTGCTATTATTAGCGCCGAGAGATAAACAAAACGAGCAACGAGCAACTGCAAGTCAGTGACTAAACGGGAAATAATGGAAAAAGTTCAGGGACCAAAACGTACTTTTAAAGATAGTTTTTATTTTGGTTGAATGAGTTGCAACGCAGCAGATATATACGATGATCGTGCAAGGTATGACGTGTGCGATCATACCAGCACTAATGCACCGGATCCCATCAGAACTCCGAAGTCAAACGTGCTTGGGCGAGAGCAGTACTAGGATGGGTGACCTCCTGGGAAGTCCTCGTGTTGCACCCCTTTTTTTGCATTTTTGCGGTCCGCGGCTGCATTTTTTGCTATTATTAGCGCCGAGAGATAAACAAAACGAGCAACGAGCAACGAGCAACTGCAAGTCAGGGACTAAACGGGAAATAATGGAAAAAGTTCAGGGACCAAAACGTACTTTTAAAGATAGTTTTTATTTTGGTTGAATGAGTTGCAACGCAGCAGATATATACGATGATCGTGCAAGGTATGACGGGTGCGATCATACCAGCACTAATGCACCGGATCCCATCAGAACTCCGATGTTAAACGTGCTTGGGCGAGAGCAGTACTAGGATGGGTGACCTCCTGGGAAGTCCTCGTGTTGCACCCCTTTTTTGCATTTTTGCGGTCCGCGCCTGCATTTTCTGCTATTATTAGCGCCGAGAGATAAACAAAACGAGCAACGAGCAACGAGCAACTGCAAGTCAGGGACTAAACGGGAAATAATGGAAAAAAGTTCAGGGACCAAAACGTACTTTTAAAGATAGTTTTTATTTTGGTTGAATGAGTTGCAACGCAGCAGATATATACGATGATCGTGCAAGGTATGACGGGTGCGATCATACCAGCACTAATGCACAGGATCCCATCAGAACTCCGAAGTTAAACGTGCTTGGGCTAGAGCAGTACTAGGTTCGGTGACCTCCTGGGAAGTCCTCGTGTTGCACCCCTTTTTTGCATTTTTGCGGTCCGCGCCTGCATTTTCTTCTATTATTAGCGCCGAGAGATAAACAAAACGAGCAACGAGCAACGAGCAACTGCAAGTCAGTGACTAAACGGGAAATAATGGAAAAAGTTCAGGGACCAAAACGTACTTTTAAAGATAGTTTTTATTTTGGTTGAATGACTTGCAACGCAGCAGATATATACGATGATCGTGCAAGGTATGACGGGTGCGATCATACCAGCACTAATGCACCGGATCCCATCAGAACTCCGAAGTTAAACGTGCTTGGGCTAGAGCAGTACTAGGTTCGGTGACCTCCTGGGAAGTCCTCGTGTTGCACCCCTTTTTTGCATTTTTGCGGTCCGCGCCTGCATTTTCTGCTATTATTAGCGCCGAGAGATAAACAAAACGAGCAACGAGCAACTGCAAGTCAGTGACTAAACGGGAAATAATGGAAAAAGTTCAGGGACCAAAACGTACTTTTAAAGATAGTTTTTATTTTGGTTGAATGAGTTGCAACGCAGCAGATATATACGATGATCGTGCAAGGTATGACGTGTGCGATCATACCAGCACTAATGCACCGGATCCCATCAGAACTCCGAAGTCAAACGTGCTTGGGCGAGAGCAGTACTAGGATGGGTGACCTCCTGGGAAGTCCTCGTGTTGCACCCCTTTTTTTGCATTTTTGCGGTCCGCGGCTGCATTTTCTGCTATTATTAGCGCCGAGAGATAAACAAAACGAGCAACGAGCAACGAGCAACTGCAAGTCAGGGACTAAACGGGAAATAATGGAAAACGTTCAGGGACCAAAACGTACTTTTAAAGATAGTTTTTATTTTGGTTGAATGAGTTGCAACGCAGCAGATATATACGATGATCGTGCAAGGTATGACGGGTGCGATCATACCAGCACTAATGCACCGGATCCCATCAGAACTCCGAAGTTAAACGTGCTTGGGCTAGAGCAGTACTAGGTTCGGTGACCTCCTGGGAAGTCCTCGTGTTGCACCCCTTTTTTGCATTTTTGCGGTCCGCGCCTGCATTTTCTTCTATTATTAGCGCCGAGAGATAAACAAAACGAGCAACGAGCAACGAGCAACTGCAAGTCAGTGACTAAACGGGAAATAATGGAAAAAGTTCAGGGACCAAAACGTACTTTTAAAGATAGTTTTTATTTTGGTTGAATGAGTTGCAACGCAGCAGATATATACGATGATCGTGCAAGGTATGACGGGTGCGATCATACCAGCACTAATGCACCGGATCCCATCAGAACTCCGAAGTTAAACGTGCTTGGGCTAGAGCAGTACTAGGTTCGGTGACCTCCTGGGAAGTCCTCGTGTTGCACCCCTTTTTTGCATTTTTGCGGTCCGCGCCTGCATTTTCTGCTATTATTAGCGCCGAGAGATAAACAAAACGAGCAACGAGCAACTGCAAGTCAGTGACTAAACGGGAAATAATGGAAAAAGTTCAGGGACCAAAACGTACTTTTAAAGATAGTTTTTATTTTGGTTGAATGAGTTGCAACGCAGCAGATATATACGATGATCGTGCAAGGTATGACGTGTGCGATCATACCAGCACTAATGCACCGGATCCCATCAGAACTCCGAAGTCAAACGTGCTTGGGCGAGAGCAGTACTAGGATGGGTGACCTCCTGGGAAGTCCTCGTGTTGCACCCCTTTTTTTGCATTTTTGCGGTCCGCGGCTGCATTTTTTGCTATTATTAGCGCCGAGAGATAAACAAAACGAGCAACGAGCAACGAGCAACTGCAAGTCAGGGACTAAACGGGAAATAATGGAAAAAGTTCAGGGACCAAAACGTACTTTTAAAGATAGTTTTTATTTTGGTTGAATGAGTTGCAACGCAGCAGATATATACGATGATCGTGCAAGGTATGACGGGTGCGATCATACCAGCACTAATGCACCGGATCCCATCAGAACTCCGATGTTAAACGTGCTTGGGCGAGAGCAGTACTAGGATAGGTGACCTCCTGGGAAGTCCTCGTGTTGCACCCCTTTTTTGCATTTTTGCGGTCCGCGCCTGCATTTTCTGCTATTATTAGCGCCGAGAGATAAACAAAACGAGCAACGAGCAACGAGCAACTGCAAGTCAGGGACTAAACGGGAAATAATGGAAAACGTTCAGGGACCAAAACGTACTTTTAAAGATAGTTTTTATTTTGGTTGAATGAGTTGCAACGCAGCAGATATATACGATGATCGTGCAAGGTATGACGGGTGCGATCATACCAGCACTAATGCACCGGATCCCATCAGAACTCCGAAGTGAAACGTGCTTGGGCCAGAGCAGTACTAGGTTCGGTGACCTCCTGGGAAGTCCTCGTGTTGCACCCTTTTTTTGCATTTTTGCGGTTCGCGCCTGCATTTTCTGCTATTATTAGCGCCGAGAGATAAACAAAACGAGCAACGAGCAACGAGCAACTGCAAGTCAGTGACTAAACGGGAAATAATGGAAAAAGTTCAGGGACCAAAACGTACTTTTAAAGATAGTTTTTATTTTGGTTGAATGAGTTGCAACGCAGCAGATATATACGATGATCGTGCAAGGTATGACGGGTGCGATCATACCAGCACTAATGCACCGGATCCCATCAGAACTCCGAAGTTAAACGTGCTTGGGCTAGAGCAGTACTAGGTTCGGTGACCTCCTGGGAAGTCCTCGTGTTGCACCCCTTTTTTGCATTTTTGCGGTCCGCGCCTGCATTTTCTGCTATTATTAGCGCCGAGAGATAAACAAAACGAGCAACGAGCAACGAGCAACTGCAAGTCAGTGACTAAACGGGAAATAATGGAAAAAGTTCAGGGACCAAAACGTACTTTTAAAGATAGTTTTTATTTTGGTTGAATGAGTTGCAACGCAGCAGATATATACGATGATCGAGCAAGGTATGACGGGTGCGATCATACCAGCACTAATGCACCGGATCCCATCAGAACTCCGAAGTCAAACATGCTTGGGCGAGAGCAGTACTAGGATGGGTGACCTCCTGGGAAGTCCTCGTGTTGCACCCCTTTTTTGCATTTTTGCGGTCCGCGCCTGCATTTTCTGCTATTATTAGCGCCGAGAGATAAACAAAACGAGCAACGAGCAACGAGCAACTGCAAGTCAGTGACTAAACGGGAAATAATGGAAAAAGTTCAGGGACCAAAACGTACTTTTAAAGATAGTTTTTATTTTGGTTGAATGAGTTGCAACGCAGCAGATATATACGATGATCGTGCAAGGTATGACGGGTGCGATCATACCAGCACTAATGCACTGGATCCCATCAGAACTCCGATGTTAAACGTGCTTGGGCGAGAGCAGTACTAGGATGGGTGACCTCCTGGGAAGTCCTCGTGTTGCACCCCTTTTTTGCATTTTTGCGGTCCGCGCCTGCATTTTCTGCTATTATTAGCGCCGAGAGATAAACAAAACGAGCAACGAGCTACTGCAAGTCAGGGACTAAACGGGAAATAATGGAAAAAGTTCAGGGACCAAAACGTACTTTTAAAGATAGTTTTTATTTTGGTTGAATGAGTTGCAACGCAGCAGATATATACGATGATCGTGCAAGGTATGACGGGTGCGATCATACCAGCACTAATGCACCGGATCCCATCAGAACTCCGAAGTTAAACGTGCTTGGGCCAGAGTAGTACTAGGTTCGGTGACCTCCTGGGAAGTCCTCGTGTTGCACCCTTTTTTTGCATTTTTGCGGTCCGCGCCTGCATTTTCTGCTATTATTAGCGCCGAGAGATAAACAAAACGAGCAACGAGCAACGAGCAACTGCAAGTCAGTGACTAAGCGGGAAATAATGGAAAAAGTTCAGGGACCAAAACGTACTTTTAAAGATAGTTTTTATTTTGGTTGAATGAGTTGCAACGCAGCAGATATATACGATGATCGTGCAAGGTATGACGGGTGCGATCATACCAGCACTAATGCACCGGATCCCATCAGAACTCCGAAGTTAAACGTGCTTGGGCTAGAGCAGTACTAGGTTCGGTGACCTCCTGGGAAGTCCTCGTGTTGCACCCCTTTTTTGCATTTTTGCGGTCCGCGCCTGCATTTTCTGCTATTATTAGCGCCGAGAGATAAACAAAACGAGCAACGAGCAACGAGCAACTGCAAGTCAGTGACTAAACGGGAAATAATGGAAAAAGTTCAGGGACCAAAACGTACTTTTAAAGATAGTTTTTATTTTGGTTGAATGAGTTGCAACGCAGCAGATATATACGATGATCGAGCAAGGTATGACGGGTGCGATCATACCAGCACTAATGCACCGGATCCCATCAGAACTCCGAAGTCAAACATGCTTGGGCGAGAGCAGTACTAGGATGGGTGACCTCCTGGGAAGTCCTCGTGTTGCACCCCTTTTTTGCATTTTTGCGGTCCGCGCCTGCATTTTCTGCTATTATTAGCGCCGAGAGATAAACAAAACGAGCAACGAGCAACGAGCAACTGCAAGTCAGTGACTAAACGGGAAATAATGGAAAAAGTTCAGGGACCAAAACGTACTTTTAAAGATAGTTTTTATTTTGGTTGAATGAGTTGCAACGCAGCAGATATATACGATGATCGTGCAAGGTATGACGGGTGCGATCATACCAGCACTAATGCACTGGATCCCATCAGAACTCCGATGTTAAACGTGCTTGGGCGAGAGCAGTACTAGGATGGGTGACCTCCTGGGAAGTCCTCGTGTTGCACCCCTTTTTTGCATTTTTGCGGTCCGCGCCTGCATTTTCTGCTATTATTAGCGCCGAGAGATAAACAAAACGAGCAACGAGCTACTGCAAGTCAGGGACTAAACGGGAAATAATGGAAAAAGTTCAGGGACCAAAACGTACTTTTAAAGATAGTTTTTATTTTGGTTGAATGAGTTGCAACGCAGCAGATATATACGATGATCGTGCAAGGTATGACGGGTGCGATCATACCAGCACTAATGCACCGGATCCCATCAGAACTCCGAAGTTAAACGTGCTTGGGCCAGAGTAGTACTAGGTTCGGTGACCTCCTGGGAAGTCCTCGTGTTGCACCCTTTTTTTGCATTTTTGCGGTCCGCGCCTGCATTTTCTGCTATTATTAGCGCCGAGAGATAAACAAAACGAGCAACGAGCAACGAGCAACTGCAAGTCAGTGACTAAGCGGGAAATAATGGAAAAAGTTCAGGGACCAAAACGTACTTTTAAAGATAGTTTTTATTTTGGTTGAATGAGTTGCAACGCAGCAGATATATACGATGATCGTGCAAGGTATGACGGGTGCGATCATACCAGCACTAATGCACCGGATCCCATCAGAACTCCGAAGTTAAACGTGCTTGGGCTAGAGCAGTACTAGGTTCGGTGACCTCCTGGGAAGTCCTCGTGTTGCACCCCTTTTTTGCATTTTTGCGGTCCGCGCCTGCATTTTCTGCTATTATTAGCGCCGAGAGATAAACAAAACGAGCAACGAGCAACGAGCAACTGCAAGTCAGTGACTAAACGGGAAATAATGGAAAAAGTTCAGGGACCAAAACGTACTTTTAAAGATAGTTTTTATTTTGGTTGAATGAGTTGCAACGCAGCAGATATATACGATGATCGAGCAAGGTATGACGGGTGCGATCATACCAGCACTAATGCACCGGATCCCATCAGAACTCCGAAGTCAAACATGCTTGGGCGAGAGCAGTACTAGGATGGGTGACCTCCTGGGAAGTCCTCGTGTTGCACCCCTTTTTTGCATTTTTGCGGTCCGCGCCTGCATTTTCTGCTATTATTAGCGCCGAGAGATAAACAAAACGAGCAACGAGCAACGAGCAACTGCAAGTCAGTGACTAAACGGGAAATAATGGAAAAAGTTCAGGGACCAAAACGTACTTTTAAAGATAGTTTTTATTTTGGTTGAATGAGTTGCAACGCAGCAGATATATACGATGATCGTGCAAGGTATGACGGGTGCGATCATACCAGCACTAATGCACTGGATCCCATCAGAACTCCGATGTTAAACGTGCTTGGGCGAGAGCAGTACTAGGATGGGTGACCTCCTGGGAAGTCCTCGTGTTGCACCCCTTTTTTGCATTTTTGCGGTCCGCGCCTGCATTTTCTGCTATTATTAGCGCCGAGAGATAAACAAAACGAGCAACGAGCTACTGCAAGTCAGGGACTAAACGGGAAATAATGGAAAAAGTTCAGGGACCAAAACGTACTTTTAAAGATAGTTTTTATTTTGGTTGAATGAGTTGCAACGCAGCAGATATATACGATGATCGTGCAAGGTATGACGGGTGCGATCATACCAGCACTAATGCACCGGATCCCATCAGAACTCCGAAGTTAAACGTGCTTGGGCCAGAGTAGTACTAGGTTCGGTGACCTCCTGGGAAGTCCTCGTGTTGCACCCTTTTTTTGCATTTTTGCGGTCCGCGCCTGCATTTTCTGCTATTATTAGCGCCGAGAGATAAACAAAACGAGCAACGAGCAACGAGCAACTGCAAGTCAGTGACTAAGCGGGAAATAATGGAAAAAGTTCAGGGACCAAAACGTACTTTTAAAGATAGTTTTTATTTTGGTTGAATGAGTTGCAACGCAGCAGATATATACGATGATCGTGCAAGGTATGACGGGTGCGATCATACCAGCACTAATGCACCGGATCCCATCAGAACTCCGAAGTTAAACGTGCTTGGGCTAGAGCAGTACTAGGTTCGGTGACCTCCTGGGAAGTCCTCGTGTTGCACCCCTTTTTTGCATTTTTGCGGTCCGCGCCTGCATTTTCTGCTATTATTAGCGCCGAGAGATAAACAAAACGAGCAACGAGCAACTGCAAGTCAGTGACTAAACGGGAAATAATGGAAAAAGTTCAGGGACCAAAACGTACTTTTAAAGATAGTTTTTATTTTGGTTGAATGAGTTGCAACGCAGCAGATATATACGATGATCGTGCAAGGTATGACGTGTGCGATCATACCAGCACTAATGCACCGGATCCCATCAGAACTCCGAAGTTAAACGTGCTTGGGCGAGAGCAGTACTAGGATGGGTGACCTCCTGGGAAGTCCTCGTGTTGCACCCCTTTTTTTGCATTTTTGCGGTCCGCGGCTGCATTTTCTGCTATTATTAGCGCCGAGAGATAAACAAAACGAGCAACGAGCAACGAGCAACTGCAAGTCAGGGACTAAACGGGAAATAATGGAAAAAGTTCAGGGACCAAAACGTACTTTTAAAGATAGTTTTTATTTTGGTTGAATGAGTTGCAACGCAGCAGATATATACGATGATCGTGCAAGGTATGACGGGTGCGATCATACCAGCACTAATGCACCGGATCCCATCAGAACTCCGAAGTTAAACGTGCTTGGGCTAGAGCAGTACTAGGTTCGGTGACCTCCTGGGAAGTCCTCGTGTTGCACCCCTTTTTTGCATTTTTGCGGTCCGCGCCTGCATTTTCTGCTATTATTAGCGCCGAGAGATAAACAAAACGAGCAACGAGCAACTGCAAGTCAGTGACTAAACGGGAAATAATGGAAAAAGTTCAGGGACCAAAACGTACTTTTAAAGATAGTTTTTATTTTTGTTGAATGAGTTGCAACGCAGCAGATATATACGATGATCGTGCAAGGTATGACGTGTGCGATCATACCAGCACTAATGCACCGGATCCCATCAGAACTCCGAAGTCAAACGTGCTTGGGCGAGAGCAGTACTAGGATGGGTGACCTCCTGGGAAGTCCTCGTGTTGCACCCCTTTTTTGTATTTTTGCGGTCCGCGCCTGCATTTTCTGCTATTATTAGCGCCGAGAGATAAACAAAACGAGCAACGAGCAACGAGCAACTGCAAGTCAGGGACTAAACGGGAAATAATGGAAAACGTTCAGGGACCAAAACGTACTTTTAAAGATAGTGTTTATTTTGGTTGAATGCGTTGCAACGCAGCAGATATATACGATGATCGTGCAAGGTATGACGGGTGCGATCATACCAGCACTAATGCACCGGATCCCATCAGAACTCCGAAGTCAAACGCGCTTGGGCGAGAGCAGTACTAGGATGGGTGACCTCCTGGGAAGTCCTCGTGTTGCACCCCTTTTTTGCATTTTTGCGGTCCGCGCCTGCATTTTCTGCTATTATTAGCGCCGAGAGATAAACAAAACGAGCAACGAGCAACTGCAAGTCAGGGACTAAACGGGAAATAATGGAAAAAGTTCAGGGACCAAAACGTACTTTTAAAGATAGTTTTTATTTTGGTTGAATGAGTTGCAACGCAGTAGATATATACGATGATCGTGCAAGGTATGACGGGTGCGATCATACCGGCACTAATGCACCGGATCCCATCAGAACTCCGAAGTTAAACGTGCTTGGGCGAGAGCAGTACTAGGATGGGTGACCTCCTGGGAAGTCCTCGTGTTGCACCCCTTTTTTTGCATTTTTGCGGTCCGCGGCTGCATTTTCTGCTATTATTAGCGCCGAGAGATAAACAAAACGAGCAACGAGCAACGAGCAACTGCAAGTCAGGGACTAAACGGGAAATAATGGAAAAAGTTCAGGGACCAAAACGTACTTTTAAAGATAGTTTTTATTTTGGTTGAATGAGTTGCAACGCAGCAGATATATACGATGATCGTGCAAGTTATGACGGCTGCGATCATACCAGCACTAATGCACCGGATCCCATCAGAACTCCGAAGTTAAACGTGCTTGGGCTAGAGCAGTACTAGGATGGGTGACCTCCTGGGAAGTCCTCGTGTTGCACCCCTTTTTTGCATTTTTGCGGTCCGCGCCTGCATTTTCTTCTATTATTAGCGCCGAGAGATAAACAAAACGAGCAACGAGCAACGAGCAACTGCAAGTCAGTGACTAAACGGGAAATAATGGAAAAAGTTCAGGGACCAAAACGTACTTTTAAAGATAGTTTTTATTTTGGTTGAATGAGTTGCAACGCAGCAGATATATACGATGATCGTGCAAGGTATGACGGGTGCGATCATACCAGCACTAATGCACCGGATCCCATCAGAACTCCGAAGTTAAACGTGCTTGGGCTAGAGCAGTACTAGGTTCGGTGACCTCCTGGGAAGTCCTCGTGTTGCACCCGTTTTTTGCATTTTTGCGGTCCGCGCCTGCATTTTCTGCTATTATTAGCGCCGAGAGATAAACAAAACGAGCAACGAGCAACTGCAAGTCAGTGACTAAACGGGAAATAATGGAAAAAGTTCAGGGACCAAAACGTACTTTTAAAGATAGTTTTTATTTTGGTTGAATGAGTTGCAACGCAGCAGATATATACGATGATCGTGCAAGGTATGACGTGTGCGATCATACCAGCACTAATGCACCGGATCCCATCAGAACTCCGAAGTCAAACGTGCTTGGGCGAGAGCAGTACTAGGATGGGTGACCTCCTGGGAAGTCCTCGTGTTGCACCCCTTTTTTTGCATTTTTGCGGTCCGCGGCTGCATTTTCTGCTATTATTAGCGCCGAGAGATAAACAAAACGAGCAACGAGCAACGAGCAACTGCAAGTCAGGGACTAAACGGGAAATAATGGAAAACGTTCAGGGACCAAAACGTACTTTTAAAGATAGTTTTTATTTTGGTTGAATGAGTTGCAACGCAGCAGATATATACGATGATCGTGCAAGGTATGACGGGTGCGATCATACCAGCACTAATGCACCGGATCCCATCAGAACTCCGAAGTTAAACGTGCTTGGGCTAGAGTAGTACTAGGTTCGGTGACCTCCTGGGAAGTCCTCGTGTTGCACCCCTTTTTTGCATTTTTGCGGTCCGCGCCTGCATTTTCTTCTATTATTAGCGCCGAGAGATAAACAAAACGAGCAACGAGCAACGAGCAACTGCAAGTCAGTGACTAAACGGGAAATAATGGAAAAAGTTCAGGGACCAAAACGTACTTTTAAAGATAGTTTTTATTTTGGTTGAATGAGTTGCAACGCAGCAGATATATACGATGATCGTGCAAGGTATGACGGGTGCGATCATACCAGCACTAATGCACCGGATCCCATCAGAACTCCGAAGTTAAACGTGCTTGGGCTAGAGCAGTACTA
Source organism: Mercurialis annua (assembly GCF_937616625.2). NCBI lineage: Eukaryota > Viridiplantae > Streptophyta > Magnoliopsida > Malpighiales > Euphorbiaceae > Mercurialis > Mercurialis annua. The sequence continues at coordinate 16,237,471 of NC_065572.1, read as the reverse complement.
GGTTCGGTGACCTCCTGGGAAGTCCTCGTGTTGCACCCCTTTTTTGCATTTTTGCGGTCCGCGCCTGCATTTTCTGCTATTATTAGCGCCGAGAGATAAACAAAACGAGCAACGAGCAACTGCAAGTCAGTGACTAAACGGGAAATAATGGAAAAAGTTCAGGGACCAAAACGTACTTTTAAAGATAGTTTTTATTTTGGTTGAATGAGTTGCAACGCAGCAGATATATACGATGATCGTGCAAGGTATGACGTGTGCGATCATACCAGCACTAATGCACCGGATCCCATCAGAACTCCGAAGTCAAACGTGCTTGGGCGAGAGCAGTACTAGGATGGGTGACCTCCTGGGAAGTCCTCGTGTTGCACCCCTTTTTTTGCATTTTTGCGGTCCGCGGCTGCATTTTTTGCTATTATTAGCGCCGAGAGATAAACAAAACGAGCAACGAGCAACGAGCAACTGCAAGTCAGGGACTAAACGGGAAATAATGGAAAAAGTTCAGGGACCAAAACGTACTTTTAAAGATAGTTTTTATTTTGGTTGAATGAGTTGCAACGCAGCAGATATATACGATGATCGTGCAAGGTATGACGGGTGCGATCATACCAGCACTAATGCACCGGATCCCATCAGAACTCCGATGTTAAACGTGCTTGGGCGAGAGCAGTACTAGGATGGGTGACCTCCTGGGAAGTCCTCGTGTTGCACCCCTTTTTTGCATTTTTGCGGTCCGCGCCTGCATTTTCTGCTATTATTAGCGCCGAGAGATAAACAAAACGAGCAACGAGCAACGAGCAACTGCAAGTCAGGGACTAAACGGGAAATAATGGAAAACGTTCAGGGACCAAAACGTACTTTTAAAGATAGTTTTTATTTTGGTTGAATGAGTTGCAACGCAGCAGATATATACGATGATCGTGCAAGGTATGACGGGTGCGATCATACCAGCACTAATGCACCGGATCCCATCAGAACTCCGAAGTGAAACGTGCTTGGGCCAGAGCAGTACTAGGTTCGGTGACCTCCTGGGAAGTCCTCGTGTTGCACCCTTTTTTTGCATTTTTGCGGTTCGCGCCTGCATTTTCTGCTATTATTAGCGCCGAGAGATAAACAAAACGAGCAACGAGCAACGAGCAACTGCAAGTCAGTGACTAAACGGGAAATAATGGAAAAAGTTCAGGGACCAAAACGTACTTTTAAAGATAGTTTTTATTTTGGTTGAATGAGTTGCAACGCAGCAGATATATACGATGATCGTGCAAGGTATGACGGGTGCGATCATACCAGCACTAATGCACCGGATCCCATCAGAACTCCGAAGTTAAACGTGCTTGGGCTAGAGCAGTACTAGGTTCGGTGACCTCCTGGGAAGTCCTCGTGTTGCACCCCTTTTTTGCATTTTTGCGGTCCGCGCCTGCATTTTCTGCTATTATTAGCGCCGAGAGATAAACAAAACGAGCAACGAGCAACGAGCAACTGCAAGTCAGTGACTAAACGGGAAATAATGGAAAAAGTTCAGGGACCAAAACGTACTTTTAAAGATAGTTTTTATTTTGGTTGAATGAGTTGCAACGCAGCAGATATATACGATGATCGTGCAAGGTATGACGGGTGCGATCATACCAGCACTAATGCACCGGATCCCATCAGAACTCCGATGTTAAACGTGCTTGGGCGAGAGCAGTACTAGGATGGGTGACCTCCTGGGAAGTCCTCGTGTTGCACCCCTTTTTTGCATTTTTGCGGTCCGCGCCTGCATTTTCTGCTATTATTAGCGCCGAGAGATAAACAAAACGAGCAACGAGCTACTGCAAGTCAGGGACTAAACGGGAAATAATGGAAAAAGTTCAGGGACCAAAACGTACTTTTAAAGATAGTTTTTATTTTGGTTGAATGAGTTGCAACGCAGCAGATATATACGATGATCGTGCAAGGTATGACGGGTGCGATCATACCAGCACTAATGCACCGGATCCCATCAGAACTCCGAAGTTAAACGTGCTTGGGCCAGAGTAGTACTAGGTTCGGTGACCTCCTGGGAAGTCCTCGTGTTGCACCCTTTTTTTGCATTTTTGCGGTCCGCGCCTGCATTTTCTGCTATTATTAGCGCCGAGAGATAAACAAAACGAGCAACGAGCAACGAGCAACTGCAAGTCAGTGACTAAGCGGGAAATAATGGAAAAAGTTCAGGGACCAAAACGTACTTTTAAAGATAGTTTTTATTTTGGTTGAATGAGTTGCAACGCAGCAGATATATACGATGATCGTGCAAGGTATGACGGGTGCGATCATACCAGCACTAATGCACCGGATCCCATCAGAACTCCGAAGTTAAACGTGCTTGGGCTAGAGCAGTACTAGGTTCGGTGACCTCCTGGGAAGTCCTCGTGTTGCACCCCTTTTTTGCATTTTTGCGGTCCGCGCCTGCATTTTCTGCTATTATTAGCGCCGAGAGATAAACAAAACGAGCAACGAGCAACTGCAAGTCAGTGACTAAACGGGAAATAATGGAAAAAGTTCAGGGACCAAAACGTACTTTTAAAGATAGTTTTTATTTTGGTTGAATGAGTTGCAACGCAGCAGATATATACGATGATCGTGCAAGGTATGACGTGTGCGATCATACCAGCACTAATGCACCGGATCCCATCAGAACTCCGAAGTTAAACGTGCTTGGGCGAGAGCAGTACTAGGATGGGTGACCTCCTGGGAAGTCCTCGTGTTGCACCCCTTTTTTTGCATTTTTGCGGTCCGCGGCTGCATTTTCTGCTATTATTAGCGCCGAGAGATAAACAAAACGAGCAACGAGCAACGAGCAACTGCAAGTCAAGGACTAAACGGGAAATAATGGAAAAAGTTCAGGGACCAAAACGTACTTTTAAAGATAGTTTTTATTTTGGTTGAATGAGTTGCAACGCAGCAGATATATACGATGATCGTGCAAGGTATGACGTGTGCGATCATACCAGCACTAATGCACCGGATCCCATCAGAACTCCGAAGTTAAACGTGCTTGGGCGAGAGCAGTACTAGGATGGGTGACCTCCTGGGAAGTCCTCGTGTTGCACCCCTTTTTTTGCATTTTTGCGGTCCGCGGCTGCATTTTCTGCTATTATTAGCGCCGAGAGATAAACAAAACGAGCAACGAGCAACGAGCAACTGCAAGTCAGGGACTAAACGGGAAATAATGGAAAAAGTTCAGGGACCAAAACGTACTTTTAAAGATAGTTTTTATTTTGGTTGAATGAGTTGCAACGCAGCAGATATATACGATGATCGTGCAAGGTATGACGGGTGCGATCATACCAGCACTAATGCACCGGATCCCATCAGAACTCCGAAGTTAAACGTGCTTGGGCTAGAGCAGTACTAGGTTCGGTGACCTCCTGGGAAGTCCTCGTGTTGCACCCCTTTTTTGCATTTTTGCGGTCCGCGCCTGCATTTTCTTCTATTATTAGCGCCGAGAGATAAACAAAACGAGCAACGAGCAACGAGCAACTGCAAGTCAGTGACTAAACGGGAAATAATGGAAAAAGTTCAGGGACCAAAACGTACTTTTAAAGATAGTGTTTATTTTGGTTGAATGAGTTGCAACGCAGCAGATATATACGATGATCGTGCAAGGTATGAAGTGTGCGATCATACCAGCACTAATGCACCGGATCCCATCAGAACTCCGAAGTTAAACGTGCTTGGGCGAGAGCAGTACTAGGATGGGTGACCTCCTGGGAAGTCCTCGTGTTGCACCCCTTTTTTTGCATTTTTGCGGTCCGCGGCTGCATTTTCTGCTATTATTAGCGCCGAGAGATAAACAAAACGAGCAACGAGCAACGAGCAACTGCAAGTCAGGGACTAAACGGGAAATAATGGAAAAAGTTCAGGGACCAAAACGTACTTTTAAAGATAGTTTTTATTTTGGTTGAATGAGTTGCAACGCAGCAGATATATACGATGATCGTGCAAGTTATGACGGCTGCGATCATACCAGCACTAATGCACCGGATCCCATCAGAACTCCGAAGTTAAACGTTCTTGGACGAGAGCGGTACTAGGTTCGGTGACCTCCTGGGAAGTCCTCGTGTTGCACCCCTTTTTTGCATTTTTGCGGTCCGCGCCTGCATTTTCTTCTATTATTAGCGCCGAGAGATAAACAAAACGAGCAACGAGCAACGAGCAACTGCAAGTCAGTGACTAAACGGGAAATAATGGAAAAAGTTCAGGGACCAAAACGTACTTTTAAAGATAGTTTTTATTTTGGTTGAATGAGTTGCAACGCAGCAGATATATACGATGATCGTGCAAGGTATGACGGGTGCGATCATACCAGCACTAATGCACCGGATCCCATCAGAACTCCGAAGTTAAACGTGCTTGGGCTAGAGCAGTACTAGGTTCGGTGACCTCCTGGGAAGTCCTCGTGTTGCACCCCTTTTTTTGCATTTTTGCGGTCCGCGGCTGCATTTTCTGCTATTATTAGCGCCGAGAGATAAACAAAACGAGCAACGAGCAACTGCAAGTCAGGGACTAAACGGGAAATAATGGAAAAAGTTCAGGGACCAAAACGTACTTTTAAAGATAGTTTTTATTTTGGTTGAATGGGTTGCAACGCAGCAGATATATACGATGATCGTGTAAGGTATGACGGGTGCGATCATACCAGCACTAATGCACCGGATCCCATCAGAACTCCGACGTCAAACGTGCTTGGGCGAGAGCAGTACTAGGATGGGTGACCTCCTGGGAAGTCCTCGTGTTGCACCCCTTTTTTTCATTTTTGCGGTCCGCGCCTGCATTTTCTGCTATTATTAGCGCCGAGATATAAAAAAAACGAGCAACGAGCAACGAGCAACTGCAAGTCAGGGACTAAACGGGAAATAATGGAAAAAGTTCAGGGACCAAAACGTACTTTTAAAGATAGTTTTTATTTTGGTTGAATGAGTTGCAACGCAGCAGATATATACGATGATTGTGCAAGGTATGACGGGTGCGATCATACCAGCACTAATGCACCGGATCCCATAAGAACTCCGAAGTGAAACGTGCTTGGGCGAGAGCAGTACTAGGATGGGTGACCTCCCGGGAAGTCCTCGTGTTGCACCCCTTTTTTGCATTTTTGCGGTCCGCGCCTGCATTTTCTGCTATTATTAGCGCCGAGAGATAAACAAAACGAGCAACGAGCAACGAGCAACTGCAAGTCAGGGACTAAACGGGAAATAATGGAAAAAGTTCAGGGACCAAAACGTACTTTTAAAGATAGTTTTTATTTTGGTTGAATGCGTTGCAACGCAGCAGATATATACGATCATCGTGCAAGGTATGACGGGTGCGATCATACCAGCACTAATGCACCGGATCCCATCAGAACTCCGAAGTCAAACGTGCTTGGGCGAGAGCAGTACTAGGATGGGTGACCTCCTGGGAAGTCCTCGTGTTGCACCCCTTTTTTGCATTTTTGCGGTCCGCGCCTGCATTTTCTGCTATTATTAGCGCAGAGAGATAAACAAAACGAGCAACGAGCAACTTCAAGTCAGGGACTAAACGGGAAATAATGGAAAAAGTTCAGGGACCAAAACGTACTTTTAAAGATAGTTTTTATTTTGGTTGAATGCGTTGCAACGCAGCAGATATATACGATCATCGTGCAAGGTATGACGGGTGCGATCATACCAGCACTAATGCACCGGATCCCATCAGAACTCCGAAGTCAAACGTGCTTGGGCGAGAGCAGTACTAGGATGGGTGACCTCCTGGGAAGTCCTCGTGTTGCACCCCTTTTTTGCATTTTTGCGGTCCGCGCCTGCATTTTCTGCTATTATTAGCGCAGAGAGATAAACAAAACGAGCAACGAGCAACTTCAAGTCAGGGACTAAACGGGAAATAATGGAAAAAGTTCAGGGACCAAAACGTTTTTTTAAAGATAGTTTTTATTTTGGTTGAATGAGTTGCAACGCAGCAGATATATACGATGATCGTGCAAGGTATGACGGGTGCGATCATACCAGCACTAATGCACCGGATCCCATCAGAACTCCGAAGTCAAACGTGATTGGGCGAGAGCAGTACTAGGATGGGTGACCTCCTGGGAAGTCCTCGTGTTGCAGCCCTTTTTTGTATTTTTGCGGTCCGCGCCTGCATTTTCTGCTATTATTAGCGCCGAGAGATAAACAAAACGAGCAACGAGCAACTGCAAGTCAGGGACTAAACGGGAAATAATGGAAAAAGTTCAGGGACCAAAACGTACTTTTAAAGATAGTTTTTATTTTGGTTGAATGAGTTGCAACGCAGCAGATATATACGATGATCGTGCAAGGTATGACGGGTGCGATCATACCAGCACTAATGCACCGGATCCCATCAGAACTCCGAAGTCAAACGTGCTTGGGCGAGAGCAGTACTAGGATGGGTGACCTCCTGGGAAGTCCTCGTGTTGCACCCCTTTTTTGCATTTTTGCGGCCCGCGCCTGCATTTTCTGCTATTATTAGCGCCGAGAGATAAACTAAACGAGCAACGAGCAACTGCAAGTCAGGGACTAAACGGGAAATAATGGAAAAAGTTCAGGGACCAAAACGTACTTTTAAAGATAGTTTTTATTTTGGTTGAATGAGTTGCAACGCAGCAGATATATACGATGATCGTGCAAGGTATGACGGGTGCGATCATACCAGCACTAATGCACCGGATCCCATCAGAACTCCGAAGTCAAACGTGCTTGGGCGAGAGCAGTACTAGGATGGGTGACCTCCTGGGAAGTCCTCGTGTTGCACCCCTTTTTTGCATTTTTGCGGTCCGCGCCTGCATTTTCTGCTATTATTAGCGCCGAGAGATAAACAAAACGAGCAACGAGCAACTGCAAGTCAGTGACTAAACGGGAAATAATGGAAAAAGTTCAGGGACCAAAACGTACTTTTAAAGATAGTTTTTATTTTGGTTGAATGGGTTGCAACGCAGCAGATATATACGATGATCGTGCAAGGTATGACGGGTGCGATCATACCAGCACTAATGCACCGGATCCCATCAGAACTCCGAAGTCAAACGTGCTTGGGCGAGAGCAGTACTAGGATGGGTGACCTCCTGGGAAGTCCTCGTGTTGCACCCCTTTTTTGCATTTTTGCGGTCCGCGCCTGCATTTTCTGCTATTATTAGCGCCGAGAGATAAACAAAACGAGCAACGAGCAACTGCAAGTCAGGGACTAAACGGGAAATAATGGAAAAAGTTCAGGGACCAAAACGTACTTTTAAAGATAGTTTTTATTTTGGTTGAATGCGTTGCAACGCAGCAGATATATACGATGATCGTGCAAGGTATGACGGGTGCGATCATACCAGCACTAATGCACCGGATCCCATCAGAACTCCGAAGTCAAACGTGCTTGGGCGAGAGCAGTACTAGGATGGGTGACCTCCTGGGAAGTCCTCGTGTTGCACCCCTTTTTTGCATTTTTGCGGTCCGCGCCTGCATTTTCTGCTATTATTAGCGCCGAGAGATAAACAAAACGAGCAACGAGCAACGAGCAACTGCAAGTCAGGGACTAAACGGGAAATAATGGAAAAAGTTCAGGGACCAAAACGTACTTTTAAAGATAGTGTTTATTTTGGTTGAATGCGTTGCAACGCAGCAGATATATACGATGATCGTGCAAGGTATGACGGGTGCGATCATACCAGCACTAATGCATCGGATCCCATCAGAACTCCGAAGTCAAACGTGCTTGGGCGAGAGCAGTACTAGGATGGGTGACCTCCTGGGAAGTCCTCGTGTTGCACCCCTTTTTTGCATTTTTGCGGTCCGCGCCTGCATTTTCTGCTATTATTAGCGCCGAGAGATAAACAAAACGAGCAACGAGCAACGAGCAACTGCAAGTCAGGGACTAAACGGGAAATAATGGAAAAAGTTCAGGGACCAAAACGTACTTTTAAAGATAGTGTTTATTTTGGTTGAATGCGTTGCAACGCAGCAGATATATACGATGATCGTGCAAGGTATGACGGGTGCGATCATACCAGCACTAATGCATCGGATCCCATCAGAACTCCGAAGTCAAACGTGCTTGGGCGAGAGCAGTACTAGGATGGGTGACCTCCTGGGAAGTCCTCGTGTTGCACCCCTTTTTTGCATTTTTGCGGTCCGCGCCTGCATTTTCTGCTATTATTAGCGCCGAGAGATAAACAAAACGAGCAACGAGCAACGAGCAACTGCAAGTCAGGGACTAAACGGGAAATAATGGAAAAAGTTCAGGGACCAAAACGTACTTTTAAAGATAGTGTTTATTTTGGTTGAATGCGTTGCAACGCAGCAGATATATACGATGATCGTGCAAGGTATGACGGGTGCGATCATACCAGCACTAATGCACCGGATCCCATCAGAACTCCGAAGTCAAACGTGCTTGGGCGAGAGCAGTACTAGGATGGGTGACCTCCTGGGAAGTCCTCGTGTTGCACCCCTTTTTTGCATTTTTGCGGTCCGCGCCTGCATTTTCTGCTATTATTAGCGCCGAGAGATAAACAAAACGAGCAACGAGCAACGAGCAAGTCAGGGACTAAACGGGAAATAATGGAAAAAGTTCAGGGACCAAAACGTACTTTTAAAGATAGTGTTTATTTTGGTTGAATGCGTTGCAACGCAGCAGATATATACGATGATCGTGCAAGGTATGACGGGTGCGATCATACCAGCACTAATGCACCGGATCCCATCAGAACTCCGAAGTCAAACGCGCTTGGGCGAGAGCAGTACTAGGATGGGTGACCTCCTGGGAAGTCCTCGTGTTGCACCCCTTTTTTGCATTTTTGCGGTCCGCGCCTGCATTTTCTGCTATTATTAGCGCCGAGAGATAAACAAAACGAGCAACGAGCAACGAGCAAGTCAGGGACTAAACGGGAAATAATGGAAAAAGTTCAGGGACCAAAACGTACTTTTAAAGATAGTTTTTATTTTGGTTGAATGCGTTGCAACGCAGCAGATATATACGATGATCGTGCAAGGTATGACGGGTGCGATCATACCAGCACTAATGCACCGGATCCCATCAGAACTCCGAAGTCAAACGCGCTTGGGCGAGAGCAGTACTAGGATGGGTGACCTCCTGGGAAGTCCTCGTGTTGCACCCCTTTTTTGCATTTTTGCGGTGCGCGCCTGCATTTTCTGCTATTATTAGCGCCGAGAGATAAACAAAACGAGCAACGAGCAACTGCAAGTCAGGGACTAAACGGGAAATAATGGAAAAAGTTCAGGGACCAAAACGTACTTTTAAAGATAATTTTTTATTTTGGTTGAATGAGTTGCAACGCAGCAGATATATACGATGATCGTGCAAGGTATGACGGGTGCGATCATACCAGCACTAATGCACCGGATCCCATCAGAACTCCGAAGTCAAACGTGCTTGGGCGAGAGCAGTACTAGGATGGGTGACCTCCTGGGAAGTCCTCGTGTTGCACCCCTTTTTTGCATTTTTGCGGTCCGCGCCTGCATTTTCTGCTATTATTAGCGCCGAGAGATAAACAAAACGAGCAACGAGCAACTGCAAGTCAGGGACTAAACGGGAAATAATGGAAAAAGTTCAGGGACCAAAACGTACTTTTAAAGATAGTTTTTATTTTGGTTGAATGAGTTGCAACGCAGCAGATATATACGATGATCGTGCAAGGTATGACGGGTGCGATCATACCAGCACTAATGCACCGGATCCCATCAGAACTCCGAAGTCAAACGTGCTTGGGCGAGAGCAGTACTAGGATGGGTGACCTCCTGGGAAGTCCTCGTGTTGCACCCCTTTTTTGTATTTTTGCGGTCCGCGCCTGCATTTTCTGCTATTATTAGCGCCGAGAGATAAACAAAACGAGCAACGAGCAACGAGCAACTGCAAGTCAGGGACTAAACGGGAAATAATGGAAAAAGTTCAGGGACCAAAACGTACTTTTAAAGATAGTTTTTATTTTGGTTGAATGAGTTGCAACGCAGCAGATATATACGATGATCGTGCAAGGTATGACGGGTGCGATCATACCAGCACTAATGCACCGGATCCCATCAGAACTCCGAAGTCAAACGTGCTTGGGCGAGAGCAGTACTAGGATGGGTGACCTCCTGGGAAGTCCTCGTGTTGCACCCCTTTTTTGTATTTTTGCGGTCCGCGCCTGCATTTTCTGCTATTATTAGCGCCGAGAGATAAACAAAACGAGCAACGAGCAACGAGCAACTGCAAGTCAGGGACTAAACGGGAAATAATGGAAAACGTTCAGGGACCAAAACGTACTTTTAAAGATAGTGTTTATTTTGGTTGAATGCGTTGCAACGCAGCAGATATATACGATGATCGTGCAAGGTATGACGGGTGCGATCATACCAGCACTAATGCACCGGATCCCATCAGAACTCCGAAGTCAAACGCGCTTGGGCGAGAGCAGTACTAGGATGGGTGACCTCCTGGGAAGTCCTCGTGTTGCACCCCTTTTTTGCATTTTTGCGGTCCGCGCCTGCATTTTCTGCTATTATTAGCGCCGAGAGATAAACAAAACGAGCAACGAGCAACGAGCAAGTCAGGGACTAAACGGGAAATAATGGAAAAAGTTCAGGGACCAAAACGTACTTTTAAAGATAGTTTTTATTTTGGTTGAATGAGTTGCAACGCAGCAGATATATACGATGATCGTGCAAGGTATGACGGGTGCGATCATACCAGCACTAATGCACCGGATCCCATCAAAACTCCGAAGTCAAACGTGCTTGGGCGAGAGCAGTACTAGGATGGGTGACCTCCTGGGAAGTCCTCGTGTTGCACCCCTTTTTTGCATTTTTGCGGTCCGCGCCTGCATTTTCTGCTATTATTAGCGCCGAGAGATAAACAAAACGAGCAACGAGCAACTGCAAGTCAGGGACTAAACGGGAAATAATGGAAAAAGTTCAGGGACCAAAACGTACTTTTAAAGATAGTTTTTATTTTGGTTGAATGGGTTGCAACGCAGCAGATATATACGATGATCGTGCAAGGTATGACGGGTGCGATCATACCAGCACTAATGCACCGGATCCCATCAGAACTCCGAAGTAAAACGTGCTTGGGCGAGAGCAGTACTAGGATGGGTGACCTCCTGGAAAGTCCTCGTGTTGCACCCCTTTTTTGCATTTTTGCGGTCCGCGCCTGCATTTTCTGCTATTATGAGCGTCGAGAGATAAACAAAACGAGCAACAAGCAACTGCAAGTCAGGGACTAAACGGGAAATAATGGAAAAAGTTCAGGGACCAAAACGTACTTTTAAGGATAGTTTTTATTTTGGTTGAATGAGTTGCAACGCAGCAGATATATACGATGATCGTGCAAGTTATGACGGCTGCGATCATACCAGCACTAATGCACCGGATCCCATCAGAACTCCGAAGTTAAACGTTCTTGGACGAGAGCGGTACTAGGATGGGTGACCTTCTGGGAAGTCCTCGTGTTGCACCCCTTTTTTGCATTTTTGCGGTCCGCGCCTGCATTTTCTGCTATTATTAGCGCCGAGAGATAAACAAAACGAGCAACGAGCAACTGCAAGTCAGGGACTAAACGGGAAATAATGGAAAAAGTTCAGGGACCAAAACGTACTTTTAAAGATAGTTTTTATTTTGGTTGAATGAGTTGCAACGCAGCAGATATATACGATGATCGTGCAAGGTATGACGGGTGCGATCATACCAGCACTAATGCACCGGATCCCATCAGAACTCCGAAGTCAAATGTTCTTGGGCGAGAGCAGTACTAGGATGGGTGACCTCCTGGGAAGTCCTCGTGTTGCACCCCTTTTTTGCATTTTTGCGGTCCGCGCCTGCATTTTCTGCTATTATTAGCGCCGAGAGATAAACAAAACGAGCAACGAGCAACTGCAAGTCAGGGACTAAACGGGAAATAATGGAAAAAGTTCAGGGACCAAAACGTACTTTTAAAGATAGTTTTTATTTTGGTTGAATGAGTTGCAACGCAGCAGATATATACGATGATCGAGCAAGGTATGACGGGTGCGATCATACCAGCACTAATGCACCGGATCCCATCAGAACTCCGAAGTCAAACGTGCTTGGGCGAGAGCAGTACTAGGATGGGTGACCTCCTGAGAAGTCCTCGTGTTGCACCCCTTTTTTGTATTTTTGCGGTCTGCGCCTGCATTTTCTGCTATTATTAGCGCCGAGAGATAAACAAAACGAGCAACGAGCAACGAGCAACTGCAAGTCAGGGACTAAACGGGAAATAATGGAAAACGTTCAGGGACCAAAACGTACTTTTAAAGATAGTGTTTATTTTGGTTGAATGCGTTGCAACGCAGCAGATATATACGATGATCGTGCAAGGTATGACGGGTGCGATCATACCAGCACTAATGCACCGGATCCCATCAGAACTCCGAAGTCAAACGCGCTTGGGCGAGAGCAGTACTAGGATGGGTGACCTCCTGGGAAGTCCTCGTGTTGCACCCCTTTTTTGCATTTTTGCGGTCCGCGCCTGCATTTTCTGCTATTATTAGCGCCGAGAGATAAACAAAACGAGCAACGAGCAACGAGCAAGTCAGGGACTAAACGGGAAATAATGGAAAAAGTTCAGGGACCAAAACGTACTTTTAAAGATAGTTTTTATTTTGGTTGAATGAGTTGCAACGCAGCAGATATATACGATGATCGTGCAAGGTATGACGGGTGCGATCATACCAGCACTAATGCACCGGATCCCATCAAAACTCCGAAGTCAAACGTGCTTGGGCGAGAGCAGTACTAGGATGGGTGACCTCCTGGGAAGTCCTCGTGTTGCACCCCTTTTTTGCATTTTTGCGGTCCGCGCCTGCATTTTCTGCTATTATTAGCGCCGAGAGATAAACAAAACGAGCAACGAGCAACTGCAAGTCAGGGACTAAACGGGAAATAATGGAAAAAGTTCAGGGACCAAAACGTACTTTTAAAGATAGTTTTTATTTTGGTTGAATGGGTTGCAACGCAGCAGATATATACGATGATCGTGCAAGGTATGACGGGTGCGATCATACCAGCACTAATGCACCGGATCCCATCAGAACTCCGAAGTAAAACGTGCTTGGGCGAGAGCAGTACTAGGATGGGTGACCTCCTGGAAAGTCCTCGTGTTGCACCCCTTTTTTGCATTTTTGCGGTCCGCGCCTGCATTTTCTGCTATTATGAGCGTCGAGAGATAAACAAAACGAGCAACAAGCAACTGCAAGTCAGGGACTAAACGGGAAATAATGGAAAAAGTTCAGGGACCAAAACGTACTTTTAAGGATAGTTTTTATTTTGGTTGAATGAGTTGCAACGCAGCAGATATATACGATGATCGTGCAAGTTATGACGGCTGCGATCATACCAGCACTAATGCACCGGATCCCATCAGAACTCCGAAGTTAAACGTTCTTGGACGAGAGCGGTACTAGGATGGGTGACCTTCTGGGAAGTCCTCGTGTTGCACCCCTTTTTTGCATTTTTGCGGTCCGCGCCTGCATTTTCTGCTATTATTAGCGCCGAGAGATAAACAAAACGAGCAACGAGCAACTGCAAGTCAGGGACTAAACGGGAAATAATGGAAAAAGTTCAGGGACCAAAACGTACTTTTAAAGATAGTTTTTATTTTGGTTGAATGACTTGCAACGCAGCAGATATATACGATGATCGTGCAAGGTATGACGGGTGCGATCATACCAGCACTAATGCACCGGATCCCATCAGAACTCCGAAGACAAATGTTCTTGGGCGAGAGCAGTACTAGGATGGGTGACCTCCTGGGAAGTCCTCGTGTTGCACCCCTTTTTTGCATTTTTGCGGTCCGCGCCTGCATTTTCTGCTATTATTAGCGCCGAGAGATAAACAAAACGAGCAACGAGCAACTGCAAGTCAGGGACTAAACGGGAAATAATGGAAAAAGTTCAGGGACCAAAACGTACTTTTAAAGATAGTTTTTATTTTGGTTGAATGAGTTGCAACGCAGCAGATATATACGATGATCGAGCAAGGTATGACGGGTGCGATCATACCAGCACTAATGCACCGGATCCCATCAGAACTCCGAAGTCAAACATGCTTGGGCGAGAGCAGTACTAGGATGGGTGACCTCCTGGGAAGTCCTCGTGTTGCACCCCTTTTTTGCATTTTTGCGGTCCGCGCCTGCATTTTCTGCTATTATTAGCGCCGAGAGATAAACAAAACGAGCAACGAGCAACTGCAAGTCAGGGACTAAACGGGAAATAATGGAAAAAGTTCAGGGACCAAAACGTACTTTTAAAGATAGTTTTTATTTTGGTTGAATGAGTTGCAACGCAGCAGATATATACGATGATCGTGCAAGGTATGACGGGTGCGATCATACCAGCACTAATGCACCGGATCCTATCAGAACTCCGAAGTCAAACGTTCTTGGGCGAGAGCTGTACTAGGATGGGTGACCTCCTGGGAAGTCCTCGTGTTGCACCCCTTTTTTGTATTTTTGCGGTCCACGCCTGCATTTTCTGCTATTATTAGCGCCGAGAGATAAACAAAACGAGCAACGAGCAACTGCAAGTCAGGGACTAAACGGGAAATAATGGAAAAAGTTCAGGGACCAAAACGTACTTTTAAAGATAGTTTTTATTTTAATTGAATGAGTTGCAACGCAGCAGATATATACGATGATCGTGCAAGGTATGACGGGTGCGATCATACCAGCACTAATGCACCGGATCCCATCAGAACTCCGAAGTCAAACGTGCTTGGGCGAGAGCAGTACTAGGATGGGTGACCTCCTAGGAAGTCCTCGTGTTGCACCCCTTTTTTGCATTTTTGCGGTCCGCGCCTGCATTTTCTGCTATTATTAGCGCCGAGAGATAAACAAAACGAGCAACGAGCAACTGCAAGTCAGGGACTAAACGGGAAATAATGGAAAAAGTTCAGGGACCAAAACGTACTTTTAAAGATAGTTTTTATTTTGGTTGAATGGGTTGCAACGCAGCAGATATATACGATAATCGTGCAAGGTATGACGGGTGCGATCATACCAGCACTAATGCACCGGATCCCATCAGAACTCCGAAGTTAAACGTGGTTGGGCGAGAGCAGTACTAGGATGGGTGACCTCCTGGGAAGTCCTCGTGTTGCACCCCTTTTTTGCATTTTTGCGGTCCGCGCCTGCATTTTCTGCTATTATTAGCGCCGAGAGATAAACAAAACGAGCAACGAGCAACTGCAAGTCAGGGACTAAACGGGAAATAATGGAAAAAGTTCAGGGACCAAAACGTACTTTTAAAGATAGTTTTTATTTTTGTTGAATGAGTTGCAACGCAGCAGATATATACGATGATCGTGCAAGGTATGACGGGTGCGATCATACCAGCACTAATGCACCGGATCCCATCAGAACTCCGAAGTCAAACGTGCTTGGGCGAGAGCAGTACTAGGATGGGTGACCTCCTGGGAAGTCCTCGTGTTGCACCCCTTTTTTGCATTTTTGCGGTCCGCGCCTGCAGTTTCTGCTATTATTAGCGCCGAGAGATAAACAAAACGAGCAACGAGCAACTGCAAGTCGGGGACTAAACGGGAAATAATGGAAAAAGTTCAGGGACCAAAACGTACTTTTAAAGATAGTTTTTATTTTGGTTGAATGAGTTGCAACGCAGCAGATATATACGATGATCGAGCAAGGTATGACGGGTGCGATCATACCAGCACTAATGCACCGGATCCCATCAGAACTCCGAAGTCAAACGTGCTTGGGCGAGAGCAGTACTAGGATGGGTGACCTCCTGGGAAGTCCTCGTGTTGCACCCCTTTTTTGCATTTTTGCGGTCCGCGCCTGCATTTTCTGCTATTATGAGCGCCGAGAGATAAACAAAACGAGCAACAAGCAACTGCAAGTCAGGGACTAAACGGGAAATAATGGAAAAAGTTCAGGGACCAAAATGTACTTTTAAAGATAGTTTTTATTTTGGTTGAATGAGTTGCAACGCAGCAGATATATACGATGATCGTGCAAGGTATGACGGGTGCGATCATACCAGCACTAATGCACCAGATCCCATCAGAACTCCGAAGTCAAATGTTCTTGGGCGAGAGCAGTACTAGGATGGGTGACCTCCTGGGAAGTCCTCGTGTTGCACCCCTTTTTTGCATTTTTGCGGTCCGCGCCTGCATTTTCTGCTATTATTAGCGCCGAGAGATAAACAAAACGAGCAACGAGCAACTGCAAGTCAGGGACTAAACGGGAAATAATGGAAAAAGTTCAGGGACCAAAACGTACTTTTAAAGATAGTTTTTATTTTGGTTGAATGAGTTGCAACGCAGCAGATATATACGATGATCGTGCAAGGTATGACGGGTGCGATCATACCAGCACTAATGCACCGGATCCCATCAGAACTCTGAAGTCAAACGTGCTTGGGCGAGAGCAGTATTAGGATGGGTGACCTCCTAGGAAGTCCTCGTGTTGCACCCCTTTTTTGCATTTTTGCTGTCCGCGCCTGCATTTTCTGCTATTATTAGCGCCGAGAGATAAACAAAACGAGCAACGAGCAACTGCAAGTCAGGGACTAAACGGGAAATAATGGAAAAAGTTCAGGGACCAAAACGTACTTTTAAAGATAGTTTTTATTTTGGTTGAATGGGTTGCAACGCAGCAGATATATACGATAATCGTGCAAGGTATGACGGGTGCGATCATACCAGCACTAATGCACCAGATCCCATCAGAACTCCGAAGTCAAACGTTCTTGGGCGAGAGCAGTACTAGGATGGGTGACCTCCTGGGAAGTCCTCGTGTTGCACCCCTTTTTTGTATTTTTGCGGTCCGCGCCAGCATTTTCTGCTATTATTAGCGCCGAGAGATAAACAAAACGAGCAACGAGCAACGAGCAACGAGCAACTGCAAGTCAGGGACTAAACGGGAAATAATGGAAAACGTTCAGGGACCAAAACATACTTTTAAAGATAGTTTTTATTTTGGTTGAATGAGTTGCAACGCAGCAGATATATACGATGATCGAGCAAGGTATGACGGGTGCGATCATACCAGCACTAATGCACCGGATCCCATCAGAACTCCGAAGTCAAACGTGCTTGGGCGAGAGCAGTACTAGGATGGGTGACCTCCTGGGAAGTCCTCGTGTTGCACCCCTTTTTTGCATTTTTGCGGTCCGCGCCTGCATTTTCTGCTATTATTAGCGCCGAGAGATAAACAAAACGAGCAACGAGCAACTGCAAGTCAGGGACTAAACGGGAAATAATGGAAAAAGTTCAGAGACCAAAACGTACTTTTAAAGATAGTTTTTATTTTGGTTGAATGGGTTGCAACGCAGCAGATATATACGATGATCGTGCAAGGTATGACGGGTGCGATCATACCAGCACTAATGCACCGGATCCCATCAGAACTCCGAAGTCAAACGTGCTTGGGCGAGAGCAGTACTAGGATGGGTGACCTCCTGGGAAGTCCTCGTGTTGCACCCCTTTTTTGCATTTTTGCGGTCCGCGCCTGCATTTTCTGCTATTATTAGCGCCGAGAGATAAACAAAACGAGCAACGAGCAACTGCAAGTCAGGGACTAAACGGGAAATAATGGAAAAAGTTCAGGGACCAAAACGTACTTTTAAAGATAGTTTTTATTTTGGTTGAATGAGTTGCAACGCAGCAGATATATACGATGATCGTGCAAGGTATGACTGGTGCGATCATACCAGCACTAATGCACCGGATCCCATCAGAACTCCGAAGTCAAACGTTCTTGGGCGAGAGCAGTACTAGGATGGGTGACCTCCTGGGAAGTCCTCGTGTTGCACCCCTTTTTTGTATTTTTGCGGTCCGCGCCTGCATTTTCTGCTATTATTAGCGCCGAGAGATAAACAAAACGAGCAACGAGCAACGAGCAACTGCAAGTCAGGGACTAAACGGGAAATAATGGAAAAAGTTCAGGGACCAAAACGTACTTTTAAAGATAGTTTTTATTTTGGTTGAATGGGTTGCAACGCAGCAGATATATACGATAATCGTGCAAGGTATGACGGGTGCGATCATACCAGCACTAATGCACCGGATCCCATCAGAACTCCGAAGTCAAACGTGCTTGGGCGAGAGCAGTACTAGGATGGGTGACCTCCTGGGAAGTCCTCGTGTTGCACCCCTTTTTTGCATTTTTGCGGTCCGCGCCTGCATTTTCTGCTATTATTAGCGCCGAGAGATAAACAAAACGAGCAACGAGCAACTGCAAGTCAGGGACTAAACGGGAAATAATGGAAAAAGTTCAGGGACCAACACGTACTTTTAAAGATAGTTTTTATTTTGGTTGAATGAGTTGCAACGCAGCAGATATATACGATAATCGTGCAAGGTATGACGGGTGCGATCATACCAGCACTAATGCACCGGATCCCATCAGAACTCCGAAGTCAAACGTTCTTGGGCGAGAGCAGTACTAGGATGGGTGACCTCCTGGGAAGTCCTCGTGTTGCACCCCTTTTTTGTATTTTTGCGGTCCGCGCCAGCATTTTCTGCTATTATTAGCGCCGAGAGATAAACAAAACGAGCAACGAGCAACGAGCAACTGCAAGTCAGGGACTAAACGGGAAATAATGGAAAACGTTCAGGGACCAAAACATACTTTTAAAGATAGTTTTTATTTTGGTTGAATGAGTTGCAACGCAGCAGATATATACGATGATCGAGCAAGGTATGACGGGTGCGATCATACCAGCACTAATGCACCGGATCCCATCAGAACTCCGAAGTCAAACGTGCTTGGGCGAGAGCAGTACTAGGATGGGTGACCTCCTGGGAAGTCCTCGTGTTGCACCCCTTTTTTGCATTTTTGCGGTCCGCGCCTGCATTTTCTGCTATTATTAGCGCCGAGAGATAAACAAAACGAGCAACGAGCAACTGCAAGTCAGGGACTAAACGGGAAATAATGGAAAAAGTTCAGAGTCCAAAACGTACTTTTAAAGATAGTTTTTATTTTGGTTGAATGGGTTGCAACGCAGCAGATATATACGATGATCGTGCAAGGTATGACGGGTGCGATCATACCAGCACAAATGCACCGGATCCCATCAGAACTCCGAAGTCAAACGTGCTTGGGCGAGAGCAGTACTAGGATGGGTGACCTCCTGGGAAGTCCTCGTGTTGCACCCCTTTTTTGCATTTTTGCGGTCCGCGCCTGCATTTTCTGCTATTATTAGCGCCGAGAGATAAACAAAACGAGCAACGAGCAACTGCAAGTCAGGGACTAAACGGGAAATAATGGAAAAAGTTCAGGGACCAAAACGTACTTTTAAAGATAGTTTTTATTTTGGTTGAATGAGTTGCAACGCAGCAGATATATACGATGATCGTGCAAGGTATGACGGGTGCGATCATACCAGCACTAATGCACCGGATCCCATCAGAACTCCGAAGTCAATCGTTCTTGGGCGAGAGCAGTACTAGGATGGGTGACCTCCTGGGAAGTCCTCGTGTTGCACCCCTTTTTTGTATTTTTGCGGTCCGCGCCTGCATTTTCTGCTATTATTAGCGCCGAGAGATAAACAAAACGAGCAACGAGCAACGAGCAACTGCAAGTCAGGGACTAAACGGGAAATAATGGAAAAAGTTCAGGGACCAAAACGTACTTTTAAAGATAGTTTTTATTTTGGTTGAATGGGTTGCAACGCAGCAGATATATACGATAATCGTGCAAGGTATGACGGGTGCGATCATACCAGCACTAATGCACCGGATCCCATCAGAACTCCGAAGTCAAACGTGCTTGGGCGAGAGCAGTACTAGGATGGGTGACCTCCTGGGAAGTCCTCGTGTTGCACCCCTTTTTTGCATTTTTGCGGTCCGCGCCTGCATTTTCTGCTATTATTAGCGCCGAGAGATAAACAAAACGAGCAACGAGCAACTGCAAGTCAGGGACTAAACGGGAAATAATGGAAAAAGTTCAGGGACCAAAACGTACTTTTAAAGATAGTTTTTATTTTGGTTGAATGAGTTGCAACGCAGCAGATATATACGATGATCGTGCAAGGTATGACGGGTGCGATCATACCAGCACTAATGCACCGGATCCCATCAGAACTCTGAAGTCAAACGTGCTTGGGCGAGAGCAGTATTAGGATGGGTGACCTCCTAGGAAGTCCTCGTGTTGCACCCCTTTTTTGCATTTTTGCTGTCCGCGCCTGCATTTTCTGCTATTATTAGCGCCGAGAGATAAACAAAACGAGCAACGAGCAACTGCAAGTCAGGGACTAAACGGGAAATAATGGAAAAAGTTCAGGGACCAAAACGTACTTTTAAAGATAGTTTTTATTTTGGTTGAATGGGTTGCAACGCAGCAGATATATACGATAATCGTGCAAGGTATGACGGGTGCGATCATACCAGCACTAATGCACCAGATCCCATCAGAACTCCGAAGTCAAACGTTCTTGGGCGAGAGCAGTACTAGGATGGGTGACCTCCTGGGAAGTCCTCGTGTTGCACCCCTTTTTTGTATTTTTGCGGTCCGCGCCAGCATTTTCTGCTATTATTAGCGCCGAGAGATAAACAAAACGAGCAACGAGCAACGAGCAACGAGCAACTGCAAGTCAGGGACTAAACGGGAAATAATGGAAAACGTTCAGGGACCAAAACATACTTTTAAAGATAGTTTTTATTTTGGTTGAATGAGTTGCAACGCAGCAGATATATACGATGATCGAGCAAGGTATGACGGGTGCGATCATACCAGCACTAATGCACCGGATCCCATCAGAACTCCGAAGTCAAACGTGCTTGGGCGAGAGCAGTACTAGGATGGGTGACCTCCTGGGAAGTCCTCGTGTTGCACCCCTTTTTTGCATTTTTGCGGTCCGCGCCTGCATTTTCTGCTATTATTAGCGCCGAGAGATAAACAAAACGAGCAACGAGCAACTGCAAGTCAGGGACTAAACGGGAAATAATGGAAAAAGTTCAGAGACCAAAACGTACTTTTAAAGATAGTTTTTATTTTGGTTGAATGGGTTGCAACGCAGCAGATATATACGATGATCGTGCAAGGTATGACGGGTGCGATCATACCAGCACTAATGCACCGGATCCCATCAGAACTCCGAAGTCAAACGTGCTTGGGCGAGAGCAGTACTAGGATGGGTGACCTCCTGGGAAGTCCTCGTGTTGCACCCCTTTTTTGCATTTTTGCGGTCCGCGCCTGCATTTTCTGCTATTATTAGCGCCGAGAGATAAACAAAACGAGCAACGAGCAACTGCAAGTCAGGGACTAAACGGGAAATAATGGAAAAAGTTCAGGGACCAAAACGTACTTTTAAAGATAGTTTTTATTTTGGTTGAATGAGTTGCAACGCAGCAGATATATACGATGATCGTGCAAGGTATGACGGGTGCGATCATACCAGCACTAATGCACCGGATCCCATCAGAACTCCGAAGTCAAACGTTCTTGGGCGAGAGCAGTACTAGGATGGGTGACCTCCTGGGAAGTCCTCGTGTTGCACCCCTTTTTTGTATTTTTGCGGTCCGCGCCTGCATTTTCTGCTATTATTAGCGCCGAGAGATAAACAAAACGAGCAACGAGCAACGAGCAACTGCAAGTCAGGGACTAAACGGGAAATAATGGAAAAAGTTCAGGGACCAAAACGTACTTTTAAAGATAGTTTTTATTTTGGTTGAATGGGTTGCAACGCAGCAGATATATACGATAATCGTGCAAGGTATGACGGGTGCGATCATACCAGCACTAATGCACCGGATCCCATCAGAACTCCGAAGTCAAACGTGCTTGGGCGAGAGCAGTACTAGGATGGGTGACCTCCTGGGAAGTCCTCGTGTTGCACCCCTTTTTTGCATTTTTGCGGTCCGCGCCTGCATTTTCTGCTATTATTAGCGCCGAGAGATAAACAAAACGAGCAACGAGCAACTGCAAGTCAGGGACTAAACGGGAAATAATGGAAAAAGTTCAGGGACCAACACGTACTTTTAAAGATAGTTTTTATTTTGGTTGAATGAGTTGCAACGCAGCAGATATATACGATAATCGTGCAAGGTATGACGGGTGCGATCATACCAGCACTAATGCACCGGATCCCATCAGAACTCCGAAGTCAAACGTTCTTGGGCGAGAGCAGTACTAGGATGGGTGACCTCCTGGGAAGTCCTCGTGTTGCACCCCTTTTTTGTATTTTTGCGGTCCGCGCCAGCATTTTCTGCTATTATTAGCGCCGAGAGATAAACAAAACGAGCAACGAGCAACGAGCAACTGCAAGTCAGGGACTAAACGGGAAATAATGGAAAACGTTCAGGGACCAAAACATACTTTTAAAGATAGTTTTTATTTTGGTTGAATGAGTTGCAACGCAGCAGATATATACGATGATCGAGCAAGGTATGACGGGTGCGATCATACCAGCACTAATGCACCGGATCCCATCAGAACTCCGAAGTCAAACGTGCTTGGGCGAGAGCAGTACTAGGATGGGTGACCTCCTGGGAAGTCCTCGTGTTGCACCCCTTTTTTGCATTTTTGCGGTCCGCGCCTGCATTTTCTGCTATTATTAGCGCCGAGAGATAAACAAAACGAGCAACGAGCAACTGCAAGTCAGGGACTAAACGGGAAATAATGGAAAAAGTTCAGAGTCCAAAACGTACTTTTAAAGATAGTTTTTATTTTGGTTGAATGGGTTGCAACGCAGCAGATATATACGATGATCGTGCAAGGTATGACGGGTGCGATCATACCAGCACAAATGCACCGGATCCCATCAGAACTCCGAAGTCAAACGTGCTTGGGCGAGAGCAGTACTAGGATGGGTGACCTCCTGGGAAGTCCTCGTGTTGCACCCCTTTTTTGCATTTTTGCGGTCCGCGCCTGCATTTTCTGCTATTATTAGCGCCGAGAGATAAACAAAACGAGCAACGAGCAACTGCAAGTCAGGGACTAAACGGGAAATAATGGAAAAAGTTCAGGGACCAAAACGTACTTTTAAAGATAGTTTTTATTTTGGTTGAATGAGTTGCAACGCAGCAGATATATACGATGATCGTGCAAGGTATGACGGGTGCGATCATACCAGCACTAATGCACCGGATCCCATCAGAACTCCGAAGTCAATCGTTCTTGGGCGAGAGCAGTACTAGGATGGGTGACCTCCTGGGAAGTCCTCGTGTTGCACCCCTTTTTTGTATTTTTGCGGTCCGCGCCTGCATTTTCTGCTATTATTAGCGCCGAGAGATAAACAAAACGAGCAACGAGCAACTGCAAGTCAGGGACTAAACGGGAAATAATGGAAAAAGTTCAGGGACCAAAACGTACTTTTAAAGATAGTTTTTATTTTGGTTGAATGGGTTGCAACGCAGCAGATATATACGATAATCGTGCAAGGTATGACGGGTGCGATCATACCAGCACTAATGCACCGGATCCCATCAGAACTCCGAAGTCAAACGTGCTTGGGCGAGAGCAGTACTAGGATGGGTGACCTCCTGGGAAGTCCTCGTGTTGCACCCCTTTTTTGCATTTTTGCGGTCCGCGCCTGCATTTTCTGCTATTATTAGCGCCGAGAGATAAACAAAACGAGCAACGAGCAACTGCAAGTCAGGGACTAAACGGGAAATAATGGAAAAAGTTCAGGGACCAACACGTACTTTTAAAGATAGTTTTTATTTTGGTTGAATGAGTTGCAACGCAGCAGATATATACGATAATCGTGCAAGGTATGACGGGTGCGATCATACCAGCACTAATGCACCGGATCCCATCAGAACTCCGAAGTCAAACGTTCTTGGGCGAGAGCAGTACTAGGATGGGTGACCTCCTGGGAAGTCCTCGTGTTGCACCCCTTTTTTGTATTTTTGCGGTCCGCGCCAGCATTTTCTGCTATTATTAGCGCCGAGAGATAAACAAAACGAGCAACGAGCAACGAGCAACTGCAAGTCAGGGACTAAACGGGAAATAATGGAAAACGTTCAGGGACCAAAACATAATTTTAAAGATAGTTTTTATTTTGGTTGAATGAGTTGCAACGCAGCAGATACATACGATGATTGTGCAAGGTATGACGGGTGCGATCATACCACCACTAATGCACCGGATCCCATCAGAACTCCGAAGTAAAACGTGCTTCTGTGAGAGCAGTACGAGGATGGGTGACCTCCTGGGAAGTCCTCGTGTTGCACCCCTTTTTTGCATTTTTGCGGTCCGCGCCTGCATTTTCTGCTATTATTAGCGCCGAGAGATAAACAAAACGAGCAACGAGCAACTGCAAGTCAGGGACTAAACGGGAAATAATGGAAAAAGTTCAGGGACCAAAACGTACTTTTAAAGATAGTTTTTATTTTGGTTGAATGAGTTGCAACGCAGCATATATATACGATGATCATGTAAGGTATGACGGGTGCGATCATAGCAGCACTAATGCACCGGATCCCATCAGAACTCCGAAGTCAAACGTGCTTGGGCGAGAGCAGTACTAGGATGGGTGACCTCCTGGGAAGTCCTCGTGTTGCACCCCTTTTTTGCATTTTTGCGGTCCGCGCCTGCATTTTCTGCTATTATTAGCGCCGAGAGATAAACAAAACGAGCAACGAGCAACTGCAAGTCAGGGACTAAACGGGAAATAATGGAAAAAGTTCAGGGACCAAAACGTACTTTTAAAGATAGTTTTTATTTTGGTTGAATGAGTTGCAACGCAGCAGATATATACGATGATCGTGCAAGGTATGACGGGTGCGATCATACCAGCACAAATGCACCGGATCCCATCAGAACTCCGAAGCTTAACGTGCTTGGGCGAGAGCAGTACTAGTACTAGGATGGGTGACCTCCTGGGAAGTCCTCGTGTTGCACCCCTTCTTTGCATTTTTGCGGTCCGCGCCTGCATGTTTTGCTATTATTAGCGCCGAGAGATAAACAAAACGAGCAACGAGCAACTACAAGTCAGGGACTAAACGGGAAATAATGGAAAAAGTTCAGGGACCAAAACGTACTTTTAAAGATAGATTTTATTTTGGTTGAATGAGTTGCAACGCAGCAGAAACATACGATGATCGTGCAAGGTATGACGGGTGCGATCATACCAGCACTAATGCACCAGATACCATCAGAACTCCGAAGTAAAACGTGCTTGGGCGAGAGCAGTACTAGGATGGGTGACCTCCTGGGAAGTCCTCGTGTTGCACCCCTTTTTTGCATTTTTGCGGTGCGCGCCTGCATTTTCTGCTATTATTACCGCCGAGAGATAAACGCAACGAGCAACGAGCAACTGCAAGTCAGGGACTAAACGGGAAATAATGGAAAAAGTTCAGGGACAAAAACGTACTTTTAAAGATAGTTTTTATTTTGGTTGAATGAGTTGCAACGCAGCAGATATATACGATGATCGTGCAAGGTATGACGGGTGCGATCATACCAGCACTAATGCACCGGATCCCATCAGAACTCCGAAGCTAAACGTGCTTGGGCGAGAGCAGTACTAGGATGGGTGAACTCCTGGGAAGTCCTCGTGTTGCAAACCTTTTTTGCATTTTTGCGGTCCGCGCCTGCATTTTCTGCTATTATTAGCGCCGAGAGATAAACAAAACGAGCAACGAGCAACGATCAACTGCAAGTCAGGGACTAAACGGGAAATAATGGAAAAAGTTCAGGGACCAAAACGTACTTTTAAAGATAGTTTTTATTTTGGTTGAATGAGTTGCAACGCAGCAGATATATACGATGATCGTGCAAGGTATGACGGGTGCGATCATACCAGCACTAATGCACCGGATCCCATCAGAACTCCGAAGCTAAACGTGCTTGGGCGAGAGCAGTACTAGGATGGGTGAACTCCTGGGAAGTCCTCGTGTTGCACCCCTTCTTTGCATTTTTACGGTCCGCGCCTGCATTTTCTGCTATTATTAGCGCCGAGAGATAAACAAAACGAGCAACGAGCAATGAGCAACTGCAAGTCAGGGACTAAACGGGAAATAATGGAAAAAGTTCAGGGACCAAAACGTACTTTTAAAGATAGTTTTTATTTTGGTTGAATGAGTTGCAACGCAGCAGATATATACGATGATCGTGCAAGGTATGACGGGTGCGATCATACCAGCACTAATGCACCGGATCCCATCAGTACTCCGAAGCTAAAAGTGCTTTGGCGAGAACAGTACGAGGATGGGTGACCTCCTGGGAAGTCCTCGTGTTGCACCCCTTCTTTGCATTTTTGCGGTCCGCGCCTGCATTTTCTGCTATTATTAGCGCCGAGAGATAAAGAAAACGAGCAACGAGCAACGATCAACTACAAGTCAGGGACTAAACGGGAAATAATGGAAAAAGTTCAGGGACCAAAACGTACTTTTAAAGATAGTTTTTATTTTGGTTGAATGAGTTGCAACGCAGCAGATATATACGATGATCGTGCAAGGTATGACGGGTGCGATCATACCAGCGCTAATGCACCAGATCCCATCAGAACTCCGAAGTTAAACGTGCTTGTGCGAAAGCAGTACTAGGATGGGTGACCTCCTGGGAAGTCCTCGTGTTGCACCCCTTCTTTGCATTTTTGCGGTCCGCGCCTGCATTTTCTGCTATTATTAGCGCCGAGAGATAAACAAAACGAGCAACGAGCAACGAGCAACTGCAAGTCAGGGACTAAACGGGAGATAATGGAAAACGTTCAGGGACCAAAACGTACTTTTAAAGATAGTTTTTATTTTGGTTGAATGAGTTGCAACGCAGCAGATATATACGATGATCGTGCAAGGTATGACGGGTGCGATCATACCAGCACTAATGCACCGGATCCCATCAGAACTCCGAAGCTTAACGTGCTTGGGCGAAAGCAGTACTAGGATGGGTGACCTCTTGGGAAGTCCTCGTGTTGCACCCCTTCTTTGCATTTTTGCGGTCCGCGCCTGCATTTTCTGCTATTATTAGCGCCGAGAGATAAACAAAACGAGCAACGAGCAACGAGCAACTGCAAGTCAGGGACTAAACGGGAAATAATGGAAAAAGTTCAGGGACCGAAACGTACTTTTAAAGATAGTTTTTATTTTGGTTGAATGAGTTGCAACGCAGCAGATATATACGATGATCGTGCAAGGTATGACGGGTGCGATCATACCAGCACTAATGCACCGGATCCCATCAGAACTCCGAAGTTAAACGTGCTTGTGCGAAAGCAGTACTAGGATGGGTGACCTCCTGGGAAGTCCTCGTGTTGCACCCCTTCTTTGCATTTTTGCGGTCCGCGACTGCATTTTATGCTATTATTAGCGCCGAGAGATAAACAAAACGAGCAACGAGCAACGAGCAACTGCAAGTCAGAGACTAAACGGGAAATATTGGAAAACGTTCAGGGACCAAAACGTACTTTTAAACATAGTTTTTATTTTGGTTGAATGAGTTGTAACGCAGCAGATAGATACGATGATCGTGCAAGGTATGACGGCTGCGATCATACCAGCACTAATGCACCGGATCCCATCAGAACTCCGAAGTTAAACGTGCTTGGGCGAGAGCAGTACTAGGATGGGTGACCTCCTGGGAAGTCCTCGTGTTGCACCCCTTCTTTGCATTTTTGCGGTCCGCGCCTGCATTTTCTGCTATTATTAGCGCCGAGAGATAAACAAAACGAGCAACGAGCAACGAGCAACTGCAAGTCAGGGACTAAACAGGAAATAATGGAAAAAGTTCAGGGACCAAAACGTACTTTTAAAGATAGTTTTTATTTTGGTTGAATGAGTTGCAACGCAGCAGATATATACGATGATCATGCAAGGTATGACGGGTGCGATCATACCAGCACTAATGCACCGGATCCCATCAAAACTCCGAAGCTTAACGTGCTTGGGCGAGAGCAGTACTAGGATGGGTGACCTCCTGGGAAGTCCTCGTGTTGCACCCCTTCTTTGCATTTTTGCGGTCCGCGACTGTATTTTATGCTATTATTAGCGCCGAGAGATAAACAAAACGAGCAACGAGCAACGAGCAACTGCAAGTCAGAGACTAAACGGGAAATATTGGAAAAAGTTCAGGGACCAAAACGTACTTTTGAAGATAGTTTTTATTTTGGTTGAATGAGTTGCAACGCAGCAGATACATACGATGATCGTGCAAGGTATGACGGCTGTGATCATACCAGCACTAATGCACCGGATCCCATCAGAACTCCGAAGTAAAACGTGCTTGGGCGAGAGCAGTACTAGGATGGGTGACCTCCTAGGAAGTCCTCGTGTTGCACCCCTTTTTTGAATTTTTTGCGGTGCGCGCCTGCATTTTCTGCTATTATTAGCGCCGAGAGATAAACGCAACGAGCAACGAGCAACTGCAAGTCAGGGACTAAACGGGAAATAATGGAAAAAGTTCAGGGACCAAAACGTACTTTTAAAGATAGTTTTTATTTTGGTTGAATGAGTTGCAACGCAGCAGATATATACGATGATCGTGCAAGGTATGACGGGTGCAATCATACCAGCACTAATGCACCGGATCCCATCAGAACTCCGAAGCTAAACGTGCTTGGGCGAGAGCAGTACTAGGATGGGTGAACTCCTGGGAAGTCCTCGTGTTGCACCCCTTCTTTGCATTTTTGCGGTCCGCGCCTGCATTTTCTGCTATTATTAGCGCCGAGAGATAAAGAAAACGAGCAACGAGCAACTGCAAGTCAGGGACTAAACGGGAAATAATGGAAAACGTTCAGGGACCAAAACGTACTTTTAAAGATAGTTTTTATTTTAGTTGAATGAGTTGCAACGCAGCAGATATATACGATGATCGTGCAAGGTATGACGGGTGCGATCATACCAGCACTAATGCACCGGATCCCATCAGAACTCCGAAGCTAAACGTGCTTGGGCGAGAGCAGTACTAGGATGGGTGAACTCCTGGGAAGTCCTCGTGTTGCACCCCTTCTTTGCATTTTTGCGGTCCGCGCCTGTATTTTCTGCTATTATTAGCGCCGAGAGATAAAGAAAACGAGCAACGAGCAACTGCAAGTCAGGGACTAAACGGGAAATAATGGAAAAAGTTCAGGGACCAAAACGTACTTTTAAAGATAGTTTTTATTTTGGTTGAATGAGTTGCAACGCAGCAGATATATACGATGATCGTGCAAGGTATGACGGGTGCGATCATACCAGCACTAATGCACCGGATCCCATCAAAACTCCGAAGCTTAACGTGCTTGGGCGAGAGCAGTACTAGGATGGGTGACCTCCTGGGAAGTCCTCGTGTTGCACCCCTTCTTTGCATTTTTGCGGTCCGCGACTGCATTTTATGCTATTATTAGCGCCGAGAGATAAACAAAACGAGCAACGAGCAACGAGCAACTGCAAGTCAGGGACTAAACGGGAAATAATGGAAAAAGTTCAGGGACCAAAACGTACTTTTAAAGATAGTTTTTATTTTGGTTGAATGAGTTGCAACGCAGCAGATACATACGATGATCGTGCAAGGTATGACGGCTGCGATCATACCAGCACTAATGCACCGGATCCCATCAGAACTCCGAAGTAAAACGTGCTTGGGCGAGAGCAGTACTAGGATGGGTGACCTCCTAGGAAGTCCTCGTGTTGCACCCCTTTTTTGAATTTTTTGCGGTGCGCGCCTGCATTTTCTGCTATTATTAGCGCCGAGAGATAAACGCAACGAGCAACGAGCAACTGCAAGTCAGGGACTAAACGGGAAATAATGGAAAACGTTCAGGGACCAAAACGTACTTTTAAAGATAGTTTTTATTTTGGTTGAATGAGTTGCAACGCAGCAGATATATACGATGATCATGCAAGGTATGACGGGTGCGATCATACCAGCACTAATGCACCGGATCCCATCAAAACTCCGAAGCTTAACGTGCTTGGGCGAGAGCAGTACTAGGATGGGTGACCTCCTGGGAAGTCCTCGTGTTGCACCCCTTCTTTGCATTTTTGCGGTCCGCGACTGTATTTTATGCTATTATTAGCGCCGAGAGATAAACAAAACGAGCAACGAGCAACGAGCAACTGCAAGTAAGAGACTAAACGGGAAATATTGGAAAAAGTTCAGGGACCAAAACGTACTTTTGAAGATAGTTTTTATTTTGGTTGAATGAGTTGCAACGCAGCAGATACATACGATGATCGTGCAAGGTATGACGGCTGTGATCATACCAGCACTAATGCACCGGATCCCATCAGAACTCCGAAGTAAAACGTGCTTGGGCGAGAGCAGTACTAGGATGGGTGACCTCCTAGGAAGTCCTCGTGTTGCACCCCTTTTTTGAATTTTTTGCGGTGCGCGCCTGCATTTTCTGCTATTATTAGCGCCGAGAGATAAACGCAACGAGCAACGAGCAACTGCAAGTCAGGGACTAAACGGGAAATAATGGAAAAAGTTCAGGGACCAAAACGTACTTTTAAAGATAGTTTTTATTTTGGTTGAATGAGTTGCAACGCAGCAGATATATACGATGATCGTGCAAGGTATGACGGGTGCGATCATACCAGCACTAATGCACCGGATCCCATCAGAACTCCGAAGCTAAACGTGCTTGGGCGAGAGCAGTACTAGGATGGGTGAACTCCTGGGAAGTCCTCGTGTTGCACCCCTTCTTTGCATTTTTGCGGTCCGCGCCTGCATTTTCTGCTATTATTAGCGCCGAGAGATAAAGAAAACGAGCAACGAGCAACTGCAAGTCAGGGACTAAACGGGAAATAATGGAAAACGTTCAGGGACCAAAACGTACTTTTAAACATAGTTTTTATTTTGGTTGAATGAGTTGTAACGCAGCAGATATATACGATGATCGTGCAAGGTATGACGGGTGCGATCATACCAGCACTAATGCACCGGATCCCATCAGAACTCCGAAGTTAAACGTGCTTGGGCGAGAGCAGTACTAGGATGGGTGACCTCCTGGGAAGTCCTCGTGTTGCACCCCTTCTTTGCATTTTTGCGGTCCGCGCCTGCATTTTCTGCTATTATTAGCGCCGAGAGATAAACAAAACGAGCAACGAGCAATGAGCAACTGCAAGTCAGGGACTAAACAGGAAATAATGGAAAAAGTTCAGGGACCAAAACGTACTTTTAAAGATAGTTTTTATTTTGTTTGAATGAGTTGCAACGCAGCAGATATATACGATGATCGTGCAAGGTATGACGGGTGCGATCATACCAGCACTAATGCACCGGATCCCATCAAAACTCCGAAGCTTAACGTGCTTGGGCGAGAGCAGTACTAGGATGGGTGACCTCCTGGGAAGTCCTCGTGTTGCACCCCTTCTTTGCATTTTTGCGGTCCGCGACTGCATTTTATGCTATTATTAGCGCCGAGAGATAAACAAAACGAGCAACGAGCAACGAGCAACTGCAAGTCAGGGACTAAACGGGAAATAATGGAAAAAGTTCAGGGACCAAAACGTACTTTTAAAGATAGTTTTTATTTTGGTTGAATGAGTTGCAACGCAGCAGATACATACGATGATCGTGCAAGGTATGACGGCTGTGATCATACCAGCACTAATGCACCGGATCCCATCAGAACTCCGAAGTAAAACGTGCTTGGGCGAGAGCAGTACTAGGATGGGTGACCTCCTAGGAAGTCCTCGTGTTGCACCCCTTTTTTGAATTTTTTGCGGTGCGCGCCTGCATTTTCTGCTATTATTAGCGCCGAGAGATAAACGCAACGAGCAACGAGCAACTGCAAGTCAGGGACTAAACGGGAAATAATGGAAAACGTTCAGGGACCAAAACGTACTTTTAAAGATAGTTTTTATTTTAGTTGAATGAGTTGCAACGCAGCAGATATATACGATGATCGTGCAAGGTATGACGGGTGCGATCATACCAGCACTAATGCACCGGATCCCATCAGAACTCCGAAGCTAAACGTGCTTGGGCGAGAGCAGTACTAGGATGGGTGAACTCCTGGGAAGTCCTCGTGTTGCACCCCTTCTTTGCATTTTTGCGGTCCGCGCCTGTATTTTCTGCTATTATTAGCGCCGAGAGATAAAGAAAACGAGCAACGAGCAACTGCAAGTCAGGGACTAAACGGGAAATAATGGAAAAAGTTCAGGGACCAAAACGTACTTTTAAAGATAGTTTTTATTTTGGTTGAATGAGTTGCAACGCAGCAGATATATACGATGATCGTGCAAGGTATGACGGGTGCGATCATACCAGCACTAATGCACCGGATCCCATCAGAACTCCGAAGTTAAACGTGCTTGGGCGAAAGCAGTACTAGGATGGGTGAACTCCTGGGAAGTCCTCGTGTTGCACCCCTTTTTTGCATTTTTGCGGTCCGCGCCTGCATTTTCTGCTATTATTAGCGCCGAGAGATAAACAAAACGAGCAACGAGCAACGAGCAACTGCAAGTCAGGGACTTAACGAGAAATAATGGAAAAAGTTCAGGGACCAAAACGTACTTTTAAAGATAGTTTTTATTTTGGTTGAATGAGTTGCAACGCAGCAGATATATACGATGATCGTGCAAGGTATGACGGGTGCGATCATACCAGCACTAATGCACCGGATCCCATCAAAACTCCGAAGCTTAACGTGCTTGGGCGAGAGCAGTACTAGGATGGGTGACCTCTTGGGAAGTCCTCGTGTTGCACCCCTTCTTTGCATTTTTGCGGTCCGCGCCTGCATTTTATGCTATTATTAGCGCCGAGAGATAAACAAAACGAGCAACGAGCAACGAGCAACTGCAAGTCAGGGACTAAACGGGAAATAATGGAAAAAGTTCAGGGACCAAAACGTACTTTTGAAGATAGTTTTTATTTTGGTTGAATGAGTTGCAACGCAGCAGATACATACGATGATCGTGCAAGGTATGACGGCTGTGATCATACCAGCACTAATGCACCGGATCCCATCAGAACTCCGAAGTAAAACGTGCTTGGGCGAGAGCAGTACTAGGATGGGTGACCTCCTAGGAAGTCCTCGTGTTGCACCCCTTTTTTGAATTTTTTGCGGTGCGCGCCTGCATTTTCTGCTATTATTAGCGCCGAGAGATAAACGCAACGAGCAACGAGCAACTGCAAGTCAGGGACTAAACGGGAAATAATGGAAAAAGTTCAGGGACCAAAACGTACTTTTAAAGATAGTTTTTATTTTGGTTGAATGAGTTGCAACGCAGCAGATATATACGATGATCGTGCAAGGTATGACGGGTGCGATCATACCAGCACTAATGCACCGGATCCCATCAGAACTCCGAAGCTAAACGTGCTTGGGCGAGAGCAGTACTAGGATGGGTGAACTCCTGGGAAGTCCTCGTGTTGCACCCCTTCTTTGCATTTTTGCGGTCAGCGCCTGCATTTTCTGCTATTATTAGCGCCGAGAGATAAAGAAAACGAGCAACGAGCAACTGCAAGTCAGGGACTAAACGGGAAATAATGGAAAACGTTCAGGGACCAAAACGTACTTTTAAACATAGTTTTTATTTTGGTTGAATGAGTTGTAACGCAGCAGATATATACGATGATCGTGCAAGGTATGACGGGTGCGATCATACCAGCACTAATGCACCGGATCCCATCAGAACTCCGAAGTTAAACGTGCTTGGGCGAGAGCAGTACTAGGATGGGTGACCTCCTGGGAAGTCCTCGTGTTGCACCCCTTCTTTGCATTTTTGCGGTCCGCGCCTGCATTTTCTGCTATTATTAGCGCCGAGAGATAAACAAAACGAGCAACGAGCAATGAGCAACTGCAAGTCAGGGACTAAACAGGAAATAATGGAAAAAGTTCAGGGACCAAAACGTACTTTTAAAGATAGTTTTTATTTTGGTTGAATGAGTTGCAACGCAGCAGATATATACGATGATCGTGCAAGGTATGACGGGTGCGATCATACCAGCACTAATGCACCGGATCCCATCAAAACTCCTAAGCTTAACGTGCTTGGGCGAGAGCAGTACTAGGATGGGTGACCTCCTGGGAAGTCCTCGTGTTGCACCCCTTCTTTGCATTTTTGCGGTCCGCGACTGCATTTTATGCTATTATTAGCGCCGAGAGATAAACAAAACGAGCAACGAGCAACGAGCAACTGCAAGTCAGGGACTAAACGGGAAATAATGGAAAAAGTTCAAGGACCAAAACGTACTTTTAAAGATAGTTTTTATTTTGGTTGAATGAGTTGCAACGCAGCAGATACATACGATGATCGTGCAAGGTATGACGGCTGTGATCATACCAGCACTAATGCACCGGATCCCATCAGAACTCCGAAGTAAAACGTGCTTGGGCGAGAGCAGTACTAGGATGGGTGACCTCCTAGGAAGTCCTCGTGTTGCACCCCTTTTTTGAATTTTTTGCGGTGCGCGCCTGCATTTTCTGCTATTATTAGCGCCGAGAGATAAACGCAACGAGCAACGAGCAACTGCAAGTCAGGGACTAAACGGGAAATAATGGAAAACGTTCAGGGACCAAAACGTACTTTTAAAGATAGTTTTTATTTTAGTTGAATGAGTTGCAACGCAGCAGATATATACGATGATCGTGCAAGGTATGACGGGTGCGATCATACCAGCACTAATGCACCGGATCCCATCAGAACTCCGAAGCTAAACGTGCTTGGGCGAGAGCAGTACTAGGATGGGTGAACTCCTGGGAAGTCCTCGTGTTGCACCCCTTCTTTGCATTTTTGCGGTCCGCGCCTGTATTTTCTGCTATTATTAGCGCCGAGAGATAAAGAAAACGAGCAACGAGCAACTGCAAGTCAGGGACTAAACGGGAAATAATGGAAAAAGTTCAGGGACCAAAACGTACTTTTAAAGATAGTTTTTATTTTGGTTGAATGAGTTGCAACGCAGCAGATATATACGATGATCGTGCAAGGTATGACGGGTGCGATCATACCAGCACTAATGCACCGGATCCCATCAGAACTCCGAAGTTAAACGTGCTTGGGCGAAAGCAGTACTAGGATGGGTGAACTCCTGGGAAGTCCTCGTGTTGCACCCCTTTTTTGCATTTTTGCGGTCCGCGCCTGCATTTTCTGCTATTATTAGCGCCGAGAGATAAACAAAACGAGCAACGAGCAACGAGCAACTGCAAGTCAGGGACTTAACGGGAAATAATGGAAAAAGTTCAGGGACCAAAACGTACTTTTAAAGATAGTTTTTATTTTGGTTGAATGAGTTGCAACGCAGCAGATATATACGATGATCGTGCAAGGTATGACGGGTGCGATCATACCAGCACTAATGCACCGGATCCCATCAAAACTCCGAAGCTTAACGTGCTTGGGCGAGAGCAGTACTAGGATGGGTGACCTCTTGGGAAGTCCTCGTGTTGCACCCCTTCTTTGCATTTTTGCGGTCCGCGCCTGCATTTTATGCTATTATTAGCGCCGAGAGATAAACAAAACGAGCAACGAGCAACGAGCAACTGCAAGTCAGGGACTAAACGGGAAATAATGGAAAAAGTTCAGGGACCAAAATGTACTTTTAAAGATAGTTTTTATTTTGGTTGAATGAGTTGCAACGCAGCAGACACATACGATGATCGTGCAAGGTATGACGGCTGTGATCATACCAGCACTAATGCACCGGATCCCATCAGAACTCCGAAGTAAAACGTGCTTGGGCGAGAGCAGTACTAGGATGGGTGACCTCCTAGGAAGTCCTCGTGTTGCACCCCTTTTTTGAATTTTTGCGGTGCGCGCCTGCATTTTCTGCTATTATTAGCGCCGAGAGATAAACGCAACGAGCAACGAGCAACTGCAAGTCAGGGACTAAACGGGAAATAATGGAAAAAGTTCAGGGACCAAAACGTACTTTTAAAGATAGTTTTTATTTTGGTTGAATGAGTTGCAACGCAGCAGATATATACGATGATCGTGCAAGGTATGACGGGTGCGATCATACCAGCACTAATGCACCGGATCCCATCAGAACTCCGAAGCTAAACGTGCTTGGGCGAGAGTAGTACTAGGATGGGTGAACTCCTGGGAAGTCCTCGTGTTGCACCCCTTCTTTGCATTTTTGCGGTCCGCGCCTGCATTTTCTGCTATTATTAGCGCCGAGAGATAAAGAAAACGAGCAACGAGCAACTGCAAGTCAGGGACTAAACGGGAAATAATGGAAAAAGTTCAGGGACCAAAACATACTTTTAAAGATAGTTTTTATTTTGGTTGAATGAGTTGCAACGCAGCAGATATATACGATGATCGTGCAAGGTATGACGGGTGCGATCATACCAGCACTAATGCACCAGATCCCATCAGAACTCCGAAGTTAAACGTGCTTGGGCGAGAGCAGTACTAGGATGGGTGACCTCCTGGGAAGTCCTCGTGTTGCAAACCTTTTTTGCATTTTTGCGGTTCGCGCCTGCATTTTCTGCTATTATTAGCGCCGAGAGATAAAGAAAACAAGCAACGAGCAACTGTAAGTCAGGGACTAAACGGGAAATAATGGAGAACGTTCAGGGACCAAAACGTACTTTTAAAGATAGTTTTTATTTTGGTTGAATGAGTTGCAACGCAGCAGATATATACGATGATCGTGCAAGGTATGACGGGTGCGATCATACCAGCACTAATGCACCGGATCCCATCAGAACTCCGAAGCTAAACGTGCTTGGGCGAAAGCAGTACTAGGATGGGTGACCTCCTGGGAAGTCCTCGTGTTGCACCCCTTTTTTGCATTTTTGCGGTCCGCGCCTGCATTTTCTGCTATTATTAGCGCCGAGAGATAAACAAAACGAGCAACGAGCAACGAGCAACTGCAAGTCATGGACTAAACGGGAAATAATGGAAAAAGTTCAGGGACCAAAACGTACTTTTAAAGATAGTTTTTATTTTGGTTGAATGAGTTGCAACGCAGCAGATATATACGATGATCGTGCAAGGTATGACGGGTGCGATCATACCAGCACTAATGCACCGGATCCCATCAAAACTCCGAAGCTTAACGTGCTTGGGCGAGAGCAGTACTAGGATGGGTGACCTCCTGGGAAGTCCTCGTGTTGCACCCCTTCTTTGCATTTTTGCGGTCCGCGCCTGCATTTTCTGCTATTATTAGCGCCGAGAGATAAACAAAACGAGCAACGAGCAACGAGCAACTGCAAGTCAGGGACTAAACGGGAAATAATGGAAAAAGTTCAGGGACCAAAAAGTACTTTTGAAGATAGTTTTTCTTTTGGTTTAATGAGTTGCAACGCAGCAGATATATACGATGATCGTGCAAGGTATGACGTGTGCGATCATACCAGCACTAATGCACCGGATCCCATCAAAACTCTGAAGCTTAACGTGCTTGGGCGAGAGCAGTATTAGGATGGGTGACCTCCTGGGAAGTCCTCGTGTTGCACCCCTTCTTTGCATTTTTGCGGTCCGCGCCTGCATTTTCTGCTATTATTAGCGCCGAGAGATAAACAAAACGAGCAACGAGCAACTGCAAGTCAGGGACTAAACGGGAAATAATGGAAAAAGTTCAGGGACCAAAACGTACTTTTAAAGATAGTTTTTATTTTGGTTGAATGAGTTGCAACGCAGCAGATACATACGATGATCGTGCAAGGTATGACGGCTGCGATCATACCAGCACTAATGCACCGGATCCCATCAGAACTCCGAAGTAAAACGTGCTTGGGCGAGAGCAGTACTAGGATGGGTGACCTCCTGGGAAGTCCTCGTGTTGCACCCCTTTTTTGCATTTTTGCTGTGCGCGCCTGCATTTTCTGCTATTATTAGCGCCGAGAGATAAACGCAACGAGCAACGAGCAACTGCAAGTCAGGGACTAAACGGTAAATAATGGAAAACGTTCAGGGACCAAAACCTACTTTTAAAGATAGTTTTTATTTTGGTTGAATGAGTTGCAACGCAGCAGATATATACGATGATCGTGCAAGGTATGACGGGTGCGATCATACCAGCACTAATGCACCGGATCCCATCAGAACTCCGAAGCTAAACGTGCTTGGGCGAGAGCAGTACTAGGATGGGTGAACTCCTGGGAAGTCCTCGTGTTGCACCCCTTCTTTGCATTTTTGCGGTCCGCGCCTGCATTTTCTGCTATTATTAGCGCCGAGAGATAAAGAAAACGAGCAACGAGCAACTGCAAGTCAGGGACTAAACGGGAAACAATGGAATAAGTTCAGGGACCAAAACGTACTTTTAAAGATAGTTTTTATTTTGGTTGAATGAGTTGCAACGCAGCAGATATATACGATGATCGTGCAAGGTATGACGGGTGCGATCATACCAGCACTAATGCACCGGATCCCATCAGAACTCCGAAGTTAAACGTGCTTGGGCGAAAGCAGTACTAGGATGGGTGAACTCCTGGGAAGTCCTCGTGTTGCACCCCTTTTTTGCATTTTTGCGGTCCGCGCCTGCATTTTCTGCTATTATTAGCGCCGAGAGATAAACAAAACGAGCAACGAGCAACGAGCAACTGCAAGTCAGGGACTTAACGGGAAATAATGGAAAAAGTTCAGGGACCAAAACGTACTTATAAAGATAGTTTTTATTTTGGTTGAATGAGTTGCAACGCAGCAGATATATACGATGATCGTGCAAGGTATGACGGGTGCGATCATACCAGCACTAATGCACCGGATCCCATCAAAACTCCGAAGCTTAACGTGCTTGGGCGAGAGCAGTACTAGGATGGGTGACCTCTTGGGAAGTCCTCGTGTTGCACCCCTTCTTTGCATTTTTGCGGTCCGCGCCTGCATTTTATGCTATTATTAGCGCCGAGAGATAAACAAAACGAGCAACGAGCAACGAGCAACTGCAAGTCAGGGACTAAACGGGAAATAATGGAAAAAGTTCAGGGACCAAAATGTACTTTTAAAGATAGTTTTTATTTTGGTTGAATGAGTTGCAACGCAGCAGATACATACGATGATCGTGCAAGGTATGACGGCTGTGATCATACCAGCACTAATGCACCGGATCCCATCAGAACTCCGAAGTAAAACGTGCTTGGGCGAGAGCAGTACTAGGATGGGTGACCTCCTAGGAAGTCCTCGTGTTGCACCCCTTTTTTGAATTTTTGCGGTGCGCGCCTGCATTTTCTGATATTAATAGCGCCGAGAGATAAACGCAACGAGCAACGAGCAACTGCAAGTCAGGGACTAAACGGGAAATAATGGAAAAAGTTCAGGGACCAAAACGTACTTTTAAAGATAGTTTTTATTTTGGTTGAATGAGTTGCAACGCAGCAGATATATACGATGATCGTGCAAGGTATGACGGGTGCGATCATACCAGCACTAATGCACCGGATCCCATCAGAACTCCGAAGCTAAACGTGCTTGGGCGAGAGTAGTACTAGGATGGGTGAACTCCTGGGAAGTCCTCGTGTTGCACCCCTTCTTTGCATTTTTGCGGTCCGCGCCTGCATTTTCTGCTATTATTAGCGCCGAGAGATAAAGAAAACGAGCAACGAGCAACTGCAAGTCAGGGACTAAACGGGAAATAATGGAAAAAGTTCAGGGACCAAAACATACTTTTAAAGATAGTTTTTATTTTGGTTGAATGAGTTGCAACGCAGCAGATATATACGATGATCGTGCAAGGTATGACGGGTGCGATCATACCAGCACTAATGCACCAGATCCCATCAGAACTCCGAAGTTAAACGTGCTTGGGCGAGAGCAGTACTAGGATGGGTGACCTCCTTGGAAGTCCTCGTGTTGCAAACCTTTTTTGCATTTTTGCGGTTCGCGCCTGCATTTTCTGCTATTATTAGCGCCGAGAGATAAAGAAAACAAGCAACGAGAAACTGCAAGTCAGGGACTAAACGGGAAATAATGGAGAACGTTCAGGGACCAAAACGTACTTTTAAAGATAGTTTTTATTTTGGTTGAATGAGTTGCAACGCAGCAGATATATACGATGATCGTGCAAGGTATGACGGGTGCGATCATACCAGCACTAATGCACCGGATCCCATCAGAACTCCGAAGCTAAACGTGCTTGGGCGAAAGCAGTACTAGGATGGGTGACCTCCTGGGAAGTCCTCGTGTTGCACCCCTTTTTTGCATTTTTGCGGTCCGCGCCTGCATTTTCTGCTATTATTAGCGCCGAGAGATAAACAAAACGAGCAACGAGCAACGAGCAACTGCAAGTCATGGACTAAACGGGAAATAATGGAAAAAGTTCAGGGACCAAAACGTACTTTTAAAGATAGTTTTTATTTTGGTTGAATGAGTTGCAACGCAGCAGATATATACGAT
Source organism: Mercurialis annua (assembly GCF_937616625.2). Taxonomy (NCBI): domain Eukaryota; kingdom Viridiplantae; phylum Streptophyta; class Magnoliopsida; order Malpighiales; family Euphorbiaceae; genus Mercurialis; species Mercurialis annua. The sequence continues at coordinate 16,197,350 of NC_065572.1, read as the reverse complement.
GATCGTGCAAGGTATGACGGGTGCGATCATACCAGCACTAATGCACCGGATCCCATCAAAACTCCGAAGCTTAACGTGCTTGGGCGAGAGCAGTACTAGGATGGGTGACCTCCTGGGAAGTCCTCGTGTTGCACCCCTTCTTTGCATTTTTGCGGTCCGCGCCTGCATTTTCTGCTATTATTAGCGCCGAGAGATAAACAAAACGAGCAACGAGCAACGAGCAACTGCAAGTCAGGGACTAAACGGGAAATAATGGAAAAAGTTCAGGGACCAAAAAGTACTTTTGAAGATAGTTTTTCTTTTGGTTTAATGAGTTGCAACGCAGCAGATATATACGATGATCGTGCAAGGTATGACGTGTGCGATCATACCAGCACTAATGCACCGGATCCCATCAAAACTCTGAAGCTTAACGTGCTTGGGCGAGAGCAGTATTAGGATGGGTGACCTCCTGGGAAGTCCTCGTGTTGCACCCCTTCTTTGCATTTTTGCGGTCCGCGCCTGCATTTTCTGCTATTATTAGCGCCGAGAGATAAACAAAACGAGCAACGAGCAACTGCAAGTCAGGGACTAAACGGGAAATAATGGAAAAAGTTCAGGGACCAAAACGTACTTTTAAAGATAGTTTTTATTTTGGTTGAATGAGTTGCAACGCAGCAGATACATACGATGATCGTGCAAGGTATGACGGCTGCGATCATACCAGCACTAATGCACCGGATCCCATCAGAACTCCGAAGTAAAACGTGCTTGGGCGAGAGCAGTACTAGGATGGGTGACCTCCTGGGAAGTCCTCGTGTTGCACCCCTTTTTTGCATTTTTGCTGTGCGCGCCTGCATTTTCTGCTATTATTAGCGCCGAGAGATAAACGCAACGAGCAACGAGCAACTGCAAGTCAGGGACTAAACGGTAAATAATGGAAAACGTTCAGGGACCAAAACCTACTTTTAAAGATAGTTTTTATTTTGGTTGAATGAGTTGCAACGCAGCAGATATATACGATGATCGTGCAAGGTATGACGGGTGCGATCATACCAGCACTAATGCACCGGATCCCATCAGAACTCTGAAGCTAAACGTGCTTGGGCGAGAGCAGTACTAGGATGGGTGAACTCCTGGGAAGTCCTCGTGTTGCACCCCTTCTTTGCATTTTTGCGGTCCGCGCCTGCATTTTCTGCTATTATTAGCGCCGAGAGATAAAGAAAACGAGCAACGAGCAACTGCAAGTCAGGGACTAAACGGGAAACAATGGAATAAGTTCAGGGACCAAAACGTACTTTTAAAGATAGTTTTTATTTTGGTTGAATGAGTTGCAACGCAGCAGATATATACGATGATCGTGCAAGGTATGACGGGTGCGATCATACCAGCACTAATGCACCGGATCCCATCAGTACTCCGAAGCTAAACGTGCTTTGGCGAGAGCAGTACGAGGATGGGTGACCTCCTGGGAAGTCCTCGTGTTGCACCCCTTCTTTGCATTTTTGCGGTCCGCGCCTGCATTTTCTGCTATTATTAGCGCCGAGAGATAAAGAAAACGAGCAACGAGCAACGAGCAACTGCAAGTCAGGGACTAAACGGGAAATAATGGAAAACGTTCAGGGACCAAAACGTACTTTTAAAGATAATTTTTATTTTTGTTGAATGAGTTGCAACGCAGCAGATATATACGATGATCGTGCAAGGTATGACGGGTGCGATCATACCAGCACTAATGCACCGGATCCCATCAGAACTCCGAAGCTAAACGTGCTTGGGCGAGAGCAGTACTAGGATGGGTGAACTCCTGGGAAGTCCTCGTGTTGCACCCCTTCTTTGCATTTTTGCGGTCCGCGCCTGCATTTTCTGCTATTATTAGCGCCGAGAGATAAACAAAACGAGCAACAAGCAACGAGCAACTGCAAGTCAGGGACTAAACGGGAAATAATGGAAAACGTTCAGGGACCATAACCTACTTTTAAAGATAGTTTTTATTTTGGTTGAATGAGTTGCAACGCAGCAGATATATACGATGATCGTGCAAGGTATGACGGGTGCGATCATACCAGCACTAATGCACCGGATCCCATCAGAACTCCGAAGCTAAACATGCTTGAGCGAGAGCAGTACTAGGATGGGTGACCTCCTGGGAAGTCCTCGTGTTGCACCCCTTCTTTGCATTTTTGCGGTCTGCGCCTGCATTTTCTGCTATTATTAGCGCCGAGAGATAAACAAAACGAGCAACGAGCAACGAGCAACTGCAAGTCAGGGACTAAACGGGAAATAATGGAAAACGTTCAGGGACCAAAACGTACTTTTAAAGATAGTTTTTATTTTGGTTGACTGAGTTGCAACGCAGCAGATATATACGATGATCGTGCAAGGTATGACGGGTGCGATCATACCAGCACAAATGCACCGGATCCCATCAGAACTCCGAAGCTAAACGTGCTTGGGCGAGAGCAGTACTAGGATGGGTGACCTCCTGGGAAGTCCTCGTATTGTACCCCTGTTTTTGCATTTTTGCGGTCCGCGTCTGCATTTTCTGCTATTATTAGCGCCGAGAGATAAACAAAACGAGCAACGAGCAACTGCAAGTCAGGGACTAAACGGGAAATAATGGAAAAAGTTCAGGGACCAAAACGTACTTTTAAAGATAGTTTTTTGTAATACCCCGTAAATTTTAAGCGTTTTTCCGACAACTTTTCCGATCGTTTTGAATTATAAAAATCGAGGTTTGGGGTCGGGTTCGTGTTGGTTCGTGAGTGGGTTAATATGTGGTTTAACCATTAAATTTTTTTAATCAAAATATAAAAAAAATAGAAATAACTGAATTCCCGTTCGAAAAATTGGATTCTCGAACGAGAATCCAGTTCAGGGCCTGGTCTCGTTCGAGACCAGGTGGTTCTCGAACGAGAACCAAGCCCAAAAGGGCTGTTCTCGTTCGAGAACCAATCAGTAGATTGGACCCCTCCGCCCAGCCATTTTCGATCTCGTTTACGGCCCACTTCCCTACGTTATTTTAAGCCGACTTCTGAACAGAAATTCTTCATCACACTGCAAAAAAACCCTAGCCGCTTTTTGTTTGTTCATTCGCTGAGTATTGAATCCGTAATTATCCTCCAAAGATCGCTGTTCAGTAAGTGTTATAATTCCTTTTTATTTCAGATTTTGCTTTTGAACGGCTTTGCGTAAGTTGATTCGTTCTTGTTCGTTTCTAGATCGAAATTGATTCCGTTTGATCTCAGACGTTCTAGACTCACGTACCTACGTTTCCCTATCTCGGTTTTGCAAAACGGTACGTAATCAATCTCGTTTCAATCGCCGTACGGTTTCCGTTTTGTTTGTTTGCCTTAACTGTTCTTAGTATTTTTGGGTTACTGCCATTGTTCTTAGATCCTTAGATGGATTCTTACTCTCTATTACTTTAGTTTGAATGATTCTAAAGTCGGTTTTCATCAAAATTGTTGTCATGATCGTAGTCAATTCGGATCCGTAGGAAATCGATTGTTCTTGGTTTCGTTGTTAAGATTAGTTCGGTATTACATTGATTCATGATTGTTGCCTAAGATTGCGTTTCTGAGATTGTGTAAATACTTAGAGTTATGATTAAAGGCTTGGTTAAATTGAGATTCATGATTCTGTAAGTAAAAGTTGAATTGATGGCTTATTTCCATGGCTTGGCGGGTTACTGCTTTTGAATGAAGAAGATGGTCTTTTTGCCACTTTGATCATTGATATGTTTTGTTTGAATTTATTTGATCCTTTAAGTTTTATTCATTTGTTTCGATAATAACTTTGATTTTAAATGGGTACATTTTATACGTTAAATTTTTATAGCTTAAATTAATATAATTAGTCGGGTAATTATATTTATTTTTGAATATCAATTTGGCACGAAATTGGCTAAATTACAATTTAGCCCCTGAACTTAGTTTATAACTCAATTAAGTGGATTTTTGGTTAATAACTTTATGGTTGGTTTTAATTATAAAGAAAAGCAATTAATTTGATTTCGGATATCAAATTGACTAAAGTACAATTTAGTCCCTAAACTTTTATAAATTTAAAATGGTTAGATTTTTGGTTTGTAACTTGGGTTACTTGCATTTGAAGTTATTGAGTTCCGCTTTTAAAATGGATTATTATTTTGTTAATTTATTTTATAAATATAAACTTGGATTTATATTTGATAAACGTTTTGATTCGGGTTAGACTTGGGTCACCCGACAAGTGAGGTTAGCTTGGTAGTTTGTGATAACTCGGCTAACCCACTATTTGGAAATTATTTATTATTTAAAGATTATTAAATAATATTTATAAATTGGATTTTTAAGTGAGAACTCAATAGACTATTATTAATTGGGCTTTATTATCTAATGTGAATTATTTGTGTGTGCCTTGGATTGTTTATTCCGACATGTTATTTGTGCTAGTCCTATGTGGTGTCTAGTACTCTCTAGAGTTAGGGTCTGTTTTTAATAATTATTTTATTTGTCTAGACCCGTCTACTGTTCGTGCTTCAGAGGCGAACCAGGATTAGTTGCTTGCCGGTATTCAAGTGGATTAGCAAGCAGTGAGTTTGTATTTACTATTTACCGCTTTATTAAGTAAATTGTTATTTTAATATTAAATATATACTGTACGTATATTTCGAACTGTTTTTATATTATGGCTTCTAGTTGGAACATGCTACCTAATGGGCATCATTAGGACTACGTGCGCACCGGTATTGATCTGGGTAAGGTATATATGGAATTGTGGTAACTCGGTGTGAGCACAGCTCTCGGGACCAGGTAGAGTAACTCGGTGTAGCTCAGCTCTCGGGACTCTGGTATAAGTGTGGTCAGTGGTAACTCGGTGTAGCTCAGCTCTCGGGACCAGACCTATTGGATTATGTTTATTATTTAGAATTATGGATTAGGGTTCCAACTATTATCCGTAATATTGTCATTAAATGTTTTAAATGTTTTAAAGGTTTTCCACTTAATAAATGTAAATAGTGGTATGAACTCATCTCAGTATATCTGACCCCGTTGTTTTCCAAATTTTCCCCAGGGTTATGATCTGAGAGAGTCTGGTGATCTCCGCATTTACTTTTCCTCGGAGGTTCCATTTATTTTAGTAGAACTGTGAAACTGTTTTATTCTTAGACCGCAGTAGTAACTAGACGTCTTTATTATTATTATTATTTATTTTGTCGAATTGGTTCGATTGGTTATATTGCTTTGGCATGCTATATTGTTACATTGGTTTATGATGAATCTATTTTAGTCTCGGAATTGAATAAGTATGTTATATTAACTGTTGAATATTATAACTGCTAGTTTTAGGCTGAAGTCTCGGTTGCCCCCGAGCATTGGTTTCCTGCAGGTTTATGTGTTTATGTATTAAATGAAAGGCTAGCTACGGGTTTCGGTACTACATTACCAATACCCTAGCGCCGGTCGCGATTCATGAAAATGGGTCGTGACAAACTTGGTATCAGAGCTTTGGTTTCAAACCAAGGCCATTTGCTTGCTATGTGTTTACTCTGTTAAGTATGGTTGTGTCTTAGGAACTACTGCGGATATAGGATTCTGTCATGTCTTTAAAAACGTCATCTTATAATTTTAAAACATTCTGCCTACACCAATAGGATTGCGTTGAGTCAGTCATTATATGTTGATTTGATGCTGTTAAATGTTAATTTTATTTCACTTGGGTGAATAGTTTTTGCTGTTGATTTCTTGGGGAATCTTATATGTTGCTTGTTTTGTTCATACTTGGGTATGAAATATCTGTTATTTAAACTGTTGTTGTTCAATCTTAGGATATGGACAACGTTGTTCGTACTCGTGCTCGTGCTGCGGCAGAGCAAGAAGCTGTGGCTGATGATGCGATTTCCAAGGAAGTCGATCAGAACGTGCCACCAGTTCAGGCTAATGCTGGACGTGGTCGAGGTGGAGGTGCTGGCAGAGGTAGAGGTGCTGGTAGAGGCAGAGGAGCTGGTGCTGGTAGAGGTGGAGCTAGAGGACGTGGTGCAGCAGGTGTTCAGGCACCGAATGTGCAGCAGGCACCAGAGGTGCAACAAGCACCAAACATGCAAGCGTTCGACTTCACTACTTTCTTAGCTGGGATTGTCGAGATGCAGAACAACCAGGCTCTTCTGCAGAATCAGTGTACTGTACTGGGTCAGCTAGCGCAGCAACAGCAACCTCAGGCTGGTGCTGTAGCTGGTATTGGTGGACTTGCTGGTGTCGGTCATATTCCAACAGACAGAGAGTTGGTGATGACCTACTTGAAGTTGAATCCGACTTCTTTTGATAGTACTGGGGATGCTCTTGACTTTTTGGAGGAATTTGAGTACAACAGTCAGAGGATTCAAGCTTCTGATCGTCAATCAGTGATGCTTGTGGAGATGTCGCTGAAGGGTCCAGCTAAGGACTGGTGTCGCGATAACATCAGACCAGTTATGGATACTTTGTCTTGGGCTGATTTTGTGATCAGGTTCAGAGGTTACTATCTACCCTTCTCTGTTACTGAGAGTTTCAGAGAAAAGCTGCTAAATTTGAAGAAGGGGGATAGATCAGTGACAGACTACACTACGGAGTTTGTACGTTTGGGGCGGTTTGCTACAGATCTTCAGGGTGATCAAGAGCGAGTGAACGACCGTTATATTAGGGGTTTAGGCTCGGAGTTTCTCCCTTTGCTGATAAGGGACAAACATGGAGTTTGCCCGGTTAGTGGATAGTGCGCGACGGATGGAGAATTCAATGGTTCAGTTTGGGACGATCTCTGACCCTTTCCAGAATCAAAAGGGAAAGAGTGATCTTCCTAGTGGGGGGCAGCAGGCCCCAGTGCAGCATAGTAGTGGGAATTACTACAGTGGCTCTTCTCAGGCCAACAGGGGAAGTCGACGGACTCACAACAAAGGGAGGCATAGTGCCAGGAGTGCTCCGTACAGTTCCAGTAGCAGTGGGAGCAACCGTGGTTCAGGACGCGTGCACAGTGGTGGATCGAACATTCTGTTCTGCCAGAATTGCAGACGCAGGCACTATGGTCAGTGTCAGTTAGCTCCTGGAGGTTGTTTTACTTGTGGCCAGCCGGGTCATTTCTCCAGGGAGTGTCCGACATCTGGACAGCAGACGTCTAACTCCAGTGTGGCGCAGTCATCTTATCAGCAGCAGAGACCTGCGTTTACACAGTCTGTAGGGTACTCTCAACCTGCAGCATCTTTTGGTGGCCAGCGGGGCCGTGGTCTGGTGGCAGAGGTTTTGGTGGCCGTGGTAACGGCGGTAAAGGTTCCAACGGTTATGGTACTGGACAGAGTTCGCAGCAGTAGCCGCAGGGTCAGGCCAGAGTGTTCGCACTTACTCCTCAGGATGCGCGTGCATCAAATGCTGTGGTGCAAGGTACCATTCTGATTTCTTTTATAGATGCTTTAGTGTTATTTGATGCGGGTGCAACCCATTCGTTTGTATCTACATGTTTTGCTGGGAAATTGGGTATGGCACCATCTGTTTTGAGTGAACCTCTAGCTGTGTCTACACCTATGTCTGAAGGTGTAGTAGTGGACGTCGTTTATCCTTCTTGTCCAGTGGTTATTCAGGGTAGAGAATTATGTGCTGATTTGATTGTACTTGACGTTCTTTCTTTTGATGTTATCTTGGGGATGGACTGGTTGTCACGCCACTTTGCTTCTATTGACTGTCGAGGGAAGTCAGTCGAGTTCAGGATTCCAGGTGATCTACCTTTTTCCTTTCAGGGAGAAAAGGCAGAGACACCTAGGAATCTGATTTCCGCCATCAAGGCGAAGCGGATGTTAGGCAAGGGTTGCCAAGGTTTTCTTGCTGTGGTTCGTGATTTAGAGACTAGTAGTGGTGATATGCATAGTGTTCCGATAGTGAATGAGTTCACTGATGTGTTTCCAGAGGAATTGCCTGGATTACCACCTGATCGTGATATTGAGTTTTGCATTGATGTGGTTTCTGGTACAGCTCCGATTTCGATACCGCCGTATCGGATGGCTCCTGCAGAGCTGAAGGAGTTGAAGGACCAGTTACAAGAGTTGTTGGATAGCGGGTTCATCAGACCGAGTACTTCTCTATGGGGTGCTCCAGTTCTGTTTGTAAAGAAGAAAGACGGTTCCTTTCGACTGTGTATCGACTACAGACAGTTGAACAAGGCTACTGTCAAGAACAGATATCCTCTTCCTCGCATCGATGATCTGTTTGACCAGTTGCAGGGTGCGAAGTGTTTTTCCAAGATTGATTTGAGGTCTGGGTATCATCAGCTACGGATCCGTGATGCAGATGTGACTAAGACTGCTTTTCGGACTCGTTATGGACATTTTGAGTTTCTGGTTATATCCTTTGGTCTGACGAACGCACCAGCAGCGTGTATGGATATGATGAACAGAGTGTCCAAGCCGTTTTTGGATCAATTTGTTATCGTCTTCATTGATGACATTTTGATCTATTCTCGGAGTGAGGAGGAGCATGCTTATCATTTGAGGACTATACTACAGACGTTGCGTGAGGATCAGTTGTATGCTAAGTTCTCAAAATGTGAGTTCTGGTTGGATCAGGTTACCTTTCTAGGACACGTGGTGTCGAAAGATGGGATCAAGGTTGATCCGAAGAAGATTGAGGCGGTCATGGATTGGCAAAGGCCAATGTCAGTTACCGAGATCAGAAGTTTTCTGGGTTTAGCTGGCTACTATCGTCGATTCGTGCAAGATTTCTCCAGAATATCTGCACCTTTGACTAAACTGACACAGAAGGGTGTCAAGTTTGAGCGGACTGACAAGTGCGAGGCGAGCTTTGAGAAGCTCAAGGAGATTTTGACTACAGCTCCGGTTTTGGCATTGCCTTCTGGCATTGATGGTTTCACAGTGTATTGTGATGCGTCTCGGATTGGTTTGGGTTGCGTTCTGATGCAACATGGACAGGTGATTGCCTATGCTTCCAGACAATTGAAGAAGCATGAGGTGAATTACCCTACTCATGATTTAGAGTTGGCAGCTGTGGTTTTTGCACTGAAAAACTGGAGACATTATTTGTATGGTGCTACTTGTGAGATTTTCACTGATCATAAGAGTCTGAAATATATCTTTGATCAGAGAGAGTTGAACTTGAGACAGAGGAGGTGGTTAGAGTTGCTGAAAGACTACGAATGTACTATTCAGTACCATCCTGGTAAGGCTAATGTGGTAGCCGATGCGTTGAGTCGCAAGTCTTCGGACAGCTTGGCTCATATTTCTGAGATTGGGCGTAGACCCATGGTTAGAGAGTGGCACAGTTTGATAGCTTCGGGCTATGGTTTACAGATTTCTCAGGCTGGTTGTTTGTTAGCACAGCTACAAGTGCAACCTGTTTTGATTGATCGGATCAAAGCTTTACAAGCTGAGGATCCACAGTTGAAACGGATTATTGAGGAGGTTCAGCAGGATGGGAATTCTGAGTTTACTTTTGTGGATGGTGTTCTGAGACATGGTTCGAGATTGTGTGTTCCGGACTCAGATGGTTTGAGAGACCAGATTCTGGAAGAAGCGTACAAGTCTGCTTATAGTGTTCATCCGGGTTCTACTAAGATGTACCATGATCTAAAGGGTACCTATTGGTGGAGCGGGATGAAGAAGGATGTGGCTGAGTATGTTTCTAAGTGTCTGACGTGCCAGCAGGTGAAGCTGGAGCATCAGAGACCTTTTGGTTATCTGCAACCACTACCTATTCCAGAATGGAAGTGGGAGCGGATTGCTATGGATTTTGTGGTTGGTTTACCACGTACTCGACAGGGATACGATTCCATCTGGGTTATAGTTGACCGTATGACCAAGTCAGCTCATTTCCTTCCGATTAAGGTTTCGTATACTGCTTCGAGGTTGGCTCAGTTGTACATCGACAGGATTGTCAGTTTGCATGGTGTACCGGTTTCTATTGTTTCAGACAGAGGTTCTGTGTTTACTTCGAGGTTCTGGAAAGCGTTACAGGAATCCTTGGGTTCTCGATTGGATTTCAGTACAGCTTTTCATCCTCAGACTGACGGTCAGTCTGAGAGGACTATTCAGACGTTGGAGGATATGCTCAGGATGTGTGTTCTTGATTTTCGGGGTAGCTGGGATACTCATTTGCCGTTGATTGAGTTTTCTTATAACAACAGTTACCACGCGAGTATCGAGATGGCGCCGTATGAGGCTTTGTACGGGCGCAAGTGTAGATCTCCTATCTGTTGGGAGGAGGTCGGAGAGCGTAAACTCTTGGGAGCGGAGATTATTCAGATTACCTCAGAGAAGGTACCGTTGATCAAACGGAGGTTAGGGACTGCTTTTAGTCGGCATAAGAGTTATGCTGATCCGAAGAGGAAAGACATTGAGTTTCATGTTGGTGATTTCGTGTTTCTTCGGGTTTCGCCTATGAAGGGCGTGGTTCGTTTTGGTGTCAAAGGGAAGTTGGCGCTGAGGTATATTGGTCCTTATGAGATTTCAGAGAGGATTGGAGCTGTGGCTTATCGTCTGGTTCTGCCGCCAGACATGTCGTTAGTACATCCTGTGTTTCATGTTTCTATGTTGAGAAAGTGCATTTCTGATCCTTCGCACGTGATTGTGCCTCAGAGTGTTGAGATTGACCAGGAGTTGTCCTATGAGGAGCAGCCAGTTGAGATTGTTGATACGCAAGTGCGTAAATTGCGGAACAAGGATATTCCGATGGTCAAAGTTCTCTGGCGCAATCATTCTGTAGAGGAGTGTACTTGGGAGACCGAGTCGGATATGCGGAATCGCTATCCTTTTCTATTTCCGTTAGGTACGATATCTTGGTTTTTGTGACTTTTATGATTTTTACTTGTGTTACGTGTTGTTCTGGTGTGAATTTCTTATCATGTTAAATTCGAGGACGAATTTTTAATTAGTTGGGGAGAATGTAATACCCCGTAAATTTTAAGCGTTTTTCCGACAACTTTTCCGATCGTTTTGAATTATAAAAATCGAGGTTTGGGGTCGGGTTCGTGTTGGTTCGTGAGTGGGTTAATATGTGGTTTAACCATTAAATTTTTTTAATCAAAATATAAAAAAAAATAGAAATAACTGAATTCCCGTTCGAAAAATTGGATTCTCGAACGAGAATCCAGTTCAGGGTCTGGTCTCGTTCGAGACCAGGTGGTTCTCGAACGAGAACCAAGCCCAAAAGGGCTGTTCTCGTTCGAGAACCAATCAGCAGATTGGACCCCTCCGCCCAGCCATTTTCGATCTCGTTTACGGCCCACTTCCCTACGTTATTTTAAGCCGACTTCTGAACAGAAATTCTTCATCACACTGCAAACAAACCCTAGCCGCTTTTCGTTTGTTCATTCGCTGAGTATTAAATCCGTAATTATCCTCCAAAGATCGCTGTTCAGTAAGTGTTATAATTCCTTTTTATTTCAGATTTTGCTTTTGAACGGCTTTGCGTAAGTTGATTCGTTCTTGTTCGTTTCTAGATCGAAATTGATTCCGTTTGATCTCAGACGTTCTAGACTCACATACCTACGTTTTCCTATCTCGATTTTGCAAAACGGTACGTAATCAATCCCGTTTCAATCGCCGTACGGTTTCCGTTTTGTTTGTTTGCCTTAACTGTTCTTAGTATTTTTGGGTTACTGCCATTGTTCTTAGATCCTTAGATGGATTCTTACTCTCTATTACTTTAGTTTGAATGATTCTAAAGTCGGTTTTCATCAAAATTGTTGTCATGATCGTAGTCAATTCGGATCCGTAGGAAATCGATTGTTCTTGGTTTCGTTGTTAAGATTAGTTCGGTATTACATTGATTCATGATTGTTGCCTAAGATTGCGTTTCTGAGATTGTGTAAATACTTAGAGTTATGATTAAAGGCTTGGTTAAATTGAGATTCAAGATTCTGTAAGTAAAAGTTGAATTGATGGCTTATTTCCATGACTTGGCGGGTTACTGCTTTTGAATGAAGAAGATGGTCTTTTTGCCACTTTGATCATTGATATGTTTTGTTTGAATTTATTTGATCCTTTAAGTTTTATTCATTTGTTTCGATAATAACTTTGATTTTAAATGGGTACATTTTATACGTTAAATTTTTATAGCTTAAATTAATATAATTAGTCGGGTAATTATATTTATTTTTGAATATCAATTTGGCACGAAATTGGCTTAATTACAATTTAGCCCCTGAACTTAGTTTATAACTCAATTAAGTGGATTTTTGGTTAATAACTTTATGGTTGGTTTTAATTATAAAGAAAAGCAATTAATTTGATTTCGGATATCAAATTGACTAAAGTACAATTTAGTCCCTAAACTTTTATAAATTTAAAATGGTTAGATTTTTGGTTTGTAACTTGGGTTACTTGCATTTGAAGTTATTGAGTTCCGCTTTTAAAATGGATTATTATTTTGTTAATTTATTTTATAAATATAAACTTGGATTTATATTTGATAAACGTTTTGATTCGGGTTAGACTTGGGTCACCTGACAAGTGAGGTTAGCTTGGTAGTTTGTGATAACTCGGCTAACCCACTATTTGGAAATTATTTATTATTTAAAGATTATTAAATAATATTTATAAATTGGATTTTTAAGTGAGAACTCAATAGACTATTATTAATTGGGCTTTATTATCTAATGTGAATTATTTGTGTGTGCCTTGGATTGTTTATTCCGACATGTTATTTGTGCTAGTCCTATGTGGTGTCTAGTACTCTCTAGAGTTAGGGTCTGTTTTTAATAATTATTTTATTTGTCTAGACCCGTCTACTGTTCGTGCTTCAGAGGCGAACTAGGATTAGTTTCTTGACGGTATTCACGTGGATTAGCAAGCAGTGAGTTTGTATTTACTATTTACCGCTTTATTAAGTAAATTGTTATTTTAATATTAAATATATACTGTACGTATATTTCGAACTGTTTTAATATTATGGCTTCTAATTGGAACATGCTACCTAATGGGCATCATTAGGACTGCGTGCGCACCGGTATTTATCTGGGTAAGGTATATATGGAATTGTTGTAACTCGGTGTGAGCACAGCTCTCGAGACCAGGTAGAGTAACTCGGTGTTGCCCCCGAGCATTGGTTTCCTGCAGGTTTATGTGTTTATGTATTAAATGAAAGGCTAGCTACGGGTTTCGGTACTACATTACCCATACCCTAGCGCCGGTCGCGATTCATGAAAATGGGTCGTGACATTTTTATTTTGGTTGAATGAGTTGCAACGCAGCAGATATATACGATGATCGTGCAAGGTATGACGGGTGCGATCATACCAGCATTAATGCACCGGATCCCATCAGAACTCCGAAGTCAAACGTGCTTGGGCGAGAGCAATACTAGGATGGGTGACCTCCTGGGAAGTCCTCGTGTTGCACCCCTTTTTTGCATTTTTGCGGTCCGCGCCTGCATTTTCTGCTATTATTAGCGCCGAGAGATAAACAAAACGAGCAACGAGCAACGAGCAACTGCAAGTCAGGGACTAAGCGGGAAATAATGGAAAACGTTCAGGGACCAAAACGTACTTTTAAAGATAGGTTTTATTTTGGTTGAATGAGTTGCAACGCAGCAGATACATACGATGATCGTGCAAGGTATAACGGGTGCGATCATACCAGCACTAATGCACCGGATCCCATCAGAACTCCGAAGTCAAACGTGCTTGGGCGAGAGCAGTACTAGGATGGGTGACCTCCTGGGAAGTCCTCGTGTTGCACCCCTTTTTTGCATTTTTCCGGTCCGCGCCTGCATTTTCTTCTATTATTAGCGCCGAGAGATAAACAAAACGAGCAACGAGCAACGAGCAACTGCAAGTCAGGGACTAAACGGGAAATAATGGAAAAAGTTCAGGGACCAAAACGTACTTTTAAAGATAGGTTTTATTTTGGTTGAATGAGTTGCAACGCAGCAGATACATACGATGATCGTGCAAGGTATGACGGGTGCGATCATACCAGCACTAATGCACCGGATCCCATCATAACTCCGAAGATAAACGTGCTTGGGCGAGAGCAGTACTAGGATGGGTGACCTCCTGGGAAGTCCTCGTGTTGCACCCCTTTTTTGCATTTTGGCGGTCCGCGCCTGCATTTTCTGCTATTATTAGCGCCGAGAGATAAACAAAACGAGCAACGAGCAACGAGCAACGAGCAACTGCAAGTCAGGGACTAAACGGGAAATAATGGAAAAAGTTTAGGGACCAAAAGGTACTTTTAAAGATAGTTTTTATTTTGATTGAATGAGTTGCAACGCAGCAGATACATACGATGATCGTGCAAGGTATGACGGGTGCGATCATACCAGCACTAATGCACCGGATCCCATCAGAACTCCGAAGTAAAACGTGCTTGGGCGAGAGCAGTACTAGGATGGGTGACCTCTTGGGAAGTCCTCGTGTTGCACCCCTTTTTTGCATTTTTTCGGTACGCGCCTGCATTTTCTGCTCTTATTAGCGCCGAGTGATAAACAAAACAAGCAACGAGCAACTGCAAGTCAGGGACTAAACGGGAAATAATGGAAAAAGTTCAGGGACCAAAAGGTACTTTTAAAGATAGTTTTTATTTTGGTTGAATGAGTTGCAACGCAGCAGATACATACGATGATCGTGCAAGGTATGACGGGTGCTATCATACCAGCACTAATGCACCGGATCCCATCAAAACTCCGAAGTAAAACGTGCTTGGGCGAGAGCAGTACTAGGATGGGTGACCTCCTGGGAAGTCCTCGTGTTGCACCCCTTTTTTTCATTTTTGCGGTCCGCGCCTGCATTTTCTGCTATTATTAGCGTCGAGAGATAAACAAAACGAGCAACGAGCTACGAGCAACTGCAAGTCAGGGACTAAACGAGAAATAATGGAAAACGTTCAAGGACCAAAACGTACTTTTAAAGATAGGTTTTATTTTGGTTGAATGAGTTGCAACGCAGCAGATACATACGATGATCGTGCAAGGTATGAAGGGTGCGATCATACCAGCACTAATGCACCGGATCCCATCAGAACTCCGAAGTTAAACGTGCTTGGGCGAGAGCAGTACTAGGATAAATGACCTCCTGGGAAGTCCTCGTGTTGCACCCCTTTTTTGAATTTTTGCGGTCCGCGCCTGCATTTTCTTCTATTATTAGCGCCGAGAGATAAACAAAACGAGCAACGAGCAACGAGCAACTGCAAGTCAGGGACTAAACGGGAAATAATGGAAAAAGTTTAGGGACCAAAAGGTACTTTTAAAGATAGTTTTTATTTTGATTGAATGAGTTGCAACGCAGCAGATACATACGATGATCGTGCAAGGTATGACGGGTGCGATCATACCAGCACTAATGCACCGGATCCCATCAGAACTCCGAAGTAAAACGTGCTTGGGCGAGAGCAGTACTAGGATGGGTGACCTCTTGGGAAGTCCTCGTGTTGCACCCCTTTTTTGCATTTTTTCGGTACGCGCCTGCATTTTCTGCTCTTATTAGCGCCGAGTGATAAACAAAACAAGCAACGAGCAACTGCAAGTCAGGGACTAAACGGGAAATAATGGAAAAAGTTCAGGGACCAAAAGGTACTTTTAAAGATAGTTTTTATTTTGGTTGAATGAGTTGCAACGCAGCAGATACATACGATGATCGTGCAAGGTATGACGGGTGCTATCATACCAGCACTAATGCACCGGATCCCATCAAAACTCCGAAGTAAAACGTGCTTGGGCGAGAGCAGTACTAGGATGGGTGACCTCCTGGGAAGTCCTCGTGTTGCACCCCTTTTTTGCATTTTTGCGGTCCGCGCCTGCATTTTCTGCTATTATTAGCGCCGAGTGATAAACAAAACGAGCAACGAGCAACGAGCAACGAGCAACTGCAAGTCAGGGACTAAACGGGAAATAATGGAAAAGGTTCAGGGACCAAAAGGTACTTTTAAAGATAGTTTTTATTTTGGTTGAATGAGTTGCAACGCAGCAGATACATACGATGATCGTGCAAGGTATGACGGGTGCGATCATACAAGCACTAATGCACCGGATCCCATCAGAACTACGAAGTTAAACGTGCTTGGGCGAGAGCAGTATTAGGATCGGTGACCTCTTGGAAAGTCCTCGTGTTGCACCCCTTTTTTGCATTTTTGCGGTCCGCGCCTGCATTTTTTGTTATTATTAGCGCCGAGAGATAAACAAAACGAGTAATGAGTAACTAGTAACGAATAACGAGTAACGATGAATTGCAAGTCAGGGACTAAACGGGAAATAATGGAAAAAGTTTAGGGACCAAAACGTACTTCTAAAGATAGTTTTTATTTTGGTTGAATGAGATGCAACGCAGCAGATATATACGATGATCGTGCAAGGTATGACGGGTGCAATCATACCAGCACTAATGCACCGGATCCCATCAGAACTTCAAAGTTTAACGTTCTTGGGCGAGAGCAATACTAGGTTGGTTGACCTCCTGGGAATTCCTCGTGTTGCACCCCTTTTTGCATTTTTGCAGTCCGCGTCTGCATTTTTTGTTATTATTAGCGCCGAGAGATAAAAAAAACGAGAAACGAGTAACGATGAATTGCAAGTCAGGGACTAAACGGGAAATAATGGAAAAAGTTCAGGGACCAAAACATACTTTTAAAGATAGTTTTTATTTTGGTTGAATGAGTTGCAACGCAGCAGATATATACGATGATCGTGCAACGTATGACGGGTTAGATCATACCAGCACTAATGCACCGGATTCCACGCAGATAATAGGAGATCGCCAGAAATTTATCATAATGGAATAGAAATAGGATACACTCGCCAGAAATAGAATATAGTGAAGCAGATGAGGAGGAACCAGAGGAAAATCCGGAGGAAGATCCAGAGGAAGATCCGGAGGAGGATCCCGAGGAAGATCCGGAGGAGGATCCTGAGGAGGATATAGAAGAGGATATAGAAGAAGAAGATCCTCAGGAGGAAGAGTATGAAGAAGAGGAACTGTTGGAAGAGTCAGATGTTGAACAGTATAGAAGCGAGCATTTCTGGTCTAGGGTACAGAGGTACCGTGATTTGAGAGAAGATGCAGATATAGCAAATAGTCAGGCACATATAGCTCTAGACCAAGTTAGGAGACAGATGCGCTCCTTTTCTCGAGGAATGCTAACAGTAGGTTTGTATTCTGCTGATTTTCTGTGAATGGTTGAGGGAGTTCCTGATCTGAATGAAGGTAATAGAACCATCAACCGTAGATATATCAGAGGTTTAGGACCTGAGTTCGGTGAGCTATATGAAAACGTAGGATAACATTTTGGGACGCTCACTATGATGGCTCGTAGGATCGAGACTGAGCATGAGTGGAGGGGCGATCCAGTACGACCCTTCTATTTTAGACGTGAGTACCATCGGGACTACGTCAACACATCCTCCAGAGTTAGGACCAACCCCTACTTTGTGCAAAGAGGCGGAAGTAACTCCGGTAGAACAGTTAGGGGTCGACACACAGACGTAGTTATTAGGGAACCTAGCGTTCCGCATCAGGCACCTCCAGGTATCGACGATTTACATGCTTTGTGAATATGTGTTAATGTGTTTGCATTGTTATGTATATGTTTGCTGCATTGCATAATAGAATTTCAGTATTAGGATATGCCTATAGGATGATACCTCAGAAAGTGAGAACCTATGGGAAGCAATGTTAATTAACACGCGACAAATAAAAGAATATATAAACATAACTTACAAAAGCAATAATATAATACACACCACATAATGCATTTGCCGTGAACGTAATTCCTATATTACGTTCTAGAAGCTGTAAAGGAAAAGATAGATTACTGGAAGGGGAAATCGATGTGGAACATCGGTACCTGCATTTATATATGACATAATGCAGTATGTTGAAGAAGCGGACGTGGTGATTACAGCAGTGAAAATTTTGAATTGAATTGAGTTATTGGAAATATGGAAAAAGAAGTGATGTGACAGAGGAATAGTCAGTAAAACGTCAGAAAGTGACAGCAATACAAAAATTTGAAATATACCCAATACGTATAAAGAAAGCCGTTAATAGTCGCAGAGTGTACAATCTAGAGTAAACTTACGATTTTATGAAAAAATTTGAAAGTTTTTATGATTTTTCAAGGTACAATTGTGCTCAGACATCGCATGTGACATTGCATAATCACGATAGGAATGCATAAGAAAATGATTTTCAAAATGTAGATCATGCATTATATCTTTATAGTAATTCAGAAAAATGCGATTTTGAGCGACTCTTTGGTGATGAGAGGCGTCATCACTCTGAGCTACAATTGTACTAACGATTTCAAACGATTTATGAAAAGTGATTTAAAGTGTTAGCTAGCCAAAAAGATGTTTTCAAAATCGTATTGGTTTTGTAAGTGAACTCAGATGTGAAACTCTACAACAGATAATAAAAGATTCCTAATAAATAAGAGTAAGACTTGTAAAACAAACCCCAATAACAGAATAAAGAATATAATGATTACTCTTATGTTGAGATAAATAACGTAGCAATAGAAGGACGTATTGGAGGAGAGAAATTAAAAGTATAAGAACGAGAAGACAATAATATGAGTGAGGAACATAGAATGTTAAAGGATATATAATCTTATTAATATCGATGTTTGAAGATACAGAAGTAGAAAGAGAAAGGATATGAAACGACGAAGAAGACGATTTTGTAAGATGTGAAAGTTCGAAATTTGATAGATCAAGAAACAAATGATGTTAATTGACTGATATTGAGTGAAGTCACTAATATCAGCATTAAGAGTTGTAAGTTGTGTTAACAGAAAGAGGAAAGTTAAGTTATAAAATTCTAGTATAAGGAGAAAGGCACACGTATAGGCATACGTGTCAGTAAATATAAGAATGATGGATAATATGAAAGAAAGTATAATGAAGGAACTCATATACCCTCAAAATTTAGTAAGATGATTAGAGAAATGAAGAGTTCTAGAGATATGTCAGAAGGATTACCAGGATAGAATAGCAATACTGGAGCTATTATAAACAGAGGAAAGACGTAACGAATACAGTAAGTAAAGGATAAAATGATATATCATCGCAATTGGATAGATAGGAGTGAACTGTATCTAAGAAGCCACGGTGTCATAAGAACGAGAGGTGATACTAACACACAGAAAGTAAGTTGTTTAAAAGACAATTAGAACCTTGATATAAATGCTAAAGAAGCACAAGGGATATAGGACAACAATATCGAAACTATTCCCTAATTTTGGAGTTACGATAAAGTCGTGAAACTATTCGAGAGTAAGAAGCAGAAGAGTAAGATGAAAAACAGAGTTGTTTATACGGTAAGAAGGAATAACGATAAAGAAAGTAAATAAGTTATTAAGGTTCTACTGAATTAGTCAAAGATTAAAGATAAAGATGAAGTTAAGCGAAGGCTAATTAGCGATAAGGATTCTTGAAATAGTTAAATGCTAAAGAAACATATAAGATTCTTATGAGGCCATCATGAATAGGGAACTGTGACGTAAAGGAAGAACATCATTGACTAAAAAGTCAATAAGAGATTCGAGATGAACTTCAAAGGAACAACTAGAGGGAAGTGAAGAAGATAAGAATACGAGTAGTACTAGTAAACAAGGGCAACTATATAAGCTATACGATTGAAAATAACGTGAAATGAAACGTTTAAAATAATGGTAAAGAACGAAAGATTATGACCAACAAAACGGCGTGAAGTTCACGATAGCTTAAAAAAGCAAAGGAAGGAAGAATTGAAGATAGTAAAAAAGGATAACAGACTCAACTACGTTAAGAAACAGTAAACATGATAGACAAGGTGCAAATTGAAAAAGATTGGATAATAAGGAACAAAGTGTTAGATAACAGTAGAAAGGAATAAGAAATGACAAGAACCAGCTAAGAAAGAAAAGTGGCAGCGGTAAACGACAGTAAAGATCATAACCGTGGATTATGATTACAAGAGGGAATACTCATAAAAATATGAATGAAGTAAGTATGCCATTAGGGATGTAGCCGATACGTCGTGATTACTCACATATAAAGGAGAAGAGTAATAACCCGATAGCAACTAAGAAGGAAATGATGAATCGAGAGAACATTAAACAATGATTAGTGATAATTATGTGATAAGGAACAAAGGTCTCAATATTGAGGTTACGTTCAAGCCATACCATTTTGGAAAGACAATAGACGAGACGAAAGTAACAATAAGAAAAGTCTTAACTATACAATGGCAGGAAGCTATAAGAAGAGAGCTAAAAGTCAAAGTAAAAGAAGAAACTACAATCGATGCATAGCAATGGACGTTAAGAAAAGAATAAGTATACTTTTAAGATCCCAACAAGTTTTATAAAAATTCGAGGACGAATTTTTATAAGGGGGGAAGAATGTAATACCCCAAAAATGTTTAATTATCTAACTGGACCACGTGTCCAGTTTGCACTCGCCAGAGTGGCGTTATCGGAAAGTTTTCCGATAAGATTAAGATAAATAAGTTTTAACAGGTCGGTTTTGGAAAAGATTAGTGCGGAGAATTTAATATTATATTTCAATTCAAAAGTCCGAATTGGAATTAAGAGGAAAAATGTCACGAAAAGCTCAAATTAAATTGCAGGGACTAAAGTGGTAATTTAGCCACTAGGGGTCGAAAATGGAAATTTGTAGGTTTTAACGGGAAAGTATTAATATCGAGTTTCGTATTATTTATTGGATATAAATAATACGTATGAGTCATAATAAAAGAATTTAACGATTTAGTTATGTACTAAATCGTACAAAAGAAAAGTTTAAAGGATAAATGATAATAAACAAAAAGAACAAGGACCAAAGTTGTATTTTTACCAAAACATAAAAGGAAAGAAATATGAATAATAAGGAATAGAAGCATCTGGAGAAGGCGAGAGAAAATTCGATCGATACCGTCGTTTCGCCGCCGTTTCTCCGTTCGACGTCCGATTCGAGCGATTTTCGCGGCGATTTCTTCGGAATTGAAAGGTCTATCATCTCCGGGCATCAAATTGAGGTAAGAGGTCGAGAGTTATGGTTGAAATTTCAGTTTAGTGGTCTCTTTTAATGAAATAGCATATTGATAGTGAATTTGACGTTTTTGATGTTATTATGGCGTTTTTGAAGAAACCGAGATGCGGGTTTTGTATAGTTGAATGTATAGTACGTCAGGATGGTTGAAAAGCCCCGGAAAACGACTTTCCGGGGGCTGTGAATGTGGTGCACGACCGTGCACCACGGGTGTGCGTTCGCACACATTGAGTGTGCGTTCACACACTCCTTAAATTTTAGGGTGTCCGTTCACACACTTATTGTGTGCGTTCGCACACTACTTAAAACTTGTCAGATGCAAAATTCCAACGGTCAGTTTATAGATTTGCCCCTTAGGAACGCCTCTGTCAAATTTCATCTAGATCCAACGGTTCAATTGGGAGAGATCGTCGTTTTACTAAACAGTGTCAGTGTGCAGGCAGCACCTGCGCATTGTCCTGAAAACTCCTTGAAACTTCATCGGAATGATTTCGAATATTAGACCCTAAAAATGATTAAGGACCCCAATAATTTAAACAGTGAAGTTGTAGCTCGATGTTTTACGTGGGCAACGATAATGGAAAACGTTAAAGATAGTATACGTTTCTCGAATACGAGAAATAGAGTTGGATATATCGTGAATACGATAAAGTAATATCGAGTTCACAAATAATATTAAGAATAAAATGTAACCCTAAAATTTAAAGTATTATATGTATTAGAACACGAGGTTCACGTCTAATATTAAACATTAATTATTATGTATCAGACGTGTTAGCTAGCAGAGAGGTCAGTAGACGTGGGACAGCGAGGGCATATCATTTCATAGACCACGTCATTGATTGGATTGCGGTCACTGTGAGTTGTATTTTACTTTCGTGTATTATATCTTAAAGTTATTTTATATAGATATATATATATATACTGTTTATACGCATCGCATGTTATATGATTTGATTGAAATGTTATATGTTTCTATTAAGTTATATACGAGAACTAGTATGCGATCCGAAGAAACTAGCTACCTATTGGGTGTCAATAGGCTGTGTGATCACCAGTATCGAGTCGGTCTAGTGTGTTTGCATTTGAGAAATTATTTGATATGTATGGCATGATTTGAATATGAATTTCGAAGTTGGATAATGAATTCGATATGAGTGAGCACTCGGCTACGGTGTAGTCTGGAGTCCCCGTATCTAGTGAGTTGGACTCACACTTTAGGATTAAGAGATATGTCTCGATCGATGAGTAGAGTGTTAGCACTCCCGGGTCGGACTATCTGGATTAGTATGATTTGACTATTTGAAAGTAATGTCGCATGCTAGGATATTAGTTTCGTACGGATCAAATACATGTTTATATATTTTATATTATGGTTTTCTTGTGATGCGATGCTATGTTTTTATATTAATACCGTCAGTAAATGCAAACTCACTCAGTATTTTTCCAAATACTGACCCCTCACTTTTGATGTCTTTCAGGTGCTTAGTTTGTGGACTTAGCTAGAAGCCAATTTTGAAGTCCAGAAGTCAGCTGTGTATGTATAGTTTCTGACTTCTGTGAATGCTGCAGTAGTGGTCCCGAGTTGACAGAGTCGTAGCCTAGACAGCAGTACATATTGATTGTACATATTACTTGTTGTCTTGTTTATACGTATTTGATAGGCTACAGGTAGTATGTTTTGTTCACGGAACCAGATGCCAGTGATATGTTTTAATACACTAACTGAAGTATATAGTACCGCGAGGCCAGTTCGTACGGGGTACGGTAACTAGAGCCCGCGAGGTTTTTGAACAGTTAGTGTAAATACTAGATTATATGTTATATACGCATATTTGCTTTCGTTGTGTTATCTGTTTATTAATTGCGAAAAATTAATAGTGATTTGAGGCTTGCTACGGGTTCCGGAGCTACCACTCCCGTTCCCTAGCGCCGGTTGTGGCTCAATATTTTGGGTTGTGAAAGAAGTCCTCGTGTTGCACCCCTTTTTTGCATTTTTGCGGTGTGCGCCTGCATTTTTTGTTATTATTAGCGCCGAGAGGTAAACAAAACGAGTAACGAGTAACGATGAATTGCAAGTAAGGGACTAAACGGGAAATAATGGAAAAAGTTCAGGGACTAAAACATACTTTTAAAGATAGTTTTATTTTGGTTGAATGAGTTGCAACGCAGCAGATATATACGATGATCGTGCAAGGTATGTCGTGTGCGATCATACCAGCACTAATGCACCGGATCCCATCAGAACTCCAAAGTCAAACGTGCTTGGGCGAGAGCAGTACTAGGATGGGTGACCTCTTGGGAAGTCCTCGTGTTGCACCTCTTTTTTGCATTTTTGCGGTTCGCGCCTGCATTTTTTGTTATTATTAGCGCCGAGAGAAAAACAAAACGAGTAACGAGTAACGATGAATTGCAAGTCAGGGACTAAACGGGAAATAATGGAAAAAGTTCAGGGACCAAAACGTACTTTTAAAGATAGTTTTTATTTTGGTTGAATGAGTTGCAACGCAGCAGATATATACGATGATCGTTCAAGGTATGACTGGTGCGATCATGCCAGGACTAATGCACCGGATCCCATCAGAACTCCGAAGTTAAATGTGCTTGGGCGAGAGCAGTACTAGGATGGGTGACCTCCACGCGAAAGTAAAATGCAACTCACAGTGACCGATATCCAAAAATGCAATATCATTATCCAAACGTCAATATACAATTAGACTTCGAATTCCTTACCTTAGTCCAATTGTAAAAATGATAGACTTTAAACAACTAATCTCAATATTGAACTTCTCGTTCAATTTATAATACCGTTCTCGATATTGACTTATAGTCCCTTTTAACATTAATCACATTGATTAATGTAGGTCTTTATTAAAACATCACATCGTTTTAATAACCCGACTATGCTCAAACATCTAGATTCTTTAAAATCTTTTAAACGTCATAGTCTATGTTTCGAAGTTCGATTGAATCAATATCGAACGCATTGTTCGAAATAGTACGAACACCGTCGAATCGGAATTCCCCGTGCGATTGCAACTTGGGACTGTGCGCTGGCGCAAGACCCTGTGCGCCCGCACAGGTGACTGTGCTCCCGTACAGGTGACTGTGCGCTCGAATAGTCCAGTTGTGCGTCCGTACTGCATGGCTGTGCGGTTGCACAACCAACTGTGCTCGCGCACAGTGGCTGTGCTTAGCGCACAGCCACAGGAACTTCATTTCCGTGATTTTAATCATTTTTTTTGTTCCAAACACTAATTCACACACCTAATAATCCAATTTCACAATTTAAAAGTTAAACCGATACGAATTCGATCGATTCGATACGTTCGATATTATAACTTCAATTATAATCCAAATTATTAATAACCGAATTCAAATTAACAGTTATTACCTTGAATACTAGCGGATTATCGAAGAAATCGGAGTCGGAATCGATAAATAGAACAAACGAAATCAAATCGCAACGAAACCAAAGGTTTCATTGCTCTAGAGAGAGAGCAAGCTAGTCAATTCATTTCTTACAAATGAAAGAAATGAATTATTGTGTCCAATTCCTTCATGTCTCAACATATATATAGAAATGGCTAATGTGCTATTTGATACTATCTCAATAACGCACTTTAACGCAACTTCTTAATCAGTCGTCCGTAGCTTAAACGGAGACTAAATCCAAATTTCGTGAAACGTTACCCAAAAATCCAATAAAATATAAAACGAATAAAAATATAATTTTTATTCGCATCCGACTTACATTTTATTTTTAATAAATCCCAAAAGATTTATTAGGTGCAAATCAATCCCGCTTGACTAAAGTCACTACGTCCAAATTTCATAAAAATTTTACTGTAGCTTCATCAAATTATTTCGCGAATATGAGCAACAAAATTATTCGCTCGGGAGTTATAAATTATCTTATTTTAATTTAAACTAACTAATAATATTTAATTAGTTTATAACAGAAACTAATTAAAATAAAAAACTTAGGGACTAAAGGAAATATTTTTCCTTTTCTTAACCTGCACGAACATAATCGCCTCATCCTTTTCTTTATTCTTTTCTTTTTTATTATTATTTTGAATATATGTATATATATATATATATATATAACTTATATCCAGTGTTTTAAAAATCAAACTGGTGGCCGAACCGGCGAGGCCACCGGAATTCAGTTCGACCGGTTCAACCGATTAGACTGCCGGTTGAACCGGTTATGTACATTTAGAAAATAATTTCACATATTATATTTATCTATTGTTGCCTATTATATTCTACTACTCTTTACCACTTTTCTATAATCTTGTTAAAATTCTTTTAATGTAAGAAGATAGATTTTTATATTTATAGAAATTCATGTGTAATTTGAGTATAAAAGGAAATATAAATCTTTGCTTTTATTCATTCCATTATTATATTTTTATGAAAAAATAACAAGAAAACTCATGATTCACAATTAATTTTCAGTAAATACCATCCCAGCTTAATTATTTTCTTTGTTATCGTTATTCTTACATTTAATAGCTTCTGTGATTGTGACATCTGTCCAACACGTTTCATTAGCTTCGTTTCAATTTTCCTTTTGCAACAGTAAACTGATTCTTTCCTTCTCTCACACGACCAGTCTCCTCCATTTCTCTCTTCTCTAACGTTACTCCTCCAATATTTTAGAGTTTCTCATTTTTAATTTCAGTTAATCCCTAAATTCTAGCAATTTCTTTTTGTTCGTGCATTATCAGTTTCTTTTCATCATAATTACTTTATAAGTAACATCATGGTTGTTTCCACAAGATCAACTCACACAAAAGAGAAATCTGAAACTGTTATTCCTGGTATAGTGAAATAGAAATTCGTTAAAAAAGTGGATAAAAATGCTGAAGGAAGTGGTGTTGCCTCTATTTCTCAAAATGTGAAACAAAAAGAAAAAATGGAGGAAGACACTGATGTTAAAAGGAGGCGATTGGCGTTTGATGTTACAGCTGTGAATAAGAAAACTCGGAAGGGCTTGATTATTGAAGAACCTGCTCGTTCTATTATGGTATGTTTCATTTTTCATTTTTTTATTTTTTTTGTTTTGTGTTTTTATTATTCTGATTTGTAATTTATGTATTTTATATGTATAATATATGTATATTGCATTGTTAGATTAGTTTTAGGTTTTAATCAATTTTAATATTTAGGGTTTATGTGTATCATTTATGAATAATTGATGTATATTTTAAATTGCTATACATTTTTAGTTTACATTAGTAGTCTATATCTTTGTCCTTTAAAATAAATTAATTTTTTTAATTTAAATAAAATAATTAAATAAAATAAAATATTTTTATTAAATCCTACTTATAACCGTACTCTTATTTAAAAACCGCTAATATTATTTTTTTTATTTTTTTTATTTTTACGGAACTAAGCTCCTTCCTCCATGGACTCCTCCATCCATGGAGGAAGGAGTTGCTCCTTCCTCCATGTGAGGAAGGAGCAGATCTGCTCCTTCCTCCAAGGAGCAGCGTGTTCCTTCCTTCATGAGGAAGGAGCAGATCTGCTCCTTCCTCACATGGAGGAAGGAGCAGCGTGTTCCTTCCTTCATGAGGAAGGAGCAGATCTGCTCCTTCCTCCATGCTCCTTCCTCACATGGAGGAAGGAGCAGATCTGCTCCTTCCTCACATGGAGGAAGGAGCAGCGAGCTCCTTCCTCCATGAAGAAGGAGCAGCGAGCTCCTTCCTCCATGAGGAAGGAGCAGCGAGCTCCTTCCATGGAAGGAAGGAGCTCGCTGCTCCTCCGTCCATGGAAGGAAGGAGCAGCTGCTCCTTCCTTCCATGGAAGGAAGAAAAGCTCCTCCTCCCATGGAGGAGTAGCAATTTTTTTTTAATATTTTTTTTAAAAAAAAAATTAAATAGATTTCAAAATTAAAGTACGGTATTAGGTTGAAATTAATTAGTTTGAATATTTTATTTGTTTTATGTAAATTTTTTTACGGTTTTTTATTTTTAAAAAATTATTAATAATTAATATAAATTAAATTATTATTATTAGTTTAATTTTTTTAAAGAAGAATGTGTTTTTGTATAATTAATAACATTGACGTGTAATTAGAATATATGTAAAAAATGAAGGATTATTTTAAACTCTTTTGCAAATGAAAAGAGGTTAATTTAATACCTCAAGGGTAGAGGCGAAACATAATAACAACGTCAAGGGTATATGTGACAGTTTTCCTAGGTCAGGGTATAAACGAAATAAAGATTAAAGGTGAGGGTTTTTTTAAGTAATTAAGCCTTTATTAAGTGAGTAAAATTGTGTTTTAATTACTAAGATTAATGCTTGAATTAATTTGATCACTTAGTTCATGATTTTGTGTTTAATTAACTAATTGAGAGATTGTTAATTAAATAGACATAGGTAATTAAAAACTTAGAGGAAAACGCCGTGAGAGCGGGTTGGAATTTAGGTAGTCGTTGAGTTTGCTTCATAATTATAATTTAGTTATTTAATTCAGTCTTAATATTGTGAGAGCAAGTTGATAATTGATTAGTTAATTAGGTTGTGATTTTATTTGAATTTTTGAGGCTTGAGAGAGTGGGATTCAGTGCATTAGAATAGCTCGATTCATAATAAAATCACTAAATAAGTTTTAATCCATTATTTTACTAGTTTATTTGGAATTATCAATCCTTGAGCTCTTTGTCATTATTGTTTAAACCTCAATTTATTTGTTTAAATTCAGATTTTTAGTTTAATTACTTAAGTTAATTTAAGTTAGATTTTAATTAGTTTTACACAAATCCATTTATTTTTCTACTAGCCAATTAAAGAATATTAGAAATTAGTTGTTTAATTCATTGTTCCTTGTGGGATCGATACTTGGTCTTCCAAGTTATATTACTTGCGCGATATCGTACACTTGCGATTATTTGCCAACAACAGCAGAAGAAAGAACCTCCCTTAACATTTCTGGATTTTTTCAATCTGGAAAGAAGAAAATTGTTGAAGATTTGGATGATTCAACAGATGATGAATTTCTTGTTGATTTTTTGAAATGTAAGAAAGTTGAATCGTCGCGACAAAGGAAGACTTTTAAGCACTTGAAGGGTCGATTGGATATAATCGTGTCAAGTCATTCGAATTTGCAATCTGAAGTTACTTCTTTGATGAAGGAGATGCGAATCGTCTTTGATTGTTTGGCGGCGATTGGTGATCATTTCAGAATAAATTTTTTGCCTAAGGTATCATTTCACATTTTAGTGAATAAATTATGTATCTAACAAATATATTAACCGAATCTTACAATTTTGAATTTGTATCAAAGCTGTATAAACCATGTATCTAATGCTTTTTTAAACAATCAGGTGTCTGCTGAAATTTTACAACCTGCATTTACAGATGGTATTAGTGACCATGATGCTGTTGTCAATGATGGTGGTGTAGAAAAGGAGATCGCTGATGAAGAGAATGAGGATGATAACCTTGAGTATGAGGAGGATAACCATGAGTATGAGGAGAAGGAAGACGATGGGGGAAAGGAAGACAATGATGTAGAGGAGGCTAATGGTGAGCAAAAAGAAGATGAGAAGGACGATGACAGAAATGGTAATGATGGTGGTGCGGTACTGGCAATAATAACGATGATGGAGATGACGATGATGATGGCGGTGGTGATAAATCAATGCCTGTTCAGGTAAGATTTCACTTTTTTTATTTTATTATTATGTTTTAGGTATAATAGTTTCTAGTTTTAAATTTTTAGCTTTCTGCTGACATTGCAACTGATTCTGGTATAAAAATGCCTGACATTGCAACTGATTCTGGTATAAAAATGCCTGACATTGCAACTGATTCTGGTACAAAAATTGCTGTTAATGAGGTATTGTATTTTTTCTATATATCTCAAATACGTATATTCCATGTATCATTCTTCTATGATTTCTGTAATATTTTTTATATTTAATACAGTTTTCTGAGAAGACAAAAATAGTGGATGATTTTACTACTCCTATTAGACGTAAATGGAATGTCAAGCCAAGTACTTTATTGAAATCTCCGTACTTGGTTGAATTCAGTTCTAGGAATAAGGAATTTCGTATAGAAAACTTTTCTTTTGTTGTGCCTAGGTTGTGTCCATTGGATAACAATTTTGGAAATGTTACAATGTGTCCAGAAATTGCAGAGTACCATAATTGGATTGCTACAAGGCACTTAAAAAACCCTAAGCTTGAGTAGTAGGTTCGATTTCTTTTAGATTTAACTTTTTTTTATTGATATTTTTTTTTTCAATTTTTTTTGTAGAGGAAGATTTGTTAAGGAAGCCTTTAATTCTATCAATCCTCCTTTTATTTTTGGTGCTGAAACTGTTGATAACAAAGATCTTTTCTTTGTTCTGGAGTATGGCAGACAGTGTTTGCATCCGAAGGTATAAGTTGTGCTTATATTTTTGCTTTTCATGATGTTATATTCATATTTGATACAGTTTTGATACATTGTTACTGGGTTGACATTTTGATAGCTGGCGATTATTTGACTTTTTTGTTTTCTCGTTGTTGTAGCACATGGATATCTTAATTTACTTTTTGAGGAAGAAAGGCAAATATAATAGCAATGTATCAATAAAATTCACAACCACTAACGATTATTTTGATCAAAGTTTGCAGGCTTTTGCGAAGCTTTACTATGATACCGGAGAACGAGATTTGGTTTATGAAGATCATCCAATTTCTCAGTATATACGTGGTCAACGTATGCTTGCTAATACTAATTGGAGCGAATGTGAATATGTGTTGTTCCCTCTCCGTGTTGCTGCAAACAATCATTAGTTGTCGCGTTGTTGAATTTCAAGATTAGGAGTATTACAGTGTATAATTTTGCTCGGTCAACATTGAGTGTTTCAGCGATTAGAGGGATTGCTATGAATTACTCATTGGTTCTTCCTTTATTTCTTGCCAAGTGTGGTGTATTCGATGAGAATCCTAATTGTGATTTGCGTTCACCATTTTATTATGGTCAAGGACTCGAGGATAGTATGGAGCTGTTGAAGATAATGTGCCAGATCTAAAGTTTGAGTAAGTAATTTTTTCCAGATTTATACATTTTATATTTTTTATGTATCTACTATGTATTTTATTTGTATCATTTAGTATGCAGTGATTGTGGAATCCTTGCATTTTGTTATGCTGAGTATATTGTGCATGAAATAGAGGTCAAATAACAAATGATTTGGATGTGAAGGGTCATCGAAGGCGGGTTTCGTTTAATTTTCACAAGTATGGGAAATAGAAGACCTTAAACAATGTTAAAAGCAAATCGGAGAAATTTGTGGACAAGGATAATCTAATTGTCAAACCAAAAAGATACAAAGTTAAGGCCGGAAGAAAGGAACTTGAGTGAATAACACTGGATAAGAAAGAAGCTTTACTTGTTATTTTGAATAAATAATGGTTTTTACCAAAAGGTCCTTTTGGTTTGTCTTTATGTTTTTGTGTGTTTTTTTGTTTTTAGGTTTGTTTGAACATGGTTTATGTTTCTGTTTTATGATGTTTGAATTAATGAATTAATGTCTTTTAATCCAGCATTCCTTTTTATATAATTTTGTCCTTTATGTTTCATTTTAATTAAATTTCCTTTTTGATAGACTTAATCACCAAAAAAGCCAAACCTATACGTTTTGTGTCAGTTATAGGCAAACCTTTAAAAACCATCAGATTTAGCCAAACCTTATATATTTTGTTTCTTTTTTAGCGATTTTGACACCTTGTTGTCCACGTCACTGCCAACTAAGAAATTGGCTGGCATGACAACTGACATAATTAAATTAGGTTTGGCTATAACTGACACAAAATATATAGTTTTGGTATTTTTTGGTGATTAGAGCTAATTTTAAAATCAAACTAATTTTTAAATTCAATAATTAATAAATTAATTATATTATAATAAAATTCATATATATTTAACAAAATAATATTTCTTATTTAACGCTAATTAAAAGTAATCTAATTTTTTACTAAACTTAATTGATTCTAATAAATTTGTTTTATAATATTTGATGGATATATAATTAATTTAAATTTTATTAAAAAGAAAAAATGTCATATTCATTATAAAATTTATGTTTTTAAAATTTCGGTTGCCAGTCCGTCGACACCGCCGCCGTTTGAGACCCAATTGTTCGTCTTCTGACGAACAACCTGAGAGTAATATATACAACAAACATACGACAGCGTTCATAATTCAACTATACACACATAAACATAAAAAGAATTACTCAATAGATTACTGTTAACAATATACAGTTACTCAAATTATGATGCAAATTGACTTTTCTCAAATAAAAAGTAAAGCATTAAATTTCTTGATTTCTTATGAAAAAAACTAATCCCAGACTTTGAAAAAAAAAAAAATGATGAAAGTATGCAAATGAGACAAGAAAAATGTAATTAAAGAGAAAACGGTTACCATCAACGGAAACAATTTACCACCCACAGAGCCAGGATTTTGTTAGAGAGCATGCGGCGGCAGCGGAGAAGAGGAAAGGAGCAGACGGCGGAAGCGGAGAGGAGAGAAGCAGCGGTTCGGCGTAGAGAAGAGGAGAGGATCAGCGGAGAGAAGAGGAACAGCACGGCAAGCGGCGGAAGCGGCAGGGGCAACGAAGGGCAGCGGCAGATCGAAGATCTGAATTTCTCTACTCTGGCTTTTGATTCCAATTTCTCTACTCTGGCTTTTGCAAGGAAACTTCAGTTATGGTATTATTATACCATTATTAACATTCTGTTACTAATTTGTTTAGACCCAATTAAGTATTGAATATAGTATGACATAAAGTATGCTTAGGAAAAAGAGAGAGGAAAATAGAAGAAGGTGACGATTTTTAACGGTTTTTCATCGGAAGTTTTTTTTATTACTTCAATCTCAGTCGATAATCATGGAACTTGTATGGAGTACTGCCGGAATCATCACCCCATGCATCCGAATCAGAATCGCCGCCCTCGTTTATCCTCTTTTTTTCATCATCGAGTTTTAAAGCATGAGAGTTTTGCACTGACTGTTCGTTCATCCCCATTTTTGGAAGCTACCACCGATTGATTCCAAAATTGAGACCCTTTTTCCACAAACCAACAATAACTAATAATATGCTTTTCACATGCAATCGCTGCAAAGGCATCACGCACGACCTCTACTTTTCATACTTATTAATCTTCTAAACAAACACACCCCTTTTCTCTTTCTCAACCTTTATTCACTTATATGGCATCGTGGGACTTTAATTTGAATTCTGGTCATGGCACTTAAACACCGGCTTCTCCCTTATTACTCCTAAGATCTCCTTTCTCAAGTTGGCAACATTCTATGGTGTGACCATAAAAATTATCACTGTAATGTATTTCTAATGTTTAAAATACTTACATATTGTTTGGATTAGGGGTTGAGATAGGAAAGGAAGGGAAGGGAAGGGAATGGTTGTAAAATTTCAACCTCTGTTTGGCAAAAAAAATTTAAAAGTTTTGAGGGGTTGAAAACTATTTCCCAACCCCCCTCAACCCTCATATGCCAACCCCTCATATTGGGGTGTTGGATTATTTTTAACTGATTTTTTTATAAACCCTTCATTTACTTTATTATTTTCCCAAACATGAAAGGGTTATTCACAACCCTTACCTTCCTTTACCGTCCCTTACGGTACTTTACTTTACTTTAAAAACCCGTACTTTAATTTAATGTATTCTCTCCCAAACAAAGCCTTAATGATGAAAGTTGGTCAAAATTTTATCAGATTAATTTTATGCCTTCACAGTTTGTTAGTAATTCTTAGGAAAGATTGTCAAAATTAAATAAAGGCGTCACATTGCATCCCGAGTACCGCATTTGTTATGCTAATCATAGTATCTTACTGTCTCTTTTTCCTAACCAGGCATTAATACAGCAAACTTGATTTTGGTGGGGGAGTTTAATTATGAACTGAAGATCCTAACAATTGTTTAGCGAACAAGAATATGATAAGTAGATTTAGTTTGAAATGAAAATCATAACAATTTAAACATTTGATATAGTCAGTTAAAAGTTGGTTTCTTGCATCACATTGTAGATATAAGACATGGTTTTGGAAATTTTGTTTTTGAAAAATGTTGAATTTGATTATTTGTTTTCTTTATATCAAACTGAAATTTGTTGAATTTTGAATATTTTTTTCAATCTTTGATAATAGAATTGGATTTTATATGAATTTTAATTTTGTCATCGGCTGTCAATTGTGGATTTCGTCTTCTTATTGCATAATGTAAGGTCACATGTAAATTTCAAGCAAAACCTCATTGTCTTTTAGATTGTTTATTATCAGTTTGCTTATAATTTCCAATCGAAATTTTCACATCTTTCATTAATTTGTTATTTGAGTTTCCTCCAATTTCAAATTGCAATTCTTTGTAAATAATCACAATAAGTTCATAACCAAAAAAAATATTGTTTGTGTAATTAGAAGCATTTATCATTTCATGCTTTGTATTAACTCGCTTGTTGTTGTCCGTTTCCTTGCTCTGCCGCCGTTACACCGTTTTACTCAAAGTATTAAGGTATGGTTTGCTTAATTGGTTATTAATTATGTGTTTGTCCCAGTTAACAATTAGAAAAGTGTTGGTAAGAAGACAAAATTAAAAATGCAATTGTTTTTTTTTTCTAAAATCTTAATTCATGACCCAAATTTTACCATGTCCATTCATTAATTGCATTAATATCTAACTATCAATAGATACTTTTTAACATATTTATCTCGTTTTCTATATATTCCACTGTCTAGCAATATTATAGTTGTAAAAACTACTTGTGAACTTATTTGCTATTTGCGTATTAGTATAGCTTTATGCATTTTGTTCTTCTCTTAATTTAATTAATTTAAAGATATATTAGATAAAAAGAACAGATGTAAGATATTTTTGTATATTCTCAAAAGGCCTTTCATTATATTTTCAGTAAAAATTCAATAGTATTTTTAGTATTCATGATTCTCTTTTAATTTATTATTAGTTGTTTAATCAATATAACTTTTATACTTTTTGATATGTGAATTCACTATTGCAAAATATTTGTTTTATTAAATAAATGGTTAATGTTTTTTCATTAAAACATCATTACCAACCAACAAAGTAATATTGTACTTCTTGTAAGGTTAAAATACTTCTTATGAGATTATTGTACTCATTGTGAGGTATTATACTTCTTGTGAGGTTATTGTACTCTTCGTGAGGTTATTGTACTTCTTGTGAGGTTTTGTACTCCTTGTGAGGTTAAAGTACTCCTTGTGAGGTTAAAATTCTCTTTGTGAAGTTTTGTACTGCTTGTGAGGTTAAAGTACATTGATGAAGGCCTTTACCGTCTGGAATGTTCAAGATATGTTTTGATATAGCTTTATATATTAGTAACAGATTTGTAGTTGTTGGTATGATTTGTATTAATGTTTTGAGTTTTATCACTTATTATAGTTCTCATTTTTTTTCAGGAATAATATCACCTGAAATTGCGGAGACACTGGCATATGGCGAGAAAGATATACCATCAATAATAGAAGTAATAATTCTTGATACCGTTCGCTTACTTTGCATATGTTAAGCGAATGTGTAATTGGATGGCCCATGAAGTGGCTAATAAGTCCTTATATCCTCCTTTTTAGGAGTTATTCAGTGTATTATATTAATTGCAGAAACAGTTGCTGAGAAACATTATGTACTTCTATTTTCACATATCAATATAATTCTTGTTTTGACAAAAAAAATAGATCACTGTTTATTTAAAGGACGAGTGTAATCTTTTTCTCATTTTCTTCTCTATAAAGTGAAGCTAATTGTGGTGTAATCAATATATATCACGATGTTTATAAAATATGGACGCATATGTCATTTTATTCTGCATAGCAAAAAACTTACTTTAATTTGCACATAACCACTTTTTTATTACCTAATTTCAATTATAACAAATCTCAACAGCATTGAAAATAATAAATCAAATTCGGAATCATCATGAACATTAAACACTTTCACCAAATTTGATTCAACATTAATTCTTAAGTAATACATTAATTCACTTTTTTTAATCAAATATGGCTATTTTAAAAAAAAAATTATCCTTTAATTTTAATTTTAATTATTACTTAAATTAATTGCATATTCATTATAATATATTATAAAATAAATTTATTAGAATTGGTAAAAATTTGGATTAATTTTAGTTAGTATTAAATAGAAAATATTAATGATTTTTAAATATATATGAATTTTATAAATGATATAATTAATTTACTAATTATTGAATCTAAAAAATTAGTTTGATTTTAAAATTAGCTCTAATCACCAAAAAATACCAAAACTGTGTATTTTGTGTCAGTTATAGCCAAACCTAATTTAATTATCTCAGTTGTCATGCCAGTCAATTGCTTAGTTGGCAGTGACGTGGACGGTAAGGTGTTAAAAAAACCGGTTCGATTTAAAAATGGCTAAAAAAGAAATAGAACATATAAGGTTTGACTAAATCTGGTGGTTTTTAAAGTTTTGGCTATAACTGACACAAAACGTATAGATTTGGCATTTTTTGGTGATTAAGCCTTTTCGATAATACATTTTATCATCAATGTATCACACATGTATCAACCCTGTATCATACATGTATCTGTTTTAATTAATATGTTCCAAAAACAAGCATAACAAATATGCTTATATAAATACTCTATGCAATTAGAAATTGAATTTCATTCTTTCATCAATGTATCAAAATTATATATATAACAATAAACACTGAAAGCAACATTTCAGGTGATTTTTGGCATGTTTCGGCACGTTTTCCTATTATGTCCAGCTTGTCCACACTTTCCACACTTGCCTTTTTTTGATAGTTCCAAATGTGATTTGTGTCTTCTCTTTTTTGGCCTTCCAGTTCTTGTTTTATGTTGTGATGGTAAGACAATGAAGTCCTTGACTCTTTATGGTATAATCCATTCTTCTTCTTTCTCCAACGGATACATAGTCTCACTATAAGTCGCCAACATAGATGCTTTAGTATAGTATCTTGAACAGTACTCATATGGTTCAATTCGCCTCTCGTTTAGAACTGCTACCGCATGTTGACAAGGTATTTCCTCGACTTCAAACTTCTTGCATGTGCATGTTCTCTCCTTCATATTGACGGTGTACTTTTGACCTTTTTCCAACACTGTTATGATATCATTTGTAGATGGTTTCACCTAATTAAATAATAAGATACAGTTGATAAATAGGGCTGATACACATAAGAGATACATGTAAAAATCTGATTGGTGCATTAAGTCAGATACATGAAATATACATGGATGATACAGAGGTAAAAATTTAATATGACAGATACATACCTGCAGTTTTAGAGAGCTGATGTAATTTTGAAAAAGTAAAACTTCATGGTTTGTTGCAAATGTTGTGACTGTATCGGTAGTAATTTTTCTATGTTTGTATGAGTATTCTTGTTGGAGGTCATGTAGGTGCATTATTAATGATGTGATTGGCAGTTCCCTTGCATGCACTATTGCTGCATTTAATGACTCAGCAAAGTTAGATGTCATAGCTTTGTACCTTTTCTTGAGAGCATGTACCCTTGACCATCTTTCATATTTGATGCTTAGAAGAAATGGTCTAATTCAAACATATAAGTTGTCTAACTCTTTCATATGATATTCAAATTCACTCTCGGTATATGCTTTGGCTGCTGCAAAAAAAGGTTTTTTGAGCGTCTTTGCATTTTTCTTGAAATTTTCTTCAAGTTATTAAGAAGGTGAAACATGCATATGCCATGTAAAGCTTCAGGAAAAATCTTCTTAACTGCTGAGATGTCTGTCTGATACAATACTGATACCCTGTCTTGTTCCAAATGCCTGTTTCAATCTAGTGATGAAATATTCCCATGAGGCATCATTTTCTGAATCTACAACAGAAAATGCAAGTGGGAATAGCTTTCCAGCTGCATCTTGAGTTGTTGCAACAAGAAGTGTGCCACCAAATGCTGCCTTCAAGAATGTACCATCAACAACAATTACTGGTTTGCAATGCTGCCATCCTATAATTGAAGCCTTCAATGCGATGAAAACATACAAAAATGTGATGTCTTCTCTCAATTGTATGTCTATGGCAGATCCAGGATTTGTAGTTTCAATCATATATATAAAAGTAGGCAATGATTTGTAAGATTCGCAAGGCTTACCTCTTAACATTTCAAATGCTTTTTGTTATGATCTTCAAGCCATCATATAGCTGATATGAACTCCATGTAAAGTCTGCATATCATTTTGTATATCTATTGGTGTGTAGGTTGCTTTGACATTTAGATATTTCACTTTAATGGAATCCGCAATGTGTGATGATGAGGCTTGATTTTGTTTGCTAAATCTGGTTTCTTTTCGGCATGTGTGGTTCATGTTTTGTTTACGGATGATAAATTGTTTTGTGTTACCATTTCTTGATGCCCTGAGATACCATTCACATGTATCATCGATACATTTTATCAAAAAAAAATTGGACATGATTTAATTATTTTTTGCTTGTAGTGATTGTTGATTGCATGAACTTGTAAGTATGTTTGAAGAATTTGTTTGTCTTTGAATGATTGCCCAACTCTAAGTTCGGTTTCTTGCCCTATTTCATAAAATGTATATGCACTGTTTCTGACATTCTATTTGATTGTGAAATTCCTGTTGAAGTACTTCTTGTAGCTTCTGGAAGAAGATTGTGTATCTGCATGGTATCATCTGTAACTACTATGCATAGAGGATACATAGTGAAATCCAATTCCTTTTTCTTGATTTCTAAGTAAAATCTGAAGCTTGAGTTGTCTATGATTTTGAATGGTGGATAATGAATCTTCACTTGATACTTTATTTCAATATTCTGTTTTTCCAAGTTAATTTGTATTTCTTGTGCTATTATATGCAGAAGATTCATATATGTTGAATCTTCAGGTATCAGTACACCAATGACTTCAAAACCTTCATATTTATTTGAATCAACCCATTTGCCTTTGTGTTGTATCATAATAGGAATAGATTCCATATATGTATAAAATTTTAAAAAAATTATAATACAGATACACAGAAGATACATGTCTGCTATTAATAAAAATTAATATTATGAAAATATTACCTTCTAATTCTTCAATAATTGTGATAATTCATGTGGAGGAGCTACTGTCATCTTCCTCAAACTCTGTATATTTTTCGTGTATATTTTTTGAATATTAGATCTATTTTGATTTGATTGTTATTAAAAGGGAAACAACAACTTGTTTTGATTTGTTTTGCTATTAAAAGGGAAACAAACGCGTGATATTAGGAGAGGAATATTGAGATTGTCACGTGTCATTAGCTCATTTGTTCTCTTCATGATTTGCTGATTCTATTGCGCGGATCCCATGATGATATCTTCAGCTATTAATTGCTGATTCTGTTCCGCGTGTCAAGATCCTATTGGGATGGCATGAATGTAAAGTTTTGGTATTTTATGGTATGAATGTAAAACAGGTGAGGTAAATGGCAATTAGTGTAATTGGAGCCCATTTTTTTGGCAATTTTGTTATTTTCTCTATATTTATTTCTATTAACAAAGTTTTACTTTTATGTTTTTTATTTTATATGAAATTTTATGTTTTTTAATTAAGTCAAATAAATTCACTTTTTTTTATCAAATCTAATAATCTCACTAACCTATTTAAAATCTCATAAATAAGTGCCTTTTTTAACATCTGTTGATTTTCAATTTATGTCTATTTTTTGAATGAATTTTAGTATTTTAGTATTTTTGTTAATTTAAAATCTTTTATTTATAGATTTTTGCTTCAAGTTTATCTTTTCAAACTCCTAATATATAAGTCATTCTTAAAAAAATTAATTATTTGAAAAATCAATTAGAATCTCATATAGTAATTACATTTGACTTTAATTAATAAAGAATTTATTTGACTTAAATATTAAATACTTGTCATTTTAAACTCTTTAATAACTAAATTCATTTATTATAATTTATTATAATATGCTAAAAAAAATTAAATATAATCACACCCTTTAATTGATTTTATTAATTTTAGCATAGATACATAAAATAAAAGAAATTAAAAGGCAATAAAATTAAAAGTTTGACTTAGATAATTTTAAAAAAATATGTAAAAATATGTAAATGTGGTTGAACCGACCGGTCCAATCCGATTCCGACTCACCGGTTCAGTTCGCTCCAAATCGGTTAGACCGGATTTCCGGTTCTGAGGACTTAAAAAACCGGACAGCTGACCGGTTTTCGGTTAAACTGGTCAAACCAGCCGGTCCGTTCTGGTTTTTTAAATAGTGCTTATATCATTTAATTTAACGTCGAAACGTTCGAATTTCGACATTTTAACTTTGAAGTTTTGTTCGAAACATTAAACTCTCCATTTAGAGAAGTATATTGATATATTAAGTATCAATATATTTTTATATACGACTTCAATCGTATTCTCTGTTCTATTAGTCCCGTTAACACTCGTTTATTAAAATTTAAATTTCTAATTTAAATTTTAAACTCATATTATTACGATACAGTTTTACGGATACGTAAAAATTTAATTTACGCTTAAATTTAATTTACATACTCCCGGTTTATTAAATCATTTCCCGTGATTTAATTTAATAACCTTAAATAGTCAAATCTGACTATTAGTCTTTTTGAATATTTTTCTTAACATTCGAACCCTTAAAATATTATTTTTAATATTTTGATTACTCCAATTTGACCTCGTGACATATTCTAATTACTTAAAATTACGGGATGTTACAAACTCTAACTTGTATGCAACCTTCCCGATACGTTCTATAATCCGGTATGGTCCTATGTACCTTGGTGACAATTTTCCTTTCTTGCCAAAAACGAACTATACCTTTCATAGGTGATACCTTGAGAAAAACATAATCTGCAACTTGAAACTATGTCTTTTCTCTTTGGATCTGCGTAACTTTTTTGCCGACTAAAAGCAGTGTTCAATCGTTGTCCAATCAACGTACCTTTTCCGAGATAATATGAACAATTTATGCTCCTGTCAACTTCCTTTCTACGACTTCATTCCAACATATAGGGAGTCTACACTTGCGTCCATACAAAGCTTTATAAGGAGCCATCTCAATGCTCGAATGATAGTTATTGTTTTATGAGAACTCTACTAATAGTAAGTAAGTATCCCAACTTCCTCCAAAATCCAGAATACATAGTCGAAGCATATCTTCGAGAGCCTGAATCGTCCTTTCAGACTGTCCATCTGTCTGAGGATTAAAAACAGTACTGAAGTCTAACTTCGTTCCTAATGCTTCTTGCAAACTCTTCCAAAAATGAGAGGTAAAAACTGATCCTCTATCGGAAACTATTGACACAGGAACTCCGTGTAAATTGGCAATCTTGTCAATATACACTAGTGCCAACTTTGTCGCCGTATGCGTCATCTTGATAGGAATAAAGAATGTTGACTTTGTCAAACGATCCACAATTACCCATATAGAATCATAGCCTTTTTGTGTTTTAGGCAAATCGACTACGAAGTCCATTGTAATCTGTTCCCATTTCCATTCTGGGATGGGTAAAGATTGTAGAAATCCATATGTTCGTTGATGTTCCAACTTAACTTGTTGACAAGTCGGACACTTAGTTACAAACTCTGCAATATCCTTTTTCATTCCACTCCACTAATACATCTTTTTGATGTCATGATA
Source organism: Mercurialis annua (assembly GCF_937616625.2). Taxonomy (NCBI): domain Eukaryota; kingdom Viridiplantae; phylum Streptophyta; class Magnoliopsida; order Malpighiales; family Euphorbiaceae; genus Mercurialis; species Mercurialis annua. Next base: position 16,156,676 of record NC_065572.1, on the reverse strand, counting down.
CATCTTTGTTGATCCAGGATGTATACTATAGGTAGATCCATGGACTTCTTCCATGATCTTCTGCCTTAATCCTTCCATTTCTGGCACACACAATCTTGTGTTATGTCTTAGAATTCCATTGTCAATGCTGAAATCCTGAATCTTTCCTTGCTGAACTCCTTCTATTAGTTGTTTTTGTTGATAATCATCAACTTGTAATTCCTTGATTCGATCATCCAATGTTGGTCGAATACTTAACTGAGCTAACAAACTTCCAAGGTTTTAAATCTAAAACTTAACTCCTTGGTTATACAACTTCTGAACCTCTTGTACCAATGGTCTTCGCCACATATCAGTAATGTGTGCGAGACTGCCTGCAGATTTCCTGCTCAAGGCATCAGCCACTATATTGGCTTTTCCTGGATGGTACTGAATAGTACAATTATAGTCGTCAACAGTTCTAACCATCTTCTCTGTCTAAGGTTCAATTCACGTTGACAAAAGATATACTTCAAACTCTTATGATCCGTAAATATCTCACACTTTGCTCCATATAAGTAATGCCTCCAAATCTTTAGTGCAAAAATCACTGCCGCTAATTCCAAATCATGAGTTGGATAGTTCACTTCCTGTTTCTTTAGTTGTCGAGAGGCATAAGCTACCACTCGTCCATACTGCATCAACAAACATCCTGATCCAACTCTTAAGGCATCACAATAAACTGTGAATCCCTCTGTTCCCTCGGGTAAAGTTAAAACTGGTGCTGTTGTCAATCACTTCTTTAACTTTAAGAAACTGGATTCACACTTATCTGTCCATTCATACTTAACATTCTTCTGTGTTAGCCTAGGCAATGGTGCCAAATTTTTTGAAAAGTCCTGCACGAACCGTCGATAGTATCCTGCCAAACCCAGAAAACTACAAATCTCTGTGACTGAGCTAGGTCGTTTCCAATTCGACACAGTTTCAATCTTTGCTGGACCCACTAAAATACCTTGTTGAGACATGACACATCCCAAAAATGCTACTTCTTTTAACCAAATTTCGCACTTGGAGAACCTAGCGTAAAGTTGATGTTCTCTTAATGTTTGGAGTACTAATCGCAAATGATGCGCATGTTCCTCCTCTGAATGCGAATATATTAGGATATCATCTATGTACACGATCACAAACTGATCCATGAATGGCTTAAATATCTTGTTCATCAGATCCATGAAAGCTGCTGGTGCATTTGTCAATCCAAATGAGATCACCAAGAACTCGTAATGTCCATATTGAGTTCAAAAAACAGTTTTCGAAATATCATCTTGTAATACCCCAAAATATTAAATTATCTAATTGGACCACGTGTCCAGTCTGGATTTGCTAGAGTGGCAAAATCGGAAAGTTTTCCGATAAATAAGTTTTAGTAGGTCGGTTTTGGAAAGGATTATATACGAGAAATTTAATAATATATTTCAATTCTAAAGACAGAATTGGAATTGAAAATAAAAATGTTAAGAAAGTCGCAAAATAAAGTACAGGGACTAAAATGATAATTTAGCCATATAAATTCCGAAGTGAAAATTATTTCGCCAAGGTCCACGAAATATTTTACAGTATATGTGGTAAAAGTTTCGGGTCAATCGGAGACCTTTTAAAATTTGGACGCGGATGTGTTTAGGCTAAATTGCAACTTTTGAGAAGTTTAAGGGCTAAAGTGTAAATTAGCCAATTAAGCCTCAAGAATAGCAATTAAAGGAATATTGACGGAAAATAATAATATTGGGTTAGTATTATTTATTGGAATATAAATAATACGTATGAAAGTGAGTTAAAAGGATAATTTAGCTATTTGGTTAAAATAAAAAGTTTAAAAGAGAAATGGTTTAAGTTAAAGAAGTGAGGGATCAAAAGAGCAAATTTGCCAAAACATATAAACATTTCCTTAGGCATAAGGAAAGGAAAAGAAAGGAACAGATAGTTCCAGAGAGAAAAGAGAGAAAGCGAGGAAAAATGACGATCCGTCGCCGCTTCGCCGTTTCTCGTCCGTTTCCGACGTTTAATAGCTCGAATTGATCGTATTTCAGAGGCGAATCACGGTAAGCTTGTCGTTTTACCGTTTAAACGGATATATTTTAAGTTATATCGATTCAAAGTTTTAGGCCACGAAACGATTATATCGTTTTAATCGATATTAGAATTGGATTATAGTGTTTTGAGCTTAGATTAAGCGTTTCGGATGTGTTTGGAGCGTTTTTACGCTAGTAGCACGTCGGAATGGCCGCGGACGAATCCTACGCGGGCGCGTAACTAAGTTACGCGGGCGCGTAACTATGTTACGCGGGCGCGTAACAATGTTACGCGGGCGCGTAACAAACTTGCGCGGGCGCGCAAGTACTTTGCGCGGGCACGCAAGTACTTTGCGCGGGCACGCAAGTACTTTGCGCGGGCGCGCAACAAGACTATGCGGGCGCATAGTTTATGTGAAGCACCTATACGGTATTTTCACCCCGCTATGACCCCGTTTTCCGACTTTAAGAGTGTCGGACATCAAAAAGGAAACACGGACCCCGAAAACGAGAAATTTGGATATCGAACACGACGTATTTGATTAGGGTTTCGAGATATAAGAAACCTATGATTAGAAGTCGATGGATAAGAGATATAACAAGTATCTCGACTAAGTATTAAAACACGATCAAAGTTAAAAGACATATATAGAATAGGATCGTGTTAACCTAAGTTTATAACTTAGGATTTTAGTATTCAGTTTACGTTTATGAATTAAACGTACGAGTAACGTGAATAGGTGAGTGACGTACCGACGAGCTACCAGGCTAACGAGCTGGAATAGCTATGAGAACGACGCATGGAGCTTACGTTTACGGGATTATAATAATGCGGTCTTGGATAGCGGTCACTGGGAGTTGCACTTTACTTTCGTGTATTATAATTAATGTTATTTTATATAAATACATATACTGTTTACACGCATCGTATTATATATAATTGATTGAAATGTTATATGCTTTATTAATTTCTATATACGAGAACTAGTATGCGATCCGAAGAAACTAGCTACCTATTGGGTGTCAATAGGCTGTGTGATCACCAGTATTGAGTCAGTCTAGTATATTTGCATTTGAGAAATGACTTGACACAGCTGGGAGCTGATGATGATTATAAAATTTACGTGGCTGGGCCACCAGCGAGTTAGACTCGCGATTGATATTTACGATTGGGTTTTTGATACGAGTGAGTACTCGGCTACGGTGTAGTCTGGAGTCCCCGTATCTAGTGGCTGGGCCACCAGCGAGTTAGACTCGCGATTGATATTTACGATTGGGTTGAATGATAATGATTATTCGAGAAATGTGTCGCATGCTAGGATATTAGTTTCGTACGGATCAAATACCTGTTTATATGTTTTATATTATTGTTTTCTTGAGAGGCGATGTTATATTTTTATATTAATACCGTTAGTAACTTGCAAGCTCACTCAGTATTTCCCAAAATACTGACCCCCTCACAGTGTTCCTTTTCAGGTGACCGGAGTCGGATCAGACAGACCATCTCCTTTGTGTCGGCAGCCTTTTGGCTTACACAAAGTACGAGTTTTATAGAGCTGCAGTAGTCAGTAGGTGTCAAAATAAGATTTATGATTTGATTTCAAACGGTATTTAAAATGTGAACTCTGATATAAATTTTATAATTGAGTTGTTTAGAAAGATGGCGTTTATCCGTTTGAATTTGATACCAATTGCCGTGAGTGGAACTGGTGATGTTTGTGATCAGAAACAGGGCGGTGCTGGATATGAGATATCGCACGGTAAAACCCTGGTTTCTAAGAATTGTTTCGCGAATGTATTCAGAAAAGGAATAGGATATTTAAATAATTGAATTATATTATTTATAGAAGATTTCTGATAATGTATTATATATAATAATATGTTTTAATCGCGAAAAATTTACAGTGGTTTTAGGCTTGCTACGGGTTCCGGAGCTACCACTCCCGTTCCCTAGCGCCGGTCGCGGCTCAATAATTTGGGTCGTGACAATTGTGGTATCAGAGCAGTTGGTCCAGTTACCTCTGCTAATATGTGTTTTGTTAGTTAAGTGACCTGGAAACTACTGCAGCTATAGAGTTGAGTTCTGTCTGATCCAAGTAGTTTGCGTTGATGTATAGAGATAACTATGATTGATTGGTTTGTGAAGTGCTTGTTTGTTGTTGTGACTTATGTATATGAGGTACACGCGTATATTCCATTTTCGATAAGATATGCATACGTGACATGCATATCCAGACGGAATTTTGGGAAGATGCAATGCCCCCTATGACTAGAATATAGTCAATGTTACTATGACTCGATAGTAACACGTATGTGGTTGGCATTGAATAACGCCAATATGTTGTCTAATTCGATCGATCGAAGTGTCAAAAAAGAGAATGAAGAAGAATTGCAAAGTTACAGAAGTTGAAGAACTTGCCGGATACAGAGTTCAAAGGTTTAGAGAACTTACAAAACTCAAACTTTATAACTTTCTAAAGTTGTTTTGTTTAAACGATTTTGAAAGCATAATTGTGCCTAGACCCGTGATAGTCATTGATAAATGCCACGACATTGATAGAAGTGCATCACTACATACATTGCTAATGAAAAGAACAATAAACGAATACATGCATTAATAGTACATGCATCATATGCATTATGCTTAGACGAAAAGGTGAGATGTGGCAACTTTTTGGGGATGAGAGACGTCATCACCCTAGTGCACAATTTTGCTAAGATTTAAATGGAGTTTGGATTTAAATCTCGAAATAAGATGTTTTATTTGAAAAAGTTTTCAAGGAGTTTTGTTTTTAAGTAAGTATACCTAGACCAGAACTCTATGACGGAAGTGAAATGCTCGCGAGCAGGCTGCGATTAAGACCATGAGGCAAATGAATACGTATAATTGCGAGAATATAGAAGTTATGCTTCTAGGATATGAACTTAGCCATAAGTTAACAAGCTAGAATATAGCTAAAAATTGCAAATGTATTGGAAAGTGACGCGTACCAGATTAGTGGTAAGCTAGAAAGTAAGTATCTCTTTGACAGGACGTCAAAGATATTAAACTACGATATAAGGAAAGAAGTATATAAGAAGAATGAAGTTTATATACGAGAAGCGACTGGTAAGATGTATGTGAGTACCAAAATGTAACTAATCGAACGATGAACTGGGATGTTCCTATCTTTAAATGAAGTGATTAGAGCATCATGCTACCACACCATAGAAGTAAGAAAGAGGATAGTCGAGCATAGAAATAGACTCACAGTTTACACCTTGAAGATAGAAGATTACCCTTATGAAAGGATAATGTGAATATTGCGTAATATTAGAAAGTCGTCAGGTTTAATAAGATCGTGACAACTCTTTATTGAACCGTTGGATCAAGTTGTCACTGGAACACGATGTCCCTAAGATGGTTACCTAAGTATTAACCGTTATGATCGTCAAACCGAGAACGGAAGTAGATTTCATAAGAGTATCGATGATGGATGTGTGAATGGATAAAAGCGACGAGCCAAGTAGACATACGACAAGAATATAAAGTACGGAGTATGTAATTGAATGGTATAAAGTATGAGAGTTGGCCAGCTAAGTATAGCCAACATCAACCCCATATGAAAGCGAATGAAAGGAAATATACAATAAGAAAGATCAACATATAAAAGACGAGTGACGCAATAAGCGAATTTTGAGTTTGATCCTTCAACACTAAGTTGCGATTACGAAGCGAATTAGTAGACCAAGGAAGGTGTAAACGTAATGAACGTATGTGGAGTGTAAAATCTCAAGCTTCAAGCTCGAATGATAAAAAGGTGAAATGCATAGTGTGATCGACTTGGAGAATCTATAGTAATCCTTTAATAAAGACGTAAACACTATATGAAGGATTAAGATACATTATATAACATGAACGTGTTTCGTATGTGATTGAAACTTCAAGCATTGAAATGCGTGAAAGGATGTAAAGAGGAGACTTAATGTCAGAACTGGGCTATACTAAAGAAAGTAACATCAGATAGATCGAAATATGAGACGAGGTAGAAGCAAGATACCTACAAGAAATTATCCATGTGGGAGGAGGGATGAGGTATGTATAATAAGATATAAGGATTCAAAAGCAGGTCATGGATAACAAGAGACCAGCTAAGGTAATAAGTATTAAGAAAGTACGGATAACATGCGTATGTCGCAAGAAACTCGATAAGAGCGATCGAGGAAAGGAAAAGAAAAAGTCACACGGAAAATTAACGAGAGGATCCACTAGATTGGACTCTATGTAGTCACGGAAACATAACAATGAAAAGAAATAAAGATGACTCGAACATAAGATCGGCTTCACTGACAGTCAAGGTGTCAGTAAAAGTACGATAAGACGCAAGTAATCAAGAACGTACCATGTCGAGGAATTCAGACGAAATAGGCTATGATCACCACTCATGCTCGAGGTTGTGAATGTTAAAAGAAGAAGTACATGATGTACAGGATGCAATGAAGAAGAATGTAAGAAATGTAACAAAAGATGATCGAGACACATGATAAGAGCGTGAATACGGAACACAAGAAAGGTACCATAGGGCTATAGCATTACGACTATTAATCCTATTGGTTGATTAGGAACAAGAAGTCAAGGAAGAGACATGAAGGAATATACCTACGTTATAGGTAGAAGAGTGAAGTAACGAGTGAAAATAACAAGACTATAAATAATAAGGAATAAACCTCACACCACGCTATGGAAAAGAGAAATAGTTTGGAAATTAAGAGTCAAACTAAGATACGATATTAGAAAAGAAGAATGGAATAGAATAGTGAATCGTGAAGATGAATGCTAAAAGCATCCTTAAGGTTGTAAGACGATCAATGTTAAAAAGACGACGAAAGAAGGAAGAACATAGGTATAATGAAATGAAAAAGTAAATAAGAAGTTAAGGATAAATATAACCTAAGGGCTAATACTAAGGTCAACATTTAAGTTTCAAAAAATGGACTACCATGAGGCGGATAGTGACATACTCACTAAAGGAAGGAAGGATCAACTAATTGAAAGATTAGTGAGAGATATACGCGATAAGTGACGAAGGTAACAGTGACGACACTGTTAAAGGCAATATATGACGACAAAAGTTGAAAGGATCAAGGATCCTCACTGGAAATGAGTAAACAAGGTACATCGAATAAATTGGGAGTAAAACTCCAACGCGGCAACAATTGTTGTCCCTCTAGTACGAAATGTGGTATAAAGAAACATAAGGTGAGACTAACAATAACAATGATCGTAAAGGGGAGTAAAGGATAGGATAACAAAGACAGTTATCCAAGATTATAAAGGATGAAATATGAAACAGATTAATGTGAAGTAAGAGGAGATAGGAAGCTTCAAAGAATAGTACGTCATGCTTAAGAAAAGGAAATAGACCAATGGATATACAAACGAATATAAAGGTATACGAGATATTAAGACGCAAGAAGAAGGTTAAGTAAGCCCTACAAGAAAAGTGAAGACCTCATAAGGATACGTCCTGAGGATTTACCTCATGGATAACCATGATAAGTGACGTTAGCGAAAGAATCTTCCTACGAGAAATGAAGTAATGAGACAAAAGAGGATAACAGATAGTGGAATAAGCTTTTAGCACGACAAGAAATAACAATCAGACGACGGCAATAGAGACTACGTAAGTAGTGAAGCACGAGTTGTTTGAGTGTCCACATCACTCAACAAGGAACGATGATAGGATTAAATATGTTGGACAAAAAGAAAAGGATCGAGAACGAAAATGCATGTGGGTACGACTAACATCGTTATAGAAAGAAGACTTGGAGATCAAGATCAAGTCGTAACCACGATCAAACAAAGCAAAAGAATATAAGAGTACGAACTAATGGATCATCTACATCATTCGATTACGAATGGGTAATCTTAAGAGTGGAGATTATCGTTACTAGTAATCAGACATTACTAGAACAAACTAGTATTGAATATCAGTATTAAACTGAAAATTCAATTACAAAGATAAAAGCTCATAGTATTGAATGTCAAACAAAGGACAAACACAACGATTGTGTTGTAAAATTAAGAGAAGCAATCAAAGGTAAGAAGTTATAGTACATAAGAAAATGGCTAAAACACTATGAAAGACGGAGACGATATGAAAGGTCGTCAATGACGATTAACATTAATCTACAATGAGTATAGAAATGGAGTGATGAATGAAGTTCAAAAGGTTAAGGGTTTAAGTTAAGTCAAGGAGTTATATGAAAATTCGAGGATGAATTTTTATAAGGGGGGAAGAATGTAATACCCCAAAATATTAAATTATCTAATTGGACCACGTGTCCAGTCTGGATTTGCTAGAGTGGCAAAATCGGAAAGTTTTCCGATAAATAAGTTTTAGTAGGTCGGTTTTGGAAAGGATTATATGCGAGAAATTTAATAATATATTTCAATTCTAAAGACAGAATTGGAATTGAAAAGAAAAATATTAAGAAAGTCGCAAAATAAAGTACAGGGACTAAAATGGTAATTTAGCCATATAAATTCCGAAGTGAAAATTATTTCGCCAAGGTCCACGAAATATTTTATAGTATATGTGGTAAAAGTTTCGGGTCAATCCTACCTTTTAAAATTTGGACGCGGATGCGTTTGGGCTAAATTGCAACTTTTGAGAAGTTTAAGGGCTAAAGTGTAAATTAGCCAATTAAGCCTCGAGAATAGCAATTAAAGGATTATTGACAGAAAATAATAATATTGGGTTAGTATTATTTATTGGAATATAAATAATACGTATGAAAGTGAGTTAAAAGGATAATTTAGCTATTTGGTTAAAATAAAAAGTTTAAAAGAGAAATGGTTTAAGTTAAAGAAGTGAGGGATCAAAAGAGCAAATTTGCCAAAACATATAAACATTTCCTTAGGCATAAGGAAAGGAAAAGAAAGGAACAGATAGTTCCAGAGAGAAAAGAGAGAAAGCGAGGAAAAATGACGATCCGTCGCCGCTTCGCCCTTTCTCGTCCGTTTCCGACGTTTAATAGCTCGAATTGATCGTATTTCAGAGGCGAATCACGGTAAGCTTGTCGTTTTACCGTTTAAACGGATATATTTTAAGTTATATCGATTCAAAGTTTTAGGCCACGAAACGATTATATCGTTTTAATCGATATTAGAATTGGATTATAGTGTTTTGAGCTTAGATTAAGCGTTTCGGATGTGTTTGGAGCGTTTTTACGCTAGTAGCACGTCGGAATGGCCGCGGACGAATCCTACGCGGGCGCGTAACTAAGTTACGCGGGCGCGTAACAATGTTACGCGGGCGCGTAACAATGTTACGCGGGCGCGTAACAAACTTGCGCGGGCGCTCAACAAGACTATGCGGGCGCATAGTTTATGTGAAGCACCTATACGGTATTTTCACCCCGCTATGACCCCGTTTTCCGACTTTAAGAGTGTCGGACATCAAAAAGGAATCACGGACCCTCGAAAACGAGAAATTTGGATATCGAACACGACGTATTCGATTAGGGTTTCGAGATATAAGAAACCTATGATTAGAAATCGATGGATAAGAGATATAACAAGTATCTCGACTAAGTATTAGAACACGATCAAAGTTAAAAGACATATATAGAATAGGATTGTGTTAACCTAAGTTTATAACTTAGGATTTTAGTATTCAGTTTACGTTTATGAATTAAACGTACGAGTAACGTGAATAGGTGAGTGATGTACCGACGAGCTACCAGGCTAACGAGCTGGAATAGCTACGAGAACGACGCATGGAGCTTACGTTTACGGGATTATCATAATGCGGTCTTGGGTAGCGGTCACTGTGAGTTGCACTTTACTTTCGTGTATTATAATTAATGTTATTTTATATAAATACATATACTGTTTACACGCATCGCATTATATATAATTGATTGAAATGTTATATGCTTTATTAATTTCTATATACGAGAACTAGTATGCGATCCGAAGAAACTAGCTACCTATTGGGTGTCAATAGGCTGTGTGATCACCAATATTGAGTCAGTCTAGTATATTTGCATTTGAGAAATGACTTGACACAGCTGGGAGCTGATGATGATTATAAAATTTATGTGGCTGGGCCACCAGCGAGTTAGACTCGCGATTGATATTTACGATTGGGTTTTTGATACGAGTGAGTACTCGGCTACGGTGTAGTCTGGAGTCCCCGTATCTAGTGGATGGGCCACCAGCGAGTTAGACTCGCGATTGATATTTACGATTGGGTTGAATGATAATGATTATTCGAGAAATGTGTCGCATGCTAGGATATTAGTTTCGTACGGATCAAATACCTGTTTATATGTTTTATATTATTGTTTTCTTGAGAGGCGATGTTATATTTTTATATTAATACTGTTAGTAACTTGCAAGCTCACTCAGTATTTCCTAAAATACTGACCCCCTCACAGTGTTTCCTTTCAGGTGACCGGAGTCGGATCAGACAGACCATCTCCTTTGTGTCGGCAGCCTTTTGGCTTACACAAAGTACGAGTTTTATAGAGCTGCAGTAGTCAGTAGGTGTCAAAATAAGATTTATGATTTGATTTCAAACGGTATTTAAAATGTGAACTCTGATATAAATTTTATAATTGAGTTGTTTAGAAAGATGGCGTTTCTCCGTTTGAATTTGATACCAATTGCCGTGAGTGGAATTGGTGATGTTTGTGATCAGAAACAGGGCGGTGCTGGATATGAGATATCGCACGGTAAGACCCTGGTTTCTAAGAATTGTTTCGCGAATGTTTTCAGAAAAGGAATATGATATTTAAATAATTGAATTATATTATTTAAAGAAGATTTCTGATAATATATTATATATAATAATATGTTTTAATCGCGAAAAATTTACAGTGGTTTTAGGCTTGCTACGGGTTCCGGAGCTACCACTCCCGTTCCCTAGCGCCAGTCGCGGCTCAATAATTTGGGTCGTGACACATCTTCACGAATCTTTAACTGATGATATCTTGACCTAAGGTCAATTTTAGAAAAACACTTCGCTCCTTGCAATTGATCAAACAGATCATCAATCCTTGGTAGTGGATGCTTATTCTTAATTGTCACTTTATTCAGCTGACGATAGTCTATACATAATCGAAAAGATCCATCTTTCTTCTTAACGAACAATACCGGTGCACCCCAATGGTGACAGACTTGGCCTAATGAATCCATGATTAAGCAACTCCTCTAATTGTTCCTTAAGTTCTTTTAACTCTGCTGGTGCCATCCTATAAGGGTGGTATAGATATTGGTTTTGCATCAGGAGCTAACTCGATACAAAACTCTATCTCTCAATCCGGAGGTATTCTAGGAAATTCTTCTGGAAAAACATCAGGATATCCCGATACTATTGGTACATCCTGTATCGAACCACTCTTCCTTTCTAGATCCTTTACTATGGCCAAATATCATTGGCATCCTTTCCTTAACAACTGACAAGCTTTAATAGCCGAAACGATACATGCGGGGGATTCCAACTTCTCACCTTGGATTGAAATGGGTTCAATCTCAGGCGGACTAAACATCACTATCTTCGTACGACAATCTATGTTAGCATAATGCTGAGCTATCCAATCCATCCCTAATATCACATCGAAGGCTAAAACCTATTATAAAATCAAGTTAGCAAACAACTCTCGTCCTGGAATACTTATAGGACAAGACGAATAAACTATGCAAACTTCTATACTTTCACCTATCAGAGTAGCTACTGACATAGGACGTTGTATATTCGTAGGTTGTTTTCCTAACTTAACCGCGAAACTAGGTGAAACAAACGAATGTGTTGCACCCGGATCAAACAAAACTAAGGCGTCTTGAGAAGCAATAAGAAATGTACCTTGCACAACTGCATTGGAAGCCTGAGCCTCCTGAGGATTTAGTGCAAAGTTGACATCAAAGTTGATTAATATCAACTATTAAGTTTTTACTTAATTTGCATTTTTATGTCCTTGTAATCATTGTTTAGATATAAAATCAGACCAATCGGTCAAATTAATCATTCATATTTTAAATTTATTTCATAATAAAAGACCTAAGTTCATTTATATAAGTACTAGTGTGTTATATTTAATTTAATAAATATAGTAAAAAAGGTCTAATTAATTTTTTAGGGTGGAATTAGAAACCAAAAGTGCGAATTTGAATGAATTAGACAAAATTACAACGTGGGGGTGAAACTAAAAAAGGGTTAAAAGGTGAAGGATTTTTTTAGTAATTAGGCTTAATATTAAAAAAAACTCTTAAATTAATAATATAATTAATCTTGTTTTACCTATCTTTTTATATATAACAATTCACAAATTTATTAAATTATATAAATTTTAATCATCATCTTTATTTATTTCACGTACTTTCAATTTTAAAAGTACTTATATTAATATCAATTTGTTTGTATTGTTATATAACACTAATTATATGTATATTTATTGAATGATATCAAATGCTTCAAATTTGTGTATTTAATTTAATTATAAAATTTGAATATAAAAAACATAATATTATTTTTAAATTTTTTTTATTAAATGAATAATGTAATCTTTATTATTTGAATAAAAACTATTTTTTTTAGTTTATAATATTTTTTTGAACAAAAATAAGAAGATTTTTAATTATTTAAATCACTTTTATAAATTCAAGAACAAATTTGGCTATTTCTTTGTTTAGGAATGAGGAATTTGACTTGGAAATTTTTGTGAGATTAAGATTTATTTTATATCAAACTTATTATAAAGTTTATATCAAATTACTTTAAGGCCCTTTACGTTTGTCATAATTCACACTTTGGTACCCTTGTTTGAAAATCAAACGATTGCCTCAGTTTTAATTTTATAAACGGCAAAAATATTTAAAAAAACTCCCACCTTTGACTTTGTATTCAATTGCACCACCACGTAGGAGAATTTTCAATTACACCCTATTTAGGGTTTTTAGTTTTCGTCTGTACCCCAATTGACTAAAATAACCTCTTTTTATTTAGAAAAAAGTTTAAATTAATCCTTCATATATTAATTTATTTGTTTTTTTACAAATGGAAAAATAATGATACAATCCCTCTATTTAGTTGGTTTTAATAATTTTATCATTAAATTAATTAAATTATCAATTTTTTTTATTTTGGGGTACAGATGAAAACTGAAAACCCCTAAATAGGGTGCAATTGAGAATTCTCCTAGGTGGTGGTGGAATTGAAAAACAATTCAAAGGTGGGGGAGTTTTCAGTATTTTTGCCTTTTATAAATTATAAGGCCCTTTTTTTAAACATAAGTACTAAATTATTAACAAAATGAAATGTGAGATATTAAATCGTTTGAAAATGAGGTACCAAATCGTTTATTTAATTAAAACTAATGTACCAAATTGTTTATATAATTAAAACTGAGGTACCAAATCATTTGAAAGTAAATTTCAAATTATTAACGAAACTAACAGAAAACCCTAATTGTTGACGGAATCAAAACTGAGGTATCAAATCGTTTGATTTCCAAACAAGAGGTATCAAACTGTAAATTATAACAAATATGAGGGGCCTTAAAATAATTTACTCTAAAGTTTAATTTGTCCACTGTGTGTACATACTATGCATTTTAAGGTCATGTTTATACAATATATTTTTAATAGATAAAAATAAAGACTTAAATTATGAATTTTAATTTTATTTTTAGATAAACAAAATTTATTGGCTTAAAGCGTACTTTTAAAAATTATAAGAAATTTCTTTTGCATAATTCCTGGTTTTGCCTAAAAGGTTTGTTTTTTTTTTCAAAAAAAAAGCAGTACTTCATGTGACGACAATAAAGCAACCAAATAGCTAATCTAGCCTATGACACAAAAAAAACCAAATAACTAATCTAATTCAATTAAATTTAACCAACTAATTAAATACAATTCAATTTAAAATATGTAAAAATTTATTAAATTAATTAAATTCCAATCTAAGGAAAGTAATTCAAAATTTCAATCTAATTTGAATCAACTATACACCTACATATATCAGTCCTTCATTTTATTTTACGATTCTGGATTGTCAAGCCATTTAAGCATTCTTCAATTTATAATTTGATTACGATGAAGATAATTGTTTAATAATTCAAGTATTCAGAATTTGCATCGTACTGATAATTTAAAAATCATTTATCCAATCATGTTGAAACTGATCTATATGAATGGTATAATAGTATTCGTTACAAATAACATCTGAACTGTCTCCTGTAACATAAGAACAATACCATTTTTCGGGTAGTATCACCGGCGTTTGTACAGACAAGGTTTCAACTCAGGCCATGCAATCTCTTTCTTCTTTGAATCTTGGTTCTCCTACAAAACAGGGATGTACAGATTGTTTATACCCATTTTCCAGGCAGATTAATTAAACAATACAAAGATAAAAAAAAAACAAAAACTTATCTACAAGCAAAGCAACTCACCTTCTTCTGGAAGTAGAACAATATAAACATTTTATTCGAAAAATCCTGCACGGAATTTTTGTCAGTACCCAAAAAAAGGAAATGATAGCTGAATTCAAGATCAGTTACCGCCTTAGGGACTTACCTTGAGCTTCAAGGTAAATCCAAGATCAGTCACGGCTTTTGAGAACTTATTTGGGTCTGCTCCTCCATTGATTGGATCAAATCTGCTCTTCACTTCTGCTATCAATAGCCAACCACTGTAAAGAAGCAACAAAAGTTTGACAACAATTACAATTGTTGGACTAAAGGCAATCCCAAAGCTCAAATACAAAGCGGGAGCAAACCTTGGCTTGAGTACACTGTGCGCTTCCTGAAGGTAACTTGGAAAGTTTGTTCCCATCAATGAAAGGCAAAAGACAGCAACATCTATAGATGAAGCCTCGAGAGGTGTCTGCCAACAGTCATCAAAATATAGCCATTATACTAGGGGTTTGCACGGTTCGGTTTTCCGGATAAGTAAAAACCAAATCAAAACTAAAAATCAAACTTTCTACTCATTCACACCCATAACAATCTCTTTTAATCATTTTAACCGAATTAGAGCAAATTTCATTGTTTAATTCGATTTTTGTTTAGCCATAGCCATTACTATAAAACCTGTAATAGCAAATTTATAGATATTTGAAGTAAAAGATTTAGCTTCCTTTTGCACTCTCTTCACAAATTTACCATACAGCAAGTCAACAACTACACTACTGTTAAAGGCAACTCAAATAAGACCCTTACATTTGACATGTCACAAGCAATTACTGAAGGATCAGTGGATACAAGATCAAATGAGTGAACTTTATTCTTCACATTTTTTGCAAGGCGAGCATCTCCTGGATTACATAAAACAAAAGATTTTAACATTAAAATCATGGAAGCAATTAGCAAATACTACAATTACACACGCACATATTGACAAATACAAGTTTAATTATTTCTCTGAACCTGGAAAATGGAATTTAAATTCAGCAAAACTTTACCACATCCAAAGTCAGCGACAACTAACGAAGAACTGCGATCTTTAAGCCAACTAATGATAATGTTTACTGGCTGCTCAGGCCAATTTGACATCTGTTCTTGATATCCTGCATGATACTGGCCAAGTAAGTTAAAACACAGTCATTATGGCGAGACTCACTAGAACTAAATCATCCAACAACACAGATGGTGTATACTGTTGTAGAAAAAAAAGGACTCGAAGAATATATTGCATATTATTGAGTTGAGACAACAACAAAGTTCGGAAACATGACGGAACAAATAAGCATCGAGGGACAACTTAAACTAAGGAGTCTATGCATACTCTTAAACAATAACAACCACCCTAGGTTACTAGTTTTTTCCACGGATTCTTAAAATGGGTATGACACTTTTGAGAACTTCTAATCAGCGACACTTTGGATATGTAGCACGAATGATCAAAGGAAGGAAAAGATTGTAGATATTAGGAAGGAAAATAAAGCAAATTTCAATAGCAGAATTTAGTTTGGCTTTCAATTTATGTTGTAACTTAACTGTATTACTCTTCCATTCGACGACTGCACCAGCTATTGATACACATGGTTTACAGGAACTGAAGTTGAGCAAATAGAAATGAGGGTGAGGTGCAAGAAAGATACCATATTAAAGAGGGACGGGTCTTGCTCGAAATAGTTAAGTGCCTCTTCACCACTACAAAAAGTAGAAGAAAAACATTGAAATTGGTTGGAGAGCTATATTAGTACTAGTTTTCTTAAGAAATAACAAAGCTTAATCAGCTCCAGTGCAATGAAAACACATCTAAAACTTAGAAAAAGGCGAAATCCGAAAAAGAGAGAGTGTTATACGTGCAAGTATAGAGCTTTTCATTAAGCATCCTGAAATGGCCGCCTGATAACCTTGCTCGCATCTGCATATACACAGCAATTCCTTCAAAATACATATCAATTCCAACACCAAACAGAAATTAATTAAAATTTAGGAACCTTTTCAAGGAAAGATAACGTTTTTGGGCGCTTTGAAGAAGAAACATTGGTGGGTTGATGAGGTGTCTTGCGCTTGCTAATTTTTGCTTTCTTCATTCTCTTATTCTAACAAAAACCCTAAACCCCAACCCTCTTCTCGCTTTTCACCTTCTAATAACTAAACAGCGTTTCTTTGTTTTTGCTACAATTGCAGCAATTCTTAGAGAGTATGAGTTCGTGCCGGGCTTTTTATTGGGCTGGGTTTTTCATAGAGGAAATTACACCATTTACCAAAAAAAATGAAAATAATTACAAAATTACATGTTCACTTTTTTCATTTACAAAAATATTAATAATAAAAAAAGTTTACAGGTATTTTTGTAAATATTTTTAAAATTTTAGGTACTTTTGTCATCGTTCCATTTAATTATATATAAATATATCGATATTAGTTATAATAGATTATAAATAAATCTTATCAACGTCAATTAACTGTAAACTTAATAAATTGAAATATTATATTTATATATAAAATAAATTATTATAATTATAAAAAATTTAATTGATACATAAATTGACGAGTTACACTACGAGCCACGTGCAGAGCACGTAATGCGAAACTAGTTTAAAAAAAGCGTATACAGAATCATTTCCTCTTGTAAATTTCCCATATGAAAAAGGGACGATGACAAAAGTAACTAAAATTTTAAAAATATTTACAAAAGTACCTGTAAACTTTTTTTATTTACAAAAATACGACTGATTTAAAATTAATTACAAAAGTACCAAAAAATGAAAATTAATTACAAAAGTACGATTTGTATAATGTCGGTATAATTATGTTATAATTTTGGAATATTAAAACTATAAATCAGATAATTTAAAAATAATATTTGGTATATTATTGGTATAATTTCAGTATATTCTTGGTATATCGATTATAAATTTTTATATATATTTTCTAGTTGATAACATGTATATTTATTTTATATGTATTTTTCACTATAGTTGGTAATAAATTAAAGAATTTGTTTATTGTTGGTATAATTTTAGTATATTGTTAGGTTAATATTTAGTATGCGATGTGGTGTAATGTTTAAAAATAATATTTGGTTTATTATTGGTATAATTTCAGTATATTCTTGGTATATCGATTATAAATTTTTATATATATTTTCTAGTTGATAACATGTATATTTATTTTATATGTATTTTTCACTATAGTTGGTAATAAATTAAAGAATTTGTTTATTGTTGGTATAATTTTAGTATATTGTTAGGTTAATATTTAGTATGCGATGTGGTGTAATGTTGATGTAATAATAAAATTTCAGTATATTTTGATGTGTACACTCTTGGTATACTATTGGTATAATTTTGGTATATTATAAATTTAATTTTTAGTATACGATTTGATATAATTTTGGTTAACTTTTATTTAATATTAATAAAATCTCAGTATATATAATGTTGGTATAATTTTGGTATAATGTTTATATAATGTTAGTTTATTAGTATACTGATATTATACCCACAGTATACACCGTATGTTTGATATTATTTTTTATTTTTTTGTATTTTTGTAAATATTATTAATATTTTTGTAAATGAAAAAAGTGAACATGTAATTTTGTAATTATTTTTATTTTTTTTGGTAAATGGTGTAATTTCCTCATAAAGTTTCATATGGGTTTATTAGGGATTCAGGCCCAACGAAAAGCTTTTTAATTATTGGTTTTTACTTCTTATTAGGAGTTTGTAACTCATTAGGAGTATTTTGCTTTTAGAATTTTAGTCCTAATTGAATTAGGAGTCTTGATTATGAGGAGCTATAAATAGCTCAGAGCTTCATTATTAATGTATCAACAAATCAATCAATCAAAAACCAAGCCCAGTACTTTTTATCTCGCAATCTTCGGATTGTTTTAATTTAGGAGTAGTTTTCGGCATTAATCTCGCCTGAGTTCGCAGCTCCCAGATTATTACTTTTAAATCACGTGGTTAAGTGTTTTTAACCAAACAAGCCCTGTGAATATCTGCATAGGTTCGTTAAAGTATCAAACCTCAAACCGGTCCCGATTATAAATTCAAAGATTCGAGTCCGGAATATTTCCAGGCGAACATCTTTTGGCGACTCCACTGGGGACTCAGTTTATGGTTAGCACAAAAACGGACTTTAAGGACGATTCTAGGCAGGCTCGGTCTATACGCCGACAACAGCTGAAGGGGGGTGACGCAGTAGACGAATCTGATTCGGACAGATCTGAAACCATGGCCAAGGACAAACAGGTGAACCAGTCAAGCAAAGGTGCCGAATACCACAGATACCGAGGGGAACCTTCCTAAGGACAAGAGTAATGACGCGACCGATGACGGGATAGATTACTCACGTCAGCTTTCTCCTTCTCGCCCATCTTTATCACAGGCCGATTTCTCGGCCATGAGGGGCGAGATAGCACAGGAGAACAAGCAGATGTTCGATGGTGCCATGCATCAAATGTCTGAAGTAATGCGGAACATCATGGCCGACCAAACGTTGGTCCAAAGACAGATCCAAGGAAACTTGGATGGCCTCAACAAGGCAATGGAGAACCTAGGACGACTATTTTCCGGGCAATCCACTGCCGATCAGGGCTACAGGCGGGCCGAACAGAACCAAACACCGAATCGTTTCGGTCATCCAGGTGGTTCGGACGAAACCACGCAGCAACCAAACAAGATGGGATATACATATGGTTCGGTCAAGCTCTTGAAGAGGAATGAGGCCGAATTTGCAGGAAGGGCCGATCACCCGGGGGCAAGCTCTTCTAACCCTCAAGGCGAAACCAGACCACAAGGAGCAGCCACTGGAGCCAATGCCCAGGAACCTAATGTGGGCGAACGCTCATTTTCAGAGGGGGGCGATCCAAACATATATAATCAGGGGCAACTTGTGGACATGTTAGAGAGACTCGGGGTGGACTTGAGACCTATGCCTCGACCATCATACATGAAGCCGTATCCAGACTGGATCGACAAGTTGTACCCTTTCCCGAGGGGCTACAAAGTACCTGAGTTCAGTCTATTTTCATGCGAGGAGAAGGGGCAATCAACAGTCGAACATGTCGCCCGGTTCTCGGCCCAATGTGGCGAAGCAGCGTCGCACGATTTTTGGAAGCTCCGATTGTTCTCCAGTTCTTTGACAAAGATGGCATTTACGTGGTACTCTAGGCTATCGCCGAATTCGGTGGACACTTGGAAAGATCTCGAAATCATCTTCCATGAGGAATTTTACAGGGCACCGCCTGATGTCACCTTGGCAGACCTCGCCCGAATCTCGCAGTTACCAAGCGAATCGGCAGAAAAGTATATCGGCCGATTCAAGAACCTCAGAACTAGGTGCTCCACCAAGATGTCTGAGGCCGATTGCGTTCCGATGGTGGTAAGAGGTATGAGCTTCGCCATAAGGGAGCATTTCGAGGGCCATCGGTTTCGTGACTTGTTCGAGCTAACAAAGAGTGTGACGAGCTACGAGAGACTCCTCCAAGAGAAGGAGCAGAGGAGAGGCGCATCTAAGGGAACTTACTACAAAGACCAGCTGGACGTGGCCGTTGTGTTTGACAGCGAGGATAGTGGCTCCGAGGATGAAGTCAACATGGCCAAATTTTTGGGAACAAAGCCCCTGGAGTGTTCGGCCTTGCGAAAGCCTGGTTTTGTTAAGAAACATAAAACTGCGGTGGTACAGAAGGAGTATTCGTTCGACCTAACCAAAGCCGACGATATATTCGATGCTTTGCTCAAGGATGGACAGATCGCCCTAAGCGAAGGTCACATAATCCCGCCGCCAAGGGGGTGGTCGGAAAGGATTATTGTAAGTACCACAATTCCTGGAGACACAGCACGAACAACTGTGTGAATTTCAGAAACGTGATCCAGAAGGCGATCAACGAGGGGAAACTTATGTTCCCAACAAAGAAAGAGGCCGATGCAAAGTACTTTTCTATTAATACTGTTCGGCCTCACTTTGATAGTTTCTTGGAGCAAGGGCAAATACAGAGCAAGTGGAACCCTAGAAGGCCCAAGCCCAGAGTGGAGACCGATGGTGCAAAATGGCGAGGAGAAAAAGGACGATCTCAGCAACAGAAGAGGTAGCGCCATAGCTCGCCTACTACAGAAATGACCTGCCCATCATGCAGTATGTGCTTCAAAGCCAAGGGAGGCGAAAACACGAGGGAGCATCCCAAGACCTTTAAACCTAGATCGCCCACGGAGCAGTGGTAGAGGCATCAGCCACAGCGGAGGTCTAAGACCACCGTATTCAAAAGGATTTTTTGGCCAACGGAGGAGACCCCTCGTATGACGAAAACCCAAAAGAGGCGGATGCAGAGGTTGAGACAAGAGTCGAGAGCGAATCATGATGCGAAATTGGCTCCTAGAGACGAGCAAGGAAACATACCTATAATTGAGAGGTTGGGAGTCAAGAACCGGGCCGAGATAATCACCGAGTCACACGAACGGCAAAACCCCAAGGTCAGGAAGATATGGGTGCCAAAGCAAGAAAACCGAGTAGATGATTCGGCCGACACGGTCTGCACGACAGAGGTTCACAAGGGTAAAGTAGATACCGATGAAAAACCGTCTTACAGAGACGTACTCGTATCTCACCAGGATGGCCAGTTGAAGGCGAAATTGCCTAAAGACCGCGAGGTCGTTGTTTCGCACAAGAAGGGAGTGTTGAAAGCTTGGGTCCCGGTTGTGAGAGACGAGTTCGGAGTCAAAGTAGTCACGCTCCCCGATTCGTACAGAAGCAAGCCTGGACAGAAGGCGACGCTAGAAGGCGATGTGATCATTCCGGAGGGAGATAGCGCTGACAGCACGGCGGTGGTATCGCTTAGCAAACCCCCAACAAGAATGACAAGGCACATTCGGCCACTTTACATCAAGGCCGATTTGAATGGAGTGTCGGTCAACAGGGTCCTTATTGATAACGGAGCTGGGGTTAACATACTACCGGCAAAAATGCTTAAAAAACTCGGCATAAATCGGGATCAGCTTGACCCGACTGATGTCTACATGACTGATTTTGCTGGAGGCGAGACGCCGGCCGAGGGATACATTACCCTCTGAATAAGGGTAGGGCGAGTAGAAACCGAAGAAGGGTTCTTTGTGGTCAATGCCCGGAGCAACTACAACATTTTACTCGGCCGAGATTGGATACACTCCAATATGTGTATACCGTCGACCATGCATCAGATGCTCTTCATATGGCGAGATGACGGTGAGGCCGAAGTCGTACAGGGCGATCCCAACCCCTTCGGTGAAGACCATAACGTGCTCGAAGTACGTTTATATGACGAGGAAGTGCGCAACATACAATCCCTTAGTTCGAAAGGGGATACAAGTGTTCCTCGCCTACTAGTCAATTCAGATCGGCCAGTATCAGTGACCCTGGGGGGAAAAGGCCGATCTACTATCCTCAAGAGTTCAGGATGATAGCATGACATAAAGAATTAAGGGAGAAGATCAGACAGTTGACTTTACTGTATGACATTACATCGGCCGAATGCATCTAAGAGGACCAAGATCAGGACCCAACAGGATCGCTGAGAGTCGGGGATATAAAATTGGCGACAGGAAAATTAGAAGATGATCCTGCCCAGGTACAAGACGACCTTCTCGAAGTAAACTTGGGAACAGATGAATCGCCCAAGCCTATATATGTCAACGCTGGATTAGACGAGGGATTCAAAGAACAGCTGGTCGCTTTACTCATTGAGTTCCGCGACTGTTTCGCCTGGTTGTACAATGAGATGACGGGCCTTGACCCCGATATCGCCGAACATAAACTCCCCCTGAAAAGCGGATTTCGTCCGTTTCGGCAACCTCCCCGATGAATGTCGAGGGAAGTGGATACCCTCATCCAGGACGAAATTAAGCGCCTGGAAGATGCTAAGTTTATTCGGGAAGCCCAGTACGCCGAATGGCTCTCCAACATCGTGCCAGTAATGAAGAAAAATGGAAAGCTAAGGGTGTGCGTAGATTTTCGAAACCTAAACCTGGACACACCTAAAGACGAATACCTGATGCCTGTGGCCGACATGCTGATAGACAGAGCAGCAGGGCACACGATACTCAGCTTTCTCGACGCACATTCTGGGTACAACCAAGTACCGATCAGCAAAGAGGATATTTCTAAAACGGCTTTTCGATGTCCCGGGCCGATTGGAGCGTACGAATGGGTCGTCATGCCTTTCGGCTTGAAGAATGCGGGGGCAACATATCAGAGAGCGATCAACAAAATGTTCAGAGGCCTCGATTGCCTTGAAGTTTACATCGACGACGTGGTGGTCAAATCAGATACCAGTGAAGTCCATCTGGCCGATCTTCGGAAAGGGTTCGAACGCATACGATCTAACGGGTTGAAAATGAATCCTCTAAAATGCGCGTTCGGTGTTTCGTCTGGAAACTTCTTGGGTTTTTTGGTTCACCAGCGGGGGTAGAAATAGATAGGAATAAAGCCAAGGCAATCATCAATGCTGAACCTCCCAAAACCAAAAAGCAGCTCCAGAGGCTCATCGGTCAAATCAATTTCCTCAGACGATTTATAGCAAACACAGCAGGCCGACTCCGCAGTTGGAGTGTTTTGCTACGAGGAAAAGAGACTGATGATTGGATATGGACCGGCGAGCAATAGAGGGTCTTCGACGACCTGAAAGAGTACTTAACCAAGACTCCGGTCATGACTCCCCCAAAGCCGAATAAGCCATTGCTGCTTTATTTATTGGCTGCACACGAATCCTTGGGATGCATGCTCGCCCAAGAAGATAACGGGGTCGAGAGAGCGGTCTATTACTTGAGCCGTGGATTGACCGATACGGAGATTCGCTATACCGACATAGAAGAAATGTGCTTGTGCTTGTATTTTACATGTTTCAAGCTTTGGTATTACATGTTGCCGGTAGTGGTGTACGTACTATCCCAGACCGATATCATTAAGTATATTCTGTCGAAACCATACTTAAGGAATCAGATTGGGAAGTGGGCGATTGAAATGTCCGAGTTTACATTGGTATATGTTCCTCAAAGGGCAGTTAAAGGACAAGTGTTGGTCGATTTCTTAGCCGATCATCCTGGTATTACCTTTATCGAGGAGACAATCAATTGCTGCGAGATAGCCATATGGGAGATGTGGTTCCACGGATCCAGGACTAGCCAGGGGGCAGGCACCGTAGTACATATCGTTTCGCCCTTTGGGGCATCTTACCAATTGTCATTCAGGCTCTATTTTGAATGTACCAACAATCAGGCGGAATATGAGGCCCTAATATTCGGCCTCGAGATTTTATCCGAGCTGAGAGCAAAGGCGATCAGTGTGAAAGGAGACTCTTTGTTAGTTATCAAACAAGTGACAGGGGAATTCAAATGCGAGTCTGAGCTACTAGTGAGATATTGCAATAAGGCGAAGCATCTGATCGAAGGGTTTCAGGACACGAGGATAGAATACACCGAAAGGGCCGACAATGGCATCGCGAATGATTTAGCTCAACACGGCAGCGGTTACAAGGTGAACCTCCAGTTCGATACAATCGAAAGAGAATCGCCGAATCTCCATACTGGGGGCATTACTTTTGATGAAAAGAAATATTCGGCCTACCAACTCGATATCACCCAATATTGGAGGACCGAAATCTTGAAATGGTTTGAAAAACCAGACCTGAAGAATAGGAGGTTGAGGACCTTGGCCCTAAATTACGTGGTTTTAGCAGGTGACTTGTACAAAAAGGGCTTTGAAGGACTACTTTTCAGATGCATCGGCCCCAGAGAAGCAATGCTTGCAATGGCCGAAGTGCATGAGGGAATAGCCGGCGCTCACCAGGCGGGCCCCGGAATGAGATGGTTAATCCATAAATACGACTTTTATTGGCCGAAGATCGAGCAAGACTGCATAAGGTATGCTAAGGGGTGTGAGGCCTGCCAGAAATGTGGTCCTATACAGCATGTCCCGGCCGAGGAATCACACTCTATTATCAAGCCATGGCCATTTAGAGGATGGGCAGTCGACCTCATAGGGAAGATATACCCTGGCTCGTCAGATGGCCATACTTTTGTCATTATCGCCACCTGTTATTTAACCAAATGGGTCGAAGCCAAGCCCCTGAAATCGCGCACGAAGGAAGCAGTGATCAAGTTCTTCAAAGAGCACATCGTTCACCGGCACGGGTTGCCTGAATCAATAACCACAGACAAAGGGACGATGTTCACAGGAGGCGATATAAATTGGTGGGCTTCCCAGATGAAGATCAAGATGCTTCACTCAACGCGGTACTATGCATAGGCCAACGGACAGGCCGAAGCGACGAACAAGGCTATTAAGCTTATCGTCCAAAAACTGATCGAGGAGAACCCAAGACAATGGTACGTTTTGCTATCGGAGGCAGTATGGGCGAATAGAACCAGCCAGAAATCGGCCATAGGAACTTCGTCGTTCCGGATGGTATATGGGTACGACGCGATGTTGCCAATGGAGCTTACTATGATGTCTACTCGCCATTTATATTAGAATAGGTTGTCTAAAGACTATTACTTTGATAAGATGGTAATAGACGCTTTAGATCTCCACGAAGAGAGATTGGCAGCGTTAGATCACCTTGAAGCTCATAAAAGAAGAGTTGAGAGGGCATACAACAAGCGGGTGAAACGAAAAACATTTGCGGTGGGCGATCTGGTATGGAAGGCAGTCTTGCCTATTGGCCACAAGGACAATCGACTCGGAAAATGAAGCCCGAATTAGGAAGGCCCCTTTATCGTGACTAATAAGTTGACAGGCGGTGCGTATTTGCTGGCAAACATTGACGGAGAAGAACACAATAGGACAATCAACGGTCAGTTTCTAAAGAAATATGTCCTCAGTTGTTGGGATAATATCGACAGACGGCTATTTGGAGCCGAAGAGGAGCGATGAATATATCGCCTCCTTTCGCGGAACGACCTGAGTCGATGAGTGTTCGTGTACAAGGTTAAATGTTTGGCGTTTTCTTTGGACCGATGTTCATATTAATGTAATTTTGGTCCCTCATTGTTACAGTATTGAGTTTTTTCGACGGGACCTCCGTTTTTCTCAAATACATGTAATAATTTTATCTATAAAATTAATCATTAAATATCGGACTGAGTCGGAGACCGATAGTATGATAAAAACAAACAGAAAGTGTAACTTTCGGCTACCTGGCCGATTAAAATACAAAACATTGTCAAATTGTCATAAGATACGGCCACCAGGCTCATCAAAATTCAAAACTATTACAAAAATTAAATTGTCTTGAACTTAAAATTTTTTAAAAATGGATGAATATGTCGCCCAGCTCGTTACGAAGGGTGCTGAATTGTGTACGAGCCTCTGCCACCTTAGGTTTCAATTTGGCAATGCTGTGTTTCAGATCGTTTCGGCTCTTTTTCACATCGACACCTTCGAGCAGATCTTTATCCATAGAAGCTTCGAGCTCACTGATGGCTTTCTCCTCGGTTTCTAGCTCCAGCTTCAGGGCGGCAACTTTTTCCCTAAGTCCCTTGGCATTGTCTCGGCGAGATGTGAGAGTTGAGACAGCCGACTTCACATTCACTTTCAACCCCTCAAGCTTCTCCTTGGCAACGTTCTCCTGGGCGATCAACTCATCATGGTTGGATTGAATAGTTGTTGATTCATTGTAAATCGCCCGGAAAGCTGGGAGCGACGCCGACAACTTAGCCATAGCACCGCGAGCTTTTTTGCTAAGAACCTCCGGAGGAGCATCGGCCAGGGCAGTTGCCGACTTCTGAAGCTTTTCGAGGTCCGTGGGCGATTTAAAAAGAGCGGTGCCTTGGGATTTCAGCTCAGAAATGATGTCCAAATGATCGCCCCAGTTTTCGGTAGAACCGCTGGTCACTTCACGCATCTCGCTTTCTGGGATAGGCGAATCGTCTTCTTCGCTGTCAGAGTCCAGAAGAGCTGCTGCCTTTGCCGCCATATCATCACGGTCGGCCAAAGTGTCATCAAGAATCTGCCAAGTTTTGCCGTAGTAAAAAATTAGCTGCTATTTTACTATAAGGGCGATAAATAATCGATAAGGGGTACCTTGGTTTTCTTGGCATCAAGCTGTGTTGGCAAGTTAGCCAGAGATGAACTCAATGGCGACAACAGCTTGGGCAACGGCAAGAACGTGAGTATTTGGGATGCGGTAGGGGTCGTGTCAGAAGGGTTTACTTCATATGGGGCCTTTTGAGAAAGGGATTGTTGAACCGAACGGCCTTCATCCCCAGTTTGCTCGTCGGCCGTCTCAGTATCGCCCCTTGAAGAGGAGTGGGCGCTTGTCTTCACCATCAGTGTCGAAGACATGGACCTTATTCCATCGAGTCACGCCGACTGAAAGGAAAGGAAAAGTTAAAAGGCGAACAGTGGTAAAAGTTTAGGGGAAACCAAAAAAGAAATCGGTTTACCTGGTATTCTATCATAACCAATTCGGACAAGTTCGGCTATCGCCTCGACATCAGACGGGCATCTGATGCCGGTATAAGTTACACCTTCACTTGTTATTTCAGGCTTTCGTTTTTTAACCTTTTTCTTGGGGAGTTTTATGGGGTTAGGCGTAGACATGTTGACCTTAGGTACTGGTGGACTTTTATATTTAAATTTTTGGCGAATGTGGGCGAGATAAAATTCATAGGAATACTTATTTTCATAATGCTCTTTCCAGACCTTTTTCATTTTTTCATCGTATTTTAGCCTAGTCATTCGCCTATGGCGTTGCATCCTAAGGTTCATGCCAGGGCGATCTAGTGGGTCATACTTAAACTTGTAAAACGCTCAAATCTAGCTATTTCAAAGAGATGAAAGAGATTACCTTCAAAATTGGGATGTTTTGGTGCCCGCAAAAGAAACAGATCAGCATGAGTAGGGTTTCGAGATAAAGGAGGTAATTGAAAATTATGAAGACTAAGTATTTCTTTGGGTGAGAGGTCGAAGAAGGACTCGATGACTGAAGCCCGCCAGAGCTTTCGTATAGAAGGGTGAGAAATTTCAGAGATGGGGGGGAAGATAAGCCCTGTTCAGGCGAAGTATGAATTGAAGGTCTGGGTAGTCTTCGATTGAAGGTTCATAGGTCCCGCGATTATTGATGGAGATCAATAAAGGACAGGGGATTCCTTGATTATAGCCGAACTGATGGGCTACATAGTTAGGACAGTACGCTTCAATACTGCTGCGACTGTATTCCAAGCCGGAGATTAAATTACGGGACTTCAGAGAACTACCCCAATATTGGCCCCCAAGTTTTAACCATGGATCGGCTCTAGCTTCATCTGTATCTTCGCAATCCCAGGCGACGAAAAGCCACGAAGGAAGATATTTTAGGGATAAGATCGGACAGAATAATTCTGAAGCTCTGATGGAATTGGTAAAAACCTCCAGCACATCCAGTACGTGAGGAAGGCGAGTACCAGCGGCGATTAATTGATAGCCGCAAAGTTCGGCCTTGATCTGAGGGCCGACCTCGAATAACTCAGGAAAATATAAGGCGAGCCATAACTGCAACACCCATAGAGGTCCACTTGGACACTGAAAGACTCTGTTGTCACCATGAGGGGCGATTTTGTTGAGACTTCGGTATAAGTGGGCGAGCATGAATTCCCCAAGATTACATTTTCGCCCTTCAGCAAGAGCAGTGGCGAGTGTAAAGCAGTCCGTGGTAACTCTGAAGGAGGATGTACAGATGATGAACTTGGCTATGAAGAAGGCGAGAAAGGCGATGTGTTCTCTAACATCGGGCTTGTAATGTTCTTCGCCCATGAACAGTTTGACGAAGGGACCATAGCTTCTTTGAGCCTTTGACAGTTTGAAAGTGGGTACTTCGGCGTCTAGATTGGGCGATATACGTTCGCCAATGACTGGGATGTTGAGAATGGCTGGCATATCCAATAAAGTGACCGTCATCATGCCGAATTTGAAGCAGAAGCAGTGGACTGCAGTTGACCAGAAAAGAGAGGCACCCATGATGTAATGCTTCGCTATCGGCATGCTTGCCTTACAAAGGTTGATCATGTCGTAAATCCCAACATCCTTCCACAGTTGGCCGAAATGGGGTTTCAGTCTGTTGACCGATTCTTGATATCCTTTGTGTTCGGTTGGCCAATTCCGGAACATCGTGTTCACCAGATGGAGGATTGGTGAGGGAGTGAAAAGCGTGGTGGGACTTCTTCGTGAAATGGAGTGCCTATTTCGCATAAGTGACTGGGCGAAACAAGGATTGGACCGACACATTCTTTGTCGTCGTTGGTTTTGACTATTACCTGAAGGTCTGTGTTCGGAGCAGCGGCGTGAATCTCATTCATTTTGTCGGTCACTTGAGTGGAGATAGCATCATTTGGAGCAGCCATGGTAACTGCAAAATAAGAACGCCTCGGTTAGACAAACATTCGAAGGGGCGATTCAAAATTAAGAAAGGCGAGAAGAAACACTTACCAGGAAAAGATGCAGAGAGTACTTGAAATTTGCTTCGAGAGAGAAAGTCTTACAAATGCAGAGAGATAGTAGGTGAGTGAGTAAATGATATAGTATTTTTCTTAAAAGAGAAAATCAGAGGAAGCCGAAAGGTCGTGGAGTTAGGACGTGACATCGTGGAGGACAGCTGGTGATGACGTGGCACGAAGGGGGTACCGAAAGGTCAATAGATGCGCACCCCTTTAAAATCTTCTTATAGTGATTTGGGCCTCAGTGTTGGGCCGGGTAGTATCAAAAGAAGAAGAAGGAAAAGAACAAGCCCAAAAATAAATGTTTCAAGCTTGTTGGGGGCATTGTTTAAACCGGCCCAGGGAATTACTGGATAAAGTTTCATATGGGCTTATTAGGGATTTAGGCCCAACGAAAAGCCTTTTAATTATTGCTTTTTTCTTCTTATTAGGAGTTTCTAACTCATTAGGAGTATTTTGCTTTTAGAATTTTAGTCCTAGTTGAATTAGGAGTCTTGATTATGAGGAGCTATAAATAGCTCAGAGCTTCATTATTAGTGTATCAACAAATCAATCAATCAAAAACCAAGCCCAGTGCTTTTTATCTCGCAATCTCCGGATTGTTTTAATTTAGGAGTAGTTTTCGGTATTAATCTCGCCTGAGTTCGCAGTTCCCAGATTATTACTTTTAAATCACGTGGTTAAGTGTTTTTAACCAAACAAGCCCTGTGAATATCTGCATAGGTTCGTTAAAGTATCAAATCTCAAACCGGTCCCGATTATAAATTCAAAGATTCGAGTCCTGAATATTTCCAGGCGAACACGTGGTAATGAGATGGTATTTTTACAAGTCTTTCAAACTATTTTTAATCGTTTGAATGATTCAGTGGGGAATGATGACTTGGTTAGCTCGAATTCAGCTTCTGGGATTTACAGTTCAGCGTCCTTTTCTGATTTTGTTAGGACAAATAACACTGTTGCTACCTGAATTTCTAGATCTATTTCGTTTTTAGGCTTGTGTTGCATAGGAATAGTGGACAGGTTTACCAGGTACGTGAATTGCATGGGAATAATGACCTGGTACAGCAGGTGCAGCAGTTCCAGAATTTGTTCTACAGATCAGGCGCAGGTGTAGCGGTTTCCTTCTCGTATTTGCGTACTTCAGCTGATCTGCAAATGGATGGAAGGAATGTTAGTGTGGTGGTTCAAGCAAGTAGATTTAATAGTTCAGATTGTACTACTCCTTCTCTTCAAATATGGAAATCTTTAATTCCTCTCGAATTTAATTTTTCATATGGATCGCTTTTCATGAACGGGGCCATCTTTAGACTTTTTGTTTAAAAGGACAATTATTTCTGCTGAGAATTCCTTTTGCTCTATTTTCCATATGATGGAAACACAGGATCACATTTTCAACCACCGTGAGTTTGAGAGAATCATTTGGTATAGTGTTTTGCAAAAAGTTGAAGTTGTTTGGGTGATTTCTAGTAGCTTTCTGGATTTCTTTACGCAATGGCAAGAAATAGTTCGACGAGGTCCTTATTCGAAGCTATGGGAGATGATTTGTTTTGTTTTGATATGGGCAATCTAGAAATGCAGAAGCAACATAGTGTTTAACAACAAAGTTTCTTCAAAAGAGGAAGTGATCTATACGTGTTTCACTAAGGCTTGTTTTCTTTTTAAGAATAGCAATAAGAGTTTTTCTTGTACGGGTTTGAATTTTCTTAGAAATCCACATTGTATTCTATTCTCAGACTTGTGATTTTTGCTAGCTCACAAAGTGGTAGCCTATAGTACTTCATCGTTTAGGTGGTGATACTTTTATGCGAAAACTTTGAGTCGTTATTATTAGATATATTGGTGAGAGTAATTGATTTTAAATTGGTGAGAATGTGACAACCCCACATGCTTATGAGAGTGTTTAGGTTCAACCATGATCTAATAACTAGAAGTAGTTAATAGGTGGTTGAACCTTTACACTAATAAACTCATTTATATTTGTTCTCCTAAGCAATGTGGGATTATCTTTAACACTCCCCCTCAAGTGCAACCGGGACTGATCATCCGGTTGTTACTTGAAATTGACTCCCCCTGAAACTAACACTTTTTTATTTAACAAGCAGCGGCAACACCGGACCGGGCCGCTGGGAATGAACATCCAGACGGACAACCGGAAAATTAAGAATCCGGGCCAGACCCACTGAAATTTTGATTTAATACGCAACGGCAACACCGAATTGGGCCGCTGGGAACGGACATCCAGACGGACAATCGGCAAATTAAGAAGGGATTTGTTCATATATGCTTGAATTGGGCTTGGACTTTTCAAAAACACTCTTCTATTAAAACTTTAGCACATATACGCCTTTTTTGTTTAAAAGATAGCAAATATGCCTTTCACCATAACAGACTCTAATGCCGTTAAATATCTCCATCTTCTCCGATGAACAACGGCAGTTTCTTCTTCAAATCAATAAAAATTAGGTTATTCAAAAATCAAAGTTGAAGATAAAACAGCTAATCTCCGAAATTGTTCCGATTTCTGCTGATTTCTCCAAAAATTTCAGATAATTGAATAATTAATCAGATTTGTCCCGTATATTCAAGTATTTGTCTGACTTCAAGCATTCAATCTCTCATCTAATTCAGGTACGTGATTCAAATTTAATAAATTACTCAATTAATATCTTAGTAATTTTTCATTAGATTTAATTTTGTAATAACAAATTATAATATCTCTGTTTTAGTTTCCATTCTATTTAGAGAGATCTGAAATTTTTTAGGTTTTTCTTTGAAATAAATTACAATTATGATGAATGAGTTTTATTTTATGCAATTTTTGAATCGATTTCTAGGTTATAACTGTGCAATTATATTTGGCACTATATAAGAACGTTTTTCATTAAAAGATTTAGACAAATACAAAATAAGAATTCTCTATATAAAATTATGATTGATATATTTGAATATAGTTGTTTATAGCTCTATTAATTATCTCTGGAATGTGTGCAAATTAAGCTTATGGCATTTTAAATTAACTGTCATGGTTAAATCTTATTAGGAATAAGTTCAAAGCATATTTTGATTTTTTTTGTTTTTGCTTTTCTGTTTAGTACATGGAAAATATTCCAGTATTCATTCATTATAATGGAGAGTGGAATCAGAGTGTGGACTACATCAATTTTGATGTTACTGGAATGGTTTTGCCGAATGAATGTGACTACATCAGTTTACTACAGAAACTAAATAATCAACCGGAAAGCAACCAGAGAGCTACTGAAATAGAAGTCAAGTACCAAGTGAAGAACGGATATCCACCTTTGAAGATACAAGATAATTCTACTTTATTCTTTTACAAAGAGCTCAAAAAACAAGATGGAGATTGCACAAAGTATCCATTGTGCATGTCATTTGCCAAAAGTCAAAGGGACGTCAACTTCTTTGATTCGACTTTATTATTGACTAATACCCAAATCAGAAGCATTCATACAGCTGCTGCCTCAAGCTCAAAAACTACGTCAGAAATGATGTCATTTAATGGAGAAGCAGATGGTAGCATTTCAGAGGCAGTCCTTTGCGCAAACTATGCAAGTAATGACTTTGATGGCGAGGACGAAGAGATAGAGAGCAAGTTTGATGACGCGAATGTGATATCGAATAGAAAACATCCAGAAATTGATCAAGGGCAGATTTACAAAGACAAAGAAACTTAGAGCACGGTTATGAGCTTCTACGCGATAAAGAATCACTTCCAATATAAGGTGAAGAAGTCATGTAGAAGACAGTTTTTCTTAGATTGTTGGGATGAGAGATGTGATTGGAAATTAAGAGCTTCAAGAAAAAGAAAAACAAGCATGTTCATGATAAGGAAGTTGAACAATGGTCATATTTGCCCATTAGAATCAAGAACAAGCAACTAAAGGCAAGCAACATCAACAATCATTGGAGAGTGCATTAAGTCAAAATTTCTGAGTTTAAAAACAGATTACACACTGGGAGATATATTGAGGGACATGAAAGAAGACTACGGTGTAAACATCAACTATACAAAAGCTTATAGATCAAAGGAGATGGCTCTTGAAAAAATAAGAGGAAGAGCCGATGATTCATTTGCAAAGCTGCCGTCTTATTTATATCTCCTACAAATTGCAAATCCATGATCATTTGTGAGATTACAATCTACAGAAGACAACAGCTTTCTCTACGTGTTCATGGCTTTAGATGCTTCAATAAAAGGCTGGACTTCATGTATGCCTTTGGTAGCAGTTGATGGCACATTTCTAAAGTCAGCTTATGGTGGAACACTACTCTCAGCAAGTACACAAGATGGAAACGGAAAAAATTTCCCCTTAGCGTTTTCAGTGGCAGATTCTGAAAATAATGAATCATGGGAATGGTTTATTCAAAATTTAAGAGAGGCATTTGGATTGAGAGAGGGAATGTGTATTATTTCGGATCGGCATGAGAGCATCAAAAATGCAATTGGAAAGGTATATCCTGAAGTTAGCCATGGAATATGCACCTTTCATTTGTACAACAACCTCAAAACAAATTTCATGAAGAAATCAAAAGATTTCAGAAAAACATTTTTCAAAGCAGCAAGGGCATACACTAAAGATAAATTTGAATTTTACATGGCTGAAATTGATGAGATGGATGCGCGTATAAGGCCGTATTTAGAAAAAGTGGGGTATCCAAAATGGGCGAGGGCACATATTACAAACAATAGACATTTGATGACAACAAATGTGGCAGAATCTTTGAATGCAAAAATTAGAGGTGCAAGGGAACTACCAATAAAACCTTTGTTAGAGTACCTACGAGCATTGGTTCAAGAATGGACATATACAAATAGGTTCTCAACCATGTCAACCTTCACAAGCGTTTCAAAAAGAGCTGAAAACATGCTACATGAAAACTACATTGATTCGCTGAAAATGAAGGTCAGATTTACTTGTTATATATCCTAATAAAATGTGTGTGCATTTTGGTGTATGCCCTTATTTTATATTTGTTTCTTTTGTGTTCATTAACATGTGTCTTAATTAATTGTTGCTGTTTATGATAAAATGTGTGTCCATTTTGGATTTTTGTAGCTTGACAGTAGCTTAGCAGTGACATTTAAATAGATTTTTTGTAATTTTAAACATTAATCATAACTGATCTTGAATTGCAGGTATCAAAATCAATTGTTCAACTAAGTACGGTTTATGAACATAATCTGATATTCACAGTAGATTTGAAAGAAAAAATTTGTTCTTGTAGAAGATTTCAAATGGACAAACTTCCGTGTCCACATGCCATGGCATTACTAAAAAAGCTACACCAAGAGCCTTACAGGTACTGTTCAGAATACTTTGGAAAAGTATATCCAGTTGACAATCAAAACTTGCCTAGCATACCAACAAATGTTACAAAGAAAATAGTCCTGCCGCCACATGGAAAAACCAAGTCAGGAAGACCAAAGACGAGGAGAATTAAAGGGCCATGCGAATCTACAAATCAGAACAAATGCAACAGGTGCGGAGTTTACGGACACAACAGGAAAACGTGCCAAAATGCCCCCAAAAAAAATTGATTGTAATTCTTTAGTTATTTGATTTTTTTAAATACATTTTGATTTCATGATTCAAATTCAAACAAGAATATAAAATTATTATTCAATAATTACACATTTCAAAAATATCTTATGTTTTTTTTTTATTTAAAAATAGCAATTAATGAATTACAAGTAAAACCGTATGAAAAACACATATGGCTATGGTTTTCGCTATAAGTATTATTTAAGTAGCTTTTAGTCAGCTCATTAGTAGCAGGTCTTGGAAAAGGTTTAAATTTACCTTATGATAAGTCTTTATGTTAAAAAATGGACTTCTTTTCATAAGTAAACTACTATATTAAATATTTATTAGATACATTCTGATTAGATCATCAAATTCAAATTAAAAAATAAATTTATTATATAATTATAAAAAAATCTAAGCAGCTTTATGGTAGCTCATGAGCACCTACAAATTCAAGCAGCTTTATGGTAGCTCATGAGCAGCTTTTTGGTAGCTCATGAGCATCTTTTTGGTAGCTCAATGAACTAGAATCATAAATATTTCATAAGATGTGAAAATATATAAAAATTTAAAATTAGAGTATAAAGATCTGATCATAACATAATAGAAAGAAAAAATCCAACAAACTTCATATTTTTAGACAAAGTATCAAAGTATCATAATTCATATTAAAAAATCACTTATTCTCTATTTTAATAATCTTCCTTTTCCCCCTTGCCTTGTTCAACCTTTGATTCAGTTCCAATGTCTTTAATCTCTGCTTTGATCTGCTTCCTTTTCCCTCGTCCTTCTTCTACAATTGGTGCAGCGTGAGCATACAACAAAGCACAATATCTAGACCTCATATTTTCAATCGAGATACGCAAAGGCACCTTCCTCCCTTCGATGATGTACTCAGCAAATGCAGCCACGAATACACCACAATCACTACATATAAAGAAGAAACATAATATAATCACCAAATTGTATCACAAAAAGAAAAAAATCAAATTACAATATCATAAACACAACCATAACATAAATAGCGCATAATAAAATGTAACCATAACATTTAATTAAATTTAGGAGAAAACGCTACTCATTCATATGCATTAAAAGAGAAATAAATGAACGAATGAAAAACACAAACATAAATATTTACCTGTCAGATTGTGTTGGTAAGCCATCAACTTGAGACAAAGCAAAAGGTTCAAATTTGGTTTTGCCAACATAAGCAGGAGAAGACAAATCAATAGCTTTGATAAACGATAGTAAATTACCCATGACTAACAGCCTTGGAATTAGGACACAATACCCCATAACCACTTCAGCCGCCGTTCGGTTGAGAATAGGTGACTTTTTAGAGTTGTATATATAAATGCACCTATCCTTGAACGATAAACGCGCCAATATCCAATGCCAACTATTTCCAACATGAATAGGACATAAAACGTCGTCAACTTCACTCCAAAGAGTACCAATAAGAATCTTCTTACCCCGCATATAATCAAAAATCAAAGAGTCCCCTTTCAAAAACTTTTCAGCATCAGAAGTCGACAAATATGAAGCATACAAACTTTGCATGCGTTTATCAAAGATATTGTCAGCAGTGGTGCACCTCACATTAGGCCTCGACTTTTGCTTCTCCCTCAAAAAATAAAACAGCACGTCGATATGCTGAAAATATAAATTAAAATTTGCAAATAACTTATCAGTAAATTACAAGTAAATTACTAGTAAATTAGTTTTATTTACTAAAAATAAGAGTAGTAAAAAAAACTCACAGAACATGATAAAAGCAGACCACCGTAGTTCAGATAAGAGAACCATGTTTTTTTGCTTATTTGATCAACATACATCTCAAAGGGAGGTGCAATCTCATTGTCCTCAGGAGAATAGTGCTTGTACCTAAAAAAATAAAAAATAACATTATTAAAATAAGGCACAAATATATTTTACAAAAAAAAAATTATAGATAAAAATATATTTACCTGTTTTTCTCTTTAAATCCTTTCCCAATCCATAAATCAAACTCAATTTGCTTGCAAAAATCAATGATGCATCAACATCATTTAAAACCGGAGCAGCATCATGTACTACAGCAGTCAGATTTGCATGAACGAGGTTGACATTCTAAAGAGGCAAAAACAAACAATTTAAAGAATCAATAAATAAAAAACAACAAACTGACAAGCAACCAAATAAATAAAAGTAACAAAATTAAAATAAAAAAATACCAAATTTGAGAGTAATGACTCTGAAACAGTCTCAACCAATACATGACTCGGATGTTCATAAGCAGACGTGCACTCAGTATTCTAAAAGAGAAAAAAAATGATACATGTAGTAATTAATAATTAAGTAACCAACAAAGGGGAAAAATATATTAAATTTATCAAAAAAATACCGAGACAGAGGATAAAGTCTTTGAAACAACACCAACAGCTTCAAGGCTTCGATTTGAACAAGCACCCTTGTTCTCAAAATTCTAAAAAAGGAAAAAATTTAATAAAAACAGATATTAAACAACTACTAAGGAAAACATAATAAACTGCTAAGCAACCAATAATAAACTGTTTTAGTAAAAAAACAACACATGATGAAAAAACTATATTAAATTTATCAAAAAATACCGAGGCAGAGGATAAAGTCTTTGAAACAACACCAACAACTTCAAGGCTTCAATTTGAACAAGCACCCTTGTTCTCAAAATTCTAAAACGAGACAAAAATTTAACAAAAACAAATATTAAACAACTACTAAGAAAAACATAAAAAATTGCTAAGCAGCCAATAATAAATTGTTTTAGTAAAAAAAACACATGATAAAAAAAATATACTAAATTTATAAACAAATACCGAGGCATATGATAAAGTATTTGAAACATTAACAGCTTCAAGGCTTGGATTTGAACAACCACCCTTGTTCTCAGCAATCTAAAACGAGAAAAAAATTTAATAAAAACATATATTAAATAACTACTAAAAAAAACTTAATAAACTGCTAAGCAACCAATAATAACCTATTTAGTAAAAAAAACAACACATGATAAAAAAAATAAAAGTAAAGTACCTCAAAAGCATCTAAACACATAGCTGCAGCAATAATTTCAGGATGATTTCTATTGTCACTAGATGAACATGCCATAGCTTTCTACAAGGATTAAAATATACAAAAATATAAAGAAATAACAAAAAAAAACAACTAACAAGCTACCAGATGTATACTAAAAAAATTAGATAAATTGCATATAAGGTACTCCCTCCGTTTTGAAATAGTTGTCGCTTTAGCCATTTTCACACAAATTAAGAAAGCAATAAATATGTCTAAATTTGTATGTATTTTTACTAAATTAGCCCTTCTTGAAACTTGTTAATATTAATTACTATGACTCTTTATTTGTATTTTATATTCTTTCAATGAATAGATGAAGGATATATGTGGAAAAATAGCAATAAATGCTTTTTTGGTATTCTAAAGTGACAAGTATTATAAAACAAATTTTTTTCTCTAAAGCGACAACTATTTCAAAACGGAGGGAGTACCTTTTATGATTTTATTTTCTCAACTGCAATTGTAGCAGAAGAAATAATTTCGTCAAAAGTGGCAGCATCCATTTCATCGATATCGCATTCTACATCCTTTAAAATCGTATCGATGTTGCATTGTGCATCCTTTAACGTCTTATCGATGTTGCATTCTGCAGCCTTTACGATTTCAGGCTCAACTTCATCACTAGAAACTTTATCAAACTCATTTGCTACTTCATCAACTTGAGATAAATTAGTTTGATCTTCTTGCTCAACCTCCTTTTTATTCTCTACTGCCGTATCATCCTCCGCCAAATTGTTCCTTTTTTCCACAACAGGCTGCACAATATTGCGATTGATCACCTATATAATAATATAAGTTTGTCGTTTCATATTACTACATCACTATGTTGCTTAAACAATTGATACAAATACATATTAGTTTAATTATTTTTCCTTAAACGATATATCCTCCTCCTTGTCATCAGACCCATTATCACTAATTGAAGCTCCATTATGCTGTTACAATAAACAAAAAAGAGAAAAAAAAAATAAATACTAGTTAAATTAAGCATATCATAAGTAGTTTAGATGTGAAATGTAAGTAGTTTAAAGGTATATCAGTAGTAGTTCAAAAGTAGATTGCAAATTTTAACAAAAAAATTACTTACAAAGTTTGTCTGCTCTTTCAATTACATTTGAGCTCTTCTTGATTGAATCAAGAACTTTAAAAAGATTAGTGAACTGAAGAGTCACATAATCTTTAAAGCAGCTCAAATCTTCCACAATTATTTTTAAGAAGAAACCACCGTCTGCAGCTCTTTCTCAAAATGATCAAGATGCGATCTTTTCTTTGGTAAAGCTGAAGATGATGCCTCACCACCTTGATACTCAACTTTATCATCTTCTGAATCAGATAAATTCTCGCTCACCTCCTTTTTCTTATCCTTTCCCTTGATAAAAAAATGAGATAAGTCCAACTTATTCATCTCCTCAACAGAAGGAGTGATTTTCCTCAACTTCATCTGTACAATGAAAAAGAGAAAAAAAATAAAAAATAAGAAAATATAGATTGTATAATTTTTATTTTTTAAAAAAGACAACACTAACCTGTTTTCCACTCAAAGAGAAGAAAGGCTTCTCTAATTCCGCAACGCCAGGATTATTGTCAACTTTCCATCTCAAAATTCTTGGGATAGCATCACCATTCTCCAAAATTGCAAGGTTATAGACCGCGACAGGGCAACATTCATATAACCAACATTGCAAAGCATAAATGAAAACAGCCAGCCGATAAAACGGGATTTTACCTTCTTCTTCAAATTGCTTACTTTTCCCTTTCAACTTATCCTTTAAATCACCTGTCCCACAATTAAAACAATCTAGTCCCCATGGAAATTCATTGCACTCACTTGACTCAATTATGTTAAGGTTGACTATGGAAACACGTTTTACGTTTTGAGACGAAAACAGAATAACATCAAGAAAATACAAAATTGCTATTTTAACTCCATCTTCCGGACTAGACCATCTCCTAGTGACAAAAAGATCCTCTAAGGCTTGCTTATTAAAACAGCTAAGGTCCTTAAAATATTTATCAAAGATCCCATCGGATGTGTTTCTAAACCTAAGTTTACTAATATCTCCATGACATTTCAAACCTGTCACTAAGGCAAACTCATCAATCGTAAATTTCAGTCTCACTCCCAAATATTAAACCACAATTCATTTGCATTCGGTTGGTTAAGCAACCTCAATAAAAGAAAATGCAAAACTTGTGTTCGAACCTTAAAAACTGGCATATCAAGAAAATAACCAAAAGGACTCTTTCTAAACAAATCTAACTCAACATCATTCAATTTGATTTTTAACTTTAAAATGGGATCATGATTTAAATTAGTTTGCACTTTTGTTACAAACCATTCATCAACAGGTATAGCATATTGCCAAATCTGGAAAAGAAACCAACATAAAAACATATACAAATAATCAATCACACAATGCTAAATTATTTGTAAACTAAACATACAAAGTCATATTTGTAGCATATTTTATTACAAAAAAACACTGACCTTAGGCTGATTATCAACATCAGTAAGTGTTTTCTTCGAATTACTTCTTAAACCAGCACGATTTCCATCTTTCCTTGTCGCACTGACTTCATCTTTCTTTTTCAGTTGGTGTGACTTTTTTTTATGTTTAGACACTGAATTTAATACCATTTTCCTGAAATATATTGCCAATAATCTAAAAAGTCAATAACTTCTATCATACTAATTGTGAAATTTGGATCATAAAGCAAGTAAAGACATCACCAAAAACAAAGGCATCAAAAAACAGTTTACTTTAAAAACACTATATTAATAAGTTAAAAAACTAACACATTCCATGTAAAATATGTTAAATATATTCACTTATAATATACATAAGGAAAAATATGAAAAAAAACATACTTATATACTGTCAATTTAATCTTAACCTAATGTCAAACAACTGTCAATATACAGTCAAACAACTGTTAACCCACAGACATAAAGTACCCTTTTTGAAATCACTATAGAAAAAAATGTAATGTAAGAAAGAATGTACAAATTACTTAACAAATGAAAACTGAACATAAAAACATAAAAGTACAAATAAACAATGAAATTAGATTAAGAACATAACATTTGGCAGACGAAAATTCTGAAAATACTTTTAATAAAATGAGAAAATAATGAAAAAAACACATTTTAAAGTTTGAAATTAATGAAGCAGGATTAAAAAACAGCATCAAAAACAAAATATACTACTAATCATTTAAATAACAGAAACACTAATTAAACACAAAAGACAATCTATTCAAGCACAACCTTTAGTGATCAAATGAACAACTTACTTAGACTCCAAAAACCGTCAATTCATTGTTCCACAAAAGCACAAAAAAAAACTTCTGCTGATAACGAACGGTTGCGTCACGTCAACAAAGCCAATTTATAAATTTTCCTAAAAACATTATAAATAAAAAACACAAATGAGAAAAACAAACAAAGGTAAAAAATTGCAGCAAATAAAAATGTACTCTGATAAAATAAATATAACAGGTAATAAAAATAAAAAAGAAAAGCAACAATGTTCATACTAAGATAACATTCAATCATATCTGCAAATAATTCAATCAATCTACCAATCATTAAAAACTAAATAAAAAATTCTGGAAAATCTATAATTACATACATATCATCAAAAAATTGACAGTTGCATGAAGAGATACACAATCCTGAAATCAAATAAGCTTGAAACATTAAACATCTAGGTTTTACATAAGTAAAAATAAACACAGATTCCACCAAATTCTTTAACAGACAAACATAAATTTGAACCAAAATCACCACCATAATCACACGCTACAAAATTGAATACAAAATATTGAAAAAAACGAAAAAAAAAACAATAAAACTAAATTACCAAATGACAAAAATCCAGAAACACAAAAAAAGTATAATCATTGCATTCAATAAGCTTATGTACTGATTTTATAAATTAATTTAAAAGCACAAAGAGAATCCATAAATAAAAATAAGTAAATATAAAAATCGAGAAATAATAATTTGAAAAAACAAATTCAAATACCTAAATCATGTACTTTACCTTTAGATTAGGGCTTGAAGTAAGAATAAGTGATCAGACTAAAGAAGGTATGGAGGAGAGGATGATTCAGCCGGAAAATCAAATACAGGCGAAGATAACGGTGGGATCAAACGGAGAAAAAAGAAACGAGACGGCTAAAGAAAGTCAGAAGAAAAAGGCGTATAAGTGGGGATATTTAACATTCTTGAGTCTCTGCCATATGAATATTCCGTATTTGTGCCTATTATTAAAATACTAATATTTTCTATTTCTTAAAAAAATAATTTAATCCTAAACTTTATATAAAGAAACCATTTAGCCCCATAACTTAAAACATGAGCAAAATAGAAAATTCTTCATTAAATAATTTAACCAAAGAAGATATAGAATTAATTAAACAATTAGAAAAAAAATAAAAACAACAAATATGAATGGTAAACAATATATACAAAATATAATATTGCAATTAAGTCCAAGTGCAAATGAAATTAAAAATTTATTAAGTGAAATAGAAAATATAGATCATTTAAAATTAATTATAAATAAAATTTATAGACAACCGGAAATGAATGATCAATTATCATTATTAGAAGATAGAGTGACAAACACATAACAAATGATAAATTTTATAGCAAAATGAATGGGATATAATGATCATTAAGATAAATGGAAGAAATAGGCGATACGCAAAGATTTACGATTGATGAACAATTCAAACAAATAAATAATAATTTAAAAATTGTAAATCAAAATATTAAAACTATAAATTACAGACCTTATAATTTTGTAGATACATTATATGATGAAGATGAAGGATACAGTAGTGGAAGTCTAACTTTACCATTGAGCGCTTTTAAGCCAATGAAAATTGACAAACCATATATAATGATGAAGAAAAATTAGATACAATATTTTATCTATTAGAAAATATAAAAGAAAAAGTCGAAGTTCTTGAATATAGAATAAAAAAATTAAAAAAAGGAAAAGAAAGTAAAGAACTCATACATGAAGGATTAACTATAAAAACCCAAATGCTAATTCTAGAACAAGGATTAAAATTATATGAAAAGAATGAAATCAAAGAAGAAGAATTACTAAATTTAAGTCAAAAAATTAAAAATTTAAATATGAATTCTTAATAGAGAAGAAGAAGAAATGATAAAAAGGAATATAGATATGAGAGATTATGACAATATGAAAAGAAAAGTTTACAGAGAAAGACCTTTTAATAATGACATAAAATTTATTAAGAAAACTGAAACAGAACCCATCTATCCAAATGGAGTATGGTTAGACCTAAATTGTCCAAAAGATATACAAAAAACTATAGATGAATGGTTAAAAATGAACAATATCTCTATAATAACAAATGGATATAGTCTAGAAAAAGCATACAATTTTCTGATCAACACCTTAAAAGGAAATGCCGAATTATGGTGGAATTCAATCACACAGTCAGATAGACAAAGAATAAAATATGGAATGCAAAATGGAAAAATTCTAAATTCATTTACTGCTAATGAAAACATAAAAGGAATAATGCATAGATTAGAAGCCGCAATTAAGACTGAATTTGTGGGAGAGAATTGGTTTAATGAACGAGAAAATCGTATACAATTAGGACAACAATATCCATGAAATTACAAAATTTAACAATATGTAATATGTGTTTTCTACCACAATATACATATGAATTCAATAAATATTATTATAATATATCTAAATCCGGAATAGTATCAGCATAAGAAACCAAAATATTAAGGCAAATGTATGTAACAAATTTACCTAAACCTTGAGGATTATTATTATTTAAGGAAATACAAACAAAACCGGAATTAAGTGAAGGAACTTTAGGAACATATCAAGGGTATGTCCAAAAAAGAATAAATGAAATGTGTAACCAAGCATATGAAATAAGGACAAGGAAAGCAATAAAAAATGGATTATGTTGTCCAGTAATATCTGAACC
The DNA here is from genome assembly GCF_937616625.2 of Mercurialis annua. Classification (NCBI taxonomy): domain Eukaryota; kingdom Viridiplantae; phylum Streptophyta; class Magnoliopsida; order Malpighiales; family Euphorbiaceae; genus Mercurialis; species Mercurialis annua. The sequence continues at coordinate 16,113,125 of NC_065572.1, read as the reverse complement.
AAATAAATGGGGATGCTCTAGTAGTAAAAGAGACAGAAAGACAAATAGAAAATATTATAAAAATAGTTTTAGGAGATTTTATAAAAGAAAATACAAACACTATAATAAAAATGATTATGGAAAAAAGAAACTATTCAAAAAAACAAAACGATTTAGTAAAAAAAATCCTAAGGAATGTACATGTTGGATATGTAAAGAAAAAGAACATTTTGCTAATAGATGCCCTAAGATGTAAACAAGAAAATCATAAAGCATATAGAATATATGAGGAATTGGTTGAACAAGATTGTGAACCAATTGAATTTAGTGATTTTTCAGAGAATGAAACAATTTATGAATTATAATCTCAATATAATTCTGATAACATAAGTAATACAAAATCCGAAACAGAAAGTGATATTAGTGATGACTACTGAATCTGAAGAAATGGTAGATAATAATGATATATTTAGCTATACTCAAGCATTTGATGAGGAAAAATTTAGTCAACTAAATAACCACGATTTAAATATTAAAATAGAAGATATATTTAAGAAAAAATGGTATAATAGAGTCTTAAAAGAAACTTATATAGCTAAACATTACGAGTCAGCCGTAGATATATATCAAACAATAGGCAATTCAATCATACCCCTAATAAACAAAGAAGAAATAAACAGAGAATTAGCAAAGTTACCTGATAAAGAAAAATATAAAAATTTATATTTAGGAGCAATTGAAGTTATAATAAAAGCCCATTTTTGACAAGGAATAGACAGTCCAATACAATTATTTTGTATGGACGATAGGATAATAAATGATCCAGTGGATGCTCTATTAGGAACAGTATCAGAAAATTTAGTATATATAAGAAACTAAAATTTACTATATTACCTGATTTCTCAGTAAGTTTAGAAGATAAAAATATAGACAAAGCTTTAAACCTTTATTATAAATTATATAGAATTGAAATGACACCTAGATCTAAGGTATTTTCAGTTATTTATAGAGCTATATATGCATTTACGACCAGTCATCATAAAAAATTGCAAAAAGATAACATAATTACATATAGAAATAGATAGTACCTTTAATGATCTAATTGAATTTATACCACCAAGACAATTAACACCTACAACTATGACAGGATTAACAGAATTATCTATGGATATAAAACAAAGAAATCGGAATGTTGGATTAACATCTAAAATAATACATAAAAATAATAAACTATTAATCATCACAGGAGAATCCTCTCAAAAAGAACAGAAACAGCCATTAAGTGAATATATAATCGAGGAACAATAAAAAAAAATATACTTTCAGCCTAGAAATAGTATAGATCTAAAATCTCTAATATCTACACAATATTATATTCAAACAGAATTAGATGTAATGGGAGAATGAAAATTATTAAAAACCCTAATAGATAATGGAGCAGCTAAAATTCATATAAATGAAAGCTTAGTATCAATTTCTCCAAGAAATATATTATATAATACTTACGAGTTTTTAGATTATTCAGGGAATAAACATACTATTACTGAATATGTAAAAATAAATTTAGCATTAACAGATACTATCAGAGAAGTAGTAATACTACCAATAGAAATAAATATGGATACATTAATATCTACCCAAAATACAAATCTTATTAGGAATATATTTCCTAGAACATATAAAATCATATACTATTACAGACAACCATATAACATTTACTTATAATGGAAAAAAATACAAAATCGAAAGATATAAAGACTAGTCCTTTGAGTATTTATATAATTTAGAAATTTTATATGAAAAGTATCATACAGTATCATATTATGGATTTTTTGATACAGGATCAACAATACTTTAGCTCAACCATATATACTAACAGAGAAATTATGAAGAGAAACTAATGATTATAAATTGGGAATTGATATCACAGAAAAATAACTAAATATAGTATTATTTCTGATAATATTAAAATACAGTTACAATCTTATATACTGCAGATTCCTAGAATTTATAAGAGTGAACTCCATGGAAGTCATATACTATTAGGAAATGATTTTTTGACAAATTACTACCCAATTAGTATAGGAAAACAATATATAAGATTAACTACACCATGTAATCATAGAATAATTTGTCCCCGACTTTGAAATGCTTATAAGTGGAAAACATCACTTCTGATACCTCGCGCAGTGGATCGTGGTAAGAAAGATGATATAATAAAAAGAACCTGTTAGAGCATGTAGTGAAAATAATCAAGACAATATAAAAATTCCAGAAGAAATTTGGTATCTATTAGAAAAATGTATAGGAGAAACTCCGATAGAAAAATGGGATAAAAATAAAATATATGCAGAAATAAAATTAAAACATGAAAATCCAATTAGATGTAAAAGAATGTGGTACAATAAAGAAGACGAGGAAGAATTCAAAATACAGATAAAGGAATTACTAGAAAACAACTAATTAGAAAAAAATACTAGTTCATATAGCAGTCCAGCATTTATGTTTAGAAATCATGCGGAAATAAAAAGGAAAAAAGCTAGGATGGTAATTAACTATAAAAAGTTAAATAATGCAACAGTCTTTTATGCATATGTAATACCTCACAAAAATTTTTTAATGCATAGTATAAAAGGAAAAACATGGTATTCTAAATTTGATTGTAAATCCGGATTTTGGCAAATAAAAATGCACCCAAATAGCATAAAATATACAACATTTAGTACACCTAGAGGACACTATGAGTGATTAGTAATGCCTTTCGGATTATGTAATGCACCACAAATATTTCAAAGAAAAATGGATGATGTATTTAAAGATTTAAAATACTTTTGTTTAATTTATATAGATGACACTATTATATTTAGTGAAACCTTAGAAGACCATTTTAAGCATGTTAAACAATTTTTACTAAGATGTTTTAAATATGGAATAATGTTATCTAAAGCTGAAATAGCAAATAAACGGATATAATTTTTAGGATATATGATTTCTAAAGGCTAAATAGAACTACAGCCTCATATAACTGAAGCATTACAAAAATTTCCAGATCAATTAGTAAATAGAAAAATGGTACAACAATTCTTAGGACATATAACTTATGCTAGTGATTTTATTCATGATTGTGCAAAAAAAAGAGAACCTTTACAAGCTAAAATAAAAAATGATAATTCATGGAATTGGAATGATGAGGATACTAAAATAGTAAAGGAAATAAAAGAATATTGTAAAAACTTACCAAAATTATCCCTACCTGGTGAAAACGAAGAAGTAAGATTAGAAACAGATGCATTAGATAATTATTGGGGAGCCATATTAAAAAGCATAGATGGTAAGAAAATTTATGGATATGCTTCAGGAACATTTACAAATACAGAAAAGAATTATCATAGTAATGAAAAAGAATTTCTAGCTGTAAAATATGTAATAGAAAAATTTGAGCTAGTTTTATTACCTAGAAAATTTATAGTTAAAACAGATAATACACAGGTTAAGTCTTTTATCACTAAAAATTATAATGGAAAATTAGCACAAAGCATAAAAATGGGATGGCAATAATATTTTACTAATTTTAATTTTGAAGTTGAGCATGTGCTAGGAAAAGAAAATATTTTAGCAGATTTACTTGGTAGACCAATAAATCATACTAATCAATAAATTGCAGGTAAAAGAAATGGAAAAAATATCAGAAAGGATATCTAAGCTCATCTCTGAAAAGAAAGAGCTCATGGAATCTATTCAATAATCTATATCATAAATTTTATGTTTGGATATGAAATTGCACAGCTTTCGATGAGTTATCTGCAGGTCGCTGCTAGTCCAGTCCCAATTGATAAAGGAAGTTCTAGTTCATAAAAAATGACAATTTTTGACACTACAACCAAGAAGAAACTAGAAGATGATTTAACTAAAAATTTAATGATGAGGAGCTCTGTTCAATATTTAGATCTTTGAATATATGGAAGAAATAAAATCAAAATTAATAACTCCTCAGGAGTTTTTTGAAAATTTCCAACCGGAATCTAAGGGCCAATGGGAATCTGATTTCCTTAAAGCCTTACAATATTTAGGAATTTTTTTTAATGAAGTTGGAATGAGTACAATTCCAATGAATGGAACTTATAATAAAGTCATAATCAAGCAAGGAGCTGATCCAAAAACTGTCCAGAAATTGTTTAGATTTGGGTTAATTCATTCTATCTACCCAAGTGACGATTTATCAAAGATATCTTTATTACCAGAAACAGTCAAGCTGCAAATTAAAGTATTTAGAACTATAACAAAAGCGCCAAAGATTTATATAAGGACAATGTCTATTGTGTCTGAATGGGATGACGAAAAAGGAAAGAAAATTCCTACGGAAACTGTCACAAAAATGGGAACTACAACAAGAGAATATATTCCTGATGAGCAGAAGACTTTCACAATTTCGCCATATATTTTGAGGAGTTTACCGGATATGAAGGTAAAAATATAGAGACAATTATTCGGAGCATATATGAAATGTTAAATGATGGAAAAAGATACTATATTACAATGATGGATGGATATCTATTCACAAATTTAGCTAACGAATGGCATTCAAGGTATTTACTGGAAGGTTATCTTGAAGGAATCTTTAAAGGAGATATACCGATGACAAAAGCTACAAGACAAATCTTTGAAAGGACAAATAAATAAGAGGAATCTACAACAGGAAAAAGAAAAGATATAAACCCTTTAGTGGAGCTAGATCCACTCTGAAGAAGCAGAAAAATTATTGAACAAGTTGCAGGCTAAGACCCACTCTGAAAAAGCAGAAAAATTATTGAACAAGTTGTAGCAAGATGTAAGCAATGACGTAATTTTGTAATAATAGAGGAGGGGTTCAACCTCTATAAAACCCATAAGAACTTAGGAGAAGGACACGAAAAATTCTGAGTGCTATTCTTACTCTTAGAATCATTATATTCTTTTCTCTAAAGCTCTTGTAATAAAAGTTTTTCATCAATAAAATTTATGGGATTCTAAACTTTCTTTTGTTCTTTCTGAGTAATCTTAATAGTTAATGACATCTTGTTCAAAAAATATAGAAGTCTAAATACGAAAAATGAAGAAGAATGAGTATTTCCTGATATTTTAATTTCTTTAAAAATCTAAACTCGAATAATTTCTTTAAAAATCAGGAATAGACATTCACGAAGGAAGCGTGTTGGACCCTGAAGAAATCTAAGGTATGACAAAAACCTCATCTCTCTTTTGTTTTTGGTATTAAATTTTCAATTCTATTTTTAAATAAGTATGTGTTAATGAAACGGTGAAAAGAAAGAATGTTTTATAAAAATGAATTATTTCATTAATTTTGCAAAGAATTATCTGATGGAACTGGATCTAGTTGATTTATAATTTTATAATTTTTTAGGGAATTTAATAAGTTCAACTGAAGATCTAGTTAACGCTAGGGAAGATAAGATTTCGCTTCTAGCTTTTTAATTATACCCCCTCTTCTACTCTCCCCATTGGTATCAGAGCCTATTTAAGGATACAAAAATGACTTATAAAGAAGTAATAAATAACGTTATAATTTTAATGGAAACTGCAAAACAAAAATTAACCATAGAAACAAATTTTAAAAGAGATCAATTAATAGACATAGAAAATGAGATAGCACGTATAACAATTAATCCTTTATCAGATGCATCTGTAAGGCCTAGATTAATAATTAACAGAGACATAATATATAATGACCTTAAAAGATTGGAAGGAAAGTTACTAAAAATAAATGAAATAATAAGACAAATTTATATGATATGAGTATAGTAGAAAAATTTAGCCAGTATTTAAGTATGTTAGCTCTAAACAGTAAAGAAAATATAGATGAATTAATAAGAGAAATGAATGGACAATTAAAAGCACTATATGATAATGAAATAAATTTTGGAGCACAAGATACGGTAAATGAAACATATAGAATATCTATTCTAATGAGAAAAATTAGAGAAACATTAATACAATTAAAAAATAAATTTAGAGAATAAAAAAGAACAAATAAAAGTACCGATAACTTATTGGATGTTAAATGATAAAAACAAAATATATAAAGAAGAGAGTTTATATAATTTTTTAACTCTATTTAAATGGGATAAAAAAATGGAAGCAGACAATTTTTTATTATGTTTAAAACGAACGAATTTATCTAAAGATATAATAGATATAATAATGGTAAAATATTTAAAAAATATATATACTGAAATTTATTTAGATTTATATTGTGAAGATTTAAATAATAAACTTTTGGTATATGAAGACGATTTTTATGAGGATTAACTAACACCTTTAACCAAAAGAAAAATACCAAAAGAGTGCTAAAGTGCCATGTCATCCATAAGAGGCATAAAACAAGAATTAAATTTTTTTATCGACACACATATAGAAATAGCCCTATAAGTGGAAACAGAAAATTAAAAAAAGCGTACGCCTGAAACCCTAAAAAATGAGAGGGCAGATATGGAAAAATTTGAAAAAAATAGGTACAGCGCGTCATTTCCTCAATTAAGAATCTGGGCCTGACCCGCTCTGATACCATATTAAAAATATTGGTGGGAGTAATTGATTTTAAATTGGTGAGAATGTGACAATCCCATATGCTTATGAGAGTGTTTAGGTTCAACTATGACCTAATAACTAGAACTAGTTAATAGGTGGTTGAATCTTTACACTTATAAACTCATCATTTATATTTGTTCTCCTAAGCAATGTGGGATTATTTTTAGCAGTTAGCTTTGCCTTTTTGTGGGGCTATTTCTTTGGCTTTAATATATATAAAAGTTCATCCAAAAAACATATCTTAACTAACTTTAGTAGAAAAAATATTGTTTTTTATGAAAATTACAAATGTCATTAATTAATGTTGTTACAAAATCTAATTTTCAGTGGCATTTAAATATACTCACTACAAGAAATTTGCTATATTATGATAAAATGTTTAGTGACAAAATTATTTTTGTCACAATATGTGGATTTATTGTGACAAATAATTATTTTGTAGTAATTAATGTGAAAATAAATAATATTGTGATAAATTTATATTTTGTCAAAAAATTTTGTCACCCAAATATTAATTTTTTTTATTGTGACAATGTATTTGCCACAAAAGTTGTTTTATCACTATATATTATAAAATAGTTGTGATGATAAAAAAAATTGTCATAATATTTGAATTATTGTAATAAATTTTATTTTTTATAACAATTAAGATAAAAATAAATAATATTGTGATAAATTTATATTTCGTCAAAATTATTTGTCACTATTAAAATATATTATTTTTTTGTGATAAAATATTCTCCACAAAAAATCTTTTATCACTATATATTTACAACAATATTGTGATCATAAAATATTAGATAACCATTTAAAATTGTTTTTAATATTTTTTAAATATAAATTATGGTCCTTTTTTATAGTGAATAAAATGTCATTGATTAATTTATATTTCATTTTGTACATTTAATTGTAAAAACATGTAATTGATTGAAAAAAAAAATTGTTTTATAATTTTAATTACTATCGTTCAAACCGCTCGCCCATCATGGCACGACCTTACACTATCAAACACACTAATCCACTACCCATTACCCAAATCTCTCTTCTTCAATCATAAACTCATTTTTCTCTTATCCATTACCATCCTTATTTCTCTGAATCTTTAGTTTTTATCAGGTAATCATAATTTAGTTGTGTTTAATTTTTCACTTTTTTTTATATTTTTATTGAACCACAAGCTCGATCGAGCCGAACGAAGTGAAGAAGCTGAATTTGTTTTCTCTCCATAAATTTTCTTTTATTTTTTGCTGGTTTATGAATTTTATGGTTTTGAGATTGATTAAAATTTTCGATACTCTACTTAACAGATTTGGACAATTTTTGGAAAATTCCCCGATCTCATCCAAAGGTATAATTTTTATTCCTTTTGTATTCTTTTTTTTTTGCTAAAGTGGACTGGGTTTTGAATTTATTTGTATATTTTGTTTAATGATCTGTTTGTTTGTTTAGGAAAAATTTGGTGTTTGTTAAATTTTAGCATGTCAATTTAAAATGATCATGGAGAATTCTTTTTCTTATTTTAAATTTGTTTTCTGTTCCTAATTTGCATGGAAATGGTAAAGACAATGTTTTCTGGAAATTTGATCATGAAGAAAAAAAAAGTAGTGATTTTTATTTGCGTGGAAGATAAACATATTTTTGGGGGAGGTATATCAGATGAATTGACTATTATGCTAATCCAGCTAGCTGGATGAAATCATGTATTTGGTAAATCATATGGGATCATAAATTGTTGAATTGTCTGCACTCTTTATTAATATGAATTTTGTTTGGATCTTGAAGTTCCTTTTCGTGATTATGGAATTTATTATTATTTGGACACATTCATTAGCAGTGTCTTACTTACTTGGGTCACACTGATCTTTCAAATATTCTATTATTACATTGTTTTAGGTTGCTGATTTTGGGTTTGCAATATGGCGCACACCGAATGGAATATCAGTTGGAAGAGTGAGTCATTGGAACAAAACATACATCTTCTTCCATCAAAATTTATTGTTTAATTAATTTATTTTATTATTAGCGAAATCTTGTACTCTATTTGAATAATTTATTATTTTAATAAATTAAGAATCTGGCATTTACGATATTATGTGACCTTTGTTGAGTTTTTTTTTTTAAAAGTGAAAATGTTATTTTTTATTAATTTACGTCAGCCAAAAGATATTGCATTGATTGTTTTTATTATTTATAAAAAATTATAATAATTTTGTTGATAAAATTGATAAAATTATGACAATACATTTTATCAAATTAAAAATTTGTGACAAAAATAAATTTTATCAAAATTAAAATTAATTCCATCATGATTTGAAATTGTGATAAAAAGAATTTGCCAAGTAATTAAATTTTGTCACTAAAAATAGAATATATGTTATGACAAATTAACATTAATTATGATAAAATTTTATTAATTGTGACATAATTAATCGTCATAATACATATTTAATATGACAAAAAAATTCATCATAATAACAATTTTATGGTGACAAATTATTTATTTGTCATAATAACGTTATTGAGACGGGGTTGTTTTGACGAACTCGGTGACAAATATAATTTGTCACAATATGTCACTTGTGACAAAATTTGATTCTAATGTGATGAATTTTTTCATCGCAACAAACCAAATTTTTTGTAGTGACTAGTTTCGCATTACGTGCTACGCACGTGGCTCGTAATATAACTTGTCAATTTATTATATTAATTAAATTCATCATAATTATACCAATATATTTTATTTAAAATTAAATATAATTTTTAGATTAAATAAATTTAATATTTTAATTTAATTATTGTTTAAATTAATTAAAGTTAATAACATTTATTTACAATTTTTTTTTGGTAAATGATGATTTTATTAGCACATCCACAAAAAGATGGATGGCAAAAAAATCCTATGAAAAAATTCAAGTAGGATAAAAATTACAGAAATAATTCAAGTTTCTATACACATCATTTCCCGAGTAACAAAAGTTCGAATGCCTCGCCTTGTAGAATTCCACCGCTTTGCAAATACAACTATAAGCAAGCCAATGAGCTTCAGTAAATTCATCTCGAAAAACCCGTTTGTTTCTTGCTTTCCAAATATCCCACAAACAAAAGAACCAAATCAATTGCCAAAGATGACGGTATTTTCTGTTAACCAAATAAAACCACTGAAAGAAGAAATCTTCTAGAGCCTCCGGAACAACCCACGTCAAATGCGCCAAATCAATAATCAAAGACCACACTCGCCATGCATAATCACAGTGAAGAATAATATGCATACTTGTTTCCTCCATATAACAAAAAGAGCAAACAGATTGAATTGCTCTCGGTACTGCATAATTGATATTAAATTAATGAGGGTTTTTATTCGATTATGAAACACGTACTATAAAATATAAAAATACACTAATAGTATATAATATTTATTTATTAATAGAGTTATTTTTAATACGTATATAAGTTAAATAATTATTTTATTAGAGCCATGTGCATGCAAGTTTGGCAAAGAATATTCTTAGTTTTATTTATGGATAGATCATAGATTAACTAATAATTATAATAATTCATAAAAGAAAAAATCATTAATTCTTACAGCCAATATTACGAACATGAATAGCCATTCTCTTTTTTCGTTGAAATTATTATCGAAAAAATAGTTAAGCACCTTCATATTATTAGGTTAGCAAACTTTTAGTTTGATCACATAACATAGTCGAATTTTAATTTATCTAAATTAGGATAATGATGTGATTACTTTAAAAATAATTAATTTTATTTTATTAATAATATTTTTAAAAATATTGATCAAATATAATATTTTAATTTTGTAGTTCAATCAAACTAAAAGATAGATATTCCTACTAATTTGGAGACTATTTAGTTATTTTTTACATACTAAAAATTAAATTGGAGATAATTTAACTACCTATTCTAATTAGGACTTTAATTACAATAGTGATTAATTAAATAACTAATTAATTAATGACTATAAAACTTTTATTTAGTAGTAAACTGAAAATGATTATTCAGTAAATTTGCCTGTCCCCCCCCCCCATCCGTGCTTTTATATATAGTACTAGTTTTTCGCCACGTGCTACGCACGTGAGCGATACCTATATGACCCGTTAATATTGTCGTTTCATATAATACTTATTGTAATTTGGCCTCCTCAAAGTTAAAATTCTGACTCTGACTCTGTCACTGCTTAATGTTAATAGTTATAAAGAGTTATCTTTTGATAATGTTTTTTTATCAGAGTTCTAACTCTTAATCATTTTTTTTAACTCTATCGATCCTACGCTCAGACTCCTGCTTAATTTTTTGTGTTCTATTAAAATTACATTACTTAATAATTTTGTATTAATTGACTATAGCAGAAAATAATTATACCTTTATTCCCATAAACCCAACAACTTCCTTTTATATTAGGTTGCAGAGCAAATTTATAATTAAAAGTAAAAAGTATGATTATAAATTTTAATTAACTAATCTTGTAAGAATCGTAATATCACTAATGTTAGTATATACTCATTTAGAGTTACTAGTTTTTTTGGCCACGTGCTACGCACGTTAACGATATCTATATGACCCGTTATTTAATATTATAATTGTACATTTTTTTAATAATATATTATTATTTAAATTTTATTAGACTTGTATTTTTTTATTTGTTTTGTTTAATTATTTTATAAAATTTTAATTTCTTTTATTGGAAATGTTAAAAAATTAGAATTAAGCAATAGATTTAATTTTTGATATTGTCGTTATTAAAAAATGATAATATGATTAAAACAAATTTATATTATTTTTCATTGTAAATAAATAATAAATATAAAAAATATCAATGTTTTAATTAAAAAATGATAATATGATTGAAACAAATTTATATTATTTTTCATTGTAAATAACTAATAAATATTAAAAATATCAAAGTTTTAACACAAATATTGTAATATGATTATTTAATATTAATGAAACTCGTCATATTCTTTTATATATAATGATATATCTGCGCAATTTCTATTAGAATTAGGAATTTAACACATAATGATAGTTATTGCACAATTCCTTTTAGGATTAGGAATTTAATATATAATGGTAGCTACTGTGATAATTATTTTTAATATGTTTCCTTTATGGATTAGGAATGTCATTTTTTTATTTGTTAAGCACAAATATGTAAAGGGTATTTTTGTCTGTGAATGGAAGTGTCCCCCCCGCGAATACACTTTTATATTTGTTATAGATATTAAAAACAAACTCTTAGTTGATTATTATTTTTATTAGAATCAAATTTATTTTAATTTTGTCAAATTTTTTTAACTATCGAAGACTAATAAAACTGCTTGAAAAACCTATTCAACTTAAACCCGTTATAGTATTCAAATACTTTGATAATTATATTAAATTTAAAATTATTATAGTATTCCAATTTTATTATATTTAATTCTACTCTTAAATTATGTTAAATTTAATTTTAAAGACTAATTTTAAAATTCTGATTTCTATCGATTGTTATTGATGTGGTTAACAATATGGTCACCATATATATATTTTACCAAGCACTAAGCCAAAACTTGAGTTACCAAGCACATAATCACATGCCACAATCCAATCATAAACATATCAAGGAGTTAGTTGATGTTATTATTACAAATTCGAACTCTTACTGGATTTTAATGTTTGTTGAAACTCTTAACCACTTCTTGAACTATTTTTGGATTATTCCTCGCATATTTTCTAGTATTAAATTTAATATTTAAAATTTATTATATGTGTAATTTTAATAACTAAGAGTGTACTTTTTTTATTAGAATTAAACTTGAATATAGCTTCATAATTTTTTTAATTGTCAATGATATTTATCGGATCCGTTGTATATATTAAATATTAATCAAATTATTAAATATACTGCTTAAACTTTAAATATATTATAATAATTTTTTTAATTAATTGAGGCTAATATAATTTAATTTATATTTTTTTTGGAAGAGATTGTTTTTAATTTTGTATTTTCTAATATAAATTGGAGTTAAACTCTTCATTAATTTGTAATATCTTTATCTATGTTATTTTATTCAAATTGAATTTCAAAAAATTGCGTGGCTCGAATATGTGTCTAATTAGAATTAGACTTTGAATAAAACTATACCAACTAATTTATATTAAATTTTTTCGCTAATTACTTTTTAAATTATAGTTAGATTCTTACATACAATTAGACTTTGAGTAAAACTATATCAACTAAATTATATTAAATTTTAAATTTGAGACAGAGTCTACCTTTTGTAAAGGATCTACGCTACTCGAATGGTGTAACTTTACTATTAAGTGAACTTATATTTATGGAATGTCACCATTTCAACGTATAATATGTACTACATTATTTTGATTTAGTTATTAACAAATATTATCGCAGAATAACAAACTTAACTAATAACAAATACATGAATAAAAAAAAGAACTGATGTAATTATTAATCAATTCAATAATTTGAACACATATTGAACTGAAATATTCATGTAAATAAAATATAATTCAAATTATGACATGACAAAAGCACTAAAGAAATAAAATTCAATATATAAAAATAACTTTTGCCTAAACATTACAGATACTAAAAATTCAAGTCCAATTCCATTCATGAATTCCGTTATATGTAATTATATCCTACAATAAAGTGAAAATAATAAGAATATGAACGAAAAATTAAAGATAAAATTACCATACCCTAATCTCATTGAATCTCGCCAAGAATGGAGGAAGAAAATTCTCGTTAATAATTTTACTGTACAAAACAAAAGTGATCTTTAATGTGTTTTACTTATTATCTAAGAGCTAGTTAGAGCAATCTATATATTCATAAAAAATAATTAGCAAAGACAACTATGAAAACAGATGATTAGCGTTGAATTATAAGTGAAAGTATGCCATAGAATTGAGATTATGCTATAAAAAGATTAAACCTTTAGGAATTAGGACTTACCAACTTATCATCCTCTGCCAATTTTTTCAAAACATTAGAACACAAAATGGTCTGCAAAGTATGGAGTTTAACAGTCATAACCTAGGTTAAGCAATGGCTTGTAATTTTTAATTAAATAATCGTATAAGAGTTTAAATCTACCTTAATTTGTTAGAATCTAACTTATACTCAACTATTCATTGTTAAACTTAAACTATAACTCAACTTCTAATTGTTATCTTTATTAGAATTACATTTGTTTTTAACTTCGTAAATATTTTAGTTATTAAAGGCTAATATCGTAATTTTGCCTGTCCCCCCCCTTCCCACATATAAGATAGTTATAGATATAGATAGATAGATAGATATTTTTTTTTATGAATAAAATTATATTATTTTTTTTTTGCCAAAGATAACAATATATAAACATATAGTAAGAAAGGCCATCTCATGAAGATGATGAAACCCTCTTGAAATAAAAGAACTAAAAGTGGACTTTGCGGCTACTATTTGAGCCATCCAATTACACATTCATTTAACAAATTAAATACCAATATATGGATAATTTGTTAAACAAACGGTAGCAATTATAAATAATAAACATAAAATAATAAAAAATAAAGCAATTACTTACAGTTGGTAGCGGCTAATGTGCTATAAATATTACCTTGATTTTGTAGGAAAGCAAAAATTGAAATGTCGAGATCATCCAGAGCAACAATCACCATAATAGAATACCTGATTATTTAAATTATGAACAATAATAAAATTAATTCGATCTTACCTGACAGTAGCGGTGTCCAATGAGATAACCGAGGAAGGATGTGAGCTAGAGGGGCTATTTGAGAAACCCCTCTTGTATAAGTAAACGTGATAAAGAAAACTCGCCATATGTGATATAAACACCCATAAAGGGGCAATAAACACCCAATTGGGGATAGAGAGTTAATACGACAAGACAAAATTCGCATTATTAACTTAGCCAGTTCATTATAAAGATTAAATTAAACAATAAAAAACATCTAAAAACACGCTAATACTTTCAACATCAAGGCTTTTTGCTTCAAAAGATGTATCTAATATTAAAGATAGAACAATATCAAGTGATTTTTTAATAAAATAATAAATAAAAAAACAAACTATTTTGGCATATATATGAGATTTTATGTGTTGCAAGATATATTGGATCATTTTTTAAAGGAACACTAAGTAACCAAACTTAATCATAGCCTCAAATTAAGAAAAGAAAGAGGAAATGCATTTGAAAGAGGAATTCCATTTCTATTAGAAAATGCATAATCTGACCGGATGGCTGATTATTCCATTTGCAAAATACAAGATTTACAAACAAAGAAAATAACCGTCTCAAATTATCTGACTTAAATTTGAAAACTTTTCGACTTTAAGAGTACCCAATTTCTATACCTTCCTCAATCAAAACTCAAAATCTTGATTAATTAAAAAAAAAATTAAATATGCAATTCCAAAAATTATTTTTAATAACTTTATCAACCCTATGATCTTCATATATATGCCAAAAACTAACAATGAAAAAGGAAAACCGTAAAACACACAAAAAGGGAAACATCATGAAAATTATTTTTAAAAGAAAAATTTAATGAAAATGAAAACGTTATTCACTTTATTCGAACAGGAAAAAAGTGTTTGTTTAAGAGATTTTAAATAATTCTCCTGGAAGCACCTATTTTTATGACTCATGTAATTAGTTCAGAATAACTTACCAATATAATGCATCAGTATTGTGTTGTGACTCATGCAAGTAGTGCACCCATTATCAAGGAAATTCCTTTCAATAGTATAACTGTCGCCTGCGCCGGAAATGCGGTTGTCGCCTCAAAATGAATTTTGAAACCACTTTTTAAGCCCTTGGATAAATCACAATGGCCGGATGTAACCGTTAATAACCGCTTCCATAGATTCAACCGCTTCCTCCATCATGAATTATCCGTAATGTTATAGTTCAGAGATTAATTGCAAGTTGATTAAAGATCAATTACACTGAACAAAGTGAAAGCCCTATATTTTGTTTAAGGAAAATTACAGGAACGCAATTGAAATTAAAACTTTCCAAGCCCCTACTCACTTGAGATCCTCCATTATCCCATAATTTGGAAAAGGTGAAAAAGAGAAACTTACTTGGCAACGGTGGAGATGCTTAATGGAACAGTTAGCTTTGTTGCTTTGGTTAGTTTTTTTTCAGGGACAAAAATTCAATAACAGTCTTCAAAATGCATAAACTCTTCATGATATATGCATGATATAATTCATAATTAAAAAAGGATAAAAGTAATACTTATCTCTGTGCTATTTATGATTTAGAAATTAGAGATTGTGAATTGTTGAAACGTCCGGCTTTGATGATTCTGCATTCTCTGTTATTAATCGACGGCGGCGGAGGGAAGAGCAGCGGCACCAGCGGCATTCCCTCAGCGGTTTGCCTTTACGTTGGCCTTGATGTTCAGACGTAAAAATATGGAAAAGGGTATAAAAGGCCATAATGTTTACCCCAAATTTCATTTTGAATAAAATTATATTAAAACCCATAAAAAGTGTCAAAACCGCTACTCAAAACTTTCGCACAAGAAGTGGCACACCTAAAATGGCACACTAAAGGCTTAGACAATGGGCAACGGAACAAAACACAAGATCAACTACTCGAAAACAAAATACAGTTTGGACTTCTGAAGAAATCCAAATCAGAGTAACAAAAACTCCTATTACAATTTTTATAAAGAAAAGCCGCCTTGTTAAAACAATTGAAGATCACCATATCTTTCGTAATAGTCGCATTCCCGAAAACTCTCGAGTTCCTGCTTTTCCAAATCTCCCATATAATCATAAACCAAAGAATATTCTGCCACTGATTCATGAAATCAACCAAAGAAAGAGGGCATACCCAAACGACATCCATCTTCTGAAGCACCTCATCCAAACACTCTTTGCAAAACAACAGTGAATAAAAAGATGGTTTTGCGTTTTTCCAATAGCACAAATCGATCACATAGAATTATCAAAAGAAATAATATCTCATCTTGCTAAAAAATCAAGAATAGGAATCCTATTGTGTAGCGCAACGCAAATAAAGAACTTCACATGAGGAGGAATTTTAGATTTCCAAACCTGAGTAAAATGATTCCACGGTCCATCTTTCCACAAAGCACTGTTGTTTGCTGCTGAATTAGATTCTGTTCCATCCAAATTTACATTCGTTACCACATGCACTATATCATTAATCCGATTAGCAGCTGAAGCTAAAATAGCCTCATCAATTCCAAATTTACATTCGTTACCACATGCAAAAATTAGTAAAAAAAGAAAATTTGCAACCCATTACATAAGCATATTACTGTATATAAATAAAACCATCGTGACAATTTATTTTATAAGACAAGATTACATTGTCCACATAAATAATATAAACTTTCACAGATTTTTACAAGCATTTCGTTTGGAGACACTTACTCTCAAACCATTTCTCATAAAAAGAATTACAGAATTACTCGGACTAGCAATATGATTTTCACTAACTCGGATCGAAAAATTCCATATGATAAAAGAAGCAACAGCTTTAATTTGTTGAAAGGAAGTTTTCTTGCCTAAGCAACTCCTTAATCCTGCACTAAAAGCTGAAAATCTGTAAGAAGGTACATGCTTTACGCTTCCTTGCTCCGTAATCCACCTTTCTGGCTTGAACTCCAAGTAATCTTTGCCCCATATTTCTTCCATTCTTCCCATTGAGTAGAACGAATAAATTATTTTCATGTCCTTACCAACGTAATGCCCGCTCGGAAGAACGTCTGGTTCGATGGCTGATGTCGCAAGAAATGGAATTGGTGGGTAAAGTCTTATAGCTTCCAATACGACTGCCTGAAAATAAATTAATTTGTTTAGCTCTGCAATACTTAGAGGCATCATCTTGTTATTAGTGGCTTCTTTGTAATTATCATTTAACTCGTCTAGAATTTTTTTCTCGATCGATGGATTACTCGCAATAACCCAGAGAAGCCACACCATTGCACTGCTGATAGTGTCTCTTCCGGCCGCCATGAGATTAAATGTCATATCTCTCAGAAATTTGTTTGAATTCGTGATCGCCACGTCTTCTCCTTCGTCTTCTTCCTCCAGAAAAGCTGTTAACATGTCAAAACTGTCTTCTGTTTGGTTTTTGCTAGGGGTTCGGTTTCGGGCAATGATCTCCTCTCTTTTTGTAGTAATGCAATCCATAACAAATTTTTCAAATAAGTCCCAGGATCTTCTCATCTTCTTCTCTTCTCCCATCTGAAGCCATCTCTTCAACTTCCAAAATCCTGTCGGAACGGCATGTCGGAAATGAACAGCCTGCTCCATTTCATGAAAAGCCTTCTCAAGAGCATTATGAGGGAATCCGACAGCAAGACATTTCGGGTCATATCCTAACAACAAAAGACAAATACCATCAAACGTTAATCTTTGAATTACATCTTGTAAATCAACTTCCGACCCGAATTCCGACGCATTATCAA
The DNA here is from genome assembly GCF_937616625.2 of Mercurialis annua. Classification (NCBI taxonomy): domain Eukaryota; kingdom Viridiplantae; phylum Streptophyta; class Magnoliopsida; order Malpighiales; family Euphorbiaceae; genus Mercurialis; species Mercurialis annua. The sequence continues at coordinate 16,095,083 of NC_065572.1, read as the reverse complement.
GAACTTGGTACAGTCGCTTCAAGATTTTTCCGTCCAGTATTCTTTCTATGGCAGCATCATACCTTAAATCTTGATTGATCAGAGAATGAGTTATTCTTCTTAGAAATCTCCAGTTGTCTGAATCTGCAGCAATAATTCCATCCCCAAGAGGATCGCAAGTCTCTCTAAACATAGGACCCTTTTGGTAATTGGCATAGTTCTTATTTAGAAGATAATCAACATTGTTGGGATCACTTGTTATCAATAAATCCATAGCAGTAAACCAAGGACCTTTGAATAAAAACGTACCACCAGCTTGTTGGAGTATATAGGTAGCAAAATCATGAACTCGAGACATATTTCGAGCAAGCGCCGGAATCATACCGAATATAGGCCAGCTGGTGAGTAAAGATTTTCTGTTCAGCAGCCAATGCATAACAACAGCAATGGCAGCACAAATTGAAATTATCGCTGCATAACTAAGTGTTGCCATTCTTCTTCTTTTTTACTATAATTGGAAACTTTTACTATGTTGCTGTAAATCTATATGTTACGACTATACTAGCTTTTGTGAAATGGGAAAATGTAATTATGCAAATCTTTTTTTGAGGGGCTGTATAAAAATAACTATATTTTTTTAAAAAAAAGTTGAAGGTGTATGTTTTAAAAAACAAAAATTGCAACAAAATGTGTTTATCCTTTTTCCTGAAATAAGCTGAAATTAGGGTATAAGAGTTCTCATTTGCATTGGGTTTGAATTTTACACGAAAACAACTATAAAAGTTGTTAACCAGTTTGACATTTCAGCTATCTTTCCTCTTTAAGATAAAAACGCAAAAAATAGAGAAATACTTCTAGTGCATGCCCATAATAGCATTTTTTTAAATGGAAAGTATGTTATTTTGATTTACCGAAAATTAAAAATTGAGGACTCTTTTGTCAAAAAATTAACATTGGACTGAACAAAATTTATAAAAATGTAAAATGTTTCAAGCTGAATTGTATAAGTCGGTTTTACGCGATTAATTTGGCCTAATTTCTACTAAAATTTAACTGCATTCTTTTAATTTACGGCCATGTTTGGTTCATGAAATAGGTACGAAATGGAATAGCTATTCCGTATAGAATGAAAATTCTTTGCTTGGTTCATGGAATAGGTATTCCACGGAGTTGCTATTCCATGATTTTGTGAAATAAATACTCTTCTCAAAAACTAAAGAATGGCTATTCCATTCCTTATAGAATAGCTATTTTATTTCATGTTATTACATTCCATTAACCAAACATGGCAATATTATGAATATTATATATCGAATAATATTCATAATATAAATTTGATCCAAGTAAATTTGTCGTCTGAGTTATTCAATTTTACTGACTAAACTGACTGTATAGGTCCATTTATCTGTGTTAGCTTAGGTTATAGCTCCATTTATCTGTTTTAATTTCGCTTAATCAATCTTTAGTTGTAAATGTTATAAAAGGAAAAAAAAAACTTTATCAACGGACTAACCTCTATATCCCACTAATATTTGGCGCCAAAATTATATTTACAAAACAGTAGAAAAGTAACATCTATATAACCGTTCTCAAAATCTATGTAAATTTAGCTTTATAATGCTTCATGCTGTTGATTCAAAACTGTTTTTGAAGGTTGATATAAATTATAAAAATTAAGGTGAAATGATTAAAAAAGGCCAAATTTCTGAAGAAAATTTCATAAAAGTCCAAATTATTCAATTTTATCTAGTTCGTCCTGAAATGCAGGATTTGGTATTAATTATGTCCAACTCTAAAATGGCACGTGATTTTACTTGTGTGACGCCTACGTGGCTCTGACGTGGCATGCAACACATATGCCACCATGAAAAATATAAGGTAAAAGTGCAAATAAGTGCTTAAAGTTTAAAAATTAAGTTGAAACGATTTAAAGTTTTAGGGTGTACACATTTTTAAAGAAAAATTTAAGAACTTATTTACACTTTTAACCTAGTGTTTGCCATGATGGCATATATGTGGTACGCCACATCAACACCACATAAAAAAAATTGTGTACCATTTTAGAGTTGAATATTATTAAAATGAAATCTTGCGTTTTAGGACAAATTAGATAAAATTGTACGATTATTTTTATGAAAATTTTATGAAAATTTTAACTTTTTTTAATCATTTGGCCTAATATTAATTGAACTTGAGAAGTACTTGACTCATTAGGTCTACTATTTTTTGAAATTAGAAAGACGAAATAAAGAAATAAAAGAAGTTCATAAAACTATTTTTGAAAGTAAAGGAACCAATCCTTCTCAAAAAAAGAAAGAAAGTAAAGGAACCAATTAATTAAAAGAATAAGGGAAACCATTTTTACACTCCATGACTTTATAATTGCACTCAAAATTATTGTGGGTTGATTACCCACCTTGTACTTTTTTTTCGTTTGTACCCTAAATTTATAAAAAAACCATTTGTACTCAGTTTTGGGTTTTTATGTTTTATCCCTATCAAAAAACATTAAATGGTAATCTTTTCATTTGAAAAAGAGTTTAAAAAATATTTTTTTTCTATTTTAAAAAATACAAATAAATCCTTAAACTTAAAAAATAATTAAATACATCCAAATAATTAATTAATTTTTTTAATTTTATAAAATAATAAAATAATTAAAAAAAATTATTATTTTTAATTCTTTTGTTGGAAATATTTTTAAAAAAAATTTAAAAAAAAATTCGGAAATACTTTTGAAAAAAATTAAAAAATTATTGTTATTTTTAATTTTTTTGAAGAAGATGGTATTCTTGTACTATTAATAACATTAATATCTAATTAATACATAAGTTAAAAATGAAAGATTGTTTTAAACTCTTTCTCAAATGAAAAGAGTACAATTTAATGCTTTTGGATAGAGATGAAACATAAAAACTCAAAATTGGGTACAAATGGTGTTTTTATAAGATCAGGGTATAAACGAAAAAAAATGCAAGGTGGAATTTCTTTAGGGAATTAAGCCTTAATAATATCCCTAATGTCTTCTTTTTATATTCTCTATCCATGAACTTATATTTTTAAAATCATCTTAAAAGGTAAAAGAATTTTTTTTAATACTTTATAATTTAATTTACGTGTACTATAATTTTTAGTCTTAAATTTTTCTAAGTCTTATAAATATTTTGTCCTTTCAAATTCATAAGTCTATTTGAATATAAATTTTTTCAAAATTAAATTTATTTGCGGTTATCACAATTTATTCAAAATAATTAAATTTTGACTATTAAATTATTTTACTTTGATAAATATTATTATGTCCGTCAAATTTTAATATCCACAAAAATAATAACAACTTTTTATTGCATCAGCGAAATGATAATATAAATTATTTTATTTCACTAAAAACTGATAAATATTATTTTACTATAAGAAAAATTATTATTAATTACATATTTTATCACGAATTTTAGCGTGGTTTGTAATTATATCACGAACTTTAAAATCTGACAGAGTCAGTTACCAATTTTCCTTTTTAGACAAATTAGAACAGTGGCCAATCATACAACAACAAAAATGTCAATGTGCTTGTATATTATAATGTTCACATCAGTATTTTTTTAGTTCACTGTTCTGATTTGCCAAAAAAAGCTGGTGACTGACATTTCAAAATTCGTGATGTATTTTTTCAATTTACTTTAAAATTCGTGATTTAATTTGCAGTTAATCCAAAAAATTGTTATATAATTATATATGTTTATACGTCTTAATGGATCGAGTTTGTGAGGTTTCAAATGAGAAAATAACAAAATATTCAAAAAGAGGAAGAAAATAACAAAAATGCTAAGTTTACTGAAAAATTACATAAGCACCTAAAAAAGCTAAAAGTTTACATTTAATACCTTGCCAATAAGGATGTAACACATGACACACTCAAAACAAATAAAAAAAATTCAAAAACGCGTCAGAATGGGTCAAAAAAGCGTCACAAACGCGTCTGACATGCGTTTGACACGCGCGTCAGTCACGCGTCAATTTGTCAAAATTATTCACATGTATCATTTATATATCCGCGATGTATCCACAATGTATCAGAGACATATTTAATTATCATTATCTCTTATTTCTAAAACAAATATGTATGTATATATATACATACAAACACACATATTATTTATATTTATTATTTATGTGCATATAAGGTGTATGTGTAGAATATTTTAAATTAAAAGAAGCATGTATCACATACTTTAAAAATACATAAATTATGTTATAAAAGAGTATCCATAAAAAATGTTCTTCCTATTACATGTTTGATGCTTGCCTTATTTTTTGTTAATTTTATATATATATATATATATATATATATATAGACACACACACACACACACACACACACACACACACACACACACACACACACACACACACACACACACACACACACACACACACACACACACACACACACACACATATTATTTATATGTATTAATAATGTGTCTTTAATGTGTATGTATAACATATTTTAAATTAAAGCTACATCTATCATATACTTTAATTGAAATTCACGCATCAATAACATTTTAATTTATTACTCGATATAAACATCTTTATAATTTAGATTTTTTTGGTTGTATTTTTTTAACTCGGTCGCCTAACACTTAAAAATTATGTGTATTTTGTATGTATCTAGAAAATATTTCTAATTGAAATTCACGCATCAATAACATTTTAATTTATTACTCGATATAAACATCTTTATAATTTAGATTTTTTTGGTTGTATTTTTTTAACTCGGTCGCCTAACACTTAAAAATTATGTGTATTTTGTATGTATCTAGAAAATATTTCTAACATATTTTAAGCATCATTTTTTCTGATATATCTATCAAAATGTATGACGTGTATCTGAAATGTATCTAGAACATATATCATATTAATATATATATATATATATATATATATATATATATATATATATATATATATATATATATATACATATCATGTATAAATTAAATATTAGAAATTTATCTAACAAATACAAGTAAGAAACATGTCAAAATACGTCTAATAAATTAATATATATTTAAAAATGTATACATTTGATCTGTTTTTTATATGTATAATTTATATATTAAATGTGTATCTAACAAATACATCCAAGATACATTTCAAATACGTCATATATACATTTTATTTTTTTCAAGGTGTGGCTGAGTAAACTTAATTTTCAAGTTCATAAAATGATCAAGAAAAAAGTGATGCTAAAAGTTCTAACTATCACTCAGATAAACATGTCCTTTTATCTTCAATTATTCTAAATCATGTACCAACGGTTACTCTACAACTATAATAATTCACTATAAATTGAAATATAAAAATAATAAGTTGTGATTTATTTAACTCAACTTTTATCAATATAAACATCCTCACTTGAATTACAACCACTATTATACACAATGTATAAGAGATCTATCGATTATACTACATCTCAAAATACACATATTATACATATATTAAAATAAAAAACATAGGTTTAAACTATTTCTGATATGTACAAAAGATGTGTCGAATATGTATATTATTTGTATTTGAGTTATATATTTAACGCATTGAATATATAACTTACGAGTAGTTGAAATTTATGTATAACATATATTTAAATAAAAAACATGCCATATGCTCTGTAAATTTTATAAATTATTTATCAATGATACGTATTTAACGATGTGTATGTTTAATATATTTAAAAAAATATATCTATCATATATATAAATTATTTATTAGAGATATATCAAATATGTATATAAAATATATATATATAATACATGTAATAAATTTTTGATAAGTCTTTGAGATGTATAAAAATGTTAGTAATAAAACTTAAAAAAAGACAATAAGAAAAAAGTTCTGAACAACGAATATGTATCAAATATGTATTGCATATGTATTGGATATGTATCGTATATGTATCGTAGATGTATCAAATATGTTTTTCAAATATCTTTTGTATGTATCAAATATTCATCGGTTGATTCAATTAAATCGATAAAAATAAAAAATAAAAAATAAAAAATTTAATTTATTTCAATTAATTAAACTTCAATTTACTACATCTAGTTCACTTTTTGATTCAAGATTAATAAAAAAACATTAATTGATCTATGCGTCGATTAACTATTTTTCTTAAATAATAAATTTATAATTATCTAACATATTTGAGATGTGTCGAAAATGTATTATAGATGTATAAAAAATGTATCAACAATGTATTCGCCATATAAAATTTGACAATATTTTATTTAAATAATACATGTTAAATATATAAAAAATTACATAACGAATATAAATTTAATAATACATCTATTTTATTATGAATCAATTTTTTTTACAACACAATAAAGGAATCATCCAAGGATAGTGTACACATACTTCTCCATAAGCATTTGAAACCAAAAAAAAGGCAAATCTATGAAATACGATAAATTTCATTGCCAATAACTAACTTACTAAAATGGGCTTTTATAATTAACCAATTTCAGTTAATAAACAAATTCAAAGCACAAATTCAACCAAGGCATGAGAAAATGTTGAACTTTCATATTTTTTGTGGTGAAAAAGTTGAGTACACAGATAAAAAAATGCAACTTTTTATCAAAACAAGCAGACCCAGAAGTAGAATAAGAAGCTTAAAGAGAAATTAAGTAGAAAAATAGTAAAGAGAAACAGTGCTCCGTCTTGAGTGCTCCGTCTACGCCTAGGCGTTTGGGTGATTTTTCTCTCAGTGATCCTTCCAGTCCTTCCAGAATCGTTGAGTTTTATCGTACTTTTGACGAGTTTGAAGATAGTAACAGCGGAGGATTTGTTTTTAATTGGGAGGAAAGATCTGGTTCGCCTAGATCTCCGTCGCCAAAAGGGGATGAATTCGCTTTTGATTTCAGGTCTGAGTTAGAAGAAACTTCTCTTTCTGCTGAAGATCTTTTCGACGGAGGTAAAATCAAGCCGCTGAAGCCTCCTCCAAGACTACAGTACGAAGACAGGAGTCCTCTTTTGTCGCCGAGATCGCCGCTGGCTCAAGGGAAAAAGATGTTTCATGAGGCTTTCTCGCCGAGGAAGAAGAAAGATTATTCAGATCCATTTGCTACAGCTGCTGAAAATACTCGAAATCAAAGAGGTAGAGATAGAAGTCCGGCGAGTTTAACATCTACTGCGAGCCGCCGGCGAGCTGCGAGATTGTTGTCTCCGTATAGAGTATCTGAATATCCATGGAAAGAAGAGGAAATAAAGTTACAAGACAACGCCAAAGAACAATCTACCACTGCTCAGAATTTGAAAATGGTGTGGGGAGGGTGAGATTGAAAAGATCGAGAAAGTGGGTTGATTGTAATTGGAATGACACATGTAAGGTAGGGATGCTTCTCGTACAACATGTAATATAATCCCGTTATTAGTATTTTAATGTAAAGAAAAAGTTAGCACAGTTGAAAGATTTTGACAGACTTAGCAATTTTGTAATAAAAGCCCGTTATCAGCCCATATGTATAATTTTCTCATTTCAAATTAGGTGCAATCACACTTGTCTCTTCTCTTTTAAATAGACATCAAATTACGGCTCGAGCCTAGTTTATAATTGATATTAATGATAACGTAGTAGTATAATTAGTAGGGGCGAAGCAACCTCGCCAAGAACAGATATCGCTAAGTCAAGCATTTTTACCGACCTGGTCCCCATGATGGATGCCGAGCTGTGACAAACAAAGGGCACTTTACCCAACACCAAAACCCGGGAATGCATATACGAACGACCTTTACTTGTAATTGTCGGTTTCACAGGTCGGACCCAATTCTTCTAGATTCATAGACCTCATGACTTGGGGGTCAGAGGACCAAAAGTGTCAAAGTATCATCTCGGATGTATGCTTAGACGACGTCAGATTCGACGCACTGCCCGAGCTTTGGAATTTGAAACATAGAAGATCAGTTTAGCGAGATTGGAAAGACGAGCTACGAGATCTTGCAGCGGTCCATACTCACGTGTAACTGATCCTGGGACCACATAAGATCCTCTGACAGGTGCGTGAGAAAAAATCCCGACACCTGACCCCAATACGGGGATTTCGCCACGTAGGCATAGCAGAATATAGGGACCACAAGAAGGAGAGTCTGTCAGCAAAGCAAGGTTTGCACCAAAACCCTAACTATAAAAAGGGGTTTAAGGTGCAAACCCTAGGTAATTTTTATTTTTCTCTCACGGACTTATCTTCTTTCTTTCTCTTCTTCTTCTTTCCCCCACCGAAACTTACTAGAGCGTCGGAGCGAACTTCCGGTGACCCCACTGGAAGTTCCATCTTACCTCTGTTTTTGGTATGTGCAGGTTAGTAAATTGGATCCTCATTTGGTGATTTATCATTTACTTTTAAGTTTAAACAATATTTTAAATTTAAAGTGTCTTATATCGGAACTATTTAGGTCTATATTAAAATTTTGTTAATTACAAAATATAAATTTCACATAAAAAGACAGGTTTAATAGAGGCATTGGACTTGACATAGAAAAAATAACATACAAATAGGGTTCAAGGGCATCTAATCCAATGATTAGGTCTATTTATGTTATACTAATATCAAATAACAAAATATTTAAAGATAAATTAAAATCTGAAGTAATTTTTTAGCTATGATATATTCTTTAATTATACTATATTTTAATCTATATGGTAAGAATAATAGGCCACTAAAAACCAAAAGTAATAACTCTAAAACAAAAATGAAAGTAATAAAAATGATTAGTTTGTGAGAATTTGAACTGTTACTTTGAAATTATGTATGTCTAGGGAATATTTGTCTATATATAAACATTTTGGAGCACTGTTATAATATTTTGAGTGTGAAAATCCCCTCTCAAACATAAAAAATTTGGGGATGAAATAAAAAAATAAAAATAAAAGGACCTTTAGATAAAAAATTTCCTTTATAAAACTGCCACTATTTAAATTTTTATCATATTCCAAATACGCATAAACCATGTCATATCATTCTCCACAACATACAAATTCATTCTCAAATTTTCATCATATGAAGAATCTTCATGAAAAGGTATCAAATTCTTAACATTAAACAAATAACTAAACATATGAACAATCTGTACAGAAAATTCTTTGACAATTCCGTCAGATATTTGTGACGGATTTTTTCCTTCACAAATTCCTAAATAAAATTAAGATCTTTTTGTAGTGTATACTAGAAAACTAGACGGTAGGCGTGAGGATTAATTTTCAGCAAATTGGTCTTCTTAAGACAAATTATTATATTCCCCAAACTTAATCATTTACTTTAAACTAGATCTGTTCATGGGTTTGAGCGGGTTCGGGGCCGGGTTTAGGAGGGCTTGACTTTTTTAATGGCAAGCCCAAACCCGCCCAAGCCCGGTTTGGGCTTTAAATATTTTATCCAAGTTCGGTGTAGACACCTATTTTTCGGACAGGTAAAAAGTGATAAGAAACTGAAACGTCCAATGATGATTTTCAGAGAAACCCGTCCGGTTGACGAGCTTACGATTTGCTTGCTGGAATTTAAGCAAGCGTAATTTGTGCACAGTTGCAAATTTGGAGGATTAGTTAGGCGTGAATAGCCCATAAAAAATCCAATGAGATTGTAGTATAAGTCCAGAAATTGGACTAATTGCAATGTCTTAGAAGTTTATGGGTCAATTTGCACGTTTTACGGATTGAAATTGACCATAACCAAACCTATAGGACTTTAGTAGCATTTTTTAACACTTTTAGGCACCAAAACTAATTTTTGGCACCTTTTTGCTTAACCACCAAGTGTAAATATGAATTTGATATATAAAATCCTAATTAAATAATTAAAAACCTAATCCTAATCTTAGAAGCATAGCATTTAACACTTCTTCAACCCCTAATCAAACTCTATCTAGGTAAATAGTAATTTAAAACTAACTGAACCTCTAGCTAACCCTAGGTCATCCCTTACCACTATAAATAGAACCCTTAATCAGTCTAGCCAAGGGCGGCACACAAACCTTAGTATTAGACAATAAAATTCGGCCACCACACACACACGCACACTAAGATTCAGTCATAAAAACATTAAACACATGTTAATTCTCCAAGAACGCGACATCCGCACGGATTCGAAGCTGGATTCCGCATCCACTTCACCAGCAAACGAGCCAAGGACTCAGACCGGTAATTATGAGGACCCTCTATAATTATTCCTTTGATTTTCCATGTCATGAATATCATAATTGCTATTATTATGTGTTTTAAGGTGTATTGTTAGCTTGTGTGTTAATTTTAGCTATAAAATTGCCATAAATAGCTTAATCACTGAATTGCCAAAGAGCCATAAAATTCGATGAAAATCATGTTAATCACTACAATTAGCTGTTTTAATATTCAAAACCAGAAAACAGTCAATTAGGTGCATTAGAATGCATGTTTCTAGGTATATTTTAGCTATTTTTGTCATAAAAAAACCGCAAAATAGTTGCTGCCTCGAATTTTTTTTGCCTAGATGAGCTTTACTGTTTTTGGATTCATTGTTCAATTTTATGCGGTTTTGACTATTTTTGCATGAGAAACGGACATGAAATGAGTGAGAACGAAGCGAAACATGATCTAACTGGTGGCGCCGCCACCTCATCCTGCCGGCGCCGGCAGCTTAAGCTGGCGCCGTGTTCCTCCTTCGCCAGCCCTCCAAATTTGCTCCCAGATCCTTCCAAACGCAATCCGAACTTCAAAATATGTTTCCGGGCTCATCCGGACTCCAAATCAGGCCCAGTTTAAACCCATACGTAGATAATTTAGTGTAGAATCATCTATAATGCGACGGGCTAGACCCGATGTAAAACGGACTCAGAAGTCCAAATATGTAACATAGTGTATAAACCGGGCCCGCGAGCCCGAGGCCCAACAAACCAGCATCTTCCAGAGCCGATTTTGGGCTAACCCGAACACGGAATTGAATCCGGATTAAACCAGTAGAACTAGATCGACGAGACGCATAACTTCCGTGATCTGACCGAGAGCCCATTCTGATCAGACTGATGGTCAAAACCCGCGTGAGTGCTAGACACTCAAAGTCAATGAGGTTTAAAAGTCTCTCTAACCTTGTATGTATATTGTTGGAGGATTTTTACTCACCAACTTGTAATAAAAGTGGACTTTAAGTCCGGGTTGTCGAACCCACGAGGAATGTAGAGTTATGATGAGAATGAGTTTAGTTGCCACTCAATTTGTTTAGCACACAAATAGCATGAGTTTTGGATCACAATTAATTAAAAACAACTAAAGTAGACAAGACTAAAATTTAACAATAAACTAATCAAGCAACGATTAACTAAACAACGGAACAAACAAGAAGTAAAAAGCGTTTAAGGGTTGCTAATCAAATCTATGAATCCTAGGTAACCGGGGGTTGTTTGAAATATTGGTTTGGGTCAAGTCTTTCTAAAATGTCTAATCCGCTCTCTCGAGTCCGCAATTAGAGTTAATTGAAATTATATTAATATACCGAAATCTAAATCGCTCTCGCGTAATTAGATTTCGATAATACCAATCGAATCCAATCACGAAGCTAACTTATAACCAAATAAAACCTAAACCGCTCTCGCGTGATTAAGCATTGAACATGTGATTTCTAAATCCGACTAATTAAGTGACCCTCGCCTAAGCAATTAGTCCAACAACCATAGATTAGGAGATCAATCTAACCTAGGTCAATAAGCACAAAAATCACATCAAACCCTAATTACAAACCACCCCTAATCAACTAATCATCACACAACTATCATAAGCAACCCCCAAACAGGGGTTTAGCAAACCATAACTACTCTAACATTAATCACTAAACAACATTCAATAAACATATTAAAAGTAAGAAAGATTACCTTAAGTAGGTTGTAGAGCACTAACATAAACAAGATAATGAAGATTCAATAATAAAAGCTTGCATTAATAAGGATCAATCCCAAAAAGAACAAAATCTGGAAATTCTTTATGAAAAACACCAAGAACAATAAAGATCCCCACATAAAAGTGAGAGCAAAAGGAATTACAACTACACTAAAAATTGATGTCTCCTACACTAATGAGACATACCCTAAAAAATAGAGATAAAAATGTTTATATAGTACTCTCCAAAAAGGGAATAAAAAACAACCTATTACATGAGTGTTTGGCCAAATAAGGAAGTGGGCCTCAAGTCTTGTGTCTTCAAAATTCGAAATCTGAGCCCAATGTTTAACCTTTGTCTCGATCGAGATATTCATTAAAGGAATGTGTCTCGATCGAGACAAGCTTCTCCAAAAGCTACTGCCTGAAATTCCTCTCTTGTCTCGATCGAGACACTTCCATAAGTGTTTGTCTCGATCAAGACAGGCTTCAATCATGCTTTTTTCGATAAGACTTCGCTCCTTGTATTCTTTGTCGATTCTTTCACTTTCTTTGGCCAAAAACGCTCCAAAACGGTCCAAAACGCTTCAATGCCCTGAAAAGCTCAAACACATAATAAGGCACACAAACACCTCAAAATGCACGATGAATAGCATAAAAACGTAATGAAACGACTCGAGTAAATAGGAGTATTTTACTCCTATCAAAACCTCCTCACACTAACCCCTTGCTTGTCCTCAAGCAAGAAATGAACCTTACTCGAGGACGCATGTTAACTAATGAACTCACACCCGCAACATATTTACAAAATGTTCCAAACAATGAATGCCCAAATGAATGCTTCAAGGATTTACAACTCAAGATGATGCAAACAAGCGATAGATGCAATGTCAACGACATAAGATGATAGCATTAAGACTACAATCACGAAAGCATGCTTATCAACACAATACACATTACGAATTTGCTATCATATGCGGGACGTGTAAACAAATTAGATACAAGCTATTTTGGGCAAAACAAGGCATAATTGTCTATTTCAAGCAATGCATACTCCTCTCTAGATTTCACTCGCTCAACATCAAGGGGTATAAACAATACGCATGCAAAGTCATCATAGGCTTGCTCAAAGTCCGGACTCCACTATTTAGTTCGGTTCTCAACAATCATCAATTGGACTTTTAAGGGTTGTAATGGGGCTAAGGGTTAAGGGTAGGTAAAAGAGGTGGTTTTTTTGGTTAAAACTTGACTTGACAAACACTTTTAATACACAAATGATCTAACTTGGAAAATTTTCTAACACATGAACTTTTTCTAAATAATCAATGCCTTTATTCACTTTATATTTTTTTTATATTTTTCTCTTTTTCTTGATTTTCTTTATTCTTTCTTTCTTTCTTTTATTTTTCTATCTTTCTTTTTCTCAAGGCAACTTTTCTTGAAGCACAAGTTCATAAATTTTTCATAGCCATCAAGCTAAGATTCATTTTTCTTCATATAAGCTCATCAAGTCAAATTAGGGTGTTTTCTAGGTAAATTTTTGAAAAGGTCTAATTGTGTGAATTTTTGGGTTGAAACAAGAAATTGGTTTTAGGCTCAAATTGTGTTATCTAAGGGTAAAAGGGTAGGCTTTTTAAAGTGGGTTAAGAAGGGGTTAATCCTAGTGCCAAAATCATTTGATTGTTTAAAACTCAACAATGTAATCTCAAACGGACATAAGAGCAAGTTCTAGGACTTAAACATGCAAAACACACAACAAAGAATTTTTGGCTCGAAATTTTAAGTAATAAGGTTGTGTTTTTTCCATTGCTAGAGACTTAAACAACTATGTCAAGCATGCCCAAATTTTACCTAGAATTTAACAATTCTATTACATACACATCATGAATCCGCATCAAGCTAGGTCGATCATGAAATAAGGGTCAAAATTGCTCACAAGTGACTTCACCCTAATCCTATTAAATTATGTCATCTAATTGGCATCTCGCTAAGTAAGCATCACACAAGAATTGTAAGCCCGAGAGACACCATTCAAACATTCATTATGCGGGACATAAAATTTGATACAATTGCAAGCATTTGATCAACTTAACTAACATGCTCAAAATACTAAGCTAGGGGGATATGCTAAAGGTTTGACCCAAAATTCTATTAAAAGACATCAATCAAAAAGAAACATAGCTAAAACAACACACAAAACAACAAACAACAAACAAAAATATCCTAGACAACTACATTCAATTTTCCAACCCTCCTCACACATTTCTAAGCAATGCCCTCAATGCTACGAAATAAGACATAAAAAAAATTGAATAGGAGTTGAGTTAGAAAATCAAATCTTGTTCAATCGAAGTCCGGAGTGGCGGGAGATTGAGGTGGTGTATCGATCCAAGTTATCCCCGAACCATTGACATAGTCTCAGAAATTCTCCATTTGCTTGTCCATGTTGGCCTTCAACCGGCCTTGCTTGTATTCGATCCTTGCCATTCCCCTCCTTTGACTTGCTTCCATCCGCTCTAGCATCTCTTTTTGGTCTTCCCAAGCCTGGCGGTTTTGTTCGGTCAATTCATTGAAGCGATGGTCAAAAGCCGACCACTGGCCCCCCTTGCTTGGGTTGGGAAGATTCACCCAATTTACCTTGCCTATCCTCCTCACTCTTTCCTTTGCCGGCCTTTGGTTAGGTTACTCCACCGGCCCCTCCGCCGTAGGAAATTCCGCTCGCCTTGCCGCATCAATACCATGTTGAGATTGGCAAAAAGGATGCTCGGAAATGTATTTTGTTTGGATTCTTTTGGTGGTTGTTTGGTGGTGAAAAAAGTGGTGGTTGGATTTTACTAGAGGAGAGATAGAGAAGCTTTGTTTTTGTTAAAAATGGCAAAGAATGGTGGAGAAGATGAAGTGGTAGGTAGACTTTTATGGATAAATTCTTAATTCAAAATGAAAGCCTAAGATGTTGCCACTTCATCAATCCATGTCTTTTGTGTTTTCATGGAATGACTAGGATCGTGCCACCTCATCTATCCATGTGCTTGTGTTTGAATCAAAAAGTCTCTCCTTTTTAAATGATTGTCTCGATCGAGACACATGGACTTGATGTGTGTCTCGATCGAGACACACCCCTCCAAAACTTTCTGCCTGTTTTTTTACTCTTGTCTCGATCGAGACACATTCTTTTAATGAATGTCTCGATCGAGACACCCATATCTGAGTAGAATTGAATTTTTTCCTTTTTGCCTACACAACACAAATCACACACACCCAGCATAAGATCGAACAACAAAAATTAAAACAACAAATAAAATACTGAAAATAACTAAGCTAAAAACAAGTTAAAAGACAAGAAATTAATTCGAACCTCTCGGGAATGCCTCCCGAGTGCGCTTTAGTTGGAGTCCAAAGCTAGACTCTTTGCGTAAGATTGTTAAAAATACAACCTAACATGCGGAAGCCGTCGTGGTAGCATCTTCTCCCTCTTTTTCCTTGTTGGCTCGTTCGAATAAAGCTTAGATGATATGGAATATGCTTGTTCTCTATAATAATGAACATGGGGAGCATGAAGCATATTCATAGGTTTGGTATTATTTCCTTCATACTCGGAATCAAATCCCTCTAAGTATGGATCTTTATAGTCAAAAATTTGTTGAATTCCTCGTAGAGTACCGTTATACCAAATTTTTCTCCACTTTCATCATTTAAGCTCATGGGACAAGTAAGTGGCTTGAAAATTGGAGCTTCAAGTTCAACATCCTCGCACTTTTCTCTTTCGATCTCTATGTGAAGCTTTGTGGGAGGATGTTCTACTAAAGCATTTTCATCTTCCAACTCGATGGCTATGACATGATGTGTTGGAGTATCTTCTATTACGACCGGTAATCCTTCTTGGTTTGTCTCTTGCAAAGCACTAGCTAACCGAGCAACTTGTATCTCTAGGTTATGAAGATGTGTAGATTGAATTTCATGATGTACCTCCATTCTATCTAACATCTCCATGATCTTGTCGATTTTGCTAGATTCACCAAACATTTCATCTTGTTGAAAACCATGTGATTGTTGTGGTTCATTGCCAAAATTGGAATTGAGGTCCCACTGGTTTGATGTGGGTAATAGCTTGAATAGAAGTTCAAGTTTTCATTGAAGTTCTCCCAATTGTTGTCCCAACCATAGTTTTGAGGGTTGTGCCACTCCGGATCATACATGTCGAAACAAGGGTCACTAGCTTGCCATTGATCACCCACATAGTTGTCATGGTCATTTCAATTTGAATAGAGTGTGGGACACTCGGCTCCAATATGACTAAAATCCCCACAAATCTCACAATTCGGATCCCATGCCATCACTCACGTCCAAATAGATTCACCATAAAAATAACATTTGAAGATTAACCAACAAATATACAATTTTCCTACACAACCAAAGACAAGAGCACCAAGCGTAAACCACGAAAACAAAATATAAAAGTAATAAAAGCAAAAATAGAAAATAAAGTTAACTCGACCGAGTTTCAACTAATTTCAATCAATCATAAAGTGCTCTCATTCCCCGGCAACGGCGCCAAAACCTTGTTGGAGGATTTTTACTCACCAACTTGTAATAAAAGTGGACTTTAAGTCCGGGTTGTCGAACCCACGAGGAATGTAGAGTTATGATGAGAATGAGTTTAGTTGCCACTCAATTCGTTTAGCACACAAATAGCATGAGTTTTGGATCACAATTAATTAAAAACAACTAAAGTAAACAAGACTAAAATTTAACAATAAACTAATCAAGCAACGATTAACTAAACAACGGAATAAACAAGAAATAAAAAGCGTTTAAGGGTTGCTAATCGGGAAATTCTTTATGAAAACCTAAACCTAAACAGCTCTCGCGTAATTAGATTTCGATAATACCAATTGAATCCAATCACGAAGCTAACTTATAACCAAATAAAACCTAAACCGCTCTCGCGTGATTAAGCATTAAACATGTGATTTCTAAATCCGACTAATTAAGTGACCCTCGCCTAAGCAATTAGTCCAACAACCATAGATTAGGAAATCAATCTAACCTAGGTCAATAAGCACAAAAATCACATCAAAACCTAATTACAAACCACCCCTAATCAACTAATCATCACACAACTATCAAAAGGAACCCCCATACAAGGGGTTTAGCAAACCATAACTACTCTAACATTAATCACTAAACAACATTCAATAAACATATTAAAAGTAAGAAAGATTACCTTAAGTAGGTTGTAGAGCACTAACATAAACAAGATAATGAAGATTCAATAATAAAAGCTTGCATTAATAAGGATCAATCCCAAAAAGAACAAAATCTGGAAATTCTTTATGAAAAACACCAAGAACAATAAAGATCCCCACATAAAAGTGAGAGCAAAAGAAATTACAACTACACTAAAAATTGATGTCTCCTACACTAATGAGACATACCCTAAAAAATAGAGATAAAAATATTTATATAGTACTCTCCAAAAAGGGAATAAAAAACAACCTATTACATGAGTGTTTGGCCAAATAAGGAAGTGGGCCTCAAGTCTTGTGTCTTCAAAATTCGAAATCTGAGCCCAATGTTTAACCTTTGTCTCGATCGAGATATTCATTAAAGGAATGTGTCTCGATCGAGACAAGCTTCTCCAAAAGCTACTGCCTGAAATTCCTTTCTTGTCTCGATCGAGACACTTCCATAAGTGTCTGTCTCGATCGAGACAGGCTTCAATCATGCTTTTTTCGATAAGACTTCGCTCCTTGTATTCTTTTTCGATTCTTCCACTTTCTTTGGCCAAAAACGCTCCAAAATGGTCCAAAACGCTTCAATGCCCTGAAAAGCTCAAACACATAATAAGGCACACAAACACCTCAAAATGCACGATGAATAGGATAAAAACATAATGAAACGACTCGAGTAAATAGGAGTATTTTACTCCTATCATATATCCAACTGTCCGTGAGCATGCCAGCACTGTTTACTACTTTCCAAAAGTATTCCAAATCAAATAATAACCGGTTAAAGGACTAATCACCTAAAATTGGCCCATTAATGCAATTCCAGCCCATCACTTAGACATCGTAGGACTAATACGAAAATGTAGTAAACGGTTGTATAGGTTTTTCAAGACTCACCTGATAAAATCAATCATTCACATTTATACATCCGGTTTTAGGCTTTGTGCATGGAATCAATCCAGACCAGCCAGACTTAAGCTATTTATATCTTGTGAACTGCATATACTGTTGAGATGAGATATAATACGAATATGTACATTAAATAAATCCGGTAACCGATAAGCTAAGCACAAGTGTCTCGGGGAGGTCCACAAACCCTAGTCTTTAGTCCGATGCACGATAATCGTAACGGAGGCGAGTAAGGCTATCTAATCTGTTAAAAGGAATTTCCTAGTTTAACTAGGTGGCGACTCCATTTTTCAAACCATTTCCAGATCGAGAAGTCAGCCATAAGCCTAGGGTGAGGGGCCCCCGAACCCCGCTCCATTCACAATGGCGACTCCACTGGGGATTAAAATCAATAGTTTTTAAAACATAAACATAAAAATGTTTTCAGAATTTTTTACAAAAACAGTTGCGATTGACCTAAACCGCACGGCTTGCGCCTTATCAATCATCGGCTTTATTTTCCAGACATATTCGCACCTGTTGCATTGCATTAGAAATTTCTCTTCTCACATACTTTCTAGGAGTCCCTTTCCAGCCCCGATACTCATAGCCGCTCTCACGCTCTGGCTTTGCACTCCACTGCCTAGAACGTCTTATGCGGACCAGTATCACTCACAGCCTAGTACCTCGGTCGTTTGTACTCATGATTGAGGAAACCTATCAAAGGTATATCTGTCTGTGGGAGCCTTAAACCAGTTACTACCAAAACCCAATAACTTAGCCCACATGCATTCCAGTTTAGGCACTACCCTCTAGGAAAATACCCAATATAATGATTGTACTTAAGGCATGATTGTCAACGTAATGGTTCTAAATCCAGTGTTTCAAAAACACTACCATTTCAATCTTAGTCTTAGGTTCGGCCTAACAAATTTTCCAGTTTCAAAAAATCAGATTTTCAAAACTTCCTGTTAAGCCAGATCTAAAAAGATACAAATCCGATTAAGTGATACACCTTCGCTTAATCAAACCTCCAATAACCAGTCTAGTGAAAACTCCTTTCGCTAGATAAAGCCGCAGGGCTAAATCAAGTTACGGATTTCAAAGCAGACTTCCACGTCCACCCTACATATTTTCAAACTCCTTCCAGAAAGGGATTTATAGTTATTACATCGACAAATGTTGTTTATCTGCCTCAGAATTGCTAGAAGAGAGGTTTTTGCAGGAAATCCAACCCTTGCATTGCGATGCGAGGGTCCAGACCAAAATACATAGGAATAAACCTCGCCCGGAACATGTGTGTGGGAGAAATAAGGTTGGAAGGAACAACGTGTCTCTGTGATTTCAAACTTTTCTATGTGCCAAACTTGCTACGTGCTATGTGTTCAAAACTGACCCTGCATCTCACGCATCTGCATATCATGCATCCCATACATCCAGTATCATAAAAATTATGCACTAACCCCTTGTGGATGCAGCCACCAAAATTACTCGCCCTACTGCTCTTTGACAAAAGCAATCATGAAAACTCTTCAGACTCGAGAGCCCTCCCAAGTCACCAGTAACACCTTTCACGCAAGCACAGCAAGCCAAGTTAGTCTGCGACCGACTCAGTAACACCGGTTCCAAAAGTGCCTCCAGCATATTCTCTCGATCAGCCAGCTCAATCAGCATGTCTGAAATGAATACAGGGCTCCTGTCATTCAAGGCCAACTCAACCAGATGAAAGGGGAAGTCATGGATTCTGTCAAGCAACAGAATGAAGACCTGAAGAAATGGTTCGAGAACATCATAAGGGCTCAACTAGGTGGCCAAAACAATGAGCAGAACACCACTGATGACCAAACAGCGGAAGCAACAAGAAACGACGAGTCTTGAAGGAAGTAAAGAGCAGACAATGACATGCTCGGAGGGGAAAGAGTCAGCCCAAAATGGTTCACTAATGCATTGTACGAAAAACAGCTGAAAGTGGAAGTCGAGAATGAGAAGCCCAAAAACCAGGAGTCAGTGCAATCTGAATCCTATTAGGATCTGGTGAAGAAGATCGAACAACTCCCGGCCACCATCGGTGGAAACTAGCTCATCTATTTGGATGAGTATTCCCAAGCAGAGGATGAAAACCTACCGGCAAAATTCAAAATGCCAGATCTGAGCCATTTCAGCAGAAGGGGGGGGGGGGGGGGGGATCCCCGCATACATCTTTACCAATTCATCTATGGGATGACTACCACCATCCTGACAAACAAGAAAATTATCAGGGCCTTCCCAAGGTCGTTAGAAGGGAACGCAGCCCGATGGTACTATAACCTTCCTATGAAGACGAGGGGAGATTGGAACGAATTTCCCACCATCTTCATGAATCAATACGGTTGCGGTTCCAAACTAGAAGTCACCCTCAGGGACCTGGAGATGACAAAGCAAAAACCTAGAGAAGCATTTTCTGAATTCCTCGTGAGGTGGTTAGACAAAGCTGCGCTACTAAAAGAGAAGCCATCTGAGAAATAACGGGTCATAATTGTCATCCGGAATGTCTTCCCACACTGGGTCGAGAGGCTGCAAAATATGAATCCCAAGACTTTTGAGGATTTATTCAAAGATGGGATTCAAGTGGAAGAGATAGAGTCTGAGAAGAAACACAACGAACCGACATGAGGTTATCGGTCGAACTACCAGTCTGCTAGCAAAAGCGCCAGTGTGAATTTCGTCCAACGACAGGGTCCTGGAGGAAGAAGATTCTAATAATTTCTCATTCTTCTCACAAAGGTCTTAGACATATTAATGAAGCAAGACTTCCTGCAACCTAGGCCACCTAGGAATCCACCGAATACGAATTCGCCAAACTACAACCCTAACGCCTGTTGCGAGTTTCATCAGACTCAGGGCCACTACCCTGATTCTTGCATCACACTGAAGCATGCTATCGAGGACCTGATAGACGATGGAAGAATCACTGATCCATTAATAGGACAGCTCAGTACGCAAAAGAATCTGCTGCCCAACTATCGTGCGATGCCCCCACCAAAGGGCGTGAAAACCATAAACTCTAGACTAATCTATGAAGAGGTTATGGATTCTTTCGTCGACACTGATCCCGCCAACCCTGAAAAGTCAGTGGTTGCAGAGGCACCCCCGATTACAGAACCGCTGACGACTCTATTTCGACAGTTGAAATCTCGAGGGTTGATAGACCACTCCCTGTTGAACAGCAAGTTGTGCGAATATCATAGAGATTTTGGGCATTCTACGGAAGAGTGTGTAGAACTAAAAGAGGTTATCCGAGCATTGATAGCACAAGGAAAATGTAATACCCCAAAGTTTTGACATCGCCAATTAGACCACGTGTCAGGTTTTGAATCGCTGGAGTGGCGGCATTGGAGTGATTTTTGGAATAATTAAAGTAAATAAACCCGAGAAGGTCGGTTAAGAAATTTAAGTATGGAAATTTTGAAAATTTATATCGAATAAAGAAGGTGAGATTGGGATTAAGGGAAGTGGTTAGAAAAGTTATTAAACTAAAGTTAAAGTCCCAAATTAGTAAATAAAATATTAATTCGGGAATTGTAATTAAAAGATTATTAGCAGAAAATAATAATTTTTGGATTAGTATTATTCATTTGGGTATAAATAATACGTACGTACTTGAGTTAAATTGAATAATTAACCGTGTGATTAGAAAAGAAAGTTTGAAAGAGAATTGGTTTAAGTTAAAGAAATGAAGGATAAAATGGCTAATTAGCCAAACTATATATTAGGAATCATATGAATCAAGATAATTTAAGAAAAAAGAAGAAGGTTACAGAAGATAGAAAATGAAGAAAACGGCGATCAACTTCGATCGGCCACGGTTTCACCGTTTCTCATCTGAACCGAGTGGTTCTTGCGCCAATCTCTCAGAAATTTGATTTTCTATCAATTAAGCCCTTCAAATCAAGGTAATATTTATGTTTTGATTTCTGAAATTGAGAGTAATAGGGCTGTTATTATGTGTTCAATTGTATCAACCATAACCACGTTGTTTTTGACATTTTCGAGTTGGATTTGGTGTTATATTGATGTAAAAGCATGTCGCAATGAGTTTGGGGTGTCAGAAGCAACTCGAGACGACATTTGGAGCTGTATGAAAGTGTCTCACGACGTGAGACATAGTCTCGCGACGCGATCAAACTTTCAATCGGCATAATTTCTTCGTTCGGACTCGGAATTGATCGATTCTCGTTGCGTTGGAAAGTGGAAAGGATTATCTATCTTCTAACTCCTGCAAATCAAGGTAATTTTGATGTTTCATTCTCTGGAAATCAAGAGTTTTGGGCTGTTATGTCACGAACATGTCGAACTAATCGTAATCGTGTTGTATTGATATGGAAGCATGAAGGAATGGATTTAAGGTTCTTTTGGAAATTAGAATGATGTCGAGACGGACTGTTGGTCCATTTGGGGTTCCTCACGACTTAAGGAATGATCCTCACGACGTAAGGGATGCCTCACAACGTGAGGAATGCCTCACGACGTGAGGAAGGATCCTCACGACGTAAGGAACCATCCTCACGAAGTGAGGGAGGCTTGGGAGGATGTGCGAAGCTTGTTTCTTCATGGAAATGCCATCCTAAGGCCCGGCATGAAGTACCCTGACCTGATCGTGACTTCTGTGCTCCGAAAACGTTATTTTTGGACGTAAAACATATTGTTTATGATTAGGGTTTTGTAATAGACTGGGACGCAATTTGAGATTGGTACCTAAAGACCTAATTAAGATAAGAATCGAAATACGATTAAGAATTCATCAAAGGTAAGCATTGTATTAAAGAGCGAGATGAATCGGCTTAAGTTACTATTAGGGTTCTGGTATTCAGATGACGTTTATAGATTAAACGTACATGTGAATTAAATAGGTAATCGACGTATCGACGAGCTACCAGGGCGACGAACGGAAATAGCTAAAGGATCGAACAACGCATGGAACTTGCGTGATTTAGATACTTATATTGCATTTTTTTGGACAGCAGTCACAGTGAGTTGCATTTTACTTTCGCGTATTATTTTATAAAAGCTATTTCATATATTATGATTATTACTATCAATCACATCGCATTTATATGATTTGTTCTTATGGTATATTGTTTTATTGATTGTTTTAAATTTAAGAAACTGACTACCTATTGGGTGTCAATAAGCTGTGTGATCATCAGTATTTGAGTCAGTCTAGCGTGTCTAGATTGTTATTGATGAGATGAATGCGCATGATATAAATATGGAAGTTGGAATATGAATGAGAGATACGAGGTTGAACTCGATGGAACTATCCCGGGACCCGTATCCAGTGGGTTGAACTCGGTTAAACTATCTCGGGACCCACGACTTGAGATTAATTGATTGGTCGTGGTTAAACTCGGTTGAATTATCTCGGGACTGGACCATTTGGATGAAACGATTCGTTATGAAATGATTCGATATGAATATGATACAGTAAGATAAGTTAGGAGTTTAAGGTTAGGATTTCGATCGGATCTATCGCTTGAGAACGTTATATTATTTTCTTATACATGCATTGATTTATATACGTTTCGAGCATGCGATGTTATATTTGTATAATACCGTTAGTAATATGCAAACTCACTCAGTATTTCCCCAAATAATGACCCCCCCCCCCCACACTATTGATGTTTTCATGTGATCGGAGTCGGATCAGACAGACCATCTCCTTTGTGTCAGAAGTCACTTGGCTTGCACAAAGTACGAGTTCCTATAGAGCTGCAGTAGTCAATAGGTGTCAGTAAATGATTCAGTTTTTTTTTTTAATTCAAACGGATTATTTTAAATGTAAACTCTGATATGGTTTTGCAAGTAAATTGCTTATAAAGATATGTTTGCATCCGTTTGATTTCTGCACCAATTGCCAGGAGTGGAATTGGTCATGGTTATGACTAAAAACAGGGCAGTGATGGATATGGAATATCGCTTTATAAAACCCTAGTTTCTAGGTATCGCTTCACATCGGTTTTCAGAAAAGGAATATCATATTTTAATATCTATAATTATATCATTTAAAAGAGTTTTCTGAAAACGTATTATGCATGATAATACAATTTTTGCAAAAAATTTATAGTGGTTCTAGACTTGCTACGGGATTTGGAGCTACCACTCCCATTCCCTAGACCTAGTCGTGGCTCAATAATTTGGATCGTGACAAAGTTGGTATCAGAGCAGTTGCTTTAGTTACCTCTGCTAATATATGTTTTGTCGATTAAGTGACCTAGGAACTACTGTAGCTATAGAGTTGAGTTCTGTCTGATCCAAGTCTTTTGCATGGGTTGCTTTGCGATAAGTATGATTGATTGTTTTGTGAGACTCTTGTTTGTTTATTGGTGACATGCATATACGAGATATAGACACGTATTTCTCTTCCAATAGGATATGCATGCTCGATATGCATATTAAGATAGAATCATGGGGAGATGGAGTTTCACAATAAGACAGTCATACTTCAGCATACCTAGGGTAAAGCAAAGAATGTTATCAAAATTGATCGATCGAGACGTCAAGTAGTGAATAAAGAAAGTGTTAGAAGTTACTGAAGTTGAAGAACTTACTAGTTACAGAGTTTAAAGGTCTAGAGAACTTACAAAAATCAAGATTTATAACTTTTTAAAGTTATTTGTTTAAACGATTTTGAAAGCATAATTGTGCCTAAAACCGCAATAGTCATTAATCATTGTCACGATATTGATAGAAGTGCATCACTACATACGTCAATACATGCATCAATAGGACATGCATCATATGCATTATGCTCAGACGAAAAGGTGAACTGTGGCAACTGTTTGGGGATGAGAGGTGTCATCACCCTAGTGCACAATTTTGCTGAGATTTAAATGGAATTTTGATATAAATTTCAAGATGGGTCGTTTTATTTGAAAGAGTTTTCAAGAGTTTTGCTTTTAATGTAAGTATACCTAGACCAAAACTCTGTAACGCAAGTAAAATGCTCGAGATCAAGTTGCAATCAAGGCCACGAGAAGAACGAATACGTATAATTGCGAGAACATAGAACTTATGCTTCTAGTATATGCAGTTAATCTTGATAGAGCGAGTTAGAATGTGAACGCTCTTTTAGACGAAATCTCGAGGACATCAAGCTACGGGATAAGAGGAAACGTGTATAAAGAGCTGTAATCGAAAGATCGACTGGAGTATACTATAACGCAAGGAACATGCACAGTTTGCTATGCATCAATAAGATAAGCTTTAGACATGATTTACAAATCATGAAGGTCTAGTAAAACTGTAATACTTTTTTATTGGACCATTGGATAAATTTTTATTGGAACGCGATGTTCCTAAGATGGTTACTTGAAGATTAACCGTTATGATCATCAAACTAAGAACTCGAAGTAGTTTTTATAAGAGTATCAATGATGGATATATATGGATAGAAGTGACTAGCCAAATAAACTGGCGACAAGAGTATGGAGTATAGAATTGGATCAACTAAGTATAGTTAACACCAGCTCCACATGGAATGGAATGGTTTTAAGTATATGATAAGAAATATTAAGAGATAGACGATAAGTATTGTGGTAAGTGAATTGAAAGTTGGGAACTTCCAACACCAAGTTGGCGATTATGAAGCGGATCAGCAAACCACAGAAAGTATAAACGTGATTGATAGATGTGGAATCTCAGATCTTAAATTTCAGGTTCAGCTAATAAAGAGTAAAAGCATAGTATGATCAAAATATGAAATGAGAGATAGGAGCAAGGTACACATAAGACATATTCGTATATAAGAAAGAATAAGGATATAAAGGATGCGAAGAGATCAGTTAAGGTAATCAGTATCGGCAAGGTTTGAACAACCTGTATATACCATATAGTACTCAATAAGAGTAATCAAGGAAAGAAAAATAGAACGTCATATGGGAAGATAATAAGAAGACAAGATGTGTCGACTCTATGTAGTCATAAAACATATAGGAACTGAAGGGATCGATTTGACATAAGTACAGAATCAGCCTCACTGACAGTCAGGATGTCGGTAAGACTACGACAAGAAGATATGCATGTTACCGAGAACGCAACACGTTGAGGAATTCAAACGGATTAGAACGCGACCGCTATTGATAAACAATATCGATGATAGAAACACGATATACGAGATACGATGAAGATGAAGATGAATACGAAAAGTATAATAGAATATGATCGAGAAATATGACAAGAATAAGAGTAAAGGATAAGAAAGGAGTCCCATAGGATTATAGTACCAACGCTACTAATCCTAGTGAATGATTAAGAATAAGAAATTGAAGAAAGATCGTAGAGACTATATCTACGGTATAGATGAAAGAAAGAATTTGCGAATGGAATTAATAGGATTATGGATAGTAAGAAAAGGTAAACCTAAAGCTACATGATAGAAAAAGGAGATAGTTTGGAAACTAAGAGCCAAACTAAGATCGAGTATTGGAAAGAGAAGATAAATGAAAAATAGTTGGATTGTGATGATGAATGCTAAAAGAATATTTAAGATCGAAGGATAAACAATGTCAATAATGTATTAAGAGAACAAGACGAATATAGACGAGATAAAACGGAAATGAATAAGATATAAACGTTAAAGTATAACCTAAATGTTAGTACCAAAGTTAATATTGAAGTCCTAAAGAACAAAAGACGATAAAGCAAATGAAAATGTAAAGGAAGGATAACTCTTATGGAGTAAGAAAGTGAAGTAGACAATTGCGAAGGGTAACCTAACAAGGAAAGTAATATCGAAAGGAAATTGATGAGGATAAATTGTAAAGTGCCAAATACGGCAACAAGGATTCAAATATAATAATGATCATAAGAATCAACATATTATAAGGATTATAAAGAATGTTTACCCTTGCCATAAGGATTGGCAAGGATCTCCGCAAGGATACGGGGACAAACTCGAAAGGATAGAAAAGAGTGGGTTGATAGACCCGTAAATCAATAAAAGATGAATAAGATAAGCAATTGTAATGAGAATGATGACACTGCCAAAGGCAGCACACGACGAGAAAAGATGAAAGGATCGAGAATCCTCATTGGAAATAAGTAAACATAATGCGTCCAATAGATAGGAAGATATGTAAAGTATGAATAGAATAATTGAGCATAGAACAAGTGACGACGCCACCAAAGAACATTATGATGTGTGTAAAAAATTGGAAAAGGATTATAGAGTCGCACTTAAGTAAGTGAGCCAGGGAGTATAAGCACAAGAAGCTTATCGAAGTATTGGTTACACGTTGTCTTACTAAGATAAGAATTCAGCGATAAGTATGATGATTCCAGTTTGTTGTAAACCAAATTAGAGGAACAGATGAATTAAAGGTAAGAAGAGACGAGAAATTTAAAGAATAGTGCAACGCACTTATATGAAAAGAGTAAGTCAACGAGTATACAACTAATGAAGGAGTATATGAGGCATAAAAATGCAAAAGATAAATCAAGTAAGCCCCTACAAGGAAAGCAAAGACCTTATAAGGATACGTCATGAGGATTCATTTCATGGATGACCGTCGATGAGAGACGATAGTAAAGAATGGAGTTTTTATGTGATAAGTGGAACGACAAGACATAGGAGGATAGTTGATAACAGAATTAAATTCTCAACATCACGACGACTAGAAAGTGAAAGAGACTACGTAAGTAGTGAAGTACGAGTTAATCGAGTGTCCACATCATTTAATAAGGATTGATGATATGACTAAATGTATTGGACAAAGGGAAAGGATTGAGAAAGAAAAATCGTAAGTGCATGTGGATGCTGCTAGCATCGCCATAAAAAGAAGATATTGGAGATCAAGATCAAGTCGTGACAATGACCAAACAAAGAAGATTAATAGGTACGAGCTACTTGTTTACATCATTAAACGACAGATGAATAAAGCTTAATGACGAGGATTATCATCTCTAGTAATAAGATATCAGTATAATGAACTACCGTTGGATATCAGTAATGAAAGTTAAAGTTTTATTACAAGGACAAGAGTTCATAGTATTGAATATCAGACAAAGAATAGATAAAAAGAGTTGTGTATATAAGACAAAGAAAAGAGATAAAGAGAAGAGATCAAAGGTAAAAAGTCATAATACATAAGAGTACGAATGAAGTCATTATGGAAAAAGATAATGATATGAAGGTCGTCAATGGCAGTTGACGTTATTGTTTAAGGAGTACATGAATTGGAATAACAATTCCACGTATCGACAAGTATCATGAGATGATTAAGGTATAATCATTATGGAAAATGGCAAGAATATCGATTGTACAAAGTAAACAAGAAAGTGTATATGAACATTCGAGGACGAATTTCTATAAGGGGGGAAGAATGTATACTCCAAAGTTTTGACATCGCCAATTGAACCACGTGTCAGGTTTTGAATCGCTGGAGTGGCGGCATTGGAAAGATTTCTGCAATAACTAAAGTAAATAAACCCGAGAAGGTCAGTTAAGAAATTTCAATATGGAAATTTATATCGAATAAAGGACGTGAAATTGGGACTAAGAGTATTATACCTACAGATCTAATATTTTTTATATGATGTTTTAATGTTTTTAAATCATTAGTACCATACTTTGGTTCATCGATTGTTGGTTTTGAATCGTTTGGCTAGTTTAGGCAATTTTCGGCAATTTTGCCAAATTCGATTATTTCAGTGCTTTGGCCTAATTTTGGATTTGATCTTAAAGTGTTTTAGTTTTTATATGAGATATACCTAATGAACAATATAAGTTGTTTACAGTGAGTGATGTTTTAAATTGTGCGTTTTGTTAATTGCCCAATTAACTAATTTTGCGCTTAAGTGAGTTCTTAAGATAAATTTGAGTTCCCTTATTTCTAAAATGGTAAATTTGGTTTATTAATGTATTTCCGGATATAAATGGATTTTTTTACTTCGATTGGATGTATTAGGTCGGGTTAGACTTGTGTCACCCGACATGTGAGGTTGAACTTGATAATTATTGTATCTTGTTGACTCACTACTTAGGGATTGTAAACATTGGTTTACATTATATTTAAGTTATTGAAATGATTTCCGGACACCACTTTAAAGCTGGGAACTCAATTTGGTTTGATATTCTTATGACTTTGGTTATGCTATTTTATACAAAAACTGTCATATAAGTTTTGACATATATGGATTAATGCAGCGCTATGGAGTAAAGTACTATTTCCTTACATGCTTCAAAAATACTGATTTTTGGAATGATAGAAGTCCGTCACTTCAAAATACTATTCAATTGAAATGTTTGAAATCCATAGGTCAGCTATACTGAGTGACTTCATATAATTTATAGATAAGTATTTATTGAACATAAAACAAGTGCTATAAACATTTCATTCATATGCATCCAAATACTGATTCCGATTGAAACCCTAATCCAAAATATTTAATTTGTATTTCATTCGTATCATAACCATCTCATATCATATTAAATTAAATCGATCCATATGGTACGGTCCCGAG
This sequence comes from Mercurialis annua, assembly GCF_937616625.2. Classification (NCBI taxonomy): domain Eukaryota; kingdom Viridiplantae; phylum Streptophyta; class Magnoliopsida; order Malpighiales; family Euphorbiaceae; genus Mercurialis; species Mercurialis annua. Next base: position 16,065,587 of record NC_065572.1, on the reverse strand, counting down.
ATAATTCCACCAAAGTAATCGCTACCATTACTTTATCCTAAGTTGTGAGTCCCGAAATAATTCTACCGAGTTAACTCCCTAGATGTAGGTCCCAAAACATTCCACCAAATTAACCTCGTATTTATCATGCATTATCCTCCTTTATATTTCATGAGTATTATCATCGAGAATTCTGATTAAAATGGGTGATCAAGCAGTCCTATTACCGCGTAATAGGAAGCATATTTCATCGGATTTATACTAGTTTCAAATATCATATGCAAATCATTAAAACTTTTGCGATTAAAATTGTGCACTTTTAAATACTCAAAAGTAAACATATAAACTCATAGATAACGATTATCCACAAAACACAAAAAACAAAGAAACTCTAAGCTCCGGGTCGATGGTTGCCTCCTCGGATCTATAAAGGATTCAAAACACAACTTGTATGAAAATCCTATTGTAGAGACATCTCTAGACACAAGACACACCATAAAACGTAAAACATAACTCATCGCGTTCTAGTTGTAACTTTCTCGACATACATTCTCAAACTCTTTCTTGTTCTTATTCTATAACACTCTTAAAGTCCACTCAAGTCTATATCAGGTGTTGGATATGAAAATAGGTCAAAAAAGTCAAAGAAACGTTAAATAGATCGTTGTGCAGTCGCAAGACAGACTGTGCGACCGCACAATCTCATTTACATACTATGCGGCTGCATAACATGGCTGTGCAGCGCATAGCCCCAAGTTTCTCACCTCCGGGCTAAAACCGACCAACTACCACTCAAATTTGTGCTACCGAAACGAGATTAATACACATATTAATCCAAAAATGCATCCAAAACTCTAAATCCAATCCAAAAACGATAAAAATGATACAAACCATTAAACCCCTAACCTTTATTATCAAAATACATCCAAAGTTTTTCCAACCGAATCACAGATCGAGAATCGTATCTTGATTACCCGCTTAATTACGAGAGTTTCGAATCAAGAAACGTCAAAAACTGATTGAAATCGGCATAACCCTAGCTTGAACTCTTATTCGTGAGAAAATGAAAGGAAATGATGAAGATTTTGGTTTCTGGAAACCAAAATCTCATTTCCAAATCCTTGAATACATTGGCTAATTTTCAATTTAGATCAACCAGCTCAATGTCGCACTTTAACTCAATTCCATAATTAACGTCCGCGTCCAATTTCAAAACAATCTCGGAAATTCACGAAACTTTAACGATAAATATTTTAAAATATTTCACGGATATTGGTGTGAAAATTATCAGCACGGGACCTATAATTTATTTTATATCAATTTTCTTAACTTTTTCTTAGTCGTGTTCACACTTGTCCTTATGGATAATAATTTTCAAACACAATTATTATTTCGCGACTATAATAATAGAATGCCTTTGGTCGTAATCCTTAATATTTTATCTTATTTTTGACCTCCTTGGTTAAAATTATCGTAAATTAAAACACCTGGAAAAATCTAATACCTCAAGACATTTAGGGCATTACAATATGGTAGCAAGAACTATGATAGAAGTTTTCACTGGTACAATACCCGTCTTCTTCTCCGGAAACTTGGAGATAAAATCACGTAGCCTAAAATTTTTCAATCGCAATCATGTTCAACCGATCAATGATCCATGATGTTTCCTTGTTAGATTCATGTCTAAGAAAAATAAAGCTAACGTTACGTTTGGTAGGTTTTGTTGTCACCAATAACCCCATAACTAGCAAAACCTTTCTCCAAATCAAGATATTTCCATGTCCTCGGATAATTTTCAAAGTAAATCAACAAATTGATCTTGTTATGGTGTCCTTTCACAACTTGTTGCAAGTTAGCACGAGGGACGAACAGCTTCTGTCCAAATATTGTTGAGATGTTGATGGTTGACGGAGTCTAGTGGCTGGAGATGGCGATGAACGGAGCATGGAGGCTGGAGCTGGCAGGGTTAGGGTTCCACTGTTCCATAAAGCATTTAGAAAAGTACTTATTACACATAATATTTAATTCATTTCATTTAAAATGATTTTCTATTGATCGTTATGATTTTTTTTATATATATGGATTCATTGAAGAGATTAAATTACAATTACGAAATTCGTAAAAATAGAAAATCATATGAAGTTTATTTAATTTTGTTGATATCAAATATAAAAATTTATCTGAAATTAAATTCAAATGATAATTATTTGTAAAACATATTTCAATCTACAATTGAATAAACCAACACCTAAAGTTCTGAAGATCAAATATATTCTGATGATAAAATATATCGATTTGAGTAAGAAAAATCCATACTTGAATAATATGAATCGTGAACCGTATAATAAATATCTTAACTCAAACAGAATGATTCAAATAATAAATGTTTAATTGGCCGTACACATAAATAGACACTTTACAAGAGACATAAATCATTCTCAGATTTTTATACTTTTTATTTTTGTTACTTGGTCGGTGAAAAATTATTTATTTCGTCCCTCCACAATTAAATTTTAGAGAAATTTATAAGAACATCACATTCACGCTGATGTTTAACTCTATTAGCCACTTTCATTTTTTCTAACATTTCATGACAATTTCTTTTTACTTTTGATGACTTAGTATTTCAAATTATTTCATCTTCTAACCATTCTTAATTGCTTACACATGTCTACAATATTTAATTCAAGAAACATAATGACTGTTACTATCATCAACGTCTTCCAAAGCCACCGTCAAGTTCAGTATGTCAATTTTCTTTTCCTCTTTTTTCATACTTTTAATAATTTAATTTTGTTCATTGCTCCGTCAAGTTAAGCTATGTATTTTACCGTCAATTTTTTTTCTTTCTTCATAGTATGACCGCCGATAACTTAGTTTTCGATATGATTGGACATAGAAATCGACGGCCACCGCTTTAAGCTTTCACCTCAATCCTTCGAGTTAAATTAGGGGAAAGTTTAAGCCCACCATGGTTATTCTTTTTCCACTATTTTGTTTCTTGATTTTGGTGTGTGATGGGTTTAATTTTATGAATATTTCCAATTAAATTTATTAATTCTATAGTCCATGTATTATGATCAATATTTTCTTGTTGCAGAGCTAACTTTTTGTTCAATCACTAAATAATAACTATTTGACAGTTATTAATAGTGGAGTTTGTTTGAAATTTGTTTGTTATGAGTGAAGTTTTAAATATATATTTTAAATATAGAGTAATTAATGATACATATAAGTTGTTTGATAGAATGTCTGAGAGAAATTTGGTTTTATTTGGAATACTATTATCTCTAGATATGCACAAAATGAAATAGTTAAATGGTTCCTAGAATATTTGAGGAATGACATAGGCCTGATTTTGCGAAGCTATTTCGATGCGAAAAAAGTTGTCATTTGGTTGTAAGATGTTTAAAATACTTCATTTTGCTTTGAAAATCTAAATGTAGAATGTTATTATTCTTTAAAAATTCTGAAACGCATCTATACTGTTTTTGAGGTGTATCTTATCTGTTTATTCGATGTATCTGAAATATATTATTTTTATATCTTTGATATTATGTGATATTTATTAATATGTTTTTACTTACTCATTTTTCTCTTCTGTTTTGCAGTTTGATAGTTTCATCAATATATTTTGCAAGAAGTTTAGTCTACTACATTTATTTTGAAGAATGTAGCTGAGATAGTTCTGAGACGTATCTATGCTGTTTTTTAGATGTATCTGAAATGTTATTGAAATGTACATGATTTGTTTTTGAGATGTATCTGAATTATTTTTGATGTTAAATTTGTTATGTTTCTAATGTAAATATTTACATTTTTTGATATAAACTCATATGTGTAAGATTAACTTCAACTGATGATAAATTTACTGAAGGCACTATATATTTGTTTGTTCAGTTTATTATGTACATACATATTGGATATATCAGTAATAAATCTTATATACACCACTGATACATTAGATAAATTTCCGATACATTATAGATAAATTGCCGATACATCACATATACACAACGGATACATCATAGATACATTTTTTTTATCCTTTTTTGATTATTTTGATGAAATAAATTTTATAGATACATCATAGATTATAAATTTTAAATTATATTTTTTTTATTCACAACATATTGCTTGATTTGTCTTAAACTTTTAACTCTCTAACTAAAATTTAAGTTGGTTTATTTTTTATGTATATGTGATTATGTATACATATTAGATACATTATATATACAACATTAATACATCACTGATACATCATGGATACACCATTTATTATAATTTTTAGAGAGACACTCCAACTCATAATAAATATTTTCAACGAATAAATTTTGAAGAGACTGATACATTATAAATACATCGCCGATATATTATTTTCAATGAATAAAAATAATTCAAATATCCCGATATATTATTTTCAATGAACAAAACTAATTCAAATATCTCTACTTAAAGAATGAGTTAATTCCTAAAAAAATCATGAACTTTACACGAAGTTTCATTTTAATCATGAACTTTAAAAGTTGTCATTTAAAGGCACGAACTTTCATTTTGTTTCAAATCTATCGCCAAAGTAAAATCCGGTGTATTTTATCGAAACAAAAATTCCTAATCCTATATACTCTAACTAAAAGATAATAAGATTTAATGTCGATTTATAATTTGGGTCTTTCATTAATGGTTTATTGAAGAATTTAGTCAACAAAAATACACTGAAATGATAGATTTGAAACAAAATGAAAGTTCGTGCCTTTAAATGGCAACTTTTAAAGGTCATGATTAAAATGAAACTTCGTGTAAAGTTCGTGATTTTTTTAGGAATTAACCATTAATGAATCCATTATGACAAAACCATATTCTCAAATGATCCAAGTTTCTGGGTTCTTGGAGACCTGAAACAGATAAATAATGAAAATTTAGTACAATTGCTTAATTAGTGTAATTGGTTGATTAATTAACCAAATAAAATCATAAAAATTAAAATTGAGTTGCAAATATGTTATGATACATTAACTATACATAAAAGATGCATAAATGGTATATGATTAAATAATTCGGACACGTTGACCAAACTGACACGCGCTGACGTGTGACTGGCGCGTTTTTCTGACACGCGTGTCAGACGAGTTACTAGCGCATTTTAACGCGTTTTTACAGCTGTTTCACACTTTTTTCTCACTTGTTTTTTATAATTTAAGTGTCATATGTCTATTATTTAATGGTTAGAAAATGTAAAATTTCTCCTTATTTTGTCGTGAATGTAAAGAATTTGCTTTTGGCTAATTGAGTAATATTTGGTTTATTTTTGAATTTTTTTCCTTTTTTCTCCAAATTTTGTAATGTTTTCGTCCTTAAAAAATACTAAATAAATAACAATTTTTATATAAAACGGCGATAAATATAAAAATACAAAAAGTAACAAAAAAAATAAAATAAACTAAAGACAAACTAAACAAAAATTTGAATAATACAAAAACATAGGATGGGTTCTTCCTTTATTGGACGAATCGTAAAAATAGTTCGTCGTCATCTTTGATTCCTTACTTATTTTAGCAAATGATAAATAGTAATACCCTGTGTGTACTACTAAATATTTCCGCTAAGTTACTAGGTACGACTTCTTTTTTTATCTAATTTTTTTTTTAATTCTAAAACTCACATTCAAATTATCTCAACTCACATTTAAGCACAAAGAATGGATAATAAATATTTTATTTATCATTTAATTTCAAAAATTTAATTTAAATTTTTTAATTTAATATGAAACTTTTTTTGTTTAATTTCAAAAAAATTACTTAATTTAAAAAAGTTCGTTTAGTTTCAAAACTGTGTTCCGTTGAATTTAAAAAAAAATTCATTTAATTTTAAAAGTAATTTTAGTTTAATTTCAATTTTCTTTTCAAAAAAATGGGAACGTTTTCAGATTATGTTTTTCAAAGACGTCTCCCTTTAATAAACGTCCCCCCTCTGGAGAGACAAACATCTCCCCAGAGGAGGAGACGTTTTCAGTAAATATTTTTTAATGGGGAAACATTTTCGGTAAACGTCTAGTTAATGTTTTTAAATTTTTAATTAAAAAGATAAAAAGATAAAAAAAAAGAGGTGGTACCTGATAATTTATGGGCAATATTTAGTAATATCTAATTATTATGGATAAAATCTATTAAAAACAAATGAATTATTTTTGTTTATTATTAGATAAAGACATTACGTGGTCGAGGAAATATCTTGCTAATCGATAATATTTTCTTAATTTTAAATAGACTCCAAATAAATTTTGAGCCATCTGATTTTAATACTTTTTTTCTTTCTGTACAAATTACAAAATCGCAATCTCAACTATGAACAAATTCATCAATTTGGAAGCCTATTAAATATCTAATTCTGAATATCTTGGACCACTTTAGAGAAGAGGACATGTGAATGGAAGATTTTATCTCAATTAATTTGGATCTATTAACAATTAAAGAATTTTGCTTTTCTATTTATCTCTTTCAAATTTATGACTAATATTTAATTGTCAAAATTACAATTCATTCCATCTATAAATTGATTTCTTTAATAGAAATTATTTGAATTAATAATGACTAAATTTATAAAAATTAAAATTAAAATAAATTCTTAACCAAATTAAAATTCATTTGATTTGTAAATTGACAACTTAGCAATGGATTTGTTTGTTGGTGATGGACGTTAAACAGCCGGTGAGTCCTTTTGGAATGTCGCTTGTCGAGAAGAGGTATCTGGTGGGGTTAATGAGAATTTTACAAATACTCATGGTTCTGTGGTACACGTAACTGGGAAAATTAATTGGCTGGAAATTATGACGGAGATGTGTATTTTGAAATCGTTAGATCATCGAATTATTCTCCTTTCATTGAACTTTGGAAGTTTGAAGCTCTATCTCGGGTCAAGACTTTTATTTGGATTGTTTTCCATAATAAAGTGCCCACTCTTGACTTCTTGGCGAGACATTCTATAATCTCTTGTTTTAAGTGCTTTCTTGATGAAATTGTGGAAACGTAAGGACATTTTTTAATTTATTGTGGCTTTATTAGCAGTATTTGATATAGTATGCTTTAAAAAAAGGATGTGGTTTGAATTTCTCTTTGTTCGTGTGTGGATTTCATGATTCAGTGGGAGAGTAGTATTTTTATGGGTCTATATTGAAAATTATGACAGTTATTATGGTTTTTTTTATTGTGTGGAATTCGAAAGTGTACGAATAACAAATTTTTTCATAAGGATATTTCAATTAAACCAGTCAGTTCTTGAAAATCTGAAACGTATAAACTTGATTTAATTCGTTTTTCATTGTTAATGGTGGCTGCAAATGGGTATTAGTTAAGATTTTGTATATGTTGTATTGGTTTAATTATTATTTTGTAATATTAAGTTTCAAAATTAAAAATAAGAGTTGAAGTGTTATCTGTAAGTTTTTGTAAGTTTTCTTTTGGCTTATCCTCTGGAAAAAAAACTCTCACCTTTTATCCCCAATTCGTTTGCACCCTCACGTTGTAAAATTTTCAATTTTACTCAAATTTCCACCTTTCGTCTTTCAATTGAACCCTTAAGGTATTAAATTAACCTCTTTTCACAGAAAAAAGTCAAATCGATACTTTATATTTCAACAAATATTTTAAATAGTACCCAACATTAAAATTTCAACAATAAAACCATCTTCCCTAAAATTTCAAAAGTTGATAAATTTCACATTAAATATAAATCAATTAAAAATATCATTAAAAAAATTAAAAAAATTACTTTTAAAATATAAAATTAATTTTAAATCGGACCATATTTTTCCAGTTTTACTCTGTAAAATTAATTTAATTTTATATCAATTAAATTTAAATCTAATTAAAAAAAATTGTGTATCCTTCGATTTTAAACCGAAACAAAATATCTTTTAAAATTTTTAAAAAAAGCCACCACTAACCGACTATCGGAAAAAATTTCCGGCGGTGGCTGTTCTTTTCAATGAAGAACAGCCCTGGGCTGTTCTTCTTTGAGAAGAACAGCTCGGCTGTTCTTCCTAAGGAGGAAGAACAGCCGGAAGAACAGCTCTGGGCTGTTATTCAAGGAAGAACAGCTCAGATCTGGGCTGCTCTGAACAACCCATATCTGGGTTGTTCTTAATCGAGGAATACCCGATTGTTTTTCTAAATTGTTGATTATATGTCAAAAAAATTAATTTAACTAATTTTGCAGAACCAAAAACGGTAAGATTGAATGAATGTGGATGTGAAATTTATTAATTTTTGGATTTTTTAAAGAAGATGGTTTTATTGTTATAATTTTAATATTGGGTACTATTTAGAATATTTGTTGAAATATAAAGTATTGGTTTGAACTTTTTTCTGTGGAAAGATGTCAATTTAATACCTTGAGGGTGCAATTAAAAGACGAAAGGTGGAAATTTGGGCAAAATTGAAGATTTTACAACGTGAGGGTGCAAACGAATTGGGACAAAAAGGTGGAGGGTTTTTCAGAGGATTAGCCTTTTCTTTTTGAATGGAAAGATGATATTTATTGATAAATCATATCCTTAGCGATAACAGCTGTAAGAAATTCAGGCTAATGACTATACCACTCTTGATGACCTGACATGGAACGAGCATAATGCGCTAAAACGTGCGCGGCCTGATTCGTAGATCGCCTTACAAAAACAAAATTCAAACTAGTAAACTGTTTCGCTAAATCAACACAATCTAATACCAATAAACCCGACTCCGCTTCTTCTAGGTTACGAATATCCATCACGACCTCCATCGCGTCAGACTCAACCACCAACGTATGTTCACCTTTCATCCAATTTAATGCCTCACGAATACCCATTATTTCAGCCACCCTAGGGTCAAAATTACCCATGAACTTAAAAGCCCTAGCTTGAATAAGGATGCCTGAACTATTACGAACTGTAATCCCAACTCCTATAGAGCTGCCATCACCCCTACAAGAAGCATCAACATTCACCTTCAATACACCCGTTGCCGATTTCGTCCACACGACACTCCCATCCCCTCTCACCATTCTACTGATAACAGCTTCCGGGTTACTAACACGGGCTTTCCTCCAAGAAACAAGTTGGTGACCTGCCAAATTCAAAATATCGGCCATTGCTAACCTCTTCTTCGACCAAACAACACTGTTCCTATGAGCCCAGATCTGCCAACAAATCATAGCAGCTAAGGAAGATGACTCCTCGTCCACTATGCCCAGCCAAGACAAAACCCACTCCGCAAAACTCACACCACTAAAACCAGGAAACACATGCAATACTTGTATTTCTCCAACAAACTTGAGCAAAACTACAAGAGATAGAAAGATGCTTAGCTGACTCCTCCTCACACCTACAAACCGGACAAGCAGCATAAATGAAAACTCTTTTGGTAGCTAAGACGTCATACGTTGGAAGAAAACCAGAGCACCCTCCCAAATAAAATTACGTATGTGCATGGGGATTTGCATGCTCCAAATTCTAGACCACAACCCATTCACTTCGCTAACCTCTTTGCCCTTAATCAGCCTATAGCAGCTCTTAACAGAAAAATTTCCTCTCTTCTACGGGAGCCAAAACCAACTATCAGAAACGTTCCTTAAGCTCTGGGGAACACAAAATATATTGGCAGCAACCTCTGCTGAGAATAAATCAGATATATTGACCTTTACCTTTCGTTCCTACCAATAAGCGATGGTAGCCCTAGGTATTTTCCTTGATCCAACACAATTATAACATTAAGAATGCCCGCAATGATAACCCCAAACTCTGCATTAACATTAGAGCTGAGCATAATATTGGATTTATTAAAGTTTACTCTTTGACCTTATAGCTGCTCATATCGATCAAGAATAAACTTCACTTCCTCGGCCTCCTCCATACTAGCACAAAAAAAAGATAACAGTCATCTGCAAAGAATAAGTGATTCACTGACGGAGCACTTCTACAAATCGAGATACCATGAATTCTTTCCTGACGTTCACTATCGACTAACATACTCGACAACCTCTCAGCACATATAATAAACAAATAAGGGGACAGTGGGTCACCATGTCTCAGACCCCTACTCAGCAGGATGGGACTCATACTATGATTATCGCTAATGCTAGTGTAGCGAACAGCAGTGATGCAAGCAACAACAAGATTAACTCATCTGTGACTGAAACCCAAATTCAACATCATTACTCTAATAAAATAGAACGACATACTCATATGCCTTACTTATGTCAATTTTCAAAGCTGCTGCATAAAACTTTCCTCTCCTTTTCTGTCTTAGATAGTGACCAAATTCAAACGCAATCAAGATATTGTCTGTGATCAAACGCTTCTCAACAAACGCACTTTGATTTTTTGAAATAATGCAAGGCATAATTTTCTTCATTCTATTAGCGAGGACCTTTGCAATAACTTTATACACATCATTACACAGAGAAATTAGTCTCAGATCACTAACAGTCTATGGGTTTTTAATCTTAGTAATAAGAACAATAACTGTATTTGTTAACCCATCTTTCAACACCCCAGATTCAAAAAACTCCTTACAAACACGTACCACATCCCCCCCGACAATATCCAAATATTTTTTATAAACTCCAGGGTTAAAACCATCTGGACCAGGTGATTTATCATTATGCAAGGAAAAACGGCACTTTTAACCTCTGCAGCTAAAATAGAACGACATAAATCGACATTTTGTTCCTCATCAACACGATTTGGGATAGCCACGTAGCCAAACTGAGTATTATTATTGTTATCTTTAAATAAATCATAAATGACTTACAATAACTTCATCAATCTCTCCTTTTGAATACCTCCACACACCATTGCCGTCTTTAATCTTTGACATTCTGTTTTGAGATCTTCTAGCTGACACGAAATTACGGAATAATCTAGTGTTAGCATCATCACTATGCAGCCAGAAAACCTTAGAACGCTGCTTCCAATAATTCTCTTCTTCTCGTAACAGATCATGAAACTCTTCTTGAACCATATTTTAACGACTTGACCCAGCACCTTCTTGTCTAGCATGAAGCCGAACAAGCTCTCTCCTCTTCTTCTTAATTTCTTTTTTATAATTATGCTTCTATGATTTCCCCCAAGCCTCCAACGCCACTTTACTACATTTCAGCTTCTCAACAATATCTCTACCCCTCTCAGCTCCCCAAACTTCCTTAACAACCTCCTTACATCCATTCTTCTCCACCCACACATTATTAAACTTAAAAGATCTATCATACACAACATTATCATCATCTCTCCGGCTTATTAAAACAGGTAAGTGATCTGAAGATGTAGATTCAAGATTCCACATCACGGACTCAGGAAATAATTGAAGCCATGTTTCTGAACAGAAAGCTCGGTCCAGTCTCTCCTCCACACGCCCTCCATCCCCTCTACCTCTAGACCAAGTATACTGATAACATTTGGCCCCAATATCAACTAGACCACAATCAATAATAACCAACCGAAAGCCAGTTAAGAGCCAGTTTAGTTGAGGTTCACCACCACGTTTTTCCTCATTATCCAACATATCTTTAAAATCTCCTAGGATACACCAAGGGACATTATTTTCAGCGTTCAACCTTCTAATAATCTTCCAAGACTCTCTTCTTCTACTTCGTTCCGGACAGCCATAAAACCTAGTAACTTTCCGCCTTCGACCATCTGCTTCCACTACTTCAGCATCTATGTAATTGTTAGATGCACCATTGATCACAACATTCATATCGCCCTTCCAAAACATAGCTAATCCACCCTTTCTTCCCACACTATCAACACAAAACATACTCTCAAACTTCAAAGCAGACTTTAACGCACCAATACGAACAGGAGTAACCAATGTTTCACACAAGAACAGCATCGCTTGATTCTTATGTTTGACCATCTCCTTCAGAAATCTAATTGCACGTGGGCTGGCCATACCCCGAAAATTCCACGCTAAGCAACTCATTGCTTTGGGCAGGCTTGGATTCAAAGGCCCGCCGATCTGTCACTACTTGAGTCTATCATCATATCAGTTGAATGAAAAATAGGCCCATTCTCCAATTCTAGAAGCACAATTTTACTAGCCACTCTCTTCCTCTTTGCATCCCCTACTACCGCATCATTTTCATAATCAAACGAATTATTTTTCTTGCCCATGAAAACAGGGATTTGTTGCTTACTTGTTCCTCCAATAGCCACATTTCTAGCTGACTTTCCAAACTCCACCCGTTATCTCTCCCCTGATCTCTCCCACGAATCATATCTAGTTGATTGCTCTTACTTCTATTTTGAAATTCAATTTTCTGGTCAGGTTGGGTAAGAGTTAGATTTTTAGAGATTCTTGAATTCAAATTTTCCACCTCATCACCGCAACCTCCAACCCCTCCCTCGTCGGACTTTCGCCTCTCAACCATTTATCCAGCAATGACATTCTCCCCTTCATCAAATTATATCTCAAACTAGAATCATACGGTAACATCTCCTTCGGTATTGGATTATCGAAGTATTTTGAACAAAAAATTTTCTGAGTGCCCCATAACACCACAATAGAAACAAAACATAGGGATACGTTCATATTGGAAATTAATCCAACCCCAACCCCAAGCATTCACATTTATTTTTACTTTCATCCTTCTCTTAAGCGGCTTCCTAACATCGATACTAACTCGAATTCTCAAAGAACTTCCTTCTTGTAGTTTATTAACACGATTGTCATGACTAATAAAATTTCCCAAGAAATTTCCCACATCCTCCCCTAGCTTCTTAGATGCCAACCCTAGCGGAATATCCACCAAATGAACCCATAAATCTGCATCCCACAATTCGACACTCGCTGCCGTTTCACCAATCACAAACTGCCGACAAATGAATAAGTGATATTCAAAAGTCCAAGGTCCATCATCTATCACCCTTCGCATATCACGTTCATGGTAGAACTGAAATAGAAATAAGTTTTTAGCTGCCTCAGTAATATGGACACCCTTCACCGGCTTCCAAATAGGAGAAAGAACCAATTTTACAGCAAGCCAATTCACTTGTTTATCCGTCAGAAACCGTCCCACTAGATACCATCTGAATTCCTCTATCTCCTCTTCAGTCTCCACTCCAGACTAATCTAGACCAAACTCCTCCTCACCCTCCACTATTATTCTCTGATTAAAATCCATCAATCCTTGATTTCCATCCATGAGGAACATAACAGTAAAAAAAACCACACAAAAAGAGCTTAAAACGCAGAATTATGATGCTCAAATATGGATTCACGTACACACCATACATGCACAAACACTACCCAGTGACCTTTAATTAAAGTGGGAGACAAATTTCTTTAATATTGAGAAAAAAAAGAACAAAACACAATGATTGCTGGAGAGTAACAACAATCTTACTGGGAAACACACTAACAACAATCTCTGCCACTTGTCGTCGGAGGGCACAAGACTAGACTTTACTTGCCATTATTGCAAGACTTTCGGATTTTGAAAGAGTTGTGGTAGAATACATAAAGAATAAGTTTTTGTAAGTTAGTATAGTATATGTGAATAGGGTTAGTATATATACCGCATTATTAATTATTTATTTAGCTATTATTTACAATTTATTTAGTTATTTTCGGATTAAATACCAAAAGCCATAAAAAGACAGCAAAACACTTTTGGGTTTCTCAAGGGTGTTGTTAAATACCGCCCTAATTTTACTAATTACAGCACTAATTATTACAACTTCGACCTTTTATTAAAAATTGAAAAAAAAACACATTCTCTCAACCTATTCGAATCTCAAAAAACGCAATGACCGATAAGTTTTCAAATTCATCGGGATTTGAGTATCAAGTACCAGAAACAAATTTTCCGGCTTCTCCCAAGGTATTGTTTAAGTTTTTAACGTTTCTTTTACGTTTTTATAATTTTTTTCGCACTGTTCACCTGCCGGACGTCCCAAAATCGCGTCTGGCAGGTAAAGGGACGTCCACATAGGACGTCCCAAATAGTAAGAGACGTCCAACGAGGAGGTTTCCACCTAGTTGAAACGTCCTTCCTCGACGTCTCAACTAGGTGGAAACGTTCACGGGGGACGTTTTCACTTGCAGAAGCCTTCCCGTATCGTTTTAATTTTTTTAAAAATATTTTATAAGCCAATTATTAATATATACACCTAATAGTTTTTTTTATGTTTACTTTACAGGTTCAATTTGAAGTTTTTAGTGATAACAGTATCGATTATAGTGCACAGTTTAATCCCGAAATAAAGTTTAAAAGCGACGTTGAAATGAGTTGCCATTCATATTGAGTTCGAGCTGTTTATTTCTTTCCACAAAAATGGGGGGACACGAAAGCTTTTGAAATGTTCTCGCGGTGAGCGGTATAGAGGAACGTTCACAAATTCAAAATCCTCTGGACAGAAGAATACGAAGACGAAGACGTGTAAATACCCTTTCGCGATTGTGGTGCTGTTGAAGGGATATGCATAGAAAGTCGTTGCAAAATTCGGGAGTACGAGTATGCATAACCTTGACTTGGTTGTCTATCCCAATGGACATCGTCAGATTAGTGGACTGAGTCCCGCGTCCAAACAAATTGTGCGGGATATGAGCACGGCACAAGCTAAGCCGTGTGCTATTTGGGCGGCCCTACAGTAGAAATATCCATCTGACAACCCTACCAGAAGACAAATTAACAACTACAGAGATAACCTGAAGAGGTCGGATTTTGAGGGTAGGGACGTGGTGGGCCAGTTTTATCATATGGCTGTGGAGGGCCGTTATGTTCATTGGACGCTTGCCGATTCGGAAACTAGTGTGTTGACTCACATTTTTCTGGCGCATCCAGATTCTGTGAGGTTACTTGTTGACAAGTTTTCCAACTCGTAATGAAGTGGACTTTAAGTCCGGATTGTCGAACCCACAGAGATGAGAGGTTTAAAGTGAATGAAATATGATTTTGAACTTCAATTCGTTTAGCTAACGAGAGATTGGTTTTTGATTAACACTACGGAAATAAACTCAAGCAATAATAAATAAAGTAAAAGCAACTAACAACTAATTAATTAAAGGATTAAAACAGTAATTAAAAGCGCCTAGTTGCTAATCATGCCAAGTAATTCCTAGGTAATAGGTCGGGTATATGGGTATTGGTTCGGGTCAAGCCATCCTAAGGTATGCAAATCCGCTCTCTCGAGCCGGAAGTCGAAGAACCGACAATTGATTAATAAGTCGAAATCCAACTCACTCTCGCGCAATTGGATGTCGACTACACCAATCAATCCGATTAATCCGCAAACTCAAACAACCGCTAAATTCCTAAATCACTCTCGTGCATCTAGGTGTGAATCTTATGCTTAACTAGTTCTATTTGATTAGTTTAACTCTTGCCCTTACTAATCAAACACGAATCAAAGATTAAGAGGCCAACTTAATATAGGCATTAAGACTAATAAACACAACAAAACACTAACACACATAACCCTAACTAATCACCTAGCAATCATGTATGGCATTCATAAACAACCCCTAGACTAGGAGTTGAGCTACTCATGATTAAACTTAAAGCAATAACTAAGCAATAATTAATAAACATAACAAAAGTGAGAATGATTATCTTTAATAGCAATGAAGAACAATAAATCATAAAGAAGATAATGAAGAATCAAAGATTAAAGCTTGTATTCAATAAATAAATCTTGTTCTTACAAAGCAATAAAGGCTTCCAAGCACCAACAATGGTGGAAACTATGAAGGCACCAAACCCTAAACTATTCTACTCCTAAAAGATGACTAAAAAATATGTAGAGAATAAGTGTTGTATCTTTGATGTGTAGAGATAATGTGCCTTATATAGGCCACACAAAAGAGGAAAATAAAACATCCATGTACAGGTTGTGTCTATCCAAAAGAGGAAGTGGTCCCAAGCCTTGTCCTTTTTGCTCCAGTTCTGAAATCCAGAGTTATGCCTTTGCACGAATCGTGCAAGTCCACTTACTCAATAGTGCACGATCCGTGCAAGAATCCTGGAAGTAATCTGCTTCCTTTCTTTGATGTGCACGAATCGTGCAAGGCTAGGGGAGCTTGTTGCACGATTCGTGCAACCTATAGACTTCACAAAGTCTTCGATTCTTTCGCTCCCGGATTTGCTCTTTGCTTGCTTTCCTTGATTCTTCCCTCTTTCTATGCCAAAATACTCCGCAATGCTCCAATATCCCTAAAATACCCACACATGCTATAAGGTATAATACTAGAAAAGCACGGTGAAACATAGCAAAAGCATGCGGGAAAAATACAATACATAGGAGTATTTTACTCCTATCATTACTCTGAGACTACCGCTGGATAATCGATATGAATTCTACCTACAAGACCAACAAATACAAGATGTTTTTCTTTGAGATTATCGGGATGACTCCGTGCAACAAGAACTTTATTATTGTGTATGCAATTATAAAGGATAAAACTGAGGAGAATTATAGATGGGTATTAGAGAGACTGAGGCTCTTGATTGATGATGATGTCCACCCGACAGCTATTGTTACTGATCGGGAGTTAGGCCTGGTTAGACCAGTGAGATAGGTATCCGCACGTACTTCTCATCTACATTGCACGTGGCACATCATCAAGGATGTGGAAGACAAAGTTTACAGACTATGTGGGTTAGACAGAGGCTATGCAGAGGGAATCAAGAACGGAAGGTGAAAAATATTATTGAAGCTCCTACTGAGACAGAGTATGAGGCGGCTGTGATTCTCATGAGAAATTGAACTAGGGCGTTCCTAGCTGTGGCACAATATGTTGAGGGGACATGGTTGGAACACAAAGAAAAGTTCTGCTGTGGGTGGATGAATAATGTGATGCATTTTGGAAACACCACTACACGTAGAGTGGAGAGTTCACATGCTCATCTGAAGCAGTGGCTTGATTCTAGTACCGGTCCACTGGATACAGTGTGGACGAAGGTGGATATGGTTATACAGTCACAGCTCAGTGAGATTCGGTATGTTATTGTTACACTTGATACTACTACTAGTGATACTTAATAATTGTAGTATTATTAATATAAATGTTATATATATTGGCATGTTCACACTCGAGCAGTCAAGGCGGAATGTAAGCTCCCGGTGTTAGGGTTTCCCATTCAACTACCTATCATGCAAAGTCTCATATTATTGTCTGGATTTAATCGATAAGGAACTGGAGTGTATAATAGATTTGAGTACCGATGTTCATGTACGGTGTGGCTGTGTGCTGAGGTCGACACATCAGATTCCATGTGCATGAGAGCTGAGAGGAGTTATTGATTCAGGTAACACGCAAAACGTTTTTTTCACTAATCATAAATATTTTTTTGTTATTAAAAATTAAAATGTTTGCGATTTATTATTATCAGGTATCCCGATCAATCTGGACAGTATCCACCCCTTTTGGATGAAGCTTGTTATTAGTGATGGGGTTGACATATCCAAACAGGTCGGGTGTGCTGTCGAGTTAGAGGATCACCACTATTTTTAAGGGATCGCTGGAGAGGTGATGACTCAGGATCGCTCCGTGGTTCGCG
This sequence comes from Mercurialis annua, assembly GCF_937616625.2. Lineage (NCBI taxonomy): Eukaryota > Viridiplantae > Streptophyta > Magnoliopsida > Malpighiales > Euphorbiaceae > Mercurialis > Mercurialis annua. The sequence continues at coordinate 16,048,076 of NC_065572.1, read as the reverse complement.
ATATATCCCTTATGATCCACAATCGACTCCATCCAGAGGAATCAAGTTACAGTGAACCCAAGGTGAAAACCGATGTCAGAGGTAGACCGAATGGGAGTTCATCCACTAGGCGGAACCCGAGTCGTTGGGAGTACAGTTTAAATGGCAGTGGCCGTGGCAGTGGTAGTTCATCTCGAGGTCGGGCTTCCATCCCTCCTACATCAGGTGATTTTTAATATATTAATGTTGTCAATATATTTACTTTCAACATATCTTTATATTTAGGTTTAACAATATTGTTAATATACTTTCTTACAGATTCTATCAAGTATGAGCACCTTATTCCAGAAATCATTTTGGCGTTTGTTACAGCGTGTACTGATGTGAGGGCAGACTGCAACTGTGGCTTTGGCGTTGTGGCTGATTACATATACAGGAACCAAGAAAGCTGGGATCTGGCGAGAAAGAACATTGCAAACGAATTAGCTGACCACCGCGAACGGTACAACTATGCTGGTATTTGCGTCGAAGGGATCAACCAAGCCATCGCACGTATCACGTGGGAAGGCGGTCGTTGCGAACCTGCACATTGGATGCAGGTAGTGGATGACTTGTTCCCTAATGCCACTCTTTTCAATGCAGCAGTGATTTTTATACAAAGGGGGAAACCCGGAGAGCCGCACTGGGGTAGTTGTACCGTTCTGCCTTTACATGCTTCCGAGCGCCACACACGGCCTGAAGTAGAGATGGTCATCCTACATTTAGGAAGTTACGCTCACTTTGTTCGTTTAGATTTACTTAACAATTTGTCTGCCCCACCTATACACTTTATATGGTATAGGCACTGCGATAATACTGTTGCGACTTGGGCTAGATTGTATGAGAGTAGGAGAGAATAGTGGAGGCGATTGTCAGGGTGCTTCCGTTTGAATGGATTCAGACCTGTTTCGTATTCTGCGACTTACAAATGTATGTTTACAGTTTTATTATATATTTAAGTACTTATTATTGCATGTGTTGTTTTTACATGTGTTAAATTTAAGGTAAAATTTCGTAAAAAAAGCCAAACCTTTTACAAACGTTTCACAAAAGTCATGACCTTTTAATTTTGTCGATTTTGGCCAAAAATTGATTATTTGGTTTCACAAAAATCATGACCTTTCAATTTTATCGATTTTGGTCAAAATGGATTATTTGGTCTCACAAAAGTCCTAACCTTTCAATATATGTGCGGTCACGTAGGCGCCACATAGGCAAATTAAAATCAAATTGAGAGTTGGCCACAATTGAAACCAAATATTTTTTTTTTGGCCGAAATCGACAAAATTAAAAGGTCAGGACTTTTGTGAAACTTTTATTAAAGGTTTGGCCTTTTTACGACACTTGGCCAATTTCACAAGATTTTCTTTAACCATTTTCTTCTGTTTTTCTTATGCCCCGTGTTTGAATTATACCAACAATGTGTAAACTTTTTAAACTATTGTATTTGAGTATCTAAATAAAAGGAGCCTTTTAGTCCATTATTGATCTGGAAATGCTAAAACATTAATTAATATAAAGAAAATATAATAATCCATAACAGAGTGAAAAATACAACATACATAATCCATAACAGAGTGCAAAATACAACATACAAAATACATCTCAATCAGTCAGTCTAAACTCTCTCATCATCTGTTCCAACTCCTCTGCATGCGCAGCTATGGCTTGCTCCATCTCCGGAATGTCATCCATCATGCAATGTTGACTATGTTGCGCGTGAATAGTACTCATGGTGCCTAGGAAACTCTGGTTCAAAGCAGTAGAACGAGCAAGCCACTACAAAACAAAGATACGACAATTTGAGTTATAACTAAAATTAACAATTAGAGTTACAATTAATATATTTATCAATTAGAAAGTTAAAAAAAACTTACATAGTCGGTGTTGGAGCGAGAAGGGCGGGCTTGTGCTGGTAATGCATCAGTATTGAGCAGCCGAGGGTGCGAATGTCGGGCGTACCACTCCAAGTACTCTGGAGCACATGCGCTAGGAGAAACAGCCACTGCATATAACTTTAGGAACGAAAGCATGTGATCAAATGGAAACATATCCATCTGTCAGTCGCAGCAACTCTGAAGGTCTGCATCACGTACCGAAGTGAACTCCACGGCCTCACGGCCTTCTCAGGCCGATAAATAGGAGGAGGTATAATTTGCACGTAACCCAGCTGACGCACAACCCTAACAAGCATATATGGCTCTGAGATGTCCTTGTACTGTATCCAGCTCATGTATGCAGTCCTGGGAACGGTGATAGCAGGATCGACGCCAAAAGGCAGCGACGTCACCTGTTCCAAAATAAAATAAGAAACAAGAAATTAGTACAACAACAACTAAGTAATTAGAATTTTTTATTTTAATTTACGTACCTCGTCTGCAGTAAGCTGGTCTAAACGGGTGCGTAATGCATAAAGCCGGGTATCTGTTCTCTCCGAAGATGATACGCTCCAAGTGCTAGCTCGTGGAGAAACAGGATCGAGAATTAGTCGCTCACGGTTGGGTCGAAAGCAAAGTACTCATAAATCCATGCCTGAAGTAGTGTCAGACAACCCTTGACAATCACCCCTAGAAGCCACTCCTAGCTGCCGGTACAGGTACGCCAATGTAGCGGAGCCCTAAGACTGAGAAGGCGCATCCCCCAACCCATCCCTAACCTCCCAAAGGCATACCAGTATGAACTTGTGTCCACTCTTTTCAAGAAATAAGGTGCAACCTAACGTCAGCCAAATCCAAGCTATGGCGTCAGTCTCAACCTCACCCGCACCACCCCAACTACATAACTTGATTACCGACTCAATAAAAATTCCTCTCTGGGAGCCAAATGCCCCCCAGAATGAGTTAATAATCTCTCTACACTGATACCTAAAATCTTTACACAAGAACGCTGCAAATCTAACTTATCGGGCGTATCTGTAATCAAAGATCCCTCAACTGGAATGTGGAGTATATAGCACATGTCATGCAGCGTAATAGTCATCTCCCCGAATGTCATGTGAAAGGAGCTAGTGTCAGGCTGCTAACGCTCCACGGAACGTCCAGGTGAGCATACATAGTATTTGGGAGATGTGCCAAACCGGTATGGTTTATCAGACCCCTAACCTCTTCTGAGGTTTTCTTATACCACAACACCAACTTTTGAGAAATAGAGTATCTGTTCTGGCACTTCAACATGCCTCTAAACTCCCCCTCCCATATGTTGGAAGCAACATGACCAAGAAAACTGAGAATCACAGTAACGTCACGGGGTCTACCCGACACTGGAGCACGAACGATCCAATCATCAACAGGGTTTACCTGAGATCGTCTGGTCGACTCTGTAATTATGAATTCAATTATTAATACAAATTTATATTTTTATCAATATTTTCAAATTCACGTAATAATTGAATTATACTTACCAAGGGACGATGAATCGGTCCTCCATCGGGAGGGAGGGCGGGGTGCTAGCTCCTCTAAACTCTGCGGATCATCATCACTCTGAAAGATATCGGGCTAACCATCATCTGAATCACTAGTTCTCGTCTGGTTTCTCTGTCGTCATTGTGAGGGGGCCACATTACGGGTCTGGATATGTCGAGCTCCCGACCCCTCAATATCCATACGTATCATTGGACCATTTCCTCTACCAGGTTGTCTCTGCATTTACCAATTTAAAATAATATTAGTTAAATAACAATATTTGAATTAAATAACATAAATTAAATTCAACTAATTAATTTACCAACTAAACTAACTTTAAAATACAAATGTTAATTAATTTAGCGATAAATTATTTAATTTATTAACAAACTAATTTACCGTTAAACTATTTAATTTATTAAATATCTAATTTATAAACAATTATTTAATTTATTAATTAAATAATTTACCAGGTAATTATTTTATAAATAATTAATTTTAAATAAAAATTGAAAAAAAATCAAAAGGGGACGTGGTGCAGCACGTCCCCTTTGTTGCACGTCCATTGTGGACGTGCAGCAGTACGGCTCCGGCGGACACGATACGAAGGCGTCTGGATCGCGTCAGCAGCAAAAAAATTTAAAAAAAATCGAAAAAAACCTTTATAAATTTTAAAAAACTAAAAACGATTACTTACCCGGTAGAATCGAACATTTGAGCTCGATATAATAATCGTCGTTTTTCGGATTTCAATATGAGCTGAGAGAGTTTGAATGTGAGTTTTTTTATGTAAAGGATAGAAAGGTAATAATACAGGCGGTATGTAGTTAAATTGGAACGGTATTTAACAGTCCACTTTCTTAAAGTATAAAAACGGCTTAAACGGTAATGTTAACTTTTTGAGTAAATGGATAAAAAAAAATGAATTTACATATAAATTTTTAAGGGATAAGAATTAGTCATATTTTTTTGACTTTATCACAATAATTTTAGTTTTTTATGATTTATTTGCAATGAATATGTTTAGTCTTTTAAATTTGCTGATGTACCTCAATATAGTCCTATTGAATTTTGTGAAGCGGATCGCTAACTCGTCATCTAGACGGATGTATCTGAAAAACATTGTATGCTACAGTCCATTATCATTTTTGTACATGTCCCTTAAAAGAATGTATATAATATCAATTAAGAATTATGAATCAGATTAATTTATATCTAAAATAACATAACTACAAAAAAGGGATAATGTTATAAAAATTTACAATATTACGCGTTGTTTCATTTTAATCACGCTCTTTAAAAATCGTCATTTTTCTGCACGAATTATTAATTTTTTTCAAATTCATACACCGTTCAAAAATCCGGTGAAAATTGTTGAGTTGGCAATTATATAGTGACATGTCATAACGAATCAGATTGTGACACATCAGCATTTTTTGCCGGATTTTTGAACAGTCTATGGATTTGAGAAAAATTGATAGTTAGTGTATGAAAATGACGATTTTTAAATACTGTGATAAAAATAAAAAAACGTGTAAAGTTAGTGAATTTTTTTGACATTACCTCTTTAAATATTAAGTATTTAAAAGAATTGTTTATATAGATTTCATTCAACATATATGTTTTATGTAACTTTTTATTCATTATACATATTTCTTCATGAATGTCAACAATGAAAAATTTAATATTTAATTATTTAGACTAGGTAAGAGGTTTAAACTTTTTCATATTATATATCTCCAGCTTTACACGTGTGTGGTGATCAATTATCCAACTTTTATAAACATCACATTTATTAAAATATTCCATAATCTCTATTATCATTTGTTTTAGAAAAAAATATATTATCATCTCCACTAGAATCCAACTGTGATATTTGCTTGTATTTGTTAGTTGTACTTTTTTATTTCGTGACTTCTTTAAAATTACGACACGAGTAGGATATATGACATAATAGATCAGAAATAATACCGTCTTAGTATAGATTTTAATTGATTAATAGGTTGAAAAACAGCCAAATTTTACTTTTTTTTTGTAGCATTCCGACTTTTTAATAAATCATTTTATTCTATTTTGCAATTTTAACTTTTCAATATCATCATAAATAAAAAAAAAAGATGATTTTATTACAATAAAAATTAACACATTTAAACAATTAATTTTAAAAATCATTTCATATTATTTTTACTTGAATAAATTCAAAAAAGTTCTTTATCTTATAAAAATTCAAATAAGTCTCAAATAAAAAAAATTATTATAGAAATATATAATTATTTAATTTTTATTAAAAATAAATTGATTAAAAACAGGCAGGCTGCCCTTTCCAATCCACCGCGCGCCTTTGCATCCACTGCCCCCGCTTTCGGAGCTCAGCTTGTCTTCCATGCTGGTCTTCCAGATCTCGTACTTTCCATGGAAGACGAGGCTAATGGCGGCGGTGGGTTTGAAGTAGGTGATGACAGACTCGAAGGAGACGGTGATTGAGTCGGATGTGTTTTATTTAAGGGGTAATGTTATAAAAATTCACTAATTTTACACGTTTTCTCAATCTAATCATGTTCTCTAAAACATTTCAGAAAAATACACCAACTTTCATTTTTTTCTCAAATTCATACCCAGTAATGATTTTTTTTAATGAAAAAACTAATAGCAAAAAGCAAAAAAACAGCCAAAAGAGAGCAAGACTAAAATAACCTAACAGCTAACCCATCTCCTCTATTTCTCTTGTCCTCCACTGCAATATCATTCAGAACAGCAGATGCTCTTCCATGCAGATGCAGCACTCTTCACTCACAGCTAAAGCAGCTAAACCATGCGCCATTCTGTTGGCATCGCTCGGAGCAAATCCCCACGTCACCTAATCCAACGAGCTAGCTTCAACCAATATGGTTCTGATAATATCATTCAGCTCGTTGATATAAGCTACTTCCCCCCGTAATGCATTGATAATCTGGAGATTATCACTCTCCACAAAGATATTCAAAAACCCATCATCTTTCGCTGCTTGTAACCCAAACAAAACGGCTTCAGCTTCAGCCATGGTGATATCAACGTCGTCATTCAAAAACTTATGACCTGCCATCATCGTATCTCCTACATTATCTCGGACAATACAACCCAGACCCCATTTTCCACCCACGACTTTACCTGCATCTGTATTCAGCTTTACCCAATTCTCCGTAGGCTTCTCCCAATGAACCTCAGCTCTCACAATCTCTTCCTTACCCAACAAATTTGCAGCCACATACTCAGAGAGAGTGTTGTTACACAAGGCTATAACCTTGTTGCAAGGAATATCCACATTATTAAAACAAAATTGGTTTCTGGCGAACCAAATCGACCAACACATGACCTAGAACATTTCCACTTCAGATTGCTGAAAAGATTGCAGGTAAGAGTCTGTCCAGGTTAAGAAATCCACACCGTCCCCTCTATTCGAATCCAGACCAAAAAAACTAGCAAACCAAATGCCACAGACCAATGTGCAGTCTTTGAAAACATGATCTGTTGTTTCAATCATCCCACACCTGGAGCATAAACCATCGCCCATCTGAGTTCGATGTAGGATGGAGCTCTTAGTCGGGAAGCTTGGATTTATCAATCTCCACACAAAATGCTAGATCTTGGGAGGAATTTTAAGCTTCCAAATGTTGTTCCAGCTTTTCAAAAAACCCGTCCCTGTGTTCCCAGAAGAGCTCGCTGATCTGCTGCCATCTAACGCCATAAAATAAGCTGATTTTACCGAAAAATGACTCGTCTTTGAGTAGTTCCATACCCACGAATCATTTGCATTAACATTTCTCCTTGGCAAGCGGAGGAGATCATCAGCATCTGATTCTCTACAAGAATCTCGGACCACCTGTATATCCCAAGACGCACCATCTGAAGACAAAAAATTTCTAACCATCATGTTCGAATCCACAGCAGGGTTTTTCTGAAACACATGAAACAACCCGTCACGAGGGATCCACGGATCATGGAAAACTCTAATGCTGTCACCCCTACCTACTTTCCATCTCATCCCTTTCCGAAGAGTTGGGATAGCGCTATGAATGCTTTTCCACATGAAGCTAGCTCTCGGGCATAATTTTGCATCTATTAAAGACGATCTCGGATAAGACTTAGCTTTGATTAATTTTGAGGCTAGAGAATTTTCAGCATTAACCAATCGCGAACACTGCTTAGCTAACATTGCCGTATTAAAGCATTCGATGTTTCAGAAGCCAAGACCTTCAATCCGCTTTGCCATACACATCTTTTCCCAACCCACCCAAGCCATACCTTTCTGACCGTCCCCCTTCTATTATAAAAAATTAGACATCAAACTTTGAAGCTCTCTACAAACCGAGATAGGCATTTTAAAAACCCCCATCGTATACGTGGGAATAGCATGAATAACCGCTTTGAGGAGCACCTCTTTAGCACTCTTCGAGAGGAACTTTTCTTTCCATCCATTTAATTTCTTCCACACCCTTTCAAGAAGAATATTGAAGATTTCTCTTTTTACCCACAAAAGTCGGAAGACCCAAATATCGGTCATGATGAACCACCTCCTTCACACCTAAACTTCTAGCCAAAGCTCTCCGAGAGACAGCTTCCACATTTTGGCTAATAGAAACAGCCATTTTATCAAAATTTATAACCTGTCCCGAAGCCATCTCATAGCATTTAATATTTTTTTTTAACTTCAGCTCCCTTTGTTTCATTTGCTCGAGGAAAAATAACAGAGTCGTCAGCGAAAAACAAATGTGAAATAGTCGGCGCAGTTCTCGCAATCTTTATACCATGCAGCTTTTTGGACCCAACCGCATTGGATATAATACCAGAAAATGCTTCTGCGCAAAGAATGAACAGGAATGGAGATAGCGGATCTTCTTGCCTGAGTCCCCTCTTTGGAACGAAAATATCTTAAGGACAGCCGTTGATAAGAACCGAAAACGAAACCGAGGTAATGCACCGCATAATCAGCTCCATAAACCTCCTAGGAAAACCAACCTTCTCCATAATCGTGTCTACAAAACTCCACTCTATCATAGGCCTTGCTCATATCGAGTTTCATGGCCATAAAACCTTGTTTGGACTTCCTCTTCATGCGCATATGATTGGAACACTCAAAAGCAACCAGAATGTTATCCGTGATCAGCCGACCCGGCACAAACGCACTTTGATTCTCCGAGACAATGTGAGTGAGGACATATTTCAGTCTGTTTGTTAAAACTTTAGAGACAATTTTATAAATCACGTTGCAAAGACTGATAGGCCTGTAATCTTTCATAGTTTCTGGGTTTTTTACTATTTGAATCAACACTACATGCGTATGGTTAAACCTATTTGGAAACTTGCCCCCATTCAGAATATCTAGCACCAAAACTTCACATCCCTCCCAACAATGTGCCAATAATTTTGATAAAATAAAGGCGACATGCCATCTGGACCCGGAGCCTTATAAGGATTAATTTGTTTCAGAGCTCGTAAAATTTCCTCTTCTGCATTTGGCCTGCTCAGATCAGCCACCATATCATTAGATAACCTCTTACTGATTCCCTCAAGAGCTGCATCCTGATCTGTAGGATTAGAGCTAGCGAAAAGATGTTGAAAATAATCCATCGCTACTTTACCCATCCCCACTGTGTTTTCCCTCCACACTCCATCGTTGTCATAGAGACCAGCAATATTATTTTTTCTGTATTCTCAATGACGCGTTTTGGTAAAAAAACGAGGTGTTTTTATCTCCATCTTTCAGCCATGACACTTTTGCCCTTCGCTTCCACATCATTTCTTCACTATGAAGCATTTCATTCAGCTCTTCTTCGACCATATTCATATTTAGGTATTGCTCGGCATTAGGAACCCCCACATGAAGGCTAGCCAACTATTCTCTCTGCTTTCGGATACGTTTTGATAAGTTCCCCACCACGTTCTATTCCAACTACAAAGCTGCGGCAAAGAATTTGAAATTCTGTTCCAGGTTGTAGCCGAGTTTGTCACCATGTCCGCACCCCAAGCATCTCTAATAACTTCCTCATAGTCCGCTCTTCTGACCCACATTGCTTCGAATCGTTGGGCTTTGTATATTTTCTCAAGCTTAGAACTGCTTCTATATTTTGTCTCTAGAAGCAGCGGGGAGTGATCAGAATTCTCCCTAGGAAAAACAAAGACCGTGGCTGCAGGAAAAGTACTTCTATAAATTGAGTTGCCAAGGATACGGTCAAGTCTTTTTAGGATTGGTTCACGATCACCATTGCCCCTGCACCAAGTAAAATGAGAACCTTTTGATGGCAGTTCCTCTAACTGAGCCGTCGAAACCGCCTCCCTGAAGTTTCTCATCATTCTCTATTCTCTTATACGACCCCCTGTTCGTTCAATTTGCCAAAAGATTTAATTAAAATCACCGCCCACTATCCACTCCTCATGATCCTCTAAAGACAAGTTACGAAGAAGCTCCCATGAAAGGAACTTTTCGTTCTCCTTAGGGAAACCATAGAACCCAGTTAAACGCTAGCTACAAACGCCTCGACCCTAAGAAACTTGTACATCTATGTAATTTGGTTATTTTGAACGCAAAGTCACCTCGAACCCCACCCTCCATGCCAAGACCAGGCCTCCACTAGCACCCCAACTATCCACTGGAATAGATACTTCAAAATTCAACCTACTGAAAATACATTTTATCCTTGCTAAGTCCAACTTGGTTTCGGATAAGAAAACCAAATCGGGGGAGTAACGTTGGATAATACAACGTAGAGAAATAACTGTTCGGGGGTTTCCCATACCCCGACAGTTCCAGAATAAGTGTTTCATGGCTCCTAGCGGACCCGGTCTACTTCCGAGTCAGCCGATATAATTGCATTTAATACACCAACACCACCTTCTTTCACTTTCTTGGTAATCACTTTACCGTCAATGTCCATATTACTGGACTCATTCACATCTCCCATCTGAATTTTCTGGATGATTTGTATAGGAGCATTACCTCCCGGCGTAGTATATGCATGTTTCTTTCATTTTTTACCTCCACCCGTAGACAACCCCTTACTGCTCCCCTTCTCAAAATTCACAGCAGCCAACTTTGTTGCCTCCCCTTTACTCAAGACTAAGGCCCTTTCCGCATTTGTTTTTATTGTTTTATGAGTAAGCTCATCATTTAGTTCACAATTTTTCATGCTACTGTTCACTTCATGTATTATGTCCACACTGCCATTAAAACTTCCACACCCCTCCATTTCTTTCCCCACATCTAGATTCTGTTCAGTACCTTTATCACCCACTTTGTCGCAGTTGAAATTGAGCTTGCGATTGATTTCCTTTATTAATCCTTCCTCCCTCTCCTTATCAAGCTGTTGAATTTTTTTGATTTTTTGGAGAGGTGATGCACGCAATTCTTCCCCATATTGGAGATTCTCCCTCTTTGATAACTCCAGCTCCAACTCACAGTCTTGGTCTAGGTGACCCAGCTTTCCACATTTATAGCAGACGTTCCCTAGCCTTTCATATTTAAATTCGAGCCATCTAGGGTTGTTCTTACCATCTCTGACCATAACCCCTCTACTCAATGGTTTTGAAACGTCAATCTCAACCAGAACACGTAAGTATCTGCACCATCCGCCCAACCTATCCTCATCGGCCATCATGACTGTTCCAGCCCTTCTCCCCGCTATAGTCGCCATATCTTTTGTCATTCGTCCAATTAGGACATTCAGAATTCGTATCCAAAAGGCTTCCATGTCAAATACCATCCCATTGGGAGTAGCGTTAGGGTTTGTTTCCTTCAGTAATAGGAGATGATTATCAAAGGTCCAAGGGATGCCTTGTATAACCCTCTCTTTGTCTCTCAAAGAATAAAATTGCAGAACAAACGTATTATCCGGCCATGGTTTCAACCCAAAACCCTTATTTAATTTCCATATTAAGTTAAACATTCTTCTCATCGCGTCCACGTTTATGGTTTTATTAATGAATAATTTCCCATTCAGACTAAATAGGGTTTTCACATCATCCGTCTTTCCAACCACCTCCTCAAGCACTATCTCCTCCGCTTCCTCCTCTATTAGGGCCAACTCTTTTTCCTTTGCTTTTATACGTAACACCCCTCCTTCCATGAGGACAGGGACTGCAGCAAAAACTGAATACTAGAGAGTCTAGACTAAAACTTGAAAAATTCAAGACGAACAAACCTACCAAACCCTAGTTTTTTAGATAAACCCTAGAGAGAAGAGGAGACTTTTTTTTTTCCGTCAATTCTTCTGTTAAGAAGTTTTTGTAAAATTACATTTTTAATGACTTGACACTTACTCATTGGTATAATTTAGGCCTAATTACTTAAAAAAATCCCACCTTTTAACATTTATTCTTATACCCTGACCTAAAAAAAAGTTCATTTGTACCTTTTTTTGAATTTTTCATTTTCGTCTCTACCCTAAAGAGCTAATTTGACCTTTTTTTATTTAGAAAAATATTCAAAATGATCCTTTAAATTCAGCTTATATTCTAATTAAATATTAATATTATTAATCATTTATAATGTTGAGAAAATTACACAATAATTACTATTGCGGTAGTTTCTTTCTCAAATACCAACACTTTGTTAAGTTTTCTCTTCTATCCAATAGGTTTTACACTAAATAGCTGAGTTGACATAATTATTACATTTTATACCCATATGACTTTTCTTTTCTTTATACAGATCTGTCAAACACTCAACTTCTTCATTTTCTGCCATGGCTTGCTTTTGGGTTTCTAATTTCTTGTCTTTTTCTTTTAATTTTTGCTTTTGGATTCTTCACTATTACCCAATGAGCAATTTCCATGGCGGAACTGAAGACCTTAACTCTCCCCGATCTCCTGTTCTCCTACGATGCTCTTAAGCCATAAATCAGCAGTGAGATCAAGATGCTTCATCATCAGAAGCACCACAAAGCCTATGTGAAAAACTACAACAACTCTCTCGAGCTTCTTCACCGGCCATTAGAAACGGCGACTCGTCCACCATAGTAACTCCTTCGTGTCTTTGGAGAAGCTGGTTTAGAAAATGAACAAAGAAGGCGGAGCCGTCAACGAATTTGGGTGGGTGTGGCTGAGGTTGGAGAAGGAACATAACAAGTTGCCGGTGGAGACGATGATGAATTAGGATCTGTTGATGACTAAAGGACCAACTCTGCTTCCTTTTGTGGGTATTGATGTGTGGGAGCATGCTTACTGTTTGCAGTACATGAATGATTTAGTGTGTGACTTTTGACCTCTTTGTTATGGAGGTTTTTAATGAGTAATTTAATGGTTTTATTTTGTTAGTCAAAAGGAAGGAATGATTTAATTAGCAACTACAGATGCATTTAGGAGCTATAACTCTTAAAGAACCTTACTTTTTTATAGCTATATTATAATTTCTATTTTATGAGTTTTGATTTGTGATTCTAATGATTTTCTTTTATAATGTAGTGGTAGATCTATGGATTTGATCATTTTAATTAAGGTATTGTTGCGTGATGATGTTAAAGATTATTGCCTTCTTCTTGTATGGACATGGAGTCTGAAACAAATCCAAATATAGCTAATGTAGTCAGGCTATAATCAATTTTATGTTTGTATATTTTGTGTTGTTTTTAATGGTGATTTCATTGATTCAGAATTTGAAGGGAATGATATGATCAAGAATTTGTGGCAATCCTAGCTGAACGGTTTAAAATTTTAGGTTCGACTGGTTATGTTTGAGGTTTATCTGAATTATTTTTGAAATTTGATTTGTTATGTAAAGTAGAAAAATATAAATATTTACGTTTTTGATATAAAATTGAATGTGTAAATTTAATTTCAACTAATGATAAATTTAATAAAGACATTATATAGTTACTGGTTCAATTTATTATGTATATACATATTTGATACATTAACAATACATCATATATACACTACTGATACATTGTAGGTTAATCGCCGATACATTCCAAATACATTTTTGATATATCGTAAATACATATTGTCGACACATCATAAAATACACCATTAATACATTGTAGATACATGTTCTTTTTTCATTATTATTTCAACGAAATGAATTTAGTTGATACACCATTGATTACGATTTTTTAGAATCCATCTCCAATTCAAAATGATTATTTTCAACAAAATAAATTTCAAAATGACTGATACATGTGTGTATTAGTGATATATAGATGATACATTTCTGATACGTAGCAGATACATAGATGATACATGTTTAATTTTTTTAGATATTTTAACGAAATAAATTTTAAAATGACAGATATCGTAATACATTATCGATACATCATGAATACATCATAGATATAGAGGAGAAAAATTAATAGTAAAATTTTAATACATTACCGATGTATCATCTATATCTTGCAATACATTGTAAATACATGGCCGATACATCGTAAATATATTATAAATATAAACAATAAATTGAGCTAAAATGCAAAACTTCGTGCAACATGGAAAAATAAAAGGACGGAGCAAACATCACATATTTAATAGGAAGACACATTGCTTAAATACATATATCGAATACATATTAGAAGCAACATATATATATTTTTAATTACATAATATATAATATATATACTTTTTTATAACGTAATTTATGCGTTTTTAAAACATGTGATACATATATCTTTAAATTTAAAATATATTATACATATACACATAAATAGTACATAAACTAATACATATGTGTATATATATATACACACACATATATTTATTATTTACATTTATTTTTAAAAATACGAGAAAATGAATCAGTGACACATTCTAGATACATAACAGATACATAGCGTATACATATCTGATACATGTTTAAATTATTTTGACATGCTGAAATTCGCTGACACGCGCTGACGCGTGACTGACGCGCGTGTCAGACGCGATTCTGACGCATGTCAGACGCGTTTTTGACCAGTTATGACACATTTTTGTCCTTTTTTTTTGCTTTGTGTGTGCCATGTGTCTCTTATTTAGTGGTTTGGTTAGAATATGTAAACTTTTATCTTTTTTGGTATCAATGTAAATTATTAGATTGGTGTGTATTTTTGTTATTTTTTATTTAAATATTAATATTTCTGTGGTTTTCTCTATAATGTTTTCATCATTTAATTAATTTAATTGTCAAAAATTTAAATTTTAGGGTAGAGATGAGAACAAAAAATCAAAAAAATGATACAAATGAACTTTTTTCTATGTGAGGATATAATCGAAAAAATATTATAAGATGAGGTTTTTTGAGTAATTAGGCCTATAATTTATTGAGATTTGAGCCATTTTTAACTTAGAGATATTGTGAAAGATTTAGAAAAAGAAGGAAAGAAAAAGTAGAGACAATCTTTCTTCTCCGGCTGCCGTCAATGGTTTGATTTTTGTTGTTGACGGTAGCCATCCCTTTATTTATGTTATTTTAATTTGATAGAATATAATAAATAGCGACTCTTTTTCATTTTTTTGATGGATTAAAACCTATCAACGAAGCGTAATTCATTTACCAAGAAGTGAAGATAGATCGAAGATCTTTCATCAATAAAATGGAATCGTTTATGAGCTATATTAGTTTTATTTGTTTTTCATTGTTTGTTTTTTTTCTGAATGTTTTATGTTGTCCTTTCATTATGAAAGGTTTGTTGTCCTTTCTCTGTGAAAGGTTTGTTGTCTCCTTTTTATGTAGGAGTTTGCTGTCTCTTTTTTATGAAGGAGTTATCAAGTGGTGATTGAATAGAATGCTCTGAGTTTGTGGGTGATTGGATAAGTTTTGATCGACGAGTGATCGAAGACTGCACTTATTTAGCGAAACAGTTAATAATTTATTTTTATTTTCGTAAGTAAGATCTGCGAATCAGGCAGCATGTTGTCTGTTCCATGTCAGGTCATCGGATTTAGTTTTCGAATTATTCCGAATTTCTTACAAATGTAACTGTTTCATATTCGATTTAATGAGATTTGATGATTTCAAAAAAAAAAAAAAGTAGAGACAATCAAACACTAACAACACACCTTCACTGGTTGAGGTGAAAGAGACATGAACGAACAGAGCATCCAATGACTCGAAAAAAAAAAATGTAGTAATTAGTTTTAGTTTTCATTGTCTTAATGTCAACTTCATGGAGGCCCACTTACTATATATAAATATATCTATTTAACATACGCATTATGATTATGTAGTAGTTGGTGGTGGGTTTGTTTTTCATATATACTCGAAGCCGACTCTCTCACAAAATTATTCTCAATTTTAAGGAACTAATAATACTTGTTATTACATCAACAAACGTAAGTTTACTGCATACCCTTTTGTTTTATTTTTGTTTTTGTTGATTTCTGATATGAATTTGTGTGCAGCTGGAGTGGAAGAAAGGGAAAGTGAGTAGCTTGTTGAGGGGAAGATTAAAGCTGAAACCCATGCCTTTGAATATACTTCATGATGCTGATGGTTTTCCCAGGCTTATCTTGACTGAGCCTGCTGGTTCATCAGCCGAGGTTCTTTTTCTTTTCTTTTTTAAAGTTGTCTCCTTTGAGTTTTCTTGATTCTAATTTGATTATTTTCTTGTATCATGGAATTTTAATGATTCAATTGTTGTGGGTTGGTGCAAATGATGATGTTGGAAAAAGAAAGTTTTTAGTTTCCACATGTAGAATTGTAAAATCAATGATCTTAACTGAAAAGGGAAAAAAAGGAAACATTATGGTGAAGTTATGAGATTAGATTCTTTGAAAAGTTTGAAGGTTGGGGGTGATGGTGTTATGATTTAGAAGAACGGAGAGAGAAAGATTCGATGAAATTGATTGCGATAGATAATTATAATATGATAAGAGTTTCAGAAACCTTTCCGAAAATGAATGAAACACTGAAACGTAGAACACGAAAAGTTTCTATGCTACATAGTCTTCGGGGAAGAGGGACACTGGGTCTCGAATTCGATCACCTAGCGCTCTCTGTCTTTTCTTTGCTTTAGTAGGACCCAATTTACCATAGGATTATAGTTTGAAAGATCAAACAACTGCTGTGCCTTCCAAGTACTATAGAAGGATTCTACTGTTGAACATAGGCAAAAATTTAACTTTTTGCAGTCCTTAACAGTTTCCTCCAAATGGTTTCAGGTCCTTCTGTACGGTGGGCAGGTTGTTTCGTGGAAGAATGAACGCCGGGAAGAATTACTTTTTATGAGCAGCAAGGTGAGGTGCCATTTTTCATGGCTATTTTAAACTAGTTTTGAGCCCTCACTGTTGCTTAAGCATTCTATGATCTAGAAATGACTCCTTTTGTGACATAGCTCTGTCTTTAAGGGGTAAGAGCAATTAGTTTCTATGTTTTAACTTTTTGATGTCTGAAGTAATTCAATCTTGAGAACTTTGGTCAAGGGAAGGCCGCCACTTCCTTCTAGCAGTTTCCGAACAACTATTCTTCTTGCAGTCTTGTCTCAACTGGATGGTAAACAAATTAGCTGGTCTAGTCAGATGTTTACACTTAAGAAATTGATAATGAGTACATGTTAAACCTACTTTTAAATTTATATAACTCGGTCATTTGCTTTCGATTTAAGTTTTTCATGAGTTCTTAGTTACGCACTTCTGTTGTTTTTCAAAAGAGACTGATTAATGTTTGCCTCAAACTCAGTTATATTGATTAGAGTTGTTATGTAAACTAAATCTACTTTATTCTTGTCTTTTAGGCTGTTTGGAAGTCGCATAAAGCCTTCAGGGGAGGTATATCAGTCTGCTTTCCACAGGTTTGTCATTCTTGTGACATTGAACCAAGCAAACTCTATTTCAATTTTTGACCGTCAAAATTATAAACCAATTGCTTTTTCAGTTTGGAAATCTTGGTTTACTTGAACAACATGGATTTTCAAAAAACAAATTGTGGTCATTGGACAGTGATCCTTCTCCGTTGCCGCTAGTGAATCATCAGTCATCCGTGGATCTGATCTTGAAGTCCACAGAAGAGGATCTGAAGACATGGCCGCGTAGGTATGTGTGCAAATTGTATATTTGTACTGCTTGCTTTAGACCAAGACATACAACACATAAATAAATATTTACATCTGCTGTCTTTTGCAGCTTCGAATTGCGGCTTCGTATCACTCTGAGTCCCGGCAAGCTTACTTTGATACCACGTGTGAGAAATATAGATAACAAGGCTTTCTCTTATAATTTTGCACTTTGCAACTACTTGTCCGTATCAGATATCAGGTTAGTCTTATAAATTTAACACAACTTGCTATTTGGCTGTACTCACATATATTAAAATTTTCTGTTGGTGGATATACATTTTTTATTTGTTCGAGAAACTTTTGTAAAATGCGGTTTTAACTGCAGTGAAGTGCGCGTTGAGGGCTTGGAGACGCTCGATTACTTTGATAATCTAATGCGAAGAGAAAGGTTCACGGAGCAGGCGGATGCAATTACTTTTGATTCTGAGGTACTGTAATTAGGCATTCAATATGTTTGTTTATATATGTAATATGCATTCAAGTAATTCCTTCTGGATACTGTAATTTCAGATTGATAGAGTATATTTGAGCACTCCTACAAAGACGGCTATTATTGACCACGAGAAGAAGAGAACTTTTGTGCTGCGGAAAGATGGCATGCCTGATGCAGGTTCGGATTATATCACTATCCTGGCTATCTAAACATAAAAAATTCAAAACTCGACTTGAACTTGTTAGAGTTTTATTATAGAAGCTTGAGCCGAAGCTCGTTAGTATAATTAAAAATTGAGTTCCAGTCGGCTCGACTTGGTTATCTATATAAATATCTAAAATTTATTTTTTAGTATAAAGTAAGTAGTTTTGTAGAAATGACAATAAAAAACTTAATCGATATTGAATAATTTTTCCGTGTAATTCACAAGTTGGCTCAACTGATGGGAATGGTTGATTATGCAGTTGTGTGGAATCCATGGGACAAAAAGGCGAAGGCTCTGCAAGATTTGGGGGATGAGGACTACAAAAGCATGTTACGAGTGGATTGTGCTGCTATTGAGAACACAATTATCTTGAAACCTTTTGAAGAATGGAAAGGGTACCAAGAACTGTCTACTGTGTCATCAAGCTACTGCAGCGGGCAGTTGGATCCTAGGAAGGTTCTTTATGGATTTTAGACATCTTTTACTTAAACTACAAATTGTGTAACATATGTAAGAACTTCTTGTGTCTAACTTCATGATACTGCGCACCTGTCGATACAGTGATTTATAATAAATCAGTTTTGCTCAAAGCTTGGAAATATAATTATCAAATTATGCAATTAAACATGTCTAACTATAATTGGATTCAAGTTTCGTGTTTCCCCCTCGACATGAATCGATGCAATTCTAAACAAAGTGAACCAACCCGATTAGTTTGGTTTTGTTTGAAAAACATTTACTTCTTTAGATTTTATCAAGTTGGTGCATATATATCATTATCAAATTTAAAGGACATGATAGAACCGTAACTTGAACAAAACAAATTCGATATATTGTGCGAATAACATGGGGCAACATAAAATGGGGATTGACAACAATCTCACCATTATTGAGCAATTTGCTAGGAACTGAACCTAGACATTATTGAAATGTGGTGAACTAAAAAAGAGAAAGCAAAGACATTCCGAATTTTTCTTTAGCATCTTTGTCGAAAGGATCGTCCCCAAGATACATATGCAAGTATGCCCTGCACAGAAGCTCACTCTCAACTTTGCTAACCACTTCTCCCTTCACTGCATTCATCAAAAGTAAAACATCCATACTACATTAGATTTCGGAAACGGAAAACGCAACTTTCTCAAAGTTCCGAAGCATTTTACCTTTGGTTTCGAGCACATAGCCAGGAAGGTGGGAAATCTCAATCACCGATCCACTTGTTAGCTTTATGTTATCCGACGCTTCACCCATCACCCTATCATTTTCAAACACCATTTTTTTGTTACTACAAAATTCGCAAAATTAACGTATTATACGAGCAATGCTCAGGAGAAGGAGATTTTACTTGTTAGAAAGGTCATCATTCTTCTTTCCACCATTAAGTTTTTTAATGGCAGCTCCTAAACCTTCATCAAAGTTCCTCTTGACCATGTTCATGGTGAGGTTAGAAAAGACAATGACCAAGCGCACCATCATCTCCAAATCACTGTCAATCACTGCCTCATACATTTCCTTTGTTGCCTTTGCTGGAGCTTTCCCTATCTTTGACTTCATCACTGCTTTCAGCTTCTCATTGTCTGTGTACATCCCTGTAATATATTCCAAACACTCATCACATCCATCTTTTCAGCACCTTTTTTTTGTCACTTTAATTTTTCAGTTAGACTTGCAATATCGGTTAAAAATAGGAGTGATATAAATTTTTTATCTTATATTTCAATTCCGTGTCGAAATTTCAATTTATATCAAAATAGTACTTAAACTGTAATTTTCATTATTATCTGATATGGCGATCGACCGGATAAAACATATTCTTAAAATGGGGTATCACGTTGGTTGTCGTGTCAGACGTCATATATCGCTCTGAACAAAAATGCTACTTTATTTATATTGAATCGAATTTATGAAGATATAAAAAAATTCCAATCAAACAGAACCAAACTAATCCATTCATTTGATTTTTTTTTTTTATTTAGTTTGTTTGTACTAAAACCAAACTTAAACTTTTGTATATTCAAAATCAAACCGAACAAAAAAAAACAATTTTTCATATTGTCAAATCAAACCAACCCAAATTTATTAATTAAGTTTCGGTTTGATTTTTACGCAGTCCTACTTATTATTTGATGTAGCCTCTTATATAGTAGTATGTCTAAAAATATGTTGTTACAAATTGCTATTTCTATAAAGACTAATTTTGATAAGATAAATTTGAAGCAACTTAAAAATGGAAATGAATTTTAGGTACTATGTTGATAAAAATTAAAAGTTTTATTAGCAAATTGAGAGAAGAGAAAAAAGATAGAAAAAGATACCAAAGGCATAAATCTTGATTCCCATGCCAAGCATAGATTTCTTCCTCAAGCCAACACTTATAAGGTGCTTCCCATCAGCCAACTTAACCGGAAAAGCAACTCCACTCTTAGCTTCAACCTCAACTCCTACTTCTTCTTCTTTCTTTTGCACATCTTCTTCTTTTCCAACCATCTTCATCATCTCCTCATTTTCACCATTCTCCTTAGCCGGCTCGTCGTCACGAGCCACCCCATTAGCTCCATTTTCACCATTCATCCCATTAGAAACCTTGTGTTCTACGCCATTGCCATTCGCCTTCTCCTCGACGGATGTCTGATCCTTGGCGACGACAGCCTCAGGCGAAAGAGTTGCCATTTTCTTCAACTAGATATACGTACAATTGTTTTGTGTTGGTTTGGATATTTGTTGAAGGAAATGAATAAGTGTTTATATAGAAAAAAGAAGGGTAGAGACTAGAGAGAGCAATTAATTGGCATTTAGAGGCGATTTTATCACATTGGTATGAGCATTCAAGAATTAACATTTGTGCAACAAATGCAATCTTGAAACATCAACAATGTTTTAGCTTCTCAATGATTAATTAGTTTTGATGGTTGGATTGCTTTGGACAGCATTTTCAAAGTCTTATCGGCAAATTCAATTCTATCGCACACACATATCAAGATCTTACCCTTAGTGTAAGAGTGACTTGCATGTCTGAATACATATTTATATAGTTGTACAATTGTAAACATTCAGAATATGTGTCCAATTATCAAAAGATTGGTTTATATACATTTGATGTAGGAAAGAAATTCATGGGAATTTGTCAAAAAGTACTCCCATTTTAAAATTATGGCTAAAAATACTTCGGATTTGACAATTTATTTTTTTTATTTTCGTACTCTAGAAATTTATAAAAATACTCCGATTTTTTAGAAATTGTATGAAACTCCATTAGAAACTGTCTTTGAAATCCCATTAGACACTTCATTAGAAACGGTTTTTTTAAAACGGTTTCAAATTATTTTTTTAGAAGCCGTTTGAAATCCATTAGAAATTGTCTTTGAAACGGTTTATAAAACGGTTTCAAATTATATTTTTTTGAAAACCGTTTGAAACCTCATTAGAAATTGTATTCAAAACGATTTATAATACAATTTCAAATTGTGTTTTTCAAACACTATTTTTGTAAAAACAGTTTGAAACTGCGAAGTAAAAAAGTAAATATTTAAAATTTTGAGTTACGATTAAAAACATTCAGTTTTTTGGTTAAATTCTACAACACTACTTATTTTTTTAGGTAATTTTGCAAATGTCCCAAACTTCATCATACCATGATATAATTAGGCCGATTCCCGTGAATTGCGCATGTGAAATTGAATAAATTTTAATTTTTTAAATTTAATGTTTTATATTAAGTGTGTATTAAAATTAAATTTGTAAATTTAATAAAATTAGAAATAAAAATTTGCGCAAATTTTAAATTTACATTAGATTAAATTATTGAACTTTTTAATACAAATTAAATTTAGTTATTAAACTTAATATGATTATATTTAATAACTTATATATACTTTTAATACATTATAAGTTTTCAAATTTTAAAGCCGTAAATATTTAAAATTATATTAATTAAAAATTAATTATTAAATATAGAATTAGAATTTTTTAAAAGACATTTTGTTTCACAATCATAAATATTAATAATATATAAAAACTTTTAAAATTTATAGCTTATAAACGCAAATATGAACTCTTCAATTTCATAACCATCAAATTATTAAAATTTTATAGGTTCAAATTTTAATTAATTCAATTAAATTTTAGAAAAATAAATATTTCTAAAATATAACAATATAAATGTAATACCCCAAAATAATTAATTAGCTAATTGGAAAACGTGTCCAGTCTGGATTCGTCAGGGTAGCGTTATCAGAAAGTTTTCAGATAAAATTTAGATAAATAAGTTTTAGTAGGTTGGTTTCAGGAAATTATTTATGAGGAAATTAAGGTTACAGTTGAATTCTAAAGTTAGAATTGGAATTAAATGGAAAAATGTCAAGAAAAGCCCAAAATAAAGTACAGGGACCAAAGTAGTAATTTAGCCACTTTGTGTCGAAAATGGAAATTCTAAATTTTGACGGGAAAGTATTAATATCGAGTTTCGTATTATTTATTGGATATAAATAATACGTATAAGTTATAATAAAAGAATTTATCGATTTAGTTATGGACTAAATCGTACAAAAGAAAAGTTTAAAGGATAAAGGATAGTAAACAAAAAGAACAAGGATCAATATGGCAATTTAGCCAAGATATACATATAAAGAAGATTGAATCAGAGAAGGGGGAAGAATGATCGAGAGAATTGAGGGATTATCGTCGATTACGATCGTTTCGCCGCCGTTTCTCCGTCCGACGTCCGATTCAAGCGATTCAAGCGGCGATCTCTTCGGAATTGGAAGCTCTATCATCTCCGAGAATTAAACTGAGGTAAGAAGTTGATTATTGGTGTGAAAATGATGAAATAGGTGGCTGTTTTGAAGGGTTAGGGAATTAAGCGTAAATTTGACGTTTTTGAAGTTATAATAGCGTTTTAATGAAAACCGAGATGCGGGTTTTGTATAGTTGGATGTATAGCACGTCGGGATGGCTGAAAAGCCCCGGAAAACGACTTTCCGGGGGCTGTTAAGGGTGTGCGTTCGCACACATTGAGTGTGCGTTCGCACACTCCTTAAAAAATAAGGGTGTGCGTTCGCACACATTGCACACTCCTTAAAAATTAGGGTGTGCGTTCGCACACTACCCGAAACTCGTCAGATTCAAAATTTCAACGGTCAGTTTATAGATTTGCCTTTTAGAAACGCCTCTGTCAAATTTCATCTTGATCCAACGGTTCAATTGGGAGAGATCGTCGTTTTACTAAACAGTGTCAGTGCGCAGGTAGCACCTGCGCATTGTCCTGAAAACTACTTGAAACTTCATCGGAATGAAACTAAACCCTAAAGTTTGAAAGTATCATACGTATAGGAATACGATTAAGAGATATAACAAGTATCTCGACTAAGTATTAGAACACGATCAAAGTTAAAAGACGTATTTAGAATAAGATCGTGATAACCTAAGTTTACAACTTAGGATTTCGGTACTAAGTTTACGTTTATGAATTAAACGTACAGGTAATTTGGATAAGTAATGGACGTACCGACGAGCTACCAGGCCGACGAGCTGGAATAGCTACAAGATCGGACAATGCATAGAACCTGCGTGATAGATTGGTAGCATTGCGGTAGATTGGTAGCATTGCGGTAGATTGGATAGCAGTCACTGTGAGTACATTTTAATTACTCGTTAATATTCATAAAGTCGCGTATTTTCATATACGGACGACTATATGAATACTTATATGTTTAATAATATGTTTGAAAAAGTACATGTATGTATGTTTTGAAAATGATTACTTTCCTACTGCGTTATTTTAAGAATAACATAAATAGATGAAAAGAACATATATGTTTAAAATACTGGGAAAGGGGTTAAGCAATATATAAGTATCGAACCAAATATGCACGAGAAAAGTATAGTACATTCCCATATGTACTATTATTCATATGTTTAT
Source organism: Mercurialis annua (assembly GCF_937616625.2). NCBI lineage: Eukaryota > Viridiplantae > Streptophyta > Magnoliopsida > Malpighiales > Euphorbiaceae > Mercurialis > Mercurialis annua. The sequence goes on along the minus strand of NC_065572.1, from coordinate 16,024,111 downwards.
AAAGAAATATAGTACGTTCTCATACGTACTTTTAATTATAACAAATACCATACGTGCGTGTGTTATATATGTATGATTGTAGATTGCAATGTGCATGTCATGGTCCATAAAGGATCAATACAACATAACGGAAAATATATAATTAAATAATAAACGTAAAACGAGAATTTGTACGATGGTACAACCAAATATAAGAACTGAGATACAAGGTTGATCTCGGTAGAGGTATCCCGAGACCTGTATCTACCCATTCTTGATAATAGTCCTCAGGACTCATATAAAGATAAAATCAAGTATATATATATATATCGAGAATCAATATGAAACAAGAGTAATAATTAAGATATGAGATAAGACACATCGGTTGGCGTGGCTATCGATGTCAGATGATTAAAGACACATCGGTAGGCTTGGCTATCGATGTCAGATATGTAAAACACATCGGTTGGCTTTGCTATCGATGTCAGATATGCGTAACACATCGGTTGGCTTTGCTATCGATGTCAGACAGATGAAACACATCGGTTGGCTTTGCTATCGATGTCAGACAGATGAAACACATCGGTTGGCTTTGCTATCGATGTCAGAAAAATGAAGTTAGATAAGCTTAATAAGAAAAATAAAGACAATCAAAACTATAACAGTAAACAAAACATGTCAAGCATGTACGCAGTATAAACGTACATGAGACGTAAGAACGAGGCAAGGATATCAAGTACGTCTATAACATAAACGCTTAGTTTATGACACGTACATGGCCTCTAATAGTATGAACGAACATACAAAGTATGTTTGGGAGTAAGATCGTGTGAAGTATAATTCAAAAAGAATATTTTCTACATAAAGAGGTTTTAAACGTTTTCACCCTTTATGCAATATTACTTGTAATTATGTGTATTCACTCAGTTTTATACTGACCCCGTTGTTACTCCAATTTTTACAGGTTGAGTTAGGTACGATGTGGAGATCGAAGCTTCCGAAGTTTTTAATTCTCGGAAGTAGTACGAGTCATGAGACTAGGCTCTCATTCTAGCAAGTTCGCAGTAGTTTAGAATAGTCAGACTCTATTTGTGAAGCGCTTTAACTCTGATGTGTATTTCAAACAGGGGTCGTGTATATTTTGATATTATTATGATATACGAGATATAATTTGATTTGCGAAAAATTAATATGTATTTTCAGGCTTGCTACAGGTTTTGGAGCTATCACTCCCATTCCCTAGCGCCAGTCGCGGCTCAATAATCTGGGTCATGACAATAAAATATCTTTTAATCTCATAATTTCATTTTTAAATTTATGTAATGTTCTTTTGAATATATGAAATGTTCAATAAGATGTATTTTTAAATTTTTTATTAATTTAATACAATTAAAAAATAATTATTGATTGGTTTAAAAAAATCATTTCTACAACTTAAAATAAACTAAAGTATTAGTACTATTAATATTAGTTTAATCTAATAATTTTTATTAATTAATTGATTAAATTATATAAAATCTCTAAGTATACAAAAACTTATAAACATTTTATATATTTAAAATTTTAAAATTTATAACCTTAAATTTTTTAAAGCCTTTTTTATTAATTTTTAAAAAAAAACTTTAAATTATATTACTTTAAGACATTAAATATACATTAGAAAATTTCGAAATTTGAAGACATTGAACTTTTTAATATCTACAAATTTCAAGTTTTCATATTTCATAATTTATAAAATTTATTACTAATTGATAACAAAATATTCAATAAAATAAGGTTAATAAGCTGAAAAAACTCTGACCTTTATTTTGGTTTTCAATTCCACCCCGACGTAGTAAATTTTTCATTTTTACCCTATTTTGGATTTTTGATTTTCAATTGCATCCCGAAGCATTAAAATGAACTCTTTTCATTTGGTAATATTCATGATGGAGTCTGCCTTCTGAACTGGTGAATGAGACCTGCAAAACAGGGTAGAAGCTAACTGGATGGTGGTGGTCCGATTAACTCTCCGATGCTAAAGTCAGTTTAGAGCTTCGAGCAGCGTTTTTAGTATATGAATGTAATAGTGATTCTAGGCATACCTCATGCTCCTTTTATAGTAGATGAATGCATATCTTGTAGAGTCATAATAGGTAAGTGAATCCTACTTTGTAGGGATCGAGCTACTTTGTAGAGATACACCCTGATTTGTCGTGATCTACCTTATTCAGACATGAGTCCTATTTAGGAACGTCTTCCTAAATAATCTCGTCTTTCTAAGATAGAGCTTATCTTTCCATGTTGGAGATTGTGTCCAAATGGGAGGATACTTCTAGATATGACGATCTACCCGAATCCCGGATTAACGTGCTTTGGGCGGATCCTAAGGGATTCGGTCTTTATTGGTACGTCGGCGGATCTCAAGGGATTTGGCTGCCTTCCTCATATATTCAGGTCTTTATTAGGAGTCCGGTATCACCTGAGAATGGGTCTCCTGTGACTCGGCTCCATTATAACTATCGTAGGATTCGGTATCCATCATTAGCCCCCCCGCAAGTGAGCTGAAGTAATTGGTATTCATGCCTTAGTAGATTTTAGCTCTTTTGGAGCTGAGTCTTTTTATATTATGGGCGAGTCGTTTTATATATTGGCGAGTCGCTTATCTTCTCCAATAAGATTCTCTTTCTTGTCACGTGTCATTATTTAATGATTTGATAAATGTTTGTCATTTTAAAACTCTTCATATCTCTATTTTCTTTTTTCATTTCTATTTCGAAATGACTCTCATTCTTCAGTTATCTTCTCCTTGCTCTTCATTTGCTTATTCTACTTTCCACAGTTTGCTTCTTCAGATTCTCAGGTATGTTCTTCCTTTGTTTGTTGTGCTTTGAAAGTGTTGAAGATGCTTTTCTGTTTTCTTTCTCTTTCTGCGATTGTTGTTCTGGGAAATGTTTTATTGTTCTTGGTGTTCTTCAATATCTTCTCTGTTTGATCTGTAATTTGTATTTGTGTTTGTGATTTCCTGTTCTAGGATGCCCCTTAGTCGAGTGGAAGATGCATGCACCACCATGGCCATTACCAGATCAGGGCTTCGTAGGAACGAAGTCTTAGATGTTTATTTTAAGTATAGTTTTCCAGTTGACTACAGGGTAATACTACCCGGTGCCGATATGGCCGCTTCCGATTCTCCTGGTTCATCTTGTAGGGTGATTGTTTTTGAAGAGCAGTTCGCTGCTGGTCTTAATTTTCCCTTAGATCCATTTTTGGTAGAAGTATGTAGGGATTTAGGAGTTGCCTTAGGGCAGCTTTATCCTGGTACGATTAAGGTGGTGCTCGCCTTTGTGGAAGCGTCTAGGCTTCGGAGCTATGTCCCTTCTCTTAATGTGCTGTATTATTTTGTAGATTTTAGGAAGTGCGATGGTTTTTTTGTGTTTACACTTGGTAGGAAAAGGCGATTCCATATTTATCTTCCTTGTTTGAACGGCCGCTGGCGAAGGCGTTTCTTCGTAGTTTATCATAATTTTGCTTTTCCTCATTTTTCGGATGGTTTTTCTACTTATCAAGTCCAAAGCTATTCGTCTCCTTAAGTTTATCTGAGTCGATCCTTGCTTCTGATTTATCATTCCATAGTGTCTTTCAACGTCCTATCTTAGATGTTTTAGTTAATAGTCATCTTCGGCATCGGTGGTTTCCTTTGGAGGATCCTTCTCAAGGCCTGACGGATCTTCATTATTCCTTTCTTCAAGGTATATTTATTGTTTTAAGTTTATTTGGTGTTTCTTTTCTTTTTGTATGATGTCTTCTTCTTTTGACGATTTCCTTTCCAGATTTAAAGTAGATTTGGATATTCCAATGGGCGGTGCCGAAGCTCACATCGCCGAGCCTATTTCGGGAGATGACGCCGAAGTTGCTGTAATTCCTGGTGAGGCAGTGTTGCTTGCTAGCGATGGTGTTATTGTCATAGCTGATGGCGATGCGGTTGAAGAACCGATAGGCGATGAGGCTGTTATATCCCCACTTCCCCCTCCAACTCCATTGGATGTTCCGGAAGAGGCCGCGGAGGTGAATTCGGGCGAATTGATTGTTTTCGAATCTGGAAGTGTGATCTCGGGGGTCCCCTTCTCCGTTGAAGGTTGGCAGAACTGGAAGCTTCATGCTATATGGGATGGTTTCCTCCATGATCTCGGGTGAAAGGGGCGATCCCTTCAGCCTAAGATCATCAATATCCAGCTCCTCTGACTTCAGCTTTTTGAGTGCTTTGGCGATCCTTTCTTCCAAATCTTCCTCGACTACATATGTGGCTTTGCTCTTCTGGGGCGATTCTGAGGACTCGCCCTCTCCTTCTTGGTGTGTTTTCTTCGGCTGCTCTTTCCCCGCATCTTTGTCTTGTCGCTTGCTTTTTGATGGGGCATCTTCTTTATCCTTCTCCCTTCATTCTTCTCCTTTTGAATTTAACCCGCTTCAGGCATCGTCTTGATTTTGCTCATTTCTGTGTGTTTCGGGGGATTGCTCGTTGGATTTTTCTTTTCCATTCTCTTGATTGCCTGGATTTTCTTCGTCACTCTTGTTTCCATTTTCTCGTCGGTTTCTTGTCTCGCCTCTTTCCTCATTTCCTCCGTTTCGGGGTTCCTTGCTTCTGTTATTTTCTCCCCTTGGCTCTTGTCGGCCTGGATTTGTGTTTTCTGTTCTTCCTCTTCTTCTTGTTGCTGTCGGGCTGAAGTTATCCCTCATGATTTTCATAGTTTCTTCGTGCCTATCATTCGTTCTTTTTGCTTCACTAGCAATTTATCCAGATTTGCCTGGACAGATTCTAGTACCTTTTTCAGCATCTCACTGTGTAAATCCTGTGGTGCCATGCCTGGCGTTGATTATTCATCGGTGCTCAGGTTGAAAGCAATTGGGTTGCTTCCTCTCATCGGATTAGTTTGATATTGGGGTGTTGAAAAACAGGGCACTCCGGTGTCACTTCTTCCCCCGGAGTTATGGAGCCCATCTTCAGTAACGTTGATTATTTTCGGCGTGCCTTTTGGGTTCATTGGTTGTTTGTCTTTCAGGTTCACTCCTTCAGAAGTCATCTTCTTCAATGAAATTTGTGTTGAGTTCAGAAAAGCTCATTCGAATTGAATTTTAGTTTAAGCTTTTCCCACAAACGGCGCCAATTGATGGAGTCTGCCTTCTGAACCGGTGAATGAGACCTGCAAAACAGGGTAGAAGCTAACTGGACGGTGGTGGTCCGATTAACTCTCCGATGCTAAAGTCAGTTTAGAGCTTCGAGCAGCATTTTTAGTATATGAATGTAATTGTGATTCTAGGCATACCTCATGCTCCTTTTATAGTAGATGAATGCATACCTTGTAGAGTCATAATAGCTAAGTGAATCATACTTTGTAGGGATCGAGCTATTGTAGAGATTCACCCTGATTTGTCGTGATCTACCTTATTCAGACATGAGTCCTATTTAGGAACGTCTTACTAAATAGTCTCGTCTTCCTAAGATATAGCTCATCTTTCCATGTTGGAGATTGTGTCCAAATGGGAAGATACTTCTAGATATGGTGATCTACCGAATCCCGGATTAACGCGCTTTGGGCGGATTCTAAGGGATTCGGTCTTCATTGGTACGTCGGCGGATCTCAAGGGATTCACCCGCCTTCCTCATATATTCAGGTCTTTATTAGGAGTCCGGTATCACCTGAAAATAGGTCTCTTGTGACTCGACTCCATTATAACTATCGTAGGATTCGGTATCCATCAATAAATAATCAACAAATATGAATACACAGTATAAATTCATTTATTTGTAAAAAAAAACTGATATACAGTCAGTTTACATGTAGTTAACCATTAATAAATTAATTTTAATAAAAAAACTATTATTATCATAAAATCATTTTTAGATAAATCTAATAATAATATATCCTAAAATTAACAGTACACCAAATTAGTTAACTAGTAATCACTTATTAGTTAACTTTAACTAATAAAAAAAGATAATTAACATTATGATAACCAACACAAGTATAGTTAACTAACAATTAACCGTTAGGAAACATATAATTACCCCCTAAATATTTTTAAAATTATTCAAATATAACAAAAAAACAGCTGAACATCAAATTTTAATTATTTTAAAAAGGGTTAATTTCATATAAAATCACCACCTTTAAACGTTTTTTTCATTTTAATCACGTCCTTTAAAAAGTGTCAAATAAAATCACCACCTTTCATTTTTTTTGCAAATCTATCACCGATGAGTAAAATTTAATGTCTTTTTCTTCCCAAATATATGTTTTAATTTGACTAATGTCCTATTAACACACAAAATACATTCCTCTTACTCTTTTTTTGTTGATTCCGGTTGTCAAGTCAACAAAAATTCACCGAATTTTCATATTCGTGATAGATTTTCAAAAAAATGAAAGGTGGTGATTTTATTTGACACTTTTTAAAGGACGTGATTAAAATGAAAAAACATGTAAAGGTGGTGATTTTATATGGAATTAACCCTTTTAAAAATAATCATACGTATAAAAATAACTGTTAGTTAACTATTAGTCACATATTAGTTAACTGTAATTAAAAATGAGTAATTATCAATATATATTCATGTTTTATGTAAAAAAATCATACAAAGTTAGTTAATTATTAATTAACCATTAGAAAACATATAGTTAACCTTACAATAATTAACCATTATTTTTACATCATTGCTAATATCCCAATTACAATAAAAAAAGACAACAGCTACCCGCCACCGCGCCTTCGTTCATCGTTCGCTTTCGTTCATCGTTCGCCTATCTTCGTCCCACTCGAACGACTGCTTTCTTCGTTCAACTCAAACCGTTTTCATTCATCGTTCGCCTATCTTTGTCCCACTCCAACGACTGCTTTCTTCGTTCAACTCAAACCGCCTTCGTTCATCGTTTTTTTCATCAGTTTGACAGAAAAAAACTGCAATATAAAAAATAACAAAGACGATTTAAAAACTTTAGAAATGCTTGCAGAATTAAAGTTTCTGTTATAAGTTAACTAATAGTGTACTAATAGTTACCTAATGGTTAACTAACATGGATACTGACAGTAATTATTTTTTAGAAATGCAGGAATGACAACGTTTTCAACATAGATTTTCATAAAACAGATTACAAACATCTAGCATGCATTAAAAAAATTGAAAACAATTATAACAAATATTTATTAATTTAAACACAGCCAAAACAAAATAACCAAATACACAATATTTAGTTATACAACCCTATATACATTATTGAATCACATGAAACAATTAACAAAAATTAATTAAAGGTAAGAAAATAAAGAATTAAAAATATTATACCTTAACACCAATATGAGGAAGAGGAGCAAGAATTTTCTTCTTTTTCTTATCAGTGACTGTGAATGCCTAAAAATCACTATCACTTTCTTCTTGATTTTTTTCTTGATTACTAAGAACTCTACGGTTCTTACTCGGAAGTTGGAGCATCAATAAAATCAACCTTCCTTTTTGTAGATACCCTCTTCGATTTTGCAATTGCGGGTGTCTTTTTTTAGGATGATTTCATATCAGGAATCATTGTTGAAGAAGACCTAGTTCAGATTTTGTGTCAACCAAAAATCAAACAAAAGGGAAAGATTTGGAGATACGGATTGTGATTTTGATTGTGGAGTTATTTCCGGCTAGATTTTAGAAGAATCATTTTGCAAATTGAAACATGCAATCTGACTTTCAAAAGGGAGGTTACCATTTTCAGTTAACGGGATTCTTCTAATTTGAGAAGTCTATAGTTGCCGAAGAATTTGATAAAATTCAAATTAAAAAGAAGATAACCGTAAAACATAAAACATACTTTTGGGGCCGTAGTTTTCAAATTAAAAAGCCCAACGCCCGTATCTGGGCTAATTTTCTCTTTTGTAAAGGGCTTCTTACATAAAGGCTTGAAATGGGCTAAGACTATGCACATATACGCTTCCAAGAAAACTCCATCACATTTACGCTTTTTTAAATTTTATATTTGAAAGATACCTCCCTTCAACTAACAGATGCATAATATTATTTCCTACCTTCTTCTCCAATGAACGAAAAAACTATTCTTCAAACTCAACAAAATCTAGCTAACAATTAGATTCATCCAAAACCTAAACTGAAGATAATCAGAGCTACAGATATCATTAAGAAAACTATTCCAGAAATTTTTAAATCGTTGATGCTTTTTTCCCTTCCAACAATTGATGTTTCAATAATTACGTAGTTTATGTAATCGGATTCTTGAGCTTCTGATCGGATTAATAGATTTTAATTACTCATCTAATTGAGTACGCAATCATTAATTCAATATATGTGATTTAATTATTATTCAAACTAGAGTTACTTCTTAATATTTTTCTATTTTGATAAATTGTAGAACTTAATTTGATTAATTCTGGCTTAACTTGAATTACAGGTAAGCAATCAATTATATTTTTTCTTCTTTAAAGGGTTTCTAACCGTTAATTTAATTGACTAATCAGTAGTTGTTTGTGGGATTGTCCCTCTGAAGCTGTACAAGGGATGATTTATTTTTATTTTTATTGATTGAAGCTGAGATTAAAATTATTATGCTAAGCTATTTTATGTATTTTAAAGATTTTGAGCACTCCTGTCATTTTTAGGTGAAGTTTTAAAATGACGCGGAGATGTGTGATTTTTTTTTTGTCAATGGAGATGTGTGATTGATTGATGATAAATTGGTCTCAGTATCTTCAACTCTAATATTATCAATACATTCATTATAATACAATAAAACGAGTTACAAATAAACAACATAAGTATATTAATGATAGTTTAAAGAATCTAAATTTTTTTATACAAATTGCATAAATAATTATAGTTTAATTTAGATTTTGTTGAATGGCTTCTTTTTTGTTGCTCTATGTCACTGATTGCTTTTTAGTTGCTCAATTGTTGCTTTGTAGTTGCTAATTGGTTGCTTTTTAGTAGATTATTAGTTGCTTAATTAGTTTTTATAACATATAAAAAAATTAATAACATTATTTTTATTAAAGTCAAAAATTGATGTCATTTATAATCATCTTACAAAATGTGAGGTTTTAAAAATTTCAAGGCGATTAACTATTATATATTATAAAAATAAAAATATAAAAATATATATAAGGAAATAGAAATATCACTCACAACAATTATAATCAACATAGCATCAATAAGAGTGACAATCACAATAATAATAATTGCTCAGTAGTTGATAAATGGAAAATATTACATAGCTAACCCTGCCATCAACGTTAAAAAGTAATCAAACAGTAAAAAAATTAAATACTAAATGAAGAAGTGTTATCCTTCTGTACAAATTATAGATAACACAAGTCTATAATCAATATATTTATTTTTCTAATAAAATTCAATCAAGTTGCTCAAAAACTAAAGGGTTACTTCATTTAAATTTTGACCTTTTACATTAAATTTTTAAAAAGATATAATCTTTAAAACGTGCCAATCACAAACATCATCTTTTATTTCTTTTTAATATTATCATGAGCATATTTTTCGGTAAAATTTCACACTTGAAACATAAAATATTTTTATATCATTTCATTTTTTGTATCATTTGTATCATCAATAACTATAGTGGTGGCTCTTATTTGACTTTCCAAAACAAATACTTGACATTTTCTTTCTCTACCTGTTTAATTTTTTTAATTTCACTCTAGTACCAATTATAACTTTTAAAATATATTTAAATTTTATCTTTTGAGTTGTTTAATTTTTTTTAGTTATATAATTGGCATGGTAAAAAGCATTAAATGAATAATATAGATAATAATTAAATTAAATTAAAAAATCAAAAAGAGACTTAATATAAAACACAAATGTCTTAAATGACAAATGTATATATATAAATGTTAAATTATAAAATGTAAAAATTATTTTAATTAAAAATAATACAATAAGTTTTTTAAATAAAAAATTAAATTAATAATTGTTTCATAATAAAAAATGTAAAAAATTGAATGATAACTGACAAGTGTTTATTTTAAAAATAAATAATAATAAATTAAAGTAAAAGTTATTATTTAAAGAAATGAAGAGATTGACACATGTTATACTTATGATTTGATGTAATGTATATGACTTTTCTTTCCCCCCACAATTATTACTACATCTTCCTTTAAATTAAAAAGAAAAAATAATAAATTGGGTTTGTTATGAGGTCTGTCATGTTTGGCAAGAGAAACAAATAATCACGTATTTATGCAAAATAAAAAATAATAAAGTGCACGCTTGCTAAGTTTGAATTTAAGAGAGTAATTTTAACAACATATCTATACTATATATAAAAGTACGGATGGGGAGGGGGGGACAGACAAATTTACCGAATAATCCTTCTTAATTTACTGTTAAATAGAGATTTTATGGTCTTTCAGTTAATTATTTATTTAATTAATTAACAAAGATACATTATAATTAGAATTCTAATTAGAATATAATTATAATGTATGTAGTTTATCTATTATATACTTCCTAATGCGTAGAAGTGGAAGAGCAACATTTAGGATAAAAACGTATAAGACTGTAATTGATATTCATGACATTACTCCACTAAAATAGTAAATTGTTATCATTAATAGTTAAACATAAATAGTAATTCTATTTTAAATGGAATCTGTTTAAATACAACAGAGGTTTAATTTAGCTACAAAATTGTTGTTTGATTTAGCTAGGAAATTGTTTGACGCGGGAGTATATACTCATTTATAACACACTTATTGTGTTATAACGAAACTATATACATGCTAATAAGAATTAAAGTCAACACTGCATTAAGGGTTCTAAGTAACCGTCCTCTCCCGTTCCGTGGAGTTTCTCTTTCCTATTCTAGGGTTTCCTAGGGTTAGGGTTTTCTCTTCATTGTGAAGCCTTTTTTCGGTTTTATCCGATCTTTTTCGTTTACGTTTGTTCGTTTGGTTGTGGTTGGAGGATTGGAAGTTGATCTCAGGATGGAGGAAGGGCTAGCGGAAGCGTGTGCCCAATTGCGTTTGACGGAGGAGGAACAAACTGCTGTCAACCTTGAAGATGTGGTTGACGAGGTGGTCGAGGAAAGGTCTGAATTTTATGTTGTGGGGAGATTGCTTACAAAGAAACCATATAGTTTAAATCATATGAAAAACGCTTTGGCCAGCGCTTGGCGTCTTGCGAAGGGTTTCAATATGAGAGATATTGGTGATAATTTATTCATCTATGAGTTTTTCTCTAGAGTTGATAGAGCGAGAATCCTTAGAGAAGGACCGTGGCACTTTGATAAACAACTAATTTTGATGGAACCAGTCAAAGGAAATATGCAACCAAATAATCTTCTATTAAATGGCTGTCTGATGTGGGTGAGAATATATGATTTGCCCCTTAACTGTCGTGGGAAAGCTGCAGTTGATAAAATTGGGTCAAAAATTGGCAAAGTGGAGGAACGGGATGATGATAATGGGGGTGGATGGAATCGATATAGCCGAATACGGATTGTTTTAGATACAAATAAACCCCTTATGCGAGGAATGACTGCCATCAATCCGTTAGGGGAGAAAGTTTGGATTTCATTTAAATATGAGCGGATCCATAACTTCTGTTACTGGTGCGGAATGTTGGACCATGTAGAGGCTCAGTGTGAGTTTAAACCGGAGCAGACGGAAGTTTCTGAATGGCCATATGGCCCCATACTGCGGGCTACGCCCAGGAGGAGGAAATTGATGGGTAACAGACCACAAACGGGGTCAGGAGGCAGGAGTTGGGAGGCCCAATCAAGGACTATGGTATCAAATGAGAACGCTCAAAATGGGGTCTGTCGTAACCTATTTGGGGAAGATGAAGGGAGAGACGAAGATGAGGAAACCAACGCTATAGACGTGCAAACTCTGCATGGTACTGTAGCTGTCCAGGAAATCCATGCAGGAGAAGTGGGAGCTGAAAGGGTCGACGGTTTAGTGGAGGTTAACGTGAGTTTGGGGCAGATTGATGGTAGAGGAAAGCAAGGTTGTGGGGTTTCGAAGAAAGTTTCAGCTAAAGGGAGTAGCAGCAAGAAGAAAACATGGAGTAGAAACTTGAATAGGAAAGGAGAGAAGGGGACCACAAGTGGTGAGGCGGGGGTAGTTTCAACCAAACGGAATTACTCAACGATCCAGGAGAGTGCAGAGCTGAATAATCTTTTCTCAAAGAGGGTTAGAGATGGATTATCAGACAAGTTTGGAAACATCGAGATATCGGCGGAGACTGCGGAGCAGTCTTGCCGGACGCAATGAAAATCCTGAGCTGGAACCTCCAAGGTGTGGGGAATCCTTGGACGGTACGTGCGCTTAAGTTTGTTGTTCAAAATAATTCCCCAAATTTTTTCTTTTTGATGGAAACTAAACTTAACCGAGGTGAGTTTGGTGCTATTTGCAGAAGTTTTGACTCTTTTAATTCTTTTATTATTGATCCAATTGGTAGGCGAGGTGGGTTAGCTATTTTTTGGAATAAGGGGTTGGATGTTTCGATTAATGATTTTTCGGAAAATCACATTGCGTTTACAGCTATGAATGAGAGCCAGGATATGCAATGGAGGGGGGTGGGGGTGTATGGTTGGCCGGAAGGAGGTAATAAGAAGCTTACTTGTGATCTTCTGAGAAGGGTGTGTGCGGATAGATCCTGTCCTTTAGTGGTTTTCGGTGACTTTAATCTTTGTTTGTATAATTCTGAGAAGAGAGGAGGTCGGATCAGGGATCAAAGGGAGCTTGACGAGTTTCAGTCCACAATTGATGATTGTGGTGTAGCGGATTTGGGTTATGAAGGCCATGATTTTACCTGGACTAATAGGCGAGAGGGAGAACATCTTATTCAGGCTCGGTTGGATCGGTTTTTTGCTAATGCCAAATGGCAAGAGATGTTTGTTGACTGGACAGTTTCCCACCTGGTAAGACACCATTCAGACCATTGTCCGATTTTGCTTTGTACTAAGACTGAGAGGCAACATATCTCGATGAAACCATTCCGGTTTGAACCGTTTTGGATGCGCCATGGTAGCTTCGAGACCTGTGTGATTGAGGCGTGGGGAAATGAGGGTAACAGCGGTAATATAATGGACAGGGTTCGTGGTTGTGGTTTCAGCATGAGGGATTGGGCGTTCCACAACATTGGTAGCCTCCGAAAACAGATTAAAAAGAAAGCTGAAAAGTTGAAATTGCTTCAAGCTACCGATGGTGAAGATGGTCAGCATGGGGAGGTTGCGGTAATTCAGACAGAGCTAGATGAGCTTCTCCTTAAGGAGGAAATGTTGTGGAAACAAAGGTCGAGAGCGGACTGGCTTCAGAGTGGGGATAAGAATACACAATTTTTCCACCAAAAAGCTTCTAATAGGAGAAAGAATAATTTGATTCTCCGTATTAAAGATGAGTTGGACGTCTGGCAGGTTGGGGAAGGAGTTAATAGAGTTGCTATATCTTATTTCCAGCAGCTATTTCGTTCATCTGTGCCATCGGACCAAGAAGAAGTGTTGACTTGCATTAAGTCGTACATTTCTCATGAGCAGGGAATTGATATTAGCAGACTGGTGACTTCAGAGGAGATTACTCAGGTAATTAGACAGATGGGTCCAACTAAAGCTCCAGGCCCAGATGGGATGTCGGCTTTGTTCTATAGTTCGTACTGGAGAATAGTGGGGAATGATGTGATAGCTTGTGTGAAAAAATTCTTTGATGATGGAGTGATGCCTGATAACATGAATCATACTAATCTTGTCTTGATTCCGAAAGTGGCGAAGGCAACGACGATGAAGGAATTTAGACCCATTCGTCTTTGTAATGTTATTTACAAGATTATATCTAAAACGTTGGCAAATAGATTGAAACGCGTTCTGTCATCTGTTATTGATGAGTCACAAAGTGCTTTTGTGCCAGGGCGGCTTATTACTGATAATGCTTTGGTTGCTTTTGAAATGTTTCACTCTATGGCGAAGCGGTCGAAGAGCAAACGGGGGTCTGTGGCTATCAAACTGGATATGAGCAAAGCGTATGATCGCGTGGAGTGGTCGTTTTTAGAGGGTGTTATGCGGCAGATGAAGTTCCCCTCTCACTTTATCCGGTTGATTATGAGTTGTGTTGAGACGGTTTCGTTTTCGGTTATGGTAAATGGGAGACCTCACGGGCGTATCATTCCTCAGCGGGGATTGCGACAAGGAGATCCTATTTCTCCGTACCTTTTTCTGCTATGCATGGAAGGTTTTTCGGCAATGCTTAGGAAGGGGGAGGCTGACGGATTTTTGACTGGGGGAAAGGTGTGCAGAGGAGGTCCTAATATAAACCATCTCTTCTTTGCAGACGATAGTATCCTCACGAGCGTCGGGCCAAATGGTGAACTTTGACAAGTCAGAGATGTTTTTCAGTTCAGGCACGCTTCGGCGACACCGGATAGCGATTGGTGACATTCTGGAAGTGAGAGAAGTAGGGCATTTTCAGAAGTATCTTGGAATGCCAACCTTGATTGGCCGTTCTAGAAAACCTATTTTTGCGTTTCTTCGAGATAGACTCCATAAACGAATGGATGGGTGGAAAGAGAAGTATTTGTCGAAGGCCGGGAGAGAAGTGTTGACTAAGTCCATCGTTCAATATATCCCCACTTATATCATGAGTTGTTTTGCGTTGCCAGTCTCATTTTGCAACGATATGCAGCGGTCAACTGCAAGGTTTTATTGGAGTGGCTCGGAAAACAAACGTAAAATCACGTGGATCAGTTGGGAGAAGATATGTAAAGCGAAGAAGTTGGGTGGATTAGGTTTCAGGAATATACGGGCTTTTAACTTAGCTATGCTAGCGAAACAAATTTGGAGATTGCACCAGTTCCCTGATTCGTTGTGTGGGAAAGTGTTTCGAGCTAAGTATTACCCTAATTCGGACGTCCTTAATGCTTCAGAGAGTAGTCGATCTAGCTATGTGTGGCAGAGTTTTGAAGAAGGGAGAATGGTTCTGAAAGCAGGTTTGGCTTGGCGAATTGGCAATGGCAGGTCAGTTAGTGCTAAGTCTGATAACTGGATATCTAATTCAAGTTTCATGAGACCGATTGGGGCCTTATCGCTGTCGGATGATTGCATGGTTAGTACGTTCATTGATGAAGCGAATGGGTGTTGGGATGTGGAGAAGGTCCGGCGTACATTTTCTGAAAACGATGCCCATAATATCTTGCAGCTCCCAATAAGTAACCGTTTGCCACCGGACAAGCTATACTGGCCACACGACAAGAAGGGTATGTTCACAGTCAGGTCAGCGTACTATGTAGCGGATAAAATGCTCAGACGTGATGTTGCGGGGCCGTCTAATATTCAGGGTAGTTCAGACTACTAGAATAAAATTTGGAGCTTGGCAATTCCTCCAAAGGTAAAACATTTCTTATGGCGTCTTGGGCATAATACGTTACCTTGCACTGGGAACTTGATTAAGAAGAAAGTATAAATATCACCCCTGTGTCCTAGATGTAAAACCGAAGAGGAGACAACACTGCACTGCCTGAAAGAATGCGAAGTGGTGAGAGGGCTTTGGTTGGTTTCTCCCTTAAATCTGCGAACGGTTGGTATTCGGTGTGATTCTATCCCGGATTGGATTACTACCATGAGTAGGTCTCTGAATCAGGAGGAACTTCAACTGTTTGTCATGTCGTTATGGGTTATCTGGACGGATAGAAATAACATCATCTTTGAGAATCATCGCTCCCCCACGCCATTATTATTTAATGGTATTCAATCAATGATTGCAACTGGGAACGCTTCGAAGAATAGGGAGGTACCAATAGAGAGTTGCGGACAGGTCTGGATTCCTCCTCCACCATTATGGTGTAAGATTAATTCAGATGTTGCAGTGTCGGCTGAGAAGAAACTCTCGATTCTTAGCGCGGTTTGCAGAGATTCAAGTGGTATCGTTATTCGCAGCGGGGTGTCTGTTTTAAATGGCTGTGTTAATGCGGAAGTTGCAGAGATTAAAGCTGTCTCCTTCGGTCTCCAGATAGCTAGAGATTTGCAGATTGATAAAATAGTCTGTGAAATGGACGCATTAAACGTAGCAAATAGGCTTCAGAGTCCAGGCGAGGCAGATGATTATTTGCAGGTCATGGTAGAGGACTGCAGGGCTGCATGCATGGGGCGTGAAGTTAGGTTTCAATATGTGAAACGATCCTGTAACCAAGTGGCTCATGCTTTAGCCAAATGGGGTATTTTCTTTGGTAGAGATTGCGTTATCGATGGCAATGTGCCGTATCCGGTTAATGAACTTGTAACCGTGTTTAATCATTAATAAAGCGCTTTCTTGATTCTCAAAAAAAAAAAAACTATATACATGGTAGCCCATAAATTATCCACTTTCTCCATCCATTCCAACCAAATCCTTCCTATATTTTTTTCTGTCATATTAAACATATTTACAATAATAAATTCATTATAAATTCAAAGATTCGCGTGTCTGGAAGTATGGAAGTATGCTTTAAACCGAAATTTAGTCAGAAAAGTGTGTTGTTTGGTTAAAGACACTTAACCACGTGATCTAATAGTAATAATCTGGGAGCTATGAACTCAGGCGAGATTAATACTGAAAACTACTCCTAAATTAACCAACCGCGGAGGTTGGGGATAGAAAAGTACAGGCTTTAAAGTTGTATTTGTTTGATTGATTTGAGTTGTAATTAATACAAACCTAAAGCTAGCTATTTATACGGGACAAACCCTAAAATAGAAAACCTAATCTAGTGAGATACAATCTCTTATTTAGATAATACTAAACTAAATAATTAAGATAATGACTAAAAATAAGACAATGACTAAAAAAGATAACTATTAAGCTAAGATAGGAACAAAAGGTTAGTTGATGGCTTTTGGGCTCAAAAAATCTGAATTAGCCCATATGAGCTCTTTTTGGGCCAGTGCAAACAA
Organism: Mercurialis annua; assembly: GCF_937616625.2. Taxonomy (NCBI): domain Eukaryota; kingdom Viridiplantae; phylum Streptophyta; class Magnoliopsida; order Malpighiales; family Euphorbiaceae; genus Mercurialis; species Mercurialis annua. The sequence continues at coordinate 16,007,222 of NC_065572.1, read as the reverse complement.
TGCCCCCCACGTCTTTTTAGCTGAATGTCAAGTAAGGTGAGAAGATGTATTTTTATCGCGTGTCTTTGATCTCCGAAGCAACCCTTATTTTTGAACTCTGAATCTCTTTTTAATCGCCATGTCACCATATTAGCTTTTCCCATTCCACAAATAATTTACTTGGCCGATTCTCAATGTCACTGAACCACTTTCTTAACCCATTGAATCGACATACTTGGACTCTTAAAATGCATTGATCGTCACTTGGCCGATCAATTTAATTTTTAAAAATAATGTCATTATTGATCGGCCACCTTCGCTTATTTAAAACGTTTTTAGTCGATCACTTAACACAACATCAACCAATTTGTAATATTGTGATCAGCTTACTTTCAATTTTAAACGATCAACCTTTTCTTTTCTTTCGTGGTTGTTTTAAATAGATCGTCCAAAATTTAAAGCGAAACTTTTTATTATAAATCAGCTTAATCTGCTCTTTCATATATTGAATTTTTGACCGAAAATATAGTAAAAAGTAAGTTGTACCTTGACTAAAAATTTCATTCTATTTTCCATGAATCATTGACCGCGACACATACCTTGGTAGATTCTTAACAATCAATTCGGGATGACTTATCAATGCGAATGGTGATCGGCCTTGCCTCTCGGTGTTTTCATCATCAGCAATATCGTTTTGTACAAAATCCGATGGGATTTGACCGCTTAAAAGGAATGGAGATCGCCCATGCCCCCCAGTATCGTTGACTTGCCTAGAAATATCATCCTTGATATCATCAAGGTTAATACTAATATTAGGATCATCATTGATGCAAGCTTCTTCGGTCTCAGTATCACTAACGTCAAGATCGGCGTCGATGTCATCATCGGTGTGGATTTCATCAACACTATCAATCTCTTCAGTAGAGATTAAAGAAAACTCGGTGATCTCGTAGTCATAGGCTGGCTCTTTGATCTGTTCGCCTCCTAACACCTTAGCAAGATTATTTATAGCCGAATTTAATTTATTAAAATCGGCCATGATCTCCCTTTGGATAGCAGCACGTTCGGCTCTCATATTCTCTATGATCACCGATAGTTGACTCGAATAATAGGACATGATTTGATCAAAACTATGATCGCACCACAGCTTGCAAAGATTCTGAATTTGACACTTTCCTTCTTAAATGCAGTCCTTGTGTCGACCATAACACGTCCCCAGTGGAGTCGCCAAAAAATGTTTGCGTGGAAAATTTCCAGACACGCGAATCTTTGAATTTATAATGGGTTCTGTATGAAAGTATGCTTTAGACCGAAATTTAGTCAGAAAAGTGTGTTGTTTGGTTAAAGACACTTAACCACGTGATCTAATAGTAATAATCTGGGAGCTATGAACTCAGGCGAGATTAATACTGAAAACTACTCCTAAATTAACCAACCGCGGAGGTTGGGGATAGAAAAGCACAGGGCTTTGAAGTTGTATTTGTTTGATTGATTTGAGTTGTAGTTAATACAAACCTAAATCTAGCTATTTATAGGGGACAAACCCTAAAATAGAAAACCTAATCTAGTGAGATACAATCTCTTATTTAGATCATACTAAACTAAATAATTAAAATAATGACTAAAAATAAGACAATGACTAAAAAAGATAACTATTAAGCTAAGATAGGAATAAAAAGATAGTTGATGGCTTTTGGGCTCAAAAAATCTGAATTAGCCCATATGAGCTCGTTTTGGGTCAGTGCAAACAACTACTAATTTAATTAGAGGAAATTACACCATTTACCAAAAAAAAATAAAAATAATTAGAAAACTACATGTTAACTTTTTTCATTTACAAAAATCTTAATAATATTTACAAAAGTACAAAAAAATAAAAATAATATCAAACATACGGTGTATATTGTGGGTATAATGTCAGTATACTAATAAGCTAACATTATATCAACATTATATCAACATTATACCAAAATTATACCAACATTATATATATTGAGATTTTATTAATATTAAATAAAAATTTACCAAAATTATATCAAATCGTATACTAAAAATTAAATTAATAATATAACAAAATTATACCAACAGTATACCAAGAGTGTACACATCAAAATATACTGAAATTTTACTATTACATCAACATTACACCACATCGCATACTAAATATTAACATAACAATATACTAAAAGTATACCAACAATATACAAATTCTCTAGTTCATTACCAACTATAGTGAAAAATACATATAAAAAAAATATACATGTTATCAACTAGAAAATATATATATAAAATTTATAATCGATATACCAAAAATATACTGAAATTATACCAATAATAAACTTAATATTATTTTTAAATTATCTGATTTATAGTTTTAATATTCCAAAATTATACCATAATTATACCGACATTATACAAATCGTACTTTTGTAATTAATTTTTATTTTTTTGTACTTTTATAATTAATTTTAAACCAGTCGTATTTTTGTAAATAAAAAAAGTTTACAGGTACTTTTGTAAATATTTTTAAAATTTTAGGTACTTTTGTAATCGTCCCAAACTTTATCTAGTAATTCCGTGGGCCGGTGTAAACACCACGTAATCATCGTCTCCAGTGCCCTAAAAATTCAGTAAGATTTAATGCAAAGACATAAAATACATACTTGAAGTTCCCATGGATATATTCCCCAATGTAAAACCACTGCAATATCTACAATGAAATTCAAGATTCCGTAAGATTTAATGCAAAGACATATAAAATAGGGGTGGCTATGACAAAATAGATGAGAACAGAATTCGTAACCTTATGAATCCCAATCCTATCCGATAATTGTAATGAGCAAGAATCAATCCATGAAATTGAAACTTTATCACATAAATATAACTGAAAAAAGGAAATCACAACAAACACCATCTGATTCAATCAACCTAATCAAGAACTCTCAACGGTTTGAAGTGCGCATACTTATCTTATCGAAAATCTATAATTTACAAACAAGACACTGAAACACAATTAAATACTAGTTTAAACATGATTATCTTCTAGTTTATTGGAAAAAATCAAAGTAACAAAGTAAATTAAGTGCAGTCAACGCATAATATTACGAAAAAATACGAAAAACAAAATGCAGAACTGAAATCGAGCTAATTAAAAGAAATTTAAATAAAGCAAACAAACCTGGTAGGAAACTGAAAATCCAAGATTAAAAATCCTAGAAACCGCAGCTGTTGATAATACTACAAATCAACGTAAATTGCTATAAATTGCATACCTTAGAGAGAAGAGAAGAAATGGACTTGATTCACGATGAAAGAACTAAGGCCTCTTTGAATCAATTCTAGTGTAAAATTTATTTCAATTTTAAGTAAATTTTATTTGAAAATGAATTTTATGTGTGATTTTCCGATATTTTAAATATAAAATTAGTTTTAAACAAAAAAAAAATTAAATTGAATATTGTATTCTAAGTATAAAAATAAATTTGTGAAAATTCACTTAAACCAAACACATATTTTATAAAAATTGAATTGAATTCCATAAAAATTGTGGAATTTATGAAATACGGAAATACGAGCGTCCTCTTCGTCTTTCATAATTAACTCTTCTCTCCACCATCTTTGTCTTTGAAGCATACATAATTAGAATTGAAATTGATGTTTTTCTTCGTTAAAATTAAAAATCAAAACGGGAGCTTGTTGATTGTATTTTTTTGTTTCTTTTAAAAATTGTGTTTTTTCATTACATGGGTCACTCTTCAGAATTTGGGTTCTGGGTCTTGCAGTTGGTTTGAGTTATTGAACCATTAGAATAATAAATATATTTATAATTTTATTTAATAATTGGATTTACATATATTCTCTTTATTAAATAGATAAACTTAAAATGTAAATTCTTTTCTATAATTTTTGCATAAAACTTAACTAATTGTTGCAGAAAACCTAACTTATGTGTGTAAACATAACTAGCAGAAGCCAACTTTTTAAATTGCCGCGCACGTAAAACTTAATTAAGCAGCAATTTTTTAAACTGCTGCAAAAACTTAACTAACGGCAGAAAAAATTTAGCTAACGACATCAACTTTTAAAACTGCAGCGTAAAACTTAACTAACAGAAGCAATTTTTTTTAAAATGTTGCATAAAATTTAACTAACGGAAGCAACTGTTTAAAACTGTTGCGTAGAACTTAACTAACGACAACAATTTTTTAAAATGTTGCGTAAAACTTAACTGACAACAGTAACTTTTTAAAATGTAAACTTAACTAACGACAACAACTTTTTAAAATACTGCGTAAAACTTATCTAACTACAACTTTTTAGAATGTTAAGTAAAATTTAACTAACGGCAACAACTTTTCAGACTGCTACGTAAATATTAACTGACGATAACAATTTTGTAAACTGTTGCTATAATATATCCTTATTTAGCAGCAAAATTATTTGTTACCTATTAGAGTATTTCTTGTAGTTCTTCTTATTTCATATCAGATACATAATATAATTTCTTCAAATTTTGTTTCTCGGTAGTAAAAAATTCCAACATCTACTTTGTCAAGCTTACTCGCTCTTCAGTTTCAATTAAGCCGGGTTTTATAATTGCTTGGAAGTCCATATCTCCGCCAAGAGTCATCTTCTTCACCTGGACAGCCTTACATGGCCGTATTCCGTCACGCGGTGCTTCTTGACAGACAGAAACATACTGCCAGTGGGTGAAATTTCTTGTGATTTTTGCAATGAAGATGAAACAAATGGTCATATTTTGATGCACTGTGGGTTCGCAAGAACAGTTTGGCAGAAGATCATTTCTAAGTTTGGCTTGATTTGGGTTATGCCAAAGAATCTTGAAGATTTCATAATTCAATGGAAAGCATTGCTTCTGAATCAGAAAATTTGGCTTTCTATTTGGGACTTGACAATATGGAATATTTGAAAAAGCAGGAATAAAAGAATATTTAAAAATGAAGCTACAACTCCGGACGACATCGTGTTTTTCGTTTTCACTAAAGCGACTAATTTTTACAAGTACTGTGATCCGTCATTTCCTTATTCTAGTATAGACTTCTTTAGGAGTCCAGATTGTATTATTGCTAGATTATTTTGTTTGCCTTGCTCTTGAGTCGTAGCCTTTGTGCGTAAGCTCTCGATTTTTGGTCGTTTACCTTGTGGCTTTTTTTAATAAAATTTACATTCATCAAAAAAAAAAAATGGGTACAGAAATGTGAAACTGGTTAACAACTATAGTTATTTTCGTGTAAAATTTAAACCCAAAGCAAACAAGGAATGTTAAATGTTAATGTACCCAAATTTCAGCTTATTTCAGGAAAAAGGATAAACACATTTTGTTGCATTATCCAATTTACAATTCTACCCTTCTATCTTCCTCTACATGTATAGTGTTAACAGGAATACTTACAGCAACAAAGTAAAAATTAAAAAAATAGAATGACACCACTTAGCTATATGGCCATAATTTGTGCAGCCATTGTTTTTGTTATGCATTGGCTGCTGAACAGAAAATCTATAATCATCAACTGGCCTATTGTCGGTATGATTCCGGGGCTTGCTCAAAATATGTCTCGAATTCAAGAAGCTGGTGGTACGTTTTTATTCAAAGGACCTTGGTTTAGCGGTATGGATTTTCTGCTAACAAGTGATCCCAAGAATGTTGATTATCTTCTAAACAAGAACTTCGCCAATTACTAAAAGGACCCTTTGTTCAGAGAGATTTGCGATCCTCTTGGTGATGGAATTATTTCTGCTGATTCAGATAATTGGAGATTTCTGAGAAGAATAATTCATTCTTTAGTCAATCAAGAATTAAGGTATTGTTTACACCGGCCCAAAGGATTACTGGATAAGGAGTTTTTATGTGAGCTTACAAGGGAGTCAGGCCCAAAGGAAAGCCTTTTTATTATTGCTTTTTCTATTTATTAGGAATTTGTAATTCATTAGGAGTGATTTTCTTTTTAGAGTCTTAGTCCTAGTTAAATTAGGAGTCTTGGTTATGAGGAGCTATAAATAGCTCAGAGCTTCATTACTTTTGTATCAACAAATCAATCTATCAAAAACCAAGCGCAGTGCTTTTTATCTCGCAATCTCCGGATTGTTTTAACTTAGGAGTAGTTTTTCGGTATTAATCTCGCCTGAGTTAGTAGCTCCCAGATTATTACTTTTAGATCACGTGGTTAAGTGTTTTTAACCAAACAAGCCCTGTGAATATCTGCATAGGTTTGTTAAAGTATCAAATCTCAAACCGATCCGATTATAAATTCAAAGATTCGAGTCCGGGATATTTCCAGGCGAACATCTTTTGGCGACTCCACTGGGGACTCAGTTTATGGTTAGCACAAAAACGGACTTTAAGGACGATTCCAGGCACGCTCGGTCTATACGCCGACAACAGCTGAAGGGGGGTGACGCATTAGACGAATCTGATTCGGACAGATCTGAAACCATGGCCAAGGACAAACAGGTGAACCAGTCAAACAAGGTGCCGAATACCACGGATACCGAGGGGAACCTTCCTAAGGACAAGAGTGAGGACGCGACCGATGATGGGATAGATTATTCACGTCAGCTTCCTCCTTCTCGCCCATCTTTATCACAGGCCGATTTCTCGGCCATGAGCGGCGAGATAGCACAGGAGAACAAGCAGATGTTCGATGGTGCCATGCATCAAATGTCTGAAGTGATGAGGAACATCATCGCCGACCAAACGTCGGTCCAAAGACAGATCCAAGGAAACTTGGATGGCCTCAACAAGGCAATGGAGAACCTAGAATGACTTTTTTTCGGGCAATCCACTGCCGATCAGGGTTACAGGCGAGCCGAACAGAACCAAACACCGAATCGTTTCGGTCATCCAGGTGGTTCGGCTGAAACTACGCAGCAACCTAACAAGATGGGGTATACGTATGGTTCGGTCAAGCTCTTGACAAGGAATGAGGCCGAATCTGCAAGTGGGCCGATCACCCGGGGGCAAGCCCTTCGAACCCTCAAGGCGAAACCAGATCACAAGGAGCAGCCACTGGAACCAACGCCCAGGAACCTAATGTGGGCGAACGCTCATTTTCAGAGGGGGGAGATCCAAATATATACAATCAGGGGCAACTTGTGGACATGTTAGAGAGACTCGGGGTGGACTTGAGACCTATGTCTCGCCCATCATACATGAAACCATACCCAGACTGGATCGACAAGTTGTACCCTTTCCTGAGGGGCTACAAAGTGCCCGAATTCAGTCTATTTTCAGGCGAGGAGAAAGGGCAATCGACGGTCGAACATGTTGCCCGGTTCTCGGCCCAATGTGGCGAAGCAGCAGCGCATGATTTTTGGAAGCTCCGATTGTTCGCCAGTTCTTTGACAAAGATGGCATTTACATGGTACTCTAGGCTATCTCCGAATTCAGTGGACACGTGGAAAGATCTCGAAATCCTCTTCCATGAGGAATTTTACAGGGCACCGCCTGATGTCACCCTGGCCGACCTCGCCCGAATCTCGCAGCTACCAAGTGAATCGGCAGAAAAGTATATCGGCCGATTCAGGAACCTCAGAACTAGATGCTCCACCAAGATGTCTGAGGCCGATTGCGTTCCTATGGTAGTGAGGGGTATGAGCTTCGCCATGAGGGAGCATTTCGAGGGCCATCAGTTTCGTGACGTGTTCGAGGTAACGAACAGGGTGACGAGCCACGAGAGACTTCTCCAAGAGAAGGAGCAGAGGAGAGGCGCATCTAAGGGGACCTACTACAAAGACCAACTGGACGTGGCTGTTGTGTCTGATAGTGAGGATAGTGGCTCCGAGGATGAAGTCAACATGGCCGAATTTTTGGGAACAAAGCCCCTGGAGTGTTCGGCCTTGCGAAAGCCTGGTTTTGTTAAGAAAAATAAAACCGCGGTGGTACAGAAGGAATATTCGTTCGACCTAACCAAAGCCGACGATATATTCGATGCTTTGCTCAAGGATGGACGGATCGCCCTAAGCGAGGGTCATGTAATCCCGCCGCCAGAGGAGCTGGTCGGAAAGGATTATTGCAAGTACCGCAATTCCTGGAGACACAACACGAACAACTGTGTAAACTTCAGAAACGTGATCCAGAAGGCGATCAACGAGGGGAAACTTTTGTTTCCAACAAAAGAGAGAGGCCGATGCAAAGTATGTTTCGATTAATACCGTTCAGCCTCACTTTGATAGTTTCCTGGAGCAAGGGAAAATACAGAGCAAGTGGAATCCTAGAAGGCCCAAGCCCAGAGTGGAGACAGATGGTTCAAAATGGCGAGGAGAGAAAGGGCGATCTCAGCAACAGAAAAGAAAGCGCCATAGCTCGCCTACTGCAAAAATGACATGCCCATCATGCAGTACGTGTTTCAAAGCCAAGGGAGGCGAAAACACGAGGGAACATCCCAAGACCTTTAAACCTAGATCGCCCACGGAGCAGTGGCAGAGGCATCAGCCACAGCAGGGATCTAAGACCGCCGTGTTCAAAAGGATTTTTCGGCCAACAGAGGCGACCCCTCGTATGACGAAAACCCAAAAGAGGCGAATGCAAAGGTTGAGACAAGAATCGAGAGCTAATCATGATGCGAAATTGGCTCCTAGAGACGAGAAAGGGAACAGACCTATAATTGAAAGGTTGGGAGTCAAGAACCGGGGCGATACGATCGCCGAGCCGCATGAGCAGCGACACCCCAAGGTCAGGAAGATATGGGTTCCGAAGCAAGAAACCGGAGCAGATGATTCGGCCAACACAACCGGCAAATCAGAAATTCACAAGGGCCAGGTAGATACTAGCGAGAAACCGTCTTACGGAGATGTACTCGTATCTCACCAAGATGGTCAGTTGAAGGCGAAATTGCCCAAAGACCGCGAGGTCGTTGTTTCGCACAAAAAGGGAGTATTGAAAGCTTGGGTCCCGGTTGTGAGAGACGAGTTTGGAGTCAAAGTAGTCACGCTCCCCGATTCGTACAGAAGCAAGCCTGTACAGAAGGCGACGTTGAAAGGTGATGTGATCGTTCCGGAAGGAGATAGCGCCGACAGCACGGCAGTAGTATCCCTTAGCAAGCCCCCAACAAGAATGACAAGGCACATTCGGCCGCTTTACATCAAGGCCGATTTGAATGGAGTGTCAGTCAACAGGGTCCTTATTGATAACGGAGCTGGGGTTAACATACTACCGGCGAAAATGCTTAAGAAACTCTGCATAAATCGGGATCAGCTTGACCCGACTGATGTCTACATGACTGATTTCGCCGGAGGCGAGACGCCGGCTGAGGGATACATTACCCTCCGAATAAAGGTTGGGCGAGTAGAAATCGAAGAAGGGTTTTTTATCGTCAACTTACTCGGACGAGATTGGATACACTCCAATATGTGTATACCGTCGACCATGCATTAGATGTTGTTCATATGGCGAGACGACGGTGAAGCCGAAGTCGTTCAGGGCGATCCCAACCCTTTCGGCGAAGATCATAATGTGCTTGAAGCACGTTTATATGACGAGGAGGTACTCAACATACAATCCCTTAGTTCGAAAGGGGAGATAAATGTCCGTCGCTTACTAATCAACTCAGATCGGCCAGTATTAGTAACCCTAGGAGGTAATGGATGATCTACTATCCTCAAGCATTTAGAATGATATCACGGCATAAAGAAATAAGGGGAAAAATAAGACAGCTAGCCTCACTTAGTGACGCGTTATCAGCCGAGTGCATATACGAGGACCAAGATCAAGACCCAACAGGATCGCTGAAAGTTGGAGATATACAGCTTGCTACGGGAAAATTAGAAGATGATCCTGTCCAAGTACAAGATGACCTTCTCGAAGTGAACTTGGGGACAGATGAATCGCCCAAGCCTATATATGTCAATGCCGGGTTAGACGAAGAATTCAAAGGTCAGCTGATCGCTTTACTCATTGAGTTCCGCGACTATTTCGCCTGGTCATACGATGAGATGCCCGGCCTTGATCCCAATATCGCCGAACATAAGCTCCCCTTGAAAAGTGGATTTCGGCCGTTTCGGCAACCTCCCCGACGAATGTCGAGGGAAGTGGATACCCTCATCCAGGACAAAATTAAGCGTCTGGAAGATGCGGAGTTTATTCGGGAAGCCCAGTACACCGAATGGCTCTCCAACATCGTACCTGTGATGAAGAAAAATGGAAAGTTAAGGGTGTGCGTAGATTTTCGAAACCTCAACCTGACCACGCCGAAAGACGAATACCCGAAGCCTGTGGCTGATATGCTGATAGACAGAGCAGCGGGGCACACGATACTCAGTTTTCTCGACGCGCATTCTGGGTACAACCAAGTACTGATCAGCAAAGAGGACATTTCTAAAACGGCTTTTCAATGTCCCGGGCCGATTGGAGCGTACGAATGGGTCGTCATGCCTTTCGGCTTGAAGAATGCGGGGGCAACATACCAGAGAGCGATGAACAAAATGTTCAGAGGCCTCGATTGCCTTGGAGTTTACATCAACGACGTGGTGGTCAAATCAAATACTAGTGAAGTCCATCTGGCCGATCTTCGGAAAGGGTTCGAACGCATACGATGTAACGGGTTGAAAATGAATCCTCTAAAATGCGCGTTCGGTGTTACGTCTGGAAACTTCTTGGGTTTCTTGGTTCACCAGCAGGGGGTAGAAATAGACAGAAATAAAGCCAAGGCGATCATCAATGCCGAACTACCCAAAACCAAGAAGCAACTCCAGAGGCTCATCGGTCAAATTAATTTCCTCAGACGGTTTATAGCAAACAGAGCAGGCCGACTTCGCAGTTGGAATGTCTTGCTATGAGGAAAAGAGACCGATGATTGGGTATGGACCGGCGAGAAATAGAGGGTCTTCGACGACCTGAAAGAGTACTTGGCCAAGCCTCCGGTTATGACTCCCCCAAAGCCGAATAAGCCATTGATGCTTTATTTATCGACTGCACACAAATCCCTGAGGTGCATGCTCGCCCAAGAAGATAACGGGGTCGAAAGAGCGGTCTATTACTTGAGCCGTGGATTGACCGATACGGAGATTCGCTATACCGACATAGAAAAAATGTGCTTGTGCTTGTATTTCACATGTTGCAAGCTTCGGTATTACATGTCGCCGGTAGTGGTGTACGTACTATCCCAGACCGATATCATTAAGTATATTCTATCGAAACCATACTTAAGAAATTGGATTGGGAAGTGGGCGATTGCAATGTCCGAGTTTACATTGGTATATGTTCCCCAAAGGGCAGTCAAAGGACAAGTGTTGGCCGATTTCTTAGCCGATCATCCTGGCATTACCCTTATCGAGGAGACAATTAGTTGCTGCGAGATAGCCATGTGGGAGATGTGGTTCGATGGATCCAGGACTAGCCAGGGGGCAGGCGCCGGAGTACATATCATTTCACCCTTAGGGGCATCGTACCAATTGTCATTCGGGTTCTATTTTGAGTGTACCAACAATCAGGCGGAATATGAGGCCCTAATATTCGGCCTCGAGATTTTATCCGAGCTGGGGGCAAAGGCGATCAGTGTGAAAGGAGAATTCAAATGCGAGTCCGAGCTACTGGTGAGATATTGCAATAAGGCGAAGCATCTGATCGAAGGGTTTCAGGACACGAGGATAGAATACACCGATAGGGCAGACAATGGTATCGCGAATGATCTGGCTCAACACGGTAGCGGTTACAAGGTGAACCTTTAGTTCGATACAATCGAAAGAGAATCGCTGAATCTCCATACTGGGGGCATCACTCTTGATGAAAAGAAATATTCGGCGTACCAACTCGATATCACCCAAGATTGGAGAACCGGGATCTTGAAATGGTTTGAAAAACCAGATCTGACGAATAGGAGGTTGAGGACCTTGGCCCTGAATTACGTGGTTTTAGCAGGTGACTTGTACAAAAAGGGCTTTGAAGGACTACTTTTCAGATGCATCGGCCCAAAAGAAGCAATGCTTGCAATGGCCGAAGTACATGAAGGAATAGCCGGCGCTCATCAGGCGGGCCCCAGAATGAGATGGCTGATCCATAAATACGGTTTTTATTGGCCAAAGATGGAGCAAGACTGCATAAGATACGCTAAGGGGTGCGAGGCCTGCCAGAACGTGGTCCTATACAGCATGTCCCGGCCGAAGAATTACACTCTATTATCAAGCCATGGCCGTTTAGAGGATGGGAAGTCGACCTCATAGGGAAGATATATCCTGACTCGTCATATGGCCATACTTTTGTCATTATCGCCACTTGTTATTTCACCAAATGGGTCGAAGCCAAGCCCCTGAAATCGCCCACGCAGGAAGCAGTGGTTAAGTTCTTCAAAGAGCACATCGTTCACCGGCACGGGTTGCCTGAATCAATAACTAAGACCAAGGGACGATGTTCACAGGAGGTGATATAGTTTGGTGGGCGTCTCAGATGAAGATCAAGATGCTTCACTCAACGCCGTACTATGCACAAGCCAACGGACAGGCCGAAGCGACGAACAAGGCTATTAAGCTTATCGTCCAAAAAATGATCGAGGAGAACCCAAGACAATGGCACGTTTTGCTGTCTGAAGCAGTATGGGCGAATAGAACAAGCCAGAAATCGGCCACAGGAACTTCGCCTTTCCGGATGGTATATGGGTACGACGTGATGTTGCCAATGGAGCTTACTGTGATGTCTACTCGCCGTCTGTATCAGAATAAGTTGTCTAAAGGCGATTACTTTGATAAAATGGTGATAGACGCTTTAGATCTCGACGAAGAAAGATTGGCGGCGTTAGATCACCTTGAAGCTCAGAAAAGAAGAGTTGAGAGGGCATACAACAAGCGGGTGAAACGAAAAGCATTCGCGGTGGGCGATCTGGTATGGAAGGCAATCTTGCCTATTGGCCATAAGGACAATCGGCTCGGGAAATGGAGCCCGAATTGGGAAGGCCCCTTTATCGTGACCAATAAGATGACAGGCGGTGCGTATTTGCTGGCGAACATTGACGGAGAAGAACACGATAGGGCGATCAACGGTCAGTTTCTAAAGAAATACATCCCCAGTTGTTGGGATAATATCGACCGACGACTATTTAGAGCCGACGAGGAGTGATAAATATATCGCCTTTTTTCGCCGAACGAACGAAGTCAACGAATGCTCATAAAAACATTGAACGTTCGGCGCTCCTTTAAACCGATGTCCATATTAACGTAATTTCGGTTCTCAATAGTCACAGTTTGAGTTTTTTCAAGGGGTCCTCCGTTTTTCTCAAACACATGTAATAATTTTGCTTTGCATTAATAAATTATCAAATATCAGACTAAGTTGAGACCGATAAAATCAAGTATAAGCAAAAAAACACGGCTACCTAGCCGATTAAAATAAAACTAGAACTGTTAAATTGTAACAAGATACGGCCACCAGGCCGATCAATGGGTGCTAAAATTCAAAACTATTACAACACAAAATATTCAAATTGTTCTGGACTTAAAAAAATTGAAAGTGGCTGAACATATCGCCTATCTCGCTGCAAAGCGTACTGAACTGCGTGCGAGCCTCCGCCATTTTTGGTTTCATCTTCGCCAGGCTTTGTTTCAGGGCGTTTCGATCTTTCTTGACAGCGATGCCTTCAAGTAGATCCTTGTCCATCGAAACTTCAAGCTCGCCGATAGATTTTTTTCAATCTCCAGCTCTGACTTCACTGCAGCAATCTTTTCTTGGAGCTCCTTGGCGTGATTCCGGCGAGATGTGAGGGTCGACACGGCCGATTTTACGTTTGACTTCAGCCCCTCGAGCTTTTCCTTGACACTGTTTTCCTGGGCGAGTAGTTTGTCATGCTCGGATTGTATCGCCGTAGATTCATCATAGATAGTCCGAAAAGCTGGTAGCGATGCTGACAACGTGACCATGGCGCTGCGAGCTTTCTCACTAATGACATCTGGAGGAGCGTCGGCCAGGGCAGTTGCCGATTTCTGTAGCCTCTCAACATCTTTGGGCGATTTGAAAAGGGAAACGCCTTGGGATTTCAATGCAGAAACGGCGTCCAGATGATCTCCCCAGCTTTCAGAGCCCGTTGTCACTTCATGCACTTCACTTTCCGGGGCAGGCGAATCATCTACTTCACTATCAGAGTCCAGGAAAGCAGCTGCTTTCGCCGCTACGTCATCGCAGTCAGCCGAGGCATCATCAGGGATCTGTCAAGTTTTACCATAATAAAAAATCAGCTGCTAAATTTACTATTAAAGCGATGTAAAACAAATATGAGGTACCTTGGATTTGGAAGCAAGCTGTGCCGACAGATTGGCCAAAGACTAACTCAGAGGAGATAGTAGTTTCGGCAATGGCGAAAAAGTTAACATCTGGGACATGGTGGGTATCGCCTCAGAATGAGATTTTTGAGAAGGTGTTTGCTCCATTGAACGGCATTCGTCCCCAGTATGCTCCTCGGCCGTTTCAGTATCGCCCCGCGAAGAGGATTGCGCGCTTGAAGGCCTGGTAAACGGGGTTTCGACAGGGGTGGGATCAAACATCCAGGATCCTAAAACATCTTTTTTCGCCCTCTTTGCTTTGGGCTCCTTCTTTGATGGTCTCTTTGCAGGACGTTTTTGTTTCGCCCTCTTTGACTCAGCGTGCTCCTCGCCGTCAGTATCGAACACGTCGCCCTTGTTCCACCTCGGAACACCAACTAAGGAAAGAAAAACATATAAAGTCAGAAGGCGAATTCAATAGAGATTAAGAGAAAAACGGTCAAGTTACCTGGTATCCTATTATAGCCAACTCGAACAAGTTCGGCTATCGCCTAGACATCAGAAGGGCATCTGATGCCGGTATACGTTACACCTTCGCTCGTTATTTCAGGTTTTTGTCTTTTTAATTTTTTCTTAGGAAGTTTTATTTGGTCAACAATGGACATATTGACTTTGGGTACTGGTGGGCTCTTGTATTTAAACTTAGGGCGAATATGAGCAAGATAAAATTCATAGGAATATTTTTGTTCGTTGTGTTCCTTCCACACTTTCTTCATTTTTCGTCATATTTTACCCTAGCCATTCGCCTATGTTTTTGCATCCTAGGGTTCATACCAGGGCGATCTAAGGGATCATATTTGAACTTATAGAAACGTTCGAATTCAGCTATTTCGAAAAGATGAAAAAGATTACCTTCGAATTTTGGACGATTTGGTGCCTGCAAAAGAAACAGATCGGCATGAGTAGGGTTTCGTGATAAAGGAGGCAATGAAAAATTATGAAGACTGAGGATTTCTTTTGGAGAAAGGTCGAAGTAAGACTCTACGACTGAAGCCCACCAGCTTTCGTACTCAGGGGTCTGGATTAATGACAAAGACGAGCGAGAAATTTCAAAAATAGGGGGAAGATAAGCTTTGTTAAGGCGACAGATGAACTGAAGGTCTGGGTAGTTTTCTAGAGAAGGCTTATAGGTCCCGCGATTATTGACAGCAATCAATAAAGGACAGGGAATTCCTTGAGTATAGCCGAATTGATGGGCGACGTAATTCGGGCAGTATGCCTCAATACTGCTGCGGTTGTATTCCAGTCCGGCGATCAGGTTACGTGACTTTAGGGCGCTGCCCCAATATTGGCCGCCAAGTTTTAATCGAGGATCGGCCCTTGCCTCTTCAGAATCGGCAGTATCCCAAGGGAGATACAACCAAGTAGGGGGATATTGAAGGGACAAAATGGGGCAGAATAACTCGGTAGCTCTGACAGAGTTGGTGAAAACTTCCAGTACGTCTAATACATGGGGAAGGCGAGTGCCAGCAGCGATCAGTTGATAACCGCACAACTCGGCCTTGATTTAAGGACCAACTTCAAAAAGTTCCGGAAGGTAGAGGGCGAGCCATAATTGAAACACCCATAAGGGACCACTTGGCCATTGCAAGACACGTGTATCGCCATGGGGGGCGATTTCGTTCAGACTTCTGTATAGATGGGCGAGCATGAATTCTCCGAGATTGCATTTTCGGCCTTCAACAAGGGCGGTAGCCAGGGTGAAGTAGTCGGTGGTGACTCTAAAAGAAGAAGTGCAGAGGACGAATTTCGCTACAAAGAAAGCCAAAAAGGCGATATGCTCTCGGGTATCTGGCTTGTAATGCTCTTCGCCCATGAAAAGCTTGATGAAGGGACCGTAGCTTCTCTGAGCCTTTGTTAATTTAAACTGGGGAACTTCGGCGTCCAGATTAGGCGAAATGCGTTCGCCGATGATGGGAATATTAAGCATGACCGCCATGTCAAGTAGGGTAACTGTCATCATGCCGAACTTGAAGCAAAAGCAGTGAACGACAGTAGACCAAAAAAGTGAGGAACCCATGATGCAGTGTTTTGCGATAGGCCTGCTCGCCTTACAGAGACCGATCATGTCGTAAATGCCAATGTCTTTCCATAGCTGGCTGTAGTGCGGTTTTAATCTATTTACCCAATCTTGGTACCCCTTGTGTTCGGTCGGCCAGTTTCTGAACATCGTGTTAACCCAAACGGAGGGCTGATGAGGCAGTGAAAAGCGTGGTGGGACTTCTTCATGAAATGGAGTGGCTATTTCGCATAGGTGACTAGGCGAAACAAGGATTGGACCGACACATTCTTTGTCGTCGTTGGTTTTTACTATTACCTGAAGGTCGGTGTTCGGGGCAGCAGCGTGGATCCCATTCATCTTGTCGGTCACTTGAGCGGCGATAGCATCATTAGGAGCAGCCATGGTAACTGCAAAGTAAGGGCACCTCAGTCAGACAAATATAAGAAGGGGCGATTCATAATTAGAAAGGGTGAGGACGAGCACTTACCAGGAGGAGATATGGAGAGCACTTGAGATTTGTCTAGAGAGAGAAAGTCTTACAAATGTAGAGAGAGATTAGGTGAATGAATAAATAAGATAGTATTTTTCTTAAAAGAGAAAATCAGAGGAAGCCGAAAGGTCGTGGAGTTAAGACGTGACATCGTAGAGGACAGCTGGTGATGACGTGGCACGAAAGGGGTATCGAAAGGTCAATAGATGCGCACCCCTTTAAAATCTTCTTGCAGTGGTTTGGGCTTTAGTGTTGGGCCAGGTAGTATCAAAAGAAGGATTGAGAAAAGAACAAGCCCGAAAATGAATGTTTCAATCTTATTGGGGGCATTGTTTACACCGGCCCAAAGGGTTACTGGATAAGGAGTTTTCATGTGGGCTTACAAGGGAGTCAGGCCCAAAGGAAAGTCTTTTTATTATTGCTTTTTCTATTTATTAGGAATTTATAATTCATTAGGAGTGATTTTCTTTTTAGAGTCTTAGTCCTAGTTAAATTAGGAGTCTTGGTTATGAGGAGCTATAAATAGCTCAGAGCTTCATTATTTTTGAATCAACAAATCAATCAATCAAAAACCAAGCCCAATGCTTTTTATCTCGCAATCTCTGGATTGTTTTAACTTAGGAGTAGTTTTTCGGTATTAATCTCGCCTGAGTTAGTAGCTCCCAGATTATTACTTTTAGATCACGTGGTTAAGTGTTTTTCAATGTGAATATCTGCATAGGTTCATTAAAGTATCAAACCTCAAACCGATCCCGATTATAAATTCAAAGATTCGAGTCCGGAATATTTCCAGGCGAACAGGTATGATGCTGCCATAGAAAGAATACTGGAAGACAAAATCTTGAAACGCCTGTACCAGGTTTTGGATCATGCATACCAAATCGGGTCGGAATTTGATTTACAGGATGTAATCCAAAGATTAACGTTTGATGGTATTTGTCTTTTGTTGTTAGGATATGACCCAAATTGTCTTGCTTCAGGGTTCCCTCACAATGCGCTCGAGAAGGCTTTTCATGAAATGGAGGAGGCTATTCATTTCCGACATATCGTTCCGAGAGTATTTTGGAAGTTGCAGAGATGGCTTCAGATCGGAGAAGAGAAGAAGATGAGAAGATCCTGGGACTTATTTGAAAAATTTGTTATGGATTGCGTTACTACAAAAAGAGAGGAGATAATAACCCGAAAACGAACCCCAAGCGAAAACCAAACCGAAGACAATTTTGACATGTTAACAGCTTTTCTGGAGGAAGAAGACGGAGGAGAAAACGTTGCAATCACGAAATCAAACAAATTTCTGAGAGACATGACATTTAATCTCATGGCGGCCGGAAGAGACACTATTTATTGCGAGTAATCCATCGATTGAGAATAAAATTCTAGATGAGTTAAATGATAATTTCAAGGAAACCAATAATAATATGCTGCCTTTAAGCGTTTCAGAACTAAATAAATTAATTTATTTCCATGCAGTCGTATTGGAAGCTATAAGATTGTACGTGCCAATTCCGTTTCTTCCGACATCAGCTATCAAACCAGACGTTCTTCCGAGCGGGCATTATGTTCGTAAGGACATGAAAATAATTTATTCGTTCTACTCAATGGGAAGAATGGAAGAAATATGGGGCAAAGATTACTTGGAGTTCAAGCCAGAATGGTGGACTACAGAGCAAGGAAGCATCAAAATTGTGCCTTCTTACAAGTTTTCAGCTTTTAGTTCAGGATTAAGGAGTTGCTTAGGCAAGAGAACGTCCTTTCAACAAATAAAAGCGGTTACTTCGTTTATTATATGGAATTTTTCGATCCGAGTTAGAGAAGATCATGTTGCCAGTCCCAGTAATTCTGCTTTAGTTTTTATGAGAAAGGGTTTGAGAGTAAGCGTCTCCAAACGAAATGCTTATAAACCTATGTGAATGTTTTTATATGGAGAATGTAATCTTGTCATAAGAAATTAATAGGTAGACTGGTTTTATATATATATTTTTTGAAATATGTTTTTGTAATGGGTAGTGATTCAGTGAATTTTTCTTTTTAATACTTTTTTTAATCCATCAATAAAAAGTCAGTAAATACAATCATAATAGGTGGATTCGGCCGAGGGTTGACAGTCACCCTCCGTCTTAAAAAGTAGACCATGAATACCTCTTAGCTGCTCGATCGCCCTGGTGGGAATTTAGATTTTTGAGATATACGGACATTTACGTACGTTTCTTGGTAGATACTAAATAGAGCAAATATACTACATTAAACAGCACACCAACAAGCTTACCAAACAACAAAACAACAGACTATTCACAATACTTTGAACAAATCAACTACTTCGAACATCCACATAAAACTTATATCATATCTATTAAATATCGATACCCGGTAGCGGAACAAGAAAATTTAAAATGATAGAGCTGAATTTTTTTCTTATAGAAAATATAGCTACAACGCAATAAAACTAAAAATTCCATATAATAGACAAAGTAACAGCTTTTATGTTACTTGTTATGATTTTTTTAAACAAAGGATCACTTTACCCCTGAACTTGGCACAAAATATCAAAAACGTCCAAATTGAGAAAACCGGATCACTTTTACCCTGAACTTGGCAAAACCGGTTCAAAAAGCCCCTTTATGCTGACGTGGCACTTAATTGGAGAGTGTGATTTATAAAATCATAATTAACTCTAATTAATCACACTTAAATACTAATTAATTCTAACTAAATTTTCAGGGATCTTTTTGAACTTTTTCAAAAGAGTTTGAATTTTTTTTCTTCAACAGGTTGGCCGAAAAAATTTCCGGCCAACCTGTTGAAGAAAAACAGACCCGGTGGTGGAACAGACCCACCAGCGGGTCTGTTTCTTTAGCCATCTGGGTTCGCTGGCAAACCCAGATGCCTTTTGCATCTGGGTTTGCTGGAACCCAAATGAAAAACGCATCTGGGTTCCGGCGAACCCAGATGACGGATGATGAGGCAAACCCATCGAGGAGGAGCTGCTGCTCCGGTGTTAAAAAAATATTTTTTTTATTAAAAATAATAAAATATATAATTAAAAAAATTTAATTATTTTTGTAAAATATACAAAATGGTCCTCTTTATTTTTAATTAACATCAATTCGATTTGTAAAGTTTTAAAATAAAAAAAAGATTCATTTGTTTTTTTTAATATTTAGGTATTAATTTAAAATGAATTAATAAAAATTAGGATCTTTTTAAACCTTTTGCCATTAAAAATCATCTAGGAAAAGAAAACCACTATAAAAAACCGGAGAGTGGTTCTCACTCTCCTAGGTGAGAGTGGGAAGGGGTGTTTTTGTACCAAATTTGACAAGTTTAGGGTAAAAGTGATCCTGTTTTGCTAATTTGGACGTTTTTGATATTTTGTGCCAAGTTCAGGGGGTAAAGTGATCCTTTGTTCAATTTTTTTATCATGTTATGCCTAAAATTTATCACAACAACGTTATTGTGAACAAATCTTATCACGTAGTGCCCGAAATTTGTCGCACAACCTAATTTTTCTGGTCAAAGCAAACTTGTCATATTAAGTATATTATGACAAAATAAATTATTTGTCACAATAAATTTCCTATTGTGATAAAAGTTTTTTGTCATGTGTATATGTATTTTGATGAATATTTATTTTACAAGTAATCAAATCTTGTCATAATTCGTATAAATTTGTCATAAGATACATCGATTTCTAGTGAAATTTTTTTAATAACTTGGCGAATCTAATTTATCACAATTAATATAAATTTGTCTAGTGTTTTAAAAACCGGACCGGCCGGTCGGACCCGTTGAACCGTGAACTGATCAGTGGTCCAGTTTGAAAATGCAAAAAACCGGATCTTTTGGTTGGACCGAATTGGACCGGATTGAACCTGTAAAAAAGGGTGTTAATGATTGGACCGGATTGAACCGATAAAAAACCGGTGAACTAGAATTTTTTTAATTTTTTTATATTTATTAAACTGGTTGAACCGGTCATTTAACCGGTTGAACCGGAAACCGGTGGCCTCACCGGTTCGGCCACTGGTTTGGTTTTTAAAACACTGAATTTGTCATTACATACACTGAGTTATTAGTGGCAAAAATATTATGAATTGACAAAAAAAATTATTACAATTAACATAAATTTTTCATTACATACCCCGAGTTATTAATGACAAAGATGATGATGAACTGACAAAAATAATTTATCACAATTATTATAAATTTGTCATTACGTACACCAAATTTTTAAGACAAAAGATTATAACATGACACAAATATGTTATCATAACAAGTAATGTATATCATAATATGATGAATTAAATTTTCATTATTGTTTATTAATTGTGATAAATTTTATTTATCATAACACGTAATTTAACATAACATGATGAAATTAATTGTCATTATAATTAGTTTTTTTTTTGATAAATGATCGGTAGTATTATTAAGCTCATCCACAAAGAAGTGGAAGGCGAAAGAGGCAAGAAAACGAACTAAGTAAAGTCCGTAAAGGAATCTAAACTTCTTGAAACGTCATTTCCTGAATAAGGAAATGCGTTACTAAAAGTTCTATAAAAAAACTACCGCTCTGCAAATGCTACTAAAAACAAGACTCTCAATCTCCTTAAATTCTTCCTTAAAGACTCGGTTATTTCTTACTTTCCAAATATCCCAAATGCAATGAAAGCATATACTTTTTCCCAAATCTCCATATTTCTTGCTGAAAATCGAACACCATTGAGTAAAGAAATCCTCTACCGAAAAAGGAACTACCCAAACCACATTGCAAAGCGGAAGAATGAACGACCAAACACGCCAAGCGTAGTTGCAGTGAAAAACAATGTGATTACCTGTTTCAAGCAAAGAACAAACCGAGCAAAAAGCTTGAGATTCATGAATGATTCCGCGAAGAACAAGAGATGCCTTCGATGAGATTCTATCTCTGATCAATAACCAACAAAAAAACTTAATTCTTGGAGGTATATTAAACTTCCAAATCTGCATAAAGCATTGAGAGCTGGCCCTAACGTTTCTGGTCGGAAAATTCTGCAGCAAATCTGCCATTTTAGCTGCTAAAAATGTTGTCTTCCCCAGCCAGAAAAAAAAGTCGTTTGTACTGTTGTCCACCACAGCCGAAGAAAGAAGAGATTGCAGCTGCCTGAAGTCGTGTTCCTCACCCACACGAAGACGTCTTAACCAGCAAAAATTGGAGATGGTACTATTATCTACAGCCAGAAGATATGAAACAGTAACGTTATGTTGCCTTAAAACTGAGTAAAGCTTACTAAACTTGGTTTGAAGCAAATCATCACCCAACTAATGATCCTCCCAAAAGCGAATTCCTCTACCATTATTAAGGCTTGCCGAAACAGCGAATTTAAAATTAACCCATGAGATATCATCTTTAACACCAGAATTATGAATACCCTTCCAAAAATGAGAGAGCTTAGAAATACCATGATTCTCCAAATCAATCCAAGAGGAGATTTCTAAGCTATTTTTTACCAAAAGAAACCAAAGAGAGGTTTTATCAACAATAATCGACTTCCAAATCCACTTGTAGAGTAAACTTTTGTTCTTGATGCTTAGGGGAGTAATATTTAAACCCCCTAGATAACGAGGAAGACGAACATCATGCCAAGCCACTTTGCTAAAACTCAAACTAGAAGAAGAACCACCCCAAAGAAATTTTCTCATACATTGTTCAAGAGATAACAAAACAGCTTTCGGAGTGTGGAAAGAACACATGAAATAAACCGGTAAACTACTCAATACCGATTTGATCAGCACAAGTCTTCTGGCCAGATATAAAAGATTTCCTTTCCAAACAGATAGTTTTTTCGGAAAGTTGTTCATGACCGGAGCCCATAACTTGGCATTTGCAGCTTTGAAAGATAGAGGTAAGCCGAGATAAGTTATAGGTAAAGACTCTATCTTACATTTAAGAACAGCAGCAACCTCGAAGATAAAAAATCATCCATATTAATCCCAATAATTGAAGATTTGTTGTAATTGATTTGAAGACCTGAAATCAGCTTGAAGCATCAAAGAATGCGGAGGAGATTCTGAATCATAACCAAATCATTCGGCATAAAAAGGAGTGTATCATCTGCAAATTGTAACAATGAGATTGGATTAACAGACCCGCCAACTTTAACTCCACCAATCAGCCCTTGAACAGTTGCTTCCTCTAAGATTGCTTTCAAACCTTCCACCGCTAACACAAAAAGCATCGGAAAATAGGATCACCTTGGCGAACACCTTTGCCCATATAAAAATTCTCGGAAGGACTCCCGTTTGCTAGAACTGAAACTTGGGCAGATTTCAAAAGACCCGAGATCCAATTAATCCAAGTAATGCCGAAATTCATCCGAGTGAGCATCTTGAGTATAAAATCCCAAGAAATCGAATCAAAAGCTTTTTTGAAATCAAGCTTGATAAGGAAAATCTCTTCCTTTCGACGCTTCACTAAATGAATTAACTCGGAGGCTATCATGTGACAGTCGTGTATGTTCCTCCCTTTTATGAAACCAAATTGATTCTCCGAAATAACCGATGGAAGGAGAGGAGATAGCCTATTAGCCAATACATTTGAGAGAAGTTTAAAAACCCCATTAATGAAGCTAATTGGACGAAAGTCTTTCACATCAGTGGCTCCTTTAATTTTAGGAATAAGAACAAAGAAAGCAGTGTTGAGACCGTGAGGAAAATAGCCCGAATGATGAAAGTTCAAAAATAAATCCAAGAAATCCTTTTTCATAAAACTCCAAGATTTCTTATAGAAGAAATTGTTAAAACCATCCGGCCTTGGGGCTTTATTGTCATCACTATTAAATAGAGCAGAGCGAATTTCTTCTTCAGTAAAAGTGCAGGTAAGAGAACTTGCCTGCGCATCCGATAACTGATTGATGATCAGAGAGTATAAGCAATAAAGCACAACCGGGTTACTCGTATATTGTTTTTTGAAAAACGAATGAAGTTTGAGTTTAATTTCCTGCGGTTCAGAGTAACAAATATTATCCACCACAATATTTGAAACAAAGTTGCCCTTAGAATTAACCGAACCCATGGTATGGAAACATTTGGAATTCTTGTCCCCGTGAAGGTGCCAATTGAGTCTCAATTTTTGAAACCAAAGAGAATCCAATTGCTTGGTCGTGAAAGCAAAATCCGAATACAACTCTGAAAGTTTGGTTGTCTCTATAACTGACAGCTCTCTAGTCTCCGAATCCGTCTCTAGAGTTTGAATATCAAGCTGAACTGAATTAATTTTGGCATTTAAATCACCAAAAGTATCATGATTTCCGGATTTAATACACTGCCTAAATTTCTTCAATCTTGTAACCAGGTTTGCATTCGGAAGTCTGATGGCAATAGAAGCCCAAGAAGCAGCAGCGAAGTCATTAAAATCTGGATGAGACCACCAAGCGTTAATGGACTTGAAAGGTTTAGGACCCCAATCTTGAGAAATCTCTAAGTTAAACAAGAGCGGAACGTGATCCGAGAATGAACGAGGCAAAGCTTTGAGAAGAAGAGCAGGCCAATCTAGGAAAGCATTAGAAGAAAGGAAACAACTATCCAACTTGGATTTTGAAACGTTGTTTTGCCAAGTAAAAAATCTGCCATTTAACGAAAATCAGCCAAAGAGGAAGCTGAAATAAACTCAGAAAATTCGACCATGGATGAAGTCAAAACACGCTGATTAAGGCTTTCCGAAACATTGAGAATTTCATTAAAATCGCCAACTAAGAAGCAAACATTTTCAGTTTGAGTTTCAGGTAACAAATCATCCCAAAGCTGTGCTCTTTCCCTTTGGCAATTACTCGCATAAACCAAAACAAAGCGAATGACAAAAGAACACCAAGGAAATTCCAAGCTTAACCATCTCGATGATTTGATAATTCTAGTTGGTTTGATAGTAGTAGCATTCCAAATACAAAGTAAACCACCCGAAGCACCAATTGAAGGAACAAAACAATAATCAAAATCATTAAAAGGCCACAATCTCCTGATAGCAAAATCATCAAAACTTTCTTTTTTTGACTCAATCAGCCCCATAATAGACAGATTATGCTTAGACACAAAAGAACGAAAAAGACGTTGTTTTCTTGCAAAAGTGATACCACCTCTGCAATTCCATGAGACAAAATTAAACGAAGTAGACATGGAAAAATATATTAACCTGGCAGTTAACTCTCTAGGAATTAACTATAATCTCCTTGGAGAGTCCTTGTGATATAAGATCCAGAATTGCATCTTCGTTTTCTGCTGCGAACAACCAGAGTTTAACACCAACTTCCCATGTCTTCATAGCCTCTATTGCTACCGGAGGAATGAACAAAGAATTCTTTTTGTTAGATAGAATAATCTTGTTTCGGTTACCAATAATACTGTTAGAGAAGGATTCAAGATTGCTTGCTGATACTGCCTTCGAGTTCAGGTGCCCCTCATTATTTATAGTTTTGGACTTCACGACCGACAGTGATGTTGGCAAATCAGGATTTGGAAACGTAACTTTCGAGTTAATCGAGTAGTTCTTTGAATCAGGAGAGGAACTATCACCATCAAAATTAGACTCAGGTTGTTTTGAAGAAGCAGACCTGTTCGGTGTAGCAGGTAATGAGCTCTCTCATGTTTCCGAATCCGAAGAAGAATCGATACCTGCCAGACAAACTGGGAATTCTGATTCATGCACAAGAATTGAATAATCTTTTCCATTAATCTTAACTGTGAAAGGGCAGTTTATATGATTAATTTTGGTAGAAATGAGGACGGATCCTGAATCCATTCTTTCCTTTGTAATCACCATAGTATGAACAGTCACTGTTGTAATACCCCGTATTCTTATAAGCCACGTGTAAGAATTTTATTAGCCGGGAATACGTAAATTAAATTTAATCATAAATTTAATTTATAAGTATCCCTAAAAGTATATCGTAATAATAGAAGTTTGAAATTTAAATCGGGGATTTAAATTTTAATAAAGGAATATGACGGGACTAATAGAACAGGAAATACGACTGGAGTTTGATAATTAATATATCAATATAACACTCTTATCGGAGAGTTTAATATTTCGGACAAAATGTCGAAACTCGGAAGTCTCGACGTGTAATTAACGAATATAAGTTAAGATATATATATATATATATATATATATATATATATATATATATATATATATATATTAAAAAAATAATAATAAAAAAGTAAAGTAAGAGGATAAGAAAGAAAGAAAATGAGTGGGCGGCAAGTTATGAAAAAAAAGGTATCATTTGGTCCTTGGATTCTTTACTTTAATTAGTTTTAGTTATAAACTAATTAAGTATTATTCGTTAGTCTAAATTAAAATAAAATAAGTCCCGAGCGAATAATTTTGGTGTCATTATTCGTGAAATAATTTGAGGAAGCTATCGTCAAAGTTTCATGAAATTTGGACGTAGAAAGTTTAATCAAGTGGGATTGATTTGGACCTAATAAATCTTCCGAGATTTATTGAAAATAAAATATAAGTCGGATGAAAATAAAAATTATATTTTTATTCTTATTATATTTTATTAGATTTTTGGGTAAAGTTTCACAAAATTCGAAAGCCATTTCCGTTTAAGCTACGGACGACTATTTAAAAATTTGAGTTAAAGTGATAAATTAACCAAACTTATATATATATACAACTTCATTTAAAGAATTTGCACAGCAAATTCATTTCCTTCTTTCAGAGAAGGAAAGAGAGCTACTTGCTCTCTGAAACAGGCGAGAGTTAGGGTTTATGCGATTCCGAGCCGATTCGTCTGTTTCTCGATTCTAACTCCGTTTCTTCGACGATTACTCGAGTAATCGAGGTATTAATTCCGTATTAAACGTTTATTATAATATATTTCGATATATTTCGAATATATATTCGTTTATAAACGGTTACCGTATCGAATCGAACGTATACCTATTATTTTTACGTTCTGAATGTGAATATAGATAGATTGGATTGTGTATATGTGTTAGGAGCGGAAAAATGAGGTTGTAACACGTCGGAATGCCCCGGGAATCGAGTTTCCCCGGAGCTGTGCACGTTGGTGCACGGACGTGCACATATGGTACACGAACGTGCACCAATCTGGAGGTGCACGAACATGCACTATCCAGGGTGCACGATCGTGCACTAGCCAGGGGTGCACGAACGTGCACCAGGCCGACGCCAAAAGGGCAAATTCTTTTAGGGGCTTTTTTCCCAATCCGTTTGACGTAGTTTCGTCGAACTAAAACGTTTAAAAATGATAACTTCTTTTGGAAGAAAGTGAAAAGAGTTTTTAAACCTAAGCTAAGACTTTTAAAATGAGATTTTAAAAGTAAAGTTAAACGTTTAAAAAAGGAATTTAAAAGAGTTAAAGTCAACGTTTAACCGGTTTAAAATATTTAGCAAACGATGTTGCTAAATAATTAGTATACGACTGTGAGATGTTTTGGCAATCAAGTCTATACTATTAAATGATTTTAATTAGGTATTGCTATACCTAAAAGGACTTCTAGAGTGAAGTCTAAATGTTTTCTTGAGATGAGAACAATTTAAATAATTTTTAAAAGAACGAGAACATAAGTGTTAAGTGTTATATGTTTGTATGATTTGTCTGGACCTAGGTTTCAGGACCTAGATGTTTATACCAGAAATAGATATTGATGTGCTGTCTTGTGTATTTTGTATGTTTGATCCGACTAGCTGTCCAACAGTCAGACCAGGACTCCAGGGAGTCTGTCACACATACGGCAGGGCTAAGTAGTAACTTAGCAGTACTGTGAGTTTACGTGTTTACTTTTGAAATATCAATATTCAACTGTTTTAAATCCATAAATCGCAGTAGTATAAATTTAGCCAAGAAAGGTCCATTGGAACGAGCTACCTATTGGGCAGCAATAGGGTTGCGTGATCACCAACACCGATTTCTAGATGTACTTCTGTCGAGGTATAGAGGTATGTCTGTCGTGTAAGTCATTGGGAAAGTAGATGCCCTGACTTCACGGGTAAACCCTGAGACGACAGTAATACAGTTACGGTCGTGGGTAAAACCGCGATGGCAGTTTCATGATTACAGTCCAGGTACCAGAGATACAGAATTGGACGGCAGTGACTCGGGTCACGGTCTTTATTCTGTTGTCTATAAGCTCGTGATAAGAGTGTGTCTTTAAGGAAAATTGTGGATTAGGGTTCATATGGATCGACGTATTGATAATATTTTATATATATAACTGTTTTATATATATTATGCGATTTTGGTATTTATTTGTAAACTGTTTACTCACTCAGAAATATTTATATTTCTGACCCTGTTGTTGTTTCCCATTTTTCAAGAAATGAGCTTTGAGGTCAGTCGAGCTTCCACATCCCTTCTTCAGGAAAGCTCTTCTTTGGTAATGTACATAGGATTTTGTACTCTTAGTATGCTGCAATAGTATAAGTGTAATGTGCCAGCAACCGTGCCACCAGTCCTTTGTTAGGTACTCTGATAGGATCTAGTGCATGTGTATACCTTCTGGGTGACTGCTTAATGGAATATTGTATCTAGTTACTGAGTCGGCCTCGTGTGTTTTTGTGAGGGTCAAAAACAGTATGTTTAATATACGCCGGCTATGTGTAACCGGTCCGCTGTGTATTCTAATATGTTTAATACCACCGTTGCGAGACGTAGAAATTCTCTACATTATTTTATTAAAAATATTAACGGTGGCGTGTGGCTTGGAACAGGGCTGCCTATGTGTTAAGGCAAGCGAAAGATAAGTCCCTGGTTTTCCAATGCTTACACTCCAGGTTTTCAGAAGGAAGCGAGAGTTGAAATAATGAGGTTATCCAACCAGTACTTCTGAAAACCGGATTTCGCTTATATGTATAATTTCAGAAATGTGTTTGGTTAAATGAGAAACGTTTTAACGACATTTTCTGAAAACGGATCGCACGCGAGGTGCGATCTTTTAATTATATTTGCGAAAAATTTCTAGAGGTCCTAGGCTTGCTACGGGTTTCGGAACAACCATTCCCATTCCCTAGCGCCGGTCGTGACTTGGATTAGGGTGGAATTCGGGTCGTGTCAACTGTCTTGCCAAATCTATTGCCCAAACCTATGAAGAAATCTTCCTCCCAAGCACACAACGGAATCCCCGATAACGTAATCCAAACAAATCTCTCACCTGAGGTAAAATAATCATCCCAAGGTTTGATTCCAACAAAAATACTATCTGAATTGTGCGAAAATCTTGTTTGGAATGCCAAGAGTTCTGAATGATTATTAAACTTAATAAGGAAAAAGAACCTCCTAAGAAGGAGTTTGAGTCATGAATTACATTCATAACTTCCAACAATATCTGAAATCAATTTAACCGAAACAATAAGCGAGCAAGTCGCTAATTCTGATTGATCTCTAGTGGAGTTATACTCAAAAGTCTGATTGTTAACCACTTGAACGTAGGAACGTGATTCTCTGACAGATTCATGAAACACAGGTTTTGCACGGCGAGCAGCAGGAGGTTGGACGTTTACATGAGGTTTGTTCTGCATGGAGTGTTGAGTTGAAGGTTTAGGGTATTTAGAAATAAAACCCCTAACCCTGTATGATCCAATAATCACCCTATTAATCCAATAAAGGGAATCAATGACATTCTAATCATCATCTAAACGCAGAAAGCCAAACCGACGATTCAATCTATTCATCTTTCTAGCCAAAATAACTCTTCCATGAATGTTATATTTAGCAAAATCTTTTCTAAGATCCAAGTAATTCCAATTCTCCGGGAAGTTCTCAAAGTAAATGGATGTCGGTAATGGAGTCGAAGACTGGAGGTGGTGAGGAGTGGTAGATGGTGGCTGGCGGTGGTGATTGAGGGGAGGGAAGTGTCACGATCCAATTTCATGGATCGCGACCGGCGCTAGGGTATGGGTATGGTCGTACCGAAACCCGTAGCAAGCCTCGCGGAAAACCTTATATTCAATATAACCTGCAAGAAAACCAATGCTCGGGGGCAACCGAGACTTCAACCTAAGTCTAACAACTTATATAGCAGTTCTAATATAACTACTTAATAGCAATTCAAAACTATGAAACATGCCTCATATAAAAAATAATCCAATGTAACATGCCAAAGTATAATAATATAAAAGTCGTACCACTACGACAAACCAAAGTACAATAATAGAGACAACTAGTTCTACTGCGGTCTAAGAAGTAAAACAGTTGACTAGTCTGATAACATAAAAAGACCTCCGAGGAATCAAAAGATCGGAGATGACCAACGCTCTCAAAATCATAAACCTGAAAAGTTTGGAAAACAACGGGGTCAGATATACTGAGATGAGTTCATAATGCTATTTACATTTATTAAGTTTAAAACCCTTAAAACAAATCCTTTTATACTAATATATATACTTGATTATGGACAAACAGTATTGAAATAAAGTCCCAAAATATTTAACCCAAAGTAGATGGGAACAGATCCTCATCGATTTCCAAAGCAGGCCAGACATTGGTCAGCCAATCCCAAAGTACTTACCGGTGCACACAGTCTCGATACAAGCCTATCGAGTAGCTCGTTTCAATCCAGATCCATAATCCTTAAAATAGTTCACAAACATTTGATATACTAAAATAACGTGCGATACTTAATAAAGCGGTAAATAACACTATAAACTCACTACTTGCTTGTCCACGTGAATCTTGACAAACAGCTAACCCTGCGTAGACTCCGAAGCACGAGCAGTCTACGGATCTAAAACATTATATAAGTCAAAATCCGAACAATTCCTAACTCTAAGAATACTAGACTACACATAGGACTAGCATTTCACAACACA
Organism: Mercurialis annua; assembly: GCF_937616625.2. Taxonomy (NCBI): domain Eukaryota; kingdom Viridiplantae; phylum Streptophyta; class Magnoliopsida; order Malpighiales; family Euphorbiaceae; genus Mercurialis; species Mercurialis annua. The sequence continues at coordinate 15,976,676 of NC_065572.1, read as the reverse complement.
ATCAAAGATTCAAACAAGGTAATCAAAATACCACCAAGTATCCATACAACTAATTAACAAATGAGGCAAGTTAAGCTTAGGTGAGTTCTTATCTTTTAAAACGAAACCAAAGTACTTAAATACTTAAATAGTCTTTACAAAACAATTACAGTTCCCAAAGTAGTGTGTTAGCCTTACTGCAGTATAGCTCAACACAACATGTCGGGAGACCACGTCTAACCCGACCCATCCATAAACCAAGTTTAAAAACCAAAGTCTTTAATTAAACCTTAAATGAAATCAAAGTTATTTAAAATAAGAACTCACACTGTAGCTTAATAATGCCATAAACAATTTAGCTTGCTAACACTTAGCAAGTAGCACCCCAAGTACATTTAATTATGCCTCCTCAAATAGAACCAATAAGATTCAACACCATTCAAGTATCAACTTGAAGCTAAAATAGTTCAACCGAAACCCTACATGATATATAACGCCTTGTATGCCTTATATTATTTAATTCAAGACAAACCACATCCTAAGATAATCTAACATTCTCTTAACAAGTTTTAAACCATCTCCTAAACAATTTTCAACCCTTAGTAATAAGTTCAAACCGAGTTTAAATTTAAAATGTTAACCAAACTATACGCTATTCCATTTAAACGATTTTTCAAAATCACCCCATGTATTGTTTAGCATCTAATACCCTATGATCCATTACTTTGAAATTTCTAGATTTTAGTTTAATCTTAAAACATAATTTTATCTCAAAAGCGTTAATCAAACGATAGTAAAATCCATTCACAAGATTCCCCCAACACACCCAATGTACGTTTGATGTCTAACAACCTAAGATTAGCTTTTAAGAAATTTCCAAATTTTTAAATAAGCATCAAAAACAGTTTATAACCCAAAATCTTTAGCAATTTGATAAGTCTATCAATTGTAACATTAAAACCAAATCACCCAATGTACAATTGAAATTCAAGAGACTAATATAAAATCAAATTAAGATTTCCAGAATTTATAATTCAAAGCAATATAGAAATACAATCAAACCACCCAAAGTATTGATTCATACAACGATCTAGCAATCTCTACACCACATAACAAAAGGGAATTGAACCACATACCTCTTGATTAGGCTAATAGCAATAAAACTCAGAATTCAACCAACCCAAATCAGCCTACAATCACACACATATAGGCTATAGGATTTAGAACTCATAGAATTGACGAACTATAGATGAAATCACAAGAGAATGATTAGGAACACTTACCAAGAACCAAAATTGAGATGAAATGATGGAGGAATGACCTAAGATAGAGCCTCAGCCGAATTAGGGTTCTTAGAGAAGTTAAAAGTGTTTAAAATCTATTTTAGGTCGAGTTAAGGTGAGTTTAAATAGAAATCAGCGGACTGTACAGTGCACGCGTCGCGCCCGCTACACCTCTTTCGCGCCCGCAAAACATGAATCGCGCCCGTGATTCATGCATGTCGCGCCCGCGAAATGCTACTGCCTCCGATGAAAATTTGAGATTTTGAAATTGAAATCGAAAACGTTTCAAACTCCGAGATTACTTCTAATACATCTTAAAACACATTTTAAAAGGTTTGGAACCTTCAAAACGCAAATTTAAGTGGCCGAACCACTCAAACGAATCCAAGGTACCGTTTAGGCTTAACAGAATAAGTTAGAAATATGCGGAGTGTTACAGGAAGGATGCAGAGCGAGCTGTCATGGTTTAGGGTTTTTCTAAAATATAGGATGTTTTTTTCATTATAATTAGTTAATTGTGATAAAGTTAATTTATCAATAACATGTAATTTATCATAACATGATGAAATTAATATTTATCATTACAATTAGTTAAACGTGACAAATTTGATTTATCACAACAAATATATGACCATAACATGATGAAATTAATCATCATTATAATTAGTTAATTGTGATAAATTTAATTTATCACAACAAATAATTTAACATAACATGATAAAATTGTCATATAACTAGTTAATTGTGATAAATTTAATTTATCATAATAAGTAGTTTAGCATAACATGATAAAATTAGTTGTCATTATAATTAGTTAATTGTGATAATATTAATTTATCATAGAAAAATACTATGATTTTAATGACGAAATTGACATGTCACATTTTTTATAAATTTCAATTTTTTTGTAATAAATGTATTTTGTGATAATTTATATGGTGATGAAATTCCTTGATAAATTTCATCACAAAATTGTTATTACATTTTATTATTTACAATTGTATCTATATTCAAACAATTGAATATGTTAAATTCTTGTTAAAATCAATGAATAAAAAACTAAATCAAATCAAAAATTACATAAAATTGTAAATGAGTAAGTATTCGAAATAATAAAATAACTAATAGCATGCAAACATGTAAAATATTTTCTAAAATGAAAATAAACTGAATTAGGGGAACATCCATTTATTTCATACTAATAATTCTCATTTGTAAGAAAAAAAATTTAATAAAATAAAATACATATCAATTTTCAAACTGACATATTTAAGTGAATAATTTTAAAATTATACAGGAAAAATAAAAGTGTAACGAAATCTAAAATATATTTAAGTAAGGCATCACACACCAATCATTAGATGTTTCGCCATCAATATATATTTTTTCGCCATCAATAGATGTTTTGTATATGATTGAAAAAAGTTATTAATTTTCACCTGTTGATTTTGAATTTGGTCATTTAGTTCACTAACTTGCTTTTCAGACTCAAACTTCTCAGCTCGTAAATGAGGTTCAAACTTTGATTATTTAACTGATATCCGTTTGGGTCCATATCCAAGTCCACAAACATAACCAGATTTTTGCTTATCTCAATTTTTTTCCTCCCATCAATTGCAACGCCTTTCTTAAGTGCTTTTGAGCGAATAACTTCCATTTATTTCTAAGAGTAGAAATATGCTTTAATAATATTTTATAAAATTTCATTTAGATAACTATAAAAAATAATCTTATATGTTTTTCTTCCGCTTGTGGGTCAATCCAGGAGTCATCTTTTTTATGGTGTGCATAGAGCCTCATTTCAGGTTGCTCTTTATCAACAGCTTCATATGTTTTCTAGAAAATACATAAATGGAGTAAAAATGAAGGATAAAATATTTAAATACCAAATCAATAAAAAGATCATATATAAACTGATATGTACCATTTTATACAAATGTTTGCAATAAGATTTGGATTTTAAAGTGCGAGGAAAGGCTATTTTCGTCCAATTATTAATGTTTACAGTGCTTCGCACTTATTATAATAAAGCCAAAATATAAAGGTTTTATAGGTCCATGCCATATTATTAATAATCCAAGCTTAATACAATTACAAACATACTATTTTATACTAAGCTAGTCTAATTTATTCGTATTTCAGTAGCATAAAGTCGTAAAAGAACATATACTTGATGAGATTCAAGCCTTTTCTTGAGTGCAAGGATTTCTGGACAAGCTCATACTAGAGGAAAGGCTTGAAACTCTCGAGTTTTACTCGTCCAGTTATGAAGAAACTCGAGGAATGAACAATACTCGATGTGTGTATTTAGCATTTCATCGAGTTTCTTCGTAAATATACAAGCACAACTCGAGGATAGGCTTGATACTCTTTGAGTTTTAAGTCTTTCCTCGAATTTCAGCTTCTGCAGAGATGAAAAAATCATGGAAATGATGTAAACTCGTTTAATTGCGAAATTCTTTGAAAAAAAGTAGTACTGTCTTTCAGAACACAATGCGTGAAGCTTAGTTAGACATAATTGGAATCATAATACTTGCAACTAATTAGATAATAAACTACTTATTTTTAGCAAATGATAAAAGACAATTACATATAAAAACTGAAAAGTTATTTTAAATGGTTCATGTCCATTATAATGTTCACAAAGTTTCTTCCAGTCGTTAATTTTACATCCTTGGGTGGATGTTTTTCAGCTTCCTGATGAGTAGATAACTTTTTATAATGCAGTAGATACTTGTAGTTTTTAAATCGCATAGCCTTTAATCCATATACTACTTCTTTTGTATGTAAATCACTTAAATCAATATAAAATTCACTCTATGATCAATAAAAAACACACAAATAGTCACATATTATAAAAATATAATTAATTAAAATAGAAAATATGATAGAAAATAGTATTTTATTTTACTTGAAAAGTTGTAATTAAAGCTTTCTTTTTTCATCTTTTATCTCAAACCAATAAAGTTCATTTAGCGGTGCCATTAATCTAATGACAATACCAATTTCTATTTTGATGTTTTTTCTGGAGGACCAACTGGTAATTTGTTACATTTTACATTCAAAATTTCATCAATTTTTTAACTATTTTTTATTTTATTTTTTTATTTTAAATCCTCTAACTTTTCTTCCACCATTCTTTTTAGAAAGAGAACCTAAAGAATACAAGAAAGCCAAGAAAACAAGTAAATCGGTAGGAATTACTATTGCATTGCATATGTGATTTTTTCAAACGAGTACAATAGTTAGCATAGAGTTCATCCATTAGTCAATTAACTACAATACTTCCATACGATTTGTACTAAAAGTAACCTAAATTTCTCTTTTAAAAACCAAACAAAATAACGGCAATACTTCAATAGAAACCCACCATATGAATTCGAGACTAACGTAATAATGTAATAATATGGATAGAGTTCATCCATAGTCAATTACACGATTGAAAAATAATGTTTAAAACTGAAATGTCTAAGCAATCGACTAAATAATTGGCAAAATGATATACCACCACTCATGAAATAACATCGACAACCATACTTTCATTGAAGAACCAAGTGATCTACCATAACTCATGATGGAATGAAACCCAAACATAGAACTGAAATCTCAAAGCTAATAGTTTAAAACTGAAATCTCATTCATTTCCACAATAGTTAATACACTACTAGAAAACAGTTAATTAGCGACGGATTTTAGTGACGGACGTAATATCCGTTGCTAATTTCTTTGTTTTGCGACGAATTTTGCTAAGGTAATCACATCCATAGCAAAAACAAGTTAGCGACAGACTTTCTGTCGGCAGTCCGTCGCTAACTTGGGGGGAACTTGACAACAAAGTTCAGCGCCAATTTTTTGGCAATTTATATCGACGGAGCTCCTAATCCGTCGCTAACTTGACCTAAAATTGAAACACTACGTTTTCATTTAGTCAATTTAGCGACAAATTATGAATTCCGTCGCTAAATTAGCGAGGGAATTCATAATCCGTCGCTAAATTGTTGGACCAATGAAACACACTGTTTCATTAATCCAACAGCGACGGATCATGTCCATCGCTAATATCAAAACCTATTAACTTCCAGATTTGTGCTTCTTGATTTTGTTTTTCTATTCTCATCTCTGCTGCTCCCTTCTTCTTCTTCCCCTTTTCCTTCGACATTTCCCCTCTTCCTCCGCCGTTCCGTTTCTGACCTCCGCTCTTCCTCCGACGTTTCTCTTTCATTGGCGTGTTGCTCTTCCTCCGGCGTTTTCCTCTGCACAGCCCGACAGCCACCGCCTTCCCCTTCGCCGCCGTCTTCTACTCTGCTCGCCGCCGTTCATCAGTTAGTGTTTTTATTACATTATTAATTATTTGATTATTTTAATTTTTAATTATTTGCTACGTTAATTAATTGATTTTTTAATTGATTTGTCAATTGATTTGTTATATTAAAATGTTTTTGTTAGATATAATTAAATTAGGGCAGAATATTCAGGTTTAATTTTAGGGTTTAGATTGGTAATTTAGATTGCATTTTAGGTTTAATTTTAGTTTAAATTGGTTTATTAGATTAAATGTTAGGTTTAATTTTAATATTAATTGGTAATCTAGATTAACTTTTAGGTTTAATTTAAATTTAAATTGATAAATTCGATTTAATTATAGGTTAATTACTTGTGTAAAATTATTAGTAAAAATATTAATTAAATGGATATTTCAATAATTAGGCTAATACTTAGTTTAAATTATTATTAAAATAGAACTTTAGTTTAGTTGTTAAAGTTTTAGTTTAATTGTTAGGTAAATTTAAGAGAATTTAACAATTTAAATAAATTACTGTAATTTATGTTAAATACTTAGGATAATTATTAGTTTTAGATTTTTTATTTTATTAGGTTAATTAATTGTTTAATTAGGCTACAAATTAATTTTAGGTTATTTACTTATCTTTAATTTTAGATCAATTAATTGTTAAATTAGGATAATTTGATTTTTTAGGTTAATTTGTTATTAATTAAAATGTTTAGGTCAATTAATTGTTTAATGTGGATTGTATTTTGGTTTGTTAATTGTAATTTGCTTGCAGGACTTTCTTGAAAAATGGGCGATGCTCATTTTTAGGGGATGTGCTGCCCAATTTGTTTTTTCAGAATATTAATATATTCATTAATTATTTAATAACAAAATATTGAAACTAATTGCATGACAGGTTCGATAGCCGTCAGTTGGTTGCAGCAGTCCGACATTGCACATCGATCCTTTTTATCTGTTGTGGTTCTGCTCTGCAACAAGTAAGTACAATTATTCTTTTAATTTTTGTTGTCGTTTATAATTAGTTAATTTATAAGCTGTTTCAACCAGAATTGTCCTCAATTTTATTCCCACCGAATAAAATTGTAAACCTAGCCGTAGAGTTCGCGTCCCGTGTTTTCAAGAGATTGAACGACACGGGATTGTACAGTTTGTACAGTTAAAACTGGTGCTTCCGTAACTCGATCACAAAAACCATATATGTCTAGTAGCGGTAGAAAAATATTTGGTTGTTTTTCAGCGTTTGATCTCCTGGTGGATATATAGTGTATGTCTTGTAACGCTTATTCCTCACGGAATATATAATTAGCCTTACAAAGCATATACTAAATATCGCATTGAAAGAGAACGACTCCGGAAGGCTGCCTAATATTTTTCTCCGTTGCTAGGCATATATCGTGGCCGAGTTAAGGGGCGTCAGTTTTGCGAATGGGATAGGTCCATACTTTAAAAGAAGTCAATTATATTGTATTTGTCATCTTCGAGTAAAAACCCCTAATAATTATATGTGCTACAGAAATGGATCCAACCCCAAAGTTGGATGTATAGGCGGCTGCTGGGCGGGTTGCTATACACAGGTTTTGACGAGCGCGTACAAGAGTTTGTAAATTTTGCTTTATACCATCCCGCGTGTATGAGTGGGTCCAAGATCAAATTCCCTTGTTCTAGGACAAGGTGTAAAAATACGAGTTATCGAGATGTTGAAACGATGAAACTACACATTTTGTAGAAGGGTTTGTGGAAGATTATCAAGTCTGGGTTTTCAGGGGGAGGAAAATGTTTTAAATCCCCGTCCCGTTGCACAGCTACCCGAGTATGAAGTTGACATAGAAAATGAGGGAGGGTGACGAGTTCAGTTCCTTTCAGAGAACGGTTATCGATGCTGCCGAACCACAAGTAGTGTTCACGGAGGAGGACTCAAATAATGAAGCTAAACATTTTTATGATATCATGCGTACGGCAGAATAACCTATATCCCCCGGTAATAGTAAATACTCTTTCTTGTCTGCAGCTGTTAAAATGTTGGACATAAAATGTCGACATAGTGGGTCAGTATCTTTAGTAGATGATGTGATCGAATTTATACAAGAACTTCTCCCAGAGGACAACAAGATGCCAAAGAACTTTGCTGAAATAAAGAAGATGGTTAAAGGTCTTGGGTTGCTGGTTGAGGTTATCGATTGATGTTTCCATAATTGCATGATTTACTGGGGGGAGCACGCGGGGTTAACGCGATGCAAAATCTGCAATTACTAACGGTGGAAACCCCCCTCCCCCCAAGAGGAAATTTTGTGAAAAGGCGAGTTAACGTCCCTTGTAGGAAAATGTTTTAGTTTCCTATAACTTCGAGGCTGCAGAGGTTGTACGCTTCTAAAGCCACCACCAAGCATATGACGTGGCACGCAGAACACGAGATGGTTGATGGTAAGATGTGTCACCCGTCAGACTCCCCGGTCTGCAAACATTTCAGCGAATTGCATACAGAGTTTGCGGAACAAGTTTAAATTATCAAATTAGGCTTGTGTACTGATGGGTTTCAACCATTTGGGGGCTTCGGACAGCAATATTCACCATGGCCAGTAATAGTGACACCTTACAATCCCCCCTCAGAGATGTTCGTGAAAGATGAGCTCATATTTTTAATAGTTCTTGTCGCAGGTCCCAGAAATCCTAAATAACAAATGGATATTTTTATGCAGCCGTTAATAGCTGAGCTGAGCAAATTGTAAGAATTTGGAGTCCAAACATTCGACGTTCATAAGAGGCGGAATTTCCAAATGAAAGCGGCACTTATGTGGACAATTAATGATTTTCCCGCTTATCCCATGTTGTCTGGCTGAAGCACATCTAGGAGACTGGCTTTCCCACACTGGATGGAAAATACGAATGCATTCTCGCTTACAAAGAGTAGAAAACAATCGTGGTTTGATTGCCACAGAAAGTTCTTGCCTCGTGCTCACCATTACCGCCGTAATACTACTGATTTCCAAAAAGGAGTACGCGAGAATAAAATATTTGGACAGCCAAAAACTGGAGAGGAATTATTGGCAGAGGTGGACAATCTGGGGTTTATGAAGTCTTCTGAAATTGAGGCTGCGACAAATAATGCAACAAAATTGAAAGATTATGGTTGCAATAAAAAAAAGCATCTTCTGAGATTTTCCGTATTGAAAAATGAATCTCATTCGTCATAATTTCGATGTCATGCACATTGAGAATAACGTATTCGACAACATTTTCAATACTGTGCTAAATATTACCGGGAAAACAAAAGCTCATGCAAAATCTAGAGAAGAGTTGAATGACATATGCGATTGGCCTGAGTTAGCAAAAGATCCGGTCACTGGAGATATCCTAAGGCGATGTACGCTTTGGACAAGGACAGAAAAAAACTTTACTTGAGTGGATTAAGTTAACGAAGTTTCTAGATGGCTTCGCGTCCAACTTGTCTAGATGTGTCGATACAACCGTTTTGAAAATGCATGGAATGAAAAGTCACGACTGCAACATTTTTATGCAAAGACTTCTGCCAATCGCTTTCCGTGAGCTATTACCAAAGGAAGAGTGGGAGCCTTTAACAGAGTTGAGTATTTTTTTCGTGAGTTAACTTCCACGTCGCTGACAGAGGAAGATCTAGATCGTATGAGACTTGACATCCCAATGATATTGTGCAAGCTGGAACATATTTTCCCTCCCATATTTTTTGACTCCATGGAACATCTACCCGTAAATCTACCGTACAAAGCTATGATGGCATGGTCGGTTCAGTATCGCTGGATGTATCCATTTGAAAGGTAATATTTCTGAAGTTTCCCAGTTCAGTTTATCAGTATATTAACATGCAATGTTTACTAAGTGTGACATCTGGAAACAATTCTTTTGAGAAAACTGGAAAAAATGTCACCAATAAAGGCAGGGTGGAAGGAAGCATTAGTAGCAGATACTTGAATGAAGAAACCGCAAACTTTGCAGCTTATTACTTTTCAGAAGGTGATCCAATGATTCTTGAGCCACTGAAAAGGAATGAATTTTGTGATATTAAAGTCGACGACGATGTCGACAGACTATCTATTTTCAAGCCACACGAGCAACCAGTGGGTCCTTGTCGCAAGAGATATCTTAAAGATGATGAGATTGTTGCTGCCCGAACATATGTTCTTTTGAATTGTTTAGAAATTAAAAATTACAGAGAGTAATCTTTAATACAACTGTTAATGTAATTAACAACGATTCAGCTTTTAATTCTTGTTTTCTTCTTAATAAAAGGATTTTCGTAGGCAAGTTGCGTAGAAGAAACCTCGAAATCAGCACTTTGCAAATTGAAGCGAAGTACGAGAGTGACTTTTCCTATTGGTTCCAACAATATGTAAGTATTTTACAAAATTTCTCGATTCGTTCAATAAAATATTCCAATTTATAATACATTCATACGCTACATGTTCAAGATCCAACTATCTGTACAAATCCCTTCATTCTTATTCTCGCAAAGGGACCTTTTAGATTAGTCATAACATTTAAGGAATACCGTGTAAACGGATTCAAATTTCAGACTCAAGCTTATGGGGAGGAACAACTTACGATGAAAGTGGAGTTTGCGTGAAGGGAACCCAATATATCGATGTATTGTCCCAAATTGATATTGTAATATCCTGTAAATTGTTAAGGTATTAAATCGTGCCACGTGCCCTAATTTAGGACATAAGGTCAAGTAGGTTGGGGTGAAAATCATGTTATGGATCAAGGTTAAAATAAGTTTATTAAGATGATCACAAAATAATAATTTAATTTGAAAATTATTATTCATAAGAGCGGGTATTAGCGGGACTATGAAAAAATTAAGGAAACTAATATAAAATACAGTATAGGTCTCGTGCTAATAATTTTCACGCCAGTGTTCGTGAAATTGTTTTTTAAAAATTTATGGTTAATGTTTCGTGGAATTTCTAGATTCTTTTAAAATTGGACGCGAACGTTTATTGTATTTTTAGGTTAAAGTGCATGATTGAGTTTCTTGAGTTAAACGGTAACTTAGCCAATATATCTGAGTAAGTCGCTTTTAGATATTAAGAATTGAATAAGTTAATTTGGATTTTTAATATCCGTTAAGAAAAGTGATATCGAGATTAAAGAATAAGTACAAGAAAAATATTATAAATAAAGTTAAGTTCCGTATTAATAATTTTATTATTAGTATTCGGAAAATTATATTAAAGAGTTATCAAGAATATTTTATAAAGCCTATGACATCGTATTATTTATTTGATAATAAATAATATGTAATTATTAGAATTAAAGTGATTAATTAATCACTTTGGATAAACGAAAGGTTAAAATAGAAAAATATAAAAGTAAAAGAAGTAAAGGATTAAAGAGAGTATTATACGTGTTACATATTAATATTAAAAACAAAAGTGAGAAGGATGGATAAATTGGTAAGTAAAAGTGAGGGATTTGGTTATATCATTAATCATTATGTGTAAACAAAATTGAAAAGGAATGAATAAGTTAATGGGTTTAAGCAAAGGATTAAAGGAGCATATTAACCAATCCATCTATAATTTTAAAAGTAGATTTGAAAACGCATCCAGAAGGTTCATATCATCTTCATCCTCAAGTATACGATTTCGGTAACCTAGGTTTACTCGTTTCTCTCTGAATTGAGAGGTGTTGGGTTTTATAGGTTCATAACGCAGCGGAATTTCAAAAATTTATCTAAAAACCCAAACCAAGATCCATGTAATTCGAATTAACAGAATAATTACTTACTTGTATGTCGAATTCAATAGCAATGTAGGAAGGAAGGAGGTGGTTCACTTTGATGATACCTGGCCTCGGATCAGAAACGCCTCCAAAAGAACGCGTCCTCTACGAGTATCCACACGAACAGACTTTAGCCAAAACTAGTGCTTGTGTGCTAGCACTATTGCTTCACAAGCAATTTCGAATTTTTGTGATTTAGTGAATAATGAATTTCGTGATTTTCAAACCAATTGCTTAATGTGTATTTATAGTGATAAACAACACTAGGGTTTGAGACAAATTCGAATTTCAATCTCATTGCAATTCTAAAAGTTTAAGTTTATCAAAAACTCCTTTTTTGATAATCATCCATATATATTAATTACTATATTTATTATCTTCCAAAAATAATAAATTAAGAAAAACACTTATCCTTAAATTTCGAATTAATATATATATGTATTAATATATATATATATATATATTACGAATTATATATATATATATATATATATATATATATATATATATATATATATATAATTAATCACATTGGGCTTGTACAACCCATAACTGTTTTGGGGGCCTGTTCTTAGTGTGCGACCCTGTAGGTTCATATAACGTTGGCAGTAGGCTCGAAATCCCTATTTCAGCCCACAAGTCATAAGTAGCCTCTAGCAAGACTTTATGACTACCCAAGTTATACGAATATCGATAATCCGATTTAACCATTTATAATAATATTTTAATCCCTTTGTCACTCGATATCCAGATTGAATATAAGGCATAGTCCTGTCATCCTTATAATATTCAATCATTAGTTTCTTGACTCTAAGTAGACTGAAAATGATAACTCCTTATCAATTAGCATGGCCATGCATTTACTTCAGTCTATCTTCTTCAAGGGGCCCATAGATATCTTACTCAAATAAATGAGGGACAAATTCCTTCTCAGTCACTCACATTTCTCACATAGTTACTTTCATATCCAATGACAATCTATTCCATTATCCTGTTAAAGATAATGTAAGACTATATCAAAATATGAAATAGCTATGTAGAAATCCATGATGATTTCAAGGTCAAAGGATTATACTAATAGAACTGTAATGAGAATTACTTATGACAGTGATCTATGTAATATTCTCACAGTGGGTCATCCAGTGCCTTATTTCTCAAATAGCACCTATGATTTGACTTAATATCTCATATACATGATTAGTAAAACATAATCATCAGTCAACATCATACTAGTCTCAATGTTGTATTAAGACTAGGGATAGATGGTATATAATTCTTTTATTAAACCTAAGGGTTCTACTATCAAGTCACATACTTGATGACCTTAGAAATAATTAACCATTCAAGTATTTTAATCATTAATATAAAATGATAAAAACTGCCAATCAATAAATAACAAAATGATAAAGTCAAAATATGGTCAAACATGATTGACCTAGTGCATATCACTAACAATCTCCCACTTGCACTAGGCCCAATCTACATTAAATTTAATTCCCATGGACCTAGTATGACTCTCATGCTTAGGCTGTGGAAGAGCCTTAGTTAGCGGATCAGCAACATTATCATTTGTCGAAACTCTGCATATCTTCACGTCTCCTCTCTCAATGATTTCTCGAATGAGATGATAACGTCTAAGTATGTGTTTGGATCGCTGATGTGATCTGGGGTCCTTTGCTTGTGCTATGGCCCCATTGTTATCACATAACAAGTTCACTGGATCGGATATACTAGGAACAACTCCTAATCCAGTTATGAACTTTTTGATCAAAACAGCCTCGTTAGCTGCGTCTGAAGCAGCTATATACTCAGCTTCTGTTGTAGAATCAGCAACGGTGTCCTGCTTCGAGCTCTTCCAGCTGAAAGCACCTCCATTCAAACAAAACACATATCCTGACTGTGATTTATAATCATCAATGTCAGTTTGGAAGCTAGCGTCTGTGTAACCCTTTACAATCATACATGGATTTCTACATAGCTTATCATACATGGATTGCATTTCAGATCTCATGGCTTCGAGCCATTTTCAGAGTCAGGACTATTTATGGCCCCTTAATAGGATGTGGGTTCTTCTTGATCCACAATCATCACATCATTGTTCTCAGTAATGAGAAATCCATATCTCATAGGATTATGACGTGTCCTATCAGACCTCCTTTGGCCTTGTGATACTTGTACTGGTTCAGCAATTGCTTGTTGATTCTTTTGAGGTTCCATTCTAGGTATAATGCTACTTTATGGTTCTTGAATTTCTTTAAGTTGTACTGTACTCCCACTGGTTCCTTTGGAAATAAATTCTCTTTCCAAAAAGATACCATTTCGAGCAACAAACACTTTGTTCTCATAAGCATTGTAGAAGTAATATCCTTTAGTTTCTTTAGGATATCCTACAAAAAGGCATTTGTCAGATTTGGGTGCTAATTTATCTGAAATTAGTCGCTTCACATAAGCTTGACATCCCCAAATCTTAAGAAAAGACAAACTAGGAGTTTTTCCAGTCCATATCTCATATGGTGTCTTTTCAACTGCCTTTGATGGAACTCTATTCAAAATGAATGCAGCGGTTTCTAAAGCATAACCCCAAAATGAGATTGGAAGATCAGTTTGACTCATCATTGATCGAACCATATCCAATAGAGTTCGATTTCTCCGTTCAGACACACCATTCCATTGTGGTGTTCCAGGTGGAGTCAATTGAGAAACGATCCCACAATCTTTTAGATGATCTACAAATTCTTGGCTTAAATATTCACCACCTCGATTAGATCTTAGTGTTTTAATATTTTTACCAAGTTGATTTTGTACTTCATTCTTAAATATTTTGAACTTTTCAAAAGATTCAGATTTATATTTCATCAGATAAACATAACCATATCTACTGAGATCATCAGTAAAAGTAATGAAGTACTGAAATCCACCTCTAGTATTTGTACTTAATGGACCACATACATCTGTATGTATAAGGCCCAATAAATTTTTAGCTCTTTCACCTTGTCCAATAAAAGTTGTTTTTGTCATTTTTCCCATTAGACAAGATTCACATGTTTCAAATGATTCATAATCAAATGAATTCAAAAGTCCATCTCTTCGAAGTTTTGATATGCGTTTCTCATTTATATGGCCTAAACGACAATGCCAGAGATAAGTAGAGTTTAACTCATTTGACTTAAACTTCTTAGCATTGATGTTATAGATTGATTTTTCATTAGTGTCTTCAACATTTAAAATATAAAGACCACTACTGCGTGGAGCATATCAATAAAGAATGTTATTATGCGAAATACTGCATTTATTATTCCTAATAATAAATTCAAAACCATCCTTGTCCAAACAAGAAACAGAAATAATATTCCTACACATGGTAGGTACATAATAACAATTGTTCAAAGATAAAATAAGTCCACTAGGCAAAGATAACTCATAAGTCCCTACAGCTAAAGCAGCAACTCTTGCTCCATTGCCAACTCGTAGGTCCACTTCGCCTTTTGTCAAACTCCTACTCCTTTTGAGACCCTGCACATTAGTACAAATGTGAAATCCAGATCCAGTATCTAATACCCATGAATCAGAAGTAGAAAGATTAATTTCTATAACATGAATACCTGAAGTGGTAGTCTCACTACCCTTGTTCTTCTTCAGACCATCCATATATTTCTTGCAATTCCTTTTCCAATGTCCAGGTTCCTTGCAGAAAAAGCAAGTTCCTTCCTTTGGCGGTTTTGCTTTGGGTTCATCCTTGGTCTTGGGCTTGGACTTGGGTTTAGACTTCTTGAAAGCCTTTCCCTTGCCCTTACCAGACTTTTTCATACCCTTTCCCTTGTTGACCATAAGAACATCCTTAATCTCATTCTTGATGTTCTTTTTAGCAGTTTGAAGCATCCCATGCAACTCAGTGGTGGTCTTCTCCATATTATGCATATTGAAGTTCATGATGAAACCATCATAAGTCTCAGGCAAAGATTGGAGAATAATGTCTGTAGCCAACTCTTGGACAATTGGGAGACCGAGCCTGTCCAAATGTTCAAGATGACCCTTCATCTTCAAAACATGAGGACTAACTGAGCCGCTTGTAGTCAACTTGCAAGAAAGCAAATCCTTGATGGTATTGAACCTTTCAATTCTTGCTCTCTCTTGGAACATTTCTATGAGATCAGTAATCATGGTGTTCGCATCCAATTCCATCATTTTCTTTTGGAGTTCATTCTCCATGCATCCAAGCATAATGCAAGTGACATTAGTAGAGTCATTGAGATGCTTCGTATAAGCATCCCTTTGAGCTCTAGTAGCAGCAGGAGCTGGTTCCTCAGGGAGGGGTTGATCAAGGATATATTCCTTTCTTTCTTGCCTAAGAACAATTCTTAGATTTCTGTACCAGTCCAGAAAGTTAGTGCCATTGAGCTTATCCTTCTCAAGGATTGATCGCACTGATAAAGTATGTGTAGTGTTTGTAGCCATCTCTACAACAATAAATATACAAGTAGCATTTACTAAAAGGCACAATAAAATTCCCACAACATATATCCATAATTCATATAAAAACCCTTAATGTTAATTTCAACAATTGAAAAATAATAGTGGGACAAGATCCATATTTCACCCTACTTCAAGTAAGCTTTGGCTTATCACTTTAAGTGTGGTTTATTTAGGTAGGTAACACTTTACCAATTACATCTCATGCAATTCTTGAACATAGAATATTAACATCACATGTAATCTTGATATTCTATCTTATACCCTAGGTTCAAAACTATTTTGATAACCTAGTTAAGTCTAACCAAATCAAACATATGGATATCACTTTTATCCAACTTATCTTACTTAGATGACTTTATACATCATGCTTTGACATAGCCTATACATAGCAATCTAAGTCTTGATAAGTGTTATTGCAATGGGAGGTATATTGAAGACTTAATATTAAATAAGGGTTTGTTATTTATCCTATTTAGTTATCCTATCTTATCACATATAAAATAATCATGCAAAGCATATAACCAATAAGATAAACATTAAAAACATATTATTTCACTATTTTAAATTATATTTAACAACAATCATATAAATATGTTATTCATGATAATTTAAATCATATTTAAAATTTATCATTAAAGTATTAAAATAAAATACATGATAAAAACACGCCGGCTTAAAAGGATAACCCCAAAACCCTAATTACTGCATCTTAAAAACTGTTCAGAAACAATTTATTTAACACTTAAATAACAACAGTTTCATTAATTCGGCTCATAACAGAATTAAATACAGTTTTATAAATTATGTTCATAACATAATTAAACACAGTTTTATCAATAGAATTAAAACAGTTTCACAAACAGTTTACTAATCCTATTTAAAACAGAATTACTAATAGAATCAAAACAGTTTCACAAACAGTTTACTAATCCTATTCAAAACAGAATTACTAATAGAATTACAATCAGTTTCACAAACAGTTTACTAATCCTATTCAAAAACAGTTTTCCTAATAGAATTAAAACAGTTTCATAAACAGTTTACTAATCCTTATTCAAAAACAGTTTTATTATTCTGTTTCCCCTTTTCTTATCAATTCGTATGAACATTAATACTATGAAACCTCTAATCAAATTAAAATGTAATATTAATTTATAATAGTATATTCGAAGTTTTAATCACATTAAACGATTAATCAAATTAATTCTTCATACTGTTTTTCATACAATTAATCACATAAACGTTTTATGTATAATTACAACAAATTATAATTCCTTCAAAAGAATTTCGAAAAACAACCCCCTTTTCAAAATAGAACATACAATAAGCATATATCACATATATACTCAGAATCTAATTAATCAAATTAAAAGCAGCTCTGATACCATTGTTGGGTTTTATAGGTTCATAACGCAGCGGAATTTCAAAAATTTATCTAAAAACCCAAACCAAGATCCATGTAATTCGAATTAACAGAATAATTACTTACTTGTATGTCGAATTCAACAGCAATGTAGGAAGGAAGGAGGTGGTTCACTTTGGTGATACCTGGCCTCGGATCAGAAACGCCTCCAAAAGAACGCGTCCTCTACGAGTATCCACACGAACAGACTTTAGCCAAAACTAGTGCTTGTGTGCTAGCACTATTGCTTCACAAGCAATTTCGAATTTTTTTAATTTAGTGAATAATGAATTTCGTGATTCTTAAACCAATTGCTTAATGTGTATTTATAGTGATAAACAACACTAGGGTTTGAGACAAATTCGAATTTCAATCTCATTGCAATTCTAAAAGTTTAAATTTATCAAAAACTCCTTTTTTGATAATCATCCATATATATTAATTACTATATTTATTATCTTCCAAAAATAATAAATTAAGGAAAACACTTATCCTTAAATTTCGAATTAATATATATATTTATTAATATATATATATATATATATATATATATTACGAATTATATATATATATATATATATATATATATATATATATATATATATATATATATATATATATATATATATATATATAATTAATCACTTAATCACATTTGGCTTGTACAACCCATAACTGTTTTGGGTCTGTTCTTAGTGTGCGACCCTGTAGGTTCATATAACGTTGGCAGTAGGCTCAAAATCCCTATTTCAGCCCACAAGTTATAAGTGGCCTCTAGCAAGACTTTATGACTACCTAAGTTATACGAATATCGATAATCCGATTTAACCATTTATAATAATATTTTAATCCCTTTGTCACTCGATATCCATATTGAATATAAGGCATAGTCCTGTCATCCTTATAATATTCAATCATTAGTTTCTTGACTCTAAGTAGACTGAAAATGATAACTCCTTATCAATTAACATGGCCATGCATTTCCTTCAGTCTATCTTCTTCAAGGGCCCCATAGATATCTTACTCAAATAAATGAGGGACAAATTCCTTCTCAGTCACTCACATTTCTCACATAGTTACTTTCATATCCAATGACAATCTATTCCATTATCCTGTTATAGATAATGTAAGACTATATCAAAATATGAAATAGCTATGTAGAAATCCATGATGATTTCAAGGTCAAAGGATTATACTAATAGAACTGTAATGAGAATTACTTATGACAGTGATCTATGTAGTATTCTCACAGTGGGTCATCCAGTGCCTTATTTCTCAAATAGCACCTATGATTTGACTTAATATCTCATATACATGATTAGTAAAACATAATCATCAGTCAACATCATACTAGTCTCAATATTGTATTAAGACTAGGGATAGATGGTATATAATTCTTTTATTAAACCTAAGGGTTCTACTATCAAGTCACATACTTGATGACCTTAGAAAGAATTAACCATTCAAGTATTTTAATCATTAATATAAAATGATAAAAACTGCCAATCAATAAATAACAAAATGATAAAGTCAAAACATGGTCAAACATGATTGACCTAGTGCATATCACTAACAAGAGGTTTTCGTTCCATTACCTCAAGAAGTCCCTCCTCTATTTCCCGAAACTGCATATCCATGTAAGAACTTAGGCTTTGACTTAGGGTTTTGATGTTTTGGGGCTGTTTTAAGTTAACAGTTATGCGTTTGAATCAAAATAGTTGAAACCACGTCGGTTTTGACGTTTTTGATGAGTATAAGATTGGATTTTGAGGTAAAATGATGTGGTAGCATGACAAAATGGTTTTGGGTGTTTTTTCAGGGGTCGGAGTCACGGCGGAACGGTTTAAGGTGCTTTTAGAGAGCGTCTCTCACGTCGTAATAGGGCATGGCATATCGTGCCCAGCCATTTTGGACATGGGTACGATGTGCCGAGGCCCGATATGACGTACCCTAACTCGATAGCAAGTCTCAGACTCCGAAACCACAAAATTTCGACATAGAACTTGACATTGAAGATTAGGGTTACAAAATTAACTTAATAAGTATTTGATAATCGACAAGATGAATACGACAAGCTATATCGGCTATGTATAGAATACGATTAGAAGTTTAGCATAATAAAGAAAGATGTTTAAGTACCGAAAGAACAAGATTGCATCGATTTAAGTTTGTGACTTAGGGTTTTGTATTCGAGTTGACGTTTATGGATTAAATGTACTTTGACTTGAATATGTAACAGACATATCGACGAGTTACAAGATCGACGAGGTTAGTCTATCCGGGGGAAATCGATCGACGTGTTCATTCGGTAGATTATTGGATAGCAAGTGATGAGAACACTATATTACTCGTTGATATTCATAACGCCAAGTATTTTTTATATACTAAAGTTTATATGAATATACTTTATGTTTGGATCGTATATTAGTTTGTACGTTAGAAAAGTATTCTACCATGTATGTTTTGAAAATGAGTTTTTATCGTCAAATGTTGTTTTAAGAATAACTTAAGTAAATGATAGACAATTCAAGTATAAAAAGTATGGGGAAAGATAAAATAAACATAATACATAATTGAATATCAACCAATATAGGAATAAAGAAGTATAATACATTCCTATTAATGATAATGAATAGTCTATATGTGCGTATGTAATAAATGTTTGTTCTCAATTCAAATGTGTTTGTCATGGTCCAAATAAGGATCAAAAGAACTAAACATTAAGTATTGAATCGATCTATATACATAACAAGTAAACCGCATTATAGAAAATTCAATAATAAGTTTCGAGATACGAGGTAACCCGGTAGAATTACCTCGGGACCTGTATATCACTAGTACACGATAAAAGTTCTCAGGACCAACATCTTCAATCATTAAAACTGCCATAATTTCCAAGGTAGATGTTTTAAATGAATTTCCATGAAATTGATAAAATATCATGTTAATGACTAAATTTATGTGTTAAGCTTACTTGAATCCAAAAACCCAATTAATTAGAGCTCTTTAGATGCATGTTTAATGTGTTTTTAAGCTTGTTTGCCATGAACAAGCTATTTTAAAGCTGTTGTAATTTGCTATTTTAAGGTTTAAATCAGCTTTAAAAACTCTGTAATTACTATAATTGCATTCCTTGGATTTTTTATGCGGTTTTACCTACTTTTGCATGAAAAATGAAGCTGAAACGAGTGAGAACGAAGCAAAAAACAACCTGCTAAACCTGCTACCCGAGCCATCGTCGCCGTTCTTGTAAGCGGCGGCCGCCAGAACAAAGTGGCGGCGTTGGCAGTCACACCGGCGCCGGGTTCGTCGCACCCAGATACCCAGAACCATACTCCAAGATCCTTGTATACTAGATGCACACTTCCAGACGCGTTTCCGCGCTCATTCGGGCTCAAAATTAGGCTCAATTTAGACCCAAAAATATGGATTTTAATGTACTTTAATTATCTGCACTGTAACGGGTCAGACTAGATGTATAACAGACCCCGAAGTCCACCGATGTACCATAAAATATAAACCGCGACTACGAGCCCGATGCCCACAAATCCAACAACTTTCAGAGAAGATTCCGGGTTCACCAGAACTCAAAATCAGCTGACGTTCAAACTAACATAACCGTATCGACGAGACAAACAAATTCCGTGTCCTAACCGAGAGCCAGTTCTGACCACACCGACGGTCAAACCCGCTTGAGTGCAAGACACTCAAAACGTCAATAAGGTTTAAAGGTATCTCTAACCTTGTATTTATACCAACTGTACATGGGCCAGTCGACACTATTTACTGCTTTCAAAAAACATGCCAAAATGATTATTAATAGGCTAAAGTACTAACCACGTTAAATTAGCTAATCAAATCAAATCCAGTCAGTCACTTAGACATCTCAGAACTATTACAAAAAAAAAAGTAACAGTTGTATAGGACATTCAAGATCACCTCATAAAATCAATCAAACTTAGACATCCGGTTTTAGGCTTTATGCATGTAATCAATCCAGACCAGCCAGACTTATGGTATTTGCTAGAAACCGCCTAGTTTAGATGTATGCTTAGGAGTACCTCCAACTTGCTTTGCATGACCAGTCCAGATCTAGTCATATGCGAGTCTATTTATTTACATCAGACTTATTTATTTCCAGCACTATAGCATATGATTTGTTATCGAATGTTGAGATGAGAATAAAACAAATATGTCCAGTAAATAAAGTTGGTAACAGATAAGCCAAGCACATGAGTCTCGGGGAGGTCCACAAATTCGGTCTTTTGGTCTGATGCACGATAATCTTACGAGAGGTGAGTAAGGTTATCTAGTCGGTAGAAAATGTATTTCTAGTTGAATTAGGTGGTGACTCCATTTTTCAAACCATTTCCATATCAAGAAATCAACCATAAGTCTGGGCGAGTAGCCCCAAGCCCTGCTCCACTCACAGTTGGAAAGGAGAAAAGATGATCGTGAAGATAACCACCGCTACAAAGAGAACGCTCATGCTGCTATTGCTTCCGTTCTCTCTGCCGTTTCGATGAGGTAGAGACCGACGATGATAATAAAAAGATTTGTAGGGTTTTTTTAAATTTAAGCAGAAGATAATGAAAAGATTATAAATAGATCCTTCAATTTTCATTTACAAACTATTTTGATTTTTGAAGTTTAAAAATATAAGGGATATTTTTTAAATTTTAAATAATCTTATGTCAATTTGAAAAATAAAATAAAATAAAACAAAGGGATTGTTTTAAACTTTTATCATTAAAAACCGAAAAGTGTGTTCACTCTCGAGGTTGATAGTGGGCGAGGGGGAATTTGATATGTTTTTGCCAAATACTGGGAAAAAGTGATCCACTTACGCGAAGTCGGGCTTTTTTGATGTTTCGTGCCAAATTAAGGGGGTGAAATGAATCTTTGTTCAGTTTATAATATTATATATTGACATTTAATCATAAGTCATTATTTATTAGATAAAAGAAATGTGAAATTACATCTATGAATTTGAGACGAAGAGAATATGAAAATACATTTATAGTGGCGTAGGACTATACAAACAACCGAATTTTTTTTTATTACTTCATAAACTAATATTTTCTTATTAAAATAAAAAGAAAAGAACATAAAACTTGGAGATGAAAATGTAATTTTTACATAAACCAAGTTAATACACAACTTCTGCTACAGATTGTTGAGTGTTCAATCCGAAGGAGCATGTCTTTTAGAAACCCTAACCTTGAGACCATTCTTCATATAAAGTACCATCGACAAACTGGGATTAACCGGATGATTCTCAACAACTTGAATACAATAATTCCATAAAATAGAAGAAGCAACTAATTTCATTTCCATCAACCCTAAATCCTTACCTAAGCAACTCCTCGGCCCTGCATTGAAAGCCAAGAATTTATAAGAAGG
The DNA here is from genome assembly GCF_937616625.2 of Mercurialis annua. Lineage (NCBI taxonomy): Eukaryota > Viridiplantae > Streptophyta > Magnoliopsida > Malpighiales > Euphorbiaceae > Mercurialis > Mercurialis annua. Next base: position 15,954,085 of record NC_065572.1, on the reverse strand, counting down.
CACATGCTTGATTTCTCCTCTTTCAGAAATCCACCTTTCCGGCTTAAATTCCAAGCAATCTTTGCCCCATATTTCTTCCATCCTTCCCATCGAGTATAGCGAATAAAGAATCTTGATATTGCTAGAAACACGGTGACCCCCCGGGAGAATATCTTCGTCGATTGGTACTTTGACCTCGAAAGGAATCGGGGGATATAACCGCAATGTTTCGCATATGGCCGCATGAAGATACACTAGTTTGTTGAGCTTTTCGAAACTGACCAAGACACTACTACGGTTAGCTCCTTTTAAACATGGTTTGATTTCGTCTAAAATCTTGTTCTCTACATGAGGGTGTGTTGCAATTAGCCAAATCAGCCACACAAGTCCAGCTCCCACTGTGTCTCTTCCTGCTAGCAATAGATTACATGTCATGTCCCTCAAATATTTTTTTGATTTCGCTCTTTCTCTATGTTTATCATCTTCCTCCTCAGGATGGCGCACATTAACAGACCTATATAGAATAGTAATGGTAAATAATTGTTCTTTTATAAATTTCAAATGTTAACAAGCTTTAGTTATTATTAGCCCATTTGATACCAACAATTTTCCTCTCAAAAAAAGAAACCTAAAATTTGCTGTTATTTTCTATTTAATATTTTTATAAGCCAATTGCCATCTACCATATCAAAACATCCAGGACCATAGTTTGAAATGTCAGTAAGATTTACGGTTTATTTATGAAAGAAAGGCGCATATGAATTGCTAAGGCATTTTTTCTCTTATGTGAGTTCGCGCGGATTCAAACCGTACTCATATATGCATTCGTTTAAAATTTGGAGTCAGAGTTTACCTCCCGCAAACGACCTACACGGCTCGAGTGAGGATTTTTCTAAATGTGAAAATTTTAAAAATAACGTCTCATGTTGAAACCTTTCAAAAAATCTCATGAACCTTATATCAAAGAAAAAGATGGACCATGGATGTCAAAAAGTCAAATTTTTTTTTTCTTTTTCTTTTTTTTGCAAATTTTTAGCATTTAAATTTTTAATATTTACCTCAGTTTAAAATTTATTGTAAATCTATCGTATTTTATAAAATCAATTTAATTATCCTTACATGGCATTCCAAATTAGAGAAAAAAAACATAAAATTACAATTTATCTCAACTACCTGACATCTCAATTACCATGGCTTAATGGTTTGAAAAGCCGATTTTTTTTTTTATAAATTTATCTGAAACTTTTAAAATTTACAAATCTATTCCAATTTTACAAATTCATTAAAAATTTAGCCAATTTTTCATAATTAGTTTAATTGAGCCGATATTTTACCGCAATACAAGACTCATTTTTTGAGTTCCAAACATGCTTCATTTTTCCTTTCAACCACTGAGATATATAAAAAAATAAAATTGGATTTTGCAACTTTGAAAATGAAGTTAGTAGGTTGTTAATTAAGGAGTTAATTGATTATGGAAAATTAAAAGAATGTCCAACAAAATTGTCAAATTTGATAGATTTGCAAATTTTTTATTTTTTATAATTTCTAACGAAGTCGAGAACGTTTGTCTTTTAATGATATAATGGTATAATTTCTTTAAAAGGTTTTCTTATTTTTTATTAGAGTGTTTATCCCATGCAACCGTTGCGCCACGTCATTTTTACATCAAGCTAATGAGCATTTGCGATAGGGAATTTTTTAATTATTACTTATTTTTTTTATCATTCAATTTTCCACATGGCTAACGCACAATTGGTTTGTTACACAAATGACATGGCGCAACGGTTGTGTGCAATAATTTTTCTTTTTATTAATGAAAATAACAAACAATAAAAATAAAAAAATATGTTTCCATATAAAGAAAGTTTTTGAGTACGCTATGATCAAACCTGGTTGTGGTGGACTCTGTCAAAAAATATGTTAGCAAATCGAAATTCTCTGTTTCCATTTGAGCATTGTTTATTAACTCATCTTGTTTTCTTGAAATGCATTGCTCCACAAAATGATCAAAGGTCTCCCAAGCTTTCCTCATCTTCTTCTCTTCACCAATCTGAAACCATCTCTGCAACTTCCACACGCTCATCGGCACGACGTGACGATTAAATATAACCTTCTCAATCGTATCGAAAGCTTTTTCGAACGGAACTTGAGGAAAATCAACAGACACACACTTGGGATCATAGTTGAGAACCAACATACAAATACAATCAAAACTAAACCGCTGAAACACATCTTGAATATCAATCGAACATTCTTGCTCCGAAGCATTGTCCAAAACTGTGAACAGCCCATTCAAGATCTTCTCCTCCAGAACTCTTTTTACGGCTCCATCGAAGCTCCTATGTTGAATTACAGAGTGAATCTGTTTTCTTTGTAACTTCCATTCATCCGAGTCGACGTTGAAAATCCCATCACCGAGAGCCTCGAAAATCTGCTTCATATTGGCTCCTTTTTGGTAGTTGGCGAAGTTTTTGCTCAGAGTGTAGTGAACGATCGCTGGATCGCTCGTGACCAGATAGTCCATGCGGCTGAACCAGGGCCCTTTAAACAGAAATGTGCCGCCACTTTGCTGAAGAATGTATGTGATGGAAGAGTGGGCACGATGTAAGCTTCGGAGGAGCCCTGGGAACATTCCGAAAACAGGCCAATCTATGTGTAATGATTTTCTATTGCACCACCAAAACCAAAGAAAGGCGAGTGAAATTAGAACAATCGGAAAACCTATGTCCGCAAGTATGGCCATTTTTGTGGTGTAATACTCAACTCTGTTTTTGAATTTGTAAGTTTAAAGCTTGGTGGTGACTCATTTTTATAGAGCCATTTGAGATGGTGGGATATTAAACTCTCTGTGTCACTCAAGTCTCAGATTTCAAAAAAATTACTAAAGTCAATTTTCTTATAAAATGGTCACTGAACTATACATTTTATTATAAAAGGGTTCACCTATATAAAACGACGTAAAAACCTAACATTTTTGCTTACATGGCAAGCCAAAATTACAAAAAGAAACATAGTTCAGTGACCTTTTTGTAATAAAAGGAATAACCCAATGATTTTTTCGTAGTTCACAAAAAGTTTAGTGTTCTTTTCGTATTAATAGAAATATTTTTGTAATAAAAGGTATAGTTCAGTGACAACTTTGTAAGAAAATTGACTTTGTGATCTTTTTGAAATTTCCTGAGACTTGAGTGATCCAGGGAGTTTAATGTCCGGAGATGGTATACCTCTACAACAGTGATGGATCATTTGTGCTGCTGGATAATAAATTGTCTTTGAGATTTTTACATAATTATTCTAAGAGAAAAAAACAGAATTAATGTTATTAAATTTCACTAATTTTACACTCATTTTAATCACGCCGTTTAAAAAATGTCATTTTCATACACGGACTATCAATTTTTTTAAACCATACATCGTTCAAAAATCCAAAAAAAATTGTTGAGTTGGCAATTAGATAGTGACATCTCATAACGAACCGGATAGTGACGTGTAAGAATTTTCGCCGGATTTTTGAACGGTGTATGAATTTGAAAAAAAAAATTGATAGTTGGTGTAGGAAAATGATGATTTTCAACCGGCGTGATTAAAATAAAAAAAAAAATTTGTAAAGTTACTGAATTTTTATAACATTATCCCCAAAAACAACTAATTACAAAAATTTACTTTGTGCACAAATTTTTAAAACAAGATTCCGATGAGCAAAAAAGGGTTAGAAATGCTAATTACACGTTGATTGTCTGATGAACACTCCAATGATAAAGACAGTTTAGGCTTACAAATAGGTTACGAGCATGTCGGGTAAATAATGACAATGTAGGCATACTTGGTGCCCATTATATAATGGTGAGTATATGGCATACCTACTAGAGTTCAAATAAGATTAGGATTCCTGTTTCGTAGAAGATGTCGTTTAATAGGAGTATCTCGTCATCATCTAGAAGATAACAAAATCTTTTAGATGGACATATGAGTTTTATGCATACAAGGAGTCTGTGTTTGAACAAGGTAAGTTATTTACCATATTATGTTGGTGATTCAGAGAATGTTCATGGTGAATCCTAAAGGAGAGTTTATCTAACAAAACTGTTGTGTCATGTCATATTTATAACAAGACAATGAGCACTTGTAATATTGAATTTCATAATTATTATTTTTTTCTTTAATTAAATATTCAACATAGCTAATGCATTATTGGTCACAAATTATATGGGACAACAGTTGTGTTATAATTTGTCATCCTAAAGGGTTCTTCTTTAATAGAAAAACCTATAAAGATTTAGCTTTTCATTATTAATAGAAAAACCTATAAAGTTTAGCTTTTTATTAGTTCCTATAAGAAATGTTGCTTTACTACTCATGATAAGGTTTGGACGTAAGGATCTGGTATCTATGATTAGCTTCTCCATAAGTATACTAATTTTTCAGATTATTTATGTCCTTTATAGAATTTAGTCATGTCACGATCCAAATCTGGGGACCGTGACCGGCGCCAGGGAATGAAAGTATTGGCTCTGAAACCCATAGCAAGACTAAACATACATAATACAATCCATACATTCATCATGTGACATAATTAATATAATTAATATTCGGGACAACTCAGACTCCAACACAAGCATAATTATCCATACATAAGACGATTCTTCCCATACAAGATATCATACAATGCACGACATACATCAGACAACCTGAGTAAACATTATCACGACCCATTTTCATGAATCGCGACCGACGCTAGGGTATGGGTAATGTAGTACCAAAACCCGTAGTTAGCCTTTCAATTAACATATAAACACATAAACCTGCAGAAAACCAATGCTCGGGGGCAACCGAGACTTCAGCCTAAATCTAGCAGTTAGAATATACAACAGTTAATGTAACATGCTTATCCAATTCCGAGTCTAAAATAGATTTATCATAAACCAATATAAATAATATAACATGTCAAAACAATATAACCAGTCGAACCAATCCGACAAAATATATAATAATAATAAAGACGTCTAGTTACTACTGTTGTTTAAGAATAAAACAGTTTTACAGTTTATTAAAAATAAAAGGAACCTCCGAGAAAAAGTAAATGCGGAGATCACCAGACTCTCTCAGATCATAACCGTGGGGAAAATTGGGAAAAACAACGGGGTCAGATATACTGAGATGAGTTTATACCACTATCTACATTTATTAAGTGGAAAACCTTTAAAACCATTTAAATCATTTAATAATGATATTACGAATAATAGTTGGAACCCTAATCCACAATTCTAAATAATAAACATAATCCAACAGGTCTGGTCCCGAGAGCTGAGCTGCACCGAGTTACCACTGACCACACTTATACCAGAGTCCCGAGAGCTGAGCTACACCGAGTTACTCTACTTGGTCCCGAGAGCTATGCTCACACCGAGTTACCACATTATCATAATTACCTTTCCCATATCATTACCGGTGCGCACGCAGTCCTAATGATGCCCATTAGGTAGCATGTTCCAACTAGAAGCCATAATATAAAAACAGTTCGAAATATACGTACAGTATATATATTTAATATTAAAATAACAATTTACTTAATAAAGCGGTAAATAGTAAGTACAAACTCACAGCTTGCTAATCCACGTGAATACCGGCAAGCAACTAATCCTGGTTCGCCTCTGGAGCATGAACAATAGACGGGTCTAGATAAATAAAAATGATTATTAAAAATAGACCCTAACTCTAGAGAGTACTAGACACCACATAGGACTAGCACAAATTAACACATCGGAATAAAACAAGGTAGAACACACAAAAATACCCAATAGGTAGTAAACATTCAATTAACACAAGTCTATTGAGTTCTCGCTTAAAATCCAATTTATAAATATTATTTAATAATCTTTAAATAATAAATAATTTTCCAAATAGTGGGTTAGCCGAGTTATCATTAACTACCAAGCTAACCTCACTTGTCGGGTGACCCAAGTCTAACCCGACTCAAAATGTTTATCAAATATAAACCCGAGTCTATATTTATAGAATAATTCCATAAAATAATAAACCATTTTAAAAGCGGAACTCAATAACTTCAATTTCAAGTAACCCAAGTTACACCCCAAAAATCTAACCATTTTAAGTTTATAAAAGTTTAGGGACTAAATTGCACTTTAGCCAATTAGGGACTAAACTGTACTTTTTCCAATTAGGGACTAAATTATACTTTAGCCAATTTGGTATCCAAAATCAATTTAATTGCTTTTGTTTATAATTCAAATAAAATATGAAGTTACTAACCAAAAACTTAAGTTAAATAAGTTTTAAAACGTTTAGGGGTCAAATTGTAATTTAGCCAATTTATACCAAATCGAAATTCAAAGTTAAATATAAATTCCCGAGTATTTATATTAACTCGATTTATAATTGATTATTGTTTTCGATATTTAATTAGTAAATCAAAATAAAGTTCAAGTTATTAGGTAAAGTTAAATTTAAAGGATTAATTTATTTTGATCGTTTTCTCTTTCCTTTTAAACAAAAGCAATCCCCGCCATCACCTACAATTCCATAACTGAACATGATTTCTAAACCATAATTCATTCAATTATAAAGCTAACACATCAAGCTTTATCAAGAACAATCTGAAACTTAATCTATCAATTAAAACCAAAATCAAACTTCAACACCACTAACAAAACCGTAGCAATTCATACAAAAAAAAAAAGAAATGGCAGGATCATGGCGTGACAACGGATAGATTTAACACCACACTATCAAATCGTTTATGAGCCATCACATCCCTAAAGATTTAGCACAATGAAACACAACAAGATCAAGCCAAATGAAAAGAAATGGTTCGGCAGAAACCATAATCTCAAGAACAGTTTATAGCATTTCTAAAACGGAAACCGTACGGCGAATGGAAACGAGGTCGATCACGTACCGTTCAATGAAAACGAGATGGGGAATCGAAGGTATATGAGTCTAGAACCTCTGAGATCAAACGGTTTTGATTTCGATCTAGAAACGAGCAAGAACGAATCAGAAAACCGAAAGGCGTTTCAAAATGAAAACTGAAATTTAACGAAACCAGAAAACTTACTGAACAGCGACCTTTGGAGGACGATAACAGCTTCGATACTCAGCGAATGGACAAGAGGAAAACGGTTAGGGTTTGTTTGCAGCGTGATGAAGGTTTTCTGTTTAGAAGTCGACTTTAAATATCGAGAGGAGATGGGTCGAAAATGAGTACAAAGTGGGCTGGACGCAAGGTTCATGGGGGCTGCTATGTTCTCAAACGAGAACAGCCCATTTGGGCTTGGTTCTCGTTCGAGAACCCAAGGTCTCGTACGAGACCAGGCCTGAAAATGATGATTCTCGTTCGAGAATTATAATTCTCGAACGGCAATCCACTAATTTTTTTTTCTTTTTAATTAAAAAAAATAAATGATTGAACCAATAAAATCAACCCCAATCCGAACCACATCGAATCAAACCGCTAACATCGAAGCTACTTCAAAACGACCGAAAAATCGTCGAAAATTATCGAAAATTAAATGTAAAATTTAACGGGGTATTACAAACATACAGGATACAACTATTACTACTGCAGTATAGAGTTTTAAACATTTATACACATACATTTTCATAAAAAAATCCTCCGAGAAAAAAGATTCAAAAATGACATAGCGCTCACAACGATAAAACCATAAAGTTCGAAAAACAACAAAGTTAGTTAAAATTGAGTGAGTTTATATTATTATAAACAATTAATAAGTTAAAACCATTTAAAATATTTTATAATCAGTTTACGGTTATAGATTATAAATGGAACCCTAAACCACAATCTGAACATTTACAGTATATATATATATTGCTCAAATCAATTATTAATCTAAAGGTTCTTGGTCCCGAGAGCGGAGCTCCATCCGAGTTACCACCGACCGCACTTAAACCACAAATCGGAGTCCCGAGAGTTAGCCTCCACCGAGTTACTCATCTAATATGGGTCCCAAGAAAGGATCTCCATCGAGTTGCAATAACTACATAAATGGATCCAATGCCAACCATTTCATATACCTTTTGAAATTCAAAATTAGTGCACAAACAATAATAGTTATTAACAAAAATTCTCACTAATTTAAAATTATTAAAAACAAAAATTACTATTTAACAATGATTGTTTTTATTTATTCTTATATATTTTAATGTGACTTTATTTTTAAAATAAATGAGTAACTGACGAGTCATGTTACGAGCCACAAATATAGCATGTAAAATGATAGTTTCTAACAAAAACTCTCACTAATTTATTATTAATTATAAATAAATAATTAGTATAATTATAAGGCTTAATGCCTTAAAAAATCTCGACCTTTCATCTCCTTTTCAATCCTACCCTGACGTTGAAAAATTGTCAATTTTATCCCAGTTTGCATTTTTTTCATTTTAATTGTACCCTGAAGCATAAAATTGACCTTATTTTAATTTGATAAAAGTTCAAATTTTTTTTTAAAAAATGGTCAATTTAATATAAAAAGTTAATGTAATGCAAAAATGGTCAATTTAGAGAATTTAGAGAATTTTTGCCAAATAAAAAAAGATCAATTTTATGCTTTAGGGTACAATTGAAATGAAAAAAAAAAGGGAGGAAAGGTCAGAGTTTTATGCTTTAGGGTACAATTTTATGCTTTAGGGTACAATTTTATGCTTTAGGGTACAGATTTACAACGACATGGTAGGATTGAAAAGGGGAGGAAAGGTCAGAGTTTTTTAAGACATTAAGCCAAATTATAATGAGTTTAATTAATATATAAATTGACGAGTCACGTTACGAGCCACGTGCGTAGCACGTAATGCGAAACTAGTATATATATATATATATATATATATATGGAAAAGGTTTGTAAAACTTTGTTTTACATGTTTGATTTCCTTACCAATTATCCATGAGTTGAATTGGCCATTGCTATGAAACTGTATGATTGAAACAGGGCATTGCTAGATATGAGATATCTCTTTTATAAGACCCTGGTTTCTAAAATTGTTTCGCTCCAATTTTTAGAAAGTATATATGATATTTTGATATGTATGATTGTATCGTATAAAGAGGTTTTTTGAAAACCTTTAATGATTGTTTTCGAAAAATTCTACTCGTTTTTAGGCTTACTACGTGTTTCGGAGCTAGCACTCTCATTCTCCAGCGCCGGTCTCGGCTCCAAATTTCGGGTTGTGACATTGAGTAATTATGATAAACATGGCATAAAAGTGACAAGAGATTATTGAGGGTTCTCAGAAGTACCGTTATGAGTTCTTGGCTCGTTTACTAGGAAATTGGATGCGAAATCCAGTTTTGAACCTGCGCGTACAGCTCGTAACACTATAAATACAACTGATGACCCTATTGTAAAGTCACTATAAACATATAGAATAAAATTCTCTCTATGCCCGTGGAGTGGATCACAATGATTGAATCACGTAAAACCTTATGTGATTGTTCTTTTCTCTTTTTTTTGTTTATTTTTTTTTGCGCTAACATATATTTATCGAAATTAAATGAAAATTGACGTATTTAAAAGTTGAACTATTAAATAAAAAAAAGATGGATTATTTGAGTGATTAGTCCTCATATGAATAACAACTACGTAAGGTGCAATGAAAATTAATAATGATATTGATTTTTGTTAATTTTATTTTTCTGATAAAGATAGTATGCATATATACATTCGCCACCTTTCTCTTTAGGCGTATATTACTCAGTTTGGGGTATTACTTGCATTGTTGTCCATTGTTAAGAAAAAGAGTATATTATCTAGTTTGTGCACATGATGCGTAGTATGTCTATATTACATAGAGTTTCTATTGGTGAAATTGAAAGTACCCAATTTGATTTTCGTTGATGGTGTCTTTTTTGTCTAATCTACCAAGTAATAATTGAAACATAATAGGGTTGGGAATGTTAGGTTGCGGGTTAAAAATAACGGTTATTCAAATATACTATTTTTTATAATGGTTGTTGATATTAAATCGAGCAAATTATTTTAATAGTCCCCACGTTTGTTATAATTTATAATTTGGTACTTCTTGTTTAAAAATTAAACGATTTGGTATCTCAGTTTTAATTTTATAAACTATAAGACCCTTCTGTTAAATATAGGTACCAAATTATTAACAGAATGAAATGTGAGGTACCAAATCATTTGGAAATCGTTTAAAATGAAGTACCAAATCGTTAAAATAATTAAAAACGAGGTATCAAATCGTTTACATAATTGAAACTGAGGTACCAAATCGTTTGAAAGCAAATATTAAATTATTAACGGAACTAACAGAAAACCCTTATAGTTTAAAAAATCAAACTGAGGTATAAATCGTTTAATTTTAAATAAGGAATACCAAACTGTGAATTCTGACAAATGTAAGGGGCATTAGAGTAATTTTTTCTATTAAATTTGTTGTATTTTAATAACTTCAAAATTCATTTTTCAACTAACAAAAAGTTATCCAATAAATTTAGGCTAAATTTTACCTATATGAAAATCCGTTGGCGGCGCGACAATTGATAATTTGTTGGCCATATAGGTAAAATTTTACATGAATAATCAGATAACCTCCCGCTTTTAAAACAATAAATATTCAATTATCAAAATATAATAAAATAAAGGTTTAATTGCAAAAAAATCACCAACTTTCGCGTGTTTTTAGTATTTAACATAATATTTTTTTTTACATATTTAACATCAACTTTCATTTTTGGCATATATGTCCACGTGACCGTTTTGGATAAAAATGGCACCGTTTTGAATATAAAACGGCGTCGTTTTAAATGACAAAATGGTGTCGTTTTGCATCCAAACCAACACAATTTTTCAAAGAAAACACAACCATGGATAAATATGTCAAAAAATGAAAGTTATAGTTAAATATGTCAAGAAAAAAAAATTGCGTTAAATACAAAAAATACGCGAAAGTTGGTGATTTTTGGTGTAATTGCCGCTATAATATAGATTAATTATTATAAATTTAAAAATAGCTAATAAAATACTATTTAAATTATTATTTAATATTAATATAATTATTAAATTAAGAATCCTAATTGAATCAAACTACTTCTGATATAAATTGAAATAGAGTACTTTTAGAATACTTACATTCAGTGGCGGATCTAGGAATTCATTTCAGCCCGGGATAAATAACACGTAATAAATAAATTCATTTGCATAAAATAATGTAATAAAAAAACAAACAATAAATATTACTTACATTAATTTCGATCAATACGAGGCAATTGCATTCTCCGGTACTGCATAGCTTGAAAGTGCTGTAGAATGGGCTCATTATCAATCTTCAAAAAAATTTCTTTTTAAATATAACATGATAAACTGTCGCTTAAGAACTCATCCCCCATTTTGCTATGAAATTGGTCTTAATAATATTTATTGCTGAAAATTCCCTTTCAACTGAAGCAGTTGCAACGTGTAAAACCAATGCTAATTCTATCAAGACCTAATAGTAAAAAAAACCAAAACCTTTACGACTTGTTGCAATTATATCTTAATCTTTTAATTTTTGCAATAATATTCAAATTGCATTTTTTTATTGCAATAATATCCAAATTGCATTTTTTTGTAACAATAATAATCAAATTGATGGCTAAACGTGTTGTTTTCAATTAAGATATTAGGCTATTATTATTTTTTGATGTATGATCATATAGTAAAAGTCCCAAGAAATGGAAAAAAAACTCAAAAAAAATTCACATAAAAAGTGCAATTTGGATATTATTGCAACAAAATAATATAATTTGGATATTATTGCAACAAAATAATATAATTTGGATATTATTGCAAAAATTAAAGGTTTGGATAAAATTGCAACAAGTCGTAAAGATTTGGGTTTTTTTGCCATTAAGCCTTCTATCAATCGATAAATAAGAGGATAAATCAATAACTTCTCTGTTTTCACCAGCTTTTTTGCAAGTTGTCCGATTTCCACAAGTTCAACAAATCAGCCCTTTACCTCACATCATATATGTATATATCCAATTGATTGCTTAACATCGTCAAATCAAATGCAGAAAAATCTTCTGGATAAAATTTAGCTAGACGGCGCAATTTCACAGCATCAAATCTAGAAAATGATTGTCTCGCAAATAACCTAAAAAATTAAATCTAGCAAATAACCTAAAAAATTAGAATTGAATAGAGTTATTGCACAATAAAATAAATAAATCAACCAAATTAATATATAAAAATAAAATATAAAAAAAAGACTTACCCAAAATTGAAATTTGAAAGTTGATTTTGGAGAAGAATTTGAAATTGGAGAAATTAGGTTAGAAATTAGGTTAAAACTTTTAGAAATTAGATTGTAAATTTTAAATATTAGGCTAGAGAATTTGATTGAGAATTTTAAAAAGTAATAGATGGAATTAATGAGGGATTTGATGAAGAATAAATAAAAGAGAAACTGAAGTATATAATTGAAAGGGCTATTAATTCATGGTTATTGGATGGGAGTGGGACTGATGCATCAGTCCCGTTTCATTTGTTTTGATAAAACAAAACAGATGAAACCAAAACGGCTATTAATTCATAGCCCCTTATTATTTCATTAAAAAGAGGCCAAAACGACCTTAAAATAATAAAAAAAATGAACGAAGAAGGGCACTGCTTCTTCTTCTTCGACAGCAGTTCAACCCTTCTTTAGTTTTTCTTCACTCCGACAGCCATGGCTGACTTTCAAAAAATCAGAATCGTTCCTCCAAACCTCCGGCGACACCACGGGCTTGAGCCTATCCGAGCCTGTGGGTAGATCCGCCCCTGGTTACATTGTACTTTTTCTTATACAACTAAAATACATGATTAATTTAGAATAATAACTAAAGTAAAGCATTATTGATACTCCTATACTAATTGACGAAGATAAATTATTTGTTTAAATAGACTACTAACATTTATTATGTTTGAATGGCTTGGACTTTATTAATTAAGAATGATAATTAACAAGTTCATTAACCGGGAAAGGGACTTCACCGTCAACGATACAATCTTTGCCAAAGAAAATACCCAATTTAGCTAACGCATGGGCGACTTGGTTACAAAGCTTTCCGACGTGCTGAAACCGAACCGACTGACCTTTCGTTGCTACCAAACAATCATCCATAATGAGCTTGATTGGATCAATCGCATTTGTAGGATTAAGAACCCTATTGATTACATATAAAGCATCCGACTCACAGAACAAAGAGGCCCTTGAAATAGAAGCAGCAATTTGAATGCCAAACAGAAAGACTTTTACTTCAGCCAACTCAACGTCTGTAATCCCATGCAAAACCGATACTCCCCATCTAACCACCTTACCATTGTGGTCTCTGCAAACTGCGTTTGCGACTGATAATAAATTTCTGATCGAGAGCGCTGCATCCGTGTAGAGCTTGGTGGAATCAGCTGGAAGCCGTTGCCAGGAAGAAGGCGCAGCATGACGAAGAGCTTTCGAAGTTCTATCCGAAGATGAATTGTTATTCCCCACTGTATTAACCTGACGAAAGAGCGTCTGAAAAGGCATTCTTGTATTTCCAAACACCAGGTTATTACGATCCGTCCAAATAAGCCACAGACACTGTAAAAAAATTTGAAGCTCCTCCTGCTTGAAGACGCTAAAGACCTGCGATAACCACTCTGTAGTATTCCTGCATGGGAAACTGTCAACCCGAAGATTAAGAGGAGAAGTTAACCACAAACCCCTAACCACATTATAGTCCTTCAAAGCATGAAGTCGGCTTTCATCCTCCAATCCACATCTCGGGCACGTCTTTGGGAATTCAGGAATCCTAGTGGCTAGCTTAACATTGCTAGGAATGGACTCGTGAAGAATACGCCATAGAAGATGACGCATTTTTGGTTGGATTGGACATCTCCACACCTTCTGCCATAATCCATTATTTGTGTTTTGCGATAAGGAGACGTATGGTTCCTTTCTAGCAGTATACAAGCTTCGTAATACCCCGATTTAATAGTATACATACCATTTCTATCGAGGAACCAGAATTGTTTGTCTGGCACTAGACGTCTACTGATAGGAATTTTCAGAATATTTACCACATTGTTAGGTTGGAAACAAGTTGTGACCTTTGCAACATCTGAATGGCCCCGTTCATTAATGAAATGACTTACCAAGCAGTCTGCTGAGACATCCACAGTCCCTAATGGTTTCAAATAGCAACCCGAGTTGATCCACACATCGCTCAAAACCTTCACATTCTGACCGTTACCAATCCGCCATGCCAACCCAGAATCGATGACCCTCTTTCTCTCCATAACACTCTGCCAAACGTAGCTCGAACCTCGACTAATTCTAACATGAGCAATAGCGTGGTACTTTGCCTTAAACACTTTCGCACAAAGAGAATTTGGATTTTGAGTAAGCTTCCAAGCTTGTTTAGCAAACATTGCTAGATTAAAAGCTCGTAAGTTTCGAAATCGAAGGCCCCTTTATTTTTTCGATTGAAAAATCGACAGCCAACTTACCCAAGCGATTTTCTTCTTATCTTCTGAACTGCTCCACCTAAACTTAGAGATTATACTTCGCATGTCATCACAAAAAGAGACAGGAAGGGAAAAACAACTCATGATGTACGTTGGAATGGATTGGGCTACAGACTTTATTTAAACTTCTCGGCCAGCTTTGGAGAGAAATTTTTCCTTCCAACCCAATACTCTTTTATGGAGCATGTCCCGAAGAAAATCAAAAATCGGCTTCTTAGACCTGCCTACCATAGTTGGCATACCGAGGTACTTCTTAAACTGTCCCACAACATGAAACTCCAACACTTCGAATAGGGCGTCTCTACCCTCTTGAGTGACCCCTTTGCTAAATAACATCTCAGATTTATCGACGTTGATAACCTGGCCAGACGCTTTTTCATAAGAAGCAATGATGTTTTTTAGCGCTTGCCCTTCCTTAACCAAAGCTTTAATGAACAGAACATTGTCGTCTGCGAAAAAAAGATGGTTAATATGCGGACCTCCTCTACAAACTCTACCTCCAGAGATAACCTTATCCCGAACCCCTTGCCTGAGCAGAGCTAAGAAACCCTCTGAACACAGCAGAAACAGATACGGGGAAAGAGGATCACCTTGTCGGAGCCCCCGCTGCGGATGAATAAGGCCAAACGGCTTTCCATTAATTAGGAAGGAGAAGGAAACCGTCGAAATGCAACATAAAATTAAACCAACAAAGTTTGCAGCGAACCCCATCTTCATCATTACCGCCTCAAGAAAGCTCCACTCAACCCTGTCTTAAGCCTTTCTCATGTCCATATTCAGTGCCACTGTATCCGCTTTTCCTTGAGATCGTTTCCATAGAATGGAACATCTCGAAGGCTATCATTACGTTATCAGTAATCTACTGCACCGGTACAAACGCACTTTGAGATTCGTCGATAACATCTGAGAGCAGTCCTTTAAGTCTATTCTCTAAAACCTTCGCGATCAATTCGTAGATCACATTACACAAACTTATCGGACGAAAATCCTTCATAGTATCCGAGGCTGAAATCTTCGGAATTGGAGTCAGGAAGGTTGGTTAACTCTACTCGGCGAAACTGCTGTTGCTAGAAAATCAAGAACGCACTTTGTCACATCACAGCCCACCAAATGTCAATACAAGATGTAAAATAGGACAGGCGTGCCGTCATGACCCAGCGCCTTCAGCGGTACTATTTGTTTTAGAGCTACTTTAATATCTTCAGTTGTAAATGATTTCTGGATGTTGGCGACTTGACGAGCAGAGAGGGCTGAATCAATACACTCAATTACTGCATCTTGATTAGACGGATCTGATGTGGAGAAGAGATTTCGATAATACTCCTCAATAACCGTGTGGACCTCAGAACCATTCCTCCAATTACCATTCTCGTCACGAATCCGGTTAATAGTGTTATTCTTCCTGCGGTTTGATGCTTTATTATGGAAAAACTTCGTGTTTCGATCGCCCTCCTTAAGCCAATTAGCTCGGGAACGTTGTTTCCACATTATTTCTTCTTTTGCAAGAAGATCATCCAACTCAGCTGAAACTGAACTAATCCTTCTAATGTTCGCATTAATATCGCCACTGTTGGAATGCAGTCAATTTTGTCATCTTCTTCTTGATTTGCTTACTCAGATTACCAAAATTTGAGTTAGCCCAGCCCTTTAAACTAGCTCCATAGGCTTTTAAGCTCGACATAAAATCATGAGAACCTCCCACACTATTACCCCTTGCAGCTAAGATAGTTTCATCGCATTCCTCATGAGCCATCCACATTTGCTCAAAACGATAAATACGATCCATTCTTGCACTAACCTGAAAAGGAGTAGGAGCTATGGAATTAAGAAGAAATGAACAATGGTCTGATTTAAACCGAGTACGAAGAGAAACGTGCCAACCCGAAAATGCCTCCTTCTATAAGTCATTAGCCAAGAAGCGGTCTAATCTAATCTGAATATGGTTTTTGTTCCTCCTCCAAATAGACCACGTGAACATACCTCCCAAATAACCCAAGTCATCAACACCGCACAACTCGAAAGCTGCCTTGAACCCATCCAGCTCTCGTGGGTCACTACTTCTACCACCTTTTTTCTCAGAGTGAAATATATGGAGGTTGAAGTCACCAAACAGCACTAGAGGATTGTCATCCAAGCTCTGCATCTGTGCAATAAATTCACATGTCCGAGCCTTATTATGGGACTGAGGCCACCCATAAATACCAACTCCTATCCAGTTGATATTCATATCATCATGAACAGTAAACTCAATAAAGTTGGTTGAAGAGTTTCCTATCCAAACATCAATGGATTTACTCCAGAAAAGAGCTAACCCACCTCTTCTAGCTTCCTGATCAACAACGAAAAAAATAAACAAATTAAAACTACTACTAATAATACTGAATTCATCTACCGCTAGCTTAGTTTCCATTAAGAAAAAGAAATTTGGGGAATTATTTTTAACAAATAATTTGAGTGCACGTACTGTCCAAGGATTCCTCAATCCTTGGAGGTTCCAACTAAGTATTTTCATTGGGTCCGACGAGATTGTAATTCAGTCTTCGCCGATATCTCAATATTTTCAAACTGATGCATCAATCCATCTTTAAGTTTCTTCGAGAAAATATCTAACGAACCACCACCCTCCACTTCGCTACGCACTCTCGTAGTAGTAGTTTTCTTGCTAGGCTTCTCCACAATACTGGGATCCCCTATTTTCAGACTTTTACTACGAGACCAAGTCCTAGCTTTCCCATCCTTTTTACCCAGATTATGCTTCTCTGTTAAAATACCAACTTGCTTCGTCTTACCTTTGTTGTTTAATACATGAGACTGCTGAATACAGATATCAATAAGCCCGTCCCCTTCCTTACTAAAAATCTCCTTTGCCCCGATGCCCTGCAAACTTTTATCTACGCCAATCACTTGTGGATTAACCTCATAATCTTGCATTCCGTCTCCATCAACATTCTCACGCTCACTTCGGATCTCATCAAGATTTCAAACTCTTCTAGCAGTTTGAATATTCTCAGAAGCATTCCCAGATGTCTCCCCCTCTTTATGCCCATCCATTCCTTTCTTATTCGAGATATGAGGTTGCCTATTCCCCATCATACTACTTTTGCGAGGAGTAGCCATGAGTAGGGCCGTAAGGCCAGTCACAAACCTCGGTCTCCTCCGATTTATCCTCACATTCAGTCACTAAATGATCCATCATCCCACACCAGTAGCAAAATTTTTGGATACGTTCTTATTTTAACGTAATCAAACTATGTTCACCCATAAGGTTTATGACCTTTGTTCCCCTTGTAATTGGCTGAGAAACATCCAGTCTAACCCGAACTCTACCATACCGATTCCACCCACTTCTCGTACCATCATCCACTTCCAATACACGACCAGCCTTAGAGCCAATTTTACTTAGCGCAGCCTTTCCACGACAATTCAGTGGAAGATTATAAATGCGTAACCAAACTGGACAGTAATTCAGGACCATATTATTAGAATGTAAATTTCCGGTCATGGGTTCAAGGAGGAGGAGTTGTTTATCAAAATTCCATGGTGCTTCACGCAGTATTCTGCTGTTGTCAATCTTCGAATAAAATTCACATATGAATAAGTCATCCCGATATCCCTAATCTCAAAATCCTTCGCAAGTCTCCACGCACTAGCTAGGGCGTTCTACAGGTGATTCAGATTATAAGGTTTCTGTGTTAAGAGTTTCCCAACCAAGCTCAACTCTGCTTTGTTATCAGCTTCATCATCGGCAATATCTTCTAGCCTAATAATAACATGTGCTTGTTCTGTCAGACGTAACTTAGAACAGGCCTTGACCAACCCTTCTTCCATACCTACCCTTGGAGATAGATACCAGAATATACGAGCGTAAAAGGACGTTCCAGAGACGTAAACGGGATAAAAAAACGATAGATGGCTTCAGATTGAAGAGAAAACCCTAACCTTAGGAAAACCTTAAGATAGAGAGAAAAGCTCCACGAGAACGGGAGAAAAAAAGTCCAAAAGATTTAACTTACTAAAAACTAAAGTGACTGAATGGCTTGGATTTAATAACAGCAGTGTACCACCATAAGTAACTGAAACTTTTTACCTTTTTACTATAGTTTGCTCCTCTTCCTTGCACGCTCCAGGACCAATATTCTTCATATTATTATTAATAACTAGTCGTAATTCCGCGTATTTGCGCGAAATCAAATTAATTTAAAATTTAAATTATAATTTATTTTTAAATTGAATACTAAACAATGTCAAAAAAAGCATCTATAAACTAATTAAATTTGTTCTAACAATTCTGATAATGGATTGTTTTTAATGAATATCTATTATGAATTTTTTTTTGGAATATTATAATTTTATAATATTCTTGTGGTAGGATTTTATTTATGTAGATTGGCAAGTTTTGGAATCGATTCATAATACAACTTATTAAAAATAATTATATAACTTACGTATTAGTTTAAAATTATTAATTAATGAAAAAATGGACATTAATTTATTTACTTATTTATATATGTAGAAGTGCATGTACATTAATTCATAATTTAATACAAATGTTAGAAATTATGTCTAGTTCTAATTAGATTGAAGCTTAATGAATAAAATAATTTACAGATAATCAGACTCCATATATGAGTATGTGTTTTTTTATTATTAATCGATTCTTTCAATTTAAATTCTAGTAATAGTTTTATAATTTTAGACACTATTATTTATTTTATTGTTTGATTTATGTCATTTGTCTTGGTTAATTCTAAATTTCGACATTTTATTATTTAAGCAGGAAGGTTCGGGGCACCAAAATTACATAAAAATTAACATGTGGTTATAAATGTAAAAGTAATAAAAATATTTAATTTTATCTTTTTATTATTTAAAATTCAAAATATATTTTAAAAAAAATATAAAAAACAGAGGAAATTGTTGGCACTTATTTTGAAATTTAAGTTAAATTATTAATACACACTTCCACATAAACTATGGAAAAATATGCAAATCTTATAGTTTCTTGAATTTTGAATTGTTGATGTATATATTTTTCATTCTAATAGTTAAACTGATATTTTTATGTATTTTTTTAACAAATATTTAGAAAAACACAATTTATGTCAATAATTATAAATAAATGGAAAAGGAATGGTGGAAGAAAGAAAAAAACTCAAATAAGAGATTGATCCAAGTTAGATAATAACATGTCTCACTTTACTTTAAGGCAAAAAAGTTAATCTCATATTAACTGCTAATAACAGAGTCACTAATTCTTGCTGAACAAGCTACTGCTGTGCATCCTGAAGTGAGCTCACCTAGTTCTGTCTAGTGTTGGTTGTAGGATGTTTATTCCCTTGTAACAGAATTAGTTTGCCAACTCAGCCTGCGTGTTAAGCATGTTTTTCTTTCTTGCTTAAAGTAGAAGCTATATATAATGCTTCCACCATTCTTGTTTGTTTCTTAATGAGAAAATATTAAGAGCAGTTATAATTTTGATATGGTATAAGAGCAGAGTTTTTCCTCTGTCTCTTGTTTTATCTTCTTGCATTTTCTAGGCATCCAAACAGTCTATTTCTTTGATTAATATTGCTAGTTTTTCAATCAAAATTAGTTCACTTGATTCATCTTGCTAAGATCTATCGACTGTTGTTATTTTTGTTGATTTCCATCAAACAAAAAATTATCCAATCTCTAGTCTTCTTCCTCACCATGGTAGATAGAGTCTTGAGAATTGAAGAAAACTTACTCAATCCATATTTTCTTCATCCTGAGAAAATCCTTCTCTAGTTTTAGTGTCAAACCTTTTAACAGGAGATAATTACCATCAATGGTGCAGATTCATTCGTAAAGCTTTACTTTCAAAGAACAAGTTCAAATATATCAATGGAAGCATTCTTGTTCCAAACAGAAATGATCAGACCTATGAAGCATGGGAAAGATGTAATAACATGGTAATTTCTTGGCTCACTAGAGTTGTTTCTCCTTCTATTGCTCACAACATTTCGAGTCTTGACACTGCTATTGATGTGTGGAATGATCTACAAGATAGATTTTCACAAGGTGATGCCTATAGACTAGGTGGTTTGCAAGAAGAGGTAAATGCATTTCATCAAAATAATATTTCAGTTACTGACTATTATACTCACCTCAAGACTATGGGACGAGATTTTAAGTCTAAGGCCATTACCTTCCTGTAATTGTGAACCTAAATGTAGCTGTGGTATGCAGACTACTACAAGAATGCATTGGTCCAATGATCAACCTGTTAAGTTTCTTAGAGGTCTAAATGATAATTTTGGAACTGTTAGGTCTCAAATTATGATGATTGATCCTCTTCCTCAGATCAATAAGGTGTTTTCACTGGTTATTCAACATGAGAGATTGATTAACAGTTAAACCAGTATTACAAATGAATCAAATGTGTTCATGGCTAAAGGAAATGATGTTCCTCAAGGCAGTTTTTCTGGAAATTTCAATACAAATATGCATACTTATGATCCAAGTGTGTTTTATGTTAGAGGAAGAGGTTCGAGAGGTTATTGAGGCAATTACAGAGGAAGAGGTTTTTCTTGAGGAAGAAAACCTACTTGCTCTCACTGTGGTTATGATACCCATACTGTGGATTCCTGCTATAAAAAGCATGGCTATCCTTTTGGATATCAGCCTAGATACAGACTTGATGTTAGTCAAGCTAACAAGTTGAAAGCTATTCTTCATATCATGATGATAATTAGTCATTTGCTCCTGAAGTGAATAAGTTTGCAGCAAAAACTTCTACATAACAAGCTACTGGATCAAGTTTTCCTTTTACTCCTGAGCGATGCTCTCAAATTCTCTCCTTCATTCAATCTTGACGTGAAGATTCAAACACTCCACAAGTGAATTCTTTAACTTCTCTTTTTCAACCAGAGAATGAAAGTGCAGGTACTATTTCACATTCTTGCTGCATCAGCTTTAAAGAAAACGATCGCTCCTCCTGGATTCTTGATACTGGTGCCACTGACCACATATCATGCAATTTATCTTTATTTTATGATTCGCATCCTGTTAACAATGTTACTGTTAAACTTCCCAATGGTGAACATATACCTGTGACTCACATTGGCACTATTCATTTGACTAATCTGCCTATACTCAAGGATGTTTTGTGTGTCCCATCATTCAGTTTCAATCTGATTTCTGCTGGAAAACTCACCATTGACAGAACAATTTTTTTATTGCTACATGATGATACCTGTTTTATTCAGGATATATGCAAATGGAGGACGATTGGATTAGCTAGAGAGAAAGATTTTTTTTTCATCTAATGCTACAGAATGGAATAGTGTCTTACACTGCATCTTCTAATGCAGTCTCTATCAAACCAGTTTTTGATTTTTGGCATTTCAGATTTGGTCACTTATCTCATAAAAGGTTGAAGTTACTTCAAAGCATTGATTCTTCAATAGTTGCACCTTCTAAAGATGTGTGTGATGTTTGCCATCTTTCCAAACAAAAGAAATTGTCCTCTCCTGTTAGTTCTTCAATGAACAAAGATTGTTTTTGATTTGGTTCATCTTGACATTTGGGGACCAACTGAACATGTTTCTGTTCATGGATACAATATTCTTACCATAGTGGATGACCATTCTAGGTACACCTGGCTTTTTCTTTTAAAGCATAAGTCTGATGCTAGAAATTGTATTCAAGCCTTTGTTGCTTATGCTAGCACTCGATTTGACAAGAAAATAAAGGTTTTCAAATCAAATAATGGTCTAGAATTTGATTTCCTGCTTTTTATCAAGCTAATGGTATTTTACATCAAAAGAGTTGTGTTTATTCTTCAGAATAGAACAACATTGTCGAAAGGAAACATCAACATGTATTGAATGTTGCAAGAGCATTAAAAATTCAAGCTAATCTATCATTGAAATTTTGGGGACATTGTGTGTTGGTATTTGAGTCGGGTCGCCCATGACGGATTGACCCAAATCCAATTACATATTTGGGTTTGCATGAGTTTGCATGGAATAGGGTTGAAACCTTTAATGAAAAGTTGCAACTCCATGAAAGGTAGTAACTTAATAGAAAGTTACACCTATTCATGGCACCCATTATATGTTTATATATACATGTAGTGATACCACATAACTAACTAATGAATCATAACTCAATTCTCTATCAAATATGCACAATTAATAGGTACATTAGGTGGTGAACATAAGTATTTTCCATTGTGAAAATACTTGAGACTTAGTGCATAATAATCAATCAAACTTGTGGAATCGACAAGAGGCATGTCTAGAACGATCCAATTTAATTTCCGCATACTCCAACATTGGTATCAGAGCCTTTAATGTTGATTTCCATGCTTTGATTGATTAAAATTCATAATATTTGAAAAATGAATTTTCTATGTTATATGCCTTATAATTTGCTCAACTTTGTATGAAATTAAAATATCCAAATTCTGTGGTTTATGATATATAATTTATATATTTACAAAATATGTTGTTCAAGCTTTAAAACGATATAAAGAACACGAAATTTGGATTAGTGTAGAGAAAGTTACGATTATTCAAAGTTGGAGTGTTGAAAACTCAATTCTGAAAAATTTAAATTTTTGTGTTTTTTCCAGAAAGTTTGACGTAATTTTTCGACCATTTTTATGACTGATAATTCTATAAAAATTACGCATATGCAAACTTCGTAACGTCATCTTTAAAACGATATAAATAACACGAAATTTGAATTAGTGTAGAGAAAGTTATGATTATTCAAAGTTTGGTAGTTGAAAAATCAAATTCTGGAAATTTTAATTTTTATGATTTTTCTTAAACTTTGGCATGATTGTTGAACCATGTGTATGACAGACAATTTTATATAAATTACATATATGAAAACTACGTAATGTTATCTTTAAAATGATATAAAGATCATGAAAAGCCGATTTGTGTAATGAAAGTTATGAATTTTTGAATATGTCTACATGAAAATGAAAAATCTGAAAAAGGTTTAAAAGAAGGGGTGTGATGGTTGAAGAGAATGTTTATATTATACTCTCTTTAATAGAGTTTGAGATTCACACCTGCATCAAACAATGTCGGAATTTAAATTTGATTACACCGTTGAACTCAGAATAGTCACAAAAGGGGGGGTAGAAAAAATTTCGAAAATTAAAAAAGGACGATGTGGCGGCGCGTGGTTTACACGCGCTACTAGTGCGCATGAGCATATGTGGCGCGTGGGGGAGCGTGCCAACTGCTCCGAGTGTTCAAAAATTTTCGAAAATGCACCGAAAAATTGTAATCTTTATTTCTGAATTTTTGATATATTTTTTGTATTTTTTGGAAAAACAGATTATTTAATATTTAATTTATAGTTTATTACTATTATAAATTCAAAATAAATAATTTTTGACAGAAATTAAATACAGAAAAATATTAAATATATTTGAGAAAATATTTTGAATAATGTTGAATTTCAGTGGGAGAAAAATAATTTTCTACATATTTATTTTGAATTTTATGAATAATTTAATTGATTAAAATGCAATTGTTAAATAATTTTCAATTGGAAAATTCATAGAAATTATATACAAGTGTTAGAAAATTATTAATAATTTTATCTAATTTCTAAACTTGATTTGTACCCCGATTAAATATTTTATTTTATTATTTTGGTTACTATTCTTGAGTTAGGGTGTGTATATATGTTGATAAATATTTCATGATCATTAAAATATTATGGATTATTAAAATTATTCCAATAAATATTTTATGAGATGAGCATTCTATGATTGGTAAAATTTTGTTATTCTCATCAAAGAATTAAATAGCGCAAATTTAAATTTAGTTAAAGAAAATTTAACATTTGAATGATGAATTTGATTGGGAACATAGTGAACTTTTGGTTCTAGTTCATAAGAAAAATTTTCTATAACTTATTTTTTTAATTGCGACTAGATTAATATGATGATGATGTGTATGATTACATAATAGATTAATTTTTGCATTAAATATGTCTCTTTGTAGTTATTATTGAATTGAAATGGCTTCGAAAAATATCATAGTCGAACTTAATAAGGGTGAGAAACTCAATGGCGACAACTATAACATATGACATCTGAAAATACATTATGTGCTTGAGGAGCAAGAAGCTCTTGATGCTGTTAATAATGTAATGGATGAACCAAAAGCCGATGAGGAAAATATCGATGAGGAAAAGATCAATGATGTGCAATTTAAGCGCGACATGTCTACATACACTATTTGGAAGAAAAAGGATTCAACTGCAAGAGGAATCCTTATCAGTTCTATGAATGATGATTTAGTGTATGAGTATCAGCAGTATTCCACTACTAATGTCATGTGGGTCGCTTTGCGTGAGAAGTTTGGAGGAACTACTGTCTCTAGACTTAGGCAGCTGACTATCAAATTCGACACTTATAAGAAAGTCCCTAACAAGACAATGAAACAACATTTGAGGGATATGTCGAATATGATAATGGAGCTAAAATCAGTTGTACATAACCTCATAAATGAACAGCAAGTCCAAGCGGTCATTCGATCTTTTCCTAATAATTGGGAGCACATGAAAGTGAACATGACTCACAATGAGAATATTAAGACTTTTAGTTATATTGCGCGCCACTTGAAACTTGAGGATGAGCGCCTCGAGGCTGGTAAACTTGATATTCAAGCATATGTTGCTGAATCTAATTTCAAACAAGGTGGTCATAAGCGTAAATGGTCTAAAAAGAGTTGGAAAAATAAAGGCAAGATGGATGGAGCTGGACCGGGACCAAAAGGTGGAAACAAGCACCAAAAGCGTGGTGAAAAAATGGATAAGACTAAGTTAACCTGTTATAATTCTGGAAACATGGGTCACTATGCTCGTGAGTGCACTGAGCCTAAAAGGGTAAAGTCTTGTCTTACTTCTTTTAAGAGAAGTTTTGTTTCTAAATTTTTATGTTTCTAGTACTTTTTTTGCTAACTAAATCTCATCCTATGTGGAGTGTAGATTCGAGAGCCACAGACCGAGTAGCTAGAGACATAAATGAATTTCGTCAAATTACAAGTGGTTCTAAAGGGATATATGTAGGCAACATTGCAAGAGTTAAAGTCAAAGGAACTAGCACATGCAAATTGATTTTGCAAGAAGGCTAGATTTTATGTTTACATGATGTCCTTTATACCCCGGATATTCGACGAAACTTGGTCTCCGTTATTGCTTTGTTAAAATAAAAATTTGGTTTATTTTTCAAGATGTTTTAAGTTAAGAGTTTTAGTGGTACTTTGTATTATGGTTGTGGATTTTATGTGGATGTTTTTATAGTGTTAAACACTAAATGTTATCTTAATAATAGCGATGTTTGTTTTTCATTATTTTCTCAATCTAACAATCATGATATGACATGCTAGATTAGAACATATTGGGCAAGATAGAATGAATAGATTGACACGTGATGATCTTTTAGGATCAAACACAAAATTCATTTCGCCCACTTGTATTCTTACAAAAAATAACAACTAGATAACCTTTTGAAAAGGTAAACGAGTTGAATTTTCTTTTTGCAACTTATACATTCAGATATTTGTGGATCAATGAATGTTCAACAAAAGCGTGGTGTTTCGTACATCATTACCTTTATAGATGACTTCACTCGATATGTTCATGTCTATTTGATCTCCCATAAATCTGAAACATTAGATTGTTTTAAAAGCATTCAAATGAGGCCGAGGATCAATTAGATAAAATAGTGAAATTCTTAAGGACTAATCGAGGTAGATAGTATCTATCGGGCCAATTTAAAGAATTGTGTGAAGAAAAAGGTATATTGAGGTAATTAACAGCTCCCAGAACTTCGCAACAAAATGGTGTTGCCGAGTGTAGGAACAGAACTTTTCTTGAAATGGTTAGGTGTATGATGGCTCAAGCTAATCTCCTAGTTCATTTTTAAGGTGATACATTGTTGATAGCAGCCTATATACTTAATTGTGTATCTTTAAAATCAGTATCCTCAACACCTTATGAGTTATGGGCTAAAAGAAAACCCAATTTGAGTGAGTTGCGTCCTTGAAGATCTGCAACATACATTCTTGATTCTTCCCACAAATTTGATAAATTATGACCAAGAGGGAAGAAATGTATCTATATTCGATACTCTGAAAACTCAAAAGGTTATGTTTTTATTGGTAAGGATAATGATATAAGGAAAACAGAAATTGAGTCTAAAGATGTCATTTTCATTGAAGATAATTTTCCTACAAAGCGAAATTTGGATAGTTATTATCATCGTTATAAGATTCAAGAAGAAGGATAAGTTGATCTAAATCAACTAATTGTTGAACTTCAAAAGTGGGGTATCTAATCCTATTTTTGATAGTGGGAGCACACATTGGTTGCTTCACACATTTCAATTGAGTGGGAGAGTTGAGGAATCCAAACCAATTTCAATTGGTGAAGATGATTGTTATCACTTGCGTTAGAGTGTGCATTCAAAAACTCTAGTTGGTACTCTCACCAATGATAATAAATCCAAAACAATGAAAGAGGCATTTTGAGTGTCTTCTAAAGAAAGAATGAAAAGTTGCAACAGAAGAAGAAATGAAATCTATTTTGGCTATTGTGGCGAATTTAGATTTAGAATTGCATCCACACAGTGGCAACTTATAATTTCCTAAGTCCATGTTGATATGTGATTTTAAGATGATCAATGAAGATCACTGTTTTCACATAAAAGGATCGAATGATAAATTTGCGATTCTATCTCTTTATGCTAATGATATTTTGATTACTGGAATGACAAAGAGTATGTCATGACACCATAGATGGTTATCCATAAACTTTGATATGAAAGATATAGGTGAGGCAGACTTCATATTGAGAGTTAAACTGAAAAGAGATCGTTTTAAGAAACTTTTGGCTCTCTCACAAGAGGGTTATATCCAAAAGGTTCTAGAATACTCCAATATGAGTACTTGCAAGCCAGTGGATACTCCAGTGTTAAAATATGAAGTTTTATGTCCAACAATATGCTCTAAGAATCTACAAGAATAAAGAGAAACGTCCACTATACCATTTGCTAGTGCTATAGAAAGTCCAATGTATGCTATGATATGTACTCACCCAAACATATGTATTATTTATGGGAGACTTAGCTAGTATAACTACGTCAGAGACATAATTGCCTAAAGAGAAGTGGTAGTAAAATATATTTCTACGCATTGAAGTAGTAGTTGATCTCCAAGAGATGTATTTCTTGCACATGTGAAATCTCTTGGATTGCGTATAATTTAGATAATTATATTTATCTATAAATATATTGTTGAGCTTATATTGTACTGATTATATGTATAAAAATGAATATTGTTTTGACCTTGCGATTAGTTTAGACGTTCTAATTGGTTTAGTTGGATCGAACGTTTGGACTCTAAAATTCGAAGTGATTAATTTTGTTATCAAGAAATTTGAGGAGCGATTCTCAAGATCTGTTTTCATATTCCAGTTCTGAATCTGTCCTGGTTAGAGGAATGCGATTTGAGTTATATTACTCAGCACTGGTAAAATAATTCTACTCGTGAGTGTTTGCCTCGTGCGTGGAAATTTCGAGCGTTATGCGTTTTTACGTCGGGCTCGTTTGTGATAAATTGGTGTATCTTAATCTTTCGGCTTTCGGCATTCTAGAAAAGAATATGGAAACTGTATTCGAGGTTGATCAGTGTAGTAATACACTGACATCTTTTATTAGGAAGATCGTTGAAATACCAAAACTGATAGTGGAGCTGTAAAGGCGTTCGTGTTGTTTGATGCCTTTGGAAAATTTTCAATTCGATTTGAGGGGAAATTTGTTGTTAGATAAATTTTAGTTTCGTTGTTGATTTTAGGTTATTTTATTAATGGCAATGCAAATTGGTGCACTAGTATAATTGAGATGGGAAAATATGTTAAGATGGACGAGTGCCCGTCTCACATAGCGTAATGTCTAGAAAAATCTTCCGAAGGAAAATTGATTTCAAATGTTAATTTGATAAAGAAATTGAAAGGTTTTTTTATCACATAATTGTGCCCAGACATATCATTAACATGCATTTGAAATGCCACGAATAGGAAATTACATTGAGTATTGAGTATGATCACTAATTAAAAGACAAATAAATAATTGATACATGCATTTAGAACATTCATCACGACATTAAATTATTAGGGTTGAATGCAACTCTTTGGGGATGAGAGCTGTCATCACCCTGGCACACAATTATGTAAAATAAATTTTATCAGCAAGGTTTTTTTTTCAAGAAAAATGGTTTGTTATAAACTCGCGAGTTACATTGTGAAAATGGTGTTTAAAAAGTTTTTAAATTTCAAACTGTTTTGAAATTTTTATCTGGTTGGTGTCTAGACTAATACTCTGTGATGACGGTGATGACTTAAGAGAAATGACATGGTAAGGAATTGTTTTAATATTGTTGTAGTATTTGTATTTGATAAAAAAAAGGGTTATGATTATAAGGTTGTATTCGAGGTTTAGTTGTGGTAAGTGCGGAAAATTTTTAGTTCGGACTAAAGAATTGTGTCAACTTAGAGTATTTAAATTGAGGAGTTTTGTTTTAAGAACATTGGTTATGCTCTGCGTGTGTTTTCACAATAAAAAAAAATTAAAAAGAAATTTTGTTTTTACATCTATTTAAAAAAATTTGATACAGGTATGGAAATTATTTCGTAAACAAAGTGGTTCTTATTTGCAAAATTTATTTTTTGGAAAAAGTGATGAAATTTTGTCAGCATGATTTCAAAGTGTATTTTAAGATTTTTCTAAATGAACGATTTTATAAAATCGTAAATTATTTTGAAAGTAAGGTTCGATTATGATTTCAAAAAAATGAGAGTGTTTTATTTGTTGATGTGTTTACAAACAAAAGGATTTTTCAACTGGTTAATTATTTTCGGTTGAAAATGAAATTTAACTTGAGATGCTAGTAATTTTAAATTAAAGGCGGATGGTATTATTAAATGATATTAGGTGTTTGCGGAAAAATCGTTTAAAAAAAAATTGTTTCGAGCATAACCAATGAACCCAATAAGTGTGGTTTCAATCTAAATGAACTTTTGTAGGATTCAAGGTTACAGTTGGATGATGGAAATTATATATATATATTGCAAGTCAACTTAGAAGTTTTGTGTTTATCAATTCGGAGGATTGTGGTTAGAAGTCTACGTTATGTATCCCTTGGAATTGCGTTATGTGTTTTTCTTCCGTTTTGGTTCGCGAAGTTGATAGTATTGTCGAGTAGAACTTAGTTGGTCGAACCGAGACGATTCTTGTGGTGTTAGCTTTCGGCTGTGATTTTTATGAGAGCGTATTTAATCAAGATGACTTATTGTTTTGCTTGTTTGCTGTGTTCAGCAAAGGTTTGTATCACCAAGTGTGGTTGTTGCTTGCAGAAAATGAGCAATGTCCTGGAAGTTATCATTCGCTAAACATCCGTTAAAATTGCGGCTGTGTGGTGCTTAGGTTGATTATACTGTTTTACTTGGTTTCTGTTGGGAATAATTTTGAGAATCGAAAATTGTTATGTGTAATTGTCTTTTCCTGTTCTACTTGAAATTTGTTAATTCTTAATTTTATGTGTTAGGGTGGTTTTCGTGCGCACTGTTTTTTATTTATTTTATTTTCTGTTTGTGGTAAATTTGAGGACGAATTTTTAATAAGTTGGGGAGAATGTAATACCCCGTATTTTTTTTATTTTTTCAATGAGTTTTCGGTGATATTTTGGAGTCGTTTGCGGACTCGTGTTCTCGTGGGTTAATTCGGTTGTTGGTTCGGTTGTTTTTTATTTGAAGTTTGATTCAATTTTTGGATTGTGATTCAACCTTGTTGTGGTTGAACCAAACTCTGATTCAACCAAATTATGGTTGAACCAATTGGGTTCAACCCCCTCTCATGTCCAAGTTTTTTTTTTACGTGACCCTTTTCAATTTTTGAGCAGGTCATCTATAGGTTTATTATGTTTAAATTAAGAGCAAAAATATGGTAATTGTAATTCTTTGGTTCCCACCGCTCCCACCTGTATATTTGTATACTTAAAAGCTACTAGAAGATGAAAATTCAGTGTAAAAGAATTTATAGGATAAATTTTTGATAAATTATTATTTATTTTAACGCTATTTATATAAGGAGACCAATTTATACAAGGAGACCTCTACTACTGCCAATTTGGCATATTTTCCTTATAAAATTTTTAACGTTTTTCTTTTAAATTATTATCGTTCCTAACCCTAATTTCTTGCCATCTTTTTCACAAACCCTAGCCGTCACTCATCTCTGAAATCCTCTAAAAATCATTGTGCAAATCATCCTCATATTTCTAGTGAAAATCGGTAAGAACAATCATTCATACTTTCAGTTTTTGGTTAAATCGACACTTCCATTCACTAAGCCGTTCTCTTCGTTTCTAGCATCGAATCGAAGTTCGTTTGCTTGTTGCCGTTATAGACTCAGTCCTCTTTGATTCTACACTTCGAAATGGTTAAGCGGTACGCTAATCTCTTTGCACTAAACGCCGTCGTTTTACCGTTTTTAAATGATTTATTAACTGGTTTACTTGGTTGTTTCTGTTGATTTGAGATTTTGTTTTGCTGATGTTATTCTTGTATGTTTGGGATCAAAATCTCATGGATCATTGTTGTAATTGATTCACTTTTGATCGTGATAAATTCTATTGTTCGTTTCCCACTGTTTTTGTGATTTTATTGGAGGCCATAACTTCTTCGCTATTGCTGCCATTATTCTTGATTTACCAATGTGATTCTATTTTGTTGGGTGTTAATCTTCTTCGATTTGTATGCTATATAAAATCAGGGAAGTGATTCATTATCGTTACTTATGGTTTGAATGTCATTCTTGGAGAGTGATTTCTATTAATAATTTTGGTTACTGTCAGTTAATGAAAGGTTATGGCTACTGCAATTCTCTTGAATTCTTATTGTTTGGATTTTGGTGGAATTAGGGTAATTTGTAAATTGTGTTTGGTTGATTCTTGCATGCTGTTCACGTGGTTTGAAGTTTGATTATTGAAGGTGGTATTGGCTATAACTTGGTTATTGGGCATTAGTTATATAATATTAATTTTTTTTATTTGGATTTGAATATTTGGATTCTTAATTTCTCATTAGTTGTGTTTTTCTTATTTATCAAAAGTATTGATTTTTTTTATATCCCAATTTAAAAACCACACCTTTGATTATCGTCGTGGCTTTCAAATTACTAATTGTTATTCTTATTTTAATTTAGAAAATAATAATTAGTATAAATTATAATTTAATCTACTTTTTATTATTATATTTTGAAACGATATTTATATTTTATCTTTTAATCGGATAATTACTCGGGTAATTATTAATTTTGGAATTTTTAACTTGACATGTCAATTGAACGTTTTAAGATGTTAACGGTTTTCTTATTTACTTAATAAAGTAAATCATTTGTAACTATTAATTACTTGAGTTATAAGTTATTGAGTTCCGTTTTAAATTCGACTATTATTTTATCAAGGTTATTTCTATAATTATAAAATATGGTTTATAATTGAATATAAATATATTATTTTATCAAAGATATTTTTAGGAATTATAAACTCTGGTTTATATATTTGATAAAATATTTTGGGTCGGGTTAAATTTGGGTCACCCGACATGTGAGGTAACTTGGTAGTTATTGGTAACTCGGCTAACCCGATATTTGAGGAAATGTATTTAAGTTATTATTTAAATAATATTTTCCGGAATGGATTTTAAAGCGGGAACTCAATAGACTTGACTTATTTATTTATTTGAGTATTGTGTTACTCGATATGGTTCGTTGTTGACATGGGTCATCATGTAATTAATCGTTTATTCTGTTCTGGCTATGTTTATGATTGACTTGGTATTGTACTAGTCCTATGTGGTGTCTAGTACTCTTTAGAGTTAGGGGTTGATTTTAATATTTGTTTTACTCTGTTCTTAGACTCGTCGACTGTGCGTGCTTTGGAGTCGATTCAGGTTTTGTTGCTTGCCAGGTTTTCACGTGGATTAGCAAGCAGTGAGTTTGTAGTGCTATTTACATCTTTATTAAGTAACACAATTTATTTTAGTATTATAAATGCTTTTGAACTGTTTTAAGCGATTATGGATCTGGATTGAAACGAGCTACTGGATAGGCTTGTATCGAGACTGTGTGCACCGGTAAGTACTTTGGGATTGGCAGACTAATGTCTTGCTTACGCTGGTATATGACGAGGATTTATTCCCGTCCACTCTGGATTTATCAGTATGCTATGTCATACTTACGCTGGGATCATTTCAATACTGTTATTCCATAATTATATTATTATTAGTATAAAAGATTTTGATTTAAGGGTTTTAAACTTAATAATTGTAAATAGTATTGCGTACTCATCTCAGTATATTTGATCCTGTTGTTTTCCCAAATTTTCCAGGTTTATTATTTTGAGCGAGTCAGCAGATCTCCGAATCTTTCCTCGGAGGTTTATTTTCTTTTAATAAATTGTCAAACTAATTTTATTCTTAGACCGCAGTAGTAAACTAGAAGTCCGTATTATTCTAGTTTGTTTGTCGAATTGGTCTGACTTGCTTTATTTTATGCTTTGGCATTATTATTGTTTAACTCTGGTTATTCATTGTTTAATGAAAGTAATTATATTTAAACTGTTAGTTTAAGTTGGAGTCTCGGTAGCCCCGAGCATCGGATATTCTGCAGGTTTTTATGATTGGTTGTTTTCCGCAAGACTTGCTACGGGTTTTGGTACAACCATACCCATACCCTAGCGCCGGTCGCGATCCATGAAATTGGGTCGTGACAATATCATCCACAAGGATAAAACCGAATTCCCTGAGGACTCGGACATAGCGCATCGACCCTGAGATTCAGACAGATTACTAGATCTGCGAATATTCTCGAGTATCTTTCCTATTTGGATACAAATTCCAACTTAGGAAGATAACCTCTAACTTAGGAAGACGAGACTATTTAGAAATACGTTCATAAATAGGACTCATGTCTGAATAAGGAATTATACTCCTAATCAGGGTTAAACCCTACTAAATAGGATTCACCTTTCTATTCCAACTCTACAAGGTATACAATCATCTTCTATATAAGGAGTTTGATGTATGCATAAACACACAACTACATTCATATACTCAAAACGCTGCTCAAAGTCTAAACTGACTTTAGCATCGGAGAGTTAATCGGACAATAACCGTCCTGTTAGCTTCTACCCTGTTTTGCAGATTATATCACCGGATCAGAAGGCAGACTCCATCAGTTACTATATATTTGTTTTTGTTTGGATTTTATATAAGGTGAAAACTCATCAGAGATTATATAAGGTGAAAACTCATTAAAAATAATAAAATTGGTAGTTATCTTTGATCTTGAAATTGATAGCTATCTTTGATATTGAGATTTTGACTCCCGTATCTTGAAATATTTGAATTTCAAGATCAAAATAAATCGAACTCTACTAAAAGGACGGGTTCGTATGCGGATGAAGGGAGATCCTTTCTAACGTTGAAGTTCAAAGATTGGGAAGGTTTTTGGTGACTTTTTCAATCGGCAAAGTAAATCATCTATTTCCATAACTATCAAACATAAATGAGAAAATTACGGAAGAATTACTATTGCGGTACTTTATTTCCCAAATACAAACACTTGTGTGACTTTTCTTCTCTAGCTAATGTGTTTTACATTTAGTAGCTGAGTTGGCTTATTTATTACATTTTATACCCATATTTGTATGGAACTAACGGTAACGACGTCGTCTCTGAGCCTGTTCCTTACATTTTCCATATGAGCACCAATACCTCTGATAGTAATTAAACTCGTTGAAATGGAAGCTCAAGAAGAAGAAAAAAATCAGCTTCAAAGTGATTATCGTGAGATCAATCTACCACCACCACCTTTCTCCACGTACCATGTCGTCTCACCGGATCTCGAAGAATTCGATCGTATGGAATCAAATCTGATATCAGCCAGAAAGAGATTAAAAGCTCTCGAGGCTGTCGATAGAGACTTAGGGGATATCGCCGAGAGCTTCACCGGTCACTTTGCTCCTCTTCATCTGGCTCTATCTGAGGTCAAATCTTAATTCAATTGCTTAATTAATTTTTTAACTTTTATAAAATTTGAATGAATCGATTGAAAAAGTGTTTAATTTTGTGATGTAGGTTACTTGTAACTCAGCTTTCAGTTCCTTAATTCTTTGGATACGCAATCCCAAAAAAAACATAACCCTTTATCATGATACTGTTTACACCAAAATTAAAAATATGGCTAAAAAGCCATAAAGCCCCTATTCTTTTCAAAAGATAAAAGAGGTATTATTAATGATTGGCTTATATTAATTTTTAGAGGTTGACCAATTTTGACTTCAGAGGGTGATTTCTAAAAGTTGACTGTTTGACTAAGAAATTAATTTCTAGAGGTTGACTAATGTTGACTTCAGAAGTTGATTTCTAAAGGTTGGTTTCTAAAGGTTGATTTCTAGAGGTTGACTAATGTTGACTTCAGAAGTTGATTTCTAAAGGTTGGTTTCTAAAGGTTGATTTCTAGAGGTTGACTAATGTTGACAGAAGTTGATTTCTAAAGGTTGGTTTTTAAAGGTTGATTTCTAGAGGTTGACTACTCCAGAAGCTAATTCAAAAAGTCCAAGCCCAGTTGCAGAAGATTAAGCCCAAATTTGAGATGGCCATTAAATATTAATTTAAATGGCCCATAAGCCCAAAAAGTCCATTCCAGAAGAAAAGAAGTTAAAAAGCACGTGCAGCAGAAGTAAAGACACGATTGGCAGTTCCTGAAGGTGGGGAAGAACGTGTGCAGTTGGTACATGAAGCAGCAGTTTTCAAAGGATGAAGCTATAAATAAGAGAAGAGCAGCCAATTTGCAACCCCCGATCAAATCCAACAAAAACCAGCCTAAAGGCAAAAACACTCAACACTTAGCATTCTCAGTTTTCTTCAATCAGTAAAGAACTTTACGATTGAACTTTTGCAATTTCTACTCAAACACTTGTATTTTCATTTCATTCAATTAGTAAACACATTTACAATTGGATTCTTTGTTTTAGCATTACTTGATTGGAGTACTTGTTATAAGGTTAACCAAACCCCAATCGCTCGTTTAAGAAGTTAAGTTACATTTTGGAATCCGCTTCCTGGCACGCCCGCATTTCACACGCTTGTTGTTACAAACGCAAAACGCCAGTAACAATTTTTGGCACGCCCAGTGGGACACTAAGAGTTATGGCTAGAACTCGAAGTGAAAAAGGAAAAGATGTTATTGTATCCCAGGATACAGTGGATGATCCTACTGCTACAAATGTAGGACATGGAGACTATGTGGCTCACATGGTCAGAAGCATTGAAAAAGAAAATTTGCCTCTAGGAGAGGCGAGTGATGATGTGCCTCCTGGCTTTGGAGAGCAACAGACACCAACTCGGCGAAATTCTGAGCCAAGATTGGTAGAGGCTTTAGACATGCTGTCAAAAGCCATGTTAGACATGAAACAGACTCAGGCTAGCTTTAACCAAGCACAAGCCGAGTTGACCAAGAAACATGAGGTGATGGATAAGAAGCAGTTCGAAATGGAACGCTATTTGGCAGAATTGATAGTTGCTGTCAAAGTGTCATCTCATGGTGGTGATGTACCCGAGGCTGTTAATACGGCCAAACAAGATCCTAACGGACACGGGGGGCAGTCATCTGGAGGAATCCAGGAGATTGGGAGCACTAGTCATGTGCCAATCTCAAACTCGCCCTCTGAAGAAAGGTATGTACCTCCTCACAAAAGAGATGAACCTGCTCATTTTAATTCATTTAAAACTAATAATCAAACTGGCCGGAATTCTAGGCCGTTTAATGCAGGTGCTAATCATCCGCCCATGGAGGATCCAGAGGTTAACCAAAATTACACTCAACCTCTGGGCACTGGGGGCAATTATTTTCCCCAGGAGAGGAACCAACCTCTACCACACCAACCTCCAGCACGGCCAATTGACATGGAGGCTGTAAGAGAAGCAATTCAGGAGTTGTATGGTCCAGGTCTAAGGCAGATTGACCGACCGCAATTTCACAAGCCTTATCCAGATGTCATTGACAGGGAGAATCCTTACCCTAGAGGCTATAAAATTCCTAACTTCTCTTTATTCTCTGGAGAGGATGGCCACTCCACCATTGAGCATGTGGCGAAATTCACAATTCAATGTGGGGTCTTAGCCAACCTAGATAACATTGCAAATTTCAAGCTGAGATTATTTCCAAATTCTTTAACAGGTACTGCCTTTACTTGGTATGCTACTTTGCCCAGGAACTCAGTGCTCACAGGGCAGGAGATGGAGAGGCTTTTCCATACTCAATTTTACCGTGCAGAGCCAGAGGTTTGCATAGCAGAATTGTCAAGAGTTTCTCAAAGGTCGGGAGAGGATGCCGACATGTATATACACCGCTTCAAAAGAATGAGGAGCAGGTGTAAAATTGTTCTACCAGAAACTGAGTATGTAAAAATGGCTCAGAGGGGCTTGGACATTGAGCTCCGGAAAAAGTTCCAGGGGATGGAATTCAGGGACTTCTATAAGTTAGCTGCTAAAGTCTCTGAATATGAAGAACTCCT
Source organism: Mercurialis annua (assembly GCF_937616625.2). Classification (NCBI taxonomy): domain Eukaryota; kingdom Viridiplantae; phylum Streptophyta; class Magnoliopsida; order Malpighiales; family Euphorbiaceae; genus Mercurialis; species Mercurialis annua. The sequence goes on along the minus strand of NC_065572.1, from coordinate 15,916,950 downwards.
GAGAGAAGAAAGCCACAAGAAGAAGGTGGCAATGGGCACTTACTATCAGGAGGTGGGAGCATATGAAACCGCGGTAGCCGACCTCACGGCCACCGGTTCATGTACCTGCCCTATGTTGATTAAAAAAGCACCTGATGGGTGGAAGAAACAGAATTCCAATGCCCAACCTCTGTATACTTTTGAGGTTTCAAAAACAGAAGAAATTTTTGATTTTCTGTTGAAAGAGAAGTTCATTACTTTGCCTCCGGATTATAAAATGCCTTCAAAAGATGAGTTGAAAGGCAGAGAATATTGCAAGTTCCACAACTCCTGGAACCACTCAACCAATTCATGTTGGGGGTTCAAAAATATTATACAGGATAGGATTGCCAAGGGAGTTTTAAAATTCCCAGAAAAAAAGGAGGCACTGGTAATAGATGAAGATCCTTTTCCGGCTGTGGCGTCTGTAAATGCCAGTAATCTCTCGGAACTTGACTTGAGGTTGTTATTAGATATAAAAAGAAAGCTCAGAATCAGAGAGCAAAATGACCAAAGAGTCAGGGGAGAGCAATGCGAACGGGAAAGGAGAGCAGAGGTAAAGCGGGATTACAGAGGAGAAAGAAGGCAGGTATCTAGAAACTCTAATAATTTTGTTTCTACTAACCGCCCTCTTTTGAAAAAACAAAACAGGGCCTCTTACTATCAAAGGAGGCCAGAAAGGCATGTCTTCCCGGAGAGGCGATCCTTCGTGTGGAAGAGGGAGGAACAGCCAAAAGCTCCTTTGGCACCTAGGAAGGAAAAGCCAAAAGCTCCTTTGGCACTTAAAGAAAAACAGTCAGAGGTTCCTTCTACCTTTGAAAACCGAAGAAAAGAACAAAGATTCGTGGTACCACCATTGGTCTCTCCTAGTCCAAGGTGGCATACCAATTATCACAAGAAGTTTCCGCCTCCACTAACAAGAACTCAGAAGAGGAGGCGCCAGAGGTTGAGGGCTGCTGCAAGAAACGAGTGGCAGTCCAAGCACTTGAAAGATCCTAGAAAAGTTGATGAGGAAAAGGGGTCAAAGAAGATCTTAATTGAGAAAGAGCAATCTGGAAGCCAAAAATCTTCAGAGGCAGTGGAAGTGAAAAATAAAACTTCCCACGTGCCTTCGAAGAAGGAAATTTCAGATATGGAGTTAGAAGCTTTTCTTGAAGGAGAATTTGCAGGAGATGGCATGAACTTAGATGATCTCCTAGAAGACGACATGGAGTTGGATGATCTCGTGGATGAGGAAATCCCAAAGGAGGGCATGAGACTAAACGACCTCTTGCAAGAGGATACTGATGACACTCCACCAGTTAAGGAAAGCGGCAAATTTCAGAGGAGATCTCTAGAGAATGGCGACTCAGAATCAGACACAGAGGGTGATAAGAAGAGATCCATCAGAGTGGGTGAAATTGAGATTCCCCTCACTTGTAATGCTTTCTCCTTGATTCTTCCAAGTGATTTCAAAGGTCCTGACAACTCTGAGGAAGTAGAAGAAATTCAGAGAGAGGAGGTATCCAAACCTCCAAAAGATGAGTGTCGCAGCCAGGTCACCATACAAGAAGCTGCAAATGGTGGACCAAAGAGGGTGATTTTTGACAAACCTGCAGAGGCAATGACCAAACATATTAAGCCTTTGTACATAAAGGCTCACTTCAATGGCAGACCAACCTCCAGAGTCTTGATTGATAATGGTTCTGCTGTGAATATTATGCCATTCAACATGCTACAACCTCTAGGAAAAACTACAGAAGATCTCATCTCTACAGAGGTTAGTGTGTCTGCCTTTACTGGAGAGCTCACAAAAACTATTGGTGTTCTCCCAGTAGAGGTAACTGTAGGGAGCAAAACTTCCCTATCGGCGTTCTTTGTTGTAAATTCATCAGCCAGCTACCAAGCTCTTTTAGGACGAGATTGGATTCATGCCAATTGGTGCGTTCCTTCATCCTTACACTAGTTTCTGCTCTTTTGGAAGGGAAATGAGGTGGAGGTGGTATGGGCAGACACAAAGCCATTTACCACTGCCACCAACATGGTAGAAGCCCGTTATTATGACTCATGTGTTGGCCCCATCCAATTTACTGGGAAAAGTAAAAAAGGGCAGAAGAAAGAGAAATCCGACAAACCTCTGGAAATGCATGAAGAGGTCAAAAGAAAAGCAACTGAGATACTTGGATCAACGGCTATTATTCCATACAACAAGCCGTGTTCCTCCATCACCATTGAAGAAATTAATGATTAAGCTCACCTCTAGTGAGTTTGCAGCAGCTGCATCTGCTATCTTAAAAGAACGTATGCAGTACATTATGGAAGGAATTATGGAGGAAAACAACTTGGCAGAGGTTCTAGATGCTGAAGTGGTTTATGAAGAAGAAGAAGTTTCTGAAGATCATGAGATTGGCTTGGAAGAGCTAGAACAAGCACCTCCTTGGATAGATGATGAAGCCATCCATGTTAGAGAGGAATTAGAAGAAGTGAATCTTGGAACCTCTGAGGAACCTCAGGTAACTTTTGTTAGTAAAAACCTAGAGGTTGGTTTAAAAACAAAATTAACTGTACTCTTGCAGGAATACAAAGATTGCTTTGCGTGGCAATATTCTGATATGCCGGGGTTAAGCAGGACATTGGTAGAACATCGGCTTCCTATTAAGCCCGAGTTTCAGCCATACCGCCAACCTCCAAGAAGAGTGTCAAAAGAAGTTGAATTAAAGGTAAAGGAGGAAATTGAAAAATTGTGTAAAGCAGGTTTTATTAGGCCTGCTAAATATAGTAATTGGTTAGCAAATGTTGTTCCAGTGGTTAAAAAGAATGGAAAACTTAGAATATGCATAGACTTTAGGGACTTAAGTGAAGCAACTCCTAAAGATATTTATGCTATGCCAATTGCTGACACTCTTATTGATGCTACAGCTAATCATTCTCTTTTGTCTTTTATGGATTGTTTTGCTGGATATAACCAGATTATGGTGGCTAAAGAAGACATCTCCAAAACGGCATTTAGATGTCCAGGATCCATTGGGACATTTGAATGGGTGGTCATGCCGTTTGGTTTACGTAATGCTGGTGCAACATATCAGAGGGCTATGAATGCCATCTTCCATGACCTCTTAGGTAAAACTATGGAGGTTTATATTGATGATGTTGTTGTAAAATCAAAATTAATGAAAGATCATTTGAAAAATCTAGAGGAAGCATTTAGGAGGATGAGAGTTCACTGTTTAAAACTCAATCCTCTGAAATGCGCCTTTGGTGTAAAAGCTGGAAATTTTTTGGGGTTTTTGGTCCATGAAAGAGGCATTGAAGTGGACCAAAACAAAACCATAGCTATTCGAGAAGCTAAACCGCCTAGAAATAAAACAGAACTTCAGAGGTTTCTTGGGCAGGTTAATTACTTAAGGAGATTTATATCTAATCTTGCAGGAAAAACAAAAGTGTTCTCAGAACTGTTGAAATTAAAAAAGGAGGATGTCTTCAGATGGGAAACCATCCATCAAGAGGCTTTTGATGAAATTAAAGATTATCTAATGAAGCCTCCTATATTGATGCCTCCCAAAAAGGGTATACCTCTGAGGTTGTACATTTCAGCAGCCGAAGGTTCAATTGGGTGTCTGCTAGCCCAGAGCAACCAAGATGGACATGAACAGGCTATTTATTATTTGAGCCGTTCGATGACATCTACAGAGGTTAGATACACTCCTATCATGAAATTGTGTCTGGCTTTGTTTTTTGCCTGCACTAAGTTAAGACACTATCTGCTTAATAATAGAGTCTATGTGGTGTCTCAAACCGACTTGATGAAATATATGCTAAACAAACCTGTTTTATCAGGAAATATTGGAAAGTGGTTATTAAGTTTGGCAGACTTTCATTTGATTTATCATCCCCAGAAGTCGGTCAAAGGTCAGGCTCTAGCAGATTTCCTAGCCGACCACCCATGTATAAACCTAGGAGATGAAAGTAAATTTGACTTACCGGTTTTTATGAATGAACATAGACCTTGGATGCTTAAATTTGATGGGTCTAGTACAGATAGGTCTGCGGGTGCTGGAATCATAATAGTATCACCTTCTGGAGCTAAGACCTCCTTGTCTTTTAATCTTGACTTTGAATGTACAAATAATCAATCTGAGTATGAGGCTTTGATTATTGGATTAGAAATTCTCCTAGATCTAGGGGCTAAAAAGGTCAAAATAATTGGAGATTCTCAATTGGTTATTAGACAAGTGTCTGGCGAATATAAATGTATGAGTTACTCTTTAACTTCTTATTATGCTATTGCTATACAGTTAATAGAGAGTTTTGAAGAGGTTGAATTAGTACATGTTCCTAGAGAGGAAAATTGGTAGGCCGATGAATTATCACAGCTAGCATCGAGCCTACGTCTGTCGGAGGAGTTAACCCACCGACTAGTAATGGTACAAAGAAAAAATCACCCTTCAATTTTTAAAAGAGGAGTACAACTAGATATTTTCAATATTGATGATAACTTAGTACAGGATTGGAGGAGAGATATTAAAAAGTACCTGGAGAATCCTAGCAAGAAGATGATGTATAAAGTAAGAGTGAGAGCTGTTAACTACGTGCTCATAGAAGATGTTTTATACAGAAGAGGATTCAACAACCTATTGCTAAGATGCCTTGGAACTACAGAGGCACTAGAGGTCATGAAACAAACTCATGAAGGAGTTTGTGGAGCACATCAATCCGGAGTGAAAATGAGATGGCTGATCCGAAGACATGGTTACTTCTGGCCATCTATCCTAAAAGATTGCATGACTTTTGCAAAGGGTTGTCAATCGTGCCAAAGGTATGGAAACATACAAAGACTTTCAGCTGCTGAGTTGAAGTCTGTCATCAAACCATGGCCATTCAGAGGTTGGGCCATAGATTTGATAGGTAAAATATATCCTCCATCTTCTAAAAATCACAATTTCATAATTGTAGCTACTGATTATTTTACCAAATGGGTAGTCGCTAAGCCATTGGTAAAAACAGAGCAAAAAGATGTTATTAAATTTATTAAAGAGGAAATTATTCATCAATTTGGAATTCCACAATCAGTAACTACTGACCAGGGCACAATGTTCACTGGTAAGGAGATGCAAGAATTTGCCACTGATTATGGAATAAAATTATTGACCTCTACACCTTATTATGCTCAGGCCAATGGCCAAGCTGAATCTTCTAATAAAATTATCATCAACATAGTTCAAAAAATGTTGGAAGAAAATCCAAAGGATTGGCATCGAATTTTATCAGAAGCACTCTGGGCATATCGCACCTCTAGGCGAAATGCTACCGGAGTAAGTCCATTTATGCTAACCTATGGTCATGATGCAGTGTTACCCATGGAGGTGGTGGTGAGGTCATTGAGAGTAGCTAAGCAGAATCATTTGACTCCAAAAGATTACAATGAAACCATGATGATGGAGTTAGAAAATCTAGAAGAAGGGAGACTTCAGGCTTTAAACAATATGATTATACAGAAGAAGAAAGTCTCCAGAAGCTACAACAAGAAAGTTAGACCTAAGACATTTCAAGAAGATGAGCTAGTATGGAAGTTGATCTTACCCCCTGGTACTAAAGATAGAGAATATGGGAAATGGTCTACTAATTGGGAAGGGCCATTCTTAGTCCACAAGGTGATGAAGGGGAATGCGTACTGGCTATCAAGTCTAGAGGGTGAGCCTCATAGAAAATTTATTAATGGAAAGTATTTGAAGAAATACACTCCCACCATCTGGGAGAAATACAACTTAGAAATGACTTAATGGCTTTTAGCCATACATGTACTGCAGATTATGTAACTTGTTTTAGCAATATCAGTACATGAGTCGTAACATTGTGGCTTTTTAGCCGAGTGCATTATCAGATTTTTAGGAGTTTGGCTATTTTGGCTAAACCTGTACTTTTTTCATTAACTTATGGATTTTGGGCACAAGATGTAATGTAATGGCTTTTAGCCATTTTTGATAATTAAAATTTTAAATTTGGCTACTTTAGCTAAATTGGTGAGGCTATAATTAATCGACTATAGAAAATTAATTCCAGAAGTTGGTTCTAGAAGTCGACTCCTAAAAATTGATTCCTAGAAGTTCTAGAAGCTGACTTCTAAAAGTGGACTCCTAAAAATTAATTCCAGAAGTTTGTTCTAGGAGTTGATTTCTAAAAGCTGATTCCTAGAAGTTCAAGTTGACTGGTCAGTTAATCCTCTAGAAGTTGATGTCAAGAGTTGACTGTCAAAGGTGGAAAGTCAAACTCCTACTATGTTTATAAGGTCTCTATTCTACTAAGACTTCTTAAACTTTGGCTAACTAAGCTAAAGGGATAAAAAGAAAATTCAACAACATTCAACAGCAAACAAAAACGGCCCTGTAATGCAATGCATGGCTGTAAGTGACATATGTGATTTGTTCGTGAAACAAGTCCTGGTATGGACATCACATCACTACCCAAGTATATGGCAAAAGCCATCTTCATACCAGGAACATAAACACATAGTGAAAATGCAATGCATGGCTGTACCTGTAAGTGAATCTTGGTGTGGAACACAACAAGCAAACAAATGGCTGGAGAGCCATCTTCACACCAAGACATTTGAAGTTTAGAAAGTACCTGAATGGCGTCTCTGTAATGCAATGCATGTACAAGTGTATAGGTGCAGGTGTACGTGTCACCAAGCAAGTACTGGCCAAAAGGCCGTGTAAGCAAAAGTGTCTTGTTATATAAAAAGAAAATTCAAAAGCCAAAAGCAAAGTCTTTTGGTTCAACAAAGTCACCAATTCTAAAGCTAAACTACATAACACAGTTCATATACAAAATAAAAGAAAATCATCAAGGAGCTGTGGTGTTGGTGGAGGTAGAGGAAGCCAACATTGGAGTAGGTGAAGAATATGAGAAAAGGCCTTGCAACTTGCTCCACTTCGATTGGCAAACAACTTTGTCTTGACGAGCCTTAGCACAATTTTGTACCCATGAGACCATGTCATTTTTCTTCTCTTGAATGGTAGTATGAAGAGGCTGGAGTTGGGAGTTGATTCCTTGATATTCCTCGGCTAGAAGCTTGCCTTCCACCACAAGATCAAGTTGCTTACTCTTTAAAGCTAGAATAGCAGTTTCCAGTTGTTCAATCTCCTTTTCAAAGGCCTCACCACTAGCTTCTAGGTCTCGTAGTTTTTGAGCCACTTCTTGCCTTTTAGATCCCAAAGATAAATACCTGGCGTTATCTGCTTTTGAAGATTTCAACTTGGGGAGGTCATTTGACTCGATCTCAACACAAGACCTCCACAAGTTGAGCGAACCCAGAATATCTTTCTCTACCTCATCAGTGACAACGGAGTCAGGAATAAGGCGTAGAATATGGAGAGAGGAAATGAGATCTTCTTTCTGGGAATCTGTAACAATAGAAATGTGCTGGCCGAGGACATGCTTGACTAAAGAAACAGCTCTCTCGACGTCAGCCGGCAAAGGGACAAAAGAAACACTAGCTTCCGGGGTGCTCATCTCGTCCAAGAAGCTTAAATCTACCAGGTCTTGGTCTTCTGCTATTATCGAAGAAAGTTTCTTAATTTGCGATAAAGGTTCCTGAAGAAGAATTTGAAGGAAGGTTAATATCCAACCAAAAGTATAATAAAAACTTATCTTAACAAAGTTAGAGATTTACCTCGGATTCAGTGGAGGTAGCCGAATCTTTTTCAGAGGCTGACTTGGAGCCTTTGGAGACAGACTCAGAAGCTGACTTGGAGCCTTTAGAAGTTGGCTCAGAGGCTGACCTAGAACCTTTAGAAGCAGACTCGGACTTGGAGCCTTTAGAAGTTGGCTCAGAGGCTGACTTGGAGCCTTTAGAAGTTGACTCGGAGGCTGACTTGGAGCATTGCTCCCCTGAATGCTCCATACCTGAGAAGATTTCAATGAAATGAGCTAGGTAATTATGATAGATAATAAAGACCAAGAAAGATGGTTACCTTGTGTGTCAAGGACTCCATCATCCTCTCTATCCATGGCCGCCTCGGAATCAACATCTAGCGTTGTTTCTTCTGTATGAGCGGCTTCTGTAAAAAAAAATGCATTTGTTAAATGGATGAAACATATTAAGCATAAGAAGCAAAGTGAAAGAGATTTACCGTGAAGTAGGTCCGGAAGTTGATCATCCTCTGAATCATCTTCCAAGACCACAGTCTCAGGAGGTCCAACATGTCGTTTTTTGGCTACTTTGAGGAGTCTCCCTGACTGCCTAGTCTTAGGCAATTCTGTCCTCTCAAAGGACGAATCCGAAGAAGTGTCACGACTCTTCCTTTTAGTTTGTGTCTTAGGTAATTCCGTCTTCTCAAAAGATGACTCTGAAGAGGTGTTGCGATTCTTTTTCTTAGCCCGTTTCTTAGGCTTGCTCACTGGAGTAGGCCTTTGAGGAGTTTGAACTAGCAGCCTTGCTTCTTTCCCTACAAAGGTGTAAAGAATTAGAGGCAGAAAACAAATAAAAGACAAGTTAAAAAGATGAAGTTGTTACCTGCGTTTTTGGACAGAATGAGTTGAAACCGCTCGTCCCACCAAGAGGCAAAGTCATATGGAATCAAATTCTCTACCACAGGACAACGATAATAACCATATACCTTGACAAGCTGCTCTACAGTAGATCTTGTCCACTCACCATCATGTTGTTCAAGGTAAGGATGAATTTGAGAAAGGTTAAGCCCAAACTGCCTACCCCAAAGGCTACTCATGTACAACTTTGGCACACAATGTTGGCTAGAAGCACGAGTAGAGAAGGCTTGAGACCCTCCCAAAAATAACATCCTAGAGGTAGTAAAGGCACAAAAGAGCTTTCTTTTGATAAGGAGGAGTGTACCTGGCTTCCCTGAGAAAATGTCCATCCACTGAGGAATATATGAGTGATGATAAAAAAACGGACAAAGCCGAGGTTTCCCTAGCTGTGCGTTCAAAAAGAAAATCAAAGATGGCGGTCTCCTCAAAACAACACTTGACTGCCAAAAGATCCACAATAGGAGTGCACAAGGTACCTACCCCTACACCCATTAGCTCTGGGAAGTAGGTAAAAATCCACAACTGTAACAACCACACATGACCATCTAACTTGGCCAAGAGGTGAGTAGTAACAGACTGCTCAAAAGCATAGTAGAGGGCGCCTAACAACACAGGCCCCAAAGCCACAAAAGTCCCGTTGGCTAAATTACTTGCAAGTTTCCAATATTCCTTGGTAGGAGTGCCAGAGGAGGGGCACATGATGAACTTGCATATTAGGACCCATAGAAACTCGGTATGTTCTTCTAAAGAAGGAGGTGTTGTTAAGACACTCCACTTGGAAACACACGCCGGGTAACTCGGACAAATTGGGTAGGAATAGAGGTCTTTCGTCTCTACCTCAACTAGACAAGGGGCGTCAAATCCAATAACCGGAAGGCCGGTGAGCATGAAGACATCTTTTAAAGTAACTGACATCGGGCCGAAAGGAAAAATAAAAGAATTGGCTGAACTACTCCAATAGCGAAGAAAAGATCTGCACATACCCGCATTCAGCTCAATATGTCTGTCGCTTATCTCTATCAGCTGGAGTAACCCCAATCTCCGCCAATCCCTCTGGAAGTAAGGACGTAGACGAGCCACCCAATCCGTCCATCTAGGAGGCTGACGAGGCCATGACTTAATGGCGGAAGTAATATCAGAAGCCCCTGTCACTTCAAAATCCCATACTAATACGTCGCTCGCATGCATAGGGTAGGGAGGAGCTTCTGGAATAGTTTTATTGCCAATGCCTTGGATGATGAGACCCTTTTTCAAAAAGGGAGTTAAAGAGGTGTCCCTGCAGAGAGAACAATAGTTTTGAATAAACAAGACTAAGATGGAAATTGGTTAAACAATCTCTAGTACAAAACTTACTGGAAGGTGACATAAGGTGGAAAAGGAGCAATGGCTGATGGATCCAGAATTTGTCTATAGAACTCCTGAAGGAAAGAAGCATTTGCTCACAACATGAAACCCAATCTCAAAAAGAAAAGAGGAGTTCATCATGACATACCTTTTCAATAGCATCCTTTCGGCCAGGAATCCCCACTAGGAGAGGAGAAATTGGGACACCCACAGTCCTACTGACGGGTGCCGTAGGAGGTATCACGAAACCTGTAAGTGCAAATTTGAATTTTCATATACATTTTCAAAATTGGCTACAACAGAAGAAAAAGAAATTGGTTTTTGCAAATTCTCAAAATAAAATAAACATAAACCAATCACTTAGCCAATTTGAGTTTCTAAATGGTTGAAGTAAAGCCAAAACAGACATGGTTCAAGTAGAATATCAAAATTTAGGCATAAAAAGTCGTAGGGCTTTAAATGTTCATTAAACTTGACCACCTAGAAATTTGACTTCTAAAGGCTTAGAATATTCTATCTAATGGCCTGAAGAATTTGCAAGTTCCTAGTAGTATTATTGGTATCCTAAACCATTAAAATAAAATCTGCATTAAAATTCACACTAACCAATCCAATCACAAAAGTTAATACAGTGGTTTACCTTTGCCTGGAGGAGGAGAGGTGGATGGTATAGCAAAGGGGTTGGAGGCCGGCTTTTGAGCTGCGAAGTCAGAAAAAGTGGTAGCTACCAACTTAGGAGAACCTGCAAATATCAAGATACAGATGTATTCAACCATTCAGAAGACAAAATGCATCTAAAGTCCTAAAGATCAATCCTTACCCGTTGATAGGGCTACAGTTTGTTGTAAAGTTTTGGTCACTACATTGGGTTGGAAGGGTGGTGTAAATAAAGTACCATCAGCTAGATAAAGGACCAACGGCTCTTTAGAAGCCGAAGCAAGGTCTGAAATTGATGCCAAACACTATTAGGCAATTGATCTAAATGGTTCTCGGCAATAAGTTAAAATTTTGAATAACTGAATTTAGTTGTTTTAGCATTAAATTCAATGTTAAGCAATTAAATTTAAATTGTTTAAGTTTGAAGTGCACAAGCAAAAATCACAATCTTAGGTAAACCAAAAGGGATCAAGCATCACATCACAGTATCTAAATCCTAAGAGTTTGATTTCAAAAGAAATTTACCTGAGGTATTGATCGGCGGAAAACCAGAATTTGTTGCCCTTGAAATCGCCAAGCCAGAAGTTTGTGTTTTAGAGCAAAAGGCAGGTGTAGTAGCTACAATTTCCGCCACCAAACTGGTTGGCAAACCGCCATCTACAGAAGTAGTAAAGAAGTCAAAATCACAGCATGCTAAAATCTTTAACATTTAAAGTTCAAATGTTGACGTTGAACCAAATTTGAACAATGGAAACTTAAATGTTGACATTAAACAGAATTTTGACAAGTAAATTCCAATATTGACACAAACAAAAATTTCAAAGGGAGTTCATACATTTTACCTAATGAATTCTAAATTCTTTCAAAATCACCCAAAATTACAGGATTTCTTTTTTCTTGTTTATCTTTTAGTAAATTAATTAATCTTGAACAATTAATTAATCAAGTCTGAAATAATTAATTTATTAAAAATAAAAATAAGGAGAGAAAAACTTACCTGCTGCCGGAGCATAGCCGCCGAGTTGCTGCTGCTGGTCGCTGGAAGCAGCTGCCGAGCTGCTAGGAACACTGTTGCTGGCCGTTAGATCTTGAGCGTTGCCGGACTGCTGCAGGGAAGAGACGCCGAACTGCTGCTGGTTGGAGGCACCGGAGCTGCCGACTACTGCTGGCAAGAAGCTGGACGGCGGGAGAGTAACCGCTAGCGAGGAGCTGGACAGTGCGGTGATGGGCGAATTGATGACTGCTGCGAGAGAGGAGCTTGCCACCGAAGGTTGCTGCTGCCGCTGGAAAGGAATGACGGACGGCTGCTGTTGGCGAGAAACACCATCGCTGCTGCTAGCCGCCGGATCTCCACCAAGCTATTGGGAGTTAACGGCTGCCGTTGAAAACAAAGAAGACACGGAGCCGCTGACTATGGCCGTGATGAGCGGCGGCGAAGGAATCACAGCAGGAGCTGTGATCGCCGGCTGCTCTTGGAAGAAGACATCGCCGTTGCCGGCGTGAAGAGAACCCCCAGCTGCTGGACTTGTGGAGCTGGTCGGCGAGGGCGAGGAGCTGCCGACTGCTGGCAGCGTGGTGGCCGGCGGTTCCTCCTTATCAACTTCAATATTTGACATATTTTGGGGTCTATCAAATTTTGGATTAGGAGAAGAATTGGGTTTAAATTTTGAATTAGGGTTTTGTTTTAAATTTTTTGGAGAAGATGAATTTGAGATTTTTTGATCTTCTAAAACCTTTTCACTCTTTGGATTTTTGCATACTTTTGAAACATTTGAAACCATGTTTTCTAGAGGTTTTTCACCCTTCCATAAATCTTTATCAATTTCAGAAAATAAAACCTTAGGCCTAACCATTGTGAAAGCTAAAATTTTAAATTTTGGCTAAAAGAAATATATATAAATGGCTTTATTTCTAAAGCCAATTATATAGGGGGCATTGTTTACACCAAAATTAAAAATATGGCTAAAAAGCCATAAAGCCCCTATTCTTTTCAAAAGATAAAAGAGGTATTATTAATGATTGGCTTAAATTAATTTTTAGAGGTTGACCAATTTTGACTTCAGAGGGTGATTTCTAAAAGTTGACTGTTTGACTAAGAAATTAATTTCTAGAGGTTGACTAATGTTGACTTCAGAAGTTGATTTCTAAAGGTTGGTTTCTAAAGGTTGATTTCTAGAGGTTGACTAATGTTGACTTCAGAAGTTGATTTCTAAAGGTTGGTTTCTAAAGGTTGATTTCTAGAGGTTGACTAATGTTGACAGAAGTTGATTTCTAAAGGTTGGTTTTTAAAGGTTGATTTCTAGAGGTTGACTACTCCAGAAGCTAATTCAAAAAGTCCAAGCCCAGTTGCAGAAGATTAAGCCCAAATTTGAGATGGCCATTAAATATTAATTTAAATGGCCCATAAGCCCAAAAAGTCCATTCCAGAAAAAAAGAAGTTAAAAAGCACGTGCAGCAGAAGTAAAGACACGATTGGCAGTTCCTGAAGGTGGGGAAGAACATGTGCAGTTGGTACATGAAGCAGCAGTTTTCAAAGGATGAAGCTATAAATAAGAGAAGAGCAGCCAATTTGCAACCCCCGATCAAATCCAACAAAAACCAGCCTAAAGGCAAAAACACTCAACACTTAGCATTCTCAGTTTTCTTCAATCAGCAAAGAATTTTACGATTGAACTTTTGCAATTTCTACTCAAACACTTGTATTTTCATTTCATTCAATTAGTAAACACATTTACAATTGGATTCTTTGTTTTAGCATTACTTGATTGGAGTACTTGTTATAAGGTTAACCAAACCCCAATCGCTCGTTTAAGAAGTTAAGTTACATTTTGGAATCCGCTTCATGGCACGCCCGCATTTCACACGCTTGTTGTTACAAACGCAAAACGCCAGTAACAGATACATAAGCTTACATTTCATCTTCTTGAAAATCATTATGATAACTTCTATATTTAGTTCCATTCCAGTTCATATTAAGCATTTTTTGACCATTTTCCTATGCAAGTACTCTTTTGTCATTCTTTTAATGTAAATTAGCAAAATTAATGACATGGGTTGTGTTCAAGTGCTTTGAAAGAATCTTCAAAGCAAGAATCTTTATTGAATAATTGATCAATAATTAACAAATTATTAATTCTCATTTTCTTTCATCAGGTTGCAGATGTTGTTTAATCCTAAGACAAATATACGTGCAATCTGGGTATTGACCCCTATGATTGTAGCTTTATTCATTCTTTGGAAATATGAAAGTTTGGATAATTTCAGATTTTGCAGAGGGAAAACTTAGCAAGAAATTCCATACCATTGTTTGCATGAACAAAGAGCTTGGAGATCATGTCTTGATCAAATTCACCCCATATGGTTGTTGGTCTATAGAGTTATTGCTTTCTTTGTGCTTTTTGAATCCCTGTTTAATAAAGCTTCAGTTAATGGATTCCTCGTTAGTAAAGCTTCAGCTAAGCTTGGAAGGTTCCGTCTTTGCCGATCATTGATGCATGATTTGCACATTCAAGGTTTCAACTGTTTCAGAGATGTATCAAAAATATATCAGAGATGTATGTGATATGTTTTCGAGATGTAATTGGACAATTTTAAAAATCTGATTTTATGCAAAATAAAAATTGTAAATTTTCTTCTATATTTTGAATTTTTAATATATTTCATGTCGGCTACTGTTGTTTTGAGACATATCTAGACTGTTTTTGAGATTAACTTAAACTGCTGATAAACTTAGTGAAAGCATTATATAGTTATTGGTTTAATTTATTATGTATACATTAGTATACATATTAGATACATTCATGATGTATACATCATATATATACACCACTGATATATTGTAGATAAATCGTCGACACATCAGAAAATACACCATTATACATTGTAGATACATGTTCTTTTTTACTACTATTTCAACAAAATGAATTTCGTAGATACACCATTAATTACAATTTTTAGAATCTATCTCCAATTCAGAACGATTATTTTCAACAAAATAAATTTCAAAATGACCGATACATGTGTGTATTAGTGATACATAGGTGATACATTTCCGATACATAGCAGATACATAGATGATACATGTTTAATTTTTTTGGATTATATTAATAAAATAATTTAATTTGTCGATACATTATTGATACATCATAAATACACCATCGGTACATCAAAAATATAGAGGTGAAAAATTAATAATAAAATTTTAATACATTACCGGTGTATCATCTATATCTTACAATACACTGTAAATACATGGCCGATACATCATAAATACATTATAAATATAAACAATAAATTGAGCTAAAAAGCAAAATCTCGTGCAACATGGAAAAATAAAAGGACGAAGCAAGCATCAAATATTTAGTAGGAAGACACATTTTTTAATAATTATATATGATAGATACATATATTTTTAATACATAATATATAATATATATATACTTTTTTGTAACGTAATTTATGTATTTTTAAAACATGTGATACATATATCTTTGAATTTAAAATATATTATACATACACTTCAGATACACATAAATAGTACATAAAATTATTTATTTATTTTTGTTTTAAAAATATGAGAAAATGAATCAGTGACACATTTCAGATACATAGCAGATACATATCAGATACATAGATGATACATTTTTTTATTTTTTTTACATGCTGACGCGTGACTGACGCGCGTGTTAGACGCGTGACTGATGCACGTCAGACGCGGTTCTAACGCGTTTTTTACTATTTTTAACATGTTTTTGACTCTTTTTTGGTTTTGAGTGTGCCATGTGTCTCTTGTATAGTGGTTGGGTAGAAAATGTAAAGTTTCTCTGTATTTTAAATTTTTAATTTGGTGTGTATTTTTGTAAACTCTTATTTAAATAGTAATATTTTTATGGTTTTCTCAACATAAATCAGCTACTTGCATGACTAAATGCAACACACAAACAATCAAGCTAACCTAAAATTTTAATTTTCTTTTCGCATAGAAACATATAGAATACTTGTACTAAGGCAAAGTTTATTGACAAAAATAATACAAATGTCGAATACAACTCTTATTATTAAATATGGATGATTAAGATAATAAAGCTATCATACAATAAATATGAAATACATATGCATACGACAGCTAAATCTGAACAAAGACAGGTCAAGAAATAAATACAAAAAAATATCTTTGTTAACAAAAATATACAAGAGTTAATCACAATTCATCAAATCATTCAAAAGCATATTAAAGCATCAATAAATCCGTAAAAAAATTGAGCTTACCTTTCATTTGCTTTCTCTGAACAGTTTCTCTATAAAAAAATAAAAAGATAACAAGCTGTAATTGGTTATGAAATAGAAAAGTGAACGCAAAAAATAAAAAAAATAATTCTAAAGAATGAATATTATGATGATATTGATATTCCTTTGAATAGTTCTGAAACTGAATTGCAGGTCACACGAATTGAAATATGGAGGAGAGAGGTTGATAGTTATTTAAGTTCTATTAAAAATAAATTTATAGTTCATAATAGCCTGAAAATAAAATAATTAATTTTAAATGAGTTTTAGAAAAAATGGAAACTTATAGTAGTCTAAGTCGGTTTAAAAACTTTGAATTATTGATCTGAACTCATTCTATCAGTATCCGAGAAACAACGGAATGTGAATTTGGAGTTTGCATGAAATGCTCACCGTAAACTTAATCCTGGAAGTTGGCTTGAGTAGGAAATTTGTTTGTTAATAACATGCTTGTTGATTGTTTTTAACATCCATTTTATTTTCATTTATTATATCAAAAAATTAAAAAAATAGTAGTCTAAATCGATTACAATTCTTTTAACTAAAATAAGTATTCAATTTAAAATGGTGGAAACTTGTAGTAGTTTAAATAGATTAAAATTCTTTTAATTAAATTATATGAAAAAATAAAATTAAACTAAGTGTTTTTAAAAAGGGGAACTCATTTAATTTAAAATGGTGGAAACATGTAGTAGTCTATATGAATTAAAATTATATTAATTAAATTATGTAAAAAACTAAAATTAAAATAAGTATTTTGGTGAGAATCAAAGAAACCTCTGTTGGTCATCTCAATTATATAATATATAGATAGATTTCGACTATCAAATCTATTTGAATTTCAACAAAAAAAAAAGATTAACTACTATGGGGATTATGCCTTTTTACGTTAATATTTTTAATATAATTTTAATTATTAAATTAATAATTCTAATCAAACTCAAGATATTTTGCAATTCAACAAAATTTCTAACTAATATAATTATTAAATTAATAAATCTAATCAAAATCAAGATATTTTGTAATCCTACAAAATTTCTAACTAATTTTTAACTAATTTAATATTGATTATAAATGAAACACAGTGATATAGTTAAAAGTAAATTTAATTCAACTCATGATGTATTTTCTAATCCAATAAAATTGTAACTAATTTAATTTTGATTATATTTTAAAATATATTAAAAGCAATTATAACGAATTTAATTAATATAATACACTTGCTACTATTTTAATTATTAGCATAATTAATCAATGTAATTAATAGTATTATTTTTATTTTTAACAACTCTAACTAATTTAATATTGGTGATAAATAAATTAAATTAATATGACGAGTCACGATACGGGCTACGTGCGTAGCACGTAATGCTAAATTAGTTTTCAAAATGTCAAAATGTTTGACTCTTTGCTACTATTAGACCTAATAAAAAGGGATAAATTCTTAAAAACAAATTCTCCAAAAGAGAGTACTATTATAATTTTTTTTATAATTCTTGCATTGCCTTGTAACAAAAGATATAACTCAATATATATTCTTAACAAAATTGAACTCAGCTCCCAGTGGCGAACCGGGATTAAAAGTCAAGGGGGCAAGACTTCAATTAAAAATCTGATTTTGTGTTAATGATTTCGGGTTTAGTTTGAAGTTTTTATTTACAGAAAGAAAAGAGTAAAAACAGTGGCAGCAGCTGCTACTTATGTTTTGATAAATTAGCTGCTACCTCCGTTTATGGTTTTACGTAGCCCAAAATATTTTTAAAAGGCTTAATATCTTAAAAAAATCCTGACCTTTCATCCCCTTTTCAATCCTATCCTGACGTTGTAAATCTGTCAATTTTACCCTATTTTGCATTTTTTCATTTCAATTGTACCCTAAAGCATAAAATTGATCTTTTTTTTATTTGGCAAAAATTCTCTAAATTGACTCTTTTTGCATTAGATTAACTTTTTATATTAAATTGACCATTTTTAAAAAAAAAATTGAACTTTTGTCAAATAAATAAAGGTCAATTTTATACTTTAGGGTACAATTGAAATGAAAAAATGCAAACTGGGGTAAAATTGATAATTTTTCAACGTCAGGATAAAATTGAAAAGGGGATGAAAAGGTCGGATTTTTTAAGACATTAAGCCTTTTTAAAAAAGGCCAAATGACTTCCGGTGATGGTTCTGCTTCTCTGAGTAACCTTTCTATATTCGTGATAATCTCAGTTACTTAGAAAATTTAATATCCAAAAATACTCTTTTACAAGTATGTTGTTAATTTGAATCAAACGTTTTAATAGTACTCGTGCTATATTCTTAAAATATAATTAAAAAAAATGAAAAGAATCCCTATAGAATTATTATGTGAGACGAAATGTGCATGTTTTTATAGCGTGAACGTATTTTTAATTGATGTACTATCAAAGTAATCTGTCGTCTAGGCAAAAATTGTATGACCTTATACAGTTGCACATGTCACGGATACCATGGTCTGTTCAGATTCAAGAACTTTGATTGCCTTAATTGTAGACTGCTGCATTATTTAAACATCGTACTATTAAAAAAACACCAAAGTTAAAGATTACAAAAACCATGATAGGATATACAGAAATGATAGTTACAGTACTTTGTCCGATTATCATTCTATGGATATGGTGGCGGAACAGAACCTCAGTTCTTTCAAGCTGGCCTTTGGTCGGAATGCTTCGAGGTCCGTTACGAAACATGGTCTGTGTTCATGATTTAGCCACTCAAATACTTCGCCAGAGCGGCGGGACATTTGTGTTCGAGGGACCATGGTTCACCGGCATGAATTTCTTGATGACTAGTGATCCTATCAATGTTCAGTACATTTCAACTAAGAATTTCAACAACTACCATAAAGGATCCGATTTCAAAGAAATGTTTGATCCACTCGGCGAAGGGATTTTCAACGTTGATTCGGAGAATTGGAGAAATCAAAGGAGGATTATTCATTCTTTATTCAAGAACAAGAGGTTCATTGTTGCTGTTGAAAAAACTATGGAGGTGAAAATCTTGAAAGGTGTGTTGGTAGTTCTTGAAAATGCTTCAAACCTAGAAATTGAAGTAGACATGCAAGATATATTTCAAAGATTCACGTTTGATTGTTTTTGCAAGTTGGTTTTAAGCATTGATCCGAATTCTCTGTCTGTTGAATTCCCTAATCTTCCATTTGAGAAAGCGTTTAACGAGATCGAAGAAGTAGTTCTTTACAGGCACCTCGTCCCAACAAGCTTTTGGAAGTTGCAGAGATGGCTCAACATAGGAAAAGAGAAGAGATTGAAAAAAGCTTTAAACAGTTTCGATCAGTTTATAGAGCAATGCATTCAAAGAAAAATTGAGGAATTATCTGATATTCACAAAAACCAAATAGATGATGATCACTTCGACTTACTAACATCTTTTTTGGTGGAAGACAAGGAAGAAGATGATGTAACCAAATCAACAAAATTTATACGAGACACAGCAACGAGTCTACTCGTAGCTGGACGAGACACAATCGGAGCTGCGCTAGCTTGGTTCTTTTGGCTAGTAGGGACACACCCATTTGTGGAAAAAAAGATAGTAGACGAGCTCAAAGCAAACCTTGAGCCACAAGTAACTAATACAATTAGGGTTTTCAAGATTGAAGAACTGAACAAACTAGTGTATCTCCATGCAGTTATATGCGAGACACTTAGATTGTACCCATCGATTCCTTTCGAGCACAAAATGTGTATGGAACCGGATGTTCTTCCGAGCGGGCATCGTGTTCCGAGCAAGATGAGGGTTTTGTATATTTTGTATACGATGGGAAGGATGGAAGAGATATGGGGTGAAGATTGCTTGGAGTTCAAGCCGGAGAGATGGATTTCGGAGGAGGGAGAGATAAAACACGTACCGTCTTCTAAGTTTATTGCATTCAATGCAGGACCGAGGAGTTGTTTAGGAAAGGACATGACGTTTTTGCAGATGAAAATAGTTGCATCGGCTATTTTATGGAATTATTGTGTTCAAGTAGTGGAAAATCATCCGGTTGTTCCGAGTAATTCTGTCATACTTAGTATGAAATATGGTTTGAAAGTTAGGGTTTCTAAACGATGAACTTATTGAACAGGAGGAAATCATAGCTAGAAACATGCCAATTAATAAGTTAATATATGTTTGGAGATTTCTCCATTTATGTTCTGCCTTCTTAAATTCTTATTATGACAAATTACTCTTAGTTTCTAAAATGTAGAACCCTAGGATTTTCATAATTTTGTTTATGATTTTTAGTGACTAAATCTGATTTGTTTCATTTTTATAAGGCTTAATTACTTAAAAAAACCCCACCTTTAATCTTTATTTCGTTTATACCCTGACCTAGAAAAACTGTCACATATACCCTTGACGTTGTCATTATGTTTCGCCTGTACCCTCGAGGTATTAAATTGACCTCTTTTCATTTGAAAAAGAGTTTAAATAATCCTTCATTTTTAGCATATATTCTAATTACACATCAATGTTATTAATTATACAAAAACACCTTCTTCTTTAAAAAATTCAACTAATAATAATAATTTAATTTATATTAATTATCAATAATTTGTTAAAAATAAAAAACCGTAAATTTTTTTACATCAGACTAATTAATTTCAACATAATACCGTACTTTAATTTTAAAATCTATTTTCAATTTTTTTTATAGAACTTTTAAAAAAAATTAAAAAAAATAGCTCCTCCTCCATGGGAGGAGGAGCTTCTCCTTCCTTCCATGGAGGAAGGAGCTCGCAGCTCCTTCCTCCATGAGGAAGGAGGACGCTGCTCCTTCCTCATGGAGGAAGGAGCTCGCAGCTCTTTCCTCCATGAGGAAGGAGCTAGGACGCTGCTCCGCTGCTCCTTCCTCCATGGATGGAGGAGTCCATGGAGGAAGGAGCTTATTTCCGTAAAAATAAAAAAAATAATATTAGCGGTTTTTTTAAATAGGAGTACGGTTATAAACAGGACTTAATAAAACTATGTTATTTTATTTATTTATTTTATTTAAATTAAAAAAATTAATTAATTTTAGGACTTATTTGAACGTTTTTAAAGATGAAGTATTAGTTTGTACATTTTTTTAATAGAAAAAGGTATAAAATAACCCTTAAATTTAGTTGTTTTTAATAAATCATTTTTTTTTTGAAATTTGGGGTAGAGGCGAAACATAATGACAACATCAAGGGTATATGTGACAGTTTTTCTAGGTCAGGGTATAAACGAAATAAAGATTAAAGGTGGGAGTTTTTTTAAGTAATTAAGCCTTTTTATAATTAAAAATTCCTCTGTTTTTTAGTCACTAAGATACAACATATCAATATTCCAAGACCAAAATAAAATAATTAATTTGAAAGTTTATCAATTCCTTTAAATATGTGAATTCAGTTCCATTATCTTTACACATTATTTTGACACGTTTATCAAAATATCGTTCAATTAGAGAAAAATTATTTTTCAAAAGATGAGAAACATCACTTTTTATATTTGCCAAATAAACCCACACAACACGGGAGTAATCATCAATTATAGTCAAAAAATAATTTTCTTCAAAAGAAGAGTGTGTTCTATAGCTTCTCAAAACACTACAAGGAATACTATAATTAACAGCAAATATTTTTGCTGATAATAGCGCTAAAATTATTACTATTAACATATAGCAACAAAACAAATCGTTGCATGAATCTTGGTTTGGGTTTTTAGATAAATTTTTGAAATTTCGCTGCGTTATGAACCGAAAAAACACAACATCCTAGACCGAGGTTTTTTGTGTGAATGTTGATGCATGCTTCAGTATGAAAAACATAAGATACGATATTGGTATATGATATTGGTGCAATGATTAGAGATAGTTCCTAGTAGTGTTTGAATAGCAACTAATAGAAGATATAAGAAAAATGTGGAGGTTAGCGTGGGAGAAGCTTGTGCAATTCGATATGGGATATGCTTGGAAATAAATCTAATTTCCATTTTTATCATGTCTAATTCAAAGGTAAAAGAAATATACTTTCAACAATATTATTATGGTTGCAATGATTTTGGGTTAATCGCACAAGATTGCTCGAGTGTAACTATGAAAAGCCAACATGGTAGCTCATACTCTAAGTAAGAATAGGTTTTGGTGTGCCGAATAATTTCTTTACTAGTCGTATACCCGCGCTTTTAGCGCGGAATCAAAATAGTATTTTATTTAAATAATAATTTATCAGAAAAAATTAATTAAAAAATGTCGATAGAAAAAACAATTAGCACGAAGTTTTTATATATATTATTTTCTTGAGAAAATATTGATAATATTAATAAAAAATAAATTTGGTTTAACTCTTTTATACTATACTATTATATCATATAGAACTTTTTTAACAGCACAAATAAATTAAGAAAAAAAAGGTGGTAAATAATTGGTCAATTTAAACACCCAACTCAACCCACCTAATAAAACATAGCCTATTTTCATCCAAAAAAAAGTTTGAGTAATTATAATATATTAAATATATTAAATTTTATTTGTACATTTATGCCAATTAATAAAATAAATCAGACATAATTAAACGGCCCACTACATTTTCTTATGAGTTTCCAAATTTTTTTAAGAGTTCTTGGTTTTTGAAATGGGACACGCGACTTCGTCGAAATTTTCTTACTTCTTAGTTCATAAGCTGCACAGGACCAATAAAATATATTTTTTTTATTAAAAAATATTATTTTCCTGAAAAATATTATTTTCCTGAAAAATATCTTTGTTCTGAAAAATAGTTTTTTTTTTTAGAGATAATTTTTTTGGAAAATACTTTTTATGAAAAATATTTATTTCAAATATCTCACCTTATATTTTATTTTGGTTTTTTTTTTTATGTTTTGGTGACCCACCCAACCTAAAACTATCCAACCCAACACTGCGCAAAAAAATTAGGGAGATTTAGGAATTTATCTAAAATATAAAAATAATAGGATTTTATACCTCAATAAAAAAAGTTAACAAAAATATATCATAATTTTTGCTCTTTATACTCTCAATATTTTAATATTTATGATTTTACTCTGATAATATAACATGTGTTAACTCTCTCTCTCTCTTTCTCTCCCTTTTCTTTTTTTCTCTCTCTTTCTTTCTCTTTCCCTGATAAATTGCACATGCCACACTTTTTTTGTGGAGGTAATATTCTTTTATTTTTTTATCAATCTTTTGTTCATTTTTTTTGTTTATTCCATTTTTATTCTTTTATTTTTTTATTTTTTTCATCATTAATTAAATTAACAAAAGTGCAGATCACACATTACCAATAAATTAAACATTTTATTTTCATTTATTTCAGTATTATTAAATATTTTTTAATTTAAAAATATATGCTACTATTTAAATATTTTATTATATAATAGCATATTCAAAAATTATATGAATTAAATAAAAAAAAGCATAGTATCACATTATCATATAATTATCACAGCTTCACCTTAACATGTAATTATCTTTGTATCATATTGTATTGACATCTTATTATTATGTATGTAGCAGATTATTATCATCTCGTTATCATAATTTTTCTATAATTTTTTTCATGTCATATTATCATTTTATTATCAATAAAAACCTTATCATACTATTTTCTTCACATTATCATCTCGTTATCATAGTTTTTATATAATGTTTTTCCATATAGGTATCATATTATCAATACTATTATCATAACTTTATTATTTAATTATCATCTGGTTATCACCGGTATCACGAATCTTTTTGTAATTATATTTTCACGTACGTTATCATCCAATTATCATAATATTATCATACTTCATTATCATCTAGTTATCATACTGCAATGTTATGATAACGACATGATCAGACACTGCATAACATTATCATTCTGTTATCATAGTGATACTAGCATGATAATCAGAAACTACATAGCATTATCATTATGTTATCATGAAATCCTTATATAATTTTTTTTACGTACGCTATCGTAATCTTATCATCCTTCATTATCATAAATTTATCATAACATTATCATTTAAATATAATAATACATTATCATCTCGGTATCATATGATTATATTATGATAACGAGATGATTAAACAATAATAACAACATAATAATCAAAAAATTCTTTGTAGATTTTTTTTGAGGAAATTATATAGCACTTTATTTTGAGAAATAATCTCAAAATTACGTACTATTATTAATATTTGCTATAAAGTTTTAGAATTGGCGCAACACTTAATGTGCTCAAAGTTTTTGCACACAGCACGTACAACTGGGTCCACCAAATTTCTGCTTCCATTTTCTGCCCATTTTTATGGGGTTACTTATTCGCAAGTGGCCACCATGATAGAGATGTGTTGACAAAAGCTCGGAGTAATGTTCTTTTTTTTTAACAGTGATGAGCCTCAAGTTTTTTTTTATCTTTTAAAAAATTAAGTATTCCTACTCTTAAAATAATATGATTAATTATAAAACAATTACTTAAGTAATTTTTTACAAAAATTACTTAACAAATTTTTTATTAAATAAAAAAGTACTTTCATTTTTTATTTATAAAAAATATAGTTGATACTAAATAAATAAAGCAAAATTTGTTTTAGGTGTTGGGGCAACACAATTAGCCCTTTTTAGAGAGTGTTTATCCCACACAATATATATACTACGTGTTTAAATAATTTTTTTAAAAAATAGCTTGATAACATATACTTTGTGTATACTTTACATAAAATAATTAGTATATTCTATGCATATTTTTTGTTTACTTTATAATTTTAAAATAATTAGTTCTGATACATTTGGTAAATAATAAGCTTATTTTTTTTTAAAGTAGTATACTTTGTGTATATTTTGTAAAAATATAATAAGTATACTCTATATATACTTCTTGTATATTTTATAATATCAAAATAATTACAAAATATGCTTTTGGTATACTATTTGTATACTTTTTGGTAAATAAATCGGTCTCATTATATTGAATTTAGACATACATTAATATAATTTATATATTTCAACAGATAATAGTATAATTTGTATAAAATAGCTCTAAGAGTAAATACTATTTTTTATCGAATGCACTTTCTATCTTCTTATTTCATACCAACTGTATACCTAATTTTTATGTTTTTATGCTTTTGTATCAGCATCTGTTTTTAAATTGTCATTGAATATACTTTTTGTATTTTTATTGTATGCTATGTGTTTACCTTCCATTTGTATTTTTTATGCATTATACTAGTTTCTGTTTTAAAAATGTCATGGACTATACTTTATGTATTTTTATTGTATACTTTTATTCGTGTTTTTAATGCATTGTATCTATTTCTTTTTAAAATTGCCATGGAGTACACTTTATATATTCTTATTGTATAATATGTGTATATCTTATTTTCATGTTTTCATGCGTTACATTTCATATAATTTATATATTTTAACGGATAATAGTATAATTTGTATAAGATAGTTCTAAGAGTAAATAATAATTTTTATTGAATGTACTTTCTATCTTCTTATTTTATATAAGTGTATATCTAATTTTTATGTTTTTATGCTTTTATATCAGTTTTTATTTTAAATTGTTATTGAGTATACTTTCTGTCTTTTTATTGTATGCTATGTATTTACCTTGCATTTGTATTTTTTATGCACTATACTAATTTTTGTTTTTAAATGTCATGGGCTATACTTCATGTATTTTTATTGTATACTTTTTATTCGTGTTTTTAATGCATTGTATCCATTTCTATTCAAAATTGTTATGGAGTACACTTTATATATTTTTATTGTATACTATGCGTATATCTTATAATATGTACTTTAATGCATTGTAATAGTATCTGTTTTTAAGTTTCATACTTTTGTTTTAATAAATGATATTTAATTTATTTTAAATTAATTAATAAAATAAAGTCAATAAATTTAAGAGATTCAATATTTTTAATTATAATATATATGTTATTTTATTAATTTAATTATTAAAAATAAAGTTTGATTTAATTGGATTGATATAATTAAAAAAAATTATTTTGATAACTTAATTGGAATTTTTAAAAATTATAGTCATTAGTATTTTTTTTTAAATTGAAGTTATGAATTGAAATCTAAATTTTATAGACATGAAATAATAGTATTTTCTTTAACACCCTTCAAAAGTTTAGTGGCATCAATAAAAAAAGTAAGAGAAAATCAATTTTCTTATTTTTATTACCAAACCACAAGCACAGCCTAATCTCTATTTCTTCCGACAGATATTGTCAGCAAGTTGGGGATCATTACACGTGTACAATCAAGATTAAATAGCCGCAAGAATTTAGGCAATTTAATTGCCGCCGCTTTTCACTCGTTTATTACGTGTTGTCCCAAACTTTTCAATTAAATCACGTGCTACAGTAATTATTTTAAGAATAAAAGTGTTAGTCCCAATAAAAAAGAAACAGTCGCATATTTAGTATTAATTTATACTAAATAAGATATTTTTTAACGATATTTTTTAATTTTTTCCATTTTTTTCCATGCAGTGTTATGATAACAATATGATTTTATCATAAATATTACCAAAGTTTTATTGTGAGAATTTATTTGACTCACTTTACAATAATTTTATTATTATATCATCGTTATCTTATTATTATATTATCATTATATTATTATAATTTTATCATAATTTTATCATAACCAAGAAAATAAAAGAATTCACTTGTTTTCGTAGTAAATGGCATCAAATACAACTTGGGAAATTAATTCTTCATTTGTATAATGTAGATATGATTTGTATTTTTTTAATGTTAATACCTACCTCCATTTGTTTCCCTTTTACTCATTCAGTAGCTGTATTAAGAATAATCAAAAGTCCAACCAATTAATTGAAATAATAAAACCGTAAATAAATTGAATTAGCTATCAAAATAATAAAACACAACAAAAGTCTTAAAGCAAGCATCATTAATTCTTCATTTGTATAATGCATCTTTGCTAGGGAAGTGTGGTCTAAAATTCTTAACCCTTCTTCTGATTCAAATTTTTTCACCATTCCTTTTGAGAGATGGTTTTTTGACAATTTGCAGGATAAGGACATGGAGAGCAGCAGGCGGTGTGCTATCACGTTTGGCATTACGTGCTGGTCGTTGTGGAACTACCGCAACAGATTCATCTTCAGCAACGAAAGGCGGAGTTCAGGCATGATAGCTCAGTCAGTCATCCAAATGGTGCATTATACCACTTCAGCGATCATCTACAGGAATTTATCTAAGCCCGGTCTTGCTCCGAGAACTGAGCATCTGATTGGTTGGGAAGAACCCCCTCGTGGCTGGATAAAACTGAATACTGACGGCTCGGTCTATCCCCCGGAGAACTTGGCGGCAGCAGGTGGCCTGGCTCGGTCTAGTAATGGGGAATGGGTCTTTGGCTTCAGCAGAAATATCGGTCGTTGCTCTGTCCTTCAAGCCGAGCTCTGGGGTGCTTTTGATGGCCTGAATACCGCTTGGAATAAGGGTCACCGTTATATTGTTCTTGAGATGGACAGCAAACTTGCTGTTGACAGTTTGAATAGCGATGCAGTTCATGTAAATGCCAACGAAAACCTTAGAAGAGCAATCAAGAACCTTTTGTGTAGAGACTGGTCAGTTTTGATTCGTCATATTCATAGAGAAGGGAACCGGTGTGCGGACCGTATGGCCAACCTTGGATACTCTCATGACATGGGTCTTATGATCTATAACGGTGTTCCTGTCAACATTTCCAGTTTTTTAGTCGATGATAATGCTGGAGTCTCCTTCCCTCGGATGGTTAGAAGGTCCTAGCGTTTAGTTGCTTCCGGCTTTGGCCGTCTCCTGTAATAAAAAAAAAAAATCTCACTGACTCTTCTCATCTACCCCTAATTTGCGGCTTCACTACATCTCCACCACTGAAGATCGCCTCCACTTCCGCCGCCGAGGATCGCCGCCTCCGCCGAGGATCGCATATAACTCTACTCTTCTTCTAAGCTCTCTTCTACTGCGCCTCTGCCGCCAAGGATCGCATGCTGATCTAATCAAATCATTACTTATCCACCGCTTCCCGCTCTACTGCCACCGCCGACGACGATTTGCATAATTCAGAGAAACGAGCAAACAGTGAAAGAGAAAGAAAAGAGTAAAGAAAAATAGATACGGCGTATTAGTTTTGAATTAGAAAAGTAAAAACATAATTAAAATAAATTATAGAGTAAAAAGATAAAGATCAGAAAACCGAGAGTATTTTGTTTAACTTTTTGCAAGTGAGGTAGGTTTTACAAATATTTTAAAAATTGGAGTGTTTTTCTTAAATTTCTCAAAAAATTATAATTCAAAATTGTCCAACCCAAAATTGCCCGAATTCAAATAAACTCATCTAAATCCACCCAAAACACCCAGTTACCACCTCTATTCTATATACAATTAATGCTCGTTATACCAATTCATGTAAGCTTAATTGTAAAACCAACTAACTATGATAAACTATGATATTATATCACTAATTTTGAAGAAATACTTTTAAAAAATCAAACCAGGACGAAGCCATTTTTTTAGAACATATGCTTAATAAAAAGAAACTAAAATTAGAATGACAACATACAAAAGATTATATATTTTAATTTTTGGGATTCTTCCATCCAAGGTATACACACTTTCCATGAATTATAAAATCACTCAAAACAAAACAACAAACTAAACACTTATTGATCGAAACCCATTTTATATATTATACAAAAATTTAGTAACAAAGATTGTGCAAAATAAAAAATGATGTATCAAAATGCACCTTCATCCAATAATCAGAGACAATTGCACAGCTTTTTAGACCAAATAAATTTCAAAACTTTGATTCAAATTTTTGGTTCAGCCGTATATATAATTTCTATCTTCTGTTTGCATAAGTTTTCTTTTTTTAGTGTCATATTTAGAGAATGATTGAGATAACTATTTGGTTTAGATCGAGAGACCTCGTAATTTTAGAGTTTAACTCAATAAATTACGTAGTTTAACTTAGTAAAACAAATAGTAAGTAATTGTATTCATGATATAACTATTCGATTTAGAACATGAGACTACTACTTAAATGTTAACTCGGTAAATTGGTTAGTTGTTTACTCAATAAGATAAGTACTGAGTAATTTTATTGATTTAAAAAGTACAATTTAAATTAAGTAGTTTAACAGAAGTGGCAACTAATAAGAATGCTCAATTTTGTAACAATTAATGAGAGGGCTTCGTTGGTCCTCTCAATTATATAAGTATATATAGATATGAACGGGGTATGGCTCTCCTCACATTAGATCACTTGTAATGGCGGATATTGCAGCTTTCTGATTCATGGCATTTTTACTTTGAAAGATAAAAGAAACGTAATAAGAATGAGTAAGAGAGGAGAGTATTTATCAAATTATTATAAGAGAAAGAGAAAAATGGGACATTGCATTTAGATCACCTCCCATGCCAACAAAGAATCATCATAAAAATTTGATATGCATTTCCACAAAGAGAACGCAGCCGCATTGCAGCACAAGAAAGCCATCTTTGATTCCTTGAAAATAATTAATAAGAAGAAAAAAGTTGAGTTCTTACAGAATATCTCATCACTTAATTGATTTAGCCTTCATATTCTGTATTTTAATTCCATGCTTTGTGAATAAAGAATACCAAAGAACTTCACATAATAGAGTGATTGCTGATTCTTATTTTATTTTATTTTTCGTCTTTTTTATTTGGCCAAATAATTAAAAAAGACCAAACTTTCATGAAAGTTTCACAAAAATTCAAATCTTTCAATTTTATTCAATTTGTCCTGAAACGCGTGATTTCGTTTCAATTTTTTCCACTTATGTAATTTTTCTCATGTAACACCTACGTGCCGCTGATGTGGCATATGCCACGCATCAGCGCCACATAAGCAAAATTGTGTAGTTGGACAAAATTGAAATAAAATCATCTATTTCAGGACAAATTGGATAAATTGAAAGATTTAGACTTTTATAAAAATTCATAAAAGGTTCTGCCTTTTTTTATCATTTAGCCTTTTTATTTTTATATTTTTATGCGCTACAAAAGTTTTACCACCTTATTAATATATACAGAATAAATATGATAAATATAGAATATTTCAATATGAGAACAATGAACTATGTTTTACCATGTATATTTTTAAGATGAATATTTATTTAAATATCTTTCAAAAAATAAGTAAATAAACTCGAAATGTATGCAATTTTATCCAACTTCTGGAACGAGCTATTGTTGTGAAAATCGGTAACATATCGTCTTCAAAATTAATCAAAATAGAAAATAACTTCCAGATATAGAAGTTCTTTAAAAAACAATTCTTCAAATTCTCCAAATCTTATTGTATCAACTCATGAACTGAAACATTTATTCGATTAATAGCCTAGTGATTAACAATCCAAAACTAGTGGATCATTGATTTTTTGTTACTAATGGTTCATAATCTTCGAATTTTTATTTTAATTTATAAGGGATATTGACATGGTATAAATGCCTAAAACGGTAAAATTTTTATTTTTATTTTTTAAATCTAAATCACACAAAACTATGAATTATATATAAATAGTAATTCTTGAATAAAACTAATTTACTATATATAATTATAAATTTTTTCATTGATAGTATGTCATAAAGCGTAATTAAATAAATATAAGCACTCATTGCAAAATATTTCACTTTTGTTTTTTAGAGAATTGCAAAATATTTAACTTAACTTGAAAAATATTGACTCAATTTGTTCATCACATTATCCACTGACAAAATCAATAATATGATAATAAACCAGTAAATGTATAAAAAGTTTAATTAACCAATTATTGACATTGAAAGTGATCTATTAAATATTAGGCCTAATAGTATTAAAAAATCAAAAAAAATCACCTTTTTGAGAACATATTCAAATCTCTCAAAAAGTTTTAAATCTATCTAAATTGGACAATTTTGTCTTAAATCTACCAATTTTACCAAAATTGGTTTAATTATGTCTACAATAGCTATTAAATATGTAAAAAAAAAAATCAAAATTTAAAAAAAAAAATTGATAACTGAAATGCCATATTATTCGGATAAGTCAATTTTTAAAAATATCTAATCGATTTTAAAAAATTAGATAAATTTCCAACGAATAAGTTAAATTGGGATAGATTAACAACTTTCGAGAGATTTGGATATTTTTCTAATAAATGAAAAGGGTTTAACTTTTGAGGTAATTAGATCAGGCACGGGCCAAAATCCAAATTATTCTCACAATTACAATGCGGCTGTCCTCCTTTCAATATTACAATATGAACTGATTTCCTTTCATTTTTGATCTTTTTATTTTATTTTTTACTGTAAAATATCATTCCAATTATCCACGCTTGCATTTAATTCCAATTTTTGTGAATCTAACTAGCTGTTCAAATTTGCTCTGTCGCACCTGACGATGATACGACAATTACTGTTCTAACAAATGGTCACGATTACTACCGTTCTTCCAAGATCTGCAGACCAACTTCATTGTCATTAGGATCAAAGCTTAACAACTCCTTTGGTCGTGTTTTTTCATTTTGTTGTTATATTTTGTGGGTTCGACTTTAATCATGTTATCGGTAGTGTTATGATTGATGTGTATGAGAAAAATTATGGAGTAGCTGATGCACGCAACATGTTTGATGAATTGCTTGAACCAAATGCTATTTGTTGGATTTCTGTTATTTTTGCATTCACTAGAATTGATATGTATGATTTTTTTTCTCATTTGATGACAAGAAAATTAAGATTAGTTCCGGATAGTTTTACATTTCGACCGGTGTTGACTGCTTGTAGATTGAAGCAAGGAAAGAAAGTGCGTGCTAAGGTTTATGCATCAGGTTTTAGCACTGTGGTTGTTGAAAGCAGCCCACTTGATATATATGGAAAATGTGGTTGTGTAGATGAGTTTCTGAGGATTGGTATTGGTTTGTTTCAAGTTTAAATAAAGCCTATTAATTGTTCATAAAACTTTTTGTTTTAAATTTATAAATTGTGTAGCATTAATTATTATTTTCAATTAAATGCATGCGGTTTGTTTTTTTTATCTACATTTTCTATAATACGGCTGTTAAACAGACAGTTTACCGTTAGTAAACTAAGCTATTTGTTTAGTAAACCGTTAGTAAATTAATAATAAGTTTATTTTTATTGTAAAATAAAAGTAATAAAATTGAAACTAATTTAGTATATTTTTTATAATATTATTGATAAATTGATAGTAAATTAAGTAACACTTTATTTTAACATTTTATAATTTTATAATAAAAAATAATAATTTGATTTTTAAGTAAACCGATAGTGGACCATTAGTAAACCTTGAGTTAACTGTTGGTAAATTTATAATTATTATTTTATAATGCTCGTGATTTTTTATGTAATTTTTTTTCCACTTGTGTATCTATAATGATTTTGTTTTTGGTTAACCAATGGTTTACTAATGGTACACCAATAATTTTAATAAATTAAGTAATCATTCATTTAACATTTTATAATTTAAAAATGAAAAATAGTAATTTGATTTTTAAGTAAACCGATAGTAGACCATTAGTAAACTGTTAGTGAACTTATAATAGACAGACGTTTAGCAAACCGTTAGTAAACCATTAGTAAATGAAAATCGTATTTTTGCAAATGAAAAAAGTATTTTTATGAAAAGAATTAGTCAAACTGTAAATTTCAACTAATTTTGGTCAAAAGGTATTTTTGAGAATAAATAGATGTTTAATAGGTATTTATCTAAAAATCCCTTAACTTTTTAATACCATTAGGCCTACGAGAAATTCTTAGATAGACTCGGTCCACCACATCATCCGTGGACCAGCCAACAATATGACGCCAAATCATTTAATGATACCACATCATTAAAAGATTCAAAATTGATACTATTAAAAATTATTAAATTTAATTCGTTTCGGGAAAGACAAATCTTTCCTCTCTGATTATACGCAGCCCTAATCTCATCGTCATTCACTGTACAAGGTTAAACATGGCCAGTATTATAGTTCTCTTTAACCTGCCAAAAAGCTACTTCACTTCATTTGCTTCTATAAAAGGAAAGTTAAATAATTATCCTCAAGAATCAACACTGAATTTCCAAATCAGCATTCAAGAAAAACGGAAAATGAAAAATAAAGGAGCAGAAAAAAAATAAAAGAAAGGCTGATGAAAAGAGAATAGGAAGTTGCTTCAATCTGAAACAATGGTTACCCCAAAAAAGATTTTTAACACAAAATCCTCAACCTCAAGCAACCATCCATATCAGCTTCACTACTATTTCTACTACTTCTTAACAATAACATATCTTATTGTTATATCAAATTAAAGAGAAAGAGAGCGGCATGGAGGAAATTGTGGTGCATCATCTTTTCAATGGAGGCACAGAAGCACAGATTCAGGCTGCTAATCAACTTGCTAAATTCAGCCCCAAGCAACGGCATAAGTTGGTCGAAAAAGGAATCATTTCGCCTTTGGTTTTGATGCTTCAGTCGCAAGATTATCGAGCCATTGAAGCCGCTCTCTTTGCTCTCCTCAGCCTTGCATTCGGCAGCGAACGGTTAGTACATGTATTATTATATAATATATGAAAAGATTTTTGTCGGCTATTATAAATTAATAATTATTTTGTAGGAACAAGATTCGGATTGTGAAATCAGGGATCGTACCGGTCTTGTTAGAGCTTCTCCAATGCGAAGACGAGACATTGATTGAGATTGTAGTAGCTGCATTATTGATTCTTTCTTCTTGTTCAGCAAATAAGTTAACAATTACTTCTTTTGGTGCTATTCCACTAATTGTTGGAATCCTTGGTGAAGATGGTCCAACCTGCTTTAGCATGCAAGCTAAGCTCGACGCATTAGCAACTCTCCACAATCTCTCGACTTGCCAGCAAATTATTCCGTCCGTTGTCTCTTCCGGGGCAGTTTTGATACTGCTGCAGATAATTCACAACAGCTACGAGAAATCATCACGGTTAGTGGAGAAAGCAATGGCGCTACTCGAGAATATCACAACGTTATCAGAAGATGCGGTTCTTCAAACCGCCACTACAGGAGGGGCGATCCAGACATTGGTTGAGAACCTCGAAGAGGGTTCCCCGCAGTGCAAAGAGCATGCCTCCGCAATTCTGCTTCTAATATGTCAGAGTTGCGGAGATGAATACAGAGGATTGATTTTAAGAGAAGGTGTCATGCCTGGACTTCTTCAGTTAAGTGTGGATGGAACATGGAGGGCTAAAGATACTGCTCGAGAACTGTTACTGCTCTTGAGAGATTACTCGGGTTATGGCTCGAGAGGAAAACAATCGAAGCATCAACTTATAGAACAGATTATGCAACAAATTGATGCCGAAGGGGAGACAGTCATTGGAACAACTCTTAAGCTGGTGGAGGAGATGATTGCAAAGCTCAGTACATAATTAATTCATCTAAATTTATCAATCAAACATTACAGCCTGCAATCACCTGTCAGTGCTGTCACAGACTCGCAAAAGATCTATTTAACATCAAAATCAATTATCATCAAAACAGTTTTCCAACATTAACAAGAATCATTCAACAAATTTTCTGTCACTATAGTAATAATATTGATCAATCGTAAATTTAAGAAAATAAAGTGCGGAGTCCAGCTAAAATATGGTGATACTCTCCGCTCTTGCATCAATCACGTGTATATATCATTTTCCCCAGAATTCGTGATTTGGAGGATTATTTTCGGTTCTACGGTATCTGCCTATAAAATGCTATGAAGAGTAGAAGGCATCTTTCAGCCTGACCTTTTAAGTAAGCTATAAGCCACTGCAATTGTTGCGACTGCTCCAGCTACGGCAACAGCTGCAAGAACATCACTCTGTTCCAATGATGATATCCAGCTCGACAATTTACCTTGCCCCTTCTTTTCATGCACTTCACTGATTTCGTTCTGTTTCTTGTCTTCGGTTACTCCATCTCTGCAGCATGAAAAACCATTAGAACCCTGGCAACACCCACCCACATTCTCTTTGTTGAACTCAGTGTTGCTTTCTTCAAGTTTTTCCTCAATATTTTTTCCATTTGGAAGCTTTTCCTCAGTCACCTTCTCATCCTCTTCAGTCAATGCCCCCATTTTCCCCCTGCAGTTGAGTCAATTCATGCTACTTAAATGTACAAGTAATGCTTCAAGTACGAGCAGAGTAATTCCCGAGGGAAAAGGAAGCAATGCCTCCAATTGCCGCATCAAACATTATAAGAAAGCAATTAGCATGGGTAAAAAGAAAGTTTCATGGAAGTCACCTATTATGTTCATTACCTTCATTGCCTTGTCTATAAGAACTACGCATCAAAAGTAAAACGTTGAATAAAAGCTGGACTCTGGTAAACCTTAAATCCAATATATTTGTGATAACTCTACTTATTTTAAGTCCAAAAATTGATGGAAGGTACGGCAAATTACAGTATAAGGCACTGCCTAAAGTTACTTACATACAAGACCAAAATGAAACCACTTTCAGAAACATCAAATCCCTAGCAAAGTACAGAGTAATTTTATAACAGGCTTACAAACAAGCTCCACACCACTTCACTAACCAGTATAAACAAGAAAATAGTAAGAGAACAACTTAATGTCAAACAAAACATGTCATGGCAACGAAGGTGAACAATCAAGACAGTGATAACAAACAACTGATAATACATATTAAAATCATTCACCAATCTAGAAACTAACACCAAAAGACATAGTTTACATTACTAAGATGATATACCTCCAAAGACGCTCAATCACTTCTCCCTTGCTGATATGTTGATCCAAAATTTCAGGTACATCATCAGGAGTAACATAGCCATACCTGTTAGAAGAACAATAATTTACAATTTAGTATTTACTTTTACAATTAATCTACAAGAAAAAAAAAGAATTTAAGTATTTTACCAATGGCCCATAATTTTTCCCACAGATTCAGGAGAATAAATGATCAAGTTTCCGGCATATTTGTGGCCCCCAATATGAGAGCAAGCACTAACAAAGACTTGACCTTCCAGTCCTCGAGATTCAATTCCCTCTTTGAGTTTTGTTATCAGAATTGGTCCACAAACACCACATCTCTTATCGCGGCTAGCATGAGCACACACAAATACGTGTGATCCAGTAAGAACCTCTTGCGCTCCTAAAGCCCATGGTTTTCCATTTACAAGAACATCGTCAACGAAGCCAGCGACATCCGATTCCTTCAAACACCTTTGCATACGAAATCACGCAAATTTAAAAAAATCAAAATACAACAGTGGCAATTAAACTAAAATCACATCGCTAACAAAATTCCCGTGTTCTTAGCACTACATTACTGTTACAAAATAATATGCAATATCTCATTATCAGCAAAATCTTGAAGCGAAGCACACCTTAAACTCCCTTTTTGTTTTTCAAAACTAAGAGCAAATTGTGGAATAGATAAAAATCAGGTTATTATGAAAAATAACAAACATGCAAGTAACAATATAACCAACAATTCTCTATTTACCTTCTTAGTGACTAATAAATTCCACCAAAAACCAATCATAATTTAACTATAAATCCAAGAGTGTGTATCTTTGCGCCATGTCATATTTACGGCAAGCCAAGCATTTACGATAAGTAATCTTTAATTATTATTTATTATTTTATCATTAAATATTCTAACATAGCAAACATCTCAGCGCTTTGTTGCATGAATGACATGGCACAACTGTTTTCTAAATCCGAACATCGAAATGGAAATACACACATCCATATCTCAAAATTTCTAGTAGAAATGAAATTAACAGTAGTCAGTATCTAAAATAGAACTCACTTGTATTTGATCTTATCAGGGAAAATCAACACATCGCCATTTTCAAACAGAGTCCCTTCACCTCCTTCGCATACAGTCACCAATGTCTATCCATACAAAAATTTCAAAACAAAAATTAACTAACGCACGTAAACCAATTAAAATAGAAACAAAAGAAAATTAAAATAATTACCTTAACGGTGATATCATCCTTGCGAGCTTTGACAGCGGAGGATAAGAGCTTAGGGAGAGGATCAGTCTGAGACTCCTCCACACGTGGGAGCCACGCGTCCGCCTTGTTAAAGCAAAGAAAAACGTGTCGGTCATACTGATTAACAGTACCACTCAGATTTAACTGGTACATCTCAGGCCTAGTGAAACCGAACTTCGCGTCCTCTTCTGCGGCGGAGACGACGGTGGAAACATCGTTATCGCTACTCACAACAGTATTAGTATTATCAGTAGAATCCGCCATTGATGAAAATGAATTAGCAGCAGCGATTCTGGTTGTAACAGTAATTTTGAAAGATGAAAATTTGGCTATCTTTTTATCGATGAGAGAGATTATTATTTGGGATGGGTGCGCAATACGCATAGCTTAAAATTAGCGCTCTGAATGAGAGAAACAAACATATGCGTTACAGGAGCGTGGCTGACACGCGTAAGAATAGCGATTGATGGAGACGGCGGGAAGAGTTGGCTTGGTGTGTGCGAGTGTTTTGAAAATTTGTTAGGAGTAGTTTTGGTAAAGTAGGAGGAAATCACGTGGATATCATGACTTTGGATTGGGATTTTCTGAAATTACATTTTAAACTTAAAGGAGTCATGTAAACGGGATAGATTAAAAAAATATAATTTTAATTAAATTAATTTATACCGTTCATTTTATAATAAACGGTATAGATTGTGAACGTGACTCTCTCAAATTCATTTGAACTTGAGGAAATTCCAATCCTATAATTTTTTGTATTGACTTACTATATTCACTTAAAGTAAAATAGAAAAATGGAACCAGTTCGAAATCCGATTCTCGTTTAAATTTCAACCTTTGAAAAAATATTTTTTGAATATAAAATCAAAATATAGATCTCACTTGATTGTAACCAATATTAAATATTTAAAAATAATTAAACAATAAAAAAATTATTATAAAATTAAATTTTAAATTAATACCATTCAACTAAGTATATCTGATGTATTATAGATATAATTAAGATCATTAGTTGTTTGGAGTTATGAAAAGACAAATATTTGATCTATATAAAATCAATGATTAGAACTAGTCAAGTCTAAATATGAAAAATTAAATATTTGAATAATATATAAAAAAATTAAATACAATTCAACTAAATATAAATATGATTGATAATTTCAAACTAATTAAACAGTAGAAAAGAAAACAAATATTTGATTAATTATAGGGTTATTCCTATCAAATAGTATAATTTTATCGTTTTTTGCAATTTAAACACATATTATCATTTGTCTTAATATTAGCACAACCTTTCAAATGTTTTTAAATTTTAGCCCACGTTTCGTTTCCGACCATTGGAATTCAACGTGGCTCGCCGGATTGTCTCGTCAGCACCAGCGCAGACTTCTTCATGCGACATCGTTTTGGATTATTCCTACTTAATAGCACGAACTACCATTTTGTCTCAAATATTAGCACAACTAACCCTAACATCACAATCATAAATTCACAACTCTAAAATCACAATTATAAATTCACAAACTCTAACATCGTAGTCAGAAATTCACAACCTTAACATTAATACTATAAAATGAGAAGCATAAAATCTTTCAATAAAAACATCCAACAAAATTTTAGAAAAAAATATCGGAATCAGAAGTCTGATCAACATCAAAACCCTAAGTTCAAAAACAAAAAATCAAAATAAGTTAAATAACTAAATTAATTTAGTACTCGATAAGTTTTTTAACAGAAGTGATGTATTTCTGAAGTATATGCTTGTTCAGAATACCTAGCAAATTTTTATAACATAAATTCACAACCCTACATATATTATTTTATGATAAATATGCATTTATTATTCTTAAATGTGCACATTGGATTCCAATAGCCGGAAACGGGCTTTAGGCTAAAATTTAAAAATATTTGAAAGGTTGTTCTAATATTTGAGAAAAAATGTTAGTTCGTGCTATATGTTAGAAATAATCCAAAACGACGTCGCATAAACAAGGCCACGCTAGAGCTGGCGAGGCAATCTGGCGAGCCACGTTGGATTCCAATGACCGAAAACGGGAAGTAGGCTAATAAATAAAAATATTTAAAAGGTTGTGCTAATATTTGAGAAAAATAGTAGTATGTGCTTAAATTGAGAAAAACGCTAAAGGTTATGCTATATGGTAGGCATAACCCTTAATTATATAATATATGTTATATGATATATTTAAAAATAAATAATTATATATATATGGTAAAATATACTAAAAATAAATATAATAAAATGTTTAGTGATTACTCTTGTAAATATATGTACACTAGGTATTTTAAATATTTTATCTTTTTAAAGGGTTGACGGTTCTGGTTCAAAGAAAATTTGAACCGCCCTGGAACTGACTTCCGCACGGTTTCAGCCAATTTTTGCTCGATTCGGAGTTTGACCGGTTTCGGGCCAAGTTTAACAGGGCTGGTTCTGATCCAGTTCATGGGCTGAACCGGCCCATGGCCACCTCTAATTTTATGCAACGATTGTGCCATGTTATATTTCTAATAAATTTAGGGAAAATTTGCGATAGTAATTTTTTAATTATTATTTATTTTCTTAATCATTAAATATTTTCATATGTCTAGCGTCTCATTATTTTGTTGCACGAATGATATCATACAACCATTATGTTGTATAATTTTCTGGCTTATATATACCAACTGTCCCTAACTTTAGGACCTTTTGACAAAAAAAAATTAAAAACCCTAAAGCTGATATGCAGCTGTCACTGCCACCACCTCCCATTCTAACTACTACTGCTACCTCCACCTCTTCTCTAGCGCCCCTCATCTCCAGCATCCTGATATCCAGCTACTATCATAACGTCTCCTCATCAGTTTCACCTCGACGCTGGAGCAACCTCCAAAATAAAGACCCATCATTTTTACCTCGACCCATCATTCCACGTGTCGTTCGATCTTCAGAAGAACCCTGATGAGTTCGTCTCAAGACAAAGGGACCAGCGACGACGAGCTTCAGTGTTGGTGGGTGATTGAAATTAATGGTGGCAGGTGTTTTGATTTTATGGCGTATCAGATGATATGGAGTGTTTTATTTATTTTTTATTTTTTTAAGTGACACGTCACCAAACGTTAACGGTATTAACCAAAAATTGGATGGAAGGAATTCGCTAACTTTCAAATCAAAGTTCAAGAGGTTTACTGACTGAAATTAAAAATTAGGAACATCAATAATAAAAGGCTCTAACTTTAGAGACGGCCGGTGAATATAAGTCATAAAATCTTGGACATAAACGATTCAAACTATATCTAGAAATAATTACTAAGATTTTTTCAAAAAAATACCTAAAATGTAGAATTATTCGTATTAGGTTTAAACCATTAAAAGACCCTTGTATTTTAATTTTTTTATTTATCTATTTTTTTTCAAAATTTATTATTCAATAGATGCATGTGTTATTTGTTTTCTATTTAAGGGGTCTTTTATAGACAAAATTTGAGAGCGTGTGGTTCAGTCATCAGCAAATAATTTACAATTTTCATGTCAAAATTTACAAGAGGCCCTCATATTTTAAAATTTTTATTTTGTTCGGTCCTATTTTTATGTTTTTTTTTGTTCAATAGGCTCTTGTATTTACAAATTTATATTTAGTAGGTCTCTCTTTAAGTTTAATGATGCAACCTATTTTTCCAACGTGTCGAGTTACGAAGACATTCAAATTTGGTTTCATACGACTTTCACGGCAGGTGTAATACACACTCCTTTTTCGTCCAAAAAGGATCTAAAAATTTGAATTAAATTAAGTGCAATGATTAGATAAAATTAAAGGATCTTCTTTTAGATGTTATATCTCCCTTATATCTAACATGTATATATCATTAGTATAATAAAATTTCTCGGTTGGATAATAATTTTTTCAAATTCAAACAAATTTCTATCTACACTTGCACATGAAAAGAGATACCTAAATAAAATTAATATATGTAAGTGTTAGACCCATATTTAAATTTTTTTCAAAATCCACGTACATAGGCCCAAGCCCATTTTATTTTTTAAAAAGTTTCGGAATTTTTACAAAAATACTAGAAAAAGTGAAAAACTTACTTTTTTTACTATGTAAAATAAAGTTTTTTCAAATATGCCATATTTATCCGTCATATTTATTTTATGTTTATCTTTAGTTTATTTTTTGTTTATTTTTTATTTATTTTTTGTTTATTTTTTATTTATTTTTTTCAAAAAAATAAATCTGGTATAAAAGTAAATAAAAATAAACAAATCTGGTATAAAAGTAAATAAAAATAAAAAAATCTGGTATAAAAGAAAGTCTTTAGAAAAACATGGTAAAAAAGAAAGTTTTTTCAAAAAAGTGGTATTTTTAGTAAATTTTCCAAAAGTTTCATGGTTAGGCTCAAGCACATGGAGAACATGGAAATTCTGAATGTATATTGAGATCCAAACCTCGAGAGGTTGAAGAAAACCTCTAGAAGTTGGCTCTAATCGACAACAAACATAGTCCTACTCGTCGAGTACCCACTTTACTCGACGAGCAGGACAAAGTTGTTATAGCTTAGGACATCCTAGGGGCTTGACCAACATATGCTTGGCCAAACATCATTTTTTTGGATCCAAATGAATAGGCATAAGTCTGCAATGTTTTGAAGACAAGAAGAGACAAGAGGTCTCAAGAACACACAAGAGGTTGAGGGCCAAAAGCAGCAGAAATTTTACAAAACACAAGATGCCAATTAAGAACCTACTCGTCGAGTACATACCTGCTCGCCGAGTAGGCTGTGATCTGCAGAGTAATTGAGTTGTAAGTGCAAATAAAGCAACAATCAACGCCTTCGTTTTTAAAACAACAAAATGCTCACCCAAATCATGTCATCTTGAGCCTCTTTGAGTTTTTATAAACCATTGATCTTGTAACCATGAAAATATACAAGAGGTTGCAGAGGTATATAAAAGAGGTTTGAGTCAAAAACTAGAAGATAAACATGATAACGTGAACACATGACTTTAAAAAATAAAATGCAATTTCTTAGGAGTTGGAAAAGGAGTTGAACGTGGGTAAAATGTTCACAACTGTGCATGGGAAGCTATAGACGTATAACATGGAAACATCGCAAGTTTAAAGATAGAAAAGAAAGTTACAGATGGTGGGTATAGAATTTTAAGGAGAAAATTCAACTTCCCACGAGTGGAAAAGAGAGGAGAACATGGAAAAACTTCTATGGAGTTGAATTGGAAGTTTTAGATGTAACACATGAAGCCATGCTACGTAGAATAAACGGTTCTTGATAAAGTCATGCTGTAGAACGTGGGTATTGAAGTTTCAAAAGGCTGGAGGCTTCATCAAGAAGTTCTAAGACAACTGAAAGGAGTTGGAAGAGGTTTCAACTGCCACCACATTCCATATAAATAGAATAACACTTTGTCATTTTTAACCCTTGAACAAATCCACAAAAAAATCGCCCAACGAAAAAGTACTCACAAACACTTGTATTTTTCTTATTCTTCAATCTTGTAATCACATTTACAAGTTGAATTCAATATATTTTTCGCATTTGCATTCTTGTTTACTTAACATAATTTGGAATACTTGTTATAAGGTTAACCAAGTCCACAATCGCTCGTTACGAAGTCAAGATCACACACAAATTGAAAATCCTCTTCCTGACACGCCCGCAACATTCGCAATTCACTGTTCGGTTTCTTGCCAAAATTGAAAAACTGTCCAATAGTAGATTTTAAGTTGAAATTATCTAAAACAAAATACGTATTCATATTTAAATTTTTAACTTATCAATTTTAATACAGTCATAGAAACTCAAAGGAAGAAATATAAAAATAAAAAGTATATTTTAGAGTTATCTTCATCTAATTTCATATTCTTTATCATTGTTCATATCCATAAATTTTTCAATCATGAAGTGTTTAAAATAGAACAATTAATTGGAAATATTTTCAAATAGTAAATAACTATCAAATGGATAAAAAATATTCATCAATTAAAACTTTACATAATTAAAAATAGAAGGAAAAAAAATACAATTTTAACATATTAAATATAAAATGTTAAGAAAATAAGATTTCGATACGTGAGCAAAGAAAATAGATTCATCAATAAATTAAAGATATAAAAGTTAATTCAATAAAAGAATTAAAAGTTTTATTAAAAAAATATGTTTAGTACAAAAATTTAAGTTAAATTTTATAATACAATTTTAAGTGATATATTATTTAGTCTAACTAATCTAAATTAGATTCTATTTCTGGAAGAAAAGAAGAAAGTCAAGTGAAAATAACAAGGCTAAATCCATCTCAAAACCTTTAATACTTTTGTGTGTTTTCCGGTCCCTATACTTATATTTTTTTGTCTTTTAATCATAGAAAAGAGCATGAAAAATGAAAATTGGGCAAGTATAGAGACCGAAAAGACAGTATTTTTAGAGTAGGAATTTCTTGAATATAAGTGCTAAAATATAGGGACCTCGGAATGAGTTTTGCCAAATAAGAATAACACTTGAATTC
Source organism: Mercurialis annua (assembly GCF_937616625.2). NCBI lineage: Eukaryota > Viridiplantae > Streptophyta > Magnoliopsida > Malpighiales > Euphorbiaceae > Mercurialis > Mercurialis annua. Next base: position 15,873,590 of record NC_065572.1, on the reverse strand, counting down.
TAGAAGCAAGCGCGTGAAGAAGTTATTAGTTAATTTGACCAGCAATAGAGCCATCTTGATGAATTGCCCCTTTTGCTGAAGTGGTTCGTTGTGGTTGAGCTTTCTGCCTTTAATACCTTACAAACAATAACTTTAGTCGATTTCCTTCTTCACTAGTCGTAAGCCCGTGCAATTGCACGGAATCTTATTAATAGGTATATTTTCAAAATAAATTCAAAAAATAATAGCTAAAATATAACATTTAATAATTCATGAAAAAATAAATATTTATTTATTCAATTTGAAAAATTTATGAGAATTAACTAAAAATTAAAATAAATATTTTTTTAAAAATTTAAAATCCATAAGAATACTTATTTGGTACAAATATTTTATTTAAATTGAAAAACTAATGAAAATTATCTATTAATAACAACTTTTAAAAATTAAATAAGTATTTTATCTTATTTCAAAACTCATAAAAATATTTATTTGGTCCTCTCAATTATAAATTATTTTGATAATTTTTTTAATGAATATTTAAAATATTAATATTTTTTTATCTCTATAGGATATATATATACATACAAATATATATATATATATATATATATATATATATATATATATATATATATATATATATATATATATATATATTGATGAATAAAAATATATTAAAGCCACAAGAAGTGGCAAAAAACCTAACCCGAAGTTTTCGCATATATATATATACATACAAATATATATTAAGTATTCATTTATTAAATTAAATTTTCAAAAACTACTACTTGTAATTCTTTAAAATTGTGCTACTAAACTCAACTCATGTAAATAGTAATTTTAACCTGAAATTGATAATAATATTATTTGATGGAAAAACTAAACATAAATGAAAATAACCAATTAAAAAAATAAACATGCATTGCAACTTGCAAGCATTATAAATTTATGTTACATCATTAATTATCAAAGAATAGCAAAACTACTATCGGTTGGCATAGTGAACCGTTACAAAAATTATACTTCCTCTGAATTATAATTTTCCACTCATACCCACTCAAGGGCTGATGAGTCGGTTCCTCTTCAAGTCTATCCTAAAAAGTCTTGAAATATCTCATATTTAGGCCAATCTCAATTCATGTAAATTCAATATATTTCTTCCAAATTAAATTATCACCTTTCCCAGAAAATGCATGCACAACCTACACACATGTTAAACTAAAACACCAACATGGCATATAGAAGCTTTTGAAGCAGAGAAAAGAAAGGATAAGTTTTTATAGACTATATGAATACCACATTTCTGTATATAGTATTGAGATGTATAGCAATAATGCAAGATAAAGTTTTACTTTTAGTTGATAGACTTTAGTAATTATTTATTGGCAATCTTGAAATGTGAAGTAATTGTAGTTAAATTGTCTCTTTTAGAAGATAATGTAAAAATTAAAGAGAATATCATTAGCATTTAAAGGCTTTGATATGTTATTTATAATGATGACTAATTTAAAATTGAAAAATTTAAAACCTGATAATTTATATATATTAAAAAATTTATTAAATAAATGAAATTTAAATAAATGGTTTAAGAAAAGTGGAAACTCATTGGAATGCTTTATTTGGTGAAAATTTATATAAAAAAAAATGTTCGGTAAGAATCATTAAAAAAGTTCCATTTAGTCCTCTAATAAAGTTTAAGATAGTTAATTAGTAAACCACGTAATTATGGTTTAAACCGCAAAACTTTTCTTCAATTGTTGGGAAATAAAACAACTTGTAATATGGATTGAAACATATCAAGACATAAGAAAATAAAAAAAAATTATCAATACGAATCATATGCAATAAAGAACATGCAGATCAACAAAGAACACATACTGATCATGAAATTATTAAAAGATAACCCATGTATATAATTAAGCAGCAAATGACCAGTCTTTCGCTCCATAAATATAGAGATTTCAATCCTTTATAAATTTTCATCACACAGTGAATAAAAAAATGTGATAATTGTAAATAAATATGAATCGTAAAAGATTATACCTTTTAAAGTGATTGTTATAAGAGTAAATGGAGTTCTGAGAGTAGAAAGCATTTCATATATATTTGTGTGTATATATGCCGCATCAATTGAATTTAGTGGTTCCACCATTATTTACTGCAATTTTAAATTATAATATGCCTTGTATTTAAGAAGTTGTTGTGAATTCAAAGATTATTTTTCTTTTAGGTTTCTGAAGTTGATGTAAATTAGGAATCTTAACTTCTCACATATTGGGCTATTATCCTTTTGTATCAAATTCCATTCTATCAATTAAAAAGTTGTTGTAATTTAAACGTAATTTACTAAATTTATTTAAAATAATTTACTTAAAATAAGTATTTTGATAAAAGTGGGAACTAATAAGAATGCTCTATTTGGTGAGACTGAATGACAGTGCTCCGTTGGTCCTCTCAATTATATAATATATAGATATAGATAGATTAGGGGTAGAAATGGTGATCTAACAAAATCTAATTTTTTGTTATTTTATCATTTTTAACCACACTATGACGTTTAATTTATCCTATTACGAAGACTGGGCTAAAGTTAATTTTTTTTTCTTAAAATCAAACAAATAATGAATAAACTTAAAATTAATAAAAACGGTAAATGTTTAGATTTTTTTTATCATTAGGCCAATCATATGAATAGCAAAGAGAATTCTTATTTGCAACTAGAAAATTAATATAACAATTTTTTGACAGAAATAAGGCGCTAATTTTATTTTTATTCGGATCAAGAACAATAGCACTACAAAATGTTATTTAGAACAACACTAACTTTTTTAGGAATTATTTTCAAAATATTTGATTTTTAAACTTAATTTTACCTTTTTCACCCATTTTTCATAATTTCAATCGGTATCATTTTTACAAACATATTTACGAAAATACCCTATTATATATAAAAGGTTTAAATTCATCTTATTCATTTTGTACATACAGAGCCGCACTCTCTCTCTCTTCCTTTCAAAATTCTCTCTTTCGTTTGTCTACTTCTCTCAACTTTCTCTTCCGTTCAACTACTTCCGTCACATCGCTTTTTTCACCTCGCCGTCGAGCGTCTTCCGGTGTATTTCAAGTTGTGGTTTTCTCGCTGTCGCGTTCTTTTGGTGGATTTCTCATCGCCGCGATTCTTTTATTAATTTTCTTGTCACCGCGTTTCTTTTGATGGATTCCTCAATATCGTTTTTAGAATTTTCTAAATTTTTAGATTTTTTGTGATAATTTAGATTTTTTGTGAATGGATTACTGTAAATATATTATTATTTTTTTGTTTATAAAATTCGTCAATTGTTCGTATAATTATTTTGTTTTTCTCTTGATTATAGATTTTGATACTACTGATTTTATAAACAACGAATTGATTTATGGTGTATTTGCAGTGTTTTTATGGTGTATTTACGTTATAGTGTATTTCTGATGTATATGTAGTATATTTCTAGTGTTTTTTTGGTGTATCTATATTTTTCTGGTGTCTTTCTGGTGTATCTATGGTGTATCTGCAGTGTTTTTATGGTATACACTATAAAACACTATAGATACACTATATATACACCATATATACATTATAAAAACATCATATTTACACTAAAAAAATATATCATCGATACACTATAAAAATACCATAGTTATGCTAAAAAATATGATAAAAAAACAAAAAACAAACACTAAAAAAAATCTATAAAAAAGAGCATAAATCATTAAAAAGTGAAAAAAGGTATTTTAGAAATTAAAAAAAGAGGTATTTTTGGTAAAAAGAAAAGGTACGACCTATAAATATGTTTAAAAACAATATAAAGTTGAAAATAAAATATAAAATAGTGCACTGTAGGAAATTTCTTCTAACTTTTATATAACAATTTTATACAAAAAATATAATTATTTTATTTAATTGATGTTGTTGTGAGATATTTGAACGAGTGTTTATCCCATAAAATGATTGTGTCATGTCATATTTACAACAGCCAATTAACATTTGCGATAAGAAATTTTTTAATCGTTATTTATTTTTTTAATATTAAAAGTTACACACGACTAACGTACAATTAGTCTATTGCACGAATGACATGGCGTAAAGATTGCATGAATAATTTTCCTTGATAGATCTTTCAACAAGTCCATCTTACAAAAAACAACAACAACAATTTGATCATCTCCCAATTTCACCCAAAATCTAAACCAAAAATTTTTCAAATTATTTTAGGAACAAGCAATAGGCATATACAAAATAATTAAGCATCTTGATATTTTTCATTGTTATATCAACGTAAATACATGAGACGTGCTAGCATTCATTGGGGGAATTGGGACCAAAAAACCAAATGAAATGCAAAAAATCAATCTATACTATACATGGACTGGAGATAAGCCATAGTTGACAGAAATGAAAGAGAAGCAATTATTTGCTGGGATAATTGCATTTGCATTTCCTCATTGTTTTTTCATAAGAGGCTATCAAGGGATAGATCGAACCATTACGGCGCAACACGAATATGGCTATACAAGCCGGTTTTTAATAAGGAAACTAATCACAGAAATCAAAAGAAATCAATCTCTAGATAATTACCTGACGGCTTCACATCTACACCGGGAGCAGGTGCTGGACCTTTCGGCACATCAGATCTCATTAGAAGATCAATCATGGCTTGTTTTGGCACGTCTGGGGGACTTGTACACCGGATGAGTGCCCAATTGATACTCTGAAAGAATGCATGTTGTTTAATTTCCGTAGCTCCCCGCCTATAGGCAAGTCGGTGCTGTGGTTCTTTCACTAGTAAGCCTCTGATCAAGTCCCTAGCAGCAAAACTCACTGGAGGTGAATCTGGAAATCGTAACGGCTGCCCAATCACGTTAAAGAGTGTTGCTCGGTTTCCTGCCCCCTTGAAAGGAGTTTTACCAAACAAAAGCTCATAAAGAAAGACCCCAAATGTCCACCAATCTACCGCGCTTCCATGGCCTTCACCTTTAATAATTTCAGGGGCTAAGTACTCATGTGTGCCCACAAAAGACATTGATCGAGCACTTGTTGGTTCAGCAATAAGCTCGGGCATAGGGGTTATTTGACGGTTAATCTCATTCTTGGGCTTACCTTTCTTATCTTTCTTGCTCTTTGACAAGAAGCGTGGTCCAAAACATGCTGGTTGGATGCAATCGGGCTGCATTACACACGTTGGTTGCACACAGTAAGCTGAATTCTTTGACTCCAAGGTTGCGTGCGATGATTTGACCAGAGTTGGGCAGACAGCACACCTTAACGAAAGGTCAAAATCTGAAAGCATTATATGTCCATCTTCCCTCACCAAAACATTCTCTGGTTTAAGGTCCCTGTAAATGATCCCTAGCATGTGCAAATATTCCAAAGAAAGAAGAACTTCTGCAACATAAAACCTGCAAAATACAAATAAAATATTAATAGCCTAAAATTAAAAGAAAAACCTCATAATACAAATTTTCAATTTAGTAACGACATGGTATCCTCATTGTTTCTCTAGTCACCTCTCATTTGCGTAATGGCAATTCTACTGAAGCAATTTTGAAACATTGTCTTGATTTCAGCTGCCTTTTGCTTATCTTAGATAGCCATTCTCGTAAAAGGTAATAGCAGCTTAAACATTTTTTAGGTAATAAGTGCATGTACAAGATAAAACTTTCCGTTCATCAGTTTGGATGACCGATAAATATACTGTTTAGTTTCTTTAAGAGTTTATTGCAATCATTTTTTTTCCAATAACTACCAGTACCACGATATTCAATAAAACAAAATCAGGCAAAGAAGGCAGCGGAGAAGATAGGAGAATGAGATGGGCATCAAACCTAAGCGGAGACTAGTTCAATAGACTATTCACGCAAACAACTAAATAAGGTATAAAAAATTTGGAAGCACGGCCACATATTTAGCTCAGAAGCAATGCTTATAGCAACACCATGTAGTTAAGGGAGAATATTCCACAATAGTATGAGAGAGTTCCTTAATATGATGCAGGAATTAGAATTCTGTACGAAAATAGGTAAGACGGGATTCATATTATAGGGGCAATGTTATAGAAAAAAATGTAGACTATTGCATAAATCAAATTTGAACTTAGAAATTCGAAGCACTTGTGACTTAGATAAGTTCTCAATTCTGATTCTCAATTTCTTACTAAGATATTGAAAAAGAACCAAAAAGAAAAAAGAGATTATACTAAACGAAATAAATCCAAAACTGACAGCATGGGATATGCGCCTTCAAAAATAGTTTTTCAGTGAAGAACACAACTTGTCAACAACAAAACCCCCCACAAAGAAGCTCATTACTTAAAACAATGGTTTTAGCCAAAACTCCGAAGACACTAAAATTTCCAACAAATAGTTGGAAAGTATATAATCAGCCATATTTGGCAAGCTAAATATATGAACTTTAAAAACTAATAAAACAAAGAGCATGGAGACTAAGGAAAGAGTTTCTAACCGAGCAGCATGCTCCGGGAAGTACTTTCCGGGTTGTCTTTGCCTGAGAGCATGCAGGTCTCCTCCAGGGCAGAACTCCATAACCAAGCAAGAGAACTTTTCTGTTTCGAAATGTGTATACAAAGTTGGTAGAAATGGATGATCCAGAGATTGCAGTATCTCTCGTTCAGTTTGTGCTCTTGGAAGTTTTTTCCGAGCTGCTAGAGCTGTTTTATCCATAACTTTCATCGCAAAATAAGTTCTGGTGCCAGTTAATTCTGATAGATAGACACTGCCAATGTCGCCACATCCCAGTCTCCGCAACAATTTAAAGTGACTCAACCCTAATGATCCTTCACGAGTTCTGACAACTTGAATTGCTTCCCATCTTATATCATTTGCTTTATGGGGCTTGTACCAAGCACTGGTTAAACTACTCGAGCTGCTTTCATCACTCACATCACTGTCCGTGCTGCCTCTATGGATACTCGTCTTCCTGCTCTCACCATCGTAGGAATTACTTATATCACCGCTTTCACTAGGTTTTTCAATGAAACTTGCTGCTTCACTAACTTCGGTGTTGGTGAAACTCTGCTTTGCCTCTGCATAAACAGTACCGGTGTAGATACTGTTTGGAGGACTTGAACAAAAGCTTACGGCTGATTGAGATATCATGTGGTTGTTAAGCAGATCGACATCTCCTTCACATAAACCTGAGACAACAATTTCAGATTCAAGCGAGCCACTTGAATTAGAACTATCAGGATCACCAATAGGACGCTTAACTACAGATTTTCCTTCTACCATCAAAATCTTCTTCTCCGGAGATTTTCCCGATGATTGATCAAAATCTTCACTTGGACCTGCAAACCGAGATTTTTCTTCATGCGAACTATAAAAAGTTTTGGCCATATTGAGCAATTCTCCACGCTGTGCAGGTTCATTTGCAGCTTTATAAGAGTGCTTCCGATTTACATGATTCATGCCAGGATTGCAAACATCAGCATAGTACGTAGATGAAGCTCCCTCATATCTAGATTGTTTTGCAGATGGAGGCCGAGAAGGGCGCGGAACCACAGGATCCTTCCCTAAACTAGATGTTGAAAGCTGAATCTTCGAAGAAGGGCCGAATTCATTGCCAAATGAATCCATGAAGCAGCTCTACTCCAGCACTAAAATCACGCGAAAATCCAATCAAGCAGAGTACAAATTGAAGATAAATGACAGTTTTGACATTATTTTATCCTTATATCTATAATCAAGGTACAGTTACAAGAACAAAGCAATTAAAATAACGACACAAAAATATATATTTCAAACAAGAACAATAATTTGCAGAATCCAGAAATACAATACCACCTCACAAAGTACTAATGAAGACAAAAATCAAAACATAACGGAGATAACAAGATATCTTGTCATATAATACAACTTTAAATCAAAGTAAATCATCCGTTACTTCTTATACAATCAAAAAAATGTCAAAATCCGATCTTTTAAGCATTATCAAGACTAAAGATTTGTAAAATCGCAGAGCAGTCCAAACTTTTTGCATTGCTTTCACCAATCAAAAACCGCAACTTTTTCAAAAACCCAGAAGCTCAAATTAATAAAAAAATCAAGAACAAGAAACCAAAATGTACAATCTTTAGTTAGATTCTTACTTTAAATCAAGAAACTGAAAAAAGAAAAGCAAATTAAAAGATACCCAGTAACATAAGGATGAAATTACCTGATTAAAGAGGAGACAATAAGCAATCTTGCATGAGTAGTAGTGATGAACAACACAGCAAATCAAAATTGAAAAATAAAAAAGAATAGAAGTTCACTGAGAGAAAGTGAAACAACTTTGTGTATTTGTTTGTTGGTCAGATCGGATCCAAACAAGAAAATTAAAATGATAAATGGCTTTTTTTGCGCCTCTGAACTGATGATTCTGTTAATTTATTTTGTCGTTTTTTATTAGAAAGAAAATACATCAATTTTATATGTTTTCATCAATATAATTTTTTTGATGAAAAGCCGAAACATTTATATTTATTTCTTTTGTTTTTGCGTGAAATTTTCAACAATTACATAATTGGACGTAGATTGGGCCACTTCACTCATTATGTGTGGAGTGCTCCTTCTTAATAATTGCTCTTATTTACGGATTATAATTGGGTTTTTTACACAATTCCCTCAAAAGAGTTATGATGTTATGTTTGTACCTCACAATTTTAATATTGGCAGTAATCACTCTAAAAAATAAAAATCTTTCCGTAAATCCCTCATAGTTCAAAATAGGCTGATTTTAATAATAAATAGGACAACTATACCCCTTCTTCATCTTCTTCTTCTTAACATAACAAACAATCGACAATGGCCACAGATCATAATCTAAGGATTCAAGTTTGGATTGTAAGTAAAGTTAGAGAATTTGAGAATCGATGTAATTTCATAGAAAGATTTGAAAGCTTCTATTTTGAAAATAAGGTTACAACGTGACAGGGACGATTGGTTTAATGTGGCGGCGCGGTGGTCGGACCGGCGACATGGTGGTTGTATCGACGGTGCGGTGGTTAAATCGGTAGTTAAATCGGTGGTCCGGTGGTCTGACTCCTTCGTATTTGGTTGTTATTTGTGTGCATGTGGTGGTTCTGGGAAATTAGTTTCCCCAATTAATATTGATTTTGTTGCGCTCATGGCTGTAGAAATGCCAAGGCATGAATTTTTAAACCTTAGATCTGAGTTATGGTGTTGTATTACCAATTTAATTAGTATTGTTATTGGTATACAAGACTTGTAAAATTAAGGTGCTGCTAAAATTTCAATGAATTCTTGATTTGCAGCAATTTTCTCTTACAGAGTTATATTGTCTATTTCTTAGTTATTTTTTATTAATTGTATCTTAAAGAAACAATATTGATTTCGATATCTGCTATCATGCAATTTGCTCTCTATTAGTTTGATATGTAGTTTACAGAATTATGAGTATATGGCAATTGAAGAATGTTGATGGCAGAATCTAAGTTTTCATGATTTTATTACAATTTATTTTTTTAAGCTATTTTCAATAACAATTGTACTTTAAAACATGAATTTACATAAATCAAGTACGAGCCACATATTTTCAAACACTTGAAATGGTAATCCAGTTTTTGTCATACTGCTAGAAATTTGTTAAGTGTTAAACCTTCTCATGTATGTGTACTTATAGAGCATTTCATCACAACAACATCATCATCCACCCGATAATTTACTTCAAGTTTACTTCTAGTTAATATATATACACTTTATTAAAAAGAAGCAAGATAAATTGAACTAAGATAGTTCATTTGATATAGGTTTATATCAGGTTCACATCAGGTTGATTTTCGGTTTATAGACTGTCAAATACATTTCACTGAAAAGAGATTCAGTTTGTACATTGCACTAAATCTCAAAATTCTATCTATACAAAATATCAGATAAGATTGTAAAGAGAAGTAATGTAAATTTTATTAGAAATTGAATTAAGATTGTTTAGTTGATATAGGTTCACATCAGGTTAACATCAGGTTGATTTTTGATTTTATAGAATGTCAAATACATTTCATTAAAAGAGATATTGAATTTATATATTACACTAAATCTCAAAATTCTCTCAATATAAAATGTCATTTAAGATTGTAAAGAGCAACAAGACAAATTTTATTAAAAATTGAATTAAGGTAGTTCAGTTTATATAGGTACACATCCGGTTCACATCAAGTTGATTTTCAGTTTTATAAACTGTCAAATTTATTTCTCTTAAAAGATATATTCCATTTGTGATTACACTAAATCTCAAAATTCTCTTTATATAAAATGTCATTTAAGATTGTAAAGAGCAACAAGACAAATTTATTAAAAATTGAATTAAGATAGTTCATTTGATATAGGTTCACATCTGGTTCATATTAGGTTGATTTTTGATTTTATAAACTGTCAAATATGTTTCAATTAAAAGAGATATCCAATTTGTGATTACACTAAATCTCAAAATTCTCTCTATATAAAATATTATTTAAGATTGTAAAGAACAGTAAGACAAATTTTATAAAAATTATATTAAAGTAGTTCAGTTGATATAGTTCACATCTGGTTAACATCAGGTTGATTTTTGGTTTTATAGACTATCAAATTTATTTCACTTAAAAGAGATATTCAATTTACATATTACACTAAATCTCAAAACTCTCTCTAAATAAAATATCATTTAAAATTGTTAAGAGCAGTAAGATAAATTTTATTAAAAATTAAATTAAGGTAGTTCAGTTAATATAGGTTTACATCTGGTTCACAGTAGGTAGATTTTCGGTTTTATAAACTGTCAAAAACATTCCACTTAAACTTAAATATTTATAACATGCTTTGTTGGATCACTAAAAAATGCAGAAACATAGAAATTTACTGCTAAAATTACAGCAATCATTAAGCTCCAAAATGACCACTAATTCAACTACAATTACTATAGCAACAATAATAATCTGTTTTTCAGCAACTCCAGTTACAAGAACACAATTCTACTCCACGAATACACCGACTAGCGTTGAAAATGAAATTAGTTACAATTCCATGATAGCTCTTAAAAACAACAGTTCTGTAAACAACCAATACAAATTCCATTAAAAACAAGTGAAATAGATACATACGTCACCTAATCAAATTGGCATGTTAATAATAAATGAAGAACAGTAAATAAAGTATAAATATGAAACACTAAATGAAGTTGAAGGTTATCGAAAAATTTCATTATCAATCTTGATTCTTATATTTCCACTCTTGCACTCTTAACCTTCAACCTGTCAAGTTCCAATTTGAACCTCTCTATCTAAGTTGGAGTTCAATTCCACTATGTCTGACCCGATTCATGACTATATATAAAACTCAACAACTTGTTAAGCGGTCACCGCCGCATGATCATCGAGAAGGTGTTGAGGAGTAGAGATATTACATAAGGGTGAGAAGAAGGTTGTGGGGCAAGTTCACGGCGGAGATTCTCGACCCAACCTGTGTGAATTGAAGAACCCATAAACTAATTTTTATGGGTATGTAAATTCAATGTGTGTAAATTGAAAAACCCATAAACTAACAGTAAAACAAATTCAATGTGTATAGATTTACACTTTCTTTTCCTTTGTGGGCAATTTAATTACTTTAATTTACACTCCTAAAGCAAATTAACATACCAGAATGTATTTTTATATGAACATTCAAAACTGAAGCAGCCACCATCCACACCAACTCCACCATATTTGCCGGTGGCACAACTGCAATTACAATCAGATTTGACATCACAACCACATAACATATATTGCAATTAAAAGAAACCGCCGCCGACAAACCACCGCTGACGAACCGCTGCCGACGAACCATCGCCGACCATGAATGTATATATAGTGTCCGCCATTATGCTTTGAGAGAAGAAGGAAAGGAATTTATTATATGTAATACAAGGTGAGGGATAAAATAGGAAAAGAAAAGTAAATGAGGTACACATACAAATAGGTTTTTAAAATTGGGAGATTTCTGCAAAAAAAAAAAAAGATGGGTCAATAATATAAAGTTTTCAGATTTTGGGTGATTTGGTGTAATTTTCTCATTATAATTTCCTACACGACCCGTTAACACGACACAATACGACGCGAAATTAAACTGATTCGGGTTGAGTTTATATGTGTTTGGGTCACAAACGGGTCCGTTTACGATACGGTCTAATAGCGGATTAAACATGTTAAATCTGATTAACTCGTCTAAAACACATTTAAATCTATTTATTAATTATAATAATTTATTAAATTATTATACGTGACCAATATACTCATATAATGCATATAATTTATAAATTATTGTTTGTTTTATTGAGATTTAAGGTTATTTTGAAGGTTTATTGTTTAATTATAATCATTTAATTAAAAAATATGTTAAATGGGTCATTAATAAACATGCTAAACATGTGATCTGTTATGACATGTTTTGATAAACGGGTTAAACAGTTCGACACGTGTTAACTCGTTTGATAAACAAGTCAGGTTTGGGTTTGATATTTTGACTCGATTAGTTAAATGTGTCGTGTACGGGTTGAAAAGTTTAGCTATTTTAAAACAGATACACGACACGTTTATGATACGGTGACACGAATCGCCATCTCTACTCATGATACTTATTGATGGAACAGGAGATGAGGTGAGGATCGAATATGGACGAATCACTTAGATTCGAGGTTGTGTCTGATCACATGTGTAAGATAAACGGTAAAGAGGTGAACTTTGAGCTTTAGACCCCGAATTCACTCTGATGCTGAAGTCCGTGGAGTATAGGTTTTATAGTAATTAATGTGTATCTAAGCAAGTGAAATTGTTACCTTTTTATAGGCTTTTTTGTGTGGCCTCTCTCTTTTTGGCAATGTGGGACTTTTGGTTTTCATGGTGTTCCATCATTAATCCCTCCCCCCGCCAAACTTGCATCTGTTAGGTATTTATGCCTAAGTATCTGTGTGATACAAGTTTTCAAGGTCGTATTGCGTTGTTCCTTCTTGATTTCTTTGTTTGTTTGTTTTCCAAATGTATGTCCGCTCCTTAAAAAAATTGCCCCTTCGTATGAGTTTCAAGCACCATTTTCCTTTTTCTTTTCCCTTTTGTGTACTATTTGTTATGTTCTTGGTGTTGAAGTGTCATCAGCATCTTAGGATTTGGGTTCCTTTCACCGTTGTCAAAGATAACCGATCTTTCAAAGTTGCATTCTGCTCCTCAGTTGTCTCTGAGAACGGTGAAAGTAAACCATATTCTTTCATTCGTTTGTATGAGACGGTCTCTTAATTTGATTTGTTGCTGGGATGTTTGCCTGGCCTTTTATCTTCAAGTTGCTATTTCTCATTTCTTCTCGAGGGGGAAGCCCTTCCTCTTCCGCCTCTTCTCTCAGGTGTCTTTCCATTTACTCGTGGTAGTATTTATACTTCATCTTCTATTGACATACATCAATTGTCCTTTCTTCGTGTTTTATCTTTCTTAGGGATTGGGCGCCTTGTTTGACGGTTACTTGCCCACATCGCTTTGTTTTCTAGGATTTCCATCGTGGTGTCTTAAAAGCTGCCATTTCACCTTTCTTCATATTCCTTATTTATTTTGTCGTTTTCTACCTTTCTCTCTCTAATTTATTATTTTGTGATACTTATTTTTAAACAATTATCATTTGATTTGTCCTTTCTTTTTCTCCCTTCTTATAAATAGCCCTTGAGTGTTATTTTCTTATTTTTCCTTTTCACAACTCTCGACTATTTTCTTCTTGTTTCTTCTTTGTTTCCTTCCTTCTAGTATTTTCTTGCCCTTAAAATGGTGAAGAGTATTTTTGACGCTATGGACGTGGGTTTGCTCAGCGATGATGACATCGTTATTATGTCTCTTCCGATGATGGAGCACCTTTTTATTCCTTTCACTGCTCCCCCGATCTGCACTTCCTCCTCCACTGTTGGTGCCTCTCTCGCATCTTTTCCAGCCATTATGTCTCCCTGATCTTCTGCTCTTGCTTTGTCCTCGGTTGTTACAGACTCGGTCGCCATTTTTACTATATCTTCTACCGCCGCTGCTACTTCCTTGGCGTTACCTTCTAGGAAGAAAGATAGAAAGCGCTTGTGAGCAGAGCGGGGTTCATGGTCCGCTCGCCCAAGGCTTATGGCTGACTTCTCGATCTAGAAATGGTTTGAAAATGGAGTCGCCACCTAGTCAACTAGGAAATGCCTTTTAACCGACTAGATAACCTTACTTGCCTCCGATAAGATTATCGTGCACCGGACCAAAGACTAGGGTTCATGGACCTCTGTGAGACTCTTGTGCTTGGCTTATCTGTTACCAGCTTTATTTACTAAATATATTCGTTTTATTCTCACCTCAACAGTATATGCAGTTCATAGGATATAAAAGCTGTAAATAAACAAGGATGAAAGTAGTAATCAGGTTTGACGCGCATATGACTCGATATGGACTGGCATTTGAGGCAAGTAGCAGGTACTCCTAAACATATATCTAACCTTAAAGATTTCTAACAAGTAGCATAAGTTTGACTGGTCTGGATATTTTGCATGCACAAAGCCTAAACTAGATGTATAAGTGTGATTGGTTGATTTTATTAGGTGAGTCTTGAAAACTTATACAATCATCACTACATTTTTGTGTTAGTCCTACGATGTCTAAGTGATAGGTTGGAATTGCATTAATGGACCAATTTTAGGTGATTAGTACTTTAACCGGTTATTATTTGATTTAGAATGCTTTTGAAAAGCGATAAACAATGTTGGCATGCTCAGAGGCAGTTTGATATACATATAAGGTTAGAGATACTTTTTAACCTCGTTGAATTGGAGTGCCTGGCACTCGCACGGGTTTTGACCATCGATCTAGTCGGAATTGGTACTCAGTCAGATCATGAGAGTTGTGCATCTCGTTGATCCGGTTCTACTGGTTTGATCCAGAGTCAATTCCGAGTTTGAGTTAGCCCGAAATCGGCTATGGAAGTTGCTGGTTTGCTAGGCCTCGGACTCGTGGGTCTGGTTTATACAACATGTTATATATTCAGAATTTTAAGTCCATTTTACATCGGGTTTAGCCCGTTACAATACATAATATGAAAGTATATGAAAAAAAAACTAAATCTGGGTCTAAACAATATCTAATTCCGAGCTCAAACGAGCCTAGAAACCTAATTCGAAAGTCTGGGAATCGCCTGGAAGATTTGGGAAGTAATATGGAAGCAGGAGTCATCAAGAACACGGCGCCAAAAGGAGATAGAGGCACCGCCAGTTGTAGTTGGCGACGGCGCCAACAGCGATGGCGGCGGCACCAACAACGATGGCGGCGGCACCAACAACGATGGTGGCGGCGGTTCTGGGTAGCAAGTCTGGGGATTCGTCTTTTGGTCCGTTCTCACTCGTTTCAGCTCCATTTTTCATGCAAAAGTAGTCAAAAGCGCATAAATCGAATAAGGAATCCTAAAACGATAGTTTCAAAGTGTTTTAAGGTGATTTGGACAAAAAGTTATATGTGGACAACAACTATTTTTAGGGTGTTTTTATGGCAAAAACACTCCCATAACACCTAGAAACGTGCATTATAAGGTGGTAATTAATTGATTTTTTGAATTTAAGCATAAATACGATTAACTTATAGCTAATTAACACACCTGTCAGTGATTCATGGAAAAGACATAAAATTTAAAATTTTATAGTAAATTATGGCAATTTGACTGCAGTTATGGCAAAAGAAAAACTTTAAATCTAACATGTATCCTAATTGATCATGGAAAATATACAGACAAAAAAGTCAAAGAAATTAATTAGAGGATCCTCAGAATTATTGATTTGTGTCCTTGGCTCGTTCGCTGGCGAAGTGGATGCGGAATTCAGCTTCTAATCTGGTGCTTGCGCTGCGTTGTTGGAGAATTAACACATACTAGGATGTTTTAGGACTGAAAATTAGTGCGGTTTGGTGTGTGTGTGTGTGGTGGAGAATTTGGTCAGGGTGTCTGTTTGGGGGGGGGGTCGAATTCTATAGGTGTTTTTCTAGGATTTGTGTGCCACCTATAGTCAAGCTGGCTTAAAACTGTATTTATAGGGAAATGGGTGACCTAGGGTTAGCTAGAGGTTTGGTTAGTTTTAATTACTATTTACCTAGTTTGAGTTTGTTTTAAACTTAAAGAAGTGCTAAGTGGTAGATTAGTAGGATTATGTTCAAATTATTTACTCTATATTTTTATATATTAAATTCATATTTACACTTGGTGGGTAAGCAAAAAGGTGGTAGAAAAGTTAGTTTTGGTGCCCGAAAGTATTAAAACCGACTCTTGAGACCCTATGAGTTTGGTTATGGTCAATTTCAGTCTGCAAAACTTGCATATTGTCACGACCCAAATTCGAGGATCGCGACCGGCGCTAGGGTATGGGTATGGTTGTACCAAAACCTATAGCAAGTCTCGCGGATAAATAAGCAACCATATAAACCTGTAGAAAAACACTGCTCGGGGGCAACCGAGACTCCAACCTAGGTTTAGCAGTTTATATAGCAGCTCTATAATTAAAATACTCGGTTCAAATTCGAATCTCCAAAACATACCTCAAATATAATTAATCCAAAGTATAACATGCCAAAGATAATAATAAATCAATCGGGCCAATCCGACAATCCACAGTATAAGACAACCAACATATTAAGCTAGTTCTACTGCGGTCTAAGAATTTCAAATTCAGTTGACTAGTTTAAATAACATAAAAACCTTCAAGGAATCAAAGGATCAGAGAACCCAAACTTCAAATCATAAACCTGAAAAATTGGAAAAACAACGGGGTCAGATATACTGAGATGAGTTCATAATGTTGTTTACATTTATTAAGATTAAAACCTGAAAACCTTTTATACTAATATACTTATTCACTTGATTATGGAATAACAGTATTGAAATGACATCCCAAAGTATAGCCCAAAGTAGATGGGAAAAAATCCTCATCAATCCCAAAGTAAGCCAGACATACAGTCAGCCAATCCCAAGGTACTTGCCGGTGCACACAGTCTTAATACTTGCCTATCGAGTAGCTCGTTACATTCCAGACCCATAATAATTTAAAATAGCTGTAATACTAAAATAATTTGCACTACTTAATAAAGCGGTAATTAACACTACAAATTCATTGTTTGCTTATCCACATGATAATCTCGGCAAGCAAGCTAACCATGTGCAGACTCCGAAGCACGAGTAGACGACGGGTCTAAAAATAATGCACAAGTTAAAAACCATACAACCCCTAACTCTAAGAATATTAGACACCACATAGGACTAGCATCTTGAATACAACCAAGTACAACCAAAAGTAAGGTAAACATCCATGTATCAAACAAATCAAAGAATCCATACAATTCACATTAAACAATTTAGGCAAGTTAAGATTAGATAAGTTCTTATCCTTAAAAACAAAAGCGAAGTCCTTTCATAATTTAAATAGTTCTTTTAAACCAAAAAATTTCCCAAAATAGTATGTTAGCCTTAACTGCAGTATAGCTCAACACAACATGTCGGGCGTCACAAGTCTAACCCAACCCAACCATAAGCCAAAGTGAAAACTAAAATTTAAAATCAATCTTTAAATTTAAAACCAACGTTTAATCAAAAATAAGAACTCAACTTAAGCTTAACGAGCCCACAGTTAGCCAATAGCAACACTTGCTAAAAAAATTTCCAACACTTGGCAAATCTCACCCAAGGTATATACAACTCAAATAGAACACCTTAGATGAAATCACAAAGGATTTAGGTACAATCAAATACTTAAATTCTGATTTGAAATAACAACTCAATTAGCCATAAAACATTAGCAAAATCCAACATATCTTATATGCCATTTCAACCATTGATTACCAAACAACCTAAGATAATTCTAACATCTTATAAATATCAAAAATAGTTTTATAAATCATAATTTTAGCCTTTAACAATTATATCAAAAACATCCTAAGAAGGTAACCTAACTTTGGCCAAACACATCGATTAAACCACCAACCAAATAACACCCAAGGTATCCATTTTAAATATGCAAAACAGTCACTTAATAATATTTTCCAGCCATATATATAATTCTTTGAAAACAACGAATTGATTTAAGAAAAGCCACAATTAACATAACAATTTGATATAACCCAAGTTTCCAATTCATCCAAAGTATGATTGATATCTAACAACCTATTATCGAATCTCATAAGGATTTAGGAATTTTAATTTAGCCCAAAATAAAATTATAACTCAAGAACAACAACAACACGCTATACCTGTTGATGTACACAATTATTCTAATCCACCCAAGGTAGAATTACTTCATAAGTCACATATAATACCAATTCAACATTTATAGATTTTTAATCAAAGAAAAACAGAAAATATAAGCCAAACCACCCAAAGTATTGAATCAAACCACAACCTAGCAATCTCTACACATCATAACAAGAGATTGGAGCCACATACCTTTTGATTAACCAATTAAAAATAAAACCCAAAAATTAGAGTGACCCTAAACAACCTATAATCAACCAACACAATAGCTATAGGGCATAGAATCGCTAGATTAGCCAAGATATTGATTAAACCACAAGAGAATGAAGGAAATTACTTACCAAGGATAAAAATATGACCAAAAAATGATAAGAGATCATATTCAGAGTGTACTAGCTGTATTAGGGTTTTTAGAAAAGTTTAGAAAGTGATTAGGGTCGAGTTAAGGGGGTTTAAATGGAAAAACAGCGAATTTCACAGTTCTATGTCGCGCCCGCTACGCCTATGTCGCGCATGCGACTTAAGAACCCGTGCCCGCAAAAACAATTAAATTTTTAAAAACAAGCTTGGGACCACACCGAACCCCGAGGCCACACCCAAGACATCTCTAAACTTATATTAAAAGGTTTGAAACTCAAAAATTACGATTTCAAGTGGTCGAACCACTCAAACGATCCTAAAGTGAACGATAAGCTTAATATAACTAGTTAGAAAATACAAGGTTTTACACAAATTGCCCCATAAACTTCTAAGGTATTGCAATTAGTCCGATTTATAGACTTAGACTACAATCTCTTTAGATTTTTATGGGCTATTTACGCCTAATTGTTGCTGTGCATAGATTACGCCTATTTGGATTCCGGCAGACAAATCAAAAGCTCGTCACCCAGACAGATTTCTCTAGAAATCATCATTAGACGCTTAAGTCCCTTATCACTTTTTACCTGTCCGAAAAATAGGTGTCTACAGTTTGCCCCCTTTTTTAACGAGAATTGATGAAGTAGGTTAGTTCTTGTTTGAGAAGAAACTTGCTGTTACACAAGCGACAAGGATACTGCTCACCATCGGAGAAGCTCACTCGCCCGGTGGTATGATAATGCCCTAGCCTGAGCATTACCCGTCGCGACGCATGACTCTAACTTCATGCCCCCTGGTTCTAGTCTACTCCACATCTGGCCGGGAGTAGTCTTCTCAGCTGCCATTCAGCCTAGGCTGCCTGAGTGTGTGCCTCGTGAAATGGAGCTGTAAACTCTCACCCATCCTGAGAGTGATCCGATGGATTGAATCATGGTAATTATCATGTCCGGGCCTTATTACGTTTGTAGAAGGGACAATATCCCATATGCCGTCCCAAGGGCCACCCTATGTTGGTGTCTTTCTACCAGGCTTTGGCGTCTTTTTGCCATCTTCGGTGTCTCTTTACAGATTTTTGGTGTCTTTCTACCATTATTCGGCGTCTTTTATGCCATATCTTGGTGTCTCTCTACCATTCTTTGGTGTTTTTCTACCGGGTTTTGGCGTCTTTCTTCCATCTTTTTTGTCTCTCTACCGTTCTTTGGTGTCTTTATGCCATATTTCGGTGTCTCTCTACCGTTTTTGGTGTTATCTACCTTTTTTGGAGCCTGACTCTGTTGGTTGTTTGAATCCTGTCTTATGGGCAATTTGTTGATCCTCTGGGTTTATTCTGGTCTTGTAGGGCTTGTCTTGAAGGCTCTAGGGCTTGTTCTAATATTATGGGACTTGTCTTGAAGGCTCTAGGGCTTGTTTTGATACTCTAGGATTTGTCTTGAAGGTTCTAGGGCTTGTCTTGAAGGCTCTGGGGCTTGTTCTAATACTCTGGGACTTGTCTTGAAGGCTCTTGGGCTTGTTCTGATACTCTAGGGCTTGTCTTAGAGGCTCTGGGGCTTGTTATGATACTATAGGGTTTGTCTTGAAGGTTGGGGGGTTGTTCTGATCCTCTTGGTTTTCTATACTTTTGATTTCCATGTTCTGGAGCGTTTGTTATGAAGGTTCTGGGCTATTTATCTAACTTCTAAGTGTCTATATTTTTTGCTGTCCATCCTTTTGGTCATATGTACCTTTGAGTGTCCATTCTCTGGGACATTTAAAAATTCTAGGCCCATGTCCTGTCCGGAGGTAAGATTTCCATGTGTACCTATTTTCTTGTGAATAGTATTTTGGGAATGTGGTTTTATTCCTTTTAACCTTTGTAAGGAGCCTTTACATTTCTCGCTTTCCCTATCACTTTCTCTTTCTAGTTTTTACAATTCTCTCAAATTTACAAACTTTTCTTGGTTCGAAGCATGGCGCCCATCTGGGGTTTTATGGAACCGTGTACAGATCGTGACCGGCAGGCTGACCAACATGCTGTTTTACTGGATGCGGGCCGGGAAGTTCCGCTCTTACCGTGCTTGCAGCGTCATATCTGCTCTGGATTTCGACCCATAATAAATTTTTCTAGAACTTTTCTTTGTGTAATTCAGTATTTTGTAGTCTGTATGTCCGAAAAATGTTCGAAATTGGCTTAGAAATGTGCCAGAACGTGAAATAAATAACCCAAGAAGTATAAACGTAGATGGCGCCGGAGCCGAGAGGAGTTGGCGCCGCCGACAACTGTAGTTGGCGCCGCCGACAACTGTAGTTGGCGGTGCCGCCATCTTCAATTGGCGGTGCCGCCAGTTGTAGTTGGCGGTGCCGCCAGTTGTCACTGGCGCCGTTACATCGGCGCTGGTGCCCTTTGGGGCGCTGATATGGATCCGTTTTCTTATTTGCTTCTACGTTTACCTGTAATTCTAACCTCTGGTATCGATTTTCTCTTTTCTTTCGGGGTGAAGAGCCGTTCCGTACTTCCGGGAACTTTGTGAATGCTCAGATTTGGTATAATGCCATGCACGATTTGGTCCGGGCTCGGTAGACGCGGTCGGTTTTGGTCGTCTGACTGGGTCTCTATCTAATGCTACCAGACTTTGTGATAACACTTCACTACTTGCTTTGATGGAGAAGTGGATGGACACTACTCATACGTTCCATCTGACTGTAGGGGAGCTGACTGTCACTCCTTTGGGTTTTTCATTGATCACTGGGTTGGATTTTGGTTTGTCGGCCGGTACCCTTTGACTCTGGCATTTGTGGTTTTGCGTATAGGAGCAGGTATATCCGGAGGATTCTCGGTTGTGAGATGAGGGTGAATGGGAGGGCCCTTGGATACGCTGCGTTGTGGGAATGGTACGAGCTGTACGGTCCTAATAATGATTTTGAGGTAGACATGGCTGCCTGGGCTTTCATCTTCTATCTTTTGGCGACTAGTCTGTTTAGCAACTCGGGTGGTCCATATGTGCATGCTTCATGCTCTGGAATATCTAGACCGGGCGGCGACCTATGACTGGGGATCCGCTGCGCTTGCTCATTTGTACCTGAGTATGGATGGGGTGGTTCGAGGAGGATCCCGCATTTGTGGGATGTGGCCGGTTGTGCACATAAGTCTGATTTCTCACTCTTTTACACTTCAAGCGGTTTATGTGTTTTCTCTTTCAAATATGGGCCATTCAGATGAACATTCTGACTGGCTTTGGCGCTCCTCCGCAACAGGCTATCTCTTTTCTGAGCTCCTGGGATATTTCTAGGACTACACCCAATCGTTAGGTGGCTGTGTATCGGGACCAGTTGAACAGTCTGGCATGGATCGATGTGAGTATTTGTTCACCTGTACTTTGAATATCCCCCTTTTTTGGACTGTGTTGTCTTCTGACGGCAGATTTTCTCCCTGTTTGCAGATCCATTCTTCATGGAATACCCCTATGGGGGCTCAGTGGCCTGATTGTCTGCAAGGCGCTGTTGAGAGGTCGGGCATGTGTTATCTTATGCATGGCCCGAATTTTTGGTCTTGGTTTCTGGACGAGTGTGTTTTTCGCTGGTGGGTTGGACTTAGTACTCGTATGATTCCCGTGGGACCGTCATTATCTATGCTGCGTGGGAGGGACTTCGTGCCCCCTGTTTTTCGCCCGGATCTTAGCGAGTACCCAGCGACAAAGTTTGTATTTGCTCCACGGTAGAGCTATCAGGAGAATTTCTTTTCTGTCCATCTTCTTGGTAGTTTTCCTCTAGTAGGTGTGCCAGGGCTTCCATCTCCGGACGTTGTTACTACTCAATTTTAGCATGCGGCTGTGAGACTCCAAGTATGTGTCCTTTTCCCGGTCTTTTCTAC
Source organism: Mercurialis annua (assembly GCF_937616625.2). Classification (NCBI taxonomy): domain Eukaryota; kingdom Viridiplantae; phylum Streptophyta; class Magnoliopsida; order Malpighiales; family Euphorbiaceae; genus Mercurialis; species Mercurialis annua. Next base: position 15,851,119 of record NC_065572.1, on the reverse strand, counting down.
TTCTCTTGTTTCCGGATTACTGCGCTTCTAACTTCTTTATGGTTTATCTTTTAGGGAGAGTATATGCGTACGGGTCGTGTTATCCATCCTAGGATGGACGTTCCTAGATCTCCTAGTCGGATCCATACTGGTGGACAAGACGATTCTTTTTGTTTAGTTCATGGTCTTCTAAGTCAGATGCCGGAAGCGACTGCTCGTTACCATGGTGCATCGGGACTAGTGCACGTCTCGGTTCCTGTTTCTTACATGCCATATTCGTTCGAGCATGCTGGTTGTACCCACGTAAGTGCTGTTCAATGCGCTTGTTTTTTATTCTTCTTAAAATTCTCGTCTGCTTGTTTGCGTGTCTGATATCCTGTTCTGTAGATGCCGGTGTCTCAGGCTATTCAGTTGGCTGATGCAGCCTTCTACTAGAGGGATCGGCTTTACACTGTATCTGCACAGATGGGGGTAAAAATGCCAATATGCAATATATTATATCCTATATGTATGCATGGATGTATTTCTAGCCCTGAATGCTCTCTGGTTTCTTGTAGTATTGCATGGATGAGCTGACCCATAGACTGCAGCAGGCGTAGCTGGCTTCTGCTGAGATTGATAGTGTTCCCCCTAACTTTCCTGGCGGGAGAGGATGTCAGGGACTCGGAGGTCATGGTGGTCATGGATTTGGAGGCCATGGAGGATGTGAGGATTACACGTTTTCTTTTGGTCAGGTACATGCTGGATGCGATGACGACATGCTATCAAAGAGCGAGTATGGCGATATTGAGTCGCTATCTTTTGGGTCGGACTTTGATTCTTAGACTGCACTTTTCTTGTATTGTATCCTATTAGACTTTCTGGATGTTGTACTGTTTGACAACGCCTTTTTATGCATTTTGAGTACATGTTCGCATCTTTATGTTTTTACGCGGAATAGTTTGTTTATTTTGTGCTTTCGTCTATTCTTGTAATCCAGAATCCACAATTATGTGTATGTTTGATTTGTTGAAAGCTTCTGTCCCTGATCTTCTAGTTGGTGGGAACCTCATGCTCCTTGGTTTCTACTGTTGGGAACCTGATGCCCCTTGTCTTCTATCTGGTGGAGATTCAACGCCCATTGTCTTTTGCCTGGCGATGACTTGATGCGTGTTCAGATTCTAAAGTAGCAGGACCGACGCTTATCTTGGATACTTCTGTAGTAGAGGACCGACGTATGTCTTAAGGTCTTTGACGCCCCGTGTAATCTGGATATTCTTCATAGGATGGTAAAGGCATAGCGCCTTGGGTTGAGTGGCAGGCCTGAAAACTGTGATGAGGATTTTGAGGCCCCTTGCTATGTAGGTTTCCGTCTCAGGATAGTAGTAGCATGGCTCCTGTTCCGGGTTGTAGAGGCTTGTAACCCGTGGTTCTTGAGGTTTTTTTTGCCTGTGGAGGCTTCCGAGCGTGTGATGATTTTGTAGGAGGTTGGGAGCCTGCGCTGATTCTGTAAGAGGACGGAAGCCTGTTGTGGGGACTCCGATACTCCCGTTGCTATCCAAATTTCTGTCTCTGGATAGTGGCGGGATAGTTCCAATTCTGCTGTACTTCTAGAGTGGTGGGTACCTTAAGTCTCTAAATTTAGATGGTGAGGAGTTCTTCTGTCCCATGTTGTCTGGGTAAGGAGTTCTTCTGCTCCCTTACTGTTTGGCTGAGGAAGTCTTCTGCCCCCTGTTTTCTGGATGAGGAAGTCTCCTGCCCGCTGTTTTTTGTTAATGAAGGAGTTTAATGCTCCCTGCCATCTAGATTCTTTTTTTGTTAATGAAGGAGTCTTCTGCCCCCTGTTTTTGCCCATCGAGTTTCTGGTATATTCTAATTATGGAGATTTATGGGTTCGCTCGGGGCGTCCAAGTTTGCGAAAATGTAATACCCCAAAGATTTGACATTGTCAATTGGGCCACGTGTCAAGTTTGGAATCGATGGTGTGGCGGTAATAAAAATTTATTGGAAAAATTAAAGTAAATAAGACCCGAGAAGGTCGGTTATGAAATTCCAATATAGAAATTTTGCAAATATCGAATAAAGGCAAAGAAATTGGGACTAAGGAAAGTTGTAAGAAAAGTTATTAAAATAAAGTTTAAGTCCCAAATTGGTAAATAATATATATTAATTCTCAGAAATTGCAATTAATAGATCATCGATGGAAAATAATAATTATGGATTAGTATTATTTATTTGGGTATAAATAATACGTATGTAATTAAGTTAAAACGGGTAATTAACCATTTGTTTAAATAGAAAGTTTGAAAGAAAAATGGTTTAAGTTAAAGAAATAAATAATTAAAGTGGCTAATTAGCCAAACTATATATTAAGGAAACATATGAATCAGATGATTCAAGAATGTTACAGAAGAAGAAGAAGAAAAGAAGGAAAGGTGGCGATCAACTTCAATTCGATGCAGTTTCTTCGTTTCTTGACGGAATCGAGTGATTCTCGCACCGTTGGATCATAAATTTGATCCTTTATCTTCTAAGACCTTCAAATCAAGGTAAGGTTGTAATATGTGGTACTGAAATGGAAGAGTAAGGGCTGTTTCGTTTTTGATAAAGTCGAATTGATTGTAATTGTGTTATTTTGACGTTTTCGAGTAGTTTTAAGATGAGTGTTTTTAGAAATAGTGTTTGGATCACGTTAGGAGTATCGGAGCACGTCGGGACAGCCCGGAGATGAAGTTTCAGAACTGTGCACAAGCACAGCCAAAGCTGTGCGAACGCACAGTACCTCCTGTGCGACCGCACAGCTGGCATGAAGCATCTATTGGGCATTTTTTCCCGTTACGACTTAATGTTCCGACTTCAAGTATGTCAGACATTAAAAGTGAATCACAGATTCTGAAAACATGAAATTTGGATATAGAACATGACATGTACGACCAAGGTTTTGCAATGTCTAAAACCTATTGTTGGAAATCGATAAAAGGAATATAACAAGTATCTCGGCTAAGTATAAGAATACGATTAACAGGTTACCGAAGTTAAGAGTCGTATTTGGAATAAAATCGTATTAACCTAAGTTCATAACTTAGGGTTTAGTACTAAGTCTACGTTTATACATTAAATGTACAGGTAATTCGAATAAGTAACTGATGTGCCGACAAGCTATTGGGCCGACGAGCTGGAATAGCTACGAGATCGAACGATGCATGGAAACTACGTGATCAGATGATGATATTGCAGTTTTTGGATAGCGGTTTCTATGACTTGCATTTTTACTTTCGCGTATTATTACAAAAGCTAATTTCATATATTATGAATGTTATTATCAAGTACATCGCATTTATATGATTTGAATGTACAATATATCGTTTTGTTGATTGTTTGAATATAAATATCTAGTGTGCGATCCGAAGAAACTAACTGCCTATTGGGTGTCAATAGGCTGTGTGATCACCAGTATATGAGTTAGTCTAGTGTGTCTAGATTGTTATTGATGATATCAATGCGCATGATATGAATAGGAAAGATGGACTGCGAATGAGAGACGAGGTTGAACTTGGTGGAACTATCGCGGGACCCGTATCTTGTGGGTTGAACTCGGTTGAATTATCTCGGGACCCACGACTTGGGATTAAGTGATTGGTCGTGATTAAACTCGGTTGAATTATCTCGGGACCCACGACTTGGGATTAAGTGATTGGTCGCGATTGAACTCGGTTGAATTATCTCGGGACCAGACCACTTGGATTGAAATGATTCGATATGATATGATTCGATATGAATACGATATAGTAAGATGAGTTAGAACTTAAGATCAGGGTTTCGATTGGATCCAACGCTAGAGAACGTAATAATATTACTTTCTTATATCACGTATCGATTTATATACGTTTTGAGCATGCGATGTTAAGTTTTTATAATAAAGTTGGTAATTTGCAAACTCACTCAGTATTTTCCCAAATATTGACCCCTCACAATTGTATCTTTCAAATTACCGGAGTCGGATCAGACAAACCATTTCCTTTGTGCCAGAAGTCGATTGGTTGAAGCAAAGTACGAGTTCCTATAGAGCTGCAATAGTCAGTAGGTGTCAGTTAATGATTAAGTTTTTGAATTCAAACAATTTCTATGGAACGTAAACTCTAATATAGTTTTATAAATGAATAGTTTATAAAGATGTGTTTTTATACCAATTGCCATGAGTGGAATTGGTCGTGATTATGACTAGAAACAGGGCGGTGCTAGACATGAGATATCGCTTTGTAAGACCCTGGTTTGTACGAATAGTTTTGCAAACGTTTTCAAAAAAAAGGATAGATATTTTAATATCTATAATTATATTATTTGACGAAGTTTCCTGAAGACATTTTATATAATAATATATTTTAATTACGAAAACATTTATAGTAGTTCTAGGCTTGCTATGGGATTTGGAGCTAACACTCTTATTCCCTAGCGCCGGTCGCGGCTCAATAATTTGGGTCGTGACAGAAAATTGGCCCCATTTTTCATTTTCCTGAGTTTGTCTATTGTAGAATCTGTATTGCCCCCTCATTGAAACATTCGATTTTTCTGGTGGGGAACTGGATAGTTCAATGAGAGTCTTGCTCTTGTCTTGCTCCTTCTAGACTTTGTAGTCTGGTCTTGGGCAGGCCGATCTGTAGCTCCTATGAAAATTCTTTCTTCTAGAAGCATAAGTTCTATGTTCTCGTGATTAAACATATTCGTTCTTCTTGTAGCCTTGATTGCAACTTGATCTCGAGCATTTTACTTGTGTTACAGAGTTCTTGTCTAGGTATACTTACGTAAAAACAAAACTTCTTGAAAACTCTTCCAAACAAAACGACTCATTTTGAATTTCATTTAAACCTTAGCAAAAGTGTGCATTAGGGTGATGACACCTCTCATCCCCAAAGAGTTGCCACATCGCATCTTTTTGTCCGAACATAATGCATATGATGCATGTCCTACAAATGCATGAATTGATGTATGTAGTGATGCATTTCTATCAATGCCGTGACAATTATCAATGGCTATTACGGGTCTAGGCACAATTATGCTTTCAGAATCGTTAAACAAATAACTTTAAAAAGTTATAAACTTTGCGTTTTGTAAGATCTCTAGACTTTTAAACTCTGTATCCGGAAAGTTCTTCCACTTCTGTAGCTTCGTACTCTTTCTTCGTTTGCTTTTAGCACGCCAATCAATCATTTTCAATAGCATCTTCACGTTACTCGATGCTAACCACGTACGTTTGACTATCATATCAACTATATTCTATTCATATGAGGCATTACATCCCCACGAGACTCCATCTAGATATGCATGTCACATATGCACGTCCTAACGAAAACAAAACACGTGTATGTATCTCACATAAGCGTGTCACAACGAAACAAACAGGTATTTCATAAACTAGTCAATCGCACATATCACAAAGCAACAACGTAAACGACTTGGATCAGACAGAACTCAACTCTATAGTTGTAGTAGTTCCTACGTAACTTCATCATCAAAACACATATTAGCAGAGGTAACTGGACCAACTGCTCTGATACCACAATTGTCAAGACCCAAATTATTGAGCCGAGACCGGCGCTAGGGAACGGGAATGGTAGATCCGGAACCCGTAGCAAGCCTAAAACCACTTCAAATTTTTCGCGAACTAAATATATTATTATATATAAAACATTTTTAGAAAGCTTCTGTTCGCTGGAAAAACTTCCAAACTCAAATCTTTGAATTTGATAATGGGAACTGTTTCGGTTTGATGCTTTAATCGAAACTCGAATTTCGACCAGGTCACGCAAAAGAACAATAGTAACAAACTAAACTAAAATTATCAGTATCGCTCCGGAGGTTAAGGAACCTAAGCGGGATTGATTTCCAACTACTCCTAAGTTAAGGGTTTAATCCGGAGATTAAGATAGAAAAGCCTGAGCTTTGATTTGTGTTTTTTGATGAAATTGTGTAGACTTTATTAATTTGATGAAATCACTATTTATAGGGACAAATCCCCTAATAATAGGAAAAAGAAGCGAATTGAAACTGAAACACTTAATTAAACCCTAATCTGATAAGACTAAAAATAAAAAGGCAATAATAAAAATAGCTAATATGGGCCCGGTCCCATTACAGCCCATTATGCTCTCTTCCTTAGCAGCCCATCACTTGCTAGCCATATTTTGGGCCGGTGTCAACAATGCCCCCAACAAGCCTATATTGTTTAAATTGTAGGCTTGTTCTTAAAAGAGGCCCATGTCCAAATACTTATTTCCTCTTATGATTCTCCATCACTCCCATTTTTGATTATAAAAGGAAACTTCTAACTCTTTGCATTCTTCAAACCCTAAAATCAATAATCAAGTGATGATAGCCGTCTTGCAACCACGTCACACCCATTAGCCGTCTCACCGCCGATCTTGCCGCACCAAAGCCTCGCCGATCACCTCATCCGCTCGACCGATCCAGCTCGTCGCCGATCATCTCGTCCACTCCGCGAGCCAACCTCGTTGCCGATCTTGCTAACCTTTCCGAGCCAGAACACTACCGGCGATCTCGTCTGTTCTTCCAAGCCGATCCGTCGCCGAAGAATCGTCAATCTGCCATTCGCTGCCGATCTTGAAACTGCCGATCATCACGTCTACTGAGCCAAAGCTTTGCCGTTTGCCTCCACCGAGCCAACCCGTAGCGATCTTTATCATCAAACCGAAGATCATCTTGCCGATCATTCCCTTCAACCGCGTCGATCAACTCGTTGCTTCCCGTCATTGCCGATCTAACCATCACGTCGATAGAAATTGTTGCCGATCATCTTGCCGATCTAATTGTTGATCTAATTGTTGCCGATAGATCTTGTCGATGGATCATCTTGCCGATCTAATTGTTGATCTAATTGTTGCTGCAATTTCCGAGCCAGAACGCTGATAGAAATTGACGCCACTTGCCGATCACAAACCGTCGCCGAGCCTCCACCCGTCTTGTAAGTAATGCCAATTTTCTCATTTGTTTTATAGACTATCACTTGAACTATTCGGTCTATTTGTTGATAAAACTTGAAGTCAGTTTGTGAACGTGTCTTGCGATGGCTTGATTGAGAATTTTATCTAAATCTGCTACGAGCCAATCATCATGCCTGCCGATCCTCTTGTCTTTTTTGCAGATTTCCACCGAAACAAGTTTTCACTCCTTGCAAGCCATCGCCGGCGCCGATCTTCAAGTGCTGGCTTTCTTATTTCCCAGGATGGCTCGTGTCGATCCGGACATCACCGCAAAGATTCATGACAAGATCTCTCGCCATCGTGAAGAAGCATCAACCGCAATTGCAGAGGTATTAATCCTATCCGAAAACCGTAAAACTTATGTTGGTCCTTTACTTACACAACCATCTCGACTGTGTGAAATTGCTCTCCCATTCCATGACTACTGTCCATCACGCCTTGTCGTCGATCATCATGCCTCCGTTTGGATTGGTGAACAATTTAGAAATTGGCCGAACCCTTCTTCGGATTTCAAGCTTTGGGTAGCTAGATTGAAACCTTTTTATGAAGCTTCTTGGATTACTGCTGGCATCGCTGATCTTATTGCACTCGCACAGATAGATATGCCGTGCTATAGGCATTATTTGCTGGGATCAGCCTTGTTTTGGTCCCGATCAATAAACGGATTTGCTTTCAAGTTTGGTCCGATGTCGATCACTTTGCTAGACATCTCATGTATGCTCAACGTGCCTATCTCCGGTCACAGGATTACTCCAGAACTCTCTCCCACTGCTTCTACACTTGACACGGGTCCGGCACGGTCGTCTCTGAATTTTGGTAGATTTTTGAAAGATCGCCAACAAACCACCCCTGTTCCGGATCGCGAAGAACATATCGCTTTTCTTACTTACTTTCTTTGCAAATTCGTGGTATGTTCTACAGCTTACAAAGTAACCAAAGAATACCAACGGATCGCTGTTGCCCTTGCCGACGGAGTAAAACTGAATCTTGGGGAGTATATACTAGCTTTGATCTACCGTGGCTTGCACGAGATGATTCCATGTGCCGATCCGAGCTCGCATAAAGCTCCAAGTGGTCCAATTTGGGTACTTCAGATGTGGTTAACTATGTATTTTCCTGAATTGATGCAACTTACCGACCGTGTTGAGGGTTCATGTCACGGATTTACCTTGCTACAATGTCGACCACTCATGTCTACCGTCGATCAAGTCATCAGTTTCTTTTCTACCACGGATAGCCGATCTCCAGAACTGTTCTGCCCGTTATTGACACTTCCTCCTTTGTGGCTCGGATATGGGTTTAGAACCGACCTTCGAGTAGTGAATCAAGAGAAAAAGAATTCTTGGTGGGTCAACTGGATGAGTGCATTCCGAGCCAGGAATTTGTTTCTGGGACTTACGTATTTGTCTAGCGGTTGCGAAGGATATTTTGCTCACTATTATGCTCGCCAGTTCGGTCGGCCTCAAGGCTTGCCTTGCCCATTCCAAATAGATTGGAATCAACGAGATGGTTCTAGACCGAGATTGGCAAGTATGACCGACATACAAGAATTGTTTCTGTTGAACAAACAATACCTTGTTCAGTGCAAGACTATCCCGTATCCCGAGAGTCACCCCGTAGCCGATCCATCATTTGATTCCTGGTGGCAAGATTTCGTTAACCGACATTTCACCCATTCGGTTGCAGAAGTGTTGGCTCGCCATGATTTTTATCTTCCCCCCATTAAACGCAAAGCTTCTCACGAAGATGTTTTTCTTTTGCAGGGCGATCCATCCAAGCAAGCGAAAGGTAATGATGTTGATCGAGGTAAATTCCGTTATTTGATTTTTATAAACTTGTTCAACTTTTACTTATGATCAAAAAATGTATATGCAGCTATCGAGACTGTTAAGAACAAATCTCTCGCGACGAGATCGACCTCGGAAGCAACCTCACAATCCAAGAAGCGTCCGATTCACACTGGTGGTAAACCAAAGAAAGCGGCCGTGAAGCCGAAAGCTCTCAAGACCGTTGCTAATGACACTCCTCATTTGATCGACGAAGACGAGATGCCATTTGATTTCAGCCCTCCTCTTGACCATCCAAACGTCCCAACTCCCGTTGTGCGCAACTTGGTTGAGGAAGAGGACTTGCTGCCGATCGACGATTCGTCTCCCATCCGTCCTGCTTCTGAACCGCAGCAACAAAAGAGCAATCGGACCAAGATCACCATTCGCACTCATACTTCGTCGTCGACCAAGACTATCAACCGATCTCCCACTGTGCCGATCATCCCGAGTCATCCTTCATCTGCTGCTTCGGCGCAAGTGGTATGTCTTTATGTTTACATTTCTAATATTGCAATCCTTTGTATTAAGCACTTCGCTTGACAATTGTTTGGATTTTTCGTTCTTGCAGAAGACAGCTCTTGAAGAGTTGGATGATATCCTAAATTCTGACGTTGAGAAAGAAACTTCTTTACAAGAAGACGACCTCACTTCTGATTGTAGTGATCAATCCGGTGAGCGTGATGACTCTCTCCTTCTACTTGATGCCAAGATTGAAGTGATCCGCCGTTTGAAGCCAAAAGGATTGAAGGTTTTTGAGAATGATCAAGACATGGAGGAATTGCGATCGGCGGTCTCTCTCTTAGCCAAATTTCCGAACACCGATCTCATCAACCCCAATGGTCATTCGGCCATAGCTGTTGCTAACAGCGACTTTTCGGCTATCAAAGAAACACTTGAGTCTTGCGGGTCGATACGCCGTTCTTATGAGAGCAAGAAAAAGAAGAAGGAGGAAGCAGATACGAAGATCGACCGTCTTCGTGAAGAGGCGAAGAAAATGGCTCCTGAAGTTGATGCTTCGACCCAGGCGATACAGGAGTTGCGCAACAAGATTGAAGAACTTCAAAGAGAGCTAGCAATCAAGGAAGAACTTCATCTACCAGTGAAAGCCAAGTTCACATCGACTGTAGCCGAGGCGAAACAACTCATTGCGCGCCGATCTTCTATTAAGGATGAGCTGAAGGCCGATCAAGCCACGTATGACGATGCTTGCAAGGGATATAGTGAGATGAGGAACTTAGTCGGTGATCTTTTTAACGCCGTGTGATCGGCGTTGTATGAGTTTGATATCATTTCTGTTTTTTTTGCGTTGTAACAAAAATGTTTATTTTGCCATAGTTTGAACAGGTGTTGTCCTGGATTTTGACAAACCATGTGTTTTAGCGTTTGTAAACTAGATCGGCATATGATGTTTAATTTCGTTTTATTCAACTGCTCAAGACAGCGAAAAACTAAAAAGAAACATATTGACTTTTCGATTGCCAATAAGGTCGATCAATAAGGCCGATCTGTACAAAAACTTTTTTTTTTTTTTTTTTTGGCCGATGGTTTTTATAAAAACTGATTTTCTATCGGCCAATCCACAGGATTATATTCAAGATCTTTGGTGCAAAAGAATAATAATTTGCCGAACAATAAATAATTTTATTCATTTCTTTTTGTTTACATCTTTTATTCGGCTGGATTTCCGAAACATAGATAGTGATTGTTCGGCATTTAAAAGGTTTCCAACTGTCGCATCAGGTTTAATCGGCCATCCAAGAACTTGTAAAATATCGTTTCGGCCGATCAAAAAACCTTATATCGTTTTGACCGTAAGGGGATCACTCCATATCATCTCGGAAGGTTTCCTTATTTATACCCTCCCAGCAACTAGGAACGTATTTTTTGAGGTATTGACCATTAATTGACCTGTTATGCACCTCTCCATCTATATCTGTCAAGACATAAGCGCCACTTAACAAGACTTGTATTACTTGAAATGGTCCTTCCCAATTCGGGCTCCATTTTCCAAGACGTCGATCTTTATGCCCCAGTGGTAAAATCGCTTTCCATACCAAATCTCCAATCTTGAAAATTTTACCCTTGACTCGTTTATTGTACGATCTTTCGACTCGCCTTTTTTGCGCTTCTAGATGGTCAAGTGCTTCCAATCTTTCTTCATCGAGATCTAACGCTTCTAAGATCATTTTATCGGCATAATCATCTTTTAAGATCGTATGTTGTCTCTTTCGTCGTACAGAATGTACAGCAAGCTCCATAGGCAACATTGCGTCATATCCATACACCAAACGGAATGGAGATGTGCCGGTGGCCGATTTCTGGGATATTCTGTTCCCCCAAACGACTTCGGACAAAATTCTATGCCATTGGCTTGGATTCTCTTCGATCATTTTGGACAGACAGTTCTTTATAGATTTGTTTGTAGCTTCTGCTTGTCCATTCGCTTGGGCATAATACGGTGTAGAATGTATCATTTTAAAACCGTACTCTTTCGAGAAAGCTATAGTATCCGATCCGGTAAACATAGTTCCTTGATCGGTCGTAATAGTCTCTGGAAGGCCATGTCGATGAATCAAACATTCTTTGAAAAATTTGATTACTTCGTCTTGTGTTGGCGATTTCAATGGCTTGACTTCTACCCACTTCGTGAAATAATCTGTCGCGACGATCACGAAAGTATGTCCTTTCGCCGATGGTGGGTAAATCTTGCCGATCAAATCTACTGCCCATCCTCTAAATGGCCATGGCTTGATGATTGAATGTAATACGTCTGCTGGAACGTGTTGAACCGGTCCAAATTTCTGACAAGCTTCACATCCTCTGGCGTATCGGATACAATCTTGTTCCATTTTCGGCCAATAAAAGCCGTATTTGTGTATTAACCACCTCATTCTTGGTCCAGCTTGATGTGCCCCCGAGATTCCTTCATGAACTTCAGCCATGACCAACATAGCTTCTTTTGGTCCTACACATCTGAACAATAAACCTTCACGACATCGTTTATACAATTCGTCAGCTAGAATCACATAGTTGGTGGCCAACATTTTGATTCGCCGATTCGCCGGGTCTGGATGTGTAAACCAGTCGATCAATTCTTTCCTCCAATCGGCTGTCGTGTCCAAGTGATATGCCGATCTGCAGTCATCTGGTATTATGCCCCCAGTATGAAGACAAGGCGTTGTTCTCTCAATAATCTCAAAACCTGCCATGATTTTGTATCCACTTCCATGCTGGGCTAAGTCGTTCGCCTCTTCATTTTCTGCTCTTTCCGCGAACTCTATCCATGTTTCGGAGAAACCATCCATGAGGTGTTTGGCTTTGTTGCAGTACTTAATCAAGACGTCTGATTCGCATTTGAATTCGCCAATAACTTGCTTAATAATTAACAAGGAGTCTCCTTTTACTTGAATTGCTTTAGCTCCCAGCTCGGCCAGGATTTCCAATCCAATGATCAGCGCTTCGTACTCCGCTTGATTATTGGTGCATTGGAATGTTAACGAAAAAGACATTCGAAAAACCAAGCCTTGCGGCGAGATAATTAATATCCCTGCACCTGCCCCTTTATTAGTTTTAGATCCGTCGAACCAAAGCTTCCACGGAATTGGCTCGAAGCAAGCTACTTCCTTGATCGGGATGTTGGGATGATCGGCTAAAAAATCTGCTAGTGCTTGTCCCTTAACGGCTTTTTGTGGAACATATACTAAAGTGAATTCTGACATTGCAATAGCCCATTTTCCAAGCCGATTTCTCAGATAAGGTCGAGACAGAATGTATTTGATCACGTCCGTTTGAGATAAAACATATACCACTACCGGAAGCATGTAATATCTTAATTTACAGCATGTAAAATAAAGACACAGACATAGCTTCTCGATAGTGGAATATCGAATTTCTGTGTCAGTTAGGCTTTTACTCAGATAATAAACCGATCTTTCGACTCCTTGATCTTCCTGTGCCAACATGCATCCTAACGATTCGTGGGCTGCCGAGATATATAACAATAACGGCTGTCCCTGCTTAGGGGGCATCATGACTGGAGGCTTGACTAAATAAGTCTTGATCTCGTCAAAGACTTTTTGCTGCTCTTCTGTCCAAAGGAACTGAGATGTTTCTCCGGCCTTCAGTAATGTTCTCCAACTTCTTAATCGGCCCGCTGTGTTTGAAATGAATCGTCTTAAAAAATTAATTTGGCCGATCAATCTCTGAAGTTGCTTCTTAGTTTTTGGAGGTTCAGCATTTATGATCGCCTGCGCTTTGTTTTTATCAACTTCTACCCCCCTTTGGTGAACTAGAAAACCTAGGAAGTTACCAGCTGATACACCGAATGCGCATTTTAAAGGATTCATCTTCAAGCCATTTTCTCTCATTCTGACAAAGGTTTCTCTCAGGTTGGCCAAATGTTGTTCGCTGGTTTGTGACTTGATGACCACATCATCTATATAAATTTCCAGACAATCCAAACCTGCAAACATTTTATTCATTGCTCTCTGATAAGTAGCCCCAGCATTCTTTAGGCCGAAAGGCATAACAACCCATTCGTAAGCGCCGATCGGCCCTGGACAACGAAATGCTGTTTTGGATACATCTTTTTCGTTGATCGGGACTTGATTGTAACCAGAGTGTGCATCGAGGAAACTTAAAATGGTGTGCCCGGCCGCGCCGTCGACCATCATATCTGCAATGGGCATTGGATACTCGTCTTTCGGCGTGGCTAAATTTAAGTTCCTGAAATCGACACAAACTCTCAATTTACCATTCTTTTTCATGACTGGTACAATGTTAGACAACCATTCTGTATATTTGGCTTCTCTGATAAATCCGGCTGCTTCGAGCCGTCTAATTTCGTCATGAACTAGTGTTTCCACTTCTTTTGACATACGTCTCGGAGGCTGCCGAAACGGCTTGAAACCAGCCTTTAGTGGTAACTTATGTTCAACAACGGATCGGTCTAATCCTGACATTTCTTCATATGACCACGCGAAACAATCTTTGAATTCTCGCAATAAAGCGATTAGTCTATCAACCGTCCCTTTATCAAACTGATCACTGATAAACATAGGCTTGGTTTGTACTCCGGATCCCATGTCAATTTCTATCAGCGTGTCTTGCACCTGAGCAGGATCGTCATCCAATTTGCCCGACGCTATTTGTAAATCGACAATTTGAAGAGCCCTTGTCGGATCTTGTCCTTCATCTTCGTAGATACACTCCGCCGATCGCGCCGCATAATTTTCGGAAAGCATGCGAACTTTCTCTCTAATTAACTCATGTTTGCTAATCATTGGACTTATTTATTAATGACGATCGGCCTTTGCCCCCGAGTGCGACTGTCATAGGCCGATCCGAATTTAAGACGATCCGTGGGGTGGTGTTGTGTTTCGCACTCAATGATTGTATGTCTTTCACTTGATCATCATACAACAGTGCCTCTAAACAATTAGAGTCTTCTCCGAACGGGTTCGGGTCGCCTTGCACAACTTCTGCTATTCCATCTTCGCGCCACATTATCAACATTTGGTGCATTGTTGACGGAATGCACATATTGGAGTGGATCCAATCTCGTCCGAGTAAAATGTTGTAATTACTCCTTGCGTTGACAACAAAGAATCCTTCTTCGGTCTCGACTCGGCCGATCCTAGTTTTCAAGGTTATGTAACCCTCTGCTGGCGTCTCGCCTCCCGCGAAATCGGTCATATAAACATCAGTTGGCTCCAACTCATCGCGATTGATACCTAATTTTTTAAGCATTTTGGCGGGCAATATGTTAACTCCAGCTCCATTGTCAATGAGTACTCTATTAACTGGGATGCTATTAACATCGGCCTTTATATACAAGGGCCGAATATGTCTTGTCATCCGTTGTGGCGGTTTGCTGAGAGACACAACGGCTGATTTTCCAGCTCCGCTTTCTTCGGGCACAACCACATCCCCATCTAGGATGCCTTTCTGTCCGGGCTTGCACCGAAATGACTCAGGCAAAGTAATGACATGAACCTCATGTGGCATTTCCCTAACACCCCTGGCTCGCAACTGACCATCAGTTGTTGAAATGACCACGTCTTTGTATGACAGCTTGGGTTTTTTAGGTTCATCGGCGATCACCAACTCGTCGGTCGTCATTTGTTGCTGCTCGATAGGCTTCGTAGACTTTTTCTCTACCCAGATCTTTCTGATCTTCTTCACTGGAGACATAGGAACATTAACAGCTGGCTCGCAATGATCTATGGTACTATCTTTGCGATTCAGCGCGTCGTGATCGCTCGTGCGACCAGCTGATTCGTTTGGGAACGTCAGTCGCCTTTTAACCGGTAAGAAGTCTCCAGCTGTTGGCGATCCTTGCTTCACTTTTGAATCGGCTAACTTTCGGGAATCTTGCCTCATCCTTTGCATACGCCGTTTCTGAGTCTTGCTCAAATGAGGTTGTTCCTCTGTTGGCCGAAACATTCTTCTGAACACCGTGACTCCTTCTTCCCTTTTGGGTTCATGCTTCTTCCATTCTCTCGTTGGAGCCCTTGGTTTAAATGTCTTAGGATTGGCTCGACACACATTGTGTTCCGCTTTGAAACAGGTCTTGCATGAAGGGCATTGGACTTCAGATATTCGCTCAAACACGCTCTTATTGGATGTCTCATTCTTGAGGCGCGGTTTCCACACTTGTTTCTCTTCTACCCGAAACTTTGGTTTCTTCGAGTCCCATTTTTCCAACACACGTCCGCTCCCCAATGCTCGCTCGAAATTTGGCGGAATCGTATTAATGGTAATACATTTCGCTTCGGCCTCCTTTTTGGTTGGAAATAAAAGTTTGCCTTCGGTTATTGCTTTTTGAATCACATTTCGGAAGATAACACAGTTATTTGTGCTATGTCTCCAAGAGTTGTGATATTTGCAATACTCCTTTCCAACCCTTTGGTCTGCTGGAGGAATTACATGACCTTCTCCCAGAATTATCTGATCGTCTTTGAGCAAAGCATCAAATATTTCATCCGCCTTTGTTAGATCGAAGGAATAATCTTTCTGAATGGCGGCGCTTTTATTCTTCTTCTGAAATCCTGGCTTTCTCAAAGCCGAGCACTCTTGTGGTTTTTTCGCTAGGAATTCAGCCATGCAAACATCTTCATCGGACTCGCAATCGCTATCGTCTGTGACGACGGCCACATCGAGTTGATCTCTATAGTAAGTTCCTTTTGACGAACCTCTTCTCTGCTCTTTCTCCACCAAGAGCCTTTCATAGCTGGTCACTCGATTAGTGAGCTCAAACAAATCTCTGAAACGATGTCCCTCGAAATGCTCCCTCATTGCGAAGTCCATTCCTTTGATCACCATGGGAACGCAATCCGACTCGGCAATGCTGGTTTGGCAGCGAGTTCTCAAATTGCGGAACCTTGATATGTATTTTTCCATGGACTCGTTTGGCAGTTGAGAAATGCGAGCTAGATCGGCCAACGTGACATCGGGTGGGGCACGATAAAACTCTTCATGGAATTTCTCCTCGAGATCTTTCCATGTGCCGATCGAACCTGGCGTTAGATGTGAATACCAAGTGAACGCCATTTTTGTTAGTGAACTGGCGAACAGCCTCAACTTCCAAAAATCATGTGCTCCCGCCTCTCCACATTGCGCGGAAAACCTGGCAATGTGCTCGACTGTCGATTGCCCTTTTTCCTCTCCAGAGAAGAGACTAAATTCTGGGACCTTATATCCTCTTGGGAATGGATATAATTTGTCGATCCAATCAGGGTATGGCTTGACATATGATGGCCGAGGTATCGGCCTGCAATCAACGCCCAATCTTTCCAGTTCGTCTAAAAGTTGGGCTCGATCATATACTCCATCCTCCCCCTTTGCTGATATGTAGGAAGAGTTTTCCTTCACGGGGTTCTGCAAATTTATCAGAGGCTCGCTCGCCGCTTCTTTACCAGGTCTCTGTGAAACATGTTCACTTGCGAGACTTGTTTCAATATCGTCTCGTGACAAGATCTTCACCGATCCATAATGCATTCCCGATCTAGCCGACGACTGGGTTGGATCGGCCTGTGGGTTTTGTGAATTGGCTCGGATCGGCGGTTGAACGAGATCAACCCTTCGGTTGGTCGTCTCCGCAATGTGTTGTCCAGTCATGATTTTGGCCATGCTTTCTATTGCGTTTGACATGGATTTGACATCTGCTCTGATCTCTCGCTGCAAGACTGCATGATCGGTCATCATTGTCTTGATCACCGACGCCATTTGATTCATAACTCCGTCGAACATGAGCCGATTTTCTCCAGCAATTTCATTTCGCATAGAGGTAAAATCGGCATGTGTGAGAGACGGACGACTTGGTGGTAGGTCTCGTGAATAATCGGCCGAATCATCTTCTTGTCTCGAAGAAGGATCTTTGGCCGAATTTTCAGATACGGTCTCTGGCGAGATCGTAGTTTTTTGAGTAGTCGCGGTCGTTTTATCTTTGGCCATTATTTCTTCAATATCTGAATCGTAACTGCCGATCAACCGTTTTCTCTCTTGTAACTCTCGGGTAACCGATCTAGTGTATCTCTGATCGTCTTTCAGTGTTCCGATTTTTGTGCTAACCATAAACGTGTCCCCAGTGGAGTCGCCAAAAGATGTTCGCTGGAAAAACTTCCAAACTCAAATCTTTGAATTTGATAATGGGAACTGTTTCGGTTTGATGCTTTAATCGAAACTCGAATTTCGACCAGGTCACGCAAAAGAACAATAGTAACAAACTAAACTAAAATTATCAGTATCGCTCCGGAGGTTAAGGAACCTAAGCGGGATTGATTTCCAACTACTCCTAAGTTAAGGGTTTAATCCGGAGATTAAGATAGAAAAGCCTGAGCTTTGATTTGTGTTTTTTGATGAAATTGTGTAGACTTTATTAATTTGATGAAATCACTATTTATAGGACAAATCCCCTAATAATAGGAAAAAGAAGCGAATTGAAACTGAAACACTTAATTAAACCCTAATCTGATAAGACTAAAAATAAAAAGGCAATAATAAAAATAGCTAATATGGGCCCGGTCCCATTACAGCCCATTATGCTCTCTTCCTTAGCAGCCCATCACTTGCTAGCCATATTTTGGGCCGATGTCAACAGCTTCTTTAATTAATATAATTACTTCTATCAAAATCTCATATTCTTTTCTGAAAACCAATACAACATGATTTGCAGGAACCATGGTCTTACAATGCGATATCTCACATCCAGCACTGCCCTATTTCTAGTCATACTCGCTACCAACTCCACACATGGCAGTTGGTTAGAGAAATCAAACGAATAAAACATCTTTATAAATAATTTATTTATAAAATTATATCAGAGTTTATACTTCAAATACCGTTTGAAATCAAATCATAAACTTTATATTGACACCTACTGACTACTGCAGCTCTAAGGACTTGTACTTTGTTCAATTCCAAAGACTTTCAACACAAAGGAGATGGTCTGTCTGATCCGACTCCGATAACCTGAAAAACAATAGTGAGGGGTCAGTATTTGGGAAAATACTGAGTGAGTTTGCATATTACTATCGGTATTATAAAAACATAACATCACATTTCAAATAAAGTAATAATACGGAAATACCTATGAGCAAGTATTTGATCCGTTCGAAACTAAAAGCCTGAAACTGAACACAACTTACGAATATTCAATCAAACTGATCCAAATGGTTCGACCCGGGAGCAGTTCTCACTCAACCACGTCAGTCGCGACCAATCTCTTAATCCTAAATGGTGGGTCCAACCGACTAGATACGGGGATCAGGTTACTTTAACCGAGTTCTCGCTCGTATCGCATTCATATATCAAATCATTTCACATAGTCTAAACACACTAGGCTGACACAATACTGGTGATCACACACCCTATTGACACCCAATAGACAGCTAGTTTCTTCGGTCGCATACTAGAGTCTCAGTTCAAAAACAATCATTCAAATCATCAAATCATATAAATGCGATGTATAAAATTGTAATATATGAGAATAAATTCTATAAATAATACGCGAAAGTAATTGCAACTCACAGTGACCGCTATCCAAAATGCCATATCATAATCCAATCACATAAGTCTCATGCATTATTTGATCCCCTTGCTATTCCGGCTCCTCGGTCTGGTAGCTTGTCGACACGTCAGTTACCTATTCGAATCACACGTACATTTAATTCATAAACGTAAACTTCATACTAAAACCCTAAGTTATAAACTTAGGTTATCCCGATTTCATAACGTAGTTTGTCATTTTTTTAGCCTTTACTCATCATATTATACTTGTGTAATACCATTTGAGGTATTCAACTAACCGATTAACTTTGCTTGAAGCATTCATTTTGAAAATCTAATTCGGAATGTCAAGTTCGAAGATCGTTTTTTCACGTTTTCGAAGTCCACGGAACATGTCATCGGATTACTGTATGTCATGTCGGACCTCGGCACGACGTAGGGGTCATCGGTGGCTAGGAACATTATGCCTAGCCCCTCTCACGTCACGAGAGTACGTCTCGCGTCGCGAGACGTTGTCTCACGACGTGAGGCAACCTCAACAGCCCCATACAACTCGTTTTTCACACTTTTACACTTCTGGATTTGTCCCGACATGCTTATCTACATATACGCCTCAAAACCCAACTCCGATATACTCAAAAACGATGTTTTCGACATGATTTAGGTGAATTCAATTCGGCCGCAACATAACTCAACACACAACAGCCAAAAATCATCAATTTTCACAACTAAAACGTCAAGCTTACCTTGTTTTGTGGCTCGGGGATGGTAGAGGATTGAATTCCGGAGAGATTGATATAAAGAACACGCGATTCCGTCGAGGATCGATCGAACCCTAAGCTTCGCCATATTTTCTTACCTTTTCTCTCTTCTGTAACATTCCTCTTCTTTCTTATGAATTCTTATTCATAAAGAAAAATTTATATAATTTGGCTAATTAGCCACTTTAACCCTTCATTTCTTTAACTTAAACCATTTCTCTTTTAAACTTTCTATTTAACTCAAATGGTTAATTACTCACTTTAATCCATATTGTTTATATCCCAATAAATAATACTAATCCAAAATTTATTATTTTCCGCCAAAAATCTTTTAATTACTATTCTCGAGGCTTATTTGGCTAATTTATACTTTGGCCCTTGAACTTTTCAAAAGTTGCAATTTAGTCCAAAACTTATCCTCGTCCAAAATTTAAATAGTCTACGATTGACTCGAAACTTCTACCATTGATACTATTAAATATATCGCGAATTTTGGCAAAATAATTATCAGTTCGGGATTTATATTTTATTTTATATTAATTTCTCTCGATTATCTCTTAATCCCGACAATTCTGTTTAATGGAAATTATTCCAAATTTCCTACACTATTATATTAAATTCACATTTATCGAAAATTCTGACACATGCACGATATAATTTATTTTAAATACTCGGGGTATTACAATATTATTGCCTCTCCTTTTTTTCTTTTCGACGGAAATGTTGTTTTGAATCTCTTGCCGCCCTTCCCCTTTCTGGACATTGTAATCTCGCCCCCTTACTTGTCAGGGGTAGAACCTATTGAAATAATATTATCTCTGGACTTTAATTTTTTTCGTTTCCCTATATTGGACATTGAATATGCTGATTTCTATATAGCTCGATTTTATCACTCACGCACGTGTGATGATTGAAAATTACATGTCCATTAGACAAGACATCGCATAAATGAGCAGAACAGATTTCATCATTGACTCTAGGATTTGAATGAATTAGATAGATAAAATTGTTCATAAATATCCAAATGCGGAAAATGAATAAAACTAGAAAACAAGATAAATTATTTTAGGAGATTAGATCTCCCTAGTGGCTGAGACTCGGGATGGATTTCTGTGCTCGTCTTGTTGAGGACGTCATGGGGGTCGTGTTCAATGCTGGGCGTCAATTCTTCTTGCTTCGAACGATGTTATAGTATACTGAGTCTATAACAGGAAAATATGGGGCCAATTTTTTGGGGATGCTTTCCTAGGATATGAACAGGTCGTCGATGGGCGTGCCTTTGGATGGTGGAGCCTTCGATTACTCTGTCTGGCTTTACTGAGATTTCTCCCATCCCGTTAGGTTGCTTTGGAAAGCTGAGACCTCCATTATTTTGTACGGTGGAAACCCTTGCTTTGGTTACTGATTCTAGAGTCGTGGAAGACCCGTTCTAATTCTACAGGAGACCGGAAGCCTGTTTTGACTCTGTAGGAGGCCGAAAGCCTGTCCTGACTGTAGGAGGCCTAAAGCTTGTTCTAATTGTAGGAGGCTGAAAGCCTTCTCTAACTGTATTCTGAAGTCATGGAAGGCTTGGTAGAAACCTTCTTCTAATCTGTCGGCTATCTGTATCACTGATTAGTAGAGTCGTTTTTCTAGTCTGTCGCCTATTTGTGTCGCTGATTTCGAGTCATAATAAAGCCGTTTTCTGGCCTGTTGGCTGTCTGGGTCGCCGTTCTAGATGTTGGCTGGGATTGGATTAAGGAGTCAGTGGTATGGTTGTAATACAAGGGGTTAGTGCATGATGCATGTCGCTGCATACACAAGGGGTTAGTGTGATATTTTGCATTTATGATGTATGAGATGCATGATACGCAGATGTTATGCAGGGGTTAGTTTTTAACACATAGCACGTAGCAAGTTTGGCACAGAGAATGGTTTGATATCACAGAGACACGTTGTTCTTTCCAACCTTATTCCTCCCACACACGGGTTCCAGGTGAGGTTTGATCCTAGGTGTCTTGGTTTGGACCTTCCCATTGCAATGCAAGAGTCGGCGTTCCTGCAAAGCTCTCTTCTAACAGTTCAAAAGCAGATAGACGACATTAGTGTAATACCCCAAAATATTTTAAGGTAAATAAGTCGTGCCACGTGTCGAGATTTTCGATAAATTAAATTAAGGAGAATTGAATTTAATTATAGCGGGAATTTAGAATAAAGTTTAATAAGTTATTTAGCGAGATTTGAAGAAATAACTTTGAAAATAAATATAAAATAAATTATAAATCTCGTGACGGATTTTATTTCGCCAAAGTCCGTGAAATAATTTTTAATATTTATGGTAAAAGTTTCAAGTCAATTGGAGACTGTTTAAAATTTGGACGCGAATAGGTTTTGGACTAAATTGAAACTTTTTGAAAAGTTTTAGGCCACGAAACGAATATATCGTTTTAATCGATATTAGAATTGAATTATAGCATTTTGAGTTTAGATTGTGTGTTTGGAGTGTGTTAGGAGCGTTTTTGAATTGAGAGCACGTCGGAAAAGCGTCAATTTCCGGGACGGTGTGTGCGGCACGTCCGCAAAGCGGGGCGTGCGCCCGCGTATGACGGAGGCACTCCCGCATAGCAGGGCGTGCGCCCGCATACTATGAGGGGCGTGCGTCCGCATATGCGGGGCGTGCGTCCGCAGCCCGCTCCTCGGGGCGTGCGTCTGCAGCACGCACAAGTCGGCGGCTCGCCCGCACAGAAAATTCGCCGATCGACCCGTTTTGAGAAAAATTTATCGTACACGCATATCGAGATTTGAAATTGATTAGTATTTGATTAATTATCGATTAATTAGAGGCGTTAACCTAACGAGGTTAAACGAGAATGAATTCTAGAAACGGAAATTGGTCCGTAAACGAGTTAGATACTGTTTATCGGAATATATGTGAGAAGCACGACGGTTATGAGAGTTCAGTGTGTCAAGTCTTGAGTCTAGAGTCAATCTTAGAATAGGATTATGATACAAGTCAAATGTTTTAAAAATTTGTTTTAGATCCGGCGAGGCAAGAAGCAGCTGGACCAGTATTTCGGGAAGTTTGACGTTTCTAAGCCCCGACGTATTTTTGGATAGCGTTTTCAGTGAGTTTATACGATTTGCTTTTAAGTATTTATTCAAGCAATTATTTTATATTGCTTTATGTTTGAATTGCATGTTTGTAATGCGAAATTTTTATATGAATTGCATATACGCTTGATTTGAAACCAGTATTGATCCGATGGAATGTGCTACCTATTGAGCGGCAATAGGACTGCGTGATCACCAGTTTTGATTTAATACAGCTGTGAGTTTGATTATGAATATGAAATTCGAAGTTGGATATATGATTTCGATACGAGTGAGCACTCGGTTACGGTGTAACCTGGAGTCCCCGTATCTAGTGGGTTGGACCCACCAGTGAGTTGGACTCACAACTTGAGATTAAATGATTGGATTGGGCGGTATATGATTAGTATGTTTGAGGATTAGTGTTTCAATTAGATCTTGTACTAGGCTGCATACGTTTTGAATGCTATGGCATTACTTTATGATTTATTTAAATACTTATTAGTAAATGTATGAACTCACTCAATATATCCCCATATACTGACCCCTCATAGATTTCCTTTTAGGTGAAAGACGCTTTGAAGCAACGGACTTCTATCCTACTTATGTTATAAAGTATAAATGTTTTACGCCTGCTGCGTTATTTAATGTTTGTGGTTGTGGTTGCCAGAGGATATGTATACCTGGCATGTGTTTTCAGCATGACACGTGTTTATGTATGTCATGCATGACGTTTATATTTGCGAAAAATTATTTTACGTTTTTAGGCTTGCTACGGATTTTGGAGCAACCACTCCCACCTAGCGCCGGTCTCGGCCCTGAGATTGGGTCGTGACAATTAGTCTATGTAATGATTCTTTTATCCCTTTTAGGAAGGAGTTGAAACATGTATGGTGGATGTGGAAGTTCGTTTTGAAATATAGAATTTGATTTAGCCTTGCGGCTGTATCTAGTGAAAGGAGTTTCCACTAGATTGGTTATTAGAGGTTTGATCAAGCGAAGGAATTTCACTTAATCAGATTTGTTTCTTTTAGGTCTGGCCTAACAGGGAGTTTTGAAAATCTAGTTTTGAAACTGAAAAGTTATTAGGCCAGACCTAAGACTAAGATTGAAATCGGTAGTTTTTTGAAAACTTTGATTTGGAATCATTACATCGACAATCACGCCTCTAGTACAATCATTATGTTAGGTTGATCTTAGAGGGTGGTGTCTAAGCTGAATGCATGTGGGTTGAGTCATTTTGTTTTGGTAGTAACCGGTTTAAGGCTCTTAGAGGCTGATATACCTTTGATTGGTCTCCTCAATCACGAGTACAAACGACTGAGGTACTGGGCTGTGAGTGATACTGCCTCGCATAAGATGTTATGGGCATTGGAGTGCAAAGCCAGAGCGTGAGATCAGCTATGAGTATCGGGGCTGGATAGGGACTCCTAGAGAGTAGGTCAGAAGTTTAATGTTTTAAAAAGAGTTTTTTTAATCTTTAGTGGAGTCGACAATGTGAGCGGCGCGGGGTTCGAGGGCCGCTCGCCCAAGGCTGATGGCTGTCTTCTCGATCTGGAAATGGTTTGAAAGTGGAGTCCCCACCTAGTTCAACTACGAAATGCCTTTTAACATACTAGATAACCTTACTCGCCTTCGGTAAGATTATCGTGCATCGAACCAAAGATTAGGGTTCGTGGACCTCCCCGAGACTCTTGTGCTTGGCTTATATGTTACCGGTTTTATTTACTAGACATATTCGTTTTATTCTTATCTCAACGGTATATGCAGTTCATAGGATAAAAAAGCTATAAATAAACAAGGATGAAAGCAGTAAACATGTTTGACGCACATATGACTCGATCTGGACTTGCATTTGAGGCAAGTAGCAGGTACTCATAAACATACATCTAACCTTTGAGGTTCCTAGCAAGTAGCATAAGTCTAGCTGGTCTAGATATTTTGCATGCACAAAGCCTAAACCGGATGTATAAGTGTGATTGGTTGATTTTACTAGGTGAGTCTTGAAAAACCTATACAACCATTACTACGTTTTCGTGTTAGTCCTACAATGTCTAAGTGATAGGATGGAATTGCATTAATGGGCCAATTTTAGGTGATTAATCCTTTAACCGGTTATTATTTGATATAGAATGCTTTTGGTAAGCAATAAACAATGTTGGCATGCTCTAGGCAGTTTGATATACATACAAGGTTATGAATACTTTTTAACCTCGTTGACTTGGAGTGCCTGGCGCTCGCGTGGGTTTTAACCATCGGTCTGGCCAAAATTGTTCTCAGTCAGATCATGAGAGTTGTGTGTCTCGTCGATCCGGTTCTACTGGTTTGATCCAGAGTCGATTCCGAGTTCGGGTTAGCCCAGAATCGCGGTTAATGATGATTTGAAGGTTAACCTTCACGACAGAACTACTCTTGCTTCCTCTCTAGAGAAGCAGCTTGACCTTCGAGGGAAGCAGGTTGAGGAGCTCTTGAGAACCGCTCGTGTTCGTGATGATCGTTTTTTGGATTTGGAGAAGGCGCTGAACAATGCCTAATTTAATAGGGGAGATACCATTGTTGAGAAAGAACATATTGAGCTTTCTTTCCAAACAGTTGAGGATAAACTAAAGGATTCTACCGCAGTTGTTCGTTTTATGTTTCAGCAGTACCGTCGTCATGTACGTGCAATGACTTTTAAGGCTCATCCGGGGATAGATGTTACCTATTTGCAGATTGACTTGAGTTATTTTTGGGGCAATTGATTGTCAGCTTTAAATGAGCGGAGGCGTCTTGCTGATATTGTTGTTGTTGCTTATTCTTATCACCCTATATTAGTTCATGTTAGGCTTTCAACTTCTCATCCTCGAGGGGTCCTGTTTCTTCTTCCTCCGGTCGTGTTTCTTGGCTTTTGAAAGGTGCCACTTGTGCTTCTTTTCAAGCTAAGAAGGCGTAGCTCGGGTGTTATTTTTTGTTGATTTTTTGTAATTTTTTTATGAGGGAGCGCGACCCCTGTTTATGTCCTGCTTTTATTTTCTCAATGCGATAAAGATTCTTTGTCTCCTTTTCATGATGTTGTTGTGTTGCTTGGCCAATATTTCCTTTTCTTTTCTTCTTGCTTGTTTTTTGTTAGACACATCTTCTTACACCTTGCTTAAGAGTTGTTTTTCATTTATTTTTGGCCGTTGCCTTTTGGAGAAAGGTTTATCGTGTGTTTTGGTCGTTGCCTTAAGAGGAATGTTTCTCATATGTTTTGGCCGTCGCCTTAAGACAAATGTTTGGCCGTTGTCTTATGAGAAACGTATTTCATATGTTTTGGCCGTTGGCTTAGGAGAAATGTTTCTCCTGTGTTTCGGTCGTTGCTTTATTTGGGAAGCATTCCCTTTTGTTGTTTGTTTGCCGGTGTTGTATTACTTTCTTCTTATTTATCGTAGTCGAGGGACCGGGGCTAGACATGTTCGAGGATCATAGCTCTGGCATATCATTTTCTCATATCTTCCTGGTTATGTTGCTTGCCTTGTTATTTACTTGGAAATGCTTTTTCATATATTTCTCCTTAAGGATCGTTACAATGGCTATTGTAGTTATTTCCTATCCTACTTTGTCTTCTACTCTTCCTGCTCCTAAGTTCTTCTTCTTTTAGGCTCCATTTTTTCATTCTTCCTCTATTTGTTTCCTTTGTCTCGTCCTTTATTTCCTCCATCACCACTAGATAACATTTTGCTGCTACCTTTGCATTACCTTTTCCGTTGACTGTTCCATCTGTCATTGGTATCTTTATGGTCAAGTAACGAATGCTGGTGATTGCTTCCGAGTCATAGAGAAAATGTCTCCCTAGTATTCCAATGTATGCAAATAGCATGTCGATTATGCTAAACTGGGTCTTGATTTCTTTTACTGTCTCTTCTCCCATGCCAAAATGTGGGATCAGATCTTTTAAACCTTTCGGCTGGATAGGGGCCCCTTCTGGGCCGACGATAGGCGTTGGGCAGTGTTTGAGCTTTCCCAGTTTTCCACCAAATCCTCTATATACTTCCTAGGTCATTAGGTTGATTGTGCTTCCCTTATCGACTAGCAACTTCATTACCAAATAGTCATTGATGGTCTCCTCTACCACAACTACATTGTTATGTAGGCCTTGTACGTGTGTTCCGTCCTCTGGTCATAAGGTGACGGTACTTACCGCGCTTAATTCTCCTCTAGCTCTTTTGGAGATATGCTAATTTTTCCATAGATCTCTTTCAGGTGGCTCTCAAGGTTCTTCCTCCTATTATTACATTAATGATTCATGCCATTTCCTTCTTCTTTGCCCTTTCTTCTTCGGCTTTTGTTCCTTTATCCGCTTCTTCCTTTTGTTGTTCTTTTTCCATCTTTCGGAGTGTAAACTTTCACAAAGACCCTAGTTCGATTAGCTTTTCTATCTCCTTCTTTAGGTCATAGCATTCCTCTGTGTCATGTCTGTAATATTCGTTGAATTTAAAGTACCTACTTTCATCTCTCCTACCGGTTCTATGTACCATTCTTCTTGGCCAGGTCATCGGGATTCAACTTTCTTTGACCCACATAAGTACGTTGGCTAGAGTGATTTTGAGTGGAGTGAACACCTCATTGTGATCGTCGTATCGCCCGCTTTTGTAATCCCCCACTGGTATTGCCGGTTGTCATTCCTTCAACGGTTGTAATCTTGATAAGGAGAATATCTGCTGACACTTCAATAACTGCTGCGATAGTCTCTTCATGAATGAGACGTTTGTTTATGCGAAGACCTTATTTTCTCCTCTTTCATCCGAGTTCCCTTCTTCAGCGTTTGCACCACCGTGTCGTTGTTTAAATTTTTAATCTTCAATGCTTCGTTGTTGAATCGCTCTATGGACGCTCTCAACGTTTTTACTTCTTCTTGTTTTCATCTATAGTGTTCTTCCCAGTTCTTCTTGGGCGGGATATTCGTGAAGAACCTCATTACGAACTCCTAGTTTATCTGTTTCTAGGTTTGGATCATCCCTGCCTCTAAAATATTGAACCATCATTGTCTCCTATCACACCTATTCGAGTTCCCTTCTTCAGCGCTTGCACCACCGTGTCATTATTCAAATCTTCAATCCTCATCGGTTTGTTATTGAATTGCTCTATGTTTGTTCTCAGAGTTTCTCCTTCTCCTTGTTTGCATCTATAGAGTTCTTTCGAGCTTTTCTTGGGTGGGATATTTGTGAAGAACCTCATTATGAACTCCTGGTCTATCTATTTCTGGTTGTGGATCGTCCCTGCCTCTAAGTTGTTGAACCATCATTATGTTGTATAGTTGAGGGTAGTGGGAAACGTTTACAGAGTATGGCATCATTGATGAAGCTCCATGGAATAATGAAAATGGAAGTCAATCAAAGCGTTAAAAAATTTAAACCTGGAAAATGGAAAACAACGGGGCCAGATATACTGATAAGTATTGAAACCCTAAAGCACAAATATATCTAATATCCAATGTCGTGTCAGTGAGACGTATCTCCATAATCAATCCCCGACCGTCACTCAACATATAATTGCGCGAGTCCCAAGAGACGAATCTACCACTGGTGCCCTCATTAAAGGTGAGACGTATCTCCAAACATACGTCAATACCAATGATCATTACCAGTGTGCATACAGTCTCGATGATGTCTGTCGAGTAGCCAGTATCAATCCAAATCCATAATGTTTCAAAAATAGTTTGAAAGTTGCGTATGGTTAATATATTACAAAATATACAATTTACTTAATGAAGTGGTGAATAGTAAATATAATATCTCTGCTTGCGTATCCCTAAAAGCCTAATAAGCAAATTAAACAAGGTTCGACTCTTATGCACGAGCAGTCGATGTGTCTAAGAACAAAGCATAAATCAACATTAAAATCATCCCTTAACTCTAGAGAATACTAGACACCACATAGGACTACCACAAACATCAACAAGTCGAAGCATATACCAAACATAGAGTAACCACACATACTCAGTCAAATGCCAAAGTCAAAAAACAGACAAGTCTAATTGAGTTCCCGCTTTGAAAACATAATCAAAAAACCATTTCAAATAACTTGTAAAAATGAATAAACCAAGTTAATACCAAAGTGGTGAATTGGCCGAGTAATTACAAGTGCCAAGCCTATTCTCATAAATTCGGCGACCTAAATCTAACCAAAACTAACACCCAACAAGTGTAAAACCACAAGTTTAAAGTCTGGAAATATTTGGATAAACCATAATATCAATTTGGAAAATAAGGGAGCTCAAAATCAACTCAACAAAACTAAGTTTAACATTATGCCCACAAAGTGTTCGATAAAAGTCCCCAAAGAACGAACACACACAACTTAGCCAAAACCTAGCATGTATACTATCCATATATAATATCATACATGCCAAAGCAACACAATCAGAATCAAATAAGTATGCCTTTTCATAATTTCAAACTAAAATCCGCAAATACAACACTTAGCCAAACTTCTGTTCCAATATGAACTAACAGTTCCAAAATATTATAGACATGTCATATCATATTTCAAGAATTAAAATCAGATCCTAAATCATATCAAAAGATCATAATTGGTTTCGTCACAATTAGTTTTGCATTTTAACAAACATTAACCAATTACAGCACATGGCTTTGATTCAAAACATTAAAGATCACTAGCATATCATACATATACCTATAATATCAAACCAATTTAGATCCAATCATATTCCATAACCACCATTTTGAATCGTTAGCGCAAAAATCCTAAAATTGGATTAAACATGCATAATCGGTTCAAATCAAGTAATATCAGTTCATACTTATACAAATCAATAGCAACATCATACCATTACATACATATGGATTCAACAATCAAAAACCATATTGATCGCATTTTAACGTAACTACGCATAGCAATGAGTCCAATAACGTTAGAGATTGAGAATCATTACAAAAATATTCTATAAGATCTGCTAATATATATGTTGAACGAATAAAAACAGATCTGGACCGAAATAAAATGAATCCCTAAGTCACCGATGAAGAACATGCAAGAACATAGTGCTAGATTTATAAATCCAAAGATTAAATTGAGTTCTTAATGTTTGGAAATGCACATGGACATGGGAGATTGATGAAAATTGAGGTTTTCAGTGTGTCTAGTTGTTTTAGGGTTTAGAAAATAAAATGAAGTCTAATGGATCAAACTAAGGGTCTATTAATAGACTCCCGCGGGCTTTACATGGGCTTCAATTAAATCCCACCAATTTAATAATCATTTTAGGGTTAGAGGCCTCCAAATGATGATCCAACCGTACTTATGCTAGTAAATCTTCTCAGTAACAACATATCCAAAAATGAGCTAGATCCAACTGTGCAAATGTGGGATATCAACGTTTTATTAACATATAACAGTTTTGGAAAACATGCGAATACAACTTTAATAATTATGTCACGACCCAAATTATTGAGCCGAGACCAGCGCTAGGAAATGGGAGTGGTAGCTCCGAAATCCGTAGCAAGCCTAAACCACTAATATTTTTCGCATTTAAAAGTATAATAGTGTATATAAAACATTTTCGGAAAAACTCTTTTAAGTAATATACTTATAGATATTGACATATTATATTAGAGTTTACATTCAAAAACATCTATTTGAAATCAATTTACCAATCTTAGACTGACACCTACTGACCACTGCAGCTCTAGGAACTCATACTTGTGCAAGTCCAATGACTTCTGGCACAATGGAGATGGTTTGTCTGATCCGACTTCGTCTACCTGCAAACATCAGAGTGAGGGGTCAGTATTTGGGAAAATACTGAGTGAGTTTACAAAGTTACTTATATTATTATCAAAATATAGCGCTACACGCTTAATACATATATAAATGTATGATATAAGCAAACATTATTAATTTCAAAAGTGTGAGTCCAACTCACTAGATACGGGGACTTCCAGACTACACCGTAGCCGAGTGCTCACTCGTATCGAAATCATAAAGTGTGAGTCCAACTCACTGGTGGGTCCAACCCACTGGTGGGCCCAGCCCACTAGATACGGGGACTTCCAGACTACACCGTAACCGAGTTCACTCTCGTATCGAATTCATATCATATCATGCATAAATATATATTAATTCTTAATCACAAAGTCAAGTACTCTAGACTGATTCAATAATGATCATGCAGCCTATTGACACCCAATAGGTAGTTGGTCTCTACGGACCGCACTTTAGACACTTATCTCCAAAACAACGAATACAACAACATTCATATAATCAAATCTATCAAACAAAACATCTTATACGAGCAAATCATATAGATACGAGATATTTAATAACAATACTCATAATATAAGAAAATAACTTTTATACTAATAATACGCGAAAGTAAATTTTCCACTCACAGTGACCGCTTTCCGAAATACAATAATATAAAGATCCCATGAACTTCCATTCGTCGTTTGATCACATAGCTATTTTAGCTCGTCGGCCTGGTAGCTCGTTGATACTTCAGTTACTTATCCAAATCACCTGTACGTTTAATTCATAAACGTAGGCTCAGTACTAAAACCCTAAGTTATAAGCTTAGGTTAACACGATCTTATTCTAAACACGTCTTTTAACTTTGACGTGTTCTAATACTTAGTCGAGATATTTATTATATCTCTTGTTAATCGATTTCTAATCATAGGTTCTTAATATCTCGAAACCCTAATTGAATACGTCATGTTCGATATCCAAATTTATCGTTTTCGGGGTCCGTGTTTCCTTTTCAATGTCCGACACTCTTAAAGTCGGAAAATGGGATCATAGCGGGGTGAAAATACTCCATAGGTGCTTCGAATAAGTTGTGCACCCGCATAGCCTCGATGCGCGCCTGCGCAAGATCCATATGCGCCCGCGTAAGGTAGTTGCGTGCCCGCGTAACATTCTTACGCGCCCACGTAAGACAGTTACGCGCCCGCGTAACTTTTATAATCGTTTTAAGTCATTCTGACGTGCTTAAACTCGATTCCGTCATGATCCTTTCTCATTTTAACACAAACTCAACTTCAAATTGATCAAAACGACAATAGAAACACGATTATGATTCGTTTAATTCGTTTAAAACGAAATAACCCTTATTTACTAATTTCCGCAAAAAAAATGTCAAGCTTACCTCAATTTGAAGCTTAATGATGATAGAGAATTGAATTCTGAACGAATCGATATAAAGAACGTGCGATTTGGACGAGAAACAACGAAACCGCGGCGGATCGAAATCGATCGAACGTTCTTTCTCCTTTCTTCTGGACGCTTCTTCTCCTTCCATCTGATCCTTTTCTTTTATTTATATAGATTAGCTAATTAGCCACTTTAGTCCTTCATTTCTTTAACCTAAATCATTTCTTTTTTAAACTTTCTAATTTAACCTAACGGTTAAATTATCCCTTTTAACTCAATTCCGTACGTATTATTTATATCCAAATAAATAATACTATCCCAAAATTATTATTTCCGTCAATAGTCTTTTAACTACTATACCCGAGGCTTAATTGACTAATTTACACTTTGGCCCTTGAAGCTTCTCAAAAGTTGCAATTTAGTACAAAATGTATCCGCGTCCAAATTTTAAAAGGTCTCCGATTGACTTGGAATTTTCACCATAAATACTATAAATTATTTCGCGGACTTTGGCGAAGTAAATTTCCATTTTCGGGACTTAACTGGTTAAATTACTTCTTTAGTCTCTGTACTCTATTTTGGGCTTTTCTTAACATTTTTCCTTTCAATTTTCAAATTCTAAAACCGATCTCTTCCAAAACCGATCTACTAAAACTTATTTGTCTTACTTTTATCGGCAGACTTTCCGATATCGCCACTCTGACGACTCAAAACTGGACACGTGGCCCAGTTAGATAATTAAACATTTTGGGGTATTACAAATTACCCAGAAACGAATCAAATCAACATTGAAAATCCACACGACACATGTGAAACATACAAGATACAAATTAAGATTCAATTAAGGTGTTACAATACTAAATCCAACTTGAACCAATTAAAAACTAAGAAGAAAACATAACAAATTTTTTTGGGTATTACATTCTCCCCTCCTTATTAAAAATTCGTTCTCGAATTTAACACAAAGCAACAAAAGTAAATCATCGAACATACAAAGCACAAAATCATGAAAGTACGATGTACTTCAAGGAAAAAGAAAGGGATAACGATTCTGCATATCAAACTCTGTCTCCTAAGTGCACTCCTCAACCGAGTGATTACGCCGCAAAACTTTAACCATAGGAATCTCCTTACTTATCAACCTACGCACTTACGTAACCACAATCTCAACAGGTTTCTCCTCGAACAATAAATCTCATATCACCGTTCACATACTTCTAACAATCTCATATGGTCATACTAACCTCGATGCTAACTCCCTTTAACATCAACATGAACACCACCTTACATAGGTGAAACTCGAAAGAACATAAAATTTCAAACTGGAAAAATTAAAGTCTTACGTTAAGGATCCCATAACTTATGCCAAATAAAAATGGGTCTTTAAAGTTAAAACTGATTCGAAGCCCCGAAAGGTCAAATACGCATACTTGTAAAATTATGAGTTTAGAAGCTCGGTACTCCAATCAATTCCTCGATCAAATAAAATTTTGAACCAACAAATTTGTCTAACTGTGAATCACAAAGCAAGCTCTACATAGGTGATTTCCAAAACCAGCTCGAGTCATACCAAATATAAAAGCAACACTATCAAGGCGCAAGAACAAGCCCGATGCTCAAATTGTAGTTCTTACAACACCACAGTCCATCGTATCAAATCGGAAAAGAATGAATTTCACAAACTGATACTTATCATGCATTCCTTACCACTCACTCACTGTTTCACTTATAATAGTCTCAATACCAAGTAACCCATATCAAAATATTCAATAAAATTTATTCTAATATCAAAAAATAAATCCAATTAATCATCCTAATCACATTCACCCTCACAAGTACATCGGCCAAAATCTAAATGCCACAAAAATCGCCCGGTCTAAACAACTAAGACCAAACTCGATAATACCATCAAACTTCATGAACCATGAATCACAAAACTCACATACCGACACTCCAAATAATACACTAACTTAACTCATGATAACAAAATCTATAAATTGCTAACTAACAATCTAATTCAGAACGAATCCCCCAATCATTCCAATAAAGTATATGGCTCGTTGTTACCTATGGTAACTTGCATTACTATATCAATCCCAACATCAGATATTGCCTAGATTTACCGTTGATTGACACATGTAAAATGTTCAACAACAGACCGATACAATATTATCAATCTAATGATCATAAAATTTTCAAAAAGGTACCCACCAACCAATCTTATTGTCAAAATCTGCCAATCATTATTCTCCGATCAACTAACTCACATCTTCAAATCAAACTCAATTTCACAAAATTATTGTGTCAATTAAACTATGACCTTATATCCAAAGAGATCTCTCATATCTAAATTGCAAATAGTCGGATCATTTGTTATACTAAAAAACAATCTCATAGTAAAATAATTTATTTTTTACTGATAATATTATATAATAATATTATCCACTTCTAATTAAAGGTCATAAGTATCTTGGACTCTATTTTTTACAAAATCGATAATAATTTAACCATTGGAAAACCTCCAGCTTCATAAGACATCAATGTTTTAAAATACCATATTATGAATTCGCAGTTAAAGTTTACTTTTAAATAAATTTACGAATTTATAAAATCATTCAACCGACAAAATTTATTATTCTCTTTGAATTAAGTTTGATAAAAATTTCACCCCTTTATTAAAAAGGTAAGATTTTGTTATGAAAATCTCTCCGTTTATAAAAGTATATTTATTTAAAAATTATCAAAATATTTGGACAAAAATTGTATCTGTATAACTAAACCTCTTTTAAAATTACAGTGTATATACACGTGGAGTATAACTAAATTTCTTAATCCACACCACTCAAATCATAAATCATAAACTGACACAAATTCTTCCAATCCGAATTCAACGTTTTACCACACTTATTAAAACTATATATCAAGTACAACCTTATATCTAATAATATTTCTTATGAAGAACATTTATTCCAACAATATAAAATCGATCATTTGTAATGCAATCGTCCTTAACTCATTGCAACTGTATCGACAAGATAATGAAATTTAATGTTCTATCCAAAACCCAATTCCGACCACATCGGTGGTCAAAATGCATCGAGTGATAGGCACTCCGGTCAACAAGGTTAAAAAGTATTCCTAACCTTACATGCTTACCACCTACCCATGGGTATGTCGATATTGTTTAATTGTTTTCCAAAAGCATACCAAATCCAAACATTAACGAGATAAAGGACTAACCACGTTAAGTTGGTAATTAAATCAAATTAAATGAAGCAAATCACCTAGACATCTTAGGACTACCATGTAAAATGTAATTACTGGTTGCATAGGTTTCGAAGATGACTTAAAAATAAAATCAATCTCAATTAGACATATAGTTATAGGTTTTATGCATGTAAACTAATCCAGATCAGCCAATATTCGATTATTTGATAGAAAACACTAGGTTTAGATGTATGCTTTTGAGTAAGTGCTATTTGCCTCAAATGTCAGTCTAGATCGAGTCATATGCGAGTCTACTTGTTTACCTGCATTTCAAGATGTGTTTACTTTCCAGGATTATATCATGTGGATTACTATTGTTTGTTGAGATGAGATAACCATATATGTGTAATACCCCGTATTCTTATAAGCCACATGTAAGGATTTTATTAGCTGGGAATACGTAAATTAAATTTAAGCGTAAATTTAATTATAAGTATCCTTAAAAGTATATCGTAATAATAGAAGTTTAAAATTTAAATCGGGGATTTAAATTTTAATAAAGGGATATGAACGAGACTAATAAAACAGAAAATACGACTGGAGTCGTAAGATAAAAATATATTGATAATTAATATATCAATATACCACTCTAATTGGAGAGTTTATTATTTCGGATAAAACCCCGAAATTAAAATGTCGAAACTCGAAAATCTCGACGTGTTATTAACGAATATAAGTTAATATATATATATATATATATATATATATATATATATATATATATATATATATATATATATATATATATATATATATATATATATATATATATATATATATAATAAATAAAAAAGAAAGAAATGAATCATATGTGTGAGGCGGTGGTGAAATAGTGATAAAAAGAAAAAATATTTCCTTTAATCCTTGAATTCTTTATTTTAATTAGTTTTAGTTATAAACTAATTTAATATTATTTGTTAGTCCAAATTCAAATAAAATAATTTATAAGTACCAAACGAATAATTTTTGTGTCATTATTCGCGAAATAATTTGGCGAAACTACCATCAAATTTTTATGAAATTTGGACGTATTAATTTTTAGTCAAGTGGGACTAATTTGAACCTGATAAATCTTCTGGGATTTATTAAAGATAAAATATAAGTCGGATGAGAATAAAAATTATATTTTTATTCTTTTTATATTTTATCAAATTTTTGGGTAAATTTGTACGAAATTCGAAAGCCGCTTCCGTTTGAGTTACGGACGACTATTTAAAAATTTGAGTTAAAATAATATATTAACCAAAACATATATATATATATATATATATATATATATATGCCTAATGCATAAGAAATGGTTACAGAAACCATTCTTTCCAAAATTGGAAAGATAAGAGAGCTACTGCTCTCTGAAGAAGAGCGCGAGAAATTAGGGTTTCGGCCGATCCGTCCGTTTCTCGATTCTAACTCCGTTTCTTCAACGATTACTCAAGTAATCGAGGTATTAATCCCGTATTAAACGTTTATTTTAATATATTTCGATATATTTCGAATATATATTCGTTTATAAACTGTTACCGTATCGAATCGAACGTATACGTATTGTTTTTACGTTTCAAATGTGAATTTGGATAGATTGGATTGTGTATACGTGATAAGAGCGGAAAAATGAGGTTGTAACACGTCGGAATGCCCCGGGAATCGAGTTTCCCCGGGGCTGTGCACGTTGGTGCACGGACGTGCACATATGGTGCACGAACGTGCACCAATCTGGAGGTGCAAGAACGTGCACCAATCTGGAGGTGCACGAACGTGCACCAATCTGGAGGTGCAAGAACGTGCACCAATCTGGAGGTGCACGAACGTGCACCAATCTGGAGGTGCACGAACGTGCACCATCCAGGGTGCACGACCGTGCACAATGGTGCACGAACGTGCACCATCCAGGGTGCACGACCGTGCACAATGGTGCACGATCGTGCACTAGCAAGGGGTGCACGAACATGCACCCAAGGTGCACGGACGTGCACCAGGCCGACGCCGAAGGGGCAAATTCTTTTGGGGCTTTTTGCCCTCTCTGTTTGACGTAGTTTCGTCGAACTAAAACGTTTAAAAACGATAACTTATTTTGAAAGAAAGTGAAAAGAGTTTTTAAAATTAAGCTAAAGACTTTTAAAATGAGATTTTAAAAGTAAAGTTAAACGTTTAAAAAGGACTTTAAAAGAGTTAAAGTCGACGTTTAACCGGTTTAAAAGATTTAGCAAATGATGTTGCTAAACAATTAGTATACGACTGTGAATTGTATTGGCAATCAAGTCGATACTAGTAAATGATTTTAATTAGGTATTGCTATACCTAAAATGACTTTTACAGAGAAGTCAAAACGTTTTCTCGAGGTGAAAACGATTTATATGGTTTTAAAAATAAAGAGACAATAAGTGTTATGTGTTATGTGAATTGTATGATTTGTCTGGACCTAGGTTTCAGGACCTAGATATTTATAACAGAAATAAGTATTAATGTATTGTCTTGTGTGTTTTGTATGTTTGATCCGACTAGTTGTCCAGCAGTCAGACCAGGACTACAGGGAGTCTGTCACACATACGGCGGTGCTAAGTAGTAACTTAGCAGTACTGTGAGTTTACGTGTTTACTTTTGAATATCATTATTCAATTGTTTTAAATCCATAAATCGTAGTAGTATAAACTAGCCAAGAAAGGTCCATTGGAACGAGCTACCTATTGGGCAGCAATAGGGTTGCATGATCACCAACACAGATTTTTAGATGTGCTTCTGTCGAGGTATAGAGGTATGTCTGTCGTGTAAGTCATTGGGAAAGTAGATGCCCTGACTTCACGGGTAAACCCTGAGACGACAGTAATACAGTTACGGTCGCGGGTCAAACCGCGATGGCAGTTTCATGATTACGGTCCAGGTACCAGAGATACAGAATTGGACGGCAGCGACTCGGGTCACGGTCTTTATTCTGTTGTCTATAAGCTCGTGATAAGAGTGTGTCTGTTAGGACAATTGTGGACTAGGCTTTCATATGGATCGACATATTGGTAACATATTTTATATATATAGCTGTTTTATATATATGATGCGATTTTGATATTTACCTGTAAACTGTTTACTCACTCAGAAATATTTATATTTCTGACCCCGTTGTTGTTATCCCATTTTCAGGAAATGAGCTTTGAGGTCAGTCGAGTTTCCACATCCCTTCTTCAGGAAAGCTCTTCTTTGGTAATGTACATAGGATTTTGTACTCTTAATATGCTGCAATAGTATAAGTGTAATGTGCCAGCAGCCGTGCCACTAGTCCTTTGTTTAGATACTCTGATAGGATCTATTGCACGTGTGTGTACCTTTTGGGTGGCTTCTTAGTGGCATATTGTATCTAGTTACCGAGTCGGCCTCGTGTGTTTTTGTGAGGGTCAAACACAGTATGTTTTATATACGCCGGCTATGTGTAACCGGTCCGCTATGTATTTTAATATGGTTAATACCACCGTTGCGAGACGCAGAGGTGTCCGCTTATTTTTATTAAACATATTAACGGTGGCGTGTGGTTTGGAACGGGGCTGCCAATGTGTTAAGGCAGGCGAAAGATAAGTCCCTGGTTTCCAGTACCTACCACGCCAGGTTTTCAAAAGGAAGCGAGGGTTGAGATAACGAGGTTATCCAATCAGTACTTCTGAAAACCAGATTTCACTTATATGTATATTTCAGAATTGTGTTTGCGTTAAACGAGAAAGGTTTTAACGGTGTTTTCGTAAAACGGATCGTACGCGAGGTGCGATCCACTAATAATATTTGCGAAAAATTTCTAAAGGTCCTAGGCTTGCTACGGGTTTCGGAACAACCATTCCCATTCCCTAGCGCCGGTCGTGACTTGAATTAGGGTGGAATTCGGGTCATGACAATATGTCTAGTAATTAAACTTGTAATTGATAAGCAAAACACACGAGTCTCGGGGAGGTCCACGAACTAGGTCTTTTGTTCCGACGTACGATAATCTTATCCATAAGCGAGCAAGGTCATCCAGTCGGTATAAATTTTTTTTTTCTAGTTGAACTAGATGGGAACTTTATTTTTTCAAACCTTTCTAGATCCGAAGTCAGTCTAAGCCTAGGCGAGCGGCCCCCGAACCCCGCTCTGCTCACAATGATTTTCAAAAATAAGTTTCTTTTTTGAATTTATAAAATAAAGTCTTATTATAATGTTTTGTTTAAATAAATGATTTAAATCTTACTTCACATGAGACTTTGAAAAAAGAAAATGAGAAGTTAAAATAATTAAGTAAATAATTACAAACCCTATTTAACCAATTTTTAAAAATAAACCATTTTTTAAAACAAGATTTAGGAAATATGACTAGTTATTCATCATCTCCACCTTCTAAGATCTCACTCAAGAAGGCAAGAACCACTTAATAGTTTCATATTAATGTGGATATCCCTAATGAGTGTACATCCTCTAGTCCTTCATTGATTAAAAAGGATGATAGTACTTTGAAGGCCAAGCCTAATGCATCTAAAGATTACTACAAATACTAAGGCCAAAGCTACTAGACCAAGCATTTCCAAAACTGCTAATCCTATAGACTCTAACCCTAAAGGACAAAAACTCAAGGTTAGATATGCTTACACTTACACAAGACAACCTCATAAATGTTATTCTTGTGGTCATGGTAATCAACCATGTCATAATTGTACCTTAATTGCATTTAGAACTTATTATACATTTCATATTATGTCTAATAATATAATTATATATAAATAGAAATAGGTATTAATACATTTTACATATTAGAATTAAATTGAAAACAACATTACGATTAGTTGAATTGAATCAGTTTAATTGAACGATACAAATGACTTGAGGATTTGATATAATAAATATTTCATTAAGGACTTTATGTTTGATGTTTATCTAACTAGTAAAAATTACAATATTACCCTTAAGAGTTTGTAAAATTTTAAGGTTAAAAATCTATTCTATTTTGGTAATTTCATAATTAGTGTGCTTAGATAAACATGGAATGTTGCAAACAAATTCAATATTTCAGAGCTAGATTTCAAACCTCCAAACCCTCAATATTTGAAGTTATTAAGCTCTAGGAAGCAAATCAAGATTAATTGGTAAGTTTCTTTATCCATTTTGTGTCTTTGAGTTGAAGTATAGCACTTTGTGCCTTGTTCTGTTTTGTTTCAGTACTTTCCGCTTTGGTATGCTGAACATAAGTCGAGTTACATAACTCCAAATTGCAAAATTCTTAATTCCACAAAAACCTTAGAGTGTCTTCTACAACGTTTATTCTTTGCGTTAAAACTGATATTATCGTTTTGTTACCTTAAATATCCACAACATTTTATTACTTCAACTGTAAAAGCAGTTTGGCCTCACCTCACTAAAACTTGCATAATTCATTGCTCAGATGTTGCAATGATGATTTTTTTTGATTTGGATTTTAGAATCCTAGGAATAAAACTATGCCGAATGGTATGGTAAAATTTTGTTTCTATTGAGTTCAGTACACTTTTTAGTACAGGGCATGTGTTATGCCTTAGTAGGCACAATTGATACTTTGCATAACATCATGCATTTTCATATAGAATTGAGGAAAAATGGGCTGTGTAATGGATATTTAATGTATTATAGAAGTACTAGAGGAAGTATATGGTTAAGTTAAAACTTATTCATAGTCTATCTTTACATCATTTAGGTGCAGATAAAGGAAAGAAACGTGCCTGTGCGAATTAGGCAAAACGATGAATTGGTAGCTTGTATTTTGGACGCATTTTGGTGAGTAGATATGCAAGCCCTTTCAAATGAACTTGATATATTATTTAAATGTTATATATGTTGTTGTTTCATGTGTTTAAACATGATTTCTTTGGCTCTTTTGAGATGCACACAAGGTGCTCGACAAAATGTCTTGTTAACGTTTCATATTTGGATTTATACAATGTTGTTTAAAATGAAAGGGACGTTATTTTGAATCAAAGTGAGTTTTGATTTTGGAATTTTTTTATGCTATTGATATATTGATTGAATGATTATGAAAAGCTTTATGCCTTTTTGGAAGTTTGGTCGTCATTTATTTTGATAAATGGTTTCTGAAAGAATTTGATTTGCGAATGTTTTGAGACTGGTTTTGTTGCCAAATTCTAATTGAGTTCTGATCAAATGATTTTGAGGTTTATGTTTGTGATATGCATACTCTGTAATGATGTATGTGAGAGGTGCTAAGTTTGTGATATGCACCTGATTATGTGCTGAGATTGTTATATGCACATGAGAGATTCTGTTTGTGTGTCTATGCGCATTTTGACACAGGGCACTTGATTGATGGCCGGTGAAGGGAGAAGGGCCGCGCCGTGTTAATGGAGAGGAAGGGTTAGCCATCAAGTGTACCAAGAAAGGTTTGCCTAGGCTGTAAGCTCCTGGTTACAGACCTAGGGTTCGATGAATTTGTTACAGGGATGGATTTCACGATGTTGATATGATTTGGATATCTATTTGATTATGAGTTTTAAAGGTGATTTGTGTTTTGGTGTCGAGTATATTAAATATACTTTTCTTTGCACTTTTTAATATATTTTGAAGGCTTATGGAAGCTTAAAAGTTTTGATATTTGGAATATGTATTTTAAACTGAAAGGAATTACGTTTTATTCTTGTTTTATCTATTCATTGAGTTAAATTCTAAGGAACACGACAAATGTCTTGAGGGTACAAAAAAGGCATTCAACACCATAGAGTTGACAGAATCGCAAAAAGTCAGCAATGTGTATGGTTTAATACATAATACTACTGATACGTGGTTTACTAGGGTAAGATTACTATATGATGATCTGTTAATAAATAGAGAAGCGTGATATGAGATGCAGAAATACATCGAATAGTTAGAAATCGATTGTATTGGACAACCCTATCATACGAAGTGAAGTAGTGATAAGTAAGTTGCATTGGTGGTGAAATATGATGCCAATACTAAACTTAGATTCCATCTATTACGAGAGGTGATGATATTGAAAAGGAGTAAAGAACGGAGGTGAATAAAGGATTAACGGAAATGAGTATGGAAAGTGACTATTATTAAAGATAATCAGTAAGTCTTGTGTACTGACCATGAAAGGAAATCATGATTTATTTAAAGGAATATAAGTATAAGGACAGATAAGTGAAGGTACAGAGTAAGGAAAAGGTGATTTAAAAATAAAAGGTGACAAGTAAAGATAAGGATGTTGTGATACAAGGGAAAAGGATTACGTAAGTATGAGAGTCAACAAGTAATTGGAGAATGTGAATGAGAGTTAACATTGGAGTTATTGAAAATGATGGGCAACGATTTAACGATTGTTCGGGTGAGAATAAGAATCAAATGGAAATTGGGATTAAGATTTCAAGTGACTGAGATATGAATATATTTTCTCTAATAGTCAAGGTCATGAGTTGGAAGTAATGTACTCTAAGTCGAGACATTGATTGTATGATGTAATCAGTGAGATTTTCACGAGACCAATTTAATTGAATCTCAAGATAGAAGTTTGAATTAGGTTAATTTAAAGCTAAGATTACACTGGAAGTGAATTTTGGAAAAGTAGATGTTACAAAAAACGTGTTGAGTAAGAAATCGTCGAATAATCTCACACAAGATGCAGAAACGTTGAACAGATTCTTAGCTTGGAAATGATCTAATTTCCTCGAGAAAGAAGTCTAGTATAAGGTGGTAAATTTTCGATATTAGAAGTATCGTTTTTCTGAGAATTGAGAAGATGTGAAAGATAAATGATAATAGGTGAAAAGGATTGTTATAAATGGAAAGAAAAGTGAGGCTGTGTAAGGTAAGATGAAAAGCGTGCGATAACAAATTGGAATCGTTATTCATAACGCGAAAGATGTCAAGCAAAGAGTAATGTAAAATCCACGTAAATAAGAGGAGATCAAATGGTTAAAGGAAATTAAAAAATGTATAAGTTGGTAATATAAATAAGAGAGATTATCGAAAATCGGTAATTAAGTTAAAGTGTGAGTAAATTGAAATGTTATGACACTTATGATTAGAATCATAAGCAAGGATGATATGTGTTAATAAGGACAATTCAGACATTGGAGGATATGCTTCGAATATGTGTAATAAAATTTCATGGCAGTGAGGACAAATATATATCGTTAATGGAATTGGCATACAACAACAGCTTTCATTCTAGTTTGGGGATCGCACCATATGAGGTATTATATGGTAAAAAGTGCAGAACTCAAATCTGTAAGGATGAAGTTGGGAAACGGTTGCTAGTTGGTCCTGAAATTGTTCAAATCACTAAAGACAAAGTACAATTGATTAGAGATCGCCTCAAGGAGTCCCAAGATATACAAAAAAGCTATGCTAATTTGAAGAGGAATCCGATTAAGTATAGTGTGGGTGAAAAAGTGTTTCTCAAGATCTCACCATGGAAAGGGATATTAAGATTTGGTAAGCGAGGGAAACTAAGTCCAAGATTCTATGTTCAGTATAAAATAATAGAAAAGATTATTCCAGTGATTTGCAAATTATCCTTATCTCTAGAGTTATCACAGATTCACAATGTTTTCCATGTGTCAATGCTACGAAGCTATAGAAGTGATTCTAGTCACATCTTACAAAATCAACATATAGAATTAAAAGAGGTTAAAGTATTTAGAAATAAAGTTTTTTCTCTAGTAAAAGTATTATGGAAACATCACTGAAGTGAGGAAGAAACTTGGGAACGAGAGGAGGATATGAGAAGTCGATACCCTTATCTATTCTAGATTAATTTCGAGGACGAAATTCCTAAGGTGGGAAAAATTGTCATAACCGTATCCTAATTGCATTTAGAACTCATTATACATTTCATATCATGTCTAATAATATAATTATATGTAAATAGAAATAGATATTAATACATTTTATATATATTAGAATTTAATTGAAAACAACATTACGATTAGTTGAATTGAACCGGTTTAATTGAACGATACAAATGACTTGAGGATTAAAAGATATAATAAATATATCATTAATAACTTTAAAGGAGTTTATGTTTGATGTTTATCTAGCTAGTACAAATTAAAATGTTACCCTTAAAGGTTTGCTAAGTGTTAAGGTTAAAAACATGTTCTTTTTGGGTAATTTCATAATTAGTGTGCTTAAATAAATATGGAATGTTGCAGACGAATTTCAATATTTCAGAGTTAGGTTAAACCTCCAAACCCTCAATAATTGAATTTATCAAGCTCTAGGAAGCAAATCAAGATTAATTGGTAAGTTTCTTTATCTATTTTGTGTCTTTGAGTTGAAGTATAACACTTTGTGCCTTGTTCTGTTTTGTTTCAATAATTTCCGCTTTGGTATGCTGAACATAAGTTGAGATTGTTATATGCACATGGGAGATTCTGTTTGTGTGTCTATGCGCATTTTGATACAGGGTACTTAATTGATGGCCGGTGAAGGGAGAAGGGTCGTGTAATGTTAATGGAGAGGAAGGGTTAGCCATCAAGTGTGCCTAGAAAGGTTTGCGTAGGCTGTAAGCTTCTGGTTACAGATTTAGGGTTCGATGACTTTGTTACAGGGATGGATTTCACAACGTTGATA
Organism: Mercurialis annua; assembly: GCF_937616625.2. Classification (NCBI taxonomy): domain Eukaryota; kingdom Viridiplantae; phylum Streptophyta; class Magnoliopsida; order Malpighiales; family Euphorbiaceae; genus Mercurialis; species Mercurialis annua. The sequence goes on along the minus strand of NC_065572.1, from coordinate 15,806,533 downwards.
TGATTTGGATATTTATTTGATTATAAGTTTTAAAGGTGATTTGTGTTCTGGTGTTGAGTATAGTAAATATACTTTTTTTGTGCTTTTTAATATGTTTTGAAGGCTTATGGAAGCTTAAAAGTTTTGATATTTGAAATATGTATTTTAAACTGAAAGGAATTATGTTTTATTCTTATTTTATCTATTCACTTAGTTTTTACTCACTACTTTTAAAACTAATTTCCTTTCAGTTAGCAGGGCGTATCATAGCAAGGACTAACCAGTGTAAGGTTAAGATATTCTTATGTGTGAGAACTCTAAGGTTGGCCACATCTCCGCTAGAATGTTGTTTGTATTTTGTATTATGTATTTTATATACAAAATATGTTAGTAAATTATTTACTCAAATACTTGTGAAACTTTTGAATATGTATATATTATATTTATATCGACAAATGGTTTTAATATGGAAACAGTTGTTTCAAGAAATTTGTAAATTCATAAAATGTTTAAATAAGTGAATAGCATTATTTTAAATTATTGTTTTTTTTTGTAGAAAGCAACCAAAAGGCTTATTTAATAAAAATTAAACAAGAAAAAGCAGAAGTAACCAACCTACCCTGTTACAGACACATCAGGGAGGAAAAGGCTGGAAGAAATCTCTGTTACAAAAGCCTTAGAGATTCTTCCCAAAAAACAGACGGACACAAACACCATGCTACAAAAGCCTCAGGGGGAAGAAATCTCTGTTACAAAAGCCTCGGAGATTCTTCACAAAAAAGATAGAAGGAAACAGACACCCTGTTACAAAAGCCTCAGAGGGTCGAAACCAACAAATTTAAAGCATAGACAGACTAATCTAGAACTTAATCAGCAAAATAGAGGTTACTTCTCTTGTAGCTTGCTAACATAATGAAAGAGGGGGGAGCTTTGGTTGACCATGCTGAACTTGGGGAGAACAGTCTGTTTCACACTCTGAATAACAGCTTGAACTTCAGGGGCTTCATTGAGGAAAACTTTCTTATTTCTTGTCTTCTAGATGCTATAAACAGCAGCATTCACAATGTTTCTTCTAAACGTAGCAGCAGAGTTTTTTCCTGTAGCTTTTTTACAGAACCAGCTAACTAATCTCCTCCAACTCCTCAGATTAGTAGAACAGTTGCAGATTGGAAGCAACTTTTCCCAAATCTGGGTAGCAAAATGACACTCAAAGAAACAATGATCTATGGTCTCTGAAGCATTAGAACAAAGAACACATAAATCATCCTCAACCACCTTCCATTTAAGAAGTCTGTCTTTGGTTTTGAGTCTTCTCTTGAGAATAAGCCACATCAGAAAGTAATGACGAGGGATGGAGTTCTTCCCCCAAACAAGTCTGTACCAAGGAACTAGACTATGACTTTCTCTGTATTCATTCCAAGTTTTATCAATAGAGAATTTACCATTACTCACCACTTTCCATGTCATTTCATCAGGCTCATTTTTCAGGGAAAAATTCTCTTTGATGAAGTTCCAGGCTTTTTCAGTATCACTGTCTATGGGATCTGGCAGGGTCCATCTTCCATTTCTCCACAAATCAGAAACAGAAGCATTCCTGGCAACATTAGAATCTCGCATCTTAACTCTAGGGAATTTCTCCAACAAAGAACACCCATGCACCCACGGATCATTCCAGAAATCCACACTTTTTCCATTACCCAGCTTGTAATCAATTAACTTCTTGACTTCATCCCTTATACCCAGGAGCCCTCTCCAAATCCAACTGGAGTTGTTGTTAGAACTGACACCCCAAAAGCTTCTATTCCTGAACTTGTTCTTCTTAGTCCATTTAACCCAAAGGTTGTTATCATTGCTGAGGATTTGCCAAACATGCTTACTAATAGTAAGCCACCTTCATTTTTCATTTTGGTGAGCTCACTCCAGGACACCATAGCACTATACTTGCCATCACTCTTACTGGACCAAAGGAATCTAGAACATATGCTCTGGATTTCTTTGTTAACACTTTGAGGCATGATCAAAATAGAGGCCCAGAACACATGCATACTCATTAGCACAGACTGAATTAATTGGACTCTACCAGCATAAGATAAAAATTTACAAGTCTAGGAAGAGATTCTAGAAGTAATTTTATCACTAATGCCCTTGCAATCAGATTTGGAAAGTCTGGCAGAGATAAGGGGGATGCCAAGGTATCTATGGGGAAGACTACCCTCATTGAAGCCAATATTTTGTAAAATACTACTTTTAACATTGTCATCCATGTTACAAAAGAAGATTTGGCTCTTAGTAGGGTTAACATGTAAACCAGAGGTCTTTTTAAAGATATTCAGGTTATCAGAAAACACTTGAACAGACTTAATATCACCATAGCAAAACATGAGCAGGTCATCAGCAAACATGAGATGGTTAATTTTAAGAGAAGAGCAGTTTTTATGATAGGAGAAATTGCGGTTGGCTTTTTTAAGAAGTCTAGACAGGTAGTCCATACAGATAACAAAAATCAGAGGGGAGATGGGGTCTCCTTGTCTAAGGCCTTTACTGGACTTAAAAGTACTACCATTTTGACCATTCCAGTTGATGTAGAAACTAGCATTTCTAATAAAGTTCATAATAATGGTGATAAACATATCAGGAAAACACAGGTGAATCAAAATTTCCTCAATGAAATCCCAAGAGATAGAGTCATATGCTTTCTTAAGATCAATCTTAAGGAGACATCTAGGTTGGCCACTATTCTTATGATAGTTTCTAACTAAATCATGAGAAAGCATAATATTATAAGAAATAGATCTCCTAGGGATAAAAGCTGATTGGTTATTAGATATCAGATAGGAAAGAATAGGGCTAAGTCTATTTACTAGGACTTTAGTAATAATTTTATATAACACATTACAGCAGGCAATGGGTCTAAAATCTCCTAGACTCTCTGCATTAGACTTTTTAGGAATCACAGCTAATGAGGTTTTATTAATATGGTTATGAATCTTACCATTCATAAAAGCTTCCTGGACAGCTTTAGTGATGTCTCCCTTCATAATATCCCAGGATGTTTTGAAGAAATGGCTACTATAACTGCAGCTTTGCCAGAACCAATTAAGAAAATGGCATTCTTGACTTCAACTTCTGAGACAGGTCTCGTCAACTCCTTGTTATCCTCTAAAGAAACATAAGGGCCCTGATCAATAATACTCCTGTAAATATGCTCTCTCTGGGCATTGGTATTATTAAATAACTCTTTGTAAAAGCTAGTCCTCTCCTTGCGAATATCATCTTTGTCAGTGATGTATTCTCCAGTTTCAGTTCTGATTATAGCAGTATTATTTCTGACTCTCTTCTGCTTGATAGAGTTATGGAAAAATCTGTTGTTGGAATCACCCAAATTGAGCCATTGCACTCTAGACTTTTGCTTATAGAAACTCTCCTCACAAAGCATAAGATATCTCAAGTGGTGAGCCATGGCTCTCTCTTCTTCCAGAAGCAGATAGTTGAGAGGATCATTCTGTAAGTTCTTCTGAAGCTGCTCCAAGACACCTTTTTGATTTATGACTTTCTGAGAGATTTTAGCATACTCCCTTCTGTTCAGATTCTTGAGCTTGACTTGGATAGCCCTCATTTTTTAAACTATTCTGTACATAGTGTAGCCTCGGTAATTTTTCTTCCATTCATCTTCAATAATGCTTTTATAGCTAGGGTGTTTAGACCAGAAGTTGAAATATCTGAAATTCCCTTTAGCTCTGTTCTCCCCTTTTTTGTTATGGATGATAACTGGACTGTGGTCACAGAGCCCACTAGGAAAAGTCTCAAAATAAGAGTCTTGAAAAAGATCATTCCAATCCCCATTCACAAAAGCCCTGTCATGTCTTCTCCATATTATCTTATCATCTAGCTGATTATTTGTCCATGTGTAGAAGCACCCTATGCTCCTTAGCTCAGTAAGGCTAGCCTTAGCAATACAGTTACCTAGCTCAGCAACATGCATACTATCAATATTGCTGCCTCCACATCTATCAGTATCTTCCAACACAGCATTAAAATCACCCTGTATAATCCAGGGACCTCTTATATTTTTAGCAATATCACATAAATTGCCCCATAAATTGCTTCTATCATTATGTGATTAGCACCATAAACAATAGACCAATGAAAAACATCATTTTCAATACTAACTTTGCAGTGAATAATCTGACTAGAAGCACAGATAACATCCACTTTAGTTTTATTACCATCATAGATAATCCAGATTCTACCTACATCAGCATACTCATAATTATCAATTATAGACCATCCATTCAGATTCAATTTTCTCCAAACTAAATCTTTATTATCTTTCCTAACTCTAGTTTCCAAGATACCAGCCAACACAATCTTCTTACTAACAAGCTGATTTTTAACTTCAGCCTGCTTTAGGGGATCATTGAGTCCCCTAATATTCCAATTGAGCAAACTCATTTACCCCTACCAAGAGTCTTGATAAGCCTCTTGGGTTTTTCAATAGCTTCTTTATGTAAACTAGGTGTTTTAGAAACCATACCTCCCAGTTTGGTTCCAATTCTCTGGCTCAACTCATTTTCAGTACTCTTATTAGGCGTCTTCTGTTTTCTGTTAGTGACAAGTTGAAAACCATCCTCAGTATTGGGAGATGCCTGGGGAGATTCCACCTTCTCTGTCTGGGTAGATTCCACTTTCTCTTCTTGAGTCTCTGTCACTTACTCCTCTATTGTATCCACTTATGTGATTTTTTCTTTTACATTAGTCTCAGAACCTATCTTAATTGCTTCATTGTTTGTTTTGGCTAACCAAATTTGCTTAGTCTCACAGTTTCTGTGCGCAAGTTTTTTGCAGACCTCACAGAAGATGGGCTTCCATTCATATTCCACATATTGGATGGTCTGATTAACTTCTTCATCTTCAATGATAATAACATCAGGAAAAGTACCTTTGAGCTTCATTTCCACCAAAACCCTAGCATAGGAGAGTTTGGTTCTTTGTCTAGTACACCGATCTGCAAACAAAGGTCTTCCTATAATGCTGGTGATTGAACTCAAGGACTCCGGACCCCATAACTCCCAAGGCAACAGCAGAAGCTTAACCCAAACAGGGACCGCAGCAACTTCTTCAATATCAAAGATCATCTTCGTTTTCCATTCCTGAAGTAAAAGGGAATGTCTATCAAAAGTAATAGGGCCATCCGCCATCACCTTCATCTTTCCTTCCTCAGAGTAAAAAATAAAGACAAATAAGTTTGATTTGATTTGGTGAAAATCAGCCAGACCTATCTTCTCCCATCGATTCCTAATAAAACTTTGGAGCTTGAAATAACGGCGGCTAAGACGATAAACACAGCCTAGAACAGCATACTGCCACCGTTCTACCTCTTTCTGGGTTTCTTCTTCAATAACTTTTGCTATTCTGACTTCATTAGTGATTAATAGAGGAATATATTTCAACGCACACTTTGGATCCTTCAATCTATTGGTTCTCAATAGATCTACCCATTCCTTCTTCGGTTCTTCCTTATTATCCTCCACAGCTTCCGATCTATCACTTTCTAGGTTTTTATTGCTGATAATACTTTCATTTAGGTCAGATTTTCGATCTTCATTTGGAGCCTTAATCTCTTGAATAATTTCCTCTGGATTACTCACTTTTTCAATTGGATATATAGTTTCATCTTTCGTAGTAGCCTTGATCTGCTGAGCTGATGCTTTCTTGCTCTGTTTCTTCGCCATGGAGACAGCGTAAGTTAGCTAGAGGGATAACGTGCACTGAGAGAAAACAGGAGCGTAAGTATATTAATTTCAATAATATGTTCATTAAAGTCCAACTCGTGCCCAGTTAGGCGAGGTGTGACAAACCATCTCCTAAAGCCTTGAGATTCAAGTCTAAAAAGGCTAAGTCATCGATTCAATGCTTTTATTACATGGAAGTTGGGCACACAATGGTAGATGCTATGTTAGAAAAATTCATTTGGACATGGTTTACTTGATGGCTCTAAGACTAACTCACTAGGATCTAAGTATATTTGGGTACTTAAAATTACTTTAACTTATGTGATAGGGAAAAGGTAAGGCCATAAATGGAAATCAATCATGATGTGTGGATAGTGGATGTTCAAGGCATATGACCGGAAATTCAAGACTATTCACAACACTTCAAGCAAAGAATGATGGCCATATGACCTTTAGTGATAATGCCCAAAGCAAAATTGTGAGAATAAGTAAGGTTGGTAAGTCTTCTAATTCACCCTCTTGCATTAAAAATCTTCTTTTAGTTGATGGACTGAAGAACAACTTACTGAGTGTAAGTCAATTGTGTGATAATGGCTTAAGGGCCACTTTTGACTCTAAGGGATGTTACCTCATTCGAGTGAGTTATATCAAGACAATCCTTAGAAGAGAAAGAAATGATAACATCTATACAATTCATTTAAACTCAATTTCTAACCATAATTTTCAAGTGTTCTTATGTCTATAAGGAATAAGCCATTGATATGGCAAAGAAGGGTTGCTCAAATAAACATGGAGTTGATTGAAAACTTGAACAATGGAGAGCTTATGAAAGGACTTCCGAATATGACTCTCGAAAAGGAAAAAGATTGTTCTTAATTCATGTCAAAGTAAGAAGCAACACAAGTCATCCTTCAAGAACAAGAAAGGTGTAATCGCGTCTATTCCCCTTCAATTAATTCATATGAATATTTTTATACCATCTTCTATTAGAAGTATGAGTGGTAAGCATTTTACCTTTTTCTTAATTGATGATCACTCTAGAGTTTCTTGTGTGATATTCTTAGTTCATAACGATGATGCATTCAAAGCTCTCAAAAGTTTTCAAACTTTGTTCAAAATGCATGAAATGGGTTATTTTATTGTTAGCATGAGATATAATAATATTGGAAACTTTCTAAATCTGCTCTTTGAAAAGTTTTGCAAACAATTTGAAATTTTCCTTGAGTTTGCTTCTCCTAAATCTCCCCAATTTGATGGGGTAGTTGAAAGGAATAATGAATCACTAATTGAAATGGCAAGAATACTTTTGAGTGAGTATGATTTGCCAAAATATTTTTAGGCGGAAGCCATCAATACTTCATACTATATTCAAAACCGTATTTTAAAAAGATCTCATTTGAACAAAACCCATTATGAGCTTTGGATGAGATATATACCTAATATCTCTTATTTTAGAGTACTTGGGTGTAAGTGCTTCATATTGAATATAAAGAATAATTTAAATAAAATTGTCTCAAATTCAAATAAAGATATATTTTTAGGTTATTTTATAAGCAAGAGGGCTTATAGAGTCTTTAAACAATCATTCTTGATTGTTGAATAATTTAAATATGTGGTCTTTAATGAATATGATCCACTTGATAGGAAAAGTTATGTATTATTTTGTAGATCATTTTGATTCATGTGACATCACCGAAGAGGAGATTCCCTCAAATGAGTTTAATGTTGAAAATAATGTCCAAATGGATCAAGAAGTAGCTCAAGGTATGAATCAACATAAAGTCTCAAGAACATCAAAGGACCACCCAAAGGAGCAAGTAATTGGCGGACTTGAACAATGTATATTTATTAGATCTACAACCGTTAATAATTTTGCTTACCTTTCCGTACTCGAGCCAATGATCAATTGAGAGGCTCTCATTTTTTTAGTGTTGGGTGATGGTTTTTCAAAATGATCATAACCGGTTTGAGAAATTCTTTGCTAAAAGTGTTAGCTTTTACATATTGAGCTTATATGCAAGTTAAATTTTTGGATGTAGGTGGGAGTTTATACCTAGCCACTATAAATCTTTTATCTCTATATTTCTATCGTTCTCTAAGTTATAGTTGCTAATCATTTTAATCTGCAATAATTTTAATTAGTAACTATGCAACCCCTCCCCCTTTCTAGTTTCACCTTTGGGTTACATCTTCTAGAGCTTTATGCAAAATATTTTAGACGGTTTAGGTATTTGTTATTTGAAGATTAAAAATTAAAGTTTATTGTTTAGATGGTTGTCGAAATTGTATTTTTCAAATCAGGATTCTTTATGGTTTGGTGTTATTTGAACTTATATCTTCATAAACAATCGAAATATTCTTTTCATTAGAGATGTTACAAATTTATCGTACACTTGGAGGGGATTATAATAATTTGTTGTTTCAATGAGGATGTTTGGCAGACTTTTACTTTAATGTAGGCTTCAAAATTGGTAAAGGAAATTCAATTTCTCTCTGGCATGATGATTGATCTAGCTCTCGGAATGCGATAACTCTATTCCCTCTCCTTTTTTCATTTTTCAAATATCAAACAGGCTACAGCGGATATTTATTTGATTCAAAGCTAGCATTGGAAGAGGCGTTTACGATAGTCTGAATCTGCCCAGCTTGTCGAACTTCAGTTGCAAATTGATCAACAGCTTCGACGTATTCTACCTAATGGGAGATCTCTGCTTGCAGCTAGTAACGATGTGGTTTATTGGAAAAATGGAAGTAGGATTTACAACTTCCGGTATCTCTAAGTTGATCAGAGTTTGCTATTGTTATACCTAGCTCAGTCCGGAGGTCATTTTCAATAAGAACTGGGACTCTGCCACTTCTCCAAGGGTGCAATTTTTTATGTGGACTGTTTTGCATGATCACATTCCGACAATTTCTTTTCTTACTTCACGAAGAATTGTTTTTGGATGAAAACTCGTGTTGTGATAGGAAAACTCAATTGAGTCGTATTTCATACATTGTAGTTTTGTTAGACAAAATTGGCAGGATTTTTTTAGGAAGATGGGTAATGCCGTCTAATTTAAAGGATTTTTTCATTGTTATTATTCTGAATAAAGCTTGTTCTACTCTTTCAACTATTATCTAGATTATTTTTATTTGAAAACTTTGAATGTGCCGAAATAGAAAAAAAATTAAGCATGAAGTTTTTTCTTTGGTAGATATTATTTTTAGTTTTTTTAATAGCGCGGTTCTTTTTGGCTTAATTTCTAAAAAAACCCCCACCTTGCACTTTTTTTTCGTTTATACCCTGACCTTGTAGAAACACCATTTGTACCCAATTTTG